>NC_051257.2:7480000-12280000 GCF_015237465.2 Chelonia mydas
CAATTCGATCAGGGTGGATGTAGTCCACTCCCAATAATTGATGAGGAGGTGTCAATTCCAGGAGAGGCAAAGCTGCTTTTGTAATGAGCCAGCCACTCCCAGTCCCTATTCAAGCCCAAATTAATGGTGTTAAATTTGCAAATGAATTTTAGTTCTGCTGTTTCTCTTTGAAGTCTGTTTCTGAAGTTTTTTTGTTCAAGTATAGCTACTTTCAAATCTGTTATAGAATGTCCAGGAAGACTGAAGTGTTCTCCTACTGGCTTTTATATGTTACCATTCCTGATGTCCAATTTGTGTCCATTTATTCTTTTATGTAGGGACTGTCCAGTTTGGCTAGTGTACACGGCAGACGGGCATTGCTGGCACATGATGGCATATATAACATTAGTAGACATGCAGGTGAATGAGCTTCTGATGGTGTGGCTGATGTGTTGGGTCCTCTGATGGTGTTGCTGTCAGCACTGGCTCTCCACTTGTGAGGTAACTCCCTTCTCTTCATGTGCCAGTATATTTATGTCTGCATCTGTAATTTTCACTCCATGCATCTGAAGAAGTGGGGTTTTTACCCACGAAAGCTTATGCCCAAATAAATCGGTTAGTCTTTAAGGTGCCACCGGACTCCTTGTTGTATTTCTTACAGTAATGCATAGAAGCCCTACCCAGGATCAGGGCTCCATTGTGCTGGGGACTGTACAAACACACAATCAGAGTCCGTCTCCGAAAGTTTATAATCTAAATAGACAAAACTAGCAAAAGGCTCGAGCAGAAAGAGAGGCGAAGTAGCTCACCCTTAAATGGCTGTACCGCAGTCCTTTCAGGGTTAGTGATTATTATTGCTTTGCAATTCGTTCTGATTTACAGAGCTGGGGGATTATAGGGTTCTAACCCCAGAAACAGGCATAAGGGCTCCTGTGTCATTCCCTGCATACACATACTCATATCCTCACACCCTACCTGGCGGTGAGAGACGAAGATCAGGCTCTGTCCCCAGCATGCCAAATTAGTTCAGCTTCAGATTGGCTGATTCATAGATTCACAGATATTAAGATCATAAGGGACCATTATGATCATCTAGTCCGACCTCCTGCACAACGCAGGCCACCGAATCTCCCTCACCCACCCATTCCTGCAATAAACCTCTCACCTATGGCTGAGCTATTGAAGTCCTCAAATCATGGTTTAAAGACTTCAAGAGATGACCTCTTTACATGGTGGTCTGGCCTATTATAACGTCTAGGGGCTGTCCTGGATGCTCAGTCTCCCTTCTCCATATCTAACTTCCTCGCCCTAATAACGTCAGGGTGCCGTTTATCCTATAAATTAGCATATTAATTATTTTAGCTTCGTACCATATGCGTCAATTTGTTGCCAGCGCAAGTTCGTGGTTAAGCATCTGCCAGCAGTCTACCCTAAAATATGCAAGCCTAGTATCAGTTCAATGTTCCTGTGGTTACCTGATAACATTTTAGACAACCCCCCCTTAAGCACACTATTCTCAGTTCCCCAAAACTCAGGGTCACTGTTGGCCATTTATGTATGCCAGAGTTCACGGGCCTCAGGGCCTTATGCCAACCTATATCTTATGCTAACTGCTTAAACTAATATCTTACAGGATACAGGCCTGTAGGTTCCTTGCCTTACTGCCAACTAAAATAAAATGCTAAAGCTAGCTCCAAAGTCTGCATGGCAGAGCTAGGAATAGAATCTAGGTCTCCTAAATCAGTTCCCTGTCCATCCCGCCACACATGCTCCTCAAAGTTCAGCTGCTTATGTGAATCTCTTGGGCAGGCAAAACTGGTCCATAAACCTGGTGAGAACAGCCTCTCTTGTGATAATCTGGCAGGCCGAGTTGGAAGGAGAAAATAAAGAACAATGAGAGGTGTACAGTGTTAACTGCTTCTCCTGAAAAACAGCGAGCGAGAGAGAGAGAGAGGTCTAGTTGCCATCAGTTCTTATTTAATCTGAATGAGTTCCCCTGGCTGTATGAGAGAATATATGCAGAATATATGCACAACCTGTATGAGGGTTGTGCTGGCTGCTGTATGGTAGGGAGAGAAAGCATTGAGAGATTTGCCCTCCTTTTAAAACCCTCTATGGAAGTGACTACTGGGCAGCAGTATTATTATGGAGCCTTGCTTAAGGGTGTGTTGCCTTGTGGGGTGGAGTCACTGCTAAGGGTTTGAATTCCTACTAGAGAATTGGCTCTACTTGGCACCGTTCTGAATTCTTCCACGCTTCAGAGGGGATGTTTGGGTTAGGGGGGTTGAACTGTTCCTCTAAGCATTAAAACATCTGGGGGATGGTAGAAGATGGAGGAGATGGTGGTAGGTAACTATACCATTATACTATGGCAGGCAATCCATGTGTCTGTGGTATCTCACATTCTCTCCTATCAGTCTCATGGGCCCTGAATCTAGAAAAGACTTCATTGTGTGTTTTAAGTCTCGTTGAGTCTCATGTTAGCATGTACTGAAAGTTGAGCATCTTTCCTGAATAGGAATGCTTTCCTTAACCAGAGCCTTAGTTAAGTCAAGCAGAGTTTAATCAAAGCTAGTGAAAGAGCAGAGGTGAGATCTTCAGGTCTTGCTGAGTCTCCTCGCACCTCTTTCATGACACAAATCAGGAACAAATCCAGTGAAGTCAGTAGAGTTAGACTGTTCTCAACGGAGAGGAAAACTTAGGAACCTGAGTAAATCAGATTATGAGCTATACAATCATCTGACATCGCAGGGGGTTGTTTCAGGATTACTGCTCACCCGTTGCACCCCTCTTCTCCCCTTCTCTGTCCGCTTGGCATGCTTTGGAATCATACCTAATGCCCACGGTACCTAGCAAAAGGGAATATCTTCAGCATTTAATAATTATTTAAAAACCACATCCAAGGAAGGGTGGATGCTAATTTGAGATGAGTTCTTAAATTAAGGCTCATGTGGTCACAGATGTACCTTAAATAAAGTGAATAGAGATGAGGGGAGCGGGTGGATGATTATACCTGCCGAAGGAGAAAAGAGTGAACATGAGAGAAACATCAAAGCAGAAATAAAAAGACCTCATTCTTCCAGAGTTGAAAACCTTGTTTACTGGAAGTGGTTTTAAATGGAGGTTCTGCTCTGCTCATTCTTTCACACCAACAGCTTTTCTGCTTGTGAAAGGGCGGCTCTGAGTGAAGAAATAAGCCTCGGTTAAAGGATGGGAGGGAGATGTGAGGGTGAGTTGAAATGAGATGGTCTTGGAAATTGAGAATGGCTAAAGGGGTGGGGTGAGAGGGGGGATGGATAGGCTGGGTGGGTTTGTAGTCAGTTTCATAGATAAATTTTGGAATTATCTGTTATGAAATTGGGCACGAATGCAGACCCCTTGGAATACCCAATCAGTTGATTCACTCAACCATTTTGAGAAATTTGGACGGGCGGAGGGAGATCTATATATAAAAAAAGTGTCCACGCTCTGTTTATTTTGAGTGCAGATGGAGTCAGAATGACAGGGGGGATGTTGCCCCCCCCTTTTTTTTCCCTCCCCGTCCCCAGGCCCCTTCACAGACAGACACAAGTGGGGAGGAGAATGTCTGTTTGAATGAAAGGCTCTAAAGGGAGACTGAGAGAGCCATCACTTGCAGGTTCCTTGAATGGCAGCCTCTTGAGTGAGGCACCATATGCCGGCTCATGCCTCCCTATCAGGACTTTTTTCAACGGGTACTGGATGCACAAATTGGCACAATTCAGCTCTAGAGCTCCTCAGCTGGTCTCCCCACCCCACTTGACATGAAAATGACCTCTCCTTTGTGGGTCTCCAGGAAGGGGAGGGAGCTGAGGTGGGAGGGGAGGGAGGGGGGAAACCCTGACATGGTGTCAAATGAATTGGAGGCTGCTCTACATCACATTCAGATGGTCCTTTTGAAAAGGAGGGGCTAGAAGACGAGAAAAGGTGGCCAATTAAATACACAGTCATGCCCAATATTGAGTAAACAGTTTAATGTACACACTGGGCCTGACTTCAGTTAAAATGTATATCTTAGCACTAAAGCTGGGGCCCAAACCAAAGCCCTGGATCAGAAAACTCTCAAGCTACGGAGAAAATCTGGGTCTTTGAACCAAAGCGTTTGGTTCTGGTGAGAGCCAGCTGGAAAATAGATTACTTTTCTGGTTTTTTTTTTAAGTTGATCTTTAATCTAAAAACTCAGAACTGCTGACATTTTCAGCTGAAAACTTTTTAGTTTTGGGATGTTTGGTGTTTCAACAAAAAAAAAAATCAAAATTTGCATTGGAAAGCTGAGCCTTTTAATGAAAAACTTCATTTAACTGAAAACCCAATTTTCTGTTGAAAAATAGCTTCCGTAGAAAGTTTTCAACTAGCCCAGGTTCTGATCCCATTTCTGCTAAAAGCAATAAAGACATCCTGGCTCTAATTTGCCATTGATGTTAAGGGACGTTGCATCACTGGCTTCAGTGCAGTGGTGCCAATTTACACTCACCAGATCCAAGTTGGGTGCTACCATGGTATATATGTAAAATACAGTACTACTGTTGTGTGCTAAAATGATTGGCAGGCTGCTTTCAGTATCCGTTATCTGGCTAAGTGGAATTGGTTTTGAATAAGGGGACAATGTCAAGATATATCATGCAACTTACACAATAACAAAAAACTATAAAGCTGAGCTGTGTTATCAATACCTCTTTAGATTGTTAAAGTGAAAGAATTTTTTCAGAGCAAATTTGTTTTAAACCATACAGGCTGTTAGTCTTGCTGTATTTCACTCCCATTGGGAGGGAAGTGGGCTGTCCAATTTCACTGGGGGTTTTTGTCTGTCTGATAGCCAGGTGATGTTGCAGTACTGGATGGTGAAGAATTTTCCATTCCAGCTGCTACTACCATCTGGGGAAATGGAGAAGGGGGACTGGATCAGCTGGTCAAATTAAAAATGTGAAACTTGTTTCAGATGAGTTGTCCAATATATTCAGCTAAAGGTAGATCAGCTACTGGCC
This sequence comes from Chelonia mydas, assembly GCF_015237465.2. Classification (NCBI taxonomy): domain Eukaryota; kingdom Metazoa; phylum Chordata; order Testudines; family Cheloniidae; genus Chelonia; species Chelonia mydas. The sequence continues at coordinate 7,484,983 of NC_051257.2, forward strand.
CCCTCCCCCGCCCCCTTTTGGAAAGGGAACATTTTTTTTAATCTGTTACACAATAGAAATGCCCCATGGGGTCTGATAAGCCTGGTCATTTAATTATCCCTAAGGCTCCTGTGATGTTGGTTGAAAACTCTCTCTTCATTTGGCTCTTCGTAGTATTCTCCTTGCCTGTCTAGTGTGTCAGGACAATGAGTCCAAAGGAATAGAAATGTAGGAGACAAGAAGGACATAGATCCATCAACGACCCTGCAGTCCCAGAAAGCTGATCAGGCAGGAGAGGATTGGCTCATTGATCCTTCTAGCATTAATTATTTCATGGCATAATTGTAATAATCTGTTTAAAAAGCTTAATCACCCAAATGGCTGCATGTCGTCAGAGGGTTTATTTACAGGAGTGTGTGTGGTGTGGAGGGGTCTGATGGGAAGATCTAGCATCACTAAAACTATTTCCAAAGCCACCACTTTCAAAAGCTGTGTTTTAAATTATATACCAATAAGGACTGGTCTCTATGATCAGAGTACAGGAATTAGTCAGGAGTCCTGGGGTCATTCTTACTGGCCTGCTGTGTGGCCTTCTGCCAGTCATTTTTGTGCCTTAGTTTCCCTCTCTGTAAAATGGGATGTTGTGAGCTTTAATAATTCGGGGGTGTTTGTAAAGCTCTTTCCTTGGATGAAAGAGGTTGTAGAAGAGCAGAGCAACATTACATCTAAACGAGTTATTGGAACCAAATGCTTCTAATTATCAGAATGTCAGGGATTTATTTGCATTGCCTTAGAAACATCGCTCAGGATCCTGTCTCTAATGTTGGCCAGTACCCGCCGCTTTAGAAGAAGGTGCAAGAATCTGATAATGTAGGCAAAGAAAACTGATTGGGCCTGAAGGTTTGTTCATGTTTTCTTTGTTGTGGGGGTTTTCAATCACCCCTAACGTGTAGCTTTCTTTGAAGCTGAGTTCTGAGAGCCAAAGCGAATCTAATGTTGCTAATCAATTTGGAGGGAGGGGAAATCAGTTTGGCCACTGAAACATTTTTCCAAAAAACTATAGACGTTCTCGGTTGTGGATGCTGCTGCATGTTCCTACTTCTCAGAGATAGGTTTGATTTTAAACATGCAATTTCTCCAGCAATTAGAGATCGGTTCTGTTCTCCATACAAGCATGTAACTCCTATTAATGTCACCAGGAGCTGTGCGGGTGTACAGGCAGGGGAATGGACCCTTGGCGTTTAATGTGGCCTAAGCTCTAGCGATCTTCAGAAATTACCATATGCACTCAGGCTCTAAGGTCCCGACCCTCTGAAGTTCAGAGTGCCCGTGGCTTCCACTGATTCCACCAATGTAGGATTGAGCCCTGGGTTTCACGACTTTTCAAACAGCTTTATGGCAAGCACTGCATGTGTCCAAACTATGTAATTACACAATAGGCTGGAGGGACTATTCCGGTTTGTGGTATAAATGTGTCTTTTTAAAAAAAATGTTTATGAAAATGTATTTAAATTAAAGATCGACCCTGCCTCCTTCTAGTGAATAGAATAACAGAGGGTTTTTTCTGAACCTGCCTTGAATGGTGGACGCTGGTGAAGCAGAATGTGGCTCCAGTGCAGCTGTCTCACTTCAGCAGGTTGATAAGAGGTTTTTTTTTAATTATTATTATTGTTATTTTAATCTCCCTCGTCCCATATTCAATCAAGAGGAGAGGTGGGTCCCAAAGGACGAACCTGATCACTTGGTGTGGTTAATGCATGTTATATAATCTTCCACAAAAGTTTGGGAGTTCTTTTGAAAGGGAAACTAAATGCAGAAAGCTAGGGTATATCTGTGTTATAACTGAAATGCCATAAACTCCTTCCTGAGCTCAAAACAGCAGCCTTGGTGGTGAACGACAAAGTTCTGGCTTTAACTTAATGTTCTGGCTTTTGTCTATTTTATGTGCAGTTCCTGAAGTTTTCTGGGAGCTGATCCTGTGTGGTATTAAGCAGAGTCATCGCTTTCCAGAGAGCAAATATTTTTTTTTTCTCCATTCACAAGGAATCTAAATGACTATTGTTTTAGATTAAGGGGGAAATGAATGTCAAGTCATCATGTGAGAGTACGCGATGGGTCCCTCTCTCTCTCTCTCCTCTGGGACAGTCTACACTGGACTGAACACAAAATGGCTGCCGCTCCCTGCAGACAACAGGATCTTATGATTGTAACAATGCAGTGAACAGGGGCATTACAGTCACTAAATAAACTGCATCCCTGAAGACAATGAGAGTTGAGGGGGCGTGGTACCTATCAAGATTAGTCCTAAATTTGTGTGGTTTATATGCATGTCATGCGTAGGGTGACCAGAGAGCAAGTGTGAAAAATCGGGATGGGGGTGTAAGGTAATAGGAGCCTATATAAGAAAAAGACCCAAAAATCGGGACTGTCCCTATAAAATCGGGATATCTGGTCACCCTAGTCATGTGGGTTTTCTCTTGATAATGCAATTAAACTATTGCCTCCCTGGGAACCTTGAGGATATGTGTAGGCACATGCATGTGCCATGCGCACATGTGATCTTAGCAGAAATTTTGTATTATACTGCTTGGCTGCATGTGGAAGCATCAGTGTGTATTCAGATGTCCAATGCACTGTATCTCTTGGGAAATTCTTATCTTTATTTCTATTCCCCCACATCCACCTAAGGGTTGATTAATAAATTGACAGTAAGAGCCACAACAGGAGAAGGACCGGTTCTGCTGCCCTATGGGTAATTTATTTATTTAAGCATATTGGGGCCTTACACTTTTCTGTCCCTAGATGCTTGCCTGTCCCAAGAGGTGTGCATCCCTTCTGGTATTTGCAAAAATATCCTCTCTGGCAAGCTAATTTTAGTGAAAATTCTCCCCAGTGGCTCAGATGAGCAGGTGCTAGAACCCAGACAATAGCATTGTGCCCAATGACAACATTTGCACAAAAGAGAGAGGTCTAGATTTTGATGGGAGCTCTTGCATCATGGACATGATCGGGCCAGATTTCAGGCCCCAAAAGACCCGTTTACACCTCTGCAGTGGCATACAAAGGCCAGAAAGGCCTCCAGTGACAGGATAGCATAGGGGTTGAATATGCAGCCCTATTGTGCTCCTACCCTTGCAGCCCCCCGTGCAGGGGAAAGCCCAGGGTAGGAAGGGGTACGTCAGGGACAGGATAGGGAGTGCTCTGTAATTCTGGGATGCTGGGCAGCCCCCAGGGAGCTGGGTAAGGCTGCCATGAGTTAGAGCAGCACCGAGACGTACAGCACAGCATGTGGTCCAAATGATTCTGTGCATGTATTTATAGGGAGTTATGTGATGGGAAGCCCCAGTGCGATTACAGTAACACCCACCTGCCTATTAGCTCTCGAAATTACATGGTCCGATGTATAAAATGTCCAGCTCGTTCCTACGAAGCTGCCTCCTGTGTGGTGTTAGCTTATATGCCATAACTGTTGTACCATCGCAATACAGCTGCTTATTGTAACTTGGCCATGCCAGTGGAACTGGTGTCATGTTTGTGATGGGATATGTCAGATCAGGTTGTAAAAAGCGTGAGGCAAAACATTTAGCCAGAACTTAGCAAGATCCTCACAAAAACTCATCCCTCTCTTCAACTTAACCTCCATCTCTGTAGCGACCTATATGGCAGCCAACCAGTCACCTCTTCACAAACAGCTTGAGTATCCTATATTCCTTGTGGTTGTGTGATTTCAATTTGATTCCCGGACAGTAACCCCACAGAGAATTTCAAGGACCAATAAAATAACAATAATAATAATTAATAATACAATGACTTTAGAAATGTTATATTGCCTTCTTCAATTTAATTCTTCTCTGGTTTTAATTGGTGTAAATTTCAGTGCAGCCATGAACTTGCTGTGGTTATTGAAAGAAGTGTTGCACCTTATCTCATAATCTGTTCCTCCCTCTCACTTTGGGAACGGGCGTTTATAATTTCTGGCCTGTCATTTCTATATCATGGACCTGAAACCACCTCATCTTTGACAACACAGGAGCTACCTGTCAGTGGCAAGGGGCTGGGGAGAAAGCACCACTTGTATTTGGATCTGATTAGGTTCAAGAAAGTAAAAGCCTTGGCCCCACTACTTTTACGACTAAATCAGCCCTTGGTGTTTTGATCAGACAAAGGCTGTTGCTAGATACGTGGCATCTGTTAACAGACTACCGCTGTCATTAGCTGCAACTAGGCATCTGCTGCTAAAACCAAACACGTAACAGATGCCAGTTTAGAAGAGGGGTGGGAAAAAAAAAACCCAAAGCGCTAATATTTCACTTTTCCATAGACATCCCTTCATTGTTGGCAGAGGGGCCGGGTGTATTTCAGCAACTGTGGCATTAAATTTAAATCTGCCCCTCTTACAAATACCTCTCCCTATCCTTGTTCTGAAACACCCTTCTTTATTTCCATCCGACTGTGCGAGCTGCATTTGAGTTTGTTTGCTCCGTTATTTTATATGGACATGCACAAATCCCTGAGGTTACTTGGGCATGTGGCACTCGGCAATGCGGCTGGCGCTGCTGATTCCCAGCCACCAGCCAAGAGTTGGAACTGTCCTGCTGCCAGGGTTTAGAGAAGGAATTACCCCAGTGAATGTTAACTATAACATGGTCAGTGCAGCTCAGAGAAGGGGATGTGCTATATAGGCTCTCTGGGACAGAATCTGTTTGAATGCGATGTCTAGCACAATGGAGTCTTAATTGGGGCCTGCAGGAGCTAATGTAATATAAATAACTCAAAAGATCATCTATGAGCAAATGGCACTGTCGCTTTAAATTCACAGACCTGATTTCCATGCTCTCCAAGCATTTTGGAGGTGGCAGAGGAGAAAGGGGAAAAGAACCTGCATTCTTTTTTTTTTTTATTTTAGGGCCATGCAGACGGGAAGACGAGGCGGCTGTGCTGATGGATAACGGGAAGGTATCAACGTGATGTGTTGTTAGTACCGTACCAAATAGGCTTTTAATTTTCTGGGGAGGTGTGGGGCGTCTCTGCAGTGCCGGCATCAATCATCATCATGAGGTTTCAGGTCCCGACTCCCCAGGGGCCTTTCATTGTAAAGGATTCCCTCTCCCTCTCTGACTAGGGGCTGTTCTCCCTCCATGGCGATGCCTCGCGCAGACTAATTGCTGACTTGTTCCTCTTATGATGATAAAACTCGTGTCACCGCGAAATAGAACATTAGGATAAAGTCTTTAAACTGGCTGTGCAGCTGGGAAACTCATTTAGAGCCCCTGGTTTCAAAAAAAACAAAACGGGTGGTGGTGGTAGCAGATATTTTTTCTGTCCATTAACTGCAGGAAATGAATATGAGTTTGGTTCTAAGGCTGCTAAATAACACATTGAGTCAGTATCTTGGTCCTACCCTCCTCATACACACCCACCCCATCCTTTGTAGCTATCTTTACTTCTAAGAGCTTTTGTCTTAATACAGTTTTGGGTGAATTATGATGCTCAGGATGGGAGGAAGATCAATGTTTGGCTATAGCCAGATGCAATGGGGGCGGAGGCTGAGCGGTGGTGTATTAATTTAGATGGAATATATAGACCCAAAGAGTCAAAGATGTTAAGACCCTGACACTGTCCAACATTAGACAGTTTTAAACAAGGTTTGGAGTCTGGAGACCTTAGCCTGCTTAGTACTATGGCAAACATACCATTAAAAATCCTTCTAAACTTTTTATTAAAGATACAGAAAAAAAGAAAAAACAGTTGCAGGATTTGAAATGTTCAGAATTAAGGAAGGCTTTCATTTTAACAGCATGCCCTTTCTGATGTGCTGGAGAGAGCCTTTAGAAGGAAAACCCCCTTGTTTGACAGTCTCTTAATATCAAAGATGGTAATAACTTTTGGGGGGAAAAGAGAAGTTAGTTGAGCTGGGCTGGAGCTGTCATTGTTAAAGCCTCATTCCATTCCCTGGAAAACAAAACAAGACAAACACACACACAAGAGTAGAAAAAAGAACAGCAAAGAGAGAAATTGCAGCTTCTGTCTCTGGTGTTGACTTTCACCTGCAACCTCCTTGCTGGAGAAACACAGGCACAGCACATGGTCTTAGCAGCCACTCGGAGACCGGGCCAATTTGTACCAGCATTGGGCTTTTTAGGGCGTTGCTTTTTGTTGCCTGGCCTCTTTCTGGGCACGGGCTTACAGCAGTGTTGCAAAATATATAGCCTTGGCTGGCTAAGCCAGACTCTTGTTAGACAGAAGGAAAAATGAGAGGAAAGAGAAGAAAGAAAGTGGGGAAAGAAAAGGACCAATGGGATGAGGGGGCGGAGAGAGACAAACTCTCACATCCCAAGTGGCATTTGGGATTTACCTGGAGCCAATGGAGGTGATGGTGTCGTCATCTAGATCCCTCTCTCTGGCCCAGTCTGCTCAGTATATCTCTCCGGCTTAGGACAAAGAAGGTCCAGGGTTCCAAAAGTCATGGTGGTGAAGCTCACTCCAGTAACCAATTTTTCTCCCCAAAGGACCCAGAAAGGAAATGATGGGTGGACTGGCCAATCCTCTCATTATTTTGTCCAGCTACTTTGTGACACACCAGCTTTGGTTCATTGATTTTTTTTGTCTCACGCTGTTCTTGTTTACCAGGCATGATTTTTAACACAGCCCTTGAGTTATTTCGGAAGGCCCTTTTGTTTTGGACTAATTCAGTCCCTCTCTCTCCCTTTCATACATTTTCCCATCAGTATTTGTTGTTATAAGTTATTGTGACGTTTTATGAATTTTCACTTACTCCTTATAGTTAAACTCACAGTTAAAGTAAAGCAGGAGGCCTAATTATAACAGCGGTGGTCGGAGATAAGAAACGCTTCTTCCTCCCCTGACTGCTAATTCCTTGCTCTTGTGACCCTAAACCCACATTATGCTCCCTCTTCCCACTAAGGGTAAAAATTTCCAAAGCACCTCATTGCCTTTCAACGTGCAATTCTCCAAATGGCTTACGTCCCATTATCAAAAGTAATGGAGACCCTTAGGAGCCTATATCTCATTAAAAGCCAATGGGAGTCACTCAGGGGAAGACTTTGAAATGTATTTAGGTGCCTAAAGATGCAAATAGGCATGTAGTAGGATTTTCTAATGCACCTAACTCCCATTGACATGAATGGGAGTTAGGCTCTTGGATGCTACTGAATATTCCATTTCTCTGCATCTTTACGTGCCTAAATGCCTTTACAAACCCAGCCGTCAGGCACCTTGGGAAAAAGTTCCCCTAACACGCTTCAGAAGTACAGCTCATCTTGCTACCTAACCAACAGCCTTCTCCCCTCACCCTCACCCCTCCACCTTTCCCTTTTTCCTTCTCTTTGACTGAACTGGCCAGTCTCCCCTCTTCCAGGAGAATAGTGAATGTGCCTCTGTCATCAGCAGTTTTAGCCTATCAGAGCAAATGTTGCTTATTGCCTACTCCTGTTGTTGCATTCGCCAATGCTTCTGGCTGTTTTGTGACAGCCACCCCCTGGCACAACACCCCAGGGCCCAGTTCTGCCCTCCACTATCCCTGTAGTCAGTAGGTTTGCACTGAGGTAAATGAGGGCAGAATTTGATTCATAGGGTCTGATTCCCCTTTACACCAAGGTCCTCTGATGCTGCTCTGGCACTGTACAGAGGCCTTGAAATGAGCATAAATTAAATCTACACCCATTTTAAGGCCCCTTCACATTGCCAGTCTGGTGTAAAGAGGACTTGCTATTAATGAGATTTGGACCTGTATTCTTTAGTGGTGGATACTGAAGGGATGCCTGTGGCCAGATTCTCAGCTAGTGTAAACTGGCTAACCTCTCTTTAGGTAAATGAACCTACACCAATTCACCCCAGTTGAGAACCTGACTCCTGGGGCGTGTTCAATGCCCATCAGGGACAGCCCCGTCATGCCGAGGTTTGTCATTCCAGAGAAGTGATAATGATGCATCAGGATGATAGGGCAGGGTGTGGTGCTCTCTGGGTATCACTGGGAAACCAGCCACTCAAGTCCTGGCAGGGGAGGGTCCTCGGGGTAGGCATTGCATAGCCCGCGTGTTTGGTTTTACAGCAGTCAGAATCTGATCTGAACCCATTGACACTGAGGACACATTATGTCAGTTTTGCCCACTTGCTTTCAGATGTCCCTGGTCTGACATGTGCCCACATCGCAGCGTAAAGCTACCCTGTACAAATGTTGTTCTACTCCTGGACAATAATAAAAATACACCCAAGAAATCTATGTGCCATAGAGCACTGCCTGGCAGGACATTTAGATTCTACCCTAGCTCCGACTCAGACTGACTGAGAGACCTTCAGCAAGGCACTTAGCTTCTCCGTCTCTCCCATCTCCTCCCCAAACCAATTTCGTAAAACCGCCTTCAAATCCTTCAGAGGGACCTGTTTCTCCCCTGATGCCTATTGTAAACTGCCAGCTGAGAATGGTTCGGCAGGTGGGCAGCAGTGAGGACTGATATTATCGTTTGTATCCTTAAAGACAGGAAACTTGCAAATTCTGTGTAGGTTCTTATCATGCCCTTGCCACCAGAGTACTTTCCAAAAGTGCATTAAGTGATGTGGTTAATGTCTGTTGTTCTCGTTGTCTCACTACTGTGCTTGTACCTACTCAATAACGTCTTTCTACTCCTGTTACCTTCGTGCTCTACCCCCTTGTTACACAAATTTAGTGTAACCAGACAGCCAGCGTGAAACATTGGGATGGGGTAATAGGCACCCAAAAAGACAAAGCCCCAAATATCAGGACTGTCCCTATGAAATCGGGACATCTGGTCACCCTACGCCAATTTGCTGAGCCAAATCCTGACCCCGTGAATCCAGTGGTACAAAGCGGCTGTAAAACAGTCCTACCTGGCCAGCTGAGGATCCCTCCAGTCTAACCAGCTCTTCCCCACCCCCTGGCACTCCTTGGTGTAAGGAAAATGCTGGGGGTACTTCCAGGGGGAGAGGACATTGTGTGTCAGAGTTTTACTATGCTCCTTTGCAGGTGAAACAACCTCTTGGGTGCTGTAACTAGTCAACATAAACTAAACCAGTCTCAGGCTTCCTCTAGTTTAGGGCAAGTGCCCTGGCCGCTCTGGGAACTGGAGGATTATGATGGCAATAAACTGCCACCTTTGCCCAGCCAACAACCAGAGCCATAGCCAAGGATCAAAGCCACCGGATCTTGTATTAATTCAGACTGTAAAGTCTTCAGAGCAGGGTCTGCCTCTTCCTGTGTCTTTGAGCAGCACCTAACACAACATGGCCCTGATTCCAGTTGGCTCTGGACTCTACAGTAACATAAATACTTGCCCAGCTCACAAGGCTGTGGTGGGAGTTAATTCACTGAGGTTTTCTAAAGCAGTTTGAGATCCCCCAGAAGGACCAGTTCCCTTCCCCTGCAAAGAGAAGGGCTGCAAAATAGCTGGAGGTGAGTTTGTGTCCTGGAGCGACTGACTCATGACCTGGTTTTGCATCCTTCATTTCCATGCTCATTTTTTGACTCCGTGGGGGGAGGGGGAAGGATGTAGGGGAAGAGGGTTTAGCTACAAGATTGAACTTCATAAGGAAAAGGGAGAATAGGGAAAAAATGATTATTTGAAAAGCTGCTCGGGGGGGTGGGTACTGTTTTAAAAAATAAAAAGGTAGCAGAAGCAGCTACTGCAGCCCCTTCCCCAGATGCAATCCCACTCCTGTAATTTCTGGGGGAATTGGTTCATCTTGGGTGCAGATATATTTGTGTCAAGGTGCAGCTGCACAGATAGCCCGACTCTATGCATAGTAAGAGGCTTTCAGAGAAAGAGGTTATGCCCAGAGCAAGGCCTTATCAGAGCAAGCTGCCTGCCATTTATCTGGTTCCCTATCAAATATGAAAACAGGCCTCAATCTGCTGCTTCTATTTTCCTTGTGAAGGCTAGGGGTGGAATAATAATTTAGTCCAGGGTTTTTTTTTTTGTTTGTTTGTTTCCAACAGTAACCTTCTGCCAAACTCTGCTCTTTCTAACTTCCCGAGGTCTCTTACAGTGCAGCTCTAGGAAAGAGATTCTCTCTCTGTGGTTTTGTGCATGTGTATTTTTTACAGGTTTATTTAAAAACTAAATCTTTATAAAAACAACAGATTCCCCTATCCTGGAGGGTTTTTTTTTTATTGGGTTCCCTAATATCACAGGACAGGCCCGTGGTACCAAGTCTCAGGCCTTTCGGAGTTTAATATTATTATTATTATCCATTATTTCTATTACAGCACCCTTAAAGCCTCAACCAAGCTCCAGCCCCAATTGTCCCTGGGCGCTGTGCAAGCATATAGTGAGAACCAGTCATTTCTCCGAAGAGCTTCCAGTCTAAATAGACAAGACTGGCATAGGGTGGAAGAAAGGAAGTCTCATTATCCCCAATTTATAGATGGGGAATTGAGGCAGAGAGAGATTTAGAGCAGATTTTCAAGTGTTCAGTCCCCACAATAGGGGAGCACATTTTCTAAAGAGTTCCCAGAAGCTCAGGTCTGGATTTTCAGTGAGCCAAGACATTTGAAAATCTGGCCTCTTATTTAGGAGCTTGTAGGGGAACTGAGCTTTTCTGAAATTCTGGCTCTGTTTGTGGGTGCTGACCTCGTTTGAGGATCTGGCCCTAAGTGACTTGCCTGAGCTGACAGAGGAAGCACTTGGTAGTGAACTTGATCTCCTGAATCCCAGTCCAGTACATTAACCACAAGACCAGCCCTTCCCCTCTCCATGGGTCCTGTTTTGGGGAGTACTTTGATTTTTCCTTGGCTGTGTGCTGGATTGCTCTTCTTTTCATTGGAGGTTGGGGGGGAGGGTTAAGGAGGAGTGCACTGACTTTAAAGGGGCAAACACGTATTCTCAGATACGCAGAGACCTGGCAGTTTCATGTGAGTGTCTGCGGGAAGAATCTGTGTGGCATGGAGCCCCCTATTTTTGTATACCTTTGCCATAAATTCTAACCCTGAAGAGATGGCTTATGCTACTTAATGCAAACAAGGCTGGATGAGCAGAAGAATTGAAGGCAGAGCACAAAATGGCTGAGCTATGTGTAACCTTGGGGCCATTAGCTTAAGTAGCCTCCTAACCCCTGGGTTAGAGCAGTCCAGCTTAACTCGGCGGGACTCTAGCAAAATAGAAAGACACCCTAGTGCAGAATTACCCTCACCAGCAATCTTACGGCTACCCTCCCCGCCTAGAATCCATCTTAAAGGTATTCTCCTCCCTACAGTAATAAGGCCTGAAAAGCCCATTGCTTACATTTTTAAATCCATATCTGTGTCTAACTGCTGATGCTAAATTCCGATCCCACCACTTCTCAGGGCAATGCGATCCACATGTTAATATTTTAAGCCAGCCACTAATATTTTTATGTGGGAAATTGAGATTTTCTACGGTCGCTGGATGAGCAGGCCATTATTCCATGCTGAGGTATAAAAACTGTAGCTTAGGAAAACATTATTTTACATATTTGTATTTCTCCAGGCTGATCCCTGGCTCTTACTTTGCCTACCCCTGCCATGTGGAATGGGACAGTGGTAGCTGCAGTCTGGATTCTTGTTGAACCAAGTGCCCTCCTGCAGATTATTTGTTTTACAATAGCACACAGAGGCGCCAATCAAGGTCAGAGTCTTTGTGCTAGATGCGGTGCAGACACATGGTAAGAGAGACAGCCCCTGCCCCAAAGAGCGTACAGTCTACTTAGGAAAGGATAAGAGAAAGGCAGGAGTATTATCCCCATTTTACAGAAAGGGAACTGACACAGGAGAAGATGAAGTGACTTGCCCAAGGGAAGTCTGTGGCAGAGACAGGAATTGAGCCCTGATCCCCATTCTGGGATCTCAACCACAAGAGCAACCTTCCTCTCTAGAAAGGGAGGAGAAGCACGCCAGTCATTGGTTATTCTTGCAATCTCTGGCGGACCCACTGCTGACACCAGCACCATTCCTCACATCCCCACTCGCTGAGAGAGTCACCATCATGCCTTGTGTCCTCATCACTTTTAAATTCTATCAGTACAAGAAATTCAGCGTCAGGCTGGCAGGGTTAAGGGCACTATAATCCAATATAGCAGCGTGGAGTGGGTGGGGGGGAATATAGTGGGTGGTCCTTGTGGCCACTAGCTGATCTGCTCAGCAATGGCTGCTTTATATTAATAATAATGTCACTTGCAGTACTTTTCACCCAAGATTCTCAAAGCATTTGGAAAACGCTAAAGAACGAGGCCTTGCAACTCCCTCTGTGTGAGAGAGGTTAATAATGATGTCCCTTTGCAGGTGGGCAAACTGAGGCAAAAGGAGGTTAAGTGACTTTTCTTCTTGATTAAACTGGGTGCTTTTGCTCAGAACTGTCTTTCTCTTCAAGCTGAATGCTTCATATTTTTGAATTGCTGAGAGCAGAAACCTATTTATAAAACTCCGTCTTCTCTTGACAGGTGGCAAACAACATCTAACCAGCTAGCTGTATTAGGGACACAGAGAGAGGGGAAATCAAGGGAGATATACCATAGCGTTTAGTGGTCACCTAAGTCACCATCCAAGCTTATCACCGAAGGAACAGACAGTCCATCTGGTGCAATGAGTTGATACTGAGAGGTACTGTCTCTCCCTAAAGGCTGCCTATAAATCACATTTATGGGCCACAGTCATGGTCCAAGCAGTGCATTCTGGATGTAGCTTTTGGAAGCACAGAGACTGGGGTCAGGTGCAGCTGTAAATTGTAACCTAAATGCTCACAATCCAAAGTCAATCAGAAATCAGTGACAGAATGCAAGTCACACACACACACTCCTCTCTCTCTCTGTCTCTGTGTCTCTCTCTCTCAGTACATCCCTCCGTGCTTTCCCTCCCCCCTTACTCCACCTCCAAACTTTGGTTGGCAAGAAGGCAGCAGGTAGCAATGCTTAAATGAACTGCAGATCCGTGGCGCTGTCCCCAGTCTAATCATTCAGTCCCCACAGCTGCTGACACACCAGGTTATCAAAATATGTGTTGATCTGCGCTCTGCCTAGGCTTCAAAGCTCAACAATGTCTTTGTCAAATCAACATTTAAACCAACACCTTGTCCGTGTTTCCACCTCCCTGCTTCGCACACCAATATTCAGTAAGCTTTAGAAAATGGAATGATTAGCCAGACACACTGATTTCTCTTCAGATGTTCAAGTTAGTTGTTGTGATGCAGGTCATGTGTAGCTGGGCAGAGAGAAGTTGTGATGTTTTTGCTCTGGTTAGGAATTCTGGTTTTTTAACCCATTCAGGTGGGGAATGAACCATAGACTTTGGGATCCATTGTGGATTTTATTTTTAACCCACTGACTATCGTGGATGGGAATGTTACCACCCTGGAAAGAAATCAAGGAAATATTGGAGGGCAGAGAGAGATTGAAATGGCTTTTGTACAGGTACTGAGCCCTCGCTGGGGAAAAGTCACTAGCAATCAGACTCGTTACTTTGGTTTTCCTTTTCAGGATTGTTCCTTTCAGTTGTAGCAATAAACTCTGTGGACCGAAAGGAAGTTTAAGGGTGGGATTTTGCTGGCGCTTCTTTTCTTTCTTTTTTTTTAAATACACATACCTGAGAACTTTGAGTAATGCCCTTTCTTTCTTTGGGACCCAGTTCTGGCACAAAGGAGCTTTTGCTTTCGAACCCCAAACTCCCATTGGCCCAGACACCTCAATGGACCTTTGCAGGGATAGTTCACAGCAGGGCTTCTTGCAGGCCTTCAGCCAAGAGGAGGGAAGAGATGAAGTTGCCAAATTTGTCCCAATGGGTTAGTGTCGGTTCATAACGCACAAACCATCCTGCAACATTCTGAAGTGGTGCTTTCATTGTGGGACGCTTCATCCCCATTAACTCAGGTGTAGTTTGGAATTAAAAACCTAGGGCCTGATTCTGTACTAGCATAAAAGGGGAGGAACTGCACTGAAGTCAGTGACAAGACGGTAAGGGTAAAGCTGGTCTCAGGGAGTGGAGAAGCAAGCCCACTGAACTCAGCAGCCTTGAGGGTGAGTAGGAACAATTTGTATGGGCTTCAACTGTTGAGGACCCTCAAAGATCAGATATGAATCAAAACTTTCTTAAAGTTAGAGGATGTTTAGACCCAGGTTTTTTGTTTGGGTCTATCCTTAGCACCTGGAGCCTGCTCCTGCGTGGCCCTGCTACAAAGCCATAAGCCCATGCCATCGCAATCTGTTGTAGTCTTGGAATTGACTTTAACATCGCTCCTTCCCTCTCCCCTACCAGAGCATAGGCGCCGACTTCTTCTGGCGCCAGTGGGTGCTCAACCGCCCTCTGTCCCCGGCCCTGCCCCGACTCTACCCCTGCCCCGCCCCCTCCCGCCCCCATTCCAACCCCTTCCGCAAAGTCCCCACCCCAACTCCGCCCGCTCCCTGCCCCTATTCGACTCCTTCCCCAAATCCCCGCCCCAGCCCCGCCTCCTCCCCTGAGTGTGCCATGTTTCCGCTCCTCCCCCCTCCCTCCCAGGGCTTGCTGCAGCTGTTTGACGGCGGCAAGTGCTGGAGGGAGGGAGGAGCGGAGATGCAGCGCGCTGGGAGGAGGCAGAGGAGGAGGTGAGGTGGGAGGGTGGGGAGCTTGGCTGCTGGTGGGTGCAGAGCACCCACTAATTTTTCCCCGTGGGTGCTCCAGCCCCGGAGCACCCACGAAGTTGGTGCTTATGGTGCTAGGTGCTGTACAAACACAGAACAAAAAGATGGTTTCTGCCCCCAAAAGCTTACAATCTAAGTATAAGACAAGAGAAAATAGATGGATACAGACAGAGAGATGGGACAGCACAAGAAACCAAGGAGACAATATTGGTCAGCATGATAAGCAGTGATCTGAGTACACCAGCAGCTTAACCACTGTCAAGTTTTTTGTCGGCATCATGGCAAAGGAGAGTTTTAGAAGTCAGACTAGACAACCACCTGTGATCTTAGCTAGTTCCAACTCCCTGGCAATGTGAGTTTGTTCACTATGTTGTTGTTGTTGTTATCGCTGTTACTGATTTGTACTACAGTAGCTCCGACGGGCTCCAACCAAAATGGTGGTGTCATTGTCCTAGGTGCTTTACAAATAAATACTGAATGAGAGTCCAGCTTACTATCTAAATAAACAAGACAGGCAAAAATGGGGAGAGGAAACAGGTGAAATAACTTCCCCAAGTTTACACAGTGGTTCAGAGGCAGAATCGGCACCCAGGACTCATGTCTAGCTGTCCAGTATCTAATTCACTAATCTGCATTTGTTCTGCACCATGCATTTACTTTTGTGTTTATCCTATCCAGCTCAAATTGTCCCAAGCAATGGGGGCTTTTGCCTCTTGCATTGCTATTAGCCAGCATAACAAAACAGTTCAGGAATAGCTTGACAAAGAAAACGTACTGAAATATTTTCTGCTATAGTACTAGGCAGAAGCCTTCCTGGCTTCCATTTTTTTTGGATGTATAGTATGTGTAAAGTATTTTGTGAGTATTGAAGAAAAATACAGTAAAGCATCTCTGTTGATGCTGAAAACTGAAGGCAGTATCAAAGTTTAAGCAGATCCCAGATGAAAGGGGATAAATATTAAGACACATGCATCTCAGCACCTTTCCAACAGTTAAACATGCATTTCCTATGTATAGACGTTAACAAGAGCTCAGAGATTTTGACCCACTGGTATAGATTCATGTGAGAGAACCTGACAGACCTACATCATTGTTTAAGACAAGTTCATGATGTAAATTGGCAGACAAAGAAGTGAGCAGTCAATATAGATTAGAATTAAATCTCTCCTCTTGTCCACAACCAGGGGCCCTGCATTGATTGGATCACATACGCCAGAAACCTGGGCTTTGCCAAAAGTGACAGTGAGGGAATAGGGAGCTGGCACTGTGAGTTGGGAATGTGACATGTATTTCATTCCCAGTCTGAAGAACTGGCCTCAGCAGGCAACAGAACCCAGTTTTCCAGCCAAATAAATAAAGTTTATTCCATTTAAATATAAACAACCACCTTAGGATAACAAGTTACAAGAGCCACATGTATAGTCATGATCCAGGAAAGCACATAAGCACATCCCATTGATTTCAATGGAGTTTCAGGATATGCTTGAAGTTAAGCATATGCCTAAATTCTTTCCTGAACTGGGGCCTAGAGTTGAGAGAAGAAGAGAGGAAATTATGTGAACATTTTTGCCAATTCTCAATCACTTTTCAATCCAGCCACATTTATTCGTGTGCGTGGGTGTTCTCACAAATAGTGAGCAATGGCTGTTCTTTGTGCAAACGCCCACGGTTGTGTGCTAACGAGAGCATCAGAACATGAACATGAACATTTGCTATTCATGCCGGATGCGCTCACCCTAGTTGCATTCCAATCAGTGAGCAGAAACAATGCCACATGACTTGGGTGACCAATCACACTGCATGACACAATAGATTTTCAGAGGGAGCCGTTAGTGAACAGCCTGTGGGCTGAAATATATTCCCCCCCCCCCCAAAAAAAGTGTGTGAACAATTATGAATGACGAATAAATTCACAAAAATCAATCTGTTCATGGGTGACTGGTGGGAATAAAAGGCTATGTTGGTTGGGTGAGTTGTTTACTGTGAATAGTTTTCCTATCTTTAATCTCTACTGCGGTAGGTTACCTACATCTTATTACTTTTCTCTTTTCACTGTTAAACTAATGGAAAGGAGAGACTGCATCCCACTGACTCAGGGTCTGATTTTCAGAGGTACTGAAACTGATGTCAGTGGGAGCTTCCAGGTGCTTAGCAGGCTCTGAAGCATAAGAATTTGTAAGAAATAAGATGATGGTGATTTTATTTTTTTAAAAAACATACCAAAAGTTTCCAAGAGCCTTCCATTTTTTCTCTCTCAAACAATAAGTTTGCTTCCAAACTCTCAGAAAATAGCTATGTTCATGACTCCAGTGGGTATAAAGCAGGGTCAAACCAGACCCAGGCAGACAGCAGCTAATGTGTGGCAGAGCTCTGTATGCAGAATCAAGGATTTTTCATTTTAAAAAACAAATTCTGAAGTCACTCATATTTGCTTTGCAAGGAGGCCTTGTGCGCTGTCATTTTCAAAATAACTTCTAGGCTTTTATTTATTGTTTGAGCTAAATGATTTCTTGTTTCCTTTCTGTAAATAATATCTGGTTTCTTATAATGCCCTAATAGCAGATTTCCTAGCACTACAGAATTACACAAGAAATGCGAACATCTCTATCAATCAGAACTCAGAGCTTCCAGACTCACTATCAAATAACCTCACAGCCCTTCTGCTTATCCCTCCTCATAGCATATATTTCTTTTCTTTGAGAGATGCCCTCAGAAATCCTTTTTCCCTACTTGTTTCCTTTTAGCATGTGAGACCCACATCAGGGATTTAGGAGTAGATTCACTCAATAAAAATGCCTTACAGCATTCAACACCAATGGCTTCCGTGGGACCACTAACTTGCTTAAAAGTAAGCATGTGCTTAAATGCTTTTGCTGGATCAGGACCCAGACTCCCAGTCTAGTGGCCTCTCCATGGACTAAGCTTCCTCCCTTTTTAAAGCACAAGCACATACAATATGATGGTCCAGATTACATATTTCAAATAATATAATAATGCAATGCGTGCATCAAAATGATAGGGGATGAAAGTAGGAAAAATTACAGTTACCTATTCTAGTATAAGAAAACTCCTAGGTCTTGCATTTATTAACCTTTTCTGGGGGGGGTGGGGAGGGTTGGTTATTCTCTCTATGATTCTAGTTTGGGGGTGGGGGTGGGGGGTTCTTGTATTTTGCAGTAGCATTTCCGGATTTTTTTAAACCTATCTATTTTTTGGCTGCAGCTCATCAGCAATACAATTCTAATTTCATCAGTAATACAATTCTAATTGCTTCCTGGGTCTGACTCATGTAAAGTTTTTCCCCCTCGTGCCCTTTGAAGGAAACCTACCTGGTTATGGAAAAATGGCAATTAAAAAATAAAATAAGATCATGAAACTCAATATTCTGCATGTGGAGCTAAACCTTAAACTGCCAGAGGAAAAACACAGCAGAATTATATCCTTTGTTCTTCCTCTCTCACTCCCCACCCACATTAACCCCCCCCCTTCCCATTTCCCCATGCAAACCTTTTAATTTTTATGCCAGTGACTTTCTTTGCCTTGATCAGACTTTATCACATATCTCTAGTTGGGATCCTGCCTAGCTTAGCATAAGACAAAAATGGAGGGGGGGGGGGTGGAATCGGCTGAATAATAGGACGGATTTGTAGCAGCTGAGGATTTGCATTCAAATGTTTGCCAGCCTCCTCTGAGCTTGAGCTTTATCATGTCTTTACAGCCAACAGCTTGTTTATGAATAAAAAATGTGGCATGAAACCAGAGGAGTGAGTTGTCTTTGTTTTGTCAAGTGTGCGGAGACAAAATGCTTGCTTCTCACAAGTCTTCACTTCATACAAGCCTTCTGGGACCTCTGAGGGCAGCTGGACTCAAACTGCTACCTGCAGGCTGGTTGCTATGGCAAGCCTGCTTCACCTCCTTGACAGGCCTTGCATATTCATGAGCCCGGAATGGCTGGCTGAAGGGACCTTGGAGATCTTCTATGCAAAACAGGAGCGCTTTGACAGGCAGCCACTTTATTAACTCATTAAGCTCATCTTGTTCCTTTAAATGCAGTATAATTACAAATAAAGCTGTCACACTTTGTTTGCAGTTATATAATTTAGCTAAGTACCGCTATGACCTGGGTTTCAAGGAGGAAATAGAGGTTATGAGCTTGGAATACAGTGACACTGGGGAAGGAGGGGGAAATGAAAGAGCTAGAGAAGTTTCAGAGCCTTCATTCATTCTTTTTCTGTGGTGCGAGGGATGGTCTGTGCTCATTTAGAAAGAGCTGCTCTGAAGACACAGGGCCAGGTTCTGCTTTTAGCTACATTAGTGGAAATCCAGTGTAACTCCGTTAGGTCAAAGTCTTCTCTTTGGTACATGCATGTAAACCCAGGATAACCTCATTGACGCCAGTGGATTTATAGCAATGTCACTGAGAGCAGCCCTTACTTTAAAAAAAAAAAAAAAAAAACAACCCTCCACAGCCCAGATTTCCAAGGGACTGAGCACCCACATCTTCCACTGACTTCAGCTGGAGTTGTGAACGTTTCACCCTTCTGAAAATCCAGGTCTACAGCATTCTGCACGAATAGTCTTGGTGTGTTGGTTTCTTGATGTAGAACACCCTAGTGTGTCTATTTTTTAAAAAAGGTACCAAGTCTAGATGAAATGGAAACCCCATTCATTCCTGGAACTGCTGCATCTTTAGACCCTACGGTGGAAATTAAGGGCCAAGGGTAAAATGTCTTTGTTTCTCCACCCTCTATTGACTTGAACACAAAGCAGGGTTCAGGGCAAAGTTGTCAGTCAGTGTACAGTACTGGAGAGAAGTTATGGTCAAAAATGGAGTGGGATGGGAGAGGAGAAACAGAGGGTGAGTTAAGAGATGAGGAAAAAAGAGGTTGGGGGGAATCCTATGGAAAACTTTTTAACAACATTTATCCAACAAATGCTCCAGCTCCCTTCCCTTCATCTGCCTTGTACATTTCCTGGTTAAGGCATTAAAAGATTCGTAAGTGAACCATGCTAAAATGCATTTGAAAGTACCGTAGGAAAATGGCATTGGTAATGGTGACACAGGATAAAGGCTTGTAAAGGGTGTGACGTTCGGCAACTGCCTCAAGTATTCCACAGAGCTGAAAGAGGATGCGGTTCCTTTACATTGTGTTTTAGAAAGAATCGTAACCTAGTGAGGTCAAACCGTATTTTTTTTAATGACCTAGAGGAGGGGTAAATATTTATACTGGCGAGAAACAATAAAATCATGCAAGGATTTTAAAAACCTGTTTCCAACGCACTCTCCTTTCTTGTCAGTGAATGAGTGGATCTTGTTCAACAATATCCCTGACACAGACCTCTGATGTTGTCTTGGCTTTTGTGCTCCATCTGCAGTCATTTAAGTGCACTTGGAAAGTGAGATAATATTGTACAGGGAGGGGGGACAAGACGGGCAAGTCAGGTTTCTGAGAGCTTGCGTCCTCAAACACCCAAGGCAAATTGATAAAAGATGCACACAGATGAATCCATTTGTGACTTCTGTTGTTAGAATTTTCTTTCTCTGGCACCACAGGAAGAAACAGAAAAACCTCTAATTTTCTAGCGGGGCCCACAAAGAGTCTGCCCTTTGTCTTTTGCTTGGTTGTGCCTGGATGTTAAAGGCCTGGCCCTGAGCCACCGAAGTCTGTTGCAGCTTTGCCTTTGGCTTCAGTGAGGACAGGCTCCGGCTGTCCGCATCTGAACAAAGTATTAAGGTTGAGATTCGCAAAGAGACGAAGCAAATTAGTAAATGGGGTTTGGGTGCTTAACTCCTCCTTTGAAACTCCCAGTCTGGAAAATCTTCAACTGTGAACGGGACCCGTTCCCTTGTCTATTTGATTGATTCCAGCATTTCCGGAGAGATGCTCTTGGATAGCGATAGATCCTCGAACTGCCTGGGGTTAGGAAGAAACTTCACCCATGGGTGGGTTACGCCATAACTGACCTTTGGGGGGTTTCTTGTCTCTTACTCTGAAGCATCTGATACTGGGGCACTGTCAGCAAATGGGAATATAGACTAGGTGGGCCACAGGTCCTATGCAACTTGAGTCAGCAGTCTGACGACCGGCTGAGTTAATGCTACAGTTAAACCACCCAGGAATATTCAGACGTTTGTTGAAATTATACTGGGAAGTGTCACAATGAGCTTTGCTTGCATTAGGTCAAGGACAGATGGTGCCATTCGAGCCATGGTCCTTATGACGGATAGTGCGGAGGCGCACAGCTCAAGTAGGGGGCTTCAGGAGGCACTGGGACAGCGGAGAGTTTGCCCACTGTACCAGCCCTTAGGGGAGAGAAGCACAGCTCTTACTCTGCAGCTGGTAGGTTGGTGGCTAGCACCTCCAAGGGAATGCTAGCGAAGAGCAGACTGTGGAAAAGCACAGGGACTGCAATAGGGCTCGGCTCCTAAGCAAAGGGCTCAGTGGGGGCTCAAGGGGAGTCCTTGTTGCCCTTCACCATGCAAGGTCTGAACAAAATCTGACCCTAAGCAAACAAAAAGAATGCTATAATGCTCTGTACAATTGATTGTGTAACTGCCCCCTATAGATCCTAGACAGAACAGCAGGAATGATCAGAGCTCGTCTGGCTTGGTGCATTGCAATAAACCTGTTTGTTTCCGCTTCTCACAGCTGTGCTTTAAAAAAAATCCTTGCAAGGAAAACAATGGGCTTTTATTTATTTTCCTGTTTTGCAGAAACTCCTTTAAGGCCATGTCCTAGATTTAGCACAGGCTCTGAGAAGGATGAAAGAGCTAAGTCCCAGATTGTACTGCTGTGCCCAACAGACTGGTTACATCGTACTTGATGACACTTCAGCCCCGTTGTCATGACCCCATATAATCCAGCCTCCTGGACCATCTGACACACATTTACACTTAACATTTTGTTACGAGACTCTATAAATGAGATCTCTTTGACCTTCAATCCTTGGCTAATTGCTAGTTTCATGTACAAGACTAGCCTAATTTTACGTGATAATTACCTGAAAGTGGCAATGCATATGGCATTGCATGTTTGAAATGTCAGAACTGGAAAACTATCAAGTGGATGCAGGCAAATGGAGAGAGTGGAGGGGGGTAGGATGTATTCCTTAGCTACTAGAACAGTTAAGGGGCATTTACCTGACTATAGAAACCAGTAAATATTTTCTATGTGTGTATGTAATAGATAGATAGAAAGAAAAGTGTCTCTGTCTGTCTGTCTATAAATAAAACATAGCATAATAGAAATGTAGGACTAGACAGGACCTGCACTGAGACACGACCAAGTATGGGGGCTGCGGGAGTGTGTGTGTGTGTGCAGGTGGGTCTGGATTGTAAGGCTGGGCATAGAATAAAAAAAGATACTGAAATTGCAATAAGCAATAAGGATATTCATTAGCGTGGAATTTTTGTTCCCAAGGAGCCCACATACTTCTGTGCGTTAGAATGATTCGGACTTTCTCTTAGCACAGTGAGACTGACCTAACAATGTCCTACTGCAAACATTGCACTGAAAGAATATGGGATGAGGCGAAAGGGAAGGCAAGTGCTGTTTAGCAGCCAGACAATGCATTTCAATTTGGCCCTTTTATTTTCTGGGGATTGGTCCTGCTTTGAGCAGGGGGTTGGACTAGATGACCTCCTGAGGTCCCTTCCAACCCTGATATTCTATGATTCTATGATTCTATGACTTTTTTCAGAGCTGAGTGACTGGCAGCTGTGTTTTCATCTCCAAATGATCCTGTACTCTAAGGACATCATAATGGGCCAGGATTCGAAATTACACTGGAGAGGCCAAATTCTGCTTGTACCAGATGAATTCCAAAATAATTTTTTTGGTCCAAATCCTCAGCTGATTTACATCCGCTGAGTGTCTAACCTGCTGGCTTTAGTGAAGTTGCTCTGAGTTTACACCCATATAACTGAGAACAGAACTTGTCCCAAAAGTCTAAACATTAAAATGGAATAATATGGGAGATAAAATTGATATAATACAAATATAGATCCACACCCACACCCACACCCCAATGCTGCTCTCTTCTTGAGCTGGAAGAACGACAATGGTGCTTAGTCTTGCAAGAAGCTTTTTTAATTTTAGCTTTGAGTTTCATGCCCAGTCCCATTGGAGTAACCCAGGAGTGTGCAGTTTGTGTCATCAACAGGTAAGAGAGAACATTGGCTTAAAACGTGCATTTTAATTGTACACGCAGGAGTACAGCACTTTAAACTCTTTAACCCTTTTACCAGCTGCAGTAGCTTCATCGGGGGAAGAGTTCAAAATGGACAGAGACCCAGTTCTAAAATGCCACATATTTGCTTCCACAAATTACATCTCACATTATTATTTATTGAGGATTGAAATCGATGGGAATATTGGCAGATTAAGATACTACTTCAGGGCAAGGATAGCAGAATTGGGCTTTATATTTTACATCTATCTAAGGTATTTAAATAGCCCCCATTATCAAAGTATCTTTACGGTTTTCAATGTGTATACTCATAGCACCTCTAGAGAAGTACCTATTACCCCCATTTTACAGGTAAGGAACCGAGGCACAGAGAGGCTTGCCCAAGGTCACACAAGAAGTCTATGGTGGAACAGTGGAGCAGATCTCCCAAGTCCTAGGCTGGCACCCTAACTCTAAACCATCCTTCCTTTTACGGCACCAAAAGTATGCTGTGCACTTTTTAAAGTTAGAATAAGACCTTAAAGAGACCTAAGGCCCAGATACTATTAAATGATCCACCTCTGCAGAGACCCTTTGGAAATCAGTGCCTAAATGAACAGCTTACACACAGAGGAATGGGAGAAGGAAGCAAAGGATAGACAAGGGGGAATGCATAGTATAAATCATGGAATTCCTTGGACAGTACAACACATAATGTGGGAGAAATTCACCCCCCATGCAAAGGGCCTGTCTAGGTACCACTTAGCCCTCAAGGTAGGACTTGGGTGGTGCATAGCCCTCTTGAAAGTGGTAAATTTCACTCCAGGTTAGTTCCTTAATACACACACAAAATATATAAAAATTGTGATTAAATATTTCCACCACCACCACCCCTGGGAATTACAGGTTTCAGAGTAACAGCCGTGTTAGTCTGTATTCGTAAAAAGAAAAGGAGTACTTGTGGCACCTTAGAGACTAACCAGTTTATTTGAGCATGAGCTTTCGTGAGCTACAGCTCACTTCATCGGATGCATAGCATCGAATTAGTTGATGGTTGCTTGAGGGATTCTGGAGAAGATGACTGTGTGCTTTACAGTAGCACGGAGGACATTGCTTATTAGAAACGTTCTATATTAAATAAATTGCATTGCCTGCTTTGACGTAATAGCCAAGATTTTCAGCGCCATTAAGATTTGGATGTAGACCTTGTTGAAAATTTTCCAACTGAATGGTTTTTGGGGTCAGAAAATGCACTTCCTGCGGGAATATGTCAGTTCTGATGTCCCGTTTCTGGAAAAAACTAGAAAACAGTGCTTCAATAAGGTCAAAATATTCCATTTTGACATTTTTAGAATGGAACAATGGACTTTTCATTTTGAAATTTTTCTTTTTTAATTTTTTTTAATAATATAGTCAAAATTGACATGAAACATTTCAGTTGACCTAAAATGTAATTTTTTGTGACCATTTCATATCTCAGGACATTTCAAATTTTTTTACTTTCACTCTGATTTGGAACAAAACAAATTTCAAAATCATGACACATTCCACAAAATGGAAACTCCAGTTCACAGATAGCTCTATGCGGATGCTCAGGACAAACTGGGATTTGGAATTGGGCATCTGAATCCACTCAGAGGTTTTGAAAACATCAGAAGTGCCAAAATATAGTACCTTGATATACCTTGATTGCATTCTCTTGGCAGACCAGGTTCTGTAGCAAGCGGGTAATTCTAATTGCTTATTAGTGGTTGACAGCAGTTGGTATTTGGCAACCTACACGTCTCTAGGAATAAAGTAAAGTAATTTTCCTAGAACAAACTTGAGGTCCCCACATCCTTCCTAATCATCATTTTGATTTACAGAAAATATGATTATGTTGCTTGTTTGCTTATCAGGGTGTAGCACTGAACAATGTTGCATCTTGTATTTGGATTTAATTAATTGGTTAATAAGATTATAATTAATGAAAATAAATTAAAACCACTTCAGTAATTAATTCACTGTAAACATTATTGACAATACTCTGTAGATACTGTAAACTCAGATTTAAAACCCTGGTCAGGAACCGCAGAGTCATAGTAATTACAGATGGAACAGACGTATTGGAATAGCGAGTTCGTTCTCATTCAGGGACTGGATACATGTCCATATTTTTTTTTTTAAATGAACTTAGCTCAACAGTGGCAGCTTTCTGGTATTGTCTCAAATACTTCCATTGTATCAGTGATATCCATTTCCAATAGTCATTTTCCTAGAACGACAAAAACACATTCGGACAACTTTACAAAAGTAGCCTTCAATTTCAGTTGCCTCAAATTTTTGAGAGGCCAACCTTTGAGATGCCCAGAGGTGATTTTTTTTAAAGGTGCTGAGTTCACATCACTCCCATTAACTTCACTTGGCATTCTGGGTGTTCCGAAACCTCTGAAAATCAGACTCCAGGGAGTTTATTTTCCACATATCTTGGCACTCACAATCAAGGCGAACCTTCAAAAGAACTTAGCTCCCATTTAGACACCTCAGTAAAGTCCACAATTTCAAAAGAACTGAATTCTGTCCCTAATTGTGGGTACTGAGCATTTGAAAATCTGGTCCTGAAAAAACCTTGGGCCAGAATTGCAAAAGAGCACAAGTGTGGCCCACAAAATTGGAGGCCATTTTTGAAATTTTGATCATGGAGTTTTTACCCTAGGTGTATTCTACAGTTTTTATTTGGAGCTGTGTGACTAGACAGACACACACATACACGATGCAGATTCTCAAGTATTTTAACTACTTTGCTTCAGCCATTTCTATGTCCACCAGCAGCGGAAGACTCAGAAATATCCATTTCTTCGTTAATTTCACAGACATTTGAAATGCACTTGATGAAGTTTCAGCAGTGGGATTTTCGTGGAATGCTGAGAGGACACTGACTCCTTCCAATGGCTTTTTTAGCCTATTGTTTCATATGTCTGTCTAGAGGCTTAAAAAAAATACACCACCTCTGACCCTCATATCTTCTCAGTATTGTTGTTCTGTTGAGGCCTTTAAGGAGCAAGTGAGGTCTTCGAGAGATAATAGTGGAAAAGCATCTCCATTCCTCTCTACATTATTTGTTTGACTCTCATTGACTTGAATGGACTTTGGATCAGGGCTCTAAAACCTGGATTTGAGGCACTTTTGGAATGGGAATGCCTTTTTCCATTCCTTTACTGTCATTTCCCCCATCTCGTGTTATTTAACTGTGTAAAGCATTTGAGGGTAACGTTTGCATGAAAGACACTCTAAAAATGTATTTTGCCTACTGGTGGCCTTATCTCAAATGCCCCCAAACGATAGGAATGAGTCAAAATCCAGTGACAGATCCCAACATATGTTTTGCAACAGGCCACCTGTTAGTGTAATGGGCCAATCCAAAGCCCTGGCTCCAAACATTTCCAGACTTTTTGGCATGGAAATTTGAATCTGGATTTTGCAATTTGGGCTCAATCTCAAATTTTATACTATCATTGATTTATCCCGTAGTAGCATCCAGAGGCCCATTGTGCTAGGTGCTGTACAAACACTAAATAAGAGACAGTCCCTGCCCTTGTAGTTCTCAGTTTCCGGAGAAGCATGTGGATAGGTCAGATTGGCAGACCCCCTGGGAATTTTTCGCATTCTTCTGCAGCATGGGGCACTTGGTTTAAATTGTGTAAATGGTGGATTCTCTGTAATTTAGTAACTCTTAGGGGTCTATTACAGGAATGGGTGGGTGAGGTTCTGTGGCCTGCAATGTGCAGGAGGTCAGACTAGATCAGTGCTTCTCAACCTATTTACCATTGTGGGCCACATATGCAGCTCTCTATGTTATGTGGGCTGCATCCATGCAATATATATGCTACCTGTATGGCCCTGAAGATATCACATGGGCCACGGCTGTGTGTTGATTGGGCCATGGGCTGAGAACCACTGGACAAGATGATCATGATGGTCCCTTCTGACCTTAGTCTAGGTGTCTATGAATATACTGGTTTCAAAGTAGCAGCCGTGTTAGTCTGTATTCGCAAAAAGAAAAGGAGTACTTGTGGCACCTTAGAGACTAACCAATTTATTTGAGCATAAGCTTTCGTGAGCTACAGCTCACTTCATTGGAAAGTGGAAAATACAGTGAGGAGATTTATATACACACAGAACATGAAAAAATGGGTGTTTATCATGCACACTGTAAGGAGAGTGATCACTTAAGATGAGCTATTACCAGCAGAAGAGTGGGGGGGGGGGGGGGGGGGAAGAGGAACCTTTTGTAGCAGTTTCTCACAAGGCAGTGCACCTGGAGGCAGTGCAGAGGACCCTGGGATATCTACCTAGAGTGAAGCCTTCCTGTTGCTGCTACAACTGGATGCTGTGTGGATGAAACATGCCAGCATAAGCAGCCAAATGTGAAGGCCGTCCACTCAAATAGTTTTATTGGTGGCACTATGCTGGCAGAACTTTTGCTGATAAAACTCTGGTGTAGACAGGCTTTAGCTGAGTAAAGAGGAAAGAAGTCATCAAAAACAAAGCAGGATAAGAATTTGCTCCCACTTAATCCTCCTCCTCCTCCTCCTCCTCCACACACACACACACAATTTTCCTATTCTAAAGGGTTCTAGACTTTTAAACAAAATAAGTTATTCATATATAAAACTTAGGAAATTTGGAGTTCCCCTTTTCCTGTGTTGTCACCACCTTAGTCTTTGATGTTGTGAAAAGAGGGGCAAATCCTTTTAGAAACATGTAAATTGGTAAACAGACCTGGTGTCACTCTGAGTCATACCTCCTCATGGGTGTTCATTGAGATTAAGAGCTTTTCTTCTCTCTCCTTCTACTTGCATTGATACGTGGTTGTTTTAACAGATACTAAAAGGGGAAACAGCAGAGTAAACAGGTTGCTAATAATTTCAATACAGCAGTTCAGGAAAGCAAGAGGTATTTGAACTTAAACCTACAGTGATTGACTCATTTGTATTTCGATAGCACCCAAAATTGCTAGTCTCCCGTAATTAAAATAGCAGACACTGGTTCGCAGTATCTTCAGGAGACACTTGGGGAACAGGTGCTGGAATGTTGACGTGTTGATGATCTGTGAATGGCAAACAATAAAAGGCAAACTAGGACCAACCATCTAGGAAAAACATCATTATCAGGCGCAGTTTTATTTTGGGTACTTGTTAATTAATACAGCAGAGGCCTGTCTTAGCAAGTGTTCCTGCACAAACAGTGTGTACTAGACTCTTTAAAGGCCCAATTCTGTTCTCATTTAAGTCAAAGGTGAAATTCCTACTGACTTCAGTTGCAACAGGCTTGAACCGTAAGGGATTAACACCATATTCTTTCACACTTTTCAGTTTTGTACATTTCAATACATTCATCATAGCATAAAACTTGGTTCTACTCAATATACCCCAAGACATTTTGCAAAGGAGTGGATTAGATCAGAAAAGCAGTGATCCATAATCTCTGGACCGGCTGAGATATGCTCAGCACATGTCCAACATTGGAGTAAAAGTGACTTTAAATTATCTTCATGCCTCCCAATCCCCAAAGCCAAGCAAAGCAGTGGATCCAGCCCAGTGACTCTCCAGATACTTAGGACCAGATGATACACACCTTCCTCAGGCAACACCAGAGTTTTGCCTGCATAAAGTATGCAGGATCGAGTCTTCAGTGCACACCTACAGTCCTG
This sequence comes from Chelonia mydas, assembly GCF_015237465.2. Taxonomy (NCBI): domain Eukaryota; kingdom Metazoa; phylum Chordata; order Testudines; family Cheloniidae; genus Chelonia; species Chelonia mydas. The sequence goes on from NC_051257.2 coordinate 7,513,424, forward strand.
TGTACTATAGAATCTGTTTTACCAAGATGGAAAGCATTAGCCAGGAAGGACGTCACTCAGATTTATCCCTGTCTCCTTCATTAACTGTGATGTGTCACCCACGTAGGGATATGAACCTCTTACTGCTACCAGTCAATGGAATCACTTCTTCAGCTCAAGTGGATTGAGGCTGTTGTTTTAGAGCAGAAAGTCATCGTGGGTTCAATCCTTGCTGATGACCTGTCATGGTGGATTTAAAGATTTTATTAAAGCTAATGTTAAAAAAAATTATATAATACATAGGTTGAGAAAAGAGTGTCTGTACATCTGGGTATACTGCTTAGATTATCCAAAAATACAAGTTTGTTTTTAAAGTCATAATATACATATAGTGCATAATCAGCAATAACCCAAATTTAGGTAATGAATTTAAGAATACAGTTTAGCGATCTAGCATCCATGCATTCGGGTACATTACTCATGAAAAAAGTTATACAGAGAGTTGGTGGCAGAAAGCAAAAGATATCAATGAGTGAAGATTGGCTCTCAGTAATTGAGAATTTAGGATAGGTTGTCCATTTAGAGAAAAAAACAGTCCATCAGGAAAGTATCTGAGTTACTTTCCCGACTGCGCTTCTGATCGGCATTCCAGCTCATCCCTCCTGGTATTGCCAATGTCCGCTGATGTGTTCTATGTTGATGTCCCTCGACCACCTGATGGCATCCGACACCAGGAGTTGCCGCATCAGCCGAGCGTAGCATTGACCAACTCCACGTTCTCTCAGTACTTGCTCGTTACCGGGGTCCCATACACCCAAAGGCTCCGACAGTCAGTGGGTGAATTTGGACCACGTAGCCCCTACCTCTCAGGGTGTCGGCCAGAGGGGCATATTTCTCCAGCTTTTGAGATCGGGAGTCGTGGAAAGCCAGGGTCTTTATTACACCTGAACCTTGGCCAGTTCTTTTGGATACCATCAGATACTGGCAGAAGGAGCCTTGCCTTAACATTTCATCCAAAGGACAGATGTTCCTTTTAACAAGTCTTCCTGTAGGAATTTACTTGTTACTACATTAACTTCTCTGAAGCCCAGAAACTGCATTATTTTCTCAGGTGCTTGGCAAAGACACATCTTAGAGGTACATTTTTTCCCAAGAATATATTTTGGTTTGAGCTACATACAACATGTTTAGTAGCACACTGTTCCACTCAATGGATATTGGTTCCAGCAGGCTTTCACTGTGCTAAGTGTGCCTTGTAAATCATATAAAGATTCAAAATGCCTCGTGTATGATACACATTCAGGGAAGACCCCAAACAAACACTCAGCACAGATGCTGCCTTATGTTAGCCTGATTCTTCCTTTATACTTAAAGCATGCATCATATTTTGTGCTGACTTAACACAACATGGATAGTTGTACTTTCCAAGTAGCTAGCAACCCTTAATCAATGTTAATTGGCTCTAATTAGCATATGTTAATTAATGATATTTACTACAAATTAAAGGTATGAGTGCTCCCAGAGGGTTTCCTGTTCATCCAATTAGTGCCAATTAGTTGCAATTAACACGTGTAAATGAGATGCCATTGAACCCAAAACAAACAGCACATAGTCTGCTATATTCGCTTGCAGTTGAACTTACATACATTGTGCTGGAGGGGAATAAAAGAGAAGGACTACAGAGAGGTTTTAAATAACTAAAAGGTCCCCAACATATATTTAAACCCGGCTCATTATGTCTTATTTCTTGTCTCGCTCTGTAAAAGCAAATTGAGAGGAAGTTGATCTGTATAAAAGCCCCTGACAAAATAAAAGGCATGTATCTCGTCTTGTTGGAATGAAAAAAGGACTATACATTTTTGTACAAACAAACAAAGAGCTGATGAGTCAGTATTCATGCCCAGCTACTGTGTGTTATCCATTCACAGGGAGTGACGTTCAGCCTGTGGAGAGGGCCAGCACATTATGAACACTTAAGTCCCATGTATGCCCTGTTTAGAGGACTAAAGTGGGACTTACATGATGCACAGACTTTGTGCTGGGCCAATGGACAGAGGTGAATTTCAGCCAGAAGGCTGAGCGCTAAAGAAATCTGAGTGGGCTTAAGTGTAGATCTGGAAACCTGGGAACTGTTCCAGTGACTTGCTCTGTGACTTCAGGTTGTTACCAGATTGTCCAAGGAATTTAGGCACCTACAGATGCAGATGGGCTCCTCAGTGAGACCAGCCCTACCTGTGCCTCCGATGACTCACTGGCCAGCATAGCTGGCTGAATGCACAGGGGACCGTGAGCTGATCCCCAAAAGTAACTTAGGCCCAGATCCTCAAAGGCATTTAGGCACTTCACTCCCATTGAAATCAACAGGAGCTAGGAGCCTAAATACCATTAAGATCTTGGCCTTACTTTCCTCCCCGCAGAACAGAGGGGAATGATCATTCCCCGAGTCACAATATTGTTTCTCAAAAAGAAAAGGAGTACTTGTGGCACCTTAGAGACTAACCAATTTATTTGAGCATAAGCTTTCATGAGCTACAGCTCACTTCATCGGATGAAGTGAGCTGTAGCTCACGAAAGCTTATGCTCAAATAAATTGGTTAGTCTCTAAGGTGCCACAAGTACTCCTTTTCTTTTTGCGAATACAGACTAACATGGCTGTTACTCTGAAATAGTGTTTCTGGGGCAGTGCCGCTACATGCCATCCCTTACTTGGGACAGATTGTGATGTTACAGTCTAAGTTTCTGTGAGTGCAAAGTGTTGTTAATATCTGTTTTGGGAGGGAGGTATGAATGCCAGGTTAGGTTCCATTATGTTCATATACTTGGGTTCTCCCTACTGGACATCACATGACTCCAAATCACCCTTATAGAAAATTCCTATTGAAATTGATAGAAAATGATCTCCTTTTCAAAGGTTTGGGTTGGGTTTTTTAACCATCCTGTTGTGTTTAATAGAGAACCGTATCTCTGCTACAGAATTCTATGGAACAGCTCATTTTAACTCCTATAGAAAGGATCACATCCTCCATTAAACTGTATAGATTTTTAGAATTGTTTGTATAGAAGCCTATTCAATTTCCACAGAGACCTACTGGTTTCATTCTTCCTATAGGACTTTTCCATAATAATGGCAATGATAGGGAGTTAGGGCTGTGTGAATCTACCAAGGAGTCATGGGTGAAAATGATTTTGCCAGTCTTCAAAAAAAAACCCATCTTTTAATTTTCCTTGTATGTTTGTAGATGTCCAGAATTTTAATCTGCGTTTGGAAAGGGGTGGGTTTTTGTGCTGGTTTTGACAATGATAAGGATGAGTTTGGCCTACATTCTCAACAAATCCATCTGATCAGAATGCTAAACAGCAAAGCAGATCTGCTTTAATGTATCCCTGCAATCTAGAGCACCCACCCCCATGACCAGTCAGAGTCTTTGAAAGCCTTCATGAACTCCTATACAGCTGAGAGGAAGTGTGATCTAGCACATGCAGCCCCAGCCTAGGACTCCTGGGTTCTGTTGTGAGCTCTGAAACTGACTGGTTGTGTAATCTCTTAGTGCCTCATTTTCCTGACCTGTAAAATGGGGATAATATTTACCTCCCCCACAAGGGTGATATGGGATTTAATTAACTACTGATAAAACCGATTGCGAGTCCTGGATAAAAGGCACTGTATCAGTGCAGAGTATTAATATTATTATATGAAACATGCATCTTGTGCCCTTGGTGTTGCAGGAATTTCACAAAAAAGAAAAGGCACATAGCTGGTAAATACATATTCCTGATTACTTCCCACTGCTGCATTTTTTCCTACAGAATCCTCAGTGCCACCCCCACACACCAAAAAATGTGGTTTCAGCACATTTAGGTTCCTTTTTATCCCTGAAGATAAACATGTTTTCAAAAGTTTCTTGCCATCAGCTTAGATTCCACTTGCAGTCTGGCAGGCAGCAGAACAAATTGTGATAATTGTGTTTAATTAAAAAGCGTAAATGGATTATCTTCAGGTAGGGAAGATTTATTTAACTAATCAGTCTGATCACAGTGAATATATAGTCTGAAGAATGGAAATAATTTGGGCAAATCCTCTTCTCATCAGCCTGCTAACTGCCCAAAAGTATATTAGGATTACAGGGCAAAGAAAGTAGGACAGTGTCCAGAGCGAACACTTTACCACAGTGTGTGTCATTTCCGACTAGGAGATCTTGAGGGATCTATTTAAATATACCCTTGCACAGGATTCAGCCTTTCCTTCAAAACTACATCCCCTTCTCCAAGGACAATCATTGTGAATAAGGGATTTATGGTCCCATATTTATGTCCTTGATGTTCTAAATTATTGGCCCAATCCTGCAAAACAGTTTCTCATGTGCACACAGTAATTGTACCAGGGCATCCCCCTGGATTCAATAGGACACTGAGAGAGAATAAAAACAGAAGACTAGTCCCTGCATGGAAACTCGATTAATTCTTTGCATGTGTTCGTACAGTGCCTGGCATGCTGGGGGCCTGGTTTAGGCACTGTTGCAATATAAATACTAAATCAGAATAATAAATATAAAGGTGTCTGAAAAGCCAAGTGTACGCTTGGCTAAGTTGACCCTGACCTCCATAGCATTACTAAAGTAATGGATTTGCACAAAATAGGAGCGGCCTATTTGTTGATTGGGATTGACAGGTGGCACCCCCACCAAAGCAACAGAAGACCCATCCTCTCAAGCCAGGGAGGGGTCATAGGCGCTGCGTTGTGCAGGAGGTCAGACTAGATGATCATAGTGGTCCCTTCTGACCTTAGTATCTATGAATCTATGACATTAACCAGTAGTAGACACTGAGTAGAGAACACCCACTGCTGTGAGGTTGGCAGCTCCAGTCCTCTTTTATTCACAAAGTAGGGGCAGCAGCACTGCGTATTGACACCCTGCCAATACGACTCAATATTATCCTGCAAAGATCACCCCTGCGGACGAGACACTCAGTCTTCCACGTCCATTTGCTCCGAGATTGCCAGCAAGGATGCCAATTTTGGCCAGTCTTGGTGATATGTTTTGAGGCTGACGCCTGTCCACTGGGAACCAGCCACTTGACCAGCTCACTTCATTTCACATAGACCATCTCAACAGTTATCACACTGCGAAGGCATTTGCTCAGTTCAGTCCTGAGTGGCGTTGAATCCAGGGATGCCTAAGAGAATAAGACTCTATATTAAGCATCCCTATAGTCGTTCAGTCCCTCAGCTCACTGGAGTTAAACGCGACCTTCCCTCCCCAGTTAAATCATCCCAAGCACACTTTGTTCATTTTAAATTGTAACTTCTCTGATCTGGGTTGCTGTTTTTAAATAGAAACCATCCCGTAAATCTCACCATTCCCTCCCACCACTCAGCGCTTTTTCCCTCCCCTCTGTTAGTAGGCAACCTTCCTTCACAGTTCTATTAACTGGTGCTTGGAGAATCCCTTTTCCGTTATATTATAGTGTCAATAACTTAATCTTCCTCAGTAACATTAAGAATCTGCGGCACAGTTTGCTGTCCATTCACACTGTGTGTTGCAAATATTTCTTGTTGCATTCTTCTTGTGTTAATGGGTGATGTTTAATAAAAATGCCAATTAGCTTACCCTAAGGATACACGTACACCAAAATCTGGCATTTAAATTAGAAATTATGATTTAATAATTTATCCAGAAATGCACAAATGCAACCGTTTGATAACTATTGAAAGGAGACTTCATAAATATGAGATCACTGTGATTGGTTACTAAAGCTAAGCTACAGAAATGCCCGGTAAGGTAATAGCACGGAGCCAGACTGTGAACCCCTTGCCCCATTCGGGAACAGTTACGCACAGAAGTAGTCTCAATTAAATCAATGGAACTATTCTTGCAAGTAACTGCTCACCAGTGGAAGCAAGGGATTTCCGATCTGTACGTAGTCTATATTACTATTATTTATTATTTGCTTTGCGATAGGACCTGAGAGGCCCAGTCATGGATCAGGACCATTGTACTAGGTGCTGTACAAAGATGGGTCCTGCCCCAAAGAACTTACAATTGAAGTAATTGTGGATTTGATATTTTGAACATTTTAATATAACTTTATTGATTAGTTGGGGATTGGTCCTGCTTTGAGCAGGGAGTTGGACTAGATGACCTCCTGAGGTCCCTTCCAACCCTGATATTCTATGATTCTATGAACTTTGGAAAGTTACATTCCCGTAGTAAGAGTTGCATCAGCTCTCCGTGATCCTGGGAAGGATTCCTTGTCTGTTCCAGCTGACATTGTTTGGGAATGAATGATATTAAAATGAATGGACAATTAAGATTTATGCGTTCAGAGGCCTGGATACCGCAGGGGATTGCTATATGGGAGACAGAAACGTTTGCTTCTGAGTCACCAAGCCCAAGTCACTAGTGGGTAAAATTCACCCTTGAGCAAGGGCCAGGCCAAAGGACTGTGGATCACTCTCAAAACAGGGCTTAAGTGGGATTTATGTGGTGACTAGGCGTTGTGCTGGCTCCTCTGCACAGGCAAGGATTTCGCCTTAGTGAATGGCCGTCATTACCATCTGAAGGCTGTTTGGCTATTTATGGGAAATAAGCTGGCACTCTTGGTCCAGTTCCCAGGGAACAGGTGTCCCCATTACAAAAGTCTTCCTCCTAATTGTCCCTCTCATCATCTCTCTGCTGAACTTGTCAAAGGATGGGCCCTGAAGACTGGACTGCCATCTCACCACGACAGAAGAGCACATTCAGGGCTAGGCTGAGGCCTGTTGTCTGGCAGGGTTTGCTGCTGTACTGTACCTGCTCTGTGGACAAAGACGAATCTAGTATCCAGGCTCAACCAAGCTTTTATATGACTTAAGAATTTGGGCAGCCTGGTGATCTGGTAGTAACCTGCCACCCAGAGATCTGAGCTCAAGACAAGATCTTTATTTCCAGGCTGGGAGCACTGTGCACTAGCCCCTTGGGCAGAGGGGCATACCTCATACCGCTGTATGGTTTCTCATCTGGCTGTCTTGGGAATGACATTGCTTGACTGTGAAGAGAGGCATGTCCAGTCCTCCTACAGTGGAAGGAGAGTGGCTGCAATACATCCAGGCTTGGATGGGAGGTGTAAAGGGAAGAGACTTGCAGAGATCCTCAGGGCTGCTACAGAGTTTTAGTAAATCCCTTTAGAAAAGGAAACCAACATTATCCTAAAGGATGGGGGTGGATGGAACTACTTCTAGATACTGAGGGCGGGACTTTCACAGTCATTAGAAATTAATGGTAATTGGGCATCCAAAACCCATTAGTAGCTTTGAAAATCTCACCCTGCATGTTCTGTGAAACTCGGTGAGGCCACGTGCTACATTAACCGGCACTGCTAGCTTCATAGCTTTCCAAACCCACGTAAAGCAGGCACGTACGCAGGGCAGTGGCAAGCTTCATTTGCAGACTGGATCTGCAATAACCGGAATAAATGTGCAATGAAATGCAACTGTAGTTTGCGTAGCCTCTTTCATATGTGTTCAATAAGACCGATTGAATAGTAGCAGAGGGGGAGAGCAACTGGGAGACAGATGCAAGGGGGGACACATCTTTGACCATGATTCAAAATGAGCGCGAGTGTTGACGTGGTAGATTCAGCAAGGCCATTTCAAACACAGGCTGCAGAAGAGAAAGCTCTTCCGCCAGCCCTGGTGAGAGTGTGTCAAGAGATGGCGAGCAGCCGGGTGTTAGACAGACAGAGGGAGCAAATAGGAGAGGAAGGATGGTCTTGCGGTTAAGGTGCCATAACGCACTCAAAAGATCTGGGTTCCACTCCCACTCTGCCATTGACTCATACTGGGTAAGTCACTTCACCCCTGGGGGCCTTTTCAATATGTAAAATGGAGATTAACATTTACCTACTGGAGCGGTGGTGAAGATTAATGTCTATGAGGCATTCGGATAATACAGTGATGAGGGCCATATAAATACCTAGATAGATATTTACAATATCATGACCATCCTGTTGGTTATCACCAGGGATTGAAGCCAGCCTCTCCTGATCTAAGAGCATGATCCACTACAGCTTGAGTTAAAGGATTAAGAGCCAGATTTTTAAAAGTATTTAGGCACCAAACTCCCTTTGAATACCTTTAAAAATCTGGCCTTGATTCCCCTTACTTAGCAGCTGGAGCAAACTCCTAACCTCCTGTGGATTGAGCACAGAAAAAAGATGAGCAACACACACTGAACAGTGGGCTAAGTAAACATTAGGTATCTGGAGGAAGCTCCTGTGGGGTTTCAAAACCAATCAGGCCATTTTGAACTGGACCCTTCTCTGAAGGTGGCACTCCTAGGATTGCTTGATGATAAAGGTGATGTGATCGTTAGTCCAGAGATGCGTTTTCAGGAAGCATCTTCATAAAATAAAATTTCTGAAATGTTGCTTAAAAGCACCCACACTAGGAAAAATCCACTGCTCAAGTAATATAACAAGAAAAAATAATTAAGGTCTAATGAGGCCAATGTTCCACCTTAACACCTTTTCAGTTTCATTTAAAACCTCTACTAATTTGCCAGGAAAAATAGTCTTCACTTGGGTCTGATTATTTGAATCATGTTCTGTCTCTTCATTTAAATGAGAGATTCACATAAAGAATTTTTTAATATATATTTTAAATTACAATCCTGACTTTTTCCTATTTGATGATAGTGAATGACTCTTGGTCAGAAGGCCATGATTTTTTGCTGTGATTTCCAAAGCATTTAAAGTGAAATCAGTGCAATAGATATTGAAACAATGTAATAGATAATTCCATATATTTAACCAAAGACAGACCCCACGACACAATATTTGGTTAGCAGAAAGAAGAGAAAACCCTTGACAAAAAGACTGGCAGACTGAGATTTTTATATGTGTATGTATATTTAGCTCTGATATTCTGATCTCTCTCAATTTATATCAGGCATATTTCCATGAACTCCAGTGTTAGTTATTGCAAGTCGAGGCAAATTCGGCAAGTTCGCTGTTGCCAGAGTGGTGATGGCTAAGAGGCAGAGTGATGATGGCTAAGCACAGCAAACTTGGCTTCCCTTTTGGTCAACAAACCCAGGTTTGCTGCCAGTGAAGCCTGGTCATTGCTGACTAGAGCTCCTGCTCCACTGATTTCCTCCCTCTCCGCCTTTAAATAAACAATGAGATAGGAAGAGACTTGTCCTGCATGTGTAACTAAAAACACACATGCATCCATCTGACTGTGCAATCCCCACACCCATATTCACACACACACACACACACACACACACAAATCCTGACTTTCACACACGCCTCATGGTCCTATCCACACACAGAGACAGATCCTTGCACACATACACCACGTTCATGTCTGCTTTGTGTACCACATGCTGTATAACAACAAGAGAGGACTCCGTTTTTAAAAAAACTAAACTGGCTCTTTATTAAGAGAAGTATTTACAGAAATGTTGCAACTGCTGCTAATGTTCTAGCCATGTGCACACAGACTGACTTCCTGGTGCCTCCTCCAAACTCTTCCCTCCTGCAACCTGTGCTCTTCCCTCCAAGTTCCATGCAGGTTGCTGCAATAATATCCACACACAGGCAGATCTGTGCCACATACATATTGCACACAGGCATTTCTATGCATACTCTTGGCTGACCACATCAGTGTGCGCACTTAGGCAGGTGCTTGCACGCATTCACACACACACATGCCATGTTGACTTGTGCATGCAATGGAACTATCCTGCAATGGATATTGAAACTATAGCTTGCCTGACTCTCTGTGAATTATCTTCTACAATTACAGATTCAGAGACACACGCTGTTCACAATAGATGCAATGAGGACTCGAACCGGTCCCTCAACCAAAAAAAAAAAAAGTTTGCCCATTAAATATTACCCATTCATCCCATTATGTTGCTTATGTTATGTTGTATTAGCATAGGCTGTGCCCTAATAAAAAGAGGCCTTAAGACTTAAGTCTTGCCACCAAAATGGGAGTGTGAGAACCCTGTGTTTATAGCAGATTCCTGCCATAAATTCAAGGAGTGGACACCCAACCCAGATTAATTGCAGCTAAGAAAAGCAAAAAGCAACTATACAAGGGAAGCAGAGATTTACTGCATAAACCACAGTACCACTGTTTTGTGCCATTCAGTAAAACGGCATTAGCACAAGATAAATCAAAGCAACTCAGGATAGTGCGTATCAGTAATGGTGCAATGTCTGTGGTTCACCTCGCACCTTCATATCTCAGGATGTTGGCAAGGGAAGGGGGCTCACCTGTAATTCCTGTGCCGTAGAGCCTTATTCATCCACACTAAAGACTGAGGGGTACTTTGCAAATTGCCCTGCTTTGTGAATTAGTGAGTGTGTGATGAAACAAGGCTAAAGCAAATCAAGGAGGCTACATCACAAAATATCTTTTATTTCTTTGCCCACTTATTTTGGCAAGTACTGCTTACAGTTTTTCGGGATGGTGCTTCGGTGTCGGGGAATGTACAATGGTACGTTCTGTAAAAGTGATGAAAGCTTAGCTGGGTGGAGCAGAAGGATGGGTCTTGTGGCTAAGGCACTCGGATTTGGGTCCCATTCCTAGCTCTGCAACATACCTCCATCATCATCTTGGGCAAGTCACTTGGGCAGAGATGTTCAAAGCCTTCTAGGGGATTTGGATACACAGTTCCCATTAATTTTAATCTCTCTATGCCTCAGTTCCTCAACTGCAAAATGGGGATAATATTTCCTTTCTCCCACCCTTTGTCTGTTGTGTCTACTTAGGCTCCACTCCTGCAAACACTCACGTGTCCTTAATTTTACACACCCCATTGAAATCAGTAGGACTACATTCCTGCTTAAAAGTAAGCACCTACACAAGTGTTTGCAGGATAGAACCCTTCAGCAGTAAACTATTTAGGGCAGGGATTCTCTCTTGATATACATATGTACAGCTCCAAGCACAATGTGACCCCCATCTCAGGTGGGGCCTCCAGGTGCTACTGTAATACAAATTAAACTGATTCATAATCTCAGATTATTGTTTCTGCTGTTAAATTGGAGTGAGACTGGCAGGGTTCTAGGGAGGTTTTGCAGATAAACAAAGAAAGAAAACATGAAGTTCTACTTCAATTCCTACGTAAATGCAGGTTTAACGATATCCTCTGCTCCTGCAACTTTGCTGATGCATCCACCAGAAACTCCTCAACTACAGAGCCCCCAGCCTTCATCTATCTTGACCACCCCACATGCAAATCTTACTTTTAGTAAGGTTCTCCATTGTAATTGACGTTGTCAGTGGCACCATATTGATTAAACATCACTCTGGAGGGCTAAGTACAGAGCGGCAAATACTCCAGCAAAGACATTACTAGAGATATGAGCCAGGTGGAACAAAGACTCTTCACCAGGTTGAACTTTGGCAGCCTTACAACTCCAATTACCGATGCTTCCCAAAATTTTGCTGCTTTGGGGTTGTTTTCTTGTTTTAATCCGGATCGTTTCTGTGACTTAGCCATTTTGTGGCCTTGAATTATTATTTTAGGTGCCAAACAATTGCTGTCCTGTTTTTGGTTTTAGTTTTTTTAAGCTTCTGGCTCTAGGAATCATTCCTCTGCTTAGCACTCAAATGTCATTGTGGTAGCAGCTGCTTGGTTTGCCTCTTGCTGGCCACAGGAATTTTGTGCTTCTCAGTTTAAAGGTAAATCAACTGTCATCTCAACTGAACTTTTCTGTGTCGGGCGGCAGGGGTTAAATCTTTGACTGTGCAGGTCTCTGAACAGATACCCCGTAGCCAGATTCTGATCTCATTTACTCCACTGTAAATCCAGAGTAACTCCAGATTCCAACTTCAGATTTGCAGTGGCCTAAATAAAATCAAAATCCGTCTGTGTGTGGTCGTTGTTGATCTGGTTGGTAGCCATCATATAGTCCTGCTTATTACTGAATTTGGTTCACATGTGTCTGCATTGGCCTCTTCTCTGCAAAATACTTTTTCTTCAATCAGATCTAAAATTAAAAAAGAGATAGAGGAGTGAGTTGAGTGGAAATAGTTACAGATACTGTGAAGTTGGTTTTACCTGGGTTTTTCCCCTGTATCTCCTGCACAAAATGTAGATCAGAAAGTTCAACAAACAACGCAGCTTCCACAACCTCAGATGATGCAGGATGGCCTTTATCCAAAGTCAGTTGAAGTGAATGAAAAGACTCCCATTGATTTCAGCCAGCTTTGGATCAGGCTCTTAGAAAAGCCAAATTGCATATGAAGTTTTATTTAAGTACTGATTACCACTATTAAAACACATGCACAATTACAAAGACCTCCATCTGGACTGCTCTTAACCGTTTGCATGCATAGCTGCTTATAGGCAAAGGGATGCAATTTGTCAGTTCTCAACTGGCAGAGCATCAGTTACAAACTCCTCCTCTGTGCAGAGATCAACTCTTCCAGTGATGCTTAATAGGTGGTGATAGTGATCTTTAGTGGCTAGTAATACTTGGTGGCTAATAATAATTTGTATGACTCTAGTATCTTTCATCTGAGGATCTCAAAGAAGCATTTATCATTCAGACTTTACACAAACCTTTATAAGTCAAGTAACTTCTGTGTTCCCATTTTACAAATAGGAAAACTCTGCTATAGAGTGTCACTTGCCTGAAATCCTGTAGTTAATCATTAGCAGAGCCAAGAACAGAATCCAGGAGTTCTGATTCCCAGTTTTACGCTCCAACCACCATACCTCACTCCCTCTCTACTATACTTTTGGCTTTGTAAGAATCGTATCGGTTTTCTTAATGAAAACTAGAGCTGGTCAAATACCAGAAAATGTTTTTACAAAAAAGAAATTCCAAATTTTGAAGTCCTTATTCTAGAGATTTAAAAAAAAGAACAATTTTTGATTTATTTGAAATGCTTTGAGTTTCACAAAGTTTTATTGGATAATTTTTGTCGCTGAAATGTTTCTTTTTGTTTTGTTTTGTTTTGCAGTTGTCCTTTTTAAAACAAAACAAAACTTTTTTTCTCCTTTCCCTTTTTGCCAATGAACAAGGAGGACAAACGTTGGGGGTGGAAGGGAGAGAGAGAAAAAAATTATCAACCAAAAAACTGCATTTTTCACTTTTTCATTTTTGATAAAACTGGAAATTTCAGGGGGAAATTTTCATGCAAATTTAAAAGGTCAAAAAATAACCCCTTTTTGATAAAAATATGTTTCACCTGAAAAAATTAAAATAATTTCACTGAATAGATAACTGTATACTGAGTACATTTTTCTGGCATGGGAAGTATCCTACACATGGCAGGGTTTGAGAGAGAAGAAGAGGGTATTCCACTAAACCAAATACAAGGTGCTTTAAAATAACCGGGAAGGCCTAGACAAAAGAGCCTTCATAATTTTGAATTATAAATTGGGCCTTATCCTTTATGAAAAGAATCTCAGAGTGTTTTCACAACTCAAAGATTCTGGCTGTGCAGCCATCTCGCATAACTGAATTGTCCAGGGTCTGTTCAGCTGTGTCACAAATAAGATTTTAGATAAGCAAGAGCCCGCCCTTTGTTTTGACTGAAGATGTATTAAGATGAAGTGGTTTATACATAGTAAGGGATGTATTCAGGGACAGAGCGGATAGCTAGTACCTCTCTTCTCTCTGTCTATCCGTGCTCTGATTATAGCTCCCTTCAATGTAGCATTTGACCACTTCTGTAATATCTCTGATGATCATACAGCTTACTGTGTTGACTCTCCTTGTCCTCAGGTAGGTATCCGTGGGTGTGTCTACTTTGCCGCTTAATTGTACAATGTGATTCTCAAGCTCTGTTCAGGGCCTCTGACGTACAGCCAGAGTAGAATATGGGCCAGATTCTCAGCTGTTGTAAATCGGCATAGGTCTATTGAAGCCAATGATACCCACCAGCCGGGATTCTGGGCTTGTATGCTGTCAGCTCAAGCTTCCTCTCGTTCAGACGGGCCTTGTAGGATTAAAATGCATGACCCATCAAGATTTCCTCTTTAAAGACAGTAGCACACGTTAAAGTCCCTAAAGTCTAGCTGACCCTATCTGGATTCCTTTTGTGTTCCTCAATTGTATATGGACATTACAAAGAGGAATCTAGTTGAGTGTCTTCCTGGCCCCATTTCATTGCCCCTGACTATCTCAGACAGTTCGTTGCTGATTCTGTGGCCATGAGACTGATGTATCTTACCAACTTCAATTCCTATCAAATATGTGGCAGAAGAAGGGTTATATTAAGGTCACTCCTCCTTGATCACATGGTTCTGAGGGTGTCACTTGGAAAACCCCTGGGGATCCCAGAATCAGTGGCATCCGTAGCCTCTAACAGCTGGGGCGAATTTTGGAGTCAAGGTGAGAATCATAGCTCGCCTAGAGGTCACTGCCCTATTAATGATTTTACAGTCCTTTGCTTTTTACACCGAATCCCAGTCAAAATAAACAAAGTTTATGACAAGTTAGGGTTTGGGGGCTGAACTGTAAACAAATGTGCCTTTGAAGAGTGACAATGAAATAAATCATGATTGCTTAATTGGCACACTTGATAATGCCATTATGATAAACAAGGGACTGTCGGGAATGCATTTGATGATGCCTATGGCATGGTTTGGGAGAAATATTTTTCATCCTCATGGGAGAGCCCAGAGTGTCTGGTGATTAGGGCAGAGGAATGAGTCAACAGAACCCCTGGGTTCTTTCCCCAGTTTTGCCACCGACTCACTATGCGAGTCGCAGGTTAATCCCTTGTCTTTATTACTCACCATCTGTAAAATGGATTTCCCTAAAAACTTGCCGGACTGTTGTGAAGCTTAATTAATTAATGTTTGCTGCGTGCTTAAAAGTTCCTGAATGAAAGATGACCTAAAAATGCAAACTATTATTTTTTCCACTTGTGAAGATGCTCTGTGTGTATTGTATACAAAGTCGGTAAGCAACTAGAGTAAAATCTCATTATACCGTGCATCCCAGCACTGCTACCATTATCCCATAGAATGTATTTCTGAAGATGCTCTTGCCATGCTTCATAGAGCTCAATTAAACATTTCATAGCTCCAATTTCTATAGGTCCTGATTCAACGACCTTTGACTTCTATAGACTCTTAAGATGGAGTAGCCCAATGTATAAAAAAGTTATATCACTTTCTTTACGGAGTTCATCTGTCCACACAGGTCTACATAGCTCTTTTCCATTTCTAATTGCAGGAGGAGTTGGGGAATGGGATTTTCAAAAGCGCTTTAGCCAGTGGAAGTTTTCACACCGACTTCAGAGGGAGCAAAGGTAGGCCAACACCGAGCACGTCCGTAAAGTCTATCCATATTTTCACGGTCATGCCTGTGGTGCAGTGCCCTAAAAAAAAGAAAAGTCCAGCCCAAGCCGCTCCATCAGCCAACAATACACTAGGCAGTGAAGAACACACGATCTGTGGTTTATACATAGTTGTGAAACTGCCACGGTACGAAGGCTCCCCAGAGGAATGGCATTCGAGTCTCAGCAGGGAAAAACGGCATTGAATCTTTACTCCGGCGGTCGATTCAGGCACCCCTGAGTGGAGACTCATGTCTGTTTAAAACATGAATTTAACCAGGGCCGATAAATTAAATTGACTCAAAAGTGGGCACACAGAATTGCACGGATTTAACTAAACCTGTGTAACTTGGTGCATCAGCCAGGCCTGACTGGTTTAAAGCAATCAAAATAATCCTGGTTTAAACTGAAATAAGGATTTCCAGAGGGCTTTTTGCACCAGTTTAACTAAACCAATTAGAAGATCACACTTTTAATTAAACTGATACAACTTCCTCCTGTAGACAAGCCTTTGGTCTTTCCTGGTGAGGAGGCATCCACACCACACAAAAAGGCATCATTAGAATTGGCACTCACTGGAACCCTTGTTGGCAATTTCAGCAAAGAACAGCCCTCAAGATAAAGAGTTAGGTACATTAGTAGGAGCAATATTGAAAGGCTTGAAGTGTCTGTACCCATTCTACAGGTATTCTTTGGATAAGTAAAGGACTTCCTTTTGCAGGGCTGCAATATGGCACCTTTTACCACCCCTTAAATGGGAAAGAGTGGAGGGAGAAGAGGTTGGACGGGGAGGAATATGGGGTTGGATCAGCCTGGCACAGAACACTCTAGCTGTGGTTGAGCAAAACACTTGATTTCAGTGGTACTATTCTCATGCTTAATGTTTGATCACGTGCTTAAGGGTTTGATCCTGCACCATTCAAATCAATGAGGGTTTTCCACTGAGTTGAATGGGATCAGACTCAAGCCCTATATGCATTGCTGGATCAGGGCCAGAGGTTTCAGCACTATGTAGGATCCAGCCCATAAAGGAAGAGGCGATAGGGAAGAGGGAAAGGAAGGTAGAGACCAAAGAAATACAGATATGAAGTCTTACATGTTCAATTTCCTCAGATGTGCAGGTCTCTCTTGTTAATATTAAGCAACCCATGACAACACCGTTGCTCTGCATTTTCTAAAGGAATAACTATTAGCCTGATAAACAAACCTAGAAGTGTCCTAAATTCAACAGAATGTCTCCTCTATAGAGATTTTATGATAAATGTAACTAGATAATAGGTATGCAAAAAATTAAAACAGAGAAAATTAACACTGGCATTGCGCTAGGATGTTCACTATAAATGCTGGATTCTTATAGGTAAGGGGGAGAAAAAAACCCACAATCCTTTCTTAAAACCCAGTGATACAGGCTAATTTATATGCAGTTATTCACGTGTGCAGTAAATTCCAATTATGTTTACAGATGTCTGCTTAACATTTATGGAAAAGGAACCTCAGCATGTCTGAAATATCCATATAAGGGGCTTGGACTGGGCTTTCTATTTTTTTAACCCAATACCAATATAATTATATTTTGCAGATTTAAAAAAAAGAAAATCCAGCTGAGCTCTCTGCTAGAAGGTTTAAGATTCAGTGTATTTGTTTTGGTTATATGACCATATTGTAAACATTTTAAGACTCTACCATCTTTTAAAATGGCTTTATACACCACTAGTAAGGGTTAGTCAGTTTTGCAAAAAACCAAATAAGTAAATTTAAAAAATATGTAGGTCTCCAAACGGCTTGTTCACTCTTCATCTGGGAATTTCTCATGCTGGAAAATATTGCCTGGTTGTTCTCCTTTGAACACCTCTCTGTTATGTATCTGACAAGTGTGTAACACTCTCACCCCTAGGGACACTGGCATTTTGTTCACAAATATGTGAAAAAAACACAGAACTGTTGTTGTTTTCAATCCTTTTTTCCCTAGTAGTGCATGTTCATTGAATTATTGTCAGTTTTGCACATTGCGTTACAGATTTGTGGAATGTGTTGTTATGCTGTTTGTGACGACGACGACAATAATACTTGTCTATAATTATTCGTATTACCCATCGGCCCCTGTTGAGATCAAAGCCCCGCTGCACTAGGTGCTATACATATATGTAGTGAGAAATGTCCCCACCCCAAAGATTTTACAGTCTAAACAGACAAGAGTGTGAGAGAAACAGAAGCACAGAGAGATGAATTTTCTAACTGTGACAATAATGCCTTTACACAGCACCTTTCATACCAAGATGTTCATATCCCTATTTTTGGTGGGGAAACTGAGCAACAGAGAGGCTACGTGACTTGCAGTCACAGTGAGTCAGTGGCAAAAGAAGGAGCAGGTCCGAGTAATCCTGACACCCAGTCGCCTGCTCTAAGTGGCAATTACATTCCCAAGAATGTTGGTACCTCTCTAATGAAATCTCCTGATGCACTGTACTGAATCGGTAGCACTTTGCACCCACTCCTGCACTGGTGTAAATTACTGTACGAGGCACGGGGCAATGGAGACTCTGGCCCTGAAAGTGAAGGTTTGTTTCTTGCTATTCCTCTGTCTGAGGATATTGAAACTGCCCATTCTCTCTTCATCTGAAACACCTATGTTTTGCTGCAGCACATGCTCATGGCATCACAGTAAGGGACTAACTGGAGTCTGAAGACTCTGTCAATCCATGGGACAGGGACAGTCGGCATCCACGCAACATCCCCAACATTTACAAGGCACGGCCATGAAGAACGAGCTAAAATCACTTAGTAAAGGATTTTTTTTTTTAAGGCAAAGTTGCTTATTTGTGTGTATCCACCTCACTTTTCCATTGGACACTGCTGGCTCATCTCACACACAGCATCCCCCGCAGCAATCTTATGTGTATTTGGTAGTTACTTAACACACCATGTTAGCATGCAGGAACTGTGTAGCAACTTCAGCAAGTAACTAAACTGCAAATCACCACTGCCATTGTTCAGTGACCCATCAGGCATTTTAAACACTGTCTCAGTACTTCTCTGAGCAGAGTTAGTCCATTTTGCCATTGTTTAATCAGAGGCTATGAGAAGGCCTGCTTTTTCTTTTGCTAAATAACTACAGATCTGTAATATTAAAGCAGGCGAGCTCAGGTGTGTGAATTTAAACTACACGTGTATTTGGAAATGGAATATTTTTTTCTCCTCCTTCTGAAGCGCTAACCCAGTTAGAATATTAATCTGGGATTGTAAAAGCTACTGTATGAAATCATTTCTCCAGAACACACACAGCCCTAAACCATTCTTCAAATATTGAAGCAATCCTGCTGCACCAGAGGACTTTGTTTTGTGTATTTGCTCGTCCGGCCTACAGACTGAGGTGAGAACTGAATCTTTCCGTGTGTTTCCTTGTGGAGACAACATAATCTCCAGCAGGTATGCACAAAAGATTTGGTTTGAATTAACACCTTATTGGTTTTATGTAAAGTCATCTGAGGGCTCAACAGTGAGCAGAGATTATGCCCGCTGCACTTAAAGCGTACGCAGGAGTCATATCAGAACAGCAGACCCGGCTATGCTATCACGCCGTATTTTGTAACATTTTCTCAAGGTATTCAGACACCAGAGTGATGAATGTGGTTGTCATAAATATAAAGGGAAGGGTAAACACCTTTAAATCCCTCCTGGCCAGAGGAAAGACCCTTTCACCTGTAAAGGGTTAAGAAGCTAGGATAACCTCGCTGGCACCTGACCAAAATGACCAATGAGGAGACAAGATACTTTCAAAGCTGGAGGTGGGGAAGAAACAAAGGTTCTCTCTGTCTGTGTTGCCTTTGCTGGGACCAGAGCAGGAATGCAGGTCAGAACTCCTGTAAAGGGTTAATAAGCAATCTAGTTAGATATGCGTTAGATTCTGTTTTGTTTAAATGGCTGATAAAATAAGTTGTGCTGAATGGAATGGATATTCCTGTTTTTGGGTCTTTTTGTAAATTAAGGTTTTGCCTAGAGGGATTCTCTATGTTTTGAATCTGATTACCCTGTAAGGTATTTACCATCCTGATTTCACAGAGGTGATTCTTTTACTTTTTCTTCAATTAAAATTCTTCTTTTAAGAACCTGATTGCTTTTTCATTGTTCTTAAGATCCAAGGGTTTGGGTCTGTGTTCACCTATGCAAACTGGTGAGGATTTTTATCAAGCCTTCCCCAGGAAAAGGGGGTGTAGGGTTTGGAAGGATTTTGCGGGGGGGAAGACGTTTCCAAGCGGGCTCTTTCCCTGTTATATATTTGTTAGACACTTAGTGGTGGCAGCAAAAAAGTCCAGGGGCAAAAGGTAAAATAGTTTGTACCTTGGGGAAGTTTTAACCTAAGCTGGTAAAAATAAGCTTGGGGTTTTTTCATGCAGGTCCCCACGTCTGTACCCTAAAGTTCAGAGTGGGGAAGGAACCTTGACAGTGGTAAAAGGGCTTAAGATCAAACCCACTGAAGTCAATGGAAAATACTCTTATTGATGGGCTTTGGATGAGGCCCTATATGCATTGGTAGAAGTTATAACTGGCTGCAGGCCATAGATACAACATTTGGGCTGGATTTGTATCAGTTTGGGCAGGTGGATTTGGATTCAGGACCATGGTTTAGTCCATAACAGGAGCTAGCTGCGAAGTTCAGCTCAAAATGCCGATCGAGAACCAATCTCCACCAAAGTTTCTAGGTGTTCCTTTGGGACCTGTCTCTAGTTAGAAATATGCATGAAAGGCTTGACTCTGCAAAGAGCAGTCACATTTTTGAAAAAGACTGTGTGGGGAGCAATGATCAGTCTAGAAACCAGCATGCCAGAGCCACAAGTGCCTCTAAGAAGTAAGCAAAAAATGGAACGTCCTCTCTCATTAATTATAATTTGAGCTTGCGACCATTGGTGAAATACGTATGCCCGAGTTTTAACATGTTTTTTTATTATTAACACACACATAGCGAAGTAAATAAATTGCCCACAACTCTGCAGTGAAGTTTCAAAATCCAGTTTTATTCATGGTTATTTATTAATTATCATGTATTAATCTGAATTTCCGTCACTTCTCTTTCTCAAGTAACAAACATTAACTAATTAAGGAAAGAAAGGTTTTATTTAATCAAAATGGAAGAAACACATTGGTAGATATTATACATTGGTAGGTATTATACTTCCTAATCAAATGCAGCACACACACACCGATCTCTCTGTTAGAAAAGTGCTAACAAAAATGTGGATTGTAATTTCATTGTCATCACAGAAACATGTGTGTTTGGAAAACTGCTCACAAGAGTTTGGTTTTGCTTCTAAAAAGAACGCCCATTTTTAACACGGTTTAATGAAAGTCCTACTAGTATGAACTAATGGTACAGAGAGCTGTTCAGGGCTACATTGGTCTCATATTTCATGCCTCCTACGCTGTGTAGTTCTTGTCTAGATCCTTCAGCAGCTTCTCTCCAGTCATCTTCACCTGCAGATACAGAGATATAATGAGGATATACAATGGGCTAGCTAATAAGAGGCATCAATACTTTGTAACTTGTGAATGGCGGGCTCAATGACAAGTTATGAAAGGTCATCAATAATGAGAGGGAAAGAAATTATGTCTCAGCTCATTAGATATTCCTTTTAGGTGACATTGTTTGTTCATGTTTCTTTAAGTAGTTGATGTGATATGTTGTAACTTGTGATGTTAACAGCCTTGCTGCTGGGAAGCCTAACAGTCGTGCATTTAAAATACTTGACCGGGGAATAAGACTAGTGTATGCTGTAGTATAAACAGATAAAGTGAGGTACGGATGGTGTATTCGCCTTTTCACTCCACACTTTTGCCCCTTGTTATTTATACAGTCAGCCTTAACTCATAGAACAAAAAGTTTCCAGTATGCCCAGTGTCTTACCCAGAGAGAGAGGCCATTTCTATACTGGCAGGCTTCATAGCCATAATTCACCACCTATATAGCTCCACCAGAACAGCTGCAGCAGTGGGAAATGGAGGATAGATGGGGTGCAGGGTGCAGGATGCTAAAAAACATCCAGTCAGGCAGCCCTTTGACAATGGAAGCTGGAAGGCTGCATGTCCAGTGGCTAGTGCATTGGCATGGGAGTTAGAAAACCCTAGTTCTGTTCCTGGCTCAGGCTGCTGGGTGACCTTGACTGAATCATTTCATTCTGTGTGTCTCTTTTGCGCTCCCATGCTTTGTCCATTTAGGAGTAAGCTCATTGGGGCAGGGGCTTGTGTTTGTAGCACAATGGGGCCTTGATCTCATCCGGGGCCCCTAGGCACTACTGTGATATAAATAATAATCCCGTGAAATAACCTTTGAAAATGATACGAGTTCTGCATGTTCTGGGCTTGTCGTTTTTGGCCCTCTGTATGAGGGTATCAACGCGTACGAGTGAAACATAAGCAATGTACCTAGGGTATCAGAGCATAGGATTCAGCGGAGGGATTGTCTGCGCGGCCTTGCAATTTGCACTATGGGGGAGTGAGTTGCAGCGTGTACTTGCATGCTGCACTGCAGCTCCCCGGTGTGGATGTTGCTGCTGCAAACTCGTTCCCATGAACATAACCCTCTTTCACACATTACTAGGTCATACAAACCTAGGTACCTTTGCACCAGCGGTGTCAACAAGGGGCAGTTACAGTGCATGCTACAATTCACACCCCCGTAGTCCGAACGGTTGGTCCGTATAGATATAGCCTAAGTGAGGGATTCTGAGGATATCGTAGACCGCTGCAGCTACCCTCGCATAGGCCAAACTCTGCCCTCAGTTCCACCTGTAAAAACCAACTAAAACCAGGGGGATTATACAGGTGTGACTGGGACAGAGTTTGACCCAATGTTTTTTGTCTTACCTGCCTGTTGTCTCTTCTCTGTGTACCTATAGTGATATGTTTTATAGTTGTATATGCAATTTTTCATTTCTTATTTTACGTGTAGCATGTGGGTCCATTTTCTACATGCATAGTCAAATTCAGTCAGATAAATTCAACGAGGTATAATATGCACTGTATAATAAAATGCAAGGAATCAAGTTATAATAATATGCATGTCTATTAAAATGTGTGGTTAACCATCTCTGGGCAGTTTTGCCACTCCATTACTCCAGTTTTAGGCCATTGTAGTCTCTGTGAGTACAACTGCCCATATCAGGCCCCCTCTCTATTAGATCCTTCCTCTGGCTTCACCACCATGTCTGTCAGCATAGGGGGGCCTGCAAGCCAGCCTCTGCCTGCATTTTGATAGAAGCCAGAATCAGGGATGTGAGAACTTCCACACTGCACTGCCCTTCTGCCTGCAGGTTTCCTGCCATATGCCCATCTGCATCAAGCAGACAGAATTCTGCCCTAAGCTTCTTACACTTCAACGGGTACAAAACATTTGTCTGATTCAAATTGTATAAACAACAAAGTGGACTTCTGATCATGTTGTAAAGTGTGTGTGGGGGGGGGAAATGTCCTGTCAAAACCTATGTGCCAAATTATAGACCTATAAAAATAGAAGCCTATAATGGAAGCACTATGTAAACTCTGATATCATATTGTATTTATAGTGTGCATAGATTACATAGGAACACCATATTAAAAAGGTATAATATATAGATGGAGAAGGATTAAATCAGCAGCCAGGAATAGAGAGCAAGGATATAAATTCATCAGTAGATTCTGATTTCATCTTAACAAACCATGAACAAAATTTGAGTTGTGTTAGATATTCCTGAAGAGGCATTAATATTGCCGTCCAGGGGGCTTGCTTTCTTTTTAAATACTAAATGGAGATGCACCAACCATTTTCAAATGATAGTGAGAATGACATTGCTGATTTACCCCTGTTTTGGTTTATTGTCATTTCATTTTACTCAGACAGTCCTATCCATTTTATTTCAACTATTTTTCTCTCCAATGCTCAAACATCCTACTTGGTGATGATACAGAAACCTGAAGCCACTACTTTGCTGGTGACCTAAAAACTTTATATTAGAAACACTCTTCTCCCAGCTGCTTGTGAAAGGCAGAATAACGTCTTGATCCTGCAAAACCCTTTCTTTATTCTCATACTCACATGAGTAGCCCTGTTGAAAGCTAATGAAACTGTTCACTTGAGTAAGCGCTGCATGATCATTCCTATTATGAACTAAAGAATAGTTCATATTCTTCAACAGGCTGTGATCAGGCCCTTATAGAACTTATCTGTGGATTTCTAAACATTCATTTAGGGTCCCATCACCCCATGGTATGTAAGTATCATCATCCTCTTGCAGATGGCACAGAAAGGTGAAGTGACTTGCCCAAGGTCACACAGCAAGTCAATGGCAGAGCCAAGGAGAAAGGTCCAGTGGTCCTGTTTCCTCTGCCATCACCATTAAACTTACTTCTCCCTATAAAACAAGTGTTATATAGACATTAGATAGATTAGATTGACTCACTCACTGGGAAGTTCACTGACTGTGAAATTAGTAAATTACCTAGGCCCAAAGAATTTAGAAAAACAATATAATCCTGGGGGTGCTGAAATAATTAATTTGCTAATCAGCTACACCTTGCTTTTTTAATTTGCAAATAGTACTCTGGTTTGTTGCCTATTTCAGCCACCTCAGACAGAACAATATTTCAAGAAGCATGCCACCTTCTCTCAGAGTACTACTGTCTATGTGTATTCTGCACCACAGGATTGGCCAGTTCTTAATATATATAGGTTATGCTGTCCAGTGCAAACAAAACTGACCCTGTGATCCAACCTCACAAATGTTGCCAGGACATTTGTGAAACTAGGTTTAAAAAAAGAAAGCTTCTGAATTTTAATAATTTTCTGTTTTGTGCTGTTTGTCGCCTTGTGTCACTTTGTTGTTGCCATTTGCATTAAATCATCTCAAATGCAGAGTTTGCCAGAAACAACAATTAATATGGAGAAGGGGAAAAGTATTACCATCTATTATTTGCCATAACATGAATTTAAACCAGGAAGTCAAATGATAAAATATGTGGTGAAGGAGGGAGGGAGAGGAGTACCCAAATGAGTAATAGCCTTGGGCTTCTGAGCCTGAACTTAATGTGCTAAGTAAATCCCTGAGGTTAAAAAAGTATGAAAATTGTTGCAGCTTAGGGAGATATATTTTAACTTTGCAAAAGGTCCCTGCAAATCCACCACCAGACTTTTAGATGGATACAAATATAGAATATACACAAATACTGTTTGTTGGTGTATGTGTGTATATATATATGGCACTCAAAATTCTATTAACCCAGGGCGAGTTTTGGGTTTTTTTTTGGTAGGTGAGTAAAATACCCAGTAATGGCTTTTATTAATACAGTAAGGGTGAATGAGTAGATATTATGCCTGAATAGGTAAATTTTCATTACTATATCATCTGGGAGTATAGCTAATATAAGGTATGTTTATCCATATGTGTACATAAGCGGGTGAGGGGGAGTGCGCACACATAAATACATACTGTAAAGTTAAAAGCAAGTTAATGCTTATGTTCCTGAATAAGGGTTACGGTTTGCAATGCCATCTCTAAGCAAAATATAAACATCTTAAAAAATTAAATTTGAAAAAGGAAAAGCTTCCCAAGTTTAGTGTAAATTAACAGTAGCCACTTCATGACACTGCAAACAAGGTCTGGTTAGGGAAAAGGCTTTGCAGTCTAAACATATTTACCCAGTATGTCAGGCTATAGTTGAGCTGCACCAGTTTGAAGCCTACAGTCACATTGTTACATTTGTGTATGTAGATTGAAAGGTAATTGATGCCTTTGTGTGGTGCATTTATGCCTGGCTCCAACTCTTTCTCTTGAAAACTCTGTCTTCCTATTGAGTTGACCATGCTGCTGAATTTATGAAGAGAGATGTTTTAGCAGAAATCCCCCTGAGTCTGCCATCAGTCCTAAATCCCCAGCCTGCTCTCCCTGGGAGACCTCATGACACCGAGCATGCCAAAACAGCTTCCTTTTGCCTATGCATTAGCAATCTATTTTACCTTTTTGACATCTCTCACACATAAAACCGTAAGAGAGAAATAAAATATCTGTCTCTGGGCGAAAATAAAGCTTTGCCTCCCTCCTGATCTATAGGATATAAAATAAAGCCATGGCTTTGATAGTGGCTTTTCCTTATGCTGGAGTTGCTTTTGCATACACGGAGACAATGAAGATGAATGAGCTGGGATTCGCTGCATCCTCCTGGGGTTTGTTTCACCCTTTTTTTTTTTTTAATGGTCTTTCTTCCCCCACCGCTCACACCCTCTTTACTTGTTTCTTTTATTTGTCTTTTAGCTGCCTTTTCTTTTAAAAAAAAAAAAAACTTTTAATGTTCACACACACACTGGTTTTCCTTCTAGCAATCAGGTCTCACTCTCACACTCAAACACATTCACACACACACACACAGTTGTTCTCTCTCACCCATTTGCTACAGTTGTTTGTGAACTACTGGCTTTGGTCAAGAGAAAGAAACAACCCAGGGGTAGACAAGAGTCCTGGGCACTGAGGTACAATTAAAAATGAACCTACAAAAAAAGCTGCCCTGTCTCTCAGCAATTTCCTTGTATTCTGCAGCACTTGGGTGAACCAGTGTGTTCCTGTTGTTGTTTTTTCTTCACGGGGACAAGCAGAGAAAGGCAGCTTCAGATTTCACCCTGTGCTTTCTGCAAGCCCAGTTCTGAAGTGCTAAGGATTTGTCAGCCAGCAGGAATGAACTGACAGGCGATGGACTTCTGCTCTCTCTCTCCCTCGCTCATTCTCTTTCCTTTCCTCTCCCTTGGAAGGAGGCTGATTCGGCCTGATACTTGTGTGTGTTTGTTTGCCACTCTCTCTGCCTTTTCCCAAGCAAGCTGCGGCCTGAGAGAGAGGAGAGAGTTCTCCCTCCAGGGCTGGCTCTTTCATGATTCCCCCTTTCGGATGCTTTCCCTTCCTTGCCTTCAGTCACCACTCGGGCACACACTCTTTGGACTGGTAATTATTTATTAGTTCTGTTTCCCCATAAACAATGCATGAGCTTGGAATGTAAGCGACACCATTTAGCGACGTGCCATGAAATCCAGGCAGGGGTAATCAAGATGGGAAGGAGCAGACCAAAAAAAAAAAAAATCCCAGAAACTTCTCTGAGACGCGCTTCTTCCCACCCCAGCTGCAACCGTGCTGGGGGTGGACTTTCCTGACACATCTCAACACTGTTTACCCTTCTGATCGATTCCAGTGTTTCAGAGTAAACTTGGGACCACTAATACATCATTTAAAGATCTTGTTCCCGGCTCCTTAAAACCAACCTTGCAGGGCCCGTAGTGATGGATCTGGGCCAGGAATGGTTTGTTGTACTGGGGAGTTATCCAGGCTTAATTACATCTTAACTGAAATATTGGTTTAGTGCATTAGTCATCGATATAACAATCAGCCACATGCACCGTTTCCAAGACCCTTCCGGTGGGGAAAGTTTCTGTGCAAGAAGGTTTATGGGTTAGGGCCGCCGGGAAAAGTTATCCAGTGACTGGGGATCTAGGTAATAAGCAGCTACTGGACAAGAGAGTAACTTTGACTTGTGAAAATATAGACTTACGGCTTTCTAAACTGCGGGGTTGCGTAGTCTCGAGATAATACCTGGCTTTGAGTTCATATCTCCCCCTCCCATCCCCTGCAAATCCGCTGCTTCCTTGGGTGGGGCAGGGGGTGTTCGGGCAGCTCAGTGTGACCACTGGGCCCATGACAGGGAAACGGGGAGGCTTCTGCGGGTGGGAAGCTTAAGTCACGGGGTTTTTTTAGAGAACTGGCATGAAACACCCACAAAGGAAAGGGCAAGACGCAAGTCAGGTGAAGGAGGATGGAAAGCAGCGTCTCGCAGCCCAGTGCCCCGGCAAGGATCCCCCTCTGCAGAGTCCAGGATTATGGGTGAACTGTCGCAAATTATTCCAACGTGGCTTCGATGTTCTTTGTCTGGATTGTATTGCCTCTCCTCGGTATCACTGTTCATTTCTCCCCACCCCACGCAAAACAAACCAACAAACAAAAACCCCTTACATTTGGAAATCTAAGACTCCCCTGTTGCCTTTTGATCAGCTATCCAGCTCCGGCAAACTGTAACAGGAAGCTGACAAAGACCCTGGATAAATTCATGTTAGTTCCCCAGATCCAGGTGTGTTCTCTTGCATTGTTTAGAGTTTAAAAGCGGTGGCGTGTTGGTGCATATTAAAAAGGGGGGGGGACATTTAATTGAATCTAATTGCTTAAATCTCTCCAAGGGGGTTCAAGCAAAGAAGCCGAGGGTGAGGGTGCAGTGTAGAAGCCAATTACGTCGGTTGTTGGCCTTTTCTTCTTGTCTCCCCGCTCCGCACACTACTGCGGGGGGGGGGGGAGGGAGGGAATTCGGACAATGATGCGGAGATTCAGTTGGATTATTGGCTTTTGGGAGTGAAAGAACAGCTGTTCCAATGACAGGGCTACAGGGGACAGATCTATAAGACCCATCGAATTTCTTAGCCCTGGTGTGCTGCAGAGTTGGAAAGTCGGGGGGAAATGGTGGGCTGAGTTGGGTGTGTAGTCAATATCTGGCCCTGGCAGATGTCTAGGGCTCCCAAAGTTTCAGGGGGGATCCCACACCACTTACAACGCTGTGAAGACAAATCCTGCTAGAACTTAATTTTGTCTCTAAGAGCCAGGGGAGGTAGAACTGGAGGAGTTTGTGTTGTTGCTTCCACGTCCAAGGGATATATTCACGTGCCAAAAATCGTCCCCTGCTTCCTTGGGTTGGGCCCACTGGACGGTTTCCTTCCCCCAAATGGCACATGAAATTCACCTATTGCAAGTACTTTTGTTTAAGCAGTCTGCATTGGGGAAAAATCAGCCCCTGGACACAAATTGCATTTGAAAGGGGCATTTAAACCTCTATCTCGGGCATTAATCGGAGGCATCTATTGGCACCGATTTCCTTTAATGTTGTAATATGATTTGTCAAGGAGTTGCCCCCTGTCTTTTTTTAAAAAAGAAAGCTGGCTAAAAGCAGAGATCAGCTGTGTCAGACTCATTGCGTTCATTTTGTTTTTTATTTGGTTCTGCTGAGAAACGTAGCATTGAAAACTTGTCATGTTTATATACCCATTTTAATATCCACTACATTGCTGGTTATTGCAGTGATCTGAGAAGTAAATCTGATTATTGACGACGATGGGACAAACAGTAGTGTGCCAATGCTCTCCAGCGTTAGACACCCGTCCATTTGGCCAGTGACTTTCCCTAAGCGATCTTCCAAACTGTGTGCAGGCTGAATACAGAACAGAATAACAACGGTGTATAAATCGCCTGGGCACCAGATTTCTCAATACACCCAATCCTACCAAAACCCTGAACCTGAAATCGATTGTACTTTCAGGATGCTCTGGTTGGTCCATTGGTCTTGAAGGCATCAAAGAACTGGCTTCTTCTCCATGGGCAAGTTCAACCCATGGACATTAAATATGAAAATAACAAACAAAAATGGCTTTTCTAATTGCTCGGAGACTTGATTAACATAAAGAGAAAAGGAAAGAAACCAGACCCGTGGGGGGGGAGAGGACGTTCAACGACAGGTTTTACCAAGAACAGTGGCTCAAAACCAAAGGCCGGGAAAGGGGAGGCTAAAGGTGACTGTCAGAGCAGTATCCCTGTGAACAGCTAGTAAAATATTCCCTGGCAAATAATTGAATTGCCAGCTTGCATTAGCAAGAGGAAGAGAGCGAGGAGAGGGAACGTGTCTGCTCTATTCACTTGTAGTGGGTGAATCGTGTTCAAACCTTAAAAGGGCAGGCTGTCCTCTTTCGGAGTGAGCCCCGAAACAAAAGGCTTGAAAAGGAAAAGAAAGGAAGCTCGGGTAATCTTGGCTTGCTCGCTGTTGATTAGAAATAGTTAGCATGGGCTAGCATGACACTAGCAGGCAGAGATCTAGGCGGGGTGGGGGGGGGAGAGAGGGGGGCCTTTGCTTTCTCCCCCACCCCCAGTTGCTTGGTATCTCTCCAGCTATCAGCAGAGATTTGGTAACTCTGTGCCCATTACCTGAAGGAGGAAAGCCAATTACTGGGCGGATTAATTACTGGGAGAGTGCAAGCCTCGTGTGGTGGGGTTTGTCTCCTTTCTAGGAGTGTGTCTCCCGACTGAGCCAGCCGGAGGAAAGGACCTGGTAAATGTCCCCCAGCAGTGAAAGTGCGGAAGAGATCTCCCTGGCCAGCTCCAGGCGAGCTGTTGCTGTCTTGTTGCGTTTGGTCCCAGCCCCTGGGAGGTTTTTTTTCAAGTGAGAGGTGATGTAGTCGCACTCAGCTGATCAAAGCTGCGCTGGGTCCGGACTAATATTTCTCACTTTATTACGAAGTGTCACTCAGGGCCGTTGCATGCCTGAAGATCAGAACAGTCCCCCAAACAGCATAACCTAGGCAGCGATGTGGGATCACCGAGGTTAATGTCACGTGCATCCCGGGAACAATCCGTCTCCTTTTCCTGTATGCACCGCTGCAAACTTTCAACTTGAACTTTTCAACTCAGCCTTTCTTTGGCTTGGTTTAAATGTTACAAAGCCAAAAGGGGGGGAAGAGGGCAAGCAAATCACTTAGCCCCCGCGGCAAGGGCTGCGGGAGAAAGGAGCCGAGCCGGAGTTCACCACTGCCCTAAGCACAGAAAGGAAACGCTTTCCCTTGATCCGTTTCCCGGGAATATTCCGCCTGCAGCCCGCTGTATATTTACAGATCAAGGCAACGCGTCCCGATTTTACAGGAAGTTTCTTCACTGATCGAGCTTTTAAAATCCGACAGAACAGCAAATGTGTCAAACCTTGGGTGCCCCGCAAAGCTATCCTGTGGGTACCTCTAACCGCGTGTTAGAATAACTCACACGGCGAGACTCTCCAATGCCTTCTGTCTGGAGTTTTGCAATTCCTGCTGAGCGCAGTGGCTAGTCTACACAAGTCTAGGCTGAGTCTATAGAGAGGATGGGGAGACTATAATATTTGTACAACACTAGTGCCCCATAAAGGAGAGAGATAAATCCCATTACCGAGCGCAGTGATGTAGAAAGACGGATGATAAGCAGGGCGAGGTTTAACTAAAAGAACGGGAAAGACACCAACAAAACGCAGGTCCAGACCCAGCCGAAAGGGAGGACCTGGCTTTTGGTTTGTCCTAAACGTAAAATAGAATTTAAATGGATTTTACCTCATTTTTGTTTCCCCTTTTAAAAACTGGGGCGACATTAAAAATAGTCACAATGAGTGAGTTTGTGTTGAAGTGTGGTGATAGTCCCCCACGTTCCAACAATAAATACGTGATACAGGAGTGTGTGTGTGTCACATACACACACACACACACACACTTCAATTTCCTTCCTATCTCATAAGCGAATTGCAATCTGGTTGTTTAATAATAAAAACGAGAATGAAAACAAGGCTTGATGAAATGGGGGGGAGGGATCCTCGTCCAAGAAGTCAATGAAGATCCCCCCCCCCAGTTATACTGTTCTGTGTGAAACTCCCCTAGATTTGTAGAATATTTATTCATCTCTCACCGACAAACTTCAGTGCTGACTTTCCAGCTCATTGCTTACATCTTCCCGATTACAAGCCAGTCTCTCTCATCATCACACCAATTCTATCGAGCAGCGTGTCAATATCATCCGAGTAAATGTACCTTTCTTGCCCTCCAAAAGAACAAAGAGAGGAGGTGGGGCAGAGAACCCATCTGACAAAAGGGGGGACACAAGTCGGGGTTCCAAGAGGGGTAAGTGGGGAGAGGGAACGAGTCAGAAAGGGACACCTTGTGTCAGCTGTTACAACTGGGGATTTGAACTCTTTGTGCAGAAACCTGTCCGGCCGTGTCTCTGCCAGCGAGAGAAGTGATGTGTCTTTCCTCCTAGACAGCCATAGATTGGTGAGTGACATCGGCTTGGTTAGTCGGTGCAAAAGAGGGGTTGGGGGGTTGGGTTGATTTGAGCGTTTTGTCTTGGTTTTATTTTTTGCTCACTGCGACGTAAATACGATGTAAATAATAGCCCTGACATTTTCGATGGATGGCTGAGGACATTCAAATCACAACCCTCCCTCTCCGAGTTGGCTGGGCACTCCAGGGAATAGGGCCGTAAATGCAGCTGGCCTGGGTCACTAAACGTCTTCCCCTGCAATGCAAGCCTGGGGCAGGAAAGGCTCCCTGGAGCCTGCTGCTGATCCCACTTCCCAGAGAAGGGATTACGGACTCCTTCAGTGTGAACGGCTCCTAGGGAAAGACCTGGGAGAATCTTCCCCACTCCGCTTCCCCTTTGGCACTCCACGCTTAACTGGAACAATCCCTTCCTGTGTCTTTAGCAGAGTTAGCTAGATTGGGACAGGACACGGGCTAGAATTATCCGGAAACAGGTATGGACTGTCCCTGCTCCGGATTGCAGGATATCTTCTCAAAGGGTGAATCAACCAACGCACAGGGAAAGGGAAGTTAAGCAACTGTTTTGTCTTTTGTCCAAGCCAAACTCCAGACCCGAAGTCTGTCTGTAGGATCTGGAGCGGTGTGAGGGTTTTTTGCTTTTTGTTTTAACCCCCATAGAGGTCCTCCCACTACATCACGTTAATGACCCGCTACAGCAAGTGGCCTGTAAAGCAGGAAGCAAACTCTGTGCCTTTTAGAATTATTCGCCCCAGCCAGAAAATGGCTTGCCAGGAAATCCTGACAATAAATCAATGTTCCTTTCAAAATGTATCTGATCAAAAGGCAGGTTTGCTTTAGCGGTTTGGCGCTGGAAGTGTGGTGCTTTCCAGGCCAGTGCTCCAGTCTCCTAAAATCATTAGGGGGAAAACAGTGAAAGCAGGTTGTAATCTCTCTGTGGGCACTTCAGTAGTTCCCAGTCATGACCTGGGTCCCTCCTCTCAGAGTCCTGCATCCTGGGCAGACCCGCTTCACTGCACATTTTACAAAACTCACTCCAGATCCAGGACTGTGTTGTGAACCAGGGGGATTCGTTCCCACAATGAAACGACACTGACTTCCAATAGAATGACGCGGCCTTTGCAAAGCCGGTTCTTATTTAACTGCCGTGGGAGGAAACCCATCTTAATTTAACTGGAGAGAATTGTGTGTGTGTTCAATACAAAATGTCAAGTCTGAGCAAGGGTGG
Organism: Chelonia mydas; assembly: GCF_015237465.2. Classification (NCBI taxonomy): domain Eukaryota; kingdom Metazoa; phylum Chordata; order Testudines; family Cheloniidae; genus Chelonia; species Chelonia mydas. Next base: position 7,545,809 of record NC_051257.2, read on the forward strand.
GTGAAAGGGAACACAAATGTTGTTGGTTGAAAGGCAAAACCAAATGGCACTGAAGGACCGGATTGGTGCACAAACAGCGAATAAGGATTGATGCTCCCGGGCATCTGAATGCAAATGTATTTAAGCAAATGCCAGTACATCTAACATGCCAGTTGGAGTGCCAAGCCTTTTATATGATCAGATGACTTTATTAATCTTCCTTGCAAACTCCTGGGCTTCAGTTTCCACAGCGAGGCATCACAACCGATCCTCTCCTGATTTATCAGGGTAGAACCCTAATAGTTTTCGTTTAAAGAAACAAAGAATTCTTATTGTTCTCTGTCTGGTTTTGGGAGAAGGTATTTTTCAGTTTGGAGTAGAAGAGGCAAACTACATCCAGGGATTATTTGTGTTAGAAGAGTCTGGGGTCTCCCCCTACATTTAAAACAAGTGGAAAGTTGTTTAAACAGACATAGTGAATCCCACCTTAGTCAGCCTTTACGGAAAGAGGGAGAAACCCTGCCCTGGCAGAGTGTCAGATCCATTGTCTTTGGGTTCATTTTGCAGGGGCTTCCTGTTTAAGGTCCATTTCAGCAAGGGTCCCTGGGTACCTTTCCCCTGACAAACTCTTCGGAGGCGGGGTTTCTACCACCGCTGTGTGTATATATACACGTATAATCTACAACCACCGCTGTGTGTGTGTATATACACGTATAATCTCTCTCTATTTCTCACCAGATGCTTTTGCTAACGCCTTAAAAAACACGCACACCATGGAAAGATGATGTGCATAAGATGCTCATCTTCTCTCTCTTATTCATCCCTGACCAACACATGTCACTTGGGGGCCGGCAGTCAAAGGGAAGAGGTCCCTTGATAGCAGAGTACAGCTGTCGCCTTATAGGGTCTATAGGACCATGGCCATCCCAGACATCCCTTCCCTCTGTTTTACATGAGAAGAAGCCCATATGCAGGGCGAAAAGGGGGTTGAGGATGTGGAAAGGGAGGGGCGGGGGCTTTGTGGATGGATGTATTGATTCCAGGGTTTAACGTTTTACCAATAAACTCGGAGAGGATGGAAACCAACAAGCTCAGGGAGGGCGGCTGGGAGACAGAGCCCGGGCGCTTTGGGTCCCATCCGGCAGACACGGGTGTGTGTTTCTGTGTGTGTCAGGCCAACTGAGCCGTGCCTGGCTTTAAAGCTCCAGTTCCCACAACGCTGGCAAAGGAGGAGGAGGAGGAGGAGTTGGAGTGGGGTGGAGAGGTCTTCAGTTTGCAGTCCAAGCGCTGGGTCCTTGGGCTGCAGCCGGAGCTGAGAAATGGAGCAGCTGCCGGGGTTTAGACAAATAAATAAAGACCGGAGATCGGTATCGAAAAGGGGCTTTGTGCCCGCCTGGATCTGTTTGAGAGCCGCCCCTTATATACCTATGTTATCCCGCCACTGGCGCAGACTCCCAACTTCGTCTCCAGCGGTTTCCCCCTCAGGCTTTATTCGGTCTGTGTAGCTTAAACCAGAACGTTATCCCCACTGTTTGCGTCTCGGTGTGAACGTCCAATAGGCTTCAGCCATCCGAAGGGGAACGGAGCGGAATTCGCTGCTGGGCGACAGGATGAGCAGAACTGGGGTTGATGTTTTTAATGATGAGGGCAAAATTGATATGAACTAAACTGAAGTGAGGCGAGTTAGGAATATGACGAAACCGTAACGTAGTTTCGCGAAAGGGAAGTCTTTATGATTGTGATTCGAAGGGACAGCCGCTGAGCTAGCAGGGGGTGAATCCGAGTTCTGAACTACAACTCAATCCGAAGTTAAAGTTGGAGTGTCCTCTTCGGATGCGTTTTACCATAAATTGCCTTCCTGCAAATAGCCCATATTTTTAAAACTTCCCTAAACGGAATGATGGACTGTTAGAATTATTTTCAAGGAGAAAACAGCGAGGTTTGGTTTACATGGTTTTCTCCAGCCTTTAAACCGTTAACGTTTGAAAGAAAATAAAGCGATCGCCTTTCTTTGCTAATTAACATTCAGCCAAAACCGCTAGTTAGCAAGAAAAGAATTAAGAAGGGGAGGAGACTTTGTTACAGAAATGTATTTGGGAATCCGAGCAGGATACATTATAATCAAATTTATATTGGAAGAATTTTTTTTCTTCTAGGGGGACAGTTTTTCAATCATCAACAAGTTCAAACTTCATCAACTGCATGGTAAACCTTTCTCAAGACTTTACACATCAATTTCCAAATAAAGGCCATTTCTGACGCAGTTGCCATATATTTACATTATCCCCATACAATATTATCTCACAAGACAAACGTAAATGCAAAACCCAAAGAGAAACCAAATATTTTCCTAACTGATCAGTCATTAGCCAAATCCCTTTAAGGTAACATCGAATTAATTTTTATTTGCAAAGAGGTTCATTAAATAAACTGCGTTTATCGTTTGATTCCAATTTTAAATTACAAATGCTGGCAAATTAATCATTTCGGAGTAGTTGATTTTTTAAAAAATATCCCAACATGAATATTAAAGAACATGAATAAATACATACACTCTGTTGAAAACCAGAAAAATATTAATTTATATCGGATCTAAGGTATATGAGTTCTCTGCCCAGGTTTAAGCCTTCTGAAAACTCATAAAGCTCTGTCTATAAATTAACGGGCACCTTAGTTCTTGTCCCCCCAAAAGTTCATACAAAATATCCTTTTCTCTAGCAAAATGGAGTGTTCCATACAGCCAATAAACAATATGATGTGGCTCAGACAGCAGGAGAGTTTTCACACTTTTCTTTTTCCTTTCCCAAAAGATGGGTCTTCGGGGGGGTTTTTTCTGGTCATAAATAAAGCAAAATGTTCTAAACTGTGTTTACTCAAAGGCAATTACCGTCTGCTGTGTAAAAACTCAACCTTGCTTTCCTGAAAACGGTCTTCCATTTATTAGCCCCTAAACTTTCTTCTCTTTGCATGTCTTGTAAAGATTACTAATTTGTCCTTCTTTGAGTCAGTAAAATTATTAGCAAAGGTCATTACATTAAATCAGGACACTTGGCTGTAACCTCCCATCCATACAGATGCTCTGCTCAACAACAACCATAACAAGACCCCAATATTTAAATTATATTTATACAGGCACAGTTCTCCTCTTGAGCTAGAAAAAAAATATATGTTACCTACCAGTCAGTTTTATCACTCTCTCTGTGTGTCTCTCTGCTGGGCACACCTTGTGAGCTACCGCTCATAAACCACTATAGCCACTCCTGTTCCTGAGCCATCTCTTCCCCCAAAGTGCACTTCAGGTACCTGACCAAATAATCATTAAAAAAAAAAAAAAAAAAAAAGACAACGTGGCCTTACCTAACAATTTTGACAATGGGTCGCTTCCTCTTATTCTCTATAAATGGGTCTCACTGTACCATCCCAGCTTGGGAAGGATGCTTAATGGGTTGCTGAGGTGGGAGGAGGGCAGCGGGACGGTGATTGGCTGGCCGCGGCCGTGACGTGGGGGATCGGTGCATAAGGCTCTGGCTCCTAAGCTGCCGGGAACATGCAGTCCAGCGAGAAGCTGCCTGGAGCGGGGATCGGAGCCGCGCAGAGAGCGACACGCACACGCCAGACGGGAGAGAAGAGAGGCTCGCCTCTTTAAAGACCTTTCTTTTTCTCAACCAGAGCCTCCGGCCCTGCAGACCCTCCTCTTCGTCCGCCGGTTGGAACATCTCGCCGAGCGCCGCGCAGAAGACTGTCAAGAGAGCAAAACAAAAAAAAAAACAAAACAAAAAAAACAAAAAAAACCAAACAAACAAAAAGCCAACAACAACAAAACTAACCCACCACCGCCACCACAACAAAAAGCATGCAATGCACTGTTGTCTCTGCATGGACAAGGCTAGGAGTTTTGACTAGTGGACTAGACAAATAAACAGGGGTAGGTAAACCTGTCTTGCTGAAATATACAAGGGGGCGTTTGAACTTGTGTCAAGAAGACTGTAGCCACATCCAGCGAGAGGAGATACATCTGGCTGATTTATAGTATGAAAATATATCTGTCTATATAACAACAAGCATCTCCCCCCTCCCTCCCTCTCCGGGGCGGCATCCATGACAGATTAGGGCAATGAGACTAGGTTAGGATCCAAAGCTCCTTTTGATTATTTTATTTTTTTGTTCCTTGCTTTTGATTTCTCGTTGGGAAAAGCAGATGCACTTTGACTCCTGACTGCTCTACCTCAGACCTGAGAAAACTCATCGCATTTGTTTTTTAATGATTAATTATTATTATTATTATTATTTTGATGCGCGTTGATCTGTGTTATTGTTGGTTTTTTATTATTATTAATTATTATTTTATTGGCCGGGATTCTGCTGTTGTATTGAAAAGCTGGGCCGTGGGTGTTTTTGTTTTTGTTTCTTTTCTTTGGGGATTTGTGTACCCCTGCTAGGACATTTGAAAGAAGATTTTCTCCCTCCCTTTCCCCCTTTTGTTTCCCCCCTTTTCTCCTGCAAGGCTTTTAAAACACACACAAAAACCGACGCTGGTGTAATCTCTTCTTTTTTTAATTTTTTTTTTTTTTTTTTGCTTGACATCTGGGAGCCAACCCCCCCCACTCTCAAAATAACCAAAGACAATGGTGCACTGTGCCGGCTGCAAACGGCCCATCTTGGACCGGTTTTTGTTGAATGTACTGGACAGGGCTTGGCATGTGAAGTGTGTTCAGTGCTGTGAATGTAAATGCAATTTGACAGAGAAATGCTTTTCCAGAGAAGGCAAGCTTTACTGCAAAAACGACTTCTTTCGGTAAGTACCGGACTCCCCCGCCGGAAGCCGTGGCTCACAATTCTCCTTTTTAACCCATTTTTTTAATAGGAGCGATGCTTTTTTATTATTATTATTATTATTATTATTTTTGTATTCCCCATCCTGGGCCTCTCCCCAGCGCGCACACACAAATATCCTTCAGCTCTCTTGCTCAAGGTGATGTCGTGGGAAGGGTGCAAAAGGAGGGAGGGCCTTTGGGTTTGTTGCAGTGTTACCCGGAGAGGGCGGGCATGAGTTTGCCTTGGCAAAGGGGAAATGTCCGAGGAAGAGGAGGGGAGAAAGGCGGCTGGGGTCACCTCTTCGGCTGTCCAGCGCCCCGGGGAGCGGAGAGGTTATCGCGGATCGTTGGCGAGTGTCCGTCAAGGGCCGGGCCCCTGGGCGCAGAGCGGGGAAAAAACTTCCGTTCCAAAGTTCGCTTTGAACTAGTGACTTCTTGGGTGCGCCTTAAAAGGCCTGATTCCTCAGAGACACCCCCCCTGCCTTGTATCTACCCCCGATCCCCCTCTCCTTGCCCAGAAAATATAAGTAAGAGAAACGATCCAGCTGAGGTTTCTTTAGGGAAAGTGCCGTCTCTTTCTGTGCCCATTTTAAAGGCGGGGGGTGGTGAGAGTGGCAGGGACTAGAACTGGCTTCTTCCTCTGGGAAAAAAAAACACCCCAGTCTCTAGCGTGTAATGCCAGCCCAGTGGGTGCAGAGACTGGTCTGGTTTAAATCAGCCACCAAAGGACGATTCTCTGCCGCAAGCCGGGTGCTCACCTCCCTCGGTTACACTTCAGAGAGAATTATAGGGTTTAGAAGATCTAGTCCCCCCCCCCCCTGCAGTTTCATAACATTTTACAACTTCCCAGAGAATTTGTTGTTGTTTATTTGGGGGGAAAGGAAGGTAATTCTTATTATTTATTCTACCTGCAAATGTTAGAATCACCAGACTATATTGTATTGTGATCCTAGACCCAACAGGAACGATTATCCAATGAAACATCCTCCCCCATCTTTAAAACAAATCTAAGAATTGCGTAGCCCCCATGTATTTAACAATATTTCCCTGGGGCTTACGAGGGGCATTAAAATGATCGTTGGCCAGAGGTGTACATCGTTATCCTTAAAATAAGATCATGTAAGTTATCTCTCCCTTGCCCCACGTTGCCAGTCTTGGGGTGAAATCCTGGCCCTATGGAAATCAATGGGAGTTTGCCATTGAGTTCTTTGGAGCACTGGGAGTTGAAAGGCCCAGATAAAATGCAGTTTTCGCTGCTGCCAGGCAAAGTGCAAGTCTTTAAAAAAAAGTCCCTAAAATACGGAGGAGACAAAAATCTTCCCCATGTTTTCCCCCGCCAACTGAAGTGCATTATATTGACCAAAAGCTAATATCACAAGCGCAATTATTTGTATATTTGAGAGACTTTTTAAAAACAAATCACACTCTCGTCGGCTGGATTTAACTTTGATAATAAGAGGAAAAGGCAGCGCTCTGCTCTGGGAGTTTGATGCCCTCCTTATCAGTGAGGACGTTGCTTAAAAGATATTTCAGGAGGAATGCAGTATCCGCCTTGATTACGATTTTTTTTTAACAGCCACGCGATCTACAGTAGAAAGATCCACCCGGCCCCCCCTCCCCTTCCCTTAAAAGTTTGTCTGGAGACCCTTGTGCCCCTGTTTGCAGCCCCTGTGTATTCAGAATTGATCATTCAATAGGAAATAACACATTTGCTATCTGAGGCTCTCGGGCAAAGCTAGAACTGGGGGAAGTCTGCGTGGAGGCTGCCGCGTTAAAGCTGTCTGCGGTTTTTAGTCAATATGTGATAACTGGATTTGAATAATAAACGTGTTTCTCCAAGAGGAAGCTGCCTGTATACAAACAAATCCCCCTCTTACCCCACCCCCGACGCAGCAGATGTAACAATCCACATCCCACCCTGTATCCCTGTCAGAAAAACACTTCACAACCACCTCCCTTCCCCACCCCCCGCCCCCTCCAGCATCCACGGCTCTGGGATGAGAGCACCCCCCAAACCCGAGGTGATTATAGTGGATCCAGCTGCCACGCTGCAGAGAAGCAATACCAGGGTTTCAACTTCCCGGGTCTTGCCTGGGACAGTCCACACTGACTTGTCGGCGAGATAGAGCCCGGCCCACGGAAATTGACTCGCTCCGCAAAATTTGATTCTCTTGCAAAAATCTCCTAATTCTTGAAATTGTCCTTGGGGTCTTTTCCCCCCTTGTAAATTGTCCCCTCTATGGAAATGGAAAGGCCGGATCTCTCTCCCTTTGCGGAGAGCGTGTGCCCGGCTCTCACACAAACCTCTCGTGTAAATTTCTTTCCTTGTCTTGCTTATGTGTTATGAAATTAAATTGTATTTATTGATTTCAATATGCAGAAACACAAAGGCTCTGGTTTATACTCGTTTGCATTCTCCTTTTCCCTCTGCCATTTCCGCATTGCCAAGGGATATTCAGCTAAGGCGGCTTTCCTTTTAAAAAATGGTTTAAAGTCCTCAAACCGAGTAAAGTGCAAATATTTGTCAGATCCGTGCGGCAGATCTCAACCACAGGCTACGGGCTGCAAATATTTCTCGGGGCTGTGTTCTATTCAGTTAAAAACCTAGAGGAAGATTTATAGACCCCTGCTTTTAAAATAATGTAAATGGTCCTACGTGTATAAATGCTCATAGACAGGCCTGTAGGGCAAATGGCAACAACATTTATTACGAGTACAGGGAAATAGGTTATTTTAAAACAAGCATTATATTTTCATCTGCACCAGGAGTTCAGGTGTATTGCAAAAGACTAATATTGTACAACCAGGCTAAAATATATGAACCGGGTGTCTTTTTCCTCCCTCCCCCGAAGTTTTTAAGTGGTGACCGATCAAATGCAAGCACTGGCCTTCCAATGTGCCAAGCAATCCTACAATCTTTATAGACCCAGCCCCTTCATCCAGGGCGCGCACACACAATGCAAGGCCCTTGACAAATTGATAATATATAAGAAACTCTGCTTAATGTTTATTAGAGCGTCGTTAATCAATGTGTCAAGGTTTAAAGGGGAAACTCTCCACAACCCAGCTCCAATGTTTTAATTAATCTTCCAGCAATATATCCTCTTCCCAGATCACTTCTTTTTAACACATAATTCACGATAGAGATACAATATATATATATAATGGAGGAAATTTTTCTGCATGGATCAACACTGCACTTTTATAGGAAAAAATGCTTTTTTAAAATATTCGTTGAAGGCAATGGGCGGGGGGGGGGGGGGCTGGGGTTATTCACTTATACAAGTTTAGCAGCTTTAACGAAATGTGGCCCTATTTCCTACTTCCTTTCCCCCTGAATAAAAAGAAAAAATTTAATTTGGAAATACTGCTAGTACAGTATTTATTTTTTAAATTCTGCTAGTACTAGACTCTTGCGGGTCACCCATATGACGCACTGATCCTGGTGTTTGTTCTTCCACCCTTTCTCCCTTGCCAGGTGTTTTGGGACCAAGTGTGCCGGCTGCTCCCAGGGGATCTCCCCCAGTGACTTGGTCAGGAGGGCGAGGAGCAAAGTGTTCCACTTGAACTGTTTTACTTGTATGATGTGTAACAAACAGCTCTCCACCGGCGAGGAGCTCTATATTATCGACGAGAACAAGTTTGTCTGCAAAGAAGATTACCTAAATAACAGCAATACTGCCAAAGAGACCAGCCTGCACTCAGGTGAGGAGTCCTCTGCCAGTCACTCTCCAGCCAGGCTACCAGCTGCCTGGCCAAAGGCTAAAATAAAGCTTGGGTCTGCAAAGAGGGATGTCTGGCACTCGGGGCCTGATCCAAAGCCCACTGAGAGCTCCCATTGATTTCAGTGGGCATTGGATCTCTGTGTGTGTGTGTGTGTGTGTGTGTTTGTGTGTGTGTGTGTGCGCGCACGTACACATATACACACCATAGTATTTTAATCAACCTGAAGACTCCAGGGGACCTCTCTCTTATCCCTCTTTGTATAAGGAAAGTTCTACAAAATTGCTTGCTTGCTCTCCCTTGTTATTTATATATATATATATATAGGCAAGTAAAGATTTTGGGCCACCCCTCAGCAAACTCAACTTTCCAATCTAATAGAAGCTAAATTGGGAGCAGGAAACCTTCCTGATTTGCAGATGCGTTGATAACTCAGTCACTTGGGTGCAGCTCTGAAATGCAACATATGCACATTGCAAGGGGAAGACGATCAGTAGTCATTTACCGTTTTTAATTGTATACTTACGTTTAATTTTTGAACTGTACATTTTTGCCATCAGAAATGACTGTCGGGTGCAGGCTGATAGTGCATTATAAACACAAATATTTGTTCAGACTATACATAGTCGGTTTCGTTTCCGTTTGTAATAACATGGGAGCCTTCTGTGTGGGGGATCTTGGGTGAGAGAAGCCTGCCCCTTTACATTCCGACGTTATAACCAGTCTCCCAAGCTAGTGTCGCACGCCCTTTCAGGTCTGATTAAATAGAAAAGGAGAACGTGATTGATGCCACTGGGCAATATTTTCAGAGCATGAATTTTGACTCCTACAGGAACGATTCTTGAGCAGTCTGTGAGGAACAGGGCAAACTATTTCAGGCAGTGTTATTGCCCAGCAACTGCCGTGCCCACTTGCAATCTGATACAGGGTATATTGTACCGGTTGGAATTTTGCAACTGTTGCATTTGGAGTCCCTATAAGTAGAATCACGGCAGAGGAAGAGATGCGAGGTCTTGCAAGATATGAGGGCTGCTTTGCCGAAATCAATACTAAATATCAATTAGATAAACATTTGCAGCGGTGAAAGGCAGATTTAAAAGTTGAAATGTATTTTATTTTTATTTAAGCCTACCGGCACCCAATGCTCTGAAATACAATGAATGCATTTTTGACACCGAGGTAGGTTTTTTAAAAAAGCTTTAGACAAGGTCAGATGAGTTGATTACAGTGGTCTCTTCCGGCCTTCAAAATCTATGGATGTTGCATTTAAATTCATGTTCATTTTTATGGGGAGTGGGTTATGATATTCAAGTTTCCAGTAAAAACGAGTGCCCTAGGAAAGATCAGAGAAACACATGCCCTTCCCCAGGCTGTAGGGACGGGGGCAGGGCGGGCGGGGGGAGCGGAAAGGGAGCTCGAGCTGGGGGAAAGTTCTGAAGGTTTTCCAGGTGCATGGGAAGCTGTCTCACCTCCACACGCCTGTGTTACAGCGCGTGCGATGCGTGGGGCTAGGGTGAAGGCAATGCTCAGCACAGCCGATGTGAGTGTGATTCCCCCCCACCACCCCTTTTCCTTTTGCCTAGCCACTACCGGCAGTGACCCCAGTCTGTCTCCGGATTCCCAAGATCCTTCCCAAGACGACGCGAAAGACTCGGAGAGTGCAAACGTGTCAGACAAGGAAGCTGGCAGCAACGAGAATGATGATCAGAACCTGGGGGCCAAGAGAAGGGGTCCCCGCACCACTATCAAAGCCAAACAACTCGAGACACTGAAAGCAGCCTTCGCAGCTACCCCCAAACCCACCAGGCACATCAGGGAACAGCTGGCCCAAGAAACCGGGCTCAACATGCGAGTCATACAGGTACCAAAATCCAGTCCCAGCCTCAGCTACCTTGGGGCCAGTTTGTGTGTACAGCTCGCTTGCTAACATTGTGTTTGGGAGGAGGGTTCTCCAGTCGGTTAATCGCCCCATCCAAAGCTCACTGAAAGGCTCCTGCTGACTTTGAGTCAGGCCCCATGCGGGGGTCTGCAAACAAACCTCCAAAATACAATTCGGCTGGTTTCAAAGTTAAACTTTCAATGATGCACTTTCCAGCTCCGCACCATCTCAATGAAAGAGGAGAGAAGGGACTGACTTGCCAAGCGAGTTAAAGAGTCGGGACTTATAATAATGCCTCCCCTGGGTGGCAAAAAGCCTCCAGAGGGGCAAGATACTCAGACCCCCGCTCACGCTGCGCAGTCCTTACTCCGTCCGCTGAAATCAACGGGGCCGCTTCTGGAGCAAATCTAGTGTGAGAATCTAGCCCCTAGCGACTCTGTGCACAGAATTGCAGGAGACCTATTTATCCCTCCCATAGCCATGGTAATAAAGGGAAAGCAAAGGCTTGTGTGTTTAGGATACTGGTCAGTTTCCAAAACAAAAGAAAGAAAAAACAAGGGAAATCGGCGTTCTAGTTGGGCATTTATATATATAATTGCAATGTAAGTTTTTGATCCTAATGTATACAAACAGCTGCTTTATGTGGTCAGAGCCTGGTGTTTATTGAACTTCCTCCTGTGGGGCTGGGTTGAGAGATCCCTGAGAGGGTTAAAACCTTTCATGCATTTTGTATCCACCTTTCCTTTGGCTCCTGACATATACAGGAAACGTATAAAGCTTTGACTTTGTTCCAAAAAGGACCAGCAGTATTTTGTACCGGCAAGGCATACAAAAAGTAGAAAACGGGGAAGCACCCAGAGGAAGTCTTTCTGCAGGAAAACAGAGAAAAGAGGGAAAGGAAAACGTACTGTAAGCCCGGGAGAAACGGCCAGGAAGAAATGAAGGAAAGGGAGTTGTCCAGAATATATTGTCATATTGACAGCGTGCCTCGAGCAGAGCAAATAATCCAGCCCAAATTTAAGGGGTACCCGCTGGTTTTCAAGATGACCAGATCGAGGAATATTTAGCGTTATTCTTTCCAAGTTGTTTGGTTTTTTTTTAAACAAACCTACCATTTCTAGAGTGACCTTTTGGGCGGACCCTCTCAAACTGAAGAGAAATGTGAACTGCCATCGCTGCTAGAAATAGTCCTGGCCTTTCCTAGCCGTCCTGTTCCTGCAGTGACCGGCGCACGTTGCGGGGGATCAGCCCTGCAGCCTTCGCCCGGGCAAGACCTCCCGCAACCCTCAGGGGAAGTTTTGCCTGCGTGAAAACTGCAGAGATTGGACTCCTAACACCGGGCACAGACTTTATTTAACAAAAACATGCAACCCTGCTTCTTGCAGAAAGTGCTAAAGAAGCTGCGAATGGTATCGAAATTAATAACCATAAATGTGAGGGGTTAATGGATAAATAAGAATGACAATGCGCTGGAATTATTAAAAGGTTTATAAACCCGCAGCGCTGGGGGTAATGGGGGGTTAAAGGACCATTAAGGCGAGGTTAGATTGGAGAGTCTCAGTGTGAGGATAATTAGGAGTAATCTTGTCAGGGTAATAAGAATTAACTCAATCATTCTTGACCTGCAGCTGGAGTGCTATAAGCAAAGAACCAAGGGCCTGATTTGAAATGTTCAATTCAACACTGACGGTACATTTGAGGACAGTTTAGAGATGTATATAGACACGAATATGTGTGTCTACACACAGAGAGCTGGGCGTGTATATGTTAATTAGCTGGTTTTAAGCTATGAATAAAGGGTGTATCTGTGTACATTATGTGTGTGTATATATATAATTGTGTGGATTCATATGCACACAATATACACTCTACATATGCATACACACAATAATGTACATACACACATTCAATGCTGTATGCATGTATGTGTAAATATAATGTGTGTCTGTGTGTATACAGAGGGAGGTTTGTGTAATCTGAGTTGTATTGTTCATGGGAAATATATTTGCCATGTTGTTAAAATTGGAACAACAGACGACCTGATCTTCAGCGAGTTTTGCCTGAATACAGATGACAGGACTGAGCCCCGGTATCCGCTGTTTTTCCCTTAAAAGAAGCGTAACCTCCGCCTTTGTTTGCCCTGAGCGGGGTTTCCCCGGCCCAGTATGTGAGACCGCGGGCGTTAATTAGTGACCCCGGGAGTTAAGGCGCTGAGGGCTTGGTTTTGGTTTTATTTAAAAGAAAAGCGCACCTCTTTATTTAAAACCGATTCTTAGAATCCGTCTGCGAGGCCAAAAGATTTATTATTATTTTTTTTTTTTTTAAATCTTGCCGAAGCCCTTGGAGAAATTGCTCCCGGGGATTCCCAGAGGTTTTCATTTATTTATTTATTTATGTTTAGCCTTTCCAGGCCATTCTCTAGGCGGCCCTGTCTTTATTTTGAGAATGAAAACCCACCCCCAGCTGAGCCGGCCCGGCGCCGCGGGCGTTGGGCTGAAGCCACGTCTCTCACTGTTGCCGGCTCTGGGACTCCCCCTCTCGCCTGGGCTGTTACAAAGCGGGAGTCAGTTCACTGTATTCTGGGTGTCGAGAATTCAAGTCAGAAAAGACGAGGCTTTCCCAGGGGTGGGGGCCAGAAAGCCCCTAAAAACCCGTCGCTGTCTGGAGCCTGTCTCCAGTGATATACAGGCTGTCACCAGCGTCCAGATGGGTTCACGCACTTTGCTATTCATCAGCCGCCTCTCCTGCCCCGGGGGCTCCGCGGAGGGTCCTAGGGGGGAAAGAGGTGCTGGCTCCTAATTCGGTTGCACCCCGGGACGGAGCCAGGCTTGACACCGGAGCGGAATGGGGGCAGAAAGAGCAAACAAACACGAGAACTAACCCTAGGAAAGTGGGGGCTGAGCCGCCCAGAGGGAGTCAAAATCCTGCCTCCCTTTTCATAGACTAAAGGGACAGTTCCTGGCGGGGGGGAGTTTGAACCCTGGATAAAAATCTTCCCCTTGGTGAAGGACTGAGTGGGCCGGGTCCCGGGGTCTGTTCTGCAGGGGAGGGTAAAATATCTATCTGCCCTCTGCCTTGGTGTGTCTGGGTTTTATGCAGGGCTGCATCTGTCTAAGGAAGGGCAGCCTGTGTGCCCGCGGGGAGAGGGGCAGTGCAGGGGCGCGGTACCGCTGTGGTGCGCGCACACACGACCCTGGCTCTGTGTGGACGCGGCTAGGTGCGGGGTGGCTGGAGAGGCGGAGTGGCCAGCCCCGCTTGCAGGGGGGAAGGGGAGCTCAGCCCGGCCCAGGCGGCTCTTTCATCTCTCCCGTCTCCTTTTGCCGCTCCCAGGTGTGGTTCCAGAACCGGCGCTCCAAGGAGAGACGCATGAAGCAGCTGAGCGCGCTGGGGGCCCGCCGGCACGCCTTCTTCCGCAGCCCCCGCAGGATGAGGCCGCTGGTGGACCGGCTGGAGCCCGGGGAGCTCATCCCCAACGGGCCCTTCTCTTTCTATGGAGGTGGGTGAGAGCGCCGGGTAGAGAGGCGCCGCAGGTGAAGAGAGACAAAGGTCAGGCCAAGTGCCCCAGCCCCAACAGCTGGCACGGCTGGAAGGGGAAGAAATTTCTCCTAAGGGGGATCCCCCCCCAACAACAAACCCAGCTACCCCCCCGGAACAGCGACAGGCAGGGAACGCTCCCCCCCCCCCCCAGCTGCGCAGCATGAAAGCAAAAGATTTTTCTCTCCGTTTCACATGGGGGGAGGATTTCAGTACGTGGGACAGGTGGGCAGATAGGTAGCTCCCATCAGGGAAGCACTAACCCGCTGGAGGGACACACAACCTGAAGGAGAGAATTTAAAAAGACAGGAAGGAAAGCTGCTGAAAATGTCACCCCTCAGTTGAGAAAGGCCCCTGCTCTCATTCGATGTTTTTTAGTGGGGGGGGGGGGATTTTCTCTCTGCCTGGGCTTTGGGTATTCTTCTTAGGGGAGGTTTCTCTCCTTCAGGCCTGTTTTCATCTCCAGAAATCTTGCATAAATAATTGAGCACTCTGTGAATATTTATGGACTCCCTGCTTTCTAGAGCCAAGTTGAAATCTATTGGCAAACTTTGGGGGAGGGCTTATTTGAGTGTGTTGCATGTTAGGAAGGGGAGGGGGAAGCATAGAAGGTCTAACATTTCTGGTTGGTGGAGGACTTATTTCCCAGATCCCTGTAAATACAAAAGAGGGGACTGGCTGTGAAATCAGGACTGATTATCAACCTCTGGCTGCCACTAATGAATCACTGGAAACAAAGATCTGAAGAGGGAAAGGGAAAGGCTACCCCTCTCTTCCTTGCCTTGACTGGTCCTTGGCTCTTCCTGAGATTTGTATGATTATAAATTAGCTACTTTAGAGAGCATGTGTAGAAAGCCTTCCATTTCCACTCCAGCTGGAATTAGTGCGCAAAAGGGCGGTGAGGGAAATAAACAAACACTTTAGCCTCGCAAAACCAGTCCGGGGGAGGGGGAAATGAAGGGAACGCGAGGGCACAAAAATGAAGAATGCAATCTAATGTAGTAAGCCAGAGCCTGTGTAGTCCCATCCTGCAGTCAGCTGGGCTCTGTGTAGAAATAAACTCTTTGATCCGTGGCATTTTCCTGAAGTGAGAATAAGGACCCGGCATAAAACAACAGAATCCGCCAGTATTGTTTTCAGAAGCCTTTTAAAAGAACGGCCATCTGGTTAATTTCACAGTCATTCACTGCTCATCCTTTCCCTTTTTGTCTTTATTTAAATCGGTGAAGTTTCCCCTACATTCCTTGGCTAAAGTAATTTGAGGTGGTGTGAAAGCTCCATCGTGAACAGGGCTGAGGGACATTTCAGTAGATCAAATGATAGACATTTAGGAAAGGTGCTATATATCTTTGGTGGTTCTTTGGGCCACGATCAACTGGGATGGGTCCCTCCGGCTCAAACAATTTGAACCAAGTCTTTCCAATGGACCAGGATGCAGAATATCATATCAGCTAAGCAGTATTGGCTTTTAAATTGAGTGCATTTATTTTTCTTTGTTTTTATCAAAATGGTGATTTTTTTAGAGAAAGGAGGATGGAATTCCTTTGCAGACTTGCCAAAATTTGAAAAATGAAGCAGATCCCTGCTTGGGCAAAGTACATAATACCAGTGCACCTTAAAAACCCAAAATTCTTTTACTTACTGTGAGCTCTTTGGAGCAGGTGAGGTTCTCTGTGTGTTTTAAGATGGTACAGCAGCTAGCCCCGTTGGGCACTGGGGAATGAAATACACTAACAGGCCAACCTCTCCCTGAAGCTAAGCACCTGAACCTACATTCAGGGCCAGATTTTTCTAAGTGTTTAGCACCTCTCTAGGCACCTGAGTGAAGTGGCCAGATTGGCAAAAGTGTTCTGCCCCCAGCTCCCATTGGGCTCAACTGGGAAGTAAGGGCTAGTGGGTGCCAAGCTACTTTATCTCAGTGTCTACCTGGGTGCTGAGACATTAGGCTTTGCTTAGGTGCCTAACTGAGGGCCTGATTCAAAGCCCAACGAGCTCGATGGAAAGACTCTTTTTGATTTTAATTAGTTTTGGACCAGGTTAAGGCACCTAGTTTGCCTTTAGGCTATCTAGTTCTTTTATTGTTTTACACTTGGTTCCTTTGCATTATTCTCCCTCTCTCTCTCTCTCTCTCTCTTTGTCTGGTAGATTATCAGAGCGAGTATTATGGCCCTGGAAGCAATTATGATTTCTTCCCACAAGGACCCCCTTCATCTCAAGCTCAGACACCAGTCGATCTCCCCTTTGTGCCCTCTTCTGGGCCATCAGGAACTCCTCTGGGTGGAATGGATCACCCATTACCCGGACACCACCCATCTAGTGAGGCTCAGCGCTTCACTGACATAATGTCGCACCCACCTGGAGACTCACCCAGCCCTGAGCCCAACCTTCCAGGTTCTTTGCACTCCATGTCTGCAGAAGTTTTTGGTCCAAGTCCTCCGTTTTCTTCAATATCCGTCAACGGTGGTGCTAATTATGGCAATCACTTGTCACATCCACCAGAAATGAATGAAGCCGCTGTGTGGTAGCTTTAAAACAAACTGGGTCTAAGTAAGTGATGATCTTCTAGTCTGCTTATGTTATGGTGTACAGAAATGAATAAATATAACATCTCTCTTGCCCTAAGACAATTTTACTTTGGGAATGAACTGAATCCAAATCACTCCAAGGCAAGCTTTGCTATAGACCGGGACAATCTTCATAATATGGTTGTAACAAACAAACAAAAAAGGGACATTTTTTGGTACCATTGAAAAGACACTGGTGAAGCTGTACAGTAAAGTGCTGCCCTGCTATAGGATGGCATAGGTTGAATACCCTGTTGGATGTCACCCTAAGAGCCACAATCCTTAGGAGCTTTTCGTTTAAAAAACAAAAAGAACAAAAGAAAGGTCAAAGAAAGGGAGGGGGGAAGTGTGAAGAGCGCTAGTATTCCTGGTTAAGGATGGTTCTGGCATTATGAATTTGTTTGTTAATTTTGTCTCTCAGAAAGTTCAACAACAACAAACTCTTTTTAGCTTCAGAAACGTGAGCCTGCTGACTATCAGGTGGGACTTTTTGTTTTTTAATTATTTTGCCAAAATAACAAATACTAAATGTAAAGCCCTCAGCATCAACTCTTCTACCTTCACAAAGCTACACACACAAAAAAATCCTCATAATAACAAAGGTCGCCAACCAGACCTCTAACTAAAAATGACTTGAAACAAACAAATAAAAAAAGTATTCTACCTTCACAAAAAAACCTAAACAAAAGACTCTACTGACCTAAAAACAGTCAACTGTTTACGTAGAATGTTAAATTCAGGAGTTCAATGTTTTACTAATAAATCCTGTTTTAGAACCTCTTGTTCAAAAGCAAAATATTTTGAGCAACCAACCAAAATATATCACTTTCTTTTCTGTAGATGTTATATGACAGATTGCAGGGCTTGTGGTTCACTGTGCTCGTTGTAAAAGGTGTTGTTTACAGAAGGCAAAGAAGAAGAAGAAGAAAAAAACACATGAAAACCAGACAGTTGCCAAATAAAGTAATTATATAGCACAAATACTGTAAGGTGCTTTGCACCAGCAACCTGAGCAAGTGTTTTTTGTTTTTTGTTTTATTTAAAGTGTTACAAGGTTAAACAAACAAACATCTTTGCTAATTTTTAGTCCTGTTGAACATTCATGGAATTGTTAATATGACTTATATAGACCCACACAGGTTTTATTTTTGTGTCTTTAAAAGAAAAGTCCAAAATATTTAAATTTTATGGTCAAATATGCAGTCAACAGCTGCTGCTTTTTTCTTTATATATAAAATTTCTCATATGTCTTTTATTGTTCTAATAAACCTAAGCTTGTGTGACCTCCAGTGCATATTAGACCATTCACTGTATGAAAGAAAACATGTTGGATAAAATTTGTGAGTTTTTAATAAAATTAGAAAATCTGATGTTTAGATAACTTGTGTTTCATTTGATGTTTTAAATAATTTTAAATGGGTCCTCTGAGTATAATAGCCCTGAAAAGATACATCCACTATACTCGTATTATATATCTATTTTGCTTTGGTAGAAGTCTAAATCCTGTTGCCAATGAAGATAGATGTTATCTGTAGTTTCATCCTCTCTTTGCACCTTAATTGATACAGTGCAAAAATATGTTAATCTTTTAATTAAATTACAGAATTGGAAACGTATCAAATTGTTTAACATATTAGTTCATTCTAGGTCTATGGTAAGATACAAAACGTGTCCAAGATGTTCATTTTTATGCATATACAAAACTGTATTGTGAAATATGTCAAAACCCTGTAAATATATGGTGTAGGGTTGGTCCATTTTTAGCTCAATTTATTTTCCATAGGAAATCCTGCTTTCTAATTTGGTGGTCTGAAACACAACATAAACTGAATGTACAGCAAAAAAATGACAATAATTTTAATCCCCTTTTCAGAGCTGATATAAAGTTCATTGTTTTATAGCATTTGGTATGTTAGAAGTTGCAATGAATACATATTGCCCCTAAAATTTTGAAAAGTTACAGATATAATATTTCAGTTGTAAATTATTACATTGTCTCAGTCTACAGACCTTACTGAGGCAAAAATACTATTGATGGCTGAATAAGGAGTACAATGTTGGGTCTAGGTTTGATAAGTCACATAGTTAAAATGCTTTCCAAGTGCTCATTTAGTAGGGAGACGGGAGTGGAATTGTATATATTCTCCATTCCTGAGTTTGGCTGTTTCTTTCTTTTGGTTTAAGTAGGCCCAGAAATTTTGCTCTTACCTACAGACTCCTGTATCGCCAGTTCTGTAGTCTTGATTATTTAACTCTTTGTGGTGAGGGGAAAAATCAGAATGCTTTAAAATTGTATGGTATGTAATTTTTTATTGGTGGTTTCGCATTTTGTTGATGAACACCTAGGCTTATAGACCCAGCAGAGGGGGCATTTAGTTTAAGCAATACTTCAATTTAAACACAGAATGTCTTATAAATATAAACAATCTGCAAGGGATCTGTTAGCATTCTTTTTTTTTTTAAATCATGCTTTATTAAATGCGGGGGAGACTTTTTAAGCTCATGGGCTCTGTGTGTAACTCATTTCTTTATCTGCTTTATTGTTTTTATATCAGGTGCTTCTGATTTTTTGGTCCATTTTGCATTTATATAATGAAATCACGGGAGATCTGCTTGTTACATATTTTGATTTAACTGGACTGATGCTCTTTATATCTACTACCATTTGCTATTAGGGGACTGGTCTACACTGCTGTTTTCTTGTTGTGTCAGTTATTTTACATGAAGAATTTCACCAATCAGGCATAATCTGTAGAATTTGTCCCAAGTGGTTTTTTCCCCCCCTCTTTCTTTCTTGGAGTGAGTTACTTGTCCAGTGTATTAAGTATTTTTTTTTTTTTTTTTATGTAGCACACAGGTAGAAATGTGATGTAACTCAGATTTAGGTCATACTGGGCCAGAGGAAAGCCTGCGTTTACTGGACCCAATCCTGCAGTCCTTATTTCAGACAAAGCTGCTGATTTGAGTGGCATAAGTTTTGCCTGACTATGGGCACTATCCACAAGGCTGTGAGAACTCTGGCTCTGATCCATCAAAGCACTTTAGCACATGCTTAATTTTAAGCACTTGAGTAGTCCCGGGCGTAAAGTTAAGCACACACCTAAGCGCTTTGTTGGATTGGAGCCAGAATGCTCAGCTCTAGAGTTCTGGACTCTGATTAACAAGGTAGATACTTAGGAAGGGCCTAATCCTGTGTTGTTTGCACAGTCAAAACTCCTGTTGAAATCGCTGGGATATTGGACCCTATGCAAGCCCTTGCTTACATGTGCAGTTCTATTGAGGGGCAGTACTCCTGTGTAAGGGTTTTCAGGGTAAGACCCTCTGAGTACATGTTTTTGTGTGAATATTTTATATATGCGTGTGTGTATGTGTTATATATAACCACACATTATATGTGTGCAAAGATGCACACAATGGACTTTCAGGCCTGTTTTAAAAAAATATCCTCTTTTGATCTCTCCTTGCTTAACCATTACTGGTTCTGGTGGCCTTCCAGGAGAGCGTCTGTGTTTCTACTACTTTGCTGTAGAAAGGGCAGACGGATGACGCAAGACTGTGTCCAGGCCTAGATCTGTGCACCAAACTTGCACTGACATATTGGAGTTTGACACACAGATCGAGAGCAGTGTGCAGCCTTTATGTTATGGCAATGTAAGGATTGCTCAGCATTTGAATGCGTAAGACTAAGGACTTGTGCAAATGCTTCACAGCAATGTATTATTTACTAGAAAAAAGTGTGTGAAAACAAGGAACGCACTATTTATAGTAAACCAATTTTAATTGAACAAGATGTTTCTATCGACTAATCAAAGTGATCCTAAAACTAGTGTGTGTCTCCAGCATTCAAACAACAACTCTTCTGTCACAAATTATGGACCCTATTCTCCCTCACTATCATTGCTGGAAACTCCCATTGATGGCAGTAGCAGCTTCCTTTCTTCGTTAGTAATTTCCATTATCTATTTACTCAGGCCTATGCTTGAGGGAGTGTTGGGGGATTTGTAAAGATCTGTATCCTAAGGTGAAGATGTACCTAAATTATGATTTGTAGATAATTATGTATATTATTTTAATATATGTATGTGTGCCCAGATCCTGAGTGATGGGCGCATGATACAAATCTATAAATAAATACAATTTAAGAATATGATTGGTGATTTACATACTTTTACCATTCAACGAAGGGTCCAAAACTGCAATCCTTACTCAAGCAAAAATCCCCTTGGCTTTTCTGGGATTTTTCCCTGAGCAGAAATTATTTAATTAGGCCTCAGTTGCTTTAATAATGGTATTTATAAGAAACTGGTGTTTCCCTTTCAGTTATCAGCCTTGTAAACAGCTACGTTTAAGACTTCACGTATATTTAAGCTTCGTCAAGGCATGCGCATTTCTTCACCTAGACAACTGTTAAACTGAGAGAGGACAAAGTCATGAAACGGTTACATCACTGGTGAAATTAAATGTACTAGGGACAAGAGGAATCAGTTTGGAAAAGTCTTGTACACCATCACTCTGTCACTGTAGTTGGATAGCCAGAAATACTTACTACAACAGTACTCTCAAAGCTCCAACTAAAATGAAAGGGGCTGTTTAAAAAAGGCTTTCAGTCCACAATGATTACCACCCCTTGTTAGCTTTCTCCTTTGCGTGGTGTTTTGTGGACAGATACTCACTTGGCATTTTTCTTCAAACCCAGTTGTAAAATATATCCGTGGTCATGGCATCGCTAATTTTTCAAATAAGGTCAAATACAAATTTTAATGATAAACTGCGGGCCAGGTCCACAAAGTTATGGCCCTTAAGGCCCAGTAGATCCTTCACTGATAAAAATGGGAGCTTTGAAAAAAGATTGAGGGTAGACAGTGTCCTTTATGTAGGAACTGAATTTTCAGTTAGTAAAGTCACAGTTCCATTTGGCATCACGGAATAGGGAAAGGGAAAAAAAAAAAAGGCTTTTTTAGGACTAACAATTTTTCTGTACTTTGCCACTTGTGCATGTTATCACCTGATTTGGTTCCCACAGCTGTCTTAACTGTGCAAAATAGCTGCACAGTTGTGCACCTAAAGCAACAGAATCTGTGTCTTAGACTGTTGTCATCAGGCTCTATAAGTAAGGCCGCATTGGGTTGAATGGGGTGACTCGCTTCTTCTGAAGTTCTTGTTTCAGGCTGTCTGCAGATTCTGGAAGATAGTTCTGCACTAGTTACTCTCTGTTCAATGTTTGGAAGGTTTTCTTTGCGGCTCTAAGAACTAGTAGCTTCCTTTTTTCTTGTTTTTTTTTATGAAAGCTTGCACTCTGGAGAATCTGAAGCGGGGGGGATGGGAGGCGGACCTGATAAATACATCAGGCAGGCTGGATTCATATATTTCTCACCTAACAATAAAGTGTTGAGAATTGCCATTGACTGACACACACACAGCTGCCATGACATCACTGGGTCTTCCACGTGTGGCACTCCCATGACTCCCATCCAGCAAAGCACTTAACCATGTGCTTTAATTTAAACAAATGAATAGCCAGGTTGAATTCTGTGGGCTGACTCATGCTTAAATATTTTTCTGAACTGACGCCTCTGCCAGGAGAGGGCTAAGCGTCTGACACTAGATCAAGACCATCCTGGACAAATGTATTTTGTACATAGAAAATAAATGTTGCACTCTTACGTTCCCCTGAAATTGTAGAGTGTATATATTTGTGTTTTGGTCTGTGTGCCAGAGATGCCCTTGGTCAAGAATATACTTTACTGTCTCATATAAATTATTCTCCTAATCTTTACAGTGCCGCTCTGTGTTTTTATAATTCCTGTATATCAGTAGCATCTTTAAACCCTACATGGATTTAAAATGTGTTTAAATATATTGTAAATTCAAGAACGTACAATAAGGCTGGGATTTCCAAGGAGAGTTGGACACTTAGCTCTTTCAGGCACTTTTGATAATCCCTCCCCAAATAAATAAAAGCAGATGAAAGAAGTCATTGAATAAATCTTGCCTTAATGTCTTTACCAGATCTGGAGAAAAACATTTAATTGGTTGTTGCAGTGAATTTTGAATAAAATTTTTTTTTAACTGAAAACAAAAGTTTTTTGGTTTCCTCTTACCCTCCTCTCCTTTCCCCTACCCCCTTCCTTTTCCAGTGGAAAAAAAATTGTTGCTGGAAACAATTTTTAGTTGCAAAAAAATTGTCCTATAAAAATGAAATATTTCAACTAATTTTTTGTTGTTGTTGGGGGGAAAAATGCCATTTTCCATTGCAAAATGTTTAGGGCCATATACTGCCTCCATGTATGAGTCGAATTCTGCCCTTGATGATGCAATTCAGTTTACTTCAGTGGATCCAACTCTGATGCATGTAACTGCCATTGATATCTATGGGAATTCTGCCACAGACTGATGCATGTAGTCTGCAGCCCAACTTGTAACCACCGTTCTAGCTCACAAAGGTAAGAAACGAATGCTGAGTGATATTGAACACTGAAATGTTAAGTGGATGATCAGCACGTTGTTTTACATTTCTATATGCATTTCCTTGTTTTTGCATTTATAAAAAGGAAACACTTAAAAATAAAAGCAATGTATTATTATTAGTTGTATGTATTTATACAGTACCCAAAGTATGCTATGCTCTTTCGTAGATTTGCCAAGGCTGACCTGTAATCTGAGAGTCTTCCAAATGCCAAAAAGCCACCTATGTATGTCATAGGAACAAGGGAAAATATGAATGAGAGAACTGAGAAGATGGTATTTTTATAGTACATTCTTCCCACAGCACACTTGTACATCTGTTACACATTTAGATCAGTATCTTTATTTTAGCAAATAAGCATCTAGATCTACAGTAACATTAAAGGGGAAATATTAAAGGAACCACGTTAACTAGTTTTGGGATTCATGTTTCCAGTTTGTGAAGAGAAAGAAGGCTTTACAATACCTGGTATGAATATAAATGCTTTCAGGATTGTGTTAAAAATTAAATGAAGAAATATTTGTATTATGATTTATTTATTATACAAACATTGTTTTGCATGATTATGAATCTAAACAGCAGCAGCAGTAGCATGGCTTTAGGGCATGTGATCCAGAAACTGAAACAGACTAGTCTGTCTCTGTCTGTTTTAATTATCCAAGCTGAGTGAAATGCAAAAAGGAAACAAACAGAATAAATTGGAAGAAGGAAATTGGATTTCTGAAATATTTTAACAATCTCTGGTGTTTTAATAGTCGGGATTTTTTGCTTGGTTTTGGTTTATCTTGACGGGGTACCTTTAACAAAGATTCTAAATGACTAGCCGCTGCACATTTTGGCCCCAGTCCGACACAGCTCTCAAACATGTGACTAACTTTAAGGATGTGACTCGTCCCAGTGGGTCTGATTCTCCATTGGCCTGTACATTGTGCTGCCATGTATACCAATGCAAAGTGAGGGCAAAGCTACCACTCGCAGAGTGGTATTTTTGTAATGTTCTACACCCACTTTGCTCTAGTGTAAATGGTTGCACAAGGTGCAGAGCATCAGAGAATTAGGCCTGTTGGCTTCAACAGGATTACTCATATGTGTGAAGTTGTACATGATCTTAAATGCCTTGTTGGATCAAAAGGGACTTTATGCAGAACAATAGGCCTATTAATCTCAATGGGTGAAATCCTGCCCCATTGAAGTCAATGACAAAAATCCCAGTGACTTCAGTGGGGCCAGGATTTCACCCAATAGGACTAGAGTAAATCAAACAGAATTTGGCTCATGGTGCATTCACCATGGATAAAATGATAGATTGGGAGCATTTTGTGTAACCATCCCTAAAAGCCTGCTTTTCAGATAGGAGTATTTTGTATTTGTGAGGTTAGGGCAGCGAACACCCATTCTACCACTGGTACTATTTGGGGGTTTGGAAATGTAATTATGTATGGTATATTGGCAGTAGACCCCTGGATGGCTGAGTGTGTGTATGTATGTATGTATATGTGTGTGTGTGTGTGTATATACACACACACACACACACACACACACACACACACACACACACACACACACATATATACACAAGTACCTATTTCTGCTATTTAATTTTTGATTATATACATATTTGTTATTTCTTTATTAAATATATGCATGCTCCTCCCTTACTTTAATAATATAGGCTTGTATTCTAGAACCAAAATGCCTGTTAAACCTAATAATAATAATAAAAAAAATCCAGAACAAGCAGCCACAGGAGCCACTGTCTGTGTCCACAGTTTTATAATATCAGGTTTTAAGAACAAATAAGGTAAGGAACCTTAATTGTGTATTGCAGCAAAAGCAAATACAAGAAATATACAATGTAGCTTTTTATAGCCATCTTTTCATAGCCTCAAAATGTAATTTACAAAACAAAATTTGCATCCTTATGTTTTTCTATTCTGTCCTCAAAGCTGAAAAAAGCATTTAAACCCTACGTTGTGTAAAATCCAGGGGTTTGATATATAATAAACATGGGCATTAGAATGAAAGGTTATATATGTAATACAAATATTATACAATTTTAATTTTGTATGCTGTTCTTTGTATATATCACAATACTTTACAGGGAGTCTTTCTGGGAACTATTTTGAGAGCTCGTCCCAGTAACGTAGGATTTGGGGATTTTTAGTCTTTCCTCATAATGGTGTTTTACAGGGTTCTCCAAAGTCCTCATTGGAAGTTGATAGCTGAGCAATAAGCTGCCTATGCTGCTGAAGGAAATGGTAATTAATGATATTCCTCTGCCCTCTGTAGGACAACTGGCTGCACTGAACTCTTCTGCTTCAGGGGGAATAATACTGGATCATGGAGTAAAGCAACAAACGCATGACACCTTGGTTGCTGCCTGGCACAGACGTTTCTGCATTCTAATTAGAAATAACGTCTGGATTAATTTTATAGCATTTAAAAGCAGATAAGCAGTGGGGAGAATTTTTGTTGATTGGAAGAAGAAGGGGATGAGAGAGAATCATGCTGAATTTTTCTCTTAGCTAGAAGTGGATCTGCTTTTGGATCGGCGTTTGTAACTTGAATCTACCATCGTAAGGGACAGAATCCAAACACAAAATGTGAATAAACTTAAATTTGGGGACACTCAGATTTCAGCCCTCTACATTTTTCATATTTTGGGTTCTAAGGAGAATCATTATAGACATGAAGTGTAGATCCTGATCTGGAATTCTGGTTTGAGGTTTTGTAAGGGTCTGCCTGTGCACACCCCAGTGCAAGATAGGGAATGTATATTTAAAAAAACAAAACAAAACACCCAAAAGATGACCCTTGAATATGGAATACAAATAGTAAGAAAATAATTTATGTGATCCCATATATTAAGCAGCTTTTTTTTTCTTTTACAAAAATAAAAAAAGTGTGGTGTTGATTTTCTTAATTATTTAAAATGTTTATAGTAATAATTAGCACTTTTACATAATCATAATTCTTAGCTCTTTGTAGAGCTGGGTTATTATAGAGTGCTTCTCAGCATCAGAGCACCTTCCACTATTAATTAATTCTCATAACCCCTCTGGGGCTATCTTTGGTTCATTATTCCCATTTTACTGATGGAGGAACTGAGGGAGAGAGACAGGTTAAGTGACTTGCACCATCTTACACAGTAAGTCTGAGTCAGAGCTAGAACTTGCTCAGAACTTCCCAGTTTTTGTTTGCTTATGCTGTTCGTGTACAATTATGATAACTTGACAGTGGTTCCTGTTTATTAGATAGTAACCATATTCTGTGGTATATGAACTCAGAAGTCAAAGGCCAATGTGTTTATATCAAACATGGGGCCTTATCCTGCAACTCTTAGATGAATTCACTCCATGGGACTGTTGTGTGAATAAGGGTTGTAGGATTGAGTGCAATATTAGCCCAGGACATAACTATTATTGAATTAACAGGAACTGACCTCGAGTTCAACCTCCAAATGGAAAAAGCAAGACAATTTTTTTTAAAATAATTGGTTTTATAAGAATGGCTGCTGCAAGTTCCTTCTCCACTTCATCAAAGTGTTAATTACACTGGGCCAGATTCTCATCTTGGGTAAATTCTCAGAGCTCCATTGACTTCAATTTACGTTAGCTGAGACTCTGGCCCATTGCACAGGAACACATTTGTGCAAGCATCTGCACACACAAAAGGTAGAACCCTATTTACTTGAATGGAAGAGGTACCATGGAATTTAGCTGGAGAACAGATTTTGTTTTTCATAAAGGTGATGTATGTGAGGGATACATAACCTAAATAAGGATAATATGTGTGTGCTGGGGGGAAGAAGGGTTACAGAAAACACCAGAAAAACATACTCTTTACATAGGTTTACATACATGCTTAGACAATCATACATTCCTTCACCTCCACCCACACATCCTCCTCCCCCGCGTTAATGCTCGCACTGATCCCCCATTATATCTCACATGTTTGTTACCCTCACCCCAACACACACTCTCACATACCAGGCCCTGCCTCACCCCACTTATCTGTATAAAAGTCCCATCTACTCAGCCTCTCCTTACACCCTCACCCCCACAACCCCTTTTCACTACCCTTATATACCCACCAATAACCTCCCCACCACACCCACTTACCCTCCCCTTACACCCTTTGCCTCCCCTTATACCTCTGGCCCCCACTCCCCCATCCCTCCTTATATCAACACCCCCCTCATCTCTCCTTATACTGATACCCCCTTACATCCACCCCCCTTCACTTCACCTGATACCCACACCCCATCCATCCCCCCTTATACCCACAGCCTTTCACCTCACCCCCATATGCCACCATCCCCCCTTACACCCACCGCATCCATCCCCCCTTATACCCACCCCTTCCCTCACCTGATACCCACACCCCACCATCCCCACTTCACCTCACCCCCTTCACCCCCATGCCCCTCCATCCCCCCTTACACCCACCCCCTCCAATACCCACCCCTTCCCTCACCTGATACCCACACCCCACCATCCCCACTTACACCCACCCCTTCACCTCACCCCCTTCACTTCACCCCCACGCCCCTCCATCCCCTCTTACACCCACCCCCTCCAATACCCACCCCTTCCCTCACCTGATACCCACACCCCACCATCCCCACTTACACCCACCCCTTCACCTCACCCCCACACCCAACCATCCCCCCTTACACCCACACCCCCTTCACTTCACCTCACCCCCACACCCCCTTCAACCCCCCTATAACCACAGATCCCTCCCCTCTTGCTGATACCCCTAGATACCCACCCCCTCCAACCCCCTTATACCAACTCCCCCCACCTCACTTCTCCTTATACGGATACCCCCTTACACCCACACCCCCTTCCCTCACCTGATACCCACACCCCACCATCCCCCCTTACACCCACCCCTTCACATCCCCTGATACCCACACCCCATCGTCCCCCCTTATACCCACAGCCTTTCACCTCACCCCCACACGCCACCATCCCCCCTTACACCCACCCTCTCCATCCCCCCTTATACACACCCCCTCTTCAACCCCCCTATAACCACAGATCCCTCCCCTCCTACTGATACCCCCTTATACCCCCACCATCTTCAAGCCCCCTGTAGCCCCTCTCCCCTCCACCCAGTCCCTTCACCTCACCTGATGCCCACTCCCCTCCTGATGCCCCCCATACCCACGCCCCCTCCACCTCCTCAGCTACCCCCCCAGGGATTGCCCCCATCGCTCCTTAAACCCACATCCTCCTCCCCCCGCGCCCCCCAATGACCCCCCGCCCGCTGACCCTTTGCCCGCCCCGCCCCGCCCCCCCCGGAAGCGCGGCCCGCTCCGAGCCCCCGGCGCGGCGGCCAGGGAAGATGGCGGCGCCCTTGGCGCAGCAGCTGGAGCAGCTGCTCAACCCCCTGCCCCGCCCGGCCGACCCCGAGGACGACCCGGAGGAAGGTGAGGGGCGCCGGGGGGGGGGACCCCGGGCCTGGCGGGGTGCGGGGGAGCGGCCGGCGGTGCCGGGCCGGGCCGGGCCCCCACGTGGGCGCCTCATGGAGAGGGGGCGGCGGCGGCGCACAGAGCCCCCTGCACGTCCGATACCCCCCCCCCAGCGCCGCGTGTCCCCCCCCCGGGCAGCGACTGGGGGCTACCCCGATACCCCCCCCAGCGCCGCGTGTCCCCCCGGGCAGCGACTGGGGGCTACCCCGATACCCCCCCCCAGCGCCGCGTGCCCCCCCCCGGGCAGCGACTGGGGGCTACCCCCGATACTCCCCCAGCGCCGCGTGCCCCCCCTCGGGCACCGACGGGGGGCTGCCCCCGATATCCCCCCCAGCGCCGGGTGTACCCCCCCCCCCGGGCACCGACTGGGGGCTGCCCCCGATACCCCCCCAGCGCCGCGTGTACCCCCCCCCCCGGCACCGACTGGGGGCTGCCCCCGATACCCCCCCCAGCGCCGCGTGCCCCCCCCCCGGGCAGCGACTGGGAGCTACCCCCGATACCCCCCAGCGCCGCGTGCCCCCCCCCCCCGGGCAGCGACTGGGGGCTGCCCCTGATACCCCCTCCAGCGCCACGTGTACCCCCCCTCTCCCCGGGCACCGACTGGGGGCTGCCCCCGATACCCCCCCAGCACCACGTGTACCCCACCTCCCCGGGCAGCGACTGGGGGCTGCCCCCGATACCCCCCCCCCAGCGCCGCGTGCTCCCCCCCCGGGCACCGACTGGGGGCTGTCCCCGATACTCCCCCAGCGCCACGTGTACCCCCCCGGTCAGCGACTGGGGGCTGTCCCCGATACCCCCCACCCCCCAGCGCCGCGTTCCCCCCCCTGGGGTAGCGACTGGGGGCTGCCCCCGATAACCCCCCCCAGCGCTGCGTTCCTCCCCCCCCCGGGGCAGCAACTGGGGGCTGCCCCCCGATACTTTCCAGTGCCTTGTGTTCCCACCGGGTGGCGACAGGGGGCTGCCCCCCACCAGTATTTCCCCCCAATGCTGTGTGCTCCCCCCCACCCCCGCCCGCGGGCAGCGACTGGGGGCTGCACCCCACCAATATGTCCCCGAGTGCATTCCTCCCTGGTACACTGGGGGCTGCTGTTTTCACCCCCCCGCCTCCTGAGGTCTTCTCTCCTCCCTGAACATTGAATGGGATCTGCTCCTCGCTTCCTCAATACCTCTTCTATCTACTTCCCCGCTATGGCAGTGACCCCGGGGCTAATACTCACTCTCCTTACCCAGCTCCAAAACGGGGGCCTTCTTTCCCTCAACTCCTCTCCCTTCCCTGGGGCAGAGACTGGGGGCTGCTCCCTCCCTTGGCACCTACCGGAGAACCTCAGAGTTACGAACGGACCGGCCAACCACACGCCTCATTTGGAACCGGAAGGCCGCAATCAGGCAGCAGCAGAGACAAAAAAGCAAATACAGCACAGTACTGTGTTAAACCTAAACTACTTAAAAAATAAAGGGAAAGCAGCATTTTGCTTCTGCGTAGTAAAGTTTCGAAGCTGTATGAAGTCGATGTTCAGTTGTGAACTTTTGAAAGAACCACCACAATGTTTTGTTCAGAGTTTCTAACCTTTCCGAGTTACGAACAACCTCCATTCCCAAGGTGTTCGTAACTTTGAGGGTCTGCTGTACCGTACCTCCATTAGTGTGCGCTTTCCCGATTTCCACTGTGGGCGTTCGTGTGGCCTGCGTAACCACTTGGTCAATATATTTCGGTGCTGGTTTACCTTGATCCATCCATAGCTCAGCACCTGTGTGAGGCTTCCCCGTCCTTGGGAGTCTCCCATATAAATCACTGGGGCGCTGGGTGGCAGCGTGGCAGTTGCTGGTCTTCATCATCTCATTTGGGTGGAGCTGGATCTATATCTCACTGCTCCTGCTATGCTAGCGATTGTGTTGAGTGATGCCTCTGAAGCATCCCAGCAAGGACTGTCGCTCTTTACTGCTCAAAACTTACCCCTTCCCCCCCGCATATGAGTTTACAGTAGTTCACAGCATTGTTATTTTAATTCGTATCAGAAATGCATTATCACAAAATTTAGAGACTACTGTTGGGGAAATTAATGACCCAGCATTTTAAGCTTCCCGACCCAATAATTTTCATGTGCCCCTCAGTTTCTCTCTCTCTCTCCATGTGTCCCACATTTGGCCAATTTGGCTGTACTGGTATGGGATGAATTGATTGCTGTAGTCACTATTCCTTACTAAGCAGGGCCTTGGGAATGTATCATGGGCTCCTGTTGTTTGCATTGGGTCCAAAAGGGGTCCTGGCTCAGAGCTTAGAAAATGTAGTGGACACCTAATGTCTCACAGGTTAAACCAATCAGCCAAAGGCTGCTACAGATACGAGGGAGGATGTGTACCAGTGAGGTCCTGGGGCAACGGTAAAAAATTTACTGCCCCCCAACTTACCTGCTGGGAAAAGGGAGGGACTTTGATTTCTGCCATCGTGCTGTGTCCAGATTGTGCCTGGGGGCTCCATCTGTTATCCTTTGGCTAGTCGTGTCTGATGATTTTAAAGGCTCCATATGCTGTCTAAAAGGGCCTCTGTCTTTCCAGCCTATCCCAGGGCTGCATGTTGTTGGTCCTCTCTTCTGTTCTTATCCGAGCCTCCATTTTTGAATCCTTCCCTCCTGTGAATAGCCCCAGCGTCTGCTTCTGCTGTCACTTTTACCAAGAAGTAGGGCAATTAAATGCTCACAGCCTTCTGTATATCAGCAGCAACACTGACCAGAGGCCTTGTTAATTTTGTTTTGCTGACTGTGAAAACGTGTGTCGCTGTAGATGCCCTGTCCGTGCACTTAGACCTGCTCTACGCTTAAAAGTTTTGCCGGCATAACTGTCAGGAGCGTGGAAAAATGCCGCCCTTAACTGACATAATAGCTATGTCAGTCAACAGACGCCCTGGTGTACATGCAGAAAAGTCATTTTGCCAGCCTAGCTTATTTCATTTGGGGAGCTGATGTTGCTTTGTCTCCGTGAGGAGGATTTGCCAGTATAGCCTACCAGCAAACTCTCTATAGTGTAGACAAGGCCTTGGGAAGAAGGGTACTGCATCGATTCTTCACACTTAATTCTCAATTGGAAGGTTTCCTTTGGAGCTGGAAGGGATAGAAATGTAGTTTTTATTTAAAATAAAGCTTAAATTCAACAGCAGTTACTGGCAGTTATTATTATTATTTGTTATTGTCTATCTGTTTTGTGTTTAGGGGTCTCCAACAAGGATCAGGGTTCCATTATGCTAATTCTAAAAAAAAGTCCCTGCCAGGAAGAACGTACGGTGTTACACGTAATGTGGATATAAGAAACTAAAGGGGTTGGAGAAAGCAAGGAGGACAAGTTACCTGGTAACAGTCATGTCTAGCATGTTCAGTAGCAATCAGAGCACACCAGCTTTCCAGGCTGCTGTTTATCATACTAGATGTGATTGTTCATTGTTTGTTCATTGTTTTCTCCTGGCCACTGGCAAGTGGATTTTTTTTATCAAGCCCTTTGCTAGCTGAATTGCAAATTTTTAGAAATTGTTTTCTCCTTTTATGACATGTAGTGGCAATGTCCTCTTTGTCGTTTTTAGACCGATACCTGCCATTTTTTTTACTGCTTTGGACTTCACACATTCATCCCATCACACCAGTGCAGAGTGCCTCCAATGGACCAACATAAATAAAATAAAATTAATAAAGCAAGGACACTGAACTCTTCTTCAGGGCTTGTCTGCGTTACACAATTTTATTGTGTTCAGGCTTGATTATGAAGAGTTGAGTGAGCTGTCACAATACGGAACGGAATTTGCCCTGGTTTACGGTGACTGGGCAGTCATGGTGGTCAGCATTGCATCAGCTATCTCGACTCTATGCAACTGTGTGTGAACATGAGATAGACAAGAACTCGTTAACCAGACGTGGTTGACATGTTACATTTTCTTGATGTTAAAGAATTTTTTGGCTTTGAGCCTTTTTGTGTGTGTGTATCTAGTAGCAGCTCTCAGATGCACATGGGCTGGGAACCAAGGATGTGACCCATGGAGTCCTACAGGGCAGTCTGAAGCCGCTCTATTTATCTAGTCTCTCCTCTTAAGCACCTACCACCCTGGTGCTGGATCGCTTACCCTCTTCTTGTAAGTGCAGGGTGATGACAGAGGTGATCAGCTGCAGGTTTTGTTGCTTATGAATTCAACAAGTAATTTCTGTTTCATCTTTAAAGGAAATAGGAGTACAGAAAAGTATGATGGCTGTGTATTTATGGCTTAGTGGATAGAGAACTGGCCTGGGAGTTGGGAGACATGGGTTCTGCTACTACTCACTGTATGACCTGTGAACAAATCATGGGTCCCCAGCCCGGGGTCTCCCACCCCTCTTCTGTCTTGTCTGTTTATGCAGGCTGCTCAGTCAGGGTGGAGACTCTTGCTATGTGTCTGCACAGCACCTAGCACAATGGGAACCCTCTCTTAGTTGGAGCTTCTAAATGCTACTGTAACAGAAATAGTTAATAATCTGGGTTCTTAAATGTGACTTAGATGCAGCCATCGGGCTCCTGGTCACTTGACAAGGTGGCCCTCATTTTTGCAGAAATGTCTGACTTGCTTTACATAGTCAATACATAATGCCTGCTTTAAAGATATCAACCAGCAAGTTATGTAACCTGTTGCGTTGCAGATACTGTGCGTTGGTCTCCACTGTGAGCAATATGTGGGTGAAATTCATTTAATTGCAAAGTTACCCCTGCACTGTGTCCTGAGGCGTTTGAGGAGCTGTGTGCTAGTGTGAATTTCTATACTATGGCTACGTCTACATTAGAGACCCTTACAGCTGCACAGCTGTACCACTGCAAGGTCTCCTGTGTAGCCGCTCTATGCCAATGGGAAAGTGCTCTCCCATCAACATAATTAGCCACCCGCAGCAAGCGGCGGTAGCTGTGTCGGCGGGAGAAGCTCTCCTGTCGACATAGCGTTGTGCACACCTTTACTTATGCTGGCAAAACTTATGTTGCTCAGGGGGGTGTTTTTTTCACACCCCTGCGTGATATATGTTTTGCCCACCTCAGTGGTAGTGACCTAAATGAGAAGCTTGCAGAACTTGCTTTCCTTATGTTTTCTATAGAACAATGACTTTCCAGCCAAGCGGGTTATGGGAAGCTTCTGATTTCCCTTTCACCATTTTGCAGTTCAGTGCCTGCTTGAGAATAAGACATCTTATCCCCTGTGAGTTGTTTTTTTCTCTCCCCTTAAGTAAATAGTTTACATAAATGGGGCATTAACATTCTCAAACACACATTAAAAAAGCACTTAGCGATGTTCAGCCAATCAGATCACTCAATTGGCTGAACAATCCTAACCCTATAATTTTGCAGAGGGTGCCTTGCGCATGAATGCAAATAGAGAAGAGAACCTGTTATAATGATCCACGTTTGCTGGAATAAACCATTTCCCCGTTTCTGAAGAATGGAGATGGGGGAAAGAGAACAGTCATTGTAATAAAGTTGTTTTCTATATTTAGACAATTACAGCATTTAGTTATTTAAGTGTCTTATAAATTTATCAAGAGCCCAGAGGGCATCCGACTTACGGGTTGTTGTCTTTTCATTTGCAAGCGCAGAATGAAACCCCTCCAGCTTTGCTGAATCTTCTAGCCAGTTGGTCAGACTTCTCAGGAGGACCCTATTATTCAGGGACCCCCCAAAGTGGGACTGAGCAGACATATTCTATGCGGTGCCTAATGTGGTCTGTCTAATATGGACAAGGGGGTGAATATAGGCCAGTGTTCATGTAACAAAATGAACTAGATAAAATTATTTTGGTGTTTGATAATGAACATATGGAGAGCCTCTTGGAGTGACAGGATACTTTGCTCTAGTTAAAAGTGCTGCACTTCACTGACCTACAGAGCCAAACCAAAGTTGTTCAGGAGAAACCTAGATTATAATTGGAGGCATGTTTGGAGTTAGTCAATTTATAAAACTTTCAGCCATGTTCTTCCCAAGATTTTGATGGTGCTGGAAGGGGGAATAGGGGCTTTAAACCATAGAAAAGTCTCAGTGATTTCCTTTTTGAAACATAGATGCCTTTGGAACAATTTCTACTCCTTGTTGATGACCCAAACTGTTGTAACCTGGTCTGAATATACTGCCCCACTCTCCTCTGCTGGGTGGGATCAGACTTGCGTTCAGGGTATGTAATTGGTTGGCCTTTAGAAGCTGGCCTCCAGAGGATAGAAGTCGATCTGTGTTAATATGCTCTTACCAAAATTGGATGAATCTGACCAGGTTTTTTTGAAGCACCTAAAGCTTGGCTTTGGTCCCCCAAGAGGTTTACGACCCTTTTGGTGGACCCAGGAGAAGCCCGTCCAGGGGTGGCCAGAGCCAGATAGGTATTGATGAGGTTTGATTCCAGAAATGAAGCTTGTGGGCTGTGTGTGCCCAGGGGACTCCCTGAACAGCTCAGTTCTATACAACTCCTAATATGACTTGTCCTTTAGCTCATGGGTTAGGGGCCAGTGTATGCGGAATGCAAGGTCCCTAGTTCTAGTCCCCTGGATCCAAGGAGGGGATAGATATTATTTAAGCCCAGTCTGCTTTCTGGCAGTCCTAGATAGAATCGCTCTCCTGTCTCGCAAGTCTGAGTTCTGCTCTTAGTTTGAAACCCTGCACTATTAACCCCCCTCTCGTCTTCACAGCCACTGCTGCTAGGGTGATTGACAAGTTCGATGAGGGCGGAACTGAAGATGACATCCTTGCCGTCGGCAATATACGTAAACGAGCCTCCGCCTCCCTCTTAGAAACTGATAAGAGGTACAGCGGGAGAGCTGTATCTCGCCAGGCCTTGCAGGAAGAGCGATGGGGAGAGTCTCTGCCTGGAGCAGCATTTGGTGAGAAATTCAGTTTCTTTCCCTGCCTTTCCATGCCCCCTCCCCCCCGCACCCCCTAAACTGCTTCCTGACCCCCCCAACCCTAAACTGCGAACTACAGGCAGTGAGTGGAATGCTCTTACACGGCACCGTGATAGGAGTCCCAGCTCAGCAGTGTTTAAGTCTCATTGACTTCATGAGCTTAAAGTTAAGCGTGGCTTCTTAAGTGCTGTGCTGAGTCATAGCCTTATGCATTAGCTCCTGGGAAAGGGAAGCCTCCAGGACCGTAACTGCTCCCTGCAGATGAAGGAAGGGCAGTGACTAAATCTCAGGTACAAAAAGTTCAGCCAGGTTAAATTACCTGGCAAGGAAAGTGACGTGAACTCCGTGTGGCATGGGAGAACTAGCTGCCATCTTTAAATTGTCAGCTCTTGGGAATTTGTAGCTGCTTAGTGCTTATGTACAATTTCTCATTATAAAGACACATGTACCAAAGCATGAGCACCTGGTTTGCTTACCATTGCTTCATTATTAAATGGGAAAGGCTGTCAGCTAATCAATGGATGTGATAATTGTTGTTGGAGTGACTGTTACTGCAGAAAAGCATGAACTAAGGTTTCAGTTTGCCGACGTATCCTCATAAGCCCCTTGGTTAGCCTAAGGAAGGAGCAAAATTGTGCCTAGAATTATCCCTAGTGGACTACAGATCTAAACCAGGCCAGACCAGCAACCGGATGCTGATTTTTTAGGGTATGATTTAGTCGCGGGTATTTTTAGTGAAAGTCATGGACAGGTCACAGGCAATAACCAAAAAGTCACGGCCAGTGACCTGTCCGTGACTTTTACTGAAAATACCCGTAACTAAATCTTACCTGCTGGGGCGGGGGGGGGTGTGATCCAGCGGTCGCTGCTGTTCCTGGGGGTGGGGAGCAGCCCGGAGCCCCGCCGCTGCTGCTCTGGGCCAGGGGGGCGGCCTGCCACCGCTGCTCCTCTGGGACAGGGGGCAACCTGGGGCCCCACCACTGCTGATGCTCCTCTGGGCAGGGGCAGCCTGTGGCACCACTACTGCTCCCAGACCTCTGCTCCCAGGGCCAGTTGCCTGGGACCAGCTGGCTGGGGCTGCTGGAGCAGCAGCTGGTCCCAGGACTGCCCCAGCTGCTCGGGCGGCCGTGGGGTGAGCCGCATCAGCCGCTGCAGCTGCGGAAGTCCCGGAGGTCCCGGAAAGTCACGGAATCCGTGACTTCTGTGACCCCTGTGAAAGATTTGCAGCCTTACTGATAATGGATATTACAGAGTTGCAGCCATACTTTGTGATTAAATAACTTTATTGAAATATCCCCTTCTCTAATTATCGGATGAAGAAACATCATCTGAGAGAGACCTTGACAGTGGAGATCTGGAGGAAGAATTGGATGAGGACATTCTAGATGCTACAGCTGATCAGGACGATGAGCACAGCAGTGCTCAGGGTGACTTGGGAAGTGACCCAGAGGAGGGGAGAGAAACATCTGCCGAGCTCCAAACACCGAAGTTTAGTTTCCAGAACATCGGTGACTTTGAGAAATTTATGGAAGGGATGGATGATGTGGGGAGCAGTGAAGAGGAGGATGAGGAAGAAGAGGATGAAGAAAAAGGGAGCAATGAAGAAGAATCTGGGGATGCAAGTGAGGAAGACGTGGCAGATGCCAAAGAGAGCGAGGATGACGGCGGGGTGGTGACCTTCTCTAAAGAAAAAGTGTCTGAAGAAGTAGAAAAAGGAAAAGCTGTGAAAAACCAAATAGGTTTGTACATGGAATTTGCTTTGTATTTTGATGAGTCTTATGCCTTGTCTATGCTACAGAAATGAACTGAGCTAAGACCTGTTTTAAGCCATTTGCATGTTGCAGCACGCACTGGAGTAGTTTTAGGAGTTTACAGCAAGTGTCCTACCAGCTGTGCTCCATAGACTGTGGCCTGGTCTGTGCTGCAGAATTAAACTAGTACTTTGTCAGTAATTGGTTTAGCTGAGCCAATGTTGAGCATTGTTATGGCACCAATGTAAACAAGGACTTACTGCACTGTAGGTGTTGCTCAGGGACTCAGACACTAGTCTGTGTTTTGGTGTGCTTTAGTACAGGGGTTCTTAACCTTTTCCTCTCTGAGGCCCTTCCAACATGCTGTAAAAATTCCATTGCCCATCTGTCGCCACAAAAGCTGTTTTTCTGCCTATAAAAGCCAGGGCTAGCGTTAGGGGATAGCAAGCAGGGCAATTGCCCGGGGCCCCATGAAACTAAGTTGCTCAGGCTTTAGCTTCAGCCCCAGGCTTTGGCTTTCTGCCCTGGGCCCCTGCAAATCTAATGCTGGCCCTGCTCAGCGGACCCCCTGAAACCTGCTTGCGGCCCCCCAGTGGGCCCTGGACCCCTGGTTGCTTTAGTAATCCATCCCAGTGTGTTGGCTGGGGTGGAGGTGCCAGTTTTCTATGCCCTTGTGAGCTCCATCCTCCAGAGTGAAGATTTTGGGTTTAATGGGGATATAATGATGGATTACAATGGAAACTAAACATCCTCCTCACTTCCTTTAGGAGGATTTTTTTCTAAAGTTGATGTACGTGATGATTAAATATTTTCTCTCGGTGGTCCTTCGTTAGCCTGTATGACTAGTTGTCTTTGCTAACCCAGAAGCTTCTAGGTTGGTGATGACAACCCATCAGTGCAGGTGTTAACCATGACATGGTGACTGTTTGCTCCCACCTTGTGGGGATTCTTCAGTTAATCCCCTGCCCCCATCACTGGACCCATCTTCCCTGCAGTCCGGATTTCGCTCTGCGTGGCATGATATACTGTGTGGCAGCTGAATTGGTGCTGCGTGCCATTCCTTTGGCATTTGTCGTGTCAAACAGTGGAGCTGTGTGTGCCTTTGCTTTGGCAGTTCTACGATTTGAATTTCTCTTGTGAATTTTAACAGAAGCCTCGAGAAGCTTTTAGGCAACTATTATCTAGTTGTCCCATTAAATAATGAGTCTCCGTTTGCAAAGTGTTGTTGCAAAAGGAAAGTGCTGCTGGGGAAGGAGAGCAAAGAGAAGTGGCTGATGCTTTCTGATTCAGAGTCTTTGGGTGGCAGGGGTCACAGGAAAGTGAGTGAATAAATGCTTTGGAATATGAAATTCATTTTTTGTTTCCACTGTGTTTTAAAGCACTGTGGGACCAGCTGTTAGAAGGAAGAATCAAACTGCAGAAAGCGCTCCTGACGGCCAACCAGCTTCCACAGCCAGATACATTCCCGGCGTTTAAAAAGGAAGGTGGGCGAGAGTTTGCCAGCGCACTCAAGAACAGTAAGTAGTTTTAAGTCTGCCTACTTCGGTGTCAGAAATACAGACTCTGCTCTCAGGGAGACCCAGGTTCTGTACTCAGTTGCGGGCTGGCAGAGGCTGGGAGTGGCTGTGGAGCCAATGTCTTCAGCCTCTGAGACAGGGATTTGTGCCTTGTGATAGGAACCCTTGTGGTTACTGTAATTAGGGATCAGGTTTAACAGGCTCAGGTGACGGTCCCATCCAAGTCTACTTTGGCTGAATGGCAAGACATTGATGTGCGAGGGGAAGGACCATGGAGATACAGACACCTGTCATGTAAATCGTATGTTTTATTATTATTTATTTGTGTGGTGGTAGCCCCTAGGAGCCCTTGTTACGGGCCAGGACCCCATTGTGCTTGGTGCTGCACAAGCACAGAACAAAGGCAGTCCCTGCCCCAAAGAGCTCCCAGTCTAAGTAAATCTGTGCCCTTATCCAGATGTATTGGGCCAAGTTCGGCTCTGGTGGCGGCTACTTGTCCTATCTTAGCACCACGACGCCTCAGCTGAGCTTGTGGCCACACTGACTCCAGTGGCATTCCCACCAGCGTTCAGTGTGGTCCTTCAGTCTGAATGATTTTTTTTTTTCTTGTTGAACATCAGAAGTGATTGGTTATCAGTTCGGTGTATTGCCGGTCTGCTGCGTTCTATGTGAGCCGTCCTCAGCATAGGATACCTTCGGAAAACGGGTTGATTCCTCTTTCTGTTTTGAGTCCCTAGGCAGCACTGCAGCATGCTGAGAGGCAGAGGGTCACCAAACCATGAGTCTCTCTATACCCTGGTTTAATGCTGCACACGGGATAAGATCTCAAAGAGAAAGTCTTTGTTGCCAGGTGCCTGCTGTCCAACTGGACAGTAAGTGTCCATTCAGTTAGGAGACTGATTCATCTATTTAACAAACAAAAAAAACCCCACAACAACAAAACAGTAATACTGTTAATGATAATGGTCAGGTAAGGCCTACAGTGGGTTCTCTAAGAGATGCCAAATATAATGCGCAAAACGCACCTAGTAAACACTATGCACTCAGAACTCATTTCCATTGACTTCTGTGGGCTTTGGATCAGGCTTTTGTTACCTAATTAGTAAATGAAATCAAAAATCATCAAACCTGTTCAACTGTTCAATACAAGAAAGGAAAGTGGGTTTCTGCAGGGGTATTTTTATGTCCTAGTGATCAAAATGTTGGCAAAAATAATGAACTGCATACACAGTAGAATATTCTTCTGGAACTTTAAATGATGATGATATGTGCACCAAGTCATTTAAAAACTCACTGAGAAAGTTGTTTCTTTAGCTCAAAATTCTTTCTTCTCAACACCCTGATTCTGGATATTTTCCAGCTTCTAGACCCTTACAGTTCATCAAAGAAAACACCCAATTATAAAGCAGTACCTTTATATCTCCAGTTCTGCGGATCCCAGCCAGCCCTTTGGTACTGGTCCTGTGTCCAGTCTAATCTTGAAAGGTGCCTATTTTCGTGTTCAGTTGAATGTGCGGCTGTAATGATGTGAGAACCCTGTGAGGTTTTGGCTTAAAGTGGCAGAATCCTTGTAAGACTGGTTCATGAGCTTTTTGGCACCTTCAAATCTGAACCTAAATCCTGACCCTGAGTCGGCCTTTGACCGAACCTAATAGCCCATCTTAAACCTAATCCAGATCTGAACAAATTAACTCCTCATCACATCTCTACTTGTAGCAGGTGAGGAACTTTATATTTCCAAGTTAGCTCTGCTGCTTTAAATGAAGTGATTAAAGTGGGGGGGGGGGGAAGGCAAACTCCCAATAATACTAAGCTGACCTTTTAGTGAAATGCATGTTATTAATGTATTTAATGAGATGCATTACAAACTGCAGCAAGCACCATGTTTCATTACAGGTCTAAAATGCAATATCATTAAAGACCTTTAACAGAAACAAAGGTTGACATTTTGATATTTCCCATAAGCAAAATACATCCAAGCACATGGAATATAATATAGTATAAATACAGTATAGGGGAGATGTTAATTTTTTAGTTGTCCGGGAATGTTAAAAGAAAATCCACTGTTTAATAACTGCTTTGTGATTTCTCTCTCCTCTCCCACCCCTTTTTCATAATCTGGCTAGGAGGGGTTGCAATACTATAGATTTACATTCCTGATGTCTTACATTCACTTTTGTGCTGTATTTAATGTGTGAAAACACCAAGAAAAGAGAGGACTTGGGTGCTGCCAGGGAATATAGCTGGGGTTAATGGGAAGATATTAGCAAAGGGAAAATTTAGATTGACTCTCAAGAAATGCTTTGTAACAAGGGTGCTATTGGGGTTAAAAACGTAATAAGGCTCAAAGAGGGATTGGGCGCCAATATGGTTAACGAGGTAATACTAACAAAGTGTGGAAGTGATAGAAAATCTTATGCCTCATGGCTACAGACAATCTCTAACTACTAGAATGAGACCCCGATCTGGTTACTGTGGGGTTTTGTGCACCTTCTTCTGAAGCACCTACTGCTGGCTGCTGTTGGGGACAGGACTGAAATAGATGGACCACAGGTCTGATCCAGTCTGGCAGTTCCTAGCTTTATTAGATTGTGGAATGGTCTTTTATGGGAAGTACTAGAAACTCCATCACCGGGGCCTCTGAAAGGTAGCCTGAGAAATGTATTGTGGGGAACAATTCTGCACTGGTTCTAAGGGGATGGACTAGATAATCTCGTAGATCTTTTTCATCTCTAGGGTCTATCAAATAGGTAAACCTGGTGCATTGTCAAGGGATCCAGTATTTGGTATTTTTGCTTGTTAAAGCATCTGTGGCCGAGGTCATGTCATGTTTATCCGTTAATCTCTTCAGGGCAGGGAACTTGATCTATGTTAGTAAAGCACTGTATGAATTTATGGTGCCATGTAATTGATTTTTAACAATATTGAGTTCAGGAACTTTCTCATTAAATCATCTCTTGTTTAGTGTTTTCTAATATTGTTCTTTTAAAGGACAAAGATTAAATTCCATTTCTCTTAATGTAATTTGCAATGAACATAGGCTATTTTACAATGCAAACGTTCCATTTTTTTTTTTAAAAAAATGAGGTGCACAGTGTTGGCCTGTGTCTTGCTGATGTTGTCACGACTGTGCAAAGGTGCTTTTGCCAATTTTTGATTTAGGACGTGTAAAACAAACTTGCTCTGTATGTGGCCTACATCTTCTAACTGGCCACAGCGGCAAATTTGGTACTAAATAATATTAGTGGCTTTTCATCTTGGTTGATTTCTAAGCAGTTGACATACGTACCTCACTGACACACAAGCTGTACCCAGCAATCGCTCTTGTAATGTCAGTTTAATACCTGATACGTCCCTTGTGATCAGCCTATATCCTGCCCTTTTATGGGGATGGATAGTGTGGTGCAATGGTCTTCCTCATCTCTAACTACTACAGTATAATCCCTGTGGATTAGCATGGTTCGAGAAGTTACTTAATTATTATGTCTTTTGTGAGGTTGGTCCAATGTGTCATACTTCTAAAATGTAAGTGTTCTCGTGCTTCAAATTCTTGTTCACTAGAAGGGTTTGGCTTTTGAAGCTCTGGAGAGTGAAAGCCAATGGCTTTGCAGAGTTATCAAGCCATCTAAGCCCACGTTAGCTGTAATATCCGTACACAACATGTATATCTTTTTTTGTTTGCAAGATGGCTTTTGACTTGCAGTTGTTGCTACAAGGTTCTCCAGTAAGAACTGTGGCTTCTGCTTTAATGATTGGGTGAGCCTTTGAATCCCAAAGGATTTCACAAAAAGATGTGACGATCTGTTGTGTTAAACAGTAAAGAGCCATCTCCCCGTCACTTTGCTGTGCTGGGCATTGTGAGAATGAATCAGAGCTCTCGTTCTGTACATCTGATTTGCGACTAGTCAATAAAGCCAGAGCTTCATCATGTGGGCAACCTCTGAACTGTATTACATTCTTGCTTATGGAGCTTTTGTGCTTGTGGTAATTTGGTTGTGACCTTTCAAGCCGGTAGACAACACCTGGTGAAATTCAAAAGACATTGCCCACTGTGATTATAAAAAACTGCCTCTTGAGTTGATGCAGAATGGGCCTAATTTCATTTATGACAGCCAGCTTATTTTAGTATAAATCAGGGTCTAATAAAAGTCCCAATTATGAGCTAATCAAAGGGTTTAATGTTGGAATAGAAGCAAAAATGGCTTGTATGTGAATAAGCCTTTTATTCTTTTTTAAATTGGTCTAGTGGGCTGGGTGTAAGGCTGTGGAGTTCTGACTTCTCACCCCAACGCTGCCACTGATTCATGATGTAGCCTTGGGTAGGTCACTTAACCTCTCCTTGTTTCCCCAACCAGAAGAATCTATAAGAATTTTTACATATGGGTGTTTTGAGGATTAAAGTAGTTAATGGCCATTTGAAGGTGGGAAAGAACTTTGTAAATACTAAGTATTAATATTATTGCATTCTGTCATCCCGCGGAACACTCCAGTCTTAAGAGCCAAGATTTTGGATGCAGAAAATGGCATCGACATGATAGTCAAAACAACACTGTTTTGGATTGGATTATGTTCTTCTTAGGGATGGATGAGCCACACACACGCTTCTCTCTGAATTAGTGAAAGAAATCCATTGTTACTCTATTTTTTTTAAAGTCAGATACATGTGGCCTTTTTTGTAAAAGCAAAAATAAATAGTTTGGCGCTTCAAGTTTGGCGCTTCAAGCTTGAAGCGATTGGGTAAAAAAAATATCAAACTCTATTTAGTATCCTACCCAACTGGACACTCAGAGGAGTTTTCTCCCACCAACGACACGACGAGCCATTGAAAGTGAACGGGAGTTGAGTGTCTAACTTTGTTTTTTAGGTGCCTGTAGAAAAATCTGTCCCTTAATATTTTAATTCATGTTTTATGCGATAGCTTTTCCTGAGTGTATCCATTGCTTGTAGTATTCCATGCCTCCTTTCTGCCCAGCGAAAGAATGAATATTTTGGATGGATAAATAATCTACATTCGCCAGTCTGACACATCCCTCTCGAGACAACTTTCTCTCCATTATGGCTGAATGTTTTGATGGTACAATTCTATTAGGGATTTGGGGTAATAGTATTAAAGAGCCTGTGGTAAAGTGTCAGCTGTAAGATTTGTTTGTGGTGTTAAAGCCAAATCCAAGGCAAAAATATCAGTATCGTGCAGTTTCCAAATTAGGACTGCAAGTGGAGAGGTTTTTAAACTCTCTTTTTTTGGTAAGCAATCTTGCGGGGCTTGGGCATTCTCAGATGCCTGCGATCTCAGTTTCTGGTGGATGATTTACTGCAAAATTGCTTATAAATTGAAGTAGAAAATGTTTTGCAGACCTGGCAGCTTTCAAGCTTCACACCCATTTGTCACCCAGCATTTCCCTTTGTGTATAGAACAAGAATTAATTAGGCTGCACTGCAGGAAAAGTTTATGGCCATAATTTATATAGGATGAATTTCTGTTTAAAGAGACAGCCTTGCTTTGTGTGCACTGTCTTACTTTTTATTTCGTTTTAAAAAAATCCTTAATTATGCTGCAGGTTTTTTCCCTTCTTTTTTACATATAAATTGGGGACAAGCTCATGGTAATGGAGCTCATGTTTATTCCTGCTTCACTTCCAGGGAGAAAGTCTTAGTGGTCTTTTAATGCCACCGCAATTACAGTGGTTGCTCTGTGAATATAGTGTAAATGTTTAATGCTCTCTACACAGAAACTCCCACAGCTAAAATTTCTAAGGTACTCTTGCCTGGAGTGGTCTGTTTCCCCAAGATAGATTTGTATTCTCTTGCACCATATCTTCCAGTCTAGTCCAGGACATGAGATGCTGCCCGTGTTTAGGGTCTTGCACATTCAATTAATGTTT
The DNA here is from genome assembly GCF_015237465.2 of Chelonia mydas. Lineage (NCBI taxonomy): Eukaryota > Metazoa > Chordata > Testudines > Cheloniidae > Chelonia > Chelonia mydas. The sequence continues at coordinate 7,590,278 of NC_051257.2, forward strand.
TTCATAATCAATGCAAGTCAGAACTTGCAGTCTGCTGCTGATTTGCACATTAAAGAGACCCATTAATTAAAAATTCCAATCCTTGGCAAGTTCCCGCAGGATCCCTGCATTATTTACATAGAAAAGGAGTGCCGGGTGCAAGTTTCTGTGCTGTCTCCCCACATAGATTGCACACTTGCAGTTAATGATCTTATGTGTTTTGTTTTTCTTTTTCGGGAAGAGTTAGTTCTCATTGGCAGTTCAACAAGACTGCGTAATTGCCCAAAGGGCAAGGAATAGTCAAAGTAAGAGGGTGATGGCAGTATTCGGAGGTCAGAAATGAAACAGTTCCAGTGACTGGGTTGTCTTATGTTATCTCTTGATTCGGTGCCAGAAAAGTATAGCTAGTGTGAGGGCCCGATGAGGGCTTCAAAACATGATCTCTCTTAATCCACAAGGACTAGAATCCAGTGCCCTCTATGCCCTTGGATAGCTGTGCCTCTCTGCACTGTTTTATAGCCCTGACAGGTTGCAATATCTCACTGTTCCAATTAACATCCTGCTTTCCCTTAACCCCCTCCCACTTCAACGTGAACCTGATCTGTATAGTTCAAAAATGGATGATATTTCCAAAACCGGTAGAGCTAGAAACCAATACTTTATGCTGTTGGAAAAGAGCTGGGAATCCCAGCTTTTAAACAGCACAAATTCATCTCCTAACTAGTAGTTGGAGGGATCTGGAACTAAAAGAATGGTAAAAGTCAAAGCTGAGTTATTGCAAAAAGCGAGCTGTTAATGGAAATGACGAGACTTTAAAGAATGGATATCTATTTTCATCTTAACTTTTTAAGACTTGTCAATAATTCCATAAAACCTATATAAAAGTAATAATTTTTGTTCCTGTCCTGTGGTTCCACCTGTCAATAGATTATGAAGAGCTACTGGAATTCCATGTTGCTTCTTTCAACATCCCAAGCTCAAGAGAAGAATCAGTGGACTAGTGAAAAGAAATGGAGAAAATATCAGACTTGGGCAAGAGGCAGAACCAAAGTCCAATGTTTTCTCCACTTAAGTCTAATATTTTCTTCATTTTAGCTTCTTGGTGCTCTTGACCATGGGGTCTAAGGCCAAGTCTGCTCTACAGACTTATATCAATATTACTACGTTGCTACGGGGTGTGAAAAATCCACACCCCTGAGCGACGTAGTTATAGTAACTTAGCCCCTGGTGTAGGCAGCGCTATATCCCCAATGTAGCTACCACCTCTCCTAGAGATGGATTAATTACACCGATGGGAGAAGCTCTTCTGTCAGAATAGTGGCGTCTTCACTAAAGACTGTTGCACCGATGCAACGCTTTACGTGAAGACAAGCCCTTAGTCTTCACTAAGTGAGGGACCCCTGGTGGGGGTGACACATTCTAAGTATTGGTTATGTTTTATGGGGCTGTGGAGAAGTTTGGCAAAGTCTCATGTTCAGTAACAAAATAAAACCCTGAACATTTTTATCAAATGCATTTGTCATTCATGCTTTCAGGTCCATTATCTCATACCTACCCAAGATGAAAGTACTTGAGTGGAGCAACACCAATGTTTTCAGGACAGTATGCTTTGCCACCCAGTGGTCCAGAGCAGTGGCTCTCAACCTTTCCAGACTACTGTACCCCTTTCAGGAGGCTGATTTGTCTTGCGAACCCCAAGTTTCAGCTCAGTTAAAAACTACTTGCTTACAGAATCAGACATAAAAATACAAAAGTGTCACAGCATACTGTTACTGAAAAATTGCTTACTTTCTCATTTTTACCATATAATTATAAAATAAATTGCAACCCCCAGGTTGAGAAACACTGATATAGTATCTAGAGCAATATAAACAAGTCATTGTCTGTATGAAATTTTAGTTTGTGTTGACTTTGCTAGTGCTTTTCATGTAGCCAGTTGTAAAACTAGGCAACTATCTAGATGAGTTGATGGACCCTCTGGAAGACCTCTGCATACCCCCAGGGGTACGTGTACCCTGGTTGAGAACCACTGGTCTTTGATCAGAGGGAAAGAGAGAGACTCTTCTTTTCTGTAGGCACAAGATGAATTCTGTGTTTTAAATTCTGCTGGAAAAGTATGTTCTCCTCTCCTCCCCTATCTCACAATGGAGTGCAAAAGTATGTACTCCTCTCCTCCCCTATCTCACAATGGAGTACTTCAGCATCAATTTGTGCACTGTAAAATCACACCGATTTTATTTTCCTCACATCTGGGGTGTTGATCTAAAATTATACGTCCCATGATATTCCTAGTGGCTCTGAGATTAAAGGGAAATTGCCCTGATATGCCATGTGAAGTTTGTGTGTCCAAGGAAGGCGTGTTAACAAAAGGAAAGCCTTGCTAGCATTTTCATAATGCTCTCTCAGAATGGTCCCTTGGGAAGGAGTGTTGATGGTTCTCATGGGAACTCATTGATGCAAGGAGCTGAGTTCACACTGAAGTCACTGGGAGTTGGAAGGGTGCCCAGCGCTTGGCAGGATTGGGCTGATGAGTAGCACTGCAAGCTAAGTGGACCTTGTTCCCTAAACTAATAGTAGCCACCATCTCTGTGTGCCTATAGCAGAGAACAAAGAAGGCTTCCACATCTGACGTCCTGCCTCTGGCAATGGCCAATATATCTGATACTGAAGAACAGTTCCTCTTCCACCTTCCCAAACTAATGCTCCTTGCTAATTGTGCAGTACTATGGAGGGTGAATTCCTTCCTAGCTCCTGTGGTGATACAGCTTAAACCCTGAAGCATGAGATTGCGTTTGATGTCAGGAGACGAGTTCTTAGAGCCGGCTGTCCTTGTTCAGTGAATGTCGTCTTAAAGAGTGAAGGGGGCCCACACACATGCACGCCCCATCCAAGGCCATGTCTACAGTAGAGCTAGGCTTGGCAGAGCCCCCTAGTGGAGATGCAATGTAAGCCAACGGAAGGAGTTTTGCTGGCATAGCTACACTATCTCCCTGACCATTAGGTAAATTGACAGATGTGCTCTTCTGTCAGCATGGTTGTATCTACACCAAAGCTTTTGTCAACATAGCTTTGTCAGTGAGGGGGTGGGATCCACTCCCCCCCCCCCCCCCCCATAGCTGACATAGTTAAGTTGGCAAAACTTTGCAGTGCAGACCAGGCCTTCGTGCTCAAAATAGGACTTAAATGGTGCAGTAGACCTTGTGCTAGCCCTCCACTCGGAGATGGATTTTGCCTGAAGAGGGGGAGAGAATGTGAGCTGCAGATAAACTATGTGGGAAGGGAACGTCTGTTCTCCTAAGCTTATTGTAGTCCCTTCCTTAAATCCAAAGTCAGTAGTTACAGGTTAACCTATACTTCACATTGATTAGTTAATCTCCTTTAGGTGTTACATGTCTCAGGTACAGCAGCCAACGGTTGCTATTTCATTACATTTTATTGAAAAGTAGAGTTAAAAAGGTGTGTTATAAAACTTCTTAGGGCTTGCCAGGAACTGCCCAAATCTGGGTCTGTGATGCTGTCCATGATATGCAAAGAAGTATTGGCCTTCCTTCCCAAAAAAGTGCTTTGCAGTCTGATCGCTTTGCCCATCATGGAAATGCAGCTATCTCTGGGGTGGAAATGTAGCCGCTTTTAGTGTGGAGTTGGGAAATGAAGGATAACTCACTCACTTGAGGCTACAGCAGAGTTTACGTTAATTGCCTGAATTGGGATCTGGCTATTTTAGAGGGGTTAACCGCTCTTGTGAGAAGTGACTATGGGATCTTAATCTCATGGCTTCTGACCTACATCTGTTCTGCAGCACAGCGCATCCAAAGGCACGGTACCCCCAAGGCACATGCTAGGGAACAGCATTTGTTTTACCTGGGTTTTCATTGGATGTCACCTCTTTGGGTGCTGACTTTGTTAAACTGGTACCTGTCAAGATCACAGCCCGAGGTGGTATGATTGTGATCTTCTGCATATATATTCTTGAATACTTCATCTCTTTTTGGCAAAGGAAGACATCTTTCGATTTGTCACCATTATTATGCATCAGATGATGCAGGAGGGCAGGTCATCCCGGTTACGAATGAGATGTGATCTCCAGAATACCAAACGAGTTTCATCTTCTCCCACTAGGCTTTTCTCAGTGCAGTTATTTTTGAATATATGTGCATAGACTGAGCACGTAAACTCAAAGGAAGACTGTTTTATTAAATCACCTGGCTGATAGATCAGTCCCCAATAACCACCTGTGTACTCTGAGGCAAACTGGACCTAAATTATGTGACAGAGCCCTCCCCCTCCCCAATTTCTTCAGCATTCTGGTGTTGCAAACTGAAAATTCTGCTGCCAATTTTAAAAAGGAGGGGTGTAGGGAATTAAATGAACCATACAGCCAGCTTACATGTCAATGATTCTTAATGTTCTCTTCATGAGTCCAGACCACTGGAAGTCCCAGTGTAAAGGAGGGTGCCTGCAGTCTGTCAGGAAGTGTGGAGGACGTGAGATGGTCATTTATTCCAAACTCAGAGCCTGACTCAGCAATGCACGGAACCTTTTTAACACCCATTCTTTTCAGTGACAGTTGAGGGTGCTCAGAACCTTTCAGGATTGGGCTTGGGATGGAGAGTATACTCTGGAATATTGCCTGGTCAGTTTGTTCTCATTTCACTTTTAGTATCTTTCAAGGGATATTTTTGCTGGGTTTCTTATTGGCGTTCCTTTGAATATTGTTTTTTTTTTTTAATTCCCAGTGTAAATATTTCTGCAACCGAGCCCCTGAGAACACGCATTTTTCCATTCCTGCAGAGAACAGCCCTTTTGTGAATGTGTGTTCATGTTTCAGGAAACCACCTTAGCTATTCCAAAGCCCCATAACGGCCAGATAAATTGAGTACCAAACAGTTTACTAGGCATGAGTCATTCTGGGTGAGACCCAGGTCCCATCTGCTTTGCTTTAGTTTTTAGAGGTGCCATGGGTCTTTCTGTAAGAGACAGTATCCTTGGCAGAATATTTATCCTCCCCTCCTGATGTGGAGCATGATATGTGTGTCTGATGGATACACCCTCTGCCACAGAGCTCTCCATGTTTTGTTGGCATTGTAAGTATCTAGTTAGTGAAGAGGTTTTGAACAAAGCGTGTCATATTCATGTGGACTGGAATTTATCAACGGAGCCTAAGGGAACTCCCAATAACTCCAGTAATTCCAGCCACACTGTTTGATCATCTCTAACCGTGGCTAACTTTTAGAACTGAAATTGGATAATTATCCACCCTTCTTTGTAGTTGCATCTGAGGATCTTAAAGATTTATGCAGAGATGGGTCGGGACCATTATTCCTGCTTTCCAGAAATGGAGGAAACTGAGGGATAGACCAGTTAAGTGATTTGCCCCAGGTTACCTGATGACTTAGTGTCAAACAAGGTTACATTTCTGCCCCAAAGGTCTTAATGGGAGCCTTGCATGTGCACATAAGGGCAGATCTGGATTCCAGTATTGAGGTCCAATCACTGTGGTCTAGCTAGGCCAGTGAAAAGATCACTCAGCTGACATGTTATTTGTCTGGAAACCCTTGCAAATAAAGCTTTGCACTCACCAAATCATGGAATGTTGTATTTTGTTTAAAGGGATGCGGCTAAGGTTGGTAGGCCCAAAATGTAACTTTCCATCCCTTTTTCTGATTACATATCCCATGTAACTCTCTTTGTGGGCCTGAGCCAAAGTCCGCGGAAGTCGATCAAAATCTTTCCATTGACTTCAGTGGACACTAGATTAGACCAAAATATGTGTAATTTTTTTTTTTGGCAAACCAGTGTCTTGATGGAGTGGTGTTAGTGAGACTTAAAGTGAATAAGGTGGCCAATTGTCCTGTGCTCAAGGGCAACCATTTGGCATATGTGAGATGCAGGGGCATGTGGTGAGAAGCATGTTCACAGATACAGATGTCAGTTTCAAGCCAAGTCACCAAGTTGTAATTAGGGAAAAGGTAGCCCACTTAAATTGTTGCAATATCTTCACCATCCTTATGATTTTAATTGAGGATACAGACATATGACCTGGTCCTGCAGTGGGCACCATGCAAGTACACTGTTCTGCCCACTCAAATCTTGTTGCAGGATCAGGGCCCTAGAAGTGGTAAGGTAGAAGTTTTGAGGCATAATTCATTGTTTGCAAAGTGTTTGGAGGTCATGTTAGAGAAGTATTTATTTGGTATGGAGTTCAGGGCTGTTCAAGAAAATCTTGCAGTAATGCATGGGAAGGGAAGGCTCTTAGCCGGTTTTGTTTAGTCTTATTTAACAGATTTTTGTCCTTCGATTTAAAACATGAATCGTCCCCTCCCCAAGCCTTATTAAAAGTTGAAATGCTTACATTTGAAAGGTTACTTCATAACTGTATGCGCTGGAGAGAGCTGGGGGGTTGTTTATTCTTTTAAAAGAAATGTAGCTTAGCTTCTAGAGCACAAGATGGCAGCCAGCAGGGGAAATAACTGTTTGCTCACATGCTGCAATTTGACCCCTGACAATAAGCATATGCCATGCTTTGCGCGCACAGAAAGGGTTTGCCTGCATTAGAATTATTCGAGTGACTTGACTGCCAGTTAACTTGAGTTAGTTAACCAACTTGTACATACTAGTGTAGATGCTGCACAAACCTTTGTTCCAATACAAAGGTTTGCGGAACCTCCGGACTAGCATGTGCAAATGTGTTAGCCAGCTCTAGTTAACTGGCAATCAGTTCACTGAAGATAAAAACTCACATGTAGCAAACACTTTCCTTGTCTTGATCAATGTAATTTGCTTTCCTGCGTTACACGGGAGGTCAAACTATGATCTAATGGTCCCGTCTGGCCTTAAAATCTATATAAATACTTTTCACAAGCTCCTATATTTCTGGTCTTACTACGTGTACTCAGATGAGTAGCAATATTGGAGTCAATGGGCTAAATTATTCCACTGAAGTGTTTACATGACTAGGGGCTGAAGCATTGGGTCCTTTGTGCACAATGGGTGGCGTTCATCCCTCTGCAGAGAGCCACCTGTGCATCACTTGAATCCCACTTAAGCCGCAATTTCGGGTATGTCTGTGTTGCAGCTGGGAGGTGTGATTCCCATTGCGGGCAGAGAGAGTGAAGCTAGGTCCCTTCGAGTCTATGCTGGGAATTACACCTCCTAGCTGCATTGTAGACGTGTGCTTAGGATGTAAGTGGGGGGCATAGACTTTTTTCTGGCCCTCTGGCCGGGGGGTGAAGTGCACCAGCTATCATTTGCTAGAACTCATTACACCAGAGGGCAAACGCTTATGGTGGCACCAAGAGTGTTTAACTTCCGTTATTTTCCAAAACATTTCCGGCCTGGTTTTCAGAAGTGCTGTGTAGCTACAATCTAGTTGAAATCCGTGGAAGATGTATACACAGCTGCTCAGCAACTTGAGCGTCAGGCCATTCAGTTCTCTTGCTTCCAAAAGGATTGGAGCTGACCCCTAGTGTATCCAAGGCTGAATGCACCATGGGCCGCTTCTTACACTTGCCCCTGTATTTTTTCTTTTGCACCCTTTTTTGTTGTTTTTTTGGAGCCAGTCACCTAACAGGGCGTAATAAGTGTAAAGGTCTTGCAACATTGCAAAATAGCCTCATGATGGTGGAAGTCTTAGATACACCGTATTGTGGTTTTTCCCCTGCCGTTGGCCACACCGTGGGAATAACAGAGAAACTATTCCCCATATGGTCCATGTTAAGGAATGTGTAACCTGCAGGGTCCCCCCCCCGCCCCCCCACCGGCTGGTAACATTGTTTTGCTATGGGGAACATAGAACAAGCTCCAACAGTAATACTGACAGTCTTCAGAATTATGATACAGTGGCGCTCTCACGTAATTCTTTGTTGAAGAAGTTAAAGGCCTAAAATGTTAAGGCTTATTGTTATTCTGAGTTGATAATCTCTGCCTTGCTTTAATAATTTTTCCTCATGCCTGGATAGCCCGCGAGTTGCACAATAATCACTCACACAGCTTTGTAATCAATGCCCAAAGTAATAGGATTCCGCTGGCCAACGGCAATTAATAAATTTGTGTCTTTTTTAAAACACTAGCAAGTCGGGCCTGAAATACGACTGACTGGCTTTCCTCATTTGCATATTTATTGCAGTGGAAAAATTCTTGCCGAATGATTGATGTTGAGCCTGCCTCTTGAATTCCAAACAGCACATTATTATGAAATGAAAAATGCCGGCCATACAGTTGATTAAAGTTGAAGACAGTGGAATCGGTGTTTTTTAAGATTGTGGGAGAATTAAAGGCATATTTTAATAGATGTTGACAAGAAGTGAACTAACAAAAGCAAAGCAAAGGATTTGCTTGAAAAGATTTAATCAAATGTGTTTCTTGGGGGATTAATTGCTGGGGATGACTAGTGCAAGTGGCTGGCTTGTGGATATGAATGAGAAGTATTGTTCTCAGGCCAATGTATTGAGTGTCATTTTGACCTATGGTTTAACTTCAGTCCCAGAGTTGTTTAAAAAGAGCGAAAATACTCTCTTAATCAGAATGTTCAGATAAACACGTATGTCTGATAAGATGGTTTGTTTAATAACTGAGTTTAATAAAAACAATGGTTTTGATTTTTATTTCTATTTTTTATTTATATAATGGAAACAGTTTGTTTGGGGCTTTGCACAATCTGTGGAATGGAAACATTGTGCATTTCCAGGTTTTTCTCCTCCTGATTTCAGGAGTTCAGCTTTTGCTAAAGATATCAAAGTTTAAATACATGTGTTGATCAAACTTGTTTGTGTGTGCATGCATGCGTAATGCACTCTGTGTGGCTATATGGAAAAAATGTAAAGGGTGTGTGCATGCGGTATTCTTACAATGCCAGATACTCGGATTTAACTGAGGAAAAAATAGTTAATCACGGAGCTAGGTGTCAAATTTTCTATGATTAGTTAAGTCCATCTCCTTCATATTTGGTATTGTGTGCACAATAGTAGTTTTGCTTAATGTAATAATTTCCATATGCATGTGCATACACTGTGTCCGTACACACCATATAAACAAAACACAACTGTAATGGGCCCCCATACTGTACATGTGCAATGTATTATGCATATTATTATATTATTATGTGTATTACAGTCATACCGTGGGTGCTGTCTTGCGAGGATATGCACAAACACATTGTGACACAGTCCGTGTCTCAAAGAGCTTACGGTGTCAATGGACAGACAGAGAAAGGGTGAAGGGGAAACAGGCACAGAGAGCTGAAATGACTTGCCTACAGTCACCAGCAGCTTAGTGGCTGAGACAGGTGCCCTGATTCCCCGTCGGGTGTTTTATCCATTGGACCATGATGCTTCTCGAGGACTGTATGTTATGTTTTTGTTTACGCATATAAAATTAATTTTACCACCAGGATGTAACTGAGCGATTGTATCTCTGTAACCTTCCGTGCCCCCATTTGCTCTCTACCATTTTACCCCCGCTCACTATGTCACGTACAATACAATAACTCCTTACTTAACATCCTCCCAGTTAACGTTGTTTCGCTATTAGGTCACTGATCTAGTAGAGAACGTACTCTTTTAAAGTCCTGCAGTGTTCCCTTGTAATGTTGTTTGGCTCCCCCCATTCCGCCCACCCGGGGTCCGGAGGCTTGCCCCCTCCGCACGGCTGGTGTTCCAGCCGGGGACTGGGTTGGGGCCTGGGGGCTCCCTCTGCTCTGCCCACCTGGGGCTCCTGCTGGGGGGCAGGGTGGGGGCATGGGGCCTGCCCGCCCAGGGTCCCCACCCCACTACCCGGCAGGAGCCCCAGGCAGGTGAAGTGGGGCAAGCCCCCGACCCCGCTACGCCCCTGCCTCAACCAAGTTTCACAATCATCATTGGTGAGTATGGTATTAAATTGTTTGTTTCAAATTATTTAAAACTTATACTTTATATGTATATAATGTCTTTTGTCTGGCGAAAAAAATTCCCTGGAACCTAACCCCCCATTTACATTAATTCTTATGGGAATTGGATTCGCTTAACATTGTTTTGCTTGAAGTTGCATTTTTCAAGAACAGAACGAGGACGTTAAGTGAGGCGTTACTGTAAAAGGCTCCAGTCAGGCCTGCAAAGAACTCTGCATGGGCGGATAGATCCCTGAGCGTCAATGGTGCTCTGTGTGGGTGAAGAAGACTTTGCAGGATTAAGCCTTGGACTGAGGCTTGTTGGACCAGGATCATGCTGTTTCACCTCTTGGGCTCCTCAAAGTAGTATTTGTTATAAAATCCAAAACTGTGTGTGTGTGTGTGTGTGTGTGTGTGAAATCTCTACTACAGTAATTGCTACTGTTCACACTGTAACATGTCTCATGCTTATTTCAGTATAGTAATGGGCTATATAGCCATTGATGTAGAAAATAATCCTCTCTTTTTATCTTGTGGCTCCTCTTTGATTTCTGTCTCTCCCCCCAACCCACTGCCCTACCTGTTACTAGTCTCTGTGGCGGTATCTCATCTTCATAGACAGGAGATTTGCGGATTCATCTTTTCTATAGGATGTTTATCACCGTGGTAACTGGGTGCCCATGAACACTAATGAACTTATTCTTGTGGGGTAGGGGATTACCATTATCTCCATGTCACAGATGGAGAAATTGAGGCACCGGAAGTCTGTGGTGTAGCTTGGAACGGAGCCCAGATTTCCTACCCCTCAGTTCCTGTGTCTTAACCACAATACCGTGATCCTCTTCCCTTCTAGACTCAGTTCCACGCCTTGGCTTGGTTGGGTGGGGAGTGTGACCCAGCAGCTGCCACGCAGAGCTGAGGGCATCTGTTACCCTAGAAGTTTCAGACTTTTTGTTTTCCAGTGGCACCTCTGGGCTTATACTTGCACTCCATGGAGTGAAGTCCTGGGAGTTCTGCCATTGACCTTCATGGGAGCCGGGATTTCATCCTAGGACCTCCATATCCCACGTCATAAGAACCGGGAGGAAACATGCTGCTGTTACCCCCACAAGAAACACTGAAATAATGTGTGAGGGGAGTTAGGTGTCTGGGTGCTTTTAAAAAACCCTACTAGGCGTCTGTCTGGATCTTTCAGCACCTAAATACTTTTGAAAATCTGGCCCTCCAGCACTTGCTTAACTTTCATCATGTGCTTAGTCCCATTGACTTCAGTGGTCTTGCAGAGAGCCATATCCTTGCTGCTACACAGATTGCTTTCAGTGCTCTCTGCCACTGCTGGAGGCAAAGGGTGGTCCCACCTAGTGCTGTGGAAAGGTGAACGGGTCATTTCTCTAGGTAGAGACCTCTCTTGCAGTAGAGAGGCTGGGTTTACAGTGACATAAGTTTTTGAAGAAGTCCTCATCCTGCATACAACACCAACTTAGCTATACTTGGGGGTCAATATCTAGTATAGCTGAGCCACTGTCTGCATTCTGACTTTAAATTAGGCTGGCCAAAGTATGGCTGGTTGGCCCTGGTTATCCTTGATGCAGGAACCAGTGCCACTGATTCAAACAAGGGGGTAGGACCAGCAACAGAGCCAGCGTGCCTGTAAGCTCTGGCATTGACAAAATTGATTTTTTTTTTTTTTTTTTTGTGGTTTGAGAGCAGTAGGACAGATTTCATCTATGGTGGGTCTCCTGACACTTTGATACATGGCAGTGCTATCCCTGAATGGAGCTTAAATACTCCAGGGCTACTTTCTGACTCGGTAAAGGGATGCATAAAATGAGAACATATGAGAGAGTATTAACGGAAAGGCACAGTTTGATTTACTGATATTGGCTCCCAGCTTTCTTGCTGGATTGATATGCTGTCTTCTGGATCTGCAACAACTTTTTCACTCCTGGACACAAAATAAAGGGGCTCACATGGACTCTTAAAAGTGACTCTTATGAGTTGGCCTCTTGCTAGGGACAGTCTCAGGATTCCCATTTAAACTGGATGGTAGGTTCAAAACTTGTTTCACTTGTTCGCGTGGCAGCAGTAAACGTTTCCTCTCACCTCGCATCCCATTCAACATAATCTTTTTCTTTTCTTTTTTTAAATGGCACTTTTAGACGGGGAGTAAGTGGTACAGGGAGCAAAGGATTGGGAGAAGTGGCTGTGTACTGTTCTCCCAGGTCTTGCTGCATCCCCACCTTCCTTTTGGCATTGTTGTACACAGCCCGTATGGAGCAGAAAGCTGCATGTCTGTTTTCAAATGGGGCAGTGATTTTGGGTCCCCATATTGGGGCACCTTAAAGGCACGTCGTCTTTCAGACAGTGCTGAGCATCTGCCCTCCAAAAATCAGTTTCCTTAAGTTGGGCACCCAAAATCACTTAAAATTTAGATTATTAATTTGAAGACTTTTCACAAATGTCTTGAGGCCCAGTATAAAGACAGTAATTATATAGCCCCACAGAGAGGCATAGCACTTGACGGGTAATTAAAAGGCACAGTACTGGCCCCAGGGAGATTACAATTTGAGTTAAATAAAAAATGCAACAAAAAAGCACGTGGAAGAGGGGTGTGGAAGCAGAGGGTCCAATAGGAGTAGAGAGCTGCTCTGTAAAGTGCCTTCAGAATAGCTTTGTATGAAGGGACTTCAGGCTACGCTCTGAATGCTGTCTCTATTCACTGAGCGCGGGGGTCTAAGGTGGGGTACCGCTGGAGAAGGAAATGGAGCCAAGCAAAAGTGTAGACAACTGTAGTCATCTGAACACAACAGATGCAGGGCAAAACAAACCCAGGGCATGGTTAATGCTGACAGAGAGCTTGTGCGCTGAGTCCAAGAAGTAATTCAAACCTAAGTAAATTCAAACCCGAGTAAGTGGCAGAAGCTTTGTTGTGACCCTCGCCCAGGTTTTATCGCTGCTCAAACTGCATTGCGGGTGGCTACCTGTCTTAAAAAGCGCCAGATACTGAAAATTAGCAAAGATGTGCTGGCCCTGGGAACCCTCCCCATTGCGTGGTCAGGTCCACATGTGGATATCACTCAGATGATGTGAGGGCTAATTGTGATCCATTCTCCAGGCCCACTGGTACATTACGAGGGCACTCTCTTTTGTACCAAAGGGAAATGAGGGTAGGATAGAAACAAAAGATTTTTTTAATCTGAAAACTGCTTTAACGTGCTGGCATGCTTAAGAAAAAGTCTGTATGTTTGTGACACCTCTCTGCTTTAGTGGCCCATTTCAGACCACGAACAGCATTAGCCTGCTAAACGAATGGGGGGGGGGGGGGGCTTGCTCCCCCATTCCTGGGTTGTATTCATAAAACTGCTGTAGTTTACACCCTGTCTTCATTCCTGAGTTAGAATGTTCCTTTCCCAAAAGCAAACAGGATAAAGGTGGTGGTGGTGGTGGTGGGGGATCTGCTAGAAAACGGTCCATTTTGGAATTAAATGCTGAAATGGATCAGGCAGTGCAGTATCAGGGGGTGATACCAGCTTGCGTTGCTGAGTTTATAGCACACTTAGGCACCCGCTAGTAACACCCAGAACCCTATCCAATAATGCCATTAAACACACAAGAATTGAAAGCATGGAAATGATGCAGCTGTAAGAGGCTCATGATGAAGTCAGTGCCTGGAATAATTAGCCCTCCCACCAGGGTAGACACATAGTCATTGTCTGCCCTGCCCTCCCCACCCCCTTCACTCCAGATAAAATTGCTTCCCATCCTCGCTTCTGTTGGGGTCCATATCTCGTATCCTGAGGGAGCCTGAGCCTGTCTTTATTCCTTGCCTGCTTGCAATAGCCCTGATACACCTCAGAAGAGTTGGAGTGCTACTCCAGCTGTAATAGACCGGATCAAAGCTGCCTGGGGTGAATTAGCATTGCCACTGGAGGGTAGACAGCGGGTAGAAAAAAGGCAGGTTCAGGAGCTCTGGGGACATTTAGCTGGGTTGCAGGAAAAGATTTTGCTGTTTTAAGCTGTGCACTCAGGGCGGGGGCACTTGCCTCTTGCAGATGATGCCCTTGCTTCAACTACATACCACAGATGCATTTTTAAGGGCTTTTGTCTGTTTGTCTCTTAGAATTGTTTTGATGCGAACACATGACTGTTTTACGAGTGTGGCAGCCTAATCCGTTAATAGGTTTCTATAGAACAGCTGTCAGAATGTATCTATAATGAGCCACGTACGGGAGGAGGATGAGCGTAACTGCTGATCTGTAGCAAAAGTCTTTTCATTGACATTACTGCTACTGGGGTCGGGCCATCATTTAGCCAGGTCCTGTGGCTACAGTAATATCGGCAATGGGAACGTACAAAAGATTGAGACCCTGGCATGTCTGGGCAGATTTCCACTTCTGTTGCCTTCATGTGGCTGATGAAGATTTGCTGCTGATTTTATCCACGGTTTTTTGTGTCTCCCATTTTAAAAAAAGAAAAAAAAAAAGGCCAAATTAAAATAAAATGTCCCCTCCCCCCCTTTCCTGTTGTGCTATCCAGTAAGTAAGGGAAGGATTTGGGACAAGATCCTCAGCTGCTGTCAATTGAAATAGCTCCACTCACTTTACACCAGGTAAGGACCTAGCCCTTTGTGATTCGTTAGAGAGGAAGAATGGTCTGTGGTAAAAGATCTGAGTTCTAGTCCCAGCTCTGCCATGGACTTCCTGTGTAACGGTGAACACCCCATTTATTCTCCGTGCCTCAGTTTCCCACTAGTACATTAAGTGGGGTTTATACCTGTGTCGTGTGGCTGAGAATTATTGTTTGTGAAGGGCTTTGAGATCCTTGGATAGGAAGGGTCTAGAAATGGGCCAAGTATTTTGTGTTTAGGTGCGGATGTGCTTGGTGCTTATCAAGGAAGATGTGGTCTCGCTCTGCACCAAGGAATTTGCAATCCAAATGGACCAAGTCCGGGCAACCAAATTAATTAGGAGCCTCAGGAGATAGGTTCAGAGAGAACTAGAGAGCTTTCTTTCCTTCGTTAACCTTTGGTTATGAACATGACAGAGGTTGTCCCCGGGCTAATGCCAACATAACTGTTTTTTGATCAAACTTTTAAGGGGAAACTGTCTGGATCACTTCAGATCGCATCTAGTCTCTTGTTTGCTTTTTGTCTACAGGAAAGACTATTCTACACTTCATAAAGTTTTTCCTTGCAAGAAACTGAACATGTTAGAGCTATGATGCCACTGCTCTGCAGACTGATGGTCAGGTTGCCAGTGATTTTACTGTACTTGAATTTGTTAGCGACATCAAGCTGTAAAGACTTCTCAGAGTGTCAGACATCGTGCAGCGGTTGAATTACAGTATTGATGGCAACCGATTGCATGTTTTGCAACAGGCGCCAGGTGTGTGAGCGTGGTTAGCTTCCCAGACTAAACCTGGTTTCAGAGTAACAGCCGTGTTAGTCTGTATTCGCAAAAAGAAAAGGAGGACTTGTGGCACCTTAGAGACTAACCAATTTATTTGAGCATGAGACTAAACCTGTGTACTTACCATTGTCATATCAGGTAATAAGGCCAAAACAGCACGTGCTTTGAATATTTACAAACATACAAATAAAATTTGGCTGCACACGCAAACACAGATCATGGTATCCACTTCCTCGTCTAAGTGACATTTGCAGCTGTCTTCCTGTGGGGAAATATGAAATGTTCAGATAATGCTTACAGTACCATTCCCAAATACAAGGTTCTTGGAACAAGAAACATCCTTGTGGAGCCACAATAGGGAAACAACTTGCTGAAGTGGGGGGCCCAATTCAGTGGGATGTCCCATCGGCCTCGTGTAGTAGCTTGAGTAGCTTCTGGAACCACAGAGCTTTGCATGGTTATGTCGGCAAGGACTGGAATCCCAAGCACTGGGATTCTCTGCTGGATTCTCTTCTCAGCTCTCTGTCGAAAGCCAGTAGTCTTGCTTCTGTGTTCTTCTCTTCGTATTGATGGTAATCAGTCTAGGAACAACGAAACAAATGAAGGCAGCTCACTTTCAAACGAGGTACAGATGCCTGTGAAACGGTTCCCAGATACAGGCCTAGTTCGAATGCCAAGACCTCTGGCCTCCTGTTGGTAATATCAGCAGTGGGCAGCCTCTGAAATAAGTGATACTGCAGACTGTAGTTCCAGAGAGATCTGGCAAGGCCTGGAAAGAGGCACTTATTAACCAGGTAACAGAGAGTTGTCCTGGGAAGCCTATGGAGGTTAATTTCTGGGAAGCCTATGGAGGTTAATTTCCTACCTTTTTAGGCAGAGCTGTTGTACCACTGTTGAACAAATCCATCTCCCCATCACCCTGGGCTTGTGTCTGATTTCGAATGCTTGTCCCTGTAGATTGGAAGCTCCTCTCGACAGGGACTGTGTTCCACAGCTATGTGAAGGAATTAGCAACTGTCCAGGTCTTTGGCTGATTGATACCGAATAGGCCACCTTCGGCATTTAGGCCTGCAGGTAGTCTGGAAAACAGCTGCCTGAGGATAACCCTTAAACTTCTGCCTTAATTCTCTTTTGGTTTAACTACACTCTGTCTTTGTAAGTGAATGTAGAGTTTGTGAAGGGTGCCCAGTTGGCAGGCCTGGAGACTGACATTCTCTGCTTATAAACCTCTAGGCCTGCAGTTTTCATTCTTTGGTCAAAATCCTCTCATTATTTGCCAGGTCTTTGTTTATGTTTTTCCCAGGGGTCAGCTCTTGCTACGCTTAATTTTACTTACACTCCAACTTTTTCTACCTCCTGCCTGGTGAGCACAGTAGCGCGGAAACCCGCAGTAGTCATAGCTCTGTAGGAGTTCATTTTCCCTTCTTCCTCTCACACCCTGCTACCTACCTCCACACACACACACACCCCCACCCCCACCCCCCGCAAGTGTAGGTAGGATACATAAATATTCTCTCTCTGGAATTACTTCATATTCTTACACCAAGGCCGGTGCCTGCTGCAAAATATAACACAGGAGGGCAATGAATTTGTCAGCACAAGGGGCTGTTGTCACATCCTTGTGCCCTCAGATACCTAAGCCCACTGTACTTGCTACTTCAGTATGCTAATCTTTTAGGATTCTGAGCCCAAACTTGTAGCGTGTCAGTTAAATAGACTGATCAATGTGTAACCGCTCAGCAGTTTAGAAAATACTCCTTGCTCCCTTCCTTCTTTTCTAGGAATATCCTTCTGTGCACTTGTTTTGACAGTAACAAAAAAAGAGTTATACGTGTTAAGCAACATTTTTAACTGGGCTGGTGAAAACATAGTCGCCTCTGAGGCTTAGCAAGATCTGCGCTATCTGTGGCAGGAATGTAGGTTTAATACAAGAAGCCAGAAGCTGTCACGCTAAGGCTTCATCAGAAGCTGGGATCAACCTGCAATTGTCACTGGTGTCTCTTCTTCTGCAGGTTATAAAGCCTTGAAGGCGTTGCTGAGAGCGTTAGTGGACCTCCAGGATGAGCTGCTCTATCAATATCCAGGCACAAGGCATCTGGTAGATGGGAAGCAATCAAAAGTGGAGAGGTAAATACAGAACAAGACTGCGTCTGGGCCTTGCTAAAGCCCACCTGGTAGTTAACTTTTTAAATAGGAAAACATAAAAGCTTTGACCTTCGCCATCTCAGCTCTGCTCCCCCAGCTCCTACTGTGTGGGAAATGGACACAGCGGACAAATGGCATTTGAACTTCTCCTGTTTTCACCGGAAGCTTGTGTTTTGTAATTTCTTTTGGTGGTGGGTGGGAGGGTTGAGCGACTTGACTTCTGAATAACTAACAAAAAGATGGCAAGGTGATCAGCAGAGGAGTTGCTGTTAGAGAGAGTTTCAAAATGTGTTTGTTTTTTTTTAAATTTCTAGCAATGAGGAGATCCCCAGTGGTAGTGATGAAGAGATGGGAGGTGAGGATCAGATGAGGCGGAAAGGCCCCCCTAAACGGAAGCTAGAGATGGAAGACTATCCAGAATTCATGGCTAAGCGATTTGCTGACTTCAGAACGTATCGGAACAACACCTTGCAGAAGTGGCATGACAAGACCAAACTAGCTTCTGGCAAATTGGGGAAGGCAAGTGTGTGTGTGTGTGTGAGAGAGAGAGAGAGAAATTTACCAAAGATGTTGGGACAGCAGCTGAAGTGTTTCATGCCATTCAGACATGGGAACATTCCTTGTTCCATCTAGAGTTGCAATAGTAAGAATTAAGAGAGACACGTCCACGACAAACAAAAATCCCCAAAGATTTTGGAAGGGATGTAAGGCCTCATGCTTCAAGGGCATAAGCCAGGCTCTAACTTGGCAGGGTCAGGAGGAAATTTTCCCCCTGGGCAGATTACTTCAGAACTGCCTGCTCCTGTGTTTCTCACACCTTCCTCTGAAGCAGCTGGTATTAGTCCGCTGTGCGTTGGAGACAAGATACTGTGTATAGTCCGTATATTTCCCTATTTACTTCATGATTTATTGTAAATACGTGGACCTGAACACTTTAATTCAGCTGGCAATTCATTTTGTCCTAAGAGATCCAGGGCCCAGCATGTAGGGGTTAATATTAATCACTGAGAAGTTTGTCTGAGCTGGAGCAGTGAAGCCTGTCTATTAAGCCAGGCTTTCAGCTTGCCTCAGGGCAGTATCTTTTTGTTGGTTTATTTTTTGTTGGGGTTTATATATATATTATATATTACAACAACAACAACAATCCAAACTAAAACTTCTCCAGTAGGAACATTGTCTGCTTATCCACTGACACGGAAAGATAAAGGAACAGTGCTGCCTTGAGCAGCAGCTTTCTGCATTATCTGACACTAGTTAATGTTGTTGCAGGGTTTCAGTGCCTTTGAGCGTTCAATCTTGACTCAGATTGATCATATTATGATGGACAAAGAGAGATTACTACGGCGGACACAGACTAAGCGATCTGTGTATAGGGTACTTGGAAAGCCGGAGCAGGAATCTCAGCCCATCCCTGAATCATTGCCCGGATGTTCGGTAAGAGGTTTTGTTTCCAGTGGAAGTGGTAAAATTCTCTGCAAATGAATTAAATGGATCCTTTAACAAGTGTTGTTGTTGTTGGGAGAGTTATGTAGAAGGTGATGAAGTGACCATATTTGTATTTTAATGGATTAAAAGATGATTGAGGTGCTTTTTGTATTTCACAATGTGTGTGTTGGTTCCTACACTTATTCCTGATAGGCAGAGCAAGACTCAAGGTTGGACCATGCCAGCACTTTACCTTGGTCCTGCAATAGGTGTCATTTGTGTCACACTCTGCTTCTTAAAGAAGCAACTGCAAAATTTGATCCTAATAATGGGGTTTAAAGCTCTTGACCAGGAAGTTGGAACCAAGAATCACATTGCATTTCACCTGCAAAATATTTTAAGTGTCTATATCAACTTAGTATTTAAGGAATAGTAAACACTCAGCTGTAAAAATTAATGTAGAATAATTGCACTTGAAAAAATATTTTTTCCACTACCTTTTTAAATAAAGGTCCATATATGCATTGAGGCACAACTACATTTAAGTATAGCAACGTGTCAGAGATATCTTATGCAGGCTGGACCTGTTTCCTAGCTAGGTAATCATAAAACCAGTTCTTTGTTGGCAGTCTTTTCCCATTTCCTTCCCATGTATTAGAAGTCCTTTAATCCTATCCTTATAATAATCAAATGCTTAAAAACTTCCTGTAATGGAAGGTGTTCACCATTCCACCATGCTTTTAGATGTTTGTATGCTTTACATGGTGTCATTGAGGTTGGAGATGGAAAAGGCCCATTGAGTCCTTTCATCCAAACCGTTATCAGTCCACGATAGCTCCTAGTTGTATGATTACTCATTTTTTTGTCAAGTTGAGTTAAAAATGGGGCTTCTACCACTTCTCCATGGAGTTCTGTCTACAGCCGAATACATCTAGATCTTGTTCTAACGGGCCCCAAGGCTGTACATATTGAAGAACATAAGGTGTGGAAAATATGGATTAGGGATGTTATTGCCGCCAAAATCCCCCAAAAGTGCGTTAGACTTGCTTTAAGACATGATACCGTGTCTGGGTGCTGCCCGAAGCATAGGCACATGTGGGCTTATGTCTCTCTACTGTTTCAGGAGGTCGTCCCTCAAGCCAAATCCAACATGCACCTAAAAGACCTGGATGAGGAGATCTTTGATGACGATGACTTCTACCACCAGGTGGGTCTCTAGAAATCTTTTCTGTGTCTCATGGCTCAAGTTGGCTTTTAGTATTTCTGGAGTTAATGCAGTAAATTCTCAGCAATAAGTTCTTCTGCCCAAAGATTCCGCTTAGAGAAACACCACATTAGTTGCTTGACTGGACATCTGTAATCTCTACCTGTTATCCTTATTTCATGATGTCCAAAGGCTTTAACTCTGAAATCACTATTCAAGGCTTTATGGGTCAATCCTTCAGCCCTGCCTCATGGGGAGGGGTCTTATGGACTTCATTGAAACTACTCTACCCATGTGGGTCAGGCCTGCTGAATCAGACCAGTCTCTGTAGTTCTCATTGGTGATTATTGCTGTACAAAGAGGAAATCACAGAAGTTTCTACAACTGAATATTTTAAAGAAAAAACAAATGCTTATGTGGGTGGGAAAGCCCCATCACAAATAGAATTTTTGAAGTTGCTCAGTGGCACATTAGTTACCCTCATCCAAACACAAAACCTGTCTAATCTGCATGAAGATTGAAAGTGGTGCTGGGCTCCCAAAGCTCCTTTCATACTGAAGCAGGGAGACTACACACAGTACTCTGGAGTCTGCAGACTGGGGTGATCATTATGTTTGTAATTCAGTTAGCAAATGATAATGTCAGCCACATAAAATGCATACGGGAAATTACAGTGCTTTGAAGTGATTTGCTAAATTAAGTCCTGGACCAGTGCCCCCAAAAAAATAGCTAGTCCAAGGATCCAGAGATGGTTTTAACATCAGGGCTAAACAAATGCCGTTCTATTATTAGAAACCTGGAAATCTCATTAGATCAGGAAGTAAAATAATGCAGAAATTGGAGTATGGAGAAGGGAGATTATGTGATTTTTAGGGCCTGATAACTAATTCAACCAGACGAGTAGACTTTTCGAATACATGTCCTGGGCTACCAAACAGAAAGAGAACGTTTGTGAAGTTGGTAATTATTGTCTACATTTTACAGATTGGAAGAGCACTGAGAAATTTTAAGGGGGTGATTTTTTCAGGAGTCCTCAGCGTTGTTCTAACTCTGCTACTGTTGCCGTCAATGGGAGTTTTATTATTGACTTCTGTGGGAGCAGGGTTAGGACAAGGCTAAATGCTTTTGAACGTCTCACCTTGTAAGCAACCTGTTCAAGGTCACACAGGACACAGGTGGCAGACCAGGGAATGGAACCTGTATCTCTTGAGTCCCAGGACTGTGTGTTACAATCCGAGCATCCTTCCTAGCCCTGGGATGAGTTGAACAACATTTCTGTGGCAGGGAGGGACGCAGCAATTCCTGCATTGGAGAATGGCTCCGTCTGCACACTTTCAAATGCAGAAAGGGGCTGTTGAACAGCAATTGGCGGGCCAGATCTGTGATGTTAGTGCTAAATATTGGTGTGAGATAATTCTGAGATGCAGACAAATCTGCTCCCATCTTCAGGAGTCCAAGTCTGCAACAAGAGCATCTTGCCGATTAAATCAGCATAATAAAATAGCGAAACGAACAGGGAGAAATAGCCCTGACTGGCAAACCTTAGGCCTGTACCGTGCGGGTTTTCTTGGCCCTGAAACATTAAGTTTTTAAAGAAAAATTGCAGTAGTTGAATGGCCCTTCCTCCTTACCAATAATTTTAACTTCGATACATTTTGATTTCAGAATTATGACTAGTCACATTTTAGCTTTTCCCCTCACTGGTTAATTGGGGTGCTGGGGTTAATCTAAATTAAAACTTAAACTAATAGAGGTCATTGAGGGAAGAGGAACACCTGAGTAAAACAAATGGGGCTGCCAGGCACAACTGTATCTTGGCCATTTCCCAAGAGGGAAGTGGCAGCAAATTGGAGTTGTTTCAGCGTTCTGTAGAGGTGAATGATGGGTGACACTCGTTTAATGTACGGCATCTCCGGAAACGTTCCAGATTGCATTTCTTGCTGTACCAACTGCTGCCGCCCGCACACAGCGAATAGGAACGGGGACCAATCGACAACATCTGGCAGCACAGCAAGGAATGGGTGCAACTCTTGAAACCCCATAGACTCTAAATATGGTGCTTAGGACTGTGGAGGCTTTAATCACTTACCACTCTTTGGCAGCAGGCTACGACAGCTTATCCTAGCCTCGTACATCACGCACAGACATCTGCTGAGCCGCGAGGCAACGACACATTCATTTTCCTTTCTTGCTTTTTTTTTTTTTTTTTTCCCTTTCTCCCCTTCTCCCTCCCTCCCTTCCACCCTTCTTCTCTCCTCTTGTCCCCAGTATGCGTATTGGGAGAGATGATCTGTAAAGATTACCGCTTCATTGTGTGCAAGTAATTGTGGGGATGCCAGCCCCTTGACAGACACAGCGTAACACCTGTTCCGCTGACCTGGTTAATTTCTTCTGTTGAGTGGGATTTGGCAGAGATTGGAGCTGAAGCCAATTCAGTGATAAGGCTAAAGAAAATGGCTGTATGTTTTCTGTCACCTCCCAATTAAATTGGTTTCATAAAGTGCTTTCCTTTATTTGTCAGGGTAGTGAGCTGGAGCTGAGTGTTGCACTCAGAAGGGGTAGAATGTATTACAATAGACCTGTGACAATACAATGAATGTGGTTTCTTTCCAGTAGGTCAGACCTAAGCGCGTGCACGTGTAAATATAAAAAAGGACCTGATGTTTCAGAAGTAACGAGCACCCACAACTCTAATTGATTATTGTGGTAGCTCAGCACCTCTAAAAGTCTGACCTTGTGCATTTCAGTGTTTGTTTTTTAATTATTTAAATTTACAACCAAGCTTTTAGGACTCCCTGTTTTTTAAATGCCATTTTATTATTGTATTGCATTTTTGTTACCTATTATGTTTATTACAGATCAAATACAAGTTCAAGTACAAGTTATTTCCCCCTCCCTTCAGTCATAGGAAGGACGTTAGGCACACAAGTCAGTGACTAAAGCAGCATTGAGACAGTATAAATATACATACAGTATTGTTATAGGTTACAGTCCTGGAATCTTAAGACTCCACATCTCCTGTGGGAAAGCAGTCTTGTCTTTTACAAGCCCGCAGTGGCATTCACCTTGTAGGGCAGGGGGAATTTTATGATTCAGGACTCAACAATTTGTGTTTCATCCATTCATCCCACTTCCTCCATGTTTGCTTGGCTGTTCTGCAGGCAGACAAGCCTTTCCCTGTCTCATAATGATTTTTATGCTGGTGACCCACATTGAGTTGTAATGTACAGCCATGAGAGAGATGTGGGACAGAACCTCTTTATTTAGGCTATGCCAGATGAGAATAATTAAGCAGCTTCAAAAAGATCCTGATTACTTAGAGCAAGGGAAGTTGAACCCCATTTCATATACAGTTTTAAGGCAAAAAACTGCTTTTTTGGTTTGTTTGTTTTTTAAAGAGCCATGTTTATGTAGAATCCCGTACCGATATTGCGGCATTAACACTTAAAAACCCAGCCTGCTACCACAGGGCTGCTAGTCTACCATGCTACAGTGGAGATTTTCTTATTAGGATGAAATACTCCCTTAGAAGAGGAGAGAGCTGAAATTGGTTTATCTCTAACAGGAATTAGGTTAATGTTCATATGCTAAGTGTTCCACTGGTAACAGCTCTGCCCAGAACAAGTGTTCATCACTGATGGCAGCAGGTATGCCTAGGGAAAATTAAGAATATACATAGCTTTTATTCCCACCCTCCCTCCAGCTTCAGTTAAACAGCTTGGCACTGCCTCTTATAATGGCCGGGAGCCATATTATGTTGTGCTGTGATTGTCTCATAAGCTAAGTATGGTCACTAGTTGGATGGGAGACTCCAAGGAAAACCTAAGGTCTTCAGCCAGTGGTGGTGGCGGTTCGTTAGATGGGACTATCCCTGTTAGTTCGTACTGTTGCAGGGGCATTTGTCCTAAACTGTTAAACATCTGCTGTGTTCCACCATGGAGATGGATGCATTTCATTGGTTGGCGTATGGGCCCAGCTGCTGAAAGGTCTTTAGGTATCTAACCCCCGAGTTAGGTGCCTAACTATCTTCGAGGATTTGCGCTATGGATCTTTGTATCCCTTACCTACTCATAGTTAGTTTGTAAAGTGCTTTGAGATCATCAGAGGTTTATTTTATTTTCTCCACGGAAAGCTTTGCATCTGTATGTGTTAACTACCTTCCTAGTATTATTGTCCTTAGTGTACTTGTCTACATGATCCGATGTCACAGATGTATTTCGCATGTATTTTAACAATGCATATAAAAA
Source organism: Chelonia mydas (assembly GCF_015237465.2). Classification (NCBI taxonomy): domain Eukaryota; kingdom Metazoa; phylum Chordata; order Testudines; family Cheloniidae; genus Chelonia; species Chelonia mydas. The sequence goes on from NC_051257.2 coordinate 7,614,548, forward strand.
TAAGTTAAATGTTTATCTCACTAAACCTCCTGTTCATGTCTAGTTTTTATCCAAAAGAACTATTTAATCTGAGTGTGTGACAAATCAGCTTCCAGATCTCAAACACTCATTAAGATGTTTCTGGTTCAGTTTACTTTCCTTCTGGGTTGTAGACTGATTTAAATCGTAACAGTCTGGCTTTTTAAAAAACCTTAATTTGATGGCGTAAATTTATCCTCAAGGTTCCAACTAAGGGTATGTTTAAAACTGTTCCTGGTCACATACTGTGTGTTTTTTGTCTCACAGGTATTTGATAATGCCATAAACAAGTAATTACTAATCCAGTGAACTATTAAAAGTCAATAATGGTGAAGAATAGAGAGAAGGCTAGTTTTCTGACAAGCTGGTTTACCTTAATTAAACTGTTGAGTGATTAATATGGACAGCTGATCTGGTGGCTTTAATTAGATGCATTTAGAGTTTTGTGTGAATAAGAGATGTCTCGAACCATCCCATAGGTTAATGGCAATACAATACTCTTATCATAGGCATGTATCTTTCAAATGGCTCAGTAGATGGTTAATAACACGTTTTAAAGCTTGATTTGAAACGTCTCCTAATGGGTTATTAGAAAACAGAAACCTAGCATCGTTGGTCTTTTTTCCATATAAAACTGAATTTCCATAAAATGTTTAAAAAAAATACAGTCAAGTTGTTTAGTCCCACAGCTTAGGTTTTTGAATTACAAAATAGGTTATAGAAAACCCAATGCAAACGGGTCCATGGTGATTTTTAAAAATAATAATAACTATCAATGGGTCTAAAATTTTCCCATCGCTGTTAGAAACTCAAAGAGCTAGTGCATGGGAGCTTGACCAGTTTTTCTGTCCAAGTAGAGTGAAGTGCAAAAAGTAAACTAAAAGAACCTTAAAATAGATGTTAATCTTCCACCATTTATGCAGTTTTTAATAATTGTGGGTGGTATTAGTAGCACAGATAAAGGAAAAATAAATACGATTTTCATCTCCACGATGTCCTTCCAAAGAATGAAGGGAAAAAAATCTAGATTACGAAATTTTCAGATCAGATGCTGTAATTTATCATATGTTTGTCGATTTTCAGTTCAGAGCAGGAGTAACTCCTTTCCCGGATGTTGTTCCATCTTTTTTCTGATGTAATCTTAGCAGGCAAGAGGATGAGCTGTGCATGTCTGTATTATTACTTCTTAACTTGGAAGAGAAACTGAACAGGACTTTCCCTTTTCTACCTGATTTGATTAAAAACAAAACAAAAAACACAAAAAGCTTTTCCAGTGTAGTAGGTGGTTTTGTGGCTAGGGAGAAAAGCAGTTCTTAAGCTGTTGGGAGGATTTTGTGTTAAAACAAAAGTGATACACAGAGAGTGGAACTTTAAAAAGATTGGTTAAAACTGTTTAATCTCCACTAACAAATACATGGGCAGCTGGTTAAATTTAAATGAGATCGAGACCTCTGAAAAAGTCTAATCTGCTGCTAGATTTGGTCTTGCTTAGGCTGGGGAGTGACAACGTTTTTGATGAAAGGTGGGTCTTTGCTGCCAAGTCCCAGTGTAGAGTTTCTCATGGTTTGGGTGTGTACAGCTTGTTGGAGTTGTTTCTAATTTCTGTGTATTTGAACAAAAGTCTCCCACTTACCTTTGTACTAAGAACAGCGAACATGGTGTGAAATGCTGCTGCTTATATTGTCCTGTGTAGTTAACCCTTGTATTAGTTGAGTGTTAACTGGCTGGCAGACCTCCTGTTTGATATTACTAGTGCATGGAAACTAACCTGACTGACGGTGACTTTCACCTTAAAGTAACTGGTACAGTAACCACATTGAAATACCATGCTGCACCTCTACGTATACAAGGCTCATTGAATTGAAAGGTGATGGTACAACAACTTACACACACAACAGGTGGCTTTGATGGAGAGCAGTCTGAAGCCCCAGTTATTTTATAACAAGCATGCCTGCTGTGCCTTTGCTAATTTTACAAAGGTTTTCAATTGCCATGGAGACAAAATAACTTCTTTAAAATCCCAATCATGTTTCAAATGATAACAAGCAACATAAACCAAACTGGTTCCTATCGGATAATATGGCAGCACCTTCTTTTAGCTACCTATTAAACATCAGGTAAGACATAGGTGGATTTAAAAAAAAAAAAAAAATCCTGATTACAATCACACTTAAATACAGTAGCATAATGCTCAAAAGTGACTACAAAGGACATCATTAGAAACAAAGCTAGTTTTGATAGACAGTCCTACATTCTGTGTGCGGGAGAGCTCAGTCATGAGCCACAATTGTCCTTAAATAATCTCCTAATGGCGTTTTCTAAATCCCTGTGCTTCTGGCACAGGATCTTTTATGGGTATCTCCTTAACCAGGATAACATTTTTCTCCATTGTGTTTTAAGGGCGACTCGAAAGCTCTCGGTGGTGGCCCAACTGCTCTCACTGACGTCAGTGGAAATTTTAACATTGACTTGGGTGAGAGCAGAGCAAGGCGAACGTTGGCTGCTTTTGAAAATCTCACCTTTTAATTTTTTTTTGTGTGCAAATTTCAGTTATCTATTTTGTCAGCAATTGTGGATTTCAGGATCTCTTATGTTCTGATACGTTTTCAGATTTGTGGAAGCGTGGTCAAGAATTCTGTGTTCTGTTCCGCCAACTCTTGAGATCAACTTTGACAAATCACATGACCTCTCTGTGCCTATATTTACCCAGAGGGCACATAATGGCTCATGGGGGGGAGGGGGAGGGGTGTTACTAATTTCAATTAAGGCTTTCAACTGCTTTGCGGTGTGCTTGGATGAAAAACACGGTCTTAATGTGAAGTTTTACTAAGGGTATGTCTGCACTACAACTCTAAGTTGACCTGTGTGGGGTTCTGAGAACCAGGACTCTGAGCTCTGCGTAGCTCCCCACCCAGAGCCTAGTTGCCCCCCGGGCTCCCTGCTCCCAGCTGGGAATGTGTGTGTAGGGGGTGCAGCTGCTTGAGATTCTTGGCTTCCGGAGTGGGGAGCCTCCAGGCAGTGGCTCGGCTGGGAGTGGGGAGCCCGGGGCAGCTGGGCTCTAGCTGCCCGGCTTTCTTGTCAATTTCAGGGCTCCAGCGTGGAGGCATGAAATTGAGAAGACCGCTAATAGCTGAGGTAAGTAACACAGACACTGTATCGCCCTAACTACATGGACCTAAGCCCTACGCCTCTCGTGAAGGTAGCATTATTATGTTGGTGTAGTAGGGTACTTACATCGGTGGGACTCGGCTGTAGGGTGTGCACTGACATGGTTAGGTCAACGTAAACTGCCTTATGTTGGCCTAAATGTGTAGTGTAGACCAAACCTGAATGCTAACGTGCACAGGTGTAGCCATTAACCACAATAAAGGTCACCACCTGGCAGCAAAAGCAAATAACGTTCATGTGGATGACTTTATTCCACTCCTTTATAGCTAGAAAATGTGTGTCTAGCCTCCAGATTGCTGCTGTTTTGGGACAGGCGAGGGGCATTTAGGCGGGCTGCGGCACTATTGCTCTTACTGACGAATGGAACTTTGTGGTGGTCATTTAAAAGGACAGTTTTGTTCCCTTGTTAAGGGGAGAATGAGTTGGGAGGTGGTGGTGGGTGGATAAAAACAAATTATTCAAATCAAAGCCTTTTGCTGCTGATATTGCTTAACTCCAATTCTGTCTTCACACATCAGGGCTTAATGCTGATAGTGATTTACTTACACTTCCTAGTTAATAATTAGACATTGGGAGACACCATAGATCACTCCTAATGGAATATATGGGGTCTGATGAGAGTTTTCTGTTTTGACTAATAAATTTTAGCCGGAATCACCAGGCTTAATGAAATATTACGGCTTTGGAAATGTTTTAGGTCTTGTGCTGAAAAAATAGTGTTACTTTATTCAGTAAATGAATTGATCATTCATTGTGTATCCTGAGCCCTACCTGGCTCTGGAGTATGGGCTGAATGCAAGACTGTGAACTAGAAAGTGGAAAAACTAATCAAATCCTTAAAGACCAGAGGCAGCCAGGCAGGTCTACGCTGACTTTTTCAGTGGTAGCCTCTGGCTACATCCACTTTGATTTTAGTCACCATTGTTAGCATGATTTATAACTTCGGCTTTAAGACTCACACTATTTAGATGTAATAAGATGCTTCGTGGCTTTTATTTCCATTTCCTAATTTCCCTCCTGTCCCTGGTTTTTCCCCCCTTCCCCTCCTCTCTATCCCCCACAACCTCTTGAATCTTGCAGTTGCCCTGCACTGAAAGAACATTTCACCTTCAGTTCCCAGGTGAAGAAAACAGGTCTTTCTTGACTGACGGCTGAACTGCTTATGGACCTGTTGGCTCATGGGTGCTGCTCCGGTTTACAAGCTTTAGTCTCCTCCTGTTGTTGCATGCAACTTTCCCTCCTTAACACTAATGGGAGGGATTCTCTGTAGTGCAGAATAGAAGACCCCAAAGGGATAAAAAGATGCCCGCTTTACTCTGACAGCAAGTGCTCTTATGCAGTTAATTTATGGAAGAGCCACGCCCCCGTGACCAGTGTCCTAACTCCTGCAGAGTCCAGATTCTCTTGTCCTCGATGCTCACACTGCAGCACGTTAGCGGTCCTGTCTACCGAGCATCTGTGGCCAGAGCTCCGATGGAGGGATCCATCTCACTCACCACCATGCCAAAAATTCCATTAAAAGCCTGCAGGAACAAATGCACCTCGTGCTGTCTGTCTTGGGGGTAGCTGCAGCTGCACCTTTTAGCCACCAAACTCAGGATTTGGTGAGCCACAAAAGGGAAGAGTTCCCTCTGCTGCAGATGTCTTGCTGCACAGGTTTTGAGTTTAACTCAGGATATGACAGCAGAAGTAACCCAGCTGATCTTGCCTGTCATGACAAAGGCACCTCCTCAGATATTCAGGTCCTAGACCGCTCAGAGATGTATAGATTGTACCTACTGCCTTGTACTGCACCCTGAAGCAAAGGGGTAACTAGTGCAAGGGGTTGCATAGGAATGATACATACTCGCAGTCACCCATCCCGGTCAGGAGGCAAGCAACCGTGTTCTGTGCCAGGGAAGCTCCTTATAGAGTGCCCTGCAGTAATGCAGTCTGGAGTGAACGTTGATTAGATACACTGTGGTCACAGTGGTGCCGTTAAACCATTCTGGATTCAGGAAGACATTTCCCTCTTGAGATTGCGTAGGTTCAGTGCAAACATAGAGAGTCCAGATGGATGTCTGAGGGTTGGCACTGTACCTTTCAGCAAAGCAACACAGTAAGAGCTGGGGTTCTCAAACGTCATTGTTTCGCGACCCGCTTCTGAGAACAAAAATTACTGACCCCAGGAGGAGGGACCGAAGCCTGAGCCCGCCCAAGGCCCGCTGCCCCAGGGTGGGGGTGTGTGTGGGGGGGGACTCAAAGCCCAAGGGCTTCAGCCCCAGGGCTGAAGTCCTTGGGCTTTGGCTCCGGCCCTGGTTAGAGGGTCTCGGGTTTTGGCCCCAGGCCCCAGCAAGTCTAAGCCAGCCCTGGCAACTCCATTAAAATGTGGTTGCGACCCGCTTCGGGTCCCAACCCACAGTTTGAGAACCGCTGCAGTAGAGCATAGAGATATGGCAACTTCGGGAACTATTTTTTTCTTATGCATATTAGCAATCAAACAATGACAGAACCGTTGCGGACGGTGTGTTGATAGATAATTGGACTATCACCTTGTGTTTATGTACCATGTACCTGGATGCAGACAGCCTTCTGCAAGTTAGCATTTGTAATGAAAACTTAAATACTTTAGAGGCAAGGCATTTGTAGTTAAAGTTTTGACTAGTGGAGTCTGTTCTAAATAGACCTTGGATTTCTGATGTTTCAGAAACTCTTTCTGCCTGAGATTCGTCAACGTAGTGACACGTGTATTTATCCTCCAAGAGCTTGTGTTCATATGTAAACATGCCTTTTAGGATCCTAATTTGGAACAAAGGCATCTCCACAGATGTATTCAGAGCTCAGTGCAAGTTTAAACAGTAAGTGATTTAGAAGTTAGCATGCACATTGGGCAGGTAATGAATAGAATATATATTGTGTGTGTGTCTCATGAATCCGATTGATGGGATCCTGTCAACGCTTTCAAAGCTTCTACCATAAATTGCTGCCTTTCTTTCCTTGATGCTCTTAGGATATCCACAATGCAGTCACACATGTACTCGCGTGTACTTGACGTGTTCTAACTACAGTGAGGGTCTGTAATTTATCAAAGATGTTCATCTTGGGGACTCTTACCCCACCACTTGCTTCTGGCAGTGTTCTAGCCAGGATACTGAGCTAGGTGGACCAGTGTTTTAATCCAGTATGATACTCTCAAGGGGCAGTATCATCATGAATGGGTAATGATGGGACCCCTATAGAATGTAGATGATTTTACAGTGAAATAGGTTACACCTGCAGTAGTTGATTAACCTAAAATAACTCACTAGTTTGTACCACTGCTTGTGTCTGTGCTGCTGGGAGCTGTTCCTCAACCATTTGGAGTAAAAAAATAAATATGGGGAATGTGTAGAAACGATATTATAAAGTAGATGTGTGTATTTACATAATTGCATATTTCGTATAGTGTTTTAGGGGTGGGCGCTGTTAATGTGCATAAGAAGGCTTTTGCAATTCTCTTCCCTCACTGTCAGGATAAATCATCCCCCAAGGGCCAGTTCCCTGCAATACGAACGAAGGTTGTCTTAAAAAACAGTGCCCTTGTGATGTATTTATGATCGATATTCCCTGTTTGCAAATGGGGAAACCTGAGGCACAAAGAGGTTAGGTGACTTTCCCAAGGTTGTACAGTGAGTTGGTGTCAGAGTTGGGACTAGAACCAAGGTTGCGTAATTCGCTCCCCATACTTTATCCACTCGTCTGTGTTGCTCCCCAGTTGTATGGCGTTGCAATTATTTGTACTTCTGTGTGCTGGAAAGGGCAATGTCCACATAAGCATTTTCCAGGCTGTGGGTAAGTGGATACTGTACGTGAGGAAGGAATCGTGAATTTTAGTAGTATGTGGAGAAGGGACGGAACAGGAAAACTGCCTTTTATTCTTCAAAGCTGCTGATTGCATTACTGGGCTGCAGTATCCCAGTCTCTGCCAGCACTACCCTGTAGCTTTCCCTATACACTTGTGTCAAAGAACCAAGATAAGTGTGGACGGTGAACATGACGTTGCTGGAATAGGAAGAAACCACTGGAACGTAGCCACACCATTTCTTCCTGTTTTTAAAACTCTCCCTCCCACCTTGCTTCTGACAGAATATTGACTAGAAACCAAGATCCCATTTTTGCTTAGCCTTAAGGGCAGCCGTTTACAGAGTAGCAGTGTTACACAGGTTTACTGTGTCGTATGTCTGTGTAACACTGGATTTGGATCTTGTATTTAGCTGCCAGAAGTGACTGTGATGAAGTGGGAGAGATAAACTGATAGATTGTGTGCCAGAAAGATGTTGGGAATCAATCAGATAAACGGGGCAGAGAAATAGCTTGCTGTTTTCTAGTGATAATAAACCGGTGGCCTCTGGTCCCTGCATTTTTAAATGTAATTGCTGTAGAAATAATCTCCCAATATAAGCAAATGAAAAAACATCACGGGAGGTGTTCTTAATTGAGCTTGAGTTGCCTTTTCTCTTTCGCAATAAAATGTGTGACTTTTGAAGGTGGGGGTACAAAGCTTCCTTTTGTTTAAATCTCTACTTTATTTAAAAGAAAAAAAAACCCTCAGGAGATATTTATTGGTAAATGTTGGTAAACATTAATTTCACTGTATACATACAAACTGATGCAGAAATATTTCCATCGATGACAACAGAAATTCACAGATGGCCAAAGAAAGAAAAACGCTGCTTGAGAACTTTAGAATTTGATTTAAGACTATTTGCTTTGTATATTTTGACATGTGAAGTTGACAAATTTGTGTTTTAATGGTTATCAAGCTTTAACTTTTTGAATCTCTATATCTGCTGTCATTAAATAATGTCTGAGTACCCTCCATAATTTTCCACAACTGTTCAAATTTAAATAAACACATACATTATTATCCATCAAAATTATATATATATAAAAAAAATCAAAGAATGCCAAGTCTATTTCGATCACTTTTTGGGGGTGGGGGGGAGAGACGGGGTGATTTTCACCTGCTTATTTCAGTGATTTGCTCATGCTGTTGGAATCCCCATAGTGCATTAGTTTCTTACATAGAGCAATACTTGAGGACATCTTTTAATGTCACAGCTGTGCAGAGGTGATTGGAAGCAGAGTCTAAGGCAGGCTGTTGTAAATTGCAGTGTTTGGGCGTGGAGGGGAGTGTACTAAGCTGCAGCGCCATCTCTTTGGTGTTGCATCATGGTTGCACAATTCTTGCCCCCAGAGTTCTGGCGGCCAGCTGGGGTCAGGTATGTTCTCATTCTTTCACCTTGCCTGCATGTACTCCTTGGGCAGGATAAGTGTTGCATCCAGCACTGTGACTTCTCCCCACCTTACGCTCAAGGGCTTTGGGGGGCAATGATTGAAATGAATGGAAATCTTTCTGTTGATTGTCATGGTACCTCAATTAGCCACTGGACTCCAGCTGTCCCTGTTGTGCAGAAGTACAAGGCAGGGGAAGCCCTCCTTAGACATCTTTGTGAAAGACAAAAAGACTGATTCTTCAGTTTCTTTTGAGTTTCAAATGCCATTTGAGATGCGGCCTGTTGTATTAATTTAGATGGAATATATGGGACAGAGGTGTTAACATAAGCCAGTCGCTGTCCATCATTAAACGGTGTTAAACAAGGTCTGGGGTTTGGTATACAAAAACCTCAGCCTGTTTAGTATCGTGGTGCAAACACCAGTAAAAATCCTTTCAACTTTTCATTAAAAATACAGAAAAGAACTAAGAGTTAAAGCATTTGGAAGGTTAAGTATTGATTAAGACTTTCATTTTAACATTTCTTGTTTCCTTTCCCGTTAACTGGAGAGAGTTTTAAAAGGAACCCCCCCTCTTGTCTGACAGTCTCTTAGATGGTATCAAAGATGGTGATATCTGTCCTTTTGGGGAAAAAAGAAGACGTTAGTTGAGATGAGCAGCAGCTGTTGTTAAAGTCTGATCCCATTTTGTTTCAGGTGGTGTTGGGGATTCTGTTGGAGCTGGTAGGGGTGGTGATGTCATCTTGATACCTCTCTTTGGCCAAACTGGTCAGGATGTCCCTCAGGATGAGGACAAAGATGGTCAAAGGTCCCAGTAGACAGTGGGGGTGACAGCCAGGATGGTAAAGCTTGCATCAGTAGTTTCCATCTGTTCTTTCTATTTCCCCCCCAAAGTGTCCTCCTTTATGAACCCAAAAAGAGAGCGATGGGTAGAATAGCTCATCCCCTCATTATTTTGTCCACCAATTGGGCCTAATATCTGACACTCCAATTTTGATTCATTAATTTCTGGTTCCACATCTTCTGTTTTTAACCAAGCATGATTTTAACATAGTCCTTGAACCATCTCAGTAGGTCCTTTTGTTGACAGTCTGTCTCCTTTTCCCATCAATATTTGTTATAGGTTATTGTGACATCTTATGAACCTTCACATACTTTTTACGGTTAAGTGCAAATTAGAGTACATTTGTAGGTTCAGTTATCACAACAGGAACTCTGTCACCATGAATGAAACAGTGACATTTTGGGAAGTCTGCAACTTGGGAGATCATGTTGATTTTATTTTTGTTCTGTACGCAAGCTATACAGCATATAATATCTAGCTCGTGGTGTTAAACAGACATTGGTCAGGTATCCCAGAAGGCTGCATGCGACACCCTACTGGCTGAGGAAGATGCACAGATAAAACCCAACCCTTTTCCCCAGAACTTGGAAAAGAAATAGGAAGGTCTGTTTTAGCATCTGGATGCTGGCTGTAAAGCATTCTGCCTTGCTGATCCTCAGAGCAAACGTGATTGCCTTACCAGGGTGTGACTCTTATTTTGTGTAGTTTTTTTTTTTTTAAATGTTAGGAGAGGCAAGTGGGATTATGGGGCAGAGGTATCATTGCAGCCCCTGAAATATAGCCCTCGAAACACCCACTGTTAATGGAAGCAGTGTACGTAATTCCCCACAGCCTCTGAAAATTCAGCCTCTTTTGTGCCTCCCAGAGACCGAAGAACCTGCAGGTCAGTGAAGTGCTAGCTCAGCCATTCACCCTGTCTGCTCTGATGAGGGAAGAGAGGCCATATTCCACTTGTAAGGCTTCTTTCTAGCTAAGGCTCTTGGAAGGATCTGAGCGTATCATTCCATTGTAGAATCACCACTTTTTCTGCAGTTCCACCCCCCCCCCCCTTTTTTTTTTTACTGCCAAAAGCCACTCAGTATCGTGCTTTCAGTTCAGAGAGTGGGACCCCCTCCGAGATCACTGCTAATTGTAAATGATGGGAGGCATTGCATAGCCAGATGTTGCAATATGCTGGTCTCCTGGAGGGAAGAGGAGTCTGAGGGAAGTTGCTTGTCATATTGGACCACTTTGTCTAAGTGGGTGCAGTTCCGTTCAAGACAATAATATTTGCGATGGGATTAGATGAAATAAAAATGGGGTATGTGCAGGTAGAAGTAAACTTCCTGTCTTGGGCATGTTTTTACATATTTGCCTAGTATAAGGGGCAAATAAACACACTCACTCACTCACTCACTCTTCTGAAGCATCTGAAACTGACCGACAGGTTACCCTACACACTATAGGTCTTATTTTGTGTGACAGTTCCTGTGCTCCCATGAGCTGCACCTTCGTACACCACCTAGGACTGCACTGTTTGTATTACGAGAGTGCCTACTTCACTCTTTAAGCTCCCCTAAGAAATGGATTGCATTTTCAGTTACTGCCCAGCGCTGGCTGATCCACCACCATCCCACCCATTTAGACGTAAGATCATCAGTTCTTCATCCCATTGATGGGAGACTAACGTTTGATCCAGTGTGCTACAGCATCCTTCCCCTCTATATCTGCCTGACCTTCTCAGCTGATACAGATGGGTCGGGCTAAACTAATCATAAAATGATGAAGGGAATGCTGCACTAGTCATTGATCCATCTGAAATTAACTGTAGCACAATAAGTCTTCCTAATGGCCTTCAGTTATATGCTCCAGTCATGGATTTTTTTTCTTTTCTAAAGAAGGGGTTAACATGAATTCACCTGCTCTTTTGCCACTGGGTTTTGTTTTATCGATTGTACTTTTTTCAGAGGCGTCCCTGCCATGTCACTCAAAATTCCTGCTGTCTTGTAAAGCTAGCTGGGGCTAAGAAAACAGTAATGCCTTTGGTATGTGGACAGGGTTTCTCAAAAAAAAAATAAAAAAAATAATAATAATAATTAAGGCAGCGAGGCACATAAATTCCACCTAAATTCCTAAGGCTCCTTTGAAAATCTCAAACTCAGTGCTGACCTGTGTTTAATGTGCTTTTACATTTGGTCATTCTCTTCCCTCCTCCAGCTCCTTCGAGAACTTATAGAACGGAAAACCAGTTCACTGGACCCCAACGATCAGGTGGCCATGGGCAGGTAAGCGATGAGCTGTAGTTGTCTATATTCTGTGTTAACTAGCTGCACCCTACAGCCACTTAGATTCCATGGGTGTAAAACTTCCCAAAAGTTCCCAGTCCTGCTTCTTTATGTGTGACGGGTTCCCCCTGGGGTGCCACCTGGAACTGGGGTACCACTGAGCCCTCTGAACCGCCAGCCTGGGCTCCCTCTCTCACTGTGCTGCTGTGACAAGCTGCAGACCCACTCCCAGTTCTAAACTTTCACCAGCATTCACACAGGTAGGGACACACCCAGCTGCAGTTTCATGCAGGCTCTTTGACTAGCCACTTCACAAACCAACAGTAGAAAGGCTAAAGCCAAGGTAACTCTCAGCTCCCCAGGCACCCCCCATCCCCACCGCCCGGAGCATAAACCCAAAATTATACCATCTTGCACTGCACAGGGAACTGTACAGCGCAAGCTCATAGAGTTCACCCCCCACTCCTCAGTGTGGAGAGGAATATACAACAGCCTTTGCCCCTAGAGCTACAATTTCTCATGCATTTCACTCCAACTCATTGGTTTAGATAAAGCAAAAACAAGTTTATTAACTACACAGGATAGATTTTAAGTTATTATAAGCGATAGCAAACAGATCAAAGCAGATTACCTAGTAAATAAACAAAAACGCCAACTAAGTCTAAGATGCTAGAAAGATAGGATATGAATTAGCAAATTCTCACCCTAGCTGATGATACAAGCAGGCTGCAGATTCTTAAGGCACCATCTACACTTGCTTTGCAGCTTGTTTCGTATACAGGCTAGAAATCCCTTCAGCCTGGGTCCAGCACTTCCCATAATTGAGTCTTTGTTCCTCAGCTGTTTCCAGGAGTCGTCTTTTGTGGGGAGTGAAGAACCACCAATGATGTCACTCCCTGCCTTATATAGCTTTAGCATATGGCGGGAACCCTTTGTCCCAAACCTCAGTTTGTGGAAAAACACTGACATCCCAAGATGGAGTCCAGAGTCACGTGGCCTGGTCACAGGCCCTGGCACACCTTGCTGAGTCATAGCGGCCATTACTTACAGGCCATCTGGAGCCTTCTCAGGAAGGCTCACCAGGTGATGGATAAGTTTCTCCTAAGACCTATTGTTTTCCCTAATGGCTCATTGCCCTGAATAGGCCCTTCCCCACCCACAATCTAGACTGAAAGCATCTTGCCTAGTGGGCGTCACCCAGGCGTAACTACATTTGAAATACATAGTCAATATTCATCACTTCAGAAACAAAAGTGATACATGCATACAAATAGGATAATCCTATTCAGCAAATCATAACTTTTCCAATGACACCTCACATGACTTATCTTGTACAAAATGCATCATAATTATGCCATAATCATGTCATGTAATAATAACACTATGAAGAATATGGGATGCAGTGTTACAGTGTGGTTTTGCAACTGATCTCATGGAGAGCAGCTGGGTGTAATAACAAGATGATTGGTTAAAAGCAGAGGCATAATATCAGCTAGGCAGGGTATTCCCAGTGAGGACTCTGTGGCTCTGGACCCACATTGCCAGAACTTGTATTTGCTGGCCTTCATGTTACAAGGCCCCACTGGTTTGCCAAACCTGGAGAGGTAAGGGGGCTGGATGGGGGGGAGGGGAGGCTGGGATATGCTGGACTGGGAAATGCTGCTGGGATGTTAGGTAAGAGCAGCAGCTCTTGTACGGAGCTTGTAACAAGTCTTGTAACAAACTTCAGAACGATTGAATTCAGCTGTTGGTGCAGCACCTAGAGGAATGGGTTATAAATAAATAAAACCGATAAATCACCCTAATAATAAGTAATGGCTTAAAGATGATGCCTGAAAGCATTATTACTCTTTTGCAGCCAGACGTATTTCTTTTCAAAGCCCCCTGCACTCTTTCTCGCTTTCAAGACTTGCTTTTCCTGTCTACCCCAAGTTTGGGGAAAAGAGTCTTGATCTACCCTGACAAATGTGCTCTAGATGAAGCGACAGCTCACTGGTGAAATTTGGGATCAGATTATGAACTGTGATTTGTCGTCCTATAAAGAATCAAACCTGCTGTATAGTGTGGGGTTCCCTTGTATGCACTTTCCCTGCTGTTTTTAAAAAAAAAAAAAAAAAAAAAAGAGAGAAAAGGTACAGTACAATTAAAACAGCGTACGGGAATGTTTCCTGGGTGCCAAAAATAAAATGTGTGCTTTGCGGGAAGCTCTTATTTCTCACTCTAATTCTGTGGCTAGAAAATACAGAACATTCCAAAAACTGCTTAATGAACAGTATACATTTAAATAGCCACAGGCCATAATTTAGAAAAGCATAAAAGGAAAGGAAAGCTGAAAATGATAGAATAGAATTCTCCACTGAAAAGTGATATGGGGATGTGTGTGTATAGGGGGAGAGGAAGGGAAAATGCTTTATGAAATTTTGTGTGGGTGAAATAACTTTTGTCCATGTGAAATATGACTTGAATTTTAGTGCGGTAGGTCAAATTTATTTTGTGTATGTCTGGAATATTATGGAAAGCTATTCACTATAATTTAACGTGGCATAGCCAAAATTGCATTTAAGTGGTGATTACATTGTACATTTATCTGACTTTACAATAAAATAGATTACAGTCATTAAGATTATATTAAGATTGCGGTAATTGGATTTTGCTAGATTTTTTCCCCTGATGTTGGGTTTTCATTGTATAAATCAGGTAGGATGATGCTTGTTTCTTTTTTTAAAAAAAAAATGTTTGTATCTAGTAGCAGTTTATTTCCCCCTGTGGAAACTTCTTTGACTTGAGCAAGCTCTGTGTAAGGAATAGGACCCTCCCTTCTACAGAGTGATGGGGAATAAGCAGCACTTGTTGCTTTCCTTTTGTTTGTTTTTATTAAGAAATGCACTTACCATTAGGCAGTGGTTTTGGTGGGGGATTGGCCAGTTATTATAGTCAGAGGTAGTGGGAAAGAAACACTCGCTTGTAATTTTATATACGCTTTCCAAAAGCCTGGAAGGAAACTCATTCAAATGGAACTGTTGTATAACGTTAAATCTGTTTATGTAGTTAGTATAACCCACCCCACTAAAAGAACCAGCTACATATGTAGCTTATGACAAATGGAGAAAGGTAAACAATCTATTCTACTGCGTGCGTTCTTTATACAAAATACAACTTATTGTAATAGCTGGGGCGGGGGGGGGAGCAGTAATCCTTTAAGGGTTTTTACTGGCCTTAGCATTTCTGTTGATGAAGAAAATCTTTTGAATTCTAAAGATTCTTTCTTTAAAAAAAAAAAATCATTAGCCAAGAAAGAATAAAAACATAGGGCCAGATTGTACCTGCTGTGGCTTTTTCCTGCACACGGGATGTGAATTCCCACTGAATATTAATCATTACATCAAGACCAGGACAGCTTATCTGTCTCCCCAAGAATGGCTGGGGCTTCAGCCCCTGAGATCTGCCAGAGTCCATGGTCATCTACACATAGGCTCTAATGTTCCCTGTGCTCTCCTGTTTGTAGCTATGTACTCCTCCTCAGGGGTATTTCAGTACGTAGTATGGGGAGACTGGTGTGTGCTATTGAAAACTAGGGCAGCGTTAGCTTGCGATAGGGTCCTGTACAGGGCTCAGGTGAGGGACAGTGCCACAGTTATTTAGGATACCAACTTTTGAGCGAAGAACAATGCTGTGGGCATTTGAGCTTTTCAGACTGCATTTCCATGGTTTTTGCCATTGTCACCTTGTGACTCTTCCTAAAAACTGGCCTGATCAAACAGCCCTAGCAATGATACGTAACCACCACTTTGGATTCCCCAGGCAGTGGCTGGCCATCCAGAAGTTACGAAGCAAAATACAGAAGAAAGTGGACCGAAAAGCCAGCAAAGGAAGGAAAATCCGGTGAGTGGCAGCTTCTTCAAACTACAGAGAAGAAACTCTTGTCTCACCAGTTGTAACCTGACTGCCCCGTTTTGGCACTGAAATGTGTTGCCAGACTTGTTTTGTCCTGGCAAGGTAGAAGATGTTGCTCTGAGACATGCCCGTTACGGGGGAGGGAGCTCTTAATGACTCTAGAACTAGTGATCAGTTGGATATAATCGGAGCGGGAATTGCTCAAATCAGTCCTTACAAGAATGTTGCATTGGGCATAAAAAATGCCAGGGAGAGACTTTCAGAAATGCCTAAGAGATTGAGGGCCACAACTCCCAATGAAAGTGAGTGGGACTTGTGCTCCTAAATCCTTTAAGGCTAGATTTACAAAGGTATTTAGTTGCCTAAAGATGCAGATAGGTGCATATGCCTCCGTTAGGCACCTAATTGCGGTAGACTTTCAATAGAGATGAGGTGAGTGAGGTAATACCTTTTAATAAACTTTCAATGGGAGTTAGGTGCCCATCCAGGTTAGGTGCTCTTGTAAGTCCCACTAGCCACCTACCTGCATTTTTAGGCACTTCAATTCTTTTGCAAATCTGGCCCTAAATTTTGTGACCTTTTCCTTCTAATGTTTGCATTTGCAAACTCTTCCAGGTTGTGTGGTGAGAATGGAAAGTGTGTAGAGGAGCTGGGATTTGTTCCCCTTTGCAGAGCAGGTGCATTGCTCTTCCTGAGTTCAGAGCAACTACATGATTTGTAGTGGAGGAGGTATTTGTAGCACAGAGGCACGCTGGAAAGCTGTACTGCTTCCTGAAAAATCTGCAACATTAACCATCCTTTTGTGAGTAAACTATAAATCTCGAGTTTAGATGGCATCTGATAGAAAGTCAGTGGAGTCAGTGTGGGTCAGGCCTGGCATAGCCATTTTTAAGATAGATGTCATAAGATAATTTATTAAAAGAGGGAAGAGCTACTTTGTTGGCCTGAAAAGCCTGTAATTATTGACTATCAATATTCTATTCTGTCAGCGTCACACATAATTGGATATATTCATGATTCAGTCAAAACTACTGACAACATCATACAACTGAGTCAGATTCATAAACCTTTAGGAATAATGGGGCAAGTCTCTCATTGCGTGTGATCTGTGCGCTTCGGAATTCCTGAGAGATCAGAAATCCCTCAGTGTCCGTGGCTTGTTACATGTTAGCTACCTTTTTAAATAAGAGTTGCAGTGACCCAGGGGGAAACTATTAATATATAGACAAGAAGAAAATATGTATTCGCTGATGTATGTGATTAATGTACCATTAAATCCTATCATCTTTCCAGGGCGGTCTAGTGGAGAGGGCTAGGAACCAGGCGGACTGGGTTCGATTTTTGGTTCTGCCACTGGGTCACTGTGTGTCTGTGTCTGTGTCTTTACTTGCGTGATTCACTAAGTCTCTCTGCACTTCCATTTCCTCCTCTGCAGAACATGGATAAATGTCACTTATCTTTTGTAAAGCACTTTGAGATCTGGGTGCGAAACATGTTATGTAAGCACTAAGTATTAATTGCTGTCACTTATCATTGTAGTCCATCATCATCATACTGCCTTCCCGCACCTTTCTGTGCTTTAAGATGTTTGGATGAAGGGCCCTGTGTAAGTGTAAAAGGCTGCTGAGTTTTCTCTAAGCACGTTTAGACGCTCCTGGCCTCTTAGCACTCCAGCGCAGGAGATGACTGCTATCCCCACTTCACAGATGGGGAAACTGAGGTACCAAAGGGTGAGGTGAGACTTACCTAAGGTCACACAGTTAGTCTTGGCAGAAAAAGAACCCGGGAGTCTTGCCTCCCGAATCCCTTCTCTAACCCGCTAGACCATATCGCTTCCTGAGTGGATATCTATGAGTGTTATATTTCTACTTGTCATGGAATAATTGTGCAGCTGTGACTTGGGATGGCTCACTGTGTCTGTAATTTGATATTTAAAATCTGGTAGACTGGGGTTTTGGAAGCTCACATTTTAAAAGTGTGAGAGTAAGTAGAGCTGGGCAAACAATTAACGGTGGACAATTTATTAGCGTGATTAAGCCCTTTTTTCCAATTCACAAATTGTCCCTGAACATACTGTGATTTGTATGAATGCATTAATTGTTAATATCACTTAAGTGAACCCATAGAGTGAAATATGTTCTCTTATTTCATATTTCATCCTATTGATTTTTTGTTGTTCGTAGCATTTGTTTGCCCCAAGTCACGGTATTATTTCTGTTCCCTGATTGGGTGACTCTGCACCATTATAAGAGGGTGATTGCTTCTATGAGGAATGACAAAGACCCCCGTGTTTGTGCACAAAGGTCCATG
Source organism: Chelonia mydas (assembly GCF_015237465.2). Classification (NCBI taxonomy): domain Eukaryota; kingdom Metazoa; phylum Chordata; order Testudines; family Cheloniidae; genus Chelonia; species Chelonia mydas. Next base: position 7,632,299 of record NC_051257.2, read on the forward strand.
TTCCAGGGTGAATGTGGTTATTTTCATGAAGAGCCATTCTGCAATATTCATGCAAGCTAAAACTCTCTCCAGGGAGTGTTCCTGGATAAGAGAACAAAAAGGACTGTAAAGGTGCCCAAGAGGAAAGGTGGCTTGTGAATCCTTTTGCCTGCTATTCATCAAGATGTAAGAATAGGAATGACTTGGGTAAAGCGTTTCGAACTTAGGGAGCCAGCAGAACAGTTTATATAGAAAGCTGCTGGGTTGGAATCTCCTGCTCTAAAGACTAAGGGTGTAAAATCACTGGCCTGTTCTGAGTTCCTCTGTAGTCTGTTTAGATCTTATTAAGCAGGTCCCAGAGCATGAGGGGTGGACAGGCTTCTGCAAGTTTCTGACCTAGTAGGAAAAACAAACTGGGGATTGGGCTTTCACAGGTGCAGTGTATCCCTGGGAGGCAGCTTGTTCTAGCGGACAAGTAACTGGACTTGGAGTCAGGAGCTCTGCCACTGTGTGACTTTGGGCAAATCCCTTCACCTCTCTGTGCCTCTGTTGTTCCCTGCCCACGTCTTTGTCTGTCTGGTCTTTTTATATTGTAAATTGTCCAGGAGAGGGGCTGTCTCTTCCTATGTTTATATAGCTGCTAGAACAATGGAGCCTCAATCGTGGCTGGAGCCTCTAGGTCCTACCATGGCAGATGATGATAATTAATGATGGGAGACTGGTATTGTGGGAAAGCCTCTCGTAATCTAACCCTGCTCCCACCAGTGGCTTTTTGTTTGGGCACTAGTACTAAAGAGGAACTAAGACACTATTAGGGGAGGAAGTTGCACACAGAGTCTTTGATTCGTCAGAGTTTTCTGTCTTGGAATAAAGCTCAGGTGCAAGTATACTGCTCAAGGACGCTGGAGTGTTTTCGCTTTTGGCTGTGACAAAAAGTGATTTGTTTATTATTGCTCATCCACTATGTGGCATATTTATCATGTGACCTTTTTTTCCCCTCTTGTTAATGTTAGGAAGGGTGGAAAAACTACCGACTCGAAATAGGGAGTCATTAAGCATTAGCCACCAAGGGAGCCAGCGTTTCCATTTCGGAGACTGGGACATTTCAGTGCAGGCAATGCCATTTCCTTTTCTTTAATAGTTACTAATGTGCTGTCTGTTTATTTCCTGCCTTATTCAGGTATCATGTCCATAGCAAACTGGTGAGCTTCATGGCACCTATTGACCACTGTACAATGAATGATGATGCCAGGTGAGTAATAGATTAATTATGGTTCTCAAATGGCTTCATGACAGCATGATATTGACCTGTTCTTCAGTCTGTCGCCCTCTCCATTTCTTCTTATCAGTTAACCATTTGTCACTGGCATCATAGCCTGGGTGTCTTAGCCACATCTGTCCAGGCAATCTAGCTGAGCTTTCACTCCTGTAATTACTGTAAAACCAAACGAGAAGTTTCTATAAATCTTGATGCTGACTCCATGATTCCTGCTTTAAAAATCCCCCAGATTTTAAAATCTCTTCATTTTGGAGCATGATTATGGAAATAGAGAGCCAAATTCCCCATTGTCCATTGGCTGAAATCCCAGGTTAGAAAAATAATCAGTCCCTTTGCATCAGGAGTGGAGAGTTATACACTATAGTCTTGTGAGTTTTACATAATATAAATGTACAGTACAGCTAACACCGAGATGTAGTACCAAAAGAAGGAAATTCACTTAAAAGATCTAAATGATGTCTATTGTTTATTCCTATTTAAATAATAAAAATGTCTATACAAGGCTGTAGGAGCCCTAGCACATTAATTAGTAAAGAAAAACAAAACAAAACAGTGTAACTATGAGCTTGACTGCTGGTAAGTGTTTTTGTGGGAGGGAGGTGGGCGTAATTTTCCAATGGATGTATTTATGTTGCTTGAGAGATGCCTTTCTTCAGGTTCCTCACACAGGCATTTGATCTTAACAGTTAGAGAGATGCCCATTGTACGTCCATCTGTCTGGAATATGGCAATCACGCTTGTGCGGTTCCTAGTCAGGATCCTTTTGGATAGAGTTGTGGGAGTAATGTGTAGTGTTCAGGGGTCCCTAGAGGTGTCAATAGGTGCCAGTAGTGACCTGGAAAAGGCTGCTTTGTGGCAACTGGTACAGAAGTTGAATATTGCTCTGTTTTGAACACATTAGGACCCCATTTCTCTGAACAGTGTGACTGGCTGTTTGGATAAACAGGCAGGCTCTCTCTACACACGTGATGCGCAATGGGAGACCTAATAGAGTTTCGGGTAATAGGTTTTCAGGTAAGGAATGTGTAGAATAATGTGCGTCCCCTGTACTGACCAGAAAGAATTATTGCCTCTGCGCAGCAGTTGAGTTTCAAATCTCCATGTCTCAGGTTCTTCCCTGGCCCTCCGAAACCATAACTGAGTCGTGCATTGCACAAGGCTTTCTGGATGTGGCCAGCCTGAAGTGAGTTCCCAGGGTGAAACCCTCCTGCTCCCATCTCCCTCATGCCTCACCTTTGAAGTTTAAGCATGAATGTTCCAGGGGCAGACAGGTTATGTTGGTTTAGAGAGGGAATAGTGGTCCTTGTGGTAGGTGAATAGTTGGTGGGCCCCGGGTCCTTTATTGCTTTGTAGATCATAATTGGCACCTTCAGTTTCACCGACAGGTTTGCTGTCAGCCAGCCGGCAGCATGGGAGTAACACACTCATGCCTTGCTACCTTGCCCAGAAGGGCTTACCGGCTTCATTCTATGCTGCTCAAGTTTCTGGGTGGCCCTGGCAGGGACCCCGGCAGTGACATAGCTTAGGAGTAGCACAGGCATTGATGTCCTTGACAGGCCTTGCAGCACCGTGGAAAGATCACAGTCTTTTGGCCAAAGCTCCGTCATTGCTCGATTTTTGCCTGGAAGAAAATTCTAAAACCCGGTTATTCTCTTGACCTCTTACAATAAAAGGGAATGCGTTAGAGAGACAGGCTGAACGTTCCCATTCGCCGATCCACATTGTATGCCTGAAGAGGGCTGTTTTCGTAGAACTTGGGCTGCCACTTCTTCCATCTTCATGGCTTTTCTGTAAAGATAAGGGTAGACGCTTGGTTTATTTTCACTTTTAAGCTCTATTGTCATTAATGGCTCTGGGGGAAAGGCTGAGGTTGCAGCAGCAAATTCTCCCTTTCGTGACTATTTATTAGGAAGTTACTCACCTTGTCACAGGGACAATGTCGGCTACTTCCTTTTCAGAAGTTATTTTGCATTCTCCATTTTTTCTGACGACCTTTTAAAAATGCATTCACCTATGGGTTTGTGAGAAGTAGCTTGAGGTGAGAAGAGGTTCATGCATGAACGGGTGGGCTGGGGGAGACATGTACACGTGTGTGTTTGGATGGACAGGTGCACTTATATACTTCTGTTGATGAAGGTCACCATTAGCATGTCAGTGTTAGCGTTGGCACTACCAGCAAAGATATGCTTATCGTGCTGGGACTGGGGGCTTTGCTTTTTGGGGTGGCCCAAAAGGGAACCAGGCGGGAGATGTGAAAATCCACGTGTTTCTATAAACGTGGGAAAAGAAGCACCTCTTGCTTTTAGATTGCAAAAATCCAGCCTCAGCATAAACATGTCCCTAAACTAGCCTCTTCTGCCTTTCTTGTAATGTGCTTCTCTCACTACCCATGTCTTAATTTATTTATTTTGTTTTAGCATAATTAGTGGGTGGCATGGTAGGAAAAGAAACCCGTAAGAGTTGGTACTCATCTTGTGCATAATAATATGCTAGATTCTAATATTTCTCTGTCCCAGTATTATCTCCAGTTGACTGGCTGTGACTTATGCACTGAGAATTTTAAATGAGGTTGGGGGTGTTTTCCATTTTGTGTGTGTGATATATATTCTCCTATAGATTAATCATGCACACCCCCCCATGCACACAAAATGAAAGACACCTCAATTTACCTGTGTGTGTGTGTGTGTGTGTGTGTGTGTGTATAAGTATAAATAAAAAGGCTGATTATAAGAACCTGGGAATTGTCATAGCACGTTGGCTCAGCCCTGAGGTGACCTTGCCACCACTTTGTCAGAGTACAGCAGTTGTGTTTGTTCCAAAAGTTGCACAGAGCAGCCTGCAAGCTGAAACCCCACACCGAGCACACGCCAATGCTAAATGCACTGGAGCAGCCTGGAGAACAGAGCAATTCAGGAGCAGCAACAGCCTGTCTGAAGTGCAGCACGCTTTACTGGGCTGCTGCCCTCCACCACCCGCCCCCACTACTTTTCAGAGAGGCACCTTGGCTCCCAAATAAACTGCAGGGGGGGTCCAGCTGACCCTAAGAACCTATTACAGCTAATAGGGTGTTATCTATGTTATGCTGTGTCAACATAGTTATCATTGTGGTGGGGGAGAGAGTGTTTGACATTTGGTTTACTGAAAGCATCTCCTGGGGGCTTTCACCACTTATAGCAGGTTATTACATTGCTTGCATGTTTTACAGATTCTTTCCCCGGCAGGAATGGGGGCAGCAGCTGCTGCTGCTCATTGCCTGGCTGTGTGAAGTTATTTCTGTCATTAAGTTTATCATCCACTTTGGGCCCGGTCTACTTTTTAATGGCACTGAAGTTACTCAGCTGGGTTTCTAGTCACACAGAATGTTCCAGCTCGCTTGTCCGTGTGTTACCCCCAGACAGTTACCAGAGTGGGTTTTCCAGCCAATGTGCCATTGGATTCTAGCTGGGTCTTACCTACACATGCTTCCACAACATGCAAGATTATACTTCCAAAATCTACACAGAGGCAGTGTAGCCTAGTAGTGGGTGCTGGACTGGGAGGGAGACCTGGGCTCTATTCCAGGCTGACCCACTGGCTTGCTATTTTTAGTGCTGTAGTGTGAGCCCAGGTCTGTAGTCCTGGGCTCTGAGACTCACTTCTGAGGTGTGGGGTTTTTTTTTTTTTTTTGTTTTTTTTTTTTGCAGAGTAAACATGCCCTAGAGATCTTTAGCACCACACAGCAGTGTTAGACAACGGAGGAGGAGAGGAATGTAGCATCCAATTTAAACTGTGGGTGAATTTAAAAAGGGAAAGACACCTATGTGCGTGAACATGGGAAAGTAATGATAACACGAGGTAGTAAAAGGTAATCTTTATTGTTTGCAAGTGTGAATTGCTCAGATGTCCAGAGGCATGACCCTAAAGTAAATAAAACCCTGTACCACCCTATACTGTAGTCTGAAAAGGTTTAAACCAGAAACAAGTTTTTAAGCCTAAAGAAGGCATTAATTGTTAGAGGGCTAAGGAGTGGGGGCTGTAATAAGGGCCTGAAATAGATAAATGTATGCATAGGCCACTTGGCACCACTCTGACAGTGTAAAAGGGTCTTAAAATGTCAGATTTATGCTTACATGTACATGTGAACAATGCTTACACCCACTTGCCACGTAAAGGGACCATCTAGAATGGTGTAAAGAGACCCTGCTGTAAATAGCAATCCAGGTCCCAGTGCTTGTTGGCCAAATTTGCTGAAGAACAAAGTGGCAAAGAACAGATCCATTTGAAGAGAAATAACCTTGCGCCTGTCTGCACAAATGTTTAGTTCTCAGCAGGCTGGGATGTGAATCTACCCTGCCTCTTTGAAACGGGATTAGATCAAAGCACATTAACAAGCTGTTAATGTATGTTACCAGGGTCCGTGTGGACAGGCAGTGCATGGCAGGCTAGTACAGGGTAGGTTCGCACCCCAGTGTGCCGTGAACTAATTGTTCATGTAGACAAGCCCCTCGTCTCTTGCTGGCCAGCATGCAAGGAAAGCGATAAGCAGTGACTCCTAAGTGGTAAACACCAGAGCGAGATGGAATATTGTTTTACATCCTGAATTTTAGAAAAGAAATGTACAAATACAATACAGCCTCTTAAAGTGCTTTGTCAACATCACTGCCACGTTCCTTCTTATTCTCGCTGCTGCTTGGAATAATAGAATTTGTGCAGGCAATTAATCTTCAGCTTGCCACTTTTTCGTGCACCCAAACCATGGGCATAGCTGTTTAACCTCGTATTCACATATATTATGTTGTAATGTATGGTACACGGCTGGCCTCCAACCTTCGATATTTAAGTCCCCTTTGCTATTAAAGTATATATTGGAAAGGTGATTTTATAGCTATTTTAGGGAATGCGTGTGTGTATAGATTTAGATTTAAGATTTAAATTTATTTATAGTGTCCTCATGTTGGGATTTGTATACCTATCTGTAGTATCATCACCGCACCCCTTTAAAATAAGGAAGTGTTATAAATCCCCATTATACAGATAGGGAACAGAGAGACAGAATGGCTAAGTGACTTGCCCAAGGTCACACAGGAGGTCCATGGCAGAGCAAGGAATTGAACCCAGGCCTCCCAAATCCCAGGCTAGTGCCCTAACCACTGGGCCATTCTTCCCCTTCAAGGGCCCTAAGTGGTTAGGCACCCAGCTCCCACTGAAAGTTCCCACTGAAAGGTAGGGAATTGTCCCTTTACAGATGAATAGAGGTTACAAATCCAGGCCTGGAGGAGCTTACCTATCTGTATGGAAATGAGTGTGGTTTTTGTTAGGGGTGACCGCACAAAGTTGTTGATAATAGGCCCCATCCTGCAACTGATCTAGTCACTGTAGTAAGCACTACCCTCAGGAGTAAACATTTCCAGGATTGGGCCCTTGATTAGTATGATTGTTTATATTGTGCATTTTTATTAGTATAGTTATCCGAGGGTCGTGGAGTATGGTATGTGGGTGTGTGTTTCATGTAGATATAATACATATATTCTCAAAAAACAAGCAGCTTGTCACAGTGTTTCTCATAATGATACTGTCCTAGTCACGTAACAACATTATTATATCCCTGCTGGAAGTTTGAAAACTTGCACAAAGGAGTTCCTTAAAGATATAGATGTTTGGCCCAAACCCTCTTATCTCCCAAGAAGACAGGCTGTTCTGACAGGTGAAACAAGACTGGGCAAATATGCAACATTGATCTAATCAGTTGGAACAAGAGCAATATTTTAACTGGTGCTTCTTTTTAACAGCATCATTAAGGGCTCTCATTACTCTTTTATTAGAGGCTGACTCTATTTCTTATCAGATTACAGAATGAACATAACTCATGGCACTGATTTGATCTCTTGTTAAAGAGGATTACAGCTTTGCATTAACTCGGATTGGCACGGTTTATAATTCGCTTGTTGATACACCATGCTGGCGGTGTCGCATGTTTGACCCCCTCCTCAGCTGTGCTGCAGGGAAGGACACCCATACATCATCATTAAAGATGGCACCCAGCACAAAAATGGGAAGCAAAAAAAGGGAGGCTTTTCTGCCGTCATGTCAGGAAGAAGCAAAAACCAACCACCCTCTCAAGTGCAAAGGGAAATTCAGAGCAGGGATTTATACCATCCAGGGGGAGGGGACATACGTGTTAGCTTTTGGATGGGTTATTTACAGGGGCAGGTGTTTCATTGTTTCAGATCAAAACTTTGTACTGGCCGTGAGGTGGATTTGTGTAAAGAACATGCATGTAGAAATGTAATGGGATTCTATCACTGTAGAACTTTCCATGAAATATCTCCTCTGGTGGGAAAACTTCCTTCTCTTAAGGGAGCTGAGACCCCACTGAGATGATATAACTTTTAGCAAAGTTTGTGCCCAGTTAGTGACTTGGTCTGTGTCATCACATAGCGTAGTTAACACACTCTGGGTAGTTATGCCATGTGTCTCCTTGCTCGTTGTCTTCCTGTTAAGGCTGTAATACCATTTGGCTGTGTAGACAAGTGCCTCCAGCTATGTCTGTGTAACTGGATTAGCTGATCTGCCCTTCTCCCAGCGCTCTGTGCAGTGTATATCCCCAGTGCATTGCCCATATGTGTGTGTTTCTTGCATGCACGTGCTGCCCTGGTACGGGGGGAAGCTGGGCAGGTTATCACAGACACGCGCAGGCACTGTGTGGTGAGTGAGGATGCACTAGTGTAGTCATGATATGCAAAACGGTGCTCCGTGTGTGGGGATCCAGCCAGCTGGAGTGTGCCTTGGCCTGGTTACAGGAGCGTGGTTGTACCTCTAATGTAGAGGGGGCCCATGACACTCTTCCATCTCTGATGACTGAGCCTAACTATACAGCAGATCTAAAATACATAAATATAATTATATGTAAAATAAGAGTGTTTCCGCCTGCAGGCCTCTGGAGCCTGCGAGATTTCCCTCCCCCTCTGTAGGAAGTAGTATTCTTGTAGCGCAGGCATCCCCAACCTCCATTCAGGCCCTCACACGGCCGCCTGCTGGAAGTGTTAATTTGCAGCATGTGTAGAGAGAAGAGGTGAGGGCACAGGGTGCAGTGCGGTTTCCTGCTTCCCCTGCTCCCTAAGCAATGAAACTGATATTGATGGAGCGTATTTTAATGCCCTTAATAGCACTTCTGTAGCCCCTTCCATCTGAGAACCCCATTATTAGAAACCAAATTATATTAACCTTCACAGCACCCCCCTGAGGTTGGGAGACATTTATGGAAAGAGAGACACAGATCGGTGATGGGAGAGATTTTCAAAAATGCTCAGAGATTTAGGAATACAAGTCTCATTGGAAATCTATGGGTCTTGTGCTCCTAAATCTCTTAGGTGCTTTTGAAAATTTGCCCGTAAGCCACCCTTGCCCAGGAAGTCCTTGGCAGAGTCAGGAATAGAGTCCACAGGTGCTGAGTTCCAGTCCGGTGCCTGACCCCCAAGATCACCCTTTCCTTCACATATGTCGGATGACTTTTATAAGAAAACTCTTACATGTTTTACAACTGGGCTGTGAAACATAGGAGTCTGCTTGTCCATGGAGCGTGTGCATACGTACAGTCACCTCTAAAAAGTTTTGCAGTGAGAGACTTGAGGAGCTCAGTCTGTTGAGCTTATCAAAAAGTAGATCAAGAGGAGACTTGATTACGGTGTCTAGCGTTCCCGGGGAGGAACTAGCAGGTACTCAAGGGCTGCTTAATCTAGTTAACAAGAACCAATGGCTGGAAGCTGAAGCCAGTCAAATTCAAATTAGAAATAAGTCACTAGTTTTTACCAGTCAGGGCGATTAACCACTGGAACAAACTACCAAGGGGAGAGGTGGGTTTTCCATCTCTTGAGGTTTCAAGTCAAGACTGGATGCATTTCTGGAAGATAGGCTTTAGTCCAGCACAAGTCATTGGGCTCAGTGCAGGGGTGAGCGAGTGAGGTTCAGTGGCTTGTGTTACGTAGGGGAGGTGTGAGTAGATGGTCTGAAACCCCTTTCGGCCTTAACATCTATTAATCTGTTAAAGTAATTCAGTCATCCCAGATTCATCCCAGCAAAGACCCCAGGCCCCCTATCCCATAGGATGTGTGCCTGTATAATATGCAGTATTTTTAAAAAGAGCAGAATAATGGAATCTCCTTCCAGCCGCTCAGATTTCCAAATGGCTAGAAAAGTAAAATTCAGCGGATGCCATTCATGGGCCTATTTCTTACTGCAGTTCTTTTGTGTGTGATGCAGGGGTAGGGTCAGGCTGGAAAATGGTTCTTTGGTCAGTGCCGAGCTGTGATATCTTGCCCTATGGTGTCATCAGAAGGATATGTTTGCTATGAAGCCCGGACAGATTTTTTTCCTCACAATGAGAAAGGTCCAAGCCAACCCTTGCAGCATGGTAACCAGTACAGATGTAGTATGCAAATTTACTGTTATAATTGATAGCTTGCTCCCTTCATGCACTAATGAGCTCTTCCCTAACGGCCTTGAAATCACACTGTGCCTCTGCCCAGTAAAGTCCGTGGGAGAACTTCCATTGGCTTCAGTGCAAGCAGAATTGGGACCTTTTGGTGTTTGAATCGTCTGCCCATATAGAGATGGGCAGGAGACCCTAAGTGTGCATCAGGGCCTGCATTTTCCCAACATTTAGAAAGGGAGGGAGCTGGGATTTTGGTCCAAGGCCATTGTCGATGAGACCTAGCGACTATATAAAACAGCAACATGAAAAATCTTTCTAGATTGCAGAATTTATGAAAACACCTGATCCTTATTTTTGTTGTATCCCTGCTGTTATCTGGACAAATTTGTGTGGTGGTGGTGGACAGCTGTATATGTATAATATATGTATTACATGTGGTTGGTGTGTATATACTCGTGTGTGTGTGTGTACATGTGTACAATATATTCACAGGCACCACAACCACACACAATGCATGTGTTATACGTGGTGTGCTTGGGCATGTATGCAATTATAGACACATGGTTGCCTGGTTGTACGTCTATCTAAGAACTGTTTTAACAAGTCTTATTGCTCTACAGTCGTGCACATGGACAGGTAACTATTTTGTCATCTTAATAGACCCAGGAATGGCGTTCACTGAATATTTTTTCCCATGCAGTTTGAGATTGGCGTAACGTGGAGAAACCCAGTTATCTTTCATTGCGCTGTTCTTAATTACAAAAGAATCAGTGCACGCTTTCTCATACGTGTGCCAACAGTCTCGCGCTTTGTCTCCTGAAAGCGTCGTGGTAGACTTGTTACTACTGGCAATTTTAAAATCGTCACTGGATGTTTTTCTAAAACGTACGCTCTAGTTCTACCAGAGCGACTGGGCTTGAAGCGGGAATTGATTCATGAAAGTCCTGTAGCCTGTGTAATGCAGGATCGAATGTACGGTCATGGGTACAAACCCAGTCGACAGTGAGAAGGCCGTTCTAGCACCAGTCCTTGCCAGTGTGTTGAAAAAAGCTGGAGATTGGCTGCCAGTGAGGTACTGACTTAGACGGTTTTGCTTGGGTTTGACCTGGGTGACATGTTCTTCCTCATCCGCATTCCTTACTCTTGAAGTTAGTGTGATTGCTCTGTCAGTCACAGCGCCTCTCACTGCGAGCGGTGGGGGGCGCGTAGTAGGGATCCTGGCATGAAAGAATTAATTTACTTCCAGTACATAAGAGTTTAAAAAAAAAAAGTTCATGAGATACCAGCCTTTGCTCGGCACACTCTGGTATTAGACCCCCAAGAGGCTGGATTAAGGGAGGAATTTGGGCTCTCGGGCTGTCAATCCGGCACCTTTCACGAACACAGAATTTACTAAAATAAATAAGATAAACCAAAGTTATGCTTTCTGGAACTAGTGAGTCAGAGGCTTCTCTCTTGCATATGTGTAAATCCAGAGGAACTCTACTGACTTCAGTGGAATTATTCCAGATTTACGTAGGCATAACCAAGAGGAAAATTTGGCCCACTCTTCGTGGGTTTAATCCTGTGACTCTCATTGATTAATGCTAACATCCAGGGTAATCTATTTGAATATTTCCCTCCCCACCCCTCCCTCTGGGGGGAAAAAAATTCTGCTGGCTTGCGAATGAGCTCTGTTTCCTAAATTATCCCAGGGGGAAGGCTTAAGCCCTGTGACGGTTACACTGTAGCTTCTAGGAAGAGACCCCTTCCTGGGGCTTGTTGACATTGCCAGGGTTGTCTATTGTAAATATTGGTGGGGAACTGTCACTCCAACACCCTTGCAGCTGTCTCAACCTGGCCGATTCATGGTTGGACTACTGTGAGAGCTTGCGACAGGGTCTGGTGGTGGCCTAGCAATAGACCTTCAGCTGCTTCTGAATTGTTTGGAGCTCCAGCAAGGCGCATGTCCTCCTGTGAAACACAAACCGTTCAACTCAACTGTTTGCACTGAGGCATCGGGGCTCCCGGGATGCTCTTCCCACAGCTCCTGTGCATCATTTTGTTTGGTGGGCAATTTTTTTTTTTTTTTTTTTTTTACCAGTAGTTCACTCTTCAGAAATTGATTCATGTATAAGCAGTTAAGCATCCCATGGCTTTTAAACTATAGTTGTTAAAGGGGTTGGTATTTGAACAAGGAGCTTCATCTTTTCAAAGCTGGCAGTCATGAAACAGAAAATGCGACCCTGGCTAATGCCAGTTTTCTGGAATCATCAAGCCCTTACGTTTAATATTCAACATATTTAGCAAGGAAACAAACTCCTGAGTTATGGAAATTTCCTTTTTAAGGGGGAAAAAAACTGTTAAGAGCAGCAAAATGATTTGTGAGATTGGAAGATCTCCTTTGTGAGACAATTTGTCTTCTCTTGCATCAAATCTATTATAAAACAGTCAAGCTGTGAAAGAGGGAAATCATCCCAGGAACATGGAGTATTAAAGTACACAAAGAAAATTCCCCTCCTTGTGTTTTGTGTATGTACACATATGGTGTTACAGTGACTAATCTGCTCAAAGAGTGGTTAAAAAAAGAAAGGAGATCAGAGAGGTAAAATTTTTAAAATTTATGATGGGAATTGCAACTGCCTGTGATGATGATGGAGTACATCAGAGGTTTCTCCATCTCCCCATATCTCGTTGCTTCCACAACTACTAATCTGCATCCACGTTTCTGGTGCTCCCACCTACTTTATCTTTAGGTATCTGTCTAGTGCTCATCGCAGTGGTACCTAAAGCTGTCATGCAAATGCAAACGGTAGACAAACCAAAATGAGGGGAGGTTCTCACTGGGCCCAGTTTCTTGCTCTCAAGCATTGAGGGCAGGTAGAGGATTATCTCGATGGCCATAAAAGTGCAAGATAGAATAAGGGAGAAAAAGCTGGATTAAGCAAGTGCGTGAGGATAGGTTTGAACCCTATGCCTGGCTTGAGTGCGGGGAGGGGAAAATCCCTTGAGAAACAATCCTTCCATGTGCCTTTATTCATCCCCTCCCTATATCCATCCTCTGCGAGGTGTGCAGAGTCCCTTTGTTTAGGGCTAGAACTGGCTTTCTTAAATATTTATAAATCTTGTGCCTGGTCTCATGAGACAAGCCAGAGGTCACATGTCATCTTTCGTAATTTAAAGCCGTGGGGCTAAAAGCATTTGCACTGGCTTGAAGGACCCAATCCTGACCTGACCGAGAGAGAGGGAATTGAAACAGACCTTTCTGAATCTCCTTCGAGCACCGAGCATGGTGAGGATAGCTGTCTTGCTGGGTAATTTATAGCCTGAGTTTTGCACTCCACCGTGTTCACGACTTTGGTGGGGAAATGAGTCAGACAGTGCCACCCTGTGGCCAGACACTTCCTAAACTGGAGGAGCAGGGAGTTGCATGTAAGTCTGACAGCAGGGACCTGGCCGTGTGGGAATTAACTGCACAATATTCCGAGTTACTTGTTTTAAAAGACACTGGTAATTTAATGCTAGTTTGGTGAACACTGAGCAGGTCTCTGCCGCTTATTCTGCTGGGCACATTCATCCAAAATTAACTTGCCACTGCGGAAATACTGAGCTGACTCCAATCCTGCATATGCTGATTTAGGGTAAAACCTTTTAATAGAAATAAATAAAGGCACTTGCTTCCTTTGTCTCACTGGCTATCTGCCCTACCTGTCAGGGAGCTTGTAATCTGATTTGTGCTCCTGTGGGCGAAAGATTACTGGAAACAGACAAAAAGTTTTCCAGGGGAATAAATGACTATCTGATCTGCAGATGACTTCTAGTTTTGGTAGAGGTTGCACGCGCGCTCGCTCTCTCTCTCTCTCTCTCTCTCTAAATGGTTTTCACACTGCTATTTCCCCCGTTTTTTTGGATTAATAATTCATTGTTCCCAGTAGAGCCCATCACTGGGATCTTGGTAGATACCGTTAATTTGAACACAGACTCTTGCTTGGGCCTATCCTAAATAGGACTGTGTGGGTGAGGAATGTAGGAAAATGGGAGGTAAATATATCAAGGAATATCTTTACAACAACTTTACACAATGAGGGAGTGATACATTTAGCATTGCTACATTAATATAGCTCCAGAAACACGGTGAAAACCCCTCTTGCCTTTTAAGCAATATGAGATTCTCCTTTCTTTGCCATCACTGCCCTACCATTCAGCAGCATTCCAGCCAAATGGAAGGCCAGTGGTTTTCTATAGTAGTAAAGAATCCTTTTATTTTCATGTAAAGCCACAGACTTTCCCCTTTCCTTAATGAGCAAAGTAAAAAAATAAGCCCATCACATGGACTGTGAGTGGAATGGAATCCTGACACCTGAAGATTTGTGACAGTGTTGACCACGTGAAACAGTATGATTGTTTAGCTTGCGTGATTTTAAAGGGAAGATAAAAGGTGTTCCTTCCCGCAGCATTGTGTAACTGGATGGTGCAGTGTCATCTGGCCAGATGTGTGTTTGCATGTTGTGTAGTTGCTGGTTTATTGCAGCTTCCGTGTTTGCTACGTAGAAAATAATTATGTGTTGGCTACCTTAGCTGTAGGACATCATTCATATAATTTATGCAGCAGATACAATATACTTGCTAGTTAGACTTCCATTGGCTTCATTACTTTGATGTTAATCATAGATTGTTGGACGTTTCACGAGATCTCCTCATTGAGAGACACATTTTTATTCTGTAGCCGAAATTATGGCAATGAAGGGCATTCTTTATGTAGTCAGACATATAAGCAATTTAAAAAAAGAAATTAATATTCAAACAACATCACTCAAGTATCCATTTACCTTTTTCGAGGGGTTGCTTTCACCTATGCGTTGAATTCACTTCAGGTTATGAGGGCTGGTTTATTTCACATCTATATTTTCTAAAAATTAATAGCATGATTATAATTATATTTATATATTAAATTAAATAATATTATCATGTTAGTCCTTTTTTTTTTTTGCTGGCCAACTCTTTTGTTGAATAATAATACAACAGGAAAGTAGTTTATGTGGGGATCTTTTTGAAATTTTGGACTCTAGTTTTCATATTTATTAGACATGTTTTTGTAATTAATGTTCATTAAGGGCATTCTGTCCTAGTGTGTGTACATTGCCTGGATAAAAGACTTGGCATGTAAACAGCCATTACAAATACTGTGTTGATGGTAGGAATTTTGAGGTTGGCAAAACCTGTCTGCTGATTCATTCGCAACTTGGGGGAGGGCAAGCATATGACGAGGATGTGTTTGTAGGTTTTATTTTAAAATAAAAAGATTTATGCTTTTAATCAAAAGCAGTGGTTTTCAACCCTTTTTCATTTGCAGACCCTAACAAAGTGCGAATGGAGGTGCGGACCCCTTTGGAAATCTTTAGGCATAGTCTGCGGATTCCCCGGAGTCCAAAGACCACTGGTTGAAAACCACTGCTCTAAAGAATATAACTTGGTGATTTCAAGCAACTCTAGCTGTTTTGTAATCTGTTTGCATCAATATGGCCGTGTGGCCTGGTGGAATGAGCACAGGGTTGGGAGGAGATTCTGGGTTCTAATCCTGTTGTGGCCTTGGGCAAAATGGGGCATAATGATACTTAGAGTGTCTTGAGGAGCAGTGAGTTTTTCCATGGCTCTTCACTATGATATGAATAGGAGAATGAGCAAGCCACTGGTTTCTGACCCCTACAGGGAATGCTGCCCCTACAACTCCCCCATCTGTATGCTGAATTAGGATGACCGTAGTTGCAAAGTTGTTTTTGTTTTTTTTTTCCCCCATACAATCCACTGTTGTGGGATATTCCTTCGTCTGTTTTATTTTCTCTTCTCACCAAACAAACCACACTCTTGCAGCCACATAGGTGGTACAAATTGCTTAGAAGACTGGGTTCTTTAAGGTTGATAGGGATGCTGAATGAAGAGCAACATGAAACACAGGTTCGCACATGTGCACGCTCGACATGCCAGGCTAGGAAGCTGTGGGGAGGGTATGAAACCCTTCTGGATGTATCTAATACCCGTGCTCTCACTCTTTGGAGTTGGCGCAGAAGAAATGCATAAATAATTAAGCCAAGGTACTTACACACACATGTTTTATGGCAAATTGGTGTGTGGTTCGTGATCATTTTTTCCCCAGAAACAGGTTTTATGATAATACAGTAAAAATATTAAATTAGAAAATGCCTCACTAAGGGTGATAAAACCTTACTACAGTGGAAATAGGTAATTATCCCCTCTCCAGGCTAAATGACAGTTTAAAAGAAATAAAAATGTTAGTGCTCATTACTTGCTTTTGTAGGTTGCAATAAAGGGTAAGTTAAATTTTAATTCAAGGAAGACCCCTGTATCGACCTGCTCCTTCCACACACTCTACCTCAGGTGTAAGTACTATTAATTACTCGGTCTAGGTTATTCCTCAGCACATTGCTAATACCAATACCCTTTTGTGCTAAAGTCACCTTTCCCGCACTGACTTGGGGTGGGGTGTTTCGACTCACTGGCTCAGATCTGATTTTTAATATATGTGGGTGTGGGGGAGAAATTCTATGTTTTTTAGTCCAAATCCGAGTTCATTATGCATAGCCTTCAGGGGCCTGAAAGTATTAAAACCCACACTTACCCCGGTGAATTGAAACAGAGACAAGGTTAAACCTGAAGGATTGATGAGTTTTACTCTCTGCATGGTGAAATCCTGCGGAGGGGAGATGCTGCAGGGGAAAGGTAGCCTATGCAGCAGCAATAATAAATTGGCATTTTTTGGCTGGCTAAAACATTTCTTACAACCCCCTCCTCCCTTCCCATTTGCAAATAACCTCTCTCTGCACAGTGTAATCTCGGCACCAGCAGCAGGCAGTTCTCAAAGCTGGCTGGTAGTTGTTTCACACCTGGAATTTTCAGGTAGCCCTGCTAGAATTTTGACTTCAGTATGGAACACGCAGGCCCGGCCCTGCGAGCCGAGAGGGCTTGTTGTTACCCACTCTTACGAGCGAGGGTGCAACACAGCAGAGCAGTCTGGATGGTGTGGCAGGACCGTACTGCAAGTTATGCCTATGCCGTGCCTTGCGGAACTTGGTGTTCTGAATGTTGGAGCTTCTCTGTGTTCAGGCAGCGTCACACAACTGAGGAAGATGCATTGGTACTTTTAACGCCCCTATTGGCCTTGCTTGCTTTAAAAATGATTTTGCTAATTTTGGTCCCTGAGGTCCGTGTCAATGGAACGCTGATTCCTGAACTCCCCTACCCTCAGAGTAAGCCAGGTAACCAAACAAAAATAGGAGAAGGCTTGAGAGATCAGTGCCCCACTGGAGAGAAAGGGCCACAACCCAGGCTGATAGCAAATGTTCAAGCTAGTAGTTACCTTCATATTTTCTTTTTTGGTGGGGTTGTCCAGAGAGAGAGAGAGAGAGAGAGAGTGTGTGTGTTCTATTTAAACTTCATTACAGCACTGGGGAATGGGGGAAAGAACTAACTGGGTGCGGGGGAGAGGGGGCAGGGCAGTGACTTTAAATTTCAAAGTGCTCCTCTGTTGAGCTGAGTTTGGCCTGAAATGTGTAACTTGACTTAGCCCTGGTTTTTTGGGCATGTGTCTGTGCACTCAAAAACCAACCAAGTCCAGAGGCTTGAAATTCAAAGCAGGCACAGTGTCCTTAGCACGAGCCATCAGCCTTTTTCACTGCTTGGCTGCCAGGTGCAGGCAGGTAGGTCGCACCTGCTGTGCCACTGAATGTCCTGAGGATGTTGGCGCATTCTTCTGTGGCTGTTGCAGTGTGAGTGGCTGATGAGAGCCCAGCAGGGGCATGGATGGGCTGGCTTCTGTTGATTTGTGTGCTCATCTTAAATGGGATGCGGTTTTTGGTAGGTGGGGAGGTAGGTACTTCGCTGAATTTACTTTTGTAATAGTGTGATGGCTCCCAAACAGGGCTAACTGCATCTTGGGGATCTGTTTTGGATCATTCCTACGTACAGAACTCTATTTCGCAAGGCACTTGGAGTCCCTATTTCCTGTTTGATCCGTTCCAGTATGCCCTACTGTGGGGATTCTCAGCCTTTCGCATCCTGTGATCTTAGTGGTACTTTCCTCCCATCTAACCCTAATGAAAGGGGCCTCATGTCCCCCATGTTGCCAACCCACGTTCTGCTGAAAGGGTTTGTGATTCCCCTTTCTGTATAACGACCCTCTTCTGCACCAGGTGCCCGGAACCCAGAATGTACAATGGCGGAAGAGCGGCCTTGTGGGAAAGGCTCGGGACTGGGACTTGGGAGACTTGGTTTCCAATCCTGCATCTGCCACAGGCTCCCTCTGTCATTTTGGATGTCAGTCCCTCGCTCTTTCGCTTCCCCATCTGTAAAATGGGGAGAATACTTCCCTCATTCACAAAGGTACCGTGAGCATAAATATCTTAATGACTGTTTGGCACTTAGATACTGGAGCTATGACCCACATAGACCTATCTAGATGCCTGCGAGAGTTTAATAACCCTCTTCAATTCAGAGGAAACAATATTCTGCAAAATTTCCTTGGCTCTCAGAAAGTTTGGCAGCAGCTTTCTACTCTGTTTGCAAGCAGAGTCAACGCTGCGGATTGGACTACTTCTGTTTTAGTGCTGAAGGCCCCCCCCAAAATGTGCTACCCCAGGTCTATGGGGTATGTTCTGTTGAGATCTGTTTTGGCTGACGATACATGTGTTGAAAAATGAGTTAACCGGCTGGCTTTGTACCCTTAACTGTTATGTGGATTATGGATAAAAAAGATCAGCAACGTGCCGAAGAGCAGAATGAGAATGTGTGTAAGCTGCTGGATATAAGTCTACTGAGGGACAGCGTTGAATTAGACGTCTTTGGGACTGGTCCCATGGCACCATCTAAAAGTTTGAGGTCTGGTATCTTAAGTCTGGTATCTCCGGTGCTGAGCATATGGTTTAGAAGTAATGACTGAGTAAACGTTTTCCTGGAATGCCATCTGATGGTGGCTTGTCCTATTGCCAATGAGTGTGATGCGTCCTAGTAACAAAAAAAACCCAAAAAACGCAACAGAACACAACTGGGAGAATCTCCCACATGTCCTGGAGAACACAAGACTGGATCTTAGCAAAGAGCCCGAATTGGCAGTAAGCCCCAGTGTAAAAATATATGTGCCTGGTGGGTGTGAGCCCAGGAAAACGGCTGCAGCTCATCAGGGCTTCTCCGCTGGTCTCTGTGCTGGAGTTGGAATGCACGGGATGGGGAAAGTGAATACACGAGCATCTGCTGGTGTGCATAGCAGAGTTACACTCTGACTGGAGAGCCTTCATCTGGACGTAACAGGGCCCGGGGCTCTCGTGGGGCAATAATTGGTGCATATGCCTCTCTCTTTCATGAGACCTCAAGAGCCTTGTCTGTAGGAAGCCTGCAAAGTGGGTGCATTTGGCATTAGAATGTATCTTTGTGAGGCCGTTTGCTGCAATATGATTAGTCCTCCTTGGTGTTTAAAATGAGCTGTGTCGGGGGTTGGGGAGGGAGGAAAGGAGTGAAATCGGTGACGTTTCCTTAAAAGGTTCCAAACCACTCAGCCTTTCGAGTTACTTTGACATGAGCAACCGGCGTATGTTTGTCAGCTTTGCCCACCTGAGTGTGAAATGATGTTCTATCGAAACACCGGTTTCAGCGTTTCCCTCTCCGCTCCTGACATGTGAACCCTGCTGCGGACAGTAACTGCTGCTTTCTGCCCAGGAATTTCACTGATATTGCAGAACAAGTGGAAACATTTGCTCAGTGGTAATGATGGGGTCTGGCGCAAGCAAGCAAGGCAAGGGTGGAAGGCTATGATTGTGAAGGACTAAATAGCATCGCTCGCTGCATTTCCCCTCTCCCCCCCACCCCCCCAATCAAATGATGGAGTCTTAAAGTCACAATGTCCTTTTTGTCAGTAAAACTGCCTGCTTTATGCGATCTAATTTCTAAATTGAAACAGCAAACGACAGTGGTACTTATCGGTTAATGGGCAGGGAGGCTGCAAAGTGTAGCCGAGCCAAAGTAACGCAGCGCTCTTTATTTATTTATTTTAAAAGCGCGATGGAAGACTGTGGTAGAATCAGAGGGCTGATTGTCTCGGTCAGGGGGGTTTGGTTTGTTTGTTCCACTGGCTATTCTGCGTTTATACAATATAAAGATGAGAAGGAGACAGAAGACAGTGAGCTTTTCCCCCTCTCCTCCCCCTCCCCCAGTGTTATTAACATGCAGCGTTGAGTTTTCACACTTAAAACAGCTGATTTCTCTCTGACCTAGTGACCGGGGCACATTGTTGTCGGAAGAAGCTGCGCCTCCCCCTGTCGTTCATTACGAAACTGCTGCTGTTTCTCACCAGAACTTAAACTTCCCCACGGCCGCCCTCTCGTGCGGGCTGCAAATCTGCATCGCAAACAAAGCTTGGCTCCTCCTCGCTGCGTTTGGTCGTGTCTGACGGGCATGCGTGGCACAGTTTGTCCCCTAGCGCCATGTTTTTGGCACCTCTTGCATTTCAGTTGAGTCTTCCCAGGATTCTAGCCCTGCCATCTTGCTTTCTTCTAATCCAGGGTTTGCCAATTTTTTCAAATGTTAGGTCCATTTTTTCAGAGAGTTTGGGGATTTTTTGAGTGCATCATAGGTTACATCGTTCTCTCTCTCTCTTTCTGTCTGTCAGACGCTCCAGTTGCAGTTCCATAGTTAAGGCTGAGTTGAGTTTTGCACTGAAAGCACGAATTCAACCACTAAATACAGCTATTTCACCTCCCTCCCCCAAATTGCAATACTTATTCTGACTAAAGAATGAATTTTCTGAGACTTTTACCGTTAATTGGATAATTAGCTTATGAGTTAAAATTGATTTCAAGAGTGGGTCCTTAAGAAATGTAGCACCATGTATCTGACCTTTTTGTCCTGAATGATCTTACTAATGAGATGATGTTGGTTCTCCCAGTTTCCCCTATGGTTAAAACTGACTGAAATCTCATGCAATGGTTACATTTGAAGATAGCGTTTCAGGATGGATGGCCATTGTTTGCTGATGTTCTTCGTAATTTAAAGTTGCCTGTTTAGCCGAGGCTGGCTGATGCGTAATGCTCTTGTACTGGAAATTCCCCCAACGAATTCACCTCTTTCAAAATGGCAGCCGTCTCTGATCATTTTCAATAGGAGTGAAGATAAAATTGCCTGTAGCAAATATGCCCGTTTTCAAAATGGCCACCTGCCTCTCATTGTTTCCACTTGGCAGTGAAGCCAAGATGGTGGCCTCCTGTGCTGTCCCACACACGGGGGTTTTAAAATGTTAAATCTGTCTAAATGTAGTTTAATAAGCTCCCTTCCTTTTGGGATTGAACTGATTGCCTATTTAGCTCTTCAACTCCCTGAGTGTTGCAGGGAACCGTGCTGAGTCTGGGTCTCTTGTGTGGAGGACATTTGGCACGCTAGCCAGAGGCCCTGGGCCAGTGTTAGACTTCTCATCTGCCTGGGTGTTTCTAATGCAGACAGTGTGGGAAATGTGGCCAAGAAATTTCCGTAAAGCTTACGGTAAGTGGCTGTGTCCCGCCTCTCCCTTGTATTGCTCTGTGAAAGTGCAGGTGCATTTCTTGTGTGGTTTTGTTAGTTGTTATCTTCAGGAAAGTGATGTCAAGCCATTCTTTAGGGCTGTTTGGGAATGCTGTTTATGTAATACATCCTTGTGTGTGTGTGTAAAAAATTATATACACACTGTACGAGTGTCACAGTATTAACAATAATCTCTGTATTCCGGTAGCATCTAGAGGCCCCCATTAAGATTGCTGCCCCTTAGTGCTAATAGTGCAAGTGTACACAGATATAGGCAGTTCCAGTCTAAACGGAGAAATCAGATGAAGGGGATAGAGCAGACAAATAAGTGCTTTCCTCTACAGCCGATAAAAGTCTCTGTCTACTGTATAAATGTATCATTCATAATAGTCTAGTGTGCGACGTGCATGTGCATAGTATTTATTAGGAAACAACTTACATTTTTAATAGACGGGGCCCAAATTTCAGACCAGTCTGAATTTCATATGTTGGTCCAATCTCTCACTAATTAACTAGACAGAAAACGGTCCCTCTCCACCCCATGTCCCAGTGAAATCATGGCTGAACAGTTCCTGGCCTGACTGAGTTTTAGGTGATCGTCATCTCTGATTTTGTGTAAAATTCTTTGTTTTAATAATCCTAGATGATGTTAGCAGCACGGGCAAGGAGGTAGTTTCTCTTCTGTGAGTTTTATCTGCTGTATCTCTGTGTCTTCTCTACTTTGAGTACAACCGCGAGCTCAAAATGTAGCCCTGTCTGGATGCTTTTTCCTTAAGGGTTCTCTAGATTGCCATGACCACATGAATTTCTGTTTTGCAGCTGAAGTTTGTAAATAAATTTGCCTTCCCTCCGCTCCCCCTCCATCTACCTTCCCTGGCTACTTAGGTTTTAAGCTTAAAAATAAAGAAAGAAAACCAGCCTGTGATGTGGTGATTTTTAAAGGGAAACTTGCTTCTCTTATCAGAACTGCTGCATATGTGATATTAATTGGAATCTTGTTGCTGGGTCATTTTCATTGTTTTTCAAGTACCGTCAAATCCAAGAAAATGTATGAAAACTAAATTATAGCCCCACATAGGCTGTCTGATTGAATCCTCCTTATGGCATTGCATTCTCATACAGCCTATTAAAATATTCAATCTTGTTTTCTTACTTGAAGAGGCTGTCTGTAAAGGGCAAACTTATAGAAAACCTCATTCCCTAGAGAGATGGTATCCAGCCACACCGAAATATTTACATATTTCTGTACTGCATGTGATTGGTCGCACGCAAGTTCTTCCCTACACTTGTATGTATTAATAAAGATTGTTGAATGCATTTTTAATTATACGACGGCCTTTTCATTTGAAGCGGCGGATGGTAGCGCTGCCTGCCTCTTGCTTCCAATTTGACCTTGAAAAGTTACTCTCTTCCCCCCCACCCCCCTCCTTTTTTCCCAGGACGGAGCTTTATCGATCGTTGTTTGGCAAAATCACGCATCCCGAAGAACCCAAGCAGAATTAGCATCAAGCCTTTGCAGAAGGAAAACATATGCACAGACACTTACTTTTGTTCTCTGCGTTTGGCTAATGCCCAGTGGGATCCTTCGAGTGCGTTTGGACTCTTGCCTCGGTGCTGCCGGAACCTGCAGCCACGTTGTCACATCTGGGCAGTTTGTAGATCACAGCTCTACTCCTATGGTTCACTTAGTGATGGCCGCAGTAGGGCTCGCTGAGAGAGCTTCTAGCCACGTGGTAGCCCACAACTTGGATTTCAAGACCGCAGTGAAGTGGATTATGTCATGTGCAGGGAAGCGCCAGCACCCTTCCTTTTTAAGGTCACTCAGAAAGTGTCTTGTCTGTTAGGATGTCTTGTAATTTGATGAGGATTATTTTATTTCCTGCAGACCCCATTGCTGAATTGTGCAGTACAAATCAGAGTTAAGAAGGAAATGTACCCTGGCAAGAGGGCACCCCCATATATTTTTTGCAATTCAGTTTAGAATCTGTCCATGCCAATTAAAGAACATACAATGCCCTTCCCTTTTTGATCATCTTGTATGTGTGGCCCTGATCCTGCAATCTTATCTGCACAAGTAGACCCTTATGCCTTTCTAGAATCCCACTGAGATTAGTTGGGCTCCGAAGGTGGCTGTTTAAGCATCTCCTACTGCAGAATGGGGACCTACGTTTATGTTAAACCAACTTCCTGGACCTTCATTTGAAATGCACGGTTCTGCGGCAGTATTTTAGAATGCTGCAGCTGTGCATTGTCTGAGCCACGATGGCTAAAATGCCATTAATGTGGCTGGAAAAAGGTGCTCCCCATCCGTGGTTACCTTGAATTTCAGAGAGTCCAAACTCCTGGGCTTCCAAAAGGACTGCTTATTATGCATAAAAGGTCAGTCATGGAACGGCTCCCAGCTGAACACATGCACATGACCAGGGATATTTTTGCAACTGGAAAATGTTTGTGAATTTCAGTTCAGCATTGATCGTGCACACCATTATTTTTGCTGATCAGGATTCTTTGAGGCCTCTTCCTTTTCTCTCCACTAGTGACATGCTTTCTGCAGAGGTTAGCACCGGTGTAAATCTGGCAAGAGGAGATGATTCACTTGTTTTTTTTTTTTTCATCAGAAGGTCAAAAGCTGAAAATTAAATCCCCATAAGGGGGATTTATTAGCCTGCTGTGACCAATCTCAGATGAAGATTATCTTGCATAAATAATGTGTGCATATGTTTGTAGTATAATAACGAGATGGCCATTGCATTGACTTGTTTAACTACACTGTCTCTGTTTTCTTCTTTAAATAATCTGATTAAAGTAGCCTGTAAATTGGCTAACCAAGTCTTGACAGTGCAGTGAATACATCCGGTGTGTCTGAATGTGGATTTGAGGGATATATGCTAGTTTAATTAAGCAGCTCTCTTCAATGGGTTTTTTTTCTTAAAGTCTTTAACCTGTTATTTATTTTAATGCACAACGAAGGAGTCTGTATTCTTTTGGTTCATTCGTTTACATTTACAGAGTATCTGTCATGTCAGGATCTTGAAGAGTTCTGCGAACTTTGCTTAAATCTCATGACACCCCTAAAGGCAGGTAAGCATTGTTATAGCATTTCACAGATGGACTAACTGAGAAATGAAGAGGCCACTGACACAAGGTCAGTTGGTGAGATGAGTCCTGGCTCTCACACCCCTGTTTTAATTGGTAGAGAAGCATAGAATCATCAGTCACATCTTGACGCATTGACAAGGTGATCCTAACAAAGACGATTGCAAAGCTAGTGATATATTCTCCATCTGAATTTGAGAACTTATCTCAGTTCCTTGGCTTGCTGTAGTAAGTGGTAAATTAATAAGGACAATTAATAACATGTGCATAGTGCTTTTTATCTTGAGGAATTCCAAAGCACTTCTACAAAAACGTAAAGGTATGTAATGTTTTTTTTGCATGTTTATTCGATCACTTAAAACTGTGTGTGTTGCTTTCAGGTTTGTCTGTAATAAGACAAGGATTATAAAAAGTGTTCCCTTCTTTAGAACTTCTGAATGTTCATCCAGTGGGGGTTGGGTGAAAGCACTGGCCCAACATTATGTGTAGTTTCCTAAATAAGTGGCCTGATTTTACCTGAGTGGCAGCTGTTGGGAGCTCTGCACTGTTGGAAATCAGGCCAGCTATAAACTAGTACATCTCAGCAGGAGCTCTTTCAGCTTTGGTTATAACATAACCTCCTTGGGTATTTTATACGTAATTTGTTACCTTGTGGTCACCTAATCGGGTGGATGAAAGACATGAGTACTGGCTTTCTATACCTACGACAATATGCCAGAATTTATGGAAGTATTGGGTTCCCCCCACTATTGGGACATTGTCCTGCATGACACTGAAATATCAGTTACTCCAAAATATTTAGAGAAAATACGCTTAATTAGCTAGAACATATGAAGGGTATGAGACAGCAGAGATGGTATAAAATACATAATCATACAAGGCGGTTTTAGAATTCAGGATACCACCCTCCTTCCAGCAAAGAATAAATTGGAAACTATTTTAATTGACACGGATCCTGCTATTGAACTGTTACCTGAAAGACAGATTAGTTGATTGATTTGCATTTTAATAAAATCGAATACTTTATTTTTGTGTGTGGGGCTACTGCTGATTTTTAAATGAGTTCAGACCTGTTATCAGGACTGAATTCAGAGGCATTTTTAATGACGAATGAAACATCCCTTTCCTTTTGTGTGGAGTTGATTTATTTTATTTTGCTAGGAACACTAGGATGGCGTGATCCAATCTCTACGCCCCAGTATCAAGGAACACGAAGAACAGAAAGTTACCAGTAAGCAAAATATTTTCTTTTTTTCAAGTTCATACTGAAGGCTGATGGAAAATTCAGGCGATGGAATATTCATTCTTTTCGTAACAGGGTAAAGGCACTTATATTTTGGTTAAACACGAATAGATTCAGTTGCATCAAACTGATCTTATAATCAATATGGAATTAGAAAATGGATCAGTTCTTTGCTTTAAGTAAACTTGAGCAGAGTGTTCCAAAGATTCACCTTTACGATACGTTGCAGCCAGGCAATAGCCATTAGCTCCATTGCTCAGCTGATTCAAAAATAAGTTGGCCCCGCTCTCCTTCTCTCCTTTGCACTAGGCACCTGAGAGTTGTCTAGCATCACAGCAACAAAAGAGAGGAGCCATGCGTTGCATAACAATATGGAAATGCCAATGCTGAAACTTATCAACGTGTTGCATCGTGATCCTTTGCTGGCCACCGTCCAGTTGTGGCCCTCTTGATCAGTGGGTGGAGGAGAGTTATTGTCCCCTGTAGAAAATATAACATTTTTCTTGGGTTTATAAAATATCTGTGTCCAGGTGAGCATTGACTTTGTCTTACAAAATGCATGTAGCGTGGATGAATAAATCTTGATGTCCACTCGCAGCAAAGCAGTAGTTGTAGGTAGCATAGGAGCACATCGATTTTTTTTTTTTTCTCCTATCTTTCCAGGGCTCTGACTTGTCAAAATTTGCCAGGGAGAAACTTAGCAAATGTCACTGTTGCTCTTTCTATTCCTGGATCCAATAACAACCTTATGCTGTGAAGTTTGCAACACTCTTAGCTCTCCCTGCAATGTACAAGGGCATGGCTGGCTGAGGGGCGAAATCCAGCCACAAAGAATCAAGGGTAAGTAGTGCTACTTAACTAGTGCTGTTTGGGGGGTGGACAAAGCCTCTATATTTGTCTTGTGTCCTAGGAGGAAGAGGGGAAGCATTACAGCACATGTAGGTCACAGTGAGCAAAGGGAAGGCTGGCTTTATGGAAGCAGGCTTCAGTGTCCTAGTGCTGAGCAGACAGAAATGTAGCCTACACATCAGACCATGCTTGACGGTCCTAAACCTACAGGCTGCAAAAGTAGCCACAGCCAGTCACTGCGATCTGTCTTACAGTCTGCGGTGGCTAAGGCAACGAACTCTTCCACATCATTCCTCATAAGCCAACACAGCAGCAGCTCTGGTTCATTTCTCCCCGCACCCCGACATACCAGCAAGACCGTGGGCTGACACTCCAGAAGTATTTTCCCCGCAGGTTGAACAATACCAGCACTTAGTTTCTGAATAGCTGAAAGCCTCCGACCTGTGGTCTGCTAACGTCATTACAAAAAAATCTCATGATTTAATCGCCACAATTCTGAGGGACATCAAGTGGAGGAAATGAGCCGCTTCCCAAGTTGGTGTCGGCGGAATGGTTTCACGCCGCTTACGCAGTCAGAGCAACCATTAAGGATGTTTAAAAGGAAGCCGGACATGCGTATCCTACATTACTGCTCCAACAAGTCTGGCGCCTATTCTCGGCGTAGGATTACGTTGCTTTGACTTGAGGGGCTGACTGTACATGCCTGGTTTAAAATTCCTTTTCAGTTTGACTCCTGTGTCCTTTAAAGTCGTAGCTGGAGGTAGTGTTAAAAGGGTTACATGAAACACTTCAAATGTGATAACTTCTAGTTCATATTGTTTGAAGAGATAAGAGTGATTCAAAGCCCTACTAAGGATGCTTTTGAATTTACTTATCAGCATTTAAGCAGGCTTTTTCTTCCCCCTACCTGGTTAGTGTGATTTATCAAGGGAACCTTAGAAAGGAAGGTTTAGCCTGCAAGGACCCCGTTTCATCTGCTAACCTTGCTGGTAAGGTCAGTTCTTTATTCCTGATGTGCAAATGGTACGTTTCCAGGATCTGAATATGCTGGCAGCCGAAACGCAGCCTGTGTAATTCTTGAGTAGGGGCTAATCAGAGCCATCTACAGGAGTGCCTCGAGTGGTTACATGGCTGAGTCCAGTGGTAGGGCAGCCTGCAGTTAATCAGCTCTGGCCTCACTAGGAGGTGTTGTTGTGGTCAATGTGATTTACTGCAGAGACCAGCTAGGACGCAAAGCTTATTCCGACAGCAAAAAAAGGGCAAATTACCCAAGGCCTAAGTGTTTCGTATGCTCAGAAAGTACCTCAAAGTTCTGGAATTCAGTTTGGTCTGTAAATTCCATGTTGTAAGTCTTTTTTTTCCTGGGTCTCCCCTAAACACAGACTCTCTGGGCCTGCAAAATTCAAACCTTAATAGAAACTTACCCCAGCCACTGCTGTTCTATTAAATATTTAGTTCTGATTTCCATTCCAATGCTGGGCTAATGGTGGCTGCCCAATGCTGTGTAGGGCATGATTCTTGTGGGGCATGCGTTTAGTTGGAAAAGGAATTAAGTGAATCTTTCTGTTTGCCAGGGTCTGGCTATATTGGAGGTTGTAAAAGTCTGTGTCTGTAGGCAAATTTTACCAGTCCCATTTTCCTTTTACTCACTAGTGTGGTGGTGGTGGTAATACCAAGCTTGTATCAGGCTTTGGACTTTGCACACTAACTATGCCCACCACAGGTGAGTACGAGGTCTAGTTCACAGGGGATTACATTGATGCACAAACAAATCAAGTGACCAGGTCATGGTCACACAGCAAATCGAAGGGGAGCCAGGCTTCTGACTCCTGCTCTCTACAACAATGCTTTCTAATAGCTGGTGAACCACTGTCTACCTGGCTGTGGCTAGTCATAGACTCCCTGTCTCTACAGAAAGGTAGCCAGGGTGCTGTGGAGAGTTAGCAGAAAATGCTCCCGCTCTCATTGCAGGACTATTTTACTGTCAAAAGGTGTAAACGGTTATTAATAAGGACAGTGATACCAGAACAGTTTCCAATAAGTTTTCCTAATACTATCAATTAACAGTGAGTAAGATTTTTCCCAACAGAATATTAATTCCTTATTATTCATGATATATCTGCTTATTAGTGCCTAGCTGTATGTGCATTATAGCCTTTAAAAACATTGCGGATCAGCTAGGTGTGTGTGTGTGTTTTGGGGGCGGAGGGTCTGAATTTTTCCTCTCCCCCAGCAGAGAATTTCAAGTTTCAGACAAACAACTTCATTTACAAGTGTGTCTCTAATTAGCTGCAGAATTAGTAAAGCGGAGTTTTCCCCCCATAGATCGGCTAAACCCCCGAGGGAGACTGTGGAATAGAGAGAATCGCATTTCCAATTATTTTGTTGAATTGCTAATTTAGTTATTGTGCCTGGCGTAATTGTGATGGGTATTGGGTGTGCAATTCAATTTGTTTTAAATATTTGTGGGAAGGCTGATCAGTAATGGAGCTGACCTATTTCGTGGCCCAAATTGAGAGAAGAGACTAAAACAAAAACAGCTACAAAGCCACAGTTTGTTTCAGTTTTTATTTTGATCTCTCTCATCCCTCTTGAGACTGTTGATGCAACAAAAGGTTTAAATTAAAAGATGATAGCACTTTGATCTTGGGCTTTTGAAAGCTTACAGCTTTGGCACTTTTCTTGGCATTTTAATATGTAGATATTTTAGGCTAAAGAGTTTTAAATGCATTTCTGGAGTTCAGTAGGTTTTTTCCCTTCTAAATTCCATTATGATTGTTAAGGTGATTTATCTCTTTAACCCTCAGGATTCTGGTTCAAGAAATGCGTGAAAATAACTGGAACTGCTGGGTTGATACAATTTAGTTTGAAATTGAGTTAAATACTTACCATTAATTAGAGGTGGAGATTTTTAAAACCCTGTGTGGGGTGAAGTCTGTACTGGATTTATGTTTGTAACTTAGCTGGCAGGGGGAAACATCTAAATTAGCTATACCTGCAATTCCATTTCAGAAGCTCTGGGTGGGAGTTTCTATGAATGCGTATCTAGTGTAGGAGTTGGTTCAGGGTTCAAATAAATGTATAGTCAAACTGTATAGTGGGTGTACACTTCTCACGGCATTCTCTCTATCTGCAGTGAGAACAGACACGTGGACTTGACGGTTCTGCCCTTAGTTTGCCAATACAGGTAAAGCAGACCCAGGCTTCAAGGACCGGAAAACACTAGATTGATTTAAATCTAGGACAGGAATTAGTCCTAGCACTTTAAAGCATCTATTAGGTAGTTTGCCACAAACCAGTGTGGTAAAAACTGTTCGTAACTGATCATGTGAAAAAGAAAAGTGAAATTAAAGCAAGGTGCGATTTCATTCCCCTTCTGCTTCGTTGGGAAATGTTCAACCATTCTTAAAGCCAGGTGTTGATGGAGGAGTATCGGCTCCTGTGTGTTGTAACAAGAAGGCAAGAATGTTAATGTGCTGGATGTTGCCTTGATTTATATTCCACTGAGTATATTTGTGTTTGACTATAAACATTTTTCTATTTCAGAACTCAGATTTTCCTGCATCCACGTTTTAGTAGTTTGATATCATGGGAACGATAGATGCGACAAATTAAGCCTCTGGCTTCACGGCGTGAGAAGTTACAAAGGGGATGAAATGAAGAAAAGGGCTGGCAACTTACGAGAACAGGTGAAAATACGTGTGCTTTTAAGTGTTCCATAGTACAGTCTTTTCCCAGGCTTAAGCATGAACTACCCAGACTTAGTACGCATTTTAAAACTCTGTGTGATCTATGGAGCTTGAGTGCAAGTTGGAATGAAAGGGGTGGCCATGCAAACCCACTAGCGGAATTAGCAGCCCAGACTCTTGAAGTAATGGGCCTGAACCTCGAAGTTCAGCTCTAGATGTGAATTTAGCCAAGCTCTTGAGCAGCAGGGTCACATGCCTGGATCTGAACTTCCTCAGAATTCAATCTGGTGCAATATCACCTTTAGTGTCTTCTACATAAACAACCGCCTCCATTGAATTAAAGAGGGAGTGCTTACCAAAACCCCCACATATGGAATACATGGTTCCACTTGTAGCAATGAAAAGAGTCTTAAACAGATTCTTTTTATTAAAAGAAACTTGAGGTAAGTGAAATACATCAGCAAGTACCAGCAGTAACATGGCCAGGGTGCGTCCTTTCCCAACTGCATAAAGACACAGAGCAGGACTTAACATGTACAGTAGACTTTGTTTTCTGGTAGTGTTACTATAAGGTCTTAGTCTCTGGGATGACTGGCTGTCACACTCATCGTGAAAAGGGGAGCTTGAAGCTGGGCCAGGTCTGTGCCTAGCTCCTCACAAGTGGCTTTTATGTGATGCTTCAAGTTTAGTAGGGTTGTTTGCAGGGCGGAGCCATTTACTATTAGATTATAGTCAGTTTGAATGAAACGAACAATTCATAACAAACTGCTTTAAGGACAATTTAAGCCAAAACCAGCCCCTTCGGTAATTTGCGTCTGCTTGTCAGTCAGGCAGAGTTGGAAGGAAGACGCAACCAGCTTCTAAACTAGCATGTGCTAACTTTGGCAGCTCTTACATCATAAGCTAACCTGTCTAAAAAAGAACAACACTGAAATGTTGTAATGCTTACAAGCATCTTCAGAATATGTACTTTGTCAAGGCTCCTCAGAGCTGCACTAGCTTGTCTATGAGTGGGTGGAATGGAAAAGTGCTTCTCCCGAATCTTTTAAAATGAGGCTCTTATTTTAATATCTCAGAAATGATTCACATGCTTCAGCAGTGAGACCCCTAAAGGCTCCAGAATCCTTTACCAAAGAAATGTTTTTAATGCATGAGAATGGGCAATTCAGCTCTTTTTATACAGTTACTAAGTACATCAGAGCACCAGTAACACAAGCAGATGTAATTTCAGGGCCTACCAGCTCTTGGTGAAAAGTTGATTTTTGACAGCTGCTACAATGGAAAGGGCCAACAGTCAGTCTGTCCAATAAATCCTTACTCGTTGAGAGAATCTGTGCTTGCAGTGGAAGGCTGTGTCTTCACTGCAGCTTGTGTAGACATACCTGTGCTGTCTTGCTAAAAGTAGCAGTGAGGACGTGGCAGCAGGGATATGAAGCTATTTTTACCCTTTGTCAGGGCCAGTGAACATGGCTTTGGGATGGGTCTGGTCTACACATCATTCGCACAACAAATGCCTCAAACTTGTGTTGACTTTATGTTTTAGCAAAAACTAGGCTTGTTGATACTAGCCTACCTGTTATGGTTTACACTGGTTTCTGACACTGCTGAGAAGAGATAAAACTGTATAATATTGTTTTACAGTGACTATGGGACAAACAGCCAGTCTAAATTTTATAATGTCTGATACTGTTCATTTTAAAAAATGTTACTTCAGATTTTCTATAAGAAAAAAGTTGTAGAAGATCAGACAATTAGGCCTTGTCAATAGTGTAACTCAAATCGATGTAGCTTAGCTCTACTTACCGTGGGGTCCACACTACATGATGTTGACTCCCCTTACTCTTCTTGATCACAGGTGGATTTAGCGGGTCTAGTGAAGACCCCCTAAATTGATCGCTGCAGTGTTGATCCTCCGGTAAGTGTAGACAAGCCCTCAGTGATGTGAATGCTTTGATTCACATTGAGACCTATTTCCTATTAAAATAATTAAGACTGGATGTTGTGCTGTCATCTCAGGATTCTGCTGTGGTTTATATCACCACCAGGAACCCTCAGTAAAAATACAGGCTGGGTCTTTTTTTGGGGGAGGAGAAATCAACCTAGCCGCCAAAGCAATTTAAAATCCTTGTGCAGAACTCCCAATGATGACATTCTTACCAGGCCTCCTCTGTGTCAAACTTTCCAAGAAAGTTTTGGGATAAAGTTGTTTTTTTTAAAGGGGGGGGTTTAAGTGCAGCCTTACTTAGCCATGTCAGGCTGTCAAATGAATAATAAATAAAAGTATTAGACAAGAAAGAAAATAACTGACATAATTTGCTGACGTGTAGTATCGATTGAATAGATGGTGCTGTTACGGTAATAGCCATTAGCTCCTCAGTACATGGATGGAGGACTCCCACACATTTAAAATGTTAAGGGAGGGGAAAAAAGCCTGATATACAAATATTACCCAGACTCCCATTTACATTTTTCTAACGAGCTCAGAAATGCCTCTGTCCACACAAGAGCCTGAGCAGCTGCGTTTTTCATTTTAAAAACATCACTTTCAGTAACAGAAGTACAAAAAATTGTTGAGAGACAGAGAGCTGGTTTTAATTTCAGTATTTCTGTGACTTTAACTATTGCCGCTTTCCCCCATCTTTATGGAATAATCGTTTGCTTCCTAGGTGAGACAGAATGAATAAGTAACGGAATAGCCTGTGAATGTGCAGATAGAATATAAATATAGTTCTGCAGACACACGAGAGAGGGGACCAGAATTAACCCGTGTGATAGGTCATAATTATTACTGTCATAAACTGGATACATGGCAAATGGTAACTTTTTCTAAGCATTTTTCTTTTTACAGGATACTACTTCATCTCTGCCCTGTCTGAGACCGGGAAAGCCTGCAGCATAGCTCCTGGAATGAAAATACTGAAATAACAGGTAAACAACCAAGACTGACATGTAATGAAACTTGCGACCATCAGAGAGGAGAGAAGAGAGCAGGATTAGCTCCTCCCCAGCGTAACAGAGCCATGAACGAATACTGTTTTCCCATTTCTTTGTAGTATCTTCCCATGTGCGTTTAACAAACCCCTGACCAGCCAGCACGCCACTGGCACATTTGTCTACTGAAACAAGACCACCATCACCAGACTGGGGGTGTGTGGGAGAAGGGCACAGTGTAAGAAAGCCCTTACTTTGCTGCTCTAAGACCTCATGGTACCACAGTACCCTTCACTGCCTTTTCCTACTGCTTTCAGAGGGCAGCCACACAGCTAGCTGATGCATTGGTCCAGTCACTCTTTGTTAAATAAATAAGGTACAGTTAGACATCCATAAGTTAATTCCTCAGCAGTTTGTTTTCCTTATGTCTCTGGGGCCAGAGAGCGTGCTCCCTCGGGTCAGTCTGATTTTAAAAATTAAAAATACCATTCTTCCTTTTGCTTCCTCTTCTCAGTACAGTGTTCACCACTGAGCAGACAAAGGGCAACTCTGAGCCTTTTGTCGCAGGAAAAGGAAGAGGGTGGGAAACAGATGCTCTTATGTTGAAGGAGGTGAGTCCATTGTTGAAAGAATACGCACTATCTCAGCTCGCTGGGTAGGGGATATATGCTGGGTCATGTGGACAATGGAATCCATGGCAACCTCAGGATTGGCCTGCACCAAGCTGCAAAGACAAGAGGGTTAGCAACGGCACCCATCTCGCCCCAGCTGCTAGCCCCTTTCTCCTGGTCCAACTTGGCAGAGAATTTTAGCAAGCGGAGTACAGCCCAGTGTGCAAACTGTAAGCCTGACGATTTTCACCTGATCTCATTTCCCTGCTCTAAAGGGTAATTGAAATAGAGGATTTTTAAAAGTGTCTGAACACGCCAGCAAGAGGTTTATTACGAACTGAGCTCAAGCAGCTCTTAGATTAACGATGAGGACAGGCTCAGCACCAAGCAATGCACAATGTACACGTGAGTGCCAATGGCGTTTTGAAGAGGAAGAAGGTCCGAAGAGTAAACTCAGGGCAGGGTCAAGGATTGTGATGGGTAGAAAGAGGCGGCGGCGAGCATTGCGCTCCCTGATCCAGAAGGCTGCTCACAGTCATGTCATGTGCACTCCCTGGTTGTTACCTCGCATTCCCCTCTAACTCTAGTTTTGGGGAAAGGCTGCAAGCCTCTGGAGGCTTTCCAGTCTGTAATAAAGTTGCATTTTGGTACCTAACAAGAGAGAAAATAGTGTCGCCATTTGGATTACACTGTGTCCTGCTGCG
The DNA here is from genome assembly GCF_015237465.2 of Chelonia mydas. Taxonomy (NCBI): domain Eukaryota; kingdom Metazoa; phylum Chordata; order Testudines; family Cheloniidae; genus Chelonia; species Chelonia mydas. Next base: position 7,666,628 of record NC_051257.2, read on the forward strand.
TGATCTTTGAAAATTAATCAGAACAAAAGGGACGTTAGAAGCTGGGTCCAGTTTCCCCAGAGAAAAGCTAGGGCGGGAGGCAGCTAGCATATTCTGTACTCGAGCAGCAGCAGGATTTGTGGAAGGGAACAGAGAACTCATCCTTTAGGTGAGACTGAGAAACAGAAGAAATCGTATCCAAGAAGGCCTGAAGCAACATTGTACCCTACCAAATAAACAGGAGACGGTAGGGTAGTGTAGCTCAGAGAGCTTTCCTCACTACTCACTCACATTAAAGAATGGAACCACTTTAATTTTCCTATATTTGTATCAAGATGGGGAACACCACAACTGTTTTACTGTGGCTTCCATGACCTTGTTTCAGCAAAGTGTGCTCTTAATGTCAGTGGGGCTGAAGCAGGGCCTTTGACGTTTTGAGCTGAGTGTCTTTCACAGACTACAGGCACCTTGAACTCAAACACTAAAAATGTATTGTAAAAACAAAGTCACATTTAGGTTTTGTATCCAATCAACTTTATATGACCGCAAGTAAAAACTTTAAGGTTAGATTTCTAAAATTTGCTCAGTTTTAACAATCTAAGTGCATTTATTTAAACAAAAAACTTGATTTCAACCTCACCCTGTCCCTTTATTTAAAACACCTCACAAATTCACTGGTGTTCTGAAACTGCAGTGAGGAGGGCCGTATAATTACCTGGATGGATTGAGATCTTGATGGCCAAATTCTAGTTGCTTTGGTCTTATTGCCTATACTAGTGCTCCCTCTCCCAAAATTTCCCACTGCTGCACCTCCAGACCTCGTCCGATAAGGTGAGATGACAACTTTCATTGTTACTACAACCTCAGAGCTGCAACAGTGGAAAATTTTAGGGAAAAAATCCCTTATGTAGAGAGAGCTTTTCTACTTACTTAAGGGGGCGGTGAGGATTTTGTCTTAGAACTGTGCCTCATTGTGTGAAATCAGTAGTTGGCTTACCTGCGTATCTGTTTGAGTATGTAGTCTCTGGAGATGTATTTGATGTTTTCATCCACAACTGAGCGAATGCCATCTTCTTCTGTTAGCTGTTTCTCCAGCCACTCCACTAGATCCTTATTGTTATCCCATAAGTACGCCTGCAAACAAACAGCGAGTGTCCCTGAAATGGTTCCAAAATGTGCACTGGGGTCCTATGGAACTTTCATTGACAGATTGCACTGTCCTGCTCCCAATGCTCCCATTTCTGAAATTTAATTAGCAATTACTAGCAACTGTGGGTAAAATATTAGGCAAGAAGATCCTTTGTGATTTCCTGGTGCAGTTAACTTTTATGGCTATGGAATGCAACTAACAATTAGCAGAAGTCAGAGAATGATGTACTTGTTCTGTGTCTCCTTCCTTAACGTGATTAAATGGAAACATGGAGGCAGTAGCTCCAGTTTAAAACACTTAGCGCTGTGGCTTATTTACTCTAACAGGTGCCTCCGCTCAGAAGGCTGGTGACCTCTTCTTTCTCATGAGGCAGTGGAATGACAAACTTCACCCATGTTTTCCAAAAACCTCTTTAACGATCAGGGCCCATGCCCTAGAGCTTTCAGAGAGGTCCTTTCAGCGACAGCACCGGTCTAGCACAATTATTGGTCACACATCCATCATCCCCTATACACAAGTAGGCAAACCTGCTCTTACTGATATAAGGCACCAGCGTACTTGTTGTCTCTGCGTTCTTTTTAAAGTTTAGGAGAAAGTGAGATTCTCCCAGCAGTGACTAGAGCAACCCCAAATGCTCCACTGCCCGTATTCTGGCACTTGGCTTCTCTGGAGAAGAGCATCTGTTGTACTAGATTATAGAATGGTTTGGTGATATGGGAAATAGTCACAAAGAGAGATTCAGAGTCAATGATAAGTGTATTCCATTGGCTCCTGCATTTAGCTACTCCTCAACAGTTTCACTTTTCTTTTTTTGTTAAATAAAGGCTCCTCAAGTAGAATTAGAACCTATGAAACCAAACTCCGTTATTACCAAGTCAAAGGGGCAGTTTACAAGGGAAAGGAAGTTTTCACCTTCCTGTTTAGCATGGGTCACTGGTGAAAATCGTGGATTGTCTGCAATTTGATGTCCTTAAATCATTATTTGAGGATTTCAGTAACTCAGCCAGAGATGACGGGTCTATGACAGGAGTGGGTGGGTGAGGTTCTGTTGCCTGTGATGTGCAGGTCCACTAGGGGCCCGCATGATCCTCTAGTCTGATGGCTAAGAGAAACCGAACATGTCACTACAGCACTTTGTCAGTCCTCTGAGTCCATAACCAACCAAGACACCTAACCCCCATTTTAGTAGATGTGAGCATAACACAACAGGTCAAGGTGTCTACAACCATGAAAAGCCTCAGCCACAAATCTTTTTTTGCAAGATCATTTAGCCTGATAGTTGCTAGGTAGTTGACTATATAATAATTCAGGAGTGTGTTAGATGCCTAATAGCCTTCTTGCTCCTCTTTTCTCCTCTCATTTTCTTTACAAATCATTTAAGAATCGTTTTGTTAATGGTTTCCGGAAAAACCAAGTACCATCATTAGTGCTCATTCATATTTATGTCATTTGATTTGGGTAATTAAACACAAAGCTCGTCATTTAAAGGTGCACTATCCTTCGCTGTTATCCCTACGAAGTTAACGTCAGAATGACAATGAGCTCAACACAGTAATTTAAGAGGTGAGTGCATAAAAAAAAAAAAATAACCACCGCTCTGGGGTTGGAAACAGCATTGCCTCTTGCTTGAATACTTCACAAAGCCACATAAGCATCATGACTTGCCAGGGATTTAGTCTCTGACTCAAGAAGACAGAAGGAATTCCAGGCCTGAGACCTGGAGACAAAAGTGTAAGTCTACCAGTCGGTTTTAAAAAGGGGGTCTTGTTGGTGAGATAGGGTAATCCATCAGCTAGAAAAATGTCACTGGTGGTCATCCCCAGGGTGGACACAGATTCCACAAGTGGAGCAGGTGTTCAACAGCATGTTATGTTTCAACATTATTGGGCATCCAATCCAAAAAAATCATCAAAAGGGCCAACACTTCTTGCCAGTGGCATTTGTATGTTGTTTGGACTGCAGTTACTTGCCTTCAGATCTTGCTAGTGATACTGAGCAAGGGCTACTTGGTTCAACTCCTGCATGGGTCTTCATGAACTCTCTGGTTAGGTCAGGTCAATCCATGCAGTGACTTCAAAGAAACAGTCCTAATCTATGAAGCCATCACCAGGCAGAGACCTAGCTCCCTTCTAGCTTGTTGTATCACCTGGGCCATGTGACCATGTTTGAGTGTTTCTGCCCTTTGACCACGTTGTAGGTGACAGGAGCAGACCTATAAAGAACAGCCCCCAGTTACGTTACTGCAGCTGATATTTCAAAACAAGAGAGAAACTGCCATGACCAACAGCCTCCTTCAGGCAGCACTTGACACATGCAAAATGGAGTCACGCAACAGTCCAGGATCTTCAAGCAGCCCATCAGCAATGGCAGTTTGATGGCAAGCATGGGACATTTTGCTCCAGAAGCCAGCCCCACCTTTGTGCAGAGTAGCTGAGAGCACCTGTGCAACAAGGACATGCAAATGCCACATGAGATGGTCTCCAATGCATGCGACAGTGACTTGTGTAGCAGGGACAGATTCTAGGGGCAGCAGAAATGTTTCAAGTGTCTGCACATTTCAAGTGTCTGCTTAATTTTTGCAAGTAAACATAGCTCCTGGGGTGTTGGGTTAGGCAGGCGGTAGCTCATAGTTATATGGAGGGGTTACATAAGAGCACATGGGTTAACTTTGTTATTCACACGATATATTCATACCAGACATTCTACAGCCCTTGTACTAAGAGTCATTACAGCTATTTAAGCAGTGCACATGTATTGCCCTTGTATTCAGTGATAGGTAATTACAGTGGTACCGCGCATGCTTTCGACTTGCATCTCCGGCCAAAAGGATAACATCGAAAATATATGTTTTACAATTAAGAGGAAGGGGGTCGTATTATCAGCATAACATCATAAAAATAGGAGACAACAATTTTTCTCAAATCAGTCCATGCTAGAAATAATGACAAATACTTTGATGTATTCCCTGGTACAAGGAAGCTCATACTGTCATATGACTACAGACTTGTGCTTTAACCAAAGACAAAAGTAGTACAGGAGAAAATGGATCACCTGGGGCTAATGATTTCCCAAACTTTCCAAAACAGCACTATTTTGAGTTCAGAGTTACATTATCAATTGTATTTAAAAACTTTCTGCCAATTTTGGTCAAAATTAGACTCTCTTTCTTTGGACGATGGCCCTTTTAATGATTTTTTCGGATTGGATGCCCAGTAATGTTGAAATGTTACATGCTGTCGAAAAACTGCACCACTTCCGGAATCTACGTTCACGCTGGTGATGACCAACAGATATGTGCCGAACACATGATAGCAGTGATATTTTTCTAGCCCAAAATGGGTCCGGGCTGGTAGACTGTGTGTTTTATGGGTCTCTTCGCCTAAAGGAAAAGTTTTCTGAACTCACCAGAGTGTTGGGCAGATTAATACATTTCTTTGCAAAACATTAACATTGTTGCAGAAACAGTAAAATATTCTCAGTATAATAGCTACTGAATGAAAATGGTTTCTCTCTCATTTTCCACATAACCTCCTGTAGTTGCAGGCTTTCCCAGCTGCAGCGTGCTCTCCTGTAAGGTTGGGATTTGATCCGAGACCCTGTTGCCCTCTGAGTGAATTTCATGCTTCTAGAGCAACACGCTCCCTGCGAGTATGGTTTACTCTTTGCTCACAAGATAATTTATTGATATGAATAAGAAAAAGTTAACAGACACATCCAGCCTGACATGCTTCATGTCTGTTCCTTAATCTTGCACAGAATTCCATAGGCTTAGGAAATTGATACAAGTTTTTCCCATTCCACAAATGCTCTCTCTTTCCCTGTGTTGACACAAGTAACACCCCAGCACTTACAAGCCACCCTACAGCAACACACCACTATCTCGGCTGTGCAGATCAGTATGCGTGAGCAACCTCACAAAGTAAGTCAGCCATCACAGAGTAGCACACGTACACACATACAATAAAGCAGGGTATGTATCGGCCTGTGCTCACGAGCAACCCTACAACAAACCAGTAGGCATCCAATGGGGTGAGGGTAAGTGGTAAGGCTTCTGGGGTGCTGAAAATCAGCACGGTGGGATCAATTTTTTGAGTATGAAAAACACTTGTTATGTTCCGTATTGGTCCAAGATCAGGGCCTTACACTGGGATTTTTTCTAAGTACTATGCATCTAGTGCTGTCACTTGAGCTTCCACATTTTGCTTATTTCATTATTATTTTAAACTTGCTAGTTTTTGCTCCTTGCTTCTGCTGCTAGACGTGAAAGAAATGCCCACTGCATACAAAGTAGGGTGCTTATGAGGATTTCAGGGGAAGGAGAAAAAAAACCCCAGTAAATGCCTTTTGGTTTGCAGACCTGCGTAAAGCTAGATTTACCCAAGAATCCCAAAGCTTTTAGTTTAGGAGAATATTTAATACTCTTATTAATCATTTTAATCCGTTTGCTTTTAATTAAGAAACAGCATGATGCTTTCCTATCAACATATGCCAGGGAGCAGATTAATTGTGGCTTAAGATAACTCTCCTTGATTGGTGTAATGTATTAGCTAACGAGATGCCCGCTTCTAAAGATGCTCAGACATTACCTTGGAAAGCCTGCTGCCCTCCAGAGAAAACTTTTTTTCTCCTCCCCTTTTAGAGCCCCAGAGTGTTTGAGATTTTTATTTTATTTTTAAAGTCTCAAACAGGAGCTTCAGAGATTTTTTTCAAAGATTGCCCACTTCAGAATTCAGGCAATTAAAAAAAGAGGAAGGAAAGAAAGAAAGAAAAACTAACAACAAAATGATCAGATGAAATAAAGCCAATGGGCCAGAACATGAAAGGAGTTCCTGTTCGCTAGCTGCCCCACAACTCTCTCTCACCACCGCTCTCTATCACCTTTAGCAGCCTGTTAAGGAGAAGCAGCTTATGGACAGCCCCAGAGGAAGTTTGAGACACCACTGTACTGCTTTCCTAGTTTGCAAGAAGTAGGATGGCCTCATAAAACAGGGATAGGTGCCAGACCAGCTCATCGCTTCTTTGGAAAAAATCAAGAACTGCATAAAGATAACAGATCCTTTCCCAATACTGCTGGCACAGTACAAGATTTTGCACATTATTCAGTACTCCCCCCCCGCTTCTACATCAGAGGCTCAAAAGGGACTTTAGGAGACTGCTCTGCAGAGCTGGAAGTGGTCTTCCTTAACAGGCTCTGGTGATGGATAGAAACAGTGTGTGCAATGTAGACAGAACAGCATCACAATGACTGTGTCCCTCTTTGCCTTGTGCATCCTTCTCTAAGATGGGAATGTCAGCCCAGGCTTTATGCAGTTTTTTCAAGCATTAATGAACGTTTGTAAGGTGCTATTTAGATGCCAGATATTGTTATTCATGTCTTAATATGACTTGTATAAACACTAAAATACCAGTTATTGATCAGAGGGTATTACAACCACATTGCAGCCACTTCTACACAAATCTCTAGATGTAAAAAAGAGAATTTATTCCCACCATGTTTAACCTCAACAAGAGAGAAAGGATGGTCCGGGGGCTCAGGCACCGGGACTCAGGAGATTGGGTTCAGCAGTTCCTGGCTAGATCACAGATTGTGTGAGAGACCTTAGGGAGGTCACTTAAACTCTCTGTGCCTCAATTTCCATGACTGTAAGATGGGGGGTAATGTCACAGCCTTTGTCTATTTACCTGGTAAGCTCTTTGGCGCCCCCTTTTACTGCGTGTTTGTACAGCATCAAACACAATGAAGCCCTGGTTATAGCTGGTGCCTTTAGGTGCTACTGGCGTACAAATTAATAATTGTTTTTAGTAATTTGTATCTTTTGTGCGACTAGTGGCCAGTTGCATTTTAAGTATTATTGACTCATGCTGCCAATAATAACCTTTTGGGTAAGCAGACTGGCTGTGCACCAGACGGGGTACATTTAATGAGGCTGATACAGCCAAATGCAGCGAGGTCTCAGTTTTTGTAAGGACATCACAACTTCCCCTAACCGCTGCAGCTCTCAACAGATTTTGAAATTCCAACTCTACCTTCTTATTTCCAAACCCTTTCTAAAGCTCTGCACCCGAATGGCAGACGGTACCGCCACACTATCCGCAAGCTGGCAGTTCCTGTGATTTCAGCTACAACACCGTAACGGACTTCTCCAAGGGAAACAAAAGAATTACATCACTCACTTCTACTGTCACAATGTCTCAGAAATTCCTTTGGCATTTCCTCCTCTTTTTGGGGGGAAAAGGTGGGGGAAGAACAAGAGGGGCTGAATGATGACACCAGAATTCAAAAAGGAGAAGAAAGTTTTCTGAAGAAAAGGGAAAGCGTTTTTTCATTGTTAAGGGGTTTTATCCAAGTAATTAACATGAGCTATTTTCCAGAGAAGGAGTAAAACCATTGGCAAAAGTGTGCATTATTTGAAAGGCAGACAATCTTTGCTGTACTTAAGGCTCTTCAGCACCTCCTGTAATAGACCCTCATTTTTCAGGGATCTGCCTAATCGATGCCCACTCTGAACTGAAACTTGGGATATAAAGGTCTCACGCCAAGAGTGAGTCCTCCCCCTCCCCCTTTTCTCTCACACATAGTTTGGAGGGGAGGAGGGAATTCATTCATTTACGTTATTCAAACTGGGTATTTATTAAAAATACTGAGCCATCATTTTAGAACATTCTATATAGTTTCCGCATTTCAAATGATGGAAACAGAATAATTCACATTCTTGGGGATTCCAGTGGCTAATTAGTTATGTTCTCTTTCTTCCCCACCCCCAATATATAGACTAAATGGAGGGGACAAGGGAGAACATTAATTATATACATATAAAATCCCTTTCCACTATGTTACTCCCTTTATATAGTGAAGAATCCCTTTCCACTAGGTTGGCAGGCTGCATTATAAATGTGAATTTAGTGCTTACGAAAGGGGCTGAATTGACAGCCTTGAAGACTGATCCTCTGCAGATCCATGGAGTTATCACATAGTACAGTGTGCAGCTTTCCCCACATACTGTCCCAGCTCTGACCCGGAGAGGCCACCTCTGAGGGTAAAAGGGGGTGCTGTTTCCATGGCCCATTCAGTCCTTGGCCTCTGTGGAGGCTGCCAACAAGGAGCCCAGTTAATATCAACTGTGGTGGTCAATGTTATATTTCTTCTGCAGTTGAACTGAAGCCCAAGCCCTGAGAAAGAGCAGCTCTTTGTAGCAGGCTCTCTCTTCCCATTCACCAGGAAATCTTACAGCTAGCCGGCCCTCTGACCTCTTCAGGGCAGAAAACACTTCTCTTTGTTAAGCCTCATTTTACACTTGCAGAACTTCTAGTGCCAGCTTCCACTGGAAATTCTGCCAAAGGCCATTGCAGACAGTTCGGCTCAAGGCTGTGTTTTAAGTAGCTATAGCAGACAAATGTCACGTTCATACTTAATACTCCCAATCAGTATGTTCGGACTAATTTTCCAAACGTACTTTCCTCTTCTTGCAGCTTGGTTCTTTTTTTAATGGTATATCCTACATCACCCATTGGAATGCATCACTCCTACAGAAAACACAAATCCTGCCTAAGCAATGTAGGTGCTCAAGGATATTTTACATCTATAACCTCTGAAGGGGGGCGGGGTGGGGAGAGAAGCAAGCAAAGACTTTCTGCTACGAGAGCCAGGAACTTATAAGAACGGACGGCAAGAACATGGGCTGCCAATGGCATGTTCTTCAACATCACACTTGGGAAAACCTTTTGTCTCTTTGACCTATTCCATATTCACACTTGACCATGTTGCTATAAAGACCCAGCATTTCCCATATCTCGTCATCCATACAGAACAACCTCAGGCTTGGAATATGCAGCTGCCCTGTCGTTCCTAGCAGCCCGATTTCAAGGAGCCATCAGGAATGCCTCTGGACTTCACTCCACTGTCCCCATCTCTGCACAGTCAATCATGCAGGGCATTGCTATTAGAACCAGGGACCCAGTTTGTCCCTGGTGCAAGGCCACTGAACTCAGTTGGGTACTACCAGGGAGCAGCATGACCTTAGGAAACTCTTTGCTTTACCTTTACTGTCCCCTCGACTTCCACGAACCAGCGCCTCAGCATGGCCTGGATTTGTCCATCTGTCAGCTCAGGATTGGCATCATGGATCTTCTGCTTGACCAAGTCTTCTAGCAGAAGACGCCTTAGTCTCCAGTAGAAGAAAGTACGGGAGGTTCTCCACTCTAGAACATCCTGCGCAAGACCCAGATGGGGAAGGAGGGGAAATGAGTGAGGTCAGAAAACCCAGAGCCATATTTAACTCCCACAGATTAAGGCGGGATCCTTGGGACCTGGCCACTGCAATCAGAGTGGGGCTCAGAGGTGTAGCAAAGTAGCAGGGCAGTGCATAGCTGATTGCTGGGGTGTGTTGGCTCACTTGGGCAGAAAATGGAGATGTAAGAGAGGAGGAATGTTGTACCCATTTGGGGCGAGAAGGTGAGTGGAAGGGAGAGTCTATTATGGGAGGGGACCAGAGAGCAAACTTTTGGTGGATTGATGCCCATTTACCCTTACGTCCACCTCCGCTCACAGAGAAGCATGTGCTCCCTTAGCCCCTAGCGGGTATAAAGGCAGGGACTGGGGAAAGGCTCAGACTTGGATATGTTCGGTTAGGCTGCTTGCAAAACAAAACCACAATGGCAAAAAGTATTCCAAGTGCTGAGCTTCGAAACCTCCCACCGTGTCATACTAACCCGGCCTCCTGCCCCTCTGTTCTCTCCACTCCCTTCTAAACTCTCTTCCCTTCTCCAGTGGGGGACACAGCTCTATCAGCACATCATGAGAATCAAGCAGCCTCAGAGGGAAATCCCCAACACTTCCACATTCCAAACTTCCCCAGGGAAAATAAAATTCAGACTGCATTTGGAAAGCGATGCGGGCGACTAACTCAGCCAAGGTTAAAGCTCCGACAATGGAACTGGACTTTACTATTCTGCTATAGCCCATCTGTTCTACTTGCTGCTCAAACAGGGTCAGCCAAAGACCACAGAGTGCATCCATTTAGTGTCTTTACTTCCTTCCTATCTGCCTGCGAATGAAGAGTTTGCCACTGGAAAGGGAAGTGTCTGGTCAGTTTTTTAATATATCAGCTGGTTGCAGGCTGACAAATGAAAGCGTGGGACCACAAAACATTAGTACTAAGCCAAGGAGCTGGCCCAACTCAGGCAGAGGGCGGGACTAGAGAGGGACACTGCTGTGGCAAGGTCTGTTGGGAGAGGGCACTTGGGCATGAGGTTTCCTGGGTGCCTGTGGGGTGCACGAGCCTTTGATCCTGCTTTGCTCTATCAGTAACGGGCTGGGGCTTGGGAGATTTCAGAAATGGCCACACTGTTCATCTCAGTCTGTGACAATGTCCTTGGCTGCATTCAATGCATGGACACGTCCTGGGCCTTTCGACAGGAATGGTAAGAAAGGATCCATTATACTTACAGTAATGACACCCTTCTCCTGCATTCGGCCTGGCGTGTCATGCAGGTCAGCAAACTGCACCGCCACCTGATGGTAAATGGGAATTAGGAATTCCTCCCGTTCCTTCAGCTTGGTCTCCAGCTCCTTCCGCTCAGCTGGGCTTAGCTCCGGGGTGCCTGGAATCAGACAAAGCAGCCTGTCAGAGACCCTGGAAAGGTTAAAACAGGTGTGTGCAAATAATCCCAGCTTTGGGAGACCACAGACCTCCTGCTTATTGTCTGTAATCATGTTACATGATCTCAACACAGTATTTGCTTAGGTGCTTTTTTGGGGGTAAGATTTCCTCTCTGGACTGGCGCTTTGGCTTTTGGTTTCCCAAGAGTAGTTGATAAGCAGCAATGTTCTTTAACATGACATTTTTAGTCCATGAGGGACTGTGCATTGCCTAGCGTTTCACAACACACAATCCATAGTGCATTCTTCCTCTCTGCTTTTTCGTTCTGCTTTCTCTTTACGGCTGCCTTCCCCAGCTCCTCTCCAACAACGTATCTCCCAAGAACTCCTGTGACTACTGAGGCAGTGTGGCTAGGTCGGGGTGGCCAACCTGAGCCTGAGAAGGAGCCAGAATTTACCAATGTACATTGCCAAAAAGCCACAGTAATACGTCAGCAGCCCCCCATCAGCTCCTCCCCCTCCCAGCACCTCCCACCCACCGGCAGCCCCGCTGATCAGCGCCTCCCCCTCCTCCCCACACCTCCCGATCAGCTGTTTCGTGGCGTGCAGGAGGCTCTGGGGGAAAGGTGAGAGGAGCGAGGGCACGCCGGCTCAGGGGCGGGAAGGGGTGGAGTGGGGGCAGGGCCTGTGGCAGAGCCAGGGGTTGAGCAGTGAGCACCCCCCAGCACACTGGAAAGCTGGCGCCTGTAGCTCCAGCCCTGTAGTCGGTGCCTATACATGGAGCCGCAGATTAACTTCTGAAGAGCCGCACGTGGCTCCGGAGCGACATGTTGGCCTCCCCTCGGCTAGAAGTTCAGGCACAGGACTGGGAAGTTGGGAGTGCTACGTTGCAATCCCGGCTCCGCGATGACTTGCTGGGTGGCCTCGGGGCTCAGTTTTCCACGTGTAAAATGAGGACAATAGTAATCTACCTACTTCACCAGGCAATTGTGAGGATTCAGTTGTTAGCGTTGGTCATCTGAGCACATAAGGAGGTAATTGTTTCTCCAGAAGGGAGGTTAGGAACTAGAATTCTCTTATTGCTGAAAGTAAAGATGGGGGTTGATGGGTTTGGGTCAGCTCCCTGCACCCCTTGACTCAGGACGCTGGTCCAAAGCTTGCAGATGGCTATCATCATCATAATGGGCCAAACCAAAAAACTTGATCTGAACAGCACCAATCTTTGGATCTGAAATCAGCAGCTGAGGTCCCCAACTCTGCCTAAATTCCAGAAAGATAGCTCCTCCCGGAACCATCCAAGTGCAGTAGGTAGTTATCCCATAGATTTGGCACCTGAATGAGAAAAGGATCCTGTCTTGTTCTTTGGCGTACTGGGCAGTAGCACTGAGCAGGCGCCCTGTCTCTCTCGCACACAGTGCACTGGCAGTGTGGAATACGTGAGTGTACAGGCACAGCTCTTCAGAGAAGGAAGGTGCTCGCCCCTCGCACTGGGACAATCAGACGAGAGCTCTCCAGGCTGACCCAGCCATGCACCAAGCTCTATCGTCATCTAGGCCTATATTACGCTCTCCAGCCTGCGAGGGTGCAGAACTCCATCAACACTGATCTCACGCTGACACTCTTGACCTCCAATTTGTACAAAACACTCTCTAATTAGAGCAGTCTTCACCAGGTCATTGTGTCTGTGTTACTGACTCAGTGGGCTTTTCACCTCTGGGGCTGCTCACTGGGACAGACGCCCACCCCCAGGCCCTGACCAGAATGACTGAAAACCATTCTTGCCAAACAGGCAACAACAACAGGCCAGAGCTTAGTGTAGATCAAACCAGGTTCCTGTCGGGGCTGCAGCTTGCAGCCAGGTTCTGGTTTGGAAAGTTAGCAGCCTCACCTGGAAAGACAGGCAGGACTAGGTATTCCTGAGCATGACGGGAAGTGTCATCTCGTACTACATGAAGGCAAACTCCTTATTGATTACAGTATTGATGGAGCCATCTGGCAAAGACAAATCTATAATATTGGCTCAGACCATCAGCGATTAGTATCACCAGGCTGGGTTTCAACTCCCGTTCTTTTAAATGTAACCGCGTTCCCACCTAGACTGCCTTTCGCTTTCACATGCACCTCCATTCGGCCTTATCGACACCTGCAATTTTTGAGGCTCCGATAAACGCTCCTTCAATGGTCCCTTGAACTGGCTAAAAAATGGTACTGCTTGATCTACACTGGCCAGTCAAACTATGTTAGCAAGAAACCTTTCTAAACTAAGTGACAGAAAGCTTCTGCTAACATGATTTAAATGCCAATGAATTAAGCCATGATTTAGGTGACACAATGACAGGACTTATCCCCATAAATTAACAATGTCTCAGAGTGTTTTAGTTTTTTAAAACTACAGACAAAATTAATGTCTGATGCACACACGCACACTTTACACTTTCCTAGCATTTGTTTCCGACTAGTACCTATCCGTTTTCACAGTCTCACTACAGAGGCGGCACAAGTTACATTCAGCGACATTGCAAAAGGTCACAGAACGCTTCACTCATTTGAGTTACTTGCTGCCAATCAAAGCACACTGTCTAGCGACAGATCCCATATGAACTGGGACGATATGAGGACAAATGTGTCAAAATAATATTGTCCCGTCGAGCTGTTTAAAGTTTTGCGCTCAAAATGAAATGATGTTGCTTTAAATGAAATAAAATGAAAATGTTCGGATGAATGTAGCTTTGTGAAAGAAACCAGAAGAACTAACTTGAGCAAGGCATAAGGTGGGCTATGATTCCGCCCCCGACCACTCTGCCAATGTTCCTACATAGGATTGCAGCATCCCGTTGCTGTTTCCAGCCAGAGGACACTCTCATACAAAGCTCAAGAGCTGTGAGGTGGCTTTGCACTGAGTGTTAACGGAGCTCAGGATCCAACCAAACTCATTTTCAACTGAGACCTAAAAAGCGCCTTCCTCCTCCCCACAGAGAATGACTTGTTAAAATAATCCCTAAAAGCAACCACTCCACCATGGGACTGAGAACCTGAATTCTCCCCTGTTCAGTCAAGGGCCACAATTAGCCTTGGTGTAAGCAGGTGCAGCTCCTTTGAAGTTGCACTCACTCGTTGCAGGGCAAGGCTGGCCCCAAACCCGGTGCAAGGAGAGCAGGTTCATTCTCTCCCACAGCCACACAAAGACACGCACAGTAGGCGCTTGTGCAGAGAGACTTAATGCCAGCCTTGGTTCGATTTGAGCACAGCGCGCAATCTGAGCCAAATGACATGCTACCAGACTTCCCACCTACACTGGGGCCTGAGCAGAGGCTCTGAAGCTCCTGTTGTAGGTTTCACAGCTTTAGACAGTGTGTGGGTGGGGGGGGTTTAAACATAGGGTTACTGGCAATCTGAAGCCAGGTCATGGATAAGTCTCACTCGAAGCCCTAGTAAACAGTGTCCCTCCTTTGCACTTCTATAGCACCTTCCCCCCCACCCACCAAGGAAAAGGCTATACAAGCGTTGATTAATTTCACCTTGCAATGCCCCTGAGAGATATGCAAGCACAATTATTCTCACTGTACAGAGCAGAAAGTGAGGCAAAAAGAGGTTAAGTAACCTAGTAACACAGAAGAGCCTGGAATAAAAGCCAGGAGACTTGACTGTCAGCCCCCTTTCTCTAGCCACTGGACAACATTCCTTTCCTTATTGTTGGCATCTCCTCTAATATTGTTGCTACTCTGTCGGGGTCTATGTGAATACCACCAGCTTTTTGCTCTTTATTGTTTGTGAAGCAATGTCAATGGGATTAAATGTAATGAAAGGAGATCAGCTATTGTCAGGCTGTCATGCTTCCTGGCTGGGTGATATGGAAGGTGACTGTCACTCCTCTGGTCCATGCAGTGCCACATAAACTGTCCAGTTTGAAAGGGCCAGGGTCTGGAATCAAACTGGAGAAGCAGAGTGCAGCTGTGAACGCAGCCAAACTGGAGTCAGCACCACGGACAGCGCAGCTGCTCTGTTACCAAGACTGGGGCCGTATTTTTTGAATCAGGCCCTTACTGAATTCTGCAGACGGACACTGTCCTGTCTGTTCTGTACGGCATACGTTTATATTTGATTTGATAATGTCTTGTCAGATCCGTGTGGTTTTCAATATTACGCCGTCACACACTGAGACTTTTAAGACAACAAGTTCAGACTGTGTCTTCGCTTCATAAAAATCGCAGGTCACGTATACAGTAATTTTTTCAGCTCAGGTATTAGTTTTTTAAATGGCCTTCAACGTAAGCATTTGAAAGGATGGTGGGGAGGTTTTAACTAAGATGCCCTGGCGTCTGATAGCTGAAGAATTTAAAAAAGAATTGTTTGAAGTTCATGTTTCTCTACACACTTTAAATGGCAGCGTCTGTCTGCATTTAAGCCAGCAACACTCATGTATTCTAGGCTGTCTGCCACTCTCTTGTACAGACAAACCAGCTAGGCCCAGTAATGATTTAGGTGAGATTAACAAATATGTCAATGTCTATTTTCTGCTTAATTTAAAAGCAGCGTCTATAAAGATTTTTGACTTCTGAACCCTGTTCTCCTGAAAGAAAGAAGGTAACAATGAGGAGGGGGGGATAAAGAGTGATTATCCTATCATTGATCGTTTGTCAGGAGCATTTCTTATTCACTGGACTATTGTAAAAAGCTAAGCTCTCGATCAATCCTGTAAGCCCCCTGTACAATTAAATATCTTGGAATGGGTTTCTTTCTTTTCTAGCCACATCTTGAAGCCTTGGGGTTTTGCAGAAAGCCAGGGCGTTGTTTGTTTTTATTTCACAGAAAGAGAAGCCTCCATTCAAGAACCTTACCCCAGCAAGAAAGCGGCTTTAAAAACAAAACATCAGGTGCTTCTTTGGCTCTACAGAAACAGCTGAATTATCCAAAAATATTTAATCCAAGTGTCAAATTTAAAATGATTATAACAGCTCTCAAACGGCGTTTTGCATCGCTTTGCCCAGGAGCTCAGTAGCATTATCCCCACTTTTTAGAGATGGTGTAACTGAGGCATAGGGAGAAGTGACTTGCCCACGACCACCCAGCAGGGAGAGCTAGGAAGAGAACTTAGGTCTCCCGAGCCCCAGTCCAGTGTTCTGTCCACCAGGCCACACTGACTCCCATTATAAATCTGTGTGTATGGAGCTAGGTTACCAATAGATGTGTACACTAAAGAAGAAACATTCTAAAACTGCTATACTTAAAGGCAAATAAATATAGCACAGCAGCTCTCGATGGGCAGGTGGTGCATGAAACTATCAACACTAAGAAGATTTAAGGGGGGTTGAAGGAAGGGAAGAAAAATACTGGAATCTAAAGTCATAAAATTAATTTCAGAGTCTTGATGAAGAGGTATATTAGCTGTGGCACCAGGGCCAGTGGTGGCAGCTGACATGCACAAAATTACTAAAGATTTAATTTAAGATTTAAAAGAAGGGAGTTTGTGACTTTCATAAGCTGGCAGGGGACGCAGAACACTGCCCTAACAGAGAGCCTAGGGCTGTTCTGTTTGCACAGGGTTTTGTGTCATGAAATTGTGAATGAGAGTTTTGGCTTGGATTTGCAGATTACTTTACAGTTTTGGACCCTGTGTGGGTGGAAGGGTGGGGGTGTATATATATATACACATACATATATATATACACACACACACACACACTATATTATATATATATATATAAATAAAATTTGTGCATGCTCGTGTTATACACACACAGATGTGTATATATAATTGTGTGTACGTATGTATGTATGTATATGTACATATGTTTATATATATATAGCGCTGATTTGACCACACCAGTTGGATATCCCAGCGTTGGACATGTAAAGATGTTACTGTTTTGTAGCCTTTATCTTCTAATAGTAGCAACAATTACAACAAGACTTTATAATCTACATCATCTTTTGTCCATCTATACCAAGGTGCTTTAAAACTAGCTTGACAATCACCGCAGTGAGTATTACAGAAGTAACACTGAGGCTGGCACTTTACAAATAAAAAATGATCATCACAGCATCATGTTTCGCAAAACGATAGGAATGAATAAGCTAAAAGCCTCCATTCAAATGCAACAAACACAAGTAAGGAAAAACTGGTTAACTCTGAATAGAATCATAGAATATCAGGGCTGGAAGGGACCTCAGGAGGTCATCTAGTCGGAAATACTTGCCCCAAAATGTTTCCCAAAATGAAAGAGGTAAATATTGTCTGGACTCTGTGAACCAGACCGATGGAACCCTGACAAACGTACACCACTTCACCGGAGTATTCCTCTGCTATCCACA
Source organism: Chelonia mydas (assembly GCF_015237465.2). NCBI lineage: Eukaryota > Metazoa > Chordata > Testudines > Cheloniidae > Chelonia > Chelonia mydas. The sequence goes on from NC_051257.2 coordinate 7,683,667, forward strand.
CCCAGATGGGAACAGAAAGGCTCACCCGACTTTGAGGACCACAGTGCTAAGATATTACCACTATCCCATGTAAGGAGCTAGCTATATTTAAAAGCATTGGGTACTCTTTGGGTCAGGGGCTATCTTTTAGTTATTTGTAGGCACGATACCTGGCAGATTGGGGCCCCAATCCCTGACGGAGGCTTCTAGGGGCTACCAAAACAGTTAACTAAAGAAGGCCTTTATAAACTCTAAGTCTGAAGGAGAAGCTCCTCCCAAAGCCTGCTTCTACCCATTGCACAGGGATAGGAGTGCATGCTTTATAGCTTGCCATCAGAGAGGAAGACTTCAAAGAAGTTGCCCTCCCTGTGCAAACGAATGGTAAAGCCTCGGTAATATATCTATAGGGAGATCTAGCCTGTAAAGTGCTCGGATATTGAATATCAATTTATACTCCTCTCCAAAAGTTAAGGGAAGAAATCGCAGCCAAGAAAGCAACGTCTAAACTCTTTTGATTTGTGTCCCATTAACCAGAGAACCTCTTTTGGAGTAACATGCCAATGCTTCAGCTCTTCCCTCCCGTGTAGAGGTCTCAGAGAGAGAGAGCCACTGACAGGCACAGTGTCCTGCAGTGATTACAACCTGCTAGAATGTCAGGGCTCAGGCTGCCTTTAATAAAGTTCCTGCCAGATGGAAATGGCTCAGCGGGACCATGAATCACGGCTTCCCATAACATTTAGTAGCAAAGTGCTTTTTTTAAATATGACCAGTTTAACAGGTTAGACAAAATGACTTCGAGAAATGTTATTGTAGCTTCCCTCTGATTGCAGAAAGCTGGGCAGCTTCTGAATCAATTTGATGGTTTACGGTTTCTCAGCTATTAATATGGGGGATTTTCCCCTCCGCCCAGCCTCGCGCAGTAAAGCTTCTCTACTTGCTTCCCGTCACCTCTCATGTATGCCAACAAAGATGTGGGCAATAGCCCAACCTGCTCACCCAGCACCTTGCTGAGACAGAACCTCACTCACTTTAGGGCTGCATGACACCACCAAAGTGGGGTAAAGCCTTGGTGTAAATGAGACTCCTACTGATAATATCTTCACTGAGCAAAACACACTCAGTATCATAAAACAGCATCTAACCTCGCTGAGGCTGGACTAAAACAAGCGAAGCCTTCTACACAGTGGCTAGACTGACCCCCTTACAATCCAGGAGGGCCCAGCTCCACTTGTCTCCAGGCCAAAGTCGAATGGATCCCAGGACCAGTGACTAACCGGCAACGCAGAGATGTGTGCGCTCACCTATCCGAGTGTTAAAAGGACTATGTTGAAGGTTTTCTGAGGGTGATTAGGGGAAAGAACATTAAGGCACCACCGCAGCAAAGCATCTAAACTTGGGCTTAAGTCCATCCCTAGTCTAAAAGGACATGCGCAAGTCCCACTGACACACATGCTGAACTGCGTTGCTGAACAGGGATGGACTACTGAAATGGGTCCTAAGGAAGTAAGTGTTATGAACGCCTGGTAGCCACTCCATATATAAGGATGTAATGAGGTGTCCATTTTAAGTCAGATTATGACCTCATCTAACATCCTCATGATTTCACCCTGAAATTCCTCACACAGGAGAGATTTTTCCCCCCTAAGGCTGGAGCCTGATGTCTCCTATTTAACCACACAACAGATTCAGCAACTGTGCAAGCTTCTCCCGTGCTGCCCTGCCAGCATGCCTCACCTCTGACCTGCAGGGAGCAGCTCTAAAGGGGAGGTCACTCAGGCCTATTCAAGTCTGTGGCAATGCAGGGTTTTTGAGTGCAGATTTTTTTTTTTTTTTTTTTTAAACTCTGGCTGCTTGCAACCACTTCTCTAAATAGTCCGTAGGATTCAAGCTGTAAAGATGCAACGTGAAATACCAGTGAAGGTTGGGGATGCTCAAGAGATTGGTCAGAAATGTCATTCGGCAATTGCAACACACAAAAAGGTTTTATTCTGTTACAGTTCAACTATTCTTGTTCCTAAGGCCTTGCATTAGGATCAAGTAAACTAGCAGACATGAAGCACCACTACAGGCCAGAATCACCTGTGAGGCGCGTTAACACACTGACAAGCACTAACTCGGACTTGCTGTGGAGTTAAATACGGGACGACTCAGGACAGAAGGGATGGGATGAGCCTCAAAGACCGGGAATTGCACAGCATCTAAAACTATGCTCTTTCCATTGATTAGTGACCAAGAGCAGTGACATTAATACACAATCCTCTGCAACCAATCCCCACCCACATTCCAAGATCTTTCAAAACAGGATTATTTAAAATTAAAATATAGCAAACAACATATCAAACCAAAACTTCGAAGAAATAATAGGTCGTAGGACCATATACAAAGTGCAAAATACAAACAGCCTTCCCCTCCCCCCAAATTGGTATCATATGTCCCATAAAAATCATATACCTATGGGAATTCCCCTCCAACTCCCACTTTCTAGAGAGGGAAATCCAAAGGACAGTTATCATATGGGCAGGTGTCAGGGAAGGTGAAATTCTGGATTAACAGCAATTTTTTAGTGATAGCAATGTTTGCACACAGAACCAGTTAAAGGCAACCAGTGTACAATATTACCAGAAAAGTGACCAATGCTGATTGGCATTCCACATTTTGCAGGTGAAGGACGATCTCAAGGGAAATATTTTACGTAACTATTGCTCAGGAAAATAATTGGTATTTTGGTTAATTACAACATAGAAAAAGAATGACAGAAAAATCTTGAGAGAGACAAAGAAGGTGAGGTAATATGTTTTACTGGACCAACTTCTGCTGGTAGACGGGACACACTTTGAAGCTACACAAAGCTCTTCCTTGGGTCTAGAGAAGGTAACCAGAGCATCGGAGCTAAATACAAAGTGGGAGAAGATTGTTAAGCATAAGGGGTTCACACATGCTTTAGGAGTCCACTTAAAATGAAGTGAGCAATAAAGGGTTAGATTGTTGAGCATAAGGGGTTGTAACTTGGCTGGCAATTCCCCCAAAAATGAGATATAGGATTTCCATTGCTCAGTTTGTTTTTCTAAAGTACATTATTAGTGAACTGGTTCAAATCAAATGCACCAATACAAAATGGGGAATGACTGGCTAGGCAGTAGTACTGCAGAAATGGACCTGGGTGTTATAGTGGATCACAAATTGAACGTGAAACAACAACGTGATGTAGTTACGAAAAAGACGTATTATTCTGGGGTGCGTTAAGAGGAGTGTCAAATGAAAGGACACGGGAGGTAACTGTTCGGCTCTAGTAGGCATTGATGAAGTCTCACTGGAGTATTTTGTCCAGGTTTGGGTGCCACGCTTGCCACGTGTCCAGGTTTGGGTGCCACGGTGCCAAAATACCAAGAAAGATCTGGACAAACTGGAGCAAGTCCAGAGGAGAGCAAGAAAAATGATAAAAGGTTTAGAAAACTGACTTAGAAAAGGTTAACAAACTGGGCATATTTAGCCTTGAGAAAAGAAGACTGAGGGGAGAACCTGACAAAAGTCTTTATAAAGAGGACAGCGATCAATTGTTCTCCACGTCCACTAGAAGGAAGGACAAGAAGTAATCGGCTAAATCTGCAGCAAGGGAGATTTAGGTTAGATATTAAGAAAATCTTTCTAACTATAAGGATAGTTAAGTACTGGAATAGATTTCCAAGGGAAGTTGTGAAATTTCTATCACTGGAACATATTAGACACACACCTGTCAGGGATGGTCTAGGTTTACTTGGTCCTGTCTCAGCGGATGGGGCTGGACTAAATGACCTCTCAAGGTCCCTTCTAGCTCTCAATTTCTATGACTCTATTAATCTATAAAATAGGTACTGCCTGACTTTTGACTATTGTCTGATTTTCCAGACCTAGGTGCAGAATGACAAACAGGTCACATGATGCTATTGTTTAGCCAATCAAGAAAGCGAAAGAAAAACATCATAATTTTGTAAATGTATGCTGCAAAGTAATGATCAGCACATGGTATTATTGGGATTTAAATAAACTGTCATGCAAATTTACCTCTGAAAATGGACTGCTTGGCTTAATTTATCTATAGCCACTGCTGTTCTAATGTGGGTAAAACTTGGGTTAAGTTTTTGTTATTTGGGTATTCAAGATGGGTTCTGAACCATCTTCAGCAAACGAAGCGGAGAAGTAAATCAGAAGTCACAATGATAGGCTGGTCAAAATGGGAAGGGACAGGTTCAGCTCCCGAAGCGGTATAGCAGTTTACAGTTTTCGTCTGTGAAAAGTAAATTTTGCTCTACTTAGGTAGGCAGATCCCTCCTGAATGGTCCCCCATCCAACGCTTCATACAGAGTATTATTATATATAAATGGGTGTGAATATACACACACATATAATGTACAACTCTATATAAAACTACATCTAAAACTATATAAAACACTTAGATGCAGACATTTATTATAAGGGCCAGACTAAAGATGATGTTCATCTTATCATAAAATCTGCTCATGGTGAGATCATACCGAACGAATAAAAGATTTTTCCATTGTACCACAAGATAAACATTTTGATAAGTGGGAACAATTTAGGGTCAGGTCCTGCTTCCATGGAAGCCATTTTGCCATTGCCTTCAATTAAAATGGGACCAAGCCCCATTGTTTGTATCACACACTACGTGTACAGCCTTCCCGATGGTAATAAAGAACATGCTGCACGATAAAGTTCATTTCCCGTTATTTCTGTTTCAATCCTAAAGCTTTCTCCCATGTGCTAACTGTGAAAAACCCACATGAAAATAGAATACCTATATCCTTCTGAAGTGCGGCCAGTAGGCTTGCTGCTTACACTGTCCGTATATTTCTATGTATTCATAGCTCTGTCTGGCTACTCGTGCTTTCTAGAGAATGCAGCCATTCCAGAGTCAAGACTGGGATTCCTCTTTTTGCCTGCCCTGTTGCTCTGCAGTATACGCTGTCACGTCAGAGTGTGTTACACTGAGTGCCATTTTAATAAAACATGAAACTAATGAAGATTTCCGAGATAGTGCTAGAAAATTAATAATGAACAGATTTATGTCAAATTATTCAACACTTGTCATCCTTCCGTGCTCCCGCCCCCCACACATGCAAGTCAAAATCCAATGTCTGAAGGTTCCTTGAAAGAAAACACAAATGTTGCTGTACTATTTACCCACCCCTCTGCACAAGACACACGTATATGAAGATCTCCCCCCTTCCCCGGTACCCAGCAGCTCCATAGAAATGATGACAGCCATTCAGGGGTTAAAGAGAGGCAGTGAACCCCCAGTTAATGAGTAAGAATTCAGCAGGCAGTGTAAGATAAATGGAGCTTTCTCTGCTTCTGCTGGAGTCAGCATGAACTGCGGCCCTGCGGCTTGTTTGTGGCAAATGGAGTGCGCGAAATATCAAAGGGCAGTGATCCAGAAGAAGACCGACTTTGACAAATTTTAAATTGGCCAGAAAGAAAACCAGCAAAAAAAATTATGCAATTCGCTGTGTCCTGCAATCTTGGCTTTCCTGCCGTTGTACGGAATTAGTGGCAAAACAACAGCAATGATCGCCTGATGTTGGGAGCAATTAAGAGCCATCTAAGTGAGATGCTTATCAGCGACTGAAGCTTTTAGGGCTCTCTGTATGTACAGTTGTAAGTGACTTGCTCTTGTGTTGCAGTCATTTTAATTAAAGTGTATGGAGTAATTATCCTGTTTAGAGAAAGGAAAAGAAAAAAAAAAGAACAAAAAACCCCCACGCAGTCTGGCGTTGGATTTTAGAGAGACTCTCTTGTAGAAAAATGTTTGCCCTTTTTCTCTCTGATCAAAAAGAGGATGGTGCAGGGGTCACAGCCAGCGTGATTTAGGGTTGTTTTCTAATAGCGGCTGATGGAATGGAAGGGATTCAGTGCTTGAATTCAATGTAACCGACATCGGGTACGAGCCACACAACAGTAAATTCATAAGGGCAACACAAAAATGACATTTGCTACTTTTCCCTGCTGCTATGAGATTAAAAACCAAACAGTCCTTTTTCTTCGAGGCCAGTGTCTACACAGGCTCGGGACTGGACTAATTTGCCTGTGTCATGGAAGACACCATCTTCTGTGGGGGGTTTTATTGTTAACTTGAGAGGAGCAGGACCTTTCCTGGTGCTGCTGTGGTAAATATCCTCAAAATGGTGCTCCTGCAGCAGGGCCATTTATCTGCATGCACAAGTGCTGACTGTTCAGCGTATACTCTTCTCTAACCACACATCTGATTTCCCCTTCCCCTCAACTCTAGAGACTTTCATACCGGAGGGGCAGTTCTTCCACCAAGCACAGGGAGGTCCAGAAGAATCACCTCCAGGTAGCGTAGCTATGAATCCTGCCTTGACTGACTGGGTTAGGAATTACGCTGCAGCCTTTAACTGAGCAGTATAAAGAATTTCAAGTGTGCATATACTTGGACTCTGTGCTAGGTTCCCAAGATCTGCTGGAGTCTGGTTTATCTAATTGTCTCTAAAGGGCCACTGTCAAGTCAAATGTAGCCCAAAATTCAGAGCTGGTGAAAATAAACTTTTACCAAACCTAAGAACGTTAGAAATGTGCATTTCAATCCTAAGGAACCAGTCTATTTGACACCAATTTTACACCAGCTGAGGACCTGGCCCACTAAATTTTGAGTGAGCTGAGCATACTTAGAGAATTAACGCCAGCATCAGGACACCTTCATCGTTGTTTGTTGTAAAACCCATCAATTCTTTAAAAGAAAAATCATGACTGATGTAGAGAAAGTAGACAAGAAAGTGTTGTTTACTACTTCTCATAACAAGAACTAGGGTCACCAAATGAAATTAATAGGCAGCAGGTTTAAAACAAATAAAAGGAAGTATTTCTTCACACAATGCATAGCCAACCTGTGGAACTCCTTGCCAGAGGATGTTGTAAAGGCCAAGACCATATCAGGGTTCAAAAAAGAACTAGATAAATTCATGGAGGATAGGTTCATCAATGGCTATTAGCCAGGATAGACAGGCATGGTGTCCCTAGCCTCTGTTTGCCAGAAGCTGGGAATGACCGATGGGGGATGGATCACTTGATGATTACCTGTTCTGTTCATTCCCTCTAGGGCACCTGGCACTGGCCACCGTCGAAAGACAGGATACTGGGCTAGATGGGCCCTTGGTCTGACCCAGTAGGGCCATTCTTATGTTCTTATGTTAATTGGTTAAAAAAATACTACACACCCACACTAAATGCTGTAGATGTACATGAAAATAAAGAATACTCTATGAAAACACACACGACTCGTCTCATCTGGTTTTCCTCCCAAATTGGATGACAGTAAATAAAAATTATCATGAATTTCATAAAGTCAGTCAGTTCCCCCTTTTTAAAGGTCAAACACACTTATTAGATATTAGCTGATACCTGGATCACTGATATGCCAATAATACAGTCCAGACATACCTAGTCGCTCTGCCAGACGACTGTAGATTGGGTCCACCCGTCTCATTGTTTTCACCAAATCTTTCCTGCGGAATTTGATTTCTACGGTCCCTTCTGGCTCCAGAACTCCTCCTCTGATCAGCGATGAGAAAAGAGAAAGGAAAAGCACTTTCAGATCATCAGATAAGGAAAAACACAAACTGGATTGGTACAATTTGTTGTCTAGAAAGTATTGAGAAAAAGAAAGACTCTTAGCTATTATTTACCTAACCCCAAATAGAATGTGCATAAGATGCATAGGAGGCCTTATAGAAACGTATCAATCTAATACTATTTGATGCAATTTGGTACTAATAAATAACATTTGGAACTCTTGTAGCGCCTTTCAGCTTAGGCTCCAAAAGCTCTTTAGGTGAATTTTATGAAAATGTCTTGCCAAAATAATGCTGCTCATTACAGAAGCTACCTGCTGCCCACGTCGAAGACACATGATTTGGAATCTAGGTTTGACAACAAAGACAGAAGCTATTTTACTTTCAAGTGCAAAAGAGTGAGAGAAGAGAAAAGAAAGGTCAGCGGAGAGGCTCTAAGGAGTGGTGGTTGGGCTTTCAGATTGTACAGCAGAGCTTCAGCATGGATATGATCACAGACTGTACTTGGACAACAAGCTTTTGCAGTCCAACAACAGGTCACTAAGCTACACACGGTTTTGCAAAAGTCCTCAATTCTCAAGTCGAGCAAAGCTGCGGAAGCGGCAAGTCCACACTTGTACTGGCACCGCAGGATATAGCCACTAAAGGGGCGTACGCACCTTTGCATGTAATTACTCAGAATGTGTTCTCAGCGTGCACAGCTGTCAGTGCAAGATACAGTTGGGAACACAATAGTGGAAATACACTCTCCTAGAGATTGCTGCAATCGATTCCACAGGGTTATGAGCTAAGTGGTACAAAAAACTCCGAGGTTCTGGCTTGCAAGTGTTTGTAAGAATCTTTTCAATGTCAGGTTATGTCGGGTGGAAGTGAATGAAGGGCAGAACTGCTCCTGTAAAACAGAGTGACGATAAAGGGCCATTGTTGTTGGATATGTCCTTTTAAGTGGGATTCTCAGACAGGTACTAACAGGTGTGGTACATTAACATGTGCACAGGGATTAAATCATAATGATGATGATTAAAACACTTTGTACTCTATAGATCTTCCATCCTGGGATCTCAAGGCCCTTTAAAAACAATAAGTAGTTATGCCTCGTGACACATCTGTGAGGCATGTTACAGAGAGGAAAACTGAAGTAGAGGGAGGTTAAGTGACTCATCCAAGGTCACAGAGAGTCTGTGGCATTGTAAGAAACAGACCCAAACTCCTTGCTCCCAGTCCTGGACTACAAGACCATCTAATAACCTCATTTTTCTAGAGACTAGCTTCAGAATTGCCTGAGTATGATGGAATGGTTGGAGAATAAAATGAGTTTGAGGATCCAAACTGGAGCCAACACACCATCTACCTGGAGGTCTCCGAGGGATCCCAACTGGGGCCAATGTACCATTTACCAGGAGGTCTCTGCCTTGCCTTTTCATAACAAACATGCTGAAGGGGTGTTTGCACAACCCTTGCCTGCACTAACAAGAGCTCTCATTGTCCTGAGAATCCTACATTTTAAAGTGGGAAAAGATAGATAGATAACCCCCTTCTAAGTTCTGAGATGCAAAGGACAGAAAATGTAATTCTTCTAACTCTAGATACAGAGGAGAAGCCTGTGGCCAAGTGACAGTGGTTTCACGTATGACCATTCCACCTGTTTGTATATAACAGGAGAAATAAGCCATCTGGCAATTCTTCATGGAGGTCAATGCGTCACCACTGATGGGGAAAGGCAGTACACGGGAGTGTTCAACACAGCCCCTTAAAGGTGTCCTAAATTAGTCATCTCAACTATGCCAACTGCTCTAAACAAAAAGGAAGGTGCTTCTTCCAAGGAACACATCCCAAGTCAGCCAAAGCTGATTAACTTTTGGGACTGAATTAAAATTGTGCCACATTCCCTACTCCAGTACATGACGCACCTGGGGGTAAGCTGGTTATTTGGTGTGAGGGGGAATGACTTAACCTGTGAATGAGCAGAAAGAGCAATGCTGAACCATCTCTAACACAATGGGTAACCGGACTGGCTGCATGCATCCTAAAAAGGAGGAGGAAAGTTGCAAGGTGAATTGCAGCTGCCCCCACTTTTGTGAGTGGAACCCAGAGAGTTACATCTGTGGAACTGTGTAACGGGATGAGTCACATCAGAATAATGATGTTGTTTTCACCTTCAGATGTTAGTCTATTTTCCCATCTGACTGGCTATTTTCAGATCACATGGCTGACCGGATCAAATAGATTACAAACAGAAATCTAACATGGCCAGGTTCTCTCAAGTGTTTGAATTGCTTTTCTGTAGCATAACCTCACCTCTGTCCTCCTTCCCTTGACTGCTCCAAGTCAAACTCCTCTGACAAGAGCATGGCACTTTGCCCTCACAGTTTATTCTGTTCTATTAGTCATTGGGAGGCAGGATTGTTACACCCCTCCAAATCAGCCCGTGTCTTCTTTTTTTTTTTCTTCTTCAGTGGCTGGAGGGCTTGTTTTTAACAATTCACTTCTAATTGTTTGCAATTTTACACCGAGGAATAACACGCACCATGGGCATACTTACACATGTTGCATTTTATAGACGTGAGGGATAGCTACACCATTGCCTGTGCAGAGATCTAAGTATTTCAAAACACAGCAGTACTTATTTGTGCTTGCCAAATTGTACCCAGTTATTTCAAAGTGAAAAAATTGTGGGTGCAAAAATCAGTTGGTAAGTTGAAGCCTTTATGCCAGGGTCTCAAAATGCTTTCCAAACATTAACTAATGAAGTCCCACACAACCCCCATGAGGCAGGAAAAGAGAAGGTAAGGGACTTGACCAAGGTGAGGAAGTCAATGGCTGAGTCAAGAACAGAACCCAAGAGTCCTTATTTCTAGTCTCTTGCGCTAACCACTGGACAACAGTCCCTTCTTTGGTACAGCCAGAAAGCAAACCAACCCCCCTCCTTTATGTACATAAGACAAGCACACAAGACCTGCCTTACTACAACAAAACAATGGCTTACTTAGTCTGGTGTTCTTGTCTTGGAGCAGTACAATATACAGAAAGGAGTCAAGCTAAGTGAGTTGCTTTACCTGCTGTCTCGGTCTGCGTACATCTCCATGTGTCGGGGATTAATGGTGGGATCAATCACGACCCAGGATCCTCCTCTCAGCTCGGCTTGGGGTGGGATGTACACAAGCACTGGCTGTCTATATTCTCTTAGGCCATCCACAATGTAGGCACCAAACTTCAGCACCTGGTCATACATGTCTGGGAAAAGGACACAGTAGTTTAAGTTCTTTATCCTCCTCAATCTTAGGCAAATAAAAAAAAAAAACACTCAGCATTTCTACTGCTGAATTTCTCAGCAGCTCCCCTCAGCACCACCCCACAAGCACTTCTAAGTGTTACCTGGACTTTAAGGGAAGCCCTTAGGTTTGCAAAATTGGACTGGAGTATTTGCAAAAAGACAATTTTCTGGAGACATCCAAACCTCTTCCCTGTCCCAGGTTAAGCTTGGGAAACCAAGAGGATAGACAGCCTCATGTTATAAGAGCACTTCTGCTTCCAGGTCCAGCAGCTCCAGTCTGGAGCTTGAGATTTGCTTAATTCCTATTACATCCAAATAAATTCACAGACCCTTATTCTGGGCCTCCTGTTTGACATACTCAAGTCTCATAATGAGCCCTACTAAAGGATCCACCCTCAGGGTATCCTACTGAAGTTTATGGGTATTTCTGGGTGCTCAGCAATTCTGAAATTCAGGCCAGATAGATGCCTAATACAAACTTGGGTGCCTAACTTTAGGTCCCCAAGTTTGAAAAGTTTTCCATATACTTTTATTCACATTAAATCTACTGAGCAAACGTGTGCGTGGCAGCACAAAGGGTTATAAATACTTCGCATGTCATCATAAAGAGTGCAGTTCATTCTTTTTTCTTGGGTGTGAAAAGTATTTTCCTCCTTTCTTTAAATCAAGAACAGCTGAAGGGATTTTGCTGAAACATAATAATAATAATTGCACCATCAGGTAGAGTCAATGCATGGAAACTGTCAGCCCCAAAGGTGATTTAAAAGAAAGTAACAAATACGACATGATAGGAGTTTATCATGGAAACAATTAAGCAGCCTCAAGTGCATACATTGTTAAATACTCCACTATATATAGAATTGCTGAATGTTAGAGATGGAAAATACGTACTAGGATCATCCAGTCCTTCTCTTTGTCAAAGGAGTACTCCCTGCATCATACTACATAATCTCTGCCCCTTCTTGGTGCATGAATCCTTTAAATATTTGTAGACTCCTCAGTCGTCGCTTAGGCAACCTACGAATACTCATCTATTTCAAATATTTTCCTCCTAATACAGTCCCTACAAGCCCTTTGATCATTTTTGTTGCTCTTCTCTGAACTCCTTCCAATTGGTCAATAACTCTGCAGTGTCAGGATACCCCAAAATAACTAGTATTCCAGATGTGGTTGCACTAGAGCAATAAAGCAAGGGAGTTTACCTCTCTGCTCCATGACACGATGCCTTTACGTGCCAAAATCATACTGGCCTTTTGTAAGAGTCATATAAAAGGCTATATATGTCCATCCATCTTAGGTACTTATATAAGCCCCATTACCACAGCATCTGAATCACCTCATCACCTTTTGATGTATTTATCCTCACAAGAACCTTGTGAGGTAGAGAAGCACCATTTTACAAAGGGGAATGGAGACAGAGAAACACTGAGTGATTTGCCTAAGGTCACCCAGGAAGCTTGTGGAAGAGCAAGGAACTGAACCCAGGCCTCACAAGTACCAGACTAGCACCGTCACCACTGGGCCTCTTGGGTCCTCTCATATACACCCACATATGTACTAAAGCATGCTTCTTTATAGAGTTCATTCTCTGAACACTCTAGACAAAGAGTTTAAAATCCTTTAAGAAAGTCCAAACACTGCTGAAGAGAAGAATGATCTATTTCCTGCAGATACACATGTGAATATATATATAAATGCTTAAATACAGCGGATGGGGAACAAAACCAAACAATACTCCAAACTCTTCATTTGTCCGGAGAAAAGAAAAGAGAGACCTCAAAAGGAGTGACAAATTTATTACTAATTACACAATTACTTTATTATGTAGTGCTAGTAATAAACCACTTGAAGTACTTTCAGCTAATTCTAGTGTTAAGAAAATAATTGCTTGATTCAAATTATTTTAATTGAATTAATTCTTCACTAGTGCTACATAATAAAATGATTGTGTAATTAGCAATTCATTTTTCATCCCTGCCAAAAGTATATATTTTACTTGGAGTAAGTGGAGGGAACGGGGGGAAGGGGGGGGGGGGGGAGAGACAAGTGCCACTTGTTTGTATTGGGGAGGTGGAAGAGGAATGGAGAGACAGAGGGGAAGACAGCGCTGTATGTACACTGAGGGGGGACTATGTGAAAGGTCTCATCTAGTCCTTGACTGAACTTGCCTCACTGAGGTCAGTGGGAGTTTTGCTGCTCTGAATGGGAGCAGGAGCAGGCCTTTAAACCACCCAGAGGCACGACCTTCAGAACAAAGTTTCCTTCTCTCTTTCTGGGCCCATGCATTAAGCATATGAAATGCAAGAGCACTCACTTCCCCTGGAACTGCCTAGCAGCCTTAACTTGATATTGCTTACATCTTACAATCTTGATATTACTTACTTGAGGACCCTTTGGCCTGCATCTCCTGCACACCCAAAACTCCCACTGAGATAACCTGATGCATTCCTTGGGTATGCAAAATTCCCATTGAAGTCAATGGATCCAACACTGAGCATACAAAACTCCCTCTGATTCAATGGGCTTGATGCCTTTGTGCAGCCAAAGTTCCACTGAAGTACTGGGAGTTTGGGGTCCTTGAAGGATGCATGATCTGGCCCCAAATGCTACCTATTTTGTTTTTTTAAAGTGCCCTAACAATGATCTAAAGAACACTTAAAAATTCCACTAATGTCAGCTTCATGGCTTCTTTGTACCTGATCAGATGGGAACGGAGCCACTGTGGTTCTCACACTACATTGGAATATTTCAAATGTTTGTCAAGACTCTGTATGGTAAGGAATGGAAGAAACTGACACGTCATTCTGTTTGCTGGAACTTCACATCAATGCTCCTCTTTAAAAAAGCTGTGTTGGCTCTTCCCCAACAAATCGTGTATAAATAATTTAGAACCCATCACTGTATATGTAGAGTAGGGATTATTTTTTCCAATGTGCACTACCTCGCACTTATCAACGTTGAATTTCATCTGCCATTCTTATTACCCAGTCACCCAGTTTTGGGAGATCCCTCTGTAACGGCGCACAGTCTGCTTTGGACTTAACTATCTTGAATAAATTTTGTATCGTCTGCAAACTTTGGCACCGTTCACCCCCTTTTTCCAGATCATTTATGACTATGGTGAACAGCACTGGTCCCAATACAGCTCCGTGGGGGATGCCGCTGTTCACATCTCTCCATTGTAAAACGTGATCATTTTTTTCCTACCCTTTGTTTACTCTCTTTCATCCAATTATTTATCATGCAAGGACCTTTCCTCTGATCCCATGGCTACTTAGTTTCCTTAAGAGTCTTCGGTGAGAGACCTTTTCAAAGGCTTTCTGAAAATCCAGATACACTATATTGACTAGATCACCCTTATCCACATGCTTGTTGACTCCCTCAAAGAATGTCAATAGATTGGCGAGGCATGACTTCCCTTTACAAAAGCTATGCTCAAGTGAGGAGTGCATGATCTGGTCCTCCAGTGCTATAATATAATCACTGTAATGCCTTGTAGAAGTCAAATGAAATCAATGGAAGTTTCTATACTATAGAGCCAATTTACAGCAGGGGAAACTAAGGCATAATTTACAAGGTGACAGAAAACGGTTGCCAGATTTTTTTTTAATATATTTAACAATAAAAAAAGCTTTGCACTTCTGTAACACCTTTCATCCTAAAGCCTTTTGCAAACATACTTAGCTAAGCAAAACAACATCCCTGTGAAATAGGTATTGTTTATATTACCTATTTTACTGATGGTGAAAGTGAAATGACAACAGAATTGCTGAAGGTCATTCAAAATGCAGCAAAGAGAATCCAGGAGTAGTGATTCCTAGTCCCCTGGTCTAGCCCCTAGAAAACACATCCTCCCTGTATTATATTAATATTGTATTTGAGTATGAAAATAGAAAATATTTACCACACTGTGATAAATACCTTTACTGTGGTATTTGCAGTATTCTGTATTGTTAGAATGGGAAATACTGCACCAAATTTAACGTCTGCAGATGGCAAATGGTGCCATATTTTAATGGTGCCCAGAGTTCTCTGTTTTCATTGTTTGGGCAGTCCTAGTGCCTTGGCAGGGTAGAGACTTTAAAACCAGTTATTACTGTAACTAACATACTGAATATGGTTTAAAAAGTTATTATGGCAAAGAGCAAAAGCCTAGCCACCCTTAAGAACTAAATGGTTCCACAACTGTGTTCAAAAATACAGATATTTATGCTGAGTATATGAGCAAAGACCATTAAACCTGGAATTCCTCCGTTTGTCTTTTTAAATTGCCTTTTTGTACATTTGAACATAAATACATAACTAGGAAAAAATTAAAATGAATGGGACTTCCTGGCCAGATTTCACTCCAATATTAATTCAAACCTGGGAATCACAAGCCACTTGAAAAGCAGTGTCGATTGGAAATGCTTACAGACCTTTCAGAAGAGCAGTGCTGTTTGTTATGCAGCATGATATTCTGTCCATGTAACATGCACCTTCACATTCAATATCTGTGTGTTTACCTGCAGTGTGTCTCTGCATCTACTGTATCCAGATATAAAATCTGCCAGAAACAGTTATCATTACACTGTGTGGGTAAATATTGGCAGCCAGATGCATCAAGCATGCTAGAAAGGCTGCAGCCAACTTTTTTCATTTCTATAATGACGGGCAGTATGCCCTACTCCCTCGAAGCTGGAACAGATCTCATCAGCTTGACTGGATTACCAGATAGGACCTTAAGGTAAACACCAAGCATACATTGGCTGCATATACACAATGTACCTCATAAACCCATTAAATATAGGGAGTGCTGTATTTCAACATCCAGGTAATCAGAGATTTAAAATGGCCTTTTCATTCTGGTTGAAGTTTTCAATAAGATTTTTTTTTTAAACGGTTATTTATGACTGGTCCCAGGAAAAAATAATAAGTGTAACATGAAAAACCAACCGAGAGTGACCCTGTAGCACCAGCAGTGATGCAGTTTAATATCACTGGGATTTGCATCCTATCAAACTATTCATGCTGAGTTTGAGACCCTGGTGCTAATTTCTAGTAAATTTCACGCTTGATGTCTCACTGTTGTGGGTCATTGCCGGTTCGTCTAAATAAACTGCTTCCAAATGGCTCCTCCATCTAAATATTCAAGCCAGTTTTTATAATTTAATTTTGCATTATGCTGAATAGCCTTCCGGCCAGATAGAGCTCATTGGGGAAACCACCAATACCACTGTGATATGCCTTTATTTATTTTATTTATTTATTTTACTGCTTGAATTAGACCTCCTAGGCTGACTAGTAAAGAGGTTCCCCCCCCCCGCCCCAACTAATGTCAATTTTCAGCATAGCAAGAGCTGTCTCTAATCTTTTCCTACTCATTACACACAATTTTGGAGTCATTTTACCCACAGTGCAGTCGGCTCCTGGCAGTGTGTTTGTGTGCACTGAGGGGTGGCATAATTGTTTATTTTCCCTCCCCGCATAATCCCCAGCTAGCATTGAAACCAAAACTGCAAACAACTCCCCAAGGGATGTTGAAACTGACAAGAGAGAGACTGAGACTTTCTACCCTGGTCCTTTTACATGAGATAATATGGAGAAAACATCCTGACCTGTATGTAAATCAAAATGGCTCTATTCTTCACCCTCCCCTCCTGTGCTGGTCTCACCTCCTCCAAGCTTATTTGTAGTAATAAGTGATATGCAAATAAAAATATTGGCACCTTCGCTATATGGCTCCACAGCCCTGCCCTGTAGTTCTGATTCCAAAGCAAAATTCAGTTTTCAAGGGACATTACTACAAAGGGAAAGTCGTCAAAGAGCATGGGAAGCTGACAACAGCAACAACTTTGTCAGACTACATTCTACAGCTTCTTCTATGAGAGGATGTCAGCACTTTAAAGCATTAATGAATTAAAACTCATAGCAATAGTGGAGAAACTGAGGTACACAGATGTCAAGGTTGCATAGCAAAGTGGCAGAGATGGGACTAGAACTCTGATCTATTGAGGCCCATCATCTTGCGTTGTGAGCAGTGACTAGGTTTCCTCTCTGGAAGATATCCTCATTCTCACAGTATTCTGCCAACTAAACTGTGTTCTTTT
Source organism: Chelonia mydas (assembly GCF_015237465.2). Taxonomy (NCBI): domain Eukaryota; kingdom Metazoa; phylum Chordata; order Testudines; family Cheloniidae; genus Chelonia; species Chelonia mydas. The sequence goes on from NC_051257.2 coordinate 7,700,592, forward strand.
CCTGTCACGCTAAAGAGACTAGCAGAGTTCTTGTTCTGGTGCGCTGTCCTCGACCGCACCAAAGGTCAGTTTGGGGTGGGAGGTGGTTTGGATTGGCCAGAGCCCTGGCCTGAGAACAGGAGTGGCCTTTTCCTGCCACTCCTATTCCTCCTCTGGTAACCATCCTGTCGGTTCTGTTGTTGGTAGAACTGTGAAGGAGGTTGAGGTCTGAAATGTTTCCACTGCGTGGCGGGAGTATGGAGGCCCAGCGATTTGAGGGTGGCTCTTGAGTCTTTTAGGCTATAAAGCCTTTTATCCGTCTTTTCTGAAAACAGAGTCACACCCTCAAAGGGAAGGTTCTGAATGCTCTGCTGGACCTCGTATGGCAGACCTGAAACTTGGAGCCAAGAGCCCCTTCTCATGGTGATGCCTGTAGACATCACCCTGGAGGCTGCATCAGCTCCATCTAGCACACCTGCAGGGACGCTCATGAGATGAGCTTGCCCTCCTCGACCAAAACCGAGAACTCGGCACAGGAGTCTTGTGGCAGCAGCTTTGCAAATTTTGCCATTGCTCCACGCGTATTATAGCAGTACCTGCTAACAGTGGCCTGCTGATTTGAAATGCAGAGCTGCAACCCGCCCGTAGAATAGACCTTTCTACCGAAAAGGTCGAGTCTTTTCGCTTCCCTGTTCTTAGGAGAAGGTCCCCGATAACCCTACTGCTCGCGCTGGTTAGCAGTGTCCATGACCAGGGAATCAGGTGGCGGGTGACAGTACAGATGCTCATAACCTTTCAATGGCACAAAGTAGTGCTTTCCATTGTGCTTAACTGTGGTGGGCAATGAGGCTGCAGTCTGCCATAACGTCTTGGTTGTGGCAGATACAGTTTTGATGAGAGGGAGGGCAATGCATGCAGGTCCAGGGAGTGCTAGGAGGTCCACCATGGGCTCCACGTCTTCGATTACCTCCTCCGCCTGAATGCGCAGGCCCTGGGCAGCTCGCTGCAGCAACTGCTGCAACGCCCTGTCGTCCTCCAAAGCTGAGGCTATAGTGGTGCCTGCTAGTGCTTCATCTGGTGAGGAGAAGGAAGAAGCCCCCACAAAAGGTGGCTGTTCCCTCCCCTCAGCGCCCACGGCGTCCCACGACTCCTGGGCTGGAGCTGACCCAGACAGTGCCATGCCCGTAGCTGCTGGGACGAGGACACCCATGCCGGGGCTGCTGGTGGCACCTCAGGCATTGCTGCCGATGTAGGCACCGATGTTAACGTTGGTGCCGAGGTCAGCGCCATTGTCGTCACCGGTGATGCTGGTGACGGTGCTGCAGCTGACGGCGTTGATCTATGCGGCGGCGGTGCCTCAATAGCTGCTGGCGGTGCCGGAGAGATCTCCTGGGCTGCAGGTCCTGGAGGGGTGGAAGGCGGAATGAAAGTAACCGAGGCTACCGATGTTGCTGCCGAGCACGACCCTTGGCTCTGTCACTGGCTCTGATGGAAGGCCCAGGGCATCCAGAAGGGCCACTGCACTGGGTTCTGCCCCTGCGGGGGCCACGGTGCCAGGTAAGCTCATCTCTCCTGCTGTGGCCTGGACCTCCTGCTCCTGGCTGTGCCAGGGCGATAGGAGTCAGATTCTGACTTCGAGGTCTCAGAGGAGGAAGACCATGGAGGAGCTGCACTGCGGGGCGCTGAGAGCGAGGGGACCGACTGGGCTCTTGTTCCCGAACGACTGGTGTCAGAGGGTGCTGTGGAGAAGATGAGCGCCGGGACAGCATAGCCTGTTTCCCTCTTCACTATACTGCGGGGCGGTCCGGTGCTGTCAACACCGGCAGTGTGTCCTTCCTTGGAGGTGAAAATGGCGCCATGAGGCACAACAAGTCTTGAGCCGCATTAAACGCCTCCAGGGTCAATGGGAGCTGCAGCTGCTGACTCCTGAGGTCCAGCAAGCAGGATGGGGCCGGATTCAACCACCCTTCTGGGGCAGGAGTTGACACGGACCTCACAGGTGATGTGGAGCGGTGGTCCAACTGGGGTCTCTCAGTCACCAGCTCCTTAGATTTAGCCAGAGGAGAATGATCCCTCTCCAGCTTTTTTTTCTTCTGAGGCACCAGAGATAGAGACCAGTGCCTAGCTGCCGAGTGGATGCGGGAGGAGCCATGACCGTGCTGAGAGTCTCGGGAAGAGTCCTTTCTTGGCACTGGTTCCCTAGATGATGGCGCCGTGACGCTCCACACCGAGGAGGAGCTGCTGGGTGCGGAGTCCCTATGTCCCGGGTCTGAATGGGGGCGAAGAGCTGCCTCCATGGAGCAGAACTTTGAGCCGCTGTTCCCTCTGTTTCAAAGTTCTGGGGCAGAACTCGCGACATATTCTGCAACGGTCCTTTTGGTGACCCTCACCTAGGCACTCTAAACATGCAGTGTGGGGGTCACTTTTTGGCATGTGCTTAGCACAGACCTCACACTTTTTGAACCCCGGGACTGCAGCCAACCACGGCTCCGGGGATCAGAAGGGGGGAGGGAACCCCCAACAAACTTTAACTATAACAATAACTATTAACTATAGATAAGAGAAAAAGCGCTTGCTAAAGCAAGGGCTCTGGGATGTTCCAACTAACCATCACTGGCAGTAAGAAGGAACTGAGGGGGCGGCGGGTCAACAGGGCCCTATATTGAGCACCATGAAGGTGCAACTCCAAGGGGTGCCCGGGTTGATCCAACGGAAGCTGCTATGGGAAAAAATTTCCGGCTGCTGTCCATGTGGCGCGCGCACACACCTAATTGGAATGGATACGAACGAGCACTTGAAGAAGAACTTCCATTCCAAGTTGCTCACTGCACACCCTGGGTTATTCCTGTTACCCTCCAGCTGCCTACAAATGACTAGATAGGAACAAATGAAGCCCTAAGAATCTCACTCTGTTGTCAGTCAAACGAGATACTGCCAGGTAAGACATTCCTTTCCTCTCCCAAGCTGGAGAGCAAGCACAACTGGATTATTGGCCTGCTGTGTAGAGCATCACTACTGGGGGTGTACCCCCCTGTAGTAACCGGATTTGTTGTTTTAACTATTACACAAATATTCCAGCCTAGTAACCAAGATGTCAGAAATCTCAAAGGGTAAATCTTCAGTAATGTGCACAGAGAGGTAAATGTAAAAAACCCTATTATTGGAGACACGGCCAGCCTGAAAGCCATATATTATAAACAAGTATTTCTTTACCTACGTATGACTTGCTCACAGTCTGGGCATCTCTTACCCTGGACAATGACAATCAATTATGACACCTCCAAGTTCTCAGTGCTGTAATATTTGGGTTGCGAAAACCTGATGGAAATTTGTCCTTGTTGTAAAACCAGTTGTTTTCAACGGCATTTAAAAGAACAACAGAGGGAACATTTTTCTGTGGGAGTTAAGGGTTTGTTTTTATAAAATTAATTTTTTAGATAAAGTGGAGTTGTCACCTTACTTGTCTACACTGGGGTTTCACACTGAGATAAACTGTGTCAGCACAAGTCATGGATAACCTGGACATGGACTGTCTACACTAGGGGCTTGCACAAATGCAGCTATGTTGGTGTAAAAAAAATCCAGTGCAGACAAGGCCTACGAGGCTAGAACTCACAGCAATGCACCTTTAAGAACCACTTATAAAGAACACCAGAAGGAAATGCCACCTCCTAAGCAAAGAACGCTCAAAGGAAGCCCTGCCAGACAAAGGAGATGGAGGTGCAAAGCCTGAACAAGGTAGTTCTAAAATGGGCTACAGATGATTTTATCTTCCAGATTTAAAGGGCCAGCTACCAGCAAAGACCATGCTTGGAAACTGTAGAGTTCTGGTGAGCACACAGCAAAAGTGACGGCAGATCTCCTGAAGGTTAGTAAAAGGGGCTAAATTTCTCAATTATTTTAGAACCAACGGGTTTGAGCGTCAGATACCTTGAGATTTTCCCAGGCAAATCCATGGAGTTTCACGTATTTGAGATAATTATGCCCTGGTGTTGGCTTTGCTACGGTTTCATATTTAACTAACAAAAATTCCAACCACGTGAATGGACCGGACTGTCACCTGACTCCATTACACATGGTTCCATTTTGGGGAGTAGAACCATAATTGTGTTCTATAGCCTGGCTGAAACCTGGTGCATTTCCAAGACTTCCATCTGGTAATGAAACAAAACGCACTACAAATTAGAACAGCATCAAAACAGGGGCAGGGGACAACTTTGATGTAAGCAGCCCCCCTAAACTCAGATGTATTCACAGTATCAATTGGTCCAAGTATCAAAGGTTAGAAAGCCTACAGTTACTCCCCTTCATAGCAATTCTGTATGGCAAGTCATATATGCCTTCAAGATTCCTGCCGTCATCTCTTGTCCACATCATGAAAGAGAATGGACCCAGGCTGCAGCCACAGAGGATGAAATAGAGATGTCCTACTACACAAGTCTGTGTGCGCTATGTTAGGAGAAGGCAGGTGTGCACTGGTTACACAGGACTACTAAGAGATATAGCTGCTCTCCACTATAACAAAGGTCAACTAGAAGAGGGAAAAAACACCTGTAATCCTGAAGGGAAGTCACTGACACAGTCAAAGCACACCACACAACCTTTAGTTCTGTGCCCCCATAAGAACAGTTTGCTTCTCTTGATATCAGGAACCAAACTGACCGTCATCCCCATCACATGAAAATATATCAATGGTTTGATAATCACCTTTCATTCCACCAGAAAAGCCTCTCCAGTTGGCAAAGACCATCAGCGGAAGTCCCTCCCGGTTAAAGTCTTTGATAGCCTGAGCAGTCTTAAAGGCAGAGTCTGGGAACCACACCTGACCAGCCTGTTGGATTATCTGTTGGGGGAGGAAAATGGTAGAACTTGAATGTTTTGTTAACGTGAGAGTTACTATCAGAAGAAAACAAATAAAAAGATACAGCAAGAGCTCCAATCTGAAACCAATGCTGACAAGCATAACAACCTGTCATAAATATTACAGGGCCCTGGGTGCACTGGGAGAATGACGCGCAAAGGAACGAAAGGACACTGACTCGAAGAGTTTACAAAATAAGACGCCGATCCCGCAACTGACTTTATGGGTGCGGAGATCTGCTCTCATGGAGAGCTCCATTGACTTCAGTGCAATAAGGGGAATAAGGAGACAAAAAGAGCACTAAGGAGAGGAGGAAGCAGGAGTGGAGACCTAGGCAGGGCAAGAGCTGGGAAGGCAGAGACCAGGGATATGAACGTAAGAAAGAGCAAGAATTTCAGAAACGGGGGCGAAGTGGCCCGAGCAGCAGGAAAGGATGATGATTTTGGCTTCCCAGGTTTCCTGATTCTAAGACTTGTGCTTTAGCCATAAGATCCTTCCCCGCTTTCAAAAGAGAGCAGGGCTAGCCTCCACAGAGATAAGCCATCTCCTGCCCATATATTCGGTATATCCAAGGCTTTCTCTCTGTGCAAACAGAGCCAGCCAGCAAGACAGTCCATTCACCAGCTCTGAGAACAACATCTTAGCATACGGCCAAAGGCTGATCAGTTTCCTGTCTTGAGGGCCAACCTTCCAATAAACACAAAGAAACTTTTCAAAGAGGCATCTGCAGAGAATGACTTTAACCAAACCCCAACATATGTTCAACAGCAAAACCTACCTTGGCCTCAGAGTCCAGGTTTGCAGGATCAGCAGGGATACTTAGCTCCACTGTTCGGGTTTCTACGGCAACTACTCCTACAGGTATTCCTCCCAGTCTGAACACAGATGAGACAAATCAAAACCCACATATTTTATCATTGTACAACTAGTCATTTTTTTCTAATCCAGCATCAAAACACTTGAAAATAAAAACAAGAGACAAACAATGCAAATCAATGGAGGAAGAGGCACTCTGGTATTTCTGAAGAGTTCAGGCATGTGGCTGGATCATTTCAGAGCTGGATTTACAGCTCTCAGAATAAGACCTATTTATAAAACTAATACCCCACAACAAACCAGAACAGAACAAACTGAAACCTAGCATTTTGCACTAGGTATGGGACAGTTAAACGCAGTTGGACAGGGTGCATCTCTGCTAGCATCTCTCCTAGCATGGCACCAGACAGATTGTCATGAAAATGTCTTCATCAGGAAATATAACCTTGAAGACCCCAGCCTTCTGAGCTCCCCATTTACAATCACAATGATCCTTCCACCCACTACCAGTTGATCAAAAACCCAAATGCCACATGCTTTACGGAAGACTGCATGACCCAGCCACCCCAATTGCCCTGCACACTTTACAGGGATCCCCCAAAAGTGAGGAATGGTGATGGGCATTCGGAAGGTTAGTGTTTTATCTGTTAACCCTCACAGCTGCTGGGTCATTACCGGCGAAAAAGGGGTCTGGTATATGAGAACAAGGAGGCAGGATAACGTGTGTCAAGGAAATTCAGCCTCACTCTCCATTCAGTCTAATAACTTCCTAAAACAAAAGGCAGCCGCTTGTGGCAACAGCTGCTTGCAATGGCTTCCTGATGCTGCACGAAAGGGAGTCCCAGCAGAGACGACCCCTCTCTACTCAGCCATCTAAAGTTGGATGACAAGCACCCCAGGCACCAAAAGTGACAAGGCCGATGTGCACTAAGGGGTTTGAAAATATTCCTATTCACAATGATTAAGAGTCCGGCTGGAAACTCGTAATTGCAGAAGCCGTCTTAAATCGGTAACTTATAACGTCTATATTAGGGCCCATGTGACCTAATAAAGAACATCTTTATCCAAGTATTACAGTTATTTATTGAACTTGAAAACAGCTCAAAACAACTTCTGTTTTCCATTATACTTCATATAAATTTCATCAGGCTAGCACATGAAGATGCTACATCTTGTTTTATAGTGTGTCCCTGGACAAGTTGCCCTGGAATAATAAAAGACAATTTACAGCCAACAGCACACATATTCCAAACATACATACAAAAGATGAGTTTTGGCAGCACTTACGGTAACAATCCCAGAAGAATACATTCATATTTATTTTTTCAAAACGCCACTGCTTTTGAAAGAAGTCAGCTCCATTTGTATTTTATATACGTGTATAGGAGACTGAGTCCAAAGCAGCTCAAAGTGTGTCCGATGAAAAGAAACTAAAAGTCAAGCCAAAGACTGTCTGGCTTTGCAAAATAATTGATTTTGTCTGGGATGTTGTCTAAACTTACAGCCATTAGATGATTATAATACTTTGCACCTGCAAAGCAGGATCATCAAAGAACCTTACGAACATCAGATTAAACCTGAGAGGTAGGTTTTATACACAGTTGCTTGATGGAAAAACTGAGGCATGGAAAGGTTACAGGATTTCCTCAAGGTCAAACAGCAGATCAGTGGTTGAGCCAGCAGGAATCCTGGATCTTGTTTCTCTGATCTAACTACTAGAAAATATTCTCGCTCAGAGCTGGGAATGGAATTTATGAGTACTGGTTCCTATTCCACTGCTCTTATCACTGGATAATACTCCATCCTTTTGGAACAGCTTTATTCAGAAAGGAAACAGACAAAGAAAACACACAATGCCACTGATTATTTTAATGACAACAACAACAACAACGAAAGACTTGACTTCTGAGCCTAAATGGAAGAGCCGTTCTGCACGATTTGCCATCTGATGGCTTTTCCTTCTTGGCAGCATGAAAGTGCAGGGACCTACTATACTGAAAGAGCTACAAAGGCTGGAACTGTTTTCAAGACCGGGATCTAAATCTCAAGCAAACACGGTATGTTTTAGAATCTTGAGCAGGTGCCACTTGCCAGGAAGATAAGGGAAAGTGATTGTCTCAGAAAGGAAGGTGAGCACCAGATGCAAGTCCCCAAGGCCGCTTGTCTCTGCAATGTAGAGCTAGACTGAGATCAGCCTTGGCAGGTGCTAGTTTGGAAAAAGCTGCAGGTTATTCTATGCTGGGATCACTGCTGAGTTACTCTCTTTTCAGAGGGGGTAATAAAATTTAATAGAAACTTCGATTTCTCACTTGCGGAAAAAAAAAAAAGTAAGTATCCCAGCAATCTGCAGTTTCTTCCAGTTTACTTCAGTTTTAGCTGGACTTTTTTTTTGCAAGTCAAATGTGATCGTGAAGCAATACAGTCCACCAACTACTCTAAATTATGTCAGAGCCACAACAATGGGACCCCTCTGTAGTACCATGTACAGTTGAAAGGTTTGTCCCAAGGAATCACCTGTGTCCCACCCAGGTATACTCTTTCCGCCCAGCATTATAGAAGGCAAAAGTTATCAAGCACCCTGGGACAGGAAGGAATCATCACTACATGTTCAATTCACATAGCAGAGACGTGTACTGCTGAGATGTTAAATTTGTTATCCACGTACATCCACTCACCAGTTTTGTCAGAATGTGTCAGCAGAAACACAAAGCATCAGTAAAAGCTAGATTTCTACAAAGGTCTAAAAAGCCTGCGGGTACTTACCTAGCTCTGCCAACCACAACTGTTTGTGCCCAGGGCTGCATGATCTCTAGGAATGATCCACTGTCAAAGAAACCACTTAACCACTGGCCTTTTTGAGCTACAAAAAAGAAAGTGGGGGAGAACATAAACAGCAGTTAAAATAGTAGCAAGACTCCAATTTAACAACTTGGGGGCTCAGCTGCTTTTTTTGTCTATTTTTTTTTAAAAAAACAAACAGATGACAATATAAGGGAGCATTAGACTGCTGAGCATTTGTCTGCCTTCAGCCATCATGTCCTATTTCATTTGCTAGTCTGCATAAAGAGAGTCATTTATCAGCAAAGGCATCATTTATTGTTAAACGATGGGGTTTGGATAGCAGAGGGACTTTGCATGCTTTTAAATAAATAACTCTGTTTTTTTCAAGACACTGCATACATTTGTCAGAAGGCTGCCAAGTCATTAAAGATGTTGTTTTTCAAAATACCTATTTCTATTTTCAAAACCTAGCTTACAATTTTCTCTCGATTCTGCCAAAAATGCTGTAGACAGACACACATTTAAGAATAAATGAGCTAATGATATTTGAACACTAGACATTGCATTTGTGTGCATCATACGTTGGAAAAATAATAGGACTGAATCACTATGTATAGCCCATAAAGTGAATCCTTGCTCTACTAAAGATATACTACACAACGTGCATGTTCGTTCCAGATGCTACAGAGAACCTTAATAGTTAGCATACTAGATCAGACTTTCCATCCAAGTCCATTTCCCTGCAAATGGTGATGGCCAATTCCTGATGCTTCAAAGACACAAACCCTTTTCTAACAGTGCTCCTAGATGATTGTGCAATGCTGAAGAGAAAAAAAATCCTTCCTGACCCTGAAGAAAATCAAGCTCGTGCCCTGAAGCATGATTACCTTGACTGTGCTACCCATACACAACTGGTTATAAAATTATCCAGTGCTTTGTAAGAGCAATCCATTATCTGACTTCATGTCCTCCTATATCAGTGATTGCAACAGACTGACCAGATCCCTGTGTGATGCAGCATTCTTGTTGACTGGTATTGTATATGCATTCAAAGCAGTTGATAATAGTGTAGCAGAGAGCAGGACCTTTAAAAACCGCTGGAGTCATAGGAGATTAAAGTGTATTTTTATGTATTTAATTTACAGACAGTTCTTTGGTTTTCACCAATGTAACAGCTGCACCTCCCTTACTCTTAGGGAATAAAGCCTCGCTATTACACACCTGTGTGGCAGAGTGCAATACCATTACCTCCATTCTACAGATGGGAAGACTGAGGCACTGAAGGTTAAGTAGCCCAGCTCTCCTGATTCCAAGTCCTGTGCCTTCACCAAAAGACTACCTTTCCTTCCTACCTCTTCTACATTTCTAGGGATATTCATCAAGCCAAACACTGCCAGGAACAATAAAGAGAGGCTGCATCATTTTATGACATTAATGCTTGTACTCGTCTGTGCAAAAATAAGGGTAATCAAATGTCATGTTTCAGGGTGCAAGAGGACTGCCTGCAGGTGGCAGTAATGCATCATTATTAGAGAATGGACCCTAGATGCAAAGTTTGTACTGAGATCTACTTTCCGAACACAGATTTCTAAAACTAAGTATGCTCCGACACTGGATCAGGGCCAACTGTAATATTCAGCTCTGCATTCAGCTCAGGATTCTGAAATGACCCAGGGTTGTTAAATCCAGGATTTCAGTTCGGGCCCCATCTCTAATGAGTAGGAAAGGGAGCTATGGAGGGATTTGACTTTTCTCTGGTACTGGCCACTGTCTGAGCCAACATCAACAAAAGACAGGAAATGCTGAGAGGTCTGTTTTCCGCAGTCCTCCAGACCGTAGAAGCCACAAGCACCAAATCATGGTACTCAGAATACTCTACTCACCCAGGCAATACAAATTACTCTGCAGGCAGCTGCTTTTCACTGAGCCCGCAACAAAGCTTGCGCAAAAACGCAGCCTCCCAGCTTTACCCCTGGGCACACAGCTTCTGAGCAATGCTTTAATTTGAACAAGCACCTCTGCCTCCACAAACCCAAGTCTAAAACCAATTAAAAGTGGAGATCCAAGCGAGCTAACCTCTGCTGACTTAAACAGGATGGAGAGTGTTTTATCAAGACCAAACTTGTAATTACTGTGTTCTACATTCCTTGCCTCTGTGGCCCCACTGTAAAATGTGACCATCCATTTCAAAATTATCTCTTTATCATGAGCCCAAAGCTGATCGTTTAGATTCTGGCCTCGTGTCCGGTGTCAGTTTGAAGAATATCACAGCACTATCTCCTCTAATAAATGGCTTTAACTTTTCACCTAGGAGATATCTGCTTTAACTTATCACGGAGAATCATCTGCTTTCCTTAACGCTTCTACTAAATTAAAATCTGAAGTCACTCGATTTGGAAGCTGGTGTTAGCTGCACTCAGACAGCTGGATGAATTACTGGAGAGACGATGAAAAAATATTATCCAAAACCGGAAAACTTAGTTTATCACAAATCTCATTTTATCCCTCAAACCTCATTAATAACAGCGGGGATAATGGTCACCTAGTTGGTAGCTTGTCCGCACATCTCTTGCACGCCTCCAAAAGGGAGCAGCAGGGGGTTCAATCTTTTGCGATGGTTCCAATCCAATTATTGTGTAAGGTCTGCCAAGCTAGTTAGAGATGGATTCCTTTATGATAAAAAGAAAAGGAGTACTTGGGGCACCTTAGAGACTAACCAATTTATTTGAGCATAAGCTTTCGTGAGCTACAGCTCACTTAATTTTATGCATCCGATGAAGTGAGCTGTAGCTCACGAAAGCTTATGCTCAAATAAATTGGTTAGTCTCTAAGGTGCCACAAGTACTCCTTTTCTTTTTGCGAATACAGACTAACACGGCTGCTACTCTGAAACCTGTCTTTATGATAAAGGCTTTTATTTGGGAGGTTTTAAATTCCAAAAAAGGGACAATTCCCTAACTATAAAAAGCAACTCTGAATTATAGACATGCTCTCTTAAGTACTCAGAACTTACATACTATCATGTGTAAATTTTGTTTTTTTATCTCAAACTGTTTATTTCATAATCTCTGAAAAGTACATGATACATTTGGCTTCAGCACTGATTCCCTGCTCCAATCCGTTCTCTCTCCTTTCAAATAGGAACATTCACATGGCTTCTTGGTTAGTTACTGAAGCAGAGGAAAATATTTCCAGTCCAGGAGCAAACCTGGATAGTGTCAGGGTCATTTTCAAATCTCAAATGCAGAATGTGTATTGCGATATATTCAGGGTGTGGTAGCAGGCTTTCCAGGAGGCCTCATGATGCATTTGAGATTGAGGCTGGGTCTTTCATCTCAAAAGGCACTTTCCTGTTAATCTTCAAGGAAATAAAATCAACCAGGACATCAGGGCAATGTCTGCGAGAAAATGTCATCTAGAACATCTACCTTCTGATTTCCATTTCAAACCCTAACTGCTCTCAAATGTATTCAGTGCAGAATTTGAAATAAAAAATTCTACTTTGGGAGAAAAGTGAAGAATTGTGCACCATCATTAGGGAACTTCAAAACTCAAGCAGAACAACTACAAAATCAAACCCACCTTCAGAAGCGCCCTTTGTCTTAATTGATATGATTTTGTAGAAGCAGACTGAGGGTAAAATTTTCAAAAACACCTACAGGACTTCGACACCCAAGTCCCATTTTAGAAGTGACTCAGGCATTTAGGAACCTAGATCTCATTGTAAGTCAGTGAGACTTAGGGCTTGTCTACACTTTAAATGCTACAGCGACAGAGCTGCACTGCAGAAGTGCTTCAGTGTAGACACTCCGAGGCCAGAGACAGAATCCACCTCCACAAGAGCTGATAGCTAGGTCAATGGAAGAATTCTTCCATTGACCTAGTACTGTCTGCACCGTGGATTAGGTCAGTTTAACTACATCACTCAGGGGTGTGGATTTTTCCTGGGCTGACCTAACTTTTTAGTGTAGACCAGGCCTGAAGTCCCATTCTCAGAAATTACTAAGGCCTAGTCTACACCTAAAATTTAGGTCAACCTTGCGGGCTGTGAAAAATTTCACGAGTGACATAGTTATGTCAACATTCCCCCCCCCCCGCCCCCCATCCCCAACCCCCACACCTCTCCCCAGTATATGCAGCTAGATGGATGGAAGAATTTGCTTTGATCTGGTCCTCTTTGAAATAGGACTAACCAAAGCAAGTTAACGAACTGTTAATGGGTGTCAGCAGGGTGCATGTGGACAGTTGACAGAGTCACACCCCAGCTTGCTAAGAAGTAAATGTTTGTGCAGGCAAGCTGTAAATCATGTAGGTGCTTTTGACAATTTTATGCTTAGTTTGGTTTCAATAGGCCACTTATTAAAATAGTTTTATTTAGTAATGCTGGGGTTTGCCAAAATTCAACCTCCTGTTTTTTACATCATCTTCTCACCTGGGTTTCTTCTATCTACATCTGACACACAAAAAGCCTGAATCTACAAACCTTTATGCAACTAGTCCTTACTCACACAAATACTCCCACTGAAGTCTATGGAGTTACTTGCGTGAGTAAGAATTATCCGAGTGAGTAACAGTTTCCAATACATAAAAGATTCATCACAGACATGGTCATCCTTGCAGTGGCTTCAGCGCACTTAAATCCGAGTCAGTTGCTAATACAGTATCCCCACTTTTCTAATTATAACCACACCACTCTGAAGCTAGTAGGCAGCGGCCATTCAATACCGGATCATTAGCATACTATCAGTAACAATATTCAGTACTGATAAATGCCAAAGTTACATGATTGAAGTACATATTTTGGAGCTCAGGCTGTCATTTGAATGCCAGTAGAGATCTTGAAACCAGCTGAACTCTCACACAGCCTGTGTGACAGATGTACATACTTGGACTAGGACGTCCAGCCAACATCCAGCGGGGATCATAGGGAGTCTTGGTGGGAACAAACTCAATGACTCTGTCTATAGGATCCTTGATGCTGAGGGTAGGCACCGGGCTGGATACACTCTAAAAACAAACAGCAAAACAAACAAATGGGATAAATTGTCCTACGGTATTCATGGCCCTGCGCCAAACATTAGAAATGCAAACAAACTGGCTGATGTCAGTGGGCGCCCCCTTTCCAGACAATCCCAATGACTGCAGCATCCCGATGACTTTGCAAAGGTCTGAAGAAGATGGTACATTCACTTTGACACTTGCGTGAGACTTCGTTTGGCTTATTTTGCACTTGGTTTGCTCTTGAGCTTCAGGTGCTGCCAGCATCTACCGGGCTCGTGATTTAATTTTATCAAGGTGACCAAAGCCACCTGACTCATCCCACCCACTGTTTCCAGAGACAGGTGATCTGTGCGTTCACCTGGCTGCAGAACAACTCACACCTACAGTAACTTTGCTGGGGAGGGGAAATTTTTAGCATCATTTCTATAAAAGACAATCAATTGTACATGTAAAAACCCTGCTGCACAGATGACTATGGACAGTTTGCCAGAGGGGTGATGTGCACAGGGAATTGGCCGTTCTCCAGTGGCCTCTGCAGTGCCCCAAAGAACTGAGTTAAGTGAATGCCATTAGCCAGTATAGGCTACGCACCTTGCATTGCTGCACCAACAAGACTTACCTTGGGCATGTAGGACAGCCACTGCAGAATGGTGTAGATGCCTTCAAAATCATCACTCACAGTGCTGTGCGTCACACCATTGTTGTGCATGATCTGGACCCCACCCAGCTGGTTGTTTGAGGTGTACACCTCCCGTCCGAGCACCTTTCAGAAGGGGAACAGAAAGGGCAACAAAGCCTGTATTCAGCCTGTCCCATGCCCGCGTGTGCATTCCAGTCCTACCACTCCAGCAGTCACTGCTGGGGAAGCTCTTTGAACAGCAGCAGTAATAAATACCTGGACCATCTCTAGACCCCTGAGTGCTATATAAACATTCACTCTCCCGTCACCTTTTATTTCTCCTGCCTCAGTTTCCCCCATCTGTTACATGACTTGCCTTCAGTCACACAGCCAGAGAGTGGCAGAGCTGGGACTAGAAACCAGGTCTCCAGAGTTCAGTTCACTAGACCCAAGCTTCCCTTGTGTAAAACACAGAAGTGGAACTGACACATTTAGGCCTTTAAGGGGGAAAAACCACAGCCCTGCACACAACCCAGTACAGAACGTGAGCACAGACAAAGACCCGGTTCCTCCTTGGAGGGGGCAGGAAGAATAAGACTGTGACTGCTGGACTTTCAATTCTCTTACGAGACTCCATCTCTAATCTCAGACCAGGCACTGCAGCTCTTTTCTCATTCTCCTGCTGTCTCTTTCCATTTGCCCTCTCACTGACTGATACACTGATCTCTCGGTCACTCGGCTTTCTGCTCCACTGAGTCCATATTACTAATAACACCTCTGCCACAGCCAGTTTACCTCATGAAGGCAGGAGCACATCATTACAAAATAAACTCATAACTTTGACATTCTAGCAAATACATGCCGTTTGTTATTTTTATGGCTTGAGTCTTTCTAACAGGCAGAGGGCATTACCTACCTGTTTCATTTAGATCTAAAACAAATTCAAACCAATCCCTCCACCCCGGGCCTCAAACAGCTAGTTTTGGGGGGAAATGTGGCTGTGGGAAAAACCCAGAGACAGAAGCAAACTTAAGTCATTAGGGCAGCATTGTCACTGAGGAAGTGAGATTCAGATCTGGTTTCATCTTCATGAATGCAAATGACTTGAAGTTCTAAACTTCCCATAGGGAATGTAACCTATCTCGTTCAGAAAGATTTCAGGGAAATTAGTAGGAGGCTTAATTATTTTAAAGTCCCCTTTACAATAAAAAGTTGTTGAAATGATTCTGTTATCCTGTGGTTTGTTGTGTGTACGTGCATGACTAGAATCAGAGTTAAGTATTGGCGGTCAATTTCAGAGGGGCAGATACCCTCAGCAACACTGCAGCTCCTGTTAACTTCCATGGGAGCTGCCAGCACTCGGCACCTCTCAGGATTTGGCCAAGAGCTGGGATTTCAATCCATCTAGATAGCATGCATAACTACCAAAGTTTTTGTAGATCATAAAACTAAGCTAAAGTACTCAGATCTTATTCTTCATGGCAACGATTGACCATAGCTGGGGTCTGGAAACCTCTAAGATCTGCGCCCATTCGCCCGGTGCAAGCTCACTTGCCTCTGGAGTATGGAGTCACAGACATCAGAATTCTTTACAAACAGTAATTAATCCTCGTTAAACCCATGTGAGAAGGATATTATCCAAATTTTACACACAGGGAAACCAAGACAGAAGGGTTAAGAAACTTGCCCAACAGCTTGGCAGTCAATGTAAGAAATGGGATTTGAACTCTGGAGTTCCTGGCTCCCACTTCCCTTTATCTTCCCCATACACACACAAGAAAAATCTTGTGCCATGACCGGCATTTTATCCCCACAAATTGAGAAGCCAGGAGTGAAGATACAGGTTCAGGGACAGGAAAAGACTGGCCTCCAGATGTGAGACACAAGTCCAGCTAACACCTTCCACGGAGAAAAATAAAAATAAAAAGAATTTAAACTCCCTATCTTCAAATGAATGCAAACGTACGTACATGCAAAATGGGCCACTGCTTATCTAGAGACACTGTAGACAGCTCAGGTTTACTGCTGCTGACAGGCAATGAAAACAGTCTAATATACTGCCTGCTCTTGCCCTTAAATCCCTTTTTGGAGATCAAGATAAATATGCAGTTCCTTTTCCCGAGTGCTCCAGACATTTGAGTGAAGTGGCAGAGCATTGGGAGGCTCTGTGCCATTGAAATCACTGTGTAATACTGAGTGAGGGCCATATTTACTTATCAGTGTATTTGTCAGCAGAGGCATCATGATTCCCAGATGCCTACGAAGTAATATTGATGAATGGTAGCTCACCTAATTTGTGTGCCATACTACATGTATGTACACACAGGGGCATGCACAAACCTATGGACTGAGTGCCCTGGGAGGGATGAGTAATTTGAGTATATGCAATCTTGAAAAGAAAATTAAATTCTGGTTTAACCACCATTCAAGCACAAAGCAAACTACCCTACCACGTTCCCGGCACTACAGGGTGGGTGGGTGTGTCCCAGCATGCAATCTGGCACTTAGGCATCCAACTGCTGGACTCCATCGTCCCCCACTTCTTTTGTGTGTGTTCTCCTATCTACTTGCAAATGAGCAGAGAATCTGCCAACTCATCTCACATATATGGCTTCAGACTGGATTTCAGCTAAGGTGCCAGAGGTTAAAAGGCACGGAGGGGCTAGCCAGCTTATAGACAATGATCATTTGGCTTGAGAAAAAAATTAATGCAATAGCTCATCCATTTAGCCCTGCTAACTACCTCATCTCTGACCTGAGAGGACTACATTTTTAAAGGCTGACAAGTAATTCAATCTCCAATTAACAATTTTAAATGGGGCAGTGTATATTACTGTATAAATGTTTCTGCAAGAAAATGTGCAAGGGTGAAGCAGAATGAAATGGCTAGAGAAGTACAATAGCAATGCCTGTGCAATTAGGGGTGTTCTTCAATGGGACACACGGGCAGCAAAGACACTAATGCGCTTTAGAAAAGCTGATAGATAATTCAGATAGACAACGCTACACAAGGCCCGTGTGCAAAAGGCCGCTTAGGAACAAGCTGTGTATCCAAAACCGTAACAAACCCATTCAAAAAAGCAAACACCGACAACGGAGGTTCTGTGACAAGCCAAGCAGGTGGCTTTAAAATACCCTAGGAGGGAAGTGGTGGTGACTGGAGCATCTTACTCAAGAGAAAGTCAGGGCAGCACCAGCCAGCATCATCAGCCTTATGGTGAGCAGAAGTTCTATGGATCTGACCATGTTCAAGGAAGAGTTAACTTTGCACAGAGGCTACTTCCTAGGAGGAGAGGTTTCCAAGCACTTAAGGGACCAGTAGAAAACCTAGCTCCCAAGCCCAGCAGCCATTGGACGCAGGGAAAACATGGAGAAATAAGGAGGAGTGGCAAATGATGGTGGCTCTGATTTTTAAAAAGCACATGCATATTATACAGATATAATTGCATACTAGTACTTCTAACATCTCTTTTTATGCTTAATTTGATAGCGCAGATAATCAGAGCAGAATAGTCATTAACAAGGAAGCATTAGACACCGAACTTCTGAAACCAGATTATCTGCTTAAAATTAAAATTTACTGGATCCCGACACTAAAAGAAAGTGAAAGTGCTACAAAAATCAGAAGACTGTGTCCCCCTCCTCAATCCCTCCCCTGCCCCCTTCTCACACACTCTGCAATAAGGGGGAAAAGAAGCTATGGGGAGCGAGTGACTAATGCGGAGATGGCCCATAGCTGCCAGTAACAGAAGCACCTTCCGTTTCTGATGTTTCTAGGCAGGGGCCAGGCTGCACTTGATCCCCTGCTTTCTATCTCAATGTCTTTGCATTTTATATATAATTACAGCTTTCTGATACAGCAGCTCAGATCTGGCATTTCTGAGCAGCAGCAGATAGCTGCTCCCTTGATCTAGGAGGGGTATTAGTAAACAAGTCTGATTTTGTTTACACTAATAGCCATCCCATCAATACCATCACAATGCTTCTCATAGCACATCCATGACAAATAATCTAGAAACTGGACTGAGACCAACTCATTCATACAGGCCTTGAGATGGAAATGACTTCTGGTCACTGCAGATCTGGGCCAAATTCAGAAAGGCAAACTAGACGTAAAAGGCTCCACATCCCAGCGCTATCTCTTTAAGCCACCTAGAGCCCCATATTTTCACTAATTTAAGACAGACCTTTCACACAGCTAAGTAGTAATATATTGAATATGCTCTATACAAAAAAACTGTACTTTAACAGAACATTACGGTTGCACAATTAAGTACTCAAAAGGAAATGCCAAATCTAATGTTGCATGCATTACAATACAGCCTTTAATTACATGAACAAATTCTACTTCTCAGATAATGTAGTATTTTATATTACAACCTTAGATACATATGTAGTATCTATTTCAGTCTTTTCTACTTATTTAATGGACCATTATGACAATGAAATTAGTATCTATATTGACTTTGGGGGAGATTTTCAAAAGCACAAAGGGGAATTGGGAACCTAACTGCCCTTCACTTCTTTGAAAATTCCCCTTCAACGTTAATATAAATGTCATGTTCTCTAAGATCGGTATGTTAATTTTGCCAGCACCCATGCACTCTAAATCTTAACAGCCAGCAGCCTTCCTTAGACACCTTTCCAACAACTGAGCTGTTACTCACTGAGGCAGTTAACTACAAAACTAGTTTTGCTGAAAACTTAGTGGCCTGTGTGTGAGAGCAAAGATGAAAGATCTGAGGAACTGAGGACACAGGGCTAGAATGGAAACGGTTATGGCAACCTTAAATATAGTGCTTGAACCTGCTATTATGTTCACACTATAGTGTGTGTGTGCGCGCGCATATATAAGAATTGAACACTGCATTTTATACAAATAATAATAATGGTAATTTATATCCCACAGCTTATATAGTGTGTGTCAGAAATTAGAATTGGAAAAAGACACACACGATAGCTGGCAGCATTAATAAACACAAGAGAAATGATCAAAATAAGGGTCTCACAAAAATTCACATTTCACTGACTTAAAGCCAAAGTACACCTCTACCCCGATATAACGCGACCCTATGTAACACGAATTTGGATACAACGCGGTAAAGCAGCGCTCCGGGGGGCAGGGCTGCGGGCTCCGGTGGATCAAAGCAAGTTCCATATAACATGGTAAGATTTTTTTAGCTCCCAAGGACAGCATTACATCCGGGTAGAGGTGTACCATTATTTGTGGCTGAGCCTCAGCACATCTTACAGCTTTCATTTTTATCACTCAGCACTTCCGCTCTGCACACGAACTTATTAGGTGATGGGATAAATGGCATGTGGGTACAAGAGAACAGACCTAGATTAGGATGCCAACAGGAAGCACGTCCCTCGAAACGATGAAGAGTTGTGCTTCTAAACACTGTTTCTTGAGTCTTTATCCTATTCACATGGTGGCATGAACACCTCACACCTCCCTCCTCTCTTTCTGCACTTCCTGTTGGAAACCGATTGCAGCTCTTGCATTTCTAATCTATGAATGTGTGCACTGCCTACACTTTTAATTTACGAGCGTTCGGTGGGGGACCTTTCTGACTTGGGAACATATTGGCTCGGTCTAATGTCTGGAGATTATTAAAGTCAGAGCTATGCTCCACTATCAAGTCTACAGATCTTTTATTTAGAAGATATGGTGCTCTAAATGCACAAAGAGCTCCCTGTCACCTTCACATTAAAGCCCCTAGTGCCTGGTAAATGGAATTATATAGCTGTCATCTCCTTTCCCCAAAGTTTTAAGAGTACAATGGGCTCATTTTTTCACACTCCATCCCAGCTTCAGAACGAAGAGACCTACTTTATATTGATTTAAAGTCTCTGAAATAAATAAACCTGTTTCTCCACTGTGATTCACAAGAAATTCATGATACACTATTGCATGATATATTTCAAGCTCTGGCTCCAGCTCTCTTTTTCCTCTGGTGAGTGATGGGGGAGGTGGGAGGTGGAGGGGGGGCTGCAAAGCTGACAGCCTGATGGTTATAGGAGATGGCTGCTGACTGCAAATCCAGGCACCAGCGTTGGTGATGGTGGAGTTGGATTGGGGGGAGGGGGGGCAAGGGCGTGGGAAGAGAGCAAATACACTTGGATGCTCAAGGACAAGTGGGGAGGAGGCAACACACAGACCACATAACTGCAGCAAAGGGAAGTTAAGTACCTTACTGTAACTGAAGTTTTTTGAGATGTGCGATCCCTCTCTGCATTCCACTGAGGGTACGCATGGACTCCATGTGCCTGAGACCAAAAAGTTCTTGCAAGCAGTGTGCGTTGGTCCATGCCTGTGCCCATGCTTTCCTTGTGCTCACACCAAAAGGCATAAGGGATGGGACGGACCGACCACCTCTCCAGTCTCTTCTCTACCATGAATCTTGTCATGATCCGAAGCAACGGGGTAGGAGGGCAGGCAGTGGGATACAGACAGGGAGCACACATCTCTAAGAACTCATTACAATCAGGTAAGTAACTTCCCTTTCTTCTTTGAGTGCTGGTCCCTGTGTGTGTCTCACTGTGGGTGACTGACCAGCAGTACTCAGAGAGGAGGGAGATGGGAGGATGTCAGTGATATAGCTGCCGGTAGAACAGCTGTCCCAAAGGATGTCCCCCTGCTGATGCATCCTTTGGGACAGTAGCATCTCTCCAAGGTGCCCATTTGATATTTGCAGGGTAGTTAGGTGAATGTGAGGATGGAACGCCATGTAGCTGCCCTGCAAATATCAAACAGGGACACCTCTTCAAGTCATGCGGAGGGCTGGTAGACTTCCTCTCCATAAGATCTAGGTGCCTGGCCTCCTTATCTGCAGGGGTTGGCCTTTGGATGATGTCTGGATCTTTCCGTGGCTGCCTGAACCATCCAGGAGTTTGAGGCAGGATGGGTGAGCGAGAACTCCACTCCCTTAGTCATGGCAAAGTATTGCTTTTCTGCCCTCTTGGGGGTAGGGGCACAGGGAACGGCCGTGTGCTGTATAGACCTTGCCAGGTCTGTTACAGCTTAATTTACAGACAGTGCAGCCCAGTTGGATTCCGGAGGCTGTAGTATAGCCAGGAGCTTAGGTCGAGAGTAGTGGACCTCCTCCTAAGGAGATTAGGAACGCTTGCGCCATTCTCCGTAACACCTCTTGAAATGGTCTATGATCACCTGGGGGAGGTGGTGAGGCTGGAGCAACCACCTCATCGGGTGATGAGGATGATATCCCTGGGGGTGCTGGCAGTAGCAGCTCATCTTCCTCAAGCTTGGGGAGAGGTTCTGGTTGACCTCTTGTAGAAGACAGGTGATCTGACTCCCTGTTGGATCACATGGATTCCAAGTATCACGCACAGGGATCCCATGGGCCCCAATAAGGCCAGATGAGGGAACAAAAGTATGTTGCAGCAGTGCCCAAGGCATTTGGTGCCACCAGTCCTGAGGAAGCAGTCCTTGTTTGTGTGCCTGAGCCTGGTTCCAGAAGATTCCTGATCCCTTCAGGGCTCAAGGTGAAGAGAATCTGGTTCTACCACTACGTCCGACCGTCCCAGCAATGAAAAGGTCAGATCCGGCTCCATCAATCCCATTGACGGGAAACTGTGGTTAGTGGATGGGTTAGGAGGTAGACTCTGTTCAGAGAGTCCTCAATTCCCACTGGTGTTAGAGTCTCTCTGGTGAGGACTGATCCCAATAATGAGGAAGATCAGTGAATATCTTCATCCTCCCAAACCCACAGAGTGGTAAGAGTCACCGGCCCCTTCGGAGAATGTCTCTTGTAATTCCATACCACCGGGGTAGAGGTAAATGGCAGTTTGTTACAGGGTCATAGCAGTATCATCAATGAATGAGTCTCTACCCTGGTGGGTTTCGAGGGCACCGGTGATTCCCAGTCCTTCAGGTTCAAGGGTTTCATTTTACTTGATACCGCTAAGTCCCCGAGGCTCGGGCATGAAGACAAACCTTGGACAGGTCAGGGAGGGATTTCTCCTCTTCGAATGTCTAGGAGTAGATCTGGTTTTACGTTTGTGAGAGTATCCCTTACTCTCAGATGAAGGGTCTTTCCCTTCTCTCCTTTTCACTCTGGAATCCAAGGCAGTACTAGGAGGCACGCTCCTGGCTGACATACAGGGGAGGGGGTCTCCTCAGCCTGCATCTGACTAGGGCTTCACTGCACACGATATAAGGTGTTTTTGAAGCCACAGTTCTTGTGCTTGTTGTGTTCGTCTGGGAAAAGACGAGCAGATACTGCACTTCGCGGAGATATGAATTCCTCTCAGGCAGGAGAGGCAGTTCTGGTGGTTGTCGCTGACTAGACAAGACCAGGGGCAGGAGACTGCAGTTTTTGAAACCTGGTATCCTGGGCATAATCTAAGTTCCTTTGGAAATGATCAAAACACTAACGAGCATCAAAAACCTAAGACTAATACATATGAATGTATACATTACAGGAAGAAGAGAAGGGATCAGTGGAGGGTTCCGGTGTGGCAGTAAGAAGGAAGTGGAGAGGCAGTCGTGCCACCCTGCCTATTATACCCTCTGTGCAGAGCACCAGAAGCCCAGGCTCCAGCTGAGCAAGAAAGTCTACGCTGCTATTTTTAACCCATCGTGCGAGCTCAAGTCTGTTGACCTGGGAGCTGAGACTCGCAGCCGCAGGTTGGTTGGGTGGAGGCTTTTTGTTTTGTTTTTTGCGGTGTAGACCTATCCTCAGGCTCTCTCAGGAGCTGTTCCTAGTCTCCTCATTCACGCACAAACCCCGCCGATCAGCGTCTGGTAGTGCTTTCAACCCACACTAGGGGTGTGTCTACACGGTGAGAAAAATACCTGGGGCAGTGAATTTCAGAGCCCAGGTCAGCTGACTTAGGCTGCAGGGCTAGAAATAGCAGTGTAGACGTTCGGGCTTGGGATGGAGCCAGGACTCTGAGACCCCTCTCCCCACGCAGGGGCTCAGAGCCCAGGCTCCAGCCCGAGCCTAAACATCTACACTGCAATTTACAGCCCAAGCCCTGTGAGCCTGAGTCAGCTGTCCCGAGTCAGGTGTTGACATCACTTCCACTTGTGCTGGTAACCCATCTACTTTGCAGGAAGGAGGCAGGCTAGTACCGATAGCCATGTGCCCAGAAGGACAGAGAAGTTCTCTCACAACTCACTGAGCAAGAATCAGAGTGACTGAGCTTACTGCAGTACAAAGAACCATCAGCTATGCCCCCATCTAGCAACACACATGTACAGCACCAGTGAGGAGACAGTGATACAGGTATGGCTTGGCAGTGTGGCTACGCACACCCAGACTCAGCACACCTGGGTAACAATCACACAACTCTGTGGTGAAGATATTCCCTGAAGGCCACCAGCCCCTGTAATGCAGTCATCACTGGGGCGAAATGTGGGAACTGGTTAAAAAAGCACAGCAACACTACACAACATGTTCACTGGAAACTACAGAGAGAAATTCAGGTAGGGAGAATGTGGGCCAGTATGCTAGAGGTAGCAGTCCCTATTCACAGGAATAAACATCCACATATACATGCAGGTATCTGCCCAGCTTTATACACATACAGATGTACTAACAGAGCTCCATATTAAAAGTGACAGATATTTGTGCAAAGGAAAATTAAAAAGTCAACAGAAATCTATTAAACTTTCTTCCCTCAGCAAACATAAAGGGACTGGTAATGGGATGTCTGGAATGTAAATCATCTCTAATGGGAACAATATACAAATATAACCACTTAAAACAAGGCAATTAAAAATAAACTGAATAAATGGAGATAGGTGTTTATTTTTTTGAAAATACTTGGATTTGCCTGAAGTCCAAGCATCTGTCCTGCTTATGTTCATTTCTCTGCAGAGAACTGAGAACCTTTGTGTTACCAAGGGGGCCAACTGCAACATACACCTAGTGGGCCAACACAACATGCACTCAACCTACCTAAAAAGGAAAAGCTTCCAGTGCCCCTCAAGGGGGTGATTTAAAAAGAACAAGACACTGTCTTCCCCCTATTACCAACACTGGGTAATTGATATTGGCTCCCTTGCCTGAGCTGCACTCAGATTCGGGCTCCCAACACAAATTGACTTTGCTGGGGCTGAGAGTAATGACTGTCTACGGTGGAGAGGTGCAGTGCAGTTCAGTAGCACACTGAGATTCTGCACCTGTTCCAAGATGGTTGAGTGACCAAAATGCCCTCCGTCAGCAAATCACTCCGTTGCTCCCACAGCATCCTCTAATGCATCCATCCAAGACACAGAGCCAGCAGCCCCTCCTCCTTCCCCCACCACCCTGAGCCAAGAACAGGGTAACCTTGGTGAGATTCACAAGAGGTACTGACTCATGTTTAATGCTGGTGGAGTGTCAATTTCCGTTTGACATTTCTTAGGCCCGCTTTGATTAGCATTCTCAAACACACTGCGCCCATACGTATCCGCCTAATAGTCTTGCTCTGCCACTACAGAAAGATTCATATCATGCATTAATAATTATAATGCTTCTTTGAATGACAGGGACGGCACTTGCTGTTCTAACTCACATGATTGCTCTCACATGATTGCTTTGATCTAATCCCAAGACTGGAGTCAACTTGAGCAGGCACCAAGACATCCCTGCCTCGGTTCTCAAGAAAAGAGCTTTGCACAGTCCATATTTTAAAGCAAAAAAAACACCAAACCAAACCCTGCTCTCCCCTAAACTGACAACAATGTATCCAAAGGGGTTTTTATTTTTTTTTCACACTGTGAAATTGGAAGGTAAGTAAGAGTGCTTGTGATACTGAACGACCGAGCACTGGTACAAGACAGACAGTGTAAGCTTCCTTTTCCTCCCTGCACAGCTCTGCCAACGAACGTCAGTCCTGGCCTGCTACACTTGTGTGTGGGCACAGCACCAGAAGAGCCGCTCAGCCTATTCCTCTCAAATCCTGACCCAGAGCTCACCCGGCGGTTCAAGCCCTGGCCTCCCACAAAGTTCTGCCAGTCTTGACATCCAGCACCACCTGTTAGTCCAGTTGCAGGGCCTTCTGAAGCAGAGACGCTCAGTCACCCCACATTATGGGGACTGAGACCACCAGATAAAGCTATCTGGTGTTATCTCAAACGTATTGCCCTAGACTGCCACAAATTAAACTTCACAGAACTACATGGAAATCACAACACTGCTCTGACGTCAACCCACCAAAGTTAGGACAATTCAGAGATGAGTCTAAAATGCAGGGATATTCTTTTATGGATGTATGCAAAGGGATTGTTAGGGATTTTTTTTTTTAAATGCAGATTGTCAAACCAATCCTCAGAGCTATTATGTCCTGTTGTATCAACAAGTCCCTAGGGACTCATTCTTAGGCACATGATTGACACAAATACTACCCTATCTTGACACAATATGATGCCTATCATGTTAATGGCTTTGCCATGCCTGTGCACGGTGTCTGTGTTAATAAAAGCTGCATTCAAGAAAGGTCATCGGACATGCAGTGGCATTCTTCTTTCTTTTTAAGTTTATTTCTAAGATATTCAAAATGCAAATTGTGAATTACCAAACTGTAAAGTTTCCATTAATCTCTCTCCCACACCCCCACAGCCTCCTTAATTGGAGTTGAAGAAAAACCCAAACAAATCGGCATGCTCAGAACCTGCTTGTTTTTAATTTGTTGGGGGAGATTACTGGACTTTTCAAGCTGTAAAATGCAGCATTTTGAACAGATACTTAAAATAAGATCATTCCCAGGCCACCTCCTTGTAGTCACAGTTCAGTCTTGGAGTGAATTTTCACAGCCAAGTAACAAAGCCTCATAAAGCTGGAGGAATATGCAAAATGTTGGCTGGACTGTAAATGCAGCAGGGCTGGCAGGTGCTCCTCTCCATGTAACTCTAAATAATGATCTCATATGTGTAGCACTGTCCATCTGAGGAGTAAAATGTACTTTACAAATAAATATTAATGAATTAAGCTTTCAACCCCTCCTGCAAATTGGGTAACTCTTATTGTCCCCATTTTGCAGAAAGATTAAATGACATATCCAAGGTCACACAGCAAGTCAGTGGCAGATATGGATCTAAAGCCCAGATCTTCTGACCTTCAGTCCTGATTTTCAGTATTGTTTTAAACATTTTGCATTTGCTTGGTTTCTGACTGTCCATCCGTTCTCCTCACACCTATGTACTGACACCTGCTGACAGCAGGTTATATTGGCCAGGTAAAAGCTGCCACACCTGCCTAGTAGTTAACGTCTTTCTTTTAAAATAATACAAGCCAAGTTAAATTTTAGATCTTCATGACAGACCAAACCAACGAGATTAGCACTTGTTAAAATAAACAAAACAAAACTATTTGTGCACACACACTATTTCACAGAAACGAAAAGATAACGTATCGGATCGTTAGCCCACTAGAGCATTTGGAATTTGATGGGGACAGAATTCTGATTCTCCTGCAGAACTATTAGAGATTCTAAAAGAGAATCTCTACCAATTGTTAGTAACATAAGGCCTACGATATACCAGCAAGCAGGTCTGATAATGTACATTAGGAGATGCTGCCACACAAATTCACTAGCCTGATAAGTATAATGAGCATCTCAAGGTATTTTAGCTATACAATACTGCCCAGAGCTGATGCAAATTTCTTGGTCATTGCTCTACCCACTGGGAACTCCTTTGGCATGCAGGTGACTCAACATATCTGCACGCATTCCATGGTGCAAAATTAATAAATAAATAAAGCCGCTAAGTGGGCTGCTCATGGGCCTGTACGTAACATCAGAGAGATTTATGTTAGGATGTCCAGAGATGAAAGGCCATTTTATTAATCTAGTACCCAATGAATCTCCATATACCTGAATCTTGCTCTTGCTAGACACTAAATTTGGGTGCTTTTTTTATTTTCCTCAATAACTATACCATAATTTAGGGACTAACCTAAACTTCATTGAAAGCATGTAATAAAATTGCAGAATAAGAGGCCATTTTTTTCTCCTCTCCCTTATCTTTGGTATATGATCAGAACTAACTTCAGTTTCAGCAATTCATGTTGATTATTTTAATGGAGTGAATTCAGGGAATGGCTTATGCCCAGCTCAAGCAGACGTTGTCAAGACTCCCCCACACTGCTCGGCCAATGCACTACAGTTGAGACCAGCAATTCTCCCATCCTTCAGTTATTTCAATTCTGGGGCTTTTGAAATTGGGCTGAAATGTGGAGTGCAGTGCTTTTGCAATGCTGACTATTAGTCAATTTCAGCATTTAATATGAGTTCCAGGGAAGACTGTGCTAAGTTCTCTCTCCGCTCTTGTTTGCAAGGCTCAGGAACCTTTCCTTAGGAGGGAAAAGTATCAACGTGCCTCAAAGTAAAAGGAGTATTTTTCTTTGGAAAAAGGACTTGTGGTTTCTTTGCTTCCCTGTTAGGATCATCTACTGCCCTAGCTGACCGGGATAGGTCTGTTATAAAGCAAATACAATAAGGGAAACAGAAAAGCAAAGAACTTCAAAAGGAAGAGGTGCACCTTTGAGGGCACGGAGGAGCGTTTTAGGCATTGTTGTAACAAGGGGACTCCTAGAACTTAAGTTATTTGTAAGGTTATACAAAGCAGAGCACTGTCATTCCATCCTCTTTTCTTGGAGGTAGGAGAAATGCCAATGATGGAAGGAAACAATCTAGGAAGCCTGGACCAAAGACAGTTTAAAAAAAAAAAAACAACACATCAAGTGGTGACTACAACAACCTAACCAGCCACAGAGTAATGATTCACTTTGTGGTAGCTGTGAGGACTCAGCACTTTACCAGGCACTAATCACGTCAAGTGCAGGACATCCCATGTCAAGGTATCATCTGCCCACTAAACAGTCAGCCCTTGCAAATATTCTAGGAGAACCCTGAGTTGTTTTAAAACGTTTGCTTTCAAAAGACCCTCTGGTTTTGTGACCAATGCAAACATTCCGATTTCCCTGGGGTCACACAGTGAATCAGTGGCAGAGCCAGAAATAGAATTTAAGGGCCAGATTCCTGGCTGGTGTGAGTTGTGGAGCAGATGTCACACGGATCAGAAGCAAGTAAAGTTGACATGAACACCTCCCCTTCCTCCCAAGCTAAAGAGCTACAGTTCACACAGGTCTAGCTTTCAGCAAAAAAGTCAATGGGTTTTAAAAAAAATAGATTAAATGTTTATATATAGATATACATACCCCAAAGTTCTAATCCTTTTATTTTCATCTATGAAATGGATATAAATCTCTCAGGCTTCAGGGCACAAGCCAACCTCTAAGTGATGGGAGTCAGGAAGAAACTTCCTCTCTAGGCAGATTATTCCACAGTTCTCTGCTATGGGGTACTGATCCTGGTGGGAGATGGGATCCTGGACTAGATGGATCATTGGTGTGATGCATTATGGCAATTGCTAATGTTCCCACTCTGGATGTTGCATAATTCAGTACACCTGTTCACATTCCTGCCCAATTGACTCTTCACTCCTAGTCCTACTCTATCTTAAATGGTAATGTCCCCATTACCACAGCATCTAGGAACCAAAGGTTTCAGAAAACAATGAGCACCTTCCCAGTGAAAATCAGCATCCCTTAAGCTGTCCCAAGGCAAGCACCCCACTAACTGAGGCATTTCAAATCACTAGTCACTTTTGAAAGTCTCGGCCCAATTCTCAAGCCCCAGCCTAGCCTCCATTAACACCGGCCCCCCCAAACTCAAATCCATAGCTAAGACCTCACTGTACATCACTGTTTACATTAACAAAACAGTCAAAACGCCAAGAATCCCATTAGAAGAAGAAAAAAACCACAGAGATGCAAACTAATTATAAACAGGTCAGCTAAGGATTGGGAACATCAGGTGTGCACTGAAATGGAGTGCAGTTATAAAGGCTTGAGCCATGTATGCAATGCATTAAATTAGGAGTGCAAGGCTCTTCAGCCTTACTTCTATTAAAAGGGAAACAAATTGTAATTTACATGTTACTGCATTCCACCAGGACAACAGGCAGCATGTCATTTATCTCATTTGAAATTGCACCATGTTAGGCCAGTGATGAGGAAAGGAAGGTGGGGGGAGGGGAAGGAAGGGGAGGGAGGGAGGAAGGAAAAGTTTAAAAAAAAAAAAAAAAAAAAAGAAATCTGCCTCAGCAAAAGTTTTCATTAAAATTTTAGACAAATGATCTCTGTGTCCTTCTCCCATGCTGCCTGGGGCTCCATGCTATTTCTATGCAAATAACAACCTCGTGGTTTATATCTTATTATTTCCACCGGAGCTGCAGCGACATGACCCGAGACGTGTGCGAGGTAGACAGAGAAAGAGAGAGAGAGAGAGAGAGAGAGGGAGAGAGAGAGAGAGAGATGGAGTGGGTGCTCGCTGAAGTGTGAAAAAATATTGTCAGGAGTGAGCGGCAAGAACAAAAAAAAAAATTGCAGGGATAACGTGTTTATTTCAGCCCTTCTCCCCATGTGAACTGGCACCTTTTAAAATTCATTGGGCATCAGGCGATCATGCACAATCCATCTGCTTTCACTTTATCATTTGCATTTCATGCCTCCTGGCTTTTGATGTGCTGATACTTTGATGCAGTCAGGAGATGCGCATTATCATTATTTCAATTTTCAGGGGGGTCAATGCGCTCAACACACACGCGCACACACACAGAATAAAATGTCATTTCCACCTCCCCACTGCCTGCTTATGCTCAATGGGGAAGACAAAAGGGGGTACAGAAAAGACATGGTCCTGGAACCCCCACACATAGCATCCTTCCCAATTTATACCATCGTATGAGTCTGGGCTGTAAATGAAGGCAGATTCATCATGATGCGGGAGGGGAGGGATAAAGAGAAGCTGTGGTAGAGTTTCCTTTTTCACATCTGGTAGGCGAAGAGGTTGATAGCATCCTTAATGAATCTGCACAAAATCTGGTGTCTTATGGAGATTTGACTCCATACTTAAAGAGCATTGACACGGACATAGCAAAGCAGCCAGCACATGATTAGATAACCTCCAGAACTGATCATTCCCTTCAGCTAAAAATGATAATGCATTTCAGCCCATTGTCTAAGTTACAGGCTGCAGCCTGCTTTTGGCAGCTAGACCTTTCCCTCTACACCCAACCCTTGGGGCTGGCTCTACCTAATTAAAACGAACAAGATCAGCAACAGATGAGGTAGTATGTTTTATTTTTCACGATTTTTTTTTAAATGAGAAAGATCCCAGTGTTTTGTAGCAAGAATCAAATGAAACAACCTTCCAGACAAAAATGCTGCTTCTCTGGAAGCCAAGACACTTTCATGTCTGTGGGAATCTCCATATGCAGCTTATTACCCAAGAAGCAAAGTGAACATTTAAAGCCAGGAGAGGAAGACGACATTTTGAAAACTCTGTGTGTGTGTGTGTACATATGAAAGTGCACGTAAGTAACTGTTGTCACCTACAAAAACACTAGCATGTAAGTTAGTACTGTAAATTTCATTCCAAATCTCCAGAAATATGTGGCTGACAGTTGATAGCAAAAAGACGAAGAATTACTTGCATTTGACTATGTTGGAAAATTTTCACTCCCAGCTGTAATGCAAAGAAGCAGTGTCTTTTTAATCTAACTAGGTTCTTACGTTGGTGTCAGTAACCAATGTATGTGAGCACCTAAATTCCATAATCACTAGCTCTCCCGACTGGAGCAAGAGATGATGTAAATCTTTTATCGTAACTCTGATAAGGAAATGCTTTGTTTTTGCTCCAGAGGGCACTCCTCAATCCAGTCATCCCACATAAGTAGCATCAGTAAGTCTCACTTGCTTATCACCGAAAGCCAAAACTAAAACTGATACAAAGATCCTGCTAGAGTTTTATATAAGCAAAGATCAAAACAAACAGGATACTTCATGCCACAAAGTAGTTTCTTCACTGCTACAAGGGAAGATCCTGTTTAATCAGTCTTTGGCTAATGGGCGCACGGCCTACCAGCCAAAGGAAAATTCAAATGAATTCTCCCTCTGGAATTCAAGGGCAAACTGTTTCTCTCCTCTGCACATAAAAAGTGGGATACTGAGCATAAATCTGAAACAGCCACTGCTCTGGTGGTACAGTGATCTAAGAGAATTAGCCTTTGACTCTTAGTTCAAACCCTGTTTAAAATCTCAAGTGGAATGGGTTTGGTCATCTCAGTTTAAGCCCCAGCGGACATTTATCCATGTCCCACATAGCTCACCCACACAGCTGTCCCTGTTCAAGAGGTGTATGACTGGAACAGCAGAGATAGGAGAATCAGGATCATAGTTATCAGGGAGTCACACTACTCCAAATTCAGGTGTGAGTCTAGATTCCAAGCCTCCCAAAAGTCAGGAGTTTTCAGATACATGGTTTAGTTTCAGTTACAACTTTCCTATTGCCAGAGCTGGTGGGACCCGCTGGAGTGAAGGAACAAAGGGAGACACTGAACTACCAAGTGTTCAGCTAACACGGTGATGGGTGCAGTATAAGAACCTAGATAGAATAGAACAGATGATGAGGGCTAAGTGCATTAGCAGTGTCACCTGGGGAAGCTTGCACAGCACCTGCCTGCACCAAATGCTAGAACCAGGCAACATATGACACTTCAGTGAGCACCAAATTTGCTCATCTTTTTTAAAAGGATCTTAAAGCACCCCTCGCTCCTCCACTGGTGTGCCTGTGAAAGGGCTTGCTCAAGCTGGAGTGTCCCAGAGGTGACAGGAACACAGCTTAATTCTCCGCAGAGCCCTCTTTATTCAGTGCAATTATCCAATGAGAGACTATTTTCCTTGTAGTGGCCATTATTTGCCAGACACGCCTTGAAACACTGAAACGCAGCTTGTGCTCAAGCATCCAAGCACAAAGCTGCACAATGGAGACAAACACTCAGGCCTGCGCAATCCTCACATCCATGTAAACAAAGCCCTCGACAGGAGGAACAATGGCAGAGTGGCCAGGGCTCATACTGGGTTATGGCCTGGGAGTTGGGGGGTCATGATATTAATGGAGCTGGGACAGCAGGGAAGGACAATCATCTCTTGGGAAGAAACATGAGCCATTTCGTGCAGTGGAAGTGAATACGTTTCCTTGGAGCTTAAAGTTTTAAAAAAAGACACTAAAATAACTGAGATGCCCAACTGTCCCATCCCTTTAATAATAATCATTATTAACACAGCCCCTCCCACGTGAACATGCTAAAGCACTCCATCAATATTTACACAACACCCTGGGGAAGGGGATTAAGGATGACTGGGACCCACACCTTCCAAAATGTCGCTCCTCCAAACTAAGAGAACCCTGGAAACATTCTACCTTCTGAAAAGGCCCTACTGACAAAACTGCCCATCCCAACTTCCTTTCCACACTCTCAAGAGTTTGAGCTACCCAGTAAGCAAGGCTGGCTAGCACAGCCCAGCATGTGATGTGATGTGATGATTCAACAATCATCACATCCCATGTACAGGGTTCACCTACTCCTCCATGACTGGGCCCTCTTGATCAAGGGACTCAGTCTCAGGACCTTTCCCTAAAGTACCTTGGGGTGGGGGGGGTGCCTAATGTATCAGTTATATAACATAGGCAACCTAGCATGAGCCCACTGAAGTCAATGGAAGACTGAATACAAAGCCTTTCAAAATGGGTCAGTATCTCTTTGACCATCATAGTCACTGGTTACATTATGTCTGATTTTTTTATCCACTGAGTCATCCTTGAAATCACCATGGGTTTCAATTAAACAAAAAATTGCTCAAATGGACTAATTCTATGAACAGAAAAAAAAGACAAAACGGGAGAGGTTTGCAAACTTCCAACTATTACATTTCCTCAGCCCTATTGGGGGGGGACACATTTTAAACACAGCTGTTCTGTTTCAACATTCTGTCCACTGTGCGCCCCCAGACAGCAGCCAAGAACAGACTCACAAGCAAGTCAGAGAGAGAGAAAACCTGCGCTAGAGCACACGCCAAACAGGAACGGCCATGGAGCAGAATGCTGTCTGGGGAAAACATGGACTGGATTCAGGCAGACAATGGCAACACTAGATTAGATTATGGTCTGGGGAGGACACATTCTCTCAGCGCAAATACAGCATCATTCCTATAAATCACATTCGATTTTATTTTCTTTAAGTGAATTTAGGTGCAAAAGTGACAGTCCTGGAGACTGAACTCCTCTAGCCACAAAACAGGGGCAGTACCCACAGCAGTAGTGCAAGCATCCTGCATACTGCCCCATCGCTCAGCTCTGGACCGGAGGCACTCTCCATAGGATTGAGAAGGGAATTCAGTCTCCCTGATCCATACAGTCTGTGGCTTTTCTGCAGACAAGAAATGGGCCAAACCATGCCAATCGTAGAGGGCGTGGGTTGTGCAAGAAAAGGCTTGTCCCACAGAAGCACGCATTCATTTCACACAGTCAACACCAAAGAGCATGATCAAAAGTGAATTCTGATGCATGGAACTTACTTTGTTGAGGGCTCCAGCTCCAGTCAGGATGATATGGGAGTTCTCTACTTGGATAGTCCTCTGTCCTAACCGGACAAGATAGGCCCCAATTCCAATTGCCCGACACGTTACCTAAAAATACAAATCAAATTTGCATCATATCCTATTGTACCTCCAAAAATGCATCGACCCAAGCAGTCTGGTGCATTTACTTCAGGCCCCTGTGTATTCTGTGGCCACAGAATCTACCTCTTACTGCAGAACTGTGCTCCAGAACCTAAGCTTTCATTTAAAAATGAATGATGAATGTGTTTTATAAAACAAAATAAAATAAAATAAAGCAATAGCTTGTTAATTGAACAGACCACTAAGTCAAACTAGAGCTGCTTCGCTTTTCAAATGCATTTAAAAACGTACTCTGAAATGCACCTCACTGTTTCAAAAAGAAAACATTTTAGCAGCCAGATCCTCCACTGCTGTTAATTGGTATCGCTCCACTAAATCCACGGGAATATGCCAATTTACATCAGCTGTTGGTCTGACCCTAGATGTACGTTCTGAACTCCACTGTCAAATTTTCAGCTGAAATAGGAGATGAAGTTGCAAGAAGAGAAAGCAGTTGGGGATTACCAGGTTGATGGTGATAATATCCTCATAGGCTAATGATGATTCTCCTGCAATCATCCCAGATCCTCGGAGGTTCTCCACTCCAAGTCCTTCTTCCTTCCCAATAATATCGGTTATCTTATACCTGAGGGGGAGACATACAGACTTTGAGACACAAGATCCAATGGATTTGCTAAACCAATTCACTGCTAAGAATGTGGAAAATGACTAAATATCAGTAAGGCTGCAAACAGTAGTGTGCAGAAACTGGCCAGGATTTATATACCAGCTCAACCCACTGCCTTGCGGAACACCAAGGAACAGGCCTACACACGGACAGCCAAAGCAGCACCATAGGAAACAAATGCTGACTGAGCTACACAACAGTGACCTCGCTGGGGGCAGGTGCTGCCTGCTGCCGAGAATAGACGTGTATGTGGGGAAATTGAACCTTTTGGAAAGGACAGTTCTGCAGCTGCGCCCCATGCCATAGAATGAAAATGGGTTAAAAATTCACTTGAGTGGGTTCTCTTGTCACTACTAAGTGTTTCCAACTGAGAAGGCACTTCCCTTACTCAGACTGTAAACTCTTTGGGGGCAGGACCATCTTAGTGCTTTGTGTTTATACAGTGCCTAGCCCACTGGGGCCCTGCTCCATGATAGGGGCTTCTAAGCACTAATGTAATACAAAAAATATTTGGTCTACTACATTTGAGAAGGCATTTCAAGATACAACATTTTATCCTGTTCTAGTTCTACAATCCATATGTAATAATGGGGCAAAATGTGTTGTGGTATTGGGTGCTACAGGATGCCCTGGTGCCTAGAGAAGAGAAAACAGACAAGGAAGTGACAGGTATCCCTCATATATATCCAAAATGAAGCAGAATTAGACCCAACAGTTTACCTGGATTCTCCTTCGTCCTCCACATGCTCACAATGAACTGAGTTCAGGGCACTGACTTTCTTATAATCTTGAGGAGTTAGGTACAAGTATTTATAACCCTGTGGGGACAAATAATTAGTTTTACTCATTCTCATCAATGAATCCCTCCTGTGGCCCCACCCAAAAAAAGAAACCTTTCCAAGAGATGTATTTACCCAGAAGGGGTAATAATAGGGGGTTTTCAGCACCTGCAGCTTCAGCTGAGGTCAAGGATGCCCAGAACCTCTGAAAATCGGGCCTGAATTCATCCTTGGTGTAACTCTGCTAATTAGTGAGCCAGTGCCAAGGCTGACTTTGGGCCTAAATGTCTGGCAGAGCTTTAGCTCGCCTCTGTGAAGAGGGACTGGCTACTGTAAATATAAGACTAGCCTGTGGAACATCCCATAGTTCTGCTACTGCCTCCGAGATCGAGCACCTACTTACTTTATAAGGGTCATCGGGGTCTTCCCAGGCAACATGAAACATGTGACGAATCTCCTCAGCCAAACCAATCCTTGCTCCGCTGTTAGCAGCCACATAAATTCGTGGGATACCTTCCGTGCGAGCAAGTTCAGAAGCCCTCAGGAACAGCAGGTCCTCTTGGGGCCCAAAGGACCCTATTCGATAGGTAATGTCATTGCCAATGACTATGATATCACGGCCATCTGGGCACTCGGGGCTCTTGAGGGTAATTTTCCAAGCCACCATGCCAATCTGTGGTCACACAAAGTGGGGGGGGGGGGGCAAGTTTCAATGTAAATATTCCAATACTAATAGATGGAAATCATGCATTGTATGTGAGGACCCACAAAGAACAGCACTGTGGACACGCGATTTCAGTAAAGGTTCCCAATCTGCATTCTTCACTGAGAGTATTGCTGGAGTAAGGACTGCAAAACCAGTCCTCAACTTGCCACCACAGCCCCTGGAACACGTTTCCCCGTGTTGCTGCATTCTTCCCACCCAAGACATTCAATAGCATTGTTTCTCCCTTTACCATCTACTCTAGATAATCCATTCAGGGATTTACCATAGCTCCAAGACACATCCTACAAGATTCTTCTCTCTTCTCGCTGAGTTTATTCAGTGTCACAGAGGACACGGGGTTAGTTGAAGCATTCTGTTTCAGTGCGGTTTGTTTACAGGAGTCCCTGCCATCTCTTCAGGGCCACCCAGTCAATCACATTTCAGAATGACTCCTGGCCTATAACACTCATCGGCTCCTTTCCATCTCTCATTGCCCTTTGCTATAATGCCTTTATTTCACAACTCTCTCTACTTTTGTTTTCCACCCTGCTCCTGCATTTCTTTGTCTCTGTCCCCTTGCTTTCCACAGACACCGGTGCAGCTCTTTCGCCTTCAGCCTCACTTTGCAAGCTCACCTGTATAAGTAATGTGTTTTTATTGAGTATTTTTTTCTTTCTTTTTTTTTTTTTTTTTTTAAATCACCAGATGATCTCTCCTGGTCCTGCCTAATGGAGATGAGCAACTTCTGGAGCCTGCATCTCTCTCGCCTCTTAGCCTCTGTGTATAATCGCACTGGGGAGCTGGCCATCAAGGAGCGCCATTAAACAGATGTAAATAGCAGCGTAGCCCTGAAAGCCACATGCTTCACCCAGGCTCGGCTGGCCAAGGATTGTAAGCTGAGTACACATTCCTCAAGCCAATTGCACAGCCACTGCAATCAGTATCGGTGAAGCTCTCATTGCTGATACTTGGGATTCTGAGCATTATGAACTAGAAGGGGGGTGGGATGGGGGGGGGGGGAAGAGAAGTAGCAGATAGATATGTGCTGTTTAATACAAATCAAAATGGGCACAATACACAGACAAGATCCAATCAACATCTGCAATAAGATACACTGTAATAGTTTCATAAAAAAAATAAAAAAAAAAGAAGAAAAAGCCCGACAGAGCAATTAATCAAAGGATCATTGGAGAAAATGCAGGCAGCTATCCAAAACCATCAGAGCTATCTGACAACTCCTTTCCCTTCTCCTCCCTTTCAATAGCTAGGATCGCAGGTGAACAGAAAGTTGGAGCTTTCTGTGCACCTTCCTATGGGCTCCATTTCATTCACTTATTTTAACTGATACGGCACTGGGGGTGGGAGGTGGGTAATTATGTTGTTGTTTCTGAATATTTGCTGATGTACAAGTAAGTTTCAGCATCAAACTGCAGAGTGTTTAGAGGCGAGAGATATGCATCAGTTGCAGAGACAGGAGCATAAACCCCAAAAGGTCAGCTGGATGTTTTGCTCAAATACCAATCTTGTTGCTAAATTAATGGAAAGCCTTAATGCTATACAACAAGTCGCTGCAGCTGCTGACCACGCCAAAGACCTCTGAGCCTCAGCAAAGACAACAAGGATCACATGGACAACTTACTAGGAGCCCAAAGGGCAAGCTTATTGTTCGAAAATAAATCCAGGCAGCCATAGCATTTCCCTTTTCAATTTCAGCAGCAACCACCTCCACCCCCAAACCTTGCACCTTATCATCTTTGTCCTCCTGGTCTCACAAATACAGGGAGAGTGGTCATGGGCTGAATTTAAGTACCTCAGGATCTGGCACTTAGGATGGGCACACTTAGTATAAATCATCATCATTATCAAAATGAGTAAGCACTGAGTTAAAGACTTCAGGATTAGCCCGAAGATGCTGTGGGCTGCCCAAGAAGGCATCCCTCTCACAGGTAGTTTAATTTAAAAAACACAAGTTCGGCCATAGATCAGTTCAATCCTCCATTATATTTCAGACAGAAAAAAAAATCCTTATTTCCTAATTAATATGATAACTAAAAACTTGAAGTGGGCACTTCGCAAAAAGTTCTGAGGCCAACCTCCATGCCAAATAAGGCAGAAATCCCAGTTTTAACTCTGGGGAGATATTTGCCCAGACTCCCTTTTGTTTTCTTTTCCTAAAAATGGCACACACATTGGACTGTAAACTTCTTCCAAGAGAAGACACGTGAAATACTAATATTTTGCACAGATATCTACCCTCGTGTAACAAACCACGGCTGCCCTGGCTACAACCAGACTAAGGTCATTAGCAGGGATGAAACCTGGAATCTTAAGCACCAACACACAAGCACAAAACCACGTAAGCTACAGGAGCAGCTTTGTTAGCTTTCAGTAACACTAGGTCCTTAATCCTCCCTGTGGCCAGTCAAAAGAGGGAAACAGGATCACACACACTATGGCTCATAATGTGCTTTGCAAAGATAAGATATTACTATCCTCAGTTTACAGATGGGTAAGCTGAGGCCCAGAGGAATTAATTAATTGTCTTGCTCCTAGTCTCTCAGTGGTCCAATGTCAGAGCCAGCTTCCAACCAAGAGTCCTAACTGTCAAGTCCCATGCTGCCTCCCTGGATGTAAGATCAACTCAATGATTTCTGTATGTTAGAACAGACGCCTCCATACTCAAAATACTTCCTACCAATACAAAACAACTCAGAACAGAAGCACTGGATTTGCTTCCCAACCTGGGGTTCTGAATCTGTAATACCCATCCTTACTTCAAATTCTCTTTGCCCCATGGCTGTAGAGTATTAGAGTAGCGTTATATAACTAGGTCATAATGAATTTTCATATCCAAGTCACTATATATACTCTTGAAAATAGTTTTATAATGAAAAAAAGTCAGAAACAAACATATGTTATAAAAAAGCACAAATGTGCCACTATGCTATTTCACGTCTCTTTTTGATTCCCCAACACATACGGTCATCAGTGTTAGTTGGCTAATAATAAAAAACACAGGGGATAGCCAAGGATTTTTTTTCTTTGAAAGGTTCATATGCTGTTTAAATTTATGGGTAGGAGGGGAGAGCTTTCTATTTTAGAGAAAAAAAATGTGGTTTTTAACTTAACGGCAGCACGCCAAAAAGGGAGAGTTCAAAGGTTAATTAGGCAGGCTGAGCTAATCACCTAAGAGTGCTGTCAGAACAATTATGGGGTGATGGCGAGCGGTGGTCGTTTAAAAATAGGATCTTGAAAACAGCCACAGCAGTTTGGAAGTGCTTGTCTTGCCACACTTCGATCCCCAGCACATGCAGCACCAGGAAGAGGGAGAGAGAGAGAGAGCGAGCGCGGAGGGTGTGGGGGGGTTGAATAAAAACAAGAACCGTCTTATTTAACTGTTTTTATGTTGGTGAAATGATTTGTGCCACAGTATTTCCATAAGAAGTGGGGCCATTATTCTTCTGTAGAAACACATTTGGTTTGAAAAGTATCACTGGACAGAACGTGAAAATCAAACCAGATGAATTATTCACAGCCTCCGATCAGAAGTGATCATTATTTCTGGTGCTCCGAACTGTGATTAGGATGCAGTGCTTAGATGTCATTTGCTCCCTGAGTAACACCAGCAATGCAGAATACCATTACACACATATATTACATGCACACGTTTTCTATATATAATTTTATACACACCCTCTCCCAGGAGATCTTGGCTTAATGTAACCGTTAGCAGGTAGTAAAAATGTGATATTAACTAATGTTCATTTTCATGATGCTAAAATGTCATTAGTTTGACACACAGTGTCAACACTAATCATGACCTAAAATTAACACCAAAATTGACTTCAACATTAATTGTGCTATCAAAGTGAACAGTAATACACACACTGATTCAGTTACAAATTGACTGCCAGTGGCAGTCAGAGCTGTTGACAACAGATACCAAAGGGAACGGGAAGAAACTAGGATTCCATTCTCTCACAGTAGCACAGCAGACACAAGAAGTGATGGGACACGGATGCAAATGGTAGGGACCCTGGGGGGAAGTTGCAAGACCCTTTCTACCATGTTCAGTAATTCCTCAAGAAAATGTAGTTGACACAAAATCTAATGTAAACTAGAACAGCTTGCTATTCATCAGCATTGGCGTTTATGAGCCATGGCAATCATGTTATTTCACTCTATTTCTCTCAGCACAAGGATGACGTTCGATCACATGAACTTTTTACCATGCTTAATTTTAATTTATTTGATTTTTAAATTCAGAAACCTGGACATGGCTCTCTGAAAATGTCCCTACCAGGGCTGAGAGTTTTTTTTAAAAGTTTGCTGACAAATAACAGACAGCATTTCCCTCTTAGAGTCTTCATGGTTACACAAATCACATCTCATCTTCCATTCTACTATATGCGTGTGTGTGCGCGCGCGCGTTTCATATGCACATCTATACGTGCATGTACAGATGTGTATTTTACATATTCTATATTATATCATACAAAAATCTATACCAAAACGGAAATTTAAAGATTTCCAAGTCAAGCTCTCAAAAGTTAGGAAATACCAGAATAAACGTTACCCATGCAACCTTTTCATTCTTCCTCCTCGTGCAGCTATATTGTGATGCGGTTCTTAATTACATCACCACATGTTTTTTCCCCATGCAACCTCTGCCTCATTCCAGCCAGAACCAGTGTCTATTGACTCCAGTGGGTGCTGGAACAGGCCTTCAGTGCACAGGATGGATACTGAATGTGGCATGGTTGTCTGTTGTTTTTTCAACAAGACTGAAGGGGAAAATAACCCACAGAAATTGCACTGGGTGCAACCATCATCCCCTACATGGGTCAGCAACAGCATCTGCAACTTCTGGCCCACAGAACAGACTTCTACTGCTTGAGCTAAAAAATAAATGTCAGCAGTAATAAGTCGGTCTTTCTTTCTTTCTTTCTAGAGAGAGAGGTTTGGTTTTTTTTATATACATATACATATGTATGTGTGGGAGATGAGGTTTAAGTACAAAACTTTGCAAAACTAACCTTACAGGAAGGGCAGCACAGAAAAAAACATTTTTTTCTTCTGTATTTTTGAATAGCATTAAGCATTGCCCAGAGTAGAGCTTGACTGTATAAAATTATCTTAACCACTGGAAAAAGTCTGTTTTTTCAACACTGGTAACTCAAAAATGGCTGAATTGATTTTCTTACAAACTTCCAAAAATTAATTTCCTGGTTAAGACCAAACATGAGAAGTTCCAGCTCAAAAATACATTTTAGTAGGTTATAACCATCTGAAAATTGATGTTTAGAATGCAAAGCTTTCAAACCTTAAACTATTAGCACGGCTCTCTCTCACATACACACCCACCCACCCACCCACACACCCCTTTTATAAAAGGAGGGTTACAGAAGTTACTATTGTCTATGATGCTGTATGTGAGAAATAGCATGCTGAAGTAATTGACCAGCATGGAGGATTAACCGACCTTGGCAATCTGAGTTATGAGGCCTCTCCTTTTAACAATATGAACTGCCGTCGAAAGGTGCAGTTTTGTGCTCAAAATCCCATATTCCAGTGTCATCTGCATGTGTCCCAC
Organism: Chelonia mydas; assembly: GCF_015237465.2. Lineage (NCBI taxonomy): Eukaryota > Metazoa > Chordata > Testudines > Cheloniidae > Chelonia > Chelonia mydas. The sequence continues at coordinate 7,741,935 of NC_051257.2, forward strand.
CATTCATTATAATCCTAACATGGACTTTAAAAAGACCCACTAAATAGGTCTACTCTTCACACCCGTTATTAATTTACAGACACATTAAATGTTCCAGGCATATAAAAAGGGAAAGGGAAAAAAAAAAAAAAAAAAAAAGATTTGCCTTCACCAACGCTCAGGAACCCACATCAGGAAGTTTGTTCTTTTAAATTCATGTGTCCTACTCCACATTTCGAGGCACTTTCATCTCTCAGTAAAATGGCATCTACAGTTCTCAGCAAAAAAATCTGTTCCATTCTGGTCCTTATGCTATTAGCGCCAGGTATCCAAGCGCCGATGAGGCCTAAGGTATTCTGCGACAGGAGGCTCACCTAATGAAACTGAACTAGACTTGTTTCCAATGAGTACAGCAGAAAGAGTTGCCCAGGTTCCCTGTCTACAACCTCCAAGAGCCTTTATAGAGGGTTTGTTCCCAAATCTAATCAAGGGAAGGAGTTCTGAAACACACAGAATTGCAGCGATTGTCATAAAACAAATGGGGGTGGGGAGGAGAGGGTGAATGTAAACACACACAGACAAACTTATTCCATTCCCCTTCCAGCCCTGCGCTATTTTACAGACCTTGTAATCACGCAACCCAACACATTCTTTCATGCTTACTATACGTGTTCAAGCTCTGAGGTTTTAATACCCTAAACCCTGTCATAAGAAAGGGTAATGCAAGGCAACAAAATAGAATCCACAGAGCATAAAAACAGTTTAACCGTTAAGCCTTCCCTGCACGAAATTCATTAGCTATCCCTCTGTTGCACCAAACACCACATGGTGCTGCTGCAAAGGGGTTCCTCTAGCCCTTTACTTAGTTCTGTCCTGTAACACACCTGGCCAAACCTTCCCACATGCAATGGAAAGGATGCTGGCAAATGCTTCACAAAATTAGAGATTTCAATTAGAGACTGTGTCTCAAGCTCAGGTTACTGTGAAGGAAAAACTGTGACATCTAGTGTCAAGAGGGAAAAATGACATTGTCTTCCCATGTACATTTCCATGTGATCTAGCTGGAGAACTGGGGGTGGGGCAGCGCCAGGGGTGTCCCAGTTAGATCCATTATCTCCTTGTCTTGGAGGGCCAAATTCACTGCTGTCATAAGGGGGCACAACTCCACTGACTGAGGGCGGTGGTGAATTTGGGTAAAAGTTTATAAAATGCTTTAGTGAAACAGAAGCATGCCCCTGTTTAAAAATGAGCAGTGAAATCTCTTAACAGCATGAAGAGTGACCTGATGGCCCACAAAAACAATCACCTTTTTAATGGTGGGATTTCATATAATTTTTTGGATAGTTTGAGAACTGCTGATCTAATTAAGGGGAAGGCCTCCCCAGGGAGGTGTGGGAATTGGGGAAGGGGGCGCGCGAGCTGTGCACTTTTTTTTTTTTTTTTTTGGGGGGGGGGGGGGAGCTCTGGCTGTCAGCCCTGGGTGGCTGGGGCACATGCAGAAGGGCCATGCACACCTGGGAGGCGGACAGCCAGAGCCCTGCCACTCCGGGGTTGACAGCCAGAGCCCCGTCATCCAGGCTAGGGCTCTCTTTCCCCTGTCCTCCAATCTCTCTCTGTGAGGCAGCCAAGGCTCGAGCATCTCCTTCTCCCCCCTCTCCCCCACTTGGAGGCGGCGTGGCTCCGGCTGTCAGCTCCGGTCTTTAGACTCAATATAGGACTCCTTGATGAGACTGGAAGGAGGTGATTGATATAACTCCCCAATTAAGACTATCAACTCTAAACTATAGGCCAGACTTTCAGAAGAGCTACTCAATGAAACAGACACATTTTTAAATGTTCTCTCAATGGAAGCTGCTGGATCCTTTCGAAAATCCTGTAGAAAAATCTCCCTGTGCTAACACACCATTGTCTGGCACTGATAGGGTCATCCACCTTCTAACAGGACAACATACTTATCGAACCATATTAGAGATTCGTGTTACAGCCTCGGCCGTGGCAGTTAAACTTCTAGGGTAGACAGTCTGTAAGAGAGCAATGGTCAGCCATTCACCTACATATAAACATGCAAAGTTCTCCATAAAACCACATCAATCTGTATTCCAAGCGTGCATGGTTTGGAGCACCTCCAGCCCCCGCTGCTGCCAAAGGGACCCCGCCGCCCCCCAGAACACCCTCTGCAGAAACTCTTCAGCACCTTGCTGGACTGAACTTTGAACAGTCCAGACTTTTTTTTTTTTTTTTTTAAAGTGAAGATACAAACTAGCAGGAGTTAGTTTAAAAAAAAACTTGTGGTGGAATGTAAACAAACTTATCAACTGTCTCAACTTAAAACCTTCACAAGCTGAGAGATTTTTGTTTGTAAATTTTTGCAACGCAATATTTTTCTTTTCAATTATGCAATGTTTTTATTTAAACTTACAAATTTCAGTGCCATGTATCTATCCATGTTAGGGCCTGATTCTGAGGCATCCTGAGCATCCACCTAACTGGCACTTAGTTTTTGACATGTTCCCATTTGTGACTTTCGTCCCATGGACTGTCACAGTCTTAGCTCCAACTTGCCAGGCAATATGATGGAATTATTGCTGGCTGCTATGACTTTATTCTCCATGTGCTAGACCTTCTTCAGCTCTCCTACATACACATTTTCTGCCACTAACAAACCTGTATTAGCAAATTAGCTCCAAAAGAGTTTTGAATTTTATGCTGTTGTGAATTTAGTGCCAGTCTATTTAAATCCTGGGAGGGTGGGTGGAGCCTAGCAGAGCAAAAGGCACACACCTCTCAGGTTTAGGAGGGGCCACAGAACCCTGAACTTAACTGATTATTGGGGACAAAAATGAACAAATAGAGATGGGGGTGCAGGTCACAGAGTCAAAATGAGGAATCCAGAGAAAGGGACACTGAGAAGAAAACTCTGGACAAAGTCCACTTCTCCAAGAAGTCATTCAAAGAGTCAGTGGACACCACTCAGAACTTTGTCTGGATGTCTGAATGGAAAAATGACTTCAGAAAGGCACCACTGTCTTGAAAGCCCCGGAGATTAACAGTTTCTGTGTAGCCAGAGAACAGGTACAGCCCGGCCAGCAGCAACGCAACCTCCCCCACGCTACCCTACACCAAGACATCTCATCCCCAGGCCAGCAGGAACAACTCTAGGAATGAGTGCTGAGCTCCATCTCATAGTCCACTAAGTCCCTGACCTTTTCGTTGAGTCTGCCAGCAAGGCAGAGAGTTACTGTCAAACGTGGTGGAGATTTTTGTGATGCGGTTATCTATCCACTGAGATCTGGACTGAGACCACCAAACGTCTCCCAAACCAGCTACCCAATGGTTGTGACTTTCAGTCATTGCCAACATGGCTTGGTTGCAAACTGACTAACTCGAGAAGAAAGACTCTTTCCCATCACCAATCATGCAGAACCAAATAAAGCTGTTTTGTACAGCTGTGGGGCTGAGGAAAATTTACCTTCACAGCATTATTTAGACATTTTCTGGGGTTAGAGAAGGAAAACAAAAATTGAAATTTATGTCAGGCCCTAATAGTACTCCTCATCCTCCCTCCACTTTTACTCATTTCAACCAACTTTTAAATTCAACTCAGACTTTGCCCCCAAGTTAACAGAAGGGAAAAAAAGCATCCGCCTTCACCACGATAGCATATCACCTCGCTTCAATGACATCCTCTGCTTGCGTGGCACGGCAATGTAACACCTAGCACTGATACAGTAATCACAGCGTCTAAGGTTTGTGATTTTTTTTTGTTTTTACAAATTTTAACTAATTAATCCTCACAACACCCTGAACTATGGCAGTACTATCCTATTTTACCAGCGAAGAAAGTGAGACCCAGACGATAAGGGCCCAATGACAAGGACCTAAGAGGTCTAACTTCCACGCGGTGCTCACTCCTTTAGCCACATTGCCTTCCAGTCACAATTCACTATGCAACAAGTCTTATCAACTTTATCATTTTAAAGGAGAGTGCGTTTATGTTAATGTATCCTCTCACATGCGTTCAGACAAGTTTGGAGAACAAAAGAAATGTATTTGGTGAAAAGATGGCTAATTCTCAAATGTGTCTGAAACAAGGAGCAGAACCAGTTAAAAATGTTGTATTTTCCTCTCTTCTGTGTCTCCTGGACAATGCCTACCTAAAACCAGAACTACAAGCTTCTCCCACAAAGGTGGGTGACAGCAAGGACCCTTTGTTCCTGGTAGGTAACAGTCTGCATAATTTCTGTGCAGCATCCGTGGGACTCCTCTTATTTGTGAGAAAAGCAGCATGGATCTATTTACTGCCTCTCCTTTTTAAACATGCCTGTCAGCTTGGTTTTATCCAGGTTGCCTTTTCCATTCCAGAGATGAAGCTGAAGAATCAAACCTCAACTGTCCCTCCTCCCCTCCCACTTGCCATCTTCCTGGGTGTGAGGAGCTTAAGTGCAGGCTTGTGACAAATCTGTTTCCTCAGCTAAAACAAATTAAACCGTAAAAGCCTAAAGTCAGCTCTCCCTGATACAGTGAATGCAGCACAGAGGAATGCATCTGTTCGACAGCTCGTCATCACTTGAGTGTCACCTGTCCTTCAGACTTTTGACTGCTGAAACCCCTTCCTTAGATTGGCCACTTCTCCAGTGAAGGTGCCCTATTGCGTCCCCTTGGCTGCTAGTAACAGAATAAGATACCAACACCTCAAACCTCATTTTCACTGTACATTGTCCTACTGTAACTAATCTGTTAGAGAACTGGCTTGGCTGACATAGTTTACAAGCTGCCCAGAGCATTAGCCACAAACCTCTCTGGGAAAGGAGAGAAATGGAGTCTTCAGTCTCTCTCTCTCTCTCTCTCTGCTTCAATTGAGACAGAGAGCATGCACCGGAAGATTCTGGACTGGGCTACTCCCTCGTGCAATCTCAATGGAGTCACCGAGACGCATCTCAGAATGTGGCCACATACTTCCATTCTCAATCATCTTCAAAGCATCTGGACAGCAAAAGGTGGGGACAAACACCCCAAATACCATCTCCGGGTTGTTTGAATTCTTACCTTATTTTCAAACAACTCATAGTTGTATAGTGTAAAAGCATCATACAGACAAGTTTTAACCAGGGCATTATTTGTATAGCCACCGCAGGACTCTCTGTGCTGCTATGTCACTTGTTTCCACACAAGGCACAACTAAGTCTTTCAAGGGTTAAAAAAACTACTAATTTTTTTTTGGTCTTTGGGTACAGAATCTCGTATAATAAGACTATTTGTATTCATACTGGCAGAGTAAACACTACATGTTCATGCCCAGGCAGCTCTATGCTTGTAATTTCAGCAAGAACAGAGCTCTGTCCCTCAGGGACTTCGCTATTCCCCCAGTCTCCACCCACTCAAACACAGAACGAGAGCAGAGAGAAATGCAGACAGAAAGAGAAAGATCATGGCAAGAGGCTCCGCACAGCACTGTGGCCGTGGACTTCTGGGCAAAAAGAAAAAAAAAACAACACAAAATTAACCAAAAAAAAAAATCTCATTTGGGGTTTTAATTACATTAGTGAAACCAGTCTTCCCATATGCCCAGCAGCAGCGGAAAAAACCTCCTTACGTCTCCATTTATTGACTGGGTTTGACTTGAAAATTCAGATTCAAAGCCTTTTCCTGACAAAGGGCTTATAAAGAGAGATGCAGTAAACACTGCTGCAAACCTCTGTTGAACTGCTTTGTTTCCTTGTTGGAATAACCTACTATCTCCTCCCAATACGAACGAGACTCTTGCCAGTCTTAAGTTTACATATCTGGTTAAAGGGATACTGTTAGTTTAACAATCATATAAAAAAATGAACGCAACGACCATCTTAGATTGTTTAAAATTAAATAACTGAAGAGATATATTTACTTTTCGCACTTCACTTAATTTGGACAATGAAAATGAACTGGTCAGCTTCACGTCTGTACTAGTTAATTGCACTTTCCGGTTAGCACAACCCTGCAATCTCTGGGTTGCAAAAGTCACCACCACCACCAGCAGCAGGTGACGAGCAGAGTCTTGACTTCCAACATCTCAGCACAGACTTGACCTAGGAGTCACTCCATTAGGCTAGTAGCAGTAGTACACTCCTGTTCTCTAGAGGACCAGCCACTAGAGGGCGCTGTTGCACACACTTGGCCAGTTTATTACCCAAACACTGCAGGGGAATGTTTAAATAGAAGATATATAAAATTAGTTCTCGCTCTCTTTTTTTTTTTTTTTTTTTTTTTAAGTGAACAAAAACATATCTATTTAGCTTTGTACAAAAAATTTTAAAATATAAACTCTAGCTACCAGAAATACTTGAACTGTGCCCCTTTTGATGATGAAGGGAAAAATATAGCATTAGCACAAATTTGAAACTAAACCATAATTTCCTATGGAGGTTAAAGTTCTGATTGTATGGAAGGTATTCATAGTCAATGAGAGAAAAAAAATCTCATTTTCAAGAGAAAGATTCCCCCCCGAAAGAAGCACAAGTAGCTTTTGAGCCTGGATTGGTACATTTTCAAATCCAGTCTATAACCACAATGTATTCCTGATGAGAAAGGGGGGGGGGGGGGGGGAGGGGGGGGAGTAGTTTTAGAAAGTAACTTGCCTCATTTCCTCCTGGCAGCCTGTTCATATGCACCAACTGACCTTGATCATCCAATACTAGTTCAGTATAGGTTAGCATATCAGAAGGCAACGGCAGCGTTGGCAGCAATGCATATTCACTCATAGAATCCCAGAGTTTAATCAGAGACTGTAAGGATGAAGAGAGATGTTTTTGTTAAGACTGACTCTAATCACTGTGGTGGCTGATGTCCACACTACCCTCCTGTCAGCGATGTGCAGGAACTCTAGCTACGTGGCTTTCTTGTCAACTTCATGGCTCCAGCATGGAGCTTCATGGCTCCAGCTGCTAGGCTCCCTGGATGAGCAACGAGGGCAACCTTTGCTGGTACAAAACTCTAGAAACACACCCATGAGACCTGCCAAGGAAGATTTACCTGCCGGAACATCTCAGGGATGTCATAGATATACGTCGTCCCTAAAGACTGGGCCTGGAATCTCTTGGACTGGAGCAGGTCTTTTGTCACATATGGGGTGTTGATCAGCATGCCATGAAGTGGTCCCTGTTTATCGCCGTACGCCTGGAACATAATCTGCAGCAGAAAACATGACCAGCGTAAAGAAAGGCAACCTGAGATTCAACAACCAGATCAGCTCAGGGGAGATGTCCCCATCAGAATCCATACTTTATTAAATACACTTCAACAGGATATGCTAGTTTGAATGGACTTGCTTGTGTTCCCTCAAAAGATGGCAATGCCCACACATCTCACAGTGACCTGTTCCAACACCCATTACCACCCTATTCAGGCAGGACTGGGCCTTTACTGTACAACTCCGTACATCACTGACTTATTACAACAATATCACACTGGTAGGAAAGAGTAAATCGGCATGCAGAGAAGACTGACCATCCATAACTTTGGTGATTTCGCATTCACCAGCATCTCCTTTGACAGCGTGACTCTGTGGCCTGAGTATGAGAATATCCCATGACAGCAGTGAGAGAATCGCTATTATTTATGTCGCTGAATAGCATAAATACAGTACAGCGTAAGTACAGTAGCTAAACACCATTCATATCTCTGCTGATTGATCGCGGAAGCTAGTTCAAGACTTGCCATATGTCATTTGGCTTGAAGTTTTGATATTACACGTTTAAAATATTCTCCCAGAGCAGTGACATGAGTTTTCAGCTGCCATACTTCATGGTGCTTTACAGTCCACTCAGTCAGGACTCACTTAAATAGGGAGGGCCCACTATGATGGGGCATCACCAAAGGAATTGATCCATTGGAAATCCCAAATGAAAATCCATTTCAACTAATGATATTGAGCTGCAAGGAGTGCTGCTTAACTGGGATAACATTAGACTAAGCCCTGCTTAATAGGGACGCATTTGGCTGAAGCCAAATGATTAAGCTCTTCTTAACAGAATTATCATAAAATTTGATGTTCCAAGCTCCAGTTCCTTTATACAGATGTTCCTGGATAAAGATTAAAAGAAGAATGGGGGTGGTAGGGGTGGGGAGAGAGTTTTGAAACAGAGATGGAATTCAGTAAATAGTATTCATTTTTGTGGTTTTTGTCAATATAATCTTTTACATCATTCTGAAGTCTTTATGGGTTGTTTCGTCTTTTAAAAATAGCTTCTTTGGCAGGAGAGCTATTTAATCAGGAAAACAAGTGCCACCGTTGTGCAGTAATCAAGAGGCTTTTACTGTATTTGGGGCTCAATCCGACTCCCACTGGAGTCAGTGAGAGTCTTTTAGTTGATTCACGGGGCGTTGGATTGGGCCATTCAGCAAGTAGTGTTTCTAGCGGGTAGAGCACAGGACTGGGAAACAGGAGACCTGGTTCCATTCCTGACTTCACCAGAGAAGCCAAAGGTAAATTATCCATCTAGGTTTCCACACTACTACAGTCATCATAGTATCCAAGCACCAGGTGCACTTGCTTGTACGCAGCAATGGATCCTGAACTCTTCTAACAAACCTCTCAGGATGCCAAAGGCACTAATGCTATAATAAAACAGGGAAACTTGTTTGGGTGTGATCTTGGCTTAAACCAGAGTTCCTACTTGGGCTGAAAAAGGGGAGCCAGGGATTCACTATCTAAGTTTAACCTCTTTAGAACCATATAAGGGCGAAATCTAAAATAATTCTGTTAAAGATTAAAAAAAAAGTTAAGAACAAACATTTACCAAAAACATTAACATCTCAGGATGCCATCTTAGTTTTACAGGAACAGATCTGCCTTAAATTTATTGTGAAAGTTAATTAAAACCATCCCTTGTCCCTAGAATGTTTTGACTGAAACATTTAAATTTACTCTGAAAAAAACCATCAAATATTGTGAAAATTACAAAAAGATTCTCCTCCCTTCCCCCCAACGTGACATTTTAAAAAAGAAAATCCATGCCTTATGGGGATATTTTTCTGACCATCTCAGCAGAAACAGAATGCAAAAGGAAATGTCACATTGGCAAATGGCTAACAAAACTTAAATTTTAAGCCGAGCCACTGCAGATTAACAGAATGTCCTTTTCTTTTCCCTGGTCCATTCAAAAACATGTGGACATTATCTATACTAGGATCTCTAGACCAGGAGAGACTGCATGGCCAAGCAGCTTGCAGGAAAGATTTAGAAAAAGGAAAAATGGTGACTCAGCACATTGTATTCGACACAAACACTGTCCAAAGGATTTATTCTGTTGCTACTACTACATGGCAGAGATGTTACTGCAGGCAGAATATAAACTTATTTCTATATTTTAATATTTTTCATTTCCAAGATCCACATTTTAATAAACAGTTAAGTGCCTTAGTAGAATACGAGTAAGCCATACACAAACAAAGATTAGTACATACACAACCCTCATGTTAAAGTCCTATCCAGTTTAATAAATATGACTACAGTAAAGTTCTCCAGAAACTTCACATGGGCCCCTAGGAGTTATTCATTGTTCCTACAGAAGAGAATGAGATCCTTTCTATGGATTTCTTGAACCATCCTGCATAAGCATATAGCAGGGATATAATTTTCTATTAAATTCTACAGGATAGTTCCAATAGTGTATACAAAGATGATATTTTCTAATTCCAGAGGACTTTTCCATAAGGGAAAAGAGGTGTTTACATGAACAAAGCAAGTTGTATGCAAATGGCTAGACTACATACCTCCGCATGACACAGTTATGTGTTTTACACACTCACGTGCCTATTTGATGAGTCATTACAAAGCTACATTACCTCTCTCTAGAATCACAATTCTTTATTTACTGAAACAATAATAAATCACTTAGGTATTTGGATCAGGCTTACAAATCAACAAACAAAAACCCTCCCAAAGACCACATTCTGTAGTACTCGCTTCCAGGCCTGCATGGAGCTGTACCTGTGCTGTCCTGGAGTCCGTCACCTCCTTGTACAAGCTGATGTCCAAGTAATAGCCAGATTCGTTGGTCAGGAAGAGACGGATGGGAATTGCCTTTCCAGTTGGCGTCAAGCGAATGTTAATTTTCAGCTCTGCTTGGAGGACGCGGAGCTTCCAAAGGCGGCTTCCATAGCGCATTACCATGCTCCGCACAGACTCTTCAATCTTAGTACACAGAGAACAGTGAGTTTGCACTGCCATTCTGCTGTGGATATATCCACCCCTCTATTATTCCTCCTTACTATGCTGGACCCTACCCACACATGGGGAATGGCTCATTTCCCTGAGGCCGGCATTCAGAATTTCAGGATAACCTAAGTGTGGGCTAATAAGGCTTCCCGCCCACCTCTTCAATTGCCACCACTTTCCTTTCTTTCCTCTCCCCTCCATTCATACTCTATACTGCAGGAGCAGCAAGAATGCAGTACAGACCTTGCACCCGCTGATAGCTCCTTCTGAGGCTGGAATGATGCTTCCACTCAGCAAGAGCACTAAAGTCCCTAAGCAGGCGGTGAGCGTCATTTTACCATGCTTCCAGTCTCCCTCTGGATCAAAACGAGAGACACCACAGTTTGGGAATCCCTGGCTATGTACCACTGGTGACACAGGAGCTTGATGTTTCACCAACTCACTTTACAACCGTGTTTTAAAAATACATAAACCAATAAAATTTGGGAACGGCAGAGAGCCTAAAGGTTAGTCTTTTACGCACTAGCAATATCACACCTCCAGCCACCGCAGTGCCACAGTGCGGTGGGCCCACTGCGCCCCCGCAATTGAATTTTCTTCTCTCACCTACTGCAAACATTTCTCATAGCAAAGAATTATGAGATGCACGAAAGCACCCAGAGTGGTAAACAGTTAAGTCGCATTTATATGCACAATAACCATGTTTCACTGCACGTACAGTACAGTGCCTTAAATCAACAAAGCAATTACCACTCTGAGCTTGTTCCTGGGCTGTTTTATTAAACTTTATAATATATTCCTGTTGGTAAATAGCATATTAAAGTAAGGCAATTTGTAAGCAGTTTCTAATATTCTCTCCAAAATCCTCTTTTCCAATGCTGTTCGGGGGCAGTCAGTGCTGCAAACCCACGGGCTGATTAGGAGACTACTGAACATTTCCGTTCCTGCTGAAGTCCCTGGGCACCGTGATGTTCGGCACCTCTGAAAATGAGACCTGTAGTGCCTCTGGGAAACTAGGGCAAGTGCCTATGACCACTTTAATTAAAGGGCTTGTAAACCTGTCCCCGCCATCTAGGCCAATCAATGCCATTATTCCCCTAAGTGTTATTCAATCTCATATTCCTTGGGAGCGATATTCACTATTGGCTCTTCCCAGAGCCAAAAATATATTCCACAGAGTCTCAATTTTTACCTGGCTTCCAACAGAAAAGAAAAATTACTCCAGAATATTAGAATACCTAATATGACCCCCCACACACACCATTACCACTTCCAGTGTAGAATACGGATTTCCTCTGCTTTCCCTAAGAAACAGCAGGTGGAATTTGTATATTACACAATCTTTGATGGCTGGTACTCTAACTTAAGACCTACAGAACACTCCATTCCAGTGAGATTCATCCAAGGAGTAACAGGCAGCTGAGAAGTGGAGGACATGTACCTTAGATGGATCCATGATGACAGTAGGCACAAAGTTTAAGAAGATGTGGTTGCAGTCAGTGCGCACATTGGTGTTATTAAAGGCCACCTCCAGCTCATCCATGGCTTCCAAAAGCAAGCGTTCCCCTTCATTCTGCAGATACTCAAAGGAGGCCTCCTACAGGAGATTGCCAAAAGGTTATTTACTTTCCGCTAGCCTTCCCTCAGCCCCAAACACAGGTTCATTAGGCTGCAAAAGACCATAGCAGAATCTGACACAGAAAAAAGGTGAAATCCATTTCAGTGGGCTGTACAATTCTCCAGCATACCCGAGTCTTCCTTCCGAAGACATTGATGATGGTGCCTGGTTCAGATATCTGGTCAAACTGTGCTCTCCGTTACATCAGCATAAATCTGGAATAACTCCAGCGGAGTTACTATGGAATTGAGACTCCACCTAAAGTCTGAACCTGGACACTTGAAATGTTAGGTGCTATCAGACATGAGCCAGAAGCTGTAATATGCCACCCAGTAGAAGGCAGTGAGTTTAGATTTTACACACACACGAACTTCTGACATATTTTTCACATACAACCTTGGAAATAGACCTCCCACACCAGGAAACCCACCTTGGTAACCAGGTCTGAATGCCTTATAATAGCCCTCACGAAGAACCTGTAGTCTGTCACCTCAGTGCCCACTTCAACTTTAGCTGCTCCCAGGTACAGGTGCATTTTGTGGTTGGCACATGGAATGGCGGTGAGATCAAAGTTTCGCATTCGGTTCAGCTCTAACTGGAAAGCCAGAGCTGGCTCCAGATGACGGTAGATCCTATCTTCTTCGAACTGGAAAGAGAAGAGCACAAAGGGAATAAAAAGGGAAAAAAGTCAGGTAAGAAGCTGGATCTGGTAAGATGGAGAGAACTGTATAAAAATCTACTGACCTGAGACACTAGTGATGGCTAGCGTTGCCAGTCATAATAGCAGGGTCCCGTGTATTCTGTCATTCTACAGTGATAGAATTTACAACAGATTCTATCCCTAACTGCAAAATTGTATGCCAGTCTCAGTTTTTTTGTTGTTGTTGGGGTTGGGTTTTTTTTTTGTTTGTTTTTTTTTGGGTGAGGGGGGAGGGAGACTGACCCAGGGGATGTGTGTTTGTTTTGTTTTTTATTAAAAAAAAATGTTTCTAGCCCTCAGGATTGCAAAGCAAATCTTGAAATGAGTGTAACTGATGCAGCAGTGTCTTCCTGAGTCTGCAGACGGCTTGAAACAACAATTCTTTAGGGTGTGAACTGCCCCATTCATTTCAATGATCCAATTCTGAAACCTCAAGTGTCAACATGGTGAACTGTTTCACTCCTGATCATTTTAGCAGAAACATTCAACTAATATTGATATCCCACAACCGCAAACTGCCTCCCATCTTCAGAGATGCCAAATGCTCCAGCCGACCCTACCTAGTTGTGCAGACCTCCAGCATCAACCCTTTGTTACCACCACAAACATCTTGGGCATGTCGAAAACGGAAAATTTGAGGATAGTGTAAAATAAATAAAGGTCAATACAGAAATAAATAACAAAGGGTACACCGCACTGTTCCTATTATGATTTTTCATATTTAATTAATTAGAAAGCTAAAAATTCAATGAAGCTGCCACACAATTTTAGGTCTGATGCACCAGAGTCATTAGTGTTAAGAGGTGCGCATTGAAACTGTCTGCACGTTGAGAGTAGAACAAAAACCAAAGCACAGCAGTTCTCATGCTTTCCACTTTGGGTAAGATGCCTTCTTTTTGGAAAAGGGGAAGATCCTTCTATCAACAACATCCCCAAGTTGCCGCCTTCCCTGAAGCATACTCTGTTTCTACAGTTATGGTTCTCAGAACAAGCACTGCCTTGGACTAGACAGCATGTCATGGAATGTGCAGGCAAGTGCAATCAGTGGGATGACATGAAATGTATCAGTGGAGTCATTTTAGTAATTTTGTATCACTATGGCTAAGATTTTCAAAAACAGGAGCCTAAAGTTAGGCTTCTAAATCCATAGACAGACACCTAAATAAGTGATCTGATTTCAAAATGACTAAGGACCCAATAACTCCCATTGGCCTCAGCTGTCAACATAGTGAGTGCCTGGATAAATGGCGGAGGAGTATGTTCAGAATTGCCCAATGAGGTTTTGAAAAGATGGACACTCTCCTCTTTTAGAGGAGTTTGGAATGGTTGTAGGAGAAGGGAAAAAATATCTGTTTAAAATGGAGAGAGAGAAAAGCATTGATAACTGTACAACTTACCTTATCCCTGGCACGGAACGTGAAAAATTTAGGGAATTCCCTCTGTTTGGAAATAAAAATGATAATATCAGTCCTTCAAAAGCATTGCACACCATCTGTTCAGCCTACGGGCTATTGAGAGAAGGGACTCGGTGTGGCAGTGCAGCAGGGGGAAATCACTGCCATTACAATCTACCACTGCAAGAGCTAGCGTTGCATTATATTTTTATTTTGTAAATAAGGATGGTGGGAAGATAAAAATCCTATTGAAGTGCTTGTAGGGGCACGTTAAATCAATGTAGTTTATTTTACTATTGCAGTAGATGGTTCTTGATATTTTTGTCTAATATTGGGTATTAAAACAGATTCTAGCTAGCCAGGAGGGGATGGGGGTGGAGACAGAAGAACTCTTGCTGGTTTCTCTCATTATTTATTATTACTATTGCAGTAGTGCCTAGGAGTCCAAGTCACAGACCACAACTCTATTGTGCTAGGTGCTGCACAAACACAGAACAAAAAATACAGTCCCTTCCCCAAAGAATTCCTCATATTCCTAACACTGCTCATGCAGTTCCCCACCAAGGAATAGTTTTAATGAATTTTGAGAAATTCATGAGTTCTAATAATTGACTTTAACTTCATAGTCTAGAAAGTCTACAAGATATACTATATGTTTATTTGCTCCTCTGTTACATGTATGGAGATTACCTATGACCTTGGTACAGATTAAGTCCTAGGCCTTATTGCAAATCTAGAAAAAATTACCTAACACCATATAGCACAACTCTTGGCTCCTAATAAGCTAGGACTTTGAATGGAACTGCTCACACATTTGAAATGCTCAAACAAGTAACCATTACCACAGTTTGTGCTGTTTGAAGTTTTGCTTTTACTTCAGCTTTCAATTCACTACAATGATCATAATTTTGGTTATCATCCTATATTAAAGTGCTTGCTGTTGACTCTTTCCTATGCTGAATTCATTTTTGTATTATTAATAGGTTTTGGTGGTTCCACCATGTTCTGAGAATTGAGGACATGCTGTAAAATGAAATGATAGACACTGGAAGTGCTAATGAGAAAGACTTTCTGTATTGCTCTTTAAAACACAGTTATAATTGGAAAAAGACTACGTAAAGATGGCATCCTCATATCTACTCCCTACAGCGCCAACCCAGTGAAGTCCTTAAGCATGTGCTTAACTATAAGCATGAGTAATCCCACTCACTTCAATGGGATTACATACATGCTAGAAGTTAAACACGTTTACGTGCTTTGCTGGATTGAATCCTATATGTCTTCCAAGACACATGCTCACTTTACTGATAAAAGCAAGGGCTGGTTTTTAGTTTTTAATACTGTTCACACTGCAAAGCCAGTGATGCTACAGAAGAGTGAGTTGATTCCATTCTGGACAAAAAATATTGTCACTGCTCATGGCAGAGTTTGGGCCAGATTTTGCAGTCACTTAAACTGGTTTTATACGGTCATAATTCCATTGACTTCAGAGTATGCTTTGAACCAATGTAAGTGAGAACAGCTTCAAGCTCTCCATTACTAACAGTGATGTCAGTGGCAGCCTGCCCTGACCCCAGGTGAAGCCTGTAGAGCTGCATAATTACAAAAATGGGCTTTTTGACTCCAAAAAATGATGAAATTTGACCTGGAGGCACAGAGAGAATAAATATGGAGTCCCACCCTGATTCTTCGAATCACAAGCACATTTTAGATATCAAGAGGAAAGAAAAACAATGTCATGCTGCCTCAGTTCAACAACTACAGCACAATGACAGGGAGAGACAAAGTTCAATCAGGAGACATGGGCAATGGATTCATAGATTTTGAGGCCAGAAAGGACCATTAGATCAAGTCTGTCTGCCTGCATGACACAGGGCATAGAATTTCATCCAATTACTCCTGTATTGAGCCCAGTAATTTGCATTTGGCTCTTCCATAGTAGTCGCCTCTAGCGCTACAGAAGTTTTACCATGAAGAATCCTGTCCTTGGGATTATGGACACTACTACTTGTACCCAGGAGGTTCAGCAATCTCCTAAAACAGCATATAAGAAAACAGAGTTGAGACTTCCACATTGCCTCAATATCCTCCCAAATCCCTCCCACCTGCCCCCTCTGCATGCTGCCAATTTCTCCTAACATCATCCATGCTCATTCTATCACTAATGTAATTGCTTTCGAGACATTTGACTAGTGTTGTGGGCAAATATAATAATTAAATGTGCGCACACACGAAAATCCTCAGTGCTCTGGTACCAAAAACCAAAAGAGTGCTCCGTTTCCTAGGAAGAGGAATTATACCCCTGCTGTGTTCTAATCAACCAACCATCATCAAGACAATCAAAATAATTTGCCTAAATTAGCCAATCAAGACACCCTGCAAATCAGAGAATGCAAAAAGCTACAAACAGAAATCATCATAGCTGATTATTATACTAATAATCGCGTTAAAAACCTAATGAGATGAGGAAATTGGAAGCTTGCTGGAGCAACTCTCTATTACCTCAACATGCTGGGAACTAATTATATAGACTGTAATTAAAACAAAAACAACCCCAAGCCAAGCCCTGGGTAAGTTGATAGTTGGTCCAGTAACAAACTAAACAGAATAGGAGACAATAATGAAGACAGACATTTATGCAGCATCTCTCATACAAAAAGAGCCCAAACTCTGCAAACTTTTCAAACTGATCACAAGCTCTGCTGCCTCCTCTAGGTTGGACAGTGGCAGGCTTTTAATAACTCACAGCTCTACACAGCAGATCAGAACAGAGTGTGAATCCGATCGTGTCTGATTTTAACTACCAAGGAATTCAGGCAGGTGAAACTGACACTTATGTTAACAAGACTCAGTTCTTCAAAAAAGGCTATGAGATTTTTAATGATCACAGATAATCAGGACATTGGATTTCTGACTTATTCAAACAATGGCACAACAGTGGTTGAAATCACAGATGACACTTGCTACACTAGAATGGGTTTTCACTGTAAGTCACCCATCTAAATACTGACCGAACTGGATTCTGCTTAGCTTGCAAGATCATAGCCCTGGGGCAGTACGGCTGCATTCAAATATAACCTTGCGAATAAAGCTGAGTCAATGTTCATGAGAGAGAGCGAGTGAGAAGGGCTTGTTTTCACTAGCATGGAAGAGGCTGCAATGGTGTCTTTGCCTGTTCACCTTCCACTCGTTACATAGAGGTAAGAGTGTGGGATAGTGTTCACAGGACTCATTCAGAACCAGTGAGGGGCAAACCTCAAAAGGTTCCCAGGATCTGTTTAGATAAGAACTCAAATATTTTCCAAATACTTCACTAATGCTTAGCAGGGCTGGGTTCCTTAGACCAGTGGTTCTCAACCAGGGCTCCGGGGCCCCCTAGGGGACCACAAGCAGGTTTCAGGGGGTCCGCCAAGCATGTCTAGCATTCGACTCGCTAGAACGCAGGCCAGAAAGCCGAAGCCCCACCACACAGGACTGCAGCGTGGGGCATTGAACCCCACCACCTGGGGCTGAAGTCAAAGCCTGAGCAACTTAGCTTCGCAATGCCCCCTGTAGTGTGGGGCCCAGGGCAATTGCCTTGTTTACTACCCCCAAATGCGGGCCCTGGCTTTTATATGCAGAGAAAGAGCTGTTGTGGCACAGCTGGGCCAGGGAGTTTTGACAGCACGTTGCGGGGGCCTCAGAAAGGAAAAAGGCTGAGAACCCCTGTCTTAGACTCCATTAGATCTCTTCACAATGCCCTGCTCTCCGAGCGTCTCTTCTATATGCTGTTATATAGCCCACAGTGTTGTACTCAGCCCAAACTGCATAGCTCCCACCCGCTCATAGAGAATACTGTGTAGTGCATTTGGGAAAGCGCGAGGATTCCATACATTGGAAGAGGGGGGCTGCATGCATCACTGGTGATTATCAAGAGATGAGATTATCAAGAGACTGGTCTTCAGAAGTCTTTTCACACAAACAGTAACTACAGGGCAGGCACACATGCGACCACACAATAAGGGCTAAATGTCCTTTGACGATTAGCAAACCTCTCAACTCTCAGCACTATAACTAGAGTGCGACTGGTACCTTTCCCTGCCTTTCTCTGGCATTTTACCAAAGTCTTACCCTGCTTTCCTGCTTGTATCAAGCCCTGGGACTAAGTAAAAGTTGGCATTCAGCTGTCATTTTACCTTGGAATAGGGAAAAAAGAAAACAGTGACACGCCTGTAACTGTAATTACAATATTTATTAACTGAAACCTAGATAACAAGAACGCATTCACCCATTCAGAGGTGCACAATGTAAGGGTGAAGCGCTGTCTGAAGGTGTCTCTCAATGCACACATCTTTCCATTCACTGCCCACACTCCTGCCCATTTAAGCTGATAACTCACAAACTGGCTGAACTTTTACTAGTTGTACGTGCCAGGAACTAGCGGCCTTAGACAGATAATAAATATTGCTTTCTTCCGTAGCTGACTCTTTAGGGGTTGTTTGGTTTTGTTTTAATAGAAGCTGCCCTTTGTTTAAAGCTTTTGGGGGAAATTAAAATTCATCAGAAGCTACAGCTTTTAAACTATATTTAAATTCACTGGCTCTAGCAATAAATCAGTGAATTCTAGTACGTTTAAGAGAGACCAGCAAACACACACAATAAATCAGTGAATTCTAGTACGTTTAAGAGAGACCTGGGCACGCACACACACACACACTCACGCGCACACATATACTTTGAAAGGATAGGATTTAGTCATATAAAATAATACTTGCATGTCTAGGGGCTGACTGTGGGTCCAATCCAATTCCAGCTGAAGTCAGTGTAAATTTTGCCATTGACTTAATGGGAGTTGGACTGGGCCCTTACACACCAAACGCAAAGAGGCAGACCCTCCTCTGGCACTATGACCATTTACACCAGCTGAGGATTTGCCCTAGGATCTGGGTGCACATTTAAAAAAAACAGAGCCCCTCATATAAAAGAGGCATTGCTGAGGCAGTGTCCAATTCCCATAACTATCACAGTTGAGGAATGATCATTAGAATGATTTGTTAATCCAGAATAATGGATGAAAATGCCAAATCCAGTGCCCCTCTCTTAACCCACATCCCAGCTCTCCAAGTTCTTGAAGGACTCTTCTATTCTTCCCCAGCTTTCTGATCCCTACCAGCAAGCTACAGCATTTATTCACAGCCTCTCATATTCCATCCCCCAAGTATCAATTTTATTCTCTAAACTCCTGATTCTTCTTTCTAAAGCCTGAGGTTCTATGCTCAAACACCCCACACTTCTGTTACGATTCCAGTTTCCTGTCTAAAGTCACTGACTGACATACATCTGTATATACTGTCATCAGATAGGTTTCTGCCATCAATAAACTTGGGGAAGTAGTTCAGTTTGCAGCATTTCCTAAAGCATTTTGGAAAGCTTTTGCTTCTTTAGCCTGGAAGATAAACTCCCCTATTACTCTGTAGAGAAGAACCAATGATGCTAACTCAGGGATAAGGAAAATATTCCTAGTACTAGATATTTCTAAAGGAAAAAGCAGAGGGTCTATGAAGCATTTTGCTAGCATAGCCCACAAAGGCTCACCTCATTAAAATAAAGTTGGTAGCAGAAACTGAATGATCCAATTGGCAAAGTAGAAAATTTCTGAATAGTGTGAGTGCTGCAAGCAGATACCCAAGGGGAATTTATTAGCCACTGTTATTAAATTGGCATATATAAAAATGTATTTTTAAAAATAGCTACAATGAGACACTTTAGTGTGTCATTCATGGTGTATTAACATCTTACAATATTGATCGTACCTGGCCTTCAGCTTCGCGTCTGACAACATACTAGCTCTGGATTATAATTCAGCCTCCTTCATTGTATGTGTGGTGTACATTCTATTCTCAATACACAGCTATAATTCCCAAGTGAAGCTACCCAAGCTTATCGTGAAAATAACAGGAAGCCTGCTGAACAACTATTATTGCTGATATTGGAATGTATTTCCCATATTGGGCTCTATGCATCTGACTGCATTTCTTGCACACTCAGTACTCCCATTAACTTCAGGAGGGGTTGAGTGGATACACAAGAGGGAAAGAAAAGCTGGCTTGTGCCCTACATAGTCCTCTTGAGAGCAGGAATCAAACTAGTCGTCGCTGAAGTCAAAGCATGGGGGAAGGGAGAGCTGCCTAGTGGTTTCAGCAGCAGACTGGGTGCTGGCAATCCAGAGTTCTACAAATGGCTCTGTCATTGTGTGAACTTTGGCAAGTCATTTTACTGGTCCCTTTCTGGGTTTATCTGTAGAGCTGGAAGACCCCTGAATAATATATATAATATTTTTACGTTGTCAAAGAACATTAGAATAACTAAGGCCAACCTAGATTATATGGGTGCAAATTCAGCCAGGTGTATAAATTACTAAGTATAATAAGCATGAGAGTAGCCCCCTTGAAGTCAACAGAATTACTCACGTGCCTAAAGTTAGTCACATGCCTAAGTACCTAAGTAAAGTTAGTCACGTGCCTAAGTATTGAGCACATGCCATCTACTCAGTCAGGACCATGGGGTTGGATTTAAATAGCTCACTAAAGAGTCAAATCTTCTCCTCCTTACTCATTCGTAATGACTAGAATCACTTTACTTCCATGAACTGCAAAGAGGAGTTGAAGGCAAAATTATCTTGATTTTTTTTTCTTTTTACTTACATGAAATCTTTGATCCACCTCATAGTTGACCTGTTTCCTGAAATCCTTACAAATGAAACAGAGAAAGACGGGGAGGGGAAGGAAGAGCAGAAGAAAGCTAGTAATTAGTACTAAAATCAAAAATAAATTAAGACAAGATTACAAGTGACACAAAGATTTTTTTTTTGTAATTGTCAATTAATTTTCTTAAGCGAAATCACTAAAACAGTCTCAGTTTTAGAGAATGAAGGCAACAAAAGCAGAACTAAAACGCTAGTAAATGCAATTTTTAATCTGAAAAATATTAAGATTATAATTTCATTATGAACTACAAATAAAAAGCTTCCGGGCATCAGGGGAGATGTCAAAATACCTTTTGTGCTACAAGGAACGTCAGCCTTCGAATCCCATGATCAATCAGGACTGATTTCTGTAAAAGGGAAGGACAGCAAACAGGAGAACTGGTTTAACAGAAAAGAAACATAAGACTCAAATCTGGATGACATCTTCTAAGGACTGGTAATGGGTGAGAGAGCTTCCTGCCTCTAAACTGCAGACTCACAATCCAGCCCAGCTTGGTGGTGACTGAAAGTTCTTATCAGATGGTTGCTTAGCAGCACCTGTGAGCAAATGCAATAGTCTCAGTCCCTTCTGAGTGGAGAAGAATCCATATAACAACCACATTTGGCACCATCTGGGAAACTTCTTATCTATCTCAGCAGGGAATTAATTGTTCAGGAAACACTGTTACCAGCAGAGGGGTTACTTAGATCATAAACTCTTTGGGGGAAGGGACCATCTTTTTGTTCAGTGTTTGTACAGCACCTAGCACAGTGGGGTTCTGGTCCATGACTTGGGGTCCTAGACTTTATGGTAATAAAAATAATCATAATAATATGGGGTTCAAGCAGTTTTCTTGGCCAAGGTTAAAACTGAGCTACCAAATCCAGAGGAATTAACCTACAACACAGGTCTCAGGCGGTAGGGGAAACTTTCTGCATTGGTCAGGAAAACCACATTACAACAATCTAAAGTGGCATGAGTATTCATGATTAAATACAGTGCCATGGACTTGCATGGCATGTTCAGATATAAAAAAAACATAGTAAGCTTTTTGAGACAGCCCAAAAGTGCTGGCTTTGTTTTGGGTTCGTACAGCACCTAGCACTATGGGTTCCTGGTCCATGGCTGGGGCTCCAAGGTGCTATGATAAACAGCAAACAACAACAACAACAGTACCCTGCCCTAAAGGCTTCGGCTGCAACAGGTCAAGGCCTTCGAACCCTTGCTCAGAAGGGTAGCCCTTACTCATGCAAATAATCAGTGGAGCGATTCACCGCAGGAAAAACTACTTGGGTTTGAAGGATGGGGCCTTAATTTAGATGGTATAAGAAGAGAATGAGACACAAAATCATCCTGTTTGGATTGTTTAGGCTCCTGGGCTTGGAAATATTTTAACATATCTAAAGTGTTCATATTTTATAATGTTGGCATAGGCACTGGTGGGGACACACATATTATTAATTATTTGTATCGGGGTAGTATCTAGAGGTCATGGACCCATTGTGCTAGACAATGGACAAACAGCAGAGGAAGGCAGCCAACAGACTTCAGTTTCTGAGGAAGCAAGGAGAATGAGGAAGCTTGGTGCATGGGAGGGCACTTCTTTTACTGGCTCCTGATTCAGGAAATCACTTAAGCATGTGCTTAAAGTCTGATAAGCACATGCTTAAAGCCCCATTGAAGTAAGTGCTGTCCTAAAAAGGGATGGTTTCCTGAATTGGGGCCATACAGGGTTACATGGAAAAAGATAAGACGACATAACAAGGAACAGAAGACAAAGGATTCAGTATGGCAGGAGCAGAAAATAAAGGCTTTTTTTAAAAAAGATAGACTGGCCCAAATCTATCCTTGGTGTAACTTTACTGAGCTGAATGGAGCCACACTGCAGATGAATGCTTCCCATAATGTTTATCATGCCCACTGTCCCTTTTAAACAAGTTTAGATCTGTCATTTTTCTCCTGTTTCTACTTTCTCTCCCCACCCTCTTTTTCGAATTTAAAAACAAAAAAGGAGAGTGAAAAGGGAAAGAAAGCCTCAGCATGGCCAAGAACAAACCCACCCCTTCTGGCTTGGACTGAAATGTTTTACTAAGGTTAAGCCCTTCGAAAACGAGCATTAGGGACTACATTCCTGGCAAAGGAAGAAAATAACTTTAATAATGCCATGATTTACAAAGCAAAAATTGTTATTGCTTTTAAAATTCCACAAGTGGCAGACAATAACAGCATAGCAACAGGATTCTGATTACATTGTAATAATGTAGGTCTCACAGCAAGTCCACAGCTATTACCGAGCGATTAGGCAACAGTACCTGGAGAAACTCCATTTAAACTGACTGCCTCAATCTCCTCCACAAGTCATTTACAAGTATATGATCCTAATTTCTATTAAAAAAAACCACACACAACATGCTGGGACTGGAAGATTATTTGGACAATTTGGATCAACCTATATGATAGTTTAATGTGTTTTTTTGTTTTTTTTTTTAATTTCTTTTCTTTTTTCCTTCCATAAAACGCCTGGAGCACAATCATGCAAATGAAAAACAAAACTGGTTTTGCTTTACTTTTTAAAAGAGACAGTTAAATTCTGAATTGGACTGGACAAGCACAGGGTTTCTTATAAGCTTCCAGTTCACTAGTCTTTCTGTATGGACAGGACAGTTGTATTGTGCACAGTAGAAGAGTGTTTGATCATACCTAATGGCTCTAACACTGCTACAACCTCAAAAATCACACACACATTATGCTCAAATAAATTTTTTAGTCTCTAAGGTGCCACAAGTCCTCCTTTTCCCTTTGCGAATACAGACTAACACGGCTGCTACTCCGAAACACACATTATACGTCTCACAGGAAACACCTGACTTATTTTTGCAGCCCCTTTGCCATCTCCCAGTAGGGAGCAGGAGTTAGAGATTGCACTCCTCACAATCCCTCCCAAGGCCACTTCAGTGCCATCATGGATTTAGCAGGATCTCCATGCACGATGGGATATTCACCTGGGAAGACAGGAGAGGGGTTTTCCAGGTCGGGCAAAGGGGAAGCTAAGGCCCACTCTAGAGAGAAAGGGCAGAATACAAAGATGCAGCTGCTAACTAATGTTAGCTCAGGAGTGACCACAAGTGTAGAATCTGGTTCCTCGCTAAAAGTTAAAGGGAACCCCCTGCTCTCGGAAGGGAAAAGCCAAATTTACTGATCAGGTTCGCCTAGTGCCAAAGAAACAAACAATGGAGATGTAAATATTATGCTAACAAAAGCTACAGATTTCGATGAGATTTAGAATGTCATGACACATGCACCATTTATCTGAGGTCATCTCAGACATTTCTGTTACACTGTCCTTCCCTATGTCAACCTGAACTGTGTCAAATAACTGTCATTGTATCTTGCTCCTTCAGACCCCAGATAAATATAAACACTTCACCTGACTCATTTAAAACTACGTTTCTTTTTAGTTTTTGTTGGGTGAATGCAAGACTCTTTAGCTGATGGATTAGGATACACCATAAGGCAACACAATGGGTGCTCTGTTGTTCAGTCCCTTCCACAGAGGCTCCAGGAAACTGTAGCTACATCCAATTAGAGAAATAATACTGTTTTAGATTAGATAAATTAAGGATTTAACTGTTCCGTTTATATATTTATTTTGCAAGATACCTGGGAAATGTAGACTTCTTCCCAAGGGAAAATGTCTCCCCAGTGGGTCACAATAATACTGGCGAGTAGGTTCACTCTGAACTGCTATTCACCTTGCTTTGTGTGAAGTTCCTGAACATGGCCGCCAACCCATCATCATCAATGTCACAGTCGGTCTTAATGGCAATGTTCAGTATGTGAATGGGCTCCTCTCGGGCACTCTGTAATTTAAAGAAAGCAAGCCTAATAAATAAATTATTAACAACAAGAAGAAGAGGAACGTTACATTTATATAACCTCTCTATCTGAGGGGATCCCCAAGTACATATACACCACCAATAAATGCAGCTAGCTCTGGGGAAGAGGCTGGCATGCTGAACCAAAGTACAGGAAGGGGAATTCTTAATCTAGAAAAACTATGGAAACCCCTGCACTTACAAACACTACTATGGGATATTTAAATGTCCACCCACAGCAGGCTGGAGCTTCATTTTGAAGTTCTCCTCAAGGTTCATGCACACTAAACTGCTTTGGCAGATAACACTGGTTTCAAATGGATTTTGGGGACACAAGGAATGCAGAATCAGGTCCTTTGTATGTATGTAGCATTACTACAGTGTCTTTGTAGGACATATGGAGAATTTTAGCACCAAGGGAGGCCGTAAAATTAAAAAGGGGAGCAAAGTTCACTGCATGGAAACGAAGCAGCATGTCTTCATGGCTACAGTGCAAAAGGACATTATGGTAGCTCAGCTAAAACCGAGCCATGAAAAGTAACACGCTTAATATTCAAGAACTTGCAATTAAAAACTCTCACAAACTGGATACTGATCAACAGAAAACTATACTTGGTTAGGTGTGGACGGCACGGGTGTGGGGGGAGGAAAGAGCATGTAAGGAAGTAGTTACGGCGGAGAAATCCTTGTCCCATATTATCTACCCCACACACAGACATCAGGAACAATGGACTGATTTGAAACCAACCCTCGTAATGATATGCTCCATATCAGAGCTTCCAGTCTGCTACAGATATTGTGGAGCAGCTGCCTGTCCCTCTAAGGAGAGTGCCTCTTGCATCACTAACCATTACCAACCAGCTGTTTCCTCTGAACCCTTTCTCTACGCCAGTTTGAAAACCCGGGGACTCCTCTCACCTTTCCTCACCAGAGTCTGCACAGGAAGCGGAACAGAGGGAAGAGAACAGGATATGAAAAACTAAATGCCACAGTGGTGTCCTGAATGGGGGTGAAGCAGAATACTAATGAAGGTCAGACTACAAGAAAGGGTTCAAATACTCTGACTTAACCTTCCTATACCCGTACAAGGCCAGGTTCCACTGCCATGGGGCCAAATGCTCTGTCACACCACTGTAAATCCAGAGTCACTCCACTGACTTTAATGAAGTGATTCTGGATTTACTCTGACGTAACCAAGAAAAAAATCTGGCCCCATCGTTAGAATGGACAAAGGAAAAAGCCCAATGATTCAAGTTGTTCTGAACCCCCTACAGCAGAAAAACAAACTAGATACTACTCCTACTCCCACCAACGTGAACAAAACTTCCACTGAAGTCAGCAAAACAGGTTTAGTCCAGAGTGTGCAATCACCATGGAAAAACGCACTTTCTATCCCTGTAACATGCAAGGAACCTGGAAAGAAGGAAATACCGTACCTTATCCTCATCATACAAGGAAGTGTGGCCAGCTTCAGGAAAGGTTGGGCTTTGGGGAGGTGAGTCACAGAAGCAACCCATCACTTCATCAAAGATTCTGAAACACATCCAAGAAACGCTAGTCATAAACAAACTACTCACAACCCAACGGCACCAAAAGCACACTCAGTCACCCTACCAATACCATCTTCATGGGGCGGAGAAAAAGTCATTCTTCCCCTCTGCAGACTTCAGAGCTGACTAAATGGAAACACTGTCCAGTACAAGAGCTAAAAATCAGGAGGTGGACTTGGTTTAAACTTCAACGAAAGCAAGCAAGCTAGCTATATTTTTTAATATATAAGCTGCTAGTGTCCATATCATCATTCTTGAGGTAACAGAGGAAAGCCTGAGATGAGAGCCCTGACAGCCTAATGTAATTGCCCCTCTCCCTGGGGTAATGCATCAGTATACATCAAGAGATAGATACTGAATGCATTTAATCAAAAGATGTATCATCTCTTGTGCGGTTTATTCTAGTGTTCTGTTTCATTTCTCCTGACATTTCACTCATCACGTCACAGGTGGCTTCTTCTGCTCTTGGCTCAGAATCTGGGCTTTTTCTTTGTTTGTTTCATAATACATGGGGGCCAAAACATCCTGACTGCACAGATGAAATGGTGGCAACGCCCCCACAAGAAGAGACTATGATTCTTCCACCCCCATCATGGGGAGCATGCAGATGTAAGATTTCTGATGGGTGTTGGGGCGAGTGTTGTGGAAAATTCATCGGCTCTGCTTGTGGGGGCTTTCCAATCTTTTGCGTAAGTCCAGAAGGTTTAAGACCAGACACATGCGTGTGCACAAAGACATACACCCAATGTTGGGAAGAAGGGCTCAATTCCAATAAGCATTTAAAAGTTCAGATGCTTATGGGAACCTTGACTCTGCAAAAATGCAAAATTCTGGTCAGAGGCAATCGGTTCTTATAGTATTTTGGAACTTCCAGTTATTCCAGCCAGACAACTAGGGGTCGGGACCCCAAACGCTTGGCAATTTTGGAACTTCTATGAAAGCGTCGAGTGTCGTACTAAAAACGGACAAAGACTATGACCGATCCCATTTAACCGCCCCCAAAACTATCCTGGCAAACGCGCACACAGAGAAATCAGTACCCATATCCTTACCTGACAAACTCTTCAAAAGTCCGGAAGGAGACCATTCCGCCCATCCGCTGGCACGGAGGGGTGAATGAGTTGTCCAGCAGCACATCACTCACACTTGCTACATGGACCATCCCGTAATGATTGAGGTTGGAGGAAAAGGACATTCTAAATGGCAATTCAAGCAGAGCTTTATTAGTGGATTGGATGAGGGGGGAACAAGGTAAGGTTTTTTATTTGTTTTGCAATTGTTTGAAATGCTGAAATGTATACAGTACAGTAGAACTAGACTGCGGTCAAATTAACCCTTTCACTACTGGGGTGGTAAACCTGTTCTGCTACCTTTACCCAGTCACCAAAATCACTGGAAATAGGACGTGCACATGGTACCCTTAGGAACACAACTGTGTTCTACCTGGACACACTTGGAACGAAGCAGCAGCCAAGGGTTAAGAAATATCATTATTCCCTTTTAAAAAAGATATTTCTTAAGAGAAAAAGAATTGAGCTTACAAGTGAATTATGACTATGCGATGGCAAAGGCATTTTTCTCCTGTACCTATGCTATGCGTTACAGATGAAACGTTCACAGATAAACACAAGAATAATTCTTGGTTATGGCATTTGAAAGGTTTAGTAAATCTTTACAAACACCATCAAAAACATGTATTGAAATACATTTGTTCTATTTTTTTTTTAAAAAAACAAAACAAAACACCTTTAAATTAGACACTTGCTATCCTCTTGGCTTCAGTAATCAGACTCCCAACCCCAACCCCTTTTCCAAATCTTTTCAGTAAGCTTACAAGCACTTCCATCCCACCTTACGCTATCTCAAGCTCCCACAGAAGGTATAGTGACTTCTCTAGAATGCGGTATTGGGACCCAGGGTCTCTCACATGCTCACACTTGCTTTCATATGCTAAACACAGTCTTATTTCAGTGCCTTCCACTTAATTCAATCAATGATAAATCTGGTCCTCTTTCTAATTTGACCAATTCCTCAGCAACAAAACCTCTTTGCATTAAGTTCAACACAACTTCCACCCTGTCGCTTTGATTGGTTTTGACTGCCTGAAAGCAGGAACTGCTGAATAATTCAAACAACTGGCTATGGAATGCACCCATTTTAAGGCAAGGGGACAATGAAAAGGCAGGAAGAGCCAAGACAAACAGAAGTTGTCTTGATCAGACACTGTGATTGATATAATAAGCACCACTATGTGCTCTGCAAGTGATGAGATGCACCCCGGTGATGATATTGCTCATAAAGAACGGCCAATTTCTTATATTAATAAGGGCGATAGGAACAGACTTGAATGAAATAAGAGGAAAAAACTACATAACAGACTTCCATTTAGCAAAAGAACGGTTAATCTTAACTGATCAACATTATTATCCGCCAAGGGTCTGATCCTGTACATAAGGGCTTGTCTACATGCTGCATTAGTCCACACTAGAGGGGGTGTAAATTTTAGTTCGCACTAACTGGCCTGTGTGGACCCGGCTGGCACGCACAAGAACTTTCCTAGTGTGCATTAATGTAGCCCTGGTTTAAACAGTACTACAAAACTTTTAGTGCATACCATAAGGATCCACATGGGCCAGTTAGTGTTCAACATGGTAGTGCATGTGAAAATTTACACTCCACTGGTGCCTGCTAAAGCACTGTGTAGACCAGTGGTGGGTAACCTGCGGCCCATGGGCCGCATGTGGCCCATCAGGGTAATCCGATTGCGGGCCGCGAGATACTTTGCTGATGTTGACCGTCCACAGGCACAGCCCCCTGCAGTTCGCCATACCCAGCCAGTGGGAGCTGCAGGAAGCGGTGGGCCGCAGGGATGTGCTAGCTTCCCGCAGCTCCCATAGGCCGGAAACGGTGCACCGCAGCCACTGGGAGCTGTGGGGGGCCGTTCCTACGGATGGTCAACGTCAGCAAAATGTCTCGTGGCCCACAGTCAGATTACCCTAATGGGCCACAGGTTGGCCACCCCTGGTGTAGACCAACCCGCAGAGTCAGGATCACATTTCCCACCGAATTTAATGGGAACAAATTGGGCCCTAAAAGCCTATCCCCATGGTAGTAAATACAGCTATCAAAAAGGTATTTAATCTTTTGTCAGGACTTGTGACCTCAAAGAGAGGGTTGGTAGAAAAAGCCACTCACACTATGAATGAAGTGAGTCCTATGAAAACTAGCTATGTATCCTCCCACTATCAACTGGGATCTGTTTTTCCTGTTCGGTAATGAATTCCCGGTAAATCTTTTTATACAAACTTTTCACTTCTTCATGATGGTCTGCTGCAGAATAATCAGAATTCATTCAGGGATCAAGTTTCCAAAGCCACTCTGTCTTTTACCCCACTACATTATATGGTATGGATTATACATTGGCTCTAAAGAGATACCTTACTGCTGGGTATCAACTGGTCACATCCATGACAAGGAAAGTATTTAATACCATTCTCTTTCATTCACCCAAATGTTCAGGAAGGTATTTGCTAAAGTAAGTGTCTGATTTTATACTTGTGCCACTTCAGGGGCCCTGAATCAGCAAATCACTTAAGCACATGCTTACTTTAAGCATGTGAATAGTCCCACTGAAGTCAAGCACATGCTTAATTGCTTTGCTGGATCAGGCCCCAACTGTACAGCAGGAAAAAATAAAGGGCCCAATAGAGCAACATGCAGAACTCCTGTTGGCCACACAGGAGCAGGACCAAAATACCAAACGATAGATTCCCAATGCTGCTTAATACACAATTTTAGGAGTTTTCCTTTGTTAAATTCTGTGCATTTTAAACAAACACATCCTCGAAGAAAATGTTCTAAGTGCAACGATAAAAAGTTTAAAGTACCAAAAATCTGAACAGCTTGCTCTACCTTTGAAACAACTTTAGGATTTTGCAACTAATCTCAGATCAGGAATCAGAAAGCTTTCAAACTTGTATACCATTTTTCCTAGACATGTTTATAAGCCGTAATAAATTGTAGGCATTTGAGTTTTGAAACAGTACAGATTTTCAGGCCACCTGTCTTCACGTACATTTCTTACCACTAACATAAGAATGTGAAAAAGTATCAAATATTTTTGAATATTATTCAAAACCACAAACATTTTTGGACTGAGAAATGGGAGAAAAATGAAGTATCCAAAATAAAACAAAAACATGCTGTCAGCTGATTAAGGTGTACTTTCATCGACTGGGTGAGAGGCGATGGATGTGCTATAGTGCATCCGCAAATTCTAAGCCAGAGACCAGAGCAGCACTGAATACTCTTCATCTTACACATCAGGCCTTGGCTCTCCTAGAATTAGATGTCTATTTCACTGTGATACCCTATCAGAGAGTCAGTGGCTACGTTCCAAGGAGGAGGAGTTTGGAGGGGAAGTTTTCTGCTGGGATACTCGTTTTATATGTCGCAGCAGGTAAGCTGAGCCCATTAGCAAATTTAGTTTTCTAGCTTGCCACATGCAAAGCTATCTTTTAAAAGTTTTTTAAAGAGCTGAAAACATGTTTAGAACAACAAAAAAAGGGAGAGTACGGATAGGGAATATAGTTATGATTCAGAGGGTCCCAAGTAAGGGGTAAGGATTCCAAACAAAACATACTAAAATGTTAAATATTAGGCTACTTCTTTTCTAGTCTACCTTTCTTTTCAAACCTTAAAAGAGGATGAGTACCATACCTGTTTAGCGTGGGGATGTTCCCTCTGTAATCAAACAACCACAGTTAGTTACAGATTGGTTAGTGAGAACACTAATAAAAGAACTGTCATTCGAGCCAGTACCTAGACCAGCAACCACACATTTATATTCACTGAACCGGAATTTGTTGCACAATCAAGAAAGAGTCAATGGGATTCGGTCTCAAAAAGAAGGGACTCGCTACTTGACCTAGCTTGCAGCAGCTGCTGTTGGGATGAGTGCACCAGAATGTATTTATCCACTTCAAGAAGCAAATAGCAACATATCATAGAGAACCATAGTATATTTGCAAGGTACCTTACATTTCTATAGCATAGTTCATCAGATTGTCTCATGGCACATTGCAAACATAAAGCAAGCCACAATGCAAGCACCCCCATTTGAAAGATGAGTAAACTGAAGCAGAGACAAATCAAGTGACCAGGCCACACAGCAAGTCTACAGGAAGTCCAGAAAAGGAACCCAAGTCCTGATAGCCAAGCCTTTACTTCTAATCAGTAGCCCACAAGCTGGCTCCCCACAAGTGCAAAAGAAATAAAGTGAACATAGGAGGGAAGGGAACTGAAATAAATATATACACACACACACTATCAAACTTTTAAGCTGGACACTGAAATGAACAAGCACATCTTAAGAATGGAATTCTGAAAACCCTAAAGGTTCCTATTATATCGTGCCAAACTGATTGCTGGGGTTTTCCACACAGAACAGGGCTCAATGATGTGCAGGGCAGAGAAGTAATAAGGGACACATTTCCTTGCAGTGAATGGAATGGCATGGGGCTTGCAAGATACATGCATGAAAGCATGTGGCTGCATGCATATCTATGATCTGGCATTCAAAATACTAGAGAAGATGCAATTAAAAAAGCACATACACAAAAAGGGATATCCCCCTCCCTAACAATAACAGAATAATGAAAGAGTACAAACTAATACCAAAACTTAGGGGACCATGTAACAGGACTCTTCAAGCTCTAGGAGACCCAGCCTCAACGTTCCCTAATATTACTTGCTATAGGTAAGACCCCATAGGACATTATGTTGAGAAGTTTAGGGCCCTGCACATTTTTCTACGGCCACAGTACAAGATACGGTCCCTAACTCTGCGTCTCCTCATGGATCCGTTTTGTCACAGGAGCGGTGCCCTCTCTATGAGGTGTTTCGCCATTGTAACATTGAACATGCACTGAATGTGACTACAAAGCAGACTGAGGTTTGGGCATGAGGATTTCCTGGGCTTATGTCTGAACAATGGAGGGGACCAGCACAAGGCAGACCCCAGCCCTACTGCTAATGGTACACAGAGGTGCACTATTCATTTTCCTCTAGAAGAGTCAGTGAAGAAGAAAGCTGTGCTGTAGAAGATGCCATTAGGACTGGCAAAGGGGCATCGGGGCACAGAGTAGCATACATTTTGTCTAGGTCGGCTGCGCAGTGTCTGTTTAATTGAAAAAAATTCTAAAGGGAACTGGATGTCCCCACACCTAGTGCACATGTTTCTGAACGCTCCCTGGAAGTCCTCACATACCTACAGGAAATGGACAGAGAAACAACTAGGTTTGAAATGACAGCAAATTGTGTGCCCCTCTCTCTCTCTCCCACAGGGAGCTCCCTGCTGCCTGGCTCTAGAATTGTTGTCAGTCCTCCCGGTATGTGGCTGAAGAGGAGATTACAGTAGGAATCTCAATGAAAAGAACACAAGATCAGTACAAGAGACCTCAGAGCAAAGAATGATTGGTTCTCAAGTTATACATTATTCACAGTTAGAGCATGTCATGGCTGCCCAGTGTGAAGTTATAACCATGTGGTCAAAACCCAGTGAAACTGAATACATTGTAATCTAGACTATCCTATTTGTAGCTGTCCTGAGATTTTTGGGGTGGATTTTTAAATTTATACATAATTTAATACCATAAAGGACTTTTCCGTATCACAGGTTTCAGAGTAACAGCCGTGTTAGTCTGTATTCGCAAAAAGAAAAGGAGTACTTGCGGCACCTTAGAGACTAACCAATTTATTTGAGCATAAGCTTTGCATCCGATGAAGTGAGCTGTAGCTCACGAAAGCTTATGCTCAAATAAATTGGTTAGTCTCTAAGGTGCCACAAGTACTCCTTTTCTTTTTCCGTATCAGGAACTGAATTGTGCATTATTTAACACACATCAAGAGGTCAAGTTTGGGTCTTTTCAGAATAATCAGCAGTGTAAAAAGCGTTATGGTGGTAATCAATCCACTTACTGGGCTGTGCTCTTGGGTTTTTAAGATAGTACAGTAGGTTGAACTGTAGCCTCTGAAAACACCAGCTGCAATAGAATGTGCTGTAGGCTCAGGACTAATCCCCTGATGCTTTGCTCTTGTAACTAATACAACGAGGAGTCCCTCTGACACTTTAGAGACTAACACATTTATTTGGTCATAAGCTTTCGTGGGCTAAAACCCACTTCATCAGATGCATGGAGTGGAAAATACAGAGGCAGGTATAAATCCACAGCACATGTGGATTTATACCTGCCTGTGCTGTGGATTTATACCTGCCTCTGTATTTTCCACTCCATGCATCTGATGAAGTGGGTTTTAGCCCACGAAAGCTTACGCCCAAATAAATGTGTTAGTCTCTAAAGTGCCAGAAGGACTCCTTGTTGTTTTTGGTGATACAGACTAACACAGCTACCCCTCTGAAACCTGTCATCCTGTAACAAAGTATCAAAACACTGGAAGGCTAAAAAAAGGAACAGCTTGTGGCACACGAACTAAGTGGATAGCAGATATCTCCAGGAAAGAATCACCAAACTTCTTCACCTTGACACCATCCTCTTGTATTTAAAAACAAACAAACAAAAACAAAAAACCTTCCTCTCCTAGCCGGGGGAGAGTATCTGTCTCAGTGTGAATTCAAACCACCTAAGCAGGCTGGTTCACTGCATGCTTTACTGTCAGCTTGCTGCTTCTCCTCAAGCAAACACAGGCCCTTCCCTATGCCCTCCAGCTGAATTTGCTTTACCCCCCCCACCATCTCTTTTTACAA
The DNA here is from genome assembly GCF_015237465.2 of Chelonia mydas. Classification (NCBI taxonomy): domain Eukaryota; kingdom Metazoa; phylum Chordata; order Testudines; family Cheloniidae; genus Chelonia; species Chelonia mydas. The sequence goes on from NC_051257.2 coordinate 7,775,736, forward strand.
GAGAGCTCCCCTCTGAAATTGATAGTAATGCATGCAAAGAGCCACCGGTTATGTCAAGCTGTGACTGAGTGCCGGCATAGGGCAACGCTTTCAAAATCAGGCAGCAAAGCAGAATCAGCAGAGGGCAGCTGAATAACCCACTTGAAGTTACTAAGAGCACAGGCGAAAGAGCCATTCAGCTGTCTGTGACCAGTGGCGTTCCTCCTGTGTTCCTTCTTTTCTGCAGAAGGATCCGAATAGGAGGCGGCAGAACATGCCTTGAACCATCTGTTTTGACTGGGTTTTTCCCACTACCCCCCTTTCTTTCCCCTTTCCCCTGCCACCCCCAACATTTCAGCCAGGCTGAATCCGTTACTGAAGCCCAATTTGCATAAAACTATCATTATTCCGTTCAGTTTGCTGCCCCTTCAATAGCCCCTTTTTTGCTCTGCTGGAAGATTCTGTCCTTCTGAAACAGACAAGCCAAGGGAGCAGCAGCACATTACTGCTGCCTGCTGTCTAATTAACATCAAACCCACAGCATGAAACTACAGGGATTTACAGGTGTCCTGGAATCATTTCCCCCTTTCCCCTCCTGATATCAGCTCATCTCCCGCTACAAGGAGGGGACCTCAGGCTACCTAATGATACACTAAGAGTTCTATACTCAACTCTCCAGGCTTACACAGCTCAGGTTCCAAAAGAACATAGTTGATTTTATACCAGGAGTCAAGTGATTGATGCAAGAGGTTGTTTCAATAACATCTGAAGCCTGCAGAAAAGCTTCCATTTTGCCAGACATTCACATCTTATGAGCAGGCCACCATCAAATGATGAAGCGCCAACAGTAGGGGGTGTTGGGGGGTTTTTCCCCCAAATCAGCAAGCACAATCCACCGCTCTAAAAGAACACGGACTTTGGCTTCTGGTTCTTCCACAAAATGACCTATTGAACACAGCAACGCATGGTTTGCTGTGCACAATAGTTTTGACCTCTAGTTCACTAGATGGCTAAGGAGAAGACAGGCACAAATGTCCAGGCGACACACCAAAAGACAGCAGAGGTAAGGAGAAACCATACACCACTGCAAGGCTTGAAATTAGCAGTGCTAGAAATCTCATCCTTTTCTAGACACAGAAAGAAGTGAGAGAGAAATCTGACAAACACATAGATACAAGCAGGTTCATGAGAGATTTATATCAGGTGCCTTTGAAATGCAAACACATCTAATGACTAAGGCTAAATTATGCTCTAGAAAGCCAAAAGGTAAAAGACAGCAGAATGTAGCCCTAAAGAATGACTTTGGAGCTAAAGACATCCACGTGAATGCATTAACAAACAGGTTACATGTAGGCAAAGTCACATGCATAGATATAGACCCCTTGCGGAGACCCCTTGCGGATACAAAATTTGTATTCACGTCCGATACACAAACATGGTCTGCAGATATCTGCATCTGTGGATATAAAGTGGATATCATCAGATTTGCAAGGCTCTAGATATAAAATTTGGATCCGCATCCATCTGCGATCGGCAGACATGGTCTGGGGACATAAAGAGGATATCCACAGATTTGCAAGGTTCAACACTTGTACATACAACCAATATATCTAAGTATGTCCTTGCCAGTGTGTGTGCATATTTATACTTTTCAATGTAGATGCTATATAGATATAGGATTTTACATGCATACATATGATGAAAAGTATCTTAAGTGACTCAAGGGATTGATAAATTGGTAGCTTAAAGACCATCATCTAATAAATGCAGAGCTGAGCTCTATTCAGCTGGCCATACTTTAGAACAGTCTCTTAAAACTATAGTCTGCCAAATAAGGAGGTGGGCTTGTACTGGTTTCATTGCATAACATAGAAAAGTGAGGCTATACCCCCTGCAACCATAACTTTCCCCCAGCGAGACTGCAAAAGCGTACTTGGATCACTTTATAAAGTGTGCTTATCAACACAATTCCTCACCACCAAAGATCTAAACCTATACCTGTAAATCCCCCACCACCTCCTGGGAACTGGGCCAAAACCTCCAAGTGTCTTTCTTCACATGACTACACCCACGGGACATGGTCCATGGCGTAAGCAGCCCAACCTCACCCAGGGGAGCCACATGAGGGAGAGTCCTCACTAACCCTTGGTCCATCAAACCTACCACCACCAGCACAGGAGACCAGAAACACATTCCCAACTGCTCATCCTGCTGTTATAGCAGACAGAGAGGTTGGGTTCTGCTCCACCCCAAAATAAAGAGGTGAGACATTGCATTCAGCCACTGCCAAGGCAGCTGTAATGAGAAGGACTGGAGGAGGGGGTGGGGAGGGGGTACGGAGAACAAAATATCTTGGGAATCACCTCGTCTGACATCAGCAGTTCCCTGATTATCCTCCAGTGAAACGGGAGCTGTTGCTGGGTAAAGGGCAGTTTGGATCGGTAGTGGAAGAACAGATTGGCTGGGGGCGGGGGTGAGATAATTTGGGGAAATATATTTTAACTAACAACTCTGACATTTTACTTGTCATATGTCCGTTATAGGTTGTGCATCTTGTGTGTGTGGCTTGTAAAGCTTCATAGGGCAGTGGCTGTCTGAATTTATGCTTATGCATCATCTAGCAAAAAGTTACCCCAATCCTGACTGGGGCCTTTGGGTGCTGCTGGAATATATATGTTAAACAATAAACTTCACATTTATTTATATCTACTGTTTGGAAATATTATTTCCACCATCAACATAGAAGATTTAATTATTTTCATGCAAGAAACACTGCATTATGAACTGATATAAATCATGAAGTTAACAAGGTTACAAGAGGAAAAAAGTTCTAGGATGGGAACTGGTGGGCATGTGAAAAAGATAGGCGGATGGCAGTGGTAACATCTTAGATAACTTGAGGCTAAATGGAATAGTAGTAGGATGGCTAGTCCTACCCAAGAAAGAGGGCCTACAGAAACCTGGGAATTGCCGAACTCACTTCCCTTTTCTCAAGCAAGCAAAGTGCTACCGCATGCTGCTGCTGGTCGTCCCCGAAAGGAATGAGGACTACAGAAGCGGTCGTGGTGACAAACAAGTTCAGGCATTGGAGACAAGAAAGATGATGGGAATTTAAAAAATAAACCAACAACAGTGTGTGGGTTCATCACATTCACAAAGCCTTGCATTTGTCCTACAAAACTCTGGGAGTCTCTGACAGATAAGCATTTTCAGGAGCTTTTATTCGTGTTACTGTGGCATCTCTGACTCAACTAGGAAGCAGCATTCAGAATAAAAACGCAGAACAGGCTGGATTGACGTCAACAAAAGGAGTGTGGCAAGGTCGCAGGGCTTCACTCTAGCTGTTCAAGTCCTCATCTGCACAGAAATCCTGACAGGCACCCTCCCTGACGGCAGCATTCCGCCATCTGTACTATGCCAATTACGTGGTCTCCGAATAAAGTGCCGAAAGCTAGCTTCTTGCCAAGTACAGCTGTGAACATTGCTCCCCCCTTACCCCACAAGACAACAAGATGAGACAGTCTTTTGGAACATGGTGTGCCAACACATTCTGAGGCTACCATGATCAGAGATGATGGCACAAACTGGAACCACAACTGTCATGTCTATTGGTAAAGATCAAGAGGAGAAAATTAAACTATTTGCAGCATCTAATCAAGGATGAGGGATGAAGATGATGTCATAAAGCGGAGATCCATGAAAACAGTGTCTGAACAACACTGAAGAGGGATCTGGAGGAACAAAGAACACTGCCACAAGGAAGCATCTGTCTGTGATCACGTAAGGTGACCAGAACAATTATGCTCTGAGTGTGTACGAAGGTGCTTACAGGTGCTTTTCTTTGTTTTCTTCGGGTGGGGGAGTTAAATGGCAACAATTGGCATTGTGTCTATATCATACTGAAAACGTCCAGGCAGAAGCATGGAAAATAGGGAGCCTCGTATTAAAAAGGCAATGCAAGTCTATTGCTCTCACTCATTAAAGTGAATCCTCCACGTCAGCTATCTCACCGCTGACCATCTGCAATGAGAGCAATGTCTCCATGTAATCCACAAGTTTCACACAAAAAGGGAGTGTGATGGGGTGGACAAACCCTACCCTGGAACCGGGCAGGAAAGGGTTAATGGCCTGACCTGAACACAGGCTGAAGCCAGCTTGTCTTGAGACACCTACCAGGAATAAAATGTCTGGAATGGAGGACCTTAGGGAATAAAGAGCAAGCAAGCAGGCTTCAGAGGTGGGCTCCCCTGACTGTGGGATCTTAGGCCTGAGGCAGAAAGGCTCTAGGGGGTGGGCTGAGTAGCACTGAGCTGAGGATCCTGGGAGACACCAAGCAGGAAATGAAGGACTAAACTGGACATTGCGTTGTTGTTTGTTCAAGTCAAACCCTGGGAAGGGGCAAGTATTGACCCTACACTGGGTGTATGGACCCCATTTTGGAGCTGATGGGAAAGTCACTAGCCCATAAAAGGAGGGAAAAAATAAAAAAGAGTTTGGATCCCCAAAATATCAGGGAGAAAATAAACCCTCCAGCTCCTTCCTAGTCACACTGCATGAAGGGAAGAGCATGACTAGAGGAGCAGAATGTCCATTGCAGGCAGCTTTTGGAGGCAATGTCCTGGCTTCGGAGAACATGGGGAAGGCTGGACTTTTTTTGGCAAGGGGGGTTATTATTACTATGAGAACAAATTGCTCCTACTTGGGACAGAGCCAAAATTCCCTTCCCCATGCCCACCCGAGGGGGGCAATATTTCTTTAAGGATAGGGGACCCAGTGGATATCGTGTACTTAGATTTTCAGAAAGCCTTTGACAAGGTCTCTCACTAAAGGCTCTTAAGCAAAGTAAGCTGTTATGGGATAAGAGGGAAGGTCCTCTCGTGGATTGGTAACTGGTTAAAAGATAGCAAACCAAGGGTAGGAATAAATGGCCAGTTTTCAGAATGGAGAGAGGTAAATAGTGGTGTCCCCCAAGGGTCTGCACTGGGACCAGTCCTATTCAACAGATTCATAAATGATCTGGAAAAAGGGATAAACGGTGAGGTGGCAAAATTTGCAGATGATATAAAACTACTCAAGATAGTTAAGCCCCAGGCAGACTGCAAAGAGCTACAAAAGGATCTCACAAAACTAGGTGACTGGGTAACAAAATGGCAGATGAAATTCAATGTTGATAAATGCAAAGTAATGCACATTGGAAAACATAATCCCAACTATACATAAAAAAGGATGGGGTCTAAACTAGCTGTGACCACTCAAGAAAGATCTTGGAATCGTTGTGGATAGTTCTCTGAAAACATCCACTCACTGTGCAGCCGCAGTCAAAAAAGCGAACAGAATATTGGGAATCATTAAGAAAGGGATTGAGAATAAGACAGAAAATATCATATTGCCTCTATATAAATCCATGGTACATCCACATCTTGAATACTGCGTGCAGATGTGGTCGCCCCATCTCAAAAAAGATATATTGGAATTGGAAAAGGTTCAGAAACGGGCAACAAAAATGATTAGGGGTATGGAACGGCTGCCGTATGAGGAGAGATTAATAAAACTGGGACTTTTCAGCTTGGAAAAGAGACGTCTAATGGGGGAAATGATTGAGGTCTATAAAATAATGGCTGGTGTGAAGAAAGTAAATAAGGAAGTGTTATTTACTCCTCCTCATAACACAAGAACCAGGGGTTACCAAATGAATTAATAGGCAACATGTTTAAAACAAATAAAGGAAGTATTTTTTTCACAGAACGCACCGTCAACCTGTGGAACTCCTTGCCAGAGGATGTTCTGAAGGCCAAGACTATAACAGGATTCAAAAAAGAACGAGATAAGTTAATGGAAGATAGGTCTATCAATGGTTATTAGCCAAGATGGACAAAGATGGTGTCCCTAACCTTTGTTTGCCGGAGGCTGGAAATGGGTGACGGGATGGATCACTTGATTGTTACCTCTTCTGTTCATTCCCTCTGGGGCACCTGGCATTGGCCGCTGTCGGAGGACAGGATGCTGGGCTGGATGGGCCTTTGGTCTGACCCAGTATGGCCATTTTTATGTTCCTATAGGGACTTAAGCTTTGAAAACACAAGTGATGGTTCTGTGCATCTCCAACAGAACATCTAAGAAAGGGCCTTTCAGCTCACTTGCCAATATGCAGGAAATTGAACTCTTAGGTACATTCCTCATCAAGGAGCAATAGATTTCCATTGAGGAGGATGATCTAAATAAATACTAGGAAAAGAAAGGATCTAAGAATTGGATTAATTTCTTTCCTAAGTCTGTTCTCCTTCTCTCCCAGGTGGCACAAAGAAGCAGAAATCATCCAAACCCAGTGGGCTTTGCACATAAGCATTTGCTTGCAACACCTTGCTGAGGAAGGTAGTTATCCCTATATAGCCTCTTCCAGGTCAGATTACTGCAATGTACTCTCTACTTGGGACCTTTCATCAACTTCATTTAGTGCAGAATACAATGGGCTGGTTATGTTGTACTTCTTGTCTGGCTTCCACCGGGTGCATAGAAAGTGTTCTTTTTGATCTATAAAGCCCGTTATGGTCGGGGTATTAAAAAGTTTCTCTGTGTGCTTTATCCTGGCAATGATCATCAGCACAGATTCTAAATAGGACAGAGCTGTATGTCAGCCTACAGGGGGTTCTCAGGAAATCAAAGCAAATAATTCCCAAATCACTAGCATTCTCTTCTGCTCACAAGATAATTATGAGCAGATCAGATTTAAAAAAAAAAAAAAAAAATTTTTTTTTAGGCGTGGTTGTGAGCAGTTCACAGCTAGCATTCCGTAGCAAATATACAAAATCGGAGCTGGCTTACTAAGCTATGATTAGTCAGATGGGGAAGTGACGTGGTATAGTTTCTTTTCTGACGGGATGAGGGCACAAGCACTACAGGGGTGAATACTCATGTGTGAGAATTTAAAATCCATTTTACAAATACCCCACATTATTCTTTGAAATATTCTTTGCATGAATATTTGTCCCAGTGAAATACAACCCCTTGGAGGTTCATAGGAAGCAGACACAAAAGGGACACAAGCACAGCTGGAGAAAATTCACGTAAACATTTGATCAAGCGTTCATGGAAAGTTTGCTGCAGCACTGAGCCAGTTCTAACTCCTGGTGGAGGACCCTGTCTTTGGAATTTGCTTCCCCCCTTGGTTTCACAGAACCCAAATTTGCAGAGCTTCAAGCCACGCTTCAAACACCTGATTACCGGGGACGATTTTGAAGAGTGCCTTTGGTTTGGCAGCAGAAGTGTTTTGTTGGATTAAGATAACACAGATTGGCTGATATATTGCATGTTTATCCTTTCCAGTGTAAAGCTTTGGACTGACAACAGGTCCTTCTTACAAAATGAAAAACAAATATGACACATACGGAACATGGACACGGAGGTGGATAAATGACGTGCCTAAGAACCTCTCAGCAAGTCATTGTCAAAGCCAGGTTTAGAACTTGGACTCTCCAGATCTGCTAATCTGATGCTCAAAGCACTTAAAGGTGCCTCTTCGGTTAGTTTAAACCAACTTATTTAGTGTCTTTTCAGCCTCCTGATTTCCTGTTATCTGGTACGCTTTGTGCTCCTGGCCTTTTGATGATTGCACAACTCTGTACACAGCAAATAGTGTCATTAAGCGCTGAGGGACAAATTCATTGCTAACACACGTAGGTGCAACTCTATTGGAGTCAATGGAATTGCACCCGCTTATGCCCGCGGTCAGTTTGCCCCCGTATCAGACTGGGCTTGGATGGCAAGGTGCTCTGATTCAGTCCCTAGTGAGGAGATGTTGAAGGACAGGAAACAGACCTAAGCTTCTGGATGTAGCTACCCGAGACTCAGTGTGACGGGGAGAGGAGATTTCTGAACAAAGCAGCTCTCCTCTGGGTAGGTGGGAGTTCTCATTCTCCAGCTGATCTTGTCTAATTGAGTTGGCACACAGTACTAGGACAGTGGTCAGCACAGACAGGCCAAACAACCCCCAAGCTACAAACAGAAGTAACTATGAGCACTAGCAAACAGCAGGAAGAAAATCGAGACAGAACAGTGGGACAGAGTATTATAAAACAGCTCCAAAAATAGCATGCAATTATTTACAAATATTCCAGAGATGAAGGAAACAGATGAGACCAAATGCATGGCCCATTTGTATCATGAGTGCTTTGCGCTGCTTGTTGAGGACACTCATTCATTTCAGAGCAAACCAGATTCTGAAAATCACTTCATAAAACGTACCGATGGATTCTCAGTGAATTGAGACTGTCCCCACTGTCCAACCCCATCAAAAAGAAAAAAGAAAAAAAATAAGGGAAAAGACATTTGGAGACAAAGAAGGAAAACTGCACTCTTCTGAGGGGGCTGGTCCCATTCTGCCAACCTAGTACGGATCAACAGTGCCATCCAGTGGCCAAAAAGACTCATCGCAACCTTTGGCTCTAGTGCTCTCTCAACTTCTTTGGGTGAAATAATTCAGCGTAAACTGGTTTCAAAATGTTCTCCCCAGGTCTCTAGTTAGGGATCCCTAGTGCAAGCAAAGAACCACCTTGATAATCTGAGAATCCTGCAGGGTGCTGAGGAAGATCAGATAATCGAGGTACTTTTCAATGTAACGAGTAGACGTTGGCAGATGTGACCCTTGTTTTAGATGACGGGAGTGAGTGGTAGATAACTGAGGCATTCGAAAACGGGGCAATACTGAGGTTCATCTTGATTAACTTGTCCATCTTGCTTAGGACTAACTGATACAACTCTCTCCACTCTTGCTCACTGAATTCTGTTCCAGGTTTTCCCCTGATGATATGTGACACAACCCTTCATAAACCCTGACTCCAAAGGTACCTGAATTCAGGCCTGACCTGTTTGGATGAGAGGTGGGTAGCATGAACTGGAATTCCACGACACAAGTGTTGTCCTTCAGCTGGCGATGCTGGACACTGTTCAACTCATAGGCAATGTACGCCCTTCGAACGTACACCTGGTAAAAAAGAAAGTCTTAGTCAGTTCCACTGGGCTGGGGAGATAGAAGTGATACAATGGAGGAGTCACAAAAAAAAACAAATGCCCCCAAAATGAATAGCTTCTGGATTTTTTTTTTTAAACTCAAGAAACAGAAGATCAAAATACTATTACCTGGAAACTGCTAGAAAAGAGAAACGATCCTGTCTCAGAGTGGCCTATATGCTATAGCCTTCAGAGGAAGGCCAAAACACATACAATGTACATAAATTTGCAATATTATTCTGGGGCTGGGGATTTCTTCCTGACCTCAACTGGTGATTAGTTTCTGCTCTGAAGCATGAGGATTGAAATAAGCAATATGTTATGAAAGAGAGAATAAGCTCCCCCAAATGCAGGAGAGGAGGCTACAGTTAGGTGAAAGCCAGCAGTTCAGAAAACTCACTGTGATACAAACACCACACAGGATTTTCTGAGTGCTATACATCACTCAGAGTGCAGACCATTTTATAAGGCACTAGCTTCAACCTCTGCCCCTGCAAGGAGGCAATTTGTCTTTAAACAAAGGAGACAGGTTGGATCTGAGATTTTGGTCCAGCCCATTATAAAGGTTAAATGGCAGACACCAAGTTTGGATCTAAACTTCCTCAAAATGTAGAAATATTTCTCTCTCTCCATGCTAAGCTCAAAGTTCACCTACCAGTTAGTTTTACTGAGCAAAGGAATGATGGTTAGGGCATCAAGGTTATAACACAGTGCCTGTTATTTCCAGAGTGTCAGAGGGATCCTTCACTCTCAACTGACCCTATACTAGAGATGGTCACAGAGGGACCTCAAGACAACATCTCAGACAGACAGATTGGGGGAAAACAAAGGAAGAGAGAGAAAGTTTGTTTTCAAGTGGGCAGAAACATACCTCCAGAGCTGCCATTCGCACCACCTGGTTACTATGGTAGAAAAAATTTGGTAGCACATCAAAGATGGATGTTTCGGACAGAATGAGTTTCTGAAAGAGATCACACACAGAAGGTTTTACAAGAGAATGTCTTGCTATTAGAGCAGAGCCAAAAGTTTCCATCGAAGCAAAATTCTGATGGAAATTTTTTTTTGCACACACATTTTTCTGTTTTCTGACAAGTGCTACTTTCTACAGCTTTTCTTTCATGCTTTTCATTGTGGCAGCACTTAGAGGTCTCAATCAGGTATCAGGGCCCCTTTGTGCTAGGCACTTTACAGGCATATAACAAAATCACAATCCCTGTGCCTTAAAGAGTTTACAGTCTAAATTCTAAGCCAACCTGCTGCAGGAGAAGCCACCTTGCAGTTCCCTAATTGCCTTGAGTCACAGTCTGTACAACACAGCAATTAACCCTTTCACAGTTACAAGGCAAAAAGGACAGGGGCCTGTGCCAACATCTCAGATGAGTATTTGGCTGCAGGACTAAAATAGCACTACAACTAGAGGACAGCCCTGCTACTGGCTGAGACTTTTTCGTCTTCAGTCTATGGGTCTGGGAATTTACAAACATATACTTGCTTTCATAATTCACCCACAGCCCCTGCAGAAAGGGCAATTCAGGGCACTGCTCTATGCCTAATGCTCAATATATTCCCTTTCACAGTGGGCTGCAGAGAAGTACAGGGTGATATTTTTCTGTGAAATTAATCAATTGCTTAAGGAGTTATTACATTAGGAGTGAAAACGTGTTTTGGAAAAGATTAACAAGCACCCCAAATCTGCACAAGCTAGTACTAGGAAAGCACACTCTTTCCAGCACTTAGTATTAAACAGGGACATTGCTAGAGTTGTGAGAGGCCTACACCTGACGTACCCTGGCAGTGGTCTCCTCAAGATGAGATCTTCCACGCAGACTTGGAGCCATGCATTTTTTTAAGGCAAGGTTTTGTGCAAAACTGGTACCATTGAGCTTAGTGAGAGGAAAGTGAGGAACCAGGAAAATGAATCCTGTAGGTACCTGTAAGTTCTCAATGCAGAACTGGTGTCCGTACATGTCAATGGCTGACAGGAAGATGGACTCCACCTGGTTGTGACGCAGCTCGTATGACGGCAAATGGGAAGCAATGAGAACCTGGTAAGACAGGAGGATGCAAAGGGTGAGTGCCAGAGAGAACTGTTATGCTGGTCCGTTATTAGAAGGATGCACTCCAAGAGCTGCAAGTCTATCCCACCAGTAGCCACCATACTCCCTACCAGAAGAGAACATTAGCTGCATGTGTGAACTCTAGGCTCTGTAGCTCAAGAGTGATGCTGCAAAATTTAGTCTCATTTGTGTATCTCTGTGAATTGTATTACTGGGTATTCCCCAGAGAGAAAGGGAACAGCTTCAATCAAGTTTCATCAGTGCATGTGATTTAGCACAGCAAAGCAGCTAGTCCTGGGGATTGCCCAGCTGGCTGTTAACTGGAAAGCAGAGCTGGCAGGTAGCAGCCATGGGGAGGCCTGCACTGGAGCCAGCCTTTCACAGTTCCAGAGCAAACCGAACACGAGCCACCCATGCCAAGTACTAATCATCCAACACAGAGATGATGATAGGAAGGGGCAGCAGCTCGCAAGGGAAAACAAAACACAACAGAGCAGCATAAAGATACACCCAAGGACTGCAACATCATCCCCCAGCATGCCGCTGAGAGGTTCAATAACACTGAATGGTTCAAGGACATGGATACAGATCTGGAGAAAACATAAGGTCACTGAACGGCTTCAAAACACCCCCATTCATTTTCAACGCTCATGCACTGAAATAAAAGGAGAGATCCCCGAACTGTCAGCTTCCCTGCTGAAGACTTTTAGACTGGAAATGGGGACTGCAGGGTGAGAGAAGCTAACCAGAGTTCCAGGATTAGCATTATTGTGCGACAATTATACCCTCCCACTCCCTAATAACTACAGACTAACCACTAGCTAGGGAGCTCAGCAAAATATCCAGGTTTACATAGGAGATTCAAATGATCATTAAATTGGAATCTTGGAAAGGACACTATCAAGATTTTCCCCATTATTTTAAATCATTATTTACAATATCCCTTTGGGAACTGGAAAGAGCTATCCATATTTCAATCTCCGTTCTAGGCATATCCTCTGGTTTGCTATCGTAGGGTTAGTGAGGAATCCCAGACTGCACACCCTGGTTATACATCCTAAACAGCATACATTGGCTTGTTATTGTAGGGTTGTTCATGAGTATTGGAGTGTTTTGGTTTTTTTAATTTGCTTAGGGATAAAAAAAAACAAAAAAACCACTAACCCATCAAAAGTCCTAGACTTTGCAAAACAGATGATTAAAATACAAAGCAAATCCAATTTTGATCCTGCCAAGCTTGACAAGGTCCCCTTTTAGCAATGATCAGCACAGAAGGTGCTGCATTTACCTGACGCGCTCGCAGGGCCACTTTTGCATTGGTGGTCTTGCTGAGCTGGGTCAGCTCAGTTAGAATATTAATTAATTCGTCTGTCAAGGTGGGGTCTCGGCCACACAGCTGATCCTTTAAAAAAAAAAAAAAAAAAAGACATTGGAAGTGTTGAAAATGAAGACGACCTCCCAAGTAACCTAGAAATAAAGCAACGTTCTTAGATACATTGTTGAAGCTGTGAACATTCCCCAATGCTTTCATAATGTTACATGCGGAAGGAAAGTACATGAGATGGAGAGGAAATGGGAGAGGGGAAGGAGAAGATAGGCAGAATCACTCATTTGATTGTTCATATGCAAGGTTGGTTGGGGCATCCAAGCTCATGGCAAAGTAGGGAATTAAACTGCCAACAAAATACAGCACAAACATCTCCCAACACCCAGCCTCAGCTCTGGATCAAAAGTCTCCCCCAGCAACAATCCAGAGTTCAAGAAACATTTGACCAGAATGAAACTCCTTGCAATGTGCAATGAAGATTAGCAAACTTGGCTCTGGAAAATGATCAGAAGGAAAGAGTTTAGCAGCTTGGGACCCTCTGCAGAAAACACCCTGTACATATCTTGCAGCACCACTTGTGCCTTTGGTCACACTGCCCTCTAGGGCTAGAACAGCTTCTTCTCTTCCAATGCAACAATTGACTCCCCTCTCCTCAAAGCTCATTTCTGTCAACCCCCTTCTCCAGCACGAATCACCACTCTAGTGATATTATGCTTCTTCCCCAGTGCTAACTGTATTAAAATCAAAAACAATACAACCTGAAGAAAATCACAAAACTGTAACAAAATGAATGACCTGATGGTTTCCCATAAATAAGTTTCTTTCCACCTCTTTCCTGGCCCCTTCATTCTCTTGTTTTCTCCCCCTAGGTCTGATGTAGGCCCTGATCTTGCAATGAGCTCTTTGTGCCCCTCTATCCCCAATGAACAATTGGGACCACATACTGTGAACTCTTGGGACAGAGACCAGGCCATTTTACTTGTCCATAAAGGCCACGTTACACCAGTGTCATTACATATGTTCACATACACACCAAAAAAACGGACCACCAGCCGTAACAACTAGAGAATGTCAGCATAACCATTTAGAAAAGCGTGTGTTTTCCAAACAGAATCCTTGAGAAGAAACTGCTAAGCTAATTCTAGACCCAAAAGATAGGGTAGGAAAATAAAAAAGTGTCCTCACGGAATGCACGACTAGTAAAAATTATTTCATGGTAACTTAAAATTCCAATGAGAACAGTTTGCTTAACATTCCCCAAATGCTGCAACATCCTGCTAAGCAAAACCGATTACAAGCAAAAGTGAAATTGACTAGTTCATTTCCACTGTCCAAACTGAGTGAATAGCAACAAGGAAACTAACCAGCACGAGTAGTGAAGTGTGTTGCAGTTTCAAAATTCTGAAAGAACTGAAAAAAAATGGCCATAGAAGGACAGAAATGTGTTTTCTCGCTACGTATAGGCAGTGCAATTCTGTAAATGCGTCCAGAGGTAGTTCTTAGCCTCAGGAGCAATCGCACAGCTTTCAACTACTCACAGTGATTTGCACGACAAGGACCCAAAGTTTGTAACCTGCGGACGCCTCTAATGTGTTTCTTTTGTACAACCCTCCTATACTATTGACATATCAAATGAATCATAGGAGGCAAATGAGAGATGAAATAGGGATTTGGGACAGCAAGCAGCAGATGGTGCCTTAAGCACTTGCAGACCAGAGGGCCCTTTTAAGAGTCAAGAAATACAAAAGGAAAGAGAAAATATCTACATCGCAGGTTAGATTATTTGATAAGCCTGCTGGCAGGAATGAAATAAAAATAAACCAACAATATAAACCTCAGAGACTTGCTAAAAATAAATTAGTTAGTCTAAGGTGCCACAAGTACTCCTTTTCTTTTTGCTAAAAATAGTTTATACCAACTCCCACCTCTAAGCCTAGCGAGTTTTAAAATTGTTCTTGATCCCCTTCTTTAACACTCTACGTCTCCTGCTCCAGCTTTATGCCATTTCTAGGAACCTACAACAATGGAACAGTTCAAAGTCAAATCATTTTCCGTTAACTAAGCTACCAGCTTGTAGACTATTGTCTCTGACTAACAGGGCTTAACAATGAACACTGTAGAGATGCCTGTGAACCCCTTCAAGTTACATTTGTGTCTGCAGACAGAGAATGGTTTAAGAATTGTTCACACAGTGTTTAAAAAAGTATATAGTTCTGTAGTACTCTGCCGTATCTACTTGTACAAAAGCTGGCTGCTGACAAGACTTAAGAGTTGTCATATGCTATGCTTCTGGAGCTTCATGGCAGCAGTAGGGATAGACCTTGGATCCTCCTTGGGCCTCTACATCAAGAACAGCAACATTAGCATCAGTGTGTCCTGACATGACTGTTGCCTGTGGAGGACAAACTTAACCACCCCAGATAAAGAGCTCAGCAACCTTTAAAATGCCATTACTTTCACCAACATATGTACCAAGAGGTCCCTACGGCCTGGAAGAATAATACAAAATTACAGATGAGAAGGAAGGATGGTCTTGTGGTTAAGGCACTGGACTGCAAAAAAATAAATAAATAAATAAATAGATAAATAAATAAAAAGCACAGTTCAAATTTCCAGCTCTGACACAGACATTCCTGTGACCTTTGGCAAGTCACTTAATCTCACTAGGCCTCAGTTCCCCACTTTATATTTCCGTATTCCCCACGATCCATGTGAGGATACATTCACTAGCAAGGCCCTTGGATACTATGGTAACGGTAACTGTGCAAACAGATTTTATATGACCTACTAGCTCATCCAATCGCTCTCTGCCAAGTGCAGGATTGTTCCCTAAAATATATTTTCTAGGGCTGTGTTTTAACAGTTCCAAGCAACTAGGCTGCCAGCATCTCCTTAAGGTGACTATAGGAAGAGGTGAGAAAGGAGGGTTGGGGGAGGGAGGGAAAAGAAAAAGAATAGAAGGAGTTGAGAAAAACAGATTATTTGAGTTTTCCCATCTCTCAGTGAGGCCCCTCCACCCTCTCAGAGAGATTTTTCCATCAAAGTGAAGACATAAACAGGACTCTTGGCCTTTAAGACTCAGCTTGCACAGGGGAAAAACTACGAAACAAAAAGTTTCAGTCCCATCCTAGCAAGAAACAATCAGTATGACAATAACAAAAATAAAAGCAGCTAGCTGGTGTTCCCATTGGCGTCTGCCTCTGCTGATTGGTGAAAGGAGCCAGCAAAGCCTCAAACCAGTTCTCTGACAAGGCCTAACACCTCCCCGGCACCCCTGTGTAATTACACACTTGAGTGACTGGACTCTGAAGAAAATTGAAGGCCTGAGCTGCAAACAGCTGCCATTTTCTCTCTCCATCACACCAGCATGATTACTTGAGAAATGAACAGCCCCAGCTCAAAGCTACTCCAGAATTCTCAGAGGAAATATGGCTCCGTGTTCAAATAATGAGATTCTTAAGGCAAGCGTTACTTACAATCACACCGGGAAAAAAAATAAATAAATAAATAAAGGAATGCCAGGGCCTTTTTATCTTACAAATGAGAATTTAAGAAACCCAGCCACAGTCTGGGGCAATCATTACTCTTCTGCTCCTCTTAGGAGGGTTGGGGGGTTTTTTATTTGGGTGCTTTGCATCTATTTTTAGAGGCAGAAAAACACGATGTCTTTAGCAAAATAGAAAAGACAACCTTGTAATTAGCTTTTTAGAAAGCAAGACTTCAGCTCGGGTTTACGCTTAAAATCACAAGGTTCTCTAACTCCCCCCTCTTTACAGTTCCGCTTTGCAGAGCATTACTCATTACTGGAAATTTTCTTAAGGTTTTGTTTGTTTTTTCAATTTATATCACAGAATAAAATGGGACACTGAGGGTTTTCACCTTCTTTTGATAGCGGGATAAACACAGTGGAGTTTCTCCCATTCGTGGGAGCCTGGAACTCACGGGGGGCTCAGAAATCAGCCTACAACAGTTATAAACCCACCCCTGCTCCCCCCCCTTTTCGGTGGGTTGGCTAATTTGCCTTTCTGAATACTGAGGAGGAACTGGCATCCCTGAAAACTGAAATTCTTCCAGTAGTTAACAAGCTAGACAGGCAACCATGCAGGTGGGAAGTGTCTCCCTGCTACCGTCAAGCAGACGGTTCTCTAGACCGGATCATTCTCAGGAATCTCCCAAGTTGCCATCTACAGTGTAAAATTCGGAGGCGGTGAGTTCCAAGATGGGGTGGCTCTATGGTGTACAAAGAACACGCAGTCCTACAGTCTCCTTAGACATTTGCATACAAGTTAAACTGAAGCGTAAAATACCTCATGGCCATGCTTTGATGCCTAACGCCTATTTGAAGGGGCCACCTTTTTGCTAAGAGGCTAATTCAGCCCTAGGGAAAAATGCATCTTGCAGCATCAAGGGTTGCAGCCGGTCAGAAAGCAGCACTGAAGTCCAACAGGGGGCTCTCTGATCTCACAACCATAGAGACTAACAGAGAGGAGCTGCTACTGAGCCTATGGGAGCAGAGACATGAAACTACATACACAGTGGTTCATAACTGAAGAGTTGGTGAAACCCCCAACGGTTATCCACTTGGACAGGGCAATATGTCAGGTCACTGCTAGGACCAAATTAGCCCTGATGGATAATAGGAAAGTCCATAGTTGAACGGCTAGGGCCCCTTTACCCTAAAAAACTGATCTGCTTTTTGTATACATGGCAGCTTGCAGCTCTGGTCTGAGAATCGCAGGCTGGCACGGAGTTAGGACCCTGGAGAGCTCCTGGAAATCCAAGAAGCAAAACAAAGCTGAACAAATACATAGTGCAGTCACTAGTGACTAAAAGGCAACACCTAGTGGCTCTCCAATGATCTACGTGAAAAGAATTATTTTATTTTCCGTCCCAAGTAGACAAAATAAATCACTGTCACAACAGGCCCTTGTTGCAACCTTACTGGAAGCCTGAGCAGAAAAAACTAAAAATTGGATGCTCCATGGAAACTGAGCTAACATCAAAGGGCAGTGTAGGGAACTGCACTGTCCCTGCCAGGTGTGTGGTTAAAGGACCACAGTCTCCAGGCTGAGGGCTGTCAACTCAGCATCTTTCACCAGCACTAAATGTTCACATACAAGGTAAAAAGAAGTCCTGCGGGCCAAAAACTTACAATGAGCATCGTTACGAGGAGGTTCTTCTTGGTAACTTGAGCATGAGAGAAGATGTAGTTCAATACAGCATTCATGTCACTTTTGTTCTCTTCCCGAAGGGCGAAGACACACTTGTCATAGTGACCTGCAGTCAGAAACGAAACATGAGGACCCACAGCATTGTGTACAGCCTGCACACAGGGGTAGCGCTGGATGCATCTGGCTGGACACATTTGGTTATTTTCTTAACATAACTTGGTGAATCTGAGGGACAGAAGCATTTTTACTGGAAACTTTAGAAATCTTAGATGGTTTTAAATACTGTCCTGTCACTTGCTTTCATCAACTCCAATGCCAAATCAATGCTTTGTGAATTACACAGGGAGAGTGGTGACGGCTTGTTAGGAAGGGGCTCTTTTTCACTCAGAGAAGAATCAGAAAATAACCAGATGGCATGTGAGATCATCTGCTATAGTGAGTTGATGTGGAAATGAATCTGTGGGTATGTCTATACTGCAATGTAAATCCAGGGTTTGAACTCAGGCTCAAGTCTAACTCTCCCTCTGTCTACACACAAATGACACTAACCCAGGGCTTGGAACTAGGACCCCACGGGGATAGACGGTCTGAGCCTGAGTCAAGTCGGGACCCAGGGTTCAAGCCTTATTGCTTTGCAGTGTAGACCCAGCCCGACTAGACTTGTGCTCTGGGAGTCCACCAAAAGTATTCCCCAATCCCACAGGCCAACTTCCTTTGTCCTCTGAACAGTCAAGTTTGGTCGACAGTCAAGTTTTCCCACACTGTGAACAAAGGGTTAGAGCGGCCACACGTTGGGAGGGTGCTAGGAAGTCTGGGATATGGGTAGTTGGACTCCAGCCCACATAATGCAGTATAGACACCGAAGCCCAAGGCTGCAACCCAGGATTCAACAATTCCTAACCTGGAGTTACAAATGAGATGCTCAAGTCCTGGGTTAACCAAGCCAGGGTCTGCTAACTCGAATTCAACTCGCCCTGGGCTCATTTTACCTTATGGACATACCCTGTAACACTAGAAAGCTTGGCATGCACAGGGGGCAGGAGGGAAGAAGAGGAGAACTGAATCGGAAAGAGCGTTATCTGCAATAGCTTAAAAGCAGCGGTGGTTCACTGCCATCCTGTGACTGGTAAAAGTATTGCAAGGTTCACATTGAAATACCTGGCTATGGTATTCTGCATGGAAATCGGAGAATTGTTCTTTATAAAAAGGGAGCACTGAAAAGTCTCCTGATACCTTACAGCAGTTTCAACTGAAACAATGGATCTCTTATTGTATTCCATTTTCTTACAGTAGCATTTACTACTGCATTGCCCACTTATTCTCCAGCTGCCATGGTGGTTCTGATCTTAGCTAATTTCCTGACACTTCTCACATGCTCAAGTGCTCAGAAGTCAGGAAATAAAACAGTTTACAAAGCCATGAATCTACATTTCAGTCTCCAGCTTGAGAGAGATGATCGGGGGTGGGGGGGCGGGGGGGGAACCTTTAATCATGGGCCCTTGCAGACAGGAAGAACCAGCAAAAGGCAGGCACAGAAGGTCAAAATAAACCAAACATGAAGGAGCAAAGAGTGGGCAGAACTCTGCCTGACTGAATCTTAGAGAGCTCAGAAACATACAGTGAATTAATGAATCATGTTTTGAATTCTGCCTCTTTTCTGGAGCGACTTCAACCCTGAATCACGTAAAGTCTCAGCTTACAAGGCTCTGGAGTAATTAAAAAAGAGTGCATGCCTATAGAAGATGCACCACACTTACACAGCTCAACAAGAGGAAAGGATCAGAGAGGGACTGATGAAGTCAACTGTCAGCCTCTGTTGTGAAGATGTTCACAGCACTGACCCAAAAAGAATCAGTGTCCTGTTAAGGCACCTAAGCAGCGGGGAGGAGAGCTGAGAGGATGTGGTAGATGACGTGTCTGCCAGGGGGGACGGGGACGAGCACAGGCTTAACCTAGGAGGGGAGTTTGGTGGATGGACTTGTTGCTGTGTGCACCTCCCTGCATGCTCCTACCATGGAGGCTCACCACATTGGGAGTTTAATGGTTTTTAAAAAGCCCTCTTAAACAGTGACGCAAAAGGAAACCTGTCAGGCCATGCCACAAGGAGCCATGACACGCTGGTCTCATTTGGAAGATGCTTTTAGTGAAGCCTACAGGAGGCGCTGTGCTCCTCCCAGAATTCAAATCCTGATGTGTTCAAGACTTACCATGCTGGAACTGAGTCTCCACCTTTAGGTACTGACGGAGCAGATCCATCACCACAGCTTTCATGTGGCCTCGAATGCCACTCCGATACCTGCGGGAACAGCAAGGGAAGGTCACTGGAGGACTAAAATGCCATTGTCCTGCTCGTGAAAGGCTCTGAGAGTCAATACAACTGCACAATACAAAGGAAAACACACACAGATGCTCCCAGGAACTCCTGGAGGTTCAGCGCAGTCAGAATGAACATACAACCTCTGACACTCTTCACATGAGCAGCACGCCACACGGCATGTTGAAAACACTTCCCAGAACCTTCCCAAACCCTATGCTTCTAGAGCTGTGAAAAGGGTGGAGAAGATACCAGCTACTTGACAGAACGGCCAAGACAGCCTCATTACTAAAAGACAAAAGTTACACCTGCTTCCTTGAAGGCAAAGAAAAAAAAAGTGACCCACAGCTTTGCTTCAGCCCTTGCAGGCAGCAAAAAAGAAAAAGGAACGGAGGAAGGGATGGGCTCCCGTGAACGAGCTCACCGTTGCACCAGCTGCACGATGCTCTGGGTGTTCATGAAGAAGACCTCGCGCTCAGACTTGCGGTTCAGTGTGGCTGCATGACTGTCCAAGATGTTGGCGATCTAAGAGAGAAAAAATAGTCCCATGCTGGAGAGGGGGATATGGGTGGAGAACATTGCCACAGGAGCAAAGGATTTCTGCCAGACCAGGTGAGAGCACTGGGCCACCAAGCCCATTCTCCAGACTCCAGCAGAGGCCAACATCTGATGCTGCAGAGGAAGGCAAAGTACCCTCATTATGAGCCAACCTATTATGCAATACATATTTCTCCAAGACCCTGCAGCCAGCAGCTGACACCCTGAATGCCAGTAGTAGTTCAGAGATTTCTTTAATGTCAGGAGGAAGCAATGGGATCATCCAATCTCACCTCCTGAAAAAACAGAGACTGTACAATTTCACCCAGTCATTCTTGTATTGAGCCGCAAAAACTGTAGCTGAACAATAGCATATTTAGGATACAGTAGTTCTGAGCACAAAGTCAGATTTCCTCCAAACGGCCAAACATTTCTGCTGCAACAACCTGCTACTTGTTCACAGATGAAGGAGTTACTACTTTAACTCAAGCAGCAGAGATCCGGGGTTTTGGCAACTAAGGTCCAGGGTTCAATTCCCATTGCTCTCCATGGGCTATTATACAAACCGACCTCCCTACCAAAAAGCCCCCACTTTTCACCTCAAGCTCATCTCCAGATAATTCAAAGGTATTTTCCCTCCATCCCAAAGTGACCTATTTTGCTTTCCCTTTCCAAAGGGCTGTTCATTACCTGCTGGCTTGGAAACTGACAAAGGACCGACGTGATGTTGCTAGCATACTGGGCCATCTCCTTCTTGATGGACTTCTCCACATTGGGTGGGATCCTCCCAGAGACGCTGGTCATGATGTCCTGAAGCTCCAGGAGAGGCAAAGATGGGTCTCTCAGGGTCTTCATTAGCCGCTCAACCCAGTCCTTCACCTGGAGACAAGCCAGAGAGAGGACAAGAACCAAATGCAATATGGAATGAAGGGAAGGGCTGGTCTCATCAAAGCTTGTTCAGTGTGGCAGTCCTACAGTATGACCCCACCTGGGAGCCACTCTCGTTCAAGGGGTGCAGATCAACATGGGTGGGGAAAGGTGCAGAACCACTCCCTTCCTTCACCACATATGCTAACTCGATGGCAGGTAAAGCTGCAGGGGGCTGCTTGAAAGGCATGCGCCTTCCTTGTCCGCTCCCAGTGTGGCCCCTAACATCGCTGGCTGTGGAAGCAGCTCTCCCATACTAGGCTGCAGGCATAGGCAGCAGTCCTGCAGCCCATCTGGTCTCCTCTTCAGTTCTGACTTGGGTGGCACCAATGGACACATCCCCCTCGTGCCCCCAACCTTCTGGAAATAGGGGACTGGGGAAAGGAATCAGGGCTACCAGAGAGGTAGTATATGAGGCAGGGCAGTGTAGTGTAGTTTAGTGTCCTGCCTCTCAGTCCCCTGCTCTAACCATTAGAGTTCATTGAGCTTGTACGCAAATTGGCTCCTAATATCCAGGAAGAGTTTGCCCTCCACCTGGGACAAGCGATCAGTACCTTGCTGCTGAAGTAGGGCTCTGGCAGGCAGTAACCATTCATCACATTGACCAGGTTATCGAGGACACAGTGAAAGACACGATGGAGCTTCTCGCCTCGGAGGGCTGTGCTGTGGATCTGTGGTAAGGTGCCTGTATGCAGATCGGCCTGCGAACACAGCCAACAGAGAATAAAGCGCCTCCAAGCCTCCTCCCACATGGCATCAGCAAAGAGAATCACACTTGCTTCTCTCTCCACCCCCCACTTTTCAACTGGAGACCCAATAGCCTACAGCACAGGGGGGAATTAGACTCAGACAGGAGGATCTCAGGATGGAAAATCCTCTTGGACAGTCATGGGATTTTTGTTGGATCTCAATGACTGCATGCCCCTGAACCCACAAAATAAGGCCCCCAGCCTCTTTCTGATGAATTCCAGCTGATCTCAGTGTCCAGAACCAGAAACAACAAGATCTCAGAGAAAGATTCAGTGGAAGCCAGTAGATACTGCACTGGTGCTGATAACCTCTCCCCATCTCCCATAAGATGATTAGGTACTAGCATCCATTTTAGAATAGTTCCTTTTTCTTTCACCATTCACATCCACCCACCCACATCAAACCCGACTTGCCCTTAAAGACCCATGCATTTGTCCTCCACCCCAAAGATGATCCATGCACTGGCTCGCTCCCCACTTGTCCAGCTTTGCCGAGACTGTTTGTATCAGTCCCAATGCTCTTGAAACCGGGGTATCCATTCCTGTCTGTCAGGAAGAACTCTCTCTGTCTCACAGTACTACAGGTGTTTGGAACAGTCAAGTGGCCAAAGAAAGTAGTGGGTGCAGGGAGCATAAATGTGTCTGAGGAAAGGATGAGGCTTTCCCCACCCACCTATATCACCTGGAGATCAGGTGCTGAGATAACAAGGAATGAGTCTGAGATAAATGTCTAGATCAGATCTGAGAGAAAGGCTCTGTAGGGTTTACACTTCCTTGACTTCTTCCTTTGAGACAAAAATCACACGGTGAAAATCTCAGCATGACATGGGCCTGTCCTCTGTTGCAATTCAACACCACCACCAGAAAATCTCCAGGAGCTTCCTACCTGCTGAACCCTGCTGGGATCATCCAGCTGCAGTTTAGCAATTACACAGCCAGGGTCCAGCACTGCCCCAGGGCGTTTGACATAATGGATGCAGCCTGATTCTGCTGCCGACAGCGTCATCACCATTTTCATCACCTGCAGCAAGAAGACAGGTTACACACTCAGATTCCCTAATTCATTCAAGGTTCATGCTTCAACAGCCCCCTTTCTATGCCACAGGTAATCTGACTAGCAAGGGTCTTTTGCATTCAGCAGTCACCCTGAAAGGCTCGTAGTGCAGATGCATGCTGGGAAGGAAACCCAGGAGCCCGTAGTAAAGGGCAGAGCAAATGGTCTGAATGCAAATTAGAGCAACAGGAAACCAAACTCAACCAATGGAATCTCATCTCTTCTGGATTCTTTCACCTCCAAGAATAAGTAAAGGTTCCATGCTGAGCACTGGACTTTCAGGCAGCCTGCAACTCGCTGCCATGGCTGTGATATCCTAAAGGTCAGACATCAATGGCAGATGCCATTGGAATATGCTGGCTGGTGGGTTTGTGCACTACTGGCTTCCAGTGGAGGGAATTAGAGCTATTGGCCAGAGTGTCATAGGCTCTATAGAGCTCTTCAAACTAACAGAGATCTCCCTTTAGTTTACAAGTAGGAGCCTTGTCCTTGGAGCAAAAAGATCTAGGGTCTATCCGTGCTGTTGCTGTGGAAAATAGCCCAGCAACCAACGACTGGTAGGTTCTCACCAAGCCATGAATATGTTACAATATAAAAGAGCTTGCATAAATAACATGATCTACAGTCTGATACATTTCTCCTACACACTGTCCCTAATAACCACCTTAATCCCCCACAATCCACTCTATACCCTCCTCTCTAAAGTCTGGTTTGATCCCTCTCTCTCGGACACAGCCCCCGTCTTTGCCCATTGTGCCTTGGGAATTGCTTGTCCTCCCCCTCTTTGGGAGTTAAGTAACCTCCAAGGGGGAAGGGAGGAGCCACGCTTAGTTTCAGCTTCCTCATTAACTCATCTGATCAAGCTGATAAATGACCAGTCAGTAAGAGCAGACATAATTCACTGCCTCACTCTGTCACTGGGCCTGGGCCAGCCCTGCTGCAGTGACCACTTAGCCCAGAGGAACAGCAAACCTTTTCACAGCAGCTGTGAGACATGGATTGTCCATCTCTCACAGCACTCTGGTCTATTCCTCTTTGGCCAGTCCCACAGCAAGGTGGCCACCGCTGTCTATATGCGCTTTCTTTACCACTGGATATTGCTGGGAGGTTTTGCCTCCCACTGGTACATTCATTAAAACACAGGTTTTAACATTTACAGTGCTAAGCTATCTCTTCTCCACCCAGCAGCTCGTTTTTGCCTTCTGAGTGGGCACAGACAAAAAGCGGGGGGGGCCTGGAATACTGAGAAAAAAATATCACAAAACATTCCACCCACCACCATCCAACCCCCAGTTTTTCACTAAAGTTTCTGAGTATTTCAAAATGTTCCTGCTCAGCTCTGCTCCCAGGATTGAGCATCTGCAGCCAGCCCAGTCCCATGTAGCTCTTTTACCTCAATTTCAGCAAAGCACTGGCCTGAGAATACATGTCCCCCATCCTCCACCACATACTGGATGAGCTTCCCAGCCGAGGGGGAGCGAAGGAGAGACGGATCATTTTCCTTCTCAAACACGCAGGTCTTGTTCCCTATGGTGATGCGGTACCTAGAGAAGAACATCTCAATGGAATGCCATGTGGAGTGTATAGGAGGGAGAAATCCAATCCCCCCAGCCCTAGATCATAATACAAGTAGCAATTATTTGCAGTTTAGTGACTTGGTTCTAGAGGTGAACAGCTGCGTAATCAGGGCTGCGGGGGTCAGGAAGGCATTACCATCGACCCCTAGCATACGTGCAGCATTGCTTCTTCTGAATCAGTAGGTAATTGGTCACTGAGGGAGCCTGGATGCTGGACCCAATGGACTCCCAATACGAACCGGTCTGGTAAATTCTATATAAACCAAGATCGACAATACTGGAGGTTGGATGTATTAATACAAAGCTGTCAAATAGCAAACGCTCACCAAACCTCCCACATCCAAACTCCTCCAGTGCTCAGAGTGCAGTTGAGAAGAGCAGGCTACACCCTTGTGGTGAAATGAGGAGTTTCAAAAGGCATTTTGTTTAGATTTTTATAGCACCTTACAACCCAAGTCTTTCATAGACTACTGGCCGGATTCATTAGAGTCAGCACAGAGAAGGAGGCCCGATGCACCCCAAGGGGGTTATGTGGTATAAACTCCAGGGGCTGAGAGCTGAGGAAATGCACTGACTCAGCACATCCACCACCTAGGCTTGCTAGGCCCTATTCCCGGCAATGCCACCAACTTCTCTCATTGTGTTAAGCCCTCCACTCAGTGCAACTGCAGGATACTGTGCAAGGGTCTATGCGGCCATAAACCAACAAATCTGAGTCTGCGCATATATAAAAAGGTCACTCGCCCAGCCTATGGAGTGGAATACAACAGCTGTTCTGTACCAGTGGCAGATTTTTAACAAGATAAAGTGAAAACGAACTTTCCAATGT
The DNA here is from genome assembly GCF_015237465.2 of Chelonia mydas. Lineage (NCBI taxonomy): Eukaryota > Metazoa > Chordata > Testudines > Cheloniidae > Chelonia > Chelonia mydas. The sequence continues at coordinate 7,801,263 of NC_051257.2, forward strand.
AAACTGAAAGGGCATAACTCGGCAAAAAGAATATAATCACCCGAGCTGGGATTTGGCCAGCATGTGCTAGCCTCTCTTTTTGTTTTGCCCCCACCCCTCCCCCCAGAAGTCACCACAAGCAGGGAAGAAACCTCTTTCCGTAAAGGCAGAGGTCTCCACACTGTCATGTTAGGTGGTGTGTGGGGAACACTAAACTCCCACCTTCTTGCAGAGACGACATCTATCCACTCTAACTACCAAGGGCCTGTAGGAAACTGGAATGCAGGCTCCCATTCAGCTCAACAACCCATTGCTAGCAAACCAGATGGGCAACCTAGGAGTTCACCCATCTCCTACCTGGAAGGATGAGGTTGCAGAGTGGCTGGAGAAGAAAGAGAACCACATATCATATTGGTGCATCGCATTCCAAATCCTGTTTCCAGCTGCAGGCAACCCCAAATGCTTCAGACGAAAGCAAATTTTTTCCCCTACTCCTGTCCCTAATAATGCACCTACCGAGCTCTTCAGTATCGTATAGTAGTTGGGGGGATTCCTTCCTGACCCTGTGATACGCAGCTGAGGCCTCAGACCATGACATTCTATTAGCCCATCTTGGCATGTATGTAAATTGTAAGTGACCATAAAGGACCCCTATAGCGGAGATTGATACCTGTCCACTTCTTCTTTCATGTAGGTTGTGTAGCTGCTCCCATCATAGGATAAGAGCAGCCCTCCGTCACTCAATCGGTGTACCTCAACCTCCACGTAAGAGTTGTTCATGACGACCACATAGGAATTGGGAGACTGCCGGGTCACCTATGGGTCCATGAGCAAGAACATGGACCAACACGTAAAGGAAACGTGGTAACATTCACATTATACTGGCTGGAGCACCAGGCAGGTTCCTTGGTTTCTGAACTGACTGTTACATTCAGTAATAAATGAAGATGTCTCAGGGAAATGTGGATCACTTGTTTTATTTTAGATAATTCATAAATAAAACACTCTTCACCACCTGCAGGGTGGTGCTGGGTACTGAAAATTTAATGTAAAAACAGGGGTCTTGCAGGGCAAAGGTGTGGCAGGGATCTCACTGTAAGTGAAATGTAATGGAAGGGAGGGTCTCTGAGTGGGGACAATGTATAGGAGATTGTAGAGAAGTTTCCAAACCCACAGAAGCAGAGAAAATCCCCTTCCAGCTCTCCTTGTCTCCTTTGCCCACCATCCAGATTTGATTTTAACTTGATGATCCTGTTCCCAACAGTCACTGCAAAGCCAAGACAGTGCCAAACAACACGAGATCCCTCCAACCCACAGTGGAGAAGGGTCTCCGCATTGTACTGTACCTTTAGCACGTACTTCCTTCCATCATAGATGAGTTCAACATCCACTGTGTTCAGCAGTGTATGAGCAGGCAGGACCTGACCCCTGAAAGAGGGACACATGCAAGACGTTACCTTTCAGATTCTCTAAATGGCCACTGAGGGGAGTGTGTGTGTGGGGGGGGGGGGGGAGGGGGGGGGGTGTTAAAACACAGCACACAAGCATTTGGAGACCGCACTGGCATGGAGATTGGCCATCTAAAACCTTAAAACCATCCCTCCTTAGGAGAGACATCACTCTCAAACCCAACATATGTTCATTCCCATTCCACATAGACCTGTTATATCTCCTCTGCCCCGCCCCAACCCACCTGCTTTACTGATAGTGAATGATTTGCACTGAAACATCGAACACATTTACAGAATATCTTTGTTGTGCTCCGTAACAGCCCCATGTGATTAAAAGCAGCTTTTCACTACTATGCTCTTCGGATCCCTCGTCCAGCGCCGGGGGCCCCAAACATGGGCCTGGCAAGGCTGACAGCCTCATTTGGAAAAGTGTACCTGTCATGTCAGACTCAGTCAGAATTAAAATGTTATGACTGGTCTCCCAAGGACTCCCAATCCAGTTTAAAGCAAGCTAGAATGTTAGGGGGTTTCTGAGCACTAGCAGAAGGCACCTGATGAATAGCTCTGTAGACTTGGACTACAAAACAGGGACAGCACAAGATTTGGCAGTGCAAGCTTTACCCAGGCTGTCCTGCCAATGGGTCTTAACTCTGTTATCCATTCAATCCCTGGCCTCTCTCCTGAGACTGCCAACGACTATGTTTCTCAGAGCCACTGGTGGTGGATTTTTTTGGAACACGCATGGACATCTGTCCATCAAGAACTGGCCTAAAAATGCTCAACAGCCACCGGGGCCAGAGAACAGCCATCAGATGATAACAAGCTTTAGGCACTTCTGGCCTGGGTTGCATTTGGGCTATGTATGACTTGAGCTTTTTACGACGTCAACGATCTGTGACTACTGCTAGCTGCAAAGAGTAATTTTACCTTTCCAGAGAGTGTAGGAAGTTGGAGACACTGTTCCGGAAGCTCACGTCAGCCACATGCAGAGCCCCGCACACTACCCCTAGCATGGTGTCAGGCCTCTCTGCCTAGAAGGAAAAGGGTTTGGGATGAAGGAAAACCTCAGTCTTTCCACATGCTCAATTCCTTCTTCTTTCTCAGCCCTCCATCCTGGCCTCTCCCTACTTGAGAGGGTCAACCATGTCATTATGCTCAGTTGCATTTGCTGTCAAAGGCAGAAAATCCCTTAAAGTTAAAATGGTTGTAATACTTATGGTAGCCACACATGAAAGCATGCCAGTAAGCAGGTCACCTCTGCGCTCGTTAAAGGAAACGATTTGAGTTTTATGCTCACTGGGCCAAATCCTGAGGTACTGTACGAGTTTCACTCTTGTCATTTGTTTAAAATTCCTGGTGAAGACAACAAGCCTAATTCTCAGTTATACTAATGCTCCTTTACAGGTGCTTAAGGACTCTCTATACTGCCAAAATGGGGTAAAAAGGCACAGTGTCAATGAGAACGAAGCCCAGTACATTTTTTTCCAGAGTCCTTACTAAGGACTGAGTAGAACGTCATCGTTAAATCTCTGTACTCTCTGACTAGTAAGGGCCAAGCTTTCGAGCTAATGAAATGTCTTTTTCTCCCCAATAAATCAACCCCCACTCCCCAAAGTTTATAATCCCCTGAAGCAAGTGGGGTATACCTGCACTTTCTCAGCGATGAGCCTGTCCAACCAGCCAGTGTCAATGCTGTTCTGCTGGAAGCTTTCTGTCTCCAGCAGTTTAATCAAGTACTCAACAGTGGTTCGGAAATCCCCTCGGATGGAAAGTTCCTTCAAAGCCACCACCATGTTTCTGAAAGGAAAAGGAATTCACAAACCACGTCTCACTAGCAGTTTGTTGTGACCTGGTAAGTCTAGACAGTTACCGCAAATTAACATCCCCAGTGAGTCACCTGGAAAAACAAGTTAGTCATGCCAATAGCAGATGAAGCGCGTGCACACATGGGAGCAAGATGCTATCCATGCACCGCGCCTGGGAATGAGACGACATCAGTTTCCTCCAGCATACACTTGGGATTTACCATGTGCCTTTCTGATTTTGTGGCTATTCTTTTCTACTCATCCTTCGTCCTGGCTTGATCGTCATTGCTGGAGATCTTGGTAAATGTGGTTTCAGTGGAGTGAAAAGACCAAAAGCCAGACTGGAGCGTGGCATTGAATCTGCATAAGGTTTCCGCTAAAAGATTTTACTTCAAAATCCACTCTTCCTACAGGACATTTGCTAAAACTGTATTCTTCGCATCCACACCTCTCAACCGTACCTGATTTAATAGGTACTTCATCCACATAAGTACCAAATTTACCATTGTCCAAAACAAACCTGGCATTATCCCACTGATTATTATTGGCAATAGTCAATGTTGAATAACGAAAGTGACATTATGCTCTATACATTTTTACCTTTCAATCTGGTTGGTTGTGTGAGAGACAAACTTCCAGGTCTCAAAGGATCTTTACGTTATGAGACCCAACAAACTGAATGGAAGGGTGAGTTCTACTCCCTTTCATGCTTACCATAACCCACAGAAAAACATTTCTGCAAGAAAAGCTCATAATATGACAGTTCTACTAGAAATTAAATCTATTCAACATGTATAGGATACTATTGGACAGATGTTTATAATGTTCCGTTTAACCCTTTAGAGAAAACCAGCCTGTATGGTACATGTTTTCCATACTTTCATTCAGCTAAAAGTCAGGAAAATGCCCCCCCCTATGAATTTTTATAAAATATTAAAAATTTGGTAAACTTTTTCATATATATTTATATTAAATAGGTCTTGCAAAACTTAAGTAGGAGGTTCGATTTTCGCACCAACTCTGTAAGTGGTACTCATCAACTTTGGGGGTCTTAAGCTCAGAGGATAAACCATCTGTAGGCAGCAAGAGCTTCTCCTTAACAGAACATCGTTTATAATAGGAAATTGAAAAGGTGACAAACAACAAGGTGTAAACAGAAAAGCTCCCATGCTTGGGATTCAAACCTAATCCTATGACCCTGAGTGTGCGGCCCTTCCCTTCCCCAAGGCATTCTCTCCCCACCAGCTCCTAAGCAGCCACTCTGATAGAGGAAGCTGAGTTAGATTAACTCCTTGTTCATTGGCAACTAAATTACAGTTGTCACAAGGGATTACAGATCCCTTCCAAGAGGCTAGGTTTGCATACAAAATCGAAGTCACACATGGAGTTTATGGGGGTTCCACATGAGGCACTTGTAGAACCAGGCCCTCTATAGAGCACCGAGGAGGGTTTTCACAGTGAGCTAGTTCCATATGCCAACCACTTTCCTGGCTACTTACGAGATGGCCTCCTCACGGTTCTCTCCCCAAGAGAAGCAGTGACCAAATTGAGAGTCAGCAAATTCGTGAAGCCCCCCCGCGGCAGCGACACTGAAATAGCCCCAGACGTTCTTATTGCTGCGAAAATTCAGTTCTTGGACTGTTCCAGAGCTGGGTTTAAAACCCTACAAGGAAATATATTAAATGGTTATGCACCCCAAAGGAAAAGTAAATGTTCCACGAGTAGTATGCACTCGCCAAAAAAACACACACACAACTGGGAGTTGCTTAGGCTACAGAGATTAGCAGCGCGTCCCAGCACTGGGATATCACATGCTAGGTAGGGTCAGGCTGCATCCACATTGGATGGGAGACCTCCAAGATAAACCCAAGTGCTGTAGGAAGTGATGTAAAAGATTCAATACCAATGCACCAGAATGGGTCTAAGGAGTGCTGTGATGCAAGCGATGCCATCCGTGAGAAACGACAGGAAACCAAGGTCCTATCCAAGGTCTTTGGGGTCATTAACCTCTTAACTGTTAACCAGCTACTGTGCACAGACATACTTTGTGTGAGAGAGCAAACAGCTCAGGAGCGACGGAGTTCAAGATCCTGACGCACTTTTGACAAGAGTAAGAGTATTATTCTGATTGAGAGATGGGGAAGGTTTTATCATACTATACAATACTCTCTCTTTAGCTAACCTCAGCCAAAAAAAGGATTTCTCAGCTCACTTGAATTTGGTGCAGAAAGTTCCGGGTTTGATCCTTGCTGATGACTGTGTGCGCGAACCATGGCTCTTTAGAATGACACCCATACTATAGAAACAACAAGCACTAAGTGGAGCTTTTACCTCATCTGGATTTTCACTGGTGATACGAGCAGCGATCACATGACCCCGTGGACAGGGGACATGGGCTGAGTTCTCAAAGTCAATGGGTACATCGCCCCACGGAGACACCCCATACATTACTCGGATATCTTTGATCCTGTGGAGGGGAATCCCCATGGCAATCTATAGGAGAATATAAAAATACAGTAAGCTAAGTTTTACTTCTCACATAAGTACCACTTCCCTGAACCTTCACAGGTTCATTCCACCCATCGTCGGTGGCGGCTGGACACTGGTTATATATATTACTGTGATTCTAGGGCTTTCTTTTCAGGCGTAATGTCACAATTCTTTACCTCAGGATGCACCCAATAATAATGTTTTGCACCCCTTTACCTGTCCGCCTCAAAGTGCTTCGCAAAGATGGATGAATGTCATCTTTGTTTTACAGAAGGGGAAACAGATTCAGAAAGGAAGTCCTTTGCCCAAGCTGACAAGGTGAGTCAAAGAAACAGCTGGGAATGGAATTCAGATGACCCGACTCCCTGTTCTGTGACCTGGTCATTGGCCTATACATAAGGCTATCCTGTCTACCTGAACAATACATATTTCATCGGAATCTGCAATACAGTCAAGAGAGAGAACATGCTCTTTGTGTAAATCCAACATGCTCCAACTGAAGCCAAAGGGCTAAATCTGGCTGGCAGAATCGCAAAACTCAGGGCTTGTGGCTGCTCTCTTCCAGTAACTGCAGCTTGAGGACAAAGTTGATTAACTGTGGTGTCTTCCTGCCAGTGAAGTCAAACAAATAATTACTGTTTATCTACCAGGGAAGAGACAGGAAAGAAAAACAGCAAGGAGCATTTATTAAAACGTATATGCCATATGGATTCTGGCATGTTACCATCATGGCGCTAACTGTGTCACTAAATTTAAGCACAGCTGCACATGGAACAATTACTACAAATGTATTAAGACAGAGAGTCTGGCCTGATTGGCGTAAGTTTCAGCATCCTGAGCTGCTCCTTTTCGGCAAAAGGATGCTTGACTTTAAAAGCCAAATGATGAACAATTGTTTTTCTAGGTGATCTTCCACACCTGCGCATCTCTGGGCATTCAGGCATGTGAAACAAAAAAGCCTCCCTTGTAAGTCAGGAATTTTTACCAGGAGCTGCAGGAATACATCTTAATGCCTTTAGAAAACCACAATAAGGATGTCAGGAATTACCAGATTCACTGGGAAGTCTGGAGAAAGGCCTTGCAACGGCTCCTATTTCTGGGAAGCCAGGGAATAGGTACCGAGAAGCTTTGTGCTCTCACATGCTGCTCACGTGAACCAGTTTGTTTATTGTATAGAAGCTTGTTGGGTACTTGGATGAGGAATGTAACAATTCCACTTTGGGGGATATTTTGAATATCAAGGATGGTGTTACTGGATAATGTTGCCAGCAATTTAAATATTTCTTAATTGGACATAAACAACAATTTGAGGGGGCACCACTTGGTTAAAATTATTAAAGACAAATTTTCTTATTAGTATTGCATTTAATAGTTCTCTTGTTAATATGCCAAGTCTCATGCTTTCCCTGTCATATCAGTGACTTGATCAATTAACTTTACATGACTCATCTGTAACAACACCGTGAAGCTGAACACTGGGAGTGACCCAGACAGGAGCCCCTCAACTCAGATTCCAGTGGAACCGGCTATTTGTGCTCAGACCTCTCCAACACCCCACGCTTTGAATACCTTTCAATGCCTCCACAGGTATGAGGCCTGTGTTGTGACTCACCTGTAACTGTGCTGCTGGCAGGTTGACGTCAGCCACCATCTCTGTGCAGGGGTGCTCCACCTGCAGCCGGGGATTCAGCTCCAGGAAGTAGAAGCTGCCATCCTGGCTGTAGAGGTATTCCACTGTACCCGCACTCACATACCCCACCATCTTGGCGAGCTTCACGGCACACTAGGAGATGAGACAGAGAAAATGTTTAGCCCACATATAGCATTGTCAACCATCACTTTCATTCCACCTATCCCATCCACATCTCACTTTCTTACTGGAATTCTAGAACAGCCACAATCCTGTGACAAGTACGATAAGTGCATTTCTCTGAGCGATTTCTGGCAGGCGGCTCAATTTCTGGGCTTACTCAGTAATGCTTCTGGATGGGATTTTTGCTGTCCCTGTAGAATTTATAACGTTGGAATCTGTCAACCCCCATTCCTCTCTGTGAATGTGTCAATACACATTCAAAACATCACTGACCACTCAGGAGAACTAAACATCCTATGTCACAAAAATGTTTTAAGTCACATGGGCCTCTTTCTGAGGAGGATTGGATTTAAGTCACATGGATTATTCTTGGCGGACCACGGGCTGGGGTGGGGAAGTATTGTATACACACCCCATATATAACAAACCCACAACCATGTAACCACAGAGCCAAACATTCAAAGATCTCAAAGAATTTTGACAAACAAGTTTTTCAGACATTCATATGCTGCATACTCAGGGATCATTTCTCCCACTATTGAAAGCAGCTACTTCTGGGATGGAACTCTTCAGTTCTTTGACAGCACACACAAACAGTTCTGGGAACATGAGTGCTAACCTGTACATACTAAGACTGCAACGCTGGACCCGGTGTTGCTATCTGAAGAGACTCTCACCATTCCTGTTTTTTTGGAATGTCAGAGAACTGGCTCCTTCTGCAGGCAGAGTATCGCTTTTCTCCACAAAAGGAAGGGAAAGTGGAATTCACAGACCCACACGCACCTGTTCCATATGCTCAAACACCACTGAGGTAGCAATAGTTGCAGGAGCCTCTTCGATGATCTTCTGGTGCCTGCGCTGCACTGAGCAGTCACGGCCAAAAAGGGAGATGGCATTGCCGTACTGATCCGCCAGGATCTGCACCTCCAGGTGGCGAGACTGCTTGGCTAGTCTCATCACAAAGATGGGCGAGCCTGGCACTTCAGCTTGAACCTACAACAGAAACAACATAATGCAAACCAACTCTTCCTCCTATTCTGACACAAAGTCAGGATCCTTCTTCAGCTGTCTTTCTGTAAGAGGCTGTTAATACTGTAGAGTACTAGCACAGAGTCTCACTTGTATGACCAAAAGTTAGAAATTTGAATGCTCTGCATATCTATTTCCATCTGAGAAACTCAGAACACTTTACAAACATTCATGAACTGAACCCTACAGACAGAGAAACGGAAGCACAGATGAAGTAAGTAACTTAGAATCATAGACTATCAGGGGTGGAAGGGACCTCAGGAGGTCATCCAGTCCAACCCCCTGCTCAAAGCAGGGCCAATCCCCAATTTTTGCCCCAGATCCCTAAATGGCCCCCTCAAGGATTGGACTCTAGCCCCAGGAAATAATATTAGAGGTGCAGTATCAACAGTTTAAGCAAATCTTATTGGAGGCATAGGAGCATTCTGTAACGAAGAGCCAGACAGAGCGATTTTAAACAGACCATTTAACCATCTCAGTGCTGCCTAACACAGCAGGGAGTGCTGGTAAAATTCAGCTCCAGCAATGCCCCATGGGTCTTTTAGATCCTGATAGAAGTGCTGTCCTGCCAATGGAATGGTAATCGATGAAAGAACACCGCTGCCATCTGTTGCAGCATGGAAACTGCAAGGGAACACCGCAGGGAAGCATTTGAACTGAGACACCAATCCACAATGGGCTAATGCAGCACATACTGACCCCAGAGCACAGAGTGCGACCAAACCAAAAAAAAAAAAAAAAAGTTCACATAAACTGCGACATCAGCAGAAGCCTAGGGCATTTTCTGGGGGAACAAACTACTAGGATTTGCCATGGGCCATTCATTGCTGGAAATACCCTGTGCTCCAGTGGTGTATAATTTCAGTACAACCTCCCTTATCTAAACCTCACTTATCCGCAATTCCCCATTATCTGAAACAAGGACACATTCCCCAGCATCTGTTAATTACATTTTGAATTCCCTCTATTACCAGAAACCACAGCAATCAGACTCAGCATCAACCAGGGTATTTGGTTTACTGGTGTTGTGCTGGAGTTACTATAGTCTCCACAGATATTTGGGCATTCTAGTGACATAATCATGGCTATAAAGCAAAGTTTGGCAAGACCCCAACAGTTCAGAGCAGCAAGAAAAGTGTTGATGGATAATAGAGTGCTTTCTTCCCTTAACATTCCCCAATAAGCTCTTGCTGACCTGTGCAGAACGTCTACAGTGACCTCCACACTAGAAACAAGACAGCACAAATGAATGGGAAGAGAGTTACCTGTCTAAAAAGGTTGGGGAAGTCATCTGCATTGTTAACTTTCCTGATTCCTTTTCCTCCTCCTCCTTCAGAGGCCTTGATCATGACTGGGTAGCCAACTTCTTCAGCTGCCTGAAGATGGAAAGAGAAAAGGATTAAGTACAAAAGCTGTTTAGTAGCCTATAAAACAAATTAGGGATTTCATTCTTTTTCACAGTTTCAAAGTTTAGGGTCAGAAGGGATCACTGGATCATCTAATCCAGGGATCAGCAGCCTCTGGCAGGCCGAGCTGGTTTGTTTACCTGCAGCGTCTGCAGGTTCGGCCGATCACAGCTCCCACTGGCCACGGTTCACCGTCCCAGGCCAATGGGGACTGTGGGAAGAGCGGCCAGCACATCCTTCAGCCCACGTCGCTTCCCGCGGCCCCCATTGGCCTGGGACAGTGAACCGTGGCCAGTGGGAGCTGCGATCGCCCGAACCTGCAGACACTGCAGGTAAACAAACCGGCCTGGCCCACCAGAAGCTTTCCCTGGAGGGCCACGTGCCAAAGGTTGCCGATCCTTGATCTAATAGGACCTCCTGCATACCACAGGCACTTATAACCCCAATAACTTCAGTTAAACTAAAGCACTCTAGTCCTTAGGAGATTAAACTGTTTTCTACCACAATCACAGAAGAGAGACTGCGGCACCCAGACCTCTTCTAGTTCTAGAAATGAAATGGAGCCCTTGCTGCAGTACAGTTTTGTACCCATCTGCCCTTTCTTGCTCCTAAATTTCATGCATCTGTGCACTTTTGCTTCTGGTCCTACCCAGGAGGTAGGATACCAGATATCTCACATGAAAGAGAATCCTATTCAGAGGACTTTCAAGCCCCAGTTTTGCTGAACTGAGAAGTTTGGCTAAGCTTTGAATTCCTATAGGGAATCAAACCCCAGACTCTTGAGGTGTGTACCCATCACTGGCTTACGTAGTTCTTTCTAAAGTGGGCCGAATCAAAGACACCCAAGTAGTATCCACCTACCAGTAACCCATCATCCACATCTTTCACGTAGCCTTTTTCATACAGCTCCTGGGGCACACTTAAGATGCGCTTCTGAAAGTCATTCTCCTGCCAGTCCACTCGGAGGCCTAAAATACAAACAACATCCACGGGGTAATGGAACACCGCACCTTTCGCTTGCATCACCTTGTCATTCCCCTATAAGTCTTGATAGGGCATTTTGGTTCTAGGCATAGCAACAGAAACAAAAAATAGGAGATAAAGGACGGGGGGAGCTTTGGGATGTGGGGAACCAGCTGCCAAACTGACAGCCCTAGAAAGCGAAGTCCTTTCTCCACAGAACAGGTATAACGGAAGCAGTATCAGCACGAGCATCTCAAACCTAAACTGGAAGGAGAAACAGCCCAGCCTTTATGAGCTCTTTGAAATCGAAAAGGCACCTGCACCTTCACCCTGGTTACATGCCCCATGAATAGGCCATGTATGCTAAGTACAGGTAGCAGGAACATGAGGGACTGACAGAGTTACAATTAAAATGAACAAAAGTTCAGCTTTTTAAAACATGGATCATTGACCAAACGTCTAAGGTATATTCTGCAGTCACGATCTACACCTTGGGTCGCACAGGAATGGTTATGCCATAAAATCACACACAGCACATGGGCCATCTTCAAAAGGAGATTTTTCAATGCACCGAGGTTTCCTGAACTTTCAGGGTGCCTGAGGGAAGGGCAATATAACAGTAATCTTTATGGTACAAACAAGGATCAATGTCTTACCACTGCCGCTCCATGGGAGAGTTGGGATGCCCGCAGTTTGGGCCACTATCGAGGATGCAATTTTATCTCCTAAAGCCCACATAGCCTGGCTTGGGGGCCCTGCAAAAAACAAATAAGACCCATGAGGGAGATTACTCACAGAAATCAGGCACCAAGGAAGATCCAACCGTGCATAGTCTTGATTATGTTATGCTAGATGGGTAAGAAAATACTCTGCTAATGACTGTCTCTTGGAATGGATACTATGAGCCACATCATGGAGTGGTGTAAATCAGCATTGCTCTGTTGAAGCCAATGGAGCTATGTTAATTTACATCAGTCAAGGATTTAAAAAAAAAAAAACAAAAAACATTCAAATGTACTGTACTGCAGGTTCTCTGAGAAGGAAAAATTAAACACTACAGTAATGCAACCTGATGGCACTTCACAGCAGCAGATGTGTGAGCACATACAAACATGCTATTGAAGGAGAACAACTTTCAAGAACCACTACCCTCACACAAACTCTCCTCCAGCAGGGTCAGGAGGAGTCTGCTTGATCAGTCGATTCCCATTAGCGTAACTTGCATACCTCAAGACTCTTTTCTGGAATGGCAATTCAGTTTCCCATTTAAAGCTCAATTCTGCACACTTTACACAAGCAGAACTTGTACTGACTTTACTAGGAGTTTTGCTTGCATGGGAGTGCACCATCTGACTGATAAGAGTTTTAAGTTAGAGGTGGGCTTATTGTCTAAACTTCACATCCAGACTTCCCTGAAGTTCAAAGGTGTTCTCTGTGGTTTTGTGTCAGATTATTAGAGAAAAAAGACCAGTCACACAGTTCAGAATTGGGTATAAACATCCCTAAAGTAGAGGGCTGGGATGTTCAGATCAGGACTTGTAGTCGGGGCACTCGGATCAAAGTTTTACCCAATTTTCAAATCCTAAAATAAATATCATATAGTCCATTACATTATGTGACTAATGGTGCAATATAGTGCATATCCTAAACAGTCAGGCAATGAGTTATCTGCCATGTTGGCTAAAATGCAAAACCCACCTACACTCTGGTCTCAACTCCACTTCTTCAACAAACCCTTATTACAAACTCAATCTTTAAATTAACAACAGAGGGGTTTTTTCCTTTTTTTCCTACTTTAACAGCAATGTTTTCTAACCTCCTATCTCAGCCTGAACCTAATACCACTCCATTCTGCAGATGATGTGTTGGAAAACCCGACAGTTTTTAAGAAGTTCGGTTCAAGACACATGAAATATTTTCTCTCAGCAGTTGCTTCAAGTAAAGAGAAAACTATAAATGTGAAGAACAGGCATTAGAGGTGTGCGTGAACTGAAACCAAACAGCCCTAGACTTTGGCAAATTCCAGATCCAACTTAGTCAACTCAGGCCTTTCCCTAATTAAAAACCAGCTACAGGCTGACAGAAGCCACAAAAGGTCCTTTGTGGATGGCAAGTTCTATGGATCTGCATGGAAACAAATGAAGTGATGAGGTTGTATAGCACTTTTGTCTCCCAATCTTAGTCCTTGTACTGACCAAAATCTTCTCTAATCCAACAGAGCGTAATCCAGCCTTTTCTTGTGGCCTTCAATGAATAGGTCTAGACTACATCATTAGGCAGTGTGTTCCATTTCCCAAGGTGCACTCTGTCAGTCTTGTATGTGTAAGCTTTAGATTGTTGCTCTTCATTTTAGGTCCTGGATTTTCCATCTTTCCAAGACCACGTTTATAACTGAGTAGATGGCACTGGGCTGTGAGAAGCTGCAAGTCAAAAAGAAAGGTCCTTACCCATGAAGGCAATTCCATTTTTGTGGAGGAGTTCTGGTAGTTTGGGATTCTCGGAGGCATGCCCCCAGCCAGCCCACACTGCCTGGAGAGGAATACAAGGCAATTCATTCCTTACAGTTGCAAAAGGGAGTCAGCAAACAATCAAACAAACAAATAATCAATCAAGTGGATGCTCTGAGCCTTTCCTCTCCTCACTGAAAAAGTTTCAGTCCCACATCATTCACACACCAGACAGTATACCTGGTTATTAATTATACCTGGCATAATTCAGACAGAGAACTGCATCTCAAAGACAAGTCCCCAGAGAATGACATGATAAACTTTTGAAGAGTATTTAAGGGCAGAGTTGTGCTAGGTATACCACAATACCTGATGCAAGTATTTACATCTGGAAAATCAGCCCCATTTCACTGCTCAGCACCTTCATTGCTCCAAACAACCTGCTATTTTTTCCCAGACTATTTCTCTGACCTTACTTTCCTCAGATGTGGCTCATTATTCATGGACAGGAAAGACTGCCTGATTTTGCTTTTAATTCTAAATTCTATCTTTGCCCATTCTCACCTGCACTGGAATCCGTTTAGCAATATCAAGAATGAGTTCCACATTTGCATAGTTATTGTTGTTCGCTCCTCCTGGCACCGGGACATAGTGATCTGCCATTTTAATGTACTCTGTGGACACAGAGGGAGTCACATTTAGGACACAGCCAACCAGCAACATTCAGCCTTAAACCCTAAACAGTTTGCAGTTTTTACTTCCATTAACTCAAGAAGTACTCAGGATTTGTTGTAATAATAAAAAGCACAAATACACAAACACACACATTTTACAGAGAGATTTTATCTTCCATGCATTTCACAGATGATGTTAATCAGCGTATCAATCATTTAAGCCTCCAAGCACCCCTGTGAAGTAGTTCAGTATTACCCCAGTTTAACGACAGGATAAGAGGAGTACCGAGGTGAAGTGTGTTTTGGCTGAGGTCACACAGCAAGTCATTGGCAGAGCCAGGGACTGCATCCAGGAACCCTAGCTCCCGAGCTTTGATCTCTAGATTACAGTGCCCTAATCCCCTGTTCCAGCAGCCAGACCATTCTCTCTCCAAAAGGAGGCCCTCAAAGACATTTCTTATTCACAGCTTGCTGCATTTTTAAGGCAGTGAGAAAATTAACACTTCAGGTGTAACTTTGTGAGTCTACAATGCACTCAGTTTCGCTCTTTGTACTGAAGGCAAATGCAAGTGATCTCAAAAGGCCTCCCGGTTTAAGACCAAAAACAAGCACTTGTTTAAGTGTCTATACACATATGTCAAATCTAGAAGTGAAAAAGCAAACAGAAACCAGGGTTTGAGAGGGGACATATTCCCATCAAATCTAAAATGGCTTTAAATCCATGACTCAAGAGCTAACTCAAAAGATCATCTGACTGGGGCTTTACATTCTTTATAGTTTCAGATAAAAGCGTTTAATCTCCTCCCGAGTTAACTTGTCACTCGATAGGTGAGCAAAAATATGTACTCTGTGCTCACGCACACCATCATGCATATTGCCCATGCATAAAGTTTTGAGTGGAGGAGGGCCTATTTCCCCTAACAGGTCATTACAACTCACCTGCATTTGCTTTCAGATCTTCAGGAGTCACCATGACGACAAACCTGATTGCACGCTCATTTCGAAACATCTCATAGGACCAGCGTCGGATGGATCTCATACATTTCACTGCCGCAATCCCATTATTGGCAATAAGGACCTAGATAGATTAGAAACAGGGTGGAGAGGTAACCAAGGGGAAAGAAGGACTAGGCAGCAAGGGAGAGAGGCTATTCAAATATTTGTTTCTCCTGAGTGCATTTCATCCGACCTGTTGGTCAAGCCCTTTCCTCAACACAGACCTCTCTCAGTTCAACAAAAGCATTCCTTTCCACAGCAATCAACTCAGAAACCAGCTCTTGCTTGACCATTAAGATTTTAATATAATGCAATTCACTTTGCTTGAAGAACAGGATGGGATGCTGGAGCAGGACCAATAAGCTGCCTGCAGCACCAGCTGCTACAACACTTGCAATGAGTTCTTGTCAACTCCAGGGAATGGGATGGGGAAGGAGCCTCTCTCATTAGACCGTTAAAACTAGAGTGGAGAAAGCACTATAAAAATATAATCCCACACTGACAGCTGAGATGCCCTGGATCATTCAACAGACATCTCTAACATCCGAGAGTCATATTCTACATCAACTTCATCAAGCCTCATGCTTATTGTCACAGGAGGCTGAAGTGACAGGATATTTATCCAACATGGCAATAAAAGCAAAAGAATCATTGTTACAGGCAGAAATGCAGCTTTCAGTTCCAGAAGTCTCAATATTTGGCATTTACTAGCCTACGAGTCCTGTGTTACACAGATAAAATAGCTTGATAGAGGTGGGCATGCAAATAAAATAATAAAAAAAACACAACTCAAAAGAGCTAGTCACTTACCTTCTCGATAACTTTATTCCCCCCAAAACGAGTAACAAATTCTGCAGGGGAGGCCACAGTGAAATCCCTCTGTAGATCAACTTTCTTCCTGTCCCGGCCTTGCTTTACAAGGTGCAAGCCGGACATACTGGGCCTAA
Organism: Chelonia mydas; assembly: GCF_015237465.2. Taxonomy (NCBI): domain Eukaryota; kingdom Metazoa; phylum Chordata; order Testudines; family Cheloniidae; genus Chelonia; species Chelonia mydas. The sequence goes on from NC_051257.2 coordinate 7,817,263, forward strand.
GGGAAAGAAAAAAGGGTGACTCCACTGACTTGGGGGTACAAGTCGGTATATTTTACAGATGCCCCAGTGGGCAAATTTTTGAAGTTTCCTCTGGGCAAAATTATTTATGGTGATTGGCAGAATTGTTCAGTCTCCAAGCGTGAGCACTCACAATGAACTCTACGAGAATTACTTACAAAATGCATGTAATGGTCAGATTGTAGGTGTGGGTCACTGAGGCCAGTGGAGGGGAGAGGGGAAGAACTGACTGGCCAATACATATATAAATTGCTAGTTATGTCCCTACACGGAAAGGCAGAGTTAACGTTATCTCAAGATGATGTTGCTAATATATCTAGGGAACCAGAGAAGTGACAAGGAGAGACAGGTTCCGTCTTCCAAATGTAATCTACAAAACAAAACAAAACCCCACATCTCTAAAGAAAAACTTTCTGTAAGTCACTGCAAAAAGTCTTTAGTTGTAACTCTGTAGCTGGCCAGTTCATCAATACGTCCCAATCAACCAGTTCACTTCTACAGCAACACATAGCTCTTCAGTATTATCCCTCCTTGCTACAGCCACCATTATTCCAAAAGATGACAGTGGCCCATACTACTTTGAGTCAATAAAGTCTGAATTCTATTCATTAGTTAGTCTGCATAATTCATGCAAACAATGAAGGACAATCTTGTGGTTAAATGAAGACTATGCCCCGCCGCAGACCCACTGCATGACTATGAGAAAATCAGTCCCTTTCCGTGCCTCAGTTTCCCCGACGTAAAATGTGGATAAAATCTGTCCACGCTTCCCAAGGGTGATGCAAAGCTTAATTCACTAACATTTATAAAGCACTCTGAGATTCTCAGGTAGAAGACTTAAAACAAGAGCAAAGGATTATTCTTGCATGTATCTGTATCACTGCAGCATTACTGGTACAGTAAGGACATTTAGGTCTTTTTTAAAAATAGCAGCGTAGAGCCCCAGGCTAGAGCACAGGCTCCAAAACCTTCCCGCCCCGCAGGGTTTCAGAGCCAGGGCTCCAGCCCAAGCCCAACCGCGTACATTGCTATTTTTAGCCCCACAGAGCAAGCCCAAGTCAGTTGAGCTGGACTTTGAGTTTCACTGCCACGTGTCTTTTTTGCAGTGTAGACTTATCCTCAGTTTCTTTTCTTCAGATGTTCCCCTTCTACAAATGCACCCCAAAATCTCTGTCCTCAGTCTGATGCGCTGGAAATGACTCACGTAAATCCCAGCACACCAATAATAGCTGAATAGCCTCAGTAATTACAGGTTCCATTTCTTTGTTCTGCCCTAAAGCCCCATTTACACCCATGTTAAACCTGTTACCTGAAGCTGTTTTAAACCGGGTGTAAAACAGAGCATGACCAAAGTTTACAGTGACACCAGTGAAATGGCCCATCATCTGTAAAACTCTCTGTGAGCTAGTTGTTTTGTCACTTTTTAAGGCTATGGCTACACTACAGCTTAAGACGACATAAGTTTATATCGCTCAGGGGCATGAATTAGTCACACCCATCCCAGAGCGACGTAAGTTACACCGACCTAAGTACTGGTGTGGACAGAGCTGCCAGCGCTCATTGGGGATGGAGTAATTAAGGCCACAGGAGAGCTCTCTCCCATCGGCTTAGCGCAGTCCACTGGAGAGCTTACAGCGGCACTGCTGCGAGCTCTCTAGTGGAGACATAGCCTAAAAGGCAGCAACTCAAGTTTGGCTGTCTCTAGAGCTCAAAATATATGCTCAGGCATATGCACCCATAATAGAGGACAAAAAGGGGACTGTAGGTATGCACATAACCTGGCCCATTTCTATATAAGAATAGCCTGTGTCTAATTCAAATGACCTAGCTAACCTCCTTCTTAAATTCAGCATCGCTCGGCACTTACTGGGGAAGCTGGACGCCAGTCTCCAAAATCAAATGCATCTATTTGCACATTACTAAGAATGCACATTGTTCAAAATCATCTTACATGAGCTGAAAGCCAGAAAAACCCAGCCTTAAGCAGAACCAAAGCAAATGACTGCGTAGACCTGCCAACTCCCATTCTGAGTTAATCTCTCCTCCAGCGGGAATAAACGTGGTGGCAACTTGTGTCCAGCATCAATCCTTACCCCGGCCCGTTAGATAGGAGCCTAACACCACAAGCCTGTTTACTCAGCCATGCATACTCCGCACATAGTGCAGTTCTTTACAAGGAGGGTATATGTTATTAGGCTTTTAATTAGATTTTAGAGATTGTTAAAGTTTTTTCACAGTGTCGCCCACATTGCCTGGTGGACACCTCCCTTCCCGTTCACTATTGTGTGATCCTTTCCACCACCTCATGTACTTTTGGCCTTTAGTAGCTGGAAACCAGGAGGATGGCCGGCCGGCCAGCCAGCCAGCTGTGCGCACGCGCGCACACACACACACACACCACCAGCACGTGGTCTGTGGCCTTCCCTTTGGCCATGGTACACAGCTTGGGAACCCCTGACCTAGGCTGGTTACTGAAGAATTGGTGGCATTGAGAAACTCCACTGGGGAGGAGAGAGGGAAGGGGGCAGACAAGATGACCCTTTAATAATGGAACTTGCCAGAAAAATCAAGGCCGGTAAGGAAATAAACAATGATAAACACACCTAGCAAGTTTGGGGTGCCTGAGCAGTACAGAAGACCAATCCAGCCTATGGCAGCCTGTCCAGCATGAACCCTACTTAACAAGCCACAAATTATAACCACAAATCCTAATTTCAACAAACAAAGGTTTAATTTGCAGCGTGAGCCATTTTCTGACGCATGGGGGAAATTTCCATTGCAAGGGGAGACAGAGGCCTCGCTGGTGAAGAGATCCACAAAAGAAGGTTTCACAAGCCAAGTTGTTTTTTTATACTAATTCTGAGAAGTGGGAAGTTGTTCCAAGCAATGGGAGGGAGACATGAAAGGAGGCATGAAGCCAAGAATAGGAAGAGGAAAAGGAGGCAGATAGGAGACAAGCCCCTCTGAAAAGCCCAGTCCTAAACCTAAGAGAATTAGGCACCAAATTGTAGTAAATCCACCTCTCCAGGAGTTGGCAACTAGGTAAATGGAATAATCCTTCCATCGACCGAGCTGCGATTACAATGAGAGTAAGGTTGATTGAACTACATCACCCAGGGCAAGAAATTTTTCACAGCCCTGAGCGATGTTGCTAGGTCAACCGAAGTTTCAGGAGCAGACCAGGCCTAAGAAGAACCAGGGCAAGCAGCATAGAAAGGGAGAAAAGATGTAGGTGAGACTGGAACTTTATTAAGCCATATACATCTCAAAAACAGTAAAATTAGAGTACAGCAACGGAGAAGGAGAACTTGCACTACATCCTAGTATATACATTGCACAGCAACCTAGGACTGAAGAGGCCACCTCTTGATTACATGGTTACTGGAAACCGGCAAATCAACAAACAAGAGAACTAAGGGACAAAGTACAAATTTGGTGTCCACTCCTGCAAACGCTTATGCATGTGAGTGTTAGTCCCACTAACTTCAAATGAGTACTCAAGAGCACAGATTCCCCCCACACAAATGTTTGCAAGACCACGGCTTAGATATTCAGAATAAAACAAACTGCTTGCAGGTATAGCTCAGAGTCTATTTAGTAATAGGCAGCATACTGATACATGGAATCTAAGTACTAATAATTGAGAGTATGTATCAACTCGGGGCAGAAGAAAGAAGCTTTTACTTTTTCGGGAGGGTGGTTGGTAGAGGGGGAGTATTGCCTAATGTGAAACAGCACCAAACAAAGCAGGAATTATCCTGTGCAAAACCAGCAGCCAGCCCAGCTGTAGACAGTTACAGTCTAAGTTACTTGGCAAGGAATGGCAACAAGTCACTTTGAACACAGCTGCAGCATTTGGTTGTCTCTTGAGAGCCCCTATCTAGAAAGTTTGCTGTTGCAGTTTTGGAAGCTGAACTGAAAGTTCTGCAGCAATTCAAAGAAGATCTGTCCCTGTCACTCTTTGAGCATATTTACTTTCTTGCTACGACACAATAAAGCCTCGGTTGCAAAAACTGCATCCCCAAACGCCTCCTACCAATTCAAAATTCCAAGGATGATCAAATCACCACTGAAAAATATTAAGGATCCGGTATTGATTTTCCAGAGGAAAGTCTCTAACCCTCTCAGTGCTGTGAAGATGTAATTTGTAATGTCCGACCACAACAGTAAAGCTTGAGCAGTTCTTACCTTTGGAGCATGTGGTACCTGACCTCTTGAGTTGCCTCTGCAGAATCCTCCATGGTGGTCTGCTAGAGGGATTTCCAGATTTGGATTTTGTTTATGACTTGTTTACAGTAGTTGCTGGAAGGAGAAAGGCACAAAGTGCCTCCTTTGAACTTGTATGGTCCCTCTTGGAACTAGATTTGAACAGCAGCACTCCCTGATTGCCTCAGATTTTTAACCTTTGTCTCTCACTTCCCCACCCTCTTCAGTCTCAGCCACTCTCTCTCTCTGTCCCGGTGACACATGGTGTGTCTATTCAGCTGGGGCAGCAGCTTTCCCTGATCTGCATTTGAGAGAAGAGGGTTGATCAGGGAGGAGAAAGAAAAGATCTACAGGTTATGTAATTGGGTTTAAGAGACAGCATTGCTACTGCAGTTTTCATGCTGCAAAATGGCTTTTCATTGCAATGATCATTCTCCGCGCACAGAGTGAGGTCACTTTAGAATACACTTTACATTCCACAGTTTCCCGTTTGTCAGGACTATATGTCAAACACACCCAGAGACAATGCCTTGGTGGATACATGGATACTGGCCGGTGGATCAGCAAGCACTTGCTCAGAAGCTGCATGGGTGCAGTGGGGGCGGAGGGGGCACCACTGCGGTGTTCCTTTTTTAGCCAATAATCCCAGAGAATTCCATCAAGCTAAAAGGACTGCTATCTAGATCAGGTTGAAAATAAAGTCACCATGCTGGGCAAATGACACAGAACATGTGCCCACAGTTAAACAGAGGAGAATCAGATGTGAAGCTTCTCCAGTCACACAGAGAATGATGGTGTGGATTAGACAGGACGAGGGATGGTCCAGTGCACTAGCCTGGAAGCCAGGAGACTTCAATTCAATTCCCTGCCATGCCACTGGCTGGCTGTGATGCCTTCTGCAAGTCACTTAGTCTTTCTGTGCCTCAGTTCCCCATCTCTAAGATGGGGATAATGATACTTATCTAGCTCATAAGGGTACTGTGAGGATAAATAAATGAAAGATTGTGAGGATCTCAGATACTATGGTGATGAGAGCCCTGTAAGTACCTAAGATAGAAATAAACATGAGCATCAAGCACACACAAAAAGGTACACTGGGGACCTCTGAGCACAAAAACCGTAAGAAGAAGTGTAAGTGTATGTAGCAAAAGGTAGAACATCATCCTGCTCGCTGTGAGATCAGAACTAGATGCAGAAATCGGATTCTGTTTTCAAATCCTGAAAAGTACAGGGACCCATCTCCAGTTATCACATAGTTTAAACTAGTACAGCCTGGATCCCAGCCTGCAGAGGGTCTGCCAGCATGAGTGACAGGAGGGAAACTATAGAACCATCCAAAGATCATTTCAATAAGGACGCACCCACAGCAACCAGTAGAGTTTCTTGGCCTTTACAGCTCTTAACATGGTGTCTGCAGAAGCCTGAAGCAGGTCAACAGGGTGCCAGAGCAATGACGAGGTAAGCCGGTGCACTGAGACAAAGAGAGGAACTAGGAGTAGGGGCACATGGTGAGGGAGAGGGGGGGAAGCTGCCATGTCTGATAAAGTTCAGGCAAAAAGGCCTGTGTGGATCCACTTTCCCTGAGCTTTATCAGCAGAAAGGTGGAAGGACACAATGACACCCTGTGGCTGCAGAGAAGGAAGCAGATAGAGCAGCTGCAGTGCAAGGGAATCTCTTCTGACTAGAGAACAATGCGGGTAAAAGACTTAGTGGAAGGGTCTGAGCTGCAAAAATTTGGATCTGGATGTCAGCCCCCAACGCGCACACAGAATTTGGGGTGATCAGCCCTAGAGATTTGGTTTGATCCTTTGTACGAAAGCCATGGAATTTGGCTGTGTGCTGGATTCTGACACCCGAACTTTGGGGTGAGTGCTCAGATGCTGGTTGTGCGGGAACATGACTGCTTCTGTCCCTTCCTGACGTGATAGAGAAGGAAGAGAAGAAGCAAGTCCTGAGGGGCTGCTGCTGTCAGTTCCTTCATCAGTGGCAAGATTCCTTCAGGCTCCAGGCTCTGCTCATGGAATTGCTCCACGCTGCCTTCCTCTCCCATTTTTATTAGGAAGCTGCTCTCAACCAAAGCACACGCTGTTGAGATGGGGAACCTGGGATCCCAGGTTCCCCAACTGCTTTGCCTACCCACCTGGAGATTAACACCCACTATTCTGAAACCATCCTTTCATCCCAGCATTAACAAGCATTGACACAGCAGATGTAATACTTCGTCTAGGGCGCAGACCTGGTTAATCACTTCATGGCTAATGAAGCAACTGGCATGTTCACCCAACAACTAAATGCATCACTTCCACTGATAGCCTTTGCTTACATTCACTGAGTGCTAGGGACCTTTGGAGGCAGGCAGAGCTAGTCAGAAAAATTGCCACAATTCATTTTCCCCATAGGAATTTGCCAGTCTTGAAACACTGCATAGAAACAGTCGAATTTCAATGAACTCCCCAGCTCCTCCACAGTGGGCTGTTGGGGAAGTGGGGTCCACAACTCCAGGGCAGCCCACCACATGGACTGCCCAAGCTCCCAGGTCCTTGGCAGCCTGCCAGGAGGGCTACAGCAGAGCTGGTGCTCCCAGCGCTTCCAGCTCCCCCTTCCACTCATCAGGCAGATGACAATGTCTGCCAAATGTTCGAGCCCCCCACATCCCAAACCCACTCAGTCTCCGAACTTGGGAGCCACGGAAGAATAAATCTACCGCCTCTGTTACAATTATATCAAGCCTGGAGCAGCCACAGCATTGGCTAAAAATATGAATCACGTCTGGTAGCAGCTGAATTCACTGTGAGGCATGCTACCAAATCAGTGCACATGACTTTGGTGCAACACAACCTCAAGAGACATTCTGCACAAGGATAGTACCATTCTGATATAATACTCCCCCTACCCACCCCAAACAACACACACACTGCAAAGGTTATTTCCCGAGCATCTAACTACAAAGACACTGTCCATGTTACCCTAATTACAGTAAACACAAGAAATTCATCCTCTCTTTGGCCCCAGGCCCATCGTTAGACAAAAAGACAAACCTATGCTGTTGTCTCCCATTCAGATCTCTAACAAATGGAGAGCATCCATTTTAGACACGTACCTGACGCACATTCCAACTAGGAGCCTGCATTGATCCCAGCACTGTAACATGCCTATCAGTGACGTAGCAGTTTATTCCAGAGGCAGTGATGCATTAGCTGGCTTGTTTGCAATGCAGTCTTAAGCAGACGGCAGCACGCGCGCACACACCCACACACACACACAAACCCTGAAAGGATTATTTTGCACACTAGGCCTACAAAGGGTGTGGAGAGGCTGCTCTGATCATGAATGCAGTGTTTTGTTTTTTTTTACTCATGCTGATTTACAGATGTATCTAATCCGAGTGGGAAGCTTTAAGCGCAGCTAAAGCAACCATATTACGATCTACTCCAGTTTCAGAGCTGCTCTTGCAAGCTATTTTACGGAGACACACAGACAAAGCAAGCGCGCACCCATGCAATTTAGAAAACGAAGTAGCTTTGGAGGGCTATTTTAGACATAGAGGAATGGCTGAATATGCTTTGGGTAAGAAGTAGGAAGGATATCGGGGAAGATAACTGACTGGACTTAACCAAACGCAGTTCTACTTCTGATCCCTTGAAAGGTTACATGTCATATTTCATCCTACAGGTTTCAACAAAATGACATCAGTGGTCTCAGATCTGCTTGAAAGGCCAATGCTTACGGACCTTAAATCATTAAAGACTGGGCACGATACAGCAGTAGTTCTCAGCCAGAGGTACACATACCCCTGAGGGTACTCAGAGATCTTCCAAGGGGTATGTCAACTCAGCTAGATATTTGCCTAGTTTTACAACAGGCTACATAAAAAGCACTAGCAAAGTTAGCACAAACTAAAATTTCATACAGACAAAACAGGGAAGTAAGCTGTGACGCTTTTACATTTTTATGTCTGATTTTGTAAGCAACTAGTTTTTAAGTGAGGTGAAACTTGGGGTATGCCAGTCAAATCAGAATCCTGCAAGGGGTGCAGCAGTAGTCTAGAAAGGTTGAGAAACACTGCGATAAGGCATATGTCATCCCCTTTATTGCTCAGGATGTTCCCCACACTGATATCCATGTGAATTCTGAGCAGGGATCGAGGGGAGACTGTAGCCCATAATAATTATTCTGGAACCAAAAACCGCAGGACCCAGCCTAGCCCAAGGGCTGAGTGATTTCATGCCTCCAAAACAAGATTCCTTTTTCCTGTCCTGGGTGCTTTGGTTGCAACAGCTGCAGAGTCGTCAGCATTGTGACACTTCTCATTTTCTTTTCGTAACTCACAAATCCAGTCTCTCAATTATTATTCTGTAACGTGTATTTCACAGTTGACCACCACCGGAATATGTGATCACCGAAATTACTACTGTGCCTTGAAATTTTCAAGTCGGCATCTCTGCTGTAATTATGGGGGCAACAGATTTGCTTTCTTAGTGCACGACAGGCTCATTGAACTCAAGGAGACTCTTTTCGCAGATTCCAATGGGCAGTTCCTATGCACTATTGATCCAGAACCTTTCACTCCACGTGTCCCTCCACACCTTCTTGCAATCATTCCTTTTGTCTTTCTTTTCCCCCGCAAGGTGCTTTGCATCTTCTTCTACACCTCCTTTTCACTTGGAGCAGACTCCCAGTTCCTCCATATGTCAAATGCCTTCCCTCTCCTTCGCCAAATCTCCCCTCAAAATCCATTTAATCTGCCAATCCTTCTTGCTTAGCTCTCCACAGTGATCATGCATCCTGCATTTGTACAGCTGGCCTGTATATTATATTGTCCAAGTTAGATTGTAAACTCTTCAGCAGAGGAACCTTGTCTTACGCTTTCTTTTCTTACTACCTGTCCTCCCAGCAGGCCTAGGGTACAAAGGAATTGCATTGCAATTGCACTGCATAAGGAACAAACCAGATTAATTCCTGGTATGAATTAAGCCAATAGAGTTATATTCTGTATGAAGTTGGCACAGTAGCTTCAAGTGAGGATGTTAAAGTCAGATTCCAAGTAGAGAGAGAGAGCTGGGAATCACTAAGATTTTGCACTGCAAACAAAAAACACGTTTCTGACACCCCTTCTCTCACTACTAGTACCTTACTCCAAGAGTAGTCCCACCAATTTCAATTCCAGAGTAACGATAGTACAGCAGCGAAGGTAACAGAATCTGGCCTACAGATGACAACACCAGAACCCTGAATTGGATAGCCTTTGAATTTCAGGAAAGGGGATGACGTGAGGATTAGATTCAAATCCCTGAATTCATATTTTCCACTCTGGTTTTGGTTCAGTGTTGGATCCAAAGCAGGAAGGGGCTGTTCTACTTCAGTGCCAAGATGTCCTCCAAATCTAGCAAGAGCAACTAAACTGGTGACATTTCTGCCATTTTCTGGGAGAAACTCCACAAGATTTTGGTGCCATCAGGCTCAAACTCTAGTTTTAAACCTGCCATTAAATACAAATCCTGAGCCCCATAATCTGAACTTAATCCACCATCCGCATACCAGTTTTTGGGATCAGCTCTTACCGAAAGGTCTTTTTTTTTAAATGTGATCCTCCATGTAATTCTGCAAGTTCCTGTAATATCAGTCACTTAGTTTTCAAGTCCAGTTACGCTGCAGAGACAAGGGTATTTAAAAAAAAAAATTTTAAAAAAAATTGACCCCCTACATAGTTGAGTTTGCAGCAGCACTGAAGAGCTCCACAAGGGATGACATCTGGTGCTCCTTGTCACAGAGGTTTAAAGGTGAAATGGGGGAATTGGAGAGAAATATTTGTGCTTTTTACAGTAAACAACTTCAAATGTTTCTCCCAAAATTTCCTACTCAAAGGTTCTGCCTCAAGAAAGATGGCCTTGTAATTAAAAACACAGTTTTAGAAGTCAGAAGATCTTGGTTATTACCCAGCACAGCAAGTTCCTACACGTCCTTGTGCCTCAGCTTTCCTCTCCATAAAATAGGAACATTGATACTTCCCTATTTCCCAGATGTATGCAGGACTTAGTTCACTTAGGGCCTGAGCCAATGCCCATTGAAGTCAGTAGGGGACCTTCCACTGATTTCAGTGCGCCTCGGATTGGGCCTCTAAATGTCTAAAAAGCACTTAGCAGGCCCAATCTTTTGAGGTGCTGAGTGCCTCCTAACTCTAATGGGAATGGAGGGCATTTAGCAGACCTCAGAAGAAGGCCCTAAAATTCTTAGATGGAAGGTTTTATTAAATTGCAAAATATACTTTATCCTTTTAATTAGAAAGATCGTCTTTGTGAATATGTATATCACTCATCACTGTGGAATCGCAGCACCATTCTGAGTATATCATCAAAATGTTCCAACAAAAAGGGACTCTGGACTTAGTACTTCTAATGTAAAAGCACTGGAGGAAAGGATAAAAAAATATATTGAAGGGCGGAAAAAGCAGCATTTCTCTTCTTACATCTCAAAAAGAGCAGGATGGAGGCACAAACACTTTTCAATTTGATCTGCAGATCACCTTCTCTTATTTATTGTATTGAGGGGGTGGAATAGTAGGATGGATTTTAGAAGAGCTGCTTGACAGTTTAAGAAAAGGAAGAAATAAAGAGTTTACATGTCACCAGTATAACATAAAGCAGTTACAAAACCACCCCCTTTTTAAATGGGCATAGGGCTCTATCCAAATTCAGTAGGAGACCTTTCCATTCATTTTAGTAGATATTGCATCAGGCAATTAGTTTAGACCCAAAATTTAGATTTGGGGGCTTTTTTTAAAATAATAAAAAAAAACTTTATACTAGTTAATGACTAGAGCGTTTTCAATTTAATGCAATTTTCAAGGCAACTTCAACATCCCTTGGTAGTGTTGCTGTCATAAATATAAAGGGAAGGGTAAACACCTTTATCTCCAGCCACATAGACAGAAAACCCCTCTAGTTGCTCTTAGGTAAAAAACAACTTCACAGACCTGAAGACTTGTGAATTTCCCTGCAGGAGGTTAACGACCCTGCCTTTAGGTAGAGAAAACTCCAGCTCACAAAAGAACAATCCCCTTTTGTCTCCGCTCTGGCCCCCAAGCGGGGGAAAAAAAAAACCTCTAACTGCTTTCAGTTTAAAACCTGCTTTCCAGCAGCCCAAAGGAAAAAAAATATTTCCTTTTAAAATCTGTGCTTCTGGTTCAAAAAAATCTCAAATTGATCTCAAAATGATTTCAAGTTAATCCCACTGCTCTGCCACCATGTCAAGGTTCCTTCCCCACTCTGAACTCTAGGGTACAGATGTGGGGACCTGCATGAAAACCTCCTAAGCTTATTTTTACCAGCTTAGGTTAAACTTCCCCAAGGTACAAACTATGTTCCTTTTTCCCTTGGACTTTATTGCTGCCACCACCAAGTGTCTAACAGATATATATAACCGGGAAAGCGCCCGCTTGGAAACGTCTTTCCGCCCCAAAATCCTCCCCAAATCCTACACCCCCTTTCCTGGGGAAGGCTTGATAAAAATCCTCACCAGTTTGCATAGGTGAACACAGACCCAAACCCTTGGATCTTAAGAACAATGAAAAAAGCAATCAGGTTCTTAAAAGAAGAATTTTAATTGAAGAAAAAGTAAAAGAATCACCTCTGTGAAATCAGGATGGTAAATACCTTACAGGGTAATTAGATTCAAAACATAGAGAATCCCTCTATGCAAAACCTTAAGTTACAAAAAGACACAAAAATCGGAATATCCATTCCATTCAGTACAGCTTATTTTCTCAGCCATTTAAACAAACAGAATCTAACGCATATCTAGCTAGATTACTTACTAAGTTCTAAGACTCCATTCCTTTCTGTTCCTGGCAAATGCATCACACACACACACACACTTTTTTTCCTCCCTCCCCCCAGCTTTTGAAAGTATCTTGTCTCCTCATTGGTCATTTTGGTCAGGTGCCAGCGAGGTTACCCTAGCTTCTTAACCCTTTACAGGTGAAAGGGTTTTTCCTCTGGCCAGGAGGGATTTTAAAGGTGTTTACCCTTCCCTTTATATTTATGACAGCTGCAAACTCAGGCTCAGCAATATTACAATGGTGTTTGAGAACCAGAAAGCAAATCGGAGTGTAAACAAAGTGAATTGGCTATGCTAATTTCACTGTCTAGACTAAGAAGCGCAAAGGACAAGCAAACAGTATCAATGGTGAAGGCTAGAGATTGGGAGGGAGACAAGATTGACAGAAATTATTTGTTTTGGCAATGCTTCCTTTAAGATACAGTTTTATTTCAGCAACTTGCAGAAACGTCTATCAGGGATATGCATCACCCTCCTCTATCTGCTGAGCTGACAGTTGTTGACCTATGGCAAAGAAGGCAAAAGGGGGGGAAAACAACCCTGCTGCCCTCAGCAAGCAGCACAGAATTTCACTTCATTAATGGCCTTCTGTCTGGGAGATGCAAGCTCTGATGCAAGTCTCCTCAAACAGGCCTCAGCAGTACCATGGCAACTGGTGGCACAGAGAGCAAATTAAGGGAGGAGCCTTCAAATCAAGTAGTGGCCACATGGCTGGAAATACGGAGAGGAGCTGGAAGGGGAGAAATCAGATCAGTGAAGAAAAATTTCCTATGCAACAGTGCATGGCTTGGAAATTCCAGAGCAAGACCTGATCGTTCCTAAACTTAAGTATGCATCTGAGGGTATGTCTATACTACCCGCCGCATCGGCGGGCAGCGATCGATCCAGTGGGGGTCAATTTATCGCATCTAGTCTAGATGCAATAAATTGACCCCTGAGCGCTCTCCCTCCGACTCCTGTACTCCACCGCCATGAGAGGCGCAGGCAGAGTCGATGGGGGAGCAGCAGCAGCAGTCGACCCACCACAGTGAAGACACAGCGGTGAGTAGATCTAAGTACGTCGACTTCAGCTACGTTATTCACATAGCTGAAGTTGTGTAACTTAGATCGATTTCACCCCCCCCCCCCCAGTGTAGACCAGGCCTGAGATATACCATCGATTACAATGGAACTGCTAATGTGCATAAGGTCGCACAGGTGCCTAAAACTTTGCAGGACCAAAGCCTACTTGTTTAACTTAAAATAAAAACACAAAAATAGATCAGCTGTTTGGTTACTGCTCTGTGCTATCATGCGAAGTTCAGTGTCAGATCTGGCATCTCATCTGGCTACCCATCTAGAGTGCTCAAGACATCCCTCTCAGTATCAAAATTAGGGCCTCATTCTGAGAAGACTTCAACATGTGAATCACTGCTCACGTGAGTCTCAGTACTCCAGTGGACTGCTCACCTGGTTAAAGTTTGTCTATTGAAGTTTTCTCATGATGAGGCAGAAAGGGCAAAATTCTCTGTGGGATTAATTCCAGCGACTTAATGGAGTTACACTCACAGGTGAAGATCCAATTCTGCAAGCGATTCTTCATAAGAACAACTCTGCACCCGCACAGTAACTTACTATACTGAGGCCTAAAGGTGTAAATAGAAAAAAGTGTGCAGAATTTCCTTGATTTTAATATGGGTTTTATCATCTTGAAAACGTTCGTAAAAGTCAAGAACAATTTATTAAATATTTACTTAATCACACTGTTACAAAAGAATGTCATAATGTGATTAAGTAAATATGCTTTCCAAGTTCACGCGTTCAGGAGTTGACACCCTGGATAGAACACAGCAGCTGTTTAACACCTCCCTGCAGTTCTCCACGGCATACCAGGACAGGAACGCTGTCTTAAGTCAGAAGACATCAGTAAACCCCAAAGACACAATGTCGGGCTAGTGCATGAGAAAGTGACGCTGACCAGAAACAAAACACGGGTCAAGTTTTAGGGGCCAAGTCATGTAAACTGCAAAAAGTATACAGACAGTACGAATGAAAGCATTTTTTAAAGATGTTCAGCCTTAATGTAAGACGCTTTTATAACATAGGGGGGTGAAGGGAATTATTTTTAAACACGTGATTTCTGTTGACAGTGCCCCTTTAACAAGGTGGCACGGTACAGCATAGCAATTTTCAGTAGTGTACAGGCAGGCACAGCTTTATAACAATATTCTGATCTGTCTACTTGTTTTTTCAGCGGGCATTTTTCCTGCTGAACAGAGCAAGATGTGTCACGTTCCAGCTGAAAGCATGTGAATTGGATCATCGTTTTTCAAATCAGTCAACTGATGACCAACTGGCACAACTAAAAGGCCACACGGATTTATAGCTGTAATGGGAGTTTACTTTGCACATCTTGTCTCAGCAAAGGTTTCTTTAGCAACATCATAGCACTTAGTAAGTGGAGTTTTCTGTCAATTCCAATGTCCTATTCTCTTCTGTTCACCAAAAGAAAATTTGCTCATAGACACAATGAGATAATCAGAGACTAACAAGTTTTAAATGAACATTGATAGGTGGAATAACACAACACATACTCATTCTAGATACTGAAATACAGAAATGTAAACTTGGCATACTCAATAACCACTACCAGCTCCTGATTTATGGATTACACCCAATCATCTGATAGGATCTCAGATAATATAAATACATTTTCTAATATACACATGTGGTGTTGGCTAGTGGGTAGGATAAGGAGCCTGGGAGCTAGGAAGTCCACGTTCTATCATAGACTCTACAGCTAACATGCTGCGTGAGATCACTTGACCTCTCTTTGCATGGGTTTTCCCAATCTATAAAACAGGAAGATGAGGACAGTTTAATGGAGTGTTATTTGAGGACTAAAGAGGAGTAATCCAAACAGTGAGGTGATCTTAATGAGGTGATTTGCTCAGCTGTGTTTCAGTGCAATGGCTGAATTTTCACATTGTGAAACTCTTCTTGAGGTGACATGGCAAGCCTGATGAAACCACACCAGGTCAATAGGGTGTACATGATCACAACTCCAACCTTGGTGCTACATAACACAGTCACCCAGAATTGCATAACAACTTATCTCCACAGAGCAGTGAAATGGTGTTTGAGCTGGAGGAGAAAGTAAAGGGGAGGAGGATTAACTGTTTGTTTATTCTCTCTGAATCTCCAAGTTACTGAAGTTCAAAAAGCCCAGATCCATAGACAAAAATCCCTCGCTGCCTTCCTCGGTAAAACAGTACTATTTTTCAGCTTAGAGCACAGGACAGACATCACACCCACCACTTAATCTCCATGATCACATGCTCCACTTCATTAGCCCAGCAACAAGCTGTGAATTAAGAACATAAGAACTGCCAATGGTCCATCTAGCCCAGTACTTGTCTCCAACAGTGGCCAGTACCAGAGCTTCAGAGAGAGTGTACAGAACAGGGCAATTCTGGGGAGATCCACCCATCTTCCCCTCCTGATGTCCAGCAGCCAGAGGTTCAGGGTCGCCCCAAGGATGGGGTGACCATCTTGGCTAATAGCTGATGGACCTATCCTCCATGAGCATATCTAGTTTGTTTTTTAACCCAGTTACACTTTTGGCCATCACAACATCCCATAGCAATGCACTCCACAGTTCAGTTGTGTATTGTGTGGAAAAGTACTTCTGCTTATTTATATTAAACCTGCTGCCTATACATTTAATTGGGTGACCCCTGGTTTTTGTACTGTGAGAAAGAGAAATGTTATTCACCCTATCACTTTTTCCATGCCATTCTTGATTTTATACACCTCTATCATACTCCCCATTAAATATCTCATTAAATCAGATATTTAAATTAAATCGGAATTCAATCTTTGTGGCTCAGGGGGTTGGCAATTTAACATGGGTAGAGTGATATGTTTGATTCCTCTTTCTTTCAAAGTCCACAAAATCCATCAAGAATTACTTCCCCTAATTTTTAACTTCACTCCAAATTCAAAAGCATCCCATTTTGCAGTCACCACTATTGCACCGAATCGGGACAGTACTCCCTTCTGACACACTCAGTTCCATGTTTTAGCTAGACAAATCTCTACTGAATGGGCCCCCTGAGTGGGATTTCTCTACAGTAAAGCCAGTTTCTCTCAGTGACCTAGACTGGAAATCAAACCAGAGTTCTCCATCTGGCAGTGCAGAGCCACAGAACTAGTACTCCAGGCAATCATGCAGACGACTGCGGCATCTCATGAAGTGACCAAAAGCCACAACCTCTGACCTCAAATTAACTCCCTCTACTAACTTATCTTTGTCTCATTACAGTAGGTGGCAGTTATCTCGTAGTTACCAAAAGGAAACTGGGAGTCAGATATCTAGGTTCCATTCCTTAGCACTGCCACTGATTCGCTGTGCATCTCCGGGCAAACTGCTTAACTTCCTTAACATCAATACCTGGAAAGATACTGGAACAAATTATTAAACAATCTATTTGTAAGCACCTGGAGGATAATAGGGTTATAAGGAATAGTCAGCATGGATTTGTCAAGAACAAACCACACCAAACCAACTTAATTTCCTTCTTTGATAGGATTACTGACCTAGCAGATAAGGGGAAACAGTAGATGTGACACACCTTGAGTTAGGTAAGGCTCTGGACACAATTCTGCGTGACAGTCTCAAAAGCAAACTAGGAAAATGTGGGCTAGATTAAATTACTGCAAAGTGGGTGCACAACTGATTGAAAGACTGTATTCAAAGAGTAGTTACCAATGGTCTGTGTCAAACTGACAGGGCATATCTAGTGGCGTCCTGCAGGCGTCTGGTACTATTCAATATTTTCATTAATAACTTGGATAATGGAACAGAGTATGCTTATAGAATTTGCAGATGACACCAAGCCAGGAGGGGTTGCAAACACTCTGGAGGGCAAGTTGAAAATTCAAAACGTCCTTTACAAATTGGATAATTGATCCGAGTTCAACAAGATGAAATTCAATAAAGACAAGTTCAAAGTACTTCACTTAGGAAGGAAAAAAATCCAATGCACAACTACAAAATGGGGAATAACTGTCTAGGCGGTAGTACTGCAGAAAAGGATCCGGGGGTTATAGTGGATCACAAATCGAATACGAGTCATTAACATGATGCAGCTGCAAAAAAGGCTAATCTGATTCTGGTGCGTATTAACAGGAGTGTTATATGTAAGACACAGGAGGTAACTGTCCCACTCTACTTGGCACTAGTAAGGCCCCTGCTGGAGTACTTTGTCCAGTTCTGGGCACCACACTTCAGGAAAGATGTGGACAAATTGGAGAGAGTCCAGAGGAGAGCCACAAAAATAATAAAATATTTAGAAAACCTGACCTATGAGGAAAGGTTGAAGAAAATGGGCCTGTTTAGTCTTGAGAAAGGAAGACTGAGGGGTGACCCGACAACAGTCTTCCAATATGTTAAGAGCGGCTATCAAGAGGAGTGTGATCAATTGTTCCCCATATCCACCACAGGTAGGACAAGAAGTAATGGGCTTAATCTGCACCAAGAGAGATTTAAGTCAGATATTAAGAAAAACTTTCTAACTATAAGGGTAGTTAAGCTCTGCAATAAGCCCCCAACGGAGGTGGTAGCATCCCCATCACTGGAAGCTTTTACAAACAAGTTGGACAAACACCTGTCAGGGATGGTCCAGGATGGTTTACCTGGTCCTGCCACAGGGTACTGGGCTTGACTTGATAATTTCTCGAGATCCCTTCCAGCACTACATTTCTATGATACCTTGCCTCAGTTTCCCCATCTGTAAAACAGTGATGCTTTAAGATCCTCAGATGAAAGGCAAGATGAAAACTCCTATTAGTTTTAATTAATCTAAAAAGGTAGCCTCGGGCCATGACTTTTGTGTTTGTTTGTTTGAACTGGCAAATCTCTCAACTTGATTGCATATCAAATGACATCTAAAGAGAGATCAAAGCAAGCAAATTATGAAAGAAAAGCTCAAGGTTGGGTACCTATTGCATTAAGGATTTTTGTTGCCAGTTAATGGCATAGGAGTGATAGGCAGGAGTGGATAGAACTTTGATTTTTGTCTCTCTTGCATCTTTCCAGGGCTTCTCACCACATTAATGGTGTTTCCTCAGGTCTAACAACATATGAAGTCTGAGGGCCATGTTCTCTTTTCTACTGAAAACCTTTTGCGCTGCTATTAGAGCTGAAGGTCATTGGAAAGGTAATTTCCTCCACATTTGCATTAAGATTTTATAACTTGCCTGTGATTTCACTGCCTCTTGGCTAAGAAACTCAAAAGGGCTTAACAGAAACCTTAACAAAAATCTCTGAATACATCTGTGGGTAGTTATTACCACTGCCATTTTGTAGATGAGAAAAAAAAGACATTTTCATTTAATATTTTCAGAAGAATTCATTAATTTCGAGTGCCTAACTTGATGACCACTCGGCTCGATTTTCACCACGCACCCATAACTCCGACCAAAGTCAACAGAATGCTCAGCATCTCTAGAAAAATCAGGCCCTGGCTATTCTTCATCTTGGAAACCCAAAATGAGTGGACCCTCTTGAATATTTTGGTTAAGGTCACACAGCAAATCAGCGACACAGCTAACCACAGAATCGAAGAGTCAAGAGCCCCAGTTCTGTGCTCTGGTCACTAGATCACACTGCTTCCCAGGATGGGTACTTCAGAGATATATATTATATTTGCGTCCAGAGGACCCAAACAGAATCAGTGCCCTATTGTGCTGGTGTTATACAAGCACATAGCAAGAAAGAGTCCCTGTTGCAAAGAGCTTGCTGCCATTCTCTGTTCAGAGGCTGCATCCTGAAAGGCGAGCTGGGCAGTATAGATGAGAAAATTATCGTAGAACTCCCCACTCCATTCACATGGTACAAGAAACAGGCACAAAATGCTGAAAGCATCAATGAGGCAGACACATATGTGCATTACAAGCACCATCATGAACTCATACAAACAGCTGTAGATCAGCAACGAAATGCAACATCTCTAGAGGGCAGGTATCATTCTGAAGACCCTATAAAAGAGCAAATCGACTCCCTTTCCATAGCAAACATTAACATCCGGTGGGGATACCTACAGAAACCATCATCACATCCATCTTATTCGAGCCATAATAGGGGAGAAGTAGCCGCCTTGCTCGTAAGGGTGAGGCTAAGATCCCCTTGAATTGCAAGCAGCAGCCACATTAAATGTAACCCTGCTAGACTGCTGCTTCTATTATTCAGAATGAAAATTCTGAATTCTCCCAGTGGCAGTAAACCCATTATTACAAATGATACAGAGCACCAGCATGGCACTCTCTCATTCCGAGAAGTCATTTCCTTGGAGATCTACAAAGCGTTCAGACTACAAGCACCCAAAACATAAAACTCCACCTGACAGCAACTGTGCAAGCAATCATTTCAAGCACAATGGACGGAGATTAAAAGAAAACGAAGACGTGCCTTAACTACTCCATCCAAAAGTCGAACATGATTGACTGTGGCGTCATCACCACTGGGCACCTGAAGCTTGTAGGAGTTTGGGGGAAAAAGGGAGAAGAAACCCCACCATTATTCCTGAGAATAGACAAAATTGTCAAAGCCATCTAGGGGATTTAAAAACATAACTTCTATTAAAATTACTAGAAGATCTGTTTCTAACTGCTCTGGACCGCTCTGAAAATCTCAGCCAAAGACACCATGACCCGCCAAGAGCCGTTAAGTCCTGCAGCATTGCCCATCTTTGAAAGCCATCGGAACATAGCGCCATATACGATAGCTGGATTTTGAAAAGAAGGAGGGAGTGGGTAATGTTGTGGCCCAAAAGCACCCTTTGTAGCTATGCAAGCCAAGCTAAGCGTACTCAAATCTAGAGTCAGGACATACGCCAGTCACTGCAGGAACACCTCCTCACACTACAACCATCCTAGTGCACAGAAAAACATGACTGCCATGTGCATTATTACCTTCCTCTGAAATATGGCTAGTCATTAGACTACCACCAGAGCCAGATACCAGACTTGATAGATCCATTATCACATCTCCTCTGTTACTGTCATCAGACATGATCCACGTCCTGGAGACTCCCCGCTTTAGTACATCACAGAACTTTATCAGTCTTACTCATTCACTCCAAATATTGCCCCTCAAAAGCCTTATCAAAGAGGGAGAAAATGAGGCCCTTTCTCCAACAGCAACAAAATACAGTGTCCTTGCCCCATACTCCTTGTGCTCCAGCTCACATTTCAGTTGAGTTGGGCAAGAAGGAAGCCGACAATATTGTAACTACACAAAGTCTTTCTAGGACTAAAAGGAACAAGGTGAGAAAAGCCCGCAGACTGGATTTGATTAGTAGGGTTTTTACATACCTTATATGACTAGCCAGGACATCTTGAACATTAGACAGTCCCGGGTCCGAAAGGGAATCTGAACAGACAGATACAGGAGACAGAGACCTCTCTTTCTCCTCAAGCAGATCAAGTTTCACCAAGGAGCTCGTCTCATCCTCTGAGTTATCCTCAGACACAGAGCCAAGGATGAAATGAGAATTCAGGTTCAACTCCAGGGGCTTTGTGGTAGGGGAAGACTCCTCCATAGTGACTCCAAAGTGGGCTCTTAGCACTAAAAGAGAAAAAAGCAAGAGCTGAAGTTAGTATTAGCTCCTAGGGGAAACAAGAAAGCCTTCAAAAGCAGGGTTCACTTGTGGTCAGACACACACTGTTGAAATACCATGTCTGACACTGGGTAAGAGACCAGGATCCAGACTAGTCACTTGTGTTATTTCAGTAGCTTTTCTGTTTGTACAAGCATCAATGCAACTGATCATTCTAATCTGTTGCGAAAGCTGCTGGCTTAGAAAAAGCTACAGGAAGGACAAACAATCTTTAAGCAGGCACAACTTTTGTTGTAAAATTCATGGTTAGAAAACCAATATGGAGACATTTATTATTATTTAACATTTATATTTTGGTAGCATCTAAAGGCCAACCAGGTTGGGGCTCACTGCGTTAGATGCTGCACGAACATATAATAATTGGCAAAGAGTTTACAATCTAAAATACAATACACAGCAGGGGAATGGGACAAACACGCAGACTGGGGTGTGATGATAAAGTCAAACATCCACTGGCAGTCTTTTACTTGGGACCAAACACAGAGCCAACTCAAAGAGAGAAGGTTGGCTGTTTTACAAAATATAATACAAATGTTTGGTGCTATGGTTGTTTTTCAAAAATCAATTGTTGAATGTATTTTTTAAAAGAGGTAGCATTCTCATCAAATTCTAGCCGGTCAAGCTGCCACTAGAGGGGGACAGAGAGCCACACCAAGCAGGCCTGGGTTACATAAGCAATGGGCAAAAACCACAATCATTGAAGGAAAATCACTTACATTGACTCAGTAATATGAAATCAGCATAGAGTCACACACTGAAACCCTATCAGATTAGGGACGGTTAACAATAACTAACCTCTTGTAATTGCTGCAATTTGAGTAGCTATCCACCTCCAAAACGAACTGGAAAAGAAGAGACAAACATCAATAAATACATAATACTACTTTTGATATATAGCTCCTGTAATCAGAGGATCTCCAAGCTCTTTCAATTAATCATCACAACACCCTTGTGACATAGGTATGCTACTCAATGCACGGAGAGTGAAGGAGAGGCACAGAGAAGGTTAAATAGGTCATGCAGTGAGCCAAGAATGGAATCCAGAATTCCTGACTCCCAGTCCCATGTGACTACAGACTATGCTTCCTCCTATTGGTCACTCACAAGACAATACGTGGTAGCTTTGTGAGCAATTTGCTAACACACAACATCTAAAGGCCCTTTCATTCAACCTGTATTTTTGTTACTGCAAGATAGAAGGGGGAAAGGCAACTTAATTTTTCCACCCAGTGCTTTAAAAAAAGCAGAGTTTAGTGCTGGGAAGAGAGGGAATAAAAGCACGCATGGTGCAGGCAGGTGCCTTGGGAACTTCTCCCACGCAGCCGTGCTAATATGTCTCAAGCCTGTCTTATGGAACCTCCTTCTATTACAGCCTGAAGGCTTTTCACACAATCCTCTCACTGCACCTCCATCCTGTCCTGCCCCTGGGTCTCCTACACAGCGGTGCCAAAGCACATCAGCCCTGCCCTGGGGCTTTCACCTGAGCAGAGGTTGCCAATTGTGCTTAACTGTGCCCAATTGTGGAAGGTGAACGGGACAAACAGGGACTATGAGGAGACCCACCAAGCTCATTTTCAATTGCAGTCTAAGACAAATAACAAAACGCTAGCGTGACTCAGGAAAAATACTCCCATCCATCCATCCGCATCTCGTGCCAAACAGGCTTTAAAGTGATCCTGCTCGACACGTACATAGTTCTGACTGGAGAGCCAGATCTCTCCTTGTACAAGAAGGGCAACCTTTCACTAACCCTGGATAGCTTTTCTTCTTGTAACTCAAAAGACTGCACTTTCAAACACAACATATTAAAAAAAAAAAAAGCCATGAAGTTTCAGTTAAGATTGGAAATACAAATCAGTAACTTCAAAGAAAACTGCTGTAGTTTAAACAAAAAAGCAACTGTTAGGGAGCCAGGAAATTCAAAGTGAAGGTTATGGTTTAAAAAAAACAAAAAAACAAAAAAACAACTGGAAGTATGGAAAAGCACAGATCAGCTGGGTGTGGGGGTCAGAGATAAGGTCACCCAAGCAATCAAAAAGCCTGCTCTAAACTGCAATTATAGCCACATTAGGAAAACTACAAGCATATAGCAGAGTTCCCTTAACATGAACAATCTGGTCTGGTCTACGCAGGCAAAACCAATTCACATTATAACATCAATAGGACACAGTCATGTTACAACTGGACGTCTTTGACATAGTTGTAATTGTACTGTAGGCAAGACAATGCACTCCTAAAACACCACACAGTTTCTTTTCATCAGTGACTGAAAATTAAGAATGCATCTGACTGGCTTAGTCAATCTTACTGTGATTGTGCATGGGTATATTATTTAGATCAAACTGCACCTGTGTTGCAAACACAACTCCTGGTTTCATTAGGGCCATATGCAGCCCATTAAAAAAAAAAACAAAACTCTGATGAATACTTAACCACTTTGTGGTTATAAAGACTGTGTTTATTCAGGTTTGGGATTATAAAACCTTTGTCAATGTACCTGGTTTAGCTGTTTAGTTTGGTGGGTAGGGGGTTGAGGGGGGGGAGCAATTATAAAACCTGCAGCTATATGCCCAGGGCAGAGATTATACTGTTTGTGAAAACTCCTGCAAACTGAGCCATTTGGGCAGATCCCTGTTCTCTTCAATAGGTCTTGGTATACATGAAGGGATCTGCCGCTGCAGCTTTGTTGTAGAATCACGGTTTAAATTATTAGCGTAAACTCTCCTAAACCAGCCAAAAGCACCTTTACAGCCAACAAACCAAGGCCAAAACCCACACTAGGAGACCTTCCAGGAAGGGGGGGGGGGGGGGGGGGACGGGGGGGGGGACCTTGTTTTTCAGACTCATCTCTCAAAAATGCCTTGTTCAATTTGCATCTGATTTGCCCCAAAAAAATTCTACTCTAGCATCAAATCACGCATGGAAAATTTCAGCTGTAAAATTTCAGCTGTATTGATCTAGTATTGGCACAGTTAGTGTAGTGGGGGAAAATAATCTAGGTTATGACATAAAGCTAGCTAGAGAGAGAGAGAATCTACTGTCTCAAACACTTAGCAATTATACAGTCTCTTTCATCTCAGGAGAGAAAGAAATTTGTAAGCATTAACTAAGTCTTGGACCACCACCATTAGGCAAAAATCTCTCTTTTTTGCAGATGAGGAAACTGAGGCACGGAGAGGATAAGTGGTTTGCCGAACAATTCAACGACAACCCATGAAACACCTCGTCCATGCTCAAACCACTTGACCATTCTTCTTCTCAGTGCATCTCTACTCAAAAACAATCATCAGTGCAACTCAATCCTCTTCGATAGGCCATGCTGTCTATAGCCAAAGCCACAAACGTTCTTTGTTTAGATTTCCATGAACAGTTACTGGGCAGCTGGTAATTAGCTATCCACTCTGTACTTGTTCTAAATATATTGAAACTTTCCTATTTTTTAAAACTGGATTTCAGCTTTGCTTTTTGCTCAAATTAACTGTAGCACTTTCCAAAGAGCTTCTCAGAGAAGCCAGTTGGTTTTCATACTGTGGGGACAGGATTCTAAAATCCCAAGAAAACCTGGCCTGGTGTACATTTTTCTTGAAACTTTAAACTGTCCAAGTTTGAAATACAAAATTTCTTTTTTTAACTGTGCTTGCACTAAACACCTGGGTAAGGGCCTGATCCTGCACCACTAAAGTCAACCAGGAGTTTTGCAACAGACTTCAATGGGGGCTGGATTGGGCCCTAACAAAAGACTAGCCATATCCCCTTGACAACAATGCTCTCCTGCTCTCTAAAATCCCTTGTTTCCAGGAGGTTTCAGATGTTGTGAAAACAATTTGCAAGGCGAACTTTGCAGAGACTGAGGTGACTAAAGATTGCACAGCAAAGTCCAGATTTAGACCCTGATCCTCCCAAGACTTAAGCTCATGCACAATTCTATTCACATTGGGACCACTCATGTGAATAAAGTTACACCTGGGCATAAGTCTTTGTAGGATTCAAGCCATATTCTCCTTTTTGTTCTCCCCTCCAGATCAAATTAACCAACAGATTGAAAATTTGTTTTTGCAATTGCCCAAGCACTGCAGATTCAATAAGGAATCTATTGCTCTTTAGGTAATAAAGACTTTGCAATAATGTTGATGATGCTCAAAGCAGGGCAGAACCCAGAGCTCGCTCTTCCAGAGCTGCATGAACTAACATTAGTATAAGATTACTTTGTCAGAAGAGAAGTGAATACAAAGAATTGGGGGGCAGACACAGGCCCAATTATTCTTCACAGCTTTGCTCCCTATCGAGCGGTAAGAAAGTACCATTCATTTTCAGTAATTTTTCTCCCTCTGAAATGCCATTTAGAGTGACACTAATTTAATTTTGAATCAAATTTAACTTTTATTTAAAGAAAAATATTTTCCAAAACTATTTCTGAAGTGAATTACTTTATTGATTTCTTTTTCATTTCAGGGGAAACAAATTGAATGGATTTTTTAAAAATTAGATCAGTGTCTCCACAACACTTGAAGAGTTAAAGCACAATTCTAATAATAATGACAATGAATTCAAGTAATCCTAAAAAAATATACAGCATTATTACCATTGACAACCAGAAAGTGAAAGTGACTAAAAAACAACAATAAAACTGACCGGTCCTGTTATAGTAGTTTGCTTTCGCTGAATTTGAAGGCGAGCAGCACATGCATCTAGACTGACTTTGGAAGTCAGTTTCCAGATCAACAGAGTTTCCAGATCAACAAACCCCACACTTAGGGATAAAGTCACAACTTCTTTAAGGATACCTAGGTATGTGGGTGAGCATCAGGAAAGCCACAACCATCTGCCTAGGTTCCTAGGATATGCCCAATACCACTGCATCTGAGGACAGTCTCTGGAATCCCACTTCTGCCAACAGACATCACCACAGAATTAATGGGCCACCATCCTGAGCGTTCTCTTAACTGAACCAAGAGGACAAAATCAGACCGAAGAATCACCCAGATATAATTTAGGCGATAATGTCTGTACTTCACGGTCCAAGAGACACAGACAAGGTTTTCATCTCGGGGCCAAAAGACCAAACACATTAAGGCACCTGACCATAGCCTTTAACAGGCCGAGAGACTACTTACACTTGATCTTAGCTCTGAGGAACCGAGAAGCTCCTCTGCTTTTTCCATTCCCTCGACCTGAGATTTTATTCCCTCTCCATTTATACTAGTTTTTCTAGTTTATCATTTGTTCTTCAGTTTCAATTGGATACTACCTACTTCCTGTCCTAAACTGCTCTGCACCACTAAACAGCTGTCAAACATAGCATACTGTAAAGTGCTTTTGGATCTTTGGATTCTACTCCTTTTCAACCTCCCAGTATATTTCACTCTACAAGTCTCAATAGGTTAAAATAAAATCAAGATTATGAACAACAGACCCAATTCAGCAATCCATACACATTCAGCAAAGCACTTAAGCATGTACCTAAATCCTATCCAAGTCAATGAGATTAAGAACATGCTTAAATGCTTTGCTGAAGTCCCATTGACTTCAGTGGGATTTAGGCACATGCTTAAAAGTTTTCCTGAACAGTAGTGGATTTAAACACAGGCTATAATGTTCCCCTCTGTTATCTGCCTCCTTATATGATTTCAGAGAATGTTCCTTTTGAAAGAGTCAGCTAGTCATTTCCTCGCAGAAGAACGAGAGGAGTCTATTCAAATTAGGGAAAGCAAAGTATATATGTTAAAATAAAGCTAAATATGTAAATTCACCCTATTTAAGTCACAGGGGCTGCACTAGGGAAGGAATATAGGCAAGTGAATTTTAAATATTAACCATATTACAGAGCATCCTCCCAAAAACTTCTGAGAAACTTTCTGTTACATTGATAGAGTTTTACAATGGGATCCAAAAGCATTGTAAATAAACATCTTGAGATGGGGAAGAGGCAGCTGCATGCAGTAACCTGGATCGGAAGTGGAGGAGTCGATCATTTCTCTTTCTGGATCCAATACATGCCAGTGTGGCTGCAGAGAGCGTGTGGTCTTGCCTGCATTACGTCTTCTACCCCAGGGAGGTGGGGGCCAGAGATCTCTTTTGCAGTATCTAAAACTTGCACACTTGAGCCCCCTCAAGCATTTAGAATTATTATTATGAATTATTTATATTGCAGTAGTGCCTAGGAGCCCCACTCATGGACCAGGACCCCATTGTGCTGGGCACCATACAACACAGGACAAAAAGATAGTTCCTACCTACATACTGGGGCTTCCACTACTCTCCCAGCCTTTCCCCCATATCCAGATGTTTATTTAGAGTCCTCACATTTAATTACTTTAGATTAAAAGGGATTTTGATTATTCTTGTTTTCAAAGGAAGAGGCAGAAAAACAAACAATGGTAATAATAGGTAACAATACCCGAAGAGCACACCCACAGTATCCCAGGGACCAGAGCTAAGAGACCATACAAACATTATGAAAGAATCTTCCCACATGGCTGGATTAACAGAGTTACTATATAAGCAATGCGTTAAGAGACACAAGCAATTAAAAAGATATCCTGCAGCTTCTTAAACTACAATTTCCCAATCACTCTTGAACTCATTGGGAATTACATGGTCTCAATACAGCCCACAAACAACAGGCCTGGAGTATTTACAGGCAACCTTCCCTTGCTGATCCCCTTTGCGTCACAGAGAAACCTGAGCTGCAAGAAGCCCTACTCCTGTGCTATCTCCATTCACACTCACTGCCACCAGGGACTTCCCCTTATCACAGTGGCCATATGTACAGAGAATGCTAGAGGAAGAGGAAAGAGAAAGCAGAGGGAATCGCAGCATCTCAATCCACTCAATCCCATACCTTGTGTGCATGAAGCACTGACTCAGTGCAGCCGGCGCCCCACAAAGTCTGGTAAGGGCATTACAGGGGCACTGACAAGACATACATATGCACGCTGCCATTTACCATCACCTATCCTCTCTCAGGTTTCAGAGTAGCAGTCTTGTTAGTCTGTATCCGCAAAAAGAAAAGGAGTACTTGTGGCACCTTAGAGACCTCACCATCTCCACACCACTCCTTACAACCAAGCCACAGCTCACGTTCCCCAGCCCTCGCAACAGAGCTCATGAGAACATTATACCACCCCAATCACAAATACCTACCCAAACCCCAGTAGCAAGGTTGGTGAGGCCATTCACACTCGCTCCTCCTTCCTCCAACCATCCCTAATAACTCACTCACCTACCCCCACACAATCACATTTAAAATAGCCCCAATCCAGCACCAAAACCTTCTTCCTTATTTGCAATCCTATACCGTGGTGAATATATCACTACCTTCTCTGGAACTGGGGATCCCTGCCAGGCTGGGGGGGCGGGGGGTGTCCCACCACTTCCTAGAGCATTCGGGATCCCCACCACCCCAGGGGAATCCCCCACATTTCCTAGAGCACTGGGGATCCTAACCAGCCCAGAGGCCCCCCCATTTCCTAAAACACTGGGGATCCCCGCTAGGCCAGAGCTAAGCCCCCCACACACACACACTTCCCGGGGGTCCCCACGGGGCCGGGGCACCGGGGGTCCCTGCCGGGCCAGGACACAGCCCCCCACTGCCCGGGGCACCGGGGGTCCCGGCAGGCCAAGAGATAAGCCCCCCACTTCCTGGGGCATCAGGGTCCCCACCGGATGGAGGCTGAGCTCCCCCCACTTCCCGGGGGCACCGGGGATCCCAGCCTGGCCTGAGCCCCCCTTATTTCCCGGGGGCACTAGTGATCCCGGCGGGGCCGGGGCCAAGCCCCCCCCTTTCCCGGGACGCCGGGGGGCCCCCCACCCTCCGGGGCCGGGGAGCCCCACCAGGCCGGGCGGTCGGACGTGCTCTCCCCTCGCCCCGGGGAGCCCTGCCGGGCTGCGGAGCGGGCGGGCGGGCTCACCTCAGGGTGCCAGCTGAGACGGGGCGCTGCCCCTGCGCCCCCCGGCCCGGCCCGGCGCTGGCTGCGGATGCCGCGGCGGAGGAGATGGCTGACCCACGCTCCCATTCAGTGTTCCGCCGGCTCCGCCCCCTGGCTCCGGCTCCGGCGCCGGCTCCGCCTCCGCCTCCCCTCGCGCTGACAGCTCCCGCGCCCACTGAGGTGGCGTGACGGGAGAGGTTACCCCCGGTCATTCACCTCTGACCCCGCCCGCCGCGCCGTGAGGACTCCTCGCTGGCCATTGGCGGCCGGCTCTCACTCCGCGGTGGGCGTGACCAATCGCGGAGGCTCGGGGGCGTGGCCCATGAGGAGATGCCTATGGTCTGAGC
Organism: Chelonia mydas; assembly: GCF_015237465.2. Lineage (NCBI taxonomy): Eukaryota > Metazoa > Chordata > Testudines > Cheloniidae > Chelonia > Chelonia mydas. Next base: position 7,846,258 of record NC_051257.2, read on the forward strand.
GGCCCGGGCCGCTCCGCCACTGGCTCCGGCGGCAGAGGGCGGCGCCGGCGCGGTGTCCTCTGGTGGCCCGGACCTGCGGCCGCCGCTGTTAACCCCTTGGCGGCCGGAGGGGGGCTTGCGGCTGCGGGACAAAGGCGGGCGCAGCAGGGAGGGAGGCGACGAGGGGGATCACCTCGCATACACCGATACCAGGCCCACAGGAGGACGCTGCCCGGGCCTGATTCTCGGGGGATGGTCCAGCCAGGGGGGCAATTTTTTTTAAAAAAAGGAGGGATGATCCTGTTAAATTCAGGATGGGTACAACCCTGGTAGCACAGCGGGCAACGGGGGTGGGGTGGGCTGACTCATTTGTCAGAACCTGGCGAGTCCCATGCCCTCTTATCAGAAAGCAGGGAGTCTGCACCTACTCATTGGCCCCCACCTCCAGGGGTTTTCTCTGTAAAGGGGCAGTTCCAGATACTACACATTCTCCCCCAGGCCGTGCCATACACTCCGACACCCCCAAAGGCTTTGGCACGTATCAGCACCACCTGTGAAATATAACTAAATGACATTTGGGGCACCGGAGGGAATTTGTTCCTTAGGTCATTCACAAGCAATTATTTAACAGGATGGGAAGACAGGTGGGCAAATACAAGAGCAAAAATATTTGAGAATATTGCTGTGAATAAAATCTGCCATAATTACACTCCCTTTTATTCTCTTACTCTTCTCTTTGCCTGTGCAAGACTATTTTCAAGAATGTGTGCCAAAAGCACCACAAAATAGTCTTGCAAGTACTTGTTGGTACTTGCACCAGAATGACACACAGCAATTTTGATAACATCATTTTATTAAATGCACAATAGATTAGACAGATTACAAACGTTTGAACAGAAAAAGGCATCCCTTCTCTTTATAAAATTTAAATCATCCAGTCAGAGGAAGAAATAATATAATCTGACTCAGGTGACTAATCCTATGTCTTGAACAGCCACAGTTACTCAGAGCAACCAGTCTTCAAACAAACCAGGGACTTAAAGAAGTCCAGACAAAATATTAAAGTCAAAGGGAATAAAAGCACAAATTCATAAAAAACAATAAAAACCCTATATTCATGGTTCATTTATGAACAGGAAAAAAGGGATACTTCCCCACTCTCCCTGAAAACAAAAATCTTCAAATGGAACAGAAGTCTCTTAAAAATATCATAAAAAAACCCCGCAATGTCAGCCGCAGAACAGTTTCCCAAATTCAAATTTACTTTTCACTCAACGGGACACATTGTCACCACTCCCTAATAATAAGTATTATTAACAAAGTTACAGAGCCTCAAACATATGGAATTTCCAGACATATCCTAGATGGTTGGTGTTTGTATGCACACACTCCTTGTAACAACAGCTAAGGCCCATCAAATCTGTCCTCAGCTCCTACACTAGCTTCTCACAAAATACCATGTCAAATTCAAGGTGTCAAGCATTATTTTCAAGGTGTTCAATGGCTTAGACCCAAGTTGCCTGAAGATTTGCCTGAAACTCCAGGATGTGGACTGTGGTTGACAATTCCACTCGTCCACTGAAATGTACACTGCCCATTTAAAGCTTGTCTGTGTGGGAGACAGCTTTCTCATGGCTAGCTCAACTGTAGAATGAACTCCCACAGGAACAAATGATTGTTACAAACGTCACCACCTTTTGTTCCAAGTGCATGGTGCAGTTCTTCAGTCTTGCCATGTGTAATATAAACACAAAGCACAGTGTACATATACATTTATTTAGAACCCACAATTTCCCCCGTCGAGAGGATGAGAAAGAGAATGAACCACATGTGATGGATATTCGTAATGTCACTTATTGTACCAATGTATCTGACAATTGAGAAAGATTAGTGTGTAACAGCCTAATCCTCTGAGAGGCTGAGCACTCCCAACTCACACTGAAGCAAGTAAAAGTTAAGTGCACTCAGCACCCCATATGACTGTGTCCTAAATTGCTATATCTAATTACATACAAAACTTGAATGATTCAGGTTGCTTTAGTCACGGAAGGGGCCCCAGGGACCTTAGAGACAGTAGACAGAAAAGTTGTTGAATTGCTTAACAGACCAGGTTTATTTCCAAATTTACCTAAATTAAAAAAAAAAAAAGAAACAGATTACAACAGGCGGTTGGTAAATCTTTTCAAATGTACTGAGCCCTTTGGTCATGCTAAAACCTGCATTGTGTCTGCCCTGCCCATTTTATCCATTCAACCACTTAACACTATTTCAATGCTGCTGGAAGGGCGATTGCCACACATATTTAGACCCTGTAGCAACTCTAGAAAATAATGGAATGAGGATTTCATAGTAAAATGCAGGCTGGAAAAGTGTTAACTGACAAACAGTAATAATGTCAGCCTTGGCCAAGCTTCAGACTCAGCTTGGAAGCAAGATTTTAATTATTATTATTATAACAACACTTAACATTTACCTAAGGCTTTTTTATCCATGGATCTCCTAGCACTTTTAATACCCCATTTTACAGATGGGGAAAAATAAGGCATACAGAGGTCAAGTGAATTACCCAAAATACTGTTATTTAACTTTAAATACATTTATAAAATAAAACCCTGTGTTAAATATCTTATTATAAGTGTCTGCTCTTGTTTCCACTGTAGTCAGTGGCAAACTTCCTTTACCATCAATGGGAGCAGAAGCTAGCAGAATACTGTGTAATGTTAAATACAATTTGGGAGAATCGTAGTAATTGATTTAGAAGGAATATTCTATTGAACTGGAAGGCACACGCTATCAATTGTTACTAGCCACTATGATCCCAATCCTGCACCCATGAGAATGATGAGTTTTGCCACTGATTGAGCTGGGAGCAGGACCGGGCCCTACATTTCAATCTGTTTTAGACTGGAGAGGTGAGGAAGAGCTGACAATTATGAAGCTGTTAAAGATTCAAAATCTGGAAAGTCATAACACGTTTTATAATAGAGCCACAAAGTATCAGATAGGCCTCTGTAATATTATCAGGCACAGGCATGAGGCACAAAGTTCCGGTACAAACTTCTCTGTAAATCACCAAGTGTTCTGATTAGAGGTTTTCGTTTGTGACCATCTTTTAAACATGATTTCACCTTAACCATAACTAGGGATGCAAATGACTTAAGAGTTTGTATCCATTTTTCTTTTTGATTCTCTATCACACTGAGAATTTATCATCACTCTTCATGATAGAATAGTTCTGATTAGTCTTATAAATATATGCACTGAACTTACTATGCACATGGAAAAAGCAATCAATGCATTTTTTTTTTTTTACTTAAAAATGTGTAGTCTTAAAAGTGCAAGTAAAAACATTTTGAAAAGTAAACTGAAAGTTTTATTACCTGCAGCGATCCAAGTTCAGGGTTCCAAGTCTCTCCCACAGCAGCTGACGACAGCCACCTCAGTGGCAAGGGAGCACAAGAGGTCTGAAGTGTTCTTGATGCCCTCAATTCTGGCAGAGAACACAGAATTCAGGTCCGGGAAGGTAAGTAAAAAAGGAAAGGGTTTTATATTATTTTGCTTTAAAAGAGTTTTGTCATTTTTAATAACTGTTTATTTAGAAAGTTTTAATAGGTTTACAAAAATTTGTTGTGTAAATCTCAGAAATAAAACTTACACTGAGCTTATCTTTTTGTTTAGAAAAATGTTATGCAGTAATACAATCATCAGATCACTCTGTTTAACAGGGTATTTGTCATTTTAAGCCTATCCATGTGTGTTTATTGCTTTTAAGTTCTTAAAGAGATTTTTGTTTATTTAAAAGCAGAACTAGTCTGTTTATGTCAACTTTGTTTTGCTGTGTTGTGATGCAAACAGCAGTACTAATAAGAAAGTGAAACTAACCAGCAGTAGTACAGTAATATTTAGCCCACTCAGGGCTCTTTTCATATAAACATCTCATTGTACGGTAGCATCACTAGCCACTGTGGCACAGGAAAAAGCAGAGTGCTGAAATGGTGAAATGGAAATTAGATTTTGAAAATACATTTTAAACCATCACTCCTGAAGATTTGACTAGTAACACAGGGAGGGATTTGGAACTTTTAATATGATTTTTATCTTGAAATCATCCCATTAAAAACATGGCTAGTGTGAAAATGGAGCGAAACATGAAACTGGAGCACAGAGAAGTATCTGGCCCAAACTTTTTAAAAATTGTTCCTTCCCAACGTACATCTCAAATTTTGGAAACATACCTCCTCACACCACTTTAAAACTCTCCTATGGGGATGATAGCCTCCTTTATAAATCACTAGGAGATCTATGGATGAACTATGCTCTATAAGAGCAAAGTATTCATTATTATTATTGCTGCTGTACATGCTTTTCCCACTACCTTAAAAATAATAAAACCCCTCTGACTGTATCAATACTTACAACAAAGCTAGCTTGGGTCTCTAGAACACAAGTCATTTGAAAAGCAAGGTTTAATCTTAGATTCATTAAAAATATAGTATCCTTCATCCTACAATCCAATTAAACAGTAGGTGGAAATTTGGGCTTTGAAAAAGGAGAAATTTTAGCTGAAAAGCGCCACCTTGTGTCAGAAATAGAAAATTCTGGTTTCTAACAATTGAGCTGTTAGCACATCCGGGGTTACCTAGCTTACTGGTAAAGGTAGCAACCTAGCATTCTGGTTAGACTCACAGTTATTGCCAGATGGTCAGCGTTCCATGGTAACCAAGACACTGTTTTTTTTTCCATTTGGCTAAGAAAGTGAAACTTTTTCCTTCTGATGTAGGCTATATCACTGCAATTCATAGCTTTGCCATCTTCAGACTAGAGATTACTACACTGCACTTTGGTTAGGGTTCCTCCTCAAATCCATCCAGAAACTAAAGCTAGTGTAGAATGTGGCAGCCCACTTGTTAATCCTACTGTGAGCATATTGCACTAATGTTTCATAATCTGCACTGGCTCTGTGTGGATTACTGGGGAGAGTTTAAGGTCTTGGTATCGACCTAAAAAACCATAAATGACCTGCTTTTCTGAGAGATGCCTTTTTTCCCCCATGTGACACTGTCACAGCGGAGATTCCTACAGCACTCATAACATACCCTTAAATTATAAAAGAGAGGGGGCTGCTGGCAGGGCATTCTACAGAGAGCCCTTTTCTTGTGGAATGCACTCATCCTGCCCTTGGTCCAAAATGGCCCAACTCAACTGACCTTTAGGGCATGCTATAAGGCTCATCCTTTTAAAAGACCTTTTGGGGAAAGAAGTTTTATTTGAGGGAGGATGTGATATTTATTTTATTTTATCTAGGCTACATGGTGTATTTAGCTATTGCTATACTTTGAGAACCAGCAGCAACCCTACATTTTGCTTACTCTGTTTTTAAGTTAATTGTCAGGGGAGACACAGAATGTGTGAGAGTGCACTCCTTATATTTTCACAAATCTAAATAAAGACTCTACACTTTACATTACTCAAAAGCTCACTTTTACACTTGTAAATACACTCGTCTCAGTTTGGGGGTCAAGTTTTAGTCAACAGCATCCAGTTAATCCTGCAATACCTGCTGGCCCAATAAACTGTTGATCAACACTAGTCATCTTGTTTAATCTCCTAATTCTAGAAGGTCCTTGGATACTATGGTGATGAGCACAGTATAAGAACATAAACAGAACAGAATAGAATCTAGCATGTATCAGGCAAGTGAAAGACTTCCTCTCAGTCTACTCAGGCAGCTAAATTATCTTGTTTAGGGCAGTGAAATTCACCCAGGTGTGGCAAAGTTCCTATTTACCAGTTACACCCATTCAAATGCTTAACATGGGGCTTATCCTTATGTGGTACACTGAGCCTCATACAAGCCGTATGCACTGAGGGGAAATTATATCCATAGATAAAGTTTATTCAGGTCAAACAGTAAGCAAATCCTGCACCTCTATTAACTGGATCAGAGCAATTACCAATCTAGAAATGGATCAAACTGCAATGACTAAACAGTCTCATTTTTAACTCTCCTTATCACTAATCAATATTCAAACTTAGTGAGTTTCAAACAGGAATCGGTGCCGTTACAATACTAATTTGAGACCTTTACCAACCAATGCAACCGCACAGGATTTATGAGTGAAAGAAATAAGAGTGAAAGGATTTCATGATCACGAATATTGTATTCATGTCAGCATTATGGACACAATATTGGTGTTTAGTTTACTGTTTATATACTACAGCCTCAGCCCAAAAGGTAAGCGGACTGTTTTTAACTGTTTGCAGAATTCTAACAGAACAAAAAGTATACCGGGGACACAGACACGTCATTTATAAATTACGTTTGTTAGTTAATGTTTAGGTACTGCTCTGAAAATGTCACTTATTAAAAGCTTTTTAAAAAGGAATGAGAAAAAAAATCTGTAGAATTTGGATTGCCATACCACCTCCCATACTCAAGGCATCTCAAAAACTTTCTAAAGCCTATTCACAAATAAGCTGGCCACATATAGGCAATATACAATAGCAGTTCTACTCTCAGCAGTATCATTATTTTGACCATTACACCCTCCACCCCCCCACCTTTTTTTTTTTAAAATATATATATATATATATAAAGATAGCATGCACTAGTTATCTCCTTATGCTTTCAAATAGTGCTGTAAGAGCTTTCAACTTCCCTCACTGAGTCACTAACAATAGGCAGAAGGGATATTTCTTGTTTAACATACCATTTCAAGGCTGACCCCTCCACCTAAGGTATTTCAAAGTTGCCAGCCACCATATTACCTCTGTGCCAATGAATTGATAACTATTTGTGTGAACAAAATTCTTCCTGTACACTTGCTTACAGCCTCAGACTTATGCAAAAAAACAAGAAAGAATACCTCTACCCAATTTAAGCTACAGCAGGAATTTGGCTGGACAGAACTGAAATATAAATGTGGCAACACACCCCTACTCTTTTAGAAAGGGGTCACTAATGATCTTTTATATTACTATCGATTTGCACTTCTAGCACAGTTCAGTTCCCTTGGATTAACAGTGATGGTAACTAAACTACAATACAAGCAATCTTAAAACCAAGCATAGCAAATAACTCTGCTGACAGTATCAGTGTTCTCTCTTGGTTTTTAATTTTATTCACTCACAGTGGTGGGTGTATGTTGGTTTCACACTTTTATGATCTTTAACATTGTAAAATATTTTGGGAATGGTGCGTATGTTAGAGCTCAAACCAAACTCTTGGCTCTGAACACATACACATAGGAAGTTTGGGGAAAGTTCAGCGCTGGATATAAATTTTAACTCACTTCCACTTCTACAATATGCTGATCCAAGACCCCAGATCCACACTCTTCTCCCCCACCCCCAAAATTCACTGCAAGTTTAAGTCATAATCTAGACTTTATTAATCAGAGCAACTCTAGTTGCTATTAAAGTAGCCGTGAAAAATGAAGAGGGGAGTTGCGTTTAAAAATTTTTAAAATCCACAAAGAGAGGTAAGAAGGAAATTGTGCACATGATTAGTCTAGTAATCTGTCATGTCCATTCCACTCAGACCTCAGAGATTATGACTGTCGTGTGGAAAATTCTTCAGAAGTACTATCTGAAAGCACAAGAAGCATGAACATCTTACTGCAAGGTAGGGAAGCAAAGGAAGTGGGGAGGGAACTCCAGTTAGAAGAGCAAGGTAAGAGCAAAGGGGGATTCATTTATTAGAAATATAGATACATAGTTTGTTATGATTGGGAGAATCACATGGTAAATTGCCTGCCTGGTGCGAAGATTGCAGATCTCAAGAGACATCTAGACAGACTTATGTGCAGTGCTGGAGACCAGCCAGTGGTCATGGTACATGTAGGTACCACTGGCATAGGGAAAGGTAGGAGAGAGGTCCTGGAGTCCAAATTTAGACTGCTAGATAAGAGAGTGAAGTCTAGGACCTCCACAGTAGCATTTTCTGAAATGCTTCCAGTTTCACACACAAGGCCAGAAAGACAGGCAGAACTGCAGGGTCTCAATGCGTAGATAAGACGATGGTATAGAGAGGAAGGTTTCAGGTTTATTAGGAACTAGGGAACCTCTTGGGAAAGGAGGAGCTTATTCAGGAAGGATGGGCTCCATCTAAACCACAAAGAACCCAATCACTGACATGTAAAATTAAAAAAGGTTGTAGAGGATTTTTTTTTAAACAACGGGGTAGGGAAAAAGACAACTGCTGTGGAGGAGTACATGGTTCAGGCAGAGACATCCCTTAGCGGTTAATTTAAAGAAAAGGAGTACTTGTGGCAGTTACTCTGAAACCTGTAATTTAAAGAAGGCAAGCAGGCAAGCCAGCACTACGGGCTACACTTGTCAAAAGGATAGGAAAGAAGTTGGTAAAGTACAGGTAAGAGCTTGTGAGGAACAGTCAAACGTAATAGTCCCATTTAAATGTAACACATGAAGGCAAGCAGCAGAATATTGACAAAATTTGCAAGTGCCTATATACAAATGCTAGAAATCTGAATACTAAGTTGGGTCCCTGGTTTTAACGGGGGTATTGATATAATAGCCATCCCAGAAACTTGTTGGAATGAGGTTAACTGATGGGACACAGTATTATCAGGGTACAAAATATATAGTCATAGAGTAGGTCAAGCTGGAGGGGGGGTGGCACTATATATGAAAGAAAGCATCGAGTCAAAGAACTTTAATGGACAGAAATGCCATGCTTGAACAATAAGAGTATAGCAGTAGAAATATACTACTGACCACCTGAGCAGGATGGCGATGGTGACTGTGAAATGCTCAAGGACGTTAGAGAGGCTACAAAGGTGGAAAATGCAATATGTAGGATTTCAACGATCCTCATATTGACTGGGTGTACGTCTTCTCAGTATGGGATGCAGAGGTGAGAAACCTGGGGAACTGTCCCAGACCGAGGTGTTAAGAGAGACTTTTGGAACAAACTGATAAATTAAATAGTAATAAGTCACCAGAACCAGATGGTATTCACCCAAGAGTTTGAAGGAATTCAAATATGAAATTGCGGCACTACTAACGGTATGTAAACTATTGCTTAAATCAGCCTCTGTACCAGATGACTGGTGGAGAGCTAATGTGACACCAATTTTTAAGAAAGATTCCGGAGCTGATCCTGGCAATTACAGGCGTGATTTCAGTACCATGCAAATTGGTTGAAACTATAGTGAAGAACAGAATTACCAGACACATAGAAGAACAAGGTATGTTGGGGAATAGTCAACACATCTTTTGTAAAGGGAAATCATGCCTCCACAATCTATTACAATTCTTTGAGGACGTCAACAAACATGCAGACAAGGGAGATCTAGTGGATATAGTGTACTTGCCCTTCCAGAAAGCCTTTGACAAGGTCTCTCACCAAAGGCTTTTAAGCAAAGCAGGCAACCATGGGATAAAAGGGAAGGTCCTCACATGGATCAATAATTTGTTAAAAGATAGGAAACAAAGGGTAGGAATAAACAGTTTTCACAAGAGAAAGAAATAAACGGCGGAGTCCCCCAAGGAATGTACTGGCATCTAGAAAAAGGAATAAATAGTGAGTTGGCAAAGTTCGCAGATGATACAAAATTACTCAAGATAGTTAAGTCCAAACCTGACTATGAAGAGTTACAAAAGGATCTCACAAAACTGGGTGACTGGGGAACACAATGGCATATGAAATTCAATGCTGATAAGTGCAAAGTAACATACTTTGGAAAACATAACCCCAACTACGCATACAAAATGATGGGGTCTAAATAAGCGGTTACCACTTAAGAGAGATCTTGGAGTCATTGTAAATAGTTGTCTGAAAACATCCACTCAACATGCAGCGGCAGTCAAAAAAGCTAACAATGTTATGAACCATTAGGAAAGGGATAAATAAGACAGAAAATGTCATGCTACTAGATAAATCCATGGTACACCCATACCTTGAATACTGCATGCAGTCACGGGCAGCACAGTTATCACAAAAATATAACTACAATGTTAGACAAAATGGGCAATTACATTAAAAAAGCATTTTTGTGGTATTTTAAAAGAACAGAAGTTAGCTCTTGAAAAGAACCCTGGGGAATTACTTACACACACGAACCAAAAATCTGGTCATTTTTTCCTCACTGTAATATTAACAGTTATGTGTCTCTTGTGCGGTACCACAATGTTCATGACTAATCTTGATGGCCTGAATCTTGTACAAAAGAAATGATTTACAATTTAGGACAAGGACTTCCTAGTAGTTATATTTTTGCTTTCCTGTCTCCAGAGTCTGAAAAAGCAGTGACAAAAGGGGAGCTAAACAGAAACCATACAGTCGCCACTTTGCAATGCTCTGGTCTGCACAGCCCCATACAAGTAAATCTCCTTTACTCAGAGAAGATGTACAGTGTTTTCACAAACAAGCCAAACGTTACATACACCCTCCAAAGCCTGAAAGACATCACTGATCCAGATGAGAGTGCTTCTACTGCCCACAGCTGTCTCTTATTAGCAGATCATAAACAAAGTTTTCAGACTGAATTTAACCTTACAGGCAAAGGTAAAAAACAAATCTTTGTTCATTATAGCATATTCCCGTTACGTATGTAAAAAATGCAGTCTTAGGCTTTGTCCACAAGCAGTTGATACGTTGCCAGCAACAAAAGTGTTTATGAAAGCAAAATATCTATATTGATATATTTGTTAAAAAAAACTGCAGTATTATGAAGTAACGATCCAAACACTGAGTAACAGTATTGTTAGACATAGTTTTGTGGACAACTACTGTAGGGAGTTTTATTTTCCAATACATATAGCTATTTATATAGCTAAGATATGGAAATGGAAAACCACTTAATTGTGCAATACTGAACACTTCAGGAAAGAAATATTCCTCCTGGATTTCAGCAGCAGAAGACCTGATTACCATATATAACTGTGATTACTATTCATCATACAATAATCCAGCTCTTTTAGGAAAATGAAAAGAAAATCAAACATAGAATATTCAGCACAGAAGAGTGAATTGCAGGCTGTTTGTTTTTCCCCTTTGTTCCACGGATCTTCCAGTAGACTTTAGAAAGCTCATTCTGTATCAAACCACATATGCAAAATTAGTTGGTTTTCTTTGTAAAGGTGCCAGCTACACTAATTCCTACAGAATTTGGGAATTCTGTTGCAATGCAGTAGTCCTCAGACAGTTAAACAGGACAGTGCAGATGGGACAGCGTCATGTTTTAACTGTGACCCCAAATTGCACTACAGCCCTGCAAAAGCCCAAGTTTGTTGCATAATTCAGCAATACGTCTAAAACACAGTAAACACTCAACTGCACTGCAAAAATCTGTGTCTAATCATGTCAGCACTCTACCGTGCTGTAACATGGTCCCTCAAGATGGCTGGAATTACAGTGTCAACAGGATCAAAGTGTCAACCATATTGAGATTGATGACACTCCTTACATTATGCCCACAGTTTAGCTAAAAGCTAAGGCTTTGCTTTACACTGATGACCCAACTTTGCATAACAATTTAAACTGTTGTGGATCAAAAGGCTTCCAAAGTTTTGGCCAATCAATAAGCATGGGGCCCAAACATATTAGAATATCCATGCTCTACCTTATGTCCCTCCCTTTAACACTGTTATAAGCCCAATTCAGAAACTAATTCAGTTTTACGGAGCAACTTTCATACACTGTGTATCCCAAAAGTGTTTTACAAAGCAACGAGTAAGATATGGTTATTGCAGGGACTGTACAGTAACAGTTTACAAACAGTCTTGGACTTCAGAATAGAAATTCTCAAATGAAGGAACATTGGCAAAGACATCTCACTCACTATATTATCATGTCTAACATGATAACATTGCAAGTTACTAGTACTCTGTTGCAAACTGCCTAATATTCTACCAGTTGTTGGCAACTAAGCCCCTGCTTAGTTTACTCTAGTCTTGAGTTGCTTTTGTTCCCTAATTGGTTTAAATAAATAAAAAAAGTCTTCACTGGTTTTAAACATCTCATTCTTTTCACAGTGTTTCTGGTGGGGATATCAAATTGCATTTTTAATGCAAAGCTGTCTGAGCCGGAAATTTTTGCAGAGCAACTGCACGCCACAGCTGTACACCAACAGAACAGCAACTCAGGTAGCAGTAAGAAGTTTTCTCTGTATAGTCAGCACTGTGATACTCAGCAACCAAGAGTAGCAGGATATGTAAGGATGGGAGAAGGAAGATGGTTTTTAGATTCCACACACACAAATCTTACAAGTTTTCACAAAGACTAACTGTGGTATCTGAAAAATATTGGGCCAGGTGGTTTTCTGAAATTCACACAACCCCTCTTTGTTCTGCAAACTTGCATATTTGTATTGGTAAGCAAAATTTGGGCACTACCTCTCTCATGGGAAATTATGTTCTTGCTCCTATCTCTCAACCAAGCATAAACCAGGCAGAGTTCTAAAAGGTTTCATAGAGGCTTTCTAGATTGATATATTCACATAGTCTTGTGGACATCCTTAAGTGTTAATGAAACGTTCTCTCAGGTTTGGCTGTACTGCGTTACCATCCTAAAGATGAAGAAATCCTCAAACTACCAACAGGGAACATGCTGTCTTCTGTACTGTATTTCATCTACTTCAGAGAGAATGATTTTTCTCCCTTTCTAATCACAGGTATAAGTGAAGACATGCTGCTCAGACTAAGACACAGACAAAGCATCTATGCCAAAGCAGTAATCGTATGTGTCCTGCTACCCTGTGCACTAGCCTTCATTGTGTTTGTTATATTTGAAGTTCCCTTCCCAGTAAGTTTGCTGAGCACAATAGCTCTTTATGACAATTTGCAACTGATATTTTATCAATAGCTAAATATGATTTAAGTTCATTTCATTATTATAATAAAACAAGCAGGGTTCTGAGTTTAAGAAGCCTCAAGGACAGACACAAAGATAAATTCTGTGAGATCATGCCTTTAAAAGATTTGCTAATCTTTGTGATGCACTGGGGTAACCACTTCTCCAGTGAGAGGTCTTATGACCTAATTCAAACTCTGCCAAAACGAGCAATTCCTCACCCTTAGTATGACTACCTACAATGACATATTTTGCCTATTGCTACTAGGGTATACAATCCCAGTGCACACCTGCAACCTTGGGATTTTGTACCAGATGGAATCATCGATACCCTGTCTTTTAAGGCTTTATTGTGGATCATGGGAAACTTAGGTTTGACTCTTGGTCCCAATCACTTGCGCTCCAAGCCAGCACACACACGAACAGTACTAAGGGAGGTGGGGGTGGGGGGTTGCATTTAGATCAAAATGAGGAGGAAACAGTCTTGCAGCCTTCTAAAGTGACATCAATCAAAAGCAACCCTCTTGACTTCAGGATAGGAGTAGTCAAGCATTTTCTAAAGGTACAAGAGGGGAGAACAGAAAAGACTTTCAAGAAAAGGCAGGTTACCGTGGACTCTGAAGTTTTGTAGGCCCTAGATTTCATTATTTAAAGACGCCCCAAGAGGGCATATGCCATGCTGGAGATGTCTGGGGTAGAACACACTGGAAGCTGAGATGGTCAATGTGAATTTTTTTTTTTAATTTCTTTTTTTAAAAAGACATTGTTACTTCCTCTCACACTCTGAAGTGCATACTTCAGTCAAAATTCAGGTTAGTCTCCCTAGAAATGAAAAACCATCATTTTACTAGCTTCAAATTCTTGGTATTTTGGGCTGGTAGCGTCTTTCCAACTTTCTAATGGCTTCTCCTTCTTTTCCGAGTGCCCATGCCCTAGCTGGAGCCTGCTATGCAACTGTATTCAGAAATGTAAAAGACAAGGAGAAGAACGCACAGAAAACCCAAATTCTGTATCAGCCGAAGGATCTGCCATGGTAGGTCACAAAAAAAGGGAACCACACAAGTTTTTAAATGTAGTTCAGTAACAATATTTCATTTAACAATACAGATCTCCCTCAATAAAAGTGAATGGCACCATAGGTCTGAAAGTGTGTTATGAGGGTGTCTTTTCAAGATTAAATGATTTAATCTTTTTTTTTCCTGCCCTGTTAAATGAACAACAAAAGGAGGTGGGTATCCAATTTTTAGAAAAAGGGCCTGGAGGATTCAGGACAGCAGTGTTCTAATGCCACCTCAGAAACCTACTCGCTGTGTGACCTGGGCCAAGTTACTTAACCTCAACGAGTGGCCATTTATTTCTCTATGACATAGTTGTAATACTCACCTCCCAGTGATACTGTGAGATTTAGTGTTTGTAAAGTGATTTGAGATCTTTGGAGGAAAAAGCCTATACTGTCAAAGAAACTATTTAGAAGAAAGGACAAATAACAGCACTGTATTAAATAGGGAATAGTTTAGGAAGTACAATGTAAAACTCCATTTCACAGATCTTTGAAATGTATATTAAGCAGCAATTAAAAGCTGACAGATTCAAAGCAAAGAACATCAGCAAGGACTCGGCACAGTTTAGTTTTCAATTGAACATTAGCATAAAGATTTCACATAATTGAATGGTTCTGTGCATAGACCAGTCATATATCTTGTGTATCAATGGCCACTGTCGGAAGACAGGATACTGGACTAGATGGACCTTTGCTCTGACCCAGTATAGCCGTTTTTATGTTCTAATGGAACAGAATGCTATGGGTTTTATCCTGAATACAGAGGGAGCCATTCATACCAGACTTGGATATAGCGAAGTAAAATGAATGGCCCAAATAGTTTCAAAGCATAACAGTATGCATCCGATGAAGTGAGCTGTAGCTCACGAAAGCTCATGCTCAAATAAACTGGTTAGTCTCTAAGGTGCCACAAGTACTCCTTTTCTTTTTAGTATGCCAATTGAAATTCCAATTAAACTGAGTCTCTACAGTATTTAGAGTATGGTGAATACCGCAAAATAAAACAGTCACCAAATATTTGTTCAATAATGTTTAATTTGCTTCATGCTCCTGGTACGTTTGTTTTCTGCAAATTATCCTAGAAAATTAATTTATTAGCAGGATTGTTTGTACATACAAGTTTTGAGCATATGCTGTAAATTTTTGCAGAAAGCAAATTTCAGATTTATAACTGAGCATTCACATTAGAAATCTGATTTTAAGATTTACTCTCAACCAGTCAGAGAACAGAAATAATACCATGTGACATGTGTGTCCAATCAGAAAACCTAAAATATTAAATATTTGCAATGAATTAATTGGGAACAAGCTACAGGCTAAAAATTTATTGTAGAAATTTGGCAAATAATTCCAAACAAATGAAAAATGCCATCTGTGAAAAGTTCTGAACAGAAAGTGGCAAAATATGAATACTTTATTCATTACAAATCATTCACTTGGCTCTAGTGGGAGTGAAGTTGCTTGGCGAAAAGCATGATTGCTCTAAGAGCGTTGGGAATTGGATTGAGACCCTTTAGACTCATTTCACACAGGCTACTGAACAGCCATCAGGCAGTAACTTTTGGCCACAATCACCATGGTATACATTCAAACAGAGAGGCTAGAGGCAAAAGGCTGTGTCTACCATTTCCAACCCCAAGAGCCACCATCCCCCACTACAGTCTACTTCAAATTGAAGCCAGAAGAGGTTATACTAAATTATTGGCCTGAAAAAACAAGACGACCATTACACAGGTCAGATTTTAGGAGCAGGGCTGCTAAATTTAGTAATACTGAAATATTCCCCTTCATTCCCCAGAGAGGAGCTTCTTATCAAGCACCTTGGACCAAAGCAGCCAAGATCATTGCCATTCATGAGACTTAGTTCTGAAAAACTGCAAGCTGCAAGAGAAAACACAACTTTCTGTTTTATCCAAGCACAGGTTTTTGCTTTACCCAGAAGTCTGCATTATTTTTCTCCTCACTTCTTATTGTTCAGAGAAGCAAGAACATCAGCATTTTACACGATACAATCAAGCAATTACAGATTACAATGAACGGTTACATCTGAGTGACATTAGCCTGTTTTAGGGGCTCTCCTTACGGAACTAACAGCTCGGAACACATCTTGGTGTTGACTCCCTCCATGAACTATCTGGAATCACATTTTAACTTCAGCAGTAGACTATGGCCATTAGGAACAAAGGGGATAATGGAAAAACCTACTTACAGAAGCAATAAAAGTCTCACCAACATTGCAAATTCTCCCTCTGTCTTCCATAGATTAATTGGAGTTGGAGTTCACATAGCAACTAACATCTGCTAAACTGAAGATTGTATCTAGACAGATTATACTTAAATGCGAGACAATGATTATTCAGAAAAGCATCTAACACGGGAACCAACTAAAAGTATATATGCCCTGTCCATTGAGCTTGAGGGCCAAATTCTGCCCTTACATATACAAACTCTTGCTTGTTGTCAGCAATCAAAAGCTCCCTTCATCAGCATCTTCAAAGCATGAGGAATTTGGGTTAGCAATAACAAAGTTCAACTCTGCCCCATTTTAAGCATCCCGTGCCACTAATTTTCTTGTGTTCCTCATTTTGTCATAAACTGGATCATACCATGGTTTAGCAGTTCAATTAATTTGGGACCTTCACACTGTAATGTTGCTTCCAAATGAGACCATAGGCCAGACAGTTATTTGTTGTAAAAGGAGCACAGGTTCTGAGGGAAGATAAATCAAAAGGTAACCCCACATTTCTACAGGCAGATTTCTGCGTGCATATTCTTGAACTCCCATTGCATGGAACTAGACCATCAACTTCCCTTGAAAATTCCACAGATCCATGGAGTATACAAGACCTTCAGGCCAACTGAACAAAGTGACATTAAAGTTCCAGAAATGTAGTCCAGGTTATGGATTCAAGGAGCCAAATCTGTAGAAGTCAGAGACAAAACTGCTGTATTAGGTCCAATCTAGTCCATCCCTCTATGAGTACAGGATTTTCCCCTGCAGTATAGTTTCCATTGCTTTGTCCAATCTGCTTTAAATGTCTCAAGAAATGGATGTTCTCCAGCTCTAGTGTCACTGCTTTATACTGTGTGCATAGAAACAGTGAAATGAAATTGCTGAAAAATCTAGATATTGTATTATCCCATGTTCAGTACACACACATACACAAAATCATGGGTGTTTATATGAACAGATACACCAGTTATCCTCAGGGATCTGTACAGCCAGTGGACCTGAGTCTCCACTGCCTACCACCTTGTGTAGTAATTTACGTCTGTGAAAAGTGAGTAAAAAAATCTGTTTAAAATATTGTCAGATATGAATTACTATACAAGATGAAAGCCAATGGAAAAGTCAGGCATTAGTCCTTCTGCCCCTTAGAAGCCTATTTTGAGCTTCATTTGAAAGGAACCTAATCCCACCAAATCTGGCCTGATTTACTGAATTTTTTGCATAGCCTCAACACAAAACTAGGTGAAACTCAGTTTCAAATTAATTCTGCTATGAGGTTTTTTGAACCTAGAACTCAGAAGATGCCACACAAATTTAAACTGAAGAAAATGTTCACACAAACTGCTGAATTTTCCAAAGCTCTGCATAAAACACAAGCCTAGAAATCTGCAAGCACTATGTTTCTATTATTAAATCCAAGCATGAGGAAATTAGGTACACTGATGACCAAAAAGGACAGAAAGACACTTTGATCCAGTTTTCATCATTTGCTCTGTACAACTCTGTATCTGTAAACCCGTTCTATTCCAATTAAACCTTGCCATTTATCAACGTAAATATCATAGTCTAATCACTATGTAACACAGGATTTTTATCAACTGTCACACTGAAAATTCACAGCCACACACTTGCATAACTGTACCTCTTAGTGAATATACAGAAATACCTTGAAAGTGTAATCAGAGTAAGTGTGAGATTATTATTCTGCAGAGATCAATAGTGGCTAACTATGGCTAAACCTATGCTGCAATCAGAGGTCCGACTACAGTACACGTAGACATAGCTGGGCTAGCTTTGATCTAACGAGCTCAAATAATAGCAGTGAAACCATGACAGCACCAGGCTATACAAGCCCATCCAGAACCCTGTCTGTTTACTCACGTGGCCAGCCCATGCTGCAATGGCTTCACTGCTGTTGTTATTTAAGCTAACTAGATCAAAGCTAACTTGAGTATGTCTGTATGTATGGCAGCGAGGCCTCTGATTGCAGTGTAGACATACTTTATATGGTGGAGTGGGCAAGCACTCAAAGAAAAAAACTCTTACCAAGACTACTTTCCCCAAGGATTGAGCCTTTTATACTTAGAGTGCACAGGCTAAAATGAAAGAAAAAAAGATTTTTACATTCACACAGAATTACAGAAAAATACAAGGACTCTATTAGCTGAGTGTGCCGCTGTGCCTCCAAACCACTCAAAACAAATCATCTTTGACTTAACAAAACACTGGTTAACTGGTTTTTTCACCACATTTTCATGTGTAACTGCACTATCTTGTTCTGGCCTGCTCACCAAGAGAAACTAAATACTGCCTGAAATATGATACTTGTAAGATTTCGAGCCAAGTTTTAAAGTCCCCATTAGTTCAGAAGAGATTTGGATTAGAGATGGGCTCAAACCAGAACACCAGAACTAACTCCTCCCCCAACCGTACAAACTGTATGGAGGTTCTAAATCCAGAACTCAACTTCTGACATTGGGCCCATCTCCAGTTCAGATAAGGATTCAAACTTTCCGGTGTTAACCCAAACTGAATCTCTGAACTGTACGCAGTTCACCCATCTCGGATGCAAGCTTCACGTTTCATAAATGAATTGCTGAAGGCGATATCTGAAGACGAGAACAGCTTTCATCTCAAGTTCTCCTGTAAATAATTAAATGCCAAAGATCTGCATAAAATGAATAAAAGCGGCCTTCTAGCCTAGTTGTGAACAACAGGACATTTCCTCCAAGCAATCTAGATTCTGTCTTTCTAAATCAGTGTCATGCATCCTCCACAGCGGCACAAACAAAATTTCAAACAAAATTAACATCACAAAAGAGGTACAAAAACCATGTCATATTTGAACAGTGATGACAAGTTTTTTAGGAGGTTTGGCTTGTCTGGAAGAGGCGATTACTAAGGGTTACAATACCCAATCTTATGGATAATAGGTGGACCTCCCTGCAGAGCTTATTGCATGACTCGAATCTAACAATGTATTTGAAAGGCATGAAATATTAGTTAAACCATCAGTGCATCATGTACATGTGTATATGCATACAAAAAAATAATCTGCACAAATTTGCCTTAATCTCTGAGAGACCTTCTGGTGTCAGATGCAATCACAATAAACAAAAATATACTCGAAGACCCAGAAGAGAATGATGCTGCAGAAAAGGCTCCCAATGTGGTCCTGGCGTCACAACACTACAATATCATCGTGTTATGGGCGTAAGTAAGGCTACGTTTTAGTCGCAGGTATTTTTAGTAAAAGCCATGGAAATGTCACAGGCAGTAAACAAAAATTCACAGCCCATGACCTGTCCATGGCTTGGCCTATGTATCCCTAACTAAAACTTGGGCTGGGGGGGCCACAGGTGCTCTGGGGGTGGTGGTCCAGGGGCACTGCAAGTGCTGCGGGGCAGCCCAGGACCCCCGCTGGTGCTGGGGGTGAGGTGGGTGGTGGCGCACGGCCCAGGACCCCTGCTGGTGCTGGGGGGAGGGTAGATGTTGGCAGTGCTGGCAGGCTCCATGGAAGCGGCCGGCATGTCCCTGCAGTTGCACCAACTCCTAGGGGGAGGGAAGGCCAGGGGGGCTCTGCGCACTGCCCCCGTCACGAGCGCCAGCTCCGTAGCTCCCATTGGCCGGGAATTCAGCCAATGGGGGCTGCGGGGGCAGTGCCTGCAGGGACATGCTAGCCGCTTCCGGAGAGAACCCCCGCACCGCACCCGAGGTAAGCACTACCCCCCACCCAAACCCTCTGTCCCAGCCCTGAGCCCTGTCCCACACCCAAACTGCTGCTGCTGGCCAAGGGGCTGCCTGGCTCGGGCAGCCCCGAGCCAGACACACCGGCCACTGCAGAAGTCAGGCTTAGCGATAAGTTATGAAGTCTTTCTGGTGTATGTGTAACTATATTCAACAGGGGGTCTTAGTAGTGCCACTTCTAAATCGCAGGGGTTTCTGCCCAAAACAAGATGCACCAACTCCATTCAAATCGCTCTGATTGGGTGCCCCCAACATCCTCCTACCCAACACAGATACACAGTTGCCAAGTGAGTACAAAGATGACTGGAATGCAACAAACCCAGCATTAGGAAGCAGTCAGGAAAAGATCAACCAGTCTCTAGAGTGCAGATGGGTGGGGAAGGTGCAGGGAGGAACCTGGGAATCCTTCTCAAGGGAAAGTGAATGCCAGAGTTTCTCTCTACTGCTTTAGCAATCCTGAATGGGGAAGCTGAAAAGATGATCTCATCATTTTAGGAAGCTTATTTATAGGCTGCTACAAAAAGAGAAGATTAAATTCCTCCATGGTATATCTCCACTGAACTTAGCAGTATCACAACAGGAAAAATTTTGTTCCAGAGAACCGAGGTTAGCAATAAGTGCATTACGTGAACTGTATTATACAACTATGAAAATGAACTATAAATGCTCTAAAAACACATTTGGGAAAATTTTGGCACTGACAGGAGATGGAGTTTTATTATACATTATGTGGAACTTCTAGACAAATTGTGAAAGGAAGCAGCTTCAAACAACAAACGCAGTAATTGTGCTGAGCAGAGAGAAGGAACAATATGACCCACAATCTCAATGCCTCACCTTCATCTCAAAGCTTTGGATAACTGCCTACCACCTACAGATCCGCCTTCATATCATCCTATAGCCTGTCTCATTCCTCACGTTCCTTCTTACCTTCTCTTCTAATGGAGCCTTTTCTCACTCTCTACCACACACCCTTTTCTGTACCAAGACTAATACTCTCAATAGTTTTCCATGGCTCCTCTCTAGATTACCTATGGGAGGGTCCTGGCTGAGTCTATCATGAAGGGGTGATGCATCGGTGTATGAGATATTTGCAGGAATTACTGGTCATTTTGCAGCTAAATTGGTAATAGTCATTCTGCCACCCATGGAAAACAGCTTGAATTCTTTGTTATTTCACTTACACAAGGATACACAGGTCTAGGACAGTGTCTTGGAAAGGATCATTGTTTTTTTTGTTTGAAAGATTTAAACAAAACAAACTTGCTTTCTTCTTACCACCAACGTTATGGGCGCTCCTTTCCCTCTTTTGAAATCTGAGCTTTCCTGTCATTCTTTTTAGCATGCAGACTGCTTCATGTATTCCTCTGACCCCTAAAGCAATATACAATTCTGTAGAGATTAATGTTGGTAATATAAAATGTTTCTAGCCTTTATGATTTGGGGAAAAACATCTCAAATGTTATTTGATGCAGTACTATCTTCTAGAGTGTGCAGATGGTCTGTGAAACACTTGCTCTCAGACACGTAAACTCAGTTTAGCAGGAAGTCAAAGGGCGACCATTTAAATGTCAGCTTCGTTAATTAGAGCCCTGTCTACATGAGGACTACCACATTGTAGTTACACTGGTGCAAACCCCTACTGTAGATCCAACTCAACAAGTGGTTACCATCACTAAATTCCATATACTACAAGGAAAACAGTAAGGAGACTCAGCATGCCCATTTATGCTTCAAACATAGGCAGTTACATAAACTGGGTGCAACAAAGCGGAATACTAACCCAGATCCAAAATTGTGCCAACGTGTAGTGCAGATAGGACCTTAGCCCTATTTTATAACATGGATAAATACACTGCCACATAACAAACCAGGTGTCTGCTATTTTTACAGACAGTTCCTCAGATGGCTCTAATTTTACTTCCTAGCATCTGAGGACCTGGCAAAACTAATTTATGTGCAAACCAGGATTAAGAGTAAATTATTTGAGTGATTGGAGATTAAAAACTAAATAAAGGGCAAGTATTTAAATGTTTCACTGAAACAGGCACATTGCAAAAATAAATAAAACAACAGCCTTCAAATTCATATAAATGGCAAGAGTCCTCCTACCAATGAGGAGACACGCAGGTAAATCTGAACACATTACGCCTTGCAAAGGCTGCTGCACACAGGGCAAGAGAGACTGGCCAGACCTGCAGTTCTATTACCAAACAATCTATAGCCAAGAAGAAGATATTTACCAATAATTGATCGTTATTCTGCAGCTTTGCAGGAACTACGGTGCTGCCAAAGTCCAGAGATGGACCTTGGAGCCTCCAGATGGCTTTCATGCATTTGTTTCTAAATACAGGCTAAAGAGTGTCTTCTTTTTACAAACAGAAAAAAAGAAAACAAACAAATCTTCAGCACAATGATGCCAAACCCCACAACTCCCCCCCACACACTCGCGGTGCGGCCCAAACCCCACAATTCCGTTCCCCAACCCCCACAACTCCTCCCCCTCCACCCCCTGGCGGGGCGACCCCCGAACTCCTCCCCCTCCGCCCCCTGGCGGGGCGCCCCCAACCCCCGCCCCCCAACTCCTCCCCCTCCGCCCCCTGGCGGGGCGCCCCCTCCCAACTCCTCCCCCTCCGCCCCCTGGCGGGGCGACCCCAACTCCTCCCCCTCCGCCCCCTGGCGGGGCGACCCCAACCCCCGCCCCCCAACTTCTCCCCCTCCGCCCCCTGGCGGGGCGACCCCAACCCTCGCCCACCAACTTCTCCCCCTCCGCCCCCTGGCGGGGCGACCCCCCAACTCCTCCCCCTCCGCCCCCTGGCGGGGCGACCCCAACCCCCGCCCCCCAACTCCTCCCCCTCCGCCCGCGATGAGACACGAACCCTGCAACACACACTCACACTCCCTCCCCCCCACACCCCGTGGGCGCGACCCTAAACCCACAAACGCGCGGCGTGCGCGCGCCCGCGGCCTCGCCCCCTCCCGCCCCGTGGGCGCGCACGTACGCGTTCCCGCCGCGCCGAGCCTGAGCACGTGGGGACGGCCGCTGGGAGTGGAGTAGAGTCGGGGTCGGGGCCTGGGCGAAGCCGGCGTGAGTTGAAGGGCTGCGGGCAAAGCGGGTCGGGAGCCGGGGGAGAGACCACGTGGCTACGGGGGGAAGCAGGGAGATACCAAGTGGGGAGGGGGGGCCGAGTCCAGGCAGGGGGTGGTTGCGCGTTCCCGCCTACCCCAGATGCGCGCTCTGCCCGTTGGAGCGCGCGCCGCCGGGGGCGCGCATCCCCCTTTGCTCCGTTAGGGGGCGCTGAGGTAAACCACAGCCGCAAGGCTCTCAGGGGCGGGGTCTGTTGGGGGGCGGGGCTCTAGCCTAGGGGTGCCTTCGGGGGTCCCATTGGTTCTGGGGGTGAGGGCTCAGGTAGTTGGGTCCCCTTTGGTTCTGGAGGGGTGGATGGAGGTCAGAAACTCCAGGAAGACCACTAGGGACTTTGACTTTAGGTGGCAGGCAGTCAGATACTATGGTGATGGACGGCCCTATAAAACCCTAAGATAGTGCCCTGGAAGTGCCTTGATATCAACCTTGTTATCTTTTGCATTGCTGATCATTTTACCAGGAACTGCACCTATTCTGGAACAAGGAGTAGGAGGATAATATTCATCGTGCTAAACTAAAGCAGTGTTTCTCAACGACTGCTCCATGGCCCTGGTCCCTGAGATCTCCCTGGCCCAGTTTAGGAACGCAGCAAGCAGGTCCCTAGTATCGAAAAGGTTGAGAAACACTGGACTAGAGTACCCCCTTTCTCTTCCCCATACTTGCCTAGAGTTGAAAGGGTCCTTATCCTATACCTAATTTCAGTAGCCCTCTATTCTAACATACATTTCTATTGCAATCCTCCATTGGGTGTTTTTGTTTGTTGGTACTGATACATTTTACATCTTTCACACAATGAAATTTACATTATTATAGATTCTTGGGGGGAATCAGTTTTAATTAAAATAGATTCAAGTAACAAGTTTCTGTTACTAACAAAATTGTAACTTACTCTGGGGAAGTGTGAGTTTGATTGCTGTCCTGCTCTCTTCTGGGAATTTTGATCTGAAGTGTGATCTAATGGCTAGAACAGAATCTGGACTCTGCTCCCTGGTTTATGACTGGTTTGCTCTGTGACTTTGGGCAAGTCACTTCACTTCCTTGGCCTTAGTTTCCTTATTAGTAAGTTGGAGATACTACTACCACCATACTGACCTCTGTAAACGAATTAATTGCAGGGTGCATCAATTAATGTTTGTAAAGCACTTAGATCCTCGAATTAAATTACTTATTTTCTTTTCTGACAGGAATATAGTTGCCCTGGTACTGTTGCACGAAAAAGGGAGAATATACAGCCAGCCAGCTCACAGCTCTTAAAAGCAGTTATCGGTTCTATAATGTCCACTAACTTAGCTGTGATGAGTATGCTCCTAGAAGAAACTTTCACTACTCCATGAAGGAAATTTCTGTTTTCAACTCTCCGGACTTCTAGGACTCTTTTGTTAATCACAAATAAGCAGTAAGGAAGAGGCTAAATCTGCCTAATACAAATATATAAAACCGTAAAGGCCCAGCTCATGGTTCTGCAGAGCTAATGAAGGACATCTTATAACAAAGTACTCAAGATTCATGATGTTACAGTTACTTGGCAATCACCACCTTTATTGGGGTCACATCAGTCTTCTCTTCAGATAAGTGATGATCCTGGAGCTCCAGATTTCTTAATACTATGAATTGTGTCTTTCTGCATTTGGTTTCTTCTGTCACCTGCAGAGAACAGACTCTCAGCCACCTCAAATGGTCTCTGTTGCAATGACTGACAGCTCTTTTGCTTGAGTAGTTGGTACAATCTTAGAGGAGCTTATCTATTCTCGGGGCTGCATAACAGCCTGCTCTCTTTCAATTGGATGGTACCCTGGTAAACACATTAGCTGGTGTTGGTGTTACACCGAGGAGTGTTGTACAAGGAGGGGTGCTTTTACTGCTGTTCTGAAGAAGAACACAAGTGTGAGGAGGATGGAGCGCCTGGCCTCCTTCAGTAGTAAGTATAATAAACAGAGATTTACGGAAAGGTCTTAAAAATAACTTCCCTCGCTTAAGGGTTGCTGAGAAATAGGGCATTTTGATCCATGTGATGGTTTTTGCCCCAGACCCATCATAAGATAATTTGATGGGGGCCCTGGGTGGATCAGGGGATTGGTAATGGAAATAGTCTAGTTAAATAAACAAATTAAGTATCCCATTTGTTTATTTAAATATAAAGTTTTAAATACAATATAAATATCCCACTGAATAAATCTGTCACAAAAAAACCCACAGACCACTACACAGCATTAATTAACTCCCTTCTTGACAAACTTAGAGAGGCCAAGGCTTGAATTGACTATAGAAACAGAACACCTTTCTCGTCCCGACAGACTATTTTTTAGGTGGTTTTGGGGGCAAACAGATGGGACAGCTGCCATTACCTGTGTTGTGCAGTCTCCCTAGATAAATCTATTACTTAGGTCTCCTGGTCTGTGATTCAGCCAGCTTTCAAAAGCACTGAATCATAGATACTAGAGTTAGAAAGGACCTCTTTGGTCTTCCAGTCCGTGCTGCTTGCATTTCTGCAGGATAGTATTCATAGATTTCAATAGGATAGACTTTCATTGCACAAGTTTAAGGAGCCCAGCACATCACAGTATCCGGCCCAAGTGATGATCTATAAATTTCACCATCTCTGGGAAGATGTCAAGGTGAGGATCTCTCTAGCAGCTGAAGTTGGACGACGAACTTCCAACAGATAGTTGAGGAAGCTGAAACTGCATTAGAGAAGAAAGGGTACATCAGCTGTAACATGTAAACTCTTATTGCCTAAACAGTTTATTTTTTAAAATGTAATATCAACTGATGAGACCACACAGGATATAGATACACTGCTAACTTTATTTTAAAAATACAAGGTTCTAGTGGTTATGGATGATTGCATAAACAATAATATCATGCTTGTGTTGCATTAAATTTCTTTCAGCGTATTTTCTTGTTGATTTCATAGATGACCCTTTTGATAAACCACCTTGCAGAGGCTGCTCTTCCTACCTCATGGAACCATACATCAAATGTGCAGAATGTGGGCCTCCTCCCTTTCTCCTGTGTTTGCAGGTAAGCGGAGTGTAAAAGTGGAAGTGTATGCCTTGTTGAGAAGCAGGTCATCAAAGCTATTTCTAAATGATAAACCATTGCCTATCACCTTTTAGTTACTAGTCAGTCTCGAATCAACTCATGTTCATCTGACAAATATTTGCTCAGAGACAGGAAATGGTAGAGAAAATGTTGGAGGGTGGGAGAAATGTGGAATTCAGCATGAGCAGGTGAAGTGTTTGATTAGACACCCATGGACACACAGAAAGATATGGTCCAATGGACACAGACAGCTAGACCATGCCTTTGTCTCATCACTTAGTATACCCCAGGTCTTATCTAAGCGGAGTTCCTTTTAAATTGCAGTACATAGCTGTGAACCATCCTCAATATAGTATTAAACTGGGAAAGATGGGTGACAAGTTATTTCTTCCTTTAACTAAAGGGAAATTTTATTAATAGAATATCAGGGTTGGAAGGGACCTCAGGAGGTCATCTAGTCCAACCCCCTGCTCAAAGGAGGACCAATCCCCAATTTTTGCCCCAGATCCCTAAATGGCCCTGTTAAGTTTCACAGTCCTGGGTTTAGCAGGCCGATGCTTAAACCACTGAGCTATCCCTCCCTGCAAAGCAAATACCTTGGTGCTGTGTGGACAACAGGCCCATCCAGAAACTGCCACTGGTTACCTAGGCCCTAGCAAGATTCTTCTAGTACTTTCCTGCATATAAATGTCTGTTCTCTGTTCTCTGGAATGAGCCACTGTGAAAACAGTCCAACAGCAGATTAACTCAAATTTGGGTTTTTGTGTGTAGGAGGGGACTAAATCACTATAAAAATCCACTTTTATCTATAAAGAGGACAATTTTTGGTAGTTAATGCACAATAAAAAAAACAGAACTTAAATGTATTCTCAAGGAAGAGGCAGGAAAGTAACAAGGTTTTAATCTTTTATTTTGCAGTGTTTCACACGAGGATTTGAGTATAAGAAACACCAGAGTGATCATACTTATGAAATCATGGTAAATATACAATTTAAATGATCTTTCTTCATCTTGGGTTTTGTTATCCTTTTCTAGAAGTTAGACCCATGTTTCCTAATCTCACATTAAAAGTCTGTTAGGTACACAACCTCGTTTTCAGAATTTTATAACTGTCAAAAAACTAACCCAGTAGCAGATTTTAAAAAAAAAATTTAAATCTAGGGTCATCCAATGAAATTATAGGCAGCAGGTTTAATCCAAACAAGAGGAAGTACTTTTTTCACAACCCACAACTAACCGATGGCATTCATTGCCATGGGATGTTGTGATGGCCAAAAGTATAACTAGGTTCAAAGAAAGAACTGGATAAGTTCATTAAGAAAAGATCCATCAATGGCTATTAGCCAAGATGATCAGGATACAATCCCGTGCTCGGAGCAATTCTAAACTCTAACTACCAGAAACTGGGAGTGGAAAATGGGTGGCTCTTTACGTTGCCCCTGAAGCTCTAGTGTTGTCTGCTGTCAGAGACAGGCTGTGGGGCAAGATAGACCATTGTCTGACCAGTATGGCAGCTCTTATGTTCTTACTGAAATTAAAGAAAAAATATCCATGTCTAACATTATGGAATATGTAGAGGTTTTTTAATTTGTGTTTTATTGTCCATATATGGCTCACAGGCTTTCATTAGAAAAATTGATAGACAGTTATTTTACCACATGAACAAATTGCTTCCTCCCTCCCCCAATGAAAAAGTTTAAAGAAGTTTCTTTTAAAAAACAATTTAGATTTCATTTCATGACACTACACTTTTTTGAATCATAGCTGGTAGATACATTAAATGTTGCTTCTATATTTAGAGCGTCTATAATGACAGTTTCACAAACTAGCAGTAATTATGGTAGAGGGCTTATTGACATAAAACTGCCTTGGGACAAAGTGAAGCTTTTAAACGGCCAGTACCAAAGCAGCTTGAGCTCTTACTGCCAGGTAGCACCAGAATTTCTTTGATTCTGTAAGTGGCGATCTGTACAGAGAGGGACCCTGAGATTTGTTCTTTTTTCTCTCCAGACGTCAGATTTTCCTGTCCTGGATCCCAGCTGGACAGCTCAGGAGGAAATGGCACTTCTAGAGGCCGTGATGGATTGTGGATTTGGAAACTGGTGAGAATTTAGTGCCTGAACCAAAGCCCATTGAAATCAAGTCTTTCCATTGACTTTTGAGAGCTTTGGGTCAGGATCTGAGTGCTGAATATTCTGGCACACAACATAGCATATTCCTCACGGTTAAGAGTCCGATCTAACCATTCGTGTGGAGAAATGAAAGCTCAGGGGGTCCATTTCCAGCTCTACCACTGACTATGTGTGACATTGAGGAAGGCACTGAAGACCTAATCCTGAGAGATGCGAAGCACCACCTGTGAGGTGCAGAATGCCCTCAACTCCCACAGAAGTCACTGGAATTTGAGGGAGCTCGACATGTAGCACGATCAGGCCTTTAATTTCACCCTTCCTCAGTTTACTCATGTGTAAACTGCCTTAAGACAAAAATTTGCAGACTGTGGTCTGTGGCCCACAGATGGTCCATAAAGCTTGTGGTCTGCTGAGAGCTGGCTGGTCACATGGTGCTGGCTCTTCTTGTTTCCTGCTGCTATATCACATTAAAGACAGTTAAAAATAATTACTTTTCTGGTATTGGTCTATATTCAAGTAATTGTAGTTGCTACAAGGATGTTAGGCTTTTGCAAATTAGAGAAGATCAGGCTTGCAATTGGGAGCCATCTCCCTTCCCATTCACAAGACAATCCCTGTATTAAGATGTGGTCCATACTTAACAGCCAGACTGTAAAATTAACAGAACTCCAGGCTCTGCTTTAAACAGAGCTACATCAGATCTCATGAATGTAATTGCAGACAAAATTAAATTTGAAAACCTGTTTGAATTTCCATTTAGGAACACAGGATAAAGGACTGGGTCATTGAGTCCAGTCCCGTTATTGCAGGCAACCCATTCAGATAATGCCGTAAAGTTATCAAACTCCTTCTTAAAACTAGTTAGGTTGTTTGCTCCCACTACTCGTATTGGAAAGCTATTACAGAACATTGCTCCTTTGATTGTTAGAAACTATCATCTAATTTCCTGCCTACATTTATTCATAGCCAGTTCATATATTCTTATGCCAACATTGTCCTTTAGCTTAAATAGCTCTTCTCCCTCCCTGCTATTTACTTTCTATAACTACATCTGGGGAGAAATCATATTCCCCCCTCAGCCTTCATTTTGCTAGGCTGAACATGCCAAGCTCTCTTTTTAAATGATTCTTTTTTCCATTAGTGAAAAATCAGCCAATTTCTTTGGAATTTTCCCCTCCGTAGGCAGGACGTGGCCAATCAGATGTGCACAAAAGCAAAGGAGGAGTGTGAGAAACATTATATGAAACACTTCATCAACAATCCCTTGTTTGCATCTACATTGCTGAACTTGAAGCAGGCAGAAGAGGCACAAAACGCTGACATGGCCATTCCATTCCACCGTAAGTATCCACCGTAGGGATGGACACTGTCTCTAAGATAAAACATTCAGGGAATTCAGATTGAACCAAAGTGTGTACTTTGCTTTTACTCAAAAAGGAGAGTAATATTTGGTCTGTGGATCACCATAGAATATTTAAGAATGGGATTTTCCATATCCCGGACCAAGCCTTTTGGTACATAAAATATGCTGCACTCCTTCCATTAGGTGCACTGTGGGAGAGTGAGGGAATGAAGTCACCTAATGTTGAACCCAAGAAGGTGAACCCCTCAAAAATGCTCCTGGTTAACTGTATGGGCAGAGGATTCTCTGAGGAACGGAGTGTACCTGACCTTACCCCAGTGGACTCAGCACTTTTACCCATCCTAATTACAAAATAGTAAGGCTGTCTTACCTAAAATAACTCCTCCTGCATCTGCAAAGGGAATACCCTTTTCTAGAACTGCAGTCTGTTTTGCATTTACATGTCAAATTTAAAAATTCACAGCAACTAAAACCCATATTTTTCCAGCTGCTGATGATCCTCCACGACCTACCTTTGATTCCTTGCTCTCCAGGGACATGGCTGGGTATATGCCAGCTAGAGCTGACTTTATTGAGGTAAAAATCTCTCATCTTATTTTGTAGTTGCTACTGACTAGGGACACACACACAAACACACACACACTCATTCTATCTACAGATTTTCTTAAATATTCATATAAAAAGTAATAAAGAAAATGAGGGGATTGGATGATAAACCTAAGGATAGCCATGGCCTTACTTTAGGGAGTTCCATTTATAATCCGAGAGGCGCACTACAGGACCTGAGAAGCAGCTAACCGTGACTTTGTGAATAAGCGTTGTAAGACATGCCATTAGCATTACCAAAAGTCTGATAATGAATGACTCTTATGCAAAAAGGCTAGATGTGTGAATCAGATGCTCAACAAAAGGGGGGCAGCTTATTTTTAGTTTACTTTCCCTAGAGACACATGCATATGGGCCTGATTCAAAGCTAACTGAAGTTCACAAGAAGGCTCCTGTTGCTTTCAGTTTCTTTTGATCAGGCCCATATGATCAGGTTACAAAATCCTCTTACAAAGCAAGCTTCTATTCATTCAGTGATCACTAACGTCATAATTAACATACCAGGATAAAGTCAGTCCTAGAATATGCAGGCACAGCCCCCATTGGCCCGTGTTATTTTTCAATTTTTGTGCAGAATTTTCCACACAGAATAGGAGCAATGGCAGATATTCTTCAGCTCTGTCGTCTGTTCCAGTGAGTTATCAAGGTTCCTAGAATTAACTAGTGAGCACTTGTTGGTTTTCTTTGAACAGGAATTTGACAACTATGCTGAATGGGATTTGAGAGATATAGATTTTGTGGAAGATGATTCAGACATTTTACATGGTAAGTCCCATGTCTTGAGAAGAATGTTTGAAAGTCGTGTCTCAAAATGCCTGCTCAACATTGTTCAATTGATTTTTCTGCACGTATGGGTTTTTGGGGGTAAAGTTTCAATTTTAATAGAATTCTCTCAATTGTGCGTGCTGAGTGTAACACTTGCATTTCTATAGTGTATTTCAATCCAATGCTCCTGCCTTAACTTTGAACAATGGGTGTACAGGCTATATTTACATATAAAGAGATTGCCCTACCCACCACTGAAATGTAGCCAACTGTAAGGTGGAACATCTTAATAAGGCCCAACCACATCATACCACACTTTAGAAAAGGAAGTCAGGAATACTATAGCCAATAGAAACTGCAGGGGGAATTTGGGTAGGCATATGGTATTACCAAAGAGAGAGTTTTGCCAGGTTACAGGCATCTTTCCTAGAATAGCTGTGTAAAGAACTAGGATACAGTCATGGATCTTAAGAGGTCAGAACCTGGATTTTACCATGACCTGAAAGGTAGCACCCCATGCAGCACCCTGTCTGCTAACACCATGCTGTGGCATTGCTTCAGTACTGACTTAGATGCAACAGTGCCATCTAGTGAATTACTAATACCACTTCCTGTTGCATCTAGGTGTTGTTTGAAAGTCTTCCCACCTGTTCTAATTCTGCTTAGCTTGTGAAATCTGCTAGCAGAGCAACAGTAGGCGGTGTCCAGATTAAGCCCTATCCAGTGAGTTCAGAATATTATCCTCTTCAGATATTGTGATCTTTGTTTAGCCAAGTGAGTACACTGAACTGCAGTGGCATAGGTGAATGTAAAGATTTCCTTTTCCCCTCCACGAAAAGGAGGGTTACGCTCACAGCTTCTAATATTTTTCAAAGAAGAGTCTCTAACATGAGTTCACTGAAATTCTGTGAACAAGTTTCTCTAATTGGTACCAAACAAAAGTAAGTATTAGAATTGAATTAGGTTTAAATCCTTGGGGAAAGAGGATTTCTGATCTCTGTCATTTATAAACATTGTTGAATATTCAGCAGTACCATGCTCACATTTCAGAGTTCTCCATCTAATTATTGGGCTGCTGGTTTTCATTCGTTTTATGTAACCGTGACCATGAAAGCCTTAGTGTTCCTTGGAGTCACAGAGAGGAAACTCCAGTTCTGCATAGCCCAGTCGTTCCAAATTTCAGTGTGAAGTTTACCAGGACACAGCAGAGAACATGACGTTGTAATACTTAAACCTTTGCTTGACTCCCAGGAATATTTCCATCTCTAAACTATAATCTTGGAATAGCAACAGTTTGTCTGCATTATAAATCAAGTCACTGACTAGTGTGCATTGTGCAGAGATTCAACATGCTCTCTCTGACGACAAAAAAAAAGTTCTTCCTCTTTAAACATGTGTGGAAAGAAATTACGCGTAAATACAGCTGCTCTCGTTTCCTCCATTAACTCCTGGCAAATCAAAATGCAGACAAATAAATAAATAAACAAATAGTGTCCTGGTTCTGTTCGCTAATTCATCTATTTTAACCTATTCATACATTTGCTATTCATTGCAACCAGTTTACCGACACAATCTTCCACACCAATTGCATGGTCTCTCCTCCTCCTCCCCCAACTTTAGCCATTTAAGATATCCCTCAAAGAGGTACAGCACAGAACTCAGAACCCAGTGGAGGAGAGTGGATGAGGAGACTGTAAGCCATCTTTGTACTCTCCCAGTCCTTGGCTGTTCTGGGGGCTGGAGAGGTCCTCCAACGTACCGGAGGCCTAAGTTATGGCAGTCTCTCCTGGTTGTCCTGTGGGCCACAGCATTGCCTGGAATTCCTGCAGCTTGTCCCAATATGTCCCTCCTGCTCCCAGCTCCTCCTCTGGGCATACCATCTTCACTGGGGCTTGCAAGAAGGGCCAGGATAGGCAACCGTATTCTGTCAGCCACACCTGGGGTACTTAGGGCTCCTTCAAAAGGCTCCGGCCCTCTTACTCAGCATAAAGGGGGCTAGCACAAGGATGAGGATCGCACACAGAGTTCTCAGATAGGAATTCCGCCCCCCGCCCGACATTTAGCCTACATTTGTTTTGTTTTGTTTTTTAAGAAAGCCACACATTTTCTTCGGTGTTCCTACCATAACTATTGTGTTAAAAATGGACTTTTGAAATCTAATTTACTTTCCACATCTTGCTTCAAGAAATTCACTCCGATTAGACAATGAAAATGAACTGGGCAGATTTGTTTTATGGTCATCTTCTCTTTCAGGTCTAAAGACCTGTCCCTTTAATTTCATCCTAATTATATTTCCTTGCATTGCTCTACACGGTTTCTCACTACTCCCACAAGAAAGAGGAATGCAGTTTAACGTAAGGCATCTAGACTCCCAAATGTCTTTTATCAGGAGCACAAAACGCTTGTGATTGCTGAGTCATCCAGCTTTTACCACCCCAGATAATCTGGATCCTTCACTTTTACTTCTTGAAGCTGACAAGATGGCTTCAGGAGCAGTGTGAAATACATTATTACAGTTAACTCTTTGTGTGCAGCACATGTAAGTTGGTAAGTGCGTGGGAGTAGATAATTGATATTGCAATTAAATATAGTAAAATGGACAGGATGAAAGAAACAAATGATTACCAATCTGTAGTTCAGTCAGGGGCTTTTGAAAAATCTTAGACATTGAGAGTTTTTATTAGAGATTGAATTATAGTGTTAATTCTTAATCCTCACCCAGACTCTCTCCTCCCCCCCTCCCCCCAAAAAAAAAAAAAGATTTTTACTCTTAACGTCAGAAAGCATTTTACCAAGGCCTTCTGCAGACTTTGAAGAAGTGATTAGATATAGACTAAAACTCTGATTGTGCTGGCGTGAAAACGTGTGCCATGAAACCTGGCAATTTCCTTTTAAAAGTACTATTTTTAAAACACTACACAATGTTTATTCCTGAGACAGCTCTTGAGGAGGCTCTGCTACAGCTGTCTAAAATAGATTCCTTAAGATTTTTCTCTCCTCTGAGAAGGGGTGAGTTTGGATTTTATCCAATGTATGCCTACAAAGACAGGAGCACACCCTGAATGGCACCTGCTTACATAAATTAATTTACATTCTTCCTATTGTATGGATGAGTGATGCCAACTAGTGGATTAGTTGGCCTGAAACATGTCTTTCATTCACTGCCACTCAGGTATCTGCAGAGCAAATGCTGTTAGAGAAGGGAATCGAAAGGGTAGAGCAAACTATATTTGGATATACTCTAGACACATGCACAATTTTTTTGGTTTCAAAGGGGAGGATCTCTGCCTATTATTGGAAGCTATACTGATCATTTCTTATCTTTTCCCATAATGGATACTTTGACTGTGACATCACCTTGGATTTCCTTAGTCATAACATCAACAGCTGTCTCTCCAGCATTCTCCAAGGGGAAAAATATAGGCAGATCATTTTAATTCTTGTAGCATCTCTTTTCTCATTTCCATGCAGCATGTGGCTTAGGAGTAGTCTGGGTCATTCATGCATTCCAGATCTTGTAATCAGCTGCTTCTATGTGAATGTGTCGATAAAGAAAAGGAGAAGACTGTAATGAATGTGAATTTTCTCGGTGTGAGAGATCCATTTTTTTCCTTCATTTGCTTTGGTAAATGTTCACTTCCCTACCCAATTAATCATAATTTCCTTCAGAACGCTTTAAATTCAAGTGAAAGCATCAGAAATACAATCCTCCAGTTGCAGGTGACCAAATTATTTGTGGTATATATAGAGTTTCTTTGTCTACTCAAAGTTCTTCCCACACAAATCCCAGAAAATAATGTGGCATCTTAGCTTTTAGGAGCCTTAAAAATACAAAGGTTTTATATACATTGGCAGTGGTTCCTGTACTTTGTAAGGTATTTCATTTATATCTAACTTACTACATTTCTCATTCTTCTGTTCCTGAATCTAAGCAAGGAATAGAGAATTTGTTAATACTGCCTTGTTGCTGGGCTAAGAAACCCAAGAAAATCTATGTTTAAATATATGCCATCTCTTCCCATCGCCCTATGTTAAAAAGAACAGGGACATTGTAGCTTTCCTATTGCTATGTTTAAGTAATCTGTTGCATCCAGATTCTGTATCAGATAAAGGTTCTATGACATAGGGATTTTAGCTTGTCCGACTTTAATTTGGACACTGATTTGTCCACATAAGTCAAAATACCATATTATCCTGAAGATGCTACATAAATAAAAAGAAACATCAAATGAACTTAGAACTGGCTTCTGAGCTCACACCCCAACCCTTCCGAGTTTCCTATAAAGAGGGATGGCTAAACCTTGTGGCACAGAGGGCTACACTGGCAATTTACATGTGGCTCCTAGTCTCCAGGCAATTTGCAAATAAATATACATATGGTATATTTTTAAAATAAAATAAATTCATACAGCTAAACTTACTGCAGCCTGCCTCTTCATTGCTAGATTAATTGCTAATTGATTTGACTCCCCATTAATAAACTGCCCTTGTCCTTATCCTGCAGCTAGAGAGAGAGGGTGGTCATGTATGGACCACGTTTCTGGGCTCTGCTAAGCTTTGGATACACCTGTTCATACACTGTATTGAGGTGGAGGGAGAAATACTCTTGCTTGATTTCACAGATTTGCATGTTGTCTCTGCAGACTGTAAATCCATTGTAGAATCTTAAGCCTGTTCTTTCTTGGAAAACATTAAAGTAAGTAACACTGAGAGAAATCCAATCCAGAAACACACACACACACACACATGCTTGTTTAGCAAGATGGGTCTTCAAATTATTTAACAGAATTATGAAGCTAGTCCTAGTGGAAGAGGTGGGTGTCTCCTTATCTGCTCTCTCCAGAATGTGCCAAGAAAATTTATTAACCTCAGTGTATCCGTGAAAATGAGTCGCAGAAGCTATAGGTGGATTAGCCAGAAGAATTGTAGACAATTTCATACAGAAAGAGATGGTTTCTAGCAACAAGCAAGTTTTCTCCATACTTGTTGAGAACTGCCCTCTTGGCTGTCTCTTGGCTGATAGCAAAATATAAAAAAATTGTTAACTAGCTAAAAATCTTCTAGGTAGTTTCTGAGAGTCTCAGCAAATTCTACTCTGAATTGAGACAATTCAGATCTCAGTCTTTTTAGCTCTCGGCATTCCTTTAATCCCCTTCCTTATTTCTCCGCAGGCTAGTCCTTGTCGAAAGACGACACATCAAATATTAAGCCTAACCATTTGCTTTTCAGGGAAGTATAAAGGGCAAAATGTTTTCCCTTTTGTGAAAAACAAAAAGTCTTTAATATCAATAGTAAGAATAGTAACTTTGGGCTAAGGAGTGGATAAAGGGGTTCAAGGTCTCAAGATTCACATTCATGTTTGTGATAGCGTTAGGAAAAATAAGTGAAATCAGTTTTACAAATAGGGGTGTGCAGTATGGCAACCTGTGGCCCGCGCCGCTCCTCGCAGCTCCCACTGGCTGGGAACGGCGAACCCCGGCCACTGGGAGCTGCGGGCACCTGTGCCTGCAGATGGTCAATGTGAACAAACTGTCTCGCGGTCTGCCAGCAGATAACCCTGACGGGCCACGTGCGGGCTGCAGGTTGCCCATCACTGCTGTAGCAGCTTTATGCTGCTGTACAGTTCAGTGGTTTGGGATTTTTAACACCTTGAAGCAAAGGCAGCCGGCCTGCTTCGTACAAGTGAAGTGGGCCTTTTCAAGCTGTGATGAACACAGGTTTTGGGGGGATTTGGGGAGAAGCCTGGTGTGATAATCTCGTATGTAATTAATCTGTTTTTCTGATCTTCCTTTCTATACTTGGCAGCTTTGAAGATTGCAGTTGTAGATATCTATCACTCCAGGTTAAAGGAAAGGCAGAGGAGAAAAAAGTGAGTTCTCAACCAGTGATTGTAGTCCACAGCTTCAATACTCACTGTGTTCTGTGCAGTAATACTATCCTGATATTAAGTGTAATTGATTTTAAATAGCACTTTCCAGAAGGATCCCAAAAACCTAATACTGAGGAAAACGTCTTCTATTAGAGCAGATCTCAACTCTGATATTCTGCTTCCCCTATGTGCACAGAATACAGATCAGCCACATGGATCTAAGCAGGAGAATTTAACACTTCAACAAGCCAGGGAGTATGCAGATTCACATACAACAGAATTAATTTGCACATATTGGTGAAATTCCCCCTGGACAAAGGATCTGCACAAGCTTCTACACACCTTAAACTTCCATTTAAGATGTCAAAACAAGGCTGAAGCAACATACAGGCCTTGTGCTCACCATATGCACAGTGGTGAATTTCACCAGTAGAGTATACAATACAAGCATCTCAAAGCAATTTATAAATAATTAACCCTTCAGCATCCCTGTGAGATAATATACCCATTTTTTAGAGTGGGACACTGAGGTTAAATGAAGTCTCAGCAAGTTAGTGGTAGATCCAGATGTAGAAACCAGCAATCCTAACTCAGCTCCCTTCTCTAATCACTGTGCTGCCAGGCCACGGGTACTTAGACTTTGGTCTAGGAGGCCTGACGCCCAGTCTCCTACTCTTACTAAACCCAATCCCTTTCCACAGATATGCTCACATCATGATGGTTAGTACACTAGAGCCTCTTTTCCTAAGTGTCTGAGGACACATAATACAGATAACTATGTGTTGCTAATATGAGGTGGTTAAATAAAGTTTGAATACTTCATTCAACAAATTTCATTACTCTAGAATTATTCATTGAATCTTTCAAATACTTTGTCCAGTTTCTGTAAGTTATTCATCCTTTTACTGCCAGGGCCAAGATGATTAACAACTTTGGAGCAAAACTTGTCCATCCCTCCTCCCAGAATAAAAGGTCAACACAACATGTTATTTTGAAGGGTACTTGAAAGAGAAGGAGACTCATTTAGACCTGCCCTTCCTTCTCCCAATTAAAAAAATATTTGTGTGTGGTATAAACTACATGACGATACGTAATGTGTCTTATTAAAAAAAGGTGTCTTAACCCCAATAGTTGTGTATCACACATTGGGGTCAGTGGCTGTTAAGTTTTTAATAGACCAAGCAGGACAAAACCCTAAAGGAACATAAAACTGTTAACGTCACTGTCACAAAGCCTATTAAATCCTTTTCTACTTGGGATGGAAAAACACTTGTGCAGTTTATGTAAATAGAGGAAGTACTAAGTTTCATAGATTTAAGTTCAGCCACAACCTTGCCTAACAAAGTTACTCAAAAAGCAAGCGCGCTCTCTCTCTCTCTCTCTCTCTCTCAAAACTTGTGTGTATATAAAATAACCACACACACAGGCAATATCCATGTGATAATTGCAGAGCCCTGTGATCATCTCATGCACCTGTGACATCTGACCTATCCTCCGCCCATTATCTCATTTTTTTGGGGCTTAGTCTAACATTCAAACCTCATGAGTGGCTTTAAAACAGCCACTTTGTTGTTTGTTTTTTTAAAACCAAGCTGGCCAAAAATCAAGCATGGGACTTGCTTCTAGCTTTGGAGGGGCAAGACATAAGACATTCAAGAGACCTGACATTTGTGTTTAGAAAAGCTATTTTAGATCCTTTTAAGAGGTTATAGCTCTCTTTGAGCCCTGCTGGTTGAACTCATGGTAACCAAGAGAGCTATCCCAAACTCATGCTGACTAATCGTTTATAAAATATCATGTATTCCCCATTTATAGAGTTAGAACTTGTGTAAAATTGTCTAAATGTTACCAGAACCCCTTTGATGTTTGTATTTGTGCATTAATAAATGAGTTATTACTTATTACTACTTTTTCTTTTTTAATTATAGAATTATAAGAGACCATGGCCTTATCAACCTCAGAAAATTTCAGAGTAAGTACTAAATATAGTAATTTTGTTTAAAAATGGCATTAAGCCAAAGTTAGAGATAGACTTCAAATGCTGGATGTTTGCAGTGTATACTATAGAATGGTTTACACATACTATGTCCAAGATAGTGTCAGTCAACACCTCATTATCATATATTAGGACTTAGAACTGCAAGTTGCAGGCACCATAGCATTCTTTGTCACTTC
This sequence comes from Chelonia mydas, assembly GCF_015237465.2. Classification (NCBI taxonomy): domain Eukaryota; kingdom Metazoa; phylum Chordata; order Testudines; family Cheloniidae; genus Chelonia; species Chelonia mydas. The sequence continues at coordinate 7,885,185 of NC_051257.2, forward strand.
ATTTGTAATTTGTCACCACGGGCAGAATATCAAATTTGGTATCAAACTTGGACCCATACGATGGTTACAGATTATGGTGACCTGTTCAGATTCCTTTAGTCGACTTTCATTGGTGGGATTTATGTTCCCTCTCTCACTAAAAGTAATATCAGATGTGTTGTTAACTCATGGCTTTGTCCTTCGCAAAAAAAAAAAAAAGTGTTACGATCATGACACCTGACTTGGTTTGAGGAAGTTTGTTAGTATTACAATACCACTTCGGGGCCACAATCTGATCGGGCCCCTTTACAACACAGAGGCCCTGTCTACACTAAGCAATTTCAGTGAAAAAAATTCCGACCAGGTCAGCTGCCCTGGTAGCAACACCAGTACAATCTTTAGTGGGGATTAGGCTCCAGGGACATATTTTACCACTGTCAGTGACAACCAGTGCGAATTTTGGCTACATGTGTAGACCCGCCGGTGTTTTTTTTTTTTTAAAGCAGCATTTTTCCCTACCATGGCGTGAACATGTATCATGTGAAGGGAACTATTAACAGTTACCATATGAAGAGGATTCTTCTCCCTCCACAGAATGCCTAGCTGTCCCAATTCTGCTGCCCAGCATAACGATATTGCGCTCAGAAGTCACTTTTTTTTTTTTTTTTTTTTTTAATTATTATCATTGCAGTTTTGGAGAGACGATACCCAAAGGAGGTCCAAGACCTTTATGAAACAATGCGACGGTTTGCAAGAATTTTAGGCCCAGTGGAGCATGACAAGTTCATTGAAAGCCATGCACGTAGGTGTTTTAGTGACTTTGTTCACGTTTAAGCTGTTCAGTGAGAGTAAGCATTTAAGTGGGTGACAGGTTGTTATATTAGTTGTCAACGGCCTTCTCTAAATAGATACGATGCAGGTCTTCCTCCTCCCCTCCCACCCAGCTACCTCAGATAAAATAAATATGGCCTTGGGTGGGTATACTAAATAACCCACACTCTTATTGGTGCATTGTCCATTGAAAAAAGCTAATGCGGTCTTGGGATGCATCAGGCGAGGTATTTCCAGTAGAGATAAGGAAGTTTTAGTACCATTATACAAGGCACTGGTGAGACCTCACCTGGAATACTGTGTGCCGTTCTGGTCTCCCATGTTTTAAGAAGGATGAATTCAAACTGGAACAGGTACAGAGAAGGGCTACTAGGATGATCCGAGGAATGGAAAACCTGTCTTATGAAAGGAGACTTAAGGAGCTTGGCTTGTTTAGCCTAACTAAAAGAAGGTTGAGGGGAGATATGATTGCTCTCTATAAATATATCAGAGAGATAAATACCAGAGAGGGAGAGGAATTATTTAAGCTCAGTACCAATGTGGACCCAAGAACAAATGGATATAAACTGGTCAATGGGAAGTTTAGACTAGAAATTAGACGAAGGTTTCTTACCATCAGAGGAGTGAAGTTTTGGAATAGCCTTCCAAGGGAAGCAGTGGGGGCAAAAGACCTATCTGGCTTTAAGATTAGACTCGATAAGTTTATGGAGGAGATGGTATGATGGGATAACATGGTTTTGGCAATTAATTGATCTTTAAATATTCATGGTAAATAGGCCCAATGGCCTGTGATGGGATGTTAGATGGGGTGGGATCTGAGTTACTACAGAAAATTCTTTCCTGGGTATCTGGCTGGTGAATCTTGCCCATATGCTCAGGGTTTAGCTGATCGCCATGTTTGGGGTCAGGAAGGAATTTTCCTTCAGGGCAGATTGGAAGAGGCCCTGGAGGTTTTTCGCCTTCCTCTGTAGCATGGGGCACGGGTCACTTGCTCCTTGAAGTCTTTAAACCACGATTTGAGGACTTCAATAGCTCAGACATAGGTGAGAGATTTTACGCAGGAGTGGGTGGGTGAGATTCTGTGGCCTACGTTGTGCAGGAGGTCGGACTAGACAATCATAATGGTCCCTTCTGACCTTAATATCTATGAATCTATATTTGAGTGTATTGTTTGGTATGTCAGATAATGAAATACTACAGTCCTATACTAACTGGTCTAGTCTTTCCTCTTCATGAGAGGATCACTGTTCATGCACTGCCGTGCTATACCAAAGAAAGAGTAAAATACCTATGACCTAAGTCTATATTCGGGTTGAGTAAGCGGTTAATTGTAAATTCTGTAAGATACATGTGTGCTGTCTCAGCTAGGAGTAATTATACAGCACAGCCTCTATTAAGTGCCTCACCTTAAATGGTTTCAAACTGTTCCATCATCTAATTGTCCAAATTCTTTTTGCGTAATTATAATGTGCATCTCAGCATGTCCTAGTTAAATTCTCGTGGGGATAATTGCATCCTGCTTACCTAAATTCTGTTGCTTTGTTGGGGGGAAATTACTCTTCATTAGCAAGCACAAAGCAATGTGTGAACAGCTGTCCTGTTCCACGCCAGATGTGGCTGCATTTCATGACACAGCCAGATACTGAGCTAGGGTCTGATCCTACAAATCTTTACTCTTTTTGGGGTGGTACTGACTCCAGCACCTAGTCCCATTGTCTTACTAGCTATAGGGAGGCCTTTTTATTTAATCTGAGCTCCCTTCAACATAGCCAGGGATACACATTAATTACATAAGGCTCCTGAGCAATATAGATACGCTAACTGAAGCCAAACAAACTTTTTGCTTATTGTAAACTAACTGGTACTAGGAAGCTGTATAATTAAATCTCAAGTTAATAAGTATCCCCGAACTGGAGATAAAGGGCAAAGTTAGGTTAACTGCACTACTGAACTGACCACAGAGAAAAGGGGATACAAGCCAGGGAAAATCTTAGAGATAGTCCAGTAATTAAAATTATGGATCAGAGACAATGTAGCATAATGTAAGAGGTCTACAAGATATATAGCTAGCTACTTTAAAACAAGGAAAACAAATACAGGATAGGTTTCCAAACATTGCCCCTCCCTAGACTTGTAGAGAGGAATCATTTGAAAACCTTGGGTTTCTCATGTTCCAATCTCTGTATGTACAGAGTCCCTCTGTGACCAGAGTTACTTAGGGCTCAGTTGTGCTCTTGTTAATGTCAGTGAGAACAAAATCAGACCCTACATTCTCTGTACAATTTCTCTACCTGTAAACTCGGGATAACTAACTGTGTTGTGAGGATTGTTAATGTTTGTAAAGTGTCTTATAAAAGTCCCAAGAGTAGCATCATTTGGCTCATTGATAGTAGAGTAGAGGAATTCCCTGAGCCTGAAACTAAAATAGCTTCCCTGCACAAATAATCTAGAAGTGGTTTTACAAAATAAATCCAAGTTGTGATCAGATTATGTCATACCACATCCAGTAATTTGTAGGTTCTGCTTGCTCAAGATCACAGATGGGCTAGAAGAAAAAGTTAACAATATCTGTGGCTATAAACTTTAGTAACTGAACTGCCGACAAGTAAAGAATGTGCCGCAACATTCACTAACAGCTGCATTTACCCACATTTGGTTTTTTTGGATTCCTCTGCTGCTTACTGTTGGGGGGAAAACCAGTGGAATTCGAACTGCGAAGAGAAATAAGGCGTCTACAGGAATACAGGACGGCAGGAATCACTAACTTCTGTAGTAAGTACATGGGAGATTATTCAGCCCAGTAGAGTAGTGAAGGATGCTTAAGCTACATTTAGGATGTGTTAAATAAGAAGATTTTTTTTTTTTTAAATGTGTTTGACTCACTCTTTAGCTAAGAGAGTCTTCTATTAATAATGCATCAGGAGAGCAGTGGGTTTTTTTAGAACTATTTTGAGTTGATGGATAGCCCGGTGAACGCACCATCGAGCAAAGCTCAACATAGTCATCACTCCAAAAAGCTATCAAAGCCCTGGTATTGTAGCTCAGTGCTTTCCATGCGGGGGGACAGGGCAGCTGCACTGGATCGACCAACAGGTGAAGAATGTGAAGGAAGGAATCAGACTTAAAAAAAAAAATCTCATTCAGCCCCAGAAGTGTGATTATAGAAACTTATTTTTGCCCTGAAATTAAATTATAAAGGGTCAGATCCTGACACCGTCACATGCCAAATAGTATTTGACTCCACAAATACTCCCACTGAAATCATTTGGACTCTAATAAGGGTAGCAGAATCTGGACCAATATTAGGGGACAATTCATTTCCTATCTATTGAAGTAAGGGAAGAGCAGACTGAGAATTCTGGTTCAGCACAGTCCGTCAGAACGTGATACATGTTTGCAATAGGTGCAAGAACTTACGATCACCTCAAGAAGACGCGAGAGGAGGAGCGCCTAAAGCGCACGATGCTTTCCGAAGTCCTCCAGTACATCCAGGACAGCAGCGCCTGCCAGCAATGGCTCAGTCGACAAGCTGACATGTACGGTTACAGTAAGATTAGGCCTTTTCCATGCACAACTTTAATTGGAAAGATTCAACATTTCTTTCTATTGGCAATAACAAATGTGTTTCCCAGATTAGTATGGGGCGAGAGGAGAATAGTCTCTAATTCATAGAAATTGAAAAAAAGCCCTAAGTGATGGAAATAGTGCTTAAGTGTCAAACAAAGAGACTAGGTAGGGTGCATAAAGTGTTCTGGAACTGCCATTCTGATTTTTTCTGAGAAAACTTGACCACATTATTTATCTTAATACAGACTGAACTGCTGTCCTTAAATCCATTGCAGGAAACAAGGGTCTTCCCTTAAGGGTATTAATGAGAACACAGATGACATTTGATGTCCTTTCCGGCAGTGTGATCTTAGCGGCAGCAGCTGTATCAATATGCCGTCTAAACTAAACTGGGGCTGTGAACAAAAGCTACAATGCACAGAAAGGAAATGTATATCATAGAATATCAGGGTTGGAAGGGACCTCAAGAGGTCATCTAGTCCAACCCCCTGCTCAAAGCAGGACCAATCCCTAAATGGCCCCCTCAAGGATTGAACTCACAACCCTGGGTTTAGCAGGCCAATCTCAAACCACTTGAACTATCCCTCCCCCCGCTTGCATCCTGTACTGTCTAAGGATATAGTCTAGAGAAAGGGCTGTACTTTCCCTAGTCTTTATCTTTGGTTTTTATTCCTGGGCCAGTACTGGAAAGTGCTGCGCACATGGAAATCCCTTTGAGTTCAAGGATCAGGCTTACATATATAAATTGCTAAGCTTCATCTCTGGATTATGCAAGTTGGATATTCCAATTGTTACAAGATGGGAAGTAGTAGTGTAGGGGCCAACTTTTGCAGCTGTTGTTATACAATGCATAGTTAATTTGAAGTTTCATTTCCTTGCAGTGATTCTGGCCTGAGTCCCACAATGCCAGTTGCTTCAAATTCAGGTAATTATTTTCTGCGACGGAGCTATAATAAAAGCCTGAAGCCCTCCCGTCGACATAGCACTGTCTAAACTAGGGGTTAGGTCTGTATAACTGCGTCGCTCAAGGGTGTGGAATATTCACCCCCACCTGAGCAACATAAATTTTGCCGACATTGGCTATGTCTACACTACCTCCTAAGTGTTGTGTAGACTCTACCATGCATCAGTGACATTAGTCTGTTAGTTCAGGAGAGTGGCACCTCTTGCTTGATTACAGAATTGTCCATCCGCAACCCTCATGGCCTAGTACTGTAAAAGTGAGCACTGTCTATAACTCACACGTCATTCTGGGTGCAGTCAGTGGGTTGTTGCTGAAATTCTAGGTCCTTCTGGCTATACAGATAGAATCAGTCTTTACAGCTGCATTATTGAGTGTGGCAGGGGAAAAGAGAAGAGTTTTTTCTGATTACACTGCAAAAAGATCCAGGGTTGGTTGAAAAGATGGTAAAGATGTGCTGTCCTTTCTTTGCAGTCATGTGGAGCTGCTTCTGGGTCTCTTTGCATGTCAGAGTGATATGTGCATGACAAACTTATCAGTATGCAGATGTGAGAATTTATATATGAATTACCCACAAATATTAAGGTTGCAAAGTCAAGCACTCAGAAGTTAGGAAATGCCAAAATTAAGGTTACCCATGCAACCATAATTCAGTCCCCTTGTGCATATGCAGTGTGGTACCATCTTTAGTTACATGATCACATACAGCATTTCTGTGACTATCTTGGTTTTTAAGGAATTTCCATCATGTGCACTTGTATCAATACCCACAGTGGTGAGATCAGTGGGAGTTGAAATCCCATCTAGGCACTCTTGAAAATGTACTAGGCTCCTGTATGCTTCTTTAGGCACCAAAAGCCTTTGAAAATCTGGCCCTTAACGCTTTCTGCTGGCCTCCCTCCCAATGTATAACTGCAGAAACTGACCTGAAGAGCGTCTCAGAGTAGCTCAAAAGCGTACCTCTTTCACCAACAGAAGATGGTCCAATAGAAGATACTACCTCACCTACCTGGTCTCTGATACCCTGGGACTAACACTGCAAACAGTGGGAGATACTGTATTTTTGCTTAGCATTTCAACTGCTTCTTTTGGAAATTTTCCATTTCGTTGCTTTGTTTCCATTGGGCATTCATTTGCAGTTACACTTTATACATATTGCACTATTAGGCGGGAAAAATAGACCATTAAGCTTATCAATAAAAAAATAACAATCCTGGCAGTTTCCTATAAAATTCCTGTTTCACACCTGCTGTGAACTGTAGATCTGCGCTGCACACAGTAAAGCCAGTCTACATACCAAGTTGCACTGATTTAGCTAAAAGTATGTAAGTCAATTTAGCTAAACTGCTATAAAATGCTATTTATTCTGTTTAAACTTGGCTAATGTCATTTTAGCTGAAGTTGATCCCTTGCAAATCCTATCTTAAAAAAAGTTAATTAAGTGTTCACCCAGGAGTTTTAACTTAATCAATTGAAAACCCCATGTCTGTAGTTAAACTAGTGCAGCTTTGAAGATGAGCTCTAAATAACTGACCAAACGCTTGGATTTTACTGGGTTAATGTCATTGATGTCTGCCTTTTGAGATGAAATATCTGGAGAAACTGCAGCCTCCGAACTAGCATCCTACGCCGTGAACATTGCTTTCCTTATTTCCATAGGTAGACGGAGTGCCCCCCCACTGAACCTCACAGGTCTCCCAGGCACAGAGAAACTTAACGAGAAGGAGAAAGAGGTAAGGAGAGTGGAAATGAATGGGAGGACAGACCACCACCATGTAGCTATTTGTCTTCAGACTCAGTCTTGTTGAACAGTCTTAACCTTGCGAGCCTTTATGAACTGCCTAAGCTTGGTTGCTACAGGATATAGATCTAGTAAATGGGTTTATTGCCATGTAAGAAGCTTAGGGAAGTTGTTACATTATAATGTGCAGAGTGTGATGTCCCTTACTCCACTCTGGTTTTATGATAGGGAAGAGAGCAACTTTTTCTTAATGAGTGTTTGCTTTAAAATTGGCTGAGGATTTCTTTGAGGGCCCAACAGAAACCATCACTTTCTCCTAACAAGTTTTTTTTTTTTTTTTTTTTTTTTAAATAGTTCAGCCAGCTCAGACCAAAGGACTAAACCTCAGTCAACCGTATTAGGCCAAACCTACTGAAGTTGAGTTATAACACTATGATGATCAATGGAAGATGAAACAGTTCATTCTTGCTTTTTTGTGCTTTGTCCAAATTTCTGCCCTTGGATGTGCATACTAGGCTCCTAGTAACTTTGGTGAGAGCTGCACATTTCAAAGAGCAGAATTTGGCCTTCTTTAAGAAACTTTTGTTAACTTGGCCTAGTAATTGAGCACTGCGCTACCATATAGAATACCATGGTTCATCTCCCAATTCCTATGAGAGACTGACTTATCTGGCTAATTAAAAACAGCCCTGGAAGGTTGATGGGAGTCCCATCTACTAATCTTTCAAATGGAAGATGGTGGTCTTGACATGGAGGAAGACAATAGAAACAAGGTCTTTATCTCGCCACATATTCTGCCAAGGAGCAAATGTCAGTACATTTGATGTGTACTAGATGAATTTTAGAGTCTCTTTCACTACAGCAACCAATTGTGTTTTCCATTCACTGGATCTAGCAGTTGTGAAAAACTTTACCAGTGGACATGGTATTTCAGGCTCCATTCAGCATACAGATAATTTTGCCCAAGCATTCGCTTACAGGGGAGTTGGATTTCCTTGTCTGCAGGGTTCAGAGAAGGTCTCTCTTATTGAGACCTTGTGTCTCGGCTGATTTCTGTCAATGGGGTTCAGTCACTGAGCACTTCATTATTGAAAAGAAAGGGGCAGTCAGCATCTCCACTGGTATCCTTACAGCACAGAACCCAGGGGAAAGCCCACATTTGAGAGCCACATGAAACCTTTCCTGTCAAACAACAGAACCTGAGAGCTTTTGGGAATCAGTATTTTCAGTCTGCAGGAGAGACTAGAGATTGTCATCTTAATAAGCTCAGTTGTTGTCAGTTGCATAATGTCCACCGTGCATAATGTTGCTTTGCATAATTTCCTGCCCTAATCTGCTAGAGAGGGCAAATAGCTGCTTTTATAAAAGGGTATTTTAAAAAAAAAAAAAGTCATAGTTTGTAGGGGATTAATAGACAGATACCCTTTCTGGCATTTGTCCAATGTGCTGAACTGGTAGTTGTGAGTCCCTTCAGCATGTGCACTTGCCTTGTTCTGCACAGACACCACCCATGCTGGATGCTAACACGTCTGCAATATTAGGTTCTCGCTCTCATCTCCCTAGTGTATTGTCAGTAAAGAATGCTTTCTAAAGCAGCAGCCAGCAGGAGAGCATTCCTCTCAGCAAACTCTTCCTCTTATTACTTGCAGGTTGGACTCACTTGTAATTGCCATCCCCCCCGGGGGAAAATAAGTGTGTTTTTGGTTGTCATTCCTTCCTCCCACCGCTTCCCCCCCTGCCCCACCCCAGGTTTTGCAACACAAGCAAGCGTGGCAAATGTTAACGTTTATTAACTTTACCTTTGTCTTCTAGCTCTGTCAGATGGTGAGATTGGTTCCTGGAGCCTATTTAGAATATAAAGCTGCTTTAGTGAATGAGTGTAACAAGCAAGGAGGCTTGAGATTAGCCCAGGCTAGAGCACTCATCAAGATCGACGTGAACAAAACCAGGAAAATCTATGACTTCCTGATCAGAGAAGGATACATCACCAAAGCCTAAAGACACATGTAGAAGCCCTGGCACGAGTGACATATGTGGAGATAGCTTTGACAGTACTGGAAGTTTTTAACTTTGTTGAATCAAGGACTTTGGGTTGTTTTTTTTTTGGTAAAAAGTAGGGAACTTTGTCAAATTGTCTGAATACTGACATTTCTTTGTCTAGTTTTCTTTTGACTCTGCTGTATAAACACTCCTGTTGTCAGTATTATGCTGCCATGTACTTCTGAAAGAGTTGTGTGCCATATAAGCTAATATTAAATGTGAGTAGGCATTCATTTCTAACACCTCTTGTAGCTATAAAGAGAACCATGGGACTTGATTCTGCTAGCAGTGTAAATTAAGAACAGAACTGCAACCCCTAAAAGCAATTCTCACTTGTAGTTTGGGGGTTGAAGGGGTTTAGAAACTAATCCCCTCCCCTTCTCTCCTTCGTGAAATTGTGTTGGTTTTCAGACGAGCACATGCTTGACGGTATAAAAATAGAGTTTGCAAGGGTCTGCTTTTTAAAATTCTAATGTGGAAGGAGGAGGAAAAAGTCATATTAGGAAGAACATTTGTATGTATTAGTGCATATCACAGCAAGAGTCAAACCCCACTCCAGTTTCGTTGTTTTTAAAAAACTTAGTACACTCATTATTTGGTGACAAGTCAGGCTACAGGCAATTCTTAGACTTAAACCTCATTTTTTTGTTGCATAATCCCAAAGGGAAGAGGGGATGGTTCAGCCAGAAGCAGCCTTTTTCATAACATACATAAACCATATACTGCTCCTGATTGATACCAGAGCTCCTACATTCACCAAAACATCCAATTAGGACAAGTTACAAACCACTCTGGGAATGTCCTTTTTGAACTTAGTGACGTGCTCACACTATTCCTCCTGCATTCAGTGGAAACGTGCCAAAATAGCCAGCTGAAAATATAGGGTTGTGAAATAAAACTAATCAGCTGTTCTATGAATAATTCAGTATAACCATTGGATTAAGATATGTAACTAAGCTCGAGGATAAAGGTAGTTCCTTTATGGTCATTTCCCTCTTTTGCAATCTAAGGAGGAAAAACAATAACTTGAGAAGCTTTTTTTCCTGCTTGTCTCTCTTACAGTAGAAATACAATTCTGGTCTTTTGTTTTTTCTTAAAAACACTGGACCACATTCTTTGCGGCACTTGGCTTCTGTGGGGGCAGAGGGCATCATGGAGCCTGTTACTGCTTTCTGATTGCCTTCCCTAAGGCAGACCATGATGTAGTTTAGAGACACTTGAGGGCCAGCTGGTTTCTAAGGCATCATCTGCCCGTTGAGCATATCTGTAGCTTGAGCATAATGTGCTGCAGCCAATCCTTCTCCCAGACCCTCTTCAGCCCTGCTTTGGGGACTGGGAAGGGAAACAGGAACCTACTACACTGCTTCTACACCTTATAGGGACTCCCTGGTGAATGGTGTCTCCAGCAGGGGAGTTAAAACTGGATTCCATCCCCTTTGTACCACAAGAGAGGCTCAAAGGAAGCTGAGCATGTCTGAGAATCTGGCCCACCATCTCCAAGTGCTGGTAGCACTATGACATCACAAGTGCCAAGAGTGAAAGCTGAACAACTGAGAGGAGTATTCACTGTTTCAAAGCTTTTGGTTTCTGTTCATGCCTATTTAACTCAACCACCTGAAAACACCGGGGAGAAGAGATCTGTGTAAGAGTCAACAGTTCTGCCCCTTAAATGAGGACAGAGAGGACACTGACTCTAGGTCTACCAAGGAGACCTCAAGCAAAACCAGGGAAGTGGAGATTCAACATTGCCAAGGTAAAGAGAAAAAAACAAGACGGGGAATGGTGTGGGGGACTTGTAAGTCTCCTTTATACACCACAAAAGTAGCAAGAAACCATATTGTTTTCCCCTTTTGCAGACAATCTTGCAATCTGGGCAGTACGGGGATTTCTAGTGTGTTTGCGGCAGGTTTTATAACGACATTAATGTTTGCTGTTCCTATGGTTATTTTGAATGTTTGAGCTCTAGCCCAAACAGAAACAAGCCAAAAACAAACATGTAACAATCTCTCTCCGATTCCCATAGCTGTCCTGGTAGGACATGTCAGAGCACATGGACATTTCTAGATTTTCAGCTGTATTTGTGGTCTTTCCTCCCTCTGCCCCCCACCCCATTCTGAAGTAACAAAAAGGCCCTTCACAGCCGAGTCCCTTCCTGCGTTGATGCCCTCTTTGCTCAGCCCCAGTTTGAGCTTGTCTCCACTGTGCACCTCAGTGCCTTCTTTCAGGCAATGCTTGAACTCCACCTCCTCCCCTCTCTTTCAAAACCACATCCTTCAGGGCTCAAACTGCTAACAAAATAAGTCCAAAGTCTTTTGTTGCTTGCAAGACATATGCCCTCGCTTTTCCAGTCCGTTCTAGTATTCCTTTAATTGTGAGCCGTTTGGGCGAGGGACACGCTCTTTATCTGTACTGAAACGTGCCATGCACGGCTCTGGCATTATCCAAATAATTAGCAATAATGAAAAGTTACAGTTGCCATGAATATGGTGTTCTGTTTACTCTACTCTTCTTTTCCAATCCGTTAGGCCAGTACAGTGACCCAAGGGAAACCAGAACCCCATTCACAACAGCCAAGTTTGTCATTTTATTTTTCTCTGGTAAATTAAAGAGGCAGTGTAGTCTCGCAGTTAACACAGGCCTTAGGAGACCTGGGTTCCATTTCTCCCATACTTGCTGTCACCTTGAGCAAGTCACTTAGGCCAAGCTTTTCCAAGTGAGTAGGGATTTTGGGTGCCTTGCTTCCAACTTGAGACACTAAGGGGCCTGATTTTCAGGAAGTCCTGGGCACTCCTTTCAGACCTCTCAAGTTGGTTCCCTCAAAAACACACACAAAAAGCCACCAGTCGCTTTGGAAAAACCTTGATTTTAACTTCTGTACTTCATTTTCCACCCCGCCTGTAAAACAGGGATAATAAAAACCTACCTCATCAGGGTGATGAGACTGAACCCACTAAGCATACATGGAGGTTTTCAGATGGAAGGCATTATAGGAATGCTAGGCATTATTATAATACTGTGAGCTCACGGCTCAGGATTCCAGTTGGCTTAATTAGAGACTCAGGTGAACATGAGAGGTTAAATAAGGAACAAGGCTTGGGTAAGATGGGAAAGCAGGCCAGTTTTGGTTAACGTGCCTTGCTGGGATTCTGCAATACTAATTATGCCTGAACTCAGGTAACTAGGAGAGGCCATGGCTGCTTCCATCACTAAGCTTTCTTAATCACTATTAATAACTGGGTTTACATGATATGATTTTGGGGAACATAAATCTGCTTTGGGCATGTTATTTTTCTGCCATAAAAGACACCAGTGCTTTAAATGGTTATTGCTTATAATAACGGAAGTCGTGCTAACCAAACACATGCTAAAATGCTTTGCTGCATCAGGAGCTAAAATTGTAAGCTTTCTGTGGCAGAAACACCATGCTTTTACTGTTCGTACAACTCCTAGCATAATAAGGCCCTGATAGTTGAGTAGGGCTCATACATGCCACTGCAATACAAATAATAAAGTCACGTGAAATCCCTGGTTTTAGTGGCTACTCCAGTTCCAGTCAGGTAGGTGATAGTGAAATCTCAAGCATCCCATTTTGGTGACAAGAATCTTGGCAGACTAGAACTACAGCTTTGCACATACAAGATAAACAAAAACCTGCTTGTGTTTTACTTAAAGGCAAAAGAAGAAAATCCATCCATAGTGAATGTGCCTGCTGGCATTTTTCTTCGCTGTTCCAACAAACTGGTTGAGCATTCTATGGGAAAGGAAGAAGCCTGCTGATTAGTTCAGGGAAAGTGGTTCTTAGATGTACACAACAGAATATAGACTCCAAGCACGTTGTTACCTAGCTACAAATCTACAGCTCACTTTGATCTGGTCCCTTAAAGAGAGCGTTAAGGTATGTCTACACAGCATTTTGGAGCGAGCCTACCATCCTGCATTGACAGACTCAGTCTAGCAGGGCTTATGCTGATGCTCTAAAAACAGCTGTATGGACAGCACTTGGAAGATGAAGTTCAGGCTGGAGCTCAGGTTCCGAAACCCCCCGCCCACTCAATATTTCAGAGCCTGAGCTCGTGCCTGAGACAACTTCAAAGCGCCCTCCGGACAGCTATTTTAGAGCCTGAGCCCCACTAGCCTGAGTGTGTCCGCCTGAGCTGGGACTCCAAAATGCTGTGCAGACTTACCTTCAGAGGTTAAGATCGTCTCTAATTTTTTGCATGCGTGTATTTTCTAATAAACCATTCCGCCCATATGTTTTCTGTCTCTTCTCCAGGCAGACTTACTTGCCTTCCATACGCTGATTGCTTCTGCTTGGGCCTATGTTAACTATCCAGGCAACGCTTGCATCCATTCTCCCTGTAGCAGTGCTGGTTTGCGGCAGCCTGTTCGAGCCTGCCATGTTCAAATGGAATGGGAAAGAGCTTATGAAGTCTAGACATTGTTTAGGCACAAGCTCAAATTCTTCATTATATATCATCAGAGCAGAAGGATGATCCAGGGGTCAGGGGATTAGCCTAGGACTTGGGTGATCTGCATTCAGTTCCCTGCTCTGCCACAGATTTGCTGTATGTAAGTCACTTGGGCACCTAACAACCATTGATTTCATGGGGAGCTAGGTGGCTAAAATACCCGTGAGGATCTGGGCCTTAGTCTCTTTTGTGCCTTATTTCCCTATCTGTGAAATGGGAACAGCAGCATCTGTCTACCTCATAGGGGTGTTGAGGATAAATATATTAAAGATGTTCAGGAAATATGAAAAGGGGGTGCAGATAAGTACTATAGAGAGAAAAATGGGGGGAAGGAGGAAGAGAAAAAAATCCAGCCTCAAACCTAAGACATCAGACAGGAGAGAGAGAATGTAAGGAAAAGGCTAACAACTATCATACTTATGTGATCTATTTAAACCATACGCATTTAGAGGCAGGGACTCTGTTTTGGTATGTATATCACCTAACGCAATGGTTCCCCAATTCCTGTTTGCATCACTACTGTGAGACAATAAGATCGCCTTTGGAGGGGGAAGTTTTCGGTGGGGAGGGACGGGCAGATATAGATCTGAAGGGAAAGAATTCTACGAGCTATGGCCTATCAGAAAGAATCTCAGATTGACCTAGGAAGGGCTTGTAGGATCCCTAGAAACAAGGTGGAATCAGATGAGGCTCAAGGAGGAGCTTTCACGATAGCCATGGCCTGCACTATGAAGTGTGGGGTTATTTTGAGGCATGCATCAGAAATTAAATGATCAGATTTCTAGCTGTTTGGGGCAGTGACTGCCTTTGGTTCTGTGTTTGTACAGCACCTGCCACCATGGTTTCCTGGTCTATGCATGGAGTGACTGCAATACAAGTAATAATAGTTGGTAATGCTGATATTTCCTTAGATTTCATACACTCCATCCATGTGGAAAAAACCAAACCCCATTACCAAAGGAGGAATTGTTTAAAAATGTATCAGTGTCAGGTGGACTCAGACGTTCACCATTATTTCAGCCTTTCATCAATGAAAACAAGACTTGGAAATCTAATCTGGAAGTACCATAGCAGAACCATGCCCCTTGACATTCTGGGTCGAAAGGTTTTACAGAAGCATTCATGTGTTTTGGTACATTGAAAGATTCTAGCTGTCCCGGTTTTCAGGATGTGCTGAGCACCTGCCCTCTGACTATCCGGCCCCTTACAGATGGTTCATATTTGGCACCGAGGAAAAGAGGCACCCAAAAATCATTAATCAGTCACTTAAGAGCGTCTTAGTCTCGGTCATTCAAGTTCAAGATTTCAAAAAGATGGAAAGGCAAAAATGGTCTGTGATACTGTAGCGCTGGTAATGCTAGCCAATGGCTCTGCACTGAGACATCAGCTCATTGAGGGCTCTGATACTGCCCTGTGGCGCAGAGGTACTGGTGCCATGGAGAACCAGCCATTCACTCAGCCATGCACTGGGCATAGACTCACGTGTGCTCTAGCAACACGTCTAATCACAGTCAGGGAGGCTCACAGGAAACAGGATGGGCAAATGGATACAGAATTGGACTAAGACTCAGGAGATTGCTGTTCTATCCCCAGCTCTGCTGCTGACCTGTTGTGAGACCTTGGGCAAGTTACTTCATCTCTTTGCCTCAGATTCCCCTTTAACTTGAGCTGCAGCCTACTCCCTTAACTGGCCAGCAGGCTGGCTCACTCAAGTGAAAAGCACCACCACTCTCGAGGGAAGGGGTTTTGTGCGTGGACCAGACTCAAGTTGGGGGGAACTCCGAGCTGGAACTCGGGTTAACTGCGGTGAAGACGAGCCCTTTGTCTAAGCTCCGAGGGGTATGGCTGGTTGGTTAGGATGAAGGGAGGAGATGGGGGTGAAAGGGAGATAGGGGAAGTGGAGAAGAGTGACTGCAGAGTGGAGTCAATGGGGTACTGACCTTTATTCTCTTTTCTGCTTTTTAGAAGCTGCAGCATAAGATTGCTGGAAGCTTTTGGTCAGGGGAGGCTATTGAATGGGTGTGTGTGTATATATTACAGTTATGGACAGACAGTGTTTTTGGGTATTGCATTTTGGAAAATTGAATATTAAGAAATAATATTCCCCCATAAAAGGAATCTGTTGGAGACGGGTGAATGGATGCTGAAAATAGCAGCGCCTCTCACTTTGCTGAATGCAATGATCAGCTTCAGATACCATGGCCCCAGTTTTCCAGTGCCCTGTATCACAAGGAGTCATTTGCAACGGTGCCAAAGGGGTGTAAAATGCCACCCCTTAGCATAGCAATGTACTACACCCATTTTGCACAGGTGTAACTAGCTAGATGAAGGTTCAAGGCAATAGAGAATCAGGCTCCAAGATTTTTGCAGGGCTAAGCAAAGGTAGCTGAAGTCTCTGGGCAACTCTGTTCCCAGGAGGGGCTTGGTGGTGCAGAGAGGGGACAGTTCACTTTCCTGTGGGCCAGATCCATGTGGAAAATTGCTTCTGGCAGCATCATTCGGTCAGACTGTCCTACACCTCAGCTATTGTAAAGCAACACGAGCTTACCTCACCTCGGCAGAGCCCAAGTGGGCAATGACCAGAGACAGCGCAGCCAGGTGAAGCCAAGGCTTTTGCCATAAAACGTTGTCCTTGAAATCCAGCTCTCTGTGGTGTTGCAAGGCCCTGATAGGGAATGCATTGAGCTGATCTGTCTGTTTCTCCAGCTTCTGACAAATGGACACCAGTCTGGTGCAAGGACTAAGTAGTTGCTTCCATCCCTGGCGTATCACAGTCACCTGCCTCTTCCAATTGCCTTCTACTTGCAGCCCTGTGTACGGTAGTAAAACAGGTGTGGACTCCAATCCCGTGAAGTGCTGAGCAGCCTCAATTCCCCGACTCTCCACTCATCAATCCCCATTGCGTGGTACCTGAAGGTGCTCAGTACGTTGCAGAATCTGGCCGTATATGGGTCTGAGCCAAAACCCACTGAAGTCGGTGGGAATCTTTCCACTGCCTTCGGGTCAGGCCCTGTATGAACAAGAGCCTGGCAGCAAGGGGTAAAAGTTATGGGGGAGTGGGTAAAGATTTTCCTCAGCATTTGAAGCTTTCAAAAGAAGGATGAAGGCCATAGAAGGAGGGGCTGGAAGTGGGGTCTGATAGCACTGGTTATTTGGTCCCTCTGAATACAATATTTCAGGAGGATTTCTGTAGGCACTGGGCCCGATTCAGAACCTGCTTATGCCGGTGTCTCTCAACAGATTTACACTACTTCTGAGTAAGAGGAGAACCAGGCCTTTTCATAGGGACCTTTTGCTATTGACACAAGATAACTAAGACACCAAACATCTATAGACACCAACATGGAACAAAGACTCCACGTGACACATACCCGGGCTAAATAAGTACCTCCTGCTTTACCCTTTGTGAATCATTTAGTGATTCAACAATATGGAAGTGGCACGTGTATGTTACAGGCCACTCCTATGTAACACTATCTCCTTTCCACTCGGGCCTAAGTGATGCTCCAGCCATTTTTCTGAATAATACGGCGGGTATCTGAGCCAGTCTCTCTTCTTCCCCTCCCTTCCGCATGAATAACCAGGAGAGCAGCAGGGCCCTTGCAGCAATTTAGAGATCTCAGCACATTTGATCAGCGATAAACCCTCGCTTTTGCCCCTTGCTTCAGTTGGCCACTAGCAAATCGCCAGGTTTAGCAACTAATTCTGCCCTTGCTCCCCAGAGGGTGACCTATATTCCTCAGCTGTTAAATCAATATGCGTTTTCTTCCATTAACAAGTCATACCCCTGAAGAACTGCTCAGGGTTCTCTCTCTGCACTACACTGTCACCTTGCATTTAATGAAACCTGGCCTTTGGCTCCTGTGTTGGATTTGCCCAGGGAAAATCATTTACTGCCCCCCTACGCGTGCCTGCTGGGGTCACCGAATGCTATAGGGTGATGCAAGGTGGGGGGAGGGGCGGAGATGGAATTATAAAGGGGAGAGAGCAGCCCAGCTGCAATAGGGCAAAGGCAAAAGGCGAGATCATAGGGCCCAGCATAGCAAATTTTAACATAAGAGTGCCTCTCCGGCCAGGATCTGAGTGCTTTACAGTGAATTACTGCTATTAAGCAGCTTAATAGCAGTGGTAGGTAGGTACAGTGGCCACTATTGGAAAGCCAGCACTTCTCACGGGTAGTAACTGTGGGGGTTGCAGGATGCCTAAGTAGAAGGGGAAAATGTCTATTCTCCCTATGGCTGTGTCTGGTAGTTCGTGGCTAAGTGTTGACTACCGAAGTGCAACCACTGTTCAGGTCTCCATTCTGAAGCTGGGTAAACTGTGGCACAGAGCAGTTAAGTGACTTGTCATCACAGCAGGTTAGCGGTGGGGTCTGGAAGGGAACCCAGGGATCCTGACTCTTCGGCCTTTGCTCTAGCTCTCAGTCGCACCCCTCTCCCGGCCCCAGGAAAACGAGGCAATAAAGGCAGCACGGCACTATCGATGTGCATTGCAGAAAGGTGGTGTCTTGTGGGGAGCCTGCTGCTCGGTATCCGAATGCGAGGCAGCCAACCATCACATGGAGACCCAGGGCTCTGCAGGCATTCTAGCCAGTGGAGATGGGGGAAACTGTTGCGTAACCATGGAAACTGGAGAATAGCAGCTTTGGAGCAGAGAGTTGGATTCCTTCCTATGTGGTGACATGGGCTGGGTGTGGCGAGCAGCAGTCAGCTCACAGCTTAGACTGCCTGTATAACCCCTGTGTCAGCCACGGATTAGAGAGCGATGGCAAGAAGACAGCCTGATGATTAAGCTAATGACCAGCTACATCCTGGGCTCAATCCACCCTTCAGAAATGCACCCTGGCATTTTACAGTAACAGCCCAAACCATGCGGTCGCACGATTGCAGCCTGCTCGTGTTTTGGACCAGGACTGTGGAATTTTGTTACAGGAGCAACCCTAATGTAATTGCAGTGCCTTCAACTGGTTTACATTCGGGCTACATTTCATCCCATAGGGGCACATCCTGCACTGGTACACCTTTGTAACCCCACTGGCTTTCAAAAGTCAGCTCTTGATGTGACAGAGGCCAGAACCTCAAGTGTTTTGCCCCAAAGTTTTTGGTGATCCTTTGGGTTCTTCCCTTGCTGTATTGGGCATACAACGTTCCTCAGTCAGGTCTTCAAGAGGGAGCAGTGGGTGCATCGGGCCCTCGCCAGGAAATCAGTTATCACCCCTCCAGCATGGCTGAAGAAAGGTGATATTGTCCTAAAAACTCCAGGTTGTATTTACAGTTCTGCCTAGGAACAAAATGCAGGTGTCCACTCTTGGTCGAAGCACAGGGAAATCAGAGCAACATGATAAAAAGGGGCCGGGGGGGAAATAAGACGTGAAAAGGTTCAGAAAAAGTGTAAAGGCAGGTGAGTAAGCAGAGAGCTAGTCGACATCTCTGAGAAGGTGGCAACAGATTAGTGCTTTCAGTGCTTTCAAGTTCCAGAGCTTTACTTCCCACTTCTCTGGGTCAGCTCTGATTGGGGCTAACAAGGGTGGAGGAGAAAATGACCATTGTAGCAACGCTCAGCCTGCTGTCAGAATGTCACCCAGATGACCTCTTCCTTGCGCTTACTCACATCCTGTATTCAGAGTCACTGGTTGTGGTTTTCAGTATGCGTGCACACGTGCAGGGTATTTCCCTCCCATGCACAGGGGGCTTTTGACATTTCCTTTTAACTCTAGCACCCCGTTAATTGGCTGTATCCCTTATTCAAAGGATTCTAAAGGTTCTCTCTGGTAAATTGGACTTCTCTAATGCACACGAACAAGGCGAGAGGCTCTCAGCAGGCACAAGGATTGAAAAGCACAAGATGTGTTAATATTTATACTGCCACGTGCTGTGGTACAGGCGTTTAAATGATAACGACCGGCAGGGAGGCTTCCAGGCAGTCTGCATGTTGAGCCGTCTAGGTATTTACCACAATGCTGGTTAAATGATCATTTGGAGTGGGCCCAGGGTCAGATTACTGGGCATGAAATGTAGAGGTCTTTAATTGTTTGATGGGACGTTACTCCTTTGTATCAGATTATGAGAGGCTGAGCCCCCAGATTGTTGTCCTCCACTCACATTATCCAGCCAGGCTGTTGGAAAGATCAACATGTGTATTACTAATAATTATTTGTATTACGGTAGCTTAAAAACCCCAACCAAGGTCAGGCAGAGCACAAACACAGAGTCCAGGCTCCCATGGGGCTTGTCGCAAAATAGTGTGAAAAGATCTTCCGATCTTGAAAACCTTGCATTGCTTGGAGGGAAAGTAACCATCTGATTATCATTACATACACATTCAGGAGACCTGTCCCCCACCCTCCCTTACAGTATCTGATCGGTCCAGGACCGCTTGTGTGCAAGTGAGGATTTAATACACAGTGCAACTTCGTACATACGTATGCAATCACAGGCTGAGAGACTTCATGCAATCTATTCTCGCTCACACTCACAAGAGCCGCTGCGCCTCCAGGCCATACGCTCACCCACCACAACAGTTCTTTGAAAGAAAGAGCGATTTTACATGAAGGGCCTGCTTCATGCCACTGCTTTCCTCCAACTTTAAGGTGGTATAACGCCACTGAAGTCAATAATTAAGTCACTGTAAATCTGGGGGAGCACAGGAGTAAATCAGGCTCTCAGTTTTAAAGAATTCTTAAATTCACATTTTTTTGACCTTTTGACTTTCTTTTTTAAACACACACTTCTCCCAATTTTAAAATTAATTTCTCTATTTTTGCTCCTCTTCCACCTCCACATGGTAGGTGCTGCGATTCTTCACTGTAGAGGCAGGGTTTAAAGGAAGAGCTCTGTCTGCTATAAAGCAAATAGGCTTAGGGGCCGGGGGGGCAATGTCTTAATGCTTTGGAGGCTGTAGCTAAACCACGTATATCCCGGCCTCTGAAGCTTGCCATGTGCCAGCATTCTAGGGGCATGCTTTCCCATCTGAAGTTTCAGTGAGACTAATGTTTTTCCATACTATAAACTTTCAAGATCATATCAGCCCCTGTTATATTGGCCCACACAACTTCAGTGCAATCTGGACTCCATTTGGATTTTAGAAACACACACTCGTCCATCTAGCCACTCCCTGAAGGGACTTCCATAGTGCCCATCGCTGCAATGTTAGAGACCTCCCGCAACCACTGTGAGGTTCTGGGGATCAGGAGCTGAGGCCCTGAGAGGGCTCAGTGGCTTGTCACGCAGGGTGTACGTGATGGAGCTGGGAACTAGACCGTGTCCACCAGACTCTCAGTCCAGTGCCTGAACCAGGAGACTGGTGAAGGGACAGGAGGTAGTAGCTGGCTGCCCATTTCTGCAGTGGAATAATCGTGCGCGCTCTCATCTCTCTTTCCTGCGCTCTTGTTTCCAGTGTCTAATCTGCATGGAGAAAAACGCCAACACCAAACCAGGCGATATCAGGTTAAAGTGACGCATGGTCAGTGGTTAAACCACAGAGCTGGGAGATGTAGGGTTCTGTCCCTTGCTCTGCCACCAACTATCTGGTTGGCCTTGGATAAGTCTGTGCCTCAATTCCCCTCTCTGTAAGATAGGGACAAGGATACTGATCTGCTGAACAGAAGTGAGGAGCTTTAACGGGCTAACGTCTGTAAAGTGCCACATAAAAGCCATGTCATATTGCTGTGATTTTGCCCAGGGAGCTGTCCGCAACGGGTGTGTTTTTTTAAATTGTGAAGGGCAGCAGGCAAAAGCTAATCGCACATAAAAGCACGCTCAGGTGAATGCATCTCTAAGGGTGCCAATCAGATCAAAATAGGAGTTTAAGAGGCTCCAGAACTGCCTGTAGGGGACAATGACTGTACATGGACACAAGAGAAAATGGACTTGGATCCTGAGCCTTCAGCTGCTTATTCCCTCCGAAGAAGTGCAGTCCTTTTAACAGACAGCCACTCATGAGTTGGCCTCACTCGGCTTTGGGGAAGAGCCAGGCGAGCTCAGTATCTTGGTAACACACACACACACACACACACACGCACGCGCACACACACAGAGCTGCTAACACTGAGGGGAGGGGAAAGAAGGAGGGGCTGTCACCGGCTGGGAGCCGTGAGATCAGATGTCAGCAGCTCAGGGAGACATTCCCAGGAAGGGACAAGTGCTGCTCATTCATCACCCTGCCCTGGGACGGTCTGGACCACAGCTGCTCTTGTGGAGAGGAAGCAACCTAGGAAGGGAGCTGCTGGGGACCCTGTCGATATCTCCCAACACCAAGGTAAGAGAGAAACACAAAACAGTGGGACGTTTGAGGCTCCAGAGATGAACTCTTAAAGAAACTAACTGATCTGGATGGTATTATTCAGGTGCGCTACCCTGGTGCTGGGCAAGATGTTAAGCTGTGTGCAAAATTATATATGTCAGTTGTAACAAATATTAAATGCATCAGTGAACAAATATTCAGCCCTGGTGTTAAGAAGTCAGACAGCACCGGGGAGGGGGGGGGTTGAGGGAAAGGTGCGGGGAATTGAATAGGAATCCTAGGTAATTGCTGAGATAATCTGAGTTTAGTCCATTAATAAACGCCAGTCCATTTGGAAATTTGACCACAACAAGCCTCCACCCTGAAGTGCGGTCAAGGGGGCCTCTGGGGAGAAAACAAAAAGATCCCAGCAGTGTCAGAGCTGCCCCTCCTCTGCCTCCACCACTGTCTTACTGCTTGGAGTTTGCACATGCCTGGCAGTCTCCAGTGTACATTTTCCCAGTGATATCAAGGAGGCATGTCTGGAAAGACAGGGGCCTAATGTGAAAAAATCAACTGTGTGTGCAGTTCCCAGAGGGGACTCCTCTCTGTGCTGTCAGTATATTGCCTAAAGGTACAACTGGCTGGGAGGGAAGAGAGAGAAAGGAGGAACTGGAAAAGGAGGGGAGGGATATTGTCCACTGCCAGTGTAATTCCCAGGGGTGTTAGACAATCGGCCAGGCTGCCCTGCCTATGCAGGAGGGAATGGGCTTGTTTTGTGGGGTTGCAAAAGATAAAAAAGTAAATGTCTCCTGGTTATGTATTTTTCCTCCTTAAACCCACCTGACATTTATAGGGAAGTTCTTAATGAAACTGCCCAGCAAGATGTCCAACCCAGGAGCATTATTTTAATGGTTACAATTAAAGCCGCAACAGATGTTACTGCCCTTGAGCAAGGAAGCTGAATCTCAAAATGTATCCATAACTATAGGGGTATTTAGATAGAATATACCTGTACTGAAACTGTTCGTTCTTAAACTGGTCTAACCTTGTTTTAATTTGTTACGTTCTGCCAAATGCCTGTACTTTATCTGATACCCACTTTGATGCACGGTTCATTTGCAGCTTGCAGATGCTATTTTAAGTCACGTTTGTAAAACTCTCTGAAACTATTAGTAGGGTTGTGTTTTTCATGGCATGTGTAATCCTCCTCCAGAGCCTAGGCTGGGGCAGGAAGGGCACTCTAGATAGATGTTTGCTGCTACCTATATTATAGTTACAGGTGAAGAAAGATTGAGCTAACCCTCCGCCTCTTTCTGTGAGGGCAAAAAGGCTTCCTCCCCTAGGCTACCCCTATTGCTCTGGCCAACACCTTGCTCATTTGGGGCAAAGCCATGAAGGATGGGGCATTTACTTCTCTGGGGGCCCTCTCTTGTATCTTGGAAGTCAATGGGAGTTTTGCTGGTTTGCATTTGTTTTGGAACCAATCATCTGCCCAATGCAGTGAGGGATGGGGGTGGGGAGAAGGGATCCTTCCCCCATGCCACGAAGCAGCAGAGGCTGCAGTTAACTCCACGGAGCCTTACGTAGCTTCCCCGCAGGGAAGAAGCTACATACTAGATCCTCCATTGTTAATGTAACTGAGACTCCAACACACTGTCCTGGAGGCTAGTGGACAGAGAGAACAAATACCATGAAACCTTGGTATCCTTACTGAGTCCTGACTCAGGATAAACTCCCTTTGGGTCCACTAGGCCTGGATGAGGATCTGGCCCCCCTGACTGGCTGAACTGAACAGCAGGGTGCCTGTGGCCTGTTACTGTTTTACACTGCCTGGATTGTGGGGCCAGTGACTAGATTCCATTGCGTGGGAGGATGGGGTGCAGATGTTCATTGGGGTGAACAGGGCTTGAGTGTCTTCTGTAGGAGTTTATCTAATGCAGGTGCCATCACATCAAAATGACCAAGGGAAGGTTTCAAGTTGAGCTCCTCTAATTAAAGTTCCTTTTGCTTTGCTAGTGTAACATGGCAAGCGGATAGGCTCTTTAAAAAAAGTCTCGCTAGGTGCCTTTGAAAAAACCCCTCTGCAGTTCACAAACTCACCACAAGTACCAGGCTGGGGCTCCAGGTTAGGCGCTTGCAACAGCCGGTCCAGTCTCTCTTTCTGCTGCATGGGGACGCAACTTGCCCTTAGCCTTACTGTGCCTCAGCTCCCAGTCTGTAAAATGGGGATAATTGCACTGCTCTGTCTCACAGGGAGGTTGCGAGGATGAACGCATTAAAGTTTGTGAGGTGTATGACCCGTAGGCTGTCCATGCCAATTGCACAAAGCTGCTTATCCCTGGCATGTAATTCCAAGGGGCCAAAACTGTGGAGCCTTTACTCATGCAAATAGACTCACTTAAACTAATAGGTCTATTTGAGTGACTAAGTGCTTCTCCACATGAGGGATGGTTGCACAATCTAGCCCAAGGTGAACAGGGTGGGGCAAATTCTGCTCACAGTGTAAATCCAGAGCAGCCCCACTGAAGGGAATGTAGTTATTCCAGATTTACACCAGGGCACTCAAGTTCAGAATTTGGAACTTGTCCTTACTATAGAAACAGAGAGCTTTTTTTTCTCCCTTTTCCTCAGTGCAGCATCTAAGGGCCTTACTAAAGTTAGACACAGCAGCCACCTAATCGCAACACAGTTGATTTCTGGCTCTCTCTGGGGTGCTCACTTTGCTTTTTGCGGGGGGTCATCTGAAGGGACACTGGAAATCACGACGCAGAGTAGTGGCCAGATTAGTAAAGGCTGACCTCAGACCTGCGACTGCTGACACAGACAGTCAGTGTCACTTTTGCCACATCTGGCACAGTTCTGACTACAAATGTCCCTCTGAGTTTCGCTAGCTGGATCTATTTCCCTGGCTCAGCGTCAGGATCGCTGCTATGGGCAGGTCTGATAATCAATGACTGTCTTGTGGTGGGGATGAGATTGGAAAGGGATTATAATCTGTTCCGACTGGACAGCAAATTAGTTTCTTTCATTCTGCAAACCCAGAATATTGGCACGTGCCCTCTGTTCCCTCATTACACATCCAGCTCATCCATAATGAGGCGGCTATGGGAGAAGTGCAGGGGATAGCATTGAAAAGATACAGTTGAGGTACCTTTATGTCAAATCAGGCCTACACTTCTCTAATCATTTATTTCATCAACTGACCTCTGAGTTAACAGGGAACAGATTCCTCTACATTCACCTGAAGCACTGGGACACATCTGTCCACCTTCAGGCCCAATGGTGTGTCCCAGGTGAATATCTGATTCTCCTTTTATGCTGGGGCCAAATTCTCTCCTGGTGCATACTGGCCCAGTTTACAGCAGGAGAGAATTTGACCCATAAACTTCCATCAGTGCAAGTCAGGAGTGAGATGAGAATCAAGCCAGGTGTGTAATTCCCTCCTTCCTGACAGAAGAGCTGCAGTTTCTTTGCCACATGCACAGCATTTGCAGTCTTTATTTTGGGACTCTGCTGAGAGAATTTCTTCTCCTCACCTTCAACACCCCCAGCAAAACTGAAACCAGAAATATTCACGCAGGCCAAAAGGTCTGCTTTGCACACTGGCCATCTCTGTATCAATCTGGGCAGCCATTCAGTGTGTCACACGTTTTGATTCAGGAGCGAATCCTGGTTGACATTTTAAAATTGTGAGAGTTGGAAGTAGGTTTGGTTTGAAGGCTCAAAAGGTGCAGCCCTGTGGGGTGAAACTGAGGCTCTTTCCAGTCCGTGCGCTTGTGCTTGAGCTCTGCTGTAGTGTAAACAAGCACTGATGCTGCACCAGCAGGGCCACCACATCCAAAGAGCTGCGCTTAACGCAAACAAAAACAGTAGACATGCGCCTGATTTGACAGGGACAGTGACTAGCTGAGAGGGAGAGACCTGCCCCCTGGTCGTTGCACCTATGCATTGACTCCAGCAGAGTCATCCAACTGCAGCAGTTCACCAGCATGGGTAGTCCAGGCTCCCAGTGCCATTAGGCCCAAGAAACAAAGCCACCTACACCATCAGAGTGCCTCGTCCTAGCTTCATTTCCCCAGAGGCCTGTTTTTGCAAATCAAATTGGACATGGCAAGTTTCCCACAAGCCCCTCCCCACCCCCACCCCCCGCCATGCATGCTCACTTATGGCTTCAAAAAGGACATGCTGTGTGTCCATAAAGCCAACGGAAAATCGGAAACGTGAAGGCAGAGAGCTAGGCGGATGTGGCTCCCGCCCTTCAAAATAACAAAGAAATCTCTGGATTGCAGCACCAGGTCTCCTGCTGTTTGGGAAGTAAAGAGAAATAATTCAAATTGTAGCGTGCCAATTCCACCCTCCCAACGCCCACCACCCGCCCCCCCATATGAGCATCACAGCACTAAAAATATCACTGGAGACAGATGCCCCGTGAATTTCGCAAGCAGAACACAACCAAGTTCCAACACCAAGATTCACATTTAGAATCCGTTCTCCGCAAGCCATTTCCCCCCTCCCCTGTAAACACAACATGGTGGCTGGAGACCGCCGCCAAGCGCTCTCGGCAGTTCAGGATGAGCAGCTCCTCTCTCACCAGCATCATCGTTTCGCTGGCTCAGAAAACAGGACAAAAGGCAGACGGGGAGGTTGGATTATCTGGAATTTCTCTTCCTCAAACAGTGCCTTGTGGAGGAGGTACAGGGACCTAATGAATCTTGATTTCCCCCCTTGGCAAATATTCCATGTCACCGCCTGCACGTCGCTTCCTGTTAGGAGTGCGGCTTTTGGGTTTTAAGCAGTAATTCGCAAGGCCAGGAATTTCTAATCAGGAAGGAGGAATTCATTCACCGTTAGTTCTGAGCAACTGTCCATTCAAGCAGGAGTTTGTGAAGCCTTAAGCAGGCAGGGAATTATCTGCAGGGCACCACAGAATAGGCGAGGGGCAAGAGGGACCTGTCCTTGCTTGGCCCAGCATGGCACCGTGAGAAGCGTTTGCTGCCATGTGTAAACCCTATTTAAAAATAATTGATTCAAACTAGCTTCACCTCCTCTCTCCCCAAACGCATCCCCCTCCCCTAATCTTGCTGAGAGAGTGTCCTCATTCCTTAGACCCACTGCTGCAGGTGGGAGGCCAGGTGTCACGAGGTGACTGAGTTTCATAATGGTTTATTACTGCTCTAACTTTGGAGGCTGGCTTGTGCACGCATAACAGCCCCCTCACCCCACCCTGCCCTTCTTTCAACTGTCGGTGGGATTCCTCGCTTCCTGTCCTGAACTGCTGGGAAGCTTTGACAGGGCTTGTCTATCAGCTGCTGCCTATGCTCCAGAGGTGGTAGCAATCCAACGGTTAAAATAGCAGCAGTTCCTCTACCCCTGTGAAACTGGGCAGATAGGTGGATCATGAGACTCAATTCGTTCGCCGGCAAAACACTTAAAGATCCTCCAATAAAGAAGGGTGGTGATTAGCATGTGCATATTCAGGAGCAGTTTGTAGCATTTAGAGACTGATCTGGAGGAGGAACAGCGTGAAAGTGCCAGCTCATTTCCACTCAGTGTTGTAACAAATCCTGTAGCCATATAGGATTTCATGCTTATCCCTGTAAGGCATACTGGGGACGTCACAGCAGCGTGGGAATGGGATAGAGAGGAGCCAGAGCTCTGTCTAGATGACAGAGCTCAGATCCTCTTGCTCCAAAACACTGCCCTTTGTCACTGGAACTAAAAGGAGAAACCTCCTTTAGCAGTGAGCAATATAGGCCCTATGACACTCAGATGAGCAGTTCTGACTCTATCCAGCAGAGGACACTGTAATAGACACACACACACACACCCAATTCCTTACAGTTTCATTGTTTAAATATTAGGGAACAGACTCTTCGTTGATCCTGAATAGCGCCTTACTGCAGCAGCAGTTCCACTGAAGAAACTGGGATTAATCATGGAGCAAAGTAGTACTCAGAGTAGATACAGGGAACAGAAGCTCGCCCCACCTCATCAAGTTATTTCAGCACGGGCTAAGTGAAAGCCACTTGGACATTGGTTTACAAATCACCAGGGAAAAATTAAGTAGTGATGGGATTGGGATTCTCAGATTGGGAGGACAAAATGAGCTGCACAACTTCAGAATAGGATTGGCCTCCTTCTCTCTTTGCATATTTTGACAAGTAATGAAATGGGAAACAATGCTGATATTTAAATAATCATCATTAGGCTTCAGAGTTGAGACAGATGGGGTAGTTTACACTGCTGGGGTGTTTTAGGCTGCCTGCAGACTCAGGCAGACATCACTGCATTATTGCATCGGATTCACCTTATTTTTCTTTTTAAACGAAAGTTTAGATTCTGGAGCCCCCTGATACAGCCACAAGGGCTAAGTATTGACTTGCTAGGTCACTGCAAACTGGCCCAATCCAAGCCTGACGTTCTCACACACGACGGTGGCAGTGGTGTGTTATTTTACAGGAGGA
Source organism: Chelonia mydas (assembly GCF_015237465.2). Taxonomy (NCBI): domain Eukaryota; kingdom Metazoa; phylum Chordata; order Testudines; family Cheloniidae; genus Chelonia; species Chelonia mydas. The sequence goes on from NC_051257.2 coordinate 7,913,460, forward strand.
GGCTGGGCCTGAAGCCAGAAGTTAATAAATACCAATTCTGCTTCAAACCTTTATGTTCAAATAAAAATCCATTGGCTTCTTGCCTTGGGAAGCTCCCACCCAGAGCCAAGTGGCTGCAGCACTCAGAAGTTTGTAAATATCAGCACATGCTGTGTTGCCACCCCCTTCTACTCCCCAGCCTAAATACTTTCCCAGCCTCTGCAACTCCCCCATGGGGAGATGTTGTCAGCAGCTGGCAGGATCCAGCTGTCAAGTGGGGAAAAAAAGCAGCCCTGACTGTTCTATTCCTCAAAGCAGAGGGGAGGGATGTGATGTTGCACGCAGGGAACACGATGTATGGAGGGAGAGCTCAGTTTAGCTCAGAGGGAAGATACTACTGCAACTACGGAGGGATATTTCCAAAGCAGCACACATGCAGAATGCTTTGGATCAGAGGAGAAAACATCAGCCGCCAAAAATCCCAGATCTCCGAACCACACCCCTTCATTAAAATCCCTCCCAAAAACTCCTCTCGCTTGTGCCACCCAGGGCTGCTAAATGAGAAAGAGAAAAGCCAGCACCACGTGCATGTACCTGCACAGGGTAACCGCAGGATCTTATCGCAACTCTTGCCTTGCTGCCTGCCCCACTTTCTGGTTGCTTGTTGGGTCATGTATAACTCTAGACTGCAAGCTCCTCGTACCTGTTTTGCAGAGTGCCTGGCACTGCAAAAGAGCAGCGACAATCGGGGACGGAACACACTTCATGTGGACCCACCCCTGGCTCAGCTAAGCTTTATATTAAAGGGGCATCTAGGCTAGGAAACACACACAATTAATAGATATTTTAATAGAGAGCTAATCCAATATCTAGAGTTCAACTGCTTAATAAGTTGCTTATAGCCATCTATAATATACACTGTGGATGGCTTTTAACCACCTACAACAGGGCTGTATCATGCTTTTCCCATCGATTAATCAGTCATTAACCCTCATAAGCCATCTATATATGTACCCTGAATATAAAGCCTGACCCACTGCTCTTTAGAGTAACACCACAAGGCAAGAAGTGAGACTCTAGCCCTAGTCTTCACTAGGATTTCCCATGCTAGCACTCAGCAGCGCTAGTGTAAGCCAGAAGCAGGAGTTTTCATGCCCCAGGCCATCTAACCCTGCCCTGCAGCTGCACTGATGAATGGGGAAAGTAGTCAGAGGGTAGCTATACCTTAGCTAGGTAGCTGTACGTCTCATTTGGACACAGTCACAGGGCAGCAGGTCTCATACCTTGCACTGTACCCGAGATGTGCAAATGTCCTGATATAACACAGCGCTGCGGGTGCTTAATGCTTCTGTGCGCCCTTCAAATTTACAGCTCCCTGTGGTTACCTTGATCGATGTAAATCAGGGTCGGCCTTCTAATTAAGCACCTGGACCTACAGGAATCCAATTATGTCACTTCCCCCCCTCCCCCCCCCGAAGGTTTTGCAATCACTTTCAAGATGTTTCAAATAACCAGTTATAAGTTACCGAGAGCCTAGTTTAAAAGGGCAGGTCTGCTCTTCCAAGTGATTCTGTAAGAAGTGGCACCCTCCTAGCGGAGAGACCTGCTCCCTGTGTGCTTTTTACTTCCATTAACCCTGCAAAGCCAATTCAGCTATGAGACAGCCAGCTGGAGTCTACTTCTTTCTTCTGTGCCATCCACAGACTTGTTTACTATGCTCCAATCAGTTATGCCTGCGCAAACCGAACAAAGGCAACGGAGAGCATATTTTGATGGCAGCCAGATTACACTGGTGTCACTGAGGGTGCACAGGTCACTGCTGTCCTGCAGAACATTAATTGCGAGTGACAATGCATGAGAAGGAAAGAACCCAGCTTGACTCTCAGATCTGTGGCTGAATTTGCTGGGTGGAGAATTCTTTATATTTGCTGACTGAGCAGATCTGATTTGGATTCACTGGGAGATGATAAATGTGGAATTTCAGGAGGCCATGTTCACATAGTCTGTTTCCATGCTGTAAACTCAACCCTAAAACCTTGGGGAAAGGCTAGTCTGTTTTATTTGTACTGGGGAATGCAGTGGTGCTTACGAGCCCCCATCATGGACCGAGCCCCCACTGTGTTAGGCACTGTACAAAGACAGAACAAAATAAGATGGTTCCTGGCCCCAAAAGCTTAGAGTTTCTGAGTTAATGGACGATTTTCAGGAATGAAAACCAGATGGCCCAATTCTGCACTGACGTATCCTCCAGGTTACCCAACTCACTTCTACGCAGTGCAAGTCAGCACATAATTTGGTTCAAGGCTTGCATCATATACCTCTGAGCATTAATTTAGACTGAGACACAACCAAGGCATTCTCTGTCTTTTCTAAAATTATTTCACTTTTACCACCTGGTTTCCATTAACTCTCTTTCTTGACTGACTTGCTTTTCTCCCATCACAAGGTTGTATGGATGGGCTCTGAATCAGCTATAACCCTTGTGGGAAGAATTGAGGTATCATCACTGACAGCTCAATGAACACATCAACTTTTACCCAAAGGCAGCAAAGCAAAAGCCAGCGTAGGACGTTGGATGCATTTAGAAAGGAACAGGGGAATAAGCCATGAATACTGAAATGGCATAATTGCATGAATCAACAGCACATCCACACCTCAAACCCCACCCCCCATGTCACCCCCAGAGTGACAAAAAATAATTCATCCCGTGTCCCACCCGTCAATCCATTGTTTACACACAGGATGGTGAGATATGGTAGGCCAAGCCATTATTGGTGTCATGGGTCAAGAAAAGGTTACGAAGCCACTGCTGGGGCAGAAGCTTCTGCGCAAGTATGTGACTGTCGGTGGGACACTCCCACCATCCTCACATTCCTGCTGTTTGGATATAGGGCGAGCAGTCTTCCCTTCTAGAACATTAAAATTACATCTTTGCAAACAGCTAGGGGAAAGGAAGAGAGAGGCCCAGATGTAGGCGTGAATCTGACCCTACTCCCGTGGGCGTAGAAGAAACTGCTACTGACTTCACTCAAGCAACATCAGGCTCCGGAGAAGGTTTCTGAGGCAGGCTGTCCCCTGACACACATATTTTAAATGCCACTATCCAAGAAAAGCAGCGATTTTTGCTGCTTAGCCTGGCTCAGAAGAGCCCCGAGAAGACTAGCGCGCTCTGTGCCTACAATATTGACTTTCCTCTTTAGCACAGTATTAGTGCCCATTTGTCATGTTTAAAATGAATAATTTAATCTCTCCTGAGAGAAGGGTAAGATCCGGCTTTAATAGTGACATTTCACACACCCGAGCCACTAACTTGATTAAAACCCCAGACAATGCTTCAGGAAAGGACCAGAGACTTAGTTTCCTTTCTCTCAGGGAAAGCTCAATCCTCTAGATTTCGTTATTTCCCAAACGGTACCACAAGGGACTTGTTGCAAGTAACTCAGGGTCTGAGACGTGCTTTATACTTATTTAATAAGCACCTCACTCTTCTGTACCTCTTTTCATTCGTAGATCTCAAAGCATTTTACAAAGGTCAGTATTGTCCTCTCCATTTCACAGACACAGAATCACAGAGAAGAAAGTGACTTGCCCACGGTCACCCAGCAGACCAGCGGCAGAGCGAGGAATTGAACCCAGTTCTGAGTCCTAGTCCAATACTCTATCCACTAGGCCACACTGCCTCCCCAATTTTAGGGGCTCCAGCATGCCAAAGACTCCACAAGATGTTGTGTCAATAGCTGACAGCTGTGGCTCACATACTTTGTTGTTCCCTTATTTTTCAAATAGGAATCTAACCCCAACATCAAGCACTGAGGGCCAGACTGTCACCTGCTCGACACCCACAATTAGGGCCAGCTTTTTAGGAGCTCTGCTCCCACTGGGCATTTGAATAAAAGGCCAGGTTTCAGAACAGTCAACCCCGAGTATCCAAAAATATCATGATTTAGGTCCCATGAGATTTTTTTTTTTTAATTTCATGATTTTTAAGCCAAACGATGCTGTTCCTATTTGCCTTTTAGGGAGCACCCTGGTCATGTTTTCAAGCATTTTTCTGCACCCAAGGCGTAGAAACTTACTAGTTTTAAAAACAAAAGCAGAGCGTCTCATGCAATCACAGGATTTCAGGAAATGGAGCCATCAGACAGAGCCCCCCAGATGTCACACGACTTGCAATAAAAGTCACAAGAGCTGGCAACAGAAAGTAATTTTCCAGAGCTCGGCACCCAACATGCCTAGCTTGTAAGAAAATCTGGCCACTTATTTTGGTGCCTGAATAAAAACTGATTTCTTTCAAAGCTCTGACCCAGAAGGTGAGTGCTGCACCCTGCTGAAAAATCCCAGCTTTAGCGTTTGGTGGGTGCATAGAGACAAATCCTCAGGCATATCAATGGAAAGCTTTGATTTAGGTCCCTTGTGTCAGCTTGGAGAAGCTTAGAGACACTAGAATTTGCACACACTGAATGGTTTCAGAGTAGCAGCCATGTTAGTCTGTATCTGCAAAAAAAAAAAAAAAAAAGGAGTACTTGTGGCACCTTAGAGACTAACCAATTTATTTGAGCATAAGCTTTCGTGAGCTACAGCTCACTTATATACATTACCATGCACACTGTAACGAGAGTGATCGGGTAAGGTGAGCTATTACCAGCAGGAGGGGGGGGGGAGGGCCTTTTGTAGGGATAATCAAGGTGGGCCATTTCCAGCAGTTGACAAGAATGTCTGAGGAACGGGGGTGCGGAATAAACATGTGGAAATAGTTCTTGATTTACAGTGTGTATGATAACACCCATTGTTTCATGTTCTCTCTGTATATAAATCTCCCCACTGTATTTTCCACTGAATGCATCCGATGAAGTGAGCTGTAGCTCACGCAAGCTTATGCTCAAATAAATTAGTTAGTCTCTAAGGTGCCACAAGTCCTCCTTTTCTTTTTGCACACACTGAATGTCTCCCCCCAGTGATTTAAGCCAACAGTGCCAGAGCAGCAACCCTGGGCAGGGGGAGGTCGAGAGCCACCATCTAACCACAGCACTGGCACTAGTGCAAAGCATCCCGCATGCTGCTTTCTTAGTGTACCTCAACCCGGGATTCACAGAGTCCTCTGCCTGTCCGCTCAGGCTCCCCCTGTTCCTTCAAGACTGTCCCACCATAGGAAACCACATACCTGTTAGCCGGTACATAAAACGCAGGGCCAGCTGCACATGGTGTCCATGTTTGGCTGAGGACCTCAGAGGCGGTGATCCATGTTGGCAGGAGGCAGACTGGCTCTGAAGCCCTTCTGAGGGGGAATAGCAGGGGGGTGAACTCTCCTCCGGGAGCCGCGGGTTTGCCAGGCCTTCCACAGAACTCCACCCCAGCTGGGCAGGGCTGCGGGGACTCCGTCACCTTTGACTATGGGACCTTCTCACAACACCTTATCAGCCAGGCTCCTCCCCACAGCCCCTTAAACACATGTGGAAGTGCAAGAAGCCACCAATCGCTGCTACAGGGGAGGAGCTTGCTTCTGTTTCCCCCCTTCCCCGCCCCCAATTGCATAAGGGCCAAAGCAGCACACCCAGTGGCCCACAGCCTTTCCTCAGGTGGCTACCACCGAACATCGGGGGGGGGGAGCGTTCACTTCAGGGGGACGCGTCCCAGCGGCTGAGCTCTGCGGCGTTGGGCTGGCCAAGACTTGATAAGAGCCCAGAGCAGAGGTCTCCAAACTCTGGGGCGCACCCCCCTTGCAGGGGTTTGGAGGAAGCTTCTGGGGCGGGGAGAGGCAGGGGGCAGGGCAGGAGCACCACCCAGGCCCGCTCCACCCCCAGACGTGGCCCTGGCCATGACTCCACTCTTGGCCCCAGCCTCGGCCCCCAATCCTTCCACCAGCCTCAGCTCCCGGCCACAGTTCTCCTCCTAGCCCCACCCCTACCCCCAACTGCAGCCCCAGCCTCAGCCCCCTTACCCCTGTCCACACCCTGCTCCTGGCTCTGGCTCCCGGGGTGTGGGAGGGCATGGACGGGGCAAGGAGGGGGCATGACTGTGAAAAGTTGGGGGACCACTGGCCAAGAGGCTCCCTGTGGATTAGTGGTTCTGTGCTGTTGTGTCACAAATTGCCAATAAGAACGCAAATCAGGGCCCCATGCCGGATGGAAAACTGCCCACTAATTAGCATGAGGCCATCAAAGAGCCATCAGTTGGCACAGATTCCTAGCCACTACTGAGCTGGACAGACCGGCTTTGGTTCAGTGGCCGAGAAAAGAAGGATTTCACCTACTGCCCTGCACAGTCACCCGTTTTCTCCCCAGTGCTATTAACTTTTCTAGAACAAAGAAAACCCCTCCTCTTTTTGAAGCTGCATGGGGGAGTTTGCTTTAAAAACAACCCTCAAAATAATATTTCTGTGCAACTGGCATGTGGCCAGTGTGCCTTTATTAACGCTGTCTCAGAACTGCCCCAGGGTAGGTTTGAAAAGTAAGGCAGTTTCCCCAAATGCAGTGGTGCGTCAGCACATACATAGCATTCATTCAGAGGAGGCTCCCAGCTCCTGCAGTGCAATGACACCTTAGTAGCAAACCAGGTGGAAGACACACGTGTGTCTCGGTGGATGTATTCTGCTGTCAGAGTTCAAAATAAAGTGGGGGTTTGGGGCCAATGATTAGCAATCATATATGCACAGCTTAATTCACTGGGGAATATCTCTCTCCTTGACTCTTCCTGTGGTTAGGAACAATGTCAGTACTGCTTGCTCTTACAGGAGGGAGCCAATGAGGGCTGATACTCTAGTGACAGTGGAAAGTACTTGGTTATGGCTGGGTGGGATTCTCATGGGTTCGTTGATTTTTAGGCCAAAAGGGACCATCATGATTATCAAGTCTGCATGAAGTCAATGAGATTTGGGCACATAGGCCCAGGTACTCAAATTTAGAATCCTAACATGCATTGATTTCAACAGGAGTTAGGAGTCTAAATATACTTGTGGACTTGGGTCCTAACTCCTTTAGGAACCTTCATTGGGGATTTTTAAGAGCAGGGTAGACAAACACCTGACAAGGATGGTTTGATAATACTTTGTCTTGCCTTGAGTGCAGGGGACTGGACTAGATGACCTCTTGAGGTCACTTCCAGTTCTATGAAAATCCCACATTATATAACCAAGCAAGGACAACCAAAACAAAGAGGAAGAATGAGAAGTGTAAGGCGATTTTCACTCCCCAGACTATTTTCCCTAGCAGAAGCATTTCAGGCACTTGAGAGAAGAATACCGTGATTCAGGATGTGTGAAGGGTCAAAGCAAACTGCTCTGCTTCCTCGTGTGAGAGCTCATAATAGAGTCTGTGCTGCACTTTCAAACCCCAGTGGCCTCTATTACGTTGTGCTCCCCAGTCCAAAGAACGACATTCAATGTTCCTGTACTAACAGCTGAACTCCTCTCTGATGTGATGAGCACGCCTGCGGTAGAAACGGCCTGCTTTGTTCACACTGAATTTTTTCTCTTATGTCATTGGATTAGTTGGAGACTTGGCTGCTTGCTTAGTGAATTTGAACATCAGCAGCTCTTCTCCACATAGCGTTAAGCTAGTTGCTGGTGGAAAGATTCTACGCCCCTCCCTTTTTTTTGTAAGTGGAACGGTCATAGTGACTCTTGTGTTAAGAGCAATAGTGTCCGAGTCCAGAGGGGAGTGAGAAAAATAACTGGCTCTATAAAGAGAGTAATTCAGCTGAGTTCAATGGAAACTGCAATGGCAGACATTCAGTGAAGACTTGGGCCTAAGAAACTCCACTAGCCAAAGGGAGGTGCAAGCTTTATAATAAATTGTGTGTGCGCACGCACACATACACACACACACACCCCTACCTATCTCACTGTGGTCAGCAGAGATCCCCCTGCACAAAGACCATGGCCCCTTGCTAAAAGAATTCATCCAGCAGGATGAAACAGATCATAGAGGGACTGGGGCATAATTACCTGCACCCAGCCAGTGTATTACAGTTACACCATCCAACAAACTCTTATTGGGTGAGTCCATGAAACAGGTACCTAGCTCTAAAAAGTTGCAAATTAACCCTTTCATGGTAGGGACTGTGCTAAATCAAAATAGGGTCACTGGGCCAGTGCTCACTGGTTAACAGCAGGTGTGAAATTCCCCTTCACTGCTTTGCTATGACCGCAAGGCTGTGCAGGGGACTTCGGCTGCTTTGGGGAGCCTGGCAGAGTGTTCACTAACAATCCCGGGGAACTGCCTACATGACACTACGATCTGAGGAATTTGTGCATAACGGACGGCACGAGATATGCTAGCACATTACGTTGGACACTGTCCAGGTTCCTAAATCTATGGGCTGTCCTGTTAAATTTACTGCGGTGAATAGCTACCACAATTGAAATAAACAGGCCTTTATTTTATATTGATTTTATCCTCTCATTTTTCCAAGCAGAGCAGCAACCCGGGTATTCCAATGGCAGAACCACCATCAGTTTTGTGAATGTCAAATAGACCCACATAACAATAACAAATGTGTATCTGGTAAGGCAAACAAGCAACATCACACATTAACCAGCAGCAAAAAATCCCCACAAACAACCGACAGGAATTTTACCCTGGCTGGGAGAGGCCATCTAAGGCTAGATGCTTGCTGAAATTCACACACAGGCAGCTTCATGCCACACAAGCTGGTGTGTGGTTTACAAAGCAGGACTCGCTTGTGGAGGATAAAAGTATTAATCATTTGGTGTCTGCAGAAAGTTGCTTCCTGAAAAGCAGACACTAGGGCACTGGGCTGAAGCGCTTTGAACCTCTCAGGGGAGCGGCCGAGACTGGCATGTTGTGCTGTCTGTTTGGTTGACCAGCTGGCTAGTGCCAATGAAGCGTTAAGGCGAGAGCTGTGCAGTGGGTGTGGCTCTGGAGGCTGGCAATGGGATTTGGAGCATTCAGCAAGGAGCAGTGTAACAGGATGCTCCTGTGGGAGTTGTTGGCAGCAGGGATCTAACCCAGGACCTCTGGATCTGAAAGCACGAGCCTCCACTCACTGAATTCCACAAAGGCTGGACAGACTCAAACGTCTAGCTGATTCAGCCACTACAGGGAGACAGAGAGACACCCTGAGCAAGCACAGGTTACACAAGGTTGCCTGTTCTAGTCCAACCCCGGTCACTGGTGACAGAGTTGTTAATAGGTGAGGGCCCATATGACACAAGCTGGTGGTCACCCTCCTGTTCCCACTAGACAGATGGCTCCATCGGCAAAGCCAGCCTCTGCACAGAGCTTAAGGACTGAAAGGGCCCTGGAGTCTGACCTCCCCTCTTACACTGAGGAGGGATCACTCCAGGTCAAGGCTGGGGCTTCTGGGCAAAATGTGGATGTTGCCCCTAAATATGTGCACAAATATTCATGAACCAAAAGGGCTAGGTTGCAGGGTAAGGGGCTTAAAAATGCCAATACCAGTCGTGCTAGCCAGGCACGTGTATTCTGCTGTAATTAGCCACATGCTGGAGAGGCCTCACTCCTGCCTTTGGAAAGAGAGGATGCGTCCAGCTGAATATTTAAGATGGACAAGCTCTCACCCCTCCTTGACTCTGCCGTTTTTTGGAACAGAAGATCTGATCTCTACTAACTGTATTATCTGTTGAACTGAATAGGAACAACAGACTGTGCTGATTAACATCAAATAGCCCTGTGCAGAGCAGTTAAGGTGATGCTAACATCAGTCAAAGGCCCAGTAAGTTGCTGCCCAACTCCCTCTGACTTTCAATGGGAATTAGGTGTCCAGCTGCCCTTTGTGTCTCTTACCATCTCCCTCTACAAGCATTAGGCTCCCGTGGTGTCTTTATCTTGATCGAGAGCAGAGCCACCCATCAGAGAGAGAGAGCGAGCGAGAACTACATAAAGGGACATGGCATCAAGGAAATGGGAACACATGGAGCCGCCTGATTCCTAATAATAAAAGCTAAGCTATGAATAAATAGAGGAAAACAAGGGCCTGGAGTCCTGTGTTCAAAAATGCTTTGAAGATGTCAGGGTGTCCCCCGTCACCTTCACTGCTGGAAGGAACCCCGCTGCCAAACTGAGCACTAGCCAACTGCTTGTTCAAGGCTCGGAGGGGAAGCCTTTGGCAGTTCAAACTTGATTATGGCTGTTTGGTCCCTCAGCAAAGCTCAAGTTCTGTAACCCAACTGAAAACAATTAGATGAGAGCTGGAGCAGGTGCCTGCCATCACTGAATTGCAGCGCATATTTGCGCATTGCCACCACTTGCAGTCAAAGAGAAAGGCCGTCCAAAGGGGCGTTTTCTGACTTTGACACATCCTTCCGCAAAGGAGATGCGCACTGGTTTTAAACAATCATATTCTCCTGCCTCCAGCTAGCTTGACTCAGTTCCTGAGCCACAGTCAGTCAACGTCCAGCATGCTCTGTGCCTCTGAGTAGCAGTGAAAGTGCATTAAGGTACTCTTCAGCAGTGTTTTGCAAGGGGTGCTTTTTACAACGTAACAAAGCCATCGTCATCCTGAAATGTCACTGTGCTGCATGCTACTGTCATGGACAGCAGGGGTAGAACTCTGATCCTCCTGCCCCCCAAAAGACAGGACCCTCTTAGTCTAAAAGAGAACTTCAGTTAGTAGTTAGAAAGTGTATGAAACACTGTTGAGTTGTTCTGAATTCTGTCCAATAGAGGGCAGTGATATACCTGCCACTTTGCCAGTTTCATTCCAATATTTAGAGGCAGGATCCACATCAGGCATCCTTTGGATTTTTGACTGCCTGCCTCAGGCGGATGTAGTTATTTATATAGCACTGTGGATGTACATGACTCTGTCTAAGCAAAGAAGAGAAGCACTTACAGCCTTTATTATGCCTGTTTGTACTGGCTTGCTGCCTTCTAAGCAGAAATCCTAGCAGCTCAGATCAACCCTCCATACGGTGCCTTTTATCGTTCACCATTGAGTTTGCCTGCCCATTACACTTGATTGGACACCTGACACCAGCATACCATGTTTTATTTATCTCCCGAGATGCTGGCTCCGAAGACCAAATCAGCTTTTCCTTTGCCCTCCGCTGTTCACCTGAGCTCCTTCCCATTTCAAGCTCAGCATGCAGTTTGTGGGTAGCTAAAAATCCATGTAAGGAAAAAAGATTCCTTTCCCACCTACCATCCGAGTAACCCTCCCCCTGTAAGGCTAGAGCAATGCAGAGTGTATTAGCCTCTTGCTCTTGGCTATATCTTGGTTAGACAAAAAGGGTAGCAGGGAGTGAAAACCAAAGGTGTGTAATACTCAAAGCCTTTTCAAAGGAGGCTGGCTATGACTCACTCTTTGCCTTGGAGTTCACCACACCATAGCAGCATTTTCAAGAGGACAGCTGTGTGTTGGTTTTTATGTTCAGCAAGCATTCTTTCATGGAGCTACATTATTTTTAGTCTAGTCAGTCTGTGTAAAAAGGGAGCTATCCCAGTCGGATGACTTCATTGTCATCTGATCGCGTACAACAAAACGAAGGCATTCGTGTCACATTCCTGGAGCCAGCTCAGAAAAGCTGAGCACTGAATTTGGCTTTGAGTCAACCGACTTCAGCACTTTTCTTCTCTGGCGCTGAAACTCATTTGAATGCTTCTCTGGCTCCAGAGTCATGAAATGATCATTTCCTCTTGTCAGAGGAATGCGGTCACCCTATCACAGGAAAAATGATACCGGCGAGGAGTTGGCTGGCCTGTTCTCCTCCTGGACTCTCTTTTTGGTAGAGGATACTTTAAAAAACCTACAAGGGAAAAGGCTGGTCTTGTGATTAAGGCACAAGATTGGGATTCTGGAGATCTGGGTGCTATTTCCAGCTCCATTTACTAGGGTTCACTGTGTGAACCTACAGCACGAAACAGTGAGACAGTTGTTTATTGAGAGTCTCAGTTCCTCTGCTTCTATGTTGTATCCCTTGGCCTATACAGTGTTGCCAACGCTCATGATATCCGATGGGTTTCTTAAAGCCTTCGTTCCTGGATTCATGTCATTAGGTGGGAATCTCAGCTTTCCCTTAAAACAAAACAAAAAAACTGCAAGTTTTTAGCCTTCAAAAATGCAGAGAAAAGGCTGAAACTATGATCCAGATGCACCCTAAAGGCTCCAAACCCAGAAAACCAAGTGAACCCACCATTTATCATTCCAGTGATTTGGGGAACTCCTCCCAGTTCAGGTTTGGATTCGTTTCCCCTGCATGTAAGGGTCCAAGACCCTTCTTTTTCCATTCTTTCTAATGTAGAGTCTGATGCGGATAATGCAGCGATTTTATTCCTTTGAGAAAGCTAGCTGACATACATGCTCTTGCTGGATGGGCACAGCAGAAATGTCCAGACAGCTACATAACACGTCATGGAGGCATACATAAAGACTGCATCTAGGGCATTTGAACTCAAGACCATCAGCACCAAAAACTCAAGTCCTTACTGGTTGAGCTAAAGGAATAAGTTAGTTAGCTGGGTGTGTATCACAAGCTTTATCCTAACAGGAACAAGGCACTAGACGGAGATCGTAGCGCACATTAAATCAGCACATTACAGATACATGCCAAAGAGCACACTGACACGTTTAAAGTGTTACCAGGTTACTGAGAGGGCCCTACCAAATTCATGGCCATGAAAAACACATCACAGACCGTGAAATCTGGTCTCCCCTCGTGAAATCTAGTCTTGTGTGCTTTTACCCTGTACTATATTGATTTCTCAGGCGAGACCCGTGTTTCTCAAACTGGGGGTCCTGACCCAAAAAGGAGTTTCAGGGGGGGTCAACAGCCACCACTCTTTGGCCACCCAGCTCTGAAGGCAATGCCCCACCATTAGCACAGAAGTAAGGGTGGCAATACCATACCGCCCTTAACTTCTGCGCTGCTGCCTTCAGAGCTGGGCGGCCGGAGAGTGGTGGCTGCTGACTGACGGCCCAGCTCTGCAGGCAGCAGGACAAAAGTAAGGGAGGCAATACCATACCATGCCATCCTTCCTTCCGTGCTGCTCCTGGAGGCGGCTCTGCCTGCAGAGCTGGGCTCCCGGCCAGCAGCCGCCGCTCTCCAGCTGCCCAGCTCTGAAGGCAGCGCCGCCGCCAGCAGCAGTGCAGAAGTAAGGGTAGCAGAACCGCAACCCCTCCTACGCCACCCCACAACTCCTTTTTGGGTCAGGACCCCTATAATTACAACACTGTGAAATTTCAGATTTAAATAGCTGAAATCATGAAATTTACGATTTTTAAAATCCTATGAGTGTGAAATTGATCAAAATGGACCCTGAATTTGGTAGGGCCCTAGTTATTGATGACGTAACGTACCTGCAGTATAGTGTTGAACACAAAACGTTATAGCGAGCTTATCTCTTTGATTCATAGATTTTAAGACCAAATGGGACCGCTATATCATCTAGTCTGACTTCCTGTATATCTCAGGCCATTACATTTCACCCAGTTATCCCTGTACTGAGCCAATAATTTGGTTTGACTAAAGCATAATTTGTGTTTGGCTAAAGCAAATCAATTCTTTGGATGAGTAATTCCCAACATCAGGTTGAAGAGAACAGCTGCCAATTTAATTTCCAGACTGAGATTGTTTGAAGATGACCTGCAAATTATTAAAATAAACTGGGAATGTGCCCTTCTTTGCTTCTCTATAGTCTATTGAGAAGGGCTAACAGGTTGGTGAGGAGGAGGGGAGGGAAAGGGTGTTGAAAAGGTTTTTTCTTGGTTCTGCCCGGTGGGTTTATTTGTTTTTAATCTCTGAAATAGCAGGAATGCCCAGCTGTGGTCTTTGCCGGAGGAAATGCTGGCGGTCCCAGAGGCTGTGCACTGCTAGCTCATAAAGCTTAAGGGAAGGGGGAGGGGTTCTCACTCCTGAACAAAGGCTTCCTTTCTCCAGTATGTTAGTCACTGGCATTAAAAAGAATCAGTCTAAAAATCTCTTCCCCTTGTACACTCATTCAGCTCTCGGCTCTGGTAACAGTACCATTTTATTTGTTCTCCAGACAGTCTTCCAACCTAGACAGGACCGGACTTTCTACGATGTGTGTGGGGACGACACACTTTCAGGTCTCTTTAACTATGAAAAAGGGAATGGAAGGGTACACTCCTAGTGTTTATTTTCTTTCTAGGTGACCTATTTTAGATATCTAAAAAGGGAGGGTGCAGTTAGGAGGAAGGAGGTGTAAACCATGTGTTTTTCACTATTTGTCAAGGGGCCCAACTGTGCATACAAGACAGAAAGGCAGTCCTTGCCCAGGAGAGCTTACACCACTGGGGACACTCCAGGGCATAGTAGGATTCTGCGTTTCTACATTCGAGGGCTGCTGTTATATCTGTCCCACTTACAGTGTTGCTTGTATTTTACAGGGTTAGTGACCAAGTGGAGAAAAGTTCTAACTTAAAGCCTCCAGGCAAGACAATTTCCTTGGTAGATCACATTGGATCCCTTCCCATAATGGAAGCCTGAGAAGCAGGAACCTCCATGACCTCCAGAAACCACCACTCCTTACCACGAGTTCTAATGGCACCTCGAATGTTTACTGAAGGAGAACTTGGGGGCATTGCCCAAATCACCCCGTCTCTGTACCTGAGCAGGGGCAGCGTGGCCTCAAACCGACAACTGCTTCTGGCCCGGGGCATCACCTGCATAATCAATGCCACCATTGAGATCCCCAACTTAAACTGGCCCCAATTTGAATATGTCAAAGTGCCTGTGGCTGACACGCCCGATGCCCCCATCTCCCTATACTTTGACAGCGTGGCTGATAAGATACAAAGCGTCATGCGGAAGAACGGGGCCACCTTAGTCCATTGTGCAGCCGGTGTGAGCAGATCGGCCACCCTGTGCATCGCTTATCTGATGAAGTACCAAGAAGTCTCTCTGGTTGAGGCTTACAACTGGGTCAAGTCAAGACGCCCCATCATACGCCCCAACGTGGGTTTCTGGAGGCAGCTGATAGACTACGAGCGGAAGCTGTTTGGGAAGACGACGGTTAAAATGGTACAGACACCGTATGGTATACTCCCAGACGTTTATGAGAGAGAGGGGAGACCCCTCATGCCTTACTGGGGGATTTAATGTGATTGCATCAACAGGAAGAATAAGAGCACAAGAGACTCGCTATTCTGCATCTACCAGACTGGAGACATTCCCTTCTCTTTTGATGGCCAACTTTTAGTTCTTTACCATACAGCAGAACCTTGCTAATTGTCACATCCCTAACCAGCAAGGCCAACAATTCCTAAAAACACATATATACACACACATGGAATCCTCGCCCTATCTTCCCTTGATTGAACATTACAGTGAGCTCTTTTTACTAAATTTAATTCTTCCACAAAGCATCCCCTGCAGTCAGTTTAGCAGTATACTACAAGTGAAGAACTAAAAGGCATGTGGCAGAATTAATGAACAAAGTACGCTTTGTGATGAGGTAGCCTGGATATTTCTTTACTAGCTTATTTTCTTCCGTGCAAAACCCTGTAGCCAATGAGCAGCTCTAGCACAAAATGAATGAGGTCCGCCTCTAAACTCCAATTCCATGTGTTGGTTTTATTAAGAGACAGGGAGGGAGGAGCGTGGAAATGCATTGCTAATGCTGTCATTTTCTTTAAATACCATAGTGGTTCTCAATATATAGTGTTAGAGAGCGTTAGCCAGCTTTTTAAATCTTTATAAGTAGTTAAGCCAGTCAAAGCCGGTCATAAATAAAATAATTTAAACAATTAAGACAAATGAATGCTGCCATGTCCCTCGCCCGCCCCCTATTCCACACCAGGGTAGCAGTTCCTGCAAGCATTTATACACCTGAATAATGTTATGTCATTAGTAAGTGTTTGCATGACTGGGGAGCAAACAACAGAGCTCATTTCAAAGTGAAGATCAGTACAGAAGTGACGGGTTAACCTTTCCCACGCTGGCCAGCCAAATGAAGCTTTGTCTACACAGCTATCCTCCCAAAGGGGTTGAGCTGTATTTTTTAGTATTCAGTCAACCGGTAAATAGAAAGTAGGTAAATCTGCTTGATAACTTAGCTGTAAGTATAGTCATGATCTGCCTCAGATCTTTTCTGATTCACAGTGTTATGGCCTCAAGGATTACGTTGCATTCCTGAATTTTTCTAAGCAAAATACGTTAATCTGTTAAACCTCCTGTACAAAGGTGTCTTTATTGAGAAGTCTGCTTTGTTTTGCTTCTGATGAGAAAAAGAGATTCTAACTTGAAAAGTGGTAGAAGATACTAGATGATATGACAGCTGAGTTATGAGTATTATCCACATCCTTGCATATCACTAACAAACATAGCTGGAACATCGAAAGAACAAAGCAAGTATCTTACTCAACAAGACTGTTTGTGGCCTTCCCTGTATCGCTGAAGGAGGAATATGCAGATTTCTGGATACATAGAGATAGATATCTGATTTAAATGAGAGACTATACTTGTAACAAATAATCTTAATAAAGATTAAAAGTAGAACTCAGGAGTTCCTGTTCATAATCGGGCTCTTACCATCTCTGAATTTCCAGCAACAACACTGGTTAAGCTTCAATAGTAACGTTAATACAAATCACAAATTCAAATGCATTTTTATTAAAACTTGTAATCAGTTACCAGTACCTTGACTAAATTGTGTACACTAAATCTAGACCTTCAAGACACACTAACATAGACCTCTCACTACAGAAAAGTCAAGCACTGAATTTGGCTCATTACTGCATTTTTATCGTCTGGAGTTGTATTTGAATTTCCGAAATGCTGATATTCTGGTTTAAGAAAAGTATTGGAAGTGATCGATGTGTTTGTCATAATGTTTTGTTCCACCAGACAGTAGAGTCTACAATCTAGTGGGCAGGATTCTGGTCTTCCAGGGTAAATCAGAACAACTGAAAACAATGAAGTTGTCCCTTGTGAAAAAACAGCGTTTAAATGGGATCAGAATCAAGTCTCTATAGCCTGAGCTGCACATGCATCAGTGGGAAAACACAATCTAAACGGATTCATGACAGAGGGGTTGGCCTGAATCCAAGAGATACACTTTGATTAACTCAGTACTGGAAATAAGTTTTCAAATGAACTGTGAAGATCTGAATTTCACCACACTGGGCAGGTACCACTTGCTGAAAATCATCTACTGGGAAAAGAAAATGTTACATTAGCTTCTAGGGTCAGATTCAGTGTCCAATGAAGTCAATGGAATGACTCCCATTGAAGCCAGTGGCCAGTGAATTGAGCCCCAAGCCCACTTACTGCGTTTGGTGGGATAATGGTGCAAGGAGATATAAAAGGGAGAACTTGGCTTACCTCTTGAGGCATAGAAAAGAGAAG
Source organism: Chelonia mydas (assembly GCF_015237465.2). Lineage (NCBI taxonomy): Eukaryota > Metazoa > Chordata > Testudines > Cheloniidae > Chelonia > Chelonia mydas. Next base: position 7,930,723 of record NC_051257.2, read on the forward strand.
CATCCATGGAAACCACGTCAGCTGTAGGCTCAACAAATACATGGATCTAAGGTTTTGGGCGTAATGAGACCACTGTTAAAATGAAGTTGTTATAAAATACCTTAATGCTTTCAAGAGCGCAGACATTTAAAGTGTCCCAAATGGTTATTTTTCCTTATATGGGTACACCCAATTCCACTGAAACCCCTTTTTTACATTTATCTCTATTAACTGTGGTAGGTTGAGACAAAACAGCAAGTGAAAACGTGCGGTATTAACAAAAATGCAACATTGTCTTAGAACACACACATTTATGAAGCCTGGCATTTCGCTAGCCGTCTATCAATGCAAGGATCTCCACGTACTTCAAAAACATGAACAAATTTAGGCTCAGTTCCTCAGTGCAGGAGGGAAGTTTCTTTCCCCTTTTTAGAATAATAGAAATGGAGGGCTGGAAGGGACCACAAGAGGTCATCTAGTTCTGCCCCCTGTGCCCTGGTAGGACAAAGTACACCTAGACGGGGGGTGGGCAAACTTTTTGGCCTGAGGGCCACGTTGGGTTTCCGAAATTGTATGGAGGGCCGGTTAGGGGAGGCTGCGCCTTCCCAAACAGCTAGGCGTGGCCCGGCCCCCACCCCCTATCCGACCCCCCCTGCTTCTCGCCCTGACAGCCCCCCGGGACTCCTGCCCCATCCACCCCTCCCTGTCCCCTGACTGCCCCCGGACCCCCCACCCCTGACTGCCCCATCCAACCACTCCTCCTTCCTGACTGCCCCCCTGGGACCCCTGCCCCATCCAACCACCCCTTCTCCCTGACTGCCCCCGGAACCCCTGCCCGACTGCCCCCCGCCGCCCCATCCAACCCCGCCTCCTTCCTGACTGCCCCCCTGGGACCCCTGCTCCATCCAACCACCCCTCCTTCCTGACTGCCCCCCTGGGACCCCTGCTCCATCCAACCACCCCTCCTTCCTGACTGCCCCCCTGGGACCCCTGCTCCATCCAACCACCCCTCCTTCCTGACTGCCCCCCTGGGACCCCTGCTCCATCCAACCACCCCTTCTCCCTGACTGCCCCCCGCTGCCCCATCCAACCCCCCCTCCTTCCTGACTGTCCCCATTTAACCCCTGTTCCCCGCGCTCTGACCGTCCCGACCCCTATCCATGCCCTCGCCTCCTGACCACCACCCCAAACTCCCCTACCCTCTATCCTGCCCCCCCTGCTCCCTGCCCCCTTACCGCGCTGCCTGGAGCACCGGTGGCTGGCGGCGCTGCAGCCGTACCGCCCAGAGCACCAGGACAGGCAGCCGCGCCGCCTGACGGGAGCCAGCCAGGCCACCGCGCAGCACAGAGCACTGGGTCAGGCCGCGGCCCTGCAGCTGCGCTGCCCAGAGCCTTGCGCAGGTGGCGCAGTGAGCTGAGGCTGCGGGGGAAGGGGACCAGCAAGGGAGGGGCCGGGGGCTAGCCTCCCGGGCCAAGAGCTCAGGGGCCGGGCAGGAGGGGCCCACTGGCTGGATGTGTCCCATGGGCCGTAGTTTGCCCACCACTGACCTATACCATTCCTGACAGGTATTTGACTAACCAGTTCTTAAAAACCTCCAATGACCGGGATTTGACAACATCCTTTGGAAATCTATCCCAGAGCTTATATACCCTTACAGTTAGAAAGGTTTTCCTAATGTCTAACCTAAATCCCCACTTGCTGTGGGTAAAGCCAATTTCTTCTTGTCCTACCTTAAGTGGACATGGAGAACAATTGATCGCTGTCCTCTTTAAAACAGCCCTTAGCATATTTGAAGACTCATCAGGTCTTCCCACCCCAACTTTTTCTTTTATCAAGACACAAACACAGCCAGTTTTGTTTACCCTTTCCCGATAGGGCAGGTTTGATCAACTTTTTACAATTTTTTGTTGCTCTCCTCTGGACTCACTCAATTTGTTCACATCTTTCTTAAATTGTGGTGCCTTGCAGATGAATTAACTAAAGCACAGGGCACGAAATCCTTGCCCCACTGAAGTCAGTGGGAGTTTCGCTATTAACTTCAATGAAGTCAGGATTTCACTCAGAGAGATGCTAAGTGATTTGGCCAAAGACACACAAAATGACTGTGGCAGACCGAGGACCAGAACCCAAATCCTCCAACTCCCTGTCCTGTGCTTCTTCCAGAAGATTAACACAAAAACCCTCCCTAGGGACTAAGAATCCTCAAAACAGCCATCTATAAACTACCAGCAAAGTTAAAGGTAGAGCTGTAGATTTATTAACTCCAGTATTGCCACCAGTTGATGAATCTGAAATATCTTGAAACATCTCTCTGGTGGAGTTGTTGAAAAGCGAATTCTTCCATACAGATAACGCTTTTGCTAACAGGAAGTTCTCATCTCTATATATTTAAATAGCTCTCTACACCCACTGCAGGCCATTTTCAAGGGATCGCACTCTCCAGGTTGCTAGGCGAGGCATCTCAAACATGTGTTAATCATGGAGTACGGTGTGCAAATACAGGAGTGTTTTATTATGCGGCTGGTCTCGTTTCTACCCAGAGACTTGATATTAATTTTCCAATAATTCAGCGTAGAAGAGAGTCAAAGCCAAAACATTATGCAGTTCAAGCAATTCTGTTTTTTCTCAAGTTACTTTCACAGCATAATCAGGAGGCCTGCCCCAGTTGTTATGCTAAAAGGCACAGCATAAACGTATTCATGTTAAAATTTACTGAGTTGCTCCTAATTTTGTACTATCAAACCAATGTCAAGGCTTATAGACTAAGCAGTCTTGAGACCTTATGACAGCACAATCATTTTTCTTCCAGGCTGCATTTTTATCATAGGACCTATGGGTACAAGTGACTTATCGGTAACCGTGCTTTGGGCGTTATGGATATAGCTTAGAAATAATGGCATCTTTGGCCACTAGACCAAAAAAAAAATCACTCCAGTCTAGTGTAGACCTATGGGGTGCATTGTTATCAACTGACCCGGGAAAGCACTTAACCATATGTTTAACTATATATGTGCTTTGCCGAGTCAGAGCCAGACACAGGTACTTATTAATGCTACCACCAAACTCAACATGTCAGCTCTCAAAGTGTTTGTTTCATCTGTATTTAAACAAGAACAGAGTTCAAAATGTAGTATCTGCACAACATTTAAAATAAAGATCAATGCAGTTCCCAAGTATGTTTTGCTGGTGGGAAGCTTCTCAGATCCCCCACCAAAGTGGGAAAGATTCCACCCCATTCCTGTATTTGAGTGGAAAAGTCCCATCAGAACCCACCTAAACACATAGCCAGGCGCTCTCTCAGAGTATGAAGGGTGAGATGTCAATGTGAATCAGTAACACACTGCAACAGTCTACTGGCTGCATCCTGCAACAATTCACCGTACAGATTTGTCATAAATAGAGTTCTTTATTGAGATCAACATTTCATCGAGATTCAACAAAGCATTTATAAACTGTTGCAAGAATACGTGAAGTAAATCATATTAAAATGTAAAGTAATAAAAACTATTCTTACCAGGTTTAAAATACCGGCAACTACTCCAGCACATCACAAATTAAAACAAGAGGATCCACTACTATACTAATCACAAAGCCATCTACACAAGAGAAATGTATATTCACCCAGATGCAGGAAGAAATACAACTATTACATTTATATTTTAACATTGAGAATCAGAATTAAATGAAGGCCCAGAGAGCAAAAGATCTTTAAGGAAAAGTAGTCGTACAATAGCAGCTTTTATTGAAAAGGCATCCTTTCTGTTCCAGGTCTCATTAATTTAACATGTAACTAATTAGGAAAGAATATATTTCTTGGGTTTTCACAAGCTTCCTTTTCTTAGACCGTATGTCATCGTAACTTCACATTTACTACATGGTTTTCCAAGAAAGTGCTACTTAATTTAGTTTCAAAATAAACTTAAGTAGAAACAAACTGCTGCTGGGGCTGAAAATTCACTGGAATGTTCAAGTGCAGAATGTAATAATTCACATGTAACAAATAAAAAACACTTTATAACAAAAAGAGAGGTCAGAAAGCTTGCTGGGGTATTTAAAAATTCACATGACAACCAGTTTATCAAGAGAGATCTTGGTACAGTTTGATTTATCCCTAATGCCTATAAGTACTGGAAGGAAAGATTACTTTAGTATATTTCCACTGAGAAAATTAGTCAAACTGCACCATTAGGAACCTATGGAGCACAGTATAGAAAAAAATTTAAATTAACCAAGAAAATAACCTGTTAAAAATCAAGACACACACAAAACACAAATAAAAATAATTTTCCTTAGGCAATCCCAAGGCAAATCCAGAGAATATGTACATTAAAAATATTCACTTTCACAAATTTTGATAATGAAACAGAAGACATCCAAAAAGAAATTCATTTACAGTTCTAAAACACCACAGGCCAAGACTAAAAGTCTCAGTGTGTGCGTTAACCTACACTCAAGGAAAGGAAGGGAAAATGGTCCGATACAATCCAGTGTAGAAAATGTTGTAACCTTGGATACAGTTTCCAAGGACACTGGGCCCTTGGCTAACAGTATAATAGCTCAGAAGCTGAATGCAACACTGAGTCATTTTAATGACTAGGATATGTAAGTGGAATGATCCTTCTTGTATAATGCCCTTATCAGTGGTATCTAAATGTAAAACATTCACGTCATGAGAACCCTTTGAAGGTGTTTAGAAATATGCATTTTGCTCGACATGATCACTTTAGTATTGCCTGCCTCTTTCCCATTCTGTACAGAGCAGGGGACAAGTAACGCCATACTCCGATAAGCTCTACTGTAATTATACTCGTAAATGCCCTTTCCCTCTATTTACGTGCCAAAGACATGCTGGATACTTCTAACAGAGACAACGTATTTGCTTAACAAGCGGGTACATTAAAAAAAGAATGTAATTAGAATAGACTTTTGCCACAGTGCAATGAACTGTACTGTATTTGGAATACAAATTTGCAGTAGAGTTTCCACACTGTAGCTACTTTAGCTTGGACCATGCTCTTAAAACTCATAGGAGGGTTGAAAAAAGAAGAAGAGCCGTGGAGAAAGCCTACGCTAATAAAAGGCTTCCCTTGTCCCAGTACAGTATTTATACAAGCTATTGCCTTGATTCAGCAGAGTACTTAAGCATGTGAATAGTGCCATTGCTTTCAGAGGTACAAATCAGGTGTTTGCTTAAGTCCTTCGCTGAATCAGGGCCTAAGGGTCCGATCCTGCTAACTTACTACTGTAAGTCCTATAGTAGTCAGTGGGACTACTTGCATCAGTAAGCACAAGGCATGATGAGGACTATATAGCAGCATATGGCATGGCAAGAAGCATATGGTCAAGGTGACGCAAGTAGTATTTGCCGAGGGGGACAATTATCTTGTCAAAGAGCTGTTCTGAGGTCTATTGCACTTATACAACACGACTAGTTAGTAAAATAGTGGCCATTCAATCAGAAATCAGGTTGCTTTGATAAACTTTGCGCAGCAGAAGGTGGGTGCTGACTGTTACGTTATTGAAAAGCTGCCACTTGATTAACTTGGGTCTGAGACCAGAAGGCGCAGTATGTTACCATTAGATGAATAAGCAGGTTTCTGAGACTAGGAAGATTTTAAATTTACTTTATGCAAATAAGGGTCATTCACTTAGCATTCTTATTAGCCAAGATCTTTCATTTGGTATATATTAATCTGTGACTAGAACTAACCTTTTAGACAAACCATCACCTATGCAATTTTGTTCACAGGAAATCAAAACCACAGGTCAGCAGTAGCTATTTACTTAGAACAGAGACAAGGCTTGGTTTGAGCAGCTGATGACATCTTGGAAAGAAGGAAGCTTCTCTCAAGGTCTGTTTGAGAAACTACAATAAATCAATGAACGATGAAATCATCAGTTGTACCGAGGAAACAAACAGCAACTCTTGCTTTCCTCATTGAGAGTCAAAACTAAGAGGCCATATAGTGGTAAGGCCCTTTTGAAATAAAAGCACATTTCCTTTGGATTAAAAATTCTGAAAAGCAATTAGTAATTCAGAAGTTCAAGAACCGTTATGTTCTTTCTGAACTGGGAAGCTGTCTTCACAGCAAACTTATTTTATTTTTGTATTCTGCACTGTCATCTTGATGTTGTCTCTAAGGAAAGAGCCCTATACGTCTAGATTTGTGAGTAACATTTTCTGATAGCCTGATACATTAATATCTTACTGCCCAGACAGCAGCACCGGCCAAAAAGCCCCCCATGTATTTCGCATTTGTGCAGTCTGCTGGGAAATCTCAAATTCCAGTGTGAAAAAGCTAATATCTGAACTGCGAACTCAAAGCCAACCAGTGCCATCAGTTCTGAGAGTCTGGTAAAGAGCCTTGACAGACAATATTAAATTGCATGAGATATGCAGAGGAGTCCCATCAAGAAAAGCATATTCATACACCACAAATATATAGTGAAATATATAGGAGGGGCATTTGATATTAGTGGGGTATGATTTTCAACATGATGTGCAGCAATTTAGTTATATGATTACATAACAAAGGACAGAGGGCTAAATGCATAATACATCATTTTGAAAGTATATCCCCTTATGTTTGCAGTTATAGGACAAATCCAATAGAGGGGTAAAAAGGTTTGTCTACTACTTACAGCCACGTAGAAGAGACTGCAAGTTTTAAAATCCAGCTGCCTGTCCTGAAGCCTAAAGATATGGTATGGAAAATTTAGATACACAATGATTTTTATCCCAATACTAACCCGCTAAATGTAGGAATAAAATGTATTCTGTAATACAGAACAATAATTCTATAAACAAACAATGGCTCATTGCAGCCTAACAATCCAATTCCTTTTAGGTCAATAACTTATTTCTCCTTGAACGTTACTGTCACTTCTTGTGCATTTTAATAGCGTAGGAGCAAATATCTAAGAAAAACCACCACTCTCGGTTCATATACTTAAGTTAGAGGAAAGAATAGTTAGCAAATACACATTTCATACATTTGGTTAAGGGGCCATTTCAGTTTAAACACACACAGCCTAGTATTTCATCTCTTTCTTGAAACGGTAACACCTATTCCACCTCATGAGTCAATTTACCTTGATCACCACAGTGAGTTGCTACATCTCAAAAAGTGCTAACCAATTTCAGCTTGAGAGAGAGGTTGAAATGCCATGTTTTATGCCACAGTACAAAATTCTCTGATTATTTCTGAAACCCTCAATGATGGCTTGAACCTTCCGGTGAAATTCTTCATGGGGAACTCGTATGGGAGAGTGGCTTTGACCCACTGCAGTACAGAAGAAATGCAGAAATGAACATTTCAGTACTCTAACTACTGCTCAAAAAAGCCTTCAGTGTTTATTCCCCTACATCACCACCATAAAGACCATGTCTTGTCATTGACTGACGTGATCCCTCCTTCAGCGTACGTTCTTTCAAAGCAGGTCTGGCAAAATGAGGCCTGGAGGTTTCGGCTCCACACAATTGATCCAGAAGTTTGCACAGCTTGCATGGTACTGGTGCCCTCCATAAGCCAGTTTGAAATTATCCGTTTCTGAATTAAAAGCCTAGAATAACAAAAATTGAAACAAGTGTGACAGTCCCATCTGCTCAGGGATGTAAGAGCTAAAGAGGAGATCAGATATCTGCGGATGTGTTTACACTAAGAAGGCACAGTAGCATCAGACCTCGACCCTCTCACTCTGTAGACACTATCCTCAACTGCAGAAATGGGCCAAACGGCAAGCAAAATTTCATTGTAGTCTGCAAGAATTTCTGAAGGCAGACCACATCCGCAACTGCAATGGCTGAAGTTGTAAGCTTCAGTCACTACACCAGGTTTTAGTAGTGGACATGGTTTGATTAGTATTACATTTGACCTCATACCTGGGAGCTGATCCAACTTGCTGCATGCATCTTTCACTAATTATCTTCTATAGGCAGGAAATAGTACACTGTACTGTACCTCAGAGATAACTTGTTAGGCCAGCCCATAACTATAGACTTCAAATTATTTCATTCACTGGGACAAATTACTCCGTGATTTAAGAGGTTGCAACTCCTCTGATACCAAAGTTGCGCCTGCTTACTGCAGGGCTTAGTTTGGTCTAGTGTCTTCTGTTAGGTGCAGCTACTTTATAAGAAAACCTTTTTGAATAAAGAGTGAAATCTATGAACAAGATGAAGAATATCTGCAGGGGGTTGATGTAGTTGTTGCTAGTAGGAGATAGTGCTTAGATGTCTGAGTAAACAACCACAAAAAAAGCAGTTACAGGGCTTATTTTACATAAGCTCTTTTGGTGAAAAGATTAATTTTTTTTCTCATTCCACAACAGAACAGCTAGCAGCTTTTCATTGTAATTCCCTATTGCAAGGCTCTCTCGAAGAGCTTAGGGTTACCTTCCGGAATACTGCTGAAAATTTGTTAAAAAAAAAGGAACCTGCAAAACTTTTACACTCTGGATTTCTAAAACCACGATAGCCTTTGTGTTATCCCAAAGCAATAGCTGGAACATTGCTTTGTAAGACAAAAAGTCAAAGCTTATCTCACATGAAAGCTACAGTTCTCCTTCCACAACAAGAAACCGGGAAGCTGTAGTTGTTCAGAAACGCATCACAGTGAATTATCTACCACACAACAAAAGTAGTACAAAAACCAGGAAGTTATTCACAATATACTGGCATGCAGACAAGACAAGGGGGAGGACTCGAGCATGTGTTAGTTGATCAAATTGGATGTTACAGTCACAGAAATGACTATAAGAAAAGGGTTCATGATTGGTACAATTGAGAATGACAGCGGAAGGCTGGTCACCAGTCTTGCCTTCCACGCTCATAATTAAGAGGATGAATCTATAAAGAGTATCATTTTACTCATTCGTACTTTCCTAGGATGCTCTTCCACAGGTTTCTCTTCTTTCTGAAATAATGTTGAAACCAAAAGATCAACAAAACTCCTGATGTATATGAATTGGTCAGCTATTCACTGCTGTCTCTATTCTGGGGTCCCTCCTCCCCACATTGAAGGCAATGACCCCCTCCTGGCTTCATAGGCACAGGTACATTTTATATGGAAAATTCATTACAAGCTTTTTTTTTTTTTTAAATAATCTCAGCTTCCAAGTCTGTTCCCCATGCTGCCCTTTATAAATGAATTTACCGCCTCAGCCTTTATACACAACTGCCACCAGTCACATCTCTCCCATGCCTGTTGAGAGTTGATGAGGGGAGTTAATCTTCCAGAGGATGTGGTAGTAACAATGTTTGAGCCTGCCTACCGTATGGATTCCACCTTTGCTACCGTCGGTGGTAAAATACAGCGAGGAAGTTTGTGAGCATAGACTAGGCACAGATATAGAATTAAAGTAGTAAATGCAAAATGGGTTTGGCATAAAGGCACCTCCACTTACTTTACTTCTAGAATCTACATTCAAGAGGCACACCCCACATGCGAGATCTTGGGCATTTTTAATCCCAGGACGCAGCATACAAGAAGAGAAATCCAACGAGTTTTCATCTGGCTACAGAAATAACGAGACAGTTGGATTTAGGCAATTTCAGTCACTGGAAAAAAAAATTCACACGCATTATGACAAATTACCGGTGCGGCTGCTGTGGAGGGGCACGAAGGCAAACGAAGTCACAGGGCAAGGATAACATACTACACATGCCCATAAATTGATGCCCACTTTAATCAAAGCCATTAGCATATTTTCAAGCATACTATGTAATCTCCATGGACATTAATTTACCACATTCAAGCACTTGTAAAAGGATTAGATAACAGAGGAGAGAATATTTGAATTCTATGTATATACACAGGTAGGCAACATATTATTTGCAGTTATAAAGATACCATGGGATAAATTACCATTGTGGCTAGTGCAGCTTCCAGATTGGTAACTAGGGTTAACCATATCAATGTTGATCACTCACAATTTTGCACTAATGTCTAACCATAGAAGGGCAGTTAGTAGTCAAGGATTTTCTTGCATCTGGAATGAGGGCATATCAGTACACAACTGAGTATTAATGGCTGGCCAAACCAGGCAACAATTAAGAGGGCTAACTGTTTTATTTTGTACATTAGTTTATGTTATGAAAAGGAGTGGAAGGACAATTGTGTGTTTAAGCAGAAAAGAGATCTCAGTATGTAGTATAGCTTTCCTGATGCACCGTTTTACATTTAGGCGACAAGAGAAATGGTCAATGTAATTTTGCATTTGGGTGGTGTATAAACACTGAAGTTCGTTTGCAAGATTGTTGTAAAGTGTAATGTTTAAACAATCAAAAGCAATGCATAGCAATACAAATGCAAGAGGCTTTTAAAAATTCTGGGTGATCCTAAAACAGATGCATACTTGTAATCCATACTCTAGGTATTCTAATCACAATCCCATAGCTGAACAATTTAAGAAATAATTGGAATCCTGAAAAAAACCTTTAATCTTTGAGTAGATCAATCAAATTAATAAAGGCACTAATATTTGTTTATCAAATGCACGAGTGAAGCAAATGAGAAGGTCATACAGTAATTTGCAATGAAAAACCATAAGGCTATGCATAAAATTACCTTGTAATGAAATTAATCCTTTAAATGATAAAATTAACCTTTTCAAGCACACGCCTGTGAGCTAGAGGACTCATACGTACTTAACTGGCACTTCTGCTCCATTTAGAATCCATGATTGTAATTTTACAGGAAGGTATGTGCCATACATTAAGTACCAAGCAGAACCATTATCTGCTTTTTAAAACAAAACCAAAGCCAGTCATTTGCTATTGATTTAAAACTTAAAAAATATGAGTGTAGATGTGCTGCAATACTCTGATCCTCCCAAGTCGAAAACCTTATTTGGCTATGCTAGTAAATGAGTGGTTAAGGACCAATATATGGGTTGGGAATTGTATACTGAAGTCAGATGTTTAAAACAAACAAAAAACCCCCTTGATTGTAACTCAGGATGAAATTTCACAATTGTCACTAGGGAGTTAGGTTGGTGGGTCAGGGAGGGAAGGATGGAAGAAAGGAGAGAGAAAAAATGTGAATAATTTATTCTAGCCCTCCCTCAACCCCAACAGAAACACCACACAATTGCCTAAGCCTCATAGACCAGATTTTCTTCAGGTCCTGGCTTCAATTTTCTGATGTAAACTGCCTCTCTTTGTAGTAAGATCCACCCTGAACGAAATGTGCCATTTCACAAACCTAGTAAACACATTTGCCTTGCTCACCAGCGGCAAGAATTTTTCCCCACATGCGCTCTGCTCACCAATGATAGTGTTTCGCCACATGTGGGCAAAGTTGTGGCAAAACTGAATGTTGAAACAGAAACACGAGAGCTACCGACAGGATCATGTGCACAGGGATGCACCACACCAGCCAAAGATTCTCAACAATTTAGGAGTGATGGTTTCTTTTTACATCATGATCAGATAGCAAGGCAGCGACAAAGTTCTATACATCTTTGTTGCCTTTAACTGGGGAAAAACGCTTACCTACCAAACAATTACTGGTTGAATACTGGACATCCTAGCTTAAGGCCAGACTGTGACACTCTCACTCACACTGAAGAGTCGCTTACTCCATGAGTAGTCCCGCTGACGTCAATAGGACTAATAATGGAATAAGGTTCTACAGCGTGAAAGAAAGGGAATCACAATCTGGCCACTAATTACAAAATACTCTGAAGTACTTACTAATATATCAATACTTTTTACATCCAATTTAAACATGAAAGAATCCTGCATGAACGTTAAGAAATCTTTTACATTAGAAACAGCATTTTTGATGACAACTATCTACCTTGAGAGAATGCTCGTCACAGTAGTACCTAGGTGTCCACTGATAGCTCAACCTGTCCTAAAACTGAGCAACAATAGTTTGACGTTATCAATTGTTGCATTAGATAAAGCCAGTCAGAATCTGACAAGGTTTTATTAAGATCTGTTTGCCACCAATATGTGGTACGGATGAGGTGGGAGAGAGGAGATGCCCATCATTTGTTGTCTCCATTTTTCTGGGACTGTAAAAAGTTTATTTCAAGTGGAAAACCAGCATACCAGATCTCACCTTGCAACTACTTCTCGATGAATGTGACAGTAGGATTTTTAATATGCATGATTACTCTGCATGCAGGGATCTGTGAATTAAGGATTCAGTGATAGGAGAGAGTATTGTGGAAATGATGCATTTATTAATCCTGGACATGATGCACTGGTCTTAATCTAAGGATTAAAGGCTCTTTCACTATGCACTGAGTTCAAAGCAACCATTACAGTGGATCATGTCAATGTCCCCCAAATTAATGATTCCCCCAAAATGTGCTGAACCATTATTGTGGTTAAGTGCCTGCCAAAAAAATCCATTATATACCTGTACTCATCTCTATTCTACACGCACAGTATTTAATTGCAACCAAAGATGATGGTTAAAAATGGCAAAGCTTAATGGAAAGTTAGAATTTTCTTGCCTTCTATTTTTAAATGTTCATCTCTCTCCCCGTCCCCCCCTATCAAGGAAGGATACGCCTTGATCCTGAGCCCCAAGTAGCTCTTTCTTCACCCCATTACCTCTAAATTCCCTGCAAGCGCGGATGCCCCTCTTCTCAGTCACTAGCCATCTAAAAGCTACACAGAACCATTCTTCATATGTCATCAACAGCGCTCTCCCAACTGGCTGCCCAGGAAGCTGTGAGAGAAGAGAAGCACTTCCTCTTCCACCCCAGAGCTAGCGAGTTGCATCTGGCTATGGCAGTTCCAGCCAGAGGAGGGAAAGAGCTCAAAACAAGCATTATTATTTAGTCTGCAGCAGTGCCCAAAATGGGCTAGGCACTTCCCAAAACCAGAGTAAGACACGCAATCCTTACTTGGAAGATCTTGCAGTCTAGTCAGTCTCCTGCAGAGCAAAGCAGAGCACTAGAACTCGGGAAGCTCACTGCTGGAGTGTCATGAAGGCACTTATTTTTCCTTTCTAGATTCATGTTTGTCTAATTTAAATTACATGATGAGCGGATATACTATCGAAATCATTAGAAAATGAGACAACCCCACCACCTTGCACCCACACAGTATTTTTCACCTGACGAGCTCAAACCAATTCACAAAGTTGCCTATTACCCTCATTTTACAAATGGAGAAAATAAGGAACATGGAGTTTAAGTGACTCCTCAAGGTGTCATAATACATAACCATACGTAATGCTCCATCCATGTGTTTAAACATGAGGGTTCCTGTAACAAAGAGGCAGCTTAATTATGGCCTTACCGTTAAAGCAGCAAGTGACATGAAGCTTATCAGGTTGTTCCATACTTTATCAATGTCCTTTAGCAGCTGTTGGAGTTTCTCACTACACACTGCGGTGGCCTTGATACCCAGTTCAACTCGTTTTGTTACTCTATAGACCTCAACAACCCCTGTCAAAATTAGAGTGGAGAATTATAGGCAAGTTGCTAACTCCCAAGCAGAGCACACCAGAAATTCCCAAAACAGACTCAGAAAGAGCACCTAATAGACATTGAGAAACATTGTGACCACCTTAATCTGTTTCAAAATTATTGTGCTATATTCATTTGGCTAAAGAGTCACTCGTCATTCCAGTTTGGAAATTCATTAAGCTAAGGACACCATTTGGAAACAATTAATAACATCCTCTTATTTTAAATGGGGGCACACTTAATGTAAGAGACATAAGAAAATGAAACATACCTAATAAATATTCCATGCCTTGTGCCGACTGGATGACTTCAGTGCAAACAGATGAACTACTGATTCCATTTAGGGTATCATTTGCCTTCTTAATGACCTAGCAGAAAGGATGCTGGTTACACCACCAGTTTATTTACCTTGAAGTAACTTTTACAAACAAAATAACAAAAAAGAGAAACTGCTGTACTAAAGAGAGATTAATGCAATTAGCAGGAGAGTTGGTATAGTCCATCACATGGGTTTAATTTGTTCTTGCTTATAACTATATACAGACCAGGATAGAGGAATGGCCATGTTTAGAAATCAACTCATCTTCATTCAACTGTCCTTTTTGCTGATGGAAATGTAAGCATGTATTCAGGAATTTTGTTTAAAAGTGATGTTTGGCAACGTTTACTATCCACTAATCCAACAAAACAACACTTCAAGGAGGAGAACTATTGTAGCTGCAAACATAAGGGCCTAAGTTACCAAAAGAGACTCATGATCTTGGGTGCCCACCTTGAGACATTTTAGAGGGGCCTGCTTTTCTGAAAGTGCTGAGCCTCCACCCTCTGAAAACCAGGCCCCTATAAGATATCACTGAAGCGCCCAAATTAACTAGTCACTTGAAAATTTAGGCAATGGCTAAATTAACTTTAAGTGACGAAGAATAAGATACTAGCTTTATTTGATAAGGTGACCTATCTGGTTAGGTTAATTTATATATACACATACTTAGTTGTTTTCTATTGACACATTAATTTTTAAATCAATTCATACAGGTCCATGCATACCCTGTCCAGATGCTCAGAGTCTGAAACAGTATATCAGGTGGTCTGTACAGAAAAGAGGAGGTAATTTTGGTAGAGGTTACATACTTACTTGTAGGGCACTTTCCAAACATCTCTGCCACTCATACGCGTACCTCTCGCTTTCCTATTTGAAAAGAAAAGGATAGTCTGAATTCTGTTCCTAACCTCTTTATAGTTTATTATACTTCAGCTGAATGGGCACAGAAAAGATTCTGTCTCTCCCAGTATGTAATCTATTTGAGACCAACCATACATGTGATTTTCTTGTATTAATTTCTCATTTTGGTTCGGTGTTCATACAAAACAGCAGACCGTCACATAAGGTTCTGAAGCATGGATTTGGGAAAAAAATATTTCGCGTCTTTTTCCACACAAGTAGGACAACCAATAGAAAGTAAATATTCTCTTTGCATCTTAACTGCAACATTTGATCCACAGGAGCTATAAGACAAATTGAAAATAACGAAAGAAGAAATCGGAATGGCTGAAAGCTCCAACTGCAAGTGCCTACCATAGCTGCATAGGTCACAAGGTTGCATATTTGTTACTGAGGAAGAACTTTTATAGAGTGCTTTACATTTTCAAAGCACTTTACAACCAATTCTTTACATAGGTGAGTGCAATAAGTAAATACAGTATGGACAGACACTAAGAGTCTAAGTGATTTCCCAAAGCCCGTGGACCCAGGGCCAACACTGGGATTACATTTTAGGAATTACTGGTTTCCAGACACAGACTTAGACCACTTGATCACAGTGACTCAAATGATTTCAAGTGATGTGTCTAAAACACATTATGTTTCTAACTAAAAATAAGGAAGTTGGACATTGTATGTTTGGATTATAGATATTTATGACTGTGGAAATTAAATCTTAAATAGCAGTGTTGTATGAGAAGTTACATGAACTGATTTTCCTCCCAAATAGACCTAGTGGAGCTTAATGTGTCACAGAGGTGATGTGAGTCATCAGAAAGAAGTAGACCAACTGTGGTGCTCTAAATATCTATTTACTGGCAGACTTCATGAAGCCATTCTTTTTACAGAAGATTATTCCTATGCTGTCTTGGAACCCTGCTCAGGGAAAGAGGAGCTGTCCAAATAAATTGGGGAACAAAGGGAATAAGAAAGCTTATGCTCAAATAAATTTGTTAGTCTCTAAGGTGCCACAAGTACTCCTTTTCTTTTTGCGGTTACAGACTAACACGGCTGCTACTCTGAAACCTTTCCAAACATATGCATTTATAGGTTTCACACAGTAAACAACTATATGAAGCATCCCCTACCCCCAATACACCACAGTTCATCTGGCTAATTATCCTTTAAATTCATTTTACCAATTCCTCACAGTTTAGAACAGCTTTGTTTTTTACACATGTGCATCTATTCAAGTGCAGGGATGTGCCACAGAAGTATAACTAATATACCATCTTGACTTTACCTAGTATTGAGTTTGGGTAGCTGGCATGAATGTTTTAAACAACAATGTACTATTTATTATTCCTAAAGCACCATACATGTGGCATGCAGCTTTATAGACAGCTAGCAAGAAATCTCCTTCTCAAGCATTTTACAGTCCAAGGGCCCAAACCTGCATGGAACTGAGCACCCCTTTCAGGAACATGACCCAAACTGTAAATCTAGCTATAATCTCAAACAGCTGGAATTTGGGATATTTTTAATATTGCATTGGTCCATGCCTAACTTGCTTTCCAGACCATTCCTTACCTCTACCTCCCCAGTGAGATCTTTATATTTGTCTCTGATGACAGGCAAAGCAGGCTTCTCACTCAAAGTATTTGAGCGATCTCTAAATGGTTGCTCCAAAGCTGGTGAAGGAGAGGAACGACTTATTTCTCTGTCACCCAGACTCAAGCTCCGTTTGTGAGACCCTATAAGAAATTATATTACAAGCTAATTATTTACAGCATATACCAATAGAAAAGCCCTTAAAATCAGCGTAGTGCTGCACTGACAGCCCAGAAGAATGAAGTTCTCCGTTCACTTAACATATAAAACAGCAATGCAAGCTTCCCCATGCAAGGTGATGAGACTACAGTTCCAACCTTCAAGCCCATTCGATGCTTACAATACTTGCAGTATATAAAACAAAAAATAGTTAACTGTAAAAGGGCTTGATCCAAATCCCTCTGAAGTCAATGGAAAGACTCACACTGATTTCAATGGGCTTTGGGCTCTGGCTCCAAAGAGAAATCTCTCATTTAACCATTGATGGAAGTAGCACAATATGCAGATAGGAGCATATATGCTGTGAACCATCTTGAACATGCTCACCTTGAACAGAGAGGTCAAAGGTAGCAAGCTCACTCTTGATCATTTCTTCACTAGATTTCATCTTGCCTTGCGAAGTTGCCACCAAGAAGTCAAATTTGCTGATTTTTGGCTTTTCGCTTTGGAATTCTCCAAAGTCATCCACACATTCTTTTGCCATTTCAGGTAAGATACTGTTGGTAGCTAAGTCAACCTCTGGGCTTGCGTCAACTGTCACTGACTCCTTCGCTTCTGACAAAGGTCTTGAGAACTCTCCAAAGCCTTCAGTCTCATCATCACTTTGACACCTGGGACCAGGATCTTTAAAGCTTGCGAAGGCTGCAAATTTAACATCCTGTAGAACATCCTCAGTAGAAAAGGTTGTCACTTTGGAAACTGTTGTCATGGTAACGTTTTCTGAACTGCCAAACAAAGTCTCCTTCTTCTGAAGAACTGAAGTAGCTGAAGAGGCTCCACTTCCTGAAGAAAGGACAAAGGAAGAGAGCTTCCTGCTCTGATGAATGTCTTCTGTGTCAGACCAGTCATAGCTTGCAAGGCTACTTACTGCAGAGCCACTGTTATAGTTTCCAAAGGGAGCACATTTTAAGTCATCTATATCTGAGAGAGAAACAAGAACACACAATTACAGACTCTCCCAAGGTCAAGTAGAACTCCCTACACTGTACATAAATGATAGCCACTAGCTGTAAATCTTCAAGATCCATAAGAATAGGTGTAACGGGTTTGCACTGGTGTAACAATTAAATATGAGGTTTAATCTAGACCTAGCACAAAAAATAACCTTAAAATTGCTATGTACAGAACTATACATTATCTCTACTTATATTAAGTGTAAAACCTTGACTTCCTGAACATTAAGTATCAGAGGGGTAGCCATGTTAGTCTGTACCCACAAAAACAACGAGTTGTCCGGTGGCATTTTAAAGACTAACAGATTTATTTGGACATAAGCTTTCATGGGTAAAAAACCCACTTCTTCAGATGCATGGCTTGCAGATGCATGGCTTCAAGGTGCCACTGGACTCCTCGTTGTTTTCCTGAACATTTTATATTAAACTGTAAGTCACCATCTTCATTGTACATACCAGTAACAAAGAAACATTACACTCAGTAAAACTAATATTTCCAGAGAGTACATACTGTACAAGTTGACAATTCATTTTCGTGGTACACTCGTTAGAGAAACGGACGGCAAAATGTAAATGTGAGCAACCCAAATATTTTATCAAATTAGCAAAATTGACTATTAGCCTCACTTTCTCCTCCCACTTCATTGCTCAGAATGTGCCCCAAAGAATAAATAAAAATATTCCTGTATGTTATGAAGATGATGTAGGCATGTAAAAAACCACTAGTTTTGTCCCTTTGAATTATAAATGAGTGAAGTGCTGCACGACTCAGACTGTTGCTCAAGCATACAAGTTTCAGGAAAAATAAGAATGCTGCAAAGATCTTTGTTTTTGCTACGTGTGTTACTGATTTAGACAACTAGATAGAAAACCAACCACATTACACAAATCTTCAATCAAGCATTTATACTCACCCAGTAGTTATACGGGCCAATATGTCCTGTTGCTGCCATAAAGGGGTGTAAGGAGGCAAGAGGCTCCGTTTGCTTCACTAAGCCCACCAAAGGAAGCTATGCAGTGATTTATTTCTGCCAGGCTCTGTCTGTTACTCATTCAACCTTTTTTGTTTTAAATTTAGATTGAGATTGTTCCGTACGTGGAGGCATAAAAAGCCAAGGGCCATATACTTTTTGTGAAAGCATTTTTAAAAAGTCATGGTTGATGTTTGTTTTCAGGCTTTAACAATTGTCATTTTGGATTAGACACTCAGCGGCTGCTCAGTGCCTTGGGTAAAATGGTCTTAAGATAAAGCAAACACAAACACACATTCTCTTAGCATCATTTTAGCAGAGGCTGTTCTGATAAACATTTTGGTTCTGACTGGCTTGTGTGCAGTAACAACAGTTCAGGTTTAATAAAAAGATAGTGTGGAAACAAGTTGACATTCCAGCTGCCCTTTTAATTCAGTCTGACTACGCTAGCCTGAGGATTAAACCCGTTTTTACAAAACATTTCTGCCGTCATTTATTCATTTTACTGGAAGGGGAGAATACACAGGAGCTTCAGGCAGCTTTCCTGACCTGACCTGATCCACACACGATTAATCAAGAAGTCCAACAATTGGAAGAATTGCAGGGAAGTTTAACGGCTGCCAAAACAAAGTGAAGAGCCCCTTTGTGGCATAAAGTGTCACAGATTAGATTTTTTCCTAAGAAATGACATTTGGGCTGCTGAAGCTTTTGAGTGACTGATGGTATCGCCATAAGAATAAGTAGAAGAATACATGATGATCATATTATGAAGATCTGCATAGTCTACTGTGGATGACTTCTCATTTTGGCTTAGAAGGAGGAGAAGCATGTGTTGTGGGCAGATCCTAAAAGAACACATCATTGTATTCTTTCCCCTCAATCTGACTCCTGTCTCAAAATCACACCGAGGGCTGGGATTAGAAACCAGAACTCCCAATCCTTTGCTCTAACAAGTAGACCAAGCTTCCACTATAATCTCCCTGGCAAAGGCAGCAAGAAGATATTTTAATTCATTAACAATTAAATCTTTAGATCTTGCAACTGAAGCCACATGCACAGGGGTCTGGCTTGCATAGATTCAGATGTAGGATTGGAATTTAAGAGCTCCGTTCTACAAATGCTTACTCATTTGAGCAGTCCCATTGACTTCAATGGGATCACCTCACGTGAGTAAAATTTTAAAGGAAAGGACCCTTAGAAAATATAACAGACCCTGGGTAAAATTATTTTATACCTAATACAGAGCCCAAGCAATTTCTTAAAAAGCCAATAAAAATAAAAATATGAATGCAATTCTAAATGCCATAAAGCAAACTAGGTATTATCATAAATATGGTTTTTACCCCTTTGTAAAATCAATACTGTTTGGGTAGTATGTATATTGCATTGCCACTCAAAAGTCCTCTCCCTCCCCACCATGGGAAATGGAGTCACAATCCTTGTGATGGTTGTAACAGGCAGCAGGTTTAAAGCTTGATCCAGGTTCTCATTTAACTCATCTGCTGTGTAAAGTAAAAACAGTTTCATTTCTTTTTTCCTGAAAGGCAGCTGAGCTGCCTTCCACCAGACTAATATACAGAGAAGCAGCTGACATGTGAAAACCACTCAGTGTTGGACTCAAGGGAACTCTTCATGACGTGGGTATTTTTATTACTGGCACAATGATGTTTTACTAGACAACGTGAAGAATCACTCCTGCAGTAGCTTATTTCCTAGAGACCAGAGATAAATTTAATGAAAAAATTAGCTTCAGTAAAAACACTGCAGCTAGAACTCCTGGTAATAAAAGCTTCATTTTACTGTAGTGGCAATTCAACCTGTTTTTTAAACGGTTGAGACCAGCGACAGTATTTTGTCAAGAGAAAATTCACTTAACGTAGATCTGAACTAATTCTAAGAACTAAGTACTGTCTTCAACAAATACAGCTTTTATTCAAGAAATATCTGTATTCCTCATTCAAGAAACTCATGCAAATGGCAGAATTTGAGCCAATAGAAGGGAGTGAAACATCGTTAAAAATGTATTACAGAATGAGCAAAGATTGAATCCATTAAAAAAATTCTTCCATGTGCTTTGCTTTCAAGGTACTGTAATCTTCCTGCCAAGGGAGGATCACAATGTCTGGCAATTGTTACATCAGAAAATATTTAATAATGGATATAAGATGAATAGCAAGTCATAATTTAATCTTTCAAGACTGATTAGCATTTTTGGCAACCTGAACGGCATTTCAGCCTATACTGAGCTAAATTTCATTACCAGTTTTTGAAAAACATATTGCAAAGAGCCCTGTCAAAGTAAGTCAAGCCATGAATGGATCATGCAAGACAATCTTTAATTACTCCTCTCATAAATCTACCCACCAAAAGTATATGCAAGATATTACAGGGTAATAAGGAAGTGTTCCCTGAACAGCAATGCTGGTAATTTCTTGGCTTCTTTCTGAAAGGATGAAAAATATATTTTGCTTTTTATATTTATGAGAATATAAAAATCGGAATGATAATTATTCCCATATAGTTAAATATAATCATCACAGCAGGCCCCCGACGTTAGACATTGGTATATCTTGCAGTCAGACTAAAATTCAAGTACAGTACTGTATGTATGGATCCCCAAATTACTGAAAGAAACAAGTGTGAAAAGGGAATAAAGGAGAAAGTTTGTAAGATTAAAATAAAACAGGAACATATGGCTTCCATTTAGGTTATATTAGATATGATCAGACTTGAGCACAGATCATATATCTAGCTGTTTTAAACATATGTATATATATTTAAATACCTATTTAAGCATACAGGTGCTCTAGATCATTTTAGACAGTTTTATTCCACTAGAATCCTGTCTTTTTCTGAAACAGAATCGTGAAAACAGCTACACAGTCCATTTTCCAACAATTCTGACGTGCAATATAGATGCATCACTAGTGTTGGCAGTAAAAAGGTAACTGCTTTCATGTTCTCCCTTGGACAAGTGCTGCCAGTTGTGTTAGCTACGTTATCTATGAATTTTGTAACCTATCTAGATAATTTACCACCAAGCCATTTTGGATTGTATGTTTCCAGGAGCAGAAACATACTGCTTTAATGTATTAGTCTTCCAGCCTTTTAACATCACTGTTTCTTTCAATGTAATTTGGACATGCAATGAATCTAGACAGGAGCAGAAAATAAAGGTCTTAGTGATCCATACAAATGACATGAACAACAAGCAAAGATTGATATTATTTCCACCTACCTCTCTCTATCAATCTCCACAAGCAACCTAACACAATCATAAGAATACTTATTTGATCAGAGTCAAATTTATTCAAACTTCATGCACCATGAAGCCAGTGATGTAATCAGAATTGCACATTGTGTTGGCACATTAAAAAGAATGTGTAATGAACCAAGAATAGGGAAAAGCTTCTTTGTATTTTCATCACTGAAAACAATGACTTTTGCGGGAGCCTTAGAATCTTAATAGCACAGTTAACCCATACCTTAAGTACAATAGCAAAATGTTTGCAATATTTATCCTTAATTTATTTCCCCCCTCTTTACAGCATTTTCCATTTTAAAACTATCAAAATCATGTTCTCTAACAGTACAACCTGCCTGGCAACTGCTTGGAAATAGCCACAGCAAGACTCACCAGCATCACTGCTGTTGATGAGAATTAGAATACCACCTGTCAGGGAGCGTATAGAAATATTGTCAGAGGATGAAATACAGTTATCCAACTGTTTCCTGGTGTTACCTATTACACATGTAAACTTGACATCCCTCATCTGAGCTGACTACAATAATCTACTTCAACCATCATGGATCAAATTACGTCTGTACACTGTCTGGAAGAAAATTTACAGGCTTGAGTTTTCTGTGTCAATGGTTTAATGGTTTATGAGAAAACCATTCAATAGCAACAGCGACAATGATACTAATATTTAAAGGAAAATATTAATGTTGACTCAGGAGGTGATGAGAGGATATATATTTTTAAATTCATTTGGATATGTACAGGTGGAGCCTCTCACCTCTAGACTGCAGGTTTGAATTCAAGCCTGGCGATTGAAAATTGTTATATCACTTGAATGCTGTTAGGTGATCTCTATAAAAATGACCTAGTTGTCAGTTCTCTTCCTAGCGGAGAGAGGCCCATGTCACAAAAACACCACAATTGACATTAATTGGCAATTTTGTTGGCAGTCTCTGCAAAGAGCTCAAATGGGCTGAATGTGCCATAGACACAGCTTCACTTTTACCCCTTCAGGTGATCCCTCCAGGCCAGGGCACAGTACAGAGGCTCGTGCTACTGTGCCTATTGGTGACTGGAGGAATTAAAAAGAAAAGGAGGACTTGTGGCACCTTAGAGACTAAGAAATTTATTTGAGCATAAGCTTTCGTGAGCTACAGCTCACTTCATCGGATGCATCTGGAGGAATTAAGGGACAGATTCTCAACTGGTGAAAAATAATATAATCCCAGTGATTACAATGGAGCTATTCAATTTACTCTAGTTCATGCAGGTCTCAGAGCCATTAATCTGGCCACTACCGAAGGCACCAAATTCACTGCTGATATATTAAAATGAAAGAAAGAAAAAGCGTTCCCATGCGGTGGAATTAGGGAATCTTACTAAATATTTTTTTAATTAAACAATGGTTTGAGCAGAATAAAAGCCCTTTAGAGCTTGTATTAGCAGAAACAGCTTGGTTTAAGCCTGTAGAATCCTAGAGCTCCAGATATTTTGGAGGATTGCTATGTACTTCTAAGCGCTATTGCTCGACTTGGAAAACTAAACCACACAAATTTATACTTTTAACTGTTAGATTCCTTAATGAGGCAGACATAAAAGCTTTTAAGCACTTGTATTCATAGAAGCATTACACTGAGTGAGATCTTGCAATTAAACTTCTACACATCAACCAGGGACGAAAAACTACTGACATATGGATCATGACCAGAGATAAAATTTCAACATAAAACTAAATCTAGCAAGCATTTTAATAGTCATTCACTCCCCATTCCTCCTAACTCACGTATGGTTATCTGATCAACAAAGATACAATTTTAAAGGAACTCTACCATCTAATGTCTGTCATTGTTGACACTTCTAGACACTGGTCCAAAAAAAAGTTTGAAGGCAAGACCTAATGAACAAGCTTTCTAAAATGGGAACAATTTTCCCTTTAAAATTTCTCCAGATTTGTATGAAGAGGAACAAAATGTTTCTACTGACTTTTTGCCAGCTTTAGGTCTTGTGGCCAAAAAGTCCAAATTAAAATAAAAATTTGGCACCCATTTAGTCCTCAATCTTTATTACTACTTCCTCATTTAAAAAAATTGATTTTACAAGTAAAGTTGTAAAGAGAAGCTACTATGTATGCAGCAAGCTTAGTATCATCACTTTTATACCTCATACTTGAGATTATCAGTAATAGAAGTGTTAGTGATCCCAATATTTAGGAGATCCCAAAGGAACAATGGGCTCTGAAATGGTAATTACCACAAATCTATTTTTAACTTTGAGTAATCTGGGATATAAAAATTATACTAAAAGTTACAAATCAGAAACGAGACTAGCACCTTTCACTTCTAGGTCATCAGTGCAAATTTATTCCAGGTTAGCAGTGACCAAAAGTAGTTAGCATCGGAAGACTGTTTGGTGGCCTATGATACCTGAATTGTGCTTATTTGTCTTTTCAGTTTCCAAGGGACTTAAGTTCACATCATAAAACCCTTCACCACCCAATTGGCACCCTTGTTGGTAACAGCAGAGAAACTAAGATATGAGTTGATATTGAGACACAGGTCCCCTGTTAATCTACAGAATAACTATAGCATGGGAAGAAACTATATCAGTCGTCAGTGTTGTCAAGCCACCAACATTCCCCAACATTAGAATTCACAAACCTGCCCTTCCACCCCAGACAACTAGCTGATTAAACTTCCTTCTCACACCCCTAGTTAAATCATTTGAAGCTTAGCCTGGTATTTAAAGTTTCAGAAGGGCACAGGAAGTAAGCTCAAAGTACTTAATTCAATTTGTATCAGGAACTGCAGTGCATTGTACACTGATCTACAAGCAGAGAGGCAACTTCCCGTCTAAGGGGATACTATAGCTTTAAACTTTGTATTTTTCAGGAAAAACAAACATTTCGGGACTACAAACAAATTACACACATCCCCACAGTTTCAAAATATGCCAAGATAATATTTATTAACACAGCAGGACTTACAGATCACAAAAGATAGTGATACATAAGAGCTCTTAAAGGAGTCATTAGAATAAAGCATGCAGGTCAGTATTTGCAGAAGAGATATCAAAGCAGATTCGAGAAGGCACATTCACACAGGAAATGTTTAGTTGAAATAAGACATTAGAAAAGCAGCAAAAAACCTGATGTGAATTAAAATACACAGATTTCCAATAATGCTGAAGAAAAGATACTTTACAGGTTTGCAAATGCAGCAAATTGGATAACCCTTTGAGGATATTATGAGCAAGGGAAGGCTCTTGCTGCAACACTGAACTTGAAACAAATCAGATGCATGCATATAACATGACTAAACACTAACTAAAATGCTTTAGTGTTGGAGAAAAGGTTAAATTTGGTATAAAAGAAGGTGCCTGGTTGAAATTAACAACATGCAGCAAGTGCTCAAAGGGTTATACCAAGTATATGCAAGAGAAATGCAACATTAGTATAGTTTACCTTCCACACCAAGAATTATAGCAAAGTTTAAAGAGACAGTATCCCCTTTACAGACAGTTCGGAAAGTTATTTCGCCCCCCCCCTCCCCCCCCAAAAAAAAACAAAAAACAAAAAACCCTAAAGCTATTCAAATAGAAGTGAGTGGACCTTCTACCCTTCCCCCAAAGAAATACCCTTCCCTGTGCCTACAATCAATCTGTATCACGTGGACAAGGACCCTTGTATTGCTGTGCTAGAATTAGAAGAGTCAAATAAAATGCTTTACAGAGCCCCACCTAAAGCTATTCTTCATTTAAGACATTTACACAGTCCGGGCAGACAACAAAAATGGTTCCCAATGGCTAGTCAGCCATCTCTCTGTAACAAGGACTACAAAGGGATACTGTCCCTTTCTGACATTAAATATACAGATCAAAGGAAGTGAAAAAAAATCTGCTTTTTAAATTATGTAAACTGAAAAAAAAAGATTTGAACATCACTAGTTCATAGCTTGAAATGTATCGAACATACATAAAGAAACACGTGAGCACAAAGGGTTATTTTAACAAATATAGTTCAGAGCAAGCTTGATTACGAGACCGAAACAGGAAGGAGGTAGCGTAAAACTCCCCTTGTGAAAATATCTAATTTGGCACCATGAAAGAATACAGACTTTGTTTTAAGTTTCAGAAAAATAGCTTCTAATTAGTACTTCAAAATTCAAATTTTTAGCATCAAGCACATGATGAGCTAATCCTTTAAAACAAAACAAAAAACCCCCAAATACCCTTTCCTGCCACAAATTGCAGTTATCAATTACTGGTTGCTGTGGCCAATGAAGCTCAGATGTAGGAGAAGAGCTACATAAAATCAAGCTACCACCAAAAGAGGCTAGAAAAATATTAGGAAAAAGTGCTTTCAAAACCAAAGTCAACACTCAAGACACACTGTAGGTGCTACCTTTTTGACAGCCCACTGAACTTGGAATTTTACCAAGTCATAATATGAAAATTAAACATCTTTGCTAATAAAATTATTCCTGAAATTTTATACCCTGTTAAAGAGTATCTTCCATGCCTAAGTTGCCAACTTCATTTTCTCTCCCTTACTTAAAAATATCATATAATGCAAAATTACAGTACTGTATATTTTTTTCGACCAGATCTGCAAAAATGGAAGAAATATTTCATATGGAAATAACCAATTCTTGCAGCAATAGCTTTTACATTTACAGTTTGTGTGCCCCGCAATTCAAAAAAGCCTTTGACTGCATAATACTTGTCACTAGAATACAGTAATATTTCCCATATTATTAAAGGCCACAAAACATTTAACTACATCTTATTCTCTATGTACATATAAAAAGAAAAAACAGGACACTTGGGAAATCTGTTTTATGATATGCAATAAGATTGGAAATACTTAGTTCATATTCTCTTAGGAGTGCTTTCATTAAGAGAAATTAAAAAGGGGGTAACCTAACAAGGAAAAAGTAAGACTGGCTTGGTTTTAAATTTAGCTCCAAAAGTGATTACCATGCGAGCAGGTACAGGCTCTTTGCATGATTACTTCCAGGAATGGTATTAACTCTAAAAACTAATTGTATTCCAGTTACAGTAAAACTGTATTTAATACCTTCATTTCCAGTACTGCAGAGCTCTGGCTAAGTAAATGCACCCCTGCTTTGAAGGGAATATATACTAGTGTCATTGGGTAGAAAAGTTTTCATTAACGGCACAAATTAGTGTTCCGCCTATATTTTCAGAAGCACAGAGTGGGTCAAGTCCTCCAGCCAGGTGCTTAGCTGAAACCAAAAGACTAAAGTGAAGCTTTCAATACCACTGATCTAGCTCATACAAATGGAACGACATTGTTCGCGTTAGAAGAGCTTCCATCTGAATCCCTGCTAATGGGCAACAGTCCTACAACGTGATCAAACCTCAAAAATAAATCAGTATTGATTTTAAACTGCCCAATCTATTTATAGCTATCTAAAACAATGAACGACAGCACTGCCCTGCTAAGGGACTGGTAGCTAGCAGGTAGACAGGTTTAGAAGCCTTTCGCAACTGAAAGACTAGTGCATAATACTGTAATTTAGCACACAGAGTAACATTATCGAAATCTCCATCACCTACGTTACCAGAGCAATCTAACCAATTCCTCACCTGCTGCTGGCGGATGCTGGCCACTAACTGTTGGCAAATCCAAAGAGCTATCAGACATGACATGCTTAAGATCTCCTCCCACATCGGCCAGTTTCATGTCAAACTGAACAGAGAGCGCATCTTCAGAATCCTCCTTGCCGACGCTGCTGCCCCCAATGGAGGGGAGATCCAGAGACTTGACAGAAGCAGAGTCTTCTTTGGCCTGCTTGAAAGCTGCCACTTTGTCTACCAGGGATTTATCCATGTTGCTACACATGGAAGAAAACTTGTTAGAATGGAAGTCGGAAAAGTCGTCGTCACTTTTCACTGAAGGGGTGCTGTCTTTCAGTTCCTCAACACCTGTTCCAGAGCCCTCCAGAGAAAGCTGTTTAAAGATATCATATTTGGTGGGAGCAACAGCGGCAGAATTCTGCCCACTTTTCATTGCACTGAGAGAGGAGACAGCTGGAGGAGCAGGATTGGCCTCTTGCTTAACAGCTTTGTATTTGTCATCCATTTTTTGTTCAGAAAAGACACTGCTATTATTGAAAGCCATAAAATCTGCAAAGTCATCTTGTCCCCAGACTGATATACAATTAGACAATCCCCCGAAAAGGTTGAATTCTCCAAAGTCGTCAGCCAAGCTCAAGCTTTTACCGGGTGCTGGTGCAGGAACAGCAGCAGATGTTGGAGGTGGTGGTGCAGGGAAAGAGGCTGATTTTGATGAACTAAATGCAGCTGGAAATGAAAGTTGTTTGTTCTCTCCAGTGGAGGAAAAGAGATCTATGTCTGCCAGATTCAGAGAGGTTTTTGCTTGTGTCTGTTGCTTTAACTGTGCAGTTAGAGAGGGGAAGGATGCAGGGAAAGTTTTCTCTTTTGTAGGTGGGTCTAGTGGTGAGATGCTGTCAGCGGTTTTAAAATCTGTGAAACCGTCATCGGTTCCTGCAGATTTGAATTCTGCAAAGCTATCTCCTGAAGGGGAGAGGGAAAAAAAAATCAGAACAATAAGGAGAATCTTGAAATGAGAACAAGTATGTCATATTCATACCATGCCTCAAACAAATTATTTCATGCAATGTCAAAATATTTTTATGCAAACCTATTCAATTTGCCAGCTACGGGTGTATGTTAAAAAAACAAAACTAGGCTTCTATGCAATTTTGGTGACGTCTCCAATTATTATTCCAAAAATTTATAAATCCTTAAAGTAGCCTCAGACCATATCAAACTCAGCTTAGAAAGAGTTCAATATCAACACATTCTTATGAGCGAGAAACTTAGGTGGTGTTCAGTACTGTATGTTGTTTGAATACTGGACAGATCCTTTCCCCTTCCCACGTACCTCATACTTGTCACTGCCAAGAATTAAATTTGGAATTTCACTTGTGCCAGTCCCGTTATCAATGCCAGAAATATGGCACAACTATTGCCAAAATCTTCTCTGATCTTCTCTCCACCTCCCTCCCCCAAGTCCACACTGTCAATTTTGAAGTCAGAGCAGTGGCACATGGTTTCCTCACAGGATGGCTGCAGGAAGCCAGAATGAAAGCAGCACTGACAGGCTGAAAGGGGAGTATAGAGGGAACAGACTGATCGCCAGAAGCACCTGGCTTCAGATAGCAGACTGACCTTTTTTAAAAAAAAAAAAAAAAAAAAAAAGCTTTTATTTATTATTACGTCAAAAGAAGGCCCAAGGCATAACAGGACTTTACCAGAGCATGTGATGGAAAACACAACTAACAGGAAGAAACGCACCAAAATGCCAGTCCAACAAAGATGGCATAGCCATCATCTTAACTAGTCACCTTGCATCATTTTAAACCCTCCTTTCAAAAGTCTACCCTTTTCTGTTTCTATCAAGTGCAAAGAGAGTCAAGCATTCAGAACTTTACAAAACTTAATCTAGTCACCTTCATGACATTCCAGCTTCTGTTAAGACTGATAACTGCAACTCAAAGTCAATACTGAACTTGAACCCCATCAGACTAAAACATACAGAGCTGGCTGGCATGTAACTTGTAACAAAAGCATCAATCAAGAACTTATTTGGATTTTAAAAGGACACAGTCAAGGCATTTCTTACAGTGTTTACGTTGTCTTTCTTACTGATTATCAAAACACCTTAGCATGGCCACCAGGGAGAGGGAAGGGAAATTTGTCACAGGCCCCCTGTTTGAGAGGGCCCCCAAACCTGTGGAATCTGAGTGAATGGTGTTGTGACTTGTACAGGGATTCCACTCACTCAAATTTGGCCTGGGTGCCACTCCATTAGTGGAGAGGAGGCCAGACCAACCCTGAGTGATGCTGTGACCCCATGCGCCAGGTCACAAACCATGGAGCAGGGAAGCAGGCCCAGCCCCGACAGTACAGTAGCCACCGCTGTGGGGTGAGTGCAGGGCAGGCTAGTTCTAACCTCCCTGCCACCCAGGTCCTCACTTTTGGAGTGGGGGAGCTCAATTTCAGATTTTTCCCCAAGTCTCCAAAACTTCTACGGGGCCCTGTACCTTAGAAGCCCAGAACAAATCTGTTCCCTTGCTAAAATATCCCCCTTCCATCACATCCACTCACACTGCTTATTGTGCGATGGCCCATGACTAGAACTGTTAACACCATTTTTTGGAGTTAGGTAGGGAGCATTTCTTCTGAAGAAAGTAGGAAGAAGTATATAAGCTTTGCAAAAAGGCATAAGAAAAAAAAGTCAGATTTGGAATCAAAATATGATGTTGTTCCTTTTGTTTTGTTACTGGGGCTATTTGTAACTGCTTCCAGGTTTGAGACGGGTCAGAAATACAGTGCAGCTCCTCTTTCCTAATGCAATCAATATCTTTACTCCTTAATGCAAGACTGGTTTGGGGATTAAACACAAATAATCACTGAAGGACCTGAACTTGCGAAGTGCTGAGCGACCTGACCTCCTAGTAAATTTGAAGGTGATCAGCATCTCGAATTGGACCCAAAAAGAGAATAGTTGTGTCAGGGAGCCTATAGATTAATAACTCACACATTATCCTTCTACACTGAAAGAATTATTCATAAATGTAAAAATCTTTAGTTTTCAGATCACACATTAAATATAAAATATGTAAGGCCTTTCGTTTTCAGTTTTTACCAATTTTTACTGAAAAATTCCTGGGTTTACCCAGCTGCTATTCAGTATTTATCAATTTTCACCCAAATGTCAAACCACTCCAGTACACAAAAATACTGATTATGTTAAGAAAATCTAATCCATTACATTAGGTAGATGTGTTTATTTTAATAACGAACTAAACTAAGTGTAAATGTGAGGCTGTTTGTTAAAATAAGGCCATATAGTGGAACATACACACGCCTATCCACATGCATATGTGGATGCATTGTTAATGTACAAATCATGAAATGAACCACAGTATTAAATTGCTTTTACTTTCAATACCTTTCCATTTCTCTATTTGTTGCTTTTTTTCCCTGTCCTCTTATCCCACAATGTTAATCCTGATATTAACCCAGAATTCCCACCACCACACACAGATTTTCACCCATTTTTTAGTCTTTGTAATAAACACTGACAAATTTCAGGAAATTTGAAATAAAATAAAAACTGGAAATGAAGGGCCTTGAAAATAATACAGTTTAAGTGACTACAGTTTAAATCGTAAAGACGCACATTTTCCCTACAAAGAGGAATTCAAAAGTTCTCTTTTCTAGAAAGACAATGTTTGCGTATAAAAGAAGTTTTTACCCAAACACTTTACAGCATAGAAAATGCAGCTTAAACATAAAGACAGACAATTTATTCTACAGTACATATCTGTCACCTCACAAATATGTGGAAATCGAAGTATAATTTGTTTTCTTTGTTAAACTTATGATGTTAAGCCCATTCACCAGCATGATATATTTGCAGAGATGCTACTTGTTATAAAATATGCCTCAACTACTTAAACAACAAATGTCCAGTACTGCACATACCCAGATTTCATTCGATTCATATTTTACAAATACACCATTAAGATTCAAGTCACTTTCACAAATGTCAGGTTTCAGAGTAGCAGCCGTGTTAGTCTGTATTCGCAAAAAGAAAAGGAGTACTTGTGGCACCCTAGAGACTAACCAATTTATTTGAGCATAAGCTTTCTTGAGCTACAGCATCCGATGAAGTGAGCTGTAGCTCACGAAAGCTTATGCTCAGATAAATTGATTAGTCTCTAAGGTGCCACTAGTACTCCTTTTCTTTTCACAAATGTGATAATTTTAAACTAATTTAAGATATGGAAAGATTTGAGAGAACATTAGTTACAATTATAATAGGTGGACATGATCATCACTTGAAGAATGATGCGAGCTAAAAAAAATTTCCTCAATTCACCTGGTCCAACAATATGTTTTAAATGCTGCTTTAAAAACAAAACAAAGAATTTGTGAAATTGACATTCATTAACCAAAATTAAAACATCACAGCAAACTAAACTTACTGATGAACTATAAACTTTTCCATTAGAAATGTAAGCTGGTAAAAGGGTTAACAACGGTGAAAGCTGGTCAGTTTACAAATCCAGAAGCAACTTTTCTCTTTCCTTGCAAGCAATAGACAGCTGCAAGTCGAATGAAATACTCATAACAGTAATTTAAATGCCTGAAACTGGAAAGGTACTGGGCATACACTAACTCCACAGATCATCACAGGAGTTTCAGATGCTCAGGCCCTTACTGTGTAACTTAGTAAAACTAAGGAGATTTTGGCACAATTGTCTCTGAATATAGTGAACAGATTCTTGATTATTTCTGCTTACAAGTACAGTGAAACATATTGGCAGGGTGGCAATACAGCAGCATTTCCACCGCTGTTAAATTAGTGATACATTTATCCTGTGCTCTGATTACTGATGATATATGAAGCCAATGGAGTTTCAGAGGGTTCTTCTTTCCCACCAGATTAAAAGGTGACAGTACTGTTTATGTTATGTAAATATATATATTATGTATAGATGGCCTGTTCAGGAAAGAGCTTAGGTAGTTTTCACTTACTGCAATTACATAGTAATAGTATTTCAGAGGATAACTAACATTTATTTTCACATATTCCCACAAATAAAATTGATTGAGGGCAAACTCTAGGCCAGTGATACTCAGACCTCAGTGGTTCAGGAGCCAAATTAGCGATCAACATTACCCAAAAAAGCCACAGTAGTGTGAATTCATTGTTTCATTCGCAATTATATATTATATATTCATATTTAAACAGTATGGCAGGGGAAATATTCAGGGTATATGTACTTACATTATATATTATTCTCACAGCAAAATGACTGACGAAGTATTATTTTATCAACTACAATTGGTTAACAACATAGTAAAAGCATCCTGATTGGTTAATAATTAAACCACACAGTGTTTTAATATCACGTGTGGCAAAGAGCCAAAGGAGACACATTAAAGAGCTACTTGCAGCTTGCAAGCATCAGTCTGAGTATCACTGCTCTAAGCTAAATGAGTAGCGCTTTATTATTGTGGTACTGTATACCAAAAGCAATACATGGCTTGAGCTGTACCATAAGAACAGAAAGCTTCTACAGATATCACCATTTGCCCTGAAATGCTGCATTGCACACCTTTATGAGGATGTACAATTCCTCACTTTTAAAGCAAGTCTACAGGAGAGATGACAAAAACCTACCAAAAAGTGATTCCAAAATTGCACCCACATACACCTCCAAAGCAGGGACCAATCTTTCCATAAAAAACACATGACATTGTGGACTATGTGTCAATGATAAATTTTATGATATTCTCAAGATACTTTTGGCTCATTTGTGGTGCTGTAGGGGCTTTATCCTAAAATTCTAGCAGTGGGAATTCTGCAGTTCATGCAGGACCCTAAAAAAAGCATGCAACGTACTGAAAGAGCCTAGCCCCCCCTCCCCTCCCCACTTTTGTAAAATCAAATGCTTACCTAAGTATTTACTCTCTGGTGGTTGTTCTAACTCTCGGAAAGCACTGTATTTGTCTCCATAATCTACCATGCATGAAACAAACAAAAAAAAGATAACTTCCATTAAGATATTGTGAAATTAGGCTACAATCAGTTGTGGTACAGATTAGATTGGCACAGATACTATCATCTTGCACGCTAAACATTTCATATTAATATTTTACCAATGTCACAGGCACTACTGAAATATGAAAAACTAAATGTTAAATTACACATCGTGTTAACAATTAAACAGTTTTTGTTTACCTCCAAACATAGCTGCACTTTCAGAAGGCTTTTCAACTGCAATTCCTTTAAACACAGCATATTTATCCGTTGAGGAAGGTGTTTTAGTGCCAGGGAGTGGAATCAGCAAAGAAGGAACACTGAACGAACAAACAAACAAAGAAAAGAAAAAAGCTCCTAAGCAATCTAATTTCTTCCATTATTTAAAGCAAGCAGGATATTAGGAAGTGAAACAGCAACTTCTTAGCTTCTGTCTAAATTGTGTGTATTAACTCAAATGTGCTCTATCAAACATATGATAAAGTACTTATTTTACTTCTGCACTTTTAAAAGAGTTTTATAACGTACACTACATTCATAAAAGATCTGCAGCGACAATATTCCCATGCCAACCCAGTTCATCTTACACTAGTCACTATCTCATTGAAATTCTATCAACACTACTCTGGGCCAAAACAGTAAATTCTCTGCCCACGGAGAATAGAGATGCCTTACATGCATTAGCTTCTTGATTCTTACTTGTGACAGAATATGGGAGTGAACTGTTCTAGATATGCACCACTGCAGTTTTTAAGCCAGAAGAGAACACACACACACATATGTAAAAAACACTGGTTTCATTAATCACATTGTCCAAGACGGTTTAAGGGCATGCCTTCTTGATGGGACCAGAAATGGGTAAGAATCACAGGCTGCCTGAGATTTTGCTAACTCAGTGCTTCCACTTCTTCTGCTTTTGATTACATTTCATTGCATATTGCAAAAATAACAAGAGAACAGATCCATTATTCCAATAGGAGCAAAAGATAACATTTGTATTTCTACACAGCGAAGGTCACCAAGTTCAGGTAGCCATATGTTCAGCAATGTCAGGATTATGCCATAATTACAGGAACAGACCTTTTTGCACATGAACATATTCTAGTTAGTATAATAAACTGCCATAATAACCTGATACTGGGTTAGCAATTCTTGAAAGATTTAAACACGTACTGTAAGAGCTTCGCTTTCCCCCCGCCTTATCAGACCTTGGCAGCTCTGCAGAACAACATCCTTTACATAAGAATGACTGCATTTTACCTCTAGTTTGAGTCATTTAACACCATACACACTGAAAATGTGAATGAATTTCTATGGCGTTCTTTGGCCTGGAGCAAGAATCTTTCCACAGCCATTTAAATCTCCTTATCAGTGGCCTGCAAGCTACACACAAACCCAGCACTTGCATGTGCAATC
The DNA here is from genome assembly GCF_015237465.2 of Chelonia mydas. Lineage (NCBI taxonomy): Eukaryota > Metazoa > Chordata > Testudines > Cheloniidae > Chelonia > Chelonia mydas. The sequence goes on from NC_051257.2 coordinate 7,965,347, forward strand.
TAACAGTGGCCCGTGGGGCTTGCAGAATAAGACACAGAGCAATGTCAAAAAATGTAGTTTATGGCAATATAATTTAATTTCACATCACTACAATATAGACAGTTCAATATCCAATCTTGACAAATACAACAGTTAATCTGGTGTACGCTATAGATGGCTTTTTAAAAAAAAACAAAAAAAAAAAACCCCAACACATCCATAAGCAAATAGACTACAGCTCATTGTAACATTCTATCCGAAACTGAATGCTCTTACAACAACTGAATAAAGAGAACTACTGCAGGGGAAAACACTGATTTCTCATGACCCTCCAATTCCAATTACGGAACTTTAAACAAAACTGTGCTTACAGATTTGTAAATGCTTTTGCTAAGACTTCCATTAACAGAATAAATTTTATTAATTGCAGAAAAACTACGCCTAAAACAAAATGACTAAATAAAATATGGAGCATCTTCAGATTAATGTAGTGTTACTGATTTAAACTACCAAAATGAAACCCCTTTCATGAAAAGCGATGACTCATACTGTAATTTTACAGATGCTGCAGCTGAACAATTCATTCTAGTATCTTCCTCTGATGTCACCGTCAAGGAAGCAACCAGTAATCACTTTGAAAGTATTTGTTCTATCTACATATAAGAACAACCAGTTCAATACATACAGACCAAATGTTTTGTTCCTAAAATTAATTAAAATTAGGGAGAAGCATATTATTTTGCCCTGTATAGGATGAGAAAACAAAATTTTGGGGCTTCCTGACCATAGGACGTTGAAAGTCAGAATTGTGTGAAAGAATTCAGACTCAAACAGGAAGCTTTGGATAGTTACTTCTCTACTCCACACTGCCTAACCCATGACTGTATTGAGGCAATACCACTCTCTCAATTAAATAAATAAGGGCTACCAGAATAGGAGAGGCGTTGAGCAACCACAATGCCAGCAGACCTCTAAAATTTGAATGAAACAGACTTTAAATGGAATTTCCAGGCAATCACCAAAACTCAAAGTCAGGTACTAAATAAAAATTGGCCAAAATGGAAAGGATGAGAGGAGCTAAAAAAACCCCATCCACTGGAGAGCCGTGGCCTTTTAAAAGAAAACAGTCTGACGTTTGATGCTCTCTGCATGGTGTTTATGGCCTGATCAAAGGCAACTGAAGTCAATGGAAAGCTTTCCATGTACTTCAGTGGGTGCTGGATGAGACCCTTAACCAGGGTAGTTAATGCTAAGTGCATAGCTTATCTGTCCCAATTCACTTTTCTGAGAGCACAGGAATGAGTGGATTGCTATATGTAAAGGTTTGAGCCTAATGCACAGCATGAAAGAACTCACGATTGTCAGCAACAGAATAAACACTTGAAAAACCTATTCTCATACCTTTATACACAATTTATCTCAGCATGATGAATGGAATTCTAAAGAATGGTCAGCCATCTATAGCACACTAAATGTCAGTTTGGATACACTGCCATTAAGATTTCTGAAACGGCTGCTGAAACAAACTGCCAGAGTCAAGATCAGGTGACGGTATGAAATGATGGGTTAGAAAGTTACACAAAGAAAATGTTTAATTGCTTTTAAAAGGATATTTAAGTTACTGAAAAGAAATTCAGAGATCTACTCTACCTGCTCCGGTGCTGAGAACTGGTTGCTTTGGAGGATCCAGATCCCTCCCCTTGGAAATCGGTGAAAGATTCATCGAGCGAGCCAGACTTTGAAGCATCCTGAAAATCCTGGAAGTCGTCTTCTTCTGGTTTTACTACCTGGATTGCATAAAATCATGAGACCCACCACCATTTAACATGGGAAAACACATTCCCTTGACATTTTAAATATATATGGAATAGTTTTTGCCTACTCAGTACATTTTCTATATACTTCACTGCAAAGTCTTAATATACAAATCAATAGTTAAGGGGAGCAGACAAAGCCCTACAAAATGTTATTGAAAGAAACAATTGAGGGAAATGGGGAATGGACTACATGAAACAAAAGAGCTTTTGTCAATTTCCATAATCTATGATAAAAAGTGAATTAATGTTGGAATAAAGGCACAAGGTAAGCTTAACTGTAACAAATATCTTTTACTCATTCATAAAAAAAAACACAGCACCACCATCTGCAGTAAAAGTTTCCTTATGCTGTCCGACAAACATGACTAAACCTTGCTTTGGAAGATCCGCAACTAGACGCTAGATTGTTTACTCTGCAAAGCCACTGGGCACTGAAATGGTCAGCAATGGTGCCAAGGGTTATTTTATTATGATGGGGTGGACATCTGTCCTCGAAAGAATGGACTGAGAGAAGCAAAGCAATTCATTTCACAAAGACGACTGAAGAACCAAGAGGTAGACACATGACTTTGTAAAGCCCTTTGATAAGTTACTAGTACTATTTAAATTCACTTTTAAATTAAATGGTCTAAAAACACATGAGGCCTCTGAATCTAGCCACAGAAATAAATATCAGGACCCTGGATACTCCATAAGCATATAATTGTTTCAGAATCCATGTTATATGGAGCAGTTATAGAGTTCTTGGTCCACAATTAACAGAGAGGACCAGGATGTGTTGCAGCATGGAGCTTAAGAAATGAAGGAACTTCCTGATTAGAGAGTTCTCTAGTGGCTGCTTAAAGCATGCCTCTATGTTTATGTCCTCACACTACATGATGAGAAGTGAGTGAATCTTTCTCTCTAAAGAAGGAGCAAAGGAAAGGAAAGACACCTCCAGACTGTCAGAGTGGTCAGTGAGTGAGGGAAACGGAATATCAGGGAGGAGACCTGTGAAAGCAGCAGCAAGGAGGCAGAGAGCCCTGTCTCACCTCAGCAGTAGAGCCCCATAGCACAAATGGCTCTATTACAGACATTTGATTTTCGCAACTCAGGCAGCTGGCCTTGCAGGAGCCATAGATTTGAGCAATTCTGGTTTAACAGAGAAAGCATAAGAATATCAGGTAAATACCCTGGTTGCTGCTGTTGCTGATATCCTATGTGCCCTCCTCCTCACTGAAGAAAAGAAAGAATACTCCAAAAGTGAAACATGAGCATTTGATGCCCATTTCATAGACAGACAATATTACATATGAAAGGGGCAAACTTAATAGGAAGTGCCAGAAACAAGGGGAAACAGATGAGACTTCTATTACTGCAGTTCACAGTCTTGCTAAACATTGCAAATATGGAACATTAAAAGAACTAATACGAGACAAGATGGTTGTTGGTATAAAAGACCAGTTTATCAGCACAGGTTCAGTTAGACCCAGATCTCACACTAGCAAAACAGCAGCAAAAGTGAGAATGCAACAATAAAGAAACAGCAACGTGGCTTACATGCTACAGCATAAGGAAGACTGATCCACTAGGAAGGGATATTGCAGAAAGGGATCTGGGGGTCACAGAGGATCACAAGCTAAATGAGTCAGCAGTGTAACATTGTTGCCAAAAAGAAAAAAAGCAAACATCATTCTGGGATATATTAGCAGGAGTCTTGTAAGCAAGACACGAGAAGTAATTCTTCAACTCTACTCTGCACTGATTAGGCCTGAACTGGAGTATTGTGTCCAGTTCTGGGCGCCACATTTCAGGAAAGATGTGGACAAATTGGAGAAAGTCCAGAGAAGAGCAACAAAAATGATTAAAGGTCTAGAAAACATGACCTATGACGGAAGATTGAAAAAACTGGGTTTGTTTAGTCTGGAAAAAAGATGACGGAGGGGACACAGTAACAGTTTTCAAGTACATAAAAGATTGTTACAAGGAAGACGGAGAAAAACTGGTTCTCTTTAACTGCTGAGGATAGGACAAGAAGCAATGAGCTTAAATTGTAGCAAGGACGATTTAGGCTGGACATTAGGAAAAACTTCCTAACTGTCAGGGTGGTTAAGCACTGGAATAAATTGCTTATGGAGGTTGTGGAATCGCCATCTTTGGAGATTTTTTAAGAGCAGGTTAGACAAACGCCTATCAGGTATGGTCTAGATCAGGGTTCTCAAACTTCATTGCACCACAACTCCCTCCGACAACAAAAATTACTACACGACCCCAGGAGGGGGACTAAAGCCTGAGCCCTGCCATCCTGGTCGGGGGGGAGGCCAAATCTGAAGCCAAAGGGCTTCAGCCCCAGGCAAGTGGCCTATAACCTGAGTCCAGCCATACAGGGCTGAAGCTCTCAGGCTTCGGCTTTGGCCCTGCGTGGTGGGGCTGAGGCTTTGGGCTCAGGTCCCAGCAAGTCTAACGTCAGCCCTAGCAACCCCATTAAAAAGGGGTCCCGACCCACTTTGGGGTCCTGACTCACAGCTTGAGAACCGCTGGTCTAGATAATACTTAGTCCTGCCATGAGTGTAGGGGACTGGACTAGATGACCTTTCGAGGTCCCTTCAATCCTGCAATTCTATGACTGCATCAGACACTATTGACACAGTAAAAAGAAAAGTCACAAATGGGATCAGAGCAGTCAAATCAAAGTTACAACATAAGAACAGTGCACAAATAGTAAGTGGGAGACCAAAGAACCGTAACAGGAGGGAAGCTTAGAAAAGCTGTGGAAGATGTAGCAAGACACCCAGCCACAGCAGGCAACATCATCCAGCAAAAGAGGCAGAAGGTAGGAAATGCCACAAAACGGAACATTTTGTAACATACAGGTCATCAAGAGTAGTGAAATCAATCCAAGAAGGAGAGTGTTATCAGACAATGAGTCCATACTTTTAGGGATCATATCCTCAGTAGAACAGACAACACTTTGGAACACAAGCATGAATCTAAACAGTTGAAACCTTTACTCAAAATTTATAATGGAGCAGCCATCGTTGCAATCCCAAAAAAAGATTATAATCCATGTTGAGATGGAGATTTGCAAAAACCAAATAAAATTCTACATGGGGCTAGTAACAGCACATTGGATGTTTGTAGCCAGTTGCTTGGGAAACTGGAGAAAGGATGGAAAGTTCTTCAACAAATAATATACATAATACAAGGACTGACAACTCTCCTACTAGGTTTGCCAGCAATACAAGGACTATACCTAGTAGAAAACCTGGATTGAATGTATGGCAAAATGCAAACTATAGAAGAGATGTACCTACACATCTTCACAGGGCTAGGAAAGAAGTCTGAGGAGTACAGCATAAAACTGGTGTCATCACCAACAACTTGTGCTCTCACAGTCCCATGCCCCAGCCTTGTACCCTTGCTAAAGAAAGGCAAAGAAGAATTAAAGAGTGGGGAAGATATGGGGGTTATTTCCCAGATAGAAGAACCCACTGACTGGTGTGCGGGGATGGTTGTAGTACCAAAGCCCAATGCAAAATCCAAACCTGTGTGGACTTTACACTACTTAATATAAGTGTGCTCAGAGAAAGACACATGCTTCCTGCAGTTGACCAGACATTAGCTCAATAATCAGAAGCCAAAGTCTTTTCAAAGTCAGATGCTACAGCAGGCTTCTGGGAAACCTTCCCTTGCTAAAGAATTTATATCATTAATGACATTCATCTCCCCTCCCACCCCATTTGGAAGGTACTGTTTCAATCATCTTCCATTTGGCATAGAATCTCACAGATTGTGTCATGTTTGCCTGGCATCCTTTGCCATGCAGATGATGTGTTGGTATACGGTAGAGATAAAAACGAAGACGAGTGACTACCTGCAGTTGAGACACTTCCCACAAGCCAGCCTCACTCTGAATGAGAAATGTGAGTTTGAAGAGGAACGGCTAAAACATGTAGGATATATAAATAGCAAACAGGGAATTCAGACAGATTCAGAAAAACCGAAGGCATTATCTCCTTAATGGTCACACAATATGTGGATCTGGAGTAGCCCACAACAAAACATTTAATAAAATTGAAGAACTAACATCTTTACCTGATTTGGCAAAATATATGGTAAACTATCCAACAACATCCAACAGAGGCATCTTCATATGGTTTAGGAGCGAGCTCACACAAAAGCAGCCAGAAGGCGACCAGAGACCTGTTGCATTCACATCAAGAAGCCTCACAGAAATAAATAGCAGACTGCTCACATGGAAAAGGAACCTCCCACAGTCACTTGGGTATGTGAACGGCTCAGTGCATATCTGTTTGGCTTGAATTTTAACATGGAAGTGGACCATAAACTCTCAGTGGTATTACTGGGTTCAAAACCACTAGATGACCTTCCACCTAAGAGTCAACAGCTGAAGCAATTTTCTTTTAACATTGAACATGTATTAGGGAAAGCACTCACAGCAGCAGACACTATTAAGAGCCCCACTATTTGAGCATCCACTACAGTAAAAGAAAAGGATTTAGAGAGAGGGTCAGAGTCTACATTGATCTTGATTTGGCTGTAATTCGAGCATCTGCTGGACAAATTCAGAAAATGAGAGATGACCAACTAAAGGATGAGACTTGCCAGAAACTTACTCTACTCTGCCACAGAGCATGAGGTTGAAGGAGTCAACTTCCAACAGACCCACCACCACATTTGCAGGACCAAAATGATGATTACATGGCTGATGGCCTGCTTCTGAATGGATGGCAGATTCTTATGCCAATAGTACTTCAGAAAGAGATGCCCTCCAAAATTCATGAGGGTCACCAAGATATAAACAAGTGTAGGACACAAGCACAATAATCCGTATGGTGGCCCGATCTGAATAGGTAAATTCAGACCTTAGTGGAGCACCGAGAGATATGTAACAAGAAAAAAAAAAAACTGCCAGAACCACTACTCTCTGTAAAGCTACCTGACAGACCTTGGTATCAGGTAGCCACAGATTTGTTTTTCATACATTTACATAGTCATTTACTTCTCCAGTTATACTGACTTGGCTATACTTACACAGACTTACACAGGTCACCCAGAAACTAAAGTCAATACACCGGACCCTCGCTAGAACGCATGTCTATATATCGCGAATTCGCATATAACGCGGTCACGGCCATGGATCCCAAATTTAATTACTTTAATTCCATTTAATTTTAATGTGGTCCCCACGTTAAAGCGGTACTGCGCATGGATCCCAAATTCCACATTCTAGCAAGGGTCCAGTGTATTTGTAAGACACAGAGTTCCTGAAGTCCTTTTATCTGCTAATGGACCTCACTTTACCTCTGAAACATTCCTAACATTTGCACAGGACTTTGACCATCATACTAGAAGTCTACATTACCCCCAGAGCAATAGAAAGGTGGAGAGAGCAGTGCAGAGTTTTAAAAAAAGACTTCTGCAAAAATAAGTGGAAACATATAAAACACTCCTGGCATTTCTGGAAGTGAGACCCCTCCACAGGGAACTCCATGCACAAACTCAATAGAAATGAGAACATGATCTGGAAGACTGACCAGATCCCTCAGATCAGATCATTAGACTATTCCTCAGGGCTATTTACAAGCAACAGACAAGGGGACATAGTAGTGTAAATAGTTTAAAGGAATTTGAAGCTTATTCTGAATGTGTGTGTATATGAATTGGTTTACAATTTAAGTTTTAATGTTTCATTATAAAGAAAGGGAGATGTGGAGTGATTATAGAGTTCCTGGTCCTGCAGTTATCAGAGAGGACCAGGATGTATGGCAATGGGAATCTTAATAAATATAGGAACTTCCTGGTTAGAGAGTAGTCTAGTTGCTGCTTAAAGCATGCCTCTGTGTTTATGTTCTCACACTATACTTTCTGCTGCAGAACTAGGTTTCAGAACCCAAACTCACTTAGAAAAAAGTTTTGAGCCCTTATGCTTGTGAAAATAACCTGCCCAACAGTGATAACCTTCCAAATACAGACAGTATAAATCAATGAATTACTATCTCTCTGAATCTGCAGACAGCCTGAATATTAGTTCTGAACCATGTAATCTGCCCCCATTCTTCTCAATGGAGGGTTAAATCCTAAAATCCAACGGTGCAAATTTCCATTGTAAACAGCATTAACTCTCTCAAGGTTGAGCATTACAACATTCAGCTACTGTGCTTAAATCCTACACCCAAACTATCTCCTACCCCTTTCCAAAAAAATTCCCACTGCCCCATCCAACAGCCAAAATCTCCAGCTTCATTCTGACAACTTTGATGATATTTTTACACATTTTAATACAAAGTCAAGTTGCACAGTGAACATTAAAACTTGAGGGGCAGCATAAAAAAATTGAATTTACCATCACATTAAAAAAAACAGAGGGGATATTGAAGCAAGTGTATTATTCATTTTCACATTTAATTCAATTGATCTGAAACTACCACAGAACATCTGGTCAGGAGAACCATGCCAGCTAGTTTAGGTATAACTTGCTGTTACCCCACTCTAAATCCATGTATGGGATTGATGATCAGACACTACAGGGGCCCATTAAAGATGTTTCTAATTAGAGCCTTCTTTGAGCAGTAAGAGAAGAGATGCAGGGTCTTTTGGTTTTATTACTTCTGAAGTCTGAAGGCAAATTTATACCTTGTCTTCCATTTCTCTATTATGCATTTCTATTAACCATTCTTTTTAACAATAACAGCATATTAGAGAGTTAAAACAGCTGAGCAGTTGCAGTTGAGACTGCTTTTTCACTGGGAACTAACAGACAACACTAGTAGGCTGCATATGGTGATCCCCCAGTACGCTATACATCTAAATCAGTATGAACAAAGTTTACACAAGTCGCGTAGGCAGTGGCATAAAACCCATCAGTCAAAAGAGGGAGGGCAGCAGGGAAGCAGCTGGATATTAGGTACAATTCCAAGGCATTCAAAAATGTTAGTTCAGTTAAAACATGGATTTCAATTAGTGCTTTAAAAAAAAAAAATCTGCAAACAAACTATCACCTTTAAGGTACAACACCTACTGATTTGCTCGAGTGGTGTCAATTTTCCTCTATCGTTGCAAGAAACAGAGACTTAGAATCAAGCATTTTGGATTGTACCAAACACCACAGGTAAGTTCATGTTGTACAGTGTGGTGAAGATGTAACGCACCATATTAGTAGTGGTATATTTTCATTATTACTGTCTTTGAATCAGAAGTAATATTTTTGCTTTTAGCTGTATAACTAAATGGGAACTAATTGCAAGGATTCTGTTCTCCACGATGCCCTTCCAACAACACAAAAACAAAAAAAGTATGTTTAGGATCTCAGTAGATATGGAAGACATCTGTTAATAAAGGACTTCATCCCAGACATTAATGTATTATACTTGATCTTAGCCAAGTCATCTTTGAATAGAGGAAGAACATTATGGAAGAAAAAAAATCAATCAGTATATGCTGCAAAACATCAAAAGGAATATGCTGTGAATGCTGGGCAAATTGAATGTTGAATTGCAAAATTGATCACCAAGATCAATTTATGCTTCCAGAAAATTTGGATAATCTTTTCTATCACTCGTACACAGCTTTCAGTTCTCCCTGTGATGGTCTCATTTCTGTTTTACTAGCCAGATAACAAAGGTCTTGTTTAGTTTACATGTAATTCCACTTCAAATGTTGTAAACAAAAAAAAAAAAAAAAAAAAGGAACTAAGTAGAGGACTTTCTTGGGATGCAAGAGCTTAGGAAGGGAGAAGAAATTTGTCTAGCTCTTCTAATGCCATCTGAAAGAGACTGAAACATCAAAGAAGTTTGCTACAGCATGGTCTTGCATATTTAAATGGGCATGTTCTAGATTTCAGTTTCATTTTTAATGTTTACTTAAAATCCAGTTGTCATTATGCAGCTTTGAAACAGAGTTCCCCTGTAATTCTCTTTCAATGATTATACGATTTACTATGCTATAGAAACAGCACTAACCTGGTTTGTGGGGTAAGATGGCATGAAACCACTAGAAGCCTGTGCTGCAGCGCCACCCACTGGTGCAGTTATGTTTATTCCTATGACTGCCTGTCCAATATTAAGAGGCATGGAGACTGGCGGTCCAGAGGGCCTCATAGGCTGTTGACTCACTGTGGCGGGCAATGAAACTGGATATCCACTTAAAGTGGGGACAGGAGCAGTTGGAAATTGGTTTAAAACATCGGGACTCACTGCGGGTACTCCTCTCTGCACAAGGAATAAAATAGAGATAGTTATATGCATTACACATTTCTATTTCCTCCATCTGTACCCTTATTTCTCAAATAATTTTATTTATTTATTGAAACTGTGAAAAAGCCCGGAGTCAGTCCTTCAATTCTGTCTTTTGCCCACAAAAAAAAAAAGGCTACTGAATTTTACATGATCAAGGTGAACCTACACATATATAATATGCTGGAACTCACACAGTTTACTGCTAGATCTCATATGGATCTATAGACTCACTTTAGTCACTTACTAAAAAAAAAACACGCACAAGAATTGTATCTGAATGCTCAAAATTTAGCACTGGCTAGAGCTCACTGAACATGGGTAAGTACTATGCAAATTTTCCCCACACATCTCTAACCATGTACATCAATGCCAATCTTCACTGTCCCATCTAGTCTACTCCTGGATTTTTCTTCTGTCAACTTCTGATCATAGTGAAGTTTGCAAAACTTGAATGGTGGTTTTTGCAATTTCAGACAAGTTTCTATTAAACTAGGAACAGCCATGACATTACACTGTAACCTGACACAAAAGTTAAAACCTAGACTACACAGGCCAAAAAATTAACAAATTCACCCACTGCCAGATACTCAGATAATCTAGTGGAGGGGGCCATATCACTTCCTAAATAGATAGTTATACAGCATAAAAGAAAAGCCAAAGCCAATTACAAACTTAAATGAGTCCTGAAGAAGAAATAATAGCTATAAATGCAGAGGGTGACATCCCGGATCCACTGAAGTGAATGGGAGTTTTGCCAAGATTCATTCAGTGTATTTAACGTGTGGTATAATACAAGTACACCTGTCCATACACAACATATTGCAGGGACTTTACAAAAGTCAGTGACAGTTTATCAAGAGGAGGTTAGACCATTTTCCATTCCCCCCAAAGACTGTCTCAGTCATTTGTACCTGAGTTACTGCTATCATAGCCAGGACAGTATAAAGCTCTTCTTTGGTAAGTTTTCCAGGTGTGGTACGATTGGTTAAGGCCCATATTTGTCCAAGGGTCTCCCTGGGAAGTCCAGATGACATCAGAATGGGATAGAGTTTAGCAGTATCTATTCCAGTAGGAGTCATAGTGGTTTCTAAAATTTTCTTATACAAATCTATTGAGGGAAACACAGTGTTGGAGGATGAAAGTAAACATTTTAAAGAGATTTTAAGATCGTTTTTCTATTCTAACTATAAAACTATGCTAAGGGTTGTAATATGGTTGATATGGAACATTACCAATTTGATTAGGCATCAGCATTAAAGTTGACACATAATACTAGAAGTTTCATCTATTTATAACTTCTCATTCTACCTGTACATTCAAATTCAAACGAGCAGGTGAAGAAAAGAAGTTCCCCAAACAAAGCCCAAAGAGATAGGGAGAGAGATTTGTAAGTTCCCAAGGAAAATGAATAAAAATGCTGCATGCTCCAGCACAACTCTACTAATTAACTTGAGGCCTGTCAAAAGCATCCTCCAGTCCCTTGCAAGGGAAACATAACATGCTAATTTAACCAAGCTGCACCTAAATCGAGATAATTAGTAGTATCAATGTCTGAATTGATTTATTTTCTAATGAACAAATTACATCAAAAACCATCTGGCCAAAACATCCTATTCCCTTCAGTTTCAATACACAGAGCAATAAAACAAGTTGCTTACAGTAGTTATTTTTCAGAAATTTAGGAGACAACTCTGCCAGCTAACTGTGCTACTTCACAACACATTCTGGGTGTTCTATTCAGCAAGACTTCTGCCTATTTCACCAGTACTAAAGGAAATTACCTATGCCACAGCAGATTCTCTATACCTAGATATAATGAAAGGCTTACATTCTAAGACAGACATCTGCTTTATTAAACTGGATATCAATTGATCAGTAAAACCAACAATCCATACAAAACAACTAGTTCTCTTTATAAATTTCACTACATATTTCCGTAATGAGGCCTCTGGATAATCCTTGTGTGAAGATAGCCAGAGCAGCATTATGTAGTTAAAATTTAGTGCAATCTAATCAATATTTAGTACAGCACTTCATTTTCTGTTTACTATGCTTCTGGCATATATAAGGCAAATAACCTTAAGAAATGAGCCTGCTTAATTACAAGAGATACTGAAAGGAGACAGCTCACAAAAATGTTATACCAACAATGGCAATTCCTATGCCATCATTATAACCTCTAGATTTAACATTTACTATGTTTGAAGAAGCTCCTGCCTTCTCTGAATGCAGATAAAGCTACCAAAGATGTGTCAGACATGGCAAGCATTCCAAAACATGTTTTGGGATGCTTGCCAGTTTGTGCAATGAGTTAAGAATGCCCTAACAAACACTAGTGATCTTTGAAACTGTGAAACAGATTAGCTAGGAACATTGCGGAATTCCCATCCTGGGAGGTCTTTCAGAACCAGTTAGACAAACACCTGTCAGGGATGGTCTAAGTGTCCTTAATCCTGCTCAGCACAGGGGGATGGACCGGATGACCTCTTGAGGTCCCTTCCAGCCCTACATGTCCATGATTCTCCAAAGCTATACTTGGAACAGATGAACTTGGTCATTATCACTGCTGCTGTACCACATCTAAGAAAAAACAGGTATAGTTCAGACAACACCACCAAACACCTAGTTTTCTCAGGAGTGATTAAAAAAACTTGCTTTACAAATTAAATTGGTGATCGAGAAATTCATGAGCTGCTCTTCCTGCTTCTACTCAAAGAAATATATGTTGACATTAGTCAGCCAAAGTTTAGTACTAAATTTAAGACACAAACATCAGTGACTGCAAGTATGATGACTACTTCAGTAAATTACAACCCACAGTTATGCGTGTATTGCCTTTAAACATTGCATGCTGATATGCACTTCAGGAAGCGTAACCATTCACAGTCACACTCAATAACAACAACTCTGCAATGGCAGGGGACAGGACAAGATGACCGGATAGGTCTTTTGCCTGTGTTGTGCAAGAGGTCAGAGAAAATGGTCATCACTGTCCCTTCTGGTCTTAAAATCCAACAATGTATTTTCTGATCCCATACTGACTTGTCATAATATGAACAGTACTACGTAAGAACAAAGGGGAGACCATCAATCTTAAATACTTATACATAAACTGGTATTCCTCACTGTCAGAACCACAGAACTGACCCAAGCCAACATGAACTTGGAACAAAAACTACAGGACTGGAAAGCTTCTGTATCAAACCTGAAAAAGTTTAGGGATTTGGAAAGTTTTTATTGTAGATGAAAAAAATACTGATTTGGGTAAGACATTAAGCAACACTGAAGTGTAAGGATTTTTATACTTTTTATTTTAAATGATGTTTTAGCAGAACATTTTACCTGGAGCCAAGCTTTCATTGTAAATCCAAGGTGGCATCATTTGCTGGATTGGATCTTGGGAAGGGAATACTCCAACACCTAAAGGTATGGATTATATTTAAAAAGGAGACAAGAATCATATTAGGAGTAGAGAGATCCAAAATAGGAAAATGTCTGAGACACAGTTTTTGGTATTTCAACCAGCCCATTTCAGACATGGAATCACCTGGCTACATGAGAGACGCAAAACTGATACTTCTACAAAATGACCTGAAACAGCAACAAAATACAGTTAAACACACACGATGAAATAAAGAGCCACTCGTTGTCCAAACGTATCTGTTTGATCAGGAACACAAGACAAGTCCCATCAATTCCAAATTATTCATAAATAGCAGTGATTCTGCCATGCCTATTTGCATAAAGTTGATGGGCAGAACATTACTGCTATTTGGGGAATAATTTAATTTAATCACACTGAAACAAGTTTAGAACGTATTCTCTATGTTTCACAGGTGAACAGCTCATGGTAAAAGCCATCAACATCTTCCGTCAGGCTGGCTTGCCCCATTAGACCCATCCTCTCACCTCCTTATCCTACCTAGTCATTCAACTCAAGGAGTTGGCATTGCTGTTGTCACTGTAGAACTCTAACGCATTCTGCCCTCTCCAGTCCCCTATAACTTGAATATGTCACTCCCCAGATTCAAACATTATGTTAATTTTCCCCCTTGATTTCACCAAGTTTGACCCTTCTCAGTCCCTGCTCTGATTCACCCTTCAGCAGATTTCATCTTCACTTCAGACTTAAATCAACATTGTGACAACTCCTTTCACCCCTTTTCTAACCTGCTACCTTTCCATTCATACACATTCTTTCCTTCATCATGATTAATAAAACCTGCTCTTTTAGTGCTTGTTTTTCTTATAATCTTCCCTGCACTGACCACTGCCTGGTTACAGCAGAATACTCTCTCCCATCACCTGACTGCTCAGAAAGTGACCTTCCTTTCCCTCTGAAGAACCCTAATCCTGCTAGTCTCTCCAACCTGTTTTCCTTGCTCCCTCATTTGCTGATCCTTTCCCAGACAGTTACCTGCAACACTTCCCCATCTTCAGCTCTCTCATACCTCAAGTTCTACTTGGTTTACAGACCAGCTGTGGACCCCTGTGCATGTGAGCTTATTCACTGATAAAAGCGATGATGAATGTCCCATATTTGTTCTTGACCTCTTCAGACTCTACAAAAAGAAAAGGAGTACTGGTGACACCTTAGAGACTAACAAATTTATTTGAGCATAAGCTTTCGTGAGCTACAACTCACTTCATCGGATGCATGCACGAAAGCTTATGCTCAAATAAATTTGTTAGTCTCCAAGGTGCCACAAGTACTCCTTTTCTTTTTGCGGATACAGACTAACACAGCTGCTACTCTGAAACCAGTCAGACTCTACAGGGATTCCCAGTAAACCAAAGTTTAATTTCTACTTATCCCTAATTCCAAAGCTGCTAAGAACAGTCACTCCCCTCTTCCATACCAGCAATTCGCTTCACCCAGCTAAGTAAGAAGCATTTGCTCTCTTCTTTCAATCTAAGATTGCCTTAACTTGTAACTTTTCCATCACCCTTAACAGCTCATCCTCAGGCATTCCCTCCTTTTCCTCCTCCTCTCCTTTTACTTCCCTTCCATTTTTGCTTCCACCAGAAATTTCTGATATAATCTCGCCCCTAAAAAATCTCCTTGCCTCTCCTATCATTTGCTCCCATCTCCCCGTCCCTTGTTTCCTACTTTACAATAGATTCAATTACCTCTTAGTAACTTCCAATTCTCTGAAGTTTGCACTGTCCAGGAACTTCTTGGGATGATTCACTTGTCCCCAATATCACCATATTACCGCTAACCCTCCCTCCCTCAAAGTACTTGGAGTGGTTGCACTTATCCTTCAGATCCTTTAACAATATCCTGGACTGTTTTCAATGAGGGTTTCTACTTGGGCTATAGAACAGAAGTGTTCTTCTATGCGTAGCTAGTTTCTGCTTTTCTGAAACATAGCCTCCTTCTCCCACCTCACTAAACTTGGTCATGGTGAATCAGTCCATCCTCTTAAGCAGAGTCCATATCAAAGCAGGCATCTCTGGCTCCTTCCTGTCATGGTTCTAGTCTTACCTATGAAATTCCTGATTCTAGTAGTATCTCCTCTCCTTTCACACAACTCCTACCTGTTGGTGCCATAATCTTCGCTTTCTGAAGCTCTTATTTTCTGAACTGCATTCCTGCCTCATCAACTTTCCACTGATTCTCAGATCTTCCAGAAATACCTTTTCTTCTTTCTTTGTCTCAATTTCTCTTTCCCCCTATCATTTTAATCTTTGCAGCTAACTAGAGTGTGTGGAGTTTGTACAAAAGACACAATATCACCTCTTTACATTAACTGTATTGTAAACAAATACAGCTCTTATTTCATGGTGTGCATTACAACTGTATTTTATTTCAAATTACAGAGTAAATGGATAACTTGAGCTACTAAAAAGCACTATCTGAAAATAGAGTGATTTAATTTCATCTTGTAACCATTAATTGGTGGGTATGGGGTTTTTTTGCACATTGGTGAGGTCCCAACTATTAACAGCAATGTCATCAAACAGCAATCAAGGTGGTATATAGAAAAATTAATTGAACTAAGGTACTGGCAAGACACCACAATCCCTTAAGAAAGTGCCAGCTTGAATTTTTAAATTCAATTATCTATATATTTCTTAAAATTGACCTGTGTTTTAAGAACAGAGGCCATGCAAAGCTATGTCCATGTCTCTCCATATTTGAACACCCTGGAATTCAATATGTGAAGGTGCCACCAAGCACAACTTCAAAGCAGTACCAAAACATACTAACCAACACCTTTAACCTGTTTTGGTTCAACAGTTAAAGTTCTCTGCAGTTTGCTCCATAGTCAACAATACTAAAATCACATCTACAACAAGAACCTGCTTAGTTAATACTGTACTGACGAAGTACTGACATAGAATTGCATTTGTATCTGGTCCAGCGTGTGAAGTTTTGACTTCTACAAAGCAGGCTTTAAAGAAAAAAGTGCCAGGCCAATGGCTATTGCATGATATTGCCCAAACAAACAATTTAGCTTAACTAGAACATTCCCCCCCCCTTGCAGTTGGGTAAAGACCCATTCTTCAGTAGCAAGTTTCTCATGTGGGGTTTTTTGGGTCCATACCCTCCCCCAGGCCACCCAAATTAATTAAAAAAAAAAACACAAAGCATAACAAACGAATAGGTTTTGCTGAAATAAGACGACAGAATATTTTAAAACAGCAGAGAATCAGTTTAGAGAAACTTGTTAAAACGTTTATAGTATATGCATGGTGGAAAGGATTCAGAGTAAATTCATGTATGTGTTACTTGCAGTCAGGAGCGAGAGGCATTGCCATGTTACTGAAGCAGGGAATCAGAGCAAAATGATGCAGCATTTGCTGTAGAATTAGTGTGTAAGATGTTAGCATTCAAGCTACATTATATCAGATTTACACTTTGTCAAATGTTTCATTTGCTCACCACACTCTTCAACTGCTATGTTTTGTTGTGAAGCCTTGTACACCTGTGCAGCGGTGGTACCACTTACAAGTCCACCTACAGCATTCCCGTTATTCACGGTTACACTGGGATGAACTTGGCTTGCGGCTGAGGCTTTATGCTCAATTTCAGATGTTTTAAGTTTGGTTTGCTCCTGTCCAGATGCACTTAAATCATAAATTAAGAGCGACTCCTCCAAGGAATGGCCTAGACAAACAGCAGGAGGAATTACTTTTATTTGGTTAATCATCTTTGTACGTATTCTCCCCCCAAATCATAATCCCACCCCCTCAAAGAAAAGACATGTCAAGTCCCACTTAATGGTACCAAGTAATGCGACTGATGGCTGATTCTCCAGAGCACTGTCTGTGCGCACTCAGGACACCAATGCAATTCAGCTCAAGCATCTTCTACTAGAACTTGAGCATGCCCAGCATAGGGGTTGGCAATGTAATTTTTTTCTTGTGCTTGTAATGAGCAGAACAGGAAATACACTTACTGCTGCACAGCCATCAAGTCACTCCTGACTAGTAGCAGGAACAAGGGCTAAGGGCCTGATCCAATGCCCACTGAAGTCTATGGGAGTCTTTACATCCATTGGATCAGCCCTGAGAGGGAAATGTGAAGTCAAGCTCCGCATTAGCATAACACGGTCTATGTTTATCCTCATCTTTCACCTCTATTTTCCCGCCCACTTCAGCCTCTTATGAGTAAAGGAGATGGCACATAAGAGGCTTTAGACTCAGCTGTTTATAATGAAGAGTCACATGCATCCTACTTAACTTCCCTTGAGCTCTCACAAATTTTCCACTTACATGTGCTAGAACATAGCCACCTGTCGCGGGCCAGGGCAGAAGGAATTGCAGGATCAACATCAATTATTTTCTCCTATAGTTCAGGACGCTACCACCCCAAATTATAGAAAGGTTTTGGTACAAGAACGATCTTAAATCTGCTAAGTGTGCCAATTTCCCCCCACTGCCATGAGCAGAATTTTATTAGTAATTAATACAAACTTATTTCAATGTATCCATTTGTCATTTACCAGTATGTAAGTTTTGTTCAATTGGATTACAAAAGGGAGTGTTAAAGCAAGGTAGGCAGCGTTTCCATGTAAATACTAGCTCCAATGGTAGAGCTAATGAAGATAGGATGGGTTACCTGTTTTATGGGTTGTGTGTGAAGATGCAGAGGTAGAGAAATAAGGAACCTGCCCAATGGTATCATGCAGGATGGAAGATACTGGAATCTGGACTGAAGGCAGAGGATTGACTACAGCCTTTTCTGAAAGCAGTTGCCGAGCCTGCGTGGTAGGGTGGTAAGACTGAAAAGCCTGGAAAGAGGACTGAGGCACCAATGGCGGGGTTTCAACAGACCCTTGTATAAAGTCACTAAATTCTTCATCGTCAAGAAAAGCAGAGGGTTGGGAGACAGATACAGTAGAATGGGATGGTCTAGGGTGATCTGTAAAATGGAACGAACACACGCAATGGAAGACAATGAGGTAAAGAAACTTGGTTCGGTGGAAAGGTGGGGAAAACAATTTCTAAAAATGGCAATTATTAAATGTAAAAATGAGTGGTTGGGAAAAGTAAGACGTATATGCAGAACTATTTGACCAAAATAATGAGAATATTTACCATTCTATCAATCGACCACACTAATGCAAGGTAAACTTCAGCTCCCTTTTTCTGCTATAAACCCCTTCGTCCAGATTTTTATAACTTGTCCAACTGGTTGAAACTTGATACTTCCACAGTCTGTATTAAGGTTTCCCCACCTCTTATATTAAGGAAGTTCAAAACAAATGTAACCCGTGCTGTTGTGCTTAGAGCAGTGGACTGGGACTCAGAATATCTGAATTCTTTTCTCAATTCTGCCAGTAACTTGTTGTTACACTTTAGGCAAATCACTTAAACCCTCTTTTGGCTCAATGTCCCAATCTATGAAATAGGGCTAATATTGACTTTGGTAAAGCACTTGGAGTTACTCAGATGACAGGTGCTACCTATATGCAAAGTACATTAAACAGACTTGAAGTAGTCACCAGGTTATTCTTACAGGACAAGATATTCTAAAGTGATTTTGGATGCCCAACTTGAAACACTTTAATATGTCCCCATCCTTTGAAAATCAGGTCCCTTTAAGGTGTTTCAAGTTGAGAACCTAAAAATTCAGGAACCCAAATTCACGAGTAACTCTTGAAAATCTTGGCCACAGTATTCAAGTTACATCATTCTAAACAGATCTATTGTAGAACAAAATGACAGCTCTACAGCAATTTGGCCAGACTCAAGAACTATAATGGAAAAAAATACCGCTTTCATAGGCAACACTCCCTCAAGGCAACACAGTATATGTCAAGCACAGCATGACCATTATTGACTTTATTTACATGCATTTGGACAAACCACTTTATCCTCCAATGGTTCTGTTTCATTGTACCACTTAGGCGTATTTATATCTACACAAAGCCTTTAAATAAATCTATTTTTTAGGTAAGGGTAGGTGGTCATGCTTTATTCCATGTACTGTAAACATCCTTAACAATAACTAAGGGGCACCTAAAACCAGCAAATCCACCTTAAATTACACTGATGTATTTTCACAGTTTCTATTTCAATTTTACACAATCTTTAGCTTAAAGCCAGCCTTTAATTAAAAATTAGGCAACAAATTTTTGCTGTCCCACAAGTGGTCTCTTGAAAGGTTTCAAAAATGTACTTTATTACAGGTTTCTGCTCAGCTCGGTGAAAGCTTGTATGGGGTCAAACTGGAAGTGCATTAACCATTATAAACACTGCTCTCCAAGTGAGTTTTCACAGAGGAAAATTGAAACATGAAAAGCACAAGATGTAGCAAGTGCAGCTTCCAGACAAGTTATTCACCATAGTGGCACACCACCACATAATTTCACAGAACTATCTGCACTAAAGTGACAGTTCCTTTGATGCAACACCTTAAGAAATAACACCAAGAACTTCTGACCACTGGTTTGAATGCGAGAAAAATTCCACACATAAACAAGAAGTGTGAACAACAGTCCATTTATAGGAATAAAATAGCATGAAAATACTGTCTTTTTCTCAGCAATATTATTCTGTTCCACAGAGTTGGTTTAAATCCTGCACTGTGTTGCTGAATGTCAACATACTTCATGTCACTCTTTCAAATCCTATATTTTTATCTTCTGTATCAAGTTATTGAACTAACTCATCTCAACAGCCCGCTTTTCCAACAGTTATTTTTTCCAAGTCTGGATTATTGTGACATACCTTATTTATCTCAAGGACTTCATGTTCAATAACACCATTAATTCCTTTAAATGGAGTTTTAATAACCTCCATCATTTAAGCATCAGATGAAAGCTACTGAGAATGACATCTTGATTTTTCATATAATATAATGGTTTATTTGCCATCTCTTTCCTACAATGATTTCCAATTCTGGCAGCTGATTTAACACACCCTTACACAAACATGTTTGGGAGATATAAGAAATGTAGCAGTGGGCAATTCCACCGTACCTCCATGTAAAGGACTGACTGTGCAGCTGGAACTCTCTACATCTCCATCCTGTAATTTGAAATTAGGTCCCACTAGAACAGAGCTGACCAATTTAGTATGGTTTATATACAAAACAAACCCATTACAAACACCTCTGTTCAAGGTATTTCCACTTATCAGTGGTTTGTTTATCAGTGATGATGGGCCCAAATAAATTTAGACTTTGCAGTTCAGATCTATCTCTACTGTAAACGACCAAAGGAAAAAAGCCCAGTTTTTAGACAGGAGTCAAAATGAAATCTGTTGCTGGAACACTTGTCAAAAATTCAGAAGATGCCAAGGTAGAAAGGGAATCTCCACTCATTTGAACAGATTTCTGCTCGGGTTCCTTGCACTACTCAACCATTTTAGTAGCACAGTTCAGAGGAACACTGCTAGGGAATTGTCAAACTTGCTAGACAGCGAAAAGCTATTGCATGAACTTGTGAGCAACTTGAAGATCACCAACAAATAGCAGGTTTCAGAGTAACAGACGTGATACAGTGATGGAAAAATCATCTGGGGACAAGCTTAGCTAATTGAGGCTTCATTTCAGGCAGGACAAAGGAGTTAGGTTCCCCACAACTAATATTTTTCTCTTTAGAGGGAATATTTTATGACAACTACTACTAATGTAATAATTCCTCTGAAAATGGATTATTAAAGGTTTTTAATTTACCCACGTCCAGATAATGGAATCTGAGCAAGCTATTAAAGTACTATGAAATAATTTTATAGTGTTTTGATACAACTTAGCATGTATATAGTGCTTTTCAGCTTCAAAGCATTCTACAAACACTAATTAGTCATTTGACAAGGAAAAAACTCAATTGTAACATTTAGAAGTGCAGTATATGAGGGAAGTTGGTAGATGCTACAGCTCAGTGTTAATATTCAAACTAAAGTTGTCAGATTGGTATTTTTAAATGAAAGCTTAACAAGTTCTTTGACAAAATATTAGATCACAACTTTTACCCATGTATTTTATAAAGCATATTGCAGCTACAATGAAAGCTTCAGTTTACTGAATCGTATGCAATAACCAGTTGAGCTCAGACTACCTGAATACAAAACAACTCCATGAATTAAAGGTCCTTATGGACATGAAGCAGTATAATATTTCAGTCTTATTTTCAACTAAAGATAAAATACCTGGTTTTTTTGGATGCGATGCTGGAGTGGGGTGCATTTTAGCATCTCTTGAAAACCCATCTAAGTTTCCTTTAATAGCTTCCAAAGCATCATCTCTGCTCTTCTCACCTGTCTGAAACATGACAAAAGTTGCTTTGAAAGTGTCACAGTACAACTCAGAATCTTCTTCCAACATTCACAATTGTTTTGCCTGAAAAAGTAGCAATGTTTGTTAAAAATAAAATCATACAAATTAAGCTCCATTTTCCAGTGATGTCTTCAATAAACAGAAACCCCTTTACTTACAACAGAATTTATTCAATAGGCTACACAATGACAACAGCAAAGGTTTTTCACTCATTGGTATTTACATGTCTTAAGATGAAAATGAAAAGAGTATGTCTAAGTTCTGGAAATTTACTGTTTAACAAGAATCCTTGTACTGTTGTGATTTCTGGGTTTAAAAATTTATCCAATTGTAAGCGCAAATGTAAAAAGTATGTGAAAGTTCATAACATGTCACAATAACCTTTTGCCTGCTTGGAAATTAACCCCAGAAAACAGGTCAAGCTGTTTTCAATAATGAAAGTTATGAACAAGCGCAAGAGACCCAGAGAGAGAAACTGTATTAATCCAAATAAAGAGGGCCTGCTGATATCATTCAAGCATTGTGGAAATCATTCTTGGTAAAAACAGAAGATGTGGAGCAGGAAATTAACCAGAATTGGCGTGGTGAATATTAAGTCTCACTGGTGCACAAAATAATGAAGGGATGTGCTATGCCACACACCTTTTCCCTTTTTTTGGATTCTTAAAGAGAGCCTTTGAAAAAAATCTCATCACCTGCCCCAATACATCCCAGCTCATCTCATCTTCCATGACCCCAAAACGGAGCAGACCAAATCGAAAGACTTTCTTCCAGACAGGGAAGCCATTAGGCTTTGCTCTTGTTCAAGAACTTTTGTTTTTCACTTGTGAGTCCTGAAAATCATATCGTCCTCAGCCCATCACAGGGATACACAATTTTCAGAGCTACAGAGGCATGTAAGATCCTGTTCTGTCTCCCCTCCCTTTGTGTTACATTCTGCACCCATTTCATTCCTCCTATTCTCTCTCTGACTCTCTTGGCTTTTCATCAAATCCTGAAATCAACTGCACTGTATCAGCACAGCAAGTTGAGATGACCACAATCCTACCCTAAGGGGAAAAGACTCAGATAACATCCCTGATTGAAATATAAACCAGGGCCCAAGCAACAGGTAGAGTAGTTGACCTGCCAGCCAGAGCATCCATTTGTAACTGACCACCTATCCAGTGTACCAAAAACATCAACAAAAGCCATATTCCCCCACCTTTTCTGTCCTCTTTCTCCTCTACCTTGTGTCTGTCTCTTAAAAACATAAGTGAAAACCTTTCACACATCAGGACTAAGTGTAAAATTAACTCTTTCCTTTTCATCAAAGAAATGCTGTTGCTTAAACAAATAACTGATATTTTGCCTCCAAAAGGAAAGAGACTTTAGTAGGTTTTAATTAAGTTTGTTTTGCATAAACACTCAATTCCAGCTTCAATATAAATGGCGGTTTTAATTTCTTGTGTTTTATCAATAAACTTTCAACTTCAGAATGAATGCTTTTGGGTGTTTGCTAAGGAACCAAATAAACCAAAGCCTCTGCAGAAAAAAAACCCTGAACCAAGGTATCACTGTTTTAATGGTGGAAACCAAAGTAGTTTATAAACACTTAACTCATTTGACCCTTGAGATCAATACAATAGTATTCACTTGAACTGTGCCACAACTTGAGAGCAAGGACTCCAACTAATGAACATATCGACATTTTTATGTATTGTAGAAACCTATTTTGTTCCCAGACTAGGTTGTTTTCTTTTTCAAAAGCAAACGGATTGTTTCTTGAGCTACCATTGAGAGGAAAAAGGGATTCTCTTTCCTCAGACCTGGGTCAAAGTCTTATAACGTTCACCTACTCAGACCACAGTGGCAGGAAAAGAGGCACTACTATAAAAAGCACCATTTCTGTCTGGTTACAAATGTTACAGCAGCAGAGAAGACAGTCTGTCCTTAGAGCAGCAGGAATATGCAGAAGGGTGAAGTTATCAAGACAACAAAGGAAATGGATTCATTTTGCAATACCACATTTGTCTTGTTTTGATTACATAGCACCAAGAGAGGTGCTATGTACAAAGGGTTAAACATACCAGATGTTTTCAAGAGGCCCGATACAAAGCTCATTGATAGCTAGACTTCCATTGGACTTCATCAGGCTTCAGATCTGGCCTTCGGCTGGGAAGGTGTACGAAAGAAGGATCTATTTCTTCCCTAATACATGAAAGCCACAGGTTTGGGTTTTTTTAATCTGAAAATCAATAAATGTTATTTACGATATACCTTCGGTTTCACACTGCTTAGGAGTCTCAGCTTTTGTTTCTGCTCTTCAAATTGGCGTCGTTTTCTCTCTTCTTCTAAGAATTTTTGCTGGTGTTCAAACCTTTTTCTAAAGTGAAACAATATCAAACATAAAAATTAAGCATTATTTGATGACAACTTCCATGCCAACCTTCTGAATATTGGTAACTTGGGTTTCACATTCCTTCCCTTTTTCACATAGATGCTTTGGCACACACTTTGCCACAGTCTCATAAAATTGGTAGAAAATAGCATATGCCATCATGAATCTCATACACAGCCTTCACAGACAATGGAATGGTCTGCAGCTAATTTAACATTTTAGAATCCTAAATTCAATAGGAATGTCTCTAGGATAGGATGGTAGTTTTTAAATGCACAAAATGAGCTAAAGAATGCCCCCCCCCCACCCCAAATAAGATTTTGCCAGCAGCATTAAAGCATCACTTACTGCTGCTCTTCTGCAAACTGTTTCTGCATGTCGGGGGTGTATTGTGGAGCTGCTGGGCGCATTCCTAAGAAAGAAGCCTGTCCCATAAAAGACATTCCAGTTGCTTGCATAGCCCCAAGGGGCATGCCACCCTATAACAATAAAATAAGTCTATATTATGTACAGCAATATAAAAATCCAGCATCTGTACTATGTCAGGTTGTGAACTAGTTAGAAGCCATAAAAATAAGCAGGGCCAGGTCTGCTCAGTACTTGGACACGAGACCTCCAGAGACAATCCAGGTGTTATGCACTGCAAACAAAAAAAAAAACCCACTGGTTATTCAGCAGGTAGCCCTCCTCTCAGTCAGGACTGAACCAATGCTCCTAGACCAGTGGTTCTCAACCAGGGGTCTGCATACCCCTGGGGATACGCAGAGGTCTTCTAGGGGGTACATCAACTCATCTAGATATTTGCCTAGTTTTACAACAGGCAACGTAAAAAGCACAAGTAAAGTTAGAACAAACTAAAATTTCATACCGACAATGACTTATTATTATTCAGTATATACTGAAATGTGAATACAATATTTATATTCAAATTGATTTATTTGAAAGGGGTACAGTAGTCTGGAAAGGTTGAGAGGCACTGTCCCAGATGGTACTAGGAGGGTGCTGGATTTTTGGACAAAAAAATCATAATCCTGACTACACAATTAAAAAATCCATGAAACTTCTCAAGAGTAGAGATGTTAACTCAAGTGTCATGACCCACAAAGTCTCCCCTTTAACTTCAGTATTATTTTCTTCTTTCCTTCCTATCCTAAACTACTGTGCAGCGTTTGTGCTGTGTTAAAAAAAATTCACATTCACACAAGCGGTGTACAAGATAATTCCTAGACATGTAGTTTGAATAGTCAATAAAGCGTGTCAATTACTTTTGGATCCATTTGTATGAAACGCATGTGTAAGTACACACACACATTTCATAAACAAAATTTCCCTGACTTGGGTAAATTATTATTTTCACTGCTTTAGGAAATAAAATCTAGTGATTTTATAAAATTTAGTTCTTCAAATGTTATGGGATTCTTTTACTTCTATTCCAATATGACCAATTCCTAAACTATTATGTTTTCAGGATCAATTTATACATGCATTGATTAAGTTAACAAACATTAACAAGATATTGCTAGTTGTATGGACAGATCTTTGGCCAGCCCATTTTCAGTTGGGTCACAGCTATAACACTTGTTTTCAGGTTCCCTTGAACAAAACTACATTTTATTTTAACATAAGAACTATATTAGTTAAACTTAAGTTATTAGGTAGCTTATGCTTGAAACTACCCTATGATATGTAACAATATTTCATTATAGTTTTAATGTCAATGGATGATGAGATTTTCGTCCATAAATTAAGCTACTGTTATCATTGCTGATGTATTGAAAAATCACAAAGTGAAAGCAGTAAATGTCTTATCTTTTATTATTTCTAACCAAATCCCCTGAAAAATATATTTTTCTTCTGCAGTTTTGTAAAATTCATTATCCATTAAAGCAAATAAGGGCAAAAATATATAGTTATATTCAATTTACTATATAATGCAACTTTATTAGCTTCACGTTTACATGGTTAGACAAGTGGAGATTTACAAGTAAGAGTGGTGGGCACTAGAGGATAAACAAATGAGATATTTCTTCAAAAACTATCAACCCCCCGCCCCCAAGTGTTAAGTTCCTCACATCATGTTGTGCACTATACTGTAATATTACTTCTCAGCAATTAGCTATATAAAATGCACTCCCCCCCACCCCACCCCACACTATGGGAAGAAACCTTGTGAAGATTATGAGGAGTTATGTAGGTGGAAAGTTACTTCAAGCATGCAAAAAGGAGAGAAATTCAATACAAAAACTGCAGGAGGAAGAACAATTTGGAAAACTGATTTGATCAAAAGGGAGGGCATTTACAGTATTAAAGAAACATCCAAAATGTTATCCATTCCCTGGGGCCTTGTTTGATTAATTTGTGAACCACCACGTATGCTTACAATATTCTATAGGTAACTAGTATATATAAATGACAAAAAAGGTACAAAGCTGAAATCACAACATGGGTGATCATAGTAAGTATAATGAACACAGGCCAAAGGATGTTCCCGAAAACGAGCTCATTTCAAATGCTGGACAATATTCTGTCTTAGTAGACAGTGAATAGTTATGAATATAAAGCAAAGGGAAAATAGAAAGGGTGAAACAAGGTAAAAAGACAAAATAGAATGTGCTGTTGGAGTTGTAGATGATAGAAGCTATTTAACACTAAACACTGAACCATACTGAAGGCAGTATCAGGAATAAGAAAAGGAGTACTTGTGGCACCTTAGAGACTAACCAATTTATTTGAGCATAAGCTTTCGTGAGCTACAGCTCACTTCCTTCTTCACTTCCAGCTCACGAAAACTTATGCTCAAATAAATTGGTTAGTCTCTAAGGTGCCACAAGTACTCCTTTTCTTTTTGCGAATACAGACTAACACGGCTGTTACTCTGAAAAGTATCAGGAATATTGAACACAAGGAATGGTTTCCAACCTCCCTCTCCTTCTGACAGTTTTGTTTCAATTACTGTTCAGTGCCATCCTCCCTCCTGCAGAAGGGCCTTTCTCTTAGCTGTGTTTACTGCAGCAACAGATACAAAGAAGTGGAAGTCCAAGTTCTGACATCTAAGAGAACACTACAATACCCACTTTATTGTAAGCATTACCAATGTTTTCTCTCCCCCATACCCTGGTTCATTATTGTTCCTAGCTACGACAGTGAATAATGCATGCTGAGCACCCACTCCCCACGCTACTTATCCAGATCACAAGGAGATTTACAGAATCCCACAAGTGTCATGGCAATTATAAAATACTTTCAGAGAAAAGGTTGTGAAGCCAAAAAAATGCAATGCAATAAAGACACCTGCCTCTGGGCTACTGCCTCTCTCTTCATTCTGAGTTCACCTTCTCCTCTATCCTTCCACCCCAGCAGCAACAGAACCCTTGACACTTCTGACTTCAGCAGCAGGTCCCAGGACCTCTGTCAGGGGTCAGCTGTCAACAGCCTCACTGACACATACATTCAAGTATCTATTTCATGTCACATCTACTGAAAACAAATGTTACTCACATACCTGCATGGTCATCGGTCCCGGAGACATCTGAGAGCCGTAATTCATTCCCATCATGCCTGGCATATTAGATTGCATGACAGATACCATTGGAAACCCTTGCTGTTGAATAGGAATCATACCTACACCAGAACATTAAACACTAATTAAGTCCCCAGTTGGTTCTAAAGTTCATCTTTCAAATTAAACCAATAGAGGGAAGGAAGAAGCAACTGGCAGTTCTGCTTAAGTTAATACAAGGACTCTTTACTCAAGGGTGATTTGGTGCATAGAATGTACTACAAGACAGGCAGCAACAGAAGCATCTTGCATTTTAAGAAAAGAAGCCTTCCAGGACATCTCCACAAGTTAAGCAGAGGGCGCTCCTTCCATTGCAACTGCTCTTTGAAAGAAACTTGGGGTTTTCTTCCCTTCTTTGATTTTAAAACTGTAGTTTCCAAAAAAATAACCGATTTGTGCTGGTAGCCCACTCCAGGATTCTCCTGAAAGGATTATTTCTTATAACATACTTTATATGACTGACTAAGCATTACTGGTACATCTTGTCCACAACTAAGCTTTTACACTCTCAGTTGACTGGACAACTTGTGTGCATGCAGGAGTGTTTACCCCATATAAAAGGTTTAACCAGATGAAAAATCTTTCAATAAAAGCTTGATTTAAATAAGATTGGACAAATCAGCCAGAAATGTATTAATTCATTGAGTAAAACTAAAAGGATTAAACCAGAGATGTAATAATTTTAGAATGTTATCTTAGCAGACACAGACTAATTACAACATATTCACTACCAATGAAATAAGTATAGCCATGGATACTTTAACATTACAGGTACAATTGCCTGAGAAAGGATGCAATTGGCTCAGGAATTATTGGTGAAGTTACAGCAGCATATTACTGAGCCAATCAGTACTTAGTGATGGACCTCCAGCCATCCCCATATTTTCCATTAGTTAAACAAGTAACTGACTCAGGAATCAGAATAAAAGTTATTTAAGGTTGAGGTTTCTTGAGTTTTAATAATACTTGGCACTTATGTCATGCCTCTTGTTCAAGGTTCTCACTATGCTTTGCAAATATTTACTAGGCCTCACAACACCCACATGATATAGGCATGTAGACTGAAGTACACAGAGGTTAAATGCCTTACCCCAGTTCGTACAGTAATTCAATGATATAGTCAGGAACAGAACTTAGAAATTCGGACTCCCAGTCCCCTGGTCTAACCTACCAAGCACACTGCCTTCCCAATGAGATACAATATTAGTTATATGGGAAATTTTGTAAATAAAGATATAAGATTCAGAGTAATGTTACTGAGTAGGAGGGAAGAAGTAAAAAACCATAGCTAAGAGGTGAGCTTAATATTCCCAATTCTAAACTTCAGGAAAAAATGCAAAGTTACTGTACATCTGACTTCGATTACTTAACATTAACGTCTACACAAAGAAAGGGCAACTAAAAGTTCAGAATCTGAAGTTCATACTTACCTTGAGGCGGGCCGATACCACCTGCTACAGGAAACATGAAGCTGAAAATAAATAAATAAAAGCATGAGCCTCTGACTTGATATCTAAATAATTGCTCAAGGACTGAACTACTGAGAATGCGAAAGCTACCCCAGGTCTTTGACTCCTACTGCAGTACTACATCCCAAACTGCATCATTTGTGCTTCATAGAATCATAGAAGGTCAGGGTTGGAAGGGACCTCAGGAGGTCATCCAGTCCAACCCCCTGATTGAAACAGGACCAATCCCCAATTTTTGCCCCAGATCCCTAAATGGCCCCCTCAAGGACTGAACTCACAACCCTGGGTTTAGCAGGCCAATGCTCAAACCACTGAGCTACCATCAAAAACTACTTCCATACTCGCAGTATTAGGAAACACGCAGTCACTTTTATCGAAGACAAGTGGGCACGGAGAGTTGTGCTTTAGCATTGAAGACCAAAAAAGGCTCAAACTCAGCCTGAGAGCAGTGCAAAGTCCGTGTATGAACTGTACATTCTATTAGACAACAAAAATTGAGCAGAAATTATTATAGAAAAGAACCATTTAAAGGCCAAAAGTTAATTTTATAAATGGTTTAAAACGAAAATCAAATTTCACGTTTCAGTGAAAGCCACTAGTTACAGGAGCTTTCTGTTCAAAGCTCGTCCCATAGCTAGTGCACAACTACCACAAGAGCAGCCCTAGGGAGAGCCCACAGGATTTGGGGCAGGTTACTGCTTTAGCAAAAACCTGTGATGCTCCAAGTCACACAGTGCAATGTGCTTTAAATATTTTTAAATCTCTCTGGATTATGGGTTTAATCTCTGTTCTAGGAATTTTTACTTTTTTAAAATAAATGCGTGTCCTGTCTTTTTAACCCACACCAAATGGAGATAATAGGGGTAAGCCTCGCCCATCTGTTCATTGCATCTACCTGTTGTCTCTCATTTTATACTTGGATTATAAACTCTTTTGGGCAGGGACCACCTACTTTGTATGAGTGTACAGCGCTTGCCCTAATGGGGCCCTTTTCCATGACTAGGACCCCTTTTCCATGACTGGCATAATACCACCAATACCACCTAGCACGTACGTAGCATTTTACAAAGGAGGTACACATCATTATTACCATTTTATGGATGAGAAAACTGAAGCACAGAGAAGTGAAGTGACTTGCCCCAGGTCACCCAATAGCTGAGCTGGGAATGGAACCCAGATCGGTCGAGTCCCAGTCCACTGCTCCATCCACTAGGCAATACTGCCTCCCATAATACAAATAATGAGTGAGGTCCTCCTCCCTTAAATGATCAATGTCAATACACTGGAAAGAGCAAGAGGGGTTGAAGCAGTGAAGGAACTGCTGCCATGCAACTATGGTGATTAGAATCTCAGCCTATTTTGAAACCTGATAAGTGGATAATGAGGAAGCTTGTTATGCAACAGGAAAATAGCACTTTATATTAAAAACGATACAATAAACATGCTTTTTCATCCTCACATTTCAGCACATTAAATTTGTACTGAGATGCAGATCTGTAACTCAGTGAGCCCAAGGTCGAAGAGACCTAAATCTATTGTCCATAAATGGGCAAATCTTGATGATTGTGCTAGAACTAGTAGAATGAACACAGTGCGCAAGATTTAGTCTACTGTCAATAGTCTATTCAAATGAATATTTCAACTCCTAAATAAAATCATTTGCTTGGTCCAAAAAATTTGCCCAAGCTGTGACCCACAGAATTAACCACAGAACCTTCCCTTCTCCATTAAAAATCGGAACAACTGCTGATGACAATTATCAGCAAGGATCCACCTGAAATAGTGCTAAAGAAAGGTTCACTGGAAGTGTCAATGCAATAAAAAAACCATCTTCAGCATTATTATTATAATATAGAGCGAGACTAAGCAGAACCATATCTCATTTTCTGTAATGGTGCTGAAAATGGTTTTGACTCATCTATATTGCCAACTGAACTGTTTTCAACATTGGCTAAGGTTGGGTATTTCCTAATGTAGGCAAGGTCTTTTAAAACTGCAGAATCACTAGCTGCATCAGAACATACTTATCTCAGCTCCTTCATAACAGGTTTTCCACAGAGAAATAAAACTATCCAAGAAAAAAGGTTTTTCCTGTTAAATATGAATAATTAGAAGACACTGCAGTGTCCATTTCCTGTTCTTTGTGCTTTAACATTCCATTGCTCCCATTTAAAGGGAAACAATTACACCAAAGGGGAGAGAAACACATTCCAGCAAATATCAAAGACCAAGTGCACCAAGATAAAAATCAGTGTTAAAAATTCAGTTGAAATTATAGGAGCAATGTCTTGTCCCCACTTTGAAGCATAAACATCAGCTTTGCCAGAGAGAAAAAAGGAGACCTAGTTTAGCAATACTGTTTGCAACTCACTCTGAGACAGATGTCAGCAATAATTCACCAACCAAGAACTTTCTTCAGTGCCCCACCAACCTCTTACATCAAACACTCTGGAGAGAGAGAAGCTTACAGACATTCAACATCTCTGAGCCCAAGTGGATTAGTCAAGAGGCCACGTGACAGACTAAAACAAAGTGAAGAGGGAATGACATAGCAAAGATCTGCTCATAATGCTTAAAAACCTACTCTGAATTCAGAAACCTTTTGTGTTTTGTAAATGTAAAAGAGGTGGATTCCTTATTGTGCCTGTGTGCTCTTACTATGCAGCATCTATGTGTAATGTAGAGTTCAATCATAATTAGCTACAACTGAGAACACACAGTATCCCAATCTGTATTACTCTTTATTTCTGGGCCCTAGTTTATAACTGGGGCTCTTAAGCTCTCCAGTAATACAAATAATAATTAATATAACTTCAAATTTGAACTCATGATACTCTTAGTTCCTCAACTTTTCATTCTGCCCTAACCATTAGGCGACACATTAATTCCTCCAGTCACAAAACTGTAACATACTAACTTATCCTTAGTTGGGTACATGTGTAAGTCTGGCCCTACCACCACCACCACCACAATTTTAGGGTTCTCTATTAATAGAAATATCTCCTACAGACCCTATGGAGAGTGGTCTGCATAGGCATGTTTTGCCAAATCTAGAAGCAAGCACTAGGACTGGACTGCTTGAGTGGAATCCAACCCAGGTCAGCTGTGACCAAAAGCTGTTATTAATTGATGAAAGTTCAGTGACCTATGTGAAACAAGCTTGGTTGCCTTAGTCCAGTTCTGGGTGGAGGGGTACTGACATCATAAAAAACACAGCAGGCATTAGCTGGCAACCTTGTCTCAAGTCACAGCAGGGAGGCCAACAACTGAACTCCCCTCTTGCTCCTAGCTGTGGTTCCCTATAGGTCAAGGCTAAGGCACATTGACAAAACAATGTGGGGCAGTCAGATTGCAGCCCAAGTTTTGCTTCAACTGTGGATCAAGATCTTTTAGTTTCCACAGCTGCTAAGATGGCACTTTTTTGCCAACAATATACTCACATAACATTTATACAGAAGCTCAGAAACACACAGTTTCTGACCTACACCTATCACCTTTCCCGTGTGTATAAATTATTCACTCCAGGGTCCAATTTACAGATGAATACAAGAAGTAAATTAATAATTAGCATAATTAATGCTATTTTAGAGCTATACACTCTAAGATAGGACTTGTATCAAAGACAGTATCCGCAACTATTTTAAAATATCCTTGTGAGGATTCTGGTGGTAGAAATAAGGTTCTGTTCTAGTTTAACTGAAATGCAATGTAATCTGGACAAGCACACTACAGTACCAGCACATGTTATAAGCAAATAAAGGCCAGATCATTAAATATTTATCCCTTTCTAGAGTTAAGTAGTGATTTATTTATAAGCACCTGTAAAAACTCTAACTAATTAGAGGCTAACTGCAAGAACTAAACAAAAATGAAAAAGTTGGTTTCTCTGAATCAAAATTCTGAATGTGTGTTAGGATTCACTGACTGAGCAAGATCAACAAAGATTTAGTTATGCGTTTGGCTACTTTTTAGCAATAAGAGAAAATGTAAAACATCAGAATTCTTGTATGGAAGATGTATCTATATACATGTATACAAAGAAGTGTTAAACAGCTATTCAAATATACACACACAAACAGAAGAGAAAATGTGTATACACATCAAGTTAAAAAAAACCAAAAACTCCTAGACACTGCATCACTAGGGAGTTACAGGAAGAAGTTATTGATACATACTTTTTAAAAATATCAGTTACCGTTTATTAATGTGAACAATGTCTAAGTAACTTCAGTTCATTTACGCTTAAATAACACATATTTTACCCTATAAAAACTTCTTATATTAACAAGAAAATTACTTATTGAACAAACAGCCATCCTATATCAATAGGAAAAAAGTGAAAGGAGGAACTGACTCATTTCCAGAAGTTCTGCGCTAAAATTATTAGTCTGCCTTGTGATTACACTGTCTTGGGATGAAAGGGGAGATTAACTATCTGGAAATCAATTCTAAATGCAATGAGCATGATCTATACTGTATAATAGGCCATGGTTCCATTTTATAAAATATATATTACAGCTCTTTTCTATCAGGCATGCCCTTTCAGAATAGCTTCATAGTCAACATTACTCTATACAATGGTATATAATTCATTTGTAAATATTTCAACCGCACTCAGTGTTGTATCCAAACGCCTATATTTATATAAGTGGCAAGTAATACTTCTGGTGACATAGCACTAAAATGCAACATATGCAGAAACATACAGATATTCAACACACTTATTTCACTATGTGCTGTATATGAGATAAGGAACAGAAGTGTGGTTAAAAAGCATCATCATTTAAAAAGGAGAAAGTGAAGATCTCTGTGACAAAGTTCAAGAGCAATAATATCCTACAATAATAATAATAATAATAATAATATCCTATCAGAAAATCTTTGACAATAGTCTCAATGCCATTTGAAGTATCACTTTAATATTATCGTATCATTCAACAGTAAATTTCTCATAATAGGTACTCTAGTTTCAGGTACAGGGCTCCAGCAATCAGCTTCACTCAAACAGCACGATAAAGAGGAAAAAAAACCCCTCATTTTCTTTTGTATTTAGATTTTACTATGAAGAATCCATGTGATAGCTTCGAGAACAGCAACAAACTACAGGATGAACTCTTTCCCCAACTCAGACTCCTAGACTGTGTCTATAGTTGAGAGTTTTTGTACCCATAATTCCTAATGAGTGCAGAGCCTGTAAAGCAGTAATACTGACAAGGTGAAGGTGTTTTTCATACCATGTGTCTAACTCAGAAGCCCCAAGATCCTCTAAGTGAAACTAACTATAAGCCATAATGAAACTGACTTCACTGATTTCCATCACCTAAGCTCAGACAACTGAATAAAGCTACAAAAAGCATAGTGACAAGTAAATTGGAATTTTGGAATCCTTTCATTTTTCACAATCTACGGTCTCATTAGTAAGGTTGGTGTTTACAAAAGTAGAAGTGGTTACAACGCATAATTCTAAATTGACAGTGCTGCTGTAAAGAAAGGATGGATGTTTAAACAGCAGATCAGAATAATTATATTTCAGATTTATATATATTGTTGCGCTTCTCATCCTGCAGGATTCTAAAGTGTCTTACAAATTACATACCCAGGTGCTCTAATGAAATGCAGACACATCTAATGTGGCAATTTGGCAGACAGCTGGAGGAAAGCACGCTACGCAAGTATGGGTGTGTGATTTTGGTGAAGGTCACCAGGGCAAATGCCTGCTTTCATGAGAACTACCATGGGATCTTTGATCCCAACACAAAGCAGGTAGGATTTTACTTAAGTATCCAGGAATAGCTGATTAATACAACTTCACACATCAAAAGCAGCTCTGTCCTTTCACAGAAAAATGCTATAATCTTAAACCCTATAAATACTTCACTTAAACAGAAATCTCTAATCAATTCCCAGTTTGAAAGGAGAAATACAAAGATTAGCCTCCTATCCCACTCAAAACATAACACAGAGGCTAGAATACTTCTCATTTTCCAACATCTCCCTCTCCCACCACAACCACTCCACCCTGCCTCATGTACTGCTGACAGCAGGAAGCCTCCTCCACATCAATAGGGGAGAGAGAGAAGTATCCACACAAACAGGTCACCGCAGGGCCCCCCACACACACACCACAACACGCACAAACTATCACACTCCTGCTGTAAGCAACATTTACTACCCCATAACCAAAAGCATGGAGGCACAGTGTTTAGACACGGAAAAACCAAAGTGAACCAGCAAGCCAAACCCCTCTCCTCCCATACAGTCCAAATAGTCCCTCCAGCCCCACATCGCCCCCGCCCCAGTCACCCCCCACCTCAGCCCTTCACCGCCCGTCAGACCCCACCCCAGCCCCAGTCCGACCCCCCCAGCCCCAGCCCCTCACCGCCCCCAGCCCCCCCGCAGCCCCAGCCCGACCCTCACCGCCCCGCAGCCCCAGCCCCTCACCGCCCCAGTCCGACCCCCCCCCCGCAGCCCCAGCCCCTCACCGCCCCAGTCCGACCCCCCCCCGCAGCCCCAGCCCCTCACCGCCCCAGTCCTACCCCCCCCGCAGCCCCAGCCCCTCACCGCCCCAGTCCGACCCCCCCCCGCAGCCCCAGCCCCTCACCGCCCCAGTCCGACCCCCCCCCCGCAGCCCCAGCCCGTCCCCGCCCCAGTCCGACCCCCCCCCGCAGCCCCAGCCCCTCACCGCCTCAGTCCGACCCCCCCCCCCCGCAGCCCCAGCCCCTCACCGCCCCAGTCCGACCCCCCCCCGCAGCCCCAGCCCCTCACCGCCCCAGTCCGACCCCCCCCGCAGCCCCAGCCCCTCACCGCCCCAGCCCGACCCCCCCCCGCAGCCGCAGCCCGACCCCCCCCCGCAGCCCCAGCCCCTCACCGCCCCAGTCCGACCCCCCCCCCGCAGCCCCAGCCCCTCACCGCCCCAGTCCGACCCCCCCGCAGCCCCAGCCCCTCACCGCCCCAGTCCGACCCCCCCCGCATCACTCTCTCCCCACCCATCAACCCCCCAGCCCTTCCCAAGCCCTACCCCGCCCCCCAGCTCTGCCACAGGCCGCGCCGGGCCGAGACCCCGACTCCCCCGCCCAGCCCCCGGGGACTGCCCGGGCCCCCGCCCTCTCCCGCACCTACCCGGCGCTGCCGGCTCCGGCCGCCCCCGCTACTCCGCCCCCTCCCGCGGCCCCGGCGCCGCCAGCTCCCGGCCCCGGCCGCAGCGCCATCTTCCCGCTCCGCCCCGCCGCTGTCAGCTGAGGCGCGCCGACT
Organism: Chelonia mydas; assembly: GCF_015237465.2. Lineage (NCBI taxonomy): Eukaryota > Metazoa > Chordata > Testudines > Cheloniidae > Chelonia > Chelonia mydas. The sequence continues at coordinate 8,001,770 of NC_051257.2, forward strand.
TCCGGGGCAGAGCGGCCTCCCCGCCCCGCCCGCTGCGCCGCCGCCGGCCCGGGCCTCCCCTGCGGCGCCCGGGGCAGCGTCTGTCAGACCCCGGCGGGACCGGACTGCCGCGCTGGGTGAGACCCCGGAGACACCCTCCAGAAAAACCTGGATATCTGCGACCCCCTAGACACCCTCCAGCGGCCCTACAGATAAACCCGCCCTGCGCTCCCTGGGGGTGGGATATCTGCGACCCCCTAGACACCCTCCAGCGGCCCTACAGAAAAACCCGCCCTTCCCTCCCTGGGGGTGGGATATCTGCGACCCCACAGACACCCTCCAGCGGCCCTACAGAAAAACCCGCCCTGCCCTCCCTGGGGGTGGGATATCTGCGACCCCACAGACACCCTCCAGCGGCCCTACAGATAAACCCACACTGCCCTCCCTGGGGGTGGGATATCTGCGACCCCACAGACACCCTCCAGCGGCCCTACAGAAAAACCCGCCCTGCCCTCCTTGGGGGTGGGATATCTGCGACCCCCTAGACACTCTCCAGCGGCCCTACAGATAAACTCGCCCTGCCCTCCCTGGGGGTGGGATATCTGCGACCCCACAGACACCCTCCAGCGACCCTACAGATAAACCCACACTGCCCTCCCTGGGGGTGGGATATCTGCGACCCCCTAGACACCCTCCAGCGACCCTACAGATAAACCCGCACTGCCCTCCCTGGGGGTGGGATATCTGCGACCCCACAGACACCCTCCAGCGGCCCTACAGATAAACCCACACTGCCCTCCCTGGGGGTGGGATATCTGCGACCCCACAGACACCCTCCAGCGACCCTACAGAAAAACCCACACTGCCCTCCCTGGGGGTGGGATATCTGCGACCCCAAAGACACCCTCCAGCGACCCTACAGATAAACCCACACTGCCCTCCCTGGGGATAGGATATCTGCGACCCCAAAGACACCCTCCAGCGACCCTACAGAAAAACCCGCACTGCCCTCCCTGGGGGTGGGATATCTGCGACCCCACAGACACCCTCCAGCGACCCTACAGATAAAGCCTCACTGCCCTCCCTGGGGGTGGGATATCTGCGACCCCACAGACACCCTCCAGCGACCCTACAGATAAACCCACACTGCCCTCCCTGGGGGTGGGATATCTGCGACCCCACAGACACCCTCCAGCGACCCTACAGATAAACCCACACTGCCCTCCCTGGGGGTGGGATATCTGCGACCCCCTAGACACCCTCCAGCGACCCTACAGAAAAACCCGCACTGCCCTCCCTGGGGGTGGGATATCTGCGACCCCACAGACACCCTCCAGCGACCCTACAGATAAAGCCGCACTGCCCTCCCTGGGGGTGGGATATCTGCGACCCCACAGACACCCTCCAGTGACCCTACAGATAAACCCACACTGCCCTCCCTGGGGGTGGGATATCTGCGACCCCCTAGACACCCTCCAGCGACCCTACAGAAAAACGCACACTGCCCTCCTTGGGGTTGGGATATATGCAACCCTCTAGATACCCTACAGCAACCCTATAGAAAAACGCACACTGCCCTCCCTGGGGGTGGGATATCTGCGACCCCCTAGACACCCTCCAGCGACCCTACAGAAAAACCCACACTGCCCTCCCTGGGGGTGGGATATCTGCGACCCCGCAAACACCCTCCAGCGACCCTACAGATAAACCCACACTGCCCTCCCTGGGGGTGGGATATCTGCGACCCCGCAAACACCCTCCAGCGACCCTACAGATAAACCCACACTGCCCTCCCTGGGGATGGGATATCTGCGACCCCCTAGACACCCTCCAGCGACCCTACAGAAAAACGCACACTGCCCTCCTTGGGGATGGGATATCTGCGACCCCAGAGACACCCTCCAGCGACCCTACAGAAAAACCCACACTGCCCTCCTTGGGGATGGGATATCTGCGACCCCACAGACACCCTCCAGCGACCCTACAGAAAAACCCACACTGCCCTCCCTGGGGATGGGATATATGCAACCCTCTAGATACCATACAACGACCCTATAGAAAAACCCACACTGCCCTGGGGATGGGATATAGGAGACCCTATAGGTACCCCACAGAGATCCTATGGGGACTGTCCTAAGGGCAACAGGGATATGTGTGATCCTAGAGAGACCTTTTAAAATTACATCACCACAAACAGTGATGCATATGCTTAAACTTTGTATTAAAATGATATTTAAAATCCTCACTTGTAACCATTCTTTCTTACTCAGTTTTTTCTAAGATGACATTCTGCTTTATTTATTTTTGTATCATAAACTACCTGAGTAAAAGGAGAGCTTCAGGTACAACTGTCCGCAGTGCTGCTACTGATGTTTCATGGCTCCAGCTGCTAAGAAGACCACAAGTACTGAGTTTGGTTGGTCTCTTATTACTTCCTAACACCCCGTTGTCGTCATCACGTAATGTAGGCCCTGTTCCTATAAACACATAGTCATGTGCATAATGTTACTGCCTTGAGGAGTCCCACTGATTTCAAATAAATCCTTGATTTCAGTGAGTCTGCACAGGGTAGTAAAGATAAGCACATGCTTAAGTGCTTGTAGGATCTGGGCTTTAAAGAACAGCTGTCAAGTGTTGCTCTACAGGGCTGCCAGCATTAGAATAGCTGGGGCTGCAGGAGGTCAGGTGTCAGATGCATATTAGCGGAGTTATAACAGGGCATGGGCACAGGACAGACATAAATATGAGTCCTGGAGGTTAAAATGGAGATGCCGTAGCAGAACTGTACAAGTGAAGTTTGCTCACACTATGGCTGTACTTATAAACCTTTTTAAAACTGAGCATCGTATATTACCAACACCTTTTATAAGAAAGTATGAAACGGATTATACTGAGAAGTGTGATGTAATTATAGTTCATAGTCAGATGGGCCCTTATTCATGTGGGTTAAACTGACATCATGTGAGCAGTTTGCAGATTATTATCCACATAGCATTTTTTACACATTGCTAGTTTAAGCATCAAACTGCCACTCTCAAGCAAAGAACTAAAAAGCATTGAACAAGCAGTACTCATTAGAATAGGAGTGTGGGTAGTTTAAATGGTTAATACAGGGTCTCAGGATGCAGACAAGCTGGTTTCTGTTACACTGTCATTGTGCAATCATAACCATGTCAGTCTCATTGCATCAATTTACCCTTCTGTAAAATGGGTGTGCTTACCTACTCTACATGAGTATTGTAAAAATGTTTGTAAAATGCTTTGAAATCCTATGCTAGAGATGAGGTAGAAATGCAAGATTAAGAATTGTAAATCTCTCATCCAAGGTTCCTGAAAGCTATCATAGTATTCAGTAAACAAAATCTGTTGCAATACTCCAGGAACAATATGCTAGACAGGATGTCTTCAGTTATATTAACATCTTGGATAATTAACAAAAACTGTTCCTATATATTCATGCACTCATGGTAACAATCACAAAATTAAGCTGTGGAATTTACATTTAGGGTTAGTCTCTTAAAAAAAAAAAAAAGCAGACTTCATAAAGCATATCACTTTTCCTCAGGCTCCTATACCCTCTAAGCACAAGTGAAGAATACTGACATTCAGAGTGTAGATTACCATCGTTTGTCTTGCTGCAGCAGAAGGCAATGGTTTCACGAGGGTCTCTTAGGAAGACACCAAAATATCTGAATCTAAACTCATGAAGCATTTGTCCAAAATAACATCAAGCTGCTTTCTGGGGTAAAGCTGCGGCTCTGGTCTACTTCAATAGGCTCAGTGCTTCAAAATGCAAAAGTGGAAAAATGGAAATTTCGCTGTACTTTTGTCTCAGTGTTAAGGTTAACATTGTCACCTGTTTGGTACCTTGATGTCAACTGAACTGTTCCTGACAAATATCTTACAAAGGTGTGTAAATAGCATTTGCATGCACACTGTTTATAAGCAGCACCAAAAACACTTTAGAAAGATTGTGCTGTATCAGAGAAACGAAGTTGCAAGTAGTCTGAGGTTCATTGCTCCTGAACTCGAATGGAGTCTGCCCTTTCAGCACTACCTTCTCCCTGAAGACCTGCAGCTTGTCTCGAAAGTACAACATTGTAGATGTCACAATCCTAAAGCTATAAGTACAAGCCAGAGCTAGAACTGAAACAAATTCAGAATCCTCCATTTCCTCTTCCCAACAGTGATTAAAGAAACCCATTCCTTTTATGCACGAGACTACATCTCTCTCCCTTAGTTCTGATCTGGAAAAAGTAGATCTACAGTAATAGCCAGTATAATTGTCATTTTTATATCCCAGTAGCTGCATCAGGCTAGAAGCTGTCCCCTGGATGCTTGATGCTCTGGGGAACAGCCTGAAGAAAGAAAAAAGCAGGAGTCTTTTTCCACTGCAGGAAGTGACAGGATTAGGAGCCTAGGAACAGAGTCCAGCTACCCCACAGCCCCCATTTCCATCAATTTCCTGACCATTTGTGCTGATGGCAGCATCTTCTAGCTGAGGATGCATGCTGCTACTTTGCAGAGGAGCAGCCGTGTATGGGCTACAATACATGCACTGGTCCTGATGGTGGAACCCTGCATCTCCCAGTATTGCCACTGTCCTCTCCCAGTACCAGGGAAAGCAGTAGTCGTTATACAGTACACCATACAAATGCTTGATAAGCTAGTTGATTTGGTATATGTTCAAGCCAATTTGCTACTCATCCCATTTTCAGAGTGCAGCAGGAGTATTACTGTATCTTTACACTTTAGTTGTGTTTGACTAAAAGTACAGAACTATTTTAACTTCAGCACTCTGTGATTAGGTGAAGTGTGAGCTGCTGGCTACTCATGCAACTGTGCAGCAGTAGCTCATCTCTCTCCATGAGATCAGCAAGAAGCCTGCCCAGACATATTAGGAAGCATGAATATTCCAGACTGTTCCTATTTGCCATCTGCCAGGTATAAAGACCATAGAAAATTATGGCATAAACTAGCGATGTTTAACATAATTGTACAAACTATAGGATACACAGCTGCTTAAGTTGCTCAGTGGTCTAGTGCTGGGTGTACTTCCTAGACTTTCAGAAACCACATATTCATATCTAACTCGGGCCTCTTTCCTGCTACAATAGCTAAACTGCAGTTCACTCTCTTTTGCAAATAAATCCTTAAAAAAAATAAAATGCTGGCTGGAATGCGTGGACATTAATGATCCCATGACATTAACTAGGAATTTTACCCAGGTCCATGAGCTAATAGGTTTCCTCCTGTTACTGCTATCCTATAGCATGCACCACAGCAACTGGGGACACTGACAGTTACAATTTAGTAATGTTATTATGGGGAAGTAGTGGTAACCCTTCTATTTAAGATTGCCAAACACTTCCCATTATATTTTTTTCCTCCAACTGGCATCTGTTGGTATTTTTGAGAGCTGTAAGGTCCTCTAAAAGGTCCTACTTTTAGCAGGGACTTGAAATTATTGAACTGGGGAAATCTTTTAGATGATAGATGCACATCTGCATTCAGACAGATTAGATTTCAGAACAAGACACCAATTTCTACATAATCCCCATTAAATGTATTGTTTTACAGACATACAATAGACGTGTGAAAAGTAACACAATCTGAGCCTAACTTGGAAATAAGCAGGAATCTGAAGTGACTGTTGATCAGTTTTTATTTTGTCTTACTTTACAAAACTTGTATCTTAGAAAATGGCCACAGATTTCAACAGAACAGATCAGCTCAGCAGTAGCCTACAGTAGATAATTTATGCATGGCTGGGATCCATTTACAAAATGGATTAACAGTGACAAAGCCTCGAGGAGGTGGAACTCTTAGTGAGAGTGTATTGCAGCAGAGGTATCCAACAACAAGGACAGTCACACGTGAAAGGATTATCCTTGTGAAGAAGCAGCCACTACCGCACAATTAGAACTATGTGGTAAGGAAACAGCATATGAACAAAGTGGGTTTAACAAGTGAAGAGAGAGCAGAATAAAGTGTGGGGTGTGTTCCTTTTCTTATGCAACAAATCAACGGAACAATGTCTGCACACTTATTCTGCAAAGATACATGAACAGACTGAGGAATCTGTCTTAGAACTCTCCTTCTGAAGATCTTGTTTATTCGATTTTGAGGTTTAAGATTACCCCTACAATAAAGCTTCAGTGGTGTTTTTACAATTGTTTAATATGCTTCCCTGTCCCTTTCTTATTTCAAATTGATTTATATGGAGTCAATATAGTTGTAAGACTGGGTCTTTAAAGTCTATCCTGTACATGAAATTAACGGAAGCAATGTGCTTAAGGAAATCTTCACACAGCTATCCTTACCCAGCACAATAATAAAGCTTATGTGCTCTGATCTTACATATCTGACCCCCTTAGCCATAACTTCAGAAAATATTCGAAGGGTGGTTTTATACCTCAGTCTAGAATAAACAGTGTTCTCAAGAAACGATAATGAACCACATAACACTTGTAACCCAAGTAGATGCTATTTGTGAGTGATTGCTCAGATGCTTGGGGTATTTCATTACAGGAGCATGCTCTTGCACTTCTATAAGAAGTACTCTGATGGACTTCCTCCACCAGTGTTCCATTAAGAATTTTCTTGTGTTAACACTAAATATATATATAAAAAAGGGAAGAAATATTGGCAGTGAGTGATCACAGTCTCTTTCCCCAATCCTCTGCTGCCATCTACATTTTCCATGTCTATGATTCGGATAGGCGGTAGTTTCAAACTCAGTTTGTCAGGTGGCAGGATCATTTATACAATGTAGTCAACTTTCTGGACCAGTCTGTAATTTAGAGTCATTTTTTTGCCTCCTTGGGTTTCTTTTCCTTAATATTTTTCTGGATAATTTTCCTAAGAGAAATAACAACAAATTAGAGATTAAGGCATCCAAGCATATTTATGCTTGAAAGATAAACCACGTATCGGAACCACTCATTAGCCTCCCATTACAGATGTCTTTTTGCCTTCCTACATCGCGGACTTTAACATTCAGTGCATTTAACATAAAACAAGCATCTAACAGCAACACTCTTCAGAAGTTTTCATCTCTAATGCAGTACAAGGCCTTTATGGCCAAAGATAGTCAACTCTGCCAGATCCCCATGTACACAAACATGGACTCAAATTAGACGAGTAAACCAGTTTTCACATGGTCCTAAAATAGAGGGTGAGTTTATACCACCATCATTTAAACATTCAGCATTTGTAGTAATCCAGCGTACCATTCAGCAACCTTCTTTTGCCTCTTCAAATAAGTAATACTTTCTCTTCATCTTATGTCACCCTGAGATGCGTGTCTCTGCCAGTCAAGCCCAAGCCCGAGGAAATCTGTTCCACTTACCCAGAGAGAGAGAGAGAGATTCTAGGTCTTCTTGACTGCAGAGGTTAAGCTACCATGAACTGTGACTACAGGTTTGTTATTTCTGTTAAAATTTCGTATTTTTTAAAAACTTCCAGGAAGGGGAATGGATTGGCTCGGATGATTGACAGTTTGTCTGGAGAGCTGTACTTCAAGGTCACAGGTTCAAATTCAACCCAGCTTCATAATGAGCTGAATTGCTACCATCCGATAGTTGTTTGGTGGCATGTAAAAGGAATTATTGGCCTCAATCTGGTTCCCAATGAACAGATGTTTGCACTAAGAGTCACCACCATAAACTGGCACCCTTACTAGCAGTCTCAGCAGAGAGGTCAAGGACTGAATTGGCTACTGAGATTGGACCAGTGGTGATCCATCCAGTTCAGGTATGAAGCACACTGACGGGCAACATGGGGACACTTGCACCGCTGGTGCCATTGCTGGACCTATCTTGTGGATAATGTCTCTAGCGGGTCAATTGAGCTATTCACGTAAACAGTAAATTTACATACAATTTTCTCTTTTTTTTTTTAAAAACTGAAGTTCACTCTCTCCCTGTAGGTAAATAAAAAAAGATTATCCCTCAGGCCCTTTTGAAAGAAACCACTTACTTTTTTTTCTTGGCTTTTTCTAATAAGTACTGAGGAGTGGTACGAATGTGCTCCCTTTCCAATGGTTTCTTAATCAGCTTCTTCTTTTGTTTGCTGAATATGGCATTTAGGAAAATAAGATTAAGGCTCTGTTAAAGGCCAGCTCAACATCTGAAATAAACATACTAAGTACATACAGTACCTTCAGATCCTCCAAAAAATAACTACCAACAACTAATGCAAATTTTGTACAGTTGGTTTATTCCAAGGATTTAACAATTCAGCCAGCTCTCTCTTTTGGAGTTTCCCCTTCTTTGTCCTTATCCCAGCGTGGCTGCTTCCCTCTGGACAAGTAAGCCCATCTTTATTTTATATAGGTTTTAAAAATATTGTGCATTGCTGAAACACATGTGAAAGATGGTATATATAAACAGATTTCTAGCTTTGTGTTAAAAGTGGTCAGGCCTATATGAAAAAGATACAAGTAGTATTTTTTACAAAACACTCTGGAAATTTCTACAAACTTCCAGAAACACTCTTAGCAGTTGGGCAGTGTTAGAGGCTGGCAGTCCTCCAGGATTTTACCCTCATTAGGGCTCTGATCCTGCAATGAGCGCCACCTATGCAAAGCTCACTGCAGGACCAGGGATGCTAGGAGTAGATTCTTAGAAGCCTGAGGCTTCAAAGGGGATAATTGTTTTTATAGAATTTAAGGAGAGTGCTTTCTTAAAAAAGAAACTCTGGTCACAGCTATTTTTATTCCTAAAAGTACAGCTATAGATTCGCCCAATTATAAACGTGTAAACTAATCAGAAGGAAGAAAAACTAGAATCATATTCCCTTACAGCAAAACATTCCTTGTTTTGTTTCTCTCTGTCCTCAGATAACAACTGTCCAATATAAACATTCAGACTAAAAATGAAAATATCTGTATTTGATTTGTTAACTTCTTTAGTAGTTTGAACTTAAGTTTTGGAAGTCTCTCTTGTCCTTCTTTTATCCACACAACATGTAATTTAATTATGTTTACTAATGTGTTTTGTTCACATCTGTTTAATGCACCTGGGGCTACAAACAAGAGGCCAACATCAAACTTCACCCCTTCCCACCCCCACCCCCACTTTAACTACCCTTCATAAAAATGTAGGATATTAATTCTGACAATAAGTATGAAGAAAAGTTGGAAGCACCTGCACAAAAAGAGTAATATCTAGCAGATTGCTTGCAACTCTCCTAATCTCAAATGTCACACAAATCACAAAGCAACCTTACCTTTGCAGTTTGTGGAAGGTTTTTATATAGTCTGGCACAGGACAGCCAGCCTGCTGGATAACGTTGGCTACACTGGAAGAGGGGGGGGAAAATATCAAATAAAGTTCTGAATTCCTGAGTAGATATATAGTTATTTAATGCAGAACAACTATAGCTGGGTTACTTCTCATCTGCAATGAAAAGAAATGAGCCAGGGAAGTTTGAAGCAGAAAGAGAAAATAGTAACCATCAAATGATCTGGAAGAAAACAAACACTCAAGTTCACTGGCTTGTAATGAACTGAAACTAAAATCCCATTAGTATAGTAACTATGGTAGGTAAGTGATCGGAGTAATGAGAAGCCAAAAAGGAAAGTTTTGCCAAAGACTTAATTCACAAGCATCAGTAGGCTGAGGGATGAGAGTAGGACTGTAGTTTCAAAACCACTGCAGAATGCAGAAGCTTTTTGAAAAAACTATCAGCAGTTTTGTTTGATAGTGCAAGGCAAAAGACTTAGGAGGACCAAAAAATAGCACCCACAGCTATGTAGCAGACCAGGTCAATTGCATTGGCCTTACTGCTATTAAATAGTCACATGTTCATCAATTCCACTAATGAGCCCTGATATTTCACTGTATGCTTATAAACGGTGTTGTTAATATGTCAGTCCCTTGTACTGCCATTATTGGGTTTGAATGTAACAAGTGAGAGGACACTGAATTCTCTATCAGTGCATTCACAAAACGCGTCGAGGTTCCACACTAAAGGGTAATTTGACGACAAATCACCTTGCAGTTCCAAATATGGAAAGCTGAGAACTGAAACTTCACACTTTAGTTTTACATACTTTGGGGTGGATACAAAAGTATGAAAATGTTATGCCGGGGTGAGGAATTTAATACCAAACGCACAACCATGTGGTAATTGTTTGTTCTGAGAAAGAATCCCACAACGTGGGAGTGAAACTTAAGGAGCATCACTGTCACATTTCCCAATTTACCTTCGTAATAAAGGTTTATCATCTTCAGTAAAAAAAGTAACTGCTTTTCCTGTGTGTCCTGCTCTTCCAGTACGACCTGTCAAAGACCAATCATGCAATAACGTTAAGAGTTTTTACTTTAATACTTTCCAGCAGCTTAATGAAGTAATTCTTCCTCCTTAACTATCACCAAGTGCAGTTTGAAAACTACTAAGTCATATATTGGCACTTAGCCATGTAGTTCATGATTAAGAGTAGTAAGTTGCAACTACGAAGGATATTAAAACACTTTACAAACAAGAATTAAGGATCATAAAACCTCAGGGAGGTAGGCGAGAAACCCAGTTTTACAGATGGATGGAGGCATGAAGTAGATTAAATGATGTGGCAAAGTCAGTGTCAGAGTTGGGGTAATCCAGGAGGCTTGATGCCAAGATTTGTACTCTAAACACCAGACAATACTCTCCATTCAAAAGCTAACACAGACAGAGAACGAGTCCACACATCCCGCTTTGTCAAAGAACACGTACTCACCTATCCTGTGGATGTATTCCACGGCACTGGTTGGGAAGTCATAGTTAATGACCATATTCACTCCTTTGAAGTCAATCCCTCGTGCTAGCAAGGCTGTGCAGATAAGCACCCAAATCTTCCCAGCTCTGAAACTGTGTACTATGTTATCTCTCTGGTGAAACACAAATTGTGTAAGTAACCTCCTAATTAGCAGCTTGAGAATGGAAGAGGGTTTGTGTATGGATATCTGCCAACATTATACTAAACAGTAAGTCCAATTCCCACCTTCCTTCCAAACAAAAGAACCCACAGTCATGACACAAGACCACTTGTCACACTTAACTACTGCAGGTGTATGTTCTAGTTCTTACACGACAGCACGTACAATCTGCTTTCTGAACAGTTTCTGTACAAGACGACTATATTTACGGACTCCTACCTGTTGCTGTGTTTTGTCTGCATGGATGACATCCACATTGATTCCTTCATAAATGAGTTCATGGAAGAGCTCTTTAGCCCTTTCAATGGACTGCACAAAAACAAGGACAGGAGGAGTGAATCCCTGCAAGAGAACAAGCTTGTGTAAGGCTCTCAAGGTTTCTGCTTACAAGTCCTTTTCCCATCTCAGTTCAACTTCAGTACTGTGCTGCCATGGATTTAATCAGCCTGCATAGTTTACAGTTCAGACGGTGATTTTTAACTGACAAAACTCTCCTGAGGCCTGGATTAAGCAGATTCTGATTTAGACAAATTATACTTGGGCTTTGGGATGGGGACTAAATTTGCCTCATAGAAAGCAACAATCTATTTTTCAATCTAGAAGAAAGAACTGAGCAGCTCCATGACTACAAACAACAATAAAAATACATTTTCAAGTAAAATTTAATTTATAATGAACTGTACAAATTCTGTCTCTATCTATTTGAGTATGGGTTAAAAAACGGAGACCAAAATATACAGAAGGCCTTCTTGTTTTCATAGGCAGGCGCACTCGCTCTTTTTTCAATGCAGTACATTTTGCACTGCAGCGGAGTTAGTAAGTTAATAAGCAAGGAGGAGGATGCTCAGTCAGTCATAACTACCTTTTTAACAAGGTCTCTCATTGCCAGTAGTTTTCCTGTCTCTGAGCCAACAAACAAGAGCTCTTGATCTACTGTCTCCGCTGCAGAGTTTCTGAAACAAAAAATCAAATCACCCAGAAATAAGCCATTGTTAGTGTCTTACAGGTATAAGAAGTTTACTACTGAAAAAAGAAATACTTCACATCTTGCAGTAATTTCTCTCTCCTCCTCCTCCTCAAGGTAATGCTCCCTGCTCTCAGCAAATAAATACTCAAAGCAGAACAGTACCTTCCCTTGTTGCATAAAAAGGGCCCATAATACTGCCCCGCAGATCTGATTGTTGAGATGGCTGAAACTGTGACAGGAGGTGAACAGCTGAGGAATAGAAGACCTAGTCAATACCTGCACGCTTACCTTGCTCCAACAGATACCAAAATGACATTGTCCAGGTTGAGTTTGCACCATTGCTCTACATCGAATGCAAAGGTTGCGCTGAACAAGGCTCTTTTGACAACATGGGACGTGCATGCCAGGAAGATGGAGGCTAACTGGTCTCTGAACCCCGACTTCCCATCTTCAAATAGTTTGTCTGACTCATCAACCACCAACCATTCAACTCTAGGAAAAACAAGATTTTTTGTTCAATAGTAGCACCTTATATGGGATTAAAATATAAGTCCTGAAAGGACACAATAGGTTTAAATTTTGTGCATGCGTAGATATAGTACGTGTTCAGAGATTCTGACAGGAAGAAAGTCACTAGCAAAAACAAACTTAAAAAACCCCCACTTCATACCTTGTCAAGTCTATGCCTGGAGGATCTTGTTTCAGCAAATAAATGAGTCTGTTTGGAGTAGTCACTAGTATATCTATAGGAAAAGCAAAACGATGTTAAAGAGAAGCAGGAGGGAAAAAAGCATGTTGAAATAGATATGCAGCATGGTCTAATGATCTGAGCACAGACCCTGGACCCAAAAGCACTAATCCCTGACCTGACACTGATTTGCTGAGAGGCCTTGGGCAAGTCACTTAATCTCCCCGTGTTTCTGATTATCCCATCTGTAAAAATGCAGCTATTCATTTTTATTTATTTACTTTAATTATAAGGGTGTTGTGAGGATTTGTTAACATCCAAAGTTATATAAAAGCTAAGTCTTGTTAAGTAGATATAGTTTACAATGTGTAGTGGATAAGATTCCGATGGCAGAGCCCAATGATTCTGCATTAATAAGCCACCACAAAGCACTGAAGTAGTTGCCACTCTGCTTTCCATAATCAAAAACTTAGCTACATGCCTGTATTCCAACAACCGACTGACAGAGCACAGTCAGTTATCAGAGTGCTTGTTTTCTCCTCACCACCCCAAGTTGCTTTTCCAGTATTCAAGTGTCTTTTGTTTTGTACAGCAGAGGTAGCTCTCCCCTTTTTAATTTCTGGAGCTATTTCTCCTCCACCGCTTTTAACGTCTTGATTCCAGGGATAATGTATTCACAGAAGTAAGTGACTACAGGACTTGGATGGCACTTACTGACCCATTTAAATCATACATCACTTAAAACTTGTGTTCTAGGTTTCAAAGACTTCAGAGAATCCCTATGCAGTCATTAGAATGATTACCAAATTTCTGCGATGATTTGGGCCCAAACTTCTTGGTTGCTTCAACTGCTTTATGGATCATATGTATTCTGAATCCAGACCCCTCAGACAGCTTTACTAGCTCTCGGTGGGTCTGAAATATACAACAATACATAGTGGGGTATCTTTTGGAACAAACAAACAAACCTACACAGAGTGTAAGACATACACAGCTTCAAAAACCACTCAGATTTCAGGGTTGAAAAAAAAAAAAAACCAACAACTTTTAAATTGAAGTATTTTTGAAATCACAAAACTCAGGCTTCCAACACGAATTATTCACTTGCACAAAATTCTCCCCACAGGTCTGCATGCCAGTTTGTCTCTTACTGGCTGCTCTCACTACATATACAAAAATCCCATTGATGTAAAATGGAACTCCACAAACAAAGAAGAAATTGATTACTTGAGTTAAGATTAAGACTTAAAAGGATGTTTTTACCTCAAATACAGAAAATAAGGTAGCACTAACATCTCCTGTGCTCATCTGCTGGATCATAAGTGTTAAAAGTTGTAATGGAATTTTAAAACAAGATCCAGGAGCCTTGAGTCCCAGTTTCCTGTTCTAACCATGTCTTTAGATTTCATAATACCCCAAAGTGTAGTAGTCACAGAAGACAGACATTTCTTTAAACATTCTTTCATATACACTTGAATTTTATCAGATAAAGTCTGAAGGTAGGAAAGAAAAACAGGTCCATCAAGCTTCTGTTTTTCTGAATCAGAATAATGGGAGTACTTACAAATGCAGTTCAAAATTATTTTATGACAACTTAAAAAAAACCCCTACCTGACTAGCAAGTTCTCGGGTAGGCGATATGATCAGAGCTCTAAATCCTTTATTCATAGGTTGTTTCAGATGTGCTAAAATAGGAATGCTAAAAGCCAAAGTCTTTCCTGATCCAGTGGGAGCTGAAGCCAGAAGTTCCCGACCCTATGAATATAAAACAAGAGAAAACTGAACATTTACATTTAGTGTTTTTTATTAAATGCAAAAAGCTGCATTAACACAAATGTTAGGGTTACATATTAGGACCCACCCACCCCCCCCCCAAAATCAGGAAATGCAGAAGTTAAGGTTCTCACACTGTGTTACCTCAGCCATATTGCACCTACTGCAAGTTGAGGTTATATTTAAACTGCTTTCCTAGCAATAGGAAATACTGAATTTGAGGAAGTTAAATTATAAGATGTTTCCACTAGTTATATCATCACAAGATCTGAGGATGAACTACAGTACTATGTTTAATCTATTTTAAAATAACATTTTTATGTCCCCAATGGGAACTCTGTCCGAGTTATACCATCTCATTGTCTATCAAAGTGTAAGACAAGGAGACTTACATGAAGCATGACTGGAATGGCTTGCATCTGAATTGGCGTAGGGACCTGGAAGCCAGCAGCTTGAATATTCTGCATTATTTTAGGCTGGATTTTATATTCTGCTTGAAGCTGCTCAAATGTGGCAATTGGTTCAGGGAGATCTGTTCCTTGGATACTAATCTTGTGTTTATTTCTGAAATGGTTTATCTAGAAAGCAAAATGTAAAAATTATGCAAGGTGTCAGAAAATAGCAGCAGCCACTTTATTCTTCAATAATGCATTTTCAGATAAATTGATTAAGCCTCATAAGACCTTTACGAAGGTAGTATTTTACAGACGTGAAAATGTGACTTCAGCTCTCTCTGTGGGAACTTGTTCGAGTCAGAACTGAAAGTAGGACCCAAGTCTTCTGATTCCCATTCCTGTACTCTTAACAACCACACCAGCATGCCTCCCCCAAAAAACCCATAAATGCTCTAAATAATTTTCAAACTTAATGCTTTAAAAAACCATTTCCTAGAAGAAAATTACAGAACAGTCACAACCTTTACAGCTTTACTGTCAGCATTTAGGTTTCTCCATTAACATCTGCTATACTACAGATAAAGACGCTGATCCTGCAAAGACTTATTCATGTGCTTAAATTTACACAAAGGAATACAGTAGAACTGACCAGTCAGTCAACCAGACACCTCATTTGAAACAGGAAGTACACAATCAGGCAGCAGCAGATACCCCCCCGCAAAAAAAGGCAAATACAGTAGTGTGTTAAATGTTAACTACTAAAAAAATAAAAGGAAAGCATTTTTCTTCTGCATAGTAGAGTTTCAAAGCTGTATTATGTCGATGTTCAGTTGTAAACTTTTGAAAGAACAAGCAAAACATTTTGTTCAGAGTTAGGAACATTTCAGAGTTACGAACAACCTCTATTCCCAAGGGGTTCATAACTCTGAGGTTCTACTGTAGTCCACTATTTACGTGCATTAACTTAAGCACTTCAACAAGTGTTTGTATAGAATCATAGCTAGTTATTAATTTACCCTAGATTAAGTTCCTTTTTGTGACACTAGTAAGATACACACATTTGGATCAATTTTCCAATTCCTTTGTCACACTATACTGACTTTATCGCAAAAGAAGACACAGCAAATGACTGCAGCTTCCAGATGACATGCTCATACAAGTGAGCACACAACTATTTTTAGTTACATTCAAATAAGCAAGCCTCACCTTTTGCTGCCTGAGTTGTTCCAGTTTCTCTGCAGTGGGTTTCTTTTCCCCCTTTTCTCTTGTATCTTTAATCTTTGTTTCCAAAGAGGACATCCACAATATCCCATCATTTTCCACATCAGAACGGACTGAAACAGGTTCTAAAAGTTTCAATGAATGTGCATTATTAAAAAAAAAAATCAAGTCAAAGAATAATGTAGTAGGAGGAATTGACATTAGGAGCTTGATCTTAAGACCAATGAAGTCAGTGGTAATGTTCCCATTGACTCCAATGTTGCAGAATCAGACACCAGGGCCTTAGTTGTGCATTCTGGCAAGATTATTTCATTAGCCCTGAACTCAGCCAGCCAAAAAAAAATCTCTCCAGTCTCTTCGGCCAAGAACATAGCTGGTAACTTCCACAGATTTTTAGCATAAAATAAATTATAGACCAATTAAGGCCAGGAAAGGGAATAAACTAAACCCCTATAAAGCACCTTTATTCCAGCATAATTGCATCCATTCCCAAAACCAACACAGTTATACTGGAACAAAATTGTTGGAGATCAGGCTTCGAGAGACTTCTTCAGCAGTAAGGTAATTTGGATGGAAGACTTCTGCAGCATCCTAGCACCTCTCTCTCTTTTCTTTTTTTAAAAACAGAGAGAGTGGGATTATCTGGATAGCAGTATCGGAGTTCAGTATTACTAAAATACAAAGACATCAGTGAGCAACTAATTTTAAAATTAATTTTAGTGAGAAATTTAACTCAGAAAGCAAGGAATTAAGAAAACTCTTGTTTTTAAAACAACAAACCTTAGGAAAATTACCTTTGCGGAGCAGATATTTAAGACAATGACAAGAATCAAGTACTAGTCTTTTAGAGCTTGTATTCCTTCACAAGCGTTTCATGGCATTTGTTATAACACAATTTATTAGTGTTAGAAATTTATTTTGCTTGGTGATTCCTACACTTGTTCATACAAGTCCGATTTCTCAGATTTGTTACTCAAGTTCTGTTTCTGTTACTTAAGCAATTGAAGCACATTCTCTTGTACAGAAAAGAAAAATCTCACTACCTTGGGTCTTTCTCTTCCTTTTCTTCCCTTCAAAGTTCCCTGTGTCTTGTTTTCTCTTCTTTGCAGTCCCTGCATTAAGCCTCTCTTCGGAGTCATCTACTTTCTCATCCGTGTGCGATTCACGTCGCTGTATTTTAGCTTTGGATTTCTTGGCGCCATTTGTTCCCAGGCCATTTTCAGAAATACTTGGAAGCTTTGTATCTTTGCTTCCAAAAAAGTCAAGACTCTCTGGAGGGTCAAATTCAGTGTCTCTCACTTTTACCACCTGAAATTTAAAAAGAAAGAAAGAAAGAACTCAACCGATTGAATGAACTGCTCCAGTATCAACGAAAAGTGCTTTGCTCGGACTATTCTAACAAACACCAAAGCGGGCCGGAACCAGGAACCGAGGAAGGGATCCTGGGGCCTGATCATCCACCAAGGGCGGGGGGCCAGAACCAGAATCTGGGCGGGGGAACCATCAGGGTCAGAGACAGAACCGGGCAGGCATCAGGACCGGCCAACTAGCAACACCAGGGGCCAGGACTGGGCACCCAGCTAGAGACCCGGCCCCGGAGACTGGGCCAGAACCAGGGACCGGGAGATCGATCAAGGAGCCAGAACCGGCCCATCACGCGAGAGCCCGGGGGTGGGGCGTGGGGTCAGAACCACGAGACCCGGCCCCTGGGCGGGCGGAACCAGGCGCCGGCTCGCAGCGAGGACCGGGACCGGGCGGTACCTTGAAGCGCTGGGCGTCCTGGCTGAAGCGCTTCAGATCGAACCTGGCGCCAGCCCCCAGCTTCCGGAAGAGCCCGTAGGAATCCATCTTTGCCCGGCATGCACCGCGGCGGCGAGGCGCTTCCCAGCATGCTCTGCGCTGCGCATGGGCCGGAACGCGGCGCTACCCGGCATGCTCTGCGGCTGAGGGCTGCCCATGGCTCCACCACCGTGGGTCCGGGAGGAGAAAATCGTCACTTCCGGCTAGGTCAAGGCCAGAAGGTCCCTTTCCGCCAGGGCCCATGTCAGCTACGGGTCCCTCGCAGCCCCCAGGATGATGTGGTGTTGTCATGGCAACACATTGCGGGGCGACGCGATGCGGTCACAGCATCACGCGACCACAGTGTAATGTAATGCCGTCATAGCAACACGTTGCGTCACGGTGACACGTGATCCCCTTACACCCTCATGGGATGGTGTGATACCCCCACACCATGTAATGCTCTCCTTTTATTTATTTAGCGTTTGCATATTCGCTGAGCCAAGCCATAGCGTCTTGAGTGGCCAAGTGGCGCTCTCGGGGCGCACCACGGGCTTTGGTTAGCGGGCACAGCTGGACAACGTGTGTCATTGTTACTTTGCAAAAAGAAAAGGAGGACTTGTGGCACCTTAGAGACTAACCAATTTATTTGAGCATGAGCTTTCGTGAGCTACAGCTCACTTCATCCGGTGCATTCTCTGGAAAATACAGTGAGGAAAATACTTTGATCTGTGCTGCAGCTACAGCTTGGATTGTGTTGCCGTGGAGATTGTATCGAAATGGCCTGTAATGGTGTCCTTGCAATACAAGGCAGTGCATCGTGACTCCCAGTCATTAGATCAAGCCAAAGGAACATCACATCGCTTTGCTGCTATCAGGGAGCAGTGCTCCTGTATCAAAATGTAACACAGGTGCCTTAAAAATATCATGACATCAGGACATAACTATCTCCATATGAACTTTTTGAGTTAAGGTGTTACTGCACAACTTGAAAAATGCACTTGTCCACTAGTTGGTGAACAGTGGGACCTGGCAAGTAAAGCGCTACAACATGTGTAGCAAGAGAATTTAACCGTGTGGCATTAAACCAAATTGCATCCAAAATAAATAAATTAAATAAATAAAAACATGTCAAAAGGTCATATCACAGTGTAACAGTAACAAGTGACACTGCTGTTCCAAAACATCACCATATTGCAACAAAACGTTATTTTGACAACAGAGCTCTCTTAACACGATGCCGTTGTAACCAGATGTCATTATAGCGTGCCAAATTATTGTATAAAAATGTCTTCATGGCGGTAGTATAATATCGTTGCATTAAAATGACACCATATTGAATCAAATGATGTTCTACTGAAACATTAAATCACATCAGATCAAATTGTCATGTAGGTGGGATGGTGGTACCTTTAAAAACCTGCATGAATGAAATTAATTCCTCCAAACTACAGTAACTCTTTACTTTCACTTTTCTTTTTGCGAATACAGACTAACACAGCTGTTACTCTGAAACCTTTCACTTTATGGTATCTTTTACATCTGGAGTCTCTTTAACTGACAGATAATCTTTGTGAAGTTTCATTCTTTAAAAATACAGTAATAATCACTAAGCCGCTTTTAAAAAAATAATTCAAGTTATTAGGGGGACTCATGCATACTTGATTCCCAATGACCTATTGCCATACATGAATATTAGTACCACATGGTGGCACTATGGGTGCCTGTGAAACAGGATAGCATCCTTCGATGTATATGGCTGCTTCTAGGCTTTGGCCCAGCAAATACTTACATTCTATTATTCCTTCCTTCAGGAAACCTCTCACAGATTAGGACGTGACCAGTTGAGCTCTAATAGATGGATCTTTTATTAAAATGATTGCAAACAAACAAAAAACAACCAAACCAAACCCAAAACTTGGAACTAACAAGATGTTTGCTGATCATCACTCTTCACTCTGCTTGTATGTTATATTCCTTCCTCCTTAACCCTATGTTTGTCTTGTCTAGACTGCAAGTTCTTCAGGGCAGAGAATGTCTCTTATTTTATGTTTGGATTATATATATTTTATTATCAGTTATTCATTTAGGCTAAATAATATACATCAGATAATTAAGTTTCTTTCTGCCCGGGTATGCATATTTTTTCTCTGGGAAGCAATGCCTTAAATTTACATAGCAGTATTTGATGTGATTGTTGGAGCTGTTGTTTGCAGACCAGTGAGCTAGCCAGATGTTATGCTGGGATCCTACTCTTGTGGCTTGTGAGTGTAAAAGAAGCTTTTTGCATCCTTCCTCTCCACAACCCCGGTGCCCCTTCAAAGCAGAGGGCAGGATCCAAGCCTGTACACAATCTCTTTGCATGTTTGCAAGCTGAACATATGTGTCACAGCATCAAATGGTGGAAGAGCAATACAAACAATCTGATAAAACAATGAGTTTAGCTCCCAATGCTCTTTTCTCCATCATACACATTTTTAGTTGCTCATGTCAGATTATTAAACAAATCCGAAATACAAAATGCAGCATCCGAGTCATAAAACTGTTCAACATCTTTATGGGCCTCATTTCAGCATTTTGTTCTTTTGTATGTCCCTGATGGCAAGTTAACGACACGACTGTTTCACCTAATTTTAAAGGAGCACCTCATTTAAATAGAAGGACAAAAGCGCCTGAAACAACTTTTTGTTCACACGTGTCAGCATCTTCCTGATTTACAGTATAATTAGCTGGTTGCAAAGAACTGATAGGCCAACCCCTCTCCTATCAATCACTTCACAAGGAAGTTTGGGTCATCAGCTCTACTGGGCAGAAACACTGCATTATAGGGTATGTCTAGAGGTTGAGCTGAGCGGTTGATTCCCGACTCAAGAAGACATATGTGCACGAGCTCTCAAGGAGCTAGCATGCGAAAATTAGAATGTAACTGTGGCAGCATGAGCTGTGGGAGGGGCTACCTGCCCAGAGCATGTACCATCTGAGACCCTATGCACATACTTGGGGTGGCTAGCCCATCCCACTTCTCATGCTGCTGCAGTTAGACTGTGTCTAATGCATAGCTCGATGAGAGCTATCGTGAGTATATCTCTTTGAGTCGGGAATCACACTCTCAACTCCAACTGTAGGTACAGACTTAGAAATGTAAAACTGACTTACAAAGTTCCAGATACTTTCCCACATGGTGGATTGAGAATTTATTACTATGTTGCCTTGTTTGTGTTGTCTGTGTCACCTTTCCTTGCATCTCATCTATTGGCCTGATCCAAAACCCACTGAAGTCATTGGAAAGATTCTCAAGTGACTACAAAGGATCGGCCCTCTCTTTAAGGGTCATCCTATAGACGTTTCCTTCTGAGTTTAGCCCTAATACAGCAAAGTGCTTAAACATGTATTAACATTAAGTAACTCCAAAGTTGAAGTTAAGCATATGCTTATGTACATTGCTTAATGCTTACTGCTATAAGTACAGCTATATTGGATCCAGTCTCATACATATCATCTGGTACCAGGCTCAAACAAGAAAATATTAGAGGCCAGTACAAAGTACAAATAGGCCATTTGAAGCAGAGCTGTTCAGGCCCACCAGTGTGCTTTGCATAGATAAAGATCAACATTTAATTTAATTCATGCATTTATTCATTATAAGAGACTTCAGGACCTTAACATTAAAGTTACATCTACTAAAACTTTATAGCAGATCAAATGATACAGTTTTTGTTCTGGTGTTCTTGAAGGTAAAACAAACAAAATTCCAACGAAGCAACATTTTAATATCAACATCACCAAAGTTATTTTCTGTAATACAATTCTCACGGGCCAATTGTTTGTATTGCCAACATCTGAGAAATCTAAGCAATACATGCCACGATAATTTCAACTGGAATATTTAAGTTACTTTTCTTCTGTAATGCTCACTGTTTTAATTACAAGCTTTGAGATGAAAAATTACATCAATTCAGTCCTCCCTACAGTCAATATCTGTCTGATTTATGGCACGCTTTCTCCGCCAACCTTTTGACTTTCCAGCATGCAAGCGGAAGAATTTGTATGAAGTCCCCGGGAGGGCACAATATACAAAACAATTTTGCTTGTGCTCTTCATTTGTAGTGCAGCACTGAGCCATTTTTTTCCACAGTAAACAAAGAGTTCACAAGAAACTCCAAACAATATCATTAGGGTCATTAACCAGAGTTCACTTGCCTGATCTTCATTAAGATGTAATGACTAATGGCTGGTTGGGAGGGTATGGGGAAGAATGCTGAAGCATTTGTGTAACAAAGAACTATAAATCATCTCAAATACACTACAAACATCCATCACTTACCCAAGAGATCCTGTCAGTGGATTCAAGAGTGAGGAAATGGGAAATAATCTCTTCATCAATTGGTTTGCAGGCCTTTTTGTAACACAAACAAGTTGTGCTAACTACTAACGTGAGAGCATTGTGTAGTGGTTATAGCAGTAGCCTGGTAGTCAGGAGTTCTGGAATCTATACCTAGCTGAAACTCTGCAACTGTCTTATTGTGTGACCATGGGCAAATCACTTAACCACTCCATGTCTCCAGTTCCCTTATCTGTATAGAATTTACATATCTCAGAGGACTCTTTAGAGGCTTTTCATTAGTGTATTTTAGTGCTTTGAGATCCTCAAATGCAAAGTATTTTATAAGTGCAAAGTATTTTAATTGCATATATCATACCAATACTGATTATCTCTGAAGGTAATGGCATTAAAATACTGTCTACCTGCAAAAATATTTCCTGAGATTATGTTAGGCAGTATTGCCCAAAGCCTTCCTTACGCAGGGATTAATTTTACATTGATAGTGCACACAAAACTCCCATTGAAGTCAGTGGAAGTTTGGTCAGAATGAGTGGGGACAGTAGGATTTGGTCCAATAAGATCAGAAAATATGTGTGAAATTAAGAAAAGTGAGACAAGTCTATATAAATTTATCACATTTCTGTACAAGCACTGAGATCCAGGAAGTGAAACTGACCAAACTCGTTCCACAGTTCCTTGTCTAAGTTGAATGAAGTGCAAAGAGTGAACCAACCTACAAGTGGTCAAACCCAAATTTAGATTTGTGAAATGTATTCAGCTTTCGCATCTCAAGAGGAATCATTGCACTGAAAACAAGGGATAATTAAATCTCATGCTTCAGAACATAAATTGATCACTTGTAGGCAAGGCCGGATTAACTCTCCTCTGGGCCCGGGGCTATTAAATTTTGTGGGGCCCCTTTATACAAGTCTTTTTCCTAATTTAAAACAATGATCACAATTATGGCATCGAGGCTATTAACGCTATACTAAACTTGCCTTTTAATTAACATAAAGCCATTCTGTGGTTACATTTCAGTCTTAAAACATGTAGTATATAGTTAAGTTAATTCAAAATAGCCTACTTCTTACCTTAGAACAGCTGTTATATTAGTTTCTTTCTAGGAGAGAGTTTGGGTGCAGGAGGGGGCTCCAGGCTGGGACAGAGGGTTGGGATGCAGGAGAGGGTGAGGGATGCGGGCTCTGGGAGGGAGTTTGTGCAGGAGGGGATTCTGACTTGGGGCAGGGGGTTGGGGTACAGGAGGGGGTACAAGGTGTAGGCTCCGGCCAGGAGGCACTTACCACAGGTGCCTCCCGGCCGGCGGCGCACCAGGGCTCAGGCAGGTTGCCTGCCTGCATGCTGTGGCCCTGCGCTGGGGACGTGTTCCCAGCCAATGTGAGCTGCGGGGACGGTGCTTGGGGCGGGGGCAGTGCACGGAGCTTCCTCCCCTTGCCAGGGGCTGCAGAGATGTGCCAACAGCCGGCCACTTCCAAGAGCAGCGTTGGGCCACGGCATGCAGACAGCCTGCCTGAGCCCTGCTGCGCTGGGGCCCCCCTTATCCCAGGGCCCTGGGCTGCAGCCCCTAAAGCCCCTGAGTTAATCCGGCTCTGCTTGTAGGGTCTGTTCCCCTATGCACAGCATTGCACAATTGGCTAAATGCATTACAAGGCTGATTTGTCAGCCTCTGAATCTTCAGGCATTAGTTGTTATTATTATTTAACATTTATACTATGGTAGCACCCAGAGGCCTTAATCAGGATCAGGCTGCAGTGTGCTGGACACTGTACAAACACAGGTGAGGACGTGGTCCCTGCGCCAAAGAATTTACAATCTAAGGACCCGCTTCTCATTTATACTAAGGCCTCTTTATGCTTTTCTGGTGGTGTGAAGAGGCCTTACTGTAAATGAGAATCAGGCCCGAAGAAGACAAGTAACATATGAAGGGTGAGAGAAGGATAAAGGTGGGAGATATACAGTCAAATAGATGCAATTCTCCCCCTCCTCCCCATAAGGTAAGTGCCAGTTCATCCCATCTGCCCCTCAAAGGATTACTTACTGAAATTGTGGGAGAGGAGGGTGTTAAGGGGAGATTCAACTTTGTCTGCACATGAGATTCAGCAATCAGTGGCCAGTAATTGATGTAGGAATTGATGTTTGAAACTGGGGTAATCTCAGCCAGTGCAAAGCATAACTTCTTGTCCATACTTTAGGTTTTCACTGGTGCAGCTATACCATTAGCTGGTCCCCAACGGCTGAATCAGTGCTAATCCCAAATATAGGCAAGGCTTTTGAAAAGGGAGAGAGTAAGTGGCCTCACAGATCAGCTGAGCAACTAATGAAACAGAAATAACAGACAATGTTATGATGTAATATGGGAAATCCTGTGTTACTAGAGGAGCCCTTAGGCCCAAATCCTGCTTCTACTGAACACAACTCAACCCCTGCATTGACATCAAGAGGATCTGGATTTTGCCTTTAATAGATTTTTAAAGGCCAGAATTGATTCTCTCCTTTTCCTATGGAATTCCAGTTTGCATTTAGCAATGTGCTGCGAACCCTTTCCATGTGCACATGAGAAAAGGAGGCCACCTCTCAGGTATGCACTGGAGAAACTTTACAACAAGACAAAAGAAAATATTCTTTGTTCACTACCATTGATCCAAACTGGAGTGTGTGTGGGGTGGGGTGGGGGGGGAAAGCAAAGCACATTCCTTAAGACTGAAGACTGTAGGGGAGTTTATTACTCCAACCCCACAAAGGCAAAGAGGACAAATGCCAGCACGGGACATCAATTTCAGAGTCCTTACTGAGGCGTACAGTACAGTGAAATTCATGAAGAAAAATGTAAATAACAACAGCCTTTCTTAGACCTCTGGAATTAGGATTAATCACCACCTCAGCTAGTGGTTAGGAAAATAAAAATCCACTGGAAATAGCAGGGTTTGACTGAGAATGGCTGTGTATTAACTTTAAGATGTCTTAACCCCTTGCATTTGCCTTTACACTTGCTAACTTCAGGTCCCCTGAAGGTCTGCTATATAAATAAAACAAAAGACTATAATAAGACTAATGCCTGTTCTAATACTGATACTAACCATGCACAGATTGAAATCAATCACAAAATTTCTGTGGACTAAAACAGGATCTGGATTTGGCCCCAAATCTTTATGATTTTATCTTTATTTGTTTTCCTTATGAAAAAAGTGCAACTTCAGTAATTAGAATAAGAAAGTTAGAAGCTGTACTAACAAAATACACAGTACATTGACAGACTCTGGGACTATGTAAAACAATCCCCAAATGGGGGCACTTAAAAAGCTGCATAAATACGCACCTGTGTTCTAGCTGCCAGCAGTCCCAGGCATAACACCCTGCACAAATCAGTCCTGTCAGGAACAGGAATAACATTCAAGAGGGGCTGTGCATAAGGCCATAGCTAATTCAGAGGATGTACCTCCAAAAATGTGCAGACCATGTTTCTTGGCACAGAGCCCCTACCTTGAAATGCCACCCTCGCTAGCAGCTTCTACCCCAAAGGGTTTGCAGAGTAACCCCTACTGCTGGATTTGGTTGACAGCCAACTTTTACACTCTGCTCTGGCTGTTAAGTGTGAGGTCTCAGGACACTCCTAGTAAAGGCCCTTTTTCAACAGATGGCTTAAGCACGTGCCTAACTTTAATCACATGTATACTCCTATTCATTCAGATCTAAGCACGTGCAGAATGTCAGGCATATGCTTCCATACCCTGCTTAATTGGGGACATCATTTGGTCGATAATTGATATCCATGTGCCTGATCCAAAGCCCACCAAGTCAATGGGAAGTGGTTCACTGACTTTGATGGGCTTTGGCTCAGGCCCTATATTCTCATATGTAGCAGCTAACTATAGAAATATAGATAGGATTTAAAGGACAAATAAAGGATCTTAATTCTACTTCATCATCTATACAGTGGGGACAAGATTTTTGTAAAGCACTTTGCGATCCTCAGATGAAAGGTTCTGGATAAGTTCAAAGAATTATTATTATTATTTACACAGTTTTAGTTGTTATATGATGTGAGTAATGTTACTGTTTTTGTAAGTAAACCTCTTAACTATCAGTTTCCCCCTTAGTATCATACTAAATTATTATTGCTAATATGCACATAACAGCCAATTAGCCTATCTGAGTGCACTCATGACCTCTGATCCCCGCTGTGTCACCCGATCCATTAACAGGCACTCAGTCCTTTAGCTCTCAGTATGAATTGATGTAGTACCTATTCTCTTTCAGCAAGGAAACATGCTTCTGCATTCATCTGTCCATTTCCACTTTCTGTGCTTTTGTCTTCTCCTTCTGTTCCCTGTGTTGCTAACCTGGTCACAACTTCTTGACCCCACGTTCCTATCCTTCCCAAGGGTGTTGTAATCCCCATCACTGCAGAAAAACTTTTACTTTTCTTTTTAACCCACATTTTGCTCAGCAAAAACAGCTTCCAGCCCTGTGGGACCTTTGATCCCCTATTCAAGAAGCCCTTGAAAAGTTTTTAAGGACATCGCCTTCTTTCTAAGGCAAATGCATTCTTCTTAAGGGGGAGACAGTAGGTGATAGCTGGTCTCTGTTCAGTTGACGAAGACAAATGATCCTTGTTATTACTTAAAAAGGGGAACAGTTGGGTAAATGGGGTTCAGTTTTAATAAGGATCCATTTTTGGAACATCTAAATTAAGGAGGGGAGAACTAATTTTGCCAAATTTAAAAGCACCCGAAAATAAAATTTTATTGGTATATAGCAGAATGCGAAACTTTTGTGGTTCAAGTTTTGTGTGGATCTGGATAAACATGAATTCTGGGCTGTTGCATGTTTCTTTAAAAAAATGGTTTACTTGTTCTTCCCAGAAGCAGGACAAGACTTTATTTCAGACAAGGACCTTTACTGTTTGCACAGCACAGGCTTCCATTTCATTAGAAATTAGTGGTGGGTCTGAACCAACACCTCAGTCCAAACTCAGGATCTGGATTCACAACCAAATTTCCACCTATTCTAGGCCTTTCTAAATTATCCATTACCATGGTATCAAAATCACAATTTAGAGCCACACTACACTTTGTCTCCTTCCCTCCATCGTTTCTCCATCAAACTGCTATTACTTTGGTTTTTTCAGTCTTTGTTTTTTTAAAGTTTCTTCTCATAATCTCTCCATAAGAATATTTCTTCCTGTTTGTGTATCAACTCTTTGTTACACCTTTCTACTGCAGTCATAATTCTGTGAATGGGCAGAATCAAAACCTCAGTTTCTGACACTTCCAAACTGTGGTGTTTGAATTTCAGATGTTGATTTTGCTAAACTTCCGCATCTTTGGATCTGGTATGCTAATACAGAGATGGGTTCAAGCTGTGAATTCAGATCTCAGCCTGGATTTAGAGCCAAGTTCTTGAGTTTGGCCATATCTTTATTAGGAATAATTTATTTGTTTTTTATATCTGACAGTTTCCTTAAATTAAATTAATGGTGAAAAACTAATTAACATTTAAAAAAAGATCAAATGAAACCTCAGACTACTCCTAGTCGATGACCAGGGCACCTAAGTGCTATGGTAATACAAATAATTAGTAAGTATAACAATAATACTTAGTAATAGGGATTCAAACCACTACAGAGCTCTCCCAACCCTAATCCCAATGGCCTCTGAAGATCTCAGATTAAGTCCTGATTAAGTGCTTTGCTGCATAAGGATATTTTGCTGAATCATGTCCTCCGACCTTCTGTAAAATTCTTAGGGCTTGTCTACGCTACGGGTGGAGATCAATGTAAGTTATGCAACTTCAGTTACGTGAATAATGCAGCTGAAGTTGATGTACTTAGATTTACTTACCACGGGATCCACACTACCCTGTGTTGATGGGAGATGCTCTCCCGTCGACTCCCCTTGCGCTTCAGGTGGAGTACAGGAGTTGACGGGAGAGTGATCTGCCGTCGATTTAGCGGGTGTTCACTAGACCAGCTAAATCGATCGCCGATGCAGTGATTGCCACGCATCAATCTCCCTCCCCCCCCCCCCCCCCCCCCGGTAAATGTAGATAAGCCCTTAGTGAAGGCCCCAATCCTGGAAGCTGCTCCACCCAGAGAGACGCTCCTGGCACCTGCACTGAGCTCCTCCAACTTTTAGAATGGACCTATGGGAGCTGAAGATGCTCGGCACTTTGTAGGATCAGCTCAATTAACATATCTTTATTCAGCAAGATACCTAAGCCTGTGTCTAACCTGAAGCATGTTAGTATCCTGTTGACATCTGTGGGACTATATGCATGCCTACAACTACACAAAAGCTTTGGTACCTTGCTGGAGTGGGGAATGAGTTAGAGCTTTGTGAGAGTCTGGGCTACAGGATTTGGCTGATTATTATAAACTACCTAACTTGCACATCTTTTTCCCTATACTGCCGGACAGCGTCCCACCTAAGGGCAGTGTGATTGTTTAGTTGTTTAATAATGTGAGAGCCCTGCAATGCTTCCCAGTTCACTGAGATCCCAAGGAATCTGCTGCGTAAGTGCTGATGACAGTGGCAAATAAAGCAGCTGGGTGGCAGTTGCAACCCGTTGTCAAGGCTGAATCCCCACTCTGGCACTTAGAGAGCAGAAGGTGGGGGCCCGCAAAGATTCTAAAAATGAATACTGGCCACTCCTTGGTATTAAACGCCGAAGGTTACAGCTTTTCTCTGACCTTGGCTTGGTAAACGCTGCCACCACCCAAATGCAAAAAAACCCCTTTGAACCCAGGAAGGAGCACTTGGGAATTCCTTCCTGTGGGGTACCCTCAAGCCCTTTCACCCTGCTCCGGGGAAGAGCTGAGAAAGAAAACAAAGGAAATTAGCTGTTGCCACCAGCTAATCAAACAGCATATGCACAAACCTCTTAGGACGCAAAAATCCAAATCCTGTTCTTAAAAAAGGTAAATTTTATTAAAACAAAAAGAAAAAAAATACATCTGTAACGTAGGCTTTTGCTAGATTTTAAAAGAGCAATTCCAAAAATTAAGCACCCAAAATAGCTTTCTTGGGGTTCAGCTTAAAGGTTAAAAGCAAACAAAAGCATCTGGGGTTAGCACAGAGGCGATCCACAAGCCAAAATTAAGAAATAAACCTGATCACGTCTATCTAAACATTCCCTGTCTCAATGAATTCTTCTAGGTATGGAAGATGATTTTTCATACCTGGTTGAAACCTTACACAGCATTCCTGCTTATAGCATTGCTGCTCCGTGTCCCTGCAGCCCAGACAGAACAACGGACAACAAAGGGAAGTTTTTTTCCAATTTTAAAAAGTTCTGGCCCTCCCATTGGCTCTTTTGGTCAGGTGCTCACTCCCCTTTTTTTCTTTTTCTTTTTTGTACATATGCAGGGAGGCTTTTTAACCCCTTACAGATAAAGAAAGCAGAGAACACCTACCGAGAGGGATTTTACAACTAACTGCCTAGCTGGGTGTCCATAAAAGGGAGCTGCCCTGCCTTCATTTATCACACCCGTGCACCCTGTTCGTCCAGGATTTCAAAATATTCTGAAGAAGGGAATCCACAGCACTTGCTTATGCTCTTCCCTTTCTTGCTTTCTTTACTCCTGTTGGTCACCGCCGCTCTCTTTTTGCATAACTATCAAATTGTCCTTGGAATGCATTTCACTGAGGAGAATGTGTGGTGAATTTGGGCCTGATTCTCCACTCCCTTGCCCCTTAGTCATTTTCCCTTGTGCGGCGTGGCCATAAGTTACACTACCATTTTGTCTGTAACCTCTTCAGGTCAGGGACTCTCTACTACTGTGTATTTGTACAATACCTAGCACAATGGGGGCCCTGTTCTTGGTTGGTCCTTAGGCACTACTATAATAAACATGAATAATAATAATAATATATCCCTCCCTTTGCATAGGAGTAAATGAATACACAAGGTACAAAGCAGAGGTCAACCAGACTCTGGGTATCATTTGAATAGATGAAGCCCAGAGCCTCCCAATGGGTCTTTATCTTCGGACACTTCAGCAGTGGCTTTTATTTACTTGTTTATCTATTTGCCCCAGTAGTAAACAGTCCAACTCCAACTCCTGTGTAATGTAGCGGGTGCCTCACTTCATGTTGTCAAACGTTGATTTTGAACATACGCAATTAAACCAGTTTCAATTCAAGAAGCTTCTGTCAGTTTGTCTCCTAAAGCAGACAGAGCGTTGTCTTGTCTGTCTAATCTGTGTTGGGGATCTCCTATGGTTCACCGGTGAGAAGGTAAGCAAGGGATCTTAAGTGGCTGCATGAGAGTAAATCAAGGAGTCTTTGCCGAGCAAACAGCGAGCACCAGCAAGGAAAGGTTTACAAGGTTTACCCAGCAGGACTCCACAGTGATTAGCTACACAATACAGCAATTTTAACAGTGGTTGGGAAGGAGACACGATTGCACCAGAGACTGTAACTATAGAAGCAAACAATATATTCAGCTATGCTTTTAATTATTGGGGGGAGGCTGACAAGAAGTATTTCAAATGTTGACCAGTGGGTGATGGGGGAGGAGGGGTCAAGGCTTACTGAAACCTGAGGGGGGGATCCAGAGCCAGTCTTAAAATTTGTGGGCCTTGAAGATCCTGGAAGGAGCCTTGAGTCATCTGCTACTTTAGTTATGCCTTCAGAGAGGGAGGTTGACAAGCCCCGAGTTGCAGAATTAGCATGGAATCTTGGGGTCCCTTGGAGCAGGGCTCCCTGTGGCATCTTGCTTTGTTTGTGCCAACAGCCAGCCCTGGGGGAATTCAAAGGGAACCTCCGCCAGGAAAAATGTTGTATGCCATTTAGTACAATTGGATGTATTTGACAGCCATATAACGTGTGTGCTGCGATCCTGTCATATTGCATGTGGATGGGATGGGAGATCTCCAATTATTAACAATAGCTGGGTCCACCACCAAGGCTCACCAGCGCTGAGCCCCGGCCCCTCTAGGCTTGGCAGTTCATAACCCCGGTACCTCTGGGCTTGGCATGACAGTTATGAATATAAAAAAATTGCTTGAGCCCTGGCAACTAATTATTTGAGCCTCAGCACCTCTTTCTTTACTAGGTTCCATAGGAAGTGCTTTTCTGTAGTCCACTCTACCCTCTATGTCTGTACTAAACCAATACAGTTTAGTTGGTGTTGGGGGCTCTGTACTGCTGGGTTCGATATAAAACCTTATTCCTGATCACTTGCAGTCATGCAACAGTCTTTTAGGGAGAGGAAGGGTGGTAAACCTGGTTTCCTGGCTATATTTCAGCTCTTCTGATTAACTTTTTCTACCTGAATTCCGCTTTTATTTTCAATTTAAATTAAACCCTAAATGGCTGTGTGTTTTCAAATGATTGTCACATTTCTCCCCAGAGGTGGCTGCATTTCACTGGTGGATGAAGTATTCTGTATTCATTCATCTGTAGAGCACTTTGAGGTTCTTAGGTATGAATATGGTGCTATATAAAAGTAAGATATTAGTATAAGATTCTCAATTCATTACTGTTATTACAATTACAAACATGTTTTCATTCATGTCCTGCCACGTCTCAAGGTTTTTGAGGCTGCCACACTATTGCAAAGACATCTGTCTGGTCAATGCATGAGATAAATCACAGAGCACAGTATATACAAACAATGCATAGGTTCAAAAGCGACACCATCAGCCTAATGTAAAGACTTCTACAGTCGCCGCATATCTGATCTTGAGACACAAACACAATACAGATAGATGGGAGCTAACAATGTGTACTAACATACGGGCCTACAAATGTAATCAATTTCTGAATTCCTTTCTGTGTACCAGTCAAACTCTGACATCAGTCTAAGCAAATCTTCTCAAAGACTTCAAAGAGCGGAGCATATTTGCTGTCCACAGAGGAGAAACAATGCTTTCCCTTTTGACCCATCTCATAATAAAGTATCTCTGATAGCACATATTAACAATGCTGACAGAAGGGCTTGCCTAAAAACATGTGATAGAAAGTGTTTGCAAGCGATGCATGATGCTTTTCTGCAAAGCATTCTGGGAGCAAGATGGAAAGGAACTCACTGTATTTCTTTATGCATAGTGAAGAGCCACATATTACCACAGGGTCCAATCCTGGTGTTACTGAAATGTCAGCATTCTCCATTGACTTCAGTATGGCAGAAGAATTGGGCCTTTAGTTCTTGGCTAACCAGCTGCACTGGTAGAACAAGATTTGAAAAGTTACGTGTTCCAGAGTAGTTTGCTGTCATTTAACTGGACTATTAAGTTTACATCTATCTGTGCCAAACATTTTTGGAGTTGCTGAAATAGCTAAATATAGATGAGCTGTCAGTTGAAAGCTAGATCCCTAATGGTTAGAGCAGAACAGAAGCTGGCATTATTCCTTCTTGTCTTTGGCATCTGCTTGAGAACTCAGAGTGGATTGCTGTAATTTTCGAGAAGAAAGTTCCCAAAGAAACTCTGAGGATGAAAAACGGACAATTAAATTGGGATGAAAATCTAAAGGGACGAGATGGTTCAGGGATTGGCGATGGGTTATGGATCCTTTCACCTCTCGACAGGTGCTTCAAATCCAAACCTGGTTGGGCCAGGTCCTCGGCTTGTGTGAATCAGCAGCGCGCCATCAGTGCCAGAGTTCAGCCCAGGACCAGACTCCTTAGTGCATGATGCGGATTTGCACAAGTTCCGGACCAGTCCCACTCATCTTTACGGCTTGATGGGATGGTCTGAAATGATACAATGATACGGGGATAGAAGAGTCGTTCACTGCAACTGTACCGCCTTTCTGTGGGGCCACACGCAGAGAAGAGAAGACCAGTGGGTCACAGACAGAAGTGTTCCAACAAGCACGAGGGAATGGCTGAAACTCCACAACAAGTTCCTGCACACGGGGCGCCAGAGTGGGAGTCAAGAGGCCAGAATCTTTTGGCCCACCTGCTGTGCTGCGTCAGGCAAGTCACGTCACCGCTCTGTGCCTCAGTTCCCCTAGCTATAAAACAAGAGCTAAGGATTATAAGTGTTCTAAATGCCAATTATTATTCACTCACTGAAGGGGGGAAAACCCCGTGCAGCTGCTCTCAGATAAAATCCAAAACCAGAGCCACACTATCACTGCTCTAATGCAAGTGGTGCCAAAGGAGGCGGTAACCTGATTTTGACCCAGCTTAGCCTGCAGTATCACCAGTGCTCCTTCAGAGCAAATACAAGACAATTGGTAAATGGGATTGACTTGTCTGAACAGGTGTCAGCCTTGCCTCACTTTCTTCTGGGGGGTAACAAAGAGGTCATGCCGCCTCCCGCCCCTCTTGTCAGACTTGCAGCTACAGAGGCTCACCACCAAACTTTTGAGAAGCTCTTTGCTGCACACTGCCCCAGAGCCGATGGGAATGCTTGTTGGTTTCGTCCCGAGAGCCATCTGATCAGGAGAAAGCAAACAGAACGTGGAACAGAAACCAGTTTGTTATCAGGCCATTGTGGAAGGATTGTAGCAGCATTTTCTGCTGAGCAAGTTCTCTAGGCTCATGCCACTTTGCAGAAGGAGGCCTTGGAGATTGGTACTAGAGGTTAGCGTAGTGGAGGGTGGGATGCAGGACTCCTGGGTTCCAGTTCTGCCACTGACTGGCTGTGTGACACTGGTCAAGTCACTTCTCCACTCCATGCCTTAGGTTCCCCTCTGTGAAATATGTGTAAACTGCCCCCAACACTGTTGCATGTTAGAACCCAGCCACAAAACACCTTCCCTTATTATTCATCCTCCCGGCAGGAGTAATACATACACACAGCTGGACAGCTGTTCTGTGGACACTACCGTGCTGGCCAGAGCCCAGAAGCAGACCACAAAGCTACTTTTGTATGGTAATTGATATCCATTTGAGGGCAAAATGGAAGAGAGAGAGAGAGAGAATTTGCCCTTTGTACTTTATTCCTACATGGTTCTGTTTTTAAAACAATAATTAAACGTGGGCCAGATCCTTCAGTATCAATGCCCAGAAACCTCCCATTACCTTCAACGTGTCCCTGGGAGAGCTATCCATCTAAATGCCGCAGCAGGGAATCTGGTGTTTGTAATTTGGTGGTGCTTTCTCATGATTCCAAAGGACCACATCAAGCCCAGGGTGGCAACTCTCATGATCTGATCACAGAGTTCATGGTATTTGGTCTTTTCTGTAAAGCCCCAGCTCCTAGGGTCACAGATTACATGAGAATTTCAGCTCTCACTGAAGGTAGGGTCAGAAAGATGTTTCTAGCCCTCACTGTTGCAGAGGTTTCAGAGTAACAGCCGTGTTAGTCTGTATTCGTAAAAAGAAAAGGAGTACTTGTGGCACCTTAGAGACTAACCAGTTTATTTGAGCATGAGCTTTCGTGAGCTACAGCTCACTTCATCGGATAAGCTTCGGGTTTTAGACTCCTAAAGGCTCAGGAACCACAAGACATAAGAATAGAACATTTATTATTTTTTACAATCTCAATCTCATTATTTTGGGGGCCTGATTCATGATCTTTCAATGCACAGGGCTGGTGCAGTGTGTGTCATCGAGACCAATTTTCCCATCCTTTCATTTAGGACAGGATGGAATGATTTGGGGGAGGGGAAGGTGGCTTTAAGCCACCTTTTTAGGCCCCACATTGTCAGGTGGTTCAAGGTACTGCCCACCCCAGTGTGCGTTAGAGCAGATTCAGGGGTGTTGTTATGACTTTTATTTGGTTGATTATAATAAGAATTCTTAGGGTTTCTTTTCTTAATTCAACTCTACATATTCACTGTAAAGGCGAATTAGAACATAATTATGGGTCTTTTGACCTGCTGTGCTCCTAACCATCTATTGTCATGTAATAATGGCATTATTGCCCCACTGGGTGTCATGGAAAAGTCAGCTGCTAATGACTTGCTTTATTATTCTTATAGGTGGCAGTAATCACGAATGTAAAGTGGTGGCCCTTTGTTTTGTAGCGAGTCAGAATGCGGGTTGTTACTAATATAAAGAAGTGATCTATAAAAATTTATCTTGCAGCCGTGTACGGATCTCCATTCACTAGGAATTCCCTTGTTAAAGTTTTGAACTGTAAAATAATTATCTTGCCTTGTAAAATTCTATTGCTCATGGATGAACTTTGTCATGTAACCAGCATTTGTCACTCTTCTCTTCACAACAATTCCATCACTAACACACACAAAAACCTAAACACCCCCAGGAAAGGAAGTCAGAGAAGAGGGTCCTTGAACATTATGAAAACTGCATCTCTCTTAAAAATTTGATGGCACATTTACCATGCATATTACTGTGTGTTATGAGAACACCTGGAGGTCGCACTTGAGATTGGGGCCCTGTTGTTCCAGCATCTGTACATACCCATTACCACAGTTGTGTGACAAAAATACATAGTAGAGCTATACACTTTTTAAAAAATACTGGTTTTATTAGTAGCAGTTAATACAGGATTACGTCTAAAATGAAAGATAACACTGTTTTCCTTTTTGGGGGGGACATCAGACAAAAAAAAATCCCTTTCAGTTCATGCTCAATTTTGTAAAGCAAACAGATTGCATTTCACCCTGAACAAGCTAAACAGTGACCGAAAAGTGGCATGGGTTGCTTTTGCATTATTCGTTTTGGTACTGTAGTATCTTGTGTATTTTAGGTTTGTTCTCCTTCCGCTGCCCTCACTTACTGTTATTGAGGAATAATTAATAAAATGGTCACATTAGAAAGAATGGCACAAATTCTGTGATGAGTTGCACCCGTGTAAATTTTGTCGATCATAGATGAGTTCAGCGCCTACAAGGTAGTCCGGGTGGCTGGTAGCCTTTTGGGATGTGGTACATATTGCACTAGTTATCACAAAAAAGTACAATCTCATTCCTGTAGATGCAACCTGAGAATCCTCATATTTGCTCATTAAGTGATTGCAGACCCAATATGTCTAAACCAGCTGCATGAATGAGCTCAGTGAGTCTTTTGTGACAGCAGAATTCAGTTTCACTTAAGCCCCGATTCAGGAAAGCACTTAGGCACATGAGGCCTGGGGGCTGATCCAATGTCCTCACTGAAGTCAATGGAAAGACTCTCCGCCCCCTTGCCCCCCATGCAACCACAGACTGTGTGGGCTGCAAGCGATGGTATGTTATACAGAATGACTCTGTAAAAGGAGATAGATTGGCCAATGAACGTTTCTAGGGTGGAGAAGCCTCTTTGAATCATTTCATGAAGATGGGAAATGTTTTAGTTCTTAATCTTAACAATAGTGTTCACCATATTAACAATCTAATTAAGTCAGAACTATTACAGTTGCAGCCTTCATAAATATATGCCAGGAAGTAAATAATCTTTCATGAAATTCCATAGCTGGTTATTATTTGTATTACTGCAGAACCTCAGGCCTCAGCCAAGACCCCTAGGTGCTGTAAAAACACGTAAGAGACAGTCCTTGCCCAGAAGAGCTTACAGGAACAACAGACAAGACAGACATAGGGTAGGAGAAGAGTCCCAAGGCTGCGTAATGCTGTGTCTTTCTAGCAAATGAAAGAGATGAGACTCGTCGCTCAACTGAGGCTTCTGTCCTGCTGATGTTTCCTAGAGTTGCTGACGCACAGGAACTCAGAATCAGCTCTGATCTAAACTCGGATTTTCTGTCTCTTACCACTTCTGCTACATCAATATCAGAAGGCTTTAATCCTGCCAATGGCTGTGCCCAAGTTCATTCTTGCACCCACACAATGCCCCATTGACTTTAGTGGGGCTCTGCATGGTGCCGAGGTCTGCCTGCATGCAGGAGCACAGCCTGTATCTTGTATGGTATTGCTTACTGTTGCCTCCATTAAATGCTGAGTTATTTGAATTTTCAGCCACCATCTTGGTTTTCCCCTTTCCAGAGAGGCTGGTAAATGTTTGGCTCTGATATAAATCCTTCCCTGGCTTGACTGCATTTTCCACCCACATCTTCTCACCCTTGTGTCCTTTCACTTTCTTATCTGCCTTGTAGTATTTATTATGTTTCTGAGGTCCTCACATCTAGTAATCTCCATCTTGCCAGGCGTCTGTCATGGAGATTCTCATTTGCCCTCTGTTCTTCCCCTTTCTCTAGGGTATGGTTTTCATTTGGGGAAAGAAGTAGGAAATGGGCACTTCAAGTAACAGTGTATTTGAAAAACAAAATTCATTCTTTTTTTTTTAAAAATCATCCTTCTATGACCGTTTTAAAGATGGTTCAGAAGTGAGACCACATGGGATGCAAAACAAAAAGTAGCATTCTGCCCAAAGCATCAGATAAGACACAGCAAGTTATTTAGGGCCAGATTCTCTTACTACTAATGCTGGGTAGTATCTCACTCCAAGTGGAGAACCATTAAGCCATAGCCTCAGCTGGTTTAAATGGTATAAACTGGCATAATTCCATTGACTTCAGTGGAACCATGTTGATTTACACCCCAGCCCCCGGGATCTGGCCTATAAACTTCAGTGGGGACACTCATGGAGTAAGATACTAGTCAGCATTAATAACAGGATCTGAACGTGGTCTTTTGTGAGTTGTATGAAATTAGCTGCAGCTAAGCCCAATGCATTGTGAAATTGCTAATATTTAAGAGTAAAGTTCAGACTGTTTCATCAGCAGTACATAGCATGTTTCAGAGTAGCAGTCGTGTTAGTCTGTATTCGCAAAAAGAAAAGGAGTACTTGTGGCACCTTAGAGACTAACCGATTTATTTGAGCATAAGCTTTCGTGAGCTACAGCTCACTTCATCGGATGCACCTTAGAGACTAACAAATTTATTTGAGCATAAGCTTTCGTGAGCTACAGCTCACTTCATCGGATGCATCCGATGAAGTGAGCTGTAGCTCACAAAAGCTTATGCTCAAATAAATTTGTTAGTCTCTAAGGTGCCACAAGTACTCCTTTTCTTTTCAGTACATAGCATGAAACTGTCGAAAATTCATTGTCGAATTCAGTTCAGCTGAAGGGAGAGGGATTGGTCCCCAGGGAACTGCAAACAGCTGCACTTAAACTGAGCTGAATCTTTTCCCAAAAGCTTTATTAATTAAAGAACTATTTGATCATTGTCATTTAGACTCTTATAGTTTTGATGCTTGTTAATTGCTTTCAGCTTTATGCTTCCAACTACTGGCTGGAGAGGATGCAGAAATACAGACACTTCACAAGAAAAGTTCTCCTTATAGCGGTGTTTCTGCTCCAGCGAGAACCAAGGGACACCCGAAATCTCCCAAGAAAGCCATTGCCCCAAGATTCTAAGCTGGATATTCTTGAACAAACAGGTTCAGACAGACAAATTTCAGATAAGTGCCCAAACTAAGATACCGATGCAGATTAACCCAAAACACTGAAGCCCAGATCCGCAAAGTTGGTTAGGCCCAGAATTAGGAAATTAGGAGCCTTTAATACACCTTTGAGGATCTGGGCCTGAAGCTCCTCCTTTTTGTGCTTCAATAGTCTTGTAGTTGTTCATTTGACAAAGAGCAGGATTTAATAAACCAGCAATACTCTGCACCTGTCTAGCACTTTGCAATCAAAGTCCTCAAAGAATTTTACAAAGGTAAGCATCCTTTACCCCCATTTTATAGATGGGGTAAATGAGTCACAGAGAGATTATCCTGATGGGAGCTCTTTGCCCACCCTTTTGAATGTTACATCCTAAGTGACTTACTTAATGGTTATAGTTACGTGTCACAGTCGGTTGATGGTTGAGGTTCAAGGCTTGGCAGAATAATGTCAACACAGTTAGTGCCATAGCTGGTATTAGAACTTTAGTTCCCTGACTTCCAGCTCCAGGTTCAATCCACTAGAGATATAGCCCCAAAATTTCAGACAAAGGTGCTCTAATTTTGAATTCTGAACTGGACTTTGTAAATGGCCCCTGTCTTTATAATGGAGTGAATCCAAATCCCAGATATAAACACCCCCAAACTTTGGGCTGTTGGCAATCCAGAATAAAATGTTATTTCTGGAGCCCATTTCTTTTTCAGATTAAATCTGTGATAGTAATATGAAATATTTGATTTATTAAATCTGGCCAAATGGAAATCAAGATCAATGTTTCAAGAGCGAGGGAAACATTTAGCTTTATTCTTTGATGAGAAAACTCATTCTGCTTTCCACACAGCCTGTTGAATCAACATCTGCAGTATGGCAGTTACAAGCACTCACCTTGTGCTTATGACAGGTCTACCCTAGAATTACTTTGCAAACATTTAAATTCATCTTGTTTTTGTCAATGAAGGGATGAGGATATTAATGCAATATTACCTGTGCCTCAGATATACATCACACACCGACAGCGAGCCAGAAGAAATGGTATTTAATTATAGTATACATCAAAATAAATTTCATTCCAAAGATGGCTTTCCAGTTCATAATGAATTATTACTTGTCATCCAGTAATTCTTACTAATCCCAATGAGGATTGGGACCCCATTGTGCTAGGCATTGTACAAACACAAAAGTAAAAGATGGTCCCTGCCCCAAGAAGAGAATCTGCTTCTTTTATATTTAGTATTGATCATTCTGTTCACAGGAAGACTCTAATGAGGTTTACCCTTTTTAATTGCTCATGGAGTTTGGAATTAAGGCACCTGGTAAAAAACTTTTCAGAAGTGTCTAAATGGTTTAGGAGCGTGTCCAATTTTCAAGTGACTTAGGCATTTAGGAACCTACGTCTCATTGCAAGTAAACAAGATGCAGGTCCCTAAGTCCCTTTGAAAATGGGATTTAGGCACTTTTGAAAATTTTACACCAGATCCTTAGCTAGTGTAAATCAGTGTCACTCCATTGACTTCAATAGAAGTATGCTGATTTACAATCAGCTGAGGGTCTGGCCCAGTATCCCTTTTTTCCTAAAGTAGCTACAAGCTGGGGAGATGCTAGCTGTCTGATTTACATTCTAGAGCGGTTAGCAGGATGGAGAAAAGTTCCAGTATCTCCAAACTTGGAGTGAGGAGGACCCAGAGGAATTTGTTATTTGTGCGCTCCCCTGCTGGCTACTCGTTGATCACTTGGTCTCCTTGCCAAAGGCCTTAATTCTGGTCCCTCCGATGTTAAGGAAAGTTTTATTATGGATTTCAAAGGAAGCAGGATTAGACTCCAGTCTTCTGTTGAAATGAATTTGGAATGGGAAGAGATAAAAAATTTGTTAGCTACACACCCCTCCCAAATGGGCCTTTAGCTTAATAATTCTCCCCTCTTCCAGGAAATAACTTTCTCAAATACCTCTACAGCCAACAAGTAAAGAACAGCCCAATACAGCAGATGTGCCAGTGCATCAATGGGTGGCAATGGAGATATGCACTCAAAGCCATCACAGCCCCTTTATGGTCATTTTCCAGCATGTACATTTCTGGTTTAGGGCCAGATTGTGATACCTTTATCCATATTGGACTAAGTAGTACCTCACACTATGCGTAGTCCTACTGAATTCAAAGGCATTACTTGTTGAGGAAGACACTACTCAGTCTGAGTCATGGTATGACAATGAGGCTCTTTGTGGCAACGGGTATCTGGCTGTCAGCATGAAACACTCCCACTCCTGGCACTAGAGATATTGTATCCAATTGCAGAGGAGGGAAAGCCAGCAACAGGCTAGGAAGTGGCATCAGAACTATGGCCTTGGCTTGTTAATTGTAAAAGGAAAGTTAACAAGGCTTGAATGTAAGATAATTGGCTTATATTAATAGATTTTATTGGGCAGGAGACCAGGTGATATTAGGCAACAAACCCCTTCCCACTTCCGGAGGTGATATTGGAATTTCACTTCTCACTCTTCCCCCCAGCTCCAAAGAAGATGAGGATTTCTCCAAACCCCTTCAGAGGTGTAGAAAGTTCTCACTAAAAAGTGTTGTTACCAGCCCATTCAGGTACATAGCAGCAAATGCTACAGGCTCATTTGAAAACTGCCCACACCTGTAAGCTGAAAACTCCCAAAGCAGTCCACATGTTTTAATTCCCTCTTCCCTTGCCCCTAAACATTCTCACTCAAAATGCCTACATGTCAGGGAATATCAGAAATTTTTGAGCTCTGCATATTGGCAGTAGCCACCAGATAGATGGTGCATTTCATGGTTGCTGGGTAGCCAGAGGCTGGGTTATGTATTTCATTCCTGGTCGTTCACTAAATTTGGGTTCATATTTGCCTGGACTATTGACCAAACCACGATTTGTCAGCCTTTAGTAACAGCTGTACAAAGGATGAGCTTATGTCTGTCCTCACAATTTACTAGGCCCAGGTGTTTCCTCACGATTTTGTTCATTTAAAGAAAGAAAAATAAAGAAAAACCTTCAGTTCTGACCTTTACAAAAAGAGAAATAAGAAAAATGTTGGCAATATATACAGGTGGGGAAATTGCACTTAATTACAGTAGTTTACATCCATTGGACATTTACTTCTTTAATATAACTCTCTATGTATAGGTGGAGATGGAAGGATCGGAGAGAAGTTTATCTATATTTACAGTTTAATTGGCTCAGTTCAACAGCACATGCGATTCCTTCTTCCAAACTCCACATAACTGCTCCAAGTCTCATCAGTCCATTTGGTGAAGGAATATAACTTAAATAGTTTTGATCTTCGTCTTCCTCTTCTGTCAGTCATCAGTACATTTTGTTCTTATTTTCTCATGAGAGCCAATTGCCCTCTCAAAGGCAAATACTTAAAATCCTCAAGACATCTCTTGGAAATACTGCATGAAGGAAATGGAAAAGCACAGTCTCTGGGCGTAGGCACTTCGGTCCTGTCAAGTCACAGAAGGGTGGCAATTAGTCTTGAAGTGCCAGTCTTTTTCAGGTTAATGGGCTTCTCGCTATGGCACTAGACAAGCTGGCTGAGCTTCGCTATGGCAACACCCCTCGGACTTCGTTGGTTACCGGCGTGATGTTGTGGAAAATAAGTTCCTGTTGCTAGGTGCAGAATAAGTGAGGTGTGGAACATCACCAGGCTTGCAGGGGACACTGGGAGGGAACAAGCAGGATGCATGAGTTAGAGAGCGTACAGAAAAAAATGTTGCAATGTGCAGAGGTGGAGTCATGGGACCTGGATGATTTTATGGCACTCGGGATTGAGCTTCCAGGACCATTCAGGTGTTCATAAAACGTTCAGAGTGATACAGACAGTAATTCGTATGCTGCCTTTCCTTCCATAATATTATAGGAGCAGAATATTCTGTCCTGAACCAGGGCTCCAATGTGCCAAGCAGCCTCAGCGCCACGGATTTCTGCTAGTATTCTACACATCCCAGTAGGTCTGTTTATTGTGCTAAGATCCTCAAAAGTATTCAGGGACCTAACTCCCCTTGGAATGAATGAGAGTTAGTCCCCTAAAGGCTCTGGATCATCGAGATCAGTCCTGTTTATACTAATTCCCATTAGCCCCAATGAATTCAAAGGGAAATACTCCAAGGTTGCAGATTGGGCCGATAGCTCTTAGAAGATTTTTATGCAACCAGTACACTGGGTCCAATCCTGTCAGCTGACTTGGTAGTTAAGGACACTCATCGGGGCCTAATCCAACTCCCACTGAAGTCAATGGGTGTTGGATCATGCCCAAGGTCTCAAGAGTTGCAATGGGGAACACAGTGGAAAAATAGTTTTCACGCCAGATGTTGCAAAAAAAGGGCCTGTGTGTGCCCAGCCTATGGGAGAAATTGTTCCGAGATCTGTTCATTCGCCTTTTCAATGCTGCCAAGATCAGCCAAGCGTATGGAGATCTGCTGAGTAAATGCAGTCATACGAGTTAAAAGTTGCTTGGGGGGGGGGGGGGGGGGGGGG
The DNA here is from genome assembly GCF_015237465.2 of Chelonia mydas. Lineage (NCBI taxonomy): Eukaryota > Metazoa > Chordata > Testudines > Cheloniidae > Chelonia > Chelonia mydas. Next base: position 8,044,573 of record NC_051257.2, read on the forward strand.
GGGGGGGCAGCTCATGTTACATACAGGCCAGGAGTTATGACTCTCTGATGGCTTTTTCGTGACCTATGTAAAATGAGTTGAGGATCTCAATCCCAGATCCACACAAGTATTTAGGCTCCTAGCTTGCTGGGCCTCCGTGCCTACTAGGCAGGTGTCCACTTCACATCATCCACGCAACTGGTGCTGCCTTGCTAGGACTCTCAGCAGAAAATGGGTAGTGGGACTCACTTCTTGCACCTAGAGGTGGCCCCTCCAGATGAGAGTTGAGGCATATTGACTACTGGGGAGCATAGGAGATGCTTGCCTTGCAGCTGCTTCTGCTGTGTGATGGCTACACGGAGGACTCCAGTCTCACCAGCACTGACTAGAGAGAAGACACAGTGTACAACATGCCCCTCTGCATTTCTTTTCTCGTCTGCTCGGTTCATCCTCTCTCTTCCTGCCTCACCTCCCCAGCCCCACTCCTGACAAGGTGCATGTGGCATTTCAACAGAGGCTCCAAAGGAGGGAGAGGGGTGAGAGCATACACTGCGAACCACTTGAACAAGGGCAGGAGGGACAGAGATGAGCCCTTGGTGTCCCTCATTGGTCAATTATTTCCCACCTGTAGGTTCCATGATCCTTCACTCTCCACCCTCTCTCATCTCGCCTACTCGGTTCTTCAATTTTCAGATTTTAGGTGGAGAACGAGAAAGCCTGGGGTGACCTTGTAGATTCAGTGAACAACAACAAACATCATAACTGGGAGATAAGGAGCCACCAGGAGGCCTCTATGACATGTCATTAGGGATGGGCCTCACAACTATCTGATGTTTGCTAATGCAATAAAATGGTGGCTCAGCCTTAAGTGTTGTCAAAGGAACTGGGAGTTATTTACCCCTTCCAAGTCTAAACAACCATCTGATAAGAGATCAGCAGTGTGGTGATCAGCAGTGTGGTGCTGGTGAGCCCAGCCCAAAGGGGCGGCTTAACCACTTAAGGCAGCATTCTTCACTGTTGAGCCAGAGACACCGGCTGTGCTCCTCTTCCTGCTTCCCAGCAGGATGGGGATAGAGCACTGCGACTGGCCTATAGGGCAGGAGCGGGAGAGCCACAGTATAGGTCAGAGAGCAAAGCCTACTACCAAGCTACATAGATAAGCCCCATCCACTTTTGCTCTGCTGGAAGGATCCTGTGAAAGGCTAGGAGAGGGAAGATGAATCACGGATAGGCTTCGCATGAAATCTCTCCTTCGAAATGTCTCAAAATCTTATACATACAGGAATTTGCATTGGGCATTTCAGACTTTCCTGAGGAAGGAGCACCCTGGCCCCCCATTTTTATTGGTCTGTCAATCAATACAGATTTCCCATCCTGACCAAGTCTAAACAGTGGCATTTACCTATTTAGGAATGGGAGTGGACACCATCTGAGGCACACCCTCTTCTCGCCCTCCTCCACACACACACTGAACTCCTTCCAGATACATTTCTTCTTTTGCACCCATTCTCTTCCTCCTGCAGCAGCCCATCCTGATAAGATATTATAATGCCCTTCTTCACCACACACCACCAACACAACAGTAGCTTCCAAGAAAATGGTAGGGTCCTCCTCCTACTTTGACCTATTTAAGCCACCGCTTGTATGTGGCACTCTCCACTATTAGCTGGGATGGTCAATCTGCTCAAGTGCGTAAGGTTCCTCCTACTGACTGTTCTAGCAACAGGCCTCAACCCAAGGAGATGTACGTCTTGGAGATGAAGGGTCTGATTTTAATGCCCATCGCTGTATATGTGCAATGAGTAAGTGGCCATGCTGTCTTATGCATTCAGCTGTGGCTGGATACGAAGCTATTTTAGCCCTGGGCCTTGTGCATTTAAGGTGAGTGTGTCTACCTGCACATGGCTTGGCACAGAACTTTACCATTGGAACCACTAGCATTATGCTTTCAACATCAGCACTCATGTCCTTCTGAACACTCAGAGCAAAACTCTAGTTAGCAACCAGTTTGAGGATGGGGGTCAAAGGATCCCTGTGAAATGACATGTATGAGATCAGGAAACAAAAACCTTTTTATTAAACAAAGCCTTCTGACTCTTTTTTTGTTGTCTCAAAATAGAGCATAAATCAGTCAAATGATCAGCTGATGTCCTAGGGCCTGATCCAAAGCCCCCATCTAGGGAAAGGCTCCCACTGACTTCCCTGGGTTTTAAATAGTCCCTTAATGTCTTCTCTTCAGAATTCTGCTCACCTCTTGCTAAAAGCAGTAGGTTGCAATGAAAAAAAAAATTCAATGATATTTAAGATGAAAATTATTTCTTGCCTTTGCCCCTAAAGGTCAAACAGTGCTTGCAGAATGGATTATAGAAAAGCAGGCCCATCTATGCATTCTTGGGCCCGGAAACTTACTAATGAGCTTTGGGACTGCTGAGGGTGAAATTTATTCCAATGCACAGACCCTTGCATCACTCAACTCCCACTCTAGCCCTACTCTTGTGGACTTAAAATGGGTCTTAAGTGGTTCACTTGCCTGGTGCCAGGCCTGTGCCCATGGAGAAATTTCATTCTATGCTCAGTACAATTTGCATGATCAGGTGCTATGGTTGAGTAACATGGTATTTGCTTATTATGCTCAGCGCTTGTTTGCATGGGATAAAACAAGAGTACATTAAAAAAATTCAAGTAAAATAGTGGGGGGGAGGGAGGGGAAAAGAGTGGCTTGATTATCTTGGCCAGCCATGCTTCAAGGTAGCTGATCATTCTCTCCAACGAAGGGCATAAGCCGTCATTAGGCTCCATGACAGGCCTAGCGGGTAGCATCGTGCGCTATTTTGATTAAAAGAACATTTCCTGTATTCAGAGGGCTTGTTTCAACAGGCAAGCATCAAAGTCAACTAGGGGTAAGCCAGGATAATTAATCAAGAGAGAAGTTAGGGCTGAGCGCACACCAGATGGATTGATAAAGCCTTTCAAAGGAAATGGTATTCCCTAGGAGTGCTGATGCGCCTGATTGCCCGACTGATTGAGATTTGTGGGCACAGATAAATGTTTTCCCTGCACACTACAAAGAGTGGGAAACCTGACAGGAGTCGCAGGGGCAGCGGGATTTGGAATTACACTTTCACCTTCCATTTTGTGAGAGAAAGGTTCTGTGGCGGGTCCCACACCCGGGGCCAGATCGTCAGCTGGCATAAGTGTATCTCCCTTGACTTCAAAGGAATGCCGCCACATCACACCCACTGGGGATCTGGCCCACTGACTCCAATGGAGTTGCATCAATTTACACCAGCTGTGCGTCTGGGTCATTGTACTCGGTCTTACACAACCCTGTTTCTTCTCATTTTTAATAGTGGCAGAGCCTTCCCTCTGCCATCCTTGCAGGGAAACTTTAAGGGCATCAGTGAAGATGAACCTGGGCAGCAATTCCAAACATTATTTGCTGTGCATTTGTTGCAAAGATTATTTTCTTCCCACCGTCAGAGCTTAGCAAAAAGAAGTTTATCTGAATACAAGTTCAAGGTTGTCTCCTATTTATCTAGTAATCAATAAGGGCCACATATTTCCCACAGTCCCCAGAGCACTTTTTTTTTTTTTTTTTTGAAAGGGGCTATTGTCTGATCTGGACACTAAAGAGGTAGGGCCTGATTCAACTTCACTGATGTAAATCTGGTGTGATTCCAATAAAGGTTTGGGGACTAGGGACCAGATTCACAGCTGGTATAAATCAGCATAGCTCTATTGACTTCAGTGGAGCTGTGACAGTTTTTAGCAGCTGGGGATTTGGCCCAATAATTTCAATGCTGATACACACAAGCTGAGGATCTGGCTCCAGATTCTGATCTCATTTCCACTCATGTACATTTAGTGTAACTCCAGTGACTCTGACAGTTACACTACCTTGTCTCGCTTACAGTTTAGAGCTGGTCTCTCAATATAATCATTCATTGTCATTTTCAGTAAGCCTTGAATGACAACAAAACAGCAAAAAATCATTTTGATTCAAGGAAGTTAAATTGACTTTGATGGAGTTATGCCAGAGATGAACTTGTCCATTGACTTTGCTGCACTTATCAAAGGCTCTGCATACCACCTTCAAAAGACAAGCCTGGGAGCTTGAATTCATAACTTTGCTAGACACTAAAAATCATGGTCTTCATAAAAACACAGGATTTATGATTTATTACAACAATCTGTAACCCACTAATCTCCCTCTTTATCCTATGACTACAGGGGTGTTAATGGGCCACTTCATCTTACATGGTCTTAGAATCTGTGTGTTAACTACTTATGCTAAACAATCTGTTCCATCTTATATTTAGCTGTGACACTCTGAGTATCTTTCCCAGACCTGAAGAAGAACTCTGTGTAGCTCTTTCACCACCAGAAGTTGGTCCAATAAAAAGGTATTACCCTCACCTACTGTCATAAATATAAAGGGAAGGGTAACCACCTTTCTGTCCACAGTGCTATAAAATCCGTCCTGGCCAGAGGCAAAACCCTTTCACCTGTAAAGGGTTAAGAAGCTAGGATAACCTTGCTGGCACCTGACCAAAATGACCAATGAGGAGACAAGATACTTTCAAAGCTGGGGGGGCGGGAACAAAGGGTCTGTCCGTCTGTGTGATGCTTTTGCTGGGAACAGATCAGGAATGCTCTTCAGAACTCCTGTAAAAAGTTAGTAAGCAATCTAACTAGAAATGCATTAGATTTCCTTTTGTTTAATGGCTGGTAAAATAGCTGTGCTGAATGGAATGTATATTCCTGTTTTTGGGTCTTTTTGTAACTTAAGGTTTTGCCTAGAGGGATTCTCTATGTTTTCAATCTGATTACCCTGTAAGGTATTTACCATCCTGATTTTACAGAGGTGATTCTTTTACTTTTTCTTTAATTAAAATTCTTCTTTTAAGATCCTGATTGCTTTTTCATTGTTCTTAAGATCCAAGGGTTTGGGTCTGTGTTCACCTATGCAAATTGGTGAGGATTTTTATCAAGCCTTCCCCAGGAAAGGGGGTGTAGGGCTTGAGGGGATATTTTGAGGGGGGAAGACGTCTCCAAGTGGGCTCTTTCCCTGTTCTTTGTTTAACACGCTTGGTGGTGGAAGCATAGGATTCAAGGACAAGGCAAAGTTTGTACCTTGAGGAAGTTTTTAACCTAAGCTGGTAAGAATAAGCTTAGGGGGTCTTTCATGCAGATCCCCACATCTGTACCCTAGAGTTCAGAGTGGGGAAGGAACCTTGACACCTACCTTATGCTTTTTAAAATGAGTCATAATAAATCAATACAGCTTGGTGTTACATCTTCATGCTAGTCATTTTTGGGGCCAGGTTTTAAGAAGAAAATGAACTGGATTCACAATGGGTGACAGGTGTTGGGCTGAGAACTCTGGAGACTGTAGTGAAGTCCTCCATATATACACTGAATAGGCACAGCCCAAGCCATGCGAGGACAAGCTTTCCCCTAAACAGATCTGCCAACGTGCCTTAACTCTGCTCTGGGATCACATATAGAGGTAGGTGAATAGCTCACTCTCCACAGCCCATTCACGCTGGGCCCTATCCTTTGAGTCTGCCATTAAGAATGCCAGTTACCAACATGGACACTTGTGCACTATGAACAATCCTGAGACCACCCATTAATTTCCACGCAAAACATTCAGCTGCTGTGGTTTATATTATGCGCCGGTCATCCTGGTATTTAGGGCTGAATATCCAACACTATCCACAAACAGCAACACACAGGCCTTTGGATCAGCTTTTGTGAATTCTGATGTGGTCCCTGAATATCACTCTTAGAACAGTGGAACTGAGAAGCAGACACTGGGGTCTATTCACCACCAAATGTATTGGCTTAAACTCCCATTAGCAGTAGCAGGCGTACCAGGGAAGTACACCCGGAACCGTTCACACTGAGAGAATCCTATCCCACTTTCCCAGTATGCGCCATTACCTGTTTATTGGAAGACATATTGGTTAATGTACTGATGCTGCTGGTATCTGTGACCACCATGGCTGATGGAAACCGGGAAGTGTGGGAATACTGGGGAGGCTCCTGCTTGTGTGCATACACTATGAAAATGAAGAGGACAGACAGCAATCATATAAATGTCTACAGTCTTCATGCAGATGCAAAGCAGTCAAGCCAAAAGGTTTTCAACACATTTGTGGGGGTTTTTTTTGTAAAAACAAATAAGGAGGAGTGCTCTGCATCCTCCTTAGAGGTCTGGAGAATCCACCTGATTTCTCTGCAGCAGCATGCGGAGAGATTAAAGATTAAAATGGCCTGGTTTGATTCAACAGCTGTAGACCCTCAAACCACTTTCTGGGAGGCCATTCTGCTGGAGAACCAAATGTACAAGCAAGACAATGAGCAGGAGTGCTGGACAAGAGCACTGGAGGCAGTGCAGGAAAATATCCTAGATGAAGTCAGTGGGAGTTTTGTTTACCAGGCTGACCGGGAATTGGAATGCCTCATGATCATTAAGAAGCAAGCTCTTTGTCCAGCTGAAAAGCGTGAAGCAACTTCCCATCCTGTTCTCCTCAGACAGGAAAAAGGTAAAAATAATTCTTAACTCTGGTTGGTTGTTTTGAAGGGCTTGTCAAAAACCGTTCGATAGAAAATTGGTTTTTTTGCAAAAAAAGTCTGCTTTCTGAAGAAATTTTGGATTTTTTATCAAATAATGGAATTCCCCAAAACTGAAATATTTCAGTTATGAAATGCTGCTGCAGTGCCTCATGGGAATTGTAGTTCAGGTTCCTCATGCTTTAATTCTTCTCTATGGGTGGTCTCCCCAGACAAACTTCACCTCCCATGGTGCACTACTACCATATAACTGCCATGAGGTACTACCTCCTCTCATCAAGATGAGACAATGATGCATCTTGGGAGATGTAGTCTAACCAGGGACCCTAGTGGAGAGAGGAGTGGATGCCTGAGGTTCCTGAACTACAACTCCCATGAGGCACCACAGTGGTATTTCACAATCTAACTATTTTAGTTTTTGGACAAAATATTTTGCAGAAAATCCAAATTTTCTGTGGAAAACATACATACACCCCACCTCCTTTTCTGACCAGCTTTAGTGTTTCGCAAGATACTCCATCTGCTGCTGCTGTCAAACCTCAGTTCGAGGACCTATGTTATATTCACCAACCGGCTGGCCAAGAAGAATTGGAAGAGTCTTCCCCTCACAGTCTCTGCTACTCCTCAGTTGGCCAAAGGCTTATTCTTTAGTTAAATGAGGCCCCTGGCTGCCTGGAAAAACTAAAAGCCAGGAATAAAGGCCATGTATTCCATTTGGCAAAACACCTTGTTAGTCACAAGGACCAGGCCAGCCTGCTTACTGACTTTTTATCACCTAGGCAAGGATGTTTTAAAAGATTTGTTCTTAAGCCTGAAAACATGCTACAGGTAAACTACACCTGAAAATGCAATAAACATAACGGGAGCATACACTAGTTTACAATTAGACTGGGGTCTTGGAGAATAGTAAAATTGCAATTCACTTATATTATGCAATTAGGCATCTCAACTGCATTGTACATTTAAGCATCTTGCAGAACATGATTCCCCAGTAATTTGGGGAAGGAAACCCTGGACACAAAAGATTTCTTACTCTAATGTAGGTCATAAAGTTGTTGTTTTTTTTAAATGATCATGAGAGTGTAAATGTATTGGACACAATCTGAAAATTGTTGTTCATAGAACTATAATATGAGAAAAACTCAACTAAAAAAACATCAACAGACATAAAAACAAAGGCATCATTTGAAGAACATACAGGTAGTTCATCCTCCCCCACATACCTATGTTCTAACTTCCTTCCCGAAGTGCAAAGACCATAAGAAGTAAAAGGAAATGGTTGGGATTGTCAAGGAGACTAAGGGAGTTAGGCACCTAAATCTTATGGATTTTTACTGACTCTCTTTGAAAGCCCATGCCAATAAATACAGCCATATGGAAAAAGTTATCATCTGTCGCCTGCCCAAATGTCCACAGAGCTAAACCTGTTTATTTTTCAACACCTGCCTGGCCCCCTAACTCCAATAATCATGTTGAGTGTACCTTAAAAGGGTGGTCCTATCAATTGCAGTTAGAGAAGAACTCAAAATTTCCTTGGATAGCACACTATAGGCAAGCACAGGCGCTATGGGGACACAAACAGAAGATCCTCAACCAAATTCTGCTCTGGTGTAAATCCAGAATAACTCCACTGACATTATTCTGAATTTATGCCCGTGATCGAGAGCAGAATTTGGCTCCTGGATTTGCAGACTGGGGATGAGGAATAAGTTTATGCAGAGGGAAGGTGCACTCTGTATTCTAAAAGAGGAGCAAATACATGTACTATGGAAGGGTGAGATGGGAGGGGTGTAACAATGGGGAGTGGGCAGCATTAATTGCCCTGTGTTGGTTCCCTCTGATGAAAACTGAGTAATTTCCTCTTTGGGTTCTCACATAGTCCTGAAAGGTGAAGTTCTGGAGTTTTCATTCCCCTGATGCTCTCTGGGATTAAAAATTCTTCCATAGTGCAGCCTTTTTATCTGACTGTTTTAGGGCTGGAGAGTCTGAGATTCCCCCCTGAATCAATCTACTTTGGAAAGGGAATGTCCTAACACCTGCAGGAGAAGACGACCCCGGTCATGAGTTCGAACCAACGAACTGGAGGGGTGGAGAAGGCAGGGAGGGGAGAAAGCAAAGTTAATTCAAAATGTATTTATGACAATTGGCAATTATAATGCAGCTAAATCCTTCCCTTCAGGCCTCAACAAATACCTGACAAGATCCTTACTGTGTGAATTCTGCAGCTGCGTCACTGTGGCCATAAAAGGCTGCTGTGTCATATGGCTGGGCGACTGCTGCATGAGTGGCTGTTGATGAGGACTGTGTAGCTGCTGGGAAAACTGGACGGGTTGTAAAGCTGCCAGACTTCCGGCAACACTGTTGATAACAGGGACGCTCTGCGCCTGGGAAGTATTTAGACCTATGAGAACAGAAGAGAACGAAACAACGTGTCAAGATTTCAGTGCAGGTGGAATCAGAAACAGAGACAGCTGCTGCAGTGGAATAAAAATCGAGATGAATGTTATCTTCATACATTGGAGATACCCACAAGGGTTGTGCTGTATATTGTCTGCTTCTCTCTGCTGTACAGCAGGGTGCGCAGTAAACCCTAGTAAAAGAAAATGAAAGGGTTTTATCCCCCTCTCAAATACATCTGTTTTCACAGCTTTCAATGGAGTTCCTCATAGTTTATGCCTAGAGCAGCTGGTCAGATCAGGTCTTGAACACACTGGGTGAAATCCTGGACCCATTGAATTTAATGGCAAAACTCCCATTGACTTCAGCAGGGCCAGGATTTCACTCATGACACAGAGCCACTGCTTCCCTTCCCCTCTGAACTTGGTGGCGAAACACCATAGCATGTGGCAAGACCACAAAGTGCACTAGTGCTGGGAGCGAAGAACATTACTATACCCAACTGGAACTACAGAGGAGAGGGAATTCAGAGCTGCAGAACGGAAGTTACTCACATACTGCTTCTAAACATACCAGCCAAGGGGATAAAAGCCCCATCAACAGGAGTGTACTGAAACTAGAGAGTGGTGAGGCACTTACTTTGCGCGATTGCCATGACGCCAGAGAGCGGTGTCATGATGAGGTTCTGGGACTGTTGTGGGTTGTGATGGGGCAAGCTGTGGATATTGGTCAGGGTACTTACAGGGGGCAGCCCACCTCCCGAAACAGAGATCTGTCAAGAAACCAAAAGGGACAACAGACGTCAGAGGTGCAATGGACAGGAGCTGGGTGACCAAACAGCTCCTAGACAAACAAAAGTGACTTTGGCTAGGGCCAGCCATACAGAAATGACTCCCTTCATGCATCATGAGGCCGTTTCACAGAAAAGACAAGCAAAATCATCTCATGGAAAGTGACCCAGTCAGCTGGGGGGACTCCACAGTTTACATCAGTTGGAAGCTCTCTGGGACAGGAACTCTCTTTTTGTTCTATGTTTGTACAGTGCCTAGCACGATGAGGTCCTGATCCATGACTGGGGCTCCTAGGTGCTACTGCAGCACAAATAGTTAAATAAACCACAACAGCAACAGAGAGAGGCATTTCAGGAAACCTGCTTCCACTGCTCCCATCAGTCTACCAGATCCTAAATTTTGGATCCTCAAGTCACACTGCAAAAACTCATCTTTTTGCCCACGCCTTTTCTGAGTAAACAGCAATGTCGCCAATTCTTGAGAGTTCATTGCAATTTTCTTAGTATTTAGTGTTTTATTCTTAAAGCCTCAGATCCTGGAGTCATGTGATTATGGGAGAGTCAGAGGTTTCATTAAAAAAAATAAAATAAAGCACAAAAAACCCAATAACTTTCTAGCCCTCTGGTTACAAAGAAAGGGTGAAAAATTTGAATAATAAAGGTTAAAAATACAGAAGGCAAAGAACAGACCCCACATGTATTATTTTTAAAAATTTCATGAATTTTTAAGCCAGTTTCATCATTTTAGGGGGCCAGACTCATGATTTTTGAACTGCTGCAGCTGGCAATACTGAAACAGGCTATATGGTAGAGGAATGCTAGTTAAGTGACTCTGGTTAGGTTTAGGATCCAATTCAGCAAGGGACTTAAGTAAATGCCCAACTTTAAGTGTGTGACTTGTCTCATGGACTTCAAGGGGACTGCTCATGTGCTCAAAGTTACGACACATGCTTATGTGAACGTCTTGCTGAATCGAGGTCTTGATGTTTCGGACAGCAACCCAACTGCTTATACATGGGTGCCTGAAATGAGGTTGTTTAGGCCTGGTCTGGAGGGGAGATATGTCCCACTTACAGCCATCACTATAACTGCACTATTGCAAACCTTGGTGCAGACAAGGCCAACTGCTTGACATCACAATAAGCTTTCCCAGTGCATATTGTGGCTTTCCTTGTCTACAATGGTGAGGGTTTTCACCAGTGGCTGAAATTGGGGTCCCTGATGCAGGCAAGGATTCAGATACCTAAACAAAACCAGTCTGATTATCAGAAGTGCTGAACATCCACAAATTTCACTGATGCTGATGGAAGTCGCAAGTGCTCATCCCTTTGAAAAATCAGTCCACTTTTATTTAGATACCTCAGTATGGATTTAGGAGACACTTCGGGGTCCCCGGTGTGAAATTTTTGGCCTCAGTTTACAAGTGTATCTTGCACATGTGAGCTTGAGATGGGCCTACCTTTAATTGAAACAAATATATCGGTGGATTTCAGAACATGAGAATGAGTCAGATTTTCTTATCCGATATTTTCCCTCTTCAGAAAGTTCCTCAAGGCCAGCTTACACCACAGCAGGTGTGCAAGTCAAACAATCAGTCACAAAACCATGGAAGTCTCTTGCAGTTTGGGCTAATTTCAAACTTGAGATTAGGACCAAAAACTTGAACCAAAAGAAACCGCTAGAGATCACGTCACCAAGAAAGTATTCAAACCACATCATTAAAACAACCTTCCACTGTCATAAAACAATGACAAGCCCAAACTCCTTATAGGTTCAATAGCATGTGCCTCAAACAACAACATTATTTTAAGCTGCAATGACTTCCTTGGCTGCTGTTAATTTGATATGAGATATTAGAGAAACATGTTTACACACTGGAAACGACAGCCCACAGCATATTTGTGTTAAATAACTCGCAAGCACTAGCTAGCTCTGTGGAGGAGATCAGACATAAACTAGATAACAGCTCCATACGAATGGAGGACCATAAATGTTGTTGATGGTGCTGTACACCCTACACTCAAAAGGGCTGGTTGAGCACTGCGTCAAGCTGGGTAAAAGCTTTTACTGCTGTGCATGTTTGTGTGATGGTTAAAATTGGTTCCATTTCAACTGTAACTTGTTCAATTTCAAACAAGCACCGGCGTGCTTTTTCCCATGCTGCCCCTCACACTTGGGAGGAGCTGCCTGTAAACATCTGCAAAACGACCTCATTGTCCTCCTCCAAATCCTTCCAGAAAGCTCTCCTTGGCTGTGATGGGCTATAGAAACCTTGTTAACAGTTAGGCAGCTAGAGTGCAGAGACCACTGGCTATCATCATGCTGACCAATCTCATCTAATTGTGCTTCCTCCATCTGTCTGTCTGTCTATGCACCTGCGGTCTCTTGCATAGGCGCTGACTCTGTGGGTGCTCCGGGGCTGGAGCAACCATGGGGAAAAATTGGTGCTCCCTGCCCCACCCCAGCTCACCTCTGCCTCTGCTCTGCCTCCGCCTTCTCCCCTGAGCACGCCGCTGTGTCCTGCTTCTCCCCTGGCTCCCAGCACTTGCGCCGCAAAACAGCCATTTCGCGGCAGCAAGTGTTGGGAGGGCAGGGGGAGAGGAGGGTGAACACGGCATGCTCGGGGAGGAGGTGGGGCTGGGATTTGGGGAGGGGTCCAATAGGGGCACGGAGGGGGCGGAGTTGGGGTGGGGACTTTGGGGAAGGAGTTGGAATGGGGATGGGGCAGGGCCGGGGGGAGGGGGGGGGCAAGCACCCACCAGCGCTGGAAAAAGTCAGCGCCTGTGGTTTCTTGTCTTATATGGAGACTGTAAACTCTTTGGGGGCAGGGACGGTCTTTATTCTGTTTGTACAGCGCCTATCACCACGTAGTTCCTCTCTGTGACTGGGATTCCTAGCTGCTACTGCAATACAATAAAATAAATAAGGTGTTTGGGCTACTACTTCAGAATACTCTCCTGAGTTTTAAAAGGAAAGGCTCACAATGCCTTAACAGTCATTTTATCCATTGATTTTTAATGCCTGATGTGTCATCTATTCTTCTGGATTATTTTTTATTATTATTCGTGATCTGCTTAGAAATCCATCTCCCAAACTTTTGGGGCATGTGAAATCTGAACATATGGGGTCACTTGAAAAATCCAGATCTCTCTTTGCAGTGAGAGTCAAACCTAACGTTTGGATTTAAAGGCTTCACTGTAGGAAGTTGTTAGGAATCTGGATTCAAATTCTGTAGTTTGGGCCCACTGATATTTATTACCATTGCCCCATATCTTTTTTCAAGGCCCTCATTAGGGAAGTACTTGAAGCCAGTTCCCATTGTCCTAATCTATATTATGACCAGGACTCATTTATATTTCAAAAGCCTGCGTGTGGGCCACCATCTTGTCTCTCTCACCAACAGAAGCTAGTTCAATAAGAGAGATTACCTCCCCCATCTTGTCTCTCGAATACCATGGGACCAAGACAACACTGCAGGTCACCATCTAATTAACACATTGGGGAGTTGAAAGGGGACCTTCAGAGTTAAATGCATAAGCTGCTACAGCTTGAACTACAGAGCCTTGTTTACTGGGTCTGTAACTAGAGCTTGGCATTTTCAAAATGTTAAAAATAAATTGGGTCAGACCAAAGCCAGAGGTTTTTTTGAAATTTTTTGGGAAATTGAAGTTGAAAAACATTTTCATTTTGGGTCAATTGAAACATTTTGTTTAGCTATCCACCGTTCCGAACTGTTTTTGAATGTCTTAAAAAAAGAGAGATGATTCTGATATAAAAAAGGCCCTTTCAAACTGAAAAAAGGAAAAACATTTCAATTTTTTAAAGATTTTCAGACAATTAGACATGAAATCGACATGAATTGGCAAAATGTTTTGGTGTCACCAAATCTGTATTTTTTGCCCCCCCCCCGGAAAAAAATGAAGAAAAAAATGAAAAAGAAAAAGCTTTGGCCAAAACTATTCCGCTCAGCTTGAGCGGTAACAGATTCTCATCCTCTGTGAACCAGGTGCAGAGGAGGACCAGTAACACACATCGAGCAGCAGGTTACGAGTGTAGGTGTTACCCGGGATGCGTCTGTGTGTGTGTGTGTGTGTCCGTGTGTGTGTGTGTTGGGGTCAGAGAGGGGAAGGGGCTTGCTTGTAAAGAAACTGCTTCCCTGGTGAAACTTAGAACTTTGGAGGGCTTAAGGAAAAAAAAAAAAATGAATGAGCATTTTATCAACACGAATGTCAGCGTCAGTGAAAAACAAACAGTGATCCACCCTCTGTGCTACTTTACAAGGCATTCAATCAATAAAATGAGAACGGGCCTGTGTCAGGTTTATTGGCTGGGTTCAGAACGTTCACCACTACCTGGCGGGGAAAGCTCTGGTCCGAGCGCTGCCTTTGACTCATGGCAGCTGGGATTTTTTTTACCCCGCCCCCCAGCCCTACAATGCTTCATTGTTTAACGTGGGCCTTGTGTGAAACTTTAAAAAAAAAAAAAAAAAGAAAAAAAAAAAGTCTTGTTTGTTTTGCCTGCTGGGCCCTCTTATCTTATCAGCTTTGGAGCTACAATAGGCCAGGTGTACTCACCATTTTACCATCAGGTGAGAGTAAATTGTGGCCCGGGTCCAACCCTGCTGGAGAAACCTGCTGTAGGACGGACTGGCTGGTGGTCACCATGGCGTTGTTGCCATGGTGACTGATTGTCGAAGAGGAAGTGACCTCATTGTTCCCCTGCTGGCTGTATCGGACTCCTGCAAAAACAAGGCCAAGTGCAGTGTATTAACAACCCCCATCAGCCAGACAGTCATAAATAGGGTTGCCAACTGTTTAATTGCACAAACCGAAAAACCCTTGCCCCGCCCCTTCTTGGAGGCCCTGCCCCTTCTCTGGGCCCCCCCCCACTCATTTCATCCCCCCTCCCTCCATCGCTCTCTCTCCCCCACTCTCACTCACTTTCACTGGGATGGGCTGGAGCTGAGGGGTTTGGAGTGTGGGAGGGGGGCTCCAGGCTGAGCCTGGGGCAGGGGGTTGAGATGCACAAGGGCTGTGGGGTACAGGCTCTGGGAGGGAGTTTGAGTGCAGGAAGGAGCTGAGGGAGGGTGTTGGGGTGCAGGAGGGGCGAGGAGTGCAGTCTCCAAGCAGGTGGTGCTTACCCCGGGTGACTCCCGGAAATGACCAGCATGTCAGCACCTAGGCCCAGAGACAGCCAGGTGGCTCTGCATGCTGCCCCTGCCTGCACGCACCGCCCCTGCAGCTCTCATTGGCCGCGGTTCCCAGCCAATGGGAGCTGCAGAGTTGGCACTCGGGGCGGGAGCAGCGTGCAGAGCCTCCATGGACATCCCTGCATCTAGGAGCCAGAGGGATATGCTGGTCGCTTCTGGGAACCATGCGGAGCCAGGGCAGGTAGGGAGCCTGCCTTAGCCTCTCTGCACTGCTGACCAAACTTTTAGCAACCTATTAAAATCTCCCAGATTGGTTTCAGTAGCCACCGGGCGATTGATTCCGATTCTGGGAGACTCCCAGCCAATCCGGGAGGGTTGGCAACTCTAGTCATAAAGCATTTTCATTATATACGACAGGTTAAAACGGCAGCAAACAACAAGTCAGCATGAGATGGTGACATTTCTGGGGAGAAAAAAGGACATTTTTCATGGCTTTTATTTAAAATAAATAATAACAATAATAATAAAAGACACCAGGGATAAAACTCTTCTGATACCGCGTAGTCAGAGACATCTGTACATCCGTTACCAAGGCAGCCACGATAGTTCATGATCTTGTTGCTCTGTGCCTTTGTTACTAGTCTTACATGTGTGCTTGCAAAAACACCAGGCCTCATTACTGGTGTTGTTTTCTTACAAGGAACACACGAGATGGGCTCAAGAGGGATCTCGATTCCTAACACTCCAAAAACTCATGAGATAGAGCTCTTCAGAGCCAGGGATTTGCTTTGGGACTGTTTTTAATCTTCTACGCTGATTGAGAACAGTAGAACTCCTATCCATGCACCACAAGAGATGGGAAAAATTGTATATGAACCCACAATGTTTGGGCAGGTGGAAAGTTGGGGGTAAGTTTTGGGTTTGCTTCATCTCTCTAATCACTGACAACAAAAGCAGTGAGAACAAGACATTGGGCAAGGGGCTTGAAATCTTTTGCGCCTTAGCTCTGCTCAGTTGTGTCTTCTGTATCACTTAGAATCTGGGTCTCAGAGTGGTTTTGATTTGTTTCGCACTTACTTTCTCAGACCTGGTTTGAATCAATTTAATTTGCTTTGCATTTGCTTTTAAATCTCTCGTTTTGATGGCACGGATGTAGGAATTCTGAAGTAAAGGCAGGAGTGTTTGGGCTGCTCATTCACATGCAGTTATCCATAATGCTCTTCCTTCTAGCAAAGAGTTATTTCATGACACGTTAAAGAGTCCAAGCAAATCGGTGATGCACGGAATCCAGTGCTAGGTGCTTTGCTAGCCAGAATTGGGGAATGTTTCTCCCCTGTCTTCCAGAATTCAGGTTAGGGCAAAGTTTCCAAGGTGCCCTCAGCCAGGTCTCAATAATTGCACCTGCAATTTGGTTTTCATGATTATTTACTTGTGTAAATCAGACAGTTGGATGTCTTGCCACCCACAATTTGTGCATGCAAGTGCGATTCCTATGTGCAAATGCAGCATTTTGCATGCAAGAAAGCCAGCAACCAAAACGCAGAAGGCAACTGTAAACCACGTTGGTTTAAAATATGTTGCCCTTGTTGCATTTGGATTTGCTTTTACACCACCTGTTCTTTTAGACAGGTTACCCACTACTCTGCAGTCACGCCATCTATTGCATTGGACCAGTGACAGGCAGAACGAGAGTGCTCAGAATATGCACAGCACTGTTTAAGCCTGTCTAATTGCACTTTATGCAACATGTATTCGTTGCTGGGCTGAGAGGCGTTTCAGGGCTGTAAAACCCTTGATGGAGAGCTTTTGTGCAAGAGCCACCTTTCCACAGATGTTTACAACCTCCCCCCGAAACAGTAAAAGCTAGAAAGCCAACAAGAGAGAAAGTACACAATGCGTGCTGACAGGCTGGCATGCATCCAGGAGTCAAAGGCCCCGCGTTTATTTTACTGTCAGTCAAAGTTCTGTCCCAAAATGGGTTGTAAAGACAACCTCAGCGGAGAAGGCCAAAGCTAGTCAAGGACTTGCAGGAAAGCACATGGAAAAACGATGTCACCTCTGATCTAGTCCCAGCTGCTGTTATTTAACTGCAGACTTGACAGCAGGCGTGGGGACTCACACAGGAAGAACACCAGCACTCACTTCGCAGATTCCCCTGAACCCAGTACTTATGTCACTAGAAATGTTTTTAATTTTAGTCCTGGTGCAAGATGCCAGACTGGCGCCCTGGTGACTCAAGGCCTCTGTTTAACTGCACAATGGAGACTGGCCGAGCAAGATTCACCACCTTGTTCCACCTGTGACCGCCCCTCTCCTTGTGGCTGGGCCATCTCTCAGGGCAAGAGGGCATTTCATGTCAATTCAGTTCTTGGCCTTGCTATCTTGGACCCTGATCCTGAGGTGAGATCTGTGCAGATGTACCCCAGCAATATCCAAGAGCACCACTGGCTTCAATGGGGTCTGCGTGGGTGCAAGGGTCCACCCACTGGGGAGCCAATTGCAGCGTACCCTTCACCCTGGTATCTGGGCCTCTCTGCTGAGACAACCCAATGTGCCAAAGAGAATTACTTGTGATGATGTTTCTAATGACATGGACACTCTCCCCACTGTAACAGGAAAGGAACCCCTCCCCTCAACTAGGCTACAACTGCAAACAAGGTAACGTACTCAGGAATTTGTCAGTGTTTATGACAACATTTAAAAAATGGGGGACAATCAGGGCCAAAAATTAACTTCAGTTTTCCTGGTAAATATCAGGGTTAATACTGGGGAACAGGAGGACAGAAAAAAGCATCAAATAAGAGAAAAATAAGAGTATTGAAAGTCAAAGCAGTTGAATGTATAGTTTACATATATTAACAGTATGTACACATATGTACCATGCACGCATGTGTATGTATCTCCCACCACATTGCTTTACTTTAGCAGACGGCCTTGCATTTACGCTTTGACTAACTTATTATGACCACATTACCTAATGTTACGTCCTGGATTTTCTTAGCATAATCAGTATTTTCATGTACTTAAATGGTCTAAAATTTGGGTGAAAACCAGTAAAAACCAAAAGTCTACGCTGCGATCATGACTGCAGCTTGAGTTGACATCCCTGAGCTAGCTAGCCTGGGTCCCTGAGCAGCAAAGCCACAGCAACGCATGCTTCAGCATGGCTAGCCAGCGAGTAATTCCCCAGGGTTCTGGACGGGCCATGCTTAAGCCTGTGCGGTTATGGCTTCACTGCTCCAGTACCCAAGCTAGCAACATTAAAAGTAGCTCAGGTACAAGTCAGGTCCCATGACTGCAGCATAGACATACCCACAGTTATAGCTATAGATACAGCTGCACGCTCCTGTCATGTACTGGTTTGGACTGTGAGGTGAGTGAATCTGTGTCCCATGAGATGACTATTCCCCCTCCTCCGGCCTTCAGCTCCTGATTCTCTCAGCTATCAAAAAGTGTTCCTAGCAGCCAAGTGCAGTCTGGTTCTGACTTCCCTTTCAGGCCTTTATGAATCACGTTTCCCCTCCTGACTCAGTCTTGAGACACTTATGAGTAACAGATCGTGTCAGGGAAATAAAAGAATGACAGCTCCAAAGGGAAGAGGACATCTCAGCCCATCAAAGTCTACATGCACCAACGATCCAGTCTGGAATTAGCACAATGCTTCAGTATAAATATATTTAATTTGGCTAAAAAATCCCCTGCATTGATAACCATAGGACCTGTAGTGTGTCACTGGAAGGCATCTACAGCTGATCACAAATAATTAACTGAGGAAACCCACTGGAAACAAAAGCTGCTTTTACGAGGCCACCTTGGCAAATGCAGCATAAAAGCCATTTATTATAAACAGTCAAGCGCTACATATAACAAGCAGGTTTAATACACTCTCTTGGGAGATTGAACTGACTGGTTATGATAGGTACAGGACTGGCAGCCCTGGAGCTTGATTGCCTCTGTCTATTCACAGAACAGATACAGCATGGGCAGCAGAGATGCAATTGCCTCGCCATTGTGCCTCAGCCCTGACGGAGAGGGACACCACCTCGAAAGGGTCTGAAAGGGGTTCAGTCTCCACGGCCCATTCCATCCTTAACCTCTATGCTGAGACCCCAGTAAGAATGCTAGTTAGCCCCAGCGGAGATGCAGAGTCCTGTCCAGTAAGAAACTGGAGTGAGACCACCAACTCACTCACACAGGCCACCGCAAAGCTTTGAGATGTGACGAATATTGACAACGTAGCGTCTGTCATTGCCGAGAATCCAACAGGGTTTTACAAACATCTTTGAAAGGCTCCAAGTTAAAGCTAGGTGAAATTTTTCAGCCAAACATTTTTCCCCCCCACCAATAAAATAAAATAAAATAAAATAAAATCCAGATTCAGGGCAGCTGCAATATTTTGCAAATTCATGTCAAATTCACCAAAATCGTCTCCGTTGATAATAACTTCCCCCCCCCCCCCAAATCCCAAGACATTGAAACATTTTATTTCGACATTTTCAAGATGAACCATTTTGATTTTGCAATTTGAAAAGACTTTTTGTTTGGTAATGCACTTCAATTTCATTTTAAAAATGCTTTAAAAAGCTCAAAAAAACAAACGAAACATTTTGTTTTTTGGTCGAACAAAATGTATCATTTGCTCTGTAACTTTTCTTTTTTTTTTTTTTAAAGTGTTTTGTTTCACTGAAAATTTCAACAACAACAAAAATTCATGTTTGGTTAACATTAAATATTTTGCCCTCAATTTTTCAGAATGGCCAGCCAACCAAAAAACAAACAAACAAACAAACATCAGTTATTTGTACAGCTCTACTGCAAGCCTCATTACCATCCTGTCCCCCCACTAACCTACCTACCTACCTACCTTCCTTTCTTAATGACCTTCTACACCACAAGGGCTGTGATTGAGAGCTATGGACGAATTGTAGGAGAGCTGATTGCAGCTTTGCCATGACATGTCCCAGCATCGTATGATGGCTACACAACATCGCAAATCCTGAATTTCACAGATACTGAAGTGACAAGGAGCTGTGAAAATATCAGGCTCTTCATGTGAGAAGGACCCAAGTAAATCACAACTGTCCTAAGCATTTAGGGCAACTTAGTGGCAGCCCCGTATAAATGAGAAAAATAAGATTCCCTACAGTCCACGTGGAAGGCAACTAAAATGTTCAAGTTGGAGATGCATCAGGTGGCTTATGTGGAGCTCTGCTCTAGTTGAGCTGCCTGGGGCTACAAACCTAGCCTGGAAACCTAGTGGATTTCTTTGAGAGCCTTCTGATACGCCTGCTTCTGGACAGAAACGAGCAGTACAGAGGTAGCAAAAATGAAAGAAAATGGGGTGGTTGGGGAGGACAAAGGAACTTATACAAATGTCACAAGAAATTTGAAAAAGTTTGGGCGAAGTTTCACGTTGGTCATTATTTCAGCCAAGGGGAGAAAGGCCCAAGCGTCATAATGTGGGTTAGTTCAACCACAAGTTGGTGGGCTTGATGCAGAAATCAGTGGGTAAAAGTTTAAGAACTAAATGATCATTGATGGTTCCTTCTGGCCTTAAAACCCTATCAATCAATGGTGGTGAAAGAAAAATGAATGATGGTGGATTAGAATGATCTGACATGACATTTTTCCTCCTTTAAAAATTAGCATAGAAACGTAGAGTTGGAAGTCAACTCTAGAGGTCATCTAGTTCCATCACCACCCACTGAGGAAGCACCGAACTGACACATGTGCACCCACCCACCACCGAAATGCAACCACCTCTGGAGAGAATCTGTATGATTCTTCACACACTGCCCAACAAACAAGTCCAGAATGAACATGAAAAGGCCTCTCTCAATCTTTTTCTTTAGATATTCAGCTGGTTAAACATGTTGAACAGTTAGGAATCCTCCTGTGATGACTTTGGCTCCTGGTTTTTCCCCAGCAACTCTCCCATCCCTGATAATGGAAGAATGTTCTTTGGCAGATAGACATTTGCCAGTCTGAGTGACTGTCCCAGCCACGAACAGGGTAAACATTACTCAACTAAATCACTGTCACACACATTCTTGTCCTGTATTCCTAACCTCATGCAAAGTGTGTTCCAACTGCTGTTGGGTCAGAAAATCTGACAAATTATTTAAACAAAGGGAGGGGAGATAAAACCAAGAAGGGGGAAAAGTGATATTTTTTTTAAAAAAAATCTATAAATGATAGACAGCTCCTGTTTTCTTTAGTAGGAAGCAAAAATACGATTTGGTTCCTTATGGAAAAGCCCTATCTAACTTATTATGGCACAAACCAATAATGTTTTATAGAAATGTAATAGGATTCTATTGAAATTACTCTAAAAACCGGTAGTATTTTATAGAGAATGAGTGTCTTTCTAGAGGTTTTAGCAATACTATAAAATTCTGCACTAGGGATATTATACTCTGTTAAATCCTAGACAGTTGTTTCAATCTCTATTAAATATAGTACGGTTTTTCCACAAGGACTGATTCTGTTACAAACACAAAAATCACAATATTTCCAACCCTGGGTCTCAAAAATCATGAGTTAGCCCCTTCCTGCTCCCCCCAGCCAATAATGTGATTGGCTTAAACATTATATTCTTTTAAAATGATGCATTTGGGGTTCTTTTTATTTGTCTTCTGGTTTTTGAGCCTTTAGAATTTATATTTTCAAGCTTTCTTCTGCCCCTGTGAGAGTAAGAAGTTTTGTTTTAAGTAAAAAACAAAAAAACTGAGATTTTCACATAATCACATGACTCCAGGTGTTGGGGCTTTAAGAAAAAACACCAAATATTGCAAGACATGATAAAATAATGAGAGTTGGCAACACTGCATCCACGGGTGGTAAGAAAGATGGCAGTCTTGACATTCGTGCTAAGTGGAATTTTTTAGATAGGTTCAAGGGAGAAAGAGATGGTACAGCTTGGTCAATTTCAGAGAAACAGCAGCTTTAGCTGTGTGGGAAGTATCTACATGGTGAGGAAGCGAATAATTGCTAACATTGCACTAGGGTCATGTTTACACGACGAGTTAGGATGTGATTCCCTTGCTCGTACATATACACATACTTGTGGTAGCTCGCTGAGAGCGAGCATGAGTATAAACATCAGGATAGCTGCAGGAGCACTGGCTGGGGAGCAGAAGCCTGCCTGAGCATGTAAAAATCCACCTGAAACTGGTGGGTATGTACTTGGGACAGCTCAGCCATGCCTCCGCTGCCACTACCCAGAATGGCTACACTATTTATACTCAAACTAGCTTGCTGAGAGCTAGTACGCGTATGCGATAAGGACAATCATACCCTTAGCTTTTAGGTGGGTCCTACACCACTGAAATAAAGCGTATTGTGCAGCCAGGTGGTCTAAGCAGGGGACTAACTCAGTTCTTCTCTTGGCTCTGACATTAAGCCACTCAATTATTCTGCCTTGAATTTCCCCTTCCACTCAATGGGGGTCATTACTATCAGTTATACAGCACCAATGCCAGGCAGATACTTTCACTTACGTAGGTGGATTAAATATGTAATGTCTGTAAAACAATGAAAAATGCTGGGATGATTATTAACTTATTAATTATTATTATTATTAACAGTGTCCCCTAAATATCTTGATTGGCTTTTAGCACCCAAAAGCACTCAGTAGTTTTAGAGCAGAACACACCGTTCTTAGCTATGTTCGTATAAGAAGCCTAGTAGAAGATGCCATATTTTAGGCTTTGCCCAGGCAGCCTCCATGCTCATAAGGTGCCTCCCACACCCATTCACCCGCTCACTCTTTTCTCCTCACATGCTTATTGACGGGTTTTCACAATGCCCCGCAAGAAGCGAGTTTGTAACATAGTTTGTACAAACAGGAAACACAAATCTATGCTCAGTCATCCCCACCCAAGGGTTGCCCAGTGCATCCGGATTAAATGTTTTCTGAGTGGCTATGGAGTCTGAGATCCCTTAAAGGGGCCTGATTTTCAGAGCGTGGGTGCTCAGCACGTCCTGAAAAATCAAGGCCTTTAAGTGTCTCAGATTGGGCACCCAAAAATGGAGACCTCCACAATCACTAATCCCCTTTTTGAAAAATTCTCCTTCTAGCCTGTAAACGGTTTGAAACAGGGACTGCCCACTGTCCTATACTGAGCCCATTGCAGGTGTTCAAAGGACACATGATCCATTAGAATCCTAGAAACATAAGGCTGGAAGGGACCTTAATAGGTCATCTAATCTATCCCTCATGCTCTAGTAGGATTAAGTATGCCTAGACCAGTGGTTCTCAGACTTTTGTATTGGTGACCCCTTTTACATAGCAAGCCTCTCAGTGCGAACCCCCTTATAAATTAAAAACACCTTTTTTTATATTTAACACTATTATAAATGATGGAGGTGAAGTGGGGCTTGGGGGTGGTGGCTGACAGCTCACAACCCCCCAGGTAATAATCTTGTGACCCCCTGAGGGATCACAACACCCAGTTTGAGAACCCTGGCCTAGACCATCCCCGGCGTATATTTCTCTAACCTGTCCTTGTGTTTGGTATGGTGCTGATTGCCAGTGATCTTTTGGAAATCCTGTGATCTTTGCCATCAGCTAGAAAAATCATAAGCTATCTTGCAAACACAGCAGCTGTTTTCTGCCCCAGAACATAATGCTTTCCTCTTGCAAAGGCTTGGGACAGAGAAGGCCCTCAGAGATCTTCCTAATGTAGTCAGAGTTCATGGTTTACGGAAAGGTCGGACGTCTTTTGTGAAGTTGGATCCATTGTTCCCTATCCCCCCCTTATAGTTCCACAGCTTGAAGTAGCTCCAGTGTAAAGAGATTTTATTTCTCCCCCGTCTTCCCTGCCCATCACCCCACTGCAGCCTGCGCTGATAGGAACCTGCATAAGAAGCACTGTCCATGGGCTTGTGCTTTTTGTAGCGCTACCGCCCTAATATAAAAGTCTGTTTATTGGACCTGGCTATTGTTTGGCCACCAACTTGTAGAGCCTGGGAAATGTTTTATTGGCTTTTCCATGTTTTCGAGGGCAACTAGCCCAGCATCAGCTCCAGCCCAACCATGAAAACTTCAGCTCCTGATGGCCTTTAACCACAGGGTTTTGTTAGACTAAGGCCGTGGCTTAAGAGGCAAATTCCTCCAGCACTAGGTTTGACTCAGGATAAACAGCCAATTAAATGACCTACGAGGAGGAGCCCAGCATAGGCAAGAAGCTTTCCACTGCTGAAGATTTAAGTAAAGGCGGCCATCAGTTGCTGTTTACGAGACATAGGTGGGGGCAAGGATTTGGGGATGCTGGAGTCCACACCCCGGGTCTTAGGACTGAGTTGAACCCTGAGGTGGGGAATTTTCCTGTCTCCGTTTTGCTTAGGTGATTCATTTTACTCAGCACTCATGTCACTTAGAACCCTGGAGCTTCATGGGCCTTGGGGAGTTTGGGGGTGGAACCTGGGTTTGCAATGGAAGATGGTGAGTTTCATTTGGTTTGAGATTCACTTGGCTTGAGATGGTGAGTTTCACTTGGCTTGTGAATATTCCACATGGGTCCAGCAGTGCGTTTCAGGTCCCAAGAGGAGAGCAGTTATTCTTACTGGTAAGAGGAAGAGAGCTATAATCACACGGATTACTGTCAGTGATGATCAGATGATTATTACTCTCTGGTTGATCCTGTGCTTTCCTGTCCCAGGTGAAGAAGAAATAAAAGTATCTGCCTCCAGCACAAGGGGTAAATCTTGCTTCCCTTCCCAACCTCTTGCAGGCATTGGAGACCTTGTAGGCAGCAGAGCTGGGGTGATTCTGATGTGCAATGGAGCTAGCAGGAGGGAGTCTGTATCTTATGTTCAACGTGGAGCTGTGCACTGTGGACTTTCTTCCCATCCTGGCAATCAGAGGGGCTAGGGGTTGAAGGGCAGAGCTTCTGGATCAGTACCTGTGTGGACTTGCCAGCCAAGCCAGTTCCCTACAGGGAGGCCTGCAGCAATAAGAACCCTACAACACCCTTAAGGCGGCAGTAAGGTCCCTCGCATACGGCTCACTTGCTCAGGGCCATGATTTAGCCCTACAAGCTGTAAAATTCTGCTCGTGTCTCAGAAGCAAGGAAGCCCCAGCCTGTCTCTCCTTCCTGGAGCCAGGGCCTTGAAATAGCAACAGGATAACACCCACAGAGGTAAATTCCTCAGGCATCACAGGAATCCCACTCTCTGTGGCCCACCTCAACTCCCTTTAAAGAAAGCCCAGGAGCAGAGAAAGGTAGCCCACCTCTGCTCTCCTGGCCTGAGTCCCTTTGTTACATTTCACGTACACCAGGCCCGAAGGCAGCCCTCCAGTGTGCCACGCAGAGTACATGCCACACAGTCGCCTTCTGCGTGACCTCTCAGGTACACAGGCCGCTATTTTAAATAGAATGGAGGCTCCAGCCCTCATGCGTACTGACACAGCCACAAGCACTGCCACGTACGTTAGATCTGCACCAAGAGCCTCATTCAGTCCCCACTGACGTACGTCCGCTTGCCTGGGAGTTGGATCACGAATTATGGTACTGATCTTGCAAGATACAGTGCAGCAATAGGGGAGAGGAAGCCTGAATAAATATCAGTGAGAGCTGGGCTTCTGGTCCGAATAGTGCAGAGAGTGAATAGGTACTGGCTTTATGAGAGTACCTCCTTAAATCAGTCAGACCGTGTTTTTCAGATACTGGTTAATTGCTCTTCCTTGGTTTCACTATAGGAAACCTTATCTAATATAGAACCATTTGATCAAAGCCCCCACCCAGCTGCTGGATTAATTTTGATCATTATCATCTCACTTTAAAAGGTCTGCGATCGGTCTCCCTCCAACACCCCCCCATGCCCCATCACAGTAGTTGCATGGTACCAGAATCCTCTTGCAGGTTAGTCTGTGAAGGGCTCCCTCAAGCCCAGCACTCACTCCCTCTTGTGGTCCCATCTGACCCTGAGGTTTATGGCTTTTGGGATACAGTGCTAGATTTGTTTATTTGAGCCGGGTTTCTGCTGTGTGTGTGTATCTGGGAGGGGATTTATTGGTAGTGGTGCAGAATGAATTTCTGTGGGGCTTGTGACTGGTAATAGCCAGAGATTGTTTGAAAGATTCTTTAATATGCAGCCCACTGTTATGTGGGGTGAGAAAAAAATTACTGAATAGGGATCAGAAAAATGTATCCCGCCCAAAATAGGATTTTGGAGTTGGAGGAAAGAGCACAAAAAGAGTAAGTGCAACCCCTAATTGTTTTGGGGAGCAGGAATGCTGGTTCTCTTACAATTTAGGAACCAGATGGATATTATTTGCTTGAAAATGTAGCGTACTTGATTTCTTTTTAGTCTCTTGGGCTGGGGAATTAATATATGGCCAGTTTCAGTTGTGGGTGAATTTTTTATGGACTGCTTATAACTCCCTGAAAACAAAGGCTGACAATGCAAATGCTGACACCACTAGAAGGCACATTTGTTTGAAGCTTCACCGGCTTCATAACAAAAACACCCCATGAACTACAAGCGGTGTCTGGACCCCAAACCTAACATCCTATTTTGATCGGCCCTCAGTGGACAAACTAATATGATCTGTGTTGTTTCTGTGGTGGAGCTACCTTGATCATCACAGACAAAACAGTTTACGAACATTTCAAATAGTGAAGTAGCTACCGAAACAGGACCAGCTAAATGAAAAGGATTGGTTTGCTTTTCAAATGGTTGTATCTTAGCCAGTGGCCCTGCTTTCAGTTGCATTTTGGGCTAGAGGGCAAAAGGGGAAAAAGCCTTCCTCCCTTTCAGATTTCCAGCTCAAAAGTGAATTGAGTGAAACATTATTTGCTTTTTGGGCTGCCACTCAAATTGTCTTGAAAGTGTTAATTTCGCTAAGTTATAGGGTGCATAGTTTATATCCATTATAAACCTGTTTATGGGGACAAGACCCTCCCATTCTGCTGGTGTCATAAAGTTCTAATTACCCCCAATAAAACCAGAAAGGCTCTAACAGCACACTGTACTGACCTAACAGGACAATGAACAGAACAGTAAAATATTGCAATTGCTGGGCAATGCCAGTTGTATACCTCTAGCATTAAAATCTAGAATCGGAACCAATGGAAGTAACCCTAGGCTAAAAAGAACAACCCTGTAAGATACTCGTATAAACTGAAGTGATCAGAACCAACTTTGTACTGATAGGCCTTTAGAGAACAAGTACGAACCGCGTTTTGCGTCCAGATACTGTGATCCCCACTTGTATCAAAAGGAATTCAAGGGTGTGCTACAAATATATTTTTATCGCGATGCAGCTCAGTTTGACACATTAGAAGATACAGGGACCTAGCTCCTGAGCTAGCGTAGCCGCACTGGATTTTAATGGCATATGTCTAGTTACACCACCTAATGATCTGGCCTTGACAATACTCCCTGCTGTTTGGAGACGGATGGTTTTCTCTGTAGCTTGCTTAAGCTGGCTGACTTGAACTGCAAATACACCTCCCTGGCCTAGATGACTGGCTCACCAGGCACCAAACCATGCCCACATTAGTTATGTGTACGAGATTCAAGCAGGAAGAGCTGACAAGGAATAGGTATTTGCTCACCCTTTACTTGTTCACTCAGTCCTGACCCTGGGTCCAGGAGAGGAGGTTTCAGTAAGATTGCAGTGCCAGTCTTACAGAACCTGATCCTAAGCCAGCCAATGAAAAAGACTCCCATGGATGTCAGGAAGCTTTGGAGCAGACCCACTGTTAACAGGAACTTGTCAGCTGTAGCTCACGAAAGCTTATGCTCAAATAAATCTGTTAGTCTCTAAGGTGCCACAAGTTCCCCTTATGATAGTAGTTGTGTCCAAGGCACAGCATGATATTTTCAGGGCCTCTCTCTCCCTACACTCTGGTTTAATCACTGGCTCTGTGTGATCTGATGACTCTCACTGCAAGTGGGATAAGAGATCAACTGTAGAGTTAACATTGAGCTGGATAACAGAGGCTCTGTTCTCCCGAAGAACCAATATTTGCTCCTGTTTCAGGTGGTATTTCAGGCTGTAGCACAGATGCTGGGGGGCTAATGTTTATGAGTGTTCGCTCCATGACCCTACGTTGGCTTCCATGCACTGCACCCACGCAGACTATTCTCTGTTCCTGACTGTATGAACTAGCTCTGCACAGGCCCCAGGCTGTATTTAGGACATACTGTATGTGCCTATTCTGGCTGCTTCCAGGTGCCAGCCTGAAAGGGACCCAGTGACACACAGTTGCCTCATTTGTGAGTAGACACACCCACAAAACCAACTCTTGCCTGGCTTCTTTGTATGCAAACCCTAGAGTCTGACTAGGTTATCATGTGGAAATTGACAGCAGAATGCTTTGAGCTTTATGCTGGTTAATCTCGTCAATATTCTGATTGTTTTCAGGACTCCTGAAGATAAAAATGGTATAAACCCAGCGTCTGTGGGAAGGGCACAAGATAAAACAGCCTGACCTTCAAATCAAACAGATAATGGAGAACACTGATAAATGCGCTATACGAAGGGACAAGTTCAGGAATTAGAAAAAGCCCCTTATGATAGGTTTCAGAGTAGCAGCCATGTTAGTCTGTATCCGCAAAAAGAAAAGGAGTACTTGTGTCACCTTAGAGACTAACAAATTTATCTGAGCATAAGCTTTCGTGAGCTACAGCTCACTTCATCGGATGCATTCACTTCCACTGAATGCATCCGATGAAGTGAGCTGTAGCTCACGAAAGCTTATGCTCAAATAAATTTGTTAGTCTCTAAGGTGCCACAAGTTCCCCTTATGATAGTAGTTGTGCCACTTAAATAGGCTGTAAAATATCCATCTCTGAATAATTAAAAACTAGGGTTAAGGATTAGATGAATGGATACCCCCAGAGGATTTCACATATGTATTTATTTTGATTTGTTTTTAAATAAAGGCCCTCTAGGCACTAACCATGGTACTCACACTCCCTTCATTGAAGAATACACATTCTCTCTTTTTAACCAAGATGTTAAACATAGGAACGATTTTGCCACTGCCCCATACATTCAAATCCCATTATTTCCAGTCCATAGAAGTCATTTGGAGAGGGAGGCGGGAGGAGGGGGGGATAGGAAGTGGGTGCTGCTGCAGTCAGGCATGCCATTAAGCTGTTAAGGCATTTATTTGCTCCAGACAGCCGCACACATGGTGCAAGGACAGTTCAAATCCCAGCATGGACAACCAGAGTTGAGGTCGGTGAAGGAGCTGGTAGGGGAAGCTGCCAGCCAATTGCATCTTGCTGCTTTCTTGCAGGCATTACTCCGCCCTGATTAAAAATGCTTGGGGAAGAAGTCACTAACCAGCAATCCGAGGGCTCCTTACAACCTACGGGTAGGAGTTAGCAATGAGATCTGAACTGGAGCCCTGAATCTGAGCACCCTGCACATTTCTGGAGGGGGCGGGAGGGGAAAGGTCCTGTTTGATTGGAGCCCCTGGATCTGAACCTGACCCTGGGATTATGCAGACAATGTTGGATCAACAGTGGAAAGGGACCCCTCATCAGGATCCAATTCTGAAGTGTTCCAAGACGGCAGAATCTCCTAAAATTAGGGAGTTGAGAGATTTCTGCCATTCGGGGCCAAAAAAAAATAAAAAAAATTAATAAATAAAAAAAATCACATGAAAGCAACTCAGGAGGGTTTTATACTGTTGTATCCAAGCTGGAACTCTGACCTCAATTCAGCCTCAAACCTAACCCTAATCTAGATCCACACAGGTCTGCCTCTAGCACCAGCATGTCTGGACGGTGCTGTGCCCTCCTTAAAAGCCCCCCACCCAATCAGTTACCAGCGCTAGTCAAGGGGAAAGCCTCAGAAGCATGGATCTGGATGCTTCGATAGACCCTCTTCTCACACCCCAAAGATCCCTCTATAGAAGAAAATATTTTCCTTATTACCAAAGGCCCTTTCCCCGCTCCAACCCCCTCCTCACTCTCCAAAACCAGTGTTAAAATCCTACTCCCTATGCCAGGCACCCCACCATCCCCATCCCGAGATCATATACTGGATCTCTCTGCGCTTCTAGGCTGCTCTGTTCTTGGGAGTAGGTATGAAAATATGGCAAGAATCCTGCTCTCTGAAGAAACCGGCTTGCCCTTTGCAGACAGCAGTGCCCTTCAGCATAGCCAGAAAGCTGCCAGTCACACATGCGCCCGAGATCCAAGGCCAGCCTTACTCATATCCTGTGCCAATTTCCTCCTCCTTTGAGGAATCCAATCAATATGAGCACCAGTCTCCAGCAAATTCAATCAGTTCCCACAGCCAACCCCTCCTGACCTTTCCAAAGGGGCCTTTCTCCAATTGAGTAACTAGATCAGGGAGGCAGCCATCACTCCTGGCCTGCTCAAAAGAAGCCTCAGAATAGGCTGTCACTGGGGCCTATATCCCGGGACAGCTCCTGCTGGCTGAGTCTAGTGCTAGGAAAATAAAGGCCTAAGCTTAACGGCCTTCCAGACTCAAGATAAATGAACATGGTTACAGCAATTGCAGTCCCCCTAATAGAAGAAGACAAAGGATGTCATGGAGCGACCCAATACGCAGTGGAAGGATGAGGACACATCAAAGGCAACAAAGCTTGTTCAAAGCCCCAGCTTAATTGTCAATTAAGCATGCATCAGGGGGACAATGCCATGACAACGCAGGGCTGCATGCTGGTGTATTATTGTAAAGCCAGGAGGAGAACACTGAAAACAGCTGATTTTGCTGACAATGTGCTTGTAGGGCACCTTGTAAGCAATCAGCCTATGACAGAAGGGCAAACTTCTTCCCTGCCACCCCTATTGTGGGGGACATTCCAGGGTTAGGGTCACATTTTGGTCATCATGTACTTGCTGTATGTGGAATGGATGCATGGCCGCTGGATGAGTAGCAATCCTAAAGCTTTCCTTACTGATGGCAAATAGACTCCCCCCACATAAGCCTGCTTTTATAATCACATTACCATAATACCTTCAGCACCCATTCAGAAGTGCCTTACATTTATGTTCTGAAATATATCCCACAGGCCACGCTGTGCTAAACCAGCATAAATCCAAATGGACTCCTTTTGCTTCGGTGGAGTCACCCTGGATTTACACTCGTGTAAATAAGAGTAGGCCTTGGTTGCTTGTGTGGTTGCAGAGTCTTTGGGAGGATCTCAATGTCCTAATTCGTGTGTGTTACTATTTGATGCTTGTAATGCAGCCAGAGCTCCAGGTGGGGGTGCAATGGTAAATGTAAAGTGAGAAATATATACCGTAAAATAATTATTTACCTCTCACCGTAATGCAGGCAAGAAAAAGACATGTTTCCAAGGGGGATCATGGGACTAAATTCTCCGATGTCTGAAAACCACACTGAGATCTTGGATGGACTCCACAGAAAAAAATATCCGCTTGTTCATTACCCTAGGTGCCTGCTCTGAATGAGGGCAGATCGTTAAGTGATACGTACCAAAGAGATACATCAGGGAGCTGCGTTATTGAGCATTTAACAGGGAGGGGCCCAAACAGGCCCTGTGATTCTGAGCCTGTACATAATAATGTTTCCTAGTCCAAACATCCCACCTTAGCCCCTCTGTGATATTTGCCTTCTGTCTTCCCCCAGCCCTCTCTGACTTTTTGTTCCCTTGCTGACTCTCTCAAGTCCAGCGCAAATGTGGCATTAAAACCAGTCGCTCACTCATGTTAATACTGATGCCCAAAGTGATCACCTGCTGTCTGACTGAAGCGACTGACCTGATAACAACACGTTAATTGGTAGCATTGGTTAAAGTTCCACGGGTAACCCACTTCCATGTCCGTGGACTCCTGGGAACACATCACAGGCGGCTCAGCACAGAAAGTGGACATTCCACATAGTTAACCAGCATCAATTCATGCAAGCACAAGGCCTAGGGTCCCTGCAAACAGTGATGCAGAGAACAGGCCTAGGGTCCCTGCAAACAGTGATGCAGACAACAGGAATAGAAAACAAGGCTGTGTGTTCTGGAAAGAAAATAAAGAAAAACCCATACAGTGGATGGAGGGAGGCCATGAATCCAGCTTCTCCTCTTTCCCCACCAAGCCCATGGAAGTCCCTCCAGCTGAGCAACCACTCATCTGGAGGGGTTGTGGCTGGGCTCAGGAAAAGCAGAAAATCCCACATGATGCTGCTCTGAGTAGCATGGAAGGGTGAGACCGTCCAAGACTGCCACCCTTATCACTACTACAAGCACGTGCCAAATCTTACCTTCCCCTGTCGCCAGGAGTTAATTAGCTTTGTCTGCAGGTCAGCAATGGGGCTCCAGTGGATGGGGGTGGGTGTGTGGGAAAACATGCCCCATTTGTTCATTCCCTAGCTAGAGAGACAGTTCTTATTCAAAGTGAAGTTATCCGAGTTAGATTGTAAGCTCCGTAAGGTCAGGGACCATGTCTCACTAATGGGTATAACAAGTAACCTGGACAGAAAGCATTGTTCTTTTCTCTTTGCCCCAGTGCTTAATTTGTACGGAAAGAGGTGCCAGGGCTCAAGCAATTCAATGCTGGGGCTCAAGCGATATTTTTACATTCATAACTGATGTGGCAAGCCCAGAGGTGCCAGGGCTATGCACTGCCAAGCCTAGAGGTGCCGGGGCTCAAGCCCTGGCAAGGCCTGGCACAAAGTAAGCACTTCTTTGCCCTCATCCTCCTCTTGTCTTCCCTTAGACTGGCAGCTCTCCTGGCAGGGATTGTCTTTGTTAGTCTTTGTAAAGCAACAGGTATATCTATGATGCTATACAATAAATAACACAGCACTCAGTACCTAAGGAGGGATTTCCAAGACACTGACAGCTCTTATCCCCAGCCCCATGGATTTTAGGTAGGAGGGATTGCTCTGATTGTCTCTTTATAGCAAAAGAGGAGGATGCTGTATTGTTCAGTGAACCATCAGAAAGACCCAACAGTGAGAGCCGCTGACCCCTCACTGACCCCCACGCGACCCTAGCGCTTGTCAGAAAGCTGCCCTCTTTTGTTTGCCTCTTGAGCTTGCTGACTTTGGTGTGTAGATTACAGGTACAAGGACAATGGGGATTGTTTTCCCAACAATGCCTCTTGCCCCACACCACTCACTCAAGTCAGGGACTTCTCTGATTAGCCTCCGCTCTCTTCTAGCCTAGTTCTTTTCTGATTCCCCTCTCTCCCTCCCGTCCCCTGCTCCACAGTGATGCTGTCTCTGGTTTAAATCTATTTAGAATTTTCTGTCCATTTGCTTTCGGTCCTTCCCCGTTGTTGCAAATCTCAGATGAATTAAAGAACAAGAACATGGAAATGCATCCAACTGTGAAAGGGAAAAGAATGGAGAGAGACCTCTATCCCAGACAAATCACCTGGACAGAGAGAAGTTCTGTCTCCTCAGTGAGTTTAACTGAGATGTGTGGGACAGAGGAAAAGGGCACATGCAGACATCTACACTGATCTTTCATGGTGGAATCAGTTCTCAGTTCCCAGTTCCTCAAGCCAGCCTGGCTCAGATCAAAAGACCATAAAACACTGTTGTTTTTTCTGGCTGGGGCGGGGAGGAGGAAGACAATTCTGTGCCTTGCAAGTAAGTTGTCACCCAGACACCAGAGTGGAGGCCAAACCATCCCTTCCTTCCACAGCTCCTCACCCAAGTCTTCAGCATGCCAGCGGATTGTGCAAGCTCAGCAGAGGCTACCCTATAGGGAAGAGCTGAACAGCCATGCACCTGGTAACACCCTGCCCTCTCGAGCGAAACAAAGCGCTCCACACATTAAATTCCAGGTGCAGCTTTCATAGGATGGGCTATTCTGAAAGGCAGTGGGGTGGGCCTATGCCAACTAGCTGCCACCATAGGCAGTCCCCTGCATTATTCCAACACAGCCCAGCACAGTGCTGTGCCCCGCTGTCAAAGGGCCAAACTGCGCCAGCAAGTTGGCAAGCCTGCCAAGAGAGCAGATCTGGACTTAAAAATCTCTTCCCATGCGCCTCCGTCTGGGGTGCGGCTGGTTGACAGCACAGCAGCCACACACACCACGGTTTGTACCCACAGTATCTGCATCACCATATTCTGCATTTCCTCCTATGTGCTCCCTGTGCCTTCCAGCCAGTAAAGTCATGAGGACACGTGCGAGGAGAAGCGTTTGTGAACGCCAGCTGAGGAAAAACAGGGCACAGAGTAGTGAACTGACTTGCCCAAGGTCACAAAGGGAGACCAAGGGAAAGAACCCAGGATTCCCAGACTCCCAGCCCAGGGATCTTCACCACAAGACCATCGTCTCCTCCTGACAAGGACAGAGACAGGCACCCTTTTGGGGATGAAGCGTCAATACCCAGAGGTGGAGTGATATGCTAGTGAGGCAGAGAAGGTCTTCTAGAGCCTCGATCTGCAATCACGGTGGCCCGGGTATCAAAAAAGCACAGCCAACCCCTCTGCTGGCCATGGGAAAGGAGTCAACGGCTCTTCACTGGGTGGGGTTGGGAGATGACTGCTGGGTTTGGGGGAGGGCAGGATGCAGGGGGAAAAGAGCAGGGCCTCTGCACATTGCAACTCCATCTCATGATCTGTTATGCTGAGGTGGCTGAACGGACATTGAGTGGCTTATCCTGCTGTTTTCTGAGTATCTGATCAATCCACTCTTTCAAACCCCACTCAGATCCCATCCTTGAGTGTTCTCTCGTGGGGGTTTGTAGACATGTGCAGTGACAGGGGGTTTAGACTCTCATGGATTAGCTCAACCCTCCTGCATAGGCTTGAAGCAAATGCAAAATCTCAGTGCAAAAAGTTCAAGTCAAATTGGCCAAGTTTCACCTAGTTCCAATGCACTATTGTAACTCGCTCCTAAGCTCAGTGGAGACCTGGAGGCTCCACTCAACGCGGGTTTGTGAATCTTAGCAATACTTTCAGCGAGTCAAGTCTTGGATTTGTAAGTAAAGCCCGAAAGCAGGGGAGTTTCGCATGGCATGGGGTTCTGCAGCGGAAGTTTGGACAGTGCTCATTTCAGAAAGAGTGACTTAGCAGCAGTTTGAAGGAGAATTACAGGGGACACTTCACGTAACAGGGAGACAAATTCTGCTCTCAACTACGCTCATGCAACCCCACTGATTTCACATCACAGGTCAGAGGAATGATTCTTAGGGTCACATTCAGGCATGAAATAAATGGGATGCAAGTTACATATTGGGCCGAAGGGGTAGAAAGCATGTAAACTTGCTCCAGTTCATGTTCAGTGGGTGTGCAAAATGAGTGTCTTACACCAATTTGCTATTGCCTGGGGACTACGTTCTACCCCGCCATAAATGTTGCATCTGCTTACACTCCCCAGTGTGGAGGACAGGGCTGTGTTTTGAAAGTGGAACTACATGGCTGCTTTATCTGTCACCCTTCTTATTATTACTACTATTTATTTGCATTGTGGTAGCACCCTAGGAGCATCATGGTGCTAGGCGCTGTATAAACACAGAACAAAAAGATGGGCCCTGCCCCAAAGAGCTTACAATCAAATCCTTCTTAGTTGCTTTTCCTGCCGCATCCTTTCTTCCCCCAGTAAACTCACTTGCACACCCAGTGAATGCCCAAAGCAATGAAAGCCACACACTTCTTTTCTGGTTCTGGCTAGTGTAAGGAATCGAATCAATGTCATAAAACCAGCAAAAATCAAAAGAGGCTCCACCTTGTTGAAATCCAACTTGCAATCAATACATAACATCAGTAATCATCATCTACTGCTCTTCTCCAACGCCTTCACGTTTGTATTACGGTAGCACCCAGAGGGGCCAGCTAAGATCAGAGTCCCATTGTATCAGGTGTTTTAAATACACATATTAAGAGAGACAGTCCCTGTCTCAAGGAGTTTAAATAGACCAGACAGATTAAAGCCTTAAACTCTATCCCAGGTCCAGGTTTGGAAAAGCAAAGTACCACACCCCTGCATTGTACAAACAGGGAACTGATGCACAGAGGGGCAAAGGGACTTGCCCAAGGTCACAAAGAGAATCTGTCACAGAACCAAGAATGGAAGCCATGCCTCCCGAGACCCAGTCTGGTGCCTTCATAACAAGCTCATCCTTCCTCTTCACAGACAATATTGCATCAAGCCACATAACCACCACCCTGTTACTTAGGGAATCTAGCCCTATTTTCCAGACAAGGGAAACAGACTAAAATCACTCCAGCTCACAGAGACAAAAGAGCTAGATCTCCAGATTCCTGCTTCCCACAAGATCACACTTCCCTCCCCACATACGCCAAGAAGCAGTTTGAAAAACCGATTCCTACTCCCCTTTGCACACAGTTAGGTTCTCACTTACCTGCCATTTTGCTGGGGGGCGAAGAGCTGGGCTGGGTGTGATGGGGCGAGTTGTGGGACAGCAGGAGGTTCATGCTGTGTGGCTGGCTCGTGCTGTAGGCATCCATGGCCAGCTTCTGGCGGAAAGCCTCCTCTTTCCGTCGGTTCGCGAACCAGTTGTAGACGCGAACCTCCGTCACCAAGTTGGATCCCAGCCCGTGCGCTTTGGAGGGGGACACTCCTCGCTGGAGACATTCCGCCCTAGGTGGGGAATGAAGAGAACACTTTGGAATGGGTCACTTGCTGCTATGAAGTCCATAATGATACATCGCATTTCCATGGCCCTTTACTGGTTCAAAGCACTATACGGACAATAGCGAGTGCATCCCCGTGACATCTCTGCACAGTAGGTGATGAAGCAAAACCCCTATTTTACAGGTGGGGAAACCGAGGCAGAATGGGGAAGGGTGACTTGCCCAAGGCCACACGGTGAAACAGCAGCACACCAGCTAGATCACACTCTTTCGCAAGGCATTTTATGTAGGTGTTTATAAGATCACCCGTCCATGGAGGGTACTTATCTGGTCCATCACCTCTTGGTATTTATCCTCACTAAACCCTGGTGAAATGGGATTACGGCACTGCCCTATTTTACAGATGGGGAACTGAGGCACAGAGAGACGATGTGACCTGCCCAAGGTCACCCAGGAATTCTGCGTGGGGGAAGAACAGGGAATTGAACCCCTGTAACCCAAATCCCAGTCTAAGGGACTGGTTGACCCTTCCTCTCCTTGCCCTTGCTTGCACCTTGCAGCTGCAGTTCCAATCCTGGCCAAGATCCATTAGTCCAAAGCAGCATATAAAAAAGTTAATAAAATAAAAGTAATTCTCAGCATTTGAGAACCCCAAGGAGCGGTTTGATTTTGTGCTGGGTGTAAAAATGGGCAAAGGGTTGGGCTGGTGGGGGGCATGGTTCTGATTTTTCCACCCCTCCCTCAACAAGGCGAAACTTGGCATTCGGGATGGGCACAAACCCAAACCTTGTGTGTGGATACCACTGAACTTGGAAAGAGCTGGGATTCGGATCCAAACTCTGTGGCCTGTACAGGGCCCTGATCCAGCAGAGGCCGTAAGCTCCTAGTTCAATGGCAAACACTTGAATAGTCCCCTTGATTGCAGTGGCATTGCTCATGTTAATGTTATGTACATGTTTGGCTGCTCTTCTGGATCAGAGCTTCAATCAACAGAAATACACCCGCATGCACAGAAGCCTTGGGGAATATCTGAGCCAAACCTTGAACTCAGGCCCATCGCATCTTCTTTTGAGGAAGGAAAGAATTTATGCTCAGGCCAGGTCTGCACTAGAAATGTACCTCAGTATAACGACATCACTCACGGGGGGTGAAACCCCCTCCCACCCTGACTGACTCAGTTATACCGACCAAACCCCTGGTGTAGACAACGCTACGTTGCTGGGAAGGCTTTTCCCGTCCATACAGCTACCGCCTCTCGTGGAGGTGAATTAACTATGCTGACAGGCGTCTTCACTGAAGAATTGTGCAGGAGGGAAGGGATGGAACATATTTTCCAGGATCCCATTGTCATTTATCCGTGGAGCCAGGCTCCTATTAAGTATAGCAGATTCCCTCTCTCCAACAGCACCAACTAGAAGCCTAGGACTATAGGGATTTGGGGCTTCCTTGGCTTGGTTGTTTTTTTAAACAAAGGCTTTCCAGCTAATTGAGAGACAATGGAGCTGGGGGGAGAGTAATATTCTCTTGAGCCAACTCAGTGCCATTTTACCTGTTACATTCCTCCACTAAGGCTTCCCTTTCCTCCTTGCTAGGGTTCTTTTGCCGGTCGTAGGCTTGGTACAAGATTTGCTGCGAGGCAGGCCCCCATTTGAATCGATTCCGTCGCATCTTCTTGCTGGGGGTTTCAGAGCAGGTGTCCTCGAGCTGGCCCGTGCCCTGGTTCTGCTGATTGAACTCTGGAAAGAGAAACAGCAGCTGATCCTGACTGCTTTTGTCTGTCATATTTCCAGAACCCTGGACTGTCTGGTTGAATTCTGAAAGAGAAAGGAGCAGATTTGATCTGGCCTGTAGCCACTGCCACTCAGAAAATAACCTGCATTCATATTCATATCATCACATTGTTTCCTTGTGCTCCCCCATCTGCCTCCCTGTATCCACTTGCTGTCTGTTTTATACTGAAATGTTAAGCTCTTTCAGGCAGGGACTATCTTTTTGTTTGTACAGCACCTACCACCAGGGGGCCCTGGTCAGTGGATGGGGCTCTTGGCCACCACCACAATACAAATAAATAATAAATAAAAATAACAGTAGATTTTAAGATCAGGAGGAACCATCTAGTCCGGCCTCCTGCATAAAATGGGCCAGAGACTATCACCCAGTGATTGCTGCACTGACGCCAATTTCTTTGCTTTGTTTGTTAGCAAAGTCACATGAACTATTTTGAGACCCAGTACAGTACACACCAGCCAAACATACCCCACTGCCATCAACTGAAAGGTCAATAAAGTTATCCTTGGATGTGTGAGACTGGGGCTGGCTAATCAGTTCAGTCTGTGCCATTGATCTCTTCTGCTAAAGAGCCTTAGCAGGACTGCAGTTTGAAACAATAGGCAATTTACTTGCAGGCAGCAATCTGGATACCAGCAGGATCAGAGAGGGAACCCACTTCTCCCTGCCTTTCCCAAACCCACCCACTCCCTAGCAATGAAAAACATGAAATACAGACTTGTGAACAGCCCTTGCACAAAACCGTTTACTAAGACCAAGGCTGGCCCTTTAGGGCAACCCCTCACACCTTTTAATGGACCCTCTCTTGGGTGAGCTGTTTGCATCTTTGATGCTTTTTAGACTGGTTTACGTTACCCTTCAAACGGGCTTCCCCAGAGTTCCAGTCTCCACACCCCATCCTGCACTCAGCAGCACCAGTGCCAATCCAGAATAGCTACCGGCTTCAGTGGGTTTGCTCTGGATTGACACAAATGTAGCTGAGCACTAAACGTAACCCCTAATTTCAATGTTTTATATAGAGCCATCAGTGCACCTTACAGATTATTACCCTGGTGGGAAGGGGGAGATAGGGAATGGCTTGTGGTTAGGACACATTCAAGGAAGGCTGGCAATTGGGGTCCTAGTCACTCCCCTTATCTGTGCCTCAGTTTCTTCTCTCAGCAGGGTGCTGTGAATCTGTTCAGTAATGTTTCAGAGGGGCTCAGTTGCACAAAAAATAAATAAATAAATAGCCAACCTCTCAAAATGGAGCAGATATCAACTCAAGAGAAAGGTGCCAAGGGCAATCTTGGATAAGTCACTCAGTTTCTCTGTGCCTCAGTTCCCCCAGCGCCCACCATTTGTCTGTCTTGAGGGTGAGCTCTCCAGGGCAGGGACTGTCTCTTACTAGGTGTAGGGGTTCTTCCATTGTTGTAGTAAATCCACCCCTCCGAGAAGCAGTAACTAGGTGGATGGAAGAATTCTTCAGTCTACCTAGCAGTGTCTACACTGAAGCATAGCTCAGTTTAATTACATTGCACAGCGTGTGACATTTTTCACTGCTCTGAGCAATGTAGTTAGGCCGACCTAACATTGTGTAGACCAGCCCCACGTCAGGGCTTCAAGATGCTACAAGTATGCAGTAATAATCAAGTAGCCATGGGCTAATCTGAAAGGGTCAGTTGTTCCATTCAAAGTTCAGAGAACGCATCCAAGGATTTGGAAGATTCTCTGTGCAAATCTCTTAGGTTTGCAAAGCCAGGCTGGAAATCTTATGAGACCAGGTTCTCTCCCCTCTGCACCAAGCTGGGACCTGGAAGTGCAGAGTCCCAAGACAATGACCAACGACTGCGGGTGGGAAGTTCAGAATTTTTGGCAGTTCAGAGAAGGTTCCGTAGGGCACAGGTCCAGCTTTCCCGAATATGTGGCTTTTCTCTGAGCTTCACCTCTCCATCTTGCGACTGCAGCTAATCTGCGAAATGCCTTCCCATGCCTATGCCAAGACACAGCCGCAGATGCATGTTCTAAAATTATTATGGATATGTATGAGGCTCACTGAGCTGTGTGGCAGCTCCCTTAATGAGAAGTCATATGCAGGCCATACATATTCATGGCCTGGCTTTCTGTGCCTGCCATGTACTTGTTCGGGGGTGGGGGATTCTGTAAACTTAGACTAATACATTATGAGTTAGGCAGTCAGACTTCAAAGATCCCCCCCGAATTCTGCCTCTCTTTGTTCCTAAAGAACTCCCCTCCTTTGATACAGCTCCATTTCAAATTAATGGGAAACACACACACACTCCTACAGCAATAAGGAAGCTTAAATCAACCCATGTATGCAGCGGGATCGCCATTTCCAAAACCGAACACCTTGGGCAATGCAGCTCAGCAGAGGCATGAGGAGAACGGGTGACCTTCCATGCCTGCCTGCCACAGAGCTGGGGCCTGTCAGCGCAGCAGTAAAGGGAGATTGATGGCCGGTTTTATTATTCTCGGTTTTGCAGGGAAATTCTCCCTCTTTTTATAATAGCTTTTCCCTTGGGACAACAACAAGAGAAGCAGAAAACAGAGGCCAAGGTTGGAGCAGGGGGTTGGTATTTTTTCCCTCTAGGTGGATTTTCAAAGCAATGACATTCAGTTTGAAAGACTTTCTGGGCTCCGTATCTTCCTGAAATAGACCGATACTCCATCCCGTTGGGAGGACAAGTGCTGAACTACTTGTTAAGACACAGTTTAGGGCTCAACCCCGGCAAACCTTGACTCACGTGGATAGCCCCAGTTGGATTCAATGAGATGAACTGCAGAAGTAAGGACTAATTACATGAGTAAAGTAGAGGTCTGTGGGGCCATTCAACTCGATGGCACAAGCGAGATTGGGCCCTTGTAGATTTGGATTGTTAAAGAAGGCCACAGGAAGAACCTGAAACCTTGCTGCATTCTTCATTGCCTAAGAATCACTGCAGGAAACATGGAAATGCAGCACCCAGGAATTTTAGGGATTTTTGTTTTAAAAGGGGCCACGCTCCTTTAAAAGGAATGGGGGAGGAAACACTACTGTCCTTCCATATATAGCTACAAACTTGGCCTTAGATCATTAAAGCAAAGAATTTTAAAATTCTAATTAACTTTCCACCACTTGGGCTGGCTGCTTGCTTCATTTAGTTTGTACTTCATTTCGTTTGGACAGGGACATCAGAATAGTCAAGAACGAGGTCACCCAGTCCCTTGCCCTGTCCACTCAGGAAAGTTCTCTTTCTTAATTTCAGCCCATCACCCCAAGCTACCCCCAAAATCATCTCCCTCCTTCAAACATGTGCAAATTCATGTGCCCCAACTTACTGATCACTTAAAAGTTATGCGTATTTACTTCTAGGATCTGTTCCCATTCGCACTGAATTCAATGACAAATCCCACCAGTGGGATCAGGATCAGACTTCATCAGTCGATCCCGCTTCTATTTTTTGTTCCTGGCCTCTCACAGATGCTGTAGCAAATGCTTTACTAAGATCCAAATATGTCATGTTCACTGAGCTCCCATCACCTGCTGACTAATTCTATCACGAAGTAACCAGTTTCTCTGGCAAGGCCTAGTCTTTGTGGGTGAAATTAATCAGTTTCAGCACCATTTAAAGTCCCACAAACCCTAAGCTTAAGGTGTGCTCAGTTGCACTTCTGCATGAGGGTGAGTCTCACCATATAAACCTACACTCATTATTGCTCTTTGTTCCATTATCCAAGATATTAAACTTTCTGATTCTCATGCATTAGCACAAGGCTGTAACCAACCACTTGTTTGTAAAACACTGCAGAGGGATGTTTATATTCAGGCAAAAAAACGCAGCTGATTTCAATGATTTTTTTTAAATTGACAACTATATTTCTATCAATATACTAAAACTACAGTTTTTGTCCAAGGCATTTGTCATTGCCACTTTAAGAATCCAGGGGAAGATTCCTAACAGCCTGGCAAACATGATAAGTACTGGAGTACTGGAAAATATTGCTAGAGAAAATAAGCTAGAGTACTGGAAAATATTGCCCCAAAAAGATTTCCTCAAGTAGTCACATCTCTGAAAAAACAGATTTTTTTCTGCTGTGTTCACATCCCCCTTTTTAAAGGTTCATTTCCCACAAATACTGCTGCAAATAAGTTCACTGATTGGAACATCCAGGGCAACAGCAAGTTTTAAGCAAGCGTTATAAAAATATTCCGAGGCCCTAATTCAGAAAGATACTTATGCATGTGCCTAACGAAGCACATGACTAACCCCACTGAAGCGGCTGGGACCCTTCACGGTATTTGAGTTAGGCTCAGCTGGGGCCAAAGAGCATAAGTATTCCCCCGCAGAAATTTGATTCTAAGAGTCACACCCTTGCAATCCGGGAACAGAAATAATATCAGATGACTTATGTGTCCAATCAAATCAGCTTGAGTTTAGAATCCTCCCAACAAACTGTTCAGAAACAAGCCACAGACCAAGGATTATTTGAAGAAAATATTTCCCACATATTTGTGAATAATGAATAAATGTGAGAAGCTGCAGACAGAGAGGCAAAAGTCATCTAAATCAGGTGTTCCTTATGAATTATTTGTCTGGTTCTAATTGTAACACATACATGGGGCAATTCAAAGTGATTTTAATGGGGGCTACATGGAAGTTGAACGTTGCTGCTCAGTGGGCTTCACTGTATTTCTTATGGGCTTTTTCAAAAAACATGTACTTAAGACGTATCTCTTTTTTTTTTTTTAATTTTATGCCGTAAAATTTCAAACAAAGCACCAAAAATGCAGTATAATCCTTTGAGCAATGGCACTACCAAGGAGCTGTGGTGATCACATGGACAGCTAAATCAGGACGTTATGCATGCTTCAAGGCATGAAATGTCTCAGTAAACTATGTAAATGTAAACTAT
This sequence comes from Chelonia mydas, assembly GCF_015237465.2. NCBI lineage: Eukaryota > Metazoa > Chordata > Testudines > Cheloniidae > Chelonia > Chelonia mydas. Next base: position 8,087,647 of record NC_051257.2, read on the forward strand.
GTAAAACTATGTAAACTATGTAAACTCAGTAAATCATAAACTATGATTTGACTATGAAAAAAAGGGGGGGATAATTCATTTTCTACCTGCTTCATTTCATTGATGGACTGAGAACATCTGATACAGAAACCACCGAGAGACTCAAGCCCCGATTCAGCAAAGCGTTTTCATCACTTGGTTAACTTTAAGTGTGTAAATCCATGCCTATGCAGCAAATCACTACGCACATGCTTGACTTGAACCATGTGGCCCTGTTAAATCAGGGGTTTAAAGCCAAACGTGTGCTTGACTGGACCGAGGTATCAATAGAAACACGAAGCCCCACTATACAGTAACTTTTCAGAGCAGATCTGCAGGGTAACGAGCCGCGGCGCCCAGGCCGGAAGGAACAAGGCCATCGAGAGCAGACTACTTACGTCTGAGAATCTCCCTCTGCTTCCGGACGTACCAGGTGTAGAGGGCTGCCCGCTTCTGCGTTTTCATGGGTGTTCCCTTGTTGAGGTGCTGGGAGAGGTGAGACTGATTCAGGCCTGTGACGTCCACCACCTCCCTCTGGGGGATGTTGTGCTGCTGCATGTAACCTTTGATCATTTTCGCCGCCCGCCAGGGGTCCTCACTACAGGGGAAACAAACAGTGAGTTTGGTCTGGGAGGGGGGGTGCCCAGGGTGAGCTTATTCCAATGACAAAAACCTCAGGCTGATGGCTAAGAATCTATTACCAGTAGGATGGCAGCATTAGGCCTTTTGAATGCACGAGGGAAGCCAGAATCCATTACAGGTGGGCATCCCAAACCCCACAACAGGATTTCCTTGCAATTGCCCAAGTTGGGCAGTTTCACTGATGATGGGTCGGCCTCCTTAAAAATCACTCTATCCATGAGCCCTGCACAAGGACAGATCTCACCCTGCTGCCCTGGAAGACCCTTCACTCCAAAGGGGGCAGGATCAGTCCCTTAATCTCAATCTGACCCTCTAGTATTTGATCCACAAATTTACGCCTTCCGGTCACATCCCGCTTCCAGTAGGAATAACCTCAGCTGGGTGAAAAGTAAATTTGATAATGTTGCCCAGTGGTTAAAGCAAGGGACAGAGTCAGGAGCTCTAGGTTCCATTCCCAGCTTCACACCTCTGTCTAGCCACCTAATCTCGGTCTGTGGCTCAGTTTACTCATCGGTAAAATAGAAATAAAACTTGCTTGCTTCATAGGGGTGTTGCAAGGCTTAATGAAGCATTTTGAGATCCATCATCCTTGAACAAAAGGTCCAACAGAAGCATTAAGTCTGAGTAGTAATGGTAATAATAATCCCTCCCCTTGATATGTATGAACAACGGGGAGCTCCAGGTTCCATAATGGGAGTTCCCTCCATAAACACAGCAGATAGCGAAGATTTCTAATTTTGTGAAAATTGGACATTTTTCTTTTTACCTAGCCTCTGTTCTATGCCCTTTCACGCGGCATTAATGAGTGATCCCCAAAAGAACTGAAGATCATTGGGAGTGTGACAGCACAGAACACTGCCTTTGTTGAGACCCAGACCTTTGCAGCTTTAAGGTGCGTTACAAATCACATCCAACAATAGCTTTATAATGGTAAATATTTTTGCCCTTCATTACTAGTGAGACTCACACCTTACTCCTAAGGCCTCCTATGATCCTGCTGCCTTCTCCAAAATCTGAGTAAAGAAATAGCTCAGCAGATGCTTCACAACTCTGGGCTCTAGCAAGCCAAGACAGGGCAGAGCTTATGAAAGTTTGCTTCAAGTCAGAGTGGACATTTGGACTTGGGTCTGAAAAGCCCAATTCTGAGGACCTTCAGGGCATGTTGCAAAGCTCATGTTTCCCCCCAGGGTTTTAAAACCAGGATGACAGAAATTATAAGCCTGGAGAACTGTAGGAGGGAGAAGGTGATTTGAGCTTCTGAGTTCCCTCCGTGGAAGGTTATATTGGATTGTAGTGCTGCACTGTAATTATGGTTGAATATGAAGACCCCAAATTCTCCAATGGATTCGGGCACATGCGTAACCTTATACACTCTCAATAGTTCCCTTGCAGTCAACCGGGGTACTCAGTGTTTAAGCAGTGTTGCCAGCTGTTACGGATTTTATCACAAACATTTCTTGGTTTCTTCCCTTAAATTCTCAGCTCCTGGAGTAAGTGATTATGTGAGAATCTCAGCTTTCATTTACAAAAGTTATATTTTCAGCCCTCATGGTAGCAGCAGGAAGCCCGAAAACATGAGCCCAATACACTGTTAATTTAAAAACCAGAAGACAAATTTATTATTTTTTAAAATCTGATTATTTTTGAGCCACGTCTCATGATTTTAATGCTTGGGCTTTGCAAGGCTGCATGTGTATCGGTATTTGCAGGATCAGGACCTGATTTTAATGTATTTTTAAATTATTTCCAGGGCACCTCCAATGTCTGGCCAATCATTCTTTTTTGGGGTGCATATCATTCTAAACAAATACATTACATGGTAAATACTGTTAAATCTGCTAAGGGCAGTTATTGTAAAGACAGGTTAATATGCAAAAATACATTTCAATTATTTAAGATGATTGGATTTTTATAGACAAGGACGGTGAACTAAAAGGAAGTGGTTTATGCTGAAAAACCATTTTTGATCATGAACTTGGTCACAGTTGTGTACTAAAATAATGAGATATTCTAATATTTTACTTGGAATAACCATCCAACTGCATTTTTAAATTTATTTGTTATTTTGGATCCTTCAACTTGTCAAGGAAAAAAAAATCCCATAGATTTCTTACCTTTTGTCCTGAAAGCAGCTTAAAAACAAAGCTACTGGTAAACAATGTGAAAGTGAGTTCGGAAAAATTTTGTTATAATAGTGCACTTTTCCCTCATTTCCCCTCTAAAACAATAACTATTTTATTTAACAATTACGCCCAATCCTGCTTTCTCAAAGTACTGAAAATTCCCAGTGGTTGTTCTGTGTTTGTACAGCACCTAGCACAATGGGGTCTTGGCTCATGACTGGGGTTCCTAGATGCTATTGTAATAAAAATAACAAAATAATAAATAATTAAATCAAATAATAATAATAATAGGAGTTTGGGGTGTATTGATTATGGAATGCAGGATCCAACACAGTATAGTAGACTCAAAATTTGACACCCTACCCCTTAATTTTGCTCCAGCCATTAATGAAGTCCCTCAAATTATTTTGGTGACTTTTTCAAAAGGAGTATGTCAGTGACTTTTTCCCTACATATTCATTCATTCATATGACATCATGGTATGTATGATACATACTTGCACATTGTTATTATTGCACCAGTGCTTAGGAGTCCCTGTCTAGGCGCTGTCCAAACAGAGAGCAAAAAGGTGGGCCCCGTCCCCAAGAGATACGCTGCCATAACCTAGCGCTTAAGGACAGCCCTCCCCAATACCAAATGTGTGCACACATACGATGGAGGAAAACATTGGTTTCTAAGGGTTTGTTACAAACAGCTTCAAGATTAAATTATATGATTGTAAATGACGTTCAAAGTCCATTTAAACAGAATTGGATGGAGACAATCCACACATCAGTGAAATATCGAAAGACTCATGTATAGAAATATAGAAAGACCCAGAACATATATAAGGTGGCTTGAGAGTGGCGTCTCATTGACTGGCAACTGTAATTACCGTAATTGTGAGTTTTCAGAACTTACTGACTTTGCTCTACATCGGGGGTCCTTTTTCTTTCTGAGTCCCCCTCCCCCCCGCCAACATGCTATAAAAACTTCATGACCCCCTGATGCCACAACAACTGTTTTTCTGCATATCCAGTAGATTAAAAGCCAGAGCCAGCATCAGGGGGTAGCAAGCAGGGCAATTGCCTGGGGCCCCATGCCATAGGGAGCCCCACAAAGCTAAGTTGCTCAGGCTTCAGCTTCAGCCCCAGGTAGTGGGGCTCAGGGCCCCAGGCTTACATGGCGGGGCTTGAACTTTCTGCCCTGGGTTCCATTAAGTCTAATGCCACCCCTGCTTGGCAGACCCCCTGAAACCTGCTCACGGCCCCCCCAGGGAGCCCCAGTCCCCCGGTTGAAAACTGCTGCTCTATATTTCATGCCATGTCCTCAAACCTGTAAAAACCTGAGCAGGGAAGCACCGTTCAATTGAACTATTCCCATAAGTTGAGTTACTCATGTGCTTACAGGGTCAATCCTGCAAACACTTAACTGTAGCAAACACCGTTACATTAGGGTTGTGACAGACTTCCAGGTCCAGACCATCTGGGGAAATCTTCATTCACGGTGCAGAAAACCGAGCTGCCCCATTCCCCCAACATAAAAATTGTAGAGTCAAATCTGATTTGTATTATCTGCAAGTGGAGCCAATGAAATCAGTGGGAAAGACAATCAGGACCAGGACTGCCTCCCATCCTCCTCCTACAGAGGTATTTGTCCTGCGCTTATCGTCCCTAATTTGGGTGACATCCTCACATTTCTTATACTTCATCAACAGAGATGACACATTCCCCCCAAATCTCTTACAGGAATAGACATTTGAATTAAAGACGATAATAACTGGCTTGCCCCAGCTGTTTCTACATCACGTTCCATTTATAGTGTAGCAAGCGAGTAGACTGGCGGAAATATTCACCTAAGCAGTAAACTTTAAGCCAGTACTAGAGACTTTTTTCAGAAAGTGAGTTTGGAACTTTACCACCACCACAGACCGGATTTTAAGGGTTACACTAATCCAGCCAGTGAACAGAAACAATGCTACATGACCTGCCTCCAGTCAGCACTAGCCAAAATATCTCAAATGTTGAACACCCTAAATGAAATGCTTGCAAAACAAACAAACGAGCAAGCAAACAAACAAAAAACACCCTACCAACCAAGGATCATTTGTGGAAAGTGTTCAGTGAAGAATTTGGAACGGTGAATACATCGGGGGAAGGGGGGAATTTCTTATGAAGAGAAAGAAATCTATTCAGTCAATTATTCCCTACAGATTATTGTGCAGTTCTGCCTGGCTCTGTGCTGTCATCGCAACTACCCCTAGCTATGGGAAGACTGAGTCCCGAAGGGTTCCTATTATCAAAGTTCAGATTGTGCTGGCCCTCCCCAATTTATACCTTTGTTATGGGTCACCTCTCTCCCTGTATGATCAAGGTGATCCAGCAGCAGTCTGTCTTGGTTGCAAATCCACATTAATCTAGCCAGGTCTTTCCCACTCTGCACGGGGATTACAGGTACACAGAGATCCAGAAAAACTGTAAACTACTCTGGTCACAGCCTCTATTCTTGATGTGGCTGGTCGTTGCTGGAAATTGAACGTCTGGCTCACAAGACTTGCCCTCCCTTGCTTCTGTGTTCCTCTAGAGGAATCATTTTATTGCACATATTTATTTAAAGATTCTTAAAGAGCTCATCATTTTAAGAGCTGGGTTCTATTTATCAAAGGCGAAGAGCATTCAAGATTATACAGAGAATTATCTATAAAAGCCCCGGCTACTGTAAGAGGCAAGAAAGCTCCATTGCTTTCCTGTTACCTGGGAAGATGACGAAGAGAGCAGGAAGTGACTCATATATACACTCTTATATTACACTTTTCATCCATCCATCTCAAACTGCTTTATAAAAGGAGGGCAGTATCGCTATTCCCATCTTACAAAAGGGGAAACAAACACAGGGCGGGGAAGTGATTTGCCCATGGTCACACAAAAGGCCAGAGCCAGGAATAGGAACCCAGATCTCCTGAGTCCCAATCCAGTGCTCTACCCACTAGACAGACCACACTGCTTCCAATCTGTATACGGATTTTCTTTGGCTGTCATTGGCTTATCTCAGATGAATGATTTTAAAAAATTACTGAACAATAAAGTTACTAAAATATAGTAACTCAGCATTTCTAAGAGAAACTGGTTAACTTCATACTAAATTAAGCTAGATTTTCGGAGCCCGATCTTCAGCTGGTGTGAACGGAACATCTTGACCCCCCACCATGAATCTGGACCTTAACTCCCTCCACGTGCGTAGCATTCCATGGTTTTCTCAAAGCAGATAATGGGCCTGATCCTGCGTTCCTTGTCCATCCAAAACTCCTCCTATTGACGTCACTGGAAGTTCATCCCTAAGTAAAAATAACTAACAATAATTTGTCTGTGAATGCATGACTCAAACCAGTGATTTTCTAAAACCATGCCTAGTCTTCTGAGCGGAGGTTGCCTGTTCATAGCTAAGTTGCATTGTTGAGGTCACATGAAGCTTCTTTCCAAGGATTCCCTCCCTCTCTCACCCCCGCCCCCCCACTCCAGCCTTGAAAAGAGGTAAATAAATCTCTTGACAACATCCTCAGAGAAATATGCCAAGAATTTATACTCTTGGATTATAAACCAGGCTCTCTGCATAGACCGTCTATCTAATCTGTATCTCTTGGTACACACGCAAAGGCTTAAAAGCTCCTAAGGTGTGTGATGTTCAGTCAACCCTTACCCTTTTATTTTAAACAGACTTCTTTATACTACATCGAAAGGCTGCCTCTACACCAGCAGATATTTCGCCAGCCATTTCTCACCTCACCTTCCAGTTATAGGTGGATTTTTGCGCACCTCAGCAGCAGAGTGCATAGAGCGAATTCCTATTGTTTGCATGTAGCAGTCACATGTCCCTCTTAGCCGGAGTCATTCAACCGTCATCATTATTAATTAATTATTATTATTTACTGAGGATAGCACCAGCCATGTGCTGTGCACCATCCCAACTCTCAAGGACAATCTCTGCTCCACAGAGCTCACAATCACAAATGGACAAGTAGGCCGAAGACAAGGGAAGTCAAACAGCAAAAGGCAATTTAGATATGGGTAAGCCAAAGTCACTGTAAGCAGCATGGAAGAAGTGGGTCTTTAAGAGGATTTACATTTGGATAGAATAGGAGCCTGGTAGATGTGGCTGCACTATCCAGAAGGGGCCACACAGAAGAAGGCACAGCGGGGATTGTGCCAGAAACTATTATTCTCTGACCAGAGGTGGTGGGGCGACTACTACAACGCCTTAGGCAAAACCCAGTCGAAGTCAATGGAATCACAGCAGGGATGGATTTAGTTCAGCATAACTGAAATGGTTACTTATTCTTATACCCCAGCTCCCTCTCCAAGTACGTATGAGCAGCCATACTGGGTCAGACCCATGTAGCCCAGTGTCCTTCCAGCAGTGGCTGGTGCCAGATGCTTCAAAGGGAATGAAAAGAACAGGACAATCTATCGAGTGATCCATCTCCTGTCTTCCAGTCCCGGCTTCTGGCAGTCAGAGGCTTAGGGACACACAGAGCATGGGGCTGCATCCCTGACCATCTTGGCGAACAGTTATTGATAGACCTGTCCTCCATGAACTCAGCTAGTTCAGTTTTGAACCCAGTTATACTTTTGGCCTTCACAACATCCCCTGGGAATGAGTTTCACAGGTGGTGCACTGTGTGAAGTACTTCCTTTTGCTCGCTTTAAACCTGCTGCCTATTCATTGCAGTGGGTGACTCCTGGTTCTTGTGCTATGTGAAGGGGTGAACAACACTCTTCTGTATTCGTTTTCTCCACACTGCTCATGATTTTATAGACCTCTCTCATGTCCGTCCCCCCCGTCGTCTCTTTTCCGAGCTGAACGGCCCCAGTCTTTTTAATGTCGCCTCGCATGGAAGCTGTTCCACACCCAGAATCGTTTTTGTTGCCCTTCTCTGTACTTTTCCCAATTTCTAATCTATCATTTTTGAGTTGGGGGAACCAGAAGTGCACTCAGTATTCAAGGTGTGGGGTACCATGGATTTATATAGTGGCATTACATTTACTGTCTTCTTTATCTCTTTCCTGATGGTTCCTAACGTTCTGTTCGCTTTTTGACTGCTGCTGCACATCGAGCAGATGTTTTCAGAGAACTCTCCACAGTGACTCCAAGATCTCTTTCTTGAGTGGTAACAGCTAATTTAGACCCCGTCATTTTGTATGTATAGTTAGGATTATGGTTTTCCAGTGTGCATTACTTTGCATTTATCAACATTGGGCAACAATCTGGCAGATGAAATTCAATCACCCAGTTTTGTGAGATCCCTTCATAACTCTTTGCAGTTTGCTTTGGACTTATCTTCAGTAATTTCATATCTTCAAAAAATTTGCCACCTAACTGTTTAATTTTTTCTCAGATCATTTATGAATATGTTGAACAGCACTGGTCCCAGTACAGATACCTGCTATTTACCTCTCTCCGCTGTGAAAACTAACCATTTACTCCTACCCTTTGTTTTCTGTCTTTTAACCAGTTACTGATCCATCCCTCTTTACTTTGCTTCAAAGCATTTGCTGAGGAACTTTGCCAAAGGCTTTCTGGAAGTCCAAGTACGCTGTATCCACTGAAACACCCTTGTCCACATATTTGTTGACATCCTCAAAGAATTCTAATAGATTGGGGAGGCATGGTTTCCCTTTACAAAAAACCATGTGACTCTTCCCTAACATATCCTGTTCATCTAAATGTCTGATAATTCTCTTCTTTACTATGGTTGAACCAATATGCTTAGTACTGAAGTTAGGCTTGCCAGCCTGTAATTGCCAGGATCACCTTTCTTAAAAATTGGCATTACATTAGTTATCCATCAGCCATCTGGTACAGAGGCTGATTTAATTGACAGGTTACAGAACACTGTTAGTAGGTCTGCAATTTCATATCAGAATTCCTTCAGCACTCTTGGGTCAATACCACTTGGTCCCAGTGACTTACTACTGTTCAATTTAAAAATTTGTTCCAAAACCTCCTCTATTGACACCTCAAAACTGGGACTGTTCCTCAGATTTGTCATAATGGCTCAGGTGTGGGAATCTCCCTCACATCCTCTGCAGTGAAGAGCAAATCAGAGAATTCATTTAGCTTCTCTTCAACAGACAGTTCTTCCTTTGAGTGCTCCTGTAGCACTGCAATCATCCCGTGGTCCCACTGATTGTTTGGCAGGCTTCCTGCTCATGAGGTACTTAAATATTTATTATTAATGGTATGTATGTTGTTTCAGCCTCCATTATGGTGTTTTTAAAAAGTTTCCACGCTGCTTTCAGGCATTTTACTCTTGTGACTGTTCCTTTTAAGTTCCATTTAACTAGCCTCCTCATTTGTGTGTAGTTCCCCTTTTTGAAGTTAAATGCCATTGGAATGGGTTGCTTTGGTATTTCCCCCCCTACATGGATGTTAAATTCAATTACATTATGGTCGCTGTTACAAAGCGGTTCAGCTATATTCACTTCTTGGAGCAGAACCTGTGAACCACGTAGGACTAAATCAAAAATTGCCTCTCCCCTTTTGGGTTCCAGGTCTAGGTGCTTCAAGAAGCAGTCATTAATGGTGTCTAGAAACTTAATCTCTGCATCCCATCCTGAGGTGACATGTTCCTAGTCCCTACTGGGAGAGTTGAAATCCGCCATTAATATAGGAGGTTTTGTTTTTATAGCCCCTCTAATCTCCCTGAGCATTTCACAGTCACCATGAGGGTGAGGTGGTTGGCAGTGTACTTCTACCGCTTCCTCCTCTTATTATTCAAGCGTTTCTAGCCAGAGAGATTCTGTGGTACCATGTGATTCATTTGAAGATTTTTACTATATTTTATTCTAGGTTTTCTTTCACATATAGTGCCACTCCCACCCCAAAGCAACCTACTCAGTCATTCCAATATAATTTGTACCCTGGTATTACCATGTCCCATTGGTTATCGTCATTCTACCAAGTTTCTGTGATGCTAATTATATCAGTATCCCCATTTAGACTTCTTGCATTTATATACAAACACTTACAAACTGTGTCAATATTTAGTTATCTGCCTTTATGTGATGTCATTGATTGGGGCTCTTTTTTGTTTGACTGTTTCCCTTCAATTCCCACCAGTACTTTATCAACTTCTATCCTCTCCTCTTTACCGGGTTATAAAATCTCCCCTTTAATAAGTCCCCAACTAAGGGATGCATTTGTCCTAACCATGTGCTCCTCCACACCTGTTGGCTTTCCCCCAGCCCTTAGTTTAGAAACTCCTCTACAACCTTTTGAATGTTACATGCTAGCAATCTAGGTCCTGTATAGGCTCCTCCTTTCCCAACAGGTTCCCCAGTTCCTAACAAACTTAAATCCCTCCTCCCAACGCCATAATCTCATCCGCACATCAAGACCCTGCAATTCTGCCCGTCTAACTGGCCCTGCATGCGGAACTGGAAGCATTTCAGAGAATGCCACCATGGAGGTCCTGGATTTTAATCTGTTACCAAATCATAAGTTTGGCCTCCAGGACCTCTCTCCTATCTTTCCCTATGTCACTGGTACCTACATGACCAAGACCACAAAGGCTCCGCTTAAAGCAAACTGGGAGTTCTTTGCAAAAGAACTTCCTCAGGGAAGTGTGCCTGATCTTAAGAACAGCCACACTGGGTCAGACCAAAGTCCATCTAGCCCAGTATCCTGTCTTCTGACAGTGACCAATGCTAAGTGCTCCAGAGGGAATGAACAGAACAGGTAATCAAGTGATCCATCCCCTGTCACCCATTCCCAGCTTCTGGCAAACAGAGGCTAGGGACACCATCCCTGCCCATCCTGGCTAATAGCCATTGATTGACCTATCCTCCATGAATTTATGGAGTTCTTTTTTGAACCCTGTTATAGTCTTGGCCTTCACAACATCCTCTAGCAAGGAGTTCCACAGGTTGACTGTGCATTATGTGAAAAAATACTTCATTTTGTTTGTTTTAAACCTGCTGCCTATTAATTTCATTTGGTAGCCTCCAATTCTTGTGTTCTGAGAAGGAATAAATAACACTTCCTTATATACTTTCTGCACACCAGTCATGATTTTATAGACCTCAATCATATCTCCTCCCTTAGTCATCTCTTTTCCAAGCTGAAAAGCCCCAGTTTTATTAATCTCACCTCATATGGCCGCCGTTCCATACCCCTAATCATTTTTGTTGCCTTTTCTGAAACCTTTTCCAATTCCAATATCTCTTTTTTGAAATGGGGCGACCACATCTGTACGCAGTAGTCAAGATGTGGGCCTACCATGGATTTATATAGAGGCAATATGGTATTTTCTGTCTTATTCTCTATCCCTCTCTTAACGATTCCCAACATTCTGTTCGCTTTTTGGCTGATGCTGCACAGTGAGTGGGTCTTGTTTGCGCTGGAGGCAAGCTTTGAACTGAAAGGGCAAAATTCTGCCCAGAGTTATTGTCCAAGCAAACCTACCAGCTTTAGGGGAGTTACACAGGTGTCACTGGGGAAAGGGGGCAGAATTCAGACCTTCACCTACTTTAGAAGAGGGCACACCATAAGAGACAGGTGTAATGAACAGCTGAGAGGAGTGTGGGGTGGACTGTCACACACCTGGCCTCTCCAGCCAGAGTGCTGAGAGAATCCCAGGGACCAAAGGGCAGGAGAGCACACCAAGGCAAATGAAGACAGGGAGTGCAAATCTCCTGGAAAACAACCTGAACACTACAGGGAAATGTTCTGTTCTGATCAATGCATCTTCACCGGTGTCTGAGCGGAGTCATTTTTAAGGGACTATTAAACTAATCGGCCTTCTTCTCCCCCCCCCAACCCCCATTGTCTCAGATGTACAGATTGTAAAGTGTCTGCAGATGACATACAAGCCCTGTGCCAAGCACAATAGGGGCCCAGACTGGGGCCCCACAAAGGACCACAAAACAACAAGGGGGTGCAGATACACCTACACAGAGCATTATAGTCCATTATAGATAGAGGGTGTGGAGAGAGCTGAGGGTGCTTCCCGAGGGGTGCAAAGGAGCTTTGTCGGTGAATCCCTGTCTGATAGATTGACTGAATGCTGCTGGAGTTATGCTGTATGGTTATTCAGGGTTAGGGCTCCTGGAGGCTCTGTATTATTTAAATCAAGGTAACTAGACGTGCAATCTGTAGCTTTTGGGGACTACAGCGGGGTGCATTAGAAATACCCGATTTAGACACAAACAGGAGGGAGCCTCCGTGCATTTCCCCTCTGCCTCTCCCCCCCTTAGGCGGGGGGCAGGTGTCGCTGGAAGCGGAGGGGCAGGGGATTTCGCTGCCTTACGGGAGTGCATGTCCCGCTCCGGGACCGCAGCGCTCCCCGGTCCCCGACGGCCTCAGTCCCAGCGGGCTTCTGCTGAGGATACCCGGCTGTGCGGGGGGGTTCCGCCCCCACCCGCAGGCAGGACCCCCGCCCCACGTCCCCCATGGCCTTGATGTCCTCCCCGCCCCCATAGTCAGAGGGCAGCGCCCCACTCTCGGCCCCTGGGCGCCCCGATGGCCCCAGGGCGCCCCGCTGGCCCCAGGCTCGCCAGGGACACGCGGTGCCCGCACCGCAGCCAGGCTGGGGCAACGGCACCGCTTGCAGGGCTGGGTGGGGGGGGGGAAAGAGGGTTAAATCAGCTCGATCCGCCCCCCCCCCCGCGAGTCCCGACCCGGCCCTTCCCCTCTCACCCCTTCCTTCGCCTGGCAGCGGCCGGAGCTGGGCTCAGGGACCGGGCCCTCCCCGGCCGGGCTCGCTCCTTTCCTGGGCACCCTTTGAGGCGAGCCCGGCGCTGGAGGAGCCGCCCGGCAGCTCCGGGGCGTGTTTATTTATATAAGAGAAGGCCAAAAACAAAACAAAACAAAAACCCAAAACACCCGCGCCTGGGGTTTTTGTCTCCCCCCCCCCAGGTTTACAGCTTCGCCAATGAATAACCCGCCTCTCCCCGCAGCCCCGTGTGTATCTTTCGGTTGATGATTTATAGACATAAATTAATACCCCCCCCCCAGCTCCACGTGCGGCCGGTTGGGGTTGCCCCGGAGCGCGCGGAGGGAAGGGGGCAGCCCGCGGGCGGCTCTCGGGTTGCTCCGGGCGCTAGGGTGCAGGTAACGCCCGGGACGGGCCCTCCCAAAGCGGCTTTAACCCCCTCGCCAGCTCTCAGTGCAACAAGCGCCAGCGCGGCCCAGAAGTGGGCAGCCGCCGCTGGGTCCAACTCTCCCCGCCCCGCGGAGAGAGAAGGGCCCCGACTCGCTCGCTGCTTCCCTCCGAGAGCCGCCCCGCTTTGCACAGAAATCCCCTGCTCCACTTAGCAAGCGCCCAAACTGGCAACGCTTCCAAACCACACCAGCCCCTAAAACCCACTCCGAGCCGCCAATGCGCCCTGCCACCCGGATTCGTTCCTTACACGGGTCGGTCTGGCTGTTTCCGCTGGTTTTTAGCAAGGGCTAAATTATGCTCAATTAATTAGGCATCAGAATAAAAAGAGTAAAAAAGTTACCAGCGGCCTGAAAAGTATTTTCTCTGCTCGCTTCTACGCTAAGACACTGCAGCCTTCGGCTAGAGACTTTCCTGGTGTGTTCAAGTCCCTGGGGTTAGTAAAGGGCCGGGCTGGGGTTAGTTGATATTTTGCTAAAGAAAAAGAAACAATGAACGACGTGGATAATTAGTAACTAACTAACTAACTACCTTGTCAGGGCAACAGAGCTCGGGGAAGCGTCGCAGCGTTTGATCAACATCCCTCGGCTCCAGGCAAGGAATCGGCTCTCAACGCGAAAAGTTACTCCAAAGTTTTATTCCGTGTTAGCCAACGTCCCAGCCGGGCTCGCTCGGAAGTGCGCGGATCTGCTCAGAGTCCGTTTTTATTTTCTATTTAACTCCATCCTCAAATTCCCCAACCCCACCGCGAATCCACTGGGAAGGAAAAGAATCCCAGGATCCGCACCTTACTGGTTAGCCACACGGTATGGGGCTGCTCCAGTGTGGTTTCAAAGCGAGGTGTGAAATAGGAGCGGGAGCGGGTTTTTAAGAGACTCTTTCAAATCCAGTTTTTAAAACACAACCAAGCCCATCGCCACTTCCTCGGGTCGATTTTCCTTCCTTTTTTAAAGTTTAGTTTGAGGCGCCCAGCAACCGCGGATGGGCGCAGACAGCCGCTCGGACAAAGTGGAGTTCAAACGAGCAGAATTTCATGGAATTCAGCATTAAAAAAACAAAACAAAACAAAACAAAAAAGCCCCACTCCGATGTACTGATTTACACGTGCCCTCTCTGGGCCCGAGCCCGGGGCTCAGCACGCCAGGAGCGCGGGGCGGGGAGGGCAGAAAGTGACCTGGCAGGCGCGGGGTCTCCTGCTGCATTTACACGCGGTTAGAAATCGATTCTCTAGTTACCTGCGTGGGGGGGAACCATGAAGGGCAGGTTCCCAGGGGCTGGAGTGACCTGGGTTTAAGAGTCCGGGGAGGGGGCAGAAAAGCAAGGGGACTACATCCCACCTGGGCCTTTGGCAGCAGGCATATGGGGGGGGGGGGGAAGAGGGAGCCCCGTTTGTACCTGATCATCCGATCCACCTCCGCTCTTTGCTCCACGGCCTCCTCCGTGTTGAGCGCCTGCAACTCCCGGAGGATCTGCGGGGTGTCGAAGTCGTCCCCGTCCTCGGAGCCCTCGTCCCCGGACAGCTTGCCCTTGCTGTGGCCGTTGGTGAGGGTGTGGAAGACGGGCTTGCTGTCCGCCTCCGTCCCGCTGCCTGGGGACAGGGGCAGGTTTTCCAGCTTCACCCCGAAGCTGGTGGTGGGCACCATGTCGTCCAGGGCTTGGATCAACGCCTCCTTGGTGGCTCCGGAGCTGAGAAGAGCGCTCAGAAGTTCCTGCTGCAGAGAGCTGAGCTTGGACACCATTTTACCAGGAGGGGAGAGAGAGAGAGAAGGGGAGGGGGGGGTAGGGTAGGGGTGGGGTGGGGGGAGGGAAGGTAGGTTAAAAAACACCCCAAAGTCTTGGATTCCCCCCGTGAGCCCCAGACACCTGCTCCTCCTCCGTGCCCTGGTGAATCTCCTTTGAGAGGGCTCTGCAGACCTCTACCTTGCCATGATCTCCTCCATTAGGCAATATAAGATATGCAAATCAGTGGGAAGGGAGAGTCATTCCTGCAGGATGCAAATGGAAAGGGGGCTAGTGGGTAAAGGGTTTGGGGCGGGGGGGGGGGGAGAGAAAAGAAGAGCTGCTGCTCTGGGCCTGGGTTTGACGGAGTTCGTTGTGTTTATAGGGGTGGCCGAAACCTTTTGATTGGTTCTGTTTTTATCAGCCAAACTTTAGCTGAACTTTGGACTTGTTGGGCAAGGAGGCAGCCAGCCCCAAGTGCACCAGCTCCAGGCTTCTGCAGCAGCGCTGCGGCTTGGGAGGCCAGGAGAAGGAATTAGGTAAATTCGAGCAAAACAACTCAAAGCTCTTTAAAACAACCCAAAGCCCCAGCCGCTCAACTGAGCTCTTTACCTGCCCCAGGAAAGGTGAGATGGGAGAGTGGTGGCGTGGTGTGGGGTGGCAGGTCAGATTGTGAAAGAAACCCAGATGAAAGGGAGTCTGCAAAATATACCCATTAAAATCAAGGGGGAAGATTGCGTTTGGCTTTTCGGTTTCATTGGTATTTTCATGTGGATTTGGTGTCTGAGGGAGGGTCGGAGCTTGTTAACAGAAACAACATCGAAGCGTTTGCATTAAAAAGAAAAAGCGCAAGCAGACCAAACCCACTGTCTCGTTCTGCAGAGCAGGACTTTCCCTTCTCACGTCCTTTCATGGGGGTATTGGAAGAGGAATCAAATGTAGGGGTTAGAAACAAGAACTTTAAAAACCCAGAGGAAGAGAAAAAACCAAAGGGAGTGGTTTATATTCGTGTATATTAGGTCTTCACCTGCGCAGATTTTAGTCACTGGGATTATTACGAGTATCGTTGCTGTAGCCGAGAGGGGAGAAAAAACACAGGATGAGTCCAGGGGTAGCCGTCTGTCTGTCTAGCCATCGGATGTTTGTCTGAGGTTGCGTGTGTCTAAAACAAAGAAATCGGTTTGTATATAAAAAAGGGGCATTTGGTAAAATATCTGGGGAGCATTCCTTTGGGGGTTTGCATCTGCAAAAGAATTTTGAAACAGACCGACATTTTAAAAGCATGGTTGATGGTATGAAAATAAAACAATGAACGCAAACTAGTGTTTAAATTGTGTGTTTGTTTTTTTAAAAAAGCTCGAATTAACTTAGACATTTTTAAAAAAAAAAAACCCTGTATTTATTTTAATCCGTGGGGTTTTTTTGTTGTTTTTTTTTTGTTGTTGTTGTTGTTTTTGTTTTTTTTTTGCATTTCAACGCAGGAAATATTTTGCACTCAGAAATGCTGGTAAAGAAAATGCTTTTTTTCCCCCGGCATTAACCAACTGCTATTTTAAAAACAAAAATCAACGCTTCGAGCTATGATTTTAAATGTATTGAGCTTGAAACGAATTAAGATTTCTTGTTTCACGACAGTTCGTGGCAGGGGTGGAAAACTCAGTTTAGTTTCCTGTCCCAGGTAAAGAGATTTTCATTTCCCTTTTTTCCCCCTCGGTCCCTCCAGGGATTTGTAAAATGTACTCGGTTCGGGTTATTTTTTAAAGCGATCTCGGGAAAGGATTAAATCATACGAAATAGGAAACAATCGAAGGAGGGAATGGAAAAGTGACTCAAACTGGGAATTCGGTTTATTCTGGACTCCCGGAAGCAAACGAGCTCTTAAAAAAAAATGTTCGAGCCTGGGTGGGGAGGGAAAAAAGCTAGAGAATCCACTGAAGTTTTAAATCCACAAAGACAATTTGGTTTGTGTTGCCTGCAGTCCAGTTTACCCGTCCTCCTTCCGCCCAAATACAACGGCACTGGGCGCAGCTCGTCGCGTTCGTTCAGCGGGGAGGAGAAAGGCTGGGGGGGGGGGGGGGGTAAATCTTTTCTGTCCAGTGGCAGAGGGTTTGGGAGAAAACACTGGGCTTACGGTACTTTAGTAGGAACCCAACGAATCCATCTGGTCCTCGCCGCGTGTTCTAGGTGGAAACAGCAGCGTTCACACAGATCACCGGGCTGTGATCTCCTGAAGCAGGGGAGCAGTTAGCCGAGCAACAAGCAAGTTCAAAAGGTTTGTTAAAATAACCCCCCCCCCCCGGAGATCTAGTCTCCCCCAGTGGGGTCTAGCGGGGCCTCCTGGCCCAAGTTGCACGTTCCCTGGATTTCTTCTGGGGTTGCACAGTTATGAAATACGCAGCTGGGCAGAGGCGATCCTGGCGACATTTCATGAATAAAACACGCCTGCCCTTTTCCCACCTGCCCGAGATCCGTTTATACCTAACATGGCAACGTGTTCCCGTCTCTGTTTCACCATCTTTGGGGCCCTCCTGAAGCCTGGTCTGCTCCCTACCTCGTTTGCTGATGAATTGAAAGGCTCGGATTCTAAGCTGCGTAATTACACACCGATCCCTTTCCCTTAGCTATCGATTAGACTCGGCGCTGGGTTTCAAATGGTTGGTCGCCCTGTATTATTTTAAGTTTTGCGGCATGATCTACGTATACTATACCGGAGCGAGCCAATGGGCCGAATGCCTCAGAGCTTACGCCAACCAAAGGAGTCTTAAAATGACAAACAACCCCGCGCTATTTGCCCTGGTGAAATAGGATCTCAATAAACAAATTTTGAAACGGATCGCCAATTGTTTGACTCTTTATTCTTCCTTGTTTTCCAGTGGGTAGCTACTCAAAAACAGGAAGCAGGGTGTGCTTTGGACAGTGGGATCCCAGCACTGCAGAGGCAAACCACTTCACTGGAAAAAACAAAAAACATGAAGCAAAACAAAAAAGCCCAAAGCACTCGCCTTAAAACTACATCCCTTACTCAGTGGCTGCAGCTCCTCGGGCATTATCTGAGCATCTGCCCCCCGCCCGAGTAAAACCAATTTCTGCTGCAACTTCTGCTGCTCTTTGCATCCAGTGCCTTTTAGCCTGGCTTTCCCTGTGCTTTTTCCAAATGGGGATTGGTTTCGTTTCACTGGCAATCCCTCCCCCATTTCTTAATGCTAATGTTCTCTTCCCACTTCTGCACCAGGGCCAGAGAAGTCCAAGTCCAAGAAAATCTCAACTCCTTGGTGGGATTGTAATTAGACTGTAAAAGATCCATCCACAATACCATCCCTCCCTTCTGCTGGCCTGGTGAGCTGTTCTCTGGAGTTTGTGCTCCTCAGGAAATTCCATCCCACACGATCCTAACCCTGGGACCCTGTTACAGAAGTACTTGGGAGATTGGGGTAGAGATATGTCAATTTCAAATGAAATCATCTGGTCCATGGTGAGGTGGCGAGATCTATTTCCCTTCCTTTTCCCTCTCCCTGTAGAAACCAGGAGCAAGGTTAGAAAATACAAAATCCAGGCTATTCCCTAACTAAGTAGCACTAGGACATTGGAAATAGACCCAGATTTTACAAGCCAAGTCTCAAAGCCGGCTCCACCATCAGATTTTATGCTTCAAAACCTAGAGGACAGAAAGTGGATGTGGATACCAAGTGACACCCCAAAGCAGGGACCCTGTGTACTATGGAGATGGGAGGAATGCCTCTAGCTACAGAACACTAAAGCACTGGCCCTTTAAGGCCAGAATTTTCAGAAGGGCTCAGTCACAATTGAGGCCAGATTTTCATAAGAACTCAGCTCCCATTCAGACACCAGAATAAGAGAGTAGATTTTCACTAGTGCTTAGCACAATGGGGGCAAAACCTGGGCTGTTAAATGTTGCAACAGGAGGCACTGGGGGGGTGGGGTTGAGCACTTTGGAAAATCTGGCCCCGGATGTGAGTACTAAGCCTTTCTGAAAATTCTGGCCCTAAATCGCTTGGGTGAGGGGAAACGCTTCAGCTTTGGTAACAGATCAATTACTCAAGAGAGGCTCCAGTGCTATGTACCGGCACACTCTTTCACCCACAAACAAGACAAAAAACAAAACAACCCCCCTCCAAAAAAGCCAACCCCCACCCCACCTTGCTCCCCCCCAAAAAAATCAAAGCAAACAAAAAAGAAAAATCAAGGTCATTTTAAACAACACACACGCACACAAATCAATAGAGGGATGCACACACCCCAATCAGACTGAAGAGAGGCCATGGTCTGAAGCACAGCAGGGCAAATGTTGCGGCATGAAGCTCTGACCAAGGTTTTCAATCAGAACATGAAAAGATTTTTAGGTTCCTCAATTTTGATTCCCTGCCCCCGCTGCCTTGAGACACCTTAAAAGAGAGGTCTGATTTTCAGAGGAGTCGGGGTTCAGAATTCTCCCAATAAACACAAGACCAGAGGTCAGATTTTTAAAAGGTATTTAGGCTCTTAAAGATGCAGATAGGAACCTCATGGGGATTTTCAAGAGCATCTAGATTCCTTTTTGATTTGTCAAATCAACTTTAAAAATAAATAAATAAATAAAATAAAAACAGATTACTAGTTTGGTTGACAAAGGTAATAGTGTGGATGTAACACACAGCCTTCTGCAAGGTATTGGATTTGGTACCACACAATATTCTGATTAAAAAACTAGAATACAAAAATTACACATTAAATAGCTAACTGATGGGTCTCAAAAATGTAATCGTAAATAGGGAATCATCACGGGGTGGGTGCTTTTTCAGTGGGGTCTCATCAGGATTGGTTCTTGGCCCTATACTGTTTAACATTTTTAATCAAGGACCTGGAAGAAAATAAAACATCATTAGTGATAAAGTTTCCAGATGACACAAAGTCGGGGAGTAGTAAATAAAGAAGAGGCCAGGTCACTGAAACAGCAATCTGGATCATTTGGTAAGCTGGGTGCAAACAAGCAATATACATGTTAATATGGCTACCAAAAATTTCTTTTAAAAAAAAAAATCACATCTATGAACAAAGAACATAGAGTCCCCTGTCCTGTAAGTGTGGCCTATCTTGGGAGCAGTTAACTCAGACTTCGGGGACATGGCAGGCAGGCAATCAGCTGAACATGAACTCCCATTGCAACAGTGGCCTTATCTATTAATCTATTTAACTACATTGATTTGGAAATTGATTTAATTAAGTCAATTTCATTTCTGTGTGCAGACCAACCCATATGCTCATGAGAGTAGGGCTGCAGGATCATGTCCTACATGCAGAAATGGGCTTCAGGAGTGAAAGGATCATGTGACTTAAAATTTACTTCTTATGGGCCCAGTCTCTATAGAGGTCTCTCCCTCCCTTATTCATTTGACAGACCTGCTCATGAACATTTCACTTGTAAATCCCCACTGCTCTTTGCAGGCAGAGAGACCAGTAGAGGAGGGGAGAGAATTTAGGAGCGAATCAAGGGACTTAAGAATGTGTATTAGTAGAAAAGCGTATGATCAGAGTGTTAGAGGAAAGCGCATTGTGTGAGAAGCATCTGCTGTGCTGTAAAGAAAGGCTAAGTGATAAGAATATCTAAAAGAAAAAACAAAAACACCCTCAATTATCTTAGGCCTGCACCAAGTATGACACCTCTGGAAAGCCAGAAGAAGTGGCAACATGAATGTGCCAAACCCTCATGAAAAGGGTATTTCATTTGGGGTGAGGGTTGCATTCAACTGTTTCTCATTTGTGCAGAACAGGAATAGCACCTGCAACATTGCAGCCTACGCTATTTGCTATGGCTATTAAATGCTCCACTGTGGCCTTTAAGGGGGCATGAAAAAGCAGTTAACGCAGACCTGGGTAAATGCAGAAAAATTTCCCATTGATATTCCGCTGAACCTTAGAGAATGTGCTTTGGCCACATTCATGTTCACTTCCCATGAACATTCCTAGCATGAACTCGGAAAGCAAGTTTTTAGGGCACGTGCACAGACAATGGCAGAAGGAATCACGTGGATCAGAGATCTGCAGTGAAGCTGCAAGAGGACAATTTTGCCTGTTAGATTTTAATTATCATTATATATATTGCCATAGAGCCTAGAAGCCCCCTCATGGACCAGGTCCCCATTGTGCAAGGTGCTGTACAAACACATGACCTTGCCCCCCAAAATTTGCAATAGAAATAAATGTTTATTCTATCGAATGAGAAAACGTAGAAGTGTTTTCATGCCCCAGTGAATGTTCACAGTGGCATGTCATCTACTGAATGGAAGAGATCTCTTCACTGCTGTTCTTTAGAGTGAACTGAGCTGTAGCTGTCTTAGTACATCCCCTGCCATACACATGATCTTTAGGGAGGCATGTGTTTAATAATGTGCAAAAGATGCACAGCTTGGAGGCTTGCATTCTGGATGATTTCTCTTCGATTTGCTCATCACTTTGTGAGATGCTTCACTGATGCTCATGACTCTTTTAGGTAAGAGCAACGGCAGTATCAAGGATGTACGTTTGCCACAAAACAGCCCAGAATTAACGCTTCTTCAGCGACTGACTCACAGCTTTGACTAGCATGCTGCCATCTTCCCACAACCAGTCCACTCGAAAAAACAGCTGTGGAAAGAAGAGCTCTTCCATTCAGAATAGGCAAGAGGTTAGGCAGTGCGGGTGAGCCTCCTGATTATTGAAAGGACAGCTCATGAGTTCAAATAAAAATAAGGACACACAAGAGAGGATCGTGATCTCTGCAAAGCCAGGCTGTAGCATCATCTATGCTTGTAGGGCTCCTACGATCACATGGGAGTATTGGCCTGTGGATCCACATAGTCAACAACCCATTGGCCATGCTCGTTACTCATCCTCCCTGAATCCACAAACATGCCTTTGACCACAGCTATGGATTGTGCCAATGGGGAATATTACTCTGCAGCCATCAAACACGTTACAGTATATACACATTAAAACATTTGGACTAAGCCAACCTTACCAACTATACTACTCACCCAGGGAGGGGTCTTGTTTACTGATGTGTTTTTGGCGGGCAAGTAAACCAAGCCTCAAGTTTTCCCAGTACCATGGAATACCATCCCTACTCCAGACCAACCACCATCACCAAAGCCATTGCAGTTGATGGAAAGACTCCCACTGAGTTCATTGGGTTTTGGATAAGACCCTTCGAGCCTGATCCTGAGAGGTGCTCATCACCCTGCTGGATCAGGCCTTGAAATGCCTTCTGAAAACTCATTTCTGCCGGGGTATCTAACACAGTGGAGTTAGAAACATTTTCTCTCTCAGATCTTTATTGTTTCTACTTGGAGGCAGTGAGTCTAGTGGATAAGGCACAGGCCTGGGACTGAGGGGACTTGTTCCCCACACCCCCAGCTCTGCCAGTGGCCTGCTAGGTGACCTGGGGCAAGTCACATTACCGCTCTGTACCTCAACTTCCATTCCTGTAAAATGGAGATAATAATACTGGCCTCCTTGGTCAAGTACTTTGAGCTCTACTGTTCAAAGACAATGTAAGAGCTAGGTTTAAACACTGAATAGATCCAGCAAGATATGCACATATCCAGTCAATTAACCTAAGGAATGATGCAATCATGCAGCTCTATCCCTCCCCCCATCCTCTCTACTCTGATGTGTCCTCACACTTAAGGTCTAAATTGTAAACTTCCTTGGGGCTGGGACAGTGTCTGATTACACATCTTCTGTGCTGCACCTAGTACATTTCTAGGCACTATGAAATAATAGTCATCATGGTAAAAGGTGGGCAAATAAGTCTGCTGTATGAGTTGGTAAGTTGTCCAGGACATTTTTTGCATGGCTGGACTTATCCCATTGGTGTCTTATTGGAAGGATTCTGTAAACCTGGACAAAGCAAAAATGAGAGCTTTCTTGTAAGTGTTCCATTTGTACTGGGGAACAGAACGCAGGTCTGATGCTGCTTGGACTCAGTAAGTATTATAAAATGCCTAGAGAGGAGCATTGTTTTAAAGAGGCAGCCATTTGAAAGAAAGAACTGGTGAGCTTCGACTTGGCCTTTGGACAGGTTTCATGGCATTGCATTACAATAATGTT
Organism: Chelonia mydas; assembly: GCF_015237465.2. Classification (NCBI taxonomy): domain Eukaryota; kingdom Metazoa; phylum Chordata; order Testudines; family Cheloniidae; genus Chelonia; species Chelonia mydas. The sequence goes on from NC_051257.2 coordinate 8,110,369, forward strand.
CTGTCACAGTCAGTAACCTGGACCTTGGCCTGTTTCCACACATTTTGAGCCATCCAACTAATTAAATGGATATTGTTTTCTGGTCCATGTCTCATTCCCTAATGCTATTTTCCCCCCTCTCTGCCCCTCGCTTAGCCGTGGTGTCAGGAGTGATATTGCAATTGGCCTTTTCCCATCGTTGTCCTGCACACCTCATTAATTCTTTTCGGCAGAAGATCATGGTCATTATGTTTTGGAAAAGCTGATGGGCTCTTCAGAGGGCTGAGGAATGCAGTTTCCCAGAAGTGCCAGCCTCAGGAATTCTCTCCCGAAGGAGGCAAGAGGAGCATGGCTATTTTAGCTGTGCTGCAGGAAGGGAAGTTAGAGACAGTACTTGTGAAACACCAGCCATCTTTTGCACTCGGGACTTTAAATGAGGATACTGTTACTGGAAATGGAATACAGAGGTCTTCATTTCTAAGGCACTGGTTCAAACCCAGCTCCAGTAACTGAAAGCTGTCCTCTTCCCATGGCTATTTAGCAACTTATATTAAGTCCACTAGGAATTCAAGTTCACAAGTGCCTATGTGCCCCACAATACACAACATGATACGCACTAGTTGGGCCCCTCGTAGATAGGCTCCGTACAGAAACTGGAATGAATGGCTGGAAGACACCTCCTAGAGGCCATCCCGCCAGGACAGCAGGCAGCTTGCCCTGCTGCTGCCAGGCTATGCCTGTCCTGTGGCTAGAGAATTTCGGTCTTCAGGGCCGGCACCTCTCGCTGGCACTCCTAAATCCCAATTTAAATTTCAAACATGCTTTGCAGTCGGCTTGTCAGAGTTCATGCCATTGTGCTTGGCTACTTCCAATGGCTTGAGCACAAACAGCAGGCTTGTCTGCATGGGGAAATTTCCCCGTATAGCTATAGTGGAATAATGATAGTCCTACCACTCCATGGATACTGGTGACGTAAAGGCCTTGGGGACACTCTATTCCAGAATAAAATCACTTTTATTCCAGAATAAATTATTCCACCATAACAATACTCAGAAATTTCCCCATGCAGACAAGCCCTTAGGTCCCAGTTGGGCAGGCCTCACCACTTCTGGCAGGCCCATCGAAGAGCTGCATGGAGATCCCCATCCAACCCTGCCAGCCAGGCAGGATAGTGACTTCGTGGAGGAGACAATATAACTGGGGCTCATCAGCCCCCTGGTAAGAGATGACCATGAACACAAAGAAACCCCCAGGAGAAAGAGGTCTTTCAAAGGGAACCCCCCCCCCCTTATGAAGAGTTTTGTTGAGTGCCCTCCATAGGTGCACAGGGCATTCTGCACCCTTCAGGCTTGGGCCTCTCAGAACCTCTGTCCAGGGCATCGCAAATGTTGATATCAGAGCAACAAGGAATCCACGCTCGTTACCTCTTTCATGGAGCCCCCTTCCCCACCCTGAACCTATACCATTTCCTTTTAAGAGGTGCCTTCTAATCACTCCTGACTTACCCGGGCTTATCACTGCTAGCGGCCACCCCATCTCACAGCTCATTAACTTTGATGGTCAGATGCTGAATCTCCATTACCAGTGGAAGAAGCCTTAGGGAATCTGACCACAGCATTTACTTAAGCAGAGAAGCAATTCCCTCCCACCCAGTAGAAGCAGCCCAATGCTCATGCTCTTCTTGGTAACTTCTGAGTTTTGGGGCCATACAGGAGAACCTTGACTGTATGAACACCAATCTTACAAATGACCAGTTATGCAAACCATTTTTCCCTGATGGGGGTGGGGAGAAAAAGAAAAATCACATAAAAGAAGTGATGTCAATGAGGACTAGACTTCCCTTCCCATTCCAATGCCTTCTATGCAGCAGAAGTCAGTTTGCGGTGGTTTGAAGGACAAGGGAAAAGCAATGCAGTACATCACACTGCAACTTCTGGACCACTTGGAGGGGATCAATTTTATGAACTTTTCAGTTTTATGAACCCCTCAATCCCTTATATTGATTTCCATGTGGGCAAGATAAGCAAAGCAAGGTTATAAAAAACAACCCCCCAAACTGCTAAATGGTCTTGAGCCAGTCAATGCTTTCTGAGTCAGCAGCGTTCAGCTTGAGACGACCTCCGGGGAGCCCAACGTGGAAACCGCAACCATCCAGCATGCGTGGCACACCCTCCACAACACTGCAGGTGCACAGTGGGCTGTCCTGGATGCCCCAGGCACGGTCGGTCTTGGCACAGCAAACAACGCCACAGGTGGACGTGTTAAGCTGGCTTCAGAGGTGGAATGGGACCCCATCATACAGCTTGGTGATGATGTAGGAGTTCCTGGTTGTGGCTCTCTCCTGTTCTGTCTGAACTGCAGATATCATCAGCTGGATGGAGAAGGTGCAGCCCTGTCCAGATAAGATTTCTGCTATGCAGTCATTGACAGGGTGCATCCCATAGATCCCTCAACGCTGGCAAGTGTGGCATTTACTATACCTTAACGAGCAGTTTGTTGGCTGCATCCAGACGCCAGATGTTAGGTGGAGGAATATTGGCTAGGACTGGTATCCAGAGAAGTTTTGTTGGCTTCAGAGTGCCTGTGATAATTCTCATGGTATGATTAAGCGGTGCGTTTACTAGACTAGCATGGGCAGAGTTTAACCACGCAGGGGCACAATATTCGCCAACCGAGAAGCAGAGAGCGAGCCCTGAACTACAGTGCTTGCACATTGGGTACAATGAGGCTACGTTCTTGTCGTATACCCTGTGATTACTCCTTGGGAGGAAACCAAAGCTGGAACCAGTGAAATAAATCTATTGGATCATGGTTACTGTGGCCCTAGACCAGGGGTGCTGGAACACTATAGTGGGGGTGCTGAGAGTCATTGAGCCAAACTGTAAATTCTGTATTTGATGGAAACCATGTATTTGATGGAAAGCAGCAGCACCTTGAGCAGCCCTAGACAAGAACAAGGAGGTGCTATAAATGTTGGTCCTTTCCTTAAGGTGCTGCTGTTGAATAGTGAGGGCCTCCCAGCCACAACCGCTCTCTAACTGAAAATGCCCAGTTAATAAGATAGGGGTTCTACTGCAATCAGTTTAGATGTGGTCCCTCCAGATCACAACTGAAAGCAGATTGGCAAGGGGGTAGCACAGGGAACCTTGCACTTAAGATAAGTATCACTTGAGCAAGTCTGGCACTGTTTCGGGTTGGTGAGGATGACCACACTCACTGAGCACACAGAAGGAGGCATTGTGGAGATAGAGGACGCTGGGACCCACTGAGGTGTGGTTCTGTACGTACCCTCCCAGAGCACACTGGGATTTCATTCCTTTCCTGCGGCACTGGTTAGGTCATGATGAGTCATTTCGGAGGCTGGAATGAACTTCCTGGCTTTTGAAACACAGGGTCAGGCAGCAGCTGACTCAAAGCTGCTCCCCCACGAGGCTGGGGATGCCATTTCTGCCAGGGTAAACCTTACCTTGGACTCAACAACAGAGCCCTTAGGAGCCCACACCAACCCCGTTCCAGTCACCCAGCTCCGGGGGGGGGAATGTTTTGAGTGGAGATGCTTGCGAATTTTTTACAAGCGTCTATTTTTGAAATTTCATTAAACACCTCAGCACATGCCAAAGTGTCACACTCTGACCATTCGGCCAGTGGGCGAGAGATTTCTCCACAAACAAGGCCATTAAAGCCCAGTGAGTCGTCCCGCCCACCCCGTGCAGATTTTTGCATTCTCTCCTTCCCCACCTCAGCTGCATGGAGTGCCGTCATGTTTTGAAGCCCTCTCCCATCTCCACCTTTATTAAATATGACCCGTGTTTGATCCCAGCGCTCAGGCAAAGGGAAGCTGTGGTTTGAGAAAGGATCAGACATGAAAGGGATCGCTGACCATTTTGCTCTAGGCTCAGTCAACAGGTAGTGGAGGGAGTGGTGTACATATGCATTAGGGAAGTTCTAATCCTAATATTTACAGTCACAAGTGTGGCAAATGTAGAGGTGTTAGAGGTGGTGACAACCTAGGGGGACTATGAAACAAATAGCACTTTTATGGATCAAGGAGCAGCAGCAGCTGTTGGAATTTTGCTTTTGGGGGGAGGGGGGTAAATGGACACACTGCCCTTGCTTGGGGGTGAAAATTTTAATTCTGAAAAGGTACTCGACTCCCTCAACCATCCCTGAAGTTAATGGAAGTTGAGGGCACTCTCCCCTTTCAGCATCCTGCTCTTTCTGGCACATGATGAGAGGAAGGGGAAATCCTGCATTAGGAATAACAATCCTCGCTAGGAGAGGGCAATGTATACATACCTACATATACACACACCGAGGTAGGTTTCAAAGTGTGGCCTGTGTGTGGATGCAACAAGGTGCACACACATTATTTTTATGCATGGACTTTTGTGCACAGTTTACACACAAAAAACCCATCTGCCCACACAGATCCAGCACCGATGCCTTTTTTGCTTTGCACATTGATCATTTCCAAGGGCAAACAAGCATGGAAGAGCGTGTGCACACCCAGTTCACGCACAAAGTTATCAGCTCACCAAAGGAGTCTTCCTGGAGACCCGCTTTGAAAAGAAATGTAGCCCAGTCTCCTTTGTTACAGCAGTGAAATTCCATTAACATCAATGAACTTCCATAGATGCAGATGAGAACTGAATAGGACTCACTAAATTCAAATCTTTGCATGATGCACGACTTGGTTAAAAACTGGATCACCACAAATAACGCTATGGCTCATGCTGTGTTCTTCCCCTTCCAGCAAACTGATTAAGGACAGCCCTTTCAGACAAATGTTCTACTGAGGGCTTGGCCACATGGTGACGTCGTGCACAGCCAGCTGGGGTGTGCATCTACCATGCACAACGAGCCCATTGTACATGACGAGCCCATTGTGCACTCTCATCTTGTGGACTCTGCTGCCGTGCGCTAAAAGTTCTGTTGTGTGCTTGGACATAATTTACTGCAGTGAAAGAGATTAAGCTGCCAGCTTAAAGTTATTTTTAAGAAATCCTTTCCAGGGTTACAAATACCAGGTTAGAATTTTTTTGTATGTCTGGGCCTGTCTACAAAGAGAAATTTATTGCCGTTACTACCTCACGATAGTTATATTGATATAAGGCCCTGTGTGGACACTCTTACTAGGACTACCAGTGGTCTTTTGCGGTTTACTTTGCTTTGCAAGTAACACAAGCTAAAAAAAAAAAAAAAAAAAGCCACTGTTCTTTCCAATAAAAGCGGCCCCATGGGGAATTATACCAGTATAACTATAGCAATATAATTTACTGCCATTTCTATATAAGTATAAATATACCTACAGGGACAAGCCCAAATTTACTTTTCACCATTGATGCAGTTTGGCTTGCAAAAAGTAAACAGTTTGATGACTGTGAAACTAAAATGGTCAGTTTCAGCTTTGAGTTGTCGCAAACGGCACAGCATAATTCTGTCGTGTTTTGATGGCAGAGAGAAACAAAAAAGAGTTTAAAAAATACCTAATGACTTTTTAAAACAAAAAACAAAAAAATTTGTTTTGTTTTGTTTGTTTTTAAATCTGAGTTTTGGGATGAATGTGCCGGACAGTGTTTCTTTAATGTTGTGCCGCAGAATCAGATCTCCTTTGTTGGTTAATGTTAGGCAACCGACTGGCTTCATGTTGATGGCAGTGAGAGGACTTCCATCTGAGCCCTTCTAATACGCAGTGTAACATTTTCAAAGTGTGCCTTGTAAGTCACGGGTGTAGAACACAAATCCTCAAGCGATCAAAAGATTCTGATGCTATATTAGCCTCCCACACACTGCACCAGTAAAGCAAGATGTGGCAGAGAACTTTTAAACAAAGAAAAAAAATTGTCCTAACTGTTAAAAGTTTGCTAGGTCCAAATCTCAAGCAGAATTTCTAAGAATAACTAAGTCTTACCCCTACCCCCATCCCAATTAAGTTCTCACTCAACCACGTGATGTGGCCCTGATGCAAGAAACAAGGGATAGAATTATATGGCCTGTGTTATGCAGGAGGTCAGACTAGATGATCGTAATAGTCCCTCCTGGCTTTAGAATACTATCAAAAGTAGTTTCATTTTCAAATGGTAGGCTAGTGGTACTCACATCTCCTATACCCTGCTTCACAAGCATAGCCCAGCATTTAGGCCCAAATCAGCAAGATGTTTCAGAATGTGATTTAGTGCTTTGCTGAATAAGGGCCTTAGCTTGGGGGGTCTTAAGTATTGAGATTCTATATTCTACCATAACCAAGGTGGTCACTAATCTCCATTACAGACTGGTTCAGATCTGCCATGACAGCGAACAAGCCCATTTCCGCACACACCCCCCCTCCCCCAAGAGACTCACTTCTTAGAAGCCTGAGCCAAGAGCCTATCACACTGAATAGTGGCAGAAGTGGCCAGTCTGTAGTGGACGTGGACACTGGGTTTAATACGTTTCAGTCAGACTGTAGATCGTTCAAAAAGTCTCTGAAGGAACATCATGGGGTAGGTACTCCATCGGAAGGAAGAGCTACATACAGCACCAGTTCTACAGAGTGCCTATCAGGCCCCCAATCCTACTCCCATAAAGGCCAATGGGAGTTCTGCTATGGACTTTAAGGAGCGAGGGCCCATTGCTGCTCCCACGCATTCTTCTACATGGAAGTTGGGCTCACTAGAGACCAGAGCTGGAAAGAGCCTATTTGCAATCCTATTTGTGATGGCAGATACTAGCAGTGGTGATTACTAAGATTTACCCAAAGCTAAAGAAAAGGAGTACTTGTGGCACCTTAGAGACTAACCAATTTATTTGAGCATATTTGAATGCTCGGATGAAGTGAGCTATAGCTCACGAAAGCTTATGCTTTCCGTTAAGGTGAAGGACACACTGAAAATCATAATTTCCTCCTCAGAATGCTAAAAATCCAGTGAAGTTTCCAAACACAGAAGTGTATCATACATCTGTTACCCACCGCCCCATAGTTACATTCAGTGAGCATGTGGAGGAAAGCAGCATTACAGGGAGCAAATGCTCAGAAGGCAGGTGGACAGAGCTAGTGGGCTGTTTGATGGAAGAGATCCTTCCCACTCAAAGCTTTACAGTCTTGCCTTAGACAGTAGATAATAGCGTTAGAAGTGATAGAAGGCTGGGACATTATGGGCCAAATTTCCATACTGCCCTTTGCACTTGCAAGCCAGTGAAATGGAGAAACGCACAAGCAACTGGGAGCACGGTTACCTAACTGCCCAGTTCACTCAATCGACCTAGCCGGAGAAGTTAGTTACAGGAGCAAAGAGATTGTATATGGAGGCCACTTCAGGTTTGTCTGACAGTTTGGCCCTAAAGATCCTATAGAAAGCAGGGTTGCCAGTGAAAGTTTGTTTCTGCACACTTTTTAGGGGGCGGGAAGGACTTGTGGAAAGGGGACACACAGCAGCAGAATTAGACTGTCACTCAGATAATTAATGCTTTTCTCCCACACTTTGCAAATAGCCAGAGACTCTGTGTCGAGTGATAAATAGCCCCTTTGAAGTTTTCCTTTCTCAAAAGCAAAGCAAAGAAACACCTTCTTAATCCAGCTTCAACTCCTTGTCCTTTGCAAAGACTTTAATACTCCTGTACCGGGTGTTTGTCATAATGCAGCATGTTTTAATCATATAAGGCCCGATTTACATCTTTGTGTGTGCACGGTGCTTAGCACAACAGAGTACTGATTCACGACTGGGGCCTCTAAGCACTGTTAGAATACAAATAGCTTACACACTTAGTGGAGTTACACCATCATATAATCAGGGAAAGAGGAGGAGGATTGGATACACTCGGTATAATTTAAAACATGACATGGGTTTGGTTGGTGACATGCTGCAAATTGTTTTCTTCTATTACCTGGGAAAAGAGATTTTTTTAAAATACATGTATTGTTTGGGAACAACATGTGATTCTATAGACAAATTTGGCTACATTTCATGTTGACAGGGATTGGGGTCAACAAATTAAACTCCACATTCACATAAAAGTCTCACATAAAAGTCAGAGTGTTGCCTAAGTCAGGCATTTGGAACTGGTCCCAACAGGAAAGTCATCATTGTGATAAGCAGGTTTAAACTAAAACTTCAGGAAGTACAAGTTATTAGAAATTAGAGGACATGCCTATGATGGCCAGCGGAGTGGACATTTTAGAAGGAAATACTTTTTCACATGTGTGATTAAACTGTGGAACTCATTGCCACAGGAAGTTGAAGCCAAGAATTTAGATTCAAAGGAGACTGGATATTTATCTAGTTAACAAGAATATCCTGAGTTGTCATAATTATGACGACAAAAAATTTGGAAGGGATATTAAACCTTGTGCTTCTAGGCTTAAGCCAAACTCTATTAGAGAGCAGGATGAGAACTATTATTTCACATCTGCTACTGCAGGGGTCTTATACCATCCTCTGAAGCTTCTGGTGACAGCCATTGTCCGAGTTAGGATGCTGCGTTTGACAGATCTTGAGTCTGATCCAATCTGGAAATCCTTACATTGCCACGATAAGGTGATTTCAGTCTCCACCATTTCTAATTTCTATGAAAGTTGGTATTCTCAGGACTGACTCTTTGTCATACAAACTGACCAGAATTATTTTCTGCAGACTGATCCAGTCTGAGCAGCTACAATATCATGAGATCGTTACTTGCATTGCTTCAGAACTTAGAGTTAGCTCAAAATCATCATAGGGTGTAATACAAGGGACAAGACGAAGTGTTCTCAGACAATTCCACCTATGGAATAGGCACAAACGAACCTTTCTTTGACAATTTGTCATATCAGGCTCTGTTGCTTTAGAATCTGGATTTCTCCAGTCTCAAAGTTCCTCACTTTGTTAGGTGAATGCCTCTGCACAGAGAGAAAAGCTCTTCACCCAGACTGGGGTACCACCTGGGCCATGCGGTTATTCTTTGTGCAGAGAAAACACCAACAGTTCAGGAGGAGAAAAATCTAAGGCCTGTTCTGACCTTTCCAATCTATAGACCTACTCTGACCTCTGTAATAGGAGGCTTCTACTTTAAGAATAGCTGTCAATATAGCAGGGAGTTAGAGGGAGTTTTCGTTACCGGATTATATTTGTAAAGATGTTAGGCCATTGGTGTATATGCTGTAAAGGATACCGTCATTTTTTTATTAAGCCTGGGATTGTCAAAAGAGCTCAAGGATGTTAGATGCCCAACTTCCATTGAATCAGGATGTGGCACCTAAATCCCTGAGGTGACTTTGAAAATCCCATTCCAAAATTATTATACTCCTGGTTCCTTTGAAAATTCCAGCCTGGGTTTTTCTTATCTTCCTGCTTCACTTACAAGGTGAAAACAGATTCAGTTAGATCACAATAAATATCAAAACAGTGAGGGTGATGGAAGTTCCTTGAAATGAATGCAAATGAAACCAACATCTGAGAAATTAACCTGCACTTGCAGGTGGTCATTGGGTTTAAGTGTCACCGCAATGCTATCTCCAAAAGAATCACAGCAAAAAAAGAGCACAGTGCCCACCAAAACCCCAAACAAGGAATCATGAGCCAGAGCATGTCACCTTTAAGCAAGCAAGCTGTTAGTACTGAGGGAAGTTTTAGTGACCTATGGGATAGGAATTTGTGTGCAAAGAACTCATATAAAACTCTGAAGGTTTCAATCCATGTGCAATTGTACCTCCCAACTCTAGTTGAATTTTTGGTTTGAAGGACCCAAAAATCCCACAGAGTTCACAAAACCATGAATTTCAATGAGTCCAACACAAAATAAGCCCAGGATCACTTGAGAATGGACCAAGACTTAAATCTTAACGATCCTATTGGCAAACTTAGTCCAAACTTTGAGTTTGAAAGGAAACTAGGAGACCTCTGCATGGCATGAAGCTTGCTTACAAAAACTTCACATAGCATTCTCTCGCGTTCACCATGTGCTTCTGGAATGGCTGTACGTTTATTCAGAAGACATTGCCAGGAGAAGTTTTAGGGAACCAAAGCCAGAATGTTTGTGCTTCAATTACTTTTGTATTTTTTAGGGCTTAGTTTCCATTTGGTTGAAAGGATCATTCAGAAGAGACCCTGCTGCTGACAGAACAGAGCTACTCTACCAAAACCCTGAGATACTAGGACACAAGGAGAGATTAGGATGCATCTTCAGTAGACTTTCCTAAGTCTCTTTCTGAAGTGCCCAGTTACTTGCACAGGACATGTACTTTGTCCAGGCCATTCTGCTCTATTGAGCACTCATTTGTCTGATGACTTTCTGTTAATTTTTAAGGAAAGATGCTTTGGTGCAAGTATTTTCAGGTGTTTCTGTTTTCTTGCAAACAATACAAAAAGTAACATCATATTGTGCCACCGCAGATGGCTTTACAGTGTGCTCAATATCACAAAGGTACCCTACTTCTCACGCCCTCCAAGAACTCCTGCCTCTAAATGGTTCCAGACATTGTAAGGGAGAGCTTGTGAGTGCTGCCTTCAGATTGTAGGCTCTTTGGGGCAGGGGCTTTGTGCTGGGTTTGTACAGCACCTACCACAATGTGGCCCTGGTCCATGTTCGGGGTTTCTAGGCGCTACCACAATACAAATAATAAAATAATGTAGACTGAACTAGCAAATATGAAATCCTAGAGAGATTCCCTCTTCTAGTTTCCCATTAGACCTCTGGCTAGTCCAGAGAAGACACTGCCTCCAGTAATCCATGCCACATTTTATACTAAGCTTAATGCATGCTTGGCCAAGACAAGACTTTTGGTAGGAACCCACTGCAATGCAGCCAGTCTCAAAGTGGATGGGTATGTACCACAGTATGGAGTCTCATTGCTTTTACTTAAGGAGATCTCATTATCCTGGGGCACAACACCTACCCCCACCACCGCGCCTTGAAATGCCTCTCCTACCTCCAGGTACCCCTCTCCCACCCCTGCGTTCTAAGACACTCACTCTGTTCTGGACTGGCCCTGCTGAGCCAGTCTTTATTTTGGGTGCAGGAAGTGACTAATGGGCGTGGGCAGACGACAGTGTTCTAGCAACATTCACCCTCAACAAAAGAAAAACACTGTAGGCGAGATGCAATTAAATGCAGATGAGGTTATTCCTGGAAGAGCTTTTTAAAACACAGAGCACACCTTGTCCCACTGGCGTGGTGAAGGGGCTTTCCGAGCGGCTTTTTCGCACACATGTTCCTGCTGTACAGTGTCAGGTGGAGATTAAAGACAGCTTCCAAACACACGTGGTTTGGGTCCTATAGCAGAGCCTGGGTGGGTTTCTTTCGAGGGGGCTAAGAACGACCTCCACCGACATCTCTCTTAGCTGGGGTGTAAGCTACAAGCTGCAGTTACTTGTAACACCATCATAGGAGCTGCACCTAGAAGATCATGTGCAATCCTAGGCATCTCAGTACTTGGGTAACTCCCACCTTGGCTAGATGTAGGTGTGCTAAGTTGGCTCAAGCTAAGGCCTAGTGGTAGCAACGTGGCCATGGCAACATCCTGGGCTAGCCACTCGCGTCCATAGCCAGGGGGTCAGGTGGGAAAGTACTCAGGTAGCTAGCCTGAGCTGCTGCCTGTGTGGCCAACACCACATTGCTAATTTTAGGCACTAGCCTGAGCAGAGCTAGCAATTGTATATCCACCCGAACGGGGAATTACACCTTCCAACTGCAGCCTCGACGTCTCCTGAGAGAGTTAAGGGCAGAGAAACCTGTTTCCCTCCCCAGTGGAATTATTGTTTTCAGTTCCACCCCATACTATAGTGAGAAGCATGTTACAAACATTTAATATCAGAAAGATGCTGGCAAGCAGGCGGGAATTCACGGAACAGGTACCAAACGATTCCAGGACTGGATGGGAGAAGTGACCTAAGACGAAAGGCTTCAGATACATGTTGCTTGCCCAAATGACAACTGGACGGGGACATTATTAGTCGCATTGTGGTAACCGGGGATCAGGACCCCGTTATGTCAAGCACTGTAGACGCACAGGATGAACAAACAGACCCTGCCCCATCTTCACAGCAGCCAGGGGTGCGAACAGCAGGTCATGTAGACGCACCCGTTCTAGCCGTACTCCAGCTAGCTAACTAAAAACAGAGGTGAGGACACTGTGGTGCAGGCTTTAGCTGAGGCTGCATGAACCCACCTGATAGCCCCCTCTGCCAAGTATGTACGATGCAGCCTGAGCTGTGGCATCCTCTCCTCTATTTTTAAATGAGCTAGGTAGAATGTAGGTTTGTCTGCACCAGTTGCCATCTTCACCCCTGGCTGCAATAGAGACATATCCTGTGTGCTTGCTTAGGGTGTCTGTTTACTTATAGCTAAAGGGCAGGAACACCCAGGGCCTGATCCAGCTTCCCTTGCAGTCAGAGGAAAGGCTTCCATTAACATCAGCAAAGGTCGCAGCGGGTCCAACTAGAAGAGGGAGGGGAATTGTTCAGGCTGGAAGGGAGCAGCAGGATGAAGCTGACCAGAAGGAGAATCCTGGAGCTCTAGCTGACAGACAGCAGAAGGCCGGCCCTGTGCCCATCCACCCACTCCTTGAGGTGGCTCAGCAGAGCTCTGTTTAGCAGATGATATAACCAAGCTGGACTTCGCCTCCATAAAGCCTCAGCCGCTGCTTTTACTGCTGCTGAACATGGACCTGCTCTGGGTTGCCCGTCACTGCCTTTCCCACAAGCTATAGGTCACTGCATTCATCCAGCTAGTGACCCTTCCAAGAGACGAGGTCTTTAAAGCCCTGTCATTTGGCCCCTTCCCTTTCCCATGGAGGCAGCAGTCACCCTCCCAGGGAGCGCCTCTGAAACCAGAAAGAAATTGGAAGGAGGATCCACTTTCTTGGACAAATTTCCTGCCGTCGTCAAGTCGTTTTGCAGGGAGAACTCGGCTGGCGGAGGCACTCTCCCAGAACCCAGCCAGGTGCACCAGGCACTGTGTCACCAGCTGGGGTGTGGAGGAGGTGGGGGTTGGGGAAGGAAGGTCCCTTAGTCTTTGGCTGAGGCCCGAGGCCTTGAAACGGACAGGGTTTCCACCAGGCCATTTATAGAGAGACACAGAGAATGAGAGGGAGGGATGGACGAGCGGGGTGGGGGGCGGGGGGCAAAACCAAAGAAAATTGCAAAAGTCAATGGCCTGGAACAGCAGTCAGCCTCAGCAACTGCAGTGTGAGTTTGATTCCCCTATCATAATCCTGAATTAAAAATTCAGGCAATTACCTGCATGGCTTCCCTCTGATTAGGCCGGGCCTGGGGCTCATTAATGCAGCCGCACAGAGGAAAGCCATTAGGGCTTGTGAAATGGAATGTTTCTCTGAGAACAGTTCCGCTTGAGGAAGAAGCCCAGCAAAAGGTAAGTTTCACACATTTCTGAGCAGAGAGTCACAGGCTACCCGGACGCCACCCCAGGCCGCGCAGCGCTCGCTGAAAGCTGCCTTTGTTTCTGACGCCTCCTTCCATGAGTCGCAGCTCGCCAATGGGAGAAGGAGCTGCTCCTCTCCCCGACTCAACTTGCAGCCAAGTCAGAAGCGCCAAGGCGGGGGGACCCCAGGGAGCACACAAGCTTTACTGGAGAGGGTCAGTTTTTATGGTGATCTTTTACCCATTCGTTAGGTTCCTTGGAGATGGGAGCAGCTCAGAGCCATCACACTCAGCCCCTATGGGGCAGGAGCATGGGGTGGTGGTGTGAGGATTCGAAACAGAGTTCTCCATTGCTCTGACAGATTTAGGAGTCACATCAGGAAGCAACTGCTGAGCAGTTTAATCCTGGGCCTACACTTCAGGCAAGAGCTTAGATTTTGATCCTCCCGTGGCCTTTACTCTCCCTGTGCGAGCTCAGTGATGAACAAAAAGCTCTTTGAAAGTCAAGGCCACGTCTACATTACTCAGCTGCAGCGGAGTCGCTGTAAGGTCTCCTGTGTAGCTGCCCTATGCCGGCGAGAGAGAGCTCTCCTGCTGGCATAATTAAACCGCCCCAATGAGCTATGGGGAATGAGCAGTGGGAAGAGCGTCTCCCACTGACATAACACTGTCCACACCGGTGCTTTTGTCAGTGAAACTTGTATCTGTCCAGGGTGTGGGGTTTTTTCTTTGTTGGTTTTCACACACCCGACCAACAAAAGTTTTGCCAACAAAGGGCTACTGTAGACAAAGCCTAAGCCAGCCCTTCGCTCAGAGACTAGCAGGAATGAGCACATTGTCTCCACAGCCCTACGAAGGTTTAGAAGGGAAGAGCAAGATCCTCATTATTAAACACAGACTTATCCCCTGCTTCTAATGACTTCAGTTTCCAGCTTTTGTCTCCCCCACCCCCACTCTCTCTCAGGGCAGAAGGGAGCCTTGCAAGATTATGGAAGTTACAGGGGAGAAGAAATCTTCCAGATCACCTAGTCCATCTTCCCTGCCCATGCTCTACAGAATGAGCCCGCGCACTAGCCAGTGGTCAAGGGGGTGATACGCCACATCCTCAGCTAACTGCAGCTGCCAAGGAGATAGCAAACAGCAACTCAACAGCTCCTCCACCCTGCCGGGACTAGGCCAGGCTGGCCTAGGGGAGAACAAGAGCAAGTGGCCGTAGCCAAAGTTAAGGTTAAAAGCTACAAAAGCTCCTGACTGCCAGGCTTCGTGGTAGAAAGCAGAAATTCCTTCCCTACACCCAAAATAGCCCTAACTTCCCTCTCTGGGCTTTGGACAGTCCATACTGAGGCTCTGAGAAGGGAGCAGCTGGTCAGAGCGGGAGAAGATCGAGTGTGTTTTGAAAAATCCCCACTCATTCCCAAACCTGGCAGGTTAGGTTCGATCAGTGTTTCACTCTGAGGAATTAAGCTCACGACTCAGGCCTTAAGCCCTGGCATACCATAATAGAAACTTAGTACTTGGTGTACCACCTTGGTTATTGGAATCAATGTCACAATAATGGCTTCTTATTCCAATGCTATAAACCATCCTATTTAGTAAGGTTCAGAACCACTGCTTTATGCCTTTCATAACGGAACAAGTAGCCTCTGGGGCTGATGGGGAGAGGATGCAGCACTGCTGAACCTTATGAGAAATCACAGCACTAAACACAATAGTGTCTGATCCCACGTACGGTACCTCCATGTCCTACTTCATTGTCAGATCTGACCACCTCACATCCTTGAATGGATTTATCTTCACAACAGGAGAATGGAGACACAAACACACATCCAAGGCAATACAAATCTATGGCAGCTCAGGGAGTTGAACCAGGGTCTTCCAAGCCTGTCTGTCATTTTAAACAAAGATGCACCATAAGGTGGATGAGTTTACTGGTGTATAAATAGCATGTTTCAGCCCAAAGGGTCCCAAAGTGTTTTACAGAGTAAAGTTGACATACAAACTACATACAGAGAGCACTTCATTCACCCCAGAAATGCAGCTTCTTCTGGAGTGGAACACTCTAGGTGTTCAACAGTGCATGACACAAGTTATAGCTAGGGGAGGAAGTGAAAATTACCACATCGACTTGAAACTGCAGGGGGGATTTGGGAAACAGACTAGCATTTACATGTAGCCTCTGAGCTCATTCTCTGCTCATAAAACACAGAGGCAGTCATTCATTGGCCATTTACTTCTGCCAATGAGCAGAACTCATCTTTGTTTCAACTTTGTGCCATCAAGGAAATTTCCTTTACTTAAAAAACAAAAACACAGAAAAAAAAAACAAAAAACCAAAACCCATGTCTAGACTGAATACCAGACCCATCTGACACGCCGCATGCCATCAAAATACCCCCAGCAAAATCAGATAACCCATATCACTTAGGGTCTGGCACATGACTGTTCAGAGACTGTAGATCCCCAAACACATAAGAAACTGCCACCTGGCACCACTCCTAGAGAGAAACCTAACCGGCCATTAGTGTAAATCTCAATCCATTTGTAGGCTGCCCATCTCCTTTTCCTCACAGGGCCAAATGTTCTAAAGAACTCAGCTCCCATTTAGGCACCAAAATAAGCAGCTAGATTCAAGGGTGATCAATAACCAGCATACTGAACACTTCTGAAAATCTGGCCATCTGGGATCTGCTGGGTGCAGAGCACTGTGGAAAAGCTGGCCCCAAACATGGGCGCTGAACACTTGAAAATTTGCCCCCAAACTCTTTCAAAAGTCTGGCCTACCCTTCACCTCTTCAAACCTCCAAATGATGGTATTTCATCACAGCCACTGAAGGGGGAAAGAAATAGCTAGTGACAGAAATTAAAATCCTTCCCCAAACAATAAATGCACAAGCAGCCCTCAGGTGCAAATGCACTGTGAACTCAGAGAACCCTCTATCCATCAGAATCACTTTTTTTTTTCAGCTGTGTTTGTGGCTCATTGGCACCCCACTGGCTCTCATGAAATACTACTTGGTTCCTTTTTGGGAGACTCAGACATAAAACTGATCTATCTTGTCCCTTTTTAAGGATGTTTGTTTCTATGAAGATACCTTGCACCTAAAGAAACAAGGCAGCACAGCATTCCCCAGCAGACAGCATTGCTGGTTAGAATACTGCCAGGTGTCTGACCACTAGGCCACCACACCACACAGGAGCAAAGGGGAACAAGTTGGGGTCACTGACCACTATCTTTCCCAGCGGCTCCCAGTTACCTGTGCTGAAGAATTTTGTCCGATTGCCTGTGGAGCCTCCTGCCTGCCTCTCACACTGGAGGAGTTGGCGGCGGGTCTGGAGGAGCTCAGCTCCCATTGCTATGCTCTGAAAAGAAAGCGAGAGCAGCAGATGAGAATGAGATCCAGATGAAACTCATTTCACCATAACACTTCAGCAAGGCCTGCTGCACCCTTCCTGTTGTGCCACCTACTGCTGAACCCCATCCAGCCCCTTTTTCCTCCCCAGGCGTTTCTCAGAGCTCTCCTAGGAAGCTCAGGGGTCACCAGCCATGACTTCTTTTCCTCTTTCTAAGCAAGCCCCATTTAAAGAAGCCATGTCACATAGCAATGTTCCTTCCCATTGGGAGTTGGCCTCAGCCCCCTCCAGAGAGAAACTCTCACCACTGCTGTGCTGGATGCAGCCTCTAAACATTTAGGTCTCAGTTCTGCAAACTTGATGGCCCACCAGTAGTCCCAGGGACTTCGTTATCTTTGCAGGGTCAGGACCTCGGTGTTCTTTTCTTGCCGCACTGAGCGACTATAGGCAAGGGGCTATGATCAGGCCCTGAATCCTGCCTATTGCTGGGACAGCTTTATTTTTTTAAATCCAAAGCCCCCTCTTTGGTTTTATTATTTAAAAAAAATACCAAGTACAAGCAGGTAAAGCAACTGGTCAATAGCTGAGATAGATGCGTCCCAAAGAATTTAGCAAATTATATCTATCCAGCCCCACTGCAATGGGATGGAGAAAGGCACCCAGGCAGGAAGCATGCTTCACAGGTGAAGGAGGAGGGGAAAATGAGTCTCCAACAGTGACCGAGGCCCTGATCCTGCAATGAGCTCCATGCAGGTGGACCCCTGAGTCAGCCCCTTATAATTAAAGCTAAGATTTTGTCACAGATATTTTTAGTAAAGTCACAGACAGGTCATGGGCAATAATGAAAAATTCACAGAAGCCCGTGACCTCTCCTTGACTTTTACTAAAAATATCCATGACAAAATAAGGAGCCTGTGCAACTGCAGATGGGCTGGGAACTCCAGGGCCCCCCACCACCTGTGGGGGCTCAGAGGTCCAGGGTCCTCCTGTGCTGGTGGCTCTGAGCTGCGGGTGTCCTCCTGGCCTCCCACAGCTGCTGGGAGCTCAGGGGGTTCCCCCACTGCCCACGGAGGCAGAGATCTGTGGCGGTCCCCATGCTGCCCGGGGTAGCTGGGTGCTCCGGGGGTCTCCCCTGCTGCCCATGACAGCGGGCAGCTGCTGGGGCCCCCCTGCCACCTGGGGCAGCAGGGGTACCCTGAAGCTCCCTGCCTCCACAGGCAGCAGAGGACCCTGCAGCTCCTAGCCGGCGCTGGCTGAAGTCATGGAGGTCTTTGGAAGCCAAGGAATCCGTGACCAAATCGCAGCCTTACTTATAATTTTAAAAACCCACTTTTAAAAATATCCAGCTTTATTACAGCGGCAACTTAGAGCCCCAGGGTGCGAGGTGCTGTACAAACACGTGTGAGAGACAGTTCCTGCCCAGAAGATCTCATGGTCTAACCCAATAAAGGGTAGGAAAGGAAATGGTGGCCCAAAGTCACACAGCTGGCCACTGGCAGAGCTGCAAATAGACCCTAGAGCTACAATGTTGCAGTCTCTAACATCCCATTGGAGCACCCTGCCCTAATTTTTGACTTGACGCTTTTATTACTCACGTTGGGCTCAAGCCATCCCTGGCGTAACTTGATTCCAGCGGGGTTACGGCAGCCTGGAATGGCTTTCTCAAACATAAAAATAAAACGTTTACCTGCTCCTCGCCTGAGACTTTCTACATCAGCTTTTAGCCGCAGGCAGACTTTTATGGCTCACTTCTAAGCCCCAGACTGGAGGGTTCATGCAATGGTGAGGTTAACATAACCTACTGTAGAATGTCACTGGAGTCATGGTATCATTTAACAAGGCTTCACTTATTAGAAGCCTTTGTATGAGGGGCTCAATCATTGTCAGAAAATGTGCCCCAAAATGGGATTTCCCACTTTTCTTTTAAACGACTGGGCTTTCTTACTGTGCTTTAACCCAGAAGAAAAAGGAACTGACCCCAGTCTGTTGTCCTAATCATCTGACTATTGCTTTCTTCACCTTCTAATGGCAAGCAGTGTTAGGTTAAAGGCTACTGGCCAAATTCAGAAGGGGTGCAAGCAGGCACAGAAGTCAACAGACATGAGCCAGCCATGAAAGTACCTTGGCACCTTTACGCCCTCTTCAGCTTTGGCGTCAAGCAGCTCACAAGCATGAATACATTTATCCTCTCCAGACACTTGGGAAGTAGGGAAATAGTCTTATCCCATTTCACACCTAGGGAACTGAGAGGTTCAAAGTCACAGGCGGAGTCTGGGGCAGAGCCAGGAGCTGAACCAGATCTTCTAACTCTCAATCCAGTGCCTTGACCACAGACCATCCTGAATTGGATCCGTCTTGCTTCGGTCCGACCCAGTCTGGCCGTTCTTAGGAGAGAAAAGAGGTGGTGCTTAGAAATGCCTGTTAGACACCTAGCCTGCAGGACTTCAGCATTCATTTTCTAGGTCCCTATTTGAATTCCTCATAGCATCTTAGTGCTTAGGCTGTGGCCAGCCATACGGACCCACTCACTGACCCTTGTCCCTGGCAACCCTTGTGGGGGGGGGGAGGGGCTTCATAACCGCATGTTGCTAAACTGAACCTCCTTTACTAGATCTTCATCACTCCCCCCTTTAAATAGAGATGGGTTGGCCCAGAAGAATGCTCCTGGGTGAGGAGTCAAGAAACCCCAAATCCTAATCCCAGCTCTGCCACTGACTGGTGTGGTCTCACCCAATCACTTCCTCCCTGCCTCAGTTTCCCTGTCTGTAAAACAGAGAGGATAGTGACCTACCTCATTGGGGGTGCTGTGGGGATTAGCTAGGGAATAGTTTTTACAGCACTTTGACCCTGAATAGCATTCTGGATTATTAATTATAAGAATGGCTTTTGGGGGAAGGAAGGGCCCTCTGCGGCCCTGTCAGAGCCTCAGGAACTCAGCCTTGTCCTTCCCACCCCATACAAGGCCTCACATCACAGCCATCATCTTTATGACCAATGAGGACCACTTCCTTCAGAACCCCCACACCAGAGCTGCTCTTTTATTGCCCAGGCAACTCTTTATGGACCAGACATTTCCCTCCATGAGAGCTGAGCATGATGCCTCGAGTGGTCAGAGAAGAATATGTGAAGCCACCCCTGAGCTGGACATAACACAGTAAGTACTATTACCTCTGGTTTATCAATGGGGGAAACTGCGGCACACAGCCACAGAGCAAGTCAGAGGCAGAGCCAGCGAAATTCAGAATTATCTCAGTTCACCAAACTTTTGCAGCAAAGCTCCTGCCTGTCCTTTTCATGAGCAAGATGGCACCACTGGACCCTAAGCTCACCAGCCGTTTACGGGCTGGCAGGGCCCTGCCTTGGCTGTTATACTTGGAAGAGCTCAAGAAAGCTTTGAACTGCTGCCAGGATGAGGGAGTCTGTCTCATCCCAGAAGTACATTCACTTGTAATTGCCTCCTCCATGCAGGCGAGCTGGGGTTCTGTTGGTATCCAATAAATCAATGGGCTGGCTCAGAATGCTGTTGAAAGCAAGAATGACAGGAGGTTGTGGGGGCTTGGGGCGGAACAGACAGGAGGAATCACTGGATTAGTGAGTCCACAGGAGGGACAATCCTACAGACTCACTGACTGATTCTCCTTAAAAAAATCTAGTTCTGTACCAACCTCAGCCCTTTCCGCCCAATCTAGCCATTGAAAATCACCTGACTTCACAGGATTGTTATTATTTGTCTCCTAGGAGTCCCAGTCATGGACCTGGACCCCATTGCGCTATGCACTGTGCAAACACAGACAGTCCCTGCCTCCAAGACTTTACAGTCTAAGTATAAGACAAGATATCCTCTGGTACACAGGCTCTACACCACATATTAGGCCATTGTAAAATAGCAGCTGTGGCCCAAATGTCATTCTCTTTTACCCTAGTGGAACACCTGTGAAGGCTGAAGGATTGCACTGGTGAACCTGGGCCAAATTCCAGCCCCACCATATACAATGGGAATGTTGCCACTTCTTTCAGGAAGACCAAAAACTGACCACTGAGTCCAGAGTTTGGCATAGTGTTTGTATAGCTCTGTACCAGGATTTTCACCTTGTATATCATATGCACCAGTGCTAAGTACATAATTATTTATTAGTACTTGCGGTGCCATAGCACCCACAGGCCCCAGTTAAGGTGCTGAACTAATTCATAGGCAGACATGGTAATCTCTCCACTTCAGGGACAATCTAATTTAAGACCAGGCTCAATAAAAGGGATAGAACAAACAATAGAAGGGAATGTGTGTATGTGAGACTGTAAGAAGCTGCAGCTACATTGGTAGCTATTGCACGGCTGGATGGTTTGAAATCATCACCTGAAAGTTTTGAGGGTTGTAACTAAGCATAATCCGTAAACCCAACTAATCGGGCCCTTTGTTCAAATGAACCATCACTGGCTGGCTGGTTTCTTGCAGATGTCCAAGCAGGAGTGGATCTATGCTGGAGGGATGTGAAGGAGAAGACAGTAGCATGGCCTTTGCTAACCCTAGCAGAGTGTAAGTGGTGACATAAGGTGGAAGGCAGCAGGGGCTTGATATTGGAGCCCTGGAGCTGAGCAGGTCAAAACACGTTTTCATGAGATGTTTTGAGATTTTCCACGTACTTCTCATTTGGCAGATTCCAGACCAGAACCATTTTCCATGAAAGCTTCCATTGAAAGTTTTCATTTTTGAGAGTCTCATTTCTCCTCTCAGTGGAGCCAATGGCGGTGATAGTGTTGAAGGAAGAATATGGCCCTCAGCCTTCATTCCAGACAGCTGTGCTTTCCGGGCCAAGTCCTGAGGATCAGGTTGACTTCTGAGCCCTTATAACAAGGGCTAACTCTAATGCAGGGGATGGGAGCTATTGATCTGAATGCACCTATTATCATGGTGATTTTAGAGATGTGAGGCACAGAAAGGTTAAGTGACTTGCCCAAGTCATCCAACAGACTAACTGCAGGCCCAGGAACAGAACCTGGGTCTCCTGAGCCCTAGTCTAGTACACTGAGCAACATTGCGCTCCTGACAGAAGTTCTACAGTAATCTGAAGTAACAGGTCCAAGCCCTGCTGTTTACACTAGTGATACTACAGTACTTCAGGCTTTTACTGTACAATACGGCCATACGCTTTCTAATAATGGAGAATAAGCTGTCTCATTACCGTGCATCTCACCATATTACCACCGTAACTCAGCCCCACTTGGTAGCTGTTTAAAGGCCCTCATCTCTCCTCCTTACTGGCATTGGCAAGAAAAACAGCTTAATGAGTCATCTCAAGTGGAATCCAAGTTGCCGTGAGTTGGCTGCTCAATAGTATATTAACCACGATGACTCTCTCTCGTTGCATACAGGATGAAAACTCTCTCATAGGGACCAGGCCTAATCAGTCTACTGCAGAAGGAAGCATCACAAGTGACTGCTGCAGTGTAAAATGTATCCTTTAGGGATTATTCTTTGCTTCTTTTACTCATCTATGTCAGCCAAACAGTTGAAGGAAACTAAAGGTGAAGAACTGTCTTTTGTGTGTGTGTGTGTGGACGTGGTTGTGTGGTAGTACTTTATCGGTTACCAGCCATTGGAGCACTTGATACTGATTTGCTTTCATTTTCCTTGCTTATGGCCTAGTTTAAATTCCATTGAAGTCAGTGGAGAGACTACAGTGGGCTTTGGATTTGATCCATATTACTTGTTCCTGTATTCTTCTAGTATTTCTGGAGCTTTAACAGAAGCTACTAAAGTTAGACATTTTTAAATCAGTGGGTCCAGATAACTTGTATCCGAGAATTTTAAAATTGCTGGCTGAGGTTCTGGCTGGCCTGTTAATGTTGATTTTCAATAAAAGGCTAGGAAGACTGTTCCAGAAGAATGGAAGAAAGCTAATGTTGTGCCAATCTAAAAATTGTAACTGGGATGATCCAGGTAATTATATGCCTTTCAATCCTAGGCAAGATAATGGAGCAGCTGATATGGGACTTGATTAATACACTTAAAAAGAGATCTTGTCAAATTAATGATCTCTTTTTTTGATGAGATTACAAGTTTGGTTAATAAAGGTAAAAGTGTTGACATAATAGCTGTCAAGGTTCCTTCCCCACTCTGAACTCTAGGGTACAGATGTGGGGACCTGCATGGAAACCCCCCTAAGCTTATTTTTACCAGCTTAGGTTAAAACTTCCCCAAGGTACAAACTGTTTTACCTTTTGTCCCTGGACCTTATTGCTTCCACCACCAAGCGTCTAACAAATATAACAGGGAAAGAGCCCACTTGGAAATATCTTTTCCTCCCAAATCCCCCCAAGCCCTACACCCCCTTTCCTGGGGAAGGCTTGATAAAAATCCTCACCAATTTGCATAGGTGAACACAGACCCAAACCCTTGGATCTTAAGAACAATGAAAAAGCAATCAGATTCTTAAAAGAAGAATTTTAATTAAAGTAAAAGAATCACCTCTGTAAAATCAGGATGGTAAATACCTTACAGGGTAATCAGATTCAAAACACAGAGAATCCCTCTAGGCAAAACCTTAAGTTACAAAAACAGGAATATTCATTCCATTCAGCACAACTTATTTTATCAGCCATTTAAACAAAACAGAATCTAACGCATATCTAACTAGATTGCTTATTAACCCTTTACAGAAGTTCTGACCTGCATTCCTGCTCTGGTCCCGGCAAAAGGCAACACAGACAGAGAGAATCCTTTGTTCCCTCGCCCCCCTCCAGCTTTTAAAGTATCTTGTCTCCTCATTGGTCATTTTGGTCAGGTGCCAGCGAGGTTGTCTTAGCTTCTTAACCCTTTACAGGTGAAAGGGTTTTTCCTCTGGCCAGGAGGGATTTAAACGTGTTTACCCTTCCCTTTATATTTATGACAATAGCCTTCTGTGAGACGTTGGACTTGATACTGCACAACATTTTGATTAAAAATTAGACTGACATTAAAATTAACATGGTACACATTAAATGGATTAAAAACTGGCTACGTGATAGGTCTCAGCATGTAGTTATAAATGGGGAATCGTCATTGAGCAGCTGTGTTTCTAGTGGGATGCCACAGGGATTGGTTCTTAGCCCTACCTCTAACATTTTTATCAGTGACCTGGAGGAAAACATAAAATCATAACTGATAAAGTTTGCAGATGACACAAAAACTGGGGGAGTGGTAAATAATGAAGAGGACAGATCACTGACATAGAATAATCTGGGTCAGTTTGTAAAATGGGAAAAAGCAAATGATATGTGTTTTAAGAGGACTAAATGTAAATATATACACCTAGGAACAAAGAATGTAGGCCATATGTACAGGATGGGGAACTCTATCCTGAAAAAGATTTGGGGGTCATAGTAGATAATCAGCTGAACATGAGCTCCCATTGTGATGCTGTGGCCAAAAGAGCTATTGAGATCCTGGGATGCAGAAACAGGGGAATCCTGAGTAACAGTAGAGAGGTTATTTTACCTCTCTATTTAGCACTGATGTGACCACCGCTGGACTACTGTATCCAGTTCTAGTGCCCACAATTCAAGAAGAATGTTAATAAATTGGAGAGGGTTCAGAGAAGAGCCACAAGAATGATTACAGGATTAGACAACATGCCTTAGAGTGATAGACTCCAGGAGCTCAAGCTATTTAGCTTACAAAAGAGAAGGTTAAGGGGTGACTTGATTACAAGCTATAAATATCTATATGGGGAACAAATATTTAATAATGGGCTCTTCAATCTAGCAGAGAAAGGTCTAACACCATCCAGTGGCTGGAAGTTGAAGCTAGACAAAGTCAGACTGGAAATAAGGTGTACATTTTTAAACGGTGAGAGTAGTTAACCATGGGAACAATTAATCAAGGGATGGATTCACTATCACTGGCTAATTTTAAATCAAGATTGGATATTTTTTCTAGAAGATCTGCTCTACGAATTATTCTGGGGAAGTTCTGTGGTCTGTGTCATACAGGAGGTCAGGCTAGATGATCACAATGGTCCCTTGTAGCCTTAGAAGCTATGGGTATACTTGACACTTGGCTGTTTCCCTGAGAGAGGCTCAGTTGATCTTTAACTCTGGCATCACTCGACAGACTTTCAGGAACCACAAATGGACACAAACTTTGTGATGGCGATTCGCTAGGCTGGCAGAATGCAAGGTGCCCAAGGGCTGAACACAATTTGCATAGACATCCACATCAGTCTGAGACCCGAGATCAATACACAAATCTTCATCAGCTTAGTTTGGATTTTCACTTTCTCTGGCAGCTGTATAGAAATGGCTCGTGCTTGAGTTTCCCCATCAACTGCACTTGATCAAGTTAGTTCTCCGCTTATAGTTAGAGGATCATGTTTTAGGACATCTGCGCCTCTGACTATTATTACTATTACATTAACACTTAGAGATCCAGCCAAGCACAGGCCCCACTATACTGGCCAGAGACACTTGATAAGAGACAGTCCTTGCCCCCAAAGAGCTTACAATCTCAACAGACAAGACTGAGAAAGGAAGTGTTACGACTAACCGGTATTTCCCTCTGCCTCTGCTAATTCAACACTGCAAAATTCTACTCACCCACAGCAATTCATTTGTTTTGATGGGTAAATGTAATACCGGTAATTCCACCTGCCTCCATCATCCACTGTGTGGTTAATTTTCATGGCCATTTTACAAGACTGTATTTACAGGGCTGCTGCTATGTC
Source organism: Chelonia mydas (assembly GCF_015237465.2). NCBI lineage: Eukaryota > Metazoa > Chordata > Testudines > Cheloniidae > Chelonia > Chelonia mydas. The sequence goes on from NC_051257.2 coordinate 8,135,729, forward strand.
AAGACCACAGCTTACCATGCTGGCCAATGTTGGCTCATTGTTTATGGGCACTCCCACATCTGTCTGCATCCAACTGTTGTCTCTGGTCTTATTCTTAGATTGTAAGCGCTTTGCCGGGACCATCTTTTTTGTTCTGTGTTTGTACAGTGCCTAGCACACTGGGGTCCTGGTCCATGACCGGAGCTCCTGTACTAAGACAGAAAAAAGGTGATTTCCACCCCCAACCCTATTTCTTTATTATTAAGAACTTCTTGTGAGAAATTCAAAATCAAGTTTCATGCTAATTCAGAAGCTGAGATCTCACTAACCATATGCTGGCGTCCAGACTAAAGCCACTGTCGCTTGTACATTACCTCTTTAAGGTGCAAAGAGTAGGTAAGAATTGAGTTTGCACCTTTTTTGCTTCTTTATGAGGTACCATGAAGAATTTTTCCCCCTCCTTGTTTGACTTAAGAGGGTATCAGGGAGATCAAGGTTTGTATTCTGTTTGCTCTCATCTCTGAAGGATGAGAGAATTGCTCAGACATGGGGACAAAGCTGTTTGAATCTCTTGTGGAAAAAAAAAGCTTCTCTCGCAGGTGCTTCTCCACAGTTTGAGTTAAATAGGTGTTTGGAGAGGAGAAGGGGAAATTAAAGAGATTTAAACAGCCTGCCTTAAAAATTCTTCCTTCTCACAATGGCTCATGCATTATCTTCTTGTAATGTCAGAAGGCTACCAATTCCTTCAAGGAGTCCTCCAGCAAAATAGGGAAAACTAACAGGAAAAATAAGCAAAGGGGTGAAATGGGAGAATCCCTTTAAAAAAAATCATTGGTGGTCCTCTTGGTACATTACAAATCAGCAGAACGGGGCTATTTTTTCCATGTTTTGCTGGTCACCTTTTAATTAAACATCTATCCCATGTTTTTGGGAAGGGTTTGCATATTTTTATTTAATGCTGAAAGACTAATCCTCAGAATATCAATAAGCAGAGTTGACTGTGAAACACCAAGACAAATAATTTATGGGAAAAATCTCAGACTTATTCCCTTTGGTTCTCTCTTTTAAACCTACACCCCAATTTTTTTAAAAATCTCAATCAAGTGTCCACTACTATGAAAATGATTTATCTCGTCGAGGTGGAATCTACCCATTGTTAGAAAAGAAGGATGGCCTAATGGTTAGAGTGCTCTTAGACATAGAAGTCCAGGATTTAATTCCCTTCTTTACCATTAACATCCTGTAGGACCTTGGGCAATACATGCCTTTAAAAAAATTGCCCTGCGTCTCTCTGTGCCTCAATTCCCCATGTGTAAAAGGGTGCCAATAGCATTGCCCTACTTCACAGGAGAGTCGTGACGATAATTACATATCAAACATTGAGGTGCTCAGATACTGGGCTCCTACTTGCCTACATAGTTACCAGTGCTGTTAAATCAGCATTTCTCAAATGCTGCCACTGTGGCCACATGTGGCCACCAGGAGCTTTTCTTGCGGCCACAGCCTCCTGGGCTGTGATGGGGGTGGGGAGCAGTGGCCTGTCTCCCAGGGCTAACAGCGGGAGTTGGGCCCTGCCCCCCTCCAGGGAGACAAACGCTGGAGGTGCAGGCAGTTGGTAAATTCCCCACTTTCCCGAGGGGCGGGGGGGGGAGGGCAGGCTTCAGCTGCGGGGCTTGGGGCTCCATCCACATGGTAACAGGCTCTGGTCCCAGACTCACCATCCACGCCATCATCCCTGGGTCCCATGGCCTCCCTGCCCCCCTCCCCCCCCATGCAGGGCTTAATTTCTCCCAGGGCTTGCCAGGGCTGAGTAGGTCTGCTGTAAAAAGTGATATTAAGAAACATACAAATATTACTTTTCACAGCAGCAGACTTACTATCTAGCAAGTTTTTTTAAAAAGCAACCAAAAAAGCAAAAGAAACAAAGACAAGAACATGCAAAGCACCTTATTTGTGTTTCTATTCTGATTAGGTCCAGTAAAGAATAGAAACCACTGTACATTATTTTTATTACTGAGTCTGAAAAAAACCCTACATAAATTACAATGATTTGGACATGTCTGTGTGCATATTTATTTGTTTTTCCTAAAGTTAATTAAGTATTTTAGGGAAAAATGTCAGCGCGGTCACCAGCAAGAGTTTTGATGGCTGCACTCTGAGGCCACCAAAACAATTGTTGCGAGAACCCCCTGTGTTAAATTGAATTCAGTGCCACAGTGTATTGTTTTTCCTTTGATTTCTTTCTAATCAAACTTTGTAAAAGAAACTCAACACTGTCACTAGACCAAAGAGGTGGGGGAGCAGACAGGGAAAGCATCAGCAAATCTATTGCAGCTCTCAGCACTGGTCTCTCTCAGATCTTTACAATACAATGCAATCTTGATCCTTCTCTAGGCCCCAGATAGACCAGTCATTACTGTTTGCTTCATGTCATTCTGTTGTGGCGTAGGGGTTAGAATTCGGCTGTCTGTTCATGGGTGGGGTCTTGTTCCTATTCATTCCCACCTTCCCTGAAGAGAAGCCGGGGTTCCTTGTTGATCAAGCCTGGTTCAGCTCTGGCACAATTCCACGCTGGTGGGATGAGGGCAAAGGGCAAGGAGGGGAGATATGAAGGTGCTTTTCCCTCTTGGTCATGCTCGTTAGATGTCAAGTTCAAGAGATTTCGCTCTCCCAATATGCGCTAGCTAGCACCAGGAGTATGTCACATTCCAGACACTGTGCCTACACAGGGGGATGCTGAACCTGCTGCTCCTTTTACTGATCTCCTGGACATGGCCCACGTTCCATTATTATCGTGTCAGGTGCTCTCTTTACAGACAGTGCAAAGAGAAGGGCCCTACGCCAGAGAGTCTGCGCTGAACAAAGCTAACAGCTGTTGGCTCAGTCAAGATAGTTCTCACAGAGCGTGCGGGACTGAAAGCCCTGGAGGCCACTTTAGCAGCAGAGCAGGAACAGGAAGGGAGGAAGCTGTGCCAAGGTACCCCTGCGCACACACTGCCCTGCCAGTGGGCCTCACCTGCAGGGATCCCCTCTAGCACGAAAGGGGAGTTCATTCTTCGCAGCCCATTAATCCTCTGCCTCTCCAGATAGATGGCCAAGGGGGCGATTCGTATTTGATTTGTTTTGTGGTACAAATACGTGTCCGCTGGGAGCTGGAAGGAGGCCGCCAACTCCTTTCATTTGGGGCTGCCTGACAGCCATCAGAGGGTAGCTGCCTCCATTTCCATATCCGCTCCCTCATGGTATCTGACGGCATTACCTTGGTACCTAAGAGCATGATCCAAAGCTGATTAAGTCTTTCTATTGACTTCAGTGGCTTTGAATTAGGTCCCATGGGCAGTTACTACCGGGGTGGGCAGGAGTCAGACTCATGGCCTAGAGAAGAAAGGGTGTGTCTGCATTCCCAGGGACAACTCACTGTCAGGAGTTTTGTGCAGGACCATGAAAAAAAAATCGGGGGAAGCTTCCCCCAAACAATAATGGTTTGAAACGAAGGATCAGATTCTCAGAAGGCAGAGGTCCACTGAAGTCAATGGATCTGCGTTGATTCACCGCAGCTGAGAATCTGGCCTGGAGTTTCTACCATTTTGATCATAGCAGGTTCAAGACCCATGGGAGGCTGATTAGATGATATAATCCGTGACCATAACTTCCCACCGGTACGACGGGAAAAGAGAAGTTGAGTTTATTATATTGACCAAAATGCCCGTCATGTTCATGCCTTGGCATACAGATCCTTATTTAAACAACTGTACTATTGCACAAGAAAGGCTTCCCGAATGCTGCAGCGGCCTTAAAGCTGGTTTGGACCATGACTGTTGGAGACTGTTTTAATTTATGGCATTCTAGACCTGCAAGCACCATTCAGAGCCCATGGTGTTTGTAGGCAATAATATCAAGTTCTTGACAACATACACCGTGGGTGGGCAGGTTACATTTTTACCCTAGTTCCAGGCCTATTTCGCTACAAGATTGGACAAGACACAGTGATTTAGACTCATCTTGTCTGCCACTCTTACATTTGCTGCTAAATGTTCCTCTAGGGAAATGGAATAATCATGTGGAATAAAGAAACCCACATTTTGAGGCAGATGATTTGGCAGTTGTGCCACCTAGTGGCTAAGTGAGAACTCAATTGAGCTGTAGCTCACGAAAGCTTCTGCTCAAATAAATTTGTTAGTCTCTAAGGTGCCACAAGTCCTCCTTTTCTTTTTGCGGATACAGACTGACCCGGCTGCTACTCTGAAATCTCCTTTCAGTTATTCTGGTGCAAAGGTTTATGAATTACAGAACATAATAACGTGCCATTGTGAGGGCTGCATGGGCTGGTTCTGTTCAGCTGCAGAGTTTTCTGATGTCCCAGATTCTGGGTGTCAGCTATGAACCTGGATGTTGCCAGTGGATTTACCAGATGCTATAAAGATGTATTGTTTGAAGGTTAGTTTGTATGTATTCATGCACTGAATTGAATCTAGCTGATACTTGTACTGTAGATCTATGTGGAGGGGGCAGAGGGGAGAACTGAATTCAGTACATTTTTCAATGGCTTGTTCACTTTTCCATTTTTGTTTTGTAAGATTATCTGTAAAGACCATGGGCAAAAAAAAAAAAAAAGGCTCCTCTCTAACCTGCACTGTGGATGCTCCGTTCAGAGCTTGTTGCACAGTCTGCAGGGGTTACGTGATCAGAATAGCAAGTGAAGTCAGTATCAGCAAGGTGCAGCGAGCTACCTGTAACAGTCAAAACAATAGAAGAGACTGTTCTGTAAAGAAATGGACCCAGAAATGCAACTGGGGTAGCCATTGTCTTCCATCTGGCCACTTCCTGCTGCACCTACACAAATTCCCCTCCCTCCCTTGGCTGAGTTACTCAGGGTGATATCTGGACTGTTACAGAAAGTTCTTTGAAGTAATTAACTGTGCCCATCTCCCTTTTTACCCAGGGCAATTTTTTCTTAACTGTGTCATTAGGTATGTTTATTAATTATTATTTGTTACAGTTATGCTTAAAAATGTCTGGGAACGTTGAGTTACCTGAGATTTGTGTGTGCATGTCTTCACTTTGTGGGTCAATTTAGCATTCATGCAAATGGGAGAAAACCAACACAGGCAAAACCAACTCCACCTGGGACATTATATTCTGAGCTAAAGGCATAGCTTCTACTATTTGAGTTTGGGAGAAACTCCATTAGCTAGCAGGTATAGTAGACTTTTATCCTCCTATGTGGATTGGCCACTAGAGGGGGCACAAAGACTCACTCTCCTAGACAGCTGTTGTGAATGCAATAAAACCACAGCAAGGCTAGTGAAGTGCAAAGGGGAGCCACAAACTTCTCCGACTCATCTTCACAAATGCATTTCAGGCCTGAAGTGCAGCACTCCCTGCTGTGCCAAACCCTGGTCCCTTCACAGAGCTCTACATGCGCACCTCCGTCCTGACCCTGCCACACACCCCAGGTAGTCTGCAGCTAGACTCCTACACTACTCTGCTAACGTACCTCAGTCTTAATCCGCTGCACCAGCTATTCTTCCAGGCTTAGGGCTCTCCCAAGGGATCAGGTTTATTCAGTTATGTCAGACTATGCGCTGGTTTCGTAGGGGATTAGGATGAAAATTCCACCAGTTTATTTATTATTTGTGCTGCAATGGCACTGGGGAGCCCCCGGCTCAGAGAGCTCACAGTCTAAATCAGAGATTACAAGGAAGCATTCCAGTTTGGTCATGGCATTTTCTTTCTTCCAGACCGGCAAAAGTTTAAGTCCTTGTCTTGACTAGGGAAAATGCTGAGTTTAGGTTGGGCTTAGTGAATAGGCACTAGCTAAACCTGACCTAAACTCAGCTATTGTTCCTAGTCAAGACAAACCCCCAAGACAAGTCTTTGTGCACATACCACATTCCACGGCTCCTCAACTCCCCGCTCACGAAGTCTTCCACCGCCAGCCATATAATTTGATTTAGAAGTTGGACAGTTCTCTGCTGTGTCCATTGGACACACAGGGGACTGTGGTTTATGAGCATCTTTTTGTTTTTCTGTAATAGCAAGGTGCTGTTGTAAATCACGGGAAGACGGAAGCGGTGGTGGCTGTAGCTTCGCAGGGAGCTTGGCTTTCAATGATATTTAATTGGTTGCATACTTTACTTATCAAACCAAATGTGCTTTTCTTCTCTGGGATCACATTTAGGCCAGCTAAGTTAGTTTAAAGGTTTTATGTTTGGGCCATTGAAATTCTTTAGGGTAATTTACCGAGGCTGTATGGGATTATATGTACTTATGATCATAGGTCTTTGGGGTTTCCATCCCGTTCCTTCCCTGGTAGAATTAGATGGCTTTCTGGTTTTGAATGGTGGGAGGGAACGACCTGTCCCAATAGGGAACACAAGAATGTTTGAGGGGCCAGAGAGAGAGGACCTGATGCTCCTCTTGAGCTGGTGAGAATCAGGAATCAATCCAGTGAAGTTAATGGAGTTACACTAGGGTAAAACTGGCTTAAGCAACTGGAGACTCAGGCCCAGAATATTCACCTACTAAATTCCCCTTGCAGAGCCAACCAGCAATGGGGGGGCCTGTAAAGCTGAGTGTTTGCATCTATAGGAATACAGTGATAGTTCACAATAAGAAAGCTCTCTCTCCCCAGGCTGCTCCGCAGCAAACAGGATAAAGCATTTATGGATGATCAAGACAAATTTTCAGAGTCACAGTTTTACCTACTGGGTCTCATGCACACACAGGAGGTGGAGCTTGGGCTCACCCCCTGGGCCATGGTAGCACTTCTCTCTCAGAGTAAGGAGACTTTCTGAAAGGTGAAATCCTGGCCCCATTGAAGTCAGTGGCAAAACACATTTTACTACACCCTAGGTTTTAGTGCCTATTAGATTGTATGGGGCAGCATAAAGGGGCTGGACTGGAGCTCAGGAGACTTGCATTCTCTTCCTAGCTCCACCACTGAGCTGCTGGGCAACATTCCCCCTGTGTGCCTCAGTTTCTCCCTCTGTAAAATGGGGATAATCATACTTGCTGCCTTTGTAAAGTGCTTTGAGGTCTGCTGGCACTATGCAACAGTTGGGTGAAATGGCCATTTATGGCACAGAGACTAAGAATGGATGGCTAAAGACACTTTAGGGAGTTAGAAGGGGTCTTGTAAGACTACCTTCTCATAGATGGGCCCTAGTCTTCCCTTATGGGATACAAGTAACTACTGAATTCCTGTCAGGAGACCAGAACAGAGTGAGTACATTTCACAACCCCTAACCCAGAAAAGGAGTCTGACAATTACAAGGACCAGGTTGGCCAGTGGAATGAGTCTTTCCCTGAATATGCTGGAGTTGTGCTGATGTCCCTTATTCTGACTATGCAGTTTATTTACGTTTTGCACTTCAGTCAGCTGGGACAATGAAACTAAATTGGTCAGTTTTGCTTTCTGTCTCTAGTCAGTGTCACTTTATTTACAGGTTCTTCCGAACTATCTCAGCACTGGCATGTCTGGAAATGAGCTCTGTCCACTTCTCCCTTCCCTACCCCCTCGGGGGAAAAAAAGTTTTCATTCAAATGTTGTAAATGTTTGAGAAAACTTTGTTAACAAATTCTGTAAATCTTAAAACAAAAAAACAAACAAACAAAAAAAGCCCTAAGGGTTCAAGTGACTTGACTGTGTCTTTTAAAGAGGTATCAAAGGAATGGAATTAAAGATGTCAGCCTATCTCAATCCCAACACTTTGGAGCCTGGATTCTCCTATGCTAAGCATTATGAAACCACGTCATTCCCATTAATGCTCTCAGGGTGATGTCACCGGTTGGCAGTGGGGTCTATAGATCCCCAAATGGTATCTGCTCCCCCTGAGATCCAGGTGACACCTTGAAAGTTCAGAACCTTCTCTCCCCGCCCCCCACGCACACACTGTTTGACCCCAGTGCTACTTTGGGTCAGCAGCTTTTGCAGCCCGAATAAGTTAATCACTGACTGTCAGATGATTAACATACGACTAGCCAACAGACAAGAGAGCTTAGTGATGGCGCATAGCATCATAATTCTGTTCTTTCAGCACAAAAAAGTGCTGAGCGGTGAATCAAATTCTTACCCTGTCCTAGCAAATGTAGAATATGGAAAGTAAAGATGGGCTTAAAAGTCTCATAAATCGGTGCAGTGCCCTAGGTGACAAAGTCCAGTTTTCAGACTTGGGCACTTAACCAAGAGCACTGAGGTGTGCATGTGGGCACTCCTATAGGGATTTTACTGCCCAGCGGTCTACTTCAAGTACCTAAATGCCAGTCTGAGCCCCAAAACGCAGTCTTAAATTCAGTTCAAACACTGGGCCCGCATGCTAAAGCCCATCCCTATTCAACAACGCCCTCAAGAATTTTGCTTAATTGTGGCCGTAAAAAGGATGGTCCCCGGTGTGCTCAAGTTAGGACAGCACCTGCGAAGAAGGACCATTCCCATCCGATGCTGTTAGTTCAGCTCCATCTTCTACCCTTCCATACCTAGCGATCCCTTCTGAATGTCAAGTTATGGGAGAAAACCCATCAAAAGACAGAATGACTTGGATGGGCGGCGGGCGGGGGGAGAAATGTATCTACTTCACTTGAGGAGCCTATCACAGCACAGTGATTGGTTAGACAGGCGGGATGGATCTTTATCTTGTCTAAATTGGAATGCTGGATTAGATCATATTTTTCAGATCCCTCCTTAATGAGCGAAGGGAGCTTTCATGTGGTACCGTAAGCCACAGCTAACCCAGGCTGCTAGCTACCCGATTAGCTGTGGAGAAGCTGGCACAACTTCAGAAGCTGAAACCGTCGCACCTACTGACTCACTGGGGTCCAGTTGAATCTCCATCTGCTCTCAAGACGGGATGGCATTGGGTGTGGCGTTGCAATCGCAGGGCCTCTTATCTTGGACCAAATCCTTATGGAGACCCTACTCAGGTGGAATGCCATTGGCTTCAGCAGGAGCAAATGCTGCAGAAACTGGCTCCAGAAAAATAATCAGCCCCATCGGCTTGACTCATTTCCTGACAAACTAAGGGTCTGAACCTGTGAGGTGCTAAGCCCTTCTGAGAGGTGGGAGTTGAGGATGCTGGGAATTTCCCAGGATGCCTTCTTCCCCCAGCAGCACCAGGTCTGGTTCTCTGCTCACTTAAGCTCAGGAGGGATTCCACTGATGTGACTGGGTTGACACTGGAGGAAGACATGTATCAGGCAATATCTCGGGAACAATTCCAGCGCACTTGTCATTGGCTAAGGTGGCAACTGCCCAGGAGTCGCTGCACACAAGCGATCTGGGCCCAGGTTGTGCTCTCACTCACACGCCTCGCAATCTCGTGGAATTAAGGTGGGTTGTACAGGTTAGAAGCAAAGGCAACCTTTGGCTGTGTAGGTTTTTCTAGTTAGCCTTGGGAGGGCCACACCTTGTTACAGCTGCGCTCCAAGTGTGTGGCTGACCAGCCCTGATGCTGACAGTCCGAACCCCGGACCTGGAGCCCCGCCCTCTGCTCTGAGAAAACAGACATGGAAAGAGATGCAAAGTTTGACATCCTTGAAACCTGGAGTGCCATGCTCCAGTGCTTTTAAGAGTTATTGTGACCCTAAGCCCATCTCAGTGCTGAGAGTAAGATGTGGCTCCAGAGAACAGACCTTTCATTTAGGACTCCAGCCTCCATTGCTGGCATTCAGATCAGGCTGAAAGAAGATTAAATCTCTGTGTAGCAGCGGCTGTCATGACTAATCATAATGGGGGACTCGCAGAGGCATTTCCAGTGTCATTTCAGCTGCTACAGGTGCAATAAAAGTGTGACCCAGAGGAATGCTGTGACGAGCCTGCACTTTATTTCCTGGCCCCTGTCACAGGTCAGGGTTACAAAAGGTTAAGACCTCTGTCACATGGCCGAGTGTCAATATCCACTGATTCCAATAGCTGCTGTTACAACTAGATTGTGTGTGTGGGCGCAATTTTAGCACTCACGAGCAGCACCAGAGCGAGTGGCCTACAGGAATCAATTTCATTGCATGAGAAAGGCTGGAAGAATGAAATAAAAGATCAAAGCAAAGAGCCAGACGGAGAGATGGGAGGTTCTCTCCTACCTGTTTTGTTGCTTTGCCATGCCTTGTTGGCACAGTACATCCACCTCGCCTGCCTCCAAGCAGTTCCACTGACCAACACTTCAGAAGTTTTCCCACTCTTTTCTCTTTACTTGGAGCACACTGGACATTACAGCTATTAGAATGCCAGTTTAAGGCTTTGGTCTTGATTTTCCAAAGCAGTTAATGGATCAAGCCCCAGGTACATTAAAGACTGAATTTCCATCTATGAATCCCCATGACAGCTGGGCTGCTCTGGGACCATGCAGGTCACAAAGCCCAGGATGAAAGGTGTGAGAGCTAGGGACAAAGCACTCTCAGTCCAGGGGATCCAGCCATGGGACAAAGTCCCGGAGGAGATCAGGTTTACCCAGAGTCTGAGCCTCTTAAGGAAATGTTGCAAAACCTTCCTCTTCCAAAAGCCTTTCCATTGTAAGCATGAAACTCACAACACTAACACCTCCATAACTCCTCTCCAACCAACCCTCCCTATTATGGGTTTGCTCGACTCACTGCTATGGCATCTCCTTGTGGGTCATCTGGGGATTAGTTCAGCACCGGTTTGATGCCTCCTCTTGCAATTTCTCCGATCCCTGGTCCCAGCCTCTCACTCCGCAGCCCTGCTCACACTCCACAAGCTGCAGCGCTTCCTCCTGCTGGCTGTATGCAAGTCCCCTCTCTTCCTGCTGGGCTTCAGGTTCAGTTAGGGCTGTCCATCTAGCCCACACCTTACCCAGGTGCAGCCTATCCTGTCAAGCAGCCCCTTCTGAGCCCAGGTGGACACCCCATCACACTCCCCAAAACGTGGAAGTCAATAAAACCTGAAAACCCAGAAGCAAAAACCCCCACGTCCAAGCAGAGCTTTTCCCCTGAAGGGCCGGAGACTCCACAAAGTCCACTAGGGACTTCACTGTTGCTACTGACTTTTGCTCAGATACTACGGTGATGGGCAGCAATATAAAGGCCTTATATTGCTGGTATGTCTACAGAGCAGCGGGACGCGGGACTCGCAGAGTGGGCAGATGTACACGCTCTAGCTCTGATTGGGCTAACCTGTGACAAACAGCAACGGGACTGCAATGGCACGGGGAGCGGCTTGGGCTAGCTGCCCCTGTACAGTCCTGCTGCCCGTGCCGTACAGCTCAGACAGAGCTAGCGCACGTGCATCTATCCATGCTGTGACCTACCTGCTGTGTGGATGTTCCCTTCGAGAGCCGGAAACCCTGAATTATAGCCCTACACAAATCTTCTCCACTCTAAAAGGGCTGTTTGGTTTAGAAATCTGCTGGCAGAATACCAGCTACAAGAGTTTTGGAGCCGGTGACATGAAAGATCTCGAGAGCATACGACCATCATTACTAGGGAAACAAACTACCTTTCATAAAATAAGTCATCATCTTCATTCCCTGCTCAGTTAGAGCGGAAATTAAAATCTCCAAACCTGGGAAATCAAGTTACAGGCAGGTTGGTCTTTTTGACATTTCTGTGGTTATTAAGTTATGCCTAAAAGTGGATATGGAGAAATGCACAAAGGAAGCCATTTGTAGTGCACAACAAGTTTTGTCGGTTCAACACAACCCGAGAGGTGGGCTACATATTCGTGGATACCATGTACTGGTGCCTTTTCTATCAACTAATTTTATACTTACACAGCAAGACAGAGCACTCTTGTAACAATTGAATTATACTTTGGGGCTGGCATTCTCAAAAGAGCCAAAGGAAGTTTGGTGCCCACACCCCAGTGAAATTCAATGGGAGCTGGCATCTAACTGCCTTGGCTCGTCTACACATGAAAGTTATTCTGAAGTAAGGTAGAGCGTATTTACCACAGAAGAGCTATTCCGCAAGAACTCTATGTATAGCCAAGTGCTTCCAAAGTCCCAGCTGATACTATTAGGCAAGAAAGCCAAGGTAAATCAGGATATAATGGGACAATCGGATGCTGAATTGAGCTGTGTACAAATCCAGTTAGTTTGCTGGATTTGTATTTGTACAAGGCATAGGACTTGCCGCCCCATACCTTCCCTAGTCTGAGATCCAATCCTGAAAGGGGCTGGTACTAGCTGCCCAAATCCACTCTGAATATGGATTATTTGTAATGGTCACTGTCACAATGGAGGCATTATTTACAATACATACCCGCTCCCTCGCATGGGCCTGACCTGGTCCTGAAGCGCTTGCTTAACTTGACTTTCCACTGAAGTCAATGGGACTTCTTGAGCACATGCTTTAGACCTTTTCTCAATCAGGGCCCACGTACTGAGCTCCGAGGATCCATTTCATTGTTCAGCTCTCTCCACCTCTGATTTAGCTCCTTCCTTCCATTAGATTCATGGCTCTATGACCCCCAGTTTCGTCCCCTGTCCCATCTCTGTCATTTCACCCCGTCTCCATTTCTAGAGGCTGCTTTCCAGACTATTGCAATCTCGATTCCAGTGCAGGATGCTGATAGCAGCTCCTAGATCTATAGAGACTGCAGAAGTCACTTGTGCATTTGTTCAGTTACATTTAATTTACCACCCTCTGCAATAGTGCTGACAGTCTATTAGTTGTTATTGATTTGCTTTCGGATATTAGACCTGCTATACTAACTAACTAAGGAGGGGTATGATGGGTAAACGCGTGGTCTTTCTAACCCAATAGCCACAAACGATTTCTGGCCCCTTGAGCCTTCTTGGAAACGAAGAGTCACTCCAGGAAGCTGCCCACGGTGAGCATGCTTTAAGTATAGTCAAGGATGAAAGCACAGAGAGGTTTGCATGTGTTCAGCTCAGCAGATTTTGCTATGACCCCTACAGAGCTTGGACTCTGCACTGGTACTAAAATTCCCTATGCTCAGTGATCATTTCGCACAATGAATTCATCTGTGTAATTGGGTTTGGTTGTCCTAAGATTAACCCTGTGTTTGTTCGGCAATTAGGGCTCTAGCTATGCAAAGGTGAATCTTCTTTCATTTGGCACTTATCTGGGAAAGGAGCCCCCATGGAATTTCTTGGATTTTTCATTTTTTTTCTCTTTGGCCAGGATTGGGAAGCAGGGGGAGAAGGGAGTAGAACAAAGAATTCCCCTCTCGTTTTATTGTTATTTTTGCCATGCAGTGATTTCACAGTCTCAGAGCCAGTCAGGTTTTTAGTAGTTGCAATAGTTATGATTGTGAGTCGAGTCCCAACATCCTAATCCAACTCTACTTTGAGTGGCTGCACTGTACCTACCTAAATTGCCCCTGCAATTTCAATTGCATGCAGGTTTCCCCCCCACACTCTCCAGTGTTACTTTGTCGTGTTAAACAACTGTCACCTTACATCCCAGAGGCAACTGCATTTCACTGGTAGGCAAAATGATCTCTATACTATGGTATGGGAACCTTTGTGATGACAGACGCTGTATAAATGCAAGACCTTTCTCTCTCTCTCTGTCTCTCCTTGTTCCCTTTCCTCTCATCCTCATTATTCATTCTCTAGAGTGCTTAGTGCAGAAATAAAGTTTGTTACTGTCTTGCAAAGAGGATTTCTGTGCAAAGTGAACTGAAGTTTATCACAGTCATTTTATGTGTTATTAACATGGCTTGGGGCCATTTCTAAATTGTTTCACTAGTTACTTTTGCCATTGCTTGGCTTATGGATGCGTGCAGTGTGTTCTGGCCCAATCTCCTAGGAGAGCGCATAGATGCCTTGAGAGCACTCCTGCGGCCTTTCAGACAGGAAACCGCATATTTACTTATCTAGGTAATGCAATAAAGGCGGCTTTATAACTTGAGCTGCAACCTGATCTTTGAACTCACTCCACTGCTTGACTTGGAACAAAAAAAAAGGAAAAAAAGTGCCTCCCTCCCAAGGAAAAATGCTTCGAATCCAGGGCTGCAGATTGTAGCAAGTCAGGATTGGAACCTCTTGGGATTCCTTCTCAGCCAGGTGAGTGCATGTCCTATAAAGGAGAGATTTACTGAGTCACAACTATATGTGAATGCAGGCTACACAAGGTCAGCTGGGTAACTAATCCACTGGATTAGGAGACACCTTCAAAAGGCCCAGTCAGTCCTTTGGTGTCCCATTCACTGCAAAGCCTGGCCCTGGAGTTTGGGAATGTTCAGATCTGGGATTTTGGCTCAAGTTCATCTTAGTACAATCAAGACATGTGGCCTTTCCAGCTCTCAAATGGGGGCGATATTTACCCATTGATTTACTTCAGAGAGGCTGTCGCAGACCTTTTCTTTGGTGTCAATCCCTGCAGATCTACACTTTCTGGGTCTGAGTCCCTCTCACGCTTGTGTACATTGGGAGCAATTCCAGTGAAATCGATGATGCTCTACTGGGGCCTGATCTAAAACTCACTGAAGCTAATGGAAAGACTCTCATTGATTTTAATAAACAATTGTCTATGGACTAGGCCCCAAGAAGAGAGTCAGCCTGCATGAATTTCGGTTCAAACACTCTCTAAAACTTAAAGCCAAACCCAGGTGGCAGAACCTAGTTTCAGCGGGCTTTCTGTTCACCCCTTTCCAAATTTTGCATGGTTTCCATTGCAAAACCATAGCTGGATCTCCCCAGATTGGCTCAAAACTGGGCCCAGGTTCTCCTGGAGGGATCATTAACGTTCAACAAATCTAGGCTGAGTTTCAAGACTGGAACAAAACTTGAAACCAGGTGAGTTTTTATGAGGACACATTTCGCCCAATGAGTTTCGCACAGCTCTAAAAATAACCCTCAGATTCATGCTGTACATGCCCCACCTCTGCATACTAGTGCCACTAGGAACACACAAGTAACAATGCAGGCGGAGCCATTTTGAAGGCCAGGAAGGAAAAGAGAGTAACTCCTGATCTAAGAGCTCAGGATCATCATCCACTGAAGGTGGTTTCTGCATCTTGCTCTTACTTGGTCAGTTCTTGGTTCCAGCACCGGGAGTGGAGTTGTATGGGGCAGTTTTATTGCTTTATGAACCCCAGTGCCTACGTCACAAATCATTGGCACGTCATGATTTTTTAAATATAATAAAATTGCCAAGGGATTCAGCACACACAATGGCACCATTAAGTAGAAGGAGATTAATTTACAGTGGAAATGGATCTGTACAGAATCGGGAGAAAATTGGCTATGCTGGCATCTCCAGTACAGCCACAGTGAATCCCTCATTCAGTACAACACAGGTAAGTGCATATAAAGACGTCCACCGCCAATTAACGAGGGGTGAGTATGTCTCAAGAGCCTGCTCTTAAAGAACACTTGCAAGTTCTGCCCACTCACGACAATGAGGGTTGCATGGATATACATGAGGGCAGCATTTGGTCCTTAACTGATACACAAGGACTTGTGCATGGCCCATTGCACTGGAGTGACTTTTGCCCATGGACAGTATCCATCTAGATATCGTATTTTGGGGTGAACTACCCTCAAATGATTCTTCAAGTAGAAAAATCCAATTGTCTAGCCACATGCTCCATTTCATTATGAGTTACGAGGTTTGGATATTAAAGTCAATACGGGCTTGTCTACAAAAGGGAAACTGACCACAATAGTTCCTGGGCAATAAGCTATGAGAGCGTCCACACACGGTGCTATTTTGCAATAAATATTCAGGTCAATTTCCCAGTATAGACATGCCCTAATTTCCACCTTGTATCTGGTCCAATTATCGACAGGTACAGTAGGTTTGATAGAAGAGTCCCAGCCCTGTAACTAATCACAGAGCTGGATGGAAGAAGGTATTGACACCGAAGGCCTTTTATATTCCATCTACTTAGTGAACTTAGAAGAAAACAAGCTCTGTGCTAAAACATGTAGATTGCCTTTCAAAGAGCCGATGTGTAGCTTGAATGTCCCTTGCCACTTCTTTGGCTATAAATCATGCTGCATGTGATAAGGTAATTACCCTCTCCTTGAAACAATTCATAGAAAAAGCTATAAAAAGCCTGGCTTGTAAACAGAACAATAAAGAGGCAGCACAATAAAACCTCATTCAGGGTGGGGAGGGTACTACATTTCTGCTGGCCATTAAATGCCTCTTGTTTTTCCAGACCATGGGGCAAGGGATATGTGCGCGCGCCCTGGAACCTGGAGATGCTTTACAGAGGCCTTTGCCATCAACTCCCTGGGAGCTCCTACATTCCTTGCACAGGGACAATGTACCCGCTATAAAACAAAGAGACGGCGGAGGATAACACCACGACATCTTCTCTAGCATCAACAATGGAGTGTCTGCAGCCAGGACAGCCCGGCCAGCCGCCCAGCATGGGGCTTGCTCTCAGGCCAGGGAGGGCCGATGGGCATGGGCAGCCCATCAAAATTCACCAGTCTTGTCAATAAAGCTTACATTTGCCACCCAGTTACACCACTGTAGTCTGCCTGCCCCTTGCAGGCCAATGCCTCCGTGCTCAGAGGAGCTTCTTGGTTTTCCTTGTTCCCCTTCCCTGACCTTCTGGCTGATGGAAATCAGCTATAGCTCTTTCCAGAGCCAGTCAGTGCTGGTAGCCATGGTTAGATCATCCAGAGGAGAGTTGCTAGAGTGTTTTATGAAGCAACACCATGGGTTCCTCCCAGGGCCGGCCCACAACATTTTGGCACCCTTTGAAACTCTGTGTACTAGTGGTGCCCCCCCACAGTCTGGCACCTGAGATGGCCGCCTCAGTTCACCTCATGGTAAGGCCAGCCCTTGTTCCTTCCCCGCCCTTGCCAACGTAGCACTCGCTTTCTTTTCCAGATAGATACATTGTGGGGCATATCGTTTACAGGGGTGGTGGATTTCTTCACAGCCAATCTTAAAAACAGAGCAGCCATATGGCCATTAAAGATGCTATAGCTCTTTTTACAAGAGGAGAGGTTTGCCCTAGACCCCACTGATAAGAGATATAAGAGAGATTGCTAATGATGAGGATAACAGATTAGCCTCTCCTTTACCTGATAGCCTGGGGACAGGTGGTTGATGTTACAGGTTCTCTCTTTGCAGAAGGAAAGTGCATGATTGTGAAGGCTCTGGGAGGGTTATTCTGCCCTCTAGGTTGCCTTACAGACACAGTCACTGATGGAGATTATTAACCCCAACTAGGGGGCGGTTACAGGTCTGGCTCCTCCTCTGAGCTGCCTTTAGATTGGCCCCCAGATTAAAAGCTGGCTATAAAAGCATCCTTGTGGGTTTCCCAGGGGCTAACATGGCTTGAATGTCTCAACAGGACTTTGTTAGTGGTGGAGCTGAACCTTGGGTGGTTTCACAATAACTCAGTAAGAAGAAAGCTGATGCAAACAGCTTCCAGGAGCCCACTAGGCAACTTGGAACACCAATAATTGACTCAACTTGTCTGCCTCTTCTGACATGTTTGGGCCTCTCTGCACAAAGTGAAGATGCCTTGAACCAAGTATTTTCTGTCTTAAGTTTGGCATGAGGCCCAGCACATCTACGCTCTAGATGGGCATAGGTGAGTAGTGCTGTATGCATATAAGCAAGGAGCTCTGTGTAGAGGGAACCCTGTGCTGCGTCAGCGTCCTTGCTGGTAAATGGCTTTGAGCTCATTTAGGATCAAAGACACTCTCATGTGGTTTGCTGCTGCTCCGATTCAGGCCCTATGCTGACATCTCCTCTTTAGAACAATTGGCCCACCCCAATTAAACTTTTTCAGGCTGTACATCAAAATACAAGATATTTTCAAATCTACATTATTTGTTTTAAAGATGGGACAAGCCCACAGCTTCAAGCACTCCCAGTGTTCAGCTACGCAAGTAAGCTCTTCGGCTCAGGCCAAGCTCTGATGTTTTGGGAATAGCCTGTAAGTCCATGTAAAATGACCAGCAGATAGAACTGGCATGTGGCTAGCAGCAGAGTATCTGCTGCTTTATAATGTGTCCCCACAATACTTCTTAATAATAAGGGGTTCTTTCTGCCTGGCACCATAGGGTTCTCCTGTCCTGGACCATCACTATGTATTATTCTGTGCTGGAAAATTCAGTGGCACACATGCTTTTCTAGTATAACCAGGAAGAGAGATGCAAATTTAATTCCTTTCAAAACCAAACAGAAAAGCCCTACCCTGGACTTAATACACCACCACTCTGTGCTGACCCACCCTCCTCTGTTCCCATATTAAAGGCATAAGCCAGCATCAAATTTTGAGGTACACATTCTCAGTGCTTTGCAAAATATCTGGCAAATCCCTGCTGGGGAAGGTGTTGAACAAACCAATTTGCTTTAATCAATACCTAATACGTCAGTTTCCTCATTAAAAGGATTGCTGATAAGGGGAAAGATGGCTTATATCAGCTCTACTGAAGGTGGTATTTTAGAAAAGCTACCTTGAGTAATCTTTCAAAGATAAAAATATTCCTATCGTCCCTGCTGAGCAATATTAGCAGATCCATAACCACAGCTTAACGTGTGTATTGTGGAAATAGATAAAGCGAGATATGCTAAGCATAAAAACACTACAACCAAGTTTTCTGCCATAGTGGCATCTGCTGCACTGACACAGATGATTAGCTAAGGATTGCAAATGTTCTTTTATGTTTGTTACTCTCATCTTTCACCCTGGCTCGCTTGTTCGGCTCAGCCACTTGTTATGTCTCGTGCGTAGGATAGGTGTAGCTACACACCGCAGTGAAAAGCAATCTGCATCCGCGCTGCGGTGTGTAACTACATGTGGCAGCGAAAGGCTCTGGTGGTAGGGAGGAAGGGGGGAAAGACTCTGGCAGCGGTTTGGCGGCTGCCCACCCTCTCTGTTAAGAGTCTTTCCCTGCAGTGGGGAAAGGCTCCAGACCTGGGGAGGCAGCAGGACACTAGA
Source organism: Chelonia mydas (assembly GCF_015237465.2). Classification (NCBI taxonomy): domain Eukaryota; kingdom Metazoa; phylum Chordata; order Testudines; family Cheloniidae; genus Chelonia; species Chelonia mydas. The sequence continues at coordinate 8,154,546 of NC_051257.2, forward strand.
GCTTGGGCATGGAGAGAGCTGTGTAGGATGCGTACCCTAAAGATCACACACGGCCTTACCCTACTTGCCTAACCAGGACCTCCCCGTCTACACTGCCATTTCTATCCATTCTAGGTGGGCGTGCAGCATCTATACTCAAGCTGACCACTCCAAGTGTGGACCTAGCCTTCGAGGACAAGGGCCAGATCTGTATAGGTATGTAGGCCCCTAAAGATGCAGTTAGCCCCTACGTGCTTTTGAAAATGCCACTGGGCACCCAGCTGCATTTTTAGGTGCCTAACTGCCTTTGAAAATCTGGCCTGAAGCTCTGTGGGGCAGGGGCTGTCATTTTCTGTGGGCTTGTGAACCCATTCTGTGCAATGTAGTGGTAAAGAAATAATGCTTCCAAAGGTTGTGGGTGACACAGCAAGGAAGAAAAATAAACACCCGTGGGCACATTCCAGAGGGGTCTCCTTGTTCAGTTTTCAGGGAGCTGAACAGAAATATGCAGCTTTCCATTAACGTTCCTCTGGGATTTGGCTTTTACAAACCTTAAAGGGAACGGAAGCCCTGTCTCGTCACCTTATTTTACAAACAGGGGACAGCCCGAAAAGGGCCACGCGTTTCTAGATTGCAACCCATGTAGCTTCTTAGCAATAAAGTAACAGCTCCTTTTCTCAAGGACTCTATTAACGGGCTTTTAAGTCAACTGTGGGTATTCCTCAGGTCTGAAACTTGGCATGCAATTTTGGCTGTTCTGCCTATCACTGGGTGTTTAAGCACTGGTCACTGTTGAACCATCAGAACAACCCATGGCTCTGCCTATTTTTCCGCCTGCATCACTGCTAAAATATGGGGGAGTAGGGAGAACAAGTCAAAGGAGAGATCCTTGGAGTGGGGAGCACATCTTATTCTATGTTCTGTACAGGCCCTACCGCACACTCAGCCCTCCAACAATGAGAAACCTCGACTGGGGACTGAGTGGCTTTGGCCACAGGCAAGTACTTGGGATGTGCACCTCAAGCTATCTGTACAGAAACAGGGTGTTGAGCTCCTCTGTGGGTCCGCATGTAACCCTATCACTAATTAAATAGTTGAAATGTTTGTGCAGCTGTTTGGGGAGGGGGGTTTAAGCCAATGGCTCCTTTGAAATATGATCTTTGATTAAACACTCGGTGTAAAAAAAATAAAAAAAGAGGAACTAATCTCAAGTTATGTTCTGTGTCTCCATCTTCTGCCCATGAGCAGGGCACTCTGTACATTTCAATCCACGCATTAGATGCATTGCATTTTCAGCTTTGAAACCTTCACAAATCCTGGGTGTGCCTCAGTACTGTCCCCTTCTGTCTAATCACAGTTTTATAAACAAACGAAGAGAGAGAAGAGGTTTGTTTCTAGAAGTGATACGAGAGACTGCAGGATAGTTTCCGAGGCTTGCCGCTCAAAGGAAAGCTATGGAAAAAGCAAGAATTAATAAAGTTTCATGCGTCTCCCTTCTCAGCCTAGAGAGCAGGGATAAACTAGAAAGTAGGCTGACAAACGAGCTCCGTTGCATTAACACTAAAGCCCTTTACACTTCTCGGGCAGTGTAAGAGCTTTAAGGTGGGTGGAAGTACAGCATCGGATTGTGATTTCCATAAAAGATCCTGGCTGCAACTCTTGAAAACAAGGCTGATGGTTATGCTTGACAGCAATAATTTTTGGTCTGCAGCAGTGCAGTTTAACGTACTCTTCCCCAGACAGTTGCTGAGTGTATCAATGCTTTTTAGCCAGCCTCGGATGTAAACCAGCCACTGCTGTGTTTGTTTCTGCTGTGGCAGAGTCAGAGGGAGACAGTTCAGCAATGGGTGGTAATAAAATGAGCTTTTCAAATCTACCTAGGGAATCTGGAGATCCAGTTCCATTAATTTGAATAGGAACTGGGCATTCAAATTGCTTTAGGCAGCTTTGAAAACTGCAGACGTAGATTCCAGGAGGGAAAAATGTTTTCAAGGCTGTAACAAGGATGGAGCGTGTAAATAAATGCACAAAAGCTCTATCTGAATAAGCTTCTGTAACAAAATTAAGACAGGGCATCTCTATTCTTTTTGTTAATTTAGGCCCAGTCCTGCAACGACCACTACATAGACAGACTCCTGTGGCCACCTGGAGCTCATGGTAGGATAGGGGTCTTAGCTCTTGAAATATCTAACATGCCTGCTTACCCCAAGGTACCATAACATAGGCATAGGTAAATGTGTAGCCCCCAAGCTGTTTGGGACCTGTGAAGTTAGGTATTTGGTACTCTGAGGTGGGAAAGGGAGGAATTATTTTGGGGAAGTTTTATGGCCTGTGTAATACAGGAGCTCAGAGTCCCATCACTGGCCATGGGAAATATTTGCTGCTAGCAGTTGAAGATTGGCTGCATACTGTTATAGGCAGTCTCATCAGACCATCCCCTCCATAAACTTATCAAGCTCAATCTTGAGTTTTTCCCTCACTGCTCCCCTGGGAAGGCTATTCCAGAACTTCACTCCTCCGATGCTTAATTTCATCTAATTTCAAGCCTAAACTTGTTGGTGGCCAGTTTATATCCATTTGTTCTTGTGTCCACATTGGCATTTAACTTAAATAATTCCTCTCCCTCCCTGCTATTTACCCCTCTGATGTATTTATAGAGAGCAATATCTCCCTTTAGACTTCTTTTGATTAGGCTAAACAAGCCAAGCTCTTTTGAGTATCCTCTCATAAGGTAGATTTTCCATGCCTCAGATCATCCTAATAGCCTTTCTCTGCACCTGTTCCAGTTTGAATTCATTGCGAAGATGAATGTACATAAAATATGAGGAGTTATGTGTATATATAAACTAAAAACTATGTTCTCTAGTCTGTAGTTAAAAAGCAGGTCAATCAAAAGTATCTTGTGTCGAACAAACTTCTCCAGCCAGGAACTGGAAGACACTTATCTGTATGGTGGACCATTGTGTATTGCATATTATACAACAGGAATCTATGGTCAAATGCTAATGAAGAGCTGGTGCAGACTTCAGAAGGAAATTAACAGGAAGAGGTAAACAAGGGGGGGAAGAGGGGACACACCCTATTTTCAGGTGCCAAGACACATCCTTGTATTCCTTCAATCTGTGAGGACAAGCCACCAGCAGGCCTGATCTTATGAGAAGGGATCTCAGCAAAACTGGCTGAAAACACTGGGGACAGGGACATGAGTTAAGCAATCTTATAGAGACATAGGAATGCCTTGTTAGTTAAGTTTAGGCTCCAGAAATCGTGTTATGAATTTGTTTTATATGAAGCGATTTGCTTCCAATAGTCTATCACTTGAATATCTGGTCTTTGAAAATAAGCGTATTCTTGTTTTCACTATCTCTGCATGTGTCGTGTGTTAAGGAACGTGATGATGCTGAGTTGAATCTTACCAGCTGGTGTGTATTATTCCTTTGGGAACCGTGAATCTAAGAGTTCCTGAGTGCTCAGTGGAACATGGGTTGATGTACGCTACGGCTAACCTGTACAGGGAGCGAGGTCTGTGAGGCAGTGCTTGTGTTGCCAGAAGCTCATGGTTTCAGGGAGCTGATCCACAGCAGGCACGGACACGACTTCCTCACGCGACGGGCAGGTGCGGGGCAGGTGCCTCACAACCCTGGGTACCCCTTCCCTCCTCGGAAGCACCACCCACAGCTGTGCCTATCTAAAACACAGATCGCTCAATGGGGAAGTCAAGCCAGGCAGCAGTCCTGCTGCAAGCTATCAATTGCAAGGTGGGAGCCCAGTACCTGTAAACATACTCCATAATAAAAGTAACCAAAATAATAGTTTATACTCAAGAGGTGACATGTCCAGCTAAATCGCAGAATGGGAACAAAAATCTGAAAGACAAAACCACGTAGTGCTTAAGCACTATATCTATGCAGAGATCAAATGAACAGAAACTATGCCTGGGATTTTCAGTACAGCCTAAGGGAGTTAGGCTCCCAAATCCTCTATGCCAAAATCTCAGCCCATATTCTATGAACATGGTTACCCCCAAGAAACCAGCTGCAGCTCTTGGGCTGGTCAGATAGCATCATGGCTGCTATACTGCACTATCAAACTTGGGACTAAAAATCCAAGACTCGGGCAGGAGTTTATTTTTGGAGAGCGATGAAGTCAATGGCCCTGCACTGGTGAAGCAGTCCACCTGTGCAGGAGGGGGGCTAGAGTAGTGTGTGTGAATTGATTTGCATCAAGCTGTTGTTCAAACATTCCAACTGATATTTGAGTTTATTGTACAAGGGCAATAAATGTGACAAAATGGCATGCTAAGAAGAGTATACCAACTCTCCATATTTAGGATCAATCTGATTTCCAGAAAAGTCAAGGCAGAAAATACCAATTCTGCCCATGTCCTCTGTGGGCAAGCTTTTGAAGATAGCAGCCAACTGTGATAAAAGGCTTTGGAAACAAACTCATAAAAGGCTCTGTTCTTATAAAATATACAAAGAATAAAAAGACATTTGTTATCAGAGTGATAACTCTATATCAGATCAGTTACCAGCCAAACCAAATGGAGACAATTTACAGCGAACTAAATAGTCAGAAAGTAAATGAGATTAAATGTTTTTTCTCAGCATTGTAGAACTTTTCTCAAGAGTTTCAACTGATTCAAATAAGTTTGAAATAAATGTTTTAATGTTGCCAATAGGAAATCTCTCTCCTGGACATCTTGCATACATGGAAGCAGTGTACTTCCCTCTGGATATAATCAGAAGGCACAATTTACTGGTCATTAAAGCAATGGATTTCTCTTCCTAAGCCTCCGTCAATTCAGTGGAGTTGATGTGGTTTGTCAAGATATCTTCTAGATAAGCAGCTACTACTACTTTAGCTTTGCCTTCTGACAGTTCCTCAATACCACAAATATGCTCAATAGCTCTTTTCAACAATCTGTCTCTTCCGTGGGATTTTGTGTGTATTCCTGCTTCATCTTCTTCAACCCCTGATTTCATATATTGCAAGACATAGGATCTGATCACATCCCCATTTTCTGCTATAGTTTTCCTAATGAATGGCAGGTCTGTACTGTTTGCCAAGCTTAACAAATGAATCAGAGCCTGGCAGATCTGCGTTCTCAGGCTGGCACTGTATTTGAACTCCAGAAAGTCCTCGGTGTCTTCACTCTTCTGCAAAGCGATAACCAAGGCACTCCAGATCTGGGAAACCTGTTCAGTGGTTCCGTAGCGCTCCCTTTGGGTAGGGATGGAGAGGGCCATGGCAGATTTGATTCGGACTTTGAAATTCTTGCATGATTTCACCACTGATGTAAGAGCATTATAGGCTTGTGCAGTCCAAGGAGCTTCTCCTGGGAAGCGCACAGGTTTGCAGTCAATAAAACATGCAAAATCAATGTTACAAAAGCAGCTGTTCATAGAGATTTATTACACTGATCAACCTTGTCTTCATTTGAAGACTCAGGATTTTTGCCATACACAGAAAATTATCAATTGATTTATTGAAATAAAAAATAATAATATTCTAGCCTTTTCCTCTATATCTGAAAAAAATATACTCAAGTGACGCTACATTTAGACTCCACCTGTGTAGCTTATATAACAATTCTTCCAGATAATCTGAATGATACTTTCTGGAAGCTCAGTGATTGAGTAGATGCCATTTATTACAAGGCAGAGGCCTTAACTTATTTTGTTTTGGTTTCACTGAAGGATGAAATTTATTAGTGAGTCCAATATTTTTACATTATTCTGAGTCACTAACCCTCAAATCTAGCACCTGCTATTGCCCTGATTCTTCAAACATGCACACACTTTACTACCATGAGTAGCCACATTGAAATCAATGTAGTCAAGTTAAGCATGTACGTAAGTATTTGCAGGAATGAGGTCTATTTAATTTCAAATGTACATTCTGGGCCAGATTCTGCCCTTGGATGTGAGAGAAACATTCAGCCCTTTGAGGGTTTCTTTCTTTTTTTAATTCCAAACACATGCATATGCCAGATCAATTCTTAGTAAAAACACAACCTTAAGATTTTTTTTTTGCACAGCTCGTTGTGCATTCCCCAAAGAGGTCAGTGAAAAAATTTTTAAAAGGAAGATTTTACTTACCAAGTGGCAAGGCAGGGTTTTTAAATACGTTTCCCAGCGCATAACATGCATTCCATCGTACTTTCATGGTGGCCTCACTCTGGACAGTAGAAATAAGGGCCTGAATAGATTCCTTAATGGTTTCACTGAATCTGGGTTTTACTATGTGATATGGTTGAAGGAAATGAAGCAGATTTCCTAGGGCCCGAACTGCATTGCTCTTTACCTAAAACACAAAGCAAAAAAATTTTTTTTTTTCCAATTTATACACATGCATCTGGCAAGGCCTCTCGGTGCATATACAGAAATAATTAAGTGCATATGGTGCTGAAATAAAGTAATTTCAGGGTTTTTTTTTGTTAAAAACCTTCCCATACCCTGTCAGAAAAATAACCCCTCAAACTGCTTCTTCAAAAAGTTCCTGGGAAAATAAGACAGGCTTTACAAAATGCCCGGAACTTCAACCAACTTAGGCTGTGTCCAACGGACAAGAAAAAGCGACACTTTGCACTTCACTCAGTGCAAACACCTAGGTGCCAGCAGTCCATATCTCCAGATGAGATAGCATTATTTTATTCTACACTAATCTAATGGTAGATGTGGGTTATGGTAATTCCAGTTGGCGGAGTCTTGACATATTTTGCAGTATGGCACACAGGATTTGTTTGTATGCAAGTATTGCTGTTACCTTCCCCGGTTACGCCATTCTTATGGATTATTCAAATGAAACGTTGTAAAAAAAAAATCAAAAGCAAGTAATGAGTGATTTTAATTTTGCTCTTGGCTTTATGCTTGGATTTATTCCTTTCCCTGCCCCACTCCAGCGTACCTTGTCTTTGTCCTTGGATGCTTCCGTTGCTGACCGTAACATTTTCAATAGTAGGAGATCTGAGAATTCCTCTTGGAAGCTCTGCCCCATCATTTCCCTAACAAAATAAAGCACACACCATCCAGGATCAGAGCAGTTAGAAATGAAAAAGACCAGATCAGAGTCAAGCCTCCTGTGAAGATAAGATACAGTTCCCCTATGTAAGATACATAATTGACTAAGTTGACAATACTCTTGATTTTAACTAAAATGCTGAGCTGTAAGACAAACACACTGAGCATAGTAAAAGCATATGATATTACACCTAATGCAATGATGATTTACATTTTACAGGAAAGCCTGCTGGTAGCGCAATAAGACTAATGAAATGCAAAGGTTAATAAACTGCTAACTGAGAGACAGAAAATGGCGTAGGAATCAATGGTAAATTTTCAATATGGCAAAAAGTTAATAGCAGGCTGGTCCACCGTTCTGTACTAAGACTTGGTTTGATTAATAAATACATTCACAATCCTATTTACCCTTTTATGTAACACAAGAATAAAGGAATATTCAATGAAATCAAAATGTAATAGATACAAAAAGGATAAAAGGAAATCTCTTTCTTATGCAGTACATAACCTGTGGAACTAATTGCTCTAAAATATGAAACTAAGAGTTTAATAAAAAGAAAAGGAGTACTTGTGGCACCTTAGAGACTAACAAATTTATTTGAGCATAAGCTTTCGTGAGCTACAGCTCACTTCATCGGATGCAAGAGTTTAATGGAATTCAAAAATTGATTAGATCTGGATAATGAAAACATCCACAAGCTACAGAAGGTAGGAATACAAATCCTCACGCTTTGAGGCATAAGGCAAACTCTAATTAAGAGTGGCTAGGAAGAAGCTTTTGGTACAGGCACATTAATCTATAACTGTCCTCTACAAGGGTTCTTGCACCTTTTTCTGACATTTATGGTAATGAACACTGTCAAATACAGGATATTGATCTATTTGGACACTGGTGGCCAACCTGAGCCTGAGAAGGAGCCAGAATTTACCAATGTACATTGCCAAAGAGTCAAAGTAATACGTCAGCAGCCCCCACATCAGATCCTCCCCCTCCCAGCACCTCCCACCCACTGGCAGCCCCACTGATCAGTGCCTCCCCCTCCCTCCCCACACCTCCCAATCAGCTGTTTCCTGGCATGCAGAAGGCTGGGGGGGGGGGGGGGGGGGAGCGAGGGCATGGCAGGCTCAAAGGATGGGGTGGAGTGGGGGCAGGGCCTGTGGCAGAGCCAGGGGTTGAGCAAAGTTGGCGCCTGTAGCTCCAGCCCCGGAGTCGGTGCCTAGACATGGAGCCGCAGATTAACTTCTGAAAAGCCGCATGTGGCTCCGGAGCCACAGGTTGGCCACCCCTGCATTCGGACCATTGGTCTGCCCAGGTATGGCAATTCATATATTACTGGGGGGACTAATAATAAAGATCTCAAGCCATTTATAAAGTTCTATTAGCCAAAATGTTGCTACCTACATGTTGACAATCAGTGTGTCTGTAAGGTTGCCCAAGGACCAGGCTGCTTTGGCACGGACGTTTGGAGACTTGTCCTGGAGGGAATTCAGGATAGCATTTGCTGTGTCGGCAACAAACATCACATCCTAGAAAATTTAAAGTTTTGTCGTTTTTTTAAAATGCATGGAAGTTCTTTCTTTAAAAGTGGATGGATTTCCTTAGCTCTGTATGCTTCACTGTCTTTGTCGTCACAGTGAAATCTGCAAAAACACCAGCTCTATTAAAGCAACCGTCTGTGCTAAGTAACAACTTTAAAGTATCTCTAATGTTCCCAGTACAGCTTCGTTTGATCTCTGGTTAACAATCTAACTCTAAAGTGTCCAAATTTGCTCCTCTCCTGGGTGACTGCTTCTACATGATTTCACTGCATATTTTAATTTCATTGGTACTTTAAGTTACTTTGATTTAAACATAATTACCTGGACTGACAATCTCATACTCATCAAATGCCATTGTCGAATAAGTAATTACTTCTCCAAACTCCCTGTTGAGCTGTCTCTCTAATGTTCTCTTTCGTGGCATGTTATATTTCGTTTCCATTTCCTTGTCTATGATTAAAGCTTTTCTTTCACAATATTTTAGACTAAAATTTCAACTTCAGCTACGATTCAAGTTTGTCAAAATAGTCACCCATGTAAGACTTCACAACCATGTGGCAAAAACAACGGAATCCTCTCTTGCAGCCAGGTGGGTTAACATGGCTCCAAAGGGCAGTTTGGTCCACCTGCACAGTTGCAAATCCACCAGCCATATGCACACACTTCCCCCGGGCCCCGCTGCATGCTGGGCTGAAGGGAGCTTTACAGTACACAGGGACAGACTCGGGCTAAGATGTTGTGCTGCACCTCCTGAGACAGAACTCAGCACAGAACTCGCAGTCCTGACAAGGGCTATCCTTGCTCTGAACTAACTTTGCACCCTCCCCATTCTGGGCTGCTCCACAGCCCCGGCTGTAACAGACAGTTCTAGGCCTGTCTAAGTTACGGCAACCTGTCCCCAGCTGCTCATGGGCCACAACCCTGCCTGGAAACTCTGCAGCACTACGTGCTCTGACTCTATTCTTGACATGCCCCTCCTGCTCCAGCCCCACTCTCACCATGCCCCCTAAGCGAGGGCTTGTGTAGGAGTCTTCAGCCCTACAGCTGCCTTCTGCAGTTCTTGCACCAAGGCAATCCTCTCCCAGCCAGATCCAGGGCTTTTAGAGCTTCCTCATACCTAGCTGGCCCTTTCACCTGACAAAGGGGCTGGAGGGAAGGTGAGGACCTTGCACTGCACCAACAGACACTCCACCTCCTGCCACATTTCACCCAGCAAAAACTGCACGGGTTCCATTGCCCATAGTGCCCAGAGAACAGGGTGGGCAGGGTTGGAAGAAGTACCAGCAAACCTCCAAAAATATTTCGAGCTAATATCTCAGCGTGTTGTATTACCATTGGCCTAAGAGGGAGGCCTGCTTCCCACAAAGAAACCTCATGTTCTACAGCTTGCTGCTCAACAAATGCATTGTGAAGAGCTCCGAGTAAGATAATAATGGCCCACTGCTAACCTGCCTAAGACATGAGAAGAGGACGTAGACTCCAAGGGCTCGGGCAGCAGCAGCTTTCACCAGTGGATTCTCACTGTGATTCAGCCCCAGCAGGAGCGTGATGCACAGTATCTGCTGGTCATCCTGCAATTAGCAATGGAAACAGAGAGAAGCATTCCTTAAAAGAGAACAGCGGTGACAATATTGTACTGCAGAGCCCCCTCTTTGGGAGAAAAAGAAAAAGCTAAGAACTGATGTGTGTTTTAAACAATGAACACCAAGAGTCTGCAGAAGCGATGGAATGTCCCGTATTCCCATACAGCAAATAAGTGGAAGAGCTGGCTGGCATTTGGATGCCACCCAGGAGACAGGAGTACTCCCCACTTTTAACATAAATAACCCCAACGCTGGTAAACAGGGCATTGTTGATTTCACCAAGCTGTATCTTTGTGATACAATGGCAACCAGCTAGGGCATGTGTGCTGGGGGAAAAGGACCAACAAAAAGGATTGGGGCAGACAATAGCTTCACTACCCACCTGGATAGAACAGGAACGATTGTAACTGTAGGGGAGCCAACATGCCATGAGAGAGAGTCACTCTTCAGTGTGAAAGCATTAAAGAGGGATCATAAAGCACGTTAAAGTTCACATTTGTACGGTTTGTGAGTATACAAGCCTGCAGCCAAGTCAACTGTGCTGCATCGGAGCCCTAGGTCAAAGTGGGCAATGACTGACACCAAAGGCTGAAAGGGAAGTGGGATCAAAGTACAGAGATGAAGTACACACTGTGCTTGGAGAAGCCAGACCAACAGAATTCCAGGGATATTGCTGCATTAGCAGTTCCTCTGTAAATGAGACCTGGCAGGGTTCTCTGAGGCAAGCAGGGCACAGTGACATGAATGGAGCTGCACAATACAGTGGCTATATGCTGCCAAGGCTTTAAAGCACAGAAGCATATTTCATTGTGTAAAAGGAGAGTAATGCCATCAGATTCAGTTGCAATTGAGAGAGAGAGCAAACATTACAGTTTCAGCTACATTTTGCTAGCCAGCCAAATGAAAAAAAACCAAGTGTGTGAACAACATCAGTCCACTGCCTTCAGTTCAGCTGTCTGCATGCTTCGCTGAACTTTATCAGCAAAATAGCAATATCTTCCACATCTCACACACAGAATGAGATTCTAAAGGCCTTTGTTTGCCATGCAACACAACCAGGCTATTCAACCAGGCCATTAATATTCAAGGCTTTGAAACAGTCTATTGCTTCCTTGAGTAGCCACCTCCTAAAATGCCTCTACAATCAAACTTTTTGAATATTCCCAAGCATGCCTTTTCTAATCTTAATCGGTCATGGTTTACACAGGGTTTTTGAATGTGAAGATTGGATGTTAAAAAAAAAAAGCAGTGACCATCCTTCATGTGAATTTAACACAGGTTCAGTATTAATATAGTTAGCGGGATAAAACCAGAAGACTCTAGTACTTAAAAAAAGACAACCAAAAGACATCATATTTTACCCGCAGACTGCTAAAAGCTTCCGGTAAGATAGAAGAAAGAGCATCACAGGCACTTGTCTGAAGGGTAGGATGCTGAGCATTCTGAAGGGCACCAGGTAAAGGGCCATTTAGCATCATAGTCCAAAAAGTTACAACCTGTAGTGGAGAAACTATGTTTACCAACTGAAACCATTAAACAATTGATGCTGATGTCAGGTGAACTTGACAATATTGCCCACATCTCTGAAATGAATGGTCTTTTCTAAGATCATCTTTAAAACATACCTAGTATCACATCAGTGGGTATAAATGAGCAGGAAATTGACTACTCCAACTATTGGAAATCTTAAAATAGTTAGTTGTACAAATAATGTTTTGGCTCGAGCTGCTTGTTTCATTTCTGTTTTATTTATTAACATTCCCTAAAATCGTTTTAAAAATAGCCTTCAGTTCACAGAAAGAATATTCTAACAGACCTACATTATTGCCAGAATCCCAATTTCTCAGCTTCAGCAAGCTTGTCAAAAACAGCCCCAAGCAATGGATTTCTCCGTGATCACACGCACTAGCATATCAGCCACCTCCTCAGTTCTTGTAGCAGGCAGAATACTGACGTGGGCTCTTGGACCACTTTCCTACGAAATGTCACTGAGGCTGTGTCTCTATCTAGGGTTTTATATAGCCACCCCTATCATATGTGGTATCTGAGCTCCTTGATATTCTTCCTGATCCCAAAGTTACAGCAGAAAGCAGGAGCAAAGGGAAAGTGTACAGTGAATACTTGTCTCTCATAAAAAGCACTTGTCCATGAATCTAAACAACGCTAGTAGGTCTAATTTTAGGCCTACCAAATGTGACAGAGCCCCTTTATGTATAAAATTTCTGACTCAAGTAGACAGACAAGAGATGCCCATCATACCTTGCTGTCACTTTCTTAAATTAGCTTGATATTTATCAGGAGATTTATTCAGCTTTGACAAAGGTTGCTGTATCTATCCTAGGATAGAACATGAACACACACACACACACAAATACTGTGTTAAAATGATGAGTATCAACAACAGCAGTTCCTGTCAGTTCATTTGAATAGCAGGAAACAGCCTATCACAATAAAATCCTACAATCCATGCTTATTTGTAGATCTTTACACTATCATAGTTTGCCGACCTCAGTGTATACCATACCAGCATCTAAAGATACTTTGTACTCTCCCTCCACTTTACATCAGATTGTTAAACATTGACATTCAGGGTCAATCACTTTGCAGCAGCTTTCACAACATGAGGCTTAATCAGGTGGAATCCCACCTCTAAAGTCCATATACTTACCAAGTTGACAGGTACTTTCTCATTGACAGCAATGGTTGAATCTGGTTTATGCTGTTGTACTATGCCTGTGCCCAGCTCCTCCAGAAGCTGCCAAGAAAAAGAAAATGAACTGGCTCCTTATCAAAGCAAACAAGTATTATTTGACTATGGAAATATTTAGCACAAACCACAGTCATTTACAGAATGAATGAAATCTGTTGTTACTTTACATTATTTTGTATTACACTCTCTGACTGCTAGCTCAGAGTTAGTGGAAAAGCTCTCCTAAATAAAGTCTCCAAACTTCTGTGCCAAAATGGATAGAAACGTCTTATGGTATCCAGAACAAAATGAAAACTCCCAAATCAACTGTTGTTAGAGTAATAAATAAGCGTCCAATTCTGGAATGCTTCCATAGCATTCAATGGAATTATGAGGGTGAAAAGAATGCAAGACTGGGGCCCAAACTTGTATTTCTTGATGTCCTAGAGTACAGTATTGCACAATTAGCTACAGTATGGACAAGGTATAGGTCTTGTTTGTAGTGTACTGCATGAAATAGACACATAGAAGCACATTCAGAGCTCTCCTTCCATACAATTGTCTTGAATTATAATAAAGGTATTGTCACATCAAGCTTAGCTACAAATACTTTTAGAGCATATGTACAGAGCAACACTATCTAGAGTAACACTTTACTAGATAGTAAAAAGCTATCTGCATTTCTCCAAGCTCTTACTTTGGCACCGTGGAGCTGAATGGACGGATCTGTTTCCTCCATGCATTTGCAAGCCACCTCTCCAAGCTCTAATAAATAGCTCTGAGCCACAGAGAAATAGCCCTTCACAAGAAGTGCCAAGACCTGCAGAATAGGAAAAAAAAATACTGAATGGAATTTACCAAAATGAAAAGAGAACATTTTAGTCAATGCAGTAACCATACACTAAACTCTAATATGAGAGCTAGAAAGTACAACACAAACTAGCGAACACAAAAGATATTTGGACTCTGTAGAGTCTATTGTCTTGTTTAACAGAACACGTCGAAAGCGCTATCAAGCAGGAACTTGCAGTATATTCATTTCTCTAATTTAAGTGAGCTCTCCTGTAGCTAACAACTACCTAAGCAAAAGAAAATCTGCAAAAGTGACAAGCCTTGAATCTCCTGTAGTTTGGCTGTCCTGGTTAACGAAGCCAGCTGTGACAAGCATCCATTACTCTGGCAAGGGAATGAGGTTGCTTAATTTCCTCGGGATGGAAGCGACAAAATTATACTTTTCTACATTGTTGCATAAAGAAAAACAGAGGTGAGTTTATGAGTCTCAACCTTCCTATACCGTGCTTCACGCAGGCCAAAGTCATCTACTGTTAGTATTTCACTGATAGCAGATCTTTCTAGTCAAGATTTAACTTATATGCAACACTGGAAAGAGAGAACACAGAGAACACTCCCAATTCTTACCAGATGCATACACGCCCCATCATCAAACAAGGTTACCAAATCATAAGGGCAGAAGAACCGGCTGGTACTGGAGAGATTTGACATTTATTCTTAGTTTCATACATTTAGTTGGCTCGTCTAGTCGTTTTCCATTCCTACCTGTAAAGATTCCAGTCGAACAGGAGATGGTTCATAGACAGTACCAGCTGTGAAGCTAGTATCGCTATCAGAATAGGAATCCTCTCTGGGCAGAACAACAGTGGAGATACAAAGACGTATGAGCCAGCAAGGCTCTGAAGATGAACTCTCCCAATTGTCCGTGGCTTCCCCTTGCGAAGGTGGTGCTCTTCTCCACCACTCAGAGGAACTGAAGCGATGAGGGGTTGCCGTACCACTGCTACTTAGTCCGGAAGAACTAGGCTGTTGCAGAAGTAACTGTACTTCTGGAGAAGGAGCTTGAGCAGATACTATAGCCCCTAACAGCGTGAGGCTAGAAACCCGAACATTAACATCTGTTAAAGAAAATAAAGGAAAATAAAATAAAAGGTAAACACCACTAAGCGGTGGAGTTATTTACATAGTTACCAATCACGGGAAATGTTTCTAAATAAATAAATAACAAACCAAATAAATAAAATAAAAAAATACTAGCAATTAAGAATTCGTGCTGAGTTAAGAATCAACATATACAGCGAGAAAAGAATCCAGCCCAGTGCAATGCAAACCTTTATGACGAATGTATGGCTTTATCTGGTTCCAAACTCTTGTCAATAGACCAGGTTTTAAGCGGCTGTACGGTGCATTCGATACCAAATTTGCCAGGCACTAAAACACACAAGAGATAACCGCATGAGAGGTGACAGAGGCCAAACTGAAAATGTGGCTCTCTCGTTTTGTACTGTGGAGTTAGGTCATTTAGGCAGCTACATTGATTAAATTTGCAAATAACTGAAGAGAGTTGGTCAGTATTTGAAAATTTGGCCCGAAAGCTTTGCTTCTAGAACAATTACTGTGATCAAACATGACAAATCATAAAAATCAAGCTAGGGAAGGAATATTTTAGATTAAAAACTCAAATAAAAATTGCCATTAAAAAACGAAAACCCTTTACAACTACAGCACTATTTTGTACATCTGCTCAGCCCAGAAGCCATAAGAGAAATATGGAAACAAGAAAACTGTGTTCAAGAGAAACAATGGGAATTTCCAGGCAGACTCAATTTGCCAAGCCTTGTAAGAAAGAAAAAAAACCTGCTGTTGTGACCCAGGCAGCTCTCAGGATTTTTGCATAATCACCCTGTCTCAGGCATGTCTGGAAAGCATGAGGTCTGCTGTGAAGGTCATTAGAAAATTGCTTTGAGGCTGAATCGGAGACACTTACAAAGTGTAAGCACGTTCAAAGTAAGTGTACGTACCTTGATGATTTGAGTAAGCGTTTGTGAGGAGGATTCTGCCACTAGGGCTAGCAGCAGACAGCGATGTAACTCTCTGATGCTGGAAGCAATCGTTACCGAGAAAGGAGTGAAAGCTCTTTTATGGTCATGTGCGTCTTCAGCAACAGAAAGAAACTGCTTAGAACCTTCCAAGGTGGCGGAGAGAACTTGAAGAGCACAGGCCCGAGTCTGAAATGATACAAGATTTCAGTTCTGTTTCAATCAAAGAAACTGTGGGAAAATGTCAAACTTTCCTTATCCTGCTGCTTCACATTCTGTGTGTGCCTGTTACACAGCACCTTTCTCCTCGCTGGGAAAAAAATGGTTAGTGTGTGTGTCCAGGCTGCAGGATATGCTAACATCATGGAACCCAGCTCTGCTGAAGCATGACAGCATTTTGCAACACACTTAAAACAGAATGTCCTTGGCCTCCAAAAAACATGTTAATATGCAGAGTATGTACTCTATTACCTGCACAAATGTTATGACTGCAGGTCAACAGCAGATATTCACAGGCCTGGCTTTGAAACTCAATTATCATCAAGTGTCCATTTCTTTTCATTATTGGGGTATTGTGATTCAACACCTCGTCCCCCAGGTTTCCTTGGATTCTCCTAGCAAAAGCTTATAACTGTTCTGCCCTTTACCATTCAGGCATCAGCAAAGAGACCTCCACATCTGGAATTCAGGGCATTCTAAAATGCGCAATTCTGGACCTTGCAGATCTTTACCATGCATCAACTAGCAGTTTGTAAATGCTATGGGAAAGTGCCCATCCAGCTCAAAACACATATCCTTTTTGGGGGTTGGTTTAATTAACACTTTCCAGCTTTTTCACCACTCACCTTACTGGACGCCTCCTCTAGAAACAAACTGAGATATCTCAAATTCACATTCTGCTTCAATTGCCTTCCCTGGCACAGCAGTCCATGTATTTATTTATCCTGTGTGTGTGAAGCGCCACCATTTCTCAATTTGAAGGGACCACCCCCACTTTTTGAACCTCTTAGGGCTTGTCTATATAGAGAAAACGCCCACAATAACCGGTGAGCACTAGCTACTCCACACTAATTCCCCATGTGGACACACTGAGTGCGCAATAAGAGTGCCTTTGTGCACATTAGCTTAATACGCTTTGGAAGTGTGCTACACTAAACCTCCCAAGGGCACTGTTAGTGCACAAGAAGAGAGTGTCCACAGGCGGAATTAGTGCAGAGTAGCTACTCTGGTTTAAATTCACACAGTAGCTTGCTGCGCACTAACTTTCCTGTGCAGACAAATCCTTACCATAGTGTGAAAAGTTTTCTTTTATCTCTTCTGATTTGACCAACCCCTTTCATACATTTTAGAAACTCTTTGGTCACTTCAAAATTTTCTCCAAGAAAAATATGTTCAACTCCAATAACCTGGTCTCATAATTTTAGAGTCTACATACATAACAGATCTTTTGTTATCCTAATAATGCACCTGCTCTTTGTCCGGTACAGTGATACAGGCCACAAAGACCCCAGCAAGACTGCTCTATTATATTAAAGATCAAGGAAGGCAAATCGGAAGACTAGTTCTTGAAAAACAAGGCTTTTAGGACAGCAATTTCACTTACCTTTGGAGAGGGATCCTTCAATGCAATAGTCATCAAGGACACAGACTGTGGGCTGCCTATTCCAGGTGTATCAGGAACAAATGCTGACCAGTAGCCATAAAGAACTTTTTTTTCTATTGATTTGATAGTGGAAAGGAAACAGGCTAAAGCCCCTTGACGAACTTTGGCTTGATAAGATCTTTAATTAAACAAAGAGATGAATTAATAGCAGCTCTGAAAAAATAATTGATTTGACCTCATTTATTCAGGTTACTGACTAGCTATAAGAACTTCAGGTAGAATAGCTAAGGCCAAAAGGAAAAAAAAGAAAAGAAAGCATCAGTTTACTTTCAAACTACTACTAATTACCACCTTTCAACTTTCCTAGTTAATAAATTATACAAATCACATTAAATGATTTCTCTAAGAGTTTCATTTAAGAATCCAGTACTGGGATTGTGTGAGTGGGAGAGTGAGTAAAACGCTGCACATGGGCAAAACTGGTGCCAGATCTACAAAAAGGACAAAAAGCATTATTTAACATGCCACGCAAGCATTATTGTTATGAACCACAGTATTATTTGCTTCCATGTTTTACATTTACATGAACAACAATAACCTCATTTTGCTCTGTATTCCACCTTCAGCATCAGAATACTCCGACTCACTGCTGCTGATCCTTTTCCAGCTGGGACAGCATGATGTTAAGTGATCCTTTCCAGCAGGCATGTATGCAGCATCTAATGTGCGATTCCAGGGATTTAGACAAGGATTGTTTTGTGCATCGCCTGAACATAACTGAAATATATCCACTGCATGGATTGCTCCATCTCCTACATCACTTTCTAATTCTTCTTTCACTTCTTCCCCCAACTGTCCTTTCTTTTGTTTCCCCTTGGACTTTTTTCTTCGGGTCTGTGTGAACAGGAAAAAACAACACAAAAGGCTGAGACGAAAGTAAGAATTTTGCACCCAGAAAAGATTTTATTATTCTGCAAATCTCTTCAAATGACAACACGGTCACTTCTGAGAAAAACAGAGACCCCTCAATCCCCAAAAGTAGAATAAACTCTAGCGTGTTCAGTACTTAAGTTCACCAACATGGAGTTGCACATTTTATAAGCACATCGATGGCGTATTTTAGGGAGACAGATTGATTTTAGCTAGTCAAAGAAAAAGTTTTGGTCACAGGTATTTAGTTACTATTATGAAATAGTGTTACGTAAATGAATTATACATACACTGACACAATCAGATCTTAATCGATTTCAGCTTGCATACTCCATTTTTTAATAAGACAAAATAAACTTAATATTAACACCTTAATGTCCCATAGGTACATGTCACAAGACTGGTTTGCTTGGACATTTTGGATGCAAACCTCTAGATATACATAAACGCTAACCTCCAACTATCAGTGTAACTACAAGAGTTTCCACAATTCTCCTTTATTTTTCTTTAGAAAAAAGTATTTTTACACTGAGACACTTAACAGTAGGATATCTTTTCAGGTGTTTTATTTATGTATTCCTGTAGCTCTTTTGGATTTATAGGAGACACTCATTAACTTTAAAAGATTACAAGCCAACACAATGACCCTACAGCTTTATTTTGTTTAACGCCTTTCATGTAATCTGTAACCCAAAACATTTTACAGGGTTAAATAATAAACAGCAAAGGGAGAGAGAAACAGAGATACGCAAACAAGGGAGAAAACTCATTTTTAGATGAGCCTGACTTCCCCAGGAAAAAGTAAAAGTGATTGTGTGTTAGAAGAGAAGTAATGTAACTTGTGATGGAAAATGCCACCATCAGTCCCACATCTTCAGGCCGCAAGTTCTTGACTACAAATGAATAACTGATGCACACAGCTAGAGTCCATCAAATCAATCTCTGCAGAACCCTCTGTTTTAGTCATCTGACTTTACAGAGCAATGTGTTATTCAATGCAGACATTTATAATCAATGCCATTAAGGCAAGCAATGTGAAATACACCAAATGCCGAGAATGTGAAGGAACTTTCAGCCATTAACACCATAATAGGAAATATACAGTCAAAACAAATAAACACACACAAAAATCAACATGTGGTATAATTTAAGTTTACCCCTGTTTGTTTAATGGTGCTCAATTCCGACTGCTCCTGTTTGACAGGTGATCGTCCATCATACTGAGGAAGTGGGGCTGGGTACAAGACTGCAGGCATTTCCACGTTCAGTCCAGGAAGCCCATAGAACATGCATTTCTGAAACAGTAACAAGAACACCAGCGTTCTGGTCCATTCGGATGTGCAAAGAATTGTCGTATATTCAGGTGCTCACCAATTGTTTTCAGTTTATCTTATGACTTTCTTCTCCGGGTCTTGTCTCCCTACGCTCATACCCTAGCTGCCAATGGCAGATAAGTCAGCACGAGGAGACTCAACTAGCACAATAAAATGCCTGTATAGTAATTCTGATTCTCTAATCAGACAAATTTTGGCAACCAAATTCAACTATTTCTAGAAGGATTTTAGCAAGGGTCCAACTAATGAGAGACTTGCCTCTTAACCATCAAGGCGTTGCCACCACTTTCTTTGTGAGGGAAGTCCAAGTGAGAGAACTGAAGGCTTTATCATATTCTAGAGAGAACTTTTCCCCTTCTTCCATGTCTTTCATTCCATTTTTCAATCTTATCCTCCTTCCCCACACATCAGCTCTCCATCTGATTCTTTTTTCTGTCTTCTCTACCTTTTCCCACTGAAAGTGAAACAGGAGCACACACTACACAGTCTCTCTCTCTAGAAGTGGATTTAAACCAAGAAACTATTCACCTTTAACACAGCAAGAAGGGACCCAAGCTGATCAGTCTGCATTAGCTTCATCTTCCCACCGTTTAAGAGCAACTGGATACCTTTCAGAGCATTCTGTAACAGCTGAAAATAACTTCAAATTAGCCAACACACACAAATACAGCATCTGTCAACTTATGAACTTCATACCTTATATAGTGCAAAACAACATGACTGCTTAGCATCACTGAGATACTTGGAACTGTTTTCATGTTACTCAAGTAAAATGAGGTTAGAGATATTAGCCAAGTTTTAGCTGGCAATATTTCAACTCACAAGACGTGTACAGCCTCTGGCAAACAGGAAGCCTTTGATTATAACAGATTTACTTATTTCAAATCAAATTTTAAAAGTTGTCTAGATGTTCCACGGCAAGATGTAGTATAACTTTAAAATTAGTGTATTTCAGCATATTAGCCTCATACGTACCATGCAAAAAGTGATGTCATCTACATCAGAGGTTTTTGAAGACTGTAACACATTTAGGAAAGTTTGAAAGCACAGACTTCTGTAAGACTCATCTAAGTATGGCTGTCCAGGCACACTAAAATGAAAGCAGATGCAGCTAGTCAAGCTGTGGCTCTCAATATAAAGCTATACAAATTGTTCTTACAGATAACGTTACACAAGCTCAGATCTCTCCTTCCCCAGCATAGCAGAGACATGGAGTGGGACTGCACTTTGGCACCTACGAAGGATGAAACTCTAGCACCGTAAATACTATCTGGAAACACTGGTTAGTAAAATTTCAGTACGCCTAAAATTTACTCTAGCTTCTGGCTTCTCCTGCCTGATTAAAGTGGATTCCTATGTTTGGTATTCCAGGCTGCGAGTAGGTGCAGAATGACACTAATGGGAGCAGTGTCACTATTCTGCTGGGAATGTCCTCATATATAGGTGCACAGGTGATTTAATGAAGCTGCGTGCATATATCTTGGGATACAATTTAGCCCTTAATAGGACCTTGAAAGGCTTTTACATTTTCCTTCATTTTCACAAAAACATAGACTGCCTTAATGCAGTGACAAGTTTACCTTTTTTTAATTTAAATAGCCACCCATCTTTCTTTACTAATGAATATAAAGAAGGCAATCACTACACCACTTCAATCTGTGCTGCCTGCATATCATCTTATCATAACACGAGCATTACTGCAGTGGCTCTAGACTCATTAAACAACTTTCTTTGTGCTGGATCCCTAAGCAGCTGGTGCCCATATGTTTAATTACCTCAAGTCACCGGTGTGCAAGTTTGATAATGTTCACAATAAGGCTCAAATACTGCAAGTGATTTTCCTGACAGTAGAATCCAATTAGAAAATCACATTCAAAAGCGCCAGACGCTGCACTTTGCTCATATTTAAGTGACCTCATCCAGGACCTCGGTAGACTCTTCCTTTTTAAGGGTCCCATTCTGTGGGACATCAAACCTTCCTTCATAATTGCAAAGCTCTTTAGAGCAGCTCCAAACTCCTGCTCGCGTAGACTGATTGATTATTCAGTCTAAGTTTGTCATAGACAAACAAGAAAAAGCTTCCCTCTGTATTTGAATAGTTTAGTGAAGGTTTTCAGAAGTAACGAGATCTTGCTCTGGCATCAACTTATTAATTCTTGGAATCTTATAACAAATCATTCATAGACCAAACATTCCACTGCAACAGATAATCCCAATGCAAGATGTAATCAATTGTTTCATAAACATTAACAACCACCACATCAACCAACTGACTACTGCCTGCATAGACCAGGTAGTAGCACAACATACCTGCCTTTCCCCCCCCCTCCCTAAATTAAATGTCTTAAGAAATAATTTTAGTTTTGGAAATCTGAGAATTCCTGGTTTTCCCCAAATGAGTATGACAATGGCTAGGAGCACTGCAGTTTTAACTTTCACACACAAGTCATGTTTATAACTTCCAGGATGCAACACAAAACAAAGCTGTCAGGGAAAAAAATCTTCTCCTTTTGGCTTTCATCAAAAGGCAAAGTCCCACTAATCAATGGGACTGTTCAAGGCAATGGGACCTATTTATATAGCCCTGAAACCATTGCATTGATCTTGCCTTTACTGTGCTTAGCAGGTGGACTGAACAGGCTGGCTGTCAGAATTTCCAGATGCCCATCTTTTAAAGCACCCATAAAAATCACTGAAAAGACTTGATTTAATACCTGAGACATAGATTTGCCATGCTGTGTACTGCTGCCCTCCTGAGTTCCACATCAGGCTGAGCAAGATCACTGAACTGTACCAAGAGTCCACTCTTCCCCAGCAAATCCGGGAGATACTAAAATAAACCATTAACAGTCACTATGGGCCAACAAGATACACAGTCAGGTCTGGTGAATGCAAATCAATTGGCAAATTCCATTTTTACTTCAGAACAACAGATCTACAGTCAATATGATATAAATCAAGCTACTCCTTAAATCTTATAGCTAGATATAGATATACCAACTACAGAATAGGTTTGACTGATATTCAAACAGAACTAGGATTTACATATCCTCTGATTAGAAATGATGTTCATTTGCAAAGTTGTCATTCATTATTGTGGAGGCATTGGTCATGACCCTATAGTTAAGACTGAGTTCCATTTTGTACTAAAGCAGAGATGCAACCTCCTTGTTTTGTATGAAAAATATAGCACACCCTTCCCAAATTTACAGCACTTGCTCTTTGGGTATAGAATGAATTTTCTGAGCATTTAAAAGTAAATCCATTAACTAGTTTATAAAGTAAAATTAATTTAAAAATGTATTAAGAAATGTACTGTCTGTGTCAGTCTTTTCTCTGCCCCAGAAGATCTTAACAATGGAACACAGACACTTCACATTTTGCAGATAATTACAGTTAATTAATACCTTGTACAGAGACTATATTTGAAGACACTAGGTTGTAATTAAGCCAAGTTATTAACGATTGTTGTATCTAATTGCTATTGTTATACAGACTTCAGACGGGCTCAAGTCAACAGCTCAGGAACTCTTAAGAGGTATCATTGTGACATCACAGATAACTCAACCCATTAATACCTTTCTTCTGCACCTAATTTTCAAGCAAAAATTCTATTGGTTGTAATGAGTCAGTGGTGTCAGGGAGACTGTATGTGTGTCAGGAGTTCACAGTGGTAGGCCACTTGGTGCAGCTGTCACTGCTCTTTAAAGAGCTCATAGCTTCATGCTAACTCTGGCATCTGTGCTTGAAAGGCTCTCATGGCACTGCTATTTCAGCTCCATTCTACAATGAGGGTTTGATCCTTCTGCTGTGTGAACCTCAGGTTCCCGCTGAGCACACGGAGCCCCAAGGGAACATGCTTAACACCCTGCAGTGGCGCATAATCCAAAGCCCACTCCTGTGATGGAATCTGCCCTTATAGCAGGAAATAGGCTCTCACAGGGAGGCAGGGCACATGCTACAGCAGGGCAATTCTGTCTAGGTCACCTCTCCATCTGGCTGAGATGGGGACACCATGGGCTGGCCAGTCTTCACACAGCACTGGTCTCATCAACACAACCCTTTAAACCAATAAGTCAATTGCAAATTAAGGTCCACATTCACCAGTGTGCTGTAGCTGCTTTGTGCTGATCTGGCGATGCAAACCAGCTGTACAAGCAGATTAATTGGCTCATGTGCTCTGGGGTTACTTTGCCCTATAATGATGCTAAAAGTGGAAAAATATGGAAAAAAAATCTTAAGTAAAGTATATTAAAACAGTTTAATCTAATCTGGAACAACAAACAGTAAAACAACACTATGGTTATTGTACAGCCTCACTATAGGGCAAAGTTAAAGTTATTTGGTGCCTTAACTGTGCATTTCTTACCTTAATATGTTTGGATTTTTCTTCAGTGTAACCTTAACTTTGAATTTCATGGATTTGTAATGCTTGATTATAGAATTATTACAACATCCCTGTAATGCATTTTACCCTTCAATTACTGACACTGTGTTAAGATGGAGTTAAGGTTGAGAGTATGTGTGTCTGGGAATATGACATTTTTCTTTTCTTTTGGAGGAAAGACACGGGAAGGGAGTCTAGGGATCTGAGGCTTTGGAGATCACTTTCTCTTAGCAATAAATTCAGCACAGCTTTCAACCTACCTTCTGACAATTTGGTCCATTGTTGTAAAGAAGAGCTGCTAAGGCTTGCAGAATTTCAGTGTGTGTCCAAGAGCTGCACTGTTTGAGAGCAGAGATGGAATAGGATAGAAGAAAGTCCAGATTCTGTTCATCAACCACTACCTGTCATCATATAAAAACACAGAATTAAAAAAGAGCTTCCGAAAGGCATCCTTATTATATTGCACATTGTTCAAGTCAGGGTAACATTCCTCTAGCTGGGTAGTGACCCAACTGATTTGGCTGTTAGAAATTCATGCTGCTACAGAAACAGCCTACATTTAGGAAACGGCCATGGGATCTTGTTTTCCCCAAGACTGAAGGCATAATACACAAGCTTTTCTGTCTCCTGTGAGAGGGTCAGCACATGTAGTTCTTACATCAGCAACCCTTTAGCCAAGCAAGGACTGTAGACCAGAAGAACGGTAGGATGAATAGGAAGGTGAAAATCCAAGCACGTTCATATTAGATCCTCTTTATTGGTTATGCCTCATGGAGACGAGAGCCCTTTTGGTCCACATCCATGTGCTTGGAAGGGTAGGAACAGAACCATCAAATTTTCCATACCTGGAATCTGTTAAGTAAATGATGAATGAGCTGACAAACTTTGTTGACAAGATGTTCCTGACTGAGATGAACCAGTTGACAGGCTTGAACAAGTAGAGCACAAACATCCTGGAAAAAAAAAATTGTTAAAGAAAAAAGAGCCAGAAGCCTTAATGATTATTTGTCATTGACCCAATACAAAATTGTGGTTTCAGAGTAGAGACCATCCCATCAGCTAAGGTCTCAATTGTGCAAATGGATTTGCATGGGCAGAACACCTGGATCCATGGTCTAGATAATATTTAGTCCTGTCATGAGTGCAGGGGACTGGACTAGATGACTTTTCGAGGTCCTTTCCAGTCTTATGATTCCATGTGGAGCCCAACTGAAGTCAATAGAGCACCTAGTGAGTAGACTGTCCCACTGACTGTCCATATGACACAGGCATCCATGTGCTGGATCTGCCGCTAAAATATCACTTAAGAAACCAGCACTGAGAGAAATAATATTTAAAGACTAAGGCATAACATACAATACAGACCAAAGAAAAAAGAGGAGGCAGGAAACCAAGGAACAGAGGAAAGAAAAAAGGAGCAATGTGTAAAATATTAGGTGAAAGGAGAAGATTACCCTAAGCACTTCCAAAAATTAAAAGAAAAGCTGGGCAACTGCTGTGAAAAACAAATAGGAAGACTAATGGGTAACTGAAGATTGTCACTGCTTTAACGTCAAAGTAGCATGCTATATACAATGTACCCCCAATAAATTATCTTCATTTTTGCATAGTTAATGTGTTCCCCCTACAAAACAATTACTAAGATGTTGTGCAGTAATTGAGAATCTAAATGCTGCAGAGACAGGAAATTGTCAAAGAAAGTGCTAACAACCATCTTAATTATGTCCATCATCTTCTCCTACCCACGGCATATAAACCAGAGATGTCTGCTACCACTGACCCTACCCCACTGCACATGACTACTACAACTCAGCCCGGCTTCCATGCTCCCTGCTGCAAGAGCGGGAAGCATGGCACTCCTAAAAGCCGTGACTCTCAGAGTATGTCTATGTGGCAGGTGGGAGGATAGACAGACTTGAGCTAGCATGCTAAAAACAGCAGCATGGTCAGGATGGCTTGGGTTAGCTGTCTGTCTACACACACTTGAAAGTGCCCTCCCAGCTGCTGTGTAGACAGAACCTCATGGTCTAGGCTTCTGACACTACAGTAGGGAGCTTGAGAGGCTAAACTCAAGCTGGGGCTCTCAGGACTTCCAGGATTCCTGCTACTCAGCTGGGCTCCCCAGGATGCCCAACTCTCAGGGCAGCTGGCTTCCCAGGCTATGGGATTCAGGCAGCCCAGGGAGCCAACTTGCCCAGGAGGTTGGAAGCCCTGGGATCCCCAGTCCTGGGGGAGTGGTTATGGCCAAGCTGTCCCAGAGCTTGCTAAAGGGGCAGGAGGAGGGGGGAGACTGTGAAACTGATATGAATGATGTCAATTTCACAGAGGGACTGCAGGGGATCCAGGAAACTTACTTCCTTTCAGAAACAATGTATTTTGGAACTTCTGGTTCTTGGGAAATTTTGAAAAAAGCTGGGTTTGGTCTGAAACCAAACTTCAACATGATAAAATTTCCCATGAACTGGACATTCCAAATTTTGGCCAGCTCCAGAGTGTCATGACCTATAGATAAGCTAGTAGATCTATTAGCCATATGAAGAGAGTAGATGCGGGGAAACAGGCAGAGTTAACATGGTTATAACACCAGGAAGTGGGCAAAGGGCACTGACCTATAAGTGAATTGCAGCACAGGAGCAGAGTTAAGGTTAATGTTAACGTTACAATTTCCCGACTGGTGTTTCGGTAAGCATATGGGGCTGCACCAGCAATGACACTAGTTCAACAGTGGATTGCCAAAATGACCTGGTTAACACTTGAAAGTTGTACCGATATAACTGTGTTGGTTAGGGGATTTTTTTTTTTTAAAACCTAAACAGTTATGCTAGTTAGTAAAAGCGCTAGACATAGCCATACTGGTATAAAGGCGACTTATGCCAGTATAGTTAGTCCCCTTCTCACATGGGAATAGCTATACTGGCATAAAGCACAACTATCCTGACAGAAGTGCGTCCAGACTAGGGGTTGTACCGCTACCTACACCGTTAGAGTAGGAAAGAGGTACAACTTTCTAGCCTCGAGGTGGCCCTTCTGAACGTTTCCATCCTATGGGTGGGCTGCGAACAGGCCTGCACCGAACCATTACGCTCAACGGGGGCAACACTCATCCCCCTCCGTGGTACGGTTTAAATCAGGATCAGTCTCTGGGGGCAGGTGGCGACACGTGGGGAGCAAAGCTGGGGGGAGGGGGGAATGGCGGTGGCAAGGGAGCACCTGCCTCAGGTGCAGCCTGGCAGCTGGTGAGGCGGCCGGGTATTCGGGGACAGGGCTTTACCAGGCCCACCCCGCTTCCTTTCCTCCACACTCAGGCTGCCAACCCTGCGGCCTCTGCCCCACAGCTGCCACCCCACACGCCCCTGGGTCCCACCCCGCCCCATTCCCCCGGCCGATCCCCCGTCCCCGCGAGCCAGGCACCCCCTGTTCTCGGGGTCCCCGCCCCCCGGGGCGGCCTCATTCCCCAGCCCGGTCGGGACCCGTGGCGGGCTCGGCCCCCCGCTACCTGCGGGCTCGGCGCCCCCGCGGGCCCCGGCGCCCCCGGGCCGCAGTTCTCGGAGATGAGCTGGTCGAACAGCAGGTGCAGCTCGGTGCGGCGGCCGCTCCCGCCCTCGCCCTCCCGAGCCGGGCCGGGCCGGGGCCGCAGCGCGCCGACCCGGGCCAGGTAGCGCCGGATGGAGCCGCTGGGCTCGGGCTCGGGCTCGGGGCGCGCTGCCTCCTCCCCAGGCCCCGCCGCCGCCACCGCCGCCATCTTCCCCGGCCGGGCCGGCGTCAGCGCTATGGCAACCGGGTAGCACTTCCGGGTCGGGGTGACTGTGGGCCCCCATCAGCCCCCAGCTCCCTTGAGCTCCAGGGGCCCAGTCCCCATCACCTCCCAGCTCCATTCCACCCAGGGGCCCAGCCCCCAGCTCCAATGCCCCTGAGGGTCTCCATGTTCCCCAGCCCCAATCATACGCCCTAGCTCAATTGCACCCCATGGGTCGGATGACCATCTTTCTCTGCAGGGCTGGCCCAAGCTCTTCCTCCCACCCCAGGACTGGCCCAAGCCGCTCTCCCAGGCCCCCTTCCCCGTGCGGGGGGCAGGCAGGGCTTGGGCGAGCAGCGACGCACATACTAGATAGGGTGACCACATTTCCTAAAGGCAGGGACTGTTGTTGCTACTCGCCCAAGCCCTGCCTTCCCCCCGTGCCCAAGGCTGGCATTGCTGCTCCCACACATGTTCTTCCGCCCCCCACTTTTTTGACAAAAGTGGGCATTTGTCCCGATTGCTCTTGCCAACTGATCAAAAGAGTCGTGACGGCTGAGACGGGGCTTAAAAAAGAGATTGTGCTAGCCAAACAGGATGTATGGTCGCCCTACCCATGGGCTGCAGCCCCCATCACTCCCCCCACTGGACATATGGCCGATGGAGGTCAACCCCAGCTCTACATGTGTACCTATCACTTAGGGTGCCTGCAATTTGGGGGGCCTGTCATCTGTGATTATTAAGATTTGGGGCACCCATAATTTTGTTCAACAGAACCCCCCGTTCTGGGCACACAGCAGGGGATTGGTCCCTAACTCAGGCGGTCTCAACCTTTTCTGTACTATGACAGGTTTCAGAGTAACAGCCGTGTTAGTCTGTATTCGCAAAAAGAAAAGGAGTACTTGTGGCACCTTAGAGACTAACCAATTTATTTGAGCATAAGCTTTCATGAGCATCTGATGAAGTGAGCTGTAGCTCACGAAAGCTTATGCTCAAATAAATTGGTTAGTCTCTAAGGTGCCACAAGTACTCCTTTTCTTTTCTGTACTGTGTCACAATGTTAGTGCAGAAAAAAGTTTTGAGACACTCCCCTCCAATCTGGCTGGGCTGAGAACACACTGCCCAACTAATACAGCAGATAGATCTCTATTTGATTGGAAATCCAATGACTGAAACAAGGAATAAAATCCCAGACCTCTAATAAAGTCATCCATGTACAAACGCAGGCCCTGAGCCAGCAAGGAGCTCCTCACACATATGAATGCACAACCCCTTCCCTTACACAGCTCACAGTTTTTTGCTCGGAAGAGTTTATATTCCTCATTGAAACACACAGTCAAAAAATATTTGTTCTTATTTTATTCGTTTGTTTATTATATAGGAAGGAAAACTTAAATGCACAAATACAAAATGGGAAGTAACTCACTACGCAGTAATACTGCAGAAAAGGACCTGGGGGTTATAGTGAATCATAAATTGAACATGAGGCAGAAATGTGGTGCAGCTGCAAAAGAGGTTAATATCATTGGGGGGCGTATTACAGGAGTGTTGTATGAAAGACATGGGAGGTCACTGTCCCACTCTCCTTGGCACTAGTAAGGCCCCTGCTGGAGTACTGTGTCCAGTTCTGGGCACCCACTTTAGGAAAGAAGTGGACAAATTGGAGAGAGTCCAGAGGATAGCAACAAAAAATGACAAAAGGTTTAGAAAACTGACCTATGAGGAAAAGTTAAAAAAACTGGGCATGTGTAGTCTTGAGTAAAGAAAACGTAGGGAGGACCTGATAACAGTCTTCAGATATGTTACGGGCTGTTATAAAGAGGGCAGTGGTCAACTGGTCTTCATGTCCATTGAAAAGTAGGACAAGAAGAAATTGGCTTAATCTGCAGCAAGGGAGGTTTAGGTTAGATATTAGGAAAAACTTTCTACCTATAAGGAATAGACTTCTCAGGGAGGTTGTGGAATCCCCATCATTGGAGGTTTCTACCCAGAGTAAGAGGGCCCCAAAGAGCTTACAATCTGAATAGACAAGACAGACGAAGGGTTGAAGAAAGGAAATAGATGGAGACTTTAAAAACTGCCTTAAAATAAATCTAAAACGATGAAGTCTTCCTCCATAGGCAGTGTAGCCCAGTGGCTAGAGCATTGGACTGGGACTAAGGAGCCCTGGATTCTATTCGCAGCTCTGCCACTGGCCTGCTGGTGACCCTGGCCAAGTCACTTCACCTCTCTGTGCCTGTTTCCTCATTTGTAAAATGGGGATATTGCCCCGACTTCCTTTGAAAAACGCTTTGAGATCTACTGATGAAAAGTGCTGTATGAGAGCTAGGTATTATTATTATAGGACAGATCTGCAACAGAGCACAGGATACTAAAAGAAAACTATATGCTTCAGGGGTGAGAACAGGCGCACCTGTAGTTTGCAACTACTCTGACACTTGTGGACAGCTTTCTGGGAGCGCAGACACTGCACACATTTGTTATCAATAATCTATGCACACAGCCATATTTTCTAGTGCTCATGTTGTCATTGATAGCTGAGCTGCTTCCTGGTTATATTCCCCAGCAATATTCTGCAGCTGGTCAGAACTGTCCTCATCCTTTGTTTGCAGGGAGAAAGGCCCAGAGCTTCAAGGGTATTTAGGCCCTTAACTCCTATTGATTTAAATAGGAGTTAGGCACTTAAATACCTTTGAGGATCTGGGCCAAAGTGTCCAAAGTCAGAATGAACGTGCAACAGGGATTCAGGCATGTGTGTGAAAGGATGCAGGGATTCAGGGATGGGAGTGAAAGGATGCAAACATAGGCGATTTGAAAATGATGAGTATATGGTGCCTTTGGGTAGGACAGGAATTAAAAATTTTCCTTTTCTTGAAAAAAAAAATTGGGGGGGGAGCAAAATAATTTAAATTTTGTAAAGGAAAAAAACCAGACCCCCAATTTTGAGTTGTCAGGTTTTGTTTTTTCCCCCTTCATTGTTTCCCTTTTCCATTCTGTCACTAAAACAAAGGGGGGAAATGTAAAAGGGGGAGAGAAAAACAAAACCTGAGAAAGTGAAGAATTTTCAATTTTTGGTGAAAACCAAATATTTGGGGTTTTTCAGTATTCAGGGTTGGGGAGGGAAAGAGGGCTGGAAAACTTCCAAAAAATAAAGAGAATCTATTTCTCATTGAAAAAATGTTTTAAGCAGGTCTAACTGACTACTCACTATGGTTAAGTACAGGTTTCAGAGTAGCAGCCATGTTAGTCTGTATCCGTAAAAAGAAAAGGAGTACTTGTGGCACCTTAGAGACTAACAAATTTATTTGGGCATAAGCTTTCGTGAGCTACAGCTCACTTCATCGGATGCATACAGTGGAAAATATAGTGGGGAGATTTTATATACACAGAGAACATGAAACAATGGGTGTTACCATACAGACTGTAACAAGAGTGATCAGGAAAGGTGAGTGGTTAAGTAGGGCAGTTGCTCTCACTGAAATCACTGTAAATTTTAACACTGACTTCTTTGGAAGCAAGGGTAAGCCCAAGGTTAGCAAGAATTCTTTTCCAAGCCACGGCAACATATGCCTCTTTCTTAAAAGGTGTCTTAACATTTCCATCTGCCTTCAAGAAAGAAAAGCAGAAACATGCTACTGCTATTCCAGTTTGGAAAAGGAGAAAGTGCCCTATAGCGTTAAATACTCTCTCTTTGTGCAGGGTGACTGGTCACTTAAGTCATATGGCAGTGTTTCTGCTTCCTGATTACAATATTTCAAAACACACAAAGAGCTTTCAGGATGGTCATGTGAATGCTTCATTTGAATGCTCTGTGTTAGTACATATTTGCACAGGAAATATGCCTTATGAACAAAATTTTGCTCACACAAATTATTATTTAACCCTGATATTATCATAGTATGCAAAGTCCCCAGTCATGACCAGAGCTCCATAGGCTCTGTCTAAAGACATCCGAAGGGACAGATTTTTTCACATAAAGCAAACAATAGTAGACAAGGATGCTAGATACAGTATTTGCTATTCTAGCAAATTTGCAGTTATACAGATAAGTGTTTGCAAACACTTTTACACAGCATTTGCCCAGCTCTAGTACAAATGTCTGTATAGCACATCTAATTTAGTGAAACATCTTGGAGGGAATAGCATGCCACACTGTTTCTTTATTTAGAAAAAAAATTAATGTGTTTAGCCTAGCTGAGAGTGATTTTTAGGGCCAACAGATGTTTAGTGGATTAGATGATGAGATTACAGTCTAACATTCACAATGGTTTTCTCAACTGAGTGTTTGATGTTGTAATTTTCCAGGATATTAAAAAGCATATGACATGTTGCGAGGACAAAGGGCCTTTTATTTAATATGTTTGTTTCTGGCTGTATTTGCTAGTTGGATTAGAAATATCCCTAATGAAATGGTTTTCAGGCCAACACTAGCTCCATATCAGAGAAGCTGTGTTGTGCCTTTTCTAATGGATATTACAGTGGCTCTGGTTGGGGCTCTGTCTTTGTAGTTTCTATGCATTTTTGTAATGTCAGTGCATTGATTTATTTACCTAGCCATCTATCATGAGCCATATGATAAAGCCAGACCATCAAATACTGGTTAAAAAAACAAACTCTAGCCAACTGTACACTCAGAGGGATTGGGTAGGAGCCTAAAGGCCCACAAGGCAATCTGCTCACCTCAGCAAAAAATCAATTCCCAGCCGATAAGAGACAGAGAAAGAGAAAACAAACAAGCAAAGGAGAAGGACCTCACAGTAAATGATACAGAAAATGTGTTCCTCAAAGTCAGCTAGCAAAGGACTCCATTTCCTTTGACAGGTTTAGAAGCACAGTGCCTGTGTCATTTTGTACAGGCATAAGTAGGCTTGGAAGAATTAGATTTTTATTATTAAATGTTAGTAAATATTTATTTCGCCATCCACCCACAAACTGCAGAAACAATAGTCCCATTGATAATTGAAATATACAGCTAGACAAAGTAAGAAAAATATTGCTTGAGAACTTATTAGAGTCAAAATCCAATGATTTAGACTTTTTTGAACCATTTGAGTTACAAATGGACTAGTGAACAAATGGTAAAAACAGGTCTGGATTTAAGGACATTTACATTCTATACTTTGACATGTGATGCTGATCGTTCACATTAATGGTTTATAAAGTTTTAACTTTTTGAATCTAATGGTCTACTCTCATTAAATATTTGTCTGTCCCACCCGTAATTTCCCGCAACTGTGAAAATTTAAATCAAGACAAATCTAAAAGACATCAATATCTGTCAAAATGATAAAAAAATTAAAATCAAATTCCGCCAAGCCGAGGCGTAAGTGACATCTTGATGTCCTTGACGGAATTCTAATTTATTTCATTGTTAAACAGCACTATTTAACAGGTGTTTGCCTTGTTTCACAGCTGTGGTTTTACAGATGAAAATAAAACAGACCAGGTTTGGAACTGAATGGGGTGTGGTGGTAGGTGCGAATCATGCAGAAGCCCTGGAGATGAGAGTAGGAAACAATGGATAGAGCATGGGATGCTATTCATGTACCTTTCACAGTCCAACTCACGTGGTTTACATATGACCAAGGAATGTGAGTTTTAAACATGACACATAAATTATAAAATTCTACTTTGAGATATTGAGTCTAAGCTAACAGATATGAAGGAAACATGGGACAACACGCTCTTCTCTACCCAGGCCCAAATCTGAGAACAGAGCAATGGAATGACCCAGCATCAGCCCACTGAAAGTTTGCCCAACGAAACATCTAAATAAAGGACAGCTTGGAGAGTCTATCTCTTGTCTGTGGGAGGAGGCATTGTGACTCTAGGTATATGGCATCTGGTTAGTGCACAACAGGGTTTTCGTAAACGTAATGATAGAGAGACTATTCATTCTAAGTCCTCCCTGTCCTTAACGGAGCACGGAGCCCAGAGTTACTTTTCAAAATCACCCCTTTCCTGACTTTTGGATTTATTAGGGTTTATCTCCTCATGGAGTTATTCCTGATGTTCCTGATTAACTCCATGTGTGGACATTCTTATTCTGGAATAAGGATCTGTCTACACTTGACAACTAATTCTGATTAGGGTAGGGTATGAATTTAAAATGCAAAAGATATTCTTGAATAATTCCATGTGCAAACAAGCCCTAAGAGTGCTTTCTTCCTGATTATCTTAATCCACTTGCATAGTTAATCAGGAATAACTCCATAGGTTATTCCAGAATGAGGTAGGATATGAATTTAAAGTGTAATAGCTATTCTGGAGTAACTCCCCATTTGGACTCTTATTCCAGAGCAAGAGTGTCAACACAGGGAGTTATTCCAGAATAGCTATTCTAGTCAGTTTTCTCTTATAGATAAGACATTGGTAAACTCAGAAACAATAACACAACGTAAACCTTCCCACCCAAACTCAGCTGTCCCTGCAGCTTCACAACTGGACTTCATCTGCCTTAGTTTCCTCTAGCCCAAAGAACCACTCCCTCCCTCTTTATATCCTGGTTAAATCCAAATGGGCCTGCCTGCAACATGACTCAGCAGTAATGTACCATGAATCTTAATGCAAGGTTTACCACCTAAAACCTAAGGAGATACTACAGAAGAGCCCTACATTCCTGTATAGGGTCTTATACCCAGCTACCTTGTTACAGCTAATGTAATAATATCCTACATGTATATCGCTCCCAAAGTGTATAGATCTCAAAGTGCTTTATCAATTAACCAGTTGCTCTATAAACTACATAAGGATCACTTCATACACTACCGAAAGGCTGTCACATCTAGGATGAAACCTAGCAGCTGTTTAACAGTGCACAATTACATTAAGCAGCGGTTTAGGAAAGTGTGTGAAGAAGAGTTCTTTATCTATTGGAAACTGGAGGGAGAATTTAGGGTGGACGAATAAGTATTTGAACTTGAATGTAGCTATGATGTTAGGGCTAACACCCTTATTATCACAAAAAGTACCAGGGGATTTTTAATGCGCTTGAATGTTCAGGATCCTGGTTTTACTTCTCAACTGAAAGGTGGGTACTTCCTTGTGGGATTCTGAGGCCAATGATGAGGTGAAGAAAGGACACGAGGAACTATTTGCAGGGCTTTTGCATGGTTTGCAAAGTAGCCAAGCGTTGTGGCTGATAGGTGGATTAGGTTCAAGCATCTGCAGAATAATCTACAGTAGGTGGCACTAACTGACTATGTTTCCCATCTGCGTTGTCACAAAGCCCCAGGTGAGTAAGCAATAGACTCTTCAGTGTGAGTTCAGTCAGAAAGGCAAAGTGAGAGGTGGCTGGGTTTGCCTTTCTCTGCTTAACAAGGTGACACAACTCTAAGATCAACTGTTTAGAAAAGGATCATGTAGCTATTGATCATAGATAGGAATTTTTTAAAGTCCTTGTTATATTTAATTGGAGGGAAAGGAGAATTGACAACACTGGGTACAACAGGTGATACATATTATGTCAGGAAATAAGGCCACAGTCCATGGCTCTTGGCCTCCATCACTCCCAGGTCTGCATATGTTATCCACCTGTTACCCTTATTTTATAACTGACTTGAATATACTCATAAAAGGTGACAGATACACAGCACTGGAGAGTTGAGGAACTCGGAATCGGGATACAGAATCTTTCATCTCTAGGACATCGGTCTAGATTTGGGCTAGACAGATGTTAACAAAGTCATTCCTTTTTTGATGGCTGTTTGGTGGGTTACATTGCAGGAATTGGTGATCTCATTCCATTCCCTTGAGAATAAGAAATTTCAGCAGGAAGCCAAGGAATTGAAGGGGTGCGATGTTGTCCCTCTAGGTTAAAAAGCCTATTAGAGAATAGCCTGTACTTGCTACCAATCATGTTGTACCTGCTCTTTGCATAGAGGAATTCAAGTAGAGGTAGAACAGGACACCTTGCAGTGATTTAGTGAGCTGGTGTTTTTTTGTTTTGTTTTGTGGTAGCCATTATCTCATGCCCCAGCTCATGGCAAGTTTTCATTTGAAAAGAAAAAGTCTCCAACCCTTATGGTTGCAAAAAGAACCTTCCAAATGTGCACTGAGCATAAAGCAATGAACCTAGGCCTTCCTGAACCCGCAGACAGCCTGAAACAACAGCTCTGAGAGTTGTGAACTGCTCCCGTTCATTTCAGTGGGATGTCAACTCTGGAGCCTAACAAGATAAACATCAACATGGTTAATCATTTCCCTGCTGATCGAACCAAGAAAGAAGAGGGACATATATATTATGACAATCTCTGGTGTCACAAGTGAGTGGAACTTGGGTTTTGGACAGAGCTTGGAAGATGATCACTACTTTTTTTTCTCCCTCCGTCTCCGTTCAACCCCTGGATTTATGGATGCAGATTCAGTGGCTTTTACCTGCTTTAAATTCACCAGACATCTCAAACAATAACCGCACATGATTTAACACCAAAAGTGTTGCATTGTTTTCTAATTTGTTCTTGCCTTTTTATTTTGGGGGAGGGCTGTTTCATTTCTTTGCTAATTACCTTTGTAATTATAATTATTACTTATTAGTTATACTGCAGTATCACCCAAAGGTCCTGATTGGGGCCCCAGGGTGCTAGGGACTGTCCAGCACATCATGAAAAGCATCCTTTGCTGCAGGAGCCACCTTACTATTCATATGTTGTACTAAGGCAATTTTAGTGAGCTTTTTACCTTCCCAGTCAGACTCTTGCTCTCGGGGAAGCATCTGCTTCCGGTAATGTAAATATGCTGGCAAGTGGACTAGAAAGCCGAGCATATGGCCACCTCCGCCATGGCGCAGACTTTGTCTCAGGCTCATGGTAATCATTTTAGACACACTCAGGCTTAGTTTCAGAGTAGCAGCCGTGTTAGTCTGTATCCTGGAAGTTGTTAGTGCTCTATTCAGCCAGATACCACTCTGCAAGTACTACATTCACTGTGGACAGAGATCAAGAACAATTTCTAGTACAATAATTGGGAATGGAAACCTATGGGGCTTACCATGTTACAGTAAAAACACTTAAATACTAAACCCCAAAGCATGTGTCATTTCTGTCCTTCTTTTCAGACTATCTATGAGTCCCATATACCATGTATGCAGGAATTTAGCTATGCAACTTCCATTAACACCAAAGGGAGTTAGTTAAGTTGCTTAATTCCCCGCATGTCACTTTGAAATTAGTTAGACCCCCATTTTCTCAACACCTATGCCATGGCTTTTGGGGTAATTAAGAAAGACTATAAAGTGAAAGTCTTATTCAAGTGACACAAGATCAGTATGTTGCCAGCTGGAAAATTATACATCATGAACTATGTTCAAGTAAGCAAAAGGGAAAATATATATAACAAAAGCACATGGATTTATACTTCTTTATGAAAATCTTTTGGTAAGCATGGCTTACGCCACTTATGGCCTCTTTACTTTGGAAAGATGACATGCAGTGGTTCTTCTGTCTGTGCTCAGGATCTGAGTACAATGTTCCTCTAAACCCTGTGGCCAAAATTTTAAAATATGCTGGAGATTTTGGGTGCCCAGGTTGACACAAACGTAAAGAAGCCTGATACTCAAAAAGTCCTAAGCAGCTGACCCCTTTTAAGTGCCTCCAGTTGATCACCCAAACACTGAAGGCTCTAGAATCACTAGTCACTTATTAAAATCTTGATCTGTGGTTCTTGGAGCATCGTCTTTGGGTGTTACATAAAGGCCTATTTAGATTTAACACTTAGAACAGTGCCTTGTCTATAAGGCGGTAGTCAAAGTATTCATTTTAAGACCGGGGAGGGTTCAATATTCATTGATGTCAATGGAAGCTGGATTAGGCGCTAGATAAACTGCACAGAAGAACTTCATCAAACTCCAGAACACATAAGTGAATAATAACAGAAGATGACATAAAATGTGGCGTGGTTCGCTTCTAAAAAGTGACTATGCAAAAATGGCAACCTCTTGCCCAACCCCTGTGTGTATCTGTTGTCATTTCTGTCATTACTGACTAAAATAAGATTTGACTACTGTCAACTGCTGCTGGCACTGAAAAATTGATACAGCTACAGAGAGAGCTCACACATCTTTGACATAATTTTTACTAAGTTCGGATTGTAGAAATTGTTGGTGATGCATGAGCCAGAAAAACCAAGGTCAACTTTCAGGTCACAAGTTGAGTTTCCAGGGCTGGCAGCTACTAAAAAAATATCTTTTTTTACCTGGAAGTTGAGCATATTCTATCTGGGAGTCATAGATATAGGACCTCAGAATGCTATTTGTTCAGAGTAATTTCTCAGAATGGAAACACGCTTTGATGCACTGGTTTGTGCAACAGCTGACAACTCTCTCCATTTCTTAATTTTAATTTTGAAATACATGTTCAGTGCCATCTTCTCCCTGTCTCCCATCCCCCTTAAAAAAGAAAAATTAGTTTTCTAGGCATTGTGACATTCCCCAGGGTACAATCTGGACTGCTGCACAGCTGTGTCCCCTCAACTTTCCAACCTGGGGTGCCTTTCACACTGCTTCACTGTGAAAGCAACCACTCCTGGCCTGCTCACACACAGCCTCTAGCATGTAAATTACTCCCAGCTGAGTAATATGAGTGCTTTTAGCCAGCCGTTCCTGAATTATATTGCAGAGCGACACCAGTAAATTCCCAGTCGCAGTCTTGTCCCCAGACATGTGCATCTTGTACTGCCTAGTACCCTCCTGGACAATACAAGCTCATATAAAAGCTCATACAGAACGCCACTAGCCATCACCTTCAGCCCCCAACTAAAACCTCTCCAATGCATCATCAAGGATCTACAACCTGTCCTGAAGGATGACCCAGGACTCTCTCAGATCTTGGGAGACAGGCCAGGCCCTGCTTACAGACAGCCCCCCAACGTGAAGCAAATACTCACCAGCAACCACACACCACACAACAGAACCACTAACCCAGGAACCTGTCCTTGCAACAAAGCCCGTTGCCAACTGTGTCCACATCTCTATTCAGGGGACACCATCATAGGGCCTAATCACATCAGCCACACTATCAGAGGCTCGTTCACCTGCACATCTACCAATATGATATATGCCATCATGTGCCAGCAATGCCCCTCTGCCATGTACATTGGTCCAACTGGACAGTCTCTATGTAAAAAAATAAATGGACACAAATCAGACGTCAAGAATTATAACATTCAGAAACCAGTCAGAGAACACTTCAATCTCTCTGGTCACGCGATTACAGACATGAAAGTTGCTATATTACAACAAAAAAACTTCAAAAACAGACTCCAACGAGAGACTGCTGAATTGGAATTAATTTGCAAACCGGATACAATTAATTTAGGCTTGAATAGGGACTGGGAGTGGATGGATCATTACACAAAGTAAAACTATTTCCCCAT
This sequence comes from Chelonia mydas, assembly GCF_015237465.2. Classification (NCBI taxonomy): domain Eukaryota; kingdom Metazoa; phylum Chordata; order Testudines; family Cheloniidae; genus Chelonia; species Chelonia mydas. The sequence continues at coordinate 8,193,549 of NC_051257.2, forward strand.
GTTTATTCCCTCCCTCCACCCCCCACTGTTCCTCAGACATTCTTGTCAACTGCTGGAAATGGCCCACCTTGATTATCCTTACAAAAGGTCCCCTCCCCTCCCCCCCCGCCCCCCCCCCCCCCCCTCTCCTGCTGGTAATAGCTCACCTTAAGTGATCACTCTCTGCTTTTGAAACCACAGAGTTCCTTTTGTCTTTTCAACGTTCTTGCTTAAAATGGGCATTTAAATATTCATGACCAGGGATCCCTTACCTTTGAGTTCATTGTGTCACAGCTTTATTTTCTGATATATTATTTTTAAAACTTTATATTTGTGGCCTTTTTCATTGTCCTCTCTTTATTTCTACTATAGAGCCAAAATATGACTTTTGACTAAAAACCCCTTTTCCATGATTCCCTGACTCAATCTTTGAGCACAAGATTGAAACATTCTGTGGACTCGTGAAACAAACAAAACCAGACAGCATGCCGTATCAAGACACTGAGCCAAATTCATTGTGGGTGTAATGCCACTGAAGCCAGTGGGGTTGCACCAGGGATGAAATTGCACAGATGTCTGCTAGATCAGTCAATGTTTGCTCTCCCCTCCAAGACCAAAAAACAGAACAAACATTACACAATATCCAGGGGCGGGGGGCGGGGGGGAATAGCAGAAGTTTGCAATTGTTGAATAAGCTCTGCTACTCTCATGTAAATACATCTGGTAGCAGAGAAACAGACTTCAAAGGACATATAAGTTTCATAGTTATTAGACTCACAGTTCAAAGAAAAAAGTGAGCAGCTGGTTTAAGCCATCTGGTAGGGGACATAAAATGGTCTCTTTCTTCCCCAGTCAATCTATGAAATTGTCATTAATTGTGTGAACATCTTCCAGTATCAACTGCTATAATATTGTTAAAAATGAAAGTCTTAATAAATCATCAAAACTCCTTTCTCAGGAGAGCAAAGCTTTTACAATCCAAAGCCTGTGGGTTCTTTGCACATGTATCACACTGGGCTATCATTAACATTTTAGCTTGGGATTTTCAAAGAAGCCTAAATCAATGGGATGTCTAATTCCCATCAGCTTCCTTGAAAATCCTCCCACCCATAGATTTGAGTACAGATTAGGTAGGCAATTACTTATGCCATGGCTGAGTCTCCTGCACTGATTCCATACTGCATAAAGGAACACTTTTTGACTGAAAAAATCATATATAATGATAATGTTCTTACCTGGGTTATTACACCTCAGATGAAAAAAATGATGTACTCATTATTATTTGTATTAACAGTAGCACCTATAAGCCTCAACCAAAATCAGGGTCCCATTGGGCTAGGAACTCAGAGACAGAGTTTACAATCTGAAAAGCAAGACAGGCAAAGGAAATAGTGAATCCTTCACTGAGCCAGGAGACAAGGGTTGAAATCCTGGCCCCCTTGAAGTCAAAGGCAAAACTCTCATCAATAGAGCTGGGATTTTGCCCTTGGAGTCTAGACACACAGGTTCTACTCCTGGTTCTGCCACTGACACACTGTGCGCAAGTCACTTAGACCTACATTTGCAAGAGTGGCTTCTCATTTTGAGCCCCTCCATTTTGGGAGTTCCCCCCTGAAAGCAGCTGAGATTTTCAGAGCTGTCACACATACTTTGACTTTTGAGGGGTTTTTTGGTCAAGAGATCAAATTCTCTTTGATAAAAAGTATCGGGCTGGCAGACAGACCCCAGTGTACTCTTTGCAAAACTCCTTCACCAGCTCGTAAGAATAGCCCTAGGTACAGTACACTGCAATAATCTACCCTTGATGTAGCCTCTTGATTCAGTGGGTGTACTAGACCAAGCTGCTAACGGGGCAGGAGCACCCTCCGACCCAGCACCACAGCCCTAATCCCAGTCCGGTGAGGAGGGCTCTGACGGACAGGCCAAACCTGACTGGTGGTGCAACCCTGTGCAGCAGGTTGCACTACACACTCTGGGCGTTGTGACCTAGGACACAGGGTCGCAGCGCCACTCAGGTTTGGCCCAGCCACCCATCCACCACGACGGGCCAAACCTGAGTGGCGCTGAGTCCCTGGGCGCCAGGTCGTAATGCCCAGAGCAGGGAGCCAGCCCTGTGGGACAAGGGCTGCTGCTGCAGGGTGAGTGCAGGGCTGATTGGCTGGCTTTCCAACGCTCCCAGCACCAGGGCTCCTCTCCACAGCAGGCCAGGAGAAGTGTATGTTTGTCTGGTTTTGTACCCGTGGTTTCATGATTTCTGTGGGTGCCATTGACCCCCTGAAGTTCGAACTCACACAAAAGCCATCGTTGCTGTGGTTCAGCATGATGAGGTCTTCATTAGAGAGGAAGGTTCATTGTCTCTGATTGACCCACGTTAACACAGCGTGGCTCTTTGTCCTCTTCTAGTGTGTAGACCTGCACTGAGTACATGCCATAGCTGTCACCCACATATCTAGAAGCAGCCATGGGTCCAACAACACTCCCAAGAAAGATGCAGACCAATAATGGCAAAGGCCAGGGAAACGACTTCAGGACAGATCACACCCTCAGCCAGATACCCGCCCTTGTCTCTCAGCATCACCACACAGGATGAAATGTGCTCTGTAATGCCAAGTTATTATTGGACCGGATCCTGCAGTCCTGACTCAGGCAAGCTGATTTCAAATGAGAGTTTTCCCTTGAGGAAGGACTCAGTAAGATTCAATCCATTAACATTGTTATTATTTCAAATAACGTACACATAATAACTAACGGCGAGGAATTTTCAGCCAAATCAATGGCTTTACAACTGCCTGGGGGCAAAATAAATATAGAATCATAGAATCATAGAATATCAGGGTTGGAAGGGACCTCAGGAGGTCATCTAGTCCAACCCCCTGCTCAAAGCAGGACCAATCCTCAATTAAATCATCCCAGCCAGGGCTTTGTCAAGCCTGACCTTAAAAACTTCTAAGGAAGGAGATTCTACCACCTCCCTAGGTAACACATTCCAGTGTTTCACCACCCTCTTGATGAAAAAGTTTTTCCTAATATCCAACCTAAACCTCCCCCAAATATGTGTCATTATGATGTCTGGGGCTGAACCACAGAACAAGAGGGGTGTTTTCACACCAATGGCATGTTAAGAATCCTTGTTGATGTCATCTTTAAGTTCAGAATACTTCTGACCTGAGCCCAGGCCTGCCAGCACCCCCATGCACATGCTGGAATTGGATACAGTTCCCTGAATCTTAGCAGATGTCAAATTGGAGAAAAATTCAACTCTGATACGTAAGAGCGGATAATTCCAGTCTGAGACATCCATATCCCAGAGACTCGGATAGTCTCTTGAGACTGAATGTTCCAGTTGAATATATTGAAGAGTTCCTTGAAATTCGGTTAGGTGATTTGATAATATGGGAAGGGTGCCGGCTGCCAGGGGGAGTTAAACTAACATGTGACTATGATACACTGCTCTTGTGTATCAATGCCATGTGTTCATTTTGACAAAATTACGACCAGGGATCATTTCTATCTGTCTTCTTGCATTTCATATTTTTCAGCCATGTCTGTCCCTATAAAAGAGGGATGTGGAGAGAATTCAACTTCATCACATCTATCTTTGCAAGACCTTGATAAAGAGAATTGCTAAGGGGAAAAATTCAAATCCGACTCCTTTTTAGTCCAGGGATCTCCTGGCCATACATACTTAACCATTTCATGAAGTCGTCCTTCAGTTCTTTATTGCTGAAGACTTTCCAAATTTACTATTGTCTCATCTGTTGTATCAGTCTGAGCTTGAGACAAGTAGATGGAATACTCTGACCCAGAAAAGCTCTGACTTTCTGATATGACTGTATGTCTGAAGAAGTTAACGTAGATATATTAATAACACTTTTCACTTACCTAGTGCCTTCCATTGGAGGAGTTCACACCGTATAACATCCATTAGTGAATTTGTTTCACTAGTCCTTTATGACCTATTATCACCATCAGTTTACAGATGGGAAAAAACAAGGCACAATGATTTTTAAGTGATTTGCCCAAGATCACATGGCAACTCAGTGGCGGAGATGAAAACAGAACCTGATCTCTCAATTCCCAATCCTGTGCTTTGGCCAGAAGTCCATCCTTCTCCTGTTCTAATGTCATTAACACACTATTACTCTTCCAAGTTTCCGAATGTTCCACCATGTGTCAAATTCAAAGGAAAACCAGTATTAAATTCCCAATCAGAACACATTGTATAAGGGGTGGCCAACAGGGCAGGCAGCTGGCCAAGGCTCCAGTCAGGATGGAACACTGCATGCTGGGAATGTACTCTTCACAAAGTTCTTCAGTGCAGCCCATGGTCATGCTGGTGGAGCGTGCAAGTCCCAGAATGCAATGCTCCATCTTGATCAGAATCTATCAGTACAAAGTTTTGCACATCTCTAATCCCTACCAAAACTAAGGATTCTGCAGCTCCACGACTGGTGGCTACAGTGGAGATGTTCATGCAAACTAGCGTTTCAACCACATGTTGTCTGACTCTGCTTATACCCTGGCTGCACTAGACTCATGGGATTTCACCCCATTAGCAACTGGTTGGCACTAGCACTCCCACTGAGGGAGCTGCACCAGCGGGGAATTTTAAGAAACAAAGCTAAGTGTAGACCAGGCCGACATGTTAAGTAAGAAGGTGCCATTTTTGCAGTCACTTTTCTGAATAAAAACTGCCATGTGAGGTAGAGAAAGCTGGGTCTCGCTGGGCTTAGAGGAGAAGGGAGAAAGAGGAGGAGCTGACTTCCACATGTTATAGTGTAGCTCAGGGGTTCTCAACCTTCTTCTGACCATACATGCCTTAAAAACTCCACAGCCCACCTGTGTCACAACAACTGGCTTTCTGCATATAAAAGCCAGGGTCAGCATTAGGGGGTAGCAAGCTGGGCAATTGCCTGGGGCCCCGTGAAGCTATATTGATCAGGCTTCGGTTTCAGTCCAAAGTGGCAGGACTCAGGACCCCGGGCTTCAGCCCCATGTGGCAGGGCTTCGGCTTTCTGCCCTGGACCCTAGGCTTGGCAGCCCCCCTGAAACCTGCTCGCCACCCCCCCAGGGGACCCCGGACCCCTGGTTGAGAACCACTGGTGTAGCTAACAGACACAGGTGCCATTGCATGATAGCAGATCCATTAGTAAGAAAGGCTTTTGCTTTCACCCTGTATGGCAGAATGTATTCCTGTTACAATCCACATACCTGAATTAGAGTCATGGTTTATGGGAGCAATGGGCCTGGGATGAAGACTATTTACTGATTTAGTGAATTCCCTTGCCTTGATGGGTTACTGTAAATATTAAAGGGGACATTCTCCAAATGGTATTTGTGGACTCAGCTGAACTAGGAAGCGTTAGCTTAACAGATGTCAAGGGAGTCTCTCAAAATGCTTTGGGAATTTCAGTTACTCTCGTGTTCCTCAACCTGTGGTCCATGGCTGGATGGTCAAATGGCTCCAGCTCCTACTTGTTTTCAGATGCTAAATCCCATTAAAAGACAGACATAGATACTTTAAATACTTTCCTAATCTTTTATTTCCTCAAGTAAGCAATTGTGCTCGTTGCCTGGGGAATGTCATGCAATTGCAACTGGGCTAGGAGGTGGTCCATACAATTCTCAGCAGGAGGCGTAGTGCTCTGTGATATTGTGAATGTGCGGGTCGGGATCCACAGGAAATAAAAATGTTTGAGAATCCCTGAGTTATTCCATTCACAACCAATGGACAGACTGCATCACCCTCTTCTGCCAGTGGTGTTTTTTAGCAATGTCATCCTGAACTGTACATGTCATTCTCTCACTTAGTAATAATACTGTGTATGTTCACAGTGTAACAGTTTGGGGTAGCTTCGTATGTACACCTGCCCCTCCGATTGACTTCAACTGGAGCTGTGGGCACTCAGCCCTTCCGAAAATCAAGCCTTCAGGGTTGCATTTTCAAAGGCATTCAGGTACCTAAAGATTTAGATAGGCACCAAGTGGATTTTCAAAACTACCTGAATGGGTTAGTTGATGGGACTAAGGTGCCTAATCTGCATTGGTGCCTTTGAAAACACCCCAGGGTGCCTCTCTGGGTCTTTAGACACCTGAATACCTTTTAAGATGTGGCCTCAGGTCACAAATCAAGAGGCAGAGCCAGGAACAGAACCCAGGCGTCCCGATGCCCAGCCAACTTCTCTAATAACTCTACCGTGCTGCGTTGTTTAAATGACACCGTCCCAGGCCACTCGCACTCACATTTTAACAGACCTACAACTGCTGCCTCATCAGTAATATTACTATATCATATGCACGTACACTGATATTTATGGTAGGCTGTATATATGTGAGAGTGTGTATGTGACAGAGTGCATGTGTGTATGTGTTTGTGAGTTAAAAGTGGAAAACAGACATGTGACAAGTGTAAGCTATCAAAGCCAAGGGCTTGTGTGAATGACAGAACATGCAGTTGGCTGCTTTTCTCTCCCTAAATCTCTCTTCATCCTCCTTTTGCTCCTCTCTGTCTGTCTTCCCCCTCAGCACCTTTTGAATTGAGAACTCCCAGTGCAACATATTTATGAGCAGCCAGCAGGCACTTTTGATTGGCAGTTAAAGCAACAAATCGGCACCGAAATTTCAGGTCATTATCCTGATGTATCTCAATTCCTCTTCTTGCCAGTACCAAATTAACACATCTTCAAAGCACTAGGATTCCACAGCATTGGCTGCAGTTTGATGGACAATACAATCAACATGGTTTTCTAATTGAATTGCCAACGCCATCAAAAAGCTTTACAATGAATGCAACATCTTAGAAACACTGTTGTTTTTAAAAAAGAACAGGAGGACTTGTGGCACCTTAGAGACTAACCAATTTATTTGAGCATAAGCTTTCGTGAGCTACAGCTCACTTCATCGGATGCATACTGTGGAAAGTACAGAAGACGTTTTTATACACACAAACAATGAAAAAATGGGTGATTATCACTACAAAAGGTTTTCTCTCCCCCCACTCCACTCTCCTGCTGGTAATAGCTTATGTAAAGTGATCACTCTCCTTACAATGTGTATGATAATCAAGGTGGGCCATTTCCAGCACAAATCCAGGTTTTCTCCCCCCCCAACACCCTCCCCCCCAAAAAACACTCTCCTGTTGGTAATAGCTTATCTAAAGTGATCACTCTCCTTACAATGTGTATGATAATCAAGGTGGGCCATTTCCAGCACAAATCCAGGGTTTAACAAGAACATCTGAGGAAGGCGGGGGGGGGGGGGGGGGGGGGGGGGGGGGGGGGGGGGGGGGAAACAAAGGGAAATAGGTTACCTTGCATAATGACTTAGCCACTCCCAGTCTCTATTCAAGCCTAAGTTAATTGTATCCAATTTGCAAATGAATTCCAATTCAGCAGTCTCTCGCTGGAGTCTGGATTTGAAGTTTTTCTGTTGTAATATCGCAACTTTCATGTCTGTAATCGTGTGACCAGAGAGACTGAAGTGTTCTCCGACTGGTTTATGAATGTTATAATTCTTGACATCTGATTTGTGTCCATTTATTCTTTTACGTAGAGACTGTCCAGTTGGACCAATGTACATGGCAGAGGGGCATTGCTGGCACATGATGGCATATATCACTTTGGTAGATGTGCAGATGAACGAGCCTCTGATAGTGTGGCTGATGTTATTAGGCCCTATGATGGTGTCCCCTGAATAGATATGTGGGCATAGTTGGCAACGGGCTTTGTTGCAAGGATAGGTTCCTGGGTTAGTGGTTCTGTTGTGTGGTATGTGGTTGCTGGTGAGTATTCGCTTCAGGTTGGGGGGCTGTCTGTAGGCAAGGACTGGCCTGTCTCCCAAGATTTGTGAGAGTGTTGGGTCATCCTTCAGGATAGGTTGTAGATCCTTGATAATGCGTTGGAAGGGTTTTAGTTGGGGGCTGAAGGTGACGGCTAGTGGCGTTCTGCTATTTTCTTTGTTAGGCCTGTCCTGTAGTAGGTGACTTCTGGGAACTCTTCTGGCTCTATCAATCTGTTTCTTCACTTCTGCAGGTGGGTACTGTATTGTAAGAATGCTTGATAGAGATCTTGTAGGTGTTTGTCTCTGTCTGAGGGGTTGAAGCAAATGCGGTTGTATCGTAGAGCTTTGCTGTAGACAATGGATCGTGTGGTGTGGTCTGGATGAAAGCTGGAGGCATGTAGGTAGGCATAGCGGTCAGTAGGTTTCTGGTATAGGGTGGGGTTTATGTGACCATCGTTTATTAGCACTGTAGTGTCCAGGAAGTGGATCTCTTGTGTGGACTGGACCAGGCTGAGGTTGATGGTGGGATGGAAATTGTTGAAATCATGGTGGAATTCCTCAAGGGCTTCTTTTCCATGGGTCCAGATGGTGAAGATGTCATCAATATAGCGCAAGTAGAGTAGGGGCGTTAGGGGATGAGAGCTGAGGAAGCGTTGTTCTAAGTCAGCCATAAAAATGTTGGCATACTGTGGGGCCATGCGGGTACCCATAGCAGTGCCACTGATTTGAAGGTATACATTGTCCCCAAATGTGAAATAGTTATGGGTGAGGACAAAGTCACAAAGTTCAGCCACCAGGTTAGCCGTGACATTATCGGGGATACTGTTCCTGACGGCTTGTAGTCCATCTTTGTGTGAAATGTTGGTGTAGAGGGCTTCTACATCCATAGTGGCCAGGATGGTGTTTTCAGGAAGATCACCGATGGATTGTAGTTTCCTCAGGAAGTCAGTGGTGTCTCGAAGGTAGCTGGGAGTGCTGGTAGCATAGGGCCTGAGGAGGGAGTTTACATAGCCAGACAATCCTGCTGTCAGGGTGCCAATGCCTGAGATGATGGGGCGCCCAGGATTTCCAGGTTTATGGATCTTGGGTAGTAGATAGAATATCCCAGGTCGGGGTTCCAGGGGTGTGTCTGTGCGGATTTGATCTTGTGCTTTTTCAGGGAGTTTCTTGAGCAAATGCTGTAGTTTCTTTTGGTAACTCTCAGTGGGATCAGAGGGTAATGGCTTGTAGAAACCCAGGAACCTATCCTTGCAGCAAAGCCCGTTGCCAACTGTGCCCACATATCTATTCAGGGGACACCATCACAGGGCCTAATAACATCAGCCACACTATCAGAAGCTCGTTCACCTGCACATCCACCAATGTGATATATGCCATCATGTGCCAGCAATGCCCCTCTGCCATGTACATTGGTCCAACTGGACAGTCTCTACGTAAAAGAATAAATGGACACAAATCAGATGTCAAGAATTATAACATTCATAAACCAGTCGGAGAACACTTCAGTCTCTCTGGTCACACGATTACAGACATGAAAGTTGCGATATTACAACAGAAAAACTTCAAATCCAGACTCCAGCGAGAGACTGCGGAATTGGAATTCATTTGCAAATTGGATACAATTAACTTAGGCTTGAATAGAGACTGGGAGTGGCTAAGCCATTATGCAAGGTAACCTATTTCCCCTTGTTTTTTCCTACCTCCCCCCCCTTCCTCAGATGTTCTTGTTAAACCCTGGATTTGTGCTGGAAATGGCCCACCTTGATTATCATACACATTGTAAGGAGAGTAATCATTTTAGGTAAGCTATAACCAACAGGAGAGTGCTTTTTTGGGGGGGGAGGGGTGTTGGGGGGGGGGGGAGAAAACCCGGATTTGTGCTGGAAATGGCCCACCTTGATTATCATACACATTGTAAGGAGAGTGATCACTTTACATAAGCTATTACCAGCAGGAGAGTGGGGTGGGGGTAGAGAAAACCTTTTGTAGTGATAATCACCCATTTTTTCATTGTTTGTGTTTACAAAAACGTCTTCTGTACTTTCCACAGTATGCATCCGATGAAGTGGGTTTTAGCTCACAAAAGCTTATGCTCAAATAAATTGGTTAGTCTCTAAGGTGCCACAAGTACTCCTTTTCTTTTTGCAAATACAGATTAACACGGCTGTTACTCTGAAAACTGTTGTTTTTCTTCACCCATGTGGAGGATTGGGGGTGGGGGGGTAAAAGAGTGAGGGACACTGATGCAGAACCCCTCACCCCCCCACAAAGTCTCCTGATTGGGGATGAACAGTTCAGAATTCATGTAGCAGACTCAGAGGCATTAGCAATGAAAAAGGCTTATAATATCTGTCAGTCCATGACCACGCCGGAGCAGGACATAAAGCCTAATCCAAACCCCATGGAAAGCAATGGACAGACTCTCATTGAGTTCAGTGGGCACTGATCATCCCTCAGTCCCTAGCTCCAGGATAATAGACGCTACTCTTGATTTTACACAAAAGGTCCCTTTGGCCTTGCTGGCTCCCACTAAGCCAGCAAAGGGGGAGGAAGGAAGTGTTGTCGGATTTCAGTACATCTTCCTGCTGTGTTTTTCCATTTGCAAAAGCAAGAAAGAACTAGAATAATAACATGAAAACAGGCATCCTGGGACAGACCAATGGTCCATGTAGCCCAATATCCTGTCTTCCAACAGCGGCCAATGCCAGATGCTTCAACGAGAATCAGAACAGGGCAGTTATCGAGTGATCCATCCCCTGCTGGCAAGCCCCAGCTTTTGGTGTTCAGAGGCTTAGGTTCACCTGGAGCATGGGGTTGCATCCCTGATCATGCTGCTACTAGCCATAATGGACCTGTCTTCCATCAACTTAGCTATCTACGTTTGAACCCAGTTATACATCTGGCCTTCACAATATCCCCTGGCAATGAGTTCCACAGGGTGACTGTGCACTGTGTGAAGAAGGACTTCCTTTTGTTTGTTTTAAACCTGCTGCCTCTTAATTTCATTGGGAGACCCCTGGTTTTTGTGTCATGATTTTATAGACCTCTACCATATCCTCCTTGTTTCTCTTTTTTCTGAGCTGAACTGTCCCAGTCTTTTTAATCTCTCCTCATATGGAAGCTGTTCCAGACCCTTAATCATTTTTGTTGCCCTTCTCTGAACCTTTTCCATTTCTAATATATATTTTTTTTAAATAGGGTAACCAGAACTGCACGCAGTATTCAAGATGTGGACGTACCATGGATTTATATAGAAGTAGTATGATATTTACTGTCTTATTATCTATCCCTTTCCTAATGGCTCCTGACATTCTGTTCGCATTTTTGACTGCTGCTGCACAGTGAGTGCAGGTTTTCAGAGAACTCCCCACAATGACTCCAAGCTCTCTTTCTTGAGTGGTAACAGCTAAATTAGGCCCCATCATTTGGTATATATCATTGGGATTATGTTTTCCAATGTGCATTACTTTGCATTTATCAACACTGAATTTGACAGAGGGCTGCGAATGACACAGTGAATGAGTCATTAAAGACTTTATTTAATATAAAATAGTAAGCTAAGCAAACAAGCATCATACTGTTACCATACACTGCCTTGATACACACATTCAGAGATCAAATGATGCATTATGGCATGATCAGTCCCTAAATAAGGAGAACAGGTATAACTCATTTTCTAATGGTACCCTGATGGGAGATGGGTGTGCCCAATCTAAAATTAGCATGCTACCCTTTTTATAATAAATTATAGTAATGCCCTTTAATTAATTAACATTAAATCCTCCATTTTAATCACAATTAAATATTTTCTACTTTCTCATTGGCCATTGAACATTAAGCTCATCAGTAATTAGCATCTGTGTAAATGCCATACCGATAACTGTCAATACAGATAGCATTTTCCAAGACATTAACGTTTTATCTAAAATGCTTGTGAAAACCAGTTAGGCAAAATATGTCTACAACATGACCTGGGGCTATGTCCTAAGTTACCTGCAACTTGCCTCTGAACTGTCCCACTTCCCTTTACTCATAGTTTACTAGGCCTCACTTGACTGTTGTCAAGCCTGTTTTTAGAAAATAGATTTTTGGGCCCACTTACATTTCAACACATTTCTGTATAAACATAAGCAAACATCATCTCTAGAGGTACATGCTCCAGTGGTCCTCAACCTGCAGCCCAATCGGTAGGGTGATCAGACGTCTTGTTTTTAAAGGGACAGTCCCATACTTAAGCCCTCCTGCAGGTGTCCCACCTTTTTCTTAAAAACGGGCAAATTGTCCCGTATTTTCTGTCTCCACCCATCAGTACTGGTGGGTCGTACTGCTGGCCGGATCCCTGCTCGGCCCCCACCCGCCCACTAGCAGTGAGTGGGGGGATCCAGTGGCCAACAATGGGGGTGGGTGTGCAAGGCCCTTTATGTGCTTCCCCTCTCGCTGTCCTCTCCCTGCTTTTCCCCTTCACCCCTCCAACCCAGCTGCTCCTCTATATCCCGCCGGGGGGCACGTCCCAATCCCAGCGCTGTGTGGAGAACCAGACTCTGGTCTGCACGCTCAGCTCACCAACAGCCTGGCTGGCACGCTCCTTCCTTCCCCCATTGCCTCTGGCTGGGCCGGCGCCCCAGGAGAGCCCAAGACCCTAAAGCCCAGGGTGCTGGCCTGCATGTGCCAAAGCCCCGCACAGTGCTGGCACAGGGAAGCCTCTCTGCCCTTCAGCTAAGCTCTTGAGTGGTGGGGGGAAAGCAATTTCCAGCCTATTCACGCCCCAAACCTGCAGGCTCCACAGCAGTCCCCAGGGCAGGGGATTAGCATCCTCTTCGTGCCCCCGACCCTGGGTCCTGCCCCCAGGGAGCGCAGGGCTGCTTTGTCCCCTAGGCACCTTGCTCTGCTGAGCCACCTCTCTGGCCGGGTTCACTGAAGTCCCTGCAGTCAGGTTCCCTTAGGACAATGCATCCTTCGGGCTTAACCCCTTCCTGCCTGCGCTGTAGCCGGGAGACAGGACAGGAGGTGGCTGGGATATGTCGGTGGCCAGCAGCACCCTGGAGGTGTTTAGCTGCCTTTTGACACTGTGTGTGCGGGAAGGGACAAGCTGCTTCCAGCCACATGGGAGCAGTATGGCGTGGGAAGAGAAGAGCTCTGCAAAAATACAGGCCAGGTCATCCCTTCCCCCTGCCCTCCTCCTCCCCTGAGGCAGGAAGCAGCTCCCGTCCCTTCCCTCCCGCACAGTGTTGAAAGGTTGCTGCTGGCCACATTCTGATGTGAACCCTGGCAGAAATCAGGGGAGGGGGGAGCATGGGACCCTGCATCCCACCCCCCATGTGTTTCCTCAGGAAGACGCAGTGCTAGGAGAGGCGGGTCTGTCCCGGGGGCCCAGCCAGGTATGGAAGATGGAGAGTGCCGGGCAGGCAGGGTCAGATGGGTCAGTCAACCCCGCACCCATGTGAGAGAGAGGTATACAGGAGTGTGTGTGTGTGTTACCCCTCCCCACGTGTGTGGGGGAGAGGGGTGTGTTGTGTCACCCTTCCCCATGTGAACACTAAAGCCTAAAAGATAAAAAGGTAAATAAAAAGAATCCAACTACGGCAGGATTTCTTTTTAACAGGGGCTCAGTCAACTTGATGTTAATTTGAACGTCTGTACGATTGATTGCCCTTGAACTCGCTTGAATACGAGTAATTTTACCAGGTGTCCCGTATGCCGCATAGGGAAATATGGTCACCCTACCAATCAGCAGACAGCTGTGTCCCATGTGACAGCCTCAGGGCCATACAGTAAATATACTGTAAATACATTGTGTGTAAATAGGAAATATATTGTGTGGCTGTGGCCCAAATGACAGACAGAGAGCTGCATATGTGGCCCGCAATAGGCTGAGAACCACTGCTCTAGGCTCTGTGTGTGTCTGAAGTTATGCCAGTAAAAGCCATTGGGCCTGAATTGTACTCCGCTGCATAAATACTTTACCTTTATGTTGCATGGGCTTTAATCTGATGGGTTTCCTTTATCATCCTCTTTGCTGGGCTTTATCGTTATAGACTCCAGGATATGCTGGTATATTTCTCATTACCACTTACCTTGCTTCCCAGAAAAGACAGCAGTAATTTTCCTTGGCTTTTGACTTTCTTATGTACTAGCCACCTTTCTGACTTTAAGGCTGAGATTTTTCAAAGCTACCCAGGCGTAGGAAGTATCTGCCTAAAGGATTGAATATATTTTCCCAAGAGTATATATAAAATAGCACAGACTTGCGTTGTTCTTATTATTATTACCATAGCTAAATCTTTTGCTATCTATTGCATGTATCTTTGTTGGTGGGTTTGTTTGTTTGGAAGGAGCATCACACACTGAGGCAGCAAAATCACTTGCTCTAGGTCTGAAATCAGTTAGGGAACATAAGATGCCACCTTTAATAATACTTTTGATTTCCAAGATCTGAAATTCTGCCTGAGGTTATTGCCCACACAAAAGGTATTATCAGTGAAATGTGGCAGTTTTCAGCCATTACCACTTAAATTACTGTGAGCTGCTAGCATTCAGAGAGTATGTTCAGATGGCTACAGAACATATAGAAATTCGCTGAGGATTAACACCAAACATGATCTAATCCCTAGCAAAAGCAGAAGTGAAATCATCGTTCATATGCATAATTCATGTCCATAATTTTATCTTTGCTATGTATTCTCCAAGGATGTAAGATAGAAAGTGCTTTTTTTCCCTTCTTGCCCTTTGCAGAGCCATAGCTGCAAATCACTGGAGATGGCAAGAGATACTAGCTTTGCTGAATTTCTAAATAAATGCTAAACTTGTCTGAATTTCTAGCCTACATACTGGCAAGTTACACAGATTGAACATACACACGCATTTGAATATACACACTGCCACAGAGTCCCTGGGCAATGCTCTGGAACTGCTCCCTATGAAGCCAGGCGGGACTCTGGTGAAGTCTCCTCTCTGTGAGCAGATTGTCTTCAGGGCAAACAGCTCACACAACTTTCACCTTCCTGGGTCTGACCTCTGAGCATTCAGCATCCTCTTCCCCTCCGTGCACTTCCCACAGCAAGTCCGCCCAGGTGGGGTCCTGGGGAAGCCAGAGGGTCCTGCACCCCAACTTCGCAGTCAGACGTGACTCTTAGCCGGCCAGTAAAACAGAGGTTTATTAGATGACAGGAACATGGTCTAAAACAGAGCTTGTAGGTACAGAGAACAGCACCCCTCAGCCGGGTCCATTTTGGGGGGCAGTGAGCCAGACAACCACGTCTGCACTTCACTCCTCCACTTCACTCCTGGTCCCCAGCCAGCCCCAACTGACTCACCCTCCAGCCCCTCCTCCTCTGGGCTTTGTCCCTTTCCCGGGGCCAGGAGGTCACCTGATTCCTTTGTTCTCCAACCCTTTAGCTCTCACCTTGCAGGGGGGAAGGGAATTGCAGCATTTTAATTACTTTCATTGCCAACCCTGGCTTCTGACTGTATCTGCATGGAAAACTGTAACAGTTTGCACTTGTAAACATTAAAAAATGTTAAACAATAATGGCAATTAAAGATAATTATAGTTATTCTGAAATAAGGATTCAAGTTAGATTCCAAGAAGACAGCCGAGAAAAAAATGGAATTGCCCTGTTTATCATACAAACTGCAGGCTGCTTTTTGTTTGCTGAGAGATCAGCCAGATTTAATTGTTTAATGATTTTCTATAAATTATTGTATGTAATATAATATCTTAAGATGGCCCAGGCTGTTCTTGCCTCGCATATGTGTCACTTCTGCTGAAGTACAATCAGAACCATGAAAACAATGGCTCAGCTTTGAGCATCTGCTGAGTGAAAAAATATTTTCTCCTTTCATGCTAATTATTGTTTACAAAAATGCATGTGGCCTTTCAGACTCTCTTGCGCTGCCTTCCTGCCGGCGTGCTGTGGCCCTGCAGTGGAAGAAATCATCACTAGAGGTTGAATGAAACCTTCAGTTCCTGTGATGCATCTATCTTGGCCTCTCTCTTAAAATGTCCAATTCTGGGGGTAGTTCTGCAATGTGAAAACCTATGGCTCTAGATGGGCTACAATCTTCTCTTCCCTTCCAGTGTGTGTGAGACCACTGCCATTCTCCTGTGATTTACTGGTGCAAATGGAGATAAGTCAGAACTCATAATCTATTTTCTACCTTAGGCTATGTCTTCACTGCAAAGTTAACTCAAGTTATCTACACTAGAGTTAACTCTGCTCGAGTTAGCCTAGCTCAAGCGAGAGCAGCCATGCTGTGAAATAACTCTCAAGCTGCACAGAGAGGTTGTGTTACCGGCAGCTTATTCCTCCAGACCGGCCAGCCACACCAAGTTAAGGGTGTGCGTGGATGGGACTTAATTTAGGGGCCATACTCGAGCAAACTCAGCAGTGAAGACAAGCACTATGGGTATGTCTTCACTCAATTCAGCCTCTTACTCGGGTATTGAGCCCTGACCCCCTGTATCCCTTGTGACACTCTGTACCCCATGTTCACCACTTTTATATGGTTATGAATTATTTTGTACAAAGTATGCCTTGTGAGGTATCATTTGAAAACTCATAATAAGCTGAATATGCTTATCCTGTGAAATGAATGTAACAAGGCTGTATGTAAAATTATGAGATTTTGCTATATGATTGCTACTGAAATATGTTGTAGTTCTGGGTAACGTCCACAAACCAGTTTCTCGGAGATAAAGACACATTAGCATGCCAGCAAGGTACTAAAGGGCCATTACCTGTTTAATTGGCCATCCAGCAGCAGGGGAGAAGGTATAAACAAGACTTTTACATTTCCTCCCAGAGACGGTTCGAATCTCACTGTTTGTCTATATCACGGCGAGGGGGAGGTAATCCTCAAAGAGAGGAAGAGCATATAAAAATAAGTGACAGTTACCTTCACATCGCCCCTCTCTTTCTCCCTTCTCTCTGCTCATGACATCAATGAATACCTGAAGAACACTGAACTGGTGGAGGGGTCCCTGGCTGAAAGGAAATCCACTGCCGAAACTATTACAGCTTATGGTGAGAGAGACATTTTTCTTTTTAGGTATTAGCTTGCGGTTTTACCTTTTTATTTCTTTTGAAACCAATTCTGATTTTTATGCCTTATCACTTGTAATCACTTAAAATCTATCTTTCTCTAGTTAATAAACTTGTTTTATCTCAATCCGTGTGTTTGGATTGAAGTGTTGGGGAATCGCTACTTTGGATGACAGTGCATAATCATTAACCAGTGTTGGAATGACAGGCTTCCTATGAGTTTACACTGTCCAGGAGAATACTGAGCAGTGCAAGATGCACATTTCTGGGGAACAAGGCTGGGACTGCGGATATACAGGTGTCGTCCTGTAAGTAATTTATGCATGGCGATCTTACAGCTCTCAATACTGTGTTGATGGGAGCAAGTTACCTGCTGGAGGCTGTGTGTGAGCAGGTCAGGTGTGGCTGTTCTGGCAGCAAAGCAGTGTAAGAGGTATCCCAGGCTAGAGAATTAAGAAGTACTGCTGTTCAGTAGTCCAAACTGTACCCTGGGGAATGTCACACCCCTCTCCTATCCACACACAAAATCTCACCCAAGTTTGGTGCTGTTTTCAGCCTGGGTTAGCTGGTCTGTCCTCGTCTTATAGACTAAAATCGATGGAGCTTTCACTCAGGCTGGTAACCCACCCACTTTGCAATGAGGATGCAGGCTAAATCACTGATAATCCTCCTGCGTCTTCCCACAATTCCCCCCATGCACTCAGAGGAAGAGACAAGTTCTCCCACAAATTACTGGGAAGGAATTCTAGAGCATTCAGGTCACTATAGCACAAAGAATCGCAGGATATGCCCCCAGAAGCCCTTGTGATACACATTGGGGGACTGCAGCACGAGCAAGGACCCAGTATGGCAAGATAGGTAGGACTTTGTAATGTAGCTGCTCACACCCAGGTGCCAATCACCAGAGTTAACGTCGCAGTGAGGATATCACAAATGGCCAGACTTTTATCGGTCCTCAGCTCCTTTCTCACCAGCAGTGTGGCCTCCCACATTGGATGCATCAGGGCTAGCTGGCTGGGTAACAGAACAGACCTGTGGTGTTCTGCCTAGCTGGGCATGATATTAAGCATTCCGTTTATTAAAAAGTGTAATCAAATGTTTAACATCATGCCAAGTGCAAAACATCTGTTTAACATGAGATTTCCACTCCTCAGCTCCAGTTTATGGAGTAACATGTTAGATCTCTGTTTAGTGAACGTCATCTTGAAACATCCAACGTTGCCAGCTAAACTATTTCCATTTATATTATCACAGCTTGGCATAAATCTGCTTAACCTTGATATTTAGTTGTAAAGAGCCAGGGTTTGCAATTTAATTTAGTTTTGACTTTGCAGAGTCTTTTTATTGGTAGGATACTTTCGTGGGTGGCTGGCAGGGACCAGTGATTACTCCCTGTAGTTATTAATGGTGATACCTAGTGGTCTGTCTCACTTTGCACCTTCAAAGTACTTTGCCCAGGTTGGGCCATATTCTGCTCTTTTGAACACCAGCATCAAACCAGAGTCACTTCACTGAAGCCAGCAGAGTTCCTCTTCATTTGTACTAGTATAAATGGGGGCAGAATTTGAAATGCTAACCAAGGCCTGGTCTACACATGCTTTTCATACCGGTTTAACAATTTTGGTTGGGGGGGTGATTTTTTTTTATACAAACCCTGAAACTGATACAACCTCCCACACAATGTGGACACCGTTACAGCAGGGAAAAGGTGCAGTATAGGTTATTCCCTTCTCCTACCAATAGCTATACCAGAATAAAGCATAGTTATACCTGTATAACTGTGGGCACACCAAGGAAGTTTTACCATGTTAGATATACCAGCATAGTTAAAGCAGTACAGCCTTTGTGTGTAGACCTCACAACACCTCAATAAGGTAGCTAAGGACCATTAGCTCCATTTTACAGATGGGGAAATTGAGGCAGTATCGGTCTGGTGAATTGAACATTAGAGTGGAACCAAGGAGACCTGGGTTCTAATACCAACTTCTCCTGAACTGCAACAGGATTGTGGCAACTCACTCAGCCTCTCTGGGCCTGTTTTGTCTACACAGATTGTTTATTCTTTGGAGCGGGGACCGTTTCTCCCCACATACAGCACGAGCACAATGGGGCCCTGAGGCTGGTAGGACTGACAACAATAACAGCAAAGGTTCAGAGACATTTCCCAGGCTACGAGAGGCGTTGGTGTCAGTGCAAGAATTAGAGCTCAGAAGCTAATCTGGCACAGGCAGATCTAATAGCTATTTGTGGTGTCTGACTTTGGGTTCCAGGAGTTCTTATCTCCCAGCATTGTGCTCAGCTGTCTAGAAAACACTCCCTATTGTCTATTAGACAAACATCTGTCAGGGATGGTCTAGATAATACGTAGTCCTCCTGCCGTGAGTGCAGGGGGCTGGACTAGATGACCTCTCGAGGTCCCTTCCAATCCTACAATTCTACAACAGTAACTGCCTATACAAGACCTGGGAGAGTGGGTTGGAATTTACTTGTATAGATCATAAGAATAAATAGACCGCTTGATTAATGCTTGCAAAGTGCTTTCAGGACTGAAAGCATGGTATAAATGCTGACTGCTATAATTATACACTGTGGCACCAGGAACAGGCTTTAAATGAAGCTGAGGAAGTTCAGGAAGAATGGGAGCTAGGAATTGCCATGGTGAATTCCTTGGATATTTTGATGGGTCATAAACAAGTGTCAGGACACATAGCAACTCTTAGGGAGCTCCTCCCACTCCTGAAATCATTCCATTCAAAGACAAGTGAGAGGGAGGAAAGTTAGAGGCAAAACAAAAGGCCACACACACACATATACATTCCAAAAGGATGCTACAACAGGGCCATTTTTTATACAGTTTGCACTTTGCTTTTCAGTCCTTTCTGAATAGTATGCAAGTGGGAAGAAAAATATGGGGACGTTCCTGTAATGCTGCAGCTTAGGGGGTGAGCTGGGGCGCAGGGCCGAGCAGGTGATATAGGAAGGCAGGTGAGCTGTAATCTGGATAGCTGAGTAGCAGCTGTAAATCTGCCACTGTGACTTGCCTCCATTGGAGGCAAGAAAGGAACTGGAAGGATGCTGCTGCATCTGGTGCTGGTGCGGGGAGGGGAAGAAGAAGGAGCGTAGCAGCTGCACCCAGAGATAAAGTTTTCTTGAGGCTGTTGGGAAGCAGGGGCTGACGTGTAACCAGGTCAGTGGGGTTACAATGCACATTATAAGGAGGTCTATGATGGACCAAGAAATAGGAGCTGGGGAAATGCTCAAATCTGTTGAGACCCTCCTCCTATTAGCCCCACGTTACCAAAACTGCTTCAAACTTGCCACCTGGACCTGGGATCTAGGCTTTTTGCCCAACAAGGGAGACTCTTGGGACACATGCTAGGGTTCAGCTCCTGCTGGGCAAGCTGCTGCTTAGCATGTGAACCTGGGAAGCCTGAAGCGGAAATCCATGTCCTGAGCAAGAGCTCTGTTGGTGCCCCACGGGCATCCCTTGCAGTGCTCACGGGCTCGGGACAGCAGGTTGCACTGATTTGTTCTAGCTGAAAATACACAGCATGGGGGCTCTTTTCTATTGTCCCCTTTGCGAGGTGGGGAAGCAAAACACAGGCACTGTCTGCACAAATGCACAAGCCTCAAATCTCTTTGTTACCGTGTTCAGTACATAGCCCGTATTTTCAGTGCACTCTGCACAGCTCCTGAGCTCTGCAGCAGCATGGCTGACAGCCTTCAAGAGGCCACACAACTCTCTATAACCAGGAGTCCAGGCCATGCTCACCTGTCTCAAGGTCTCCATGGCAGCAGGATAACCAGATAACGTAGAGCTACGTGAACCTGGCAACCAAAACACAGAGGAAAATGTAGCTCAAATCCTGGGCTTCACTGATCTTGACATTGACCCTCTCCAATGAGTATATCTGTATGCTGGAAGCCAGCTGAATGGTAAAAACATGCCTTGGCAAAGCTTCCCCCTAACCCCAAAAGTGGCTCAGCTTCCTGGTGGGTGACCACGTATGTCAACATATTTCTGGTGATGAGCCCCTTTAAGAAGCTGACAGCCTAAATGAGACAGTCATATAAAAGGTCATATTCTTACAGACAGAGGTATGACCTAGCTGCCTGAAAGCCAGACTGGCTCCCTGAGACTCCTGGATCCTAGTCCAAGTCCTGACACCAAGTCCCTCTGGGGTCTTCAGCAAGTTACTCCTGTCTCTCACTTTCCCCACCTGTAAAATGGGAATAATAATAGTACCAGCTGCACAGGAGGTTATGAGACTTAGTTTGTAAAGTGCTCTGAAGTGTGGAGGTGCTATGTAAGTTTGAAGTCTAATTACTGTAAGCTCCATAGGTGAGCCCTTAAGCATGTAGGCCCAGATCCCCAATGGTATTTAGGCACCGAATTCCCAAAAAATTACATCCAGTTGTAACCAATGGGAGTTAGGTGCCTACATACCTTTGAGGATTTGATAACTCCCTGGGCATGGTGATGACCACCCCCGCACCACACACACGGCCCTGCTCACGTAAAATAGCAAGAAGAGTTTTAGGAAGTCACTAAAGGAGAATCTCCACCCCAGCCACAAGGAGGTGAGCAACATGAGAGATGGATATAGGGTGACCAGACAGCAAGAGTGAAAAATCGGGGTGGGGGTAATAGGAGCCTATATAAGAAAAAGACCCAAAAATCGGGACTGTCCCTATAAAATCGGGACATCTGGTCATCCAATGTGGATATAAAATTGTCCGTTGAGCATAAGAGCAGGCCAAATCCAAGCCCATTCGTGTAACAGGGAGCTGCTCCACTGGTTTCCATGGGACCGTACCTGCTGCCATCTGCGCTGTACAGGCTGCAAGGTGTGCACAGAACAGGGAAGTGACTCCTGCAGGTAAACATGAGCCTAGAGCTGTGTTACCATGAAACTGAGTGCTAAAGGAAGCCAAATCCATTAAAAAAAAGGCACTGTGGATCCTATCCATGGTAACTCAGACACTATGGTGACAAGGGCCATAAAGGAGACAGATTTCAAGAGACAATCTAGGGCGTATTTCTGTTCTTAGGATGAAAACGGACATTTTTCCCCTCGTAGGGTAACATGGGTTAGTGCTGGTGAAACGTACAAACTAGACCGTCCCAGTCTGAAGCCCCTAGACACCAAGACAGGCAGAGCATGGGCAGAGTTGCGCAGACGCCTGCCTCCTAATCTGGAAAGAACATCTTCACAGGTGATGAGTGGGTCGTTAGCTAGCCCTGCTTATTGCATCCTTAGCCTCTCTCCGCTTCTAATTACCCCATGGATCCCGTTCTGCTTAACAATGGACTGAGACCTCCCACTTTCATACTGACCATGGCACAGTCATCAGATGGGCAGGACATCTGAGGTCACTGACGAGCTAGGCTGGCTTCAAACCAGTGATTATGTGTCTCATTGGTAGTGACTTGACTGTTCATCCTCAGCTAGACACTGCCCGAAGAGGAGAACCACTCTGAATTTTGTTTAATGTGGATTGTTCTGTCAGCTCCTGGAAAATGGAGATAATGATATTTTCCTCACTCTGAGATCTATGGACTATATCTACCATCTAGACATTATTACTCAACTTGAGTAAAGGTATCAGAATCTGGTCCTAAATACATAAAACAAAAACTGTAACATCCAAGTAAACAGGGAGGGATGCAACATTGATATCAGTACACAGCAGGTCAGACTCCCAAAAGATTTGCAAAGCAAAGATAGAGAAATATGCTTTCCACTCCCCTGCTTTCCCCCAAAAATGTTATTAACCTGTCCCTGTCCCCCCATCACCCTCCATAAATGTTCTTTGTTTACAAAGGTAACACTCCCAGATATGAGTTCTCTTCCCCTATACGTGAGACTGACTAGGACTGGTGCCAGTAGTTTATCGATAGTATTACATATGTTCCAGCAAAGAACAACTTTGGTACGAAAAGGAGAAGCAGTCGTGCTTCTGGGGCTAGCCTGTGATATTGAATAGCACCCTGCACTATGAGTCAACGGGACACCTGAGTACAGCACTGCTTAATGTAAGGGTAGTGTAATTGGATCCTTCATTATTATCCTCTGTCCCTTAGGACCCTGAACGTTAAGGGACTTCAATATTAGCCATCACTGAGTGGGAAAATCTGCTCAGCTCTATGACTGACCATGGGTATTTCAGCCCTTTTCTTCTCTTCCTTTCCCATTCTTCTGTTTCTTTCTTTTTCCCCTTCCCTCTATCGCTTCTCCTTTGAATCTCTCCCCCTGCAACAAGTGCCTGTTCCCCCCTCCATCTGGGGAATTAATCAATCAGCACTGAAATAATTAACATTAAGGGCCAGATTGCCAAAGGTGCAGAGCATCCAAATTCTAGTTGAAATCAACCAGAGCAGCAGGTACTCAGCACTGACAAAAAGTCAGAGTTTGAAAGTGTGATCAGGAAGCTATAAAGTTGACATCTCAGGGAGGTAATGGGATCACACCTGCCCCTGGGGAAAATCACTGCTTTAGTTTAGAGGCCGACTACATTTCTGAAAGTTCTTTGAAAGCGTAAGCACTAGAGTTAAAGTGAAAGCTGAGAGTGAGCAGGATCAGAACCTGTCATGGAGGTCACATAACCACATAAAGTGGGCTAGGTGGTTGAACCAGGTTTTGTTCATCACTTTCACTACCTCCTCCAATGAAGGCCTGGGACAAAGTCCTTTAAATCAATAGGACTCTTTCCTTTGCTATTTAATAATACGTGCAAGTAGGGGACCTCTGAGTTTGATGTGAAGTAGGTTTAGATAAATCCACTTTCTCCCCCAAATTAATTTTTTAAAGGAGTCGATATAGCTGGTAAAGTCTCCTGATTTCCAAGAGGGAGATTGTTGAGCTAAATACTGTGTGGGGATTTAAAAAAAAAAAAAAAAAATCAATTACTGGTCATTTTTTATGTTTTGTAGATTAATGTCTAACCCTGGAGGTTTTCCTTTCCTGGCAGGTTTGGACAGCACGCAACTGCTCGTTCAAGTGACATTCATAGGTCAGATAAGAGTAGCACATAGGCTGGGAGCACTTGCTTTGTCTGTGAGTCTCCCCCTGTCCCAAAGTCACAGGAGTAAAGCCCAGTGCAGAGTTAGTTTGGAAACGAAGACATGGAAATCCTCCAGAGAAAGCACTTTCTTGCACTACCCAGTATTATTGAACCTCCCAGCAGCCCTGACAGCCTAAATATTCTCCTTCTTTTGGAACTGAGGGGGTAAATGGTTTACCTTAAAGTTATGGTGGAAGTTTGTGATGGGGTAGGCTCTGGAACACAGGTGTCCAGATTCACATGGCTGCACTTCCCTGCACAGGACCATCCTTTCACCTGGGAAGGGTTATTTAGGCCATTCCAAGATGAGCAGTACATGTTGAAGGGAGAGAGAATCGCTTCTCCCTGCCTCAAGTGAGCATCCCACCTTGTGAGAGGCAAGATTGATTGCTGGTGTGTAAATCCTTCAGCATAAGGAGCAGTCACACCCTTGCATTAGTCAAGATTCCCCTCTGTGCATTTAGAGCTGTTCCACACTAGTTCGGGAAGGGGTGAACTTTTCACACTGAAGTCTACAGACTACTGGTGCTCCATAGAGGACTACTTCTTATTTCCAGGGCGTAAGATCAGTAGTTTCTTATGTAAGAAGGTAATGTTAAGTGCCACAAGCATGATGTGTGACCTCCAATGGGATGGTGGGGGGGCCAGGGGTTGCACATGAGACCTTGAAGATGGATCCCCCACAGCAAGAGGGCCAGAAGCTCCAGGATAGAATCATGCTGATAGAAGTGTAAGGCTTAAGAGCCATACTTTAAAAGCAACTTAATATTCTTACCTGTGTTCCCCCTGTTCCACCCCCTAATGTGGATTTTTTTTTTTTTTAAAGCCAATTCCTCCAGGCAACCACTGATTTTAAGTTACAAGACAGCTCATTCAATCTTTAAATTCAGAAGTCTAACACATCTCATTACTTGGATTACCTTTTTGGACAGACCCTATTTATCTAACAAGCAAATCCAAGAAGGAGCCACTAGTTTGGAAGCGTTAACGCTCCAAAAAGGCTTGATCAGTTGTACTAGCTAATGAAAACTTTAGTTGCTACATCAAAGTAGTCTGCAGCAAAGCAGTTTAGGATTGTTATTAAGTGATTTTACAGCTAGCATATCTGGAATACGAATGACAGCCAGCATCCAGTTAGGACCCTCAGCCTAATGAGGTCATCTCAGGACCAGTCAAATGACACTCTGGAAGAGGGTCTAAACTCACTTCAGAGAGCAACATCTTAAGGTCAGTAGCTAATTTGATGAGCTGGAGACTCAACCATGCAAACAGTATTAAGTGTTGCCTGACCTACAGAGTTCAGTAGATATTTGCAACATTTAATGTTAACTGTTTCTCCATAACGTAGCCAATTTAGATTTCCATGCCTTTGGAGCCTTCCACCCTAAGCATTCTGTAGTTCAATCTGCTAAGTATGGAAGTGTTGTTTTTACTTTGCAAGTCTGGTATGAAAAAGAAACTAGAAGCTTTTTAAATGTGTCAATTCACCTTTAATGTTTGAAAAATAAAAAGGTATTTGAGCAATTGCAGTTATGAAGGGAACATCTCTTGCTCCACAGAAGAGTGTGAACAGGTTCACATCAGACTCATGCTTGGAAAAAACAAACATACATTCTCCTTTTTAGATCAAAAGTGGAGTTCTGTATAGACAAAAGTCGCCAAAGTGCCCTGGTTAGTCCAAGGCATCTCACCCCCAGATTGGAAGTTTTCTGTCAACGTGAAATAAATTAAGACACCACATCCTGTCTAGTTACAACATGGTTCTATCAATATTACAAAGTTAGGTATACTTTGGATTTTGCACAGTCTACAGACACAAGGACTTTTACTTCAGGAAGAAGTCAGCCTGGGTCATTAAGTCATTTCACAATTAATAGCTACACTTTCTCCCTTCTCCCAATACAGCAAACAAAAAGCAGTGGCATGTTACTTTCAACAATCAACTTGGTTCACCTCGAGAGTTACGAGTCACCTTGCCCTAGAACAGAATTCACTCCATTCTAGAAATTTTGCCCATATTAACCACCAATCAATAGGCTCTCGCTGCAAGCACCAGGTTTTGCAGAAGCCACCAGAGGTGTTTTGTTTTTTGTTTTTTTTTTTTCGGGGGTTGGGGGGGAGGAGACTGACACCACCCTAGGATGATCCAGAAGAACTTCCTTGCAGTTTGAACTAGAAGACAACACTGCTGACCCTACTGGAGATAACGACCTTCTGTCTTCAGAGAATATATTCACAAGTTTCCCCTCACAAAACAGCTTCTGCTAAGAGAGGAGAGAGATTTGGAACACAGAAGCTATTCCTGAAGGATTTTCCACTGTAGCTGATAGAGACAACAGTGGCCATCTCCAAGTCTTCCAGATGACTAGGTTACTTTAGGGAAAGACCTGAGTTAAGGCAGTGTTGTCTTGTTAAAGACATGCCCGATCAAGTCTTTCAGATTCTAGTGTCAATCACTACATTTAAAATTTTCTAGTCCATTTTGGAACAGAGGCCAGTTGGCCTAAGAGAGTTAGTCTCAGTGGCAGCAACTAAGATCTGGATCACCCCATCACCAAGCAGCCAAGGCCAGGAGATCCTTCCTCCTACAAAATAAAAAAAACCCCAATAATAATTTAGGGGGAACATTTAAGTTTCAGACTAGATTAAGTTGCTGTGAGTTTGGTTGATCCATGTAGGCTGATCTGAGGGCAGTGGTGTGGGCATTTTCTACAGAAAACATCAAGGCCCAGTTGTATGATTTGCCATGCAGTCCCAAGACAGGATATACTTTTTTGAATGAAAACCTTGTTAAAAAGCCTCCCTGCTAACTTACATGGGCATTATAAGGCCTTTCTCCCCACCAACAGCTGAGATGGCCAGCGAAGACAAATCGACACAGCTCCCAAATCCACCCCACAGACTAAAACTGAAAAGGAAAGTTGACGTTCCTCCATCGATACACACACAGACGTTGAGACAGTCTAATAAGAGTATTTACTATGAATGCAATAAGATCTCTTTTTGGGCTGCTGAACAAAAAAAGTGTTTTCCCCGCCTTACCCAAGAAAAGGTTACCACTGGGGGAGCTGTTTGTGGAACAGTTTTATTTCTTCCCACTGAAAGGCCATTGTTTAAGCATTTACAGTTTTCCCTAGTGCAATACAACCAAAAAAAAAAAAAAACCAAAACCAAAAAGCAGTAACAAAAAATGCTGCCTTCTTCCCAGGCAACTACACAGAAGTAGATTTTACTGCAACATATACACATTAAATATAGTATACAGTCCATGCAGCGGCACAGCCATGTTAAAGGGAATCTTGGCTTCAGCCATCAGTGCATTACAGTCCAAATTTCACTGGCTCCGACTTCCTATCCAGACTTGAACAGAAGAATTGCAACCTGACCCAAGTAAAAATAGATGAAGTGCTTTGTCTCATGTGTTACATAGCTGCCAAAATTTCTGCCAACAATGCAGTGCCAGGTAGGGTTGTATTTCTTGTCAAATTCCTAAGAGGGAGAGAGAGTACAGTAGTTAAGACCAAGAAAGCCCACACCAGTCTGAAATATACATTCCTAACCGGTTACTGTTAGATACAAATGCAATGGAAATCTGAAGACACACAGGTGGATGCAAGCTACTACTACATTACTGATGTGCTAATTAGCAGGTGACAAAAGGGCCGCACTGGAGTGTGGAAGAGTTCCTATGCCAGGTACTTATCGGAGTGATTTATACACAAGCTCCAGGCCATAACGGCAGATTTTAAAAGTCCCCTTGGCACAGTGGTATTCAAGCCACATGCATAGGCCAGTTGTTCCACAGAACCGTTTAAACCCTCCCATTCCAAGCTGACTCACAGAAACAGTACTTTGGAATGCTTGTTCCAGTAAGCCACTGGAGTATGCATCCGATGAAGTGAGCTGTAGCTCACGAAAGCTTATGCTCAAATAAATTGGTTAGTCTAAGGTGCCACAAGTACTCCTTTTCTTTTTGCGAATACAGACTAACACGGCTGTTACTCTGAAACCTGGATCTTAAAGGTCACTTGAAAAAGGAAAAAAAAGGCAGGCTTCAGACATTCTTCATAAAGCAGCAGAAGAGTTTGTGAGAAGACTTTCTAATGTAAACAAGCAGAATAATTCACACATTGTCTGCCTTGGGAAGACTTCAGCAAAGCCGAACGCTGAACAAGTGAAGTAGTGTTTCATTGGGATAAACAATTTAAATAATTTAGCAATTGAGAGGGAAGGGTTTCTGGTAAGGATTGAGAGCTCTCATCCCTTCAGTTAAGACAGATCTCCCATGACCCAGTCTTCAGGCAGAACTAGGGAAATATCAGACTCAACAATCCTGATTGGGGGTGGGGTGGGGGGGGGTGTAAAAGAGTGAGAAAGCTTCAGACTATACACCAGAAAGCAACAAAGCACCAACAACAAAGACAGCTGAAGTCCTTTGCGAGTAACCTTTCTTCCATTTCATGTGCAGTAAGCCATTTCCTTTATATTAGGAAAGGAAGCAAATATGCAACAAGCCATTTTCTTTCCTGAGCTTTAGTTGTCTTAGGTTTTATTCCATTCCCTTGTTGCACTGTCCCAAGAGCCTTCTGGGTTAGTCACTTTTTTGACTGGAAAGGCCAGATTTTAAGAAAATATAAAAGATATGCTCAACTCGTTAAGACCATTGAATTTCAAATTGAATTAGAGTTGAACAGAGTTAAGTAGTTTCAGGTCCCACATTGGGTCCCAAACCCCCTGGCCTACTTTTGGCTTTATAATATTTTCCTCTGTTTCCTTCCCCCCAAGTGCTCTCTCTCCCTTGTTGCTGTGTGAAGGGTCTACACAAACAGGGGAAACCAACTATGCCACAAGATGCCATCAAATGCATAAGGTCAACAAACTGAAAGATACTTTGATCAGTCAGTTCCTCTAATCTTCAGGGGTTCCTCAGATAAATCCAGGTAAAGAGTTCAGACAGACATGAGATGTTTAAGTTGCATCATCTCCGCAGGCCAGCTCCATTCACCTCAATTAGAGCTGGTGTTCAGAACTTTCAAAAACTCATAGTGTTAAGAATATATGTCAATAGGTAGAGAAGCCTGGGGCAGAGGGGGAGGGGAGAAAGAGGGTGAAAGTGGAAGTTTACTTAGCCTAGAAATGCTATGCAGAAGCAAGTAAGTTTCACTTGACTAGATGAGCTGGGTTTTGTTTGTTTTAACTACAGTAGCCACACAGAGTTTAAATCAAGTCACACCTTCCAAAGATTCAGAAGATTGCAGAGAGATAGCAACAATACGGTAAGTCGCTACTTAAGGTAAATAGCAACCAAGTCCTTTTAGCTTGGCTAGCCAGAAAGAATGGTCCATTGGTTAAGGTGCTACCCGAGAACTTGGAAAACCCGAGTTCAAGTCTTGCTCTACCTCAGACTGCCTGTGTGATCGAACCCAATCATAGAATCAGTCTCAGCTGCCATCTGAGAAACAGGGATAACAGCACTGTCCTATCTCAGAGGGGTATTGTGAGGCACTCCGGTACTATGGGGATGACTTTGATAGTCAACATGTCCCAACGAACCTATGCCATTTTATAGCAGCTACATAATACCTTCTTTATATAGGCTGCAATGTCTTTCTCGATGTTGTACTTCTCCATTGCCTGCGTAGCACAGTCTACAGCATCCTGCTGCATGTCCTCAGACATGTCTGCATTCTTGATCACAGCCTTTCTGTCAGACATTGTGAACCTAAGGAAGAACATAAAGTATTAAGATGTGCCCATAGGATTCTGCTACAGTTCTTTCATGCATTAGAATACAGTGTCTACATGATGTAAAACAGTTCTGGATACAGCGTTCTGTATTTATATTGCAGGTTATACCAAACCCATCTTGCCCAACATCTGGTACTAGGCACACTACACAGTATATCCTAGGATATACTATTAGGTTGTGGAATGCTGTAGTACATGAAGCTACTGAGAGATTAGACTAGAGACAGCCAAGTATCACCACTTGTACATACATTTTTAGCTTTAAAAACCCATAAATCCTATGCAGAGATCTTCTACTCCTTTAAGTTACAGGAACAGCAGTCCTGCAAATCAATAAGCAATGGCTAAAACCGCATTTCCTTACAGGTATAGCCAATGGAGTGGAGCAGTAATATGGCTCTACCAACAGCAGCCCCCAGACTATGTTTGTCTCCACACTGATTGTAGGTCAATGCATTCAATGGATATAGTAGCAGAAACCTTTAGTATTTCACTCAAGTGTGTACACATTCCCTTTAAATGTAAGGTTAAGGGTCATACGTTCCAGCTGTTCTTGCTAGTTCAGACCAGAACTGCAGCAGTTTCAGATCTAGTTTACCTCCCTGTGTCATGGATTCCCTTTTGTACTTTGCTCAGCTTGACCAATGAAACCTAAACAGTTTTGCTTGTGTCTCATGCACTGCACAACACTGCAAAATTGGGATGTTAGGGTTGACAGTTCTGCTGTGGAACAATGCTTCCATCCAAGACAAGAGAGCCTACCTGGGACCTTTTAAGAGCCTGAACTGTGGCATGCCGGAAAGAGGTAAAACACCCTGTCACTCTGCTAAAACTAGTTAGGGAGTTCTAGACTAGCCAGTGATAAGCCACCCATATGTAGGTCTCAGATCCCCTGCTAAGGGCACAGCCACTAGTTGTAGCTAGTTTTATATGCAATTTAATGTTTCAGTCCTTACTCAGCCAAAACACCTACTAAAAACAAACTTGTGAATTTTGCCTGAGCTAAGAGTGGACCTGTGTTGATTAGTACTTTTGACGTATGACCCATTTCAACTAGCACATGGGCAACATACAGCCACTTTGAACTCGGGTCTCCATTGTTATTTTGGTGGAACAACTGGAGAATCAGGCATGATATTGGACCAGTTTAGAGCCTTCATCTGAAGGACTACACAAGTGAAGGGCAGCTGTCTAGATGATGCCCATGGCTGCTGGTTATCATATTTTGCTTTACCATAGGATCACCACAAAAAAGTTACTTACGTTTTAAGGATGTAGCCTTTTTACAGTGGAGAATGTGTCAAATTAGGTTTGCAAAGCCCCATTAAGTTTACAGTGCCATAACAAGGCTTAGTAAATCCTGAGCTATATTACTAGCACTATATGTTTGGAGGTAGGAAACCCATACATGTTTAACTCCATTAAGGAGACAGTCTGCTACAATGATTGTTTCCTAGAGCAGTCCCAGAAAAACTGAAGGAGTAGCTTTGTTATAGCAACTAAAGGAGCCTGCTATCCAGAGAATGAAAGAAAGAATCCAGTTACATAACAGCCCTATGACAACAATGCTTCAATTCTTTATTCTGCCTGCAGTTGAAGACTCCTAGTGCTCTAATTTATAGATTTTAGATACCATGTATAATTGAGCATTGCTATTAACACGCACTAATAGCATTAAAGGAATAGGATGGGAATTCATCTAGAATGCCAGGAAAGAGCACGTGCATTTGTAAGAGTTTTTAGGAAACCAGTTACAGGTACCTTCCACCCCCCACCCTCCCAGATCATTGGGGTTTAAAAATCACTGTTTAGCAGGAGGGGGCAGAATTGGAGCCTCAAGTATGTCAACAACCACAAAGGAAAGCCCTAGAGAGACAGCCAAGCACCCAGGACAAGCCACATGTGGCTGCTTCAAGAGTCAATTCAGAGGCATCTGTAATTACAGGACTGTCAGTGAGAGACCTGCAGAAAGGGTCTTCCTTCCTGGTTCTTATTTAGAATGGGAATTCCTGGGAGCAGGGACAAGCCTGCCAAGCACTAGTCCTGCCAGTGCTGCAACAACTGAAAACAACTCCCTTCTGCTAAGTATGTAGATGTCTCCTCTCCTTTCCTCACCCGCCCCTTTTTGAGCCATACTCGCCTCTCTCCTGGCTACAACATCCTTTTCACAACAGCAGCTGAGCGAGGATGCTGCAGACACTGTCGTCTGGAAAGGGGAGGGTGGAAGCGTGAACAGGTTAGGGAGCAGCACGCAGAGCCACAGCACCAGAGGCCAAACATCATTCTCCTTGGCATTGCCAAGCACAACTACTCCACCTGCAGATCAGAGCAGCAGCTCCTCCCCTAGCCACAGGGCTGGGCTTAACAATACCACGACACCCCTCATCCTCCTAGAAAGGGCCAGAGACAGCTCACTCCCTACCCAAGGAGGCTTGGCTGCTGTTGCATTTCCCAGGGGGAGAAGCCACCAACACAGGCCTCAAGAGAGACTGGCCCAGGCAGAAACTGACACTTAAACTCATGGGGAGAAGCTTATCCCTGAATTAATGCCACAGAACAGGCAGAACATTTGCCCTTTCCTATAAGGGAGGGAGCCTTCCTCTTTACTCCTGAAACAGAGACCAGAGCCACCTCCTACTAGCACAGGACTGGTCCCTACACCACCCTAGTGCATTTCCTCCAGCTGCAGCCCCGCCACTGTTAAGCTGTCCCAGGGGAGGAGGTTTCCATGCAGTCCCCAGCAGCCCAAGGCTCGCGGAGGTCTGGAGGGGGGAGAAGAGGCGTGACCTTCACTTTCCGAGCCCCCAGGGGAAGCGTCTAGAGCTCGGCTCACGAAGATGACCTTGCCTCGGAGAACGCGGATACTCGGCCTGGACAGGGCAGGCCAGAGGATGCAGCCCCGGCTGAAAGCCACGGGGTGGGGGCTGCATGGGAGACCCATCCATGCCCCGATGGAAACGGAGTCATCGGAGCAGCAAAGCCGCCTCCGGCTGCGAGAAGGGGCTGAGCAGAGGGGTCACTCAGAGGCTGCAGCAGGAGGAAGGGGGAGCGGGAGGAGAAGGAGGGGGTGGGGAATCTGAGCAGCTGCCCGGCTCCAAGGAAGGGGGCAGCTCCCAGGGGCAGAGCGGCCAGGTGAAAGCGAGGGGGGGCGGGTGCAGCCGCCAGCTGGAGCCGTGTGGGGGCTGGAGAGAGGTGCAGCCACCCCCCGGATTGCAGCCCACTCGCTTCCCACCCCCACCACGGCCAGGAGTTGCAGCCCCGGGGCTGCGGGGGGGGGAAGAGAATTGCAGCCCGGGGGGGCGGGGGCGCCCCCTGCCCTGCTCGTGAATGCACCAGGCCAAAAACAAAAAACAAAAAAAACCACGAAAACGAAAACACGCCCCCCCCGCGCCGGGCGCGCTCGGCTCACCTGCCCCGCGGG
The DNA here is from genome assembly GCF_015237465.2 of Chelonia mydas. Taxonomy (NCBI): domain Eukaryota; kingdom Metazoa; phylum Chordata; order Testudines; family Cheloniidae; genus Chelonia; species Chelonia mydas. The sequence continues at coordinate 8,226,582 of NC_051257.2, forward strand.
AGTCACCGGCAAACGGACCCGAAGCGCCTCCGCCGCGCACTGGCTCTGGCACCGGCTTCCCCCCGCTGCGCTGCCGCCCTGTGCCCCGCTCAGCCCGGCGCTCGCTCGCTCTCCGCCCGGCCGCCTCCCCCGCGCTGAAATAGCCGCCCCGCCCCTTGCAGGGGCTCCGCCAGCCGCCCTCGCCATTGGCTGCGGCGCGGCCTCGGCCCACCGCGACCAGCGTTCTCCCCTCGCCCGTCTCTGCCTACATCTTGTTTCATCCCACAATGCCGCGAGCAGGCTGCGGAGCGCGTCTGGCTCACGAGGTGGAGGGGGTGGAGAGCGAGCGGGAGGGGGGAGTAAATAAGACTCAGGGATTGGGGTGGCCTAGACCTGGGGGACCTTCCTGCAAAAGGGCTCGGCCAGATCTGGTTCCCTGTGGGAGCCTCGTGCTTTTTTTTTTTTTGGGGTGGGGGGGGGGTTGCAATCAACAGATTTGCTGCTCGTTCTGGGGCCTGATGCTGCTCCGGCCCCAATGCAGTGTAAACCCCCTGGACCGAAGTGGGGTCACTCTGGATCATAACCGGCCAAGTGGCCTAAGCTTAGGTCAGATTCAATCTCGCCTGCGTTCTACACGCCAGCTAGGATGACTCCCCCCCTCTCCCCCCCCCCCCGTGTCACATTGGTTGCTGACAAGTATTGACATCAGAAAGTGAGGGCGATGGCCATTGTTATTTGCACTAAAGTAATGGACCCAACATCCATTTTGGTTTCCTGCACTGTTCATTTTTTTATGAGTGCCTCGTTTTGGGTCTTTGTCGCACACAGTCCCCGTATTTGGACTTTGGATTGCTCTGGATTTACACCTCTGTGACCAGGAGCAAAATCTAAGCGCTTGTCCTGAAGGCCTGATTCTGATTTAATTTACACCAACAGGTTTCATGCTGATGTGTCCCTGTGGATGTCAGCGGAGTTACTCCAGGATGAGATCAGTTGGGCCTCTTAAGTCCAATCACTGTGTCTGGCAAGGATATAGGGCCAGTGCTTTACTTTGTGTTTGCTTATCTGGGTGCATTCGTCGTGCTTTGTGGTTTTATCATGGAGCGGTGGTGCCGCATGTCATCTTTGATGTGCACTAATAATAGGACTATGCACTGGCTCAGGGAGATCAGTATTGTATTCCTGGGTCTCCGAAAGATTCCAGGGCACTTTTTGTACAAGAAGGGATTTGCTGCAGTATCTTTGGCCATAGAAATCTCCCCGCCTCACGGTGGCGTGCACTAGTCATCTGTGCTCTTCACCCCAGAAGTTGGTGCATTTCCATAGTGCCATATGTATATAGGATCTTATCCTGCAACTGGATCTACACAAGCAGATCCCTGCACCCATATAAAGCCTCATAGAGTTCAGGGATCCATGCACATGGATCTGATTGGAGGATTGGGGCCATAGTTTGTAAAGTATTCTTGGGATGAAAGGCATTACATAAAGTAAAAAGTGTTTTGCCAGTGTTAATTAATTGTAATGATACTGCACGCTTCTACAGTGCCTTCAGTCGGAGTGTATGACAGACACTAATTAAGTAAGCCTCACAAAATGCTCCTGTGAGGTAGGTAGGCAGGCAGTATTACAGTGTCTCTCATTTACAGAAGAAGAAATTGAGGCACGGAGAGAGTGAGTGATTTGTCCAAGATCACACAGCATGTTAGCAGCAAAGTCAGGAATAGATCCTGTGTCTCTTAATGCCCAATCATGTGACCCTCCTCCTTCCATTGACATTATATCAAAAGCCACTTGTAAGGACCTCGGATAGAAATGTACTATTGATTGACACCCTGCAGTGCCTCTGCCACAACATCTCTAGGGCAGGAACAACACATATTCAAAACCCTACCGTACACAAGGACTGCAGAAGAGGCAGGTTTGTCCTTTGTCCAACAGGTATGGCACTGCGCTAGGTGTCAGGATTCCATTTTTGGCTCTGATGCTGACTTACTGGGTGACCTCGGGCAAGTCACATCCATCTCCCTGGGCCTTAGTTTCTCCTATGTAACCTGAGGATAACGATGCCCTCCTTCATCAAGTGCTTTCAGAACTCATTTGTCTCGATGGGACTAAAAGGACTCCTCACCATATAAAAACCAGGTGAGGCCTTTGACCAAACTGAGGAGGACTGGCTGTTTCTGGAGGTCTAGATATCAGTGGTGGCCAAGAGTGCTTCTCCAACTTCTCCTGACCATTCCTTGTCTTGTGGAGCTGGTGACAGGTTGGAGGGAAGGTGGGTGTCTCATGTCTAATAGTGAACTCCAATTTGCTCGGTAAACCCCATTTTGTTTCAGGGGTTCTGCTTTGTATTGTAATCTTCATTATGCAGTGTGACCTTGATGTTCTATTGTAGCCTCTTTTGTGGATTACAGCATCTGGAAGCTGGCACAGAACAATGTAGTGCCATCAACATTGCATAACTCTTCCCTTCTAGAACAATGGATTTTCTACCAGAAGGGCTATTGATTTTGAATGATTCTCTGCACAGAAGCTGATGGGATAGGGGCTCGAACCCAGAATTCCTCCATCTGAAGCACATAGGCCACAGGAGGAGAAACACATGCCAGAAGATCAAACTAAGAAGGAAGGCAGGAAAGGCTGCATCACCTCTGGTCGCTGTCCAAACCCAGGACTTATGGAGGACTGAAATCAGATTTGGAGGGCTGCATTCAGGACTCTTTGCTATGCAAAGATCTGTAACTCTCCAGTGTGCTTTGTTAAGAGTAAAGTGTTTGTGGTTAACAAATTTCTCTGTTAAGACTGTGTTCCTGTCTTTCCTGCCATGTTATTTGAGAAACCAGAACTCCCACAGCCAGGTGGATTCTGGGGGAATGTGTCTAAGCAGCTCAGGAGATCTAAAGCACTTGTTCCAGAGTTCAAGGTGGCTGGACTGCAGCGTTTCACTGCCCAAATAGGGTGTGAGATAGGGGATCTGCACCTGGGAGACCCAGACCTAGAAACAGTGACCAGTGATTATCAGCTAGTGCAGAATGTAGTTGGCCCATTTTCTTAGCAGTGTTTTGCATGCGGAGTACATGTATTCTGTGATTGTACTGTGCAATTCAAGGTTATGGTGCTGATCTATAAAGCCATCTACTGTTTGGGTCCTGGGCATCACTACCTCTCTCTTTGTGCTTTAACCCATCAACTGAGATCAGCTGGGACACTGAAGCAGACAAGTCCTCAGATGCATATCTTTACGGGTTAGAGGGAGCAGTGTTTGCAGTGCAAGGTCCTCAGCTCTGGAACTCATTTCCTAACTCGGTCTAAGAAAGCCATAGTTTGTTGGCCTTATTATGCAGACAAAACTACACAGGATCGTTTCAGGAGACAAGACAAGATGTCACGTTTATTATAACACAGTTTGATTTATGACCAATAACTAATATCTACACACACACACACACACACATCAAATGTTCTGCTGTATAGTTACCAGTCCTGAATGTAGCTTGAGTTCGTGGCTTGGGTTCATAGCTTGTGGCGGCTAACTGGCCAGGAAAGCCGGGCACAAGGAAGAGCTGGGTCTCTGTCAGGCATGCACCGATGCCCTTCCATGTTGGCAGCAGAATGTTACCCTCCAAAGTCTTCCATCTCACCCATCCTTTTTGTAGGCTTTAGTTTGAATCCAGAGTCTATAGGTCTTGCTGTGTCATGCTGCCTCTGGGTCCGGTGTGATTGATCACCCATCAATTGCAGACATGACTTTCAGCCTAGGACCTGGCTTTGATTTTTCTTCAATTGTACTTTTGTTCTTTTCTTTTTAGGGTGGCCTCTTCTTGCTTTGTCAGGGCTGTTGTCTGCATCTTCAGCCGCTGGTGTTTACACTTTATTTCCCCAGGACAGGCTGGGGCTGGAGGTTGATTCCATCATCCATACATACCTCATTCACACATCTAAACTCCACTAATAAGATTGCAAAATGAAGGTTGCAGCAGGGTTTTCAAAATGGAGTGAGCATTTTAAAATGGAGTTTGGGACAAGTTAAAATGGAGTTTGAGTTACAATATGGACAAGTGTAAGGAATGGCAAACAATGAGCAGAAGTTACAATGTTGAAACAGTGTAAGTTTCAGTGATTTAAGCAGCAATTGGATTGAAAGTGAAACTCAATTATCCAGTTATTGGGGTACCTGGTTTTATGAATAAATGTAGTTTCATTCATAAAACATTGCTTATGAAGTTATATTAATAAAGTGAACAATTAAAAACAATTTCATTGATCAGTTCTACATTGTGGGCATACATATTTCAGTCTCTCTTTTCTCAGGCTTTTCCTTTTTCATGGTGAAAGGAAAGGTCACAGGAAAGTCCAGGAAAGATGGTAAGGAGGAAATAATGCCCTTTGCTAAAGCACCATCTCTACCTCCTGCAGGAGCCTAGGTTTACCTTGAAGATTTCCCATCCAAGCAGACCTAGCCCTGCTTAGCATGGGAAATCTGATAAGATCACAACCCTATGTGGTGCAGCTGCAGACAAGTGTACCTCTCCCAAACCGGGACATGCCGCTTACAGCAGCTTCATCTCCAGTCACCACAGGACCTTCTGTAGCCAGTTTGTAGCTGTTTAAACTTGGCTGTGGTGGCAATAAACATAAGAACCCTAAGACATTTCTGAATTAAAGGGCATTTAAAGGAAGCAGAGATCTAATGAACATCCCCTAGCCGATTCAACACCTTGAAAAGACGGACAAAGAGCACCCCAGGTTAGTGAGGCCGCTCTATAGGGGAGAAATGGAAATAATTACTTTTTCATACCCCTGTATCCTCACAGAAGGTACAGGAATCCCATCTGTAGGTAAAAAGAGAGAGTAATACAAAGGAACTGGGAGCAATAAGACTATTAAATCCCAAATGTTTCACATACACTTAAAAGCCAAGTTAGGAAGAAAACTCCCCATTCATCTCTAAATCAAGGTGAAGGGTTGTGTTGTTCCAGTTTTATGTTAGGGTAACTCTGCTGCCCGACTGGGCCTAGCTTCTTAAATGGCTACGTTGGAGGCCTCCAACAAAGAAGGAAAAGGAGAGAAAAGTTGTGTTGGAATTCATCTCTCTGCCCCCTATGCACGCGTAAATAAGATTTAGGAAGATGAAATGGTAGGGATAACTTGCAGACAGTGGCCGGGAGAGCAGCCTGGTCCATGATCAGTCATGTAACATACCTTTAACTATAGGCACATATGCGCCACGTGAACAGCTGTTTAGTCTTTCCCGCCTGGGAATCCTGCCCTCAATAAATGTACTCTCTCTATATACCTGGTCTCTTGGCTGCCTACACATGTGCCCATCTGTCAGGATGGCATCACGCCGGCTTGAATTTTGGTTGCTCCATTTCACTTGAGCACAGGTGCCAAGAAATCATGGGTTTAGATAAGTAGCCTATAAAAACACAGCAAGTGCCATCTCCTCTGCCACACTGCTGCTACAACACACCCCCTTACGCTCCATTGCATCCTTTGATACCCAAGAATGGATCACAGTGGAGTTCATGGGCACATCTGGCTCTTAACAAGACACATTGTAATTGCATGAAGGGCCTTGAGATCCATGGAGACCACTTGGGGTTCTGAAATCTGTGGAACATGATAGGAGAGTTGCTTCTAGGAAGACAAGTCTCGGGCGGATAATGGCACCCAGAGGACAGACCGGAGTTCAATTCCCAAGTTGTGCTCTTGCCTGAGAAGCTGCCAACCAGGTGCTTCCCTTTTACTAATTAAGTGTCTTATTTTCTGAAGTGACAATTGCAAGCAATGGGATGCCATTCACAACTAAAACAACAAATAAAATATGACTGAGGAAGCCAAAAAATCCAGCCATTCCAATGAATCAATAGGCAAAGTAAGGGAGAGGTCATGGAAAATAGTCAAAGATTAACTGATTCCATTTTCGAGACCTTAGTTTGAGCCTTGACTACACATACAGAACAGCCCGGGATGGTAGAGAGGCAGTGTGAGCTAGTGGCCGGGGACCTGGTTTTGACAATGATTTGCTATGGGGCCTCAAGCAAATCACTTACAGCCTGATTTTCAGGGATGCTGAGAATACACGGCTTCCATTAAGTTAAATGTTCAGCACCTTTACAAATCAGACCATTAATGTCTCTGTGCTTCATTTTCCCTGTCCATACAAGGAGGCTAATGATCCTTGCTGACCTCCCTCACAAGGGTGTGTTGTGAGAGTCACGTAGTGAGTAGTAGGGGACAGTGAAGATGTAAAGAGCTACGTATGCAAGCGCTCGGTATTCGTTCTATTATCCAAAGGAAGGCTCTGTTTCCAGCCAGCTTTAGATGGAACCTGCTCATTCACTACTGCTTTGGAGGGGCACTGCATGTGAGATACTTAGATAACTCTGACTTGTAGGACATGAAGATCAGGCCTCTCAATAATGATACCTAGCTCTCATAGAGCACTCTTCATTCAAGGATCTCAGAGTGCTTTACAAAGGAGGTCAATATCATTATCCCCATTTTACAGATGGGGAAATGGAGGGACAGAGAAATGAAATGACTTCCACAATTTCACCCAGCAGGCCGGTGGCAGAAGCAGGAATAAGAACCTGGATCTTCTGAGTCCTCATCCAATGCTCTGTCACCTTGGCCACACTGCCTCTTGTACGCTGGCACCCCTCTTCTCCCTCAGCACGCTCTGTTCTGTCAGGGTTGCATCAGAAGCATTGGCTGACTTCTACAGACATAGAGGTGTAAGTAAGAGGCATGACTTGGTACTCAGCCCATACGTATAAAAAGTAAAAGCTGCTGTGGACTTCAGTGTAACAGCATCAGTGCAGACCCCTATGGCAAAAGCTTTGGACCTGAGTCTCATTTGCACTAAGGTAGCACATAATTTATGCCAAATATAAGGCCCCTTTACACTGCCAGAGTGGTGTAAATGGACATCAAGCCCCTTAAGCCTTTGGAAGGCCCCGCACAAGTGGAGCAGAGTTATAAAAGAGAAAACGGTGGAGTAGGGAAGAGCTTCATCTTTATTATTATTTATATTACCATAGCACCTACATAAGAACGGCTAGACTGGGTCAGACCAATGGTCCATCTAGCCCAGTATCCTGTCTTCCGACAGTGGCCAACACCAGGTGCTTCTGGGGACTCAAAGCATTTTACAAACCTTAGTCACATAACACTCTGGTGAGATAGGTAAGTGACTGGCTAGTGTATATGTGTACCATGGCCATGAACTAAGTGGAATCAGATCAGTTCAATTATGTATATCATAGTGGTTACTATTAGCTACTAATGGAGGGTCTCCTTTAGCTTACCTGGTAGGGAGTGACCTGTCCTTTTGGAGTCAAAGGATCAGATTTCAGTTCTAGCCCTGCTGTCACCAGGAGGTCCCACATAATCATGATGTGAACCATAGTGACAACCAGGAAGTCCTAGGTAATAGCAATAGTTTTGTAACAATAAAATTGCAGAGGGGTAAACCGAGGCAGAGAATCACAGCAATGTAGGGCTGGAAGGGACCTCAAGAGGTCATTTAGTTCAATTCCCCCTCCCCACATGCTGAGGAGGAACCAAGTATATCGAGACCATCCCTGCATGGAGAGATGGCACAAGTTTCATAGATTCTAACGCCAAAAGGAATTGTTATGATTATCTAGTCTGACCTCCTGCATAACATAGCCCACAGAATTTCACTCAGGGATTCCTGTGACTTACCTAACAGCTCTCAGAAAGTCAGTGCCAGAGATGGGGACACAGCACAGGAGCTCCCCTCACCATCACTTCCTTGCTCTTGCCACAAGAACGCACACATTCAATATAAATAAATGCACCCATGCAATATAAATAAATTGATTTTAACAGGAGTAGCATCAAACAAACGGAAGGCAGTACATGGGAGTGTCTCTGCTGCAGTTGGAGTTGTCCACTGGAAGGCTCTCAGAGGGAATGAGGTGGCCTTAGCCAAGAACTGGTAATCTTGAAACAAGTAAAAAGAGACCAGGGAGGGAAATCACTTCACCTTCGTGCCCTTAATGAAACAGGACTTTTCTTCACACTTTGAAAATTACAGTTCTGCCTCAGCACACGCAGCCCCATTATTACATCTGCATGTCGAGAGCTGGGGGGAAATGATCAAGGAAGAATCCCCGGCAACCGTTTTTGTGATGAAGTGGACGCAAAAGTAGCTATTCTACAGTGAACTCCTGCCTCCAGGATAGACATGAATTAAAAAAAGGGGGAAGCTATCCAGGTGCCCGCATCTCTTCACAGATTCAGCAACCCTCCCCCGTCCACACACCTGACATCAATAGCAGCTATCTGGAAACAGTGCCTGAGGGAGGATGGAAGAGTGCCACTCATACAAACCAGCTGAAGTCTTGTCCCAGGGATGGAGGCACTGTCCTGCCGGAGGTGCTGTTTTTCATATGAGATGAAACTCAGGTCCTCCTCAGCACTTGTGTGCATAAAGATCCCACCACACTTTTTTGCAAGAGCAGGCGTGTTAAGTCCTGCACCCTGGCCAGATTCTAGTTTGGGTTACCAACATTTGTAATTCCAACATCCTGGTCACTCTAATTGCATCAGCCTCCCTAAGATTCCTTGGGTGAAATCCTGGATCCATGGAAGTCAATGGCAAAATTCCCATTGATCTCAATGGGGTCAAGGTTTCACCTCTTTTTCAACTGAGGCAGCACGGTCTAGTGCCGTGTTTCTCAATTGGTGGGGCGTGACCCTTGGGGGCCATGAAGGGGGTCTCAAGGTGTAGAAAATTTTATTAGAGTCGCAAACAAAGAAAATCTGGTTCCCCCACACCCCTGACCCTTCCAGGTGAAGTATTCTGTCAACCACTCAAAACACACACATAGATAAATTACACAGGCTCCTCGTTATCATTGATACATGTTTTTACTCTTAATTTTTACTTCAAATAAGCAGTTGCCAACCTCAAAAGGTTGGGAAACACTCGCCTAGTGGATAGAGCACTGGAATTGTTGTGTGATCATTCGCATGTCACTTCACTTCACTCTTAACATTTTTAATAAAATGTTCAATCTCTTTGGTCACTCGATTACAGACGTAAAAGTGGCAATTTTTCAACAAATAACTTCAAAAACAGACTCCAAAGAGAGACGGCTGAATTGGAATTAATTTGCAAACTGGATACAATTAACTTAGGCTTGAATAGAGACTGGGAGTGGATGTGTCATTACACAAAGTAAAATTATTTCCCCTTGTTTATTTCCCCTCCTACTGTCCTTGTAAACTGCGGGAAATGGCCCACCTTGATTATCAGTACAAAAGGTGTCGTCCCCGCCCCCGCGCTCTCCTGCTAGTAATAGTTCACCTTTCCTGATCACTCTTGTTACAGTCTGTATGGTAACACCCATTGTTTCATGTTCTCTGTGTATATAAAATCTCCCCACTATATTTTCCACTGTATGCATCCAATGAAGTGAGCTGTAGCTCATGAAAGCTTATGCTCTAATAAATTTGTTAGTCTCTAAGGTGCCACAAGTACTCCTTTTCTTTCTATGATGACAGACTCTCTGAAAAGAAGTCTCCATGTGGCCAGCCTTGCTTCAGTGTCACTTTGTAATGAGCCACCTTTATTGTCTTAGGCTTCGTTCTTCATCTATTTCCTCCTATTTGCTCTTGTGACTAACTTTTCTGCATGTCAGGCCAGGCTATCATAAAACCATGTAAATATTTTAAATGTAAACCCACAGGCGATCCCCATGTCAATTCTGTTCTGTCTAAAGGAAATTTAGAGGTTGTTCTTATGGAAAACTGAACATTTGCTTGCAGACATAGATGGAAAAGGACAGTGAAGGGTGGAGTCTCTTTATACCTGTGCTACCTGGGGCAGCGCCTACTCCAGTTTCATGTCCATATGAGGACATGTAATGCCTGTTCCACTGTAATATGATCTAAAAGTAATTTCCTTTTTTACGTGACTTATTGGTTGTCATAATGGCTGACCATGTAGCCATAATGAGAGCTAACTCCTCCTTCTCTGATCCAGGCAGCAGAGGGCCATCAAAGGAGTGGAGCTGGTGTGGAGGGAGAGCAGAAGGGATACAGGGACTCCTGGACAGCACTTCAAGGCTCCTGAGCATCTGTTAGTTTATGGATCTACCAGTCCAGGCACTTCTTGCAGAAGGTAATGCAGCCTCTGCAAGGGTTAATCCCTTAGGCCACGTCCAGGTCGGCTGATGCTCCACAGCTTCAGAAAGAGGATTCCTTCTCCTTAACTGTTGAGGAGCATTTGTGACGGCTACCATCTTGACTGACGTGGGGGATTGACCTAGGGATCTCCAGAGCTAGAAGCAGGAGTCTCTAGAGCTTAAGCGAAAGGACCAAGCTCAGTAGCTGTGGACTGCCACAGACTCACATCCTCTATTGACTGGGCACCAAGGGGGACACAATACTCACTAACCAGTGGGTTACACATACCTGTGTGCACAGCATTGGCCTTATTTGCTCCCTCGTTGGTGTCAGGTTGCAAGTGACCCATCCTCTGTCTGCAGAGGGTTGGAAGCAGCTTCTTCTGGTGCCCATCAGCACTGCTCCCTGGCCTTGCCATAGAGAGCCATTTGTGTGCTAGGTGACAATTCTCTCCTACCAACATGATTTGAGTGTGCTCAGCCCTTACGTGGCTGGAGAGCAAGGGGTGGGCACAATATCTTAACCCACAGAATGTTTAAGAACACAGAAGACAGATGCCAGGCATGCGCCACGTTAATGGCGTGCCACACCGGGCTGCCACTGGCAGGCAAATCTCCACAGGCCACTGTAATTTTGACAGCACAAATTTCAGGAGATGTTCTAAATCTTTTGTTCATGAATTTACATCTGTGTAATAGCAGCACATCTGGCACCCATGAATGGGTTACTTTGTGAAGACAATTAATTTCAGTAATGGCCATGTAACAATGTCCCTATATCTGGAGGGGCAGATGTGAGGATAGCGTTCTGGAAGGAGGCTGAACTTTCCAGTAGCATCCTGTACTTGATCAATCTCTATTAATAAAAGCAGTTATTATTTCTCTGATTTTCCTGTGGACTCTTTATGTATATATATTTTCCTAAATACAACATGAACATGCCATTGAGGTCAATGGGTGTCTTGGGTCAAGCCCTAAAACTTTCACTTTTGGGCTCCTTAGTGATTGTGTGTAGCCACTGGAATATGGGGGGAAAAGGGGATTTATTCACTTTACATAACCATCTCTCTCAAGCGCTATGTCTGAAACACAAGCAATCACATTCACAGCTGCTGACAATTATTTTTCTTCATTTAGAGACACTGCAATCACTGATAATCATTGTTTTGTGTTTGATATGTTGAATGAAGAGCTTGACAGTTTTTGGTCTTCTTTTAAAGATGAACAGCAAAGAAACAACTATAACTCTTTAAAAGAGACACTCTCGGCTGGTTTAACCCATGCATTTAGGTTCTATGGAGGGGGAAAGGTTTACAAAACCTAAACCCTTACAAATATATGTTTTTCTTTTCTATTTTTTTTTTTTTAATGTATGCATTTGCCTTCCACATTTGGGCCTGATTCTCCATTGCCAGGCACCTTGTAGAGTCATTTGCATCAAAGTAAAATGAGTACCTCTCTGCACCAGACAGTTGTACTCCTTTAACTATTCCAGTATAGCTAAGCTGTATCACCTTGCTAGTATGGATGCCATTAGATAAGCATAAAGGCGCTTTATACTGGTCTGGCTGTTCCCATATGGTAAGGAGAACAAACTATACTGGTATAAGGCACCAATATGCCAGTATAACTGCATCCACACTGTGGCCATGTCTAAACTAGACACACTTTACTGGTATATGTATACCAATATACTATAATGCTCCTAACGTGGACATACCTTATACCAGCAAAGTGCACTTAGGCTGTCTACACTACAGAGTGTAAACTGGCATAATCACTATTGTAGGCCCAACGTATGTCAATGGAAGGAGCTTTTCTGCCAATGTAGGAACACCGCTTCCCAAATGAAATTAGCTATGTCAACAGAAGAACACTTAGGACTCTGCTTTACACTGTGGGTTTTGTTGGTGTGGTTTTTACTGGTATAGCTGCATCTACACTAGGGACTTCTGCTTGCACAGCTATGTCGGTCAGGGCTCACGCCTCTTCACCCCGCAACTGACATATCTATGCTGGCAGAAGTGTGTCATGCTGCAGACCTGGCCAAGAGTTTGTACCAGTTTAACTCTACCACTAAAAAGAAAAAAAATCACACTCCTGACCAATATAGTTATACCAGGAGAATGTTCAAGTGTAGACAAGGCCAGAGTGTAAAAAGCTCCCGGGATAGAATGGCAGTTGAGCACTATGGGAAATGACTGCCCTGGGAGCAGGGCAATCAGAGAGAGTCAGGCCATTCTACACATCTACACACAAGGTCTTGTTGGCTGCAGTGAGGTTGCCATGGTGTACCAGAGAACTGAATTTGACCCCTAATATTCTGTTAACTAGGTGAGATCTGAAACGGTTATTTCATGGTTTCTAAAGCTGGGCACTTCACCTGCCTGATAACGGTGCATTAATTTGGACAAAGCAATTCTTTTTTTCTCTTGTACACAGGCATCAGGGTCAATGTCCAAGCTGCGTGACCAAAGCATGGCCTCTGTATCAAGGGAGGCCAGGCATTGTAAATCACCCTCCAGATTTCGGGTTGGGCACTCTTCCACCACATGAGTGATTGTCTGTAACACCGCTTCACAGTTACAGTATGGGGAGGAAACCAGGCCACACTGATGGATAGTTGCGGCAACTCTGGATGAGCCAGAGAGTAGCCTGTGAGTCTGGTCCATGATCTATGATCAAGTGGGCAAGGAGACAGGTGCTGCAATGGACTCCTGAATGTACTTAGTGCGTTAGACTCTTTTCCACCAATGCGTCCACTCTGTAAGGATGTAGTTTTCAGCTCCCTGGGGGTGCTGATTGTCTGTGCATGGTAAAAGGCCAATTTTGCTCTCATCCAAGAGTGCATTGGCTGCCATAGCAACTGTTGAGCGATCAGGTGTGGTGTCACACAAGAACAAGTTTCCACCCCTGAATATAAGCAGATTGTCAAGTTGAAGCTGCATGTTATTTCCTGTCTAGGACTGGTCCATCAGTCAACTGGAGATGTATTGGGTTGTTTTCATTGGTCACAGCTCTCCAGGCAGATTTGACAGTAATGCCATCTTGTCAAAGGTCTGGAGGAGCTATGCATGTTAGCGAACACAGAGACTGGAAACTGGTATATCATTCAAGCAGCTACTAATAATACAAATGGCCAAATTCCGCTCCATGTCAGCAACCAGAGTGTGATGGCTGCACAGCAGTATTCAGGTGGAGCAAACACCATGGCCCATACAGATGCAGGAAGGACCAAAGGGTCTGCTCCCCAGGAGGTTCCTGATAGTTTTCATATCAAGGTGGTACAGGAAGAAATCTTCATTTTCAGGGATTCCAGATAAGGCCATTAAGTCTGGCTACAGCCAAGTTTCATTCCCAAATGACAGTGGAATGGAATGGCAGCAGCATTCCTTGCCCACAGATTGAGATAGCTTAAATAGCAAGAGGACTGTTTAGATGGACAGTAGTTGCCACTGTCTTGATTTCACTGAGAATTAACTTCCATTGCTAGAAGTAAGTGGTCAAAATGCCCAGGTCTGGGCTGAGATTCCCTGCAAGCTTGTGGAATTCATTTCCAGCATCCACAATACAGTTGTCAATCAGCAGACACATACTTCTTGGCCTGAATTTCAGGGAGGTCGTATGTGTATGTATGGGGAGCTAAGACTGACCCTTGTGGAAGACCATTACAGAGATGTTTCAGGTGACTGATTTTTCCCCTTTGGGCAAGTCACACAGGAAGTCTGTGGCAGAGCAAGGACTTGAACCCAGGTTTCCCAAGTCACAGACAGGCTTGTGCCCCAACCATTCTTCCTCATTAAGATGCCAACCTCCAGGGACTGAGGATGGGCATGGTTATGTCAATACCACAGCTGATCAGCCTCAGAGGTGGAAGATTGCCTAAAAGAAAGGGATAAAAAGTGGAAGTTTCAAGACATCTGAAAATAATAAATAATGGACTTGCAGGATGAAGCTTCAGATGCTAACCATTTCTTGGGTGAATCAGCACCTTTGGCCTATAAGGAATCACTTGCAGCAGCTTGGCAGTCAGCCCAACATGCCACACAGTGTCATAGGCTGCCACCAAATAAATAAAGATTTCACCAACTTTCTTTCTGGACTCAAATGCATTTTCTATACATTGGGTCAGACAAAGTACCTGGACTTGGGTACATCATCTCCTTCGGGAAGCAGCCTGAATGCAAGGCAGCTGAGGATCAGATACCTCTTTAATCTGCATCAGGATTAGTGTCTCCATCAGACTGTATGCAACACACAACAAAGAAATCAGTCAGTAGCTCTTTGGGTCTGTCAATAGTTTCACTGGCTTGGGGACAGCTATGACCTTTGCTGTCTGCCAGACTTTAGGAATCCTGCAATCCTGGGTACAACCATTCAGAAATTGAAGAAGCCCGTTTTTGCTGATTGACCCAAAGTGAGAGACAACCTTGGAATCAGATATTTGGAAGAACATCAGTGCTACTTACCAAGCTTTCTGTGATGAAGCTCTGGCTACTGCAAACAAATATATACCAGGGAATCGCGTCTACAGTTCATTCCCGGATGGTCACCTGATGCAACCAGATAATATCGGTTTATATCCACCAAGAATGAACAGGAGGCTTGTGATAAAAGTAGAGACCTTTTTCCCCTTCTAAATCAAACCAGGCGAGAGTGATGGTGAGAAACTATCTCAAGATTTAACTTCACGTGCTCCAGTCACAGATCCTGTCAAACTATTAGGAGAGTCCGTAGAGATTCTAGTCTTGGCAAGAGGGAATACCCACTCACAGCAAACTCCACTGCATCCCTGCTGGTGGCCAATGGCAGAGCTCCTAATTGAGACAAAGCTTTCAGCTGCTCAGTTGAAACAGTAGTTGCTAAGAGATGGCAGGCTCAGAATGTGGATACGAACTTGATGGCTCTTTTTATTGTCCAAGAGTTGAACCTGGCTATGCGTCAGCTGCAGCCTAACAAGGCTGCTGGTCTAGATAATATCCACAATATTTCTGATAACCCAGAGTCAATACTTTTGGAAGTGTTTTACAAACCACACTAAGCAAGGATTGGTAAACATTTCCGGCTACTTTGATCGTTCCTGTTTATGGTGCAGTTTTCAGTGCCTAGGTTAAATCATCTCCCTAGAATTCCCTTTATAAATCCTGGGTACAGTCTGGGTATATAAATGGTGAAATGCTTTATAAAATTCCAGTGGGAAACTGTCACAAAAAGCGTTCAAGAATTTAATCACTGTAAAAGATTTCATTAACATTCATTTCAGTCTCAGGGTCCAGCATTTACTGTTCATGAATTTAAAGCAATAAAACATTTTGATTACCTACCTTCCTGTTTATTGCAAAGCTCCTCAGTTCTGATCGGGAAACATTTCTATGTCAAATGTTTGCTAGTCTCGCACCCCTCTGACTCTGGGAATCAGGTTATCTTGTGTTCCACTACTATGGATTCAACATGAATCCAGCCGGCAGGAGGAAGGTCAGAAGGGTTCAATTCCTCCTCCCATTCTCAGAATATGCTTTCCACTCCAGGGTTAAAATTCAAGTATGGGACTGAAGTACTAGAGATGCGATGAGCATTCCCCAAAACACCCAACCCAACAACTATTCAGAAACGAAGAGATGGGTCCCTGTAGTCCTGTGACTTGGAGAAATGACCCTTCATAGAAATTATTGCCTGCGACTGGGTCATGTAGTGTTCTCATCAGCATTCTGCACAACTGCCAGGCCATTCAATCAAAGAAAGAGGGAGGCTTTCAAGAGAGGAGCAGAAGCTTGGTATCATAACGGCACTGGGGAAGACAGAAGGCCACCAACGCTCTAGCCTGAAATCCTTTGTATTTCTGAGAACAGCCTTGGAGTGAGCAAGGCCTGCCACCCCCGAATTTGTTTTCCTTTTGTTGGGAGGGTACAGACTCATTAACCTCACTGCTTCATCAATAGCAGCGTGCTGGGGCTAACACACTCCTTGTGGTATAGCTATTAACTCACAAACAAGGGGCGCTTTCAGGTTATATAAATAGTAATACTTGGCACCTAGCCCTTTTCCTCCACAGAGTTCAAAGCCCTTTATAAAGGTCGGTAAGCATCATTATCCCCATGCTATAGATGGGGAAACTGAGGCATGGAGGCATGACATGGCTTTGCCAAAATCACTCTGCAAATAAGTGGACAAGAACCCAAGTCTCCAGCCTTACGTTCAATCTATTAGACCACAGCTGCCTGCCAACATCTGGGGGCAGCAGACTTCCCCATTCATTTTAATAGAACAGTGGGATGCACAGAACTAGAACCCATGCTTCACGCTCTCTTTTCATGGAGTGAAGAATTAGACAAGAGAGAGAAGCATGTCCTATCCGCTGACAGCTGCATGGCAAGATGGGCCCGGAGCAAGTTTCCCTTCTCTCTTTGCTCTTCTACTGGAGAAAGATCACTCAGTGCAACTTTAATTTCATCCCTCCCCTCTCTTCCCCTCTGTTACAGTTCAGTTTAAACAGTCATAGTCTTGCCTACAAGGGAGGTGCATGGTGCGTAAACATCACTGCCATTGAACAAATGGAGCAAAAGGAGTAGAATCCAATGGCATCAGAACATTATCAGCTGGAACAGATGGGCATGATGCTTCACCAAGGCATGGAGGGCTTCGGTGAATCAGAAAACATTAACCCCTTGGTGGCCAGAGCAGACCACATGGAGTGTTTTGTTTTAGCTCGATGGGATTATAAAGGGCAGCCACCGGATTGCAGCCTGAACTGGCTCCAAGAGATGCAATAAGATTGTTACTTACACCGAAGTAATGAGGTTAGCCCTTACATGTCTTGGAGAAGGGACCAGGACATTCCAAGTCTCAGGGCAGACCTGGATACGTGAGAGATTCAAATGCAAAACAATTCAGGAGTGGCATGGGAGTGTGGAAAGGAAAAGCAAATTTGACTCCATCCCCAAAAGCTGTGTGTCAAGGTTCCTTCCCCATTCTGAACTCTAGGGTACAGATGGGGGGACCTGCATGAAAGACCCCCTAAGCTTATTCTTACCAGCTTAGGTTAAAAACTTCCCCAAGGTACAAACTTTGCATTGTCCTTGAACAGTATGCTGCCACCACCAAGTGTTTTAAACAAAGAACAGGGAAAGAGACCACTTGGAGAAGTCTTTCCCCAAAATATCCCCCCAAGCCCTACACCCCCTTTCCTGGGGAAGGCTTGATAATAATCGTCACCAATTGGTATGGGTGAACACAGACCCAAACCCTTGGATCTTAAGAACAATGAAAAATCAAACAGGAATATACATTCCCTCCAGCACAGCTTATTTTACCAGCCATTAAACAAAAGAAAATCTAATGCATTTTCTAGCTAGATTACTTACTAACTTAACAGGAGTTGGAAGGCTTGCATTTCTGATCTGTTCCTGGCAAAAGCATCACACAGACAGACAGACCCTTTGTTCCCCCGCCCCTCCAGATCTGAAAGTATCTTGTCCCCTCATTGGTCATTTTGGTTAGGTGCCAGCGAGGTTACCTTAACTTCTTAACCCTTTACAGGTGAAAGGGTTTTGCCTCTGGCCAGGAGGGATTTTATAGCACTGTATACAGAAAGGTGGTTACCCTTCTCTTTATATTTATGACACTGTGGTTTAATCACCATCAGCATATTTGATGTCCTCTAAGTCCATTTGCCTCAATTTCAATTCCCTGAGTTCATATTTCTAAAAAAATATATATATTACACAAATGTCCAGAGGCCCAGAATTGGGGCCCCATTGTGGTAGAGGTTATACAAACACACAGGAAGATACAGTCCCTCTCTAAACACCTTACACCAGAGGATTAATAGGAAACCATCTAGTGGTTCTGTTACAGCTTCTAAAAGGACAAGGATTGTTTATTTTCTTGTCACTATGTTTAGTCAGTCTGTGCTTTTCCTGGCAATAAAAAGAGAGAGCTGCATTGTAACACTAAGTTCCTGCGCTGGGAAGTAAAATTCAGCTGTCAGGGGCAGAGCAGCTACCAGATTTTGAACTAGAGGCAGAAAGGTTTTCAAAGAGAGTATTCTAACTCTTCTGCTGAGGAGGTGACTTCCCTAGCAATGGGAGTACAGGGCGTGAGCCTAAGCTCGCTTACAGCAGTTTCACAGTAGTATCATTCTGCTTGCTTCAGTGGATTTACACCAGCATAGGCAAGGGAGAATCAGGCCCAAAGTCTCTTGCAGCCTCCCAGACACAATCCTGTCTTTGTGATTCACTCTTGAGGAAGTAATTCCTCCAGAGCTAAGTAGCATTCTTATCCCAGCCATTATTTCTATTTCCCATACACAGCCTGATTGTTGATATCCAGCAGCCGATGTGAATTTATTGTAGGGCTGGCTGAAAGGCATTTTACCCCTGGAGTGCCAGGGCTCCATAGCAAGGACTTGCTATTGTGGTAACCTCAGAACATACAACCCATGTGCACAGAGACAAAGGACAGGCTTATTATGGGGCATATGATAGTTTATTCTCAGTGAGGAGCTCAGAGTTTGGGTAAACAAACCCCATTTAGTGCGAGGGACTTGTACTTACCCTTTATTTATTAGGCACACACAAAGCCACTGTATTACTGTAAGCATGGTCTATGAATCACTTGAATATAAATAAGTTAAAAACAAAGTGCACCTGAATAGGTTGCCTGCCTGCTATCCGTTTTTAGCTGAATATCTTTGAGGCAGGCCTCTTAGCTCAATGCATGCCACATTGTCTGTTGAAGTAAAAAAGAGCATAGATTTCTAGAAGAAAATTCCACCCCTGCGATACTAAAGCATCTGGGATCATTAAAGCTGAAATGTCGAAGTCCTATTCACTTCTATTCATGTGAGGCCAGATTTTCAGAAGAGCTTTGCTCCCACTTTCCAAAACTATTTAGCTGTGTAAACATGCAGAGAACTGTCGAGTAGGTTTTTCAAAAGTCTAGGCACCTAATTCCTATTTCCATTTCATTTCAATGGGAGTTAGACACCTAGACATGTTTGAAAATCCCGGGAGGCACTTAAATCTCTTTGCTAATCTACCAATAGATTTTCAAAAGTGCTCAGCACACAGCAGCTCCCTTAGCATTATTTATGGACAGATTTTCAAAAGGACTCAGGGTCAGATTTTCAAAGGTATTTAGGTGCCTAAAAAAGCAGGTAGATGCCCGGGGGGGATTTTCAGATGGGCCCAAGCAGGTCAAGTACCTAACTCCCAATGAAATAAAAGCAGGGCAAATCCGTCTATGGACATTCTCTTAATGTGGTTTATGAAGCATTTTTTCAGTTTGCTTAAAAGTTAAAACCTGCACCTAATCAACCAAAAATAACCCATTTTTAAACCAAACTATGAGTGTCCACTGTGGGATTTCCACCTTTGGCCCGTAGAGGGACAAAGAGAATTAATTAAGATGCTTTAACTAAACCAATGCAAATTTGTGCGTAGTCAAGACCTACGGTGCACTGGTGTAGGCCTCACTTTACAGCCCTTTTGGTTGCACTGAGGTTTGTGCCAGCCTAACTAACTTGGTTTAAATTCACACCATAAATTAAAACAGTGCAACCTTCTGGTGCAGATGAGCCCTTAGTCTGGTAAAACATCAAAATATGTTACAGTGGCATCAGCCTCATTTTGCACTGGTGAAGCATGTCAACATCAGAGGTACCTTATCTTTTTCCATCATCTTGGATGGCTCCTGGGCACCAAACATGACTGGGAATGGAGAAAGGATTGGTCCCCTATACAATATACAAATCCGCAAGAGACTCTTTTGAGGAAATTTTTTAACTATTATGTCAACGTAGTTACACAAGTGCAAATTTCTCTAGTGTAGATGGGGTCTGAGTGAGCAGAGAATTCTGGCCTGGTAGCATTACGCAGGTGTAAATGACTATACAAAGCAGTGGGAAATCATGCCCATTGTCTGTCCCACGTGCATCATGGGACAAGTCAATGCCTGATCCCTGAGTTACGGTATTATAGCATTTCTCTCTTTGTCCATGCTTGTTTTCCTGCCAGTTAATTCCCTTCCCTCTAGTGATCTTTTTATTTGAAGTGTTTTCTCATGACAGCAACCAAATTAACAACACTAAATAAAGTGAACACAAGCGCCAGCTTCAGGTGCCTCCATGAAAAAACGAGAAAAAAATAATTAACAGGATCAATGAAATTGGGATCTTTTTTTAAAAAAACCTTCATTTCCCACTTTAGTGTGGTCCCTGCATCTTTGTAAATATGATAGAAAAATCTCTAATATTAAATGACTTGTCAGACTTAATATGTATTTAGGTCATATGCTTTCTACAAGTTTTTGCACTTAGCTTGTGGTGTGCACTTCATGCAAGATCCATAAATAAAAATATCTATCTCTGATGTGCCTGGAATCTAGGCAGGATCCTAATCCTTAGCATAGGGAAGTAACAGGCATCATTCTGCAAACTACACCAGCAATGAGGGGCGAAATGGGGAAAAGATGCCAGGATGAGCCCTCCAGCCTGCTTTTTACATGTAAAAGCGATAAGAGGCTAGATTGATCCTGGTTCTTCTTCGAAGGCACAGGATGGGGCATAATCCTTCCCGGAACTGTACCTGGGTGCTGTACATCTACACCATCCCCTCCTGGACATAAATGATGCAATCTCTCGCTCTATGGGCCCGACTTTCAGAAGAGCTCAAGTCCAGATTTAAATAATTGGCACCCACAATTGGGGCCAAATATTCCAAAGTGCTCAGCACCCAGACGCTTCTATTGTGGCCCCTCTGGCTAGATTTTCGGTGCTTGGAGAGCTGAGCTCTTTTGTAAACCCGATCCTCTTTTAAAAAAGAGCACACCTTTAAAAACAATAAATACAAGGAAAATCATATTGTGTAAAACCAAGGAAAAATCATTTAAAAAACTACCATCTTCCCTGTCACACGGAAGGGCCCCTATCCTGCAGCCGGATCCATGTGGGTATAGGAGTCCACCTATGTGTATCAGATTGCAGGATTCAGGGTGTAAATTGGTTGGGGAGGGTGTTCATTTTGTTGTTCATTCAGGTTTCTTCATCTCCTTCACCCCCAACCCGCCATGGTTTCTTAAAGTGAGTGTAACATTTGTGATGGGTCCCACACCAACGGCACTGGAGACGGAAGGCCTCTGTGCACACAACAGGCAAATGGGCCTCGGCAAATGGGCCCGCATGGACCACCTTTAAGAATGTATAGATTATAAGGCCATTGTGATCACCTCCTGCCTAATACAAGCCATAGGATTTCCTTGAATTAATTCCTCCTTCCAGTTCAATAGCTGTGATTGAATTACAGCATGCGAGGACAGTGGAGATGGGGACTGCTGTCTCCAGGCCTATTTCACTTCTGCTGAAGCAGTCGTTTCTAGCAATGTGGTCGTGGTCACTTTTCCCTTTCAACCAGACCACAGCTCGTCAGCTCATTTCAAATGGGAACAACTTTCAGTCACTAGGCTACTATCCTATGAGGACGGATTACGTGGCTGAAGTCAGTGGCAGTTGAGGGAACCCAGTCCCTTGCAGGATTGGACCCTTGAGGCCTACACACATGGGGACCAAGAGGCAAAGCTCATTACTAGTCAGTCCCCGTGGCTTCTATCACAGTATATTCAAATATACTCAATAGACAAAAATGGCTCCATAGGTGCCATTAAGGTCTATTAGGTGAATAACAGCAGGTCTGTGCTAGAGATGGGAGTATGTGGTTGTTTTGTGAAAACAAAATTAAGCGACAGTTCAGATCTGGGTCTCATTTACCCAAACCTCCCTCAATCCAAAGTTCCAACGGGGAGGAGAGTCAGATAAATACTCCCTGTCCTGTCCCACTTCTAGTTTCATCATCATTATATTGTGGTAGCGCCTGGGGGCCTCAACCACGTCAGGGCTCTGCTGCACTAGGTGCTGTACACACACAGAGTGGGAGACAGTCCCTGCCCCAAACCGCTTGCATTCTGAACACTCGAGAGAAAACAGGTGGATGAAACAAGGATGAGAGATGGAGCAATTTCTGGCATTCTTATTAACGCTCCGACATGGCTGTGGAAGATGTTTTCTTTCTACTTTGATGATGATTTATAAGCACCATGATTCATTCCAAAATGAAACATGTCGCAGGAGGAGCAAGGACCAAAGACTTTGTGTTGGGCCCTCCTTGGCAGGAAGGATAGCAGCTTCAGCAGGAGCCTCCAACAGGACGAGGTTCTGTAAAGAGAGATGCTCATACGACCTGATCCAAAGTCCAGTGAAAGCCGATGAGAGCCTTTCCATTGATTTCACTGGGCTTTGGATCAGGCCCTTTGCCCTTATGAGATGGAGAAAACCCACTCCCACTCTGGGACTGGTCCAGCGGTATATGTGGATAGATGCATTCCAAATGCTTTCTTCCAAGTAGATTCTTCATTGAATGCTAAGCCGCTATTGTGCTATTATTTCAAAGGGAAATCTCATAGACTGACAGTAAACAAAAGAAAGGCCCCATTTCATTTCAGAGCTAAACTGCAGCCCTTGGAAATTTGGAAGCACTCTGACCAGAGCAGTGGTCACATTGCACCGTCTAATATGCTCTGAGGATTGCGACTGTGGGAACACAAGCAACGCAGGTGCCACACAAGCAAGAGAGTTTATGAAATTGCTGGAAACGTGACCATTGTGCAAAACAGCAGCACCTATAGACAGCAGTAAATGCAGGTGCTGGGTAAGCAGCTGCCCCTATAGAACTCCAGGCAATTCTTGCAAAAGGTCTGCAGTTTAAATGGGGGGTGGGGGGAGCCTCAGATTTCCACCACCAGCCTCCCCCACGCTCTGGAGTAGAAGCCACTCCATAAAAATACTGTGGGAAAAAGCTGCATTAGAATCAATAGCCTCATGAATAGATAAAGAGAACACTCCTCTGCCAGCGAGCGAACAGTTCCTTCAAAGAATAATAATACACCCCAGGGATGTTTAACCTTTAATAACAGCCAGCAAGGCTGATTAACGTTTTCCAAGCTAATCAAACACTTTGGGACTTAGCTCCTGTAGCAGCGCTTTAATCTGAAAGCAGGGAAGCACTCTGTCCCTCAGCCAATGGAGGTGGGAGCTGGGCGGTGGAGCACATTTGCTACTTGCTTGGGACTCACTCTCAGGCTGTGGAAGGCAAGGAAAAGCAAGTGACAGAGGAAGTGCCTTCCTGTGGTGGGGAATATGATTGCAATCAGTGTAGGAGAATGCCAACAACTCTCCCTCCTGGAGAGTACGGCGGGGGCCTCCTTGTAGCTGCACATGGGGAGGCCAAGGCTGTACAGCTTCACTGTGGGACGGAGCAGAACAGGAGAGTCCGGCCAGCCTGAGAGCACTAAAAAAAATTAATACATCCAGGAAGGAAATGAGCGGAGAGCATTTTAATTTCTGTCCTTGCGGATAAAGGAGAATCATTTCAGCCTAGACCAGGGAGTTCCTAGAGAGAAGCCAGGGCACCAGAATAAGCATGAGCCAGGACTCCTCCACTGATCCTAACTGGGCTTCTTTCCTCCCCACCCCCTCAGGCTGTGTGTTTGTGGGTATGGGAGATAAGCAAGGTCTACTGTCTGTCATGTGATCCTGACCAGATTGCTGCTCTCACATCATGCTGTAGACTGGAGCTCACTCTCACAGCAAGAGCCAGGGGAAAGCAAAGATTCAGGCTCCAGTGCTGCTGTGAATTACACCAGGGTAAATAAGGAATAACTCTCCTAATTTCAGTAAAAAGAAAAGGAGTACTTGTGGCACCTTAGAGACTAACCAATTTATTTGAGCATAAGCTTTCGTGAGCTACAGCTCACTTGATCAGATGCATACTGTGGAAAGTGTAGAAGATCTTTTTATACACACAAAGCATGAAAAAATACCTCCCCCCACCCCACTCTCCTGCTGGTAATAGCTTATCTAAAGTGATCACTCTCCTTACAATGTCTAATTTCTATTACAATTACTAATTTCAGTGCAGTTCCATGGGTTTGCACCCGTATAATTCAGAGCGGAACGGAGTCCTCAGAAGGGAGTTTTTGCAGGGGGTTAATATTTTCTTTTTAATTCTCAAACAGGTAACATTGTGAAACACATGGGTAGGAGGTGAGGAAGCGAGTCGGTAAGAGCAATCAGGGGCATGTGGTGTGAGATGGGGCGGGGGGGAGAGGAGGTTCCATTTGAGAGCAGAGAAGGGCAGAGACTGATGCTCTGGTTCCTCTGGGGCCTGCAGGGGAGCCAATGAAAAATCTGTCCTTTATCCACAAGGTTATAGCTAAGATCAGGCTTGGCAGAATTCAAAATTTTTTTTAAATAATTTTGACAGATAATATAGATGTTTATTTTTAAGCATCTTTTTATCTATTTAAATGTTCACAGTTGCTAAAAATTATGGGTTTTAAGCATTTTCATCAATTTAAATTTTCAAAGTTGCGGGGAAAAATTTTTTTGAGGGGGGACAGACAACAATGATTTAATGAGAGTAGACATTGAGATTCAACAAGTTAACGCCTTATTACCATTAATGCACAAATTGTCAACATCAAATGTCAAAATATACAAAGTAAATATACAAAGTAAATATCCTTAAATCAAACTCTAGTAAGTTCTCAAGCAGCATTTGCCTTACATTGCCTACCTATAAATGTCTATTTTCACCTACGGAAATATGTTTTCATCGGTTTGTGTGAGTACAGTGAAATTGATGGTTACTGACATTTATGGATAAATCTTTCCAAGCCTGTATAAGATACACAAGGATAAATACACACATTCTCACACACAACGGTGTGCCACAAAATCAGCCTTTTTTTGGAACAAAAACTGGCAAACTGCTTTAGCCAAAATGGAATTCCCACTTCCCTCCCCCTCCCACAGAAAGAAAAGAAAGATCTGCCTGAGACATATTTTTGAACAGCACCAACAATATTCAGCGTCTGTCTCTCTGGCCTTTTTAAAAGAGAGATGTTTGGTGAAGCACTCTGCAAGGAGACAGTCAGAGATCCTGGGTACTCGGGGGCAATATAGTACTACTAGGGTATTAGTAAAGTATGGTGCAGAAGTGCCTGGATACTATGGAGGAGCAAGGTACTGTGGTACTAGGCTACAGCATTGTATTACGGTACTAGGGTGCAGCATGGTACTACAGTACTAGGGTACAACGCCCTACAAGGAGGCAGTCAGAGTGCCTGGATACTATGGAGGAGCAAGGTACTGTGGTGTTAGGTTGCATGGTACTACGGTACTAGGGTACAACACCTTACAGGAAGGCAGTCAGAGTGCCTGGGTACTATGGAGGAGCAGGGTACTGTGGTACCAGGTTGCATGGTACTAGGGTACAGCATGGTATTAGGGTACTACAGTGCAGTATGGTACTACGGTACAACACCCTACAGGGAGCCAGTCAGAGTGCCTCGGTACTATGCCTGGCTGCCGCGGACATTTTCTGTTTTATGGATGTGGCTAATGTAACCTGCTCAAGATGAAGAGGAAGCTAGTGTCAAAGCCAGATGTTCCTCGCTTCTGGGCATTTCCTCAGATCTTTAGACAACACCTCCCTACTCCGCTCTCTCCCAATTCCCCTCTTAACTCATGCCTTTGTGGGCATGAGAAGCAATGAAATTCTAGCAAGACTAACCTGGGGGGGATGTAACTTACATCTGTTTGTGTGAGAATTAAGCTCACACACTGCTAGGACTCTGACCCGAGTCAGACGATAACATTTCTGCACCTTGTTCTTTCCCTTGCCCTCCCAGATAGTTCAGAGTCCTGTTGTATTGCTGTAATATCTAAAATAACATGATTTAAATGCAAAACAAATATATGCTGGTTACTGCCCGCTTGGGATAAAGCAAAGCTCTTCAGATCCTTTTTACACCAGCTGTCAGCTGATCTGTGACACAGCTGCACTCTGGAACATGAAGATGGGCCTGATTCTCAGTTAGGCCAGTTACAGCACTCTGGCAGTGTGCCTTAAAGTGATGCTCCTTGACATAGCTAGAATAGTGCAAAGGAGCCAGTGTAAATAAAAATCAGGCCCACTGTCTCTATAACTGATCATGAGGTTTTTTCATTGATGCCCTCATCTGAGACAGTGCAGGTAACTATGGTGTATGTTTCCTTGCACTGCCCCCCAACTGACCTCAGCAATGAATGGCTGGTATTGGGAACACTGGGAGCTCCATGGCCTCTAATGAGTACCAACTCCCCAATCTCACTGAATTATGTATGACTATTTGGGAGTAACACTCCTTTGGAATCATGTTACTTAGGATCTCAGGTCATATACATTGCAGTTACAGTTGAATAATATGGGCCATGTGGCATCTTGCCATCTAAAATATTCATTAAGGGCATAAGTGACATGTAATATGTTATTGCTCCTGCATGCTTAAATCCTATCCAGTGAAATCTGCACTAAAGATCTCCCTTAAAGGGTAACCTCCTCTCGTAAGGGACCACCCCCAGGGATCCTCCAAATATACTGGAGTACAGTTCTGCCCCAACTTTATTTGGGGAAGGCCTCCGTGAAAGAAGCGATTTTTGTTGGTCCCTTGGAATGACCCCTTAAGAAAAGTGGCACTATATTCATCACCCCCTTTCACGCCAGCCCTTTCCAATAACCACGCGCCCTGTATTTTATAAATACGACAGCCATAATGTTGCACATTCCTTCCCAGCAGTTTTCAGTTCACTAGGCTGCATTTCCAAGACTGTGAGACAGCCCTAATATTAATTATTAACTCTTATTCTTATTACCGTTTGTACTGTGATAACACCTAGCAGCCCCAAGCAAGACTG
Source organism: Chelonia mydas (assembly GCF_015237465.2). Lineage (NCBI taxonomy): Eukaryota > Metazoa > Chordata > Testudines > Cheloniidae > Chelonia > Chelonia mydas. The sequence continues at coordinate 8,253,513 of NC_051257.2, forward strand.
GCATTCCATCATGCCAGGTGCTGTACAAATACAAATACAGTCCCCGGCCCAAAGAACTTCCAGTCTAAGGGCATGTGAAAATTATTCCAGATTAAAGTAGGGTGTGACTTTAAAGGGGAATAGCTATTCCAGAATAACTCCACGTGTTCTAGAATAAGAGTGCTTTTTTCCAAGTTAGCTTAAGCCATGTCTCTTGAGTCCCAGTCCAGCATTCTATCAATTAGATCACACTATTAACTATTATTATATATCAATTTATATCACCTTTCACAAGCCTCAGAGCACCTACACACAAATACAGGGATCACCTCATTCACTGCTGAAATGCCTTTGGGGTGGCATGTTGCAGCTATTTAATCACACAGAAACTAGCCAGCTGTTTGGAAAGGCTTCCATATCCAGTTAAGAGTGCAGGGGGAAATTAGAGAGGCCTAATGTAATTTCCAAAAACTAGAGCAAGGAAAAACACCAACCCCTAGGCTCCCAGGTGAGCCTTTACTGACCATAAATGGTCAAGGCTTCAGTTTTATATCTCATCCTAATGACAGCATCCCCAACAACACAATGCCCCTAACACCACACTGGGCTATTAGTTCAGAAGAAAGAGCACCATCTATTGTGTCCACAGCCCCTCTCACTTTAATCCAGGCCCTCCCTGGATGTCTCCCATTCAGATACTTAGCATTCCTAACAATGTTCAGTTTGTGCAATCTGACAGGATCAGAACACAAGATGGCGTGGCTGTAGGATGAGCTACTTCTTAACGCTCTGTCTGGCATGTCATCACACAGCTGGGATAAAGCGAGTCACCAGCCAGGGTCCCTACTATCATGGGCATGATAACAGACAGGTTGACTTCTTTTCTCAGGCCCTAAATCGGAGAAGTTGCTGCTGAGTGATATAAATATGAAGGTGCATTCATGTAGTCAAACCCAGCATCTCTTCTCCAGCTATTGTTTATGCTGCCAACTTTTCCTATTTCAGCAGAGCCCCTTTGTTCTGTCTCAGATCTGGCAGCTCTTTGATGCTGTTACTAGGAACACCTTGGGGGTGGGGGGAAAATATGTATGGGTTTGCACTGGTATATGAGGTTTGAAATTTGGGTCTTATTTGTGTCTCCAACAACACTGATATGGCTTGTGTGAACAAGAGCTGAATTGCTGGCTGTTCTACTGAGAGATTACGAGCATTTTCACAGGCAAATCAGAATGGGAGAAGAGGTTGTTGAATACCAGATACATGTAATATGTCAGAACTTTTGTAGTGCCCCTCTACATACCAATGCAGCTGCTGTGCAGAGTCATGGCTGGTGTTCTATTTTTTAAATACTTAGGGAACAAAACTAATCCTATTTCTTTTAAGAAATATTTCCTATTATGACAGGGTGAGAATTCATAGCACCAGATTCTGCAGTGTAGTGCACTTACTTTGTACCACATCACCAGTGCAATCTAGCCCTAAAGTTGCTGCATATGGCCCTGGGAGAATCACCCCAGTGTAAGGGCTGTCCTTTATTGATGTAGAGGCTTCTATGCCAACACCCACACACCACGGCTGGCAGAGAGGGCGTGCCCAGAGGCAAGGCGGTGTAGCTCCAATGTCCCTTTGTTGCACCAATCCTCAGCTGTGCTTTTGGCCCCTCAGAGCTGCTTAGCAGCTAGTGAAAGTTAAAACACAGCTGAGGCTGCTCTATCTTAGCACAAGGGGTCTGGTTCTGCAGCAGCCCCAAGATTCAGAGAGTGCACAAGTGAGCTTTACATCACCTTTTCACATTTCCCTTCAACCTGTGCTGAACGCAGGTCACCCAGACCTAAAACCTGGCATAGAGCATGTTTTCATAGGCCTAATGATAACATTTTGCAGTTTCAAAGTGTAGCATTGTTTATCGAAAGACTAGAAAGCACTTTACAATGGTGGGTAGGTATTATTATAATTGATTTACAGGTGTGGTAATTAGACATCAACAGATAGGTGGCTTACCCAAGGTCAAACAGTGAGTCAGTGGCCCAGCTAGGGTTTGTCTACATTAGAAAGGATACAGCTATATGGGCAAACCCTCCTAGTACAGATGCAGCTTATATAGCAAACGACTGCTGTTGCTTGTATAGCTTATACCAGTTCTCCTAATGAAATAAAGGACTTTTTTGCTGGTATAAGTGTATCTACCAGGGCTTTTGCAAGCACAACAACTGTGGTTAGGTGTGTGATATTTTTAGGTCCCAAGGTCTTCTGGGCTCTTCAGCCACCCGCATCAGTCTGCCATGCGGGCTGCCAGTGAGCCAGGTGGGTAAGCCAGCAGGAACCCAGTGGGTTTGCAATGTAATGCTGCATGGCAGGTAGGGTTCTGTCAGAACTTCATCAAAATCAAACCTTCTCCACAAAACATTTCAATTTCAAGAAATCAGCAAATTACAACCAAAAATGTTTAGTTAAAATTTTTCAGACCAGATCTAGTGCAGACGAGGCCTTGATAAGAGAAACCAACTCTCCTGATCTAGCTATTAGACAACCATCAGAGGGGTAGCCGTGTTAGTCTGGATCTGTAAAAGCGTTCGTGGGTGAATACGACGAAGTGGGTAAAGCTTATGCTCCAATACGTCTGTTAGTCTATAAGGTGCCACAGGACTTTTTGCCTCTATTAGACAACACCATCTTCAACACCCTGCTGCATTGTCTCTCAGTTAATCTACTGAGGGTCTTTTAAATCAAGTGATGCCAAAGCACGTTTAACAGAGCAATTTTGAAATACTGTACGTTGTGGCCCGAGGGTAGGTCTATCTTTTCAGTGACTATGAGGTGACTCTGATGAGTTTATGTTTTGTTTTATTTGTTGTAGCACAAAAGTAGTAACATACAAGATTTGATGGTAACATCTTGTGAGAGCTGATCATTCAAAACCGGAGTCTGCACTATCTTTACTAGCGTAGTACACATGCTTGGATTTGTTTTATGAATGGGCCTATCACAACATGCCTGTGTGCACAGATATCTTCTGTTTAGTTAGTACATTTCAACCCACAGGGTTTTATAGACAGCATGTGCATAGATCACTTCACCCATTACTAAAATGTCACTAACTCTGGGATGGAGTGTGCCAGCACTGCTAGGGAGGAGGAGAAGAAATGTAGAATGATTTATTGTGATGGGGCTTAACCCCCATCACCTGCAAGGCTAGTGAATGCACCCAGTTAATCATGCTCTGAACCTGGGGAGGTGGATAGCTAATTAGCTCCTGGCCATAATAGGTAGATTGAAGGAGCTAAGGTTTCAGAGTAGCAGCCGTGTTAGTCTGTATCCGCAAACAGAACAGGAGGACTTGTGGCACCCTAGAGACTAACAAATTTATTTGGGCATAAGCTTTCGTGGGCTACAGCTCACTTCATCGGATGCATAGATTGGAACATCTAGTAAGAAGATATATATACAGAAAACATGAAAAGGTGGAGTAAGAGGCTAATTAATTAAGATGAGCTATTATCAGCAGGAGAAAAAAACTTTTGTAGTGATAATCAAGATGGCCCATTTAGACAGTTGACATACCCACACACTCTCTCTCTCTCTTATCCACCCCCACCCCCAGGAAGTAGGTCTTTCTGGCGGAGAGAAATCCAGAGCTAGGGTTAGGGTTTAACAGGAGGATAAAGAGGGAAGCACGCTATAGGGGCATGGTAGGCTACTGCAGAGGAAGCCCCAATAGGGATTTTGCAAGTAAAAAGAAAAGACCTCAGTTGCCCAAGGGGGCAGAAGAATGATTCAGATTTGTTTGGTCTTGTTCATGATACCCCAGAAGGGATTTGAACTCTGTGACTTAGCCACAGGGCTGAGCCATAGAAGGTCTGGAGCCAGAGGCAAACAGCCATCAGGAGGCACTGGAACTGAAGATACTCGTGACACTGCACCTGGACAGTAGGGGGTGCTCCAAGGGGGAGTGTGCTTCACCATATGTTGGTATCAGAAGTGGGATTGAGAGGATCCCTCTCTGAGGAAAGGGGAAGATACCAACTACCTTAAAGCTGAGTGACAGATGGACAGACTAAGGCTTTCCCCCCTCCGCCCCCGGGGAACATGGAGGATGTAGCCTACATGCTGGCAGCCCAACAGGAGCAGACACATGCTCTTTTGTTGCCTCTATTACAAGGGCTGCAACAACAGCAAGATGCTCAACAGGCTCAGCAAGAACATCTCCTGCCATGCCTAGAGAAGTATACCCCAGGGACCTGGATATTTTTGGGAGAAAAAAATTCTGCTAGACCAGTACCCAGCCTGGCCGAATTGGGCCCAAAGGCATTTTTGTGCACTTTCAAGAAGGTAGCAACTGCATCAGGAAGGGCTGAATACTCTTGGGCAGCTCAAGTGGCCCCATTCCTGTCAGGAAAAGCTCAAGCTTCCCCTATGCTGGGACTATCTGGGGCCAATCCATGCCCCAGTCCAGGTTGAGGGCTGCTTTAAATTGCACCTTTGCTGCAGTGGCCTCTGTGGCACAGAATCACCAAGGTCCAAGACTGCTCCAGCTCCTTCCAAGTCCATCCCCTGCTTGGTCACAGCCTGGAAGGAGCTTCCTGTGGTGGGTACAGAAGCTGCTTACATCAGTGGTATTGCCCAGAGGAGAGGCCTTTTTGCCTTCTTTATGGGTCCTTAAAGGGGCTAATGGGTAATACTGAATCCAGCTGGATGAGTGAACTAGTGTGTGGGGAGAAAATGGGAAGATCAAAGCAGGCATGAGCCTGTTCTCACTGGAGTCAAACAGCAAAAGTCCAATTGGCTTCAGTGGGACACGATCAAGTTTGAAGCCCATTAAAAAATAATAAAAGCACCTACGTCACAGGGTGGGCTAGCCCTTTAAGAGAACTGGGCTCAGCCTGACCTGTGTCTAGTTATCTGGCCCCGGGTGATGGATTTGGGATTGGGCCACTGGCTGAGTCAGGTGATCAGCATCACCTAGTATGTAGGTGGCTGTTCGTTGGAGGGATTATCCCATAGGAGGGAGCTTGTTTTGTCACTGAGGAGAAAAAGGGTCCCACAGAATCAGAAAGAACCAGCAAAGGGTCTCTCCACACAAGCCAGATGAAAAGATCTGCAGCTTGCTCCAGCCAGTGAGGGGCAGGAGCAGAAGCCTGAAGAGGAAGAAGCTTAAGGAAACTCCAGGCAGCAGGAACTGGGCTTTGGGAAAAGCTATTGAGCCCAGCAAGGAGATGAAGAAACCGTGGAGTCAGGGAAAGACTTGTTTTGATTTAAGTTGACGTTTGAGCTGTGACGTTGTAATAACCCAGTGTTATTGGTCTCCCATGAGAGGCTAGGTGCCATTATTGGGAATTCCAAGAAGGGAGAACTGAGGTAGTGAAAGGATCTGATGCCAGATTGCGTGACTCTTTTACAACCTAATACACATGCTAACTTATCACTACAACCTACATGCACATCATTAATACATGGATGTAACAGCAGCTGTGCATAGCCCTCAAAAAGTCATGGATTTAAGTTGACATAAGTAGACGTTCAGCCAAATGGCCACTTCAGTGCTCACATGACCATCCTTGTCAATAATGCATGCTATTAGAGTCTACTGTATATAAATGTAAGGAGCCACTACAGCTGATCAGATCAATATATTCTGTAAATCCCTTAAATATGTAATGCCTCTTTGGCTTTAAAAGTCCTTGAGGGATTTCATTTTAATTAGAGGGATACTTAAGGTGGCCATACCCAACATTTAATCTGCCCTAAAAATATAAGTTTAAAAAAATTAATCCCAATGATACAGAGACTCCCCCACACTAAGAATGCTGCAGCGTTGTTCAGATCCTAGTCTTTGCCAACAGCAAACCCAAGGCCTGACTGAAGTCAAGAGGCGGGTTGCCCCAATGCAACCGAGAGCAGAATTCGAGCCATATTTATTTCCCTCTTGGCATCTCTAACGCTGGCCAGAAAAAACGTATAATGATCAGCATGCTTCTAATTCCCACCCCCCTTTTGACTTGGCTTGATCTCTTGCTGGAGACACAACAGTATAAATTGGTTAGTCTCTAAGGTGCCACAAGTACTCCTTTTCTTTTTGCGAATACAGACTAACATGGCTGTTACTCTGAAACAGTATGAAAAGCGACGCATGCATTCTCGAGGCAAAACAGACAAAGAATTGACGGAAATTATTCACTCATCTCCCATGTAAATACAGGGCAGCGGCTCAGCTGATACTGGGAAACTGGCCGTATTCTGTTTTTATTGTCAGTGATAGAGCTGAAGCTAACTCTGCATAAGATGGGATCTGTTCAAAGCATCTGAATGTGAGTTACCTGGCACTGGACCTCACCCTGCAGACACACGCGTCTGGGTGAAGTTCACCCCTGCACGGAGCACTGGCATAACAGCCGTCAAAATAAGGCATAAATGGGCCTTAACTGGTGCACAGACGTTGTGCTGGCCCTCTGCCCAGGCTGAATTTTGCTCCCCTGCCAGTGTCTTCGCTCGTACGAATAGTCCAGCCAAAGTTTAGAGCCACCTCAAAATTGCGCTGACCTGGCCCACTTCTAGGGTAAATCGATGGCGTGCACAAATGTGGATTTCGCATTGACGTCCACAGCCCTTTCAACAAGATGGCACAGTGCACATAAGCTAGAATTAAGTCTGCAGTTGGCCATATCCCCCCTACTGTCACAAGCCCAACCCTTTCACGCCACAATCATCTATTCATTATGCTTTGAAAGCGGAGTCCATAATACCGTCGGCCTGTTTACAAAGTCCATCCCAGTGCTAGAGTTATTACCAACTCTAGCACTTTAAGAATAGGGAATCACTCTAGGACCAGTAATCTCTTTAAAACCAGAATTAACTTTTTTAATCAATCCAGTATTTTTCTCTAAACAAAGCCAACTTTTACAACAACTAAAGAAAGAAATAGGCAGGAGGAAAAACTAACATTTGATGCCTGATTTTAATAAAACATGTTACTTGTTATAAAGATTTACAATTTCCTTCCAATGTAGAAAGCAGCACCACCTTCAAAGTGACACCGTCATCTGATGAGATCACAACCCTTCAAGCTATGCTCATGGCTTACATGATGTTGTCTGACCCCCTTTAGGTAGGTGTATTGCCATATAGATCACAGCCAGCTGTGCAATATATTTCTTCTCACTCTGTCTCCTACATGCAATGAAACATTTCAGAGCTTGAGTTATTGTGTAATAATTCATGCCTGGATGCCATAAATGGCACTCAATCTTCAGGCTCTTGCCTAACAACCCACCCAGGTGTGAATTACAAGGCAAAGTCCAGTCACTTTCTTCAGTCTGAGAGTTATTATTTAATCACTGAAATATGGGGAGGAGGTATAAGGAATTCATTCCACAGCAAGCAAAAGAGCAGAGGTTTACAGTATATAAAATATATACTCCCAGAGTTTATGAATTTAAGTCCACGTAACACCTGCTTAGAACATGTGGTAAGGAAATAGTCTTAGGAGGGCAGATATACCCTGGATTGCCCCTGTATAAGCAACATACATCCAATAAAGCAGCATTGCAATGGCTCGAAATCCATTTGTTTGTCCGTTGCGGTCTACCTAAATGTTTGCATTGCACCCCATGCTGTAGCATGTGAATGTCTGACACATCTCTCACTGTCACTGAGACACAGAGAGGTTAACTGACATGCCCAAGATCACACATTATTGGCAGAGCTGTGAATAGAATCCAGGAGTCCTGACTCCCAATCCTCTGCTTTAACCACCAGACCTGCACAATGGGTTGAAAGGATTTCTTTGGCATTAAAAAGTAATTATAGACTTGATAGGCCCTGACACAACAGCTGCTCGTAGGCGCTATCTTAAAAGTTCTTACCAGCTGCACTGAAAGGAAGGGGTCTGAATTCTGGCAGCCAGGGCACTTCTTTAGAACAGATATTCTCTATCTGTTCAAAGCCCACTCTCATGGTGACTTTGTTTTGCTTTGCAAGGCCGTGACCTCTCCTCCTGTACCAGAATGTCGTGGGAACATATTACAACCCATGCAATAAATCTACAGACATTTAGTCCACTTTATGGGGATGAGGGGAAATCTATTCAGGTTAGGGTTTTGTACTTTAAATTTACATCAGAGGAAGAAAGGAGCTGGCACTGCTTATGTTGCATGATACAGATAGGGTGACGAGATAGCAAGTGTGAAAAATCGGAACAGGGGGTAGGGGGTAATAGGAGCCCATATTAAAAAAAAGCCCCGAATATCGGGACTGTCACTATAAAATTGGGACATCTGGTCATCCTAGATACAGACTACAGTGAAAACAAGAGCTGCAGGCAGAACTATCTGCCAGGCCAATACTGCGTCAGTAAAGCAGCAACTCCAGAACAAGCACCCGACTCCCCAAGAACTAGCCTCTGTTTGACTGAGACACACCCTGTATGCATTGTGGGAAAGATTCCCATCCTAGTAAAACAGTATTTTATAGCTTAGTTATTCCATATACAAAGCTGTTTGGAGGCGGGGCCTGTACGTCAAGGCTGCAGCATGTGTGGGGTGCAGGAAGGGTCAAATTTGAGAAACGGACTCATCCCTGGATTCGTAGTGGCTGAAATTGCCTTGTTCTCTTGCAACCCCCTGTCAGCAATGCAAGACATGAATACTGATAGACTCCTGGGAGAAATGCTTCCTGCCCTTCTCAGCTGGAGAGATGAAGGCCTTCAGCTGAGGCTCACAGTGGGTGTAAAGGTACCACCTTGATCACTGAGAGTCACCAAGTGAAGAATGATGCAGTTCTAGACATGAAATAGTTTTAGTCCAGACCTCACAGAGGGGTTAACTCACAACACATGCCTCTGGCTTCCAAGGGTCCAGCAGTCCCAAAGTAGAGTACCTGTAGTCTCAACCCTTCCATGCAGGCCAGCCCTAGAAAGAGGCGATCTGGCTCCAGAGACGACATATTCCTCCTAGAAAACAAGGGCTTCTCCACTAGCCCAACTGCTGGCTTTTAAAAGTCTGCTTCACTCATGAAGCCCTCCCTTCAGGACTGACAACTCCGATGCTCCCCTTCCAGGAAGGGGAAATATTTTTCCTTCCTTCCCCAGAGGTTCACCAAGAGCTCAGCCCTGCAAGGTGCTGGGCACTCTGTCCCCAATCCAACACAGCACTTAAGCACACGCTTAACTTTAAGCACACAAATAATCCTGTTAAATTCATAGGACTATTCTGGTGCTGTTTTCCTGGCTGTTTTCCTGCTCCTTTTCATTGTTGGGTGTGACGTTTGAACACCCTATCAGGCAAAGGAGGAATTAAAAGGAGGAGGGAAATAGGTATTTTCTGTGGTATAGGAGCAAACAAAAGTAACTGACATTGCTATTTATCTCTGCTCCTGCAACTCAGAAACAGCCGAATGGATTTATCTTTTTTTCTTTACATTTAACAGTAAAAACTCTTGCAGGCTAAGGCCTGGCATATGCTGAGCTGCAGCCAAGTGTTTTATAATGGAACCCCTGACAGACCTTTAACTATAACCCTGCAAACTGCCCTGCTATAATTATTCGTCATATTAATTTACAATTAGGAGAGAAATTTTAGCTCTGAAACCTGACAGGCAGCAAACGAGAGCAGAGAGGAGTGCCGCATGTAGAGACCAGCTAGCAGCAAAGCCCTGGATGCTGCTGCATTGCTGGCGGCTCTTCCAGTTTATTTTTCCATTCGTGTCTGCAGTGGAACGCTGTAGTGTTTGAACCAGCTTTTCAGACGGGCCTTTTAGTACCAAATGGCGGGGCCAGATTCAGCTTTGCCTTACACCCCTTTGCACCAGCACTGTTCATGCATAGGGGGCAATACTGCAGGGGCAAGTTCATTCCCCACACCCAGATAAATAGCACCAGCAAAGCGAGCCTCTGTGCTAAACACAAAGCCATATCTGCCAATTCTGTGCCACCCCCTTAGAAGCCTCCACCCTAGAGGGTGTCCTGGGGCATATCGGGACTGGAGGGGGTATGGGTGTGGAAGTCCCGCACCCCTGAAATTTCTCACTCCTGCAATGATCATGGGTGCCTGGCAGCAGGGAGCATAAGCTAAGATGGCCCAGAGACCTACCCTAGCCTGCACTAGGGGTCAGGTTTTGGGGAGCCCATGAATAGGAAGAGTACAAGGGTTGGGGCAGGGATGAACTTGGCTGTTAACGTTTCATTTTCCTTCCCTGGAAAAGCTTAGCATTTTTTTATACTGCTCACCAGCTTCATACACAAAGATTTTGTATCCCATGAACTGAGACTGTGCAATTTTGCTAAAAAAATAAAGAAGGCTAGAAAGAGAACAAAATACATTTCCCAAAGTGAAGAACAGAATTGGTCGGGAAAGAAATTTTGTTCTCGAGATCTGGAGAAGATATTACAAACAACAGAGACTAAATAAATATGTTCATATCTATTGTAAAAATTGAGTGCCACTTTAAGGACAAAGTGGCCGTCTTCTGGAGAAGACTTGGACACGGTAAAGACAAGTTAAGGCTGGCAAGATGATCCATTTAATATGGTGTAAGATTATCCAGAGTTCTTACTCTTGTAGTACAAGAGATTCCATGAAGAAAGCAGGAGGTTTCACTTTGGTACTCTTTTCCATCCTCATCCTCCGAGCTCCCCTGATCCCAAGAATTCCCTAGGTTGTACTCTCAACTTCCTCTGTCCTTTCTCTGTGTAAGGTATTTCATGGACTATAATGTTTTATGTTTTAAATACTGTAATATATAGCTCAGTAGCTGCTTGTACAACATGATTATCTTTCACAATTCTATTTATTTTTTTTTCCTATAAAACAACCTACACAATTACATTTGTTAATAGTTAGATTTTTTTCACCCTCTATTTATTTATTTTTATAGGAGATGGGGCTACTGTTGTACCCAAAAAGTCAGACCCATCATAAAAAGAAAATTCTATTGCATTAAAAATGTAGCATAGGGAACTATTCAGTCCTAGGTGCGGGAAGTTGTAGATGCCAAAATTGGTCTTTTTCATTCCTAATTTCTCAGATTAAAAATTTTATTAACTAATTTTAAAACAGCTGAATCGACATGGTTTGCTTTTTATTTTTAAAAATTGCCTCTTATGTGCACACTGATCTGTGCCTAACTGGAGTTGGAAACATCTGGGTAGTAAAACCCTGTGAAACATGATTTATAATGGAAACCATGGCAGACCTTTTAATGGTATCACTGTATTACGTCTATTTTACAATTGCTTAAAAAGTAAGTATAATTCTTTTTTCTGACGTATCAGTGTCTCTATCTGTTGAATCTATACCTAAAATGCCAGTACCTTTAATGTACACGACAGATTTCTATTTTCTGCCTAGCTGCAAATATTATTCATATTCATAGATACAAAGAACAGAAGGAACCTTTGTGACCCTTTCCTCTGACTTTCTATATAACATAGGCCATAGAATGCCACCAAAATAATTCCTACAGCAGATCTTTTAGAATAATATCCAATCTCTACTTTAAAATTATCAGTGATGGAGAATCCACCATGACGCTGGTAAATTGTTCCAATGGTTAATTACTTTCACTGTTACAATTTTTACCTTCTTTCACATCTGAGTTTGTCTAACTTCAACTTCCAGCCAATGGATTGTGTTCTACCTTTCTCTGATAGATTGAAGAGCCCATTATTAAATATTTGTTCCCCACATAGGTACTTATAGACTGTAATCAAGGCACTCCTTAACATTCTCCTATTACTATAAGGCAAGTTTTCTAATCCTTTAATCATTCTCATGGCTCTTCTCTGAATCCTCTCCAAATTATCAACATCCTTCTTGAACTCTAGGCACCGAAACTGGACACAGGATTCCAGCAGCAGTCGCATCAACCCCAAATACAGAGGTAAAATAACCTCTCTACTCCTATTTGAGATTCCCCTGTTTATACATCCCAGGATTGCATTAACTCTTTTGGCCATGGCATCACACTGGGAGATCATGTTCAGCTGATTATCCTCCCCCCTCCTCCCCAAATCTTTTTCAGAGTCACGGCATCTTAGGACAGAGTCCTCCATCCTCTAAGTATGGGCTACATTCTTTGTTGCCAGATGTAAACATTTACCCATATTAAAATGCATATTGTTTGCTTGCACCCAATCTAGCACGCAATCTAGATTGCTCTGAATCAGTGACCTGTCCTCTTCCTTATTTACCATTCCCCCAATTTGTGTCTCATCGGCAAACTTTATCAGAGATGATTTTGTTTTCCTTCAGGTCATTGATAAAGATGTTAAAACACCGGGAAACCACTGGAAACAGACCCACGTGATGACAATTCCCAATTTACAGTTACATTTTGAGACCTATCAGTTAGCCAGTTTTTAATTAATTTAATATACACCATGTTTAATTTATATCGCTCTAGTTTTTTATTTAAAATGTTGTGGGACACCAACACCTTGCAAGACAAACCCAAAAAGAAGTATTATCATGACTGAGAAAGATTAAAGAGACACTGTCCAGAGAAAAATCACCCGCACAATTTTCTCTTTCACGTTGTAAAGAGGCTATAAAGGGGGTGCAACGTGAAAGGGGAGTTCCCCAGGTGGTGTAGAATCAGCATAAAGTCTCTCTGCCAACCCCCAGTGTATCAGGCACAATCAGAGCACGGTTAGCTGCAAGACCAGCATCTTGGGAGTCAAGGTCCACCTGAGAACACTGAGTCTGCTACAACAAATGCCAGGGACTGGGCCAGGAATAGGAGAAATGCAAAGGATAATTAAAGCCACCTCTCCCACAGCTGGAAGCAGCACTGACTGTGCCTCCATGCCTGCACTCACCTCCCCAGCCAAGTCAAGTCATAGAATCATAGAATATCAGGGTTGAAAGGGACCACAGGAAGTCATCTAGTCCAACCCCCTGCTGAAAGCAGGGCCAATCCCCAGTTTTTGCCCCAGATCCCTAAATGGCCACCTCAAGGATTGAACTCACAACCTTGGGTTTAGTAGGCCAATGCTCAAACCACTGAGCTATCCTGAATCTAAACTCCAGGGTGCCTACCAGAGAAAAGGCATCCCAGAGAAACAACAGGGAGGGACAGCCCCTGAACAGAACTAGGAATTCTCCTCCTTTTTTCTTCTCGTTCTGTGATCCCTGAACCCCTCCACCGCGAAAGAACAGTTTACAGTGTTGTTTGGTCACTTTTCTGGCTAATCTGTCTCTCAAATATGAGACGGTTGTTATTTTTAAAGAAATAAGTGAATCAAATATACAAATTTTACTTTTCATTTATTTATATCTTGAAACCACAAAGAGAGAGCTTCTGCTGTATTTTCACTAACATTTGCGTTCGTTTTCTCTTTGTAAATGTCAGGTTCTTGGAACATACCAGTCTCAGATTCAAAGTGAAAACAAATGAAACAGGCTGTTACAATATTTAATAACATCAGGAGGCGGTGAGCTATGCAGAGTGGGAAGAAAGATTGCAGAATCTTTCATGAATATAAATATTTTCATGGAAATAAAGTTCAGTGAAAACAAATATTTTTAAAATGTAAAACTTTTCCTTCCTAAGTTCAACCCTCCTCTCACCCCACCCCATGTCTCCACCCCAGAACACAACATTCTGCTAGTGCAGTGGTTTTCAACCTTTTTTCATTTGTGGATCCCAAAAAAATTTTGAATGGCAATGCAGACCCCTTTGGAAATCTTAGTCTAAGATTACACTGTAGACTAAGATTTCCAAAGGAGTCCGCATCACCATTCAAAATTTTGTACCTGGCCTGGGACTTACAAGGAACAGACTGTGAACTGCCCAGGCATTCCAGAGACACTGTTTGTGATGTTCCCTGCCACAGGGCGGGTTGATGTGTTTCCTTTAACCTTTCCCATTTTTCCTTATTCTTTTTAAAATTAATTGTTGATTAAATAACTTGCATTTGCTTTAACTTGTGTGTAATGGTCAGTGGGTCATAGAAGTGCCCAGTGCAGAGAGAGTACCCCGGAGTGGGGACACCGTAGCCCCTGTCCTAGGTGACCACAGCAGGGTTGGGGGTTGAGCCCCCCAGGAATCCTGGGCCCAGTCTTGTTGGGGTTATGAGGACTCTGCCAGACAGGAGAGTGGAAGGGGAGTCCTCGAGGGCAGGGAGGCCACTGGGTAAAGGAAGTGGGAGCGAGGACTCAGATCCTTTCGCTAGCCCACTTCACCGGGATAGTGCAGAAGACAGGAAAGTTCCCCACAAGAGCGGGACTATTCCCCAGCTTACACTAGCAATGAAATCAGAAGCCATCCAGTATTAAATAAGCTTCTGAAGAGCATCTGTTCAGAGAAGCAGTCTCACTTATACATTGAACCAGCTGTGTTTATAAATTCTGCAAGGAACAGTGCTGAGACATCACAACAAGCTAGAAGGCTTCAATTAGCATTGCCACCCATTTTGCACACAGTGTGTACTCCGCTGAATGAATCCTCCAATCCCACATCTCAAAAAAATTATTTTCAAAATCTTTTGAGTCTTTTTGTTTTCTAATTATGATCCTGCCTCTCATTTGTGGCTTTTATACTACATTTTAAAGGGTCTGAATTTCCTACTTAAGTTTGGAAAACCATCAAGGATTGCTATATTTGATGAGGTTACAGCCATAGTCTGACATAGCCAAAAATTGGAATGTTTGTTCCTTAATACCTCTAGTGGATTCAGGCATGAGGGAATAACATGATGGCCTAACTAGCAGTATGATTCAATACACAAATGTAAGCAATATTGATCCAATACGTCATAATTAGAAATGGTTCTGTTCTGTTCAGAGATGTGTTTCAGATAAGGCAACAAAACAAAACAAAACACAAGATCTTCAAGGTGCTGACCACCTGTAGTTTTAAGAGCTGAGAAAATATCAATTTTCCTCTGTAAAAATATCCATTTAAATTATTTAATGAATTCACTTCTATTTGTCTGTCTCAGGTGCACATAGAGTTCCAATGTACTAAATACAGTAATTTAGACTATATAGCTCAGTGAATTTGGCACTCTCCTTCTCTTAGGAAGCTTATCTTGCTTATTCTTTATACCTGCAGTTGCTCTTTCGCACTGGCTTTCAGCAAACATTTGAGCAGTCAAGCTGCACGTTAGTTATGTTTGAATATTAAATTTGTTGTATTAGAAGATCATGACAAGGGAACCTAGAGCATGTGCATATGCATTTTTTAAACTTATGTACAAATCTAAATAAATAAAATGAGTTTTACTAGAAGAATGTTTCTGGAAAGTGATTTTAAGCTTTCATGCACAAATTCTCATTTACCTTTGTACCCTCCCCAACTCCCAAGAGTCAATATTATAAAATACAGCCTCGTACTCACATCCATATCCATCATCATAATTTGTATCCCCCTATGTTCTCTCAAATCCAAGGTTTACTATTGGTCCTCATCTCTCCCTCCGCCAATTTCAAACTGGAGGCTGCCCTTTGTCAAGCAAACCTGGCCCAGGCAGAAATCTGGACTCAAGCTCCTTTTCAACCCGTCATTCCAGAGCTACCATTTTATTCCTCCAGAGAACACCACTGCCATCTTCACTTTCTTTGCACACGCCAGACATCTCAGTGTGGAAGAATACTGGACTCCACTAACTCCCATACCAACATTGTTGTGAAAAACAAATCATCTCTACTCTCAAATAAGCAAGGCATTAAGTATGCTGCCGACCCCTCAGCTATGTTACCCTTCCGATATACTTCAGAGCTACAAGGCAATTGAGATCCCAGTATCCCTTCTACAAAGTTGCTACCATGCTTTGCCACCAAATTACTGACCATGCTGTATTACAAGTTTTCTTCAATTATTGAGATTTATTCAATTTCTTAAGATATAAAATGATATATATAATGATATATATGAGATATATTTCTCTCTCCAAATATATCCATTCCCAGTGCCATTTTGTATATTCACAGAGTAGCGGACAAAATAATTGTCACAGATTTATATATTCCCTTTGAACTAATATAAGCACAACTTTTATTCTGTAACATTTCATATCAATCAGTGATTATCCATTAAAGATGAGTCACGTTCAAAAATTAAACAATAAACTTTTACATTTTCCATACAGAAGCAAATTAGTAATAAAGATGAGATGGTGGAAATCATTACCAGGGGAAGAAAAAACAAGAGTGGCTTAAAATTGAGTGCTCTGTAAAATGTCACTTTAAGTATAATTTCATGCTCCCAGGCTATCTTCAATGTATTTCATTGTTACTGCTGAATTGCCAAAAGAATCCAGTTCCTACAGAAGCAGCAAAATCAGGACCACAGTTATGGAGGGGAAAAAAGGGATTTTTCCCCATCCATACTTTAAAATTGTACTCTCCTGCTTAGAGCACTGACCAAGGCAACTCAGCCTCTGATTCTCAGTGGAAGAGTAACAGAATAAGATAGGTTTCAGAGTAGCAGCCATGTTAGTCTGTATTCGCAAAAAGAAAAGGAGTACTTGTGGCACCTTAGAGACTAATGTTAGTCTCTAAGGTGCCACAAGTACTCCTTTTCTTTTTGAGAATAAGATAGTACCACAATTTTGTTACAAATTTTGGGAACTAGTTTTCCCCAAGAAAATTGTCCAATAATACATACAACATTGAATCCGGAATCAGAGGATTTACATTAGAGAAAATTGTTTTTGAGCTGTATTGAATTTTGTGACAGTGGACTCTCTCTCATGCCACTGGATAATCATCACCATTATGTTTCTTGACCTTCTTGAACAGGCAGCATTAATGGGGACTCAGAGTAGGTCAAGAAGGCCTAGAGAAGCAACAAGAGTAATGGTATTTAGTTGCAAGAACCAAAAAACACACTCAGGGCCCAACTGTGTATTCTTTAAAATACCACTGCAAGAACTAAAGCAGGATCAGAACCCAAGTCTGATCATTTTCACATACGATAACTGAACTTATCTTGAATTACTAGTGCACAGCCCTCCCACAGCTTCAATATTAGATCTGGGGGGAGATGTTTTTCCCTTCCTTTGAAAATTGCCAAGATTTCAAAAATATTTCTTATTCTGAATCAGTTGAAATCTCAAATTTTCACAACCTGACAATACAAAAAACCAGCAACATAATTTGGGTCAATCAAAAGTTTGTTTACATATTTTCTAAATATTTTGTTTAAATTTCAATGTTAATTTTTTTTACTATACTTAGCTAAAATTTCAAACCAAAAAGTAATTCAAACCAAAAAACCTGAATTTTTCATTTCAAAGTTATCAGTCAGATATTTAGACAATTTTGAAACTTTTTTCCTAATTGTTTTTAATCAAGAAATTAGTCGAAACTGACCCTTTCCCATAAAAAATTTCAGTCTTGACAAATCAACACTTCTGATGAAAAACATTTTGGAAAAACATTTCCCTCCAGCTCTAATCAACACTAAGGAGAGGGTTGCAGAAAAGTCAGAAAAAAAATAGATAATTTACAGTTTTTCTTGCTATATCAGTGATGGTCAAGGAACAGCTAAGACAGGGGTGGGCAAAATACGGCCCGTGGGCCGGATCCAGCCCATCTAACATTTCTGTCTGGCCTGCCATGACTAATATTCCTGTCCTCGCTGCTAAAAGTCCCGCAGCGCAGTGGGGCACTCAGGCAGGCTGCCTGCCTGCCATGGCCCCACACTGCTCCCGGAAGTGGCTGGCTGGTGCTGGCATGTCTCTGCACGCCCCTGGCGGGTGGGAAGCGGTTCTGCATGCTGTCCCCGCCCTCACCACCATCCTCACAAATGCCATTGGCCAGAAACCGGCCAATGGGAACTGCAGAGGCAGTGCTTGCAGGCCCACTGCCCCCCTCCCCCCAAAGGGGCACACAGAGATGTGCCAGCAGCTGGCTACTTCCGGGAGTGGCGTGGGGCCACGGCATGCAGGCAACCTGCCTGAGCCCTGCTGCGCCGCCAGCTGGGAGCCAGCTGTAGTAAGCATCTCCCGGCCAGAGCCTGCACCTCGCACCCCCTCCCGCATCCCAACCCCCTGGCCCAGGTCAGAACCCCCTCCTGCACCCAAACTCCCTCCCAGACCCTGCACCCCCTCCTGCACCCCAATTTCCTGCCCCAGCCCGAAGCCCTCTCCTGCACCAAACTCCCTCCCAGAGCCACACCCCTCACCCTCTCCTGCACCCCAAGATTCTGCACCAGCCCGGAGCTCCCTCCTGCACCCAAACTCCCTCTCAGACTCCGCACCCCCTCCTGCACCCTCAGTTTTTGCACAAATTATTTTATTACGTGACACTGCAGTGGAGGGATAGAATTTTAAAATTTCATTAATATAGTAGAAATGTGCGGCCCGTGCCAACTTACCAAAATTCGTGGGTGGCCCCCCACTGCAAAAATTATTGCCCACCCTTGAGCTAAGAGAATTCAGAAAGTGCTTGGAAAGGTCAGGAGCGCATCATGCAAAACAGGGAAGACATTTGAAACTGGGGGGGCAATTGGGGGCATAGGGAACTGCTAAACAAAGGGCTAACCAAAGACTTACCTATTTTTCTTGCTGTACTTGGGAGGGCCAGAAGCAGCCAATGGAGCATTTAGGACAAATTTTACTCCAACGCCTTTCAATGTTGCTCAGGTGAGGCACCCTCAGACATTTCCAACATTGGTTTGTGTGGTTAATATTGGTTTTGCTGTTCAATATTTTAAATACGAAGGCCTTGCATTATATCACCCTCATTCTCAAAAGCAAAACCTCTCATTCTACAACTGTGATTCTTATTGCTACATTAGGGGATTGCTGTAGATAACATTGTGCTTGTCATTCCGTTTCCGGTAATTTATTTTCTACAAAGTTATTATCTTTAATGACTCTCTATGTGTGTTTTACCAGAAACCCAAAAGTGATTCTCACTTGGTAAACAAATATTCTACAGCATTTCCATTTGTATTTAAAGTATCTGTTGATAACACTTACCAAGATTTAGAAGTGTAAAAAGAAAGAAAACATTCACACATTCAAATATTTCAATAAAGAGACACTTCATAAAGGTATAATTAAGTCAGTCTTTTAACATAGTTCTAAGGATTAACAACACATAAAAGAAAGAGGACAAAATTAAGTGATGTCTTACCAAATCAAGCAGACTCACCATTTTTGATGATGCCTTATAGAGCAAATCAACAAGCTTTTGATAATAAAATCTGATTTCCAGGCAAATGATGTGGGACTTATCTGTGCTAGGAAAGAGAGTATCATGTTTTAAACTTAAAATATAGAAAATATTTCTAGTAATCTGACATAATTAATCAGCTGTGAATATTATACCTGCATTTTAAAAAATGCATTTACTCAACAACCACCCAGTTCAGATGATGCATGCTATCTTTAATGAAACACTATTGTACCAAAATGAGAGTTTCACATTGCCCTTTGCACCAGTTTAAATATATTGGTTTACATCAATTCAAGCTAAATTAGTGTAACTTTCTAAAGTAGACAAGCTCTTGATTTGTACCCAAGACTTTACTAGTTCCCAGAACTGAAGTGTGACACTATTCTTGCTGCCTTACTAGTTTATATTTTGATGTCACTAGAATTATTAAATCATAAAAATATTAAAATTGAAATGATCATATACTTAGACAAACTACTGCTTCTGTAGGAAGAGTTTTCATATAACTCCTTTCAGTGATTAGTAGCAAACTTTAAAAAAAATAGCAAAAAAGAGAAGTAACATCAATCTTAAAGTCATTAGAGAAAAACATATTGCTGTATTTTAACCTACATGAGGGAAAAATGAAAGAAATTTAGAATAGTCAAATTGGCATGGTATGACAATACACTGCAAATATTTTCCTAATGGTAAATCATCATGATTGCTGTTTTCTTACAGAAACATGTATTTTTAATTAACACATGAAAAAAATGAGGCATAGCAAAGAAAGGACACTGCTAAAGATGCTAGGCAACATTTTCAAAAGCACCTAAGTGACTTAGATGCCTAAGGGCTTCTCTATACACAAAAGTTGTTCCGCTTTAACTCTACCTTGATAGTTAAAGTGGTACAGCCCTCCACGTCCCCAGCATGAGGGCAGTTATACTGGTATAATTATAGATGGTAAGGGAAGGGGAATAAGCAATAGCAGTATAAGGCACCTTTATACTGATATACCTGCATCCACCCAAGGAGTTGTACTGATATAACCACTTCAGTAAAAAATTACATCCCTAACTGAAATAGTTATACCAGTACAAACAGAGTGTAGACCAAGCCAAAGTCCCATTTTCAAAAGTGACTTTGCCACTTCAGAGACTATGTCCCACTGACTAGAGGTGCTGAGACCCAGAAATCAAGTAAGGAGCTAAATACTTCTGTAGATTAGAGCCTAAGTGCCTACCTTACTTTTGAAAATGGGACTTGAGCATAAACAAAAAAACTACGGAAATGCATCCTAGATGGAACTACTATAAGGAGGATGCATAAGTGGTTGGAAAACCATTCCCAGAGAATAGTTATCTGTGGTTCAGTCATGCTGGAAGGGCATAACAAGTGAGGAACCGCAGGAATCAGTTCTGGGTCCGGTTCTGATCAATGTCTTCATCAATGATTTAGATAATGGCATAGAGAATACACTTTAAAAGTTTGTGGACGATACCAACCTGGGAGGGGTTGCAAGTGCTTTGGAGAATAGGATTATAATTCAAAACGATCTGGACAAACTGGAGAAATGGTCTGAACTAAATAGGATGAAATTCAACAAGTACAAGTGCAAAGTACTCCACTTAGGAAGCAACAATCGGTTGCACACATACAAAATGGGAAATGACTGCCTAGGAAGGAGTACTGCGGAAAGGGATCTGGGGATCATAGTGGACCACAAGCTAAATATGAGTCAACAGTGTAACACTCCTGGAAAAAAAAGTGAACAAAAATTATTAAAGGTCTAGAAAACATGACCTATGAAGGAAGATTGAAAAAAATTGGGTTTGTTTAGCCTAGAAAAGAGAAGACTGAGAGGAGACATGATAATAGTTTTCAAGTACATAAAAGGTTGTTATAAGGAGGAGGGGAAAAAATTGTTCTTCTTAACCTCTGAGGATAGGACAAGAAGCAATGTCAGGGATGGTCTAGATACTTAGTCCTGACATGAGTGCAGGGGACTGGACTAGATGACCTCTTGAGGTCCCTTCCAGTCCTATGATTCTGTAAGTCATTCAGGCCTTTTTGTAAATTTTACCCGCTACCTTTGGAAAACACATGTATTCCTGTCTAGGCTTAAACATCAGAGAGGCTAGTGTCTGCTAAAATAGCATGTGATTTTAAAAATTACACGTTCCATTGATCTAATTACAGTAGTAAACAGCAGTTTAACTGAAGTCCCCAGAATAACAACATTCTACCCTCTTGCCAACATGTATGGCGGTGATATGTACCAGAGAAATACACTAAGATGTAGGAAACAACCTGCATACGCAAAACACAATCCTATAACCTAAAAGTCACTGGATTCCTTTCTTTTCTTGCTTCTGTCCAATCTATTTCCTTTCAGTATTTTTGTTTCTTTTGTCTGTTTCCTTTTTTGTCTTATGTTGCTTGTATTCTCAAATCATGCATGGCAGTGATTTCATCTTCCCCTTCCTATCCCCCTGCTTCCTTATGTTGTTCTCTTGTTATGCACCACAAAGTGAAATCTACAAAGAAGCATATTATAGCACATATGGCTCACTCTGAATAAACGAATGGAAGAACTACACAAGGAGAGAAATATGTCTGATCACTGCATTGATGATTGTATTTAAATGCATATTTTAAAAAGAAATTGCTGGGACTGAATTAGGTGCCCCACTTTGAAGGTTCCATGCAGAAATAGGGCACATAATGAAAAGTACCTAGTGATCCTAACAACAAAACATCAAGCCCTGACTTACCACGTCGAACACTGCAAGCATAAAAAAAACGAGGAGTCCTTGTGAGTCCTTAGAGACTAACACATCTATTTGGGCATAAGCTTTCGTGGGCTATAACCCACTTCATCACATGCATGGAATGGAAAATACAGCAGGCAGGTATAAATACACAGCACATGAAAAAATGGGAGTTGCCTTATGTCACCCATTTCCAACAGTTGACAAGAAGGAGTGAATATCAACTGAGGGGAAATTACTTTTTGAAGTGCTAACAAGGCCAATTCAACCATGGTGGATGTGGCCTATTCACAACAGTTGACAAGAATGTGCGAGTATCAACAGAGGGGGAAAAAAAATTGTAATGACCCAGCCACTCGCAGTCTTTATTCAGGCCTAATTTGATGGTGTCAAGTTTGCAAATTAATTCCAGCTCTGCAGTTTCTCGCTGAAGTCTGTTTTTGAAGTTTTTTTATTGAAGAATTGCCACTTTTAAGTCTGTTATTGAGTGTCCAGGGAGACTGAAGTGCTCTCCTACTGGTTTTTGAATGTTACAATTCTTGATGTCTGATTTGTGTCCATTTATTCTTTTGTGTAGAGACTGTCCAATGTACACGGCAGAGGGCCATTGCTGGCACATGATGGCATATATCACATTGGTAGATGTGCAGGTGAACAAGCCCTGATGGTGTGGCTGATGTGGTTAGGTCCTACGATGGTGTCCCTTTAATAGATATGCAGACAGAATTGGCAACATGGTTTGTTGCAGGGATTGGTTCCTGGGTTAGTGCAAGCATAGGAATTCACTAGCATAATACAGATACATAATTTATTTTTCATTAATTGACAAGCTAAATCTTTGACAACATTAAGATATCTTAATGTTAAACCCCATGACTGACATGAGTCAACCTAGAAATAAGTAAGAAAGATACATCATCTTTCCCCACTGTGATCTAACCAATATGTAATGAACATCAAGTGCTTACACTGGGACGAAGGATGAATATGTGATATGTAAATTAGAAATGGCAGGACAAATTACGAGCACTGCCAAGAGTATAAAAGGTTGTTATAAGGAGAAGGGAGGTAAACTGTTCTCATTAACCTCTGAGGATAGGACAAGAAGCAATGGGCTTAAATTACAGCAAGCGCGGTTTAGGTTGGACATTAAGAAAAACTTTCTAACTGTCAGGACAGTTAAGTACTGGAATAAATTGCCTCAGCAGGTTGTGGAATCTCCATCATTGGAGATTTTTAAAAGCAGGTTAGACAAACACTTGTCAGAGATGGCCTAGATCAGAGGTTCTGAACCAGGGGTTCGGAGCCCTCTGGGGGGCCACAAGCAGGTTTCAGGGGGTCCTCCAAAATAAACATTAGACTCGTGGGGGCCCAGGGCAGAAAGCTGAAGCCCGAGCCCCACCGTGCAAGGCTAATGCGGAAGCCCGAGCAACTTTGCTTCATGGGAACCCCTGTGGCTTGGGGCACTGGGCAGTTGCCCTGCTGGCTATTCCCTAACACCAGGTTAAAAAATACACCACTGAGTGACAAGTTTCACCAGCACAAGTGGTAGCGTGCATAGCGCTATGTCAGGGGGAGAGCTCCTGCCAACATAGCTACTGCTGCTCACTGATATGGTTTTATGTCAACAGGAGAGCTCTCTCCCATCAGCACAGAACAGCTACACACACAATCTTACAGCAGCACTAGAAAAAGTTCTCTTCAGCCACTTCAGGCCTGGGGCTGTCACACATCCAGCTCAGGTAGAGAGGAGGGTTACAGCAGGAGTTTATAGTGAGTGCCACTGTAAATTCCCTAGTGTAGACAGGGCCTTAGTATGCACCGACCTGTGCAATGACTAGCCCAGACCAGCCCTGCGCTTGCGTCTCAAGGCACTACCATAAAATCAATAACAAAGGACAGTCATGCTGGCAAGCAGCTTGAAGAGTCGCTGGCCCACTGGGGCAGCTGAACTTCCCCCTCATATGCCCCAGAATCAGAGTGCCCAGGGAACAGGCCCACCTCGCCCTGCCCAGAGACCCCTTTGGGGCAGCTCTGCAGCTGGAGCAATGAGAGAGGTGACCCCCAACAAGCCCTGCTGCTGACTGGGCTCCAGACCTTCTGCCCCTTCCCCTGGAGCTGGAAGCTACCCACAAAGCCAAAGCCGGTACCCGCCCAGCGCTCCGTACACACCATAGGAGACGCCCGCAGGGCCTCAGGCCCACGCCCCAGGCCAGCACCCGCCTGAGGTCTACCCCACTGCATTGTGGGATATAACGCCTTTCCTTGGCGCCAAGCTCCCCCCGGCGCGGTGCATGGTGGGATACACCCCTCCTCTCTACCCGGGCCGGATCTTCTTTGCGTGGACTCTTCACCGGATGTCTGAGAGCCCCAGGCCTCCAGCGGCTGAAGGGAACTTTTTCGAGCGCGGTGAACGTTTATTCCTAGGTTATAAGAGTCATTATACGGGGTGGTTTCTCGAGGCCGAGGACTGCGCGGCCGGAATTAGTGGGGCTTCCAAGCTGCGGCTGCTAAGGGGCGGACTCCTTTTCTTCAGGGGCGCATGCGCCTTGGAGGGGGAACGGCCCCGCGCTGTGTACCATTGAACGCTGAGTGTTGCGAGGCGGAGGAGGCAAGCGCTGCGTGGCCCGTGCTAGAATCCTTGCGCCTGTGGGGCCGCGCGAGGGAAGCGGCAGTCGCCATTTTGAAGCGGTTGTAGGGAGGCGGCGTGTGTAGCTGCTCCTGAGCGTCCGGCCCGTTCCCGCCGCTTACTTACCCGTTTACTGTCCCAGCTTCGGCTCGTCACCGCCGCAGCCATTGCCGACCCTGCCATGTCCGGAGGGGGCGTGATCCGCGGCCCAGCCGGTAACAACGACTGCCGCATCTACGTGGGGAACCTGCCGCCCGACATCCGCACCAAGGACATCGAGGACGTGTTCTACAAGTACGGGGCCATCCGCGACATCGACCTCAAGAACCGCCGCGGCGGGCCGCCCTTCGCCTTCGTGGAGTTCGAGGACCCCAGGTGAGGCCCCGCCCGAGGACTCCCAGTGAGACCCGCCGCCACCTCCGCGGGGCTCGCCTCCGGGAGCGGGGCCGTTTCCCGAGCCGGGCTACTTCGCCTCCCCCATGGCGGGCAGATCGAGGAGCCCTCAGGGGCCGCTCTGAGTTCCAGGCTTCCCATCGGGGAACCGCTTCGTTGCCGAGATATCGCTACGTCCCCTCCCCGGTGGGAGTGGGGGGAGCTGCTTCCCTGTCGAGACACCGCTACATCCTCTGTCCCTCCTGGTGGGAGACGGGGACACGCTGGCCTGCCAAAACCCCGCTACATCCCGGGGGCACCACTCCCCAGCCCCAGGGACACGCCATGCAGACAGCGCTCCTGCTGGAGGGCCCGGGGACAGATCCTCCTCCCCCCCATGTCTGCCTAGACCTTTCTCCAGCGCCCTCGGCGGGCACCGCCCGGCCTTCGCTTTGCCGTGCTCTCCCCTCAGGTGACTGTCTGCCTCGGCCATGCTGCAATAGCTTATCGCAGAGGGGGACGAGGTGAGCTGGGGCTCGGCCTCAGCTGTTCGGGGCGGGGCTACATGGTGCCTGCTGGTTAGGGCGGGAAAATGGCTGCAAGGAAACAAAGGGAGGGAGGAGGTGCGTTGTCCGGCCTGTGCCTCTGCAGTGCGGTGTGGCTGGGCCTCTGCTCACTCGCCCTTCTCTTGCAGGGATGCGGAGGACGCGGTGTACGGAAGGGATGGGTACGATTATGATGGATATCGTCTGAGGGTGGAGTTTCCCCGAAGCGGCAGAGGCACCGGCAGAGGAGGTGGCGGAGGTGGAGGTGGTGGGGCCCCCAGGGGCAGGTATGGCCCCCCGTCCCGGCGGTCTGAGTATCGAGTGATAGTTTCCGGTAAGTTGCTTAATACTCTTGGTTTGCTCAGGATTATGAGATCGATTCTTATGAGTTCAGTTGTGGCATGTTTACAGTCATTCCTTAATGGCAAAGGATGCTACACTTGTCAATTAGCTATATTGTATTTTGGTATTGTGTGTATTTATTTGTTTAGCATTGTGCTATGCAGCCTCTAAGGAGCATAATAGTGACATTTTTGTATAGTGTGCATATTATATGGGTTCCTGTTGGAAGACATTCTCTCAACTATAGTCGGCAATTCCTTTACCCGGCAGTGGGAGGTGATGCATTGTAAATGGAAAGTAAATAATAAAAGTTTGTATTTGAAGTAATCTGTAACCTGCTTTTTGTTCAGGACTGCCTCCAAGTGGAAGTTGGCAGGATTTAAAGGATCACATGCGTGAAGCAGGTGATGTATGTTATGCTGATGTTTTCCGAGATGGAACTGGTGTCGTGGAGTTTGTACGGAAAGAAGATATGACCTACGCAGTGCGAAAACTGGATAACACTAAATTTAGATCTCATGAGGTAGGTTTCATGCTTTTTGGGGGGCCAGAATTGGATACACAGGGCTTAACAATAGGATTTGAAGGTAAGGACACGAAGTCTCTACTAACATGCAGGTAGCTGAGTCTTTTACAATAAGATTCTCATTTAGAGTTTTGAGATCTATCTCTGTGTTTTTATATCAATGTAATCAGTGTATCAGCATGCCTGAAAAGATAGCTAAAAATCTTAGACCTTTCAATCGAAAGTTCTGTCTATTTAATAGGGAGAAACTGCCTACATCCGTGTTAAAGTTGATGGCCCAAGAAGTCCAAGCTATGGAAGATCTCGGTCACGCAGCCGTAGTCGTAGCAGAAGCCGTAGTCGAAGCAACAGCAGAAGCCGCAGTTATTCCCCAAGAAGAAGCAGAGGATCTCCACGCTACTCTCCCCGTCACAGCAGATCCCGTTCTCGTACATAAATGATTAGTGATGCTCTCTTTTTGTAGAACCCCATGTTGTACACAGTTTTCCTTTACTCAGTACAGTCTTTAATTTTTTAATTCAAACTGTTTTATTCAAATTGGCTGAAGTGTTGAATTGCATTCTTGTGTAATATCCCTAGTGAGTATTTGCTCCTTAACATCAACATTCCCCTCATGTCTTTGGTAAATTGTATTTTAATTGATGTTATAGCCAGGATTGTTTAAATTTAGTTAAAGTTAACTACCCACACTTTGCAGACTGTGGTATTGCTGTGTAAATGTCTCAGTGTTCAGCTATGGTTTATACGAGCTGGGGATGTTGGGATGTTTGTGGTTAACTTGTTTCTTCTGGGGGATCTTATATTTTATCTTGCCTTTTCATGTGTCTTTCTGTAGACATATCTGAAGAGATGGATTAAGAATGCTTTGGATTAAAGGATTGTGGAGCACATGTCAATCATTTTAGGATTGTCAAAAGGAGGATTGAGGAGGATCAGATCAATAATGGAGGCAATGGTATGACTCCAAGTGCTATTGTCACAGATGAAATTGGCAGTATTGACCTTATACCATGGTTAAATAAGTATATACACACACCTTATCTTGTAACTTTTACAGGCATGTTTTAGTTACTGTAGACTACAATTGCTCTTTTCTTTAAAACCATGTTGGCAATTGTGGCTAAATTACTTGCTTTTGTATCTCTATTCCATTCTAGTTTTAAAAAAAAAAATCAGGGAGGGTGGAGTATACTGGTTCAGTTTGTCATGCTGCATTCAATTACAAATGTTAATATGACGTAGTGCTGGTACATTTGTAGATGCAGGGAATCTTGAAACCAGATAGAGTATAATATCAATACTGCTAAAATCTGCATGTCCTCTGTGTGACTGATACAGCGTTGCTATTACATTTTTTTTAAGTATCAGAATGAAAACAAAATATAGAAAACTTGGCTGGGAATAATTCCTTAAATCTCAACCCTTCCCCTTCAGACTAATTCACAGTTGACTCACTAATATGTTTGAAAACTTCAGTTAGTTAATTTTGTTACCTTCCAGATGGGAATACTAGCTTTAGTTTAGACATATAGTAAGTGGATGGCTTTAGTGATAAACTTTTCCAATATCAAAAAAAAATTTTTGCAACCACAAAACCTGTAATACACCTTACAAACAGTGACTATGTTGGCCTTATCAGTTGACATATGTAAATATTAGAATGTTTTCTCCAAATAATTAATATTCCTAAAATTTATCTGAGCATCACCATTCAAAAGTTTGTTTTGGGGAATTGATAGTTATTAATGTACATCTCTTATTAATTGATGGCAAACATAACTAATCATTCCCCAGAATCCTATTTTTTCATTACAGTATCTAACTTTTTGCCTCCTCTTTTTTGGTTTTGCTGGTTATAAAGGTTTGGATTGGAGAGGGCTCACTGGATCCCAATCCTTGGAGCTGGATCATTGGATTCAAATCATAATGTGGATAGGATAGGGAGGCTGAATTACAAGGATTCATGGAGCGGGATCAAATTACCAGGAACATAGGAGTGGATTCCTGCCCCAACCAAACCGCATTCGTGTGGATTTTTTTATTCAACTCAATTGGCTATTCCAAAGATTTTTTTTCCTATTTTTGACGATTGGAGCCCTTAAGATGCACGATGGATTTTTTTTTTTTTCATTTTTTTTCATTTTTTTGGTAAAAGGAGCAAAGCGAGGACCTGGAGAGGTACGCTGGAGCAATCTCCTTGGAAGGATTCAGCACGAGTAGATGGTAAACATTAAAGGGGAAAAGGGGGGTTTGTTTAAAAAAAAAAAAAAA
Source organism: Chelonia mydas (assembly GCF_015237465.2). NCBI lineage: Eukaryota > Metazoa > Chordata > Testudines > Cheloniidae > Chelonia > Chelonia mydas. Next base: position 8,282,048 of record NC_051257.2, read on the forward strand.
TCAGTCATTTCTCTAAATTTAAAGATAAATTGGAGTTAAAGATTAAGTAGGTTTTCAATTGGCTTACTGCCTTTTTTTTCTTTGACAAATAAAATTTTAAAAAAAATTGCATGGTTGTTCTCATTTGTCAAATGTAAGAATCTTAAGGTAGTCATCAAAGTCCTGCCACAATGAACTACAATAAGACTAAAGGTTACACTTAACAGTATTCAGACAAAGGGGCTTTTATTTTGAGTTCCATAAAGGTCCATTTTTTCACACCAACTCTTAATGTTAATAGTTGAGGTTTTAAGCAGGTCGCTTCTTTTTAACTTTTAGGATTATATAGAGGATTTCTTAATTTGAAGAGAATACTGTGACGCATATTTTATAGAAAATGTTTTGATCAGTCACTCTTAACTGATCAAGCTCACTGAAATTTTTTTCTTTTAAAATGAAGACAACCAAGGTTGGAATGGTATGGTAAGATTTTTAATGTTATAAACTGTTGTATCTGTTCTTGCTATTGTAATCTGATAGTTTATTGCCTCTAAAGCATCAATCTCTTGCAAAATGGACATAGATTAGTTATTGAGGGTATACAGGAAAAAAGCACAAGTTTTAGCCAAGTTAACAAAACTTCTTAGCAACAACTTTTTAAAGACAAAAGATGTAGACAAACTTTTTTAGGGGACCATGCTATAAAGAGCGAGCTTGGTTGTAATCCTGATGAAAGTAAATAACTATATGGTAGGAAGGACTAAAATATGCTTCAGACTGTTAAAATAAAATGCTAAGTAGTTTAGATAATTGGGGAATTACAAATATTCAACTGGACTTCATATATAATTAATATGTGTGAAGATTAAATATTATAGGTTGTCAAGAAGAAATCCCGAGAGGGTTAAACTTGTAATTAAACCATGATTGTATTGCAGGCTGTTGAGTAACGACGTGTGGGTCTGTTACTTAGCTCCAGGCTAAGTCCTTTTAATTCCCACGGTGTGTCATTGTAGAACACACTCTTTGGTGTATCCGAATGTGACATTAAACTTTTCTAAATGCCTACAAAACGTATAGCCATGTATCATCAGAACTAGTTCACAGCCAAATTTATCTCCTTTTAAAACTTGCTATTACTTAAATTTAAATATGAATACAATATACACTATCAATAAAATCACTATATAAAAGCCATTGTGAAATGGAGTGCTGAGAGTAAGCAAGAGCGGGGGTGCAATATGTAAGATGTAATCACTGAGTAAAGATCAGAATGCTCACAGGATTAAGGTTAAATAAGATGCCAAAATAGATTTACCTAGTCTGATTTATAACCCTTGCACAGATGGGTTTCATAACCAACACTGACAGGAGAGCTGTCATACTATTAATTTTAAACAGACTAATGGTGTAAATATATGTTAAGATTTGATTCCCTTCAGAGGTGGTTGTAGGTTGTTTCCGGATGGCAGGGAGGGCTAGCATCCAGACTGGAGTGATCAAGATGACAAGTACATTTCATTTCAAGGTGAGAATCTAGATTTTTATTCCATTAAATAGACTTGTGGGCACTGTTTTAATATGAAATTACTGGCATCAGTGACATTACTTTGTAAAGTGTAATGTGTGTGCTTCACAAATTTGGCACAATCTATACTGCATAAATGAGACTGGAATTTCTACTTGTTTATAGATACTGTTGTAGAGCTTCTCAGATGACAATGAGTAAAAGCATCCATGTGGGAGGGGGATATAAATTCAAGTAGAAAGCATATCACAATTGGGGTTTTAAAACTTTATATAGTAATCCTATATTGGGGTGCAAGAGAGAGCAACATTACAAGTAATTTTCATATACTTCTAAAGGAAGTTGGGGGAGCAGGGATGTTTACTAGAGGAAGTACGGAATGATGGCAGCCCAGGAATGCTGTCATGATGTGTGACAATACAGCCCATTGTCCTTTGGCATTGCTTTGTGCTAGAGAATGGCATGAGGTTAATCCTGGTAGGGAAGCTGACATTTTTAAAGGGCTATTTTAAAAAAGAAATCTGCCAAGAAGTTGAAAGTGACCTGACTTGCACTTCCCAGCAGTCTGAAAATTTGACAGGTAAGCAACATGTCTGAATAAATATACAGTGAGTTTTACAGTACATACTGGAAACCCATTTTTTAAACTGCTTCATGTGCAATTAAGCTATAGATGTTAAATACTTGAAAATCATTTGCTTCCAGGGTTATCTCAAAGTGGTTTGCAATCAAAGTACACTTAGCCCTAGTGAAAGACAACCACCATGGAATGGAGGGCAGATGTGTACTGGCACCCTCTATGCCAGGAGGAGGAGGAGGACTTATTGGCCTGTTGGCTTAATATAAACACCTGCGCTTTAAAAAAATATTGCCATGGGCTTTTTTAGGTCCATGTGAAGCAGACAATACTTTCCTTAAAGAATCGCTCAGCAGCGTACTTCTAAAAGGTTGGAGGATGTTAACCTCTCCTAGTTTAAACAGAACAGCAGCATCTATTCTTTCATATATAAACTTAAATAGAAAGAAATGGAATAATTCTGAAGATGTTTCTTTCTTTCCTGCTGACTGCTGAAGAGAGATGATTCAATGGATTGGGTACAGGACATGGCAACTGGTGTTCCCTATTCCTGTGTCTTCCATAAGTTTCCTATGTGGTAGTGGGCAAATCATTTTAATTTCCATTTTCTTTGTAACATGGAGACAATATGTACCTCACTACAGTGTTGAGGCACTGATGTTTGTAAAGCACTTTGAGATCCTGAAATAAAATTGTTGTTATGCAAAATACTCTTTTCTTTCAATATTTCAAAAAGGATGTTTTCCAATCTCTTCTACAATTCTTTTAGCCAAAATACACAACTAATGGACTACAGTAGCTTACTGACCTACAATTAGAGAAGGGTTTAAACTCTTAGAGCTAGGAAAAGTGTTATATGGACTTGGTCTGTGTGACTCTGTCCTCTCCTGTATCCATCGGTGTCCTTGCATGCTGTCTTCGTATCATGTCTCTTTGGCTCCTTTCCTTTGACACCATTGTTACCTAGACTGGAGGAGACATGTAGACACCTGGACTATCAATAGAGTAAGGTTACACAAGTTGTGGCAGCCGGAGTATGCTCACCTTTAGACTTTCCTTGGGATCACATGCTTTGTGTTAAACCATGTGACTCTTGCACTTCCTAAAATTCAGGGTGAAGTTTCCAGTCATGCCTTGGGTATACGTATTCTCCAAAGATAATAGAAGGATAAAGTTTAAATTAATGTGAAGATTTAAACAGACTGTTTTCATGGGGAGGGAAATGTAACTTAAAGCTGCCCGCATGGCTTTGTTTTCCATATGAAGAACAACAACTCTTTTGCTTCCATTGGAGAAATATGCCATCATTTTGTTAACATCAGTTATAAATATGATCTTCCCCTTTTTATGATCTAATGGCCATGCAAGGAAAACTTCACTGAGTTTTGAGCATCTTTCTCTCCCAGCAGTGCATGGTAGAGTTTGGAATGTGCTCTTTTTCTGCATTCCTGCATGTAAATCTTTTCAGATATCAAAAGTAGCAGCATCGCAATCTCAGTGTGATCTGCTGAGAGGTAATTTCTTTCTCTCACACAGTTTCTGGGTTTTATCCCTGTTCTTTGCAGTTGCTTGTTTGTAATAGAATACACAGTGAAGTACGTTATGTACAGAGTTGTGCTGGGGGGGGAGGGATTTTTTAAAAACTGGGGTTGATGCTACTGCAATATGGACTCTACCACTGGCTGGTTGGAAAATGTGGAGTCATTCCTTCCCCCCCACGCCCAATACCAGATGGGGGAAAAATCAGCTTCTTTGGTGAAAAATTTAACACTGAGAACTTTATAAATCTTTCACAAAATACTTCCTCATTTCAGTTTGAAACCGAACATTTCAGCTACAGTGCCTCATGGATTTGTAGTTCAGGTGCCTAATGTCCTCAGTCTTCTCTGAGCTGGGCACTCTCTAGCCAGACAACATCTCCAGTGATGCACCTTGGCTGCTTCTCATGCTGAATCACAGTGGTGCATCATGAGAATGCCTACCTGAGGTGTATGAACAGAGTTGTAGCCTATGTGGTGGGGAACCTGACCCATAAAGGAGAATGGAGGCATGAGGCACCATGACAATATTTCCCATTTAAAATTCTTACAGTGTTTTTTTAAAAGTCAGAATTTCCTCTGGAAAGCCCTTCTGGAGGGGGGAAAAAATGTTGAATCCACAAAAATTGGCAAGTGAGCCTATCTAAAAGCATTCATGCCATTCAATGCAAACTACGTACTTGTCTCTTTTGTCTGACATGGTGAGATCACACTTCAAAGTTTTTCATCCTGGTTGTGCCAAATAAAACATCTGGGTGGACTTGCCAAATGAACTGCTAAGATTAGACTTCATTTTAAAATGATTAATAAAATATTGGTTCTCTTTTCTGATGTGTTTAACTAGAAAAGCAACATGACCGAGAATGGATCCCTATCCTTTTACATGCTGTTTGTATTCTGTAGTATTTTTGCTCACTGATACAATTTTGGTTGACTGCATTTCTTGTAGTAGAACATCCAAGTGTTGGTTGCCACTGGGAACATAAGTCTTGGAGTTCCGTAAGAGACTTTATCATGGATGCTTCATCAATTAATTCCCCCCACCCCCTTCAAATCTGCATTCCTCAATTGTCTGACTTCCTGCAATTTAATTTACATCTCAGTGCAGAGTTAAGTGGTGGTACATGTTTCATGCCCCCTGCTTGCCCCAACTTAGTTATTTCCCTGTTCCATAGGTTTTTGTCTTGATCAAATTTATCCACCCTCTAATAAATCTGAAACTAAATGGTTCTTCACTAATATTGCTAATATGATTATTGGTTTTGAATCCTTTGGGGAAAATGCCAAATTACTTTAATGTATCCCTGAATCTTGCTTGGTAATAGCTTGTTTAGACTTGTCACTCACAAACTACTTTGTGGATAAGTCATAGATAGATTTGATACTTGTAGTGTCCACTGTATACAGTGCAGAACATCCCTAGTCATAATATCTAAATTGAGTAGTGTAATTAAAACAGTGTTTGGTTTCGTAGCTTTACTTTTTAACTAACACAATGAAAATAGAAAATATACACTTCCAACCAAACATACTTATGTTCATTCCAGTTAACACACAACCTAAATTAACTTCAATTTAAAATATAATTTGTTTAAAATTGACAATAACTATGCATACAGTTATGAATGAATTAGTTGAAGGCCAAGTTCTGTGCACATGAACCAACTAATATTTGCAACATTCCCTCTTAAATAGGTATGCCAATTCATAGATGAGGAACAGAACAGGTTAAGTGACGTGCTTCTTACGCCAACACTGCAGAATTGGTTTGAAACTAGACAAGAAGTCTGAGTTATGATGTCATTACATAATCCACTATTCAGCCACTACTCGAAGCAGAGTTTAATGTTTGAAACATCTTTAGTGCACAAAATCACAGCAGTGGCACTAACATATAGTCATTAAAAATTTGAGACGGGCATAGTTTGCATGAGTAATTACCTCTCCATTTTAATACTCTTACTTTGTCCTTTAACCCACTTTTATATTGGCAAGTGGTTTAGCTAAATCTTCAAGCTTCTGGTCCATCATAAAGTGAACGGTAAGTTTCCTGACATCCAGTCCAGTAACTTTATCTGCTAGACCTCATTGGTTTGAGTTCCAAGATTTTTGGTTCGTCTCTATTTAATTGTAGTATTTGCAGTTCTTCAACATAGTTTTCTGTAAGTCTAGGCATTTTCTTTGTCAAATGACCTGATTGAACTTTGTCAGTTATTGATCATCTAGGTCAAATATTAAATCACTAAACAGGCACCAGTAAAAACATACTACTGTCACAGGGTGGATTTTAACCTGTGTCCTTTTATCTTATTACCACTCTCTGATGGTTCCCTATTATAGCTGTGCACATCTGTACATTCTCTCGAAAAACAATGCAGTGTCTACTCAATTTATTTGTAAAGGACAAGTTGGACTGTGTAATCTTAAGTGCATTCTGAGCCTTTATCACAGGTCTGACAATTGTCACATAATTTTATGACATAAAATTAATTCTACATAGACTCTTCAGTGTTAATGTAAATAGAATAACTTGGCAAAAGAGGACAATGAGGAATACATTTTAGAAACAGGGCTTCAGGTCCCATGCCTCGTAACTCATCCCTGTAAATAGCACATTCGTTTACTATGACCTCACTCCCTTTTGCATGTTGTTGGAATTGTGTATGTCTTTGAGAATGTGGGGAAGAGTGTTTATAAGGCTCTGAGTTTTGGATTATGGGCTACACACTTTGCTTCTAATCTCAGGTCTGCTTCTGACTCACTGTGTGGCCTTGTGTAGTTCTTTAGAATCATATGTGCTTTCTGCTAATCCCTGTGTACTGGCTTGTGATTAACCATACAGGCTGCTAGACACATTAATGGACAAATATGGATTATTCTGAAGAAAATTCCTTCATAAATGCCAAACAAATAATTATTTACTTTCTGAGGGGTTTTTTCTTTTAATTTAAAGAAAAGGACAAACAAAATAGGGCAATTAGAGTTCGGGAAGGGTAGAAAAACAAATGAAATCCTTCTTTGGATGGTAGAGCCATCTAGTGGGCAAGATCGGTGATATTCAAATAACTTTTTTAAAAGGTGTGTTTTTGTTTTTTGCTGTTGTGTGATTTAAAAAGACAACTTGAACTTTAAGTTAGTGTTCTGTTTTATTACATTCTCTAAAAGAGGAATGTGTGGGAAAACTCAGGTTGATGGTAAGTTGCCACACTGTAATGGAAAGGTGTGTGTCTGAAATCTTAACGCATACAACCTGTCAGCCGAACTCCTTGTTCGGGAGTTAAACAGATGTTAACAAAAGCAAACACCAATTTTAACAGTCACCCTAAAATCCTCCTCACAGCCTCTCAGCTTTCATTCTCTCATATCACGTTTCTAGTTCTTAAGTTGCTATTTGAGTTTTTCAGGGTAGCCAAGAAATGACTGACTAATGTAAAAAGTAAGTGTTGCTGTCTGGTGGGGGAAGACTTCCTTTATTAAGAGCTTTCTAAAACTAAAGAAATGGAAAAACTGGCCCGAAGTCTCTTTTTATACGCTTCCCTAGGCAGATGATATACTGGGAAAACAGCTAAATATTTTAATAAACATAACCACGCTACATAATACATAAATGTTAGTTTAGCTTCTGTGTCCATAGGGCAGGGCTGTATCCAGCTATCCAGCAAATACTTTTACATCTGTGTTGTAGTTTGCCTCTAGTAGCTATAGCTGCTGCTATTAAATAAAATGTTATCAGAAACTCCACGTTTACAATTCACTAAGAAAATACCTCTATCTGACCTTTAGAGACTACTTGTTCGCTAAGGAACCAGATGGATTTATATACATATTTGTTTTCTTCAGCACAGCAATGCACCAGCTATTTTTTCCAAATACCCATGCTGCGTGTTCAATGATAGCTTTTACCCCAGAGTTCCCAGAACTCTTCTGTAGAATACTTGTCAGTGGTTTTCAGACTACTACCTGGTCACATTGTGCTGTCTGTCCTTATTACTAAATGAGAACAGAATAGGCCAGGGGTTCTCAAACTTCATTGCACCCTGACCCCTTTCTAACAACAAAAATTGCTGCCTGACCCCAGGATGGGGGGTGGGGACTGAAGCCTGAGCCCAAGGGCTTCAGCAAGTCTAAGCCAGCCCTGGTGATTCCATTAAAACGGGGTCACAACCCACAATTTGAGAACTGCTGGAATAGGGGATGAAATGAACAGAAAAAGGAAACAGTGCAAAATGAAATTATAACTTTCAAAAAAGACAAACACATTCTTGCATTAGAGCTTTGAAAAATTCTAAGGCTTCATAAACTTCTTTACTTTTCTACAATGATGGTTAAAGTAGGGGGGTGACTCCCCCCTCCTACCATTTCAGTTAAACCACCATAGTGCAGACACTTTACAAGTGCAGATGTGCTTGTTCTGGTGCAACTTACTCTTCTTCCCATATAAGAATATAGTATTCCAATCTGAACCCATTTATACCAGTATAACTATCCACAGGTAAGCTGGCCTGATGTAAGTAATTGAATAGGGAGGCTGTGGGGAAGAGGTCTGAGGGGGAACCCCCACACCACAGTACGGGAGGAGTGGCTGTACCACTGCAGCTAAAGTGACGCAGCTTTTCTCTGTAGACAGATAATTGCTACAGTCTCCACTAAGCTGTTCCATGATTGGAAAGGAGGTCGTGAGATCACAAATGGGAGGGGAAGCGCTAAGAAGGGGAGCGAGTCCTGTTAATTGTGATTGAGGGTGGTTCACTAGACACTGCTACCATATGGTCTGCGCTGTAAAGAAACTCACCATAATCCTGTCAGATTCCTACTGTCTTCGACTCAATGTATTTGAAACTCTGCTACTATTTATCATAAGAACCCTAGGAGGTATTTAACTTGGTATTATTTTTACTGTGCTGAGGGGGGAAGAGCCTGATTTGCCCAAGATTGCACTATGTGTTAGTGGAAGAGCAGGGAATAGAACACACATCTGACTAAGGCTGGTGCTTTAAAGATGTGACCACACTTTTTCAGCACACTGTTAACCTTTCACATATACTACAAACCATTCCCTGCCCACTGAAGAGGAGTTGGCCTGAGATTGGTGAAGGAGAAGTGGATAGTGCCAGGCAGAGCCTTGTCTTTTTATCAATGATTATGATAAATCCGTGATGCTTATTAACCAGTGGAACAAACTAGCAAGGGAGTTGGAAGATTCTCCACTCCTTGAAGTCTTCAAATCAAGACTGGCTACCTTTCTGAAAGATACACTTTTTTCAGACACAAATTACTAGGCTCAATACAGGAATAACCATGAAATTCTATGACCTGTGTTACATAGGTCAAATTGAGTGAATTTATGAATGAAACAACTGTAAATGTAAGTTTTTAATGAATGGAATAGATGCACCAAGCAAAGAAGAGGCACTTCCTTTTTTCCCAAAGTTGCAGAAATACAGATCTGTATTGTACTGCCATAATGCCTACCAATTCCAGACCATTTCACTAAACCCTATCCAAAAACCCGGGCGATCCCTGATTCAAAGAACTTAAAATCAAAGCATAACTCTAGAACAAGTGTTTTGGGGAGTGTTACAGGGCACAGGTAAGTGCTGTTCTGTTTATTGTACATTTTCAATTATTTTGCACACATGCTAGAAAGATAATGATTTGTTATACATCAGCTTCCCTAAGTAATGTGAAAAGGAGTAATTGTGGCACCTTAGAGACTAACAAATTTATTTGAGCATAAGCTTTCGTGAGCAACAGCTCACTTCATCGGATGCATGCAGTGGAAAATACAGTGGGGAGATTTTATATACACAGAGAACATGAAACAATGGGTGTTACTATACACACTGTAACAAGAGTGATCAGGTAAGGTGAGCTATTACCAGCACTAATGTATATCTGCTTCTTCTAAAGCAAATACACTCAATAGCAATCTGCCAAAAATTAGAAAAGAATAAAATAAGATCATCTCATCCACTCAGTGGCCATGTGGAAAAATAAGATAAAAGTGATGGTGCAATTTTTAGAACCTGCAAACAATACACGAGCAGCACTATGTGACACATCCAGAGGAAGAGGCTGCAATGGAGAAATGAACAATTTATATATTTCAGCTCTCTCTCAAAGTGTAGTAGAAAGGTCGATATTAACCCCCTTTATGCAGATTAGGAAAGGGAGGTGCAGAAATCACGTGATTTACCCATATCACTGTCAGTGATGGAGCTAGGTATACAGCCCAGTTCGTGTATCATATGACAGCCAACAGGAAATAGAAGAGCACCTCTCAACTAATTTAGGCCTCCAATTCATGGTTGTTGGTTTTGTTTTATTTTAAATAAAGGGCATGGAGTGTGAGGAAATGGATTAAAAACTCTAATCAAATTTTTATTTTTTATTCATTTTTAATATTTAAACATTTGGCTACAGTGTTAAAAACACAATAGGATTGTATCATGTGTTCCACTCAAACTGTAAGTTCAAAATTGGACACGAAAGAAGCCAGCCCAATCACGCCTTTGTTTGCAAGAGAGGGAATAAAAGTGACATTATGGGAAAGAACTCTCCCTGTGACTAAGAAATAACCCTCAAGTGTTACAAGCAGTAAAAAGTAAAGGAATGGGGGGGAGGGAGGTAAAAAAAAGCCCTGGGAGGCTTTTGAGGAGGAGGGCCATGGAGTGAAAGGGGACAAAGCTGAGATTCACAAGGACATCAAAGGCAAGAGAAGATTAGTGAGGATGGCTAGAATTCCACTGGAAACAGGAAAGGGTTTCTGTAGCAGGTGTGGCAAAGTGAACTGAGAAAACCAGACAATAGAAGTCAGTGCAGCATGGAGTCTGCTCTACACCATGAAATAGGGAGAATGAAAAACAACATGATCTATAAAACAGGCTTTCTACCTCTTGTCTCTCTCATTAGACACAGACAAACAGCCTCATTGAACATGCAAGACCTTTAGAAGCCTTGTCGGCTTTCCATTCCCCTTCTTAGGATTATACATACTGTAGGATCCACAGAAGTTAAGTGATGGAACAACAAACTATGTAATCTATAATATATAAAATCATCCATCTCCCTACAAGTGAAGAATACAGTCCACTGAGAGAGATTTATAGATATTAGACTGAAAATATTTTTGATTGTCCTGCTATTAATAAAAATACAGAAGGGAATTACGATGTTTAAGTTTAGGAAAACTGCATATATGTTAAATGTAAATTGAGTAAAACTTTGCACATACAGCCCTTTTCTTAAAGCAGTTTTAAAAACTAGTCAATTCTACCTATCTCTTTTCCCATTTTACATATGGAGAAACAAGCATGGGGAACTTATGTGACTTACTCAAAGTCCCAGAGCCTGACTGTGGCAGAATACGGAAGAGAACCTGGGTGTCAAGCCCCATCTTACGTTCTAACCTCTAGACAGCACTCTTCACCAGCCTCACTAGTATGTAAATAGAATGTGATGGAAGGCAGTCGCTCAGACTGAGCATTTAAGGGTCTAGAAAGAGACAAAGGTTGATTTCTATGGTTTTGGTCAGGAACCTCATAACTTTTCCCTACTTTGTCATAAGGTAGCCTCATTCAGATTCAAGGGGTCATAACATTTCCAACTACTGTTGTTGGTTTAGGGACTTTGGATCAGATTTACAAGGGTAATTAGGTGTCTAAAGATGCAGATAGGTGCCTAGTGGGATTTTCAGAAGAACCTCTTTGCATCTTTAGGTGACCAAATACCTTTATAAATCTGGTCCTTTAGTAATATTCCCCCTTGGCTAATAGTAACTGCCTCGGGAATGAGAAACAGTGCTCTCATCGTATCTCTGTGCAGAAGGTAACCCATCCTGGTGCTGGAAGAGCAAGCTGAGCATACACACACAAAAATTGACAGCAGCAGCGTGTACAGGAGGGGACTGTTTGTAGGCTGACTGAAAAGATAAGTTTTACAGCTGGAGAAGTGGAAGTGAGCAGAAGGTAGGTAACTTGCCCAAGATTACAAAGTTAGAGGAGAACCTCAAAGTCCTGACCCCCAGTCCTCTGCTCTTACTGTTGGGCCACCCTGTAATAGGTTTTGGAGCTACCAAGTAAACAAACTGTCTTTTCCCTGCCAAAAAAGTCAATCTTTAGCAAGAATATTCTCAAAAAATGTGCTGAAATTACTGTTCCAATAAGTAATATCATAGCTACAATTACCCATGGTGATTGATTTTCCCAGTGCTGGTCATTATACAATCCTGATTATTACTCTCTTAATCACAATAATAATCCTATTTTCTTTTCAACAGTTCCTCTTGCTGTCTCCATTATGTGTCCATACTGCATTTCCCACATTCCTTTTCCCCATTTCCCCTCCCCGCAATGCACATGCATCCACCTCAAGCTTGTCTTTGAGGACTTCAGAAAAGCAAAAAGTCAAGAAGCTCTTTCAAAAATCCCTACCGAGTCTTGTTAATGAAGCTTCTTTTCTCTGAGTAGCTTCTTGCTGCTTCTTCATTGAGTTCAATAATGCTTCACCAGAGTAATTCAACCACCTTTGCTGGTAATTTCCTGCATCCTGTTTTCCTCTTGAAAAGTGGGATGATGTTCCAGACAGCCTAATTGTAAAGAAAAGATGACGTTCTCCACAGAGCTTTCAGAAACATCAGCCTTCCTATGATAATGGTGTGGCTGCATTTTTTTTGTTAGCAGGATCTCCTAGAGACCTTGAGCCACTGGAAACGAGTGAGATGCAGTGTACAAATGATGCCTTCATTTCCTCCTGGGAGAAACACGTTAGTTGATTGACTGTAGGCGTTGTGTTTCATGAGAGCAGAGACAATGATTGCTGTGCATACAACTGGGCAACTGTCAAATTCTTTTTCTAGGAGCTAGATCTTTTGTGTCTTTGGTTCCCCCCCCCCCCTTATTATCCTCTTTTACAGACATGCACACCTTTCCTTTTAGCTATCATCTCTCCTCGCCCAGGAGGATTCAATGGGTCACCCTTTGGAGCATGTCCGATATGCTTATTAATTGGCTTGGAATGGCAACCCTGAGCAGTGATTTTCCAACTGTGGGTGGCAGAATGGAAGGGACTGGGTCACGGCAGCTCTGGTCAGCACCGCCGACCGGGCCATTAAAAATCTCGTCGGCGGTGCTGCCCGGCTAAGGCAGGCTAGTTCCTACCTGTTCTGACACCGCGCTGCGCCCTGGAAGCAGCCAGCAGCAGGTCTGGCTCTTAGACAGGGGGGCCACAGGGCTCTGCATGTTGCCCCCACCCCGAGCACCGGCTCCGCACTCCCATTGGCCAAGGGGGGCGGTGCCCGCCGGTGAGAGCTGTGCGCCTCTGCCTAGGAGGCGGACCTGCTGCTGGCCACTTCCAGGGCGCAGCGCGGTCCATGGTGCCTGGACAGGCAGGAAGCCTGCCTTAGCACCCCCACTGCGCCGCTGACCAGGAGCCGCCCGAGGTAAGGCCGCGCCCCAACCCTGCACCCCAATCCCCTGCCCCAGCCCTGAGCCCCCCCCAACCCAGATCCCCTTCCTGCACCCCTAATCCCCGGCCCCACCCCAGGGCCTGCACCCCCAGCCCAGAGCCCTGACCCCCTTCTGCACCCCAACCCCCTGCCCCAGCCCAGAGCCCCCTCCCGTACCCTGAACCCCTCATTCCTGGCTCCAACCCGCAGCCCTCACCCCCACACCCCAACCCTCTGCCCCAGCCCTGAGCCCCTCCCACACCCCAAACCCCTCATCCCCTGCTCCGTTGGGCTGTGGGCATCAGCAATTTTCTTCAACTGGGTCACCAGAAAAAAAGTTTGAAAACCACTGGTGTAGAGGACGTTTTACTTGACCCCAGCTGATGTCCTGGAAAATGAAGAGGGAGAGAGAGCCTTTAGCATGTTTATATTCTATACAGCAGTGGTTCTCCAGCCGCTGTCAGCCACAGCTGCAGCCCATGTGACATCCTCAGGGTCATGCAGATAGTATATATATTGTGTGGATGCGGCCCACATAACGCACAGAGAGCTGCATAGGAACACTGCTGGCCCAACAGGAGATATTATCCATTAGAATAGCTAGTACTTTCTTCAAAACTTAAATTGCTGTTCTTGTCCCAATAAGTTCCTGCAATAGTAAGTCCCCACATTGCTTCCTTTTATCCATTATTAAATATGTCTCCTTTTAACTTCACTGAATAATTGAAAAAGGAGAGACCAGATTGCAAAGAAGAAAATAAATAAGACATGGAATTAAGAACATGACTAAAGGAAACTGCTCATTGAGAATAAATTCTTAGGAATGTATTCTCAATTTATTTATACACTCAAGGGCTCTTCACTCCCCTGAAGCCGTGAAATTCAAAACGCGTTGTGTCTCTCTGGGAGCAGAGCATAAACAGAAAGGGACTCCCCTAAAGTCAAATATTTGACAACATTTTCCTAGCATTTCAAGTACATACTCATGAGATGAAATCATGGCTGTGCACCTCAGCAAACAGTTTTGCGATTAGTTAAAATACTGCATCTTTGAAATACCTTGAGGACAAATGTATACAAGACCTTATAAAGCCTCATAGCCCACTACCAGCTTGCCCAGAAGGCGTGGGCAGCTCATAATCTCTGTATCCCAGTTATCCCAGCTGTGACATGGGGATAATAATCCTTATGTGCTTTCCTAAAGTGCTTTGAGATGTGCGCTATATAAATGTAAAATACAATTATCACACAAGTCCTGCCTGCCACCCCAACATAATAGATGTTTCTGTTAAAATAACCATAGTGAAATAATTAACATGTACTTTGTAGTTAGTAGGCTTCTGAGTTAACGCTCAGACAGCACTGTGTAATGGTGGCACTTCAAACACAGCAATTGTTAACTGTTTCATGGCTGATCATTTTAAATACACCAGCTAGTTAGATTACGTGCAGAACGTGACAAGCTTGCCAATACTTATTTCCTCTCTCTCTGACCTGTCTGTGTCTCCCAGGGCGTGCTTACTAATTGAGACAAAGAGGCATGAATAATGTGGGTTGGTTTTCTGCACAAAGTTGCAGTCTCTGAAAGCGACTTATAACTGTGAGAATGTTTGCAGTGCAATGGCATTGGGGATTTGGAAACATCCTTAAGTTCCTGCTCTTTGGGCAGGCTGGCCAAGTTCATCAGAGAGCAAGCATGGAGAAGAAGAAAACATCCCTCTTGTGAGCCTTGGTCCTGTGGGGTGCTGAGCACCTTTGGTGAGGTCCTAAACACCTGCAATTCCCATTGACAGTAATGGGAGTGGAGGGCACTCAACACCGTCAAGATCCGGTCCTTAGGCTGTAGAAATTTACCAGACAGTTCCAACATTGGTTCAGATGAACCACTAGCCTGTCTGGTTCAGGTTGCCATTTTCAGTTAAAACTGCTGGAGAGTAAGTCAAAATGAAACTGTAGTAAAAATGGGTTTGTCCGTCAAAGCCTTGTGTTCACTACTACTCTCCCCAGCTTTAACAACTGATTCAATGTTTGAACTGGTGGCAGTTTTAGGGAAAGATCTTAGACAATATCTAACCTGTGGAGCATTGCTAATGAGTGTCCCACGGGAGGCTGCAAATCCTGATCTCTATGCAGCTGTCTCTGCAGCATCAGCGATCTATGACAAAAGGGGACTGAGTTACTGGGGCCAATGGTGATGACCGGCTTATCCTGCATCTTGCAATATTATCTTTGATTCACACTGGCATATGTGTTACAGATAGAGCAGACTGATTGCCACAGGATAGTCCTGAGAGCACTGGATGGTATTTTATTCATTCCAACATTGCAGGTGCCCGCGAGGTATGGGAAAGAGGGCTTGTTGGTGGAGGGGGTTTAAGAAGAAATTCTCTTCGAGGCCCTACATCTCTTGCTTGAAGAATAGCAGGAAAATGTTTGGTGTTACTATCACAATTTTAGGGTAAGTGAGGTAAAAAGGATCAATGCCATAATATTCAAAGTTCCTATGGCATAGGTCTGTTAGAAGCAGAACTGCTTTAATCAATATAATAATAATACTTCACTTTTATATGAGAGACAAGGTGGCTCAGGTGGTATCTTTTATTGTACCAACTTCTGTTGGTGAAAGAGACAAGCTTTCAAGCTCCACAGAGCTCTTCTTCAGTAGATCTCAAAGCATTTTAACAAAGGAGAGCAGTGTCATTATCCCTATTTTATAGATGGGGAAACTGAGGCACATATATGTGCGTTACCTGAAGTCTGGTCTGCCTTGGGGCATATATTTTAATCATTTTTTAAAAATGGCTTTTTAGACTTCTAGTTGTGCTCTGGGTAAAGGAAATTCCTATATGTTCAACAGACACACACCCATTATAAATGGATCTCCCACAAGCCCTTTCTCCCTACAGGTTTGCCCACAATGCTGAGGTTCACCCTGTCCCAAAGACAGGCTTCTGTTTCTACAGCTCTGAAGTTACTACAGGTCTCTAGGTCTGTCTGAGGTAAGTAAGAAGAGAATTTTGTTGCTCCTGTTCATATTACCGTGCAAGGTTCTAGATATGCTATGTCAAGGGGAAAAAATAACTCATGGCCTTCATTTATTTTGCTCTTTTATTATTTATTAAGAATAATTCATGTCCTTTTTAAAAAAAAAAATGTTTCTTCCTCTTTGTTTCTAACCAAAGGAAATAGCAGCACGAATCTCAAGTCTGATCTTTGTGTTTGTCAGGATTTCTTGGATGAATCAGGACTTGTAGCTTTCTCAGCCTTTAATTGAAGAAGTTAGGTGTTGAACCCTTAAGAGAGAGAGCTTTTCTAAGTGCTTTAGTAAGAGGGGTTAGCAATCAGTACCAAAAAAAAGCAGTTGCAAATAGTCTGAATAGCAATGACTTCCCCCTCTCAACAATCAAGTTTTATTTCCATATGATTTTTGACGTCCTCATTCTAGGAGTTTTTCATTAGTCCAGGGTAGGTAACACCTGAATTTACAATGCAGGAGGAATCTCTTCTCTTCTGTTCTCTCCCCACCTCCCTTTTAAAAGAAAGCAGGGCCTAAATCCCCTTTTCCCCTTTCTGCCTTCAGAATGAGTTTGATCACCTTTGGGGGTCACCTCTGCCCTACAGTGTTGGGAAGCAATCCTGTCCCAAGGAGTCTACAAATTATCTGAGCCCAGGTGCTGACATTTACTGTAACTTAGTCTAGTGGGAAATTGGGCAACATTTTGTAATATGTTTCTAGAGCCACTTTGAAAGAAAGCAGGGTGGTATTGTCCAGGAAGCTGGGTCTAGGTCTAGATTATTTAACTGAACACTTCATTTAAATAAATAAATAAATAAAGAGGGGATAGGGAAACAGACCCATTTCTCCTGGTCTGCTAAACCCAGGGAAAGGGGATAAATGGTATCTAATTTTGAACCACCAATGGTCTTTGCTGCTGTTCAGTATTAAATTATACTTGTATCCAGAAGCCCTGTTGTGGGATGTGCTGTACAAAGAAAGAGGCAGACACTGTCACAAGGAGACTACAATATAATTGACAGGAAGAGGAGGGAATGGGATACACTTAAAATATTTGCATGTACTTTAAAAATCAGATGTGACTATTGTGTAAATGTATTATAAATAAGTTTAGCTGACACTTTGTTAAGCTGCCTCTCAGCTTAGCCCTCACTAAGGGCTTCTCTTCACTGCAAAGTTAATTCAAGTTATCCATGCCCAAGTGAACTCGACTGAGAGCAGACATGCTGAAAAATAATCCTCAAACTCCACAGGGTGATTGTGTTAGCAGCTGATAAATTGTGCTAACTCAAACGGCAGCCTGTACCTATTGACCAACCAGCAAGCTTCAGTTAAAAGCACCACCATAATGGAGTTAAGGGTTTGCGTGTCATTGGGACTGGAGTTATTATTATTCTGCAGTGAAGAAGTGCACTAATTGGATGATTACTCACTTGTCTGGGTGGTAGATGGATGTGCTGTACAAAGAAGAGACAGTCACTGCCCCAAGGAGACTACAATATAAGAAGATAATTGACATGAAGAGTAGGAAATGGGATACACAAAATAGATTTCTTCCGGGCACTGTGGCAAAGGTGGGGCTTGAGGAGCGGGTAGTAAGTAACCTTATCTATCAGTCCAGAGATAGACTTATGAAAACCTAAACTTGACCAGTGAGATTTTGCAAACCCTCTGCTGCTGTCTCTCATTATTATGTGTAACCCTAATCCCTATGCATGGGAGAGAGGAAGGTGGTGATCAGGGCTAACTGGTGGATACCCAGTTCCATGCTGCCATGCGTTTCATCTCCAGCACCCTGCGTCTGACTCCACTCCCCTGGCTCCCAGTTCTGAGCAATATTGCTGCTCTTCATATCAGACGAGAGGTTGCCACTGACAAGTTACTGGAGAAAGTACGCGCCAACTCAAGCCTGCCACTGCACAATGACCTTTTCAAAACACCAGCTGCACGTTTGCCGTCACGTCGCCCATTATGGTATCATCCGCCACGCCAGGATATTAGTGCAGAAACACTCTGATGAGAGGAATGGATATCTGTTATAATCCCCAACCAAAAAAAAAAAAAAAAAGGAGGACTTGTGGCACCTTAAAGACTAACAAATTTATTTGAGCATAAGCTTTTGTGAAGTACAGCTCACTTCATCGGATGCTGTAGCTCACGAAAGCTTATGCTCAAATAAATTTGTCTCTAAGGTGCCACAAGTCCTCCTTTTCTTTTTGCGGATACAGACTAACACGGCTGCTACTCTGAAACCCATCCCCAGCCAGTCCCTCATTGCCGACCCCACAATCTGCCTGGTTTTGACCTGCCCCATCGCCAATGGCCCCTGTTGAACAGGTTCCGGACAAGGCAAGGTCTCTGTGCAGCCAACCAGTGTCACTGCGGCCTTCGTGACAGCCCTTTGTGCAGCTGTGACGCCACACAGCCAATGATGCATATTGTCTAGGAATGCCTGATGACTAGGTTCAGCGGTGGCCTAGAAGAACTGCATCACGCCACTGAAGATGCCATTGCTTGGCTAGATGACTGTGCACATGCTAAATAAATAAAATCAGGGCTAATGAGGTGTTGGCAATTTGTAATTTCAGTTCCTGTAACTGGCTGAACCACTCAAATGTTTCACATTTTGCATGTCAGTAGAAGTGTTGTGTGAGTCATTTGACAACAAAGAGTTATGTTTAGGGTTTCTCATGCTGATTCTCTTCCCATCTGGGTGAAATCTCTCCCTTCCCTTCACAGCTCTGTCTATCCTCTGACTGTAGAGTAGAATCTGAAGGAAACCAGTGTAAATCTATTGAATATCTTACCTGAAAGTTTTAATTAGGGAACATAAAGGCTAGATTGGGATAGTCCCTTTGAGGCTTGCACCATTTATAAATAATCCTAAATCATACAAACACTTCTGTTTATTTCAGTCTATAAATAAAACAATAATCTTACACCTCCATTCATCTGTGAAACATCCAACAAAGAAATTTAGCTGAATTTTAGCACGTATGAAGAGGTGTTACCAAACACCACAGCACAGGAAAACAAAGTTCAATTGGTCTTTATTACAAAAACTGAGCATTTGCACGGTTCCTTAATTAATACACAACCCAATACACACCCTCTGCTTTCAACTTATGTCCATTCAATTAGCACCCTATTAATATACATGCCTGACACTGCTCTGTCACTCAACTGCTGCCTTCTGCCTTTTTCTTTTTTATATGTACTCTGACACTTGCTGTCTAATAAAATAAGGAAAAAAGCATCTGGGGAAAATATCCAGCCTGCAAAACAGTCAAAGAATAGGGATGTTAGAGCAAGTTTTCCTCATTGGGAGAAAAATTAGTGACACAGCCCCGTAGTAAATATTGTTTGTCCCTTATTCACACCCTGTACACAGGTGCTGATCATTTTGAACAAGGTTGCAATGTAGCCATAAGGTAGCACATATATTGCCTAACATGTAATAAAGAACCTAAACTATGGATTCATGCAAGCTAATTACTTTAAATGTCAATCTACGATATTTTCAGATTGAATTATGTGGTTTACCCTCCTCTTACAGATCACTTATGAAAACATTAAACAGAACAAGACCCAACATTGATCCCTGCAGCACTTTGCTGGACATGCAGCTTGATTCTATCGTTTCTTACCACTGCTTTTTGTTTAGTTCTCCTGCTTTTTCTGCCCCTCTATTTATGTCTACATTGGTCCAGTGAGGGACAGATAGATTGTATTGACAGCCCGCCAACTCATTTTGATCCTGACATGCAAGATCCCAGTTTGTCCACTCTTGGATCTGTCTAAGCAGAAATGGGTTGTTGTAAAAAAGCTGTATGATTATGAATTAACCTGGCTGAGATGGTAGTTGGTTGACCTGAATAAGAGCTCCAAAGTCACTTTCACTTGTCACCTAAAGCCCAACTTGATCTCGGATTTCCAGTTTTAGGATTCTATCAAGCTATCCACAATGACAAAAGTGTGTGCATCTGTTGCACAGTCTGTCTCTCTATCCATTGCACAAATTGGAATGATTGTCAGTTTCTTTTAAAAAGGGGCTCAAGAATCAAGGGCTACTGCAATTCAGAACTGAGGTCCATTGGCATCACTGTGAAACTTGCACAGCATCTGCCTCTGTACCACTTTTCCAAAAGGGGAATCTCTTTGGAGCTGGGTGGGGAGTGCAGGAGTGCCACTGTAATACAAAAGAGGAAAGGCCTGTGTAGCACCCTAGAGCTGAACTATGAGCAGGAACTGCTGAGTTATTCAGCACTGCAAGCCTACAGATGATGGAGGGGTATCTATTATCAGAGGGGTAGCTGTGTTAGTCTGTATCCACAAAAACAACGAGGAGTCCGGTGGCACCTTAAAGACTAACAGATTTATTTGGGCAGAAGCTTTCATAGGTAAAAAACCCACTTCTTCAGATGCATGGAGTATCTATAAGGCTTTTTTTGAGCAGGGAGAAATCCCTCTCCACGCTGTGAAAGGAACCACGTTCAAACTGTTATTTGGCTGCTATAAACAGGAGCTTTGACTAAACTAAGAAATGAGAAATTCTTGAATTAATTATTAAATCTCCTGCACCCCCTGGCTGTCCCATCACAAGTGTCCAAACTCCCCACTGGTGAAAAATGGCAGGACGCAGGAGCTGGCACTGGTTAGCCGCGCTGTGTGTACTGAACTGCTGCCCACAGGATAAAGCACTTGGCACAGAGGAGATTGAGCTCTCCAGGGCAGAACCTGTGTTTGCACAGTGCCTTGTGTGCCCTCCCAGAAACAAACGGTAAATTGTCTGCCTTGAAAGGCTGTATTGTGACCCCCAAACCTGAAATTAGGACATCACAAGTGCCTGAAAGCTGAACAAAGAAGGGGAACATTTTTAGTCACACCATTTCATATGTTTTGACCTATTTAACACCTGGCTAAGGAACAGGCTGGAGAAAGGAAGTCGTTGAGATCTAGCGCTAGAAAGAGGGAGCTAGTCTAAAAACTGAACACCCTTTTCCCTCCAGTGAAGGTGAGAGAGTTCACAAGCTAAATCTGAGAGCTCCAAATAATCCACCCGCAAAATTAGGGAGGACCAGCTATAACATTGCTAGTATTTTGGGGAGGATGTTTTTTTAAAACTGAATTAAAAAGAAAAGCCGTGCTTTCTAAAGACACCAAAAAGAAACGAGGGCGCCCATGCCGCTTAAAGTAACCCCGGGCAGATCCTAGTGAATGCTCTCTGCGGCCACGTTTCACGACTCAGACGTGTCTTCTGCCTAGCAATCTCTTCTGATGTCTCTGTGGGTTTAGACGGTGGCGTGCTCGGGCTGCTTTCGGAGCGTCTGGCTCCCTTTCTGAATGTCTGGGGCTGGATTTCCCCCCTCCACCAACAAAAAAAGGAACAACAAGACCACCCCCCCCCAAAAAAAAAAACAAAAAAAAAACAAGCCGAAGGAACGAAACAGCCCTGCCCCTACTCCCGTGTGAAAGCCGGCTCCCCTGGGGGACCGGGCTGCAGAGAGAGCTGCACACGCCCATTGCTCGCTCTCTCTTCCACGTCTGGGCGCTCGGGTGCAATGTGTAACCTGCAATGCCCGCCGAGCATGGCTGCGGGATTTTTTTTTTTTTTTTTTCCCCTTTCTCCCTCCCCTTCAGTCAAAGCAGCACATCCCTAGCGGGCGGCAGGCAAGGAGCAGCGGCTGCAGCTGCCGCTTGACGGAGCATCACCTCCGCTGCAAAGCCGCCCCACCAGCCTCTCCCCTCCCCTCCCGCTCCTTTCGGCTGCAAGGGACTGCACGGCGGGGTGGGCGTGGGGCAGAGGGCCGGGGAGGGCACGGCGCAATCAGGGCAGCGCATTGCAAGACGCGAAGGAGGAAACGCAGCGGGCTGGCAAGCTGCGGCTGCCTGGATTGGTGTTTTGTTTTGTCGCCCCCCCAGCCCCCCTTCAAGCTGTAATTCTCTGGCGTGTGTTTAACCCTGAAGGGGACAGGGGAGGAGAGCATTTGTAGGAAAGATTGGATCTGAGGGAGGTTAAAAATATAGGGCGCTCTTCGACACACATTGCAAAAGAATTACACTAATAATGCAAGGGCACAAGAGCATAGGTGCTGGAGCTAGGGGTGCTGCTGCGGTCTCCATCCTATCCAGGGTTTACAGTTTGGTTTCATGGCTCTCAGCACCCCCCACGGTACAAATTGGTCCACTAGAGGCTTCTAATGTTTGTTCTGAAATGTAATCCCCCAGCCCCGAGGAAACCTCCCTGTAAATAAGTGAGGAGGGGGCAGGTCAGATGGGGGACATGAGAGGAAGAAATCTTACCCCCCCTCCCCAAAGCAGTAGTGCGACCAGGGCCTGCTTCTCCCCAGTCAAAGGCAGGGGAGCAGATCTAAGGGATGTGCAGGCTGCTGCTTTATTTCAGCAGGGATGATGTGTAAACATGTAGATAATTACTAGGTGAGAGGAAGAGAACTTGTGTGCCCAGGTTTGTTTTTTTTTTTTTAAAGGGGGGGGCATTAATTAAAAAAGGCCTTTCTAGCTCCCACGCATATTTGATTTTCCTGAGTGGTGCATCGAATGGCTTGAAAAGGCGAGGTGTGAAAATGAGCATTCACTTGGCATTTTGTGTTCCGTAAACAAGGCTGTTTAGCACAGACCAGCCAGAGAAGATCAAGTCATCCACGTCTTGACAAAAAGCTGTACTGTAAGAGTCTATAGTGGGCTACTCTCTTTAGACCTTGAATTTTCAAAATGCATAATAGGCTTTTAAATCTAACAATGGAAAAATGCACATCTCTAGCACTTTCTGTCCAAGGATAATAAAGTGTTACAGCAGTGATCAACCCCAAGTGGTCAAAAGTGAGTCAAGTTCCCAAATATCAAGAGAATGGCTTTAAAAATCATGTTTTTTCTAAATAATCAATGTTGGCTTTTTATTTGCCCTCTAGTTTTGAACCCTTTAGGGTTAATGTTTTCATGCTTTTCTCCCCAACCACAAGGTCTAGGAACTATTTTTACATATGAATCTCTGCTTTCATTAAATCAATTGACTCCAGGAGCTGGGTCTTTAAGAATAACCACACATATTACAAGATTTTGTGATAAAATTGCAAGACTGAATCAACAGAATTAGTTACAGCTCACCATGTTTGTACAAAGTGGGGAAATATTCCCATTTTACAGAGGGCAGAGAAACAGCATACTACAGAAACTAGGTGATTTGCCCAAGGTCCCACAAATCAATGGCGGAGATGGGAACAGAGCCTGGGTCTCCCTCATTGTAAGGACTAGATAGCTATCCTTTCTAGATACCTACTCCTCTCCCCTACTGTGAACAATGAAACATTAGCAGTGAAATATTACTGTTGGGGAAGTCTGTGTGTCTTTGGGTTAAATGTATGTAACTTAATTTTTATGAGAAAAAAACAGGTTTTCAGTATGTGTGTGGTGGTGGTGGTGGTAGTGGGGAATAGCATAGAAAACCTACTATGCTGGGACCCTATTGAGCCCTCCTTACTGAGGCCAAACTCCCAAGGAATCAGTGGTAACAAGCCTGCATTTCTTATACACCCATTGTGGTCTCCCTTCCTAAAGCATGAATGCAAGAAGCTGATGGATCTTTTACTCATTGTGCACCCAAGACTCCAAGTCACTGGGACCTTGGCCTGAGTAAAGAGGATTGACTAAGGCTAACCCAGGAGGGTTTTGCAAGTCAATTCCCAGCTTTCTTGGGAAACAGTCCTGTTCTGTAAAGTGCCATGTCCAGTGGGTATCATTTAAAATAATCCATTTGCTGTGCTTCAATATTTGACTTTACCAAGTCTGTATTTGTGATATTTTCTGCACTTAATGGGGAACACTGTAAATGTACAACAGCCATCTGTGATGTCTGTCATGGTGCCTACTGTACACTTTCTATGCTATTGTATAGAGAAGGAACATGCCTACAAATAAGAGCAACTAAAGTAAGCAATGGCAGCGAGCAGTAAACTCAATGCAACAGTTAGGTCCCAAACCTACTAACACTTAAGTATGTACTTAATGTGACTGCTCATGCATTTAAAGATGAACACATACTTAAGGGGTTGTGGGACTGTGGCAATAATTTGCATCTAGATGATGCATTAGAGGTGCCTTGGCTACAAATGAGCCTTGTAAGTTAAGTGCTTTAATACATATATCAAGAAAATATAAATCTCATGGGAGGTGGGTGCACTTTGGATAATCCAGAGAAATTGCACTGAAAAACAGATATGGGGCACGACCCTGTTTTAAATAGCATTAAACCACCTACCTTTTGAGGAAATAAAGGACCAGCTTTGCAAAGGTGTGGTCATCCTAAGAAAATGCTTGGGGTGGAAGTTGGGAAGAAAAGGGGGGGACTAGGAATGGAAATATAGAACCCTTGCAGTCATGATGTAGATTGCAGCAGCTGTAGAGGAAAAAGTTAAAGGGGGATTTCAAGCCATCCCCAGTGGCTGTACCTATGCAGCTACATGAAAAATGCATGTTGGAGTTTGTTTGAGCAACACAACCCACAATGTTCTATTAATGGCACCATAGCATACATGTGTGTGTCAGATGATAACCAACTGAATGATAATTGCAGAAATACCGACCCAAGACTGTGAGTTTGAGGTGGGACTTTATGATGCTAACAACACAAAATAAGAGATGGCCCTTGAAATAAGCCACAGGTGGCCCCAGTAGATAAGAGGGTGCATTGGGTGATGGAGTGAAGCTGAACTAAAAGTGTAGCACTTTTAAAAAATTATTTTGTCCAGGTCTAAAATGGAAACCGACAGGATACTGCATCAACATGCCAGTTTGGATGTTGTTAGAGGGGAAAACACACATAACTTTTGGTGTCGTCCCCCTTTGACATATTTATTATTGTATGCAGGTTTCACATGGAAACAGGTACACCTTGCACAATTTCCGTGAGATGTCCTGGGTGCCATCATTTGGGATAAAATTGGCAGCCGCTTTGCCTACGGTTGTATATGCGCCCCCCCCTCCTCTTTCCCCTCCCCGCTGCTTCTCTATTTCAGAGGGGTCTTACTTAAGAGTTAAAACATTTTTTTTAAGATGCTGACATCATGCCTGGGAAGCGCGTGCTGCAGAATCTCCACCTGCTGGTGCAGGTGCTGCATGGAGGAGGAGGTTCTTCCCCCCCCCCCCCAAAAAAAAAAAACAAAAAAACTTTTACATTTTCCTAATTAATGATGGATATTTTTATTGTTTCCCTCCGATCTATTTCTGATAGCAGGGGGCAGGGTTGGTTTTTTTGAGGGGGGGAGAGGACGGGATGCTCCTTCCCCCTCCCCAGTCCCCCTCCCCATATACTGGGGGGGGGGGGGCAGGAGGTGACCAGCCCTGGACACTCTCCTCTCTCTCCTCCATCTTCTCTCCCGAGCTCAGCTTCCCCAGCCTGGGACGGTCCCATTGGTAGGGCCACGGGGGGGACGGGCCAGGCTCGGGCCGCTATTCGGCTGCGGGAAGCGGCTGGAAGCGGCGTCCCCCCCACGCCCTCCTCCCAGACGCCCGCGTGCCGCGCCGGGTGGACGCACCCCCGCGAGCTGCGGGGCGCCCGCTGCTCTCTGCAGGGCCGGGGCTGGCGGCGCTCCCCGCGCGAACCCCCCCCCCCGCGCCCGCAGTGGTGCGGCCCGGAGGTTAGCGGAAGCGGCCGCTCGGCGCTGCCATGTTGAGCTGCCGCCGCCGCCGCTTTGTTGTCGGCTCCATGTAGCAGGGGCCCGGGGGAGGGAGGGGGGATCGAGCCGGAGCCGCCGCCGCAGACCAGGCCGCGAAGGCCCCGGGAGTCCCCGCCATGGAGGCCAACTGGACCGCGTTCCTCTTTCAGGTGAGGCCGCGGGGAGGCCGGACCTCCCCCCTCCCCCCGCCCTTCCCTCACCGGCCGGGGCCACTCCGTCCCCGGGCAGCGGCCGCCGCGCAGCGCGCGGTTTCCAGCTAGGCCCGCGGGCTGTCAGTCAGCGCGGCCGCCCGGCCTCCTTCTCCCCCTCCCCCCACCCAGGCCGGCGCGGGAGGGGGGAGCCGCGCGGGGGAGAGGGGATCCCGCGTTGTAGCGCTGTGCTGAGCCGGCTATAGCGCGCCGCGCTAAGCCGCCTGCCTCCGCTCCTTGCAGCGGCTGGGGATTCATATGGGGGGGGCTTCTTTTTTTTTCTGGTCAAAAAAAATTATTGCCCTCCCAATTTTTATTTTTTATTTTTTTTTTTTTGTAAAAATGTTTTGCCGGTTTTTTGTTTTTTTTTTACTCTTTTTACTGCAAATAATAACAATCATTGTGGGGTTCCCGCCCCGAAACCCCCCCCCCACCTAGATGCAGCAAACACTGTGCGTGTGAGAGAATAAATTAATTCCTCTTGAAACAGCCGGCCTCGGTGACTGACGAGGGATGTTGTCCTAATTTAAAATAGGATTTAAGTTAAAATAGGGAGCGAGAGATGGATTTTTTCCCTAAGAACTGAGTACTGAAAAGAATAGCACGAAAAACCACAGAAGGCGAGAATAATCCCTCCAGTTGCAAACTGAGTCACTGTTTTTGTCTGTATTCAAGACGGACCTAATGCTCAAAAATACAATACAAAGTTTGTTTAATACTCAAAAAGGAAACTGTAAAATACTGAAAAACTCTCTTGCCCTCGTGTTTGTGAACTATAACCTGGATCCTTTGCTCACTGGCTTGTTCTCTAAAACCTTCTGCCACTTTGTAGCTTGAAAATGTGAAATATGTAATTGCAACCCCCCCCCCCGCCCCTGGAAAAAAAAAAAGCCACACATATCACCTTGTGCAAAGAGGATTATTTTACCTTGAAAATTACAAGCATGGACCCCTTACTTACTCCTTGTCCTGGCTGGCTTTTTGAAAACAACAAAAACATGACATTTGATTGAAAACCTGAATGGAATGAATAAATCTGTAAAGAGAATGCAATGTTTCTTTTTAAAGGAAAAATAATAGTCTTGCAAGTACTAGGAGATGAGTCACTCACTTGGGTGCTCTGCCTCTGAAAACACGCTTAGAAGAATGTTCTCTTAGAAAACAAATCTAACAGTCTGAGCTAGTGCAAATTCAAACTGTATATACAAACTCTTATTTCATGTTAAATCTTTTTGTATTCATTTGTACAACAGGTATGAAACTATAAGTTCCTTATAAGTGCCAGCGATGACACACACAGTTTGGATAAGGATTTATAATTTTTCTCACTCTAGTGGGCAGTGATTTGAACATAAACTTCTTAATAAAGTTTCCTCATTCTAGGGCCACCTCCCTTTCTTGAGTTAGCAGTTATTCTGTCTCCCCTCAATATACGGTGCTCCCCCTTTAAATATATTTTCAAGAACAACTATTCTTAGAGTGGGGTCTTACAGTTATTTTATGGCTCTGTCTTTTCACAGATATTAAGCATCGGTAATTCAGTTGCTTCATTGTGGGGTTTTTGTTTTGTTTTTAAGTGCATTGTACTTTCAAATACTGACGTCAAACTTTTTAGTTTGGTTTTGGGGTAGGTATTTCTTCACTTGATTAAGGATTCAGCAGTTTACCTTCTCAAAAATATAATTAATGGTGCATAACTAGTAAGCATCTTTGTGAAGATGTGACATGGAAATTCCCTCCTCTTCCATCCTTCCAGATAATAAAGCTTTAAAACCTTGTAATGACTATTCAGTAGCTTTCGAGTCATTTTGATAAAACAAATGCTTTACAATACTGTTTATCCTAATGTACCTAAACATAGTAGTGATTGGGGAAGTTATAAGTAGTATCTTCTTGTTACTGCCTCATCCCACCCCGTCCCACCAAAACAAGAACAAATCATTAGCAGGCTCATAATTTAAAATCCATTTCGCAAAGCCTCACCTTTATTTTTGTTTGGTAACTGTTAAATATAAAATACTGTGCTGATAGTATACAGATGCAATGTTTACTTCACATGATTTTCAATTGTGACATCTGTAGAGGAATTTTTTAAAATAATTAAAGGGAATATTTAAAACCCTGTGTGGATAACTGTAATTCTCAGCCAGTTGACTTTGGGGAAATGATTAAACGTCTTAATTTTAGTTTTAATGGCAATTAAATGTATACAGTGAATTTTTATCCTCCTTTCCTAATAAAGAGATTGATCATGTTTAGGTGTTACCTTGATTAACTTTACCTTTTCAAATATAGATTATACTGAATAAGCAACTTCTGTTCATTTTTTTTTTTATTAGTGTTCTAGCACATGCATATTTTGAAAACCACTTTGTACCTGCCTGGAAAGTGAAAGTTGTATCTGTTAACGTTAGGAGAAATCATCCATCAAACAGGGCATTCAAGATATGACTCACTGATGCTAATTTACTGTTCTGACATGAAGGCTCCAGTGCAAAAATCTCTTAGCCTCTGGCACTGGAAGTTCACAATGCCACATCCTACCACTCTGGGTCATGAAATACGGTTTTTATTTTGTTTGCTATCCTCCTGGAATGAAAGTTTGCTTAGTGAGAGAAATACTGTATTTTGCATGGAAGACTTTTTCTAGGCAATCAAAACATCACAAATGTTGACTTGACATTAATGCTAAGTCAAGTAAAACGGTGCCCTACAAGTGATTAAAAATTATTTGCAAAAGGCAGGCAGCAGGTGCTGTTTCATTCTGTGCATTCCCTCCTCTAACAGCAAGGGAAAAATACAGCCTGATCCCTCTTTAGAAAACTCTAATATAGAGGATCCTTGGAAACTGAGGAATGCTGCTTGTTGCAGACAGGTTTTGTTAAAAAGGCAATATTGGTAATAACGGTGGAGTATCTGAGAGCCAAGGTAAGCAGCCTTATATAAGAGATGGTTTCATAGCAGACAGCCTTATGAATACATTGTTTCGTGTCAGACGTTTATATTGGTACAACAGAAATAATTGTTTTACCTTGCAGTGCTAATGGTTCTTTAAGGCTTAAAAATGTCCTTAAACTGCATAAGTTTGAACCTTGTCCAAAGGATTTGGACTCCCTATTATCCGATCTGCTAGCTCTCCCTTTGAAATTGTATATCTTGAGCTATCTTAGGATATTAACCACTTGTACTCTGTGTGAAAACACATTTACTATTGCCTGACTGGAAAACGCTCTGAACAGAAAGCTCTAATTAAGTGCATGAAATGTTCTTGAACTCGTGTTTTATATTGTACCCATTTTGGCATCTGTATGTATTACACATCAGCAAGCGTCAGTTTATAAAACAGGAGAAAGTAAAACAATACAAAATATCACTTAGGTCATGCAAAAGCTTGATGGGAGAAAAGAGCCTTATGCTGTGCTCTAAGTCAGTGACTGTCAACCTTTCCAGACTACTGTACCCCTTTCAGGAGTCTGATTTGTTTTGCATACCCCCAAGTTTCACCTCCGTTAAAAACTACTTGCTTACAAAATCAGACATAAAAATACAGAAGTGTCACAGCACACTATTACTGAAAAATTGCTGACTTTCTCATTTTTACCATTAATTATAAAATAAATAAATTGGAATATAAATATTGTATTTGCAGTTCAGTGTGTAGCATATAGAGCAGCATAAACAAGACGTTGTCTTAATGAAATTTGAGTCCGAACTGACTTCACTAGTGCTTTTTATGTAGCCTGTTGTAAAACTAGGCAAATATCTGGATGTGTTGATGTATCCCTGGAAGACTTCTGTGTACCCCCAGGGGTATGTGTACCCCTGGTTGAGAAGCAGTGCTCTAAGTTAGCAAACTCAGGCTCTGAGGGAGTTCCACACTTGCACCATTTGCCAAGAATGCCCTTTTTTCCATCTTCAAGAATACGTGTTTAGGGTTTGTTAACTGAGGTACCTTGGTATGTCCACGCTTAGCCTGGTAACACTCAACATATTTGTTGCATCCAAAGTTTCTGAATAGACCTAAAAAGTACAGAGAGGTGGACCAGTCACCCTAACTGCTTGTAGTAATCAAAGCAAGTAATGCCATGGACTTTCACACGGAACAGCTTGACCTAAACTGTGAACAAGTCTCCCACCAAATAGTATGGGAGTGTTGCAGAGTGGGCATTCTCATCCATGTGGGCTAAGACTTGTGCGCACTTTCAACCCATTTTCAAAGAACATCATTATTGTCTGAATCTTCAGGATTGGTGAATATGGGAAGACAAAGTGAGTACATGAGCACCCTGAATGAATGAATGGAGTGTTGCATGGAAGTCTTAAAACCCCTACTTAGATGTACTTAATATTGTAGTCATTGCTTCTGGTTATTCATGTGCTGTAGAGGCAAAAGAAGGAAGGCTTGGATGCCACCAAAATAGAAAGTCACAGATTGCTTCTGTAAATAGTAAAGTCTTCAGAGGGCTTTAAGCAATTGGCTATTGGCTAAAGCTGAAAGGATCTGAATTTGAATATGCTTAATAATGGTACAGATCCTGATTAAAAATTAAAGCTGACAGTCCTGTAGGCTCCAAATCATTACCTAGTTTTACTCAACCTGCAAAGTCCCAAATGTGGGAAGTCCATATAAAATGAGGTACATATCACTTAATAAAGGAAAGCACAGAGGAGTAATCTTGGAAAGATGTGGCATTAATAGAAATAAAAGTTTCAGTAAGATCAGTTTCATGCCACAGGCCTGTTCTGTTGCACTGCTGTAACTAAATTGATTTTATAACTGATCTAGTTATACTGGTGCAAAGCCCTACTATAGATACCCTTAAACTGGTTTAAATCATGTTTATAATTATTCAGCTTAATGTTACTTTAAGCTAAATAATATTAAGCATGGTTTAAACCAGTTTGAGTGTCTTTAGTAGGGCTTTGCACCAGTTTAACTAGATCAGTTTTAAATCAATTTAGTTACAGCAGTTGTTCAATATAGACACCACACACCATCTCTGCTACCAGCCTCAGGTAGGAGAGGGTATTGGTAAGTAGAGGGCTGTTCATTGTGGTGTGATAGCCAAGATTTTTCTAGTACTGCTCTCACAGATGCAGCAGTCCAGGTTTGTCAGCATTTGTCAGTTAAATTATTTTTTTAAAGAATAACTGTTGTATTCTGTTGTAAGTCTGTGCTCCAGAACTCACAAGATTGCTACTAGTGCTTATTGACTAGCCCCCCTCCCTTTTGTGAAAGAGTTGGTGATAAAGAGAAAAGAAACGTGTCTTTATTCTCATCAGTTTCCATAAGCAAAGAGCACCTTAGAGCATCTTAGTCATTGTGTTAGTGCCCTGGGAGACTATTTAAATATATAACTCTAAATCTAGAGTTAAACAGTTCTTGAAACAAGTTATTTAAATGTGGTTCCAGCACTGACAAAGTAGTGCAAAGAGAGAGAATCAAGTAAGATGCCTCGTTTCTTCCTGGTTCACTGTGGCTACAGTTTAATTTTTACAGGATTTTTAAATGTAACCATCCACCAGGCTGGTAACACTTGTCTGGCACATTGGTCAACCCCTTCGGTATATCCATAATCTGCCGTCACAGATCTGGTGTATTCTCCATATGATCACTTTTATGTAGGGAGTGTCATTGAGATAGAAATCAAGCAATATGTTAAAAGGCCTGACGAATACCTGGTCATTTGCCATAAGAAATGTTGCCCTCAGGATATGTAACAATTGTTTCATGTGATTGCATTTTCCTACACTGCAGAGTCTGTGCACAACACATGGATTTAAATGTAAGTGGTTTATCCAATCAGGAAATCATTGTAGTGAGATATTATATAATTTCTTGCACTGGTTAGTTCAGTGACTTTTTGGTCTAAGATTTGCTTTCCTTTGCCTGTAAATGTTTTCAGCATGTCAAAGTGAGTGCCCACCAACAGAAATTCTGAAGTGTGAATGTTTGATTTTAGGCACATGAAGCCTCACATCACCAACAGCAGGCAGCACAGAACAGTTTGCTGCCCCTCCTGAGCTCTGCTGTTGAGCCACCTGATCAGAAGCCGATTCTACCCTTACCAATAACCCAGAAACCTCAGCCTGCACCAGAAACATTAAAGGATGCTATTGTTGGGATTAAAAAGGAAAAACCTAAAACCTCCTTTGTATGCACCTACTGCAGCAAAGCTTTCAGGGACAGCTACCATTTGAGGCGCCATGAGTCCTGCCACACAGGGATAAAGTTAGTGTCACGGCCAAAGAAAACTCCCACCACAATGGTGCCCCTAATCTCAACTATTGCTGGCGACAACAGCCGAACTTCATTGGTTTCAACTATCGCGGGCATCCTGTCAACGGTCACTACATCTTCCTCTGCCACCAACCCCAGCAGTAGTGCTGGTGCAACAGCCATGGCTGTGACTCAGACGGTGAAGAAGCCCAGCAAGCCTGTTAAGAAGAACCATGCTTGTGAGATGTGCGGAAAAGCCTTCCGGGATGTGTACCACCTCAACCGGCATAAGCTATCCCACTCAGATGAAAAACCTTTTGAATGTCCAATTTGTAATCAGCGCTTCAAGAGGAAGGACCGCATGACCTATCATGTGAGGTCTCATGAAGGTGGCATCACCAAACCATACACCTGTGGTGTTTGTGGAAAAGGCTTCTCGAGGTACCATGTAGAAAATCCCAGGCGAGCTCAAGTATTGGCTTTTCGTAATCAAGAAGGGTTAAACTATCATAGCAAGGGGCTAGGAGAACCAGACATCTTAGAAGATTGGTGAGGGGATAAAGAGCCTTGTTTACTTAGGGTGTGGGTCTCAATCTAAGATGATTTGATCATGACTAAAAGCTGTCACTGTTTTATGGTTATTCAATGTTCTGAAATGACCTGATGGCCTCAATCCAGGTCACATGGAAAGGTGTCCACATCGCCGTTGGTGCTAACTGGACTCCTTGTTAGCAATCTTTGTAGGGGTCAAAGATTGGGGCATGGAGACTGATCTGTCGTCTTGCCTTTAATGTAACTCCTTTCAGATTGAGGTTCATTGGCAGAGCAGTGTGGGGGAGCTTGCATTGCTGCTGGCTGTGCTGTATCTGTTCTGTGAATAGAGCGAACGTCAATCTCTAGGACTGTTAATGCAACTCCTTTTTACAAGTAGTAAAAATTCACTAACTGTAGCACTTCCTGGTGTATAATAGACACATGGCTGAGTTTTAAACTTTGCTGGCTGGGTCCTAGTGTAACCATTTTGCATTATTCTAGCAGCGGGTTGTTTTATAGGTAAGGGGAGTCTTTTTTTTTTTTTTTTTTTTTTTTTGAAGGGAGGTGGGCTGAAAATGGCAATCAATGCAATGTTCAGTGCTGCTAGCCTAAGAATCATTGCTGTCTATTTGTAACGGTACATGTTCTGTACCTCTGTTCTTTCACAGGCCTGATCACTTAAGCTGTCATGTCAAACACGTTCACTCGACAGAGAGACCCTTCAAATGCCAAGTAAGGGTTAACATGATTTATCAACAGCATAAGTTTAATTGTACAGTTAGTCAATGTCAACTGAGTATTCCACCAAGGACTGTGTTGATTTACATGGTTCCCTTGAATGCAAGGTTTGGAATATGGCTCTGTCCACACTGCTTGTAGTTACTTAGTGTTGTAGTTATGATCCCAGTGTAGAAGCAGCTTAAGAGGATGATGTGCCTACCATTTGTAAGATTAGAGGCTTATTTGCTCCTTGAAGAATGTTCCCAAAACCCTATAGTTCAAGTCAAGTTTGCCTTTAAAAACAGTGTGGCTAAATCCTCAAATTGACATTGATTGCTGAAGCAATGTGTAGGATTTGTTTAGCAATTTTTATAGGTAAAGGCAGTTATGAAAATAGAGTATTTTGCTTGAAATCGAAAGCAAATTGTCATGGTGAAAGTAAGCTGAAGATTAAAAATGAGGCAGAATTTGACTAGTGTTGAACAATCAACTATTCTATGGTTTCGCTTGGAATCATCCATGCACGTTCCAACCTGTCTCTAGTGACTCATCATATTATAAGTAAATGCTTTGAATTAAAAGAATAGCTCTAAAGAAATGCTTTGTCTTCCCTTTCCTGATTTTGGATTGGAACTAAACTGTAGTAAAAAATAATCATAACCAGAACTATACAGTGAAGCCTGTATAAGAGACCACCCTTGTCTACTGTAGGTATTTGTAAACCATCTATCACTTAGGTATGCAAGACAATCTTCTATTTTAAGAAATTGCTCCAAAGTAGGCCCAGTAGTATAGAGTATTCTTCTGTTCCACACTTATCAGAAGACCATTTCCGTTAAGCAATTAGATTATGTTCCGTCTCTTAAGTGGTGGCTTGAAATAGGCTTCACTGTAAATCCATGTAAAATCAAAAGGTTTGTCAACATGCCTAAGGTACAGTAGCACCTAGAAAATAAATATACTTTTAAATGGGCCACATGGTCCCCAGTGGAATAAGATGGTCTACACTTAAAAAATGCTGTTGTCCTTCATGTAGACGTGCACTGCTGCCTTTGCCACCAAAGACAGACTGCGGACACACATGGTGCGCCATGAAGGAAAGGTATCGTGTAATATCTGTGGTAAACTTCTGAGTGCAGCGTATATCACCAGCCACTTAAAGACACATGGGCAGAGCCAAAGTATCAACTGTAATACCTGTAAACAAGGCATCAGTAAAAGTAGGTGAACATTTTAAAAACACTTCAGTAAATGTGTGTTCTAAACATTTTGCAACATAAGTTGCCTTTGACTTTCTTAAAATGTAAAATACACCTGTGACTCAGTTTAGATGTTTGCACCTATCAGAAAATAGATCTTTGAAAATGGATTCTTCGTGAAAGGCTTCAGATCAACAAATCGGGGTATGTGGAACTGATCTGGAACTAGGAGTATTGTCTTAGCTCTTAGAGAAATGCCCTGAAGTGAGAGAGAATAGTTCTTCACTTTTAAGTATGAAGATCCTAATATCTTTGTCTTTCAACTTATGAGTACAATTGGATACATCCTGACCTATTTCCTTAACTGCAAAATAAAAAAAAAAGGGGGGGGGAGAATAGTGTCCAGGATTTTAAATTAGTAACAGAATGTGTGTAGATTTTAAAATGACACATTTGCCTTTTATAGCAAAATATTTGAAAACTTGGCAAGTCTTACGTTCAGGATTTTGAGCTTGATCTAAAGCTCAGTGAAGCCAAAGACTCCCACTGATTTCCATGAGCTTTGGATCAAGGCTGTCGGTGTTTTTTCCTTGAAGCATTGGACAAAACAAGCACTTAAAGCAAGGCATTTTCCTGCATTGCCTGATGCGTTTTGGGGATTGGTGGTGGTTGGCCTGTGCTGTACAGGAGGTCAGACTAGACGATTGTAATTCTGGCGTTAAAATCTGAATATCCTCAGCAGAAATGCTGAATCCTGAACTTTGGAGTGGCAAGTAAATGAAGGAGAGACTGGCTTTCTCTCTCAAAAGTATTTGAAACTTAAATCTACACGTCATGTTGGTGATGTAGACTCCTTTGAAAATCCCAGCCTAAAGGAGTTGAGTGTCTAACCCCTCCCTCTAGGTTCTTTTGAAAATTCCATCCTTAAAACCTTCAAACAGTGTTTTGGCTTTTAGTTCATATTTAATGTGTTCTTTTATTCCCAGAAGTTTGAGGTCAGTTAGAATATCTAGTAAGCTTGACAAATATTTACTGAATTGGATGTGGAAAATAAAATTAAAATGTGAATTATTTTTGAAGTAGGGGTTGTTGGAGTCCTTGTTCCCACAGTACCAACTACTCTGCCTTTCATTATCAGTTCAGTGACCCTAAACAGCTCGCAGGAGGTATTATGGGACTCACAAAAGGCAGAGATGAAAGTGGCAGGAGCAGCTATGTGGCCAGAGAGTAAATAGCTATTTTCTGATGTGAAGGTGAACTAAAAATGTTTTTAATTTTGATTTCAAGAAGGGGTGAGAGGTGTCTTTTTAAGTAATTATTGCTGTGTTCTAACATAACTTGACTCAGCTGCCTCCTTGAGTTCTGGGGAAATCTGATCTGTATGAGTACCATAGAAGCCATTCCATTTTAAAGTCCTGTATTTTATTCTCTTTGTTTATCATCCTTGAGATGTCACTCACTGTGAAAGAGAAATCAGGCAGCTCATAGCTTGCACTTCTCTAGATCTTAGAGAGGTAATTCTACTGAAATACAGCACTAATTAAATGTTTTTAAACACTCCTATCTTTCTCTTTTCAAGATTCTGAACATGTTTTTAATTTAAACAAAAGCCTTCATCCTTTCAGTAGAAAGGAGCATACATTTCCAAGGTGAATTTGTGTGTGTTTTTACTTGACTGGCGTAGCATGCATGAGTGAGGAGACCAGCAACCAGAAGCAGCAGCAGCAGCAGCAACAACAACAACAACACGTAACAAACTGGCCTGGAAAGCAGGTAGAGACACTGAGATTATGGGAAGAGGCAGTCAAAGCAAGGAAGAAAGGTAAAACAAAATAACGTAATCTGTTATCTTAATTTACTTGGTTTTTTAAACTCTAGTCTATTTTACAAAAAGAAAGTGTTAGAGAGAATGTGAAATGGCAGAAATTGACACATGAAAATTAATTCTTGGTCATAAAAAGAGAGGCTAAAAAAAACTGTGATAACCTTACGTAACATTCACTTCTCAAATGAACTTCTTTACTATTTATCTTCAATCAGATTCTGCCCTTGAATGTGCACGCAAGCCTCCTTTTGCGGTTAATGGGAGCTGTGCCTATGCTCAAAGGCAGAGTTTGGCCTTTGATTTGTGTGTGATTTCTGGACCTTCTTTAAAACATCACCAGTTGTTAGATCTCACACATACGATTTTTGTGTAGACATCAGTTTCCGTTTAAACAGTTTTCATATCCCTGTTCTTTCCCATTTTATTTCATTCACTTGTACCCATCGCATAACTGTATTTGTCCACAGTCTGGTGAAATTCATACTTTTTCTTCCATTGCTTGGTGTCATTCTTCTAATTTCAAAATTAACTAGATTACAGTCACTATTGCCAAGATACTGCTCACCTCTACCTATCCTATTGTATTCAAAGTTGAATAGTGCCCTTTTCTTGTTCATTATGCCTGTTGCGTAAGGAATAGATTGCTTCAGTTTAGCATCTCATTTGGAGTCTAGTTTGAAATCTCCCGTTACCTCTAGTTTATTCTTTTCACAACCCTTTGGTTTCTAATTTCTGTCATGTGGCTCCCTCTGATTAAATGTATTCCTGCTGTCCATTTATTCCTTTTAATTAACTCTTAATTTTGAACCATAAATATTCTCCACCCATCTTTCCCATCAAGCTTCTCACAATTCCTCCGTATTCTATTAGTTATTCTAGTACCCATTTTCTGTACAAGGCAGCTCGCTCTGTTTCTGATTCCTGCTGCCACAAAGATTTTTCTTATTCAATGATAGAAACAGCCTAACCTTTTTTTCTTATAAACCGTGATAACTGAAAAGTATTAGGGTTTATCTGGTTAGTACCCAAATGCTATGAGGATGGAAGACCTAGGAAAACCAAAGTGAGGCTTGTTCTGCTCATTCTCTTCTATGTCTTGTTTCTGCTTCCTTCTTTCTTACCATATGTATCAGTCGAAGTGCTTTTAACAAAAACAACTATATTAAAAAGAGGGAAGGTGGGGGTGAGGGGAGGGTGGGTGGGGGCGAGGGCCACTATGGTGGGGGTGGGGAAAGTATTGTGCCAAGTTTTTCAATAAGAGTCAAACTGAAACTGTTCAGTGAAACCTGTGGTGCCCGAAGAGCACCCCTGATATCTGGGGAGAGGATGGGAGGGTGTTATAGCTAAAGAAATCACTCTGTTTGGAAGATGAAACTAGACCAGTCAGTTCCATTCTTGTTCATGGTCCTTTTCATGCTGGTTCTCATGCATTAGCACCACATGTTGTGTTGGTTTTGCAATACCACAGGGGAATTTTTAAATTCAACAGTTTATTTAATTTCAGATATTTGTTGTTATAATTGTTTTAAATCCCCCCCCCACACGCTTCTTTTTTTTTTTGTCTCCACACCTGATTATTGACCCTGAACAGTCAACAGTGAACCTCAAATGGGGCTAATGCTGCTGTAAAAGAAAACACGCTCTTAATACATTTGAATAGCCTGTATGGCAAGGGTGGACTCTTGGCTCTTTAGTTTACCTCTTGAAATATGGATATAGACTGACCTAGGTGTCCTACTCTACAAATGTGACACAAGACACATTTTTAAAAATGCCATAACATTGACACGGAATATATTTTTTCGGTTTCTTTAGCAGTCATCCCTTTCTTTTATCCGCGTCCAACAACCCGCTTCTGTTTTTGGAGCGTTGTTCTATGGCTAACCAGCAGGTGGTGCTGATATCTAGTGGAGTCATCTGCCTCTTCCATGGAGCCTGGCTGTATCTTCTCCACAAAGTGTCCAGCCCTTGCTAGACCCGACTGGGAACAGCCCCAGGATCCTCCATCTCAGTGCAGGGTCCTCTTGGTTCTTGCCTGTTCAGCCATAGTCTCTATTGCAAAACAAAGTAAAATATTGGTGTGGAATTGTAGTTAATGTAAAAGCTGAGGAGATAATGGGGGTTATAAGATCTACTGACTGGGTATACTTGAAAATTGCTAAGATAAACTTACCACGATCAGTGGAATAATTTAGCAGAAATAATTAAGACTGAAATAAGCAGGTAAACATTGAAATTAGCTTTGCTTATCAGTCCCTAATAATGACTTTTTAAAACCTTCACAGAATGTCAATTCACCTTTGAGAAGGCTATAGAGTACGTACCATTCGGTATGTACACTCTCTTCTCTACTTATAATGTTCCTCTTGAGAGGATTTTTCTGATTGTACAAATACTGTTTTTGTGAACATCAAAACCCTCTTTATAAGACAACCTCGCTTGACTTCTCAGGAAAGAATTTTGAATTCAAATGAGCTGCATGAAAGTTATATTTATTGTAGGCTGTAGAATGTTAACAGTTAACTTACTAATATTTTCTAAAGAAAATTATTCCAGAACTTGTTCTTGTTCTTTTGTTTTTTTTAAAATCTTGTCCATGTTTTTTTATGTGTTAAAACTTTTTGTCTTTTTATGTCTCATTTTTAGAAGCTGCTAACTTGTGCCAAACCTCCACTGCTGCTACTACGCCTGTGACTCTTACTACTCCATTCAATATAACGTCCTCTGTGGCTTCTGGGACTATCACAAACCCAGTCACAGTGGCAGCTGCAATGAGCATGAGAAGTCCAGTAAATGTATCAAGTGCAGTTAATATATCCAGTCCGATGAACCTAGGGCATCCTGTAACTATAACAAGTCCATTATCCATGACCTCTCCATTAACGCTCACAACACCGGTAAATTTACCTACCCCAGTAACTGCTCCAGTGAATATAGCGCATCCAGTCACTATAACGTCTCCTATGAATCTCCCAACACCAATGACGTTAGCAGGTCCATTAAATATAGCAATGAGACCAGTAGAGAGCATGCCTTTCCTGCCTCAAGCCTTGCCCACGTCTCCTCCTTGGTAAAGAATCTCTAAACAGTATTAAAGGGGATTAAAACTGAATCCTTACCAGCAGGTTTTTTTAGTTATTAATAATAATAATAATAATAATAATAATGTTAATAATAATATAATAATAAAGTCAAACTAAATAACTGGGTTAACGTGCACCAGTTAAAAACCCTAATAGCATCTTTCCCTGTTGATTTGGCTCATTGTGTTCAAACTAGTTTGTAATTTATCACTTTCTTTAAAGCAAGTTTTACCATTAGCTGATGATGATGATGTTGAAATAGGACAGGTGGTTACTTGCCACCGGTAAAAACCAGTCATTAAAAATCAGCATTACTGTTTTATCCGAGAAATTATAAACTAGGAAATGATTTTAATCCAAACACTAGCAAAGACCCCTCCATATGCTTGACAGGGTGGATGGCTAATTTTAACTTGCCAGTTCTAAATCCACTGATTCAGAGCTAGTGTAGTAACTTTGTCTGTGTTAATGTTTTTTTATGAGTAAATGCATTACAATGTTATTTTTTTAATGCATTTTGGAGAAAATATGCATTTTACCTTTGGGAATATGGTAATTTCAGGCAGCATTCCCTATGGGAAAGGTGATACCAGCTCTGATATGCAAAGCATATGATAACTTATCATTCTAACTTCAACATATAATAGGGATTGTGACCTGATATTTGGAGATGTAAATATTACCCAACATATTACCCTAAGGAAAGGTAGCATTCTAGTCAACTTTTTTTTTTTTAAACTGTTAATGTTTGGTAAGAAACAGCCAATTGCTGGCAGAAGAGGAGTTGAAATGTGTGTAAACATGGTCTTTTAACAGTCAAAACCCCATGGGACTCTTATCTAGGAGCAAAAGGAATGTTTTGAATCTTTTATAAAATATTGCTTAAAGCTGGAAGACTCTGGAAGCGCTGGGGTGTGATGTATATGCCCTCTCTTTCCCCATCAGAACCTGTTGATGTTGCAGCAGGGGACAGACGTGTTAGTTGTTCACTAGAAGTTTTTGTCTTATATTAAACTGTATACAGTTTTTATTCTAACCACTAACTAGGTAGGATGCCCCTACAGGACAAGCCAAGAGCGTCTTTAATTTCTCCCGTATTTCTTAATCAAGTGTTGTGCAAATCTGTTCAACTTTGTAAATATTTTCAAACATCATTTTTACTTTATTCTTCTATTGTGTTAACACATTTCTATCAATTTGTGGTGGTTGTGGCATGACAGTCTGCGCTGTCCAGCCCAGAAGTACTCCACAGATGGTTACACATGTTAAAACTACATGTGCTTTTTATTTCTTAGACTGTTTATCTGTACATAAAGTAGAAAGCAAAATATAGGGAAACAGATATACTTTTTAGACTATCATGTCACATATTCACATTTTTAAAACTTTGTTTAAAAAAGACACCCTAAAACCAAGACTCTACATTTAAAAAAAAACAAACAAATTTAAAGAAGAGTTGAGATGTTTTTATCTTAATGAAGTTGAAAACAATGGAGATTAGTGTGTATGCATCTTACAGAATCCTAGCAGGATTGACTAGTCAAAATGGACTGCTTCCGTTGATACCCTGCCTTGTCAGTATAAGCAGCAAATACCAGACTTCTAGGTCAGGTGACAGGTATCTGTTTCATTATGCGAAATCGTTCTAGGGGCTTGGACTACATAGTAAAACAAAAAATAGAACTTAGTGTAAAATAATTTTATAAATGATCTTTTGTACTTTAGGACATCAAATTGTACAACTTTTGTATATATAAAAGCTTAGGAACTTTCTGTTTAGCAGAAAGGAAACACATTCCTACACTTTTAATGTATATGTTTGTTATAATGTCCATGTAAACATATGCCCTATGTTTGTGCCTTTTAATTAGTTTGTCTCAATAAACAAAAATGTAGAGAAGAATATGTAGCTATGACTTTGTTACCACTGTTTTTACTCCAACAGTACAAAGATCTTTGTTTTCCACAGTAGATCATTGCATGCAGACAGCTACCCGATTTAAACTGATGTGGCCAAAGTGAGGCATGTAATCAAATGCAGCCCAGCAAAATCTCTCTCCTTAGCTGCCCAATCGTGATCAAGCATTGCATGCTGGGCTATGTAGTCTCCAAGCCCTACACCTCTATTACATATGAAAGTGATATCCACTTGCACCATTTTTACAAACTAGGTACAGCCTTCTAGCACCTGGCAAGCTGCTACTGTGACTCTCAGTTGGGTGAAGTTTGGGTGTCCCTGAGCTTAAAAAATAACAGCATTAAACAATATGGAAATGTGTACTAGAAATGGTTATGAATTAAGTATATAATAAACAACTGTGAGACTTCATTGTATGTTGTCAATTAAGGTAATATTCAGAATGAATCTTTCAGTCCGCTTCTGTGCCCTGACAGTCGCATTTCAGTTCTTAGAGGAACAAACTCATTAAACACATAAAAGGAAATTCCCTATTGTGCTAGAGAATGGATGTTTCTTGAATAATTCTGAAACCACTAACCATACTGCTCCTAGCAGAAAGTACAACAGAAGAGACAAAGGGTATTGTCTTTCCCTTTTTATTTTAACTGGCTCAGCTCAAAGTTATCTGATTTACATCTAAAAGGCTGCATTAAATCATCTTCAACCTGTCTCATTCTTAATTGGGTAAATATTTTTTTTTTACTGAATACAACTTTTTCTCCTAAGGTGTGCTGCTCAGCTGTCCCTATTCCAACATTAATTTTACTTGTATGGCCATCTCACAGAATACTTCAAGCTAGTTTTGATAAATTAAAGTTAACTAATTACACTTTATATATTGCATCCTACCTTTAGATGAACTGATTTGGTTAAAGTATAGAAAGGTAACAAGGTCAGCCACTGTAAATACATGATGTACTGCGGCAAAGCCGATGGATGGCTTATGGGGCAACTTGGGCCATTTCACTGCTGATCTAACTTTATTTTAAATGACAAAGGCACAGTGGAAATTGTTAATCTGGAGCAGCCATCTAGATCTGTTCCCTTGAGTTAAAATTTCTATTCAGTTTATATTTAGACTAGTTAGGAATTGTTATTCTAAATAATGTCCTTGGGTTATCTAAGCCAATATCTTGTTTCCAAAGTAGTCAGCACTCCCGATGCCTCAGAGGAAGGTGCAAGAGCCATGCAGGAGGCAGATAGGGGATAATCTGCCTCGTGATTGTGAGAGAGTAACTAAGCCTGAAGCATGAGGTTTTTTTAATCCCTTGCAAACTCTTTCGGTGAAATCCAGGCTCCACTGAGGTCAATGTTAAAACTCCCATTGACTTCAATGGGGCCAAGATTTCACTTTATTTGCATTAAATACTGTCCTAACTGTGGATAGTCTTCTCTGTATAAACGTCCAATCCTTCTTTGAATCTTGCTAAATTTTGGTCCTTGGTGCCATCCTCTTGTTCACCTTGACAGTTTATGCCTATTAATGCAACCTGAAAGTGGTGTCACCTGAGTTCTTTCAGGGTCTGTCCCCCTGGTTCATCACCACCTATGACAGATAGATGTCATATTTTTTAGAATGAATAATACATGGATGATAGTGGCAGAGGGAACATGTTAAAGGGTGGGATTTCATAAGCACTCAGCAGTGAACTAATGGCTTCTGGCGACTAATGTCTTCAATGGAATTCTCAGAATGGCTTCTCCCAGAAATCGGATCTAATCAGTGACCTGAAAAATCATCCTCTGCATGCAAGAAGGGCTAATGCGTTACTAGGCTCACCTGTGATTTTAGAAGCTATGTTAAGTGAAAGTAAAATAAATATTTATGGCAGGGGCTATCATGGGAATCAGCTAAACCAGTATGCCTTGGGACCTGGTCCTGTTTTTCTTGTGCATTCAGAACTCCCACAGACTTCAGTGGCAGTTCTGGGTAAGCAGATAATTTAGGATTTGGCCTTTCTGTAGAACAATACCTGCTACTACGAGTAATCAGCATTTTTTTTTTTTAATAGTGTGTGGATCATCCTACATAGGTGCAAATAAGTAAACCAATCTTATACTCTAAACACATACTAAAGTCATCTTGAAGTAATTGTGGGGCAAAGATCAATGAGTTAAATCCTGCTCACTTTGAGTCACATAAGTAAAGTGAACAGCATTACCCATTGATTTCTGTTAAAAATGTGTAATTTTTGACTCATTTACTTGTACCAGTATTCTCTTCAATCAAGGGATAGTTAAGATAGAACAGGAACAATACTCTCAGTGTAGTGCTATTAATAACAAAACAAAATCTTCATCAGTGGTTTGTTACCTTACTGTAGAAATACATTATCTGTATATAATGCCATATGTTTAATATGTGCTCAGTAATAGATAAAATATTGCTCAAGAATATTATGTCTGTGCCAAAGAGCTTAAAATCCGTTGGCACCACTGGCACAAGACAGCAACCCAGCAAAATAACAG
Organism: Chelonia mydas; assembly: GCF_015237465.2. NCBI lineage: Eukaryota > Metazoa > Chordata > Testudines > Cheloniidae > Chelonia > Chelonia mydas. The sequence continues at coordinate 8,326,021 of NC_051257.2, forward strand.
CTAGCAACAGCACTTTCTATACTTGGGATTTTTGTCTGTGATGATCTATCTTTAAGCACACCATGCTTTTCTAGAGCATTTTCCATCGCACGATCTCAAAACTCCTTTCTTGTTAATTAAGCACCGTAGCCTCACACAAACATGGGCTGATAATACCCCTTTTTACAGATGGGGAAATGGAGGCATAGAGAAGCAAGCTGACTTGCCCAAGTTCACACTGCTAAAGCTGTAAAAGAATTTGAAATAAGTAACAGTCTCAAAAGCATGAAAACCCACTAATGGAAAATAATGTGATTTGCTTTGTGTGCAAATTTTGACTTTGCAATTTAGGGGACGTTATTCCTCAAAAAATATGCTCTCTCTCTCTGCATTTCAGTTGTCAGTGCAGCATTTAGACTCTCTAAGGCCAGATGATGATGGATGGTGAAGTACAACATTTCAGGCATGGAGCAATTCTAGGAAGGGTGGCAGTTTGCTGAAAACTTGAACTGACTTCTGCATTTTCATCAACTAGTGTGTTTGCAAAGAGAGTGTGATCATTAAAGAACAGCTGAACACATCCTTAAATACTTCAGTGCCTGGAACACTCCAGTTCTAATCTTGGCTCTGGACACTTGGGGCAAGTTACTTCATCTGCCTGCACCTGTCTCCCTATCTGTAAAATGGGATTAATAATATTAGTCTTTAGGGCTGGTTAAAATTGGGAATGCTGCTCTGCAATAAATAAATATATATTTTTAATAAACTGATTTTTGAGTGATGTAGCATTTTTAATATTCTCACAGTTTGCTTTTTCAATGAAATTATTGGGAAAAACGGGGAAGGAAACCTCAATCCAAAATGTTAATTTTTATTTGTTTAAATTCCAGAGTTTTTGAATCAAAATGATTTTTTTTCATTTTGGATCATTTTATCAAAAAATCTGAAATGTTTGAATATTATAAAGTGCATATAAATCAAAAAGCCACATTTCATTAAAAAAAAACAACCTGAAACTGTTTGATCAGCCCTATTACCTTACTCACATGAAGTTCTATGAAGGCTGGTTAAAGGGGCTGATTTCCCTCTCCATTTAGCCAATGTAACGTCATGGGACTGGAGTGATATCCCCCCAGTTTACACTGCTGTACATGAGAGGAGACTCAGAATGCTTCTGAAGTGCTTGCATTGTGTAGCAGTGTCAGTCTCAGGATATTAGAGAGACAAGGTGGATGAGGTAATCTTTTATTGGATCACCTTCTGTTAGTGAGAGACAAGATTTCATAGATTCTAAGGCCAGAAGGGATCATTGTAATCATCTTGTCTGACCTATATAGCAAAGGCCATAGAACTTCCCCACAACAATTCCTAGACCAGATCTTTTAGAAAAACATCCAAGCTTAATTTAAAAATTGTCAGTGATGGAGAATCCACCAGAACCCCTGGTAAATTGTTCCAATTGTTTTGGGCATACACCGATCTGAAGAAGAGCTCTGTGTATGCTCGAAAGCTTATTTCTTTCATCAAAAGAAATTTGTCCAATCAAAGATATTCCCTTGCCCGCTTTGTCTCCCTAAAGTTCTTGAAAGATAGAAGGTGGGGAACACGGTGTTAGACAATAAAACATTAGGGCCTCAGTCTGCAAACACACACAGACAACTTTAGTCATGTGAGTAGTACCATTAAACTCAGTGAGATTATTCATGTAGGTAAAGATACTTTGCTGCTTAAATGTTTGCAACACTGGGGCCTTGGATTGTAACCATTCTGGTGTGAAAATAAGAACAGAGACTGGGTCTTCTTTTATGTTTAGCACAATGAGGGTCTGATCCTAATTGGGGCTTCTAGGCACTATTGAAATGATGACTAATGAATTGAAGCAATAACAGCCCAGGAAACAATGAAGAGAATCAATATTTTAATGCTAATTTGCTTGGGGTGTCGTGGTCTGAAGTCATAAAATACGTTGGTGCTACCAGAGGAAATAAGGGTACAGACATGAGAGATATTTTATACTTGATCAGTCTGACAAAAAAATAGCTTTCAGAATGTTTCCTCTTCCTGGATTAAAGGATATTTTTCTCCTTCTGCAGTACAAATCAAATAATGTTTGGCCAATACTGAACATATAAAAAGGAGCTCTTTAAATAGAGTGAATTTTCTTTTACAATAAATATTTTTATAAGTATGGCAAAGAAGAGACATTCATATTTGTACTTTTGTTAACAGGGTTTTAGTCAAAAAAATAAAAACTTTAGCCATTAGAATCAAGGCAGAGTGACGGAGTTGCCTATTGATTTCAATGGGAGTTAGATATTTAAATACCTTTGAGATTTGGGTCCTAGTGATTGGAACCTACTAAACTCTCAGTTCTCTGGGAAAAGGACTTTATGAAATGCACATCAGCGCACATTAGTGGTGCTAATGATAACAGAACAGGTGATTGGGAGTCAGGACTCCTGAGTTCTGTTTCCAAATTCGCTACTGATTTGCTCTGTGATTTTAGGGACAAGTCACTGAGAGACAGATATTTAGAAGAGCTCAAAGCCTCATTTTCAAGTGCTCAGCACCCACAATTGGAACTAGATTTTAAAAAGAAGTGCTCCCATATCAGTTCCTAAAAATGGCCAGATTTTAAAGAATTCTCAGCACCCAATAGGCAGAACTGTTGAAAATATGGCCACTTATTTTGATGTCTAAATGGCAGCTGAGCTCTCTTGAAAAATCTGACCTCAGTTTTGGGTACTGAACCCTTCTGAAAACTCTGACACTCAAAAATGGACCTACTACCCAGTGCCTGGAAATACTGTAAGAATTAATTAGTATTTGTGGAGGTCTTTGAGGTCTATCTAGGTGCTTAGATGGCCTACATCATCATGGTATCTCGTGCACGTAACAATTATGAAAATAAACATCTCCCTCACTTCCCTGTCTCTAGAAGTAAAAATTGAATAGTTAGTAAAGGGATGAGTTTGTTAAGGGACCTGCATTTGTAGAGAGGGGAGAGTGGAGGGGGTTTGCTTAGCACTTTCTGAAAATCAGGCCCCTGTAAGGTCTTAAGTTGGACACTTAAGATCACTAATCTCTTTGTCAATGTAGGACTCTTTTTTTAACCCTAATATTAGCCATTTCAGATTGTAAAAAATGTTTAACCAGTTTATTAAAATATTTTGGGGGAAATATGTGGTCAGTGTAATCTTCAGAGGACATCTTGTTTTGTAGGGAATATGTGATTTTTTTCAGGAGAGAAAATAATACCCCAGTTACAGCCATTTTAGAGTCATGCCTGAATCCTTGACAGCTGTTAAATAAAATCATACACATTCCATGTGAGAGCTCCCTTTTCAAGCCATTGTCCTATTAGTTTGATCTGTTTAGATTAAAATGCACTCACAGAATTCCTTAGAGTTTTATATTTCTCACTCCCATAATTGTAAGTGCTCAGTGTCATTAACAGCTAATCCTAGTGCAACAGGGACACTGATGCACACAGCAACAGTATAATATTACCAGCATAAAGTTCCATCAGGCAGTTCCAGGGCAGCAAACAAGAGGTCAGCCAATGGCTTACTGCAAATACATTAAAATGTCAAAGATAGTGCTCAAGCTGGTCTGCATTTAACTTTATGAAGTTAAATATTTATGGCAACATGTTCTTGAAAATTGTAAAAGTTATAGAAAACACTCTCACTAACGATCCTGTTATTGATGCCTATTCCCAAGTACTCACAGTCAGAGCATTATGTATTTTTATCCAGGCTACAGTTTGCTTAGCTGCTAAACAAAGGTGAAAAATTGCACTGGGGTGAAAGTGACCTCCGTGCAAAGGGCCATCATATAAGATCTTTGTATCCTTACATTCCCAAGGTAGGACTAATCAGTGCATAGATTCTGTGTTGGTCTGTCTGCACAAGGATGAATTTCACCCACCAGACCAATGCACTGCTTAAGACCCTATCAAACCCACTTCCAGAAGGGGGGTTAATTCAGAGAAATCACCCCAAAACGGCCTTTCATTTGATGGTGGAATTCTGACAAGATGCTCTTGGGAGCCCCCCTTGAGGTCCCCTTCAGCACTGGTATGGAACTATTATTATTATTAATCTTCAGGTTAATTACAGTAGTGCCTAAGGGTCAACCAAGGACCAGGCCCTGTGCTGGGCACTGTACAAACACAGAATAGTAGGCTTTCTGTTGTAAACAGGTGCTCAGACACTTTGGTGATGGGAACCATATAAGAATCTTGGTAGATAGCTAATTTGGTAGCTCAGTATCTGGTTCAGTGCCACCTGCCCAGATGCAGGGCCAGATCCAAATTATTCAGGGCCAGATCCAGCTCCCATTCATGACAATGGGAGTTTGCCACTAAATAGAAATAAGAAGTATGTCATTGTTTCTGTCACTTATTCTTTCCACTTACGTATAATGCACAATGGGTCTTAACAAGAATATCTATCACAAAACCATTCCTGCCTCCATCTTTGCAACTTATTTGTAAAGTTACCAGTCAACATGTCCAGCCTTGATTGATACACAGGGTCATGTACAATCTTTGGCTGTCCCATGCTGTGCAACAGGATCAAGGATGCTATAACGATAAGACACACACTTTTGAAATGTACCCTTCCAGGTTGAGTTCTTTTAATATAGACCAGGATATTATCTTATAAAGTTAATCATACTAAAAACATAGTAAAATTCTGCAATTATATCCTGCAACCATTGTCCCTTATGCTATAAGCATGGGCTAAGCAGGGGCAAAGAAGTGTCATAGTTGGATGGGAGACCTTTAAGGAACTACTAGGTGCTGCAGGAAGTAGTGTTGATGACTCCGTAGCTGGGGCACTCTGCCCCTTGAATCAGTGCTAAGCAAATGTTCCAGCACAGGTCATTGAGGAGCTTTACATCTAGGTGTGAAACTAAGGTCTTAACCACTTGTCATTAAGGATGTCATTCTGTCCTTTGGTAAAGAGGACAAGTTGTGTATATTCTACTTTAAGCTTCTTCCGTAATTTGTTAGAAAAGATCACTTCCTGTCCTAAACTGTTATGTGATGTTGATGGGAGCTGTCAAAAACACTGCGAAGTTACACACCAGAGATGGCACCTTTTTATCTGTGGTTGAAGTGATCCCCTATTATAGACTGCATCTCACGTTAAGCCCTTAGGGGGAGGGGGAGGAACTGTCCTCTTCTTTATTCTATATTCTTTACTCTATATCCACACCATGATGGTGCTCAGTAAAGCTAGTTGTTTGTAAAGGGGATGTCCATAAATTAGGTAACACTTCTTTGGCGATTTTCAAGACCTACCCACCCCTCATTAATACTGAAACAAACATGCAAAATTAAGGACCCTCCCCCCGCCCCCCAATACCTTATGTAATTTACGGACAATCCCAAAGTGTGTTGGGAGCCTTCAGGACAAAAAGTGCTATGCCAACATAAGCTCATTCCCAGAATGTTGTTGAGACAAATTCTATTCAGGGCCTTAGTCCCTACCTATTGCTATGGTAACCGACAACCTAGAATTTACCTGACCCTTCTGTAGTGGATTCCATAGTCTCTTCAGCATTAGCACCACAGCACATGGTGAAGCATAACTCTGAGCAGCAACCGGGCATTCTAAACGTTGGGCCGCGGGGCGCCACCATAATATAAATATTTACACCTTTGCTTCTTAAAAGGTATGTTCCACATTCAGGATAGGCCAAATGTAAATGCTCTTCTCGCTCTAGTCAGTAGGTACATTGTGCACATTATTCTAAATTCTCTGGCCCTTTCTAGTCCCTTTAGCTTCTGTTTCCTGCCACTGCATGTAAAGGTCACTATCCAGAAAGGCAACATGAGGCCCAGTCCTCTTCTGGTGGAATTCTATGGCGGTGGTTCTCAACTGTTCCCACACTGGGATCCTCCCCCATTCCCTTTTCTGTAGGGCGCCTCACCACTTTGGTGGGCGCCTCACACTTTGCAATGCAGAAGGCCCTGCAATCCAGAATCTCTGAAGACTGGCTGAGAACCCTCCTCAATTTCAGGGGCCTGCTTCTGGGGATGCATTTGGCTCATTGTGTTTTCCCTAAGTAACTACAGTACAATGCTGTCTCATGCCACACAAATACTTGCTTTCAGGTACAGAGGTGAGACAACAGCTGCTGCTTACCAATGGGTCCTGGGAGCCAGGCACACCTGAATTTTAATCAAGACACTGACTCCACTCTGTGACCTCGGGCAAGTTGCTTAACCTCTGGGCTCCTTCATTTCCCCCTTCTGTGCCGGGGGGAATGTCAATTCCCTGCCCCCCCCCGGGGTTCGCTCATGGCTAGAGACCGGGCCCTGGGCGGTGCATTGGTACCACAAAGAGGAGCCTGGCTGAGGAAATCACAGGGCTCTTGCCCATGGATGCTGCGCCTGTCTCTCTCCCCGCGCCTCCTGCTAGCTCCGTCCCACCGGCGGGCCGGGCACGAGGAGCTCGTTTGCACTTCAGGCAGCCGGCCGCTAGGAAGCCGCCGGGCTCGCCTTTGCCTCCCGGGCTGGAGCGTGAGCGGAGCCCCTGCCGTTTCCGAGGCGCCCGCCCGGTCCGTTCCCCCCGCTCCCAGCCTGCGAGCTGCGCTGGCGGCGGCGTGCGGAGAGCTCGGAGCCGAACTCCCGGGGAGCTCGCGAGCGCGCGCGCGCCTGTCTCCCCCCCCCACGCCTCAACGGCTCCCGGGGCAGCGCCCGCCCCCTCAGCCCCTCTCCAGCCGCGGGCGGCGCGGAGCCCGCCTCTGCCCCAGCGCCCTCGCCAGCAGCCGCCGCCGCAGCCGGGTAAGGAAGCGGCAGGAACGTGGGGGGGGGGACTTGGGAGCTGCCTTTGTGCGGCCGGGGCAGCCCCCCGCTCCCGCTGCCCCGGCCGGAGCCGGAGCCTGCGCGGCCGCCCGGGCCGGGGCAGTGCCAAGGCAACGCTCCCGCGGCGCGTCGGGGGCTGCGAGCGGGCGGAGCCGGGCAGAGGCCCTCACCGGGCTGGGCTCGCCCGGCCGGGCGGGTTTTCCTGAGGGGGATTTTCCAGGTTATCCCCGCCTGGCCCGGGGAGAAGGGGCGTTTGCAATGAGGTGAGGGCAAGGGGCATGGCTGGGGTGGGGGAGGGGACTTCTCTGCATGCTAGGGCGCTGTGGCACCTTTCCCGTCCCACGGATCGTGGGCTCCGTCTCTAGCCACGTCCGTCCCCCCCCGGCTTAGCTGGAGCCATGTGTGAGCGTTTCCCCCGCCTGCCCCTGGGATCCCTCTGGGGTGGGGGGTGTTTTGTGGGACAGGCAGCGGCCAGCGCTTGGGGGGGGGGGTGAGTGAACCCCAGGAATCTTGGTCGTTCTGTTTCCAAGCAGGAGAATTTCCCCCCCTCCACCCCCAAATCTCCACACGCCTCTGGAGCCTTACTAAGGTTAGCCCGGCTTTCTTTACAGGTTGTTGTTCAGCTGTGGTTCTCTGTTCCCATGGCCCTCTTCCTTTGTGTTGTTTCAAAATATTATTATTATTATTTATTATTTTTGCAAAGATACAAAAAAAGTTGAATGACTGGAAATCCAAGTCCAAAAACCTGTAGCAGGATTTGGTGTTTTAGCTACATTGGCTGTATAGTTTTATAACCCTGGGCTGTTTGTTTTAATTGATGACAGAAGAGGAATGAGGCATGTTTATGCAGGGGAAGAAGTTGTCCTGTTGTTCATTGTTGATATGTCTTAAAGGCTTAAGTCCATTGAAATCAACTGATCAAGAAATCTTGTCCATTTTCTATCACCTGGGACCAATACTTTGCTAATGGGATTTCTGGACGGTTGCCCTTTAGTAAATACAGGAGTTCAAACATGCACCCAATGGCAAAGTGACTTATTCATATTTTGTTTGTTTGTTTTAGAGCTGTACTTTTATGGCCCAAATAGTTTCTAATTATCTGAATCACTCTAAGCCAATCAGAAGGCTGCATTTTTGTATTGCTATCTTAGTGTTGTTGCGCATTTGTCTGTCAGACAAAGTGACACACCATTAACCATATGTTAGGTAGAATATCAATAAAGTAATTGCTGTAGGAGAAATGTATGCCACTCTAAAAATATATGCTCAAGTTGCTGTCAAATGCTTTTGATTAGTTACTTCGTCTTTGCCATGGTGTTTATTGAGTGATATGAAACCATTATTCTGCAATGTAATTGTATTCCATAGACCTATCTCAATGAAATTGTTCTCATCCAGTCAGGTCACCAGATGGTTGACCTATATATCTGGATTCAAAACCAAAATTTCAGCAACTAAAATGTGAGGTATTTGGGGAAAAAAATTACAGTGGAAGTCTTGTAGTAGATATATGAAGATAGTTTTTCATAGAATGACTTAGCTCTTAGCTCCAGTTCACTCAAGCTAAATTTGCATTTTGTACATTGCAATGTACTGAAACTGTTTGGGACTTTGATAGAAGTTAAAGATGGAAAAAAATTATGGTATTATGTTAATTTGTCTACCCGTCACTGCCTGCATGGGATTGTTTTCCTATGGTATCTTACCTAGCAGCTTCTAGATTTGTTTTCAGACCCCCTCCCCCATTTGAGTATTTACACTGAGGACAGGGGACTATTCACATGACTAAGGCAAGCAGGATAGGGTCCTAGATCTTAGGCTTGTGGGTGTAATTTTTAATATGCGCCTATGGGAAAGGTTTCTTTTTGACAGGCTGAGCCACAGGAGTCTATTCTCTCAGATCATCAAAATTTACCTTTCTTTATAGATATAAAAAATGCTGATAGTGTACCTAGGACCATACAAAACACAATGTAGAGGTAGTTCCTACGTGGAAGGAGCTAACAGTCTAACAAGAGAATTAGAATAGATAGGGTGAAATGAGCAGCTCAGAAGGACTTAAGAATGGCTAGGATGTTTATATCTTGCAGTCGTCTACAGTAAGCTGTGGTGTTTCGGACTGGCACACTAATTATTCTTGGCACTCACTGCATTGCTGTTTGTTATTTCAAGCAGTTAGTGCCCCCTATGTATTTGCATTAATTTATTTTTGCATACTATAAAACAAAAGAAAAAATCAACACCGTGGCAGTGGTGAAAGTAAATGCTTCTGTGATAGTAAGCAGACTCTGGGCGTGGTCTGTATCTTCCTCTGTATTTGGACAGAGCGTGGCACAATGGGGCACTGATCTTGATTAGGGCCTTCTGGTAACTCTAATATAATTAATAATTTTATGCATCTGGAGGTTGGCTGCTGCTTCTCATCTCTTCCAGGGTTTGCAATTGCAAAGCATGTGTATCACCTTTCTAGTACCCATTCCCCTCCCAGAAACCTATTCTCAGTGGTGGAGATGTTATGCATACTGCATATAGCTATATACAGCTAGCTTGGCTGTACTTCTTGGGCCAGCTCCCACTAGCATCTACTACCAGCCTCCAGCAGGGGGTGCAGACACTGGTTGCTCAAACTCTATAGTGATGGAACACAGTATAAATGTAGACTAGGAGGTGGGAAGTCTTTTAGCAGCCAACCACACACTGTCTCCTGTTATAGCTGGCTCCTTCCCCTTTGACAAGGAGCATGTTAGGGGACAGGGTCTGGGGTCTAGGTCATTGTAGGGGGTGTTGCTTTTAATTGCCCCAGTTTGGTCCCTTTGTGTCTCTTGCTACAGGGGAGCTCTGTCTGCTGAACTGAGAATGTTATATGCTCATCTTTAATCTGAATAGAATTTCTAGCAGTTGTGGTGAGAATTTAAAAGTGATCACCTCTAATGTTAGGAAGTGGGAATGAAGCACTTCCCAATAACAGTCACTGGGAGTGCTGTCCTTCCCTGCTTTCCCAGGTTTGTAGGGTGCAAATGTTTGGCGATTAGAAAAATCCTCTAACTGTAGGCAGAGCTGGTAGTGCTGTCTTCTGTTAAGGTTGCTTGACATTTCCCTTTACCATACCCTGTTTTCAGTTGCATATAGCTTTTCTGAACTTTAACTGTCTGTGCTAAAATTTTACATGTTGGGTACCTGCCTTTGGCTCATTTGTTTTTAGAAAATTTCAGTCACAGCAGTACAGCCATTTCCAAGAATGAGGCAAACCAAATATTTCCCTTTAGCCTATGTTAAAAAAAAACAAAACTCTGGAGATCTTTTCTTTGAACAGCAGCTTGAAATTTGGCAGGGGGATGACCTTTCTATCAGCGATGTGCCTTTTGCCATCTCCGTGACCAAGTTCCCAGACAGAGATTTCTTTGATGTTAGCAGCTAAAATCAGAGAAGATTCCATCCTCACTGAGCCTCTTGCAGCTTCTATGCGTGACTGCGCATGCATCATCCCCAGAGAATGTCTGAACGTGTTCCAGCCTTTAAGGCCTACAGGGAAAGCCAGACTTTCCTTGTAATGGCTGCTCCCAGCTCCACTGGGGCTGGCCCCGGGAACTAAGGGCAAAGAGCCTTTCTCTCCTGTGCCGTCTCTGACACTTAGGTATGTGGAGAAGGAAGCTGTGTGAGCCAAATGCAAAGGGGACAAAAGCTGTACTAGTGAGGAAGGAAAGGAGTTGATTGGGATAAGGAGTCTGGGACTGGAAGAGGGGTGAGAGAAACTGGGCAGGGTGAAAGGGAGGCTGGAATTGGGAGCTAGGGAGGGAAGACGGGGACTGGGATCCAGTGAGGGAAATGGGGAGGAGGGGATTTCAGTGCTTGCAGCAGTCTGAGAAAAATGTGAGGGAGCTGTCACAATCTGGGAGCAGTAGCTTTGCTAAAACAGTTGTTAATGTGCACTCCTCAGCCACCTTCAGCTTGACTCTTAATGGTTTTTGTGGGTATTTTTTTGTTTTTTGGCCAGGTCTTGGATTCTTTTTGACTCCTCTCTACCCACCACACTCACACTTTAAACAATGTGGGACTGAGAGCCACTTGGCTGGTGGTAACACAGATCAGACATTTAGCTGTGGGGCGAGGTAGGGAAGAGACTGAGACTGGTTGGACAAGGAGACTGGAACTAGGGACCAGTAAGGGCGGCATGGGCAGGGGGAAATCTGATAAGGAGTTGGGCTGCAGGGGGAGAACTGGGACTGGCTGGGCAGAGAGACTGGGACATGGAGCTGGGGGGCGGGGGGAAGAGGGCATTGAGGGGGAGACTGTTATTAGATGAGGAACCCTGGGCAGAAGACTAGGAGCCTTGGGGGTTGAGAGGAGATAAGAGACAATAGGATAAGGAGACAGGAGGTGGGGGGAATTAGGGCTAGCTGGGCAGGGAGACTGAGACTGGGATGAGAAACATGAGGAGTGAAGACTGGGATGGGGTAGGCAAGGAGCCAGTGGTGGGGAAGAGACAGGACTGGAACGGGTAGGTTGGAGGGGACTGGGTAGAAGGGTGCAAGCTTGTGGGGGAATGGACAGAAGAATTTCTGCTTTCTATTACATTCCCTTCCAGAATCCAGAATGGAACCTAAGACTCCTGGGTCTCACCATACCTCTGGTGTCAGCAAATATCTGAGAAACCCACTGACCAAGTGTATATCTCCTCTCCTTCTAATTCTGACCCACGCAGAGGACGATACCTACTACTTTTATCAGTTACTCCATTAGCTCAAGTGGCAGAAGTCTGTGCAGTGGATCTAAAGGTTCTAACCCTGATGATGACCCATGTGGGTGTCAATATGATGCCATTTTGATGGCGTTTGCTTTTCTTAAAAATCTAGTAATTGAAACACACAAGAACCTATGTTAAAATAACATTATTAAGGTTCCAAAGTCAAGCATTCAAAAGTTAGGAAATGCCAGAATTAAGTTGCCCCCTTGTGCATATATATTATGATACAGGCTTTAATTACATGATCACATACTATTTTGACCACAGTCTCTTAACACAGTTTTTTGTGGAATACATACATTCATTACAATGAAAAGGTCAATTTATGCAGCATATAGCTCTGCCATAAACAACTTGCAATCTAAATAGGCAAGACAAAGGGCTAGAGGGATAACAGAGGCACAGGGTGGGGAAGTGAATTGCCCTACTGTGGTCACACAGTAAGTGAGTGGCAGAACCCAGAGCTGATTCCCAATCCATTGCCCTAACTACTGGGTCACACTGCCTCTCTTGTATATAAGTAAGGTTGCTGGAGTAGGAGGCCAGTACAGGCTAAACCATTTGCTCTTGTTCTGAGAGAGTGAAGTGCTGTGCACTCTGCGTGACTCTCTATCTTGTGTTGACTTCCCGTGCGGTTGGCATAGGGTGTTAAAAATGAGTTGGGCCAACTTGTTGCGGAATATAATTCATTGGTTGTGTGAGGCTAGCTGTACCTCTGTTCCCTTCCTGGTATCTCCGAACACACCCTCTGTGGTCTCAGATTTCGTGCCTTAACCTATCTCAGGGTGGAGTTGTGCAATTCTTTCACTCCTAGACCGGGTCCTGGCTGACAGTATTCTGTGTATTCACCACTTTTACCCTGCAGGTCCAACTGAGTTTGGGTAGCTGCAGTTCTTCCCTTTGGGAGTATCTGACCAGTGGCATACAGTGGCCAGATAGTCTCCTTAAACCAAAGCACTGTTTATTTTAGCAGTTAGAGAGAGAGGATTTTAAAACAACAATCTACATGCATGTGTATCTTACTTAGAGACATACCATCTCCTGATGGCGAAGTAGGCAGGCCTAGCTTCTCCAGACACCCCAGCAAAGTCCTATGTCTCACTCTGGTTCCCCCCGAAGGTTCCTTTTAAACCCTGCTATAGTTCTTTTGTGTTCCTTGGCTCTGACCTTGTGGTGCAAACCAGTCCTGGCGGTTAGCTGGAGAGGAGGCAAAAATCGTCAAAGCTAATAGTCCTGGCATTGTTCCTTAACAGCTCTTATGTGTTATGTGCTGAGATGTGGCTATCCTGAGCCATTCTTTTCCTTCCGTTTGCCTGTTTTCCCAGACAGTCCTGCATTGCGGTAACCCAGTAGATTCATATAATAAACGCTCCGGTAACCAGGCCAACATATAGCATTCATAAACTACAGAGCAACTCCAAATTCATCACATAGGGATAAGATGACGTCTTAGGAAATCCTTTTAATTTTTATTTTTTTGGGGTGTTTAAATTAAAACATTGTACAGGTTTGGGGATTTTCTCTCTAATAATCCAAGTTGGTACCACCTGTCATTGTTTTAAAAAAAATTCTTTGAGAAGGACAGTAGGACTGAGCATGCTCATTAAGATCTGTAACTCTTCCTGTTGATTTCCATTCTGTCAGAACACACAGTATGCTCAGTGTCTCATTCCTCTTGCTGTAACCTGGTTTGTGCTTTTATTGGCCCAGTGTCCAGAGGGTCTTGATAATTATTTTAAGCATATTGTCGAGTTGCCAATCAGTTATCTCCCAGGCTTTGCTTTTAAATCAGGGTTCACAAAAGTGTCTTTGGGGCAACAATTGGCACTGCAAAGGAGAGTGAGCTAGCTGGTTAATTTGTATTGGTTCTAATTACTGCTTTCTTGTGCCATCGTTGCGTAGAACCTCAATGTAAATGATGAATTATACACAAAATTGTCTATGCAATTCTTTTAGTCAAAACTTTTGAAACGTGCTGGGATGGAGACTTCAATTGTGTGTCTCATGGCTGGAAACATATGCCATGGAGATTCTGTGCTGTACCATGACTTTAGTGGTCTCTTCTGCTGTGTCTATAGTACAGAATTTTGGAGTTGCCAGCACTGATTTGGGGCACCTCCCACTCTTGCAGTACCCCACTTGGAAGATCTTCAGGATCGGGGGTGCCCTGCACCACTCTGGGAGCAGCCGGGAGAACAAATTGTGACAGAGTCACAGTTCTACCCTTGTTGTCCCCTTGCTGTGGGAGGGAGGAAGTAATTTCACCCCTTTTCATGGAACGGTTTGCTCCCTGCTGTGTGCCCAGGCACCTCCTTTGGCCAGTGAGTTGGGGAGGAGCCGGAGCCAGGCTCCTTCCATTCCCTGCCTACTCGCTTACAGTGGGAGCATCAGGCAAGTAGCCTCTGTTCTCCTTCTCCCCAACCAAGTGGCCAGAGTCGCAACCTCAACAGGCCTCACTCCCTGCCCGGCTGAATAGGGGCTGACACTATTCTGCAGAGACTGAGGAGTTTCCAGTTTCACGCTAAGGCTGTATCTACATTGAGAGCTAGGAATGTGATTTGTGGCTTACATAGATGTACCTGAGCTAGCTGTCATTGAGCTAGTGAGCTACAAATAGTAGTGTAGCAGCAGTATTGGTTGGTTCAGGCAGGTTTGTACTTGGGGCATCTAGACCGTGCTGCCACTGCCCATGCTGTCATGGCTACACTGTTTCTTTTAGCACAGTAGCTCAGTGAGCACTAGCATGAGTATGCGTACATGAGCTGGGTAGTATATCCCTAGCTCATAGGGACATTGCTTAAGTGTGTTAAGGCCTGATCCAATAGGAGTTGAGATCCAATTGCAAGATCAGGCTGCTACTGAACATTCCAGTAATGCTTCCAGTTCTGCACCTACTCTGTGCATGGAATACCCATGGAGCTCAGCATAAGCGCTACCTGAGGAGTGGCTGCAGAATTGGGGCTGTAGTATCAATAAATAAAGCTTTTCATGCTTAACCATTCCCCTCCATGGATTAGGGTCTGATTTTCAAACAGTATACAGTTATGTGTAGGGCCCTACCAAATTCACAGTCCATTTTGGTCAATTTCACAGTCATAGGATTTTAAAAATCATAAATTTCATGATTTCAGCTATTTAAATCTGAAATTTCTTGGTCTTGTAATTGTAGGGGTTCTGACCCAAAAAGGAGTTGTGTGGGGCTCGCAAGATTATTGTATAGGAGTTTGCAATACTTCTACCCTTACTTCTGTGCTGCTGCTGGTGGTGATGCTGCCTTTAGAGCTGGGCAGCTGGAGAGCAGCGGCTGCAGGCCAGGAGCCCAGCTCTGAAGGCAGCACCGCCACCAGCAGCAGTGCAGAAGGTAGGATGGCATGGTATGGTATTGCCACCCTTACTTCTGTGCTGCTGTCTGCAGAGCTGGGCCCTCAGCAGCCGCCACTCTCCGGCCGCCCAGCTCTGAAGGTTGCGCAGAAGTAAGGGTGGCAATACTGCGACCCCCCTAAAATAACTTTGTGACCTCCCTGCAACTCCCTTTTGGATCAGGACCCCAATTTGAGAAACGCTGGTCTCTCCTGTGAAATCTGCATAGTATGGGGTAAAACCATACAAAAGTCCGTATTTCACGGGTGGAGACCAGATTTCATGGTCCGGGACGCATTTTTCATGTCCGTGAATTTGGTAGGGCCCTAGTTATGTGGATAGAATTATTTTCTGGTAGTTTCTCAGACTACTGGGAAGTCTTTATGTCATGAACACACAGTTCTGTTATTTTACTGGTATTTAAGGGAATATTGCATTTTAAACCAATGAAATCTTAGTTAAGAACATCACAGAGTTTAACTTAAAAAATGTGACACAGATCCTTTGCATGCCAAAGTATTTGTGGTTAACCCTTGAGCTTCGGAACTATTTCCATTTAAAAAGGCCTTGGACTTGATGTAGAACAACATAATTAAAAGATTTTTTGGAGATGATATACACATGAAACTGACCAGCAAATCATTGCAATGATGTTTGTCTTCATTTCCCCCTAAAATGGCCCCATTTACGTTTTTGGCTCTCAGCAAAAATTTTACTAGCAGATTAGCCAGTTGATAAACTACCTCTGAGAAAATGTTTGAGAACAAACATTTCCTTCAAAAAATGTCCACGACCCACTGGGCGCGTGCATTGCATGGCTAATTTTCTTTTTTTTAATATCCACTCTTTTTTAAAAAAAGCATGCAAAACTACATCTCCTTCTAACAATGAAAACACAGCATTCTGCTGTTACCAATAAGAATAAGAGTAGGTGGACAAACTTGTAAATATGCCTTTAATAAAATAAGGATTAGGGAGCTCCTGTTGCTCCTGGGTAAATTGAAAAAGTACAGTGCTTAAAACAGCCTGGGTTTGCCACTGGGATGTGCTAAACATTCTCCAAGATGCTCAATGCCCGTGAATGTTAGTGAGGATTGAGGATAGTCAACACCTTGGAGGATCAGACCACAAATAACTGTTTTCTGCCCTTCTTACATATCTGTTCCCATCATTGCTAGTTTAACAAAATATGATATGGCTATTTTGAAACGATAGCTATGGCTATTCAGTGTATCCCCCACTGAAAATAAGGCTTTGTCTTTACTGCTAGAAAAAAGGTTACTTTTATGTGCATTTGCTATCTCTCTATAAAATCCTACTGGAGACAAGATGCAGCTCCACCTGTGGTTGACTTCACCCAGCTACCCTGTGATAAAAATTATCACGCTTTATCTCCCCTGGGATTTTACAGTGGGATAAGCTATCATGCATTTGCTATCTTGCGGTAAAAATGCACCTTTTTCAGCCACGACAACAAAGCTTAGTTTCAGTGGTATGCATTAATTTCTCTAAATAATACATGTGACAAACAGAACCTGAAATTGGCTCCTGACTCCTTTCTGATTCCTCTCTAATCTAAACTATCTAGGTGCTACTATGGCCTGCATTATCATAGTATTTGAGTGCCCGGGAAGTATTCCTTCTCACACCCCACTGCAGTGAAAGTGACAGCACCCAGAAGGTGTTAGATGCCTTGTAGCAGGGGTCCTCAAACTGGGGGTCAGGACCCCTCAGGGGGTCGCAAGGTTATTACATGGGGGGGTCGCAAGCTGTCAGCCTCCACCCCAATCCCTGCTTTGCATCCAGCATTTATAAGTGTGTTAAATATATAAAAAAGTGTTTTGAATTTATAAGGGGGGTTGCACTCAGAAGCTTGTTATGTGAAAGGGGTCACCAGTACAAAAGTTTGAGAACTACTGCCTTATAGAATATAAAATGGATCAGTTCCTAACTAAGCCAATTTATATTGAATTAAGAGGAAAATCTGTGTTCCATGACCTAAATGGAATGCACTGCTGCTTAAATCCCCTTCAGTGCTTATGTGAGCTATACCTGGTGATGCCAGTAAGTGAATTCTTCTGGTGACTCGTGTGTATGTGTGTGTGTAAGGCGAAGCCAGCGCTTCTGCAGTATCAAATCTGTAAGCCCCAGTCCTTTCACTGAACAGCTTGTGTGTTTTGTTCAAAGCCTCAATACAGTTTTGGAGGTTTTTAAAAGAATTTTAGTGTTCCTGGAATGGTGTAAGACCCAAGTTTGAAGCCTGAATATTTTGCTGGTTGCTTTCTGCTCAGGAAGGTTGTACGAGGTTATCTAGTCCAGGGGAGCTCTTGAGGTCCCTTCCAGTCCTACGCTTCTCTGAAACTGGAGGGAATTCAGAGAAGAGCAATAGAGACCTTTAAGGCCAAGAAGCCTGATCTGAGGAAAGTTTGACAGGAGGGTAATGTGTTACTTGGCCAAATGATAATTATAGCACCCATTGTGTTTGGAAACGTACTGATGGCTCTTGACAGTGGCTATTAACAATAGGGTTCTCTGAATCAGTGCTAAAAATGGTTTGCAGAAACCATTAGTAGAGTTCAAGGAGCTGCCATTGTGCTTTCTCCAGCTATGCTGGTCTTGTATCTGCTAGGGGTGGTTTCACAGGATCCATTGCTGACAGTTGTCATCAGTTTCCTAGTTAATACTTAGTTTTTTGGAGGGGGACATGGGGAGTTATGCTAAGTCTCTTCAAGGTGTCTCGGAGGAGGGGGATTGTTTAGAATGGGAATAGAGGATAGTGGGATGGAGTTCAGAAAAGGAAATTTAGGTTGAATCAATCTCAGGAGAAATTTCCCAATAGTGAAATTTAGTGGATTGTGGCATAATCTCTCAGGGAAAGTAGTGGAAACCATGTAGTTAGTTTTCAGAGTGGTAGCCGTGTTAGTCTGTATCAGCAAAAAGAACGAGGAGTACTTGTGGCACCTTAGAGACTAACAAATTTATTTAAGCATAAGCTTTCGTGGGCTAAAACCCACTTCATCGGATGCATGCAGTGGAAAAACAGTAGGAAGATGTATATACACACAGAGAACATGGAAAAAATGGGTAAACCGGACAGTCTCTACGTAAAAGAATAAATGGACACAAATCAGATGTCAAGAATTATAACATTCAAAAACCAGTCGGAGAACACTTCAATCTCCCTGTTCACTCGATTACAGACCTAAGATTCGCAATACTACAACAAAAAAACTTCAAAAACAGACTCCAACGAGAAACTGCTGAATTGGAATTAATTTGCAAACTGTACACCATTAAATTAGGCTTGAATAAAGACTGGGAGTGGATGGGCATTACACAAAGTAAAACTATTTCCCCATGCTTATTTTTCTCTCTACTGTTACTCACACCTTCTTGTCAACTGTTGAAAATGGGCCATCCTGATTATCACTACAAAAGTTTTTTTTCTCCTGCTGATAATAGCTCACCTTAACTGATTACTTTCGTTATACAGTAGTTGGTATGGCAACACCCATTTTTTCATGTTCTCTGTGTGTGTGTGTGTGTGTGTGTATATATATATATATCTTCCTACTGTATTTTCCACTGCATGCATCTGATGAAGTGGGTTTTAGCCCACGAAGCTTATGCTCAAATAAATTTGTTAGTCTCTAAGATGCTACAAGTACTCCTCGTTCTTTTTTCATGAAGTTAGTGTCAGTTAAAAATGCAATTGGACAAAAAACTAGGAAACCCACTGCGAGGGACAATCCTAGCCTGCCATGGGGTGGCACAGGAAATGGATTTGGTAACCTAATGGAGGTAAGTTTACACTACAAGTGCAGCAGCAAAACAGCTGTGCCCCTGTAGTGCTGTAGTATAGACCGTTGCTATGGTGATGGAAGGGGGTTTTCCACTGCTGTAGTAAATCTGTCCCTTAAGAGGTGGTAGCCAGGTTGATGGACTGAGCTGCACCTCCAGCAGCGGTTAGGTTGACCTAATTATGTCACATAGGGCACAACATTTTTCACAGCCCTGAGGGATGTAGCTAGGTCGATCTAAGTTTTAGGTGTAGACCAGGCGTAGGTCTTCTCCTTCAGTAACTTCTATGATCTACAAATCAAAAAAACTCCTCCTGTAGTTTCACAAAGGAATCCAGCCATTGTCTCCAGCTGACATCCTCAGCTCCAGCCCCCAAGGTAAACAAGACACCAAATCACATGAGCGCACTGCGTGACCTCCCTGGGCAATGAGAAGCAGGCTTGCTGTCATCTGTGAGATGCTTGTTTCCACATGGAGTCCTGGCTGGTCGGGGATGCTTCACCTTTTTACGGTTCTCCTCTTCCCCGCACAAATGCCGTAGGCAGCAAAAGTGTTTCAGATGGCCTTTGCCTTGGGGATGGATGTCTCCAATCTGTAGGAGGCGGCAGTTTAGTGTTTGGCTTGTGGTAATTTATCAGACACACACACAGTGTAAGTGAGAATTAGGAATAATCTCGAGGAAGCAAGAAACTTCTTGAAGGGCTTTGTCTTCACTAGGATTTAAACATATCTTGTTAGAGTTAGCGGACGTGTTCTAAGGCCCCGTCTAGGCAAGGATAAAAAGTATGTTGTTAGGATGTGTTAGCGAAGGACTTGTCTACGTGGGTAAGTGACACCAGTTTAAATTAAATCAGTTAAACTGGTGCAAATTTTTTATGGACATTGTGATTTCATTGTAGCTCCAACCTGCCCTAATCAATTTAAGCATAAGTGATTAAAGGCCGGTTTATACTGAAAAAATGCCTATGGTAAATTTTCAAAAGTGTGTAACGTGTAGATTTGCAAAGACACTTAAGGATGCAGATGGGTTCAGGTTAGCTACCTAACTCCCAGTGAAATCAATGGGATTTAGGTGCCTAATTTGCTTAGGTGCTTTTATGAATTCCACTAGGTGGCTATAGTTAAATCCCTTTGTAAATCTAGCTTGCAGGCACTTAAAAATTGTGACTCAGTGGAAGTCAGTGGGACTGAGGCTTGGTCTACACGTAAAGTAATGTCAGCATAACTACGTTGGTCAGGGGTGTGAAAAACCACCTTGACCAACATAGTTACGGCCACACAATCCCCAGTGTAGATGCAGCTATGTCGATGGAAGAGGCCTTCTGTTGACTTAGCTAACCTAGTTGGGGAAGGTGGTGTTCCTATGCCATTGGAAAACCCACTTCCATTGATGTAGGCTGTATCTCCACTTCAGGGCTATGCCAACAAAAGTGAGTTAAACTAAACAGGAACAAGGCACTTTTGCTCCGGAATAAGAATGTCCACACATGGGGTTGTACAGACACTGCTGTTGTGCTTTAAGTTCACACCCTACTTGGACAGCTTGAGATAGCACGGGATGGACCTGATGACACAGGAGGTCAGTGCTGTGTCCTGTGTTTCTATGTTAACTTCCAAGTGTATTCAAGCCCTTTGCTGAGACCAAGCTTAAATGGGATAGAAAAGTTGGGGTTTTTGGTCAGGGGGAGGTTGAAGTAAAAAGAGAATGGAAACAGTATTGTAAATAAAGGGAAATTAAAATACAGTGATTGTTAATCTGCTTCTTCTCCAGTGCTCAGACTTTCCGTATTTCTTGTCCCTGCACACCCCCACATCTTCCCGTATCTGAGGCTGCTCCATCAGCAAACATTGGCCTTAAGAAAAATAATTCTCCCACCATCTTCTTTGCAATCAATATGAGTAAATATCACACTTCTACACCCCTCTCACTTTTCAACATTTCACAGGGATTTAGATGGAGATTTTGGAACACTTTCTTGTATTCTGTTCAGGGTCTCATGAGTCATATTGTGCTCATCACTGCTGTATTGAATGATGTGGGGGCCTGAGGTTAGGCTCCTACGTCCAGATTTAGGCACCTAAAGAATAGCCTCGTTGTCAGTGGTGCTGACAACACACAGATCTCACTGGCCATGTGAGGTGTCTAAATCTGGATTTAGGAGCTTGATTCAGGCCCCCAGATGTGAAGATGGCGTCCTTGGCGATTGCGGATGGTGCTGAATATGTAAGCCCTTCAATCTGTCCATTCAGAGCACAGACTGTGTGAGCTTTTGCAGGCCTCACTCCTGGTCTGGAGGAGGGGTGAGTGAGGATTTTCATCTGTGTCCTGTTCAGTCCTTTGTCTCCCTTCTGAATTTGCCAGGCGTGCTGCATCCAGTTTGGTGGCTTTATTATGCACGCCTCCCTACTAAGGATGGGACTCGAGACCATCCATTTGTCTTAAGTAGGTGACCAACATCCATCAGAGGGGTGACAGTGTTCTGTCGCTACCGTCTTGAACAGCATTTCAAACAGTGACCTCAAGGATGGGTGAAATGGTTCAAATGGTCCAGAAGTTCCCAGAGCTCAGCTGCATTTGGGTTCCCTGAGTAACACGTCTCACATATGGTTCCATTTAGGGTAAAATATCCAAATCAGGTTAAGTGCCTCATGGTGTGAAAATATTGAGTGAGGCGAAGACAGGTGTAAAGATTCTGCAAAGGCAATTTGGGGGGATTGAGCTGCACAAAGAATTGATGCATTATATTCTCTCCTAAGGGGGAGAGAGAAAATTTAGTCAATAAAATCTGACATTTCTCCGTGTCCACAGCTCTGAACACTTCTGTAATGGCTGCAGATATTTGCACTGTTTTTCAGCCAGATGCCTTTGCTGGTTGTTTTTTATCATAAAGATCTGCCCAATAATGTCTTAAATCCAAAATAAATTTAAAGGTGTCACCTCATTAGTAGCAGCATAATGATTCTGATTTTTTTTTAAAACTGGGATTGACCGTTAGCTTCATGCCTTCTCCTGAGCTCATATCGAGCCGTAATGTAACCAGTTCTGCCAGCTCAAATCTCAGCAAGGTTTAATTTAAATCTAATTAGCTGAGCATGTGGTCAGGTTGTCATAGCATGCTCCAACGGTCGTCTTGTCAGTGCATGTGGAATTCTGCAGCAACTTAAGGCTTCTTTATGTGGCAGGTAGTTTGAATGTGCTACGAGTGATAGCTATTCATTTACACAGTTTGGAACATACTTTGTATTTTGTTAAAATGTTAAGATCAAGCCTCCCCCCTCCTAAAAAAATGGTATCCGTATTAAGGCCTTCTCTATATACACAAGTTGTACCTCTATAACTATCGCAGGATAGTTAACGTGGTACAACAACCCCTAGTATAGAGGCAATTATATTGTATGCAGGAGCTTATACTGGTAAAGCTAATTTCATAGGGAAGGGGAATAAAGGTATGAAGAACCTTTATGCTGGTATAACTGTGTCCACACTAGGGATTGTACTGGTATAACTGTGTGTTACCAATATAGCATTGTGATTGGTTACCAATAAATTAGTAACTGAAATAGCTGTACTGGTACAAAATCTCTCCAGACCAGGCCTAAAATATATAATGTAACAAACAACAACAAAACCTCCCTAATTATCCTGATTTTGTAGGAAGGGCCTTTTATGAAAGAATTGCAGCATTTGTACTGACAACATGTATGTATTTCAGCTTGTATAGTTCATCTGTTATTTGACCTTGAGCATGTCACTTCTTGCCTAAGTGTCTTTATTTCCCCTTCCACCCTTCGTCTTGTCAGTGTAGGCAGGCCCCCACCCTGCAAACACCTAGGCTGTGTCCTCACTGTGAAGAGAGGTGTGTTTTTACATGGAGATAGCAATCCCAATATGAAACCCTAGTAGAGACAAAGCACAAATAGCTTTTACCTCAGTGTTGTTAGATGAGGTCGACACTATGTACCATGTGGGGCTTACCTGTGTGTATCTCTACCCCTGCAGTAGCAAAAATTGACCCCTGCGGTGCTCTTGCGCATGGCAGGTTCTCTTTGGCTTGCAGGAGGAGTGGAAAGTAACTGACCAGGGTCATGTCAGATCATTGCTCCTCCTGCTGTTACCGAGAGGTTGTGTGTGGAATCAGTAGCACAAGCATGATCCCTCCCCATAAGGTCTTTCCAGAGGGAAAATAGCTCAAAACAGCAATTCCTATGCCCATTTTGAAAAAACCCTCCTATGTTTGAGTTGTCTTCACCTGATTTGCTGCATCTTCCACAGGAGCCAGCCATTAGATGCCTCTGTCACCTCTTTTGACCTGCAGAAAATGCAAACCATTGACCTATAGTTGAAAGGTTCTGTGTCCCATTACTGATTGTCTCAAGCCATCTGCCATTCCCCACCAAAACAGACCAAGCTATAGCGAGACGTGTCTACATTGCCCCATAGTTCGGATGATGGGGATGTGACTAGCAGTGTTCCCCAAAGTGTTGCGTTGTAACTCCCCACTGTGGATGTTGCGAGTGTAAACCAAAAGGTTCCTAGTTTGCGTTAACGTAGGACTGCTTTAATGTGAACAGGGAACCTTTTATTTCATGCCTGCAGTGTCCTAGGTGGGGGAGTTACAGCAGCATGCACTGGTTTTTCACACCTGTGTAATCCCAACTATAAGGCAGTGTAGATATAGTCTAGATGCAGTTCCGGTATCCCCTCTCTCTCCTTTTCTCATCGGTCGGACATTCCAACGTGAAATTCAAACTGCTATACTTTGCTGCATGGATCTATATAACTGGAGAACAAAAATGATAAAGCATTATGAGGACATCCTCTCAGCAGTTAGATCAGCCTTCCTTTAGCCTGGTATCTAGTGCCTTTATATTTCAAAGGCTTTCTCTAAGCAAAGTGTTAAGAATTTGTAATGAAAACTATATAAAAATGCGTTTGCTCCCTCTGAAAGGTATTGTTCGCAGATCTATGTAAACATTTTCGCCAAGTGGGAGGAGAGGCATTTTTGATAGCTGAGCACCAGAGATCCTCAGATGTTCCTTGAAAGTTGGAGGGCATTATGGTAAAGATGACTGGTCCAATTCATAGTTTGGGGGTGGGGGCAGAGGAGGGAAGAGAGTGTATGAAGCTTAGTGCTTTAACTCTTATTGAAGGGTGCTCATCATCTACGATGTGATCAAAGGGCCTGATCCAAAGCCCATTGAGGTCTATGGAAAAACTCCTGTTGACTTCAGTGGGTACGGTGGATTGGGCCCTGAGTGCATTCCAGAATTTTACATGCGGGGAAAAAAGGCCATTGAAAGCTCTGATAATTACTTCTAAAATTGTGGGGCTGTTGCTTGATTTTGTGCTTGTGCCTGAGGGGACATTAATCCTCTTTGGAAAATCAGCTGCTTTTTTTTCCCCAGCAGGTGAACCTTAGAAAATATGCTCTTCAACTGGCAGCAAAGGCCTGGCATGGATTTTTTTTCCCTTTTCCCTTTAATCAAAGGTTATATTGATGCATTACAGAAGAGGGATTTAGTGTTTCAACATTTCTCCTTGCGGTAATTCAAGCTGAGCGGTGCTTTGTGGCAAAGCTGGTTGCCATGGTTAGTCTTTGCTTCAGCCGCGTAAACATTAAGACTAAAAGGAGCCTTGTCTCATAGTGAACTATTCCATGCTCTCTCCAACCCACAGTCAATTTGAACTGCGTATAGGTAATTATTACTTTTAGCTGGCTAAAGGCCTTCAAAGTCATAGGTTGCTGTTTAAGGGGTTCTTGTACATTTTTGAAGGCTGGTCCTTAAAGAAAAGTCCTCTAGAACTTAACAGGGATGAAACCAATTCAATTTTATGAAGAATTTCTACAGTTCTGTAGAAATTACTCTAAAACCCTATACGGCCTAGATTATCTAACATTAGGCTTCCATATTTAATAAAGTCCCTATCTAGGCATCCAAGTAAACAGCCTAATTTTCAAAAGGGCAGAACGCTTGGCAGCTTCTCTTAAGTCAGTCCTTCTGAAAATCTGCCTGCTTGCTTAGGTGCCTAGATATGAATTTAGCAAAACTTTAGGTGCCCAAGCTGCTGCTGCTGCTTTTTTTTTTTTTTTTTTTTTTAACAAAAACAATAACCTAAAGGACTTAGACATCTCCCTTCAACTCCTTTGAAAATCCCAGACCCATTTAAAATAAAAAAATATCTGCCATAGAATTTAATAGAAAATGAGATCCTTTCTGTAGGATTTTTAAAAACCACCCTCTCATTTTATAGCAGAGTTTTAGTGCTCTGTTAAGTTTGGATTTATTTGGATAGAATTTATGGAAAGGTGATCTTTTTCTGGGAGGTTAAATGACTTTTTCCTGAAAGCTGTTGATATTAAGAGCTTCTAGGACATTGGTTAGAAGGTATCTTTATTTCATACTGTCTCTATTAGTTTTGATTGATGAGCTTCTCAATAGGTGCCCATCACATGGTATTGACTCCCATTATGCACATTTGGCACCTTAGAGAGGATGCATCCGATGAAGTGAGCTGTAGCTCATGAAAGCTTATGCTCAAATAAATTGGTTAGTCTCTAAGGTGCCACAAGTACTCCTTTTCTTTTTGCGAATACAGACTAACACGGCTGTTACTCTGAAACCTGTCATTATGCACATTGTTACATTACATCAGGGACTGCTGATCCCAATTGAAAGAACAGATAAATACCCACCAGCAAGCATAATTATAAAATAACACTTCTCCATTCCCACCTGGCAAATGTATTAATTCCCTCAGCCCTCCTTGTTGGGTCTTTTGCTCTTTACACTACAAATGTAACATAAAGGAACTACAGGAGCCCAATGGCCTCCAAATAACCATATTTACTGAATATACACAACATGCAAGGACTAGGTAATATAACCGTGGGAAATCGTTTTCCCGTTCTCTGAGAAATTTTGAAATTTTTCCCATCTCAAATTGAGACAAAAAGTCAATCCTGAAATTTTTCACAAATAGAAAATCTGAATTTTTTTTGGATTGGGTCAATTAAAGCATTTCACATTCAACCTTTTAAGCTTTTATTTTTATTTTTTATTTTTATTAGAAATCAACTTAAATTTCAAAAAGAAAAGAAGGACTTGTGGCACCTTAGAGACTAACAAATTTATTATATCAGTCTCTAAGGTGCCACAAGGCCTCCTTTTCTTTTTGCGGATACAGACTAACACGGCTGCTACTCTGAAACCTTAAATTTCAAAGCAACGTTTAATTTTGTACCAAGAAATGGAACTTTTAAAAAATGTCCAAACAGGATGTGTTGACCATTAGACCATAAGAACAGCCATACTGGGTCAGACCAAAGGTCCATCTAGCCCGGTATCCTGTCTTCCGACAGCTGCCAATACCTGGTGCCCCAGAGGGAATGAACAGAATAAGCAATCACCACCAAGTGATCCAACCCCTGCTGCCGACTCCCAGCCTCTGGTAAAAAGAGGCTGGGGACGCCATTCCTGCCCATCTTGGCTAACCTTGGTTGACAATTGCTAACCTTTTTCATCTAAAATTTTTTTAAAACAGGAAATTTTAAATCTGCCCTTTCCTGTGAACAGTTTTGGTTTTGATGAATTAAAATTTTTTGACAAAAAACCCATTTTGTTAGAACAAATTCCCAACTAGCTCAACTAGCTACATAGACATACTGCAGCTCTGACTGGATTTTGGCAGCTTCTAAAATAGAACATGGTGAATACCACTATAGGGCTCATTAACTATTTAAAAGGATATTACCTATTCTTATACACTACGTTCCTCCCCATAAACCTTGGTTTTGCAGTGTCTGTGGATGTAACAGGATCGAGCGGTGGAGCGAATTCCAAGGTAAGGACCACTCATCATGGACCCCCCTCTCGTTTATATCAAGGGAGCTCCTCTGATATAACTTGAGCATGTCTGCTGCTCTCAACTTGGGTAATATGTCATGTAACCATATTCCAAATCACCTCAGGCTTGATGGTTAAGTCCAACACCTTTAATTCCAACCTGAAATGTACCAGCAGGCAGTGCAGCTCAAGAGACCCCCGGTGTTATGTGCTCTTCACATCAGACTCTATAAGTAGGCAGCCGCATCTTGCACTAGCTTCAGTTTCTGAATGGTCATTCTTGCACTGCTCCACAAAGAGTGTGTTACAGCGATATAATACTGAGATGGAAAAGACGTGGAAAATCATGACCAGGTCTGCGTTGGAGAGAAAAGGCCACACTCGTCTTGCCAGGTGCAGATTGGACCGGGATGGAGAGTGATTTGTGGGCCTGAGTTTTCAAAAAAGCCTGCAATTGTTCACCTAGTTTGTGCATGCAGCTGCTATGATTGTGTTTGCAAAATGGGTAACTGCCTCTGCCAGAGATCAGATGCATAGCTGTCCATTTGCATGCATTTGCAATATAACCTGTCTCTCACTTACATTCGCAGCAGCTAAATGTACAAATTAGGAATGCAATTGCAAAGCTGTTTGCGCATAGCGCTTTTAATGTTCAGTGTTTTACAAACAGCAATTAATTAATCCTTTTAACAGTCACTTACACACGTGGGTAGGCGATGACATACCCACTTTACAGATTGAAAACTGAGGGACAGGAAGGCTAAGAGAGATAGCCAAGGCCACTGATGGAGCCAAGAGAGAACTAGAGTGTTCCTGATTCCCAGTCTTGTATTCGGGGTGCCCTGCCTTTTCATTAACAGATACACCCAATGAGGTTCCTTTTCCTGCTACAATGTAACTGAGTGAGCAGCTTGAACAATACAGATATGATTTGGGATGTGAGAGGAGGATGCAACTGATGTGTCCTTTGGCAATTTGAGAATCTGATGTCCTTGTTGGGAGAGAAGCTCTGTTTCTCTGTTGCCTCGATCAGTATATTGTTGGGTGCCTTGGATTTTAAAATATTTTAACAAAACACTATAACTTTTAAAAACCAAATCCTGATAATAAACAAATAGTTTTGTTTGCTTTGGACATATTTCTCTACTGCCAATAGCGTCAGTGGAAAAAGAATGCTCTAATAACATCTTGTTTTGAAAAAGATACATTTAGAAATGAGCTACAAACCATCCGATTGGCTGAATATTATTAGTGACTTATCTGTGTATTTACATAATGCTGCATTATTTCTGGGTGACCGAGATCTCTGATTATTGATATGTTGGCATGGAATTTGCCAGTGTGAGATTCTACATACAGCATAGAGGCAAACAGACAGATTTTCTTTTAACTTGTTGAGTGAGACCTGACATCCCATGCACCCTAAAACAAGACAGGGAGCTGCATTTCCTGCTCTCCTTTAAATGTTCTGATTTTGAAGGAGAAAAAAGAATTCTGGATTTGGGTCTTAGTGTTGGAAATTTCTACAATTCTGTCAGTTAAATGAACATCTTTGTCTCCTAGGTATTTACATGGCCCCCTCCCTGCAGTATCTGAGCATCTTATGCACGTTTATGAAAATATCCACGCAATGCCCCATTATGCCCCTAAAAACCCAAGGCACAAGATGTTTGTAAAAACGCAAGGTTATGTAAATATTTCTGCAAATTCCTACAGAGCTTCAAGTCCCTGACAAGTTGTCATTAGGCTCTTGGGGTCTCAAAGATCAGAGCACAGGCTCTGACATGGTAGCAGAATCCCCACTATACATACAAAATGATGGGATCTAAATTAACTGTTACCACTCAAGGAAAAGATCTTGGAGTCATTGTGGATAGTTCTCTGAAAATGCACTCAGTGTGCAGTGGCAGTCAAAAAAGCAAACAGAATGTATTCTTGCCAGCAAGTTAAAGAAGTATGGGCTGGATGAATGGACTATAAGGTGGATAGAAAGTTGGCTAGATTGTCGGGCTCAATGGGTAGTGATCAATGGCTCCATGTCTAGTGGGCAGCCGGTATCAAGTGGAGTGCCCCAAGGGTCAGTCCTCGGGCCGGTTTTGTTCAATATCTTCATAAATGATCTGGAGGATGGTGTGGATTGCACCCTCAGCAAGTTTGCAGATGACACTAAACTGGGAGGAGTGGTAGATACGCTGGAGGGTAGGGATAGAATACAGAGGGACCTAGATAAATTGGAGGATTGGGCCAAAAGAAATCTGATGAAGTTCAACAAGAACAAGTGCAGAGTTCTGCACTTAGGACGGAAGAATCCCATGCACCGCTACAGACTAGGGACCGAATGGCTCAGCAGCAGTTCTACAGAGAAGGACCTAGGGGTTACAGTGGATGAGAAGCTGGATATGAGTCAACAGTGTGCCCTTGTTGCCAAGAAGGCCAATGGCATTTTGGGATATATATGTAGGGGCATTGCCAGCAGATGGAGGGACGTGACCATTCCCCTCTATTCGACATTGGTGAGGCCTCATCTGGAGTACTGTGTCCAGTTTTGGGCCCCACACTACAAGAAGGATGTGGAAAAATTGGAAAGAGCCCAGCGGAGGGCAACAAAAATGATTAGGGGACTGGAACACATGAGGAGAGGCTGAGGGAACTGGGATTGTTTAGTCTGCGGAAGAGAAGAATGAGGGGGGGTTTGATAGCTGCTTTCAACTACCTGAAAGGGGGTTCCAAAGAGGATGGATCTAGACTGTTCTCAGTGGTAGGTGATGACAGAACAAGTTGCAGTTGGGGAGGTTTAGGTTGGATATTAGGAAAAACTTTTTCACTAGGAGGGTGGCGAAACACTGGAATGCGTTACCTAGGGAGGTGGTGGAATCTCCTTCCTTAGAAGTTTTTAAGGTCAGGCTTGACAAAGCCCTGGCTGGGATGATTTAGTTGAGGATTGGTCCTGCTTTGAGCAGGGGGTTGGACTAGATGACCTCCTGAGGTCCCTTCCAACCTTGATATTCTATGATTCTATGAATGTTGGGAATGATTAAGAAAGGGATAGATAATAAGACAGAAAATATCATATTGCCTCTATATAAATCCATGGTAGGCCCATATCTTGAATACTGCATGCAGATGTGGTCACCCAATCTCAAAAAAGAGATATTGGAATTGGAAAATGTTCAGAAAAGGGCAACAAAAATGATTACGGGTATGGAACGGCTGCCATATAAGGAGAGATTAATAAGACTGGGACTTTTCAGCTTGGAAAAAAGACAACTAAGGGGGGATATGATAGAGGTCTATAAAATCATGACTGGTGTGGAGAAAGTAAATAAGGAAGTGTTATTTACTTCTTCTCATAACACAAGAACTAGGGGTCACCAAATGAAATTAATAGGCAGCAGGTTTAAAACAAACAAAAAGAAGTATTTTTTCACACAGCGCACAGCCAACCTTGTGGAACTCCTTGCTAGAGGATGTTGTGAAGGCCAAGACTATAACAGGGTTCAAAAAAGAACTAGATAAGTTCAAGGACGATAGGTCCATCAGTGGCTATTTGCCAGGATGGTGTCTCTAGCCCCTGTTTGCCAGAAACTGGGAATGGGCAACAGGGGATGGATCACTTGATGATTACCTGGTCTGTTCATTCCCTTGGGGCACCTGGCATTGGCCACTGTCAGAAGACAGGACACTGGGCTAGATGGACCTTTGGTCTGACCCAGTATGGCCGTTCTTATGTTTTCCCTTCTCCCACAGTTGGGAGCAAAGCTGATGAACTTTAGGGTTCCAGCTACCTGGTGTGGGGAGCTAATGTTTGCTTTATGCAGTTGTTTGAAATGGTCTTTATTGAGTTTTGCAAGCAGTACAAAGAAAATGGGTCAAAAAGGCACAAATGAAGGTAGTGATATTTACAGCACTTTTGTGAGTCATGGGCGGTGATTGAATGGATATAAGACTGAGCACATGTTGAAAGGGGAAGTGATTTGCCCAAGATCACACAGCTAGTTGGTGGCAAGCAAGGCTGGAACACCGGTTTCCTACTGCCAGCCCCCTTTGGTCAATCTGCTGGACCACATCTGCTCTGAAAGCCATCCTAACTGCCTTGTGCTTACTAGAGGCTAATCAACAGCGGGTGGTAGATGGCTCTGGTCCATAACTGTGCCTCAGGCCTCAGTTGTCTATGCAGACTGTAGTAAGTGGAAAACACAAACATTGGAGAACTTGAATATTTCCTTCGATAACTGTCATGGTGTAAGAGACGACGTGTGGCCAGACCGCAGGGCATAAGAGAGAGATTAGAGCAGAGTGCTGTACAGAAAAAGGCTCTAGGGATGTAGCAGTAACAGGACAGGGCAACATCAGAAGGCTGCATAGATGAAGCATTGCAAGGAAGAGTCAAGTGAATCGGAGCCTTCCCCAGCCACCTGGAATTCAGTTCCTGTGATGTTCAATTCTGAAGCACTTAGAGGAGAGGAAAGTGATCAGGAACAGTCAGTATGAATTCATCAAGGGAAAGTCATGCCTGACTAACCTAATTGCCTTCTATGATGAGATAACTAGTTCTGTGGATGAAGGGAAAGCAGTGGATGTGTTATTCCTCGACTTTAGCAAAGCTTTTGACACGGTCTCCCACAGTATTCTTGTCAGCAAGTTAAAGAAGTATGGACTGGATGGATGCACTACAAGGTGGGTAGAAAGTTGGCTAGATTGTCGGGCTCAACGGGTAGTGATCAATGGATCCATGTCTAGTTGGCAGCCGGTATCTAGCGGAGTGCCCCAAGGGTCGGTCCTGGGGCTGGTTTTGTTCAATATCTTCATTAATGATTTGGAGGATAGTGTGGATTGCACTCTCAGCAAGTTTGCAGATGACACTAAACTGGGAGGAGTGGTAGATATGCTGGAGGGTAGAGATAGGATACAGAGGGACCTAGACAAATTGGAGGATTGGGCCAAAAGAAATCTGATGAGGTTCAACAAGGACAAGTGCAGAGTCCTGCACTTAGGACGGAAGAATCCGATGCACCGCTACAGACTAGGGACCAAATGGCTAGGCAGCAGTTCTGCAGAGAAAGACCTAGGGATGTATAAGTAGGGGCATTGCCAGCAGATCGAGGTACATGATCGTTCCCCTCTATTCGACATTGGTGAGGCCTCATCTGGAGTACTGTGTCCAGTTTTGGGCTCCACACTACAAGAAGGATGTGCAGAAATTGGAAAGAGTCCAGTGAAGGGCAACAAAAATGATCAGGGGTCTGGAACACATGACTTATGAGGAGAGGCTGAGGGAACTGGGATTGTTTAGTCTGCGGAAGAGAAGAATGAGGGGGGATTTGATAGCTGCTTTTAACTACCTGAAAGGTGGATCCAAAGAGGATGGATCTAGACTATTCTCAGTGATAGCAGATGACAGGACAAGGAGTAATGGTCTCAAGTTGCAGTGGGGGAGATTTAGGTTGGCTATTAGGAAAAACTTTTTCACTAGGAGGGTGGTGAAACACTGGAATGCGTTACCTAGGGAGGTGGTGGAATCCCCTTCCTTAGAAGTTTTTAAGGTCAGGCTTGACAAAGCCCTGGCTGGGATGATTTAGTTGGGATTGGTCCTGCTCTGGGCACGGGGTTGGACTAGATGACCTCCAGAGGTCCCTTCCAACTCTGATATTCTATGATTCTATGTGCCAAGTGACCTCAACCCCAAAGGACTTCATTGTTAGTTGAGGCTGTTCAGCACCTTGCAGAGTTGGGCCAGGTGAAGGTACCAAAACGCACTTTCAAAAGTGCTGCCTGCAGGAGAAAAGAGGGATTTCCTGAATAAAAGGTTAGCGAGAGACTGGGTTTTCTCTGTCTGTTTGTAGTTCTTATCAGCCTTATTGTCCTTTCACATTCACTCTTTGATTTCTTGCTAGCTACAATTTTGTTTTACTAGATGTTCTTTTCTTAATGCACATTTTAAAATCTAATTAATATGCTTTACAGTGAATATTCTGAGTGCATTATGAATGTCTTGGAGGTTCTTGAACAAATGTAATCTTTGTTTTAGGGATTTTGTGTCCTCGGGTCACTCATCTTTTTGAGACATGCAAGCATCTTTGAAATGCGGGGCAAGAAGCAGAGTTTTCAAAGAATGCACATTCTTCTGTGGGTCTACTTTGAACAACACGTTTTCCCACATGAATAATGAAGCTCAGTATTTCCCAATGCTCAGATTGCATGTGAAACATAAGAATTAGGGGTAAGATTGGCAAAACACAAGCAATTTAGGAGCAGAAATCTCACTGAAAATCAATGGGGTAGATTTTCAAAGGCACAAAAGGGAGTTAGGCACCGAGCTGACATTTGTGTCTTTGAAAATCTCCCCCAAAAGTGCTTCTAGATCACCAGGGTGCTTTTGGAAGGTGACTCCACTATTCAATCTGAGATCAAGATACAGGAGTTTCATAGAAAACTGAGATGCCTGCTACACTTGTCTTTGTTTTGCTCAGCCTGACTTTTCACCTTTATAAATGTTCTCCCTGTTTATCAGACCTAGGCTATCTCAGTGATGTTTCCACAGAGTTTAAAACATTGAAGACATCCTCCAGTGTTTTGGGTCATTGATTTCAATACTTCACCCTTCCATAACACCTTCCAGCTGAGTGCCGTACCCAGGATCACACAGCAATCCTGCCATTTTATGGCTGCAGGGCACTGTTCATCCCTAAGTGCTTCCCAAACCATGGGTAAAATTCACCCCTGCATAGAGGGCCCACAGAAGCCTACGCATTAATTAGGTCCCACCTCTTTGGAGAAGTTGGTTGGTTGAAAACCTCTCAGTATTGAGAGCAAATGCATGGGGATTGAATACAGGAGCCCTGAGTTGAAGTCTAGTGCTCAGACCCCCCCCAAACCACACTTCTCATTCCTACATTCCCTCACAACAGCTTCTTCCCTTTCAAGAGTGCTCCCAAGCCTCTCTTCCCTTGGAAGGCTTCCAGATTCTGGCTAGTTTCTCCTTCCTGAGCTTTGAACTCTCAGGTGCTGTGTGTGAAGCGGGTCAGTACCTGCCCTCGGCGAGGGAGGGAGTGCAAGTGTTTCACGGAAGTCCAAAGTGTCCAGATCAGTGTTTGGAGAAGCTGCATCTTGTTGGCATCACCCTGCTTCTTCCCTGAGGGTGACTCTGGTATGGACTAGTGAGTGTGAGTGATATTTTCAGTGCTTGAAAACTCCTGAGAAGCTTTTTCTTCCTTCTCTTATATGTGAGTGTCAAACTTCTAGCGAATTTCTGTTCTACCAGTTTATCCACTGGGCTTGTAGGTGTGTTGAGGTTGAGCAAGCACTTAGCTGTGTAAATAATGGGGCATTTCAGTTTTTTATAATTTTATAACCCTAATTAGGTTTATCAGCAACAGTTTGTTTAACTCAGAAGAGATCCTTAAAACACAGCAACACGGCAAACCTTAATCTGAGCACTGGTGAAAAGTGTCAGGTGAATGGCCCTGGAGGGTAAAGTCCTACATATCAGGAGAAGAGGGGTCTGTAAGTGTGGCCCCTGAAACTGCCCTGCCATTAGGTGCATCCAGGCAATTCAATCTACATTTGATCTTTGGCCTCTGTGCTGCCAGTGCCAAGTCGGTGAGGGTGGGGATCAGTTCATACCAGTTGAGATGATGGTTTATGTGGTGTGGAAATTTATCCACTGGGAGCCAAACTGAAATCGCCAGAGTCATTTTGCCTAGTTCACTGACCTGGCTGGATCTGAGCCAGTGACCTAGAGGTGAAAGACACAAAGACCCAGTTCCTCCAAGGTACTTAGGCATTTAACTCTCATTAAAACCATTGGGATTTAGGAGCCTGTATATCCATGAGGATCTGGGCCACACACTATGTCTCACTCTAGGTCAGGCATGAGTTGTTGGGCTAGCTGCAGGAATTACTAGATGAAATTGTATGGCCCATGTTGCAGGAGGTTGTACTAGGTGATCTTATGGTCCCTTCTGGCCTTAAAATCTGAGAGTCACATTCAATGCTGCTTTTCATGTATTCTTTTCACCTGTTCCTTGTGAAAAGCGGGGCAGCCAGATGGGCGCCCAAAGTACTGCTGGAAAGTCAGATGCAGCCAATGGATTCTTGCAACTGCTGGCCTCTCTCTCCCTGTAAGCACAAGGCAAGGGCTAAGGTGATAGATAAACTGCAGCCTTTCATCCCTCTGCCTCTGAGTACTTTCTCTTCCTTTATCTGGGCGATTACAAGCCCCAGCAGGTATTAGCACTGTGTTTATTTTCCATCTACCAAAATGTTCTCACAGCTCTCTGTCCTTATACGCAGCCTCCCTGCACCTGGCAAGCTGCCATCACACCGCTCAGTGTCACATTTTGGTGTAAAAGTCCCTAGGATCTTTTTCCATGAAAGCTGTAAAGCTTTGGCCACCAGGATAATTCCATTCAGCATGAAAAGAACCGGGGGGAGGGACAGACTCTATGCATCCTTGTCCCAAATGCAGTCGGAAATGAAGTTCTTGCAAAC
Organism: Chelonia mydas; assembly: GCF_015237465.2. Lineage (NCBI taxonomy): Eukaryota > Metazoa > Chordata > Testudines > Cheloniidae > Chelonia > Chelonia mydas. The sequence continues at coordinate 8,361,060 of NC_051257.2, forward strand.
AGCCAGGAGTGTTGCTGGCTAGTTATAGCATGTGTTAATTGTAGCTCCCACTGCTGAGAGATTGGGGTTGGGTGGAGAGGTGTGTGTCTAGAAAGCCACTCACGGCCTGCCTTTTTCCAGAGATGCTGAGCGCTTGCAGCTCCCATGGACTTCAGCTGCAGTTGAGTGCTCTGCAGTTTTGACAGGCAGCAAGCCCAGACCATCTAAACAAGGGAGGGGGAAGGGAGAGAGATAGGAGGATCCTAGAAAGAACCGCCTTTAAAGTGATATTCTTTGTTAACTTTCTTCCTTGCTAGTGTGCTCGCTTTGTTGCTAACTAGCAGTGAGTGGTAATAGAAAGTCATGGGGAGAGAAGCCAGTTTCCCATCCCTGTGATGTGAGTGATGTTGGGGGGCAGCATGTAAATGCCCAATAATGGGGCTTTGTTGCTTTAGACTTGCCTGTTAGGGATAAGGTTGTGGGGCTTCTCCTAGGGCTACTCCTTAATTCCCCCTCTACCCCCGCCCTGTTGCTAACTCCTTCTCAGCCGGCTTCCCACAAACAGAGAGAGAGGAGAGTGCTGGATGTTGATTGAAATGTTGTTAGATACCTTGGGCTAGCAAAATGGACACAAGCCACAGAACCTGGCCCCAGGTCTAAGATCAGATAATGGGACCCCACCACCAGGATATAATTTGGGGGTGTTTGGAATCCCATCTTTTTCTGTGTGGCTTGATCTAGCCCTTCAGAAATGTCCACTAGAACAGCAAGATGAACTTTGCCTAGTTCTTCCTGTTGTGTCTCTCCTCATTGCATTTTATCAGCTGCTGAAGAAGGCAGGGAGCTGGTTCCTTGGGAGTCAATGTACTGGGTGCTCCAGTAAACTAGAGAGGAAGCTAATCCATCTTACTGCGTCACATCCACCCCTCACTGCTCTTTTTTAGCATCCTCTGGGCACTTAACATGCTATGCTGGCCATTAGACGTAATCTGAGCCCAGCCTAGGAGCCAGGAATGCCTGAGTTTCAATCACTAGTCCAGCGCTGGCTCTCCCTGTGACCTTGCACTGGTCACTTTGCCCCCAGTTTCCCAACTATACAATAGGGATAATTGCCTCTGCGTTGGGATGATTAATATTTATAAATGTAGCAACTTTCCCCATGTAGGTGTCATCAGCGTGGTTTGAACTGAGAAACTTCAGCACCAAACCAGAGATCTCGGCCACTTGATCCAAAGGAGTAACTCCATCAGCTGGGAGCAGAAGCAGGTAGTTATCCTCTGTGGATCAGCTATAGAGGGGGAGGAATGTGAAACACACTGAACAATGGGGAACATTAAGTTATTACATAGTAGTTAAAAGTGAATGCCTTTGGGTACCATAACTTTCCCTTGTTCCCTGTATGCAGTTTATAGGCGTACCTGTACCAGGGCAGTTAAGATGCAAACCAAAGAGTGCAGAGTACTAGGAGGCAGTCCAGAATTCTAACCAAAGAACGAATTACAAGCTCTGACATGCAGTCTTTTTAACTAATATCTTGCATGCCTAAGCCACAGCAAACCTGTCCTTCTTTTGGTTGCACCATGGATGCTGTTTCAGATTGGGTTGAATTTGTTCTTTAGCTCTTATAGATGACTGACTTGTATTACTCTTGTTTACAGTGTGTATACCCACACAGAAAGGGTGCTTTGAACCCATATACCTTATGCAGATAAAATGTCTTTTGACATTGATGGGAATTCTACTTGTACAGGGAATATGGGATCAAGTCTTTATTCTTGGTTTATGCTTTTTTTAAATCTTGTAACATTTGGTATTTTTTTAAAGTCCCAGCTCCTGGAGACATGGGATTGTGTAAGAATCTCAGGTTACATTTTAAAAAATTCAATTTCTAGCTCTTATATTTGCTGTGAAAGACTCAAAAATGTAACCCCTAAAGGCTCAAACACCAGAAGGGTTTTTGGGGTAAAGAACCTCAAATTTGTGTTTTTTTTTTTTTTGTTTTTTTTTTTTTAATTTAAAAAAACAACAAAAAAATCTTATGCCATTCTCATGATTTTTTGGGGACCCAGCACAACTTTTGAACATTTGGGGCTGGCAGTGCTGCAAGAACTATTTCAAAACAGCTGCTCTCTCATGCTCTTCCTTCCCATCACTATGCTGAGTTTTGTTCTCTGAGCTCCTCAATGATTTTGGTACCAGTTCTTATACAAGTGAGGGTCTGACCACTCTGGCTACAGGCATAGGGCCTGAGTTTATTAGAGGTGCCGAACATCCACAGCTCCAGCTGAAGCAAGTTGGATCGTCAGGGAGTCTGCAATTCAGGCTCCTAGTGCAAGGAGAGCTAAGGTTTTGGGGCCTGCAAAGCCCACTGCACTGGCCTTCTCTCTCACCCCATTATGAATCTGGAGACCTACCATTGTCAAGGGTAAATTTCAGCTTTCATTTAGCAATGGCAGTAGATCTTGGGCCCGTCTTACTAAGATCATAGTGCTGGAAATGGCAAAGCTAATGGCTGGTGAAAGTGCCTATAAGCTGGATACAGAAAACAAGGGAAAACCATGGTACTCCCAGTCACAGGTAATTCTGTCTGTTTTAACCCCACCACTCAAGCCATTCAGGGTTGGCCTTTGGGACTTGTGAAATCCACAGATTCCTTAATTTTTGAAGAAAGTTAGAACATTTTATGGTTAGGTGTAGGGGCTAATGCTGTGTGGGCTGCCACTGATATTAGGAGAGCTCTTGCAAGTTTCCTCTCTGCAGCTGAACTTGCTCCTCTGCCTCTAGCCACAAAACGGCAGTACAACAGCAGGGGAGACAGCGATGCGTAATGGACAATGCATAATACTTGAAAGCAAGGAACTCCTGGGTTCTGCTCCTAGCTTTGACACAGATGACTTCATTGGAATTAGTCATATCACTTAGTCTTTCTGTTGTAATGGCAACAATACTGCCTGACTATCTCACGCACTGGGTGTGTGCGTGCTGAAATTAATTGGATATAAAGCTCACTCTAAGTGCTGAAATGCACCAGAGAGCACTCACCAACATCCAGAGATGGGCGACCTCATGGCTCCCAAACATCTAGGTTATATGGAGAACTGTCTCTTGACAAAAATACTTGTAAATGCTGGCAGCTATGCATGTACCTCTACAATTGCAGCTGGAGTCCACTTTTCCTGCAGCGAGAAGTTGTGTAAGACTCCCTGACGTGTGCACACTTTTTACATGGCTTGAACTAGGTAAGCATAGGACTACCGCTAAGAGCCATCAAATCCTAAAGCCGTCATGCCATGCAATCGTAGGGTGGGATTTTCAGAAGCACTCAGTGTTGGCCAAACTGCAGTTCTATAGAAGTCAGTCAGAGCAGAGTTAGATCAGTGCTTAGTGTTTTTGAAAGTCCTACCTCTAGTGGACAAGAACTGGCTGTTGTCTGGTGGAGATGGGTGGGAAATCATTTTGTAGGCCTGACCACAACTGCTAGAGCTAGCTGTGAGGCAGGCCGGTGAAGTTAGCTTCCCCATCCCTCTCTAGCAATGCAATGCTTTGCTAAGCTACCTCCTGCGCTGCCAGTGCTGAGCAGACACTGCCAGCGGTGCTGAGCTGTGTGCTGGATTTGAAATGTACTCTCCTATCCACTCTGGGCTACCGCCGCCTACGCCGTTTGGAGCTAGGAGTGCAGATCACCTCGCTCTCCTGCCTCCAGCTGTTCTGCAGTATTTCAGTCACCCTGCCTTAACCCCACCTAGTTCATTTGTTCAGAGAAACAGCAGGCGCTCAGGCAAACGGGAGCAGGGGAAGGACGGACGTGATGAGTTAAGGGCTATGCGTGTGTGAGCATCAATTGCTCTGGTGTTGCCCCTAGAATTTCTGATGCTTTAATAAAAGTTGGATTAGAATCTTACAGTCGCAGCACTGAACACCGTGTGTTTGTCTGTGTGTCATTTTGCTTGTGTCAGGGACTCTTTCCTCATGTGGGTTTTCCCCTTCTGTTAGTGGTCTACCTGTTGTGGCGATTTGACGCAGATGCGCTGTCGCTTAGCCACAACAGGAAGAGCATGTGGCAGAGAAGAGCTGCAGCAGCTCAGCTGCTTTTTCACGCTGTGGGGCAGAAGTTGGCGAGACAAGAGCTGAGCCTCTGACTCACCTAACGTGGCACCAGTTTTGGGCGGCGTGAATGATGAGAGAAACAACCTTCTCTTCCTGAGACAAATGTAATGTGCAGAGGCTGGGTGTGAGTAGCTGTGTGAGCTGGTGCTCTGAACCACCAGCTGGGGAAGGAGAAATTGTGCGCCAAGCAATGGCACATTCACTTTGCTCAGGATTTTTCTTGACCTTAGAAACCAAGATTCAGAACAAAGTGTCCCACCTGGCGTTGCGGCCCTTCAGGGCCTTTTCTGGCTCTTGTTTCCAGACCTTTAGAGCCCTCAGACTTCTTCACAGTCCTTATAACCCTTCTTTCAGGGCTTCCTTGCTGAATTTTCATTCCAGCCAGCTCCTGCTTCCTGCTCTGACAGGTGTTGAGAGCGCTTTCCCTGACTCTGGGTCCCCCCGTCTGCTGCTGTGCCCAGGAGGCGGGAAGCCTTATATGTGGTTCCCTCTCTAGGGCACATGACGGGGAGCAGGCATGGGAGCTGCAACTACAGCTCCAGTTTCAAAGGGCTGCAAAAGGTGTAGTGAGATGCACACATGCTCCAAGGCCCTGTTACGAGTCCCTATTCTGTTAATTTCAGTGGGAGTCCCATGCGTGAAGCCGCTGCAGGATTGGACCCAAAGTGAGTCAGGCTTCTCAGTTGGGCAAATACAAGACCACTCTTGTAAGTTTTTGGGAAACACATTGGCTTGAACTAGGATTCCTATTTAGATGTGAGATTTCCACTTGGTGCACATGCTATCTGTATGCTGGGACTGTTTGTTCAAGATGAAGGCTTTGCTGCAAACTAATCTTGGCTATACCTAGCTGTAGAGAAGGCAGTGTCCTTACATTGTTATGGGGAAGGGGTGTCCACACCAAAGTCCATGCTACAGTTCAATGTGGGCAATGGCATTTTGCTTGCTTAAAATAGTTAAACAGCTGCCATTTTCCATCCCCGAAGTGGCTGAACTTCATGGTAAGTGAGTGAACTCTGTATAGCGCATACAGTCTGTAAATTGCTTGGGATCCTTCTGGATTAAAGGTGCTGGACAAACATAAATTTATTGTCTTTGATGCAGTTTGTCATGTATGAATTCAGCTCACATATCTTCCCCCAGACTGTCTTTGCATCTCGTACTAGCCCAGTCATTATGGAATTAATGTTATTTATTTGGGGACCAGCCTGGGTAGGTAATTCATGTAGGTGGCCAGCATTTTGAACTCCAAGGGCGGACAGCAAAATGCAGGAGCATTCCACTTGGCTTCGAACCTTGTTGCCTGATGAACTTGCAGAGACAGCAGCTGCATGACCATGTCTCTTCACCAGCACGCTGCTTGCCTACCAGCTCGTTGCTTTCTCGGTACTTGCTATGCTGCTCTTTGCCTTAAGAGAGCCCAATTCACAGATATAATCAGCTCAGCAGTTATCTGAAACTGCATCCCAGTGCTGTTCTCTTTGCCGTGCCTAGAGCAGTCTCTGTATGCTGGACAGTCTGAGCCACCAATGTGCAATAACTTCTTTGTGCTGACTTAAACGTAGTTTGTGTTAGGTGGTTAATTCATAAAGGTCACTGCACTCTTAATCTCTTTGGTTCTTGCTTGTTTTTAAATAGTGCATGGCATGTATGGATATTTCTGTTCTGTAGAATAATTCCGACAACGAAATATCACTGAGATAAAAGGCTCCTTGCAGGGAGTATGCGTTTAAATTTTGCTCAGATGTGTGTGAGACAGCCAGGTTTGGCAGTTAAGAGCAGGGCATTGGGAATCGTCCTCCCCCTTCCTACCCCCATTTCCTGTTCCTACTTTGATTGTGAGCTTTTTGGGTCATAGAATATCAGGGTTGGAAGAGACCTCAGGAGGTCATCTAGTCCAACCCCCTGCTCAAAGCAGGACCAATCCCCAATTTTTGCCCCAGATCCCTAAATGGCCCCCTCAAGGATTGAACTCCCAACCCTAGGTTTAGCAGGCCAATGCTCAAACCACTGAACTATCCCTCCCCCCTGTCAGTCAAGAACTGTCTTTTTGTTAATGCATTTGTACAGCACCTAGGACAATGGGACCCTGGTCCCTGAGGGCCTACAGCAATATAAATAATTACATACTAATAACAGTTATTGGCTTGGCCACTGATTGTCAGTATTTTCTGTGCAAGCCTAGGGAAAATATTCTGTACCTAAGAGTCTCCATTTGTGAAACTATTGTGAGGTTTAGGTGCTTTGAGATCTTTGGATTACAGGGAATATACAGATGCAAAGTATTGATATTTTTAGTACATCAGTTCACAGTGATTCCCCACTCCAATCTGAAATTCTCAGACTGTGTAAATTGGTTCGTCTCCATTGAAGTTAGTTAATGGAGTTGTGCCAATTTGTATTAGCAGAGAATTTGGCCTTCTGTTTCATGTATGCTTTGTGTGCAAAGGCTTTGGGGTAAAGCTGTAGAGCTGTTCTTTACTGCCCTGTGGCCAGGAGATGCAGGTTTGAATCCCACTCCTGTTCCCCCTGCAGGAAGCATGCTCTACTCCTGGGGAAAAGTCAGTAGTGATCCAGGTCTTGATGCAGTATGTGACCTGCTTATGGGGTTACTGCATGGAGAAAAAGTGATGCAGAGCTCTGCGCTTAAGGGGATTTATACGAAGTACAGCTGTGTGGTCTTTGGAAGCAAGCAACCAAGTACAGCATGACAGCATTTCCTGAGCAAGGCTATAAAACAGCTTATTGGTACCAGAGCTTTTTCCAACTGGGATGTTCTGTTGTGTGACAAACAAAACTACTTGACGGGGTTTTGGTTTGCAGTGAGGAAGGGCAAGATACATGCCGAATTGTTATACCTTAACCACAAACCCTTTAGAGATGAACTTGCCTACCCGAGCTAAGGGGCAAGGCAGCTGGGCTGTAGCAGTGGGAGTTTCTCATTCTTGATTAGTAAAGCACCAGTGCCGTGGCCAGTCCTAAGCAATCGACTGCCGGCCTTGTAAACCAATACAACTGGATAGTATCTCTGAACAGCATATTGTATTTAGTTGTTCATATTGTATGTCTATGAAGGGAGTGCCTGCTTGCCAAAAATAGGGGAGATGGATGAACAGTCTTATTTCCCTTGCTGAACTTGAACTCTTTTGTGTCTGGGAATTACCTAATGCAGCACTTTGCAAGGAGTTGCTTACCCCATCTACATACTGGCTGTCTGTCCGGGGCACTCCTGTGGCCCCATCACTGTACATTTGAGCATCTCACAGTCTTTAATGTATTTATTCGGACAACACCCTGTGAGGTAGGGCAGTGCTGTTATTTCCATTTTACAGATGGGGAACTGAGGCACAGCAAGACCCAGGGTATGTTCTCACCGCAGTTACTTCAGGTGATTGGCACTGGGTACCAGCTCAAATGTAAGCAATGCTCAGGCTTTAGCCTATAGCCCAGGATGGCTGTTGGGTTTCAAGCACCACCACGTTTGAGTGAGAGAGTTTGTGTGTGTGCGCGAGCCAGGTTAGGGGCAACACCTGGGTGAGCGCCAGTTAACTCTGCAGTGAAGATCAGCCCCCCCATGACTCATGCAGGGTTACCCAGGAAACCTGTGGCAAAGTAGACCAGAATCCAGCTTCTCAAAGTCCTAGGTTAGTGCCATAAACACTGGACCATCCTTCCACCACACGCAGATTCGTAGATTTCAAAGCCAGAAGGGACCACTATTATTCTGTCCTCCTGTTTAACGCAGGCCACAGAACTTCCCCCGAATAATTCCTAGAGCAGATCCGTTAGAAAAACATCCAACTTCCTTTAAAAATTGTCAGTGATGGAGAAGCCACCACAACCCTTTGGAAATTGTTCCAATGGTTAATTACTCACCGTTAAAAATGTATGCCTTACTTCCACTCTGAGTTTGTCTAGCTTCAACTTCCAGCCACTCAATCATGTTGTACCTTTGTCTGCTAGATTGAAGAGCCCATTATTAAATATTTGTTCCCCGTGTAGATACTTATAGACTGTAATCAAGTCACCCCATAATCTTCTCTTTGTTAAGCCAAATAGTTGTGCTCTTTGACCCTAAGGCATGTTGTCTAAGCCTTTAATCATTCTTCTCTGAACTCTCTCCAGTTTATCAACATCTTGAATAGTGGGTGCAAGAATTGGACACCGTATTCCAGTGGTGGTCGCACTGAATACAGAGGTAAAATAAGCTCTCCACTCCTACTTGAGATTCACTAGTTTACACATCCAAGGATTGCATTAGCTCTTTTGGCCCCAGCTTACACACAACACAGAGGTTTCAGAGTAGCAGCCGTGTTAGTCTGTATCCTCAAAAAGAAAAGGAGTACTTGTGGCACCTTAGAGACTAACAAATTTATTTGAGCATAGTCTCTAAGGTGCCACAAGTACTCCTTGACAACACAGAGGGGAATGGTAGGGTGACCAGATAGCAAATGTGAAAAATCAGGACGGGGGTGAGGCGTAATAGATGCCTATATAAGAAAAAGTCCCAAATATCAGGACTGTCCCTATAAAATCGGGACATCTGGTCACCCTAGGTAATGGTGTCCCTGACCTGAAGAGTTCACAGTAGTCGGGTTTCCCCCAAGGGCTGCCTCTAGCAACAGAGCACAACTGGCACTTGCACCTGAAATCAGTTTTGCTCAAGTATGCCTTCCAAAACCAATGCAGTGTCCTCTATGGGGAGCGTGGGGGGAGAATCTACAGAGGTTGACTGTGTTATCCGAAGCTGTGCTGCTTATGGGAAAAATCTGGATGTGTATCCAGTATTTTCATGAACAACTATAGTAGGAATAGAAAACTGTTGATGAAAGATGATGGAGATTAACTGCTTGCTCCTTCAGTGTAAACCTCAACACTAGACAGGTCCCCTGGGCATGCGACTCCCATTGTAATCATCAGGTATTCTACATGTGGATGGAAAAGGAGTACTTGCAGCACCTTAGAGACTAACCAATTTATTTGAGCATAAATTGGTTAGTCTCTAAGGTGCCACAAGTACTCCTTTTCTTTTTGCGAATACAGACTAACACGGCTGTTACTCTGATACATGTGGATGGTTTGCTGATCAGGCTAGTGTCTCCTGCATTGCAACAGGGGCCCTGGATGCAAATCTCTAGCGTTGACAGTGTGTGTTTACATTTGCTAATGCAATCCCCCAGGCTTCAGATGAAGGCTGGATGTGAGAGCTGGTACGGTGAAGAGTGCAGGACGAATTGTTGTGCTTTGTTTCTTTTGTGATAGAATATTAGGCTATGTCTACGCTATGCAGCTACAGCCATGCAGCTAAAAGACACGCCATGTAGCCGCTGTTTGTCAGCTCTCCTGATGACAAAAAGCTTCCACCGCCAATGAGTGGTGTTAGCTTTGTTGACAAAGTGCTGTTCACACCAGTGCTTGTAAAATTTTTGTCTTTGGGTTGTGTGTGGTTTTTTAACATTTCTGAAAGACAAAAGTTTTGTCGTTCAGTTGCCAGTGTAGACATAGCTTTAGAGATTCTTTGGGGTGGGGTGGGGTGGAGGAGATGATGCGGGTAGGGTATAAGAGAAGATGAAACTGAAGGGTGGTAGTTTGGGAACAAAAAGAAAACCCTGCTTCCAGCGTGTAGTTACTGTGGCATTCCCTGCTGTGGAGGTTTGTGGAGTCAGACTCTGGGAAGGAAAAGCTACTCGGTAACTTTCATGCTCCCCATAGTATATTTATTTGAACTCCAAGTGGGAGTTCTGCCCCTTTAATTAATGTTCCTTTGGAGACAGCTGGTGCCATTCCTTTCCTTTTAAGTCTCCTCTCATTTGCACATGGCTTAGTCACCTGCCATTCTTGCAAACATGGAGGGTCTTGGGAAGGCAGAGTTCCTGCCTCCCACATGGCATAGGGTTCCTCTTGTATTTCTATTTATCAGCAGCCATGTGACACATAATGAGGAGCACTCTCCTTTTGATAAGGGATCTTAGAGGGATTGCAGGCCTTGGGAGCCACAGCTGTCTTCTCGCGGAAAGCAGAGTAGCTTATTACTAAATATTCTATGATTTCATTTGTTTCCTCTGTTACTTGTTACTATTAAAGTCTAATGGGTTTCAATTTGGACATCAGAAAATATAGTCAGACTAGGAGAGACTTTTTTACAGCTGCAATAAACTTGGTAGGGAAACTGCATTCATTTTTAATATACACTTTCCTTGAATACAGAGCAATTCCCAGTCATTTTCTATCCTTTCAGTATGTGGAAAGAGCTTAGTTGTTTCTGCCTTCCATGATATGGTATTCCACCCCCTTCCCCTTTTCTGAGCATATCTGGAAAACTTTTTCTCACTCTGAACACTGCAGAAAATTGGCTATTTGCTTTTGTGCACTGGATTTTCAATAAAGACCAAGAACTGAAGCAATTAATTTTTTTAAAGAGAATAACTTTGAAGAAGCAGAGTCAAATCCTCACAAAGGCCACGGTGTCTCATGCTGAAATTTATTTGTTTTTTCTTTCCTGAAAATGTGCGTTTTCTTTTTGGCGAAGATGATTTTTTGAGATTATTTGTAATCATCCGTACTGTTATCCACAAAAATCATCACTTGAGGGGGCGGGATGCATTATCATGGCTTAAAATATCAAAAGATTTTTTTTTTTGAAAGGCAGGATATTTTTGGATTCTCTTTATTTTTGTGTTGGAGCCCTGAGGGGTTATAAATGTAAAGCTCTTTTTACATCATGCCTAATTAACCAGTGGCACTCACTCCTTCAAGATGCCATGGAGGCAAAGAGCCTAGTAGGGTTTAAAAAAGGATTAGACATTCATATGAATAATAATAATATTCTCAATATTAGGGTGGCTACAGGTTTACATAGGATACCAAATCCTAATGCTTCAGGAAATAAACTAACCACTAAGTGCTTGGGTTTAGGAAATATTTTTCCCCATGATTGGGTTATTGCAAATTACTCTGTTTATGGGGAGTCTTACGTCTCTACTGAAGTGTCTGGTATGGTCTACTGGATACCAGTCAGAGGATACCAGAATAGATGGATCATTAGTCCATTCTCGGATAGCAATTTCGATCTTCCAGCCTCCAAAGTGTTACATAGTAAAATTGGTCTTAAGCAGTGTTAAGTCTATTTTCCTGCAGTAGTTTAGATCAGACAAGTGTTTAAGCCTAATGCAGCTTCTTCACAGTGCCAGGGTTTTTGCCCCTGCAATTAAATGTTATGCACAATTCTGCAATGCTGAGGCAAAGGACCAAAATCTCAGATTTGAGCCTTCGCCATTGAAAGATTAGGCAAGGCTGAGTTGCCAGAACCTGGCATGTATGTGTATTAGAAACTTCACTTAAGCCAATCCTCCTGGCTTTATGTTCTGGATCTCGCAAACTTCAGGTGATGTGTAGAAAGAAAATCCTTTCCCAGGGAGGAAAATTCTTCTCCTCTGTTCAATGGCAATCAGAGAATGTCGATAACCATAACCTCTACAGAATGGGCTATGGGGCCGTTTTTTTGTCTTTATAATATTCTTTTTTAGTGCAGGTTATCCTCTTCTTTGCGTATACAAAACGAAGAAATATAGTAAGCCCACTGTGAAATTCACACCAGTGCCCTGTAAAAACTCTGTATTAAGGACCTGAGCCAAAGCTTATTGAAGTCAAGCTTATTGAAGTCAATGGAAAGATTCCCATTGACTCCTAGGGGTGTTAGAACAGGGCATAAGGCCCAAATCCTCAAAGGTGTTTCAATGCCAAACTCCCATTGAAATCACTGAAGTCAATGGGAGTTAGGTACCTAAATGCCTTTGAGGTTCTGGACCCAAGTCCTTAAGAGCCTTTTGTGGGCTCTTTTGCACTAGGGTGAAATTCACCATCAAACTCAGAAAAATCTAAAGAATGTCTTCGAATCCCCACATTGAGTGGCAGTGTGTATGAGATGAACATACCTATTCTGCACTGTCCTTCGGCCTTGCCACAAAAGCAGTTGGGTCCAAGAGGACATGAAGTAAGTAGGATTAAGAGTGGAAAAAGAAAGAGAACAAAGGGAGAATGTAAAAAGGATGGACATCTGGGATCTTCCCTGTTGGTACCTGGGAGGACACTGTAGTTTCCCTTTTCATCTGTTGTTGTTCTAGCTGAGAAATAGGCCATTTCACAATCTGGCCTCCAATTCAGCAAAAACAACCTGCAGATGGAAACTGGGCATCTTCCAATAACAGCTGAGCAGATTCTTCAGGGGTTGCAGCCACTTATGTCATCCACCGAGCCAATGCTAATTGACAGTAATTGCCACATATATATATTGACTACCTCTGTTTTCAAATATTGAAATAATTATCTTATGTCAGCCAAACAATGTGTGAATGTGCATAATTTGTTGCTAGCCAAGTACATGTGGAATGGCAGAAAGTGGTGCCCTTAAAAGAACTTTGTGATGCAATGTAACATGCTCATCTTTATCTGACATCTTTTCTTCAGTTAGAAGGTAGTTTAATACTAACCTGCTTTTTAGCTGTTGTATTCTTGCATTTGCAAATGGCTTTTATTATTCCAAGGTGCTGCCTCTATATCCGTTAATAATAGTCCCTGTTTAAGCGAAGCCCAGCCAGGACACATGGTCAAATGGGTGTCTGTGCCAGCTGTGTCTGCCTATTGAGATGCTGCTGCCTGTGCTCCTGGCATTTCCTTTCAGCTCTATGTCTCGTTTTGTTGCTGGAAAATGAGCTCTGACTTTGGGAAATGATATTTCTTCCTTCTGTCTGACATCTTGTCAATTTCTCATTTGCTGCTCTGTCCCTCCTGAAAGGCCACATTGAGGCAGGGTTAGAGGAGGGGCCTGTATTAACTACAGGTTGAAATGGATGCATTTAAGTGTGTTTAATTACACATACCTGTTTTAAAGGTTCTTTTGCTGTCTGGTCACATGAAAGCAAATTTTTAACTGACTAGAAATAAGAAAATAATTATATCTTCTCTAGAGAATGAAGCATGTCCCATCTGTTAGATAAGTTGCAGTGATATTCAGTCTTTAAGCTGATTTTAACATTTTACCTAATTATAGAGTCAATTATAACAATCTCTTCTTTTTCCCAGTAGTTTTATGCAGCAGTTTACGGTCGACATAAGTGTAACATCCTCAGAAATATGTAAATATCCTTCGGCACATTTAAGGTATGTTGTGCTGAACTGCATTCTCATTCTTGATCAGGCATAGCAGCACCTTCAAACCTTATTTTTCTTCATTCTTTTGTCAAAGCTAGAGGTACCTGGATATTTCTAGCTCTCTGTTATTAGGTGGAGTTACTTCTGAAGCTTGCATTTCTTAAAATTAGATCAAGCAGTGAAATGCAGCTTTTTGAACTGGTTCACTCCCTGCAAGCCATGTCCCAGAATGCTTTATGGGGCTATAAAACTTGGTTAGAAAGCAAGTGATGAGAAAACAAAGGAAGAGCAGGTACAGGGAAGTGACATAAACTGTTTTCACAGGGGATTTGAAATGAGATAGAGAGTTGATGGAAAAAGCTGTTGCACCAAGGGTATCTAGATGGTGTGAAGGGACAGAGTGGAAACAGGAGCGAGACAAATGGGGAGATCAGAGAGGGGAATATAAAAATACTTACGTTGACTGGATCTTGCAATGGAGTAAGTGGTATCAATGGAGTGTGGGGGATAATGCAGTTGTGCTGTTTACATGGTTGTGGAGGCAGGCTGCAGCATACTCTACTTGCTGGACTGTAGAGCTGGAATTTAAGGAGAGAATAGAGTGGCGGCAATGCAGGTCCGGATGAAGATTGGAGTGGAATTAAGGGAGTGACATACCTGGATAGCAATGCAATGCGTAGGTGAATGAAAACCGTTCTAGTCAAGATTTCTGTGGCAGTCCTACAAATGCAGTGTTCTCTTGGAAATGCAGAGGTAGCAGTGATTTTCTTATCCTGTAGTGGCTAAGTCCATTATACTAGCACCCTTTGGAGTCGTTGCCCATGGTCAAGGAAACAGATGTGCTCATGAACTTCCCTAATATACATCTGGGACTTGTTCTCCATTCAACAGGGTTTCTTCCCTCCAAGATTTTAGGGAAAGATGGGGACAAGCCTCCCAATGGTACAAATGCAGCCCAGTTGGTATAAATTTAGAAGCTTAACAAAAATGCAGTTAGTTTATTTTGTTATTAGTTATGATTAAGATCAAGGTGATTGGAGAGAGGAGGGCAGAAAAGGGAATGGAAAAGAATGCATGTTTGCTTTCCCCTTCCCCCAACTATCTAAGTTGGTCCCACGGTACTCAATTAGCATCCCCGCATATAGATATAACTTATATCAATGCCAGCCTTTCCCCCATGCTGCCCCTCATGCATGGGAGGAGCTCCCTGTAAACACCCGCAGAGCCACCTCATTGTCCTCCTATAAATCCCTCCTTAAAACTGACCTCTGCTGTGATGCCTACAGAAAGCTCGGCTGCTGGTGTGCTGGGAACACAGCCTATCATGCTGACTAATATTGTCTCATTGTTTCCTTGTGCTCTCCCTCTGCTTGTTGTATTGACCTGTTATATCTCATCTTACACTCCAAGTATAAGCTCTTTGGGGCTGGGACCATCTTTTTGTTCTGTGTATGTAAAGTGCCTGGCACAATGGATCCTCTAGACACTACCGCAATACAAATAGTAAATAATCATGTCAGTGTTTAGGCCTGTTCTAAATTGTGAACTACCATTGGCTGACAATTGTCTTTGCTCTGGGTTGGCCTGAATATCTGGACTGCGATGAATTGTGAATTATATGTGGAAATTAATTATGCTAATTAAAAAATTAAATGGAAGCGGGATGGCGTTTGTGGGAAGACCTTCTCCTTACTCAGTGGCCGGCCATAATAAATCAGTGCAGGAGGTGGTGGTGGCAGCAGCATTATTATTTGTTTGTGTCTAGGCTGAACCCAGAGAGTTCATTGGCGGTCCATTGAAGGAAAACAAGGTAGTGTCAGATCAAAGGAGAGAGGCCCTGTTGCCTGCACTCCTAACTCCCTCCAGGAGGGGGAGACCTAGGGATGAACTCATCCTATTAGTTTTGGACTTTGGAGTGAAGGGGATAAAATCCCTAACAAGGAGAAACTGGATCTTTTTCATGCTCCCTGGACTCTGAGAGGCAAAGATTCCTAAATATAAGCAAACAGATCCCTGATGTTAACCCTGAAAGACATTTTGAAGTAACAGATTACTACAACTCTGTCACCCTTTGAATCACAAACTTACTTGCGTATACATGCTTGCTTGTTTTAACCTGTAAATAACTCTCTTATTCCTTTTTCCTCGTTAACACACCTTTAGTCAGTTGGTAACAGGATTGGCTGCCAGCATTGTCTTTGGTGTGAGATCTAAGGTACAAATTGACCTGGGACAAGTGACTGGTCTCTTTAGACTGGGAGCAGACTGATTTTTATTATTATTATTTTTATTTTGGTGTAAGTGACCATTTATCACTAAGTCCAGCTTGCCTGGGTGGCAAGATAGACTGGACAGTCTGTGAACCAATAATTCAGGCGTCTGTCAAAGTGAGACAATAGAAGGAAGCCATCAGCTTCTCTTGCCGTTGAGAAATCTCATAATCTTCTAGACTTAATCCCATCTATGTGTCGTCAGGCCATCTATGTGTGGTCGGGCCATCGAGTCCTTCTTCTCCATTCTAGTCTGTCTTGAAGCAGTTCCTCATAAACTCCTCGCTAATCACATCCTTTTGTATGATAGTTTTAGGTCTTCCAACCCTTCTCTTACCCTCCATTTCTAAGTTTAACACCATGTTTCCTATATATTCGTCTGAACATCTTTTCATGTGTCAAAACCATCTAACCCTGGACCCTTCAACTTTTCTATAATTAGTACCACCTTCACACTTGCCCTAATCTACTGTGCCTTTTCTTTTTTTGCAATTTGTCCAAGCTGTGCTTTCAAGTTTGAAAAGAGTTTTAGAGCCTATTTGAACATCACACTGAGTTTAAATCCAGGTTAATCTCCCCATATATTTTCCATCTAATATTCTGATCCATTCTGTCGGGATGCCAACAGAAACAGAGCAAACTTTAAACTACAACTTTTAGTGCACTGCACATTTACTCTCTAAGAGCCCAAATGTACCAGATGATGTAATATCCCTTTTTTTCAAGGTTCATTGGAAACATTTCTGTTGTTTCCCTGGACGATATGTGACATATTGGTGTTTAATTAAATATCCATCACCAGTAAGTTTAGTTTTCCAAGGAGGTTCTCCTCCACTGAGCCACGTCACACTGTGTGAGGGAGAATAAAAGAGGAGGGCTATTTAAAATGAGATGCTGTGTCACTGCATAGCAAGAATACAGCACACACTTACTGGAACTGTACCTAGATGTCAGTTCAGTGCATTCACTGGACTGAATGTGTGCAAGTCAAATGCCTTATTGGCTTTGAGACTGAATTACTCCATTTTTTTCTTTCTATCTGTGGTTTCAAGTGATAACAACTTATAAGTGTGATCCTTGCAAGCTAAGCAGGGCCATGTCAGTTTGTACTTAGATGGGAGACCTGTACAGGAAACACCTAAAGGCTGCAGAAGTGGTGTTGGTAACACACTGTTAATTTCTGAGTCATACCTAAACAGGGCCCCCGCAAGTGTATTAAGGTGCGCTGTACGGCTGGAGGTGTCCTCTTTCAGATGGGACTTAAAGGTGAACTGCTAGTGTCCTTTTTTTGTTTTTAATTGGGTTTACGCCATCTTTTGCTTCTTCATGATGTATAAAGAAGTCCTGAAAGATGAGAGGGAGAGGAAGGGGTGCGGTATTTGTTTCTGTTCTGAAAAAGTATTTCTTTCTCTCTCTCCCCTCACCCTTCTTGTGGTTTCCTTTGGAAATACCAGGAATATCAAGCCTGAACTTGAACATCTACACTGCAATTTCATAGCCCCACAGCCTGAGCCCAAGTCAGCTGAGATGGGCCAGCTGCGGGTGTTTTACTGCTTAGTAGACATACCCTTAGACACGGTGCAGCCCTGTGGGCAAGAGACTTGATTTTTATTTTAAAGCCTAGAATCTAGAGCACAGAATGGCATCCTTCGTTGCACATCCACATCCACTTATCTTCTCTCACATATCACTCAGGCCTGATCTGTGCTCTGCCTCCACCTCACCAAAGAAATCTCCAAACTGCAAATATCATGACAAAAATGCAGGATCTGAAAGATGTTTAATATTCAAACTTCTCCACCACCTGTGAGTGAGTCATGCTTTCTAACCTAAAGTGGTTTATGCAGTACACATGGCCAGAAAGCCAAAATTGTTCTCTTCTTTGACTGTGGTTTCAGTGACCTGAACTAAGCGGTTGCAACACTCTGCCCAGTGATTACCTTTAAATCTTTTTATCAGATCTTAATGGACAGGGGCCTGTCCTGGTAAATAATTTACAATGCCCATGAGTGTGGTTTTTACTCTACTAATTTTGTTTCCATAGAAACTTGTACAATCTTTCTGCTCTATGTTGCCTTAGGCAAATCAGTAATGATTTTTTTCACATTAAGCAGGGGGCCCTTAGACTCTGAAGGCAGGAGAATAACAGTCAGAGATGTTTGTAATTGCAAACCATTTAGGTGCTGCAGTATAATACATAGGTTTCAGAGTAGTAGCCGTGTAAGTCTGTATTCGCAAAAAGAAAAGGAGTACTTGTGGCACCTTAGAGACTAACCAATTTATTTGAGCATAAGCTTTCGTGAGCTACAGCTCACTTCATCGGATGCAGTAGCTCATGAAAGCTTATGCTCAAATAAATTGGTTAGTCTCTAAGGTGCCACAAGTACTCCTTTTCTTTTTGAGTATAATACATAGTGTCTTTCCCATGCTGATGGCTTTAAGACTGCATCTTAGTGCTCGTCACGTGGTGGTAAATGTGTGTGTGGGTTTTTGTGTAAGCTGCCGGGGCCTCTTAAAATTCTTGGTGTATTTACATGAATGTGTTGAATATTTTTGTCCATGCCAACCAGTGCAGCAGCCCTGCTAGCATGTTTGTTTGAAACAGCAACTTGCTTCATTAGAGGCCCAACTCTGCTAAGTGCTAAACAGCTTTTTTCGGGGCAGAGCTGAGTGCCATCAGATCCCAGTGAAATACAGGACTGAGCCCTATTTCTGTTTTCCAAGCCGTGCACACGTGTATTTGGATTTTTTTGTTTGTTTTTGGGTTTGATTTAGATAACTTCAGGTTAAGGAAATGACATATAAAGAAAGAATGAATATGAAGTCTTCTTCATATGAAAGACTCTAAACCCATGTCTGCACTTAAAAGGTTTGCTGCTATAGCTATCCTCACAAAATGTCCTAGAACAGATGCCAGTATAGCTTATACTAGTTCCCTGAGTGACGTTAACTATACCAGCAAAAGCACTTTTTTTGCTAGTATAGCTCCATGTCCCATAGGGCTTTTGTCAGAGTAGCTATGTTGGCAAAAGCTGCACCTCTAGCTGATGTAATGATGCCAGCAAAACTTGTTAGTGTAGACCAGGCTTAACATTCTGGATCTGAATTGAAACCCAAGACATCAGGTGGGAAACTTCCTGCATGTTAAAAGGAGCAGTGCAGAATAAAAGGAATGACGTTCCCTTTTTGTTACACAGCTACAGGTGCTGTAAGGCCCAGCATGAGAAGCTGCAGTTCTTTGATAAAATAGGCACTCTGATACAGTGGTGATGGTCCCCAATCTGAAGGAGCATAGAAATGTTAACAGGAGTTCAGTTAACTTCTGTGCTGTCACCCACCTGGCCATGACTTATTTTGAGCTTGGCCCTCTCCAAACTCAAGCCAGGATGGTTCTTTATGTTTCAAACAGTTTGACAAATTTTAACTTGTAATTATACCAACCAGGGGAAAATAGTCTTTTGTGCTTCCTGATCGTTGTTATTATTTGGACACGTTCTCACAAAATCACCCCCTCTTTGTTATTTTGAAGGCAAGGAGGACCTGATCCTGCAAAGCGGTGAGCGTTCACAGCTCCATTGATTTCAGCAAGAGTTGCAGGGTAAGCCAAGTAATTCCTTACTTACCTGCTCAACGAAAAACTACAGGGAAACAGTCCTGTACTGTCTAGATCCAGTAAGTCATTCCCATCTTCAGTTTCTGAGGCTCTTGACTTGAAATAGCAAATTAACATTTGAAAATCAGCCAAGATAATTAGCCCTAGAAGAGTTTGGGTGTTAAGTATTAAAGATTCCCCTTGCCCCCACAGTGGATTATCTTTCATTTTCTCTTACAGTTTAGCGGTTGCTGACCACGTCTAATCTGAAAATTGCTCCAGAGGTGATCCCTATATTTATTCTGACCTTCATTATTGGCTCCCAAGGGTGGCTGATTACCTCTGTCTCTAAAGAATGATTTTCTTTTACTACACGTGGCTTCCTGTTTTGTTTTTGGAACCAGTAAGGGTTTATGCTGGAACACAGCACAAAAGAAGAGGGATAAGTATTTAAAGATGGGCTTGTGTGACATATGGCACAGGGGCTTTGCATTACAACTGCAGCTGGGTTTCCCCAAATAGGAACTTGCTCTAAGTACTTGGTTATACAACTGCCTGCAAGCCACTTGCTTGGCAGTGTGGTGTGTCTGAGTAAAAGCCATAGCACATGTGAGTCTTTATATTGAGCTCAACCCTGAACACTGATGAATATGAAGCGTTAGCGTGTTTCAGATGTTAAACAGTGGTGTCCGAATCCAGTTTAAACTAAACAAACAATTCTTTGAGAATTGTTGGAATATAATGCACAGGGAAAGGTCCAATCAGGAAATGGCTGCAGCATCTTATTTATTGTTTGAATGATTTAAAAATAATGATGGAATAGTAGCTGAATGCCGAGGAATAGGAGGAGATTTTGCACTTAGGTGGAAGGGTTTAAAGTATTATATGAGGCTGAGAACTTTCAATACATCTGAGGCTTTTTCAAGGCTGACAAACTCCCTCATATGGATGGTGAGTGTTATACACGACTGACAGATTGGTAAACTGAGGCACAGTTAAGTGACTTGCCTAAGGTCTTGCAGTGAGGCAGAGACAGGAATAGAATCCAGGAGTCTAGACTTGCAATCCAGTGCTCTAGCCACTAGATGACACTGCCCTAGGGATGCTGGAAGGTGTTGCTATGTGGTGTGCTGTGTGGATCTGCAATCTGTCTCGCTACCTGCTGTGCATTGCATGTTACTTTGCTAACTAGATTGCATGGTAAGATATCTGACTTCTGGAGCCTAAGACAAATGGTTCAGTGAATGCTTTCCCTTCAGCAAAGAATGCCTGCTCACCCCTTAGAAAAGCAATATGTTAGATATAAGATACAATGGAGATAATACCCCCGTAGTATTTTCCATAGACCCAGAGGTTTTCCCAGTTGCCTGGGTCTAGAATTTTCTCTTCCTGCTTCCCCACCATTCTCCTGAGTGCTGCCTCAGAGGTGGATGTGTTTCAGTGGTGCTGTGTGTGTGGATAGTTTATGAAACACCGTGGGAACCTTTAGGAATAGACTCCCTATGTCCATACAAAATGTTACTGCTGCAGGATAATTGCTTATGACAGAAATGGTGGTTTCCCAATTTTGAAACCTGAATGCCCGTTTGGACTTTTCTGGGCTCAAAGACGGACTTTTATAAGTGAGCCTCCAGATATGAACGGAAGAGTAAGCTGCAGTAAGAAAGCATTCTAGAGCAGCACGTGACATACGAGCAATAAGTGACTTTGAAGTGATTACAAAAAACATGATCGCTGTTTTGACTGTGCATGCCATGGTCACAGGAACATAGGACCTGCCATACTATATCAGACCAGCTGTGCACCTAGTCTTAGTACCTTGTTTCTAACAGTGGTCAGTATAAGCTGCTTCAGAGGACGATGCAAGAAACCCTACAGTAGGCAGCTATGGGATAACCTGTCCCCATGGAAAGTTTCTTCTTGACCTCCATGAATTTAAAGAAGCTGGTTTATGCCTCGCAGCAGTATAGTGCATCTCCCTTCCAAAACTCTTGTGTTGTGTTTTTGTTTTTTCTTTTAAGTCCCTAATATAACCACTCTGGATATTCTTGTTATCCATATAACATCCTATGTTTTTCTGAATCTCACTAATCTCCTGGTCTCAAAAGACGTCTTGTGGCAATGAGTCCAACCAGCTAATTGTGCATTGAGTCCCCTCCTCCGCCCGGTATTTATCAACTAACACCCAACTGTGGCAGAATCTCAATGGATTTGCACACAAGGATTTATTTATTTGTTTGTTTGTTTATTTAAAGCAACCAGCTGTGACACTGCTTTGCAATGCAGAAGAATCCTAGCTCCCCAAAATGACTCTTGTTGTCTAGCACTGGGAGATGCTTTATACAGAACAGTGTCTAGTCTCCTTATTATAAATTGTAATTAAATTTGTCTCCTGCTTTGAGGCCTTTGGGCTCACAGAAATGTGTGCCTACCACATAGATGTTCAAGATGATTCCCCTCTGCCCCTCAAAATGGTGGCCCTTCAGAGTAACCAGCTGCAGCCTGCTGGTTCTCTCTGTTGTACTTGGTCTTTAGGAGCAGTGTTGAAATGTTTTAGCTTCACAAACATTTCATTTTCAATGTGTTAAATCTGAGAACTCATCGTCTGCTGCTCTGACCTGTCTGCCTACATTATTTTTACTATACACACAATGTGAATGGAGCATGCAGCACACAATTTACAGTACAATAGAACCATTACCTACAAATAAAGAATAACAGAGAAAGTTACTGAAAATTGTTAGAGTAAATCATTTATAAATGATATTGTCACATAATAATAGCTCTTACCTACTGTTCTTCATCAGTAGATCTATAAGAGTAGTCAGTATCGTTATCACTTAGATTGGGAAACTGAGGCACTCAGACTTGCCCAGGGTCACCCAACAGGTCAATGGCAGAGCTAGGACTAGAACGCAGGTCTCCTGAGTCCCAGTCCAGAGCTCTATGCACTAGATCACACTGCCTTCATACATGAAAACACTATTTAAGTTACTGATATAGTAATAACCATCGCATATATGTGGTATTTATAACTTACCGATAATATGTATATTTAAAATTTACTACTTCACACCTGCATAGCTTTTCATACAAGTTTTTCAAGTGTTACCAATGCTGCACAACACCCCATAAGAAAAGTGGTCTACATTTCACAGTTAGGTAAACTGAGTTATAGGCCTCAATTCCACAAAGTATGTGAGCCGTGTTTAAAACTTTGAGTGGGATTTAAGAACATGCGTAAGTGATTTGCTGGCTTTCCCAAGGTCACACAATGAGTTAGTGGGAGAGTTGGGAAAAGAGTCCAGGAGCCCTGACTCACAGTCCCCCTTGCTCCATCCACTGGACAACAATCCATTCCTTACTATAAAAAGCAAAGATACTTTAAACATTCTGCTGGATTGTACCTCTGGTTCTCTGTTTGGGGGATTTTAAGCAGCATTTTATGGGTAAATATCACTTAAAAAAAGCGGACTGGTGTGTGCATGTTTTGTAGATTATTTTTTTTTAAACAAAAAATATTTTTTGTTTAATTTTTAAAGTAGCATAACCAACTGTTCCATAGAGCCTGACATCAGAAGTAACCACAGACTGAGAGCAATCACCAATTCACTAGCTGGTAGTGGAAGGGGGACTTACAAAAAGCCAAGATGCTATATTAAATACGCTTTGTAGCCAGATTGGTAATATTGATCCAGCTGTTTTACTTTTTTGAATGGTTATCTCCTTGGATCCGAGTAAAACAACAGGTTTCAGAGTAACAGCCATGTTAGTCTGTATTCACAAAAAGAAAAGGAGTACTTGTGGCACCTTAGAGACTAACCAATTTATTTGAGCATAAGCTTTCGTGAGCTACAGCTCACTTCATCGGACAACAGTCACAGGCACAAAAGCCTCATGCACAGGGGAGAAATCAACACAAAAGAAATACTAATAATATAGAGCAAGGCTGGTCTAGTAGTTAAAGCCCTGGACTGGGACTTGGGACACTTGTGTTTAATTCTCAGCAATGCCACAGATTCTGAGTGACTTTGGGCAAGTCACTTAATGCCTCTGCCTCAGTCCCCACTCGTAAAAGAGGGATAATTATTCTTCCTTTTGCTGTTTGTGTCTTGTCTATTCAGATTATAAACTCTCAGAGACAGGGACTGTATCTTCCTATGTATATGTACAGCACCCAGGACAATGGGACCCTGGTCGCAGCTGGGAGCTCAAGGTACTACTGTAATACAAATAATAAACCAGTCATGCTAATATAGGATAAAGAGAGGAAGTAAAATTAGGCAGTTAAAAAAGGGCCTGATCTCCCGCTTCTGTGGGAAAACCTGCTGGAAGAGTCTGAAGGGGAGGGAATCTACATAAAGTTTCTCTTGCAGAGATATGCTCTGCTGGTCGGGGGAGCAGGGGTTGTGCACTCCATTGAGGTTGTTCTGTCCAGGCTCCTACAGTCAGTGGTTGCCCCAAAGACCCTCTGTCATGGAATCTGTGAGGAATTAATTTTCTTTCCTCCCTGATCCCTGCAGTGTGGATGAAGGGACAATGTTAATTTTCTCCCACCCGCCCTTCTCCTGGCTACCTATTGCCCCCGAGCCCTTACACAGACTTCACTAAGGAGTGGAGGGGCCTCCATGAGGTCCCTGCGAAAGCTTAGGAGAATATTGCAGTGGTGGTGGATGAATTCCCCCATCTGTGCAAGAGCAGCGTGGCCCATCTATGGACCAAGGGAAATGTGAATAAATTGTCCATGAATTCTTCCCCTGAATTAATTATTTCTCTGCGCGATCTTAACAGAGGGCTTCATCCTGCAGGGTTCTGTAGTGGGAGTTAAGGTCACTCAGTACCTTGCAGGATGGGGCCCAGGACTGGTAATCACCTTGGGTTTGGTTTTGCTTATAACCCCACTGAAGTTACCTCAGCACTGGGTCCCGTCTGAACATCATTTTTAATGTAAATAAACAAAAGGGGCCATATGGGCTGGTGCTTAGCATCAGTGTGTCCTGGAGGTATTTGGAAAGCTGTGCAGCCTCTGCCTGCCATCAAATTTCAAAGACCTCCTGCGGGGGGCGAAGGGGAGGAGCGTGAGAATCCACAGAACAAAAAGCATAGGTTCCAGGAAGTGAAATGAACAACTAAAAACCTGTGCCAGGAAAGGAGGGTGACTGGGATGGGAATGGTCAATATTTAGTAGCCTTTGATTGTGGCCAAGAGTGACAGCATGTGATGATGTCCGTGTAAACCAGTCAGGACTGCTGTCCGTTAAGAAGCTTATAGTGGACTGTTAGTGATTCACCTTAGTGTCATTGGTTTTTGTTTTCATAAGGCTTTATCAAGAACATGACTTAAAGGCTGCTTTTGAAGAACAGGCTTTTTTCCCCTGCTGTCCCATCTCCCTTTTGTGAGGAAGGATGCACTGGGGAGAATGGAGATTTTTAAGCATTGTAGGATAGGAATGAGTCCTTGAAAACCCTAGTCTCTTTCAATTAAACTGCTTCCACTAACGCTTAACTAGAAGGACAAGGTGTCTTGTTACATTTCTGTGCTTTGCAGTTAATAAGTGTTCCGCTTGTAATTTGGAAATCCTTGCTTCCTGCTTATTTTGACTCCATAAAGCAATGGCTCTAGAGAAACAAGTGTGCGCGTGCTTTGGGAAGGAATAGCCATGCCAGCTGTCCCTTGCATTTAATGTTCCAGCTGTGTCCTTGAGTTCAGTGGCATATTTAGGAAATTCATACAGAAATAACCCCAGCCTAAGCAGTGTTACCCAAGGATTTACATGGCCAGGGATTGGCTGGTTTTGATCACATGCTCCTTCCAGGGCCGTCCCAAGCTATTCTGGGGCCCTATGCAGCCCCCCACAGGGGGGTGGTGTGAGGCCACAGGCCTCTGGGGGGGGGGGTGAGCCCCAGGCCTCCGCAGGGGGGCGGGGCTGGCTTGGGGGTCAGGGAGGAACCTCCCCCCAGCACTCATCGGTGGTGCGGCTGGGGCCAGGTCGCTGCACTCCCGCTGCTGGTGAGTGCAGGCCCAGCCTGGCTGCAGAGCTCAGGGGAGTAGAGGTGGGACTGGGACAGGGACAGAGCAGGGGCGGGAAGAGGCGGTGGAATGGGCGGGGCTGGGTTGGGCGGGGAAGGGGCACGGGCCGGGGCCAGGGCCCTGGGGAAGAGTCAGAGCAGGGTCTGGATCAGCACACAGCTGCGCAGGGCACCAGGAAATTTGGTGCCCCAAATTTCCTGGTGCCCTACGCAGCTGCGTACTTTGCATATGGGTAAGGACGGCCCTGGCTCCTCCATTTAACTGTTTGCCTGCTGCATTCTTTGCATCGTGCTGCACTTCTGGATTGTTGGTTTGGTTTGCCCTCTGTGCTGACCTGGAACGCACAGTACGTTGAGCTCCACTGTTGTGCGTGCCGTGCTTCAGGTTGCGTTGAGGGCCAAATGCAAAGCCCATTGAGCAGCATGGCAAGGCTCCTATTGATTTTAGTAGGCTCTAGATCAGAGCCTGATGTAGCACCTTTCCTGAAAGGACCTGTTAGTGTTTTACCAAAGCATGATTAAACCTTACAGCGTTCCTGTCAGGTGTGTACATACTGTTTCTCTCATGTTACAGATGGGTAAATGAGGCACAGCGAGGTTAAGTGACTTACCCAGCAGGTTGGTAGTACATCCGAGAATAGAAACAGCAGCCCTGATTCCCAGTCCTCTGTCCTAACCCCTTGAGGGCACTTCTTCCTGCTCTTCTCATGCAGACTGATGCTGTCCTGTGCACATCCCCCAGTGCTTCTGGGAACAGCAGCTGTCCCATAAGTGTCAGCAGTCCGGAGTCCTACCTGCTCCTGCTGTTGCCACAGGGTTTTAAAAAAATGACAGCAGCAAAGGCTAAGCCTAGAAGAAAAGCAAGAAAAAAGGGTGCAAGGCTGCTTCCTGGTAGGCTCACTGGAGCACTGCGGTGCATCATCCCTTTGTCCTGAAACAGCACTTGTTAGTGCACCTAGTGTACCGTAGCTGGGAGGAAGTGATAAAGGCACTTTGGCTGCTAGGCCCTAACAGCTCAAACATCCAGTGGGCCCCAGTAAGTACTTCAGTGACTATCTCCCTGCCTTGTGCCTCTCCAGCTGTCCTTCCAGCTGCCACAGAGCTTTCTCCTTCCTGCTGGTCACTGACCCCCAGAGCAGGGCAGCGTATTCCACACAGCAGTTAGGAGAATGCTGCTGGAAGGCATATTAGTCAGGGTCCTGGACTAGCACATGTGCTGCTACTGTCTACTGGGTGGAATGTAAGCCCTTCCAAGGGCATGTGATCATGTTGTGGCCCTCCACGGGGCAGCTATGCCCTCCAAAGTGGATGTGGCGTACTGGTGGCTAACAGATATCTTGCTTGTGGTCAAGTAGAAGAGGCATGTTTTTTCCTGGAGGTGGAAGGTCCCAAGTTCTGTTCCCCTGTTTCGGTGTCAGGTGAGTGTGGCTCAGCTGGCCACTGAACTGTCTGTGTAGGTGGCTATTTTTGGAGAGCACTGGCGCTACAGTCTCTTCAGGTTCTGATTTTAAAAAAGCGTGGGAATTCGGTCATCTTAGAGCCCGTGTCACGGTTGCCTGTTCCATGCGGTGCAGTTCTCAAGGGTGGCATAGAAATGAGAAGAATACAGTGAAAGAGGTGTGTGTGTGTGTGTACCACTGCCCACTGTGCAGGATGCATTTAGGACTTCTCAGCTGTGTATCATAGGCCCTATACTGCTAACAGCTGAAAGATTCCCTTTATCCTTACATTATGGTATTCTACAGTAATGATACAAAATATTACCCTGCAGCAATGTACTGTAGTGATCTGTGCGATCACTGTACCGTACTACAATATTATTTTTTGTAGGATTAGCTCCAGGGGCAGGGACCTGTTTTTGGGAACAGGAGCATCAGCATTCCACCCCATGCTGCCCTCCTGCTGTGGCACATAGGGACAATTATGTGGGGCGGCTTTTATTTCTGGGAGGTGGCTGAAAAGGTAGAAGTACACCTTCTGTGTTGAAAGGTAAGAGTCTCATTAGTTGGCGAGCAGAGCGGGGCAGAGCTGCAGGCTGCAATTAACAGTAAGCGCTGGTTTCAGGTTAGCTGTTTATAAAGCAAGAGTCAGATAATTTAATCACTAAATGTAAGGTCTCTTTGCTTTGATTAGAAGAATGATGCAACATCTGTGAAGTTCCTGGAAGGACTAGGAATTTCCTCGCGGTAGAGCTCTTTGGCTTGTTTTGCATTTCTGTCATCTTTTCGTCATGTGTAGTGTTCAGTGCGCTCCATGTTTATTTGACTTGTAAAATAGGCTGGAAACTTAAACTGATTTCAGATGGAGACAAATGTGTTTTGATGTCAGCAAGGAAAGCCAGAGGAGAAAAGGTCTCTCTTCAGTCACCTGGCAGAAGGATTTTATATCTACATCTTCGCTTAAGGCAACTTCTTGCATTTAATTTATTTTACATTGACGCAAGGTAGATTTTTACAGAGATTCATTTAAATTATACAAAGGGATACTGGGTTACTCTAATCACTCACACTTGCTTGACCTATTTTTTTTTTTTTTTTTTTAAATCCCCTCTTGGAAACCTAATTTCATGTTTGAATTCCCTCAACTATTTTAGGAATGTTGGCCTACCAAGATCAAATTACCTTTGATGAAACCCATGCAAAGCAGCCTTACAGGCAAGGAACTTTTTGATTAAGTACCTGTGCTATCTCCTTAATATAGGCTTAGTTTAGATCTAGGGTTGCAACTCTGCCATGGCAAATATGTGTGAAAACCATAGATTAGTCACGGTAAAAGTACTAAAGGCCAGACATTTTGTGGTGGTTAATCACCCTTGATCATGGGATCAGTCTACCTTTAAATTTAATTTCCTTTGTAGTGGTATGTGGGGTTTTTTTTGGGTAGGGGTTGTTTGTGGACCAAATTTGGACCTGGTGTAAGCAGGGTGCAACTCCCCACTTGGACCTCTGTTATCTTCTTTTTCCAATATGATACCAAGGCCCTGATCCTGTAGTCAACTCCATACAGGGCCCTGTGCTTGTGTGGAGCCTCATTGCAGAAACAGGGCCTACGTTTCCAAGCCTGGGTGATGGGGAAGATAGGAAAATTTCCAACAGTGATAGAGAGAGGGAGGGCTTAGAGCTGGGGGAGCTGAGTTTAGTTTAGCCTTACGCTTGAGTTGGATTTGGCTCAGTGACTTTTAGTTGAGTTAAATTGCTTTATAAACCTACTGGGTGCTGTGCAGAGCTGACATCTGTTCATCCCACAATGGCCTGCCATAAATCTGTCTCTGAAAAACTGAGTGGTTTAGTTGAAAAGAGTTGGAGACAGCTTTACGAGTGACAAACGCCTGTGATGGAGCAGCACCTTCAGTGGTGCTCATTGTTTTTGTTGCCACAATCACTCTCTTTATTTTTAAATTTAATTTGAATGCCAAAGAGCCCAATCAAGAATAATCTTGTTGGGCAAAGTTCTTTGGTCTGTAGCTGTTGAAATATCTAATATCAGGTGAATCAAGGACTTGCGGGAAAGGGAAGGAAACTTCTTTTGTTTGTAAGATCAAAAATATAAACAAATTGTTACATTTCCTAATATTGAGAGACATATCTAACAGTTTAAGCCAGAATTTCCAAAGGAGCCAAAAGCACGTGGTGGATTTGTCATCACTTAAAGTCTTTAAATCAAGAGTGGATCTCTTTTAAAAAGATATATTATAGTTCAAGGCATGGTTATTGGGCTGGATGCCAAAACTGTTGGCTGAAGTTCTTTGGCCTGTGTTATGCGTATGCTTGGCAGAATTAGATTTTAATTTTTTAAAATTATTTTGACGGGTATTATAGATGTTTATTTGTAGGCATTTTAAAAAAAAGATTTTTATCGATTTTAAATTTTCACAGTTGCGTGAAATTATAGGGTTTAAATTTTAAAATTTTTGTAAATTGATTTAAGTTTTTCACCGTTGTGGGAAATTATGGAATTGGTAGACAATCATTTTATGAGAGTAGACATTGAGAGTCAAAAAAGTTAAAACTTTATAAACGAAGCACAAATTGTTAACATCACACATTAAAATATACAAAGTAAATATCCGTAAATCAACATATCATACTTATTTTTAATGTTCATTTGCTAGTCCATTTGTAATAAGTATAATTCCAAAGTCTAAATTACTGAATTTTGACTCTAAGTTCTCAAGCAATATTTTTCTTTGCCTGTCTGTAAATTTTGATTGTCATGAATAGAAATATTTTTTCATTGGTTTGTGTATGTATTGTGAAATCAATGTTTACTGACATTTAGCAATAAAAATATTATCCTTTGAAGACTAGTTATGCTGGAGGTTAGACTAGATGATGATAATGTCCTTTCAGGCTGTGGAATCTTTGAATCTGTAAAGGCTTTAAATACCCAAATTTCAATGGAAGTTGCGTGCCTACCACCCTTAGGCCCCCTTCTCTTTTAAAACTTGATGTATAAAATATATTAAATAGCCTTTTGCAACACCACTTGTTATGTAGGTAAGATCAGTGAGCCATAAAACTATGGCTGGTGAGACAGCTGGTGAGGGGGTGTGTGCCCGCATGAGTGTGCGCATGTATTGCCCTCTGTTGGTTGGAACGGAAACTTCACAACTGTGTCATGGGCCCTGAATCACTAAAAATTATAGAAAAGGAGTACTTGTGGCATTATAGGAGAGTCTGTTTTTTCCTCAAGTGTTTTGGGAGCCAGAAGCATCTAAGTTTTTTCTCTGCTGTTACCATGAATTGCTGAGTGGTGGTAAGGTGTGGAATAGAGACAATTTTGAAGGGTTAGGTATCTATGGATCTGTTACAGTGTCATAATGGGTGAGAAGAGCAGGGCACAAGAGCAAACACTAGGAAGGGGAATGCTTCCTATGGAGGAACTTAGTATTTTTACTCAGAGAGCAAAGAGTAGGTGATTGCCCCCATTTTGGTCATCTCTCCACTCTGGCAGAGGTTTCAGAGCTAGGAATGAAGAGTTAACAGGATTTGGCAACAATCTAGATTGTGGGAGATGGAGAGAGATGAGTCTAACATGCCAAATTTGCACACCTGGGTGATGTGCAGGGCAGAGAGATTTCCAGAAGGGACAGAGAGGGGTGGGCTTGTGGAGGTTAGCTTTCACCAGGTTGAATCTGAGCTGGCACAGGAAGAAATGTAAAGGAAGAGGGCTAGGGATGAGACTCTGTCTAGGAGAGGAAAAGGCTTGTGGCAGAGCACAGAAATAGTAATAGAAGTCATGAGAACTAATCATCCCCTCTCCCCCACCCCCCAGCAACAAGTTAAGAAGAAAGGAGGGAGGGGACTAGAGACAGAACCCATTTTTTTAGGTTTAAAAGTGTGTTAGTGTTCACTTCCAAATGATGACAGAACTGTAGGATTCTCCTCCCACTTGAACTGCTTTTACGTTGGGCCCATGTTCCTATCACAGATCTGTACTACCTGACCCCATCCCAGTGAAGACTGTTAGGTGCTTTCCTACCAGCTCTCCAAGAGGTGTGCCACATTGCTCGCATTCTTCTGTTGCCTAGTGCTAAGATAAGAACTGTCGGTATTATTGGGCCTGCTGATGACTCGGTACCACTAGATTTCAGCAGAGGCAGGGGGTCGAGAAAATCTGTTGTGTGTACTTCTTGTATTCAAGTTTTCAAGCAACAGATTGCCTGCTCCAGTGAAGGGGGCTCATGCTAACTTAATTAACATCACAGCATTGTTTTTGTTTTATAAACACAGCCATTCTAATTGGATGGAAGTGTGGGTAGGAGAGCCCTTTCTAATTGCTGGTTAGGAACATATTGGGAAAACTGCAGAGGAGGGAACCTAACGAAAGTTGAGTTGCCTGTTGCTGTGCTCAGTGATGTCTACCGGCTGCTCAGATTTCTAATAGTACTTAGCACTTTACATATTGCCTCTTTATTTTCAGAACACTTTCAGCACCTGCACCCTCTGAAGCAGGCAAGTGGGATTAGATGGGTAATCTGAGGTAGACAAGTATTCATCCTCACAACACCTCTGTGAGGGAGGGCACCCCATTTACAGATGGGAAACTGAGGCATAGAGAAACTGGGCGACTTGCCCATCGTCAAACAAGAAGTCTGTGGCAGAGCAGGGAATTTAACCCAGGTCTCCAGTGCTTAATTTGTGCCACAGCTTGCCAGGGCTGAGCCCTGGCATCTGTAGGCTTGGCAGTTCATCACCTCGGCACCTTTGGCCTTGGTATATAAGTTATGAATATAAAAAAATTGTTTGAGCCCCGGCACCTCTTACATTACAAATTAAGCACTGCAGGTCTCCTAAGTCCAAGGCTGGTGCCCTGACCACTTGCTCATCCTTCCTCTCTTTCAGCATGGTTACAATGATGATAAATTTGCATCTCTGGAGAAATTACTGGAGTGCTGCATGCTTTCTTTCTTTGTGTTTACACTGCAGTAGCATTCAGAAGTCTCCAGCCAGGAGTGGGGCCCCATTGCACTGGGACACTGTGCAAATATACAATAGATAAGACCATCTCCACTGCATGACTGAAGAGGGGGTGTAGCACAGAGAGTAATGGAATAGGGAAGGGTTACAGGTAGAGGCACACATGGTTATGTAGACAGTTAATAGCTACCTGCCTAGCCATTCCAATCAGGCAGTTTGCTGTAGGTCTTCTGGTATGGACAAGTCTTGTCCTGAATGGACAGTACTAGAACGCCCCTGCCAGTGTGGGAGCGTCCCTGCCAGTATGACCTCGTGCGCATGCTATGTGGAGGACACCATTTAGCTCTACCAAATGGTGTTCTGCAGGCAGCGTCATGCTGTGCGGAGGACACCATTTTGAGAACAAAATGGAATCCTCCATGCCCCACTCTGAACTTTAGGGTACAGATGTGGGGACCTGCATGAAAACCTCCTAAGCTTACTTTTACCAGCTTAGGTTAAAACTTCCCCAAGGTACAAACTATTTTACCCTTTGCCCTTGGACTTCCACTGCCACCACCAAACGTTTATCTGGGTTTATTTATTAGGAAAGCGTTGTTTGGAAACGTCTTCCCTCCCCCAAAATCCTCCCAACCCTTGCATCCCACTTCCTGGGGAAGGTTTGGTAAAAATCCTCACCAATTTGCATAGGTGAACACAGACCCAAACCCTTGGATCTTAAGAACAATGAAAAAGCATTCAGTTTCTGAAAAGAAGGATTTTAATAGAAGTAAAAAGTAAAAAAGAATCACCTCTAAAATCAGGATGGTAAATACCTTACAGGGTAATTGGATTCAAAAGATAGAGAATCCCTCTACGCAAAACCTTAAGTTACAAAAAGACACGCAGACAGGAATATCCATTCTGTTCAGCACAGCTTATTTTCTCAGCCATTTAAAGAAATCATAATCTAACGCATATCTAGCTAGATTACTTACTAAGTTATAAGACTCCATTCCTGTTCTGTCCCCGGCAAAAGCATCACACAGACAGACCCTTTGTCTTTCCCTCCCTCCAGCTTTTTAAAGTATCTTGTCTCCTCATTGGTTATTTTGGTCAGGTGCCAGCGAGGTTATCCTAGCTTCTTAACCCTTTACAGGTGAAAGGATTTTTCCTCTGGCCAGGAAGGATTTTAAAGGTGTTTACCCTTCCCTTTATATTTGACACATGCTATGTGGAGGACGCCATTTAGCTCTACCAAATGGTGTTCTGCAGGCAGCGTCATGCTGTGCGGAGGACACCATTTTGAGAACAAAATGGAATCCTCCATGCTGGCAAAGTGCTGGTATGCTGGTCTGGCGCGATCAGGCCCCACTGCAGCGTGGCCTCTGGAGGGCAGGGTTGTCATTGTGCTGAAATGCCTAAGAATAGGTAGGTCTCAGACAGCAAAGGCAAAATGTGGAGGTGGCAAGTTGGAAGAAGAGGGGGAGGAGATTATGGCAGAAGCGGCTCATGGAAGCTGGTCTCATTGACACGGAGGGAAGGAGGTTTCATTAGCAGGGAGTGATGCAGCAGGCAGGCAGAGTTGTAGGAAAGAGATCTTTATTGAGTGTACACAGAAGCTTGTGTTAAATGCTGAGGGCTGCATTTGTTTGGTAGCAGCCTGGCCCCTAAGTTTCTGGTGTCACACCCTAGGTTACTTCTGAAACCTGATCCTCTTTCCCATGCACTGTACTATAAAGGCATGGAGAAGGTTATGAGAGTTGGGGGTGAGTAAGGAGGAGCTAAATTGTGAAGGGAATTGGAGATACAGAGCAAGGAGGCACTGTGTTCACAGATCTGGATTAAATTCCTAGCTCTGCCACAGACGTGCTCAGTGACCTGGGGCATGTAACTTGCTCTGCCTGAGTTTTCCATCTGTAAAAAGAGGTAATGATACCTCATTTCTCCCATCCTGTGTCTGTATTGTCTATTTGGACTACAAGCTCTTCAGAGCAGTGACTGTCGCTTGCTTTGTACTAGGTGCTGTACATACGCAATAGGGCCCTAACCTTGGCTGAGACCTCTAGACATTACTTTGTCATATAATAATAAAAGTTTGGATTGTTTGCAGAGTAGAAGGAGAACTCAGGGGAAGGAGACATGACTGTAGCAGCAATGCAGACTTTTGGGAATTAGGGCCAAATGTTTATACGTATTTAGGTGCCTAACTCATGGGACTGAGGCATCTAGATACCTTAAAAAAAAAAAAAAAAAAAAGACCATATGTACTGAGTGAGAGAGATCTGTTTCTGCAGGGTCTGAAACGCACAAAAAACCAGCCAAGCTGGTGAACAGAGTGGCTTGCTGATGTCTCGGTTATGGTTTCGCCTGTGTGCTCAGGTATAAGACATGATAAAGTAAATAAATTTGAAGCTGATTTTATGTTCGGAGGTTTTTTGACCCACAGCTGTACAGCCAATATCCTTATTTTACTCCATGCCTGGCAGGCAGCCAGCGAACAGCGTTGGCTGGTTGGTCTGTTTTCCTGTCCATTCTGTATCTCTCTAGCTACATAGTGTCTCTAAACTCTTCATCCAAAAGGGGTGAAAGACCATAGGAGAGGGCTCACAGTGCTTCCCACCCACCCCCTTCCTAACCATTGAATCCTGCTAGAGAGCAAAGAACCCTGTCCGGCATTCCCCGTTAAATTAATTTCTAATCTCATTGCTTCCTGCTGCTGCCATGTCCAGTTTGTTTTCATTCGAGATGAGGAGGTGGGGAAATCAGAACCGTTAAATCCAATAAAGAAGATCTCCCCTCTTGTTTTGGACCTGTTCTTGCTGCCACAGTGATTCTGAGAGGGTGTGGAGCAGGGGGCTGAGTTTTTCCTAGCTATCCGTGGAGATCTGGTGGTTTTGGTCAATAGAGTACTTTCAGACGCTTCCTGGATTTTGACTTTGCTGGAGCAGAATGTGCAGGTTATTTTGTTTTCCCTACTAGTAACGTCTGCGGATTGTGGTGTGAAGTGAGGTGTTCTCATCGTTAATGTAAGGAGGAGGGCATGTAAGGTGAATGCTTAATAGCCCTTGGTGAGAAAGAGAATGGAGCAGCATGTGTGGATGGAATGCCTCATTTGGCTTTGGGTGCGTGTGAGAGAGAGAGAATGGAGATATTGGCATAGAATAGTGGGAGTTTACCAACTCTCTCTTCTTTTAGTCCTCCTGGACTGTATTCTCCCTCTGCTTTAGTCAGCCTCACACTCCTGGTTGTGCCTTTACACAAGATGAAATCAAAGGGGAAGAATGGTCTTGTGGGTAAAGTATTGGCTGGAGACTAGAGAGATCTGGGTTCAATATCCAGCTGTGCCACAGACTCCCTCTGTAACCATGGGCCAGTCACTTAATCTGTCTATGCCTCTGTCCCCTAGGATAATACTTTCCTTCTCCCACCCTATGTCTGTCATATCTATTTAGGTGGTCCATGCCCTGAAGAGCTTACAGTCCCTTTGTGTAGAGCCCATCAGAATGGATCCTCAATCTGGTTTGGAGTGTAGGTGCTCTTTTAACGCTCAGAATAAATTATGCCAGCCTGGGTTGTGTTTTAACGTAAATTTTTTATTTACACATACCTTAAACTGTGTTTTGCTTAATGCTTGCAACGTTTCCTGTATGATCGTTCTGCTGAAATCATAGAGCTAATTTAGTCATTGTTGATTTGGAATTCCTGGTGGTCCTGGTAGGGATCTACTACTATTAGGTCATTTGGGTATGTGAAATATCAAGAGAAATCAGGATCTTTGTTATACTGAGAGTAAATTGGGTACTTTCTCAAGGCATGCTGATAGCTCCCTTACCACTCAGGCTGGAAGATACAGCCCTCACACATTGTCTTCCATAAGCAGCTGTATGCAGATTTATGTTGTGATGCAAGCTGTATTTCACTTCATTTTGGTACACATTCTAAATCTGTTTGCTTGTCTCCTTAATCTCTCCCACTCAGAAACACACACATGCACTTCATTGACCAGAATTGCTTTACAGCTTTCAATAATCATCTGTATTTTCTCCTTTGCCCTGAGCTTTACATGATAGGTTCTGGTAAGATATTGTAATTTATTTTTTGCAAAGTTGTGTGCATGATTCTTGAACAGAGCATCCTTTCACTTTTATCATGATTGCTTTTTTACTTTTAAAACGGGCTTAAACCCTGCGTTTTTAATATACAATGGAAAGAGCATTAACAGAGATCCTCTCGTACTTATTTTGTTTCCATGAAAAAGGATTTGATAGCAAGCAATTTCCCCAGACTGCAAAACCTGGTATTTGTGCATGCTCATTGTTCTGAGGTGAAACTGAAAAGTAACAGAGGATATGTTAGAAAGATTAATAGGATACAAAGGCTAGATCCTCTGCATTACTCCCATGAAATGTACATTTTTAATTTGGTAGAGGAAAGTGCTATAATTTTTGTTTACAATCATTTAGTTTTTAAATCTAATTTTAATCATATTATAAATGATGTTGTGCTAAAACTTGCAACTGCTGAGCAGCTACATTCCAGTACTGTTAGTTCCTTCATAAGAAACCATTTTATAAGGGTCTGGTAGATGGGACAGCATTTTAAACAGTTTAGCCTAAGCTGGGTTGTTTTTTTATCAATGGTTTAGCACATCCAGTCTAAAGAGAGGTTGTCCGATAGTTTACACCCAAATTGTAGATTGTCAAACTTAAAAAAAAATAAAACAACAATCTTATTCATGGAAATGTTTTCAGCATAGTATTTAAATTAAGATTGGATGTTTTAAACAGATATTTCTAAAAAGATGCTCTAGTAGAACTACAAGTTAATGGGCGCAATGCAGGTATCACTGGGTAAAATCTCTGGCCTATGATTAGGGCCCTACCAAATTCATGGCCATGAAAAATGTGAAATATGGTATCCCCCCGTGAAATCTGATATTTTGTGTGCTTTTACTTTATACTATACAGATTTCACGGGGGGGAGACCAACGTTTCTCAAATTGGGGGTCCTGACACAAAAGGGAGTTGCAAGGGGGTCACAAGGTTATTTTAGGGGCATCACGGTATTTCCACCCTTATTTCTGCTCTGCCTTCAGAGCTGGGAAGCCAGAGAGTGGCAACTGTTGGCCAGGTGCCCAGCTCTGAAGGCAGCACCCCACCATCAGCAGCACAGAAGTAAGGGTGGCAATACCATACCATGGTGCCCTTACTTCTGTGCTGCTGCCTTCAGAGCTGGGTGGCCAGAGCGTGACGGCTGCCAACGGAGGGCCCAGCTCTGCAGGCAGTAGCACAGAAGTAAGGGTGGCAATACCATTCCATGCCATCCTTCCTTCTGCACTGCTGCTGGTGGCGGTGCTGCGTTCAGAGCTGGGCTCCCTGCCAGCAGCCACCGCTCTCCAGCTGCCCAGCTCTGAAGGCAGCGCCGCCGCCAGCAGCAGTGCAGAAGTAAGGGTAGCAGTACCGCAACCCCCCCTACAATAACCTTAGGACCACCCCACAACTCCTTTTTGGGTCAGGACTCCTACAATTACAATACCCTGAAATTTCAGATTTAAATAGCCAAAATCATGAAATTTACAATTTTTAAAATCCTCTGACTGTGAAATTGACTAAAATGGGCCGTGAATTTGATAGGGCCCTATCTATGATGCACAGATGGTCACTATAGATGATAATTATGGTCCCTTCTGGCCTTAAAATCTATGAAAACAGGGAGAAGAATTTTTGGTTTGGGTTTAAATACAGTGTTTACAGCCCAACCATTGCGCTATTGCATGGGTGAGACAGACTGTATTAAAGTGGGGCAGACCAGACTGTCTTCATTGTCATAGGTGAAAGGGATACAGAAAAGAAACAAATGGTGAAAAGAAGATTAGTCATATGGTTTCATTAAAAAAATTTTTTTTCCATAGAATAGGCAAATATTTTTAATTGACCAGTGTCTCTTTAAAATATTCTTGTATTCTGGGCTTTTCTTCCTTGGTTGCTTTTCAGACTGCCACAAAGACAAGGGATGTACAATTAGGCCCTGATCCTGAATTATGCATTCACAGGCATAAATCTTTGTAGGATTGAGGCCTTAGTTAACAACTCCTTTGCTTCTGGCCCTGACCATCCATCATTATGCACGTTCCTCTGTGCCCCTGCCTGACTGGATATATAAACATGGGATCAGTTAGACCTTGCTTTTTGGTCCTAGAATGAAATGGAATGTAAATGGGGCTAGAAGCTCATTGTTGCTAGGAGAACTGAATGTTTCCTAAATGCTGTGTGTGAGCACTCCATACTGGCCATATGTTCTCCTAGCCTGCAAAGGGTCCTTGAAAGCACATCTTCAGACGTGTCTCAGTAACATCATCCCAACCTTTATGCAGCACAGGCAGCTTGTCAAAGGTGGCAGTGGGCATGACCTGTAGCCCGTGCATCCGCTGTGCATCTGGAAATAAGGACTGCAGACATACTGAGGATTGATTCTTTCTTTGGTCCTATTCAACATCTACATGCAGCCACTAGATGACTAGTCAGAGGACATAGATTCAAGCACCAGCAATATGCAGGTGACATACAGCTCTATCCTTCACTACATACAACTATTCCACTGCCACCAAAGTGGCCTAGTGCTTGTGAGATCAGCCCGTGGATGAAGAACAGCTCAGGTTCATCTTCAACCAGCAAGACAGAGGCAATGCTGGTGGGCAGAGGAAAGAACTTCGAAGAGTTTTCAGCCATGGTGCAGTCTCCTTTGGTTGAAGGCACCCATAATTGGTCAGTTCAGTATATGGTTTAGGATTGCTCCTGGATTCCTTGCTGAAACTAATCTCTTAATAGCAGCACCCACACGTACTGCTTTTTGCCATCCCCAGTTGATTAGGGAACTCCATCCCATCGTAGTTAACAATGACCTGGCATTAGTTATACATGCCTTGTCATCTCCCGCAATGCAGCATACTTGGGCATGAAGCCATCTGCCCTTAAGAAACTTCAGGTCGTATGGAACCCAGCAATATGGGCTGTCGCAAACCCATCAGTCCTGCCTTCTGCTCTCTACCCTGGCTTCCCGTAGAATACTGAATCAAATTCATGCACTTGGTCCTTACTCTGGGCCCAGGCCACTGAAGATATCTAAAAGACTGCCTAAAGCGCCAGAATAAGGACAGGGGTCAGCAGCTCCACTCCTCCAGCACCATGTAACTTTCTACCAGAAGGGTAAAACTCATCTGTGCAGGAGACACAGCTTACTCGAGGGCAGGTCTGGCACTGTGGAACAAACTCCCCCAATTACTTACAAAGTTCCCCATCTTCTGCTCCAGGTGCAAGGTGAATGTCTCTGACTGAGCTTTTGTAACACACAAATAGGACACATCCAAAACAAAGCACTACACTGCACACACACAGTTCTCCCCGTGGGGGGAGAGAGAGAACAAATTACATGCAACAGATGTTAGTCATGTTGCTTATGCAAGGTGTTCAGATATCCTGGTGATGAGGACAGTATAAGAACCCATATAGAATAAAATAGAACCATAATCTTCTAAGGGCGTACACACTCAAGCCATACATCTACATGGTTCTGGACTACCCCCACCCTCCTAGCATTATGACTGGCTTCCTTGCTTCTCTGCCAATGACAGTGTGCTGTTGAGCCTTCCAATAGGGTTCAGAGAACATCTAGGCAGAGTTGTCTCTCAGCATTTACTTCCCCTGTCTTTTCTGTCCTCCGCTCTGTAAAGTTGCTTTTGGCCATGGCTCCTCCCTCCTTTCATATGGCCATTCCTACGTTTTCCATAGTGTGTGGAAAGCTTGTATCTGCTGTGCTGCTGAGTGGAGCAAGAATGGAATGTCCCATAGTACAAGTCGCCCGATGATACCCCCTCTGGTGAGAGCCCTGTCAAGGTCCACGAGTGGTAATCAACCATATTGTCACTTGCTGAGATAGAAACAACCGAGCTTACTGTGCTCCTGGGTGCTGTTAGGGCTCTGTACCATTTATGGAGGGCCTCTGTTCTGTGCTGACTTTATTTAATTGTACGATGACTGCAGAGAGTGTTGGGTCGTAAGGTCTGAATTCCACCACTTCAGGGGGCAGGTGAGGGTCAAAAGCAGTTTAAAAGCTGCTGGTGTCTGATGCCCCAGAGAGGCTGGTGGATGACAAAGCAGCAGTAGGAGGACTCTGTGGGCAGGGGGAATCTGCATCCTCTTTCATGCTGCAGAAGAGAACTCCTCAACAGGTTAACATGGCTCACTTCAGCAGGTGAGCCAGGGATTATAGTAAGTGGATCTTTGTATAGAGAAAATTTAGTTATGGAACTGTTACGCCTGGTTTTTTTCTCTGTGTAAATCTCAGGGAGCCATTTTGTGTTCACTTCAGTGCAGGAAGGACATGTGCTGTGTCCTCTCTTCTGGAAACTTTACTTTTGTTCTGTCGTGGCTGGTTGTTCTTTGATCTGAAACAAGAGTCATTCCAGATGATGCCTCTTTGTGTACGGCTAATCATAACTGTGTTTAGTGCAGAGCCAGGCAACTACAAAATGGTTTTGAGGGGTGCAGCTGGGGATGGGGTTACTCCAGAAACCTGAACTCTTGTATTTTCTGACGATTGTGTGATTAAAATTGTAGCCTCAGTGTTATGCTAATGCACGTTTTTTGCACTTCTTATAAAATCTAAGATTCAATTCCTAATCAGATGCTACCTGGCTTGTACACTTCCTGTTGGATGGGATCAAATCAAAGCCTAACAATTCCCTGTCCTCAGAGGTCCAAACTGGGCAGATTACTCCAAAGCAGGCTGCTGAAAGACTGTTAAATGTTGCACATTATGGGTATGTCTCCCCCTTTGCAGGGAAAAAAGCTGTCTTCTTGCTGTCATTGCAAAGAGAATCTGTTTCAGCTCCTACACTGGAGGAGTATAATGTGTTTGGGAAGCCTGTTATTACTTATCCCCTTAACTACTTAATGTGTCAGAGGGTAGCCGTATCCTAGTCTGCACCAGACAAATTTACGTTTGCAGACATCTGTGTAAGCAGCTTCGTACGTCTCAGATGCTATAATTAAAATGGCTCTTGTGTTCTCCCACCCTTTAAACGTTGGGATGTGATGATCTGTCTTTCATTCCCTTTTAATTGCTGAAGGAGTCAGGATTGGAGGGAGGAGAGAGAATTTTTTTAAAGCATTAAGTGAGGCGTACATGT
Source organism: Chelonia mydas (assembly GCF_015237465.2). NCBI lineage: Eukaryota > Metazoa > Chordata > Testudines > Cheloniidae > Chelonia > Chelonia mydas. The sequence continues at coordinate 8,401,775 of NC_051257.2, forward strand.
GACTTGCACTTCTCCTTCCTATTGGGAAGCAGTGTAGTTTAATGGTTAGAGCATGAGACTGGAATTCAGTGCTGGGCTGTGTTTCTGACTTGCTATGTGACCTTGATGACATACCATTTCACCTCTCTCTATCTGTAAAATGCAGATAACATCTACCTCTAAAGGAGGCTAAATTAATGTTTGCAGAAAATGCTTTGAAATCCTACAGTGCCATAAGTGCAAAGCACTATTACATTATTATAAAGAACACAGGAGAACATGATGGTTAAATACACATTAATGAAAGCTCAGAGCTGCTGGGTCATTGATTCTGGGCCTTAGATGCAAAGATAAGCAGGCTGCATGTTCCTTTTATAGCTGGAGAAGAGTGCATTATGTTACTGATGGAACAGACTCCCCTGTGACTTATTTAGGAAATTCCTGTCCGTAAAATTTCACGTTTCGCATGGGAAGCCACAGACAAGTCTCAAAGCTGCTGACTGAGTCAAATAGCCTGTCTTCGCTAGAGAAATAAGTAGCTTTTAACATAGAGTTGTATACCACAGTGGATATCTAATGTGTTTTAAAGACTTTACAAATGATCATGCCAAAAACACCTAGAGGAGGAGAAAAAAATGTATTCCTTGGTTGGGAAGTTATTGAACGTTGCTGAGCTATGCCAGAAATAGTATATTGGGGTGGGGTGGGGCGTAAAGAGAGAATTTCCCTGGCTTTCCTGCTAAAAATAAATCCCAACATCTCATAAGAAGAGCAGTTGTAATAAATTGAAAGATATTGGCGATGGACCTGATCCAAAACCCGTTCAAGTCAACAAGGCTCTTTCCATTGACATTGTATCAGCTCTTAGAGTATGCCAGTGTAGCAGTAAGGGTCTGATCCTGGAAGTGCCCTCAGTTCCTACAGAGAAAAGATAAACTATTTTGGGTTACCAGTGTAACTTGCAAAGCTTGTGGATGATATATAATGCACCACAGAACATAAAAAGTCTATGTGTACCTGGATAAGGCTGATGAAATGGATGTTGTCCCAGTAACTAACCCATTACATTTGTAAATAGCACAGTTGCTGTTGGAACATATTTGCGGAGATAACTTACAAATATAGTATGGCAGTACAAGAGGGAAAAAGGCTGGCCTCATTTCGCTGAGTTTAAGCGATTCCATCTGTTGTCTGAGCTGCAGCGGATGCTTGGGACTGGAATGTTCTTATTTGCCCTTAAAGCCAAGACTTTTCCCTGTGTTTGGAGGCCTGTAAACAATTGGTCACACCTCTGTTACAGCTGTTCCCTTGCTTCATCTAGGCTACTACACTCTGTCCCCACGAGCTGAGTGACTGTTTTTCCAGGGTGAAATTACCATCTTAGCAAACCAGACAAGATCATTAACTGCTTACGTATGGCATTCTGGACATCTGAAATCTTGATTTTGGAGAATGAGGTCATTCATGTATGCACAACTTGGAGGCTTTAAGCATTGTGTTGGCCTCTTCCTTTCTTCACACAAATTTCCAGTTCACCAAGAGGTAACTTCTGAGGCCCTTCTGATAGTTAATCACATTTACCCTCGTCTGGAGCTAGCATATGAAATGTTGGCTCTGTCCTTTTTTGTTCTTTATGGAATTGTAATTTATCCTTCAATGGACAACTGGAAGTTCCAGGGTCAGCCTCCTCCTTCAAATGTAGTCAGGTGTTGAAGATCTAATCCTAGGAGGTATTAACTGTCCTCATCTCCCACAGATAAAGATCAGCTATGTAGAGTCAACGTAACTCTCACACACTGGATAAGTTCACAACTCTGCAGTGTAATTACACAATTCAAATAACAACGTGTATGTGGAGAACATGTGCCTTCAAACCAAGGAAGTTTTATCCATCCTCCATTTAGTGTTGGTAATTAAGGGCTTCTTTATGGTTCAGTCAGTCTCACTCTTGGCTCCATTTCAGAATGCTGTGGGTTTGAGTCCTGCACCAGGACTCTATAATCCAATATTCGCTCTGCAAGCCATTAGTAGGAGAGAGCCCTTTGCTGTTCCATCTGCCGTGCTTTGAGGTTCCTTCTGCTTTCCTCTGGTGAGGGTTCACCAGGTAAAAATGAAAGATCCTTTCTCCCCGTTTCACAGGAGCGCAGAATAGGGCGCTAGATCCATAAATCAGTAAAATAGATATCACCAATGTGATCTTCGCCTATGTCCCTGCCCCCTGTTCTTAGTAAAATGGGTTGGGTGTGTGAGCATAATGGCTGTCACACTGGCGTGGCTCTCTTAAACATGGGCTGCTCTGCCAATAATGCCTATTGCAAAGCCTTGCAAAGCTTGTTTTCAAGAGCCCAGTGCTGCTTTTCCCTCACGTACCCAGCGGGGCCTGAGCAAGTGCTTGGAATGATGTCTCGCCCTGCTTCGTGACGGCTCTTCCCTTACAAAACCTTGAAACAGGATGCACCCACATACTGGGTAAAACTGAGGGAACGAATCATGTTCTCCTTCAAGTGAAAGGAAAGGAGGTGGTGCATGGGGAAGTTGAGGGAGTTGGAATGTACTGCTTACTTCCCTTTGAGAAATACCATTGCTTTGCTTTTGTTTCCATGAGGTCTCTCACCTTGTTCATCTTCCTGATTTATCACAAACTCCTCCACCCTCCCAGATCCGTAATCGATGTATCAGAATTTTGAAACCAAAACATGAGAGGAAGGAGGCTGATTTTGAAAATTCTGACTTGTATCTAAGTTTCCTTCAGAAGTGGGGTGTGTTTGCCAACAGCTTCAAGTTGTTAGGAAATCCATTCAAGACAACTGAAATATCGGCTGTGTGGAAGGCCAAACAGCGGCCTAGAGATGAGTGCTTTTCAATGGCCAATCAGGACCAAGGATGATGTCTTGAAAGGCCCCATATGAATGGCAAAAACAGCAACATCTGTATGTGGACTGAGAAAAATGGTCGCAGTTCAGCTGTGTTAGAATGATCCATCTGCTGATGCATGGGCCTTTAGCCTGGTTATTATGAAACAGTGAAGATCTAGCCTATTTCTGTGTCAACACTAGGCATTCTTTTTAAAAACATCCAACTGTTCTTGGGCTCTTCCCTCTTCCATCTCAGTAGTGAAGAGTCTGCAGTCAGAAAGTAACTGTCAATGTTATTGAAAATGCACAAAGTGGGAGAATCCAGCTCATTCTCCTTTAGCTATGTTGGCTCTTCAGGACTAGCAGGAGTAAAGAATAGCTCCAATCATGGACCATTGTGGTAGGTCCTGTACAAACGGACTTTGTCAATGAAGCTAGCAGAGACGACTCCCAGACACCTCCTCTGTAGTGTAAAAAGGGACCTTGGCTGTGTAAACCTTTTACTAATTGCTGTTTAGAATATCCTGTTTGGCCAGCCTAGCAGCCTGGGTTTCTTTTGCCAGATGTGAAACATGCTGCATAGCACTGGCAGACACAGAGATCTGGGCTCACCAAATCTGCTGAGCGCAGGGGGGAAAAAATGGAAACCCAAACATATTTGTCGAATATGCTTTTATTAATCTCAGATGAAGATAAAGGTATTCCCCTCCTCCCCCCGCCCCTGGGATTTCGTGGTAAACTCTACCTTTTCAGTTTAACAAATTATCTCCAACTCGGTTGTGTTTTTGCCAACATCTCTGTGGAGTGCCAGTTGTTACTGCCAACACACTGTGTCCCCTCTCTAAGGAAGAATGTGACTGGAGACTGAGAGAACCAGTAAATATGGCCTCTGTGAGTCAGGACCAGAGACTAGAATCCGGACTTCTGTGTTCCATTTACAGCTGTGTCTTCCTGTGTGACACCCCGCAAACTGCTTAACTTCTCTGAGCTGTGGTTCACCGATTTGTAAAATGGTTATTAAAATACTTCAGAGGGTTGTTGGAATCTTCAAATTATGTTGATCTTCAAATTATGGGGACATTGCTGCTGACATTGGAATGAGATTGAAAGGGAAACGGAGATGTTAGGCCAACCAAATGGACAGGGACACATGGGTAGTCTGATTTTTATCTCTCAGTTGTAGGTTTGGTACATGACCCTTGTCATCCTGGGACAGTACTGAAGCAATGCCTTATCCTGGTGCTTGGGGGTGCAGTGCTTCTTTTTCCTATGAGAATTAAGACCACAGTCTTAACCACTTCTCGTCATTGAAGATGCTACAGTTCTTTCCCTGGAGGGTATGGGAATTAGTCACAGTGGCCAGCCAATTCCAGCTGGTGTGATTGCATTCTGCTTGCCATAAAACTCTGTAGGGGCCTGGTCCAAAGCCCATTGTAGGACTCCCTTTGATTTCAGTGGTTTTGGGTCAGGCCATAGAGTTTCAACACAATGCAGAATTCTTTGTTCTAACATCAACATCTGCCACTTTTCACTATGGACATGGCTGCATTTCATCAAAGAGAGCAATTCTTACACATAGGAGCTGTATTTTGTAAACATGTGTTGTGTGCCTTTGGGATGGAAAGAGAGGTATACATGTAAGATTTGATTGCTGATAATTGTGTCACAATGCTTAATTTGTATGGCTGCCAAACGAGCAGGTATCTCAGCAGTTGCCCAGTGGAAAGACAGTTACCAATAATTAGTGGTTCTGCTTTACCTTAACGAGCAGAATTGAACTGAATGTTGTTAGTTATTAGATTTAAATTTGTAAGAGTGCCAGCACTTAGGAATGCGATTGCACGTATGATCAGCATCTGCTAATGTTAGGAGTAGGGGAGAGACGGAAGTGTTCATGGTGAACTTGCACAAGGTTACAATATTGTGTTTTTCACACCTTGTAAACCATTTTAAAACAGTACCTGCCAAGCCAGGCTTTTGGGCCCATCTGTATAATTATTATTATCCGGTAATAGTCCTGAGAAGAAAACATGGCAACCATTTAAATCTTAATGAGTTCAAACAGGCAGCCACACGCCAATTTATTCTTGTGCAACAGAAGTCGCCTAAGGTCAGTTTATCATGAGATAATATTTTGGAGATCAACCAGCTACGTTGCTATAGTTCAACGTGTGAAACTGAGCTCTCCTCATCTTGTCCAATGGTATCAAAAGGTGACACTGAAGGCTGCTTGAGCCGGATTGTTGCTGCTGTATTCTCCCTCTGATTACACATAGACAACACAACTCCAAGCCTGGGCTTGGATGAAATAAGTCAGCCCTTTTTTTACAGTGAAAAAGCAATTATTGTGTTTGTGTGTCTGTTACTTTTTTCTTTTTTAAGGTTCAGTTTAATTTCATCAGCAGAACATAAAACACCTGGAGATTTAAAAAAATACTTTTTCTTCCTGCTGATATTGGTGGATTTGCCTCACAGCGTGTACTGTTGTTAAAATTAATTTTACAGGCAAATCTAAAGAGTAAGGGATGTCTTGCAAATATCTGTAGGTGTTATGTAGAGATAGAAGAAGCTTATATCTGATAGGAATGAACTCACACAACCTGAAAAAGCCCCAACTGGTACAGAAACTCAGCAGCCTGTTTTTAGCACTACAGGTCTCCAGAAACATATCGCCTTGGCACTCAGCTCGCTGCACTGGTTCTCCATTCAATGCAGAATTCAAATTAAAATCTCTGTTTTGGTATGGTATAGTCCTTTCTGGCACTGGGTCTAGCAGTATCAGAGAACTCCCGTCCTTCCATGACCTGCCATGACAGCTGCATTCCCTTAGAACAGTGAAGTTGCCCTACCAAAAGAGGGAGACTTAGAAATTCTGGAGCAAGAACTTTCAGAGCAGCTGGACCTAGACTGTGAACTCGCTCCCACAAGAGATAAGAACAGGCACAGAATGAAGCACTCATAGAATTAAATGCAAAACTTATTTGTATTTCTTTGACTTTAGTAACTTCTACTCCCACATGTATATTATATACACACTGGTATACGTAGAGGGGTGTGTGTGTATATACATTATGATAAATGATATTGTTGTTAGTTCTGTTTTTAAATACTATCTATCTGAAGGTCCCCCATTACCATAGTATCTAAGTACCTCACAATCCTTAATGTGGTCATCTTCGCAGCACCCTTGTGCGTCCTGGACGTTCTTGGAAGACATTTGGATAATCCAGCAACAGAGCCACATAAATATCCAGATAGAGGATTAAAACTGTAGTGCTTTGTGAGCTAGATGCAAGAACACGCTCTTTGACACAAGCAGAACCTCATGCCTCCCAAGCAGCCTGTCAGTCTATCAGGCAGATTTGTGTTTGGGCATTTTCTAGAATAACTTCTTTATACCCCTCTTCCCCCTCCCCCCCCCCCAGATTTTCACATGAAAGTTCTTATACAAGAGAAAATTATTATTATTTATTATTGCAGCTAGAACTCCTGTGGGTATTATGCAGTTGGTTTGATTGTAGAATAACAGCATTAGAAAATGATTGTGTTGACTTTGTGCTTGGTTTGAATATGCAGCTATTAAAAGAGAGAGTTTCTTTCCTGTGTTGTGATATAACAATAACTTACTTCCGGGTTCCACGTCAATACCAGTTCCATGCAGGAAGGCAGTAGCAACATCTTGTCAACCTGTGGTAGTGAATTTGGTCTCACAACAGCAAGAAGGGCAAACAAAATGTGCTGGGTTGTGTCATGATCCTTAGCCCTATTCCTGAACCAGAGATCATACATTGTCTGCTTGCTAGAACAATTTGCCTGTTGGGTTTTAAAACCAATGAAGTGCTCAGGAAAGGATAATAGGTTTTATCTTGTTAATACAGAGAGATGCTATCCTCTCTCCCTTGCTCCCAGAGTATTAAAATGACCCCCTAGAACAAAGTGCATGAAAATGTTTGAAAGATCTAACCCTACTGTGATCTCACCGTTTGAACAGCACTTGCAATATAAATCTTGGGATCATAATATTGCGTTGTGCTATATGACAGCAAGCTTGAGAATGGAGGGCACTCTCCATTTGCATGGTAATGAACCATTCTCTTCCAAGGGGTGTCAAAAACAATTGAATTAGCTAATGAGATTTTACTCGAACCATCTGCCAGTCCCCTTCCCTTTCCTTGGGTGGAATGAAGTGCTGTGACAAATAAATGGACCTGTTTGGAAGGAATTGTGATTTTCTGTATTCCTTTGATCAATGTGATACTTTGATCAATGTGATATCACTCCGCAGGCTTTCTGTACAGGGAGGGCTCGGGCTAGAAGGAGCTGGTGTGGTTGTGACCTGTCGTGTGTAGCTTTGGGTATCTAGTAGTGCCAACCCCAAGCATTCAGAAAATTATGAGATGGGCTTAAGTCATGAGGGTTTTAAAAATAAATAAATGTGGATTCTATTTTGTTTGCCTTCTTTATTTATTGAGGCTGTGAGGATCATGCTTTCAAACTGCGCTCTGCAGCCAGGAGGGAGAGAAACTGACACAGCTTAATCTTTCCGGTTTTAAATTGGCTCCAGGAACTGGAGCTACAAGAAGAATGCCAAGTTAGAGACTAGCAAGGTACAGGGGAAGCAAAAGGCAGCAGATGTCTATTTTGGCATTTTACTGAAAGCTTTATCTTCTGGAGTCATGTGATATTATGTGAGGTGATAAATAATGGGATAATCCTTTCCTGAGAGCAAGGGGCAAATGGAAAACAGTCAGGCTCTGAGCAGTCGTGGATGGAAGCAGAGACTGAACTCAGAGGGGTGTATGTGTACACGTACACTGAGCACTATATGCTCCCCTCCTGTAATCTATATAATAGGATTCCAGGATTGCCACTCTGTATGTCATTCTAGAATGTCTGCTGAGTCAGTATGAAGCAATAGAAATAGCTACAAGCATGGCTGAGAGCTCTTTTTGTTCAGAATATCACCAGGTTCAGTCATCACTGGGATTCACAGTCTGTTACCCAGTTTTTAAGTTCTAAGCTGTTTTGACTTTATGAATTACACCCATGTGATATACAGCTACAATAAGGCGTGTATCTTTGCCAGGCCAAAAGTCCTAGACCATTGTGATAACAGAGGTAACTCAGCTAATCACCATCCTTACTTGCTCCACACCTATCTTGCATACAACAATTTCAGTGCTTATATGAAGGAGGCTGCACAAAGGGTGGATTTCTTGGCCCAACAGCCACCCCATGCTAGTCTTCATTAAGGTCCAGGACTCTGCTATTTATGTCACCTGGTCTAAATGCAAACATAACTTAGATTTGACAGTTCCCATGGAGAGGGTGGATGCTGATGAGCATTCTGCCCTCTGGGAGGCTCGCTGCCCATCCTCTCCCGAAGTCCCCAAAGGCATACACACTGATGTCCAGGGACTTGCGCTTGGTCTGCTGTACCTGGGTGAATGTTGCCCTTAATGTATAGTTTAGGAACATGAGGTCTGACTCTGATCTCACTGAGATCAGTGTAAATCGGGATTAACTCCCCTGAAGTCAACGTGTACGTGAAAGGAAAAATTGGCTTAAGAAGCAAGTGAAGCATTTAAAGGTTACTTGGCTTTTGAGGCAATATTGGTATTTCTAGCTTGGGAAGAAACAGGCTAGTATTAAATAGGGCTGAGGCTCCTTTGGGTCCTCCTCCCCTGCTGTCTGGGGTGTGGGGCAGGAGAGTGGGGACCTTATATGCTCCTCCTTGGGCAACATTGGCTGGTTTAGTGTGGTGTGGTGTGGTGTGGTGTGGTTTTTTTGGCTTTGTTTTGCTGGCAGACTAGTGTGCAGACGCTTCCATCCCCTCAGGAGCTCGGCACATCCCCTTCATGGTAGGACACAAAGTTTGAAGTGCATCCACCTACTCAACCAAAAGTGGGTGGGGTGAGGGCTCACGGGGTGGGACGTTAGGAGAATGTTGTTGAGAGCAAGCTAACGTGGAGGCTTTTGAAGCTTGGGGCTATTGTCTGTTGCCTTTGCCCCCTGCACTTTGATGTGACTGTTCTGTTCCTCGTGCTCTGTGTTGCTGCTCCAGTGTTTAGAGCAGAAGACTTGGAGTCAGGGCCCTTGTCTCTGCCACTGACTCACCATGTGGCCATGGGCAAGTTGCTTAACCTCTCTTAGCCTCAGTTTCCCCACCTATGAATGGCTGTAGGAACACGTACCTCATGAGAAGAAAAGGAGTACTTGTGGCACCTTAGAGACTAACCAATTTATTTGAGCATAAGCTTTCATGAGCTACAGCTCACTTCATCAGATGCATACTGTGGAAAATACAGAAGATGTTTTTATACACACAGACCATGAAAAAATGGGTGTTTATCACTACAAAAGGTTTTCTCTCCCCCCACCCCACTCGCTGTTAACTGATAGCACTCTGAGATAGCTGGATGAAATACATTATGGAACTACAAAGTAGTATTGTTGGGCTAAATTCATCCCTGGAATAAACCCATTGATTCCAGTGGTAAACTCTATCCCATTAAGTCTAATCAGGGTCCATTCATAGTACCCTATTTCCCCAGTTTGATGAAATCTTATGGAAAAACCCTCACAGGTTTATTTTCTCTCCTGATCCAAGGGCATTTCCATGGGTTTGTTTTGCTATATTAAGTGCCATTTTGGGGGAAGAGATGTTTTTTCCAATGTTTCACAGCTTTCTCTCGTACCATTCTGTCCAGGTATTCAACCCTGTTGTGCTGTGAACATGAGCTGAGATGTGTCCCGCCCCCTTAGCACATGTGCATGCCATTTCTTCTCAAATGCGTTTGGTATGTTTCATCTCCCTCTCCTCTGAGTGCCCTCTGCCTTTTCTGCCTGGCAGACTCAAAAGCCTGCTCGACTGGAGGCTGAGAGATGGTGAAAATGAGCTGTCTCACTTCCCCGCCACTTCAGATGGCCTGCAGGGCCATCACAGATGCTTTCGCTCTGCGTTACTGAAGCTCTCATTTGTCAGCACATAGTGGCACTTAGAGTCGGATGCAAACAGCCCCAGGAGAATTGTTTGTTCTTTGGCGAGCTTGAAAAACTGGTTCCCCAGCACTTTTAGACAATCCCATAATTGAGTATAATTTGCCATTAGATTAATATCTCTCTGCTGTTCACTAATGAGTCTGGTATATAGCTATCCCCCAACTGCAGCTTCTCTGCGATGCTAAGGCTCTGGAGGGTTCATAGGTAATGTATAATTTGTCCTCACTGTTCCCTGAGTCAGCTGAACAGGCTGGATAAAGTGACCTCTAGGCCAGGTTCTTTACTGCCAAGTAGGGCATATCTGTGGGAGGAAGGGTGTGAAGGAGGCAGTGCTGTCTAATGATTAGCACTGAGGTATCTGGGAGCCAAGACTCCTGGGTTCCACTGCTATCTTTGTCACTGACTCTTTTAGTGATGTAGCCCCTGTGAGCCTTGCTTTCTCTGCCTTTAAAATAGGGATATAATTAAAGTTTGTAAAGAATTTTTGAGGTCCTCAAATGACTGCACAATAGGTAGATAAGTGTTACAATCCTGACATTACAAATGGGGAGCCTGAGGCATAGAGAAGCTAAGGCTGAGGTTTATTAGTGGGATTAATTTTAATGGGATTTGGGTGTCCAAATCCCCTAACGTGAATTTTAAAATTTCAGCCCAGATGACTTGTCCATGGTGAGACAGTGGAACAGAACTCGGGAGTTCTGACTTTCAGTACCTAGCTCTAGCTACTACACCAAATAATATCACACCATATGATTTTGTGCATCACAGACTGAAGCATTCAGTACCTAAAAATGTCCACGTTCTGCTTCTGAATGTTTCCATTGAAGCTGTAAAAATCTATACTGCTTATTGCACGTTGTTTTCCAGCTGTTCAGCGAGTGTTTTTTTTCTTTTATTCGTTCCATTATTTTACATGAGAAAGCAGTTAGACAGGCTGGTAATCGACAAGAGCACTCATCTTTACTGTTTGGAAAATCAGCATAACCTTTGCCTTTCTCTAACCTCCTGGCATCTACCCAGTGCTTCATTGACTTTACAAAAATAATTATCAGTAGTGCAATAATTCTAACAGTCTCTGATTCCTGTCATCCAGTCTAGCTGGTTTGTGTTCAATATTTCCAAGTATTCCTTTACTGTACTTGCTCCTTAACAAGAAATATAAAGAAGACTGTCAACAAACAAGTGCTGTAAAGAAGTGTCAACAAACAGAATATGAGGAAATACCCCAAAATAACTAGTGATAAAGGTAAAGATCTCATCTACCTCATAGAGGGTTTATTATGAGCTTAAATGAATCCATGTCTGTAAAGTGGTTTGAAATTCTCTGATAACAGGTACTGTTGAAGTGCATGGGCTAATAAAGATAGATATTTTAATGTATTTACAGTAAATCAACCGTGATTATCATCACTGCAAATTGTGTTCCTTTACATATGTAAACTTAGGAGCACATGAGGGAAAAGGCACAGATCTGTGATCAAAATGTATCATCTCTGCTCTGTCTAATACTTCTCTTCAAAGGCATACTGACAGACTGAAACAGACTTCACAGCAAACTTTTTCCAAACTACAGTGTATTGTGTCATCCATGGTTCTGGAAATAGCTGAACACCGCAATCCCTTAATGTTGTTTAAACCAAGACATGCTGTGGAGCCTTGTTGACGTATAGCATATTGTGCACATACCTAATTTTTAAAATTTTCTGACCAGAAGCTTTCAATTATGCAGTCTGTTACTGCACTTAGACACGCTATGCACTATAATTTAGATGAATTGTCCCAGTCTTCCCTATCATGTTGACTAACAGCTACCTTGGAAAGGAATCACTGATATTAGAACAAGCTGACTTGATCTCTTGCTGACATGGGGCCTGATTTTGAGTAGTGCTGAGCACCCAACTGAAATCAGTGGACTCTTTGGGCACTTGGAATATTGGGTCTGTGTTCTTCACATATAAAGCAACATACTAGGATGCTTTCAGGCCCCTCCCAGAGGGTGAAATTCACCCCTGTGCAGAGGGCCAGTGCAAGGGTTATGCACAAATTAAACCATCAAAAAAGGGTGCATGGGCTTTTGAGCTAGGTCTTTGACCATGGTAGATTTCACCCACACATGGAAAGGGAAGACCCATTTAAAGTAAAATTAAACTGTAAGCACCTCTGAGTAGGGACCTCTGGCACAATGTAAATAATTTATCTGAGCACGATAGTATTAGGCATGCAGCAATTCTTAGATTCTAGGTCCAGAAAGGACCATTGTTGTTGTCTAGGCTGACCTCTTGTATAGCACAGGCCACAGAAGTTCCCCCAAATAATTCCCCCCCGCAATATAATACAGGTTAGATGGGTAGCGAGTAGGGTTTGTTTTATCCTACCTCTATTTACTAAATGACCTTCCACAGTTGCATCAGGCATAACATCTTTTAAACAAGGCTAAACCTCATAACTTATTGTTTTTTTTTTTAAAGGATACTAAATTAGATGCCCCTATATGACAAAGACAGATAATATCAACTGGCTTTGTTTAAGATACATTATTTAAAGTAAAGAGTTTATCACTGGGGCCCTTTTTACAGAAACAAGATCATAAAGAAAATTTTTAAAAAATTCAGAAAAGGTGCTTCACTTTAAGCATATGCTACAGTATCATTGACTGCATTGGAACTTAAACATGTGCTTAAGCTCCCATCCTGAACAGGAATGCTTTCCTAAGCTGGGGGCTAAATACTGAAGTGAATGGGAGTTGTGTCCTAGTAAGGAATGTGTAAATCCTGAGGTCTCAGTCCTACAAGTTGTTCCATGTGGGCAGACTGTGACCACAAATGTTGGGATCAGAGATTTAGTAAGGACATGGGATTTGGCCCAGTGTATGAAGACACTTATATGGCAAGCAATTTACTATATTCTCAGCAGTGGCTACTCTGGTCTGAATGTACCTTCAAGTGACATATTCATATGCATTTTGCCATGGAGTATAAAGCAAGCTGTTGATTTCCCTTGTTGTCCAAAGAGCAGACTAACACCCAATCAGTGGAGGTCGCTTGCTCTTTCTTTGTGTGGTTCTAGGTGCTTAAAATTCCACTTGTCTTCTAGGATGAATTCAATTGACAACCACTGAGTTCTAGTAAGCAAGCAACCAAAAGAGACACCCTTTTTTATAGAATGTTTGGAATATTGAGGTTCTAAGACTAAATTTTTGTCTTTACAAAGCTGTTCTTTATACTAAGCTGCCATGTTTTTGAATAAGCTTTCGTGAGCTACAGCTCACTTCATCGAAAGCTCATGCTCAAATAAATTTGTTAGTCTCTAAGGTGCCACAAGTACTCCTTTTCTTTTTGCGAATACAGACTAACACGGCTGCTACTCTGAAACATGTTTTTGAATGGCCTTCTTTGTGTCTCATGGGGTGATCAGAACAGTACACAAGATCCCCTGCAGAATTCCCACAGTTTGACCACAAATGTCACTAGGGTCATCGCTAGATTCCTGTTGTTCCCTGGTCAGAGGTTAGTAATCAATTCATTAAGAAGAGACTTCTGCCAATTCAGTTTTTTTCTGAGGTGGGTTTAAAGAGACTCTGTTATTACTTTTTCCCTTCTTTCACCAGCATCAGGAAAGCATAATGACGATGTGTTGGTTTATAATGTGAATTGACATGATACCATCAGCCTAGCAAGTGGGAGCACCAATGAGATATTTTGTTGTTATTTGACTTCAGAGATCAAAGTATTTGTAGCGCTCTGTGTAGTTACTACATCATAGCTGATATCCTGGCTCGCCACTGCTTTTATTTCTCTTTAGTATTCATTACTTTTAAAAACATCTGTAATACGTATTTTTATCTAATCAGCACATTAGGTTTTCTGAACTGCACTCAAATCTCCCTTAGCGACTGTCTTGGTAGTTTAAAATAAAATGTAAGTGTGAAGGGGGACCAGGGGCCAGAATGTAACACTGAAAATGTATGTTTCCTCACTGGTTACCACGGTTTCTCTGACAAAGGAATTCCACTCTCTTGCAATTATGCACCATGGTACTTCGCTGTTTTCTGGAGTCAGATAATCAGATGGTGAAGCAGGACAGGCCTCTTAGTAACTGCTACATGTTCAACAGGTTAACAACCAAACATGTAGGCCTGGGTTCCGTTGACAGTTACCTGACTTAATGCCTTTGAACAAACAAGGGGAAAGAAATATGATCTAGTGGCTAATGCAAGGAAATGGAAGACCTAAGGGCTGGGTTTCATTCCTGGCTCTGCCCAAGATCACACAGCAAGTCTATATCAAGTCCCTTAAACTTTTTGCCTCAGTTTCCCCATATGCAAAATACTTGAGATGTAATGCTTGTCAGTTGTCAAGCCCTTTTCAGTTTTTGGGTAGAAGTTGCAAAGTATAGGGTAAGCCCTCTAAGATGCTGAGTGGCTCCTAACTCTCAATGAAATTGACATCAGGATCTCGCTGTTCTCTGCCATGAAGCCTAGAAAAAAACTTGACAACAGTTAAGCTGCTAGTGTATCATGCTGACAATATTGTTGCATTGTTTCCCTCTCAGACTATTTGTATGAATCTGTTGTCTCTTGTACTATTTACATTGTTTGGTGTTTGGGGCAGAGACTGTCTTTTTGTTCTGTGTTTGTAGAGTACCTAGCACAGTGGGGCCCTGGTCCATTATTAATAAATAGGCAGTCAGAATTCTAGGCCCCAGTTCTGCAATTTGATCAGTGTGGGTGCAGGGATGCTCCTACATGGTTCTAGTTGCAGGATCTCAACCTTGGTTTGGAAAGGCAACAAATTAGTTTAGGTTGGATTTAGGGCAACAGTCTGAGGAGAGATTAACCATAAAAAAATAAAATCCAAACAGGGACCTTCCTTCTCAAAGAACTAGTGGAAAAGTGTCCTATATATACAGCAGAAACCAGCAACAAAACCAAAATGCTCTCGTTTTCGTAGTGTAGGTGGAAGATTAATTGATAAATCTGATGGAATGTGAGAAATGAAAAAATCCCAGTGTGGTAAATTCAAAAAGCAGGAGGAATTCCAGCAGAGGAATACATTTGTGAAATGTCACAGTTAACATATGTCTGGCTTTACCATTTGCCCAGTAATAAGTGCTTTCCCATGTAGAAAAGTTTGTTTGCAGTAAGCACATCTCTCTTCAAAGACCTGTGCAGGGTACAGCTCATATTGCTCAAGGCTAGGTGCTTTGGTGTGAGACTCAGTAAACACTGGCTGACCTATCAGACACTGGGTGAGGACATGGTTTGTACTGCTTCCTGCACTGATGATTGGAACAACTTTACAACAAAACAGCCTTCTTACTGTCCCTGC
Organism: Chelonia mydas; assembly: GCF_015237465.2. Lineage (NCBI taxonomy): Eukaryota > Metazoa > Chordata > Testudines > Cheloniidae > Chelonia > Chelonia mydas. Next base: position 8,416,938 of record NC_051257.2, read on the forward strand.
ATGAACCCTGATTTTCAGAGCCCTGCTGTTAACCTGCTATATTGGGCCAGAACTCAGGGAAAGTTTGTTGGGGGTAGTTTAGGGAGGGCAGGTTGGTTGGGAGCAGAACTTGATTGAGTAGTAATGTGATACAGGAAGTTCTACTGATTCCTCATGAGTCATATTGGCACCTCCCTGTCCTTTCATATTATGTTTGGAGAGAGGCAAGGGACCCGGAGCTGGGAGATCTGGGTTCTGTTTCCAGCGTTGTCATGGGGCAAGTCCTTTTCCCCTCTCTATGCTTCCGCTTCCCCATTTGTACAATGGGAATGAGGTATACAATAATTTATTTTATTACAGTTACTATGTAGCACGTTGGATGGATTGATGGCAATTCTGTTTACAGTGACCTGAGGCTACCAGCATATAAGGTTACTGCCCGCTTCCCCACCCACCTTGTCCCTACACACTGACTGCCAGCTGGGTGGGAACCCACAACTCCCTACAACAACCAACCTTGGAGAGATAGAAGTATCGCATTTGTCAATGGATGCCAAAGAGAGCAAGCCCCCACTATCCTGAATCCTGTGTTGGAAAATGTGTCGTTCCCCCCCAATATGGATTGTGTCACACAACTCCAGGGCTAGATGTCAAGGCCAGGCCGGGGGCGGCCAACATGACTGGTCAGTTATCAAGCTGTGATAAGGAGACATGTCATGGAGTCAGGGTCGAGCCAAGTGAGGGTATTAGGAAGTCGGGGTCAGGCACTGAGTTGCAGGCAGGAGACGTGCAATGGAATTGGGGTTGAGCCAGGTCAGGATACCAGGAAGTCAGGGTCAGGCATCAGGTTACAGACAGGAAGCAAGTAGTGGAGTTGGGGATGAACTGGGGTCAGGAGCCAGAGTCTAAGGTTCATGGTAATGCAAGGTCTGGAGCATAAGCGGCTAGTCTTCATAGTTGCTCAGACAGCTCCCTATAATGATTTCCTGGCTTATATACTGGCATGGATCAATCAGTGAGCTGCAAGGCGGCTGCCAAGGCTCCACTAGGTGGAACTTCCTGCAGTATTTAGCTTTACAGGGTCACCCAGCAGAAACCCAGCATGAGCTCCAAATGGCAATGTGTAAGTGCTGGTGGCCCAGAACCACGATGATCTCAGGTTCTAGTCCCACAGGTACTTACACTAGAGCAGCGGTTCTCAAACTTTAGCAATGTGAGGACCCCCATTTTGATTTAAAATTTTTTGGGGACCTCCAAACCCCTCCACTCAGCCCTAGGCACCACCCCCACTCCACCCATTTCCCCAAGTCCTCTCCCCGCCTCTTCCTGCTCCCCGCTTCCTCCATACGCACTCCCTCTGTCACTTGCTCTCCCCCACCTTCACTCACTTTCACTAGGCTGGGGCAGGGGGTTGGGGTGCAGGGTGCAGGCTCTGGGAGGGAATTTTGGGTGTGGGAGGGGGTATGGGCTCTGGCTGGGGAGCGCTTACCTCGAGCAGCTCTCGAAAGCAACTGGCATATCTCTCAGGCAGCAGCTCCTAGGCGGGGGGGGGGCCAAGGGATCTCCACGTGCTGCCACTGCCTGCAAGCACTGCCCCTGCAGCTTGCATTGGCCAGAAACTGCAGCCAGTGGGAGCTGCAGAGTTGGCACTCAGGGTGGGGACAGCCTGCTGAGACCCCCTGACCCCTGCACCAGGGGCCACAGGGATGTGCCGGCTGCTTCCAGGAGCGGCACAGGACCCACTGTGTGGCCAGACTTTTAGTGCCTAAAATCTCCCGGTTTGGCTTCAGTAGCCTCTGGGAGATAGAGGTGGGAGGAGTTGATCGAGGGAGAGGGAGGAGTTGATCAGTGGGGCCCGTGGACCCCTTGGAGTACCTCGGGCACCCCCAGGCGTCCGCAGACCCCAGTTTGAGAAACGCTGCATTAGAGCCTTCCTTATGCTGCATGTTCTAATGTCCTGTCTATGCTGCAAACATAGCTGAATTGAAGGAACCATTTACCGCGTGGTGGTTAATGGTGCAGGGCTGTGCATATTTGCGGATACAGTTTAAACATGGTTCAATCCAATCTGCGTTGCCGTACAAAACCATATGTAATTGTACCAGAGGACAGCCATGCAACAGTGCCCCCCCTTCCCGCCCCAAACATGGGTGCTGTTGTAGTGTAGACGTGTTCTCATTTGAAACCATGTTTATATTGAGTTTATGCGTGGCTCTGTAATGCAGTTAAGAGCTAGTGGAGATGGGGCACAGAGTGTATGATTGTGCTAGGATTAGGCATTCATCTGAGGATGGGGTGGATGAATGCTTATAAACAAAGATCCCATTTTTTCATTGAGGAGGGAGGATAATCTTATGGCTGAGGCACTGGACTGGGCCTCCCAAAAGGGTTAAATTCTGTGCTCTGCCACAGACTTCTTAGGTGATTTTGGGCCCGTCATTTAATCTCTGTGTCTCCTGTTCCTTAATTGTAAAATGGGAACAGTGCTGTTCCTGACTCCCACTCCCTCTTTGTCTTGTTCATTTAGGTCAGTGGTTCTTAACCTATTTACCACTGTGGGCTGCATATGCAGCTTTCTATGTGTTATGTGGGCTGCATCCACGCAACATATATACTACCTGTATGGCCCTGAGGATGTCTCGTGGGCCACAACTGTTTGCTGATTGGTCCGCAAGCCGCCTGCAGCCCACAGGGTGAGAATCACTAATTTAGATTGTGAACTCTTTGGAGCAGGGACAGCCTCTCAGTATATGTATATACAATGCCTAGCACAATGAGGCCCTATAGTTACTACTGTAATACAAATAATTAGGGTCATAAAATGATTTTAAAAATTGACTGCGATTAATTACAATATTAAAAAAATTAGGTCACAGTTTTAATTGCACTGTTAAACAATAATAGAATATGAATGTATAGTAAGTATTTTTGGATGTTTTTCTACCTTTTCAAAATATATTGATTTCAATTACAATGCAGAATACAAAATAAGACAGGAAAAAAAGGGGGACATGGGTGCACCCCAGAATACTTACTAAACAGAGTGCTCCCATGAGGCATCAGTGACAGAACAGGGCATTGTTTTGAAAAGAGACTTCAAACAGAAGTGCAAAATTAAGTGCATCCGTCTAATGTTTCTGTTGGGCTTAGTACAGTTCCCTTGAGGGATCTCTACTGCATTGTCATTGTTCTTTGCTTGGATACTGGGCTACTCTGTGCAGCCTGTTAAATTGCTTAGAATAACTCAAGGTGTAAAAGCCTGCAGCTTTATTGCTAACATGAACTGGTTAGTATAAGGAACATAACTTTCATGCATAATACATATACATGATAATCAAACAGTTATGCGTGGGTGACTTAAGAGGTTAAGAGGCTATATAGCTCTGCCTAATGGTTTTGAATCTGATTACATGACGTTGCTAAGGTCCTTCTGACATTTTTATTTTAAAATAATTTGATTTGGGTTCTTTTGTCATTAAATATAATTTCTGGAACAGTTGTATTGAACTCTCCACGTGCCAATTAAGAAAAAGCCCTTGAAAATGTACACTATGGACCAAAATTGTCCTTGGTGTAAGTCTGTTAATCAGTGGAGTTAATCTAGAGATGAATTTGGCCCTGTGTCTCCAAATGAGAGGCAGGAGCTATATAATCTGTTTATGGTAGGGCTGTCAAGCAATTAGAATATTAATTGCAATTAATCGCACAATTAATCATGCTATTAAACAATAATAGAATACTATTTATATACATATTTTTGGAGGTTTTCCACATTTTCAAATATATTGGTTCAGTTACAACACAGAATACAAAGTGTACATTGCTCACTTTATGTTTATTTTTATTGTAAATATTTGCACTGTAAAAATAAAATAAATAGTATTTTTCAATTCACTTAATACAAGTACTGTAGTGTAATCACTTTATCATGAAAGTTGAACTTACAAATGTAAAATTATGTAAAAAAAACACGGCATTCAAAAATAAAACAATGTAAAACTTTAGAGCCTACAAGTCCACTCAGTCCTACTTCTTGTTCAGCCAATCGCTCGGACAAACAAGTTTTGTTTACATTTGCAGGAGATAATGCTGCCCACTTCTTGTTTACAATGTAACCTGAAAGTGAGAACAGGCATTCACATGGCACTGTTGTAGTCAGCATTGCAAAATATTTACGTGCCAAATGTGCTAAAGATTCATATGTCCCGTCATGCTTCAACCACCATTCCAGAGGACATGCGTCCATGCTGATGACGGGTTCTGCTCGATAACAATCCAAAGCAGTGCAGGCCAACACATGTTCATTTTCATCATCTGAGTCAGATGCCACCAGCAGAAAGTTGATTTTCTTCTTTGGTGGTTTGGGTTCTTTAGTTTCTGCATTGGAGTGCTGCTCTTTTAAGACTTCCAAAAGCATGCTCCAGATCTTGTCCCGATCAGATTTTGGGTTGAATGCTGTACCTTCTTTGCTTTTTGTCAAATTTGCAGTGAAAGTGTTCTTAAAATGAACAACATGCAGGGTCATCATCCGAGACTGCTATAACATGAAATATATGGCAGAATGCAGGTAAAACACAGAGCAGGAGACATACAATTCTCCCCCAAGGAGTTCAGTCACAAATTTAATTAACGCATTATTTTTTTAAAAAGTGTCATCAGCATGGAAGCATGTCCTTTGGAATGGTGGCCAAAGCATGAAGGGGCATATGAATGTTTAGCATATCTGGCACGTTAATACCTTGCAATGCCGGCTACAAAAGTGCCATGCGAACGTCTGTTCTCACTTTCAGGTGATGCTATAAATAAGCGGGCAGCTTTATCTCCCGTAAATGTAAACAAATGTGTTTCTCTTAGTGAATGGCTGCACAAGAAGTAGGACAGAATGGACTTGTAGGTGCTGAAGTTTTAAATTGTTTTGTTTTTGAGTGCAGTTATGTAACAGCAACAAAAATCTATGTTTGTAAGTTGCGCTTTCACGATAAAGAGATTGAACTGCGGTACTTGTAGGAGGTGAATTGAAAAATAGTGTTTGTTTTGTTTATCATTTTTATAGTGCAAATAAAAATAATATAAAGTGAGTACTGTACACTTTGTATTCTGCATTGTAATGGAAATCAATATATTTGAAAATGTAGAAAAACATCCAAAATATTTAATAAATTTCAATTGGTATTCTATTGTTTATTAGTGTGATTAAAACTGCGATTAATTGTGATTAATTTTTTTAAGTTAATCACTTGAGTTAACTGCGATTAATTGACAGTCCTAGTTTATGTTTTAAAGTGAATTTCAATCTTGAATTTGGTGACTTTTCCCTATGTTTGATTTGCCATATTTGCAAGGTGTTTATCTGCTGTTTTGAAATTGTTGAAGTTGGTTTTACTTATTTTCTCTGTTTAGAGAGACACTTAATTATCTATAAATAATAACACTGCAGTTGGAGATTTTGAATGGTTTTATTTAGATTGTAACTCTTTGGGGTAGAAAATGCCGTTATTGTTTGTTCAGATGGTAAGCTCTTTGGGGCAGAGGCCATCTTTTTGTTCTGTGTTTGTAGCACATCAGAATCCTGAGTCCATGACTGATTGGGGTTTCTGTGTGCTACTATAATATGAATGATTGGCTGCACAGTTGTTTTTTTTTCTGGACACATTCTCTTGGAAGTTATCGCATTCCTTTGATTAGGGAATCCAGTACTTCCTTTTTTTTTTTTTTTTTTTTTAAAAGCATACTAACCTCCTCCTTAGAGCTGTTATTCTCATGAATTTCTAAAGTATCAAGGTGGGATTTATTAAAGAGGAATTTATAACCGTGCCAGAAGATAGATATGATGACTTGGAAAGGGGAGTAAAGCAATGTGTTATCCAAATTGTGGTGACGCCTGTTCCTTTTGCGGCTCTTGTTCTGAATGAGAACACTGAACTGCTCTTTCTCAATAGCAAATCCAAGTGACTGTGTTTTATACAAATGTTTGACAGTTTTAAAATCTCCCTCTGAAGCTCCCTCTGCAGATAACTGTGCTCATTTCCATAAGTGTCATATAAACATGTCTGCTTAGTCGCTGTGAAATGTTAATAAATATTTGAAAATACAGTGTTGTGCTGTTTAGGGAGAGTGTGTGGGTTAGTGGTTAGAACGGCATTGGAAGCCAGGACTTGACAGACACAAAAACACAATTGTGGTCCGCCTAGTCATGCTTTTCCTCCCAGCCTGTCAGGGTTCCTTCCCCACTCTGAACTTTAGGGTACAGATGTGGGGACCCGCATGAAAGACCCCCTAAACTTATTCTTACCAGCTTAGGTTAAAAATTTCTCCAAGGTACAAACTTTGCCTTGTCCTTGAACAGTATGCTGCCACCACCAAGCGTTTTAAACAAAGAACAGGGAAAGAGACCACATGGAGAAGTCTTTCCCCAAAATATCCCCCCAAGCCCTATACCCTCTTTCCTGGGGAGACTTGAGAATAATATCCCAACCAATTGGTTACAATATCATCAAAGACCCAAACCCCTGGATTTTGGAACAATAGAAAAATCAGTCAGGTTCTTAAAAAGAAGGATTTTATTAAAAATAAAAGAAAGGTAAAAATCATCTCTGTAAAATCAGGATGGAAAATACTTTACAGGGTATTCAGATTCAAAACACAGAGGATCCCCCTCTGGGCAAAACCTTAAAGTTACAGAAAACAGGAATAAATCTCCCTCTTAGCACGGAAAATTCACATAAAACAAAAGATAAACTAATCCGCCTTGCATGGCTTACCTATACTGGTTGCAATATTGGAGACTTGGATTAGGATGGGTTGGAGAAGATGGATTTCTGTCTGGCCTTTCTCAGTCCCAAGAGAGAACAACCACGTAAACAAAGAGCACAAGCAAAAGCCTCCCCCCTCCCCCAAGATTTGAAAGTATCTTGTCCCCTTATTGGTCCTTTGGGTCAGGTGCCAGCCAGGTTAGCTGAGCTTCTTAACCGTTTACAGGTAACAGGATGTTGCCTCTGGCCAGGAGGGATTTTATAGCACTGTATATAGAAAGGTGGTTACCCTTCCCTTTATATTTATGACACAGCCTAGGAGGTAAAAGTATATTTCTCTGTCTACTGATGCCCATTACTGTGGTATCTGCGTACCAGTTGTATTTCTTTGGCTGGAGAGATGCGTCCAAAGTTTTGACAGACCCAGGCCCCGTTTCCAGCTTTGTTTCACTCCTGCTTGGTCCTTGAGATAAGTCTCATTATTATCTGGACTTAATGTGGCTAAGGTAGAATGTAATATTAGTGCATCAACTATGAGAAAGAGACCGAGAGACTTTTTCCTTTGGACCATATGAACTGGAACCATAATCTCACTGAATATTAAATCTCACCAAATGAGGGTAAATCCATCCTCATCATCGTATCCACTCATTATACTCCACACCTGAACATAGCCATTATATGAACAACATACCCCCATATCTCAGTGTCTGTACTTTGACCCGTTAACCTTTTACCCCCAGTCAGGGATATTGCAGATTATGTATTTCTTATGCCATCTGATCCTAAACCGAATTTTGCACCCCTTGATAATCTGTACCTTATTCCCTGATAACCAGAAACTTCTACTCTTAAACTCTGTACCATTTTTTTATTTTAACATCATCTTAATAAAATTATTAAATCAGTTTAATATATGCAGCGTCCTCTTCTATCCTGGGAACTGTCTCCTGCCTTAGACTTTGTGACAGGCTAATAGGTAATTAACAGCTAATAGGTACAAACAGTCTTTAGCAACTGTGACACTGTTTGTTAAGCCCCATGGCCTTGCTATTGGCCAAGCAGAATAGACATACATAGTGTAAATGACCTATGTGTTCTGTGAATGGAGCTGGTCAGAACTGAAGGGTGTTTGTTTTGTTTTGTTTATTTTTTTAAATTGTGTTGTTTCCCAGTAGAGGGTTGGAAACGCACCCATTTTCACTATTTTTTTTCCTCCTTCCCACCCCCCACTTATTTTTTTAAAATCAAAATTTTGATCAGAAACATTCTTGACATTTTTTTGAAATGTTTCATTTACTGAAAACCAGGTGCTTCACACATTCTCTTTCTCTCAATGATTTCAAGATAATTTTTGACAAACTTCCAGAAATATTTAGAGGGAAGTCCACATCTTTCCACCAAACCCCCCTTCTTTCTATTAAAAAAAAGTTCTGATCTGTTTTTCCCACAATTCTGTTCCAAGCATGTTTTGTTTCTTGTTCCCAGGTTACATTATGCTCCAGTGTCTCAGGAGGCTGTCGTGTTGCTGAAGACCTGTCCTGCACAGGACTCCAGTGGAGAACTGCTTGGAACCAGGCCCCTCCATGTTGGCACAGCAATCCCTGCTCTTCTGTTGAGGCATCCTGGATGTCTCCCCTTTGTGTGCTGGATTACTGGGCAGTAGTGCTAAAGGATGGCTATGTAGCTTCTTGACCACAAAGCCGACAGGTGGCGCCCTCCCCTCCCACCTCTTCCTCACCTAGGATTTATAGTCTCTCTCTCTCTCTCTTTTTTTTTTTTAATTTCTACAGCAGGTTTTAAAAGATTAAACATTTTTCAAAAACAGCTCTCAAAAATGACAAGCCTGTTCCGGCGGAGCAGCAGCAATGGCAGCTCAAGGAACAGCTCTTCCACCCAGGAACTCAACAACAGCCGGCCCACCAGGCAGGTGCGACGGCTGGAGTTCAACCAGGCCATGGAGGATTTCAAGACTATGTTCCCCAATATGGATTATGACATTATTGAATGTGTTTTGAGAGCTAACAATGGAGCTGTGGATGCCACCATTGACCAGCTCTTACAGATGAATTTAGACGGCAGTGGTTATGATGACAGCTCGGACTCAGATGACAGTATTCCCCCAGAGGTAACGTTCATTACCCCCGCATCTTGCATGGGTTGGGGTCTTTGTTCACTGGCATCCAGGAAAAGGATCGGAGTTCTTGTCTATAGACAGGGACTATGTGGTTGGACTCCTGGGTTCTGTTATCAGCGTTTCTTGTGTGACCTGAGACAAGTGATTTAGCCTCATTGTACTTCAGTTTCCCCACCTGTATAGTGATTATAATACTGTCCCGCTTTACAGTGTGGTTTTATTTACCAGCACTTTAAAGCACCATGACATCCTCAGATGAAAGACACTGTATTAGGCTCCAATTCAGCAAAGCATTTGAGCACACACTTAACTTTTAAGCATGTGAATAGTCCCACTGAAATCATGTGCCTATGTGCAAGTACATTGACTTCACACACTTAAACTTCCAGTACAGTATAAATACAATGAAGTCAATAAGACTACTCGCATGCTTGACAATTATGTACATGTTCATGGAGCACTGCACTTCATTCTTTGAGGTGCATTCTCTCTCTCTCTCTCTCTCTCTCTCTCTAATATATATATATTTAGGAAGTGTCTGCTCATTCAAGAAATGTACATGTGTATATTATACTGGTATAATGGTATAATATCCAGACAGTGTATTAATTAAAGGAATCTCTTTTCTCATGTCATATTTTACCTTCAGTGTATTCTGAAGTTTTAGGTTGTCCCTCAAGAGCTAGGTGGATTGGTAGTGGAATATAAACATTCTTTTTTACCTTTGTGATTGGTTCAACTGCAGTTTGGAGGGTGATCACCAAAGCTGATTACATTTGGCAGCCCTTGCGTTGTTTATATGCCATGAGAAGGTGCAGTTAGAGTGCCTGGTCCAATAGCACTGGTGCTGAGAGCATGAAACATCACCATGGTTTGGCCCTACATTTGGAACTGAGTTAATTGAATCTTTGTCACTAAAGAGGAAGGAAGGAAGCAAATCCTTTGAGTAAGTAGTAGTCATATTGCCTTAGTTTTCAGAGCAGAAGTGCACTAAAGAGTCTCAGCTTTGCAATGCTATTGTCACAGGAAATGTCGGCAACAAGTATTTAACATATTCTCTGTATTCAGTTCTATGCTCTTTCATTTCCGCATTCCGCATGTACCTTGAGATTGAAGAGTAGCTATGATCAGGATTTCTTTGCTGTAAGCAGGACAAATGCAAGATCTGATAAAGAGAAGGCAAAACATTGAAGCAAAGTAACTAGGAACAGCATAGCTAATACTTAATGACCTAGAAGGAAACCAAGATGGTGAAGTGAGGATGCATCTAAATGTTATGGGGGGTCTAGTTTGCTCTTAATGCATGTTTACAGCTCTCCCTCCCCCCGTGTGGGCATGAAGTGTGTGAGTTCTCTGTTGCTCAGTGTGTGTGTTGTATACCTTTCTCTGTGTCTTATTTACAGAGGATGTGAGTCTGTTACAGCCCCCAGTTATAGAGCCTGTCTCTTCACCTTGAGCTGTAGATACTCATGTTTCAGGTCTGGTTCAATCCCTGGTGGCAGCCAAGATAGTGGCCATCACATGTACACATAAAGTCTCACTTGGTGAGTTCCCTGTGCTGGGGCATAGCAAGCCATCCCTTTCCTATGTCTGCTGATAAGAAAAACAGCGGTATGTTCCGACGTCAATAATAAAAATGAAACAGAGTTAAAGTTCTGACTCCCAACACTTACTTTCTTTAACCTCTTAGTAGAAAATGATGACATGAGTGCATGAGGGAAAGGATGGAGAAAGGAAATTCCATGGGGCATCCATTTAGTTTGTCTCATTAGCCAGAGTGAGCAGATTTCCAGTCCATAACTGGATGGATGGTGGGTGGACACAGGGTATCAAGAGAAAATCAGAGATCTACTGAAACAGGAAGTGTTTATTGAAAAAGCTATTAACTGAAGATACAAACAGACTTCCACACAGCTTGAGTTCCAGCTTTGTCTACTTTGTTTACCAGGGAACATGCTCCATCTGGAACTTTGTGCAAGCACACAGACACACCTAGTGGCCTTCATATGTTTACTTCCAGTTATACTATCAAAACATATAGTGAGGTGCAGAAACTATGGTGAAGTAGTTTAAGAAGGGATTCTCTGGGTCTGCATGCACTAGAACCCGCATATCAGAGTGGAAACCGTGCATGTAACTTTGACTCATTGGAATGAAAAGTTACTCTGCAAACAAGTAACTTTTTAAGGCATGTTGAGTGGCAAAATGCAAAGGCATGTGGCTGAAAACTTCAGTTGCTTTTCAAAGAGGCTGTTTTTGTGTTGCACTTTCTGATGGTGTAACCACTCACTCTATTTTGATGAGCTTTGTTTCATAGGAACAAAAAGTAGGAAGAAAAGAACAGTGGGTGGGTGGGCAGGAAGAGTCAGAGCAGAGAGTTCTACCTGCAAAAGCTGACAAGGGCAGATTGTGTTCAGGGCAGCTGGAAACTGGCTTCAGATTACAAGAGGCTCTTCGACTATTTATGGATTAAAAACAACCTGACAAGACAAGGATTTCTAAGAAGAGAATTGTGGCTTCCAACGTCAAGGCAATGGGACCTTGCAGGTGCTGGGGGTCTAATTTCCTCTAATAGGAGTCATGCAATCAGGAGGGAGTTGTATTTTTGTGACTTGGACCTAGATCCTTGTTAACCATATCATTCTGTATGCTACAGGCATCATGCGCATCCTCCTCCTCCTTCCCTTCCTCCTCCTGCCTCCAGTTGCATTGTGCCTGCATCAGGTATCAAGAAAGCAGGCTGTGTTCTGCAAATTGTCTACTTTTAAAAAGAAAATTTTCTCATTCTTGGATTCTTCTTCATCTTGGTCTTTCCAGTGGTGATTCCACCGTTGGGTCACCTGGGACGTTGTTGAAAAAATATCTAAGTAAAATAAACGTCCCTGCCTTTTGTTCACAGTTACCCTTGGATCTTCCAGATGAAGTCCATTGGGGAAACCCTAGAACATGGACTGTTTCCAGCTGGGGCCTCCAAAGCCGGAGGGCACGCGCACTTCAGTGAACAGGCTAGTAGCAAGAGCCAAAGCCTGGGGAGCACTTTTAAAAGTGCCCTTTCTGAGTGCATGTGCCCCTGAGAAGAATTGCAGAGGATTACATACCTAAGATTTGCACCTGGAGCTGCCACTGGTGCACATTCACCTCCCCCCTCCCAAGGAACCGCATAGACATCTAATGACGTGATGTGTCATGGTGATATTTATAGCAAAGTAACATTGACAAGTGATTAAAGCAGGGGACTGGGAATTCATACTCCTGCATGCTTTCTTAGCTCTGCTACTGACATCACTGTGTGACCTTGGGCAAATCATTTAGGCCCAGATATTGAAAGGCATTCCTGTGCCCTATGCCTACTGATTAAGGGGTTTAAATCTCATTTTCAAAAGCGCTTTGGACACTTAGGAGCCAAAATCCCACTGACAGTCAATGGGCCTCTTACTTACCTACTTCACATGCAGAAGTTGGAAGACTCAATTAATGCTAGTTTGGCAATATAAGATCCTCTAATGTAAAGTGCTGTAAAAGTGCAAATTGTTTATTAACAACAGTCAAGGACTCCTCATCATACCCACTGATATTACATGGCAATTTGCTGGTGAGCAAGGTGTATTTCTTTTTGTAGCTAATTTTATGGTTGAAATTAGCGCCTGTGAGAGGGAAGGTCTTATACCTTTAGCCCTGTCCCAAGCATGGTGCAAGCAGGCACTGTTCAGGCACTTCTCCTACATACTTCAGCCAGTGCCCCTCGGTGCAGCAGCAGTGCTTCAGCGAAGATGCTACATATGCTGATGGGACGGCTTCTCCTGCTGCTGTAGGTACTCCACCTCCCAAGAGGTGCTAGTGCTGCCTACATCAGGGGTTAGGTCGGTTTAACTGGATTGTCCACACACCTGAGCAACATAGTTACACCAACCTCATTTTCTAGTGTAGACCAGGCCTTAGGGTATGTCTGCACTACTACGTCTGCATGGCAGCTACACTGCTGTAGCGTTGTAGTGTAGACACTAAAGTGATGGAATGAGCTTTTCTTTTGCTATAGCAAATCCACCCTCTTGAGAGACAGTCATTAGGTGGATGGAAGAATTCTTCTGTCAGCCTAGCAGTGTCTATTCTGGCGCTTAGGTTGGCTTAACTATGTCTCTCAGGGATGTGAATTTTTCACACCCTGAGCCATGTAGTTAGGTTGACCTAAGTTTTAGGCATAGAGGAGGCCTCACATTCTGTATCTTGTTCTGCACTAAAGGAGCACTAAATGAACTGAGTCATTAGCACCAAGTAACTCTTTAAGAGCCATTCCCAGGTGCATGTTAGTTGTCAAGGTATGCAGTGCTCTGGGTTTTGTAAAGTAGGTCAGGAGGCCAATCAGTAAAATATGCAAGAAGTTCAGAAGCAGGTTTCAGTTTGATTAGTCAGGCAGGCACACATTCGAGTGCACGGTTCAAACAGTGAAGCATGCAGCTAGATCAGTTTGTTTTAAAAGGCACTTGAGGTCTGAGCCAAAACCCCACTGAGTCAGAGGAAAGACTTCCATTGACTTCACCCAGCTTTGGATCAGGCGCTTTGTGAAGTCCGTTCCTGGAGGGCATCGTGGGGATTGGAACCGAGATGCCTGGTCTTCAGTGGCAGCTCATAAGTGACGTTGCTGTGGTGAGAGATGCAGAAATCTAGAATCAAATTAAAGACACAGTCACTGGAAGCATCAACTTTTAGAGGAGGTCAAGAAGCAGCTCCTTGCCTGGTCATGTTCCTCCCCAGAGAGATTATAGAGGAGCTGGGCACCTAACAGAGAAAAATAAGCCTGTGTTTAAAATCAGTTCAGTGCACTGTGGCCATCATTGCGGGGTCTGTGTTCCCAGCGCAGGACTGCATGTGCAGAGCAATGCAAAGGTGTGGAGAACGCGTTTACCTCCACACCATTCGGGGTGTGAACTGCAGACTCTCCCTACGCTGTGAGGAGAGGGAGTTATAAGAGAGAGAGATAAAGGCGACACCAGGAGTGACTGCACTTTGCAGCACGGAAGGCCACAGTCAGCAGCCTGCCAGGAGTTGCCATGCCAACTGCTCGATCCTGGAAGGTGCTCACTTTTTTCATAGAAGTCAGAAGTTTCTGAGGGAGAGATTTTTTTTTTTGCCCCCCAAAAATCACTTAAGCGTGCAAACTTCATTGTCTTTCAGTGGCACTGGTGTGCCTAAATGGCTGAGGTGCTTTTGAGAATCCAACCCTGAGTGCTTAGCACCTTTCAAGATTGGGACCCTGGTTTGCGCAAGAATTGTTGCACGCTCTTAAAAACCAAAATGAAATGCACCCACCCTACCTGCTGGTGCTTGTACAGTATCTGCCTTGCTTGTTTAGTTTCACCAGTGATAAATACTATAACTGATCAGCTGAGGCCCCGAGTCCTGGTGTCTTATTACAACATGTGTGATGGGAGAGATGTTATCCCTGCCCCTTCCTTTCAGGGAGTAGCGATGATATGTATTCAGCTAGCCATTTTTCAACTAGGTGGTCAAGTTATCTCTGATAACTACAAGTTTCCCACCCACTGATTTATTACAGGTTTCTGAGTGGTAGCTGTGTTATTCTGTATCAGCAAAAACAATGAGGAGTCCTTGTGGCACCTTAGAGACTAACACATTTATTTCACTCCATGCATCTGATGAAGTGGGTTTTAGCCCATGAAAGCTTATGCCCAAATAAATTTGTTAGTCTCTAAGGTGCCACAAGGACTCCTCGTTGATTTATTACAGTGTGTCTTAAAGGGACACTGCTGGGTTTGGCAGCCCCCACATTAGCCTGATGTAAAATATGTGATGGGCCTGATTCTGGTCCCATGTTGACATTACACCAGTGCAGCTCCATGGACATCCATAGAGTTGCTCCTGATTTACACCTGTATATGTGAGAGGAGAGGATCGGGCCTCCCTAGGCATGTCTTGCATTGTCCAGGCTCGCCTCTGCTGACCCGTGACTGGTCTCTTATTTTCTCTCCATCATTTATTTGTGTAGATTTTGGAGCGGACGCTGGAACCGGACAGTTCAGATGAAGAGCCTCCTCCTGTCTACTCGCCCCCTGCCTATGATATGCATGTCTTTGACCGGCAGTATCCACAAGCTCCACCGAGCCCCCCTCCCAGGTAAGAGCCACAGCGTAGAGTCCACCCAGCATGAGTCCACTGTCTCGCAGGAAATAGCCAGGAGCAAGCTTGTTCTGGGTTACCGTAATGGGGAGCCGCTAGTGTTGGGGTCACGCTCTGAATCTCT
Source organism: Chelonia mydas (assembly GCF_015237465.2). NCBI lineage: Eukaryota > Metazoa > Chordata > Testudines > Cheloniidae > Chelonia > Chelonia mydas. Next base: position 8,432,065 of record NC_051257.2, read on the forward strand.
GAAAGGATACTGTTGGGGTGGAGCAAGTGCATTTCAACATGTTTATCTCATTGCCTATAGTTTCCTTTTACAGACTAGAGTGAATTTGTTTCCTTAACAAAAGGTTTTGTCTCCCACCCATATCTGAGTGTGCTTGGGAATGCCAGGCTGTGCATGCTGGCTTGCTGATATAGGGATAGTTGAGAGGGCCGGACCACATAGGCTGGAACATTGCTGAACTTGAAATGGTAGTGAATCAAACCCACAGGAATGCCAGTTCATAAAAATGAAGCAAGCTAGTAGGTAACAGAAACACCAGGCTGCTTTCTTTTGGGGCTAGTGATGATGTTGTGTACGCTGCCTTGTGGAGGAGGCACTGGTGGCTAAGAGAAGCGCGAAGCACTAGTGATGGGGCTTCTGACAGCTCCAGGAACCTCGCTGCCTCAGTGGGGGTGTTTACGACAGGAGAGCAAAAATTGGAACCATTTATATTTGAGTCTTATCTTTGTAGGAGGAGCAGGATGGGTCTGGATCTAAACCGCACCAGACGCAAAATCAAAACCCGGATGAGCAAAGTTTTTAGTGCAATTGCAGCACAAAATTTTTCACGCTTCCTATAGTCACAGTAGGTTTTGATGGAATGTTCCACCAGAAGGGGTGAAAGACTGTCCTGCAGCCTACCCCCTAGAAAACTTAGCATGAATGGAAAAGAGCCATCCTTTCTCCTGTGTTGCTAATTAGATGGGCTTGCACACCGTTCAATACACTGTCCTCGCTGCTGTCTGTCATATGTTCTATTTCACCATGTTGCTTTGGCCAGAGGTTGAGTGTTTTTGAAAGGCAGATGCGCCAGACACATTCCGAGGCTGCACAAATGGTGCTTCACTGCGTTTTGGCTGGCCTCTTGTGGAGTTGGCTGGTGAGAGTTAATTAGGATTGGGTGAGATAAAGCCAGAGGGGATGAATGAAGATCACAGCTGGGTGAAAATGTCTGCAAGGCTCTAGAAACTCAACAGCTGAAAGGCTCAGAAAATAACTCATGGGCTGAATGGAATGTCAAAAATTAGCTAAAAGAGGTGAGCTGTTGTTTCATCTAAACAACAGCAGGTGGTTTCTCTCATTGAGCCTATTGCTTTTCATCATTGAAAACAAAGAGATTTTATAGTCAGAAAATGTAGAGTAACAGAGATGGTGGCTATAGAAATAGCACATATGTCCTTAAATGTAGACAGCTCACTGCATTCCTCGGGCACTAAAGCCAGACTTCATTCATTGTTCAGTATGTCCTAGCAATCAGTTGTCATGTACTCAGAAGTAAAACTCGACCATAACCTGACATGCCACGCTCCCTGGGAACACCTGAAAATTAAGATCTCTTCCTGTACCACCTTGATGTGAAAACTATTGGGAACCTCCTGTGGAGCCAACCCTTTGGTCCTTCATACATCTGTCCCTGGTGTTTGCTTCAACTGAAAACTGCTCTATGGTCTGGGGTGAAGCTGCCACGCTTAGGCTGTCGACACAGAGCTGAATTTGGCCACTTGTATTATTAGTGGCTGGTTGAATTATACTCCAGTCTGTGTTAGTGCACATTCTGGCAGACCTTTGACAAGATGCCATGACCGTCAAGTCTGCTTGGAGAGCTCTGACAGTTGAAAATCAACCTATTACATTTCTGGTTGACTGGTGCCCCATTTTCAAACAGGAAACAACTTGCAGCACCAACTCCAAGATCTGCTTACATTCAGGGGAGGAATCCCACTTCTGCAGATGGTGTGAGAGACAGTGGCTGATGTCTTGACACTCCTTTGCTAAAGCAGCTCACCCACTGCTCTAGAGGAGTACCATGCGTGGATGGTCAGTACCACCAGGCAGCTGAAAACTAGTTTCTTACAGAGTGGAAGCATCGGTGGAAGAGAGAGTCTAACACACTGAGTAAATTCAGGAGTCCATCGCTGCACCTGCCTCTTTGTCCACTTAATCGTAGATCGTGGACCAGCCTCAACAGGGTACGCTCTGGCTCATCCAGAGTAGCCGCAACCGTATACAGGCATGGATTTCCTCCCTGTGCTGCGACTGGGGAGCAGTGTTGCAGACAGTAACTCATGTGGTGGAAGTGTGGCCAACCCAACATCTGGAGGGTGGTTTACCCCTTGCCTCCTGTGATACAGAGGCTATGCTTTGCTTATGAACCTGGACACTGAGCTCTGTCATTTCCATATGAGAGGAAGAGGAGCAATCGCTAAATTGTACTGTGGATTAGACGAGCTTAAAATGAACTGGCCAGTAGGTATGTCCAAGTTGTAATAGTTGTCCACTGACCTAGTAGATGTGGTGGAATCAAAAGTGCTAAATGGTGTAATGAGCCCTATACTGCTGAGAGCTCATTGAGATTCTCCTTTAGCTCGGCTGGAAGAGGCCTGGACTTCTGGAGCAGGAGGATCCAAATTTTATTCCTTTTGTTGCGGTGATGTTCTGAGTGGCTATGGGATGTGTATCACTGTGACGATTGGGGAGTTCCAGTTGGCCCGGGATTTGATATGTTTTCATAGAGTGTAAGGCCAGAAGGGACCGTTAAATCGTCTGAATATCACAGGCCATAAAACTTCAGTTACCCCTGCATTGAGCCCAGTAACTTTGCTTGGTTAAAGTCTATCTTCCAAAAGGCATCCAGTCTTGATCTGAAGACTCAATCCACCACTTCCCTTGGTAGTTTGTTCAATTTTACTGCTAAAAGTGGCCTGTTTTCTAACTGAAATTTGTCTGGCTTCCACTTCCAGCTATTGTTTCTTGTTCTGCCTTTCTGACCCAGATGAAAAAGCCCTTTTGTAGCTGGTATTTCTCCCTGTGAAGGCACTTAAATATATATTACGTTTGTTGGTGTCTTTTTCTGTCTCTAGTTTCCATTATTCTGTGATATACTAACAGGCTTTTCAGTGCATCTAGGTGAGAAAAGCTTATTTTCCCCCATAAGGCATAATATTGATGTGTGTGTGTGTGTGTGTGTGTATAGATATATATAATCAGATAGCTTGTCAGTGCAACCTCACAACTGTTTGCTATATACTGTATCCCTGAAATTGCCTTTTGGGGATACCAGTGGCTGTCCTCCTGACGTTCTGCGTAGAGGTGCGAACACATTACTGACCTGAGGGCAGCCTTGACAATTGGCAGAGAGCCTGAGGGCTGCGCCAGGTTTTTACAAAATGGATTTATCCAGCTACGCTCATCTGTCACTGTGAAGGCGGCATGGGGCACTCTGTTTTTGACCCAGCATTGTGTACTGGGATCTGTAGTTGGGTTGGCCACTTCTCTGCCGGTTCCATAAGATCTGCAGCTGCTAAGGAGGCTGGCTTAAGAGAAGCAGGCTCCTCTAGAGAGTGTGGCTGTGGAGGGTCAAGTGATGCAATTCACTGATGTAGAATTGTCCTGGGGGTGGAGGGAGAAACGTGCTCTTCCTGTTCCTTTAATCAAACCCAAACACCATATGATTCTTCTCTGGCTGACTCCTGCTGTCCCTGCAGTGCCTCTGCAGGATGGGTACAGTCAGAGTTTGAAAGGGAAGTTCCAAAGTGGGAGTTGCCTGGCAAGAGGCTTTTATTTGTTTCCTTCACCGTGTGTAAGTGGTAATGAAGACATTAACATTCACACGCAGTCATCATCGCCTCCTGCCACCTCCGCTGACTTTTATGCTTCACTGCAAGCCCTGAAAATAAAATCCACAGCTCCTGAGCTCTTAGAGAAAGCAATAGGTTCTCTCCCCGTCAGCACAAAATCTGCAAGAATGGAGCTCCCCACCTCCCTCCTCATCTCTTCTGTCCCCTGCCAGCTTTGTGCCTTCTTTCAAGCTTCCCTGTACTCCTCTCAATTAACGTACACCAGGCCCCCGCTGCCCCTCCAGCTTCAAACACCTCCTGGAAACCTGATAACTAGGAGCATCCAGACTCCGCTCTGCGTTTGTTCTCAGCGTTCTGCCTGCCTCTTGGTGCCTGTGGGTTGTTAGCTCTTCAGGACAAGGATTCAGTTCTTTGAGCAGTGCATCTTGCTTTGTGTAAAGCACCTTGTATGCTGACTTTGACAGATAAATAATAACTTCTCCTGGGAGGCTGTTAATTGGGGAAATCCTTGACACAGAGGCAAAGCCTGTCCCACATATGGGGAGATTTGGAGGGAGGGGGGGAGATGAAGATCCCAGAAGAAACCCCCTCCCCCAGAAAATGCAAAATAAAAGAAGCCAATTTCAAACTCCCAGAAATGCAGGCAGCCCCACTCTAGCAGTGGGTTCAATTAGTCTGTGGAATAGCCTCCCCCAAGGAAATGGGGTCCAGTGCTCAGGGTGTTTAAAACTAAACAAGATAAATCATTAGGAAAGATACAATGAGGGACAGTCCTGGCCGTGGTGACCTAATGGGTCTCTTCTGTGTCTGCGTTCTGTGATTCTGGGGAATGCTCTGGCAAACAGCCCCATCAGAACTCCAGAAAGAATTGACCAAATGAAATTGCAAATGAAAGTGTTAACAGACTGATAGGCAAGAAATGGCTGAGCAGGAAGGTCCCATGTCCCATTATCTGAGTGTGGTTATAGGGGAAGATAGAAGAAGTGGTGAGCAAGGCATGGCCTGTGCACCCAGAATGTGATAAAGGGCTGAGGATACAGGCTACCCATGTACCTAGACTGCCTGCCATCCGCGTACAGCGCTGATAGTGATGCCTTGGGTGCTGTTGATTCACATTCATAGGTTCCATTTGAAGCCTCTGGTGTTCACCCATTGCTGAAGCAGACAGATTTGACATGCAAAAGAGTCTGCTGCAACTTCCAGTCTTACAAAGCAATCTGGTGGTAGGGTTAGCACAGAGCAGGTCAAAGGACTTCTTGGTTAGTGATGTGCCTTCTGCTCTGTAGTGGCCATTACAACACTGCAGGGGTCACTTCCATTTGGTTCTTGAACTTCACCCTCTGGCGGAATCTAACCGTCAACAGTTACAGTTACTGGAATCTAACCGTCAACTCCATCCTCTTTCAATGGGACTGAAATGTACAAAACTTCACTTCATGTTACCCTTACAGGTTGCCACATCCAGTCACGCCACTTGGCTTATCAAGTCTGGTATCCTGCCTCAGCTCTGGCCCTATGCTTGAGGGTTTGAAGGAAGAAAACACCTCCCTTCTCTTCTCTTCCTCCCTTCCGCAGAGGAACGCTCATGGGCAATTATGCAGTGCTGCACTTTGTGGGGTTGGGTGGGTGTGATTTACATAGTTAAGGCATAACTCTCACAGTGTTGCCAACTCTCACAATATTTGATGATTTTCTTAAGACCTCAGTTCCTGGTGTCATTATCTGAGAATCTTGAGTAACAAAACCTGAAACAAATACTCATCAGCAACCACACACCACACAACAGAACCACTAACCCAGGAACCTGTCCTTGCAACAAAGCCCGTTGCCAACTGTGTCCACATCTCTATTCAGGGGACACCATCATAGGGCCTAATCACATCAGCCACACTATCAGAGGCTCGTTCACCTGCACATCTACCAATATGATATATGCCATCATGTGCCAGCAATGCCCCTCTGCCATGTACATTGGTCCAACTGGACAGTCTCTATGTAAAAAAATAAATGGACACAAATCAGACGTCAAGAATTATAACATTCAGAAACCAGTCGGAGAACACTTCAATCTCTTTGGTCACTTGATTACCGGCCTAAAAGTTGCAATTCTTCAACAAAAAAAACTTCAAAAACAGACTCCAACGAGAGACTGCTGAATTGGAATTAATTTGCAAACTGGATACAATTAACTTAGACTTGAATAGAGACTGGGAGTGGATCGGTCATTACACAAAGTAAAACTATTTCCCCATGTTTATGCCCCCCCCCCCCCCACTGTTCCTCAGACGTTCTTGTCAACTTCTGGAAATGGCCCACCTTGACTAAAACTACAAAAGGGCCCCCCCCATCGTCCCTCGTCCCCCGTCACCCCACCCCCCTCCCCGCTCTCCTGCTGGTAATAGCTCATCTTAAGTGATCACTCTCCTTACAGTGTGTATGGTAACACCCATTGTTTCATGTTCTCTATGTATATAAATCTCCCCACTGTATTTTCCACTGAATGCATCCGATGAAGTGAGCTGTAGCTCACGAAAGCTTATGCTCAAAGAAATTTGTTAGTCTCTAAGGTGCCACAAGTCCTCCTTTTCTTTTTGCGAATACAGACTAACATGGCTGCTACTCTGAAACAAAACAAAGTGTGAATGTCCAGCAGAGGAAAGCCTGAAAAAGTGGTAACACCGAAAGGCTCAAAAACTCAATGGCAAATAAAAAGAACTCCAAACTAGTTAGTTTAAAATTATTTTAAAGCCAAGCTTGTGATCTTTTGGGGGAAGGGGATGATGGCTGATGTGATTTTTTGAATGCTTGAGGTTGGCCCTCAGTTCCTATCAAGTCACTGGGAATTGAGGGCACTCACACCTTGAGGAGCTGGGTTCTTAGAGTTTGCAGAGTGAGCCAGAATGCTGAAATGATTGCTTTCTCATCTCGGTGTCTTTTTTCCCTGGCCTACAGGATTGATGTACCCAATTCCAGTGGTCCTCAGGTGCACAGACGGTACAGGAACTGGAATCCACCATTATTAGGCAACCTTCCTGATGATTTCCTTCGCATCCTACCCCAGCAGATGGACAGTGTGCAGGTGGGAGGAGAATATGTTCAACTATATAGCACCTAGACTTCTTAGGGTGACAAGTTCAAATCCTAGCAGGGTTGGTTCTGTCCTTCATCTTTCTGAAGTAGATCCACTGAGCAGTGCATAGATTACCATGAAGGGGCATTTCCAGTGAAAACCTAGTGATGCTGTGAGGTTAAATTCATCCCAAAATTTAAGATGCGCCAAAATCAAGTTTTCTACAAACCTATAGAAATATCACAGTGGAACTTAAATTTCAGCTATCACCCTTCTCCTATAGGGTTTATACCCTTAACTTTGCAGCAGGTGTGGTGTTTTAAGTATAGACAAGCCCTCTGGCTTCCAAGATGCATCATGGCAATTTTCATAGGAGTAGGCATTTGACTGGGTGTCCCTGGCCAGAATTTCCCTTGTCCCCCTCTATTATACAATATGTTGCAGACTGGCTGGCTGCTGCCCTCCCACCCCAGAGATAAGCTTCATTTCACTGGTGCCATATAAATTAGGGTTTGTGAACTGCCTTTGGACTTCAGCATCAATACTTCCTTAGCATGGTCCTAAAACTCTGTAGCTAGGCATCTCACAGTGTATCAATTTATGCATCTTCCCAGAGCTGCAATAGGAAGCTCTCTCCAGCAAGAAGCAAGAATGACCACTGAGCTAACTACTCGCACACCTAAATGCAAAGCTTATTTCTTCCACTTAGCTTTCCCACAGTATTTTCTCTGCCCACCCAACTCACATGTATATAAACAAGCAAACAAATCCATACATTAAGCTGTCTCTCCTATAGGCTAGGAGAGGCGAGACAGAAAATGCAATGAAGGGGGCTAAATTATAAGTAGACAGCTAGATTCTTCCCTTCCCTTTTGGCTCTGAAGGCACATCTACCACAGTTTCATAAATTATTGCCCTGGAGCTTCATCTTTTCAGGCTATATTACCTCTCTGGGAATAGGAAGCTGCCTGTTCACTGGGCTCCGGGGGAAGAGAGGTCCTGGTGCCTTTTTCCTTCCTTAGGAATTGTAGGCTATTGATTTTTATGGCCCTCTGAGACCAGCTACAAATCAGATAAATATGGTAGGCCAGGTGAGATTGCTACTGGATGGAATGTTTCTTCTCCTTCCCCTTTTGCATGCACAGATACATGCACAAGCAGGAAAATGAGAGAGAAAAGCTGTTAGGGTTTGTCTCAGATAGTGGAATTTGTCCGATGGTAAATTGCATCTTCAGCCGTTAGATGGGAAAAATAAAAGCTGTGCCACTTCGGCTTCCATCCGCGAGAGGCTCTGCACTTCTCCCCATGTCAAAGCCAGGTTCAGCCCTGGTTTGATATTGATTTAGCTATCAGAAGAATTCTAATAATTAATACTTGTATTTAAAGTGAGGCTCTGACTGTAAAAATGGTTTCATGGGATTCCACATTTATTGTGACTTTCTGATTTCCAGATTAGATGTTCTCAGATTCCAAGTTAAAAAGAAAAACCACACACTTTTTCTCCTGACTAGCCAGTCCTGCAGACTCAGCCTGAGAATCAAGCTGGGTACTTTCCTTTTCACACATCACTAGCAATAAAGCCAGGCCAAACTATCGCCTCATTGACTCCCATTGTGTAGCCTGATTGCTTTCAGTAAGTTTGTACATGTGTAATTGATTGGAACTTGGTAAACACTTCTATTGATGATGCTCAAGGAGGAAGAGAATCTCGCTCACTATCCCACAGCTGAGTTGGCTCTTCTGAGCTGGCTGAGAAATGCCAAGGAAAAATGTATGCACCATATAGTCAGCATATCTGCTGCTGATTTTGCTTGGGAGCAAATATGCTGGGGAAGAGAGTGCCCTTTTCACAGTTGCCTTTCCCAGTAGAGATTTTCACTTTAACCAAGATCAGGATTGAAGCCCTTTGCTAAGGCTGAAGTACAGAGAGGATGGGAGTACAGCCTGCTGTTGTCTAAACTGTGCTGATTCTGTTGATAGATAGGGACCTTTAATCTTCAATGTGGATATTCCAGCACCTTTCACAAGAGCTAAAACCTTGATTCAGCAAAGCACTTATGCTTCAGTGTCATTGAAGCCACTGGGACTTAAACACATGCTCAAGTGCTTTGTTGAATCCCGTCTTACAGTCACACATACTACCTGGTTACTGTAATGAGCTTCTCAGGGCCTTCACTGACTCTTCCTTTTTGTCATACTCTTGTCCAGAGTTCACAAAGTTGCCATCAGACTGTGCCGGGCGAGGGCAGCCAGAGATCCCAGGGCTCGTTGGACCAAGAGAGGAAGTGGAAACAGTACCTGGAAGATGAGCGAATTGCGCTCTTCTTACAAAATGAAGAGTTCATGAAGGAGCTCCAGAGGAACCGGGATTTTCTCCTGGCCCTTGAGAGAGGTGATAAGCCATTTCAGAGACTTATGTGTATGCTTTTCATATGCTTGAATTCCTCCTTTGCTGCAACTTCCAGCCCTTGGGCCTCGTTCTCCATTGCCCTACACTGAGTGTCATTGTTTACACAAATACAAAATGAGTGCAAAATGCAACTACACCATAATGGCAATGTTTTTCACCCACGTTGCACTTACGCTGCATTGGTGTAAATAAGCTGAGGGTGCAGTGCTATGGAGACTCGGATCCATTGGGAGCTGATGGCAGGGGTGCTTTCTGTTCCTGCTAGCCTGGCTTGATGGTCTTCCTCATGGCTCTCCTAATTCTGCAAAGTCCTTCCATCTTCCCCACCAGCTAATACTCCTTTCATGACCATCAGACCTATAGAAGCATTGGGTGAAATCCTGGCAAAACTCCCCTTGACTTCAGTGAGACCACGAATTTCATCCATTATCCTCTGACCCCTCCTCCCACCTCTTCTGAAAGACCTAGACAAAACACTCCCTCACCTGTGATCGGTCTCCAAAGGTTGGGCTTTATCATTACATCCTTGTCCCTCCCCAGATATTGCTGTTTTGATTATTTCCCTTTTAACCCTCTCTGCCTACAAAAAGGATAATTCTTCTTGGGTTTGGTGTATGATCACCTCAGTCTTTTAGTATTGTAACCTCTGTCACTGTAAAATACTGCTGGGTTTCCTAGAGCTTCTCATCACATTCTGTCTAGTGTCTCTTGCTAGTTGTTCTCAGCAGCTTTTCTGATGACACTACAGGGAGAAGTTCAGTGGTTTTGGTAACTTGAGGTCTCTTGAATGATGAGCTAGCCACTTCCTCTCTGCTCTGTCTTGAATGATGAGCTAGCCACTTCCTCTCTGCTCTGTCACTTTAATTCTGAACACACAGGCTAATTAGTATATTCCCGTCTGGCTCATCTCACCAATCATGGTATTTATCACTCACACGTCTCACTCTTGGTTTGGGAAAGCTCATCCTAATGCCTTAATTTAAATGCTCAGCCTCCTGTCCATCACAGCCAGAAAATCAGCTGCTCACTTACGATTTTCATTTTCTCTCCTTTGCCAGGGTAAGACTATCATTTTCCAGCCTGCTTCTCTAATCTCTGTCGCTAAAACATGGGTGGTGCGTGAAGCTTAAGTGAACAAATAGAAACCACAAAATACAACACACGGTGTAGGACCTAGATGGTGATTAAGGGCCATGTGATAACATTTCATTCATTGTGCATCTTAGATTGCCTCGCCTACAGTTCCCCCTTGAATCCATCTTCCCCAGGCCTGCTCCAATGTTCTGAACCTCTGAGCAGCTCTGGACAGACAGCCTTCTCTGTTTTCAAAAAGCAGTTCAACAGGGAAACATTTCCATCTTTCTATGAATATCTGGGATTGTTCCTCAGTGTTACACTAGCCTTATGTGTTGGATGGCCACTGTTTCAATTGGTGCCTTATAGTAGTGACTGAATACATATATAGTGAATATATGGTCAGTGTATATAATGTAAGTAGAGAGAGGCGCACATACTGAGTTAACTTGGCTGCTGGTACCTCAGGCTTTGCCTTGCCTGACTTTTTACAGTTGAACTGAACATTGCAGTGACACAGCTTTCTGTACAAAGTAGATGTGTGTGTGCGTGCACACACACTGTCCAACAGGTCCACCCAGCCTTTGAAATACCTTTCTGGAGCAGTGTTCTTCAAGTGAGACTACAGCCCACTGGGTTTTGCACCTCTCAAAGATTTTCATACCCACTGTGCTCCAGCTGTCCGATCCTTTCAGAGGGACAGTTGTAAAGGAAATGGGATTTCACTTGTTGCTTGAGTGCCTTGTGTGTTGGTTTTGAAGGGGTCTGAACTTATACTCTTGGGATTGGGATGTGGAGGCACAGAGCTACCACCAACTGGCGTTATGCTTTACATGTGCAGAGGGCTAGCATTCGGAGCCTGCGGCGGTGTTGGGGGCAAGGTTCTCTTCCTCTCTCGATTCCTCAAGCATTGTGTAGCCTCACTTTTCCTCTGAGGCAGAGGGAAACAGTGGAGAAAGCATGTGCTATCCAGCGCAGCAAAAAGACTGTTTGGAAAGCACTTGCCTAGGGTTCTTATGCTATCACTTATTACCAGCTGGGATCCCACTCCTCCACAGAACAGCAGACCTCACTTCAGACTGCGTTTGCTCACTTTGCTGACAGATGGAACCCAGAACAAAGCAAACCAGGCTAGGACTGCAAACTTGGAGCAGGCGACATTGAGGCTGCAATTCTAGCTTAGCTGCACTGCTTCAAAACAAAGCTGCACATTTGGGATCCAGATCTCAAATGCCCTCTAGTTTTAGATCAGGAAAGGGCCTTCAGCCCCAGGGTCTGTATTCAGCCTCACTATAAAGATAGGTGCCTATCTGCAAAATCAAGATCCAGGGTCAGATTTAACACACCCAGCATTAGAAGATGTGCTGATCTGGGGTTGTGATTTGTCTTTGAATCCATATTTTCAGAAGCATGAATATCTTCTTCTGACGCCTTCAGAGATGCGTGCAATTAACAGACAAGAGGATTATTACCCATTTGTTTTTAAATCTTTCCTGACAAGAGTTGTCAGCTTCTGAAAGTAAAACCATACAAGCCAATTTCTTTAAGTGTATTTCATCATGCTGGTGACATACCAAGTTTCTGAAAATGCTCTCACAAATCATACATCATTAAATCCAGTCACAACATTTGGCAATTAATTTCAGCTCACACTATACTTTGGGCCTGATTTTCCAGAGTGCTGATCACCTGCAAGTTCCTATTGACCTCAGATGCAGTCAGGGGTACTCAGCATTTCTGACACTCAGGATGCTCTTATTTGGGTGCCTACATGTGGATTTAGATGTCTGCCGTTTAGACACCTAAGTCTGAGCATTTTTTGCCTTCAGTTAATTATATTAGCATGGTCACATTTTTGTGCTATTTCTTTTCCATTCAAAAACCCAGCCTCTGGGTGAAGCAGATGCTTGCTCAGTCATTTGGGTTCAGCTGAGCCCAGCCAGCCCAAATGACTTCCTGTTTTTAACAATGCTATTGGTGGATCTCAATCCCAGCTCCCAGTTAGCCAGCCCTACAGCATGGTCCCTGTCGGGATGAGGCACATTGGCAGAGCAGTGTGGGGAAGCTGGCTCCAGTGCCTTCCAGGCTGTACCTACCCTCTGGATGGAGGACTTAAGAACATAAGAATGGCCATACTGGGTCAAACCAAAGGTCCATCCAGCCCAGTATCCTGTCTACAGACAATGGCCAATGCCAGGTGCCCCAGAGGGAGTGAACCTAACAGGTAATGATCTAGTGATCTCTCTCCTGCCATCCATTTCCACCCTCTGACAAACAGAGACTAGGACTTCAGCCTTCTGGGCTGTCAGTTCTGCCCCTTTCATAAACCATAAAAACAAATTTAAGATGAAGAAAAAAAATTCCCCCCGCTCCTGCCCCAGACTCCCTTCCTCATTCCAGACCTTGTTACACTGAAGCTGTAAAACGCCCTTGGCAGTGAGTGCAATGTAATGCCTGGCTAGGTCAAGAAGAATGGAATAAATGATTCAGGGTCCCAGGGCTAATTGAATGTTTTTTGTTCTTCAGATCGACTGAAGTATGAGTCAAAAAAATCCAAGTCGACCAGTGTTGCTGTCAGTAATGAATTCAGCTTTTCTTCTGTACAACCAGGTAATTTACAAGCCGTGTGTGAGCATATGATCACAGAGATCTCCTGGCAGCTGCTCTCATATTTTTAAGGCTTCTGCCGTTGCGTTGTCTGCAGAGGGCCACACTGCAGGTAGGTCTTCGCTTTATTAAAAAAAAAAAAAGTGTGTTTTAACCCAAATTAGCCAGCTTGGGTTAAAATAGCAGTAAAGATGTGCCAGTTTGGGTACCAGCTCAAGTTCAGCCCCAGGCTGCTTTATCAGTTTTAAGTCGAGCTGCTAACCCAAGTTAAAAGCTGAGTTGCCGTATCTTTACTGCTGTTTTAACCAGAGTGAAGAACACACCTTTTTTGCAGTGGAGACATATCTTGTGACATGAATGGCAGAGGGTGAAAACCTTCCTTTTGGTGGCAAATGACATCAATCCCTTTCTCCTTTCCAAAACTCCTTAGGTTTGGGGCTGGAAAGGGATTCTCTCCCTGGGGGGCGGTATCGTCAGGGACGTTGCGGGAGACTTCTGATGACTGTAAAAATAGTGTGATGTGAGTAGAAGTTATAGGGGAGATTTTTAGAGGCACAAAGGGCAGTTGGGACAGCCAGTGGGAGTTGAGGCCCTAATGCATGTCTTTGCTTGGAAAATCTCCCCCTTAAGTTTCCTATCCTGCAGCAGGTAACTTCTCTGTTTTCTCTCAGTTGCTGGAGCTGCTGGGAATGGGCAAAATGACCCAGAAAAGGGTGGCACACCTTTGCTAGCCTCTTTGCTACTTCCCCCTGCCTACATGATACTGTATTAATAGCGCCTGCCTTGTCACAATCCCTCAGCATTCAGAAAGCTTCGATTCCAGTCAGGTTGCAATAAGGAGACAGTAAGATGCAGTTTTCGGCTCCACTCTCTCTCTGCCTTAGTCCTAGAGTCCAGCACATGCTTTGAGCTTTGATCAAATGAAACTTGGAAACCATTATTGCTTCTACATTGGCCCAAGGCTAAAAGAGTCCTCCTCATTCCCCATCCTGGTCCTTTTCTCTCTTGCCATGCATGGCTATGTAGATTTTGCTTGGGAGTGGAGGTAGAATGAAGAGAACTATGCTCTAGTTCCCAAGTATAACAAAACATACCCTTGTCTAGCCCAGGAGGCAGGGATCATGCCTTGCAGGCATACCAACTATCTGAGTAATCTTGATTAACCTTAGGGACTGCATAGCAGCTGCCCCAAAGGACAGACAGCGTTGGTGTCTGTCAGTATCTTCATGTTGAACTACAGAGCAGGACACGGCAAATGGAACTATTCATTGAGGCTTGACGTGATGATTTTGGCTAAGGTTACGGAATTTCAATTGTGCCCAGATTTGATAAAGAGGGCGAGAAGCACAAGGATATGATTAACAAGGAGCTGTGACTCACCCAGATCAGCTGCCTGCACTAGTACAGCTGAGACTTCTAAACTTTCTCCATTCTTAATTAACTGTCTGTGTCATCATGGTAATGCGAATGGGCTTGGAGCATGATCTAATAACCAACTGAGAAATAAAATTAGCAGATTGGGTGACTTGGGGTCACTTTCTCTCAAAGAAGCAAGAGGCTTTTTGTTCAGCAAAGGGCAATTTTTTTTTTTTTTTTTTGGTATGAACAGACATTGATGGATGGGGCCTGATTCTGCAGGGCCTTGCACCTTGTGTAGTCATTTTGCATCCATTGTGCACAGGAGTGAAAGCTGCCAGGTCAGAGTGGTAGCACCTACAGCTGCTCTGCATTAATTCTGCACAGATAGCAAAGTTGTAGAGCACTGGAGATTCAAGCCCACAGGCAGGCAGAAATCACCCATAGCTCTGTTGAAATCAACAGAGCCACAGCTGTAATCTCTTATCTGTAACCCTTTTAAAGGAAGGGCTGTACTGGAAGCAGCTGAATGTGGAGGGTCACTTCCATCTCAAGAGGCCTAGTTAGTACTGTATCTGCTGACCTCCATCCTGTCTCCCATCCCATCTCTCCCCTCCACCAGAATCCAGCCCTTTCTGCATCCCACCTGGCTTGTCTCATTGAGACAGAACAGACTATCCCTTTGTTCACTAGGAACTGCTGGTAATTTCTCCCTGGTCTCCATCTTTTATGTGTGCTCTTTTCTTACTCTGTCTTATTCAGCTCAGGACAGAGATGCTTGCCAGCTGCTTTGTGGCAGGGCCGCTGTTTCACTGGAACTGGAATTGGGTCAGTGGTGATGGTTCGGCTTAGATTCTCTGCACACCCTGCTCCACCCCTACAAACCCCTAGTGACCAGATTTTTGCATTTCAGGTGACATAGCCCCTGTAACCAGCGAGGCCAGCAGTGCTGTGTCTGAAGATGCCTTATTCAGGGACAAATTGAAACACATGGGAAAATGTGAGTTTGTCTCTACGTTCCGTATTGGCAGAGGGAAGGCTGCGTGGCAGTAGGTGGGCAGGCAGAGGAGGTGAAGCAGTAAGGATTCTTTAGCACTGAATCTAGTGCTAAGGCATTTTTCTGCTAAAGCACTCTGCATGCGTGTGTGTGTGCGCGCGCATGTGCAAGCCAGTACCCGGGTATGCACAGATCTGCGAAGATACAGGATTCTTACCTCCCCTCCAAGCCTCAGAAGTTATTCATATTTGTCAAGCCACCCCGTGACTCTAACAGGGCAAGGCACATTCAGCTGGGAGTTGAGCTTTTGATTAGAAGGGGCTTTAATACGTTGTGCTGTGTAAGGCTGCACTAAGCTTGGCGAGGATGAACTGGGAGTATCAAATAGGGAAATCCAGATTGCACTAATCCATCTCCAAAGCCTGGAGCAGATTGGGGTTTGATTTCCATTTGCCTTCTGTAATCCTGGACTTCTGGGTCCTCTGCCCCACACTCTGCGCCCATCTGTGCTTTCCTTCTGGCCTGGGTGCAGCCCTGGTCAGAGATGGACCAACCTCCCCTGTGCCAGTTGTTTCAAACTTATGAGAGAGCTTGGTTTTGAGGAAGCTGCCACGGTAGTAATGCGTGTCTGACTCCTGGTGAATGCCTAGCGTTGCATTCTGGGTAACCTCAGCAGGAAGCCCCCAACCACCACACCAGCCATGCTAGGCTCATTCACCTGTTTCTCTCCCAGACTCGCTTCAGTGCAGCCCTGTGCCAGGAATGCCCTCTGCATCCCGAGTCCCCGAGCCACTCCCCTCCGCTCCCCTCAGCACATGCCTTTTCTGGACTCATTCCTCCCACAATGCCAACAGGAAGGGCATTAAGAAGAAAAGCAAAACTTCAAGACGTTCCTTCTTCTGAGCGTCCCAGCACATTAATAATAATTGCCTTCCCATAGTACCTGGGAGCCCCCGTCACAGACCAGCCCCCACTGTGCTAAGTGCTGTACAAACACAGAACAAAGGGACAGTCCCTGCCCCCAAAAGCTTCCACTCTAGCCCTGCTTTCCATGTCTCTCTCCCCCAGACACTAAGCTCATTGGGGCAGGGACCGTCATGTACAGCACTGAGGACTTTGTCAGCACTTAGCCCCGTCTGTCTAGGCTGGGGATGAGACCAGATCTCCAGCAAGCAAGTGGGTTAAAACAGTAAAGGAGGCCATGCTCTAGGTTCCATCACTCATGAAGAGAGTCCCCGTGATGTGGGGGGAGCAGCACTGCTCCCTGAATGAGTTTGTTCTTCAAGTGGAATCCATTTTTCTTTTCTTCCTACCCCACCCCAGAAGATGACACATGTGGCTTGGATGGATTTTCTCTGCCACTCACAGGCAGATCAGTTAGGTGTCTCCTCCGGTAGACACAGGCAATGGAGTGGGGTTTTGCCATTTATAGGTGCTGAAACTGGCTAAATTGCTCTGGCTGCTCTGACATCAGATCTGGCATGCTCCTTCATGCTGCAAGCCTGTGTGTATGCCTGTCTTCAATGTATGTATTGTATGCATGACTCCGTGACACGGATTGGATTGGGCTTCCTGGGAATAGAAGCAAGTCCTTTCTAGCTTCTGTTTAAATAATAAAATAGAGGCTAGAGAATGAGGGGTTAATAGAAACTCTTCCCACTTTTGTTCTTTCTTTCCAGCAAGCCACAGGCTACTCTCCTGTTGTAAAATAAATTGGGCACCTCACGCAGTTTGACTGACTCATGGGCCACAGTTTATTTGAGCTTTGTTTAGTGTGGGGGTGAGGGGAGAGAGGGAATTTGGCTTAGTCATGGATGAAGAATGTCATGGAAATCACAATCAAAAAGTCTGAATAGTCAGACCTTTTGTGTAGTCAATTGAATCCTTCCTGCAGGGATCAAATTATATTCTTTCTGATCACTGAAACTAGTACCAGTGCCTGGAAAGGTTTATTGGTCCTTGGTTTCCTAAGGCTAAGCAGTAAGGCATTGTGCATTCTGCATTCAAGCAGGCAAATTCATCTTGGTTTAGTCATCCCCTGCCCTGCAGCATGTAGAGGGCGAATCAAAGCCCCATCATCCCAAATGGATGGCATGGGAACTTGGCACTTGTCATACTTGTTGTTTGCTATCCACTTTTGATGGCTGGTTAAGAGCAAGCCATTCACCTGCCTGTTTCCTTTCAGCTACACGCAAGAAGCTGTTTGAACTTGCCAGGGCTTTCTCAGAGAAGACCAAGATGAAGAAGTCAAAAAGAAAACACTTACTGAAGCACCAGGTGTATCCTTTCAGCACATGACGTTGTCCTCCCACCCCTTGGTCACACTGAGCTTCCTAGGGATGGGTCCCAGTTCCCACAACTTGGAACAAAACTCTGCCGCAGAGGGCTAGAACGAGGCCTATGCCGGGGTTCTCCACCTTTGGGTAAAGGAAAGGGTTAGGGGGACACAACCATCCTGTCCGTCCCATATTTCTTAATGGCGGGGAGGTTAACAGGATGGGTGGGGGGAGGATCCTGGACGGAGGATCCTGGCATGGGGAAGAGGTTTCTTGGTATAGACAAGGTAGAGAATCCCTGGTCAATGCACCACTTAAATCTCACTTAAGCCCTGAAACTAGGGAAAAGATTTGTGCACGTGGAAGGGAGCTATAGCTTAGGAAGAAAACAATGTCAGTAACCAAAAGGTACATGTTTGCAACCCTCATAATCCAAGCCACAGCAGACATTCACAGCTCATGGTGTATGCAAGTTTGGATCCAGCTCTGAACTCCCCTGAAGTCTTGGTGTGTTTGGAGCTGATATTCTGGTTTGAGCCAAGCTAAAATGATTCGCTTGTTGCTGAAGCCCCCTTGAAACTGTATTTTGTGGGGAGAGTTTCTCTAGTGGCATGTTAATTTCAAAAGCACATGTGCTAAATAATTATCATGGCAGTCCTAGGACACTGCTCAGTACCAATGATGCAAGAGAAACCATGCTGGTGACTCGTCTATCAGCTCTTCCTCCCCTTCTTTTCCATTTTCATTTTAGCTGGCACATGTATAGAGACCTAGAGATAAAAGGGCTTTGTTATCCCCAGACTGCTCTCCTTAGGGGGGCTGCGTTAATACTCTCTGAAGTATGTTGCCTTGGTACCTGAGTGCCACTGTCATGGCCTCCCTGTTCTGTTATGACCCGGATCTCATGCCAGATAGCAGCAGAATGCAACTGGAAACATACCTGGGAACCACCCCCAATTCTTGGAGTCAATTGTGATGGGCTGTTTGCGAGTCTGTGATTTACTTCCCAGACTGTTGAACACTTTCCTTAACAAAGAGTGCAGCATGGGGACAGCGGCTTCCACAGCTAATCTTCTCGATGACGTTGAAGGACACTCGTGTGGTAAGACAATGTTTGTTTCTGCTAGAGAGCAAGTCTCCAGCTGATTTGCCCACTGCCTTGGTGTGTGTGGGTTTGTGACCCCAAATAGCAGGGGCTGCACACCAAAAATCAAGCTTCCTTCCTTGCAGATTCCTTCCTGCCTGTGACGCTAGCTGTTTGGAACCTGTTCCCTGTGTCGCCCTTTCCTAACGCAAAGAGCTAGCAGGCCTGGACCATCCCTGTGGCTAAATGTAGAGTGAAACAGGAATGGGGGAGCTCTCTCTGCACCAGAAACAGCATGGGGGAGCTCCCCCAAGCCAGAGACAGGATGAGGAACTCCCCCACTTTTTAGCCAGGCTCCTCCCATCTCTCCATTTCAAACCCTGTACTGTACAACGGATACTTCTCCATCTGTGTGTTAACTCCCCAAGGTATATGAATGAGGTTTGGGGTGAGCAGGCCCTTCCTCCTGGTCCCCTTCTACCATGTGTTCTGGCTGTCCAGCCCCCTGTTCTCTGTTAGTTCAGCTCCTCATCAGATGATGGGATCACCAAACAAAATGAAGTGGGGCTTGCTTCCCCAAGGGCCAGGAACACCCTCTGTAGGTTCGGGTGGGTAACACTCGCTGCAGCGTTGCAACAGGCATGCGTAGATTTAACAGAACTATAACCCAGTGGTGAAAGGTGTTGGATCAGCATCCCCGAGACCTGAAGTCCGTTATTTGTCTACAGGACAGCACGACAGCAGTAGCCTCTTCCCTTGACCCAGGAGAAGCACCACAAGGGGTGAGAGGGTGGTACAGTCTCCATAGCCCATTCACACCAAGGCCCATCTGCTGAGGCAGCCAACCAAGGCGCCAGCTGCACAGGTGGGCACTCATGCAGTAGGAAATGGGCTGATACTCACCTACTCATTTCATGTAGGACATGGAACTGCCATCTAACAGTAGTGGCTTTGTTCACTGTTAGCCTGGGGCAGGTTTGAACCAACCAGTGACCCAAGAGTGACAGTCACCTATATCCTTCTGCAATTCCCAGGCCCTTCCAGTCCCCTGACACTGCTGCAGCTTTGCCACCCAGCTTGTTTAGATACGGGAAAGGATCTCCTGAAGTTCTGACCACACAGGTCTGTCTCATGCCTTTCAGATGAGGATTTCCAAGCAAGAAGGCAGCAACTACATGAGGAAGAAGAGAGGCCGAAAGAAGGACAATAAATGGTAAGAAGTGTTTGGGGGTAATGTGCAGCTAGTTACAGGAATCAGATCAGCTATCCTGTTGCAAGCCCATCCCTCCCGCCCCCCAATGATTTGAGTGATGTAGATTAGACAATGGGGCCAATGGACAAAGTGCCAACCTAAGAAAATTCAAAGGATCTGTTGCACGCTGTCATGGAGAAAACAAGTGGCTTGAGCTTTATCCCTGGTGCTCCAACGCAAAGTTGAAACAGAGGGTATTGTCTTGGCTTCAGCTGTTTGTTCTTCCCTGGCTTTCACAGGATGGATTACTTCCTCTTGTTTCAGCTACAGCTGATAGCACTGGCCCCACAACATCCTTGATGACTTAGGGTGAAAATCACCATGCCTCAGAGAGGATGTGTGGAGTTCTTTGTGCTATGTGTTAAGGATCTAGGTAGGTCTTTGTGCATAAAGCCTTGCACATGGGGCTTGCATTGGGGTGAATGTCACCCACAGGGACTTACTCTGCCATTGTTGTACAGACTTCTGCCCCTCCAGCCCCATTAATAGCTGCTGTGTGGATAGCAACAGGTACTTTGGCCTTTGTACTGAAGAATGCAAGAGAAACTGTCTGGCCAATTCTTCCCTGTTCTTTGCTCTCCATGGAGAACATATGTGGGTGGACTCAGCATGAAGTTACTGATGAAAACCATGCAGAGGCTCCAGTATTCATGCCTGCCTGTTCCTATGCATCAAGTTCAGTAAATCCTTATGGCTTGGTTTAAAAACATCCAGTGCACAGTGACAGGCTTTGTTTCAGCACCATGAGTGAAGCAGCTTTGACTGAATACACTTCTTCCTCTCCCCCTCCCTACCCTTCTCTTCTAGATCCCAGATCCATTGCCTGAACTGGGCTTTATTTGTTAAAGTCTTAATAAGAAGATGGCTGCAAAGAAAAAACAATTTCCTTGGCTTCCCCCACTATCATCCTTTTCTGAAGTACAAGTATTAAAGTGAGGCACAATTTTTTCTTCCCAGCGGGTTTGAAAACACCTCTTTCCTATCCAGCAAATCCAGCCAAAAATCAGCAGCTGATCTGAATTTTTCTCAGTCACTGCAGTGAAGATAATGGATTTCAAGCTTGTGGGAATAATGGCCAATCCCTCACCCTCTTTGATATAAACATGGTTTGGATATGAATTAAAAACAATAACAACAATAATACATTGAAAAGCGGGGCTCTGGCTTGCGCATTTTTAAGCATATCACTGTAGCAATGTGATGTAACTTTACGCACATAAAAAAAGACCTGAAAAATGTTGTTTATTGTTATTGTTACTAAGAGTTAATAAGCCAGGATCCAGATCAGGTAATAGGCAGGATAATATAAATCGTCTTTTGAAAAAGAAAAGGCTTTCTCCTGGGCATCTCACATTGAATTAAACCTTTGCCTCAGGCATGAATAAAATTGCCTTGAACTAGACACCAAGCTGGGTCCAGTTTCTCCTCCAGTGTACCACTTCCTCTAGCTTTGTGCTGCTGCTCTTGTGATATTACGGTACCTTTACAGAGTAGGAATGGGGGGTGGGGGAAGGCTGAATTTCAAAGCTGTGTAGTTCTCACTGCTGATCTCTGAATTAGAACATATCCCACAGGTTCTCATTTGGATTGTTCATGGCAGTCGGCTGCTCCCTATGTAGCAGGCATGAGTTTTGGCTGTCTAGAAACACTTACCATATTAGATGGGAGGGGATTGTAGCTGGGGCCTTATTTGATTCACCTCTGAGTTTGTACATCATAGGCTAAATCCTGCTTAATGTGAGTCTCACAGCTGACTTCAGTGGGATCAGAATTTGGCCTCAAGTTGAGACATGAGTGGGTTTTCTTTAGCTGAGCCCATATGGTCTTGGGAGTTCTGGGCACAGACCTGAGAGCAGTTCTCATAACATGAAATGAAGAGGAGATTGGTTCAGAGCTCGCCAGTCAATGAGAGGATGACATCCCTCCTCCGGGCGAGAGCTTGGAATCTGGTGGCACAGTGGAACATTGTGGGGATTAAAAGTAATGCTCAAATCATTGGAATCGAAATAGATACTGTCAGGCTAAAAAAAATAGTTAAAAAGAAATTCCTTCCCTGTGCTACAAACAGCAGTGTCAATTACTGAAATAACTCCCCCCAAGCAAGTTTTCTTTTCTACATCAATACTGTCTATTTACTTCTAAGCTTGGGCAGTGAGAATAGACTAGTCCGTCTCACTTTCTGGGTCCCATGCAGTAGCACAAGCGCTGCAATGTTCGGGTTGCAAAAGCAGCAGGAAGACACACCGATCCAAGCAATCAGTCCAACATTTTTCATTGCCTTTCTATTAGGCTTTGTAACAAAAGCCCACATTGCAGGCTTAAACTCCCTGACAGGCTCCTTTCAAAATCTGCCGGAGAATCTGTATGCCTTTGAAGCATGTGCCAAGACAGATTCTTTTTAAAAGTTGCTGAGCATGAGGCTCTTGTTCCATGCACCTGGCATTCAATCAAGCTACTCAATGGAAACACGAAGGCAGTGGTGGGTTTCCTCGTCTGGGCCTGAGTAATTTGATACACTGTTCAGAACTAGTAGGGATGAGCAAAAGTGGATTCAGGCACACACAGCACTTCCTTTCAGTGCAGGACTTTGAGTCTGTGTGGCACGGAGTTTCAAGAGGTTCCTGATGAAAGGGTCCATGTGTCCATGTGCTGAAGTGACACATTCTCCTGGCAGAACGTGATTTGGATACTACACTAACTCCTCAACTGTCGCATATAGTGCCCATGACCTCCCAGTCAGAACATGAGCTGCTACAAACCCCAAACAGTGCAGTGGGCAAGTGCATGCAGGCTTGAATCAGGATGTGGACAGCAGCTATGCCCTGGGATCTCAGCAACTTTTGAGGTTCTCAAAGACTAAAGATCCTCTAAAGATTCAAATTCCCCCCACGCTGAGCTTGTTTTTGGTGTCTGTTCCTTTCAAAAAATAAATAAAAGGGAGAGGAGCATCAATGAGTCTTTTGGTAAAACCTCCTGAGCGGAGGAGAAATTTGCCTGCTTCAGGGACTAGAATAGTTTCAAGTGAGGTCATCCGTGCTCAGACAAGAATTCAGTGGCTTGGAAGCTTCTGCAGCACGCAGGATATGAGGTTCCTGGAATATGCTTTTGAGGCTGTTCAGAGAAAGGAAGCGACTAAGGGCCTGATTTTGGGAGCTGCCAGGCACCCACTGGCCCCTTTGAAATCAGTGGGTGCTACATTGCTCAGCACCACTCAGGGTAAGGCCCGAAGTGTGCGTGTCCATACATACGTATTGGTTGCTAAGGGTGAAGCTGGAGCACTACCACTGGAAACAGACGGGCTTTTGGAGGAGGAGGAGGGACTTTTATCCCCAGCCTTAGAATTGGAAGGTCTGTTTCTCCCCCACCCCCTTTTTCCTATCCTTAATTGGCTCCTACTTTAATAAGTGCTTGGCTGTTTCTCCCTCTCCTAAAGCAGCTCTGCATGTTTGGAAGAAAATCAAGCTTGGAATCAGATCAGCTTGTAAAAGTTCCAACTCCTCTTGGCTACTGAGGGCTTAACTTTGAGCTAAGTTTCCATGAATGCAAAAAGGCATCAACGGCCGAACAAACAGAAGCTCAGACTCTTGCTGGTAGGAAACTGTGCTGCCTGTCCCAGCAGAAACGCATTTTTATAAGACAGTCTGGTCTCCAGGAAGTGCTTTGTGGATTGGGGGGAGTGGGAAGGGAAAAATACAAGTGCACCTGTCCCTCAGGACACACGTGTTGTATGTTAGCAGCTGCCCCGCTGCTAAATTAGTGCTAGGTTTATTGAAATCTTTTACTCCTTGGTCTCTCTTTAGAAATCAGGTTGTGTTATAACACAACCTTATGGAGTCATGTTAACTAACAATGTGTTAACTGTCACTATAGACAAGGACAAGGTGTGCTTAACATTTCATCATCTTGTCATGGGTAAATCCGACTAGAACCATAGGGTTAACCACGGCCAGCTGACACAGTGCTTAGCACAACTTCTCCCTCTCTATGCTGACTTCTAAGACATTGTGTTAGTTAACATAGCTCCCCAAGGTCATCTTCTTAATACAATCTCAGGCTATATCTACACTTAAAAGCCTGCAGTGACACAGCTACGGCACAGCTGGAGACTAGTCCAGAGGCGACTTATTGCCTCGTTGTTCTAGTAGGGCCGATCTGGAGATCATAGAATCATAGAATATCAGGGATGGAAGGGACCTCAGGAGGTCATCTAGTCCAACCCCCTGCTCAAAGCAGGACCAATCCCCAACTAAATCATCCCAGCCAGGGCTTTGTCAAGCCTGACCTTAAAAACGTCTAAGGAAGGAGATTCCACCACCTCCCTAGGTAACGCATTCCAGTGTTTCACCACCTTCCTAGTGAAAAAGTTTTTTTCTAATATCCAACCTAAACCTCCCCCACTGGAACTTGAGACCATTACTCCTTGTCCTGTCATCAGCTACCACTGAGAACAGTCTAGATCCATCCTCTTTGGAACCCCCTTTCAGGTAGTTGAAAGCAGCTATCAAATCCCCCCTCATTCTTCTCTTCCGCAGACTAAACAATCCCAGTTCCCTCAGCCTCTCTGTACTGAACACATCTGTGAGGTGCTGAGCACCCTCTACTCCAGTGGTTCGCAAACTGTGGTCGGGTCTGCAGACTGTGTCTAAGGGGTCCACAAAAGACTTAGACTGGAAACTGAGCAGAATTCAACTATATATACAGAAAGTAGATTTCCAAAGGGGTCTGCACCTCCATTCGAAATTGTTTAGGGTTCTGTAAATGAAAAAAGGTTGAGGACCACTGCTCTACTCTCTTCAGAGTCAGTTGGAGGTTTGAGTGCTCAGAACCTCCCAGGACAGAACCCATACTGAGATGTGACTCTCCACTGACCCACATTGTAGGCATATAAAAAGCCAGGCAGAGTAAAGAGTATTTGGTGGTTTTTAGAAACTTAGCATTGCAGTGAATGGGAGGAGAATAATATTGTTACATGACTTCCTTGATCTGCGTTTGATACGCTGCGGGGTTCACATCTTTCTGGCTTTGTTGAGACTAGGATCTAAAGGTGTGGTGTTAGCATGTGGTAGCTAACAAGTGCTAGCTACTAAATGTCTAGTGTAGACAAGGCAGTGTATATGTTAACATGCATAGTTTAGCATGTGTTAAGAGAATACGCTGCCTTGTCTATGCAGGACTTTTAGGACATGCTAGCTAATGTGTTCTAACAATGCACCTTTAGATCCTAGTCGTGACACAGTCTTTCTGAACGATGTAACCTTGTAACCATTTCCAAATGTCCCGGGGGCACCAAATACCATTGTAATGGAGGAGGAAGGGTGTTTTTTTTTCCTTTTTAAAAATTCAGGTCTAACAAGCGGAAAGGCCACAAAGACAGGCTTGAAAGCCAAAATGCATTTCTTCTATAAAAATGTACAATACTCAGTGACATTTGTATCGCTTCTATACGAAATGGTTTAAAAACCAAAAAAGATTTGTGATGTTTGTGAGTGTTGCTATTTTAGAACTTATTTCTATAAGTATTTTTTTCTTAAAGATGTTTAATAGTAATTCATATAATAAAGTCACGTCGTACACTTAATGCCTTGGTTTTCTTTGCTTTTGATTTTTTACGGCCATGAAAAAAAAATGAGAAACTGAGAATCGAGTGAAACACATTTTTCTTTCATCTCACTTCTAGACATTGCTCTCAATGGCTCATCTGTTACCGAATGAGTAGCTCTTCTAAGTGAGGGATTCTTATTGCCTCACTCACGCTGACTGTGTAGTGCACAATCCAATAGGTGGCTCCAAAGAAACAGGAAGGAGGACTTCTCTGAACAGCCTGACTGCCATAGCAGAGCTCCAACAAGCTCTTGTCAAAGTGATTTGAACTACAGTTGGTCAGCAAATGGCTTCCCCCCCGCCCCCCTGAAATTTTTGACTATATCTCCATGATGCACCATAGTTTCCCCTCATGGAGACCAGAAGCAGTGCATCATGGACATCCCTGGCTATGGTACATCATGGGAGATGTAGTCTGTCTGGGAAGCCTGGCCCATAGAAAATCAGGGATATGAAATGACCACATTACAACTCCCAACAGGCACTAAGGTAGTATATCCAAATTGAAATATTTCAGTTTTTGTTGAAATATTGAACATCTGAAAAAATTTCAATTTTCCGCAAAAAACAGATGCTTTTCCTGTAAAACTGTATGTCAGTGGTTCTCAACCTATTTACCATTGGGCTGCATATGCAGCTCTCTGTGTGTTATGTGGGCCGCATCCACCAATATGTATACTACCTGTATGGCCCTGAGGATGTCACAGCTGCAGCTGTGTGCTGAATGAGCCGCAGGTTGAGAACCACTGCTTTATTTTATTTGAAAATCCAATTTTCTGTGTTTTTTTAAAAAAAAGAAGAGGCTTAGATGGAAAATTTTTAATCTGGTCCTAAATTGAATGCCTGGGCAGCTAATTGAGGATGGGAGGATATAAACTTTTAACATGAAATTCGGACTCAATATCACCCCTGTTTACAGTACAGGAGACTCTTAAACCCAAGGAAAGCTTTTCCTGGAATGTGATCCCTGTCATAGGCAGCTCTCCATCCTCTTCCTCCCCCGGAAAGACCCGGAATACTTTGCCACTTGACCTTGCAGGAGTAGCAGATTGGTGCAGGGAGAGCTAATGTTAGTTGTGGTAGTCATGGATTTGTCATGATTCAAGAACACCTTTTATGAAGGAGCTCGGATCATGGGTCAAGAAGAAAATTTTGAAGCTTTCTCATGAGGAGGAAAGAGCTTGAGGAATTCTGAATCAAACAAGTGTGGCCTGTGACACAACTGCCCGCTGTCAAGTCCTGCAATATATCGGTCTCCATCTTTGCTGTGGAGAGGAGCTGCTGGCAGTGACTGCAGGTTCAAGAGGAAGCAACGTGTCCTGAGATCTGTTCCTTCTGTGGGCAGCCCCTCCATATCAAACATGTATTGACCTACTTCAAGCTTCTAGCAAGTTACCAGTGCAGCTCTTGCTTGGACCAAAGATTCTAAGGCAGGATTTAGAGGTGAGTGAGGGGGCTTTATGTCTCTGATGGTTCATCACAGCATGGCAGGCTGCATCATACCCTCGCTCTGTGCAAAGCCCATGCACATGAGTTTTGCACAGGCTGGGGTAAGAGTCAGGCCCATTGACTTTAGGAACCATTAAGGAATGATTTCCCTAATAAATGAGTGATCCTGGCAGTTGCATTCTAATGTATAGGGCCTTTCCTCTGACATATGTAGGCATTTAAGACCTGATCCAGTGCAAGTCATTCCATTGAGTTTAATGGGCATTAGATGGAGCTCTTAGCCAGTGAAATCAATATCAGATCTTCTGTAGCTGGGCTTCATTTATGAACAAGAAATGCAGACCCAGGCTGCTCAGGGACAGTTGTGACGTCAGATCTGTGTGTGTAAGCTCACAGCACATCTACAATCAGCTATATTAATGTGGAACTGCATTTTATCAAAAATATGGTGTTACCCACTTAATGCTGAAAATAGTAAGTCTCTCGGGATGAAGTGTGTGCAGTTTCTTTAAACTGTTTCATTGTCTGGAATACACCAACTCCTCCATGTCTGTCAAACGTACATTCAGGCTCCTTCACATTGTCTCCTAGTGGAAAGGGAATACATTTATTATAAGGTATTATTTCTGAAATATGTGTTCTGAATTTTCAACACCACACATTTCTACTCGCTGATGGATCAGTATGTCTTGAAGCGTGAAACATTATTGAAGGTAGACAATTTAAAGCAAGCTGGAGCTTGTGGATCTCACTTCCTCAGAGTCAGTGGCAGCATCTTCGCTTTTTCTCAGTCTGTGCTTTGAGTTCTGACACCTAACATCTCCTAAAATTTTGAAGTGGAATCTGGTCAAAACAGCCAGTTTTGGCAATGCTGTTTTGCGAATCCACCATGATTCTGATGGTTTGCCATAAATTTGCCATGTTGCTCAAAACTGGGCCTAGGAATGCCTTGTAAGTTACACAGTTCTGGTCTGTGGCAAGTTTGGGATAAAGCCTGAAATCAGGTGAGCTGTGATTACGGAGGCCAGACCCTCAACTGGCGTACGTAAATCAACATAGTGTATCAATGGAGCTTTGCAGCTATACAGCAGTTGAGGTTCTGGCCCACTTTGTTGAGGAAGATTTTTGCCTGGCTCAGGTAATCAGACAAGTGCGCCTATAAATATGACGATGAATGAATGGCCAGGACCAAACACATTGGATGAAAAAATATAAATCTAACGTTATGAGGCTGTCTGATTCTGAACTTGACAACGTTTCGCAGTTTGGCCTCTGTTCAGAAGACCTAAATCAATGCTGCATCTTTGATGGATTATTTTTGGGATGAGTAGAGAGGCAGGCATTGCTCTTACTTTTCATGCCTTCAGATGCATCTTTTTCAGTCAGCCTTTGCAGGCCGCAATACAGTAGGTGCATTGGCACACCACTGCAGGCTTTAATGCTGACTTATTAGCGTTCACTGGCCTTTAAGACCACAGTAGCCTCTTATTCTTGTTCTGGAAGGATGCTCTTGTATTTAAGGTGCAGGATAAATAGACAGCTCCAGACCTAACTGTAACCAATTAGTTAGGAGCCCAGAGCTCCCTTCCCGAGTGATACTGGCACTTGGATACCACAGGGATGGGACCATACAGGTACCTAGATTGACTCAAACAGTCACTGGATCATTCTGCTTTTGTAACTAGGGGAGAATTATCAGCCTGAGAGGCGCTTTAAGCCAGTGTTTGAGTTCCCCCATTGACAAGCATGGATTATTACTTGCAGAGGGGACCATGGGTTGAGAGCACTCTCCTAACAGCGCTCTCTGTTAATTTCCTCTGAAGCACCTGGCATTGCCTACTGTTGGAAGACAGGATGCTGGGCTAGATGGACCATTGGTCTGACTCAGTAGGGACATTCTTATGTTCCTGCTCTTGCCTTCCATGGTGTATTATCCTGTTTGCTGCCTCCTGACCTTGTCTTCATTTCCCTGAACTACATCTGGGTGCTCTGCTGATTTCCATTTGCGTTAGCCCTGCACAACTCCCTTCGCTCTTAAAGATGTTGGTTCCCCACCAGGCCTGGGATTCTGTTGCCTTGCAGTGGCCAATCCATGAATTGCACAAGGATGATTATTTATTTTTGGACAGGCCTGAGACTGCAGCCACACAATAAGGACCCCATGGATGGAGGCAGGGCAAGCTTCTCTAGGAAGGGAGAGGGTGATGCAGTCTCCATTGCCTGGACTCTACAGAGCAGCAAGGGGGTCAGTTTTTAATATGTTGCTGTTTTATGATGTGGGGAACTTGTCCTCTAGGAAATAGTCTTGAGGCACCCATTCATTTCACACCAGCCCCTGCACAACAGTTGAGCTTTCAGTCACTGGCAAGGATGCAGCCTAACTGCTGATGGAGAGGTTTGCAGCCTCTTGAGCTGTAAAGGGGTGAAATTTACAGTGTGGGGCCAGGATTGTACCCAAACCTCCAGCTTTAAAGAACATTAACTAACTCTCCATAGTGGGCTGCTAGAACTGACCCTTCTGCTTATTGTCCTTTGGATTTCTACAGAAAATCCAAGCCTTTTGGTGCCCCTGCCCAGCCAGCCAGCAGAACTGAACTCCCAGCTCCTCTCCCCACTGGAGACGTAACTCCAATTGCTACAGCAATCCATGCAAACAGACCTGCCTTGCAGCCTACCCTCAAAGCCACCAGCCCAGCAGTATTTTGGAGCAGCAGGGAGAAGCAAATTCTAATGCTGGGGGCCCCTTGGAGCGAATGCTCTGTCCAATAAACTTATGAGGAGAGAAGGCGGTCTCCAAAGCAAAACCCTAAAGTTCAGTCTGTAAACCAACAGGCAGCCAGTGCAGATCATGTGTGTAAGATGCACCTAAATGTTTTGTATCTAGAGATAGTTGCTATTAGTTCAGAGTTTATTGCTGCTGGGAAGAACTTCCAAGGCTTGGGCGCTGTGGATAGAGCCGAGGCACCTACAACAGGGGGTCTTGGTTCTGCTACTGACTGGCTGTATGACCGTACCCAGATCACTTCTCATCTCTCTGCCTGGGTTTTCCTTCTGTACAGCTGCTAAAATAAAGGTCCCTGAACTCACCAGTGAGTTGTGAAGCCTCCTTCATGAGAAGTGCTTTTAGATCCTTGGATGCAAAGTGAAAAGGAGTACTTGTGGCACCTTAGAGACTAACCAATTTATTTGAGCATAAATAAAATGCAAAGTGTTAGACAAAGTATTATTTATTACCTTAATTTTAAAAAGCATGAGGCTGAAAAACTGAAAGCTTCAGCTGAAAAGCTGAAAAAGTGAGTGCAAACTTCCTATTGCAGCAAGTAATTTTCATCATTAATCCACCAACACTGCAGTTATAAATAGTGGAAAATTGGAGCTTTACAAATGAATTTAAAGGGTTAGTGCCTGCTAACTGCTTAGTGTGGCCATGAATACAGTCCTGGACAGCTATTTGTAGTTTCCTTTTTTATTCTCTGTCTCTAATGGGGGGAGTTTGTTCCTCTGCGAAGAGTGAATTGAGATGATAAAATGGTCCCCAACTAAAACTCTGCATCCAAATCACTCAACGCTAAAGGTGGTTTTGGATCTGGATCCAATTTTGTTGCTTGAGGACAATCTCTAAGATAGATTTATTGCCTCTTGTGTTTATAATATTTGAAGATAGATTGAATGTCTTGTGTCTGAAATTACCAAGTGTATTTTTCACATTGACCTATCCATAATTAGAGGGAAACAGAGGAATGTATCTAATAAATACAGATTACTTCTTGATTTCCATTTCTTGGAAGTCAGGTTCCTGGAAATATTGTAACAGTGAGAAGGTTATTGATGCACAGCAGATAACCTTGGTATAGCTGTGAAATCTATAAACGAAATAAAATTAAATTAAAAAAGGAAAATCAGGCTGGGTAAGCCAGCAGCTGACAGGCTAAATGTTACATCTGCTGCCACACGGTGGAAACATAAGGTACCACCTGTCCTTGAGAAAATACCCCATAACAGCCAGGCCTGATTCTCTGTGGACTAGCCCCTGGGGTGGTCATTTTATACCTGTGCAAAGAGCGTGTGAAATGCTACTATTTGATACCCATGTGCGAAGAGGGTGAGAAAGGATAAGTGACAACGCAAGCTGTAGAGCAACCGAGAACCTGGCCTTTTAGTTTAGATCCCCAGGCTTAACCGTTGTCCAAAGTTGTCCTTAAACTGGAGCAATGAACAGCTGTCCTCAACTGTAATAGAGAGGTGTGGCCTGTAGAATCCACAGGTCCTTGTATGTGCTGCTCTAGCTTGATCCTAGCATTGAAGTAGGCAGGCCTTTGTAGACACAATGGTCCCTTCTGGCCTTTAGTACCAATGAGACTCTGACTCCATAGGTCTCACCTCTATAATGCAACAAAGACAAGAACAGCCTCTGGGTACTCTGGAGATACATGCGGCCTCTAATTCAGTTATTTACCCTCTCCAGGCCTCAGTTTCCCTCTCTGTAATCGGGGACTTACTGATGTCCTAAGGCAGGGTAAGTATTAACAAACACATAGCTGAGTGCACTCAGATCCTCATATGGAGGGAAACATCTAGCTAGGGCAAATGCAAAGTATTATTTGGATGGGGGGAGTGTGGAGTGAGAGAGCAGGAGGAAGTGAGCTGCAGCCTCAGCAAGGCTACATGATTCTGAAGCCATCTGGGCTTTATTCTTAGACATATGGTATAAGCTTAAGGACTTTAATTTGTGTAAGTTGCTAGACATATGGATGCTGTACTCTTGCACTCTCAGATGAGCTTTCTTCCTAAGGGAAAGATTTAATGCCTGTCACAGTTACTGATCATTCACTCTCTCATCCTTTTGTAAGAAACAGATAAAAATTATATAGGTGTCCCTCTTCCCAGGACTGCAGCTGCCCCTCAGCTTGGATGTCCTCCTTCATCATCCACCAGCTGAGATAGGAGTCTGACCAGGCTAAGGCAAAACAGATTAAACAAATCAGTCATATACTAGGCATGTCAAACAGGCCTTAGTACATTTTTACACGGGTTTGGTGGGTGTAATGTGGTTACGACTGTTTTGCTTCAAGTCTGGGATTTTGCTATCAACATTGAAAACCCAGACACTTCATTGTCTTCACTGACAATAATTCTTAAGGCCAAGAGTTTTGGAAGTGTGAGCCTATTTAGGCATCCAAATAAGTGGCCTGATTTTCAAAGGTGCTGCCTGTCACAGTGTAAGGGTAACTGCACCTGTCTCCCCTGCCTCCATGGTCCACATCGGGAGTGCCTGGTCTGGTCTCAGGTTTCTAGCTGTCACCTGCCTCTGGCAATGTTCCTTCTAATTTTTGACAGGCCATGTGCACAAAAAATTTCTTCTGTGCAAATTTTTGCACACGTGGTGTTTCTCCATGTGCGCGGGGTTTAGGATCTGTGTGTGTGCACACACAGCTTAGAGGGAACAGTGGTCTCTGGGTAGGGACCCTTGTCCCACTAGCCTCTGGCTGGGGTTTTTAAGGCTGCACAGCCCTCTGCCTTACACTGTGATAGTCTCAGTAAGCTAGTGTGCCTAAAGGCCAGCACCTGGGCTTTGCTTTCTCTCCCAGGGCTATGAACAGCATACTGCCAGCAGTTACAAGTTATCACCCAGCTCTATCTAAGCAAGCATCTTTATTCCTAAGGTAAAAGCAGAGAGAACGATAATAAAAACAATACACAGAATTACTCACACACTAAACACGCCAGGAATTACCTATCATTTTATGGGATCCTAGTAGGCCAAAGTCTTCGCAACCCTTCCACAGAAGGTCCTGTCTGTTTGCTGGATCAAAAAGAAGATCCTGGGTCACTTCAAGCTTGTCCTTTTATACCAAAAGCCCTTTTCTTTGTCTCCTAGTCTCTGGAAAACCCATCTTGAAACAGTATATGCAAACCAGTCCGGAGACGGTATCTCTCTAGAGTTGTCTCAGTGACTCACCTTCATCAACCCCCTCTGTTTTTTGTTCCTGTAGCAGCTGTGATAACCCTCCCCCATGGAGTAGAACACAATCATACATAAACCATTCATAACTAATACGATATTGTACATAGCTATCGCATGGGATTACAGTATCTGTCATGCTGCCCCCCCAGGAGCTTGTGTTGATTTCAAGTGCTGAACACTGGGCGCTCAGCCCTTTTTGAAAATGAGGCCTGAAAATGGAGGATGGGATTATCCAAAGGGTTCAGCATCAGCCTAACTCTGAAATCAGTGGAGCTCCCTATGGGCTTATGGCTCTATCTGCACCGATCCCAGGGCAGGGACTAAAAATTGCACCAACCCGTTTTCACGTCTAAATTTTGACACACCTGGTGCTGCTGATTTTGTGATTGCAAACTGTGTTTTCCAATCCATCTCTCCTTGTTTCTCATGCAGATTCAAGTAAGTATATGTGTGTGTGTGTGTGTGGAAAATGCAAAAGTGCAACTTTAGGGGCCAGGCCTCTGAAAATTTGCTGCATTTGATTTCCATTGGCATGTCCTCTTTTAACCGTCAAGCACTCCAGGGGACAAGCTGAATAGCCTAAGGAAATGGCAATTACCAGGCATTGCTGGCAATAGATAAAGTACTAGAATAATGCAACACTTAGTGTAATGTTCAGTCATTCATAGGACTGTGCCTGGGCTCCTCACTGCATGAATTGCCATTGCCAAAGAAATCGCCCTACGTTGTAAGAATGATTTATTTGCAACACCACAATGTTCTCAAAGACAGTGTTGTAATAGGGGAAGGGTGTCACTTCATCCTCACCCCCAATAAAAGACACTGTTTAGACATGAAAGCGCTTTTTGTGTAATGGAAGGGTGATCAAGGCAAGGTAAGGTGTGACTGAAATTATATTCCCTGAGGGAGATATTTCAGGATGTTTAATCATAGGCGCAAAATGTAATTAGAAACAAATCACAACGTTGACTAGCAACAAGCCACAGCCAGGCTATTTTTAGACTGCCAGAGAAATCGTATCAGCCCATATGTAGAGGGGCTGCAAAACTGGCAGAAGTCCTCTTGGGAATATCCCTCTTAACAAGGGTTCCAAAACAGCCCTGTGTCAGACCCCTTTCTGCCGTCAGTATAGTGGCATGCAGGGAGCATAGGGATATGTTGGGGGACAATGTGACCATTACCTCCTGCTATTCAGAGCTGCTGCTTCTGGAGCTGTTATACTTTGCACATGGGGCCATTCCGCTCTGGGGTCAGCCCCAGAGTCTATCATGTCTTCCCTTTGGTTCGTGCATTGAATTCAGCTTAGCCAGAATTAGGGATCATCCTTTCTGAGAGCAGCCCAGTCCTACAACGGCAAGCCCTCCATCCTTTCTGTTACCACTCAGTAGTTCTCTGTTCTCCAGGGGATCATTCTGGCCATAGCTTGAGCCTGTTTTTGCAAGTGGCAGCAGTGCATGCTGCATGGCTTGTTCCAACTGTCTGATGAAGGGATTAGTTTAAAGAGCTTGTGTGTGCAGGATCCGAAATAATGTGTGCACTGGATCAGAAGTTGTGTGTGCAAGATAAGAAATCTTGCCATATCAAATGGGCTTCTGGCCAGTTGGGATCATTTAAAACAGAGAGAGTTGGCATCTAAGCAAGGAGATTTCCTGGGGAAGCAGAAGGGGCTGGCACATGTGACCATCCCCAAATGCCACGTGGCATCCATAGGAG
Organism: Chelonia mydas; assembly: GCF_015237465.2. Taxonomy (NCBI): domain Eukaryota; kingdom Metazoa; phylum Chordata; order Testudines; family Cheloniidae; genus Chelonia; species Chelonia mydas. The sequence goes on from NC_051257.2 coordinate 8,466,515, forward strand.
CTGGGCCTGGATTGTGCCGGCTGTTGGGTTTGGGTTTGGGGGTTTCTTTGTGGCATGACAATGCATGGCTAGTGTTGCCAATCCTCCAGGATTGCCCAGGAGTCTCCAGGAATTAAGGATGAATCTTTAATTAAAGATTACGATTTTCATGCACGTTGTAAGGAGAGTGGTCACTTTGGATAGGCTATTACCAGCAGGAGAGTGAGTTTGTGTGTGTGGTTTTTGGAGGGGGGTGAGGGGGTGAGAGAACCTGGATTTGTGCAGGAAATGGCCCACCTTGATTATCATACACATTGTGAAGCGAGTGGTCACTTTGGATGGGCTATTACCAGCAGGAGAGTGAGTTTGTGGGGGGGTGGGGGGGGGCGGAGGGTGAGAAAACCTGGATTTGTGCTGGAAATGGCCCAACCTGATGATCACTTTAGATAAGCTATTACCAGCAGGAGAGTGGGGTGGGAGGAGGTATTGTTTCATGGTCTCTGTGTGTATATAATGTCTTCTGCAGCTTCCACAGTATGCATCCGATGAAGTGAGCAGTAGCTCACGAAAGCTCATGCTCAAATAAATTGGTTAGTCTCTAAGGTGCCCCAAGTACTCCTTTTCTTTTTGCGAATACAGACTAACACGGCTGTTACTCTGAAACCTATCATGTGATGAAACCGCAGGCTCTCGGAATACGTCCAGCCAAAACTGGCAACCCTGTGCACCATAGGGCGCGAGGCTGGCTGGGCAGCCTGCAGGCTCAGCTCCTCCGTGCCCAGAGCACAGGGGGTAGCGCCACAAGCTTGGGTGCCATGGCCGTGCTGGGGCGTGGTGTGCCTGGGTCACAGCCTGCCACGGCCTGGGGTGCCCTCGAAAGTGGGGCTGTCTCTTTAAATAAGGGATCGCAGCAGCCTCCCCATCGGCTGGGGAGCTCGGGGAATGCCCTCAGCCGGGCTCTGGCATCGGCTGCTTCTGCCTGGTTCATCAATCCGCCTCGGGCTCTGCTCAGCCATTGGCTGCCTCTGCCTGGCTCCTGGAGCCATCTCGGGAATCCTCTCGGCCACAGGCTATGTGGGCCTGACACCCGCTCGGTCAGGCGGCCGGTCGCTCACTTCCGCTTCCGGGTGAAAGTGCGGGCCGGGGCCTGCTGGCGGGGAGGTGGTTGTTAGGAGCCGCGGTTGCTAGGGGCGGCCTAGGGCGGACGTGGGGCAGCAGCAGCATGGCGGGGAGCCGGCTGGAGAAGCTGGGGACTGTGTTCACCCGGTACGGGGTCACCGGGGGCGGGACTGGGGAAGTTTCCTGGGGGCTGCTACGGGCAGGTCCCAACTGCCTGGGGTGTGAGAGGGCAGGTTCTTCCCCCTCCCCGCTACCAGGCTGTCTGGCCTGTGGGGTCCCTGTTGACAGGCTCCACCTCCCTCCCGTGCGGGGAAAGGGGCTGTTCCCTCGGGGGTGTCGGTTGGGGTCGGGGAGGTGGGCGAAGGGGCTGGAGGAGGGCTGGTGCCCCTCGAACTGATAAATGTGTGTGTGGGGGTACTGTGCTTGTAGGTAGGAGCTATAGGAGGGCAGGTGCCCCAGTGCAGCACGGGTTCCCACAGGCAGGTTGTTTCCCTTCTCTCTTGGGCCTTTCAGCGGGCCTGATTTTCACCTTTTTCCCAACTCACGTTCTTTCTCCTCCCTTAGCGTCTCTCTCTCTCTTCCCCCAGGACACGGGATCTGCTGCGGTCCAGGGTGCTGGCTGAGGCGCAGAAGCCCTTGTGGTTCGATGTGTATGCCGCTTTCCCTCCACTGAGGGAGCCCATCTACCGGGAGCCCCGTCAGCGCTATGGCAAAGCGAAGGATGTCATCCCTCCCCTTCTGTACCAAGAGGATGAGATCCGAGCGTGAGTTCTGCCGTTGCCTTCCATCTCTTTCAAGTTTTCCTGTAGCACAGACACAGTATTATCTATGCCAGGGGTGGCCAAACCGTGGCTCATGCAGCTCTTTTACAGTTAAAGTGCTGCTCAAGGAGCCCCCTACGCTGTCCTCCCATTCTCCACCTACGGGGGGCGAGGGAGAAGCTCGGGACCTCTGCATTGTTGGGGGGTAGGGGCTTCTGCCCAGTGGGGAGGAGGGTCTCGGGGCTTCAGCCATGCAGGGCGTGCCTGCTGGGGTTTGGGGCTTAAGCCGGGGGTGGCCAAATCCCAGCAGGTTAAGCTCCAAACCCTGGGAGGTGCCTCCTGTGGGACTGAAGCCCCAAGCTCCAGCGTGCTGGCCCCGACTCTCAAACTTCTGAAGATTGTCGTATTCCACTTAGAGTGTCAGTGAGTTCTGATCTATGCCCTAAAACACGCAGGAGAGGTTTCAGTTTCCCTTTGAAATTTGCAGTACGCTGCAGAGGGTGGCACTAACAGCTATCCAACAGATGGACCTATCTGTCACACCTTACTAAAGCCATTGCTCCTATGTGGAACTTATTTATTTGTTTAGAATCTTTAAAAGTGTCTCTTCCATGTTTGAGGCATATGTTGAAATTTGTTTTAAATGATAGATTAGGAGAAAAATACAACAGCTCTTTAACCATTGTTTACCTCTGGGATATTTAATTAACTCTTATGTGCTTAGCTGTTCATTTGTACAATAGTGAAATTGTTGCCCATGATCCTGCAGTCTTGCGTTTGTGGATGTATGTGTTTATAATCACTGAAGTAGACTTGAAAATGATCACTTTAGATCAAGTCTAGTTTACAGTGGGAAACAAGCATCTACAACACCACTTCAACCACCTGGAGCTCTTGTGAAGCGCTTTGTGTCAACAGAATGCTTGTAACAGTTAATAAGTGTTCAAGAACTAGTATAGTTGCATTTATTCTGCGTATCAGTGGCCACAAGGTCTTGTTTAAAGCAGGGTCCTGGGAGCAAGGGCCCCCCAGGTTTTATCCCTGTCATGGTTATTAATCTGTTTTGTGACCTTTGGCAAGCCATTTTACCTTTCTGTGCTTCAGTTAACCCATCTTTTAAAAAGTAATAATATTTCTGTGCCTCACAGGTGTGTAGTATGGATTTAAAAGTGCGTGTTAAAGTACTTTTGAGATGTTTGAATGAAAAACAATCTATAAATGTAAAATATAGTGAGTGGGAAGAGAAGTAGTCAAGGAAATCATCTTTGCTCTATCCTAAACTAACTGTTCTCTGGCTTCACAAGTTCATTAACATCTCTGCCAGAACTTATCACCTATACACGGATTAATGAGAAATTCAAACTGTATTTATTTTATTGAATAGGACATTTTATGAAGCATATGGGAATGGTCCAAAAGCCTTTGAACTGTCACGATTAAACTTTAAATCCACCTGCCAGAGGTAAGCTTCATGTTAGAATTAAGCTAGAATTAGCTCTTCAGTTTGTTTAATGGAATAAAATGTTTTGTTGCTACTGTTTGGTAAGTAACAAACATCTTGAATTCTAGGTTTGTTGAGAAATTCAATGAACTGCAAAAAGAAGGAAAAATTGAGCCGGAAAAATTGTTTGAAGAAACAGGAAAGCAGCTTTTAGCAGAGGGGATCATTCTACGAAGAAAAGGAACAGCAAATGTATGCATTATTTAAAAAAAAACAAAAACAAAAAAAACCTCAGAAAGGTGGCTGGTAAATTGATACAGAACCACTTTTTAGGTCACTAGTTTATATGCATCCCAAGTCATTAGTGACAAAGGCATTACTGTTTTGTGGCACCTAGGTAAATTGACAGGAATTGGGCCCCCTTCTTGGAAGTTTCAGCAGAAAAGTCAAGAATTGAGTCAGACATGGAAAATTAACTCCCCTCTCTGCCATAGAAGTGGTCATACCATGTCAAGGTTGTACATTTCTGGGACAGAGAAGGAAACTTGCACTGTGGCTGATGGAGGATTTCAATATCCAGGTCTGTCAAGCCAGCACCTTTCACAAACAGAGCATGTAAAGAACAATAAGGGTTATTCTGTCACTTTGATATATACATTTACATACTAATCCGCTTCAGGGGAAAATATTTTCACTATTCTTAATTTATAAAAAATATTTCTCCTAGTATCCCACAGTAGTTTAAAGATAACACATTTTATAATAGGGTAGATTTATTTTTTAAACGTGTCCATTCCTATTACATTAAGTGCATGCGGTGCTTGTAAAAGGTAGCAGCATTGAAATAAGTGATATTTGTGGTACAGTAAAAGAATATTCTTATGGCAGTGTGCATGATATTGTTATAGAATACAACATATAGTATATAACTGGGATATAATTATGACTGGTAAACTGAGCACAAGCACTGTTTTTCCTCTGCAAAAGTTGCGGAGGAGGGAGAAGGATGTGGTTCAAGTTAAAGCGTAGTAGGAAGAAGAAGAAAAATTGTTGCTGGGTGAAGAAAAATTGGAAAGATGAGAAATTCAGTTTAGTTGTGACATTTCTCTCTCTCTTTTTTTTTTTTTTTAAGTCAGTGTTTCCCAGATCCCTGACAGGTGGTGACCCCTTTCCACTTACATTTTCTGCTTCTCACATTTAGTGCCTTGAATCTCCTCATTCCTTAACTCAGACTAAGATGATAGTAAATTATAGCCTTGATGTTTTATTTCTTCAAGTGTCTATGCATTGGGCTCTTCTGAGGCACACACTGGGACCACAGCTTTCTCTTTGACTTTTCATGAAACCCTTGGGGGGAAAGTCGGGACTCTTTGTAACTGTACATTATGGTGATCATCTTCCTGTAAACTGTAGGTAGCACAACAGACTCTTCAAGAGGCCAAAACCAGGGATCTTGTGTTAGAAATGAATCTTCAAACCATGTTGGAGGAGAGACAGGAACAGAAGCAAGACCAGGAGGAGGAGCATCTCGAATCAGCAGACATGCAGAAGGAAAATCCCTTGTCCTAACTGTTCTACGTTTCTCAGCTCTATTGTCTTGGCATGTGTTGTAACATGTTTATGGCCTTTGGCATTCAACAGTTCAATGGTCCAAACTGTACAGACTCTTTGACAACAGGCTACTTGCTCCAGGGGGCATGGTTTAGTTGTCCAGCATTGATGCCTGTTATCCTGTGCAGGACACTTAACTCATCTGCCTCAATTTCCACATCTGTCAAGTGGGAATAATTCTTTACATTACAAAGATGTTGAGGATTATTTTCCTGAATTGCGCTCTGAGATGAAAAATGTATTAGAGATAATAATGGCTTAGACAATTAAACCTTTTAATTAAACATACACCCTCGTCAAATGTGTCATTTCTTTGTTGCGGTGGGGCTTATCTTCTCACATCGGATAGGATAAATGGTTTTGTGACTGTCTCATCATTGTTAAATATGCAGTTCTTCTCTTACTGTAGAAATGGTATATGCTATGTAGCCTGACCTGCTGTAATATCTGCATAAAACAGCGACTGTCATCTTTTAAATTTTAGTAGAGAAGGCCTACTTTTTAACTGTATATATTGAACAGGGCATCTGTTAGTCTTCTAGATACATTCTCCTGCTTCTCTACTTTCTTTATGCATAATCTGCTAAACCATAACAATACCCGTAAATGTAATCTTGCAGTGGCCCTTGCTGTAACTCTGTAAGGCAGTTGATAACCATCTGTGAAGTGAAAGGTCAAGATTACACATAGTTATTTGCATAGACAAAGAGGCACGAGCTTTTAGTGAAATAGTCTGGGGGAAAGAGGAGTCTCTTGGCTTTGGGGATGGGAGGTGGGGAAGAGAGAAATTATGAAGACAACTATGGAGTTGTACTGAAGATTAACCAATCAGCTAACAATTGTATTCAGAAAATGTCTGATCAGTATTTGTTAACGTCCACTGTTTACAATTAGGGGTTTTGCGTTTCAATGTAAACCAAAAACAATTACTCAAACACCTATACTATGTATTTTAACAATCAGTTTTAAAAAATAAGCATTAGACATCCCTTCCATCCCCTAGAAAATGGCAATATTCCTTTAAAGGGATTTTCAATGTGTTTCATGCCTGGGTAATCTGTGCTTTTTCCTGTTAGTGAACTGAAACACATAGAACATTATCACCTGTAGCAGCAGTGCTATAAGCAATTTTTTTCTCATATGCTGACTGTGTGTAGTTTAGCAACACAGGATGCAAACAGGAAATGGGGTTTAAAATGCTTTTGAGTGTAAACTCTTGTATGTTTCATTTCTTTTGAAAAAACTGCATTCTGCTCAAATTGATGTAGCCACAGTAGAATGGGTGAAACTACACCAAGAATTTTCAGCACTGCTGTAAAGTTCACCTGTAAAGTTAGATGGCATAGTTGTAAAAAAAAAATTACACTACCATTTCTAAGGTTGTTTCTGCTAGGCCACTTGTAGAAAAAGTGCTAGTATAAACAGCTGAGAAGGTCATGGGCTCATCAAGAGAGGGACCAATAGTTCTGCATCTCCTGCAATGCAGTGTTGTCTCCACTGTCCTGGTCTGGACCCTTGTTAAGGTGTTTATCGAGACATTTTATTTTGAATGTTCTCCCATTTGCATTTATTGCTGTGGAAGATGTTCCTAACCTGTAAATAATTAGATGCAGTTTCCAAATGAAAACATTAGAGTGAGTCATGAAGCGAAATCGCATACAGTATAACTATTCATGTGTTAGATTACATGGTCTCCTGTTTAGTTTCTCTCAGTTACTTCTGTAACAAATTGCTAAACTTAGAAATGAGAGGACGTTTTTTCTTTTCTAATGGGTGCTATCGCAAGGTACGGCCTTGTATCTAATCAAGCTTTGCTCTCTGCCCCATCCATCCTTCTAAATCATTATGAGCGATAAAGATGTCTGATTGCAAATTCAGGGCTAGATTAAAACCTCACAATCTGCCCTGAGTATGTAGCTCTATGGCCCCAGGAGCAGACAAGAGAAGCAATGAAGGCTCAGTCAGTATTACTCCCCCACTTCTCTGCGGGAGAGGGGAATTTATTTTAGCCCATTTTGAGGAGCAGTCGGTTCCCACTGTGCCCCTGACCAGCTGCTCTGGCCAGTCAGTGGTGGGAGGGGAGCCAAGGTCTCTCTCATTTCCTGCACCCTCTGCCTCATCCCCACCCATGTGCTCACAGTAGGGAGTAGCAGGTGAGTAGTCCTGGCTCTCTTCCCCATGGTTAGAGTCACAATCTGAGGAGGAGATTAAGGGAGTCATTACTTCCCTTTTCTCCCTGCATGACTGAGTAATGGCTATACCTATCCAGCCCCTACCAATCAGTTTTGATAATTGTACATAAGAAAGGATCTATTACAACGTGCTCTTCTGTACTGTTGCTGCGTTAGATTAGGAGTGCTACATGTAGCTGAAACTTGATTCGTAAACTAAACTGCTATGACGTGGAAGATAGGAGATGTGTATGATAAGAGCGTCATTTGGTTTCACAGTAGCAGCCGTGAGCTGTAGCTCATGAAAGCTTATGCTCAAATAAATTTGTTAGTCTCTAAGGTGCTACAAGTACTCCTTTTCTTTTAGTGTCATTTGGCTGTCAGATTTGTGATCAGTGACATTTGACACTGTGCCATATTCTAATATCATATAACCATAGGTCTGCAGCTGTATAATTCAGTGGAGTTCATGTGTGCTATTATTCTGAAGTGGGTAATATGGCCCAATTAACTGGAAAGATTAGAAATGGATAAGTGAGTGCACATGTTAAATGAGCAGGCAGGGGTCAGGTCTCCCTGGTGATGAGGGAAATAGTTGGCCCTTGCATGGCATAGATAGGGAAATTGCTTTTAGGTAGCTTGCAGTGTAGAAATAGCCTTTGGAGTCTATAGCAGTTTGTTGGCTGACCTCCATATTGAGGCTTCTTCCAGCTGAGTAGCTCTAGACACAAGCAGTTGGGGTTGTTCTACTGCATTGAGGATTTGTTTGGGCTGATAGGTAATGGGGAATCTGGGGTTCAGCCAGCAGTAAAAGACATGAAGTTAAGTATTTTGTACAATCGAGAGAAAATACTGTTGAGAACAGAGCTCCATTTTTTTATACTTAACACTTGATGGATGCATTTGCCGTGCTCAGACTCAAACGTCAGTCACTGTGACCTTAGAGGAGCTCAACTATTTTAATTAAAAGGTTCTGAGCGAAAGCCTGGGGTGAGCTATTTATTATTTATCAAGCATTTACCTTCCTGCAGTTAGCAAAAGGTCAGTAGCTTCATCCGAAGCTTTGGGTTTTTGTTAGGAGCTTAGATGAAAAAGATATGCAATCAATCACTCCTACTTTGGGCATGTGTGTATGCAGGTCACTACTAATAATTATTTTGGCTTTTAGGACTTTGTACCACCAACTCGTGCAGTGAGTGTGTGTCACTCATTGAGGTATATTTCCACAAAAACAAACACCAGCTTGTGATTACGGTTAGTAATGAGATATTGATTGTTTGCAAATGTCGCTGTGGAAAGCTTGGTTGGCATCTCTCATGTTCACTTGGCTTCTATCCACTAGATGGAGCTGAAGCATTTTCGCTATTTCCAGGGGTCTAGGTTTACGTTAGCTTCCTTTTATACTATTGCAAGTTTTGAGAAAGTCTGTGTGAGTTCACTGTGGAAGTTTCAGAGAATCTAGGGATCCAAAGGAGCAAAGTCCCCATAAGCACGTCCGTTTATTTTATTGCACAGTAGATAGTTGTGTAAAGGGGAGGAAAACTAATTTTTTGGTACTTCTTTTAGTGAATACGTGCAACAATGACAATGTTTCCTCTCATCTCTCTCCTCTCCATGCATTTTCATTGTATTCCTCATTGCCCGAGAGCCTTAATTAGTGTGCATAAAGTAATTTCAGATACACCGCTGAAAATTGCTCTTCATGTGCATTGTAGTAGTATTAACATTGGCCCTGCCTCTTTATTTTTGTTACTGCAGTCTCATACTAGCACCGAAAAAGCAAAACATCCATCAAAAAGAATCCCTCCGTGTTCCCTATGATCTGGTGCCTGTAGGGATATTTAACTGTTGTAATCAGAACTGGAGATGATGTAATAATAGAGGTTCTAGCTGAACTTGGACATGAGAAGCTAAATTGCATTGTCTGATCCACTTAATCTACCGCCTAACAACTGTGGTGTTCTGAGAAAGGCCTCTCTTGGTTTTATGTAAAAGGAGCAGATGTGACCTTGTCATTTGCCCTTCACAGGACAAAATCATGCATTCAAATAATTTCCTTATGCCTGGCAAACCTGGCTTCCGGTATTGTGACACTCATTAATGACTGGAGCCAGGCTTTAGCTGCCTCGGAATCCTACACCCCATTATAGAGCAGCCATCTGACCTTTGCTGAGGTAAATTGCTGACCTCTTTCTTCCTGAAAGCTAACCAAAGGGAGTTCATGTAGCAGCCCATCTGCCTCCCATGCTCCACCATGGCTGCTGAGCTACTTTAAGTAACAGTATATGCCAGTGTGTTGATTACTAGGCTCTTTGCTCCCAGCGGCATCCAGAAATCCTATTTTCAAGCAATAGGAACTGGGGGTGCTCTGCCTCTCTGACAATAAGTTTCCAGGTTACTCGAGTTGGGTACCCAAAGCCACTGGCCATGCTTGACATTTTTGGCCTGAGGGATTTGCCCAAGGTCACACAGGAAGTTATTAGCAGAGCCTGGATTAGAACCTACAAATCCTGACTCCCAACATTGCCCGCTTTAATGACTTGACCACATGCTCCCTAGAATAGACATTGTATCCAGGTTGCTCGTTTGCTATAATGGTATGAGCAGTAAGGTAAGTGATGCAAATATACTATAGGTCTAGCACTATGCCAGGAAGGGAGATTTCTGTATGTCCACACTGTCTGACTGTAAATGCACTGAGCCCCATTTTCTATCTTGGCATGTTTTGTGTAATATGCTACAACTGAGTCTCACTCTGATGATGTGTTCTAGATAGATAAATCGATCATCAGAATTAAGCCTTTTAGAGATATACACTATTACTCAAAGGGCGGTATCATCCAAGAAAGAACTAGCCCGAAGGTGGATTCATGCAGCCTGTATAAACTGGAGGGGCCCCATTGACATTAACGGGGTTAGCTGCATAAATTGCAGGAGCAGGCCATGAATTTGGGCAGCTTCTTGATATAATAGGCAATTGTCCCTGATTTACAGATGCAGAAAGTGAGGCACAAACACTGAAGTAATGTGTGTGAGGTTGCACAGGGAGTTAAAGACTGAATAGAACCTTGCAGTTCTGATTCCTCATCCCCTGCAGTCACCACTAGACAAAGCTAGACTGCGTTGGTGCTTGGATATGCATTAGTGAGCAGTAACACATCTCTAACTGTATTATTAGGCACGTGCTGGAAGATTAAATACCATCCATGCTATCCCATGGTGAGGTCAGTGGAAGTAAGAATTAGAGGAGCAGGTTCTAGATTTGGGGCATCCAAAACAATTCACCAGCTCTGCTGAACAGCAGCTGATCAGGCCTTGCCAACTCCACGTTTTACAGAGAGGTGGGTAATAAGTTATTTAATATCGTCTTTTTTTTTTCTTTTAGATAAAGCTATTAATATGAACGCCCAAATACTGGAACCCCAGCACTCAGTACAACCAAAATAGCATTGTAGTAAAATGCTGTTCCTTTTCAACTGGCCTCTATGTATTCCCACTCGTGGGATTGGGGCCTCCTGGTGCTGAGCTGCGGAATCTTCTAGAGAGCTGTGTGCATTGGAGCTTTAGTTTCCTGTGGGGTGGTGAAGGTGTCTCATTCTTTCATACGCAACATCTTCGAAAAGGTACGATGAGATTTCCCAAAGAGTACAAGGCCTTTGTTACCCAAGAGCACGACAGTCTTATAACATGGTGCTTCCTTTGCACCCCTGGAATTTAGATAGGTTTTATCAGTTTTATCGGCTCTCCTCAAGGAACAGGATTTGGATCTGTTTTTCTTTCTTTCTTTTCTTTCATTCTGTGTAGCGCCTACACCTGCAGATCTTTGACTGTCAGGAGGGCTAGGCATACGAGCTGGTCATTTTACACTCATTTGCCAGGAAAGCAGTTGTGGCAGCGGAGGCAGCTCTCTGAGGAACTGTCGACCCAAGGAAAACTGGAGTCTGAGGCGTCTGTATGTGTGATATCAACACCTGGAATGAGAACACCAAGTAAGTGGCTTTATTAACACCTACTTCTCAGGAGAGCTTTGCTTCAGCGCAGTGCCCCGCTGCTTCTTAGCAATGCCCTCTCTAATGGCAGCTGTTATGGACAGGGAGCATATTTTTTTAAAAGAACATCATTTGAACAGTTGGGTTGGGATTATTTTTTAAAATATTAAACATTGCTTCTGTAGCACTGGGGATTTACATGGCATAAGACATGGCACAATTTGCTAATTAGCTTATAAACTTCCGTTGAGTAAGAAACATTCCCTGCTCCAAAGAGCTAAGTCTAAGATAAACAAGACATGGGACAACAGTTCTGGGAAGGGAGAATGGGGAGAGATTATTGTTGAGCAGAGGAAGGATGAGAGCAATCCTGGAAGAACCGGGTGTTAAGGAGGGATGTTAGTAAACAGTGAAAGGTTGCAAAGTTGGGTTTTGCTTTTCAGAACCTTTTCGGTCAGGTTTTAATTGTTGTGAAACCAAAACTTGGGGTGGGTCAGATCTCCGTTCAGTTCTCCCAGACTCTACACATTTTGGGATTTGCATAACCTGGCCTGCTTTTAGCCTACATAGCCAGTGAGCCAAGACGGTTGAGTCTAGTTCCCCTTGTGGACTCTAGTTTGCCATAGGGTCTGTGTTTGGTGGCAGAGAGCAAGGGTTCAGTTTCTGTCCCGTGGAAAGGTTGGCACTCTGCTGTCCAATGATATTGGAAACCAGTCAATCTTTACTGTTACCCAATGAAATTCATCCAGTGCAGAGAGGCAGCACAAGCCCTTAGGCAACACTTAAGCCTGCAAAAGAGGGTTGAGTGGGACTTAAGTGGTGCCAAGGCCTTGTGCTGGCTCCTCTGCACAGGGGTGAATTTCACTTATGGTTACTGCCTGATAACTAGGACTACGTGGGGAACCTGATAGCTCACAGTTATCTAGATGAAAATAATTCGCTGTGTCTTTGTTTTAATGAACAGGGCCTAGTTGTGAAGTGATTCGGGGAATGGTGTAAAAGGAGGATGTTGTGTTGTGCTCCCAGTTAATGGGAGTTCATTAAATCAGAGCTCTAAGAGCTAATGCTGGGGAAGGTAAGAGCTTTACTGATCCAGTCTGCACTGCATGGGCACTCACACTGCCCTGACTAAACCTCTACAGTCCTGATCCAGCAGGCACTAGGCTCCGTGTTAAAAGCCAGGCTGGATTCTCGAGCCCTGTCTTTTTTGGTTGCTCCTTCTGTTCAGGGATCTGGAAATCTTCCCAGGATATGAGTGTGCTGAGAGTGTCCCCCACTGTTTTGAGGCACCCCTGCATAAGGGGTGTGTTTTGGCGGGTACCCACAAGAGCAGAAGCAGCTCTGCTGTCCTCATCTTGGTCTGTTTCCCCGTGCTACTGCTTGTATGCATACTCCAAGTTCATTCTGACGTGGACTAATGCTATTATCCTCCAGAAAATTAAAATGAAGACTGAACCTATAATGTTTCACTGGGAGGGAATTGGGGTTATATATTCCTGTGTAGAGCAGCATTCTATTTCAGTCATAGCATTTAATTATGATTGGTATGTTAGTGCCCACCAGAGCATAACAAATTGTCATTATGTTATTCTGCTGAGTCTAATTTAATTGGCAAGTTGTCACAAAAGCAATTATCCGTCATTTATTTTGTTGCCATAACCACATCTTGGAGAGCACCTGCTGTCTGAAGTGGCGAGGCTCTGCAGTCTCTTGGTCCTGGATTTCTTCCACTTGTCTGACACAAAGACACTGTTTCCTCCTCTTATTTAAAAATAACCTAATTTCCTATTGTGGTCTCATGAATTCTCATGTGTGGGTCTGGAAATGCCAAAAGAAATTCATGGTGCAGGTAGCAGGATGCTGAGATGCTCTGTCTGCCTTTAAAAAGGAGAGAGGAGCTTTGCACCACAGCCGTGGTCACTTCTGCACCGATGTGTTGTCTGTCTACCAAGGGATTTATTTCCAGAGGGGTAAAGCTGGGCAGCATGGCCTCATGGTTACAGAAAGGGACTGGGATTCAGGACTCTGGGAGTCTATTCCTGATAGACTGGGCTAAACTAATTTACACCAGTTGAGGATCTGGCTTACAGTACAATTTTGGTCTTAACCTTCCTGTGATTCAATTTTACCCATCTGTCAAATTGATATAAAAATGCTTCCTATCTCAGAGGGGGTCTTGGGACTTCCTGAATTGTTTGAGGCTGTTCAGAGATTCTCAGATGAAAGGAAATATATGATGTGCAGAAAGTTACTATAAGCTTCTTTGAACTGAGGGGTCTCAGTGCTGTATATATTGGCTAGAAAGGAGTGATTAAATGATATGGTGTGGCACATGCCTGGCTCTGCCCACATACAGGTACATGGTCTGCTATCGGAGAACTCAACAACCTCCCTGTTCCAACCGGGTGTAACTGTGCTTTAACAAAGTGGTTCTGACTCCTGCTTATTCTTTCCCTCACACTGCCTTAAATCAGGAGGAACTCCACTGAGGCCACAGCTGCATTCTCTGTTCCTTGCACCCAGTGTGATCCCTTATACCAGTGCCAAGTGGATGTAAAACACTACCAGCTCTAAATGGTGATGTTCTAAATGCAAAGGAGTTATGCTACCCAAACCCTGGTGCAAGTAAGAATCAGGCCGAATTGTTTTGGTTGTGCACTTGTAATTGCAGGTGTTGTGGCTAATCCATAGGGTCACTGCAACGACAGCCGTAAGAGAAGAATTGCCAGACCCTTCCTACCATGTTGAGCATAGGAGGTGCCAGGAAGTGAGTCATCCCAGGGAAAACAATTAATCTGCTCTATAGAGAGAATGCTCTGTGGAGCTCCAGCAGGGGACCTAGTGTCCATGTGGTGTGTAAGGGAGAGGTATGAATTATAGAGGCTTGCCCCTAGCTCGTGATTCAGGATCGGATTTGTATTATGTGTGTAAATCATAGTCTGATGAATAAATCATGGGACTAGACTATCTCTTCAGTTTTAAAAAAGTCAAAATGAAATAATGAGCGAACTGGATATTTGGAGATAGCAAATTCTGAGTCGGCAATAAATAAAACCCTCAGCTTTTTTATAAATCATGCTGGGGAGATATAGACACAAGATTACAGTAAAAACCATGAGTTTATTACAAATTTGTTTAGAATATAGAGTCCTTAATATCTGAAGATGATATAAAGATGGGGGCTGGAGGGTGGAAGAGGGGGAGAGAGAGTGGTTCAGAGAACCAGTAAAGATATGTGGAGCTTTCACTTGTAAGTTGCATCCATCCCAGCATTGAACAGGATGAAAATCATTACCATCTAGCCTGTGTGAATTGAGTTTGGTGGACTCAGCCAAGTACCTTGAGGACATATGTCCACCTTGCAGAAACCTGCCACATTTGACATCCTTGTTGACAGTCCCAATAAACTAAGTGGGCCATGAGACAGGAACTGTTCTCCCACCATTGTCAGTTGCTCTGTCAGAGCTGAAGCCCATTAGCAAAGGACTTTGAGAAAGCCATACTGTACCTGGTCTCTGGCTCATCAGAGGACTTCAGTCTCCAGAGCTGTCAATCTGGCTAGTTTCATGAGCCACACATTCACTGTGGCTCCATCTATCTCATGGATTTCAAATCAGCTGGCTAGTTTCAGGAGCACTAAATTAACTGGAAATCAACATCAAACACACTGAGAAATGAGCTGGAGAACTTTTTAATAAGCAACTCTCTCATAGGTTTTCTGGGGTCCCATAAAGTTTAGAAAGCTGGCAGGTAAAGATTAGTTTTTTACCTAGCAGCTTGGTCTGGTCAAAGCAGTATGAGATTTTTTCAGAGACCAGTCCAAAATTGCAGCGATTATCTTTCCTGAGATGGTAGGGCTACATGGTAGTTTACCCCTTAGCTTTTAGGGGAGGGGTACCAAAATCATTGCAACCCCAAAACAGCTTTCCAGGAGCTTGAGGACTGCAATTAATTGACATACATTTTTAAATAAAAAGAAGATGCATTTTTATGTCTGCATTTCCCTTTGTACCCTACCTGCCCTCCATTGGTGGTCCCTTCCTCTTCGGTAGCTTGGATTAGTTGGCTAAAATGGAAAGATGGTCTTACAGTTAAAACAGAGGGACTGGGTTTTGTCCCTGGTTCGGCCACACACGCAGGGCAAGTCATTTTGCCTCTCTGTGCCTCATTTTGCCTATCTGTAAAATGGGACAATGATAGCTGCTTCACAAGGACGTTGTGAGGTTAAACTCATCAGTATTTGTAAAGCAGTTTGAGTTCTCTGGAAGGAAGACACCATATAATTGGAAAGGATCATTAAGGCTTAACTAGAACTTTTCCTTGTAGTTGTATCTTCCTTGATTGAAGAATAGAGATGTGTGTGTCTCAGTTCAACAGCAATAAAAACCTGCCCTTTGTCAAGCACTGACCTCACCTTTCATGGTTGGAGAGAGGGGTTCATTTTAAGGTTCTTCAGGGTATACTGGTGCCACTCCTACTTAGCCAATATCACCAGCATCTTACCAGTCTTTCCTCCAACAATGTAATCAGTGGGGGAACCAAGTGATGAGGCCCTTGTAGGAACACAAGTGCTGTCAACTGGCTGTGTCTGCGTGCAGCTGACATCACTCAGTACTCTGTCGGGACTCTTCCAAAGAATCCAGCCCTCTTGGGTATGAGCGAGACCCAGGAAATGACAGTTGCGGCTGTTAGCGTATATAAAGCCACTGTGCAGGGGGAGGAGACTTTTGGAAACACCCAGACATCTGGCTAAACGAAGGGTCGATTAGATGAGGCTGCCTGTGTTTCAGCACTGAAGTAATCAAGGGCAGTAGGTAGAAAAGCATAATGCGCAGAAGTCACCTGTGAACATCCTGGGTCAGATTCAGCCCTGATGAAAGTCAGTGGTGTTACACTCCTGGCCTGGGAGTATTTGGCCCCATCTATTTAAAAAGATACAAATGGTTTGTGATGTAGCGATGGCTGCTTTGGAGGTAGTATAATCGAGTAGGCAGAGCAGAGAACAGGAGAGCCAAGACTTCTAAATCTATTCCCTCCTCTGCCACTTGCTCACCTTGTTCTCTCTGTGCCTCGGATTACCTATATACCATATGAAACAAGAAAGCTTAATGACTTAATGTTTGCCAACTGCTTTCAAGACCTCAGGTGGAAGTATTGTTATTGTAATCTGTAGTAAAAACCATGCTGAGAATTTATGGTTCAAAGTGTATTGGTTTCCCTTAATTTGGGGGGGGGGGGGGGAATGGTTAAGCTTTATTTTTATTAAAGATTATAGAGGTTTTCAGAAAAAAAGAGGAAGAATATCAAGGTTACAGTCTAATGCTTCTTCATACGTTGCTGGGAGTAAAGGAAAAACAGGTTCTATTTGAACTGGTTTGGCCAGTTTTAACCACGATTCCGCTCTGGCCAGTGTTTTATGATAAAAAATAATGAGTGCTTTGAATATCAGTCAGTGTTTCTGTACCACGAAAGGGACAGTCGGAGGTGGAATGAGAGACGAGCCTCCACAGACAATAATTTGTCTTGACAGGTCAGTTCCACTGTTGCTGAGCTGGAAAAAATTGATTATGGGAAATACACATTCTCTGTCCCCAAATTATGCTCCCTCTAATATTAGGAGAAATAATAATAATTAATAATGGGACGGTGGCTGTCTATTAGTATCTGTACAGCACAACAGGGCCGAGGTCCTAATTTGGACCTTTGGTCACTTCCGTAATATAAATGGTGCTCTGCTAACTCCTTTTGTCACAGCATCTCAAACAATTATTTAAGCTTTACAGACAATTAATTAAGCTTCATAGCCGCTCCTTCTGGGAAATAGCGTATAGAGGGGGAAACTGAAGCACTGAGTGGCTAAGTGACTCACACAAGGTTGCATGGTTAGTCATTTGCAGAAATGGGAAGAGAACCCAAGCATTCATATGAGTTCATAACAGCGCAGTGTAAATTCTGAGTGCATGTGTGCCCACACAAAAGCAATTTCACATAAGACAGAGCAGGCCGGATCTAAACTAGGAACAAAGACACAAGAAACTCTTCCCCATAAACTCTGAGCTTGCCAGCTCCTCCCCACAGAGTTCAGCACTTTCAAACAGTATCACTGTCACCCAAGAGCACTCCGAGACCTTAGTAAATGAGTAACTGGAGCCAATGAGAGTTTTTCCATTTTTCCTGAGCTGGGGTGACAGTTAGGATGGGGAGATTAAGAACGGCCATCTGCTTGTCTGTCTCTGTACCACGGGTGTTATGCATGCAGACATTTACTAATCTCTTCCCTGCTTCGTCCTGACTGCACACATAAAGACAGTCAACACTTAGTTCTTTTGGAAGGGAAGAAAAAGGAAAAGAAAACCACACACACGCTGCAGTTAAGGGGGAAATAACACCAATTTGAACAAACCAATTTCTTTTTCCTAGTGAGTCACTCAGTCTAGAATTCCCCAGCTCCCCGCCCTGGAAAATTACCAGTTTCCTGCATGCGTGCAGATCTCACTGCCACTCTTATTAAAATCCATCATTGCAACTGCTGGCTATCGGAAAGCTGAAAGCTAGTGAGGCTCTGTCCACTCCCTCTGCTCCAGGATGGAACACAGAGCACCCTTTCTTCACGTCCACCACTCGTGAAGGCCAGTCGCCTGAGCTCATGTTCAATGGGGATGTCGTGCGTGGCTGATGTTATTGTAAATGAGGTCATTGCTGCACAATGTGCCTTTCTCCCATTCATTGTCTGCGGAGGGGCCTGGCTGAGTCATCCTCTGCCGGTAGATGTTTGGGAGCAAACAGCATTGGTTTTGGAGGTGCAGGGGACAAACAGGGCTCGGGGATGTAGTTTTTAATTCAGTACATGCCTAGCCCCTTGCCCTTGGAGGGTGCAGGAGTTGCTGATGACAGAAAAGCTGATGCGGTATTGTAATGCCGGGTGGGGCTGGATATGGGGGATTCACACTGGGCTCCACTGAAGCTCCCCTGTATGGAGGAGGGCTTTTGGGAGAGGGAAGGTCCACATCTCCATGACTGAGAGATAATGTGCGAGTGAAATATCTTATGGCCCAGAGGTCTAATACTTATTGTTTATTTGCAGTATAGTAACACCTAGAGGCCTTAACTGATATAGGGCCCCCAGAATGCTAGGTGCTGTACAAACTCAGAGTGAGTGACAGTCTCTACGCCAAAGAGCTCAGACTCTAAATAGATGAGACAGACCAAGGGTAGAAGGAGAAAAGAGAAGTCACAAGTGAAGTGACCTGCCCAAGGTCACACACCATGTTGGTGGCTAAACTGGGAATAGAATTCAGGTCTCCTGACTCCCAGCTCAGGGCCCTGCCTAGATTTTCAACTGGAGATTCACCCACAACATACTGACATTTTTGCATACGAACTCAGGTAACTGCATGCCCAGCTGCGCGCTTGCACATACAGTCATATGATTTTGCATGCAATTTTGCTTCTCCAAAGGGTTACACTCGAGGCCACATCCCTCAGCTTTTCTTACGAAGATGGTGCACGGGTTGAGGCCCTGTATTCCAGAGTCCAAGAAAGAAGGAATTGTTAGACTTGCTTATGAAATTATGAGAATTTGATCTCTACTTCCACAATTCCCCGTGATACCCTCAGTGCCTTTTAAAATATCCTGAAATGGGCTTTTTGTGGGAGCTATCCCAGGAGCTGTGGGTTATGTACACAGAGACCATTGCACTTAAACAATTTAGAACAGCACTAGAATAGAACTGGGGCTGCCAGGCAGAGCACCTTTGGCTGGCTCACCGTGGGTAGAGCGAGGGCACTAAATCATTTGTGTTTAATTCAGTTGTCGCCACCTGGTTTTTTACAAATGGTTCAATTCTATAGTGTCGACACAGCTTCAGTGCCAAATTTCCCTTCTTTACCCTCCCCCTTTTTTGGGGGGCTAACTTTCAGGTTTGGCTCAGTTTGTGTTTCCCATTCATGCATGCGATTGTGCCAACTGTCTACCAAATTGAGACTCCCAGTCCTGAAGGGATATAAATATACACACGCTGTATATTATAGATTGGCACAGAGCTGGAGGCAGCCCCCATGCCAGCTTGATCCATTGCCACATATTCAGATTCACTGCCCCAGATTTCATTCATTTGTCACTGAAATCTTGCCAGCAGATGAAAGGGGGGTTAGAGATTAGTGCTCAAGGAGTTAATGACAATCAGATCTGCTACAGTGTTTGACTTAGGTTATCATCATCATCCTTCCTCTGTGGTTTGCCCATGTGGTAGACAGGATGCTTCCAGCCTTTTCACACCCAGGCTCCTGCAGCTAAAAAGAAAAAAAGCAGAATAGAAGCTCATCTTTTTTTTTTTAAGAGATTAAAATATTTACATATTTACAGGTACCTGATATTTTTCTCCACTGGAATGCATAGACTAGATGAAAGCCAACAAACATCTGTAAGCATTTACAGCACTACAAAGGAACAATCAGGCTTCAACTAGGGTTTGTCAGGTCTCTGGCAAGACTAGGCTCACATCCTAGTTACAGTGCTACGCTGTCCCTTCCGATAGCTGGGACTTGCGCTGAGCACAATTGCGGATGCAGGGAGTAGGGAATGGATGGTGCGTGGGATTAGTAAACAGGCTATAGGACCCTTCACTTCTTGGCCACTGATTCAGATAGTGGCTAGGTTGATAGAGATCCAGGATGAAATCCTGACCACGTTAAAGTCAATGGGAGCTTTGCCATTGAGTTCAATGGGACCAGGATTTCACCTCAAAAGACTGGTAGTGAGTGAGCAATCCATATGGAATGAGTTTGGTGGCACTCAATCTAGCTCCCAGATGGGGAGGTCTAGATGCGTAAACTACCCCTATAGTTGGCACTGATGGGCTGCCTGGTTCGATGTTTTAGCAGAGAAGCCAAAGACTGAGAAACAGATTCAGGGATGTGCCTCTTGGGACAAGGGACAAAGGTGGTCCTTTAAGCCCCCTCGCACACTCTGGATTCTAGGCTAAAGGGGGTACTGAAGCAGTCCCTTACATAAGTTAAAGCGGCCGACGGGAAGAAGTTTTATCTCCAATTTACAAACAGGGAGCTCAGGCACAGGAAGTAAGTTCCTTGCTCAAGGTCATACAGGAAATCTGTGTCAAGGCTGGGAAATGAATCCATATCTCCTGAGTCCTGAACCAGGGCTTTACCCACAGTCTGCCTGTCTGTCTTAGGGTATCTCTCCATTGCACCTGGGAGGTGTAATTCCCAGCTCTGGTAGACAGATCAGCCTGGCTGAGGCGACATGAGTGGTGACTCATGCTAGCCACCCGAGTTCGTACCTCGCATCTTGGAGAGGATTGCACTCAGGACAGCTGACTCCTCCCGGTGCTCGTTCCGCCACAGCCACCCTGTTATTTTTAGCATGCTAGCTTGATCAGAGCAAATGTGCGTACGTTTACCCAAGCAGGGAATTACCTAGCTGCAGTGTAGCCGCACCCATAGAGTTTATACTGCCACCCATCACCACAGTGTCTGAGTGCCTTCCAAGTAAAATCACTAACAACAAAGTTCCTTGTGGACTTCACGGCATCTCTGACATGTATTTTTTTTGTAGGGAAAGCAGATGGGGGAGGAGAGGGGTTGGGGAATAAAAACAATGTTTGGATTGTGAATGTCATTTGTGGTGAAAGGCCTTCTCAAAGAGGAAAGCTTTGCAATGTATTGTGCAGGTGGTCAGACACTGGATTTGACTGATCTCCTCAGGGAATTTGTTCCATAGCCAGATCCCCTCGATTGCAAATGTGTGTCCCCAGCTCTCACACACTTTGTCTTAGGCTTTGTGATCGGCATCGTCCCCGAGGAGCACAGCTGTTGTGCAGATTCCTAGATCAAAATGTGGTATTCAACGTAGTTGGCACTTGATCTATTAATTACACTGGCCCAGACCATCCAGCCTTCCTTAAAAAGTATAACAAAAATCCCAAAGGCCACAAACCAAATTGGCAATTATTTCAATATATGATTCCACCTTGCTGGGGCATCAGGCTAGTATTTTCCACTGATTCAGTCTGAGTGCCTAGGACTAGAAGAAACGGCGTTCCCAGCAGCACTTTCCAATTGCCTTTTTTCTTCCCCAGCCTTATTCTCTCTCTCGTTATTTTTATTTCCCCCTGCCCTTTGCCTGGCCTCCATAGAAAGACCACAAGTAGAGGAGTAATAGAGAGAGACATCAGTATCCTGGGGCAAAAAGATGCTGTTTAATTTAGTGAAGAATGGGTCTTAATGCAGCCTCACAGCCAATGCACACAGGTGCTGTACACGTGAAGAGAAAATGCACTCAGAACTAGGGCAGTGCCAGTCAGATATTTGTGTAAGTGATTTATCTGTGAAGTTCCTAGGGAGGGGGAGCCACATAAAGATCTTGAAGCTGCTGAGTGTGATAAATAACTCATTGTAATGTATTATTTAGCAAATTATAATGAAAAGCAGAAAACATATATAGAGGATAGGACAAATATGTTCCCTTGCTGGCAAGTTATTGACTGTTTGGAGCCAGGAAACAGATATTTAAGAGGGTTTAGGAATTTCCATGGCTCCCCCTATGAATAAATCACTGATCTGTAGACATATTTATTGGGAACCCCACTGCAATGCTTAATTCCAGGGGACTGGATGGCTCAGAGAAATGGTAATGGGCTAGAGACCTTTTCATCTCTAGCTTTCTGTTTTAATTCAGCCCTGATTGAAAGTTGTATCCATCTGGTGGCTTATGTGAAATGAGATTGGTGGTCTCAGCCCCTCTCCTGGTGGACAGGGCTCTGTATCACTAAAATCACCACCAAAGCTAGCACTAATTGGCAGTTTCAGCAAAGGCCAAGGACCATTGAACAAAGTTGCCCCTAGAGGTGGTCTTCCCAGCTTGGGGTTGAGGCTTATTGGTGGGGAAGCTTGCACTGGTGCTCTCTGTACTGTTGACAGAGAGAAGACTTCAGCTTTCAGGGGTATCGGTCCCAGAGCTTTTGTGATTGCTAAATTCTCTTTATAAAGTGCTACACACAATCCTGCATTTAAATAGGCTGTGTAAAGACTGGGGAGCAAGGAAGAGTTGGGAAAAGACAGTGACACGAGGAAAGGCATAAAGATACAACCAGAATAAGGATTTTCTCCATTTTTCCTAGGTACTCTTTCATGGTGAATATTAATGGGATTTTGAGATAATGGGTATTTTAATGAAAACTGAAATTTGCATGTAATATCCCAGTGATTTTTGAGAGACGTGAAAGGTCATGTATTTCATAGTAGACAAGATTGGTGGTTATTTTTTAAAAAGCTTTTTACTTAAAAAAAAAAATAATAAAGTGCCAAGAATTGTTTGCATTCTGCAGAAAGAGAGAAAAGAAACCTTTTGTTCACTACTTACGTGGGAATGTACCAGCATGTCAAAACCCTAGCTAGCATGACTGAATATTCATTCTTATAAAGTCTGAAGCTGTAGACTATCAAATCCTAGAACCAGAAAGGTTATAAATTAAAGAGACCTATTATACCATGTAATCCACCCCATCCAGTGTCAAAGCAGGATTGTTCCCTTATTAATAATTAATTGGCATCAATTTATTGGAATCAATCTTTTAGTGAATTTTTCCCAAGATTCCCACTGTAGACTAATTGAAAGTCATAGAATAATTGACTGTAGACTAATTGAAAGTTTTCAGATGAAACTCAACATGCCGTATTAAATTACTATCTCAGTTTTTCACACTCAGTTTTTTGGCATTCACAAAATCCGCTCCTGCATATGGCACTTGCATGTGCAAATCACGTGGCAAGGAACATAAATATAAATATCTTGGTGTATTTATTTTTGTGTGTGTTTTCATGTGCCAAGCAGCTATTTATGGGTCTGAAACAACAAGAGTTCAGATCTTCTCATGGTATTTCAACTCTTGAGGAGGTGAGATGCCATTAGATGACCAAAGTCAATTGATTTTGCCCCCAAATGCCTCCCTGAGGCATTTAAAAATCTCATATAAAACATATACACTGTAAATACACACAATAAAACTTTGGATTTTCCATCTGAGAATTTCAACATGCTTTATAAATATTAACCAATTAAGATTTTGTAACCACTGTGGCATTGCATGCTAATATTCCCCTTCCCATATGGGGAAACAGAGTCACAGAGACATCAAGTGTCTTGCCCATGGTCAAACAGTAAATCAGTGGCACAGCGGAACACCTGACTCACTGTCCTCCTTTAATCACTAGAGTCCCTTCACTTCTTCTAGAGAATTTATCAATTGGAATGGGCAAATACAGGCTGCAGAACCCAAATCTTAGGGTTTTGCAGGAACATAAACTTGGGTTGGAAAAGCCAGAAGCTGCTTTTGAAAAACTGGCCAATAATGTTCAGAACAAAATCTTCACCTGCCTGCTGTGCGCGCGCGTGCGTTTGTGTGTGTGTGTGAATACATGACAGAATGCTCTTTTTGTTAATTAATATCTTCCTGATGCTTTAAAAATGTCAGTACAGTCAAAAATAAGCAGGCCAATTCCCTCTTTTACTTTAAAGTCCTGTTCAAAAGAAGATACTGTGGGCTGGGGATGGAGCATCTTACCCTAGTAGAGGGGTAGTCAATAAGTGGACCCTGGGGCAAATCCGGACCTTCAGATGCTATTGAACAGACTCCGAAAATCTTTTTATTTATTTATTTATTTATTTATTTATTATCATCATCATCATTATTGCAGTGTGAAAAATGTTTCTCTGGAGTCTAGATTTTGACTAAACCTTGACCAAGAAATTTGGCTTTGACCAGAAATAATTGACTATCCCTACCCTAGTACTTTGCTGTTGGTATCGATGAGAGAATCTAGCCAGAAGTGAAAGAGATGTAGCTGAAGGCTGCCAGTGAAGCAGACCATTCTTCCTCTCATCAAACCTCTACCAACAATAAATCTGTGCAGTTCAGGTTTGGCAGTCCTAGTACTTAGGTTCCTTGAGCCTGTGCAGAACTTTTGCCAGCAGGGGGTGCTGTGTTCATGCTAGTCGATCCCTCAGAGTCAAGCAAGACTGTGGTGTTCAGACAGTGCTGATATGAAAATAGAAATAACAAGAAGACAACTTTATTTTAGCTATGGCTTTTTATTTGCTTGCTCCCCAGTCAGATCCTGGGGATGATGAAGATGTTATTAGGAATGATGTTTCCCATGGCATCTCAGACTCCATTTCCACTCTTCATTGCAGAGACATTTAAACTTCTGTGGTCTAGGGGGGAAAATGTTCTCGTATTTGTGACCTCTCTGGAAATTCAAGGTGTGAACAAGAAGAGTTAACCAAGGCTGGTGAGGGTGGGAGGTCTGAAGTCTGGTGGAGATGGCGCCATTGGAAGCAATGTACTCAGAGCCCCACCCTTTTGAAAATACATGAAAAGCTCAGTGCCCTCAAAGGATTAAAAAGCAACAGCAAAGTGCAGACTGCCCACATGCAAACTTTCTCATCATGGTGCAGTTACTGGATTGTAGGCACCATGATGATGTCAGAGAGGGCAGTCGTGGGGTTAACCCCTTCAGTGCCCTTCAGGCTGCAGCATATATAAGAAGAGAGAGGGCACTTGCAAAGTCCCTTGTGAGCGTATGCAGGACTCGCTTGCCATTTCTCAGTCGGCCGCAGTTCTCTCTCCCTGCAGTTTTGCTTTTAAAGCAAAGGAGTTACCAGCTCGACTTGGGAGGGCAGGAAGGGAAAGTGAGGGCTGTACTGAGGAAGGACAAAGAAGCCCAAATGTCTTGGGACTTTTATACACACACTCATAAATGTCATTCATGACGTGATGGCTTCTGCACAGCTGTCTGTTTCATGTGACTGCTTAGTGTCGGCAGGGATGCCACATGGCACACCAGCAGAGCTGACAGCCTGTGAGACAGAAAAAAGCGGCCTTAACTCTTTCAGATCTTTTCAGACTTAATGGGATGTTTGGATAGAATAACAGGATATGTCCACCCCCATCCTCACCACTCTTCTTTTTGGTTAATTTGACCCGTTTAAAAAGAAAAGTGTTCCCCCCCCATGTAAATTCACTCCTTTCCCACCCACTCACACATATTTGGACTAAGTTCTGGTTTCCTTTGGGCAAATCAGTGCTTGGCAAGAGCTCTTGTATTATTACCTAGAGATCCACAGCTGCTGGAATGGCCCCTTGGAGTCAGAAGCAGCCAGGTGTAAATTAGAGTAGTCCTGAGGCTGCTCTATATTGCCATGCGGGGGAGGGGTTAAACTGGCTCCGACTGGTTCCAAGAGAAGGGGAACTGCAAAAGTAGTGTAAAGCCACTTTTATCCCCATTCCTTTGATCTTGGGCTGTGCCCTGCCCACATGCAAACACTTCCTCCTTGTGGTGTATGATTGGAGTGTAAGCATGGCAATGATGCCAGACAGGGCAATCTTGGCCGGGATTGTTAGGAAGAGGGTTGGAACCAGAGTGGCTTCCTTCTTTCCTTGTGGAAATTGGCTGGAGTGAGCTGCACTTTAACCCTTGGCTGCAACAGCCCTTTCCTTTGGATTGTGGGTGTGGGAAACCCTGTTGTGTTTCTGTGGGTCCTTCAATGGCTCAGACACTCTTCCCAGGCACTTTCCTGCTGTACAATAAAGCCCCCAGTATACCAGTGTTTAAACTCTGCCTCTGCATGCTCAAATTGTACCAACTCTGACTGGCCTGCCATGGAACCTTACAAAAAGGATCATGTCAGAGCCACCATGCTGTTCTCAAAAGGAGTTTTTAGTTTCATGTTCTAGCTGGCCACCTGGCTAGTGCCCCGGGGTCTGTTTTACTGCATATGCACCAAATCCCACTGGATTGATTCTCATTGGATTCAGTGGGCCTGATCCAAAGCCCACT
Organism: Chelonia mydas; assembly: GCF_015237465.2. NCBI lineage: Eukaryota > Metazoa > Chordata > Testudines > Cheloniidae > Chelonia > Chelonia mydas. The sequence goes on from NC_051257.2 coordinate 8,492,442, forward strand.
GAAGCCTCTGACTCCAGTAAAATGTATATTTTTACTGCCTATCCCTTGGGCCCGGGCAAAGACGGTGAAACAGTTGTACGCTTTTGCTGTTTCGTAGTTCACAATTACAGTGTTTGCTTAATAAACAAGTGGGAGAAAACAAGAAATAGAGAGCCCAGGTCCATAAGCCTGATGACTGAATTCTCTCCTGAGCCAAGAGTCTGAGTCAGAAGGGACTATTCTAGCAAATCTGCCTCTCTGACTCAGAGTTTCATTGGGACTCTGTCCCCGCCCAAGTTCCTGGCAGTGATGATGAGTACAGCAGAGCCTCCCACCGGTGGCACCACCCGCCGTGCTGTTGATGAATTACACCCTGCACTCAGAGGAGGCAGCACAGACTTAGTGGACCAGGCCTGGGACTGTGAACCAGGATCTCCAGTCCCAGCTCAGAGGTGGCTTTGGGCAGGTCACTTAAAATGTGTGTCTGTTTGTTCATCTGTAAAGCAGGGATCGTGATACTCAACAGACTCACAGTGGTAATTAGGGTGACCAAATGGTGATGGTTGTGCACTGCTTTGAAGGTGTAAAACACTAATAAGTAACATGGTCACCATTAAATAGTCACCAGTTACCCCACACTAGTATCTGAGATATCACACTTGTGTTCTCTTCTTAGCATAGGAAAGTACTGCTGGATCACAGACACCAGAGTGTGGTAAACATGGATATGTTAATGACAACCCCTATATTATTAGAACAATAGTGGCCAGAGATGGAAAAGTTCTTCTGCTCACCCTACTTCAAATTTAGGATACAGTCTTCTAATCTCTTCTCTCTCTGTGTCTTTTTTCATCCTTCCCTTTCTCCCTCTTTGTGGCCTTGTATGCAGAAAGCTCTCCTGGGCCTCTGATTTTGTATCCTCAAAAAATTGCTCATGCACTTTTATAGCATGTAAACATTTGACAACTACTTGATTTGTGCCCACAATCACTTAAGTGCTAGAAAATGAATTCACATTATTTGGCCTCTGCAGTTAGTTGCAGGTGAAAGATCAGAGGCTGCTTCTGAAAATCAGGGAGTGGTTGGAATCATTTAAACCCTTAAAAATACAGGCTGGCAAAATGTCATCCTGCCCTTCTCTTCTACTGCCCATCTGAGAATCAGACTCAGCATAACAGCATTTTACTCTGTTAGCCTGTAGGCTGTTCCCCCTCTCCTTAACCCAGAGCAAATTCAACTCCCGTCTGGATCATCTAATTGACATTTGCAAATGAGATGACGTTGGGGAAGGGTGATGGGTTTCCCTCTCTCTTGCCGCTCCCAATGTCAGTCAAAATGATTAGCAGGAAAACTGCTTGTGTGCACGGCCTGCTCCCGCTGTCAATCTGAGGGACATTGACTATGCCCAGCAAAAATGAAAACAAACAGGGATTTGACCTGCTGGCTTAGACCCCATACAGCAAACCCCTTTAAACTTAAGATGGCTGCTTATTAAGAGGAACACATAAGAGTCCAGTTCATTTTATTTTGAACTCCTATCCAATTATTTTCTCTCTCTCTCTAGCTGCACAGTGGAGTCTAAGAAACAAAGGCATGGAATAGAATGGGAGCATTCTAGTAAGGCCTGCCTATGCTCATGTTTACTGCAGAGCTGAATCGCCCCTGGGATCAGGGGCTAGAGGGGAGCCGCTGAATGCTGCTCCCTTTCTCTTGAAGGATGGTCTTGTGTTTGGGGCTCTGGACTGAGACGCAGGAGACCTGCATTCAGTTCCTGGCTCTGCCCCAGACTCTCTGTAGGGCCTGGGGCAAGCAGCTTAGTCTCCCAGTGCCTCAATTCCCCATCTGTGAAACTGGGGAGATTAATGATGCTTCCCTACTTCACAGGGGAGTGCTTGCGAGGATGAATTCATTATGAGGAGCTTGGAAGTTATGATGATGGGGACCATACAAGTAACTAATACACAGCTTCCAGGAATTAGGGAAATGGCAAACTGCATCAAATACAGTTAGGATTCTCCCTCATCAGAATTCAAACCAAACATTTTTAATGTTTCTTCCTGGTTCCAGCTGGGTTTGAAAATGAAAGTGATGAAATGCCACAAATGAGGCTGTTAATTCTGGAAAAAGACAAAAGAACACCAGGTGTTTTCTTGGCTTTGTATTTATGAAACCTCATCCGTAGGGTTTTGGTTTTGCAGAACTAAAATCAAACCCAGGGATAGTTCTTATTGAAGTTCTGCTTAGCTGATCCTTCCAAAGTTCAGGATGACACTGATAAAAGAGTCTAGCCTGGGCCGCTCTTTAGATCTCAAGGTATCTGCAATGAGATTTATGAGATATTAAACACATGTACGATTCATGCTCCCCGGTATGTATGTGTGTATCCATCCTTCACTGTGATATGCTCATCTTCCTCTTTGTGATCTCTTATGATTTTTATTGTTTCTTTACCCAGTTTATATAGCAAGCTCTGAGAGTCAGAGAAAATCGGCCAAATTCAGATCTGGAAGTATCTGGGCCAAATTCCAGTTAAACAGGGTTGAAAGTCAATCAAATAAATGGTATAAGTGGTAAAATAGTGTAACTTGCACTGATTTGTCATTCCTGGGCTGTGCAAAATGAGTGTAACTTACACAAGTTGATGCGGGAGGTAACAGGAAAAAGAAGTGATGCAATAGGATAGTGTACGTGTGAGGTTTTATTCAATTATAAGGTGCCTTGAGATCTTCAGACTGCAGGTGTTATAGAAGTGCAAAAGCTGGACACAGTGGCTGCTGCCCTCACTTCCGTCTTTATAAATGTCCTCTTCAGTTGGTTGGAAAGCAAACTCTTTTATCTTAGAAATAGTCAGAGATGCCCACTCTTCTATTTTCAAAAAGCTGGGCAAATAGAGACCAGCCAGCCAAATATACAAAGCAGTTGATCCACAGAGCTCCAGCTTTGCTGCATTCAGTGATTTTGAGCAGCGTTCAAGGGCAAAGTGTGGATCACAAACTCCCGGGGAGAGATTATATTAGTCATCTCTCAAACCGTCATTTGATGCAAAATGAGAAATTATCTTGTTAGGCCATGGTATCTTATCATCCCGAACTGGTGTGAACACAGCAAAAGGAGAAGGTTGGGTGCCACAGGCGAGGGTCTCTGGCGGCTGACTGAAGAGCGAAGGGGGTGGGGAGGAAGAGGGAGAAGGTCTCTTACTAGTTTGAAGCACGAAGAGTCAAAACATCGGACTCTCCCCCCGCCCTCCCTTATACAGCATTTGACAGCACCACAGCAGGCCTCCCCTGCTCAGAGCTAAACTGTTCATATTTCTTCTCGTGAGAGCGTCTACGGGAGGCAGATGTGTCTGTAATGGGAAATGTTCGCAGGTGACTGCAGGTGGACATGCTGAGCCTCTGTCAGGGCCGAGAAATGAGCAACGGATACTCCAGAAGCGCTGTTGAAATGTACAGTGTACGCAGTTCTCCTGCGCCTCATCAGGCAATGCAGCTTGCTTCAAGTTCAAAGCTGCGACCTTGGCATCCACTTGAGCTCACTAGTGTAGCATTGTTCGGGGGGACAGGGAGGAAAGCAGAGAGTGATTTAATGGCTCAGAAGTTAAAAAATGTGTAAAAGATTTTTACATTTAGATTAAGAGACTCGGTGTCTCCTCAGTGAGATACAAGTATCTTTTACCTATAGGTCACTGGTCTGAACTGAGCTCCATCAATAGTGACAAAAATGCCTCAAGTCACCCTGAGGGTAGCCTACTCTGTGGTTTACAGCTTTTCGTTTCCTTGGGGCAGATTATTTGATGGCGACTGGTATGTTCTTTTTTTGTTGTTCTTCACCAGGCCCTTTATTAACCTATTGCTGTGTCTCTCTACCTGCTGGATTAGTACCTCTACCTTGGGGTGAGTGGGCCAATGAAGCAGAAAGTCTGCATACTGATTGCTGCTACTGCCTACCCTCCTGCCTCTTGGGGGTTAAATCCCCTTGTTCTGTATGTTGTTTAGGAAGAACTTGAATCAGGGCTGGGGTTCAGGATCAGCAGCATGGTTACAGTAGATTTCAGTTTAACTGACCCCATGAAATTTTCACAGTCTTGTGCCATACCCTGATGGGATGCAGAAAAAAGGGCATTTTTCTGTTTGGCTGTAACCCAGATCAAATCTATTAGGATTTGGCCCCGGAATTTGAATCTGTCCACTCCTGATATAAGTGTGTGCGATTCCATTGAAGTAAATGAACCCACTTATGTTGGGGCTGCTTTTGATTTTAAGAGGAGGAGGATGGTTTTCAGGCTAACGCACTGGGCTCTGATTCAGGAGACTTGGGTGTAGTTCTTGGCCCAGACTTTCTGTGTAACCTTAGGCAAGTCACTTAATCTCTTTGTACTTCAGTTCTCCACCAGTCCTTCCTACCTTACAGAGGTGGTAGGTGGCTAAATTCACTATTGTATTTTCTTCGACAATATGGTGATGGCAGCCATATAAGGCCTGGTCTAAACTAGAAAATTAGGTCAGCATAACTATATCGCTCAGGGGTGTGAAAAATCCACCCCCTCTGAGCGTCATAGTTAAATCAACATAATCCCCGGTGTAGACAGTGCTAGGTCAATGGGAATTCTCCCACTGACCTAGCTACCACCTCTCGGGGTGGTGGAGTGCCTACACCAATGGGAGACCCCCTCCCGTTGGCATAGGTAGCATCTACAATGAAGCAGTGCAGCTGCACCACTGCAGTGTTTTAAGTGTAGATAATCCCTTAGAAACTAGATAGATAGATGGGGCAAAGCTTCTAACTACAAAAAATAATTAAATCAATCCTTACAAATCTTTCTTGGACCTTGGAGGTGCCATCTTTGCTCAGCAGGCATCCAAGAACGTTTCTACTTCAGTAGACTGTAAAATACATTTCACCTTGAAATAAGTAGGTGCTGGGTTTAAACAATGAGCTTACAGCCCATGACAAACACAGTACTTCAAAGTTCTGCCTTTGACTTGGATGCTGTCCTATCAAAATGATCTGTGGATTACCACCAGTTGGGTTTATCGGCGGCAGAGATAATGTAGATGTTTTTGGTTGTACAGAGGAAGAAAAGATAAGGGGGAGGAAGAGCCAGGAGAGAGCTTGACTGAGTGACTAAGATAAATTTACTGTACTACAGGAAATCGAAATGTGAAATAAAGATCTCAAATAACTGAAATATTTAAAAAGATAGAGAAGTTAGGTGCACGTGCTATCCATTCCAAGCAAGTCAGTTCCTGGCCAGATGATCCTTTATCAATCCATCGCCCAGCTGGACTGAACATTTTAAAAGAGAATAGAGTCGAAAAAGAATTGAAATAGAAACTAACCATTAAATGAAACTGAAAGACAGGTTTCCTGCACAAAATAGGATTATAATTAACAAGAGAGAGACAGGAAGTTTTGCTTTTTGTGTATTTTGCTTCTCCTTCCCTTTTAGTCAAATTTTTTCTCTCACACTGAGATACAGCCAGTGGTAAGGTGACCTCAGCTTTTCCCCAGGTTAAGGAATCCTGCCTGTGAGGCATCTTATCTTGTCTTTCCCTGGAATGCAGCTACAGTATAACAAGAAGGAGCAAGGACTACATGCCTAAGCATTCCTTGCATTTGGCTGTTGCGTAGCACTGAGTGGGACGGTGGAAACATGAGGGGCTTCAGGGCCTGACAAAGGAGTTGTCTCATCCATCCACTGACAAGTCACCTTCCCAACTGTCATTAGGAGCCCGGCTGTGACACTGCTGCATGGTTACTGATTGCATTGCTCTATCATTACAAGCTGTAAGGCCAGCAGCAAGATCTGTTATCCTCCAAAGGGGCAGTGACACTTCTCTCTTCCTTCTCCTCAAAGTAAAGGGTTACTGATCCTTAAGGAAAGCAAACCCACATCCTGGTCTGGAAAAAACAAAGCACCAGTGTTGATCAGGTTACTTTAATACAGTCTAATGTTCTACATTTGCATCCTGATTTTGATGACCAAGGATTCAGACTCAGCCCGCATCCCTCTTTTTTCCATACCCCCTCCTTTTAGCATCTCCTCTTGCCTCTGCCTTTGTCTCTCTGTTTAGCTATCTGCTCCCAATAACGTGCCCCACAAAACGAAACAAACAAAACACCCCCAAAATCACTGAACTAACACGACGTTTGCAGACCATCACATTATTCACTTTGCTTGTATGTTGCATCCTTTCCCCCCAGCCGTTTGTTTTGTCTATTGTAAACTCTTCACAGCAGGCCCTGTCTCTTATTTTTAAAGCCCCTGTCAGAATGGTGCCCTGATCTTGGTTGGGGTCCCTTTGCACTACCGCAATGCAACATAAGAATGGCCGTACTGGGTCAGACCACTGGTCCATCTAACCCGTTATCTGACAGTGGCCAGTATCAGGTGCTTCTGGCAATTGGAGGTTTAGGGACACCTGGAGCATGAAGTTGTGTTCCTGGCCATCTTGGCCAATAGCTATTGGTGGACCTATCCTCTATAAATGTATCGGATGCTATTTCTAACCCATTTATACTTTTGACCTTTGCAACATCCCATGGCAACGAGTTCCACAGGTGGACTGTACATTGTGTGAGGTACTTCCTTTTGTTATAAACCTACTACCTATTAAATACAAATTCTTAATACAAATAATAACAATAATGCCTGGAATAAAACTAGCAAGTTTACCAATGAGGAAAAAGAAGGGAACCGTTACCAATCTTTCACTATATGTTGGTGACAGTAGTTTCTCAGACCTTTGAAAAGAGAGGCATTGAAAAGATATCAACCCCACTCAATACCAGTAGGTAGGTTTAACAGCCAGCTACAGTATCTAACAAAATAGGTGTCTTTGTCACATGTATAAATTCCATCAGCTAAGTTCTAATCAAGTTGGACAAGGCATGATGTTCCTAGGGGCCATTTGCTGCTGCATAGATCAGTTTGAGTTTCATACCATGCTAATTGTCAGATATTTGCAAACTCTCCTATCCAGCATCTACTTTTTATTGCTGCCACAATATCCCACTTCCCATTAACATTCCCTTAATAATCTACATAACCTACTGGAAGTTTAATCCAGGGAACTCCAGGCTCTTTCTTATGTCGGTTCCTGGCAAAATAATTCGGAAGGAAATTATTTGTCTGGTTTCTTGTAAAGGCGCACACACTCTACTGCAACTTGCAGATATATTTTCCCTCTCTAGTCTTAATCGTACCCAGTGCTTAGCACCCTTAGAAGTTGATAGGAGTACAGAGTGCACTCAGCACCTCAGAGGTTCAGGTCCAGCTTGTCTTTCCCTGTCCATGTTGTCCTTTTCCAGGTATTAAGCTTTGCAATTTATGTTTCTAATAGAGAAGTAGCAATGGCTGCTTTCTGTGCACAGCTCTTGGAACAATGTTGTTTAGTTATTAGAGCTGCAACTGTGGGCAGCTCCCACATGACTTTATAGTCTGCTCTCGCAAAATGGCAGCTGGTTTTTTTTTTGTAACTGCTTGATCAGAGTGGTGGTTTAAAAAATAATATAGATTCCACTGGTACTAGCAGGGGGATTAGGAATAAATTGGGCCCTGAGTCACAAAAATTGCATCAGCAATTGCAACAGCACCTTTCTTCCAGCCCCCCAGGCTGTTTGACTTTATTCCACTCCTGAGCCCTTGCTCTTCCTCCCAAGAGGCAGCCCTCTGAGCATGACCAGCAGACAGCTGGTCGGCAGTTGTCAATTGTGCAGGGCTGCATAGTCTACCTGCTGCTTTGCTCATACTCACTGCATCATCCTGGCCCTCTGGGAGCAGAGCCCAGATCCCAAGTTTCCTGAATCCGCTCCTCCAAGTGCTGCTTTGATAAGTTAATCTAAACATTGTTGAGACACAAGGAATTTCTTGGTCTCCATCTTCTGCTCTGTGTCTAATATCTTTGTGTATCCCTATCACAGCTGCTAGGGCCTGAAGAGCTATATTAAAAAAGGAAAATAAAAGGCATCCATCTCTGTCCCCCGCTTGGAGTGTCTTGCAAAGTAAGTTGCATAACTTCTATACTGTGCAAAATTCTGCTTCCTTTCAGGTCATCCAGAGGGGCGAAGGGACGGGATCTATGACTTCCTAAAAAGAGAGAGAATCCCACTCAGGATAGTGTTGTCCACACCCCTTCTGACCATCCATCCTACCCATATGTATGTATGTGGTCTCCAATTCCGAAGTATCTGAACATTTCACAGTCTTTAATGGATTTCTCCTCACAGGTAGGGCAGTTCTACTATTCCTGGTTTACTGATGGGGAACTGAGTCCAGATTTTTAATGCTATTTAGGCAGATCAGTGCCTAGTGGGACTTTAAAAAAGCACCCAGGTGCTTAACTCCCATTGACTTCAGTGGGAGTTAGGTCCCTGGGCTATGTTAAGCATTCCACTAGGTGCCCATCTGCATCTTTAGACAAGGAAATATCTTTGCAGATCTGGCCTCAAGTGACACAGGAAGTCTGTGGCAGAGCAGGGAATTGAACATGAGTCAATTCAAATTGAACTCAGCACTTCCAAACTCCTAGGCAGCCAGTGCCTCATTTAGGCCATGAATTTCTTTTTACTATTCATTTTTTTTCTCTCCTCACTTCCATCCACCCTCAGGTTAGAATGTGTAGGCCAATTCCTCAGCTGGTACAAACCACTGTGAAATCAATGGAGCTACACAGATTTAGACCAACTGAGGACTGGGCCCAATGTCTCTACTTGTAGGTCTAGTAGCCTGATTCTGAGATGTGCTGAACATCCCCCATTCACACTGAAGTCAAGTGAAGTTATAGGTGTCCGGAACCTTTCAGGAGTAAGCCCTACTTTCCTTCCCAACATTTTTTCAGAGATTTGAGGTTCCACATGGAAGAATGATGCTGGGTTACAGAAACTCTATTCTTTGTACATGACATTTGACTCTCTCATAAATGGCTAGAGAATTCCATTGAGTGTGATGCCTCATTGTTTATCCTGGACGTACCTGTAACACTTCAGCAAAGCAGGAATGAGTAATCACTTAAATTGTTGCCAACATTCTGTTGACAAGTTCTGGGTTCTGTACGTTCTGGGTGCCTAAACCTCTAGTAAGAGATCTAATATACGTTGAGTCCTGTTCTAATTCCTCATCTAATTCATTTTTTCCTTAGGACTTTCTAAGATATTAGTAGGCATTTGATAGAAATACATCTGCATTTCCAGACCAATACTTATTAAAGACCTGATGTTTTCCATTTAAGTATATTGCAAAACTGCCATTGACTTCAGCAGGAACAACATTGGGTCCCATGTCTTGAAAATGTCCTGTAGAAACCTAAATGCAGAAGTGAAAAGTGCAAAGAGAATCCTGAAAGTAAAACTAAAAATGAAATGGACCGGTTTAGTTTACCATCCAAGATGAGTGAATGGCAACAGCAAATCGCTAGCAGACATGGTGAGAAGTAAAGTTATTTTCTAAAATTATTTTCAATTTTAATAATCTGCGATGTAATTAATAATACAGGCAAGGCTATTATAAAAACACATGATGCCTATTCTGATATTGGCCCTGGCCTGTAAATGTTTCTTGGGGGGAGCGTGACTCAGTAATTTCAGCAAGAAATTGGAATCAGGACTCCTGGGTTCCACTCGAAGCTCTGATTCACTGTGTGACCATGGGCAATCTCTTTGTGCCTCAGTTTTCCTATCTAAAATATTTCCATTGCCTCTACTGAGTACTTTGAAACTCAATCAACATTTGTAAAGAGCTTGTAGGGACCTCAGATTGATCTATTCTAGTCCATCTAATCTATCTGTGTGTTTATACTCTGCTCATCACTATAGTATCTGAGCATGTAACAAAAAAAAGGTTTTCTAGAAATTAAAAAAAAAAAACATCTATCTGTCCTGGTGTACAACACATCACCATGCAAAATGCTTATATGACATATATTTTGAGATGAGACAACTTTAAAACTGTCCAAGGTAAAAGAAATGGATGCTTGGTGGACATCACTACTCATCATCATCTTCATCACTAAAAATTACCCAACATGCTGGAATTGGATTTAAGAATGAAGTATCAGTATAAATGCACTGAGGGAATGAGCTTTTCGAGTCATGCTGTTGAGCTGCCTGATAGCCTTTGGATTTCAGAAATTAGGCAAACAGAGCTAGCATGCTGATCCAACATATTAATTGTTTGTTAACCTTTGCATAACCTTTAGAAAATCTTTGGATGTGTGAATTCAGAGCCCAGAGTACACTTAGTTACTCCCAGGATACAAATGAATGTTCACTTGGGGTTAAGAGTCTCAGGCTTCAGTAATAGTAGGGCTGGAAGAGGGGGGTGGAGAGTGAAGGATGCATACAAAATGTGGCTTATACATTAATATCCTTAAAAAATACCCATCTACAAATTATATGCACTAGAGAGTTTGATCTAAGTATAAAATGGTAGCATCCTTTAAACAAGGCTGATGCAGGTTTCTAGCCATAAATGCTTGTAGTCAGTCTGTCCTTACCAAGCAGGCAGACTTTCGACCCCTGCTTGCCAGCTCATGCATTCTTTCCATCTAAACTTCCATTAGCTTCCACCTCGATAGAACGAAATCCTCAGCAGTGTAAATATGTGTACCTTCATTGACTTCAGTGGAGCTATATAGGGTTACACCAGATGCAGATCTGGTCCAAGTTGTCCAACCTTAACTGCTGCCTATGTGTATTTTGCTATTGGACTCTATCATTACCTCCTGGCCTGGGCATATCCTGTGTCAGTCAGTCAGAATTCAGGACCAATCAAGTCACAGTGAATCAACCACTGAAAAATAGCCTCTGTTGAATTTTCTGAATGGTAAATTTCTACTTGTTTCTGAATTCTGGAGAACGAAAGGTTCAGCCCAGAACTGTTTACATGGAGTTTGGCTATTTCCCCAGAATAGTTTGGTGCACTCTTTACTAACCCTCCATACACATTAAATTATTGTAACATGGCTTACACTCAGACAAGCTGATCTCTCACTATTTGGCTTTGATGGCCCTATGCTCTCCATTAATGAGTAACATCTTCTTTGTAACAAATTGGTTGGTGTATGTGGGGTGACCAGATGTCCTGATTTTATAGGGACAGTCCCAATATTTGGGGCTTTTTCTTATATAGGCCCTTATTACACCCCCCATCCCCATCCCGATTTTTCACACTTGCTATCTGGTCACCCTAGGTGTATGTGTGTCTGCTACAATTGTCTCCTACTGGAGGGAATCAGATCCCATCATCTGTACAGGTTCCCTCTGCTGGCTGAGCTAATGGAGGTGCTCTTTGAGGTCTCTGGGAAGACGCTTGCAGTTTTGAAGATGAAGGTCATTAGTTCTGTAATGATATTCAATCTCACATTTATATATTACCTTCCAAAGCTAGGAATCTCTTCATCTAAGCAGCTATTAAATACCAAACACTGTCTCTGTGTAGCCATTTAGGAGGGGAAGTGAAAGATCTCACGCCCAATTGAAACTGCAGAAAATATTAATGAGTACGGCTGGTTGGGACATTTTTTTCTTGGGGAAAATTTAAATTTTTTAAATGAAAATCTGTGAAAACACTAAAACTGTAAACGTTTTCAGCTGAAAATTGATACAGTTTTGGTTTGGAAGTTTTCAGTTTTCTGCTGAAGAATCTACAATTTTCAAGGAAAGTAGACACTTTTCATGAACATTTTTATTCAGTTGAAAATGCAATTTTCCTGTTTTAAAAAAAAAGTTTGGAACATTTTTAACCAGCCATATTAATGAGGTTGAATGTTATTACCCAAGGTGAAATTTGGCCTGGATACCAGGGTTAACATTCCAGTGAGAAGTGCCGTGCAATATCTAAAGCCCACAAGGGCTGCGACCTCAGTTTTATTTCTCATCTGAATAATGGCACTTCCCACAGCACAGTGCATTGTGGGACGTTGGGGTAGATACTGACTCAGAAAGAAAAATGCAGTCCATCAAAAATGTATCTGCTAAAGTAAAGTTGTATATTATTTTCATCCTCTTACTATTGTCTTCACTTATTCTCTTCCCCGCTGTGCTTACTCTATGAAGTACAAGGGTCACTCTTTCTTAGCCATTATTATAATTATTATTCCTTAGCACTGTCCAAAATATAGAGGAAGACAAAGTCCTTGCCCAAATGAGCTAACAGGTTAAGTCAGTCCTTGGAAAGTGGATGCTACTAATCTACCCCTTGTTTTTCTGCTAGCTCCCATCATGTTGGAAGCAATCACAGCTCTGCACTGCCACCAGATTGTCTTGTCCATTCCAATGATCTTTAACTCCTCTTTTCACTGAACGATCACAAAGACTTTCTCATCATCCAGTTGCATTGCTGGTCTTTTCCCATTTTATTGCTTTGCAGTCCCTGGATTCCGTTCAGTCACATCTCATCATGCCTTTTCTCAAGCCATTTGTACACCCTGCTTTTTCTGATGCCATCAATTTAGTTGTAGCTTCACTTCCTAGCTACCATCTGTCACATGATAACCAGAAGTTATTTGAGAATTGGGTTGAGCCTTTAGAATCCTTGGTGAATGCAAATGATAATCTTCATGTGCACCATGTGAAGTGAGCTTTCCAAATGTATGACTGGTCGGCCTTTTTAGGAGTTGAAGGTCACATCTTAGGAAATTGGAAAGACAATTTCCCCTTGGTTTGCAATAAGGTCTTAGGTTTGACCTGGCTCCTTGATGTGCACACAATGTATTACATGAAAAATAAAAATAAAAAAATAGAGGACAAGGGTAAGGTGTTATGGGACTGTTTGTTAATACTGTTCATGTGTAGATGTTTGTGAGAAATGTATGAACTACAGAGTATTTGAGTCTTTACCTACGTTATCTTAGTATTTTCTTTTTTTTTTAGTAATAAGAATAGTAAGGTTGGGTTTTTTTGCCTATAACATTCTTGGTGTCTATTTTTTGGTTATATTTATGGTATTTATTATAACAACTTTATCTTTAAGTTAGCAGTTCTTCTATTGCCTGGGGTTGTAAAAATGGACCAATGTAGAAATGGACCAACTTTGATGTGAGGGGGGAGAAGTGGGATTGGAATTCCTGATCTCAATGTTGACGTTCAGGCTCATCTCTAATGTGTATGTGTCTATTTTATGCACTCACCAGATTTTAAAAATCTAGAGCCATTTGCTGCTTTGCTTCTCCACTTACATTCACTGAAGCCGTGCCCCATTAACCCACTGGCTAATGGATCAAATGAAGGAGGAAAAATGCAGGTGCATGATTTTTGTCAGTAAAAGTTCACATTTGTACACACAGACAGCTATTTCAATGCAAGCAAATAGGAGCATATCTGCATGAAATGTGTGAGTTCATTCTGTTGTGTCCTGCTTTGGAAATTTGGCCCAAACACTTGGGCAGCATTATATCAAAGAATCTCTCAATAAAGAAAGTCATCATATCGCTTTCAGCAGCCCCTTTATTTGTAGTTTGTGGCAAGCTGGGGTATAAATCTACCTCTCACTAGCCTGATGCATAGCAAGTGTCCATATGGACTCTGCTGCTGCGCAGAAAAAGTTCCCTTGTGCGATTTAATTTACTCCTGTTTCAAAGTAGAGTAGATCAAAGTGCACTACAGACCTTTTAGTGCATAGTAGCAGGGTCCCCGTGGACACTTACTGTGCAGCAGGCCCCAGATTGCTGTGAGCTGAGTGTTCATATAAATAAGTCCTCAGTCTGCTACTCAAACTTCTACTAAGCCTTCACACCAACTGTGTCTAGATGCTTTCCTTTCATAGGTGCTGGAACTAGGAGTGCTGAGGGTGCTGTTGCACCCCTGGCTTGAAGTGGTTTCCTTCATAAACAGGGTTCACAGTTTGGTTCAATGGCTCTCAGCACCCCCACTATAAAAATTGTTCCAGCACCCATGGTTCCTTCTGACATTCTTTGTCTTTAGTGGGTGCCTCATATATCTGTCCCTGTCCCCTATATATCCTTTAGTACCTTCCACAATCTTATGCTATGTCTTCGCTGCAGAGTGAACTTGGGCTCTTACCTGGGTATTGCCCCTAATTCCCTTTACATCCACACACAAACCCCTCTCACCCAAGTTAATTGGTTCTTTCAAACTAGGCTAGCTAGGGTGCTGCTTTCTCTTGGGCTGGTAACTCACTGACTTTGCAGTGAGGATGCAATCTAAACAATTCAATTGCTGAAGGTCCTCAACTGACTTCTCACATTTCCCCCCATGTGTCCATAAGGCTAGACAAGTTCCCCCCCAGTTCACTGGGAAAGAATCAGAGAGTGGCTCAGTTTATTGTAACACACAAAGAATCACTGGATGTGCCCCCAGAAGTCCTAGGGACACATGCATGTGAGTACAGTGTCAGTGAGGACACAGTAACTTGAGTATGACTTTGCAGTGTGGCTGTTTACACCTGGGTTAGGCTAATCTGGGCACTGGTCACCTGAGTTAACTCTAGAGTGAAGATATACCCTTTGTGTGCCCTTTAACACAATGGAGATAAGTCTGAACTGGAAATAAATAATGTGAATATTAGATGTTTGGGAGAATTAAGATCTGGGATTTTGGATTGAGTCTTGTGGTACTTAAAACAAGTTACACTTTAAGCCTAAGGTAACCTGGATTTACGCTAGCAATAATTTAGTGTTGGATCAAAAAAAAGATTACAGGGGCTATAGATCAGCCAGAAAGAAAAAAATGTAAGAATATAAAAATAAATGCTGACTTAATATGAAACCTAGCTCTTGCTAGTGTTTCAGGCCACAATTCAGCAAAAGACTTAAGCATATGATTAAGTGTAAACTGATGCTTAAGTCCCTCTCTGTTCAACAAAGCATTTAAATACGTGCTTAAGTGCTTTGCTGAATTGGGCTCACTGGGGGCATCTGTTTTTCTTTGTGCAGGGGAATTAAACTCAGAGTGGGTATCATCTATTAATAAGGCTGCCACTAACCTAGCCAGTGCCTGAGCTTATCGTTTTTCTAGATATGAGCAATTAAACTGCAACAGGAGGCCAGTGTCTTTATATCATCACCTAATTACAGTGCAAAAATATTCAGGGGAAGGAAGAAAACAATCCACATCCATATTTATTTGGCAAAGTTATCACCTTCTATTCGAAGCCCCAACTTATAACATTTCTGGCCAATTTCCAATTCAGATCTGTTTCTCAAGACGGGAAAACAGCTGTAGTGCCCTTTATATTATAGTTCTGGAATGAAATGCCATTTTAAAGCTATAAATGAACTCACAACTATATTAAGAAAAAACGGTCTCCTTTTTTTGCAGCAGTCAGGGATACCTTTGATCCTGCTGTTAGGTTCTTCTTTAAAAAATTATTATTTCCAGCACTACACACTCACCTGTCAGATTAAATTTTTTATTGTACTAAAACAAAAAGCCATCTGGAGCTCCCTGTGTTCTGCTGTCGGTATTGGTGAGTGGCAGCATGTCCTTTCTCCAAGCCCTGGTGCTTCCACCATCCCAAGGTCTTTTTATTTTTCTCCCCAGTCCCTGGCGTTCATCCCCTCATCCTCTAAGTCACTTTAATTCTTGATTGTGTTTCTTTGGTCTCAGTGCCTTTACCTTAGGCTTCCAATCCCTCGGCCGCGCATTTCCCAGGGTAGCAGCGTAACTAGAAAGTGAAGAACAATATGGGCTGTCAGCTTTTATTAAGCATTTGGGAAAAGCCATTGCTATTTCAGGTGACTGTATATGTTCAGTCAAACACCTCACCTCATTTACCAACTTCTTCATTTTATTTCACAATCCCTAAGGTCCCTCTGGGCTTTCAATACTTTTCTCAGACCCCAGATTTTAACTGAAGCTATTTATCTTTTTCTCCCCTTTTCCCCCTTCTCCAAATAGTAGCTCAACGAAACGCATGTAATGGAGAATGGTTGGATTGTCAGGTTTCATAAAATACCTTAGGAATCTGTAGCTGCTTTAAAGTGTCTACATCAGCTCTGCTTGGCCTTCCATAACTGATCTAACAAGGTATCTCAAGGATATTCTGGTTAAGTGTTTGTAGCATAAACAACTAGCTAAGAGGAAGATGGCTGGGTGGATAAAGCCTCTGAAGGACTTGAGTTTGAAATTCTGCGTGTGGCATGAGATGAGTTTGGTAGTCTCGGTGTTGTCTAGTGCTTAGAGCACAAAGATGGGAACTGGGATTCCAGGTTTCTCTTCTAGGCTCTGCCCCTCCCACACTATGTGACTTTGGGCAAGTCATCCAGCTTATCTGTGCCTCAGTTTCCTAGTCTGTAAAATGGGGATACAATGCAGCCTCAGTTATCTGAACCTTATTTTCCCCAAAGTCTCTGTTAAACTAAACAGGATAAGCCCTTCAATGTGTATTAATTACATTGAATGGACTGTTGATTATCCAAAATTATTTCATGGCATTCAGAAAATGGATACTGTACTGTCACAATGCTTGCCTATTTCCTCACAGTGCAAGAAGTTAGATGTGTTTGAAGATCTTTCCAGGGAAGACACTGTATTAATGCAGAGTATTACTGGTATTCTATCAATAATCTGCAGCAATTCATATAATTGATAAACTCCCCACCACAAAAAGAGCTAGCTGAGGAATGAAATGCTTGTGGCAGAGGAGTAGTGATGTGTGGATAGATTAGGCTCATTTCATAGTCTGAGTCACCTTTATGAATCCATCTTTAGCAGCTCTGAATTCTTGGGGTAAAAAGGCTTTAGTGACATTAACTAGACTCCCAGATCTACAGAAAGCAAGGATAGGACAGAATAGCAGAGCGTGGTTCCCCACAATGAGCGGTGGTCGGATTGTGGCCCCACAAGGCTTGTATGTAATGAGCATAACGTGCAGCATGTATACCCACGGCCAAAGTTGCCATTGCCACTGCTTCAGACAGATATGGGATGATGCTTTGTATACTGCCGAGGCTTATAGTTTTCTAACATCACCAGAAATATCAGTCAGGTATCTACTGCTCTGGAGAAGGTCCAGTTCACCTCCACGAGCATCAAGAGTAAAGATTTAGTGGGTGGCAGCTTTTTTTACATGTCAAGGAACATACTGAACAGTGAAGAGATTAGACAAGTGAGCCTGGTAGTTGAGTACAGTTTCCTTTTGTTGAATGTGCCTTTTGCTTTGGTGTGCTGCGCAGTCAGCGTCTGGACACTACGATGACCGATGCGATTTAAATAACTAAGAGAGAAATAGGATTTGGTTGTCTTCAGTTCTGTCCCTGAATATCACCTCAGGGTCATGAGCAGCAATAGTTCACCTGCTACCTCAGACTGGCTAGTATGACTGCTTCACCCTGAATAGGTGCAGGCCGTCAGGTTCAGTGCTCATGACGGGCAGGAGGCCTCCGCTGGCGAGCATGGGCCTTTTAGGATACCCGCTGACGTCAACACAGAGAAATGCTGGTGCTGCAACAGTTTGCACTTTGTCTCAGGCCTCTGGGGAACACAGAGTTCATGTTCCAGTGATGCTCCTGTCTGACATTTTTCAAGCACAATTACTTCCCACTGCACTTTCTACTGCAGGCTACTTTCCCCTCCTCCAAATGGACCCTGTCTTTAAAATGGGCTTCTCCACCCCACCCCGCCCCCTGTAATTAGAAGTATTTGAAATCTTGATCTGAATGTTGTGCCTTGAGTCCATCTCTAATAGTAATATAACACCCCACCCCCCGGTGTGGATCATTATTCTCACTATTAAGATGTGAAACTAAGGCAAAGAGAGGAAATTCATCCCCAATTCATGTTGCCATGTGAGTAGCCTAAAAGAAATTCCTGCCAAGAGATGTGGGTGCTTATTTGCCCCTTTATTTTTTCAACTCTTCAGTCCAGGTGAATATTTCTTTACCATTTGTACTGCGAGAAGCGGGTGAGCAAGAGAAAAAGGAAAGGAAAAATATCAATATCTTCTATCTCCTAAAACCCAGTAACTAGACTTTGACACTTCTCTGCCACTTCATCATCACAAAGCCCCAGCTCTCTGAAGATTAATTGATGTAGGCCACTCAACCTATTTTCAAATCCCTCTCAGTCACCATTTAAAACCCTCTGATTTATTTTTTTTGATAAAGTCACCAAGGCTTTTTATGGATTTTCAAATGATTGTCCGGCTTGACAAATTGGATTCTTAAAGCTGATTCTTTAGAGAAAAGGATGTGGTTTGACAAGACAAGAAACAGCTCATCTTTGAGACAGGAGGATAAATAATAATAAAAAAAATAAAATCCTATTCTTCCACTCCAGTGTTACTCAATGGGTGTCCGGCTTGTCACTGATAATCTTATCTTTCTGTGATAGGTAAGGAACAGGACAATGGAGCCCTAACCAGGCTGTAGGTCTGATAGGCCTCTGATTAATAGGACTGTCCAATAAGCGCACAGCTTTTGGGAAGATGATTAATGACATTTGATATGAACTTTGACCCCTCCCCCCTGGCAAACAACGCACTGAGAAGCGAGGTACAAATAGATGGCACAATCTGCCAACCGTGATTGATTGAGTCCCACCTCCCTTTTGTGTGTCTGTTGGAAATAGCAGGGTCTCAGCAGCTCAGTCATCACCTCTGGCTTGGACTGCAGCTCTTAAAGCCACATTGTTCCAGAGCGGCTCAGATGTCATTCCCAATGGAATTTTTGTTGCCAGGCCCCAAACTCCACCCTGCACCAGCATCCCCGTACAGACCACATCATCCTGGCCTTTGAGAACTGCTAAATCAAATGCAAATGAAAGGCTGGACTGGGTGCTTGTGTTTAGTCAGGGGATGCCAAAAACTAATTTCTAATTTCTAATTTCATTAAACAGGGAGGGACCTAATGGACCAAAGTTTCAAAGCTCCTAAATTGAACGTGCATGATTTGAATGCACACCTGTTTGTGAGGGCAAATGAGGTTCTTAGATGCATGGTTGCCCACTTTTTGTAGTCAGCGTCCCTTTGGATGCACCTCTGTAAGGGGAGCATGTGAAGATTCAGTCAGAAAGTCACATCCCGGAGAGCAATGGCCCTGCTTTAAGGAGCTTGTAATGTAAGGATTCCATCTTGCAAAATGATGAATGGCTTCAACTGGAGTTGAGGCTGCTCAGCACCTCGCAGGAATGCTCAGCACCTCACAGACTGGGTCTTCTATTGTAGATAATATAAATGAAAGGGTGGTTGAGAAGGTGCGGGAAGATGCATGATGAAACTCACATGAATTGCTTTGTTTGGCACACATCCTGTTAGTGGTGGAGTTTTTTGTTAGATGAGTTGTATGTTAGGAGTACGAGGTCAGGCACAAGAGCAGGAACAGATGACAGAGAAGAGGACATTAGCGGTGAGTCTAATGCTGAAAGAAGTATGTTTTAAGGAGGGTGTTGTAGGAGGAAAGCCTCAGCTTGCTCAGTGCTGGCGCAGGAGGCAGTCTGAAGAGTTGCTCAGGACTATGAAGCTGAAAAGGGGTGGTGAGATATGCAAGGAAAAAGGAAGTGAAGGGGAAAACAAAGAAAATGAGCTACATTCTCAAAAGTTACTAGCAATTTGGGGAGCCCAATTTGAGACACCTTCGAGGGGCTTGATTTTCAGAATGTTCTGAGCCCCTGTTTTCTAAAAATCAGACCCTTTAAAATGTCTCAAGTTGGGCACCCAAAAGTGGAGGTAGCCCAACTCACTAGTAACTTTTGAAAATGTAGCCCAAAGAATATAACGTGTACATGTAGAAGATCATGGAAGTTAGAGATAGGAGAGAGTTATTACATCATGGTGTCTGCCCTCTTGATATGTTGGATAGTGGCCCCTGACAGAGGATGTCTCACATATAAAATGGCTGAGCCTTCTAAACTGTGCCCTCAAAATGTGTGTGCATAAAACAGTTCATTGGGGTGGGGTGAGCCTTAGTGATTTAATATTTATAAAGTGCTTTGGGTAAGTGCAAAATCTGATAATCATTCTGAAAGTGGAACTGAGTCTCTCTGCCCTTGCAGAGCATTAAGGATGGTGTGAACACCGTGCTACTTTAAAAGCCCAGAGTGCAGACAGCCCTGTCCCTGGAATACTTCCTACAAAGATGGAGGAAGTGACAGGAGGAGGACTTCCAGTCAAAACCCTGTCTTGGGGTTGGTGGAGGAAAGGCTAGTTTTGCTTCTTTTCTTGAAGATAAAGTTCAGAGTAACCTGAAACCACCATCTGGGACAGGCGTTGACCAGCTGTTCACCTCTGGTTCTGCGAAGCAATTGTGTGAAGGAGGTCTCACTCCTGCAAGACCACCCTATGCTTCAGTCAAGAAAAAGGACCTTGGCACATCAATGCCTCAACATTAATTCAATCACAGGCTTAAAGCAGTCAGTCATCCTGGGCAGGGCAAGATATTATCTGCTTTCATTTAAATAATGTCTTAATTGTAGGTTGTGTCTTTTGTGATATATGCCAGCCATACCCCTCTGCCATGTACATTGGCCAAACTGGACAGTCTCTAAGTAAAAGAAAAAATGGACACAAATCAGACGTCAAGAATTATAACATTCAAAAACCAGTCGGAGAACACTTCAATCTCTTTGATCACTCGATTACAGACCTAAAAGTTGCAATTCTTCAACAAAAAAACTTCAAAAACAGACTCCAACGAGAGACTGCTGAATTGGAATTAATTTGCAAAGTGGATACAATTAACTTAGGCTTGAATAAAGAATGGGAGTGGATGGGTCATTACACAAAGTAAAACTATTTCCCCATGTTTATTCCCCCGCCCTCCACACACTACTGTTCCTCACATGTTCTTGTCAACTGCTGGAAATGGCCCACCTTGATTATCACTACAAAAGGTCCCCCGTCCCCCCGCTCTCCTGCTGGTAATAGCTCACCTTACCTGATCACTCTTGTTACAGTGTGTATGGTAACACCCATTGTTTCATGTTCTCTGTGTATATAAATCTCCCCACTGTATTTTCCACTGAATGCGTCCGATGAAGTGAGCTGTAGCTCACGAAAGCTTATGCTCAAATAAATTTGTTAGTCTCTAAGGTGCCACAAGTACTCCTTTTCTTTTTGTGGATACAGACTAACACGGCTGCTACTCTGAAATCTTTTCATTTTGTAATTGACTATCTTAACTTTGAGTAATTCACATTTAGCAGCATCTCTGAGTAACACAAGTGTATCCCACCAGACCTCAACTGTATGTACTTTGTGTTGTATGATACTTGACTTATTCTTATTTTATTATGATGACCAATTTGTCCCTGGGGCAGAAGGACCTCATTTACCTCTTTTGCAATACAGAAAACTCTCCATGTTGTTTTCAAAACCGTTAAGGCTTTGAAAAGTCCTCTGATTTTTTTTTTTTTTTTTTTTGGTACCAGAAAGCCTACAGGGCTGCAGAAGAAAATGCTGACACAGGTCGGCTAATGCAGAAGGAGCATAGACGACCCGCCCCCCGCTGTGTCTTACTGAATTGCAAATGGAGCTTCAGACTAAGAAATGAGTCATTTGCTTGTTAGAAAACATACGCACAGCGCTGAGGATCTGGAAGCAGATTTCGGTGCCACTGATCTCTGGCTGTGGTCAGATTTTTGTTGTCGTCTTCCTGTCAGCCAAGCATTGTTTCTTGGAGGCAGATATCCATTGACATAAAACGCAAACATGACTTCCTGGAGAAAGGCAAAAATAGATAGTGTTGGCTAAATTCAGTTGGGGACATTGTTTACTAATGACTTCGGCCTTTCATCATCATCCTCATCATCACTCAATTCAGAGACAGTGCATGAGCTTTCAGGGACAGCAATGCAGCTAACACTGGAGACTATTGTATATGGTACCACTCATCCCAGAGGATCCCCAAGTGCTAAACACACAGGATTTATCTTCTCCACTACTGAAATGTAGCCACCTGGCAGGTGAGAGCAGCAGCCAACTGGTGCTGAGCAGTCAGGGAGATGGGAAATGCTGGCTGGGACATGAAAAGTGCCCTGGAATTTTTAATATCCCCACAAAGCAGGTGTAACCCACTGGTGATTGTACATTCTGGTTTCCCATCTGTGCCGATCCACAGAGGATATCAGTTGTTACAGCCACAGGTCCAGATCTTTAGTTCAAGATGTAGAGGCTGATGGTTTTAGCTCTGGAGGTCCCGGTTCAATCTCTGGTGTGTTGGCCGAGATGGCAATTGTCACACAGGGAGGACCTAAGTTTTTAAGCTGCCAAACTAAAGACCCACACACAGTAAACTGCAGGGAGCATGAATGTATTTTCTTCAGAAGGAGGGCAGATCGAGTCGATCGTGCTGAAATATGATGCAGGTCTAGGAAAACTGGGTATTTCAAATAATTAAATCATCCCCTCTGAACTTAAAGCTATGAACCATATACAAAACCCTTGGCTCTTCAAAGAAAACCCACATAAAGGCCCAGAAATCTGTTCTCTGTTTCCCTAAGAATTTAAGGACTCTAATCTAAGAATCCTGTGCTGCTAACTCAGAAGAATCTCCGTTGATTTACGATTTTTTTTTTCTTGTGAATTTTTGTGGCATTGCTGAATGAGAGGGAGGAACACCTCTTACAGATTACTACCATCAGCAGCTGCATATGGTCACTTAATATTTATTTATGGACCTCTAGTACCATCCACAGATGCTCTTTGTGGTCACTGGAGCTGCACAGTCATAGTGGAAATGGGGAGAATCCTCTGATTTTACATGGCTGGCTGAGGTTTCATCTCAGATATGTTTAATTGCTGGACACACAGTTCAGCCCGCTGGGAGATTTAATTAGAAGTATGGGGAATTTATTTATAGAACGATGGAAACAGATGCTCTGTCTTTGAGCCAGACAGGTAGATTCAAGGGTTGTGGGTCCAATCCAGTCCTGACTTAGGATGATAGTTAAAGTTTGTCCATGATGATATTGACTAGTAGTGATGCTTATTTCTCACAAAGTCAACTGGCTCTCAACATCCTTTTGGTGTTCCTTGACCCCCAAATGCTCCAAAATGAGGCTATTTTCTTTCTGATCTCCATATAATCAGGGGGTTCTTTAATCTGATACCTTGTAATAAAGCCTTTGTAGATGTCCCTGCTCTTTGGAAGCACATTGAGCTTACCATAGGGCTGGGGAATACCGAGGCTACATTTGTGATTTGATGTTGATTAATTGGTAACTTTATCTGCCCTGTCTGTATTTTTCAAAAACAAGAAAATGCTGTTTATTAAGCCCTTGTTAAAGTGCCATTGTAAACAGGAAAGTGTTTCTGTAAAAACAGCATTATGGACTTCCCTGTTTATTCTCTCTCACCGTCTTCCACATCAAATTTACTCAGTTTGCAAATCAAAAGATGCAGAAAGTTTCCTAGCTTCCATGACTGCATTGTTGATGCACTAGGCAGCAAAGATGCCAGTTCATTTCCCCCTATCTGCATTAGCTCTGCAACGCTTTGGGGTAAGTGCTTGTTTTGTTAGTAAATTAAGTGTTGTGACTTGAGGACATGCAGGGAGCAGATATGGGAAATAAGGAGGTGCCATTTTCACATAGTCATTTTCCCAATTACATCTGCAGCTTTAATTATAATACTCTGCACTTCTGTAGCATCTTCCATCTTAAGATCTTAAAGTGCTTTAAAAGCTATGGAATACTGAATGAGAATGAGTCTTCATAGTAAGTAAGGAAGTACTATTATCCCCATTTTATAGATGGGGAAGTTGAGGCACAAAGGAGGACTATGCCAAGGAATACAGCAAAGCTGGGAATAAAACCTTAACCTCGTGACACCCCACCCTGTGCTTTGGCCACAAGAACGTCTTTCCCCTCTCTTCTGTGTGAAGTAGATAGACAGATAACTTTGGAGTCTGGGGACTGAATAATAATTATTGACTATCAAAGTAATCTTACTCTTCTGTGCTGTGTAAGGATCTCCCTGTTATCAATAACCCTTTCTAATAACGGATCATGTGCATTAATGCTTCTGCTTGGCCAGAAATTCCCAGTGGTTCATTACTCATCACATGAGTACTCTGCATCTTATGTTTCCCAGATGAGGTGAGTGGACATGGCTGGAGCTGTAAAGTACCGATTTCTGGAAGCAGTAATCCAGTGGCCTGCAAGTTAAGTAACTCTGGAAGGATGTGATTCTTTTTTAAGTCCACATACTTCATGTTGACATCTCAACAGGCAGACATTGTCTTCCGCTGTGCTACAAAGAAGTTTAGCTTTATGTTACTCAGAGTAATATTACGGCAGCTCCAGGCTAGTAAGGGCCACAAAATTGTTCTGCTCAGACCTTTGTCTGCAGTTAGTTCAATGACTCCTTCCTGTACTACCTGGAGTAGAGCAGAGAAAATGAAATTTACAGAACACTCCTTAGCCCAGACTCTGCCCTATTCCACTGGTGTAAATCCAGAGTAATTCTTTTGATTTTAGTGAAATTATGCTGGATTTACACTGGCTTAATTTAGAGCAGAGTGCGGCACACTGTTGGTCCCACAAAGACATCCTATGTATTTTAATTAAAATGCTAGCAGGGGTTTGTTTGTGGTTGATGGATTATATTAATCTGAGTTTTAAAAGTTGTAATACTGAGGAATGTGGAGCCTGAATGACCCCTCACCATTTTCCCAAAGAATATTTAATCATTAGTCTCTAGAGGAGCGTCAGAGCTCTAGAACAAGGGATAAGAGAGGGAGGGGGGTAGTCCAAAGGGAGTGTGTAGGGGGGGGACGGACACATGTTTGAGATCTGAAAGGAAACTAGGCCAGAAAAATGCAGCAGATTGTTTCTAAAAGGAAGATACAAGAGGCTTTGATATGGATATGTTCGCTGCCTTGCAAAGACACAGCGCTGGAGAAGCTCTTTATCAGTGTCAAATTATGACAAATGACACTGGGGGAAAGTCACGGGGCTGCGGAACATTGTCGCAGCTGCAACACCTTGGAAATTATACAGGTATTTTTACTGTTCTGTGCCTTGGGGTTCCATTTCAGCCTTAATTAATCACAGAGAAAAAGGATTGTTGTCTTCTCTATTCTTTTTAAGTTCTTTTTGTAGCACAGCACATTTTGTAGCACAGCGGCTAGGATGGGTGGGGGAATTACACGTGGACACATTTGGGGAAGATAATGCCCCATCCTTAACGAGCATAAAAATGCATTATTGCATTGGTGACAAGAGTAATTACAAAATGTGTCATCCGCCCTCATGTCAAGAGGAGTGCAACGCAAAAGCGAAATGGGAGAGGGCGGGGAAAGTAAGCAACAGCAATCAAACCAGGGCAATAAAAGCCAGCGACATTTCCTGCACTGTTTTGCTGGAGGGTATAAATGGTACAAACCAGTGTACTGATTTAAAAGAAAAAAAAAAAATCAAGCCAGAGTTTCTTCACATTACCTCCAGTTTCTTTTTTAAGAGTTCCCTTGAAACCTTGTCTATATAAATGTTGAATTATATGGTTCTTTGACTCTTTACTAGAACTTGCTCTGAATTACATTTTTTATATAATCTGTTTCATTTCCACCATTCTGCCATATCTCACAGAGGAATATCTGTAACTGTCAACTGGCACATTCTTCTGTTGCTAGACTGCTGTGCTGTGTCTTCTAATAAAGCTGCCCTCTGTTCCACTACAGGGCAGTAATCTGTAATGAAAATTTTATGTGAGTGGTTAGGAAATGGGGTTTGAATCTGGGTATTATGCATGAGTTTCATATTATTCTAGGCATATATACAGTGTTTGGGGGTTAAAAAATAAAAGGGATTGTTTCCCACCAACTGTATTTTTATTGGAACTCCATCATAGAAACGTAGGGCTGGAAGTACCACTAGTAGAGGTATGTGAAATATTTGTAGCCACGCCCTCAACCCATATGAAACTTTCCTAGTTTGATTATAAATTCAAAATTCAGAAATATGCTTTTCAGAAAGGTTCAATGAACTTTCCAGTGACCTTAGTAGAGATGGTTGTGCCACAATTACCTCCCCCTTTGGTACTTTTGCTTCCCATATACATTAGATCCTATAACGAACATTTCCCCCCACCATCACATATCAGATCATGTTATATATATTTGATCCTGTTCTGTGAATTCTTCTTCACCCAACCAGTGTATCCTATAATGTTCAAAGTGCTTGGGTTTCTGTGGATACTCGGGGAACTGAGGATGTTGGTAGTCCGAGTATGAATCTGATTCTCCTCTGATTTACTTAATAAGGGATAACTTTATTGAAGCCAATGTTCATCTTTCAACCAACGTTCTCAAAGTACTTTAGAAAAGCCTGAAATCACCTGTTGGAGGTATGTGTTCCTATTTTACAGATGTATAAACTGAGGCACAGTGGAATGAAATGACTTGTCCAGTGTCACATGAGTCAGTGGCAGAAATGGAAGTAGAACCCAGACATCCTGACACCCATTCATTTTCACTAACCACTGGACTGACTTCCCTATGTCTCTCTCTTCTGTATAGAAATATCCATATCAGTATACACTCCTACTCCTCTAGGCAGGGAGTAATGAAGCAGGGGTGATCTTGCAAGGAAGCCAAATATAAATGATGATACATTTTATGTTAATTTTTGATTCCTTGAAAATCCTGTGGGAGAGTGTATAGTTGTGTTGCAGAATCTAGCATTTCCCCATTCACACAGCAGATGTGCTGGAGTTGTTGTGTATTGGTTTTATAACAACAACACTTTGCATGCTTTATAGGCATTTTTATGGCATTTAGAAAAGCCATAATATCTGAACCCCTCTTAAACTCTATTGAAATTATTCTTACACCCTGTGAAGTGGGGAAGTAGTATCTCTATTTTAGGAGGGGAAACTGAGGCATAGAGATTCAATTACTTGCCCAAGGTAGCACAGGAAATCTGTGTCAAAGAGAATCTACATCTCTAGACTCACAATTATTAGCTTACCCACAAGACCATTCTTCCTCCATTCTCTTCCTTTGTAGCCCTTCCATCCAAGGCACTCTAAGCACTTTACATTCATTCATAAATTCCACACAACATCCCTGTGAACAGGGTGGGTATTATGAATATGGTCCCCTTTTTATTAATTATTATTTATATCCCCCAAAGAGAATGAAGACTGTGCACTTTCTTCACTTACCAGCAGGTGCCTCTGCAGTCAGTGGGAATGAATAGACACACCACAGGAATGTCATTGTTATTATTACTTTTTACATTTGTAAGGGTGTAGGGGGCAGGCAGGAATTATTGAACCCCAAACACACCACGCAGAAGTACTGTCTGTACCAAATGGTATTTCTTTTCTTTGCCCTGAACACACATTGAATGCTTGTACAGTTCACATGATTTCCAGGCTGTTTCTCTGAACACTAAAGGATAGAAATTATTTTGTTTTGTTGTTGTTTTTGGGTTTGAAAGCAACCTGGTCCTTCATCAGATGATGGTAAACCCTGGAGCCCTAGTATGATACTGCAGCTTTAATTACTTAGCCGTGCTGTCACCATTCTCATGGAAACTGACAGCGTATGGGGTTACAGCCTCTTAAAAGCAGTGAGTACGGGCACAAATGAGGTTACTTGAATGTTCTCAAGGTTTTATCTGGAAGAAAGGCATCTTGGGCCTTCCCCTTTCCTCCGCTAACTATATTTAGCTCTTCCTATTAAGGTTCTTTCAATACCCTCCTTTTCCCCCTCTTGATCAAAACAAGGACTAGGCCCAAGATATTTTCTAGGACGAGTGAATGTGTATTTTTAAAGTTTGATTGCACGGTTGTGTTTTCCAGGGCATGAGTTCTACCTTCACTTTCCCCTTAGAGTGTTGAAGGATCAATCAAAATTAAATTAAATAGACAGAGCTACAGCATACTCACTCTTCCCAATGGAGAGAACAAAAGTCCACCTTTGATCTATGGAGGAAAAAAAGGTGTTCTTTCGGTACTGATGTCACCAGAGAACTATATTTAGGATCTTAATAAACCAAAACCAAAAGCCCACCTGGTTTACAAATAGTTAAGGTTGGCTCAGTGCCAAATGAACCCGCACAAATCCTGTCGTATGAAACTAATCATTAAAAATAATATTAGTTACTATTTGCAGAGGACTTGGAAGATGTAGAGTGCTATATATATGGGCCTAATCCAAAGCCTGTTGAAATCAATGGGAATCTTTTCAGAGACTTTAGTGGGCTTTGGATCAGGCCCTGTAAGAGCTCTGTGGTGTTAATACCATTATTGTATTTCATGGTGCTGATGTAATCAGAACTTTCTTCTAGGTCCCAGTCCATACAAGAGGATCTTTGCTCCCATATGGAGTCTTGTTGACAACAATAGGAGGTGAAGCAGGAATAAGGGTTGACCCGTAGGGTGGCTCAGGATGAGTTCTAATGTGTGTGTGTGGGGGGGGGGGGCAGATTACCCAACATCTGCCTACTGAAGTGTTTGGTACTGGCCACTGTTAGAGACAGGATAATGGGTAGATAGGTCTAATCCGGTCTGTTGTTCCCATGGCCCATGCAGATCCCTTTGCAGAACTGGGGTCTTCATTTAGTTGCTGTTGTCACTGGGTTTTAAAGACGTGAATGGCTAGGCATTGTTGTTATGTTCTCTTCCACAATGCGTATGTTCTCAGAGGTTATACAGGTGAAACCCCTATTTTATGAACTCTGAGGAAATGCCAATTCATTCCCAAATGCCTTTGTGTCCCTTTCATCTGAGATTAGGTTACTGTACCTTCTCTTGAGCTTACCAAAGCTTTTGGTGTCACCCAAGTCTTATGCAAAACCGAGGTTCTAATGTATTTCAGAGCCATGCGGTAACAAGAGGGCTAAATTTAATGGGGATCGCTGTGGGATTAGACTTTTCAAGCAGAAGCAAAATTCAGCATTATTATTATTCTTGCCACCAATGAGACAGAGGAATAGCTTAGTGTGATACACTGGGGTATACCGAGGCCTAATGGGATGAAACTAAGAAAAGAACATTTAGACTCAGTATCAGGAAATTTCTGGCAGTGAGATGTATTAGGCTGTGAAATAATCCTTAGGGAAGCAGTGTTGCTTGGGGTGTTTTAAAACTAAACTGGGCAAAATGCTAGAAAAGGTGCTGTAGAGAACAATCCTGCACTAGTGGGGAGGTAACCTGCAGGACCTAATAGGTGTATTCTGCCTGTAACTTCTGTGATTCTCTGATAATGGATATATAGCGTCATAGGGGAATATGGTGCTTTAAAGAAACAAGGCAGGATTCTGATTTGAGCACAATCAAGAATAACTCCACTAATTTAGATGTAAACCGGTGTACATGTCTGACACCAGACTCTGGCTCCCAGTTTAACAGTGTTTTACTCAACAGGCCTGCAGTATGCAAATGAACTAATGCCACCAGTGTTACAATTGGCTGAGTTACTCCTGAGGTCACAATCCCATGCCTTGGTCCACCTGTCCTCCACCATTTCCCTGAGAGGAGGACTTCTGGGAATTTGATGGAGGACACGTCAGCTTGAGGGACTCACTCCTGGTACCACTGAATCACAACTGCTTTTCACCCTGCTACTTTACATGGCGAACCAGTTCCACTCATTCTTTGAGACGAGCACAATGGCACTGTGTAAAGAAGAGACTATTCCGATGACCCTGGACATGCTGACGAGTAAAAAAATGGAGACAAATAATCCTCAAGCCAGATGCCTCCTCTCGACGCTGGCATCGGCCATGTGCAGCCAACATGCATCAGACGTGGAAAAACTGCGGCAAGAACTGAAAAACGTGCAGAGGGACGTGAAGGATTTCAAGCAAGAGGTCACAAGCGTGATCTGTAAAATAGAGGGCACCCTCAGCTACATGATGGAGGTGGTAACAAGACTTGAAACCAGAAGCAACCACGTGGAGCAGCGGCTGAGGGAAGAAGAAGACAGAGGCATAGTACGGAACAAAGTACTCACATTCTTGCTGCCGAGGGAGAAAGAACTGCGAGAGAAATGTGCTGATCTAGAGAGGAGGCTTTGGAGGAAAAATGTCTAGGTATATAAATCCTCAACGACAAAGGGGAAAAATAATAGTGTCGTACCTGAGAACTGCTCTGGACTCACAAGCAAGACTAATTTTTTGAATACTAAGTGTAAGAGCTGAGCACTTATGCCAAAACCCTCACTATTTGGAAACCAAGCTATAAAAAGAGGGACTTTATACCATTCATGATTTTATATATCACTTCTTCGTTTGCTGTCTAAACTAAATTGCCCTGATCTTTTAACTCTCTCCTCAGACAGAAGACTGTCCATTACTTTATTTTGTTGCCCTTCTCTGTGCCCTTTCCCATTTCTGCCACTGCTGCTAGTGAGAGTGGGGGGGCATTTGGAACCTGAAAGGATCAGGACTTATACATTTAGTGTTCTGCTGACATCACAAAACAGGAGTGATCTGTGTCATCAGATCCACCCCTTTGGAGGTGATGTGTGTGTAGAGTCACGTGGTGCCTGATCTAAAGCCTACTGACCTCAACAGACGTACTCCCAGTGACTACATTGGGCTCCGGAGCGTGCCTGTGCTCCCAGTTACCTGTGCCTCATCTCTGTATGCAGCAACTGTTGCTGCATTACTGAGTTCAGTGACACATGCATGTAGAGGAGGAGAGAATTTAACCCTATAGAACGAGGGGGGCTTTGGTGCTAGTACAGGAAGTAACCTCTGTTCCCCAGCTCTGATTTCCCTTCCATCCTGCTATACATTATTCCTTCTTGTTGTCTCAGACACCATTGTCTGGCCCCAGTCTCTTCCTCTGAGTCTCCCATAATGGCATATAAAACATACAAAAATAACTCCAGTGTTGCTCATTTTCCACCTTCATTCCAGAATAAATAGAAAAAGACATTTTAAAAAGGCAGCAGCAATGGAATGGATCACAGATGGTGATTTTTTTTTGGTAACACTATTTCTCTCTAAAGTTTTTTTCCCCTTTGACTCTGCGCAGGCTCCACTCGTTTCCAAGCTCTCCCCCCGGTCAGTGTGAATGGTGCTGCTGCTGATCTTATGGATATTGATTCCATCTCACAGAAATGTGTTGCAGCAAAGGGAATTCACCCTGCTGACCTTCAGCTCTCTCTCTGCTAGGAATCAGTGACGCACAAATGAATGGCAAAAGCCATATGGACTGTGGGGGAAAGGGAGAATATTTGCTGGTCTCATTTTATGGGATAAACCTTTTGGACAAATCTAGTTAGATCCAAGTATCCTATAAAATAAAAAACCTTATTTCCAGAATTTATCATCACATCTCCAGTACCCTTTCATGTAAGGAAAGGCTCTGAGTTCACATTTTCTTAAAGTGATGGAGGGGAAAGGGAGTCTTGTAGTTGAAGAACAGATTTGGGAGTCTGAGGATCTGGATTCTGGTTCTGCTACTGCATGACCTTGGACAAGTTACTTAGCTTCTCTGTGCCTCAGTTTTCCTATGTGTAAAACATCCCCCTTCACAGGGGCGTTGTGAGACTCAGTTAAGCCTCACAATCCCCAAATGGAAGGCTCTATAGACAGGAAATTTTATGGTACTGTAAAATAAAATGTCTGGTATGTCTATAGCTATATGTGTTAGCTGCAACATCCAGATCTGGATCCAAGCTCTTCCAAAGTTTGTGGGGGATTTAATCAAGAGTTTTGACTTAGGCCCTGTAGTTTTAATAGTTACAGGTGAATCAGACCTTAAGCTGTCTGCCTCAAACTTTGTGGGTTTAAATATAATGGAAACCCTTCCTTTCCAGATCACAACTGACCTTGGGGATTGATTAACAAACCCCAAATGACCCTGTTTTTGCCCTATCTCTTCATCAGATCCTTTTCCTTACTCATATAAAACAACCTATATTCAGTCTCCTTTCATCGTGGAGAATCTCAAACAACATTGCAAACTATGTCTCCAGTCCTATAAGCGAATTCATTTGGACAGATCCCTGTATCTGTACAGAGTCCCAATGAAGTTCGTGGGGACCTCTGCACAAATCCCAGGGCAAGATCAGGGCATAAATACATACAGTAACAGTAAAATGCAGCCACATCTGGGGTGTAATGTGGTAGTCAGTGCACTGCACAACAGTGTGTGGAGGGGAAATTTTAGCCAAAGCCACCAGCTGAAACCCTTCCTTTTACAGAAATTGCCATAGGATCATTAATCTGTCTGCAAGGGCTTTGGTTTTTAGGTCTTAGGAAAAAGTCCCTCACATCTCACACTGTAAAATGCATGGAACTGAGGTTATGTACCTCAGAAGGATGAAGGGCTGAGTCAGTGTGCGTGGATTCAAGCCAACATTTCCAAGAAGTCGAGGTGTTTCCAACCTGCACATACACACTTTCTACTTAGATTTATGTTGTACCAACGTGGGCTGGCTCACAGGATAACAGCAGGAAAATATTGCCCTGAATTGGTGGGGGGGAAAATGTGTGCCATCTTGTAAAGTCCCTGAAACCAAAGACTGACAATGAGATGCACAATGGAAGGAGCTGTTTGTTGGCCGCACCCTTAACCCTTCAATATGGGGCATGCAGGCAGACCCCTACGCTGAAGTCAGTGGGGTCTGTGAGGGCATACGTCTCCTCCCTCATCCATTACATTGTAGGATCAGGCCCAATGTTTGTCACTGTGTTTGCCCTCCGGCCTGGTAGGTTCCTGCTTTATTTTCCTTCTGGATTTGGTAAGGAATGAAGTGTATAATGAGGCAGTAAAGTAAATACATATTAATTTTCTCCATTTGCCTGTAGTGACCCCCCTGTCTGTTCCAGCTCCTGTACAGTGTTTTCATCATCATCATTATTACTTTAGGAAAACTAATTACATTTCACAAGATGGAAAAACAATGGGCATTTTTCCAATTCACCTTCAGCCTTCTCATTTCTGTTGTTCCAAATGCACCAGGGATCAGTATTCTGATCAGGAGGGGTTTCATGGGGAGTTAAGATGTCTTTAAATTGATTGTGGGGGCTGCTGTGTAAAATTCAGGGCAGGGTGTGTGTGACCAAAAATACACTGGATAGTGCAGCTAAACAGGGATTCCTTTAACTGGGGCTGCTGTAATGGCTGGGGCAATGCACTACACATGTGCACATCAAGGCAGGTAGCTGCAGCTGTGCATGTAGCTGGCTTGAGGCAGGCAAGGAACCAGCTTCCAGCTAATTCTCTGCCCCTAACTCAAGTGGGAGGGTGTAAAGCAGCCACATGAGCTGCTTCGGGGATCACTGAACTCAGCACTGCAGAGAAGAGCTGGCCTGGAGGCCCTGGCGTCCCTAGAGTCTGGAGAATCATGCTGGGTAAATAAGGGGCTGCATGGAGGGGAGAGAGGAAATGAAATGTGGGCAGGGTTTGGGGTCTAAGAAAATGGCACGGAGGGAGGGGTGAGTCAGTGGGACCCAAGGGGAGGAGGAGTTGTTATTTGGGCAAGTCCCAGAGTGTGTGGAGATTTGCTGGGGCTGCACAGAGTGGGGCTGCCGGGAGGCAGAGCAGAGACTAGGAGAGTACTCTGAGCTAGTGCATTGACTGACCTGGAAGCCCTCTTTCTCCCACCCCTCCTCTATGTGGATTGAGAAGGGAAATATATAAGGGGCTGCTTTAGACCTCTCCCCCTTCCTTATCACCATAAGGGAGTAGAGAGGAAAGGAAGGGAGAAATGCCGGAGGGATGGAAAGGGTAGGGGGTGGAGAGAGAATGAGCTGGGGAGGCAGGATGCAGGGAGGAAGGGAGCTCGGAAGGGGAAGAGAGTTTTTATTTACCTCAGTGTTTGGCGCATAGTCTGTAATGCAGTGGGGTTTCCCTCCACTCTCACTGTTGCAGTGATAGCAGTCAGTGGTGTTCTCTTGTGATCGCTTAAAAGAACAGTTTAAAAAACTTTTCAAGCGAATGTGTATTTAAAATAACATCCCCTCATGTATTCTCAATAGTGAAAGAGTTTTACTTGAGATGGGAGGAATGGCCCTTCCTGCATAGCAGAAACTATCCCCAGCTCTCAAGTGCTTCCACGATTGTTGCCTTTGAAAGTCATCAGATTGTACCAAACAAGCTGGATTTTCAAAGAAGGCTACTGGGGCAGGATGCCCTCCTGTTTTATTTCCATGAAAGTTTGTTATTTCTGTGGTTCTCCATCTCTTCCCCAGAATAATTCAAACACTGTTTTCACCAGCGGATGGTCTAAGATGTAGCATTTGCATTTGGATCCAGGCTAAATTCACGCTGAGGCTTGGAATTAGGATTTGAGGGTGAGCAGGGTGAGGTTTGCTGGTGCCAAAACCTCAGCCCTAAAAGTGCATCTCTGGGACATAGCCCGTCTGTGCTTGAAAATAAACCTGTAGAGGTGGATTTGGAAGCAGGGGCTTGAATTTGATACTTGCTGCGGTTCTCTCTCATCCCCATCTCCAAATAGGGGAGGAGGGGTTATTTCAGCTTCTAGTTCAGGCCTATTTCTGATTCTAACGTTGGCAGTGTAGGGTCTAGATATTGTGTCCCACAAGAGAAACAGGGCCCTCTGGGGCCTCTTCAGATTATGAGGTTCAGATGCTCCCTTATTCATATGTGAAGCCCTCTGGAACTCTGATGTCAACTGATACAGGTACTCAGCCTGTCTGAATGATGTTTGAATTGTGGCCCAGAAGCTATGCACTCTTTTGCCAGAGAGATCCTGGGACAGTGACCATTCAGCTCTTCCTTTGTGTAATATCCAGTCCACCCACCAAAATCACAGAACCCTTCCTTGCCTCCACATTACCTGGATGGGAAAGAAGTTTAGCCGATGCAGGCTTCTTTGTCACCAGCAAGATCATTTTCATTTCTGATTGTATGTAGACGAGCTTCCAGGCTTGCCTATTCCTATTTGAATTTAACACATCTATGCGAAACATACCGTATTAGACCCCTCCAGGGTGGATCAATATTTAATGCAGAATTTACAAAGATTGACTTGAGGACGCATTTAAAATTGGAGTATTAGCCGCAGGTAGCAATTTCTGAGATGCAGCAGCAGAGTTTGATTATTTAGTGAGGTGGCATTTTGCAAATTTAAAATAATATTTAGGAATGTGGGGCTGGCTGCAGTGATCTCGCTTCTTAAACTGTTAACTCTTTGATTGTTTTGTTTATATTCAGTATTAAACAATGACGCATGATTAATTATTTATCTGCTGTGTACAATGGGTCCAGATCCTCTCCTGGCCATTGTATGCTGTCTATCATGGGCATTGCTCACCTTAGGTTAAGAGGTAATGTAGGCAGCCTTGAAATGAAAAACAATTCCATATACCTAGCTTTTCTGTAGCACTTTTTATCTGATCTCAAAGCACTTTGCAGAAAGGTAATAAGTATCATTAGAACCATTTTACAGAGGGGAAAAGAGGCACAGAAAGGTGAAGTGATTTACCTAACATTGCCCAGCAGGTCAGTGGCAGAGTGAGAACTAAAATAAAGATATCTCAAATCCCAGCCCTAGTTCCCACTCCTGTGCGTAAGCTCTGTGTCTAACTCTGGCAGCTGGCCAATGCTACATGCATATGGTTTCCCATTGTCCCCTCCTGGGAATTTGGTAGAGTCTAATCCAAAAGATTTGTTTAAATGTCAAAGGCTTGGCTTTATAAATGCTACAGATGATAAGCTTGTATCCTATACAATATTGAATTGCACTGACTGGAGAGAGAATTTTCTGGAGTCCAATGAACTCCATCCCCAAATCTACCCTCATGCTGAAACACAAGTTAAAAGCATTAAATCATTTTAACTAATTTTCATTGGCTGATCAAAAACTCTGTGGATGGGATGTTATTTTTTGCCCCTTCTTGAGGTTTTCCTTTTGAAAACCATAACTCTTTTCAGTAAGTAATATCTGTATGGTGCTTTGAATATATACCTCATCAAGTATTCCTGGTAGTAATAGCAAAAGCAGGAGTTGCCCCATAGAGAACGGGTTTGTGATATTCCAGAAACAGACTTCAGATTTTGCTCTGTGGAAAATCTATATGCAAGAGAAAACTAATATGTATGTATGTGCACAGTATGGATATTACTGAGGTATGTGCATATGGGGCGCTATCTCTTTCACAATACTTTATAATCAGGCTAATACATTTGCAACCAGCACATATTTTTATTGTGTTACTTGGCATTCTCTGTGTCACGTTATTATTAGAATCTTTGAGAATTGGACCTGTCTTCTCTTCCTCTCACCCCCATAAGTTCTTGCTGTGATCTATTAATCTTTACTAAAGCAATGAGACTTGGATAGGGTATTATGCATACACACAATGCGTGTGCACATGCTAATCAAATTGCTGTTTTATCTTGGCTTGGTAGGGCTGTGTGAGCTACATTAATAAGAGCTGACAGATTTGAAATAGCTGATCCTAAATTGATTCAGATTGTGAATGCAGCAATCACTAGAGCGACTAGGCCATGGGATTGAATACAGTGACTTTCCAGTTTATGGTCTGGAGCCTTTTATCTAAAGATGTAAAGGACAGCTCCAACTAAATCCAAAGAGTGACTTTTCTGTCCAGAGTACTGCAGGCAGTGAGTTCTCCCCGTGTCATGCCCCCACATACTTGTAAATCTGAATTGATTTTGCTTATACAGCAGAAAAAGAAACTCCACAGCATAGGATTGTTAGAAACCACAAGTGGTGGTACCTTCTACTTGTGTACATATGGTATCTACAGTTCTCATGAGTATGTGAGATCAAGACATGAATCTGTGGCCTGAGAATTCTCATGCTGGGAGATAGGAATGCTTGCGGATCTGCCCAGTTCTCTGAGTGACCTGGGAAAATCACTGAGCCTGTTTCTGTTTTCCCATCTGTAAAATGAACATGGCAATAACACCCTCCTCACAGGGGATGGCGGGAAATGGGGAGCGGTTGTGAGCATTACTGTTTGTACAGTTATTTGAAGATAAGACAGTTTCATGTCCCAAAGTTAGGTAAAATGATTGACCTTCATGTCAAGTGATAATTCCATCCAGTAGGGGGCGACAGTGACTATACCCACTCTCTGGCATGTGCGCTCACTCGCTCGCTCTCTCTCTTGACCCCACCACCACCACAGCCAATTTTTGCCAGCTCTTGGTGTGCGTCTGGTGATATTTGGTGCTTTTTCAAGCCCAGGGAGTCATGTGACACACATCAGATTTAATTAAAAAAAAAAAAAAAAAAGTAAGTTTCTAGCTCTCGTGATTACGGAGAAAAGTATGAAAATGTGACAGAGTGCACTCTTAACGCTCAAAAAGCAGAAGGCAAATAAAAAGAACTCCGACTTATTATTTTTAAGTTAATTTCCTGACTTTGGGAGCCTGATTCATGATTTTTTTTTTTTAATGCTTGGGGCTGGCAACACTGTACACAACATTAAATTCACTCACTTATTGTAAATAGAATATGCCTAATAGTCTATTATCAGCCCCACTGCATGTCTGCAAATAAATTTAAATAAATGGTCCATTAAATACATTTCTTAGGGGGAAAAGATCCCTGTAAATACTCGTACTATGGGGGGAAATGATCTTTTTTTATTATCTAATTGTTCTACTAAGATGTTGCTCATTTTTTGTATAGCTATAAAAATTAAAGGCAGTTTGTTTCATATATGAGGATAGAGCACAACATATGGTAGTGACAGAGGTGTTCATAAATATGAATGTTTTCATATTTTAAAAAAGGATGAAACATGTTTCTAACAAACAAATTGTCTGTTGTTCAGAACACCAATTATTCCCACTGGAAAACAAAGCATGCGCATCCCCCAACAGGTGTACTCTCACTGAGACCCCGCTTCATGAATATGGAATGACAATTAGATGTTTTATTTAAAGCTTTGATCGCCTAAGGAAAAAAGTCCATTTATTTTCCTAAGTAGTCTGGTTTCTCTCAACATTGCAGGTGACTTGTTACTACTCTCTGTGAGTTGAAAGAAACTGAAATAGTGAAGTGCTACCTTGGTAAAACACACTCAGTCTAAATCGAGACAGGAAAGGATGCTCTTGTGGTTAGGGGCTGGGCTGGGACTCAGGACATCTTGGTTCAGTTTCTGGCTGTGCCATGGAGTGAATCAGTTGATCTATATGTGCTCTGTTTTGGGGATACTAATATTTTCATTCTCTGACCCTGGTCTATCTTTCCTATTTATATAGGAAGCTCTTTGGGACGTGGACTATGTTTGTACAATACAGTACCTAGCAGAACGGGGCATAGATCTCTGGGTCTTTTAGATGTAATATAAATAATAAAGAGCAAATTAGTATAAGTGGTTTCCTCCTGCATACACCTTGGTTTCTAGAGCATTTAATCTTTGACCTATCTATGCCTCTACATGCTACTGTAGTCTAAATGTTACATAATAAAACACCCACGTAATTCAAGAAACTAAGTTAGACCATACTTATGCTATGTAACCAACAGAGAGAGTGGAGCATGGGAAAGTGTGTTTAAATAAAGAAACTGATAAAAACTTAGACATTACTTTATTCACTGCAGCAAGGAAGTTACAAATTTTGCTATTTAATAATAATACTTTTTATATCTAGAGCATCCTCAAGGCTCTCCAAGCACTTTGCAGACACTAATGAATCAAGCCTAAAACACCCCAGAGGCATTATCTTCATTTCACTGGTAGGGAAGCTGAGGCATGAAGAGATAAAGCCACTTGTGCAAGGGCACGTGATTTACCGGTGGAGCTGGGAATAGAATCCAGGAGTCCTGATCCCGGTCCCTGGCTCAGGCTAGTAGAAGTCAACATTTTCTTTTAAGGAGTGACCTGGATGGGTACTGAAGGGATGGAGGGTCTGTTCTGTCACTAAAAAGATGGTAGCTACAATGCAGAGCAGTCAAAGGCTGGAAGTAGGGGAATTCTCACCTCCTCGCCCTCCCGGGATGATACTGAGGACAGCAGAGGGAGGAAACGATGCTCATCAATTTGGGGCCATATAGTAACGGGTGACTGTGATCAGCTGTAACTTACAGGCTGACTCTGGGTTCCTGGAACCAGCAGCTAAGGGCTTCTGATGGAATCCGTGCTTGTGGGACCATGGCTTTGATTTGGTATGGCAAATCCTTTGTATCTTTGGGGACTTGTACACTGCAGTGTGCCTCCCGGCCTGGGTAGAAAGAAATGCGCTAGCTCTACTCGAGCTAGCGCTCTAAAAATAGAAGTTGACCCAGGGGGTTGGAGGAGCTTGCACTGGGGCAGCTAGCCTGTGCTGCCGGTCGTGCGGCAATGTTCACGTTGCTATTTTTCAAGTGCTAGCTGGAGTAGAGCTAGGAGGTGTCTATCCCGACTGGTAGGAACGCTCCCCGCTGTAATGGAGAGAGGCCCTTTTGTTTCATATAAAACATATCAAATGTGAAAAAATAAGGACTTAACCCCCTCAGAATTGAAGTATAAATGCGACAAGTGTTATGGTTCAGCTCCAAACACCTATCCTATGATATTACTGCGTAAATCAGCCACTTAAAATTGCCGCTTCCCTATACTACATGTCTTGTACGAACCTGGAAAACGTTAGGTATGAGGCATGGGTGATATCTTTTAAGTAAGATGAGTTATACGCTGACAACAATCATTTCAATAGCAGGGCTTGGATAGTTAAGTGAATGCAGCCATGGAGCTGCATTCAGTACCAGCAGGGGAAGTGAACACGACAGATCACTTTACATGCTGCTCATACATCATATAGGGAGAGATAATATGAATCTGGAGAAACAAGCCATTTAAAAGAACTTTTGTAGTAGTAATTTGCATTTCTGTAGCACTATTCATCTGAGATACTAGAGGTGATTTACAGCATTGGATAATTAAAACTCCCAGGACTCTGTGAAATAGTGTGTGTTTTTATACCCATCTAACAAATGGGCAAATTGAGGCAAATGTGTACAATCTTTTTTTACCCATGCTCACAAAGCCAGTTGATATTTAGATAAATTAGGTTACCCCTAGATTGGTGCCAAAGTTTGCAAAAATAGGAGCTTGGAGTTGAGTTCCGAACTCTGTATTTAGGCACATAAATAAGTGGCTTGATTTTTCCCCCCCTTCCAGAAGTGCCAAGCACTGCTCAGCATCTCCCATTGACTTCAAGGTGGTCTTGTAACTTGTTTACTTCAAAATGATTCCAGCAACCTGGATCGGGCCTGAGCCATGGCTCCATCTGGTTTTAAAACTGGTTGAAATTTTTGTAGCAACTTTCCTAGTGTAGAGCAGGCCTGTGGCAGAATTGTGCATGAGCAAGGAGTTGGAAATGTAGATGAGTGGAGGGGCCTATTGAGGTAGAACATGGGATGGGCTGAGTTCCTTCCAGGCTGCCACTCTAGTTTGTGACGGGACTTGGGTATGCATCAAACTCCGAACCCATGCCTAACTTTGGGTGTTGTGTCTGTTAGGGACACATTGAAATAAGACCCTTTCCATGCACTATCCCATCCCCCACCTTCCCCGGCACTTAAGCCAAGCATGAACCACAAGCCCTTCAGGGTCTTAATGAAGCTCTACAAAAGTCATTACTTTAAATATTCCTCAGAGCTTGCAGGACCAGAAGCGAAAGTGCCCAGGTAGCACTCCTTCCTGTTCATGGCAGCACTGTTAGATCAGCCAGGTCAGCCCAACCATCAGGTTTTGAGAGTTCCCAATCCATTCAGTGCATGGTATCTGTAGAGCTGGGCTTTGGCTGCATATTGCACTTCTCCTTAGGTCCCAAA
This sequence comes from Chelonia mydas, assembly GCF_015237465.2. Lineage (NCBI taxonomy): Eukaryota > Metazoa > Chordata > Testudines > Cheloniidae > Chelonia > Chelonia mydas. The sequence goes on from NC_051257.2 coordinate 8,533,034, forward strand.
GCCTTGGATCACGACTCTGTGTTCAAAGGGCACCCTGAGTCAACAGGGTGTCATTGAGTGGCAAGCGGCTGATTGCTGCCACCATGGGAATCAGGGAGGGGGAGATGCAGTCTGGATCCATGGAGCCACTTTCAACCTCTTGCGTCAAATTATAATGTGGCCTGAGAGAAAGGTGAGTTGGTACAGCTGCTGAAAGTCGGATGATTCCAGCATGCACCATGCATCCTATCTGCAGGGGATGTTTTTTGGGAGAGACCGGAGCTTAAGATGGATCTGGATATTTTTATTTGCTATAGCCAACCAGCAGGCCTGATCCTGTGAGTTGCTGATCATCCCATGAGTTCCCTTCGACTCTGTATGTCGCAGTCATTGAGCATTCTGGGAGATCTGGGCCTTTATTTGTATCTTGCATTCCCTTTGCTTGAACAGATTATGCTTTATGTATTTGAGTAGTAAGTATGACTGATTCATTCTCTCTACTCCCCAGCCTACTTTCCCTTGGGACACTTTTGGAAACAAGATGTGGCATCTCAATGAGTCTATTGTACAGCTTAAATGTTAAACAAAGAAATATATTCCATGTGCTTTGTATATAAACAGAACTCGGATTACATTTCAATCACCCTATAAGATGAAGTGCCTCTCCTGTCATGTCTCTCTTTAAAATAAGATTTCCCGTGGTTCCCCTGGTATGATACAGCAATAACCACTTTGTGTGGCAATAAAACAGTGTGGCGATGAAAAGAGGGAATATGCAGGGCTCCTCTTGCTTCACCACCACCCCCAACTTCCCTAGTTTGCGCTCCCCATTAATACTTTCCCTCTGTAGAACTCAAAACCCTGTATAAAAGGAGATAACTTTTGACAGATGGGCAAATTGAAGCGCAGAGGCATAAAGCTTGCTCCCGCTCCCATTGAATTCAGTGGAAAGATTGCGGTTGACCTCAATGAGAGTTGGTTCAGGCCACATATGACTTGCCCAAGTGAGTCAGCAGCAGAGCCGGGAATAGAATTCACCTTTCCAGGCTCCCGGTCTTGGGCTCTGTCCACTAGACTGCAGTCTTGCAGGTGTGAGTCATGCTGATGCCGTTTGAGGAGGTTTAATCAGTAAAACTACTGAAAGTTGTATCTTTTGACCTTCGAAAATTGGCCTTGCAAGCAGACTGGATGAAGGGCTGTAGAGCTATTTTTCACATTTGGGTTTCTGTAGTTTGAATCCAGACCAGGCTGGTAGTAGAAGGTTGTTACCTATTGCACAGTTGCTCAGTGGCCTCATTCCAATGATTGTAGAGAGGGGTCCATATCCCAGTTGGCCGTCCCAGCAGCGAGACCGAGGACTAAATTGCTTTCCTCACAGAGGTGGAAGCTGAGAGTCAGGATTGAGGCACAACGTGAGCGCAGGAGGGTAAGCTGTCCCTGATTTGGGGAATACCGTATTTAAGTTCTTGGGGCTGCTCTTTAGAGAAAGATTTATGCCTGTATCTGTAATTTCATGCCAGGCATCTGAAGAAGTGGGTTTTTTTTACCCACGAAAGCTTATGCCCAAATAAATCTGTTAGTCTTTAAGGTGCCACCGGACTCCTCGTTGTTTTTGTGGATACAGACTAACATGGCTACCCCTCTGTTACTTTAGAGAAAGGGTGATCTTGTGGCTACCCCTCTGGATTGGGAGCTGGGACATGGTTCAAATCCCACTTAGGGCTAGTACCTTAATCTCGCAGTTCCCCATCTGTAAAATGGAGATAACCGTGCATCATTTCTCCTGTCCTGCGACTTGTCTATTTAGATTGCAAGCTGATTGGGACTGGGGTTTTCTGTGTTACTACGTTTGTGTAGTACCTACCCCGGTGGGGCCCTGTTAGTAATATTTTTATAGTACAGTAGCACCTAGTCTGATACTTTGTGCCCGCACAGAGTGAACAAGAGAAGTGTCATTCCGCCATGACAGACATTTCTTAAACTAAGTTGTGGCTCACTGGGTATTCCAGCAGATGCTTTATTAGTTTAATACTCCTGAGAGTTGCATGAGGCTCCTATCAGCGATAGAAACATCAGGGTTCTCGCGAAAAAAATCGGAGCACTTCATTGTTGAGTGGCTGATTTGGTAATATCCGTCATCAATGAAAATGGTCATCACCCTCAGCTGGCACGTCTGACTATTGGAGACTCGTTACTTTCACTCGGATAAATGCGCTTGCAGCTGTATTTCTTGTGGAGCAGCATTGATCTACTGTGGCCAGTTAGCTTTAATCCGAGGTATTGCATTCCCTATGGAGGTTCCCCAAGGCTATATCCGCTACCCGCTTCTGACAGCTGAATGTGACAGTTAGAATTACCTCAGCAGCACAATCAAATGGCGATTCTCTCAGCACCCAGCCGCTAACCTATGCATGCATACCCTGTTTGTTTCATTTCTAATTAAGCAGTAATATTTCTTGTCTGGATTGCTAAATGTGCAGCTCCTGAGACTGGCCGCAAGGAAATGTTATAAACGGAAACAAGCAATAGAAGTTCCCTTCCTTATTGATTCCCATGATAAACAGATCTGTGCAGGAATCAGACCTGTCCTCAGGCTGTGCTCAGTGCAATGCAAGAGAACATAAGGAGACCAATTCATAAAAAAAAATACCATTTGCCCAGCTTTTCTACCGACCTTACTAGGAAAGGGGAGGGAGAGCAAGCAGCCAGTGCATTTTCCTCCAGCTGCCCCCTTCCCTCACCAAATTGTGAAGGTACATGCTTGCAAAATGCTTTCACCCTGTGCAGAGACCTCTCTGCTGCCTGTTTAGGGGGTCTGAAAGCAGGATGGCTGAAAGATGTTTCCCAGGCTCCAGAGATCAAAGAAAGCAAATCAGGAGAGGAAAGGAGTGGGTGGTGGAGAATAAACTTGAGAGGTTTGGTAAAACAGGACGGTGCATTGCTGAAGGGACCGGAGGGTAGCCTTCCCCGGGCAAAGCCTTTATGTAAAAGCAAGGGACTGGGTGGAGTTTGTCTTTGTAGACTCAGCAAAGGTGTGGGCAGCTTGTTGGGCTTGTAGTGTCCCTTGAGGTAGAGCAGACTGGGCTCTGTTGCAATGAATGCAAAGAGGATTCTTTATTGGGGCTGCTGGACACAGACTGACCTATGGTTCTGTTTGCATCTCTAGCCCTCAGACTGACTGACGTGACAATGTTGCCACACAGGCTCTACTTAAGTTCTGTGTTGAGGACTGTGATTACATTATGGGGCCAAGGAAGGTTGAGTCCTTGAGATGGGGCAGTCACTACAAGAAGGGATGGGCCTGGATGCATACTGGTAGAGTGGGGAACCATACATTTGGCTCCTGTATTCATCCCTGCTTCTGCTTCCCCTTGTTAGAGGTTCCTTTCTGTGCACAGAGTTTTGATGTGACCGTCCATCTCTTTCGGGTGCTGGGACTAGACGAGGCTGTTTCAAGATAGAAGTATGTAAGCTAGGAATGACACGGAAAGAATGACTGGCCTTCAGCCTATATAGTGTGCACTTTTGTGTGTCAAAGCTCTGGTGTGTTGTTTATTGTCACATCTGTTCTAATGAATGTCGTCCGCACACCTGCCAGATCTGAGCTAGCTTCCAAGCCTCACTGAGAGGCAGGGAGGGAAAGCCTGGGCAATCTGCAGTATTTCTTTTTGTTTGTTACAAAGTAAATATCGAGGATGACTATCAACGCCTGTTTGCTTGTCTTTCTCCTCATGTGGCCAGCCTTTTGTTGTTTAAAATAGATTTTAATAGCTTTTTAAAAAATAAATTGAAGACTGTTAGTGTCAGGGAAAGATGGGTGTTTTTAAACTCACTTATATTGCTGTTTATGCTGTAATGAAATTGAAATAGCAGCAGGATGCAATGTGCTGTGTCGTGGCAAACCATTGCAAAGCTTCAGCAGTGTAAATAGTCTTATAGGGGAAAAAATTTTAATGAAAGAAAGAAATGGACTAGGTAGGTCAAGATCGCGTGTCTGATGCTTCCTAGTGCCGAGTGGGCAAAATATCTGACATGCTTGTTGCATGTGCTCATTTTAAAATGTCTTACCTGTTATTGTCGTAATATCTGGGGACCTTGCAATATTAAAAGAATCGGCCAGAAATTAAATACTGAAATTACCCACAACTATAGCCCAGTAAACTGTTACCACTTTGACTGCTAGGAGCTCCTAAATGCAGCAGCAGGGGACACTGTCAGGTCAAGTTTGACCCTCAATTTATATGTAAAAACCAAGCAAACAAATAAATTAGCCTAACACCCATAGAAATGTTCACATGACTTTATTTTTGTTAATTGCAATAGAAATGATTTGGGTTAAAATAACAAAACCAGTAGGCAAACATTTCCCTTGTCTGAAAGGGTGTTCAGGGTGGTTTGGTCCTGTCTGCACTTGCAGTGAGACCTCTTTCAGTGCTGGTTCCGCTGCACCATTTACTGGCACATGTTGTCAGAGATCAGGGTAAATAGAACTTCTGTTTTTATTTTAGTGAACTGTGTGCAAGAAAAGACATCCACGCGCAATCAAAGAGCCACTGCCATTGTAGGTCAGTTTTTTTCACACAGAGCAGAACCTTCAGTTGCAGAGCTGAATTCACCCATGGTGTAACTCTGTAGAGTTCACTGGAATTACACCAAGGATGGATTTGTCAAGGCAATCATGTTTAGTAAAAAATATGTGGTGAGTGCCGTGCAGCTACCACACAAATCTTGTGAGCTGAAACCATCCTGGGACCAGCTATGGTCACTGATGTGCCTCTAATGGAATGGGCTTTTCACATGGCCTTCAAATGACAGCCCCACTAGAGGAAAAACACTAGGAAAGGCAGGCAAACAGTCACTTTTGATGTGAAAAGAAAAGGAGTACTTGTGGCACTTTAGAGACTAACCAATTTATTTGAGCATACAGCTCACTTCATCGGAAGTAGCTCACGAAAGCTTATGCTCAAATAAATTTGTTAGTCTCTAAGGTGCCACAAGTCCTCCTTTTCTTTTTGCAGATACAGACTAACACGGCTACTCTGAAACTTTTGACATGGTTACCAGCCTGACCTAATATGCTGAAGTTGAAAGAAACAAAAATCTGGATGGACTTTAATGGGTTTTGTTTGCTCCAGCTAGAACCCAACGGACCATTAGCTTGTGGGAAAACACCTTCCAAGTGTGTTAACGAAAGTTGAAGTGAACAACGTGGGCTGGATGATTGATTGAAGTGGAACTTGAGCAGTACTTTAGAAAGGAGTTTTGCGAGTGTATATGTGAGCTGCTATTTCCTTGTATAACTTAGTGTGAAGTAAATTGGCCATCAGAACTCAAAGCTTGTGAAGGTAAATTTCAGTGAGCTGGGAAAGGAACATAAGGCTTAAATGGGGAGAAAAGGACTTACTATCTTTGGGGTAACAGTGTCATCAGTGCAGCCTGGAAGTTGGGCACACAGGCCTTCCTTTAGTTCATGAAGTGCCCAAGGTCTCATAAGGGCCAAAGCATGTTCTCCCCCATGCATGCAAATCAGCCAAAGTGCATGTCTATGTGTACCTGAGCAGAATTTGGCTTGGAGTCTGTACAGCCAAAAATTTTATGCTGAAGCAGAATCTAGCCACATTCAGAGTCTTGATACCCATCACAAGACCGACCCTCCCCCCCTTCCCCCCCAGTAATGAAGCTAGGGAGTAGTATGATTTTCCTGGAAGACTGTCAAAGTGCTTGATTCAGCGAAGGAAGCAGTCTAAAGAGAGGGCGGTGTGCTGGAGAAGTGACTTTGATGTTAGTTCTTCGAGTTTCCTCTGCGTATTCTCACTCTTGAGATAGGTGCCAACTGGTGCCATTGATCAGCCTTCTACTAGCACTGTCTAGTCAACCAATTGTGCACACTCTCTGACCCCGCCATCAGGCTCTGAGGGCACGGCTATAAATAGGAGGGTGTTGGCAGTTACTGCCTCAGTTCCTTCCAACTGCTGACACGCATGTGCATGAGCCTTCTCTGAATCAAGATCCTTTAGATAGTTAGGATAAGTGTCTGGTGATTGTTTTATATAGTTAGCATTAGAGTTAAGTGTTTAGTTATTGTAGGTTATTATGGCAGATCTGAAGATTAAAAAGTCATGGATTTAAGAGCTGTACATCATGTCTAGCAATCTTCCTGGATTCTGAGGTCCGTGCTCGCTACCTAAAATGCTTGGGGGACAGACATTCTCCTTCACATTGCTCCTTTTGCAGCTCTTTCACCCCACAAGCCTGAAAGGAGAGGCAAAACAGACTCCAAGCCCTCCTTCTACAAGAACCCTTGTCTACCAGATCCAAGGCTTCAAAGGCATTGCAAGATGCCTGGCTCAGCTCTGAGCACTTCAGATTCCAAAAAGACTTTGGTACATGGACCAACGGCCTCAGCACCAAGCACCAGTTCAAAAGAGACTGAGCACTCGGTAGCAATGTCATCTGATCCGAAACCACAGAGGGCACTGGTGTTGAGGAAATCAGGCAGAGATGATAGATCTTCTGTGCCAGGCACTTCCACAGTGCCAAAGTCCTCAGTTCCAAGAAGCAAGAAAGCAAACACAAAACAATCTTCTTCCGGAGATTCATCTGAGTTGTTGGATCATGGCTGGACGGATCAGGGACATACAGAGTGAATCTCTAAGTCTATCAAGCAAGCTCTTCAGTTGGTCCAAAGAATTCTGTGGATGTGTGTGTTATACTGACACCAGGGGCAGCTAAATGCTGGAGACCTAAGAGTGTCTTCTGAAATATAGTTTTTGATTCTGGTTGATTCAGCAACAGTGAAGAGGAAATTGGGTAATTGGTAATTAAATATTCATGGTAAATAGGCCCAATGGCCTGTGATGGGTTTTAGATGGGGTAAGATCCAAGTTACCCGGGAAAGAATTTTCTGTAGTATCTGGCTGATGAATCTTGCCCATATGCTCAGGGTTTAGCTGATCGCCATATTTGGGGTCGGGAAGGAATTTTCCTCCAGGGCAGATTGGAAGGCCCTGGAGGTTTTTCGCCTTCCTCTGTAGCATGGGGCACGGATCACTTGCTGGAGGATTCTCTGCTCCTTGAGGTCTTTAAACTACAATTTGAGGACTTCAATAGCACAGATATAGGTGTGAGGTTTTTTTGTGGGAGTGGTGGGTGAAATTCTGTGGCCTGCGTTGTGCAGGAGGTCAGACTAGATGATCATAATGGTCCCTTCTGACCTAAATATCTATGAATCTATGAATCTATGGGTACGGATCAGTCTTTTCATTCTCGCAAGAAAAGGAAATCTGATGAGCTGTTGGTAGTGTCACCTTCACCTCCCAGGACACCTTCAGGCTCACCTAGGAGAACAATGTCTTTCATGTCAGTGTTGAGAATACAAACTTCAGTAGTACCACCAATTAATTCATTATCAGATTTGGGCTCAGACCTGCATTCGGAGGAGCACCTGGAACCAATGGAAAATCTGGAACTGCAATCCCAGAGACTTCCAATGGACAAAAACCATTACAAATACAGGTATCCTGGCTCTGACACATTACTGGACTGGCCAAAGTGGTAGGAATGACAAGTGAAGAGGAGGTGGAAGTGCCTCTACAAACTGATGTTTCCCAAGACCAAACATCTATGTGTGAAATGTCTCCAGATCGGAATGTTGGAGTGGCATCAGCTCCTTCTTGACTGGAAGATGCCATTCATTTCTAGGAATTTGTCAACGGAATGGTTTTGACATTAAAATTACTGTCTGTTTAGTGAGAAGAAACTGCATATCCTGTTTTTGATATACTGGGAAACACTTCTACAAGTAAAGTTTTTCTGCCCCTTTTGGAAGGGCTATGGCAACCCTCAGAATTAATATAGAATACTCCTTGTCCTCCACTAGTAAACAGGGCTGATGAGCTTTACCATATTCCATACGAGGGGTTTTCTTTCTCCTCTGCCTAACTCTATAGTAGTAACTGCAACAGTTCAAAGATCAGGAGGTATACGGTCTACTCCCACTAATAGAGATGGGAGAAAACTAGACTCTTTTGGGAAGAAAACTGTTCTCTTCTCCTTCCCTAAACATGAGACTAGCTAATGATCTATAAAAAGAAAAGGAGTTCTTGTGGCACCTTAGAGACTAACAAATTTATTAGAGCATAAGCTTTTGTGAGCTACAGCTCACTTCATCGGATGCATACAGTGGAAAATATAGTGGGGAGATTTTATATACACAGAGAACATGAAACAATGGGTGTTACCATACAGACTGTAACAAGAGTGATCAGGAAAGGTGAGCTATTACCAGCAGGAGAGCAGGGGAACCTTTTGTAGTGATAATCAAGGTGGGCCATTTCCAGCAGTTTACAAGAACAGTAGGAGGGGAAATAAACAAGGGGAAATAGTTTTACTTTGTGTAATGACACATCCACTCCCAGTATTTATTCAAGCCTAAGTTAATTGTATCCACTTTGCAAATTCATTCCAATTCAGCAGTCTCTCGTTGGAGTCTGTTTTTGAAGTTTTTTTGTTGAAGAATTGCCACCATCCTAGCCACTATGGATGTAGAAGCCCTCTACACCAACATTCCACACAAAGATGGACTACAAGCCGTCAGGAACAGTATCCTCGATAATGTCACAGCAAACCTGGTGGCTGAACTTTGTAACTTTGTCCTCACCCATAATTATTTCACATTTGGGGACAATGTATACCTTCTAATCAGCTGCACTGCTATGGGTACCCGCATGGCCCCACAGTATGCCAACATTTTTATGGCTGACTTAGAACAACGTAGAGACTGTCCAGTTTGGCCAATGAATGTGGCAGAGGGGCATTGCTGGCACATGATGGCATATATCACATTAGTAGATGCGCAGGTGAACGAGCCTCTGATAGTGTGGCTGATGTGATTAGGCCCTGTGATGGTGTCCCCTGAATAGATATGTGGACACAGTTGGCAACGGGCTTTGTTGCAAGGATAGGTTCCTGAGTTAGTGGTTCTGTTGTGTGGTGTGTGGTTGCTGGTGAGTATTTGCTTCAGGTTGGCGGGCTGTCTGTAAGCAAGGACTGGCCTGTCTCCCAGGATCTGTGAGAGTGATGGGTCATCCTTCAGGATAGGTTGTAGATCCTTGATGATGCATTGGAGAGGTTTTAGTTGAGGGCTGAAGGTGATGGCTAGTGGCGTTCTGTTATTTTCTTTGTTGGGCCTGTCCTGTAGTAGGTAACTTCTGGGTACTCTTCTGGCTCTGTCAATCTGTTTCTTCACTTCAGCAGGTGGGTATTGTAGTTGTAAGAACGCTTGATAGAGATCTTGTAGGTGTTTATCTCTGTTTGAGGGGTTGGAGCAAATGCGGTTGTATTGTAGAGCTTGGCTGTAGACAATGGATTGTGTGGTGTGGTCTGGATGAAAGCTGGAGGCATGTAGGTAAGTATAGCAGTCCCCCCCCTTTCTCCCCCCCCCCCCCCCCCCCCCCCCCCCCCCCCCCCCCGCTCCTCTGCTGGTAATAGCTCACCTTTCCTGATCACTCTTGTTACAGTGTGTATGGTAACACCCATTGTTTCATGTTCTCGGTGTATATAAAATCTCCCCACTATATTTTCCACTGTATGCATCCGATGAAGTGAGCTGTAGCTCACGAAAGCTTATGATCTAATAAATTCGTTAGTTTCTAAGGTGCCACAAGTACTCCTTTTCTTTTTACGGATGCAGACTAACACGGCTGCTACTCTGAAACTGCTAATTATCTAGCAGTCATGGCTAGATATCAGTTCCACCTGTGGGACTAAATCTTTGTTGACCAAAAACCTATCTGAAGGACACTCAAGACTCACTAATGCTCTCATTAAGGAGGGTCAAAATCTGAAGCAAGCATTAACGGTGTCTTTTGAGATCTCAGATACTACTTCAAGGTCAGGGGCTACATCAGTAACTCTCAGAAGACATGCCTGGCTGCATTTTTCTACTCTTCCACAGGAGATGAAGTCTAAAGTTGAAGACCTTCCCTTTGAAGGTGATGGTTTATTTAGTTCAAGAACTGATGATTTATTGGAAAAAATGAAAGGAACGAGCTCTACTGATAGATCTCTGGGTTTTTTGCAGCCTTTCAAAAGGAGATTGTCTACACCATTTTTAAGATACCAAAGACAGTATTATCCCCCTTCTTCTTCCCCATTCATTCTTGTTGTCTTATTTTAACAAAGAAAGACATCACTGCCAATAGCAACTTCAGCAACAATCTTCTGCTTCTCAGTCATACAAGAGATGGCCATTTAAGCCCAAAATGAAGCAAAAGAATTTGCTTAGAACCACTTCTTTGCCTACAGTTAGACTGTAGGTTTGATTTAGTGTTCGAGAGCAAGCAAATCAATCTTGAATTTTGTTCCCCTTACATTTTGGGAACATTTAAGCCAATGTTGTGAGTGGCTAAAGATCACCATGGACAGATGGGTGTTGGATATTATAAAAAATGTTATACCATCTAGTTTGATAACCTCCCCCTCCCTCCCTTTGAGGGACCCCTTTCACAAGGTGCAGTTAAAAATAGAGATCAATTCTCTGCTTGCAGAAGGTGCTATAGAGGTGGTTCCAATAAATCTGAGGAAATCAAGCATTCTGTTCTTGCTGTTTTCTAATTCCAAAGAAAGATAGAGGTCTTCGTCCAATCTTAGATCTAAGGAAGCTAAACATGTACACTCAAAGGGTGCATTTCACAGTGTTAGTGCTAGGATCCATTATTTCTTCCCGAGCCTTTCTAGATTGGTTTGCTGCTCTGTCTCAGAAAAGCTTATTTTCATATTTCAGTAGATCATCACACAGGAAATATTTTCATCTTGCCATAGGGCAGGACGATTTCCAATACAGAGTCCTCCCCTTTGGCCTTTCATTGGCACCCTGATTTTTTACAAAATGTCTATCTGTACTAGCAGCCTCAGGAAACAAAGGATTTTTGTGTTTCCATATTTAGACTGATTCCTAAAAATAACCTTAGACGGCAAATGGGAAGATGTCACCACATTTGTATGTGCTCTGTTCTGACATTCAGGTTTCTTAATAAGCAAAGAGAAATCATTACTGATCCCATCACAGAAAATCCTATTATCTGTTCCCTGCCACGTGAGTTGGCAAACCTCTTCCATTCAGTGCAATCTGCCTGCTAGTGATGTAGGCTTGGGAGCAGCCTGGAGGATTCTGTGAAGCTGGTGGATAGTTGTGCTGTCTCCCTCCACTTGGAAAAGCTGCACTGTGAACGTCACCGTTCACATTGGAATGTAGCTCTGATTATAGTTCTAAAAATATACAGCATGTCTCCCTTCTCCCAGGGGAGGGCAGGGGACTCCTCAAAGCCCTAAAGGGAGGGGGAGTGTTCAGCATAAGGGAACAGCTGACAAGTGTGAGAGTAAGGCTTTCAGAAATTAAGCTTATGCCCCACTTTTGAGTGTGATTAGGGCTAAAGGTCGTCTTTGTTCATTTAAGACTTCCCATCCTAAATCATTTGTTTGGATTTTTTAGGCAATAATACTGTATCCTCCACCTTCTTAATCTCTGCCGAACCTCCAAGAAAGCTCCTTTTGTCTGATTAAGGGTTGTCAGAATGATTGATCTATTCTTGCAGGATGGAGGTGAGTCCTCTCGTCTTGACAGTTCGGTTTGATAGCCAAGTTGAAACTGACCCTTGCTGCCACTCTCATCTTAAAATATCTGTGTTTTTCATAGCCCAGATAATATAGCACTGTAGCTATGGAAGGCAAGGGCTTCACTCTGGGGATGGCAATAGATGATTCTCCGCAGCGTAACAATGGATGTCATGTGATGGTCAAAGGACTGTGAAACCCAAGAAATCCTGATCAAAACAGTGTTCTGTCAGATCCATAGATAACGTAGAATCATAGAATATCAGGGTTGGAAGGGACCTCAGGAGATCATCTAGTCCAACGCCCTGTTCAAAGCAGGACCAATGCCCAACTAAATCATCCTACCTACCACTATCTGGGTTCATGGTGCTATCCATATGATATGTTTTTATTTACATTAAGCACCAATTGATAGAGAGATCCCTGTGTACGTTTTTGGGTTTCTGGGATTTTTAGCCAACAGTTTATAAGAAAATTTTAAAATTGAATAAATACAAAGTAGCAAGTTGTTAAAATATAATACATTGTACTTCTGTAGCACCTCTTTAAACTAAAGAGCTTTGATGTGTTTTATAAGCAGTCTCTCAATACTCCTGTAGTAGGTTTGAGTGGGTTTTATAGATGTAGAATATTATCCCTGGTTTTTTAGATGGAGAAAATGAGGCACAGGGAGGCCAAGTGACTTGATCAGTGAGCCAGTGTTAGAGCTAGGCTTGGCCCCAGCTCTCCTGACTCATTTAGACACAAGACTAGACGTTCAAAAGGGATTAGTGATTTGGGGGGCTTCAATTTTTGAAGGCTCAGCTCCTGACACTTGAAAAGGGGATGGATTTTCAAAAAGTGCTGAGCATGCACCGTATGAAAATCAGGCTCCTTTAAAGTGTCTCCAGTCAAGCCCCCAAAATCTGAGGCACCCAAAAATCTCTAGCCACTGTGGAAAATCTTGGCCATGCTACCCGTAGTCTTTAGAATTTTGATGTGAGGCTCACTTAATTAAAAATGGATTTTTAAAAATAAAGAAGAGAGAAATGCTGTGGCTGATTAGTGGATAACATGGATTAATTGGCTTTGCTATTTTGGATTGCACCAAAAAAAAAATTGAATCATTTCATTTAGGAGCTGTTGGGTTGATGTTCCGGTCTGCAAAACTTCTCTATCAGGTCAATGATCCATGAGCTTCAGTCAAACCAAGAAGGAAGACCTTGATACAACAGGTCATAAGTGGTCTGAAGCAGTGATGGGCAAACAGTGAAAGGTTCAGGAGTTTGTTTGGCTAATGTTACTTGGCAGTTATATGGTGGCTTTCATCCCAGGATCTCTGAATGCCTGACTGAGGGGGAAGAGGGAGCAGGTGAATCATTCTTATTGTACAGATGGAGGAGCTGAGGTACAAAGGTGAAGTGACTTGTTCAAGGTCACACAGCAAATCTGAGAAAAGAACCATGGAGTTCTGTCTGCTTCTCTTACCAGTAAATCAAATTGCACATACATAGGCAGGAAGGCTATAAAGCCAAATCTTTATTGTAAACCCTTACTTGGGTTGTATGCTCTTTTTGGGGCCGGCGCTGCCTTTTTGTTACTGGTTTATACGCCTCACATGGTAGGGCTCTGATCCCTGATTGGGGCTATCACAATGCCAACTCACTTCCTCCTCCTCCTCCCCCCTAAAAAATAGAAATGGTCTAGCACATAGGGCACTTGCACAGGGCTTGAGAGACCTGGGCTCGATTTCCAGCTCGGCACAGATTTCCTGTGTGACCTTGGGTACGTCACTTAGTATACCTAGTGCCTCAGTTCCCCATCTGTAAAAATGGGGATCAAACTTCCTGCTGTGGATACCAAGGTGTTGTGAGGATAAATATATTAATGTTGGTGAGCTGCTCAGATACTACACTGATGATAGGTGGTATTTACTAATCTAGTGGCCCAGATGTCTTCACTCTCCTCCAAATCCCTTTTAAAAATTCCCTCTTGGTTATTCTTTCACCATTAATCACACTCCATTGCCATCTACTTCTGCTCTCACACCTGATTTTATTCATATAACAAAGGAAAACAACTGGGACTAACAACCTTATGCAACCAAACAGATTACATGATCTTCATTTCTTGTGTTCTCCGCCCTCCTCCCAGTGTTGTCTGTTGTCACACTCTGCTGTGTGTTTGTATCTAATTCAGATGGTAAAACACTCTGAAGGAAGAAGCTGCTCTTGTTTTGTAAAGTGCTGAATGTTCTTGTGGCACAGCATGATCCTGAGTGCAGACCTTTGTTTTCACCGTTTGGGTCTGCAAAATTCAGCTGGAAGTCTCGTGAAAAGAGGCTTTCTTGTGAGGTTTTCAGTACCTCCCAGGTCGCTGGTATTTCAGTGCTTTGGGAAGGATGGAAAATGAAAATGAATGCAAGTAAGTTAACTAGATTTGGAGAGGTGGCATAGGCCAGTGGCTAGGGCACTAGATTGGAAGTAAAATTTTCAAAAGTGTCTAAGTGACTTCGGAGTGTAAGTCCTGAATGTAACTGAAAATCAGTTGAACGTAGGCTCCTAAGTCACTCAGGCACTATTGAAAATTTTACTCCAGGACATGAAACACCGGGATTCTAATCCTGATTCTACTACTGGTCTGCTGTGTCCCTTTTCTGGGCCTCTGTTTCTCTTCCCACCCTTTGTCTGGCTCGTCTATTTAGCTTGCAAGCTCTCCAGGGTAGAGCCTGTCTCTTACTATGTGGATGTACAGAGTTGCCTCTATCAGATTGCATAAAGGCTTGGTCTGGGTTCTCGTCTGATTTGTCCCTTCTTAACAGGAAGACATACTACTATGTACCATCCATATAGGCTCAAAGTTCAATATTGATGTTGTGCGCTGCAGGCGGGGATTGGGGACAGGCAGATAGGACAATGTAGCATAGGGGGTTGGGGGAGGGTTAGTCCTTATCAGAGGTTTACATGCTTTAGGAGGTGGAGGAGGTTATAAAAGAAAAGGTTATAGGCTAATTCTCTGGAAGCTGCTGAAGGAGACAGTTTGAGTAGGCAGGGTTATTATGGGAGGTGGAAGCTAGTACAGGATACATTTTCGCACCTCTATTAGTGTGCACTAATGTCACCTAACACTGGATTTGTTAGTCTGAATACTTGTGTCCTGTATCAATATATACTTGAATCAAACTAAATAAACCATGTAGGCAGGCTGGATGGTTCAGGGGGTGGTTGGTGTGCTTTTCACTTCTAGGTCATCATTTTGAATCCAGCCCAGATCTGTAATGATCAGTAATGTAATTATCTGTAATAATCTGTGAATTTCTTTGTCTTGATGGTTGTTTGGCCTATGTGACATGGATTCGGTAGTCTTGGTCTATGTAATGAAACATGCCATTATGGGCATTAATTGGAATCCTTTGTTGATATTCCCAACAGTTCGACCAAAGACTGAATGGGCATGAAGACTTGACTTAACCCTCTTAACAACAGGTGGCCATTCCAGGTCAGAGTTGATAATTTGTAGTTAGTTCTATTATTGTAGAGCCAAGAGACTCCAACAGAGATCAAGTCTCCATTGTGGTAGGCACTGTACAAAACCATGCCTTTTGATACAGTCCGCTTGACATTCTCATAAGCAAACTAGGGGAACTTGGTCTTGATGAATTTATGATAAGGTGGGTTCACAACTGGTTGAAAGACCGTATTCAGAGTAATTATCAATGGTTTATTGTCAAACTGGGAGAATTGTATCTAGTGAGGTTCTGCGGGGGTCAGTCCTGGGTCTGGTACTATTGAGTATTTTCATTAATGAGTTGGATAATGGAGTGGAGAGTATGATTTTAAAATTTGCTGATGACACCAAGCTCAGAGGGTTTGTAAGCTCTCTGGAGAACAAGATTAGAATTCAAAATGACCTTGACAAATTAGAGAATTGGTCTGAAATCAAGAAGATGAAATTCAATAAAGATAAGTGCAAAGTACTTCACTTAGGAAGGAGAAATCAAATGCACAACTACAAAATGGGGAATAACAGGCGAAGTGATTGTACTGCTGAAAAGGATCTGGAGGTTATAGTGGATCATGAATTGAATATGAGTCAAAACTGCGATGCAGTTGCAAAAAAGGCTAATAACATTCTGGGGAGTATTAACAGGAGTCAGACAAAGCAAGTAATTGTCCCACTCTGCTCAGCACAGGTGAAGTCTCGCTGGAATTCTGTGTACAATTCTGGCCACCACAATTTAGGGAAGATCTGGACAAATGGGAGAGAGTCCAGAGGAGAGCAACAAAAATGATAAAAGGTTTAGAAAACCTGATCTGTGAGAAAAGGTTTTAAAAAAAACTGGGCATGTTTAATCTTGAGAAAAGAAGACTTATAACAGTGATCAAATATATTAAGGGCTGTTCGAAAGAGGGTGGTGATCAAGTGTTCTCCATGTGCGCTGAAGATAGAACAAGAAGTAATGGACTTAATCTACACCAAGGGAGATTTAGGTTAGATATTAGGAAAAGCTTTCTAATTATAAGCGTAGTTAAGCTCTGGAATAGGCGGGAGGTTGTGGAATTCAGATGACTGGAGGTTTTTAAGAACAAGTTAGGCAAACACCTGTCAGGGATAGTTTAGGTTTACTTGGTCCTGCCTCAGCGCAGGGGGCTGGACTTGATGACCTGTCAAGTTCCCTTCCAGCCCTATATTTCTATATAGTAAGAGATAGCCTACAAGCTCTCCAGAGCAGACTAACTAGATGGGAGATAAAACTACTCCCCTTTCCCACAACCTTTGTCTCCAATGTGTAGACAGGGAACTGAGGCACAGAGTGATTAAGTGAGCTGGGCTGAGCGTCAGGCTGTGTGTCAGGCTGAGGCAGATTTCCTAAGTCCTATTTCGGCGTCTTAACCACAAAAAACCCCTCCATCCTTCTTCCGTAACATGGAGACAACTTGGACGGACAGTGCCATTGCAACTGACTGTGGGGTGAACAGAGGATTTCAGACCACAGGGCTGTGAATCTGACACTAAAATAAAATAATTTCACATACATAAGTAGTAACTGTGTATAGTTTTTGGTCCTCAGCATATATTTCTTTAGGACAGTTTTTTCTACTGAAATAAAAAGAAAACATTACATTTCGTTGCAGGGTTGCACTTGTGGATGCAGCATCACCCCTGGATTTAGATCCTTAGCGGGGGGTGCAGCACACTAGTAAGTTAAGCCAACTATGTATGTGTCCTCTCGCTTGTAGGGCTTTTTAGATGTTAAAAGTGCGTGTCTGGCTCCTACACCTCTCTGGAAAATGCGGAGCCTCATCCTGGCAACATTCAGTTAGATGTTTTTCCTCTGTTTTGCTAGTTGACCCCTCTCGAATTTGGAGCACCTAAAATGCTTGCCTTCAGGCTAGTGGTACACTCGGCACATTACCAAACAACTAGGGACTGGGGAATTTCAACATGAACAGCAACACTCCAGAGGGGCACAGATTAGACTATTATTTGTATTATACAAATATTGTACAAGTATTGTTTCACTGGACGGTATTCTGGCTCTTAATTATTTCAAAAGGTATGAATGGAGAATTTCAATTAGGAGAAGCAATGGAAGAACCCTAGAAATATTCTAAATTACCATTCAGAAGGACTGCATGTAGGAGTACAATAACACTGGTTTAATGCGGTTTGATGGGTACTGTAGCTTGCCCCCTGTTGAGTGCCCTGCTGTTGCCTCTCGACTAGAATTGTGCAAAGCTTTTCGTAAATCTGAAAGCCAGTGAAACCTGCCTGTTTTGTCTCATATGAAACTCAGGCATGATTGGGGGAGCCTGAGGTCTAGTGTGTTAGGGAGGTGAATGTGGTGGTTTCACATGTGTATTCCCTGAAACTGGGCAAAATTTGGCTGCTACTTTTGATTTTGATTGTTGTTTGAATTAATCATAAAAACTCTGGCAAGGAAACCCAGATGGATCAATCTCCCCAAAAAGGGTTTTCACAAATCACTGAGAACCAAAATGGCCATACTTAATTCAGCTCTGTGTGTTGTCTTTGTAGGCTTGGGTCTTTCCCCTATTAATTTTTTCTGGTAAGGCTTATA
Source organism: Chelonia mydas (assembly GCF_015237465.2). NCBI lineage: Eukaryota > Metazoa > Chordata > Testudines > Cheloniidae > Chelonia > Chelonia mydas. The sequence goes on from NC_051257.2 coordinate 8,550,687, forward strand.
TAGGAGTTCTCACAACATCAGGTGGCCTGCCACTGCTCCTTGCCTACTATCTACATGATGGTTCTTGTGTTTGTCCTAATGGAGCTTTATGATGATCAAACCAAACCACTAGGTACATCTGCTTGGCTCACGTTTGGTTTTCCTCCTCCCCAGCTACTTGCTAGGATCCTGTGTCACTCTATAAGGCTGATCAGTCTGGAATGTCACAATAAACTGGAGACAGGCTCAAGCCTTCCAGATCTGAATTTCCTCATAGTGCTTCAGAACAATGGGGAATCCCTGTAGGCTGGACTGTGTCAGCCATTTAATATTTAGTTGACAAAATGCAACCATACCATGCACAGTATGACTCTCTCTCAATGTGAAAACTCAGTGGGAGAACAGAACGTAACACAGCCAACTTGGGAATGACAGTGATTATTTTTGTGAAGAGGGTTCTTGCTGTTCTTTTATTGTAAAAACACCTGTGAGCCATAACATTACTAAGAGGGGAATATGATGTACAAAAAAAAAGGGGGGGGGAAATCCTACCTAAGTCTTGGAAAGCTACAAATAATGCGCTGCGAGACTGAACAACTGAGATGAAAAATAATTGCACTCTTATTTTTCTCCAGCTTTTCTTATCAATGACTTTATCACCTTTTGGTTTTATTTTACACCTTATTTAGACTTTACTGTAATCCCTGCTATTTCACCACTGACACCTCCTTAATACCTTGTCTGACACGTCTGGCTAATGCCCATGGCCTTATATAATATAGAAAAGCTCTGGTGGGGCGGGGAGGGGGGGAAGGAAAGAGAAATTATTCACAATTGAGAGGGAAGGTTGAGGTGAACCTTCCCTGTGTAGCTGAACTTCGATATCTAGCCACATTCGTCCATATTCAGCCATTTCTTATTGTTTAAAGATTGGAAGGCAAGTGTTATACTGAGAAAGAGACAGGATTTATTGTGTGGTAGAAACTGCAAACTATAAAGGCTCAACTTAGCGAACTGAAGCAAATTAATTCCTCTTACTTAGATACATTGCATCAAGTTCAACCCAATTCAGAGATTTCATCCTCTCCATGAAGAAAAGGAGTACTTGTGGCACCTTAGAGACTAACCAATTTATTTGAGCATATTATATATCATAAATAATATATATATTATATATATTTATATCCTCTCCATGGTTCCTGCTGGTGTTAGCAGATTTAATGCCAAATCTGTTTCGTTCCTTAAGCATCAGTTGTCGCTATATTAAAGTCTTTCCAGTCTGCCCCAACTCTCTGTCCTCCTTTCAGCCAGTTTTGCTATCTTGATTTCCTGGTTCCCCTCCAACCCAGTTCAACTTTGTATTATGGCTTGCTAAATGATTGGCTTTCAGAAATGCTGCATTACCATGGTAGGCGTAGGAGGACTAAAGCCTATCCTGTCCTGCATCTGATATATTAGGATCTTTGCCACTGCTGTAAATTAGCTCTGACTGTACCTTTTGGGACTTGATCCTGCACATTGCAGGCAAGGAATATTTATCTATACATAGATGTAAGGTGAGCATTAAAGAAGTCAACCTGCTTCTGCATTAGTAAGAATGCTGCTTGACAGTCTCAGATTACTCCTCCCTCCTAGCTAGAGTGAGGCTGAAGAGTAGATGCCCTTTCTTCACCGATGACCCATCCTTTTTAATCTTGTACACTTATGAACCCACGAGTGGCTGCATAGGGGACTTGAGACTTGCTCACTGCATAGGGCTGTGCCTGAGGCTTGTTAACTTTTCTTGCTTTTATGAACAGCCTCCACTCATAATTTCACTGGAATGCAATGGCTTTGCAAGAGCATGCAGGAGGAAGGCCTGTTTCGTTTCCTCCTACCTTCTGTCACGGTTAGGTGTTGGCACACTTCTGAATTCTGAAGAGTCGCGGAAGACGTTGTATCCATTAAACTCATCAGTCCTTTATTCCAATCCTGTTGTTTTCCCCCGATTTGAGGATTATGCCTTTCAAATCTGATGATCTTCATTCATCTTTCCCACTGGAATCTGAGCTAGAACCTTTCATAACAATCTGTGGCCTTATGTGTACACAGAGATGAATCATATGCATGAATGTAATGCCACCATGCTCCAAAAACAAAGGCCTCTTCCGTAAGGCTCTCCTTGAGCTGGCATCAGTATGAGATCTTGAGGCTGATCAGCCTTCTGTGGCTCTGAACTGGATCTGAACTTCCCCAAACTTCAAGGGGTGCTTTGGACACGTGGTTTTGGTTGAGGACTACCTCTAACTAGATCTTACTATCCTGTCTTCAGGCCACAGCTACGAGAAGGCAGGTTGGTTACCAGGCAATAAGTATTTGGGCAGCAGTGAACAATGTATGCCTAGTAGAGTGCTGTGCTCCTGGCAGGAGTACTGCTGCATCGTCAGTAATTTCCACCACGATAGCTCCTTTCCTTTGAATGATCTTCAGCAGGCTTTGTAAAATTGCCAAGACTTGGAAGAAGTCACATTGCAGCCCAACTACTAGAGATAACGCAGCACTACGTAATTTTTGCTATGATTTCCAAGCCTAAAGACTATTGCTACATTACCTAGGTTTAACTACCCGTTACACAAACTATATCTCTGAAGTGAGGGATGTGGCAGCTTTATTATAAGTTTATTACATGCTAATTCAAGCAAATAAATTTGCTCCAGCTGTGGAGCAAAGGAGATTAATAACCTCGAAGATCACTTTGCTGCTTTGATGAGTTCCTTGAACAGAGTGGAGTATATTTAGGAAGAGCAACTAGATTAGTCAAAACCCCCTTTAATTATTAGTGACACTGTGCAAACTGCTTCATAGGAGTGGAATACCAACTACTTAACTCCCTGACCTTATTATTCAAATAAACACTTCTTATTATAGCAACATGACTTGCTCGTCAACACATCAAATCAGCTGCCTCAGTGGTGGATTTAAATGTCCCCTCTGTGTCAGCAGAGAGCATATGGACTTCATTAAGAGTATAATAGCCTTAAAGTTGCAGTCCCCCTTTTTTAGTGATAACGTAAGGGTCACTACTTGCTATGGAATGTACAGAATAGTGCACTTAAAATAGTCTAAATAGATTTCACGTTCCTGTGGCTGGGGTTTGTATTCCAAAGTCAGTCTCAGAAATTTTAAACAATGTTGCACTAGGGAGTTAAGCCAGGACCTTTTGAATTTACTTGCGTCCGTGGTAATGACTTAAAACCTTCTTTAGAGAGAAAGTTTTATTATTTGTAAAATATGTATGCACATGTGTGTACACCGGTATTTAGTTTTTGTTGTTGTTCCTACTGACATTAGCGAATAGGAAGAAAAGTGACACATTTTGAAATACGCGATTGTTTACACACAGATCCCATACAACCCAAGATGATGAGCAAAGATTAAAGCTGGTCAAAGGATTTTTTGGGGACTAATTTTTTTGGTCACAATATGGAGTTTTGTGAAAATAGTTCATTTTCAACATAAACATTTTCATTTTCATCAAAATTGTGTGTGCGAAAATAACTAATTTTCTAGCCAGCTTTAGCAAAGATGTTACAGTAGCCTTAGTGCAGTTGAATTGGAATTGGAATTTCCGCCTGACAGCTTGACTTCTAGGGTTTATTCTCTCTGCCATTTTAAGTTGCATTGGGCAGCCGCCTTATAGTACATTGGACTTTCAAACTGTTGTTCGGGTTATAAGCACAGGTGAATTTTTTTTAAGAAGAAAAAACACCTTTCCCTGCATTGGAGGACTTTAGAGCTAAAAGAAACACCTATACTGTTTGTATTATTTTCTTTTTTAGGCAAGAAATGGTTTAAAAATAATGTAGGGTCTAATGAACAGAGCAGTAAACTGGAAATAAGGACACTCGGCTTCTATTTATGGCTCTGCCACTGTTTCTCTGTGATGCTGTGGCCAAATCACTTAATCCTTCTGCCTCTATTTCCTATCTGTAAAGTAGGCATGGTAGTACTGCTTTATCTACCCCAAAGATGTCTCCTAAGGCTTATCACTAATAGCTATTTGTAAAGCCATTGAACATCCACAGTTGAAATGCACTGTAGAAGTGCAAAGTATCATTAGAAATGGAATCTTGCAGGGGACTAGACTTCAAAAGACACTATGCTCTTTAGGTGTTTTCAAATGGCCAGGATATCGTCTGGGCGTTCTGATAGCTGGGAAGTGGGTTCAGCTGAGGATCTTGTGGGGAGGGAAGGAGCTGGTAACTGAGAGGGACAGACAGGTTTGCAGCACTTCCAGGATGTTCCTGCTATTTTTTCACTAGTTCTACTTGCCTGGTAGTTGCACACATTCATTTATTAGTGGTACATGACTAGGTACATCCAGGTACATGACTGCATTTTCTCTGCAATTTATTAAATGAAGCTTGCCATGGCTTTTTAATTGTCCTTAATTAAAACCTCTCTAATTAGGCTATCCAGTTGTTTGGAAAGGGAATTAGGGTATGATCACTAGTATTGTACTAAAGGGATTATTCAGGTAGCTATAACACCACATTTTAATCACCTGAGCTAAACCCTACCTCAGGACTGAAGCTTCCCCAAGTTGGTTGAGATTTTTGTTTGTTGCCATTTTATTAACATAGGGAAGCGATCTGTGATTATGTTTGGGCCTGAATTAGAGGGATACTAGTACCATTCCGAAACAGAAATCCTATTTCCCCTTTTGGGCAGAAGTGTCCCATGTTTGTCCCAACTGAAGTAAAGTTATCTGATTTCTCAGGAGTAGTAACATGTCATCTGCACTGCACGGAGCTTTGTGTGCCCTTAAACCACACTGACCGTCCTTGATCCTGATGGATAGTAATCATCAATGGTTCCAGTGAAGCAGAGAGAGAACACAAAACAGCAGACCTGGTCTGTGTCACTGGTTACTTATCTTTCTTCTTGATAGTCTGATTTTACCCACTGACTTAATGAGACCTCGCATGGTTACAGAATTCTCCATGGGACCAGAAAGCAAACCTGAGGAGATGTTAACAGCATCTGAGAACCTAATGGTGTCACTTCTGGAAACAAGATGAATGAAACCTTGTCAGTCTTTGGGGATGATGCTGCAGTATCAAGATGATGCCAAAAAAATCCATGTCAATGCAGAGTCAACTGGGACAACAGCCTAACCTCAGACTGAAACTCACCAAGCTGCTAGTCTATGGCAGGAAAACAAAGGAAATACAACAACAGTAAGAGACAAGTTGTACTTGTTAACCTGCATAGAGTTCCCACAGCCGCGAATGACAGTTCCACATGTAGAATATGCCTTTAAGCATAGCCCAGTGAGAAAATTCTAACCTAGGACTGAATAGCATCCTTTATTCATCTGAGCTGTGCCTGAGTTTTGCAGAGCGTATTGTCCTCATGTAGCGTTTGTGCCAAGGGTGAAAATAAAGCTTACAAACTGGGAATAAAACTATAATGTCCAGTGATTATGCTGCAAACTCCAAAGTTGGACCGGCTTCCACTGAAAGGTGATTTTAGAGATCCTCTGGGCCAATTTCATGCAGACCTGGGACCAGTTCATGAGTTTTGCATAAAAAATCTGAAGAGGCTTAGGTGGTTGATGCCAAACCTGCTGAAACTCTGAGTTACCACCTGAGTTTCACCCAAACCTGAAATAGAAACTCCAAGGACAGGTGAATGTGAACGCAGGTGGATCAAACATGAAGAAACATTCATATGAATCCTGCCCAGTGGGACTCCTGCAGTTTTCTCCAAGCTAGAGATGGGACTACATCCAAGTCTGGGCTGTGAGCTCTTCAAGCCCACTTCAGTTGGGTGGATTGAAATCAGAATATCTGATCCAGACCCCCTCAAACTGGGGTAAAGTCAGATAGAGACAGGAACTTCCTGGTTTGTGTCTATCACTCTTTGGGCTGATCTAGACCATCTGAACAAAGAGGTGTTAGAAGGTGCCACTTGTGCGTATTCATGAACCGTTACCTACTGAAACGGGCTTTATGGGTGCAGTGTATTCCAGCTATGAAGTTGAAGGGTGAGTGAATTTTCCTGCCCTTGTGATTCTTGCTTAGTGTTCTCTTTTATTCACCGCCCCCCCCCCCCCCCCCCCGCCCCGCAGTCCTTCTTTTCTCAAACAGCTTCTATTGTATGGCAGAGCAAGCAAAAATGATGTGTTAAATACAGCCTAGACTGAAGCTCTGAATCAAATCAATTCTTTTTTGATTCCCCGAGCTTTTGAATTTTCAGCCCTGCTGAAGGCTTGTTAGCCAAAGAATAGGGCTGAAGGAGCAATCCCTTTGTATCACTATTGACTCAATTATTTTGCCTCTTGATTTTCTATGAAACAGGCCAGAATGCCGGGCTGATACGCTGATTGCTAATGGCAGAGCATTGTTAAGCGTCATGTTTGAAGGCTCTAAGTGGAATACCTTCATCATTTTAGTATTGGCTGCATTTGGAGGCCTAGTTTTATTTTGATTGATACAAACTGTAATGCACAGAAGGATGTGCAGGACAAGCTTTTAACCATGAGCTGCAAGAAATAAACACGGCTATGTTGTAAGCTGGTATCACAATGAAAGGTCACACTTTGTCACTCTGTGTCTCTGTTACATCGGTGACCTTACTTTGTTTGACCTAGTTGCGCTAATATGCCCAAAGTCACATGACACTCCAAAGAGCCAATGAGCTTAATCTCCAGAGTGTATCTGATCAATAAATCCAGCACAGGGTATTCCACAGAGGTTGCATTTACACAATGTCATTGGTTATCAATACTGACAGAGGTATGCATGTTCTTAATATTGAAGTGTGCTCTCAGTTACAGAATTACTAATGCTCCAGCTGCTGTCTCTACGGAATGGTCCTTGTGATCTACTCAGTTCAATGGCAACTTTGCCATTAAGCCGCAAGCTTGATACACGAGGGCCTCCTACTGACAAAGCTGCATGGGATGCCGCTGGGTGCCAGAGTTTCCTCACATGGTGCCTGATTCTGCAAGGGGCTGACTGCCCTCCTTGAGTACTTAATGATGGATGATCATATATACACAGTGCTTCTAAAATACAGTTTTATCTTATGTAACGAAGTATTTCTACACAGAGTTGGGAAGAAGCAGACAAAACCCAAAGCAGTAAGTGCTCAGTAGGGACAGGTGATATAGTGCTCTTAGGCAGTTTTGAGATTAAAAATAGTTCTTCAAACTGGATTGCTGGGAGGAGAAGGGGAGAAAGGGAGTGCATTTAGTTGCTGGAATAAAATGTCTTTGCTTTAAGCTTCAGTCTGTATATCCAGCGGCATATGGAGTGTACATACATGAGCCAGTGTTATAGCTTTGTGTCCCCAAGAAATTAATGGTGTCAAGTTCAAACTGCCTGGCCCCAGGGTGCACACTATACTTCACAGCGATTGCAGAGTGAAGGAGCAAGGATGTTGTTATAAACCCCCACGGGGACCACTGGGAATCGGGTGCAGTCTATTAAAATAGGGTAACTGAATCAGAAGTTCAATCCTGATGGGAAGGAGAGAAGGACTGCATTACAAAACCAGTCATTAAAAGCCAGGCACTTTTACACAGCAATTCTGTTAAGAAACTGCTAGTTTTAGGATTGTGTGTACCATAAGTGCTTGGGTTTCCACAATCCTTTTTTTGTTTTTTCTCAGATACTGTCCCTTCCCCTGTTGTTTCCTCAAGTCTTCCCCTACTCTTTGCCCAGGACATTCTCCCTTTATTTAGGTCCAGTTCTGCCCTTGGGTAGGCACCAACAATTCCTACCGAAATCGACAGGAGTTGCATGCTCATATCTAAGGGCCTTATAATATTAATATGTCGTTATAAGAGTACACACCATTTCTACAAAAGAAAACCTGGGGGGCAGCTTGGTCCACTAGACTCTAACTTGTCATCCCACATTTAAACTTCCAGGTTCTAATCCCTAGCTCTACCACCCACTCGCTGAATAGCCTTGGTCAAGTCACTTAAACTCTGTCTCTCCATCAGCAAAAATGGATAAAGAAGGAGAGCTCAAATCACAAAAATTTTGGGCAGTTTGGATCTCGGGATTTGGCTCAGACCCACTGTTTAAAAATAAGTGAGCAGTGTTCTCTTTATTTCACACAGTGTTGTCAGTGAAGTAAGGTGTAGAAAGTGCTTTGGATCCTTGGATGAAAGGTGCTGTAGAAGAACAAAATATTTGTATAATGGATTGAAGATGTGAAACCCTATACAAACGCTAAACATTTTATTATTGGGGGGGTCCTCAAACATACTGCAGATAAGAAAAAGCCAAAATAATTTCCTCTATTTATTAGTATTACTGTTGTTTATATTCCATCAGTGCCCCCAAAATGTTAGGTGCTGTCTAGATGTAGAAGACACAACCCCTGCCCAGAAGAGCTTACCATCTAACTGAAAAAAGAACAGGAGTACTTGTGGCACCTTAGAAACTAACAAATTTATTTGAGCGTAAGCTTTCGTGAGCTACAGCTCACTTCATTGGATGCATGCAGTGGAAAATACAGTGGGGAGATTTTATATATACAGAGAACATGAAACCTGTCATCTAACTGAACAAAACTGTAGATCCACAAGAAAGCAGGTAGGTTGCGGATTTAATATTTTAGCACCTGGTGAGTAGAAAATATAAATGCAAACCTGGAGTATTAAGTTATGCTGAAGAGGGATGTTTAGGAAAAATGTCTGGAGGATTTTTAGCACACAGTTACTGAGCTTTCTTAGAATAGGGAGTTCTTAGTCTGCCCAACAGTGTACACAATAGACTGCAAGAGTGCCTGTGGAATCGCTGAAATTGATTGTGCCCATGACACATTGATTAATGAAGCCTCTCTGTGGAGTGCACACTGACACTACACTGGGAAACGGGAGACCTGTATGTTCCGATCCGGGCTGGGCAGGTGCTCCGAAAATCTGTGGATTTGCAGGAGCAGATCTTAAATTTGGCACTAAAGTATAATTAAGACACAGTGTTCTAGTGGTTAGGGCCCTGGACGGGGACTTGGGAGAGCTGGAGTTTGTTCCCGCTGCTGACCTCTCCTGGGCCTCTGTTTCCCCTCCCATCCTTTTTCTGTTTTGTGTATTGAGATTGTAAAGGATAAGTGGCAGGGACTCTTTCTATGCATCTGTACAGCACCTAGTAAGACAGGAGCCCCAATGTGCTTGAGGTCTCTAGGCAATACTGTAATGCTAATAATGTGTGATACCCTGGCTCTGTTGAAATCAGCAAGGTCAGGATTTCACCCAGTATGTCTATTTCCTCCATGTTAAGAAACCAGTGTCAGTTACTTGCACCATAGCCAACAGAGGGAGATAAGGAAAAGGTGAGCAAGAGGCTTTTGTCGGCTTTTGTCTTGATTTGGATGGGTGATTTTCATCTATTAGTGTAAAAAAAAAAAAAAAAAAAAAAAAAAAAGCAAAGCAGAGGCTAGAAGACTGACTTCTGGAGGAAAGGTGAAGCCTTGCACCTCAGAGTATTGCTGTCACCCAGGAAATCATTTTTAAAACCTCACTGGGGAAACAGCTGTTTTTAATTTGGCATAATGTTATGGGAATGTAAACAGCTTACTTTAAAGTATTACCTGTCTGATATCTGAAGGTGTGATCACCATGTCTCTGTACTGACCCTTTTATATACTGTCCCACCACAATTAAATACTGTCGCAGAGGTGGAAGTTTTGATATTTTACTCATTTATGTAAACATTTAACACACAATGCGCATGGGAGGAGTGGGGAGACATGGGTACACTGAAAAATACCCACTAGCCTCTTCCAACCAGCTGCTTCTGGATAGCACTGGAGGTAGAAATGAGAGACATGGCTGGGATTCTCAAAGGTGATTAAGAGATGTAGGGGCTCAACTCCTACTGAAATTCAGTGGGAGTTAAGCATCCACCTCGCTTAGGCCTCTTTGCAAATCCCAGCCGGTATGATGGAGCATTTGAAGAGCCTGGTCTTGCAAACTGCTCCACATGACTGGTCCCCCGTTGAAGTCAGTAGGGGTCTGCATGAGCACTGGGATCTGTCTGTATAGAGCATCGGTTAGGATTGGGGTTTTATGTTACACAGACTTGACGTGTAAAGAAGGTGGAATTGTACATTGCTGTTTCTGCTTATTTCTTCATTGATTTAGTAACTCCCTGCCCATGTTGGGAACAGCCAAGCACATTATTGTTTCTTGGATTTATAGCATGCTGAGCATTCTTGATGTAAGTCTGTCTGCTCCATAGCAAAATGTAACAGTTGCCAGTTTAAAAACAAGCAAGCAACAACATGCTGCTTTTTGCGAAGATTTTCTGGTAGAAATCCTGGCAGGGGATGGGGGAAACTTTTTTTACAAGATGGGAGAAGGGAGTGAAACAAAATTCTTTGTAGTTTTAACAAACACAGCTGAGATCCCAGATTCTCAATGAAATACATGTACAGACTGAAAATCGATGCATGTTAAAACTAAATGCACTCCTCCTTCACTTGCCTGCAGAGACTCTCAGTTCAGGGTTCTGTGTTTACCGAGAACATCACCAATGTCTAAAGCCATGTAAGGAATGCATTAGTGAGGATAGCTGCTCCTACAGTAACACAGAAGTCTGAGGACCTGAACTTGGCTTTTTGGTAGGAACTGAAATCCTTTTCACATCTTTTTAAGACAATGCTATGTTTAAAATTGAGCATCTGATGCACTCGTTTCTTACCTTAGAGCCAGGATAAGTGACAGTACCTTCTAAACTAAGTGTCATGGGGTGGCTGGGACCTGTAAATAAAGTAGGCCGGTTAAGAGGACAGGACAGCACCTCTGGACTTTATAGAATCAGGGAGAGACCCAGTGAGTTCCAGTGACAGAGCAGGCTGGTTCAGCCAGGAAGGGTAGATAAGAGCTGCTGGAGACTAGAGGGATCGGAGGAGGTCCTGGAAAGAAGCAGAAAGTTTTTCCTGGCAGAAGGCTGAAGGCAAGGAGAGCAGCAGAGAGGTTGTGGGGAGGTCCCTGTTGGAAGAGCAGAGTTGCACTCCAGTTGGAAGGGCTGGGTTGGCTTTCCTGGTACATGGACAGGGGAGGACACAGAAAGAGTCCCGGCATGATTGAAGGCCTGGTGTGTGGCATGTGGGGTATTGAGAGATGAGACATCTTGAGTTTTAATGACTGCTTGCACTTGGCTGAGAAATAGTCCAAATAGTCCACAACAGAAGTCCATGTTATAATAAACCAGCCCCCCAGAGTGGTAGTACTGAATTGAAACTATTGGGTCACCAGAGAGGGGAAACTGAGAGAGCCCTGGTGATGCTGTGGCTTGCCGACAAGAGAGTAATCCAGTTGGGATGGCCCTGTGACACTATGATGCTAGGTTAGGACTATCATTTGGGACTTGGGACAGCTAAGGGCCAGAGCAGGTGTGTGTCAAGAGCAGGGACTCGGTTCACCTCTGCAGCTTCTGAACTGTACGTCCATGGCAATGTAGAAAGTTGGACATGCAAGCAGGCTGTCTGAAGCCATACTACCCGCTGCTCTTATCCCATAGACTAAGCATTGTAGGGCTGGGTCAGCACTGGGGTGGGAGAGCTCCAAGGATTCTGTAGGTGGTACTGGTGATGCTCTTCTCTGTATTCAATCCTGGCCTAATGACCAAGCATTAAGTTAGGATGTCTGTGCTGCAGTGGCTGTCCTCTTTCAGATAAGGCACAAAACCAAACTTTTCCCCACTTGTGTCATTGAAGACTCCCTGGTACTTTTAATAGTAGTAAAGGAGTTCTGGCCAACTTCCAGTTCAGGTGATTACATTCTTCCTCCCTAAATTACATCAGTAGATTTAGTTAGTTACGGTGGTGGTTCTTCACTTCCTTTCCTAAACTGTTTTGTAGTGTGGCTGTGCGCTGTTAAACATTTACTCAGTTTCATTCTGGAGTGGTAAATGAAATGGGTATCTGTTTATAGAAGTCTTTGTGTTCCTTTTGGGGATAAAATGTGCTAAAATGAATGTAAATTAATCAAGAGGAGTGGCTGAATCTCTTGCCTCATGCTTCTCGAATGTTTGGGACATTGTATCCCTGCTTTCATCCAGTCTGTGTGTGTGCGCGCGGAGGGATGGTATCCCAATTTGTCCATGCTTTGTGGTAATACAAACAAAAAGGGAGTGAGAGAAAGAACTGTCTACGGAACAGCTTACAAAGAACAAGAAGCATCACAGGGTAAATTTAGCCTTCTATTTCAGTAACACTTGAAAACACCTTCAGTGCAGAGCTATCAGGGTGAAAAAACAAAAATCAATATGAAATGATGACTTTGATTGGACCCATTTTCAAAGCTGTCAGGAGTTGCAAGTGAAGTGCAGTAACCGGCAAGGAAAAACACTATTATTCAGCCTTTAAAGGGTCCCACTTTCTGCAAGATGCAACTGTTTTGCAAGATGGGGGCGAGGGGGGGGGGGGAGAAAACGTTAATCTTTGAGTGAAAGGATTTTTGAAAAACTCACTTTTCCCCCCAATCATCTTTTTTTTTTTAATAAAATGAAAAGCTGCATCTCCCCAAAGCCATGTCAGTTTAAATGACATAGCATGTCAGTTGTTGACTGCCTGGCCCAGCATGGAGGGAGTAGGCAATGCTGTGAGGAAAACGTCGTATTAACAAAGTTGTTGTTTTATAGTGGTGTATTCCTCTCCCTAACTGCAAGGCTACCTTGTGCTTTCAAACCTTGGCATTGCGAAGATCGCTTGGCTACAAGGTATAAACCTGTCCCACGGAGCAGGTAGTTTGGGAAGATTTCATTGTACAGTCAGAAGAGAAGCATTGCCAAATAGGTGAGCTCAGAACCCATGGGGTCAGCCCTGATTGGATTCCCCAGCTGGGTTACGTGTCTAGAAACTACAGGAGTACTTATCACAAGGCCAGGCTAGACATCCTAATTAGCCTTGAGTATAGCTTAGAGACTTTAGCTGAGTAGCCCTTGCCTTTCTGAGACAACGGCCGATGTATTAACTTTAAAAGAAACCAGGCTCAGTTTATCCAGTTTGACAAACCATACAGTATATCTTTTTAAAATTACAGTGGTGTCAGAGACCGCAGCAACTGCCTCTCTTTGACACTTTCCTATTTTCCAATAGAGATGCAGACTTCAGTGCCCTTGTCACATTGGTTATCAAGTAGTTTTTAAGAATCAAATAAACCTAGTATTGGTTTCTCACTGTGGCAACCTTGAGTTAAGTCTGAACATGTTATCTTCTGAAGAGCAAAATTGCCATAGTTTATCATTAAAATTATTCCCTACCCCCTCGTATATCAGTAAAAGGCAGGCATGTTGAAGAAAAGAGGGGCAGAGGGAATCTCCATGTAAGTTGTTGTTCATATAGAATGAGAGATAGTAGGTTTAGAGCAATGGGAATGTGGATGTTCTTGATGCTCAAGTCAGTCAGGACAAAATGTTTTTCAGGTGAGAACATGCATGTACCAACACATGCAAAATGCTACTTCTGGTTGAGTAGCATCTTCTTCCTACATGATGAGTAAAGGAAGCAATTAAGGGCTTCCACTTTTTTTTAATCAACTCTATCCCAGAAGAAATCACTATTAATTTTTAATATTGGACTTGCCATCTAGTCAGTGCTACCTCTCTCTTTCCGCAGTAACAGTCTAACTCTTATAATCTATGCATTACCTAAGACAGTGGTTCTCTACCTTTCCAGACAACTGTTCCCCTTTCAAGAGTCTGATTTATCTTGTGTACCCCCAAGTTTCACATCACTTAAAAACTACTTGCTTACAAAATCAGACATAAAAATACAGAAGTGTCACAGCACACTAGTACTGAAAAATTGCTGACTTTCTCATTTTTGCCATATAATTATAAAATAGATGAATTTGAACATTGTGCTTACATTTCAATGTACAGTATATAGAGTAGTATAAATAAATAAGTTTCATACAGACAATGTAGTTTGTACCGACTTCGCTGGGGCTTTTAAGTAGCTTGTTGTAAAACTAGGCAAATATCTAGATGAGTTGATGTATCCTCTAGAAGACCTCTGAGTACCACCAAGGGTATGTGTACCCCTGGTTCAGAACAGCTGCCCTAGGAGATTGAATTGTAACACATCCTTGGCCGCCTGCAATTCTGCAGTTATTACTGAGCTGCACGACATGGCCTTTTGGAACCTGACACCGATAGTGGGCATGGACTCTGGATCCTCCTGCCTGGAGAAACACAGGCCCCTAGCACTTGAACAAAAGGAGAATCTCCCTTATCAGTTAGCAGTTTAGGGCAAAATGATGCATAGGGAAGCAGTTTTGATTCCATCCAGCAGCAAGCAATGGTACACACACGCACAATCAAGTCCCTCCCATAGAAGGACAAATTGCTGTAATGGAGAGGAAGCATTACAGCTCAACTGGATGAATATATTACCTGGGATCAACCTTTTTAAATATATGTACTTCAAGGGACTAAGAGAGGGAAGAAAATAATATAGCAACCAAATAAAATTACGTGCACTAAACGTGCAAGCTAATTAAAGTTTATTGTCAGGGTTATAGCTTACTTTCAGAAACCACAACAGTCTCCGAAGAGATTTACACTCCTACACAAAAGAGGAAGCAGGAAAGACCAGGAGAAAAAAAGTGTGGTTTAATGGCAAGAATCTGGAGGTTATTTGAGTCCAACATATGTCTGTCAAAAAAGGAAAATCCAACCAAAGCGAAGCCATAGAAAAGAGTAAAAGCTCTGCCTGGTAAAACGCAAAACGGAAATGATTAGGGCTAAGGGAATTTGAAGAGCAAGTGATCAAAGACACTTACAGAACTGCTGGTTATTTGTGTAAATCAGAAACAGACCGAATCAGTTGGTCCACTGGGCTGTTGGGGAGAAATGGGAGCCGCGAAGGAGGACACTTACATTTCAGAGAAGTTAAATTACTTTTTCTCTGTAGGACAAAAGAAGGCATGTTCTTCCCAAACAGTCTGAGTAGTAAGTAGTCCCATTGACACGGACTTTAAGGGTTTGCGAGGTTGGGTCTGTAAAGGCTCATCAAAATATTGGACCTAATCAAATAGACTAATGTTTAGTGATTACCCATCTATATCCAGGTAAGTTGGCTAGAGCTCTCTGAACTCCTATCTTGTCCTTATCTCATATCTTAATGGTTACACCGGGGGAGCAATCTGACCCACTAAAATGCTGAATGTAAACCCTATTGAGAAAAGCAATGAACAGAGACCAACTACTGAAATCTTCATTCTGTTATTTTATAATTCCAGCCCCCCCCCACACACACGTTTATTTAAACTAAATTTGATTGCATACTTGGTATGGGAGAGCTCTTTAGGTTTCATTCACTGCTGTGTTTTAAATAAGTGGAAAATAAAGATTAAATGCTCGTGTGAAATCAAGACACCAAGGTGCCCCAAAGTGACTGCAGAGATAATCGCCCCAAATTAACTAGACAATATCCACACAAACACTAAAACCTTTTAAATTATAGGAAGGTGGGTGGGGGAGTAGTTTATTACACCCTTAGCATTAATGAATATTTCACTTATGGGTAACAGCATGGCAAGCATACTGGTCCTGTTACATCTGTGAAATGACTAATATTGCTAACAGTGTCATTTTCTAGTTAGAAAACAATGAGTAAAGGATTTCATTATAAAGGTTAAAAATAGACACTGTATTTATGGTTCCAGGGACTTGATGCCTACGTCAATGTGCACAAACAAAGCCAAGCAAATATGTTTTCATGCAGAGAGGGAAGGGGGAGAGCCATAACACTGAAGAACTTAGCAGCTTTACGATAAATCTTCAGGAAACTCAAACAGCCATTAATGTTTGTAGACATTTTAAGTGATGATTTCATAATCGCTCCAATCTATCTGTGGCTTGCTATAGATGAGGGTCGTTTGGTTAATGTACGTTTCAGTCTTCATTGCCTTTTAACTAGTTTTTAATCAGTAATTATTACTGAGCTGGAATGGTATGCATACTCCTTTTTGCTCTCTCCCCGGAAGAGTGCCAGTCAATATGTCATGTCAATTAATGTGCGATGCGTGGGCTGGCAGGAAGCGCTAGAACTGTTGCTGGCAAAGGGCAGCTGGATAACTAGCCTGTCTGTCTGATCAGCTTCGCGAAAAATCTTGCCCCCAACACTACCATTTTCAGTAATCAGGGTGTTTGGGGATGCAGGGCCACAGTGACTCTAGATTACACAAAGAAAGGAAAATCTACGGAGATGGGTTTATTTGAGCTAAGCGTTGTCAAATTCTGTTGAAGGCAAGGTGCAGACATAATGTTGCCTGCTGCTTTCTTGCTCTTATGGCTTGTTTTAGTAGAATGAGTGGTGTTTAAAAATGTGTTAGCTAGTCACAGACCTCCCCCTCCCTAGCTTGCCTGGGTATAACTGGTGGATAATTGTTTCGCACAGAAAAAATGCCATGTAGTCAGAGAAGAGATTCAGTGGCACGTCAGTGGTGGTGTGCCCAATATGCCAAATGGAATTGCATCACAACTGACAACCAGTATTTCTGTAAGCTCTAAACTTCTACACTAAGGTAACCTTAAAAATTCTGTTTTATCTTTTAACACCGACATCTGGTAACTCCCATTTTAATCTTACAGGTTGTATGTCTCCTTTGTAAATGGGTAGCATGCAATCTTGGCCTGTTATATTTAGGCTGGGGTGGGAGAGAGCTTACGGCACAGTCCAAGTGGTCCTTCTTGGCTATTAGTTGCAATTATCCTTACTAAATTAGAGTATATTTTTTTAGTTTGATACTGTAATACAGTGGTTTTCAACCTGTGGTCTGCAGACCCTTGGAGGTCTGCAGACTATGTCTAAGGGGTCTGTGAAAGGTGGTTGTTCCCACAGAGCAGTAGTTTTCATCTTGTGGTCTGCAGATCCCTGGGAGTCTGCAGATTAAGATTTCCAAAGGGGTCCACATCTCCATTCATAATTTTTAGGGGTCCGCAAATGAAAAAAGGTTGAAAACCGTGGCTGTAAATAGCCCATGAAGTGCGGTGACATCTGAAAATGAATAGGCAGGAAGACACACAGAACTGATGGATGCCAGGGGGTAAAATTCACAATGCCTGACTTGCAGAGGTGCTAGGTATCCATAGCTCCCATCAACTTCAACTGGACTTTTGGAGGCTTCGTACATCCTAAACATCAGGTCCTTAGTTTGTAAGCTCTGTGGGGCAGGCACTGTTGTTTTGTTTTGTGTCTGTTTTTAGTGCCTAGCAAAATGAGGGGCTGGTCCATGACGGGGCTCCTAGCTGCCAGCATAATAATGATAATAATAATAGATCTTCTACAGAACAGCATAGGCACTGCCTGTCCGGAGCAGTCTTCATTGTACAAAGCTCAGCTAGAGATACAAAGCGAGTGGAGGAGAGATCTGAAAGAAATCTGCCTTGTACCTTTGCTGGGCTGAGTGTGTATATGAGTGGTTAGCAGAGGGTTGGATGGTATTGCTGTATAACTGTATCCATGTTTTAGGAAACCTGTAATAAATTCTTATCTGTTCACCAGGATGTGGGCATCCTGAATCACATCCTCTGTTATATTTTGAAGAACTTTAGTTATAAAATATTTTAAAGGTGTTTGATCCTGTCAGCTCTTTAGTAATGGAACCAGTGTCTATGTTACAATGGAAAGTTAACCATAGTGGTGGGCTTTTAACTATCTCATCCAGAAATGTTCTCCTCCCCACCACTATGCTCATAACATTTGCAGGTGTGTTTTCAATAGAGACTTCAGCTGAGCTTTCCCTGCTCCTGTAGATTCTGGTTAGAGGGAATGAAGTTTGTTTGTTTTTTTTGTAGAAGGGGGAAAGGGAGTTGGTGCATTTTGGCAGGTGTTCTGTTTGTACCAGTGTCTCCTGCTAATCCTGTAGCTGTTTCCTCCATCTGTGAAAGGAGAAGGATGTTATGTGCTCTCTTAAGAATGCTTTCAGACTTTTCCCCCTCTGAAGTACCCCAAAGGATGAGCACAGAAAAGCCTAGAATGGTTCTCTTGTGTGATAATCCTAACGAGGAGCTGCCCATTAACGAGAGATTGAGAATAGGGAATAAATCACCCGGAGCCAACTCCTAGGCTTTGAATAACATTTAGGTTTTAACAAAGAGAAAAGCAATTCCGTTACACCGTTGCAACTTCTACAAAGTTGATATTAGCAATCACATGTGATTGTTTGGTTTTTATTACTATTATTTTGTTGAATGCAATGCTTCTGAAGGCACCAGGGTCAAGATTTTTGAAGGTGTTTTGAAGAGATTTCAATGGGAGTTAGGTGCCTAGAGGGATTTTCAAAAGCATCTAAGTGCCTTTAAATGTCTGGCCCTGGGTTAACGACCCCAGAGAATAGACCTGTGTTTATTCAGAGGGTAGGTACTATCCAGACAGTGGGAGTGCAAGCTTCAGCCCAGACCTGGAGAGAAAAGTTGGGCTTGTGGTTGGTGCCTTAACCATAAGTCAGATGATTGGAGTTCATTTCCCAGCTCTTACCCATGGTCACACAGGATGGCTGTGGAAGTCATCGGACTACTCTGTGCCTCGGTTTACCATCTGTAAAATTGAGACAGTGATTCCCTACCTCACAGGATAAGTTAGTATCTATGAGATACTTTGATACTACAGTGACGTGGGCCATATAAGTACCTAAATGCACACTTCTAGGGATGAGAAGATAGTTTTCCTATGGACCACTTTAATCCTTGGCTTCTCTGTGGAGGATGCTAATGAGGGTTCCTGTTTATACCAATTGTAATGTGGATGCCTGCCTATTAAGGCCAGGTCTATGCTACAGCTTTCTGCTGGCATGGCTAGGCTGGTCAGAGATGTGAAGAGGCGTGAGCCCTGACTGACTTGGCTGTACTGGCAGAAGCCCCTAGTGTACATGCAGCTATACTGACCAAACTGGACTTTTACCAGTAGAGTTTGTTTTGCTCCCAGGGGGTGATCTTACTATACTAGTAAAAAGCGCAGCTTTGTTGGTAAGAGTGCTTTGCTTGCATAGTACACGTGATTTTAGGCACTGAATTGAGATCACCAACTCCTCTCATACAGGCCACCAAACACCCATCGCATATTGGCAGCTTCAATCACACTTGTCCTGTATTGTCGTGTTGGTGAACCAGAGGTAAAAGGCTCCAGATTTCATTGCCACCCCTTCAGCCCTCCAGTCCTCTCTCCGTTTCCTGTAGGATTTTTCAGATGCTACAGTCATGCCAGCACTGATTTTTAGAAAGCAGAGTAGTGAAACGGAACCAGACTATGCATTACCTACGTGTTCTTACTTGTTAGAAATGCTGTTAATGCCACGTTATATGCAAGATTAGCTTGTACGTCATGTATTTTTCCCTTTTGCTTGGCCTTGCAGTGAAATCCTGCTTGATTGTTTCTGGCTTTTGCTAACATAGAAATGTGTGTGTAAGAGAGAGAGAGCGCGAGCTGTTCAGCATGTAAACTGGGAGTTGAAAAGCAAGGCACATAAATCAAGGTTCATATAAGACCCAAAATCTGATCTACCTTTTTTCTACTTGCAAAGCCCATGTAACTTATAATGGAACTGAGACCTACAGGTGCTACCACATTACAAATAATTTAATAGTAGTAATTCTCAGAGCCATAATGAGGGCTTCCAAGATGCAGAGGTGGTGGTTAGGTACAAGACCTGTCCATGGGGATTATTCAGAGTATTTATCCCGGAATCTCCATTTCTATTACATTCATAGGTTACATGGAAAGAGAGAGCAGATGGAGTTGCATGGCTAAAGAAGGCAGAACTAGCTTGAGCAATGAAGACCTATTGTTGAACCCTCTCCCCACACCTCACTTTGTCCCAAAAAAATCTCAAAACACACACACTTTTTTGGAGGTTAAAAAAATGTGATTCATTGTTTCCATTTTCTTGCCTGATTTTGACTGGGATTAGAAGTAGCAATAGATATTTCTAACCTGGCTGGGAGTAGAAAGCCTCTTGTGCTCAAGATTTGCAGCATAAATATTCTAGCCAAGTTTATGATCTGAATCCTTGCATGATCCTGAATTACCTCCCAGCCCTGTTTTTTCTCCTGGGATGTGTCTCTTTTTTCTTTGGTATATTCTAGCTATCATTTTATTTAATGAAAGGGCAGATAAGTAGCTGGGTACCCATTTTGTACAATGTTACTGCTGTTTATGGACTACGTTTACAACTTGGGGCCCTCTTGGATTTTTGAAGGTGCAGTTCTGCTTCAACGACCAACTTTTTCAGTTGATTTGGCTCATCTTAGAATTGTCTGCCTGGGCGCCTCCCTTCTCGGGTACATGAGCCCGTTATTGACGCACACAATAAGCATTTGATTAATTGTGAACAGGCAATGGAGAAAGCAGCTGTGCGCACCTCTTGAGTGTTTTACGTGTTTACACACATGCGCAATACATCTGAATCCCATGGAAGTGAGCTACAGTGTTGGACAATGATCTGTGATCTGCCAGTCTGAAGCTGGTCATGGTGCGTAAGTGCTAGTTGCTAGCACTAGGATGGAAGACATGGATGAACTCCTCAGTACTAACATTAAATGTGGATTAACAAAAATCAACTTTTTAAAAAAAAAAAAAAAAGAGAGCCAATGAGAATCCTTATGGTGCTATTGCCACAATACACAAGAAACAAAATCTGTGAAAGATGACACAAACAGCTTTGGTACATTAAAAGGATTTGTTTACAGCAACATGTCTGTCAACACAAGAGGAAGCCCTCCTTCTGGCCTTTACAGATGGCTTTCCCAATACACAATAATAAATTTACAAGACAACAAAAAAACATACTGCTTTAAAATGTAAATAAGTGGCAGCCCTAATGATTTAAATTGACTAATGGAGCAACTACTTGTTTACAGAGAGGCTAGGCAGGAATTCCTTCTAGGTCAAGGTTTTCATAAATAGACTACACAGGTTTCCATTAATATCACAAGTGCAGAGGGCTCTGTCTGTTTATCACTACAGCATCACCTCCTGAATATGCACATAAATGGAGCCCAAAGTTAGGTGTTTGGACGACTGGACAATGGCACATGCTCTGATAAGCTTAACATCGCATACTGTCATCTGTTGAGCAAGACATTCATGTCACGCTCATTACTGTGTTATCCAAGCAATGTTGCAACCTCAACCATCAAAAATCATGGGTTTGGTTTAAAATACATGGGATTATATAGGAAAAAAAGAAAAAGCTGGGTCCTTTTTCACTTCTGATTTTTCATGTTTTTAGGGTGCACTTTGGTCATGTTTCCAAGGTTTTGTTTTCAGGTATGAGGGCTAGAAATGTACTTTTTAAAAATCAAAACTGAAAGTTCTAACACAATCACATGAATCCAGGAACTGGGGCTTTAAGAAAAAACACAGATTTACAAGGCTTGCAATTAGATTATGAGGGGTGGCAATGCTGAGTGCCTTATAAATATTAAAAACATTGCAAACAAGGAAATCTGTGTGGAATTCTGATCGATCTGTGCAAATACTCTGGTTCTTATTCGCTCTGCTGCAAGCTGGGAAGGCTCTCAGCAGCAGCAGGGGCACTCGAGCTGTCTGCAGACTTGGGGTCTTATCTAATGCTGAAATCAAAGAGGCCACTGTATTGGTTTCCTCTCCATTCATATTCGGAAGGTAACCTGGGCAAGGAAAAGGGCTAGAACTTTAATTTAAAAAAGAAAAAAAAAAGCTGAGATTCTGTGGAAGTTGATGGCACTTGCCTGGGAAAGCTGCCAGCTCCCCTTGGGTGAGTGCACAAGAGGATGTGTCAAGCCTGGCAAATAGCCTAATTATACAATTAACTGGTAGGCAATTAACCAGGGTAAAAATGCAGGCAATCTGATGGGATCAGATTGAGACTGAGAGATTTCTACTGAAGATGGGCAAAATGAAGGGTGGCTAGGGTTGGCTTAGCAAAACACGAAAAACAAAATTAGGGATGGTCTGGAGCCAGGTCCCATTGTCTCTGAGTTCGAGATGGGCCCTACTTCAGAGATGGTAGGGATCTCGTGATCGGAATGTTCCGATCTGGGGTCTCGGCTTGAGACTCCAGCACGTCCCTTCAGTGGGCCAAAGTCCAGTTTGGGCTTGCCTGTACTCTGAACCACCAAACTTTTGTTGAGGAGTGTGAGGGGGTGTGTGTATTTGTGATAAATAGACCGAATCTAGGACAATCTTTCATTCTTCTTTGCATAAGCAGATTGTGCAGTTACACATTCCATTAGTGTAGATCTTCTCCTTCCTACTCAACGGACCAAACCCTAATGTCCTTTGCCCCCTACCCCACACCTGGCAGTAAAGCTCTGGTCCCTTTAGAATTAGTCTTAAACTACTCCATGACAGTAAGTAGTATAGTGTCTTATGCCATACTGTTAAAAACATGTACATAGTTCTGTGATCTGTGCAGAAGATGGTAAACCAGGTGTTGGGGGGGAAAAAACAAAGCTCCTGCTTATGTTTTTTGAGGTTGGAACTCGATCATCAACAAAGATGTGTGTGCTGGTAAACTTTTTTTTTTTTTAACTGAAAAAGACTTAACGAGGCCAGCCCTTTTCATGGGCATGCTCGGGTGACAGCAAGACAAAGCATCTGTGGGTTCACGGCAAAATAGCAGTGTCTGAGTGGCACAGCTGCTGTTACCATAAAAAAAACAAACCCAGGGCCCTTTGTACAAAGGGTTTTTCTTTTTGTAAAGTCTTGAATAAGTGCTTTCCTTTCAAGGGAGCAGAGACAAAATGGCTTCAAGAAGATTTTTCATAGACACTGAAAAGAAACTTTTTTCTTTTTTTTTTTGTTCCCTCTGCAGACAAGAAATTAGCAAGAAGTAGATTCAAGTGTTGGACACCAGCCTTCATCCTGTTGGATCCTTATCTGCAGCTAATTACAGTTCACTGCACTAGAGGTAAATAGCAGAGAAATCACTTTTATGCTGATTTAAAAACGAGGTCAAGTATTAGTGCCCTTTGCAGATGGCTAACTTATTACAAGCATCCCTCTATTTACAGGACTTGACATTACCTTGTAACCAAAAAGCACATACCATGTGTTTTTTAGATTTAAAGACTACTATAAATTCGTCATATGTTTGAACACAGAATTAATATCCTTGCATGTTATCACTACAGTATTTGGCTGCTGAGTTGAAAAATCTAGGGTAATACATATGTAGGACCACTCACTGATGTTCATTGCCCAGATGGGCATCAGTATGAATGGTTGGTTTGGTGACATTATAAAGCCACGGGCAGTATGGAGGAAGTTTCCTGTTGAACCGGTTCTGTAGAGAAATATAGGGCTTCAGGGTTTCCAGCGTTGCCTTCACAACAGCCAAATTCATGTAGCCATAGAGGAAGCAATAAAAATCTTTATGAATCTGGCTGACAAGGTCTGTGGTTTAGAAGTAATGTTATGGATGCCAACTGCAATGACTCCTCTCGCACACTGGCCACTACAAAGCTGCCAGATGACTAACTCTGTCATTACTAGATGTGGACCAGAACCGTAACACTTTGTCCAAAAGCCCCACCAACTCTGGGTCCAAATCTGAGTTTGGATTAGGCCAGTATCCAGGACCAGGTCATGAGAGGTGCCAAGCATCTACAGCTCACACCGAAGCCAATGGAATTAAAGCAAAGGCTGGCAAGGCCTGGGGGAAATGGTAAGAACTCTCCTCTTCGTATTTCAGTATTTTAACCATTCCAGGAAGGTCTGAAATCAGTACTCATCTAGTCTGTATTTGAACCAGTGATTTAAAATGGAGGTCAAAGTTTTCATATCCTATTGTCATTCACCTGAGTGATCTCCTGCGTCAACGTGTGTGTGGTATTATGTAGATCACTGCTCTCTCAGATGTGTTTTTGCCAAGTACTACCTGGTTTGTTGGTTGTATGTTTTCAGTCCATTTTGTGGGTTATGTGTGTGTCTCCTCCTAGGTCTGGTCTAAATGTAAAAAGTTTTACTGGCATAACTATGTTGAGAAGGGGTGTAATTTTTTTTTAACAGGCATACACATGCTGGTAAAAGCCTTAGTGTAGATGCAGTTATACTAGTATGAGACACTTAATTTACTGAACAGAAATAAGCTATACTGGTCTAAGCATTTTTTTTTAACTGATATTACTGTGTCTTCCCTGTGGGAGGGGGAGAGGGTTGCCCTTTTTAATTATGCTGGCAGAGTTAAAACAGCAAAACTTTTGGGTATAGACAAGGCCTGATTCAAATGGTGGCAGGAATCAGGAGGAAATCTGTCTTAATAGTCCCTTTGGGTGATCATTTTATTCCTTGAAGCAGAGAGTTGAGAGTAGCCCTTCATGCTGGTGCAGCTGCAGATTTAGTTGCTATACATACTAATATAAATGTCTGTTTGCCCCAACAATATCATGTCTCAGTGAGTTCCACAGGTGAAATGCACTTGCCACTTTCTATATAAAGAATCATTGAAACACTATTTTAAAACAAAAGTATTCCCTTTTATGCACTTTTAAATTGAAGGCAGCAGTTGTTGGTAGGGCCGTTGGAGAAGGCTGGTACTTCATTTTCATCAGGTTTGTGAGTCTGTATTTGTTCAGAAAACTTTAAGTTGAAAGTTTATCTAAAAAATTAAATGCCCTTGGCAAATAATCAGGCCAAATTACAGCTGCTAAATGAGCACAATACAGAGGGTGGCATGTGTAATGCTTGCAGTTGCTCTGTCTGTGCACTGCAGAGTCTTCTGTAATCAATATGCTGTAGAACAAATGAGCTTTAAAAACACTCACTATTTTATTATTCTTATTAATAACGAGGCCCTTGAAAATATCCATGGAAGCTTAAGCTCATAATTAATAAATGCTGGCTGGGTTTCTGCTGCCAAACAGCAACCTTGAGAAGTCTGGGGAACATATCTCCAGCCAGACAGCAGAGGGTGCTTGTGTGTGTTGCAGATTAATAAGGCAGTATAGTAAAAATATTTTCATATGGCTAATGCACTTTGAGATAATGTCTTTTGTTCTTCTAGCTTGGGAGTGTGGGGAAAGGCTGCCGAAAGTCAGGCTTTAGAAAATGTGAGGCAAGTGGCTAACCTTTCCTTGCAGAGCTGGGCCCAGCAGAATTCAGCTCTGAAATACCACAATACAGGGGCAGTGCCTCTTTTCCTCTGCTCTGATAGGTCTTTATTTTTCCCTTCCCTTCATCCTGTGGGTTAGGAGAAGGAGTTGCTATCTTATATCAGAACAGCAGCCCTGTTAAGGCTGGTGGCCTACCCTGGAGCTTTCTGCTGAGAAGACTTGGAAATCAGATTTGGAGAGATGTCAGGTCAGCTTCCTAGATAAATCCATTTGCTTAATGGGCAATAATCTTGCACAAGAACAAAGAGTGGAATAGAATTTTAAAAAATCCCCCAAACCTATAAGGTTCTGTACTTGACCACTGACCTTGCTATCAGGTTCAGCAATAGTACTGTGGTCTCATGTTTTTACGTAGCTTACTTAATCATCTTTCAGAATCCATTGTTGCCGTAGCACATATGTATTTGGGTTTTTCAAAGATAGGAATAAAATCACATGATCTTCCAGATTTTAATGGGCTTTTCTGTACTCTAATTCCTACACTCAGTCTTTCAAAAACACCAGTTTACCGTAAGCCCTCATCACACAAACACGTTACACTTGGCAATGGCCTCTCCTGTAAGGCAAGTGAAGTAGTGTATTGAAGGATGGACATTGTGCTCCCTTGGTTACAGCAGGCGACTGGGAGACAGGAGTTCTGCCATCTGCTTCTGATGGCTGGGAGGTAAACTTTCCAGTTGTGACCCAATGAAGTGCTGTCTTCCCAAGTCTGCAGGCAGACTACGAAATGTGAACTCTGAGAAGAGTGAACAGGGGCCCTGTTCATTGCTTGGGGTTGTTAACTCTGGAGATTATTGATGATTGGAGGGTTAAATGTCACAGCTCTCCAACTAATGTAAGGGACTCTTCACACAGAGAAGGCAGCCGGTTTTAAAGACAAGAGCATATTTAACTATTTTCTAGTATAGTCCTCTGAGATAGGTAAGGGAGAGCTGCCACCTGTGGGTACTGGAGGATCTGAGAGGGGGAATGAAAGATCTTAGAGGTGAAGTAGGATTTAATAACAGACATGAGTGAAAATTCATTTTACCCAACTCTATTCCATAGAGACACATAATTTACTCTGAGTTCTGAGATCTTGTGCCCCTCCAAAATCCCACAAATACTCCCAAAACTTCCACAGAATCAGACCAAAAAAATCTATGGAATTTGGCAAAGTTTTTTCCACTGGTTATTGATGATCACTGGGAAGAATCTGTGCTGGGCCGCAGCGTGCAGCTCCAACCCACCTGATCAGCTGACCTGATCAACTCACCACTATCCTCTCAAGTGCAATGTGCAGTTCTTCTTTGATTATATGTCCCTATGAGTGTTCCAGTGTAAGATGTGTGCGTGCCCAAGTGCTCTCGATTGGAGATCTTAGCTAGTAGTGTCCGCAAGTCCATACCTGCACACTACACCTCCTCATGCTCCTATGCAAGGGCCAGAGGCAAGCGGAAACCTACTGCCATTCCAGTTCATCCTCAGCCACCCTCAGGTCGAGACAGTTCAGTGGTGCCCAAACATTGGGAGCTACTATTCTTTTAGTTTTACTTAATTTAGTTTGAATTTTGTTTTATTCCCTTTAAGCACACTTGTGCTTTCGGAGGAGCAGGGTTTCCCTCCTCAAACTTCTTTTTCATTGCCCTCAGCTGTTCTATCCCCAACTTTCCCCGTTGGGCTATTCCAAAGACTCCAGGCTTTGAGCCTTGTGATATCTGCCACAGGTCTTTTCCCCCTCATCAACAGGCATTCCAACTGCCTCAGAGAGTCCCACCTGTGGGCAAGGTCTGCAGAAGCTTTAAGAGCAGAGCTTGCAAACTGAGGGAGGATAGACAGATGCTCTCTCTTATGGAGCATTCTCTGAGACCTGCCAGGTCCCAATCTCCCCCATACATTGGCCTCAGCTTCTCAGGCTGTGCTGGTGCCTTTAACTTTGGCAAGCAAAGATGATGGGGCTGCTTTGGAATTGAAGCATTCTGAGAGAGAGACCTCATTCCCCAGAGAGACTCCAGGAAGAAGGAGGAAGTTGCCCCTGAGTTCAGAACTTGTGCTCCTGTATGGGTGTTGCCAAAGCTTTTGCAGGTGCCAGTACCCATCCAGAAAACCCCAGCTCATGCACCAAGGGGTCATCTAGCAAGCACCAGTCTGCTCGAAGTTGGTGCCAGAAGAGTAGTCCTGTAGATGCAAGAAGGGTTCTGGAAGTAAGGACTTTCCTAAGAAGTCCACATCAACTGCAGTACCTTCCTCCTTGGGTCACAGCCACAGGACCATTCTATTCATACCTCAGCTCAGTCCCCCTCGGCATGCATTCCTATGGGGTGCATGGGCCACACCTTCATACCATCTCCAGTGCCTTTTCAGGCTATGATGAAGCACTCCCTGGTACCAGCCTTGTTCATCTTGCACAAGGACCTCTGGGTTGTGAAGGAACCAGGCTCTCCCCTCCTAAGGGGTACCAGTAGGGGCCCTTCTTCAGTCCCGCCTGGATCTGGAGTCTCCATCTGCGCTACCCCCAGCACAGTGCAAGTACCAACTTGACTGCCTGCCTGCTCCTCCTTGCACTCTGGTACCAATTCCAGCCCCAATACCGACACCAAGGGCTCCCACCTTTGGCTGCTACAGAGAATACATCATTGGACATCTTTGTCCAGAATTCTGCCTCTCTGCTTCTCAACTCTCTCTGGAGGTGTTTCTTGAGGAGGAGACTCTGTCCACAATCAACAGGTGCCCTCACCAATCCTGGCCAGAGCAAGCCTAGGGCCCTACTCCCTTCCCCTATGGACCACCACAGTAGGCATTTTGGAACACTTGGGCCCCTTATGATGACTATTATAGGGAGCTGGTCTACAAAAGGCCACGTACTGACCTAAACCCCTGGTACTGCAGGACCCTCTACAACAGCCTCTGGTACTGCAGGTCCCTCTACCCCAAGAGGAGACTGCTGATAAAGATGAGCTGGTAGCTGAGGAAGAGAGACCACTGTCGTCATCCTCTCCCGATGAGGCCGTCGTACCTCCCCAACAGCTTATGCTGCTGACTTCGTACCCTTCCAGGACCTGGTTAGAAGAATTGTGGATCACTCCAGATTCCTCTGGAGGAAAATCAGGAGGCTCAACACACTCCTGGAGGACATTATATACTCTGTCCCCCAGGGTAAAACTGCCCTGCCCATCAGTGAGGAGCTGCTGTCTCCAGCACACGCTGTTTGGCAGATGCCTACCACCATCTTGCCCATCGCAAGAGGGGAGACAAAAATACTACATTCCAGTGAAGGGCCTGGAGTACTTTTTCTCCCAGCCTACTCCCAATTCTTTGGCGGTGGATGCCATCAATAAAGTATCGTGGCAAACTCACAGCAAGTTGTCTCCCTTTCTCCGTCCCAACAAGGAACTCAAACGACTGGACTTGCTGGGATGAAAAAGCTGCTCTGCAGTTTACGGGTGCAAACTACCAAGCCTTAATGACTACATACGACTTATCGAATTACGGAAAATTCATGCACTTTATTGATCTCTTGCCACATACCAAAGAGAAAAATTTCAGACCCTTATTTTAGAGGAACAAATTATTGTTAAGGCTTCTCTGCAGGCTGCCCTTTATGTAGTCGACAGAGACTCACATTTGTTGGCAACTGCAGTCATAATGTGTAGAGCCTCATGGCTTCCACAGGGAGGATCAGAACTCTGTTGAGGATCTCCCCTTCGCAGGATCAAAGCTCGTCAGTAGTGACACCGACACCTTGCTCCATAGTCTGAAGGACTCAAGGGCCGCTCAGTGATCTTTCAGGACATACACGCCTGCAAGGAGAAGGTGGTTCAGTAAATCTCAGACCGTTCCAGGCCAATTCCGTACCACACTTACACAAGGCCTGAAGAGGTCCAGGCCACCCAAGAAAGGGCCCTCCTCGACTCTCTCATGTGTCAGTCAGCGACTTCGACCAAAACACCATTTTGGCTTGGTCAAGGGTCAGGAACCAACCCTTTCTCTGGACCACATGCTGTGAGGGACCACCCTTCATCCACCCTTCAGGGATCGTCTCTCCTGTTTCCGACCTGCCTGGGAGCATGTTTCAGAGTAGCAGCCGTGTTAGTCTGCATTTGCAAAAAGAAAAGGAGTACTTGTGGCACCTCAGAGACTAACAAATTTATTTGAGCATAAGCTTTCGTGAGCTACAGCTCACTTCATCGGATGCATTCAGTGGAAAATACAGTGGGGAGATTTATATACATAGAGAACATGAAACAATGGGTGTTACCATACACACTGTAATGAGAGTGATCACTGAAGGTGAGCTATTACCAGCAGGAGAGTGGGAGGGGAGGGGGGGACCTTTGTAGTGATAATCAAGGTGGGCCATTTCCAGCAGTTGACAAGAATGTCTGAGGAACAGTGGGGGGGGGAGGGGGGAGAGATAAACAAGGGGAAATAGTTTTACTTTGTGTAATGACCCATCCACTCCCAGTCTCTATTAAAGCCTAAGTTAATTGTATCCAGTTTGCAAAGTAATTCCAATTCAGCCATCTCTCGTTGGAGTCTGTTGTTGAAGAATTGCAACTTTTAGGTCTGTAATCAAGTGACCAAAGAGATTGAAGTGTTCTCCGACTGGTTTTTGAATGTTATAATTCTTGACGTCTGATTTATGTCCATTTATTCTTCTACGTAGAGACTGTCCAGTTGGACCAATGTACATGGCAGAGGGGCATTGCTGGCATATGATGGCATATATCATATTGGTAGATGTGCAGGTGAACGAGCCTCAGATAGCGTGGCTGATGTGATTAGGCCCTATGATGGTGTCCCCTGAATAGATATGTGGACACAGTTGGTAACGGGCTTTGTTGCAAGGATAGGTTCCTGGGTTAGTGGTTCTGTTGTGTGGTGTGTGGTTGCTGGTGAGTATTTGCTTCAGGTAGGGGGGCTGTCTGTAAGCAAGGTCTGTAAGCAAGGACTGGCCTCTCTCCCAAGATCTGTGAGAGTGATGGTCGTCCTTCAGGATAGGTTGTAGATCCTTGATGAGGTTTTAGTTGGGGGCTGAAGGTGATGGCTAGTGTCGTTCTGTTATTTTCTGTTATTTTCTTTGTTGGGCCTGTCCTGTAGTAGGTGACTTCTGGGTACTCTTCTGGCTCTGTCAATCTGTTTCTTCACTTCAGCAGGTGCGTATTGTAGTTGTAAGAATGCTTGATAGAGATCTTGTAGGTGTTTGTCTCTGTCTGAGGGGTTGGAGCAAATGCGGTTGTATCGTAGCGCTTGGCTGTAGACAATGGATCGTGTGGTCTGGATGAAAGCTGGAGGCATGTAGGTAGGAATAGCGGTCAGTAGGTTTCCGGTATAGGGTGGTGTTTATGTGACCATCGCTTATTAGCACCATAGTGTCCAGGAAGTGGATCTCTTGTGTGGACTGGTCCAGGCTGAGATTGATGGTGGGGTGGAAATTGTTGAAATCATGGTGGAATTCCTCAAGGGCTTCTTTTCCATGGGTGCAGATGATGAAGATGTCATCAATGTAGCGCAAGTAGAGTAGGGGCATTAGGGGACGAGAGCTGAGGAAGCGTTGTTCTAAGTCAGCCTTAAAAATGTTGGCATACTGTGGGGCCATGCAGGTACCCATAGCAGTGCCGCTGATTTGAAGGTATACATTGTCCCCAAATGTGAAATAGTTATGAGTGAGGACAAAGTTCAGCCACCAGGTTTCCCGTGACATTATCGGGGATACTGTTCCTAACGGCTTGTAGTCCATCTTTGTGTGGAATGTTGGTGTAGAGGGCTTCTACATCCATAGTGGCCAGGATGGTGTTTTCAGGAAGATCACCGATGGAGGTAGTTTCCTCAGGAAGTCAGTGGTGTCTCGAAGACAGCTGGGAGTGCTGGTAGCGTAGGGCCTGAGGAGGGAGTCTACATAGCCAGACAATCCTGCTGTCAGGGTGCCAATGCCTGAGATGATGGGGCGTCCAGGATTTCCAGGTTTATGGATCTTGGGTAGCAGATAGAATATCCCAGGTCGGGGTTCCAGGGGTGTGTCTGTGCGGATTTGTTCTTGTGCTTTTGCAGGGAGTTGTATCAGATAAGTGGATCCTGGAGGTGGTTTCAGCAGGATGCTCCATTCAGTTCCAACCCCTTCCTCCCCCCTTTCTCATCCCTCTACAGGGACTCTTCTCAGGAGGATCTCTTGAGGTAGAAGATCCAGTCTCTCCTGTTCCTGGGGGCAATCAAGCCAGTGCCCCCAGATTTGACCAGAAGTGGGTTCTATTCCCCAAGAGGTAGGGAGGTTGGAGACCAGTCCTGGATCTCAGGACTCTGAATACCATTATGCTTTTGCAGCACTTCAGGATGGTAACCGTGGTTATGATAATCCTATTCTTAAATCTTGGGGACCATTCTTAGACATGTTTTTTCCAACACCACCAAATTTTGGGGCTAATTTTACTTGAAGGTGTCTCTTAAAAGTCAGTTGCCTGGCTATTCCCTTCACCATCCTCCCAACTCTTTGCAAATTTACCTTTCACCATCACTTTAACTTAGTGGGAGGTGTTTTCTTTTGATGTTTTGATTGGAAACTGGAAATCTCTTCAGTACATTGGCCCCCAGGCACATTCTGTAATGGAACAGGATGCCGGGGTGAGGATCCTGAGCAGGCTCCCAGTCCCTGTGGCATGATGCACAGTATGAGCCGTACATCCCAAACACCTGACGTCTCTGGAATGGGTGACAGGGGATGGATCACTTGATGATCACCTGTTCTGTTCCTTCCCTCTGGGGCGCCTGGCATTGGCCACTGTCGGAAGACAGGACACTGGGCTAGATGGTCCTTGGGTCTGACCCAGTCTGGCCGTTCTTATGTTCTCTCTAACCTGCTGCCAGAAGACTGGATGTGCTCAGCCAGGCTATTAGCTTTTTAAACTTGGATATGATAGGGAAGGAAATTTCCACTAGGTCCTGGCGTATTTTGTGGGTTGGTGTAGACAGCAGGACTGCAAGTTTAAGGAGTTGTGATTCCCCAAAACATGCTGCTATTGTCGGTAAGAAAGCCACTTATGGATTACAACAGGAATAGTAGGATTTTAAGACCATGCTGATTACAGGCAATAATATTACAAATGGTTATAACCAAGAATTCCAAGGGGCTATGTAGAGTGTAAACATGATACTTGAAGGACCAGTTGATGGATTTAAGGGACAGGCTTTGTTTGCCTGGGGTGGGATTGTATTGCGCTAGCCTGGCAGTTTATTGATTTGAGGGGACTGGTTCAAGTTCGAGAATAGACTTTTTGGGTTTCCAGGCTAAGTGGCAGATCTGGTCTTTCAGGGTACTGGAGGAAGGGTGACATGTCTATTTGCCCACACTGCACTTCTTCCTCACCGTGGAGTGACATGAGTGCGGCCATGAGCCTCTTGCCTGCTTCCCATCCTCCCAGCAGCTGGCACATCACCTCTAGCAGGCAGGCTGGAAGAAACTCTTCAGGATTCGCGAAGGGCTTGTGTCTGCTCCAGCCGTTAGAGAAAGAAAGTGAGTGTGAGAGATCTAGATGGATATAAGGAAAAGAAAGGAAGAAGTAAACAGATGGATGGGGGAAATGGTCAGACCGTTTTGCTTACCATTGTACTCTGACCTTCATTATTTGATCCCCCCAAACATGCTGTAGAGATCTTCCATTAATCCCTCTGCCCTAGTGCACAGCATTTGGAACGGGATAGCACTCCACTGAAATGCAGAAGCAATAGCTTCGGGGAATGCTGAGGGTTAAGAGGCAGAGCTCTCAAGTGGCAGGTGTGGGGGAAGAAGTTATTTCCCAGCTGGACTCCGTGTTCAGACCCACTACAACATGAAAAAGATACTAAAGACACTGTGGCGTCGTTCTAGAAGAGTTGCCTTTTTCAATGTATTTGTGAAGAGGCCATAACGTAGCGGTCTCGCCGGCATAGGCTCCAGTTCTGCATGCAGGGTGTTTCTCCTTAACCATGATGCTCCAGATGTGCTGAAAGGGGTCAGATATGGAAGGGAACAAATGCAAGTTTCCACTTATTAGTAAGTAGTTCCCACCAGCAAGTAGCCACAAATAGTTCTGTACTGACTACGTAAAGAGGGGAGGTGGGAGTGTGCCAAGTGGGAAAAGCCACAGATGTTAGAGGTAGCAGAATACCAGGAAGAACTTCTACCAAAATCTGGACCTGGGATCAGAATATTTGTGCACAGGCACTTCCTCCACATGCATGCTGGAGATACCGGAGCGGAAAGCACAGACAGCCAAAGGAAATATATTCTTATTTATTATTTGTATTACTAGGGTACCTAGAGACCCTAGTCATAGACCAGAACCCCACTGTGCTAGGCACTGTACAAATAGAGTGCCTGGTCCAGGGAGCTTACCACCTAAGTATAAGGCAAGAGACCACAAATGATACAATGCAGATAGTCAGGGACCAATGGGGAAACAATGAGACAGTATTGGTCAGTGTGATGGGCAGTGGTCTCTGCACACCAGCTGCTTAACTATTGTTAAGTTTCTGGTAGGCATCACAGAAAGGGAGAGTTTGAAGGAGGAGAACAAGGTAGCTTTGCAGATGTTTAAAGACAGTGCTTCCCATGGGTGTGGAGCAGTGTGGGAGAAAGCGTGGAAGGACTTGTTTGAAAATGTAACAAATGGGTGACCATAGAAGAATAGGGTTGGAAGAGACCTCAGGAGGTCATCTAGTCCAACCCCATTCTTGCTTGAAATCCTTTCTTTCTGGACTCATCAAGGAAAAAGTGTCCTTATTAGCCAGATCCTCTGAACTGCTGGACAAGCTTATCAGTTTAGTGAATAGTTAATTTGCATTGTCAGTACAATCCAGCCATGTACATTGGCCAAACCGGACAGTCTCTACGCAAAAGAATAAATGGACACAAATCTGACATCAGGAATCATAATATTCAAAAACGAGTAGCAGAACACTTCAATCTCTCTGGTCACTCAATAATAGACCTAAAAGTGGCAGTTCTTCAACCAAAAAACTTCAAAAACAGACTCCAACATGAAGCTGCAGAACTGGAATTAATTTGCAAACTGGATACCATCAGATTAGGCCTGAATAGAGACTGGGAGTGGTTGGGTCATTACAAAACCTAAACTTAATTTCCCCAATACTAATTTCTCCCTACTGTTACTCACACCTTCTTGTCAACTGTCTGTAACAGGCCACTCTCTTACTACTTCAAAAGTTATTTTTCCTCCCTTGGTATCCTGCTGTTAATTGATTTATCTTGTTAGACTGACCTCACACTTGGTAAAGCAACCCCCCACCCTTTCACGTAGTTATACCTGCTCCTGTATTTTCACTCCGTGCATCTGATGAAGTGGGTTCTAACCCATGAAAGCTTATGCCCAGATACATTTGTTAGTCTCTTAGGTGCCACAAGGACTCCTTGTTATTTTTGCTGATACAGACTAACACGGCTACCCCTCTGAATCCAGCCAGTGATTTCATGAGAGAAGGTGCCTCAGCTGTAGGGAGAGCGCTACTGAAGCAAGAGATTAGCCTTAGAGGAACCATTGGTGTCAGTGTTAGTCTGCCTTTAGAGAAGTTTCTTCTTCACTGTAGTGTAGGATGGATGGATAGCGCCATCAGCCCTAAGTTAGCTCTCCGAGGAGAGAGGTGTGCAGGAAAAAACATGGGTAGGAGAGAGCATAGGATTCTTTCTTCAGATTGTTTGTCTTCGTTGAATTCTTTCTTCTCCGCTGAACGCCACAGGAATGTCGCAGTTAGGGATCTGCATCTCCAAAGGTCCCACTGAATACAAAATAATGGTTAGGCAAAGTGACCATGCTGGGTAGAATGAGAACCAGCCAGAATCTTCCCTCCAAACTAACCCCTTTACTGAGTTTTAGATAAAAATTAGGTTATTTGTAGAACAAAGTAAGCTAACAGCTCTGCAATCTGGATTCTGACTAAGATTGGTAGTGAAAGAAGTAAAATATCACAGGAGAACCTATTTGATGCCTTGGGCAGCTGTAATTTGAGGTGAAGGGGGATGAAACTATTCTCTAACAGGTTGATTTTTAAAAACTGGCTGTTGAAGCTGCTGGGCTGTTTAGAATATGAGAATAAATCCCAACACCATGGAGTAGTGGGCAGGCAATATGGTTACACAATTTTACATATCACATGCCTTTCTAATTATAGCATGGATATTATCTCCACAAACTGCATGTGTACAATACGTATACGTCTTGGGGGGGGGGTGGCGGCTCAAGAAGACGTATATAATAAAGACATACGTATTTATAAGTGTACGCTCACTCTACTATAAACAATTCCCACACCTGTCAGCAGAATGCAGCTCGGTCCTTTTTTATACATATATCAAGCCCTACTCCAGCGCAGGTTGCACGGCAAAAAAAATCAAAGAGCTGTGACTGCCTTTTTAAACCCATTGTTACTTCTCAGCCATAAATGTTTATGACAGGAGGAAAAGGAAGTAAATCACATTTATATCACTTGTTTTCTTTATCAGAGAACTAATTTGACAGGAAGGGAAATTTTTGCTTATTTTACAACTCTGGCTTGGGCTGTGATTTGATTTCAGTAGCTGGGAGGCGAACACGAAATCTTATTTTTATTTCAGAGTCGGTATAAAAATTTACATTTTGACAGAGACGCCCAATAGCATTTTAGTGCAGCTCTAGCAAGCCTCCAGGCATTTCACAAAGCACATAACCTAACATATAATACACTCATAATTCACTAATGTTTGCTGAATGACAAGGCTAAGTGGCTGCTATTCCCGGCCTCCCACCGCACTAATGTACTCCAGACCGGGGCTCCTTTTCTTCTGGATTGAAGTCAAATTGTTTCCTGTAGTCTGGATATGGCAGCTTCTTCCACGAAGACTAAACAGTACTTCCTAAATTATTTTCATTTGTTTTTCTAATCTAATTTTTCCCTTGGTGCTTCACTAATCATCAATGCCATTAAGGGGCTGATGTGTTGACTGCTTTCCAGAGACAAGCCTATCCTGCATCCAGCAGCGAGCTGACCTTCAGCATCAAAAACTCATAGTTGAGCTCATCTAGTTAGCAGACTGAATTCTGACTGCCTTCCAGGTGGCCCAAATGCTCTTATAATTCTCAACATCCTGCTGCCGCTCATTACTGGAGTACTGGTACCTGCTCTTGGCAACAGTACAGCCAGACTACCTGGAAGAAAAGGTATTGCCCTGCTTTCATTCCTCCTGTAAATGGGGAGCTGCGAAATTCCTTTTGCAGTTCTTAAGGGTCTATTAAAGGGAAGAGAATCCTTCCTTTTTGTTTCTCATGCATGCTGTCACTGCAAGGATTTTACAAATACTGGATCTGAGCTGAAACTAGGACTTGGATTCTGGTCTGTCATACACCAGTGCAGAGCTGGAGCAACTATTAAAGTCACTGGAATTACTTCAGTTTTATGTTAGTGTCACTATCTTCATTGCCTTCTGATCAGTGCTGGCACTAGCCCGTTGGGGGCCCTAAGCAGGAATATTTTCCCCCCCAACACACACTAATAATTAAGAGGTGGCTCCCTTGAGCTGCTTGGGGCCCTAAGCAATTGCTTAGCCTGCTTATGCCTAGCACTGTCTCTGCCTCCGATATTGTGGTGATGAGGGACATATAATAACCTATATTGAATTACACACACACGACGATATTAAAAGAACATTGTTTAAAAAAAATCAAGCAATTGAAAGTTAAGAAATGCTAGGGTGCCTCTGCAAGCTTAATTCAACCCCCTTGTCCATCTGCTTTATGGTACAGGCTTTAAGTACATGGTCATATACTGCTTTTTTCTGTTGTTGACAATGGGGCGTTACAGCTGCCGATTCTATGCTGGTAGGCACCTGGTCTAGGTTTTGTAGGGCCGTATGTGAAGTAACTTGTATATACAGTCCCGGTCATTTTCCTCCTTGCTTAGGCCAATCCTGCGCTTCAGGGTGTCGTGAATCCCTCCCTGTTCCTATTTGTTGCCGCTGGGAACCTGGAGTTCGTTGTGGGGAGTGGGAGATGGCAGTGAGGGAATTCAATCTGTCACTCTGTCCTCTGGCCCCAGAGGCGGACTGGAGTGTGGATGGGCTGTGAGCTGAGAGGCAGGCTGTGCCTAGGGGGAATAGGGCCCTTTGAGGCCACATGAATTGTATAGGCTCGAGGCTACCACTTAAGCATTTGCTGTATATTTGTGTCTTCAACCAAAATAACCCTCTTCTCCCTTGTTTTCACTGATTGACAACTAGAGGTTAACTATCTAATCAATCCAAAACTGCCAGTCACGAGGTGATATTTCAGTGAAACAGTGCCAGCAGCACCATCTGGGCATCAGCGACCAGTGCTGGCCAGCTATAAGTCTTGCTGTCTGCATGAGCTGAAGAGAAGATTATGTATCTGCATAGAAAGCCCCTTGTGGTATAAAACCCAAGGAGGGCGTTTTCCTCATGGTGTTGAGCAGGGAGGGGCTTGAGGAGTGCTGGCTTCACTTGTGCCTGATGCTGTATGCATAGCAGGTCCCTTGTCCACATGCACGGGGCATTGGATGGGGGTATTTCAATAAGACGTCAGGAAAAGAAAGGCCCCTGTTGACCTTCTAGTCCCGTGAGCCAGTGTTGGTACAGTTCTTAACGGCAAAACGCTGCTGCTTTCTTCATCTGCTCTTTAAATGGAGGTATGAGGAGTTCAGGGTTTCTTTCTAAGGCTGCAACTGGAATAGCATCTCTCTGCTTTGGGCCCTTTGGCCAAGGGCCAGGTATGGAATTTGGGGGAGGGCTTTGTAAAGAGATGCATTTCCCTTGGCAAAGTAGGGGGGGGCCTCCCCTCCTTTCCCCACCTTAAATATCCAGCGCTGAATGTGGTCACAACTGGTCACTTTTTGGAATTAAAATGCCCAGTTTTTTACCGTAACGGCAGCACCTTGCACGGACATAAAGTTTCAACCACAAACTTCACCCATTCTGCTTATTGATGATGAGATGACTGAGGCACAGAGGTGATGTCCAAGGTCAGACACCACAAAGCAGTGGCTGTGCCGGGAATATGATCCAGATCTTCTGAGTCCCAGCTTGCTGCACTAGAGCATGCTGCCCCATGTAAGTGCTAAGCCTTTCCATTGGCTTTGATTGCTGCTCTGTGTGGAAGCTAGCGCCATCCTGGATAAAACTTCATGAATATTTAAGCAAAAATGTTGGCTCTGCTCCACTCCAACTGCAAAAATAAAACCTCTGGTGGAATATATTAGCTGTTAACAGGGTGTGAAGCCAGACAATTGCGTGAGAAAAATAAACAGCAAGCATGTGTATGTTACTTAGGAACAAAGCTAGCCATCTTGGTAACATATTGTTAACTGCCACCATGACTCCAAATAGGATTAGTACAGTAAGTGAGATGACAAGTTAACAGCATCGGTTTATTTTTTATGGGGACTCTGGAAGTCAGCCAAATACAGAAGGAGAGAGGGGGGGTGTGTGTGAGAGAGAGAGAGATACATACACACACACAAACTTTTATCCCTTCACACTTTCTCCATTGAGAGGGGTCTCGCTGTCTTGGCCCAAATAGTCTTTGAAAGTGGATAGAATGTATGATGGCATCACAATCAAAACAACTGGTGGTAAAAGTGTTTTCACGAGGTTATTCTGGTGGGGTTGCAATGCAGTAAATAACCTCATGAATAGCCTTTAATTATTTTTATAGCTTAAAGCTTCAAAAAGACCCTCCAACACTGTGCTATGCTAGTGACTATAGAAACGGGGTTAATGATTGCACTGGAAACTGTATGGGCAAGTATCAAGACAAAGCTAAATGCTTTGTGGTTTTTGGGCCACCAAGCATTTAGCACACTGCTGGTATTATACAAAGAAATAATAGATTTGTAGATGAGATGGTAAAGACCAATTTTTGTAAGTTACATTGTACACCTCTCTGGAATACGTGTGAACATCTAGAAATCGGTATAGCATAGGTTTTAAGGAGGGGAATGAAAATACAAGAAGGTAGCTAAGACAGAGTTGTTTTGGATTCTACTGCTTTGTTACATAGGTAGAATATTACGTATTCTCTCCAAATTTAGACTACTCTTCAAGGACAGAATGGATGTTCTGAGAACTTACAAATAAAGCTGTTAGTTGGAGTTACAATTAATTTAAAATTGGGTCCTCTAAAATTATTTAGCACCATGTGCACTCGCTACATTGGAGATGAACTGCCTTCTTTCAAAATGCCCGCTGTCTCCTAATTTTCAGTGGGAGTGAAGCCAAGCGGACATCAGGGAGTAGCCCTGCACAGTTTGAGGGTCACCATCATTCCTGGATTCAAGTCCATTAAAAACCAGATTCATTTTCCTCCTCCTCTTCCTCTCTCTAGACCAACAGGGCTCTTATTCCCAGAATAAATAATTATGTTTGGCTTTATAAAGGGAAAATCCCAGCCGCTACCACCCAGTTCAGTTTTGAACCACGCAAACCAAAAACATGGTGACGTGGAGATGGGGGCAAAGAATCATGTTATCCTGAACGCTGAGGGAGAAATAAAAGCAGGGACAGTTTTTTTTGTTCTGTGTTTGTTCAGTGCCTATCACAATGGGGTACTGGTCCTTGCTTGGGGCTCCTACATGCGAATATATTACAAATACTAGGAAGGGGTTTTTTTTCTAATCAAAGATTGGGGGGCAGGGTGGAATTTTTCAAGTGCCTAAATCCCTTTGGAAGTGGATGGGAGTTAAACTCTCACTTTTGAAAATCTCACCTTTGTCCACTGGGGTTTTCCCTACTTACTTTGTAATGTGTGCACAGTGGCCTTGGGCTGCATTATATTCCTTCCAGATTGCAGCGGCTGCAGTGTATCTACCCTAGAATAGCATGGACTATCAAGTTTGGGTTACTTTGTGATGCATTTTCTTTTCACTTAGTTGGTAACTTGCAAAACCCAGTACTTTGCCTCATTGTGAAGTAGGCCTTGGCTGTACTAGAAAAGTGCACTGATTTAACTAGACGTGGCTAGTTAAAATGGGGCATACCCCCACCATAGAGAGACCTCAATTTTTACTTTGCATCAGTATGTACTGACCTAACCAGATTTAACCCTTGCTTAAATCAGTTCATTTTAAGGGTGTCTATATTGGCAGTTGCCATTGTATACTTAGCTCAGAGGTTCTCAAAAACTGTGGTCCGCAGGCATGGCTCCACTAATTAGGTGCCTGGACCCTGGAGAAGATGCACATGTAAGGTGAGGGGGTGGGAGGAATTTGGGACATGCAGGGCTGTGGCAGCCAGAGAAAGAGGCGACTTTCCCCACCTTGGGGGCTGTGGCTGCCGGGGAGAGACCCCTGCTCCTTTCCAGCCCCAACTTGGGGGCTGCCGTGGCGGGAGAGAGAGGGCACATCCATCGCATTAGAAAGGTAAGACTACAGATATTAAAATATGAGTTGTGTGCTTTTATTTGTACAACAAAAAAAGTTCATTTTTTTAATATATATCGCTTTTATCCAAAGCACTTTAGTTAGCTAACGGTACAAACAACATTTGGAAAGATCATTAAGGGTTTCGCCGAGACCCTCAGCAAATTTCAAGTGGTCCATGAAAAGAAAAGTTTGAGCAGTACTGGCCTAGATCAATTTTAAATTGATTTAGTTAATCTGGTGCACTTTTAAAGAGGTTTGACTATAGTTAATGGTTTGTAAAGCACCATAAAAATGCAGGTGTCTTCATTAAGAGGTCATATAATGCATTACATGGTTATTATCTTTTTAGAGGGCTTTGTTTAAAAATCAATTCTTTTGTGTATTTCTGATCTAGATGATATAGCACCTTGTTTTCTTCATTGTATTGTAAAGTCTGAAAGACACTGCAATTTTCTTTTGTCACTTTCTACCAGTGTTCTTCCTATTGATTCTGATGGCGCCCCTTGTTAATACTTGTTTTAGGAGCACCCTTCATCTGCTGGCTTGACTTTGGACATCACCAGTTGCACTGAAGATCTCACCTTTGTAGATTTGTAGAGACTCAACGTCAGTGTATGCTATTAGTAGAGAAATTCAATGGAAGTGCCCTGCTAAATTACATTGGATATTCGGGGTTTTTATTACTCTTTTTCTTTAGCTCCAGCATAGAATATGTAGCATTGTGCCTTGAAATGTCTTGAATTTCCCATTCTAGTCTCTGTGGCTCATTTACATGAGAAAAATTAGATGTTACTGATGAGCAGCATCAGCAATGGATTCAGATTAACTGTTTCTCTGTGATAGAGAGCAGGACAAAACCAGTTCAGAAAATGCTGGTGAAAACACGCTTAGAGCAAGTCTGTCGTGGTTTTCTGGTCTGCGTTAAAGCAGCATTCAGCTGAATTTTTCTAGTGTAGAGTAGGGCTGAAGGGTTATATTGCCCACTTATCATGTCTGCTTCCACAGCCTTGACACCAACTGTGCTGCATGCCTCAGGCACCGAGACCAGCCTACTGCCATTGGCTGGCACATCTCAGGCTATGCCTTAGTCAGATCTCAATTCGTAGTGCAGTTCTGTGACAGCACCTTGGGTAGGCCAGTAAAGGCTACATTGCTAGGTGTCTGTTACACAATCATTTGCTCTTACAGTGTACAAGAGTCCCTCACAGCTGTTGCAATTTAAAGGAACAACGATGGTTGTGTTCTATTTACTGGGTAGTGCGTTTAATTGTAACATTAATGATCTAACATGCTTTAAAAATGTAACTTGCTTTTGTTATGCTTCCTTCACTTTTCTGGGCTTCACCCAGCCTAGCAAAGAATGTTGTATGTGTCTTCTAATTCTGCTACATCTATACTTTTAGATATTCCTCTTTGTCCTCCGTCCTTTCTCTTTACGTAATGTGTGCATCTCTGTTCCCCATCCAGCTCTCCACTTCCCATGGCAGGCTTTCAGGTACTGGCCCTTGTTGGAGTCAGGAGACTGGATTATTCGTTGGAGCAGGTATGTCAATGTATCAATTCCTATTTTTTACAGGTGCACACACTCATACCACTCCCTCCCCTGGGCAGATGAATTTTTTCAGGCCTTGCTTAAGAAACCTCCCCCCACCAAAATGACTATAAAATAAGCCATAAACTAACACAAATAGATACAAAAAGCCAAGGTTAGAGAGGAGGCAGTGTGGTTGAAGCACAAGCATGGAGGAATGAGAACTGGGTTCTTCTCTTAGCCAGTTACCATGAAATTTAAGAGCTTCGTTTCTTTCCCTGGTTTCAGAGTAGCAGCCGTGTTAGTCTGTATTTGCAAAAAGAAAAGGAGTACTTGTGGCACCTTAGAGACTAACCAATTTATTTGAGCATAAGCTTTTGTGAGCTACAGCTCACTTCATCGGATGCATTCAGTGGAAAATACACTGGGGAGATTTATATACATGGAGAACATGAAACAATGGGTGTTACGTAACTATTACACCCATTGTTTCATGTTCTCTATGTATATAAATCTCTCCACTTTGCAATCCTTGCATAAAGTAGTATTCACCTTTGGAGGAAAGAAATTGTAAGAATACTCCTGCCTGTATCCAACAGACACTAAAATTCTGTTACTGAGTCAGATAAAAGCCTGGGGAAAACAGACTTTGTACAAAATCAGTTAAACACAATTCCTACTAAAG
Source organism: Chelonia mydas (assembly GCF_015237465.2). Classification (NCBI taxonomy): domain Eukaryota; kingdom Metazoa; phylum Chordata; order Testudines; family Cheloniidae; genus Chelonia; species Chelonia mydas. The sequence goes on from NC_051257.2 coordinate 8,593,360, forward strand.
CAGGAGAGTGAGTGAGGATAACAGATATTTTAAAATAAGCAGGTTAGAGGTGGCCAAAGTAATCCCCCAGAGATTGACTCTGTATGTTCAACTAGGAAAATTTAATACAGTTGGAATACTTTTAAAAGTGGCTGCTCATGCTTTCCTGTTCTGATCATGGTGTAATCAAAAATGTCCATTTTAAGTTACGGTGCCTACTATACATACCAATGGCAAATATCTATACATAGTGTGTGTGAGAGAGCTCATTCTCTCCATAAAGATCTACAGGCAGAGATCAGATCTATTTCTATGCCTAGCTCTATAGAAAGTCTTCTCTAGCTACAGCGATCTATTATAGGTAGAGGGCCATCTCTATGCCTAGCAGTAGAGCTTCTCCTATAGACATCCACCCCATCTACAGTGACCCACTGCTATGTATAGAGATCTATACAGAACTACTGTTAGAGAGGGATCTCAATAGCTAACAATCTGTGAGAGCCACTGCTCTAAAGAGCTAGCTATCTTCACATAATTCTAGCTGTAGTAAGCTGTCTGTACCCATACATAGACCTAGACAGAGGTATCTCTAGATGGTTTGTTAAAACCACACCAGCTCAAGGGAAAAAAAATCTAGAGGGGTATTTGTATATATAGTTATGTATAACTCAACTCTACCTCAAACTGCTGCAGTTTGAAATAGATACAAACTCGAGGCAGGAGCATTAGAAATACCACTATGTAATTACTATAACTTCCCCCTTGATTAAGACTGTGTCATACAAAGACAGTGTAATAAAGACTGTGCTCTGCATTTCCCACATCTGCTAGGGAGGGATACATGAACTTACATGGCATGAAGGTTGTTTTCTTGGTGATAACTAGATTTTGTGCTCATTGTTCCAGCCAAGCACAGCAGAAAAACATACAATCAGCAATTGCCCACCTGCTTCTAATGTGTATGAAGAGTATGACCACATTAAGGTAAGAGCAGCAGCAGAAGGGGAAACAAATGCAGACCCTGTGGTACAAAACAATACATTTCACACTCATAATGAAGGGGACTCCACAACTCTGTTCAAAACAGTTTATTTTATTTTTTTGTCAGACAAACACATTGATTTCTGGACCACAGTAGAGGATGGAAACCTTTCACAAACTTATTTATTTGAAAATACAAATATAAAATTATACTTTCCACATCTGTGATGTGAGAGACCCCCATCCACATAGTATTTTACAACAGGGCTTTAGAAAGCCATACACAGAGACCTGAAAGATGCTTGATATATAGATACAGATATATGTATATGTGTGTGTTTATATAGTTTAAAAAAAAAAGTCACTACCAAAGTTCTCATCAGTTCATACTAAAGTATAAAAGGAAGGGCTAGGCCTGCCACTGTGCCAGAGTTTGTTTAGGTACATTTATGACCACCTGAAATGCTTAGACTTGCATTCTATTACTGATGGAATTCAGAACTTGTACAACATATAATGAATTGTATTTGCTATCCACTACAGTCAAAATGACACACAGAGATCCCACACATTGTGTCAGAGTATGTACAGAATACAGTTTTATAACATGGGTGACTCCTGCTGCTTGTCAAAGTTTTTTAGCTTTGATTTTTACACTGAAATGAAATTCTGTCAAGACAATACATTCTGATTGTTTGGAAACTTGTGAACAGATCACTTAGATTGACTTTCTGAACTACTTGTTTTTGGTAAATTTTATTACAGTATTAAAGTATTGCTTAGCTTACAGAATCTCCTCATGTAGTGTTCACACACAAAAATGGGTTTGAATTAGATTCTGTACTTATGAAACTCTACAGTGTATGTATGCAGACCACAGAATCTGCCCCTGTGTCTTCAATGCAGTGTCTCCCATTTTCCTGTCTCATCTGTTTTGCTTTTAAAAAACAATCATCCACAAAAGTTCCACCCAAGAGACATTTCCACAGCATAAAAGATGAGTTAGTGTTTTTGTAAACAATTTCATATGCAATATCATATATAACCATGGCTGACTGTCAATAAAAATGTAATAAACAATATTGCTTTATTATAGATTATGTTGCATTGAGTGAATGGCAGAATGAAACAGGATGGTTTTTGTGGCTGAAGTCACTAGCCCTCATTCACACTAAAGGTCAAAATAGCATTACAGGTTTTATAGCTGGGGGGAGGAAAAAAAATCCGAACACCTTTCAGGTCATTATTACCCATAATTACCCAATGATTTAAACTAATCTAGCAAGATGTGTAACATTCACCAGCTGTATACTGCTGTACAATGAAAAAAATATTACAGCAACAGAGCCATGCTACCTTAAAGTCCAAGCTACAAATTCAAATTAAAATGAACATTATGAAGTATTGAAAACAAAAAGGACAGATAGATCAGTCTTCATTTTAATCAAGTCAATCACAAATTAATATTATTTTTTGGGGTGGGGGGAGGAGGGTAGTTACCCTCATTAACTAAATTTTCCTAGATACTGCAATCCCTCCAAAATTTACATTGTGTTTAGTAACAAAAGTTGTCCCACTGTATCATAATGCAGGTCTACCAGAAATGGGTATGGCGTATCCCAGTCTGGAGAGGGACAGAAAAACCTATCTCTACGTTAATAGTGGACTTCATGGGTGAGTAGGAGCTATTTTTTGTTGCCCATTTGCACAAGTAGGCAGGAGTCTCTCTTTTTTGAAAACTCCCAGGGTAACAGTTCTAAATGGGCAAGATCAGTTGTATCAGTGCATTCGCCACTGTGCTTGACTAAAATAAAGATGTAGCTGAACCTTTGTGCTAAAATAATTTACAAAGAAAATCCTTCAAAATGGACTTCTAAATGAGTGGGGGACTAAAGTGAACCTTAGTCTAGGTAGCCACATCAAAAACATATCAGGTTCCACAATATTTGTGCTATGGGCCACTGGGACTTTTCAAAAGGTATATAAACATCTAAAACATATTCACACAGATTATCAATTTCTTCTGAGCATTCTTAAAAAAATATTTTTTCTCTTAGTAAAATCATTTTAATATACCATGCCTCCCTCTTTTAAAAAATAAATTAAAAAAATCCAGTTTTGCATATCTAGCATTAGCATTTAAGGTAGTATGGCACACCCCCTTTTTAAAGTCAAGGGTGGGGATCTACAAAATGCTTTAAGAGTTTGCCAGCATTTTTAACATTGTGAGACCTTTGGTTAGTTGAAACCACATCAGATCAGCAAAAAATAAAATAAAATAAGACGGGGAAAAAAGGAAGAAACTGCCCAAAATTATTAGCATTTTTTTCTTAAATAAGAGAAAGTTCTATCCTTACTGGTCCTAAATCTGAATAACTACATCTAAATTTTTAACCTTAATTACAATACACCTACCAATATGTACTAGAAGAGGAAGAGAGAAAGAGGAGGGGGGAAAATTCACTACACTAGCATCAGGACAGCACTCTTACAAGATAGCCATTTTATACACTATTAACATACAACAATGATCAACAAAGAATATTCTATGAGGTGATAGGGAATGGAGAGGAAAAACAAATGGTAGTACAGTACGTCATCAACATTGACAAAATATTAATAAAAAATTCCCTGACTTATACATTGGATCTCAGGGAATTTGGTTTGTGTTTTTTTATTATTTTTATTTTTTAAAGAACTGTTATTTTATTACTTGATCAAGTCTCAATATTTAAAAAGCGTCCAGCATTTTGCTTAAACCTGGTTGTTCTGAAATAAGAAAAAAAAACAAAAAACCAAAAACCTAAACTATTACACAAAAAAAGCATGATTTCATTTTTAAAAAACAAGAAAAACAAGGTTTTTTCCATTCAGATAGCATTACGATGCCTTGTTTGTTTTTTTTTAAAAGATGCCTTGCTCTACCTGGTCTATTGAATGTCTACATTAGTCTACTTGTTAGTAAAATTTACAAAAATAGGAGTGCAGCAGCTCTTTTTAACAAATGTCGCATTCAGTGTCTTATACTGGCTGTACCTAAAGTACCAAATTTATAAACGTAACAATTTAAAAAAATATTAATAAAACTTGTCAATATTACGTTAAAAAAAGAAGAAATATATCCATACTACAGTATGTTCTTAATGCCACCTACCATGTTGTACTTCTATTTTGCTGTTGCAGGCCTATTTACCAATATTAAAAAAATTAAATTAAAAAATATCCTTCATAAGTTTCCTCCCCCAACAGAGGACCATATATATAACAGCCAAATATTAAACATGTGCAAATAGGAAACTGTCAGTTTTTCCCCCTACCAGTCACAGTGCAATGATGTTTTATACTTTTTTAATTCTGTTTACATCTACAATAAATTAAAATCTTCTGTCGCTTCTAGGGTGATACTTGTAGCACTGAGGTATTCCAAACAAACAAACAATAAAAAGGTTGCTTTCCTAATTTGTTAATATAGAAAATAATGGATAAAAGGTATAATGCAAGCTTTAACACTGCTCTTCCTATGGCATGTTAGACACTGAAGAGGAATCTCTTCTCTGTCAGAGCTTTATAGGACATACAGAGCAGCTGAAATGACTGGACAGCAAGTTGATCTAATTTAAAATAATGACTAATAAAGGTGTGCTTCAAACTTTAAATACTTTAAATATTAAAATTGTAGCTTCTTTTTCAGTCTTGGGAAAAAGCCGTTCTTAAATTAAAAAATATAACTAAACTGTTACCTTTTAAGCTGTGCACATATGACTAGTTAATATGCTGGTATGACGCTAGTACAGTTATAAGGTCTAACACACCTACAGAGCAAGCTAAACAGTGTTAATCTAACTCTTATGGGCCAGCTCTGGCAGTTGATCTAAACGTTTAAAACTTTTTTTCTTCCATTTAGTAGAGAAACTGCCTTAGACTGACTCCATCACAAAAATATTTTGTATTTCTCTTTCTCTTTCTTAGTAGTTTATATGTAGTTAATGGAATTGTATTTACAGTGTTTTTTTTTTTTTTTCAGAATTCACAATTTCAAAAAACCTTATATCACCTCTTTCAACCAAAAAAAGCACTTATAGAAAAAGAAGGACACAAAAAATTTTGCAGTCCTTACCTTATTGCCGAAAATAGATATAATTAGGTTAACAAAGATGTCACAAATCAAAAGAACGGCTAGAGATCCTGCTACTCAGCTCCCATGCAATGCAAACGAGAAACTTGACTTCAGCCCACCCGCTGCTCTTGCTCTACTTCTAATTCAGTGTGTGCTAAAATTCCACCTGAAAAGTTTTTACAGTTTCAGAATTGGTACCAAAAGACTGAGACTCATGTTACCATCTCAGCATCCTTTAAGCAACAACTACATAAAACAAAAGTAAAAAGGAGGGAAAAGAAAAGAAAACCCCTTAATATAAACAGTTACACGATGGTTAGGCTTTTACTAGATACACAAATTAGAACTACATGACTATGAGCGTATGTCAAATGCTATGAAAAAATGTGATTCAAACAGATTTAAGAGGGGGGGAACCCATCAAGAAAATAAAACAAAAGAGAAATGGATTATATATACATATTTTAAAAGCTGTTTTTATAGTACAGCAGATTCATGAGATGATGAGAGAGATTTTAAACAACCTAAGTCCATAGAGTGCCACCTCCAGTTTATTTATGTTATTGGTGATGATGTAGTGCTCAAAGTCTGATGATATCACCTGAACATGGGACCATTCAGAAACTTCGCCCTGTCTTGCCTGGACATCCAGATATACTCTATAAAGGATAAAAAGAATACATAACATAACCACATTTTTTGAGAGTAAAAGAAGTTCCCAAATCTAGAGGAGTTCCCACGGGGTTTATTATGGACCTATATTTGTAAATAGCTCAGTGGAATTCCTGTGCAGGTCATTGTATGTTGTTTTGATCTACTCTGTGCAATTAGTGCCAAGCAGTATACACTTGACATATAATAGACCTGACCCAGGGATAGATATGCTGAGGACCAGTAGCTCTTGTTGAAGTCACTGGGAGCTCAGTGCCTTTCAGTATCAGACCCACTATTAATAATATGTAATATGAAAAAATGTAATATCACTTAAATACAAAAAGGTGAACAGAAATAGTCTAAACATGACCTATTCAGTTTATGTAAATAGCAGGTGATGTTGGCAAAAGGCATGGCAAAGGGCCAATGCATGGGAACTGTGCAAAATTTTTAATATCAAAATGAGAAGCGTACTTAAAATTTAACACCTGTGTTTTGGGCCATAATCTGTTCTAAATCACCTGGTGTAAATCCAGAGTGACATAATTGAAGTTTATGGGGTTACTCTGGAATGAAAAGCATAGCTTAAATTCTGCTCTGCTATCGATCTTCTCTTTCAAATACATTTACAAAGGTAAAGTAAATACCTCGGTGTCAAATTCAGTGCTCGTTTGACGAGCTCCTTTTGTACTTTTACAGGGTGGTTTTGGTTTGTTTGTTTTTTGTTCACTAATATTTGGGAACAATAAAATACTACTAGATTCATCAGAAGTACTGGAAAATCTCCTTATGCACCAGTCACACTACTGAGTTTACATAGCTTTATAACATGCATATTCTAAAACTGTTAAAGTACTTGCTAGATGGTGGTAACTTTTAAATGGGTACATTTCAACAGTAATGATTACTTTTATAAGTGGATGTGTAACACCTAACTCACCGATCCTGCAGACACTTACGTATGTCAGTAATCCAACTGACTGCAACAGGACTATTCTTCTGTGTCAATTTTTGCAGGATTGGGACAGAGGGGGGTAATTATTATTTAAACTTCACTACAGAAATGATTTTAATTATGACAAATATAAAAAACCCACCCCTGCAATTGAGGGTGCGACATCTACAGTGCAGGCAGGGGTGCGATTTGCATCTTGTCTCGATGTACTCTAGGGCAGTGCCTCTCAACCTTTCCAGACGACTGGACCCCTTTCGGGAGTCTGATTTGTCTGGCGTCCCCCCAAGTTTCACCTCACTTAAAAACGACTTGCTTACAAAATCAGACATAAAGTGTCACACAGCACACACTTACTGAAAAACTGCCAACTCTCTCATTTTTACCATATATTATAAATTGATTGGAATATAAATATTGTACTTACATTTCAGTGTCTAGTCTATAGAGCAGTATAAACAAGTCATTGTCTGTATGAAATTTTAGTTTGTACTGACTTCGTTAGTGCTTTTTATGTAGCCTGTTGTAAAAGTAGGCAAATACTAGATGAGTTGATGCACCCCCTGGAAGACCTCTCCTAACCCCAGGCTGAGAACCACTGCTCTAGCGAGCTTGCTAAAAATAAGCAGGTGGATTTCAGCATGGGCTGCACAAGCGAGTACGTAACTAGGCAGGTTTGTGCTGCAGTGTCCTCGCGTTAGTGAGCTAGCTCGAGGTACGTCTGCACAAGCTGCAAATCACACCTGTGGCTGCAGTGCAGGGGTAGCCTGAGTTGTATTCCAGCAGGAGGGAGATGAAGGACATGCTGGCAGACTGGAAAGCTTGCACACTTAAAAGTATGCAGAAGGGCTGGACCTTGACATGAAATTCACCACAATTCATTTTAAGTAATGTAATTTTTGAAGACCCTGTTTGAAAACTATCACATCCCATCTCAGTATCAAGATGAAATTTTTGCTTTAGAGAAAGTCCTCTGCATGTGGAGAACCACCATATTAGCAGACCCTTGTAAGCTGGAGCAGTGGAGCCTGCCCACAGATGGAAGAGGAAACCATAGTGAGATAAGTGGAAGTATATTTTGGGAGGCACTGTCACAATTACAAATTTCAAACTCAGTAGTCCTTGAGAAATTAATAATAGGGACAACGCCCCCCACCCAATCAATTTTAATTAGTAATGAGCAGTGTTAACAGCTATTTCTGTTTTTAAGTCATTAATGATTGCACTTGTAACACTGGCCAGTAAATAATGGTTACAGCTTGATGTGCTGTGGTAGGTTTAAGATGATTGCAATATATTAATTTTGTTAACATTTCCTGTTTTGCGGAATTATTAGTTCAAATTACTGTTTTGTTAAAATCCCCAACATGCTTTGAAGTCCACAGCTTGTTTTTATGAAGGATATGGACACAATAATAATGAAGCATTATAAACCAATTACTGTGTGTGTATACACACACTGTAATGTCACCAAAAATAACTAGGATTAAAAATGAGTGCTTATAATTTTTATGGGGAAAGTAAAATGTATATTTTGTGGACCAAATTAGTTTAGTTTAGAAAACATTCTTAAAAATTTAAAATACACATTTATGCTAAAATGCAGGAGATACACATGACCATTTCTTGTCATACATTAAAGGAGATCATAACATAGTAATAGTTATAAACTAATCAATGTACCATCTCTATTAGATACAAAAATCATGCAGCCCAGCATCAATGGGCATTTTGTGGGGTGATCATGGCCTGATGGATGGGGGGGGGGGGAGGTTGGTTTTCTTTTTCAAGGTAGGGTTTGTTTTTTTTTTGCATATATTGGTACATATACACATTAAGTACCCTCCACATGTACTGGAACAATCCCCCTCCCCTCTGTAATTATGATTTTAATTCCATAGATGTATTTGAAATTTAAAATGTGACTGATCAGGTTTATTCCTAGCTAAGAATCAATAGAAATAAAATTTGACATTTAAATTTATTTTGTATCCGTATAGAAAAATGTAAACTACAAAGGTAAACACATGGTTTAATAGGTATAACTTTTGTATTGACTGACTTTTTAATTTACACTATTAGAGGTATAAGAATATTCATTTGCAAAAATGAATATGCCAAAAGGCCAAACAATTTTTTAAAAACATGTAATTAACTCAAGCTCAGTTAAAAGGGTAGGAAACTGGCAGTGATCCAAATACTAAGGTAATGCCTTTAATTTAATTTGCTGAGGTTTAATTTTTTAATCTAGATAATTGTTCTATGGTTACTAGTAACAATGTTATCCCATAGCTGTAATATTTGGTACAGTACTTACTTATGAATTATGGTTTTCTTTGCAATAAAGCAATGGTGCTCACTTATTTTTAGAAAACTGCATTCATAGCAAATCCGTCATCCTCACAGCAATGCTGCCCACTGACACTTTTTCATTTGTTTCCCCCAAGACTTCTGGAATCATCATTTATTCCTTTGGCTTTCAAAGAATGCAAGCGACTTCTCTAAGCTTAATAAATGTCAAAACACTAACTTTGTTGGGTTCTAGCTCCTGATTCTCTTCCAGTTTCCAACCCACAAGATTGATTTTAAAATAAACAATTGCAAAAAGGAATGATTAGAGGCCAAGGAAAAAAGAAAGTGAAGATCAAAAGGTGTTTTTTTAATTTAAAATATATATGGGAAATACTAGCTTAGCATAAAATACAAATGGTATATATTGTAATACCTCAAAGTGAGATGGCAACCAACCATGTGTAACGTTTCAATGGTATCCATTTGTAAAAGCCGTTGCAATCAAAGGTCCCTAAAATTGTACAATTATTAAGGTCATCAGTGTTCTATACATGGGAACAGATTATTATTTTTTTGGCAAGTAATTATCAAAGGACTTGAAAGACTGTGTTGCCAGCATGAATATGTATTTAAGAAAGCTGTTCTCTGGTCACCACTGACTTGATGTGTTGAATTCTAATCTTACCTTTCCAAGACACTAATCTTCTCACCCCCCCTCCTCTAAAATTTGTTTTTTTTTTAAACATTAGGATTAGTAAATGGACAATGTTAAAAAAATAAAGAATAAAAAAGACCCCCATTTTCTCGATAAGGTTATGGGGGGAGAGGAGGAATTAAGAGGCTGCCAATCTGCACATCAGAGAGAAAATACTTTCTTAAAAAATGACAGTACAGACAAAACAGGATGCCAAATGTATTATTATTATTATTTGACAATCAGGACATTGCAGAGGTCAAAGTGCGTAAGTTTTCAAGAACAAACAGGTCTTTTTCTTTAGGCGAAAAGTGGAAACGAGGGGTGTAGTAAGTGGTGATAGATGGCAGTTTAAATTGACGTAGCTCTTGGCAGAATAATAATAATTCACATTTCATAGCACAACTGATCCTATGAGATTGTCAAGATACGTAAGTGACCTTATGATGGGAATGGAATTGAACAAGAATTCAGAATATTAGGGCACAACTAGAAGGCTGCAAAAAGGTATTTCAAAAATACAATGAAAACCACGTTCGTTAATTTCAGGAGCTTTGTCTGCACCACATTTTCCCCCCCAACCAATTTGGCTAAAATATTAACATTACTCTCGCCTTTGGTTCTGAGTAATCTTTTGAAACAGCTCTCTACAGCTAAGATGGAAAACAAACAATGAAAAAATCTCATTGTTTGCTTACAATTTTTTTTGGGGGGGGGGGTGCTGATTTCCCATTTCAAAGACTGACAGCCACTAAACAGATTCAAACACATTCATGCTAACGCACAGAGGTAAAACAATACAATCTGAAAAAGAGCATGCAAGTTTGTTAAGTAAATTTCCATTGCCTACATTAGTTAGATGGTAGAACCATGAAAATATTTCCCATTGACTTGAGAAAAAAAATAGTAGAGACTTACTTGTGACCTTCCAATTTCAAGAAATGTTAGCAATAAACTAGTTATCAACATGTTGAGCGCACATCATCTCAGGCTAACTTTCCTTCTTCGATTCCATACTAAGGCCTCGATTCTGCAAACACTTGTGAACGTACTTAACGTTAAGCATGTAAATAGTCCTATGGACATGAGTAGGACTATTCACCTGTTTTAAATTAAGGACATGTATGTTTGCAGAACTGGAGATGCTAAAGCAAAGGCCCACTTTCTCTTCAATAGAGATAAAGAATTGGGGCATTATATGCCGTTCGGTGCCTCAACTTAAAATATTTGTTCTTACAGAAAGAGAGAGACTTAAATTTAAAATGAACAGAAACTTTAAGCATTTTTTAAAATATTACAGTTTAAAGTATGTCAAATCTCTAATAGAGGAGTAGGGGGTCACACAAGCATTTTCAATTCCGCTTATAATTCAAGTGCCAGGGCAGGGGAGTGTGCCGTTTTGAAACAAGTCTATTAGTAAATTGAGCAAGTTAGATATAATAGTATCACAAAATGGTAAAAGGCTACATGAGCAGTGCACTGCACAGTTCATTTTTAATTAAAAAAAAAAAATCTCTACAAAAAATTCCTGAACTAAATTCAAATTACCCAAGTGGAGAAGGGAAAGAAACGGTTACTTACAGCGATTCCATGGCCAAAGCCAGAGCCTGGCTGAGGGCTGGCAGCACTTATGTAATTACCAACACCGGAGTCCTGACTGGCTGTACCGTAGAGGTCTGCGACTGGACCTGGGCTGTTAGCCCCTGGAAATCCTCCTGGCCGGGCTGGATTGGAGCCTGCCGGGGAAGCGGGTGCGCCAAAATTCGGTTGAGCACTGTAGCTATTCAAGACTGGTGTGCAGAGAATAAAGCTGGGTATGAGGCCAGAAGCCTAGCATGCAGAGTTATTATAAAGCCAAACACTAGAATAAACAGCCTAGGCCCAACTTCTAACACTTAACCAAGGCCATGCGATAGGAGAGCAAGTACTGAATAATAGTCAGCCCATACTACTAAGAAGCTTGGAGCTCCAAATATATATAGATAGAGATATATATATATATAAAAACAATCATTCAACACACTACTGCAACCAGAGACTGTAGGTGCTCATTTTCACCAAATTATCACAAACTATATAGATATTTTTCAACATCTGATTTGATGCTCATGCAGTAGTAACAAGTTTTCTAGATCTGGGCACGTCGAGACAGCATTCACATCCCATGCAAACTACAAAGGAACTAGTTTTAGACTACACATTGTGTTAATATTGATATTAAAATGTTGACAGCAAATAAAGCAAATCACATCTAGTAAAATCATTTTTGGATCCATTCAATACTTTACCAAACCTCCCCCTCCCCCGCCCTTTTATCTGTAAGCTACATAAAGATTTCAATGTCTAAAAGGTTTGGTTTGTTAAAAAAAATGATATGGAATGGAACATTTTGGAGTAACTTTTCTTTTTAATTGTTATGAGGGAGTTTTTTTTTTTGTTCCTTAGATTTGGAGAGCAAGGACCTCCCTCTGTCTCCAAAACTGCACAAAATAAGTAAGTGAAGATCAAAACCAAAAAAGAATTCCATATGATCTATGGCACTCACCTCCTTAAGGGGAAGTAAAAGAAATTTAATTTTTTGAAGTCGGAAAAAGATGCTAACGGATAAATTTGGATCTTTAAGCATGTTAGATGATCAGATTTTGGCATTTCTCACAATCACTCTGGAATGTAAAATTTATGAGTAAAAGACTTGAATGCAAAGAGAAATGTTAGCAGGCTAGGAAGACTCAAATGGAAATAGCTTTATCTTGCAGCAAGCTATGTTACTTCCAAGGTCCTTACAGAATTGCATAGAAACATGCCTGTATGCACCATAAAGCCCACCTATTCTCATAGCATCCCCTTGAAAGCCAGATAAAGTTAGTGTATATATACACACACATGTATTTTAAACTGCTCACAGTTGGTTTCAGTTTCCCTCACTTAATTAGACTAGACTGAACAAGATGGCTTTCAAATAAATAAGCACAGTGAAAGGACAAATAAATCAAAAAGATATGTAGTCTGGCAAGGCCTCAATTAAATAAACCTTAGTTATCATTCTATTTGTAACAGCTAGTGAGGTTTGAGTTATCAATTCTGAAGAGGCGGGTATTTAAACACCTTTTTAAAAAACCCTAAATATAGCAGATGGAATCCACGCCATGACCTGAAGAGACCTGTCCTTCTCAAATTTAATTGCACAGGCTGTTCCACCTAGTTATAGAGAGACAGACAGACCTAAAAGTGAAATTAAACACTACACAGTCATACCCAACCTTTCATTATCTCTGAATTATTAGTATAAAGTAGCTATTAGAAACAGGTCCAGGCTACAAAGTTTTGTATTTCCCCGAAGTTCAAGGCTACACAGCTCCAGGGTTTTGGCCTCTCTCTTTTTCTGAGTCTCCTGCAGACTATCATAGAATCATAGAAGATTAGGGTTGGAAGAGACGTCAGGAGGTCATCTAGTCCAACCCCCTGCTCAAAGCAGGACCAACACCAACTAAATCATCCCAGCCAGGGTTTTGTCAAGACAGGCCTTAAAAACCTCTAAGGATGGAGATTCCACCACCTCCCTAGGTAACCCATTCCAGTGCTTCACTACCCTCCCAGTGAAATAGTGTTTCCTAATATCCAACCTAGACCTCCCCCACTGCAATTTGAGACCATTAGTCCTCGTTCTGTCATCTGCAACCACTGAGAACAGCCGAGCTCCATCCTCTTTGGAACCCCCCTTCAGGTAGGAGAGGAAGTTAGGAGTTAAACAGGGGGTGAGTGAAGTGTGGCAGCTTCTGGTCGCCCTCTCCCTGTAATCTTCAGGTAAGAACTGAGCTGATCAATTGCAGGTTTTTATTGCCGATGAAATGTAAGAGTGAGCAAGTCCTATTTCTCTGTCAAGAGACACCCAAGAAAAAATGATAGTCCTACTCTAAGAATCTTTCCAATGAACAAAATGGGCTTTGGATCCGCTCCATGTTAAAAATGTATATGTAAATTTGGTACAGCCAACATAGCCTTCAGCATCCCACACTGAGGGAGTCTTAAGTCCATTGAGACACGATCATTCAGGATTTCCCATTATGCCACTGGCTCAGAATTGAGCAATCTTTCACTAGAGTTAAATACTCAACTAGATCAATTAACCAGCAAAAGTAAAATGGCAACCAATGGCTTTGCACTGGTCGGAAGGTCCATTTTACAACACAAATTGTGCACTGTGGCTCTTTTTAACTGGTAACAGGAGGAAGTAAGTAGGTCATCTAATTCAGCAAGTTAAAAGAAATAAGGCAAGAGAGAGTAAACAGATTATTTTGGAACACGCTGGCAAACAAAGCACAATTTTTTAATATTAAAGATTAAATGTCAAGATAACATTTGGCCTTCTCACTCAGGAAGAAAAATATCCAGCTGAGATATTCAAAAGCCCTTTATTATCTTGCTCTAGCACACTCTCTTTTCTGGTTCAATTAAATGGATACAGGTTTTCCTGCCAAGTCACACAGAAAACCTGGTTTGCCCAGTTGAGCAAATCCATGGGCCTCTAACAGATCCACGGGAGGGAAAGAAACCATTTTAAATTTCCTTCATGCTGATTTGCAAAGAATGGGGACAGGGCCTTTACGGAGGAGGACATAAGGACACACATTCCTTAGAAACAAACTATGCCAGAAGGAAAAAATTAACCGTGTGCAGGGTAGATAAACAAATAACCCCGAACAGTCCAACCATCAGCCAAAGGTCACAAGAGTGGGCTAGTGGCGAACCTTAAAAAATAACACTGCTGAGTTTTAAGAGAGTTCCCAGTCTTGTTCCATCCTAGCACTGGCATCAATGACACAAACAATTGTACTGTCATTTCTGTCACTTGCTTTTAATTCTCATACTGAAACATATGCATGTGTGTAGGGGAGGAAAGGGTTTACAAAGTGTCTATTATTATGAAAGACACCACAGTCTGACTAGCGGTACAGGTTTTGACTGTAATGTGTCTTCATGATGTGGACAATAGATACGCTCTGTGTGATGGTGTGTTACTGCATTGGCCAGCTCTTCTAAATAAAGGTAATTTTGAAGACTCCATTTCAGAACACGATTTGCTGGGAAAACCCAAGGTCATAACAATGTCAAGAAGAAGCAGCAATCCCCAGAGAACACAGGGCAGATTATACAAATATGCCAAGGGTTTAATTAAAAACAAACAAAAACAAAAAATATTCACAAAATAGGCCAAATTTCTCCCTAACTCACTGAAGTCAATGGAGGTGACACCTGGGCTGAACAGGTCCCTCTGTTTTCAATATTAATTTCAAGATACAATGATAAAATTACACCAACAATGACCAGTTTCTAGAGAGTTGTGCAGTATTCTGGCATGGCTGTTCTGCTCTACAGATGTGTCAAAATCCATAAGATGAGAGAAGCTAGAAATGGAAATGACCAGATCAGAGCATCTAGCGTTCTACATGTGCAGAACAGAGACCCCCCAACAGAAGAAATCACATATCCAACTAATGCTGTGCTGCGTGTGTAGGGGAGTAGGAGAAACACATTTCAAAGCTTCAAATATTTTTGCTTACTTAAAATATATTTGAAAGGATGAAGTATTGGGGAGGCAGAGCTGGCAGATCTGGATACTGATGCTTACAGCATATATCCACAAAAAGAAAAGGAGTACTTGTGGCACCTTAGAGACTAACAAATTTATTAGAGCATAAGCTTTCGTGAGCTACAGCTCACTTAATGCATCCGATGAAGTGAGCTGTAGCTCACGAAAGCTTATGCTCTAATAAATTTGTTAGTCTCTAAGGTGCCACACGTACTCCTTTTCTTTTTGGGGATACAGACTAACACAGCTGCTACTCTGAAACCTAGCATATATCCAGTGTTTACTGAAGAAGCAACTGTGTAAGCCTCATAAAACACCACCTCAAGTCTAACAGGAGCAGCAATATGGGCTAGATCCTCAGCTAGTGTAAATCAGAAACACTCCATTACTTCCAGTGGAGCAATATTGATTTGCACAGCTGAGGGTATGGGACAGATCTTTTGGGACAGTAAGAACGGCAAGCCATCTCAAGCAGAGACTTCTCCTTAGATAACTCCCTAACGCTGATGGATTATATTGAGGTTGTCTTTTGGTACCCATTGTTGTAAACTGAAAGTGGAATAGAGCTAAGGACACTCATTTGTTCTCCCTGGGATCAAACTGAGGGAGCTCTGGAATGTGAGTTAGATGGAAACAAACTCCCCTTGTTAAAATAAAATAATCATAACGTACAGCGGCATGCCATTTGTAGTGAATTCCACAAGAGAGCAGCTCTGTTTATCGTCATGAATGAAAACCCCATTTCAGTGCACTGCCCTGTGCAAAATGTAACCCTGATATTGAGAAACGAAGTTGTTCTGTGCAAATATAACTAAAAATAACAATACTTTACTAGAAAAGGATTTTACTGAGCACAGAGCAAGGAGAAGAGGGGATGGAATATGAGTATCCCTTAGGTATTTACCATCCTGCATGGGAGATAAAATGGGAACACAAAAGATCTCAAAGGCAGATTTCCCACGTTCACTGGAGTTGCTGACTGATGCCAATACACTGCTAATAGTAGCACAAATCATTTAGCGATAAGTGGCTATAACCCCACAACCCATACTATATGCATACACGTCAGCATCCAGGGTAAAATCATTCAATCTGCAACTGCAAAACTTACAGGTGGATGACAAGAAAACACTTGCTTTAGTGGTTTCCCGAAAGGAAGAGAGAAAACTAAAAGCCACCGAACAGATTTCTAAAAGCGAGACTCATCTCCCCCCATCTCCATTAAAAACACTGGGAATGTTGGTTTTCATACATCCAAGAAGTTGATGGCAACTATTTATTCAACTATCCTTCTGATTGCGGGTATGTAATATAAGAACAAGATAACTTGATATTCAGTGGATAGAAAATTAACACTACACACAGACCACAGAACTGACTACAAGAAAAATGTGCCCGCTGATCCATTATCTGGTAAATATACTGTCTGGGTATAGAATGTTCAGGTTCCCATGTGAGCTTGGCCCGCAAAATAGCTGGTTGTAGAAATTTTATAGAAGTGTTTGGAAGCTTTTATAGAGCTGACACTTCGCTCTAGACCCAATAAAGGAAATAGGAAAACTCTCATAATTGCTAGAAGACTAAACACTTTGCAAAAAGCCATATTTTAAGGATTCACTCACCCATGGTGAGCTGCTAAATATCTGCCTTCTTGAAATATTAGTACCCAAATTCAGCTAGATCTAGAGCTAGTTTTAAGGCAGATTTGAAACAACAGCAATGACCGTGACTGACTTCTCTGATCTGAAAAAAGTGATGTGTTTTGTTAAGATGTACAGCACTTTAAAAAAATCTTGTCTAATATAAACCTGTGAATAAGTGGACTCAGATTTTAAAAGAAAAAGCCAAAAAACTTGAAATTGCTTCATGCCAGAAAATACAGTGAGGTGTTTTGGGGCCATATTTTTATTTAAAAGTTTCCAATTGTCACCTCAACCACAAGGAAAAGTGAAAGCTGGTCAGAGGTACTTCTGGTTTTAGTTTAGGGAAACCAGAGAGAGTTTAAGAGCCACATCTTTCAATGGAGTTCCAATCTGAAAAGAAAAGGAGACAGACTCTGCTCGGAATTATACCCTGTAGGCAGAATCAGGTCCAGGTTACGGGAGAGAAGAGTTGGAAGTGAGTTTTGCTGACCTAAAGGTAGGGGACTATTGTTTTCCAATATCATTTTTGGCTGTCAGTCCAAGGAGATCAAGAATTAGGTGTTATCCATTTTCCCCTTCCACCCAAGGCACCAACCAGCTGATGCAAGTCTCTACTTAGCTCAGCACAAAATCACTGTCTGATGACTCAGCATTAAACATGGGCAGGCACAGTTAACTTCCTCCACTGCTAGGGATTTTATCGTACTTGTGAAGTCTTGTTGATCAGGCCCCACATTTTCCACGTCTTAAAAAGTTTGGGTCCAATTTACTAACCAATTGCACATCATGAAACCATTCTGCACAGAACATTTCACAGCAGTAGAACTTCAGCCTAATAACTCAAACCTTCGAGTTTCTCATATGCAGAATTTGTGGTCCCAGTCTTTACCAGCAGATACTGTACCAGAGTAGGGTCGAGAGAGATGTGGGAAAGATTGTATGCATCTGTGGTTCATATCTCACCCACAACCCAGGGGTTCTCAGAATACAACCATGAGGATCTTCTAGATTTCCTCAGACCCAGCCACTCCTTGCCAGTGGTATCTTACCCTGAGGGTCAGATGGTCCAGTGCCTAGAGCAGCTGTAATCGAGGGGCAGGATCCATCAGATGTGGCAGAGAATGGGAAACAGAGATGGTTTGTTCAATATGTGCTTTGACTTAGTTGTGTGTCTTGTTACAGCCCAACTGTCTGTGTTCTGATCATTCACCGTGTCTAGTTAATTTTCACCTGTACTTGAAGTTTTGCCTGTTGGCTGAATTTGGCACCAATTCACTGTGCAGCCTACAGGGAGCAGGGCAAAATTTTTTTACCTTCTGTCTTACAAGGCGCATGCTGATGGTGGTTATTTTCAGTCTAGGCCCAGTGCAAAAGGAAAGACTAACCTGACACTATCCTTTCCCCCGCCTTTCCCTCCTCCAATCCACATACCCATCCATGACATCCTACACAGTAGCTGCCCTTCTCCTGACTTCCTCCAGAAACCTGTCAGCTCTGCTTCTTAGTTGCTCAACGGGATGGGTGCTAACAGGCTGAATATGCTCCCTCTGCAGCACTTTCAGTACTCACTGTCCTACTGCTACAGAACAGAGGTCAGGATGACTTGGGAAATTCTACCCCCACATGCTATTTGCAAAGGGAAAGCAATGCTTCTCTGTCAGCGGAGCCGAAGGGTCAGCGCATCAGTATCTCAAGGGAGCTAAGAGGGATGGAGAATGTATCATGGGACCAGATTGAGAGGAATATTGGGGTAGACAAGACAACAAAGTCCCAATATGAGTAACACCCAGCAGTGACAGCACCACAGAAAGGTGGCAAAGCCTCCGTGATGGAAAAGGAGAAAGGAAAAAGGATGCAAAAATTAAAATGATAATAACGTATGAGTTCTCACATCAGGAGCTGAGCAACCTGCATTAGGGACACTATTTTTAATGATGATTTGTATTACACTAGCCCCCAGAGATTCCAAGGAAGAATCAGGGTCCATTGTGCAATGCACTCTATAGATACAGGAACAGATTACAGTCTAACTCGATCAAACAGGCAATAGGAATTATTATCCCCATTTTACAGATTGGGAACTGAGGCACAGAAAGATTAAGTGACTTGCCCAAATTCATATAGGGAGTCTGTGACAGAGCTGGGAATTGATCCCAGGTCTCATACTAAGTGTCTTAATCACAAAGCCATCCTTCCTCTCGTAGTTTTCCTGTTTAATTGTGACTATTGGTATTTATTATTTGTATTTGTTGACTTTTTCTATCACAGTGCAATTATAAGGAAAGGGCTGGATGTCGCTGAAATATGACTGGGTATTAAAAATGATCTGTAGGTATGTACTGTACCAGGAAGCCCTGGAATAAGCCAGTTCAATTTTGTGATCATGAACTTTTATGAAATAAAGGTAAAACAATATTTTTCAAACAAACAAACAACCAGAAAAGCTTGAACAAAAAGTGATTGATGACTATTTGGGGGCTGCTTTTAAATTGAGGTTGTAGGGGTTGATGACTGAGAAGGGGATGGGAAGAACCTATTGGTAAGAGACAACGTAATCTCTAGTTTTATTAAACAGTGGAACTAACTTTCTGTCAAAGGCAGCCTGCTAAGCTCTGTACAGCTCTCAAATGAGTCTCCAGTGGGAAACAACAAAGCACAAAACATCTGTTTCAAATTTCACTCTTGGAAACAGCAATATTGCACAATCACATCCAGTCTGGGCATAAGCTAGTACTCAGAACAGATCTGGGTCTGTCAACCCCAGGTTACACAAAGGACCCACCAGAACCACATGAAAAAAAACAGCTACAAAAATTATGGGACTTGCAAGCATCCAGCTCCCAAGTTGTGAGGTTAGTTTGTAAGACCCCTGGTTCTTAGATCTTGTCGGCATGCAGAGTTGCCCTGGTTTAGCTACAGGTGTGATTTTAAGCTGATGTGGACAAACTGGTTCACACCCCTGTGTGGACATGCTCATTTCAGTTTAAATCAGCAGAGGTTATTAACCTTTTTCTTTCTGAGCCGCCCCACATGCTGTAAAAACTCCAGGCCTCACGTGATCCACAACAACCGTTTTTCTGCATATAAAAGCGAGGGCCAGCGTTAAGAGGGCCCTTGTATTAAGCAAGCAGGGCAACTTCCCAGGGCCCCATGCCACTGGGGACTTGCAAATCTAAGTTGATCAGCTTCAGCCCCGGGTGGCAAGGCTTGGGGTCTTGGGCTTCAGCACCGTGTGGTGGGTCTTCAGCTTTCTGCTCTGGGCCCCAGGGAGTCTAACACCAACCCTCCTTGGGGACCTCCTGAAACCTGCTCGTGGCCCCCCAGTGGACCCTGGACCCCTGGTTGAGAACTGCTGGAATATAGTATGCTTCACTTCCTGTACTCAGTTATTGGGGAGTCTTGCCAGGCACTGTTAAACAGTGGCCACTTTTCACCAGAGGTGGCCACACTCCTGCGATTCATCCCTGTGCACTGTACAACTGCACAGTTTATTGTACAATTCATGGAGCTAAATCTCCAAAGCTCCCTAGGATGCATTTGGTGCTACAGAAATACAAGTTCATCATCATTACATTCCCTCCTGATGTATCCTCAATGATTTCCACATTCCTGCATGAATATCCATAGAAACTAGTCTTTTTACTGAAATAATAATGTAGGAGAATTTTAAAAACTCCAATAACTTCAGGACAGTTTTTCTTACGAATAGGATTTTACCATTACATCATCCTTGTTCCCCTTTAAAGAAGCTTTTTTAACCAACTCTTAATGTGCATGTAACATACTTTTCAAAGTGTGGTTCTCCCAACACCTAATTTATACGAAGGAGCCAATAGCGGGAGCTCACATAATAATCCTAGCAGTTCAAGACATGCTAAGAAGGTGGAGACTCATAATGCTACAAAATATTCTGCTGGGAGCAATGACAGGGAGAAAGCTGAGGCTAGCTTATCTGGTGCTTTGTCCTATGAACTGCCATGTTAACACAGAGCCTGCTCGCAAATTAATCCAGTGTTGGACAAGAAAGGTCACCACTGAAAGATAAACTCTTTTTCGATAAAGTGTTGAGAAATTTCTAAGTCATGACTCATTATGACATTTGCCTTAGCATATGGTGCATTACTCTAAGGGGGATTCAGAATGCCTCTCTGGGAGGGAACGGAAAGGGCATTAGTTAAAGCATGACCAAGTTGGGCAAATAAATGCCACGTGACTCAACTCAGCTCATCCAAATTCAATACATACAAAGAAGTGGGAGGCGGAAATATTGGGGTTACTTACCTGTAAGTGGAGGTTTTTTGTGATGTGTGGTCCCTATCTGAATTTCACATGTGGGTACACATGTACACCACGCGCCTGAGTGGGGAATTCTTTTTAAAAGCATAGTCCATTAGCCCACTCACGTGCCGTGAGGCAGACCAAGACCTCTCTCGTTTTCCATTCTTACTGCAGTCCAAACAATCCACAGCAAAGGGGACAGAGGGCAAGTAGTGGAATACATATAGGGATCACCCATCTCAAAGAACCTTCAATTACAGGTAAGTAACCTCCATGTCTTCTTCAAGAGATGGTCCCTATGTGTATCCCCCACATGGGATATTAGCAAGCAGTAATCAAACAGGAGGTGGGTGCGAGGACATAGAAGTGAAAACTGACTGTAATACTGCTGTCCCCAAAGCTGGATCTGCGGTGGATGCCTGGACCAGAGCGTAACGCCCCATGAAGGTATGCAGAGAGCTCCAAGTAGCTGCCCTACACGTCTCTAGTAGGGGACGTCTCTCAGAGATGCAGCTGAAGCAGCTTGCCCTGTGGTGGAATGTGCCCTCACCCCCTAACGGGGATGAACGTGAGCTAGCTGGTAACAAAGGATAATACAGCCAGAGAGCCATTTAGAAAGTCGCACCAGAGAGGCATTGGTCCACACCACCCTTGATTCATCCTCGGTTCAGAGCATGAGGAGTGCTATGGCACACGTATGGACCAGCGGACACTGCTTGTTAAAAAATTCCAGAGTCAGGTGCATGGTGTGTATTCGTACCCAGGTAGGCACCATCACATGAAGAAGAACTAAAAGATTTAGCCATAAGATTATTGTCCTACATGGAAAATGTGCATGATACAGGAATTAAGATCAATCCATTTAAGGCTTTTGAGTACTGTGGAAATAAATTACACCTGATGACAAAATACACTCTTAAGCACCATTAAAGTGCATAGTATTTCAAAGGAAACAAACAAGGTGAGATATTTACACAGGTATAAAACAAGCATGATATAGATATAGCTATTTCTCTGGACATATTATTTACATTTAACGTTAAGTAAAAATACATTTTCCTCACGCAGTTGAGAAACTCACTTAATTAAAAACTAGAGTTAAAAATTTATGAGAAGCAATAAAAGGCACCCAAACTGAGTTAAACCCTTACATTTCAACTCTCAAGGATAAATTAACTAAGGGCCTGATCTAAAGCCCACTGAAGTCACTGAAAAGACTATATATATACACCTCACCAACGTAGAATGAGAATCTGTATACCAGCACTCTGTAGTATCAGGCTACCATGGACTCCAATGGATTTTGGATCAGGTCCTCAAAGAGCAGGTATTCCTGACCCTGACCTTAAGGGTTAAAGCAAAGTCAATCAAAAACTGTGGAATCAAGTAAAGGGCTCAAGTGAAGTTCCATAGCCAACCATGAACTGACATGCAGGCCTGCTTTTGTGCACCACTAAATAGGTGATGTATAGAATCTTTTGTTTCCCCCAAATGAATGAAATGCTATACAAACCTGGGCTCTTAAACTGATCCGGGCTGGGAAGGTGGTGGAGGGGGGAGTTACTCGCTGAAGCAGCGTGCTCACTACGAAGCATCTGAGCCACTCGAGGCCCCATGGAACCATAGTCCGCGTACGATAACGGGGCCCGTTGGTCACCGGGCGAAGAATAGAAACCATAATCGGGGATCCCTGGAGATACAGTGACTCTATCATTGTGGATACTGGATTCTTTCTTATATTAGTCTTTTCAATGTTAAATACTGTGCTTTTGCTTTTTTTTTTTTTTTTTTTTTTTTTACAGTTACAAATATGAGAAATTGAAAAGTAAAAGCTGAAATTTGAAGAATTGTGCAAAATTTGATTAGAGGAAATCAAGGCTACTTATTCTAGTCAGTGTATGCAGTGGCAAGAAAACTTCTAGTTTTAGAGAAGCCACCAGATGAATTACTGGACTTCCTCTTCCACAATACATTAGAATGAAATATAGCGTCCCAGTTATTACAGTAAGAAATACATTTCATATCGAGAGGAATAGTTGAACGCAGAAGTGAGCCAACTGGAGCTACCTTAGCTATAATTTATCCATGTAAACTTCCACTCCCTCCCATTAGAAATATATGTGTATATGAATCTGTATACTGTGTGTGCGCATTTGTATGTGTGTATGAACACATACTCCCCAAAGCATGCATCCATCTATCCCGAACAATGCACTAATATCTACACACTTCTTTTTCATCTCATGACACACAATCAGAGCAAGACTATACTCTCGGTTACACCAATGTAAATCCAGCGTAACTGTTCATGTCAGTGGAGTTGACACTGATATAGCTGAGAGCAGAATCTGTCCCATAAACAATCAGCGCCAGTCTCATTTTAATAGATGTGCTCTTCAGAAAGCTTATAACTGTCATCTAGAGTACCACACAAGGAGCAGAGAGTGACTTAAATTTAAAGAAATAACGAAATAACGAAATATTCCTGTGTAAACACCTCCTGTATAAATTTTACAAATCAGGCTACAAGTTCCTTCCTTCAAGCACAGCAGATTTGAGACTTTTTAAAAATAATAGTAATAAAAAAAAATTAACAAGAGGAAATGATTGTTTCCTCTTTGCATTACAAGGCAGAAGCTGCCACGAGAAGAAAATGTTCCGAACACCTGCAAACCTGCTGCTCTTCCACAATTACAACTGGTTTCAAACTAAAAACAAAAGCAGGCCTGAGCTTGTGGTTACAGTAACTGAGGAGAAGAGAATGTAGCAGGGGGGAACAACAGGAAAAGAAAGAAATTACATTAAATTTAACATCTACTGTCTTGTCAGCTGCCGAGCAAAAGAGGCCCCTCGGTATCAGGGTATGCCTACACTGCAGTCTGGAGATGTGATAGCTGGATCAAAGCCAGCTTGAGTGCCATGGAGCTGCAGGGGCTAGCCCTGCCTGCCCAGAACCCTGGGTACATAGTAGATCATATTAGATCAAGCTAGATGAAAACTTGCTTGGGTACATCTACAAACGCTGCAGAAATGCCTCCTGACTGTAGTAGAGACATGCCCTTGGTCTGCTGTGTTGGCTAATTAAAGGCTGGCTCCAGGAGCAGAGTAAAGCAAAGCAAGAGTATGTGGAAAAGCAGCAAATGGCTTTCATGCTGAGAATGAAAAGGTGTGGGCAGCTGGGATAAGAATTAAACAGAGCGAAATTACTTCCTTCCTCCACTTCCTCCCTGCACCTCTCTATAAAATAGTTCCTCCTTGGCTGAAATTTCCTTCTGATTTCATGCCAAGCATTTTTCCAGTGGTTCACTCTCACCCAACGCCTGTCATTTCCAATCAACTTTCCTTCTTCCTAGCTCCTCTCCACTTTTGCTTTATCCTATTAACCCTGGAGGTTGCTTTCTGCATGTCCATGCTCCCTGACAACTTGTTGATCTAGCGCGCTAATTTCGGGACGACTCTCTCCCCTCTCCTATCATAAACAGCCACGCACGATTTGGCAGACATTTCCATCATCAGTGTTTATGATCATAACTGCACGTGCTTGAAAGCAGCAGGAAGTTTTCAATACAACTGTCATTAAGACAAGTGAAAAATTCATATAACATGTTGCAAAAACATCTTCCCCTCAAAGGAATAAATGATATAACAACATTTAACGCTACCGATACAGATAAAAGTGGATAGCGGAGCAGCGCAGGGTCATACACATCAGGGAGATGGCATTCAATAAGGAGCTCTGAGACATGCGGAGAGGGGCACAAACAAAATGGAGGGGAAAACTCACGGAACAACGCTCAAACATCACATTCCTGGAGACAAGTGGCAACCATTTGAAGATGATGTTGGTTGACTGTCAGTTTTTTAGCATAACATGTTGAATGTGTTTATGTTTTGAGGCCAGGGCCCAACCTACAAAACTGGGTTCTGGAGGGAAACTTTCCCAAAGTTTTGGGGGCATTTGAATTGGGGGTTTCCATGAGCATTTTCACCGGAGGTTTTCACTGAGCTCCCGCTCTGGTTTTCTTAGGTGCTTGTACAGACAGCTCGGATAGAGGGATATACATACACAGCCTACATTTTGAAATGTGACTAATGATTTTGGGTGCCTCCTTTTTTAATTGCCCAACTAGACAGACCATGAAAGAGCCTGATTTTCAGAAAGTGCTGAGCACTTGCCCTCTGAAAATCATGCTCCTTTAAGGTCTCTCAAGCTAGGCACCCAAAACCATCAGTCACTTCAGACAGCGTGTGTGCGCGCCTAGACACTCACATATACATATGTAGGTTAATATCCCCAATAGCTCCAAGCATTATAGTGCTATAGAGGTGGGAGGAGAGAGACGACTCCTCTTTCACGAAGGGTAGCTTCCATTCATTACTATTTACACAGTGCTTTCAAGGTGTAAAGAGCTAGGAGTGTTTGAGAATCAAGTGCTGTAGCTGGATTTTAAAAGGAGCTGGTTAATGTTACAGATTGTTTGTAGTTACAGATGCTAAAATAAAAGGTAAGCAGATCTCACGCGTCAGGACATGAGATGACCACAAGCAGCCATTTGCATTCAGAGATCTTTTTGCCTTCCCCTAACACATCAGGTATGGCAATATATGGAAACAGAATTTGCTGAAGCAGAGTAGATCAGTCATTCGCATCTGGTATGCTGTCTCTGTCAGTGGCCAATATGCAAACGCTTCAGAGGAAGGTGAAAGGAAAATGTCATACACCTGGCTGATTAGGCAATACTGGTTAAGCTAGGGGTGGGGCAGAGATCTCCTTCCTGACCCCTCTGGAAATCAAATAATGTTCTGAAGCATGAGATTTGATTATCACTCAGCATGCATGACTGCAGAGGTTATTGCTGATCATAACATTATCCAGACCGTTTAAAAATGCAGCTACAATATTGGATTATCCTATTATCATTCTGCATCTTCAGAGCCCTGTACAAACATTAACTAATTAGTCCCCACGACTTTGGTGTATTATTATCCCCATTTTACAGGTGAGTAAAGAGAGGCTAATAATCTGATTTACAGAGGTGCTGTGCACTGAACTCCCATTTATGCTCATGGGAGAGAGAGCCTGGTTTTCAGAGGTGCTACATACCTCTAAGTGACTAGCCAAGGCCACATGGGCAAGTCTGTGGCAGAACCTGAAACAGTCTGCAGACACTCCTGGCTCTTAGTCCTGTATTCAGATCCATTAGAATATACTGCTTCTCTTACTTGCTGCAGTAGCAAACATCACATTGCTACCAAGTCCAGCCTCTTCTAAATCCATTTGCTACTTATCAACAGCCTTATATAGCTCTGCTGCTAGGTACAGTATGCTCTTTTATGATCAGGCCCCAGAAGCTCTAATCCTTCAGTGTGTATTTCACACACGGAATATCGCTTTCTGTCAATGACCAACTGCTGCCAGACACTTTGGTCCCTTCCTGGGGCATGTTTCCTGAGGACTGAAATGTTTTGATCAAACTAAAGTCTCTGGGCTTAATATATGGGTATCTGGGTAAAAATTAATAGTCTGTGATACATAAGAGGTTAGACTAGATGATCTAATAGTCACTTCTGGGCTTAAACTCTATGAAATTTCAAATTAAGATCAACAATCAAACCAGAGAATCTCCTGAGGATAACAAGATTGCTACTGAGGGATAGCTCAGTGGTTTGAGCATTGGCCTGCTAAACCCAAGGTTGTAAGTTCAATCCTTGAGGGGGCTATTTAGGGATCTGGGGCAAAAATTGGGGATTGGTCCTGCTTTGAGCAGCGGGTTGGACTAGATGACCTCCTGAGGTCCCTTCCACCTCTTGTATTCTATAGTATAATGAAAGAATATATGTGATCACTAAACTAGCATGTGTTTTTTGGGGGGGAGGGATAACTCAGTGGTATGAGCATTGGCCTGCTAAACCTCTTGTATTCTATAGTATAATGAAAGAATATATGTGATCACTAAACTAGCATGTGTTTTTTTGGGGGGGAGGGATAACTCAGTGGTATGAGCATTGGCCTGCTAAACCCAGGGTTGCGATTTCAATCCTTGAGGGGGCCATTTGGGATCTGAGGCAAATATTGGGGATTGGTCCTGCTTTGATCAGGGGGTTGGACTAGATGACCTCCTGAGGTCCCTTCCAACCCTGACAATCTATGATTCTACATACAGGTATGCTGGAGGGTCACAACATTATACCCAGAAGCTCACAGATAACCAGTCAGAAGATGCATAAGACGGAAGAGCAAACAGTCTGACAAATATAATAGATTCCGTTCAACAACTCTAGGGTGGAGATTTACAAGTTGCAGCAAATCTATTCAGCCTCTTCTCAGTATGCTTAAAAAGCAAACACCCTTCTGCAGGATCCCCCACACCAGTCAGGTCCCCTAGTTCATAACTGAAAGCCAGTGACATTTTTCTGTCAGCAAGTTCAGTCCTGTCCTTCGAAAATCAAGCTTTGTTCTGTCTGCCTCATATGTCACCACCAACTTGGGTTCTACCATCAGAGCTGTGCTGGTCGGGTCTGAGATAGAGTGGGACCTAGCTGTCTCTCCTCTGCAGCTGTACTGGCCTTACACTAAAACCTTGCGTTTGTCAGTAAAATAAGCAGCTATGCATCCAGAAGACATTAAAGGAGCTGATATCTGCAGTAACAAGGTACCATTTGTATGTTATTTTCTATCTGCAATCACAGGTTAGGGGTTGTCCTCTCCCTGCAGTCCCTTTGGCAGTAACTTTCACATCAGCATCTTGCAGGGATAACAGCAAAATGGTAGCATGTGGTGTAGGGGTTACTAGACATAGCAGCTTGAGCGAGGTCTGAACAAAGTGTCAGAGGAATGGTATGCTCCTAAACCCTATCCACACTACAGGCACAGTTATAAGCATTAACACTGCTCCAATCCACACCTAATAATGATCCAAACCATGTTCAAAAACCACATATAAACTAACCGGGACCTATCTACATGACAATTACAACTACAGACAGGGACTCAGTTACAACATGAAGGCCCCCGACTCTTTTCCAACACATTTCTTTTGGTGTAGAAGAGATGGAACTTTGCCCGTTCCCTAAACTGGGCGCAAGCCAAGCCAACTGAAGTGCAGACGCACTGCATAGCTGAGACTATGCGGTGTTATTAGAGAGTCAGGGCACGCAACCCGTCAGTGACGTCACAGTAAAATGGCTGTAAGAGGGGGGTAAATCCATGGTTGCAACAAGAATAGGTGGTATAAAAGTCTCTCTGTAACTGTACTCGCAGCAACTACCGACGAACACCGCTGTTGTTAGCCTGTTTCAAGCCCTAGCTTGGATATGGGCCTGTTAGAATGATGTTGGAGTATTAAAAATACTTGACGTGCACTGATTTGCAAGAAGACACAAAATACAATCTATTCAAGCCTGTCTCTTCTGAGTCCCGTAATTACGTGCCACGAGAAATAAATACGTTTCTCAGCTTAACTGTAATTTTTTGCAAGCGATCAATATTTATTGCCTAATCACATTTTCCATATTGCAAGTTAATGGTGTCACTCTCGCATGGGGCCAGAGTACTACACAGAGGCCATGCAAAGCTTCACTTGTAGAAACTGCAATCACGGAGCCAGCTCTTGTCGCAGCCTTTACAAAAGGATTTCCACTCAAGCGGCTCATCTTTAATCATTATAAAAGCACAGAAGTTTAATCCATTTTTGATGTAAGCGCTAATAGCTTTGTGTCCTTGAAGTTCAAAGTGGTCTTCGTGCATGTCGCTAATTAGCCGAGCAAGCAGCCATTCAGCTCCCTCTCATGTTTCTAATTAGATCCTTAACAACAAACAAATGTCAACCTTACAAAGGCTGTGCTACATTCTCCTCCATTAGTTAAACAGTTTGGGAGGGATGCAGATGCCATTTTTATGCCATTTTCCCCGTTGGAACATCTTGCACCCTAGTCCGAGACCTCATCTAATCTCCAGGCTGGATGACGTCACTTGGTTAGGCTACCGTCGAGTGATGAGGCCAGAGATGTCTGTGGCTTGGATGCACGTACTGGTGAGTGGTTCTGCAGGCTTACAAGGGGCTGAGGATGCAAACCTGGCTAGGCAGACATTTTGCATGATAAGGGAAAGGGAGACAGCCCAGAATGCTCGCTGTGCTGCTGTGACACTTCAAAGGGACAGGATGGAGGACAGAGCTGCAGCTTGGGTGAGTGCCAACAAAATAAACACAAGGATTGAGAGTACTTAGGCCTTGTTTACGCTTCTTTTTTGGGGGGGAGGGAGAATCTCCCACTGGTAGGAGTGACAGGGCTCAGGTGGCTGCTGGCCCAGTCTCATCTATATCTGCTCTGAGCTGAGGAGGGTTACCAAGTGATAAAAATGCCAGTGTCCTGTAAACTACTGCTAGCACCATGGCGGCCAGTGCTGGAAGCTGCTCAAAAGAGCCTATTCTAGCTACAACCACCACTATTTAGCATGTGGCAGTTGGTTGATCAGACTGTATGATGCACGTTTAATTTGTGGAAACACCCTCCACCCACCCAAAGTTGCCACACCGTCCTTTCCCCTCTTCTGAAGTGATGCCACATCTGAGCAGAGAGGGACTCCAGGAAACAGCAGCCCAGAATGCTTTTTGTCTTTCCTCTGGCGCTTCCAAGGAGCAGCACAAGTAACAAAAGGGATGGGGCCCATGCACCGTCAGTTTGACAGCTGATTCAAAGCCTCCAAACCAGACTAGAAAGCCACATCTCCAACACAAGGCTTCCCTTGCCAAAGGTTCTGAGCACATGTGCACGTGGGGAGTTCAATCTGGCACGTAGCTTGCATCATCATCACCAAATCATTTCATTACTGTCCACAGACTGCACCAAAATAGGTCCACAGCACACACTCGCATGTCTTATCAGTTAAGCCAAGGCAGCCAAACAATAATAATTTATAGAAATACTATATGTGAATAAATTCTGACTTTTCAGACATTTTACAAACAGGTATCAATCTAATGGTACTGGAATTTAAAGTTAATTTAAAATCTAACGTATTGTAACACTTTAGATACTTTACGCTAAATGCTCAGGACTGTTTTCTTTCACTTCTACTGCACCTTCCCCACTCTCCTCCCTTTCCCACCCACTTCCCTCCTCCTGCTTTGGGTAACTGTAATGCCTTTACATTTCAAAAGAAATTGACTCAGATTTTAGTTTATTTAGGTTGTAAACTCTTTGGGGGCAGAGATCGTCTTGGTGTTTGTACAGCACCTAGCCCAAGGGGGGTTTGGGGACACAACACCTAATATTGACATGGCTGTAATACATGATGAAGTTTTCCTCTCCTTCTAACATAGTACTGCAATGAAGTGTTTATCATGAGATAAGGTAAATGGCTCTTTTCTAATTTCAACTCTTTGGCTTCAGAGCTGGCGTTTTCTGATGTGCCTAAGGGAGTTAGGAACCCAACTCCCTTTGAAAGTAACTTCCCTTGAGACACTTGCAAATCTCATACCAGATTCCTTTCTTGGCCCTCCCAAATCAACTCTCAATGCTCCTCCAGCCTCTATGCTCTTTTAAAGTGGCGGACTTAGACTCCGATCCTGAAAAATGCTTTCGGAAAGTGGCTGTGGTTTGCCCCACTACCTGTGGATGTCAAGTGACACAAGCAAACGTTTGCAGAACCAGGACCTGAGGTTGAATCCTGTGAAGTGCTGAGAACCCTGAGTTCCCATCGATTTCAATGGATGTTGAGTGTGCTCAGCACATTGCAGGATCTGACCCATCTCAGATTTTGAGGAGAAAGTCCTAACAGACTTGCACATGCCTGTCCATGGCTTACCCCTTTACTGACATCCTACCAAGAGGCAAACAGGGAAAGTTTTTTACCTGTAATCTTGCTCTCACATGAAATTATTTACTAATAATTTTGCTATTTAAAGTGAGGGAAGAGCAAACCTCTCTGGCATGATCACCTCTTATTGGAGGATAAGAAATCTGTTGCTACTTATACCATGGGCAACCACATTTGCATTAATTGTTTATCACAGCCTGGACAGACCTTTTATTAATATTAATGAGTAACTGGGAACAAAGGGCCCCTTTATTTTTAGCCTACTCTAATTGCGTAGTAATTACTCATCTACAAAACAAATGAGCCGAACTCCATTGCCATGGCAACAGAAACTTCGGCCTCCCACTGTAACACATTAACCGGCTATCATTTCTGTTAATTTTAAATTGAAGCCTTTTGTACAATAACAGGCAGTGGAAGAGCCAAATTAAAACAAAACTGGGACTTCATTTTACTTAATATTTTAATTCACAGTAGTAATTCACATTCTGCTCCTAAAGCATCTCCTTCATACACACACCTGCCTATGGATCACTGTATGGAAACATGCAGGACTGTACAGAAAAGGGAAAGGAAAAAAACCCACCCTCGTTCTATGGAAGATCATCTTCTACCAGGAGTTTACACAAGGCACAGGTATTAAACTGATTAGAATTAACTAGCCAAACATGTATATGATATTAAGCAATTATGGGTGAGGCAACTGCACTGACAGATAAGCAAAAGAAAAAGTCATTCCAAGAGTGAAGCTAAAAGAGACCAGTCCATCCAATTAAGCCAGAGGTTCTGAAACTCCTTCATAGCGCGGTCTGCATTTTAACAGAGAAATCAGCTCTTGGAAAGCCTCCCATTCTATTCATGTCTGCATTTGTTTAGTTGGAAAAGTAACACGGTATTAGGAAAGTATTCTAGGCTTCCCCCTTTAATGCTATTCTGCAACTGGAAGTAAAGAGACACCAGCACCATGCGATCAAACAGCTCTGCACTAAATTGAGTAGGAATCAGATTTTGCCCTTAGATGCTGCATGTTTTCCAGGCAAGTCGCCCACATAGTATTTTGTCCTTGGTACCACAGGTCGTAGCTGCAGTTTTCTATGAGCAAAAAAGATAGCGAGAGGACATAGATGGGGGGATGGTAGAGGGGGGTGTTATGTACTCTGAACAATGATGCCAAAACAAGAAAGAGCACACTGATGTTATTCTAGGACACCAGGAGGAGTTTTTCTAGCCTTATAATGCTCAGAAGTTTCCAAACTGTTCCACGTGAATGCTGCCATTGACATTAGAGGAAATGAATCTCCTACCTACAGACCTTATCCAGCACCCATTGAAGGCACTGGGAATCTCTGTAGCATAAGGGCAAAACATTAGCAGTGACCACATAGGAGCCATCATTAGGCCACCTTTAAGGCAATCATTGTTTGCCATGACACTTGAGACACAGCCCTTAGGGAAGAGTCAATGGAGACCTAAAGAGATTTTGAAAGAAAAATGGAAGCCATCTGAGTGAAGTCAGGGTATAACAATAATCCTTTGCGCTCATGTGGTACTTTCCCACAAAGTGCTGTGGCTATGCTAATTGTATCTCCCCCCACCCTGATAGGTAATATTCCCCCCATTGTACAGAGAGGAAAACTGAGGCACAGAACCCTGAAGTGACTTGCACATAGTCACACATTGATTCAGAGGAATACAGCCCTTGGTTCTGATCCTTTGCTGCAATTACCAAACAACACTCAAATGAACTTGCTGTCTGACTTTTTTTCCACCCAATAGTGAAGGTCCGTATAACTAACGTTCAATTCTACTTTCCCTGGCTTTTATTATCCCTTCAAGTTAATGCCAAGGCAGATGGATACAAAAGTTTGCTGTAGTGAAAAGACCTCTGTATCCTTTTTACTTGCCTGTATCTCAAATAGAAAGGGGGGGGGGAGGGAGAGAAAAAGATTGTCTCTGTACTCACTGTATTTAACTTTCTCCTGCGTTTCGGGGTCAAATTATTTGAAAATACTAGTGTAAAAGCTTGTAAAATGTGTGTGGTTTACACCTTTAGCAGCTACTCTGCATAGAAGGTATCACGCTCAATTTGTACTGCCTTGTTGGGTTGTGATTCAGCAAGATTCTTAAGCAGGTGCTTAACTTTAAACATGTAACTAGTTCCATTGAAATCAACTGGACTATTCACATGCTTAAATTTAGGCACATACTTAAACTCTTTCCTGAACTGGGGCCTGATTGGTTTCAAACCTTGCTGATAACTCACGTAAGGGCTTGTTACATCATGTAAAATAAAGCTGCATTCCAACAACTAGGAGCTTTGTCCCTAAAAAAAAATCTGAATGACATTAACTGGCTGTTCCAGCACTTTGCTAGAATAGAGTCAAATCTACTTGTCAAGCGTAAAACTTTCAGTGCTCTGAAACGGAAACATTCTCCTGAATGCATGATTAGCCTGTTTGGATCACAATACCGTTCAAGCTTATGTGGAGCCACCACTTGGTGTGTGTCAAGAGAGGCACCCTGGTACCCGGAATGATCTCTGTGGACAACTGTTTTCCCATTGAAAATAATTCCACTGACTGAAAAAACCATTAAAAGTTAGCTACTATATTCATTAAAGATTAACTCATGCTGTACTTAAGTCTGTACTTCAGAGCTGGTCACTAATTGCCCTGGAGATGATTTATCAAGTGCACAGGGTTTTCTATTACAAAGTTATTGATTAAAGCTGATGTATTTTAACCACAATAGACTTCAAGCAGGAGCCCTGTAAAATGACTATAACCAAGGTCAGTGCCTGGCACAGCAGCAGATTATTTTAAATGTGCTGAAATTTTTATATGGCTCCGTAAGAGGTTCAGTTCCTCAAGGATAAATAAAACGTTTCCAACAATAAAATAATATAAACAGGTATTTTGTGGGGTTTGAGCCCTGGAAGGCACTTCCAGGCATATGTTTTCTATAATGGCTTTGAAATTATCTTGGATCAACGTATGACTTTAGACCTGTAATAGAAATGATTCTGCTTTAATTCCCTTTTTAAAAAACGAAACAAAACAACCCCGCGTCCTTCAGGGAAGTAATTGCAGAGCACATAAAATAGCGAGGAGAAGAGAGGTGTCACTAACAAGGCTGAAAAAACACCTCTCAAGGAAATGCATGACCTCATCTCTACAGCCGTGTTGCACATGCCTAGAAGAAAATGGAGTATTTCCCCTTCAGACATGTGCTTATTCAGCACAGAGTTTGGTTTCTTTTACTTCTATTCCTATAACAGGAGACATTTTCCTTTTGTTTGCATTCAACTGTTTAATCCACAAGATAGAAGAGCTCATTTAACCGACTGGGAATGAAGGAGTCCTACAGCAAGGACACACCATTATGTAGGTACAAAATGGTTGGGGTTCTTCCATTTCATGCCTTCTTCTCAGACCAACATTTTCAGACGCAGCCTTAATATTATAAAGATGAGCAAAGGATAAAAATCTTGAGCAGCTGCTAATTTTTAGATGCATCAACTCTGCAGAGTGTTCCAGTTGCCAGCCTCTGTCAAGTAATTACTGGATGTTCCAGTGGAGTGAGAAATTTCAGCCTGCTTCCTTTTCCCAGGTGGTCTGCTTGTTAGGTTCTGGTTTTTCAGATTACATGGCTTGGATTAAATTTTATGTATTTTTATATAGTAAAATAAAAAAAGGAGTGCAGTTCCATTTGAGCTGTCACTCCAAAGGAAAATATCCTAAATCGGCAGTATAAATTCCAAGTTGGTTCATCATTAGATTGTTCAGCTGTTGGTCCTTATGACATTTCAGCGTGTTGATCTAGATTTCCCTCATTCCACACACACAGACCGACTGTTGTCCCACTATTTTATTACTATAATTTGCTAACACAATCAGTGCTTAATGACAAGACTAAATATTTTTAGTGCACCTTATTTAAGTGTAAGACATGGATTTCTACACCCTCTGCAATTTGCCGCTCAGCTAACTTTTAGATACATTCCTCATTTCATCATGTCTTGCACATTAAACAGTGGGTCCCCACATCTCTGCAACAGATTGAAATCTAAGGGGTAAATTATTCCCGTCTCTCCCTTTGATGTATAAGCGTTGCAACTCTTCACTAGCAAAAAGGGAAATCTTGTGCACCATGCATCCAGCAGATAGTACAGATGTCTATAGGATTGTGATTGTGTCAACTACATCCAAGAAGTTCTTTGGCTAATTTATTTTGCTCTATCAGAGGTAAGGAGCAAATGCAAATTCTTAATTGCATCTGGAAAGCACATTCCAGATACTTTGTTTCTTTCAATAACATTTGCTGAGATAAGTGTCCTGAAGACTACATTGAACACACTCTGTAGGCTATGAATGTGCTCAAAACTAACATTTAGGCCACAGGAAGAGCTCCTAATTCTATTGGAGGGAGATGGGGGGAGTATGAGCACCGTAGGGGAACTTTTCTACTCCCAGCAGGATATTTTCTGACAAACAACAAACTAAAATGAAAAAAAAGTGTAATTCAGGACTTGAATTACTAGCTGTTAAATCTATTCACTGCTGATTCATTTTGAAAACAATTTAAAAAGTTAAGTGCATAAAACTGGGTGCAAAAAGCAAAGACATTTGTTGGCTCAATGGCAAAGATGATGAACTTGTCTTTTACTCCTAATGCTGGTATTTATGAAATGTTAAATCTTAATTTAAAAATGTTCCCTTAAGCCCAGCGACATGGCAATGAATACAAACCATGACTAGCACAGAGTCTGTTGCATAACAAGATTTGAGGTTTATGACCTAAAAACAATTCCCTTGTGTCTCAGGAGAGTCGGGTAGGAAGCTGTTTTACATACATTATATTATTTAGCTATCTTATGGGGTGGTTTGCATTTTGCACAAACAATTTAAGACCTGCAAAGAATGATTCTATGGGCTAATGCAGACAGTTGAGGGATTAATGAGGAAATCATGATTACAAATGATTTAAAACAAAACCTTAATTTTCTAATACAAACTAAAACAACAGAACATATTCATATTCAAAGATCTAATTCCCAGGATTTTTAATTTGAAAAATAAGGTAAATTTACTATCAACATAAGAGTACGTGTGAGTTCTTGTGGTGGGAAAGGATGTAGGTTAGCTACAGCCACGTTCAGTTTATAAATTCAGATAATGGGGTTTAACAAATACAGTACTATGGATCCAAGCCTTTAGGAGTACACTGGTTTCTTGACAGCCCTACTCTTCCAATCAAACCAATGCTATGCTTTTGACGGACACGCTATTTCAAGCTGATGATATCTATATCAACTCAACAATGCATGTTCTACAACTACATCTACTGCTACCAGTACGACGACTACAGTGCATGCATTTAGTTCAGTCCCACAGATACATACACTCTAAGAACAGGCAAGGGGAGGTGTGAAATGTTTTACGGTACGACAGGTGTTTTGTTTTTTTTTAAGTAAGGGAAATTAATAAAAACATAAAAAGAAAGTGTACAAAAAAAAAAAAGAGACATTTCTCAAGAGTTGATATGAGTTGTTTCTTGAACCGTTTCATCTGAACAAGCAAAAAACATGCAACCAGCTGCTACTAACAAGAAGCTGGACACTGAGAGAGGATTAATAGGTGTGGACAAACCTTCCCGCTGAGCGCGCTCAGAAGAGTGTTTGAGAGGAGGTGTGCACGTCCGAGTGTAAGAGAGGCCGGAAAGAATGCCTCAGAGACACCCTCTCTCACAGCAGCCCCAACCAAGCAAGAGAGAAAACAACAAAAACATAACTGCTCACACTCACCATCAAGGTCAGTAGCTCACGTTACTAGATTTGTTATAGCTGGCAAGTATAAAGTACAGTAAGGGGTTGTTGGGGGCTCAGGGATCAAAGGCAGCATTTGCAGTTGGAGACTGGCAAGATGTTAAGGGTTGGGGGGAGAGGGGGAAAGAGGCATATGTCCTTAGCTTCAAACCACAAGAGAGTCCTGAGCCTTCTCTGCCTTATACCTCTTGTCATCGTTTATACTGGGCAGAGTGGGTGTAAAATGTTGCCCTTCTGATTTGCTCATGTTTTTGCCCCCACTTTGAATGACTGCACCAAGTGTCAAGCAGTGAAAAATCAGGCCCGTTGTATTATTATTTTATTCTCCACTCATCAGGGAGGAATAGTTAACAGTAACAAGCTGGGGAGCACACTAAGACTATCTGGTGGGGGGGAAAAAACCCAACAACTTTCTGCCAAATTTTATTTTGTTTTCCGTTTTTGGGGGTTTTTTTCTTCCAAATTAATCCCCCCTCCCAAGTGTAAGATAAAAATGTTTTCTTCCCTCTGTTTTCCCTTTTTTTTAAACAATACTTACAAGACAAAAATGATTGCGCTCAAAATATGCCAGGTGAAATTAAAAGAAATGTGACACTGATAGTGAAATTGTCTAGGAGGAGTTTGCAGCATTCAGACTTTCAATCTTGCTAATTTTACATGGCCCAGGTCCCAATTCATTAAAAAAAAATACAAGGAGGGATGAGGTTATCAAAGCCAACTAGAGAATTTAGCCACACAGGTCCCACGGAAGTGAATGGGAACCGTGTGGCTAAATCTAAGTCAGTTTAGAAAAATTTCACCCATTGCTTCTACATGGGGCTGTTGGTTGGGTGCGTGATTTATAAAGGGACGCATCAAAGCATAAACCTCCCAGTCTGGGAGAAGAGTTTAGCAAGTGTGAATTTATGAATGACACTGAATACAAACACAGGGAAATGTCCCTTTCTACTGATCACAGGAGTTACTGTTGCAATTGGTATCAGACCTTATTCCATCTAATAATAGTAATTGGTGGTTGTATTCCCATAAGTAGAAATATGACAAAAAAATTTAAAAAAAGAAAGAAAAAGGGAGAAAAGGAAACAGAAGCCCACAATGTGCAGAATCACAAAAATGATTACTGACCAAAATAGGTTCATGACATTAACACAGCTGACATGCAAGTTAACTGCACCCCAGGCTGAAATAATCTAGGCATATTCCTTTGATGATTATTAAGCAAACATGCAAATTTTACACAGTACATGTAAGAACACCATCTTAGGTTACACAGAGGTCATCAATGCCCAGACAACACGGTGATGGGGCTTTAGAAATGCATTAGACAAAGTCTTGCCTGGAAGTGTGCATGCATTTTGGGTGCTGAACAGATCTTAGTTTGCTTATGTTCCATATTTTTGAAAGAGCTCAACTCCCTAAATAAAGTGGCCAGTCTTTTACTGGGAATGCTGGGAGCTGCTGAGCACAAAACACTTCTGTAAATCTTGCCACTTTGTTTAGGTGTCTGAATGGGAGCTGTTGGTGCGGAGATCTTCGCAAAAAACTGGCACTAGAAATGTTCCAAGATTCATGTCCAAAAAGGTAGCTATATAAAAAATGCATTGAAGTGAACATGAAAGTTTTGGGAGTGCACTTAAGCTCTGATCCTGCAAACATTTATGTATGTGCTTAGCTTTACTGCTGTAAAAAGCCCCCTTGAAATCAATGAAACTACTCATGGGAGTAAAGTTAAGCACATGCTTAAGTGTTTTCAGGATCATGGCCTGAATTTTCAAAGGAATTGGCATCTGTGGAAAGTGGAGCTCTGATTTATCCACAGAGAAGATATAGCCAGGGCAGCACAAATAGAACTGCCCCAATAATGTGCAGTGGAATAGTGGGGAACGGGGGTGGAGGGGGGGGCGTGTTTCTGTTGTCCATTCATTCTCTTTGACTTTACTCAGACTGACAACAAAAGGAAGCCAATGAGTGCCAGTCGTGCTGCATTCTGCATTTTTAATCATAAAAGCATATGAGGGGATTGTGCACATTTGCAAAAACATTTTTCTTGTAATGAATCGGGCCCATACACTGTAAGATGAGATTTATCATACTCCATTGCTCCTGAATACAATTCACTACCATTGCTGTATGAAAGTGACAAGCCCAAGATGCCCTGTTCAACAACTCTCTTTAGATGGAAATGACTGCAAATAAAACACCATCGTTCCACAGAACACATTTCACTACAAATGTAAACAGCCTCTAGTTTAAGAAGTTTGACAATCTCTTTCTTCCTCCTTGAGATTACGGGTGAGATTGGTGAGTTTTGTTTTTTTGTTTTGGGGCATGCATACAATTTTGAGACTTGAAAGGCATTTCCAAACTCCATACTGCTCTTTAAACTTGCCAGGAAGGGTGGTGCTAATTTAGGGTTAGATTTAGTTTCGTATTGCACGTTCAAATAAAAATAATAAAATTAAAAAAAACCCCACACTAAAAAAAACCCCACACTAAAAAAAAAATGATTTCAGGCACAGAATTGATTGATGCTCAGTTCAATTGTAATGGCGAACCAAAAGCACTCTGATTAAAAAAATAGTAATAATGGAAGCAACGTTAATCTAGCCAAACCCTCTGCGCCTTGCTAAGGGGCAACTCACCAGGTCTGTTAGTACTTAAAACAAAACCTGAAGGGCAAAAGACGAGGAAGAGACAGTGACAATTAAGTCCATTTTCCTCAATTAATAGGTGAAATCAATTTTTCTTCCCTTTAAAGAAAGGGAGGAGGGAGAAAGAAAGAGAAGGAAAAATATTCCCACAGCTGTCTGGCAAGTCACCCCTTAGGCTTTCTCCACATGCCACAAAATAAAACTGGTACAGATGATCCTTTGTAGCCCCGCAAGCAGTGCCAGTTTGCATGGAACGGAGTTCTCCTGACATCTTACTTTGGACTCCACAGAATTAGGGTCTCACTCAATGCATATTTGGGTATTAGTCCTCAATAGCCTTTTTTTTTTTTTTTCTTTTTCCTTTTCCTTTTATTTATTTATTTATTTTTTTTAAGAGCCTAGCTAACCAGCGTAGAAGTTCCACACAGGTCACTGAAAACCTCTACTCTAGGATCAAATCGTGAGTAAGCTGGAAACATTCTTTGCTGCGTGTCTTATGTGTACAATGTTGAGCAAAACCGCACTGAAGCGGTTGGGGAGTTGAATGCCAGGTAGCAAGAACGTTTTCTCAAAACTCCCTGCCTCCCTAGATGTCCCTTCATCATTAGCAAGAACAAATGGTAAGATGAATTCACAGGATGATACATAAATGTTGAATGTACCTGTGAGAGCAGGTAAATCTACTGAGAAGGCATCACTATACCCTTTGTTCTTGCTCAGGGTTTATAAAATGTGTTCAGTCACCACTGTACAATCAAGACACAGGATAGTATGCAGACACAGAACAGGGTGTGCTGGTAAGTTAACAGCCCACTCATGACTGTACTGAACATTTAATTACTTAAGCAAAGCGCTAATTCACATGTTTCCCTACATTGAAATTCTAGGGTAATAACTGTAATTGGTAACTATTTATTTATTTCCCTTAAGGGGGGAAAAAAAAGCGTTTGGAAGGACAGAGAGAAAAGCTTTAACATTTCTCGTGAAGCTTAGGCCGCAGTTTGCAGTAGGTAACAAGAGCAGCACTCTGAGAAACAAAAACTAAGCTTTAAATGGCAGGAAAATGAAAAACGATACTTTGGAAACCAACAATACATGTGCTTTCAGCCGGGCCACTTTGATTTGGCTCCAGGTAACGTTTATTGATTGCCTGTACTTCAGGCAGCATTTACAGCTGTACCACCCCAATTAGAGTTCAAAGGAAAGCAGATCTTGAGTGCATATATGAACATTTTAGGATCTCTTCTAATCTACTGTAGCAGATGTGATGCTTTTGTCTCCAGGTTAACAGGAAGCTCTGTGCTAGTAAATTACCATCCTGGTAACCAGCTAGTTCCAGGGGAAAGAATACTATTTTGTTGGGAGGTGGGACCAAGAAAGGTATTTTTAAAAATAAATCCGTAGGACACCTTGCCATGATATCTTACTGGGGGCAATCATTCAAGGCACAAATCTGGGTGGTGTGGTTTGATCTCGCAGCCATTGGAGCATTAACGGCAGAGAGCAAATGCTGCATTGTTGACCCAGTGCAAACTTCACATGAGAAATGAAAACTTTTTTTTTTTGGTCCTTTAGGATCTTTAATTTAAAAATAAATAAATGAACGATACCAAAAAACCCCCACTACCCTGGGTTTGCCAGTTCTTATGTAAACCTCATGTAAGGTGCTCCAGGCCTCATGGCCTCTGCTTGTAGTGTGTGTGTGTGTTTTTTTTTTTCAGGTCCCCAGGATAAGTGTGAGGAAAATCAGAGTAATGATGGACAGCTGCAGCCACATAGAATGCCAACAGAGCTTTT
This sequence comes from Chelonia mydas, assembly GCF_015237465.2. Lineage (NCBI taxonomy): Eukaryota > Metazoa > Chordata > Testudines > Cheloniidae > Chelonia > Chelonia mydas. The sequence goes on from NC_051257.2 coordinate 8,634,632, forward strand.
ACCTTCCCCTGCATTCTGAGGGTATGCCATGTAGCAGCCTCTTCCACCGGCCCCCCTACCTGATCCTCTTGCTGCCGCCACCGCTGCTGCTGCTACTGGTCCATAGGCTGCTGCCGGAAAACCTAGCCACGGAAAGAAGGAGAAGGGTAAAGGGAAAAATCCAATGAAAAGCAGGTGTAACCAAACCAATCAAACAAACAAAAAAAGGGGGGGGGGAGGGGCAAAATACTGTAGCACTTTTGGGGGCAACTATGGTCAATTATGGTCCTATTTTCAAAAGGGGTGGGTGATTCGGGGGTCTGACTTGAGGAACCTTGAGAGAGCCTGATTTACTGACAGAGCTAAGCCTCTGAAAATCAGGTTCCTTTATGGTGTGCCTACTTGGGCATGCAAAATTGAAGCACCTGTGGCCTTCTTTTGAAAATCCTGCCCTAAATCCTCTGCAATGAATTTCAATGGCTGCATGCTCTGATGATGCCTTTTTATCCTGTGCATAGGTCTTCTGAGCCACTGCAAGTTTTAAAGGCAAGATACTGGAGTGAATAAATTCACAGAGGCAGCTTGTAGGATGTGGTTTATATCTTCTTGCTTTCAAACTGTTAGGGCTCAGATCAGTTTTGCAGAACAGTAAGGATACATTTATTTTATTCTTTGCTTATTTGCAAGAGGAAAGCAATATGCTGATTTACAGACAAGACAGTAATCAAAATTACAGGGGGGTCCTTGGTTCAAGAACACAGGTTTGCTGGGATACAGTAAAAAATTTTTCACTTGGATGCATTTAAAAAAAAAAAAGCAGCTTTCTAAAGCAAAACAGCAGCAGATCAAGGAATTTCAGGTACCACATACCCTGATGCTGTGAAACTGCAAAAAAATGAGCTGCACACTAGCAACACTGTGGTTCCTAATTTAATTCATTTAAAAAAATCTGCCAGAGACACTGGATTTATTTATTTTTCAGTAAGCAAAGACAGGGGAAAAGGTGATCAACAAAAACACCAGATGCCCTTGCTGCAAAGGACAGCAAGAGGCTCTGAAGGGTTCCTGGTCTTTGCAGAATTCCAGCTGCTGATATTAGTTTTGATGACCCAAGACGGGGCAAACTGTCAGGGAACACAGCTTCTGTGCCACACTGAAGAGACCACAGAAAAACAACTGCGACTTTAAAGAAGCAGTTGGGACAGCAGAAGAGAGCAGAACAAACTAGAGAGAGAGACAGAGAGAGAAAGAGTTCCAGATAAATCAGCAAACTACAAGCCCACTAACTCTAGTACTATCATCCCAGCTACACGTAACCAGGGGAAAAACTGAATAAAGAACAGCTAGGCGAGAGTGACTCTAAGCTACTTTAAAACATCAATTAAAAAAGACATACTTGCATTTAAATACGGTAATAGGGCTGTTAGGGGGGGAAAAAAAAGTCTATGTAAATATATGCACAGCTACCTCAGGCTATTGTCTGAGGCTGTTCCCAAAATACAGAACATGTGCACAAACACAGCAAATCAAGTTATTATTCAACACTGACACAAGCCTGTTTGCTCTGATTATGATGCTGAATTGTTACAAACACTGAAGAGTAAGATACCGGCAGGATTTATTTGGGGTGATAGGGTCAAAAGCCTAAGTCTCCTCTACCCCCCTAACCAGGATTGAGGCCTGGTCTACAGTTAAAATTTAGATTGACATAGCTACGTAAAATTCACCCTCCTGAGTGACAACCTAAACCCTGCATAGATGCAGCTAAGTCAACCAAAGAATGCTTCTGTCAACCTAGCTACCGCTGCTCAGGGAGGTGGATTAACTCCATAGATGGAAAACCCCTATACAGTGCCATAGTTTTGCTGCGGTAGTGTAAACGGGCCCCCAGGTACAGGCAGAAGCCTCAATATCCTGCCAGTCTCTACTTTCCTCTTAGCCAGAGCTCGCTGTTACAAAATGGAATTCACTCTTCTGGGGGGAAAACTGCTGGCAGGTCAGAGGCAAGTCTCTGGAACCATATTCTCTTCCCATTAGAAACAAGCCCAAACCCAAACCCTTATCCAGACTTGGACCAATCAGTCAATTAGCGAAATTCCCCAGGGCCTGATGGTACACACAGGGCCAGCTTCGAACAGCTGGGGGGAGAAGGTGTCCCCATTCTCCCAAAGAAATCCCCTTCTCCGTCTAAGATGATGCACAGCCAACCAACCTGCCCAGAAAGCAGCATCCTTCACATTCCCACATCCCATTCTGGACAGGTCCATAGTGAATGTGAAAATTCACAGGCAACCTGTCAACTGCAGGCTTTGTGGGCTCCCTAAGGTGCCCCAGGGGTTCAGATGAGACTTTGATTTTCCATATTATAATATGCCTCTGCCTCCTTCCAGTGTGCGCCCCCGACAGTGAAACCTCCTTCGAAGACAGCGTCAGAAACAGAGCCGGAAAGCATATTTCTCTTGCTCAAGTGCCAGGGACTCCCGGTATTTACTTCAAACGAAGGGCAAAAAAAGCATTACTATGCAAAAGAAGAATGAAATAATGGAGGTGGAGAAGGAAACCAACAGAAAGACCCTGAACAAAAGACGCATTATTCTACTCCAGAGTGTGCTTTGGACAGGTGTGTGAAAAATTAGCTCACAGAAAGGAATTTGTTATCCCAAATCTCGGGGAAAAGCCTCCGCATGACACTGAGTTCCAAACAACTGAAACAGAATCTGATCAACTCAAGCGCTGCTAGGGAAATTCTGCCCCTGTGTGTGGGCGAGTGTTTGGGGCAGGGTGAAAGGACGGTTAGAAGTGTGTGGGGGGGTGGAAGGGTTGGGAGGAGAAGGGGGGACTGATTAATAACCAGGATTCGGAAAACATGGTTACCAATCCTGACCCAGAGAGACTAGCTCCCTCAGCCCACAAGCCTTGAATCAATGCCGCCTACTGAAAATAGATTTGCCAGGCTTCACATTAACATGGTTAATATTTGCACACTACATTGAAGCTGTAATAATAATAATAATTATTATTATTATTCTAGTTATTTACATAATATTTTTCACCCTTAGGTCTCAAAGTGAGCTTTACAAAGGTGGCTAAATAGCACTATCTCCATTTTACGGATAGCTTCTCCGTACCTCAGAGTACCCTAAGTGACTTGCCAAAGGTCACACAGAGAGTCAGTAGCAGAGCTGGGAATAAAACCCAGGTCTCCTGGTTCCCAGCCTGGTCAGTAAAGCATTATGACTCCCTCAGCACTATGTAAAGGGATGTCCCCTCACTGCTGTACTTTATAAACCTCTAAAGTGACCACGCCTGAGTAAGACTTCAGAGAACATCATTTATATTGACAGAATGATCAACCCTCCCATCCTAGGTATCATATGATATTTCTCTTGCACTTATATTCACTGTGCCCAGGTGATCTAGTGCCATAGGTACTCACACATGGGAAGTGAGGCATGACCCACCCACCATCCTACTGAGCTACTACTCACTACTGTGACTCATTAGTGGAGAGGCAGGCGTATGCAACACCTCTGCCTCTCCACCCCCATCTTCATGCATCCAATAGAAACTGTTTTTTAGACAAATACTTCGGCAAAGGTATTTCTCTACATTATAGCAGGTTAGTAACTTCCCCTGACTCCTGGGGTTTAAAACAGCATGGGCTAAAGTGTCCCAAAGGGATGCGCCATTCTATATGTCCAAAGTGCTGTTCCATGTAGAGGGCTAAAATTTGGCTACAGAGAGAGACCACCTATCGCTCTGCAACTTATTATGATCAGTGGGGATTTAGACATGGATGGAGCCAAGGGAAAAACTCCCAGGGGCCCAACGCAGGGTACTATGAGTGGAAAGTACTGGGTTCTGGAACTGCTTGTCAGTGGAGATCAGGAGCTGTCCTACACGCCTATAGCATGAAGTGTAAGACCCACCTCTTTCCACAGGTGAAGGCAATGACTGCGAACTGGCCTCATAACCTTTTCCTGGAGATAAACAGGAGGGTGTTTGGGGCTGGGGTGGAGGCTCCATGGGATGACTGGGGCCTGGATGAAGGTGTCGGGGAGGGGGGAGTGTCACCAATGCCTGTGAACAAGGAGAGCCTTGAGCCAGAATTGGACCCCTTCCCCTTCTGATCCTGTTCCCTTCTTCTTCACTTGGATCCAGCAGGGGGAGCAGCAAGTGGGGAGGCCAAGGGGGTGTCCTGGCTGCCTGCTCAGCAGATGCCGTTGCGGGCTGTTCCAGCAGCCCCGCATCTCATCTGGGACGTGGGAACACCTGGCATCGGCAGCCTTAGTAACCTGACACCTGCTGCCATTCAGGTGTGGGGAGAGGGGACAGCACAGAGAGACGGAAGAGAACAGGGCAACTGCAGTCGAAGCTGGGGGAGGGAGGAACAAAATCTGTGAAGCAAAAGACATGCTGAGCTGAATGGGGCGGAGGAGTCCACCTGGAGCCAGCTGGCATCTGATAGGGCTTAAGCAATAAACAGGCCAGCTCCGAGCCAACCGCATCCAGCAACAGGCCCTGAACCAAAGCCCTTTGAAGTCAACGGGAGTCTTTCCATTGACTTCAATGGACTTTGGATGAGATCCATGGTGAAGGCCACACTGCATCGTAAAAGGGGAAGCAGCACCAGCCCTTCTTGCTCTGAATAGCCACCGTTATCTAGAGCCATCACTATGCCAACTGAAAAATCAAAAAGGAGGAGGGAAGAGCTCAATTACTCATCACATTTGTCCCCTTCCTGCAGAAATGATCCCTGTCCTTCTTTGTGTATCCTTTGCTTATAACTGCCTAGAGAAAACAAGACGCCTAAGCTGTTCCAAAGGACTAAAGTGGATTTAGGCATTCCAATTAGCAGATATTTTACAATAAATGTTTTGAAAGGGGCTCAAATGCTGTCCAAGAAAGCCCTGAGGATTCAGATCAATTTCATGCTGCCTTATTACTCAGAAAGAGCTAACATGAATATTTGGAGTTCAATTTTTCACAGATAAATTTTTCTGCTTCCTGCATCACTAGTTTCACTTTAAATACTGAAACAGCCTCATGTGGGAGAACAAGGACACATCTGTTTTTAACTACGATGCCCTAAGGTCACAATTTTAGTGAGTGGCTGTCTACATGCAAGTGTTTTCTCCAACACACAAATAAGTCTGGGGAGAAATCAAGTGGGTGACACATAACCAAAGCAGGGGATGCTGAATTTAAAGAGCCAGTGCAAAGCCCTGACATGAAGCATGGAATTTGCCTCATCCGACTTTGCAGAGAGCCATGGCTGTTTGAGAATGGGAGCATTTCATCCATCATGTGTGTTTGGCTCCACCCTCACTGCCACAAACTGCTCTTCTCGTAGTTAGAGGAAGGAAAGACTTTGCCCCGTTTCCCCACTGCTTCCCAACAAGAAGTGAATCAAGACTTCAGTTACAACCAAACCAAGAAAGGGGAGATATAATCAAGATCTGGCCGTTGATCATATAGCAACTTGGGTAAGAATTCAGCACTTCCAGCCACGATAAATGGGAAATAAAATATTCCCCTATAATTCCAATGCACCCCTCTTCTGCTCACGCAGTCTCAAACTGTTGGCGGCTGGCTGTGCTGACCAACCCTTAACATCCTATACTGCACTTTTCCTGGAGGAGCTCCTATGAATAGATTCTCAAAACTGGTGGGAAGAGCGGAATGAGACTGGTCGTAAAAGGGGCGGCGAGCGCATAGAACAGCAGGAACCTCACATTAAGGCTCAGAATAGGCAACCGATAAATTATTCTGCATTAGTTAAACACCAACCCTGTGTGGCTTGTTAAGCACAGAAGATTTCAGTTTGGAATTTCAACTGAAAATCTGCTACCTGCCTTTCCCCCCACCCCTGAAATCCCTTAAATTCCACGACAGATTTGAGGAGGAGGATAGCAAAAGTTTCAGGATGTCTTTGTTGGAATGGGGGCGGGGGGAGGAAGGGAGAAATGGCGAGCGTTTGGGCAAAAGGCTGGAAGGGGAGAGCTACCCGCCGATGCACGTACAACACAGCTGTGTCAACTAATATATCCAGTTAATTGCAGCTCCAGCAGCCCACTTCCTCCCAGATCCCAGAAGCAGCCTTGCTACTAATTGAAGGGCTACACTACAGAGAACGAAAGAGCAGAGCAGGCGTTAGAGTGGGGGAGGGACCAAGAGGGCTCAATCAAAAAGAAAAATCTACTTGACATTTCAAGTAGAAATAGTGACTATTGCCCAGAGGAGGTGGCATGGAGAAAACACTGGGGCGAGGGTCAGGAGACATGGGGTCTATTTCCTGCCTCTGCCACTGACCGACACGTGACCATGGGCAAGTCACTTCACCTCTCATGCCTCACTTTCCTCATGTGTAAAATACTTACCCCTTGCTTTGTAACAAGCGTGGAAATTTACAGATGAAGTTCTATGAAAGCCTAGTACACATGCACTCTACTCACATAATGGAGTTTCACTGCTTCTTCCTCCAGCCTTGTACAAACACCGTCATTGGGCTCTGTTCCCAATAGTCATGCTGTGCATACTGGCCACCTGAAAGAGCCTTACACCAGTGTTCAGTTCCATTGAACTGCAGTCAGCATCGACATGCTAACAGAATGGGAAGGGTGAACTAAGCAGACATTAAAGATAACTTCTCCTCCTCCCTTCCGCCCCTTTTCGAATGCCTTCCAAAGGCCCCAACCTGGGTAGTCACTAGCAGTCAGTGACTGGAATAACTACAAGTTGAGAAAATACTAGTAAGATGGAAAAATGCATCTCAGCTCCTTCAAAGAGAGCTTGCACTGACTTAGCTAATGCAAGAGACTGACTAAGCTTGGACGAGGTATGGGGGATTGCAAGAAAGCTATTTCAGAGCAGACCGTAGCAAGTAAACACCTGCGGACTCTGGCTGCAAAGCAGAAACAAAACCACGGAATAAAATAAGAAACCTGCATCCAGAGGTTCCATCAGAGAAATGAGATGATGGGGATGTTGCATATCATGTAAGAGGTGCTCAACCTTCTTCCCCGTGTGCTGGGTTAAGAAAAAAACAACAACCCCACAACAACTTTCCCCCACCTATCCCTGTCAAGCCATAAAGAAAGGGAGGGTGGTTAAAGCCCTGCCTGGACCGGCAGGCAGCAACCCCTGGCTGTAAACTGCAGATTACACCTACTTGTACCTGCACAGAAAGCTTCCTTCCAGGCTGGAGCTCAAATGAAATTCATCGCAGGGCAAGTGCCATGCCCAGCTTTCATTAGCAAAGAGTGATGCAGCAGGCATGCAGATTCTAAGAGTGAGATCTTTACTGAGCATGCATAAAAAGTCAGTGCTACGCATTGAAAGGCCCTGTGTTTGGGAGCAGCCTGATCCCTTCCCAGTTTGCATCCCTGAGCAACTAGGTTGTTCCACCTGAAACCTCAACCTCACATCATAATACAGCCTGCTTGTGTCAAATAGCCTGGCAGGCATAGTCCTGGATGGATCCCAGGCCTCTGAAAACAACAGGAGCTTGATACGCTCTGCACAAAGCGGGCAGGTCTGAGACTGAGGGAGGACGGGCAAAACAGAGCAGGAGCAAACTATTCTCAATGACCCGGTCAACATACCCAGCACTGAGACCAGCAGACTCATTAGAGAACCAAAACCTATTTAATTCATTGTTACATTACTTACGACCCAGTTAGTGCCACGCTAGACATCAGCGCCCTAGGTGAAGGCTTCTGAGTTTCTCCCTCTCTGACAACACCATTTTAAATCTGTCTAAACAGCCACCTCTCTGCCAGTTCTTTGGATACAAAACTAACACAGACATGGCACAGCAGGTACATGGCCCCCCCTGCCCACCCCACAGAGGATGTGATTCTGTTACAGCTCCCTGTTTGAGAGCTTGCTCAGGACATTCTTCCTCTGTCCAGGGTAACCCACTGGTCAGAGTGCATTGTGTCTCCCCCTTCCCCCTTTGTGGCTGATCTACAGATGATGCAAGTCTGTTACAGCCCCCAGCGTCAGAGTTTTTCGGCTCTTTAGGCTAATGCTTTCAACCCTGGAGATCCCTGGTTCAATGCCTGGTGTCAACCAAGCACATAGCATACACTGACCTGTGGGTTACACATCGTTCTTCCAAAGGCGCGTGTTAGTAGATAATAGCGCTAAGACATCGGCACCTGTTAAAGGTCATGAGAGAGGCATGGTCCAGCGGTTAGATCACCAGACAGACTCAGGAATTCCATTCTCTGATACTGACTCAGTGTGTGGCCTTGGGCAAGCCACTTAACCTCTCTGTGCCTCAGTTTACCCATATGCAAAATGAAGATAAGGATCCTTGCCCACCTCAGAAATATGTCGAGAGACTTGATGAATTAGTGCCTGAAAAGTGCTCTCAGATCCTCAGCTGAAATGTGCTATAGAAGAAGTTCAAACAATTACTGTTACTGAGAGTATCTTCTGAACTATGAAAGGGCTTGTGCAGAGCGACAGCATCAGCACAAGGACAAACACAGGAGTGGAGTCTGAAAAAAATATAAGAAAAGCCTCTTGTATGTGTGACTGCTAGGGTCTGGAGGGCTGAGCTTGCTGGTGAGAATTTGACTTGCCTGGTTGGGGGACCCAACACTGAGCTGAAGGCAGGGCTGTGGAAGCGTCAGACTGTGGCACCCAGCATAATTCAGCAATAAACACAGTCAACTATGGCGACATCCTCCCACACCCCTTCCTGTTTCTTGTAGCGGAGGACGTATGGCTGCACCAATTGTGCGGGAAGGAGTAGGCTATAAAAGAGATCCTCCAGAGCTGCCTGAGTTGGCTAACCAACACGTTACACCAGAGACAAAGAACCACCCAGCACCCTCACCATAAAGGAAGGAAGGATCGTCTTGTGCCCAGGGCTGGAACTCAGGAGGCCTGGGTTGAGTTCCTGGCTGTATCACAGACTTCCAGTGTGAACTTGGGCAAATCACAGTTTCTCTGTGCGTCAGTTTAGCCTGTCTGAAAAATGGGGATACCACCACCCCATTTCTCCTGGCTTTTGTCGGTCTCATCTATTCATAGATTCCAAGGCCAGAAGGGATCATTGTGATCATCTAGGCTTACTTCCTGTATAACCCAGACCAGAGAACTCCCCCAAAATAATTACTGGAACAGATCTTTTAGAAAAACATCCAATCTTGATTTAAAAAGGATCAGTGATGGTGAATCCACCACAACCTTTGGTAAATTGTTCCAATGGTTAATTATCCTCACTGTAACATTTTACACCTTATTTCCAGTCTGAATTTCTCTAGCTTCAACTTCCAGCCACTAGATAGTATTCTACCTTTCTCTGCCAGATTGAAGAGCCCTATTTTCAAGTATTTATTCCCCAGACTATAACAGACTATAATCAAGTCACCCCTTAAGCTAAATAAATTGAGCTCCTTGAGTCTATCACTCTAAGGCAGTTAGAAAACGCTAAAGGTTTTCTAATCCTTTAATCTTTCTTGTGGCTCTTCTTTGAACCCTCTCCAGTTTTTCAACATCCCTCTTGAACTGTGGGCACCAGAACTGGACATGGTATTCCAGCAGTGAATGCACCAGTGCCAATACAGGAGTAAAATAACCCCTTTACTCCATTCCCCTGTGTATGCATCCAAGGATCGCCTTAGCCATTTTGGCCACAGCTGACTCTTTTTCAGAGTCACTGCTTCCCAGGAGAGAGTCTCCCCCACCACATTCTGTAAGCATGGCCTATGTTCTTTGCTCCTAGATGTGCACATATTTACATTGAGCCGTATTAAAATGCATATTGATTTTTGTTTGTGCTCAGTTTAGCAAGCAGTCCATATTGCTCTGTATCAGTGACTTGTCCTCCTCATTTATTAACCACTCCCCCAATTTTTGGGTCATCTGCAGACTTTATCAGTGATGATTTTATGTTTTCTTCCAAGTCATTGATAAAAATGTTAAACAACACAGGACCAAAAACCAGTCCCTGAGGGACCTCACTAGAAACACATCCACTTGATGATGATTTCCCATTTACAATTACATTTTGAGAGCTATCAGTCTGTAATCCAGTTAATGTGCACCATGTTAATTGTTTACCATTCTAGTTTTTTAATCAAAATGTTGTGCAGTAGCAAGTCAAAGGCCTTACAGAAGTCTAAGTATGTTACCTCAAAACTATTATTTTTATCAACCAAACTCGTAATTTCATAAAAAAAGATATTAAATTTGACAATTAATTTTCCATTAGGCAGTGTTGATCATTAATTACATTACCCTCCTTTAATTCTTTATTGATCAAGTCCTGTACCAGCAGCTCCATCATCTTGCTCGGGACTGATGTCAAACTGACAGGCCTATAACTACTCGAATCATCCTATTTATCCTTTTAAAATACTGGCACAACATGAGTGTTCTTCCAGTCTTCTGGAACTTTCCTAGTGTTCCAAAGCTTATTGAAAATGAACATAACTGTACAGTGAGCTCCTCAGACAGCTCTTTTAAAACTCCTGAATGCAAGTTATCTGGACCTGCTGTTTTTAAAATGTCTAACTTTTGTAGCTGCTGTTTAATATTCTCATGAGATACGAGTGGAATGGAAAGTGTTATCACCATGTGATGAGACTACATCATCCGTTCCCCCCACCCCCCCCAGTACAGAACTTTAATATTCATTGAACACATCTGCCTTTTCTGCATTATTATTGATAATTCAACCATTTCCATCTAATAATGGACCATGGTTAGGATTCTTTTTGTTCCTAATATATTAAAAAAACCTTCATATTGTCCTTAACTTTGTTGGCCATAGATTTCTCTTTATGTCCCTTTGTTCCACATTCAGCACAATGGCCTCTTGGCACTACTGTAATATAATAAATAGTACAGTCCAGGGGAGAGTAACATCGGCATGTGTGAAAATGAGAAGAGGGAAACCCCATAAGGACTTCGGAGAGATGGGCTCAAGAAAGAGAGTGAGCAGCATAAACCAACTCATTACAAAGGAGACCTACTGGTGAGGCATAGTTCCATTGCTAGGGGATAACAGATGCAGGAAAGAAGTAGCCAAAAAACGCTGGTGAATAAACCTTCTAAAGCAATGGTTCTTAACCTTTGCTGCAGCCTGCACCCTTTTTGGTTCTCAAAATATGGTCTTGCACCCCTTATAAAAAAATCGCTGAAGTAGGTTAGTTCTTTAAACCTAGGTATATTTTTTGTTTGTATATTACAGTAATCGTTAAAAAATGTATCATGTTAATAAATACATAGGTTTGATGAAAGAAAGTAGTTGTACTTACGTGCCTGTGCTTAATGTGTGTTTTCGATGATTTACCTTCTTAAAGAATCTGGCTGTCTTGCACCCCCAAAAAGGGCATCTCGCACCCCCAAGGGGTGTGTGCACCCCAGGTTAAGAACCACTGCTCTAAAGAATAAAAGGATTACTATCCTATTGCTCTTAAATACCATAAGATACCGTAGTACCTTTTTCTAAGGATGTGGTAGGCCTAACAGGACAGCATACGCTTCTCCATTCAGGGCTGCTGTTAGGGTTAGGTCCCCAAGGCAGCCACCTATGGTGCTGAATTTTCAAGGGTATCTCCACCAGGATAGTGCCTATCCATAGTTAGGAGTGAGAGCAGCAGCCATTAGATGCTGCCTATTGTCACACCTCCAGCCTGGCCATCCCTCAGCACTGATTTTGGTATTAGGGTCCTGGGGACTATGGCTCCAATGCAGCTGTAGCCTTACAGTATCCCTGGAAAAGCCAGCTTCTAGACAAAGGAAGGAATAGATGCTCTGACTAGGGCCTCAAACTCTCTAGCACAAACCCTGTCTCCCAGTTCCACAAATGTTCCTCTTTTCCTTGGTAAGAGAACAGAGAAATAATTAGAAGATTTGGGTCTGGTTTTCAGAGGTGCTGAGCCCCTGCAGATTAAGCTAGAGTCATGGGTGTCAGCACAGCCGAAAACGAGGACCGGAATTTTTAACCAAGTAACTGAGGATTTGCTTTACTTTCACGAGTCATTCTTTTTAAAGGGGGTAACGTTAAAACATTAAAAAGCACATGGTATTGCCAACCCCAAACATTCAAAAATAATGAGTCAGGCCTCAAAAAATAGCATGAGATTACTTTATCTCTTTAATCATGAGATTAGTTTAAAAATCATGAGGTTGTTTTTTTTTTGTTTGTTTTTTTTTTTTTTAAAGTGTGGGTTGTTTTTTTTTAATTTGTTTACTGTTTTCTGAGTGTTTGGTCTGCACTTGGATCAGCTTTTCTTCACCACCACAGACTAGAAATTTCTTTTATTTAATATGAAAGGTGAGACTCTCAAATAATTACTGGGGTTTCAGGAAGAACAACAAATATCACAAGACTTTTGATAAAATAATGAGAGTTGGCAACACTGAGGATACATTAAACATGCCCAGAGAATTAAGCCTAGCAAACAAATATGTATTTCAGACTCTAAATTCTTTGAGGCAGGGACTGTGATTTCCTGTATGCACAGCACCTCGCACAATGGGGATTGAGACCTCTAGGTGCTATTACAATTTAAATGTTAAATAATAACGTGTGGACAGGTAGGCAGCATTTATACATACATACACTGCGCTGTGTGAACATTCATGAAGGCATGAATGTTTCCAAACTGGGATTTCCAGAAGGGACTGTAGATTTTTTTGGAGGGGGGTGGGGGGGAAGCAGGAGGGAGAAGAGGAGACAGCACCAATTCTGAATGTATTCCCCTTCACCATTTAAAACACTTGATTTTATACCAAAAACTCTTTCTTGCTTCTTAGAATATACTGTTTTAAACATGAGTTAGATAGAAAAAAGTAGAGACCATGTTCACTTGATCTTAAAAAAAAAAGTGTGAAACCTAGAATTCAAAATTCGCTATAGGTTGAGTAGGAAAGAAGGTGGAGGGGGAGAACTGATATCTTCTTTTCAAACAATGTTAGCCGTAGCTTTGATCAGCACAGAAAAGCTTTAAAAGGCTCACAGCTGTCATTCCAAATGGATTCTCTCTTGCATTATTCTTTTCATTAGCCAGTTATCCTTTTTGTGGGACCTTTAGGTTTAATTTCGAAAGGTTCTGACTCAAAACCACGCAGCATCCCAGTATGAAACGTTTTGGGGGGTATTCTGTGCAACTGTCATGTTTAGTTGTGTGCATGTGCAGAGGAAGGCTATGCCAAATAGACAATATCCCCTATCCCCTATATTTACAACCCTAACTTTTCTACCATCTTTCTCTCAATTCCCCCTTAAAAAAACCTCACATCTAAGTTTAACAAAAACACCCAACATACAGTGTTTAGAGAGAAAGAAAAAATCCCAGAGAAATCAACATTTATATAAAGGCGATGAAAGATCTGGGTTCTACCAAAGCATTTACAGCAAAATATTTTATGTTAATTAGTTTGCTTGAGTTTGAATGAAGATTCCACCCAAAGTTCTAAAAGTCTGTAAATGTCAGACATAGAATCATCTAAATTATGTCTGAGCAAATTTTACAGTATCTTGAAGGTAAAACCAATATACTTTTTAAAGAAATGGGGCAGCCCAGTCTTTAAAATGCCAAATAGAGGTGAACAAACAAGAAGTTACAAGGCGGGCCTTCAGGGAAATGGAAAATTCTTTTCCTGAGCTTCTGATCAATCCTATTAACATCTTTAATGTCTACAAGTCTGCTCAGAGTTCTTTAGTGTGACTGCCACATTAAGTGTTTCCCTTTGTCTTAAAATGCAGCGTTACATCAAGCTTATTAAAATCTGTTTCACCAGGTCAGGAAATTAGTGAACTTCAGATAAAGCACATCATGCATAATGGGAACCTCATTAAACAGCCCATCATGTTGTTCAAGGCACAGTCCCCCACTATGTAAAATGTATGTATGGCATATGGCAAGATTTTGTAGGAGAATTCTGAACCTCAGACACCAGAAATGGAGTTCACACAGCATGTGTGTGTTTGCAGATGAGTGTTGTTATGAACAATATTTCTCTTCTGAAACTTGGACAAAAATGATAAAACCCAAATACAGTTAATTTAAAATTTGGCACTTCCAATTTATGTCCTGTAAAAGATCCATTTTTCAGCTGTTTACGGCTCTTGGGTGATGGCTTTTAAAATGGGAATGATGCACTTTTGTCCAGTAATTACTTTATGCATCAGTGAGACAAAGCTGCTTATTTGTCTGCAAATTATTGTTGTGTCTTCTCAAGTGTAATAACCCCTTGCAATTATTTCACCATACAGAACTGGCAAACTTCTTAAAGGCAAATGGTTTGTTCTAAGAAAAATTATTTTTTTTAAAGAAACCTAAAGCTTGTAGCTATTTTATTTTCATTCTGTTTTTACAATGTTCATGGCCTACAGCAGTTTAATGAACATCCCACAGATTTCTGTAATGTGGCCACCAACTGCCTTGTTAATCCATATGTGGTCCATAGATGCTACAGTTCCCAGCATGCAATGCTTTACCTTGATCTATAATGTGGAGACCCCTAACAGTAACTAGTGAAACAGACAGAATTATAGCCTTCAGCTGACGTAGGTGAAAGGGACTTTAAACTAAATCATGTTCTAAGAGGGACTAATTCCATTCAGTACTAAGCTGATGTGTTTGATGGAAACATTTCTCATTTTAAACCTAGAGGCCAGGCATTATCATACATTTTTAATAAACACAATTGATTAATGAAACTATCATTGTAGGGGGAGGGATGTCACCGCATTCAGGCTTGCCATTATAGCATGCAAGTTCTGAATTCTGGCCACCTGTTGTTGACTGAACAAGGAAGGGGTTGAAGGGAATAGCATTAAAGCATATATTTCAAGTGCAGCCAAGTGGCACCAATGCTTCAGACCTCATTTCAGTTGCTTCAAAAAGTACCGAAAAGACAAGCTTCTTTGTTTAAACATTCAGCTTATAAAAAAACATTCTCCAACTCTATGTATACGTGCTACAAAGGGGAAGATCTCCAGTATTAGCTCCAGTATACATCTCTTGAATTTAGCAAAGGCCTAACAAGAGCCAATGACTGGAAGCTGAAGTTAGACAAAAATCACATTGAAAATAAGATGCATTTTAACAGAGGACAATTAACCATTTGACCAGATTACCAAGAGATGGTAAAATCTCTGTCATCTGAAGGCTGTAAATCGAGATCGATGCCTTTCTAAAAGATAAGATCTAGTTCAGCCACACATTACTGGGTTCAACAGAGTTCACTTACATATTACAAAAGAATAATTCTCTTCACTGCAGGAATCGCAGGGTGAAATGGTGGGGCCTGTGCTATACAGGAGGTCAGGTTAGAGAGTCCTAGTGCTTGGTCTTTAAACCTTTACAGTGCCAGTGAGTGGTCTGCATATTATAGGTCCTGGAAAAGGTTTCCTGGGAGGTAACATAAAATGTAACTGCCCGATTTGAAATCTTATTACTTGAACAGATTGAAAAATTTGTAATTTCAAAATTGTCCAATGCAAAAAAGAGGACAAATTTTTGTGAACATTTTTGTAAAAAAAGTTCTCATTTTTGACTGGCTCCGCTTATTACATGAGGTTACATTTTAAATCTGTATTTTAATATTTATATGAGCATTTGCATGCTATTCAGTCTATTACAACTAACTTTAGAGGGTAGGGTTTAGACATATCAGAATCAGCATAATTTGATTACATTGCTTTTTCTATAGGGTTATCCATGATTTCTGCTATACATGAGCATTTTCTTTATGCCTCTTTGCTCCTGTGAATAATTATTCCCATTAAATTTTCCATTTGCTATAGCTGAGGCCTATTAGGAGCCAAAGTTACTATTTAAGAGCGCTCTCTGCTATTGCACTGAAGTTGTGAAACCCAGAGAGGCCAGTTCACATTCAAACAACACAGCTACAGTACAAAATAGATAGGCTAGTTTTTCCCCTCCACCTGGGACTGCTCATTTTCAGGGCAATGACCCTGTCTCTCTCTGATAGCAGTCTCAACATCTGGGTCATGGATCGGTGGAATAGTTAGAACCTAACCAGGAGATAGATTCCTTGAGGACAGACAACCCCTGGGAGGTCTGACCTCATGGAATGTTTTAACAGCCCTCACAAACTCAATGATTTTGAGAGGTTCTTTACTGCTTTGGGACATTTTCTATCGAGTGGCTTTTAAGGCATCCATATATAAAACATTTGTAAATTTTGAAACTTTATCAAGACATGACATTTAGGGAAACCTTCACAAGCACTTATGTGGGAGGTTCGGAAAACCGCGTGGAAGTTATTATGCTGGCAAAGGGTCCTACCAGAAACTTCCAGGGGCTGGAAACTTTGGAAGTGCTCAGTGTTGGCCTAACTCTGTTGCCACTGAAATCAATGGGAGTTTTACCATTGACCCCAGTGGGAGCAAAATTGGACCAACACCGATTGCTTCTGAAAATCCCATCCTCAATTTATTGGCCATGTAATATTTTTTAGGTCAGACCATTCCTCTTGCCTGTACAAGTGAAAATGAGATTCTTCTGCGCTAAAACATCCCAAGAATGCAAAGGGCTTCTGCTGAGCGTCAGGGGATTGCACCTTTCTGAGTGACTGGCTCAGTTTCTGGTTCTTTATTAACCTGTTCTAAGAATTCTACTCAGCTCCTTAACCTGCACCCATCACCATGGTATCTAGTAGTGCATTAAGTGGAATGATAAACTGTTTCATGTGGTGCTTTCCATCTGTCTGTCTTCTCCACAGACTATTAGATGGATGTGTGTGCATGTGTATACAATATAATTTGCATTTATGAATGACAGGCCGAATGGGAAGTGCTTATTACCACAAGGCTATCTAGAAATATAATATTCAAAACAGATCCTAGTACAGTTAAGGAAAGTACTACTTACAGCATTTACATTGGGGTTAAAACCTAGGTAAAAATTTTTCCTGTGACAAAAAAAACACCAAACTCAATCGGCCAAGTAAGCAGAACTTAATGGGGTATTTCATGGTTAGTGGTTTATGTGCACTGAAATATTAATTTTTTACTTTATTACCTACATTTTTAAGGGTTCCCTGCTCATGGGAAGCACATGTATCCTGCATGCATGAATTTCAGCGTCTCATCCTAGGTGAAAGACATGCAAACTTTCAAATTAATTTGTGTGTGTATATGTGGGGGAAGAGTCCAGTCTGCCGTTTGCTTTCATTGATGGAAATTAAAACTGAAAGGTTTGAAGAATGATAATTAAGCTTACTCTGGTAGATTTAATAAGTTCTTTGTAAACCATTTTACACCATGCAGACGCCACCAGCATTTTTTAGGTGAACAAAGGCATGCAGTGCTGGAAGGATTAGATCAGCGTTTAAGCAGTATGGGAAGGGCTAGAAGGAAGAGTGAGAAACAGCTCTAACTTTGTTTTGCATTTCTTACCATAACAAGTTTAAACAATTTACTAACGTGACTTGTGTTTACCCAGCCACAATACTTTGAATCACAGAATGCCAAGGACAGGTTTACTTTTTTTGAAAGAAAAAAAAAAAAAAAAAAAAAAATTAAGATCAGTCATTAAAATATCACACTGTGACAAGCTTTGTTACTGCTTCCAACATGGCTCAACTACTGGGGACCTGACTAAAGCCCCCTCCATACAACACTGTCAGGGTAAGGGGGCCAAGTGTGAATATAATTTACTCCCACTTTAAAGCACTGTTATGCTGCCAGAGAAGTGTAGAGTGGCCTTAGTGTAAATGAGAATCTCGTCTTGGGTCTTTAAAATGCCATGTACATCTTTAGCAGAATGCATTTAGGACCAGATCAATGGAACTATGCTGACTTGCACCAGCTGAGGTGTGTTAGGCTAGTTTACACCAGCGGATGATCTGGCCCTCAGAGTTGAACAACATTTACTCTCAGAAATTGTGTATGGTGCTCCCCTCCCCCTCTTTTACAAGTACGTTATCTAGCTATAATATCTAGCTAAAACTAAACGTTTATCTTGTGCCATGCATTCAGACTACAAATATATTCCCTTCTCCTCAATCAAATGCTGGTCCCCAGTGTGGATTTCTTGTGAGGCGCACACAACAGAGTGAGGGGTGAAGAGCTGTCGTGTGTGGGGGGGAATAAATCTTGCAGGTTTTTGGCATTTTCTTTTTCACATCATAAGTTGGTAAATATTTTAACTATTTCTCGACCCTCCTTCTTCCTCTCTGAAATTCTCAAACAGAGCCTTAAATATATAATTATTACAAAAATTACCCCCTTCCTGACACCCCCAACTCTCCTCCTCCCCACCCCCAAATCCACAATGTAACCCTTTATATTACCTGTAAAGCATATGGGATAATTACGGTTATATGAATATTGCTTTTCTACACCAGTTACTCACAGACTAAGTAGGCTTCAAGGTAACGTGGTTTTGAGTAGCTACCATGGAAGAAATTAAACTAAGGCTTTCAGATTTAAAATCATATTTTTAAAAATACTGTCAATAATGGAAAACCTAAAAGTTATCTTAGATTGTCAGCTATTTGGGGGCAGGGACTCCTCTTTTTGTTCTGTGATAGTACAGCGCCTAGCACAATGGGGACTTGGTCCATGATTGGGCCTCCTAGGCACTACTGCAATATAAATAATAAGTAAATACATTTTTCTTTTCTCTGAAAAGTTCATATAAATATTTGCTTCTCCCCTCCCCCCATATCTAAACACTTCACTGTGCTGAAAAAAAATAATTAAAAACCCCAAGAAATAATTCCAACAGTCAAAACCCTACAATGACAATCCACCATGACTATGATGGAGGAAAATATAATTCCGGTAAAGAAACACATTTCAATTACAAACTTCCAAGGAGGAGTCACAGGTATTGATCTGCAAAGGGCTCTGCACAGGGCAACTCTTGAGCTCCCACCTAGGGTAGTCTTTTTTTAAATGATGACAGGGCTGTTATTTATTTTCTTTTAATATTTAAATGTGTTTCACTCCAAAAACAGATCTCTCCTCATTAGTGCAAAAGAGTTCACAAACAGCGTATGGATCTGATCCTCACCCCACTGCTATCGATGGCACAAAGTCCATTGAAGTTAATGGTGCAGAATCAGACTTTATAAGAATAATGCTGCTTTAACATGTAGGTATTCTTCACCAACACTATAAATGTGTCTTTTTTTTTTATCATCTCTGCTGTAAACATATCTAATATGCAATATTCACTCCGTGAGTTCTTCAAACAGTGGGTCACACACTTCAAGTGATGATCTTTTTATTCTTTTATTAAATTGTCATTGGTACTGGTTATTTGGTATGTCCAAACCAAAATACGAAACTGCAAGCTAAGAGAGCAGCAACACAGCTTGTCCATTGTAAACGATTTATTATTGTTTTTTTTCTACCTCAGTTGCTTACAGGAAAAAAAAGTAATTAAAAAAAAAAAAGCACAGATGAACTATTTACAAAATGAGAAAATTGACAATAGCCGAAATGTTTGCAAATCATGCACACTAGGAAAAGTTCACAAAAGCAAAGCAATTCATAGCAAAACCAAAACAAAATAATAAAAAAGCCATACAGATTTTAAAAAAGCAGAAGAATAAAAAGGAAACTAACCAATTATTACATCAAGCATCTTTAATGAAAAGAACAGCATAGGTGTGTATGTAGAGCCTTGGACACGGACATTTTAAACAAGTGGATTAACAAACATTAAAATGCATTACAGTTCTACTGTAAGCATGCAATTTACTTCTCACAAACTTATAAAATTGTTAGAAGCACTTTTTTTTTTTTTAATAAAAAGGAGAATTTAAATGCAACGTGTGCTTTCAACCATACAGCTCAGAACTTAGTTCTGTTAGAAACAAAGCCAATAATGGGAAGACGTATAAAACACTTCATATATTTGTGCAGAGGTTAAAGGTTAAGAGGTGCACTACAGCTCATGCTGGCAGCTCAGTTCCTGCTGTTCTTGCTAGAACTTTAATTCTGCCCGTGGTTTGCAAGTGAAGCCTGGAGGTAAAAGTGACGACAGCATCTGAACTTCGGAAAGCATAGCCTATTCCAAGACAGGGAACTGTCTAAGAGCTTTGAAGGTGGTTATTTTATTATTATTTTTTTCCTGTGTGTGGAAGAATGGGATGATTTAGTGTTTGTTTTGGAGGTGGGGGGTGGGGTGTTTGGTAGCCTCTAATCACCCACAGCTTACTTTGATGAACACTTTCAGGGTGACATCACCATAGTCAAACTTTTCTGTTTTCAAAACAGAACTCTCAGTTATTAGAATTTCAACTACTGAAAGATCTGCAAAAACAAATAAGTAATAATCATGCAATTGCCAACTTCACAGATTAAATTTTCATGGATACATGATCATAATACTTTGAATAATTAGATTCAGTTGTCTGGCTTGCCCAATAATCTTAGCTATATGTTACCAGCCATCCTGCATGATAATTATGACTTTTACTGATACTAAATATGCTGTATATCAAAAAGCATCAACATTTCAGTTTGGGGGCTTTTTATAGGACTTCATCATAATTTCCATTTCCCTAATAAATTATTTCTACAAAGTTTGTGAGAAGTCATGCCTTTATAACGTCAACTAACGCCCGCCTCCATTCTCTTTGTGAGTTACATTCCGTGTGGGCATTAAAAACTCATATAAAGCAGAGGAAACAAAAATAAGAAAAAGCAAACTCAAGCAGTGAGGATATGGAGCCTTTAAAAATAATAATAATAATAATAATAATAAAAAAAATAAGTCCAGTCAATCAAACCAGCCAGTAAGAGCAGCATTTTTTCAGTGGACATTGATATTAAACATGGACCACCCAGGCTGTCTCTGTCTGTCTCTTTCTCTCATTAGCACTGTAGTAAACCCCGATTAATTTGTTATGCATCTTTAAGAACTAGTTGATAAAAATTATGTCTTGTGAAATCGGCAAATAGTCTGCAAAGTGAAATAAGAACAGAAATTAATAGATTAAACTGAAAAGATAAGTCCCAGAAATTAAAAAAAAAAAAATAAAAAAAGTGAAACAGGATAGGGAGTGATTATAATAATAATAATTTTAAAATGACTATGTACTAAGCTATTAAAGCCTAGAGAAAAAAAACTTGATGAGAGAAGATAGAACAGTTGCCAAAGTGATTTACATTTCCTGCTGCCTTTCAAGCTAAGGGCTGTCACCTACTTCGATCGAAGTATAATACAGGAGATAGAGGGGGCATCATTCAAACAGACAAATAGTGAGAGAGCAAAGAACCTTCTTTCCAAATGACCAAAACAAAAATGCAAACAGGTGGATCATGACATTTGTAGCATTGTTTCGCTTTGACAACAGTAAATATCACATTACAACACAATATTGACTGCTGGCATTTTAAAAAAAAGAAAAGAAAAAGAAAATGGGTGGTGTAACCTGAAAAGGCAACTGGACTAAAGGGCGCTGATATTAAAATAGATGCAACCATAATACAGTTCTTTGAAATGGTAACTGTTAATAGCACAGTTTTGCAATACTTTATTTTTATAATACAAGGAACACTATAATTTCCTTGAAATTAGCTGACTTATTATAGCACAGACATCAGAAGAACACTATATTAAGGTTCTGTGACACATCTGTACTCTAATAAGCAGCGACGTCAGGACTGCTCTATAACAAACCATTTAAAGTAGCATTCTGACATAAGAGATAATGAAGGATAAGTGTATGTACTCATATCAAGGCATTTCGCTACAACAAACTCATTCTTTCATTCAGCCTTGCCATGAGATCTGCTGGTAGAATGACCCAAGAGAAGATGCAGCCAAACTGAAATAGTGTGGGGATCATCTTTTTTAGTAAAATCCCACAGAGAACACTGTTTTTACTTCAGTACTATGGTGATAGGTAGCAGCCTAAAACCCTAAGATATTATAAACTGTAGTGTTTTGGGACAAGCCTTCAAGGAAAAGAAAAGAAAGAAAAAAATAGAGTATTTTGTAGAAATGACCCAAACAGTTCCTCTTTAATCACAATAATGCAATGTTTTGGGTGTGTAGGTTGTTTTTATTTTTATTTTTTTAAAGGGTATACAAGCCCATATTTTGCTCTGCAAAGTTTGCATGCTCACCTGTTTCCATGCTCAGAACCCCACCTCCATGCACGCAAAGGGGCGCTTCTGCATGTGCAAAAACATGCATGAGAAAATATTATGAATGCAATTTAGGCACCTTGGAAAACTTGGCCTATGCTGTTGAATACTCTAGTATTTTTTTTTAATAAGTGTACTGATTTCTTATGTTTTATTAAAAGCTTCCTTTTCTCTGCTCATTTGTAACAGCCTGTACTGTTCAAAACCTTGATTGCTGCGAAAGCAGGGAGAAGGGTCATTTTCAAAAAATAAACCCTGAAAAAAATGGCTTCCAGTCTCAGGTTTGTAGAGAGGATGCGAAAGGAAAATGCAGAGAACAACAAAAGCAGCTTAGGTACATTAAGACAAATCAATAAAGTAGCATTAATTTAATCAACATTTATATGAAAGATGTGACAAAGATATGTTAGCATGCAATATTCTCTGAACTCTGCATATAAAACCCTTCTCTAAGTTCCAGTGATACAGATAACATATTGAACTTTGGTCTCCTACCTACAGCATTTCCTCACCAGAGCATCCTTCCCCTCTCCCTTACCAGGGAACTGCAGTCTTATTGCCCTCTCTGCGTGGTAGCAGCTAGTAGGATGCAGAATTGATACAAGTATTTGGCATTACTGAAGGCATGATACTGTACTCCTTGAGCACCTAAATCTCCCAACAATTCCAATGGGTGTCCTAGGTGCAAGGTATGGCCCCAAGTACTGGCTTGAAGCTGTGGCATTTAAAGTCGTAGTGTCTAGTGAAATTGTGAATCCATTCTCCTGCGTCTTATTGTGCTGAATGCCATACAAAGGAAAAGACAACAATGTAGGAGCTCTCGTCCTTTCAATGCATCCTTGTACAACAGCTGGGATACAATCTCCATCCTTGCCCTCCCTTACACAGAGGCTAGCAAAGAGGCAGGAGATTTGGAACATGCTGTCCCCTTAAGTAGTACTGAAAATATTGTGCCTAACTCTGGGAACTGCCACTGGGCACTCACTACACCTTGGCACCACCTCCTAGCATAAGCTGTGCCGTAAGTGCACAACTGCACCTTTAAATTCCGTGCCTCCGTCTGCCAACTTGTAAAAGGGGTCTGATACTCCAATATTCGATATTGCATATGGGCTAACATTCCGGAGAGTGCTGTGAAGATTAATATTTATAAGATGCTTTGAGATCCTTAAATGTGCTTCACAAGAGTCAAGTATTTGTAGAATTCATTAAAAAATGGAGTAAGCGTTTTTAAAAAACAACAACGTATTTTAAAAAATTTGTTTGTGGGGAATAAATACATTTACACAGTTTCTTATGAAGTGCAAGTCTAAGCAATAGCTAGAGGCCCCTAAATAAAAACACATATAATGATAGTTAGAGTCAAACAATATCTTTACAATTAGTTGCTAGTCCTGTCAATTTTAATCATTTAGTTTATTAAAACCATTTTTCATTATCTGTCCTTTCTTCATATAGCTCCATCTGATTCAAGAAGTCATGAGAACCTGAAAACCAAGTCCTGAGACAATGTGCAAACGCACTTTAAAAAAAAAATCTCACCACCTTATATTCAAATGCGATTAACTCAAAACAGGTGTTGAAATGGACTTGTATGCATTTTTGTGCCACATCTGAATGGCTTTAATATTATGAAGAGTACTTGTGAAAATGACACATATACCATACAGCTGAGCGGTCAAACCTATTTTGTGAAGAGGGCTGACAACATTTTTAATTATGGCCTGTTAGCCAGGGCTATTTCCCTCGATACAGCAGTTCTCCCAATGGTGTCAATGGGAGGTTTGTACAAAGAACAGCAGCAGAATATGACCCTTATAAATAGCAATTAAACTATTAGTAAAGTTCCAGTTATGTTCACCGCATGACTCCGTTGGGTTAAAAGTGATGCAGGGCACCTTTAGGAAAATTGCTACTACAGCCCTTTGTTTATTTGACCATTTGTGTGTGCTTTTACCAAATTTGCATGCACAACAGCAGTAACTGCATGTGCAAATTATGCCCGCCATTGAACATTGATGTGGTTTGTAAACACGCACTTCAGCGCGATATCATTGTACTTCAGCATTAGCACTCCATTGCCACAGGAGCAGTTGCCATCACATTGAACTATTTCAAATGAAGCCAGCAATGCGCTGGGTCATGTTACATTTACAAGCGCAAGAGGCAGAAATGGAATATTTGTTTTTTAATCCTACAGATCCACATTCATCAAGGGGGCTGGATATACAGTATATGTCAAATGGGCTGGGCGATTAACACCCCTGCTATACAATTTTTTAGTTACGTACGGCAGAGCAATAAGAGTACAGTTTGTGGCTTAAAGGAACACCTATAAAACAAGGTGCCGGAGAAGTTTCTGAAGGCTCTTCCGAGATGGCATTTTCCCCTTCACGCTGCATTCTTAAAAGATCCCCCACACTGTAATGACTCTTCCTCTGGTGAGGGGAAGTGAACACTATACCTGCAGTTAGCCAGAGGAGATCACTATACAGCAACATCAGCCACAGCACCCTTTTCACCCAGCTGGATCAAAAATTAACAAGAGCCAAAGAGGGAGCTGAACTTTCTGCCTTTGAAGCTCTCCCAACCCCAGCTGGCCTGGGACATGAGAAATGAAGGCTGGTTCTCAATCTGGAATCTGATTCCTTCTGTGTTTCTTACCAGAAGAGCAAATGTATAGAAAAATGGTCAAAGAAGGTCAATTTTTAGACTTAATATCTTAGACAAAGGGGTTTTTTTTGGTTAGTTTTCTTAAACGGATATTCTTAAAAGCACTTATACACTTACAGAAACCAGAGTCTCAACATTTGTAAAATGTCAAAATAATCAACAACAAAACCAACATTTCCCTTTATGGAAAACTTCTATAGAAACCACTATGGTTCCAAAGAAATTAGATAGCGTTACATGGAAATTACTCTGTCCTATAGAATTTAATAAACAATTTTAATCCTTTCTATAAAATATTTAAACCTATCTGTAGAATTTAAAAGAGGGTTGTATTCCATAGGTAGAACATTACATAAAAAGGTTATCGTTCTGTTATGTTCTAGAGATTTTCTCCATAAGGGTTTTGTTTTCTTCTTTGCTTAAAAACCCTGTCCTTTACCTGTAGCATTTTCATTAAAGAGACAGTTAAACTTGGTTTCTTAATACTGCGTGCAGTTCTGGTTGCCCCATCTCAAAAAAGATATATTAGAATTGGAAGAAGGACAGAGAAGGGCAACAAAAATGATTAGGGGTATGGAACATACGATGAAAGATTAAAAAGACTGGGACCGGTCGGCTTAGAAAAGAGACGATTATGGGGGGATATGATATAGGTCTATATAATCATGAATGGCATGGGGAAAATGAACAAAGAAGTGTTATTTACCCCTTCACATAACACAAGAACCAGGGGTCACCCACTGAAATTAATAGGCAGCACATTTAAAACAAACAAAAGGAAGTACTTCTTCATGCAACACATAGTCAACCTGTGGAACTCGTTGCCAGGGGAGGTTGTGAAGGCCAAAAATATAACTGGGTTCAAAAAAAGAACTAGATAAATTCATGGAGGATAGTTCCACCGATCGCTATTTGCCAAAATGGTGGGGGACGCAAACCTATGCCAAGGTGTACCTAAGCCTCTGACTACCAGAAGCTGGGACTGGACAACAGGAGATGGATCACTCGATAAATTGCCCTGTTCTGTTCATTCCTGCTGAAGCATCTGGCTTGGAAGACAGGATACTGAGCTAGATGGACCATTGGTCTGACCCAGTATTGCCGTTCTTATGTACTTAACCTGAGCAAAGTTGTGCTTCTAACATTCTCTTTCTAAGCAATTAAATAAACAGTGCAAGGTGGTGGAACTGATCATGTGTGACCCAAATGACATGGCACGCTAATGAATTTAATGTATAACACAACATAGATTTCCTTTCCATGGTGTCCTGGAAGGCCTTAGCTATTAGTTAGCAGTATTAGTATTAGTCATGACTCGGCTTCTAAAATCTCCCTTAGAATTCTTAAGGTGAAATAAAAAAATCATCTGTCATTTCCAATTTAAGTTCTAAGCTGCACTGGCACAAAGCAAAATATAGGGAGAACTAGTTTCAGTGACTGCCTTTTCAAAGTCCCCAGATGAAATCCACGCTGTGTTACGTTAAAAGCCTGCCTACCACTTTAGAACCTTAGGAGATCAAAAATTATGAGTGGCAGTATTAAACTTCCAGTGAATAGAAATCACTAAATGCAGCAAATCTTTGACAGCCACACAAAAGGGAAGGGGTGAGGGTGGGGGTGGAGGGAACTAAACAAACGTGAAGAAAGAATTAGATTGAGCACCATTAGACACCCGACTCTATGAAGGTCACCAGAGACATCTATATAAAATACACTCACATTGGACTTTTTACTCCAGAACTGCATCCCTAACAAATATAAGCTTACTGTAGAATATGTACATAGAAAAAGGAAAAAAAATTAACCCCAGCAAAAGGATGGCAATAGCTCTTAAATTATCATTCTGGTTAATTTTTTTAAAATTAAAAACTTTGTTTTCAAATAACCAGTACCAATTAACACATTATATTAACAACAATCTTGGCAATATCCTTATGTATATATTATTTGAAGATATATATATATATATGTATCTTCAAAATGGTCACAATTTATCATCGCATGAAATGCTTCCCTGCAGATTTTCCTGCCTCAACTTGCAGCTATGGATTTAAATAAATCAATCAATCTCCAAATGAAATGTACATACCTGGGAACTGATAGCTGTAACTTGGGGCAAATCCAGGATATCCTCTGCCATATGTTGCAACAAAATTCGGGTAACCTTGAATGCAGAAATATGAATAAAAGAAAATGGCAGATTAGTAAGGTTTTACTCTTTGCTCCTACATCTAATGTAACATTAACACACTGGATGGGCGAAAAAGAAATTTGACTTTTACACAAGGTATGAAAGAACACAGTTTACTTTTCTCATGCAGAACTACAGGAAGGTTTTTCATCTTGAAGGAAAATAAAACATCTGCAGAACATGCTACTCTTCCTGATCACTTCCTCCTTTTGCTATGCATATGAGATCTGTCACTCATATAATTAACATTCACTTTGGTATCTGAAGTCCAAGGACTGTGCATACTTTTTAGCTAGAAGAGTAAATGCCAAATGCTAAGGCTAAACACATAACACAGGTTTGCTCTGACATTTGGAGAGCTTACAATGAATGTACTTTGCTTCAGAGTTATTGACAGTTGGAGATTAAGGTACTAGTAATTCTTCATCCCAGGAGTGTGAAGGACAACAGTTAACACATCAAAGAGTTAGAGGCAGCAATACCAAGGAACTAGAGAGTCAAAGAGGTTTTAGTTTTTCAGGAAAGTAAAATTCAACAGATAAGAAATTTTTCCTGAAGCGACTTGTAACAGCTACAATCAAACAAAGTATTTGCTATTTTCTTATTAGGGCAATACCATTCAAGGACATTTTGTTGTAAATAAAAATGTGTAAGCAAATATATTGAACAACAAATGGTGTCCAGTTTAACATAAGGTTTCAGCAGTCACATAACATGGTGGAAAAAAACATGCTTGTGTAACACAGAAAAAAAAGCCTGTAAAACCTACAGCTACAAACCCCAGAGGTACATTGCAGATGGTGGAAGAAAACAGTGTTGCAAAGAGGACAAAACCATTTCAAGCAGTATTACTGAAAGCATGACGGAGATTTGGGTAACAGCACTGAGAATTAGAGCAAGCTGGTTTGGTCACATTCTCATTAACAAGTAAACTGGCGTGAACTCTTGTTCAGTGGAATCCATTGCTGGCCATGGCTGAGAGCAACAAGTCAATTTGCTAGCGTAGACAGGGCTGTCATGCACAGAGACTGTGCCATTTGGCTTTTTTTTGTCCAATAGGCAATCATAGGTAAGAATTCTACTGTATTATATAAAGACAGTAGGTTTATCTATGCTCAAGAGAAAAAGCTGCTTTTAGCTCTTTAAGAGTCTACAGGAGCACCTGAGAATCCCACCCCTTGCACTGGGTAGCGTGAGTGACCCTGGAATGCTGAATGGGGATGGAGTGAACACTAGAAGAGGATCAGGAAAGGCTAAATTACATCCACCTCTGTTAATTTCAGTAGCAGCTATCGTACATATAGTAAACCAAGGCAGAATTTAAAGCCCCATGGGTTTAAAGACCAGAGATTAAGGGGTAGATCTGACTCCCACTGAAGTCCTGAGTCCTGTCCCATTTATCTGCATGAGTGTTCTATCTATGTTCTTAAATTCCTCCTGTTCAGACAGCGAGGACCCTACTTCATTTATTTTGTATCTCCCTCAAACCCCACCCGCACCCACCCTCCCAGCATGGTGTTTTTGAGCAAAGACAGTCTAAAACATGCAGATTTGTTCTGAAGGCAGCAGGGTCCTGGACAGCCTCACTTCTGGAAATCAAAACTCTTGTCTAAAATGATGCACATTCTGTCAGCTGTGTAGGGATTATGTGCTTTCTCCATGCTTTATTCTATTTGCATCGAGGCCGGTAAGTTAACTGCCTTTTCATAGGCTCCAGAGTGCTCCATTTACCAAGACTAAGAGTTACAGTGACCACCTTGTGTTACCCTCTACAAAGCTGGCCTGTTTTTCAAACATCACTTACAGTTCTCAAACTTCGCCTGCCTAGTCTTATCAGAATAGGAGTATTTCTATTTCCAGCACCAACAAACACTGCACAGTCTTCTCCACAATTATTGGGCAGTGCTCAGCTTTCTGCCTTTCTCCCCAAACCCACTGTCTCATCATCAAAGTCTTGATGCAACTCCCTTTGAAGTCAATGGGAATTTTTCCCCTGACATTAAAGGAAATTGTATTTGGCTTTAAGCTCATTGATATGTATGGTTGGTTTTGTTTGTTTGTTTACAACTGAAAATTTTTTCCAAGGTCTCATACCTCTATTTTTATTTATTCTTTAAAAAGCGACTATTTCCAATATACTTTACAGTTATTTTGCTGACACAGCAAGTCCTTCCATTTCAGATAGAATTTGTGTTTCATACAGTTTACTATTAATCATGTTTTAAAACCAGAAAATTAAATGCTTGTATGAATTTTGATAAAGGGATTAAAGGGGTGTAGGAGAAAAGCAGGCATGTGACCACAACACAGGACATTGGCGCTTTAAATAAATATGTACCTACATTAGTTATCTCCTGAATATTTATTTCACAGCTCAACAGCAGGATTCCTTAGAAATCTGTCATTAAATCAGACCTTTCAGAGATAAGCTTTACAAACCATTTAAAAAACAATAATAGTGATAAACTGACTGTTTGCAAACTAAGTAGCCCCATTAACATCACTGTGAACCTCAATTCTGCACAGTCACTTCAACCAGAGCTCATTCTCTTTTTAAAGAGCAAGTTTTATTTGGACTCTAAAAGATGAGATGATTTGTCAACTTAAAAACTGACTTAGGGTACTGGGGGGAATGGGCTTGCCACACACAGAACTAGAGATTTTGCTTTCTAATCATTAAGGGCTAGATTGTAACCTACAGTCTTCGCTGAGTAAGAGGTGACATGTATCTGCATTTTCCAGAATGCAGATCAGGGAATACATTGTGACTTGGAGTATCTGGTTCCTTCTTCACTCTGAAGGGAAGTAATCTGCACAAGGTCTTTACCACATGCAGATTACTTTCTCCTCCATGCCAGCTCAGCTGTGCTGGTGGCATAGTGCGGGGCAGAGTTTCAGAGTGAAACCACCACTTCCTTTCCCTGATCACCCACCTATGTGAGGAGGACAGTAGCAACCCCACTAAGCCCATTCTCCCCTTCCACACAGAAACCCAAGGAACTTCACACCTTATTCCCTTGTGCAGGCTTACTGGGCAAGCGATGCTCTTACCCTAACAGAACAGCCTTAAAAAGGGTTACCTGAAGCCAACCAGCGAGACAACTGTAAAGACACTTGTGACCCCCCCTGCACCCCGCAGACTGTATCGTTTCTAACAACAAAGACAAAATACACAGCTGACTGGATAGAGGTTCTAATCTGTATCTTCCATCACAGAACATTCTCTAGGTCAGGCAGATGAAATCATAAATTTATAATACAGCATTACTTCAATTTTCCTCTTCATTTACTGCTGCGATGCCCAGCTCTGCTCTAACGAGTCAAAGCCCAATCTGCACGGGGGAAATTGGCTGGCTGCATATCAATAGCACATTAGCACCATGCCCATGTGGATGCTTCATCAAGCCAAATTATGGTCCAGCCGACCTATCCACCATTTCCATTAGCCGCCATTCTCATCCTGCACTGGGCACTGAGCAATTTATTTGCTTCAGTACTTCTAGCGGATGATCAATCTCACAGTAATTACCTCTTGTTGCTAAACTCAAAATCAAGGTTTTGCCTGGATTACCTCCCTTGAAGAGAGATCGTCCTGTCCATGAAAGAGCAAATTTAAATCAGCAATCAAAAACGGTTTTACAACACAACTTTTACTCAGTTCTGTCTCCCTAACCAAAGATGGCAAGGCAGATCTTATATATTCCATCTCTTAGGTCAGTTGGAAAGTGTCTCTAGTCTGTTGTTATATTACTGACCCAACTAGACAGCTCAGATGGAAGCTTTGCCGATATTCATGCTGACTTAGGGCCAGAACTTCAGCTGGCGGAAGATGCTCAATGGAACATGCCACCTGAGAATCTGACCCTTAAACTTTAGTGGTGAAGTTTTTGTCTTTATCTCTGCCACAGGTGCTGCCACACATGTAGTTATGTGGTTTGTTCACAGTTCCAAAAAATACTGGGGGAAAAAAATTTTCCAGCGTGGTGTTAATGTGCTATTGATAATGCAGCCAGCCAATTTCCCCCCATGCAGATTGGGCTTTTACTCACTACACCGGAAAACAAAATGTTTTCAAAATTTTGGCACAATGGAAATGCCAAAAAATATATATAAAGTTTCCGGTTGAACAAAACATTTTGTTTAACCGTTAAGTGGTTTTTTTTTTAAAATTTTTTTGCGTTTTTGTAAATAAAATAGAAGGAAATTACAAAACCAAGTCATTTCAAGAAACCAAGAAACTTAGGATGTTTCATTTAGAAAATGTCAAACTGAAATATTTACACTTTTTTGGAATTATTTTTCTTCCAACACAAACAATTCAGCAAAATAGACATGAAGTCATTAAACATTTCCGTGTTGCTGAATCTGTATTTTTCCACGCATACAAATTCCCGCCAAAACATTTCCCCTAGGCCACACGATAGAACAGTGAACGCTGTTTTAAATATATACACATTGACTGGCCATTACAATTACACTGCATAGCATTTCCTATTGTAGCTATAGGAAACACATGAAAAACAGCAGCAGAGCCAAATACCACTGTGTAATAAATTCAAGTGGTCTTTAAATAGAAAATCATCCAACAGAGATTAAACTTGCATTCAGTTTATAGGACAAAATAAATGGGAAATATATTACTTTTTTTTTATACTTAGAATTACATTTTTTCTGACGATATCAAAGCACTTGATAAATATTCAACTGTTAATACTCTGTAAACAAGCTATTATAGCCATTTTACCAACAGGGAAACTGAGGCACAGGGCAGCTGAGTGATTTATCCAAGATCACACAGAATGTCATTAGTATTATTACTTGTATTTCAGCAGTGCCTAGAGGGCGCAACTAGGATCCCCACTGTGCTAGGTGCATCACAAATGCAAAAAGCCAGAGAGTCCCTGTCCTGAAAAGCTTACAATCTCAGTAGACAAAGGGCAGGATAAAGGAAGTGTCATTATTCCTATTTTACAGTGCTGAGGCAATGAGCGATTATGACTTCATTGATTCCCAAACATTTTACTAAGGCAACCCACCAACTGCATTTTCACTTTTTTTGTGACCCACCGTTACGTATACGCTATAGTCAGGCTGACAGGGAAGGGGAGTGGGAGGGAGGTATGGCGGCATGGTCAGGGCCATTTAAAGCAGGGGGCACTGGCCGTGATATCCCCCAGCCGCGCTGCCGCACCTCCCCGCCTGACCCACCTCTTCCCTCTCAGGCACCGTCCATTAGCCTGGGAGAGAGACACCTGGGGGAGCCAGAATCTTACCTTCCCATTAGCCCCTACTCTCAGCCCTCCCCAAGAGCCTTCCTCAGCCCCTGAGGGAGCCCTCTTGCTGCCCACTCGCAGGAGCCCCTCAGCCCCTGAGGAAGCCCTCTTACGGCCCACTCGCAGGAGCTCCTCAGCCCCTGAGGGAGCCCTCTTACTGCCCACTCGCGGGAGCCCCTGGCTTCCTACCCCACACCCTGCTTCTTACCCCTCCCAGCTTGTGAGCCTCATGTCTGTTCATCCTGCTTCCCAGGCCCCAGCGCCAGGAGGAGCAGGAGCCTCCATTTTGGCACACTGAGGGGGGAACACATAGTGGGCCTGGGTGTCATGCTGGCAGCGCTCCAAGAAGACTGCTGCAGCGGCTGGCACCACCCCGCATGCGAGCAGTTGAGGGCTACTGGTTGCAATATGCCTTTTTTTTTTTTATTCCCACTGAGGTGTGGAGACCCATCTAGAACCTTCCGGCACCTCACTGATGGGTCAGGACCCATTGTTTGGGAAACACTGGCTTAAGTGACTTGCCCAAGATTGTTCAGGGAGTTGGTTTCAGAGAAAGGACATTTAACCAGGCTCCTGACTCTCAGTCCTCAGCTCTAGCCACAAGAGCACATTTCCACTCTGTGAGCAGGAGAGCCCCCAGCCTCGTGCTTAGAGTCCACGTCAACCACTGCAGGGAGAGGTAAGGGATCTGGCCCCACCCACTCCACCGGTTCTGACCCAGGGCCCTCTGGAGTATCGTAAGAATGGCATTTGCTACCTACAATCCAGCTAACAACCTCCTGTGAGTCTCTTCCTACTGCTCTGTCCCACCCTAAGCTGCGTCGTGGGCCAAGGAGTCCATGCTTCCTGTAGTGGTCCCACCTCCTGGTATAGTCCCTCGTTAGTCACGAGTACAGGTCTGTCTCCTCCTGCCAGCCACCAGCCTGTGCTTCAGTGCCTCCTCTTAATAGGGCTGCCAACTTTCTAATCGCACAAAACCGAACACCCTAGCGCTGCCCCTTCCCTGAGGCCCTGCCCCCTTCCCCGAGACCTTGAGCTCCAGGCTGGGGGGGTGGGGCCAAGGGATTTGGAATGTGGGAGGGGTCTTCAGGTTGAGGCAGGGGGTTGGGGTGTGGGAGGGGATGAGGGCTCTGGGCTGGGGGTGAGGATGAGGGGTTCAGGTTGTGGGAGGGGGCTCTGGGCTGGGGCAGCGGGTTGGAGTGTGGGGGGTGTGTGAGGGCTCTGGGATGGGGCCGGGGATGAGGGGTTTGGGCTGCAGGAGCAGGCTCCGGGTTTGAGGGTGAGGGGTTGGGGCACGGGCTTACCTCCGGTGGCTCCCGGTCAGTGGCGCAGCGGGGGTACTAAGGCAGGCTTCCTGCTCCAACTGGAGCATGCTGAGCAGGCCCGCTGGGACAGGGGTTCCTGGGCCCAGAGCTCTTCCCAGACCCCTGTCTCCCTAGTGCTGGGTTTATCCACCCCGACATTAAGTAGTTGCCTCATAAAAAGAAACAGCATTTATGCTACACAAGACTTTATTTGGTCTAATACGGAGGAAGAGAAAGAATATATTTTAAAGTTTCCCACCAAAAACAAAACAAACAAACCAACAAAAGTGTCCACACAGTCAACAAATCAGCAGCGCTGCACCTGGAAGTTTTCTGTCTTTACCTGCATGATGGGCAGTGCAAGATAAACAAAACTCACTGTTGAGATGTGAACAGTCTGAACACGTCTGGGCTCGCAGACCCTTGCTTTTAAAATCAATTCAAATGTTCAAATCAATAAAAGCAAATTATAGTTTCCCCAACACAAGTAAGCAGTGCTCAGTGGCTTATCTGCGTTATTATTTGAAGGATACGATGTATCTAGGGAAGAGTTAACCCAGCAACTTCTGATTATGCAGCTTGTTGTGAAGAGCTGCTGTCAAAGCGGTTGTTTAAGGCGTTTTCTCTGGTCTATAAAAACGGCCTGGTACCGAAGACATCCCATTTCAGGTATTCTTGTGCCAGCATAAATTATAAATTACTCTAAATTTGAAGATGCTGGAAGGGATGGCTTAGTCCTTCAAGGTGCTTGTTTACACTGTGGTTATTTTACACCAGTACAGTACTGTGCCGATGCTAGTATCTATCATAGCCATCCTGCATTGGTATAAGAAGTGATTTGCATTGTGGTTCAAGGCATTTATTACAACATTGCAGTATGTCTCTGCCAGCAGGTTGCACTGGCAGCTATGCTGGTGCAAGAATCCCCCAGGTAAAGTATACCTAAGTCTCATGTTTAAAATACCTAGTATAATAGGATCAAATCCCAGCAGGGCTGACTCAACCATTCATCCTTCCAAGGTATGATCCTCAGTCTCTGAGGAGATCTTAAAATCAAGGCCCTGGCACCTCTGGATGGATAGTAAGGACCTCACAATGCTTTCAGTAATAGTTTGCTTGCCTGTCTCTGGCCAAAATGTTCCCCACCCTATTGTGCAGTGGGCTGCAGAGGTAGCTGGATGCAATAGTTGGTGTTTGCTCAAGCCTCCTTTATGAGGAAAGGCACTATTTAAACAAGATCTCCCTTTGCATCCCTCTCCCAAACATCTTCACATCTTCTTTTATGCCTCTTCTTCGCCCTTGAAGAACTCTCACTTTCTTCTGTGTGGAAACAACCTCCTTCAAAGCACATTCCCTCTTCCAAGCTCTTCAGCCATGACAAACGTGGGATTCCTCCACCACCTTGTGCTCGTACTGTGAGTGGAGATGTCAATTGTAAAGGGTCCAGGTCCTCTGATGTTTATACATAGCAGCATTATTATTAAGGGGAGGTGGTTTTTGACTGAGAGGCATCTTTCAGTTTCCAACCACTCCAAAATGATTGGACTCTGGTGTATGAGGAGCACTCTAATCTCATAGGTGGACTAGATCAGTGGCTTTCAATCTTTTCCATCATGTACCACATTACAAAATTAAAGGTTTTGGGATGCCCATGCAGAAAGGGAGGGTGGCTATGACCCTTGAATTGAGAACCCATAGTCAATGTGAATGCAAAACAAAGATAATTCCCAGTGGTGAATGGGGGAGGTTATGTACTGAGGAGAAACTACGACAGAGGAACATCTGCTACAGAGCAGACATGTTCTCTCTTCCTCTCTTTCAGTCCAAACAGTTGATCTTCCTCCTGTTACAAAGCAAATGGAAGAGTTAACTGAATGGTGACTATGGCTGTTTAAGAAGATGCTGAATGCTACAAAGGGTGCTACATTTTGGAGGCTAGAAAGGTTCCTAAATGCTCTGCAAGACACCCAGGAAATGTATGCCTAATAAAGAGTTCCCCTTTCCTAATTTTGTCTCGGAGGCAGCTTCTCCATTAAACAGATTCTGATATGGGAGGGAGGGGAGAAGGAATGACTTTCCTTGAAGGGCACAAGCTTCTTTTATGCATGAGCTCAGCCTACCTAAATTGAACGTGTGCAGTAATGCAGAGCCCCAATCTGGCTTATGCAATGATATAAAAAGTCTCTTGGAGACTTTCTGAAATTCGGTGTTCACATCAGGTAGCGTTCCAAGTATATACTCTTTGTGGGCTGAGCATTTTGGTCTCTGGAGGGGTTTGCAAGTTAATGGGGTCCAGCTTTATTATTAACATCGGCACTTCTAAGGTGCCCATCGCTGCAGGAAGCGTGCTGAAAGAGAGGAGTCCTGGCAAGACTCAGGGTCAGCTGAGTCGCTTGGGGTAGGAATTTCCACTTCCAGGTGCATTCCACTGAAAACCCCCATGAGTTTGACTCGGGGCTCTAATTGCTGTGGCATTCCCAGCGAGTGGCACTGCTGGAGGAGGTTTGTCAGTAACGTATGCCATTTTGGGCTTTTTAGATATGGATGAGGCCATAGGAATGGACCTGGGAAAGGTCAGTAACCAATGCAGAAGCATTGTGGTGGCGCAATGTGATCATATCTGTATGCTCCATATTAAAAGAGGTCAAAGATGCCCTGTGTGGTTCAGAGCTGCTGGCTGGATATGATAACAGGGCATTAGCCTGACAGGATGTGGCTTCTTGAGTGCCTGCTGGACGACTGCAAGTTTTAGTGTTGTGGGAAGCCAACTCTCCCTGCACAAGTCATCTCCGATTTCAGTCAGATGAGTACACTGTGTGCTACCACTAACCGTAAGGGGCACAGACCCAATTCACAAGCAGTCGCATGGGCTTCCTGCTGTGTTTTCAGGGCTCTCACTTGTGAGACTGGCCCAAACTGAATCCTCCATTTATGTTGATTGTCTCGGAGCCCACTAGTGAAGTAGGACGCTAGGGAGTAGGAGATAGTTGGGCTTAAAACGGCTCCAACTCGTTCTTTCGGCAGAGTGGTTAAATAATGTTCTTAGTCTCCCTGAAGGGTATGTCTCTTACACTGGATGACAAAAAGTCTGAGACAGCCCAGTAGCAGCCGCAGGACAGGACTCAATCTGCCTACGCTCTTAGAGAAGAAGTGTCCTTTTAAAAAGTACTCTGATTTTGTCCCAATCAACCAATAATCACGGAACATGGCTATCTATGTACTTCTCGGTTCCAGTTGCTGCTGTATCCTTGGGGCAGCAATGATTAATGAGGAAGACCAACTTCCTTAATAGCTCTGAGGGAATCACTATGCACTCTTTCCTTTGAGTGCTCTGGTGTATTCTTTCTTCTGATTTTCTTTTCTTTCCATGAGCTGCATCTGGAGAAGGTGACCTTGGACAAGGGCTTCTGGAGACCCGTATAAAAACTTTCGATAGCAGCTCCGGTTCACTTAGTCTCCGTGAAACTAAATGTCGAAAGCTAGAAATGGAGTAATTCTGACAAAGGCCTCTTGGGATCTTAGCAAAATATTCAGCTACTTCAAAATCTCCCTCTGGCAATATGTTACTTTGTATGCCTTGTTGTTTGATGGGTTAATTACACCCTTCTTCCTCTCAGGGATTGGTCCTCATTGCTATGTCATTGCCAGGGGTTGGAAATTAAAAATTCCTCACTGAGCCTTTTGTTGACATGCCCAGTTTCCAACCTTGAAGTGTACTTTCACCGGCAACCCTTGAAAAATGGGAGTTAAAATGGTCATGCGGATAGGCTTGGACTTCTGTGTTGTCACTTTGTTATTTAGCAAGTAATTATTTAATATGGTGCCACTACAGGAATCAGGAACTTGGAAGAAGGAAAAAAAAAATAGCTAGAGCAGATAATTAAGTATCTGGCCTTCAACATGAATCAGTCATTCATTCAGAGCAAGTCCCCATGATTTGAAATCTAGTAAGAGCATGTTAAGAGTAGTCCTGTGAAAAC
This sequence comes from Chelonia mydas, assembly GCF_015237465.2. Taxonomy (NCBI): domain Eukaryota; kingdom Metazoa; phylum Chordata; order Testudines; family Cheloniidae; genus Chelonia; species Chelonia mydas. Next base: position 8,672,137 of record NC_051257.2, read on the forward strand.
CAGTGGAACAGAACCAGTGTGGTTGATCTAATGAAGTCATACATTGCACATGAGTAACAGGCACCTGTGTGCCAAGAAAGGAATTTGCCAAAATGCATACATATTGCTTGCTTTCAACAGAAATAAATGTACTAGCCCAGGGTTTCTTTCATCATCTCTTAGTTTTAATATTCAAAGCAACCTTATTCAAAGAGATAGCCCTAGTGAAAATTAGTCATAACATGCCTCAGGGTTAAATTCTCCTTTCAGATCACTGTGCTGGGCTCTGGCTCTGAAAATTCTTCTCGCTCAACATGCACTGATCTCTCATTGATGTCAAAGGAAGAACAGAACATTAGGGTCAGGATTTGCAATAGTGAGCTGAAAAGAGAATTTTGCTCTTGATCCTTTTGCCTAGGCTATAACTCTGCTGTGTCTCTTTTAAATGCAGGTGACCGAGCCCTGTCTTGGAGAATTAGTTAACAAGGTTGCATTCAACCAACTCCCATGAAGAAAAAACTAGACACCATCGTAGAGAAAAGTGCTAAGGAACATGAAAGTAGATTGTTGAAATGAGCATGGGTCTACTAGAACAGGATGAATAATTTAATCCTAAATTTTAATTTCCAAAATTGAGAATTACATTAAGGGAGAGAAGTTGGGGGCAGTGGAATAGAATAAAATATTTTCATCTGAAGGGACTGACTACTGCATCCAAGAACAGATCAGCTTCACGGCCCCTGAACTGACCTACTACTAATTCTGGGTAAAAAAAACCGCACCCTGGGAAAGTCCTTTCTCAGTCTGGTGGTGCCTGACTTCAGGCACTTTAATAAACAGCCTGATTGAGCATGCCCAACTTCCAGTGACTTCAACGTGAGTTACGTGTGCTCCACACCTGGAAGAAAGGAGGCCACTTTCACCCTGACTCTGCAATGAACTTCATGTGGGAAGAACCCTGAACCCATGCAGAGCTCCACTTCATCCAAGGATCCAGCCATTCAGAGATCGTTGAAGGACTCGGGGGCCTTATTTCGGTGCCTAACTTTAGGCATCACCCACATTTTGGAAGATTTCAGCCTTTATTATTTAGTAGACTGAGAAGAGGTGGGGACAACACTTACAAATCCCTACATTAAAAAGAGAGCCACAGCTAGGTTGGTTTGTTTTCCTTCCACGGTACCAATTGGTTTCCCAAGTTATAAGCCTCTCCCGTGGGGACACCAACACCCCACCTGTGCGCCAGCTACAGCAGAGTTTCAGGAAGCACCATCATTTCAGCCTGCTGGCATGCACTGATTGAACATCCGGGGAGCAATATCCCTTAACCTAACTCGTTCCACTGAAGGAAGTCCGGGCTATTAGGGATCTCTTCCCCCTCCCAACTGTTGTTATGCAGCACCTAGCACAATTGGGCTCCAAACTTCGGATCGCGGTTTCCAAGCTCAACCCCAATCCAAGTACAATAATTATTTATTATTCTGCATGACAACAGTTCGTAACACTTCACAAGCCAGCCCTCCCCTCACCCCAAAAAAATCATGAAGTTGGCTAAAAAATCATGAAATGAACAAGTATAAACGTAGGGCACTTTTTATTTGCCCTTTGGAGTCTTACGGGGTCACATTTTCTAAAAAGATTTTTCAGAACAACACTGTGTAGGGAAGGGGCAAGGAGAGGAAAGGGTTTCAGGACTGCAGGCAAGGGAGGCAGTGTGGCCTAGCAGACAGAGCACAGTATTAGGACTCAGAAGACCTGGGTTCTACTCCTAGCTCCTCCGCTGACCTGCTGGATGACCTTGGGCAAGTTACTTCCCCTCTCTGTGCCTCAGTTTTCCCATATGCAAAATGGGGATAACTATGTCCTTTGCACCTCCTTTGTACAATGCTTTGAGATCTACTGATGAAAGGGCATTGGATTGGGACTCAAGAGACCTGGGCTCTCTTCCTGGCTGTGCCCTTGGCCTGGTGGGTAAGCTAGATACATTTTCCCAACGGGTCTCAGATTTGCTGGTCCCCCTTTCCACCCCCCCATTAAGTATCGTTGGTGGTTAACCCACCCACTAAGGGAAGGAGTAGGGAAAAGAAACTCACACAGGCTTTGGACTTTTGGTTAGTTAGTACAGGAAAGACTCAGTTCTGCCTAGGAAACACCTTCAAGCACCCTCACTCTATGAACACAGCAGGGGTCAACCAAGGAAAAGTTAAATACAAAGCGGGGGGTGGGGGGGGGCAGTGGAAGATTGAGCAACAATGTATGTTTTTCTAAAAATATGCTGGCAATGAATTTGCTCCATCCTGACTCGGTAACTCTGAAGAAAGTATATAAAGAGGTTGTCAGATTATATAGAAAGAAGAAACTATCTAGGCAGAAACAAATGAGAACCAATTATAACTAAAAGACCTCCTGCACAAATAGAATTTTGCCATTAAATATCATTTATCCCATTTAATTAGTATTTTCTGGACACAATACTTCGAACTAAAATACCGTTCTGTCTCCTTGAAACTTGTAATTATTGTTGCGACCTGCACTATTATGCATCTCCTCTGCTTTCTCCATCCTGCATGCCATTTAAAGCTGCAAGATTTTCAATTATCTATGCTGAACTGTCAAAGACACCTTTAAGAGAAGGGGAATAATGTGTGACTCAATTCCTCTAAAAAGGAAAAGAGATCATTTTTAGTCAGAATGAACACGCTGCATCTTTCATCATTCTATTTTTGTGAATAAGAGTAAAACAGGCTATTTAAAACATCCATTTAAATGCAAATTTTGATATCCCAGGAAGAAAAAAAAGAAAGTTAATCATTTACCATAGACAGGATTATTTCCCCACTCCCACAGTTTAAATTTTAGAGTTGCACACTGTGCGTAAACTCAGTAATTCACGCACCACCTCTGCACCTTTAAATGTTCACAATGGGGAAGACAACATAGGTAGATGCTTGCTCTTTCAGTAGTTCCATGGCTATTTCACACTTACCCAACATTCCCATCCCTAGCATAAAAGCGTCCATGGTATATGGTAATCCTCGTGCCCTTCCTCTTGTCCCTGGTGGAAACATCACTTCTTTAGGTTGTGCTTTCTTACATTCTACCTATTGAGCAGAAACATGTACAAATGAGATGCAAATGAATTCCATGTAAATGTCAAATGCAGAACTGAGCTAGATAAAGGGGGGAAAATTATTTTTAGCTTTGTTTTTTTTCCAAATGTGAACTTTAAAAATAGTCCACCCGTGTAAACGAGTCTAAAAAGAATAAATATGAGCATGTCTCTTTAAACACATAGCAAAACTCTGTTAAAATGATAAAATGCAGGTTTAATAAGTTGTCCTGTTTCTGAAACAAAAACCTATGCTCTGTTTACGCTCAAATGATTCTTTGCAGGCATGGAATGAATGAAGGAAAGTCATTGGCACAGTTCTATTACGAGTGATAACAGAAAATGACTATTGGTGATCATTACAGAAAGCTCCATTTTAAAACGGGAATAAAGAATCAATATTTCTACCCGGCAGAGGAATTTCTTTAAATCCTACCAGTAAATGATCCACATTCTCTCTCTTCTAGTTACTCCCTTTATCTTTTGAAGTTTCTTAAAGCCATTTAAATCATATAACAAATCTCTAACTAATAACTTTTTAAAATCTTGCAATCACAAGGGTAACCAAGAGAGTACAGGGGTGCTTTGACAATGTGAGCTTCAGAACAGATTCTTGTCTCATGCACCAGAACCAAGCCAGTGGATAAGGCATGGAATTAGGAATCAGAAGACTTGGGTTTGAGGCCTTGGCTCTGCTACTGATTTTTGATCCTTAGGCAAATCCCTTCACTTCTCAGTGACTTTTCTGCCTCCAAGCTCTGTGGGATTGCTTCTTACGACATATTTGTACAGTGACTAGCACAATGGGACCCTGATCTTGGCTCTTGTCACGATTGTAACACAAATAATAAAAGCATCTGCTTTTCTGATTGTGGACTCAACACACCAACCTCTAACCCGCAGCAATGAAGAACAGAATTGGCAATGTTTAGCATATGCAGATTGGGCTGGTGGATTCACTTTAAGCAGGGGAACATCTCTTCCACAAGCCCTGCTACTTGAATGAGCAGGCACAGGTGGGCGTGCTTTCTATGTGAAAACAGGTAATTACACCCGATAAAACCAGGGAGGTAGAATAATACAGCTAAATGCCTCTGTTCCTAATAGCCCTATCAGTGACTGTGTGTTCATTGTCTTATGAAAACTGACCGCCTGTTCCTAGGCAACCTGATCAGCGAAAATTTCAGGTTTACATAATTTTCATTTAGGTAACATAAAGGTTAACTGACTGTAATGGGAGTATTTTAAACAAAACCACCTACTCTTCCCCTTTCTATTGCAAACCCCACGACAGATCTTATTTACTTAGCTTGCTCGCAACACTTCACAAAGCAATAATGCTCAGATTCCGCCAACAACGATGTCAAAACACTCGCATCTTGCCAACAGATCTGCCAGAATCCATCAAACTTTGGAATGAAATGCCTCTAGAGTTCTTCTGATGTCACTGTTTTGCCAGTGAGTGCCTCGGTGAGGATTGCTCAGTGGGTATAGTGGGAGAAGAGCAGGGAGAGGAAAGGGGAGCCACTGGAGGAAACTGGAAGTATCTGAGAGTCTTATGATTACAGCATACAGGAAACCTTGGTTCCATACCATACCACAGGTGCTCGAACTAGGGGTGCTGCTGCACCCCCTGGCTTGAAGTGGTTTCCATCATATACAGGTTGGTTCAATGATTCTCAGCATCCCCACTATACAAATTGTTCCAGCACCCCCGTTCCACAAACCCCACCTCTGCCACTGACTGACTTGCTTTATAATCCTGTTCAAATGGCTTCATTTCTCTGTGCCTCAGTTTCTCCATCTGCAAAATGAGGACAATACACATCCTGCAACACAGCTGCGTTGGGATAGGAATTCAGATGTGCAAAACATTTTGCGGTCCTCAGAAGGATGCTGCTATGTAAAGGAAAAGTATTGTTACCGTGAGTGTTCTTTGCTGGATATATACGAATTGTGGGTGACTGATGAGACTAGCTGCAAAAGATTTAAAAGGAGGCAGGCGAAATAGGTTAAACAGACATTATGAACAGGAGAGGCATCTCAAATGGAGACACCCGCTCTCTGCATGTCCTGTAAACTCAAGCAAAGCCACGGCAGTACCAGCCGTGTATTCCTTCCTCTTCGGCGATGGTGATGGTGGCAGTGAGTCCTCAGTGAAGGAATATATCCGCAGGCAGAGGGAGAAACAAGCAAGTGACTTTCCCACCCTTTTAAATAATGGGTCTGTTCTCATAGCTTCAGCCTCCCTGCTGTTTAGAGCAGCACAGAGGGATCAACTTGCGTCGATTTGTCCTCCTTCCTTCTCCTCAAAACGTTTATTGGTTCACAATGTCCTGGGCTGTGTGAATGAGAGCTTCATGGACAGACACGAGACTGAGCAATAGGGTTTCACAGCAGTCTCTTTTAAAGAAAGAGTCAGAAAGAGAAGGAAAAAAGAAACATAAAATCCTTCCACATTCATTAATTCAAAATCTCAGCATAGGCCTCTGGTGGTGTATATTGCATCTATCTAGAGAAGAGGATGGTTAAGGCCCTGGACTGGGACTCAGACAATCTGGGTTTCAATTCCCAGCTCTGCAACAGATTTCCTGTATAACCCTGGGCAAGTCACTTAATCTCTCTGTGCCACATGCTTCTCTGGCTCCCAAGTGTTTGTGAAATACTCAGATACTATGGAGATAGGGACCATACAAGTATCTAGATAAATATAAGAGAAACAGATCAAAGGGAAGAAGAACAGGATCTACCACACCCCCAAGCTCGACTGAGTGTCTCTTTTCCCACAAATTCAACCCTGCACTTGAAGACACTAACCTGTTTGCTGTGGTAGCTAGGAATGAAGCTCAGAATTCCCCCATTTTCTTAGCACTAACTGGAGTGGCCCTTAATGCGGACTGCTTCACCTCGCAGCAATTCAGGCCACCATCAGCTTCCATTTCAGTTCATAAGGGTTTACTCTCCATAAAGTTGTCATTAACATTTAGGTTCTAACCCCCCTAAATTCAAAGTGAAGCTCAGGGGACACTTATTTATTATTATTTGTCAGCATTACAGAAGCACCTAGAGGCTAGAGTCCCATTGTGCTAGGCACTATACAAACACAGCGGAGACCGTCCCTGTCTAGAAGAGTTTACATTTTCAGTGTTAAAGAATATAGACAATAGGTGGCTACAACAAACAGATAGGTGGAAACACAAGGAAACAATGAGACCCTCATAAAAACAGTGGTCACAGCAAGCCAGCCGCCTAGCCACTGTTGAGTTTTTTTGCAGACATCATGGCAGACGAAAGTTTTAAGGAGGACCAGAAGGGCTGGAATGGGAAACTGACCCTAAATTCAAGCAAAATGCTTGAATCTTTGACATACCCTTTCAATGATGTTTCCAGTGAGTTTTGAGTCTAAATGCAATATGGCAGGCTTCCCATGAATTTGAGTTTTGTGGCCAAGAGCTGCCACCCCTCTTGTTGAAACCCGAATGGCCAGGGGAAAAAACCATGATGCTACTTCCTCCCTGCTCCCAGATCATCCTATAAAAGCAAGGGTCCTTCCTCAGGCAACAAGTACACAACACAATCCCATGTTCTCGTGTGTTCTCTCTAGGTACCAGATGAAAAAGTTCAGCACCCACCTCTGCAACTTCCCTTTGCTTGTTTTTAATCAGAGAGCTATTTATCAGCAGTATGCCCAATTCAATTTCCTCAGGCAAATTCAAATACAGTGATCAGTGGAGGTGTATCATTTCATTTCTCAATCATATTCTTCAGCTTCACCACTGCTCAAAATGTCACGGAGTCATTGGTTACACCTCAGAGCAGTTTTCATTGCAAATATTCAGAATGATAAAACACAATCTAGCCTGGCTAGAGGGACAATTAACAGGAAAATGAAGTTTGGATTAACACCATTAGAAACAATAACCCAGTAATTAGCTTCTGCAACCACAAAACAGACTACCGCTGGTTTCAGAAAGATGATCTTAATTTATGATTTTCACAGCCCACAAGGACATAAGGAGAATGTTAGCAAACTGCAAATAAGTTTTTACTTGGAATTAAAAACAAAAAACTCACTGGAGGAAAAATATGCCACTCTTAAAACCCTGCAAATGAACATATCCAATCAACACTAAAGATAATCTCAAGGGATTAAGCATTCCTCCCTCAACTGGGAATGGATCCTTCTGGGTGGGGATTTAATACTCATGCAAGATGCTGGACTGGCAACCTGGTTAAGTCTCTTACCACAGAGGAGTGTATAGCACAAGCAGCGGCAACGTAAGCTCTCCCTGCATTGCTCTGTCAATTTCCACCAGTCTGATCTGTAGGGAGCACCTTTAACAACATCTGAACACTTCTCATCTATAGATCTCAAACTGCTTTACAAAAAATGGCTACAGCATTATTATCCCTGTTTTGCTGATGGAGAAACTGAGGCACAGAGAGGGGAAGTGACTTGCTCCAGTGGACCAGGAGCTAGACCAAGAATAGATCCCAAGTCTCAGCTCACCTGGCTCAGTGCCCTACCTGAGAAGGTAGTTCACTCCCATGCTGATGTAGATCCTTGGCCTCTGCCATAGGCCTAATGATCACCACACCTCTCTGCTGAGACTTGCAGCAGAAAGGTCTGTCATTGCCAGCTGCAGAGTTGTTTTTCTTTTCTTGTGATAAGAGAGACCTTTTCATTGGGAACTCAGTGGAGATTACCAAACTCATCCCATACAAGTCCTTGAATGGACATCAGATGGTGGTAACTTTTGGTCACTACCAACCCGGGTCAGACGAAGCTGCCGTTGTATGCTGATCTGAGAAATGCAGAGCAGTTGGTTACCTACCCTGTGCTTCATCATGTAGCAAATGGTTCATGCTGGGATCAAATAAAATCCACTGGACCATGTCAAATTTGAAAACAACCATGCAGTATCAGTGACATTATATGATACAATCTAGGACATTTTTACTGAACTGGGACATGCCAGTGGATTTCACAAAGTGGAAATATATACAGATATTTCAAAGTTAAGACACTCCCAACTGCCTGGTTAATGTGGGCAATCAGCCCATAAATCTGGATGTTAAAGAAATTCTTTATTTCAGCTTTTGCTGTTCACCTTAATAATCTCCCGATTTTGGTGCCTTCCCTGCATGCGGGATGTTCTTCAGGTTCAGTTACCTAACAAAGGAAGTTTTAACTCTAAGGCGAAAATAGCAGAGAAGCTAAAATTCACTGTTTTTGTTTAGTCTGGTCTTGAAAATTAATATTACACTGGAGTATTCTTGGGTCAGGAGTGAGCAGGCAAACTCGCTGGAACCATGGGTTGTCAAGATGGGTTGTCAAGTGAAAAGCCTGTTCTACCCAGTATAACAAAACGAGCTGTCAGCTCTCAACACCAAGATGTTTCAGGAAAACATGGCTACAACTTACCAAAGAAACCAGAGCTATTTTGGGGGAGGCGGCTAGGGGAGAGGGAGTGTTCTTGTATTCACAATGAACAAAAAACTGCTTACCACCCAAAGACAAGGCAACCTTGTCTTGCCAGCAAGGTATAATTGACAGCAAGTTGGATTAGTTTACCTCTGAAGATGCCATGTTGTTCATGCAACTGCAAGCCACAACTACTGCTCATGTAATACTAAAATCTATATTCACCTAGTAATTCTGTAAAGGCCTATTTACATGAGGGAATACAAGGAAATGTTTGTTTGTTTTTTAAAGCCCTTCGAAGTTTGGCAAACCAGAAGTAGTGAATATGAAATAACTGGTCACTTAATAGATGCTCAAACTGTGACAGGGAGGTCAGCGTCTACAGGACAGAATGGAACAACATCTCTCATATTTTCTTGGGATATATCACTCCAACCTGTCCAATAAAGTACTTGACAAGTCTTAGCATTCGAGCAGTTCCTCTTCTTTACTGTGTCCCCCTTGCCAAGCCCTCTCCCCTGCCCCTGCCCTTCCATCCACCCCCCAATCCAGCAGGCTTTGAAAACCCATTTTAATCACGGCACACCCCATAGTCTGCAGCAGTTAAATGCACCATGTCTATGGTGTCTTTTAGTGTCTTTCTTTTGGAGGAAGGCATCCAAGTTACAGGCATTCTGCAGTGTCCTTCACTTGACAGATGAGACTCTCAGACCTACACAGCCTTGTGATCTCCGAGGGAGCTGCTGCCTGGCATTGCGCTTCTCCGAGAGAACAGACAAACCTGAACAATCCCACAGCATTCGCTTCTAAAACAACTTCACTCCAGCCTTGCCGCCTCCCACTCCCTCTCCTGCAGGCCTTCAACCAGCCTGAATGAGAATACATCCGCAGGCAGTGGCTATCATTACTGCCAGACTCTTCACACTGCGGTCCACAACAGTGGCGTAACATGATCTCCCAGAACCATTAGCAATGTACTTGGCTCAACGGCCTGGTGAAAGCAATTTTGGAATGTGAGATCATGATAACAAGCCAAGTTTTGCTGCAGCTTGATGTGATCTGTGGCATCCTAGCTGTACACATTATCTGTAGCAGTAATGCAAAGAACCTCACTCAGGGTCGGGGCCCCATCGTGCTATGCTCTTATGGACACATAATGAAGAGGCAGTCCCCTTCTACAAGGAGCTCACACATCAAAAGCCACTGTGGCCCAGTGTTAGAGCTAGGGACTGGAGTTGGGGCTCCTGTGTTTAATTCCTGGCTCTCCCACTAACTTGATACATGATCTAGTCACGTAAACCTTTTTAAAAAGAAAAGGAGTACTTGTGGCACCTTAGAGACTAACCAGTTTATTTGAGCATGAGCTTTCGTGAGCTACAGCTCACTTCATCGGATGCATCGCATATCGTGGAAACTGCAGAAGACATTATATACACACAGAGACCATGAAACAAAACTTCCTCCCACCCCACTCCCCCGCTTTTTGTGACTCAGTTTACTCATGTAAATGGGGAGTGATAATACCTATCTTGCAGAGTGCTGTTGAGCATAACAAGCGTCTGTGCTTTGAGATCTTCATACAAAAGGTACTAGAAAAGGACAAAGTGCTGTTATTGAGGCACTAAATAGAGAAGATAGAAGACTGCTCAAAAACTAAATATATTTACATGCATATAGAAGCAGGGCTTCTCCTGTCCTAGTCATTATCACTTAGCTTGGCTATAACTTTCCATTGGCTATTTCCCTTCAACCTGTGGGCCTTTAAAATGTCCCTTTACATGTCTGTAGGGCAAGCCAAGGTTACAACCCAACTGCAACCTTATGGCTACATTAAATCACCAACCGTTTCTCAAATGATGTGTGTGCACTGATGGCAAGGCCACTTGGTAAGTCTCTTTGAAGACAAACCCTGTAAAGAGCCAATTTTCCACATTGTGCCCAGAAAGCCTGCTTCTCCGCACTGCACTCCTCAACTGTATAGCAGCCCGGGGCATATTGTCACCTACAATAAAATCTTAGTACCTTTTACATTAATTGTTATTAAAATGCATACAGAACTACAGTGCGTATAGAGAAGAAAAATAAACAGTGCAAAGAGCGAAAGTAAAATACTAGCAGGATGGGCAGTGTTATCTAGTAGATGGTGCACTGTACTGGAAGATAGGAATTCTAGATGGAATTCTTGATTCAACCACTGACCTCAGACAAGTCTCTTCTCCTCGGTTTCCCTACCCACCCTTACACTATCTTGTCTATTGTTATTATAAGCTCTTAGGGGCAGTCACTGCTGCTTATTATGCTTGTCTACAACAGAACCCCGATTTCAGCTGGGGACTCAGGTTACTGTTCTACTACACCTACTAAAAACACACCACAGCTTTTAAAAAGGGGGACTGAGTAGCTTAGGGGATTGCAAATGACACACAAAGCTTTTACCCTCTGGGTTGGCAGTTATAACCTAGACTGTTTGCACAGATGTTGTAGCCGGGATGGTCCTGTGATGGCAGAGACACAAGCTAGGTGGGGTAATATCTTTTATTGGACCAACTGATGTTGATTTAAGGGACAAGCTTTCAAACTACACAAAGCTCTTCTTCAGGTCTGGGGAAGGAAATCAGTGTCTGAACTAAATATAAATTGGGACAGATTGTTAAGCATAAGGGGTAACATGTTGTAGGGGACCACTTGCAATGGAATAGGCAATAAGAGACTTATGGAAAAGGAGTCTGAAGTGGGCCATTAAGAGTAAGCAGGTAGGTGTGTGTTACAAATTGTTGTAATGAGCGATGTAGCCAGTCCATGATTTTTGGTATCCAGTAGTATTATGAATTTAATTCCCAGACTCATCTTTTGAAGGTGTTGTGCAGGTTTCCTTTGAGGATGGAGTATTGATCAGATATGGAGTGATTGCTTTGTGAAAAGTGTTTGCCCATGGGTGATTATGGTGTTCTGGTCTTTTATCATTTTTCTGTGCGAGTTCATTCAAGAGCATAGTGATTGTCTGGCTTCACCCACATAATTATTGCTGGGGCTTTTAGGGCACTGGATGAGGTACACCACATTTTGTGATAGGCATGTATAGGACTCAAGAACCTTGAGAGCTGTGTTGTGGGGGTATTGATCATTGTACCAGTAAATGTGTGTCTTCAGATTTTGCATCTGTTGTTCTGGCAGGGTCTGGTGCCACTTTGAGTTGGTGTGTCCTGATCTGTGGGGAGCTTGCTTCTGATGATGAGGTTGGGGGGTTGATTGAAGGCCAAAAGAGCGGGGGGGGTCAGGAAAGATTTTTTTCAGGATGCGGTCCCCACAAAGTATGGGTTGTAATTGTCTGACGATACCCCGTAGAGTTCCAGTGTGGGGTGATAGGTGATAACTAGGAATGTTTGGTCAGTGGTTTTTCCCCCCCTTTATTGAAGCAGGTTCTCCTGGGGCAACTGGGTGGTCCTTTTCATGTTGTGATCTACTTCTCTGGTGGAGTGTCCTTAATTAGTGAATAGTGTGTTTGAGTGCGTACCTTGGAATTTCTCTTTGAAGCAAATTCTGTGGTATATGACTGCCTGACTATAGATAACAGATTTTTTGGTGTGTCTGGGGTGGTTGCTGTATCTTTGGAAGTAAGTGCGGTGATCTGTGGGTTTCTTATATATAGTCATTTGCAGAGTTCCATTATTGAAACTAATCATGGTGTTCAGAAATCTATGAGGTAGTTTAGGTTTTCTGTCCAGAGGATGAAAAGATCACCGTAGGTATCTCAGGTACATCACTGGTTTCATGGTGCATCTATCCAGAAATTCTTCCTCCATGAAGAGGTTGACATATTGAGAAGCCATCTGAAAACCCAGGGCTGTTCCCATGGTTTGGGCAAAATGTTTGCTGCTAAATGTGAAGTTGTGGGTCAGGATAAAATGGATGATCTTGGCAATGTTTTTGGGGTGGATTTTTGAGCGCTGTGCAGTATCTTGTATGTGAGGCCAGGAGCAATGCTGTCATGGTGAGGGATGTTGGCGCATAGGGAGGTGACATCCATAGTGGCAAGGTTGGTGTTCTGGAGAAGGTTGTTAGTTTCTGGAGGAAGTCAGTAGTGTCTTGGAGCAAGCTGGCCCTTTGTGCAGTCCTGATTTTCCTTCAGTAAGAGTGCTGTGGCCTGATATGACTGGTCTGCCAGGGTTCCCTTGTTTGTGTATCTTGGGAAGCACGTAGAAGGTCCCTGGGATGGGTTGTAGAGTTGTTTGTGAAGGATTTCACGGTATCTTTAAATTCATGTGTGAACTGTGGGGTGTGGGGAGGGGAGGGGAGCTTCTTTTAGTTCTTGATAGACTCAGTGGTGCCAGAGAGTTGTCTGTTGGCCTTGTTGACATAGTCGTCGTGATTAAGGACTAAGATAGTGGTCAAACCAGCAGACAAAAGTGAACACTATCTGGTGGTTGGATTTCAGGGACTGCACAGCTAACTTCTAGGTTGGCCGTTTTAATCGATTCCACTTCAGAGCAGAAAGTTACCACCACCACCGGAATGCTAGTTGGTGGCTCCTATGTATTAATGAATGGGTAGTCACTATTCAGTATTTCAATCTTGATCCAAAGCCCATTGAAGTCAGAGTCCTTCCACTGACTTCAAATCAAGTCTCTAGTGAAAAAAAATCCATCTTGTGTGGCAACCTCTCTGACAGTCTCAGCAGAGAGCCCAAGAACCAGATGGCCCACTCTGGCTGAACTAATGGCTAATCCCTAGAGGCAGGTACCTCCAAGGACAGGGTTTAAACAGAGGTGGCAGCATGGACAAGTTTACTTTTTCTGCCACATTTGCTGTGCATGTTACTGGGGGGAAGGGGCAGAGGCGGAGGACCTCCAGAGCTGTCAAACCAGGGCCAATTTTCCAAAGTGCTAAATTCTCCTCTACTTCATGGGCATATGAAGGATAAACAGAAGTTTGGGAGAAATTCAATAGCTAATGTGTGTATTCATCTATGCTAAAGCATCCTATTACTTTTGTTAGCCAGCGTTCCCCTTTTCCCAGCCTGATCCACCTGTTCTAACTTTTAGACTGTAAACTATTTGGATCAAGGACTGTTTATTCTCTGGCTGCACAGCCTTTGGCATAATGGGGCCCAGATGTGGTCAATCACATCTACCACAGTATAAACAATAAATACGAATATCTATTGTATTCTACACCACTGCACAAAATTTTTTAAAGAGAGAGAATCACCCTCACCATATATCCCCACCCCCCACAGACAACATGCTCCGTTTCTATTTGCAAAATAGCCAACTTGTGTAGGAAAAGCCTATCCTGGGATTGATTTGGATTTTTAAAAAAATGTTTGGAGATAATCTTACTCCCACATACATTTATTAAATCTTACTCCCACGTCATTTATTAAATGCCTCTCTGGCATTTTCTTTTTCGCTTTCATACTACTCATTTACTATTGTGTTTGACATTCTAAGCTTTATAAATGGCAACAGAAGCAGAATGGATGAGCTAAAATTAGCTTCCAAGTGAGAAGCAAAGCTAGAAATAGGCTCACAAACAACAGTAGCCAAGTTACCTTTATTTTCCCACTATGCAGAATGACAACTTGTTGAATATGGGAGAGAGAGAGATCTCAACATTATGAACTTCAGTTGCTAAATCTGGAGGTGCAGTAGTGATGGCTGCCCTCTTCGCTGACAGACCAGGGGACCTCCAGAACTCAAAGCATGAGTTGCTACAGCTTGAGCTTAACAACCAAGTCTCTGTAGATGGGGTCTGCAACTTGTATCCTCTGCAAATTGGCACAAAGGGGGACCTATAACACGCACTTACCAACGGGTTGCGCAGTGGTCAGCCCAGAATGGATTTCTAGCTACTCAAGTTAAGCACTCTCCCAAGGCAGCGATCCATAACTAGCTGTGCGTCATCTTTAGGCACCTGCGGCTCTCGCTCTCTTTTGTGGATTTGGTATTTCATCCACAGACACATCATCAATTGAGATGAGTCAGTCCTGGGCATACCTCATGCATCCACTACTCTCTCGTGGGCAACTTTTAAAATTAATGCAGTGAAAGGAGCATCCAGAAAAAGATGCTCAGAGCATCGTGACTTTCGTGTCATGGATGGAGCAGGTGTGACACGTTTTGTTTGTAAGGATTCGTTTTAGTTATCCATGACCCCAAACAGCAGCCGCCCACACCTTTTTATCCCCTGCTCAGTGCAAAGCTCCAGTGACATCTTCACACACCCCACCTTGTTGTTTCCCCTCCCTCTCTCACCTTAACAGGCCCTACACCTGGGATTCCTCAGGCATCCTTTAGCAGGTCTCCCAGCCCCTCCTTGCCCAGGAAGCATGGGAGGATAGCTGGGTAAAATTCCACAGCAGAACCAGAAGCTAGCTGAAATGTGAGTATTGTTGGTGAACTAGAGGCGGGGGCTCTTGCCCCTTAAGAATGCCCATCCCCTCTTTCCTTGAACTGCCTTCTGGGGCAAGGCTCAGAGGACATTGCGTACTCTTAACCGTGCATCCCAGCACCACCAGAGGGGGTAGCTGGTTAGTTTGTGCCTCTCTCCTTGGGCAGCCGTGTTCTTGCCCAAAGGTGAGGCATGTGTGTTAGTCTGGTGTATCTAGGGCATCTCAGCCTCATAGGGTTACAGGCCCAGTAAATATGGCAACAGCAGCACTGGAGGAGTGTCTAGTCCAGCAACACCAAAAAGGGAGATCAGAAGAGGTCTTGAGAAGTCAGGAGGGGAGGAGCTGGCCAGCTAACCTCTGAAATACACGGAAGCGGAGAAGCAGGTAAGTGTCATGACCTACAGGTCTCAAATCTGGGTCTGCAGGGTCCCTGGGAGCAGCTGCACTCCAGCCCTGTACCTGGCAGACTGCTGACGATTGCTTAACTGGGACCCGTGAAGACTAGCCCCAGTTTGAGGCTCTGCCCCTGTGCTCCAATTGACAGAATCCCAAAGAGGCTGACTGGCCCACTAGCTCTACTTAAGTCAGCAACAGGAACAGGAAGCTGGCTGAACTAGACTCCACCCTGCTCCTGCTCCCTTGCATCTGACTCGTGGTTCTTAGCTCCAGTTTGTCTCCTGCCTCTGATCTCATGATATCCTGACCTACCCAATTCTTGACTCCTGTCTCATGACTGCAGACTCTGGCTCTGACTACTAGGTCTGGCTGACCGCTGCCTGGCTGTGACAATAAGATGGACACTGCTGAATACAGAGCGGTTACCATAGTGGGGAAAGGAGGTGGAAGAGAACATGCAAACCAAGCACTCCCTAGAAGAATGCTGGTAAGGGGTGTGGAAAGCCACTGAGCCTTCCCCATGAAGACAGAACTGCAAGGCAACCAAAGCCAGAAGGGCAGCTCTAGTAGAGAAGCTCAGTGCCAGCTGAAAACTGTTCCCTACTCCCCACTGAAGTCAGGAGGAAGGGGTGCAGCAACATCACACCCACTGAGAGCTATGTATTGTACAAACCCCATAGGGAATGAGAAACTGCTGAATAACTGCAGGATCTGAGAAGTTCAGGTCCTTCCTCCTAACCAATGCCCTGCATTTGAGAGCATGGCTTAAACAGCAGTGTGTGTGTCTGTGTTTGACTGGTAGAACCTGTGACAGACACAGCAATGGTCCACAGATGCCACTGTATCCAATTAGCAAGAATAATGTCTGCAGGAAAAATTGCACCACATTAGATTCTAAAGGGTGGGATTTTTAGAAGCACTCTGTGTTGACCTAACTTTATCCCTGCAGAATTGATGATACCCGAAAACTGTTTCCAATGGAGTCAATAGTGAAACTCCACTGACTTCAATGGCAGCAGAATTAGGACAAGGTTGAGTGCTTTTTAAGATCTCCCCATCATGTATAAATACATAGGACACATATGCAGCAAAAGAAACACGCAATTTGTTTGAAATTCTACAGCAGACCTGACATTCGACTACGAATGTATCAAATGAAGTGTCTCAGGCCGCTGCTCACTCACTTTGTCCTGCCAACGTGATATCTCTGAAGTTAAACTGGGCTGTACTGCACGATTCTTTTTCATCTCATATCTGTATTACACTAAGTAGCTCACTGAGGGCCAGCATTGAAATCCAGGGAGCAATGCTGATTTACATCAGCTAAGAATCTGAATTTCAGAAAAACCACATAGTGTGAAATAACTGAAGTAATCTCCCAGATATTTTCTGCATCATTCCAAATTTCACATTTCATCCACTGCTAGTTGATAATTACAAAATAGAACAACAAAACCCCTAGATGAACGTGACATAAGGACAAAGCAGCATGAATTCTTGTGAAGGAAAATTATGCGCCTCTCGTCCATTAGGATTCTCTGAGCAGATCCCCAAACCAGCAAATAAAGAAAAACTGGCTGATGTCATTTATTCGAACTTTTGAAAATAATTTGACAAAGACAAAGATAAGAGGCTATTAAGGAAATGAAGTAGTCACGGGGTGAGAGGCCCTATTCTGCCAAGGGATTAGAAAGTTCCTGTGGGTGTGCTCTTACAAGGAGTTAATGACCATACCCTCGATATAGCAGGGTACACCCTTCACTTTAACTGCTTTCTGCGAATCTTTACTGCTGTCACTTGACAGGCAGAGAGAGGCAGTGTGCTCTAGTGGATAGAGTATTGAATTGGGACTCAAGAGAGCAGAGTCCTAATTCCGGGTTTGCCACTGACCAGTGGGGAGACCTTGGGCAAGTCACTTTTCCTCTTTGTTTCTCAGTTTCCTTGTCTGTTTAAACAAAAAACAAAAAATGGGAGGGGGGGTAGAGACCCAACCTGCTTTGTAAAGTATTTTGAGATCTACTGATGAAAAGTGCTATATAAGGGCTAGTTATTATACCTCTGTGTTTTTACAGCACCTAGTGGCCCCCAATGCTGATTAAGGTCTTTATTATACAAAAACATCTGCATACAGGGCCATTGTGACAAGGTGTGTTGGCATGGAAAGGATTTCCAAGTTTCAGTCTATTACTCAAGTGATCTGATGTCATATGACAAGACTGATTTGTTGCAGTTTTCAGTGTGGGATTTTTGGAAATAAAGCAAGCCCTGCAGAAAGCGATATGAAAAAACTATTTTTCCTTCACCAGCTGGCAAGTCTTGCACTCATTTAAATTAACACTTTTACAATAAGCTTTAACTCTCTTTTTGTTAAAGAAAAATAATTAATTGGATGGCTTATTAGGACGAACATCATTTAGCTAATATACAAAAGAATAAGCATTGGTGGCAGGGAGGGGTGTTATTTCAGCCCATATTTGTTTCACCCTGCATTTCTAAGTGTCATTGGTAGCTACTGGGAAACACTAAAATGTAATTGGCCAAAAGAAAAAATTCTGAATAAACCAGTCTAAGATAGGCAGCCTGAGCTAGGCACAAAGTACATTAAAGTTAACAGACCCAAAGTAAGAGCCGTCACCTCTTTGTGTAGACCCCACCTTAAAGTCTGAGCTTGACATCTCAACATATAGCATGCTAAGGAGCTGTTATTTTCATTTCAGACGCACATTGCAGTGAGGAACAATATGAAGAATATTATTTCAGTGCCCTGGGAAAAATTAGCAAGTCAAATATTGAATCAGGCCTCTAGCATATGCTAAGGAGATTGCTTTGATCTTATCCACACTAAAAGCTCTATTATTGAATTTAAAGTCTGTGAACACATATCAGACCACTATACAATGCATATCTGAATACATGTTTGAGAAGCAAGGGATGTTTTGACAAAGGGAAAAGAATATTTTAACTGAAAATATCAAAGTTATTGCATCGATTGAAATACAAATGATTTTTTTTTCATCTGGCTAGGTGGCTTTGCTGACAGAGAAACCCTCTACCCAGGAGGAGACTGGGCTTTAGAAGAACTTCAGGAGTCATCTTGCTTCTGTATTAGGACAGGTGCATCTGGAGGTGCTTTCAAAGAGAGATGAGGTTACATAGTAGCAGGCTGACAAGTGCACCATGACTCTTTTTGGTTCCCTCTGGTGGACAGCTACAGTATTAAGCAGCACTGGGGCTTGTCTACACAGGGAAATTGATCAGAATTAGCTTGTTCTGCAGTAGCTACTTTGGTCATTTCCCCTGTGCTGAGAAGCCCATCCAGTGACCATCAATGGGGTTCTACTCCTCTTCCCAACTCCACACGTTATATAGGGGATGTTGGAGGAAGTGGGATCATCAGGAGTAGAGAGACAGGAACTTGGATTATTGGAAGACTATGGCATTTGAGAATAATCAAGTGGCCCGATTCGGATCATCTTCACCCCTATGGCTGCTGAGTCAAATTCTTGTTCTCTGATACACCTGTGCAACCCCATTTTGTTTAAGTACACCTTCCTCTGAAGTATCTGGTGTTGACCCTGGCCAAGACAGGACACTGCTCTAGACAGATCACCGATCTGACCCAGTCTGACAATTACTGGGTACCTGAGTAAGGAAAGCCTCCCTATATGCCCTCAGGTTAGTGGGAAAAGTAAAAGCTAAATAAGCGAAATTCATAACCCAGTGCTCACCCACTATAAAGACAAACATCTGACACAGGATGTCTAAAAACAATTAATTTTATGGAGAACATTTTCCCAATGGACCACTCGGGTACAGCATGGTTTTGTGATAAAGGGTACTGCTGACGTGCATATTGGAAAAACTTACCATTTTATTATTGATTTCATGAAAATGAATCTCACAGACTTTTTCCACCACGTCTTCATTTTCAAAAGTTACGAAGCCAAATCCTATTTATTAAAAGAGAGAAAGAAGGAAAGTATAAGGAAAATATTAATTATGTTAAAACAACAGAGGCTTCATTTAAATATGGCATTTTATGGGCGGTTTGAATTTTTGTCACTTTTCACACACACGTGCACAATGAGATCCTGTCCAGGACTACGGCTCCTAGAAGCTACAGCAATACAAATTATTATTATTATTAATAATAATAATAATGCACATAACTACACATACACACATATACTTTCTATTGTGCCCTTATGGAAAACTTCTATATATTACACGAATTAAACAAAATATCCAATATTTAATAGGGTTCTGTCCTTCCTATAGATTTTCTGATCCATCCTATAGAATATTATAGACAACTATTTCCTTGCAACTGGATGGCTCAAAAACCTAGAGAACAGAAATAATTCTCTATTACATTTTATAGGTGTTTGGAGTAATCCATACAGACCCTATTACATTTCTGTGGAACCCTATTGGTTTCAGTTCTTCTTAAATTCCAAGAGACTTCTCCATTAGGGTTGATTCATTAAGCGACAAAGACCAAACATTCAAAAAGGAAGAGAAAATGATTCCTCATTTACCCAACACCACCATCAGTGAGAATAAAAAAAAACTAATGATTTCACAAACATGTATCAGCACTTTCTGTTTCTGTTTGCCTCTGAGCAAACAAGAAATTTACTCATCTGTTATTTATAAGGTCAAAAGAGACTGGCTTTGCTCTCACAGGGAAGCAGTCACTATAGTAAGTGCTTCTTGGATCAAAGCAGGTCCTGGCTTGTCCTTTCAGCACATTGACACAGTGAACCCTAAGGGTCAGCCAAGATTTGGAGGTGGTTATTTGTCCCTTTCTTCCTGAATTACTTCCTCAAATACCTCATCAGGACATCCTGAGGCCTTTAAGAAACTATTAAATTTTAAGACCTCTGATCTGATCACTCATCTTTTCTCTACTGCTGCTTCAAAGGAGCTATGGATTTGGGCCAGTTTAAGGTTGTTTGATGCATGCTGTCTGCCCGCCAGCTATACACTGTATTTACTCTGTTGGGTCCATGCTATCTTAGACACTCCACACTAAAGAATTTTGGCAGCCAGCTACAGCTCTGCATATTGATTTTTACTCATCTTTTCTAAAAACAAAACAAAACAAAAAAAAAACCCACAAGGCACCACCGTGTTACTTTCAAGCACTCAATGGATAAATATCAAAATCTATTAAGACAACATGAAGGCTCCCAATAAAACAATATAATAAACCCAAACTCCAAATTAGTACCAAAAAGTATACACGATAATATATGAACAGAAATGAATGCTGCACTCAAAAGTCCATTGCAACTCGTGTTTTAAATGAAACCAAAATGATGGTGAAGGGACGGGAGATAAATAAGCTCACAACTGTCTAGTTTATTTTACATAAATAGTTTTGCACTAATAAACCAGCTGCACATGAGAAAGTTAGTATCTTGTTCACAGACACAGACACTGGGGAAGATACTCAGCTGGCATAAATTGATGGTGCTCTGCTGACTTCCATGAGCTATACTAACGCTAACTGAGAACGTGGCCTGTTGCATGGTACAAACCCAGAGATTCTTGTTATGAGGGAACACAGTACAAACCTTGACAATTCTCACTTTGCATCCACTAACCTGTTTCTTCATTCCCAAAACCTGGCCCTCCTCACTTTGATTCTTAGCAAAGATTCTGCAGCTGCTAAGTTGCTATAGTGAAGTCTTCTATTACTATGCCCTCCATTGCTTTAACACACACAGTACATTGGCTAGAAAACTTCATACTAGCAAATAATTAAAACTAAACTGTGCTTGTCAGAGTAAGTGAACAAACTACATTTTGCAGTGCATTGCCCTTGAAGTTGTGCATGTGTGTTTGCTAATTCATAAATTCACAGAACACTGCTATTCTCAATGGGTCTCTCAGTGATTAGAGTGAACTAGCAAGGTTTAAGCACTACCGGTTGATTGGTTTAGGAACACAGGGTAATTTTAATACTGTTGAATGCTTTCCCCCGACACCTCTCCTTAGGTAAATTACAACTCCGAATGGTTTCAAAATATCCTAGAAGTCACAACATCTGACTATTATGTTACATTAACATCCAAAGATTTCCCTTTGCATCTTTGTTCAGAAAGCTATTTTCCTCAGTACTTCAAGCATGCAGCATCTTGAATCATCTTATTCAAACTGGTCCCTTTATTTGTCTTCTAAATTGCTCGGCTTAATTCTTCCTTACAGAGTACTGCAGTTGCAACTAAAATTTTTGTGGTTAACGGACTAAACATGACATCCTAGGAATCTAGGGACCCACACTGTGTTAAGTAATTATTGGTGTTATTAGAGCAGCACACCACAGGGAACCAGTTTTGCCAAGCAGAATGAAATGTCCAGTCCAGTTCTGCAAGTCATTAATTGTTTGAGTTCCAGAAACTTCTTCATCATTAGTAACTCATTAGCGAATATTGCAGTGGAGGATTTCAGTTTCGATTTTTTTCAGGTCTCACTGCAAGTAACAAGAAGAGAAGGGGAATTTTCAGGAGATTAGAGTTAATATGCATAACTCCACCAGAAAACCCATCAAAATCATTACATGTTCAACCTAGGAAACAGGTTACTCCTTCCAACCTGCATCCATAAGGCAGAAATGCAGGTTTATGAAGAAATGATTTGTCTGATTAAAGAAGATAGACATATAGCGTTCTGGATTTACAGGTTTTATAATAGGAATAACAGAACAATCCAATGGTGTCAACACTCATTTGCAGGTTTTTAAAAGAGCTACACCATTTCAAACATGCCTGTCTATCTGGTTTGATGAGAGAAAACAAACTTGATTATGTCTAAAAACATTTATTTCTTCCTCTTGTGGAAAACCAAAGAAGCAATGAAACAATTAATTAACAGTAAATGCTATTCCTTAACTGTGTAATCATTTTACCTAGTGGATGCATTATCATCTGCAATGAATTAGTTAAAGTGATGATTAACAAAGGAAAACAAAAAGAATGCAGGATGACTGCGCGCTAGTGGCTAGATGGCAGGACAGGGAAACAGGAGGGTTCTGAATTATAAAGCTGAGATGGGACCATCAGCTCATTATGGGTGACATTCACTGTTGTGCGGAAGGGCCAGCACCACCTAAGTCTGACTTACAGGGTGAATTCACTCTTGTGACTTTGTGCTTCAAATCAAATGACTGTGGCAGAAACAAAGGTTAAATGAACCCCAAACCTTGGCCCTCGATTAAAAAAAATCATCAGGAAGTTGCAACAAAGCTGCAATTCCCAGTGTAAATACGTTACCCAAGTCACTGTAATATGGGCATTAACCTGAAATTTTAAACCTAGCCAAAAACTTAAAAGAAAAAAACCCCTTATCACTGAAGTATATAGGTTTCAAATCATGCTACGGACTGCCATAGGTTTCAAGTGGCAACTTGTGCTGAACCATCTC
Organism: Chelonia mydas; assembly: GCF_015237465.2. NCBI lineage: Eukaryota > Metazoa > Chordata > Testudines > Cheloniidae > Chelonia > Chelonia mydas. The sequence continues at coordinate 8,694,865 of NC_051257.2, forward strand.
TCTTCCTCCATTAGAAGAATTCAACATTCTATGACTGCACATGTCTCTTCTAGTTTCTATTTGTAGCAGCCCTTGAGGAAAATAAAAAAAAATTATTTTTATTTCCCTGCAGGGAGTAACCACCTTAGTTTGCTGCATTCCTATAGGGAACGAACCCATACTGGAGGGCCATGTCAGATCAAAACAAGAAGGAAGGGATGGATTCAAGCACTGGGTTTGTAATACCTACTGCCCCTAGAACCACATAGTCACATCCTGACTTAGCCTCCAGAGAGGGACCAACTGAGTTCAAGCATGGAACTCTACAACAGCCCTTAAAATCAAGGTGCGGTCTGCTCTTTATGGATAGGGTGACCAGACAGCAAGTGTGAAAAATTGGGACAGGATAATAGGCGCCTATAGAAGACAGAGCCCCAAATATGAGGACTGTCCCTGTAAAATCGGGACATCTGGTCACCCTACGTATGGACATAGCATTTGTCAAAGCAGAAGGCTTGTTCCCCCCTCCACCTCACCTATATACCAAACATCAGACATGGCCACAAATTCCCCTGCTGCTAATCTCCACCCCAGAGGTGGTGACATTTCAATAACTGCTGTATGTTTTACAGTGTCTGCAGGATCAAGCCCGTAGCTTGCAAAGTGCAATAGGATCAATGGCACCATGCTCACAACACCACCTTTGCCTTATGATAACTGACATTTAAAATTGATTGGAAAGCATCAATTTAGGGGGGGAGGGATAGCTCAGTGGTTTGAGCATTGGCCTGCTAAACCCAGGGTTGTGAGTTCAGTCCTTGAGGGGGCCATTTAGGGATCTGGGGCAACTATGGGGGATTGGTCCTGCTTTGAGCAGGGGGTTGGACTAGATGACCTCCTGAGGTCCCCTCCAACCCTGATATTCTATGATTCTATGATCCAGTAGATTATAATCCACACATTTACAGCCACTTAAAACCTACAGGACATTCACCAAGAGATCACATCATATTTTAAATGCAGCAACTCCAAACAGATCATTTGCTCCGGAATCAAAACCTCATAAAGTAATCTGAGGTATATTTAAAATAAAATTTAAAAAACCCAGCTACCAACTTTTAACAACTGCATAAGAAAAATATTACTGTATGCATGCCCTTTTAGTCAGTATAATGAACACACACTCATTTTTAAATTACTCAAACTCTTCTAAAGCTTTCTGGCTCAAACGGTTGATTATTTCTTATGAGAGGTAACAGGAGTCAACAACAACAACAACAAAAAACATTCCACAGAAAGTGTACAAAAGAGATTAATACAAAACAAAGAAAGCTGTTTAAAATGGTGACAAAAATAGGATTCCAGTTGTCAAGGAGCACACATTTTAAAATGAAATTATACTGCATCCTCCTGAATGAAGCTATTATTGGAAGCTAACTAGCTCTATTTAAGAGATAAGCATTTAACAGAGTTAACAGTTGGGTTTTTTCCCCCCTTGATTCAAATGAATAAAACTGAATATTCATTTGAATAATCCTTTCTGTAAAAGAAAAGACAAAGAATAGGGGAAATATATAAAGGAGGAAACAAATGCCCCCAGATGAGAGCGTCTGAGCCAAGTGAGATCACTGAAGGAAGCAGCGACAGGATTCGTGACCTTCAGGTGAAAAAAAACCATTCCTTTATCATCTGCTCAAAAAAATCATTTAATCCCATTCACATATTGGTCAATGGCTGTTGATAGACACTGAAACTGGGCCCAGAACTTCTTCAGGGGGATTGATTGATGTAGTAAACACTATCACAGACAAAAGCAAATACGTCTAGATTCATTCTGTACACTGGTTTGGAAAGGCTAAGCATTCACATGAATGGATATTTATGTCACGTTCACTGATCTCCAGCTCACAGCGGGTCAGAAAAATTGGGGGGGGAGGGATGGATGGAGGGTTCCTGTGGAAATGTTTTTAATTTTGGGGGGAAAATCAAAACCCTAAATATTTCCATTCTGAAATGCTGCCACAATTCCTCCTAGGATTTGTAGTTTGGCTGTCTCATGCTCCCAGTCTTCTCTAGAGGCTGGGTTCCCTGGTTTACATTACCCATGATGCACCACAAGCTCCTATCATGGTGAGGGGAGACTGCACATCATGGCATCGGAGATGAAGTCTTCCTGGGGAGCCCATTCCATAGAGGAGAATGGGAACATGAGGCACCCAAACAACAACTCCCATAAGGCATAGCGTACTCAAAGAGTAGTTATCAATGGCTTGCTATCACCTCTTCCACCCACTGTTCTATGTAGCTAAACAGAGTTACTCTGTAGTGACATTCTACCACAGTGCCCCACAAATAAGCGAAACACTGAAGCCATACAAGATTAAAACAATTTAAAATCAGCAGAAGTATAAATAAGTGCCAAGTGTCAATTGCTCAGAAAATCATGCTCCTGTGAGCTCTGTGTTTTGGTTTTTCACACTTGAAGTCAGCTATATTTCACACCTCTGTCATCACTGGAAAGGGTTTGTGTCAGCTTTGGTGAAATAAAGCCGACACGACACCATTGTTATGAGACACAGCTATTTTCTCTCCCCAGTTAGCAGAAAGTTTTGGTATGGTCAAGAGTTTACCTCTGTGTACACGTATATTTAGTTACGTGTAGCTAGATCTACATACATGTACACACAGGCACGCACACACACATAGAGCTTGTCCCTTAGCCATAGAATTATGGGAAAGCAGCAAAGTGTGCTGAAGGTACTTTCCCACCTTACAGGGCATATAAGCCTTGATCTGACAAGTCCATGCATCCAACAAAGCAACGAGGTTGTGCTCTAGTGCAAGAGAGCAACTGAGGTTAAGCACTATGGCTGAGAATAAGCTAAATAAAATCCTCACCCAGAAATGATTCATAAAAGAAGGATGGTCCCACTGTTAAGGTACTGGACTAGGAGTTAGGATAGCTAGATTCAATGCCCACCTCTACCGCAGACTCCCTGTGACCGCAGGCAGCTCACTTTATCTCTAGGCCTCAGTTCCCCATCTGTGATGCTTCTGTTTCCCCACCCTTTGTCTATTTCAGCTGTAAGCTCTTTGGGGCAGGCTCGGTCTCTGACTGAGTGTTTGCACAGTACCTAGAGCAATTGGGCCTGTATTCTACGCTGCAATTTTTCAGCCCCAGGGCCCAAGCCCCAGGAGGTCATGTCAGCTGACACAGGCCAGTCATGGGTTTTTTTTATCCCTGTGCAGATGTACACTACAGGCTACTATCATACAAATAATACACACTATAATCACCAAGCCTCTACCATGACCTCACAATAATCTAAAGAGGGCAGAGCATGGAAAGGAGAAAACGTCTATCAGAGGAGACATGAGTTTAAGCACCATCTTCAGCACGCAAATAAATTCTCAGCCCTCACTTCTGCTGCTATGCAAGAATAACTTGGCAGTTGCATGGCCGTGCTTTTGTTAATGCAGGATCAGGTTTCTTTGCACTTGTCTCATACATGCCACGCTCTGCAGCTGCGTAGTCCTTGTGTTGACATTTGCACTGCGTAGAGTTGCCCAATTTCTACTTGCACAAAACCGAACACCCTTGCCCCGCCCCTCCTCCGAGGCTCCACCCCCTCTCACTCCATTTCCCCTGCCTTTGGCGCTCCCTCTCCCCACCGTCACTCGCTCATTCTCACCACTGGCTCAGGAGATTGGGAAGGGTGAAGTCTCAACTGGGGGTGTGGGCTCGGGTGTGGGGCCAGGGATCAGCGGTTTGGGGTACAGGAGGGGGCTCCGGGCTAGGGCTGAGGGGTTCAAAGTGCAGGATGGGGCTCTGGGCTGGAGTGCAGGGGGGTGTGAGGGCTCCGGCTGGCTGCGGGTGCAGACTCTGTGGTGGGGATGAAGGGTTTGGGGTGCAGGAGGGTGCTCCGGGCTGGGATCGAGGGGTTCTGAGTGCAGGGGGGGGAGGGATCAGGGCTGAGGCAGGGGGCTGGGGCACGGGGAGGCGGGGTCAGGGGTGCAGGCTTCAGGTGGCACTTACCTCAGGCAGCTCTCGGAAGCAGCAGCATGTCCCGCTCTGGCACCGACGTGGAGCCATGGCCAGGTGGCTCTGCGCATTACCTCATCCGCAGGTGCCGCCTCCGCAGCTCCCATTGGCCACGGTTCCCAGCCATTGGGAGCTGCACAGCAAGCACTTGGGGTGGTGGAGCGTGTGTAGCCCCCTAGCTGCCTCTCCGTGTAGGAGCCGGAGGGGGGACATGCAGCTGCTGCTGCTTAGGGAAGCTGCACGGAGCCACGGCAGGCAGGGAGCTTGCCTTAGCTTTGTTGTGCCACCAACCGGACTTTTAATGGCCCAGTCAGCAGTGCTGACCGGAGCAGCCAGGGTCCCTTTTTGTTGGGGCATTCCGGTCAAAAACCGGACACCTAGCAACCCTAGCACCGTGCACATCACCACGTCATCTGTGCACTGTGCAGGGTCAGGCCTCCGGTAGATCCCCATCACCAGTAAACCTATCAGTTCCAGAGTTCATCCACCTGCCAACATACAGATGTTCTGATGGACGTAAATAACCACCCCATAATATCCATTTAAGAGGCACAGCTACATAATGACAAAATATTAAGACAGTACCACATCCGTTCTAATATTATTTCTTGGTACCTCATCTTCTAATCTGTATTTGCTTTATGACTCTCCTTTCTCCTCTACTTAAGCTCCTTAAGCTTAGATGCACAAAACCTCTAGTTCCACTGCAGCATTATTTATGCACCTGCTTTCTTGTTTACACCAATAGTTTTGGCAGCTGGTCGCTGTAAACGGTAATAAAATGCCTTTCAAAAAAATGAAGAAATGTGACCAGACAAGCCAGGCATAATAATATTAAAGTCCATGTCAATTAATTTTTCCTCTTCTTGATAAACAAGCCCCATTCCATCTATTAATAATGAGGGAAGAAACAAGAAAAGTTGACACTAGTTTAATTTATTTTCTCAACTTGCCTGGTCATATTTCTCCCTGTTGCAAAGCTTTCTGGTGCTGCTGGGAATTGCAAGTGGCTCTCACACAGTCGATGCATAGATTGGTGTGAATCAATATGGTTCTACGTTATTCACACATCCCTCATAATCAGAAGGGAAAAAGTTACTTAGTAAGCTATCTCACACCTGAGGCTGTCAAACCTCCTTCTTAAAATAAAATAAAATAATAATTAATAATAATAATAGTAATAATAAAAAAAGCCTTGTACCAGAAGGGTAGGGGAGCATAGGAATCAGATGATGTAAATTTTGTTACCAAATCTTCTACTTAAAAACAAAGAAAAACAGAATTTACTAAGTCAGGAAGAAACATTTTCATAGCAAATGACAAAAAATCAGACGGGTTCCAAACTTTTTACTGGAGCAAGAGTTATTTATCAAGAGAAAAAGCCTAGAAATCAGGACTTCTGGCTTTGGAAGGAAGGGTTATCTGGTGCTTAAAGCAAGAATATGAGAGTAAGCACTCCTGGGTGCTAGCCCCAACTCTGCCACTGACCTACTATATAGCTCTGGACAAGTCATTTAACCCCTCTGTCTTTCTCAAAACCAGTACCTGGAGCATCCAGAAGAACAGACTCCTGCAAGGCTCAGTGCCGGCACCTATTTAATGTATTTATCAATGACCTACTGGACACTATCACCAGGCAGTTCACATACACCCATGATCTTTGCTTGGCCTCAAGGACTGTGACTTCCAGAAGACTGGAGAAAACCTGAATAGTGATATGGCTGCGATAGCTGGCTACTGCACGAAATAGAGACTGAAACCAAATATATCAAAGACCGGGTCATCATGCTTCGCTTTATAACATGTTCAGAGCCAGCTTGAGCTTAACATCTTCTTGACTGGTCTGCAGTTAGCTTTTTCTAAATCGAGCCTTGCTGTCTTGCTTATGCGCAATCACTCTCTTGCTCTCTGACTCAGTTTCCTCACCTGTCAACTTGGTATAAATGAGGTCTGCTTCCCTAAGGTACAGTGTGCGTAATTCATTAATGTATGTAAAGAGATCTGAATTCCTTGGACGAAAACTGCCATCATTTTAATTTCAATATAGAGATTTTTTTTTCCCCTACAACAGATGAAAATACAGTAAAAGCTGTGTTATCCGGCACTTTATCAACCGGAAAACTCTATTAACTGGCATTTCTGATATCTCCCAATACAAATCTTCAATCTAGTAACCGGGACTAGTATACTGCCCAGGAGGTTATGCTTCTGCACTCTACTTTTATGCAAAAGAGGCAGAAGACAAGTAAGCAAGCTGATAACAGGGATTTATTCAAAAAAGCAGTTTCCAGGGTGTGTCATAGGGTCATTACAGATTCAGCCCAATCTCCTACCCCTTCTACATCTACAATGATAATTGATGTTGATAATGACCCTGAGACACTGCAAGATCCTGAAGTGCCTTCTGAATCATCAAAGAAAGATTAAATTATGTTCAGTATAGTTTTAGTGTTAAGTGTAAGTTTTAGTGATCTGGGTGTACGCCACATGCTGCCCATTATGATACGTAGTGTCATAAGATAATCTCGTGTATAGAAAACTTTACTTGTGTACACCTAAGTGGTTCAAGAAACCAACCACTCTGCAGTGCATTACTACTACTGGATTGGTGAATACCTGTATACTGTGCTACTGTATTTTATATTTTATTCATTTTATTGTAGTCTAATTCTTTGAAAACTGGTATTCCACTGGTAAAGTATAACTCTCAGTTAACCGGAATATTTGATTAACTGGCACACACACCCCTGCCCCATTCCCCCAATATGCCAGATGACAAAGCTTTTACTGGTTTCAGAGTAACAGCCGTGTTAGTCTGTATTCGCAAAAAGAAAAGGAGTACTTGTGGCACCTTGGAGACTAACCAATTTATTTGAACATAAGCTTTCGTGAGCTACAGCTCACTTTTACTGTATCTGAGATTCCTCCCCAAAAAGTAGCTGTGTGTACAGAATACAAAACTCGTGCTTAGTCTTCATACGGAATGTAAGGCTGCCTTCTGCACTGGCTCCAGACCAGTCACGGAACGGTGGGTAGCAGCTGAGGGGAGTGTTTATGTGAGCTTTTCAAGCTTCTTAATTAGCACTGCTGCCTAGGAATGCTGGGGACCCATGTTCTAGTCCCACCAGAAACCTCACCCGCAGGATTCATTTACATTTTTGTTGGCATGCCTGTCTGTTTATTCAGCAAGGAGTGTGACACACTCGCCTCCATCACACAGAAAACATCACGCAGCTGTCGGCGTGTCAGATGTTCTCCCAGCCCCTACCCCACAGAAAGGAGTGGTGTAAAAGCAACTATAAACTCGCAAGCAAACCTAGGCAAGAAAGCAACATGGACAATAAGGAGGAACCAGGTGGCGGGAGTATTACAACACTGCCTTTCGCAAAAAAAGCATGAGCTATTATTCATTATTTGTAACAAGATAGTGCCTAAGGGCTCCAACTGAGACCAAACCAACAGCCACAGCGAAATGACTCAACTACAGAGCGAGGAAATGCCCTGTCCATTAGGCCAAGTCCAAGTATCATCACTGATATGGACAGATATAAATATATAATACACACATTCATATATATGCACGTGTGTCAGAAAAAGACTTTTTTATTTATATGCACACACTTCCTCCCGCCTTCACACCCCAAGTACATGAAAACATGCCGGGAATACTGATGATTGTATTTGAAGGCATAATATTCTGTACTGAGAATAAAGTCCCATCGCAGCAATGGGGGGTGGGAAGGAATGCCTATGGTCTTGGCTAGAAAATACCAACCTCATTTAGTTCTAAAGCGTGCTCTACACTACAGCAGCATTTCTCTCAATGACACTCATCAAGGCAGAAGATTAGCTCACAAATCCATTTGGCGTGTGCGTCTTGGGTTGGTCAGGAAACTAGTCGGGTTCCCATGACAGACACAGATATTACCGCAGTTAAGAAGTGCCAATATACGGGAGTAAATTCTCAAAATTAAATTGGCAGACAACTGCTTCAGATTGAGACCGCCACAAAAGGTGCTAGCATTTCAGTACTAACGCAGCAGGGAAGCAAAGAGCTGAGGTCAGCCACACAGCTGGATAAAGGGCACCAGGAAGATATTCCTCAGCTTTTGTTCTGGAGAACCGCAAGGCTCAGGTTCCCCTTCCATCCTCCCACTGCAAGGGACTGTCATTCAAAGGTATTTAAAAATACAGGTATCTAAGGAATGTGAAACTGCCATTTGGTCAGTTTAACAAGGGAAAACTCCACTCCAACAGGCTTCTGTGCCTAGATTTTCCCAGAGGCTGGGGGGCGGTTGCCCCTCCCTCAGAAGCACATAATTTCTGGACAAACTTTTCAAAATTTTCTGTGTTTAAAGTCAAGCTCCTAAAATCCATGTTCAGGAACCTAACTAAAAACACCCTGATTTTCAAAGGTGCTGGGTTCCTGTCCACTTCGGAAGGTGTTGTGTTTGTGCAACACCTCTGAAAATTAGCCCGCTGGTGTTCAGGCACCGAAACCTGTGGAAGCACACAGCAGGTTACTTTTATTGTATGGTTACCTTTTGTAGTGATAATCAAGGTGGGCCATTTCCAAGGAACTTATGTGGCCCCCAACTACCATAGTAATAGGGTCCTTACAATCTTTAAATTAAATTTACCTTCACAACACTTCTGTGATGTAGGGCAGTGCTATGATCCCCATGGGCCAGAGGGGGGAACTGAGGCATGGAGAGACAGTGTGACTAGCCAAGGGTCACACAGGATGTCTTGGGTAGAGCAGGAAATTGAACACAGGCCTCCCAAGTAACAGACTAGTTCCCTAACCATTGCACCATCCTCTCTCACACAGTGAGGAATAGAGTCTGGGACTCCTAACGCCCAGTCTCCTGTTCTGACCAATAAACATACTCCCTTCCTTTCTTAGGACTTTGGCAGCTAGATCCACCCTTGCAGAGAAGGGCAGGAATCTGCTGTGTACTTGCTTCACAGTTGAGTGGACTCCAAGATTGAGTAGGACAGAGCATCAATGCAGAGGCAAAACTGCATGAACTAAACAAAAATACGACTTTTAGTTAAAGGGTAGGAGCCCCTTTGCTCCTGGTAATAAAATGGCACAGACTTAAGAGTTCATTATTCAGTTTTGCTCTTATATCAAAAGAATAGCTTTAACTAAAATATATTTGCAGCACTTGATGTGAAAGGGGAAGTCTCGTTGCATATTACAAGCCACGTTAATGTAAGCTGCACCTGAACTCTTACTGATAAATTTTTCATAGCAACAAATCTTCATTAAAATTTTATTCGATTAGCATTCCGAAACCAAACCAAAGCGCTGAGTACATAATGACTAAAACATGCACTACATGGCAGCTTACAAAATGCCAGTTTTATGATATTGTTAATTAACAGAAGGCATTAATATGCCCACAGATCATTTAGAAGCATTAACAGTGACCTGAGAAAAATTGTGTGTATGGGCATGAGAGGTGCATTCATGTCAGGGTTCCTTGCTTCATTTCTGTCTATAAAGAAGGCCTGAAAGTTTCTTTCCCCTCTAACCTCCCCAACAGTGTTTTCTGTTTCCTGCTTGGCTTTCTACATTAGAAATATCATGTCTTAACATCTAGGTTTTTGCTGGAGAATTCTAAAACTAATGTAATTGCGGCACCACAGGAGACTAAAATGTGAGTTAGAGAGAGGGGAAGGGGTTTTAGTTACATTATCTAAATCTCTATTACGTCTTTGCTTTTTTGTTAATACCTATTTAACTCCAACTTTGGATAACACTTGGGTGAAAAACTCTCTTTATGCAATATTCCTCACCCTCCCTGTACCTTCATCTGATGACCGAGATGCTCTGGTTCTGGCCCTCCAAGGAGTCATAATGAAAAACCGGGGAGCTTGATATAAATTGGCCTTCTTTAACCACCAAGAAGGAAATTTTAAAAGTTCCAAATTGCTTTTAAATTCAATTAATCTATCTATATCTATCAAGTGAATTTTCCATCACACGTGAAAGCTACTTTTTTCAGGTTCATCAGCAAGACCTTTAATGTGCACGATCCAGGCCACATATGAAAACAAGATCCTTCTATGCAGAAAGGGATGGAAGTGCTAAACATCTTCTGCTTTGAGCAAGGGAGTGTCCTCCGGTTGCTTAACAGAGATCCCTGTTTAGGAGCAATCGCAATGGGTGTTGGAAATAACAATCGAAAGAACATATATAGCACCTTTCTTTAGAGGAAGAGTGCTCTATGAAGGAGGATGGAAGGAAGAGTGTTATTCAAATTTTACAGAGTGGGAAATCAAGGCACAGAGATTAGGCGGGACATGACGAAGGTCAGAGTCAGCAGCAATGTGGGTAGAATTCATGTTTCCTGACCTTTGGCCTCATTCTCTAACTACCAGGTGACTTTACCACCAAACCTCATCTATCATCAGTGGTATCTGCAACAAATGGTCCATACAGTGGTTGATGGAATCTCGTTTTCATGTCACAGAGCTCCTGAGTGCCTGGGACATATTATTATATGTCACAATTCTCTGCTTCTACCGTACCTTTCACAAGCGGATGCTGTAAATTTTAATTTAGTCTCTCACTCTCTTCTGAGATAAAGTTATCGTCCTGATTTCCACAGTCAGGGAAAGTGAGGAACAAGGCAAGTGACCCGCCCAACATAATGCAGTGAATCAGTAGCAAAGATGGGAGCAGAACCCAAGAGTCCTGGCTCCCAGCCCTCCTTTCTAATCACAAGACAATACTGCTTCTTCTATTTTGGCCTCCATTGGGCCTCAGTTATTATTCCAAATTGGTAACCATCAGTCAAGTTCAATTACTTTGAAGCTGTATATCCACCAAGCAGTGGGTGAGAACAAAGGGAAACACTGCTGAAAAGGGCAGCAAGTAGCCACAGAAAGGTCACTCTCCCCTGCAAATGCTGGGATGAAAAGCTATTGCGCCACAGATTTTAGTTAACCAGGTTAGGTTCATGAATTAAAACAAAGCTCTTTTCTAATTCATCTGTTGTGACCACTCCATGCTGTGCTGGAAAGTCCTGCCATTTCTATGTATTTGCCTACAGGCCTCAGAGAGTCTCTGCCTGTCTATTCTTCTACAGTTTATTACCAAATTTCTAAAATATTACATTTTTTATTATATCCAAATTCACTTTATTGCATTTGACAATACAGATAATCACATACCATATGCTCGAATGTTTTGAAACCAATGCATGTTGACAGCAGTTTTTATTCATGATGCATAATTCTATTCAGGGCTAACAAAAAAGCAATGAAGCACCAAGCCTGGTGTTAAGATTTTTTCCCCTTAACAACAGATTAACAATAGTGCAAGGAGACAACGCTTTGCTTTCAGTCTAGATGGGAAATGTGCCTCGGCTGAAAAGATGGGTTTATCAAGGAGACACCCACCAAAATGTTTATAATTGTGACATTTCTTGGCATGATAACTTGTTTTGAAACCTGATATTAAATAGAGCGTTAAGAAAGCACAAGCCCGGGAACTGCGAGACTGGGTTCAGTTCTCTGTTCCATCACAGCCTTCCTGTGTCTGTTTCTCAGCTATAAAACAGGGACAATAGCCCTACCCTGCCTCACAGGGGCGAAGCTTAACAAACATATTAAAGATTGTGAGAGCATAAACCCAAGATGTGACAGTATCTCAATAGGATGAGTATAAGTACCTAATCTAAGATAGAGAACTAGAAACACACAGACGGACAGAAAACGTAAGCGGGAACTGAGAGACAAATTCTGCTCCCTGGTTTCTGAACCCTCAGGAATAGCTTTGATTCAGCCATTGGTGGCTAGCAGATTGCTTAGTAGCACCTATACTGATGCATAAACCTAGGCCAGGGTAAACTGGGGTTTATATTTATTGAGCTATTTCAGGTTTATCCCTACTTGTTATCCATTGAAATGTCACTGGAGTTTTGGCCTGCACATAGGAAATCTCTTCTTTATCTAGTACCAAGCTAATATTTGTCACTCCTTTGCCAGTGGAGTATGTGTACTTCCCCATCCATTTATTTTCCTGATTGTTTAAAATTAGTCCCATGCTACCTATCGAAACATACTAAACCAGAATATTAAGCTCCCAAGTGACTGTTAGTGAGCAGCAGTGTTGTCAGCGACACCAAAATAAACCTCCTGCTATTTCAGAGAGGTTCTCAGAAAGTGGATGTGTTCATATTCTATATTTTCGCCTTTCCCAAGTACAAGATAGCTTACAAGATAGCTTTCTGTGACCAGAGAGTGGAAGATTCACATATTATCCCAGGACTTTGGATTGTCCCTTAGAACAAACAATGCCATTTCATTCTTCTCCTAACTAAGCTTTTTCTATTTGTTTCAGAGATTCACTCAAAGTGACTGTAAACTGATTAGATCAGGTCACATTTTGTAAGAGGGGGGGATTGTTCCGACCAAGTATTCGGAAAGGAAAATCATGTGCGATTCAGAGGTGCTTTTCGCTTGATTTATAACATCTGGGGTACTCACAGCTCAGGCCAATTCGTGGTCTGAACCCAGGACGTCTCTCGGTCAAGAGATTCCTTGAACATTTTTCAACCACAAAAATAAAAAATAAATTAAATTCCTTGTGTGCCCTCAAGCTGTTTCCCATCCTGCAGGAAGGAAGGAAGGGAGATATTTAATCAGCAGCAAATGAAAATGCTCTCCCCCCCCTCTGAGCAGCACTGTTTGGAAGTATTTAACAAATGTGCAATATCCCGCCACTCCCTGCAGCTGACTAAAGGGACCTTCAAAGCTTGTATTTCATACAAAACACAAGGTCTGCACAAGCGGGCGGAGAGTCCCTAGAAAAAGTCAGTGCTGGGTTCGCAGCACTTGCATATGCATCTGATGTCTGAGCTGTGATACTAGCTCAAGAACAGCACAGTGTTTGGATAGCATGCCGCTCCTCCAGCCCCTGATTCTGCAGAACAGCAACAGTATCTGGTATCATGGCACTCTTTACTGCCCCTTCCTACTGGTTCCACTGGAGGGCAGGATGGGCAATAGCTCTAGGTGTGGGCAGGTACTAACAATGCCTCAATAACTTAGAGGGAGAGATGGCAACGAGCTGTGCTTTTAGGGGTTTCCTTTGTCCATCCCCTACCATATTTTTCTCACGCTCACACCTGAAATGGAGCAGCAGCACTTAAGGCCAGTGAGCAATGGGATGCAGATGGCCCTCCCTCGATGAAACCTCAGCTGGACATTTCTGTTTGTCCAGAGGGTTCTCTCTCTCTCCCTCAGGCCTGGGCTCCAAAAAACCGATCCATGGATCAACCAGCACGAAGAATTAGGGAGCCAGATGCCTCTGGAGAGAGCTACCGTACCGAGAGACTCCTCGCTCTTTGCAGACACCTACGGGTGTTCTCCAGGCTCAGACTTCTACTGAAGTGCTGTCTGCACTATATATTTCCCCAACACTTTCCCCAGGACTATGGAAAGCCACCACGATTGGCAACAAACGGGCAATAATGATTGGAACTAAGCTGTGCGCCTATTGTCCCAAGGCCTGATGCTTTGAAAATGGCCACATCCTTTAATTCCTCTCTCCACTCCTTTGCCAGCTCCAAGGAAGCTGTTTACACAGTACACAAAAACATGTTGTAGTTAGCTGAAACCTCTTGCAAAAAAAAAAAAATAATAAAAAAAATCAAAGGACTGCGATTGTTTTTGAAACCATGACCCTGAGACATTCACAGGGAGAGGCACCAGGCAGTCGGTTGCAATCAACATGAAAATGGCACCGGGAATAACTGCATCAACTAAACGCACCTCCAGCCACAGGAGGGTTACCTCCCCTCTGCCGCTGTTGCTCTAGTGTATCAGGTTCTCTTTGAAACCCCGCTTGCCTGCAAAGCATTATAAAAAGACAAGTTGCAGCGTCCTGGCACAGTGTCTGTCTGGCTCTGCTGGGACTACGGTGGCCTCCCCCATGTATTTCAGAAACCAGCAGCAGTTTTCGGAAGTGCTGGAGTCATGAGTAAACTGCTCATTGATACATTTTTAAACAACATTATGTTACATCTGTATTCAGGATGCAACCGTTACCCTTAGACTCTCTATTTATCATCACACAAAGAAAAACCTTCCATTTGAAGTGATTTTAAGGCTGAGACACAAAGCAAGCAGAGAAAAAAGAAAAAGGCAAAACAAAGGCACCCACTCCATGCCTGACCTGTCCCTCTAGGCCTACACACTCTACAGCACATGGCACAGAATATCAGGCACCTGCATTACAGGAGCATGAGAAGATGAGTTATGCAGCAGCAGGGCCGTAATCTAACACCCGATTAACTCTTTTCATCCTAAAGAATCCAAAAGCACGTCAGCCAATTCTGCATCTATCTATGGTAAAAAACTAAATGCAGCATCAGTTGAAGTGAGGGATGGAGGGAAGGAGAAAGAAAATTTTGGCCAAGGGCACTAGGAAAAATACCTAGTCCTACCCCCACAACCCCCCCCTCCCCCCAAAAAAAAAGAAAGAAAAAAAAGCCATGGGATTATTAGCATCCATGCAAATTTTTTTTTTTTTTTAATGTCACATTCCTAGACTTCAGCCTTCTACGCTAAATTTCAGCCTGGAATAAAAGTTGGCAGCTGAGCTAAAACCAAGCATCATAACAGAAATGTAATCACAACTCTCTCTCTACTGGTTGCAACAGGTGCTTTTATACTGTGTTGACATTGGACGCGAGGCTGACTCAGCTGCTTGCATTCTTCAAGTCCCATACTAGAGTCTAAGCTAATATCCAGCACTGGCACTGCAATGCAGTCACAAGGTGTTAACGTACTATTCAGAGTTGTCCTTCAGATGAAGTATTGAACAGAGGTCTGCCTGCCAGATCTCAGGTGGTTGCCTAAACAGGAGGGTAAGATCCCCTGGCAAGCTTTTCTCACACCGCCAGTACATTATTGCCCAGCCTAGCTCTGTTGTCTTCAACTCCATTTTAACATCTGGGTTTTCTGCCATTCTTGTTAGTAACATCAACTAGCACTCAGACCAGGAGCAGGCAGTCAGGGCTCCTAATTCTATTCCCAGCTCTATCGCTGAGCCCACTAACAGTTACCACAGAAATTCCCCATGCCTCCTTTCCCCCCAGGCTATAAAATCAGGATAGTTACCTGCCTGAGAAGGGATGGGGAAAATTCATGTGGCATTCAGGTGGAAAGGGCTATAGAAGGCAAAGTATTCTTAATACTAAGGATTACAATAAATACAAAAAAAGTTGAATTTAGGCTCAAATACAAGTCCCATATTATCTAAAACTCTCTGCTTGACCTCACAGTAGGTTAGGAGTATACCCTAAAAGGACACATGAATTTATTCTGACACTGAAGTACTCTTTCCTTTGCCCAATATCACTTTAGAAATACCCTTGGTAGCAACACTGCTACTTCCCCAAGTATGATTTTATTTGGGAAGCCTACATAGCCATGTATACTCATTGCTGCTACCTTCCTCCTACTGTTTATGCTCATTCATTGTGTCTTGCCTTTAATTAGAGCGTAAGCTCCTCAGGGCAGGGACTTTCTCTTCCTGTGTGTTTGTATGGTGCCAACGGGACAAAGAGTCCCAAGGCTTCCATCAGGATGAATCAGAGCCAGTAACAATAATAACTACAAGAAAAGAAAAGGAAAAGAAAAGAAAAAAGAAAAATGAAGTCTTTTCAAAGCAATGCTGTGCTTCCATTAATTAAGCCCTCACAATCATCCCAGTGTGGTCAAGTATTACCCCCACTTTACAGATAGGGAAATTGAGGCAGTGGGATTACACAACTCGCCCACTGTCACAAAACAAGTCAGGGTTGGAGCCGGGATAAGAACCCAGGAGGTTCTTGACTCTGGGTCCCATGTTGGGACCAGAGAATCACGCATCTTGTTGCACCTTCCTACAGTGCATCTTCTTTCTCAAGCTCTTTTAATACAGTTTGTCTGTTATGATGAGCTGCAGCTCAAAAACAGGCCTCCTCATTATAGCGTCTGATAGTCACATTTTGGTAGGTAGAGTGATCACTTTAGATAAGCTATTACCAGCAGGAGAGTGGGGTGGGGGGAGAGAAAACCTGGATTTGTGCTGGAAATGGCCACCCTTGATTATCATACACATTGTAAGGAGTGATCACTTTAGATAAGCTATTACCAGCAAGAGAGTGGGGTGGGGAGAGAAAACCTTTTGAAGTGATAAACACCCATTTTTTCATGGTCTGTATGTATAAAAACATCCTCACTGCATTTTCCACTTTTATACATCCGATGAAGTGAGCTGTAGCTCATGAAAGCTTATGCTCAAATCAATTGGTTAGTCTCTAAGGTGCCACAAGTACTCCTTTTCTTTTTGCGAATACAGACTAACACGGCTGCTACTCTGAAACCTGTCATTTTGGTAGGTGTTACCCTAGAACTGGACCCTCTTAAGGAGGGCACACATGCATGAAAATGCCCATTTTAGGCGAGCACATCTGACTGACTTCGATGAGATTTAAGAACATACTGTGACAAAGTTCCTTCTCTGCCTTTGTGGGCCCTGTGCTTATTGGCGGATTTTCTCACCTCAGAGGTTCACGGCAGCCCACAGTTTGGCCACTTTCGTGGCTCAAATCTGCCATTCACTCAATTAGCCTCATCACTGGCCAGCATGGGGAAAGGAAGAAGAACAATCCCTGCAGTCTCTGCTGATCCACCTAGTGGATCAGGGAACAGGCCAGAGACCTTCCCCTCTGGTGGAACCCACAGTCCAGGTCAACTCTTCCAGTATCAAGTAGGGAGTTGGGGGAATGGAGGAATGGGGGGAACCCGGGCCCACCCTCTACTCCAGGTTCCAGCCCAGGGCCCTGTGGATTGCAGCCGTCTACAGTGGCTCCTGTAACAGCTGCATGACAGCTACAACTCCCTGGGCTACTTCCCCATGGCCTCCTCCCAACACCTTCTTTATTCTCACCACAGGACCTTCCTCCTGATGTCTGACAATGCTTGTACTTCTCAGTCTTCCAGTAGTACTCCTTCTCACTCTCAGCTTCTTGTACCTCTTGCTCCCAGCTTCTCGCACGCACACCACAAACTGAAGTGAGCTCCTTTTTAAACCCAGGTGCCCTGATTAGCCTGCCTTAATTGATTCCAGTAAGTTCCTGATTGTTCTGGAACCTTCCCTGTTACCTTACACCCAGGGAAAAAGGGACCTACTTAACCTGGGGCTAATATATCTGCCTTCTATCACTCTCCTGTAGCCATCTGGCCCTACCCTATCACAATACTTAAAGTTAAGCATGTCCTTAAGTGCTTTCCTGAACTGGGGCCTCAATCCCTAGCCCCTCCTTCCTTTCCTCCACTGAATCACTCCTTATTGAAAGTGTGAGCGGTAAGCAAAGCTGATGTGACACTCTGGAAAAGCAACTTGAACTTCCCCCCCATCGCCCATCCACACCTCACAGTGACAAGCAGCCAAGTGCTAGTGGCAAGACTGCGTGTCCAGTCACTGTGAGCTAAAGGAATGTTGAGACGGAATGAATGCTCAATTTCTTGTTAAATCCGCTCCATGGCTGGAAATGCAATGTTCAGCCAATAGATTCTGCCTCCTGAAAGATGGAAACATCGTGCAAACCAAACAGGATCCTGCTTGGAGGTCTTTATTAGTCAAGTAATGATCACTTAAGAGTAGGTTACGGTCCCGTGCCAAGGGCACCCAACACTATTACCTGACTTGTTAAAACCTGCAAAGCAAGTCATTATTTCTAGAACCACTTTCCCTCCCCACCCCTCCAATGTAATGCATCTTTCTACCTTTCCTTTTGCTGTACACGGCTATAAATCATAGAAGCTGGAGACCAGAAGAACCTAAGAATCACTCCTGAAAAAGCTGAATATTATTAATTCTATTGCACCATAAGCATGCCTGGTGCTGAAAACTGAATATATGTACACCGGACATACAAGGGTCCATGTCCCAAAGAACTATATTTTAAAAGGCACAAGTGGGTACAATACAGAACGGGACAGACATAGAATGGATAGTGGTCTTCACAGACTGGATGCTTCAAAGAACAGATGGGCCTTCATAAACTACTTCAGACTATGACCCTCAGCTCAGATATTAATCTGATACTGCACTTGAGGTACAGTCCACACAGACTCTTGGCTTTTTGCCTATGGGAAGAGGAGTATAAACAGCAGTGTGTGTAAAACACTCAGCACTCAAGGTGTTTTGATGACTCTTACTAGATGAATACAAGCCTGAAACTCATCCTACAATCTTGGGATCAACTAATTTTAACTGTTGGTTTCCTGAAATCAATCTACTGCAAGGGGGTTTAATGCTGGACAGCATTCAAATCCCTCCAGCTCACTTCTGGCTGGTGATGCAGGATTTCCTTCCCTAGCTATGGCCAGGCAGAGAAGAGAGACTTTTCAAGTCACCTTGCAAAAGTGACACTAACGGGTTTCTAAACAAGAGAAAGCACAAGAACACGCCAAAGAGTTTACATGGATGGAAGCTCCCATGCTAACTCTGAGCCTCACACTAACTCAAGTGTTTCAGCTGAGGCCGCACCACAAACACCCAGCACCTCATTCACTGAGCAGCCCAAACTGAGGAGCGGATTGCCAAAGAAAATAAAGTCACCGGGAGTTCTTTGTTAAAAGGATGAAAGATTTTTGCTTATTTTTAAACACACAAGAGCAAACTGTAGGGAATTAAGATGCCTAGTAAAATGGGAGGAAGTATTAAAATCCATGAGCACTGGACAAAGCTTTGCAATCCCTAAGATACCTCATAATTAAGACCAAACAGAGAGAAATTCCTCTGATAAATGAAGGGTGAAATTCCAGCCCCAGGGAAGTCAATGGCAACACTATATTAACTTCAGCAGATCCAGGATTTCACCCAAAGTGAATAAAAATTGGGTTACATGGGTCTGTTGGGGACTGTTCAAGGATCTGAGGGAAGACAAGAAGTTGAAAAAGGAGGAAAGCAGCAAAACAAGGATGTACAGAGACATCACAGGTTTATAAGGGCAAAATAAGGGTGGCAGGGGAAAATAAGAGAATGAGTCAGTGCTAGTTGGAGGTTAAAAAGAATAAGAAGGATTTTTGCAAGTATATCTGCTGTATTTCCCATTGTTTCATTGCCATATTGTGTGAGTAACACCAATTCAACACACAAAAACCCAAGCTGTAATTGTCAGGCACTTGCTCCGCTGATGACTCCACGTCAAAAAACCCAAGGGCTAACTATTCTCCATCCCCATTTCTCTAATTGTCCAACTGGAGGTATTCTAAAAGGGAATTTCAGATAGACTCAATACAATGCTGGTAAGATTTTCTCTAGAAATACCCTGCCTTATTCTCAGCACTCACAGGACACTGGGACATTTAGCTGATTATTAGCTCTCATGTTAACCAAACACCCCACCAGTAATAATCAAATAAGCCCAGACAGGGTTTTAATAGTGATCTCACTACAATTGTGACTTATTTAATGTTATCCCAGCCTGACATGTATAGCCAAACGGAGCATCTGTCGGGCTCAAGACAGCAGATGCTTCAAAAGTTGAGCGACTTACAGAGTGACTTGCTTTCTCATTAACGCAGTTCCACTTCTCCCCACCAGGGATCTAATTTTTCACCTAAAGAGCCAATTTTGCATTCCACCTAAAACAGATGAGTGACTAGAAAAGTGTTTTCCCCAGCAATACTTACCGTTATTTCTCCCAGCAAAATAAAAGGTAACCTCACCAGCCTCAGCACACTCCTCAATCCCTGCAGAGACTCACTAAAAACAAAATGCGGCAGCAGCATGGAGCCAGCCTATGGAGCTACCCCAAAACCTCACTAAATGCTCAGCAAATCCAGTCCAGTATCATACAGAATGCTAACTAATTAAATCCAGAGGAAGTAGCTAGGCTTGCAGGAAGAAGCTCTTGCATGTGCACCCCTCCTTTTACGCAGAAACTCAATGGTATTTAATGGAACTCAACTTTCTGGGCAGGCGACTTTCTGCCAGGCAAGTGGAACTTGCAAAGTTCCAGGGACATACTAAAGTAAACCACTCAACTATCTACATTTTAATTGCAATCAGGCAACTTTTTAGCTCAAAATATGAATAGAGTAAATTAGATCAAACATACCAAAGTAATTAAACTGTTGACTGAAACTGCAACCCTGAAATCTATTTTAACTCCAAAAAAGGCCTGAAAAATAAATTCTGTGCTGAAATCCTATGCCTCCCCACAAAGGAAGCAGAACACCAAATTTAGGTTGTAGTGTGCTTTGTAAGGGGGAAGTAATTAAAAGAATAAAGGCTAAGGAGAAGCAGGGGGAGAGAAACAGTAGCTTGTGTGTTCTGCACATTTTACCTCTGCTGCAACAAAAAAAAATCTGATACGGAAATTGGCACAGAAATCTTAAAAGCAACTTTCTTAAAGGTCAGAAAAAGAGTAAGTGGCTGAGCCAGATCTAGATGAGAGTCCTACGCTGAAATCCTGGCCCTATTAATGTCAATGGCAAAATTCTCAATGATTTCAATTGAGCAAAGATTTCACCTCTGGTTCACAGTCCCCTTCCTCTAGCCAATAGGCTGCACTTTTCTCCATAAAAATGAGGGTGGGGGGGAATATCCTGGGAACAAATGCACCCATCTTGCTAGGGAATTTTAAGCTCCTACAATTACTAGACAGACAGCTTTACATCATATCCATCAGGAAAACATCCATGCAGCAGAGACTTCAGTTGTGAGGGAACGTTATCCATTTTCCAAAGACCTTTGACTCAGTTCAGTACATTCGGTAGCAGCAGGAGGGTGTGCACCTGGAGTAAAGAACATGGCATTCCATTCCTGGATAACAACTGGTTAAAGCAGCTGCACTTTATAGTAACCCAGCATGGACAATATTATGAATGACAAGCAAGCTGCCAGCTCAAGAACTCATTTCTGTCAAGGTACAACATGGCTGTCTGCCAGGGCCCCAGCTTTCACACTCACTATGCCAGAACATCCACACACAATTTAATTGCATTATAATTTCAGAAGTGCTTTTCAAACTGGAAAAAGGCATTCACTGATTAACCAGCGAAGAGCAAAATTGTTTATGAAATTGAATACAAAAAGCTACAGAAATGTAATTGGGTCGTTCTAGCACCTAATTTTCAAGCCATTTTCCCACTTATTTAATCACGAGATACAAAAGGAGCTAGTGAATTGACTTCATACTAATTAGATTACTCCCTGCGATACTCTAGGCCTATATTCCAACTGGTTGATAGCAACGTTTTAAAAATTAAACAAAATATGTAGCAACAGCTTGTCTGTGGGACATAATGCCCTTATTTCCAATTGGCCCTCCTACTCTGGGGTGCCATAAACTGCATGCCGATCCTCCCTTCCCCCCCAACCTACTATAGTTATTCACCCAGAAACTGGTACCTCTTCGGCATGGGAATGGGGAACATGTGCCAAATAGCAAGGACATTTGCTTAACAAACAGCGATAATGTATATGAAATCCCAGAACTACCCAGAGCTCTCACGCTACATAGACACACCGGGCCAGACTTTCATCTGGTGTATACTGGCATAGCCTAGGATTTGCATGGAGAGACAGAGCTATAATAATCGTATCATTCAATAAGATTCAACTCCATTTTGTGTAATACTATATCTTCTATAAAAATATATTTCAAAATGCCCTTACAGGGAGGATCAAAACAAGTCACAGGGTTAGGTCACAGAGGAGAGGATAGAAGTTGATAAAGTACAGATAAGAGATGAAGAGAAACAGTCCAGCAAAAAAGAGTCCCGATCAATTACGTCACATGAAAGCAGACAGCTACATATTGACAAATTTTGTAAGTGTTTGTATACAAATGCAAGAAGTTTAAATACTAAGATGGGGGAAGACTTGAGTGCCTAGTATTAAATGAGGATATTGATACAATCGACATTTTAGAAACTTGGTGGAATGATGATACACAATGGGACATGGTAGTACCAGGCATGGTACCAGTTCAAAACATATAGAACTGACAGAGTAG
The DNA here is from genome assembly GCF_015237465.2 of Chelonia mydas. Taxonomy (NCBI): domain Eukaryota; kingdom Metazoa; phylum Chordata; order Testudines; family Cheloniidae; genus Chelonia; species Chelonia mydas. Next base: position 8,716,924 of record NC_051257.2, read on the forward strand.
GTCGTGCTGGTGGGGGAGTAATACTATGTGTGAAAGAAAGCGTAGAGTCAAATAAAGGAAAAATCGTAAATGAATCAAACAGTACCATAGAATCTCTATGGATAAAAATTCCATGCTTGAATAATTTGAGTGAAGCAGTAGAAGTACGCTACTGACCACCTGACCAGGATGGCGATGGTGATTATGAAATACTCAGGGAGGTCAGAAGGACTACAAAAACAGAAAAGTATTAATGGGGGATTTCAACTATTCCCATATTGACTGGGAACATGTCTCCTCAGGGTGGGATGCAGAGATAACATTTCTGGACACCATAAAAGACTGTTTCTTGGAGCAGCTAGTCCTGGAACTCACAAGGTGACAGGCAATTCTTGATTTAGTCCTAAGTGGCGTACAGGATCTGGTCCAAGGGGTGAATATAGCTGAACCACTTGATAATAGTGACCATAATGTAAATAAATTTAACATCTTTGCAGAGCTGGGGGTGGGGAATACCAAAGAAACCCACTACAGTAGCATTTAACTTCAAAAAGAGGAACTATATAAAAATGTGAAGGCCAATTAAACAAGCATTTAAAGGAACAGTCACAAGAGTGAAATGCCTGCAAGCTGCATGGAAACTTTTAAAAACCACCATAATAGAGGCTCAAACTATATGTATACCCAAATAAAAAGAACAATAAAAGGACCCCAAAAATGCCACCACGGCAAAACAACAGAGTAGAAGAGGCAGACGGGGCAAAACAGCATCTTTGAACAACTAGAAGCAAATCCTACTGAGGACAATAGAAAGGAACAAACTCTGGCAAGTCAAGCGTAAAAGTATAATTAGGCAGGCCAAAAAAGAATTTGAAGAGCAACTAACAAAAGAGACAAAAACTAACAGCAAATCTGGAAGCCTGCCAAACAATCAGTGGGGTTATTGGACAAAGGAGGTGCTAAAGGAGTACTCAAGGAAGACAAGGCCGTTGCAGAGAAGCTAAATTAATGTTTTGCATTGGTCTTCACTGCAGAAGCTCTGAGGGAGATTCCCACACCTGAGCCATCCTTTTTAGGTGACAAATCTGAGAAACTTGGGATCAATATGTCAATAGAGGTGGCTTTGCAACAAATTGAGAAATTAAAACAGTAATAAGTCACTAGGACCAGCTGGTATTCACCCAACAGTTCTGAAAGAACTCAAATATAAAACTGCAGAACTACCAACTGTGGTTGGTATATACCCTTTTAAATCAGCCTCTATTGCAGATGACTGGTGGATAGCTAACATGACATTTTTTTAAAAAGGCTCCAGAGGCAATCCTGGCAATTACAGGCCATCAACTATAACTTCAGTACCAGGAAATTGGTTCAAACCATAGTAAAGAACAGAATCATCAGACACAGATGAACATAATATGTTGGAGGAAGAGTCAAGGTGGCTTTTGTAAAGGAAAATCATGCCTCACCAATCTGTTAGAATTCTTTGAGAAGGTCAAAGAGCAAGAGTGACAAGAATGATCCAGTGGATAGAGTGCACTTGGACTTTCAGAAAGCCTTTGACAAGGTCCATCACCAAAGGCTTTTAAGCAAAGTAGGCAGTCATGGGATAAGAGGGAAGGTCCTCTCATGGATCGGTAACTGGTTAAAAGATAAGAAACAAAGGGTAGGAATAAATGGTCAGTTTTCACAATGGAGAGAGGTAAATAGCAGGGTCCCACCCAAGGATCTGTACTGGGACTAATGCTGTTCCACATATTCTTAAATGATCTGGAAAAAGGAGTAAACAGTGAGGTGGCAAAGTTTGCAGACGATACAAAATTACTCAAGAGAATTAAGTCCAAAGCTGATTGCAAAGAGCTACAAAGGGATCTCACTGGATGACCGGGCAAGAAAATGGCAAATGAAATTCAACATTGATAATGCAAAGTGATGCACATTGGAAAACATAATCCCAACTATAAATACAAAATGATGGGGCCTAATTTAGCTGTTACCACTCAAGAAAGATTTTGGAGTCACTGTAGATAGTTCTCTGAAAATATCTACTCAATATGCAGATATTTTATAATAATATAATATACGTCAAAAGAGCTAACAGAATGTTAAAAACCACTAGGAAAGAGATAAATAAGATGACAGTAAATATCGTACTGCCATTATACAAATCCATAGTACTCCCACACCTTGAATATTGCATGCAGTTCTGGTTGCCCCACTTCAAAGAAGATATATTTAAATTGGAAAGAGTACAGAAAAGGGCAACAAAAATGATTAGGGGCAGTGATTTCTAGTCACTGCTGAGCACCTGTCCTCTGAAAACCAGGCCCCTCCAAGATACCTTGGATCATTCACCACTCTTGGAAATTCACCAGGATCCCCCAGGATCATTCACCACTCTTGGAAATTCAGGTTAAGGGCAATTTAAAAAAAAAATTATTTGTATTAGAGATGGTCAGAAAAATTCACAAATAACTTTTTTTGGCGGGGGAAGGGGTTGCATGTGAAAATCGTCATCCTTTTCTCTGACCAGCTCTGTTATTGCCTAATGGGCCACAGAATAAGACCCAGTCCTGTCAATGAAAAGCTTACCACTAAACTTGGGGTAGGGAGGGCGAGGGTGAAGAGAGCTGGAGAGAACACTACAGGAACCCTCACCGGATTATTAGCTGCATGGACCAACGTGATAAGGCGACCAATATATGATACTTTGTAGACGAAATGGGTTTTAAGGAGGGATTTGGAGAAGAGAGACAGGGGTTGGTAGACAAGAAGAGATCCTAAAACGAACTGTAAAATCCTTGGGAGTGTGTGTAAACTATATACGACTATAAATTGACTTAATGGCCTGCTTTCCAGGAGTGCTATGCACCCATGAATCCCAATGGAATCAATAGAAGCTGCAGGAGCACACCATCTTTGAAAATCAGGCTATTAAAACCACAAAAATGTCTCTCCAAACTGCTTTCTCCATCGCAGTTAACACAAGCCCAATGCTTGTGAAATGCTCCCCCTCACAATTTAAGATGACAAAGGTTTCTTTAAATGTGTCCATGGACCTTCTTGTACCCGGTACAATCTGTTCATGGCTTTTTAACTGATTTAAAATTTTATTAGGTGCAACATAACTGATTATATAATCAAATGTAGAATGTACATTATCAAGATAGTGTAGCACTTCACAGGCCATTTAATCAGCATATCTGGGGCTGTGCCAAAATGAATTATCTTGGATTAAATCTTGAGCACATATTATTGCTTGTATTTGCTTCCATATTTAAGAAGGCTCTTGCTCTTACAAAAGGAATCTAAAACCCTTCAATTATAGAAATAGGTTTGTAACGAATATGGAAACCCGCTTTCCCAGAGTTGTATTTTCTACACTGGCCAAAGAGGTCCTCAAAAGCTTGCTACTTCACAGATAACTACTGTAGGTGACCGAGAACTCAGATTTAATGTTTAGTATCTAAAGCTTTACTCCCACCCTCAAAAAGGTGATTGCTTTGCAAACTCAATTCTGCACAATAGAAGCGGAGAGGTAGAGAGTCATGAATCCTCATAGGCACGCAGTGAGGAACAGTGCCAGGAGGCAAAACCATTGCCACACCCCACAAAATATTTCAGCCTGCATTGTGAGTGAGCCACTTACACTGGAAAAGGCGCATCTCAAAGGTAGTTGGACTACAAATGCAACTAACAAAACACAAAAACAGAGCTGTAGTGTGGGTCACCAAACAAACCGCCTTTTTTTTTTTTTTTAAAGGTTTGTATAAAGGTCATGGTAGGGTTTCCTGTGACTATATATATATAATGTTTAAAACACACATAGTTAGCAAATATAACAACAACAAGCAGAGCGGTAATTGGATGATAAATTTGATGGCTTATATTTTAGTAAAACAGTAGATGTACTAGCTATAGAGTAGAGAACAGAAAAATTAAACGGCTACAGTAAAAATAAAAGGCTTTGGACTTCTAAAGTCCATTTCCATTTCTCTAGCATACTTATAAATCTTTAATGTGTTTATCCTCGCAATAACCCTATGAGGTAGAGAGGTGCCGTTATCCCCATTTTACAGGTGGGAAACTGAGGCACAGAGAGGCTAAGTGACTTGTCCAAGGTCACACGGGAGGTCTAGGGCAGGGAATTGAACCTAGGTCTCCTTAGTCCCAGGCTAGTGAGTGAAAGACTGGACATCCCTTCCTTTTTAATTGAAAGCCAGGGCTTTCAAAGCATTTTACAACCATAACGAATTAAACTTCAAAAACAGGTGTGGGGCTTGCTAACATTACCATTCTACAAACGGAGGCACAGAGAGGTTTAGTGACTTGCCCAAGGCCACAGAGAGAGACTATGGGAGACCCAGGAGTAGAACCCAAATCTGACTCCCAACCGGAGCAGCCGACCATGCTACCGTTGAATAATATAGATCCTGTAACTGCAGGTGCCCTCATCTCTGACAGGCAGGATGATGCACTTCACCACTTAACACCTGCAGGAAAAGGTGCTGCTGAACCCCATGAGTTGCATCATGGAGCTCAGCAGAGCCGCCCAGTACCTGGCTTGCTGCTTATCCTGAAAAGTTAGCCATTCGGGACCTGAAATCCTCCAGGGAACTTAATAAGAAAGGGAACCAATTGCTTATCGATCACTGGTTTGAATCCAACTCACAAAGTGGTAGAGGGTTGATACCACCTGAAATAGCTGGTGGAATTATTTCCCTCTCTAGTGGAAAGGTGCCCAGAGATGGTAAAATACTCCATTCTGACTGGCATCTGTATTGGCATCCTCCACAAAGAAAGTAAGGATGCAACTGGTAGGGACTGAGGTGTCATCCCCTACTTCTTCTGAGACATGGTCCCTCCTGGGCAGGCTTGCACTGGCGGAAGGATGGATGCTTACCTGTGACAGATAAAGAGGGGCTACAGGAGGGTAATTCCATCATTTTTCATGAGCACTAAATTCACATTAAAAACAAACCAAAAACCAACCTACTGCCATTTGCAGCTCGAATAACCGATTTCCCAGAAACAGAGCAACTTCTGCTTCACGCTGGGAGGCAGCAAGGATCCAGCTCGCAGTATTTTCCTATCAGGGCCCCATTTGCATCAGCCATCGTGGAGCCAGGAGGGCTCAATCTCAGACATTCTGGTCCCCCGTGCCAGTGATCTTGTAAAATCAGTGATTGGCAGGGATCTCAGTAGCTGATCACACAAGATACTAAGTAACATGCACCCCAGAATGATGAGTCAGAAGAAAGCCCTGTAGGCTTACGGCAAAAGCAAGTGGAGTGCACTGTTTCATTTCTGAAGGCTCTCTTCAGCCCATTTTTACTAAGCTGAGGAGGGGAAATGAAAGGCAGTTGCTTTGTGAAGACACTAACCTTCCATAATGGGAAAGCCAAAAAGGACACCCCCTTTGGATTCAAAGTTAAACTAGGCACCAGAGAAACTTTTCATTGCTCCTGCCTCTTTGAAATTTAATTATTACCACCTGAAAGTTCAAATGATCAGCAGCTGCAAGATGCGCCACAAGAGAAATGACATGTCTATAGAATCGACTTCGCATGGGGGAATTTTTCAAACAGCTGAGACACTGCTTTCAAGGTGACTCCCGTGTACTTGGTTATTGCAAACAGGACCGAGATGGGCACTGGACTAGAGGAAAGATAGATTCACACATCCTGCTGTGCAAGGTAAAAGGAAACTCCATCAAAAGGGAAAGCAGAACTGTTTGCTTAGAAACAATGCCATTTTGCAAAGCACTTCATAGACAGACTTCTGCAGCTTAGACAAGTCTTACCATGATGTCCATTTTCTAAAGGAGGCTATGAAGCTTTTCTTACAGAAGAACCATGGAGATGACCCAAACTGAAGTACTTTTTCCTAGGACCATGTACTTGGCGCGATTCACCCCAATCCCGGACACCTGCCCCTTTTGCGGCGTGAGGGAAACCCTGGCGCACGTCTATCTGGAGTGCGTCAGGTTGCAGCCCCTATTCCGGCTCCTCACGAATATTTTGTTAAGGTTTTGGTTGCACTTTTCTCCTCACCTTCTTATCTATGCACTCCCTGTCCGTGACCCCACTAGGTCGCGGGACCTCCTGGTCAACCTCCTCCTGGCCCTGGCTAAAGTGGCCATCTATAAAACCAGGGTGAGGAGGTTGGCCGATGGAGTCTCCTGCAACTGCGGGACCTATTTCCGATCCTCTGTCCATTCACGCCTCCGGGCAGAGTTCCTCTGTGCGGCGTCCACTGACTCCCTTGACGCCTTTGAGGAGCGGTGGGCGCTGTCCGGGGTTCTCTGCTTGGTGTCCCCATCCAGTTCCCTTCGTTTGACCCTTTGACCGCACTCCCGTCCCTGTTTTTCATTAGTTGTCCCCCGTAATTATTTGGCTTCCCAGGTCCTGTGGATCTCCTCCTTAGGCTGGGGGGGGGATCCTTTAGCAGTGGGCGAGCTTCGCCCGCCCACTTCTTGGATCCCAATAAGACCATTCAGGCACTAAATCTTTCCTCCGCCAACACACTCATATCTACTACCAAAGGAAGATCACAAGGCAAAAGACCGTGCTTTACAGGGATCATATTCCATGACCTGCTTATTGTGATATCACTATCAGTTATCACAAGGCTCCTAAAATGGAGCATCCATGAATACAATATGTTCTTGTAAGGCATTTCCCCCCTTTCTAAAAGAAAGTCAGAAGTACTGACACGATGCTTGTAACCCCATGGTACCAAACCTTTTAGCATTCAATACTCAACAGGAAGTTTTCAGAAGCCAAGAGCACAACAGTTCCAGATGAGGAGAACCTTGCTAATTTGCCTTTCTGGCTGGGAGATCTATTGAATTTACTGAAGTATTTGAACTAGCTTTTGACCTTGCAAAGACTTTCAAGCACATCTGTAACTTTAAGCACATGAGTAGTCTCATTGCCTTCACTGAAATCACATACGTATGTAAAATTATGTACTTGCTTAAGACTTCGTACAATCAGAGCCTTAGCAACTAAGCACAAACACTCACCCAGAACACCCCATCCCAAAGGGACCAGTGTCACAAAAGAACTTTGTTCATTTATTTTCACACCTGTAGTTAAGTGTCCACACTTGTGCATCCCTTCAGAGTTGTTTTGAACCACTTACATGTGGTCACATGACTAAGAATGCTGTTGCCCAGAAACTGATGCAAGCAGGTAATACCCCCGCAAACAGGGCTATAGTTCAGTGGCGATCATCCCTGTTCTGTGGGTCCCAAAATTCTCGGCGCCTAGATAGGGAAGCTTAGTGCTGACTTTCCTCTAATGAAATACAGTGAAGATGTAAATGGCTGAGTAGCAAAGAGACTAGAAAAATCCAAGTAGCTATAATAAATACTGACTAAGATCAAGGCAAAGAACAGAAAAATAAGAAACTTGCCCTTAGGTTAAAGTAATTCCTTTAGTTGTGTAATATGATCTTCAGGCTACAGTTCAGGCAATATAGAATAATCTCAGGCACTATTTTAAATCTTAGCCAATAATTTATTGCTATTGCCCCTGGACCCAGTCAGCATTTGTACAAATAAATATGTAACACATACATCTACACACAAAGAAAGAAGGGTTACTGGTTATGTGAACCGGTTTGTGTATTATAAATGAATCAACCACACATCCCTACAGATGTACCTGTAAAGCGCACCGTATTTATGGAGCTATTCCTGGAAAACTAGCTACAGCCACCTAGTAAAAGATAGCATTCTGCAATCTACCTGAGGGGAATTGTTCAGTGAAGCACGGAAGAGCAGACAATGGCTTTACCGTGGACTTCACTGGAAGGGAAGGAAAAAAAAAAAAAAAAAAAATCACAGCTTGGCTTTGTTACTGAACCAAGTGAGATTTTTCAAAGTGTACAATGCAGGCTCACAAACATCCCTGGAACTGGTGAAACTCTGCTGTCTCTTGTTTTGTTTCCTGTTAAAAACCCTCTGGTCCACTTTTCCTATTATAGCTTGAATCTGGAGAAGCAGAGAAATTAATCAATTTTTTAAAAAAATATATACAAAACTTGAAAACTGTTCTTTATTGTTCAAGACCACAGGCAAAGAGAGATAACATCAGTTCCTTCACCACATATATTCTTATCAAAGCAAGCAGGTTCAGGTTTAGTATGCATTCCAACCAAATGATGAATTACATTAAGATAATCACTTTCTTACATATATATTTAGAACCATAATATGGGGGGGAGAGGGGGAGAACATCAATTACATTAACACCATTTAAAAATTCATGTCAGTCTTTACTTTGACAACTTGAGAACTGCCTGTAGATTCATCTGCTGGAGGCTTGTCTCAAAGGCACCTTTAATGTACATTAAAGTGTAAACTGGTGGTGCAAAGAAAAGGTGGGTTTCCTCAACAGCTGTCATTGAGCACAAGGAGTGAAGTTTCCTTACACTACCAAACTGAAAGCACAGGTGTCTCTCTATGGGGCAACAATCTGTTGGGAGCTGAAAGGTATGTAAATACAATTGAATCAGACACATTAGCATTGGCTATAAAGACAACTGGATCGCTCTTTCTGACTTACATTAACAATGCTCACCTGTTTATTCCTCTAAACAGAGGCAATCCTTTGTTTGTTTGTCTGTCCTTTTTTGCTTTGTTTTCATTTTCTTTTCCCCTAGCTACATCTATATCAAAAGCAGATATAATTTTCTAAAGGAACCTGTGGTCAATTTCAAAGGCCATTTATCACAGAAAGCTGGGGTTTGATTTCAAAGGTAGTACTTAAAAAAAAAAAGAAGTACTGTATAAAGAAGAAATCTTCAATCATTGAATATAAACTCTTCTCTTTCATAGCAGGCCCAGACGCAGCATGCTGTCAAATCACACAGGCGTCACACTCCAAACCATACTAAAGAAAGATCATATAGGTGCCTTTCAGTACAAGCTTGCATTTGAGGAATACCACTACCAGAATTAATTAATAGCTGGATTCAGAAAAGAAAAATAATACTGCTATCTAGCACATGCCCTCACAAAATTCAAACACTGGACATTTTCTAATCCCTAAAAACATACCCATCTGAGTCAACACAGCATTAATGCGACCTTGCTCCTATTTTTTTTAAATGTTTTGCAAAACAAGAGATGTTTGTGGAAACAGTTACTACAACTTGCTCTGGAAAGAAAGTTCTGCTCCTTATCACAGAGGAGAGCTTCGCAACAGATGCTAATTACCAGCCTTTGTCAATATTTTCAGGGATTTCATGGGGCAGAAAGAATGAGTTCTCCTTTCACTCCAGGGGGAGATCCGTCTCGGCCTAGGTTGAGACACACTGGCAAGGAAACTTGCCCTGTTGATTAGAGTGTTGTGCCTGTTCTGGAGACAAGAGACTTCAGGCTCCAGTCCTGTCTATCAAACATTTTTCAGGAGCTTTAAACTCTCTTACTATTTTCCCTTTAATTTTGTGTAACAGTAAAATAAATAAGTAAATAAATAAAATCTGATGGCAAGCGGTGTTCAAGCCCTCTCTCTCTATTCAAATCCTCCCTGAAGATTCATTTCTTCTGCAATGGCTACAAAAAGGGAACCAACAACGATTATATACAAAACACTATGTTTGTACAGCACCTAGCACAACGGGGTCCTGGTCCACGTCTAGGGCTCCCATTACTACAAATAATTAGCAACCAGAATCATCCGAATTCTCCCTTGATAGCACCTCCTCCCCAGGTTCCATTGCCTCCTCCTTTCTGCTCTCTGTTGGCAAATGGTACAATCTTAATGGAGATCACTCTCCGGGTATGTTTACACTGCAATTAAAACCCTTCAGCTGGCCCCATGCCACTGACTTGGGCTTGCGCCAAGGGGCCGTTTAATTGCAATTTAGATGTTCCAGCGGGAGCTGGAGCCCAGGCTCTAGGACCCTGTGAGATGGGAGGTTCCCAGAGCTCAGGCCGCAACCTACACTGTAATCAAACAGCTCAGTAGCTCAAGCCCCCACGAGCTTGAGTCAGCTGGCATGGGCCAGTTGCAGGGTTTTAATTGCAGCGTAGACATATCCTGTGTTAAGGCCAAGAGTCTTCACATATTTGCAGCAAGACGTTTTTCAAAATATTACCTTTCCTTTTAGTCCTCCCCCCCCAGAGCAAAAGACGGGTTTCTACTAACATCTAGCCACACAGCAGATTCAAAGAGAGTATCTAGATAACCTTAGTTCAAATTTTTAACACTTGGTTTAAACCTCCTGTTCATCCTCTTTTATCTTCTCTGATTTCCCTCTTCCCCTGGATAAGAAATTGCATTTAGGAGAGGAACAGAGCTTGTGGCTCCTAGCCATGCTGGGTACGCTCACTTTAGGAATAGCCACCATGCCTTTCCAGCCAGCTTGCAATCACATTTGTGTGACCGAACATGAACCCGACCCCATCATCTTTGCCTAAACTGGGCTGCGCTGTTAAATTGTAGATGCTTTTTGCACAGTTTCAGCAGCCTGTCTCGCACAAAGAGCACGGACAGGGCAGGTACATCTGGTGTCAGCCTCACTGGAGTGAGTGGCTAATCCATTTGTGGGATTCTTTGTTGATGCTGCCAATCCTTTGTTGAGATGACCACAGTAAACCTAACATATCTAATCATTTTCTTCCATTGTAGGAAGCCACGCATCAAAATCAGAGAGCATATTTTTGGGGCACTGTTGTAGAGAGCCCATTGTTCTTTGCTGCATCAATAAAGCCAGTTTCACGGTTTGAGTCTATAAAGTACTTGAAGTATCAGATGCAACAAAGGAGCAGTCACTCTGGGAAATGGAGCTTTAATAGGGACCACACGGCGCTGCCTGGCTCCATAAAACGGAGCTGCTGATGGTGGGAAAGAAACCTAAGGGGTGTTAGCTAGAATCATCACGAAACTCAGATTCCCTTCACTAATAACCAGGCCTGTAATTATGCACTCAGCTTTCTCTTTTCAAGCATTTTGGGATATATCAGGCTGTTTCACTCCTTGTGCAACTCAATAAGGATTCTGGAATGCAAGTGACAATGCATTGCTTTTATGGCTTTTTTGCTGGCCACGCTCTCACACATATCCATGACTTGGTTATCCCTCAGTGACAACCTTACCTCCTACAGTCTCCCCAGCACAGTTACAAGCGACTTAGGGTATGTCTCTACTTGGAGCTGGGAGTGTAATTCCCAGCTCGAGGAGACATACTCGCCCTACCGCACTAAAAAGACAGTGTCCTGTGTCTGTGGCGCAGCGCAAGGGGCTAGTCACCATGAACACGTACCCATCCGAGATACTAGGCATGTACTTGGGGCAGCAAGTCTCTCCCGCTTCTTGCGCCACAGCAGCTACGCTCTACTTTTAGCATGCTCGTTCCGTCAGAGCTAGCAGGGGTATGTCTCTTTGAGTGGGGGAATCGCCCCCTCCAGCTCGAAGAGTAGCCATACCCTAAGGCTTTCTTGTTTCCTTGCAGTATTGTGTACCCCTTGCTTTGAGTCCACCCAGAACCAGTGTCCAAGCACCTGACCTGTTGGGGGACACTCTACTGAGAACTTGAAACAGTGGGGAACAGACTTCAGAGGGAGGGATGACAGAGCAATTTAAATCCATTGTATTTCTCCCAAGGTCCCCAAGAGATGGTGGCCCCACCACATTTTCATCTTCTACCCTCACAGATGCCCTTCCCTGACAGCCTTCCTCCATTTCGAGCTCATCCAAAGCCAATACCTAGATGTGCCCATTAAGCCATATCTTTATTTAAACACTTCCACACTCCATCCGTTTTTGGCCCACACTGACACTGTTATGGATTCCCCCATTTAATCTTTACTCAAAGCTGTAGGGAAAACCCTGAAATCTTTAAGCTGAGAAATGAAACTGCCATTAACTGCAGAAAGGCAGGAGACAAGGTGAACCAATTATATACCCATGAACATTCCCTGAAGCATTTTCACAGCCTTATGGATGATATTCGCCCGGGCCTAATGTTACAGCCCGCTGCATTTTCCACCCTACCACACTCAGAATTAGCTCACCAGGCTCCATTCTCACTCACAGGAGGAGCAAACAGGCCACCTCTTAACAGCCGAAAACACAAGAATCAAATGTGCTTCTCCAGCTTTCACAGGTGCATCGCTGTTGACCTGAAGAGGTGCATGAAACTCGAAAGGTAGGGAGGAAGAGCGGGGAGAGGCACTTGTGATGCTCTCTCAGACAAACACAGCAGCAATTTAAATTAGAATACACTGTACTCCCAGCTTTCAAAACAAACAGACAAAGAAATTGCTTTCAGTGAAGTTCTGCTTATGCGATGACCCCTTCCCCCTATGGTGTCTGCAGGCAGCACTTAAGAACAAAACTCTGGTAGCATCTCACTGCAACTTCTGGGCTCTTTCAGAGGTAGTAATCTAATTATTATTGGAAAAGTTGATTGTTTTTTTAGAAAATATTCTGGAGCTTGCATTGTCTGGAAAACATAGCACCAGGTGAACACTGGTATCATGTGAAGTCCCTTAACACAGTTTCATGCAGACTGAGGCTGAGGGTCAGCCAAGTCCAAGTTTTCATGGGCCTTTTGGATGGAAATGGCTCAACTGATGCCCTTTGAATTCTTGGCTAATTTAAACCCAATCAAAAGTGTAATAAAATATATAAGCTATATATGTGATATCTATTATATACCATAGGTATGCACATACACATACTTTGAACCATAAAGCTAGGTTTCAGGACATACCTCATGAATGGAAAGGTTTAGTATTTGTTACTAGCATTGATAGTTGCTACTTTTATCGCCTGTAGTGTTGATTGTGCTTGGTGGTGGTGGTGGTAACGCGCCTTTCAACTACTGTAGACATTCACATGGCTCCCGTTACTGTCGTATCTGAGCATCTCTCATTCTTTTCAATATATTTATCCTCATTTTACCCCTGCGAGGCAGGGAAGTGGTATTAGTAAACAGTATTACTCTCATTTTGCAAATGGGGAGCGCAGACACAGAGTGGTTAAGTGATTTGCCCAAGGTCACATGGGAAGTCTGTGGTGAAGCAGGGACTTGAACCAAAGTTTCCCAAGTCCTAGGCTAGTGTTCTACCCACTGGACCATCCCATCCTCTCTAGGGCACTCCTATTTTATTATAAGAAAAGGTAAATATAAGCACCCCATTTGTAAATTTGTAAGGCATCTTTTTGTTCTGTGTTTGTACAGCACCTAGCACCATGAGGTCTCGGTCTATGACTGGAGCTCCTGCAACTACTGCAATAAATAAATAAACCTTACCTTCTCCATACCTTTCATTTTCTGCATCTCTTATGTGCCATGTTTACTCATACACTCCCTGAACTAAACAGCCTTGATCTACATTATTCCATTTTTCATACACACTCACATTTTATTTGCAGTTTTGCTAGTTGCTGCACTTTGGGCAGAACTTTTCAGACAACTGCCATGAATGATCACCAGCTCCAGAGGACCTAGCAAGGCAGTGAAGCTGAAGAGTGGCCTCAGAATAATTCCCAAGGACCACATCGCTAAAACCCAAACCACAGCTGGCGCCCTGCTGACAGCCTCAGCAAAGAGAACAAGGACTGGATGGGCCTGGAGAAAGAACGGTGTGATGTGGCACACCAAGGCAGAACAGAAGATGACTGAAATGGTAGCATGGGGTAAACCTGGATTGGCAATGTCTGTGCTGTATTTTCCTGTGGATAGAGGATTTCCAGTCTCAAAGAGGTTTTAAATCCTTCTACAAGTACAAATTTTTAAGAGCATTATAAAAAGAGTTGTCTCCAGCCTTTGCACCATATCTGAGGGGGATAATTATTACTGGATGTACACAAGGACTAATTAACTACAGTATGTAAGACTGGCTATGTTTGTGAACAGTTGTAATGAGCTACGGTGATCATTCACTGAGTGTTCATGTGTTACCTATTTTTATGTTGGGTATAAATCAAATTATATAGTTTCCAGACCAGACTGTTCAAAGCAAAGACATTTTGTTCTCTCTCTCTCTGCAAATTTAAACTTGCCCAAGGATTTACTGTGTCAAGACATTGTACTGTTAGAAGACTATGGGGTTTCTTCAAACTGCCCAAGTTCTTGTCATTTCAGACTCTCAGGCTGAAGTTGAAAAATGCAGTCCCCCCTGTTGCTGCAATGATATGGGCTCAAACAATATTATCTCCAATCTCTCCTCTCCTCCAGTAACCTACATTCATATTTCAACTCGAAATACAAGCAGCAAAATTTGGGGGCACAGTATATGTTGCCAAAAGCAGTCAGTCTTCCTAATTTAAGCGCTGGTCATTTCCATCAAAGTCTATTGGTATCTGGATACCCACTGGGCATAACAGAAGTATAGTGTCAAAACGGGGGAAGTGTTGTCTAATGATTAGAAGAAGGGGCTGGGAGATCTATCCCCTATTCTACCACTAACCTGCTGTATAACTGTAGGCAAGTTACTGGAACCTCAATTTTCCTTTCCATAAGAATATAAGAGCTGCCATAGTGGGTCCAACCATGGCCCATACCAGAGCTTCCGGGGGAGTGTACAGAACAGAGCAACCATGGAGTGATCCACCCCTCTTTACCACTCCTGGCTTTCAGTAGCAGAGGTTTAGGGCTGCCCCGAGCAAGGGGTTGTGTCCCTGACCATCTTGGCTAATAGCTATTGATGGACCTATCCTCCATGAAGTTATCGAATTCTTTTTTGACTCCACTTATACTTCTGGCCATCACAACACCTGAGGGCAATGAGTCCAACAGGTTAGTTGTGGGTTGCATGAAAAAGTACTTTCTCTTGTTTGTATTAAACCTGCTGCCTATTAATTTCATCAGGTGACCCCTCGTTTTTGTATTGTGTGAAAGGATAAATAATACTTTTCTATTCACTTTTTCCACACCATTCATAATTTTATAAATTTCTATCATACCCCCATTCATGGTCTCTTTTCTAAGCTGAACAACCTTAATCTTTTTAATTTCTCCTTGTATGGAAGGTTGTTTCATAACCTTGATCATCTTGATTGCCCTTCTCTGAACCTTCTCCAGTTCCATCATTTCCTTTTTGAGATGGGGCAACCAGGACTGGACATAGTTTTCAAGATGTGGGCACGCCATGCATTTATATAGTGACATTATGATATTTTATGTCTTATTTTCTAACCCTTTCCTAATAGTTCCTAACTACTGTTAGCCTTTTTGACTACTGCTGTGCATTGAGCGGAAGTTTTCAGGGAATGGTGACTCCAAGATCTCTTTTCTTGGGTTGTAACATCTAATTTAGAACCTGTCATAATTTAGAATCTGTCGTATATATATAGTTGGGATTTTTTCCCCCCAATGTGCATTACTTTGCACTTATCAACATTGAATTTTATCTGCCATTTTGTCACCTATTTTTGTGAGATGCTTCTAACTCCTCACAGTCTGTTTTGGACTTAACTATCTTGAATAATTTTGTATCACCTGCAAACTTTACCAGGCAAACTTTACCACTTCACTGTTCACACCTTTTTCCAGATCATTTATGACTATATTGAACAGCACAAGTCCCAGTACAGGTCCTAGTGGGATCCCATTGTTCACCTCTCTCTCTGACAATTTATTCATACCCCTTGTTTCCTATCTTTTAACCACAAAAAGAAAAGGAGTACTTGTGGCACCTTAGAGACTAGAAAATTTATTTGAGCGTAAGCTTTCGTGAGCTAAAGCTCATTTCATGAAAGCTTTCTGAAAATCCAAGTATACTGTATCAACTGGATCACCATTATTCACAAGCCTGTTGACTCCCTCAAAGAATTCTAATAAATTGACGAGACATGACTTCCCTTCGCAAAAGCCGTGTGACTCTCCCCCAACAAATCATGTTTATCTATGTGTCTGATAATTCTGTCCTTTAGTATAATTTCTATCCATTTGGCCTGGTACTGAAGTTAGGCTCACTGCTCTGTAATTGCCAGGATTGCCTCTGAGCAGGGCCGGCTCTAGGCCCCAGCAGAACAAGCAGGTGCTCGGGGAGGCACATTTCTAGGGGCAGTATTCCGACGCCGGCCATGCCGCCCCTAGAAATGTGCCCCCGCCGCCCCAGCTTGCCTCCGCCTGCTCCCCTGAGCGCGCCGCCGCTTCTCCGCTTCTCCCCCCTCCCTCCCAGCCTTGGTGTGCGCGAAACACCTGTTTAGTGCGGCAAGCCTGGGAGGGAGGGAGAACCCGAGTGGTGGCGCACTCGCGGGAGGTGGCGGTGGTGGACCGGAGGTGAGCTGGGGCAGGGAGCAGTTCTTCTACACCCCCCCCCCGTTACTTCCTGCGCTTCCCCCCCCCCACCCCGCTCCGCCTGCTCCCCTGAACGCGCTGCCTCTCCCCTTGCCTGAGAGGGAGGGGGGAGAAGCAAAGCAGCGGTGTGTTCAGGGGAGCAGGCGGAGCGGAGGTGAGTTAGGGCTGGGGGTTGCAGGGGGGAGCCGCAGGAAACAATGCGGGGGGGGGGGAATGCAGCAAACCCGGGGGAGGAGGTGGGGTCGGGGATTTGGGGAAAGGGTTGGGAAGGGGCAGAGTTGGGGCGGAGCCGGGGGCATGGAAAAAACGTGGGGGCAGCCAAAAAATTTTTTGCTTGGGGCAGCAAAAATCCTAGAGCCAGCCCTGCCTCTGATTCCCTTTTTGAAAACTGGCATTACATTAGCTATTCACCGGTCATCTGTACAGAAGCTGATTTCAGTGACGGGTTACATACTACAGTTAGTAGTTCTGCAGTTTCCTAACTGAATTCCTTCAGAACTCTTGGGTGAATGCTACCTGGTCCTGGTAACTTATTACTGTATAGTTTTAATTCGTACTAAAACCTCTTCTGTTGACACATCAATTTGGGACGGTACTTCAGATTTCTCACTCAGAAAGAATAGTTCTGATGTGGGTATCTCACCCACATCCTCTGCAGTAAAAATTACTGCAAAGAATTCACTTACCCTCCTTGCAATGGCCTGTTTTCTTGAATACTCCTTTAACACCTTTGTAGTCTAGTGGCCCCACTGACTGTTTGGCAGACTTCCTGCTTCTAATGTACTTTAAAAAAAAAAAAAGACTGGGAGTTTTTACATCTTTAGCAAGTTGCTTCTCAAATTCTTTCTTGGCCTCTCTTATTATACTTCTACATTTTACTTGCCAGAGTTTGTGCTCCTTCCTATTTGCCTCAGTAGGATTTGACTTCCAAATTTTAAAGGATGC
Source organism: Chelonia mydas (assembly GCF_015237465.2). NCBI lineage: Eukaryota > Metazoa > Chordata > Testudines > Cheloniidae > Chelonia > Chelonia mydas. Next base: position 8,734,114 of record NC_051257.2, read on the forward strand.
CTTTTCCCCCTCTAAATGTCCTCCATTACTCTGCTGTTCAGCCTTCGTGGCATTCTTTTGGCCCTCCAACTGTCTGAGCTTCTATTATGATGTTTATAAGTGGCGTCCATGCTGCTTACAGGCATTTTACCCTTGTAGCTGATCTTTTAAATTTCCATCTACTAGCACCACCATTCTTGGGTGGGTTCTCTTTTTGAAGTTGAATGTTAAGGTGTTCGGTTTTTTGTTTTTTCCCCCGTGTACAAGGATGCTAAATTTAATTACATTATGGTCGATATCACCAAGCAGTTCAGCTGTATTCACCTCTTGGACCAGATCCTGTGCTTCTCTTAGGACTAAATCAAGAGTTGCCTGTCCCCTTGTGGGTTCCAGGACACTCCAAGAAGCAGTCATTTATGGTGTCTAGACTGCATCTTGCCCTGAGGTGACATTTACCCAGTCAATACAAGGATAGTAGAAATCACCCCTTATTGTGGTGTTTTCTAGTTTTGTAGCCTCTCTAACACCCTCAGCATTTCACAGTCACGGTCACCATCCTGGTCAGGTGGTTGGTAGTATATTCCTACCGCTATAGTCTTATTATTCAAGCATGGATTTACCATCCACAGAAATAAAGTGTGGAAAATACCTAACTCCCTCACATGAGTGTTGTTTGTAAAACAATTCAGATGAAAGGCACGACAGTATATAATACTATTAAAAAGGCTTGCACTATACAAAGGAAAATACCAACGCCTCATTACCATTCAGTAGGACATACTATTTATAGCAGCAGATTATTAACGGCGCTAAAAAGTTTGATGTTCTCTGACAATCTCTGTCATTTTAAAATGCAGGCCTTCCCCCTCACAGACCGCTGATAACGAGAGCTGTAGTTCAATAGGCTGAGCCCGCAACTGTGTGGAGCCTCTACTCAGAATATGAGCATGTCCTTTCCCCAGGGTTCTTATTTAAATATTATGCCAGCTCTCACAGCCTAGCACTGGAAGAATACTGCGACGCACATGCTCATAAAACTGCATAATTATGAATAATGCTTCACTTCTTAACAAAATAAATCAGCACAGACCCCAAAAAGGGCTAATTTCAGCATACTGCTGGAAGATATTAAAATGCCAAGCCAAGTGAAGCTGCTCTCTTTTGAAATACTGACATTCACCAGTTTTTGGTGGCTGTGTCAGCTACTGAGCTATAACTTTAAGGATAAAGCGCATGCACTCACTAGAGGCAGTGTGGTCCAGCCGAGAGTGCACTGGAGCAGGAAGACGGGGTGCCATTCCAGCTCTGCCAGTGATCCGTTGCATGACCTTGGGTAAGTCACTTCACTTCCCTGTGCCTCTGTTTCTCTTCCCATCCTTTGTCTCTCTTGTCTATTTGGACTGTAAGCTCTTTAGGGAAGGACCTGTCTCTCTGTGTGTTTGTACAATGCCCAGCACAAGGGGGCCCCAATCTCAGGTGAGGCTTCTAAGCACTACTGTAATAAAGTAAGAACTCATAAATGAAGAATCTTTACTTTTATTCAGCTTCACTATGCCACTGTCCTGACCATCACAAACTTAACCTGTGCATCCAATGTTCCCTCAGTTAAAATAAATCAGCTTTGGTCAGGGCCAACCTTAGCATTTTGGGGCAGGGCTGCAAACAATTCCCCCTCTTCATCCTCAGTGCAGCAGACCCTTCACCACTACCATGCCCAAGGGCAGTCTAAGGATTTGGGGGGAGGATTGTCAAGATGTTCCTTTGGGATACAACCCAAATTTAATTGACTTTTTTTTTTAACCTTCCATATGTTAAGGGGGAGGGGGGACCAAAACCACAGCAACAAAAAAACCAAACACAGATTGGAGAAAAAATGATTTGATGAATATTCTCCAAGTACTATTTAAGCTTTAGTACTGGCCACTGCTAGAGACAGGACAGTGGACTACATGGACCACTGATCTGACCCACTGTGGCAATTCTCTTCTGTCAACATCAGTATTTGCCATTGAGCACGGATGGATACAATAAGATACATTTGATTTCAATCCAGCTCAAAGTTTATCAGCTTGAAACAAAAATTTGCAAGCAACAAACCCCAGATAATACGCTGCTGATTGTTATCGCCAAGAATATAAAGCTCCTGTGCTGTGACACATCTAACACACGGTGCTAAAGACTTGATGTTTCGATCCACGACGTGATGCCATTGTCATTTCAATCTCATGAAGACTGACAACACCCACCTGATACCATGTTTTCGTCTTATCATCTGATGCATGCTTTAATTCTTTGCCAGAGAGAACAGGGCTTAAAAATAACACAACCACCAAGAACGCTTCTGCACAGTTACCATCTCAGATCGAGGTGTTCAAGGCGAGAGTCTAAAAAAGGTGATTTTAGGCTTTAGGAGACTGTCACACCAAGGGAATGGGTAAAAAGAATTATGATTTATCATTTGGATTACCATTGCACCTAGACGATCCAACCAACATTGTGACCGCCACTCTGCCCTACACTGTACACAGGTTTCCGCCCCATATTGTCAATCTAAATAGACAAATAAAGGTGGAAAGAAGAACGAGAGGCACAGTGGGGTGAAATGATTTGCTCGCGGTCACACGGTATGTCAGAGGTGGAGCCAAGAATAAAACCAAGGTCTACCAACTCCCACACAACTTGACCACACTGCTTCCCCATTACAAAAGAACATGGAGCCTTTCATCGCACTGTCGACAGTCTGAATCTGGCTTCGTTTCGCCAGCCATCGGAAGCGGTCACCATCGAGAGACTGTTTGGCCATGTCTGTGAAATGTAGGCCACAGGTCTCAGTTTAGTTCAAAACGGGCGCAACACACAAAAAGGTGCAGTAATTGGCAATCCCGCTGGCAGCCTCAGGAGAGAAGGCTATATAATAAAGTACAGAGATTCATTACAGCTGAGTGACTGTCTCCTCCACAGAAAAGATAGGTTACAGTCGAGGCGGGCCATTGTTGGGGAAGCTTGCAATACTATTGCCTGTTATGAAGACAAGAGAGGACTTCATTCTCTATGGCTGTCAAGCCAGAACTTTCACCAGGATGAATTTCATTACCACATTTTCAAAGATTTACGAGAGAGTCATTCCAAAGCGCTTTGGGTTCTGACGAAAACTGTCTCTTCCATCTACGCACCACACAGAACCCACTATCAGCGTCCACGTCTTTAATAATAGTTGGCATTTACAAAGCACTTTTTATCTGTAGATTTCAAAAGGTGAATAAATGATTATCCCTCCCCATTTTATAGATGAGGTAAACTGAGGCACAGAGCTCTGAAGTGACTTGTCAAAGGTCACATAGTGAGTCAGTGGCAAAGCTGTGAACAGAATGTAGATCTCCCGACAACCAGTCTAGTCTCCTATTCACTGGATCATGCTGTCTAATAGCAGCATTGGGTTCAGAATTACAGTTGCAGTCACAGTCAGAGGATCTTGCCTGGGATTAAAAAAAAGAAAGAAAGAAAGAAAGGAAAAAAAAAGATAACACCCAGACTTGCAAGCATTTTTAAGCTCTGATTCACAGCATCCTTAATAGAGAAGGAAAGAAGCTTTTTCCAATACCAGCAAAGTTAGAGGTTGCAGGCACTGCATGAAATAGAAGAAAGGAGGGGCGTGGGGGGGAGGGAGGAGAGAGAAGCGTGGAGCTTCTAACAAAGGGGACTGATAACGTAGGACAGTATAAACTGGGAGATCCAGAGAAGAAAATCCACTCACGTAGCTGCTGCCTATTGGATTTGATGTGCTGTTTTGTTGGACGGTTCTGTATTTTCTTAGTGAGAAGCCAGACATTCTGGTAATGCTTCATAAAAACTATAAAGTTAATTTGAGAGCATCAAGTCTAATTACCTTGCCAAGTCTCTGCATTTTTAAGAACCTTCCCCTTAAACTCTTGATAATAAGGACTCTCCTTGGAAATACTCCATGTAGCTCTTGTTTCTCATGTTGCCATAGCTACAAAGCACTGTTTACGTGTCCTTTCAGCCTGGTACAGCTTTATTAGTACCCATATCCCAAGAGGAGGAAGACTCAGAGGTTTAAAGAGCAGTAATCCCCATAAGCTTTGTCAAACCTCTATGGTTAGGAAGCACATCAGGATTGGGGTGAGGAGGGGAGGAGGCATATATTCAGTTTTATTGGCCTACTGGAATTGTTAAAGGCTGCTTAAATATTGGACTAGGATTTAGCTGAGCTTCTCTCTCTTGCTCTAAGTGTTTTTGTAAAAAAATTTGTGCAGAGTCTCAGTTTTGCAAAGAAAGTTTTAGATCCATCAATCAAGGTTAGCCTGAGGCACCTGCCTCACCATACACCTCTGACCACACTGCTCTGGTGAGATAAACACGGTACTTTTTAAAATTATCTTTTGCCCACAAGCAATACACACAAAAAGCAGCCTTTCCACCAGTCAATAATGGAAACTTTCAATAGATCAGGAACAGAGATATTTTCAACATGTTTCAAATCAAGTTCAGAAAGACAGCTGGGGAAAGGGGGAGGGGGGGAAATCACATATCTGCAGCTTTTTGCACTTTTGGAAAGGGGTGATCATTTTTCCACATTCAATGCAAGACTAAAAGGGGAAAGAATCCACATTTTTTGGATAGGTTGCAGATTTCCTTAAATCCTGTAATTCCTTTCCCATAATCACCATCCCACCTCCTCCTCCTCCTCCCCCCCCCCCAAAAAAAACCCCTCAAACCACAAGTCTGGAAAAAATGCTTCAAATATCAATATTGTTTTTCATTTTCACACAGATTTCTAAAAGATTTCCATTTATCCTTTAATTTTGAAACTTAGCAAAAAATTATTTTTAAACACCTATTTGAGGTAGTTACTTAAATATAACAACATGAAGACTAGCATATGTGTGGTCCTACTGCCACCTTCTGGAAAGAATCAGAACAGCTCAGCTGTGTTTCATAGGCCCTATTCTGCAGCAACTAATGGAGCTCCTACTTTGTTTAAGTGATACTGTGCTTTTGGAACCGGAGAATCTGAGCTCTATCTCCATTGCTGTGAAGTTCTGAGTAATCATGGTGTGTAACTGATTGACAGCTGTGATGTTCTAAGCGGCCACGGATTTGTTAAGAGTATCAATCGTTTTATACATGGGTAAATTGTGGCACAGAGGTGTTAAGTGACGTGCCCAAGATCACACAGAACATCAATGGAAATCCAGAATCCAGAAATTCTGATTTCAGTGTTATCCAGTTGTGTTCCAACAGCTGGATCCATGACATGGTTTTTGGAGGGTTGTTTTTTTTTGTTTCTTTTTTTTAATAAAAGACTTGCACCATTAAAGTAATTCCACTGACATTTCGATCTTCATCAGGGTTCTAAATGGAACAGCTAAATGTAAGGCTGTCCCAGGTCTAAAACTAGGAGGCGCAGTTATTAGTACTTGACAGCGAAGCACTCACTTAACAGACATTTTGACACTTAAATGAGGCCCATGAAAGTGCTACGTTGAACTGTTAAACCTGGATACAAAAAGAAAAGAAAATGAGGCAGGAAAAAAAAATCCATTCAAAATATAATAGGACAGAAATTTGCTTTAAGCACTGATATTACCCATTTGCATAATGAAGTTACATATACAGCATTTTTCATGTTCAGAGAACTCAACCTACATTAAGGGCCAAATTCCTTTTCAGTTACCTCTGCACAACTCCCAGTGAAGTCATTCGTTGTTGCATAAGCATATATGATGGCAGAGTTTGGCCATAAGTAACCCTCTCCCAGTTGTCCTGTTTAAAAAGAGTTCCTTTTATTGGGCAATATAATTCACCATTTCCTACACTGTCGTCTCTGGGCCATATATTTCAGTGACATTAATAAGCATGTCCCTATTTTTCTCCCAACAATGACACTATGTATAGCCTTCAGTGCGGGCAGGTAAGTACAGTTTAATTTCCAAGATAGGGATGTAAGGCAGAGAGGTTAAGTGTTACATATGGTGGGGGTGGGAGATGGTCTGTGTTGGTGCTGAGATTCGAACTCAGCAGATCCAGGCTCCCGGTCCTGTGCTCAGTCTACTTGGCCAAGCCCCTGCTTAAACAGAAAATGAAGTCTGGAGGTGGGTGGAGCCTGGAGTACTCTCATTCTGATGGCGGTTTAGCAACAGGCAGGTCCAGGAAACTCAAAATCTGCCTCTCACTTGAAGTTAGAAGTATTACCATAGCAGTCAGAACAGCCTACCGTCATCAGCTCAAATTTATTGCAACAGCCATAAAACAGGCTGAGTTAAGTGCCATCTTACATCAGAAACCCAGTATCAGGTTCCATTATGACAACCCCCAGGATGTTAATAAGAAAACCGAGCGGTTCAGCCTCTTTGCACCAAAAACAAACATGCGAATAACTACATGTAAGCAGAGAGGTGAATGACGAAAATCGTTAATCTTGCTACAGAGCTGCAATCAGAAAAAGAACAGGTGCTTTCCAGCCAGCGTGTGTCAATCCGCTACCGCGCTTTCCCATAAGCAGCTTCTGCGGAGGCAGGGAGGTTGATGGGTACTTCTCTCTCACTGCCTCCCCAGTTCTTCCTACACAGCCCAAGCAGGCATTCCGTCAGCAAATGGCCAACTGGGAAATTTATTCCTATTAACCTCAACACCTGCGCTCAGTAGCTAAGAACAACAGCAGCAGAGGGACTAGGGCTGGGATGGAATGGGGAGAGGTGAGAGAGAGAGAGAGCGCGCGCTGAGGTGAAGAGAATGAGATCAAGTTGCTCTCTGTAATAGATTGTCTTCATGTGCTCATGTACTCGCTGCAGATTCTTGATCCAGCTGATTGTTTGGGGTTTTTTCTTTATAATCGTTTCCTTTTGTTCATTGGCAGCAATACCACACCCACTGTTCACTTTTTCCTTTTCAACTTCCCACCCTTCCCCCCACCTCCAGCTTCTACCCAACTGTGAGATGATACAAGTCTAAGACTTTGCAGCAGATAATTTGATGCTCAAGGCTGACATTAGCAATGCTTGTCTCTCAACTAATCAGCAGGCAATTAGCTGGAAGAATTCAGGATGAAGCTTTAGACGAAGAGTAAACCCACCGATACTAAATTCCAACCTCAAATAATGAGACCTTATTATAATTTCACAGTGATAATATACTGCACAACCCCAACCCCACCCCTCATTTACCTCCAGGAATTAACATTATCATTTACACACACACACAGGCTTCACCTATTCGTATCATTCATCACTTAATTTGAGAATTAAACTCTGTTAATGGATTATTTTGTGCATTCAAACAATGTTCATATTTGAATAAGCTAACAACAAAAAACAAAGGACTAACACATGCATGGTCATTCTTTCTAACAGGAAGGATTCAGTTTTAATTGTAGCTGAATATTAAAAACAAATTTTAATTAGAGCTCATGCGAGCCCCTTTCTAATAAGGGATTGCGGGGGAAACTCCACTATGCTGGAGTGTGGTCTACAATGGAGAGAAATCTTCACTATAAAATAGTTTAATAATTGAAGTGCACTGAGGTGATTTTTTTTTTTTTTAAGTTCTTCTCACTTTGCAAAGAGGTTGTCAAAGATGTTTATTCATAATCATTTCTTTGGAAAATGAAAACAGTGCTTTATAAACAGGAGTGTGATTAGAAATGAAAGGAAGAAGAAAAAAATCTGTCAAATATGTGAAAGATGCCCTGTTCCTTCCCAGTGACCCAAAAATCCAAGGCTTGCTACTTTAAACAATAAAAAAAAAAAAAAAAAAAAAAAAAGGAACAATCTGTGAGGAACAGCTTGTACGCAGCTGAAACCAGCGCCATTTACGTTGTGTTTTCCTTTAATAGCTAATGATACCTCTGGCGCACTTTTGCTATGAAGGAGAATAAAAAAAGGAAGGTTAAATATATAGATCTAGCATCACAATTATGGAAGTTCACATCTGTCACGAAGGTCAGAGCTCTCAACAGTTATGATCAACATTGCACAAGACACATTAGGTCAGTTTCATAGAACACTACTCCAAGACATCTATTCCTTATTGTATGTGTGTGTGCACGCACACAGACACACAAACACACACACACACAGGATTCTCAGTACCTCTGAAAATGGGTTTTATATAGAAGTGTTTTTTCCTCCAATGCTGACCAAGTCTGCAATCCCCAATCTACAACATCTGTTTGGAATCCTGTTGAGCTCTCTCCTAATTGCCTCTGAAATAGGCCTGCTTCTTCTCTTGCATAATTTCTCTCAGAAATAAATCTATTTAAGTCAATGGTGGGACCAGGATACAACAGGAGAACCAGGGCCAATACTAGGAAGTGTGTGTAATGCAATGTAGTGCACTTGGGGAAAGACGGAGAGGTGCCATTTAGCCTTTTTTCTAGTTCACAAGAGTATAATGAGTGAGGAAGAAAAAAAATCTTTAATTTTTTTTTTAATTTCTATTTAACAAAATCTCACCAAAATCCTGTGTTGACACACACTTGTGATTACAGGTTTAGCTTTCTAAAAAAAAATACTGTCTAGAAATTAACTCTCTCCTCTCACCAGTGTTCGTCTTCCAACACAGACCTCGGAGCTCTGTAAACCTAAGTGGGAAATTAAGTTGAAAGTTGAAATTACTCTACCAACTGAGCGAACACAGCTGCTCTCCTAATGCAGCTTCTCCTGAGCAAAATCGCATGAAGGACAACCCAGTGGCATGAGGCACTCTTGCAACCTCCAAGTCTGGTGTCATGAATCATGATGTGAACATATGACACAGTTCAAAGATTTTAAATGCCATCCTAAAAGAACAGATGCACTTCTAGCTGACTTGTGTAAATGCTCCTCTGCAGAGTTCAGCTCAAGCAAACTTTCTTGCATATGCAGAAGAAGTGATTTGCTCTTAAGATAGCTTTTAATTTTTTAAGGGGGAAGTCCACTGAGGAAATTCGTGAAGCTTATGCTTTTGCCCATCAGTGCTGCCCCCTTCTCCCTTCACAAGAACCCAGTAGCAAAACAGGTGGACATGAAGCTTTCTCTACCCTGCACAGCACAGAAAGGGTTGAAGGCAGAAGGCGGATGGCTTTGTAGTGAACAACAAGATCAGGATGACAGAAACATAAATACAGCAGGGAACAGACAATTACTATACAAGTCTAATATACTGAGGGATTGAGATTAGAACTTCAGCTATAAAAGCACTGGGCTCTAGCACTTGGGATAAATGGGATCTCCCTTAACCTACAGTAAACAGTAGATCCCTTGTCCTTTCTGTGAACCAATCATTACAAGGGAACTCCACACACAGCAAGTACAGTACAAGGACATCTGGGCTCTAATTCCTATCTCTGACACAGACCACCTGTGCATCCCAAAATCACTAGTCATTTTTTAAAACCTTGGCCTACCGTGATTACTGAAGCAAGAATGGTAGGTGAAAATGAGGGCTAAAAATAAACTTTCCCCACAAAAACAATTTTTGGCTAGGCACCAACGCTGCTAGCTTACATTCCAACGAGGGAGGGAGAATTACGAAACAGCAACAAGATTAGATTGCAGGAAGCAGGGCCAAAAAAATAAAACGGACTAAATCTCACCTCTGATTTTAAACGTGTTGTCATCTGAGCATGCAGATTACTGTAGGTCACTTCCTGGTGGGCAATAAAAACATCCCTGATCACAGCCAAAGTACAGCTCTAAGGCCCTGATTCAGCGAGGTACTAGCACATGCCTAATGTTAAGAACGTGAGAAGTTACAGGCTATTTATCTTGATGAATTGAGAACTAAGGAACTGAGACACCGCAGGCCCGCTCCCTGCTGCATCCAGGGCACTGTGTGCCATCCCACGCACGGTCTTGCTCTGAGGAGACGTGATGCTCTAATTTGTGATCAAGGCTCTTTTTTTCTTTATTTTTACTCAATAGGCCCCAGTGTTTACAGCTCACTACACCACAAATCTTTATTTCATGTCACCCACTGGCCCAGGCTGTCTCCACTCACTGTTTCTCCTAGACAAGTTAATAAGATGGAAGGCTCCCTTGAGGCCTGGAGCCAGTGAACATTATCACTTGAAAGCAAGGCAGAAATACTGACACATCGGAAATGACTTCAAGCCTATTAATTACCCTTTCTTCTCTGGCAGATCTTTGAGAGAAAGCTTGACAAATTGAAAGGCAGGATAGATCGTTCTCCCCTGTCCCTGGAAAGCCCCCACCCGCACTAACGAAGGCAAGATTTTCCCTTTATTTTATTATCAATTAATTCATCAAAAATTAGCTAAACAGAGACAGCCCTTTATTAGCAGATCTGCTCTTTTCCCCTTGTTTTCCATTTCATAGGGGACAAAGCAGGGAGAAGGATACTTATTAATAAAGGACCATAAACATAGCAGCTAGATTCTTTTATGGAAATGGAACTCATTGGAAAAAAGTCCACAAAGCCAACAGAAGCGGCTGTTCCACAACAGAGACCGGTTCAGCTGCACAGCTTTTCCATCTGCAAGAAACCCCTGCTTATGTGGCTGCAAAATCCGCTGCACACGGCAACAGTAGCGTAGGGCCTGCTTTGGAGTTTTCCCATCATTTAATGCCAAATAATCTCCATTAATAAACAAACTTGGTAAACCATCAATAAACACCACCAAACCAAAAGCTGGGACTGAACCTTTTTCACTCCTCGTGAGCACCCCATTGGAAATTTCTCCTTCCCCCTCAATGTAAAAACCTCCCTGGGTATAATTGATCCTAATTTTTCTAAGCATTAGATTTTAAATGCATTTCTACATGCAATGCTGCTTCACTATAGGCTTTATGAAAAGACTATTGTATAAATAAATGATTGGATTTCTTATTCAAGAGCTTCAGATTTGAAAGTATTAATTTTGATGCAAAGTAGCCCCACAAGTCTAGATAAAGTCACTAACTGGCACTATGGCTTTATTTTTAAGGTGATTTTCATAATATCTGGTGGGGGTTTTTTGTGTTTTTTTAACTTGAACAAAATCTTTAAACCATTACCCAGGAAACTATCATTAAATAATTTGTTCATTTTTATTAGTGTCATTGTAATTAAAGAGAATCATATTTCAAAAAATATATCTTCAGCAGCACTTATCAAAACCCATCCCTGCAGCCTATCAATTAGTATTACAATAACCTCACTCCCTTGTTGCCTTTGCTATTAGCATTTTGATTGAATGTCTGTTGAAAAGTGACTGGTAACAGAAGATTGTGTTCAGAAAGTAATGTTTCTTTATTCGCTTTCATTGAAGCTTGTCTAGTTGTCTTCAGTTCCTACTCAAAAGAGACAAGACAGTTCCAAAAGCAGTAATTTTGATGCTTGATTTTTTTTTATTATTTTTTTTCTTCTCCATGACGTGAGATAGATTGCTTTAGGCTGGACACAAATGCTATTAAATCACTTGACAGTAGATTCGGGGTCTTCTAGTGGCTGTGACCTAAACATACTCCTGCACACACAAACTACTAGTAAGTTGTCATCACAACAACAGCCTGTAAATGTGCCCCCAATAAGCTAGGAAAAGAAATACCAGATTTGTACAAATGACATTTCAAGAGACTTAAGAATAATAATAATAATTAATAATGCATAAACTACTTAAGGAACTTTTCAGCTACATTTATTACTAAGAGTGTTGCACATAAAACTCTACAATTTATTATACAACCTTTTGCACTTTGGAAGCATGTCATTGTAACTCAGACAGAGTTAAGTTTTCCAACTGTAATAAAGCCCTCTAACAAAGGACAGATCTATAACTAACATCATTAGGCGAGCAAGGGGATATATTCTCCAAGTACCATGAATTATAAAGACAAGAGTTCATTAAATCTACAATATTAAAATAAAAACGACCTGCCATTTCAGACAGTTCTATTTACTGATATTCCCACTGCTGATGCCTTTCCACTGATAAATTATGCTCACCAGCCACAATGAACAGTCATCCAAAAACATTTCAATTACTTGAAGATGCTGGAAAGTTAAATGCAACCCTAGGCTGCCATGTAAAAACCAAATGATTTCGAGACTCGGTTTTGTGTAAATGTAAATAAAATCCACCTGGAGGCCAGACGTTCCAGATGTCCACCTCTGGACACGCAATCTTGTTCCTATTTCAGTGCGGCACTAGAGGCTGGTGACACTAATAAGCAGCGAACCAGGGAGGAATGAATGGCCTGATGTGAGTAAACATTAAATAACTTTTGCCATCAGTAGGATAATATTAGTGTTAACTCAAGTGCCCAAAAAAGCCCCTTCTACCATGTTACATTTTAAGGCTTCCTTAAGTCTCTCTTCCCTTGCATTCTAGAGTCTCTCTCCCCCCATCCCCACAACTCCCATTCTTCTTTGGCAGTCAGCCAAGAGTTTATAATGGTGTCAGGTAGCAATTTCATTTTTAAAATGCTCTTATCAAAGATTTAAGGTGAAAGATAAGCAGAGCATACTAAATCATCATAAAGGAAACATTGTACAAGGCACAGTATTTTACAAATCAAAACAGTTATCAGAATGAAAAGGTATGAATATAAAAACAAATTGAGTCAAGCCCAAAGGACGGAGGCGGGTGTATTCCCAGATTAAATAGAAATTGATCAGACTTCAGGGAACCTTTGGCAATTTGCTTATAATGTTTGATAGGAAATGGAGCGAAACACTTGATTCTTCATTCAAAACCAGGATTATAAATTTTATATATAAATGTGTACATATATAAAAACACATATCTCACACAAATATATATACATACACAAAATATGTATATAATCATACAAACACAAAACCCCCCACATACAACATATTTATATATACCATGTATTTCATATACAAATTTTTCAAACCATTACCCACTGCTGTTAGGTGCTTTTATCAGAGTCATCTGACCTGGAAAGCATCTGTTGTTAATACCACTGTTTTATTATTTATCAAATCCATTTCTTCACAGAATGACTAATTTCATACCCACAGCTGCTCTCATCTTCCCTTCACAGCTGCTACTTCCCCGGAGCAGCCAGTCAGGTTTCATTAGCCGACCTCCGTTTCTTGCCACCCACACTCTGCTTATGAACCTTGTGAAACCAGAGGTGCTGCCTATAAAAACATGACAGGGTACTGCATACATTGCAAGGGATAATTCTACACCCAATTATTAAGAGTCAGTCTAATAACCAGACAACGTCTTTTCCACCTGCATTGTAAACAACAATGGAAATTGTCAACTTACCAAAAAAAAAAAAAAAAAAAAAAAAGCATTTGTCCTTTTTTATTTGACCTACTATCATTACAAGGAACACTCAGATTGGAGAAAAAAATGTTTCCGGTTTTCAGTTTCCTTTCAGATGGATAGGAATGGATTCAAACATGTGCTCAGAGGTGCTTTCCCTAACTGGGATAAGTAAAAGGGTTGTCTGACTCTCTAAGGACCAGGGGGCCTAGGGACAAATGGCCAATCAGCCCCATTCTGAGGCAGGGCCCACTTATGAACAGGTTGCAGATTGGTAGTTTACAAGGGGTCAGGTGATTGCCTGATGTTCATGGGTTCCTATAAAGGCTGAAAGAGTTCAGTTAAGGGGGGAGCAATAGGAAGTGGGTTGGCTCCTGTGACAGGGGTCTCCCACGCAGATGGCCTGTAGGAGGACTGTGGAATAGCTGCCTGGAGCAGGGAGATTCCAACAAGGAAGCTGCTGGGTCAGGGGAAAGGACCTGGTTTAGCTGCTGGATTTATGGGTTTGTTTATTTGGGGCGGGGATGGTTGCTGAAGATGGTCAGCGCCACCAGTAAAGGATGCCCTCAGCAAAAGGGCCTGATTCAGACTCTGGGCATGCTGTCAGGCCAACAGCCTACAGGACCTTTGCATACAGGCACCTTTGTTTCCGATGTTTAGTCTGTCAGTACAGGTCCGCACTCTGCAAAAGGAACTGGCAAGCATTTTAACAAAAGTAAATTTGACCATAAAACCACGACAGTAGGGACTCAGGGGCAGGAGCAGAATCTGAAACTATTTTTTTAAATGACTACAGATTTTAAGTTGGCTTTCTTTTCCCATTGCAGCTAAAAACCATTCTCTTGCCAAGTTTATATTCACCTATCTTGCACGAATTTGAAGCAAGCTACCTCACTAACCCTTTCTGGTGACACTACTGTGACTGAAAATGAATGTTTTCATTAGCCCAACTGAAGTCAACAACAAAACTCTCCTTGACAGTCGTGGGAACAGGAAATGGTCCCAATATGGGTAAATACGAAATGATGGTCTTGTGGTTAACGTACAGGACTTGGAGTCAGACCTGGGTTCTCTTCTCAGCCCTGACACTGACCTCAGGCACGTCAATTACATTCTCTGTGCCATCCTCTCCCTTTAGCTCACCGATTTCACAGGGATGTTTTGAGGCTTAATTCAGTAAATGTTTGCAAAGTGCTTTGAAGTCACTGGATGGAAGGTACTATAGACTAAGTATTATTGTTATAGTTGTTCACTGATAGTTCTCTTCCAATGCACAACAATGGGAAAATATAAGTTATTAGGCAGGACAGACACGGTGCTATAAGGCTGAGGTCACTGCAGACAAAAAATATTGTAATGCTTTAGTGTGCTCTTCCTGATCCAGAGTAAAAAACCTTAGGAACTTTAAAACAAAACAACCCCCCACTAACCTGCAGTCTTTAGAGGCTGCTTTTTTGAAATGTAAAATCCAGGAAAAAAAAGTGCCAGATGTTCCCATTGCAGTTTATATATAAAATAGACTGTTCCAGCAGAATCGGAAGTTCTTACCAGTACATATTAATCAACCCAATTAAAGAAAACTTCAGTAAAAACTGAGCATTTTGAAAAAAAGCCACACACACACAGTACAGGGAACATGACACTGCTAGGGAACAGTGCAAACCATACAAGTTACCTCCAGCTCACCTTGTAGAATGCACCATCTGGAGCTACTTTTTCAACTGAGATATTGTAAGGGGAGGTGTTTAGCGGACATAAAATCTGGATCATAAAATACCTGGGGAAAACTACTTCAAAAGGTTTCATTGGAAGGGAGGGGGAAGAGAGGATTACAAGGATGAAAAAAACCATCAACACCTTTTAGAAAGACATTCCATTCTTTCCTGTACTGGGGATTGTTGGTGAGAAAGTGAATAAAGCCGAGAGGGCTTCATGGCAATGAATGATTTCCTTCTAGGACGAGTGGGAGAAAGAACTGGAATAGACATTGACTTCTTATAGAATCCTGTTATTATGGGATCTTTATTCCTCATCAGCAGAGGGAGGAGGAAGAAAAAAAAGACAACCATCTCCTCATAACACCACCCTCCCTTCTTTCCCTTCCTGCCTTTATCTACAAAGCTCAGCGTTTACTCACATCAGTAAAAAGCCATGTCACCTCAGCCACTAAAACCACCACCAAAATGCTCTAGACTGGAACCCTCTTCTCAGTACCTATGATGCTGCCTGTCTGTTTAGACCGTACGCTCCTCTAGGCAGTGATCACGGGGCATATCCTCAGGTGGTGTAAATTGTAAAACCTCTCTAGATCCTCAGGTGGACTTTGAAGCCAATGGACCTATGACAATTTACACCAGTCAAAGGATCTGCCCCGATGACTTCTGCATCTCCAACCCCAAGCACGCTGTCAGCATTTAATAAAATAATAAGCAAGAGTAATGGAAACACTGTCAGTAAGAGACCACAGTTTGGGGGTGAACTCTGGGACCACCCAATTTCAGTCTGGTTCCTACAGGAGTGTATTGAGAGAGAACATTTCTGTAGTCTCATGGGCCGGGGGTATAACAGGCCAGGGGACGCTCTGCCTCAGCTGCCGGATCCCTGGCCGCAGGGTTTTGGGGGGACGTTTCTGTTTTATTATGCCCCATGAAGGTTCCGGGGTGGCTGAGGAGGTGGTATGTGCTATTCAGCTTCCTGGGTTCATCCAGGGAGATCACTGATGAACCCAGGAAACTGAGTAGCAAATATAGCCTCCTCAGCCGCCCCGGAACCTGCATGGGACATATCAAAAGCATCTGCGAAGAGACGCTTTCCCCCTGAGCAGCTTGGGTCTGGGGAGAGAAGGGGAGGCGCAGCTGTGGCTGGCCTGGGGCTCCTCCGGGCAGGTGCGGGAAGGCCTCGGGGCTTTGGCTGGCCCGGGGCTCCTCTGGCCAAAGCGGGAGGGAGGTGAAGCTCTGCTGGGGCTCCTCCGGCCGAGTGGGGGGAGCTTCTCTGGGTGGGGGAGGGGGACACAGACAGAAGGGGTGGAGCCACGGGCTAGCCTCCTCAAAGGGGGGCTCCACCTGGGGCCACATGTAGTCTGTCCCCAATTCTGCCTCTCATTGGCTGTACGATCTTGGGGAATAATCCCTAAGGCTAAAGATGCTGCCAATGCATCTGCTCAAACACACCCCTGCACGGACCCTGGCTCGAACACGGAGCCCCACTGACTTCAATAGGGCTCAGTCCATGCGCAAGTTGGATTCAGTTACAGCATGCAGATCTAGATACCTCTGTGTCACAAGCTGTGAAACTGGGATAGTATTACCACCATGTTCACAGGAGCACCTGTGTAGCTCAGCTGCCAGAATAGCACGTTGACATCCCGGGATGAACTACACAGAATACCGGGGCAGTATTGTAATATTTGTGAAGTTCTTCAATATTGTTTTAAAAGGCAGCAGACTCGCCGGGAAAATAACAGAGATATGTATCCTTAGAGCCTCAACATATTTATGGCCTGTGAGTTCACCATTACCTATTAATTATTCTCTTTGGGGCTCACTGTGGGGGAGTGCCAGACGCAGAGCAGATATAGATTCTAGCCCTTCTGTCTATGATGTTGCGATAAACACAGAAGAGTTTGGCTGGGCCAGGAACAGCGGCAGAAGATCTAAAACCTGGGTGCAGGGGTGCTCATTTATTTACAGCACAGAGGAGGAGACGAGGCAAGCTGAGTGGCAGAGAAAAGTGGAGCCATGAATCATCACCAAACCAGCTTTGGGCTCACACAGATAAATCCATCCCCACTACTCCAATGCACTGTATTAACATATAACAGTCGTACAATGGTGGAGAGGATACAACTTGAAAACAAAAGGCCCTTTCCCCCTTAGAGACCTGCAGTTTTTGACAATAAAATCAGAAAGCCAGATTACTGAGGTGCAGCCTCCCTCAGGGGTCTATAATCCCAAAAGGATGATGAAGATTTTTCCTCCATCTACAAACACCAGCAATGGAGACCTGTGATTGCAAGGTTCCTTATAAAGAAAAGGAGTACTTGTGGCACCTTAGAGACTAACCAGTTTGAGTTTATTTTATTGAGTCTCTAAGGTGCCACAAGTACTCCTTTTCTTTTTATGAATACAGACTAACACGGCTGTTACTCTGAAAGGTTCCTTATGTAGTTCTGGGCTCTTGTGGTTCGAGGAAATGTCCTATGGAATGCAACAGAAAATGACAGATCTTTTGGACCATGCGCTGGAATTGCTATAGAATTCTAGATGGCGGTTCAAAAGCCACCAATGTAATAATAATTCAGTCGTTGTCTCTCCTTCTACTGGCTAGGCCACATAAGGGAGCACAAGACTTCTATTTCTTCAGGTTAGAAACTTAAACTTATAGAGGCCTGTGTTTTGCAGCTAAAGTTCAAGCCCCACCAATGGTGCAGCCACTGGCTGTAATATATAGAAATGATACAGATCTACTAATTCTACATCTTTTAAGGGTAATTTCTATAGTACTCAATTTGTTTAATCCCTATCAAATCCTAAAGGACTTTTTTTCATTAAAGGGAAGAAACTAGGAGTCAGGCCTCCTATGCCGTAGTTTATATTCCAAAATTTGTCACAAGCACTAGACAGCTTGAGCATGTTACTTCGCATCTCTGCTGACCCAAATTCCCCAGCAGTTAAAAAAAAAAGAAAAAAAAGATAATACTTATATGATGAGATCCTTGGTCTAGGCACACTGAGCCCTCTCCTGCTCCCATTGAAATCAATGGGAAAATGTCCACTGGCTTCAATGAAGCCGGATCAAGCTGTATTTAAGTATTATTATTCGTGAGAGGGAAGCGTGGTGGATACATTGGTTTGTCTATATTTGTTAAGATAAATTAACTGCAAGCTGAGAATATTTGCGAAGGAAGTAGGCAAAATTTTGGCCAACGAAGACAATATTAGTGGTTTAGGAAAGGAGAGCAAGCTGTAGAATGCGCTAACCCAGAGACTAGACAGTGTTATTTCAGCACATATTTTACGTCTTTAAGTTGGTGATTTAACAGTTTCTAGTTTGCTAATATAACAAGAGGATTGATTCTGTGGTATTTATCCATGCAAGAGCTGTAAAACATTCATTATATGGTAGCGGCATTACCATTTATAAACCCCTTTTCCAACCCTTCCTGCAGTACCAGCAGTCATTCCAAGCTTGGATTTTTGCAAAGGACAACCTGGAAGTATTTTCTGCTCCCCAGACACAGATTTAGGCCCCAATTCATCAAAACACTTAAAAATGCGCACTGAAGTCCACAGGATTTTAGCACATGCTTAAATGCTATACTGAATTAGAGCTTTATAACTTTGGCAGCTTTTATGTATCAGAGATAACAGGTGATTTATTTCATGGTCTATGCAGGGCACAACATACAGTAAGACAGATTCACCCCTCATTTTCTGGTTCACCAATTGACTGCACCTCCTTTCTCTCATCCATTTCATCCTCTCGCAGGCTCTTTAGGATTATCTTCTCATGGCCACTAAAGTACAGAGATGTGTCTTGAAACTTTGTGGTCAAAAACAGCAGGAAAGTGAATAAAAACCTTTCTCCCCCCCTAAAGAAAGCAAATAAAAACTCTCTAGATATATTTGAGAGTGCTTAATGGTCAACTTTGCCTTTAATAAACCACACTAAGAAATGAAAATGTAAGACAAATCATCCAGTACGTTCAAATATTTTTACATACATTTTCTTTGGTGCTTGGGGGTATTTGCCTATTTTCTCAAGGTCACTGTGCTGATTTATTATAGTTGGCATCTTAATTCCACTCATCGCATTAAATCTGCCTATGTAAATGTTGCATTTTGTTCTTCCCCTTGTGTTTTTGGACTTCTCCCAATTAACATTTTCAAATAGTCCCACAAGACTTCGACAGCTACCTGATAACAGCTCTGCTCTTGCAATGCAAATGCAACCAACTTTGGCCTTAACTACAGCTGAGTGAATTGATTTGAAACACCAAGCCCTTAGTCACAGAATTCTCTCTCTCTTTCTATTCATGGATCATCATCATTTCTGCTAATTTATTTGTTATTCAAAACGATTCCACTGAATTTCACAAAGTTCGTTTACTTGTTTGTATTTTGGTTTGTTAGCTGAGAAGTGTTGCTCAGTTGTGATAGGTAAACTGAAATCATGATGATATCTCCCCCTCCCACCGCCCCGGATTGGAACAGCATAACTCAGATTCCTGGAGTGAATCCTTGGGGAAAGCAAATTTAAAGTTTGGTTTCCATAGTATTTCACGTATGAAGAGTGCTTTTTATGAACATCTGTGCTAGCAGAACTCAAATGCAGAGAATTTCTCAGGAAGTGAACATAACAGTAATATCATAAAATCAAACTCATTTGAATGTCTCTTAACAAATATCTGCTGAAAACTGTCTCTATCCTTAACCTTTCTGGAACTCAAAGAGAACAACAAAAATTGCAGAGACTCCTCTTGCATTCGCCAATCTGATTGATAGTCTGATGAGAAGCTGAAATTGCTGAATATTTGGCTTGTGTAGAGAAATATTTTTCTTTTCAAATGATTATTAGGAAGGTCCTAATAAAACTATACGTTTTCTGTTAGCGGCCCTGTCTACTACTAGCATAGACCTTCCAGACACATTCAGATAGACAACCATGAGACTAACTGCAACTACACATCTCCCTATCCTTCAGCTTGCCCATTCAAATATCACGTGACTGGTGACCACAGCTGTCTATCACTGTTATTACTCGCCTCATAACAATGTTCAGAGGCTTAATTAATGCTTGAAAAGCCTTTTGAGATCCTCAGTCGATAAGTGTTACGTTAGGTTCAAAGATTTATTTTGTCACATTGCTTGTTCTTGGTTAGATTCATACTTTGAGACCTGGTTCTCCATTACCCTGAACCATTACAGAGTAAATGCAAAACACTAACCCCTCAGACTTAGTAACATTTTGCATTGCTTTCAATGCCTGGGCAAGGCACTAGACAATGGAGATTCTTCCCCTTTATCTTATATTTTATAGGGAAATGGGCATGGGGAAGGAATGAGTCCAGAATGGATTGTTTCACCTCCACAGGAACTGCCTGAAAGAGGGCTAGTTGAATTAAACAGATTGGAAAATCCTTAATGTGGTTCTCCCTCTCAGAAGAAAATGAAATACACAACGGTTTTTAGCTTGTGAATATTAGACGGGAGGACAGAGCGCAAGTGAGAGCTCCTGGAATCACCATTATCCCTGACTATTTTAAAGTTTATATTCAGCTTAGAGACCAGTCTTTTAATTGGAGGGTTTCTACATGAGTCACTGGTCACGTTGCAACCTTGTTGTTGTTTTTAAAGCATTTGTTTATTTAACAAGAAAATAAAAATAGCGACATCCCTCGAGTGCTGCTCTGGAAAGCAGATTCTCTTCCCTTCTTTAGGGAAAGTGTTTGGAGACATCTACTCCTTAGGTGCATTCTGGCTAGAACAGCTGTTCTTTCTTTTCTCTCTTTTGGATGCAATTTTCATTACTGGTATAAAATTAAGCAATAAGGTATGACAGACAGCACATAGCTGGGCAATTATTCCAAGCCTCAGGTGGCGTTATACAGCATGAGGCTAGGGGCAGAGTGACTGTAACCACCCGAGACGTTCAATAATCGCCTTGAAATGCATGGCCAGGAGCCTTATTCACTATTATGAAATGGAATCTACTGGGATGCAGGACTCATATTGGTTTGAATGCATTTACTTTTACATTTAATGTGAGGTGCTCTATTTCGGTGGCAATGGCTGCTGTACAGGAAATTAAAGACAAGGAAAGTAGATCCAAGAATTGGCAGCTTGCTTGCCTCCCCCATTTTCCTCCACCTCCCTATTAACTAATGCAGTGCTGGTGAAAAGCACCAGGTCTGTCAACCCTAGTGGAAACCGACACCTTTATTTTTTGAACATGCACAACATGAGTATCAGCAACGCACACCACTCAACTGTTAGGGTTAAATGCTGGCCTACGTGGGAGGGCGGATAATTCAATCACAGTCTCCATTTCCTCTTTGGCCTCTCTGCTGATGCCGACAGCAAGAGGGGCAAACGTGCCAAATATGAAGTGGCTGTATATGATTTGGACACCTGTCCATCAGGAGCTGGACCCAAACCACGAGCTCATTCTATGTGGACCGCCGAGCCGGCCTTGGCTGATCACAGCTTTCAGCTGCTCTCCACCTGGGATAGATTTGAACCTGATACCTCCTGGTCTAAAGAAACGTTTATGAATAGAATTATTAAGCACTGTACACTTAAAAGTGAATGTCTACAATAAGTTAAGGTATAATATGTTAATATTTATAATAAATTAGAGTATATTATAAATGTACTAATATCAAGTATCAATAGCATAACCACAGCCTACATAAGTATGCGTATAGGTGTGAATGACTGTACACGGTTCAGCCATTCCTCCTTGCTGTAAACTGTGAATAATATTAACTAGTGAATTCTCACAACACCCATGTGAAGTTTTTAAGCCAATGTTTGGTAAACCACTTTGGAAAAAATCCTAGCTACAGCTATGCGTCTTCAGATCCCCAGTGCAGTTCACGGAGGACAAGTATACAGTATACACTGCCTCCGTACTCTCAGGGTTAAATTCTATATCTGTGTTGAAAAACACACATCCTTAGGATAAATTTCACTAGCTGGGGAGTGTGTGTAAGGAACCACCTAGGGCAGAGTGAATGCTTCTCTCAAATCAACTATTCTCTCTAGAGCCCCATTACAAAGTGATAAAATTAACATGGGAAGAAAAAGTAGTGCCATCTATAAATAATACCACCACCACCCATTGGTTTTCTCTTACTTACAACTTTTAATCCATAACTCTCAATGCACTTTACAACAAGAGGCAAGTGTCGCTGACATGTACATACATATGGCTGCCATCCCATCATCTCCTGGGTTAGGGAGAATCTTAGGGCTAGTCTAACACGAGCAGCGCGACAGCAGTGCAGTTACACCAATGCAGCTGTGCCACTGTAAAAAGAAAAGGAGGACTTGTGGCACCTTAGAGACTAACCAATTTATTTGAGCATGAGCTTTCGTGAGCTACAGCTCACTTCATCGGATGCCACTGTAGCGTATCTGGTGAAGATGCTCTATGCTGACGGGAAAGAGCTCTTCTATCGGCATAATAAAACCACCTCCGTGAAAGGCGGTAGCTATGCTGGCAGGCGTAGCTCTCCCATGGACATAGCCATGTCCACACCTGCGCTTAGGTCAGTGTAACTTACATCGCTCAGCGGGATGACTTATTCGCAGCCCTGAGCAACATAAGTTATACGAACATAAGTGGTAGTGCGTACAAGCCCTAAGGTTCCTTTCCTAACCTTGCTTCAAAAAAGTAGGATATGTGAGTGGCAGGAACTCTGCCAAAAAAATTACACTGAATTAGCAAATGTAGGCAATATTTCTACTTATTTTAAATCCAGGTTTTTTCTAAGCTGTTTTGGGACTTTTTTTTTTTTTTTATTAAAGTGCACATGATCTTGTTTTACTTGAACCAGACAGCAATGACCAAATAATTTCAGAGATTCTTCATCATTTTTATGTATAAGAGATTAAAATGTCAGTTGTAACTTCAGAGGTCAGTTACAAAAGTGAATTTCTGGCAGCTGTGCAGAACATGAAAGGCTATTTTTCACCTTAGAAAAAAAACATTCTTCTTCGTCAAAACTTAGACAATATCTTACTAACAATACCTCTCCTGTCTCCTTCAACAAGCAGAATGATTATACCAATTGCTTGTACCTGGACATTTACTTTTACGTACTGATATTCACTAGAAAGGGACAGTCGAAATGCCAAGCGCAGTGCACTCAAACTCCTCTTTAACAGGAATACATGGAAAGGAAATAGTAAACTCTGCTTCCCTTTCCACATGTGTGTTTAGGTCTTATTGATATAAATAAGAAGTTCCCACGCATGCTAAAAGTGCACAAAGAGCACATAAAAAGCAGCAATATATTTCCAGTCTGAATAGTTTATTTTTAGATCAAAAACAACTGCACAAAAGCTAAGTCTCCACCAGAGAACAGGTCTCAGAGCAGCAGCTGTGTTAATCTGTATCTGCAAAAAGAACAGGAGTACTTGTGGCACCTTAGAGACTAACAAAAGTTGTTAGTCTCTAAGGTGCCACAAGTACTCCTGTTCTTTTCACAAGAGAACAGTGTATGTCTCTACTAACCAGCTTCTTCTAAGCAATTTCAAGATGAGAAGCGTTACACAGCTGCACATGCCACCAGGCAATTTGGGTCCGATTTTCAAAAGAGCTGAGTTCCTGTTTGGCCCTTATTTAAACACCTAGATTATCCCAAGTGTTTAGTACACCTGGTGCTGAGCTTTAGGCAACATCTGGCCATACATGCAACAATGGGAGCTGCTGAACACTGAGCACTTTGGTAAACCTGGCCCTTTGTTTAGGTGCCAAAATGGGAGCTGAGCAAACTTGAAAAATCAAACCCCAATTGTGAGTGGCAAGCACTTGAAAATCTGGCACTTGAAGCACGCATGTATGTTTCCCTAGTTTCTAGAATCTGCTAGTTCTGTCTAAAGTACTCCTGTCACAAGATGTACAAGTGGTGAGAATTTTTGCTGCATCTTTGCAGAAGCCCATGCACAAATTTGAGCCACATCTAAGGTTCCAGTGGAATGAATGTGTGGCAACTGGGAGATCTGTTAATCGGTAGGAACACAACACTGTTTGCACCATCCAGACAGAGGAAAGAGGCCCAGGTCATATGCTGTCACCCTGCCTTCTTGGATCATTCCAATGCACATGGGAGTAGTTAACTACTAAGAAAACACTGAGGGTTTTGTTGACACTTTAAAACCAGCTAATGCTACATTTAACAGCAGTGATTACAGTTTGGGAGAATCAATCACTTATAACCTCTCTTCTTCTCTGTGTGTGTCCTGCTGCTCAACATGGAGCACTGGAGAACTATGCATTGTGTGCAACCCTGGCTATTAAATGGAGGGCACATGAATAGCTTCAGCATACTCCAAAACAGTAGTTTTGAAGTCGAGAGCTTCTCAGTGCTTGCTAAAGTGTGTTCTGATGTCTTCTTTGCAAGTGCAAAATTACAAGTCAGTGGGTTCACCCTCTCTTGTGCCCTCCTGACTCATTGTTAATAGACAGCTGGGGGAGGGACTTAGAAAGGCGAGTTGCCCCAAATTAACGAGAATCTTCATATACTGCATCCCACCTCCATTTGGCTCAACTCTAGATTAAACAACTTGGCAGATAGTTAACAGGCTCCCCGTCTTTTCGTCTGGACGCTTTTCATCCATCCCTCCTCTCCTTTTCCAGCAGTCAACATTCACCCACTAATTCTTCTCTGCCTAGACAGATACGGCAAACAAGCCTCCGCAAAAGCCACACGACCACAGTTCTTGGGATCACTCAGCAAGGAGTCATGCAGCAGAACAAGTAAGTGCAGCCACAGTCTCACTTTATCTGCTTGACACTCTAGGCAGCAAATTCGGAGGCCTTCTAGAGCTCTCTTACATAATGAAGTTAGAAGGACATTCATCTTGTGAGATTCTTTCCAACCCTCAAGATCAATAACTAATGTGAATTCAAGATTTTATCTGGGGTCTGCAAGGGTAACAAAATCAACTTTTTTTTTCCAATTACTAAATCCTTCCACGATTAACCCAGTATTTTTCAACAGGCTCTCTCACCTTCCATGGGCTAAAGAAAGTAGTCTTTCAAAAAGTTCTGAGCATTTCTCTCTCTCTCTCTCTCCTTAGAGTGCAGAAAAAGCAGACTGGCAATATTTTCCTTCCACTAAGAAATGGCTAATATTATTATCAGCTAAGCTGAACCAGTGACTTCTGCTTTATAAAGTATTAGCTCATCAGGTGAAAGTTGCTGCAATGAAATTACCAAACTAAAAAAAGAACCATTGCAAGCTATTATTATATTGCACGGGAATAAACCAGAGAATTGTTTTTCATCCAGTAACCCAACAGCAGACCATTCCATCAATTAAACACTTAAATGGATTTTTGCATCCTCCAATAAGTACAGGAAGGCAGATCGGGATGAAATATAATACCTTCGAATACTGCTTTTATTAGACAGCATCTAGGAATGGACAGCCAGATGAGAGACCACCACACGCAACAAAGTGGTTAGCAAATCATGCTATTTTCATATTTTGGAGGTCCAACAGTGGTTGTACCAGGTTACTGGAAATTGCTATGAGTGGGACTTCGAAAGCTTCCCATAGACTTCAGATAAGAGCAGAGCTAGCCCAATGCTGAGCAGTTCTGAAAATCTACCCTGTATCACTGGTTAATATCGAGTATTATTTAGATTTGCTATTTAATGTTACACATCTAGACACGTTACACTGTATTCCATCCTTTCAAGAAACAGAAATTGAATTTTAATATTTTCCCCATTCCCTTACCTCTGGTGTAGTAACAAGAGAAAAATCACAACAGACATTTTATCAACTACTTCTCTTTTCCTTGTCTTTTTTGAGAATTAAGACTAACCCAAAAGTGGTTTCAAGGATTGCTATTCACACTGCCACTGCACACGCCTGCATTGTAAACAGGTTTCAAAATCCAATCAGAATGTAATAACTGGTAAAATCTGGGGTGCTTTATGCAGGATCGATATAGCAGAACCCTCTTCATTACAACAACCTGGTAGACAACTTACCAGCCTGATTAAGAGTGGCCACTTGTTCAAACAAAAAGTGTCTGCAAAGACTTAATGACATAAAACACTAGAATAAAAATGACTCACTGCATTTCATTTAAGGTGATATTTGTTTCTTCTTTTCACCTTTATTTGGCAGACAAAGATCCAGAGTTTAGCATTTAATATCTATATAGCATCTGCTCAAGCAGAAAAATGATTTAGCACCAGCCAACTGCTTCTGCCATTAGGAGAAATTTGAGCTAATACCGTCTCAATTAAGTAGCAGTCATTGCCATTCACTACCACAAGGATAAAGTCAGTTCTCTGGGAAACAGCGTGGTAAGTGTAGCTGATCCTCCAAAGTGTTGAATGCTCCTGTGAGGAACCGCAACTCCCTCGTCAGCTGAAGTGCTCAATGCCACACAAGATGGAGGCCCAAGTCCAGTTTAAGTGGCCTATACTAGAAATGGCAAGATCTCTTGCAACGGGCATTTCAGCATCTGTTAGTCCTGAATGAATGGCTGGGTCTTCACTTCCCAGTCCTTCAGGACTCTTTCAAACAATTCACGTAAGGACGCTAATATGAAGAGAGACACTATTGAGTGCAAGTAGTAAAACAAGGCTATAAAAAAAATCAAAGCCAATAAAATAAAAATATCACAGAAATGCTAAAAACTTGTTGCTTCCCTTCCCCCTCTCCCCAGTTTGCATTAAGGGACTGGGGCTTTTTAGAAGCAAAGGTGCCCTCTGTCTACGTAGCCCTCAACTTCAGTAGTTATGAAACTTTTCTTCAGATAAGATAATGGAAAGTTGTTTTTGACAGGAGACTCCATCCTCTAAGGGCTTATCCCTCAGGCTTGCACCTGATAACACAGGGCTACCAAACACAATATTCCATCTCCCTCCAAAGTGTATATAAAAATAGCTGAATTGGAGCTGTTAAAGCACATCTCAGCAATAGCATGGAGCACAAACATAAATGTTTCCCAGCGCCCAGGTGGTTTGGAAAGTGCTTACAGCAGCACAGTGTCACACAGAGGAGACACATCAAGGATCACCTTGAGATCAGAAATGGAAAGGCACAAGGAGAATTGACGCTGCGGGAAACAAGGAAAGACGAACTCATCACTGTTTGATTTTTTTTACTCTACACTGCAGCCTCCCCCCATCCTCACAGTGGTGCCCACAAGAGCAGCACTACCCTACCAGGTAGAGTGAATCCTTGGGTTTGGGCAGTAGATAATCCTGTGAAAAGACTGCCACTGGAGTCAGCTGGCAAGAGCAAGGGTAGATATATGTGGGATGTGTGTGCAGAATCAGGCCCATGGTCCTAGTGGGGATTAGAACCCAGGACTTTTGGGTTCAAAAACAAAAGCCTCTGCCATTTAAACTAATAGAGCATCTCCATCAGCTACCTAGAGAGTATAGCTTTTATCTTCTCTCTGGGTCAGTCACTAGAGGGCAACAAAATCCTACAGACTTCACCCAACACATTATACATGCAAAGTTGTGCAGTCTGGTTATGCTGCAAGATGATGCATTCCCTTGGATCTCAGGATTCTACCTACTGTGCTCCCGACCTACCTCTGAGGTAGAAGAGGAAGTAACTTTCATGAATTACCAAATGTAATTCTCAGACAGAGTAGGTAGACAATAAAAATCCCAGAGTAGGAGTCTGCAAACTGAAGCTGCAAATGCCTGAGGAAAGAAAAAGTAATGAATCCATATTCATTTTGGAATACAACTCCTTGGGCCACCTGCTGTGTGTTGCATAAGCCACTTCTTAGTCTGTAGAGTTTAAGCAAAGAACACGGAGAGTGGTGGGTAGAAAAATCGCTGGAACATGTTCAGTCTGGCTAAATCTCCGCCTTGCCGAGGAATTAGCCCCTCGGTGCTCCTTTAACTTCATCATCCCAGTGGACCAGGTCAGAGAGGACACTTAGCCCACCTTGTGCCAAGGACAAGCCCCATGTAACATTGCTCTTAAACACAATACGCAACTGAAGATCTTAACCGGGGGAGGATATGTCATGTCTGTTTTCAGGTTGGCTGAAAAGAAGACATTGGAAATATCCTCAAAAATCAAGGAAACCATTTGGAGCTGGACTTCCAAAGTTAGGTAAAGGGCTTGGACAAAGAGTTCCCATTCATTTCTAATGGGATTTGGGTGTTCAAATTTTTTTGGTGGCTTTGAAAATCTCAGCCCTTCAAGTTTTGTTTTTTTGTTTTGTTTTGTTGCAATTTTAAATAGAAGTATTTTATGGAAGACATAGTGGTGAGAGGAAAAAAGATTATCAGCAAGTTTTTGTACTCCAGCAACCAGCAGTCACTAGGCTCCCTACTGAAGCAAATTGACACACACAATGAATAATTTAGAAGGAGTGGGTCATGAGCTCAAGTCTCCTGATTCTGCCATAGAGACAGAGGATGAGGCAACTCGCTCAAGCCAGCGGTCCTGGTGTTCTAGGAAATCGGGCTTGGCCGCTATCCCCACACTAATTTCCAGGGCTTGTAGCACTTCTTGACTTTACTCAGAATACTCTAAACTTCTTGGCAGTCTCCCTAAACAAATGAGCTATATACATTACTCCAAGAAGCTGACACTTTTGTGGCTCAGACAATAACTGTATCAGTCAAGCAAGCCCGCACAAAGAGTAAACACAGGAACACAAGTGGCTGGAGTCTGAAAGACAAATTACATAAGCTGTTAAAATCTGTTTCCACTTGGGGGAAGAAATCATGAGCCATGTCAGGTTTTTATTTCCCCCCGTAACATGTTAAAGCAGAGAGGTGTTTATAGTGTAACATCTATATCATACACAGGGAGCCATATACTGAGAGACAGAAGCATACCATTTAATACTACTGGAGATTCCCATTGAAAATAATCCCGCATCAACTTTCAGAGCACTCTACAAGCAATAAAAAGAAAAGGAGTACTTGTGGCACCTTAGAGACTAAAATTTATTTGAGCATAAGCTTTTGTGAACTACATGAAGTGAGCTGTAGCTCATGAAAGCTTATGCTCTAATAAATTTGTTAGTCTCTAAGGTGCCACAAGTACTCCTTTTCTTTTTGCAGATACAGACTAACACGGCTGCTACTCTGAAACCTACAAGCAATAAAGAATGGTTTCAGAGTAACAGCTGTGTTAGTCTGTATTCGCAAAAAGAAAAGGAGTACTTGTGGCATCTTGTGGATCTTTCCACATTATGCATCCGATGAAGTGAGCTGTAGCTCACGAAAGCTTATGCTCAAATAAATTGGTTAGTCTCTAAGGTGCCACAAGTACTCCTTTTCTTTAAGCAATAAAGAATCTTCATCACTCCTGTGTGGTAGGTAAGGGCAAATTACCTTGTGATTCTGCTTCCTCTGAGATACCATCAACTTAGAATTCTCACTCTTGGGTTTTAAAACTCAAGCACTCTTGAAACCTCCAAGAGTCCTATAATGGTGGTATCTTTAAAGAAGTACAGTTATCACCTTTTACATGTGAGAAAAGCGAGTCAGAATGGTTGTGTCTTGCCCAAACTCAGTGAGGCAGCTAAGATTAGAATTCAGGAGTTTCTGGTGCTCATTCCCACAGATCACGCTGCTTCAAAGAAAAACCAAATTATGCTGCCATTAAAGGTACGTGCCAAATTTAAGACCTAATTTCAAGTCTAAAGGAAATTAATACAGCAAGAACTCTGGCTTTTAATTACTACATCTCAAGACTTTACAGGATTACATTTAGCATATGTTCCAGGCAATCTGTACAGAATATAAGGCTGCAAGGGAACGGATGGACTGCACCCAAGATAAGTGGCTGCATAGCCAGGCTGCTCATGGTCAGATAGCCAAGTGCTGGCTGCCTACCTACCTAGAGTTTCTGCTAAACTGTTTCTCCTGTACACGGAGATAAGGAAATGAACAGGTCTTAGAGGCAGCTCACCCTTGGCCATAATTTGAACTTTTAAAGAGAGATTGTGGATGGATTAAGAACACATGGGTTGCAGACAGCACCAACATTTCAGCCTGTCTATCCCACTCGCAATTCAGGACAGGCCTAGACACTCCTTTTTCCAGACTAGCCCAGGATCAATTCCCTCCCAGTCCCCTTCCCCCTTTATAGACACTTGCCTGGGCCCGGTTGAAATATTTGAAATTTCAAAATTTACAAAATTTCTGAATGGTTAACTATAAACTAAAAAACAACAACAAAGAGCATTTCCCCACCTCGTTTCTTTGATCAGCTATGGGCTGAATAAAATTTTGTTGAATGTTGAAATTTCAAATTTTGGGGAGAAAAAGAGGGACTTAAAAAAAAGATTTTTATGACTAGTTTCCTCTTCCCAAATAGCTCTGTTTTGTCTTCTTTTAAGGAGTTCTGTGTCTTCTCATTGTTTTTGCACCTATTTAATGAAAACGGATTGAGTCAAGTCAGCAGGAGTCCCTGATACGGACACACTTAATTGTTTAGCTTGCAATCCACACGATCTAAACTGGGGCCATGTCTACACTGCGGCTGCTACAGCAGCATAGCTGTGCCACTGTAATCCCATAGTGTACACACAAACTATAGCAACGGAAGTAGTTTGCCCATCGCTGTAGAAAATCCCCCTTCCCAAGTGACGGTAGCTAGGTCAAAGGAAGCATTCTCCAGTTGACCTAGCTGCAGCTGTTCCGGAATTTAGTCAGCATAGGCACACTGCTCAGAGGTGTGGGTTTTTCACAGCCCTGAGTGCTGTAGATATATCAACCTAATTTTAAGCGTAGACCAGGCCTGATATAAACACTTAATTGTGCCTCCTGCTCAGGAAGTCCACTGATTAGGTTTTTACAACTGATTTAAAGTTAAAATAGTGTAAAAACCATGTGTAGACCAGCCCTCGGTCCTTGAGCCTCCTCTCAAGCGAAGCAGATAGCTGTGTAATTTGCTGCTGTTGAATACTTTCACTGCACTGACTGCCCCTCCCTGCTCCACAGGGCCCTGAACTCAGAGATCCTACCTTAATCCACCCCTGAAATCGGTGAACAGGGATTTAACATCAGTGGAAGGAAGAGTGGTTTTGTGGTTAAGACAATGAACAGGAAATTCAATGAACTGAATTCAGTTCCCAGCTCTAATACAGACTTCTTGGGTGAGAGACTTCAGTCCTTCTGCGTACCAGTTTCCCCATCTGCAATGTGGGAATAAACTGTACTCCTTTCTCCCATCCTGTCTGTCTTGTCTATTGGACTGTAAGCTGTTTGGGGCAGAGATGGTCTCTCAGTATGTGTTTAAATAGCACCAGGAAGCCATAGTCTCAATCGGGGGCTCTAGGCATTACTGTAATATAAATAAATCAATAATAATGGTCAATTGGCAATTTCAGCCTGGGGGGATATGAAAACCACAGCTGTGATTCCAACTCCACAAACTTGTCTTCCCCTCCTGGTGGGCACAAGTCAATATTCAATCCCATTTGTTACACTGAGCAATCTTTGCTCGAAAGCAACACCAGAAACTCAAGGCAAACCAATGGATAGATGCAGGTGTGATTGGAGGGAACTGGTTCTACTTGCCCTTTGCTAAAGATGCAGGCAAGGAAAGGTGTCAATAGAAAGTTACTATCATCCACCTCCAGGGCATTAATTAATCCTTTAAACAAACATCAAAGCCCAGTGCTTGACACCCACCCAAGTGCCTTCATTATTTCTATTTTACACGGCACCATTATGAATCCAAACCAGCCACAAAACATCCTCCCCATCCATCTGCATGTATCCACTTTTTGGTTCTTGTCTTACACTGAGAAGAGATCAGAAGCTCTTTGGAGCACAGACCATCTTTTTGTTTGGGTTTATGCCGCACCTAGCACAATGGGCTCCTGATCCAGGACTAGGGCTTCTAGGTACTACTCCAGTGCAAATAAACAGTACAACCACCACCACAACTGCTCACTGCTTCCCCCTCCAACATCTTCCCATTACATTTTCCTGAGCTGTCAGACCTTCAGACTGAAAACAGCTTTACCTGATCCAGTGAGACATGAAATATGCAGTTTTAGGAGGGGAGATGGGGGTGGGGGAATTATATTTATTCTAGCACTGACACCCAAGTCTCTCATAATTGGGGTGCATTCACTCCACTCCTTCATTAAGGATAATTAGACCAAATGGCTCCTTAAATATCTGTGGAATGCATCCTTATTACTTGCTTTAAGGACGAATGGCTTAAAGTGATACACTGGGGTTCCCAGAGCCCTTGTTTCCCGTGCACCCCAACACACCATACATTCTTACCCCAAACCACTGGCTGGAGTTTTGTGTTATAAATACCAGACTCCTGCCAGCAAAGCAGAGGACTCAGATCAAAGGTGCAAATGAAAGGAGGAAACCACAGAGTGAGATTTTCCGAAGCGCTCAGCACTGACCTAACTCTGCTCCCGTTGAAGTTAACGGTAAAACTCCGACTGACTTGGAAAGCAGCTGATTTAGGGTGATGTTGGCAGCATGGAAAATCCTATCCTACATGCATAATTACAGGATCTAACCACGCAGGGCCACATTTGCATTCAAAACTGGCAATCGCGCATGCCAGAGCAATTGTTATCTCCCTGCCTACTCCCTAATCTCCAAGTCATGCTTCACTCCACACAGCTCCCGTGTCCTCCTTTGCTCACTTCTCACTCCGTGCCATCTTCCAAGCACGAGGGACAGTCAACATACCCCATGTATCCTCCCTTCTCCTGCAAACTCATTTATTCCATTCATCACGCAGCTTCGTCCCCCTTGAAGCAGGGATTCCACCTTTTATCTGGCATAAAACACCACGTCCATTACAACGCTAGAATAATAAAATAAATAATCAAGTCCACATGCAGACTGGTGCCCACCATTTGTGTTACCCAATCCCAGTGCATGTCTGTTTTGAAGGCACCATCTAGGGACTGATTTTGGAAAGGCTCCTGCATCCCCTCCTCCCCCATCCCAGATTTCTAACTCTGTTTTCTCCCTTCAGCAGTGACATGTCAACCAGATAAACCCAACCTAGGCAGCAGGAAGAATAAATGGAAATGAAAGCACATGCATTCAAAACTGACATCAAGTGAGAAAACTTCTCCCTTCCCCTCCTCAGAATTAAGCCTGCTATGCTGGAAAATGGCCCACTGGCCCGTGGAAGTTAATTAGGGAGCATTTTGGAAACACTTGGTAGCAGCCTCCCCACAAAGTGGCCAGTACAAGGAGGAGCCAAGATAAGCCCAAAGACCGTTCTCATTCTGCCTTGAAAATAGGCTCCGTGATGTTAGACTAGCAGGGCAAGAAGCAGAGAGGGACTCAGAGGAAATGAAGGCTGAGAGGCAGCAGAGAGGCAAAACGGTTAAGCAGAGAAGACAGGAGATGGAGGGACTGAAGGAGGGAGACAAGGTACAAGAGGATCCTAGAAGGAAGAATCCAAGAGGATCTAAGTGCCAGACTGATGTTTTGCTGTGCACGTGGTCAATGTCCTGTACTGTAAAGACATCCAGCCTCCAGTTCCCAAGCTATAACTGGTGATTACAAAGGAGGAGCAGCATTTTGGAGCACGGTCTCTGAGCAGCAGCGTTGCGGGGGGTAGGGGGAAGAGGCTGTGAAAAGATTGCAGTGGGTTAAAGAGTGACAGGTGTCTTACTTCTAAGGAAAAACGGAACCTCTAATACTGGCATTGTCAATTGGCACGTCCAGGCATGCTTCTAGTTGCTAGTATAAAAGACCTGCATATGCATTCAAGTGTGCACGTGCCCTGGGTGTGTGCACATTTAGAGAGTGGGTGGAAGCCAGTTGGCAATTGGGCCCAATCTGGTCTAAGCTACACTGATGTAAGGGAATTGCAACTTGCTCATCCTCAAGTGTAAACAGGCATCACAGGCTCATGCAGATATCTGTTATGGGGCCTCAGAGTATGTCATGTGTACAAAACACGGAGAGGTTTGAGTGAGTGCTTATCCCCTTAGTACTGAAGGCTGCACCCACTTGCCATACATCTTTGTTGGGCCACAAAAGGGTGACCAGGGAGAAAACTGAAAATTTCTTCCAGCTCTAAACGTTACTCTGTCCCTTTCCACCTCAGCATCAGATGCCTAAGGATCCCCCCAGTGTGCCACACTTATCTCCACACAAGGCCACGTATCCCAGCAATCATCCTTCCACCAAAGTCAAGCTGAATAGAACTTTCTTTGGGCCACGAAGACAGGACTCTATAAAGTGGCCAGAAGAGTTGTGTCTGTTGAGAAATCCAAGCTACCCCCAGACACACATAAAAACCGAGGCCCGAGCACACCCACCTCTGCCTTGATCCCGCCACACGGGGAGGTGGCTCACCTCCCAGTCTCCTTGCATGGCAGCACTGAAAGCTGCTGTTGGGGCCACTGGGCCAGCCAGACCTGCGGTGTTACATTCACCACACAGAGTTTTTGCATTTGCCAACTATAAAATGAGGCATCTGAACTCAGATGCTCTCTCTTACCTCTATGCCTGTTGGTAGTCTTGTCAAACATAAGCATGGCATCCTCTACCTGCAAGACACAAGAGGCATGTTTTAGTACATTTGTTACAAGGTTAATGAAGACATACAAACAAATCAAGTACTGGGGAGGCACGGTTGGGGTAGTGGCAGGGTAAATCCAGGTATGGCAGGCCACATGGATTCATCATATCTCATTTCCTTTGCTTGGAGTCAGCTCTTTCTTTTGGAAACCTGCCACTGTCAACAAAAAGCCTAGCTGGCATTTGATCCTAGAGGGAAAACGCACTTTTAAAGTTTTATTGCCCTAAAAAGCACAAACATCCAAGTTGCTTTTTTTCCTCCGTTCTTCTTCTGAGGCAGCTGGAGAGAGATAAGGAGGGGCCCCAGAGTCACTGATGCAAATCAAGCCCATGACTTCTCCAGCGGCTATCACTGTGCTGGATGGGAATTAGAAGATTTCAAAAAGTATGTGTCGGGCAAAATCTAGTCAGCCAAAAAGGTATTCAGAGGTTTTCAAGAGGCCTTTTGAAAAGCAACAGGAAGAAGGGAGGGGGACAGAGGTTTAATTTGCATCAGGTTTGGCATTTCCACTTCAGAAGAGAGGGCTGCCTGATGAAATGTATTGAAGCGCAACAAAAATTACTTTCAAGTTTCATCACTCTTTGCATGATTTATTCCACCTACATTTAATCTGTGCAGCCACACCTACATTTTACATTTATTTTTGACTGAGGCTGTGCGGGGATTTCTTTTTAAGTACATTGTATTTTAAACTGTTCAGAGACTCCAGAAACTTCAGCAGGATGCTGCTGCACTCTTATGGAAAAGTCCTATAGAATTTAACAGAAAATTATAACCTCTGAATAGACTTTTAACTACTATTTAATAAAGAATTATATCTCTGCTTTAGACAAGATGATGGTGAAAAACAAACATACAAACTCCAAGCCACAAAATGGATCTCATTCTTTATTCAACTCTCATTTTTTTACAATAACTTCTACAGTTGGGTTCATCCCTATTGAATTCTACAAAGAATTTCTCCCCCCCCCCCACCTAAAAAACCATATTATTTACCCACTCATTTTAGAAAAACTGATTTATTTGAAGAGTCACTCTGCAATGGCACCCACCCTGCAAAAATTACCATGCAGGTGATGCAGGGAGAGAATAGTCCCCAAGGATAGCTCAATCTTGCATGCTTTAAGCATGTACGGTGTTACAAGTCTTAGACTTTGCAGGGCAGTAGCATAATTTGGGAGAGTGATTAAAAACACAGGGTGGACCTGTCCCTATTACAGTGTTGGAGGCAGCTTCCATGATACAGTAGAAATTGCAACGCAGTAAAACCTCAAACTGTGCTTAGACTCCTTTTAAACCCCATTTCAGCTAACACTGCTGAGTCCCATTCACATTCATTTGCACAAATGTGCTGAAAACAGCCTGAGCTGAAAGGACGTAACATGCTTCCCTCCTTCTGTTTAATCCTTCATCCACAGCATGAACGGGACCTAAACCACTGGCACAATGAGAATCCAAACTAAATTAAGTATATTGTTCTGTCACCTCACTCCCCTTCCTTACCTCATAAAAAAACAACACAAAACAAAAACAAAAAAACCACACACACAGGTGTCAGTAAGGTTAGAGAGCAAATAAGGACAATTCCCTTAGCTCTCATCGGTGCCCTGGAATTACGGGTTGATCTGTGATTGTTAAAATTCTCAAAGGCTTCAAGCACACAGGGATCAGAATCATGTTTAGCAGCTAGCCCAGTTTCTCTGAATAACATGCATTCTCTTTTCTTCACCTATACCCCCCTGGAGCATCACTGAAAGCAAACTGTGTGCTGAACACCCCTTTGTCCCCAAGCTAGTCAGTCTACACAGTACAGCTTTAGGACACTGTTCACCACAAAATCTTTGTCCAAAATCCCAACCCCAGCCTGGAGAGGGCCCCCAGGGCTCATCTGCACTATAAATAACATAACAAGAGGTCCAGTCCCACCACTATGTTGCATCTGGGTCAGAGGACAACAATCAGAATGTACAATGTGGAAAGGTTCTCACGACTGTAACCAGGCCAGAAGCCTCAATCCTCGACCAGGGGTGTCATTACAAAGTAGTGCCTTGTATAGGGATTTGAACGGCTGTGGACATCTGAAGCACAGGGTGAGTTTCCCCTGCCACGGGGAGCCTGTAACCCAGGCTAACAGAGCATGATTCTTTAGCCTGCTGTAGCAGCTCGACCAACACAGAGGCTAAAGTTGGTGTTGTTTTAAAAGGCTGCTTTGGTAGCTAGGAAACAAGGGCTGAACAAACAGGTGCCCAAAAGGCATTGCTCTGCAGCGCTCATCAACAAAGGGAACAACTCTGTGTCCAAAGGGAAAGTAATGCACAGGGTGATGTTGATCCTACTGCACCTCATCCATACCCCAGAAGACAGCACTAAGCTGATTAGCAGAATGCTGGTCTCTGTGCACTAATTCCCCAAACTCCTCCCTCTTTACTGAACAACAGTTTACGAGGGGCACTGAAAATACACATCCTTCTTTAGAGGTGAACTACAGAAGGAAAAAAAATGCATTGGCCTTTTGCTCATTTCTCCCCATCTCCACTGAAAATACCACAAGGGACAAGGTCTGGACAAGAGCTCTGCAAATTACAGATGTCTTTTTGATTGAAAAGAAAAAAAAAACCCAAGTGTTTAGGGTCAAACTGAAACGTAAAAAAACAAATTCATTTCCGGCAGAATGAAATACTTAAGTTGGATTTCAAGTACTTTTTTTTTGTTTTGTTTTTTTATTAGAGGACATCTTAAAACAAAAAGTTCTTTTGATTTGAAAAAGCAAAATGTTTCCGTTTTTTAGTGTGTGTTTTTTTAATAAACACAAATAGTTCGTCGAAACTGACATGAATTAGTGAAACATTTTGGTGTTGCTGAATCTGCATTTTTCTCTGAAAAAGAGTTGTCCATAAAAAATTTCACTCCGCTCTGATCCTGACTTCCCTTTTGCTGTGCCGCTGAGGCCTGGCCTTCCCTTACAGAGCTGCAGCTGTGCCGCTGTAGCGCTCAGTGAAGATGGTACCTATGGCAACAGGAGAGTTTCTCTTGTCAGCATAGGTATGCCAGCTCCCTGGAGAGGTGGCAATTCTGTTGATGGGAGAAGCCCTCCTATCAACACAGCATTGTCTACACCGGGAGTTCGGTGGTGTAACTGCATCATCGCTCACAGGGTTGGATTTTCCACATCCAAGTGACGTAGTTATACCCACATAAGTTTGCAGTGTAACCAGGGCTAAGAGAGTCTTATCAGGCAGGACTTCAATAGGCTGAAACCTGATCTGCAGCTCTCAACATCCCTTCCCCTCCTCAACTGTGGATGGCAGGAGGGACAACATGGGCTTCAGCCCATTGGGCAATCATTGTCTCACTCCTCCAAGCAATGCCCAAATCCTGATATGAGAGAAGGGATGGTCTTGGAATTGGACTGGCTCTCAGGAGATGCAAATGTAGTTCCTGGTTCAGCCACGGACTTGCTGTGTGTCCTGGGGAGAGAGACTTCAGCGCTCTGTGCTTCAGTTCCCCGTCTGTCAAATGGAAATTGATGATGTGTTCGCCCTTAGAGTGACTTTGGTGGGAGTTAGGCACCTAATTACCTTTACAAATCTGGTCCAATGCTCTTGCTGTGTGTTCGCACAACACTTACTACAATGAGACCCCGTGCTTGGTCAGGGTCTTTAGTGGACAAATCAGTAACAGTAACTTCCCGGGCTGGGGGAGATTTCTGCCACTTCGGGAGGAAACCATGTGAGCTCAACCATCTTTGTGAGATTTGTGCTTTGTCCACACTGGGAATAGGACTGTAAAAGTTTTGGCTCACAAGCAAAACCATAAAGGAGAGGTAGAGATCCAGGAGTTCAACTCTGAAACCCTGCAAAATTCAAAGGGGTGAAGCAGTTCTGTTGGAGCTGAGTGATTTTGACCAACTTCTAGTTCAAATCTACCCTTAGAAAGTAGCAGAGTGTTTGTAAGCCAGCTGGTGCACTTTCAGCAATGCCTAATTGGTTATCTTTTCTGTTTCCGAAGGTCAGAACATTTTATCTCCGTCTCTGCCCTTTCTGAGTTAACCCCACCCCATATCATTTTTATGGCAGCCATTGTAACAGAAGAATAGTCGCTTTCCTCCATGGTCCCGTGACACAATAGGACTTCTCAATGACTCCTGAATAGATAAAGTGCAATGGTGAAAGAAAAATTCTACTAACGCTTTACAAAATAAAACAACTAAGAGCCAGATAGATAGGGGAGAGAGAAAAATCAATATTGATAAGACTGCGCGCTTAGGAAAACTTTTCACCAGTTGCAAAAGTAAAAGGGAAGAGGGGGAGGTAAAGGGAAAGGGAGGGAAGAAACTTATTAATTCAGAAAACCTATCAATGCTACGGAAATCTGGCAGAACAGCAAGAACTGAAACTAGAAGAATCTGAATATACAAAAGGACTGAATAGAATGAAAAAACCCACACTGCTTCACATACACAGCTTGTTTCTCACGGTTCTCTGTGAATCAAACACAAGTGGCTTGTTTAAGTCTTCATCAAGGAGAAATAAGGGACACAGTAAAGGTAACCGGTAGTAAACCCAGTAGTAAGCATATTGTTCTCTCTCTATTTCAAGAGGTGAGGATAAAAGATCTGCACAAATGAAAATCAAGCAGGTTTGGTTGCTATTCCCAATAAAGATGCATGAGTTAACCCTTTGGTTCAACCTGGGATTTTTCCTGTTTGACTATATTAGGAGTGGCCGGATGCAGCAAATCTTCCAGGTCTTGGTTAAAAACATGCAACCACTAACTTATCTTAAAAGTATGGAAGTTTGTCTAGTGGTGAGAGATGAGACTGGAAGACAGGACTTCTATTCTGAGCTGTGATACTGACTTGCAGTGTGACCCTGAGCAAGTCACCAACCATAATCAGTTTCATCTGTAGACGTCACCGTGCTTTACAAAGATGAAAAAGAATAATTATCCCCACTTTACAGATGGATAAACTGAGGCAGAGAGGTGCAGTGACTTACCAAAGAAACTGCTGACCTACTGTGCAGGGTTTTTTGTGAGGCTGACAGCTTGTTCATTGTTCGGAGCTCATCAGAAAAAACACGCTATAGAGGGGTAATGTAACAGTACTGTAATATGATTAGCTAAGGCGCTTGCTTTTCTACCTGCATTGTAAAACCCCTAGTATAACCCACTGATCAGTGTATATTATATAACCCTCAACTACAGAGCCTGGATCTTTAGCTCAAGTTGTAGAGACTAATGATTTTAGCTGCAGGCATCCCCAGCTCAATCCTGTGTTAGGTAAGGTGGCTATCACATAAAGATGCTCTGTGGGCACCAGGGAAAAAATACTCAGCTACACGTAACTGAAATTGCACAAGTGTTCAGAGTTTTACAAGGCTTTTATTGTGAAGTAAAATTCTCCTCAGCCCCAGAGAGCCTGCCTTCAGAAGAGCAAGCCTGAGAGAGTGGCCTTTGACATGCACCCTGATGGTCAATGCTTGAACTCAGTCAGTCTGAGAGTACATCTACACTGCAAAATAAAGTGGGTTCTTAACTCAGGTTAAAACCTGAGACGACACGGCAACTCGACTTCTAACTCAGGTTTTTTCTAACTCTTGAGATGCATCAGGGAGGAGAAACTAGGGTTGCCAGGTGTCCAGTTTTCAACCAGGATGCCCTGTCGAAAAGGGAGCCTCGCGTCTCTGGTCAGCACAGCTGACTGGTCCGCTAAAAGTCCGGTTGGCCACAGTGGCCAGCTCCGCACAGCTCCCAGAAGCGGCTGGCATGTCCCTCCAGCTCCTAGGCGCACGGTCGGCCAGGGGGGTTCCACATGCTGCCCCTGCCCTCGGTGCAGGCACTGCCCCGAGCACCGGCTCCACAGCTCCCATTGGCCGGGAACCACAGCCAATGGGAGCTGTGGGGGCAGCGCCTGCGGGCACGGGCAGCACACAGAGCCCCAGCCGCTCCGCCTAGGAGCCAAAAGGACATGCTGGCCACTTCCAGGAGCTGCCTGAGGTAAGCGCCTCCTGGAGCCTGCACCCTTCACCCCCCTCCCGTAGCCCAGCCCTAGGTCGGAACCCCCTCCCGCACCCTAACTCCTTGCTCCAGCCATGAGCCCCCTCCTGCACCCACACTCCCTCCTGGAGCCCGCACCCCTAGGCCCCAGCCAAGAGCCTGCTTCATCTCCGGCCCCACCTCAGAGCTCTCATCCCGTCCCACACCCCAACACCCTACCCCAGCTCAGAGCCCCCTCCCACACTGTGAACCCCTCAGCCCCACCCCCAGCTTGGAGCCTCCTGGATCCCAAGGCCTCATCCCCAGCCAGAGCCCTCACCCCCTCCTGAACCCCAACCCCCTGCCCCAGCCCAGTGAAAATGAGCGAGTGTGGGGGAAAGCAAGCGACAGAGGGAAGGGGGATGGAGTGAGCGGGGCGGGACATCTGATAAGGGGTGGAGCCAGGGTGAGGCCTCAGCGAAGGGGAGGGAAGGGTAAGGGTGTTCCGTTTTCTGCAATCAAAAAGTTGGCAACCCTAGGAGAAGCCCAAATCCCAAGTGTTTATGTCCTCTCAGCTCTGTGGGGACAGAAAGGAGAGTTTTCCTCTGCTATCCTATCGGACACCTTTCTATGACACTAAGTTCTCTTTGAAGGAACCTCCTCCCATAGGCCCCAGTGAATAAGTAGGAAAAGAACAAACATAATCACATCTCATGGACGGCTCATTTCTGAGTGCACAAACCTCCAGGCAGGTCACCTCCCTCGAGTTTCATGCAGAAGTGCTTAACAAGAGGCTAGTCCTCCAAAAAAGTACTCAGCAATCTGAAGTGTTATTTAAAAGAAAAATAGTAACATAGACAACCAAAAACAATTATCCCCACACGGCTCGATGTGACAGCTTAAGGAGCTGATTAATCCAAACTAATTAAGAGCAGCAAATGAGAGGGTATTACAAAACACTCGCAAAGTCTCAGCACTTTGGGAAAAAAAGTGCCATATGACTCAAAAGATAATACTAGTAATAAATAAATGGATACTTAGAGTCTGAAACGACAACTTTCCACCCTTCATACACCCCCACATGCACCTAGCTCAGCCCTGAACAAAACTACAACAGGTTTATTACATAAATCTTAAATAATAGGTTTTTAGTTTATTTAATGTTTCTTTTCAATCCACCCAGGGGCCTGGGGAAAGGGAGGAATACACGATCTTTAATCACTGTCTGGAAGAAGGGAAAGGGAAAAAGGCGGGGGGGGGGGGGGGGGTAGGGGGAAGACCAGAAGAGCCAAAGGCTTTAATAATCCTAACAGTTCCTAGGGTTATTTAAAATACATCTGACCCATTCACAAAAGGATTTACAGAGATAAATGTACTTGATATTTTCCAGTTTAACAGCTGCATATATTTAAAGCAACAAAATGAGGATGACCTAAATAAAATGGCTATTAATTATACTTCAGGAGGCTCTGAATTGAATGCATTTGATTCTGCCCAGTAGAAGAATATACAATATTCTTCCTGAACTTCATTTTTCCTTCCTCGTAAGGGTTTGTAACTTCTCTCACTTTTTTCCACGGGACAGGCCCAAATAACCAAAGGAGATCTAACTTAGTCTACATCTACACTACAGCCGGGATCGATGCTCTGAGATCGACCTACCAGCGGTCGATTTAGGGGGTCTGGTGAAGACCCACCAAATCGACAGCAGATCGCTTTCCAGTCAACCCCTGTATTCTACCCCGACGAGACGAGTAAGGTAAGTCAACGGGAGAATTTCTCCCGTCAACCCCCATGGTGTAGACCCCGTGGTAACTCGACCTAAGGTACATCGACTCCAGCTACGTTATTCACGTAGCTGGAATTGCATAGAGTAGGTTGACTTACTGCGGTAGAGTAGACATGGCCTTAGTATGGACCATGTCCGAATGGAAAGATGGATTCATTCCTCCTGCAAGGGCTCGGTGCAATTTAATAGCTCTCTCTCAGGTGGGATTTTCAAACAGCTTTAGTGTTGGCCTAATTCTCCTCCCATTGAAGTCAACAGTAACTTCGACGGGGGCAGATTTAGACTGCAGGAAAATCTCACCTGTGGCTTGATTTAAAACCAATTGAAATCAACGTGAGTGTTTCTGTTGACTGCAGTGGGGAAAACAGGGCCTGCCTAATGATGCCAGTGAAACTCCAGCAACACCTCTTTAGATTTCCGCTGTTTGGGGCTGCCAGGCACCATGCGACCAGGGAAGCTTGGGAGCAGAAGGACTGCGCTCAGGGAAAAACTCCTCCCTCTTCCCAAAGTGCACCCTCCTCCCAAAAGAGGAGTGTTTTGTGAAGGAGGCTGTATAACATAAGTGGGATGGGAAACAGCTGCCTCCAGCCTCTTGCTTTTTTGGGCTGAGATTTCATGTATCTAATATCCTCATCTCCTTCTTTCCCATCAATTGCCAGAAAAAGCAGCAAGACACAAATGTAAATGTAAATATTCACTAGTATGCTCAGCACTCCCTCCTTTCCACCCAAGGGCTCACCATGGGATAGAACCCTCCAACCAGCATGATACTTCACAGAATCATAGAATATCAGGGTTGGAAGGGACCTCAGGAGGTCATCTAGTCCAACCTCCTGCTCAAAGTAGGACCAATCCCCAACTAAATCATCCCAGCCAGGGCTTTGTCAAGCCTGACCTTAAAAACCTCTAAGGAAGGAGATTCCACCACCTCCCTAGGTAACGCATTCCAGTGTTTCACCACCTTCCTAGTGAAAAAGTTTTTCCTAATATCCAACCTAAACCTCCCCCACTGCCACTTGAGACCATTACTCCTTGTTCTGTCATCTGCTACCACTGAGAAC
Organism: Chelonia mydas; assembly: GCF_015237465.2. Taxonomy (NCBI): domain Eukaryota; kingdom Metazoa; phylum Chordata; order Testudines; family Cheloniidae; genus Chelonia; species Chelonia mydas. The sequence goes on from NC_051257.2 coordinate 8,777,421, forward strand.
AGTCTAGATCCATCCTCTTTGGAACCCCCTTTCAGGTAGTTGAAAGCAGCTATCAAATCCCCCCTCATTCTTCTCTTCCGCAGACTAAACAATCCCAGTTCCCTCAGTCTCTCCTCGTAACTCATGTGTTCCAGTCCCCTAATCATTTTTGTTGCCCTCCGCTGGACCTTTTCCAATTTTTCCACATCCTTCTTGTAGTGTGGGGCCCAAAACTGGACACAGTACTCCAGATGAGGCCTCACCAACATTGAATAGAGGGGAACGATCACGTCCCTCCATCTGCTGGCAATGCCCCTACTTATACATCCCAAAATGCCATTGGCCTTCTTGGCAACAAGGGCACACTGTTGACTCATATCCAGCTTCTTGTCCACTGTAACCCCTAGGTCTTTTTCTGCAGAACTGCTGCCGAGCCATTCGGTCCCTAGTCTGTAGCGGTGCATGTGGTTCTTCCGTCCTAAGTGCAGGACTCTGCACTTGTCCTTGTTGAACCTCATCAGATTTCTTTTGGCCCAATCCTCTAATTTGTCTAGGTCCCTCTGTATCCTATCCCTACCCTCCAGCGTATCTACCTCTCCTCCCAGTTTAGTATACTTAAGTGCATCCTAAACTAAGTACATGAGCAGTCCCACTGGGGAGAATGAGGAGCAATGACTTAAGCACACGCTTAAGCGCTGCTGAACTGGGGCTAACGAGAGTGGATGTAACTGAGCTGCAGCACCTGAAAGGAAGCAGGCACCAGCCAAGCACAGCAAGCGGATACCGAGGAACAGGGAAATTGCTGGAGATCTCCACATTCATAGAGTTGGTGGGAGAATGCAGAGAAGTGATTTAGTTAATGCATGGAGAGGGAGCAAGCTACAGATGGAAATCACAGAGCAAGTCAGAAGACAATGGCTTGATGTCAGCCACTTATGGCAAGAAACAGTTGCTTTCTGCGCCCCGACAGCTGTCACATGGAAGTGGCATCTGCTGTCGGGCCGCTAACATGCGACTTTCTTGAGTCGTGACTGTACACATCTCCCTTTCAAAAATCCACCTCTTACTTTCTCTGTCACCAATTCCTCTACGGCTAGTTGCCTTGTCGAAACCCAGGGAAGGAAACAGCTTGGCTCTGAGTCAGGCTCGTAGAAAAGACATGAATGTTTCATGTGTGATCACGTGACTTCGATGTGGACTGGCACATGAAAGGGGTGAGCTATGTAAGAAACAGTATATAAAGCATGCATGACTTATATGGCATTCACATCTATGAAATTATACTAATACTTAGCATTTACACAGAGCAACCCATACTCATGTAGATAATATTAAAGAACAGCAACAACTTGCTCTTGTATCTGAGCACTTACTCACACCAGTAATCCCTCTAAAGCATATGGGTCTACTTGCATGAGTAAATAAGGGTGAGCGTGGGCTCCGCAGTTTTGTCCATGGCGCTTTTCATTTATAGACCTCAAAGTGCCTGAGATCCCAAAGTAGGTACCAGCATCATCATCTCCACGCACCACGTGAGCAGAGCCATGGCTGCATAAATGTATAACTGCCCAAGCTCAGAGAGAAACACCCATTGATTAGTGTAACACTGGCCTGCTGGGACATTCACTTGCATTCCCATGAAACAAATGCTGGACTGCTAATTGAACAAATATCTCTCAGGCTTTGAAGAGTAGTAGAAGAGAGTTTATTGCTACTTTGAGGATCTACTGTAATCTTTTCTAATATGTATAGAGAAGATAGGCATGAAATAAAGCACCAGAACAGAACCACCGCCAAAAATCCTCAGCCCTGATTCAAGTCTACAGCCAAACTACCCAACTCTGACAAGCTAAGCAGTGTTCGCCATGGTTGTTACTGGAGTGGGAGACCTCCAATGAAAACCCAAAATGCTGCAAGAAGTTGTTCCGGTGAATAAGTAGGTGGCATATTTCTTTCTGACACAGTATGGAGCCAGTATAGTGTTATGGTCCATTGTGTTGCTGGGAGCGGCCAACTTTCACAGAGACGGAAAAAATCCACTCACCCACTTGCCAATGAGGAGCTTTGGCAAGCAGTGGGGTCTACACCATCAGTTTCTGCACTTTTTTTTTTTTTTTTTTTTTTTTTTTTTAAAGAAAATTGATAACTTTTTTAGGGCTTTTGAAGGTAACTTTTCACTGGAACGGAACATAACCATAAATCAATGCTGCTTTAGCTAGATACCTTTTAAAGTCTTCACCTGCTATTTTACAATATAACTGTTAAGCAATTGTCATGTTACATCTCAGTAGTAGATGCATTTTCGGGGGAAGAGAGGGTAAACAGGGTATGTGTGAAGCAATTCAGGAACATAGCTTTGTAAAGCACTTGTGGAGCCTTTCAAAATAAAAGGAACCACACAGATATTAAACATGTATATTCAATAACTTCATTGCTGTCACAGTGTTATTGTGTAGATTTCTCTGAATGGACGAGGCTGAGAATCCAAAGAAAACGCATAATACAAAGTTGGAAATGAATAGTCTGTATGTGTGAGAGAGAGAAAATTGGGGAGGTAGAAAGGTGTAACATATAAAACATATTATTCTATATTTCTGAGTTTAAATTCTGCTTTCTCATTAGATTCTTAGTCTCATTCATTAAAATCTACACTGGGAAATGTTACACCTTTGTAGATGTAACTAGAGCAGTGGTTCCCGAACTTGTTCCGCCGCTTGTGCCGGGAAAGCCCCTGGCGGGCCGGGCCGGTTTGTTTACCTGCCGCGTCCACAGGTTCGGCCGATCGTGGCTCCCAGTGTCCACGGTTCGCTGCTCCAGGCCAATGGGAGCTTCTGGAATCAGCGGCCAGTACGTCCCTCAGCCCGCACTGCTTCCAGCAGCTCCCATTGGCCTGGAGCAGCGAACCGCGGCCACTGGGAGCTGTGATCGGCCGAGCCTGTGGACGCGGCAGGTAAACAAACCGGCCCGGCCCGCCAGGGGCTTTCCCTGCACAAGCGGTGGAACAAGTTTGGGAACCACTGAACTAATGAATACAAAGCAAGTATTGCCTCCACACTTCAGGTCATGCCATCAAGAAATCTGTCCCAATTCAAAACTTGAGTCTCCAACACATTCAAGCCACCTTGAGAACTTACAAATATCTTTTTCTTCATGTTTATGTCTGCATCAACACATGGAAGGATTCAGACCTTTTTCGTTTCAAGCGCTGTCAATCTGATTTAGTGCAACATTTTTCATCTGCTCAAGGTAAAGAGGAATTAGGCCAGACAAATGAAATAATGCACTATAATCTAACATTTGGCAATTCAGATTAGTTTTGGGGAGAATGGAAATTAAACAAGGATGACATTCAACCATACACATCTGGGTTGTGTTTTGACTCCCCCCCATTTCCCCATTTGCAAACTTTACAGCTCTATCAAGTCTTTAGCTCTTCACTGAAAGCATACTGGGTACTTTGGCCTAATTCCTCAAATTATTTATACACGTTGCACAACTCATACAATATTTTGCTTTCTGAAGCAGAAAAACCTCTTAGCTGCTAGTAAACTGTCAGGTACTATTATTTTAAATACCCTTGTGAAATCTAAGAGCCAGCAACGCGCTCATGTAGATTTACTACCTTCCCCCATGTAAATTAACAGAGACAAATGCATGCAGCATGCCAGACTGTCGGAAAAAAATTGTTCCCCCATATCAGCCTCAGGGTTTGCTTACAATGGAATTAAACAAAGAAACAAATACTTTAACCATTTCACCCTTTTCTATGGAAGTTCCCCCCACACACACTTCCCTCAGCAAGTTTTTTCCTCCCCCTAATACAGTTAAAGTGCTGTTCATTTATTACTTAAATTCCCTCAAAGCCGGGCAAATCCTTTAACTCTTTGGCTTTCTCTATGGTTGCCTTTAACCTGAGTTTGGAAACACAGAGCCAATGGCCCTTGCTCTTAGCTAGCTTTGTCCAGTGAGTGTGACATGGCCAGACCACAAACTACGTTTGATAACAGTGTATTAGCCTGGGTGGGGATCAAGACTGGGACATGGTTTTCAAACCTTGGTCTAACCAAAAGCTTTAATCCTGCAATGACATCTGCATGGGCAGACCCACTCCCAACTGGAGTGCCACTGAAAAGTTTGGTCCCTGCCCACCATGGCCAGCCAGATGATAGTCAAGAAGAGTTTAAGCACCCCAATGTGACTGGGGGACTTTGGCACTAGGGCCCTGATTCAAATAGGGACACATGCCTAACTTTAAGCACGCAAGTACTCCCATTGACTTTGATGAGATTATCCATGTATTTCTGTGACTGCCGCCATGTTAGGTGACACACCAGGGATTGAACTGGAGCCGTCCAGAGCTAAAAGCATGAGCTACTACAGCTTGAGCTAAAGCTGTCTAGCTGGGGCTGTAACATATTCATATCCTCTGTGGACTGGGCAGAGAGGGGGTCCAGTAACACCCATTCCCCTGTGGGTTACACTTATAGTTAGGCATGTATTTAAGACCCTTGCCGAGTGCTTCCCAATGTATAACAATGCTGGCTTGCCAACCAGGGGCTAACATATTATGCTCCATGATAATAATCAATGCCGTACTGTGCAAGAACAAATTTCAGTGCCAGTAATTCTTCCCCCCAGCAGTCAAGTCTTTAAAAAGTCTTCTTTAGCAATTACAGCTAATAAAAACTACAATTTTATTCAACACACAGGTATCATTGCAACAAATTTTATTCCATGAGGACTGAAATTAAAACCGTCGTTCAATCACGTTAATCTCAGAGCTCGCTTACCAGCCGTGGCGTGGCAGCAAGCGTCCCCAATGCTTGCCAACAAGCACAGCAGCTAGTCCTGGAGTCCCAATGCCCCTGCAAAATTCAACATGTCATTCGACTCTTAGTGCACTGGGAGAGACATGAAAACGAATGGTGCCCTCCACAAGGCATGGTGCTTTCCATAGTGTGACAAATTAAACACCACAGGCAGGAAGAAGCCTGTATGGTTGTGTCTTCACCAGGAAAAAAAGGTGTGCTCTTTCCTCATGTCTGGTAACATAAGGCAACATCTTAGTGACAACAAAGCAGTGTGTAGCTTACAAACTTGTGAATAGTAGGTAAGTAGAAACACTATGGGGGAGGGTAAGGGTTACCTTGCTCTGCTGCTACCTTGTGTTAAAACCATGACTTTGTCTTCAGTGCTAAAAAAAGGAGTATTTTTTAACTTCAGGGTAACCAATGCACATGAACTATCCTGATGTAAAAACACTGCACCAGGCACTTCAGTTTTATTCAAGGTAAACTCACTCAGGTCAACTCCACACAGTAAAACTAAAGACTCCCGTTTTCACTGTGTTTTACCTCAGTATAGCTCGTGTGTATTACTCACTCTACAGTTAAAAAAAAAAAAAAAAAAAAAAAAAAGGAAGGAAGGAAAAAAAAGCACTTTTTTTTTAAGCTGTGAAGACAAGGCTTACAACTGTCTTACAAGGCTTACAATTTGTTTTCATGAGGCTTTTACCTCAAGTTCGGTAACATCAGGTAAAAACACACACCTTTTCTCCCAGCGAAGACTAGGCTTCTGTGCAGAAATTGCAAACCTAAGGGATACTGGTACCTCCCCCCCACCTCTTCCCACACACACATGGCCTCTTAAGCAATGTGAATGGCTGTGTGCAGCTGGATAACCAGCAGAAGGGAAGGGAAGTAGAGAGAGAAAGGTAAGAAAAACAAACAGGGCTAGTACCAGTAAAACAGAGGAATGTCAGTTTGTGTTGATAAAGATCTCAGTTCCCTATTCAGCAGAATGGAACGCATTAAATAAACCCTTCAGTAACATTCCTCAAAAGGAGAAGATACAGGCATAAGCCATAGCAAAGCCGGTAAAGCTTGGGGAGCGGCAGGAGTTTGCACCAGAGGAAGCTGGGGGAAAGAGAAGGAAAACTGTTTCTCTGGTTTATATTAAGTAGTTGTTTAAAAGATATGTGGCAATAGGCCTCAGACTCAGCTGCTTTCTAGACACTGTCACTTGACCTCCCCCTCCCCCCCCCCGACACACACACACACACTCAGACTACAAGAAAGGTGCAGGACAAACTGGTCCAGCAAAAGGTGATGGCACATTCACTGACCCAGTCACTGCTGGCTGCCTTTCTCCAACCAAGACCGGACTATTTGCCACAGTAACTGGGTTCCATCTTTCTCAGGTGTCTTTTGCCAGGGGATTTAAGTTGCGAACAACAGTTGTGAAGAAAAGCACTGGGGACCTAACAAACTGTTCTCCCCTCTGTGTTCCAAGACAGATGCGTGTTTGCTTTGCTTTCTGGAGTGTTGTTCATTGAAATACTGTCTCATGCGTTGGTTTGAATGCAGTCAGCCTGGGACCCAGGGTCGCACGGCTGAGAACCATCCCCCACAGCACATGGACAGCCTTCCCTTGGGTTCCTCTAGTTACAGGGAGGAATAGGGAAGACAGTGTGGCCTAAAGGATAGTGCAGTAGACTGGGACCTAGGTTTTACTCCCAACTCTGCCATTGGCCTACTGCATGACCTTGAGCCAGTCAGTTCCCCTAGCTGTAAAATGGGGATAATGATACTGACCTCCTTTGTCAAGCACTTTGAGCTCTGCTGATGACAATCACTCTATGCGAGCTAGGAATTATTGGGTACCGTTGCTGCACATTTGAGAGCAGGGTAACTGTATTAATTCCCGTTGAAGCCAAGATCACAACCAGAGGGGTTTGCAAGTGCTAGTGTGGGGCCTCCTACATCCTATCCCACTTAGGGTTGCCAATTTTGGTTGGACATATTCCTTGAGGAGACACCACATGACATGATTTTAAATTAAAGATGAATCTTTAATTCCTGGAGACTGCAGGACAAGCCTGGAGGGTTGGCAACCCTAATCCTACTCCACAAGGGAAGCAGGTAATAAGAGCCTAAAAGTTACTTCCAGGCTCCAACCGTGATTTCCTGCATTACAGTGCAACAGCCAGTGACTCAAATGGAAAAGGGGGAGAATGAGGAGCCATAGAACAGTGGTTCTCAACTGGGGGTATGGGTACCCCGGGGGTATGCAAAGGCACTCCTGGGGGTACATCAACTCATCTAGATATTTGCCTAGTTTTACAACAGGCTACATAAAAAGCACTAGCAAAATCAGTAGAAATTAAAATTTCATACAATGTCTTGTTTACACGGCTCTATGTACTATACACTGAAATGTAAGTACAATGTTTATATTCCAATTGATTTGTTTTATAATTATAAGGTAAAAATGAGAAATTTTTCAGTAATAGTGTGCTGTGACACTTGTGTTTTTATGTCTGATTTTGTAAGCAAGTAGATTTTAAGTGAGGTGAAACTTGGGGGTACTCAAGACAAATCAGACTCCTGAAAGGGGTAGAGTAATCTGAAAAAGTTGAGAGCCACTGCCATAGATCACACAATCCCACTGCTAGCGCACATCTCAAGAACTAGCGACCAGGATACAGCACCAGATTTACCTCTTCCATCTCCATGAAGCCACTAGCCACTAACTCTCATCCCAAGTGCTGTGTGTGGTGTTATTCACGGCCCTATAGTAGTGGAAGTCTGCCCACTACACACTTAGTAGCCTCTCACCGTAAACATAATGGCATTTTTTCATCCAGACGGGTGGAATACCAAGAGACGTGCAAAGCACAATGCTGCTGTCCAGTGCCCTAAACCTGCACAGACTTAGTTGTCTCTAACAAGAGTTACAGTTGCATTGTTCAGGACTTCCAACATGCTCAAAATGTGCATTAAATTGATACAGACATGACAAATGCCAAACAAAAATCTGAAATTAAGTGAGAGCTTAACTTGACTGAAGTACTTTTCTTTCTAACTAAATACCTTAGAGCTTGTCTACACTTGAAACATTACAGCGACACAGCCGTAGACAAATACCTACACTGACAGGAAGGGTTCTCTGTCAGTGTAAGGAATCCACCTCCCCGAGAGGCAGTAGCTAGGTAGAGAAAAGAATTCTTCCGGCGATCTACCATGGTCTACACGGTGACTTTTGTCTTAACTAGGTCACTCAGGAGGTGTGGATTTTTTACACCCCTGAGCGACGTAGCTGGGTCGATCAAATTGTCTAGTGTAGACCAGCCCTTAGATACTTATATGGCCCTCATTACCAGTATCTCAATATCTCACAATCTTTAACATGTTTATCCTCACGGCACCCCTGTGAGGTGGGGAAGTTCTATGATCCCCATTTTACAGACGTAGAACCGAGCCCCAGAGGGAGTATGTCTTCACTGCCGTGCTAACTCAAGTTATCTACTCTCAAGTGAACACCTCTCGAGTTAGCCTAACTCAAGTGAGAGCACCCACACTGAGAAACAGCACCCCATCTGCACAGAGGGAGTGTATTAGCAGCTGACAAGTTGTGCTAATGGGAGTTGTAGCCTGTATCTCCTGATGGGCCAGCCAATTTAAAAGTTAAAAGCACCACCGCACTCTACTTCAGGGTTTTTGGCTGTGGATGAGACGCAAGCTGGGGGGCAACACTTGAGTGAACTCTGCAGTGAAGACCAGCACATGCCCAAGGTCACACAGGAAGTCTGTTGAGGAACAGGGAATTGAACCTGGGTCTCCTGAGCTAGTTTCCTGACCACTGTACCATACTTCCTCTATTTTAAACCACTACATGTATCTCCCACCTAGTATATTGAATGAAACACAGCTGCAGGGAGAGCCCCTTTCCTAAACTGACTGTTTTATTTTAACGATACAAATTCAAATAAAATATGAAGGACAGAAAGCAGAAAACCATACTTGTTTCTAGAAATAAACTGAGCTAATGCCATGTGATATATGTGTTTACATAAAGCTGCAGCATTTGGTTAACAAAATGTGTTTCTGAATTATAGCAGCACGTCCATCACTGCTATAGTGAAACTCCGATCGACATTTCTAGCAAACATCCTACTGTGCCACAAAAGTTTCATCTGGAATCGAAGTCAGCACGTGTAAAGCATCAGCTAGGGAACAATTTACAACTTTTTAAACACTTTTAGTTTTAAATGTTTTCAGCTGTTTAAGTTGTATAAAAAAGTAGGGTGAGGGACTTATTCTCATCTCAATCAGGAGTAATGCCTTCAATTTCAGATGAAGTACTTCTTTTAATTTACACTGGAGTGACCGAGATCTGATTCTGGTCCAAAACACACACATTGGAGAGCCTCAAAACTCAGGGATGTGGAAAATTCACACCCCTGAGCGACACAGTTATACCGACCTAACCCCTGGTGTAGACAGCACTATGTCACTGGGAGGGCTTCTCCTGTTGACATAGCTACCGCCTCCTCACAGAGGTGGAGCACGTACATTGATGGGAGAAGTTCTCCTGTTGGCATAGGTAGTATCTTTCCTAAGTCCTCAGTCTCAAAACCACTTTGAGGGTGTTTTATTCATTTAACAGATAGATGAGCAAACCAAGGTAAAGATACTTTATGTGATTTACACACAGCCACAGAGTCAGTGGCAAACCCTACCATTTTAACCCTCAGCCCTCTTCGGTGAGCAGAAGACCCACTCCTTGCCCATTTGGATTTCTAGCGACATGATCAAGTAAAATTCATGCATCATTTTAGACTGATTTTCCCCAAAACTGAATAACTATGCATAAAATAATTTCTCCCACTCTGACCAGTTCTCAACATGGATGAATGAAGTATTCACAATTCTCCCCACTTCTATTAATTTGCTAATAAATAGAATTGTCAATTCTAGCATTCAAAGATTGAGTAGGGCACAAAACAAATCATGATTTTTTTTTAATTATGATTTCTAAACCAATCAATTTGGAAACTTTTTTTTAATTTTCTTTCAGTCATTTGAAACTTTAGGGTTTACACGTTTTCAAGCTTCTCTCTATAATGAAGACTAGAACATTTTTTCTTCGTTTTTTTAATGAAAGTGGAGGCTCTCATCTTACCACATCACTCCAGGAACTCGAGCTTTAATAAAAAATACCAACTATCACAAGACTTGCGATATGACTGCAAAAGCTGGCAACACTGAAAGTTTACCCTAGTTCCACTATTCAATCAGATGCTCTCAGACACAGTCAAATCTGTCCCACATGTCCTAGCCAACATTAAAAAATCCTGTCATCCGGTATTAAGCTTTAAAAGTGTCACATAGTAAGAAGGGGGCTATAAAAGTGCCTTTTTTTCCCTCTATGAACTTTGAGGCAATGCCACCACCAGGGTACTGGATAGAACATTGCTCCTTCAGCATTTTAGCAAGCCAGGTGCAAGGCAGTTTGTGATTTTACTTTCACGGAACATTAGCTGCCGTCAGCAGAAATAATTCTTTTTCCCTTCAAAGCACTCGTTTGCATATTAATGCCAGTAGGACTAAACGTGGCAATCTGTTTTCTTTTCCAAACAATACTTAAGATGTAATGTCCGTTCGGCCTGGGCTACAGACAGATTTTGTATTGATAAAACTATTTCAGAAAGGGTGTGATTTTTAACTATATAGTTATATATTTAGTTAGTATATTTATAACAATATAGCTATAATTTTAACTATATAGTACTACTCACCCACACCCCTGCCTCTAGTCTGGACATAGTTATGTTGGTATACAGGTGCATTATCCCAGAAAAATTTATTCTCCTTCCAATGCAGGAATGCAGCTACACCGTTATAAGCACTTTTAGGGAGGCACAACTGCATCTACATTACAGGGATTGAATCATTTTAGCTATTGTGGCATAGCTAAAAGCAGTACAGTGTGTATATGTGTAGACAAAGTCTCAATTAAAAAAAGAACTCTTTCTCTGGGATAAAGCTCAGCTCTAAATGGTACTGCTGATTAAAAAGACAACAAGTCTAAAACATTTGCCCTACTCTCTGGGCTTCACTAAAGAGGCTTTCGTCATTTGAAACGATGATATAATTAAATTAAGCTCAGTCTGGACCGGTTTGCTGAGCCACAATGACAGGAAGTTGGCTCCCAGGCCAAGGCGGCACAAGGAATTTTCCACCCAAAGCTTTGCATTTAGAATTGTGGCAGTAAATAGAGATTTTTAAATGCAGCAGCTTGTAATTAGAGCACAAGTTTTAATTACTATAAGAATCCCCCCATCCCAGTGCAACTGGTTGTTGCTAATTATAAACGGAACAATAGAAATAAGAAGTAAAACTGATATAGGCAGGCAAAGCCTTTACTTTTATAGTTTAATAAAATAACAATCCCTAGCTCTTACATAATTTTCATCACTTTACAAAGGAGGTCAGTATCATTATCCCCATTTTACTGATGGAGAAACTGAGGCACAGAGAAGTGAAGTGACTTGCCCAAGGTCACCCTCCAGGACAGTGGCAGACCTAACAACAGAACACAGCTCTCCCGAATCCCAGCCTAGTGCTCTATCCACTAGGAAACACTGCCTCCACCATTCCTTTCTTCCCTTTAACCTGTTTTTTGAACATTTTAAAGTGAATTTAGCAGTCGTGAAAAGCACTAAACAGCCAGCTCTGAAGGCTGCAATGCAGGTCTGATACAGAACTGAGAACAGAAGTGCAAACTTTCTCCACACTCAGATGACGGAATAGAAGAGTTTCATCTCCAAGGCTAATACAGTCCTGTCCTCTCGACTGTCACCAGAATCCACACATTCTTATCCTTTCCCGAATTGGGGCCAAACTGAGGAAGGACATTTAAGCATGGCTCAACTTTAAGCACATGCTTGGGTCCCCATTATACCCTTTCCGAATAGGCATGTTTTCACACTGAAGACAATGGGACTTAAGCATGTGAAAAATGCTTTCCTGAATGCACATTTCCGAACTGGAAACTAAGAAGGCTCATTGGTCAACACAATCCTTAACACATGGCGTGTGTCCATGTTACTATATCACACTAACCAGCAAAGACCTAATGAACTCTTTTCAGAGTAGCAGCCGTGTTAGTCTGTATCCGCAAAAAGAAACGGAGTACTTGTGGCACCTTAGAGACTAACAAATTTATAAAAAGAAAAGCAGTACTTGTGGCTCACTTCATCGGATGCATACTCCGCTTTATCGGAAAGTGCACTGTAGCTCACGAAAGCTTATACTCAAATAAATTGGTTAGTCTCTAAGGTGCCACAAGTACTCCTTTTCTTTTTGCGAATACAGACTAAGACGGCTGTTACTCTGAAACCTAACAAATTTATCTGAGCATAAGCTTTCGTGAGCTACAGTTCACTTTCCGATGAAGCGGGCTGTAGCTCACAAAAGCTTACGCTCAAATAAATTTGTTAGTCTCTAAGGTGCCACAAGTCCTCCTTTTCTTTTAATGAACTCTTGTTTATCCAGTCCATGACACATCTGGAAAAATACACTAAGCACAAGCCTCTTTATCACATCTGTGAGTGCAAATACACAACAGAAAATTATAGATCTCTCTCATCTACTAAATGAACAGTAATAACCTTACAGTCTTTCACTCAATGCCCCTCAGACACGCAGCAGCACAAAACTAATCTTGTTTATTGTAAAGAAAGTATCTTCGGCTAAAGCAGGACTGAACAAAAAATAAAAACCCCAAGAATGATTATATAAAACAAGATACTGTTGCAGTGCAATCCCTGTGTAGAACAGAGACAGGTAAGTAGATCTTATTAGGAGACATCCTGAGCAAGTAACAGGATAGAGTTTAAAGACTTTCCCACTGCCCTTTTGTAAATACCTGCTGAGTAAGTGTGAAGATAAGACAAGTATTACATTACTGTGTTTCCTGATGCATGAAGGGCTTTTTTATTGCACGGAGTTTAAAAAAATATGAACAATTGCCAAAGTCAGCTTCAGAAAAAGGCTCAGCTGGAAAATGAAACAGGGAAGTTTATTAGCACAGAAAAACTCATCTAAGTTTCCCCCACTGTAATGAAAAGAAGTTTCATTTTATTTCCTGCTAGATCCTTTTTTTGTTCCTTTCATATACTGACTTGCATATTAAGTGATATTTTTCAGAGCCATTTTTTTTTCTCGACAGACAAGAAATCAACTGTGTTTATATCTATGGATTTCGTTTGCTTATTTACTTATGGAAAAAATTCATAATCCAGACATTTTTTTAAAAACTATTTTTTAAATATAGGACTTGCGAATTGCCATGCTCCTGAAAGGCACTGGAAAGAAAGCTCTGGAGTCTGAACTCCTCTTGTTAGCCACGGAGCAAGCATGGCATAGCCAGCAGGGCAAGTTTCCCCACCCTGCTCTGCCACGGTTCTTCAAAGGTGAGCATCATAGCTCAATCCTGTCTTTGGCTTCTGCTCAGGCTGCTAACAAGGGATAAATTCATGCCAACTGTAGTGGTGTTTTATTTGATGAGAACTGAACTGAGACCAAACTCATTACACTGATTTATGCCTTGCATTACAATAGCGCTTGAGGCCCCAGCTGAGAGCAAAGGCCCATCGTTCACTGTATATACACATAGTGAGAGACAGTTCTGCCTAGAGAGCTTACAATCTAAACAGACAAGAGAGAGACAGAGAGCTGAAGTGACCTGCCCAAGGCCACGCAGCAGGTAAGTAGCAGAGCTGGGAATAGAACCAGGCCTCCTGACTCCCAGTCCAGTTTATTATGCAACAGACCAAACTGTCTCCTTCACGCATAAGCTAGTAAAAAATCATCAGATGTTAACTCTTCGCCACTGCCCAACTGGGTTTAATAATGACTACACAAGTATTCTACTAAAGTTGAAAAGGAGTGCTAGGCACATTAAGGGTCTGAAAAACCCACAAAAGCCAAGACACACAGTGAAGGCTTCTATCTGCTGGTGACATCAGCTATTTGCAGGATGGGGGGAGATGCTGAAATAATGAGGCTCAACAGGATTCTGCAGCGATTTTCAGGAGTGCCTAAGTGACTTAGGAGCACAAGCACTGTTTGACTTATTAGGCCTTGTGCTCCTAAATCACAAGGCACTTGTGAAAAACCAACCCACAACTAAGGATCAACAGCTATGAGTAAAGTAAATGCAGGAACTTTGTGGATTTAGGTCAGACCTTTAAAGATTTTCTGACATAATTTAAACTAGTAAATTAAAGAAAGAACCAAGCGACCATTTGTAGGGAATACTCCTGTAACCTGTGCAACTCAGAAAAACAACAATATTAGTGACCAGTAATTGTGACCATCAATACCAAACAAACAAACAATGAATAATATATTACACCTACACTGTGCCTTTTGTCTGAAGTGCTTTACAAAATGAGAATTGCAGGGCATGCTATGCTGTTTTGATCACTCAAGCTCTCAGATGTGAATTTTTTATTAATTTTTATTTTTTAAATATAAGGTTGTTGCAAACAGCCACATTTAACTTCGGCACTAAAATCTGTGATATGCAATATTTTTGTCTGCCTGAATAGGTTTTTAATAACTACGTTGATTTTATTATTCTCGAGTCCTTTATTTCCCGATTTCTAGGTATGCTATAGTAAATTCTAGGCAAGGAAATTTGCCAAGATAAATACAAGAAAGCACTTCAGGATACTGGATGAAGTATGCCACACATTCTCCAGTACCTATACATAATGGGGTGCCCTTTAACTACTTTCCTAGTGGTAATGTGACCTGCTGTGCCCAGGTGTCATATTGTTTTCACAAGAAGAAAAGGAGGACTTGTGGCACCTTAGAGACTAACAAATTTATTTGAGCATAAGCTCTCACAAAAGCTTATGCTCAAATAAATCTGTTAGTCTCTAAGGTGCCACAAGTCCTCCTCCTCTTTTTGCAAATACAGGCTAACACGGCTGCTACTCTGAAACCTGTCATATTGTTTTCAGACAGCTTTAATGACCATAAACTGCATTTATTGGTGGGTAAATTGAGTTTTTACACATGTCAACAATGGAAGCGCTCATCATTTTGACAGATACTTAGCTATTCATTTGAAAACAAGAAAGGCAACAAGCTTCAGCTGTATTTTTTAATTACCCTTGGATAGCATTGGGATCACACAGGCGTAATCATGACATTTAGATTTATTTATTTTTTTAATTTAAGGCCCTGTTGCAGCAAGACAAATATTTATTCCAAATTCAGGCCATTCAACTTCCTGTAGCTATTAAAATCAACCCATCAATTTGGGTGCAAAGGGAATTATTTTCTTTCAGTTTATATATGAAGATAAAATATTCATATAAAAGGATCATTTGTTTTTATTATTATTCACAAAAAGGAGGTTTTGCATGCAGGAAGAGGTTTCATTTTTAGTGAAAAAGTAAGAGGATTCAATCACACTGCACATACTCCATAGGACCACTGGGAAAGTGGGGAGCTGACATCCCAGGCAAGATCGTGGTATAAAAAGAGACATTTGCGATGAACGTTAAAGCTGAGAGCAACATAAACTGCAAAGGGCAGAGGTAAGTTATGCAAGGATGTGCTAACCTTTTAAACAAATAAAAATAAAACACCAAGTAAAAAGATTTCAGCAATTTTAAGCAATTGCATCTGGCCAACAGAACAATAATGTAGTTGTATATAATCGTTATGATAAGTTTCAGAGTAGCAGCTGTGTTAGTCTGTATTCGCAAAAAGAAAAGGAGTGCTTGTGGCACCTTAGAGACTAACAAATTTATTTGAGCATAAGTTATGATAAGTTGCACGTTTCATTACGGGACGTCAAAGTGCTATACAAATACTTACACTTCAAACAAGCACCTCCATGATGTATTAAACCTTTGTTTTTAAAAGGGGGGAGGTAAACTGAGGCCCAGACATTAAGCAATTTGCTCAACGTGTTAAAGGCTCAGTGACAGAGCTAAGAAAATAACTCAAGAGTTTTAACCTCTACTCTAACCACTAAGCAGTTTGCCCTAGTAATTGAACTGACATAACACACCCATTTAACTGCAACCACACTTAATTGTAACTATATATATATTACACTTGGATTTTTTCTTCTTAAAAGAGGGTCTCTTTTTTACACTTACACACTTCTTTTTTCCACCGCACCCACACTGCTCCAGTGGTAATGTAATGTAAACTAAATCCTAACATATGATTTCCCTGAAATAAACTGGTAGCTGCCTTCTAACTTCTGACTAAGAGGAAGTGAAATATGATGGACAGAATCAGCCGTTCAGACAGACATTGCTCTTGCATATTCATTTTTACATTCAATGGAATACCACCACTCTTTCAGCAAAAACCAGGTCATACTGGTGATTTTCAAAAGCACCACTTTGAGTTCAACACCTGAGCAAACCACAATCTCTCTCTTTTTCTCTCTCTCTCTTTTTTTTTAAACTGTGCATTTCATGGATCAAGTTATTTCAACTCCTTGGCTTGTCAAAACAATTAAGCTATTTAAGAGGTTATAGGTATAGGTGTGAAATAAAATCTGTATAGTAATGAGATATTACTGACCCTGACCGGTTTAAATCGTTCACCTTTAGCTTCCAATACATTAAGAGGGAATGGAAAAAGAACTATGCTTTAACTAACATTACTAGGAAAACAGCTTTTAAAAGGAGGTTCCCATCTATCCATTCCTTTTTTTCTCTTTTAAATCCCAGAGAACAAAAACCTCCTATTTCTCTCTCTAAAGTGGTCAGCAGATACTTTTAAAAATAAAAAACAAACAAACAAAAGAAACCCCACACATTTTGTTTTAAATTCCTTGCCTTCAAACCTGAAAAGTACATTTATTTTTTTTGCCAAAAGCTACTTTAATGGATTACATTCCAGCAATGAATCTGTCCTAAAAACATTATGAAAGAGCCTTGAATCATGGCAAGCAGGGCTCTGTAAATCAAACAAACTGCGGAAACGGGCAAAGGGAGGATTTTGGCGCTAAGAAGAAGGTGACAGGTCTATGCATCAATCCCGATGATTGACAAGATGTCCCCCTGATTTTATTTTTAACTTTGCTCTGATGACTGCACTTTATTATGCTGAAATAACACACGATACAATAATTAAGCTCCGATCTCAGTGGATTGTTCACAATGATAATTCCACCTTTGTAACTCTGCTTCAAATAAACCCCTTTTGTTCTGTCTTATTACACAGATTCTAGTATCATTCAAGTATATTAACTGTAGCCTATTACTGTCATACAAAAATGCTCCCTGAGCCATAGCAAAAGACTCCCCAGACAAAACTTTATGTCATGTTAATCCAAGCTTTAATAACTATGAGGATATATAACTATATTCTAATTGTGCTTTGTGTTTCTGCATACAAAAAAAAATACCCAGAAGATATCAAAAGTGACTGAGGCAGCTTTCTCCAAACAAAAAGCATCAACTCCTCTTTCTGGCTCGTTGGGAGTCTGCAGCAAAAAAACACCACCACCCTGCATTTTTATTTAGAACAGAGGGGCTAAAAACGGTGCTCCATGGATCATGCCAAATCAAGTACCAGGGAGGGAGGGGAAAACGTGCTGAGTATTGCTGGTGTTGCAACTGCAACAGAAATTAACACCTTCTAAAACAGCCCTTAAACAGGGATGATTAGTCTTATGGAAATTGTACATATTTAATTCTGGAATGTGTGGTGAAAACATTATATGATAAAGGGCACAGGACAGTCACTCAAGTGCTCAAAGAAGTTACAAAAGGGAACAGTGTTAGTTGATCACATCTAGCTCATTCCTCCTAGGGGATGGTACAAAAGCATTCTCTACAATATTTTGCTAGTGCTTTGCCCAGCCTAGGTATAAGTGTCCTGAGAAATGAGGGTGATATCGCTTCCACCAGTGAGTTTATGCCTCTGGCTTTGCAATTCGATCCATGCAGGTGAACTCACCGTTGTGAGATATTCAGAGCTCAGTTGGCTTAAATGAGGGTGCAATGCTAGGATTAGGGCCAGTTTCTCTGTCTCAGACAATATGGACACATTTTCCTGATATTCTGCCTAGATTACCTCCCTCTTGTAATTTCATCCCCATAACTTTGTTTTTCAATACAAGAAGTCAGAGCTAATTGTAATCCAGTATAACCGGACAAGAGGAGTTAAGTGGGAGAGAGGAAACTGAGGCAGAGAAAGGCGATGAGACTTTCAAAGGTCACCCAACACATCAGAAACAGGAATCAAACCCAGGTCTGTTATGCCTCAGTGCTGTGCCCTATCTGTTGGGCCACAAAGCCTTTCTGAAAACTTGGCTCCAGTTGTGGGTACTGAGAACTTTAAAAAATCTGGCATATAAAGCTTTTATTAACTTCATATTAACAGATTTTCCCTCATTTGTGGACAAGTTTTAGGATACACAAAAGTTTTTAATGATTTCCTCCCCTCAGATTTGTCCATTCATCCTATTTCTTCAGCACCTATCAACAATTAATTGTGTTATTTCTTTTCTTGTGCACTGTTTAGCAAATACATGCGAAACCTGTTTAGAAAAACGTCAGTAGTAATTAGCCAGAATGCTACTGAAATGTTTTATTTTCTGTTCTCTCATCACAGAACCCAGAGGCCTTTCCCAATGTATTAATGCCAGTGAGTAAATAGCTAATGGAAAATAAATATTTTACATTATTTACTCGTTACTGATTTATGCCCCTTAATCACCATAAAGGCTCAGTTTGTAATGTTATATAAATGGCCTCCATATTTTACATAAGGATTACTGACAACTCGAATAAGACTCTACATTTCTCCTTATAAAGTACTGTGCAGAAATATAAAATGCCTTGTTAAAGCAACCGAAATTATTATCAATCAGGATATGTCCCTTTCAGCTTTCCCTGACTTGGTGTCATTTAAACCTATGAAAGAAAACATGTTGTTTTTTTTTAAATAATATTTTTAAATCGCACTAGATTGAATCTCTCTCCAGCAAATTACCACATAAAAGCAGCTCTTGGGAACAGATGTATATGGAGCCATTATTTACAGTTCCATCCTTGTCAGATATTTCATGGGAAACCTTATTTGCCTTAAGCACAGGCAAGAGAAGCTTGCTGCTGAAGGACCATATGCTTTTGTAGGCTAGTCACAAGTTGTGCTGGCCTATTAAGGGAGGTTCCAGATCCAGCACTGATGTTCCAAGGTTCTGGGCAGTAACCTTTTTTTAAAGAGCCAATGCACCCTGTAACAGGGTCATGCTTAGACTTACTGATTTGCATCCTATTTCCCTCCTTCACTTGCCAGATACGCAATGTTGGCCACCCAAAGACTTGCACTAACTATTTTTCTTTTAAAAGAAAAAAAAAAAAAAGGGCAACTTCTCCTTACTATTTGGTTCCTCTTTCTAACCACTAAGGTGAAGCTCTACATTACTTGGTTTTATGCGTCTAGCAGCAAACAGACAAATATCCAAGCACATCCTACACTTACACAGCACATCTCAAACTCTGGGTTTTTGGGTATGTCTAGACAGTAGCTGCCATGTATAATTTGGGCAGATATACATGTGCTAGCTCTGTCTGAGCTAGTGCCTAAATGGCACAAGTGGTGTGCTGCTACTCTGTGTACATACGTGCACGGCTAGCCCGAGCCGCTGCCAGTGCACTGTGACCACACGGCTGTTTTGAAGAGATACCTTGAGCAGAGCTCGTATGCCTAGGTCTGCCCAACCTGGGACTTACACCCCTAGCTGCCATGTAGAGGCCCTACACACACACATCTTTAGAGCAGAACCAACCAGTTACCTCTGGTGTGGAGGGTATCACACAGCACAACTACACAATTGTTTAGGCCAGGGAAATTAGGAGGAATGCTATACCCACACAGCACAAGCTCTGAGAGAAAACACAGCCAGACAGTTTTACCATGTTTTTCAGAGGATTGAGGCGGAATCTATAGTGTTCTGGAAAATTTAATCACTGAATTCTTTCTGGCTGTTGTTTTCTGTTTTATACAGACTATGCCTTTCTATGGACTTTTCAGCCTGGAAAAGAGATGACTAAGGGGGGATATGATAGAGGTACATAAAATCATGAGTGGTGTGGAGAAAGTTAATAAGGAAAAGTTATTTACTTGTTCCCATAATATAAGAACTAGGGGCCACCAAATGAAATCAATGGGCAGCAGGTTTAAAACAAATAAAAGGAAGTTCTTCACACAGCACACAGTCAACCTGTGGAACTCCTTGCCTCAGCAGGTTGTGAAGGCTAGGACTATAACAGGGTTTAAAAGAGAACTAGATAAATTCATGGAGGTTAAGTCCATTAAGGGCTATTAGTGAGGATGGGTAAGGAATGGTGTCCCTAGCCTCTGTTTGTCAGAGGGCGGAGATGGATGGCAGGAGAGAGATCACTAGATCATTACCTGTTAGGTTCACTCCCTCTGGGGCACCTGGGATTGGCCATTGTCGGCAGACAGGATATTGGGCTGGATGGACCTTTGGTCTGATCCAGTATGGACATTCTTATGTTCTATAACCCCCCATCCCCAAATCATGAGACTGGCTTAAAAATCATGAAATTTTTAAAATAATATATTTTATTTGCCTGCTAGTGTTGGAGCCTTTCAGGTTCACATGTTGAAACTTCTCTTTGGAACTAAGGTGGCTAGTTTTTTTTTTTTTTTTTTAAATGAAAGCTGAGATTCTTGTGTAATCACACAAATCCAGGAACTGCGGCTTTCAGAAGACACCAGATATAATGAAACGGATGATAAAATCATCAGAGTTGGCAACACTATCTGACAACGATTGAAATACCAAAAAGTTTCAACAGGCAGAACATTGGATCAAAACATTGCTTAGTAACACACACATGCACGCTACATTCTATATTCCTCAGATTTTCAAAATGGCTCAGCAATGGCCTAAATCTGCTTGTACTGAAGTCAGTGACAAAAGTCAACTGCTAAGAAATGCCAAGCATTATTGAAAATTCTCTCTTTAAATGATAAACTCCTGAAAGCAAGTATGTGGCTGTCAGACACTATGTAAGTTACTGCTGCTACTCTAAAATGCCGTTATTTAGTATACTATAAAAGCAGACAGGTGAAATCAGAAAAGCAAGTTCCCACAGCCCTGATTCAGAAGGGATAGCAAAACAGAAGGAGTGAATTTTAGAAGAGTTAAAGCACTTTTCATTCTCCAGTAAGAGCAAAAATGAGGGATGTGGCATTACCGGGGAGAGGAAATGGATAGTTACACTGGTTCTACAGTCCTCAGAGTAAAAGTAAGATACAAACCTAAAACAAAGAGTCTTCAAAGTAAAGCCACATGATTACAGAAAAGCTACCAACTGGGCTGCCTGATTGATGCATCATTTACATATATTACCCTGTAGTAATTTCACCACCTATGGGTCGTGGATGCCCTTGATAGAGATAGACCCTGGTTTCTGATAGCTTCTATTATAAGTCCCAAGTATCTCTAAAGTACTTTACCCAGCAGTGACAATGAGCTAAATACAGGTAGTAGCATGATACCAGCTTTGGAAAACCCAGGAGCTTGGGACCACAGAACCAACATGCTGTTGCATGGGGTAGAAGGGCATTACTGAAAGGGAGAAAATGTTAGCAAGATACTGGGCTTATTTTCAACTCTTTACACCAGCTCTGGATCAAGCCCTAACTGGCATGACTCCATTCATGTCAACCAGCTGACGTGAGAGATTTAACCCCTCTCTCTCTCACACACACACACAGGGTGGCATTTTCAAAGCCATCTATAAGATTTGGATGCATGGTTTTCTTTAATTTTTATGGAAACTGGGTGTCCAAATCCCTTAAAGCAGCTTTTGAAAGACCCAACTGTAAGCTTTTAGACATATGCAGCCCAATCACAGACAGTACATGCTAGCTATATATATATATATATATACACACACACACACACACACACAGAGGGTTAAAGAGAATCTTTATTTAGAAAGACCATATTATCCGCCCATGAGCCTAGGAACTCTAAGGATTTCTACTGACTTAAATTAAACCTGCTGGCAAGGGATAAGTCAATCAACAGCAACGAAGCAAGAGTCCTTGCTGCTGAACTCATCTTAGAACAAGGCTTGCTGGCCAAACACTTGTCTTTTTAAGGAGCAGGGAGCTTTTACTTTGGAAAAACGGTTTGTGTCAGGCTGCTTTTAGTTTTCCTATTTCTCTCTTCCATCCCGCCCAGGAGCAAGAGGCAGGACAGACAGCGACTCTCTAAAAATAACTTTGCAGCATAATGTCAAGATAAATACGTTGACCTAACAAGTAATGCCAGCTTTAGTCGCATCTTAATGATGAGATCATTATCTTCTTACCTGAAGTGCAGCAGCTCCTGGCACATGTGCGAGTAGGAAGATTTAAGATTACTCAATGCAAAGAGCACAGTTATTCCATCACACATATCTCAAATTGGGTGTCTATTGGCCTAAATTAACCCAGTGCTACGGAATACCACCACAACAGTGGAACAGTCGCTGTTCCAAGCCAGACACTGAGCGAGTGTGAACGTAACTCTGCTCACTCTCTGCATGCCACAGAACTGGAAAGTGTACCAGCTCCGTACTAGCAAAGTCAGGAATGGAGAGCTCAACGCAGGACTGCAAGGCACTCTGGTCAATGAATCCAGGGGTGATAATACAGAAGGGGCGCCCAGGGGTTGGGCTGCAGGGATGCCCTGTGCTATTAAGGCTGATAGGGGGATTCCATATTCCTTCCACCCTTTTTTAGATCTCAGCAAAAAGCCCGTTCACCCTGGCTTGAAGGTGAAGAGAAATGTGTACACAATCACTGAAATTAGATATAGGAAAGACCTATTTAGGCCATCTAGTTTATCCTCCCCCAGGCCACTGCCAGATTGTTCCCTTCTATGGAATTTGTTGTGCTTTCCAAAGATTTGTAGAATTGCATAGTCATTTTCTGTGACTTTCTTGGTACAGATATATTATTAGGATGGAAGACCAATTAATTACAAAGCGCATATACCAAGGAATTCCTTTACATGGCCAGTGATCATATGGTCAGACTATTTTAAGGATCTAGTTAAAGATCAGTTCAATCTGGGAGCAGTTGATTTGCAAGGAGGCTATATTCCTTTGGGATTTGGCTGGAGAATGACGACGATGGTGCACAGTGGGAACTTTTAATGCAACTAACAAAATTAAAAGAAACTGGTAGTCCCACTCCACATCACTTGATCAGATCTAACAAGCTTCATAAATTTATTCTCTATGTGCCCCTTCCATATATCCACCCCTTTTTTGTGCATTAGCACCACCTGTTGTATAGGTCATATTACTCCACTGAACAAAGTCAAGATTTGTTTGAGCGTCTGGAAGACATTTATGACTGAAGTGGTGCCTGCTCAAATGAACTATCAGAATATAACATCGTTTTCAAGATTCTCTCTTTGCAGCTTTGCAAAATATGTTTGTTAAAACCAATGCTGACAATTCAAACTATTCCTTGACCCTGAAAATATAAGACTGTGGCAAATGCAGTTATTTCTTAACAACAGAACATCAGCACTAAGCGGGATTCTTTTCCATTGCTCCCTAATAATGCTGTTTTGCCCCAAGTCTAATATGCTTGAAGGATTTAAATTTATAATGGTCACTTTAACATTCATTCTGCCCTCAGAATAGATAAGTTATTGGTATTAAAAACACAGAACACAGTGAGGTTAAGAAAACAATATATGCAAACAATCTATGAATTAGCAATCTATGAAATACCTTTTTTCTATTTGCATCACTAATTGTGTCAAAAACAAAAACACTTCTTAAAACAAAGAAACAGTAAGTTAAATAAAATCCATTTTCCCCATGCAACTCTTTGGCCATCTAAAATAACCAATTAAGCAATATATAAACCTTAAACCAGTCTGAAAAGTTATCTTTAAAACTGTTGTGATTTGTCCATCTCCAGAGACAGACTATGAAGAGATGCCACTAAGTCAAGGCATACTTAAACAGATTTCAAGTCTGAGATGTGAGATTTTTGGTCTAATTCCAAAAAATGTTAGCTAGTGTGAAACATCTCTTTCAGTTCTCTTCAGTGGATCTCCCTGGACAACGCTAGATAAAGAGGCAATTTATCATCCAGCTGAAGGTTGTGCGTAATGCATTATCTGCCTTCCACAAGGATCCGCACATTTTGTGCAAGCCCTGTGTTTTGCAGAATGACCTACAGTCCTCCATTTTGAGATACCATAGCAACATGAAATTAACAAGAAGAGAACTGTTAAATGAATAATTTACTGATTTCATAAGAACCTGTCTTGCAATTTATAGTTCTATTATCTTTTATATCCATGTCTTAACTCCTTTGTATAAAAGGCTGCAATCAAGCTGAGTAACATTTGAAAATCTAATAAGCATATAAAAACTCCATGCTCAAAAAGAGAGAAATGTATAGATTGATTTGGCTTCTTGTTGTGTTCACTGCAGGTCAATTCCCACTAGATTTTCTACTGTCTGCCTCCTATAAGAGAAACCTGGGTGGATTATCGAGGGGAGGGGGGTTGGATGAAGGAGAATGGCTTCCTGGAAGTATTTATTCCCTGTTACCCCTCCAAAGAGAAATATTTTTCTTTGCTAGATATTCGGGACAAATCAAGAATGAACCAAGTAGCATTCAGAAGTATTATGTGGCAGAAATACTGTCATCTTCGCTCTACCAATTGTGACTTTAAAATCTCCAAAGAGACCTAGTTATGAGCGAGAGGGAATGGGGGTGAGGAAGATAAGTATAGTTTCAATGACAATTGGGGTATAAAATGTATTTGAAAAGGCTCTTCCGACATTATCCGTGCTACTCTTCTAGCGGCTCAAGAGCACATCTTGTCACTCAGACTCAATTTAAAGGATATTTATAAAGACAATACAACGAAAGATTTATTTTCAGACCTATTTATTTGGGTGGAATAGGTTAGATTATTTTCGTTATATGCCTCTTCAGCAGAACAGATATCTCCATTCGATATACATTACAAGTCGCAGATGAGTTTCCGCAGTGCTGTGGGCTGCAGCTTTCAAACCAAAGAGAGTCAACAGTTTAAAGAACTAGATAAGGAGCCTCTCCAGAAATCTATAGCCAAAAACTCATCTCACTAGCTATGATAACTTTCCTGTCATTGGTTTGTTTCTCAGGTTTGACTCCAATTGAGAGGCTGCCTTTTGGGTTAAAAAAATGAGGAAGAATGTCACATTATTCATCCTAATTTAGGCTAAGATTAACAAAGATACTGAGTGGATCTGAATACCACATTCCCACTGGAACAAAGGTCCATATTTCTTGTGCGGCTTTGGAAATGTTAGCCTAAAATGTTAATTTTAGCCTCTTTTGCAACTTCTTCAAAGCTTGAAAGGAAAGGTCCGTTTCCCTAGCTACAGGTTTTGGTCATAGCTAGGAATATTTTATCACATCAGTTAATTATTTATTAAAACAAAAACAATAAAAGGCTTTTTGTCAGCCATGCTTTGGCACATGCTGGATTGGTATTGTAGGGCTGCCCATCGGTATTGGACTATAGTCACTGGTTGTTACTGTAGAGAGACTTAGAGAACGGGATTTCATATGTTGGCTTGTTATTTTAGAGGTGCTCATTAGAACTAGATAACTAAAAAAAAAAAATCCCAATATTTAAGCATTAGTTATGAGTGCAAGAGATTTATACAAATGTCACCAGCAGACAGAAGATAAAAGGCAGGACAAATATTGGATCTCAACATAAAAAGCACCTTTAAGTAAGAGTCTACTACACAAATATAGCTCCCACAATAATACCAGAAACCGGTTGCTAGGCATATAAATTACCAACGTATCAAAAAACTATCCTGTTCACATCCAGATTTCGGTCTGAAATTATACAGAGCTATGAGAAGGGCAAGTTAAGAAACCACCCACAAAAACACGAAACATGCCGTGACAGAAAATTAAGCGCGCAAGGGAACTTTTCTGATACTGATTTAAGGATAGTAGATTTCAGAGTAACAGCCGTGTTAGTCTGTATTCGCAAAAAGAAAAGGAGTACTTGTGGCACCTTAGAGACTAACCAATTTATCTGAGCATAAGCTTTCGTGAGCTACAGCTCACTTCATCGGATGTAGGATAGTAGAGTACTGCTTGCAGACGGAATTACACATTATGTTAAACAGATATATGAACTTGTTCTGATACATTACACACACAGCACCCGTGCGCACATGGCTTCAAAAGCAGTTTTATCTAGTGGGAAGAGCAACATAGTGGAATTTGGCTCTAGGCATCTACTTCAGGCTCTGTCACTAACTTATCTCAGGCAGATAACAGGGATTTTCAAAGGTGTTTATGGATGTCCACTATTCTCTGGCTCCATTGCAAATCCTGAAATTCTATGGCTCGGTTTACCCACCCGCAAAACAGCAATGCTAACTGCTTCTATTGGGTAAGGTAAAGCTTGTGCAGCAATTTGTCAAAAGCATTTTTTATAAGGGACTGACATTATTCACAACTGAATCATCATGTCAGAGTAGCATTTTTGCCCCGACAGCTCCTCTCTTCTTTACAGCTTCTCTATGTACTGAAGAGGTTCAAATCTCTTCCCCGTCCACTTCACACAGGGGCGAGCTTCCAACTTTGATAATGTTTTGGGGTCACAAAGGAAAGACTATTTGGGCTTCCACAGTAAACACAACATGGCATTGAATGGTTTTTAATTAGTTTGTTAGTCAGCAACCTTCAAAATCCCAGGTAAAAATAAAGTAACCCTTCACCAAAACGGGAATCATGTCAAGCTGTGTTGACGCCACCTTGTTTTGCTATTTTTATTAACCTAACTTGGCAGAGAAAGGAAAATTTGTCAGATTCCAAGAACCCAAGCACAGAAAGAAAAACACTTCAAATCTCCGCTTCTTTTCACTCTGTATTGTTCACAGTCTCTGCTGCTGTCTGAAACACAGCTGGACAACAACAAGCAAAGGCCAGTTAAACCCCGCTCTTAGCAGTCTATCCCCAAATGCCGGTATCTGTCATATCCAAATGTCAGCATCCTTCTATAAAAGAAAAAAGTGAGCGAGCTCACCTGACCAAATCCAAAATGCTACTGTTTTCCAAACTAAAAAATTGTAATAAAATGTTAGAGGAGCAGAGATTTAAGAGACACCTCACTGAAGTCTAAAGGCAGCCCCCATTCAACTAAAACCCCTGAATCAATTCCATTGTCACAGAATTAAGCTGACCAAATCATAATGTTCTAAACTGAGCTTATGCTCAAATAAATTTGTTAGTCTCTAACGTGCCACAAGTACTCCTTTTCTTTAAACTGGAATGATAACCTGAGCGCTCTTTCCAGGCTAGAAAGAGACCACTGCGAACAAACAAGAGGTCAGATAAATCTTGGGTGGAGCAAGGAATTGAACCCAGATCGCACAAGGCCCAATGTAACACCCTAACCTTGGGACCATCCTTCAGTTGATTTATAAATATAGTAAATTTAAACTTCTATGGGATTCGGATTTTCCAATAAATTTCTGAGCATCTCTTATTAAAGACCCAAGTCCTTTAAGAGGCCACTCTCGGCCAGCCACTTCACCAGCTGTTTAATACATTACATACAAAACCAGAAGCATGGCCACTTGTTGAAAACATAGCTGTTGCTAACATCAGAATCTGTGCACTCTGCTCCATACAGATGGGTTCACTGGTTTCAGCACTGTTCTGTGACTCAGGGTATGCCTACACTAGAAAACTATGTCAACCTAAGATACTGTGAAAAGAAAAGGAGTACTTGTGGCACCTTAGAGACCTTCATCCGATGAAGTGAGCTGTAGCTCACGAAAGCTTATGCTCAAATAAATTGGTTAGTCTCTAAGGTGCCACAAGTCCTCCTTTTCTTTCTGCAAATACAGACTAACACGGCTGTTACTCTGAAACCTAAGATACTGTGGTGGCTGTGTGTCAGCGTAATTAAATTTTGCATGTCCACACTATGCTCCTTGAGTTGGCGGTGCGTGCTCTCACCAGCACTTGCGCGGATTTAACTGTCAACGTGGGGCATTGTGGTACGGCTCCTGAAAGCCAGCAACAGTCCAAGTAGTGTCTACACTGACACTGGGTCGACCTAAGTGCTATGCCTCTAGTGGAGGTGGGTTATTAAGTCAGGGTAGCGGGCGAGTTACATCGGCGGGAGTGACATTTTAACGTAGACACTTTCAGAGTTAGGTGTATGTAAGCTGCCTTGAGTAGGCCTAACTCTGTAGCGTAGACCAGGGTAATTCTCTGTCTCCCACCGCTAAGCACATTTTCCAAAGCTGCCTCCTTTTAGCATATACAAGGCATTGCATAGAGGATGAGTAAGCCCCAAGACAAGAGCAATACGTGACAGAACGGAACCGTTCACATGGCAGCATAGAGGTTTTAAGTAGAACTACTCATTATTGTGTCAGGAAGTTTTAATTATGTGCCATAAGTCGCATGGAAACTGAGTGCGCTGCTGGTGACCCCCTGAGTCAACAAGAAGCATTCAACACCCTCTCAGGAAGAATCACTGCAGCTCCTCTGTTGTTAAAAGGTTGCTACGCACTTCAATGAAACCGAAAGGCCAGATCTCTGCTATTACTGCCTAACCTAAAGGCTAAGACATGCTGTTACATTGTTTGCTGTAAATGGCCAACTGTTCAGGTTCTATAGCTTCTTCCAGGAGCTGCTAACCACTAGCCTTAGCTCTGTGTAAAGCTGAACTGGAAGAGACGCTTAGGAACAGAGAACAACTTGACTCTGCACTATAGAGTTCTCTTGAAGAAGACACACAATGCTGTTCCTCAAAAGGCCAACCTGACTTTAGCAGAGGTATACATACACACACAAACCCCTGACCTGCAGCACCCTGTTATTTCAGGCCCAGGCATGCGGTCTTTCGGTGTACACACACACACACACACACGCCCTCCTCTTCTAAACCACACAGCTCTGCTACTGCACCAGTCCTGACCTGTAAACAGGCTTCAAATCCTGGGTTTTTATTGAGACAATGGTATGATTGAGGAAATGAGCACAAGATACTAAACTAGCAACCTGGCTATGATCTCCCGCCTTATATGATTTAGCCAGGATTTGAACCCAATACTTCAGGGCGAGAGAGACTTGTGCAGTAACTCCCTTCATGTAAATATAGGCTAGTATTTGTTAATACTAGGCAGGATGATGCAATTGATACTTGCTGTGCTTCCCAAAACATTTCCTCTTTGGGGGGAACTGCTTCAGTTTTAACACCTTTTTTTCACAGTACCCTCCATCCTAAGAAGAGAAGCCTCCTCTTAGTGCTATAAAATAATAATAAAAAGACGAATTCCAGTTTAACTACTTCTATATTTGATCATGGCCATTTTCTAGGCACAGACACAAAGCACCAAACACTTTAGAAGGAAACCCATTTCAGATCAGCAGAGTCAAGTACTTGAGAAAAAAGAAAAGGAGTACTTGTGGCACCTTAGAGACTAACAAATTTATTTGAGCATCAGCTTTCGTGAGCTACAGCTCACTGCATCGGATGCATTCACTGATGAAGTGAGCTGTAGCTCACGAAAGCTTATGCTCAGATAAATTTGTTAGTCTCTAAGGTGCCACAAGTACTCCTTTTCTTTTTGCGGATACAGACTAACAAGGCTGCTACTCTGAAACCTGTCATTATGCAAGTACTTGAGAGCAGACGGTTTCATTTGCAGGCAGTTTGCAGGCAGTATTCTACGGACCTGCCAGACTTTGAATCCATTAACAATCAGTTTTGTCTGGAAGAGTGGTAAGAAGTCTCAGGCTGACTACATGTACTCTTTGAGGCTTGAATTCCACATTTACATCTCAGGAGTCAAAATAAACGTTCACCGAGGTGTCTTATTAGCACCTGTGGCATCTGACACTACTAAGTTTCCAGCTAGGTGCCCCCTTGCTCCCGAAAATAGCAGAGACAGAAAACTCTTATTAAAAATACAACCATAATGATCCAAAACACTACATCATACAATGGACAGACTGTGGTATATGGGGGAATTACTTGTAGAATTCTGTAACAGGGTTTTTTCCAAACAAGGGAATTCCTTCATTTCAAGAGGCTTCTTTGAAAGAAGAAATTTCTTGTTTCTTTGACTGAACTGAAGATGATTCAGAACATCCATACTCTGATCAAACAAAACATGAAAAAGGTTATATTTATGGTGGGGTGGAGGGAGAAAAAGGAAAAAGAGAATGGTGTAAGACAAACAGGGTTTGTTTTTTTTGTTTAGGGGAAGCTATTTACAGTTCGGTTCATAGCATTTTTTGTTTACCCTAGCACCTTTCAAGCCAAAGTGATCAAAAGTAGTGCAGGTTTCAGAGTAGCAGCCATGTTAGTCTGTATCCGCAAAAAGAAAAGGAGGACTTGTGGCACCTTAGAGACTAACAAATTTATTTGAGCATAAGCTTTCATGAGCTACAGCTCACTTCATCGGATGCATTCTAAATGTAGTGCAGTGGGTCTCAACCTTTTCAGACTACTGAACCCCTTTCAGGATTCTGATTTGTCTTGAGTACCGCCAAGTTTCGCCTCACTTAAAATCTACTTGCTTACAAAATCAGGCATAAAAATACAAAAGTGTTGCAGCAGACTGTTACTGAAAAATTGCTGACATTCTCATTTTTACCATATAATTATAAATCAAATCAACTGGAATATAAATATTGTACTTACATTTTACTACATAGTCTATAGAGCAATATAAACAAGTCATTGTCTGTATGAATTTTAGTTTGTACTGACTTTGCTTGTGCGTTTTATGTAGCCTCTTGTAAAACTCGGCAAATATCTGGATGAGTTGACGTACCCCTGGGAAGACCTTTGCATACCCCTGGTTGAGAACCACTGATCTAGTCGATGGGACCCTGGACGAGAAGTCAGGAGGCCTGAGTTCTATTTCAACTCTACCACTTACCTCCTGTGGGGGACCTTAGATAAGTTGCTTCATCTCTGTCTCTTCCCCCCTCCCCCGCCATTTGGCCGGATCTACATACAAAAATCACATTGGCTTAACATCATACGTTTAGTTAAAAGGGTGCAGCTGTGTGTAACCAGACCTCTGCCAGTCTTGTCTATTTAGCTTCTAAGCATTTCCAGGTAGTGACTTGTCCTTTCTTGGAGGTCAGATGATCCAATGGTCCCCTTCTGGCCTTTATATCTACGAATCATTATTGCCTAGCACAATGACAACATTGTATTACTAATAATGATTTTTCAGAAGAACTCTGCTCCCATTTAAGGCACCCAAATGACAGTTGCTGGCTGATTAATTCTTTTGAAAATCTGGTCCTTAAAGCAATATGCAAACTTTACTGACAGGGATCACACTTCAGCTACCTCTGGTATGAAATGCAGCAGTTTAGCAGTGCTTGGCAACACCACATATCAGACTGATTTCTAAGGTGGTCACTGAAACTCTTCCAGCCACATCCTGATTCATTCTCGAATTTCCTTAGTTTGCAGTGACAACACACAAGGGGGTAAGACTGCTGTCCCCAGTCCAGGAATCAGAATTATACTTCTTGCAGAAATAGCACCAGAGATAGAGAGGCATCTTCATTAGTAGCTCTTTTCACACCAAGCAAGTAACATACAGCACTATTAAAGGGTTGAAAAGTGGATGCAAATCAGAGTATATAGCCCTATATGTTTTTGAATGGCAGACAACTACCATTTTTGCTTGACAATCCTTCCTTAAAGATGAAGGCTAAACTGCCCTTTTGTGCCAATTAAAGGTTCACCAGAACAGAACGACTGCATCCCATCCTGCACCATTGTTAATAAAGGCAATTTTACTCCTCATTTTCTACCCTGCTAAGGGGTCTGGTGGCTTTTTTCATTATTAATATTTTTAAAGAACAGCATGAATAAAATACAGTTGATCCTCCAGGCATTTCAGAAAATCACCCTGCCCTCTTGAACAGCCCAGAATATGCATTGTGAGCGTTCCCCAACAAATAAGCCTTTCCAAATAAAATATCACCGCCTATTGTGAGCATGAAACAGATGATCTACAGAGCCTGATATCTCCAACAATTAAGTGAGCCAGGATATTTCCTGAAGTGGAAGTGGGTGGGGTTATTGAGGTGGTGTGTTTTGAGATTTTTTGTTTTGTTTTTAAACACAGCTCAATCGAATATGCAAGAGCAAAAGCCCAGCAGATTTTAAAAACAAAGAAGAAAAAAAGCTATAAAAAACCCCCAAACATCACAGTCCTTTGAAAAACCATAGAAACAGTTGTACTGCAGTATTGTCTCCACACAAGGGTTCTTAGATGAAGCAAATGTGAAGTGTCTTTGACGCGCTGATGTACCGTGCACCACATCATGGGGACAGATGATGCAGATCGCGCTTTCCCCTGCCCATTTGTATAAGGTTATTTCCATTCCTTTTATTTTTTTAAATCATTTCATTTAACTCGTGTACAAGTTAAATGTTCCGGGCGGCAAAAAAAAACAAAAGAATCTTGTTGCAAGGGATTTTTTTTTTTTTTTTTTTTTTTTTTTTTAAAGAAAACAGAAGCAGAGAAGCTGTTCACAGTTGATCTCATGGCAGATTCTAAATTAACAAAATGGGGGGTTCTTCCATCTCTTGGCCCTCTTTTCCCCCCTGCCATGGTGGTCCAAGGGATCATTTCCTCTGTCTACAGCTTGCTAACCAGCACCATCCTCTGGCTAACAGGCAGCATTCCAAGATACTCCCCTATCCCCTCCTGACAGGCATCACATGCTTTGCAACACCCTCAGCGTTTTGTACAGGCACCCATTAATGTCACACATGAGTTCCTCCTACACATTAATAACATTGGCACAGTGAGGTCCCGAATAGACTGAAAGAGGTCTTTAGCTCATCTCCTTTCCCTGGTTACCGGAAACTCTGCTGACAGTGGTGCTTGTTGCAAATGTCATCCTGGTTAGAGTGGAAAAAACTGGATCAAAGAGGAAGGTCTTGCAGTGTGACCTTCCCGAGCCCGTAAAAGAAAAAACAAAAGATGCAAATAGGCTTGCGTGCGAACAGTGCAAATATCCATGTGACTCCAGCCTGAACCATGTCCCCTTGAGCGAAGTTGTTAATGAAAAAATTTTTCAGATGAAAGCCAAAAGCCCAGTCCATATGAGCTCAGCTGGTTCCATCAGCCTTCTATGATCAAAACCATATTAGGAGCAATAGAAATACTTCTCAGGGGCTGACCAGGGCTTCTGTGTAGTCGCAAGAATGTAAAAAAAGATTTGGTTTTTTTAAGCTGCAATGTGAAGTTATGAAAAATATGCTTTCCCCAGTGTTTGCACAACAAAGATATTTCCAAGTTCACTACAGTCAGCTTAAGTTTTTAAATTACACAAACACGCCATATGCATGTATATAGACACACACACGTATCCAAGGCATTCCACTGTATCCTCTAACAATTAAATCATTTCAATATTGCAATGTTGCCAGGGGCTGCCAAGTTTGAGCTCAGTGTAATCCATAGTTTTGTTTTGTTGTTTTTTTTTAAAAGGAAAATAATTCCTACTGGTCCATGGACGGAAGTGCCCCATGTCAGGAAATGTTTGTTTTTATTTCCTCTGCAGTTGATGAATTTTACTCATGGCAATGGTTTAAAGCTGGACCTAATCCATACAGAAGCTAACCAGAAGCACTTATTTCTCAAATAAATTCCTCTGTTGGGAACAAACTCTATAAAGAAAAGAAATCCTTTCTTACAGTCATGTGAGCAAAATGCTATAGGATAGGAATGAAGTATACTCTCTAGCCTCAAAGTTAAAGAGATGTTGCCAGGTAGTTTCGGGCCCCATAGCAAGTGATTCTCAACCAGGGGTACATATATCCCTGGGGGTATGCAAAGGTCTTCCAGGGGGTACCAGCAACTCTTCTAGATATTTGCCTAGTTTTACAACAGGCTACATAAAAAGCACTAGTGAAGTCAGTACAAACTAAACTTTCATACAGACAATGACTTGTTTATACTGCTCTGAATACTACACACTAAAATGTAAGTACAATATTTGTATTCCAATAGATTTATAATTACACCTCTACCCTGATATAACGCGACCTTATACAACGCGGGTTCACATACAATGCGGTAAAGCTCCGACACACTGCTCTGAGCAGCATGTAAAGAGTGCCGGGCCAGGCTGGGGCTGAGGGGTTGGATAAGGGGCAGAGGGTCTTGGGGCAGTCAGGGGCTCCCCGCCCCCCCAGGGCTAGGAGGCTGGAGCTGTGCGGGGGGACACTTTTGGGGGCCCCGCAGTCCCACGGTGGCCAGGGGGATTAGCGGGGGGTTGGGAGCAGCCCACTCCGCTTCCCTCGCCCCGGCCCCAGCCGTGTCGCTCGGGGGAGGGGGCTTGGGGGAAGGGATCCTCCCTGCACTCACCGCCGGAAGCGGAGCAGCCCAGCCCCTGCCTGCTCCACTCTGCCAGCTCCCAGCCACAGCACTCCACTTCCCGCCGCAGGTGAGTGCAAGACCTTTCCCAACCCCCCGCCCCGCCCCCCAAGCGATATGGCTGGGGCAGGGGCAAGGAAAGTGGGTCCACGTTGCTCCGCTTCCTGCCACTGGTGAGCACGGAGGGCATCCTTTCCCCAACCTCCCCGCACTCACCGGTGGCAGAAAGCAGAGCAGCCTGGCCCCAGCCCTCTCCACTCCGCCAGCTCCTAGCCGTGTCGCTCCGCTTCCCACCGCAGGTGAGAACAGGGGGTGTCCTTTCCCCAACCTCCCCGCACCCACTGGCGGCGGGAAGCGGAGTGCCTCGGCTGGGAGGTGGCGGAGTGGAGCGGGCTGGGGCCGCATTGCTCCGGTTCCCGCTGCTACAGGTGAGTGCCTGTGGGGGCAGGGGTGTGGATAGGGGTCGGAGCAGTCAGAGGACAGGGAGCAGGGGGGTTGGGTAGCAGGTGGGGTCCTGGGGGTGATTAGGGACTGGGGTCTCTGGAGGGGGTGGTCAGGGAACAAGGAATGGGGGGGCCAAAGCAAGTTCGATATAACGCGGTCTCACCTATGACACGGTGAGATTTTTTTATCTCCCAAGGACCACGTTATATCGGGGTAGAGGCGTATATGGCAAAAATGAGAAAGTCAGCAATTTTTCACTAATAGTGTGCTGTGCCACTTTTGTATCTTTATGTCTGATTTTGTAACCAAATAGTTATTAAGTGAGGTGAAACGTGGGTGTACGTAAGACAAATCAGACTCTTGAAAGGGACACAGTAGTCTGGAAAGGTTGAGAGCCACTGCCCTATAGGATTTCTGTTTAAAATATTACCCCACCCAAGAATTAAACTTTAAGAATTTTCATGAAATTTTAAAAAATTCACAAGTGCTAGGATTTGCA
The DNA here is from genome assembly GCF_015237465.2 of Chelonia mydas. Taxonomy (NCBI): domain Eukaryota; kingdom Metazoa; phylum Chordata; order Testudines; family Cheloniidae; genus Chelonia; species Chelonia mydas. The sequence continues at coordinate 8,812,628 of NC_051257.2, forward strand.
CACTTCCCCTGCAGCACAGTACTACTGCATGGGAATCAGAAATTGAAACTGAATAGTCCAATGTGAATGAAATGCAACAAGTAAGCAAAACAGCTGTAATGGTGTAAAGTCCAATTCACAATCAGGTTTTCAGATTTAATCCCTATTTAACAGTACAGAGGGAAGTAATATTTTAAAAGAAGAACGCGTGAATTTTTAACCTAACATGTCTATTTAACATTAAAACAATTGCTTGATACAGAGTTACACATTCGATTGTCACGCAACATATGGCGTAGCTCGCAAAAATCTTCCACAATGAGCCAAATTCAGAAGTAACAGATTATTGTCCTAATACAACATACTCTATGAGCTTTAATATGGGTTAGTCATTACTCCTGCCAGCAGGCTCCTGCGGGTATGTCTACACTACATGACAAACCCAGGTCTGTGGGACCCGGGCTTGAGGCCTCAGCGTTTCTGAGCCCACGTTCGAGCATCCACGCAGCACTGTAAAGCTGGGCTTACAATTGCTAGACATGTGTGGCCTCGTAACTGTGCTAATGTGCCCCTACTGCACTATGCAGACCTTCTAACTCAGGTCTGCAGCTTGACTTCGTCCACACTGCAAACGGCAGGACTTGGATCCGAGGCACAGCAGGACTTGGACTCTGACCAACCCCCTCAACAGGATCCTAGGATCCGGTGCTTGCTGACCTGAGTCCAACTGATGAGTGTGTGGACAGAAGGAGGGCTGGGCTCAGACCTGAGTCAGAGTCTGGGCTTAGACAGAATTAATCCTGGATACCCATCTCCTACAAACCCCAGACACCCTTGCCCCACACCTCGCGGTAACTATTTGTGAATGTAACAGGAGTCAAAGACCATGGATACCGTGGAATTTCAGGCACTGGTGCAGTAGCACTGATGTGAACTCCTAGCATAGACACTGCTCACTTCGGTGTACAATGATTTGCACCAGTGCATTTTACCTTGGTTGGAGGAAAACTGATTCCACTTTGAAACAGAGGTGAACTGCTGCAGAACAAACTGCATTTACATTACGGGTACACATGGGTACCGCTACTCTGTTAACAATTAAATCCCAGGGTAAACCAGCCCAGGCTTGGTGAAACAAACACCCTCAGACAAAGCTTTAACTCGCAGATACTGTTTCTTAGTTCAGCTGTAAACAGTGTAAATTTAAACTCCATTCAGGCACCCATCAGATTAGAAAAATTCCCCAAATGCTTCGTCTAGCCAGTGGGTACCAAGTGGGAAAAGGACATAAAAATAAGCCTCATCTCTGTAACAGGAGGTCAAGAGATGCCAGGCTGATGCCTGCACTTATAACACTCTGGCTAAATGCACCCATCGGGCCCACATGGAGGATAAGAACCAGCTACCGCTACCAGCTCGGGGAGTGATTCTTTTAGCTCAAGTAGCAGAGGCCAGTGCTTCTGCTGCTGAAGCTCCTGTGCTTGACCCCGCGGACAGCCCTCGATGGGATGGGGGGGTTATAAGAGAGGCACTTTGTGATGGGTGGTCATGTGTCGGGGAACGTGTCAGATGGCGTGGAAGGGATGAGGTTTAGTATTAGGAGCTGTATTGGGGAAAGGAAAGTGAGGCCAAGATGTCCCTATGGGAGACCAGCAGCCTGCGCGGCAATATCCTTCTGTCTTTCAAGCAAAGTACGGGAGAGGTGGGGATTGAACCGGATCACCGTCTCCCCAAATAAGCCAAGGTGATACCTCTTGATACATGCCCTGCACTTCCCATGCAACCTCCCTACAGATGGGGCAAGATACCACTCTGCTGAGCCCACTACTGCTCTGTCAACTTCAACCTCACTGAAGAATGAGATCTCAGAACTGGGTCATGCCCGTACCCTAAGTATGAGCTACCTTCCTTTCTGAGCCATCGCACGGGGCACTTGGCAGGTAAGACCAAGAGACCACCACCACATAGTGCAGCCTGCCAATGCAAAGTGCATTCAGCCCTTTAACCCTTTTCTTCCCCTCCTGAGGTGGGCAGGCGCACCCAACGCTGTGTGGACTGAAACATGCTCCATGTGGATCATCTACTCTGTACCCTTGTTATTTGCAGCTAAGTGTAATGGAAAAAATTGACTGTTCGCTTGGTGCAATAGGGCATGACTCTGTTTACACAGAAATAATAGCTAAACAGTGATGGATTCTAAATCTCCATTACAGTGAGAGATTTGAAGGAGTAAAGCAGTTAGAAAAATAATTGGTTTTCTTGTTTAGCTTTAAAAAGCCTTTACACGTTGGCAAATTGAGGAGGCTCTTCACTTTATTTTGTTTTTCTTGGGGGTTTTATTTTAACAAAGAAAAAAACCCACCTCAGCCAATATAAGGAGAGGGAAAGGGTTCAGTCCTTCGCCATTAATCCAGAAGGTCAAGGGTTGAAAATACCAGGAGATGCCAGACTGTATTTCACAAACACCTCTGCGCAGCTTCGTAGCAGGAGCAGGGATGTGTAACCTGCGTGAGTACATGAAGGAGCTCTCGCTAGATATCAAAAACGCACCTCTAATAAATGCTGAAATAGGCCAGGCTTGGATGGGATAAAAACATAAGCTAAAAGAAAAACCTTCCAGTGTTAAACCTGGTATCTGCAGGGCACAAGATAGCAAAACCTGGCACTAGATAGCTAAACCAATCCTTAGCACGCACTCTGTACTTTGAATCTCTAGATTAAATGGTAAGAATAATTTGAGCTGATGAGAAAATTTTTGAAATTTGTCAACCAAAAAGCAGGGACAAAAGCAGGGACAGATTTTTGCTTTTAAAAATCCCCCATTTTTCAACCAGCTCTAATAATTAACCCCACTTTGCAGACTGAGAAACTGAGGCATGCAGCGCTGAAGAAAATTGCCCGAGGTCACACAGTGGCCCAGAGAGAAATAGAATCCAGGTCTCAGTACAAACTGTCAAATCCAACCTTCAGCCAGCCACCAAACTAAAGTGGATTTAGCATCTCCTACAGGCAAAGAAAACTGCAGTAAAACGTAGGTTGCCCATACTGAGACACTTATGCTCCTGCAGGTATGGGAAGAAATCTATTACAGACCTACATAAACCACTTGCCTTTACAGGCTGCCAGGGTAAAATGAAAGAAAGTGTTGGAGGTACCAGGAAACTCCTCATTGCTCGCTTGGAAAAGAACAGGTTCCATCTTTCCGTCATGTAGAAGAACCCTGACGAGGTCCCAGAGATACTCTCTTTGAATGAGAGGAGAGCGAGTATCGGGGAGAGTCATGCAACATTTGAAACCTTTAAGTATGTCTACACTAGGTATGTAAAATGTTAACCAGTTAACCGGCAAGCGTTACGCTTACCAGTTAACCGACCTTAAGCGTTAATCCCTGGCCGCACTGTGCCGGCCAGAGCAAGCCCAGCCCCTGCCTCGCCAGCCAGAGCAACCCCAGCCCCTCTTCCTTTAATCTGTTAACCATTTACATGATAGAATTTTAATCATTTAAACAGTAACTTTGTAAACGATATTTACATCCATAGTCTACACAACAAATGAAGGTGTGACTGCAGGGTATCCATGCTAGCTTTAACCTAGCTAGCGTGGGTAAAACACGAGTGAAGACATGGTGTCAGAGGTTTTACCATGGATTAACGGCCCCAGTACAAGCCCATCAAGTACATACTGGGGAGATAGCCCATGCTAAAGCCTGTGCACCTGCGCTCCCATGTACTCACAATTACTGTTACCCACAGTAACAAGATTAAAGCTAGTCCAAGTATGCCTATCCCCGCTATAGTCACACCTTAATTTGCTGTGCAGATGTTCCCCTACATAGGTATGAAGTGTGCAATATCCTAAAAATTACATTCTGACTTTGTTTCAGAGTGGTAGCCATGTTAGTCAATGCCCCTCTGCCATGTACATTGGCCAAACTGGACAGTCTCTACACAAAAGAATAAATGAACACAAATCAGATGTCAAAAATTATAACATTCAAAAATCGGACGGAGAACACTTCAACCTCCCTGGACACTCAATTACAGACCTAAAAGTCGCAATTATTCAACAAAAAAACTTCAAAAACAGTCTCTAAGGTGCCACAAGTACTCCTGTTCTTTATACGAACTAAAAACTATTTCCCCATGCTAATTTTCCACCTACTGTTACTCACACCTTCCTGTCAACTGTTGGAAATGGACCATCCTGATCATCACTACAAAAGTTTTTTTTCTCCTGCTGATAATAGTCCACCTTAATCGATTGGTCTCATTAAGATTTGATATGGCAACCCCCATTTTTTCATGTTGTGTGTGTGTGTGTGTATCTTCCTACTGTATTTCCACTGCACGCATCTGACGAAGTGGGCTTTAGCCCATGAAAGCTTATGCTCAAATAAACGTGTTAGTCTCTAAGATTCCACAAGTACTCCTCGGTCTCTATCCTGACTTTGGAAGCCTGGCTTTGTCTTTCAACTGTATTAACGTCTCTCATTAGAAAAAAGAGAGACGGGGTGGCTAGCAGGGTGTTCCCTGTAAGAGCTCTGGAGCTTGCTTCCCCCTTTGGTCAAAAATAGTCTGCATTTGGTGACCTTCTGAGCACACTGTTGAAGACCTCTTTTGGGGAGGGTTTCTGGAGAGGGCTGAGGGCATGCTTCCTAGTCGATGAAAGGGGCAGAAAAAGAGTTCCTGTTGAAACCACTGTTCTAAGGAACTACAGAATCCCTCTTCCTCTTCTCACACAGCCTCATGCTATGTTGGGACCCCCCAACCCTTCCCATCAAGCATTTTCAAAAGGTCTGCAAAGCCTCATCAGGGTTTCTGCAGCCAATCTCCTCCACCAAACAGCATCAACAATCCCAATCTCCCTGCCTGTGCACAGCAGGCTGTTCCAGTGAGCTGGAATCCTGCTGAGCCAGCAAAGGCAGCCCTGTCCCAACAAGGAGGGAACCAAGGTATTTACAATTTTTAGGAGACAGAGGAGGAAGACGTGCATAGTGGGGGGTCTGGTTTAAAGCTCAAACATTTCAAGCGCATTTCATTTTGAAGCGGGACTGAAACCTTGGCATCAGCTAACTAGAAAAATTTAATAAAAAAACCGGAGTCCTCTCGGTAATGGGAAAAATGCAGACACTTACAAGTTCAGAACCCTCTGGGATGCTCCTGAATATTTTAAAGAATAAGGGAGAAGGGGAGATGCTCAGTGTTTTCTGAAGGCAAAGACCTCTTCCCCCCGCCCCTCTGTTCCTTTGAGGCAGTTCTTTGAATTATTTAGCTGTGCTCTGATTATATTTGGTGATGAAAGAGGGTGGCGGAACCCACAGAGTGGGCTGTGGGAGAAGACGGCTGGTGACATTTGCGATATCTATGTGGAATATTTTAAAGATCCCAAGCGCGCCTGTTTGAAATCGCACAGTCTTTGCCAACAATGGACCAAGGAGCTCTCCACACTGCTTTAGGTCATATTTACATACAAAAGAGCAGCTGCTGTGCAGCTATTATGCTACAAACTTTTCATTTGTGACCCATGGTGGGTCTGGGAGAGGAGAGGTTAGCAGCGACTGCAAAGAACCTATTGAGACCCTATTAATTTTTCAGGAATTCTCAGACTTTGGCCTTTTCAAAACCTGGCGGTGCAAAGGAAGAAGGGGTGGGGGGGGGGGATTCCACTTATGAGTCAGTCTCTCTCAAAAATCCTCTCTCCTTCAAACAGTTTTGTCAAAATGGAGAAATGAATAGAGGCTGATCTGAACTCATCTTGTTCCCCAATTAGAAGGGAAAAAATTGGATTGCTGATTGAAATGACAAGTGGCACCTTTTCTAAGGGGAATGGGCTCAAATACACCAGCATGCTCCCTTCCCACCCTCCCCAAAATAAAAAGAAGTTTCTCTCCATGTTCCAATTTCCAGAAATTTATTCCAGTTGTAAACCATTAGGTGCCATTTTTCAAATCAACCTTACAATTCAAAAGCACTGAAAGCGTTTGCTGCCTAATAAACTCCGAAAATCTTTCACCAGCTCACAGCTGAGCAAACGTTATCTAAAAAACATCTTAATAAGGCTCTTGCTATTCTTTCACATTGCTGCTTTTAAAAAGAGAGACTGTTTAAGAGAATGTAACCCAAGTGGCTTCAGGAAGTGGTAGAGGAAATTCAGTAGGGGGCGATCTTCCATTTGAATTAGTGCTGAATGAATGCCCCAGCATGGCGCATTAGCTTGTGATGCACTTCTTCTTCCTCTGTCTACTCTAGAAGACCTACTGACTGTCAGATCAGAGTTTAGTCACAATTATTGAGTGGTGCTAAGCACAGTTTGTCTTTGTGTCTTTGTCTTCGGGGCATTGGTTCAGCTGGGCCGTGTTGCTGACTCCCATATTATCATTTTCTCTAGTCTAGGGTAGGGCCTTGGATGGGACATAATATGAAGATTGTGACTGTGTTCTCATCACTGAAGATCTTGTGGCACGTTTTATAAGATTGTAAGTTCTTTGGGGAAGAGACCACTTTGTTCTGTGTTTGTACAGCCCCTAGCAACAGAGTCCTGGTCCATGACTGGGCTCCAGAGTGCGACTGCAATACAAATAATATATAAGGAGAATGTCAATAGGGACATTTACTGAAATGCATGAACTGCCCTGTACTTGCAAGGAGATCAGAAATGCCTTTGTTTCTACTGAAACTATTGTGTTGTGCCACTTGATAACGTTAAACTTTGCCTACCCCAGGTGCTAATATCCAGGGAGGTGATGACAGTTGAATGGTGGGCAAAAAATCTATCTACACAGACACAGCCCAGATAGCTTTCCTACTCTACCTCACTGTATCCATTCAAACAGCATCTGGATGAAAAGTCTCATCAAAATTTAAAGCAATTGTGTTCTATATATTGGTAAGTAGGGAACAGGTTTCAATGAGTGGCACAAGCCTGTAAGGGGACACATGGTGCAAAACAGTCTCTTCTGTTTGACAGGCTAGGATAGCAAAAGAAGCTAACTTTACAGAGGAATCCCTTCCCCCACCCTTCCAGTTTGTAGTTCATACCATTGCCAAGCAGCAAATTGACCAGAAAGCCGGTGGTACACTTGTGCAAGACAAAACGAACTCCTCACCTTGTACAGATCACTGCCCTGTGAAGAGATGTTTTTGGGTGCCTAGCACTCGGCGTACTCAGCTTTTGTCACATCCGGAATTTCTGCATCTGAAAGGATCCAACGGACCCCCAAGGAAGAAAGCAATTGCTAATGGTACACAGATGGGAGCAATGGCTGCCTTTCTCCCTATTCTCCTGTTCCCCCCAGCATCTACGACTCAAATATCTTAGAAGTGAGCTGCAAAACGAAAGAGTGGGATCTGTGCCTTCTTTACTGCATACAGTCCCTCCCTCCCCGCAAATAGATTTTATTTTCTCTGCTTGCCCTTTTACATTAGAACATGAGCGCCCCAGCCAGAGTTCATGATTTACCCATCTAGCTTAGATATTTATATGACCCCCCATCACTGCAGTATCCGAGTGCCTCACAATTTGTAATGTATTTATCCACACAACAGAGCAGTGCTATTTATAGAAGAGGAACTGAGGCACAGAGAAACTAAGTGACTTACCCAAGGTCACACAAGAAGTTTGTGGCAAAGCAGGGAATTAAACCTGTGTTGCTTAAGTGTCAGGCTAATACCCTGACCGCTGAACCTTTCTTCTTCTCTTTCTTTATGGCAAGATGGGAGCAGGTGTCCAAATTCTGTTGCAACATGGGGTCATGGTGTGGAAGAGTTTCAGAACTACTGTATTAGAAAGTCAGCACTAATCCATCTTGGAAAACTGTACTGGAGAACTGGTAGACATCAAGATTTCAAAGAAGTGAAACTTGATGAAGCCAGGAAGTGATTTTTTTCCCCCATTCCAAATGTGTTTGTTTTTGTTGACCCCAATTTACTCATAGACCCTACAATCAGATGGCTGAAAAGCAAGATTTAACATCTACTTTCCCCTTCAATTAAGGGCTCAGAAAACTCACAATATGCATCTGAGACACCTAATGAGTTCTCCACAGACCCAGGGGAAACCACACACCACTTGTTAGCCTCATAGTTCTAAGGTTTAAGAAAGCCTCATTAAAAATATTTGAGGACTTCTTTATACATCAGTGAAGAAGTGAAGAAGGGCATAAGCCTATTCACCTCCCCCGCAACTTCGTCCCACTCCACCTCTTCTTTTGCAGGTCATTTACGTTTAATTGCCTGTAAAGACAATGCCATGTGGGTCAGAGAAGGATTTTGCCTCTCTTTTGTAACTTAAACTAAGCATAGGTTTTATAGGATGGCAACAACAATGAGAGAGAGAGAGAGAGAGAGGAAAAAAAGCAGCAGCCAGAAGTTCTCAAATTTGCTCGTGTGTAAATGAAATGGTTGAATGCTTTTTGAAGAATGCTCTGAGTGTGGAGAGCACATTTGCCAAGCTTTAAGCTCTGAACCAAGTTTTATAACCAAGATCTAAAGCCCTGAAAGAAAAAAAAATAGGCTTATAATGTTAATGCTGACAGATTTACCTTCCGTTTTAACAGAACGTCTCTATACTTATGAACAGAGAGAGCCACACTCTATAATCAACACTTACTCAATATCCACTTGATGATGTGAATCTCCCAACCCTGCTTGTACGAGCAGTTTATAGGAATTACAAAGGCTGAGTTAGTGAGCATGGTGGGGATTACAGAAGGGCCACAGTTCATTCTACTTCTGCATAAACAAAATATGACCTTGATTAAATTAATAATAACTTGGTATTTCATTTAAACCGCTGCCTGACAGCGGCACAAGCCAGACAGATAACCACCCACTCTCCACCCCTATGTGGATGAATGGACTATAGTGTTTTCCATCTGTGAAAAGACTAAACAGCCTCTTAGCAAGATTAATTTTTAATAAGTCAGCACTTTGTATTTATGTACTTATTAAAATTTAAGACACTGAGTCACTGACCCCAGTAATTTTTCAATTGTTCAAATGATGAAGTCTGGGTTGGCTAATTACGACTGAACAGCTGTTGGAGACGACCTTGTGATCAGCAGAAAAAAGTGATGAAATGCTGTCAATCTACTGAGTTCTACAAGTTGTTGTTTTTTTTATTTTAAAAACTTAAAATAAGTTCACGAGTTAACTACATAGAATAATTCAGAGGGCTATTTGGGCAAGTCTAATAAATGACAGCCCCCCGTTACACATGTATGGGATCCTTGCAAGCCTCACCTTTGCTGCCACCATGTAAATTCAAACACCCATGCAAGGCAGTTCCCATCCAAAAGGAACAAACAAAGACGAAAAGCGGAGAACTGAATGGCACACAGCCCCAAATGCTTACAAAGGAAATGCTGCCTCACAGAGGCCATTAACACCTACTCCTGTCTCTGGGGTGCGGGCGGGGGAGGGGGGAGGGGGGGGGAGAGAGAATCTCTCAGAATTTTAAAAGGATAAAAATAAAACCTGGGTCCCAGAGTTGACCCGGCAGAAACTGAAGTACTCCCTGTAACAGCAGCAAGTGTCTGGTGAACAGTCAAAAATCTTCTGGAGATGTCAGTCTTCAGCAGTTTCTGGACTAACTTTTTGGAATAGAGGGAAAACAATTTCTAGAACAGTAACTAGCAGAAACTCTCTACTCTTCAAACAAAAGGGACACATCTTCAAAAGTTGCTGAAAATCAGAGTTGGGGGGAGGAGACATCTATTTGCACCAGAATATTTACAACAGCTGTTTGGGTGTAAATGATCAGCCAGATGAAAACACTTGAAAGAGATAACCTCCCACCCGCCTCCATATACAAAAGGTCTGATTCTTCTCTTGCTTCCCCTAGAGTAACTCCAGGGACTTGTATGGAGTCTTTGTCTACTCTAGAAAGGGAAGGGTTTTCCAGTACAGCTATACTGGCAAACCGTTTCTAGTGGAGAGACAGTTTGTACCCACAAAATAAATATTTTTCCAGTATAGCTTATAACAGTTACCTGAATGAAACAAGCTGTATCAGCAAGGGGGCTTTTTGAGGGTATAACTGTGTGTTACACTTGGAGGGTTTGCAGGTATAGCTATATCATGTGGAAAAAAGTCATACCCCTAACTCACACAGCTATGCTGGCAAAACTTTTTGCAAACAAGGCCTAAATTACTCCCCATTTAAACAAGTGTAACTAAGAGGAGAATTAAGTCCAAACACTCTTGGAGTTGCAACAGCACTGGTTAGAATTCTCCAAGCTTTTAAAAATAGGTAAGAATTCTTTTGAACAGAATTGTAAGACCACCAGCTAACCGAGAGTGACGAAATCAGCGTGGCAATTAAACAAGGCTGCTATAGTTACCAAAAACCAAACAGTAGTGTTATACAATGCTGAGACTCAACATGAACAGCTCACGGGCTACAGCGGGAGTTTTCTGTGATCCACAAATATCCCATATACCAAAAAAAAAATCCTCCCACAAAGTGTTTGGAATTGATGATTTCTAAAGCAATTACCAGCACAATGTTAGGAATGTTAGCATTGGGGCTGAATGACTAGTGAGAAAACACAGTGGTCTATTACTCAGATTTGAGACAGATCATCTGAGTAATAGGCTGCCACAATCCTTGCTAATGTTTGCTGAATGCTAGTCCTTCCAAAAATGGCAGGAACTGAAGAGAAAAGAAACCACACTATGTTTGAAATATGCAGGAAACGGTAAAAGGTAAATGGCATTTCCCTTTGAATGACTGCCTAAAAAAAATACTTGTATCAAGGCACATCATCACATACCTTCCCACATTGTTTTACTGTGGAACTTCTGCAAGGGTAAGTAAATAAGTTTTAAAGAGGGGATGTCTTCTGTTTAAAGAGTCTTAATTTTCCTACTGAAGACTGCAATCTGGGCCCTTTGGTAACAAAAACATGTTTTAAGGGATGAGAACACTGGATAGACACTTAATATGATTTTCTGCAATTAGAAGGGGAGACAGGGCTCTGCCTGAAATAAGTTTGCCAATTAGGCCTGAAAGGAAAGTTACTTAATGCACTGAGATTCTGGAAGATATCCTTCACCCTTTGCATACAGCAGTGTTTGTAAATTATATGAGCACTTAAGAGGTTTTGGGTTTTGTTTCAACAGAAGATCCTTAACTGTTAATACACACAACACACTTCAGCATCAAGTTTTGCAGATCCTTATTTAGACTTAACATATGTTTAAAATGTATACACACATACTCAGGGACCGAAGCGCTCTCTCTGTGTAGATACAGTAACATGGTAAGACAGATGCCCTCTTCTAAACTTTTATCTGATTCAACTGCAGTGAACAAGCTGGGCTTCGTCTCCCAACTATGTGTAATTATGCACTAGCAGATGTTTTTATTTTTTGGGTGATGGTAATAAAGCATTATCTACTAATTCAAACATGCATCAGCAAGAGCAGCTTTCTGCACTTCATTATGTTGCCCTATTTGTGCATGTGCATGCGTGCGTGCGTTGTTTCAGATCCACAGTCCCTCACATCTGCCACTGATGAGCCTGTGTTGTGTTTATGTTGGAAGAACTGTACACAACGAATATTTTTTAAGGTGGCCTTCGTTTAGAGAGGATATCCTTTCAATAGGGTGGATTCTTTTATTCCTCACTCTGCTGCGTACAAAATAAGCAGAAAAAAATTGTACTTCTCTACCTGGGAGCATTTAGGAGAGCAGCTACAGTGCACATATACCTGGGTGTGTATGTTTGTAAGCGTTTGAAAGGGTACTATGATTTCAGATCTTCCTTCAAGTCAAGACCTGTGGGTGACTGGTAATGCCAGGTGGTTTTTACTTCCCATGTACATACTTGGATCTCTTTTGCACCACATTATTCCCCAGAGATATCAGGCCGTCCCCTAATCCTCTGTTGTCACCTCCTTATTGCAGAAAGAGGGTTGCTCTGAAAATCCATATAAAGCTGGCACCAGCATATGAATGTCACATATGGTTATGAATGGATGACCAGCTAAAACGTATATATTTAATTTTAGAAAACACTGATCCTAAAAACTCTTTAACACAACCCTTGACTGGCACACAACAAACAACAACATTATACCAAGGTTGAACCTAGGACAGTTTCTCACCAAAAAAAAAAAAAAAAAAAAATCTGAAACATGTCACCGAATCAAATCCAGACACTCCACATAAAAGATTTACTGCACCTTTGACCTATCAAAGAGAAGCCACTAGTTAAGAGAAACTTCAGCACCTTGGGGAAATACTTCTGTTCTTTCTTTATGGCTTTGTTCTACAGTAGAACATTCCACACAGCTGGAACAGAAAAAGGACCTCACTACTGCTCTCTATATGGCCATCCAACAACCTTGCAAGAGTCTGAAGTCTACAGCTGTTGAAAGAAACCACCAACCGAGTACCATCCCGAAAACAAAGCAAGAACTGGCATCCAGCTGGCAGATCCACAAAGCCGCCTCCTCTTTTCCTGGCCTAATGAAGACAGCTGGCCTAATGGAATGTGTCTTCCCTTAGTGCAGCTAGTTGCTGGGAATACCCTCAATCTTTTCATGCAGACATACGATGGCATCCCCCATATGGCCAGCATAGATGTGGGAGGGTCACAGCTCTTTCTCAGGGCCAACCAGTTGGATCAACATTGATTCTTCCTAGAGGTCCAGATGATTGACTGCACACGAAAAAGGAAGGTGTCTCCTTCAGGAACAATGGAGCTTCCTGTGCAAAAATACCCTGTTCCTGGAAGGAAAAATATCTATACACCAAGATTAGATTTACCTAAAGCACTAGGAAGGAAAAGTGCAGTGGTCCTAACTTTAGACCTAGGGCCAAATTCCAGACCACTGAGGGCCAACCTAGTGACATCACATGCCAGAAACAAGTCTCTGATTTCCAGCCTCCAAACTGGCTTGGAGACTAATTTTCTTACCACATGACTTCACATCACATGCTGAGAGGTTGCCATGTAGAAGTACTGTAGCTGCTCTCAGAGTTACCTTGATATCTGGAGACTGCTAGAAGATCTTCATAATAAGCTAGTAAATGTATCAATCACTTACAAGTCAAACAGGTGCCCCCAATCTATTAGGCGGTTGAGAAAAAGGTTATCAAGCTGCTACTTCAAATTGAGGTAGTCAAAATGCAAGTCTGAGCTCAAAGCAAATTAGGTTCTAGCACAGTGGCAGAAAGGGGAATGTCTTCGTTGCATATACACTGCAGCAGTTGTCAAGTATTCTAAGTTCTGCCTAAGCATCTCTGAATCAGCCAGCAGGGTGTCATGAACAGTTCTAAAACCTAGAAGAAGTTAAGACAAAGAAGAATCCAGCAGTGCCACAACATAAGAACGTATATGATCCTGTCAGCCTCTCTTGTCTATCTGCCACACCAGTGCTGTAAGAAAAAGGTCTCGGGCTTGCTTTGAAGCCATGACTCTTGTGAATGAGACACTGCCTAGGCTACAAAACAAACAGAAGGCACCCAAAGGCACGAATGTGTCGTCTCTGAACTAGCGGCTGAGTGACAGTGCATTGGCGGAGATTTCCCCTCTAGCTAGATGGATGGATCCAAGCATACAGACATGGTATTATTTAAGTAGCAATTATTATTTCAAACATGGCTGTGGTAGGAAAAAATTGTTAATTCTTTGGTTTTTTTAAAAGAGATCATGCTGTGCCACATTCTTCTCCATGGATTTCCATCTAAAATTTACCCTGGTATACAAGTCAGAATTTTGTTCCGACCCACAATTTCCCCCATGCTTCCTCCACTTGCCCGAGACCTGAAAAAACTACGCTGCCTTTCCTACATCACCGCTACCACCAGGGATTCTAAAACCAAAGCCTACCTAGCAATTGGCATGATGAAGCAGGGAGCAGATGAGAATGCAGCTCTGATCTTCTGCAGCTTCATTGATTCTGCAGTGTCAAAAGGAGGGAAAACTTTGTTCTTTTAGAAACTCAACAGAAGCTTGGAAGAAATGCTGGCTGGTGGCACATGTCAGCAAACCTGCAGCCAACAGCAGCAGAGGGAAGAAGTGGGCTCACCAGACTCTGGCTGAGCTCCAGTAAAATGCATGAAAAGACAGCTCTGCAGAATTATTGAGGCAGGGGATACACACAGGGGCACTCCAGGGCAAGTCCTCAGAAGTCGCCCAGCTTTGGCAATGCACGTCAATGATCATTTCTATTACTAGCAGGGATAATTTGCATGAGGCACAAGCGACGAATGCAGGGTGGGTGCTGGCTGGATTCCACAGCTGGTGTAGCCTTTAGTGAGAGCTTATGAGGAAGGGATGGGTATACTACTTCCGCAAATATGTGCAAAACTTACCTAGCTTTTTGGCTGTCATTTTTCTGACCAGACACCTTTGAAGATTTCCATTGTCCGTTTCAACGTTAGATGTAGAAAGGACAGGAAAGCCCAGCAGCCTCGTTGTCTCTTTTTGACAAACAGGATCAGAAATAGGTTTAATATAAAGATGAAAAACCCTTTTTGGTCAGAACAACAAGAAGGTAACAAGGGGAAACCCTACACAGGAAAGGATTTAAGATTTCCACTGTCTAGAGATCCCAAACGTCTCTTCCAATATTGCCAACTCTGAGAGTCCAATAACCCTGAGTCAAGGACCCCCCCAAATCATGAGATTTTAACACAAAAACAGTACACTATGTGTTTTATATTTGCCTTCTGCATTTTTTTTTTTAATAAAGACTTCAGGGTGCTCTCATCATCATTTCAAGATTTTCTCTGCAACCATGAGGACTATCAACTTACTAATCGGCAGCTGAGATTCTCATATAATCATACACCTTCAAAAGGCAGGGCTTGACAAAAAATACCAAATATGGCATGTCTTAAGCTAAAACTATGAAAGTATTTGTTGTTCTGTCGTACTTATCCCCCATCACAGTAGTATCTGAGCGTTTCACAATCTTTAATATATTCATACCCACCTCATCCCTGCGAGGTAGGGAAGTTTTGTGCCCAATTTTACAGATAGGGAACTGAAGCACAGAGAGACTAAGTGACGTGCTCAAGGTCACACAGGAAGTCTGTGGCAGAGCAGGGGATTGAACTCAGGTCTAGAACCCTAACCACTGGACCATACCTCTTCTCATCTTCACTAAGAGATGATACAAAGTACCTTGTTCTAACAGCCTATCTAGCAATAACAAAGACATTACTCCCCAAAGAACGTTTCCCATCCTTGAAATGACCCCAAAGCTCCTTACAAGGTGCCTTTAGATATTTATTCCTGCTTTGATTTATTCTGTTGGAAAGCTGTATTTAAAAGATTTTTTTTAAAAATGCACTTGAAGATGACAGCTTAACTGTCAAAAGGATTGAGAGCAAAAGCTCCTGTACCTCCATTAAACTATAACTGCTCAACAATTCTGGCAATCTGCTCTGAGGACTCCTGACAACGGAGCAGATATAAAACACACTCAATCCCGTAGGCTTTTATGCCGCCCCTAGTACCATGTTTCTGTGACACCTGTACTGCTCCTTGACTAACCAGATTTTATATGTAAGTTGTAACTCCATAGTAAGGATGATTGTCGCTTAAAGTTTTAATGAGTTGCCATCTGTACTCTGCATTGAATAAATGGAGATTTTTCAGCTACCAGGCTGCCCAAGAGTTTAAAATGTACAGGTAAAAATGTTACTGGGGATATGGAAGGATAGTTCCCTTCCCCTAAAATGAATTGTTTGAACTTTACAAGTAGATATGTGGGCTGCAGAAAAAAAGAACACATTTTGAGTCCTTTCAGCCTTAAGAGGGTCCTTTAAATTATCATCTATAAGGATCACAGCTCTTACTGGCTAGCTCTAGACCATTAGTAAAACACAAAGCTTATTATCTCATCCAAGTTTAAAGAGATCTTTGTGCTTTTCCATCCATGCCCCGAGTTACCAAAATAAATTCAACAAACCAGGCTGAGTAAGAAAAATAATTGCATGGATAAGAGGCTCTCTCAATTTTATGGACAATGAAAAGCCAAGCTTTTGTCCCTAGAAAGTTCACAAAGTCATACATCACCCAGGCTGGCATGTTTACTTCTGAAGTATCTAGAATGCTGCAGCTGGTCTCAAAGGATTTGAGAAAGTAGGAGCCAACAAGGAATTTTTCATTAACAACCTGGAGAGCAAAAATCAATGCTCCCCCAGTGTAGTGTCATTTCAGTGGAGAAGAGGGGGAAATATAAGGAGGAGAATTCTAACACCACATATATTACAGGCAGCCTGCCAAGCTACAAAACACACTGTCTCCTCGTGTTCATTGCATCTCATACATGATTTTCGGAGCTTTTTAATTGTTTTTAAATAAACTACCTACGTGTGCATGGATTAGAACAATAGCTTTGTTTTTTGTTCTTTTTTTTTTTTTTGAACATCGAAGCTGCCAGCAGAGGGATGCTGATGAAAAAACCATGGCAGCCAGACCCAAAGAAAGAGAGTGAGATTGAGATTTTGGGCTGTACCACCAAGAGGAACAGTACAGAACTCTGACCCCAACGGGATCTATGCTGCTCTAGGGCTGGGGAGGTCCCTGGCATAATCTGGTCTGCCTTGGGGTCTGTTATGGCAGCCTCCTGGAATCTCCGCAGCACTGAGAGCTCTGGCCATGCCCTGACACACCTCTCCCACCTCCAGCTCCTTGGAAGACAACCACAGGGTTTTCGGGCCCCTTTAGACAAAATGGGGGCAGATCTTACCCAGAGAGTGGAAGGAAGCTCAATCCATGTTTTTAAAAGGTGTTTTACATTCCCCCAAACTATTAGACACACATTTAATCTTGCAAAACCAATTTCCCTGGGAAAAATTAAATTCAGTCCAGACCGAAAACATATTTGGCCTATTCTCTCTCTCTCACTCACACGCCTAATTAATAATCATTCATTAGTACTATTAATAAAAATAAATCTGAGAAGCAGTTTGCTTTCTACCTGGCTTGCAAGCAAACAACGAACTCTAAATTTGTCCTTTTGCTGTTGAAGTGTTAATTGATGATCTTTGTTGTCTAATAAACCCATTTGAAATCACACTAAGAATGAAAATGCAAAATAAGTTGTATTCATTATGTTGGTATATTTTTAATCAACATTTTCTTGGGTTTATAGACTGAAAATTGAAGTGACCTTACCTGAAAAAATAAATAAAAAATCCCTTCCATCAAGCAAATTCCCAACACTCCTTTGCTCCTTCTAGACATACAACAAGTCTGAAGTTAGCAGTTTACAAGATATCATTTGCAGCAAGGTTTGGAGGAAGTGATAATTGTACAGAACTAGCCTAAAGAACTGGACACCAGGAAGCAATGGCTCATAAAAGTGGTCCAGTCCTAACATTGCCCCATTGTTTTGGAAATGGGTGAGTGTTTGGATATTTGAGGTTTCTAATATTTTGGGATACTAGCATCTCGTATATATAGTCATATATCTTCAGGTGATTTTATTATTTGCATGCCACACTGATACAAAATATTCCCTACTCTCAATATTCCCATCAAGAAAAATAGCTTCATTACCTATCTGAATAAAGTCCCCACTGCTGTTACAAAACATGCAATTTGTTGTGAAATGTAAGTAGCCAAGAAGCTTTGGATGGCCATGTATCTAGCTGGCAATTAAATCAAACTGAGCATTCTGTGACACTAGAGCTTCATAGAGATTGTGGAGTGCTAGCAGTCTAGAGATCACAGGCAGCCTGTATGCCAGTCTTGTGCGGCCCACTGGAATCTAAAAGGCAGTGTGCTATAGTGAATGGGACATGAAACTGGGAGTCTAGAGACCTGGACTCCATTCCTGGCTCCCTCACTGGGTTGCTATGGATCCTCGCACAGGTCACTAAACTCCTTTTGTGTCTCACCTTCCTCATTCATGAAATGGGGACAATGGTAATTTCTCCCCTTTCTCAAGCATTTTGCTCAGGATTCTCCATTTTCCTGAAACGTTTGTAGACATTTACACCAGTGCAAAATGAACATAAATGAGCATTTTGTACTCACTTTGCACTCTTGCAAATAACAACACAAGATGGAGAGCAATGGAAAAATCAGGCCTTTGTGATCAATGGATGAAAAGTGCTATATAGTAATTAATCATAAAAAGAAGCTTCTACGGGTTTGAAAGTATTTACTTGTTTGGGAGACATTCCCTATACGCATAATGGGGAATATGGAGAGAAGCTAATCTCTCCAAACATGTTCAAAGTGCAATCACTGTGTAAGTGGCCAAGTACTGTTATTCTTATGGAAAGTGAGAGCAATCTGGAACTTTATTTACTACTTTTATAAAAATAAAAAGGTTCCAAACAAAGCTCTCGCATTTTATTCTATTTCCAGAATCCTAACTGCAGGGAACAAGAGCTCTTTCTGCGTGTCTTTTCTCCAAAGACATGCAGAGCACAAGGTTTATCAGCACTCAGACCATCCCAGCTTTTGGGGTTTTTTTTAATGGGTAAACCTCATTTAACATTCTAACCTCCAAGTCCGTCCTGTGGCATAGCGGCAGCAGGCTACACAATACACTGAAATGAGATTCTTCTCATCTCCACTCCAGGAGGAAACAAGATCTGTCTTAGATAGCATGCCAAGCCAGCCAGCACCATGAGCTCCACTGGTATCTATTTGCTCTCTCCCCTCCCTGCCAGAAATACAGGTGGCACAGCTAAGGGATGGATGAAAAGGGGGAAGTGGACTGAACTATTTGGGTAAAGATTAAGGAACATTCCAACTTTCAATGAGGTGAGCATTAGTCAATCCTCAACTTGGATTACATAAAATTTGTTGCATGTTAATATATGCTGTCTCCATTCTCTAACACTATAATTTTCTTCACTAAAACACTGTCTAATAGCACCAATCCCCCTTCTAATTATAGATGTCTCTTATGCATTATAATCTTTATACAATTAAGACTACTTAAAAGAATAACTGATTAAATTAAAAAAAATAAGTGTTTAAAACACGTGTAAGGTTGTGACGCAAAACAAAAGCTCAAGAAACTGAAAATTTAAGGCAGACATTCTACCTTTAAATTTAGTCAATGGGTGAAAACTTTCAAACCTGAATTGACAACCTGGGCTTTGACAGTGATGTAAAATTCACAAACTCCCATTTAAAAAAAATACAGCCCTTTTGTGAATTGTGTACAGAGAAAAAGGCATTCATCTCCTCCCTGCATTGTCTCTGGAATACAACCAGATGGTTTTATTTCAAGTGTAAAAAGCTTCTACATGAAATATTACTGAAAATGCATATCTAATTTAGGTAAAGGGTCCTCTAGGTAAAAATATATTTAGGCGGGGGGGGGGGGGGAATTAACTTTTACCAGAAAGGATAAAATTGCATTGTGATCTACTGCACAAACAAAAAACATACCGATCAAATCACATGGGGCAAAAGCCTGGCCCCACTGAAGTCAATGGGAATTTTGCCATTGACTTCAGTGGGGGCAGGATTTTACCTGCTATCCCTTTGCAGTGCTCCTCCGTGTCCTTCCTCCACTCTTCTTTGCATAGGTGCTGACTCCTTGGGTGCTCTGGAGCTGGAGAACCCACAGGGAAACAATGGTGGGTGCTGAGCACCCACCGGCACGCCCCACATCAGCTCCCCCTTCCCCCACTATAGGGAGCCTATAGTTGTATTACAGTAAGAGAATGAGGTTAACAGTCTCCAGCATATTAAATCTGGGCATCCAGAAACTGGCCATCAGGTCACAGATCGCAGGGGTTTTTCCCTCTGCTCTCTCATCCTCAGAGTAGAGAGGTTCCCACAGGCCACTGTATTCCCTGCGTAAGGGCTACTCCCTCTGAAAGTTTCATTCCTTCCCTGCACCTCATTCATTTTGGGGATGCACAGAACATGCTGTAAAATATGAGCTGCTTCCTGATTTCCAATGGTGTTCTAAAACCAAGGGAAAGCAGCTGCCACAGAAGCTCATTAGGCAATATCAACAGCTGCTGCTAGTGGGCACATGACACTATCCAAGGAGCAAAGAACAAAAACTTGCTGGAGACATACGCGTCCCTCCCTTCTTCACAACCCTCAGTGCTTCTGACAGGAGACGCTGCAAGGGAAAGGCTGAGCACTAATGGGAAATGTGAGACTCCAAAACAGGGGGAAACAAACAGCTTTAAACTGTTAACACTGCACTTTTAACAAAGTCTGAAACAACCTTTGATTCCCTTAGATCCTCAGCTGCGGACTTCCCATTTCATCTGCCGATGCAAGCAACATCACAGCCATTGCAAACAGAAGTAAGAGGCTCTTTGAGCTTCTCAGCTGCTATTTCCATCCCCTTTGCAACTTTCTCACAAACTTTCCATTGGCCAAAACTTTCTCACGCTGCTTCTCCACTCAACAATAAATGATCTTGGGACGTTTTGGACAATGGTAGCAAAATCAGCTCTACCAGTTTAGAACAACGGAAGAAAAAAAAAAATGTCCCTTTAATAAAATAATTTAAAAAAAGATGCATCGGTAAAAACTGTAGCTGCTTATCGCAACTGTCAGAGGAGAGAAGAGAGGCAATGTGCTATGGAGGAATAAGTATAGGGTTAGGAGGGATTGAGTTCTATTCCTGCTACTGACTTGCTCTGAAGCCCCACGTAAGTCACTTTATCTCTCCATGCCTCAGTGCCCCCTCGGTGAAATAGGATTTATCCACCTCCCAAAGGGGTGTTGTGAGGATTAATTCGTCAGTGCCTGGACAAGACTGCGGTGGAATTTTCCAAAGCATTCATTCAGTCTGGGCTTAACTCTACTCCCACTGAAGTCAATAGGAATTTTAGAACTGACCTCAATGGGAGCAGAGTTATACCAATGCTACACAATTTCTAAAATGCCCACCTGCCCCAGCAATGCTAAGTGCAATCCTCCCTACTTGTCAATCAGTAGCAGGCTCTCTTAGCTGCTGGGCCAGATACCAGAGGGAGATCATCACACATTAACGTGTTGTGTTAACTTTATTTCCAACCTAGCCCTGAGTCCTCCATCAGGCCAAGCTCCCTTCATGTATTTAAGGAAACATGGTTCACAAATGATGAAACAAAGCTTCGCTTCATGAAACAAATAAATGCAGGCACAAGGGGGTATGTAAGTTGGGGTGCCTGTCTGTTTAGCACATCATTCGCTTTCCTGCTTTTTGCTTCTTTTCTGGAGTTGCTTAACTGTAAGTGAAACAAACCTGGGCTCTAATGTTACCTTCTGTCTATAAATTGGAAGACTCATCTGCAATCACCATGTGGCAATTAAACAAGTGTTTATATTACACCTCTTTTCTAGTTTCCAGCAACAGAGCACAAGGCCACCCACACATTAGCTGGGCATTTCACAGCACATGCGTAGAAGAAAAAGACACCCAAATGCTTGAACTGCAGCCATATTATTGCTACCGCTACACGTGCTTTATATTGTACAGCATGTGTGAATACAAAGAGTGGCTTTCTACGGCGCTTGAGGGCAGCTATGAAGCGCACATGCGTAAACATGCACATTTATTAATCCTATCACAGTAGCCCCAACATAGCAAGTACTGTACAAACACTCCAGAGAACTTACAGCTGAAGAGTGCAAGAGAGTCAAAGATCAGGAGGGGCAGTGACTTGCTCAAGGTCATGCAGCAGGCCAGTGGCCATGTCCAGAATGGAACCCAGGCCTGCTGACTCCCAGCCCAGCACCTTGGCCACTAGAGCCTCTCACAGAACAAATAAATGTGCATATTTAATCTTAGAATGTAAAACATACTTATCTCTGCATCCATATGCAAACTCACGGCTATACAAAGTGCGAGGACATACTGGGTTTACTATTCATAAAAAAAAAATCATGGCACTCTGCCAACTTTATAAATAGACTGGTTTATTTGTAAGCTGACTTGCAATGAGTGCATTCACTTTCTCTTTCTATCCTTTCACTCTCGCTGTCACCGCCATCGTTTCAGCTCTTGCTCGACCTTCATCTTCTTTGGGCTGAGCGAGTGATACAGGAGCAGATTCTGGGCTCACCAGTCACATAAGTGAATGTCTACTGGCCTGATATCACACAGGTTTTGTCTAATGGAGAACTGCAATGCACAGCTCCCCGCGTACAAGAGCATTCCACTAAGTGAAACCTCATAGGGGAGCCCCTGCATAGGGGAATATTAGACCTGTTTTAAAGAGGAAACTTGTGACTTGATCAATATCACATAGCAGGTCACTGGCAGAGGCTATAAGAGAACCTAGAATATGACTCAGTCTCTTGCTCTAACTCTTAGACATACTACAATTACCTACTTGAAAGCGGGAGAAGGATCAGATTTATTCTTAAGTATTTATTGCTAAGGCTACGTTTAAGAGGGATCCCTCTTTACATATATATTATAATGAATATTATGTAACACTTGAAAGAAATTCAACCACTGCCTTTATTTACCGTGGTGCATATGGGCTGATGGATATGGCAACACACCAAGTCTGCTTTTATTACTTCATGTCACTATGACATGTCTTGCTTAAAAATTAGGTCTGCTTCTAGAGCCCACCAACAAGGCGATTATAGCAATTTGGAGGTAAGGTTTCCCCAGTCTGCCCACTCAAGTGGATCTCAGTGTGTTGTGGCCTGGGGAGGAGCACCATCTGAGGGACAGTAGCTAAACACACAGGACACAGCCATAGCTGCTCTCCACCCTACACGTCTGTCTCGTCGTTAACACATCGCACACTACGACATCTAATTGGATTGGCTGCTCTGTAATAACATGGTCATAGTACCACCGTTGGGATTCCACCAAGACTAATTTTCAAGCGTTGATGCAGTAATAGACTCGCTGATGACTGGCTGTGCAGAAGAGGAGAGACTTTTTTAAAGGATACGACAAATGTTTATCGCCTGCTTGGGTTAATGTTTGAGATCATTTCTCCATTCATAGGGGGGTCTATTATTTAAATTGCAATAGCACCAGCAATGCTGGTCACAATCAGGGACCCCACTGTGCAATGCACGATCCCAAAACACTGACACAGTCCATTCTCCTTATGGTCTAAGAAGACAAGCAACATACCAAAAGGAGGGAGGAGAATGTTATTAAATTTATGTATTTGATTTTTGTATATGTAGATATGTTTGGGATCTCAAAGTAGGGCTAATACTATGTCAGAAAAATGGGTATTGGGCTACCTAAAAAAAACCCAAAACAAAAAACAAACAAAAAAACCACCACCACCACCCTAAATTAAACTGTTGCATTTCAAGGCTCTTTATGCAACACTGCACCGCAATAAAGTGGAAAGTGGGGAACTTTTTGGCCGAAGATTTCAAGGCAAGCTGCCCCTCTTTACAAGAAGTGCCTTAGAGTTTTTGTCATTACATGAATTTATAAAAGGCAGCCATCACCATGGGAGTTTTCATGTTTATTCAGAGCAGGACTCTGAGGAGAGAAAGATGGCCCAGTGGTTAGGGCACAAGCATATGACTTGGGAGACTTATTCTGCCACAGACTTCCTATACGACCTTGAGCAAGTCATTTCGCCTCGCTGTAGCTCGCTTACCCATCTGTAAAATGCAGATAATAGCACTTCACCACATCTCAGGGGCGGTGTGAGGATACACATGTTAAAAATTATGAAGTGCTCAGATGATAAAGTAACGGGGACCAGATAAAGTACCTAACATATGGATGCACTCCTTTTCAAGACTTCATCTGAAATGGCACTATATTCGGTATCACTGCTTGGGCAGGCAGAAGGGCTGCATGTACCCTGGTGGAATACGAACCTATGGTTCAAAAGCACCCAAGGCATTTCAGCCCCAATGCTCAGACTAATAAACCATCCATCGCCTTGAGCAGAATGCTAGCTCTCCTACTTTCCAAGTTCCTAAGGTTACTGCCATGTTTATTTTGTCCGTTCAGGCTTTAAACTAAAAAAAAAAAAAAAAAAAGAAGTGATCTATTGGAAACATTTTCAAGCCAAATTGTTGTTCGCTAAATTATTATGACCTTCCTTCTTCCATCTCCCCCGTCCAGTCACGAGCAACAGAAATTAAATTGATTCCGTCTATCAGTGCTCTGTATCTAAGTGATTAAATTCAGCCACTAGAAAAATCTGTTTTGTGCTGCATCTGAGAAATAGAAGCTATGTCATTGGATCCAATCTTACTGGCCTCAAACAGGGAGAAGGAGGGGTGGGGGAGGAAAGGTAAAATACAGACCTTGTCATTGTGGTTTTATCACCAGCATCATCTTTTTCTAGAGAGGGGTTTGGTTACAAGAAATACGGTTAAAGCCAGCTTTCACATTCAGAGACTCTTAGCACAGGTGGTATGATGCTTTACTGTAGGGGCAGTACAGACACCGCATCTCAAAGGCATCATTTGCATTCACGTTTACTCAGTTACTGTGAAGTCTAGTGTTGGGATTTCTGTTTCTGGGGGGTTGGGGTGGGGAGAGAGACACCTGAGTTTAGTTGTGAGTGTGTTTTTCCCCTTTCATATGGTAACTATAAAAACAATAGCTAGAAAGAAGGCTGGATGATTACTACATTCCATCTTCAGATAACAGACTGTAAAGGAAGGAGCCAGATGCTATGGCTAAATTTGTGAAGGTGAAATTCAAAGAATGTATGGTAGAGGGGTAGGAATTAGGAGCAAGACCTTCTGCTAGTGTGAGTCAGCCTAACTCCATTGATGTTGATGGAGTTAACAGTGTGGTCCAATTGGAGGACTCAAGAGAGCTAGGTTCTACTCCCCGCTCTGCCACTGGCCTGCTGGGTGACCATAGGCAAGTCACTTCACTTCTCTGAGCCTCAGTTTCCCCATCTGATAACTTTGTGTAAGGGGACTGTTGCCCCCTTACTAACATTCAGTGGGGGTGTTTTGGTTGGCTAGCTCCCAGTACTAAAAGGGGAAGGGTCTATGGGAAATCAGGACCCTGAGACGGATAGTCCCCAGGAACAACGGGGAGAGTCCAATGCTCCAGGTCAGCCTGAATGACATAGCGGGGAGGCTAATCAGGGAGTCAGGAGGCCAGGGAGGACCAGTCTTCCGTGTGAGCTGGATTTGCCTGGGTCAGACAGAGTGGGGCCGAGCTAAGGAGAAAGCAGGGGCCCAAGCTGAGCTGGGGAGCAGAGCTGTGCCAGATCCAGAGAGAGCAGACCCTGTCCTGGGAGGAGAGCTGCAGCCCCAAAGCCAGAGGCACAGCCCAGAGAGAGCAGACTTGCCCTGGGAGAAGAGCTGCAGCAACCAGAGCCAGAGGGGCCAGGAAAACAGCCCACGAAGCAGGTCAGTGCTGGGAGCAGAGTCACAGAAACAGCCTGCAGAGTGGACCTGTCCTGGGAGCAGAGCTGCAGCAACCAGAGCCAGAGGGGCCAGAGAAGCAGCCCAGAGAGCTGGAGGCAGAGCAGCAGCAGTGCAGAGACAGAGTGGTGCAGCTGGGGCTGGAGCAGTCCGGAGCTGGGTGCGGTGAGCAGCTGGGGAGAGTGAGGGGGACCCTGGCAGCGGGCCCAGCACAGGGAGACGCCTCAGTCAAGAGGCTCTGCAGGCCAGGCTTGGATCGTAACCCCGACAGGGCGGGGGCGACACTGGGAAGAAGGGTCCTACCACTTAGAGCCTGAGAGCGTGTGGCCACCACCAGAGCGAGTGTCCAACCCACAGCATCCCTACAGCACAGCCAGGGCCGGAGGAGGCGGCCTGGGACTTACAAGGAACAGACTGTGAACTGCCCTGACGTTCCAGAGACACTGTTTGTGATGTTCCCTGCCACAGAGCGGGTTGATGTGTTTCCTTTAACCTTTCCCATTTTTCCTTATTCTTTTTAAAATTAATTGTTGATTAAATAACTTGCATTTGCTTTAACTTGTATGTAATGGTCAGTGGGTTAGAGA
This sequence comes from Chelonia mydas, assembly GCF_015237465.2. Classification (NCBI taxonomy): domain Eukaryota; kingdom Metazoa; phylum Chordata; order Testudines; family Cheloniidae; genus Chelonia; species Chelonia mydas. Next base: position 8,838,464 of record NC_051257.2, read on the forward strand.
AGTGCCCAGTGCAGAGAGAGTACCCCGGTGTGGGGACACCCTAACCCCTGTCCTAGGTGACCACAGCAGGGTTGGGGGTCGAGCCCCCCAGGAATCCCGGGCCCAGCCTTGTTGGGGTTACAAGGACTCTGCCAGACAGGAGAGTGGAAGGGGAGTCCTCAAGGGCAGGGAGGTAACTGGGTAAAGGAAGTGGGAGCGAGGACTCAGATCCTTTCGCTAGCCCACTTCACCGGGGTAGTGCAGAAGCCAGGAAAGTTCCCCACAACAGCAGGACTATTCCCCCGCTTACATTTGAATATTTCTTACCCACCTTTGTAAACTGCTTTCAGATCTGAAGAGAGCTGGGTAAGAGGTAGGCATTAATATCATTACACGCTGATTTGCACTTGCTTAGGGTTTTTCTGTTTCAGAAAATTAGCTCATAGTACAAATGCAGAGTGAGAGAGAGAAAACATACAGAAATAACTGTTTGAAAGCTGTTCAGCCCTCTTCTTCCAGAAGTTTTTTTCCTGCATCTGTGGGATTTCTGGCATGACTAGTGCTCTGACCTCATCTGACCTAACCCAACTGCATCAAAGGGACCTCATCTAAATATGTTATCCTCACAAAGGGAGTAAAGTTCAGGGGAAGCTGAGACTTAAGAACTGCCCTCTACTCAGCAATACCCCACAATGACCACCACTGCTAAGAAACTTTAAAATATTCACTTTGGTAGAGACAAAGTGTTTTAGAAAGGAAAATCCTGATCTGGACCCTGCAAATGCTGAATTCTAACCAGCACCACATATGAGAATACATTTGGAAACACATGCAAAATTGCCATATCTAAAAAAAAAATTCTCCCTGCTGTATTTTATTACCTCTGGAGTAAAAGGAAAGCGCTAATAGTAATTAAAGTTTGTTTGTTTTTATTTCCACTCAAGATCAGATCTAGTCAATTACTTAAAATAAACTCCACACCAATTGAATTATCTAGATAATTTAAAGTATTACATACTTAAATTAAGCTTGCTTATAACAACTTACCTCTCTCCCCAGACAAGACACTTCAACTAAATATTTTACTATATCCTCACAGCACTTATCGTTCAACCTGGAGATCAAATGTCCTTCGTGTTACCTCTGCAATATGCCAAATCCTCTTTCTCCAAAGCCCTTTCCCATAAAAAAGACTGATGACAAGAACACACACTATGGGCCAGACCCACAGCTGGAGTAATTCAGCAAAGCTCCATTGCCTTCCAAGTTTATCTACACCAGCTGTGGATAAGGCCCTGTATTTCCAGCGAGGCCTTAGCAGAAAGCTTACAAGCCTCATTCCTTCCTCTTTACACTTGCTTATTTCTAGCTCTAGCTACATCTCCCCCTAACTTCCCATTAGGGTTTTTCTTGTAATTACATTTTCACATTGTCTGCACATTCTTCACGGGGTTCTCTTTCCAAGATCTTATATCTCTGGTACTATTATCCCTGTCATTGTGGACTTTTAAACACACAGCAAATCGCTTCACATCTGTCTGTCCACATTCCAGCACTTTTGCCATGTGTCAGCACTCAGCAGGGCTCTGTTTTACTATCTGGGATAATACCTGGAAGAGTCAGGGAGCGACTCTGATACAACGTAAGTGGCATGCACACTGGGGTGTGGAGTGTTATTTATTTATTTTGCATTTGGCTTAATGACAATTTCACATTAACCATACTTTCCTTGAGACTGTCGTAAAAGATTAAGGAATACAACGCAAACTACTTAATTGAATGCAGCTGTGCAAACCTTCCCTCCTTCCTCCCCCCACCCCACATGTAATATGCGCTGCAAATACATTTAAGGTAAAAATAAAACCTTGGAAAAATTATATAAAATAGAAAGATATGAGGCAGCGCCTCATCCTACATCATATATCATATATTATACATCCTGACATGACAGCTACAGACTGAAGCCCTATACTGCAATCGTCAAATGAACTACAGAATTGTGGTTGGTATTATATAAAGTGAGACTGATCCCAAGGGAAGTTCAGAAATATCACAGTGATGAGTATAGGATAAATAACTAGATAGCCAATTCAAAAATTCAGAAACACACAGATTTAACTGGTGAGGCTGAATTTAACGAGATATCCCTGCTTTGCAGATCAAGTAGAACAACAACAGGCAGTTCCAACTGAAGGCTGACTATTGAGAAACATAGGGTGACCAGACAGCAAATGTGAAAAATCGAGATGGGGTGGGGTGGGGGGGGTAATAGGAGCCTTTTTAAGAAAAAGACCCAAAAATCGGGACTGTCGCTATAAAATTGGGACATCTGGTCACCTTAGAGAAACACAATTGTGCAAAAGATACAAGTTGCTGTTAACCATCATCTCCTTTAACAGCATGTGAGGATACATCACATACATGCATGTGTATAAGAGAGTTAGGTTGTTCCATAGAAGAAAAGTGGGTCCAGATAGGGAAGTTCCATGTTCAGACAGATGTTCTATAATCTACCCAAGGGTGAGTGTGTTTCCTTTAAAGATCTTTTATTCTCTTTACAATTCAATGGGTGGAAATTTCTCTTTTCCCACTAGTTAAAGATCACTCTTTTCACTACAAATTCTCAGATCAATTTCAATATACTCAGGAGGAGTTAATGTTTCCTCCTATAGTACCAAGCAGCAGAAGTAAAATTCACCCACCAACTCTTCTGATAAAGTGCTACAAATTAATCTAGACCAATATCCTTGAAGTTTAACTACACAGCTCTAAAGAATATGGGACAGATTAGTTAATGTTTGGACAGCGCTTTGAAAACGTAAAGCGCTACATAAGTATTATTGTAACTAAAGCAGTCTGCTTAGACTGTCTCCTGCATTTACCATCTGGGGAAATAATGGCTTTAAACAGTTTGTTTGGCATCCAAGTGCACTTAACTTTTTCCAAATATTTTCACAATTAGCCACATATGGTGGGAGACCTTAAGTTCTTCCGTCCATTTCACCCTAACTCCCAAGAGGAAATTGGAGGGGGAGGCAGGCACAGGTGTCGGGTGGAGTATATGCAGGACTTTAACCAATTACACATCATGACTGCAAAAGGTCTTTCCACCCTCTCAGCTATAATGCACCCTGCCAGTGGATTCCATTGAGGGCAATTCAAACGTTTTCTCTTACAAGCCATGGGCGCTGTAAAACACTCCATCTCTTCCCACCTCCCACCCACCTTGATTTGATGTTCGGTTTAAATTGTGTGATTTGTTCCACATGAATATTTCAGTAGCACGATGAGCAAGTGAACAGATTTCTTCCTGGGCTGCAAGCAAACTCGTTCAGGATACAACATGCATGTGACTGACACTGATGCTTTGCTAAGCAACTTCTGTGTGTGGAGTCCATGAGGGCAGAGAGAACAGCAAGAGTTAAGAGCACACACCAATCTTTCATTCACCAGATTGGTTCTTTCGCACAGTACACCAGCACTTTTATTTTTAATGCATCCTCAGCTGGTGTAAATTGACATAGCTCTCAGCACCACTGAAGTCAGGGTCACGTTCATGTATCTGCATCTGGTGTAAACCACCACTGACTTTCAATGGAGCTACACCAGTTTACACCTGCTGAGGTACTGGTCCAACATGTATATCGCATGTCAGACTTATTTCTAAAGCACCACACACCACTGCAAAATATTATATATTAAAATTTAAAATGGCATTATACAATGTTAACGCTACACCATCACCAAAAACTAGCGTATGTGCAATTCTCCTCTGCCTTCCAACACCACAGCTTCATTGACTCACTTTTGATTTACACTAGTGTAACAGAGGTCAAAATCAAGCCTCAGTTCCAATAGCAACATTAGCTCAGCTACTTTGCACCTCCTTTATGTTTTATGGCACACATTTTAGATCAAGTAGCGCTATATTAATCTATCCATTTAACGAGAAAAGCAGGAATAGAAAATATAACCATTGAGCCAACCATGCAAATATAGGGTTACTCTGGGAACCTTAGCTTTTACATTTCCTGATTAATGTGAATAACCATGCAGCCATAACATCACAGGCTTTTGAATTTAATTTTGTCAGATTTTAAGTTTTGTAAGAATTTAATTTTTGTAAGATCCTTAAGGCAGATCCTTATTTTATGAAGTATCCAGAGAAACTTCACCAAAAATTATAGTCACTTTTGGTGGGTCTGTTCTTGGTCCTGACCTATCTGATTCAGTGGCACTTTAAGGGATGGTTTGCATGGGATGTGCCAGACCCAATTCAGATTACTGGTTTATCAAGCCAAGTATCCTGCCTCTGGCAGTTGCCAATAGCTGCTACTCCAGAGGACAGGAACAAACCCTACTCTTAATGGTTCTAGCCAATGTGCAATACTATACATTACACAATTAGTACCTACAGGGTTTTCCATGTCACATTCTTTCACAAGTATATTCCCGCATTCTCTATGTATCTAAAAGAAAGACTATGCTGAAAGTATGAAGAATCTTTTCAATAAGTTTTGTCCACAGCTGGCTATTTGCATAATTAAGCATCACTAAGTTATTTTAGTGCCCCAGATCTATTAAAGGGATAATCAGATGTGCTGTTTGCACTGTGAGAAAAAAGTATGGAGGAATAAATTAGATTTTCTGTTCAGAAACTTGGAGACCCCTTATTATACTGCTGGGATACTTCCTATTCTCCGAGTTCACTTCTTTGACATTTCCATGGCTGGTTAAGGTCAGTGAGGATACAGAGAGAGATTACTGAGGGGAAACAAAAAAGGTAACATATCTACAAGTTTAATAAAACACTACACTTACAAGCTTATTGTACACATGTGCACCCACACGATATATAGATCTATCATTTCAAAAGTGATTAATGATTTTAGGTGCCTCAGTCTTTGAGTGACACTTTAACGAAGGCTGTATTTTCAGAACGTGATGAGGAAATCCACCCTCTGACAATCAGACCCTTTAAGATCTCAGGCTGGACACCCAAAATCATGAGTCATTTTTAAGACTTTACCTAAATGCCTTTGTTATAATGTTGTCTAATGTAGCACGGTACTTCCAAAATGTTCAAAGCACGGGACCAAATTATGCCTGCCTAAGCTACAGCTGTGCAACCATAACTGGGAGGAGATTGCACTAGAGAAACAAGAGGGAAGACGGTGGCCCTTCATGAAGTTATGGTCCAAGAACCACCAATGGCACCACATGCTGCTGAATCCCTAACCTGATGTGTTAAGAACAGTTTTTCAAACATTTCTCTTCTTGCTCTACCTTCCTGTTACCTGCTCACATGGCCAAGCTGCTGGATGCAGAGAACCCCAGCTGCTACCGCATTCAGATAACTGAAGAAACTTGCCATATTCAGACTCTGTACTGACAAAAAGCCGGGAACCCGACTTTTCCCAGAAACAGGATTATGTCTGAAAGGAACGAGCCTCCTTACAACACTGGTTTAAAACTGAGGCTCAAGGAATAAAGTTACTTTTCCTTCTGTGCTTGTAAGTGCCAGTCAAAGTAAAACATTAAACAAGGGTGAAAGGGATGACCTCATTTTCCCTGATACTGCTACATTTAAAGATGACACTACCCTGACCGCTTTAAATTACGCTTTGCTAATAAAAACAAAAGCAAGACTCCTAATAACCAGGACACAGGCAAAGAAAAAAAGGGCTATAAGAAGCACTCACTAAAATAATCAATTTAGCCCTATTCCCTCTCACTAAGGAGTAACTTGTGAGGACAGAGCCCTGGCATCCCAGAATATGCAATTTTCAGTGTCTAGTGACACAAGGTCACATCAGCAGTGGGAAAACGCTTCCTCTGTAAGGGGTGACCATTCTGACAGAGCGTCTGGCATGACTGATATTCAGGAACTCGCAGCATCAAAAGACAAGGTCAAATTCCAGAGAGTCAGAAACCAAAGACAGAGTGATGCTTGTGTTGATTCACTTGCTTTCACAATCACCGGGTATTTAATCTTTGCAGCTCTTTTTATTTGACACGATCGGCTCCTCTGGAGCCGTCGCAGCCTGAGGAGCCAGCGGAGGCCATCAAGTAAATGAATCCAGATTTTATAAACAGCCATGGTAACTTACTCCCACATCACGGTCTATTGTTAACTCACTTGCTTTATGACGGAGGGAGAGGGAGAGATGTTAAGTTACGAAAAGAAATAAGGAAATTAAGTGACAAAAAAAAGTGACGGATTTCAGGGTTTGACTGAAGAACAAACAAAACTGCAAGTTGCCGCTGAAAGTCGGGTGTGCACAGGGCCCAGAAGAACCCAAACAGTCTTTGGGTTAACATGAATGATTTCAAGTGACCCTGAAACAATGCATGGTTTTCCCTTTCTTTGGGGATGGGGGACTGTTTGCACATCGAGGAGCAATTTCTGAACTGAAATAACATGAGATCTGGTCTTCACAGAGTATTTCCACTTTCTAGGAGCTGAAACACAGCTGGAAGTCCAGGGATAACGAAATTTTCAGCCTAGTGCCTAATTGGTTTAGGCCCCTACCTCCCATTTTCAAAAATTACTTGGACACTTAGGAGTCTAACAAAGTCAGGGGGACTCAGGGACTTCTGAAATTTTACTCAAGCTTTTTTAATATTAGTGTTTTGTTCCCAAGCCTCTTAAAGCATGAAAAAAAAAAATACTACACACAAATACTAAATAACCTGTCTTACTCCTATGATGAACCCTGGTCTGACATGTGATACTCTTGGGTCTTAATATTATAATAGGCAGTCTGTCTGATCAAACACAGCTCAGACTTTTATTCCTACACTTACACCCCCGCCCCCTTTCTTTTTAAGCTTAACTTTTAAAGGGAATAGTGTTGAACAATCTCTTTCATCGCAGGAGTAATAACAGAACCACTCACAGAGAGGGCTGGAGACTAAGGAAATGTCAGAGGCAGCAAAATCAGCAGGGCCTTGCCCATGTAGAAGCGAACTTAGTTATTTAGGCTGATACAAAGGGTAAGTCAAGAACGTGGCCCCACAGTGCTAGGTGCTGTACAGACATACAGAGGCAGTGCCTGCAACAAAGTGTTAGTCTAAATAGGCAAAGGCAGATAAAGGAATTATTGTTTGCTCCATTTTACAGATGTGAGCTGAGGCACAGGGGGATTAATGGTCTTGCCCATGGTCACATAGGAAACCTGTAGCAGTGCCAGGATTTGAATCCAGATCTCAAGTCCTAATCCTGGGCCTTAACCACAAACCCCATCTTTCTTTTCTTACTCCTAGTTTCTAATTACAGGCCATTCTAGCCCACAGTATGCGCTTTCCTTTGGGCAAAATGATCCCACTCCTTCAGCTGCCACCAATTCTGCAACATACAGCGTGACCTGGAAATTGGAATATCATGGAAGCTTAATGGCGCATGCTGCTATGCAAACAACAGGGTCCACTCATGACCCTCTCGCATTTCTCAACTTTGAATTTGTGGCTAAATCAAATATAAATAGGCCCAAACTCATGCTCCACTCCATTGATTTCAACAGACTTGCACCTATGCACATGGTTATGTGAACTCACCCTAGCTCTTGGACTGCCAGAAGGAGGACCCACCCCCTGCCATTGAAAAAACACCACTGAACAAGTCATCAAGGATGTCTCTAGTCTGTTCTCCAGAATTTGAATGATGGTGGATTTGATACAAGGCCAGAAGCATGAAGAAATTGAAAGTAGGAGAGAAACTGGAGGATCCTGAGAGCTCTAGCAAGGAGCATCCCACTCCCACCCCCAGGGAAAAAGGATACTCTTAATAACAAGCAAATCTGGGGTGGGTTCTGCTGAAGGCCTGAGAGAGTTTATGAGTATGTATTAGCATGAAACGCTCATGCCACTGCAATGAAAGATGATGGCACATTTCCATTAGAAGCTGCTTAGACTCCCTCCACGCTTGGGCTGAACGCATGCAGGCAGACACACTTCTAAACACAGCTCAAAATGCCATGCCCGACCTGAGCACACCAGGCACAGAACCATTTTTAAAATCCAACGTTCTAGACCAGGAGAATCCCGGGGAAGACCCCATCGCTCTTGCCAAGGCTGGATTCTGTCTAACATGATCAAGAATAGAAAATTAAATGGAGAGGCAGAGACACCTTCCCTCAGCCCGTTGGCAGTGGAAGCAAATATATAAGTTCACCTTATTAAGAAATGCTTGACAAGTAGCATGAACCCTGGAGGGGTTAAAGAGAGATGTATTCAATATGGTGTGAAAGTTAAATGAGAAGCTGTAACCATAATATACGTATCATATCTGGGAAACTAGGTGAGGCCCCCATGGACCATTACATACCGCATGAAACTTTATGGACAATGTAATGTATTATTTTTAACGATTCCCTTGCCTACCACAGACCTTCTCTGCCAAAAGGAGTTTGCTTGGTTTGCAGTTGCGTTTTAGCAGTGATACCTTGCAGATCGTTATGGTTTGGGTTTATTTTAAGGAGAAATAACAGTTTTTACAAGATTCCACCCTGTTAATATGAAACAAATAACCCCCACCCACCCCCAACCTCGCACGGAGCTACGGTACTGAGGTGCTCGGCATATCCTGCGCCTTGCCCTGGTTAACTTCCCCTGGTAAACAATTTATCTATAAATATACCAGTAAAAACACTGGCACTTCTGCTAGTTCAAGTTTGCATCATCATCAGCCATCTCCAGGGAGAGGTAGGCCACAGAAATAACCAGCTGGAGCATCACAATGATTGCCCCTGCAGGAGATGTACATAATAAAAATTGAAATCTGCAGTATCAACTTCTCACATACTTGTCCTTTTGGTTTATTCATCAGAAATAATTATCTGTGCATGCGTTCACAGGAGCACATACTTTATGATGTCCATTAAAATTTAATGTATTTTAATAATACTGTAACTACAGCAGGAGCAAAAAAATGAAATTTAAGTCATACAAATTGTGTTGTTGCATTCGTGTCATCAAACAATGCATTGGGGGGAATCAATTTCTAATCTCCAATGACATGGAGAAAGTAAATTTTAACTTTGAAAGATTAGCTCAAAAGCTCTCTGAACGTTGACAGAAATTAGTCTAAGCAACAGACTGGGAGCCAGGATTCTGAATTTTATTCACAGCTTTATAATTGACACCCTGAGTGGCCTTGAACCAATTCCTGAACTCCCAGCCTGCTCTTCCCCACCTGCAAAATAGGAATAAAACACAGACCTACATTGCTGATGTGACAATTAATTTGTTGCTTATAACATACTTTGAAACTGAAAAAGCATAATAAAATAAAACTACAAGCATAATTATTGTAACTCAGAGGTGATGCGCTAGCATACTTCCTAACTATAGAGCAAAGCAGAATAAGTTAGGACTAAAATCTTCAAGGAGTACCTGGATCTCTAATGTAATGAATGAATTCCAGAGTGATCTTACCTGCCTGGTATGTCCCACCCTGATCTAGGACAGTGGTTTGAGAGCATGTCCCACCCTATTATGCCAATTAGACAATTCCAGTGTTTTAATAAGTGATTGATGTATATACCACAGCCTTGTTAAACTTTATATGTTTAAAAAACCCAAACATTTAAAAATACTTATTTCAGAAACAATTCTTCCTGTTCGAGAGACTGAAGCTCTCAAACCTCTTCTTGGAAGCTATTAAACAGACAGTCAGTACAAAACATCACGGTGTCACCCATTCTTGGATGAGTACCTATTTATGGGTGAAGAAATTACACATGTGGTATCCTCACCAACAGTGACACATCTCCACTCAAGTGTGAGTCACCTACTCATATAAGCACATTTCTGAAAATAAATCTTTTTTACCAGAATTAAATTCCACACACTTTGGGGACAAAATACCTACTTTTAAAAAATAGTTAAAATGGAGGAATGTTAAAAACAATACTGTACAACGCACCAGGTCTTCAGATCATAGGACATCCGACTTCATAAATCCATGGTGCAACTGAAAGCATTTAGGATGTGGAAGTTAGACAGTCAGAGGCGTTCTTTACAAACCATTGTTAAGGTCACAAAAGTGCTATTGTCCACATGAAGGCTTCCAGAATGTTCTCCGTGATTCATGCTTTACAGAAATATATATGTATACCCATAGTCATAGGGAGAACTCACAGAATGAGCTAAAAGTAACTGCATAAAATGTAGTGTTCAAACCACAAAGCTGTTGAGAAGGAACATTGAAAATGTCAGCATGGCCAAAAAACATACACCAGTGGTGAACAGTGGTGAACTGTTCTACAGATGCAATAAAAAAAAGTTAAGGGTACTTGGGTAATGGGACCAACATTACAGTTGTTCATATAATTTATATCTAGGAAGGAAAAAAAGTAAAAATGGAACAAGTTCAAACTTCTTTTATAGTAATAGTCTCCAGTTGAGCATAATCACCAAAGCTACAGTGATAAGATTGCCAAAACTAGACAAACATCTGTGAGATGAATTCATCTCAGAGGGGAAGCCAACAGCTTGTTATCATTAAAGAGGCGATGCTCTCTCTGCGTTTGAACTGCAGGCCGCCTTGTTACTGCATTTGCTGAGGCAATTGCACCAGATGTTGGCAGCTATCTTCAGATGGATGACAAGCACCTGCTGTTGGGGAAATTAAATGCTCATCAGCCTTCTTTACTGGGGAGGCTGTGAGGGGAGAAAAGGGTAGTGGCAATAGCTGACCCTTCAAAATAAACCTATATCTAGGAAATGACAGTGAAGTGTTGGCTTGCCAAGTAGAGAAGCAGAGTGGAAATTCGTTGGATAGCTTCCATAGCCTCTGGTGAAATTTGCTTCCGACCCTCCCAGTTTTAACAATTAAGATGGCACCAATTTGAACTTGTTAAACAGCTCCTCATGGTAATAGAGTCAACAGCAAAACCTTCCCACGGCAAAGTCACCCATACAGCAACTTCTCCGCAAACCCAGCCTCACGCCATTCAGCAGGTGCTCCACATGTTGAAAAGTTTACTGTGTAGCATCTTGAGGCAATATAGCCCCACCAGAACCAATGCATCCAAGATCAAGCATCTGTTTTAAAAAGAATTGATGTTCAAAGCAGAATCACATTCATGACAGCGCAAACTCAGCTTTGAAATCACAGCCCTGCAACAGGGATATGCTTGCAGTCTCTTAACACTGAAAAGTACTCGTACCGGCATTATTGTTTAAATTATCAGAGCCTTCTCTGCAAGTATTAGACAGCTTTCAGAAATGAACTCTTGTAAAGTTTAAGACGGCCTTCACAAATCATCTCTAAAAAAAGAAAGTACAGATTAACATCCATCTGGCAAAGAAAAAGTGGTACTCTCCCGATCTTCTTGTCCAGAAAGATACAATCTGAAAATTGTGAACCCATTGTATATGAGACAGACACAGCATAATAGAACTGATGGCAAATACTCCATTCTTTTACATATAGTTTATGGGTCAAATTACCAAAGTGGTGACATGACAACAGATACACAGTTGTATAAGAGCCCATTCCATCTTTCAAAACCATTCTGCCTGGGAAAGTAAATTAGAACGATCATTGTTAATTGCGATTTATGCAATACTTCTTGTGAACGTCCATGATGGGAACAAGCATTTGTTTGATCTAATCTGACCACATGCATTCTGGATATCCTTCAGATTAAGAGGCAGTTAATCCTCATTCTGGTTAGATTATCTAAATTGGCTCTTCATCTGAGCTAATTTGCCCTTGTCCCAGTTTCTGGAGATTTATTTATCTGTACATACTTTAAAAACACATTCTCTCTCTCATGGAGCAGGGACTGGGACATATTACCCAGTTCTAGGTAGTTACTGATGTTGCTAAAATGAGAATAAATTAACAAAACATTTTGGTTCACATATTCCTAGCCTTCTCAATTAGTCCATTTTCACACCACTCTGTTTCAACCTTTACTGAAATACTCCCAGCTTCACATTTTTCCCTAGAACAATAAATGCTAAAAACTCTTGACAGAGTTCTACATATTATAGTATCTGAACTTAAGTGTATTTCATGTTCTACCTCTCTCTGCATGACTAGTGCAAGCCCAATTAAACTGGCCATTCCTGAAGATACCGTGTGCAGACAGAGCAGATAAATATTTTACGTCTACGAGTGGTTGAAATTTATTTGTTGAAGTTTTTCAAGGAAATAGTGAGGTTTCAAAAAAAATTCATACAAAATGTCTACCTCAAAGATTTTCAATTTTTTGTTAAAAAAAATTTCAGCCAACATGAATTTTTTTTTCCAGTTTTCAGCTTTGTTATAGAGAGTCAAAATTGTCCGTTGGGGGCGGTAGGTGAGGGGGAAACCTATTCTCCAACCAGCTCAATTTACTTCAATTTGTAATTTTACAGTATATCCCTACAAAATAAAAAACAAACCACAAGGACACATCCTGTGCACAGCCTCAGAGTTATGGGTGGTCTTCAGAGGTAGATTTTCAAAGGCACAGATGGGAGTTAGGCATCCTCGGCCCACTGAAAGTCAATGGTACCCCTGTCACTTTTTGTGCTTTTGAAAGTCTCCCTCTTAATCGGAAACAGTATAATTAAGAGTTAAATGTTCATGGTGCTACAACCAACAAACAGCTTGGGCGGATGACTGAACATCAAAGCAATAAGAAGTTTATTGCAAGAAAGTCCTCCCCACTCCATCAGCATTATTCTAATTACACAAGATGAAAAGAAAATGTCACCTAGTAAAATTCACTGGATCTTCCAACTGAGACTCCCCAATGGCTGTGACCATCTCACCTCTCTCCTTCCTCCCCACAGCTTGCTCTCTCAAGTCTAGAACTTCCTCAGTATGCCTGAAAAGCTAGGAAGAAGAAATAATCCAGCCAGAAAGGACCCTGCCAAAGATATGCCTAGAGCTTCTGGAATCTTTAAGCGGTTATCTGGACTCCTCCACACAAAGATTCTGAATTGCAGACTGAACAAGGTTAACACAAAATGTAAGTCTAAGGAGCTGCCAAACCCCATTGGTGATGGCAGGGAATACTGGGGAGATATCTCCTATGACAGCTGACATTCAGATGCACATTAAGCATGAAAGTGATTGAAGCCCATATAAAAAGCATGGGCTAAATTCACCTCTGGGGCAACACCAGGGATTACAGTGGGGTTAAGCAGCGATGAACCGAGCCCTTAACATTACAAAAAACGATGGAAGACTAGTTTGCTGCCCCCTGCGGCAAGGGGTGGAGACCATATTTTATCCCATCTGAATGGCAACTGCTGCATCTTCCGTGGGGCTCTCAGAGCATCTTTCCAGTTTAGGAATTCCACTGGGGTCACGTCTGTTTGTTTTAATAGGCACAGGTAGGCTCTGCCATCTCACTCGTGATGTCTGAGAAATGCCAGCTTCTCTTAAGAGAAGGCAGAGTTTAGACCAGAGAGGAAGGTAGGATTGATATAGGAGTGATATAACTGGGTAAAATCTGCCACCTGAAGTCTTCTTGGCTCTTGGCGGCTTTGCCAAATTGAGAGGTCTATAGCACAAATCCCATCAGTTCTGGATTGGTAACTTCCTCTACATCATGGTATATTTGCTCCACAGTCACTTATTATTTGCATTGCCATAGAGCCCAGGGTCCCATTGTGCCAAGTGCTGTACAAACAGAGACCGGCTGCGCCAAAGAGCATGCCATCTAGGTAAGCTCCACAAACCCAGTCAAGATCCGTAAACCACAAGCTGCCCTAATTTTTCAGAGAGACGGAAAGACACCGTTGGCACAGTGGGTTTAAAAATGAATCATTTTGTTCAAGAGTGTGGACTTGTGTGCAAAAAGCACTGAGAGGGCTGGGCACAACATCCCAGAGTAGTTTAAGAGAGGAACAACAAATTCGTCTGGGCAGCAATCGACTGATATCCTTCTGTACTCATAATACCAGTCACTGTATACAGCCAGTTGAACACGTTATAAGTGAATGATTATGGCCATAAACCTGCATGTGGAAAAAACTGTCAGACCACCTCCTTCCAGTAATGTGTGTTCCTTTTCCATGTTAGCCAGGAATTATTTATCTAAGCTTCCCACAGGTATTTTGAAGAGCTTTGCTCTTGCTAGTGCTCAGCTGAGAAAAGCTACATTTTAACAAAAAAAACCATGCCTTGTATCACAGAACGTTAAAAATATTCTGTAATGTGATGACATTGTGATCACATGAGCATTCTCTAAATTGAAAGTCTTGTCCACCCCATGTTACACGAAAAGCATTCACACACACACACAAAACAGCCAAAAGTAGAATGTTGCAAGCTTAATTTGCACCACACCAGGTTTCAAGTCACTGGTGCTATTTTTTTCCCCTTAATAAATCAATGTTAAAAGAGAAGTTTTTCCAAAAGCAAAGCTTTGGTCTAGTCAGTTGAGGTTAGTAAAAGCATGAATGGGATAGTATTCTGGACCAGGATTGTTGCGTAAATGGGTAAGAGTTGCAAAGTCTACCTATCAAAATACTTTTCTTAAGAGGCCAAGCATGTTGCACTTTGAGAAAGGCAGGTATTAAAATGTGGTTTCACATAGTGGCATGGTATGTACAAAAAATTCAATGGAAAGTATTAGATGGCTGATAATAGACCACCACCCCATTTCTTTCTTGATATCTACCTGTGATCTGTTGCCTTATACTTAGATCATAAGCTCTTTGAGGCAAAGACCATCTTTCTGTTCTGTGTCCATACAGCACCTAGCATAGTGGGGCTCTACATCATGACTGGGTCCTGCTTAGCTCTGCCAAAATACTTTTCTTTCAGCATTGTACATAGTTTTGTTCTGTTGGAGCCTTAATTCAAGAACAAAGGAGACCAATTATAAAACATTTGGCATTGTGACAGGTTCCAAGATCCTCAGACAAAAGAGACGAGTAACTTTAGTATGAGATTAGAGAAATTTTTCACCCAATATACAGTTTACTGGTTTTGTACTAGACAAACAAGTGAAAGCAACTTGCTTGTGGCCTGGAAAAGATACAAGTCACTGTCTAAATAGCATTGTGTTTCTACTGATAGTGATGTGTGGCATGCCTATAAACCTATATACATATACAAATTTCACTTATAGGGTAAATTAAGTTGGGGGGAGGGGAGCACGAATTTATTTTAAAAAGAAAAACGGTTACTAACCCAGGCCCTCACCCAGCAACTGACTATGCAAGGGGACTTTGCACTGACTTCACTGGGCTCTGTGCAGATGCAGGGATCAACTTGCAGGATCAGGTCCATAGCTGCTACTATTTTATTACAAAAACACATATGATAGAAATAAAGGCTATGACACCAGCCATGGTATTATGCTAAAGTAAATGAGACACAAGGGAGGGGACGGTGACACGGATGTCAAGTAGGGCTGTGGTGATTTTGTTAATTTCATTTTTAAACCAGGTTTCAGAGTAACAGCCGTGTTAGTCTGTATTTGCAAAAAGAAAAGGAGGACTTGTGGGACCTTAGAGACTAACCAATTTATTTGAGCATAAGCTTTCGTGAGCTACAGCTTATGCTCAAATAAATTGGTTAGTCTCTAAGGTGCCACAAGTACTCCTTTTATTTTTAAACCAGGAAAAGCTGGAATTTTTGCACTGAAGTGAGCTAAGGGAGCCAACCTGGACAGATGCTTATAGCCTTTATTGCCCACAGACCTCACTAGGAGTGGTGGGTACTTGTGCTCTGTATTATGGTAGCACCCAGAGGCCCCCGTTGAGATCAGGGACGCATTGCGCTCGGTGCTGCATGTACACATTAGCAAGAGAGTCTCTGTGCCCTAAAGAATTTACAAGGTGCAGAATCATGTCCAGGGCCGCCAGCCCTGCTGATCAACTCCTCCCCTTATAGACCTCTCAATCACAGATGTTCCTCAGCATGCAGAAGGTGCTGGGAGGGAGCGGGAGGAGCAGGGATTGGACACGCTTGTGGGAGGGGGCAGAAAGATGCAGGGAAGAGGAGGGGCAGGGGTGGAGGGCCCTTGGGGGAAGGATGAAGTGGGAGCGAGGCCTGAGCTGGAGGTTTGGGGGTCCACTAAAAGTTTTAAATCAAAACGAGGGTCCTCGGGTTGTTAAAGTTTGAAAACCGCTGATATAGAGAGATCAAGCAACTTGCACAAGGCCACAAATCTTCTGTGCGACCAAGTCAGAAATACTGTAGAACCCTGATCTCCTAAGTCCTGTGCCTAATCAACTGGACCATACCAGTTCTCAGTTTTAAATCATGATAATTTCCTCAATTGTTCAAAAAGGAAAGAAAACTACATTTCCAACCTTCTTCAGAGTTCTGATGCAGCCTCCCCCTCCAACCCAACAAATCCCACACCTTAACAGTACCTCCTTTTATAAAAATCCAGCTAGAAACCTCTGTGACCAATATGTAATTTGTAACTTCCACAAAGCATGTGTCTTATTACAGACCACCTAAAAACTGGCTTCCTGCACACGAGCATTAGTTGAGAGAATTTAAAAAAAAAAAAAAAAAAAGTGGTTTTTTGTTTTTTTAATGCAATGGTCAAGTTTTCTGGTTTATTAAAAAAAATGGTAGTTGTGGTGGGAGAAATTATAAAAACATATGTTTTAAGACTAAAAGGATCACTATAATCATTGCATGTCAAAGTAAAATCTTAAAGGAGTGTCCATATTATCCAATACCACGGATTGAATAAACAAAATTCTGAAATCTAAAATTTCAGGCAATATACAGAAGGACCAAAAGCTGTTCTCTAATAACCATATGAAAATAGTTCTAAACAAACATTTTTGGACAAGTTACAAGCAATTAAAAAACTTTTTAAACAATGGTGTATCAGTCTCTTTGTTTTAAAGGTTTATATTATTCAAATTCAGCAACTGGATGACTTGTTTTCTGCTGAAAACTCAGGTCAACTTAGCTAGGAAGGAAGGAAGGAAGAAAATGAGCTAAAAGCTATTAAGTATCAGCTAGATAGCTCATGATTGCTTCTGAAGGCAGTGGAGAGGTTAGCAGCAGTCAAAAAAACACCAAACCAAACCACCACCACCACATTATTAACTTTACTGCATATTAAAATCTTTCTGGTACTCTGGCTATTACAAATTAGAGTGTAAATAAAGTCCAGACCTGCCCTTCTATTTCACAGACCCTAACTAATTCACCAATAGGGGAAATACAACACTGAAAATTTAAAAGGCTGTCAAATTTTAAAAAAAGGACTTCTCAGCAGAGCAACTACTTTAAAAATAAACCATCCATGTATCCTATTGACCCCAAAAATCTACATATCAGTGTGCAATAGATGAAACAATACAATCTGGACCCTATGCTAAGTCTTCTATAAGAGCACGACTCCTTGCTCCTTCTGACACTGTTACGCATAGACTTCCAAACTCCCCCTGAAATGAACCCATGGAGAGAAAGCCTTCTTTTTTCATGCTAACAACTCTATTGTAACAACATCTTCAGAGGCCGTACCCAGGGTCTTAGGGAAAAGTAAACCTTTGGAGCATTTACTTCTCCACTGGAGCATTAACTCATTCACACCCAGAGAGCCTTGCCAAACAAGGAGGAGCTTTCTTTCATGTTTTTGTGTGTTATATTTTCACAGCTGTCAAAAAGAGAAGCACGTAGCAAGCAAATTATGTAAACTACCTGATTAGGGTAAAATCCTTAATGTAGATAACTTCCTCTCCCCTCCACTCCGCCCCCAGCCCCACACACACTTCCGTTAAAAATAGAAGGAGAAAATATAGGGGTTTCCTCATCTGTTACACGTGTTTTTTTAACCCAGCGAAACGGTTACACCGGCCATTATTTACATTACTCTCTTTATTCCAGTGTGTGATACTGTATACACAAAAGGTTATGTACAGGGCACTGATTCATACATTTTGTTGTTTGCAGCTTATTTGGTTTAAACTTGAATCTTCTTGCCGTACAATACAATACCATGGCTATGTTGAGATATGCCTGAAGCAAAGACAAGGGCTTAAGGAGTTATTCTTCTCCCACATAGTTTAAGTATAACTAGCCCACAAATCAAGACCGCAAGAGGAAGATGCTAGAAAATTAAAATCCTTTGAAGCACAATTTTTTCCATGAAAAACAATATCTAAAGACCTTTACTCAACTGGTGGTGTTTTTTTTTTGTTTTTTTTTTTAACTCCTGATGGGAAACAACAAGCAATTGTATAAGATCCTTTGAGATTCAGAAATCCTGATGCTTTGAACTTACCTTATATCTTAAAGCCTTCCTGAGGATCCAATCTTTGCAAAACAAAGTTGGAACATGTCTACAGTTTGTCCGAGAAACCACACATAAGCCAGCAAAAGAAAATTAATACAACAAATACAATATATATACACACTGTTCTGTTCCAATTTCAGAATTAAATTTAAAATGCAAACCTGACTGCTATACCCCTCAAACATCTCATTTTAGGAAAGCAATAAAAATAAGGATGAAATAGAAGAACTGGACCCTGCTTGAAGATTTTCAGAGCAAATAAAGCAGACTGGGCTAGCAAAATTATCATGGCTTTCGTAGCAGTTTACTACAGAAAGGTTTAAAAGATTTCAGAGAAAGGTTTAAAATCTCAACATGTGAAATACATTTGAGAGAGATTTTAAATCCCTTCACCATAGAAATATTCTAAATCTGTTTTTAACCATTTATTATTTAAAACAGCCGTTCCCACACACAGGATAAGAAGTATATTTATATTTCTGAATAGGGTAGTCATATGTGGCAATACCATGCATGGACAAATCTGGAAGGTTAAAGCAACCAAAACATACCTCCTTTTAAGCAAATGTGTGTCCCCACTGTCCTGGTTACATAGGCTGAAAATACTGTAGCCTCATTATTCAACAGATTGTTCCCACACAGGCCAAGTTGAGCATTTCAAGAAGATTTTTATACAATTCCCTTTCAGTAATTAGGACAAAAGTGTATCTGAAGCCCAATCATGTTAATACATCTATTAACGGACAAATATGACATTTTAACATTCTTAAACTCAGGTGGTGTTTCTGATCTAAATTCTCAGGTTTGGCTTTTCACCACACAGCAACAGCTAAAACTCCAAGCAATTTTCTTAAAGGTAACATATAGTTAGGGTACAGAAAAGGGTTAAAACACCATGTCAAACAACAAGTCCTGGCACTGCACCAGAAGGGACATGGGAACCAGGGCAGCTGAGTTATAAAGGCCTGATTGTAGCAGCCCACTGGATTGGAAATGACTTGTAGGCCTAATGAAACAAAACTTTGGCAGTAAAACAGAATGAAAGGAATGAGACAATAAAAGACAGGAACAAAGGGAGCAGAGTTGTTTCAGCTTAGCAAAATAAGCTCACTTTGTTGTTCGGAAAAGCCAAAGCCGATTAGGATAAACCAATGACTAAGCATAAGTCTTCCAAACTAATTACACAGTTCACCATGTGAAGTATAATTGCAAGTCTCAAAATAAGGACTACTTTACTTTCACGGGAGTTCTATAAAGCAAGCATTACCTAATAAAAAGCTGAACCATAAGAAGTCCCTTATCATCAGTAGCTTACAGCTTAAAAGGTGCACAACATGCATGTCCTGGGAGAAGTGTAATTCATTAACTTTTAGGGGCTTCCTTCTTCTAGTCAAAATCCTTTAAGAGGCTATTGCTTTTTCTTTTTTGAAATGATACTGGAGTCTTAAACGCTCAAATACATCCTAATCACAGGACAGTGAAGGAAAATATAGGCTAGAATCCATTAGCAAATAGCATGGGTTTTTTTATTTAAGAAAAGTATAACAATTTAATTATCAACTGAAATGTTGATAATTTGGACCCGTTCCTAAACTCAGACAAATGTGCTCAGAGAGAGACAGAGTGAGCAAGAGCAGAATTTCATCTCAGGGATTACAGCATTGATTTGGATTAAAATTCCAATAGCATTCTTTTTCACTGGAGAGACGGGGTGGCAACATAGGGAGGAAGGGATAGGGACAGAATGGCAGAAATTGGACTTCACTTTAATTTTTTTTAACCCCTTTAGGACATTCTGGTTTAAATAATGTAATACGTTTTGTTCCTGGGCAGCTTTTCACTTTTGCCTCTGGATCCTCCGGACAAGGCTGCAGTCTCTGGGTTGTAAGCACCGCAGGGCAATGTATATTTATTTTTGAAGTGTTTTAAACTGCTTTTACTGGAATTTAAAAGATCACAGGCACAATCTTATCAGGTTTAGGTGTAATGAAAGCATCTAACGTGGCAGCCAAAACTGACCTTACAGTGTCCTTTTTTAAAAAAAAAGTGTATTACATTTTTCACTTATCCACAAAATAGTATTTGAACTCTCAACCCTACTTTCAGCGGACACAACGGACTCAGTTCAGTTCTACCCAGAAGAGTGTATTAGGATCCCCCTCAACACAAAGAACCACGGCATACACTAGTGCATAAGGCACTGGACTGAAAACAAGGAGGGAGCAGAGGAAGGCTAAAGTAGCTTTAAGCCACTCTTGCATCCTCCAAATTCTGGGCTGCTCTGTCCTGACATAAGCCACCCCAGGGGTTTGTCTCAATTACAGCAGCCTATCCTCAGCTGCAGTGAAGCAAGCCACGACTCTTCCCCCAACACACCTACCCATCCCCTCTTCTGGCCCCCCCCATGCCAGGGCTTGCAAGAGGGGTCCTTAGAAGAAAGCTTTAGTGCTGTCTTCCTCCGTTCCTTTCCTTGGGGAATCCTCCAGATCCAGGGATTTCTTTCAGAGCCACTTCTCACAGATCCGGCCCTTTTATCCAGTGTCATAATAATTACACATAATACCTAGCTCCTATATCAGTGTTTCTCAAACGTGGCCACCAGGGGCTTTTCTTGCAGCCACAGCCGGCTGTGATTTGGGAGGGGGAGGCGGGGGAGCAGTGGCCCCTCTCGCTTGCTCCCTGTTGCTCCTGGATGCACAGCCTTGGTGTTGGTTGTTGGGGCTTCCAGTTGGGCCCTACCCCCCCTCTGGAGACACCTGGGGTACAATGGTGGAGGAGCAGGCAGCTGGTTAGTTCCCCACCTTCCCAGAGGCAATGGGGCTCAGGCTTTGGGCTTCAGCCCAGGAGTGGCATGGAAGGCAGGCTCTGGCTGCGTGGCTTTGGGTTCTGTCCCCTAGCCATAGGGCTTCAGGGTCCGGCCCCCCGCTGCCTCCCCAGCCAATCCTCCCCCCATCACCCTGGCCCCCGCTGCCTCCCCCGATCTTCCGTCCAGGACTTAATTTGTCCCCAGACTTGCCGGGACTGAGTAAATCTGCTGTGAAAACTGATACTTGTATGTTTCTTCATATCACTTTTCATAGCAGACTTACTGGCTAGCAATAAATAAATTACAGTGATTTGGATGTGTATTTGTGCATATTTATTTGCTTTTCCTAAAGGTAATTAAGTATTTTAGGAAAAAGCGTGAGCGCGGCCAGCAGCAAGAGTTGGTCGCCACACTCTGAGGCCACCAAATAATTTGTCCTGATGACCCCTGTCCTATATAGTGCTTTTCATCAGTAGATCTCCAAGTGCTTTTTGTACAGAGGTCAGAACAGAAGTGAGGGTTTCAGCCCAGAGTTCTATCCCTGCCTCTGCCACTCACCTGCTATATGATCTTGAGCAAATTGCTTCTCTCTCGGCCTCTGTTACCCAGCCAATGCTTTGTCTATATTGTCTATTTAGATCATAAACTCCTCGCAGCAGACATGCTCTTTTGTGCCTTTGTACAGTGCTTAGCACAATGGGGACCCATCTCTGCTTACTGCCATAAAACCACCCACAACTGCCACCCCCACCACTCAAATTGTGCCTTCTCATTTACCCAAAAGAACCTGATCTATTCTATTTATTTGAGCATGAGCCTTCGTGAGCCACAGCTCACTTCATCGGATGCTCATGAAAGCTCATGCTCAAATAAATTGGTTAGTCTCTAAGGTGCCACAAGTACTCCTTTTCTTTTTGCGAATACAGACTAACACGGCTGTTACTCTGAAACCTGATCTATTCTGTATCTAGTCCTGAACTTGTCCCATCTTGGGACAAGCCAGACTTTCTGTAACAAGGCCCACTCAGTTTATAAAAGCTTCTGCTCATGTATTCAGTATTACCTACCCCAGTGTCCAAAAATCATGAGTTGCCCCCTCCCCACCCCAAATCATGAGATTTTTTTAAAAATAATAATAAATTGTGTGTTCTTTTTCTCTCTCGTTTTTGAGCCTTTGGGACACACTCCAGTCATGTTTTCCAGCTTTCCTCTGCAACTAAAAGGGCTAAAACTTCCCTTATTTGTTAAATGAAAGATTCTTTAAGGAAAGCAACAAACATCGGGTGACTTGTGATAAAAGTCACAGGAGTTAGAATTGCAAATACGCAGCAGTGCTCCCTGGCAAGTGTTTGTGTCTAAAATAAAATCTAATGGGGAATCTAAAATAACTGCAGTTTTTGCTTTTTACTTTTAAGTTTCTGTCATTGAACTTGGAGAATGATGTGGTTTCAAATAAAATGCTGGAGGTCCCTTCCTACCAGCTATATTTCAACTAATGAATGATACCCAATCAGTTTGGCCCACTACCTGGTAGCCATCTTATCCCCGAGGTGTATTTCGAGAGCTATCTGAAGTTATGGAAGCAGCCACTCGCCTTTGTTAAGCTTCTCTCTGTAACAAGCAAAAACAAGATTTCTAGAACCACATCACTGGTTAAGTATTTTTTTTCCACCCCAATAAATATATCAAATATTTCAAAGAAAAAGGAAGCAGCTGGAGCCGTTCTTATCAAACACGGGAGGCATCTCAGGAATGTCCATTGTATACGGCCTTTTTTTGTTGTCTATGAGAAAAGAAAGTGCTCAGCAATTCCAATCCTTGCAGCCACGCTGATGATCCATCATGAAATATTATTTGTATTAAACTACAAGCGAGATTGAGGCTCCGTTGTGCTAGGCACTGTACGAACACATTTTAAGAGAGAGTCCCTGCCCTGCAGAATTTATCTGCCTTTTCTAGTTAGATTGTGAAAGGTAGGAGGGAAATAGGCACAGAGATGGAAATCAACTTGCCCAATCAACTGGCCCAGTGGCAGAGCCAAGGATAGATTCCAGGTCTCACATGCCAGTCCACTGTATCACTTTACTAGGTCTTAATGTCAGGTGTGCTGAACACCCACCAGCACTGACACACATTGGTGTTACAGGTGCTCAACACCTCTCAGAATCAGGCCCTTAGACATCACCACCAGATGACGGCAAATCTGAAACACAGCCCACCTGTGAGGTTAGCATTTTTATACTACCTCATGTACGAGTAAACTGAGGCACAGAAAGCGTAAAATGTCTCACCACGGTCATGCAGCAAGTCACAGCGGAATCAAGACAAGAAGTCAGGGGTCTTTTCTCCAAGCCACATGCTCTTACAGTTAGTGTACTGGACTGGGTTCATTCCCAGCTCTGCAACAGTCCTCCTAGAGACGTTGCCTAAATCACTTAACCTCTTTGCCCAAGTTCCTCATCTGTAAAATAAAGGTAGGACTTTCCTACCTCACAGGTGTGCTGAGAGGGTAAATATTGGGGAGACACTCATACTATAATGACTAGAACTAGAGAAGAGCCAGTTAACAAATAACATTGTTGTATACTATAATAGTAATACCTAGCTCTTGTACTTTTCATCAGTAGACTAGAACACAGATCTCTTGAGCCCCAGTGCTCTTACCACTAGGAAACACTGCCTCGCATTATCACACTCATGCAGCTGTGTCACTTCAATGATACATGACTATTTGGTCTCAGTACTGATTAAAAGATGCCCGTTGTTGAAGGCCAGAGCAAAGGCTTTTAGATGTGACTCATGATTTTGGGTGCCTTCATTTTTGGGTCCCCAACTTGAGAACACTTCAAAAGGACCCAATTTTTATGAAGTACCGAGCACCCTCCTTCTAAAAGTCAGGCCCCTCTTAAAGCTGTCTCTAATCAGGCATCCATATTTTGAAGCAACCAGAATCACTAGTCCCTTTTGAAACCTTGGCCTGGCTATCTGCATTCTCAGAGACTGAGAAACTGCAAGCATGAAACTACCAGATGGCAAAATTAAAAGACTATATTAAGGGTGCACTCAGGCAATATGCAAAGCACATACATCAAAACTATTATTAACTTCAAAAAATACAGGTTAGAGGAGTTCTGCAGTTTTGATAATGACTACAGAAGTAGCATCCAAAAGCTATATAATCCTTTAATAAAAGGCTCAGCAGCCTGTAAACATCCTGCCGGAATCGAAGATTATTGAAAATAAAATGAATGGTTTGCAAAGCAACTATCAATCCAGCATAGGAACAATTTATAAGCACCACTCCTCTGCCCTCAACAAAATAACGTGTGGCCAAGGCTCTCAGAGGCTTTTTTAAAACGCCCAACAGGGACTGCGAGCTGCTCTGCTCTGTGGAACCTGATGTGTCCTCCTGCAACTCTACAACCAAATCATCAATTATTGCCAACAAAAACTGGGAATTCAGTTGTGTGGACTAGCAGGGCTTTAGTGCCAGTAAATACCTGGAGGCCTGAGACACTGTGGCAACAGAAGTCCATTTCTTTTCCGTCTCTTAAAGGTCAGCTCACCCTACCAGGCCAGTATAAAACAGCTCAAAGAGTTTCTAGGATGTTGCCCAGACCATTACTGAGAGTATTGCAGAATGCAACCTGTTGGAGCAATTGGTTTACAAGTAAAGAACAACAATGGTGCAAGAATTTCCAATGAATTATGGTAGTCACTGCATGCACTAGCATTCAAAGGCCATCATATGGTGATGGATTAATAGCAACAAGTTCTTCCCAACGTATTTTGGACTGATTAAAAAAAATTCAAAAGGGGCACCTCTCTGAAGCTCTAGGCACTCCTGACACAAGTTATTTATAACAACAAAAAAATGAAATGGTCTCTCTGCCCTGACCAGAATGCAGCACCCCCATGCATCACAAAACTTTCCTCCCTTGCACAGATCTTATCCCTCCACAGCTGTCCGAACAAAGAACTATACCATGCAGCCTACCCTGAATACCAAAAGAACAGAAATATTTTCTTGAGCGGGAGGGAGCTGGTTCCAAAGTAGAGGGTCCCCCAGAGAGAATAAACTATCAAGCCTCTCCCTAAAAAATCAAGGAGGATCCAGCTCAGATGCTTCTGTTGATTGCAAATGCTGCAGTGTGACATGGCAAGAGATGTCATCTGTTGGATAGGAAGGTCCCAAGTCATTTAGGACTTAACCAAAAGGAATAGAATGAGGTGGAGTTTAGGCACAGTACTTAATTTTAGAGCAAGAGAGATAAGGAGACAAAAGATGACTAGTGAAACACGTTCTGCTTTGCCTACCTCACCTGCTGCTTTTAAGAGCAAATTCAAGAGTAACTTGTTTAAAGTGTCTGAAAGAGTTTTCAGCGAGATTGCACCTAAAGTCTCCCAAATGGATCTCTTGCACTAATCAAGAATCATGTTCAGAAGACTTTTGCCTAATGCTCATATATAACAAGAGAACGTTATGCTGGCTCATTAAGGTGATAGAAGACTGTAAATCCTTTAGAGCAGGGTCACCCAAACTTTCTGCAGACAATAACTTTCTGGAAGCTACAGAGTCCTAAAGTTTGCTTGACTTAATTGGCCCATTGGGTTTTCAAGTGAAACTGCTTCGGTTCCATTTCAGTGGCAGGCTTGGAAGAATTAAAATTGAAATATCCCAAAGCACACTGCGTAAACTTGCCATTGCATAACCTCGTCACATTACTTCGGACTTGGGAGCCTCCTGCAAAACAATGCATTTTGGGAAGGGTCTTGCCTTCTTTTGTAGGCCATGTCTTAAGAGGACAATCAACCTGAAACCTAATCAATTAAGAAAAAAAAGTTAAAAGTCTTTCTAAGTATTGCACATGCCCCTGAATCCCGCTGACATCTTTTGTGGTTTTACAATCACATTGCCCTAATTTAAATTTAACCTGCCTCCTCCTGCATTGCTGTGTGATTGATCCACGCAGACAAAAAGGGGAATGGAATGACTGTATTGTGCCAGAAGTGCAAATGACTATGTGCAAAGCACAGCAAACAAAATGGGGAAAAGAGAAAAATATTCTCTCTGATCAGAGTTTTCATAATCGTAAATGTTACTGTAACAGTTGCAGGTAAAAACAATTTCAGACAGAGGTGTGATTATTAAGTTGACAGGGATCCTTTAGAGACAAAGATGGCATTGCAGACTCAGCAAGCTGCTTTTTGAGTGGTTGGAGTCATTGCCACTTTGGACTTGAAATTATCTGTTTAGAAAGACTCAGGGATCCAAGTGCTCTACAATAGCTTTCTCTGCTTTCCCACACGGCCCCAATCCTGAAACAGAATCCTTGCAGACACAGAAGCCCTCTCGTACAGAGCCCAGTTTGAGTGGGATATCATGCTAATAGGCAGGCCTGTCTGCAAAGATCCAGTTGCAAGATTAAGACTATATTTGTTCCTTTCTTGAAAATATCCTCTTCTAACATTCTGGTAGTTCCAGGTCTTCTTCAGTGGTCCTATGTCACTTCACAGGATGTTTCTGCAACATCCAAAAAGGACCTTGCTCAGGGAACTTTTTTAAAAGAAAATCAAATAGACATTCTGGTGTTACAGACAGGACTTCTGTTATTCCTAAGGCTCTATTATCAGCTACTGGCATAATGTAATGACTCCACATAAACTCTCTGGATCTGACTCACACACACCCCTTTTCCCACTGTAATTTCTGTTAAATAGGAAGCTGGTTTTACGATGTATGAAATATTATATAATCACTTATCCAAGCGCCAAATTCTTCCCTGAGATACACACATGCAACTTTTAATGATTTAGTTGCTAACTTTTATTAAAGAAACAAAGCTGTCAACAGTAAAACTGTTTTTTTTAAATATATGCATTATAAATACAAAAGGAAATACTGGGCTGATTTCAATAAACGTACCTAAAGGCAAAAGTTAGCTCCACATTTGATTGTGACTCTTGCTGCAGTTTTTCAAAATATATTTATAAAACAGAAGGAATTCAAACTATGCAGTGTTGACTTGTGCTGGCACTCACCTTGCCAAACTGTTCGAAGTATTGCTTTACATCTTCCACTACTGTATTAGCAGATAATCCACCTACAAATATTTTCTTTGTTCTTGTGACCATCTGTAAGAAATTACAAAACAAGCATACAGTTTAACCAGATTATTCAAAACATTATGTGAAAAAAATATTTTTCAGATGCCATTCCCTAACCAAGTTAACGAGAATATTTCTTCACAAAAGCAATTCAGAATCTATTCAATTATATTTGGTATTTCTTGTTTCAAAGGGGAGGCTAGGTATCGGCATTCAAAAATACTGTCCTAGTCCCCTTAGGTATTTTTTTTTAAATAAACTTTTTTATTGTGGTTCTCAATGCAAACACAACTGAAAAAAGTTACAGTATAGGATCAAATTTCCTGTGCCTACTAGCTGTAGTTTCAGAAAGACACAAGCAGGTGATCAGTGATTATATTGCACGTAAGGGATTCATAGATGCCAAGGCTAGAAGGGACCACTGTGATTCTCTAGTGAGTCTCAGAGTAGCAGCCGTGTTAGTCTGTATTCACAAAAAGAAAAGGAGTACTTGTGGCACCTTAGAGACTAACAAATTTATTTGAGCATAAGCTTTCGTGAGCGACAGCTCACTTCACCTTAGAGACTAACAAATTTATTTGAGCATAAGCTTTCGTGAGCGACAGCTCACTTCATCGGATGCATCCAATGAAGTGAGCTGTCGCTCACGAAAGCTTATGCTCAAATAAATTTGTTAGTCTCTAAGGTGGCACAAGCACTCCTTTTCTTTCTAGTGAGTCTGTCCTCCTGTATAACACAAGCCATAGGACTTCCCTGAATTAATTCCTGTTTGAACTAAAGCATATCTGGATTTTAAAATTGCCAGGGATGGAGAAGCCTTTACAGCCCCTGGCCAGCTAATCCAATGGTTAAATTACCCTCACCGCTACGGTTGCCAATTTTCTGATAACAAAAAACTGACCACCCTGGCTCCGCTCCTCCTCCGAGGTCCTGCCCCCCACTCACTCCATCCCCCATCCCTCCGTCGCTTGCTCTCCCCCACGCTCACTCACTTTCACTTGGTTGCGGCAGGGGTGCAGATGGGGGTGAGAGCTCCGGCTGGGGGTGCAGGAAGGGGTTCCGGGCTGGCGCCAAGGGGTTCAAAGTATGGGAGGGGGCTCAGAGCTGGCGCCGAGGGGTTCGGGATGTGGGAGGGGATGTGGTCTCTGCGGTGGGGCTGGGGGATGAGGGACTTTGGGTGCAGGAAGGGGCTCCGGAATGTGGGAGGGGGCTCAGGGTTGGGGCAGGGAGTTGGGGTGTGGGCTCTGGGCTGGGACTGAAGGGTTTGGGATGCAGGAAGGTGCTCTGGGCTGGGGCTCGGGCTCCAGGAGAGAGTTTGGCTGCAGGAGGGGGCTCAGGTCTGGTGGGGTGCAGGCTCTGGGAGCGAGTTAGGTAGCAGGACGGGGTTCCGACCTGGGGCAGTGAGTTGGGGTGCGGGCGGGGTTTGGGGTGCTGGCAGGCAGCTCCCAGAAGTGGCTGGCATGTCCAGCTCCTAGGCGGAGGGGTCGGGGGAGCTGCAGAGCCAGCATTTGGGGCAGGGGCAGCAGCAGCACGCAGAGCCCCAGTGGCCACCCCTACCCCTGGAGCCAGACATGCCGGCTGCTTCTGGGAGCCACGCGGTGCCAGGGCACGCAGGGCGCCTGCCTTAGCCCTGCTGCGCTGCCGACTGGACTTTAAGCAGCCTGGTCAGTGGTCCCTGTTCAACCGGGCTTTCCGGACACCTGCCAACTCTACTCACCGTTAAAACCCTGTTATTACTTTCCATGGATCAGATTAAAAGGAAATTGCCCACTTCATTTAGATTTTAGAATAACTAAAAAGACGCCTACCCACCCCAACATGCATTAACAATGCCATTTAAAACCCAGCCGCATTAAAATGATCAATTCAGCAGGAGCTCAGGCAGCCACCTACAGACATTTCTTTTCGCCTCTTCATAGTCTAGGAGGCATGCCCTCGGCCCTCTCCACAAGCCCTGTAGACCAGTGGTTCTCAACCAGGGGTCTGGGGCCCCCTTGGGGGGGCCACAAGCAGGTTTCGGGGGGGCCGCCAAGCCGAACCAGCATTAGACTCACCGGTGCCCCGGACAGAAAGCTGAAGCCCCGCCACCTGGGGCTGAAGCCCAAGACTGAGCAACTTATCTTCGCGGGAGCCCCTGTGGCCTGAGGCCCCAGGCAATTACCCTGCTTGCTACCCTCTAACGCCGGCCCTGGCTTTTATATGCAGAAAATCAGTTATTGTGGCACAGGTAGGCACAGGTGGAGTTTTATAACATGTTGAGGGGGCCTCAGAAAGAAAGAGGTTGAGAACCTCTGGTGCAGAACATGTGTCTTTTTCACCATTCTCAGAAGTTCATCAAATTTGGACTATTTCCAATCAGGGGTGGAGAGCAAGTTCCAGAGTCCTGGAGCCCTCACAGAGAATGCCCTGCCAGCAGCTCCTCTTTTGTAACACCTCAGTTCCAGCTCAAGCACCCCTGCTAATAGCAGCTATGGCAGTATGGCATGGAGAGAGAGGTGGACAGTCACATAAGCTACTCCCAAGCCATTTAGGGCTTTATTGGGCAGAATCAAAACTTTAAACTCCACCAACAGGCAGCCAATGCATATCAGGAGCACTAATGTCATATGATCCCAGACAGACGACCAGGTCAGTAAGCAAGCTGCTATCTTCTGCACTTTCATGCCACTTTCTTCTGTATGGCCCAGCTATTTTGCAGTGGGAATCAAGAGTAAGAAAGACAATACAGGAAAAGATCCGTAATGCTGGTGAAAAGAACTAGCGGACAGTATCAGACCAAACATACATTTTGAAAGTTTATGGCAGTTTACTAACTGAAAGCACGGCTCAAATGGGTACATAGAGATGCCATGTATAAAAGAACCTGATTTTATGTGTTCCATCAGACACAGAATGGGCTTGGCAGAGGCATTCAAACTTATAAAGAGTACAGTGAAAAATGCATCACTCACTCCTTTTTACTTTGCCCCATAACCTGAGAACAAAGAGTCCGTTAAATTAATGGCTGGTAGATTTAGAACCAATAAAAGGAAATAGCAGCATGGACAGTCAGCCTGGGTAATTCATTTCTGCAACTATTCAACTGAAATGCAGGGGCTGGATTAATTTTTTTAAAGGGCCAGATATATTTTATGACAATTGGCAAAGTTTACGATTATGCAAATTAGTGCCTTGTCTACATGGAGGATTTGACCTGACTAACCAGCCAAGAGGATAGCTACAACAGTGCAAGTCCCCTAATATAGACAGGTAAAGCCATTATGTGTGTTGGTGGAGCTTAGTCTAGTTTCAAGCAAGAATAATCTCCACTGGTGAAAATAGCCTGTCTTTGACTGTCTATGCCTAGGCTTTGTATTGGTGCCACTATACTGGTGACTAGCCACGACTGACTGAAACTGGGTCAAGTCTCCAATACAGTCAAGGCCTAAGACAAGCAAAATTGAATCCCATGTTCCTTGCTGTAAATCTACAAGGAGTCTGAAAGGAATCCCTCCATTCCTTACAGCAAAAACACATGGGAACTCTCTCTTCATTTGAGGCACCAAGTACTAGCCCTGGGCTAAAGCAGGATCCCAAACTAGATTTGATCTAGTATTACAAACTCTTAAGGTCCTAAAGACATACACAAAGAAAAGCACAATCAATCCTGCTTCAAACCAATCAGGATGCCCCAAATAGCTGATAAATCAGATGCTCCTTTGATGCCTACAAATTAACAGTTTTCTAGACAGCACTCTGGGAGCCTTAATCATGATCCCTCCAGCATAAAGACAAACATTCCCAAAGATGGCTAAGAAAAGAAAAAAAAGCCACTGGCTTGTGTGTGCATACAAGGAAGGACCAGAAGACTCTTGCTTAAAAAAATACTGTTGTAAACTCCAGGCATGCACAGTCAAGACAAGAACCTCCGTTACTGAGCCATTCTACCAAGGACTGCCTTAAATTACAGATATTGGTACACTACTCTAACTGATTGGTGTAAATAGCTACCGGATTTACTAACAGCTTGTCTATACAGGGAATCTAGAATAGCTATTGTTGATTAACTCCATAAATGGACACTTATTCCAGAGTAAGAGCGCTGCCCTCTGAATTAGCTTAATCTGGATTTAACATGCTCCTTATCTTATTCCAGATTAATTATCCCACGCTTTTATAATGTGGAAGGCTATAACTATAATCAAACACTGTTAAAAACACAAGGCTCTGTCCTGCAAATCAGATCCCATTGAAATCAGTGATTCTTCCAAAACCGGCATCTGCCCGGCTGGATCCATTGGATGACTAAAGACTAAGCCTTCTACCTCTACCAAGCTCAGACTCTGCACAGAAAACCTGGAGTATAGAAAAAAGTAAACATCACTCCAATTTCCAATGCTATCAAAATCTGCTATAGATACTTCCCCAAACTGTCACCACAGCCATGTTTTAAAGACTTAATTTTATTTATTTATTTATTTATGGTGGTGGGGGGAGAGAGAGAGAGAGAGAGAGAGGGGTATCAGAATTCAATTATTCCTTTCCTCTCTGCAATCTGGGATTCTACAACCGATGTCCAAGCATATATTTTCCTGCAGAAAATTGTCATTTACAAATAAGAATTTGCAACTAAAGGATTTTGCGAGCCTGTGAAGAGCCCTCTTGCCTGTTGCATTTGATTTAAGATTGGGCCAAGGCTCTGGTGTCATATAAAAGAGGGAGGAAGGCAATTATTCTAAGTAATATTTGAAATCATCATCATTCTTTAGATTCGAACAAGAAAGAAAGAAAAAGCTACTTCTTTTGGAAGCAAGACAGAACGGTAAAAAAAAAAAATCCCCGTGTTTCAATAGATTCATTCCAAGCAAGTATTTGTAATGACAAGCAAATGCACCACACTGTAATGCCCAGACATGTGTTGCAAGGTGGGAAGTGGTTTCAGAAAGCAGCTCTTTGGTAGAAAAGAGAGACAAAATTAAGTCTGCTTTTGCAATCTATGTTTTCCTGAAAAGACAGTTCAATTGCTTTGTGATACATATTCCCCTCAGTGAATG
This sequence comes from Chelonia mydas, assembly GCF_015237465.2. NCBI lineage: Eukaryota > Metazoa > Chordata > Testudines > Cheloniidae > Chelonia > Chelonia mydas. Next base: position 8,870,611 of record NC_051257.2, read on the forward strand.
AATACAAGTAATTTGTTGCCTTAGCAATTCTTCCAACCCTGACATGCTTAAATACGGGATTTCTTTGTCTTCCTTCTACCCATGGCACAAGCCACCACAGGGAGCCAGTCAGCGTGAATGTCCAGATCACCAACAACTCAAGCAAGAGCATCAAGAAGATCAAGATCGCAGTGTGACACCATGCAGACGTCTGCGCCTTCAGCACCGCCCAATAGAAAATGTCCTGTGGCCAAGACTGGACAAGATGAGCAGGTGTATCCAAGCTCCATCTTTTGCAACATCTACACCCCAACATCCCTGCTGGCAACAACTGTGAGAAGTGGGGCTTGGCACTGGATGGGGAACTCAAATACACCAACCCGGCCTCCAGCACCAGAGTCAAGGAAGGGGCCAATAAGGAGGTACCGGGGGTCCTAGTCTCGTACCGTGTGAAGGTAAAGCTGGTCCTGTGTCAGGGTGAGGATGTGCCTGTGGCACTTCCCTTCCTGCTAATTCACCCCAAGCTCCCAGAGCAAGCCACTCTGTTATGGCCCCCGTCAGCTGTCCCAAAGACGGATGTACCCATCCACACCAACCTCATCAAATATGAAACCAACTATGGGGCAGGACAATGACATTATATTAGAGGACTTCACCCACCTGCAGCTTAAGGGGTACAAGGATGATGACCATTTTTGTTGGAGGGGGGAGGACTGGGCTACCCTTTCCTTCCCCCATCCTCCCCTCCCCCCCCGGCAGCAAATATGGGGCCTGATGTCTGTGGATTTCAACCATCTATGTCTACGCTTTTTTAATTCTCCCCCTCCCCTCCAAAAGGGGGCCCCCAAGGAATTTATTTTTCTTTTGTCCTACAGATAAAAGAAAAGAGAAAAAGGAAAGGAAAATAAAAAGAAAAGAAAAAAGAAAAACCATAACCACGCCTCCAAACTGTGCACAGTTTATTATTTCACCTTTCTACCTGCTCTGTCTAAGATTATGAATTACTCCACGAATGTGAATGACTGATAGCATGTGGTTGTAACAGACATAATGGTTTGAAGGGCAGCATTTTTCAGATAATGACCTCAAAGTGCTTTGCAGACACAAAGTAATGAAAACTCACAACCACAGTGAGATAAGGCACTTCCTGAGGTCATACAGCAAGTAAACAGAGTGGGAATGGAACCCAAGAGTCCTGATTCTCAAGCCTTGTCTAGACGTGGAATTGGTGGCCAGCAATTTATGTAACTGGGACAGACAAGGATAGTTGTGATTTCAAGCATATGAAGGCTTAACCAGTATAATTTGCAGCTTCACTGGCTTCCAGCCATTAGATGGGTGAATTGGGACTAATCCCAATTACAAACAAATCTTAGGACTCAGGCTCTAACCAGTAAACTCTCTCTCATTAGCCAGACAGATGAGTTCTGAGTCTTCACTGGGATAAAATAAACCCAAGTAGCAGAGATTATCCAGAGAGCTGAAACCAAAAGCATTGACCAAGAACCCCCAAATTATCACCTTATTCCAAGTGCGACATGGAAGCCAGCTATCCTCGCCATCCTAATCACAAGAAGGACATCGAACACAATCTTTTACAATGCAATTTTGTAACCGTTCACAGAAATATTCTAATAATGGAAGTATTACAGTCAAAATCTAAGAGTACATCAGAAGAAACATACAGGGCTGGTGGGTGGTTAGTGGGTGGTGACAGTAAGGGTGGTACTTGACAGTTTTGTGATTGTAGGCAGCAGAGAAGAGGATGGACCCATGAGTGTGTTTGTTTTTGGTATTTGTTGGTTTTGGATTTTAAATTTTATGTAATTTTTCCCCCATATAAAACCAGCACCATTTGGGGAAGAAAATAATTGCCATTGTTGCTTAGGAGTCATTTCAACGTAGAGACAACAAAAAGCAGAGAAAATCTAAGAATAGAGCTTAAATTTCTTATTTAAAATGTCAAAATATCTCTAAATTTCAATATTTGACTTAAATTTTTCATCCAAACAAAATTTTGTTGGGGAAATATTTTTATTAATTATCTTTTTTTTTTAGGGTAGAGGAACAATGGTCTGGTTAATCCATTAAAAATTAATGTTTATGAATGGTAGCATTCAGCCTCCACTCTTTCTGAATCCATGTCTTTGTTCTAAATTTATCATCCACAGTATTCTGTAAGATTATGTACAGTTTGGAAATAAAATGCTTCTGGCTGTTTGTACATTGAAGGTATGTCTGTGCCTATTGCAGGAAATGATAGCAGAGAGAGGGATGCAACTTTGGTTACAAAGTCTGTTAATTTTAAGTACCTGCAAAATTGTTCTGTTCCTATACTATGTTGTTGCTGCAGTTAATCGAAGCATGTGAGACTGTTACTGAGGAAAGTCATTTAAGATTATAATCCCTTTATGGGCCCATGTTTTGAAAAATGTATTTGCCTCTGCAGGCTGAAATTGACCAAGTCCTGTAATAGAGTGTGGTAGTGAAACATGGTTTTAGAGAGAGGAGTTCTCTGACTTCATGCCAATTTTGCAGGGGCTGGATTATAATCAGATTGTTTTTAGCCATATTGGGTAATTCTTGTTTTAAACAATAGGCTAAAGAGTCAATCTGAAAGATGAAATGCCTATCCTATTGAATCAAGTGTCATATCAACAATACATGATGTGGGATCGAAGTGAAGTGTTGCCATTCGCATATGAGACATTGTAATGTTGCAAGCTTACAGAGTTTTCAGTTTGGAATAGCCAGCAACCTACTTAATTTCCTTGCATATTTGTAATTTATCAGTGCTAATCCAGGGTTTGTTGTTTTTCCACTAGAAGTATTTGATAGCTTGATCCAGTGATTTTTTAAAAAATAAATGGCATTTAAAGTAATTAGGGACTTTGCAACAGTCAAAGCATCTCTGATTCTCAGAGTATCTATTCACATTTTTAGATAAGAAAAGGTCAAATTCTTTTTTAATGTGGAGGTTACCTATCAGAAGAATTTAAGGTAAAGGTTTTAAAAATATTGTTTTCTTACTGTTCTTTTCATATGGTTTTTCTTGTGTATTCTGTTTTACAGAACGCTTCTTATTTTGGGAAGCATGGACTATTAAAACGTCACACAGGTAAACTGTACATTTCCCCCTCAGTGAGGATTAGATAATTTTGTGCGTGCCATTGCATTTTTATAAAACCTCCCACTGTGAAGCAAAAAGTGCGTTGAAGTTGGGGTCAGCCAACAGATGTAGTTCTCCTAGGAGTAAAAATCACCTATATAGGAGTACATGGCAGCAGGGTCAGAGATTATCTTTGAAAAGTCATGGAAGACGGGAGAGATTCCAGAAGACTGGAAAAGGGCAAATATAGCGCCAATCTATAAAAGGGGAAATATGAACAACCCGGGGAATTACAGACCAGTCATCTTAACTTCTGTACCCAGAAAGATAATGGAGCAAATAATTAAGCAATCAATTTGCAAACATCTAGAAGATAATAAGGTGATAAGTAACAGTCAGCATGGATTTGTCAAAAACAAATTGTGTCAAACCAACCTGATAGCTTTCTTGGACAGGGTAACAAGCCTTGTGAATAGGGGAGAAGCGATAGACGTGGTATATCTTGACTTTAGTAAAGCTTTTGATACTGTCTCGCATGACCTTCTCATAAACAAACTCGGGAAATACAACCTCGATGAAGCTACTCTAAGGTGGGTGCCTCTGGAGTTAGTCATTTGTAATCTCAGCTAACTGTGTGTACATGAGACATTCCTTCAGCCTTCATTTCCCAGGCATTTCAATTTGACAGAGCTTGACTGGAGGACTAAGGTGTAAAACTGTTTAATCTGCATCACAAATTGGGGAAAGTAATTTAACTTCAGAGGAAACTAATTATATATAAAGCTAAAATGTTTCTCAGGGTACCTGTCTCTCTACATATGTGTGTGTGTGTGTAGAAAGAGAGAGAGAAAAAGAGAAAGAAAGAAAGCATTTTAGCTTGCTCACCTAATCAGCAGTTTGACATTCCATCACTCTTGGTGTCTATTGCCTTCTAAATAGGTTTATAATTGGAAAAATTATCTTTAGTATATGCGCTGAAATATATTTTATACTCCATTATGCTGTACATTCTGGCTACCATATAACCTATGATTAAAAACAACAATAACTCACCTAATGGGGAAAGTGATCTTGTAACTAAATTACCAGAACTCTTCAGCAGAATACAAAACCAAAGGTAAGAATTCTCCAAAGTTTCCTGCCTCTGGGATTCCATGAGCAAGTTCCAAAAGGCTATTTTTTTAAAAAAATGAATTCAACAGCTTCTATGAAAGAAAGTTAACATTTACCAAGAGCTGCCAATTATTTACTATTCTTAGAATAGAGGAGAAAAGCATCATAACCCCAATATCACTAACTGGTTAGCAAATGATGGTTTTTCATGGTGAGAGTTATGTTTTATCTGGTATAAAACAGACACTGGATGAAATTCATTCCTATGCTGAGAGCTAGCACATGGCCTATGTGCCACTTATGATGTACTTATGCACGTAAAATAGGATTTAAGTGGGACTTAAATGTTGCACATGCGTTGTCCTTGCCCCCCACACAGGAGTGAATTTTACCCTGTCTGATTAGTACCAAGCCACAAAAATGTAGCACTGTGAAGTTTATGTATCAAGTGAATCTTTTAGCCATATAAACATGCTGGGCCAGATTCTTGTGACAGTAAATCAGTATAGCTTCACTGAGCAAAAAGGGAGCTAGATTCTATTCTGCCTCAGGTATCTCAAACGAAATTGTCACCTTGGTTTCTGCTGTAGAGTCTCTGTGGCTACTAGGGAAAAAACTCAAGTTCTTTATTCAGTTGCAGGTACAGCAAAAGCAATAGTTGCATTAGCACCCAAGGCTTCCCCATGGCTCCCAGAGTCAAACTGTAACCCTTTTTGAGAGGGATCAGCCCTCAGAACAAGGGCCACTCATCCTCCATGCCCAAACATCCTTCGCCTCTCTGCTAACATCACCCCAAAAGCTGTCAGTCGGCGACAATGCTGTTCTCAGTAGGAGTTGCTGGATGTTGAGAACTTTGTTTAGGTGCCTAAATGGGAGAACCATTCTCTTGAAAAACTGCCCCCAAGTGTGGGTGCCAAGATCTTTTGCGGGGGCGGAGGGGGAGAAATCTGGTCAAGTCAAGTCAATGAATTTTAAAGGCTACAATGAAATTCACCAGTAAGAGCTTGTCCTCTAGAGAGCCACTGACCCAGCACTACTGGAATGACCACCACCCTCACAGCTGTTTTCTATTGCCATGTTCTAGTGAACAGGTTTCTGAGTTACTGAAGCATAGAGGAGATAGGGTGGAGGGGTGGAGAGAAAATCTACTTTAAGTTTTCCTGGTTACTTTAGCTTCTTTTCACTATGTGGTCTCAATAAAACTAAATTCTCCAGAGAGTGCAGAAAATTTAGCTCACGTGCAGGTCTGGCTACTGTTCGACAACATTTAAATTATGTTTGCAGTGTTGTTGTAGCCATGTTGGCCCCAGGATGTTGAGAGAGACAAGGTGGGTGAGGTACTATCTTTTATTGGACCAATTTCTGTTGGTGAGAGAGAGACAAGCTTTTGAGCTTACATAGCGACCAGAAGAAGAGCTCTGTGTAAGCTCAAAAGCTTCCCCCTCTCTCATTCACCAAGAGAAGTTGGTCCAATAAAAGATATTACCTCACCTTCCTTGTCTAACATTTAAATTATTTCAATTTAGTTATTTTTATTTCTACTGCAGTAGCACTTCAGGACCACGAACAGGCATTTGGAGGTCCAATTCAACTCGGCACCATGGGTAGGATTTTCAAAAGTGCCAAAGAGATTTAGGGGCCCATGTTCCACTAGAAAACAATACGACTTGTGCTCCTCTGTCAACGAGGCTTTTTTTTTTTTTTTTTTTTTGAGAATGTCACCTTGAACAAAGATAAAGCTCTCTGCCCCAGAGACCTCACAATCAAAGATACTGTAAGAATATTTAGTAGGAATGCATCGACTAGCCATTGCCAAGATTTACTGATGTTGGTGATTCAATTATACTGCACTCCTGCAATGAAATGAGATCCGCCAAGAAAAGAAACTACAACCATAGAAACTGTGTCCTACAGTACGGCGTACGTTTGTGAGGGACTGTGTTTATAGACGACGTGTTCACCATAGACTGGAAACAAGGATGCACAAGTTGTATGCATAGGAAGGAGGCTTTCAGATAGAGCTGGCTAAAGTATGTCAAGCTGGGAAACTTGAGCTGTGGAGTTTTCCAAAACATCACTGCAAGGGAGCACAGCTATCATCTGTCCAAGCTTGAGCAATCAGAGAAGGGCTAGCAAAGAGAAAGGCTCTGTACAGAGGTCAGAGGGCACTGCGAAGAACAATTTCTGCTCACACACACAGTGGGACAGATCCTCAGCTGCTGTCAACCGTCATAGCCCCATTTGAAAGCAGTGGAGCTGTGACAACTTACACAGGATCTGCTCCCAGTGTGGAGCGACCTCTTGGACGGTAACTACAAAGGCCAAGATTTTCCAACCTGCGTGCCCAAAGCTAGATTCCGGAATCCGCACTTGAGTGACCTGAGTTTTTCCCCAGCTTCCGTTGACTCAAAAATCTCAACCAAGAATAGTTCCCCACATTTGTATGATTAAAATTATAGCCATCCCAATTAAAATCCGTGAGCTCGGAGCAAAGACGTTAGGCAAAATTGAATACGTATCTTCGATTGTTGACATATTTGCATACAGCTGCAGCTTTCTGCCTACAGAACAGCAGTTCCCAGGCACTGCAGAGCCGAGCAGAAGCGCTCACCTTGTTCACTGGGGAAGGAAAAATCTAATGGCTCAGGGAGTAGGTAACAAGAGACCAGGGACTTTCACCACTAGGGCAAGTTTGACCAAACATCGTTAACAGCTAATGGCTGTTCTTGTCAAAAATACCTGGGAGGTCTCAATCCCATTCCTAATCAGCAGGTGTCCATATCACAACTGGCATTGACTGGCAGCTGAAAGACGGCAGGAGAAAGATGTGACTGCATCTACAGTAGAGGAGGGTAGTCCTATCTGGTTAGGGTTGAGGCAGCTTGCTGCACCACTACCCCATACAGCACCTGTTTGGCAGTTAGAGATGCTTTTACAGCACTGTCAACCCACCACTTTTCCAAGCGCACACCTGCAAACAAGATAAATAGAAAGAAAAAACTATTTGGAGGTAGATAGGTCAGAGGCCAGTGTGAAAAGAAATCAGAATACAGAGTCAGATACAACTGGAAACAAATATATCCTCCTCCTTTTCTTCACAGGTTCATATTTTCCCCCAGCTGCACACACAAACAAACCCCTGCAAAAAAAGTTTGTGGCTCATACGGCGCAGGAGGACATATTTTAAGTAGACCACTACTTCATAATCGAATAGCTAGAGTCCACTAGCGTTTCATAAGAGCCCTGTCCAATCAGTGTCAACACTGTGTTAAGATTCTAGGCAGTAGTCCGACAAGAGAAGAAAGCTTCACGGGAGCATGGGGAGTGGTGGGGGGGAGGGAGGAGAAAATGTTTAAAGCAATTTACCTCCCTCCCAAACTACTCCAGATGATTTCTCAAAAAGAACAAATGGAAACTTTAACCCTTAGCCTTGATTAATTTCATCTACATAATATAGATGCACATGGCAATCAGTTACTGATGAGCAAGTTTTCCTTAATCTGCTGAGCAAAGCTGATATCTATGCAACACTCCACTTCCCCCCCCCCCCCCCCCCCCCAAAAAGGATGAGCTTTTCATCTGATGCGAGACCACTGAGCTTTTGAGAAATGCCTGGCTTTTCCTTGCCGTGGCTTTTGAAACAGACTTCTCTCCATCCCGGTACAGGGAAATATCACTTTTTTTTCTTTCACCTTTTTATTTTCTCAGGGGGATTAGGTGCGTTGCAAGCAGCATCATCTCACTCCATACCCACCCCCACAATGGGGAAGGAAGTGTCCTCCCCCATCAGAGATCCCACTGGCCATTCAAGGAATAGTATGGTTGTGACTCTAAAAAAGGGGTCGGCAACCTTTCAGAAGTGGTGTGCCGAGTCTTCATTTATTCACTCTAATTTAAGGTTTCGCGTGCCAGTAATACATTTTAATGTTTTTAGAAGGTCTCTTTCTATAAATCTATAATATATAACTAAACTATTGTTGTATGTAAAGTAAATAAGGTTTTTAAAACGTTTAAAAAGCTTCATTTAAAATTAAATTAAAATGCAGAGCCCCCCGGACCGGTGGCGAGGACCTGGGCAGTGTGAGTGCCACTGAAAATCAGCTTGCATGATGCCTTTGGCACCCGGGCCATAGGTTGCCTACCCCGGTCTAAAAGCTGACTGAATACTCCTTCAGCCTGCTGGTCAAGCAGCCATGATGGCCTCAAGAATGAGATGAGCATGTGAATAAGGAGAAGACGCCCCCAGTTTACGCAGAGCAGTGAAATACTTTACTTAACCTTCAACCAGCCTTAACCCAGGCAGTGGCCTTAGTCTAACAGATAAAGATGGTGACTAAAACACAAGATAGGAACTCAAAACTCTTGGCTCCTGCCTCCCAGATGTGCTCTCTATTCCCTTTGTGACCATGGGGGCAAGTCCATAGGCTTGACTCGGAAAGATGCTTTGGTGGAGTGGGACCACGGTGCTCAGCATTTAAGCACAAGTTTAACTCTAACCATGTGAGGAAGATCAACTGCTGGATCAGGGCCAGACTGCAAAGCACCCAGAGGCGGATTATAGTTTTGTGGGGCCCTGGGCCAGAGCAAGTGGGGGGCCCCTCCCTACCCCTTCTCCTCCTGCCAGGGAGTGGGGTCAGAGCATGGGGTCTTCCCCCACCTACCCGGCACTCCTGAAGGGGGGGCAGGGTCGGGGCGTGGGGACTCGCCCCGCTTCCTGGGAGGAGCGCCCAGCGGGCAGAGAGGGGTCCGGGCATAGGGGCTCCCATTTTCAGGGACCCCCCCAATTGGCCAGGGCCCCTGGGCATGGACCCCGTTGGCCCAGTGACCAATCTGCCACTGACAGCACCTTGCAGAATCGAGTCCTTTGTGCCTAAGTTTCCATGCCTGTAAAAGGTCTGGGGGTAGGCGGGCATGTATAGTCTACCCAGGTATGTTGTGAAGCTTTATTCATTAAGATGTCTAAACTTCCAAGAGCCTGACTGGAAGGTACTGAAAAACTGCAAGATGATATTGTTGATATTAATTATTATTATATATATTGTTCTGAGCTAAAATGATCATACCAAGAAAGAGAAATCAGCCAAAGACTCCAAAACAATATATTATTTCTCCTTTATACCAATATCTTACTGTACGTGACTTTTTTTGTGCTAGTAACATATTTCTATAAATCCTCATATACAGAAACATTGCTTTCAGAGGGGGGAAGAAAGTGGCAAATAAAATACTACTAATCAAAAGAAACTCAAGTCTCCAGTAACATAACTAAATGTGTAATGTTACAGGTGTTTTATAGCCATGATGTCGGTTCCATTTAGATCATTTTTACAAACCCAGCATGAAATATTTTCCCCAGTACTGGAAACCATGGTTTTGAATCAATTGTTTATTGAAACAGAGAGGCAGTCAGGGAACAGCGGTAACTACCGACCAAAACTTTGAAGACTCGTTTCTCAGCTTTATGCCATCAAGTCACTATCTGGGAAACGGGGAAGATGCACAGTCCTACGCTGCTGGCTTGAAAGTTCATCTGCCTGCAAATCACAGGCACTGAGGAGGGAGGCAGGAAGGGAGTGAGGTAAAGACACATGGGAAGAGAGAGGTATGATCAGTGTTAATAAACAAAGTTAAAGCAATGCATACTGTTAGCCCACTAAGCCATTAGAGATTTTTGTACAGAGAGGCCTGAGAAGTGTATAGTTGGCAGTCAAGCCGCTAACCTCGTCCTTCACACATACTGTCCTGCGTGTAATGTACTGCAGTTGTCTCCACTGAGTCACACCAAGCAGTCTTCTTCTAACTGAAAAATAAATACTTCAATAAAATAATACCACCTAGCTCTTGTATTGCACTTATCAGCTGATCTCAAAGTGCTTTACAAAAGAGGGCAGTATCATTATCCACATTTCACAAGGGAGGAAACACAGCGGCAAAGACAGGGGAAGTGTCTTGCCCAAGGTCACCAAGCAGACCAGTGGCAGAACTGGGAATAAAACCAAGGTCTCCTGAGTGCCAGTCCAGTGCTCTGTACACTAGGCGACACGGCCAGTCAAACCCCATGGACTGAGTGCACAAACGTAAGCAATTCCCTCACATTAGGCAACAAGCACAATTTTATCAGTTCACTCGTGCTGCTTAAAGAAAAGGAGTACTTGTGGCACCTTAGAGACTAACCAATTTATTTGAGCATAAGCCTACAGCTCACTTCATCGGATGCATACTGTGGAAAGTGTAGAAGATCTTTTTATACACACAAAGCATGAAAAAATACCTCCCCTCACCCCACTCTCCTGCTGGTAATAGCTTATCTAAAGTGATCATTTCCAGCCCAACTTGATTATCATACACATTGTAAGGAGAGTGATCACTTTAGATAAGCTATTACCAGCAGGAGAGTGGGGTGGGGGGAGGTATTTTTTCATGCTTTGTGTGTATAAAAAGATCTTCTACACTTTCCACAGTATGCATCCGATGAAGTGAGCTGTAGCTCACGAAAGCTCATGCTCAAATAAATTGGTTAGTCTCTAGTTAGGTGCCACAAGTACTCCTTTTCTTTTTGCGAATACAGACTAACACGGCTGCTACTCTGAAATCTGTTGTCACGCTGCTTAGTTTGGCATCCACACCTGTTCTGCCTGCAGAATGCTCTCACTTCCTGGTTTGCAGGTCCTTCTTGCCTGAAGAACCCCAGAATCCATAAAACCCTCTGAGACTTACAGCCAGGGCACTCTGAAGTCTTGGGAGAATCATGATAAAAGATTCCAATGCAGAAAGGTCCCACAGCCCTTCAGGGTTCAGCTCAGATGGAAATGAGACCCTCCAAACAATGAGCACAAACTTCCGCTGAAGTTAGGGAAGTGGGATGCTGATTTGAATGGTCTGGAGGGATGAGGATTGGACCAGAGAGGAGGAATGATGTGGGGCTGGCAAGGAAAAGCTAACCTAGAGGGGAAGTGGTGGGAAGTAGAAAGGAGGAGAGATAGGTAGTGAGGATGGGATGGTGCTGAGGGCTGCAGGACCAGTGAAAGCATTTGGGATCTTTGGACTTGCAGTCCTTTATCAAAGGGCAAGAGTTTGAGCTGTGTGAATGTAAACGGGATCTGAACAGGTGGAAAAGAAAGACGGCAGAAGGAGAACAGGAGCAAAGGAGGGGAAAACAGAGAAAAAACAGCAGTACTGCCTCGGGGGGGGGGGGGGGGGAGGAGGGGGGAGAGAGGAGGGGAAATCGCACCACAAAAAATATGATAGAAAACCAAGTTAGAATGACCCATGAAATATACATTTCTAGTTAAAACTAAATGTCTTGATGCCAAATGAAAACGCCGGGTCACGGGACCTCTGGCAGAATTAAACTTTCCTCACTGGTCATCATCATCAGGGGCTCATGGAGCTAATTAACACACTTTTCTTCATTCATTAAGAGGAAGAACACAAATGCTTCACTGCTTTTATGTTCCTACCGGGAGAAACAGATGCTGGGATTCCTCGCCTTGGTGTAGGGTGACCAGACTTTCTGATATTATCTAAATTGTAGGGGCTTTGTCTTATACAGGTAACTATACCTGCTGCCTCTGGGGAAAAAAAAAAAAAAGTGTCCCAATTTTTCACACTTGCTCTCAGATCACCCTACCTGGGTCCCCACACTGTCAAGTTTGCATAAATTAAGAAGCACCATATATGCATAGCCTGATAGATATGATATCACACACTGAACGCAGGTATCACCCATATACAACACATATGCATACACACTGTCACACAAACTAAAGAACTCAAGCTATACATTGCCTTAATAGATATTATATTATACACACAACATACTGAATGCACATGAATCACTCATATACAACATATATGCATGCATACACAAACTAAGAAGATGATAAATGTTTTGGAGGGATAGCTCAGTGGTTTGAGCATTGGCCTGCTAAACCCAGGGTTGTGAGTTCAATCCTTCAGGGGGCCATTTAGGGATCTGGGGCAAAAATTGGGATTGGTCCTGCTTTGAGCAGGGGGTTGGACTAGATGACCTCCTGAGGTCCCTTCCGACCCTGAGATTCTATGATCATACCACATATTCAATGTATGCACTGCCCGTACACAGTGCATATCCATGTATACGCACCCTCTCACACAAACCCAGGTTGAAGGCACATGTCTATTGGCCTGCACAAGTCTGTTTTCAAAGCATATTAATGGGTAGCGCCCAATGTTGAAAGATTTATTGCTCGGAACGATATCTGCTACATGTTGCTTTGTCTGCTAATTGCAATTAGCTTTGCCTTCGGAAGGGATAGGAGTTTAATAAATCAGTTATCTCCAGGAAGAATTGACTTTAAAGTTGTTAGCATTGTAAAGCATAGTATTTGGTAACAGCATTCAAGAAAAAAAAATCTAATTGTGTGTATGTTTGCATTTAGATTGCATAATATGTAGTGTGACTCAGTGCCTAGTTTTTAAAAGAGACTGCCACTGATCAAGGCGCATGCCCTCTCAACAGGTTAAAGAAAATGAAAATTAAGCCCAATTGAATTATTAGCTCTTTTGCCCATTAGCATAAGCCAACACCCAGAGTTTTTTCCTCCTCCTGTTTGGGGTTACAGAGACAAGCATTTTACATGAGTAAAGGGATATTAACCCTGACCAAATTCCAACTCTGGCAATTAAATTCTGCCTACCTAAGCCCTTCCTGCATACATGCTAAGACACACTGAGCTGTGTTGTTAACCAGACAATATATTCACTCCACAGGTGGCTGTGTAACAGCCAATATCTCTCCATGTGGATAACTCTTGCAATATATGAGTCTGGTGATCCTGTGGGATGAAAGTTGCTTGTACAATAATCATGATGATGGTCCAGATAACCCATTGCAGGAAAAGCTGTCATTATCAGAGCTCAAATACTATCATTCCAAACTCTCCTAGAAAAACAAAGATGCTCTTCTTCAAATGAGTGCGCTTTATCACTTTCTGTAAATATTTATTTTTTAAAAAGGGTCTATATGGAACCATATTCAAGGTGCTTTATAAAAAGATTCACTAAGGGCTTGTCTTGGGGAAAAGCTCAAAATAGCAAGTGCAAAGTAACTATTCTACTTTAGCTCCCCCTGTGGGCACTCGGTGTGAAATAAGTGTCTCCACTGGGAGCTAGTGTGGAAGAGCTATTGTGCTTTAACTTCCCACCTTAGCTATTTCACACAAACTTCCCCATGAAGACAAGCTCTAATTCACATAACATTTCTACTTCAGTGCAGGGTAAGTGACCTGACCTGCAGCGCACAGCTACAGATGAAGTCAGTGACAGAGCCAGGCTTCAAGAGTTCCAGGCTTCTCATAACAATAGACCAGGGGTTCTTAACCAGGGGGTTGTGTCCATATTTCTGGGGAGCTTGCAGCCACACCCACCCCCTTTTCTAAAAAAGAAAGGTTTCTTGCCCTTATGGTTGCAGGGAAAACCTTAAATATCTGAACCAAGGGTAAACTGGTACAGTGATGCCTGCCTGAGTCTGCAGGCAGCCTGAAACAATAGCCCTAAGACAGGGGTTGTCAATCTAGTAACTGTATGAAAGGTTAAGGGCCACTGTACTGAACCAGAACTCCTCTGTTAACCAAATCTCACAGTTCTGTTCAGCAACACCAGATGTTACTTCACAGAGAGAGCCCTGCCTTTCTCTGCACCCTGATCAGAGATATCCCCAACTCTGAACTGTCTGACTACAAGTGTCTCTCACTTTAAAAAAAAAAAAAAAAAAAAAAACCAAAACCCATCACCACTACACACACAACATTGTAAGGTAACGGACAATACCATCCACAAGAGCATGTGACAACACTGACGTCAGGATAATTTTGCACCACATCTGTAAGCTCATCCACTTGGGCGTTAGGCTGAACCCAGGAAGAATCTCCTCGTTCGACACTGAGAAAAGTGGGCACAGATAGTGGATTAAAAGTAGATTACTATCATGTTGCCGGGCTTGTCACTGCTTTCCCTCCCCAAAGCTATCAGATCACAGAACTCCAGGAACCACTGAAGGGTGTCATTTTTATTCACTTGCTTAAGGATGACTACAACAGGGTCTCCTAAGTTTTTTGTTCCTGACCTCCCCTAAGATACACAGTACACTGTTCAGGTGACATACTGCCTCCCAGAGCAGAGGCTGCTAGAACTAAGTTTCTCAACATGGCCCTAGTTATAAATGCCAACAGGTCAGCAATAATCATGTTACTGAAAATAAGTCATCAGCTGGAATTACTCTCCTTCTTCTCCCTTCCCCCACCCCCATAGCTCTGGTACACAGCAAATACTATTAGGCTGGTATTCTTACAGGTTTGTGGGACCTGAATCAAGTCACTGTAACATTACACCAAAGATCTCCCAGTAAAAGTCTAAATCATCAAGATGACTGGATTCCTAGATCTCTGCCTTTATAGTAAGGGATTTCTATGCTAGGGGATTGTCCTGATCACAGCCATCAGTGGCCAGGCTTTGGTATACAGTAGAACCTCAAAAAGAAAAGGAGGACTTGTGGCACCTTAGAGACTAACAAATTTATTTGAGCATAAGCTTTCGTGAGCTACAGCTCACTTCACTGGATGCATTCAGTGGAAAATGGAGAACCTCAGAGTTCCGAACGCCTCGGGACTGGAGGTTGTTCATAACTCAGAAATGTTCCTAACTCTGAACAAAACGTTATGGTGGTTCTTTCAAAAGTTTACAACTGATCATTGACTTAATACAGCTTTGAAACTTTACTATGCAGAAAAAAAAATGCTGCTTTTGACCCTCTTAATTCAAATGAAACTCGCACAGAATCAGTTTACATACCCTGTCAAATCTTTTTTTAGTAGGTTTACATTTATACACAGTACTGCACTATATTTGCCCTTTTTTTTTGGGGGGGGGGGGGGGAGTGGAGGGGGGTCTTTGTTTCCGCTGCTGCCTGGCTGCATATTTCTGGTTCCAAATGGGATGTGTGATGACCGGTCAGTTTGTAACTCTGGTATTTGTAGCTCTGAGGTTCTAGTGTAGCTTGACCCAGAGCAAACCTCAGTGTAGACAGACAAAGCTGCTGTTTGCACCTGGGGAACTTACTTTCAGTGGTCAGCTGCATCAAAGGCAGCAAGAACTCCATTCTTAATTACAACACAGACCAAGATCTGTGATTAAGTCAGGTGTCTCAAAATAAGGCTAGAGTCTTTGAGCTTTGCTATGCAAAAAGTCAAGAGAAGAGCTATGCCAAGAGTCACTGAAGACAACACTGTTCTAGAAGAGTCACCTGTGAATTGTGAGTGTCTGTGCACATGCACAAGTCCCTCCACTTCAGCACATAAAAAGACAACAAATCTCATGGAGGCTCCCCCTTAAAAAATACATTTAAAAATAATCTGTACCAAAATTCTTCACAGGAGAAGATTTTTAAATCAGAGCTAAATAAAACTCTGAAATTAGAAACTGGCAATGAAAAGGCGGATGGAAACTGCCCCCACAGAATCAAAAGGAAGTTGTAGAGTCCTTATTTAAAGACAGGTTTCAGAGTAGCAGCCGTGTTAGTCTGTATTCGCAAAAAGAAAAGGAGTGCTTGTGGCACCTTAGAGACTAACCAATTTATTTGAGCATAAGCTTGAAGTGAGCTACAGCTCACTTCATCGAATGCACTGATGAAGTGAGCTGTAGCTCACGAAAGCTTATGCTCAAATAAATTGGTTAGTCTCTAAGGTGCCACAAGTACTCCTTTTCTTATCTAAAGAGCCATTTTCCCCTCTCTTATGACCTGCACACCTGACCTTCCCCATCACCACCCCAGTAGAACTCAAAGCCCTGAGGCCAGAAAGCTCAGATTTCTATGGTAGCTAGAAAAAACTTCCCTGCTTCTCTTTCCTTAGTGATTTGCTACCCATTTTTATGAACTTGGAGGCACCAATCTTTCCATTTCCCAAGTTTTGCCCTGAAGGCAAATACACTTGCTGCCTGTAGTGAAGTTTTGGAGGATCTTTTGGGTAGAAGGGAAAAAAAAGTTTCAGGTTTGAAAATTGCAGGTTATACGTTCTGTTCAAGTTCAGCAATCCTTCATCTATTGTTAAGTCAGAGACCACATGTTGAGAGTTAAAGACTTATATAGGACTCCGGGGACTAATCGAGGAATGATTTCAGCGTCTAACTGTGCTGCAACCAGGCACTTAGGATGCAGAGCACAAGTTTGCAATAGTATTGTACACTGCATTAAAATGGCTTTTTGATACATTTTTGCAAATAACTAATGAAGAAAAAAAATCAACCTGGCATTTAACATAATTCTTCCTCTCTGCCCCCCAACCTTACATTCACATTTGTGACAAACAGCTTCTGTCTTCAGTTAGGTCCGTTTTATGTATGCATCAAGCCACCAAATATGACAGGGCTTTTATTCAACAGCAGTTTATCTAATATGCACATACTTTGCAAAATAGCATTTTTAAAATACCTAGCCAAAAAGAAAGAGTGCTCCATTAAACAGCGGACGGGAAAATACACAAAAGCAGCAAAAAAGGAACTGAATGTTTTATTATATTAAGCAATCAAGCCTGTCACACATTGAAAACACAAAGCACTGGAAGTTTAAGTGGGCATACTCCAAGGGCCTTAACATGGGACACACTTTTTCAGAAATTCAGAAAGCACTCCCTTATCAACGTACCACAGTAAGAAGCTGGATCTCTATTTATTTATTTTTTTAAATCTAGAGCAATAACTTCTCTTGACAGCATGACAGCTGACATTCTTAACTGAAAAAGCTGTGTGCCAAGAATTATCAGGCCTGGCTTTTCTCTCCCTGATAGATGACAGAGCGAAAAACAACAACAGCCACACACATCTCATAAATCACAACTTTTATTGAATGCCTTGCCACATAATAGCAACAGTCAAACTGAATAAAGACACTTTTCAGTGCTCATCTGTAAAATACTGTGGAAAAACAGATTACTTCTAGCACTAAAGTTATATCCTGGATAGAGCAGGTATTAATATCAGGGCCAGGCGTTATGTTCAATATGCAGTTACCTGAAAGATTTTTAGGCAAATTGAAGGGAATACAGAGATAAAAACCAAAAGTGAGTTAAGGGCTGGAAGGACAGAGGAAGGAGGGAAGACTGAAATATCTGAATAGGAGAGGAAAGCATTGTAATGGCCAGTAAAGTAGCAAATGAACAAAATCTGGCCCAATGCATAAGATGAACCCATTACAGGCATCCAGATGTTGCAAAAGCTGATGGTACGTGCCCAGATTTTTCCCGCTAGGAGAACAAATTATTTGGCTGAGGTTGCTTGTTTGTTTTTTGCATGGTGGGATTTGCGAGGTGAAGGAGCGTAAAGAACTTCAGCATGCTGTGTTGGGATGATCTGAATGGGGCAGCCCTAGTTAGGAAAAATTAACTTAATGTATAGCACAATGGGGTTCTCACCATGACCAGGACTCCTAGGAGCTACAGTAATAGAAATAATAATCATTTGCACATCATCTAAGACAATGGGCCTCTGCAAACTTCTGGAAAACAAAAGATAATTAATGTTTCCTTAAAGTTGGCTACAGATTAGAGATGTTCACACATTTTCCATAAAAGAAAAAAAAAACTGTGGAAAAAATCAGTTTGCAGTGAAAATTTTAGTTCTTCTGGAACCAAATTTTCAGTGTTTCAACAAAAAAACCAAACCTATAAGTTGAAGAAACATATTGATAAAAATAAAAAAAGTTTATCTCTGTCCAAACTTTTGCAGTGGGGGTGGGGGAGGCATTTCCCAACCAGCTCTGCTTTGGATACGTATCACTTCTCTTCCAAGTTTTGGGACTGGACTTGCCAATAGTGAAATCACAGTTGGCCAATCCAGTGGAGGCAGTTTCATAGCAGAACTATTTTTAATGATCAGGAAGAAAGGAGAAGGTTGAAACTGACTCCTATCAAGGATCTAGACATGTTGACCACAGCAACTCTACAACACACAAAATATTTCCGGGTTTAAACGTATGAGATATTGATTAAATCTTTTTATCATCAGCTATGAAATGTCAGTTTTTTGAGCAGATTAATCTTACTTTCTGGAAACAGACTTATTCTTTAAAAGTTTTCGTGTTCGCCAGTTATATCACCCCTTATCAGTGAGCAGCAAAGACTAACTTATTAAATCTTATACACAGTATAGTGCCCCTCTGGGGGCAATCAATCATACAGCCTGACAAATATATTTACAAAATGCCCAGAAACACAGAGCTACAATGTTGCTAGCACAATCTGATCATTCTGAATCTAGCACCGAAATAATATCTATCATAATAATATCACCTCTCTCTTCTACAGTGCTTTTCATCTGTACATCTCAAAGCGATTTACAAAGGAGTCAGTATCATTATCCCCATTTATCCCCAGACTTATTTTCTGTCCCGGTTTATAAGACGCATGCTAGAATTTTCAATCCAATGCAATTTGTGTTATCTGACTAGTTGAAGTAAATAGCATTTATAGAGTCATCTCTGAGCACATAAATCCCACCATGGTTCCATGTAGTTGCAAATACTTCGTACTTTTATAGCATCTTTCAGTTGAACATTCAACTAAGCACTTTACTTTTTAATTTAAAGAGAATAAGATCCTTTAAAAAGTATGTGTTTTTTTTTAAATCTCTCATAAAAAATATTTAATACAAAGTCTTCCATAACATACACCAAGGAAAGTAGAGGGGCATTGGTACACAAAATTTATCAGAACTCTTACTGTCACATTTTAAAGGCTCATGCGATCAATCTACTTTTCAAGAGGGAATAAAGGTGATAAGGACTACAGCTGGTATCAAAGTGAGGTGCAGGGACCCTCTTTTTGTTCTGTGTTTGTACAGTGCCTAGCACAATGGAGTCCTGATCCATGCCTTGAGCTCCTCGGTGCTACTGCAATACAAATTCTAAGTTGCAACAAAATACGGGCCCAGCTCCCCTGGAAATTCAATATAATGCAAGATAGGCCCTTAACTCCTTTGAAAATCCAAGTCTCACGTTATACAGAGAACTTCTGATCCCAGTGGATTGGAGTCCACATTTCTACAGTCACAGCTGGCACTCTCAAACACCAAGGGCCTGAGTTCTACAAGTGCTATGCACCTGTAGCTCCCAGTGACTCCAACAACTGTTGTGGGTGCTCAAAACCTCTGAAAATCGGGACCCAGACGTAGAAAGAACCACACATCTCGTCCCTAGAGGTGGTCCCTCCAGTGCAAGACTGATGTACATTGGTGGGGAAGCTCACATTGCTGTGATAATGGGCTGTACTCATTCTGTGACTAAGAGACCTTTTCATCCTCCAAGGCTGTCAAGCCTAGTCACCATTCCCCAGCATTAAATTCACACCAAAGCCCACAAATGTAAACGAACTAGCAGCAAAAGAGTTCTGAAAACAACACAGTAATGACAAGAATTAGCTCCGATAAAAGATAGACCTTCAGTTCTCTCTGCCCCTCTTACCTATATGTACGTCTCAGTGACCTCTGCAATGGATTGGGAGACTTGTTGAAACCAGACTTCTGTGATTTCAATACCACACAGTCAAATGGCCTTACAAGGAAGTTGCATTGAAGGGAGGCAGAAATGCAAGGTCAAATATGGTCAAGACATAGAAAAGATGATCTCCAACGATCAGGTAATGATGAAAGGTTTGTTCTTAGCCATTACAAACTTGTACACCTTAACCAGGCAAATATTTCATTTGCACTCTGATACAGTCTCAACTCTAGTATAAAGGGTATAAAGAGCATAAAGTGACATTTGCAGGGTGATACTCTACCCACAACGCATTCTGAGGGTGCGTCTACACTGCAACCAGAGGCAGATTGCATAGGCATACCCGCTTTAGATTTAATCTAATTAGCACGGCCAAAACCAGCAGCGAAGACACAGCGGTGTGTGCTTCAGTGCAGGCGTGCCTGGAACCCTGGGTACATACTCATGCTCTGAGCCCATGCCAGGGTCTGTGCCTCTGCAACTTTACTGGCATCTTTAGCCACACTCCCTAGATTAAAGCTACTATGGGATTTGTCTACACAAGCTGCAATTGGTGTGTGGGTTACATAATCACACCTCCGACTGCTGTGCAGACATATCGTAGAGAACAAAGGAAAGTGCAAATGTAGGTGTGATCTAAATTTAACCTTCTTAACTGAAACTTGTAGGATTCCGTGCAGAGGAAAGGATAGTCACTGCGTCGTAGCTTTTTAGGCAGAGATGGGGCCAAGGCTAAACGTAAAATCCAAGTATCCTTGAACTTTGCAGCAAAACTTTGCACCTTCAGCCCATCTCTTGAAGTCTTCAAATCAAGCCAGGATGCCTTTCTAGAAAACGCACTTCAGCTGGTCACCGAAGCAGTAACCAAATGAAGCTGTAGGGTCTCTCTTGTACAGAGGGCCAGACTAGATCTGATGGACTCTTCTGGCCTTAAGGCCACACTATGAAACTTTGAATCACTGCTTTTAAAAGGAGAATGCAAAAGCCAAGACTGAACCAGGACAGCGAAACCCTAGTGCATTTGCAGCCCAACTACTACAGCTTGTGGGGGGAAGGGGAGCAAGGCAGGGACAGGGGCATACCGTTCATACCTCTCATCCTCCCAAGGCCCAAGTGAAAATGACTTAATCCGAGGTACGCAAGGAAGGATAAACGTGCTGGAAACCACACAAGACAAATTACTTGAACCTGCATGAATTTACTGGAGTGCCCATTGCCTCAGCCTAACAATTCACCATTTCTGACGTAAACAGATTTACAAACGCAAGTGAGAGACTCTCAAAATGGGCAGCTTGCTCTAAGCTGAGAAACGTGCCCCCATGATAGAGGAACAGTGGAGAGGTATTGAGGCACTATGTCTGCACTTCCACACCCCACCGAATACCCTGCTATGGAACCCCAGCAGCCCTGAGCTTGAAATGTCTCACAACTTGGCATGTTAATTTACATTTCGCTGCACCTCCAAATTCCCCCTCTCCAGGCCAGGTTTGGAGCACACTGGCAGGGCAGCGCAGGGGAAGCATGCACTATTGCGATCTGTTAACAAATGGAGGAATCAGATCTCCAGGGATGTCAGGTCTTCTCCATGGAGAATAGATCGCTCTCTACTTACAGTTTAAAAGGCTTTTAAAGACAGTTTCCCGCCACACCACTCCCACTCCAAGCTGTTCTGCTATTGTGACCTGGTGATATACGAATGGCTGACATCTGGCATCACTCCTGATGTAACCATCAGACTTTGGACATGGAAACAAAGAATGACCCGTTTGTTTTTCTTCCGCATGCCAGCTTTATTTGGTTGGAGGCTGTTCTTATTCTCCACAAAGGATTACTCAAGCAGGCTGGAGATTCTGCAACTGGGACTCAGAATCCATTCAGTGGTTTTTAAAATGCAAGCTCTGATCTTAAGATAAATAAATAAATAAATAATGGAATGCACAACCTCTTGAGTTTTTAAGTTTTCAACACTATGCTATTTGGGAGAAGTGAGTGCATATAAGCTCCTTGCCTTCTTTTAGGTTTGAACAGTACCTAGTGCATTGTAGGTGCTACCACAAACAAACTACACAGTACACACACACCCTCCCCCCCCAGTGTGTTCAACTGACCTAAGCATTTAGAGTTGGTTTTTCAAAAGCATCCAGGCCTAACTCTGCTTCTGTTGAAGTCAATGGAACTACTTACATGCTCAGTCTGGATCCAAATTTCCAGGTAGATACATTCTACCCATTTCAGCTCCCCCTGCAGTTACAAATGGACATGGCATTCCTCTTTGTGTCGTCTCCTAATACATGGGTTCTCAACCTTCTTCTTTCTGAGTCATCCCCCACCCCCACCATGCTATAAAACCTCCATGGCCCACATGTGTCACAACAACTGTTTTGCTGCATATAAAAGCCAGGGCAGGCCTTAGTGGGTAGCAAGCTGGGCAACCGCCTGGGGCCCCGTTAAGCTATATTGATCAGGCTTCAGTCCCAGATGGCGGGGCTCAGGGCCCCCGGCTTCAGCCCCATATGGCAGGGCCTCGGCTTTCTGCCCCGGGCCCTAGGATTGGCAGCCCCCCTGAAACCTGCTTGCAGCCCCCCAGGGGGCCCCAGACCCCTAGTTGAGAACCACTATTCTAATACACTCTGGTGTTGCTATGCACTACCCTGCTACACACAATTGTCATGCTCTAACCTAGGGACAGAGATCTACATTTCAATTGTAGGTTTGCAATTACTCCTGTAGGTTTCACTATGAAGAAAGTGCTGTGAAAGGTGCTATGCAAAATCCTTTTATTTCTTCCTCAGGAAGTTTAAAAAGATAAAGGAGAAAAAAAAATCCTTTTCCAAATTCCATCTGCTCCTGCTACTATCCTGCATGTAAACCTACACTCCTGGATTTGTGACATCCCAACCTGTTGAGCAGGAAATAGCTAGAGGCCAGCTACTTCAGGTTGGAAATAAGCAGTAACACAGATAATGTGTTTGCTAAAACATTCCATTAACAAAAATAATTTTAAGGGTAAGAAAAAAGAGAGAATACAAGACCTAAATAGTTTTGGCTCTAAACCAAATGTTTTCAAAGAGTTTTCCAGATATTAGCAGCTCTTTAATTTCTAGTCTTTCACTCTTTGTTCTATTAAAAACTCAAAATTCAGATTAATGAAAATTCAAACATGTTTCTGTTCACTAAGCATGTAGCCCTAAATATCAGCATGTATTTTATTATTTCTAATCTACAACAGAGGCAGATGGGAAGGAGACCTATATTCTACTAAAATGCTGCATCATTCTCTCTATAAGTGACCGTTACCAGCCGCTACCTATATGCAAGTCTAATTTTTATGCCACTATTTGAATACATTTTCAAGCTCAGAAAGCAAGCCAGTAGTTTAGCCCATCCGGAGCTAACTCAATCTGACAGCCATAGCATTGATGCCTGCCAGTGTTGATTGACTGGTTGGATATATTTAGACTGGGGGGAGAGGGGGGATGAGGGGAGGGAGCAAACAAGTTGTTGTGATACTGAACTTGAGTATATTGTTGGTAACAGCAGGCACCAAAAACAACAATACTGATTCAGCTACATCATTCTGAACCCAACGAATGGAGATTTTAGTGCCACAAAAAGGATACATAGCCCATTTAGAAGAGTAATTAAGGAGATCTGACACTGGACTTTATACATACAAAATGAAATGATCATTTTCCCCTCATACATCTCCTAAGAACACATATGGATGAGAGAGGGGGCAAAATTTGAAAGCCAATGTTGTTTTTAATGCAAAGATCAAATATATAGGATATATATACATATACCAGACTTTCTCCCCCACTCCCTCCCACGTTCAAATAAAATTTTCTTTGGGGGTGGAGGTACCAAAGCATTGTGCAGTGCTTAAAGACTTGATTTTATTTTATTTTTTAAAATTTATTTATTTATTTGCGCTTTAGGATGCTGAAATGTGACCTGGAAGATAAAATACAGTTTTTTATATATAGATAAATATGCACATATATGTATTCCTGATATTTTTACAGGGGAAAAAATGGAAGGAAAAAAATATTGGGGGGGGGGGTGTAAATAGTGATTTCCTCTGATTTTTTACTCTAATACTATTATGAATTTCAAGTGTAGTTCTCCCTGGTTTTGCTGCAGGACTTGTTAGATGCCTTGGAGATAGGCTGAGAGAGCTCATTATGCACATCTGAAAGGAGGACTAGTGGATATTCGACAGCATCAAACTCGTGAAGCAAACAGGCAAAAATGCCAGACTATAACTTTTTACATAAAGCAGCAAAAGAGAAAAGAGGACAAAGATCATTTTAAAAAAATCCTTTTGCAAGTCACCTCTGACATCAGAGCCCCCCCCCCCCAGGGGATACATGATGCATGTGTGCACCCTACACGCCGCGATGAAATTCACCCTCTCTTCTTCAGAGTCAGTGCCAGCAGCCCAACACCCACAAACTGCCCTGGCACCAGTGAGCACCCACAGAGCAGGATTTCAAGTTCAGACTTCCAGGGAGTTGCCCTGATCTGGAAAGATGCAAAAGTAGGCAACTTTCTGAATGGTGAAGACATCTGTCTGTCTCAGTACTTCTGTGGGTCCCATCACCTCAGTATCTTGGCAGTTCAAACATTAATGAGTTTTTATCTTCCCACACACTCCTCTGAAACAGGCAAGTGTTACCCCTTGTACAGATGGGGAAGTGAGGGCAGAGAAATTAAGTGACCATCTGCCCAAGGTAACACAGGAAGTCTATTACAGAGCTAGGACTTGAACCTAGATGTACAGGTCCCTGTCCAGTGTTTTAACCACAAGTCATAGAATATCAGGGTTGGAAGGGACTTCAGGAGGTCATATAGTCCAACCCACTGCTCAGAGCAGGAACAATCCCCAATTTTTGCCCCAGATCCCTAAACAGCCCCCTCAAGGATTGAACTCACAACCCTGGGTTTAGCAGGCCAATGCTCTACTGAGCTATCCCTCCCCCCATCCTACCTTCCCTGCCAGACAAAACATTCAAGGGGAAAAAAACCCAACAACCCTACTTCTCTTTCTGGTACAAATAGCTCAAGTTTCTGGAGAATTTAGTACATTTAAAAAAAAACAAAACAAAACACAACTTTTACCAAACATTTTCAAAAGATTGGTACAACCTTAAAATTTAAATATTTAGCTTGGGGGGGGGGGGGGAGCTTAAATGTAGGCAGATTTGAGCACCAGAGCCTTAATTTATCAATTAGATGCCATCTGTGGATTGTGTTCCTTGAAATAATTGTTGAATTTGACAATGCACTGCTGCTTTACAAAGTTTCTGCCAGCCTTGCTGCCATTTAATTAAATTTCTGCACTTAACTTTGATTGCACTGAAAGCACTGCTGCTTTCTACAGATTGAGTTCCTTAGCCACCTGCTGTGTTAGAACTAACCATGTTTCCACAGTTATATCAAAAATTATGTGTTGGGTTTTTTTAGTTTTGTCTTTTCCCCCGTCTTCAGAAAAAAAAATAATGAAAAAAGATCAACGCGTTGAGCACATTGAAGAGTTTATGGCTTTAACATACAAGCAGACACGACTTATATCTCTCAGGAAAGGTCGGGGTGTTTTTCTATCACAAAGCAAATCAACAGACAGAACTGCATAACATTAAACACATCAAATTTTGCTTAAACAAATGATTCTTGTTGCAATACAAACTAGTTGAGAGAGAGAGAGAGAGAGAGAGAGAGAGAGAGAGAGAGAGAGAGATTTGTAGATAGATACAGGAGTCAGGTTGACATTCTATCCTTAACTCTTATCATTGTTTGGGAAATAAAGTGTCTACCACACTGCCAGTTTAACAGAATAAAGGGTCTCAAAAGCCTAGAAATACTACCAGGCATTATGCTTACTGCTGTGAGTAATCCCACTGTCAGCACTACGGGCCAGATTGTCAACTCTTAGTCTTGTTGAGTAGTATTTTACTCCACAAATCGCTCCACTGTAATCAAGCGATTACAATGGGGCTGGCACACAGAATGAAGTTAGCATATGGCTCTATGCTTGAATACTGTAGCAATAAGTGTTCGCAGGATTGGACCACAAAGTAACATAGGTACAAAAGATGGCTCATATGCAGTGGCTATGATATAGTAAGATGATGTACTCCTGATTACAAATATCCCAGAGGTAATGGTGAAGATGAATGGACTAATGTTTTGAATCCACTCTATCAGAAAAGTTTTTATAAAACTGTCCAAAGCAATAATACACTTGTCTTTTTTCCATCAGGACTGCCTGCTGTCCCCAGCAAGGGGCTTTCTCTCCCCCCTTTACTATCTCTTGTGAAGCTGTATGCATTATTAGGAGGGGCAGGATACGACTTAGACCTGGACTGGGTGATCTGGGTTCTGTTCCTGTCCTGACAGCGGACAGTGAGAGACTTTAAGCAAATCACAAACGGTGCTTCAGTTTACTTCAGATCTCAAAAGGAGCATTACAGATTAATTAGTGTATGTTAGGCATTATAAAAATCCACCAGTGGAAATGCTCTGGACACGCAAAACCATATTTCATATTATCACTAGTTTTTAAAACAATCAAATTTAATGACAAAAAATTTTTAAAGACCAGCGAGAACAAGTCAGTGTTTATGTAGGCCCTACAATGAAGGGTGCTTTGTTGCTAAGCCAACAGAGGTCAAATAAATTAACCAATCCTGTTTCCAGAGCTGTGCTTACACCAAAGAGAACAGGTCATTTAGTTATTTAATTTATTTTAATAATCTTTCAAAGGAGGTTATAAAACATTTATTAATAACCAGGGAGGCTGACCAGCTGCGCTCTAAGGTAAATATAAATGTAGGCGGTTTCCTAGATATTTCATACTTGAAAAGCTAGAATAAGTCCCTCTAACCAGTATATGGTGTGAATAAGATTTATGATGCATTTTATGCAAAATTACACTTGCACAAATAGTCTTCAGTAGTATCCCTCCAGTTACTACTTCTAAAAGTTTGTAGCTGCTATATTACGGATTGTATTAAAATGACAAATGGATTTGGATCATGGTTATGAACAAAATATTTTCCAAATTCCACAGGACAAACTCTCCAGTCCTTCCAGATACTGACTCCCATTGATTTCAATAGGGGCTTTTGACGGCAATGTTTTGAAATCAAATTGGTTTTCCCCCATTTTAAGTTACAGTGAAAGCTTCTGAACTGACAGTCTGGGAAAATAAGTCTCTTGCCTAGAAGTTGGCTTCTTCTTCCCCATACTGAAGGACTTTCCCCACACCCTCATCTCTGGTCTGGAGAAAGCACCAGTTAGGGTGGTCCATACTGTCCTTGATTCTGCAAAGAGATTGCCGAGATGGACTGCAGTTAGTGGTAACGAGGATGGTGCATTTTCTTGTCCACAAGGCCCCACAATCATCTAAATTCTTTCCTACCTACACGTTTATATAGTGCCACATCACCATAGCATGGGAGGGTGAAATTCAACCATGTGCAGAGAGCCAACGCAAGAGCTATGCCCTACAGGAAACAGGGCTTAGGTGGTGATAGATTTAGCGCTTGCTCTTTGCACAGGCATGAATTTAGTCTTTTAAATGACCTCCACAATTTAAAAATTAATAACATCAGTTCTGCCTCATTACAGACTGTTTACATTTTTTTTTTAAAACAGGTAAGTTTCAAACCCCTGACTATAAGGGAGGTTTATATTGGACATGGCAACTTAACTTCAACTGTCCTGGCACAAGTGCCCCAATGTAGTAAGCCTCCATAGTACAAATGCTAAGGCTTGCAGACGTATTAAGGGTCAATTACATTACAAAGGGGGGGGTGGGAGGAGAGAGAGAGAGACCCACATCTTGGCCTTCAGTTCTGCCCTAAATTAACTTTTAATATGGAACAGAATGTCACATTTGCTTCTCCCCATAATCTAAATTTTCTCTCCTTATACAGTAGCAATAAGGAGGTTTTTAAAAATTAAACGGAGCTAAAAAACCATGCAAGGGTATATTTTATGGCCATAATTCAACATTTTAAATGCTTTTTTTAAATAGGTGCTTCAAATGTTTTCATCGAAGTAAGGGAGGGAAGGAAGAAAAATGGGATTAAATATTGTGGGGGTTTTTAAATACTCTATATGACTCAGGGTATTCTTAATGGGATTGCATGCCTTTCACTTCCCCTAGAAGATCCTAGTTCAAAGCCAGCCCAAGTCTGCATCAACAGTTAGCATGACAACTGTTCATTGGAACTAACGTGAGATTTGCCAAACATCCCTCTGCTTGTGCACTGCATCCCTTCTCCCCCGCCCCCATCTTGTCTATTTAGCCTGTAAGCTCTTTAGGGCAGGGGCCATCTCTTACAGGTGTGTGTACAAGGCCTTGGGCCATACGGCCCTGATTCCAGCCGGGGACTCTAGCTGCTATTGTAATACCAACAACAACAAAGTAAACTGGAAATCCAGTTCTTAGCGAGAAGGCGTTCACCTCATCAGAACCAGCATCACAACTGACACTGAAATGGTACCTACAGACAAAGGACAGGGGGTAGAGGTGGTGGAGACAACAAAGAGTGAACAAACCACAGAGGTTAAACTCCCCACTCTCACATGGAAGTCGTCTCGTCAGGTCAGGATCAAGGGTTGGGGGGCTGTGAGCAGAACACTGGAAGAGTAAGGCCTATCCTGCTGGCTCTGCAGACAGACAGACTTCAGTCTCCAGAACTGTCAGCCCAGCGCAGCATTCACTTTAAAAATAAATTAATAAATAATATTAATAATCATCATCATGATCACCTGATCTATGCATTTTACTAATAGTTATGCTCAGACAATGCGAGAGCTTTAGGGGATGGTAGCATTAATAATGACCCTTTCATGCTGCTCAGCACAGTTGCCATCTGCAGCCATCAGTGCAGAGTCCAAATTTAATCTGACATCTCTCTGCAGTCCGGTTTTATTTTTGCATCTGTTTCTTAACAGTGCAAATTAAGAGAGTTTCATAAACATGAACAGAGTATTCTCTGTTACCAAAGTTAGAACGGGACCATGAAAAAGCCACAGAAGGCACTTGGAAAGGATTAGGCAGTAATCAGGGTTCACTTTAGATTGTTTAGCGGCCCACATTACCCCAGTATGAGGATCTATGCTGTAATTTGGCCAAATTAGGGCTGCAAAACTCATGAAGAGCAGCTACCAAGAGCTCCTGACAGCTCTGCAAAGAGAATAACTCAAATTTCTCTGCCTACGGACCATGGAGAGATCCACTTTAAACGTAGGCTTCAACAACATGGTAAAATGCATAGTCACAACTAATTCGGCCACCTGATGGGGGAAAACTCTTAACTGGTTTAATTCTTGAGGGTTTGTCTAGGCTAGAGAAATTCCCATCAGTTTAACTACACTGAGGTAGTTACATCAGTGCAAACTCCAAGGGTAGACATGCTGCATCACTGCAAAGCAAGTGCAAGCCTTACAGAAGTTGCATTCGTGCAAATCTCATTTTACACTGGTGCAGCATATATACTGGAGAGCTGCACGGCTACAGCTACACTGGTGCAAACAACTCAAGTATAAAGAGGGCCCTGTTTGCCAACTACGAGTCAGACAACAGTGGCTTCAGACTTAGCAGTGCTCGCCCATCAATACACACACACACACAGTCTGTCATTAATAACAGAGGCACAAGTGCGGGGTGGCTTCTACCACCCTCTTTACATCTTGTAATTTACTACTCGTGTCTTAAACTCGAATTGCAACCAACTAACACAAGAGAAAGTTTCATTTCATGACTATTAAAATATTAAATGGTTCAAGATTTAAGAACAATAAAAGACTGAATAAAAAGTCTGGGTACACGTAGGTAAAGCTCTAACTTTGGTAAGTATTGCTGACAGTGGTGTAGTTTTCATATATGACACGTGCCTGAGGAGAATGTATTTTTCACTTGCCTCACTGAACATAGAAAGGCCATGCACCCTCAATCAACAAATTCAGGGATCACACAAAGAGGACTGATTCCATTAACTTTAAAAGGTGTTCCTTTAGGTAATATAGTTGGAAGGAAATAATCTTCTTTCTCCTCCAAATCCATTTTCTCCTGATCTTTTTATATGTTGTTACAACACTCAAAAGGCTAAAATTAGTACAATCCGATAACCTTTTAGATCTTGGGCTTCAACTGAACTCAACCTCTGAGTTTTGATCGTGAACCATTTGCAGCAGGTTATTGCTGGCAACTGACGCCATTCAGTGGAATTCTGGAGATGTAACAGTGTTTGCTAAAAGATAAAACAAGTGCCACATCACGCTGCTACTCCATGCTGCCCTGCAGACACGTCTTCCCTTCCTTGATTAATTCATCTATTCCAGTAAGAGAACAACAAACTTTATTTTCTTAACTTTTTGCAACAACATTTTTTTAACATGAATAGCCTTCAACTCACATTTTTCCTTCTGGATACGTCTCAGATCTTTATCACGAAACTGCAGGCCAAACTCCTACCAGTAAACCAAGCTGAGCAAGCTGTGATTTAGCTCTTACTTTAAATCAACAGGATATAACAAAAATATCCTGGTTTGGTTGCTTGCAGCAAACAAAACATTCATGTCACCATTAGGTAGTTACTAGTCAGGTATGCAAATCAACGTACACTACCTACGTGACTGGTCAATCTGGGGGGAGAGGGGGCCGAAGGGCAATTGACTAGTGCTGAAATGAAAATTGCTTGGGGCACAGATTTCTGGGACAGAAGGGAAGCACAATGACTTAACGTTTAGATAAATTCTGATTTGGGTAGTTTAAAAAAAAAAAACCAACCCTCCAAAACGAGCATGAGGAAATGGATACTTAAAAAATAAAATTTTCTTTAGTTTAATAAAAGGGACTGAGTGATTGAAAAAGGCGGCAGAATGGCCCGGAAGACTGAAATACTGTTTCATCTACAGAACAGGTAGAGCAAAGGCAGAAGCAGGGCAAGCTTCTCCCTCGTCACTCATCAGCCTGAGCTCTGTTTTGGAAGGACCCTATCTAGGGACGAGACTGCAGCCTTGAATCAGGGTCCACTCTCCCACTGGCCTCTCTGTTGAGACTGACAGCAAGAGTGCCAGTTAGTTCCAGTTGCAGATTATTATTATTTTTTTAACCACAGACCCGTCAACCAGGAAATGGACTGAAGCCACTAAGTACACGTAGAGTAAGAACCTAAACAGAAGATGACTAAACACTGCACTGCATTTTTAAAATCTGCATCAGGAGGACTGCCAAATAAAAAGTTTCTTGCTTGGCTCTGATGAAATGACCCCTAGGACAAGGAAATGGCAAATCAGAAACCACTTGGTGTGAGAAATGTAATGGTACCCTTGATTTTGACCTATACCCAACTGAATTAGCAGATGAGTAATCATACAGGCAATGGAAAAAGAGGGGATTCAAAGCTTCATCTGACTGCTAATCCTCTCTAAACTAATATTACGCGCACACACACACACATCTTGTAAAATCTTTTAAAAATCTTCTAAAAATACACCTGTAAAGCCATTCCATACACTCCCTTTGTTAAATAAAGTAGAACTCAGTGTTAAAGGAATAATTCCAATACTGTAATTCTAATACAAAGAACAGAAAAGTGATTCGGGCATAGAACATCAGTCACTGAAAATTAATATATGCTTTTTTTTCTTTTTATAAATCATCTGTGTATTGAGACATGCCGCTAAAGTGCAGATCTAATTAAAGAACCCCGAAACTGATTACTGAACTAGATAACATACCAAGGTTTTTTCTTCACTCATTTAAGGAAGGATCTAGCTTGAAACCTTATCAGTCCCACATAAGTTTGAATTAGTCTCTTCTTTTGTGTCAGACGGAAACTATATCTACTAAATAGTCGAGGAGACTCACTCTGCACATGAGCAAAAATGCAGCTGTCTTAATCTGATAGACTCTATTCCGTGCCATCGACTCCTGTGAGGCAGAGTGCAGGTGTAGCACTTTTTGAAACCACTGTACATATAGACAGAATAGAAACAACACGGGTGCTAAATAAACTGAAAAAAAAAAAAAAAAAAAAAGGTTATGGTTTGTGTTTAGCCAGGTGTGAAGCTCTGGGAGTTTCTTATGGTAGGACAGTAGCAAGGAAGGAGCCAGGCCTGCATCTCTGAGATATGTCACTGTGGTTCATTCTCCCCACTTCCAGCTCCCTTTGCATTCTGGAACCCCGAAGCTGTTAAATTGCTCTGGAATCCAGGTCTCCAGTCTATACGCTATAAAATAAGTCAGCGTCCTACGCTTTTGCAGCACCTGATGCTAGGACAGATATGTAAGGCTCCACCCACATTGGACCACATTTAAAAAAAAAAAGATACCTTAAAGGGGCCCCAATATTCAGGGGAGGGGTGCTCAGCACAAGTTGGTCACCCCAAAATTTAAGACACTTAAAATCATTAATCACGTGAAAATTTAGGCCATCTCTCCACATACTCACAACCATCACCAGCCACCTCAACTGCTTTTGAGTACCTCCCTACACAGAGTTGTGGCAACTCCTCCTTTCACCTGTTTGCGGTGCTCTCTGGAATCCCCTACCCCACCAGCATAGCACAGGAACCAAAATGAGAACCAGGCAGGAGAGACAAAGAGCATTGCTCATTGCACCATGGCTATCACTAGTAACAATTAGGTGCCTGAGATCCCTGATTTAGATGGGTGTTATGTAATCACATAGGGTGGCATAAGACCTGCTGTTTGGAAATGCATCACAGCCAGAATTTCTGTTGTGGGTGGGAGGGATGAGGATCTAATTGAAGCAAAAAAGCCCGTTCTTATGTAGGGAAGGCAGGGATAAATGTTGCATTTGTCCTTAGGCAAGAGAGCAACTGGGTTAAAATACGTATTTGGGAGGAAGAGGACCAGAAGTGAAAATATATGAGGTCTGCAGGTATGTGACAGGGCAAAAATCCACGAGAGTTAAGACGCATGCAGGAATATGTTCTTCCTAGGGGTGCCAACCATGCACGTCTTCCCTGCAGAGTTAGCCCAGGCTTTTAGTGTTGCCCTTACCTCCACTCTGGTCCACACACAAAATCCTCTCACTCAAGTTATGTGGGGTGCTTTCAACCCAGACTAGCTGGAGCAGCTCAAGGTGTGGGTTAGAGCCCAGGTTCCATTTTCACTAGGGCTCATATAACCTGACCACTTTATAGTACGGACTGCTCGAGCAGTGACCGTCCTCCAATGCCCTTCCCACGGTTCCCACCCTGTGTCCAGGGCAGACAATTTCTCCCACAATTTACTGGGAAAGAATCACAGAGCAGCGCAGCCCCCAGATATCTTCGCAACACACAAGGGGAGCACGACACCAGGGAGGACACAGTAAATTGGATAGGGCTTTGCAGCATGACTGCTCACACTTCAGCTGAGCTCACCCTGGTTGCCAGATCCAGGTACCAATCACCTCAATTAGCCCCTGAAGTGAAGACAGACTCTCTGGGAAAGATGAACTAGCCTTACATAGATACTTAAGTCATCACTGAAGAGGACTCAGCGTGTCCTGAAACAAAGGGCGCTACACTGGGACATTCTCCCTTTTTTAGGGATTAACCACCAAATAATAAATTTACACACTGTAGCACCAATTAGCTCTGAAGCACTGGAAACAACTATTCAAGAGATCCTTCTTACATAGCTACATGTTGTCTGTACCCACCATCTTCTCCCTGTTCCTGTGTTAGGACCACCCTCT
This sequence comes from Chelonia mydas, assembly GCF_015237465.2. Lineage (NCBI taxonomy): Eukaryota > Metazoa > Chordata > Testudines > Cheloniidae > Chelonia > Chelonia mydas. The sequence continues at coordinate 8,904,065 of NC_051257.2, forward strand.
GGTAACAGAGGAGATTTAATAGCTGAGTGCTAGCCAAGCAACAGACATCAACTGCATTGGGAGCCCTACCAAGTAAAAACCCCGCCCTTGCCCTACTATTGCTCATAAACCAAAGCAATGGGACAAAGAATCTGCTCACATCTGTTCCCCTACGGAAACCGGGTGGAAAAATAAATTGGTTAACGGTCCCCTCTTTTTCTCAGTTAGATATTTCTAACACAGCTATTCAAAGTGAGACGGAGTACAACAGCTTGCAGTGATGGCTGTTAAGGTCAAACACACTTAAGGATAACACCGTAAATTGCAATTTTAAAACACTTGTTGCCGTTCCTAAGTAACTTAACACTTTACAATGATACCCTAATCACCATTATTGCGTCCGATGGTATTTAAATATAATAGCATTAACCACGATTAATTCATTTGAAATTAACGTGGCTACCACAAGCACTTCAATAGGATCTCCACTGCAATTCGCCATTAATTACTGTACCATTATTTTTAAGTGTTATCCATAAAACAGGCTGCTGGTGTAGCATTTGCATTCAGGTGACAAAAGTAGGGATATAAAGGAGTAATAACTTAGCACAAAAATTAAACATGGGACTAAGGGGGAGAATAACCTGAGTCTATCGTCTAGACTTCTAATTTTTCCCATGACTTTATGATCCACAATATCAGAGACCTGCACGAAAGGCAAGCAGGCTTCCCACTCAAGACACCCCCTCCCAACACAAAGCCATTACACGCTCAACACTGCTTCATTGCACTATACACTTCAAGGGAGCACATCCCTCACTCCAGCTGGCTGGAAGATCAGTCATTAGTTAGACAGAAAATAAACAGATTTTTTTCCAACACGGCCATTTAAAAAAAAATGCAGCATATCCGGAAGGTAAGGCAAAAATAAAAATTATTAGACCATTAAATATGGTTCACAGCAATATTCCTCCTTGGGAAAAAAATCAACAGTGTCTTCGATGCAGTTAACAACCAGTTTTAGAGCATTAATGGCCTGAGGTGAAAACAAGCTGGTCATTAACAACAGGTTTTGAGGGGATTACAACCTAAATAACTACCATCAGAACAAGTAAATTGCTTAAAGTAAAGTAGTTCCATATGGTTAATTTATAATTTCCTAGGCATTAATCAGCCAACAAATTCAAATGGCACCTAGGCAGGATGTTAAAATGAGGGATTCAGAGGGTTTCCTTAATGCAATCTTACCTCAGATGCTTATGGATGCACAGCGTATGTGTCCATGAAGCAAGACCCCACTGGCATTTGGATCTCCCAAGAAACCTGAACTTTGTCCAGTCAAGGGCTGTGTTGCCAGCTTGCCAGGAACCTGAAGGATGAACCCAGGTTGCATAAAATTAAGCAGAATATAACCATTATGAGCAGAGCTGTAAACCAGGGAAGCTACAGAGAACTCAGTACTCAGGGCTGTTCAGGGCAACATGAACTGGGACCGATAACTTCAGAAAGTTCTGTTTGGAACAATCTCTTCCACGCAAGGAGAGACTTAGGCAGAGGTGGTCATTTAAGGCCTTGCATGTAAAGTGGCACCATGACCACAGATAACCTCTTCTGAAGTGACCAACCCAAGAACAGATACCAATCAATTTTAGGCCTAGGGCACTAATATAGTCAGGACTAGTTCTGCCTATGTATATCAAAGGTGAGGGTAGATGTGGACTACTCTAATTCTCAACAGGCCACTACTGCCATATATAATATGCCACTCAACTACCAGGCTGTTGGAAAAAGAGGATGAAATTAACAAGGCTTGCACAGTTCTATATGATCTCCTAACCTGGTTTGATAAGCAAGCAATGGGGGACTTGTGGAGCTGGAAAGGGAAAGGAATCTGTGGGAAGATTTCTCTCTTTGCACTGAGGCCACAGCCCAAATGTCAGATCCTTGAAATCTGTTGCTGCCCAATTGGCAGCGGGCATTCTAGATACAGACACCTCATGTCCAGATATGCCCAGATGGATGTGGAAACGGTTGGCCGATGGAAGCTGGTACCATGGAAGCAGTTTGCAACTGAAGTTCAAGTGTCTGTACTGGGAAATGTAAACAAGTTGGTGGTTTCCAGCCAGAGTAACCCCGGGGTAGAGGTTAGTTATATAACCAGAGAAGCTGCTAGTGTAGAAGGGGCCCTGTGGGACACCAGTGGAAGACTAGTCAGACTCATGGCTCATAACATGACACTAACCCACCCTTAATATGAGGGCAGTAAAATTACTGAACTCCCACAATTCAGCCCCAATTGTGGTGAATCCTACGGTTGGACCCGAAGGTATGTGGCATGACCTACAAACATTCAAGGTACGGAAGGCCCATTAAAACGTCATGTTGGAGGGAATACATGATGTTAAACATGACCAGAACTTCTAGCCTGGACAGGGCCATAGTGTGTGGAGGGGGGGGGGGGGCCCCAGGGGAGGAGATAATCCCCATTGTCCCCTGACCATACGGCCCCTTCCTATATTTGAAAATAACCAGGTCGCATCAACAGTAATGAATGTTGCCCATCTATCAGGAGAGTGAAGTAAATGCTCTAAAGAAAAACAAATTCAGACTTTGCTGGTTGGGAGACAGAAGCCGTTTAGATAACAAATATATTGCTAAATACATACTCCCTGGAACCTAAAGTCATTAAAAATGAAAGTGTTCTTTTTATCACTGAAACCTTAGGGGAAATCTTAAAAGTTCACTTCATCCTCATAAAATAACAACTGCCTCACATTGTATTACTTTATTAAAATGTTGAAGTAATCCTGTAAAATGTAATGCTTAAACACTTGAGTTGAATAATCCATTTCTGCATATAAATCACGGTATGAGCAATCAAAATTGTGTAGTTTAAGATTTCAATAGTTACCTTAAACATACTGCAAGAGGTTTCCTACTTCATAGTTTTAGGCACTTCTAAGTTCCTTCTAAGTCACCTAATACGATTCTCCTGGGAAATGCCTAGAATGAAAGACTAGCTATTCCTCCATCAGTGTTTATAGTACTATACTCTCTATAATTAAGGCCCCGATCCTGAATAAATCCCATACAGGTGAACCTCTCAGTCTGTGTAAAGTCATTGGGACTTTAATGGGGCTCTGCAGTGATCCAATTTCAAGACTGGGGCTTTAATGTGTTCCATAGGATTATAGCATTGCCAATCAGTATATGGCTCAATTTCCATCTCTAAAGCTACGGACATATACCTCAATCTTTAGTGTCAAGAAATACTGTAACCCTTGCGGAACTTCTATATAGAAAAAAAAGTTCTCAAATGAAATTATCCCTCGGGAGAGGGATAGCTCAGTGGTTTGAGCATTGGCCTGCTAAACCCAGGGTTGTGAGTTCAATCCTTGAGAGAGCCATTTAGGGATTGGGGCAAAAATTGGGGATTGGTCCTGCTTTGAGCAGGGGGTTGGATTAGATGACCTCCTGAGGTCCCTTCCAACCCTGAGATTCTATGATTCTGTGAAATCCCACTCTCACACAGAATACCACTCTGAATACAAATAAAGGATAGGTGAAGAATTTGACCCAAGTGAAGGACTCCCTCAAGATTAATAGAAAGGTGCAAATAAAGTTTGGAACTGAATCCAGATCTGAACTTGCCCCGAAATTTCAGAGAGTCTGGATCCAGCCATAAGCTTCAGACTATCTTCAAATGTGGGATTTTCAAAAGCCATCAGTATCAACCTAATGCTGCTCCCAATAAAAACATTAAGCTTGACTCCAATGGGGACCATTAGGCCAACACTGAGCACTTTTGAAAATCTCACCTAACATACAGCTGAAAACAAGCGGAGGAGTGAGAAAGGTGAGGCCTGTAAGGCCTCCCAGAGCAGAGCATGAAATCTAATTCAGATGAGTTACTGGATGTTCTTGAGCGCTATCCTTTGCTCTATCCTGCTCAAGTATCCACCTGTTTCAACGCCTTCCTGTCAAGAGGAGGAAAGGTAGGCAAGCATGTCTTGGTTGTTGTGAGAGTCCAGCCCTACTGCTTCCATTGAATTGGGAAACATCAACTCAAAAGATACCAGAGTAGCATAAACCTGACATCTTAAAACTACTATAATCTGGTTGGGACTAGATTCTGGATTCTAAATATCTGACAGGAGGTAATGCAGGGAAGAGAAGGAGTTAATCTTCATTCAAGGTCATCATAAATTGCCCAAGGCAGCTAGAGAAGTAACAATTTCAAGCACTGACATGGTCTATGTATTCAATTGGGAAGATAAATATGGCTTCAAAACCTGCCTCCAAGTGCATATTTTCCTGTTAAGTGGGAGTACACGATGTCCGTGTCCCAATGAGGTGTTGTGCCAACATCCCTTAGAGCCACATCAAATATAATTTTCAAACCAATTAGCTCAAAAAGCATCAAAACCAAAGCAATGCCTTCCACATTCTAATTACTAGAGCATCCTATTCAATTCTTAATGAGAGAAGAGACAAAGGCAGTATATGTATTAGGGTCTACTTCAAGAATTCTTTTTCTTTTACCAAACAGATCCTCTTTTGTTCTGGTTAAACACCAATTACTCCGTTTTCTCTAACATGCAAATCAGCTGAAAATAGGGCACGATGTATCTCGATCCTGCACTACTGCATGTTTGAATGAACGGGGGGGAGGGGGGGAGGCAGAGGGTTAGCAACCCTCTAGGGGTTTTCAATTCCAAGTACTTTGTACTCTGATAAAGCTCTTTTCAAAGAGCTTTTTGTATTATCTGTGGCGGTTCCCATAAGCAGCAATTTTACTATTATACAAAAAAATAGCACATTTAAGGTGTACAATAACACCAAGGGAAGCAAAAGTAGCCAACAAAGCTGTTTACATGCAACTCTTAGTCGTTGTGCCTACTGTGAACACCACAACTCAGGAACATTGTACCGAGGGAATAGTTATAGCGGAGATGGGGGAGAAAAGAAGTCGGATTTAGAATACATTCTCTTGTACAACTTGGAGTTTTCATAAAAGATGCTGGATTGTCCATTCTGGGAAGCAGAGTCCCGTGCCCTTAGAAGAGGTAAAATATGGGCAGCAGGGCTGATCAAACTCTCTGCCATACTATCTTCTTATCTCCGTCTTGACTTTCCTGGGAAAAAATTACATCTTCTGCTTCCCTTTAACAGAACGGGAATACAGTCCCTACCATATCACTGCAGTTTTATGACAGGTCTAGTTTGGGGCCTGTGTATTATGGCCCCTGTGGAACCACATACCTGTTGACTTCTGCTATCCCAGCAGCGTGGGCAAACAATTTGACACTTGAATTCCATTGCCCATTCTTTATGTATATTATGGGGATAAATAACAGACTTCAGTCTTCTCCAGTGCTGTGCCCAGCCATCCTGACACAATTACAGCCCAAAATAATGATGGTCCAATGTGATCATACTAAATATTTACTTTAGAATCTAAACCAATAGCTGTTTATACATCTCTTATCAATACTATAGCAATTTTGTAACTGATAGCAACACCTAGACAGCGTAAAGAGGATCTGTTATCTCGTTCTAAACTTTTTACTGTTAAAATCTCTGAACTAACAATTAGTGTGCAAGTGCACACACACACACAGGTGGGAAACAGTTTTCCTGTCACACACACAAAATTTTAGATGTCTGAAATTTTTCCTGTCCTGAATCAGGAGAAAAGAGTTGAAATTTCAAAAATTTTCATGAACCAACAAGTCCAAAAAATGTTTGGTTCATGTTAAATCAAAATATTTCATTTGGATGTTTTTGAAGTATTTTTAACGTTAACCATATTTTTAAAAACAGTTGTACCATAATTCGCTTAAATTTTGAAACAAAGTAATTTTAAACTAAAAACCAGAAGTTTGCAATGTGAAAATGTCAAAATGAAATGTTTTGACAATTTAAAAACAAAATCATTTTTTCAAGTCAATAAATTTGTCAAAACTGGCCCTTTCCCACAAGATGTTTCAGTTTTGATTAATCAAATTTTTTAGACAAAGAACTTTTCATTGAAAAATCCCAACCAGGTATCTCTATGTGCACGCACGCAGGGTGAATTTTTTTAATTTCTCTAGAGAATGGCTTCGACCCCAATCCTGCAATTTGATTTGTGTAGACAGACCCCTGTAGCCAGAGTCCCACTGAAATACTCTGTGTGGGTTCAGGAGTACACCTATACAGAGCTCCTTGCAAGGTATGGGTATTAGGTTGGTGGAGCAGGACCTGCAGTGCAGTGTAGTGTACAACCCAGAGCATGTTGTTGGCACTTCAACATGAACAAAAATTACAAACAAAACTTTGCACCCATGTTGAGTATGACAAGTTACAGAAAGAATGCATTTTTACAGCCAGAAGTGTTTTAAAAATTCAAATAGATTTTCCTTGTAAGTTAAAAAGAAAAACAGAAACAAACACACAAACACACACACACACACACTACTACTACCAAGCAGAGTGGATGATTCATCTTTGTTTAAGATCTCAAACATTCTAGAAAACATGGAAACAGAAGGTCAAAGTAGTGAAGCAGGAAGCAGTGGCTTTAACTGATTATCCCACATGATGTGCTTTGTGGTGTAACTCAATTACACAGAACACAACCACATCACTTAAAAAAAAAGCTGAATTAAAACAAAGGAGGGAGACAGAGACACAAATTCATAACACAAGTGACCGAACATTCTATCAGGTCAAATACAAAGCAGACCCGTTCTTATCTACCTAGGCTGGTATTTTTAACCAAGTTTATGGGAGATGAAAGTTGGACACTTAACTCTCTTAGGATGCTTTGAAAATCCCTGCTGCATCTTTTTAAATGGTCAATGGTATAATGCATCTAAAAAACAGTTAAATATATACAACTAAGGTACAACAAGACAGTTAACCATTACTTTACGTTACTGAAAAATTTGTAACTAAATATTAGAAAGTGATAGATAGATTACATACACTTCACTTCAAAGAGACTAACCATACTGTATTATTCTTAGTCTATAAACCCAGCCAAAAGCATGGCAGATTAGTCTTTTCTGCCAAACATTATATAGTCAGTCAATCTTATAAAAAGTTTTGGCCTGTTTTGTTGGCTCTTAATATAATTTTTTGATTTATGTCCTTTTCGGGATTTTTTGATGTAGCTCAGAAGAAAGAATTCTTGTAATTCCAGATTCCGCATGGTCTTTAAAGAGAGACCAAATGTAGTAAATCTGAAGTTTCATACTGCTACTGTATCACCCATGAGTGAAAAGTTTTGCAGCTTGTGTTGGCTGTTGCTTCCTGGTCAGAAATGCACTGCATAACACTGTTTTCTTGTATTATTCTTTACTATTTTAATTACTGCATTTACTGAAGTTTCATACACATTTTCTTTAGATAAAAACATTCCACACATGAAGCAAGTTACCAGGTCTCAGATTGGCCACCCACAGCTCTTCATTCATACTGTAAGTCACAAAACTCCAGGAATAGAGTGACCAAGTAACCATGAGCTGGCTAGCATGAACAGCTATGCTTTTTTCCCCTCTATTTGTATTATAGTTATATCTAGAGGCCCCTAACCAAGATTGGTGCCCCACTGAGCTAGGTGCTACAGCAATCCTAGCCCAAACTGCTTCCAATCTAAAAAAAGACAAGACAAAATGGGGATGGGAGGAGGAGTATAATGAATCCAATTTTACACACCAGGCCTGGTTTACACTTGAAAATTATACCGGTATAACTATGTTGGTTAGGGGTGCCATTTCTTACTGATCGAGTTATATCAGTACAAGTGCTCATGTGAATCATAGAATCATAGAAGATTAGGGTTGGAAGAGACATCAGGAGGTCATCTAGTCCAAGCTGCTCAAAGCAGGACCATGCCCAACTAAATCATCCCAGCCAGGACTTTGTCAAGCCTGACCTTAAAAACCTCTAAGGAAGGAGATTCCACCACCTCCCTACGTAACGCATTCCAGTGCTTCATCACCCTCCTAGTGAAAAAGTTTTTCCTAATATCCAACCTAATCCTCCCCCACTGCAACTTGAAACCATTACTCCTCGTTCTGTCATTTGCTACCACTGAGAACAATCTAGATCCATCCTCTTTGGTACCCCCTTTCAGGTAGTTGAAAGCAGCTAGCAAATCCCCCCTCATTCTTCTCTTCCGCAGACTAAACAATCCCAGTTCCCTCAGCCTCTCTTCATAAGTCATGTGATCCAGTCCCCTAATCATTTTTGTTGCCCTCTGCTGGACTCTCTCCAATTTTTTCACATCTTTCTTGTAGTGTGGGGCCCAAAACCGGACACAGTACTCCAGATGAGGCCTCACCAATGTCGAATAGAGGGGAACGATCATGTCCCTCGATCTGCTGGCAATGCCCCTACTTATATATCCCAAAATGCCATTGGCCTTCTTGGCAACAACGGCACACTGTTGACTCATATCTAGCTTTTCGTCCACTGTAACCCCCAGGTCCTTTTCTGCAGAACTGCTGCCGAGCCATTCGGTCCCTAGTCTGTAGCGGTGCATGGGATTCTTCCGTCCTAAGTGCAGGACTCTGCACTTGTCCTTGTTGAACCTCATCAGATTTCTTTTGGCCCAATCCTCTAATTTGTCTAGGTCCCTCTGTATCCTATCCCTACCCTCCAACGTATCTACCTCTCCTCCCAGTTTAGTGTCATCTGCAAACTTGCTGAGGGTGCAATCCACACCATCCTCCAGATCATTAATGAAGACATTGAACAAAACCAGCCCCAGAACCGACCCTTGGGGCACTCCACTTGATACTGGCTGCCAACTAGACATGGAACCATTGATCACTACCCGTTGTGCCCGACAATCTAGCCAGCTGTCTTTCCACCTTAATGCAGTTATATCAGTATAAAGGTGCCTTTCAGCAGTATAACTTATTCACCTTCCTGTATGGGAATAGTTAGACCCGTATAAACTATCTTTACACCAATATAATTGCACCCACACTAGGGTGTCATACCACTTTAAGAATACCAGTATAGTTAGAGCGGAACAAATTTCTGCTACCGATGAGATTTGGGGCATAGAGTGATCAAGGCTTCTTCTGACTCAAGTACTGAAGCACATGCCTAGACTTTAGGCACGTGAATAGCTCCAACAAAGCCAATTGGCCTACTCGTGTGCTTAAAGTTAGGCAAGTTACTTAACTATCTTGCTGAATCTGGAACCAAAGTAGTCTGCCCAAAGTCATGCAGGAAGGCTGTGGCAAAGCCAAGCAATAAACCCAAACTCGTGTCCCAGTCTAGTGCCTTCGCCACAAAATCATCCTCTCCTTTCTCTTTGAGGAGGACTGTACCACGCCAAAACCCTCCCTGGACACAGCCACCAGGTTTGGCCTTATTCTTGTTGAGATGAACAGCTTATCCACATATTTTAGAGATACACATAATCGGGCTGAAAGTAAGTCTTGGGACTTACTGGGATGGGGCTGGGCTGGGGCCAGCTCTGGCCCCTGGAAGGGGCAAGGCCTCGGGCTGAAGGGGCGGGGCTGGGGGAGGTCAGAGCCAGCCCCAGCCCACCTTGTACCAGCAAGTGCCTCCTTCCCCCTCCTCGCGGTAACAGCAGCAGCCAGGGCCTCTGGCAGCAGTTTAAAGGGCCCTGGGCGGTAGCGGCAGCCGGAGACCTGGGCCCTTTAAATCGTCCCCGGAGCCCCACCGCCGCTTCCCCAGGGCTCCGACAGCAGGGCTCTGAGGACGGGGCTCCAGCCGCCACTACTGCCCCGGGCCCTTTAAAATCATCCCCGAAGCCTGCCGGAGCCCTGGGGAAGTGGCGAAGGGGCTCCAGGCACAATTTAAAGGGCCCAGGGCTCAGCCACCGCTACCACCCCGGGCCCTTCAAATCCCCACCCCAGCCCCGCCGCTGCTACCCCAGAGCTCCAGCAGCGGGGCTCTGGCAGCAATTTAAAGGGCCAGGGGCTCCAGCCGCTGCTGGGAGCCGCAGGCCCTTTAAATTGTACCTGGGGAAGCCGATCTACGCCGGTACGCCGTACCAGGGCGTACCGGCTTACTTTCACCTCTGCACATAGTGTAATTGCGTCAAAATTCAATTGCATGTAACTGTAACTATAAACACTTCTTTAATGTGATTTGGGAGAGGGGGGAAATAGTACCCTGAAAGAAACCTGAAAATGGAATTGAAAATGAGTAACAAACCATGGAAAGTAATAAAAACCAGCAATTAGTCTAGTATGTACACAGATATTATGCTTATTTCAGTTAACTACCGAGAACTAGGGATAACTGCAGGGCACTGTAAAATGTTCATTCTTTTCCATTAATAGCTGCTAGATTCATGGTTTGGTATCTTATACCAGCCTCAGCCTGCTTTAATTCTTTACTCTATTTACTTTAGCCAGGTCGCTTCAAAAGACGTGCTTTTAATGGGACATCTCAAGAGGCATTAATGGATATTCGACAAAGCACCAGGCCATTCCTGAAAGCACCTCTTTTGTTTTCTTCTTTAAAACGTGCACTGACAACCTAACTTTCATGACAAGCACACCACAAAATTAAGCCTAAGAAGAGCCAGTCTCAACAGTGCTCCTTCCCATAGCTGAAGAACATTTTATTGCTAGATAATTAGATTAATGAAGTCGTGTCTCATGGAACCACAAGCAAGCAAACAAACCAAAGTTGTATTTGAAGAAATAAACTTGGAGAGCATCAGACCTGGGGCCCAAGGTCACTTTGCTTTGTTTCCAGTGCCCTTTCAACACACACATACACACACACACACACAGAGTGCAATAAGGAAAATGGCTCTGAGATTTGCATCCGATTGGTAGACATTGCTGCCCTCTCCCCCCACAGGCCTAGGCCTGCACTACTGAAGACAATGGGAGTGTTACCACTTAACAAGAGCATGATTGGGGTTCATGGAAAATGAGATAAGTATCAACTACAACTGGGTCACTGTTACTGGTGTTAGCTGAAGGCCCAAGAGAGAAAAATTCCCTCTCAAGTGGGGCTGTGCAACACCTGAAAAAAGCATTCAGCAAACTCTGAGAGAAAGGTCACTTTCCCTGACATGCAGGCATAAACATTGGCAGAATTGAGCCCTAATTTACCCCATATGTTACAAAAAAAATTATAATATTTAGCTGCCTTAAGTGAACACTAGAAGACTATACTCCTGATGGTAACATTTAGACAAAGCTGATCCTAACTACATACTGCCCTTTTAACCCTTTCATCAGTGGATCTCAAAAGGGATGTATAACCATGATGAATTTTTCCAACATGCATGGAAAGTAGATCTTAGATCTCCATTTTTCAGAGTGGAGAAGGTAGAGAGAAGCTAAGTAACCTACCTAAAATTTCACAGGGAAAACCACCCATGACTCCCAACTCCCAATACACTACTCTAGCCACTAGCCCTGCCCTGTTTTAAGGACAACACCAACTGAACATTAAGTATTGCTTAATAAGTAATGGGTGCTGCTCTGGTGTATATTAACTTGGCGTTGTGTTTCAAATCTGTGCTGCCAGGCCCTGGCTAGGATCTTGTGCTAAATATGCAAACAACCAAAGGTTTTCATCTTCTTCCCTTCCTGTAAGGTTAACCCTTTTGGCATTTGCATTCCACACTCCCAAGGGATGAAGGTCTGGTGTGTGGTGCTTTTTTGGTTTTTCTTTTTTTAAAAAGAGCAGCTGTCATCAATGAGAAGTGAAGATCCAGTGACCAGGAGTTAGAACCATACAGTTGGAATCGTGCCAGCGAATGCAAGTCCGGTGCTACAGCATTTTATCTGCTTGATGCCTCAGTCAGTGAGAGATGAACACTTCACATTACATTTATAAAAACACTCACCATAAAATTGAGAGATGTTTTAAAAAACCCTATCTAAAATGAAAGGGAAGGAAAAGCTTTTTCCAAATCATGCATGTTAAGGTGCAGCTTCACATGGAGGGAGAATTTAGCAAACCCCAGTCCCCAGAATTAAAATGTGCAATCATTTTGTATACTCTTTCAGATGAACGATATCTCTAAACAATGTGAAATAATATATAATTGCTAAATTAAATGAGCAATAGCACAGGGAGAAAAGGAAGAGAAAAAAAGATAGCAGCATCTGATACTGGAAGCGCAAACAGACTCTTCAGAGGAGAAGGCTCTGGGAGGGAAGTCTCAGACGAGCAGGTGGAAGGGATGAGATGTACAGGTAGGCTGAGGCAAGAGTTTTATAAACTCTCAGAGGAAGGATGATCCGGTTAAGTCCCTTGACTGGGACTCAGAAGATCGAAGTCCCCGGCTCTGTCACAGACCACCTATGAGACCTTGGGCAAGTCACTTAAACTCCCCGATTCCTCCGTTTCCCATTTGTAAATTGGAGATACTTCCTGTCTCCCACCCTTTGTCTGTCTTGTCTATTTAGCTTGTAAATCTCTCAGGCCAAGGACAGTCTCTTATTATACGTAAGTGCCCACGACAGTACCGAGCACAATGGGCTTGGTTGAGGCCTCTCGGCTCTACTGCAACACAAAGGAATAGTGAAGGAGAAGGACAATTTTGATCGAGAGGCCAATAAACAAGCAGGCAAAAAGGAAGGTAGGGAGAAAGACTTCTTTTAGGCCACAAAATCTGAGCCTGGCGCTTTCTTTTAGAGGGCTTCTTCTGACACACAGACATTAATGGGACTGGTTAGCTTAACTATTCCTCTAACGTTTCACTCCGTAACCAGTTTTGGTGCACAACAGGATTGCAGGGTTGCATATCATACCTAACATTTTTATTTACAGTATATGCCTCCTGCACAGCATACTGCCTGCAAGGAGTTGGAAACTCTAGTATCCACCGTCTGTGGTTATTATTCAACAACAAATGAGTACTATATTTAGAACTTTTTCCATGCAGTGGCCGTATCCAAGGGCCATTGAGCTGGGAGGCGTTCAAAGGTTAAACGACTCAGTCGGACATGAGAAAAAAGCAGAGTTCGGAGCCACGTGCTGCCCTGCCCCCCAGAGGTTGCAGGGAAGTGCTGGCTGCTGCCAAGAGCCACAGAGAGCCTGCCTTAGCCCTGCTGTGCCGCCAACCGGGAGCCACCAGAGCTCAGCACCACCTGGTGGGAGCCTGCACCCCAACCCCCTGCCCCAGCCCTGAGCTCCCTCCCAAAGCCAGCACCCTGTACCCCCTCCTGCACTCCAACACTCTGCCCCATTCTGGAGCCCCCTCCTGCACCCAAACTCTCCTCCAGAGACCGCACCCCCTCCCCTGCAGCCCAACCCCCTGCCCCAGGCTCAGTCCAGAGCCCCCTCCCACACTCTGAACCCCTCGGCTCCAGACCAGAGCCCACCCCCATCCCCTGCCCCAGCCCAGTGAAAATTAGCGAGGGTGGGGGAGAGTGAGCAACAGAGGGAGGGGGGAATGGAGTGAGTGGGATGGGGCCGAGTGGTAGGGGCGGGGCAGATCCTGGGTTGCACTTAAATTCAAAAAGTGATCTTGTGTGTAAAAAGATTGAAGACCACTGATATCAAGAATAACCTGGTTAGCAAGCAATAGAATAAGCTGCTCTCCTCCATGAGGACAAGCCAAGAGAAGGGGGATGTGCTACTTTTTGCAAACATGTTGCAGAGTCAACTTCTTGGTGCATCATGCTATATCTCCCCCGCCTGTAAAATAAGGATAACATCTCTGTGTTTCCCCCTCAGAGGTGGGAAATTTGAGGCTCAAATTATGTTTGCAAAGCACTTTCAGATCTCTGGATTAGAGAAGAAGGATTCATGTTTAGATACTTTACATGCTAGGATATGGTAAAAAAATTAAATTGTAAAAACTAAAACAAAGTGCATGTGTGTATGTGAAGCATTATTACTTGGTTTTCTACTGCATTAAATGAAAGAAAGAAATATTTGGGTCTTATTAATAAAAATATTGTTTCAACAAAGTCATACAAGCCAGAAGGCAGTCTTGGCTAATCAGCACCTTCAGCATCTGTATCCCTCCACACGTCTCTTCCCGAGTTCTCGTGAAACATGACAAGCAGGGCTGGTAAACTCTAGCGTCTGAGGACAAAGAGCTAGGAGGCATGGAAGCAACAATATTTACATATTGCATATCATTTCCACAGCCACAATGGAACCATTGTCTTCTAAGAGGTTTGGTGTGTTTGGAACATTTGTTAGTTATTTCTAAACATGCAGGAGGGAAAGTAGTTAAAACTAAAAGAGATACTCGTGTGCATAATTCATCTTTATTTTGACGGCCTACATTTCTTTTAAAGGCTTGTAAGGATTATATTATATTCCCTGCGCTCAGGGCACCTTTGTTAGGAAATGATAACGTCAGAGGTATTAGAGGAGACCCCAAGGATGAAACTTAACCAGAGAAGTCTCGCACCACCCTTCGACTCACCCATTAGCACTTCTATCTGTGATTTCACTGGGTGGACATGCTGACCTCAAATGCATAAACCATGGCAGAAAGGGTGTGGTGCCAGAGATGAAAGCCGTTCCAAATGTTGGAATCCATCACGTTGCCTGGATAGCAGACATAAGGAAGTTTTACCCTCCTTTTTGAATGAGGGCTTAATATGGGAGGGTGGAGTTTAAAATGAACCTCACTTCTCATATAATATTAAAAGGAGGCATATTAAAAAAAAAAGGTTTTTAAAATGCAGAGTATGACAGCTGGGCCTGTAAACTTGCAAGTATATCTCGCTACATGCAACTAGTAGCGTGGCTTAAAAACATGTTCTAGCTGCAAGCCAACTCTGAGGAATATCAATGCTGTCAAAAGGTTACAGTGGATTTTTAGGTTCTCCCTTCTGTAACAATGGATTGCTGTATACTGCACGTGCCCGCAAGACAAAGTTCTCATGGATAGTTACCACAGTGCATCATAAATTAAACTTAAAAAACTAACTCACCCCCATTTGGCATCTTATAGTGAAGGAGGAAATATGGTTTAGTGGTTAGAGCCTAGCACTGAGAGTTATGATTGGATTGTCTTCTCACTGGAACCCTGGTTCCTTATTGAGACCTTTAAGCACTACAGATATTATTAATAATAATTGGGTTCTAGTCAGACAGCAACCACACCTTCTGTACCAATTATGAGTCACAGCTCAGTACCTCGGTTTACCTATCTGTAAAATGGGAACAGTACTAACCTACTTCACAGGGTGTTTTGAGGATTCAGTTTTTAAAGGCATTTGAGAACAGGTGCACTGTCATTGCAACCATCTCTGTCACCTTCTGTGCAAAGAGGCACAAAGTCACCTATGGTTATAATATCCAACAATCCAAAGCTGCCTTCTGACAGGCAAGAGGAAAAGTCTTTGTTGCACAAGTCTAAGTATACAGTTACCCATGAATCACTAAAATGTGTTTAACCCATGTCAGCTGTATGTAAAGTGGCTTACAGCACTCTAGACAATGGCCAGGGTAACAAACTGTCACCTCAGTGACAAACTAATGACCCTTCTATCAAGCTCGCACCAGCATCATATGGCCACCATCGGACACTGCTGCTCATAATGCTAAGTGTGGGAGGGGACAAAAAGAATAAATAATGTGATCGTGGATTTGGAAAAGCTGCAGGCTAACCCTGGGCTGAGCATGTTAAACAGGCTTGTACACAATGCTGTACTCAAGAGATCATTGCCAGGCTTGGGAAGGTCCCTGCTGCATTACCAGAGGGCAAAGTGCTGGGCAGCACTGGACTTCTGCATCATGCATCTGACTCTGCATTGGAGACCTCAGCTCTAATCCCAGGTGCACTAGTCATTCACTGTGCAGGAATGGACAAGTCACTTAGGGGGGATTTTCAAAGTGACCAAAGAGAGTTAGGGGCTCAGCTTCCAATGAAGTTTCACTGAGGTTTTGGTGCCTAATTCCCTTAGCCTCCTCTGAAAATCCCACCTGGATCTCTGACTCAGTTTCCGCAACTGTGAAATGGGGATGATAATACTCATCTACTGTGAGGCCATCTAAAACACTTAAAGATGTTAAGCATTACACGATGCTAAGTATTTTTCTTTTCCAGCAGAGCACTACCATCTTACAGTTACACAGCACCTTCCAAGCACCAGCCACATCTTGGCACTGTAGATTAATACAATAATATAATAAATATCATCATCATCCTCCTCCTCCTGAAAGGTCTCAAAGCACGTTAGAAGCTATAGTCACATCCCAAACAGCAGAGAGAAGCCCAAGAACACTGGAAGAAAACCATGGTCCCCTGGAGAGATATCCCACGCAAAGCCTCCATTTTAAATCTCACCTTAAAGACACCCCAATCTCAAAGTAAACTACATCGTTTTCAACATAAAGGATGAAGGGCTTAGTCAACCCAGCCAAAGTCTGAGCCTGTGGTTCCAAGGAATCAAGGTATTTCAAACCTGATGCTTACAACACTAAGCCATCCTCTGTGGAATACCTCTGCTGCAATGGTGGTTTGTTAAATGTCAATAGGCTGTGGAAAACTGGGCATTGCTGTGTATCTCGGAGAGAGTTGGGAAAAATTTCAGGAAAGCAAAGACAGGCACAGCCAGCACAAATCCACAGAATGAGAGATCAATACTAGATGAAGCTTAAGTTATAGCTAAGTCTTTAGTGACAGATATGCCATGGCCTCAGTACTCTGGGCCCCAAAGGCAGGTGACCAACAAGACATACAGAGTTGGCTTTAGTTAATAGGTTCTATTTAGTGTTATAATAAATAGCAACAAGATTTCACAGGTTCTCTTTGCCAGATGAATCAGGTAAATATATTCCACTTTCCCTACTGACAACAGCTCGGTCAAGAGAACTAGGCATGCTATCCTGCTATGAAAGAAAGAGCACAGACCATCAAAAATTGATGGTATGAAGAGCTAGGACTGGGCTCCTAGGCACTACGACAGTAATAA
The DNA here is from genome assembly GCF_015237465.2 of Chelonia mydas. Lineage (NCBI taxonomy): Eukaryota > Metazoa > Chordata > Testudines > Cheloniidae > Chelonia > Chelonia mydas. Next base: position 8,920,927 of record NC_051257.2, read on the forward strand.
TAATGTGTCATGGCTAGATGATAATTTGCAGCAGGACAAGTGATTCCAGATACCTCAGGCTTGGAAAGAGTTACAAGCAGCCTCACTGCCTTTTGGGAAGCTGGACAGCATCAGCTTATCAGCTGCATAAGATTTCCTTGATGCGATGAGAGGAAGGAAATACAGTCCATGATTCATTTGTTTGAAAGAGTTGGGTTCAGCTCCTGGCTTGTAACACCAGCAGACTCACTAAATCTTCATGTCAAGCCCACTAGGTTGGTTGTAACAATTTAAAGTGTTGAAATATTTTTGCTAAGACTATGTAATAATGCATTACTTGAACCTGTACTTGCCAAACCCTACTTCCAACAAAACCATCTCCAACCAGCAACTAGTGTCTGAATTCCTGCCCCAGTTCATTAGAGTTAGTTTAAGAAGACAAGCAACCGCACTGTAATGACGACAGCTTGGTCAAGTGAGCCAAGTGTGCTATCCTCCTTTGTCTGGCATAGAGACAAAATAAAAGTCCAAGAATCTACGTTTAGGCTCATTCACTTAGAATGTAATGGAAAAACTAGCACACTGGGACACTACCCACATCAGAAGATATGCAAAAAGCCAAGAGCTTTCACCTTCCCATTATCCATGGTAATATTTTTCCAAGATCGCATGATTGGATAAGAAGAGGTGGAGAGAAAGGAAAAAAAAAAAAAAAAAGACCCACTCCTTAAAAAAAAAAAATTAAAGAGAGAGTTTCCATGATTTAACCAAATGTGTTTTCCCCCATCCCAAAATACTGCCCCCTACACATGGTTTCAAATAGAAAAGCTCTCTCATGGTGCTGCATCTATTTCCCACTCCTTGGCTCTTCATCACTTGTGAGTAAGTAAATATTGAATGTGGGTTAAGCAACTACATTTGCTCAATAGAAGTGCAGTGTAGGTCTCCAATCTCAGGGACTGCACAGCCACCTCCAAGAAAACTAGGAAGGGGAGCACCCAGCCAGACACAAAAAGGGTTGAAACTGAGAACCCTATCATTTCTGCTCTTCTTGCACTGCTCCCTATCATCAGCTTTTTAACAACCAAGAATAAATAGTTTCCATTGTGTTTTTCCATAAACTTCGCTTTGATCACTGGCATAAACGTTTCTTGCCTTTCCCTGAAGAAAGAATAAACTTTTCCACTCATGCTCATACCAAACACAAAATGTCTGAAATGAGGGCACAGAATAACCTTTTTTTTTTTTTTTTTTTTTTTTTTAATCGGCAGAGTTTGGGAGTTAACCAAAAGCACTAACTTGCTTAAGAAATAGGCAAGCTGTGGCCTGCAGTTTGCAATGGGAGCTCAGCGTAATTCAAAACGAAATGGAAAATCACCCTCTAAATAAGAGGTTTAACGAAGATTAAGATGCAAAATAAATTAAAGCATTACTCAGCTCTTTTTGCAACTCTCTTTTCATGTCCTATCACATCCGCTCTGGCACATCTGTACACACCATAAGACAGATTCAAGCCAGGTGGACCAAGGCATGATAAAAGCAGATTTTTTTTTCCCCCCACTGCATCGAATATGTAAAAATGTCCTGTGTCCAGCTCAGGCAAAGATCAGACACACTACTCTGGGCGGATTTCTGTTCTCTCATGTCATGAAAGGATATTTCCATACTAATATTTGTGAAGGAGTGTTTTGCTTGTTAGGAGATTACAAGAGACTGAATCCTTTTGATCTTACACTTTACCCTCCCTGATAGAAAACTGTCTGAGTCACTTACTTCAGTGGATTGCAGCTCTCACAATATTTATAGCTACTAGTCTGGGAACTAATAAGCTGAATATACCAACATTAGACCCAAGGTAGGGATCTGGGAGAAGAGCAGCATTGCAGGAGGCACCACGTTTCTAGTCACAGTCATAAAATTTAAGGCCAGAACAGACCCCCGATGATTAGTCAGGCCACCAACACCACTTAGCACCCACAAACTAAACCCAACAACCGAAATTAGACTAAGGTATTACAGCTCTCAGGTAACTGAACTGTTATGTGCCACAGGCAGAGAATAGAAGTGACCGAGTTGAACCACTGTCTGGGGCCCCTGAATAGCAGAAAATGGATTAAGTGAGATATACCCAGATAATCCTGGCAAGTGATTTGCACCCCACGCTGCAGAGGAAGAAAGAAAACAACAAAAACAAACAAAAAAAACCCAAGGTAACTGCTAATCTGACCTGGGACAAATTCTTTCACAACCCCACATATTGCAATCAGATCCCAAGCATGTGAGCAAGAACCATCTAGCTGAGCACCTGAGAGAGAGGGAGAGAAAATGCTCGGTGTCACCTCAGAGACCACCCATTGTTCCGTCTCCGGCCACAGCCATCTCTGATGATTCAGAGAAAAGAGAAAAGATGACTTTCCTGATCCTTGTTGGAAACAGGTAGACATATGTCATATGTGCCTTGGGGTGCAGCTTTATGTTGTTTCCTTAGGACAATGTTACTTTATGGCTACAGAGAGGTTTCTTGGGTTCTTTGAGTAACCCATTGAGAGAGTTCTTCCCAGCAGGTGTGGTTGGAGTGATTTTTTGGGGTGTAGCAGCAGACCTAATCAGGGAGCTTATAGCGAAAGCAGACTACAGAGGAACAAGAAAGAGGAAGTAGCATAGTGACATAGGAATGTGGCCGATCCTACTAGTAGGCAGAATTGTTTTAAACAGCACTGAATAATGTTGGTGCCAGAAAGAGAGTCTCTCTCCCGAGAAACCCTAATTTCTGTTCTTCCATTAATTTTTAAAGGATGTTAATATACCGAGTCTGAAGAACTCTGATAAAAAAGAAGGCTTCTCTAACTACTGCAGCACCACTGCTATAACGGTGTTTGTACAGCACCTGACACAATGGGGTCCTGGTCCATGACTAGGGATCCTAGGTACTACGGTGACATTAACAGTATTAACAACCAGAACGTGGCAGAGAATTCACCATAACATACCAAGTAGTACCAGACCAGACTCTATGTATAACAGCAATGAAAGTGTTAATACCAGCTGCCCTTGGTGCATGGCATGCTAGTAAATGAAGTGTAAGAGACAAATTTAGCCAGATTTCCTTCCTTCCTCCTGTGACAATTCAGTAAGCATTATAAAATTTACATTTAATAAATCAGCATTCGAATTTTAACTAGAACAGGTGTTCCAGCACGGAAGCATTTTCTTTAACTGCTTACCAAACCTCTTTCCTCATGTACTGCTTTCTTCTGGCGGACAAGACAAGAAGTTAGTAAATTTTGCTTTTAGAAGGTATGGTAGCCCAAGTAGTAAACAGCTTCTTTAATACCAATTTGAGTCAAAGAAGAAGTCTTCCTACAGACTCAATAAAACCCCAGCTGATTTCAAAACGGTCATAACAACAAGTACACTTACAAACTTTTATTTTTACTTATGCATGCAACAGGATTTAAACTGCAAGTTTATTCCTGCAAAGTCTATAAGCAGAAGGAAGATGTACAGACACTCACTGCTTATTCCCCCACAGGCAGCTTGACCAACCTATAAATTAGAGCCATCTTACCGACATGCGCAACCTTAGACAATGGTTAAGAGGAGGCCCAACTGAGATGGAAAACTACAGCCTCTGAAACACTTCATCTTGCAAAGTCCCACAGTCAAGTAGTTAAAATATATACATCATTGTCTCTGGATCTTGGATAGCACAAAAGACCTAGTTTAGACAGAGCTCAGTTAGCTCTGTATGGCAGAGTTCTATTAGCCAAGCCTTCCGAACAGCATAAATCTAATTAGATTGAATAAAAATTACAAAGGCTTCCAGCAATGAAATCATGGAAGGACTGACATTAAAATAAATGCAGCCTGACCTGCCAGACTCAAATCTCGCATCTAAAATTAGGATAAGTGGTGTTAATTTTTTTTAATTAATGTTTATTGCAAAGCCAATATGAAACAAGCATATTCGCAGAACCTTATCACTTTAGATAAGCTATTACCAGCAGGAGAGTGGGGTGGGAGGAGGTATTGTTTCATGGTGTCTGTGTATATAATGTCTTCTGCAATTTCCACAGTATGCATCCGATGAAGTGAGCTGTAGCTCACGAAAGCTCATGCTCAAATAAATTGGTTAGTCTCTAAGGTGCCACAAGTCCTCCTTTTCTTTTTACCAGAGTAAAATCTTTTTAATGACTAAGGCAGGCCATTCATGTTAGTACGATGCCAGTGTAAATTAGAAACGAGAGGATGGAGTTTCTGGAAAAAGCTCATTTTAGCTGCATGCACATCCCACAACAGGTTGGGATATTGACCAAACTTTTTCTGCTTGTTTGTTTTTGGCCAAATACTAGTGCTTTAGAAGGACCCAGTCAGCCTTAATACTTAAACACTGCATTTTATCCAAGGGCGAGGTGGCTTCTCAAGGTAAGATTTCCTCACAGACTCCTCTGTCAGCCATCCTTTCAACCTGGGATGCCACAGTAGTCCAGACTACTTGTGAGTGCCTATCTTAATCCCTACCACATGTCTTGGACTTGGTAGAAGAAGAGGGGGAGGAAGGGTAAGGCATGTGATGAGAATTCCACACACTCCAGGACACTCCTGAATGCAGGGGCCAAATGCCTCATTCCACTGAGGACATTTTTGCTCCTGTGCAACTATCCAAGAGCTCAGCTTTGCCACATACACACACAGCCACTGTTAAACAACGAACTAAACAGAAGTCAGATCAGGGCTAACTGGTAACGAGAACAGGATGGTGGGCAGGGCAAAGAGATAGCAGCTAAAAAGTTCTAATTATCTTCCAAATTAAGTTTAAAAAGGAAACAACTCTCAACTCCTCCCAAACCCTCTGCTACCTTCTCAGCAGCTGGAAAATAAATTTTCCACACCTATTGACCATCTTTTTTTCATTTAAGCAAACACGGGTTTTACTCCCCTGAATTTGTAACAGGGCTCAAGTTGATAGGACCTTCATTCACTTCCTTATCTGAGCACCAGAATTTCCTACTGTACTAGCAGGAGTGGACTCCACTTTCAGCTGCGGAGAAAGCAGTAAGAGGAACTCAGTGCTGTTCTGGAGGATTTTCATCAGCAGTTGATTTACCCATGTTAATGTAAAAGCCCATCAATATGCACATACTTGTCTTCTTGCTAGCAGATGCATCAGCATGTAATCGTATAACCAATAAATGGATTAAGATTTATTGGAAGCTGACATTCACAAAGAAATTTCACCCAACTCCTCAATACTGTACAATTTACATCCAATATGTTTGGAACATGTCAATAAAATATTTATTGTTATATTGTGCCTCTCCCAACTGTTGTGTCTTTCCTCTTGGCGGAGGTTAGCGACTCCCCCTCACCAGCCTGTGAATATATTATAGAAACTCTCTCATAACGGATTGTTGGTGGGAAATGGTAATTTTGGTTTAGGAGCAGTTTATTTTAAAGTTGATTTAAAAATTCAGAGGACACTTCAGGAGTAGGAGAGTGAGGCTACGTGACTTTTTTTTTCCCCTCCTCTCTCCAGGGTTCTTGACAACGTCCCGGTAAGTGACAGAATTCTGCTGGCAACCACTTTTTCAGCTATTGTTTCCTATTACCGAAAAAGAATTCAGGACATGAAAACCTGGGTCATGAGCTCTAAATCCAACCTACCAGAGATAAAATTATATATCAATACCAACTGCCTGCTCCTCTGCTCAGAAAACAGAGGATGCTGGGTTAGACAGCAACATTCGTTCAATAGCTTGCCACTCTATTGATAAAAGTCATCCAAAGAGAAGGGGTAGCAGAAGGAAGAGTTATTGTATTCACACCCTTGGCCCCAAACATAATGGGAATACTGATCAAAAGTGTTCTTTGTAATCATGATTATCTATCCATCCATCTTTCTCTTTTTGATTCCCACCCCATCACCCAACAACAACGGAGCCGAAGGAAGTCTTTCCACCATTTTATATCTTGTACCCACTTAAAGGTTTCATCCATCTTTAGCCTTTTTTGTTCTGTATCATTCTTTACCATGTCTATTCAAGGCATCCTCAGTCTTCCTCTATTCCTAGTTCCTTGCACTCTGGTATATCTCATCGTGTATCTTCATTTTCCGGGTCCATTCTTGACACATGTCCAAACCATCGCAGTCATCTTCCTTGAATCTTCTGTAACAGGATTATTTCTTGCCCTAATCATTTTCTTATCTCTTCATTTTTTATTTTCTGGCGTCTTGAAACTCTCAGTATTCCCCTCAGCCAGTTCATTTCTGCAATCCAAATCTTTCATCAGCTTTCCTCATGCTCCATCATTCTGACCCATACAGCAGTAACTGCAGGACAGTTGCCTTATATGTGCCGATTTTTGTTTTTAATCGAAACGTCTTTCACTTTCCAGATCTTGCAAAGTTTTCAAATGTAGTAGCTGCTAGTCCAACTCTTTTTATCTCATCTTCACAATTCCCATTCTGCAATACTAATTCTCCAAGATATGCAAATTGTTCCACTTATTCTAATTCTTTGTCCCAGAGTTTAATCTTTAAACACTTTCGCATGTCTTCCAGTTGCCATAATTTTTGTCTTCTCCATGCTGATCTTCAAGACAAATTTTCTGCTCGTCACTTATTCTCTTATTCACTTATTCTTATTCTGGCAATCCTTCTTGGCCAGTGCTGAGCTCATCATCATCTGCAAATGTCAGGTTATGCACTGTTCTACCACATAGCACTGAGAGGTGAAATGGGAGAAGTCATGCTTCAGCCAATACTGCTTCCAGTACCAAGGTAAAAAAATTTGATCATAGCATGCATCCTTGTCTCACACCTGTGCTCATCCTGAACCATTCTGTTAGCTTCTTATCGACTCTCACCACACTCCTTGCCCTGCTGTAGATGTTTTCCATCAGCTTGTTCAATTTTGGGGGGAGGCCCAAGAGGGGAGCTCAAAAGGTAGAACCTCTCCATAGCAGAAGCCACACCGACAAAAGGTGGTTTACTTGCAGCTGGTCCTGGTGACTTGCTCAGCTCTCACTAGCAGCTCCAAGTAGGTATGTGAGCACAGTAGTGCCACACCCAGGGACCTTTCCTAAACTGGCATGCTAACCTTAGTGAGGGTAGCAAGCAGTGTTAACCACTATGGAAAGGGCACATCTGGCCCTCCAAGTACAGTAAGTCTCCCATAGTGAAGTCGGCAAAAGAACTTTCAAAGTATAACACTGATGGAAACGGTGCTGGAGCAAGCTAGTAGATATCTTAGAGCAGGGTTGCAGACCGGCGGATACACTGGTCAACCACAAAGACAAGAATCCATGGTCATACACTCAACAAATACTGGACCATAGAAACCGAATAAAAAATAATAAATTCTTCATTCGGTTTCTATATATATATATTTTATTCTAAAAGATCCCAAAACACCTCACAAAGTGAGTAAACTGATATACACCTATACCAAGGTATCACTTGATCTATCCCTAAAATGCAACCACCTCTGAAATGGAACACAACAGCTGTTTAACAGGAAATGAAAAATGCAAGAAGGGGGAAGTTCAGTTAGGCAGACTGTAATATCTCCAAGTTAAAAAATCAGCTCTTCTTTCACAAAGAAGGTGATCCTACAAGGCAACTGTTTTACATCTCATCCTAAGGATAGCACTGTCACCAGCATCAACATCCCCCTAACTATCACCTGTTGCTAGTCTCTTTAGACTGCAAGCTCATCAGAACAGGTACAAATCTTCCCACATGAGTGACTACCACTGCGGACAACAGAAGGGCAAATTCCAGTCTCTTGCACCATTAGTGCTCCACAGGGCCAGCCAGCAGATTGGACAGATCAGTTGCTGTTTTTTTAAAATGCAGAGGCTCCGGCCACATTCACCCTCTCTCCCCAACCCCCCAACACCTTATTAAGAAGGAATTACACTTCTGGACTAAAGACCCAGATGAAACAACTCAAATCTAATTTTATTAGGGTACATTTCCTTAAAAAATATTCATGTGGGAGCGTCCTACTGAGGTTAACCACTACTGCCGTAAAATGATGCAGAAGTCAAATAATGCAACCCCATTTTGGAGCCTAATCAGAAGCTGGGGGAATATTAACTGTCAAACAGCTTGCAGCAATTACAATTCCCCCCCACACTTTAAACTGCTACCATATGAAAACAACAAGCATTTACTATACTGCACACTACTTCAAATAAGAAGATAACAAACCCTGAAAAATGAGAGGCAGATCAGCTGTCTTAGCCCAGAGGTAAAAGGTTAAAATGATCTCAAATGATTAAGTCCCATAGAACATTTAATCTTTGAAACTAGATTTTTTTTTTTTTTTTTTAAACAGTAGCTATTGATTGCTCTTCCTCATGCCAGGAGCCATCCTACAACATTGCAAAGGGAATGATCAATGACTGATCTACAGAAGAGGAGGAGACTGCTGCTTATGAAAACTTAATTTATAAAAGTCAATGAAAGCGAAACAATTTGAGTCTTCATGGAAAAAATATTAGTTTTATCAGGAAGGTAGGAAAAGCAGTAAAAGAAATCTAATGCCTTGACTATCCTGGCAATTTACCCCATTACAGCCATGAGCTGCCAGCCTCTCGTACAAACCTCTCATGTAAGCAGGGTAAATTACTTTTTGCACTGGCCTTGCCATGATTTCAAGCAAATAGCAACTTTGCCTGTCTACACTATATCAGAGTAACTATACAGACAAGTGGAATCTAGACAAGGCCAAAGGTTTCTCAGCTGAGTTGAGAACAACAGAGAAAATGGGTACAATTTTCAAGAGAGCTCAAATGATTTAGGTACATGTGTCCCACTGACAAAAAAAAAAAAAAATCATTCTGCTAACTCACTTAGGCACTTTTGAAATTTTTACTCAGTGTGATCAGATCTCCCGATGCTTTTTCTATTGGTCTGCTTATTCTTCCCATCTTCATGCACCTTGGATTTTTTTCTTATATTGTTCCTTCTTATGAGCAATATCCTTCACATACAGGTGAAAGATTGTGTCATGCAGCGACACAGAACTAATGTATTCACTATAACACACTCGTTCATATGACCCTTTTATGAGCCCACAAAAAGTAACCAACATTAAGCCATACACAGGGTTTACATTTTTTCAGGATTAAGCTGGGGCTCGATTCCACTTGAAAGTTAATTTAGACTAAAATCGGGTGCGAATTTAAGTGCTCCACATGTAGACAAGCCCTTATATTGTTGATGTGCTGGGGTTTTCCAAGCGTTTAAAATTCCATTTTCCAACATAACTGGAGATGGGTGAGGGATCCTACTTGTTTTGTTGCAATTGCTTGTTTGTTTACAAGACTGGAAACTTTTTTGAAAAGATATATTACTGCCAAAACCACCTCTGGCAGAATGTTCTCTTGACAAACTCCTGACAAGAAGAGGGGATATTCTAAGCATCCATCTAGCATTCAGAACTCTAGACTCCCAGTGAAGTGATATTCCGAAAGGAGAAAGCTGCACAGCAGCAGGAGGATAACACAGCAGTATGTGCATCATTGCATTTCCATTTCCGAGGACTGGACAAGGTGGGCACAACCGGTCCAGTGAAAAGAGGAGAGCTCATCAGTTATAGAATCTGGCCCTAAATCTGCCCTGAGGCTGTGCCTGGCATCTAGTACGGGAACGGGCCACCCCATTTGACTTCTACAATATGGCCTGGAGAGCCAACTTCAGTTGGACCACAAGCACAGAACCCAACACAGTGACCAACTCCAACATTCACTGCTCCACATGGCTCTCCTTCTGTCTGAAGTGACACGTGGTGGGACATGTAGTCTTTGCAAGACGCACCTTCTTATCCAGACTGACAGCAGCAGCAGTCCCTTCTATTTTATGCCTACTAGGTTATAGCACTTAGTGTCCAGCAAATCGTCAATGAGCCCCACTCTTGGCCTGGCAAAGGTTGGGCACCATTTTCCCAGCAGAAGTTTTGCTGCTGTGGAAAGGGAGCAGGAGCAAGAAGTTCCTGTATTTTCATTAGGCAACATATTTGAGGAAGGTGCAAGTAGCTCCTTTCATTTCATTAAAAGAAGCTCAAGAGATCCCTCAGTAAGAACAACTGTACAGCTTTAATTAGAAAGGGAAAGACTTTTTGCTAAAGGTTTAGTGGGGACTGCAGTTCCTGACAGCACTGCTTGGAGGGGACTGCTTTTACTTTTCTGGACTAGGGCGCTTATGGATCAAGTAACATTTTTTAAAACTAGGCCGTGTCTCACAGCTGGTGCTGCAAAGAATTTAGGTAACACTCATCTGTTGCGCTCCTCCAGGTATGCACTGCCACAGCCTTCCACTCGGCAGAGACCTGGTCCCCACTGCTTCACTGAATTAGGCCCCAATGTTTCATGGTTCTTATTGCTTGCATTTTGGACAGCACCTAGAAAGCTCCAACCAAACCCCACTGCACTAGGAACTGTACAGATTTATACTTAGAGATAGTCTCCGCCCCAAAGAGCCTACATTCTAAACAGACAGAAAAGGTGGGAGGGGAAACAGAGGGACAGACAGGGGACAGGACTTGCCCAGAATCACACAGCAGGCCCGCAGCACAGCCAGGAACAGAAGCCAGGCCTCTGAACTCCCAGCACCGTGCCCTGCCCACATCTCTGCCTCACAAGAGTTTGACCTTTTGTGCTTCTCTACATACCTAAAGGTAAGATTCTCAAAAGTGGCTAGCAGTTCTGTGCACCTCCATTTTGGCCTGTCCAACTTGTGACACCTTAAAGGGAGCAGCACTTTTTGATCAGGCCCCTTTTGACGCATCACAAGTTGGTTATCCAAAATCACTAGCCTTTTTTTTTTTTTTTTTTTTGGGGGGGGGGAAGAAGAGAATCTTGACCACAGTTTTTAGTGACTTTAAAAAGGTGCCAGGTATCCTGGGAGGCTGAAGTCCTCTATCCACAGCACAGAAAGTGCCTCAACCCTGTTGTCAAGAGACTATTACCCTTAGGGCTGAAAGTATATCTGAGCCTTCCTAGGTAGTCAGTCTTTGTTCTTTCTGCTGACACTGCCAATTGCAATGCCTGCTCTCTAACACAAGCACTTGCCCCCTGGAAACTACTCAGTATTTCACTAGAGAGTTGCTTAAGAATGCTAAAACACCCACACAAGGAGGGTGGGCCCAATAGTGACACTCTCTGCACGGTCTTGCAGAACACCCCAAGTGCCCTCCTGGTGCCTCTTACTCCCAGCAAGGAAAGGGGACAGGCATGTTGAAAAAGGAGTGTTCTCAGCTCCTAGAAAGGGGATGCCTCATATTTGCCAACCACAGCCCTGATGGCTCTGAAAAGAAGTTTCCATCTGAAGGACGACAGCTGCAACATATCTCGAGGTGTGAGGCAATGACAGAGACTGCATTTGAGTTAGTTTAAATGCTGTGGTACGAGCTATATCAACCAATGTTTGAAAGAGATGGCAGTCAGAGTAATGTACTGTATCCTGAACCTCATTATGAAATGTATATTTACTTTGCAATTAGCTAACTGCAGACTACACACACACACCCCTACCTTTAAGTGTCAGTTCCTGGATCAACACCCTGATAGACCTGGAATGCCCTACTGGGTCAGCATAAGAGCAACCTATGTGATTCAAGACTATATGCTACATTCATTCTTTCAGTCCAAATATTGCTCTACAACTGGAATCAGTGGGTCTTGTTTGTAATTTTTTTAACCTCAAACCTATGAGCCCACATTATGAATTAAATTACCTACAACATTTTCTTTTTGCATAAGCAGAATTTGAGCTATACAAATGTTAAAAAGCATTTAAAGACACTCTCGTCATTATTACTTTTCTTGTATTAGAGAGGCCCCAACTGAGACCAGGGCCCTATTGTGCTAGGTGCTGTATGCACACATAATCAGAGAGTCCCTGCTCCAGAGCACTTAGAATCTAAAAAGTTAAGACAGACAAAGTGGGAAGGGAATCAGAGATACAGAGAAGTGAAGTGATTTGCCCAAGGTCACACAGCAAAGAATAGAATCCAGATTTCTCAACTCCTAGTCTAGCACCCTATCCCTTAAGCCACATTGACTGTAAAATACAATGATGGGCCAACCCAGGCCTGTTTTGCAAAGCATTGGGATGTAAGATATTGCACAAGCAGGTAAAAATATATCTAAGTACAAAAAATGAGATGTGGATATCTATATTTTATACGCAAAAACCACGTAAGTTACACAGCATGGGAGTAGAGAGAGTTTGCCCCGTTGTACTATCAAAGTTCCAGCATAAACCAGAGAACACCAATAAACGGTATTAGCCTCATACCATTATCACAAAAAAGTTTTCCCAAGGGTTTAAATAATCTACCAAAGACATTCAGAACTACACAAGTGCGTTGTGACCTGGTTAATAATCTTCTCTTGCATGCAAAGGTGCTGGAACTAGGGATGCTTCCACACCCCATGACTGTGGTAACAACAAGTAGTAATAACAAACACCAAATACATGGTTTCCATCATCAGCATCCCCACTATAAAAATTGTTCCATACCCCTGCTTGTAGGATAACCTGTATACAGGCTATTCAAAGTCTTGGACTTGCAGGGCTCAGGTGATTGCTAATGGAATGCAAAGCTTTGCATCTTGAAGGTTTTAGTCTAAATCCAGTTCAGGTCAGCACAAGCCCAAAGTCTTGCAGCTGTGCAGTGCCATTTGCAAAATAAGTGGGGTTGACCTAGTCCATTTTCCAGTGGACTGGTGCCCCCCGCACATAAGTCACCACCAATACCACCAACTGGAACCTTCACAGGCACCAAATATTAAATGATCTTTGCAAGCGAACTTCCATGTTACCCCTAAAAGTCACTCACCTAGGTCATCAGCAGCACCAGGTGAGGAAGGTTGCATGTGCCGCCCATGTTATCCCTGCTGTGATGCTAGAACAGAAGCTCAGTGTTTTTATGGCACCGAGCACAACAGGGTCCTGCTGCATGACTGGGGCTCTAAGGCTCTACTGCAATACACATACGTAATATAATGACGACTCCCAGTCTTCATGGCCGTCATCCTGCCACTTTTTACTAGAACTAAATATACATAGCATTTCTTGTCATGACTAATTTTATATTACCTTCTATACACAAAGAATCATAAAATACTTACTCAGTGCGGCGGGCACTTTACAGAGGTGGATACAGAGACTTGCAGAAAAAACAAAGAGGGAAAAGGACACAGAGAAATTGAGCAAAGAAAAAAGCTGAAATTTTAAGGCGCACTAGATGTGCAACCACAGTTCTTATAACCCCGCTGGAGGAGAACAGAGATTGGGAGCACCGGTTGTAATAGATCAGAGTTGCTTCCAGTTCAGACCATTGAATTACCTCACCTGGCAGCTTGTCTTCAGCATTGGCCAACACCCAATGTTTCAGAGAAGGACAACATTCCAATACGATGCATCTAGGCCAGGGGTAGGCAAATTTTTGGCCTGAGGAACACATCGGGGTTCCAAAACTGTATGGAGGGCCGGATAGGGAAGGATGTGCCTCCCCAAACAGCCTGGCCTCCGCCCCTTATCACTTCCTGCCTCCTCACTGCCCCCCTCAGAACCCTCAACCCATCCAACCCCCCTTACTCCTTGTCCCCTGACTGCCCCCTCCTTGGACCCCCCGCCCCTAACTGTGCCCCCGGGATCCCACCCCATCCAACCCCCCTGCTCCATCCTCTGACTGCCCCCTCCCGGGACCCCCCCGCCCCTAACTGCCCCCCCCCCGGGGACCTTGCCCCCTATCCAACCCCCCCGCTGCCTGTCCTCTGACTGCCCCAACCCCTATCCACACCCTGTCCCCTGACAGGCCCCCCGGGACTCCCACGCCTATCCAACCACCCCCTGCTCCCTGTCCCGACTGCCCCACGGGACTCCCTGCCCCTTATCCAACCTCCCTGCCCCCTTACCATGCCGCTTAGAGCACCAGGACTGGCAGCCACGCTACCTGGCCGGAGCCAGCCCCACTGCTGCGCAGTCTAGAGCACCGGGACAGGCTGGCGGCTCTTGCCGCCGTGCTGCCCGGCAGGAGCTGGCAGCCCCGCCGCCCAGAGCACTGGCAGCATGGCGAGCTGAGGCTGTAGGGGAAGGGGGACAGCAGGAGAGGGACCAGGCTCTAGCCTCCCAGCCAGGAGCTCAAGGGCCACCTCTGAACTAGGCAAACAAGCAATACTGCATTTCCAAGGGGAAACCCTTCTTGACTCCTCACTGCCACCACCATAACAGGTCCTGTCTCAGGTTCAGTTGCCCATATCAGTTTCTTAGCAAATATCGGTAGGGATCACGCTTTGTTGGGTTTTTTTAAAATCCAACCACAATACCAATCTCAACCTCCTGCAGCAATGGATTCCAGGCTAAGGCAAACTATTCTTTAAAATACAGCCCGTCTGACCGACTTTTATTTTACAGCTCTTCAACTCTGGAGAATCTGCTTGTCGTCACTACATTACAGATTTTAAAAAGAACTGACCGGAGTTTCCACTACACCTTCCCTAGTTTTCAGCAGCTCAAATCAATAAGCAGCAGTGATGTCTAATTAACTCATCTTGGGCCTGAGTGTCAGAAACTCAGTGAATTCTAAACCTACCTCTGCCACTGACTCATCTTCTGTGTCTTAATTTCCCCCATCTGAAAAATGAGGATATTACTACTTCCCAATTGAGAATTAAAATGTTTGCATGGTGGTTGAAGATTTAAGGTGCTAAATGAATACTAAATGTTACTAAATCATCTGTAATTATCCATACCTTTGCAATATAGCTCGTAAGCAAATTCCATCCCACTATTTACTATTGCCCTATTCTGGGCCTTTTCAGTTGCTTATATCTTTGAGATAAGGAACACAAAGTGGACATATTTACTCCAAATAGGGATTAACTGTTTCATAGGACATGATTTTCTGCAGTTATTTTTACCCAAGCATCTTATTTACTGTGCTTTTATAACTGCCACCCAGCTCTGGGCAGACACCTTCGTTGAATTAACCATTCTGGGCCATTTCCTCTTTCAGAACTTATACACTGTAAAGAGCTGTAGCTATGCTCTTAAATTTTCTCAGTAATGCCACATCTCTTCACAATTCGTATTGCGCAACCTGGTCAGCAAGAAAAGTTGCATCAGACTCCCTGCCACGTGGAAAACTAACCTTTATATTTTAATATCTATCTGAAGTCAAGTTAAAAAACAAACATGTACCTGTGCACACACCCCATGTAATTATCTCCCCTGACTGATGCTACTTCAAACAGGTTGCATAAAGGCACAGGTCTATTTGATTGCATTAGCCAAGCCCTCAGCTGGGACACCAAAAGAACCTGGCGCCATTGCCAAGCGGGACTCCCTATAGATTAATTTAACACCACCTCTGTGTATCTGGTTAGAGAAGAGTCTGAACAGCCTCCAGGTGAGCATGTTACTATGGGAAAAACAAACAATGTCCTTATTTACTTCAACAGTGAATGTTAGCCGGTCCCTTTCCCACAAAGGCCAGCAACAGTCCAAAAACAAGAATGCTAGACTAAAGCATTCCTTGCAGATGAGATGCAAAGTAGAAAGACAAACTCAATTCAGAAGCAGGCAAAATTGCCACTGAAATCATTGCAACATCCGGCCCTAAACGAAACCTCATTTAGAATCTCGAATATACTTTACAGAAAGGTTCAGTTTAAACAAAACAAAACAAACAAAACTCACGTTCCAGTATGACACCAAAACTACTACTTATTCTGAGACTACCCTAGCAGAATTCCAGCTTTTGCAAATATGCATGATGTTCCCCAAGCCTCCAGAAAGCAAACTCCCTTTTAAACAGAGTCAAAGAAATTATATGAGAATTATTTGGGGTTTGTTTTTTAAACTAAAACAGCTTTCTCCACCCTCACCCGGCTGCAGAATCAGAATGGCTATGCGTAAGGTTTCCCTCGCTTAGCGCAGCTAGCCAACATTCCCTCCCCTAGCTCGAAATGAAAATTCAGGTTAGAAATAATGAGAGACCTACTCATCACGTCTCCTCAACACACCCTCGAAAAAACAAAACCCTGAGACGCACAAAGAGAAAGTCACCACCCCTGTTAATAGCCCAATCTCTGTCCAACAGAAACTCCTGCCTTGCTAGCCAAGGGGGTTCCGCAGGCTACAGTGATTCACAGCCCACCAAGCCTGAACATGATTTATGAATTTGGAGTTCCGTAGGCCCAACGCTGCAGAACGGTTTCTTGCCCTACAGCTCCCTTCCACCCCTCCTGCCCGCCCCGCCTTACACACATTTCCTTGCTCCTGTAACAAGACTCATGTCCTGCCTCTGGCTTCCTCCCCACAACTATGGCTATATGTGGACAGTGGCCAACTTGGAGGATGCCAGCTGAACTCCACAGAGGATATTCAGGGAGGGGCACACCCTGGCGAGAGGGCTCCCTAAGGTGATTGGCAGGGAGCCAGCGGTTGGGCTGTCTCATGGAGCCCAAAGCACAATGCATGGTTGTTGTTTTTTAAGGAAACATTTATGGAAGGCATGCTGCTCTCAGTCAAATGGAGAAAGATCTTTGGCTGGCAGTAAGCCAGCTACCGTAACACACAAAAACCCGAACCAAAACCGAAAACTCGTTTTTGGAGAGCTAAACATATGCACTGACAGCGTTGTCTAGTGGATAGGGAACAGGACTAGGAGTCACAAGACCTGGATGCTACTCCTGACTCTGCCACTGACCTCCCGTATGACTCTGAACAAGTCACCTCTCTCTGTATTTTTCCCCATCTGTAAGATAGGGGTAATAATACTTCCTTTTGCCTATCTTCTCTATTTAGAATGTAAGATTCTTCAGAGCAGGAACTGTCTCTCATTGTGTGTGTGTCTGCATGCACACTGTCCTGCACAATGGGATCCTAACTGGGGCCTGTAAGTGCTGCTGAAATACTGAGAATAACTGGCTATCACAGAAGGTTGACTTGAGATAATCCAGTTGGAAGCTGGATCAGGTGATTTTTTAAAAATATCCTCCTGTTGATTATAAAAAACTTTATTTCCCACAAGTAAACACACATGCTTGCACACACATAAACACACACAGAGAGATCCACACCTGACTGGGGCAAGGAGGTACCATGACTATGTGACATGGAAAATTTAAGATCCGATAGGGCAATCTGGACATACCATCAGATGAATTTTAAAAGGGAGCCATGCTACGCAGATGTATCTGCCTACAACTGCCATTTCCAGGCGACATAACTAAAAAGCCACGTAAGAGGGTTTGTAACTGCACCCAGAACCCAAAGCACTGCTACAGTTGATAGAAATTCAGCCACTGCATCAGAATTATCACCCTCCTCAAGTTAAACTGGTATTCTGTTCTTCTCAACGTGCAGGCAAATTGCACCCCCAGCAGCATTTACCAGAGGCTGGAGGGCTTTCTTGCATTTGGCAGCTTAGCAAGGCTGCACACCAGCCTTGCTACAATTTGTTAGTTTCCCCCTTTAGACGCATTTGGAGAAGATTCTCTTATTTATGTATCTGCACATGGCTGTCCTGCCCAAGCCACAGTCTTTGGCATACATGAGTTCTCTTTTCATGATGCGCTCTGCTACCTACACTTCCAGTGCATCAACCTTAAAAAGAATTAACTCACCCAACCCAGACATTACTTGCCTTGTTTCTTCTTTGCGGAAAGTAAGAATGGAGAAGCAGGGGGAACAGTTTCCCTTATTCTTTAAAAAGAACGAAAGAACGAACAAAAGGGTGCTCATTCCAGACAGCTCTTTAATTCATCCCAATTCTTTTATACGGCCTTGGAGATGCCGGACAATCCCAAATTTCTGTGAAAATCTCATGTAAAGGGAGATGTGTGCTCAGCACCTTTCAGAATATGGCCTATGGCTTGCCATGGAAGTTTTCCCTCTAACTTTTTTTTCAGATTGTAAGCGATATAGCTGAGAGTACACTAGTAATCCAAGCAGTGAATTCTCCTTTTCACCAGAGTGCTGGCAACTCTTGGAGAAATTGGGATGAACAGTGCTACAAACATGCAAATAACTTTATAGAAATTAAGGTCCCACACTCAGCAAAGCACTTTACACATGAATAGTCCCATGTGGCATGCTTAACTTTAAGCACGAGTGGTTCAATTGACTTCAGGGGACCACACAGGTGATTAAACTTACACAGGTATGCAAGTGTTTGCAGAATCAGGGCACTAGGCATGTATGTGTTTTGGGTTATTTTTTTGTTTTGTTTTAAAACAACCACAATCCTGCGCCTAATGGAATCAATGGGAGTTATGTCGCCCATTTCAACATCAACAGGATTGAGCCCAATCTCTAAGAAGTGTGTTTACATGAAATGTGCCGAGGAGAATATAATTCAAAAGCTATTTTAAATCAATACGAGGAGTACCCGTGAAAAGATTTCCAGACCTCTCCACAGAACTATCCAGCACAGACAAGGGAACAAATGTTAATCTAGCACAAGATGTATGCACAGAATAAACCTCTGCATTCACTGTGCTACAGATACAATAACTTCTTCCCATAGCTCACAAATGTATTTAGAATTTATGTAAATTACAATTGCACACACATGATAAAATTATTACAAAGCAGAATGTGCTGTTTGCTCAAACAAAAGAGCTCAAAGAGGAAAAAAGCATAATTTTTTAAAAAAATAATAAAAACAACTATTTCTATTCTGACTTATTTTTAAATAATGTTGTCAGTCACGCACTATTAATTTTCCCAATTTATTCAGAAGCTAAAGGCAACAAATTGCTTTTATAAAAGCAATGGGGAAAAAAGCATTAAGGAAGCAGTCAAGTTTGATAAGGAAAGAAGATGAGGGGAAAAAGCCCACCACCAAATGTTTAATGGAATGAACTCAGCGGGAAGAGTTACAGAAAACCAGTATTTTAAATTCTTTTGCTAAATAATGAGTATTTTTAAGAGACGCTTTTTACTTAAGAAAAACGTACATTATAAAGTTAACCTATTGTCCACCTTTTGGATTTGAGAATAAAATCTGAGTGTATTAAAAGTAGATCTAATTCAACTGAATTTAAAAGAAAATGCACAAGCATGTAGAAATAATGCCAAGTTCTATCTGGTTCCAATGAATCTCCACCCCAAACTCTGAAGCAGAATATTAACTTACCACACACTCAACCAGTGAAACAAAAACAGAAGCATTACATCATTAAACCATTCTCATTGGCTAATCATGCCCAAATGCAAGCGGGACACTGATTCTAGCAACTTCAGAAATTAACCCTTTGTTAAAAGTCATATACAGTGAAAAGATGGTTTAAAAAAAGCTTGTCTCCAATCAGTGTGCCTAAGAATTTTTAGGCCCTACACACACAATTTAATGGCTTTGCGGGGGCGGGCTGGGGGAGAGAGAGTGGTGGGATGGGGGCAGATTCAATAGCATCACTAGGGCAGACTGAGGCAAAACAGGCAGCTTTAAAGGGAATCTGCTGGGATCTTGAAAAACCAAGTTTCAGTTTTGGAGAGGAAGACAAGGTTGGCTGTTGTTGCTTTGAGCAGTCCCAAATGCCACAACAATACAATCTCTTTGTAGATTGGATTAGCAAATGCAACTGTTGACACCCAAGGCTATCCATAATATATTTTATTCACATGGACATGCATCTGCAAAAAATATTATTCTGCAGAATACACAAACTCCACTTCAAAAATATCAAGTCATCAATTTCCACACAACATCAGGCTAACCTTTTATTTCCAAGCTATTACTGGGGTGAGCTTGGGGGGGGGGGGGGGGGGGGGGGGGAGGAGGAAAGGAGGATCTTTTAGGTGTGAATCAGTTGGCACACTCTTTCTTCACTGTAACCCTTTCTTTGAAGTCACACGTCTCTGTGGTATGAGCCACCAGTCGCGCAGCACCTTCTCTTCCTCCCACCATTAATCTGGAGACAGATTGGCAGAGGGCAGATTAATAATGACAATTACGCTCACCAGATGCTCAGACGTGTCTCTGAGTCACCAGCCACGTTTAAAGATTAAAACAACTCCTGCGGCACCAGTGGAGGGAATACATTCGACCCGGAGCAGGACACAAAATATTACTGTATGGAAGGGAAAAATATTAGAGTTGATCAGAATATGGTTTTTGTTTTCTACAGAAAATTTAGGTAAAAAAATAAATATTTTTCATTTCCAGAGAGGTGGTCAGCAGACAATTTTGACTTTTGCCAAAAAGTGAGAAAATCCGAAAAAGCAAAAAAAGGGTTTTCAGCAACCAAAAAATGTTCAGGTGTTGGCCAAATATTTCTGGTGTTTGAATTTTTTTTCAATCAGGAAAACTAAAGTTTTTTTTAGAAGACCAGACAGACACTTTTCACAAAAAAATCTCATCCTATAGAAAACCCAATTTTCTGTTAAAAACAGTTGTGTTGGAAATTTTCAACCAGCCCTAGCACATATGACATTTCACCCCAGGGATTTCAAAAAGAACTTCACAATTAATCACAGCACCCTTGAGTCATGCACTGAAGTATTATCATACCATTACACTGAAGAGAAACTGAGGCACAGAGCACCAAAGGCCAACTAACAAATAAATGGCAGAGCCAGGGCTGGGACTCCAGGAGTCCTGGATAATTCATCCCCAGATAGGCATTGTATTATCAATAGAACCTTTGCTTCCATTTCATTGTTGCTTAACTGAAGTCATGAGTCCAACTAACATCAATGGGCCAACATCTATTTTAAAAGGATATTTTCAAACCTTTCAAAGACCAAACTATCTATAAAAAGAAAAGGAGGACTTGTGGCACCTTAGAGACTAACAAATTCATTTGAGCCTAAGCTTTCGTGAGCTACACAAAAGCTTAGGCTCAAATAAATTTGTTAGTCTCTAAGGTGCCACAAGTCCTCCTTTTCTTTTTGCAGACACAGACTAACACGGCCGCTACTCTCAAACTATCTATAGTTATACATCACTCCCAATACAGGCATTGAGAGAATAACACGGCTGATATATAACTAGACATTCGTATTCTAAAACAGTAAGGAAGGATTATTTGGTGGGCAGGGGGAAGAAGTTATTTAACATATATATTTTAAATAGCCAAATGGTCCAACCCTTCAGGTATTTACTAACACAGATAGAGACGCACGCTTCCTGGGCCATCCCCACCATACCATTCTGGCTGCCAGCCCTTTTCAGCACAACTCAGATAAACACTGCTCATCCCATAAACAGGTGGGTGCGGACACTGGGGGCTGCATGGAAGCCCATTTAGATCCTCTCTCGGCATCAAACAAACACGTTGGTAATCCAGAGTCTCTCTCCTCCCACTTCCCCCCATAGACTTCTGCCAACAAATATCTGTTTAAACCTAAAACCGGAAGCCCTAACTGTGACTAACTGAAGTGTTGTACCAAAGAAAACACACAGAGAAGATTTATGACAAAGAGGTGCTGGACTTCTTCCCAGGGCTAGGAATAAAAAGGTCAAGCGGATATTTGATTTCTGTTGATAGAGCCTGAGCCCTGAAACATCCCTGTCCACCTAACACAACCCCAACCAAAATATGGGCACTTGATTGGAGCAGCTTCAGTCCAGAGTCTCATCCAGCCTTAAAAGCATTACATTAAAAAAAAAAAAAAAAAAAAAAGCCCAGCAAACTCATCTCTCTCCTTTAAGTTCTGAAAAAGATTTGTTTAGCACAGCATGCTTCAGGGTACATGTGCCCACATGAATGCCTGAATTAGAAAAATTAAGCATTCATATGCATACCCATCTATTTCTAATACATTTTCCTTTGCTGATTACATATTCCGAATGAAGGCAACAGAGGGAAGAAAAACTTGGGGAAAATTAATCAATCAGCTACTTGAGCCTTTTATGCTTTCACAAATAATCAAGTAATGGTGGCGAAGTATCGCAGAGCATCTTCCCCATTATAAGAAGGCAAAAGTATTCAACTCTGCATCCTGATTAGCTGGGGAGGGTTGCATTGCAGGGCATCCTCACCAAATCCTGACAGTCCGCTCATGTGAAAATTATAACAAGGGGAAAAAATATCCAGGTTAAAATTATATTTATATTAAACTTGATTTTTTTCTTCTTCTTTAGTTTAGAAACAAAACTACACATGTATTGTTTCACTCTCACTTATTTAACTATTATGTATTATAGTTTCACCTAAAAGCTCACTGGAGATCAGGACCCCATTGTGTTAGGCACAGTACAAACAGATAGTCCCTGCCCCAAAGAAGTTACAGTCTAACCAAAACTGGAAGGGGAACAAGCAAAGAGCAAGGAAGTGACTTGCCCAAGGTCACATACAAGGTCAGTGGCAGAGCCGGGATTAGAATCCAGGTCTCCTGATTCCCAGCCCACTGTTCTATGCTGCCCCTGAATAAACTCTGAGCCGCTGCACTATCATCTACTAAACTATCAAAGAGAGCATCCACTATTAGCTAGCATCTATAGCTAGCAATAGATGAGTAAAAGCATTACAGGTATGCTGAGAACATCAAACCTCACTTCAGGACATAACCCACCTACTGCAGGGTCAGGCAGGAATCTCCTTCCCCTACCCCTATGCACAGCACGTGGGAAGAGGCTCAGTTAGCCTTCTTCTGAAGCATCAGATATTGGCTGTGAATGGAGGATGGATATCAGACGTGATGAAACAAGCTGAATCTGGTATCGCAAGTTCTATATTATATGGCTTTCCTAGGACAGGGCTTCTCCAACTTCTCTGGGATGTGAGCCCTTTTCCATTCTGAGGGGGGGGTCTCAGTTAGCATTAGTTAGTTATAAGAAGACTGGAGAGCTCATGACCCCTTAACACCTTTTCACAATCCCTAGGTTGAGAATCACTGTCCTAGGACCTCTGATCCTCCTAGTCATTAAGTCAAACACTTCCTTGCACTTCACAGTTGAGTTAGCCAAGAAAATAATGAGCTTCACATGCGGTTTCATTTAAGCTACTGTTGTGTGATGAACGAGAGATGGGATAACTTGCATCAGAATATTAAATCAGACTTTGTTTATGGCATACATTGACTAAGGTGACATTATGTTTATGGAGAACACACATTCCCCCGCCCCTTTACCCCAAATACACTAAAGGCTGATCAGTCCAAGCCAGATTTTATCTGTATAATGTTGCTTATTTCACTTAATTCCTTATTACAGTATAATGCTGTTTTGCTTTTAGGGAGAATAGCAACTTTCCAGCATTAAAGGCGCCGTGTTTAATTAAATTATTTGCACCTGTATATATTATGTGCAATAAATCAACTATAATTAGCAACAAAGGTGACTATTAATCTTTTCCACGTTATTTATTGTTCAGCATCACTAGTAGAGTCTCTTCCAGCATACTGGAAGAAATAGCAGTTTTGGGACCAAGAGCTATAATTCAAATCTCTCTCGTTTTCTATGGTGTCAATCACGCATGCTGTATGCTTGTACAAACAGGAATATATAAATGATACTGGCACTCCTGTTGTGTGTTTATTAAAAACCGCACACACAATGTTCCTAACAGAATTGGGCCTTTACTTTTACTTACACATACCCCAATCTACTACCAAGATGATAAAATCCAATAAATTAGATCTATAAATTAAGTCTGCTTGTGACAAGGGACCAGTCATCCTTGGGGACTGTCTTTTTGTTCTGTGTTTGTTGAGCACCTCGTACTATGGGGTCGTGGTCCAAGTCTACGGCTCCTAGATGCTACTGCAGCACAGAGAGACTAACGTTCTTTCATCTCATGCACAGAAGAGGTCTGGCAGCAGCGTCAGTTTGTCACACGCGATCCTAACGTACCTTGTGCGGGATACCTCTAGGACTGAAAAGGAGCCCTATACAATCCTTGCGCTCTCGCTCTCTGCTGAGCGCACCAGTTGTAGTGGTGTCTGAAATGGATCCTTGCTCCACCATGAACTAGACTGTAACCCACCAAGTCATTCGACGCTAGCCACCAGTCAGCAACAACTTTTAATCACTGCCCACCTGGTCTGGATCTGTAATGGCACCCTACAGGTGAAAGGGTCCATACCCCATCACCAAGCCACTGAGCTATCCAAAGCCTCCTAATCCTGTACAATATTATCAACCTACCTGCTGAGATCACTTCATAATGTTTAAAGTTACCTATTATCAGTTTAAATTATCTACTCTCCCGCTTCATCACCAGGGGCTAGAAAATAAATACCACGGACCACTGCAGCGTGGCAATGAGGTAACAGCCAAATAACCTGAAACTGAACTAAAACCACTAGATGTTTGTTTGTTTTTTAAAAGAAGAAAGCCATATTGGATTTCATGTAGCTCGGCTGACACTCAAGATCATCAGAGCAACACCACAGTTTCGTTCCTTAATTTATCCCTAAGTCTACTGGCTCATAAGACTGCAATGTACCATGCTTGTGTGGGTTTCTGGGGAAAAGGAAAAATAAGAATCTTTTCACAAGTTTTATGTTTCCCCCACCACCACATAAGCCAGAATCGGTAGAAATAAAGATAGCAGATCTATCTAGGAGATAGAGTTCTGAATTTAAAAAGGAACAAGAGCAATGGATACTGAAGTTGGAAGGACAGCACACTACATGGGAGTTCACAGAGAGCAGGCTGGTCACACGGAACTGGTTCCTCCCCGTTTTTACCCAGTTGCTACATTGCAGCAGAGCTCAGAATACATTAAATACTTTACTCCTATTACTTTTCAACTGCTTTAGTTGTCACAAGGATGTTTCACAATTGCTAATGGGAAGGGAGGCAGTCTAGATGACAGCAAATACAGCATTGGCAACCTCACATGTTCAAAACTTATGAGTCAGGCCCCAAAACTAGAAAGATTTTTTTTAAGCCCATCATGAGATTTTAATACACTAGCTATATGTTCTTTTCATTTGGAATTCTGTTTTCTGAGCTTTAAGGTTCACATTTTCAAATTTATCTCTGCAAACTTGAGGGATAGAAACTCACTTTTTAATATAGAAATAGAAGTTGGGATTCATGTGACACCAGTAGTGGGTGATTTAAGAAAAAACATTAAATATTACAAGACTGTCAAGAGTTGGCTACACTGTCAGAGGGGAAGTTGGCTATGAAACCATCTTTCTATTAAGAGGTGGGGAACACTGCTCAGGTGTTCTGGACCACTGAACAAGACAGCCTTTCAATTTGTGTATTTGTCAAAATGTGCAGCCACTCCATATGAGGTCTTGCTTCACCTGTATATAACTGTCCTTCAGAAATCTGGGTGCATGAGTTGAGAAAGAAACTGAAGATTAAGTGTGTGAACCTCATTATAAAAAGCCTTCTGTAAATAAAGAAGCTTGATGTCTCAATGGGTCCACAGCCCTGATGATATGCTGTGGTTGCATCTAAAGGGGCTTTTCCCCATCTCCAGTTCCTCGGACCCTAAGCACAGATTACATGTCACACACATGCCCAACAGAAGTTTTACAAGTTTCAGTCACTTCTCCTCTCTCCCGCTCCAGCCAGCCCAGCTATGCGTTAAGGGTACGTCTACCCTGCAAAAAAAAAAAAAAAAAAAAAAAAAAAAAAAAAAAAAAAAGAACCACGGCAGTGAGTCTCGGGGTCTAGGTCTACAGATTTAGACTTGCACTATGAGGCTAAAAGTAGCAGTGTAGACGTTCCTGCTCAGGCCGGATCTCAGGCTCTGAGAGCAGGCAAGAGAGCAGGGTGGGGGAGGTGGGACCTTACTTTGCCCTGCCCTGCCCCCGCCACCACCCCACAACAATGGACTCCCTAATCTCATACCCTCAGATCCTCCTCTCAGAAAATCCCTTCATTTCTCTGCATCAGCAGGTTTCTCAGATCACTGGGCTCAAAACTAAGGTTCTTGGGTCTCTTCCCACTCCTCTCCCGTCAGCTTTATCACAATAAAGCTGGCTCTCTCTAGTTGGGCCTATATTTCCCTATGCTTCAATGATGGCAAAAATAGCAAACTCTCCCTGCAAGGTCCACCCCATCTCATTCCCACTCTGTTTTCCCCACCATCACCCCCCCTTGTTTGGTTTTTCCAGGATTAGCAAAAATATGTGAGAAGCCGCATGGCAAGTGTTAGTATAGTGGAGGCAGTCAGAGGGAAGATCCATACCCAACACGCAGAGCCAAGGAGAGAACCCACTAGAGTAAAAGGACTACTACTAACAGCAAAAACTAAAGGGACATTCAGGAGCATTATGGGCCAGACTGGAAATTTTGGCACGGGATGGGACAAAGCATCCACGCCTCCTTGCTTCAGGGAGTCCTGACATTAAGCCCGAAAGAGATTATGTAACATGAGCTGCCCAGTGATCATCTGTTCCTCTGGCTTGTTTTAAAGTGACGGTGTGGCTAACAACTGATTCAAGCATGACCCTGGCACCAGAGACTATTAACTGAGTGGCAGCATGCGTGCGTGTATATATGTATTTCTGAGGCACACAACTGTAGTCTTCCTTGTGCACTTAAAAGCCACACAATACATGATTTTCTGAGCCACTTCCCCCTCCAAAATATACTGATTTACACATTTTATATAGTGAGCAACAAAATCCCCATCAAGCAATCATGTAGGTCTGAAGTAAGACAGCTGAAGTAAGTTCTCGTTTTAGAGCGGTTTAAATGCTACTTTGTGTTTGCAGTTCCCTGCTGTCAATGCACAGAAGAGTGAACCAGTTTCTCCCTTCTCAGAGGTGGATTGTCCCCTTGCTGCACAGACACTAATTCCCATTAGGGCCAACAGAATGGCAAACAGTAATCATTTCTAGGGAACGATTCAGCTGGAATCTTTAAACCTCCTAGCGAGGCAGGCAAGTGCCCATTTGTGGCTAGGTAAATGAGGCAAGGAGAGGCTAACTGGACTTGTTTAAATTCAAAGAGCCAGTCAGTGGCAGAAACAGGAACAGAACTCGGGTGTTTCCTCATTCCCAAGCTGTGCTCTAACAAGACACCATACTCTAGAGGAATTAGACATACCTATTGAGGGCAAAGGCATGGGGTACTTCAGAGCAGTGTCTGTTCTTCTCTCCACTCACCCCTATTGTTTTCATGGTCTAGGATCAACCATTGTTCTCCACAGAATAGCTAACCTGTCAGTCATGCTCATCTCCTGCCCCTGCTTCCTCCCATCGCTCTTGTAAGGTTGGGTCCATTGAGGGGTGTGGGCCAGGCAAGCTCCTAGTTTCCCAGTGCGCATTACGAACCTGGGAGGCAGGCTCACTCAATAATGGTTGCATTGGGAGAGGCGGGGAGCGTAGAGAAACTTTGAGCATAGTCACCCAAAGGGGACAGGTGGCTGAGAAGCCATGTGCAGCAAGGCAGAATGGTTGGAGAGGCCTCGACAAAGTAGCCGCCTCCTTGCCCCGGGGGTTCTCCTTTCTCTCAGCTGAACCATAATGGCAGACATGGCGAGGCGACCCTGTTGTCACTTTAACCCCCAACTGTGGAATTGAAAAAAATAAAAAAAAAAAGCCCACTGCATTTATTCAGAGTCATTTCCGCTCGCTGACGCGGTGAGACCACGGTTTAAGCCGGCACTAAGGAATTCCAAGTTGCCATGGTTCTCCATTAACACTCAACATGCCTGCCCATCCCCCCCCCACCTCAACTGTCAAGCTCTGACCTTAGTGTCTAGTTTTGGCGGGAAAGGTCAGCAGTATAATAGCCCCTTGTTTATTGGTCACCTCAAAGAATTAACATCATTAGAGTTCAAAACCCCCTTTACTGGTTACCTCAAACACTGGAGGACTCTGTCCGAATCCTTGCAGAATGGCAGCAAACAAAAGTGCTCTCAGCATGAGGAGGGAGCAGAGACTTGATTATCAGCAATTAGTGAATTGATGGTTCTCAAAGACACTGATTGAGGCCAGCAGTTCCTATCAGCAATAGGGAAGGAAAGTACAAGGGCAAACTGTGTCAGAGCAGAGTCCTGCTCCTGAATGATGCCTCCTTAAAGAAATATATTTAAATGCCTAGATTTTATGCAGTGCCAATGACAGATTACAGGACCATCCGTTAAATACGGTGCCTAGTGCCAGAAGGCCCAGATCCTTATGTGATACCTCCTTAGAAATAAGGTTATTTCCCCGTAGTATATTAGCATCCAAACCACACTGTCAATGGCCCAATCCTGCAAACACTTACACACATGAGTAACTTTGCTCAAGCGTACAAATCTGTTTGCATTCTTATTGCAGTCCCTTCTGACTGATCCAAAGACTTCAATGGGCTTTGGATCAACCCCTTCTGAGTCTCAATATTTAAACTAATTTCATCTTTAAATATCAGATTTAAAATATATCTAATATATTTAATGTAAGAGTTAAATCATTAATCTGCAATCTGCTACCCTGCAATATCCTTTATTAGTGGTGTCATTACTTGAGTTATATTAATTTTTCATGACGAAGTTTGGTCTCACTCAAATAGAATAGAATTAAACCTTTAAGCCCACTTATGATCAGGCACAGAAGCAGGTATGGTGTAGAATACACAATAGCAGACAGTTTAAATGTGTCTTCTGCTTTCATTTGTCCAAGGTGTTTGTGCCAAGAATCCACTTGTGGCTGCATTTCAGTCTGTTTTAATGCAATTAGGGTAAAATTTGTTTTTAAAATGATTAAAAGCGTAACACAGCCCAGTGTTATGTACCCTCTAATAATCTTCATTCTGTGTGGCTGTGTCTTTGAAACTGTATCAGAGCAGTTTTATCACACGCTATGTGTATTTTTAGTTTTCTAATCCCTACACTTCCGGAGGGGCTGTTGGGAAGAAAAAAAACTAAACTCAGTTATTTAAAAAAAAAAAAAAAGACATCTTACATAAAAGGCAGAAGGACTCATACTCTGCTAGGAAGGACTGAAAACAAATTGTGATTCATATACTAACCTGTGTGCTTTAAAAAGGCTGGAGTTGGACTTCAAAAACGTTACTTAATGCGGTTATACATCCACACCTCAAAAAACAATGCAGCAATTTAAAAACACTTGAAACAACTATGCTTTATAGAGTTACAAACCAAACAGGTCACATTCTAAAGTAAGTTGCTTAGTTGTACTTTTAAAGAGACAAACAGGGATTTAATTCTTCCCTTTCACAAATCTAAATACACTCCAGCCTAGAAGTATAGGAAAGTCTCCACTGACGAGGAAGGAAATCCTGATGTGACGCTTTTGCACTGCAAAGAGTTAAAATCTGTGTGTATCCCTAGCCAATGAGAAAGTGCCTGGCTGTATCCTCCCCCAGTGCTGAAGGGCCCTGCTGATTTCAGCACAGCTGCTACCTGCAACCACATCTCCTCAGTAGCAACGCACAAGGGGAAGGTGCAATTCTGAGCTTCTCTTTTCATCTCTATGGTGACAAAAAGCTCCGCTGAGAGAAATAAGGGTCCCTTCAACTCAAAAGGTTTCTCATTTTCAATGACTGCCTTTCACAATATTTTAATTAAATCTGTGTGGGGAAGCAGGAAAAAAATTTACAGCTAGCATGCTTCATTTACGATCACAGTTATACTCCAAAAAGGTAGTTTAAGTATTTTAAAATAGAAAGCTCTGTGGGCTGAAGATTTAAAAATAAGCATACTAGCTAACTGCACAGCTGTATGAACCAATGTGTTGAGAGGGAAAAAGATCTTTTCCCTTTAACTAAATGACAGGTTTCAGAGTAGCAGCCGTGTTAGTCTGTATCCACAAAAAGAAAAGGAGTACTTGTGGCACCTTGGAGACTAACCAATTTATTTGAGCATAAGCTTTGGTGAGCTACAGCTCACTTCATCGGACGCATTCAGTGGAAAATACAGTGGGGAGATTTATATACACAGAGAACATGCAACAATGGGTGATCAGGTAAGGTGAGCTATTACCAGCAGGAGAGGGAGGGTGGGGGAGGACCTTTTGCAGTGATAATCAAGGTGGGCCATTTCCAGCAGTTGACAAGAACCTGTGAGGAACGGTGGGGGTGGGGGAAATAAGCATGGGGAAATAGTTTTACTTTGTGTAATGACCCATCCACTCCCAGTCTTTATTCAAGCCTAAATTAATTGTATCCAGTTTGCAAATTAATTCCAATTCAGCAGTCTCTCGTTGGAGTCTGTTTTTGAAGTCTTTTTTGTTGAAGAATTGCCACTTTTAGGTCTGTAATCGAGTGACCAAAGAGATTGAAGTGTTCACTGACAGGTTTTTGAAAGTTATAATTCTTGACGTCTGATGTGTGTCCATTTATTCTTTTATGTAGAGACTGTCCGGTTTGGCCAATGTACATGGCAGAGGGGCATTGCTGGCACATGATGGCATATATCACATTGGTAGATGTGCAGGTGAACAAGCCTCTGATAGTGTGGCTGATGTGATTAGGCCCTATGATGGTGTCCCCTGAATAGATATGTGGACACAGTTGGCAACGGGCTTTGTTGCAAGGATAGGTTCCTGGGTTAGTGGTTCTGTTGTGTGGTTGCTGGTGAGTATTTGCTTCAGGTTGGGGGACTGTCTGTACGCAAGGACTGGCCTGTCTCCCAAGATTTGTGAGAGTAATGGGTTGTCCTTCAGGATAGGCTGTAGATCCTTGATGATGAGCTGGAGAGGTTTTAGTTGGGGGCTGAAGGTGATGGCTAGTGGCGTTCTGTTATTTTCTTTGTTGGGCCTGTCCTGTAGTAGGTAACTTCTGAGTACTCTTCTGGCTCTTGTCAACTGCTGGAAATGGCCCACCTTGATTATCACTACAAAAGGTCCCTCCCCCTCCCCGCTCTCCTGCTGGTAATAGCTCTCCTTACGTGATCACCCATTGTTTCATGTTCTCTGTGTATATAAATCTCCCCACTGTATTTTCCACTGAATGCATCTGATGAAGTGAGCTGTAGCTCACAAAAGCTTATGCTCAAATAAATTTGTTAGTCTGTATGGTGCCACAAGTCCTCCTTTTAACTAAATATGTTACAGAGGAAGCAGGTTTCACTTATGTCTCAGCAAAACATGTTGCAGGGTAGCACTGCAAGAGGCTGCTTTTCTAAAGGGCAACTGAGCACAGATCGTTCACGATAAGGGCATCAACATTACAGAGAAATCCGTTTATATACCATCCTGCAGCAAACACCAACTGCACCCTTGTTGAGGCAACAAGCCACAGGACACAAAACACAACAACACAGCAAGTCTAAAGACCCAGGAAGATGACAACATAAGAGTGGAGTCAGAAGCATTATCTCTGGTTTTTAAAAACCTCAGGTGCTGTGATCAAGAAAATAAAAAGCCACCCACCATCTCAAAGGAGTGGATGGTCCCTTCGGTAACCTTATATACAGCATTAGCAACAGCAGGATGAGGTAACCCAAAACATTTTTATTACAGCACTGTACAAATGTAAGTGATGAATATTTTCTCCCAGCAGGGCATTTGAAAGAGAAAGGCATGGCTGCCATAAGTAGGCCAGGAACCATCCCTTTCCCAACTCTGCTCCTTTCCCCTCTTCCCAAGCTACAATTATTTGTATTGCAGTAGCACCTATGAGTCCTAGCAAAAAAGAGAACCCTGTTTTGCTAGCTACTGTTTACCTACCCCCAAAGAGCTTGCACTCTATGCAAAGCATCGTATTCCCAGTTGAATGTACAAAGTTTCTGGGAAACAGGTTGTTTTAAAAAAAAAAAAAAAAAAAAGAGAATGAGACCCATTTGGTAGGTTTATTGAACCATCCCAAAGAATTCTAAAGCAGGGATATACAGTAGAACCTCAGCGTTATGAACTGACCAGTCAACTACGCACCTCATTTGGAACCGCAATGATGCAACCAGGCCGCACCAGAGACACCCCCTGCCCCCTCAAAAAAACACCCACAGTACAGTACTGTCTTAAACATAAACTACTACTTAAAAAAAAATAAAGAGAAAGTTTAAAAAAGATTTGACAAAGTAAGGAAACTGTTTTGGTGCTTGTTTCATTTAAAATTAAGGCGGTTAAAAGAAGCATTTTTCTTCTGCATAGTAAAATTTCAAAGCTCTATTAACAAAAAGAAAAGGAGTACTTGTGGCACCTTAGAGACTAACCAATTTATTTGAGCATAAGCTTTATTAGTCAATGCTCTATTAAGTCAATGTTCAGTTGTAAACTTTTGAAAGAACAACCAAAACGTTTTGTTCAGAGTTACAAACATTCCATTCCTGAGGCATTCGCAACTCAGAGGTTCTACTTTAATTCTCTATTGCATCTATGGGATGGCTTCCAAAACACTGGAACAGTGATCCAGTTCATGGAACTGTTTCATAGAGAGGCAGATATGGAGCTTTAGACCCGAGAAGGCCAAACCTCTCCCCCAGAGGGCTTGGGGTGAGTATCTTAAGCTTATTTCAACAATTACAGACACTAACGTGCTGTAATTCTGCCTATGCTACAGAACATGCAACTTCAGGTAAGTCACTTTACCTCTCAACCTGAGTTCGCATTCATAATTTGGGGATACCACCACCTCCATACCTGATTTGGGTACTGGGAGGGAAATTAATATTTACCGGGCACACTGAACTCCTTGGAAAGCAAGCTCTATAAGAGCACAAAGTATTAAAAGGAGAACAAAGAAACTTATTACCAATTTAAAAACAAATAAAATGGGTTACATGAAGTGACTTGGTTTCAGTACAGTTCATAGCGGACCCATGTCCCCATCACCCAGGAAGCCAGACGTAATAGATTTGAATTACCCTAGTACCCCAAAGAACAGTCCTCTTTGAGGAGGACTAGAACATATTGGTAATACTAGCACCACTATGGGCAACACTGTACCCATTCTGTGGATAGGGACATCAGCCTTCTAGGCTGTCAGCCAGGCACCTTATCTGAGGTGTAGGTAGGGTTGCCAACCCCTCCAGGATTTGCCTGGAGTCTCCAGGAATTAAAGATTAATCTTTAATTAAAGATTATGTCATGTGATGAAATCTCCAGGAATACATCCAACCAAAATTGGCAACCCTAGGTGCAAGGTAAATTTGCATGTAAATCTGCACTGTAGCCTAATGGATAGAGCCCTGGACTGGTATGCAGGAGATCTGGCTCTGCCTTGGTCTGCTGAGTGACCTTGTTACTGCCCTCTCTGTGCCTCAGTTTCCCCATCTGTAAAATGGGGAAATGATACTGACCTTGCTTTGAGGTCTACTGATGAACGGTGCTATACAAAAGCTAGGCATGATTATTATTAATGCTATATTTTAAAGTATATTTTATTTTTAGTACAATAGCACCTGATGACCCCAACAGAGATAGGGGCCCCTTTGTGCAAGGATCCATACACATGCATAGTAATGAGAGATTCTCTGCCCCAAAGAGTGTAGTCTAAACAGACAAGCTAGACAAAGCAAGTATTATCATCATCCCCATTACAGATGGTGAATTTAGGCACAGACAGGTGAGATGACTTGCTGAAGGTCACACGAGGAGTTGATGGGAGACCCAGGAATCAAACCCAGATCTTCTTAGTCCCAGTCCAGTGCCTTAGCCACAAAACCCTCAGACCCAACAGAAAACAGAGACGGACTCTCCAACAAGTCTAGTTATTTTTCCAGTGTTTCCTAGCCCATTCCAGTAGCCAATCTTTAATGGCCTCTAGAGAAGTCTGCATTTGATTGAAAGGCAAAGGAGACAACAAGAGCAAAGCCAGCTCCCTCAAGTTCTCAGTTGTTTTTTTCTAAGCAGCTGCAAGAGATGAAAACAAGATGTTTTATTGCTTAAAGTAGCTGGGGTTGTTAAACATGTAGCGTTCTAAAATGAAATGTGACCCCTTTTCAGAGCCACTTATAGTCAAAGGTACGTTTTTAAAAATAAAAACACACAAGGGGGGGAAAAAAAAAAAAGTCAGTCAGGACCAAAGGTTTGTTTCAGGCTGACAGAAACAGAAGTGCCCATTTTTCATATAAATTATTTTTTAAAGTCATAATCGCTGCTTCAAGTCCAACTATCCCTGTATGTAAAAGCCCTTATCCACATACATACTTTCTTGAGGGGAGGAGAAAAAAAAAGAAAAAAAAAAGCTTATCCCCACAAAGGAGTATGAAATAAATTGCTTTACTGAAGGTTAATAATATCCTGTCGCCGTGGTAAAAGACTCAATTACAAAACCTTCAGAAGAGCTCCCAAGGAACTCATCTGCCTGCAGTGACAGAGGCTTAAAACAGCCAAAATACAGAGAAAGGCTAAGCCCTACCCAAAAGAAAGGGAAGGGGGGGTGGGAAAGAGTGGGGGAGTAAAAAAATAAAACAAACAAGCTGGAAACTGGACACTCAAGGTTATAAAGAAAAAAAACAAAAAACAAAAAAAAAAAACCATGATTCCTCCCTACACACACAATTCTCTATAATCTCAGCAAGAATTATGGCCTAGGGAGACCAGCACTAATTTTAGTACCAGATTTATTATGCAGCAGGGAGCAGGAATCAGTGAGGCCCGGCTCCCTCTCCTAATAGGCAGAACTAGATCACGCTCCTGGAAAGCTCTACGGAAGAACAGCTTAGGCCTAGTGAAAACAAAGCCCATAGGAATCCCCCGAATCTCAACGTGCTGTGTTCTTAAGAGTCCCAGTAAAATGCAATGGATGCCAAAGCTCATGACTTAAGGCTCCCAGCATGTGGATGGTGGAAGAACAAAGTAGGAATGCATGAGGTTCCAGTCATTAGGGCCCTAGGGTGGGATCCAGGAGACCTGGGTTCAGCTCCCTAATCTGCTTCTTGTGTGACCTTGGGCAAGTCACTCAGGGGTATGTCTACACTGCATTGTAAACCCAGGTGTCCAGGTCCTGGGCTTGTGGACTCGGAGGTCCAAGCCCACACTTGAGCCTCCACACCACATGAAAAACGGGGCTGACGGTTGCTGGAGCCACGTCTCACAGCAATGCCAATATGCCCTCACTACGCTAACTCAGGTCCACAGCTTGAGCTGCGTCCACACTGCAAAGTGACAGAGCTTGAACCAAACTTTCAGTGGGATTCGGACTCACCCCCCAGTAGGATCCTGGGTCCTCAGTGCTTGCTGACCCAAGCCAGATTGGTGGTGTGCGGACAGAAGGAAGGCTTGGGCTCAAGGCTTAGTATGCTGTATAATCATATTGTAATGGCCCTCACCCGGTCTTGGTGGGGAGCGTGGCCTAGTGGTCATGACCACAACCCCTAACTGTCAAGGGGATTGTGGTGGGGGAGCCTGGGCCCGCCCACTCCACTGGGCTCAGATCCAGGGCCCTTTGGGCTACCAGTTGTCCAGCAACCAAAGCTGCTTAAGGCTCTCCTCTCTGGGCCACTTCCTCTCATCCTCCCCCCGAGTCAGCTTAGTCCAAGGCTTTCCCCCTGTTGGGGAAGTCCAAACCAAATAAATAAGAGAAGGTTACCAATGTCCAGGCTCCACAGGTGGGAGAGGGAGGGATATTTCCGTCTCTGGGGTGGGTCCTCCCTTCCCTCAGGGAGGGCCCCTTTGGGCAGCTGTGTCAGAGCCTTTAGGCTTCCCTCTTCTCTGGGCTGCTGGAGCTGTGGGCTGCAGGTCTGCTTAACTCCCCTTCTGCTACCCAAATGAGCTAATTCCCTGTCTTTTAATTCCTCCAGCAGAAAGAGCATTTGCTGCAGGTGTGGCATGGCAGGGCGGGGCACGCTGAGCCCAAAATAATCCCTTAACCCTTTGTTGCCTGCTGTGGGGTTTGTACACCCCATCACCCACACCTTCCATCTCCCTATGCCTCAATCCCCAATCTGTAACAGGGGGGATAACACCTTTACTCCACCTAACTCACAGGGGCATTGTGAGAATAAACACATTAAAAGATTGTGAGGTGCTCAGAAATACAGTAATAGTGCCCATAAAATTATTATTTTTAAAGGGTAAGTAATCAGAGACAGAGATTGAGACATGTCCCAAGGTTCCAGGAATAAAACCTAAGAGTCTTGACTCCTATAACCTGCCTCTAACAGCTGGCTTGCTATAAAACAATATGCTGCATGCTACAAAGTAGACAAGAGATTTCCTTAGTTCACATGTTTACCAGGAGCATGTGCTAAATAACAAACCCCATGTCTCATTAATACTCATTACAGCTTTAGCCCACTATGCCTCTCTTGCCCTTTCTACTCACACCCCCCCCCCCCAAAAAAAAATTTAAGAACTGCTAAGTGTTGCTTTGAATTTTTCACTGTTCTCATTTGCTCTAATCACATTACTATTAAAAGGCCAATTTTATGGTAGCCTGGTGCACTGAGCAGGCTGATCAGGTGGGTCTGCTTTAGAGAATCAGTTTCTTTGGGCATTCATGAACCTTGTCCCTTGAGCATGTTTCTGTAAAGTGAAACATTTTAGCTTTTGGCATGCTTCCCCCCTATTAGTCCTCTTCTTCCCTGCCCCCAGTCTAAATGCTGCAAGCATCATTCTTAAGCAGATTCAAATGCAGACCGAAACCTGGCATGTTAGGAATACCATTTTTAACAAGCTAGTATTAAAAACAAACATTCTGCAGAGGTTTTGCACCAACAATGAATCAAATGGATCTCTCAGCTCCCCACAAGCCCCACTGAGACAATTTTAAGGCAATCCTTAATGGAAAGTTCAAGTCTCTTTGTAGAGAATGAAGCGAAGTTATCTACAAATACTCAACAAAAAGGCAAAGATACACCACAGCGGTCATCACACTTCCAGTATGTCTGCTTCTCAGCCCCTTTTGACCAAAAAGAAGTCCCAGCACACACACACACACACACAGCTGAGCAATCTCAGAGGTACATGATTAATAGACAGGGAAATTACATAAAGTGGCAATTAAGGGTTTGGAATCACCCTTTTCCAAAATGAGAAATATTTTTGGCCATGTTTCATGAGAGAATCTCAAAGTATTTGGCAAGCGCTAAACTTCCAGGTCTGACTAAACAGACACCTCTGTGCCTCCAATCTTGCAATCTGTGAAAGGGGGGTAACCACCACCTGTCTCGCTCGCACACAGAGAGATTAAGGGTAAGATTTTCAAAAACCACCCTAAGGAACTTAAATGCTGTGAGCTGTAGCTCACGAAAGCTCATGCTCAAATAAACTGGTTAGTCTCTAAGGTGCCACAAGTACTCCTTTTCTTTTTACGAATACAGACTAACACGGCTGTTACTCTGAAACCTAACATTGGAGTTGTAATGCAAGACTAAGCCCTGGTTATACCTACTGTTTCCACGCTGTGGAGAATTACACATCCAAACTTTCCGAGGGCAGACAAGGCCTAAAAGCTTTCTGAAAAAACAGGCGAGAGTTTAGAGTCCAAGACTGCCACGTGAGAGACTTAAATACACATCTAGGCAATACTTGTACTGAGAGTTCCAGTGGTGCAGGGCCAGCACATAAGTTACATACAGGCACCTTTGCAGCATACAGGCAAGATATTCAAACCATTAGCTAGTACTGAGTATTTTAGACCTTTAACCCTGCCAGGCACCAGGACGAACTCATGCATAAAGCCAACAAGCTTCCTCCACACACACAGGAGCATTAACTGCCTAATCCACACTAGTAGCCAAACCATGCAAGCTAGGACTTGCTCTAGTCTCTGTTCCACTTCAAGGAGTGCTTGGTGTGCATATATCTGCCTGGATTCCAATGATCCCCAGTTCTAGGGAATGGAAGACAAACAGGTCCTCCTCTCATTTGGAATAAACTTAAAACATTTCAAGGAAACGAAGGGAGACACACCCACAACAGCAGAAAAATTGCACCTGCCAAAGATACTTAAGAACATTATGAAATAGCAAAATTTTCTTTGATCGTCTCTGCATGAGATGTTTACCCTGTAAACCAAGTTCCTTGAGTTGTGGATAGGACCCAATAAGGTTACTTTTTCTACAAGGATACATATATTTTGCTTTGCCATCATTTTGTAATTATTTGCCTTGTTATTTTAATTTTACTTTCCACACATTACAAGAGACCTTTAACATGTGGCATCAGCTAAATAAAGTTCTATACATGTTCTCTGAAGTATCAGGTACTTCGATACTACAGCGAGAGAGGCCATAAAAGCATCTAAGATAGACAGTCACAGTTTATGTCTGTAATTAAAGTTCCCATCAAGTCTTAGGTTCTTTAGCATTAAAGCCTTTGGATGGGTAACTGCTCATTGATATTTTTTTTTTTTTTTTACTAAAGCATTTTTTTTAAATAGACGTAAGATGGAGAGGGAAAAGAAAGTAACTGCTGGAGACACCTGTCAAACTGAGATTCAGAGATCTAAGCTGCCTTTTAATTAAATTGTAACTCCAATGAAATCAAAGCCACATTCACAAAACTTTGGGGGAATCTTCGCTATGGAGGACTTTCAGCTAGCCTTTTACTTCATGGGGAGAATTAATGGCATTGCTGATTTGGCCAAAGGAAAAAATCCATTATACAAGAAGACGACAACCGTTCCTTGGTAAATAACTTGCTGGGCTCAATGCACCGCTGTAGTAACCTCCCACTTTGATCACAGTTTATGAAACTAATTGAGTCAGGAATTAAAAACATACGAATACCATGGCAAGAAAATCTCTCTCCCTTCCACCACCACCACCCGTCCACCCACCAGAATCTTGGACTGACTACGCCAGGAAATCCCCACTCTAATACCCAAAAGAGAAACTAGGACAAACAACTATGTCGTCATCTGTCTCCAGTGCTCCGTGCATCACTGTAGAAGTGCATCAAGACACCCAAACTCAGGCCGGCTAGGGGATACCTCTGGTTTGCATAAAACAGAAGACTACAGCCACCCTCCATGGGTGGAGCATGTGGAGATGACAAGGCACCATGCAGTGAAAGTGGTGTGGTCCTGCTGGACAAGGGAAAAAGCTGGACTCCAGAAGTCAGCCTATGTGGAGATAGGGGTAGAAGGCGTGGCCCCACGTGGCACACAGCTCAGTTCCATAGGGGGCATAGCACGGTCAGAGAACCCAGCACCACTTGGAAAGGAGGAGGCATGCTGTCTCTCTAGCGCTCACCTTAGGGTACGTCTACGCTGCAGTCACACTGTGGACGTACACAAGATAGCTTTAATCTAGCTAGCTCCGGTACTGGAGCAGTAAGGGGCTTCATGGACTTCTGTACAAGCTTGCCCCAAACCCTAGGTAATTACCCAGGCAGCAAGCCCATGCTGAAGACCCTGCTGCCGTAGCTTCACTGCTCTGGTGCCCAAACTAGCCAGATTACAGCTAGCACAGGTGTGTCTACAGCCGCCCCATGACTTCAGTGTAGACATTACCCCCCCGCCACGGTTACTCAGGTGGGGTACTGGATTTGTCCCCACATCACAATGCACTACTTGAGTTATTCTCCACCCACTCTTCCAGTTCAACTGGTGCAAGCCCGTCTCCCCAGTCACCACACTAGCTTGTACCATGTGACAAGCATTAGCCATAACTCATACCACAAACTACCTTTCACACTGCTCTGGTCTACCCTACCCTTATCTAATTTCCCGCCCTATGTCTCACTACCGCTGCAGCTGTTCAGAAACCCCGTTGTACCACCAACCTTGTGATTCTAGCAGTTACAAGTCACAGCCCAACACAACACCGGCAACAGTTTGGGCCCTAAGTATAAATTTTTGATTTTTTTTTTTAAACTGAGTATTTCAATCAATGCAGCACCATAGTAACGATAGAAATAGCTTAAGTTTGGTGCGATTTTCTTTAATGCATTTCTTGTCCATTGCTCATGGACACAGGATCTCCCCATAAACATGGCCTGTATCAAACATACCATACAGAAAAAGACAGAGCATGCTAGAGCACTCAACTGGCATTCAAGAGACCAGAGTTCTATTCCCAGCTACGCCATGCGACCCTGAGCAAGACACTCAGGCTTAGATCCTCAAAGGTATTTAGACTCCTAACTGCCTGCAGGCCTGTTTCCCCTCCAATCTTTTGCCTTTGGGACAAGGACCGTCTCTTACTATGTCTGTATGATACAATAGGGCCTGATCTCAGTCGGGACCTCCATATGCTACTGTAATATAGTTAAATAGAACTTTCCTTCCCACTGAATGCTAAGCCCTCTAGAGAATCCCAGGGTCAAGACACTATATGCAAAATGTATGTTCCTCAGCAGACAGTGCAGCTGATTTCCACAAACGAGCTTTTCACAGAGTACAACTTGCACGGCGTACAACTTTCAATTCCAACTTCAGCTTTATTTTGTTTTTCCTTCCTTTCCTGGCTTCACCAAGTGTGTAGTGTAGTTAGGGGCCTTGGAATATCTGCTATGCCCAACCCCAGAAGTGGTGGCATTTCATTGGCAAGGGAAGCATTTCCTCTATTCATCTGCGGCACTTTGGAATCCTCCTGCACGAGATATGCTGTATAAACGGAGGAGGAGAATACCAGCATACTATTGTTACATACCACAGATTCAGGGTGGAGGAGAGACAAGTGGTTCATAACTTGCCCATGCCCAAAAGGCAAGCTGCATGGTATACTGTGCCTGAGAAGGGCTTATTCTCCCAAGAACTTTCCATTCTTTTAGCAAGAGCAACAGAAAAACTGCTAATGACATGTTCCCCAGCACTGGCCTATTCCACTAGTGTGACCAATGAAAAAAAACATTTGTTATTGCTAAGGATTTTAAACTGACAAGCTTTTTCAACAAAGCAGGCCCCAGACACTATCTCTAACTCACAACACAGGCTTGAGACATCCACAGACACAGAGTGAAAGCTCAGCTTGGTTGGTTTCTTTTAACTTTTTTGCACAGTTATACATGATCTGAAATTGTCCTTCAGGAAGTTTCCGAAAAACTAAATATTTATATAGCAATTGTTACAAAGTCTCCTAGTAGTTCTCTATTTAAGAAGCATTCTGTTTGCTTCAGCATTTAAAGAGCTGAAAAATCTGTCAGGCCTTTTGGTTTGGATATGAAATTGGGATTTTCAGAGCCTCTTTTTTGCCTCATGTCCCTCATCCTCCTCCCTGATGCAAAAGTGACGCATAGAACAAACTCAAGCTAAGACAGGTAGTGGGGATATAAAATATAGATGGGAAAATGCCTATTGATTTTGTGACCAAGGCTTTTGGAGGAGGCGGGGAATCTTATTAACAAGTCTAAGAGGGGGCAACTGAAGGGAGTTGTCCAAGATTTTGTGCTTCAATCAGCCAAAAGCCCTAGCTAAAGAATGCAAACTTTCCTATCAATACACATGGATCTGACTCACAAAGCCGGGATCCATACCAGAACTCTGCCCAAGTTCTGCGGCATTTGGATCCAGCAGTAGAAATGAGGTCAGTCCCATCTCAGATCATTCACACACGCAGAGAAAAACAAACCCAGCAAGCCTTCACAACTTTAAACCATGGGAACTACTTAATTCACTAGGTATTAGTCTCTGCCCCCCCCCACGCCATTTTCCCTCCCACCTGCCTGGTCCCCTCATTACCGTCACTCAGCATCAGTTTTTGCTACAGTAGTTTTCTTGGACCTTTGCCCCTTCAGTCAGCTTGAAGCCTCTTCTCTATTGTACACAGGAGTCTTTGGGAAATTAATGCAAGTCTTTGCTTGGGGGATGGAGAGGGCAGATGCATTCTAGCTCTGTTATTCCACCCCTTCCTTTCCCCCCCCCCCCCAATCCCTGCCTACACACACTTAACCCACCATCCTGCAAACACTGACTTATGTTTAACTTTATGCACTGCGTTCTATGGGACTATTCAGAGACTGTAAAGCGAAGTATGCGCACAAATCTTTGTAGGATCAGGGCCTTGCTTTGTAATTAGTTTACAAAGCGTGGTCTTTAAAAATGAAAGCTACTGGATTGCAACAACATAGCCATGTGTAGATATCTAGGAAAGCCCAACAACACGGAGCAGGATAGGAGTGATTTAGTACATTCTTGAAACCTTCTCTACAATCAAGAAAAATGAAGGCAACACTTCAGACAATAAAGAATTCGGGAGAGAGGGGAAGCAGTGAAATCCCAGGGTGTGAAGTGTATTTATCGATATTGCAAATTGATTGGATTAAAGGAACACGGGTCTACTTGAGAATATGTACTGCAATAGTACCTTAGAGACCTCAGTCAGGATGGGGCTAGGCACTGTACATACATTAGTAACAGAATAGTCCTTGCCCCAAACAGTTTACATTCTCAAACGCCAATCCCTGCCAACAAGCTAAGCCTGTGCCTCCTTTCAACCACATGAATAGTCCCATTGAAGTCAATGCAACTACTCAAGCGATTACAGTGTGCTGCCTGCCATGCTGATCGCTATTGTTTCATTGTTTCCTCACACTCCCCCATCTGCCTGGATCCATTTCTTGTCTCACACTTAGATTGGAAGCCCTTTGGGGCAGGGACCGTCTCTTAGTTCTGTGTTTGTACAGCGCTTAGCACGATGGGATGCGTCTGCAGGATTGGAGGCTAAACGAGAGCCCGTCAATTATTTTAAAAAATTAAAAGGAACGTCAGATACTACATCTACCCCTGCATCAGATTGCCAGTTTTTGCGGTTTTACAACACTTCCCCCCCCCGCCCACCTTTAAATAAAGGTCTCCCTGTGGGTGAGACCCACAGAAAACAAGTGAAACTGATGGCAACTTTACAAGAGAAGTCATGAAACTGACTATACACAAAGTACTGTCAACTGCATAAAGTAATCTTCTAATCCCTGTTCTAGGCTCCCCAGTTCAATAAATCCATTTAAGAATGCTCTTTAAATCCACCCCGATTCAGCAAAGTACTTATGCACGTGCTTGACAGATTTAAATGGGACTTATGCATGTGCTCAATTTCTTCACTAAATAGGGACAGACTGCTGATTTAGGGCCATAGCAATCTTAGCAGTTACTTGTAACAGCACGTAAAACATTTTCAGACAGAAGTGTGATTTTCTAAGCTGATGGACTCTGTTTAAGTGCCTTTCCTCCCCTTATTATATGACCCAGAATACCTTCCTATTTAAAAGCAGTAAAAGCTGAAATCTAGTAAAAGAATAATAAATAAATAACTATTAGGAACTGAAAGGGCATCTAGATATACAGTAATTGGGCAAAGAGCTTGTTTTTTTCCCCCCTTCATCATATACCTCTATCTTCTACATACACTTTGCTATGCTTTTTCAATAACTTTCCTCTTAAAAAAAAGTCAAATTCCCCTAATGTCTTGGATTTCACAACATTTGGGAGAAAATCACCAGAGTCAACAGCCAAAAAAAAAAAAAA
This sequence comes from Chelonia mydas, assembly GCF_015237465.2. Classification (NCBI taxonomy): domain Eukaryota; kingdom Metazoa; phylum Chordata; order Testudines; family Cheloniidae; genus Chelonia; species Chelonia mydas. The sequence goes on from NC_051257.2 coordinate 8,964,084, forward strand.
ATCCATTACATTAACTGGCCTGTCACTGGCAGTGACAAATAAATGAATTTGATGGTTATAGATCAGTCATTACTGGATCTACCCTCAGGCTGTAAAATGCTGAGCACTTTGCAGACAACACGTACTCAATTTGGAGAGAGAGTGAAACATGCCAGGGTATTGGCCACCCTACTTCTCTTCACCTCTCCCTCTTCCACACCCTGTCCCCAACTCACCCTCACCAAAGGCTGGTGCAGGGGGGAAAAAAAAGGTGTCTTGGAAGAAACTGGAGGGGGGGGGGGGAGGTATAGAAAAGGGCAGGAAAGGAATAAGCCCACCAAAAAGGAACCCAATCCAGTCATCTCCAACTGGTTAGCAGCAAGTCAAAGGGAACATAAGTACATTGTCATCGTCACTGCAAATAGGAGCCCTAGGCATGGACCTCATTTTGTTAGGTGCTGTACAAACAGAACAAAAAGCCAGTCCCTGCTCCCAAGAGCTTACAAACACAAAAGACATCCCTAGGCAGTGATAACGGGGAGACATCTATTATACCCAAATTCACAACAGTCTCTTGGTATTATAGACAATTGGAGTGTTTTACTTTGTGCCTGGGGAGAAGAAAGAAATGTTTATTTCTCAAAACAAAAAAAGCCACATGCCCAGCTCAAAAACCCTACCCTTGATAAAGCCCGGGACATTTTGCCGAATGTAAAGCTTCAACGTGCATTGCTCAGTTTCATTCAACCAGAGGGGAAAAGTATTAAAGAGCATGGCTGATGCTGCATCCTGGATGGGTCATCAGCAACTGAATTTGAACCTGGGACTTCTGGATCTTAAACTGTGAGCCTCAACTGCTGGAGCGAAAAGATCTAGCTCCGTCCGGCAAGGCTGTAGCAGGCTCATCCACCACTGTGTGTGGCCCAGCTGTCAATAGAGGGAGACAGAGCACCATGCTTCATGGGTATGGGCTACACGCATCCACTGGCTGGGGAAATTCATCTGGGTTACCCAGAGTAAGTGGATTACACAAGCATTCATTGAACAGGCTATGTAGGAACTGGCCACTAGCAGCCTACCAGCTTTACTGAGCACCGACTTCACACTACTCAGCATGCACAAGGAACAGCTGGAGAAGAAGTACTAGTTTTATTACTTTAAAAAAAAAAAGTGACCCAAAAAAAAGGAATCGTTTCCCTCTCGTCCATTTACAAACAGGAAGAAAGTCACAAGGAACAAGTCTGACTGCGCTGCTCCACTACAGGCTGGTGGGGAAGAAAGGGAGAAGAGTCTTGAGTTCTGCTCGTGTGTTTAATTCCCATTCTTGTGAAAAATACAGCAAATTCCACCTCTCACCCTTTACTTCAGTAACGCTGGGAAGCAGTGGGGCAAATCACGGAGCATATAGAACAGAGTGCAACAGGAACCACCACCAAATGCTTGGCTATCATAATGCCACTGCAAGGTGAATGCTGTATAAGAAAACAGACAATCCGGCTTGGATTTACACAGCTGTCCAAGGGACTTAGACACCTGATTTCCATTAAAATTAAAGGGGGGTAGGCATCCAAACCCCCTAGACAGCTTGACAATCTAGCCTGTATATTTATTCTGGCAGGACATGCTCTCTGCTTACTGCTTTGCAATAACTAGTAAATATATTAGAGTTTAATAATGCATGATCCAAATGAAAGGGAAGGCTACAAAATTTAGCTTTTCAATCAGAATGGAGGGGAGGGGAGGGTGTGCGTGATTACACGCTTATGTTCCACATGCCCAGACAGCGATCTGCCTGCTTACATGGCTAGCTGGGAGACTACCTACCCACGCAGAAGCATGTGTGCCCATTTGCACACAGTAATTCAAAGCAAGAAATCAGCTGACAATCTGTCCACTGAATAGCATCCAAGGTTGAAATAAGGCTCTGTCAGGTTATTTTAAATAAAGCTCAACGCTCTCTTAAAAGGTTGAAATGAGACATGCTTCCCTGGCGCATCCAGACCAACACACAAAATCCTCTCAGGTTAAAATCTTTTCACTGTTTTGCAACTGAACTGTCATCTGGGATGATGTGCCCAGGTCATCTGTGGATGGCATTATTTAATTTGAAATACAATCCTGAAAATGTAATGACCTCCACTCTGGGTTGACAACAGGCACAGAACCCAGGATATTCAGCACCAAGAGCGCAAGCCTCTACTATTTGAGCTGAAGGAGTAACTCCACTAGCTGGCAGCAACAGTAGGCTTGTCCTTTGTGTAGACCATCTACTGGAGAAAAACATAACACTTAAGTCAGCAGGTTACACTCAACAGTGTTTTGATACGTAATCTTCCCTGTGGCGAGTGGTCCGATCTACTCCACCTGCTAGGACTATTCACAACAAGCAGCACTGGACCCTGATATCAAGTGTTTGTACCCTAAGGCCTGATCCTTTGAACACTTGGGCACATAACATGACTGCCATGAGTAGCCCCACTGATGTCAAGCTTCCACTGGAAACTTGTCTGCCTCTTTTTCATACAATGCTTTTCACATTTTCCAAGAGAGACAAAGAAGGACCCAGACATTGGAAAATACAGAAGAAGCAAATTAAATGAGATCGTTATCTTATCCCCCGCCACTTAATAAAGTAAAGTAATTTCTGCAAATGTGTACATACACACACAGAGTTTATTCCTGTTTATCTGAATAAAATCTATGTCCCCTGTGCTATTCAGATAAACAGGCATTTGGATAATCAAGAGGGCATCGAACAAGCTCTGCCTTTCAACAAGAAACAGCTGGACTTCCCTGCTGTCACTATACATGTGCAGTAACAGCAAGGCAACAGACTCCCTAGCACCCAGGCTCCTCCTGCAGCTGCCCAGCTCGGTGCACGCCCCAGCACTGGCTCTTGCAGGCTGCCTGGGGAGCACAGAGGCCCTGCTGAAAAGGGAGCTGGGCACCTCAGTGCTGTAGTCCCCAGGGCACTCGGGGGGGCTGCTGCAGCAGCCAGAGCCTAAAATATGACACCGAACAGACCAAGAGGTAAGGTGTGGGCAGGAGATGGGCATGCAGGCAACTGGGCACAGGTGTCAGGGAATTGCATGCTGACAGCTGGGCAGGGTGGCAAACTGGGGGGTTGCACACAGGCATTTGTCTTGTGGACAGGCCTGTCGGGGAACAAGGAAGAGATTCGGATAATGCGGAGGTTGGGATAATAGGGTTTTTCTCTCTCTCTCTAAAAAACCCTCAACTGTTAGTGTCCTTATTGTTAACAATGGGAATGAAAGAATTTGGTTTTTTTTCTCCCAGGTACATATTGTTTTCTTTTTAAAAGATTTTCAGGTTAGTAATGCTATAAATTCTCCATTATTTCAATGTTCCTTTCAGAAGCTGGAAGTTAATCAGAATTTTTACCGGGTAACAGCAGCAACTGCAAGACTGTATTTGTCTATTTCCTTCATCTCAGTATTAGCCAGATTCTAGAGACTCAACAAGTTTTAAACCCCGGCAGCAAAATTTCTTAAAACAATGGCTGCAAGTTGCCCTAGCCTTCACAAGAAGAGTAGGATTACACATTATGGTGTAATCCATTAGAAGCAAATGCCTAGAGATCTGCTACGGTCATTCTACAAAAGAGGGGAAGAATTCTCAGCTGTTACAGCCTGCCACTTCTCGCTCAGTAACTGATCTGCATCATCACTGAGGTGTCAAATCCTGAAGACACAGGTAAGGGAGCCCAAAGGAAAATGTGTTATCACAACCCTGTTTGAAAGGCAGCAATTGGCCACCTCTAAACATTCGTTTGATTGGAGCATCACAAGGGGCGGAAAAAAAAAACCTTTTAAAAAATAATTCGTAGACGCAAAAATAATTTAAGTGCAGAAATAAGCTAAGTACGTGAACTGGCAAAGGGCCGCACATAATCCTAATGTTACCATATTCCATCTCTGCGCTGACAGAACGTCAACAGTAAATTCACTCTTTGAACAGCCCAACACGCCACCTCGGAAGGTTGGCTCGACAGGTCAAAAGGCCTACTGCCAGAGAGGTGAGGAGAGCACTGCTGCATGTTACTTGTGACTGAGAACGGGGAACATTCCACCAGCTTCCACCAATATATTTCAACAACAATCACTTTAGAGCGCAAAAAGCTCCTGTTTCAAAAAAGAATTGATATGATACTAAACATAACAGGAAGATGAACTACTGAGAAAAAACTCACAAAAAGGTAGACATTTCATTAACGGCATTAATCTCTATGGACTCAAGCATCAACTAGTTAATTCGATTGAAGCACAGTTGCATTTTAACACTGAACATTTACTGCTCAACTAGGACAGGCGAACTGCTATACTCTAAAGCCTTAATTCAACAGCTAATTTAAAAAAACAGGTCAAAACAGGTTTTTATTTATAAGATGTATTAAAGAATATTATGACAGCACTAATATTAAATCTGTTCTTTATTGCAACTAATTTACTGTGTGTTTCCTTCCAATTTTAAGCCTTTTTTTAAAAGAAAAACTAAAAAACACAACCTGCTAAATAAAAATTTGAATCCATTATTAAAGAGGACTGAATAAAAATCAGGATTAGATGTAAGCAAAATATGCTTAGCTTTCCATACAGGGTGGCTTCATGCTAAGAGTGGAAGCCTACATATGTTCCATCATTTGCCCCATAACTTAGAGATGTTTACTATCAAGATTTTTTTAAAAAATCCACTTGGCAAAGATGACCTGATTTTGCATTCAGATCTTTAATGTGGAAGAATATTTTTGGCAACAATCAAAAATTAACTCACTCAGATCCATAATACTCATTTATCATCATTACAAGCTTTTGCAAACAAACAATACTGACAGTACAGACAGCTTTGGTAACAGAAGACAATTAGAAATTGAAAGATGCTTTAAAAAAGAAAAGGTGCAGGGGAAACATATTATGAGGCAAGATGACCTTCATAATTTAATTTCAAGACTAGTTAGGACTTCTGTAGCTTTAAGGAATGCACTGTGTGAAACACAGCACTACTCAACAACATAATCCCAAAGCTATCAAACCCTACATAACACAAAACTCTTTGCTTAGTACAGAAATAAGCCAGCCCCCTCTTTTGTCATTAATTAGCATTAGCTACATCTTAAGAAAGTAAGAGCCCTCAAGGAAAGGTTTAAGTACATTTGTTTAGTTTTAATTTCTGCATGTAGATTTTTTTTTAAATTGCTATTACTCCTCTTGCTATATGCCCAGAGTTGTTAAATTACACATTTTCTTCTGGATGTGTGCTTTATACAGTATATAATGTTATAACATCATGCACTATTAAATTGCTCGCTCTCATGAGGGATTATGTACAATAAAAATATTCAGTTAAACTTGTTTAGGCAGTCTCTACCCACCAATTTCAACCACTATTCCCTTTTCGCCTGTGTCTACAGCTTCCTATTCGCCTCCCTCCCCACCCCCACTTCTTAATGAGGGGGCAGGACTAGAACAGAATACAGAAGCAATCCAGGTTGATTTTAATATATATCAATGTTGTATACCATTTGAATTAAGTTTTTGCAGTGGAGACAAAGCAAAAGAGAGGAAAGTTAACTGTAGAAACTCTTTTTCAGACTCAGACTTCGAAAGTCAAGTTAACTGATTGCATATTGGAATTTGAAAAACTGATCTACTGCTTTTGCAAAACAGAGTTCTAAATAGTAAGAACTGTTTCAATTCCACAAACAGGTCCTCCAGCACCAATGGTACCAAGATATATTTCAGAGATAGCATGCAGATGAAAGCTTCTCTGCACATGGCTAAAGTGTCTGTCCCAACATGGAAACTGACCACATTATAACAAAGTATGCCCTATAAGGAGCAGGTCACTATCCAATAAGACTAGTAGGATAAAAGACTTACAGCTCTTTGTTCATCCTTCTTGGAAAGGCATACCCAATGCTCATAAAAGTTCAGAGCTTCATACCAATCAAGAACTCATTACCCACCACTTATTAGTGCCCAAACACCTCTCAAAAGTTATACAAAAGAAAACTCACAAAGCATGAGGGCAGAGATTTATTCCCATCCATCAAAGCCAAGGAGCTCAAAGCTCAGCCTGAAACGAGCAAGAAACCCTGCACTTAAACCAAAAACTCTTCATAAATACTGTAGCAACATATGGTACAAAATACTGTAACAATTGTAAGTAACACAGCAATGCTCTCCCATTACAATGAGAAAAAGCTAAGACTCCTTCAGACTGGCACAAATGACTGGGACTCCGTAAGGAGACAGTTAAACTGGAGACATGTAATATCGCACAAAGCAGCTCTCCTGTCGTTTCACAGCCATATGCTGATACCCTTAAGACGCCATGCGCTCCAGCTTTAAAAGCTTTCATTGCCAATTCCCTGTTTGAAACCTGAACTGCCTGGCAACAATGACTCTGTGTGCCTAAAATCCTATTATTGATCCTCCTACTTACCTTAGGCTGTGCTCGTCGGGGAAATGCAACTTTAGGGTCAATCTGAGGGAAAAGAATGGGGAAAATCACGTTAATTTTTTTAAACCATTGAATTATTAATCCCTCATTTCTCAGGCTTAAAATTCAGCACACTGGACCTTCTAGAGCAATTTAGGAGCTAATGGACTATGGTCAGATTTAGAGTGGGACTGAATTGATCTGGTCTGTAAATGATATCTAGTGCATTCTATACTACAACTTACATGGTATACAAGATGCTCTGTACTACTTTTTGGGCTTGTGCCTCTCCAACAAGAGCTGGATGTTAAATATTACCAGCATATTCTGTAGATTTGTATAGAGATGGACTCCATTTTGGATCACAATCTTAATCTGCAAGTTTGTTCAGCTTTCAACACATGCCCCTGGGGGTTCTCTTTAAAAAAAAAAAAAAAAAAAAAAGCTCCCCATCCCCCCCACAATAAAAAGATACAAAACACTGATCCAAATTATTTACTTTTAAATTATTAGAATTATCTTGCTAAAACAACTGCAAAGATTACTTTTTATAAATTGCATTCCTAACTGATTTGCTTTACAGTTGACATCAAAGGACACAGGTGGGCAATAAAAAAAAAAAAAAATCCGTGAAGGGTTAAAAAAAAAAAAAAAAAAAGCACACCATATGAGTGCTAAACCTAGAAGAAACCACATTCTTAAAAGATTCATGCAGACTTTCTATGAAGGAGCTAACTAAACTAATCTTAAAAGGGAAAGCTGACTGCCACAGAAATAAAAAACCATGGTTTCATCCCTTGATACCTTATTTTTAGATGCAGGTTTACTGTCTGTTTTACTTCATAAGTTACACACAAAAAAAAAAAAAGCAGGTCCCCAGTTCAACAAGCCAGTCTGGCAATTTTAAAGCAACTTAAAAATAAGATGGCTTTAAATGACCACTGTTTCCTGCCATTCAAGGTGTTAAACAAAAAAATACACACCACCAGATTCATGGCTTGTTGTAAACAAAATAATGCCTCAAACTGCTACCTTTAAAGGAAAAAAAAAAACTAATGAAAGGTCTATATGCTGTTGAATTTTCTCCTCTTCTTTCAGCAGCATTTGCTCATAAACACATCCTTAATAAAAAGTTTTGAAAAATGGATGATTTAAGGGGAAAAACCATGTGTATAACTGCAGTAACATTTAACAGCTTCCAGTGTTACTTTTTTTTTAATATATCCAACTTAGATCCTGGCTTTGTTAAAGGATATTTTGAAATAAAAACTATTTTAAGGGAATATTAATTTAAGATTATTTTGTGGACAAGGAGTTGAGGGTTTTTAAACTAATGCTATCAGATGTTGCTTATGGTGATGTCACTGACAGGTAACCCACCACGTCACCCTATGTACCAGTAGTTTTAGTCAACTAAAATGTCAAAATTGTAAATGGTACAATCATTTAATACTCAATTCATAAATTAATTTCTCTATGTTATATAGAAGTGGGTTTTTTTTAAACATATACCTGAGAAATGAGTGATTACATGCCACTTTATTGTTCAAAAAATATAAAAAAGTCAAATCCTTTATCTAGAAAGCTACCCTTTTTCACAGAGATTATTATCTACAAATATATTCAGCACTGACTAGGTACTTGTCTACCAGGGAAATACAACAGGTGTGGATTTTCCATTGAGATACCCAAAGGCAGAAACAGCTACGCACATTTCTGTATCAGCCTCCAAAGTTATACTGTTTGTTTTTAAAAACAAGTTACCAAAAAGAGAAAGATAATTAAATAGACTCCAATCACACCACAATGGCATTATTGTAAAGTTTGGCACTGGCAAAAAGTTGTATCAGCCACCAAATTCTGAAGCACAAATACTCAGTTTACGGAGGCCAGTTCTCAAAGCAAAGGGGTCTTTACACCACAAGGAAAATATTAGGTTCAAATAACTTAATTTTTCTCGTTGGGAAACTTTTGGCGAAACGTCATTACACGTTTAAGGGAACACACAATCAGCATGGCAAATCCGTACCTTTTGCACATCCCTGTCAACTATTGAAACCACCAGCAAAAACAAAGTAAAACTTCTACCAAAAAAAAAATTAGTTAGTTAGATACAATTCTACTTACTGTATCTACAAGTCCTCTATGAAATGACTATAATACTATTTCTGATATGAATGGCCATTACCTAAACAAAGCTTTTAACGCAACAAGAGCGCCGTTTCCATGCCAATACCCAACCGATCTGATCTGCCTCCTGTGCTGAACGTTGAAACAGAGTCAAATGCTATGTTATACTAAAGAACAGTTACTATCATATGTCTACAAATAAATGGCTGAGTGAGAACTTGGCTGGTCTTACTTTTTGAAAAATGCTGTTGTTTTCATGGGTGGGTTCTGTTTAAGTAGAATCAATCACTGCAGCATAATCAAATCTGATGTAAGTTTATTTTTGTCTATTTCTTTGCCCTTCCCCTGCCCAGGAGCAAATTAAATACATTCCAGTGACTAAACTGCAACATAGGGCTAAGGGAAGGAGGTAAGAAATCATCAATAATAATTCTGGGTGAGCTTCTAGGTTGTAGTTGTTTTTTAATCTAGTTCAAGAAATGTTGCCTGCCTTATCTTATCTAAACTTATTCTTTTTGTTAAAAAAAAATCCAGATACAGTTGTATAGCAGAAATCTGGTGAGAGCTTAATCTCAGAGTTCAGTTGAATCAGTTATCTTGCCATATCTGATTAAACCTAAAATCAAATTATTAAGGAATGTGAAAGCATGAGCTACGTGTTCAGACAAGCCCAGCAGAATTTGCTGGGCAAATTAAAACACTACTTTCCACCTGCTTCTGTAGAGTTATTTTTTAAAATGCAAGTTAAAAAAAAAAAAAGAAAATATCATGCACTCATGTCGGGTTCAGTTCTGTTCTTTATTTAGCTATATTCGTCACAAAATAAGTCTTTAACAGCATTAAAACATAATCCCGCCAACCATCAACACTCATGTTGAAAGAAAACATTTAAGATCCAAAACATGTACCATAAAAGACAGTTACGAACAACAAAAACCACTTTACACATTTAGCAGATGTTCTGCCAGACACTTAAACCAAGAAGATTCGTCCCTTCCCAAAGTTCTGTCCCTTTCAGACAGCACTGTACCAAAAGCAATAATGACCTTTACTAGTGTCCTTTTTTCTAAGTTTGCTGAGGCTTATAACTGAAACCAAGTAACAAGACCCAAATGCCACTTTTTGGCATAGCACTGAGAGAAGAATTAAAACTAGGGTCTATCTGCATAAACACTTAGTGTCCACTGCCAGATCCAATACTGAAAATGTAACATGTGGGGCAAGTCATGTAATTTACATATGAAAAAAAAGCAAAAAAGTAACAAATTGGCTGACTCTTTTGTGCATTTTCCTGCATGATCCACTGGGGACATATTACAGTGAAAAGCTTCGCAAAAATGATAATCTATTATTTTTGCTTCTGTAGCACCTTTCCTCCAAAGAGCCCCAACCGTTTTACTACACTATCTTGTAAGTCTCACAACACCCTCCTCCCCCTTGCCTCCAAAAAAACCTACTTTGAGAAAGGGGAAATTGGAAGAACTTCAGAAACGTGTGTCATTCAAGGGTAAACCATCAACTCCCACAATAAGGTGTAAAAAAAAAAAAAAAAGAAAAAAGTTCCTACCAAGAGTGGCCTCTTTTTTTACTTATACACCATTCCTCTTCCCACCCCACCCCTCAAAAAAAGTTAGTTTTTTACTCTATGATATTGTTAATTTCACTGTGAGGCTGGAGGATCATGATCAGGATTTGTAGTGATGGTAAAAAAAAGTTGTTGTTTTTTTTTTTTTTTTTAAAGTGACAGCTTTTCAAAGTTAAAAGTGAAATCTGAAAAACGATCAGAATGAACATCTCGCTCAGGGACAGTTTTATGTTGAGTTTTAAAAAAAAAAAAAAAAACCAAAAACTGCAACTCCAGCAAACCAAACAAAAAGGGCACTGTCCCTTTAAATAAGCCTGTCACAGTCATAACATTGCAGGAAATAAAGGACACATTAAAACAACAACACACATAACATACCGTCTTGGAATCTAATTCATGATGGGGCTGAGCTAATACTTTATCTACACTTGCCGGATCAGCAAACGTAACGAAACCGAAGCCTCTGAAATGAGACAAAGAACAAGGTGTGGGGGAAGAGAACATAAGAGCTAGACCAAAACAAACAAACAAAAAAAAGCCTAAGAAAAATAAATAACAGTTTCTTCCTTTCCCCATCTGCCCCCTCCCACTGAAAAATATCTCAGATTCAGAAGGGAGGAGATAATGTAGGTCTCTCCAATCCCACCTCCCCTTCACCTTTCAACCCCCTCTTCATGCTTTGTTTTAAACTGGAGCACACAGGACTGGGGTGTTGTGATCACCGTCAGAGAGAGGGGAAACCAAAGATACTTTAAAAACAAAAAAACAACAAATACAACTGTTTGCAAAGTGTACCCAGCAAAAATTGGTATATTTGTGTTCTATTTAGAGTACCTCACAATTAATCAAAGATGAAAGGGCAATTAAAATGACAGTGCAAAGGGGGGGAAATCAAATAAACAGGTCACAATCAATAGTCTTCAGCGTTTTGTTTAGGGGATGGGAAAGTTTATTAAAAAAAATCATTTTCAGCTAAAAATGTATAAACAAATTCCTTGGTACTTTTGGACAATATATATACACACACACAAAGAGATAACTTTAAAACTTTGATTGTAAAACAAATGAAATTAAAAAGAGAAGGAGAATTTACCTGGAACGTTTTGTGGTAGGGTCCCTCATGACCATACATTCTCTAATTTCTCCAAATTTGCTAAAATAGTCTCTAAGGCTATCTGTAGAGAGAGAAGGAAAGAGAGAGGAGAGAGAGAGAGAGAGAGAAGGGGGGGAAGAAGAGAAATAAAAGCAAATGCAATTCTGATCACTCAAGGAGTTTTAATTTGTGGTGGGATGGAGGGGGGGTGTTTTGCATTTCTTTTTAAAGGCGCGCGCGCACACACAATTTAAGGTCGAATAGAGGACTCGACAAAGGCTTTGCTATGGGGGGGGAATACAGATCTACAACCTTGTTCAGGAGAAGAAGTGTGTGTGGTGTGAGGGGGGGGACCCCAACGACGAGAGGTAACTGAACGGGGATAACAAAGAGCAATAAAGCAGCCAGGGTTGAGGGTGGGTGGGGGGTTGGGCCCCACCCCACCCCCACACACACATACCCTGTCCCTTACCTGGTGAGGTTTGCCAGCTCAGGCCTCCAATAAACATTTTACTGGAAGAAGAAAACAGAACAGAGTTAAGCACAGATGTCAGATCGGCCATTTTGACGTGTAACTTACAAAAGCTAAAAGGAAGAGAGAGAGAGAGAGTGCGCTGGGGGGGGGGGAAGAAGGGAGGGGAGGAGGGGTGAGGGAGGGGGGCAGTTCAGTGCAACCCACCCAAGGTGAGCAACTCAGGGACAGGGGGGCACCAGAAGCGCCGGCATGGCTCTGCCTTCGGGGCTCTCTTCTCTGCCCCTCGTCCCCCCCACCCCAACACCTAGCCAAGGAAATCATATCAAGTGGGGATGGTGGCGGGAGGGGGGGGGGGCTGGTAAACTTACCCAGGGTCGTGCTGGGAGTCGTTTGGGCTTCCAGAGGTAGCTTGGCTCCCATCTGCCTCCATGTCTGCAAAAACCCACAGTGATCCTGAGCAGCGCAGAGCGAAAGCCCCTGAAGAAACCCCCACCACCCTCCCCCCCCCCCTTTTTTTTTCTTTTTTTCTTTTTTTTTTTTCCTTCTCCTACCAGAGAATATTACTGGAGAGAGGAGCCGGGGAAGCAGCCAGATCCGTCACACGTGGGATCAGCTTAGCTCAGCTCCTTCCCTCCCCCCCATCTACCATCCTCTCCTCCCTCCATCTCCTGCTCCCTCCTCCTTCTCTCCCCCCTCCCCTCCCCTGAACGCACATGGGGCGGAGTTCTAGAACGTAATGTAACCCATTCGGAGGACGTCATCAGTCTCAGCACTGCCCTTCTCTCTCCCCCCCGCCCCAGCCCCCCAAGCGGCTCTCACAGTCTCTGACCGTGACCCGGATCCTTCAGCTGCCTCTTCGCAGGGCTGGAGAGAAGGCTGCTAACCTCGCTCGACTGTAGGCATGGTCCATCTATGCCAGGGAGCCCAGCTGCCTGCAAAGCGGGTGGGGGGGGAATACAGGAGGAGCCGCTGTTCATCCTCTTGGAGTCTATAATAAATAAGAACAACCTTGCAACTAAAGCAACCTGTCTTGGAGCCTTTGCTAATCAGAGTGACCGCCCCCCCACAAAAAAAAAAAACAACAAAAAACCTCCACTGACGCAAGGGTCAGTCTGAGACATTTTAAAAGAAGAGGATAGTCTACACACCCCAAAAAATGACAAATAAGCTTTATAAATAGCTTACTGTAACAAGATCTTTCAAGGCAAGTGTCCTGTCTTTGCATCAGTTCATGCAGCACTTGGCACACTGGGTCCGGATTCTGACTGTTAATGAAATAGAAACAACACATCATCATCATCATTTTCAATTCATCCCCAAAGGCCTAATGCTGGAGTCTGTTCTCAGTCAAAATCTCTATCTGCTACAGGGCCAGTTTTGCATGCCACTGCAAGATCAAACCCCTGCCCCCCCCAGAATGAGGGAGACTTGGATGAGGGCTTCCTGCTCTTCCCAGCATCACTCTTTCTATTCTCTCCTTTAATAAAGAATCTTACTGACCTGAAGGAAATAATTGGGTGAGGAGGGGGAAAAAAAGTTTGTGACCTCTTCAAATAAATTATATTTCATTGTCAAGTGAGAAGATGTGAAACATAGTGCCGAACATGTGTATGCAAGCCATGGCCCCAGTCTGTTCATGGTACCAAAGTTAAGCACATGCGTGTTTGCAGAATCAGGGTCTTCCTGCTAAATACACACACACACGCAGAGCTAGTTTCTAACTTCTTTACAGCAGGATTCTGCATGGAATTCATAAATCAAAAGGAAGCATTGTCTAGTGATTAAATCACAAGGCTGGAAGTCTGGGTTCTTTTCCCTAGTCTGCCACTGTCTCACTGTGTGACCTTGGTCAAGCTATTTGACCTCTCTGTGCTTCAGCTTCCTATCCTGACGATGGGGATAACAACAACTACCTCAAAAGGCATCTTGTGCAGCCTAATTCAGCTCTTTACTCAGGCAAACCCACTTGTGTCCCATTGTGCCCAGATTTGACACAGTGTGTTTTAAAGCACTTTGACAGACTCAGATGGAAAATGCTCTAGAAATGCCAACTATTATCATAATTATATAAGGTTAAAGCAATCAGTTCCACCTAAAGTGAGAACAGTGTAGTATGAATGCAGGCTATGTGCCCAAGAGGACAGCATTTTGCTTGCATTGCTAAGGTCTATGTTGTCAGAAATGTCCATTGATTTTGAGTGCCTCACTCTGTCTTAAAATGGGCACAGCATACCTCAGGGTCCCAAAATCAGAAGACACGTTTGAAAATATACACCTGTGAGCAGTAAAATTTTTAGATGTTTTGTTAGCAATTATTTAGTAACTATTTTTTAAAATATGCATAATGTTTCCATCAAGTTTCACCTAGAGGTACTTGAAACGCGTTCTCACTGAAGAAACAGAAGCCCTGATCCTGCAAAGACTTGTATGAATATGCCTAACTTTACACATTGTGAATAATCTTATTGACTCACTAAAAGTGTGTATATTTAAGCATGAGCCTTTGCAGTATGAGGACCCAAAACTCACATTGCTGTATTAAAGAAACACTATTAATTTTTGTATTGTGATACTGACTCATTTAAAAAAAAAAATCAAACTTCTGATACAACACCCTTTATATGATACAAAATTCAGGACATATTGTATACTGTAAATTCTTTCTTAAAATATATTTGTACCACTGTTTTTCTGCTCCCCTGCTCATATTTATAAGGGTCTTTACAGCAAGGGAAAATGGGGGGCGGGGAGGGGGAGGCTGACAGGAACAACTCCAAGTTGCCATTGTGAGAGGGAGGAATTGAAATGGACTATCAGCAAAACAAAAACTGACAAACACAGAGTTGTCAAATGCACAAAGTAAAGCAGAGAGGGGCAGGGGGAAAGTGGGGGGGAATAGAGTAAAATCATTTTTTCTCTAAACCTCTTTCAGATTTTAGATATTCTTCATAATAATCCCAGGGAAATTACCAGCCAGAAACATGATTCTCAAGATGACATTGCCCCTTTAATCTTTCTGACCATGATGCAAAATTTTTTAAGGAATGCTGTCTGTCAAGCTAAAAATCCTGGGACAAATTCTGCACGCAGATATAAGTCACTCCAATGAAGCCAGTCATAACTAAGAAAAGAATTTGGACTCGTGTATTTAAAAAGTATCTTACCTGTGTTACCAATAATATCATAGAAAATCAAAAGTCAAATTATTTGTAAAATATAGGGTTCATCTGTGCTGCTTGTTTCCTTTTTGCATTTTATTCAGCTTGGGTGATTTAAGTAGACAGGTCAGTTTCACTCTGTCGATAGTAATTTTTTCTGTCGGGTTCTCCTGCACTGGCACAGCACTTTTGTATTTAGGTTTCCAGCTACAACACATCTGAAGTGAGCTGTAGCTCACGAAAGCTTATGCTCAAATAAATTGGTTAGTCTCTCAGGTGCCGCAAGTCCTCCTTTTCTTTTTGCGGATACAGACTAACATGGCTCCTACTCTGAAACAACACATCTAACGTTAAGCAAACCTCTATTCCCTTTAAAGGGAACAGGAGCAAGGAGCGTTTTTCATCTTCAAAGTGCTTTATGAACTTTAAAAGCTAGAATGTCTGTTAGGTGGGGAAAAACCATGTAGGGGACAGAAAAGTATCCTGGTATTTCTACTGTGTTGTCTCATCAGCTGCGGGTTTTGTTCCACATGGAACTGGCAGAAGGGTAGGTGCACTAAGGCCAGGGAGTTGAGGAATTATGACTGTGCTCTGTCTCCCTGCCAGATGCTGCCTTACGCTCCCCTAAGGGCTATGTGGTTTTGTTGTGGGCCAGGACACCTGTATGCTGAGTGGTGGCACATGTCTCTCTGCAATTGAATGGTTATTTTATTTCAGAGACAAAATTGCTCATGTTCACCGGTCCACTCACTACCCATACTCAAAACACCATCCCTGGATGTTAGTGACCTCGAAAATCACTGTTCAGTGAGGAAGCATGGTTTATACTGGATAGAAAACTGAGCCAGAAGTTAGAAAATCTGAGTTCTCCTCCCAACTCTGCTGCATAACCTCAGGCAAAGTCACGCCCCTCTCTGTGCCTCAGCTTACCACAATGGTCAAATGCAGACGTTAATATGTACCCTCCTTTGTAAAGCACTAAAGAGCTACAATGAAAAGTGCTAGCTAAAAGAGCCACCCTCCCTTTTCTAAGCAAGCCAAAACCAAACTCCAGTGCCATCTGGCAGCTGCCTGGCTCCCTGTCAGTCAGGGTTCTCACCAGGGCATGGTACAGTGACACCACTTGCTGCTCTGGTACCTGAATGCCATAGATGATGGACAAATACAGCCATACTCATTGGACCTCTCAGTGGCATTTGAAATCACTGCTCCAAGAAAAAGGGGCAGTGAATGGAAATGCTCTGAAATGGTGCAATATCCCCTCTTCGACTGAGCCTGAAGGGTTGTTCCCAACAACCATCCTTCCATCTCCAGATGCACCTCAGCTAGAATCCCAGAAGGCTCGTGTTGTTCATTGTCTCTGTAGGGCCATTGGTGGGGCTGGTGAGGACAACTCCTGCTGAAGTGACAGCCATCGCCGAGCCACACCCGAACTGCTCGTGGTGCCACAAGTCCAAATTCTTGACCAGTTCATATGTTAAACAGGTATCAAATAAAGGAAGGTATTTTCAAAGACTAGGTATGAAATTCCCACTGAAAGTCAATGGGATCTGGGCACCAGAGCCTGCCCCTAAACTGCCTGTCTCATTATCTGAAGTGTAAGCCACATCAGTTACAAAGGAATAGTCTCCCAGTTTCCCATTGTGCATAAGATTTTGCATAATCTCTTCATGATGTTGCTGCACCCTCAGACGAAGGCACGGACATTTGTATTTCCACGATCGCCAAACATTATTACAACTGTCATGTTAATTTCCTGTGTGTTTGCAGGAGGCTTGGTTTTTTTCCAGTTACAGGGCTCAACACAGGGATAATGGGCTGAAATTCTAAGGCCTGTCTTACACAAGAAGTCGGAATAGATGATCAGATGGTCCCTTCTGGCCTTAAAATCTGTGAATCCATGATTTCTCCCTCTCTCCCCTCCTGCTTTTGTGTACTTGTTACAGGGGTAATACAGATAAAGATGAGAGAGAACCCTAATGGCTGGGTCAACACACATTTTTTGTCCTGGTAGAACACCTGTAAGGGGTATGATTTTTACACTCATATAATAATTATATGAGTGTAACTCTTAGCGTGGACATGGTTGTATCAGTATAAAAGTGCCTTACATCAGTATGTAGTTTATTCTCCTTCCCACATGGGAATAGCTACGACATTGACATAATCACCTTTAGAACAGTATAACTGTGTCCACACTTGAGAGTTGCACTGCTTTAACTATCCCATTACGGTTAAAGTGATACAATGTGTGTGTAGCCCAGGCCTAAGATGATAAAATGTCTAGATAAGGAATTCACTGACAGGGACACAGGGTTCTATTCTGCAGTACATAGTCAAGCAAAACTCCCACTGTCGTTAAAGAATCGCAATACAATGGCAGCTAGGAAAACTGCAGGACTGGGGACCGTAGTGCCACCAAGACAAATTCTGCCCATATTTACCCCACATTAAATCTAGAATAACTCGAACTGAGCTGTAGCTCACGAAAGCTCATGCTCAAATAAATTGGTTAGTCTCTAAGGTGCCACAAGTACTCCTTTTCTTTCTACAGAAGTGAATGGTATTACTCCAGATTTACCCCTGTGTAAATGGGAGCAGAACCTGCTCCTGTGTGTACAAAATGAGTAGCTTGCATACCCAGCGGGTGGAAGACCGGGAGATTGCAGCAGAGAAAGCAACTACAAGGAGGGTGTTAGATAAGTCAACCCTCGCCTCTATTTTAGGTTATACCCATACCACTCCCAACATTCCTAGGAACAAATTCAGCACTGCAGTGATATGGTGTGTATTAACTACAAATGCAGATTCAAAAGGTTCAGTTTGGTTCCCACAGAATACCAGTCCAGTACCAGTTACCCTTTTTCACACCACACTGGTGCAGATGACACCTCTGTGCCTCTTATACCCATTTCCTGACCAGCTTACACCCTGGATGTGTAAGCTACATCACTACTTAGATCACCACTCACTCTGCCAAATTTTGTCATGCCCTTTGCCCCTTCACAAAGGCACTGACATCAACCAGAGAAGAATTTGGCCCAGAGTGCGATGAACGAATGTGCGTGTGTGTGAAGACCACTGCCCTCTACTGGACGTGCTCATGTGCGCACTAGTGATCTCTACTGGCTGAGCTAATCAAGCTGCTCCTTTGCTCAGCTGATAAGTCCTAAATTTTTACAGCTGACAGCCATATTAGCTCTAATCCTCATATTGGATGTACATGGTGAGGTGGCAGCCATGGTGCCTGTATGTATGCAGCCTTAGACAGCGTCTACAACAGAATGAATTAACTCACCCAGGAGAAGAAAGAAGAGCTAGATAAATCAGATATTGAAAGACTGAATTCAAAGAAGCCATACATGTGGGTGTCTATACAACTGTGTAAACACTAAACGCTAAACTGAGCCCTGTAATAATAGTACAATGGGGAGTCGACTGTAATACTGTGGCTAATGAAGAAATTTAGACGAGGAATTGGATGGGGGTGGAGGAAATGCAGTGCTCAGATAAACGAGTAAAAATATCCCCCCCCTAGTTGGGAGATAAAGGAAGATGCCTCCTCCTATACTCAGGACAAGATACAGTGTAAACAAATACAGAGAGGTTAAAAACAAACTTCACACAATTCATCTGAATGCTTATTCTTCTTTAGCTGACAGCATGCAATGGTAATAGCACTAGCCAGGGTCAGGGGAGACCCCAGTTTAATTCCCTGCTCTGCCACAGAGTGCTTGTGTGTCCTTGGACAGGTCACTTTGCCTCTCTGTGCCTCAGTTCCCCATCCAATAGCTGGAACCGAAAACCAGCCACATTTAAATTGGAAATAAAGAAAAAAATTAATATTGAGGGATGATTAGCCATGCACCAAGCTACCAAAGGAAGTGGTGGATTCTCCATCACTTGATACCTTCAAGTCAAGACTGGGTACCTTTCTTGATAACTCAACACGGGGTCATTGGGTGAAATGTAATGGCCCGTGATAATCTACTGAAGGTCAAACTATATGATCTGGGGCTCCCTTCTGGCTTTAAAAAAAAAAAAATCTATGAACTCGCGATGGCCCAACATGAGGTTAGAATGCAGCAAAGAGGATGGTAGCGTTTTACATGGGGATAAATGATTACATAAGGTGCTGAGCAAACGAGACTCAGATCCCCAGTGTACCCAAAAAGCAGAATGAATGGCCTCCACTGTACAAAGGACGTTTGCCTCCTGCAAGACCACAGCCACTTACCCCCTTTGAGGTGTATTTTAAAGCAAACTCTTATCTCCTTAATTTGGAAAGTTAAAATGCATGTCACTGGGCCAGGCTTTTTCCCTGCTCCAAAGCATGTACTGTCATGCCCAACCTCTTGGGAAGAGGTTTATTTTCTTAACAGAAGCCAGTAAACAAACAGAAAAACAGTCTTAACTCAGTCCTTACATTCAGATTTCTGCTCTCCCCTCTCAGGGGCCTCTGGCAGGTTCCCAATTCTGACCAGCTCTGTTCCCTCTCTAGGGCAGCAGCCTCAGGGCTGTCTCGCTTGGCACCCTTGCTCCAGAGACCCCACCACAAGAGTTAACTCCTCTCCAGTATAGCTTTCCCTCCCTAGGGCACAGCCTATCTCACTAAACTCCTCCTCCCACCACCTTCTGTCTAGCAGGCCTTTACAGGGCCAGGTGTAGCCGAGCCCTCTTTAATTGGCTAGATTGGACACACCTGATCTGATCCAGGGACACTGGGCTGAATCTATCCAGAGGGCCCAGCTACCATGTGACATTGTCTCTCAATACGGATGCATGCTAGCGAAATTAGCAGCCCTCTTTTATCTATCCAACATACTATACTCAATATGGCTTTTTTCCCATCACTGGATCTGTGTTTAGTTGATTAGTTATTCATGTTTAAGGTGAGATGGCAAGTGCTGGAGTACAGAGGAATGATTGTGTACAGTTTAAAAACAGTTTTTTGTGTATTTGTTTGTTTGTTCTCGGGTTGTTTTTTGTTTTTAATGGGGGAAAACAACAAGGCAGTAAAATGTTAGGATTGTTTTCAGAAGTGATGAGCTTCTCTGCTCTCTAGTTTGCAGTCAAGGTGCACCAACATCTCTCTGCCTTAGCGACCCCGGATCTGGGTGTACAGAGCAGGGCAGGAAGAAGCATTTAGAGCAGGAGTCAAGAGTCCTGGGTTTTATTCCTAAATCTTCCATGGACTTGCTGCATGACCTTAAAAAAGCCACTTCACCTCTCTGCACCTCCATGTTCCAGAGAGGGAGAACAATACTCATCTACCTCCCAGGGATGTTTTGAGGGTTGTTAATTGATTACGATCCATGGATGACACAAGGACAAAGTGTCAATTCCTTAGACTCTATTTCTACAGGCCTCATAACTTACACAAGTGCTCTTAAAGACAATTTAAACATAGTTGTGGCCCAAACAGGTTCTAACAGCCTTTGGTCAGCCAGCGCTGAGGAGGCTAACCCATGTTACGAGCCGGTTCAAATGAGATGAGATCTAACCTGGGCCAAAACACTTTGATCCCTGTTCTCCAACCATCCTGTGTTGGAATCGGTTTCATCACATCTACATTTAAGCTGTACTTCTGCACAGTTCAGTTGTCAAGCCCGTATGGAAAGGCCCACTATGATACCAATAGTATAGTGCAGGAGCATGTGCAGGAATTTAAATTTGATCACTTTTCAAGGGGCACATTCTGTGCCCCGCAGTGGCCAGAGGAGCTTGCTCCATCCCCACGCCCCCATTGCAGCTCTGGGGCTGGAGGAGTTCTGTGCCCCCAATGATTATTGGGGGGGGGTCATGCCCCTGCTTGTCCCCTTCTTTGTGCATGCCCCTGGTATAGCATTATAATGTTGTTACGTGTGAATACAGTACAGAAGATTAATCACGCTTGTCTTACGCACAAGACTGGAAAGAAATGATGTTACAGAATCTGGGGTATCCAAAGGAACAAGGCAAGATCATGTTATCTAACCCCCCCAACTTTTAATGCAGCCACAGCCCCCTCACACAGTACCACCTGCCTCCCCTGGAGCTGGAGATAGGCAGCACCCCCCACTGAAATGACACTTTGTTTCACAATCCAATACCCCAGCCTCCTATCTCAAACCACACGCCCCTGCAACCCAGCTAATGGCAAGAGGGTTGCCTTTAGCAATGTGTTTTGTTCTCCTCTCCATGGACTTTTAATGTTCAGGTTAAAAAAATCAGAAGTCACAATGGACTTCAAAGAAAAATTTAACAAACTATGAAGTTGGGACCTCTACTCAATGGTCATATTCTCCCTAGTCACCCTAAGACAAAAGCCGGAGCATTGAATCCAATGACGAGGGAAGTTCCTGCAATTGACGCAACCTAAACCCTGCATCTGAGCACTGCAGAACTTTGGGGAAATGTACACCTGAGTATCTATGACATGTCTCTCATCACCTCATTATCTGAGCCCCTCGCTGTCTTTAATGGATTTTAGCCACACACATCCCCGTAAGCCTTGAAAGAGTCATTCCCATTTTACAGAGGGGGAACTGAGACACAGACTAGTTTAAGGGCAAAATTCATAAAAGCACCTAGGTGACCTAGGAGCCAAAGTGACCTAGGAGCCAAAGTGACCTAGGGGCCGTCAATGCCCCCTAAGTGCCTAAATCATTTTTGAAAGTGGGACTTAGGTGCTCTTGAAAATGTTGCCCTAAGTGATTTGCCCAAGGTCACACAGGAAGTCTGTAGCTGAGCTGGGAATAGCTCCCAGGACTCCTGAGTTCTAGTTCAGTGCCCTATACTAGATCATCCCATTGTATCCACAGCCACATCTGCTGTCTGCTGTTCAAACCAATCTAACGGGAACTGCCTGGAGAGTGAGACTTCGTCTTTCTGGTGCAAGAGTCATAAAGAAATCTGCATTTACGTTTTGTATGCTGTATAAATTCAACATTGTAATAAAAAGAGGTCTAAATCTTTACTGAATAATTCATTTTCATGCATAAGAAAGAAATAATGACTTCCATTATATTCCATCTCTCACTTAGTAAGTTCTTGAGATTGATTGGCTGGTGGCTTTCAGAAATCCCTGATCACCAACACTGAGCTGTGGACTGGCTTGCCTGTTCTCAGCTGCAGTTTCACAGGACAAATATTATTTAGCTAGTTTCAGTGAGGAACAATATATCAAGGAGCTCCAGAGAAATCAAAGATCTTTTAAAACAAGCAGTTTATTATTCTGAACAATTGGTCTTGTTGATGGAACACCTTTGGTGTCACCATCAGTGTTTACTATCTGCCAAGGCACAGTATGAGATGAGCTCTGCCAACTGTGTTGCAAGGCAGATGCACTATTCAGAGTGTCATGGTCCAGGGCCGCGGTTATAGAGTCCTTGATGATGGTTTGCAGAGAGTTGTCTGGCTGCACAGGGCAAAATTTTCAAAAGAGCTCGGGACTAGAATTTCTAGTGCTCAGCACCTAACAGTTCCCACGGTGAAAGTACGGGCAGATTTTCAAAAGAGCTAAGAGCTCAATGTGCACTTAATACTTTGGTCTCTTTTGAATATCTCAACCCAA
Organism: Chelonia mydas; assembly: GCF_015237465.2. NCBI lineage: Eukaryota > Metazoa > Chordata > Testudines > Cheloniidae > Chelonia > Chelonia mydas. The sequence continues at coordinate 8,986,518 of NC_051257.2, forward strand.
TTGCGGGTCCTGAGCACTTTTGAAAATCTTCCCAGATTGCTGGTTCTTGTCCTTATTTCCAGCTGCTCAATCACATTAAAAGACATTACAAGTACAGTCAATTCTAATTCCAGTGGAGTTATACGGGATTTACAGCAACATAGCTGGGATCAGAATCTGGCCCTTATTGAGTTGGGATAATTGTATATCCAGCTTTCCCATGTCAATTTGAAAAGAACTCCCTGGATTTGGTAGTGGATAACAAGGAGGTAATTGAAGAATATACAGGCCAGATCCATAGCTGTAATAAATTGACACAGAGCCATGGACTTCAATGGAACCATGCTGACTTAGATTTGCTGAGGACCTGGCCCTATTCTTTATTTATTTGGATACTGAAGTTTGTCCTAATAGAAGGTTTGAGATCATCTGTGTCGGAAGATTTCAGAATACCCCAATGGATACTTTATCTTGATCTTATTAAAAATCAGGATTTCTGTTTTAATTGAGAAAACAGCACTTTCAATTCTTTCAAAAAGAAGACTAAAATAAACAGTATCAGGACCATCTCTTAGAAGATAAGTGGGGAAAAACCCTGTGAGGAAAGATTTCAAAGCCTGCTTTGTTTTCATCGGCTTTGAAATCAACACACAGCCCTGGTAATTTTGTTTTTCAGAACTACAGTGCATAATTCTATTTACTACTTTCAGGCAATTCTGTATTTTTTTTTACAAACCCTTTAAACAGATCCTCCTGCTTTCCTCAAATGTGTCATTTCTCCTCAGGGTAGGATTTCAGGATGCAGATCAATGAAATTAAAAAACAGGGGGAAGGAAGGGTTGTTTGTTTTGCTGTGTGGCTTCTCAGATCTTGCCATTTGATTAGGTTCAGGTGACCATCTCACAGGCATATATGTTCAATCTTCCTGAGGGTTTCAGGAAGTTTTTTTGTTTACAGGGACAGTTTACACCAGATGAGGATCTGGCCTCTTATATTAAGCTAAAAATCTTTGAGAAGTTATTGACTAAACTGAGAGGACAAAGCTTCCTTTTCCTTGCACCTTGTGAAGGCAGCTGACCTACCTGAGCGCAAAGTGCTGCTGTCCCCATTTGGCACAGTTGCATGCCCACCTTGCACCAGTGGAAATGACTACAGAAGGTGCAGTGTGTGAGTATGATGTTGCAGCTAGACAGAGCCCTGGATGCTAGACCTTTGCTTCTTAAAATATTTCCACTGCTACTACCAACAGTGCAGTAATAAGATGGCAAATGCAGACACGCTGCTGGTATTATGAGGCAATGTTGTGTAGCATACATAGCACTGGACTGAGAATCGGAAGACCCGGCTCCTATTCCCAAGTCTGCCATTGGCCTACTGAGTGTGTTTAGGCAAGTCACTTACTCTCCCTGGGCCTCAGTTTCCCCATCTATAAAATGGGGAAGATGATACTGACCTCCTCCATATAGAACGCTGAGGATCTGCTGGTGAAAAGCACCATATAAGAACTAGGTGTTATTATTATTATTTTAACCAATACCCTGCTCAGTTCTAGACAACAAGGGGGTGAACTGGCTTTCTGTACCCTGTCTATGGCCTCAATCCAATGAAGCATTTAAGCACACAGGTAACTTTAAGCACATGAGTAATCCCACTGAAGGCATGTGCTTAAGTGAATTGATAGTTCGGGGCCTATATTAGCACACTCACAATTGCTACCAGTGATGGAGGTGCAGTTTTTCACCCAAATTATTTGTGGGTAGCATTTATGTCAGGAGTCTCATTGTCTCCCATCCCTCCAAAGTGGGAATACCAATACTTATCTGCCTCGCTTATCCACCTTGTTAACGTTAGCAAAGCTCTCTGAGAGCCTTGGATGCTCCAGGAGTGCAAACTAGTACAATTAGTTAAGGATCTTCTACCTTAAGTTCTCCTCAAAATCAGACTAATGATACCACTCAGTCAATGGATTCACTGGAATTATTTTTCCATATTAATACTGATTTTTCTATTGCTACCAATCCATTACGATGACAAAACTACCCTGGAACACCCCCAAAATAAAGACAAATAATGTTTGTACTCACAGCCCAGATGATGTGTGCAGCATTGAAGATGTGTTACCTTCTCCAGGGCACATTTGTTTTCCCCTACAGACAGCAAAAAATAAGGCCTGGTAAACAAATGGTGTGGATACAACACAGCATTAATTCCCTGACCTTCTGCATCAAGTGACTAAGAATCTCAATCTCAATTATTCCTTCCATGATGGAATCTAAAATAGATACAGCAAGTTTCACATTCTTGCTCAAAACCGGCCTTAGGAAGCTGGAATGAAATGAGCGAGTCCAATCATCTGGTACTGAAGTCACATTCATTATCAGCCTGGTGTCATTCTAAAAATTGACTGCAAGCAAAGGCGAGAGCCTCTATAATGGATTTTTGAAAAATGTATGTGAGTGTGTGTACATGCAATATCTATATATAAACACACACATTTGTACGTGTAGATTTTTTTTTAATTTACAAGCCTGGAGTGTGTTAGGGAGGAAAAAATTAGTCAATCCCTAGTGGCCATCATCAGAACGTTTTTCCAACAGTCGGATCAAAAGAGACGTGAGACATCCTGAAAGGTTCATAACCAAGAACAACACTGCAGGTTGTTGGGGTCCTAGCAGTTATGCAAGCTCTCCTCTGCTAATGAGACTGGCTGGGGAGTGAGATGGTCTGTAATGAGCTTCAGACATACCACTCAAGCTGCCAGAGCCAAAAGGTGGGATAGTATGTGTGAGAGAGGCCCAAAATAAGGGCTGCAAAAATACAATTAATCATGCAGGAAACTTAAAATGCTGTGGGGGCCATTCAGTTAGTGTAAATCTCTCTCTTTATGCCTTGTTTCATCATTCTTTATTTGTTATGTAAATAATTGTCAACCGTGAAAGCGAGGGTGACACCACATTTGTGTAGAAAGTAGGAAACTATGGGACTAAAATGAGTTATGTTCCTGGAAATGACGGAGAGTTGAGAATTACGGCAAGTCAGAGAAATAAAGTTAAAGGGGTCTCATCCAGCCACATGGTTTCACAATCAGAAATATTCTCATTGGGAAATATGGAGGGAATCAGGAGCACATGGGAATTGGGATTAGATTCTCCTCAGGCAATAGGGAGGGAATCAAGGCTAAATGGGAATCGGGACTCAATTCTCATTGGGATTTGGAGTAAAGGGAAATATCTTTTCTTTTGTTTCTAGTCGGTCAGCTGGGGAGGGAAAGGTGAGACTTTTGCAGACTACCCCACCCAAGTTTAATTTAAATCACAAAGGGCCAGACTCTGATACCCTTAATCACCCTGAGTAGTGCTTTACTCCACAAGCGTTCTCTGCCCTGACGAGCTCACAAAATAGAGATGACACATCATTGCTTGTTATGTTATCCATCTAATTCAGATTGTAAGCTCCTCAGGGCAACGTCCTGGTCTTCATATTTTAGCCTGCGAAGAGGCACTCCCACCTCACTATAGAAATGACCACAGCATTAATTACGGGTATTTACTGAATGAGCTTGGAGAGTTAAATAACTTATTTACTTCTCTTCTGTTAATTAAACATTTCCATGCATCTTTTCTGTTGCTGATCCAGCACACTCCACAACCCCAGGACATCCACATCAAAGGAAACGTCACCATGAAATCGCCCATGGTGTTTTAGAACTTCTAGAGGCAGGGCCTCAGCTGCTGTAAATGGTCATAGCCCCATTGTCTTTCCATGCAACTCAGAAGCCTATAGAAGAGGGGCCTGATCCTGCAAACCACACAATGGGCCTGATTCTTATTTACTCTAGGTCTCTTGACACTAGCTGGGGCCTTTAGCTTTATTTAAATTTGACTCCCACCAACATAAGTGCCCCTCTGCGCCTATTTAGCAACATCACCTCCCTGAGCAGCATACAGTCACAGCTGATGTAATTAGGTCAACGCAGTACCAACACAGACCCTGGCTGCTCACAGTGACTGCTGGAGTTCCAGAGCCATCCCACAATGCTCCACACTGACAGCTCAATTGGTGCACGTTCTCCGGGTGAGGACATACGCCGCCGACACAAGGATCAAAGTGTAGACACGCACAGGTGATGTACGTACTGCTGCAGCTGTATGCCAAAGCAAGTTAGGTTGGCTTAATTTTGTTGTGTAGATGTGCCCCGATGTGCTACAGTGGTGCAGCTGCAGCTATGGTGCTTTCGTATTTTAAGTGTAGACGCAGCCGTAGACTGGTATCGCTTGGTTCAGCACAGTGAAATAATTGATAATGATATAAAGCGCCTTATTTACACCATGTAAATGGGTGTTGGTTTCAGTGTAGTTGCTTCTCATTTACACTGGTGTAATGGAGAGAAGGATCCAGAAGAATCAAGCACACAGGAGATACTGGGGCAAATTCCCCCCTCCTCTAACTCCATGGAGTCAATGGAGTTCCACCGCCAGGGATGGATTTGGCTCCTCAGATTTTCTGTGTCAACAGGCATGGGGTAGTAAATAAACGGAAAGGCTGCAAGGAGCCAGTGAGACAAGGAGGCACACACGGCCTCTGGCCATATTTTAAATTCCAGCATTATAAGTCAAGATGAAATATGCCTGGTAAATGCAGCTATAACTAGATTAAAACACCATAACTTAATTCTAAACACATCATTATAAAAATGTAGATTAGATAAGCAATAAGAGCTGTGTAGAGACAAACCCCCAGTGTTTACTCACTATGGCTACATTATTAGTGCCCTATTCATGTACAGTTCCCAGCTCAGAAGATACCAAGTACCCAGCCTGGGCAGCAAAGCACCCACAAAACGTAGTTTGGTTTCATGCTTTAAGCATTTCAGGCCTTTTCCCTTCAAGCCTTGGAGTGTGTCTAAGCAATGCTCCCATTCCGTCTAAGATGTAAATCTTTCCTGTCACTCGGCCCCAACATTGACTGAGGCTCAGGATGCAATGGCTCCTACAGTGGGCAACCTGCTACTATTATTTATTCTATAGCACCCCAAGTGTGCTAGCAATGCCCGTGTGCACCCCTGGTTTGGGCTGCAGCAACCCCCACATTGAGTTTTCCTGCCAGGGTGAGGGTTTGTGCTAGGTCAGAGATATACACCCATAAAAGTAGAGGTCCCACCCCTTGACACCTAGGCCCTATCCCAGAAAACCCCTCAGCAACACTTGTTGTAGGTGGACAGTGGATTGGTCTCTCTGCTCATTGGGGAGGGTTTGGCATCAGAATTGGAGGGGTGTGATTTTTATGGCAGCTGCCTATGGACAGAATCTGTCAGAATGTGGTCTATGGAATGGCTGCTCTACATTCTGTTTGCATATCCTCTGCCCCTTTGAAACTTTACCCATTACTCTACATTTTCCCAGCAGGAATCTTGGAAAATCCTTGTTCATTGTCTCTGGCACCTTTTACCTACCTGTATCTTTCCCCCCCATCATCCCAGTATTTGAGTACCTCAGAAAGACGAAGGCCCAGATCCTCACAGGTACATGTTTTCAAAATCAATGAGAGTTAAATGCCTCAATACCTTTGAGGATCTAGGCCTAAGTGATTTGCCTAAGGTCACACAGGAACTCGGTGGCAGAACAGTGACTTGAACACAGGCTCTCAAGTCCTGGGGCAGTGCCCTAACCACTGGACAATCCTTCCTCTCCTCCTCAATTCTGTCTAACATCATTATTTTAAAAATAATTTCCATTTCTCAGTTTTAAAACTTAGACGTTTGAACCCTCATTGTCCCAGAATCCTGATCTCACTTAGACTTTTGGGCTAGCAAATGATCAACTCTTTTATTCCAGAGCCCCAGCTCTGACGTAGGGGTTAAAATTTCAGTGACAGCTGATTGAACACATTCTGAATTGGGACCTTGCTGACTTACTGCAGTATTTGGCTTCCTGAGATTATAAACCTGAGATGGTAAAGATCCTACCTTAACCCTCCCCTGGGGTTCTCTGTGATAAAAACAACTGTAGCTAACATTATGGAGTCTCTGCTGCATTAGGGAACCCGGAGACTTTCACGAAGATTCATTTCTTTCATATTGTTCTATGAAATTAAATGGGAGAGGGAAATCAATTTCAAGAAAGCAAAGATCTACAGCAGTAATTTAGATGTAAAGATAATTAAGCAACCGGGCATAACATATCTGTACCTTCTTGGCCAAAGTTCAGCTGGAGTAATTAGAGGTTTTTTAATCAAGCGATAGAAATAATTGTAATTGTTTTATTTTAAAGGAAAACTTATTGAAGGTAATTTAGTGCATTGCTAAACTTGGGGCTTCTGATCCAACACCAAAACCTAGGTCCTCTGTGTATCTCTGCATTGACATGCACCTGTGACAGGTACATACAGCCGACATAACTTTAAGTGTAGACCAAGATTGATTTTTTAAAAACCAGGTTTAAGTTAAACTGATTTAAACAACTTCTGTGTTTAGACAAACCCTTAGGAACAGGTTAAAACTAAACTAAAATAAGCCACGCTTAAACCAAATTTCAGTGTTGCCAACTCTCAAGATTTGATTCTGAGTCTTGTGATATTTGGTGTTGCTCACAAAGCCCTGTTGCCTGGAGTCAAGTTATTATGTGAAAATCTCAGCAGTCATTTTTTTAAACGTAAGTTTCTAGTCCTTGTGCTTGCGGAGAGAAGCTTGAAAATGCAAACCCCAAAGGCTACGGCACTAGAAGACAAATAAAAGGAATGTGAAGGACATTTTAAAGGACATGACTTTAAACCAATCTCATGGTTTTTTGAGACCTGACTCATGGTTTTTGAATGCTTGGATTTGGCAATACAGGTGTGTCTATACAGGCTTTCCACCCAGGTTAACTCAATCGGTTTGCAAACTCCCTTAAATTAAACCAGTGCGACTCGTGTGCATAGACTGGGATAAGCATCTGCCGAAGATGACACTCTCCGCATGCAGAGGTTTTTCCCAGATCCAAGTCTCCATATCATTTAAGATCCACGCTGCGGGATGCCATTCTTCAGCTCCCTGCTGGTCGGCAGTGCTCTTTCAGGGGAAAAAGTAGAGAAAGCCTTTGAAAGTTTTGTAAAATAATAAATGGAAATGGACAGTCTGTTGGACTTCTTCTTCTGGGCTGGGGCCATTTTCGAGTAATACATCATTAAAGCTCTGTTGCTCTGGTGATGTATTAGCCCAGTGCAGCATCGGTGCAGCGGTGCTCCGATGATGCATTGCTCTTCTCTCATAATGTCAGCCAATCACTATCGTAACGTCAGCCAGCAAGAACATGTTCAGGACAGCCAGTACATTTGAATTTATTATTTTTAAAAGTTTTGGAAACTTACCCTATTTATTTTCAAACTTGGTGGATTTCCTTCCCCTCCCTTCCCGCCCCCCCCCCCCCCCCCCATGGCTAGGATCAGCTGTGTAGTTATTAGAACTCTGGGGACCGGTTGTTATTCGCCTGGAAGACTTGGCAAGCTTCACCGCGCTGTGTTAGGTAAAAGTGGGGGATGATCTCCGGAGCAGATTGAAGACAAGGGAATGCTCACCGGGGTGTCTTACATTTTGTAGCATGAGTACAGCCCTGGGACTGGCCTCCTAGAAAATGGATGACCTCTGTTTATCCACAGAACAGGTGAGGTACGGATTGCAACAGCGCAAATGTCTCTCAACACACCACCGTGCCAGTGGGGACATGTGTTGCCTAGAAAGCTCAGGCCAAAATTTTCAAAAATAGGAGCCTAAAATTAGGTGCCCAAATATGGATTTAGGGGCCTAAGCAAGAGGCCTCATTTTCAAAAGTGCTGAGCATACCATGGGATTGCAATGGGAGCTGCTGGATGCTCAGCACTTTGGCCATTTAGTCAAGGCCCAAATGCAGGTACATACTTAAGCACATGATTAACTTTAAGCCCATGAGTTGTCCCCACTGACTAATAAATTAAACATTAAGTGCTTAGCTAGATTAGGGCCGAAGTGCCCATATACAGATTTAGGACTCTAACTTTCGGGTCCTAGTTTTTCAATCTTGGCCTCACTCTCCAAGGCCTGTTCCGTTTTGGTCTCTCTGCTGAAACAGCCACCAGGTTGTCATTTAACACCGGTCCCCAAGGAACTACACCGACCACCGATCGCAGTGTGTCCATGTGTATCGAGGAGTATGTGGGTAGCTGTTTGAAATTCACCCCTGTCCAGAGCTACAGCACAAAGCTTATGCACGACTTAAATCCTGCTTGGTTCTGAGCCGCTGCACTGGAGTGATTTTCACCTGGAGCAAGGAGTATTAGTTTTCCACCTAGATCTAAACAACTGCAGTCCAGGAACAACTTGAGGAGCACTTGAGAGATTCAGTTGCACTGGTCACCAAGGCAGAAAATGCCCTCATGATGCCTTATCATTCTCCCACCAAAAGGTCACTGCTTTCTTCTGGGCTTTTAACTGTCGAAAGGTGGAATCACCTAAATTGCCCAGCCTTTGATAATGTACAAAGTACATTCAAGTACAAGTTAAACAACAAAACAATGATCTCTCCAAACCTATCTTGTCATCAATTTCCGTTATGAAAATAAAGAACCACTGATCGCAGCAGGCGGATCACCCACACAAAACCCCATTCGCTTCATGGCAAGTGCCAGCACTGGATTCTGCGTGTCCCAGAATGAGTGACGTCACAGGCAACTCCAGGTGGAATGGGCTCTGGCCAACGGGTCAGCAGAGTATTCCTGGCCACAGAAAGGGTACAGGACAGTCGTCACCCAGTATCCTGGGCAATTGGAGCAACTGATCTTGTGCCTCCAAAAAGGTGCAGCAGGGGATAGGGGTCAGACACTAACACCTGTAGCCCATGAAGGGCAATCCCAAATCTCTGCTCCAAAATCATGCTTCATTTCTCTAGCGCAGGGAGACAGGGGACTGTCAGGCAGCTAGTTACAGCTCCCTGATCTTGCACTGTCTTCCCCACTGGTGGTTAGAGCATCTCTCAACCCTCCCCCTTTCCCCCTCCCTGCTCTGGCTTCCTGCCCATGTCTCTCTTTCTCCCAGCCTGTCCCATACCTCACCATGTTGGGAAGGGTGACTAGTGCAGGATCTGATACCAGCGGTAGATAGTCTCTATGGGTCATTTCCAAATAGAATCCATCCGCTTTGTGCCCACAAGGGCAGTGCAAAGTGGATGGAATGGAGGGCTGTATCATTTTAAAGACAGAGTTGCAGCATCCTCGACCACCAGCTTCTTGGCTTGTCAATAACCTTCACGCTGTTGCTGCTCACTGATGCTAAAGAAGAGGATCTTTCTCTCATCTTTTATTCCTCCTAAAGCCAAGGAAGATCTTCGAGCTTTCGCTTTGTTAGTAAAGCTCTTTACCCCAAATCACCCTCTCATTTCTGACCCTTTGTTACACATCTGCTTTGAATGAAGGACAGCGTGTAAAAATGATTTGTATTGTACTGACCCATCACTATCGCTCATCTCTCTTGAGTCTCGAAGGCCAGCGCTACTCTACCCTGCTGAAAAATAGTTTAATCACCTGTGTGAAGGAAGCATTACAAACATATTGAGGTCTATGCAGGCATTGAGGCATCTATGGGATTTCTTCATGTATCTATTATCGGGTAAATAGGCTACAGTGAAGATACTGGATAGACTGTTTTAAGTTCAATCTGTCTGGGAAATTTCACTTGGAAGATTAATAATACCAACCCCATCACAGTATTTTTGAGGCAAATCTCTGAACTTTCCCTTCCTCCTTACAATATATACCTGACCCACACTCTTGCTATTGAATCAGCAATATGTGGTAGCCAAGAAGTATTTGGTAGGTGACTAAAGTGTGGTTCAGTGGATTTGATTCACCTTTCTTGTTGGGTAAAGGGATAGCTTTTAGGGAAGACTAGGCTTGCTGTAGTTAAGGGGTGAGGTGTATTTCCTGAGTCCTTTCTGATCTCTAATCCCTTCTGGTACCATAACAACAATAGGACCCAGCGGTCCCAATCAGGATTGCGGCCCCATTGAGCTGGGTGCTGTGCTAGGGTAAAATAAAAGAAACCTAGCAATTGCCTTACCAGATCAGACCACTGGCCCATCTAGTGCATTATGCAGTCTCCAACAGTGGCCAATGCAGAGGAAGGCGCAAGAAACCCTGCAAGAGGCACTAATGGGATGACCTGTCCACAGAGAAACTTTCTTCTCCACAGTTATTTAGAGGGTGGCGCTTGAGGGTTTCTATCCTTTCTGAATGGCTTGCATTATTTTAACCCTTACTGCAGAAACCCAGATATTCTGTTGCCTCTATACATTTCCAATCCTTTTCAGAATCCTGTTAAGCTCTTGCCTTCAATGGCCTCTTGTGGCAAGGAGTCCCTGTCTGAAAAATTGACGAAGAGGCCACCTTTCTATTACCACCCAGACATTCTAATCTAGAGCAACAGTGTCTCGGTGAAAACAACGAGGAGTCCTTGTGGCACCTTAGAGACTAACAAATTTATTTGGGCATAAGCTTTCGTGGGCTATAGCCCAAATAAATTCGTTAGTCTCTAAGGTGCCACAAGGACTCCTTGTTATTTTTGCTGATACAGACTAACACGGCTACGCCTCTGAAAAGAGTCTTGGTGGCTGTTCAAAGATGGGGCTTTCGCCTTGCTCATACCGATCCACTCCAAATATTTCCTTGTACTGATTTTCCTGTTAGAAGATCCACCTCATCTCCTCACAGGGCTGTATGAGGGCCAGCCCCTTGGATAATGCAGCTTCTGACTCAGAAAGATGGAATCTCTCCTCCAAGTAACCCCTCATCTGACCTGAATGAGAGTTCTTATCCTGGGGGGTGGGGGCAGCCCTGTCTCTCTGGAGGGCTGGGAGTCCATTCCCAGCACTGTTATACCCATCAGTAGTAGTGGTGTTGCCCCTTCGCTGTCAGAACCACCCAACCCAACGTTCTGTGGCCTAAAAGTTGGGATCTGGGAATAAAAGGCTTTTAGGGCCCTCAAAGGCATAACCTAACAGAAATAGCCACCCACATGTGAATACCACGAACAGCCTGGCTGCAAAGGCCAGTTGCAAAGCAATGCATGAACTGAGAGAGAATCCTAGAAACAGGGCATAAATGAGAGGCAGTGTGATCCAATGGATAGGGGCACTGGACTAGGAGTCAGGAGATCTGGGTTCTGTTAGGGGCACTTAATTGTTACATGACACTGGGGAAGTCACTTCATCTCTGTTTTCCCCTCTTGTCCTGTGTCTGTCTTGTCTATTTAGGCTCTAAGTTCTTTGGGGGCAGAGACTGTTTCTTGCTATGTGTTTGTACAGCACCTAGCTCTCTGGGGACTCTATTTAATAATTCTACAGTAGTGAAGAATCAGAAGCCCACCACGGGCCCTTTGTGTTTGGACTATTTTGATGATCACTCTGACATCTCCAACCAATATGGCCCTGATAACCAGGGCTGAGAGCCCACCAGACAGGTTGAAGTCAACAGTAGCTGCCGGTGCTCAGCACTGCTGAAAATGAAGGACTTTTCACTTAAAAAAAGTTTAAAGGGAAAAGTTTCAAAAACCTTTATAAAAACAAATTCCCCATCTCCACCCTCCTTTTCTGACCTTCCCCTGCCGCTGTAGTTTATTATAGATGCAAGGCTGCTGACTTAGATCAATATGGAGGCAAAATTTAGCCTTCATGTCCCAACAAAAATGAACTGTAGAAAAGAACCCCAACCCACACTTCACTGAGAAGTAAATAAGACGGCAAACTTGATTAGAGTTTCATTACTGTAGCTTTGCTGCTCTTTGTCAGGGACTTTTCCCAGGCAAAATTGGAGAGATTATCTTGTCTGGATGTTATGAAGTAGCTAATCCCTTCCGCAAGTGGAGGGGAGCCAACCCTTCAGAGCAGGCCAGGAGAAGTGCAAATGTGGGGACAGCTACCTCCACCAGACTATCCATCCAACCCGCCTTCAGCCTCACAGGCAGCCTTCTGCAGGGGCTCTGCAGGAATCCAAATCCATCTTTAGGGACAAAGAAGTAGGAGCAGCCGTGACCCATAAGGTGTTGCCTTCCCCACCCCAGGTATATGGGGCAAACCCGAGCAAGTTACTGCAGAGAGAAGGCTGCCTCTGCTCTCACTTACATGAGCATAACTCTACAGACTCCAGGGGAGGTTATTCCCCATTTATAGAAGCAAGTGACAGGACATTCAGGCTCAGAGTCTGCAGTAATTTGTGGCATCCCCTCTGGCTCAGGGAACAATATCTCCCCTGCACCTCCTCCCCAGGAGCAGTTGTAGCTGGGGGATCCCTTGGCAGGGACTTAAAGGAGCAGGGGGTGGGCAGGCAGTCAGGCAGCCGTGCACAGACAAGGGGCTACTGCATAGATTGTCCTTGTCTCCTGCAGAGCCGCAGTGAATCTGCAGGGTTTGGCAATGGAAGCCCCACTGGGGAAATACATACACACACATGCCCTGATGCAATAATGCTGAAGAAACTGATGTTTCAGTTGTCCTTGGCTTCACTCTGAAAATGTGGTTCCCAACCTCTGTGGGTGATGGTACCAATTTACGCACAGACCAAGCCTTCAGCTGGGCCAGGCAGTGCCCGCTGCTTCTCATTCAGCTGAGCATCTAACCATAGTGTTGTTTGGGCTGCTCCATATCTTTGTCTTGCACTCGCAGGACAATGCATGCGCCATGAGAGCAGGGGCGCCCTGGGGCCCGGCTCGAAAACTCATCTATCAGGGCTTGTTTACATGAGTTATTCCGTAATAGCTATTTCAGAACAGCTGCATGTGTGGACACTCTTCTGGAATAAGATTGCTTTGCTCTGAATTAGTTTAACCCACTTTAGAAGTGTGAAAGGCTCCCATGAGCTGGGCATACGCCAGACAGGAGCAGAACTCTGATGAGCTGCATGGGAGTTTGAGCTCTAAGGAGGGAGTGGGGGGCATCGTTAGTATGCTAACAGGGACCACGCTTTCTGGCTTTTAATGAGAGCAAGCAAATCCCATCCTGCAGCTCTTGGCTACGTCTCGCTGTCTCCTTTGTTGTTCATTGGAAACAAAAGAGAAAAGGTATTTTTAGAAAAGGAAAAGGCCGCTGTTTAATGTCACTTTGCAAAGTCTGTTCGCTCAGTCCCAGGGCTTCTTGCAGTAAACACGGGTCGACAGCACAAGCAGAAAAACACCTCGTTTTCTCAATAGCTTTTACAAACAACCTCAGTGTGTTAGGAGCTGGGGGGCACTTCCTTTTTAGCATCAGGCCTCCCTAACCTCACCCAACTGCTCCCTTCCCCCTGGTGCTTCATAGCAGGGCCCCTGCAATAAGAAATGAACAACATTGACAAGCTAAATGCCTCCCTTCAGCCAAAGTACTCTTCAAATTTGAGAGTCAACGTCATTATGCTCATATTCTAGATGGGGAAACTGAGGCATTTGGTGGCAAAGTGACTTGTGCAAGATCACGGAGTGAATCAGTGGCAGAGCCGGGAATCTAACCCAGCTATCATGGACCGCACTGTCTCTCTGCCTGCCTTTCAGATGAGGACAGCTTTGATAGCCACGCAGATAGATACTGGGGACCTTTGACGCAGGGATATGGCAAGATTTAGTTCCTGGCATCTTGGAAGCTGATATTTCCAATGGTAACCCCACTATGGACCATGTCTGTGTATAACAGACTAGGCAAGACCCTCTATGTGCCCAATCCACAAAGAATATGAATCTGCGAGACCTGCCTGCTAAGGGACTTACTGGCTCATGCTTTAGCTTGGGAGGTCTCGGGTTCGATCCCCCAGTGAAGATAAAGATAATGGTCATTATACAATAACAGACTATTATGGAGAGCATTTGTTTTCCAGGCTATGAGCCTCCTTGACCAACAGGTGTCACTGTTGAAACAACTCAGATTCTTTTCTTCTCCCAGGAAGAGGCAAGCAGGGAAGCCTTGTCAACCTGGGAAAGTTGCACTGATTTCACTAAAGGTGTCATTTTCAACTGATTTAATAAAGCAAGTGCAAACTCCTGTGTGGATGTTCTTAGTCTGGATCTTCATTGCAGAAATAGGTGTGTTTTTTACATCAAGATAGCAGGCTCTGTAGTTTTTATCTTCATGTAGCTAGTCCTTGCAACCCCCAGGTTCAGGGTATGGAGTTACCTTGACTAGAGGCATCGTGGTAAAAGCGATCTGTGCCTCGTCTCTACGAGGATTTTACACGAGCTGGCTATCTCAGAGTATAAACACATCTTTTCTGCAGTGAAGACAGTGCCTTATTCTGGTGGGAAAGTGGCTGCTTCTATTCAGTTCAAACTGATTCCTAATCAACTTGAACTAAACCAAAATAAGCCTGGTTTAAATAGAAATAAGTGTGTCCACATAGGGCCTTGCAAAGGTTTAGCTATATCTGATTAAAATCACACCATGCATTAGACCAGTGCAACTTTCTCATGTAGCCAGCCCTGACCCATTCCTAACACCTTGCAGCTCAGCTGAGCACTCAAGATGTGGATCTCAGCTATACCAAAGAGGAAGCAAAATCTTTAATCATATTTGTAAGCTAGCAGCCCAGGGCCAAAAATCAACTTCTTGTCCCTTTACCACAATGATACGGGGTGGGGAGGGGGGAGAAAACAAATGATATTTTATTTGCCCATCAAAAAAAGTAGCTCGCCCCAGGTGAAAAGGATTTTGCAAGGTTGGGGAAATGCAAACGGCTGCTCAACCTGGAGCAAACTGACCAACCACTCAGCAGATTTAGGTTTTTCAAATGGTAATTACTTCTTTTCAGTAGCGAGCGACGTGTCCGTTATGACCAAAAAAGATTTTGCTGTTTTGACGTCGGGAAATCTACAAGTCAAAGGTGAGGGGATGACTGCACAAAGCAGCCAATATTAAAAAATCACAATCTGGCAAGCAGCAGCAGCCTGTGATTTCTGGAAGAGCTGGATTGCCAATCATTTTTATACCTCTGCGCTTTAAATAGCAATAATGGGTTGACTGTGAAATTGACTGTGCTGATGTGGTTTTGCTCCACACTATTAAAATACAGGCGTCGGGACACATATTACATATTTGTGATTCTTTGGAGACATTGTTGGGGGAAAATGTAAACTCAAATGGATATTTGAGGGGGGGCGGAATTAAGAAGCCAGGAGAAAGGGAGAACTGGTCTCTACACTATCAGAGCTATAAAACACAACCAGGAGAGAATGTTGTTTTGGTGGACTGGATGTTTTCAGGACAACTTGCAGTTATTTCAAAATCATTGGAATTTATTAGTGGGAAAATATTCATAAAAATATGTTTCCCCATGCGTTTCCATTTTCTTGGCTCACGGTTGGCCTGTCCCAGACAGACATCAAAAACCCAAAGAACAGACTGAAGCCAAACCAAGCCCCATCGCTAGCTAAACGGAAGAATTCACACACCCCTCCCCCGACTGCATGCAATAATAATGGTAATGATAACGATGCTGTGCTTTTATATCACGTGTCATCCAAGGATCTCAAAGCGCGTCACCCATTTTAGAGATGTGGCAACTGAAACACACAGAGGTAAAATGATTTGTCCAAAGTCACACAGCAGGTACCAGTGCCACAGCTGAAACTAGATCCCCAAATCTCCTGACTCCCTGCCCAGTGCCTAGTCCATTGGACTCTGCTGCAGGTGCTTCCCAAGGGCTTTAGCCTTCTTTGGAAGACTCCTGCCATGACCTCCGTTAGCATCAGGATGGAGAACTAGATGGGTCACTGGCTTGTTTTGCATGATAGCTTGTCTATTCTTACCAATCTAGTCAAGAAAGATGTCTATGAAAGGTCCAACAAACACACCCATACAGCCGGCTGATAGTCCTCACTGTGGCTGGATTGTCATCCATTCTCTCTCTACAGATGGTACTGTCTCCATACCATGAGTCCTCCACTAGGAGAGCCCTCGCTGACCCAATGGCCAGGCTGGTTCCAAGTTAAAACAGCTGAGCCTGTATTTACTTCTCTACATCAGAGATTCAGGAGAGCAGGTGCGGGGGTGGGGACGGACGGACGGACAGTCAG
The DNA here is from genome assembly GCF_015237465.2 of Chelonia mydas. Lineage (NCBI taxonomy): Eukaryota > Metazoa > Chordata > Testudines > Cheloniidae > Chelonia > Chelonia mydas. Next base: position 9,002,533 of record NC_051257.2, read on the forward strand.
CCAGCATGTCTCCATCTGATCTGAGCTGAGAGGGGTGCTGGGGAGACATGCAGGGCCTTTGTGCAGATGACGCTAGCTTCCAACAGATCTTGGGGGATCCAGAGGCAGGTATTAAAACCCCACAGTAGGCAGACGTGGGACCATCTCCTTCATGAGCCTCTCAGAGCTTTCAGCAAATCAGTGCAAATTCCCACAACGCACAGCACGCTGGCTTTGCTATTTTGTTACCCACGCAGGTGCAAGTCAAAAGAGGAGCCGGTCAGCTCAGTAGGCCCACGGTAACTTCAGTGGGAGCTTTGCCTGCACAAGGACATTGGGATTTGAGTGCTAAATCCTTAGCCCGATGTTGCTTTGTGTGTAAGGGCGTTTTGTGTCTCTGAATCAGGCAGTCATTATGCACTCTGACAGACACACAACTCTTTTTTGGATGAATAGATCCCTTAACCTAGGATTTTACAGCCCTATTTTTATATTATATTATATACACACATATACATATATACATATATACATACATATATACATACATATATACATACACACACACACACACACACACACACACACACACACATCCACATACAGCGTATATCTGTATAAAAATACCTGATCCATTTGTGCATAAATATTATACTCCTGAGAGGGAAAAATATGATGTACTTGGGGGGCTTTTTCTCCCATCTAAAAAATTATTGCATGATTCATTAATCCCCTCCTCTATTCCCTACCAAAAGCCACCCCCTCTGTCTTGTCAACATATCAACAGCCATTTCTCAGTCACACACTCCGGGTACCAAACTTCTGCAAAGTCATTCAAGAACAGGACATTAATATCAGAACATAAGAATAGCCATACTGGATCAGACCAATGGACCATTTACTCAGAATCCTGTTTCTGACAGTAGCTGGTGCCAGAGGCTTCAGTCAGTGAACAGAACAGAGCGACTATCAAGTGATCCATGCCACCGGCCAGTCCTAGCTTCTGGCGGTCAGAGATTTAGGGACACCCAGAGCATGGGGCTGCATCCCTGACAATCTTGGCTAACAGCCATCGGTGGACCCATCCTCCATGAACTTATCCAGTTCTTTTTTTGAACCCAGTTATATTTTTGGCCTTAACAATCATTCCCTGATGCTGCACTGTGTGAAGAAGTACTTCCTTATGTTTGTTTTAAACCTGCTGCCTGTTCATTTCATTTGGCAACCCCTGGTTCTTGTGTTATGTGGAGAAGTAAATAACACTTCTCTATTCACTTTCTCCACACCCGTCATGATTTTATAGACGTATGTCATATCCTCACCGCACCTGCCCTCATCACTTTTCTGAGCGGAACCGTCCCCATCTTTCAAATCTTTCCTCATATGGAAGTTGTTCCATACCCCCTAATCATTTTTATTGCCCTTCTCTGTACTCTTTCCAATTCTTTTTTGAGATGGGGAGACCACAAGGGCATGTAATATTCAAGGTATGGGCACACCACAGACATTCTCAGCAGTACAAAGATCATGGATTTAATATGAATAAAAGTCTTTTACTTTCTGTTTATTCGTTTTATTAGAGTAGCATCTAGAGGTCCCAACCGGATCAGGGCCGCATTGTACTAGACACTGTATAAATGCAGAGTGAAAGAGAACCCCTGTCACAAAGAGCTTACCGTCTAAATAGACAAGACAGACAAAGGGTGGGAGAATAGCAGTATCATTATCCATGTTTTGCAGCTGGGGAAATAAGACACAGAGGTGTAAGGCCTACTCTACATTTGGAAGTTTAATTGATAATTATTTTGGGGGGGGGGGGGGGAGGTGTGATTTTTTTTTTTAAACCAATAGAAGCCCGAGAGTCTGGGTGTAGTTATACTGGTATAAAGGTGCTGTACGGGAATAAGCACTTTTAGTACTGGTATAACTGTTTCCACACTCAGGGAACTACACAGATACAGTTAAAGCAGCAGAGCTAGTGTGTGTAGACGAGACCTTATAAGTGACTTGCCCACAGTCACAGGAAATCTGTGGCAGATCTGGGATTTGAACCCCTATTTCTCTGAGCACCTTCCAGTAGTTTCCATCCAGTGCCCTAGCTATAAGACCATCTTTCCCTTTGGAAACTGTACTTTTTAACTCAGCTATAACGGTTTGTTGATATCAATCAGAGGCTAAAAATCTTGACTGTGTGTTCCAGGAAAACTCTGGAAATGAAGGAGCCACACAGCAAAGCAAACAGAAGCGATGTCACTTTGAATGCTAACTTTCTACCCTTGTCCCAAAATGCTGTAATGCCAGCACAATATAGAGAGTCACAGGATGGAGAGATCTAAATCGAAGGCTAGCAGAGAGTGCAACATAATCAAAATAAAAAGCCTTGGAAAAATAACTTAAAAATGTTAAAATTAGAAGAACAAAGACTTCAGATGTGAGCTGGAAAATGGATTCCGGTGACAGGAGAAAACAGGCTTGGCAGCTAGATGCAAAGCCAGTATGTTTACAGTGATTAGTGACACAGAGGAGGTGGCAGGCAAGATATTGATTTCATAAGCAGATGAGCGAAATTTTGAATGCATTGGAGCTGCTGATGGAAAAAGAGGTGGATGGCGAGAGATGGGAATGTGAGAGAAACAGCTGTGTACACGGAGATGCATGAGATGTTATGGAAAACAGAAGGTCAACATGATCCATGAAACTCAAAAGAAATAGGAGCTTTGGGGAGAAGTGGGCATTGCTGGGAGACAGCAGATGTTTTCATGCCAAGACAATGATAGACCAGTAATTACAGACAGAAAGGACCTCCTGAATAGTGACAGAAAAAAACAAACAAACATACCAACATAAAAAACAAAACAAACCCCCTAAACCCAGACATATTTGACTGACAGCTGTAAAAGGATAAAAATAGAGCAATAAGCACTATCCCTTCTGTTACACAGAAGATGGGCAAGCAGAGGGATGAGGGCACCTATTTCTAACAAAAGAGGAAATACTAGCCAAGAGGTCATATTACTAATGCAAACATGCATTTATACGTCACCTTTCCCACAAAATACAAACTGAGTCTCTCAGCAGTCCTGCAAAGGCAGTTCCAGGTGGGTGATCTGAGGCGCAGAGAGATTAAGGCTGGGTTTTGTGAATCTGAAAATCCATTTTAAAGGATTCGTCCAAGGTCGCAAAATGAGTTTGTGGCAGAACCGGGAGAAGAACATTCACGTAACCGCTCTGTGGCCCTGATTGCATTAGGGAAATTTTCAGCTCAGCTGGTGTTAGCAACATTGGGACTCCTAGTATAAATTGGCTGCCAGCTCCCAGAAGCATAACACTGTCTCCCCTTACCCATTTTCAAAGGACGTCTAATCAGCTCGATGTTCCAAACGCATCCGGCAACCTAGCTACGCTAACACTGGTGATGCTTAAAGTTTTAAAACGTTTCCCCATTGTTGACAGGGCCTACAATAGCAGCGTTAACCCACTTGAGTTAAAGTAACAGTGAAGATCTGTTCTATAGGCTTGACCTCAACCTGCTAACCCAAGTTAAAAGCTGAGTTGCTGTCTCTTCACTACCATTTTAACCCAAGTTAGCCAGCATGGGTTCACTAACCTGAGTTAAGAACACACCTATTTTTGCAGTGCAGACATAAGATTTCTTACTGTTGAATTGTAGGATTTTTTCTGTAAGTAATCCAAAATCCATATGATCTTGAAAACAGCTGTACATCATAAGGGAGTGCCCAGTGGTCTGGATTTGGGGTTATTTGATTGTATAATGTTTTCCACGTTTCTATTTATATCAAAAAGGAAGAGGAGCCCCCAAAACAAAAACCTCAACAATGTAAAATCAAAGACAAAGTAAAGAACAGAATAGGCCAGAATGGAATTTGCAATTGTTTGGTTTTTTTCTGAATTAAAAATCACACTCCGAAGTGAAATAGTTCCATAAAAGTGTGTAGACCAGGCCTAAGAGCTCCTGCTGGGGTCTCTGCCTAGTTGTCAGTATTGACAAGAGGTTTCCCAGGGTGCAATTGTCCCCCACCCCGCTGTCCCAATAAAGACAGGGAAGGCTCTTGGCCACTGCAGGGCTTTTTTGCACATTCTCGCCAGCTTTACGATTTCACAGCGCGCTTCTCAAACCTGAGCCCGCCCAAGCCTGCTGCGAGGCAGCTCTGCTCATCCTCATTTCACACATGTGGAAACAGACACAGAGCTGGCCAGGCAAACATTTCCTAACCTGTGCGTGTGACGTTACGCGCCTAAATCTAGGGACTTAAACAACAGCGCCTGATTGACATCGGGGTGGGGGGTTCTGGGCATTTCTAGATTCAGGTGCTTAACTTTAGGCAGCTGGGTTTGAAAATTACGGCCTACGTGACCTGACCCAGGCCGCAGAGGGAGTAAATGTCAGAGCTGGGATTAGTCCCTTGCTCTCATTCCTTTGCATAGTCCGCTCAGACCCCACTCACACCCCGAGTAGCTGCCCTGGTGGGCAGAGGTCACTCTGGCAGCTCAGCAGAGGAGCTGGCTGAGCTGCATGGCGGCCGGCTGGTAAGGCGCTCCTGCCAACAACAGTAGGTTAGCAGCACTGTCCTCTACAAATGTGACATGAGCTGGGGACTTTCCAAAACTCCAGACCCCACAGCTCAGTGCTGAGTGGCTGGGAGGCGAGCAGGAATAACCAGCGACCTTGGGGGAAAGATAAGTGATGAGATTACAGCCCTGGTGATGGGTTTAGCGCTTTCTTGGGGGTGTTAGAAACCTAGGGTCAGAGCAGCGTAAAGGGGCGTTAACATGGGCAGCGGGTAAAACCCCCCCTGGGGGAGGCTAGCCCCCTGTCTCGCCTCTTCTGCCCATGGCCCCGCCCACACTGCACCCCCCGCTCTGCCCCAGGCCCTGCCCCACTTGGCCCTCCCGCCACCTCCCTCCTCATTCCCTCGCCTGCCCACTGCGAGACCGAGACCCACCCCCGCCCGCCGCCTCACCTGTCGCTCGCCACGTCCCCCCTCACCCCCTCAGGTGAGGGGGGCTGAGGAGGAGGGATACGGCAAGAGGCAGGGACCTCCGGCGGAGCAGGGGGTGGAGTGGAGGAGGGGGGAAGACTCACCAGGCAACAGTGGCCGGCGGTGGGGGCCTCAGAGAAGGGGCGGAGAAGGGAAGGGAAGAGGCGGGGCCACCACAGCCCAGGTGTCTGGTGGCGGGTCAGCGGCAGCTGCTCCAGGGGAGACTTAGCCTCCCTTGGCCTATTATATCCGCCGCCCCTGGGCATTACAGCAATTGGGAATCAGGCCCCTCCCCCCCCCTTTTTTTTTTGGTAACAAAAGCTGAGATTCTCCTTTATATTTCTAGTCCCCCCTTCCCCCCATTAGGAGCTCTGCAAAGGATTAGTTTTATTACTCACAGTACTGCAGTAAACTGTTAAACATAACATTACAGGCCAGCTCTTCAGCTGGTGAGCTGGGACACATGTAGCAGCGTTGGCTTCAGTGGAGTTCTGCCCCTTTACACCAGGAGCAGATTTGGCCCCGAGACCTAACAACGTTCAGAGGTTTTCTAACATGTTTCTGAAGACAGAAGTGACGGCGATCTCAAGGGTAAACATGCAGCATACGTTGAAAAGTACAAGGCCAGAACCTCAGCGGGTCGAACTCGGCATAGCTGCACTGGCTTTGGATCCTCACCAGTTGACAGCGACTGAGGATCTCGCCCAGTCTGACAAAACCCTCTGGACGATTTTCCTAGCTTTACCTCAGGCTAGATTGTCCCTGTGCTGCTCATCTTGAGGAGTGCCTTACTCTGAAATATTAACTTTTAAGTTTCTCTGACAAAAACAAGTCAAACTAACCTGTGTCAGATCCTAAAATAACAAATAAAGGGCACGAGACCGTGCACCTTTAAAGCAGAATCTGAACCTAAGTGTGGTAATGCAACTTTAATCCCTGCGAAGAACTCTGCCAGTCACGGGATCTGATCCAGTCCTGCAGATGGAAATCACTGGGCTCCTATCATTCATGATTATGTTTCTTCACCCAAGTCCAGGCCACTTGAATAGCTGAGTTTCCATTATACTCTGTAGGCTAAAATATTGCCAACTTGCTACCATCTCGCTGCAAGGACAGCAATGGAGCTGCGTGGTAGCTTGTTCTACAGCGCCATCTACTGAAACTATGTGGCCATTTCAAGATGATTAGGAAGGGTCAGCTGTTGAAGGTAGCGCGAGAGTCCCAGTCCTTCAGGCAAAACAACACAACTTTTAGTTTGTATTATTGAGCTGAGAACAATTGGTAGGCACAGCCCTTTTCAGGCTGGAAGAAGACAAAGTCCCTACCCCAAAGAGCCTTCAGCTGAAGACGACAACCCAGAGAAGGGAAGGGTTAGAACAGCAAGCCCATTGCACAGTGATGGGGAATACGCCTGGTTAGTTCCAAGAGTTTTGTTTAGATTTTTAAAACAATACAGGGTCTCTTTTCACCTGCATGCTTTGAGACCCACATCCAAATCAGCTCACTGAGCAACATCTCTCCCCACCCTCCAAGGTTATAATCCTCCTGCTAAGAGAGACAGGCCTTTGGGACAGGGATTGCCTTGTTATTGTGCATATGGCATCTGGCACAAAGAGGCCCTGAGCCTATAGATGCTACCGTGATACCATGAATATCAAGCCCTCAGGAAACACCTGAAGAAATGGAATTTGCAATGTGGCCGAACGGTCAGCAAACCAGGGCACGATCAGACAAAGAGGTGAAGCAAGTCTCAGAGTTGAAGGTTTTTTGCTCAGAATGCTGAGCCCCCAGCCCTGGGGATGTATAAGGAAAGGGGGAAGGGCTCCTTTTAAAAAAAAAAAAAAATCACTCAATTTCTCCTTCATAATCCATGCTTGCAGGACAGCGTGTGTGTGAGCGATACAGACGTCGCTCTCCTTTGCCCACCTTGGGTCATTATGATAGGTTTATCTGTAGCACTTAGAGATGCTGAGATCAGGGCCCTATTATGTTAGGCCCTGTATGACAGTGAGACAGAGGGCAATTGTAAGCCCTTTAGGAAAGGCCTAAATAGAGGGGAAAGAGGTAGATAAGTGCAGCCATTGGACCAAATTCACTCCGCAGCTCCATGGCACTCCCCTGGGGGTATCCTGGTCTATATCCTGGTCAAGCAGAGACCAGCTTGACACAAACCCACAGGAAGTGGGCTGCGTTTGGGAGGGGGAATCATTTCACTCCTTTGATCTGAGATGTTTTTTTCTAACCTGGTTCCCTGGGTGACTGTTTCCAACCAACTGTGAGAGGCCTGCACTGAACTCTGCCTTTACCTACCCCAGTACAAGCCAGAGTGCAAGGGCACCAGCATACCTACCGCCCACGTTTACACAACCGGCTGTGCCCGCACCTGAAATGAAAGAGGATATTTTGGCAGGAGCCGGTCCGTGAGTGGTTGTGGGAAAGGATTTAGGTGCACTCACGGGTGTAGTTTGAGGCGGAGGAATAGATGGGGCATTTCCCCCCCAAACCGTAAGCCTCAGGCAGGTGTGGAATTTGCCCCCACCCCCACATGCAGCCCCACTGACCTGATAGGAGCTGCCCCCCCAAATATAGAAGTCAAACTATACCTAAGGATACACTTCAGAAAGAGGTTGGATTTCTAGCAGCCTCCTGCATCCAGACTCAAACAGCACATGGGAAAAGAGACTTCAGGATCCACAAATTATGTTGAAAGCAGGTTATTTTCCAGAAATGAGAGGATCTCAAAAATAGGAACAGCATGAGACAGTAGTTCAAAGTCCTTAAATCAAGGAGACAGTCAAGCTGAGTATCAAAAATGAGCAGTATGACAAATACAGTTTTGTACTTAGGACATAAAAATTGCCATAACTGAACCGATCAACAATCCATTTAGTGCAACCTCCTCTCCCCTGATGGACGATACAGAGGAAGCCTTAAGTCTCTTGCAAAAGCACTATACGGCTAGAAGCATGAGACGTAACAACGCTTGTCATTTCACCCAAGTCTGTGCGACTGGAGAGACTACTGCTTTTCGATATAAACATCTGATTCTTATTTTTGACACCAAGATATTTGCCTCAACCAACACCTGGACGAGTGAGTTCCACACACAGATTCGACACTCAAGAAAAGGGAGGCAGTGTCATTAGGCATTTTAACCGTTTCCTTTTAACCTATGTCAGTCTGAAAAACACTGCTGAGTCCCCCTTGTATTTAACCCATCGTGGCATATAGCAGTATGTGTGAGTTAAAGCATATGGCTCCCAGTTTTCAGTGTTCTGTAAAATAGCGTGTTCAATGGGCCATCAAAAACTCCCATATTACAGCTGCCTTCCCTGTACTGCTCATTCCAAATACCTCTCAGACTTCTTTATTCTTCCTCTTTCCAAGCCAAACAATCCCAGCTTTCAAAACCCGTTCCATTTTTGCCCTTTTCTGCTTCTAAGAGGCGACGGAAGCTGAACGCAGTACTTGTGGAGGTAAGGGCAGGACAGGGCATTACTTATGTTCTTTTCAGCATGCTCTCTAGCTCAAAATGGCCTCACTCCTAACTGGTGTGTAGGTGAACACTTGAAAAGCCTCACCAGGGCTGGCTGTGGGGCAGATGTTTTGGCAACAGTGGCAGGACACGATGTGCTTGTATTGTGCCTCCTGGGGGCGGAATGGAATTTTTTTTTTTTTTTTTTTAAGGCAAACACTGCCAATAAAGTTTCCATCTTCAACCAACGGTTCAGTTTCTTGCTGCTCTGTGAGACTGCTGTGAATGCAGCCACGGCAAGCCAAGGAGCTGAAATGCTCTTTGTGCTTTTAGTTTCTAACGCCAGGGGTCACATCCCAGGAAGCCAATATTAGACAGGGAGCTATTGTGCGCCACCCATTTTCCTTTATTTTTTCCTGCTCCAGGAGGCTGACTCTACTGCCCCTGCCACTGTAGCTGAGAACTGGCTCTGTTACACTGAGGATTTGTTGGAAAGAGCCAAATTCCTCCCTATTGTAACTTCACAGGAGTCAAGAGTTACACCTGGGCAGAATGAATGGAAACAGAAAAAGCTCTGGGGCCTAAGTCTGTCACAAGAACTTGCAGCATGTGAGTTCGGCAGGAGGCCAGGCAGAAAAACTGCCCCCTCCTGAAGAGCGCTGCATTCTGGTCTCGTTGCACACCAGCCATCGCTGTCTGCAGAGAAAAGCCAGTGCCTGCCCTGTTTCACTTGCTGCGAGTATGAAGCTATCCAGACGGAAGTTGTAAAATTAGGTCTCTCCAGAAGCCTCACTCATTTCACACATCATACAAACACTGCTTCTCTTTAAAGGGGAAGCCCTTTGAAGGGACAGTCAAAGTAACCTTGTTGGGATGGCTCACCAGTCTAAGCCTCGGCTAAGGCATACATAACACTCAGACCGAGGTTCAAAGCCAAGAACTAGACAGTCATTTGCCTGCCCCCTTTAGTAGCCAAAAGATGGGATCCCTCACAAAGCCATTAGTTGGGCCCCTAGTCACTTACAGCTCAAGGGTTAGCAGGATGTTTCCACAGCATGAAACCCATTACTGGAATATGCAGCCATGCGCTCCTGTAAAGAAAACAAAACCTTACTCTGCTCCAGTTGCCTGGATGCTGCTCCTTTACAGTTCTTTTCCTCTCAGGCTCCTTCCGTCCAGGGCAGATCATGGCCTTTCCATTCACTCATTTGCAGTGTGTGTGTCTCTCTCTACACCTAAATTGTCCACAATATTTAGTAACCTCTCCATCTCCCCTCCCTGTCCTTTAGTCTTTCCTCCTTCCTTTCTCAAGTCACCTTTCTTTCTTGGGCTTGGCTGAGCTCCCCTGGTCTCAGCCTCCTCCTGTTAGCCACATTTCCCACTGATTGCAGACAGCTGCCCCGGCTTCCTGACACTCTTCACAACTGCCCCTACTTACTGCTTGGACCTTGCTACTCAATTGTATCAGTGCTGGGATCAAGCAGCACTTTCCATCTAGTAAACCCCCTGAATTCCAGGCTTACAGCAGGGGACCCAATGGTCCTCCTAGGCAATACTGAGCAGGCTGCTTCTACATGTATTGTATCTGGGGCATAGGCCAGGCACTGAAGTGCTGTTGCTCAGGCAGGTGTCACTGCACATTAAAAAAAGGGCTACATACTAATCAGCTGGCATTCAAAAACAGCTCAGAAAGCAATTTCTAATCCTTATTAGTGCTGCAGAAGCCTTCATTAGGCCCATATGAGGTTAAAAGCGAAGTATTTTCCCATCTTCCCCTCTGTACTTCAATGACATTGAGTTTTGTCCTCAGTGTCCCAGTTCCTACAGATTTAAATGGTGGAAATTCCCCCTGCCCAAGTTCCAATTAAGGCAAAGGAGGATTCCCCTTACAGTTCTCTCTCCCGGAGAAGGAGGGGCACAAAACAAGATAGGAACTTCCCCCCCTATTAAGCTGCCAATAGCTGTTGGGGGCTGCAAACTTTTAGCACATTATTGCAGCAGCCAGGGAAAACACAGGCATTAAGATGAATGGCTAAGCTTCGTAATGAACAATTACAGCATAGAAAGAGTTCCTCCCCAGAGACACATGCTAGGAACTCTGGGATCCTACCCTGAGCTTTTAGAACTAAAAATCACCCACTGGCTTGTTTGACAAGGCTCTGACGACCATTAACTGGATTTTGGGAAAGAGGAGAGGAAAAAAAAGTGTCCCCTCAGGAGTGAAGTTTTTATTTTAAATAATTAAGCATCCAGCTTGTTTAAAGAATCAGCTCCCACCTCTGGTGAACTCTTACCAGCCTCAACCACATTTACTCTTTGTTTTTGCTGCAGCTCGTCAAGCTAGCCTCCTCAGCCTTACAGTGCCATGGGGAGACAGTAGAAAGGTTTCATCCTGCACAGAGGCAATGGAAAATGCGGACAGTTAAACTACTTACAGAGAAATAGGAAGATTGTTTCAGTGCAGCGTAAGGTGCAAATTGTTGTTGGGAGTCAGAGTAGCTGTGCCCAATAACCGTGCTATGGGAAGAGTAGCTTGTAGAGAAGGAGGTTGCATTGTGTCTATTCTGAAGGGGTCTTGAGTATAACTAAGAACTGGCCCCTTCTCAGGGTTGGTCTACACTACAAAGTTAGGTGGGCTTAACTACACTGCAATGTCCTTAAGCTGACCGCAGCCCCAGTGTAGACGTGGTGAGGTCAATGGAATATTTCTTCCCTCGACGTAGCTACTGCCTCTTGCAGAGATGGATTTACTACCTTGCTGTAGTATGTGTCTACACTACGCCTGGGCCCTTGCCCCATTTCAAATGTAGACATCCCTTCACTCAGTGGGTCTGGACCCGGGAAGATTAACTTCGTAGGGCAGCTGCTTTCAGCAACTATTTTTTAATACCTAGCCTGAGTACGACGCAAAGGGAAATTTGCAGACCTGAGAAAGCGAGCAGGATTCCTTGTGTACATCCTCTGCACATCAAAGATATTTATTAAATTAAAAGCAGCTACCCTGGGCACACACAGTGAAAGCTGATGAGGATCCTACAAATGGACGACAAGCTGCACAGACTCTCACACCGGCTTGTAACTCACAAAGTGCTGGTGGCAGGGGAGTTTCTCAGTGAAGAGAAACAGTGGGTGTGATCTTGAGGGCAGCAACCATAACTTCAAAGTGCTGTAAAAATACCACCAGTCTGCATGCTAACTGGGACGGATCTCAGCAAGGACCACACACATCCTTGCCCTGCTGAGATGCAGAAGATCAGAAAGCTCTCCACAGGACAAAGATCTGTCTTGGAGAAGGAAAAGCTGGCCTAGAGGATAGGACACTAGGACTCAAGAGTTAAGAGTTCAACTCCCAGCTCAGCCACAGACTCCCTGTGCGACCACAGGCAAGTCACTTATTTACTCTGCTTCAGCTCCATGTTACAGATGTGCAGCTAACAGCATTGCCGTACTCACTGGGGCATTGCAAGGATAAAATCCACTAATGAGCGTGTGGTGCTCAGACACTATGAGGGCCACGCAAGCGCCTAGACAGTAAAGGGCACATTATCATATTGCTCAGCACACAAGAAGAGTACACCTGCTAATTTCAGAAGAAACCACATAGCCTGCAAAACTAGAACCAGTATGCCTGGGACTTGAATCTTCACAAAACTCAAGGTAAGGAACTCCTTTGCTGTGACATGAGGTCACCTCTTTCAAACTGCGGCATAGCTCATATTTCATCTGCATGTAATATACTCTTCCCCCGATGCACCAGTGCTTACTAGACTGCACCGCAAGGTTTTTGCAGAGAATTTATTTTTAAAAAAGGAGCGTATAAATGCTGTGTCCAAGGTCTTTCACAAAACTTGATGTAGTGATCAAAGAATTCAATGAACAGGGGGTTTGAAGGTTCACCTTTGTGTGTCCCATTTAAAACCCATCACCATTTGGTCTCACCTGCCACTCTATCAAGTAAAGATCCCTTCCCACCAACACCTATACCACCAGAGGCCTGGAAATGAAGGCTCTTACTCATCACATTTTGATTAAGATGGCTTAAAACTGGAGCTTTAATTGAAATGGGAAACACATTCCAAGAGGATTTTTTGTTTTTTAGATTTAACCAAGCTATCAATTTTGTTTTCATTGGACATCATTATTGCTAACATTAAACTGTACACCCCCGAATAGAGAGAATTCATAAAAAAGAGAATACATTCAAACCATATCTGAATGGATCTGATCAAATCCTGGTGTAGGCAGCTACATTCATGTCTGCATGGTGGACCAGCATGTCAGCTCACCGAAAGTAAAAAACAAAAAACAAAAAAAAAGTCTCTGGATTGGTCTGAAAGATTCTCATTTTCCAAGGCTTGATTATACCAGTGCTTTCCTGTCAAATGTCTTCCCAGCCAGCAACAAACCTCAACTCAATACACATGTCTAAATGCAGGTACATTACAATATTTTTTTAATAGTATTAAGTTATCTTAAATTATTTGAACAAAATTTTAAATTCCACATTTGATATCAATCTAAAAGGGACCAACATAAATCAAGAGAGAGAAAGAACACCACTGCAATATCAATTCCAAATTGTTACTTTTTTTTTTTAAACAGATCTGTACAGCAAAGGAGTCAGTGATCACAAATCATACCATACAGCGATCTAGAGCAACGCTAATCCTGTACACAGCAGAGCAGAAACACTCCCACATTCGGATGCACCAAGTACGTCAGCTGTACTGACGGATTCCAAACCGTTTCTACTTACAGAGGACATTTTGGTGTGGAAAAAAATTCTTTTTAAGTTCCCTTTGTGATTTCCAGTGTTTCTCTTTTACAAAATATTACAATGATTTTATATATATTTACACAGACTTGCACAGCTAGAAAATGGTTACAAATTACAATCGGGTTTGGCAATCTTTTTTTTTTTTAAAAAATACATGATCTGGAACTTAGCAGATTTACAATCTATAGTTGTAGTGGTAATTCATCCTACGTTTCAAAGGTCTGCACAGATGAAGTTTTTTTCCCATGCAGCTCAAGCCTAAAACATTTCTACCAGGAGACATGTGCCAGGGTAAGTGCCATGAATGCAATTCATTTGTCTCCCAGCATCAGTAACGGATCAGACGAACAAAGCTTGTGCAAGTTGGTGGCACAACATGGAAAAGTCAATAGACAACTGAACTTTAAATCCCTTACGTATTTGATGTTGGCTTTCTAGGCAGCAAACCTATTTCTAAGAAACAGCCAACATCACTTTCAGAAAAAGCAGCCACTGAACCTCTGGGGCATCTGTGCAATAGACCTGCAGCTACAGTAAACACATGGTAGGGGTGTTTTGTTAGCTTCAAGCAAACCCCACTTTTTTTTTTTTAAATAACTCTTAGAACTAGGCCAGGGACAGGTTTTGTTTTAAAGCTACAGTATCTTTTTTATGGCTTTTAGGAACTCCCTGCCTTTCACTGAAATGAGGTATGTATTTCAAGTGAAATGGTAACAGTCAAGCAAACAAGTCTCAATGGACCACAGGGTTTTGCGCAGTGGTGTAAACAGACACGTTTTCCCTACAGGATTGCCAAACCCAATTCTAATACAGTGCAAAAAAAGGATTTTATTTTATTTTTTTAGAAAAAAAGGGTCGCTTGGGGCCTCTCAGAGTTTACTAGTAACTGTCAATCCACTGAGCAAATCCTCTTTCCACCAAAGCTCTGTTTATTGACACCACCTAAGGAAAAATGAGAGAGAGACAGATGAAGGAAATACCAGCCTAAAAGCAACAGTAAAAGAAATCCCCATAACTCAAAGTAGAGGTTTTTAAACCCACGTCTGGAGTCTATACAAACCAGAGCACTACATTTCTGCAAGTGTACGCACCTCATCTCCCATCATACTCCACAGCTGGATAAGAGGCAGGCCCGTTGCACTGTCATAGTTTGTGACCTGGAAACAGACATATGTGTTAGTATATAGCACAGCAGACAAGCTGGTGCATCAGTGAGCTGAGACATAGCTTTGCTGCTGTTAAGCTCTCACTTCTTGGGGCTGAGAAGGAGAACAGTGGCACAGTCTCCCCATCTATAAAATAAAGATAGTTGCCTCTCCTTTGACCATTGCTTTAAAAACTACAGATCAAGAGCAGCATGAGAGAGCTCGGTGTTATTACTCCAGAGAACACTTGGTCCGTGCTTGGGAGACAAGATTTCACTAGCACGAGTCCTAGTAGCAGGTAAGAGCTGAGTGTTTCCCATCTCCAGAGGGTTTCACTTAACTTTTGATTTATCATAGTACTATGGAAGTACTGTTACTTTAGGATAAGAGAATCCTGCCCAAGCATAAGCAGCACTGACCGTTTTCTAGACATTTCATATATTCCAGCATTATAATCTATGAAATACAAGAAAGGCTATTGTGATCATCTGGTCGGTCCTCATGTATATCACAGAGCCTAGAACTTCCCTGAATTCATTCCAATTTGAACCAGAGGATATCTTTTAGAAAAACGGCCAATCCTGATCTAACAATTGCCAGTGATGGAGAATCTACCACAACCGTTAGTAAACTGGTCCAATGCTTTACTACCCTCACCATTAAAAAAAAAAAAGGAGTACTTGTGGCACCTTAGAGACTAACCAATTTATTTGAGCATGAGCTTTCGTGAGCTACAGCTCACTTCATCGGTGAGTTGTAGCTCACGAAAGCTTATGCTCAAATAAATTGGTTAGTCTCTAAGGTGCCACAAGTACTCTTTTTTTTTTTTTTTAATGGTGAGGGTATTTTTGCGAATACAGACTAACACGGCTGTTACTCTGAAACCTGTCATTAAAAAAAAGTAAGCCTTATTTCTAGGCTGAATTTGTCTAGCTTCAACTTCCAGCCATTGGATCTTGTTATACCTTTGTCTGCTAGATCGAAGAGCCTGCTATCAAATCTCTGTTCCCCCATCTAGGTACTTACAGACCATGATCAAGTCACCCCTTACCCATCTCTTTGATGGGCAAAATAGATTGAGTTCCTTGAGTCTGTCACTTTAAGGCATGGTTTCCAATCCTTTAATTATTCTCATGGCTCGTCTCTGAGCCCTCTCTGATTTATCAGCATCCTTCTTGAATTACTGACACAAGCACTGGACACACTATTCCAGCAGCCATTGCACTAGTGCCAAATGAAGAATAATATACAAACCTGTGCAAGCAGAGGTGTACCTCTGGTCATTTCACTAACGGATGAGTCCGCTTCTGATGAAAAGTGATCCTCATCTTTGGAAAGAAAAGGAGAAAACAAGTCAGACATTCACAGGCTCATAGGTTTTAAGGCCAGAAGAGACTATTACAATAATCTAGGCTGACCTCCTGCATAACACAGACCAAAGAACCTCACTCACTCATCATTGCTATGGGCATCTACAGTATATGAAGCCGAACGAGATCACACTGAAATGCGTATTACAGAGGGTAGATGATGAACACTTCTCTTTTTAAAAGGATCCTAGCTCAGTAGCCACATGTGCATAAATGGATTCAAAGTAATTGCTAAGGACACTTGGTGTCTTCACATGTGGTAGTTTACATTAACGTTTCAGTTTTCAATGTGGCACTCCTGAGCCAAGGAAGCTCAGGACCTCCCTTGTCCTGCAGGGAGTTTAGTGAACAGGAACTCGGCACTATTCAATGGAATTTAATCGACAGGATAAGAAGTCCCTTGCAGGATGGGTGGAATTTTAACATTGCAAGCTGCACTCTTCGTTAATACTGTCTGTGTACTCTTCAATGACACTCCCTATGCTGCTGCAGATGTTGCAAGAGGTGCCTTATTGCAGAGTGCATGCCAACAGTGAACTCTGCTGCTGGTAGCTTGGGATGGAATGACTTTCGACCTTTGCCATCCATCCACAGCCTCGCCAGAGGCAAACCCTGTGCCTACCGCCCGTGCAGGGTTTCCTCTCCTGATACCCAGAGTCCTGACATCAAAGGGTGCTATCAGTGGGTAGGGCTAACATCCTTCAATATTGAGAACTGAAAAGCCTTTTAGGCACCTGCAAAACATGGCTGGATTTCTATCGGCAACAACATAGGAAACGTTTGTGGACAGAATTTCCCCTCCTCTCTGAGCACTGAGGCAGTTTTTAAGAACACTCAGAATGGTACATACCATCAATTTCAGTACGGGAATGTCAGAGGTTTGTCTAGTAGATCTGGGAATTAATCTGCATGTGTTTATTTAGTTACCTTAAAGGGACAATACACTTGCTATCTATCTAGTCCATTGGCAAAGAGGGGTTTAAAGAGTAGTTCTAGGTCCTCCAGCTGCCCTCTGGTAGTTCTGCCAATTTATGGTTTTAAGTTATATTCTTATTTTTCCCCTAACTCTCTTTCTCTTTCCATCCACAGCCGTGTGAAAAACCTGCACACTGAGTAGACAGGAAAGATAGTGGAACTAGTTCCACAGAGCTGGCAAAGGCAAAAACCAAGCAAGAAAAAAATAATTTTCTCATCCACTTTCTAGTCACCTCAGATATTGTACACAAAATGGTATGGAGAAAGTCTAGACAACTCTGGCTTCTAAACGGATGCCATCCTGTTTAACCAAGCACCATGAGCACCTATCATTAGTTTCTCTCCAGTGATTTATGTTACCTGAAAGCGGCACCACATTGTCTAATAAAACTTCTGCTCCTTGGAAGGGTAGTGTTACAAAATCAGACCTTAAAAGAGAAAAGAATCAACTTGAATAGAAGAACACAACTCTGCCCTAATTCCTTATTACTCTTTAAACTGATGATGGCTGATATAGCAGGAATTCATTTGCTTCAGATTAGTTACAGCTAAAAGAATAGACACGGTACGCATAACAAGGGTTTGAGCAAAATTCATACGACGACAGGAGCGATCATCTTGTGGCTAAGACATGGGAATGAGAGATTTGGGTTCAAGCTCTGGGCTCTTCCACCTAGTCTCAGTTCTCCACGTGCAAAATGAAGATGGAGTACTCCTTTTCTCCCGTCCTTCGTCAACTCTGATGAAGGGACATCGCTTACTATGTGCTTGTTACACAGAGTGCCTAGCACACTGGGGCCCTGACCTCACCCGGGTCCTCCAGGCACCACTACAATGATGAGATTGCTTCCTCATCTCGCCCACCACTCCATCTGTACAACGCCAGAGCTTCCTCATACTTCCCACCACTCATTCAAGCTTCTCCACTGGGAGCAGGCGTACAGACCAGGCCAGTGGCAGGCAGCCATGTTTCAAGCACTGTAAGTGTTAACAGTCACTGGTACCTTGTCTACCAGCAGCAAAGCAATGGCAGGAAATTTTAGAAGAACCTACAGCATGCCGAGGTAGGAAGCTGGAAGTTAGACCCACGTGCAGGGATTACGAGTGCTTCTCCATTTGTTCTCCTCCCAAGTTGTCTTCCCCTGCCCTGGCTCTGCACAATCTCATTATTCCATACCACAACGCAGCCGTGCAAATGGTGCACCACTAGGACTGGGGGAACCCGCTCTGAAAGGGCAACGTCTCTCCCTGGTCCAGCTGGGCACGTGCTACGTACGCAGTGCCTCATCGCTTCCCACCAGGAAGAGAACAACAAGTGCGTCATTCCCCAAACACACCCAGCACGTCACTACACAGGGACACAGTTTTCGTGACGCAGCCCAGCCCAGCGGATGGGGTATTGGATGCAGCATGTACGCCGAAGGTCTATTCCTGGTTTTGCTGCTGGGTGCCCTTAGGTACAATCACTTTTTTGTTCCTCAGTTTATCCACTACTTAAATGAGGATTACATTTGCCCTCCTCTGTGGAGCACTTAGACATCTATGGATGAAAGCACGATGTAAGAGGCAGGGGAGTCGGTGAGGAAGCCAGGTGTCCAACATGGTTGTACGCTGCTGAGAGAACCACTCCCCCCAATGCTTTCATCATACTGCGGAGACACCTACACCTATCAAGCCATTACACTCAGTTATGAAAGTTCTTTTTTTTTCCCAGTCAAGGGAGGAAAAACGTAGTTCCTGACCTGATTTGCCTGAGTGTGTCGATTTTAACTCTCTCGTATCCTCCGTAGTCCACATATCTGATCTCCACTTCATTGTTATCTTTGAAGTAGTCGACAACCTGAGCCCGCCACCAAGCGCCATCCAAGCCTGGAGCAGCACAGATCACACCAACTGCAAAGCAAAATAGGGCGGAGGGGGAAGATTCAGCATTAGTGCCTGTTTATAGAAGTCCCATTGGAACAGGCTCCTGTGTCTGCTGAGGAAGAAGAGCAGCGTAGGGGAGGACACGCGGCTACCTATCCACGCTGCTTTCAGACGAGACACCTAGCGCCCTGCAGCAGGAAGCCAGCAGGATCCAGCAGACAGAGCACTGGATCAGGATTTAGGAGTCCCGGGTTCTATTGCTGACTCTGCCAATGACCTCCTGGATGACCTTGGGCAAGTCAATGCGCCTCTTTGTGCCTCAGTTTCCCCTCCCACCTTTTGTCTTGATTATTCTGATCACAAGCTCTTCAGGGAAGGGCTGTTTCTTGCTGTATGAACGTACAGCGCCAAGCACAAGTATGGTCGGCGCCACTAGCAGCTGCAGTAACAATACACTTTTATCTCTGCCTTGCCCTGTATAGTGATATTAAGTCGATGTAGGACTAACCCCACCTGAAGTAATAAGAGGCTTTTAAACTCTCTAAACGTACTTAGCATGTTCAATTTTGCACTTTTGTTTGTTTTAAAGTAGCAGCTCAACATGAGTAACTTGAGCAAGGGAAGTATTCAGAGCGTTCGCAACCAACTGAATAGTCCTCTACGGGGGCATGGTGAGTCTGAGTGACGCTGTATAAAGTGGACAAACATCTGTTCTCCGGAAGGTGCCTTGAAAAGAAAAGATTCAGCTGAGCTGCGACCCTTCTGAACCACCAAGGAACCGCCACACACAGACCCACCCCCTCTCAATTAAACACCCCCTTGTTTAAAAATGGGTACATCATGCTGGCCCCATACACCATGCTGAACTGCTTTAGTGAGAGAGACGCACATACAGCAGAAACAGCCATGTCGGGAACGCTTCTCCCCCACCCTACAGTGCACACCAGCAATCTGGAGGCATTGCCAGAAATTATACCTCTATAAAGGAGAAAATGACAGTGTTTGATAGCAAAGAAAATAATCCTGATGTTATAATTAGGGTGCTGGCAGCAAACATCTTCAGGAATGCGCAGCAATGCTGCTCCCTGACTGACAAGGCTAGAGAGATAGATGAAAACACCAGCTATGGGAAAGGCAAATAAAAAACGCCCCTCCGCCCCCACCGAGAAACTGGTAACACATGCTTCTTGTAGCAATACAGCTCATTAGAACAGCCATACTAGGTAAGACCAAAGATCCATCTAGCCCAGTATCCTGTCTTCCAACAGTGCCAGGTCCCTCAGAGGGAATGAACAGAACAGGTAGGTAATCATGAAGTGATCCATCCTGTTGCCCATTCCCAGCTTCTGGCAAACAGAGGCTAGGGACACCATCCCTGCACATCCTGGCTAATAGCCATTGATGGACCTATCTTCCATCAGTTTATCTAGTTCTTTTTTGAACCCTGTTATAGTCTTGGCCTGCACAACATCCTCTGGCAAGGAGTTCCATAGGTTGACTGTGTGTTGTATGAAAAAAAAAAATACTCAAGTTCATGCTTATATTCATGCTAGCTCATGCTGTGGCAAGATTTACATTCAAAGCTTTTGGAGTAGTTTATAATTGGCCAGAGTAGTTCTGGTTTGAATTTACCTTGGTAGGAAGATAGGAATTGCCAGACTGGATCAGAACCAAGCCCCGTCTAGTTCAATATCCTATCTCTGACACTGGCCTGCAGCAGAGGCTTCAAAGGAAAATGGAAGAACTCTGCAACAGCCAGACGTGGAGTAATCTGCCACCCACATTAGGGCTCATCCTGACCTCTAATGCTTTGACCTTTGCTGAAGACCTGAAGCGTGAGCTTTAATACCCCCCCTTCCACAAAGTCTATTACAGGGGGCTTGCTAGTAGTTTTAAACACAGCTTTTACATTGATCTTCCACAGCGCCCTGCCCAATGTTTAGGAGCTACAAACACCCATTTATTTTGCATGTTATTTTCCCAAGTTAAGTCTCCGTAGAGGAAACTCACATAGCTTAATTAATTTGTAAATAATGTTATGTGAAGAATGACTGCGTCTCATTTTTACATAGGTTTTCTATGGTCTGACCCATGACAAATTCTGTCATAGAGCCTCATCTCTGGAGGGCCGGGCAAACTTGAGAACATGGAAAGCTTGTAGTTTGATTTCTCGGGGAGTGCAGGGGAAAGATACTGAAAAAACACCTTTCAGTGAACTCTAGACTCAAGTTACTCTGAAGAGCAGAGGAGAAAGTCTGCTAGATGCTACTAGGACAGACCGGGGACAGATCCCAGGAGGAGACTTTCTGCTTGACAATTCACGAGGAACAAAATGACTTGCCTTCTACTGGAGTTGGCAGAGTTGGAATTCCAGGCTGAGAATAGCAGACATACATCTGCTGGTCCAGACTGCGGAGCACATGGAACGTGGGGTGCGTGTGCTGCTGTACAAACATGTGTCCTGCGTCGATTTGGTTAACAACAATTACTTCTACGGTGACTCCATCCGGTAGCATGAGCTGCCACAGAGAGAGTTAGCATTACGTTTCCATTAATGTACTATTGCAACGTGAGCTTCACTCATTCCAAAGGTTAGTAATAAACTCAGTTTCACTGATACCTTATCTACTCTACTACAAAAAAAAAAAAAGGGGGGGGGGGCCTAAGTGATTCAGGAATTTAGAAGTGGGCTCTTTAGATCTTCACCTCTAGGAGACTAGTTTGAACCTAGGACTAGCTGACGGAGCGTCACTGTTCACATATGGTCTCATGAAGGGGGATCAGATTAGTGTAAATTCTTTGGGGAAGCAATTGTGTATGTTGTGCAGCAGCACGCACAATGACAACACTAAAGGATGCTATTTATCAGTAGGGCAGGGAGACTATAGGCAACAACATTGCAGGCTCATTTTGTGCCATCGTGCCAAAATTCCCCAACTCTGATCTGGTAGAAATCACTTGTTGGAGAAAGTAGTTTAAATCCATGCTCATCGGAGCTCCTGGCCTCTCTCCTAAGACTGCCAAATAAGTAGTAGTTTGTGATGGTGGTTTCGGAGATGAAGACACTTTCACAGATTTCCCTACCAAGTCATTTCACATAGGCCATTGCGCAGCCATCAGACTTTTGATGGTATGCTGTAACTTAGCTCACAACCTGAGCTGTATTGGAGTTTCCCTTTAAGGTTATAAACAGAAACCGAAAGGAGAAGGCTCAAAGAATTAGAAACATGCAGCCCCCTTGCTGCCTGTGGATGCAGATATAGGTATATATTCCTAAGCTATATTCAGCTATTTAACGGATGTTGGAGTCCATGGTGTAACCAGTAGGATCTGTTACCAAATGGACTGTCAGTTATAGACAACATCTGGAAAGGAAAACAGATGTGAAATATTGTGTGGACAGAGCGGAGGTTGATTACAATGCCAGATCTGAATAACTGCAATAAGACGCTTAAAGGGAATGTGATGCTACTGGAAAGTAACAATTCAGTATGATTCTACCAGTCACATGACAACCAATATATACAGAAACTGATTGTCTCAGTCTTTGACCATGTGGCAAATGGACTGTAAGAACAGAACCAGAATATCTCCTCACTCACAAACCAAAAACCCAAAGAGTTATTTCCTTGAGCAAACATGTCTAGACTGTAGGCAAAAGCCCATTATGTCAGACATGTAACTGCCAGAGATTAAGAATGTTTGGGTTGAAGGTTTGGGTACATTTTCTGAGTGTGTTCCGGGAAATTAAACACAGGGCAGCATGATGACAGATGGAAACAGTCTGACATGCAACAACCGCATCTGTGCTGATCACGAAAAGCACAGGACATTCTTGAAGGAATCTTTGTGGGGCTGCTTGCTTGTACAGTGGCTGCTATGGAACAAGAAGTGGTCTTTGTTCTCAGGCAAGGAGCACGTTTACTCCGTACATGCCCGGTCTTTCCAGCACACCCATCTATGGAACTGATGATGCCTAGTCATTGTACGATAGGCCTACTCAATAAGGCCATCCTTGATATTGGACAGTCAAAATGAAGGGAGAATGCAATGTGGCTTTATGGATACATCTCCTACGCATGTCCATGGAGTCTGTCTATATAAACGCAGTTGGCATGCTGCCTTGGGGCTTACCCAGGAAGTCATAGGGAGGGAATGCAGCATCAGTGATGGGGCTGGAGGAGCGTAAATGTTGGTGAGGCTCAGTTCCTTGAACTTCTTACCAATCAGACTCAGCGCTTTGTCCACATGATGCTGAGAGCCTGGAAGACAAAAAGACTGAGTCAAATCGCATGGATATGTTGGGCACACACTTGCGCCCCAGGTGCTGGAACGAGGGGTGCTGCCACTCTCCCCCTGGCTTGAAGTGCTTTCTATCATATACACAGGGTTTACGGTTTGGTTCAAAGACTCTCAGCACCTCCTGCGACTGTACAAATTGTCCCAGCGCCCCTGACCGGCGGCACCTTTTAACTCCTCCTGAGTGATACGATTACATACAGATCTTTCCTGTCTATACCAGCACAGTTTTTATGTAAATAAAACTGGGCCAAGATATCGCCTGCCATGCAATCACTGTGTGCTGGTTTCTGCTTCACCGAAGAGGGCTATTCAATGAGTGCTAAACCCCACATTAGATAGCTAAAACAAAATCCCCAGTGTGGCAGGGTTGTGTGTGTGTAAGTTTCAGTGACAGAGTCTTGACAGCTGATATTTTCAAAGCCATGCAGAAGATCCAGCTACATCCCTGCTATTAACTTTAGTGAAAGATGCATGGTTATATCCTGCTTTGAAAGTCTCAACCACACTCCGTGACCCAAAACGGTGTTGTGCTAATGCAAGGAACATCCCTTAAACTGAGGAAACACCCAACCAGCACAGCATCTGTCCATGATGAGCCAAGCACAGAGATTAATATAAGAATGGCCATACTGGGTCAGGCCAAATGTCCATCTAGCCCAGTATTTTGTCTTCCAACAGTGGCCAATGACAGGTGCCCCAGAGGGAATGAACAGAACAGATAATCATCAAGTGATCCATCCTATTGCCCATTCCCAGCTTCTGGCAAACAGAGGCTAGGGACACCATCCCTGCCCATCCTGGCTAATAGCCATTGATGGACCTATCCTCCATCAATTTATCTAGTTCTTTTTTGAACCCTGTTATGTTGTTGGCCTTCACAACATCCTCTGGCAAGGAGTTCCACAGGTTGGCTGTGCATTATGTGAAGCATAAATGGCAACACGTACCTTTAAAACAATTCAGTTTTAATATAGTGTCTATAGTGTCTGAGTAACCAAGATTTTTTTTTTTAAGTGATATTTCTTTGTACAGTGGCTCTTTAAAGATTCTGGCAAATGGAATATTTTCCCAGCTCCCCACATCATTTACAAAAATATTTTAGCACAAGTTTATTTTCAGTGATTTCTCTTATCAAAATCTACAGCAACTTATTTATGTTGATTACAGCGGTGACGAGGTTACAGCCAAGAATGGGTTCCATTGTGCTGGAACAGGCACTGCATAAGGGTATGCCTCCACTACAGAGACTATGCCAGCACAGCAGGGCCCTGGAGAGTAGACACAGGAACACCACATCCCTCAACAAATTAACTATGGGCATGTCTACACTTACCGGGGATCAACGCTGCGGCAATTGATGCACTGGACGGTCAATTTAGCAGGTATAGCGAAGACCCACTAAAGCGACCGCAGATCGCTCTCCCACCAACACCTACACTGGGGTTTTTTGTCAGCATGGATGTGTCCTTCAGGGGCGTGGTGGTTTTTATTTTTAAACACATGCCTGACTGACGCAGCTATGCCAGTATAACCCTCCAGCGTAGGCCAAGCCTGAGAGAGTCCCTGCCCTATAGAGCTTACAGTTTAAACCTACGAGGCAAAAGGGATCTAAAATACAGGTGACGTGAACAATCCAATGGCCGCAAACATGTTAGTTCCACTTTTCTTTGTTTTTGTTTTTACCTAAATCCGATCAGCGGGGTTGTTAGCAGGGGATTATCTAGAGGCTACCACATTATAGGCTACATACCTGCGCTAGCCACGCTCTAGCTAGCTTGCTGAAAACAGCAGTGAGCCCATGGTGCCATGGCACGCAGCACAAGACGGTATGTATCCGGGGGGCGGGGGGAGTCAGGCAGGCTCATGCAGCCGGCGCTGAAGCCCGCACCTTGGCGTCCTCGCTGCTATTTCTTAGCGAACTAGCTAGCGTACAGCTAGCACGGGTATGCCTACGTGCACTGCAAATCACAACCCCAGCTGCAGTGTAGACGTAGCCTCAGAGGAACTCTTGGTGTCTCCATATCACTGTATGTGCAGACATATGGTTAGGGAAACAGATATAGAACAACCTCTCTCTCACATCTCTGTAAGGCGAGTTTGGGAAAATGGTACCCCATAAACCTCGTCCAAACTAGGGAAATATGGACATTTTAAAATCCTAGTGTGGACAAGACAGTTGTGTGTTAACACCCATGAGCTGGTTGAGGTAAGCCATAAACTTGATAAGTTTATGGAGGAGATGGTATGATGGGATAACATGGTTTTGGTAATTAAATATTCATGGAAAATAGGCCCAATGGCCTGTGATGGGCTATTAGATGGGGTGAGATCCGAGTTACCCAGGAAAGAATTTTCTGTAGTATCTAGCTGATGAATCTTGCCCATATGCTCAGGGTTTAGCTGATTGCCATATTTGGGGTCGGGAAGGAATTTTCCTCCAGGGCAGACTGGAAGAGGCCCTGGAGGTTTTTCACCTTCCTCTGTAGCATGGGGCACGGGTCACTTGCTGGAGGATTCTCTGCTCCTTGAAGTCTTTAAACTACAATTTGAGGACTTCAATAGCACAGATATAGGTGAGAGATTTTTTTTTGTAGGAGTGGTGGGTGAAATTCTGTGGCCTGCGTTGTGCAGGAGGTCAGACTAGATGATCATAATGGTCCCTTCTGACCTAAATATCTATGAATCGTATGCTCTCTCCCACGATTTTACTGCACTAAAAATTCACCTGCCTTCCTAGCATAGACATGGCCTACCACTGATGCTATCTGAAGCACCCGTGGTAGCATTTTCAGCACAGGACTCAAAGTTAAGTATCCAAACTGCAGTCAGGTCTTCATCCCTTTATCTAAGCGCCCAGAGATTAGATTTCAGACAACACAGACTAAAAAAACTCCACAACTGGGAATCATCTCACTCACCTTCTATGTGACAAATCTGGACATCTTGGGTGTAAGGTAGCGTTGAAATATAAATTTTGGCACCAGAAGTTTGCTTCAGAAAACTCACATACCTCCCCTGCTTGCCAATCAGCCGGCCAACCAAGTGCTTGATGGAAAGATGGAGAAGTCACAGTTAGGAGCGAGAACAGCACCTTGGATCTTTAATTTTTAAATGATTAATTTCACCTACAAGAAATGCCACAGGGTCTGACTGGGCGCTGGGGACCAATCGGAACTCAGCGCAGACTGGGCTTCTACCAAACGTAAACTGACACTGGCCCAGCAGAGTTTAGGGAGATTCTGTTTAGAAGCCCAAGGCAGTTTCTGATTTACTCACATTTTGTTAAGTCCATCTTTCTAGTCTGCAGAAACAGCAAGTGCAGCACAGACATGAAGGCCTGATGTAGGTTAGCGTGATTTCTGAAATCAACGGAATTGCCCCATCTCTGAATCTGGCCCCATTTCTTTTTATGCCATTGTGCTTTTCACTGAAAAGAACCCTACATTCTAGCTCTTTAATTACAAGTTTCTCTGGAGAAATACTAATAGCCTGTCCTCATTGGCCAGTGATATGGATTCTTCTACCGCAGGGCTGATTCCCTGTGCCTAGGTTACACTATCCCAGAAAAAGAAGCTTCTCACGTAGTTTAATGGGGCCCCACCGCATGGCATTGTGCGGTGGAAGTTTATCGCTTAAAACCGAAAATTGGCAGCCCTACAAGGATTCTTTGCATTTGGAGTCCTTCAGCGAATATTTCAAGGAGTGTTAAGCCCCAACACCCTGAAGGGGTAGGAAAGCATAGCACCCCTTTTATAGACAGAGGGAGATACAGAAGGGCCATGTGCAGAGCCCGGACTAGAACCCAGAAGTTGACTCCCAGTCCCCCTTTAACCATTAACCAACACTCCCCAAGGTCAATGCAGGGAGTTACGGATGCCGAGTATTTGGCTCATTACCTTTGGCACCTCTATCTCCCAGATAGTGAGCTCAGACTTATTGGATTCTACTCCTGGCTTGGAGTTCTGGCAACTCTCCGTCTTCCCAAGGGCACAGCCGCTGTCCACAGAATCCATGCTATTTACATCTGAACCTACAAAAAAAACAAAAAACAAAACAAAAAAAAAACCCACACCACCATACCACGACATTCAGACAGTCTGCATAATCCAAGCTCTTAGACACCGCATGAAGGCTGACAAAACTCCCATTTCACATACATCCTTGATTGTAGGCCCTACTGTACATTCCCACTTTAGGCTCTAGATTGTGTGTCTGCTATTCAATTCTCAGCTCCTCTAGGAAAAACGTGTGTCTGTGGTACTTATGGGAACAGGCCACTCGAAACAGACTTCTGTCTCCTAAAACCTCCTGAAGAATTCCACACCTGTGATATAAATCTGAACCTAATTAGGAACTGCTGTGTTCACAAGCATAATGTGTAATGCAATGGGCAGCATGTAAGACACCAAGAGTTTGTGCAGGGTTAAACACAGAAGCCAGGTGTTATTACTAGTGGAATGCAAACTCCGTACAGTCACAGGAT
The DNA here is from genome assembly GCF_015237465.2 of Chelonia mydas. Taxonomy (NCBI): domain Eukaryota; kingdom Metazoa; phylum Chordata; order Testudines; family Cheloniidae; genus Chelonia; species Chelonia mydas. The sequence continues at coordinate 9,029,905 of NC_051257.2, forward strand.
CAGAATTATGTCCCCTTGGATTAAATAGGACTGGCAGTGGAATACTAGCTGTGAGAAGGCTTCTTCATACTTGAGACTCCAAACCTAGCTATGGGTTATTGGGGAAAAGGGAGATGGAGTCTTTTCCATTGGAAGCCTCCTGTCATCAGATTACTGCTGCCCTGGACCAAGGTAGAAGCAGTGGGAGGGATAAGCCACCGCCAAAGATCTATGGCTTTGCAGCAGACCACGTGTGCCGTATTGAGAAGCACCCACACATCACTGGCCCCTCCGTTCAGCAGGAGGGGCCCTGCTACTTCAATGAGAGAGGCCCTGCAAACATCAATAGAAGATAGATTGAAAGCTCTTTATGGAAGGTTGTGGCTGCTTCAGTGCAAAGCACAGACCCTTCCCACAATTTGAATGGGCAGTGCCATTGTTGTGATGCTCCTGACTCCTCCCACCCGTGGCTGGAAGGAGGAGGAAATCTTTGGAGCAATTGAAGGGACCTCCTTCAAAGACTCATGGAACATTCCAGCTGCAAAAAACCCCACCTTAAAAGGACTTCAGGATACTACGAACCAGACATCTCCCAAGCAACTCAACGAGGCAGAGTCCTGCTGAGGCTAACGTACGCTGCTCCCCATTCCAGTTATTAGGCTTGAAGAAGCCTCTGAGGGGCAAGGTGATATTAAAGATCTTAGTCATTTTGGGATGGGATGTGGGAAAGCCCAAGGAACGTAGAGACACATGGCGAGCCAAAGATCACACGCCCGGGCTCTTGGCAAGAGATGCATCTTGACACATGTGATTTGATAAAAGCAAGTTTCCAAGTGTGAAAAACAGGGGCCCTTTGTTAAGGAATTCCGTTTAATTTCACTGAAAACTGGAAGGGATCACTTCAAGCTGAAGTTCAGAGGAGCTGTTCCTTTCATGGGAATCAGATTCATACCACTGGAGTGTGAGTAAGCAGATCTTTCCCTATTACTCCTCAGTTGAGCACACAACACAGCATTTAGGGAGATTCTGTTTAGTAGCCCAAGGCAGTTTCTGATTTACTCACTTACTTACTTAGAATGCAAACTCTCTGGGCCAGGGACTTAGTGTCTAGCACAAAAGGGTCCCTGACCTTTGAATGGGGAATCCAGATGTATCCGGTGCTTAACACCCAATAATTAAACCCAAATACTTCTCAAAAGCTGCTTGTGGTAGGGGGGTTGAGATTTGGGGTTATGATTCCCCATGGTTAGCTAGCTTTGGGCCTCTGGGAAGCAAGGCTAAGACAACATCTTCTGCTTGGGAGGGTATGAGAGATACAAGGTATATCAAGTAGTAATGTAAGAAACCTACAGGCCCAAGCCTCTAAGATATTAGCTTAAGCACTTTGCATGAGCTATGCGGCCTACAAGCCTTAGCATAAGTGAGGTCACTGCTGTCTAACTTAAGTCACAAGATATCATAAGACTTTGTTCTGGTGAAAAATACACCGACACCTAACCACAAGAACGCAGTTGATGTCAGTCTGGATATTTTAGGATAGGAACATCAGCAGATGTTCAACCGCATGATTGTTACTGTAGCCAACTGATGTATATGTTTACAAGTCTGAGAGAATTAATATACCTAACCTATAGCATAAGGACACCCCAACGTTATTAGGGTGAGGAATTTCATTATGGACAAAGGAGGCCGAACATTCTTATGAATATTTACAGCAGCCACGAGACCCTATAGCAGGGCTAACCACAGCCTAGACTGTTGAGACCGCGACCATTGGACCGTTTTGGTGCGCTAGAGATCACCCTTCTGAATCACAGCCTGTCTCGTCAGCCCTAGGTCTCCACAAGGATGGTGTGACTGTACGTACGACAGGACGCCAGACATGAAGTTAATACTGTATTAATGCTGCCTACCTGGCTGGGTTGGATTGTTTGTGTTTACTAACCGTGTTAGCAAAACCACTGCAAATTCAGAAGCTTTTTCCTCAAGCATGAGTGTTGCGACCCTGCACATGGGAGTTCCCAAATTAACAGTACCTCTAACGACTCTGGGCCTAATCTGAGGACTAGAATTTACCAAACCTCAGAATGTTAACTGGGAATACATATCAATAGATCAGGCAATGGAAGGGTGAGAATCTGTTAGTCCCAGTTATGGGAAGCCACCGATTTCTTAAATAGCATCTCAACACTTTAAATATGGTTGGGGAACGGTGTGAGGGAGAGGCCCAGGAGATCATTAAAAGGATGAGAAAGGTGATAAGCTTCCAGCAATCTGCCTGTTAGCACATTACTGGGATGTGGATCCAACAGTCCTCGCTTGCTCTTCTGTATTCTGGCCACCTGGCTCCACTACACTAAAAACTCAAGGGACCCTAGCAGCTGCTTTGTTTCTGCCACTTCCTGAGTCGGGCCAGAGCTCTGATACAATTGGGTCCGCTGTCTGCCTGGCGGGTCTCGATTTAGACTTTCTGATCAAGATGCAGCTGTGACACGTGGGGATTTCAGGGAGGTGACAAGGATGCAGGAGGTGGCTTTTCCTGCTACACCCCCTTTCTTCCCTTTCAGCATTCAACTCGCACATGCCAAGTAACCTACATCACCCTCTACACCAGTGGTTCTCCACCAGGGGTCCAAGGCCCCCCGGGGGGGGGCGCGCGAGCAGGTTTCGGGGGGCCACCAAGCAGGGCCAGCATTAGACTTCCTGCAGCCCGGGGCAGAAAGCAGAGGCACTGCTGCATGGGGCTGAAGCCCGGGGCCCTGAGCCCTACCACCTGGGACGGAAGCCGAAGCCGGAGCAATGTAGCAGTGTGGGGGGCCTGTGCCATAAGGCCCCAGGCAGTTCCCCTGCTTGCTATCCCCTAACACCTGCCCCTGGCTTGTATATGCAGAAAGCCAGTTATTGTGGCACTGGTGGGCTGTGGAGTTTTTACAGCATGTTGGGGGGCCTCGGAAAGGAAAAGGTTCAGAATCCCTGCTCTACATCACCTCGGAGTTCATCCTGGCGTGAGAGTTTTGTCGCTTTCCTGTGTGGTCTCGGTCCAGCCCCTGTATTAGAGCTTTTGTTCTTTCCGCTAGTCATTCCGAGAAGCGTACGTGGCAGGGTAAGAGCAATTCCTTCCTTTAGTAAGGAGCGTTTCTTACAGAGGGGACATCTAGAAAATGGTTAATCCTGGTCTCCTATTAAAAGCTGCAGAGCCTGCTAGCTAGCAGCAGGCAGCTCTCCTGTTACTCTGTAGTGACTCTAGAGTGCAGCCTGTCTTTAGGAGCTGTTTGCACTGGAGGGTTGTATGAAGAATGTTTACATACAGCTTTTAAGGCTGAAGTTTGTGTTTAGCCTAATATAAAGCCGCTAGGGAAACAACCCCCGGCTTTCACACTACCCACCCGCTAGCTAGAGAGAGGCTACAGCAAAGAAATGGAGGAACCCTCACAAGCCAAACACATTACACGTGGGCACGGGCTGCTGAGATCTCTCATCATGCACCCACTTTCCAAGCAAACAGACCATGTTAGTGCCGACACGGATGACGCTGTCTTAGGACCTCAAGCAATGGCCCTGCTCCATCTGTCTGCATGTCCTCGCGTCTCAGAAACCGGCACGAGCGCAGCCCTTCGGTGAATGGTCCACACCGAAGGCAAGAGCCTAATGCTTACAGCCCAACAGATGCCGCCTGAACTCAAGCGGGAACAAACTTGCACTTTTGGGGCTCATGCTTGAAAGGTGCTGAGCTTCCTGGCCCCGATCCAACAAACACTGATTCCAATGGGACGGCTCGCGTGATTTAAGTTAATCATGCACTTAAATGCTTTGCTGGATGGGGGCCAGCATGCTGAGTTTCCTGGACACCATGTAGCTCACTACGGTTTTTCCTAGAGCTCCCATCACTGTGGGATGCAGGAGCTGGCAGCCTAGGGTGGGATCATTCTGTCCATCTGAGCATAAGACACATCTACTAACAACTTGGGTAGGATTTTTACCCATGAGCAGGCCCTCTGTATTGTGATGAGGGTTGGGGTTATGTCTGCTGAGCAGGACTTTTCAGTGCTGTACTAATGTACCTTCCCCCAGGTGTCTCGTGTGAGGCTCTCAAAGAGATGTGAACCCTTACCTCCCGAGTGATCTGCATCTGTCTCCGCTGTCCAGTGCTTCTCGTGTCTCAGATCTGCACCATCCCCTTTCAGCACCCCATTGCTGTATGGCACTTTGTCTTCCCCTAATATAGGGGTCTGAGGTTTCTCACTCTGTGCCACGTTCTGCTCTGCAGAAGTGTCCTGGATCACAGACATGCTCAGCAAGTCTGAATGCTGGCCTGATAGGAGAGAGAGTGACGTGCTTTGCAAGGGATCCTCGACATTCGTCCCATCTTCAGACGTACATGCGCTGCACCCAGAATCCTCCGTTACCGCATGCGATTCTTCCAACGATTCTCCATTGTTCATAACCAAAGTCCGGTTATCTCCTTGGGTTTCACTGTGCACAGGTTTCTTTGGCCGATGGTCTTTTGGGTCTACCTGCACTGGGTTAGATAAGCGCCCGTATTTCAAACAGCTGGAATACGACACGTAACGATGGAGTTTCTCTTCCGATAGGGGAACAGGTATCGTTGCAACATTCTCTGTGGTAACTGCTTCATTCCCCCTGCTAGATTCCACTGCAAGCATCTCATCGGATGAAATGCTCACTCTCTCCAGCGGTCTATCAACCCGGCTGACCGCAACTTGACAGATCCTACTGGACACGTCACTTACTGAACTAGACAGCACTTCCTCAGTAGCTGCCAAGATGACTTTGGAAATAATCTGTATGGCTGCTTGCTCAATTTTCTCAACTTCATCTTTGTCCAAACTCACTCCTCCAATTCTCTCTCTTTCCAAACCATCTCCTTTTGACTGCATATCCCTGTAGCACTTCTCTTCCCTTCCATGACATTTAGGCACAGTACTGACGGTCATCTCAGACACCTCCTCTTCCCCGGACAGGTCCGACCCAGCAGACTCTACACAATTATTCAGTAGCTTCCCAGCTACAGACTCTCTCTTCCAAGGGACAGTGCCCTCAACTTCCTTACCATCATCTTCATCTATAATGGCAGACTGGGCAGTGGCTGAATCCTCTGGTTCAGAGCCAAGGGCCGGCAGGCAGCCAGTGTTTGAGGACGTAGCCGCTGGGCACTGGATTTCCTTAGACGGATTCTCCAATGAATCGCGTGTCATATCTGCTTTACCACTTTCCCCAATCTTTCCCAAAGACTCCTGTACTGACTCTACCCCGGAACACGCCAATGGCTGCTGGTCTGGGGTTCCACTGAAAGCTGACTCCTGCTTGGTAACAAGCACAGCATTGTCACAGCACTCTACACTCTTCGGGGCTGAAGGGGGAGACACTTGTGCAAGGGACCCGGTTTCATCGCGAGACGCTGCTCTTTCCAGTTTTTCACTGTCGTCCTCAAACGTGCCCAATGCGACGGTCGTTATTGTGGTGGCAGGATGGTCCCTGGAGGAATCTAATCTCTGTTGAGCGTCACATGCCAGAGAGGGTGTCATTAACCCTACAGACAGCTGGGAAGTTAAGGTTTCATTCTCTGGGCAGTCCTCTTCAGAGGGCACAGGCAGTTCTTTAGTAGCATTTACTGCTTCTCTGGACAGAGGTTCCTTTATGGGAGGTCCAATCCTCTGATCTTCCACGCCAGCTAATGCTTGCCAGTCGCGATTGCTTGTACGCTCCTTTTTACGAGAAAAAAACCACCACCAACCAAAAAGTGCCAGCACTCCAGGTAAGGCGTACGGGAAGAAAGTGCGGAAGCGTAAAGCCATTTTAATGAGCCTCAGCAATTATACCTAGAGAGGGGAAAGAGAGAGAGATGTAACTAGCATTAAAAAAATAATATGATTCCTAAGAAAGAGAGAGAAGTTATATAGCGGAATTGTAATGGGATGGGAAAGGATAAGGGAGGGGTCAAGGTTCTGCAGATTCCTCGAATATTTATTTTGGGACAAATCTAGCTAGTTGTACTGACTGCTTTCAGTGTAGCCTAAACCTCTCTCTCTTCCCAAATCACTGGCTACTTTGATTAAAAGCAAAGCACTTCTGTCTAGCTAAAGGAACACCTCTGCTATGTCAGCACGGTCCAGCGCAGAGGGCCCTAGACTTGCAGTCAGGAGATCTGGACTCTATTTCAGCTTCTGCCACTGTGGGGCTTCATTACCTTGAACAAATCACTTCACCCCTTTGGGCCTGTGCCTCCCCTCCCACGCTTCACCTGTCTTGTCTATTTAAACCCGGCAGGGCAGGGACTGTCTCACTATGAGCATCCACTGCGCTGAGCACAACGGGGTCTAATCTCAGACTGGGCCTCCAGGAACAGCTGTAATGCAAATAAAAACAAGAAGGTAGGACAGCTCAAGTGGGTGCCAGCTATTTAATACCAAACGCCAGTATGTATCAGACCCTGCCCTTGCCTCGTCCAGTATGTTTTCCCACTCTGCCTTCTCTTGGCTCCATTTCCCCCCCCCCCCCCCCCCCAAGCACATCTCAGGTTTCCATCTGCTTAGGAGCTGCTGTCAAAAAGGAGCAGGGTGCTGAAATTTTGAAGCCACAATGTCTGAGTTGTTTCACAATGAATATGCCCATCCATAAACACACCACTGAAATATTAACTCAAGGAAACATGGGTACACGGTGAATATTCTCATTTGTACCATCGAAACACCCAGCTGCTTTGACACACAAGATTTAGTTCTGCAGTTCAGCAAGAAGACAGAACAGGACATTTAAGAAAACTGTTTTATCTCTCAATTAAAAATGGCAGAAAGAGTGCTTCTCTGTGTCTGTGCTTAACAGATCCCAAGTGCGCGGCCCAATCAGAAGTCACATCTAGATATTCCTCTGAAAAGCTTGTTCTCTGAAGTGAAAGCCAGCTGGTCTAAAAAACACAACACAGCTATTAAGAGCAGGCAACCCAGCCCCTCACCTAGGACCTTACTGCCATTACTTATGACAAAGTTAGATTCATTGGAGGTGGAAGTACTACGCTTGCTCACATACCCGAATCTACAAATGCTTTAAGACACCCAACTCCCTAACCGGTCACAGTACGCAGGATATCACAACACATGGGATAGGGACACCTGGCATTCCGCACATCGAGCATTTCCAGAAACTTATGAGTCCTTCTACCCCTTGTGCTAATCAGCTGATTTGCAAGTTAAGCAAGACACATGTTGACACCCCTCCTTCCCTACTCTTCTCGGTCTATAGCTGGGTCTTTGCCTGAAGGATGCAGCTACATAATGCAAGAACTGAAACAAGTCAATCAGCTCACCGTTTTAATTATGGCAAATTGGTTTTAGAGAAACCAACCCACAAGAGAATGAGTAGGACCTACAATATTAGATGAGCATGACTATGGGAGGATGGTTGAGTGGTCTACATGGCCAGGGCACGTTACACTGCCTTGTAGCTCAAGGATGTCAGAGATATCATTAGTCATGGGCTGCAGGGGATTGGCTCCAAACATGCAAGAGTCATTTGGGCTTAGAAATCCAACCTTAATGTTTGACTGGCTTAGACAGAAGGAAAGAACAGGTTTAAGTTTTGCAGATATGTGCACTAGAGGATTACAGCCTGCAGATAACCCCCCCAAGAGATTTGTGTTACACAGACTACAGCATGCCCTGGGGGAGGGGGAGGAATACTGGAGATAGTTTTACTGGTTCTAGAAACCAGTTTCCACAATGCCATTCAATTAAAGTGATTGGTATTCAGGCAGCCCACTGGAAGCAAAGAGTTTCAGGAATATTGGGCTTCTTGAAGGAGATGGAGTCATACAGATTCCCCGGCTGGTTAATTTAACACTGCCATATTGTAGATATTCAGTCAACAAGCCTTTCTAAACCACTGGATTTCAAAATGTGGAAGCAAAGGCTGCTAACAAAGTCCATGCTGTCAGAGGAGAAGCCCTGCTTTATCACTGAGGCCAAGAGTTTGCTCCTACCAGAAGATCAGCATGGCTAACAGGAACCTCTAGAGGTCTGGTAGCAAGGGTTAAAGCCACAGTTTAAAACAAGAGTTTCCACAAAGGATATAAACTCTCATGCTTTAAAACTTGAATCAATCTCTAATGGAGTTCAGGGTTTCCTAAGGGCAGGTTATTTCCTAACCTGGGTTTCACGCACCTTTGTCTAGAGCATCGGGTACTGGGCATTGTCAGAGACAGGATAGCTAAGTAGAGCATTGGTCTGATCCAGCATGGAAATTCCTAAGTATTTTCCACATCTACTTAACATTTTCAGACTGGTAGTTCACTGACATTCGAACACAAAGCAGGTTATTTAACTGGAGAAGGGAAAAAACCCTTACACCCTCAAATAGCTTTATTTTAGTTATACGTATCTTTCCTCCCACCTCCCATCAGACTGTAGGAATAAATCCCTTTAGGAATAAATGTAGAGCAGGAATCCGAATCTCTCTGACTGGGTTCTCCTTGCTGACATCTTAAAAAAACCCCAAACACAATGCCCTAGGGCTCCTGTGAGGCTGGCCTGCTTGGTGATGAGTCAGCGCTCAGATAAGACTGAAAAAGCCAAAGGAGATTTCCTTTGTGTCACAAGGAAACGCTCCTCTGGAAGTCTGGTTACAGCTTGGTTTATGAATAAATTAGCAGGAAATATAGTATCACTCCATGCCCCTGAAGGAGAATTGATGCTTTGGAGGTTAACATTTGAAGACAGTGTTTTGGGGGGAGGGAGGAGCGTAAAAGTTTCATTATCCTGTCTCAACAGGGCCTGAGATTAGGCTGGGGACAGTACAGCTTTTTCTTTTTTTAAAATTACCTGCTATATTTAGTTACATTAGTGACATGAGACTGATTTAAAGGGACAAAAATCAAGGCAACTCCAAGCATCCCTAATTCACCTCCTGAGCCTAAGAGCAGGCATAAGCCACCTACACCTCCTGGAAGCATGGATTTCTTGCCACAGCCAAGTGGACTGAGGCCAAAGCAATAATAAGATCTCCGTGCATCCTGACTTTTATCTAAGTTACAGCCTTTCTATCATTAAGAAGGGGGTCAGGAAGGAGAAACAAATTTAGTTGGGATGTCACCAGCAAGAGACACGCCTCCTCAAGACCTCCACTCTGCAAACTGGCTGGCTCCGAGTTTTGGCACTGGGATACAGAGTCTCTTGCCTCTGGGTCACTGGTTTAAACCAGTAGCAGCCAAGAGCTGTCGCTAGCTGATAGCCGTTTGGTGGCTCCAAGTGTCATGCATTGGTGGCCTCAGCCTGCTTCCAGAAGACAAGCGTCCGCCCCACCAACAAAGAGACACCCCAGTCACTGAAGTGTCAGTGACAAGGCCAGTATGCGGGAAAGCAGCTCCCCTCTAGCCCTAGAGGTAGTGCCTCCAGGTCAAGTTTAAAGCACCATGTGGGCAGGAGGGAAAGTCACTCTGCTCTTTCTGAGAAGGGACCCGGGACATCAGCCTCCTGGGCTACAGACCATCTTTTACTAGCACTGCATTCAGCTATTTCCGTAGCGCATTGTTTGGATGTTGTGCGCACACCCCATGGCAGGAATCCAGGAAACGTTTTCTGCTGAGCTAGATACAGCATCGGTTAATTACAGTATTTTTTTTATTTTTTTTTAAAGGGTTACTTTTGAGAGTAGGAGAGGCTTAGGAGTGTGCTTTCATGTCTATAAAGAGAAACCGGTAAGCAAGAAGGCATGGGGAGGGTTGCCTCCTATTCCCCGCATCAGAATGCTACTTGGAGAAAGGCAGACTCCGCTCTGGATTCGTTTCAGCACATTAACAAATTTCAAGGTCATGTGAGTGGCTAATCCACTCTGCTGCATTCACGGCAGGGTCATGGCGCTTCCCCCGCCCCTGCCTGCTGTTAAGGCAGAGAGGCTGCTGAGCTGGGATCACAACATGGGTATCTAGGGAGACACTGAATGGCCCTTTCAGCCAGTCAGTCCCTCAGCTGTGGCGCTGCAAAGCCCTGCCAGATATTCTCGCTAAAGGAGTGCCCTTCCTTGGAAGTTCTACGCTGAACCACTCCCTCCAGCACCATGATTTACCTTAATCCGTGCAGCAAATTTAAGTTGACATAAACAGCTTTGACATTCCAAGCGACTCACCACCTCAGGCCTGCAAAAAAACCAAAACCCCCACAAGTCCCTGCCCTCTCCCTACAGGTTGCTCAGTTATAAAAGGATACTACAGAGATTAGGGCAATTCTTCCTGGCCTGAGCAGGATGCAGTTTGTTTTTTACCATCCCTTCTCTCTTCAATTCCTTTAGCAGCTTGGACAGGGAGCCAGCTTCCTCCCACTGTAATACTGCGGGGTGGCCTGCCAACCAGGGACACTGCACAACGATTCAGACAATCTGCTCCCTTTCTAGCTACTTTACACTGCCAGGGTCTGGTGAGCCAGACCTGGACTTGAACTTAAGTCCCCAGGGGGAAGCCTGTGATGCTTCCTAACTCCTCCTTCCAAACGCCCCTCTGTAAGGCACCTGTATTACTTGAGGTGTGTGCTTAACTCAAGTAAATGAAGACAAGGCGGCTTGTAGTTTTCACACAAGTTAACACATCAAGTTAAAGACCGGAGGGGAGCCAAGGGTTTGCTAATTCAAGTGAAAGTTACCAACTGCCTTTTCTTAGCTAACAGGATAAAACCCTAGGGAACCCCTTTCCCCCATCCCCAGTGAAGACAAGGCTTTAGGGTTTCAAACTGGACAGCAGTCTTGCGCTGTCCCTATAAAACTATCTTAACTTTCCCTAAGAAGATCTCTTTAAAAAGCTTTCAGCCCATGGCGATCCTGCTGCTTAGGGTGTAGCCAAGTAGTGCCTCTTATTCTTCTGACTTTTTGCAGAGCTGAGCCGCCGCTTTCTCCTTTGCTCCACTTTCTGATTCGAGGCCTCGTGACTTCATGCCAGACACTTACAGTCCAAAGAGAGACTCATGCCACATGCTTCGACTGTCACACTGTTCCTTTGCCAATGTTGTTTGAGTTATAAAAAGGCAGGGCGGACATGCCTTTCCTTAACAGACAAAAATCTACACAGCTGGAAGGTGGGGCTGGCTAAATCATTGTCCATTACAACAATACTGCCTAGCTGCAGAGCGTTCTCACACTGTACCCTTGCATGGAGCAGGATTTAAAGCGTGACAAGGTCTCTTTAGCTACATTAAGAACTTTTATCTAGACAGACCCCAGAAGTCTCTGCCAATGAGAGACAGAAGTAAACACTTTTTACAGGGACTGTAAAGTTCATTACAGTGGGAATGGCTCGCGTTGCTTAATAACTGGCGTTTTACCTCCTTTTTAGAAGCACATACTTTCTTGAACTAGAGAAGAGGAAAACACCATGGCAGTCTCTACTGGCCATGTTCATTCTCACTCTGAACTGGAAAAGAGTTGGGTGTTAATGTAAGCACAAGGAACAGATTATTCAAAAGCGACTAGTGATTTGGGGAGTTAGACGCTTTAAAGGGGCCCGGTTTTTAAAAAACACAGAGCACCTCACAGTGATGCTAAGAAGGTAAATACATTAAAGTTGTAAGGTCCTCAGATACTCTGATAATCAGGCCCTTTTGAAGTAGCAAGTTAGACAAAATCACCAGCCACTTCAAAAAAAAAAAAAAAAAAAAATTTGGTCCAGGATTTCCAAGACACTTTCCATGCCATGAAGTTATACTGAGAACTTCTTTATCCAAGCTCACAACCGGAGACTGGTTAGGATTTCAGTTGGATTTTCCTACTGTACAATCCCTGCCTTTGCCTCCGCAGTTAGGACACTATTATCATCACGAAGTGACACTCAGGAGACCGAGACAATGAACCCTACAATGCCTTTTTTTTTTTATTCCAAACCACTGAAGCACAAGTGACTACAGACATCAATTAAGCAGCACAGTAACATCTCCACTATGTCGAGCCGCTGTGGTAAGTGCTTCCTTCAATTACATAAGAGATTCTTTTGTAGAACTAGCTGCACGCGTTGTACCTGCCTGATTTAAGCTACAAACCTCATGGGCAGGGGGAGAAAGAGAGAAACCACAGTGGCTCCCGGGTTGCCCAGCACAGCTTGATTAGCAGGACTTACTCTGCTGAAGATAAGATGTTCCAGCTAACCAGCCAACATCACATCTTTTCAAGCTGTAGATTCACATTCTGCAGGCTCAAATAACCTTTTTTTTTTTTTAAAAAAAAATCATTAAAAAAATAAGTTTCAGGCTTTTAGTTTTTCCATGCACTTTTTAAGTAGAAAGGATAAAGACTCCATACTCTTCGGAAGAAAAGTTCAAGCTTCTGCTGTACAGCACAATAGTGCATGGTCATCAGTCCGTGAAATTCATTTGCTGTGTGCTTAAGTTATGTATTATAATTAAATGTAGAACCACCACACAAGCTGCCTCTGGGGTGTACCACAAGCCTAAATTAAAGCGCTGTTACATATTCTTGCATAAGTACGTCCCCAGTGAGCCTTCCTGATTAAACCGACTGCCCTATTAGCCCATTCCCTATGAAGTGGGCCCAACTGCACAAGCACAAAACAGTGCCCTGCAATTCTGCACTGCTTTGTGACAGCAGCAACAGCTGCAGGGAAAACATCCTGAGCACAAGGCCTCGTAAATCAGACTCCTAAAAATACAAGTGTTGTGGTAGAGCACATTGATATTTTCGTCATTTCAGTGACTCGGGAGCTTAACTGGTCAGTGATTTTTCATTCACAGTGGGACTACTGCTTTAGCAAACGTTCCCTGCGAAGATGTGCACTTTCATTGTCATGCCGTTAGTTTCAGTGAGAGCCGTCTGCTGGCCCTCGGGTTAAACCAGAGTAACGAGGGACCCAAGTTTTCCTAGTCTAGAGAATTCTATAAAAGACACTGGCTCCACACAAAATAGAACCAGGCATTTAAACACCGAGTTGGCCAGGTGACAATAACACCAACAGATGTCACCTTAAATAGACAGTGAAGGAAGAATTTGGTGCCCTGAGTCTTGTTTGCCAGCTGTGATGCACAAGCAATTCACTTTTAACTCCTCAGCAGAAGAGTGGGTTTGCTGGACCATGGGGGCTGGGCATGTAAACAAACATTGTCCTATCTTAAAGAATAAGTCGAGGACCACAAACTCATTCCACTTGCTTATGTCAGGGTCTCAGACATGATTAATGTTTTAAGTTGCGCTGCTCCCTAGCCAGAACAAACACTCCTTCGTATACACATCCTTATATGGCTTGAAATGTTAACAGTACAAGGTTTACGGGCAGGCCAGAGAATTCAGTCTTAAGGTTTGAGAAGGAGAAACCCAGCAAAAGTTTACTCCAGCTGATTTTCAAAGCTTCCCTTAACCAGCCTCCTTCAAACTTTACAAATCATCGTTTGTTTTTAAATGGGTCACCCAAGAGCCTCAATAGCTGCAGACTTCGGAATAAGGTTCTGGAGAACTGCTACTGTGTTCATTCTCTGCCTCGCAACACTTAGTACTCAGAGCTCTTTCCATCACAGCATTTTATGGACATTAATGTTCCATAACGCGGGGGCAGGGAAACTGAGGCACAGACAGATTAAGCGACTGGCCTTGGTCACAAAGCAAGTTAGCCACAGGGCTGGAAACAGAACCCAGATCTCCTGAATGAGTCCCATGCTTCATTGGCAAGGTGACACGCCTCCCTATAAAATGAATAATTATATTATTGCCTAGTGCTGCAGTGTTGGAGATGCGGAATACACCAGTGGAGAAATAGTATTGTCCGGGTGAAGGAGTGCTGGACAGGACTGGCACAGTTACACTAAACTGGCTCACATGGGCTCTTGAAATTTTCCACACTAAAAATAGCCAACAGCACATGCTCTGCCTTAAAAGCCACACAGGAACAGCAGATGACAAAATCTAATGGAGGGGCCTTCAGTCCTCACAGTTGCTAAGAGTAAATTAAGACAACAAGACTGACTAATACAAAGAAGTAGCCATCAGAAAAACTTCAGCCCAGCCCCACTTCAGTGTCAGGGAGTTATAGTTCCCTTAGAAGATCAAAGCATGAGATGGAGCTAGGCATTTGTACCAACCCTTTCTCTGGGTACCCAGGATAGATGTATGGCTTACAGCAGGGGTAATCAATAGGCGGATCCCAGGCCAAATCCGGACCGCCAGATGCTTCTGAACGGACTGTGAAGTCTTTTACTTATTATCATTACTGTTATTATTTGTGTATTATTTTTTCCAGTGTATGGACCTTAACCAAAAATAACTTATTACTCCTGGCTTACAGGGACCATCTGTATATTCAAATTCTCACAGGAAGTACTGCCTAACCTCTGCTTTCAGAGGCACATAACCACAACATTGCTAAGGCAGGCTAAACACTGAGGGGCAAGCAATCCCATGCAGGCAGGCAGCACAAGAAACTGGCCAGAGGACAATCAAGAGAAGGACGAGGTGCTAACACAGGCATCTGTAGCATCCCTGGATTCAGGTTGCAACATCACCTTGAATTATGCCTTCCCTCTGAACCCCAAACTACAGAATCAGTTGCAGAATGCCCACCTCCTTCAGGACTCGTCTCCCAATCCCACCTGCCCCTGTTCTAGTACATCCCCCTACATACAGTTAAAGCGAAAAGACATCCCGAGTTGTGAGCTCATAAAACACGAGTTGACAACCTAACAAAATTCAGGGGGAGGAAAGGCCAGGGCAGATAAGACCTCAGACTAGGGGATTTAAAAAAGAAAATAAATTGCACTCAGATGAACCTCTCAATTTTACCTGAATGTAAAAGAGTTAGAATCAGAATTCAAATCTCTCTGGAGCACCAAAGATTGCTGCTTCACATTCACTTTAATCCCCAAATCTTAGTACAAGCAGAACAGGGCCGCAAGAGACATTCCCTCACCGTTCCTTTGCCAAAACCTTGTTAACATGAAGTGTGCGGCAAAGCCAACAAGAGTGTTCAGATTGTGAAGAATAATCAACACATCACAGCACCTTCCATCCAACAATCAGCGTGCTCTGTGAAGAAGAAACCTCCAAACCCTTGAAGTAGGTAAGAATTATCAAACCTATTTTTCAGAGGAAGAAACTGAGGCACAGAGAAGTGAAGGGACTTGGCCTAGTGTAACACACTAAACCAGCATCTCGGAGCTGGAATTGGACCCTACAGGTACCAGCGCAGTCCTGTGTTTAGCAATAAAGCTGGCCACCTAAAAGCCCTTCTTATCTCATTTGATGCCGCACGCCTCAGGGGCTGATCATATCACATCCCGCGCCCTTCATCTGCATTTAAATCTGCTACACTGGTATATATGGCTGTATTAAAATGCAGTTTCACAGTCGTAGTCATGTTTCAGGAGGATCTCTCCCCATTTGGGAGTTCAGCCTGGTCTACACGTAAGTTAGATCAACATCGGTAGGTGCTCAGGAATGTGAAAAATTCACACCACTGAGAGCCACAGTTACGCCAACCTAACCCGCAGCGTAGACACAGGTACGTTGATGGGAGAATGCTTCTGTCGACCTAGCTACCGCTGCACAGAGAGGTGGATTAACCGCAGTGATGGGAAAACCCCTTCCATCACTGTAGGCAGTGTCTACACTACAGCGGCATAGCTGCCAGACAGTAGAAGGGGTGCTGTAGCACCC
This sequence comes from Chelonia mydas, assembly GCF_015237465.2. Lineage (NCBI taxonomy): Eukaryota > Metazoa > Chordata > Testudines > Cheloniidae > Chelonia > Chelonia mydas. Next base: position 9,045,532 of record NC_051257.2, read on the forward strand.
ATAGTGTAGACATGGCCCCAGCTGTCACAGCATCAGCACTTCTGAATTAGGACTGTGCGCACCACTTTCAGGCCAGAGCAGAGGGGCTCAGAGCAGTTTCTTAAAGACATCTGAAAAAAGTGAGGGTTTAAAGCAAGGGAAGGCAAACTTTTTGGGCCGAGGGCCACATCTGGGTGGGGAAATTGTATGCAGGGCCGGGGCATGGAGTTGGAGTGCGGGAGGCAGTGTGTGTGTGTGGGGGGGTGCGGTGTGGAGGAACAGGCTCAGGGCAAGGGATTGGGGCAGAGGAAGGGTGCGGGGTGTAGGCGGGGGCTCAGGGCAAGGAGTTGGGGTGCAGGAGAGGTGCGACAGGGGGCTCAGGGCAAGGAGTTGGGGTGCAGGAGAGGTGCGAGGTGGAGGCAGGGGGCTCAGGGCAGGGAGTTGGGGGGCGGGGTGCAGGAGGGGTTCAGGCTCCAGCCCAGTGCTGCTTACCTAAAGTGGCTCCGGGGTGGCAACAGCGTGCACCGGGGCCAGAGCAGGCTCCCTGCATGCCTGCCCTGGCCCCACACTGCGCTGCACCAGGAAGCGGCCAGCACCACGTCCCTGCGCAGCCCCTGGAGACTGGGCCAGGGGAAGGGGGGGGGCAGGAGAGGCTCCGCACCCTGCCCTTGCCACACCTCCAGGTACCTCCCCCAAAGTTCCCATTGGCTGCGGTTCCCCATTCCCAGCCAATGGGAGCTGCGGTGGCGGTGCCTAGAGGCAAGGGCAATGCAGAGAGCCCTCTGTCCCCCCCCCTTTTCTCCCTCCCCCCCGGGCTGCAGGGACATGGTGCCGGCTGCTTCTGAGAGTGGCGTGGGGCCCGCGGCACCATGGGGGACAGTCCTGCAGGCTGGATCTAAACCCCTGAGGGGCTGGATCCGGCCCGTAGTTTGCCCACCCCGGTTTAAAGTGAAGTGTCAGCGTAGCCCAAATGCAGCTTTGCGGCAAGTGTCTTTACCAGCCACAAAGCTTACACATGTGCAAATGGCACCCCAGGAACATTAACCCTTTCACCACTTACTTGCTACAGCATGCCCTGCTCGTGTGTGGATGCAACCACATCAGTGAGTGGACTCCTCCACCTATGCAATAACCTCATAATTCACACACTCGTTAACATTAACCCCATCATAGCACCAGGCTCCCTCCTGCTCTACCGATTGTATTACCTTCCTACCCCTTTATCGAGGTCCCTATTTCATCCAATCTCATCAGATTGCTTCATTATTTACAACTCCCTCATTCGCTCAACTCAGCTGGTGACTCAGAGCCACTCTGGTCGTTACATGAAAGGGCAATATAGATAATTCCTCAGTGCTTTAGCCAGAGCTATTGTGGCAGGTGTTTTTAGGATCACGAGCTCCTTTAACAGGAGTGAATCTGAAAGACACACCCCTCCATGACTCCCAACATGTGCGGCCATTAATTTGCCAGCTACTTTGTTTAGAACCTATGTGGAACACACCTAAAACAAAAGCGCTGCAGTGGGTCAGCCGGAATTTTCTCCAGTTTCCAGGTGACGAAGCCCAGGTCTATTCTACACACTTGCTTTGATATAACGACGTCGCTCAGGGGTGTGAAAAATCCACACCCGTAGACGACGGTTATACTGATCTTAAACCCCGTGTAGACAGCGCTATGTCTGCAGGAGAACTTCTCCCGTTAATATAGCTACCGCCTCTCAGAGGTGGAGTAACTAAGCCAATGGGTCCGTCAGCTGAGAGCGTCTTCATCAAAGCACTACAGCCAGGAAGATGCTGCATTTGTAGGGTAGACTTGCCCTAAGCAAGCTGAGCCCAGACATACGCAAACCATTTTATCTTTGGCGTTCTGCATTCTCTGTAACTTCATTAGGGGGAAAACCTCGAAGAAACTGCTTGATTCCAGAGTACTCCAGTTTTAGGCAGGTGCCTTACCTGGGGAATGAAAGTCCCCCCTCAGACTGGAGGGGGCTAGCCCAGGACTGCACCCTCCAACGGCCTTACTTAGCCTGTGAGCTGGTGCCACCCCTCTGCACAGATTCTTGACCAGCGGATCCAAGTCCAAAGGGCTTCCTCCCTCTTCTATACTGGCTTAGCTTTGGAACAAAGCCATTGCAGAGGCTCCAGACATGGCTGTTCCACTTATGTCCCTACTCAAGACTACTGCAGGCCTTCTGCTGCCTGAAGGGCCTCGGGCTTCTTTAGGAGGATGAACACCAGACTACATCACAGCAGTGACAGCTAGCTACAGTTTGGTAAGAGATCCCTGCTTGGGACTGGACGCCATGACCACCGCAATCAATGACCGATGAAGAGAGACATTAGATCACTCGGGTTAGCAAGATGTCCCATATTTGAGGGCACAGGCCTAAACTGTTAAAGCCAAGTGGACACTGCAGAGGATTTGAGCAAAGCTAGCTCCTGATGGCGGGCTGGGGTGTGGGCAATGAGAAAGACCAAGATTGTCGGAGTGACATTAAATACACATTTCCATACTTTACAAGTTTAAAAAAACCACCACCAAATCACAGCAAGACAGAATTTCCTGGCGAGTTTGTTTTGTAACTGCAGTCTCCAGCCCACAGCCTCTAACAGATAAGGCTGTAATTAGGGACTTGTCTTCACATACAGTGCTTCTCCGGTCGGCATAGTTAATCCATCTCCTTAAGAGGCAGTACTTGCGTCCTGTCAACATAGCGCGGTCTACACAGATTTTCCACACTCCTGAGCCACGTAGTTATACCGATATAAGTCTCTAGCATAGACCTGGCCTACAGATCACAATTTAACTCCACGTTAAAGTGCTTTGCAAGAGATTAAGGCGACGGCATTGTGCTTGGCACCTAGCAGCTTACACAGGTTAAAAAGCATTGCTTTACCAGTATTGCTAACAACTCTTTAAGATAAACTATTTCTAAAACCCACCACTCACGCCGTTTCTTTTGGTGCTTCCATTCAGCCTGGAGAAGAGTCGTCAGTTTCCAGTACTGATGCACTTGGCTTGCTCCTTGCCCCACCTAAGCTCTGCCATTGACTTTGATGGATGCTGGTTCAGGCAGGCACTCAAGGTACTACAATGTTTAGTTTACACACAGGAGAATGGTTTAAACAAATAACTTCTCAAGGAAGTCAAACACGTGTCTATTGTATCAGCTTCCACAAACAGAATGTGGGTCTGCATGGGTACGTACACACTACACCCAACTTTGGAAACCTTTCAGTCTCTGCAGTGCACTTTGCCCCTACTGTGCAAATAAAGCCTGAAGAATAAAAGCAAAATAGGAAGAGGAAAGCATACTGCACAACATTCAGGGAGCAGAACACCAGCACAAGATGCTCCCTCACCCCGCACTCAAATGTTGGGAAGGGATGCTGCAGGAGGCCTTGATCACAAGTGGCAGCCTTGCTAGGCAAACAGGTATCTGCAAAGAGCAACATCAACATCAAGAGCTACTTAGCATACGCACTGCACAGCAACAAGTCCTTGACAAACAGCTATGTGAAAAAACACTCAACTAAGCCCCTTCAGAAGAGAAAAGGCTAAAAGCGGCACTTTGCTCTCTGAAAGCTGCACTGCAGGAAAGTGGGAAGAGGACACCAACCATGTCAAGTGCTTGTGGAAACGCAAGCGTGCTGTATTCGTGCAGGCTATGAAGAGGAAGCAAACGTCACAGTATCTAACAAAGAGACTGAACAATGGAGAGGATGACAACTTGTAGAGGGAACAGGTTCCTTGCAGGAAGTAACATTCCACGCTTCAGAGATCTAATCAGCAAGGGATGGGCTCTGCTGTTATTACTTGTATTATGGTAGCACTACAGGCCTCACCCCAGATTGGGGTCCCGCTGTACTAGGTGCTGTACAGACACATAGTAGGACACTGCCTACCCTGAGATGCTTGCAATCTACATGAGTAAGATGAAGGCAAGGAGAAAAAGTATTATCACACCCATTTTACAGACAGGGAAGTTGAGGCATGAAGCAATTATGCAATTGCCTACAGTCACACAGGAAGTCTGTGGAAGCGCCAGATCTCTTGAATACCGGGCCCACATGTTAGCCATAAGGCCATCCTTTCACCCTGCAGAGTGCTGGACACCCTCACCTCCTGTGAAAGATTACTAGTTACGTTCCAACAAAAAACCAACATCTCAGTGGACAAAGTGCTAGGGAGGGTTGAAAGCTCCAGTGAAGTCCACAGCACAACTCCCATTTACTTCAATGGGGTCCAGAATTCCAAAGCATATCAAGTATATCACATTTAAAAATGTTGTCCCTTTAAGAGAAGGTTTCACAGACACAGTACTAATGGGAATACATTTTCAACTCTTTAAGAGGTTCCAGGGACATGCCAAGTTGCTAATTCACAAACAGCACCTATGGAACACAAGGGACACGCATAAGCAACCCATGTGGATCACAAGACTACTGCTATTTAGCAATTGGAAATCACATTCATTTCTACTAGATGTTACATTTCTCAGCTGTACAGCCAGGAAGGGCAGCTCAGCACTGGTGGTAGCAGAGGTTAAAGGTAGTCTCATGTCCCACCTGTTCAGATCTGTTCTTTGAGGAACGGTTTGGATCAGTCACCAAAAGGCAAGTTCAAACCTTGCTAATGGTGACGCATGGCCCCTTAAAGGAGTACCCATCTTCTGTACACAGCAGGAAATTTTGCTGTGGCAGTGAAAAATTAAACAGAACCTACATAATGGAACGTAATAAGGCCCAGGGTTTTTTTGTTTGTTTGTTTGTTTTTTAAATCATTGTCAAAAACACATATGAAAAATAGCATAAGTTTTCAGAAGCAACTAGTGATTTGGGGCATCTCAATTTCCAGGCTCCCTACATGAGACAAGTTAAAAGGGGCTCATTCGTGGTAAGTGCTGAGCACCCACACTGAAAATCTGGATCCTGTCTCAAGATGGGCACCTCACATCACTAGTCACTTTTGAAATTTTAATTGGCTGTATTACTGAGAAGTGTCATAGAATGATTACAGGTAGACCAGCAGTTATTAATAGAAAGTCTAGAAGGTAGTGCTTCAAGTCTAATTATTTCATTACTAGTGGCGATTGTTAAGAGTCCTTCAGGGTACACATTACAATCCTGTTTATCTGTGAGTTTTAGAGATGTCAAAAATACCTTGATAAGTAAATTGTCTCAAGTAAATAGGATGAAATTCAATAAAGACAAATGCAAATTACTCCACTTAGGAAGGAACAATCAGTTGCACACATCCAAAATGGGAAATGATTGCCTAGGAAGGAGTACTGTGGAAAGAGGTCTAGGGGTCATCGTGGACCACAAGCTAAATATGAGTCAACAGTGTAACACTATTGGAAAAAAAAAGAGAACGTCATTCTGGGATGTATTAGCAAAAGTGTTGTAAGCAAGACACAAGAAGTAATTTTTCCGCTCTACTCCGCGCCGATTAGGTCTCAACCGGCGTATTGTGTCCAGTTCTGGGCGCCACGTTTCAGGAAAGATGTGGACAAACTGGAGAAAGTCCAGAGAAGACCAACAAAAATTATTAAAGGTCTAGAAAACATGACCTATGAGGGAAGACTGAAAAAACTGGGTTTTAGTCTGGAGAAGAGAAGACTGAGAAGAGACATGATAACAGTTTTCAAGTACATGAAAGGTTGCTACAAGGAGGAGGGAGAAAAATTGTTCTCCTTAACATCCGAGGATAGGACAAGAAGCAATGGGCTTACATTGCAGCAAGGGAGATTTAAGTTGGACATTAGAAACTTCCTAACTGTCAGGGTGGTTAAGCACGGGAATACATTGCCTAGGTAGGTTGCAGAATCTCCATCATTGGAGATTTTTAAGAACAGGTTAGACAAACATCTGTCAGGCATGGTCTAGAAGATCAGTGGTTCTCAACCTACTTAACATTGTGGGCCGCAGTGTCTCGCTAAACCCCGTGACAAACCTCTGTGTCCAGCAACCCCTGCCCAGAGGCCCCTCCAAAGAGCGGAGCCAGGAGCAGAGCCCCAAGCACGGGACCAGGATCCTGCCACGCACAGGGCTGGGCAGCCAGGACCCAGACATTTTTTTTTTTTTTTTTTTTTTTAAAGCTGGGCCACATCTGTGTGCTAATTGGGCCACATGTGGCCCGCAGGTTGAGAAGCACTGGTCTAGATCATCCTGCCTTGAGTGAAGGGGGCTGGACTAGAAGACCTCTCGAGGTCCCATCCAGTCCTATGATTCCATAAGAAGAAACCATTACAGAGTTGAAATCTTTGTGATGCACCAAATACCTACAGAATCAAAATGTTAAAGGAAAAAGGGTGTCCAGAAAGGCTTGGGACTGACTCTTTTATATCTTTGCTCAGAACCCAGCACAATGGAGCTCTGGGTTTTCATTGGGACAATAGCTATATTGTAGTAGAGCCAACAGGCCAAGGTCTTATTGTGCCAGATGCTGTACAAACATAGTAAATAGTCCCAGCCCCCAGAAGCTTATCCAATCAAACTGGCCACCTGGAGCCAACACCAGAAACAGAACGGACATGGAGTCCGAGATCTCCTTCAACTCATCAAAGCCAAAGGAGAGGCATAGCATTGGCAATAGTGACTGGTTGGGAGGAAGCCTGCCCTGATGCTGCCTGTGCTAAGATTACAGATTTCAGTCTCCAGGGCTGCCGTCCTGACCCATTCATGAGCTTCAGAACCATGTGAGAATTTTTAAAAGCATGACAAAGAAACGCATCAATAGTGCTCAACAACACAACACAGGAAATGAAAACTGCTCTTCACCTATCTAGAGACCGAGAGGGTTGGTGCCGGGATAGGAAGTGGTATCTTGAAATCTGTAGACTGGAGTAGATGATAGTGAGGAGATGCAGCAATTTCCTGCAATATCTTTGGGAGATCTTGCTGTGATACGGTTAGGTATCATTGTGGGCCAGGGCCTGTATGGAATTCCCTGGGGGAGGGTGACCAGAGCCCTCCAGGAACTAAGAACAGAGCGGGGTGATTAGGCAAATTCACTCAGGTTGTAACACCTCCAGAGAAGCACCACCCACTGGAAAGGCTCACATATGCTAGGGTCAAACTAGATTCTCCAGAGACAGAACTTTTGGATAAAGAGCCTAAATTTAATCTGCTTCAGGGCCTCTCTTCTGATCCAGCCAACAAGCAGAACCTTCTGCAGGGTGCCCCCCCCAATCCGTAGGGAAGGGGTGGAAGGACCAATGCCTGCCAGAGGTTGGAACTGGGGTGACAAGGATCATAGTAACCTAGTCGCAGAACCATGGACAGAACTAAGTGTTGGTCTACACTTAAAAGTTAGGTCAACACAGCAACAATTCACAATCCTGAGTGCTGTAGCTATGCAACCTCACCCCAGGTGATGCAGACCAATGGTTCTCAAACTGTGGGTCAGGACCCCAAAGTGGGTTGCGACCCTGTTTTAATGGGATCACCAGGGCTGACAAACTGCTGGGGCCTGGGGCCAGAACCAATGTCTGAGCCCCACCGCCCAGGGCCAAAACCCAAGCCCTGCCACTCCAGGTCAAAGCCAAGGCCCAAGGGCTTCAGCCCTGGGTTACAGGCCCCCTGCCTGGGGCAGAAGCCCTTGGGCTTCAGTTCTGGCCCTACCAGGCTTTGGAATAACCCCCCCACACACACACACACCCCGCCATCCCCGAGGCAGCAGGGCTTGGGTAGGCTCAGGCTTCAGTCCCCCCTCCTGGGGTCGTGTAGTAATTTTTGTCATCAGAAGGGGGTTGCGGTGCAATGAAGTTTGAAAACCCCTGAAGCAGACGCAGCTAGGTCGATTCCATAGCCGCTCGGAGAGGTGGATTACCTGCAGAGATGGAAAACCCCTTTCTGTTGCAATAGGAAACATACATTACAGGCACTACAGAGACATAGCTGCAGCATCCATCATGTAGACATGTCCTTGGAACTCCCAGCTCTTAATCCCTTGCTTTAACTGCCCAAACGCATTCTCTACTGAGGAAAAGGCAGACTGTCCTCCTGGAGCAACCCTGCCATGCCCCAGCAGGTCATATGCTTTCTTTCCCATTTCACTCTGCAAGCTTGCATGGCTGTAACTCTGTAGATCATTCACAGACGCAAAACAAACAGGAGAAATGTGAAGTTAGCATCTTTGCTACCACTTTCCTCAGCAACAAGTCCTTTCCTTTCCTTTCCCCGAGACAAAGTTCACAGCATTCTGATAACACCTAGCAGGTGTTAGAATGGCAGCATAAAGTCAGCCAAGCCCAAGAAACACTGAAAGTCAAAGCATGTAAGTTACTTTCATTTGGCTGTCCTTGACTCTTCCTTAACAATATGGCCTATGGTGCAGCACACCTATCCTTTGCTATTTCATATCACTATGGATTGGTTGGTGTGAACATTTCCTGTGGAGGGAAGGATGGGAAGAGACTCCCCAATTACACATGCTACAGATACCGTGTCTTCTCTACTGAGAAGGGCAGCGGCTTCCTACACTTTGCAAAACTGCCATGAACAGTTTATCATTCCAGGCACAAGTCTACTTGTTCAAAGCTCATGACGACACTGGAAAAAACTCCAGTTCATATTTTTACTTGTGAGTTGAAAGAAACATGCCAAGCAGGCTAATAAAATAGTCTGCTTGACTGTGCTACAATATAATTCCTCTCTTTCTCACTGCATCCTCTAGCTACATATTGGCCTTATAAGCAGGTAAAGGTTGTACCAGAGTGAGAAGAGTTAGGTAATTATAGTTTGTTTACCCTCTGGTAGTGCCTAGAGGGCCCCATTATGCTGGGTGCTGTACAAACAAATGAGACAGGCTAGTCTGCACTAGTAAATCCACACCTAACACTTCTGTCAACCCTCACTTTCATTTTCAAGTTGTTGCAACAGGGCTCCCAACCGACATGAAATCACATCCAGCCCTGACTCTCACAGGACTCTTGGTCTGTACAACAATGTGTTTCTGAGAGTCTACAGCTAGTATTTCCTCAACAAAACATGAAGAGCTAGGACTTCAGTGGAATTAACTACTGTCTTTAACTGGCTTAACACGCAGACACTGAGCAATTAAAGATTCCCTCTGTATATTACAGAAATAGATCTACACAGTGGCAGGAAACTCTGAATCCAGCATCTAAGACAGCTATGGCATGTTGCAGCTCAACTGATTTTCATCTACCTACCCACCAGTTTTACAGATCAGAGACTAATGTAGTTTACACCACAGCATTCCAGCTGCCTTTTAACAAATTATTGTAGCTCTGCAATGATTTAAAACAAAAACCCACACTATTATTTACTCACATATGAATCAGTTCTCAAGGAGACCAGAGGGTAAATCCTGACTAATGAATCCAATGGGAATTTTACCATTGACTTCAATGGGGTCAGGATTTCACCCCCGATTTCTTTTGGCCATGCTCAGTTTAAAGGAGGTTGTTTTTTGGCTTTCAGTGGGAAGTATCTCCATGTGCTCTGGCCTAGTGCACGTCTCATTTCATTTGTGCACACTGCAAGTCTGAGCAGGGAAGACTTGTTTCTTTTTCTTAAAAAGAAAAGGAGGACTTGTGGCACCTTAGAGACTAGCCAATTTATTTGAGCATAAGCTTTCGTGAGCTACAGCTCGCTTCATCGGATGCACCGATGAAGCGAGCTGTAGCTCACGAAAGCTTATGCTCAAATAAATTAGTTAGTCTCTAAGGTGCCACAAGTCCTCCTTTTCTTTTTGCGAATACAGACTAACACGGCTGCTACTCTGAAACCTTCTTTTTCTTAAAGGAGCAAACCCAAAAGCCGTTGGTCAACAGCCATCGATGAAGCCACGCTAAGCAAGACCTCACTGGGATTGCACACTGATTCCTTCCCCTAATTTAAGCATCAACAAGCCAGACGGCGTGGGTTAGAAAGCTGGGTCACATCTACAAGAGCAGCAGGTACATGCCTGCCCAGTCACTCATCTTCCCTAAATAAGGCTGCACCAGGAGACCCAGAAGCACTCCTTTTCAGGTTGAAACAAGTACAGGGAGCTGATCTGGCACCAAAGGAGCCCGAGCCAAGTGCACAGACTTGGCAAGGAGAAGACGAGTGACGTTCCTAAAGTTACCATTTAACACCAGCCCCTGCTCAGGAGCAGGAGAAGGGTGACCTACAGCAGTTGTTCAGAACAAGGGAACGAACTACTAAGCTGTCTGCTAGCTAGGCCTGCTGTGGCGCTCAGGTTGCTTGCAGCGCGCTACCTGGTCCAGTCTGGGTCTACATGACCTTTGAAAGAGTAAACCTATAGGAGGGTGAGTGACCTTGGGAAAAAGGAGTTCAGGCCATTTCTCTGCAAATCCCAACAGGTGAGGGGTCAAGAAAGCATCTTGATGCCCTCTAGCTCCCAGAGATCAAGGCAGGGACTGTAAGGGGAGGCTCTCTCATCCTAACCTTTTAAAGAGGCATTGCCAGCCCCTTTCATGGTCACAGGTATGCAATCCCACATAGAAGGCGCATAAATAGCAAGGTTCAGGGGGTCACTATACACACAGCCTGTTAGGGGGTGGGGGTTTCAAACCTGACAGCAACCTCACCCTCTTAGAGTGAAATAAAGACAGTTAAGAATACACCCTCGGTATAACAATGCCAGACTCACTGACAACCCAGCTGCCTGGGTGGGAAACTTGCACCATGCAATTAACTCTCAGCACCAGTACACCATGCAATCATGCTACCTCCTGCCCCATTTACAGTGGAAAAGCCAAACCTGCTGCAAATAGTCCAGAAAAGGAAAAGCCAAGCAACCCCCACACGGACAGAGGGGAATGGGAACAACCAGGCATCACCCATTCCCCTCCCTTTCAGTATGTATGTGGGGAAGATTAGGAACAGGGGTGCCATGGGGAAAAAGAGCTATTTAATGCCCCTTATAGGCACCATGCTGGCCAGTAAGGGCTGATCAGCTGGGGGAAAAGCTGCCAAAACCAACAGGGGACACATTAGCAACAAGCCAGAGACCCTGGAGCTCTAGGGGGCTGCACTCCCAAGAGTGGGGAGACATACAGCAGAATCGGACGGTATATCGGGGGGAGAGGTCCCAAGTGGGCAGTGGGGAAGGGGTGACCCCGGGGGGGGGGGGGGGGGGGGAGACTGACTGGCAGCACACGGGGAAGGGGTGACCCCAGGCCGGGGGAAGGGGGGGGGGGCTGACTGGCAGCACACAGGGAAGGGGTGACCCCGGGCCTGGGGGGGGCTGACTGGCAGCACACGGGGCAGCGGGGAAGGGGTGACCCCGGGCAGGGGGGACTGACTGGCAGCACACGGGGAAGGGGTGACCCCAGGCCTGGGGGAGGAGGGGGAGCTGACTGGCAGCACACGGGGCAGCGGGGAAGGGGTGACCCCGGGCAGGGGGGACTGACTGGCAGCACACGGGGAAGGGGTGACCCCAGGCCGGGGGAAGGGGGGGGGCTGACTCGCAGCACACGGGGCAGTGGGGAAGGGGTGACCCCAGGGGCAGGGGGGACTGACTGGCAGCACACGGGGAAGGGGTGACCCCAGGCGGGAGGGAGGGGGAAGCTGACTCGCAGCACACGGAGCAGTGGGGAAGGGGTGACCCCGGGGGGAGGGAGGGGACTGACTGGCAGCACACGGGGAAGGGGTGACCCCAGGCCTGGGGGAGGAGGGGGAGCTGACTCGCAGCACACGGGGCAGCGGGGAAGGGGTGACCCCGGGCAGGGGGGACTGACTGGCAGCACACGGGGAAGGGGTGACCCCAGGCCTGGGGCGGGGGGGTAGCTGACTCGCAGCACACGGGGAAGGGGTGACCCCGGGTAGGGGGGACTGACTGGCAGCACACGGGGAAGGGGTGACCCCAGGCGGGAGGGAGGGGGGAGCTGACTCGCAGCACACGGAGCAGCGGGGAAGGGGTGACCCCGGGGGGAGGGAGGGGACTGACTGGCAGCACACGGGGAAGGGGTGACCCCAGGCCGGGGGGAGGGGGGGGCTGACTCGCAGCACACGGGGCAGCGGGGAAGGGGTGACCCCGGGCAGGGGGGACTGACTGGCAGCACACGGGGAAGGGGTGACCCCAGGCCGGGGGGAGGGGGGGGGCTGACTCGCAGCACACGGGGCAGTGGGGAAGGGGTGACCCCGGGGGGGGGGGGGCTCCCTCTCGAGAGCTGACAGCTGCCCTCCCACGCCGGCGCCTGCCCATCACCGCTCGGCGGCTGAGCCCCCGCAGCTCCCAGCCCGGCCCGCTGCACCGGACGGGGAGCCCAGCCCAGCCCGGCCCACTCCCACCCCATCACCGCCCGGAGAACGCGGCGGCGCGGCCCAGCCCGATACTCACGATCCGTCCGGTGCTCGCCGCCCCCGGTGCAGAGCCCTAGTGCGCACCGTGCCCAGCCCCCCCCCGGCCGCTCCCCGCGAGCCGCGCTGTCCCCACGTGCTGCCCGACCGGGCCCCCTGCGAACACTGAGACATTCAACCGATACACGACGGCCCGCACGCCCCGCCCCCTGCGCGAGACAGCCACAGCTCGCGAGACCTGCCCGCCGGCGAGCGCCTCTCCTGCCCCGACGCCACGGGCCGGGGAGGCAGCTGCGCATGCGCCTTTCGAACCCACCTCGCCCGCCCCAAGGGTACAGCGGAGAGGGGAGAGAGAGAGAGCACGTGGAGGAAGCCTAAGATCCTGCCCCTCCGCCCCCCCCCGGCCCCGATCCTGCCCCCTCGTCCCCCCCCAGCACCGGATCCTGCTCCTCCGCCCCCCCCGGCCCCGATCCTGCCCCCTCTTCCAGCCCCGGATCCTGTCCCCCCCGGCCCCGATCCTGCCCCCTCGTCCCTCCCCCAGCCCCGGATCCTGCTCCTCCGCCACCCCCGGCCCCGATCCTGCCCCCTCTTCCAGCCCCGGATCCTGCCCCGCCGGCCCCGATCCTGCCCCCTCTTCCTCCCCAGCCCCGGATCCTGCTCCTCCGTCCCCCCCGGCCCCGATCCTGCCCCCTCGTCCCCCCCGCGGCCCCGGATCCTGCCCCGCCGGCCCCGATCCTGCCCCCTCTTTCTCCCCAGCACCGGATCCTGCTCCTCCGCCCCCCCCGGCCCCGATCCTGCCCCCTCGTCCCTCCCCCAGCCCCGGATCCTGCTCCTCCGCCACCCCCGGCCCCGATCCTGCCCCCTCTTCCAGCCCCGGATCCTGCCCCGCCGGCCCCGATCCTGCCCCCTCGTCCCTCCCCCAGCCCCGGATCCTGCTCCTCCGCCCCCCCCGGCCCCGATCCTGTCCCCTCTTCCAGCCCCGGATCCTGCCCCCCCCGGCCCCGATCCTGCCCCCCTTCCTCCCCAGCCCCGGATCCTGCTCCTCCGCCCCCCGCGGCCCCGATCCTGCCCCCTCTTCCCAGCCCCGGATCCTGTCCCCCCCCAGCCCCGGATCCTGTCCCCTCGTCCCCTCCCCCAGCCCCGGATCCTGCTCCTCCCCCCCCCGGCCCCGATCCTGCCCCCTCTTCCCAGCCCCGGATCCTGCCCCCTCTTCCCAGCCCCGGATCCTGCCCCCTCGTCCCCTCCCCCAGCCCCGGATCCTGCTCCTCCCCCCCCCCGGCCCCGATCCTGCCCCCTCTTCCCAGCCCCGGATCCTGCCCCCTCTTCCCCCCCCGGCCCAGATCCTTCCCCCTCTGCCCCTCCCGGCCCCGATCCTGCCCCCTCTTCCACCCCCCCAGCCCCCGATCCTGCCCCCTCTTCCACCCCCCCAGCCCCCGATCCTGCCCCCTCTTCCACCCCCCCAGCCCCGGATCCTTCCCCCCCAGCCCGAGATCCTTCCCGCTCCGCCCCCCAACCCCAGATCCTGCCCCTCCGCCCCCCCCAGCCCTGATCCTACCCTCCTTCCCCCCCCAGCCCCGGATCCTTCCCGCTCCGCCCCCCCCAGCCCCAAATCCTGCTCCTCTACCCGCCCCAGCCCCTGATTCTGTCCGTCAGCTCCCTCCGCCCCTCCACAGCCCCTGCTCCTGCCCCCCCATCGCTCCTCCCCAGCCCTGATCACCCCCTGCCCCCCACCCCAGGGGTGATGGAATAATTTGTACAGGGGGGGTGCTGAGAGCCATTGAACCAAACTGTAAACCCTGGATACGCTGGAAACCAAGCCAGGGGTGCAACAGCACCCTGAGTTCCATTATCTATGACCCACCCATGGCACCCAATGCTGGCCCTGTACACTGGCCCACCCCCACCCTAAACTCCCAATCCTGGCCCTGTGCACACACACACACACTGCGTCCCTCACCCCGGGCCCCTGGGCTGAGCTCCTGAGTCTGCCTCACATATGGGCCCACTGGAGACCCAACCCGTCCCACAGCTCATGCTGCCAAGGGCAAGGCTACCTTCTATTTTTAGTGCATTAGCTGGATGACAACACCACTGTGTCTCCTTGAGCCAGGAATTACACCCCCAGCTTGAAGTCTAGACACGCACAGAGTGTGCGCTCTGACACTGCGGAGTTGGAGAGGTTACTGTCATAACTCACTTCACCCTGTTGCATTTGACACCCTGGATAACAAGGATATTCAGGGGATATTCTGGATGGGGGGGAATGCTCCCCTGCATGTCCTCTTTTTGGCTGGTGCATGGGCTGTTTCAATCTGCTTTTAACAACTGAGCATATGCGGCTTGTTTTAGATCTTTGTGCCAGAGGCACCTCGTAATAGTAGAAATTTCTGTGCAACCCCCAATGTCGCCTTCTTTAACAGCCACTGGTATCTGAATCACTTCCTTGGAGGAGCTAAAAATGGCTCTGTCATTGTGTTTCCCTTCATGTTAATTTATTTGTTTGTTTATCTGTAGTCTGTATTCTAACTAAATACCCTAATCTACATAGACTGCACAACTCAGTCACCTACAGAACTCAAACAATGACTGTGCTCTTCAAACAAGCCATCACTGGCAACTCGAGGCTGTTCTACAAAACTTTCAACAAGCACTGTAAAAGTAAAGAAACTTGAACAGACAAATATGTTAGCCAACAACTACAGCCACTGAAGCTGGGCAAGTCACTTCACCTGTCCGTACTTCAGTTTCCTTAATTGTAAAAGAGGGATAGAGATCCCACTCTGAGATCTATGGCTGAAAAGTGCTACATATGAATTATTATTAATGTTGTCACATGTGTTTATTTGGTAAATCTGACATTAGTAAGTTTCCATTGGTTCATATCAGTAATAAATATAAAAGAAAAAGAGTACTTATGGCACCATAGAGACTAACAAATTTATTTGAGCATAAGCTTTTGTGAGCTACAGCTCACTTCATCGGCTGCATGCAGTGGAAAATACAGTGGGGAGATTTATATACACAGAAAACAATGGGTGTTACCATACACACTGTAACCAGAGTGATCACTTAAGGTGAGCTTTTACCAGCGGGAGGGGGTGGGGGGGGAGGAGGAGTGAGGGAACCTTTTGTAGTGATAATCAAGGTGGGCCATTTCCAGCAGTTGACAACAACATGTGAGGAACACTGTGGGGGGAGGGGGGGAATAAACATGGGGAAATAGTTTTACTTTGTGTAATGACACATCCACTCCCAGTCTTTATTCAAGACTCATTTAATGGTGTCCAGTTTGCAAATTAATTCCAATTCAGCAGTCTCTCGTTGGAGTCCGTTTTTGAAGTTTTTTTTGTCGAAGAATTGCCACTTTTAGGTCTGTAATAGAGTGATCAGAAAGATTGAAGTGTTCTCCAACTGGTTTTTGAATGTTATAATTCTTGACGTCTGATTTGTGTCCATTTATTCTTTTATGTAGAGACTGTCCGGTTTGGCCAATGTACATGGCAGAGGGGCATTGCTGGCACATATAACAATGGTAGATGTGCAAGTGAACGAGCCTCTGATAGGGCCTAATCACATCAGCCACACTATGATGGTGTCCCCTGAATAGATACATGGACACAGTTGGCAATGGGCTTTGTTGCAAGGATAGGTTCCTGGGTTAGTGGTTCTGTTGTATGGTGTGTGGTTGCTGGTGAGTATTTCCTTCAGGTTGGGGGGCTGTCCGTAAGCAGGGCCTGGCCTGTCTCCCAAGATCTGTGAGTGATGGGTCGTCCTTCAGGATAGGCTGTAGATCCTTGATGATGCGCTGGAGAGGTTTTAGTTGGGGGCTGAAGGTGATGGCTAGTGTCATTCTGTTATTTTCTTTGTTGGGCCTGTCCTTTAGTAGGTGACTTCTGGGTACTCTTCTGGCTCTGTCAATCTGTTTCTTCACTTCAGCAGGTGGGTATTGTAGTTGTAAGAATGCTTGATAGAGCTCTTGTAGGTTTTTGTCTCTGTCTGAGGGGTTGGAGCAAATGCGGTTGTATCGTAGAGCTTGGCTGTAGACAATGGATCGTATGATGTGGTCTGGATGAAAGCTGGAGGCATGTAGGTAGAAATAGCCGTCAGTATGTTTCCGGTATAGGATGGTGTTTATGTGACCATCGCTTATTAGCACTGTAGTGTCCAGGAAGTGGATCTCTTGTGTGGACTGGTCCAGGCTGAGGTTGATGGTGGGATGGAAATTGTTGAAATCATGGTGGAATTCCTCAAGGGCTTCTTTTCCATGGGTCCAGATGATGAAGATGTCATCAATGTAGCGCAAGTAGAGTAGGGGCATTAGGGGACGAGAGCTGAGGAAGCGTTGTTCTAAGTCGGCCATAAAAATGTTGGCATACTGTGGGGCCATGCGGGTACCCATAGCAGTGCCGCTGATTTGAAGGTATACATTGTCCCCAAATGTGAAATAGTTATGGGTGAGGACAAAGTCACAAAGTTCAGCCACCAGGTTTGCCGTGACATTATCAGGGATACTGTTCCTGACGGCTTGTAGTCCATATTTGTGTGGAATGTTGGTGTAGAGGGCTTCTACATCCATAGTAGCCAGGAGGGTGTTTTCAGGAAGATCACCGACGGATTGTAGTTTCCTCAGGAAGTCAGTGGTGTCTCGAAGATAGCTGGGAGTGCTGGTAGCGTAGGGCCTGAGGAGGGAGTCTAGATAGCCAGACAATCATGCTGTCAGGGTGCCAATGCCTGAGATGATTGGGCGTCCAGGATTTCCAGGTTTATGAATCTTGGGTAGCAGATAGAATAACCCAGGTCAGGATTCTAGGGGTGTGTCTGTGCAGATTTGTTCTTGTGCTTTTTCAGGGAGTTTCTTGAACAGATGGTGTAGTTTCTTTTGGTAACCCTCAGTGGGATCAGAGGATAATGGCTTGTAGAAAGTGGTGTTGGAGAGCTGCCTAGCAGCCTCTTGTTCATATTCCGACCTATGCATGATGACGACAGCACCTCCTTTGTCAGCCTTTTTGATTATGATGTCAGAGTTGTTTCTGAGGCTGTGGATGGCATTGTGTTCTCCACGGCTGAGGTTATGGGGCAAGTGATGCTGCTCTTCCACAATTTCAGCCCGTGCATGTTAGCGGATACAGATTGACGGAGCCAGAAGAGTACCCAGAAGTCACCTACTACAGGACAGGCCCAACAAAGAAAATAACAGAACGCCACTAGCCATCACCTTCAGCCCCCAACTAAAACCTCTCCAGCGCATCATCAAGAATCTACAGCCTATCCTGAAGGACGACCCATCACTCTCACAAATCTTGGGAGACAGGCCAGGCCCTGCCTACGGACAGCCCCCCAACCTGAAGGAAATACTCACCAGCAACCACACATGACACAACAAAAACACTAACCCAGGAACCTATCCTTGCAACAAAGCCCGTTGCCAACTGTGTCCACATATCTATTCAGGGGACACCATCATAGGGCCTAATCACATCAGCCATGCTATCAGAGGCTCGTTCACCTGCACATCTACCATTGTTATATGTGCCAGCAATGCCCCTCTGCCATGTACATTGGCCAAACCGGACAGTCTCTATGTAAAAGAATAAATGGAAACAAATCAGACGTCAAGAATTATAACATTCAAAAACCAGTCGGAGAACACTTCAATCTTTCTGGTCACTCGATTACAGACCTAAAAGTGGCAATTCTTCAACAAAAAAACTTCAAAACCAGACTCCAACGAGAGACTGCTGAATTGGAATTAATTTGCAAACTGGACACCATTAAATGAGTCTTGAATAAAGACTGGGAATGGATGTGTCATTTCCCCATGTTTATTTCCCTGCCCCTACTGTTCCTCACATGTTGTTGTCAACTGCTGGAAATGGCCCACCCTGATTATCATTACAAAAGGTTTTTTCTCTCTGCTGCTGGTAATAGCTCACCTTACCCGATCACTCTTGTTACAGTGTGTATGAAACAATGGGTGTTACCATGTTCTCTGTGTATATAAAATCTCCCCACTGTATTTTCCACTGCATGCATCCGATGAAGTGAGCTGTAGCTACAAAAGCTTATGCTCATATAAATTGGTTAGTCTCTAAGGTGCCACAAGTACTCCTTTTCTTTTTGCGGATACAGACTAACACAGCTGCTACTCTGAAAAGTGGCCTTTTACTCTCAGAGACGTTTTCATTGGGAGGAAAACCACCTTGGAGCTAGGAAGGCTAAATCATCCATATGCGCTGACTCCGAGCACCCACGGGGAAAAAATTAGCGGGTGCTTAGTAGCACCCTCCGGCAGCCAGCCCCCCACTCTACCCAGCACCTCCGGCCCACCGGTAGCCCTTCTGATCATTTTCTCCCCATCCCTCCCAGTGCCTCCTGCCTGCCCCAGAACAGCCGTTCAGGTCAGAGGAGGAGAGGGGACAGGGTGTGCTTGGGGAAGAGGTGGGGGCTTGGAAAAAGGGGTGGAGTTGGGACGGGCCTGGGGCAGAGGGGAAGTCGAGCACCCCTCAGGTAGAGAGGAAGTCAGCACCTACGGCACCATCAATAACTCCCCAAGGCGGTGTTGGATTCTTGGGCACTTGAAGTCTTTCAATCAAGACTGGATCTCTTTTTACAATACATGATGCTCTAGTTCAAACAGAAGTTATGGGCTTGATGCACCAATTCCTGGGTGAGGTTCTTTGGCGTGTGCTATGCAAGAGGTCAGACTAGAATATCAGCATTTTTCAAATGTGGCCACCAGGGGCTTTTCATGAGGCCACAGCCTCCTGGGTGCTGATTTGGGGTGTGGGGACAAAGCAATAGTTCCTCCCCCAGGGCTGCCAGCAGGGTCCCTCTCTGGTGGTGGGGCTTGGGCTTCAGACCTGGCATAGTGGGCCACAGGCTCCATCCCCTGGCCATGAGCTTTGAACCCTGACCCTGGCCCCAGGCTCACATTCCAACCCCCACCTGCTGCCTCCTCTGGCCCTGGGCTCCAGCTGTGCAGCAGTGAGCTCTGACCCCCAGCCACATGGTTTCAGACTCTTGCCATGGGGACACATGATCCGGCCCCCAGCCACGCGGCAGTGACTGCCAGCCCCAAGCTGACCTCCCCCGCCACATCGCCCCTGGTCCCCACTGCGTCCTCGGGCCCCAGTCCCCGGCTGTGTAGCTGCAGGGTTCCAGTCCCAAACTCTCTCTCTCACTCACTCACACACACACCCCCCTCCCTACCTACCTCTCCTGGCCCCTCAGCTGCTTCCCTACCCACTTTCCCCTCCAGCTTGCCAGGGCTGAATAAGTCTGTTGTGAAAAGTGACAATTGTACGTTTAATATCACTTTTCAGTGCCTCCCTGCTAGCTAGCGAGTCTGCTGCTGTGAAAAGTGATATTAACAAAATACAAATATCATTTTTCACTGAAACAGACTTAGGAGCTAACAAGTCTTAAAAAAGTAAGCACCAAAAAAAAAAAAAAAAAAGCAAAAGACACTACAACAAAAAGGGACTAGAACATGCAAAACACATTATTTGTTTCTATTCTGTTTAGGTCCAGCAAAGAACAGAGAAAACTGTACATCATTTTTATTATTGAGTCTGTGAAAAAACCCTACATAAATAAATTACAATGATTTGGACATGTCTATATGCAAATTTATTTGTTTTTCCTAAAGTTAATTAAGTATTTTAGGAAAAATTGTCAGAGCAGTCACCAGCAAATACTCGGAGGCCACCAAAAAATTTCTTGTGAGAACGCCTGGACTAGATGACTACACTGGACCTTTATGGCCTTAAAAACTATGAATGAAGCTATTAATCCCTCTGCAGCCTAAGGCACCGACTCCACATCTTGGTTCTCCTATCTATAAAATGGAAATAACAATACCAGTAATAACAGGACCTGATGGGTTATTGTGGGGATTAATCAGCTATTTGTTAGTGTCAGCTCTGTCACGATGGCACTAGTGACTGATCAAATGTTGCTTGCAGCAACGCTGCAGATTTACCAGCTATGATCGTAGTTGTGTCATACTCATAAGGGCTGTCAAGAGGTGCAGAAAAACCAGAGCTATGTTTACACAGCAAAGCTGGCCCCCTGGTTTAGACTGCCCTCTTTTAAAGGAGCATGTTGGATAAAGCCTTATAATACAGGAAGCATCCCCTCTGAGGGTCATATTTACACACTGACAAGTGCAAAGCCAGAAACTCCATGAGCAGAGGAAAAAAATGTAAAGATCTAAGTAGTTCAGAAATTTGCACAACATGTGGGTGTGATAGGGAAAGAGAATATAGGGTGAGAGCTAAACGATCCTTGGACCAAACATACATATGAACTGTATGTTGGACTGCTGTTTATTCCTCTATTCATAAAACTGCATACGAGGCCGGGGACAAGTTTGGACTCAACCCAGTGTGTGGCCTGCGTTTGAGGAGCGGGTTGGGAATGACATGTGCTCATACACCTCTCCAAATAATACAGGCAGTGGGAATGGGAACAGCAATGACCGTCACTCTTTCAGAGGCAAGCAGTTTAAGGTGCAGCCTCGCAGTCTAGTCTCCACTACTGCGCACAAGCACAGGTCTGGGAGCCAGGAAGAACAGTGACGGGGGAATGGGAGTTAATTGAGCGATGGGAACGACGGTAAAGTCAAATGGAATCATTCTATGACACAGAGGGTCGGTCTCCAGCTGGGAACGAACTGCACTGGGCTTGTCAACACGAGCATTTTTCTCTCACGTTTCCCAGCATTGCACAAACACCGATGATGTGGAAGAACTAGTGTAAGGTGCCCACTTGGCAACCAATGGCATTTTAACTGCCATGTTCCCTCTCTACAGGCTCTGAACAGGGAGAGAGGACTTGGTAGATAGTCCTCGCTCAGCTCCCGCTGCCGACACAGCAACTGTGTCTGCCGTGAGACTTTTCCTGCTTTGCTTTCTCTGTTTCAACATTCGCTGCTACCTTGTGAGCAATGGACGGGGAAATACTTGTAGCCTGTCATTGGGCCTCTCTGCCCGATCAAAGAGATTGGCTGCAGACTTTCAAAGAAAGCTACTTAGACAACTCCCGGCTTGTTCTGGTGCCCAGAGGGAGGAAAGAAATAGGAAGGGCAGGGTGGGGCATTGTTGCAGTTGAGGGCAGAGTTTAATGGGGAGGAAAATGGGAGAGAGTGCATGGATAGCACATGAGGCTCAGCAAGACTGAGTTGCCTAGAGAGAGAAATGAAACCTGAAACTTTCAGATGGAGCTTCACAGCTAAAGTAGATGAGCAGCGTCAGGATCAGGTTTGACAGGCTTAGGTAGCCTGCGGCTACAGGTCTGAATTCCAGCATGGTTGCTTTATCCTGCCAAGGTAGAGAAGCATCAGTTCAGTGCATTTTTCCCGGTGTGGCTCTTTCAGCCGAGACCTGAACAACCTTGATCTTGTCTGCTGGATGTTACAGCGGCTGAAGCACTTTTTAATAAGATTAGGGGCTTGTGCTGGTATCCTGGTCAAAATGTCCACGGCCCTTCACTTCTCATGCAACAGGTTGTGTGCTGATTACCACTCTCTAGCCACGAGGTAACTGAATTGCAAGTAGTAATTAGGGTAAAGTACTTTAAGACAAAGAGTACCATGAAGGAGGAGAATATGGACTCCAGAGCCTAAGGACTCATGGGATACTAAACCAAGTGCCAGATTTTCAATACTATTTAGGCATCTAAAATGCAGACAGACAAGTAGTGGGATTAACAAAATCCAGGCGGGTTAGATACCTAACTCCCACTAAGAGTTCAGCATTCTGTAAATCACACAAGGCCCCTATCTGCAGCTTTAGGCATCCAAATACCTTTAAAAATCTGGCCCAAATCTCCATTAATTAGCAACCAGGATCTCCCAACTGAGCTCCCTTACTCAAACTTAAACTGTGTTGTTAAGCTACAGGGTTGACTTAAAACATAGGGTGAAACCAGCTGTAGTTCATCACCAGGCTAGACCCCTGAATCCTTTATTCTATGTGCAAGTTATAAAGTTATATACTAACGGGTCTTTCATTCGCCACTAGATTTCCTTCCAATTGACAATTCTTTTATACCTGCAGCGTTTCTCAAATGCAGCCACCGTGGCCACATGGGGCTGCCAGGGGCTTTTCTTGCAGTCACAGCCTCCTGGGTGGTTATTGGTGTGAGGGAGGGGGGAAACAGTGGTCCCTCTCTGGAGTAACAAAAGCTGGAGGAGCAGGCAGCCAGTGAGTTCCCCACCTTCCCAGGGGTGGTGGGGTTGGGCGTCAGCCCTGGGGTACAGGTGGCAGGCTCCAGCCACAGGGCTTTGGGCTCTGTTGCCTGAGCTCACCACCTTTCCCATTACCTCTGGCCCCCACTGCCTCTCCTAGTAGCCCATTGCCCCCGGCCTCCCTACCCACCACCCCATCCAGAGCTTAGTATGTCCCAGGATTGACAGGGCTGAGTAAGTCTGCTGTGAAAAGTGATTGTTTGTTTGTTAGTATCACTTTTCACTGCAGACTTAGTAGCTAGCAAGTCTAAAAAAAAAAAAAGGCAAAAGAAACACTAAGAAAAAAGACAAGAATGTGCAAAGCACCTTCTTTGTGTTTCTATTTTGTTTAGGTCCAGTAAAGAATAGACAACTGTACATTATTTTTATTATTGAGTCTGCAAAAAAAATCCTACATAAATAAAGTATATGATTTGGACATGCATATGTGCATATTCATTTGGTTTTCCTAAAGTTACTTAAGTATTTTAGGAAAAATTGTCAGAGCGGCCACCAAGAGCTGGTGGCTGCACTCTGAGGCCACCAAAAAATTTGTTGTGAGAAACCCTACCTTAGAGGTTTCAGAGTAACAGCCGTGTTAGTCTGTATTCGCAAAAAGAAAAGGAGTACTTGTGGCACCTTAGAGACTAACCAATTTATTTGAGCATGAGCTTTCGTGAGCTACAGCTCACTTCCGATGAAGCGAGCTGTAGCTCACGAAAGCTCCTACCTTAGAGAGAATTCCCAGTCTGCCTAGCTCTTAAAGGCATAGTACCCGAGAACAAGTCCTATTCAAAGGGTGTAAGACATGTTTCGTTGTAAAGGCAATACCACATGTTAGATCTAATTCAAGATTTGGTTCTTGCAGTTTTTCACTATGCAACTATTTAAGTAACACATTTCTACGGCTGTAACACAGCAAACATGAATTGTGTTGGTCAGTGTAAATGAGTAGTATGGAAGATGCACAGTACCGTGTCTGAGTAGGATTGCTTGTCCTGATCACACACATATTGGGAGGGTGGAAGACTACGCTCTTGTTAGGTCAGCCAGACTGAATTTATTTTGCCCGCTTAAGTGTTTTTCTATTTTTTGTTAATGTGAGTAAAAAAGGAGCAGAATTCAAAATGCACAGTTTTGTCTCAGTCCTGGTGTTTTGCCCACAGTACCTAGAGAGGCATCGTGAGAATTCAGGCAACTGGATCACATTTCTTTAATATTTTAAGGCTACGGAAACACACAATACATTTATGCTGCATATACTGGAAAATACAACAATGCTAATACTTTCCCGTTCCAGCATCTTTCATCTGAAGATCTCAGAGAGCTTTAAAAAGCATTAAGCAAACCTGACAATACTCCAGATGTAACATCTCATGTTCTTTGAAACCTCCAGTGACGGGGATTCCCACAACCTCCCTTGGAAGCCCTTTATAGTACTTAACTATCCTTATAGTTAGAAAGTTCCTAATATCTAACCTAAATCTCCCTTGCTGCAGATTAAGTCAATTACTTCCTGTCCTACCTTCGGTGGACTCGGAGAACAATTGATCACTGTCCTCTTTACAACAGCCCTTTGAAAACTGTTGTCACGTTTCCCTTCAGTCTATTCTCAAGACTAAACATGCCCCGTTTTTTTAACCTTTCCTCACAGGTCAGGTTTTCTAAACCTTATATCATTGTTATTGCTCTCCTCAAATCAAATAATGCTAATAAAATGAATAACTGCATCCCTGCCTGGCAAATGACATTTTTCTCACAAAACTAATGCATGCCTCTGAGATCTTGTGAGAGTGAGGGAAAAGGGCCTCTGATTGCTAGTTCAATTATAGTAATGATTTACAAAGCAAGCACAGATTCCTGGGTAAAACAAGCCAGCATGGTACTAAAGAATTGGATAATCAAAAAACAAACAGTGATAGATTAACTCCTGTCAGTACCCTGAGACCAATTAATTATTGATTTCACATGCCTTTGTGAAAAAGCACAGATTTCTCTATTAACATCTCAAAAAAAGAAAGCATCAGATCAATAATTTCCTGGAGTTGCCTTGCAGAGCACGTGATTCCAATCTGGAGCTGACACAGTAAATTCCCTTCTTTCAGTGTGAGATTGGTTTCATCTGCCTGCAGGTACTGCTCTCTGCAGCTCTTCAGATGGGTCTGGGCAGGTCATTACTCAGAATGCTGAAGGATATCTTCTAACTTCAGCAAGGGCTCCTGTCTCAGAATACTTAATGGTACCTAGGGAATAGCCATGGCTGGAATGAGATCAGATGGGACGATTGTGTCACTTCCAACAGCTGTATCTGCAGCTGGGAGGATTTTCTTTATAGCTGCACAGTTCTTTGTGTGCTGCGGTTGCAGGAGAGCCAGCAGATCACATGGTGCTGGCTCTCCTTGTTTCAGGAAGCTAAGGAGACCATGTGGCAGACACACATGTGCTGCAGGCCAGAGAGAGGGGAAGGGAAGGTAGAGCAAAGGCACAGCGTCAGACGGTGGCCCCTTTACTCACATTGGTGAGCAGTTGCTCACATGAGCAATCCTATCGACTTACTTGTATGAGTAACCGCTCAGTAGCGTGAATAAGGAGTCCACAATTTGGCCAAGACATTAAATACACTTCACTGAAGCTGAGGTTGGCCCAGGGATGTAAGTGACATCAAATGGCTAGGGAGATGACCCATGAGATGAGCCGTCTGCTAAGATGCGGCACCCACGATCAAAGAGTCTGAGAACTGGTGCTTTTTAGAATATGAGAGAACCCGGGGGCAGCTGCGCTAACCCTTAGAACATACGTACTGAGCGTACCTACATGCTGCACTGGACAGCTAGCACCTGGCAGCAGGGATCACAGCTCTGTTTGCACATATTGGACAAACAAATACTTCTATGCAGAGCAGAGCTGGTCACAAATCTGCACCCAACACGATACTGAAAAAAGAGACAGCCTTCTGTGAACATTGCTTGCACCTTTTCCAAGGAGATCTGCTCTCGAGTCCTTTATTTCTGGCTTTCCACAGGGCACTTCGCATAGAACAATTCAACCTCCCTCTACAGAGGCAATACTTCCCCTCTTTGAGAGAGAGAGAGCGAGCGCGCACCACTGATGCACCAAAGCACTAGGGCCCACATTTTTCAGTGTGATCTCTAATTTGGCCATCTCCCAAGTGGCTGTTTTGCAGAGGGTTCGAGTGCCCCCCTAGGGCTTCAGATGGAGTCACAGCTGCTCAGCACCTCCAAAAAGCAACATCTAGCCGTCTCAAATCACACACTCAAAGTTAGTGGATACTTTTGAAAATGTCACCCATGTGGGTCCCGCTAGTGGCAAAGCTAAGTATTGATCCTAACAGTCCTAGCGCCCAGTGCCCTCCTTGCTCATCCTACTTAATCCTTCTTTCCTGCAATTGCTCTCTCCCCACTGCCAAAGCATGCTTCTCTTCTTCCCAATGTTGGGGTGAACATTCAACCCCTAGGATGGCCTCCATTGTGTGAATATGGCTAAATAGGGACCACATTACTTGATTGGGCCTTGATTCTGCAGTGTGTTTTCTGTGGTTGCAGGGGTCCAACCAGGCAGGTGCACTTGCAGAATTGGAGTCTTAGAAATTAAGTTTCTCCAGGTCAATCCAATACATGTGTTTTAATTTTCTGTCCCAGTTTTGCTGATCTGCTCCTACTGCCTTCAGGGGCCTAGCTCTATGTAGACAGCATTTTGGCTACCCTCTGTACAGAGATGACTTTGGGGGCCGTTAGTATTTTTTTATTGCTACGGAACACTGAACTAGTGTCCGCTTTTGATACTATGCTGCTACTCCTGACCCATCTTCTTTCCGTGTGCCATCGTAGACGCTTATCTAAGGGTGGGTGGGGCTCTCTTACATGTACAACCAAGAGCTCTTCACACACGCTTTCCTTGCACACACATCCCTATGTGAGAACTTAAAAACCCCTCCCCTTGCTGTCTACTGCTGCATGAAGCGCCGCATCTTCCTATCCATGCCTCAGCAGACCTGTTACTTAGCACAATGAGCTTCACAATGGGGAGTCCCACTGGCTTTAAGAGGACAGGCAAGGGAACGCTAGTGCAGAGCTCATTGCAGGATTGGGTCACGGCTCGAGTTATCATCCTCTATTGTCCTTTTGTTATTTGTATTGCAGCAGCACCCAAAGACTCCTGGGCAGAGGTAGACACGGTCCCCGCTCAGAGGAGCTTACAAGCTGAATACACAAGGGAGAAGGGGTTGGCAAAAACACAGAGGAGGATGAAGACTTGATGGCTTTTTAGTGTCCTTTATTTAACTTATGTGGGCAGCCATTGGCTCAGGAATGGCAGGAGGCAGCAAGTAACAAGGGGGGTGAGCAGGAGAGCAGCACAGAAAAGGGGAAGGGGGATGAGGGAAACACATGGATGGGAGCAAGAAAGGCTGCAAGAGGGAGACAGGTCACAGCAAACAGCCAGCCCCCAGGCAGAGGACGATGCCCATCGTTAAATGGGACAAGGCAGTCCTACTCCCGTCTCTAGCATCTGGAGCTGTTACTGTTGCCATTACTGGGATTACCTAGGTTTCTGGTACCCCTCAAAGATGAGGGTCCTTGAGAGAGGGTTATGCCCCAGACATATCCTGGGAGAGGGAGCCCCAGCTGGGCCTTGCCCTGCCTTGCCTCTTCTGCACTTGGCTGTTATACTGATATGGGGTTTCCGAAGCCCTGGAGGGGATTGAGATGCTCAATTCCTATTAATTTGAATCAGTCAGTTATAGTGGGCATCCACATTCCTTAGACAGACTTAACCCTCTGCAGACTGTAAAGCACTTTAAAAAAGGGGGTGAAGTAGCACCCTTCCTCATTTTATAGATGAGGAAACTGAGACCCAGCAAAGTTAAATGACTTGAGCTCATGCAGCGATCAATGGAACCAAGGTCCCCGGGGAGCCAGCCTGGGGAGAACATTCACAGGCGTTAGTTAGGGTGATAGGAGGAAAAGGTGGACATTAAGGAGAACTACTGATGCTAGAGCTCAGGAAAAGAACACGCTGCTCAGGAGCTCACTTACACCCACGGCCTGTGGCAAGGACAATTGTTTGAGACATTTAAAACCAGGCTGCACAAAGCCAGAAGGAAGCACTCAGTATTGGCCTAACTGTGCTCCCACTGAAGTTGGTGGCAAAGTTAGACTAACCGTGAGTGATTATGAAAATCTCACCCTTATTGTTATACGGAAACAATTTTCCAGTGGCTCTTCCCCCAACCTGACCAGTCTCCCTCGTTTCTCTGATGCTTTCTTTTTTGGACTGTATCTAAGACAGCTATTTAAAATACAATTTTATATTTCAGATGAGGTGCACACAGAGTTACTCTTGGCCATTTATTGCCCATACCATTTCAATATCCCTAAGGTTGCAGTTGTGAGACGTCTTTCTCCCTTACAGCTTTGAAGAACAAACCTTTATTTGTTCTAACAAGGCTCATAAAAAGAAACACTATTCTAAACTCTCCAAACCGCCCGGTTTCCCTGGGCTTTATTTTCATTGGTGAGCCTCTGAAACGTACTGACAGCCAGCTGAAGAAACAAATCTTGCAACACTTATGGGACGCACCACCTATAAATCAGGAACTTTAGCTGGGGAAAGAAACACAATTGCTTTGAAATAGAGCTGTCACTACCACTCCCCGTAGTATCAGAGTACTGATGGGCTGTAGCTTTTCTGAAAGCCTAATTGTGAATAAAAACAAACACTATATTCCTATCTATGTACTTTACGGCTCTCATCACGGTAGTATCCGAGCAACTCAGAACCATTAATGGATTTATCCTCAGCACACCTGCGTGCTGGGGAAGTATAACCCCCCACTCTTCAGATGGAGACTATGACAGTGCAGATTAGGTGACTTGGCCTAGGTCTCACAGAGTCTGTGGCTGAGGCAGGATTTGAACCCAGGTGTCCTGAATCCATTACACCAGTGGTTTCCAAATTTTGGTGGTTCACATAACACCGTCTTACAAAAATGATGTTTGATGTACCACATACAAATGTCTCCTTTTCGTGCACATTTTAGGCCTTAATAGGCTTGATTTAAGTATTGCCAGATGCTCTAGTAATATAAATGCCTAAGGAAACCTAAGATGTCGATTATAACGCACATATTTAAACACAGCAGGTTTTTAGACAGCACATCAAAAAGAAACCCAGTGAAGCAGCCATTAGTATGATTGTCTTTCAAACTGTGTGTACACAAGGGCAAGGGGCTGCGGTGGTGGGGAGCTATGTGTACAGGGGCGGGGGGGGGCTCCATGTACAGGGAAAGAGGGGGTGTGTGTGTATACACACAGGGGAAGGGAGTCTCCAGTGATGGGGTGCATATGTACAGGTCCCGGGGGGCTCTGGTGATGGGAGACGTGTACACGGAAAGGGATGCATGCGTAAGGGGGCTCCCATGATGGGGGATCGTGTACAGGAGCAGGGGGCTCCGGTGAGGCAACTGTACACAGAAAGGGAGGCTCTGGTAAGGGAGACGTGTATGCGGGGCGGGGGGGCCCTTGTTGGGGGGCTGAGCAGGGGGCGCTGGTGGAAGGGTGCTGTGTGTGCAGGGGCAGGGGTGCTAGTAGGGTGGGCTGTACAGGGGGAAGTGTGTGTATAGGGGCAGGGTTCTCTGGTGTGGGAGCTGTGTTCACAGGGGGGCTGTGGTGGGCAGGAGCTGTGTTCACAGGGGCAGGGGGGCTGTGTGTATGGGGCATGGCAGGGGGCTGAGGTCAGGGAGGGCTGGGCACAGGGGCAGTGAGGAGCTGTGTGTATAGAGGCAGGGCGGGGAGCTGCAGTAGGGGGGCTGGGCAGGGGCTCAGGTTGGGGGGGCTGGGCACGGGGGGCTGTGTGTATAGGGGCAGGGAGGGGGGCTGAGGTCGGGGAGGGCTATGTGTATAGGGGCAGGGCGGGGGGCTGGGCACAGGGGCAGGGAGGAGCTGTGTGTATAGGGGCAGGGTGGGGGTCTGCGGTGGGGGGGCTGGGCACAGGGGAAGAGGGGCTGTGGTCGGGGAGAGCTGGGCACAGGGGCAGGGAGGATCTGTGTGTATGGGGCGTGCGGGGGGCTGAGGTCGGGGAGGGCTGGGCACAGGGGCAGGGAGGAGCTGTGTGTATAGGGGCAAGGGGCCTGTGGTCGGGGAGGGCTGGGCACAGGGGCAGGGTCCCAGAGGCGAGGGGCAGACACAGGGGAGCCTTGCCTGGCAGTGGGGACTTTACCTGGGCACCAAGCTGCTCCAAGAGGCCCCTTTTTGCTCCTCAGCAGCTCCAGACCCTCCTCAGCAAGGCCCTGAGATGCTGGATAAACTGCTCAGGGTCTCCCCCTGCTGGGGAAAGCTCAGGTCGCAGCCAGCCAGCCGCTCCGAGGCCGAAGAGCCCGGCGGTACCATCCAAGCCGACCCGTCACCCCCACATGCCCCTGGCGCTGCAGAGGCAGGAGGGAATTGCCCCTGCACGCCAGAGCCAGGCCGCAGACTGGGCAGCACCGGGGGCCCCTGCTTTGCAGCGGCTTCCTTGCGGGAGGTTTGGATCCGGCAGTTCCAAGCGGCTGGAGGTTTTGCAGCAGCTGTGACCCAGGCACGGCGGCTCTTTGGGATGAGAGCTCTGGTGCTGCTAGATGGGGCCCCCACATTCCCCTCCAGCTGCATGGCTCAGCGACGCCCGTGCGGAGGGCTCGGCCTAGCAGAAAGGCAGGCACGGCTGCGTGCCCCATGTCCAGCTGCGTAGCCCCAGCGCCCGCCCGCCCACTGAATAAAACCACTCTGCCGGCATGCCCAGCAACTCTCATTCGCCACTCTGACTGAATGAGCCCAAGAGGGCATTGTGCGTCTCACCGATTTCCTAGCAGGCCGCGGCTTTGAAACTGGGGTGGGGGAGAACCCCTCCTCCTCCCAAACCTAAGAGTCTTTGACCTACCACTTCCAAGAAGCTTGTCTTCCACCACTGGCACCTGTACCACCGTTTGGGGCCCCTTTCCCTAGAGCCTACTGGCTGCGATGCATGGATAGCTAGACAGAGAACATGAAAGCGATTTAAGTGCAAGGAAACCAAGCTAGCACGACATCCACAAGTGTGAACTAAAGTAGCAGCTACAAAAGAACAGGAATTCCCGGTGTGGTGCCTTTGTACAAAGTAATTGGTGAGCGGTTCATTCTGGGACTGAATATAAAATCCTATCTTTAAAAAAATGGGGCTTGAGCGTCCCCAGCTCTTTGACTTTCCCGTCTTTAATGACGGCTTCTCAACGAGCCCATTCTAGAGCACCTTTGAATGGCTTGAACGGCGGAAATTCACATTTCACCAGGGATAGTCTTCCAGTGCTTTGAAGAATACGGACCAAAAAATGGCTGCTGAGCTGAATTAATAGCCTGAGTGAAACTGAGGAATTGGAGGTTTTTCCAAAGCAGTTTCTTGCAGGTAAAGAGGGGACTATTTTACAGCAAATCATAAGAAAAAATTCTGCCCCATGAGGGTCTGAAGGCATTGCTGCTTCCTCCAACTTCCTAGGGACATCACCTGAAGGGACATGGCTAGGATTGATCCATGAGCATGGAAAGGAAGCCAAAAAAGGACTATAGACATTGCACATGGATGGGTCTTAAGTGGAAAAGGAATGCAATTGGACACAGCAGGCTGAATTCTCCTGTACAATGTGCATATCCCCACACACGCCCCAGGGGGAGTTGTGCGCACACACATCTGAAGGCAGAATTTAATCCAGTGCCAAAGGCTCCAGCACAAATTTGGAGAGGTGGAAGGTTAAATATTAGACTGAGCCTGTGACTGGCAGAGATGCTTCTGTTGGATGAGGATTTTTATACTGGACTTCACTAACTAGAGGGAAAGTTATCCATCTGTTTCTGAACGGCTCATCCCAGCAATTGAATCTGTACCTGGGAAGAGCTCCAGACAAGACCAAGGCAACAGAGAGATTTGTTTGTCCAAATATTTCTACCTTGTGGAGTGTAGGCTGATGCTTTGAATCTGAACATGCCCACTGAGAAGTTTATATTGGGTCCATGATAACATTGGGCACATTTACAAGATGTTTAAAAATCAATCACAATTGCCAGCCAACTGCTACAAGAAATGGATCATTCTCCCTTATTACCATGTAGTGACACAAATGACTTTGAAAAGCCTCACTTCCCTGCACAGACAGGATTCTTCCCTTGTCACCTGAAATATTTCCCTTGTTATCCAGTCACTTAGTGTGGTGAAGTAGTTGGAGATAAGTCTAGTCTTAGCTGTGACAATGACAGCCTCTGGTTTTGAATGAGTCACAATTTGTTTCCACTATTTGTGGAGTGAGGATATTTACCCACCTCAGAGGGACTGTGTGAATTTTAATGTGGGTGTTTATGGAGCACTTTGAAGATACAAAGAACTATCAACATGTTATTAATAACAAGATCTTATTACAGTCATCAACGGTATCTGCAGGTTTAACATGCAATACCTGGAATGGCTGAGGCTGTATGAAAAGAAGAGTTATTTAGAGATGTGGCAATTTGGATACGTTTATACAAACACACGTCTGAGGGTTTCAGAATAATCAATTTCACATTATGGGCTTCTGTGGATTAAAGGAGTACCGCAGGAATTGTGAGTGAGTGAACATTAAATTACCATCTCTCCAATTTTATCCCACTACTCACAGAATATAAAATTCTACCACCACATCCAAGACGATATTTAGAGCTCTGAATTCTGAGTCCTCTAACTTCTTCATTTGTAACATTACAGTGGTGTCAGGACCAAGTACAGCAGGGGTTTTTCAATTGTGATTTGTGGAGCACTTACTGGTCAGATGGCACTGTTCTTTCCTCCACGGATCCAGGTGCTAAACTGTATTAAAAGAGAGCTCAGAATAAATTATGGCTCTAATATTACTTTTCCACTTAAGCAGTTACTCTAATTACCATAGTGATGTTACATGATCAGAAATGGAAGGGTCAGTGACCTGTACCAGAGGGAGTTGGTCCATGAGAATCGCTATTAAAACATAATCCATATTCTGGTGTATGGTATCAGAGGAAATAATTTAGATTGGGATTAGAGACCCTCTTTGGGAAAAGTCCCCCTTGGCCAGTAGAGGGGACTTCCCGGCAATTTCTGATTAAGAGACAAAAGGACTCAATATTAGAAGGCAATTCACTCAATTCCTATGGTAGATTTGGCACTTTACCACTAAATTTCCATAAGCGTTCATAAATAGCTGCACAATTTAATCTATTCCTCTTTCTGGTAAGGACAAAAAGATCAGTCAAGATGAGGAAGTTACTCACCTTGTGCAGTAACCAAGGTTCTTTGAGATGTGTGTTCTTGGGAGTGTTCCACTTTAGTTGTCTTTGCACCCCTGTGCTTGTAGCTGGAGATTTAAGGATTTCAGGCGGTTAGCTAGCGCTGTGCGACCAACCCTCCCACACTGTTCCTTCTCTACTGCAGAGTCTGTATATGATAGAACTCCGAAACAGAGGGGAGAGAGGGTGGGTAGTGGAACACCTACAGGGGAACACATCTCAAAGAACCTCCGTTACTGCACAAGGTGAGTAACTTCCTCTTCTTCTTCAAGTGGTGTCCCTGTGGGTGCTCCACTTTAGGTGACTTCAGAGCAGTGCCCTCCAGTGGAAGGAGGAGTGTAGTCTGGATTGTCGACTGTCTGTATGCGGTTTCGGAAAGAATGTAGGTAAGTATATAGGTTGGTTAAGGTGAAACGATGAAGCCAACTTAGGTAAAAACTCAGGATGGGGTCTGATACGTTATCTTTAAAAAAGATCATATAGGGTGGATCTGTCATGAGAGCAGCTAGTTCTCCCACCCCCCGGCCGACGTAATGGCCACTAGAAATGCAACCTTCATAGAGAGGTGTAGTAACGAGTTTGTAGCTATGGCCTTGAAAGGGGGCCCGGTGAGGGCAGGGAGGTTGAGGTCCCACTGTGGGGAGGGTTCTCTCACTTCTGGAGAGGAGTTGGAGAGGCCCTTTAAGAAGCGTTTAGTGATTGGATGCATGAAAAAGAGAATCCGTTGACTTTATGATGAAATGTTGTGATGTCCAAGGAGGTGTAGGTGGATGGAACTCATGGAAAGTCCTATTTAAGTTGCAGTAGATAGTCTAAAATAAGAGGTAAGGTGGCTGACACAGGTGCAGTCTGTTTGCGTTGGCACCATGATTCCAATACTTTCCACTTATGTCAGAAGCTGTGTTGGGTAGTTGCCCTACGGCTGTTTAATAACATGTTTTGAACTTCTGTGGAACATGTCATTTCAGATCCCAAGTGCCTTGTAGTAACCAGGCTTTGAGTTTTTGGGGATCTGGATGGAGGATGCGACTTGCATCCTGTGATAGAAGCTGAGGCAGAAGAAGGAGCATGCGTGGGGGACAGAACATGTGGAGAAGGTAAGGGTATGTGGATTGGTCTTGCTTTATCTTGTGGAGTACATGGGCTAGGAGGGGGGGTGGAGGGGAAGGCGGCGCTCCACTTGAGGAAGGCGGCGCCTAGAGAATGTTGACCCAGTCCTTTCTGGAGCAGAGCTGGGGGCATTTGGAGTTTTGTGCAGTTGCGAAGAGGCCTATCGTTGGGAACCCCCACATCCGGAAAATATGAACCCATGTGTTCAGCTCCCATTCGTGGTCTTGATAAAACTTCCTGCTCAGAGCATCTGCTGTGTTGTTCTGGCAGCCAGGTAGGTACGAAGCTATAACATGGACATTGGCAATGGTGCATCAAACACAAAGATGCATGGCTTCCGTACATAGGGAGCGTGACCAGGCTTTTCCTTGCCTGTTTATGTAGAACATGGTGGCTACATTGTCTGTCAGGATCTGTACCATTTTATTTTGGATTAGTAGTAGGAAATGAAAACAAGCATTTCAAAATGCTCATAGTTCCAGCAGATTGATATGAAGCTGGGACTCTGCTGGAGGCCAGCGGGCCCATACAGAATGTGCCTGGAGATGCACCCCCCAGCCTAGGAAGGATGCATCCGTGGTGATGGTGAGCGCTGATGGATACTGCAGAAACGGCACGCTCCTGCAGACGTTGTCCATATTGGTCCACCATAGCAGGGAGTCCTTGACTGCATTCGGCATTGTGAGGAGTTTGTTTATGCTGTGCTTGTGGGGAGCATAATTTGTTCGTAACCAGGCTTGAAGGTACCACATGTGTAGCCTTGCATGTTGGATGGTGAAGGGTGTGACGGCCATGTGGCTTGGAGTTGTAGGTAAGTTCGGGCAGATGCATGCGGGCTGTTGCGCACTGTTAAGATTAAGGCGGTTAGAGTCAGAAAGCGTTTTGTTGGGAGGGAGGCAGTTGCTTGGAGGGAACTGAGGTCCGCTCCAATGAATTCCAGGAGTTGGACAGGTGTTAAGGTGGACTTTTGTAAGTTTATTTGAAGTCCTAAGGATTTGAAGAGATATATCATATATTGGGTGGAATCTATGGCTGCCTGCAGTGTTGCTGCTTTCAGCAGGCAGTCGTCCAAGTATGGGACTATCATTATTCCCTCTCTGCATAGGTAGGCCGCTACTATGGCGAGTACTTTGGAAAATATCTGCAGTGCAGTGGAAAGGCCAAAGGGCAGAACTTTGTCCTGAAAGTGGTCCTGTGCTATTGTGAAGTGCAGGAATTTCCGATGTGAAGGATGGATAGATATATGAAAATATGCGTCCTGTAGGTTGAGGGCTTAGAACCAGTCCACCCTCTCTAATGCTGGGATTATGGTGCCTAGTGAAACCATTTTGAATCTTTGTGTTTTTACAAACTTGTTGAGTTGCTGTAGATCAAGAATAGGTCTCCAATGTCCTTTTTTTTTCTGGGTGAGAAATTAGTGGGAATAGAACCCCCTCCCTCTGTACTTGATTGGTACAGGTTCTGCTGCTCCCAGGGATAGGAGATGGTTCAACTCTTCCCGCAGTAGATGGTTGTGAGAGGGGTCCCTGAAGAGGGACGGAGAAGGGGCGGGTGGGTAAGGAGTTTGCAGGTAAGGGGGATAGAGTAACCGGTTTTGATGATTTCTAATACCCATCTGTCCATGTTGATGGACTGCCAGACGGGGTAGAATGGAAGTAGTCAATCTCCAAAAATTTTGCCATTGACAGATGGTGCCAGCAGTGAGAGAGATGGGATTCTCAAACCCTCGACCAGGGCTTCAAATCCGTTGTCTAGAGGTTGACGACTGAGCGGTAGTAGTCGAGGGAGCAGACTGTCTTCTCCTTGAAGTTTTCTGTTTCTGCCCCTGCTGTCGTAATACCTATTCCATTGAGTATACAGAGGAGGTTGGAACAATTGAGGAGTTTGGTAAGTGGTATGTCATCTCTTGTTCCTAGGTGTGTGGCTGCCCAGAGACTGCAAGGTGGCCCTCGAGTCTTTCAGGGTATGCAATGACTCGTCTGTCTTGTCCGCTAAGAGTTTGGCACCTTTGAATCATAGAATAACAGAGTTGGAAGGGACCTCTGGAGGCCATCTAGTCCAACGCCCTGCCCAGAGCAGGACCAATCCCAACTAAATCATCCCAGCCAGGGCTTTGTCAAGCCTGACCTTAAAAACTTCTAAGGAAGGGGATTCCATCACCTCCCTAGGTAACACATTCCAGTGTTTCACCACCCTCCTAGTGAAAAAGTTTTTCCTAATATCCAACCTAAACTGCAACTTGGGACCATTACTCCTTGTCCTGTCATCTGCTATCACTGAGAATAGTCTAGATCCATCCTCTTTGGATCCACCTTTCAGGTAGTTAAAAGCAGCTATCAAATCCCCCCTCATTCTTCTCTTCCGTAGACTAAACAATCTCAGTTCCCTCAGCGTCTCCTCATAACTCATGTGTTCCAGTCCCCTAATCATTTTTGTTGCCCTTCGCTGGACTCTCTCCAATTTCTCCACATCCTTCTTGTAGTGTGGGGCCCAAAACTGGACACAGTACTCCAGATGAGGCCTCACCAATGTCGAATAGAGGGGAACGATCACGTCCCTCAATCTGCTGGCAATGCCCCTACTTATACACCCCAAAATGCCATTGGCCTTCTTGGCAACAAGGGCACACTGTTGACTCATATCCAGCTTCTCGTCCACTGTCACCCCTAGGTCCTTCTCTGCAGAACTGCTGCCTAGCCATTCGGTCCCTAGTCTGTAGCAGTGCATTGGATTCTTCCGTCCTAAGTGCAGGACTCTGCACTTGTCCTTGTTGAACCTCATCAGATTTCTTTTGGCCCAATCCTCTAATTTGTCTAGGTCCCTCTGTATCCTATCCCTACCCTCCAGCATATCTACCACTCCTCCCAGTTTAGTGTCATCCGCAAACTTGCTGAGGGTGCAATCCACACCATCCTCCAGATCATTAATGAAGATATTGAACAAAACCGGCCCCAGGACTGACCCTTGGGGCACTCCGCTAGATACCGGCTGCCAACTAGACATGGAGCCATTGATCACTACCCGTTGAGCCTGACAATCTAGCCAACTTTCTACCCACCTTGTAGTGCATCCATCCAGCCCATACTACTTTAACTTGCTGACAAGAATACTGTGGGAGACCGTGTCAAAAGCTTTGCTAAAAAGTCGAGGAACAACACGTCCACTGCTTTCCCTTCATCCACAGAACCAGTTATCTCATCATAGAAGGCAATTAGATTAGTCAGGCATGACTTTCCCTTGGTGAATCCATGCTGACTGTTCCTGATCACTTTCCTCTCGTCTAAGTGCTTCAGAATTGATTCCTTGAGGACATGCTCCATGATTTTTCCGGGGACTGAGGTGAGGCTGACCGGCCTGTAGTTTGCAGGATCGTCCTCCTTCCCTTTTTAAAAGATGGGCACTACATTAGCCTTTTTCCAATCTTCCGGGACTTCCCCCGATCGCCATGAGTTTTCAAAGATAATGGCCAATGGCTCTGCAATCACATCCGCCAATTCCTTTAGCACTCTCAGATGCAACGCATCCGGCCCCATGGACTTGTGCACGTCCAGCTTTTCTAAATAGTCCCGAACCACTTCTTCCTTCACAGAGGGCTGGTCACCTCCTCCCCATGCTGTGCTGCCCAGTGCAGTAGTCTGGGAGCTGACCTTGTTCGTGAAGACAGAGGCAAAAAAGCATTCAGTACAGTAGCTTTTTCCACATCCTCTGTCACTAGGTTGCCTCCCTCATTTAGTAACGGGCCCACACTTTCCTTGACTTTCTTCTTATTGCCAA
This sequence comes from Chelonia mydas, assembly GCF_015237465.2. Lineage (NCBI taxonomy): Eukaryota > Metazoa > Chordata > Testudines > Cheloniidae > Chelonia > Chelonia mydas. The sequence continues at coordinate 9,083,223 of NC_051257.2, forward strand.
CATACCTGAAGAAACCCTTCTTGTTACTCTTAACATCCCTCGCTAGCTGCAACTCCAGGTGTGATTTAGCCTTCCTGATTCCATTCCTACATGCCCGAGCAATATTTATATACTCATCCCTGGTCATTTGTCCAATCTTCCACTTCTCGTAAGCCTCTTTTTTGTGCTTAAGATCAGCAAGGATTTCACTGTTAAGCCAAGCTGGTCGCCTGCCATATTTACTATTCTTTCTACACATCGGGATGGTTTGTCCCTGTAACCTCAATAAGGATTCTTTAAAATACAGCCAGCTCTCCTGGACTCCTTTCCCCCTCATGTTATTCTCCCAGGGGATCTTGCCATCCGTTCCCTGAGGGAGTCAAAGTCCGCTTTTCTGAAGTCCAGGGTCCGTATTCTGCTGCTTTCCTTTCTTCCTTGTGTCAGGATCCTGAACTCAACCATCTCATGGTCACTGCCTCCCAGGTTCCCATCCACTTTTGCTTCCCCTACTAATTCTTCCCGGTTTGTGAGAGGCAGGTCAAGAAGAGCTCCACCCCTAGTTGGTTCCTCCAGCACTTGCACCAGGAAATTGTCCCCTACAGTTTCCAAAAACTTCCTGGATTGTCTGTGCACCGCTGTATTGCTCTCCCAGCAGATATCAGGATGATTGAAGTCGCCCATGAGAACCAGGGCGTGCGATCTAGTAGCTTCTGCGACTTGCCGGAAGAAAGCCTCGTCCACCTCATCCCACTGGTCTGGTGGTCTATAGCAGACTCCCACCACGACATCACCCTTGTTGCTCAGGCTTCTAAACTTAATCCAGAGACTCTCAGGTTTTTCTGCAGTTTCATACTTGAGCTCTGAGCAGTCATAGTGCTCCCTTACATACAGTGCAACTTCCCCACCTTTTCTGGCCTCCCTGTCCTTCCTGAACAGTTTATACCCATCCATGACAGTACTCCAGTCATGCGAGTTATCCCACCAAGTCTTTGAAAGGTAAGTCTTCTATGGTGGACTGCACTGGCTTTGGGAAACCAGATAGATGAAGCCAGGAGGCTCTCCTCTTAACTGCTGTTGCTATGGATCTTCCTGTGGAATCAGCAGAGTCAAGGGCAGCTTGGAGAGCTGTTCTGGTGATAGGTTGGTCCTCTGTGATGAATGCTTTGTATTGATCATTTTTGTCATCTGGAATAAAGTTTATAAATTCCGAGAGACTTGTGTAATTATTGTGATCGTATTCTGGCATATTAGGGCTTCATAGCTGGCAATTCTCAATTGCAACGTCACAGCAAAGTATGCTTTACAGCTCAATAGGTCGAGACGTTTCCAGTCTTTATCATACAGGGTGTTTCTATAGTATTGTTGTTTACCCTGTTCATTCAACGCATCGATAACGAGTGAGTTCAGCGTTTGAAGTGAGAAAAGGAATTCAGTGTCCTTGGCAGGCACATAATACTTATCAGACTTTTACAGGTAGGTGGAATCGAATCAACTTCACAGGGTCCATAATTGCATCATTCCTGGGAAGGGCGATTTTGGATGAAGTGGACGTGTGTAGTATGTCCACTAGCTTGTGGCGAGATTCCTTGACCTCCTCCAGAGAGGAGTCTAGGGAAGTGGCCACTCTCTTGTAAAGTTCCTGAAACTGCTTGATATCATCTGCAGTGGTGGGAGGTGGAAGCATAATTGTGTCATCTGGTGAGGAAGATGACAATTGAATGTCAGCTGGGTTGTCTGGGTCCGAGAATTGCTCCTGTTCTTCAGCCCTATGTTCTGAGACAGCAGAAGGTGCCTTTGATGGCCATATGGGTGGTTGAGGTGCCCCAGTTGTGGGCAGAGTGGTGGGTACTCCCTGTTGTGGGTATGGAGCTCATGGCTGCCAGAATGGCCATTGCAGTTGGAAGGGCATGGTGGGCATCCAGGGTTGGCCATACCAGGGTTGATTTGTAAAGTTTACAGGGAAGCCCATGCTTGGTAGGGCCTGTGTAGTGGGTGTAGACACAGGAGAGGAAAGGTGGGGCGAGTGCCGTATATCCTCCTCTGCATCGTCCTCCCCCCTAAAGAACTACATTGAAAGCTGTGGAGAGCTGGGCTGGCTAAGTACTGCGGTACCGTCGGTGCGGAGGAGAGGAGACTGCAGTACCAATGAGACAGGTAAGTCTGTATGACAGAGGAACTGCTGTGACGTGCCCGGTCTCGGTGCCGGTGGAGCTCAGTACAGTGTGCTGGAGTGAGCTGATCGGCACAGGTGTGTGGCTGGCGTGCATAGTACCAGCAGAAGTTGGCAGCATTAGCACAGGTATGCTTGCTACCGATGGCCTTTGCTGTTGTCAGTGCTGCAGCATGGGGTTTCACTTTCCCCTTAGCACCTGTGACAGAGCTCAACTGCTTAGGAGCTCTGGGTTTCTCAGTACCGTCGGTACCAGAGGGATCTGGTCTGTTGATATAGCCAGTGTGGTTAGGGTGACCAGACAGCAAGTGTGAAAAATTGGGATGGGGTGGGGGGTAATAGGCACCTATACAAGGCAAAGCCCCAAATATCAGGACTGTCCCTATAAAATCGGGACATCTGGTCACCCTAGGTGTGGTCGATACTGGGAGCATTTGGCCTCTATCGGAGCGCTTTTTCTTGGTCGACTCCAAAGCCGGGGACGCGGTGCCGTTTCTTTGCTACCTTCTTGGCAGGCTGTTCAGGATCTTTTTGAAAGAGGAGCATTTCTCTGAGGCAGCAGTCGGCGATTTCTGGCCAAGAGAGGTTTGTACCTCAGGCTCAGATGCTAGGTGAAGAGATTTCTCCATGAGAAGTTTTACTTGTAAATCCCTTGCCTTTCTCGTGCGGGCTTTCCAGTTTTGACAGTACGAGCACTTTCGCAGTATATGTCTCTCACTGAGACAGTGGACGCACTGAATGTCCGTCTGAGAGGCTGGCAGTTAGTCTAGCGTTTAAAGCCTGGGGAGCCAGGCATGCCCCTGGGGGAGCTTATTCTCTCAGTGATGTGGCAAGATAGAAGAGGAAAGTGCCACTGTGATCAGGAAATGCCACTGCGATCAGGAAAAACTCAAAAACTTACGGTCCTATGAGGAATTTTTAATTTTTTTTAAGACGGGGATAAGGTAGGAAGGGAAAATAGTCTATTGTATTCTAACTAAGAACTAGGAACTACTGCTAAAGGGACAGGAAAAAGATTATTTCTAGCTGTGAGGCGCTGCAGAGTGCTCCGAGTCAAGCCAATGGTGGTAGAGAAGGAACTGGGGGCAAGAGAGAGGGTGCGAGGTGTTGGTCGCACAGCGCTAGTTAACCGCCTGAAGCAGTGTGAGACGGAGACTGCTCATGTGCGGCCCAACCGGGGCACTGCTAACTTAAATCTCTGGCTATGAGCACAGGGGTGCAACGACACCAAAAGTGGAGCACCCACAGAGACACCACTCAAAAAAGAACTTGCTCCTATCTTTTGGCCCCTGAAGAGCACAATTTTCACTATCACTAGCCAGAGGTAGCTTGCTTTGCCCTGCACCATAGCAGTTTTACATGGGGGGGGGGGGGGGGGGAGGAGGAGGGGGAAAATACAGCAAGTACACATGTCTATAATTAACCAGACTAATAACGATGCTAGTTTAAAAAGGGACTGGAAAATATGGCATTACTGCTCTCTCATTTTGGATACCAAATTAGGGAAACCCAACCCCCTACAAAAACATCTTCAGAAACTGCTACTCTTACTTTCACGCAGTCCCACCTGTTGGCGAGGGCAGCATTCTGCATTACAAAAATCAGTAGATCTATATTGTGTGCGCACATGCATGTACGTGTGGTAGAGTGTATAAATATATTCTTCACTGATCTAGGGTCAAATGACGTAATGTTTAGTTTGCAGCAACTATCAAGTGTGTGAATATGCTCTCTGACATCTTTTACCAATTCAGAAAAAAGGCCGAATATAAGCATTTATACATTTTAAACAGGAAAGTAATATTTTCACATGGAAGAAAACAGACTCAATTATAATTAAGCTGCTGCCATAAAAGTTGCCTTTAATTGATACTTAATTCATAGTTGAAATTCCAGGCTTCTAAAATAAGCTTGAATAGACAGACTATACTGTAAGATTTTTTTAGAAAGACTAAGCAGCCACCTTTAGTTATTAAAAAACTAAATTTACATTTAAAAATGAATGGGTTTGAAATACTGAGCTATTTAAATGATGATAAACTGATTTTTGACTGATGTGAGGTGACATGAAATTGCTCTGCTACTAGATATTAGCCATCTTTTAAGTCAATAGGAGTTGCCCACGCTTAACAGAGGGCAGAATTTGGAACAATTAGTTTAACCATGATCTAGAAATAAACAATTATGGAGAAAAGCATTCAGCAATATTCACAGCCACAAATCCACATCACCAGCTTTAAACACGATTGTGGACTTCCCCACTGAAGTCAGCAGAAGAATCCTTCTGACCTTGATGAGCTTTGGATTAGGTTCTTGGTTCACACCCACCTCTAGCTTCCAAAAGAATAAAACAAATCCCAGTACCCTGAGGGACAAGAAAATGATGAGAGAATAAAAAGGTGAGCCGTGAACCCTAGCAGCCAATGACCCCCAAACAACTCAAAGCAGGTTGAATTTACATTTTACTTCAAAAAAAGGGAAGTACATACATGAGGGGAAAATAGGGTGAACAACAATTATTTGAAACCATGATTTCTACAGTTTTTACCTACAAGTTACCCACTGTGTTCGAGTCAGCAGGATTCTCACCGGCTGCTGCACGCTTGCTTACAATAGTAACAGGATTGTAAATCAAGGAAACATTTTCGAAGTTGAGGCCCAAATGGAAATAGTAAGTTATCGTACACTGTGTACGTTTATCGTACACAGCATTTTTTCTTCTTTAAATGACAACGCACCAGCAGGAAGGAGAAGTAGTAGTTAACAATTACTAACACTAGAATAATCAAATTTGTATGTTATACATATACAGCAACTAACTGCTTTACAAAAAAGCAAAATAATACAATATATTGTCACATGTATTTACAGTGTAGTAAATATACTTTGTCAAATTTTACACAAAATCTATTTACAGGTGAATATACTGCATTAAAAAAAAGTGTGGCCAACACTAAAAGTGACTGTCTGTGGTAAGTCTGTTGCATAACATTAAGACGTGCTTCATTACATCTGAAAAATATTAACCTTAGAATGAAACAGAAAAAGCCCTAAAAGCTACAAACCAATTAGGAATAGAGCACTGGCACTTTCCCAAATGCTCAGTCCACAAAATACTTATTTGAAATGTTTCCTTTTCATGGAAAATAAATTGCATGCACATTAAAGCAGAAGCATTGGTATAATTAACAGGTAGGTTATGCACTATTAAAATACTACCGAGTTAACTTTAAGTCAGGGAAAATACAAACACAAACAATAAAATGTCAATCGTCTTTACAGTACTTAATGTGGTTAATGCATAATGGATAAACATGCTCTAAAACAGGGGTGTCAAACGTACGGTCCCCGTGATGTATTTATGTGGTCCGCATGTCAGATTCAGAGTCTCCAAAATCTAAGCTTTCCCATAAATCAAAGTGTCTAGGCCCCACGGCTGCAGAGATCACCTTAAAATGTGAACAGAGTGTAACCAACGCAGTGATGGCTGATGAGTCTGCAGCTGTCTGAAACAATGACTGAGAGGTGTGAACTCCTCTGTTCCCTGTTAATCAGACTGGAATATCAAAGGCCCAGTGATTATACTTCAGGCTCATCATTAACTATTTAATCACTAAAAGAAAAGGAGTATTTGTGGCACCTTAGAGACTAACCAATTTATTTGAGCATAAGCTTTCGTGAGCTACAGCTCACTTCATCACTGACCATTTTAGTAAAAGGAATGGGTGCCAGGGGGAAGGAATGAAGCACACTGTGTTAGGAAGTGGCAGCTGCCCCAGGGAACGAAATGCAGAGAGAAGGGCAGAAGACTCAAAGACAAGGGGGGGGCGGGGGGAAGCGAAAGAAAGGAGAATAAGGAATTAAGAAAGAACATGAGAAAGAAAAAGACAAATAGCAGTGGGGAGCAGATTTTACTGGGGAGCAGATTTTCTGAGTGAAGAATGTGACAATAAGGCACTGAACAAATAACTTATCACTAGATAGTTAGTCACTATATAAAGACCATGTTCTTCCCTTGATCTCTTTGCAACCCTCCGACCAACATTGGTGGTTGTTCCACTGTACAATGTGGGGGAGTATATGGTCCTGAATGTATACGCTGGCCCACAAACTAGAATAAACCATAGAATACAGCTTTCTCCTCCAAATGAGTTTGGCACCCCTGCTCTAGAAGGTTCAGATCTTCTGACCCAACTCAATGGTAGAAATGTTAAGACAATCCCTCCCACCCAATGACATTTACTAAGGTGAGTTACTTATTGCCTATCTTACATGAAATCAGTTTTGGTCAAGTGGGTACTGAGACACTCCTGCGGTTCTCACATGAAAGATAATTTTGATCACTGTATTTTGATTTCACAACATACACATTTGAAATGTACAGTTTTTATGAATTCCAATTTCGTCAGGCAATCTCAAAACATTGGAAAAGGTAGTTTTAAATACACTCAACCCAATCCAAACTGATTTGGTAATAAACACGAAAAAATGCAGTATTTTTGAAAATTAGCTCACCAGGGAAACTGAAAGAGCAAAAAAGCTTCTATTTTGTAACAGCATATTACCTTTAAAAGATTTCCCAGCCTCATGGTGAGAAAAAATATATTAGTGAGTTTTCTTTAGGATTCATAATCTTTAACAAAACTGAACACTTAGAAAACTGACAGGGCTAGAATGAGCTTGATTCAATATGATCAAGGTTTTAAACGGACAGAGATTTTGAAACTGACTACTACACAATTGGATGTACTAGATGGAAGAGATTTTATCTGTGATATCCAAGGTTATGAATGCATAGCAGCTTAGTACCTGGCATTGGTCATTGCTCTATTCCTAAATTCAGTTCTATCCTCATAATCCATTTCATACATAGCTTTTGTAGAATTTTAATAATTAAGTTTCTACTGCAGCTCCTACATGATCAAGAATAAAAAAAGTTTGGTTAATTGCACAAGTCTTCAATATTTTCCAACATATCTAGTTCAAGATAACTACTAATTCTAAGTTTTCCTCTTATTTTGGCAAACTATTTGCATATTAAGTTTGTGTTCATAGTTTTTCCAGGACTGTAAACAAATTAAAAAAATTAAATTGTTATTTTCTGAATCAATACAATAAAGGCAAATTTTTATTTACATAAACATGTTACACTGTTACTGTGTGAATAAATGTGAATAATGTGCTATATCAATACAATCTGAACACTTAATTGTACCATTCTCTATTAATTTAGCTGTGGAGTTTGATTTACTGAAAGCCACTACTGAAATCGCACTATGGGAGGTGTTTTTGTTTTTTAATATGATATACTTTTTTCTTTAAAGCCATTCATAAATTGCTAAATCCTAACATACAACAGGGACCACCTGGCATTAACAGTAGATATATTTAGCCCTAAAATGAGCACCCAGATGACATGCCCTCCTTTGTCAGAATTTATATTTACCTGTGAGATCAAAATGTTCCGCACGTTTTTAGTCCATATAGTATTTGTAGCACTTTGTGCTGCTTCATTACATATCATTCAACATAGCAGCATATTTTCACAGTCATCCATTGTTAATATACTACTGTAAGTTGATGAATCTTTCACAGTGATAGAAAGCAATTTCAGGTTACTTCTTATAAACCCCAAACATAATTTTTGCAAATTAAAAAAAAAATTGAAAATTCTTCTAGAAAAATTTGAGAGAAATGTCTATGCTGACAGCAGAAATTGCATTGCAAACATTCATACAAAACCTGTCTGACAAAGATGTCAGTTATTTTTAAATTCATGTACCATTTTGCACTGAAGTGAACATTAATGATTTTGTATCATTGCTTGGGCAGCACACAAGCAGCTTTGCCAAACACAATTCTGAGGGAGTTGAAAGTTACTTCAGACAACTTTCCCAAATAGTTATTCTGCCAGGAATTTCTTGAAGGTGCATAAAATTGGTGGAAAGGGCAAAAGTAACATATAGGATATGTGGTAACATAAAAAGTAATACATTTTCCAAGCGAGAAAAGAGAGCATAATTAATAGTCAGTTCTTGATGATTTGCTTTTCTCTATACATCCATTTCTTTTAGTGCAGTCAAAGTTCAGCAAAAAATAAATGTACTTTGGAAAAAGTCAGTTTGTCCAGTCTGGTCCATATACAGTCCTAAATATATGAAGCTACGTTCTGGCAAATGAAGAGACACAAGTGGCCTCCTCGTCCTCTTAAATTTATTGCTAATTACTAAAGATTTAATTTATCAACCACCTCTGGTTAGGTTTACTGCACTGTGGCTAATTTCAAGGTTACTTTTAAGTATGGTAAAAAAAAGTCCACAGCTAAAAATCTGAAGGGTTTGAATTAACAAGGATTATAGTACTTCCCCGGCTCATGAAGCCATTAACTTGAAAAGTGTGCAAAACAGGATTAAACATTAACACTTTTCTTTAAAGAAGAAACTAACAAGGCATATAACAGAAGCAAGGTAAAACGGTCTATGAGAAATGGCTTTCATATTTGGACAGTGACTGTACTGCACTGTAAAGAATTCCATACTTCATTCATCTACGAAGTTCTTCAGGATCTACAGATGGTTCCGTTGAATGGTTCTGAAATACTGGCTTAAACCAAAAAAACAGAAGAAAAGAAGGCATTAAAATTCAGGCAATGTTTTAAGAGTTGATCATCTGGCAACATGGCTGGTGGGATGGGAACGTTAAGAATTAAGTGCAGCATCACAACTGGTGGAGGGCCACTAGTGAAGCCCAGGTACATAAGTCAGTTAAAAAAAAAAAAAAAGCTTCACACTATCTTTTTAGAGCTGTGACGTTTGAAACTGCCAGCGCTTCGCTGCTTTTGCACTTGACTTGCGGACCCATGGCGTGTCCTCCCGCTGTTGGAGTGTCCTGTGGTGGGGGAGAGTTCGACATTCTCCTTGTCAATTCCTGATGGGAAATAAAGGGGACACAACATTACTTTCCTGAGGCTACGATTCTCAGTTCCATTTATCTTGAAATTTAATATTTTAAAGGCAGGTTTGTCCTCAGTTAAATTGGTCACCAAGAAGTCATTTAAGAATTTTAATGGCAGAAAAAATGAGACATTCTGTATACTTGAAATAACAAAGTTGCAGAAAAAGAAGATGAGAAATAAGAATTACTGCAGGTGAAGCTAGAAGCAGGCAGGCCTTAACTGAATGGTAATTACCACAGAAGAGAGCATCTTCAACACAAACCTTACCATAACTCTCCAGCAGAGGTCACCTTCCAATCATCTACAATTGCTCGCATCTCTCCATACACTCTAATCACGCTGAACTGAGCAAAATTAACATTGCAAATACCAAGCCAATAAAATTGCACTAGCAGGGCCACAGGCTTCTTAGATATATGAGACAGTCAAGAGGAGTCTACTATTTCAATCTTAGCTCCATTTCATAACAGCCTCCTTCCCTCCACTTCTGGTTTTCTGTGTAAAATGCCAAACACTTCAACAGCAAGCAAAGCACCATCTACATTACAGTCTTTTAGTATTGCCATCATATAATGAGTTCATTTGTATTCCACCTGCACAGCTGAGTCATATCTCCCAGTCAAAAGCCCCTTAATATAAATATTATAAGGGGGAGAAGGAGGATGGGAATCAAAGAGTTCTAAAAAGCTTAATTAAGCAGTAAAAACAGAAAAAAAAATTAATGGCAATTTACATGTATACAGTTCTGGCAACTTAAAATTCCATATGACCTGCAGGGTGAACTCTAATGAATAACACTGCGTTAGTTTATAAAAAACCCTGCAGGGGAGATGAAATTCTGAACTTCCAAGATAGATTATAGGGGCGTTTTAACACTTATTACAGGTAGCGTTCAGAAATACAGCATCTCACAGAACCACCATCTTTAGCTGTGAGTATTCTGCAGTAAAAGTTTAAACACTTCATTTCTAGTAAGGAATCTGCAGGAAATTACTTACTTTAAAAAATATTGATAACATTCGAAAAAAGAAAAGGAGTACTTGTGGCACCTTAGAGACTAACCAATTTATTTATTATTTAACAAATAATTTAACCCTGTATTTGGTGTGTGTTTGTTAATTTACTCCAATCTTAAAAGAGAAGAAATCAGCTAATCAGGCCTCTGGAAACTTGCTGGAATGTTTTATTCTATTATGCTTTCACCACACCCTAAAGGTGATATGTAGGCATATAAACCATTCACTGAATCCAATAAATCCTTGTTTTCTAAACAGGAAGATGTTTTTGAATACAGGTGTAGGAATGCACATCTGCACTTGTTATCTTAAGTATCCACAGATTTTCAATTAAAAAATAAAAACCGTATGGCCAGTGTGATCTAAACAGTGCACACACAAGTAAGTATCCTAATCCCTGCATGTGAGGCTCACGTCTTATGAATTTTGGAGAGGAATGCAAATATCTAAGTGCTGTTTCAGATCTATCTATATTAGTGAGTATGTATTCAGAGCTATCAATATCCATGCATGGTAGTACCATGCTCTTCTGCCCTTAGCTGCAGCCATATCCAGCCTCTTGTCCTTCAATCATTTAAAGTTACTTCCTCTTTCAAACTTCCCTGGTGTATGAACTGAATCACAATGCCTTAAAAACTGTTTGCCCCTGAATCAGCCTCTACATTTTGATGGGTTACAGTGGAAACGTAATTTCACTGTAGTATGAAATGAACATTTTTTGGGTTGGGTTTTAATAAAAGGATATTTTAGTGGAATAAGAACGGTCTTCAGGTTAGGCCACTGGACTAACACTCAGAAGATCCGGGTTCAGTGTCTGGCTTTGCTGGGAAAGTCAATCAATTTGTTTGTGCCTCAGTTCCCCATCTGTAAAATGGGGACAGTACTTAACTCTGTCTAGTCCATTTCGATTGTAAGCTTTTCAGGAACTGTCTCCTTCCATGTGAAGGTAGCACACTGGAGCTTCTAGATGGTACTGGAATATACATAGAGGTCTTTTGAACACAAAACAGTTTTTATTTAGGCCGAAGGTCTGTCATACTTTCAGAAATACCATCCTCCCCTTAATTACACTATTTCTTTCTCTAATTCAGCCTTCAGAATACTCGTTGTTTTAAGTAATTTTACCAGGAGTCTGACAGAGATTGGCTGTAGAACTGTGGAATGTTGCTCAGTTTTAGTGCCCTGGCTAGAAAATGGGGTTTGGACAGTAAGATTAGGACCACTGGGCATATAGGTGGGTGCTACATAGGACAGTGAACTGGTGCAAATTGAAGTTTAATCAATGATTCAGTCATGATTTGATATGGAAACTAAGGATTACACTCTCTTGTCATGGGCCAGAAATTTTCCTGGAAAAGAAGAACAGGTGTGTATGTGTACAAATTCTAAGTCTGAGCAGTAGGTCTGGGGTATGAGCGATACTAGGCTGTATTAAGTCTTTCTTACAGTGCTAGTCAGATAGCATTGCCCAAGTTAAGGGATTTCTGATATTTTTATTAAACATCTCACAGGGAGCCAAAGCTTGGCAGCTTTAAATCACGTTGTACTGAGATTTGGCCTACAACTTGGCAGCAGAGACAGAAAATACTTTTCAAAATTTTCAGATGCTTCTGATCTGAACTATGCTGAAGAATGTTGAGTTGACTGATTCATATGGTTTATTTAGCGTACTAATGTCAATTAAAAAAACAGCTGAATTATTTAAAAAATACCTGCTAACCACAGGCAGACTTACTTTTTATAACATGTCATCTGCATCATGTTCCCTATCATGTACTGGGTAGTAAAAACAGTATGCAAACCCACAGAAAACTCAACTGTGTGATTAGATATGAATTTTAATAGTCTTGTTTACTGCCAACAGGATATACCTGTTGTATATTCATATAATTTGTAGTATTAAATGTACATCTACTACACATCTAGTAGAAATGGTAATGAAAATTCCTTTGGATAAAAATGAGGTTTGCATAGTAACACTAGGACCATGGGGGTTCAAGGGATTGGTAATGGAAGAGAGGTTTTTCAGTGCTTTTTCAGGTTGCTGGCTTGACTCCTGCGCCCTGGTTGGTAGCCAATGTGAAACGACTGGCTTCAGTCCAATTCCCTTTGGACAGATATCCCCTTCACACACACTACATGCACTGAAGGGCTTGTTGCAGTGTCAGCAGAGACCACGGGTCTTGGCGGGAAAGTACTTCCTTACCCCTGAAAGTTGGCCCTCCAGGTTAGGAATAAGGCACCATGGTAGTGTAACTGGAAAGTAACTTGCATTGCCACTGGCTATATTGCACTGTTGAACAGCCATACGATTTCACCCTAGGGCAGCCAATTCAGCACCTTTCACGAATTCTAATTTCCCCACAAAAGACAAACAAAAATATTGGACTCAAAAAACGGTTCTATCTATTGGGCAGAAATAACCTCAGACTTTATACATAGTTATTAGAGGTGTGTCAAATAGTAACAAGTGTACTGAAATAATTTTAACACTATCAAGTCCGTATGACAGAGAAGCAGAAGGATGTAAACAGATGCTGCTACTTTACAAAATGAAAGCGCCCCTTACGTCTAAATGGCTATAAACCAGATAGCAACACTACAAAAGCAGTTCAAATGTAATTCAATCAAGGGATATTTTTTCAATTTTTAAAAAGCTGGTATAAAATTCAAACAAATATCAATGGATGAGTGCCACTAGGAGGTAAATTCAGAACGACGGTGGCAGTGGTTTGCCGCACTATACTCCCATTGTACAGCTCCTACAATCACAGACCTCTGCTATAAATGGGAACAATTATTTCTAATGCTCCATTTTTTGCTTCTCTGTTGATGCACGCCATTTTGTACATTTAATCATACACCGTCAGTGTAATATGAAAACAACTTGTTTTACCCTCCTTTCAAACCTCAGGGTTTAACTCAACTTGAATCAGAGTTGTTAGGAAACTGGATACAATTAAAAAACCCAGTTACTTATCTTACTGTAACTGTGGCTCTGCAAGATGAATTGTCCACACGGATTCCCCTTCTTGTGCACGTGTCCATGCACGCAAGATTGGATTCTTTTAGCCAGAAGTGCCAGTTCGGCTGTGCCTGTGCCCTGGATGACCTATGCTCTGACACTCAAGGACCTAACAGGCAGAGACAGCTCAGCTGTCCGTCAGCTCCTTTGCCAATACACTATCCAGGTGGCACAGGCCTCCAGGGAAGCAGGGAGGGTCATGAAACCCATGTAGCCAACACATTTTAAAGTAACTGATCTTTGATTGATTGTCCACAAATTCCACTTGCTGGTGACCAGCAAGCAGTGACATCTGATGTTTGTGGGTGAGCCTGCAGCTGACTCTCGAGATCTATTAAGGTCTTGAAACTCTCCTGTGGCAGATAAGCTCTTGATGCGGAATCTAGCACTGCCCTAATGAACATTATTCTCTGTGTTGGTAATAGCAATGACTTTTCTTTGTTGATCCTGAGACCCAGTGTGGTGAAAAGTTGCAGGATTAGGGAATGGAATTGTTCACCTGCTACCGTGATCATCCTTGAATGAGCCAACTGTCAAGGTATGGCTATACCTGGTCCCTTGTCTCCTTAGGTAAGCTGCTATGACTGCCAAACAATACTCTTGGTGCTGTTCAAAGACTAAAGGCCAAGACTCTGTACTGGTAGTGAGATGCTCCCACCTGGAATCTGAACGATTTTCTGTGCGCTAGCTGAACTGATATGTGAAAGTAATTGGACCAAGGTACCACGGTTTACTGAGAAACTCCCTAGCAGAGACCCACAAATGACTCAAGAGATGAGGATCTGGAAAAATAAATCAGATTTATTATGCAGGAAAATTATTAATCAAGTCTGCAAATGTTGGTCTCCCTGAGATCCCAAAGGTTTATACATACAGTGATGGCTCCCTGTCAAGCAAGTAGGAGTCACATGAATGGGACCAAGTTGATTGGGTGGGTGATACCTCCTGGCTGTGCTCAGAAGGGGAGCTGAAGAGGAGACTAGTACTGTAATAGAATCATAGAATATCTGGGTTGGAAGGGACCTCAGGAGGTCATCTAGTCCAACCCCCTGCTCAAAGGAGGACCAATCCCCAATTTTTTTGCCCCAGATCCCTAAATGGCCCCCTCAAGGACTGAACTCACAACCCTGGGTTTAGCAGGCCAATGCTCAAACCACTGAGCTATCCCTCCCCCATAGTACTAGTAGGTGATACTGTACTGGGCATTCTCACAAGCTGAGGATAGTAATGACGCCTCAAGCTGTGTGGTCAGCACAAGATAAGCTGGTACTGAAAATAACTTCAGTACTAAAGAAATCTGTGCTGGGAGTTTCTGTACTGCAGGGGTTGGCACCAGACTCATCAGCACCACATGCACAAATATCCGTACCGGGCGGGGACAGACTGTTGCTGTATGTGCTGGGAGACCAGAAGGACCTGATTTAGGCTGTGAACCACCCTAGGCTAAGTTGTTTTAGGACAGCTCTGCCTCCTTTAACTTAGGTCCCCTCAGAGGGGCTTTTCTCACCTTCTGCATCCTCTTGCGGAACGAGTGAGACTGAGGATTTACCAGGGATACTTATGCTCAAATAAATTGGTTAGTCTCTAAGGTGCCACAAGTACTCCTTTTCTTTTTGCGAATACAGACTAACACGGCTGCTACTCTGAAACCAGGGATACATATGACTCTCCAAGACAAAAAAGGCATCTTGAGTGCCAGTCATTAACAAAGTGGAATATCTATGTTAAAGCAGGGATGGTTGGAACCTCAGGGACTTTGTTTCAGTCATGCAAGCTAAATCCCAGTACCGGGGAAGTCCTTAACACTAGTAATTTTTTTCTTAAATATATATAGCCAAGGTGGTAAAAAATTACTATACTAATGTTTTAACGTATATGTATATGTGTGTATATACATATACACACACACACACAGAACAGATCAGTAAAGTAGCACAGTGTGCAGAGATCTGAACACTGCAGGGGTTCTGTCCTTGCAGCTATGGTTGATAAGAAGGAGCTGACAGATGGTTGGGCTCACTCTGCCCCTTATGCCCTCAGTGGGGATATGTGGCAGGGAATCGAAGGTTCAGGTGCGACCCCCAATGGCACGGCTGGCCAAAAGAATCCGATCTTGTGCACGTGGAGCACACATGCATTAAAAGTGGACATGTGGACAATCACTTGAAGAGCTCTTTAAGTGATGAAAGACACCAGTTGAAGTGTTATTTAAATATTTGCAAACCAGACATTTTTTGAGCACCAATATATTTTCCACAGCGAGCACCACAGAAGATAGAGGTCATAAAATGGGCCTAACAGGAAACTTCACTCTGTGTCAAATGGCTATGCTGACTACCCGTTGACAGGAAACCTTTATCAGAACTGTGGCTAAACGAGTGCACCTCTATATGGTAAAGGTTGAATGAAGCTTACAGTACAGAATATCAGGATGAAAGCACTAAATGGGATGTTCAAATGCACAGACATTTCTAAACAGCTTTAACCCTTATTCTCTCAATGTTGGACTAGTTATAATAAGTTAATTGTAAATAACTTAGTGTGTAAAAGATTCATGTCAGAACAAAGCAAACAGAAGTTCTAACTATTTTAGTCTGAACTTCACACAAATAACTTACTACACTGCAAATGTGAAAAGTCACTCCACACAGAAGGGACTTTGGGTCCAGAGCAATCGTCACTAACATCCTAAAACAGACTAATTAATTTGAGGCAATGAAGCTGAAACCTCACTTTAATCCAAACCTGCTTCCAAGTAACAGTTATCAATTTTATACTGCAATTGTGTATTGAGTGAAAATTATTCCTGCACTAATACACTGGTGCACCTAAGGCCTTTGTCTCATTATTTCTGCAGCAAAATGAATGTGTTGGGTGTGTTATGTTCAGAAATATTCAAGAGCAATTGTGTTAATGTTCAGCAATAGAATGAGCACTGTACACAGAAAATTATTTTAATGGTAGCAGTTAAAATGCAGCGTAGAGCAAAAATCAGTGACAGTGAAAAAAATGTTAATGGAATTTCAGATAATTTTTAACCTAATTATGGAAGGAGGAAGCAAGGTGACGGTTTATTGAATGAATAAACTTTCCATGCCATTTTAATAAACTGCCTCCAACGGTCTTCTGTCTCATATAGATGAGAATCAGCCTCTCATTTGGTCAGTCACTAGATTCTCCTTTCATTTACACTACTGAGAGTGGAGAATCAGGCCCACTATTTTACAGGCATAAGGATTATTTTCTAAATTAAAAACACAATTACATTCTGACTCCTGCTCTCAGTGGTAGCTAATTTCATCCTTTCGCTCCCCACACACAGGTGCAGACAACCTGGAGCTCAGGCAAACTACAGGATAAAGGAAAACATGAAGCAGTCTATAAGGGTGAGCACATAACACATTCTCTGCAACTCTTTCTGTATCTTCCTACATGAACTGAAACCTCAAAATGACATTGTCTCAATAAAAGCAGCATGTGCCCTTCAATAATTAATCTGGCAAAGTTGGTTCCAAACAACTCCTCTTGTGCATAAGTGCTGGTGGTATACAACTGATGTTTAAGCTGATTTCCTATTAATCAAAAGAACTCAAATGAAACATTTTGGCCTCTCTCTTATTCTTTGCTAATATTTGCAGTAGATTATCTTCATTGGGTGCCCATCACTGGAGTATCTAGGTGCCAATTCTCTTCTCAAACCTGCCTTATTCATGTGGATGGGGCTTGCATTCCCACCTGCTGTGTTTTAAGTATCAAGTAAGGAGCTAATGATAATACAAGAAATGCAACAGCTTTGTGCTTACTTACAAGTACTGTGTCTGGAGTCATTCCTGTGTTTAAAGAGCTTAGTAAATTACTTCTCATGCCTTAAGCCCAACTCTAATGCAGATCAAGCAGTATCTCGTGCAAATATGATGAAAATAGAGGGTACCTTGATGAGGAAGCGGCATGAAAACTGCTGATTTAGAGCAAGGCAGAGAAGCTTCACGGACACAGAATGAAAGAAAAAACATAAGTGAATAATGTCCATGATAAGAAAAAAGAATAAGACACAAAACATTTATAGACAATGATTTTGCCTAGTTCTCTTGTTTCCAAAGGCAGGAAATGGAAAAACGTTAATATTTGCAAATCTCTTAATAGATTTAATTAAAATAATAATAACCTGTTTGTATAAATCAATGGCTCTCTCTAAATTAATTCGATGTGATACGATGGACATCATCAAAACAGCTGATTCTTTTGGCTGAATGGTTCTCAGACCACGGGTATGCGGATCACTATGAAATTCTTGAGCATCCTAGAGCTTCCGTGGCTACCTCACCTCTTTCTAGAGACCATGTGTAGTGGTCAGCTCTATCTCCGACCCTGGTGTGCTTGGGTTACTGATTTCATTCTGGGGAGAACATTTCTTTCACCCCTTGCTTCCTTTCACCTCTCCTGAGAGGACAGCAGATGGGGAGAGAGATACATAGCAATGATCTGACTTCCCCAACAAGCTGAGCCTCTAATATGGCACAGTTAATTTGAACGCAAGACTTAGGCTACATCCACAGTTGCATATAGACGTGGTAGGGTGGGCTGATTAATTGGTCAACAGGACTGAACAGTTTGAAAACCAAGGTCTGATCTACGTACAAAGTTGTACCAGTTTAACATCACACCTTTAGCTAAATGGGTACGAATCTGTGCAGCTCAGGCCCAAGCAGTGGAAGATTTGGGGGTTGAGGTACAACATGAAGGGCTCGGACTTACAAACTGATCCACAGAATGAGAAAGTTGGAGAACCACTGCTCGAATTCTAAGTCTCCCTTCCACCCAATTGCCAGAATGGGGTGAGTACATTCAGGTACAGGCAAAACACTAATAAGAAATAAAGGTGAAGAGAAGAGACAAAGTAACATTTCAGTTAAGAGTTGGGGTAAGATATTCTTAGTTATTAGGGTTTTCAGGTGCTTTAATTTTTAAGTGACAAACTTGAAATATCTTTAAGCGGTGATTTTCAGAGGTTTTGAGCATCTCTGAACACCAGCCATTCAAGATATCTGAAAAATTGGGTACCCAAAATTCAATCACTGGTAAATTACTGAAGTATTGGCTTATATTAAGTTGTAATGTATATCTATGTTCTTAATAGATGACTTGATGTGTCCTTCTGTATTCCTCTCATTTACTGTGTATATTTGAAAAGTTCTGAAAATAAGTTTAAAAAAATTAAAATGCATCATAGAATCTTAGGACTGAAAGGGATCTTGAGAGGTCATCCAATCCAGTCCCCTCCCCTGCACTCATGGCAGGACTAAGTATTACCTAGACCATCCCTGATCATCCTCTGAATTGAGCAACACCTGCGAAAAAAAGCTTAAAGTTACCACTGAGCTTTCAGAGGAATGAGTTCTCCATGTGATAAATTTAAAGGAATAGCTTAGTTTCTTGAAGGAGCGGAGGAGAGGAGTATTCACTTAAAATACTAGCCCACAATACAAAATAAAGCCAAGAAATAAAAATCAGTTTTGTAAATTTTAAAGAAATTTAAGAATCAGATGCAGAATAGCTTATAGGCTGAAACTTTTCTCTCATTTGCTTTCTTCAACACTAGCAGAAAAATCTAAATGCTTAAACTGATAAAAAGCCAATAAGACCATTGAGAAAAATCTGCTCTCAATAGCAGTAACTCCAGGTATATCATATCTTTTAGCTCCTACAGCACTAAACCACTCTTGATAGCTAAGCTATTGGATGAAGCAGTCTTGTGACCACAAAGCATGCTCTGACTAATCTCTAGCTCTACACTTTACATAGTCTAATTTATTATTACAAAAAAATATAATGTAATACATTTACACATTGAACAGACACTGCCAACCCCCCCCTCCTTTTTTTTTTTTTTTTTTTTTTTTAAAGTTAATGGGATTTTTAAAAAAATAGTTTTCTCCTAAACGGTCTCCCATTGACCAGTGTGGTTTGCAGAACACTTTCTAGTGGTTTACAGGGAACTGACTTGTTCCTTGTTTCTAGTTGAGAGAAACAGAACAGATGGGAAGTAATGAAATGAAGAGCAAAAGCTTACATGGCAATTTTTTTTTTTTTTTTTCTGAAAAGACCACAACACACAATGCAGTACAGAAGCTAAGAATACACAAATGCTTTCCCAACATCACTTTACTATGAGCAAACAACTGCTGGAGTTGTCACAGAGATGTTACATAATTGTAGGATGAAAGGTAGCCATCAGACAGGTCTTTCTATTAAGACGTTGACCAAACTTTGAAAAAGTTTGGGTACCCGTGATTTACAGAGCGTGTTCTGAATTTTATTTTTAAAATGCCTTTAATTTTTTTCCTACTCCCGTTTGTCTGTCAGTTTCCATCTTCCTATCTGACCATAGAGGGAAACAGTGAATTTACTAAACCCGCGTTGACAAATACATAAATTAAACTGACAAAATTTTCCTTTAACTTTTTTCCTGTAATAGGAGCCTTACGTGCTATTTGTACCGATAGTCAGCTCAAAATTTTCAGAAAGCAATTGATTTTTAACTTAACTGTGTCCCTTTAAATACTCACAGTAATACCATTGAGACACCATCTAAGATTTTCATGTAGTTTTCTGTTTTAAAAAAAGTCAACCAACTTGACACTTTTGACTATTCATTGCTTTATAATACTTCTGCCAAAATTTTCTGTATGTTTATAAACAAAGCTAAAGCCACCTTCTTATTTAAGAAATTAAGACAGGAACATAAATTCTTGCAATGTAAAAAAATGATTTTTCCAAGGACTTCCAAAACTAACATCTACCGTAACCATTTATTACAGAAAAATAGTGTTGATAATTTTAACACCTCGTGATCATAAACCTGATTGCACCCCAATTCTTCTGTTTCTCACTGCCCAAGTCTCGTTATTTGTCCTCAGCATGAACATCTATAACAAGGACACAGCAACAAGACTGCAATGACAATAAAAGCCTCCCTAGGGCTGAGCTGTGCTATTGATAAAACAGCACAGACAGGTACAACTCTGAAAAACGAATATTCTTCTCCCATTCAGGACAAAGCTAGTTAGTGAAATAAATCATGTAGGCTTAGCCAGAACTTGGGAAATGAGCCAGTTTCTCCAGATTTTTCTACTTGCACTGGCTCAGTTTTCTCAAGACACAATCCTAGCACTCTCTCTTCAATGATTAAATCAACTAGAGTGTTTCACCTGTTCTAAAAAGTTGGAGTCCACTTCTTCAAAGACACTGGACAGACTCTGCATTGAGGTCACAACTAAGTGATGAAGTGGTAGGATTTTAAATACACTTCAATGTTACTCATTTGGTAACCAGCCTTACAGGGCATTGCCTCATCTTTTGCAAACCTAGTATTTATCATCATATAGACAAAGAAACATGGACAACAGCTGTGAGCGAAAAGGAGAACTGGAAGGCTTGATTTCTTGAGTGCAACTGACTCCTGGTTTTGGGCCAACAGAAGCCACACAGAAAACAGGCAATGAACACAGCCTATTACAAGTACTGGCCCGAAAGGCAAGGAAGAGACTACCTTGCATCCAGAACAGAGAAAAAAGCATGGAACCAAAAAGATGATTTTTAAAAGTGTCAGAGCTGTAGTAATTTGAACACAACAGGGCAAAATTATACACCTATATTGGTATCACTAACAGAGGCAGAAAAGACATGACTCGATGTGTAAGTTAGCAATTCCAAACTACTGCCTAATGTATCAAGAAATTTTCCCCAACATCCACCCTGTGTTTTCTTTGAACACTTCATCCTACTGCCCCTCACTCATATCCTCATGTACTGCATTTAATAGTTCCTCACCTTGCTCACTGTTTATCCCCCTGCATGCAAACATCGGCAGCTTTATTTCCTCCCATTTAGTTGTCACATAGCAAAGCTATACATATTAAAGTCTTCCATTCCTCCATCATTTACTCTTTCCTAATACTTGGTTGTAGTTCTTTTTGGAACTTCTATTTACCAGTATCTTTTTAGTAATGTGGTCAGAAGTGAAACAATATGTCAGGTGTGGGAGCACCAGTTCTTTTATTCAGCAGGACTACCACCTCTGCTCTGTGACATCATGCTGGTGCCTGTACAGTCTTATACTACACTGGTTTGGACTTGCATGTTCCTACCTTGACTTTCACACTGTTATTTCCATGATGAACTACGAAGATATCTCAACACAAATGTAAACGTTTACTTTTTAGCATCCACTCCTCTAATATCATAGAGATACACTAAAACATAGCTCTTTCTGCATGCTGCTGCACCTTGCCGTTACTCCTCAGCATGTATCACCAACAACAGGAAAATCCTGAATCCCTGTGCATGTTGCAGGTTTTCCTCATTAACAAATTTAACGTCGATACTGAGATACAAGTAACATATGACAATGTTGAGAGTCCCACTCCCAGGGCCAGAAGACAATTTTCATGACAGACAAAATCAACATCAAGCCCTGCTTCAGAATGTAATGTCGCTTAATATAGTAACATCTCTGGAGTATTACTGAAAATTTTTGTTTGTGGGGCTACACAGATGTTAGTTTTAATACGTTCCCTTTTTATAGGTAATATAAAAATATTTACTGACCTGGGGAATGCTGGGAAGTTGCGAGTGAGGTCATAGAATTAGAAAGGTTAAGGTTTGCAGTAATACTAAGCTGGCTCTGCACTGCAGGAGGATAAGGAGACGTAGGTGTCAGAAGGGATTCCTCACTGGTTTCCTCGTCAATTCCAGGCAAATATGTGTCAATCAAGGCATCAAGAAACTTCACTATAAGCTCAGCGTAGTCTGGGATTTGTGTTTGCTGTGGAAATAAAAATTAGATCTGTTCCTATTTCACTTCCACCAATATCAACATAAATTTTACCTCAAACTTTTACTTTGGTGTTCACTTGTTTTGTTTAGGTCTTTAAGCATTTTATGTGGGCATCTGCAATCTAGGCTCATATTCAGATTAATTTTAATATACACTAAAGGCAATCTGTAGTTATAATATGCACATATCACTTGATAGCAGCAGCATCAAGTAATGAAGTGGTAGCACCAATGCTGAAATTTTCTTTAGAAGGTGAACTGCTGCGTCTAGCTCTGAACGTGGCGATTTATAAACATCATTATCTGTGCTCCTTTAAATCTAATATCCAACCACTGCCCATCTCTGCCCATTTGGTCCTTGTTACATCGATTTGACAGAACAAATTGCAGTACAGATGGTCAATACTTAAGATGACATTAGGTTCAGTGTAAAATGTGAAATTTATCATTGTGAATTTACTCCTGTATTGATTTCCACATTTCTGTAAGCTACAAAATACATTTAATAAAGATCTAAAGATGTGCTGAATGACAACGTATGTCAAGTGCCTCTTAACAATGACAATGGGAGCATTGCAAAGGGTTATTTACCAACTTGATTGCTCTTACCTGATAGCTTAACAGTAGGTAACATTATCTGTTTTTACACCCGCTTATCAAATCTATCAAGATTTGTGAGGTCTGCCAGAGAGCTAGTTACTGCCTTACACATAAAAAGTCTGCCTGTTTTATCAATGTTGTTTTTTAATATTTATATATAGTGCCATAAGGGCATCCTGGTGCTCCATATAGGCAATAAAGACAAGATTCTGAAGAACTTACATTTTTCATACTATTCTTACCTTAGAGAATGGCCCAGCAAACCTCCACAATCCATTAAATCCAAAACCTATAACAACAAACTGAATATTACCACCCTATAACAAACAATTTTCTCATACAATTTTGATAGGAAACCAAACTAATTAGAAGGTATACAAGATGCATCACTTGGATTTGCTTACATATTGAAAAAAATGTTATGTAAGGATCTCACAGTGACAAACTGTGAAATTTTTTGATGCCTAAAAATAGGCTCAATTGTGTTCAACATGTAAAAAGTACAATTACTGAGATTTGTTTTTTATATATAATATACATCTTAAGCATAATAAATGAATTCAAAAGCCCCAAATTGAAAAGGGATGCTGTCAGGGTAAGCATTTAAGTATGGGTAAAATTTCCAAAAGGGCAAATGACTTAGGAGCCCTAAGTCACATTTTCAAAAGTGACTTAGGAGCCTAAATTGCATGGACTTTCAGTCACTTTGAAAACCGGATTTAGGTGCTTTTAAAATTTTACCTCGTGCAATTTATTTATCAGCTAGACACTTGATTGATAAATCTAAGAGAATTTTACAAATCTAATTTATTATTTGCAACTTTTGACCAATATTTTCATTTTGTACTTCACATGCTGTTGTCAGTGGAAACATGACTGAGTTTTAATTTCTAGCCTATTTCACTTACTGTTTTCTTACGTAGCTGGCAACATGCAGTCACAGCAAGGAATTTTACATTAACATTAAAACAGGTAATTTATTACAAATGAATACATTCTTACATTAAGATTTGTGAAATTAAGAAAAAACCCACACAACAAATTCTGGGCAGCAGCAATCTTGATGGAAACATTTTTATTTATTTTTACAGTAGAACAGTTTAAAAAAAGTAGAAAGATATTTACTTTGTAGGTAAGAAGTTTGGTACTGGGGTGGAGATTCTTCATGGTAGACAACACTCTGAACAATCCCATGAATTGGATTCAACAAATTTGGGTCTTGGCACAGTGACAAAAGGGTATTGATCTTGGAATCCAATAAATTGTGCCTAAACAATACAAAAGTAAGTGTCGTCTTTTTGTTCATATAGTTACTTAAAGTTAGATATGAACTGCAGGTTCATTTATCAAACAAAACTATTGGGATGGGATTTTCAGAAGTGTCCAAGTGATTTAGGAGCACAAACCCTATTTCCTTTCAATGGGACGTGTGCCCTTAAGTTACCTCAGTGCTTTTGAAAACCCCAGACACAGAAAATGTAACGTATCAACACTTTTCTTTAATTAGCAATTAACAAAATACTCAAACATGCACAATCAAATATTTGAATTATTTACAAGGAAATAATTAACTGGTAAAATGAATCTCTGGATTTACTCAATCCTCGGTATTACTCCTTATACTGTCATAAAGGATACCAATTACTGCCAGTTTGATTTCAGTGACGTGTGAAATTCCTTTGAATCTGACCATCATTTTATAACAGGAGGATGTGATATTCTTTCTACAACATGCACAACTGAAAAGTTAAACTACAATAGCTGGACTTTCCTGAACTGTATTGATTGCACATAGACAATAATACAGTGATAAACTAAGCAAACAAGTTGTATGCGGAATCATATTGAAGGACTATGCTTGGGCTACACTTTAAATAACTTGTTTTGACAGGTCACTTGGACACCAGTTAAAAAACAACCCTGTTTATTTGCTGGAGGGAAAAAAAAAAAATCTAAAAGGTAACATGTATCCCCTTGTTTTGCAACAACACACTAATGCACTGTAAACAAACCCTAAGTTTTTATTTTTATTTCAACTCTTTTTTATAGTGTCAAACACTGATAAACCATGACTGAACTGCTGGACTAATGGCTGCAATGAGCATGGGAAGGTTTTGGAAGCAGCACAGCATGGGTAACAGCAGTGCAAGATTCTCCAGAGCCAGGCCAAAGCACCCAAATTCTGACTTGGAAGGATTATGGTAGAGCATAATTCAGTCTCCATGGCCTTTGGCCTCTCTGTGGAAACTGTCAATAAGGGTACTTATTAGCACCAATTGTGGGAGTGGTTTCTGTATTGAGGATACCGCTACCACCAAAAACACCAAACACGTTTCACATAGGCCACTAGATAGCTTCCAATGGGCACAGCCTTCAGTCCTTATAAGTCTAAGTTAAATTTGAACTAGCAACCCAGGGGCAAAAAAAGTCTTGTAACCCCCTGCCATCCGGTTCCCGAAGTCATTTTATGCAAGTGTAAAGCAGCAAGCTTAATACAAAAAATATTATATAAACTGAGTTTTAATTACTTACACAACAGGAAAGACCTTTGGGAAGACAACGCTGGCTTCTGCTAAATATTCATAAAGAATTCGTTGGTCAAACTCATCTGTAGTGTACTTTACTAATGTTGCCTGGCATAATGCAAAGGACAAAAATCAGTATCTCTCTGATTTGGGAGGTGAATATTTGTGCTTCATTTTTTTTTTATTTATTTTTTTTTAACAGGGATCTCAAACATTGAGGCATAACACTAGTTCATCACAAACAGCACCTGATTGCCCAAAACAGAGCACTAGCAAGATAGATAATCACATTAAGGGACTTTTTAAGGACACAGTTTTTATTTCAAGTATTTCATGTGTACACAGGAGACTGACAATGAACGGAGTTTGTCAAAATTTAAAAAATTGGCAAAAATGTTGGTCAATAGATTTCTTTTGGTGAGAAATGTTTTCAACAAAGATTGCCCCACCGGTTTTCAAAAAATGAAAGTTTAGAAATGTATTCAAACTTCAAAGAGTTTCAGAAAGAACAAAGAAATTCAAATTAAACATTCTTGAATGTCTTTTCAGAGGATGGCACTGATGGGAACTGCATTGGAGCAGGCTGGGAGAACAAGTAATTTATACTGCAACCCTCCACTACTGGGCTCAGATAAGTTTAAAACTCAAAGTAATCTAGTTCCAGCAATTTAAGATTTTCTTTTTTTAAAAATGTAATGCACACATTGTAGCATCATTTGTTTTGTGATTCTCATCACCCGTGAAAAAGTGAGATAGTAATTTGATGTACTCTGCAAAAAGGTGCATAAATGTGAACATTAAACATTTGCCCATTTATGGATATTAAATATGCATTTTAAAAAGGAATTCTCTTGGACATCCTAGACATTAGTGGGCAAAATAGAATGCCTTTTACACATCAGGGACAGACCCTGATCAATCAAGCCCTATTAGCATTGCACTGAAACATACATGCTGGTTTTAAAGATATAGTGCATTAAAAAATACGGCATAATATGGGGAAAGTGTGCTTACAAGGACAGTAAGCAGCAGGGCTTGAATTTTTGGATCAGTAAGGACCTCTTCATCCAGGAGGACATTAGACTCAGACACAGAAACTTTCCGAAGGTGTGGGTGTTGTTGGGGTGATATTCTCTGGGTTTCTGCCAGAAAAAAAAAAAAAAGTACTCAGCCAGAGCACAATAATTAAAAAACAAAGAATTATATACCATCCCATCAAATTCAGCCACCTACAATTCCCATGAAACAGCTTTGTGTTATCCACAATTCAATGACTTGTATGTTATGAAAAAGCATGTTTATTGTAATAATAATAATACCAAGCTCATGTGTAATACTTTTCATCAGCAGATAAACAATATCCCATTTCACAGAAGGGGAAACTGAGGGACAGGGAGGTGAAGTGACTTGCTCAAGGTCACCCAACAGACAAGCGGCAGAGCCAGGAACAGAACCCAGGCATCCTGAGTGCCAGCCCAGTGCTCTATCCATAAGGCCACTGGTTCCTTTTTAAAAACCCTGCATTCAGTGCTCATAAACATATAAAGGGCATAATCTGGTTCATCTGATTTCATTCTGCAATGCAGTGGTTTTTTTGGCTGTCTTTTACTGTAGGTCTCCATATTAACTTTGTCAGCTGTAGTGATTTGAGATTCAATTGCCAGTGTTACAAAATGTTGGAGACTTTCTAGGTGGCTTGTTTTGTTAAGACAAATGCATAGCTATTGCCTTGTTGTACCCTAAACAAATGAACACTGAATTTAGTAATAAACCTTTTCATGTGCATGCACTGCATTTAATACTAGGAATAGTCTAAAAGTGTTAGTCTTTCTTCTCACCCATGTCATAGTCATTTTCAGCTACTCTCCTCATTTTGGGGGGTGTGGTAATCCCAGATTCGATTTCCTGCCTTTTAGGAGCCTTTGTGTCTGATATCAAGTGGTCAAAACTTTTCCTTGTACCTAAAAAAAAACCCATCAAGAAATTAAATCAGTAAACCACAGTGGATATTCTGTGTATCTGAATAGTAAGGTACTGAATGTTTTTTTTGCTGTGAAGGTACTACACTACCGAGGACATATGGACAAGAACACTGGGAGAGGTGGTCTCACCATCCTCTGTGATACGGATATCTTTTGTATGGAACAACAAAGCACATCCCTACAAGAGCAGGACCTCTGTCGGTCTTTGTCCTGCTGGTGTTCTAGAACAATCTTCACTTGTGGCTACAGTAGCTCTAGATGTGGTCACACAAGTACCTGGGATATTAAGGTCACATCTTTTGAAACGCTTGGCTAACACAATATACATCAGTTTAGCAGCCAATTTTCAAAAATGTTATTTAAGGCTCAGGTGCCAAGTGTGTGCTGCTCCTTTCCCAAAATCTACTGCAGTGGGAAACTACAGGGAAATGGTCAGCATACTACAGGGTCTCCCATTTAGTAAATATTCTAATGCCTTATTACTGGAAAGTGAGTCACTATCAGGGTCCCGACTCCTCCTCACTTAGTGTGTATATTTTAGTGCTTATGAAAGGTGAGAGGTTGAACAGCACTGGGTTTGAGATAAACAAGGTGTGAGTGGGTATTGTGCAGACCCCCATAAAGCTCTAAAAAGCAATATAATCCTAAGTGACGTGGTCAGTATGGTTATTCCAAGTCCTTGATCCACTCTTGAAAAGGAAACAGAAGCAAGCAGCTCACTGTAGTCGTCTAGCTGGCCAAGGCAGGAAGCTTGGACCACAGCAGGTACTCTCCAATACTCTGATATCATCATTAAGGCTACAATTTTGTCATGGATATTTTTAGTAAAAATCATGGACTCATTATGGGCACTAAACAAAAAAATCTTAGAAGCTGTGACCTGTCCCTGACTTTTACTAAAAATATCCTTGACAAAATGGGGAAGGAGGGTCCAGCACCCTGGCCCTCCCTCCCTCATCCCCCCAGCAGCCACCTGGGAGCTGCAGGGACCCCATTGCCCAGGGGCTGGGAGGGGTCCCCCACTGCTCTGCGGGGCTGGGAGATGCTGGGAGGGCCCTGCCAATGGTGGAGTCTGGGGAGCTGCGGGGGGGGGGGGGAGAGGGGCCCTGTCCCCAGCCACTGAGCAACTTTGGGGTGTCTCTGCTGCTGCCGGTGGCTGGGAGCTGGGGGGGAAGGAGGGTGCGGCTGCTCGCAGCAACTGAGCAGCTGTAGGGGGGGCCCCCGCCAGCAGTGGCTGGGGAGATGCAGGGGGCCCCCAACACCTGTGGCCCTAAGAACTCTGGGATTCCTCTGCTGCTGCTGGTAGTTAGGAGCTGCGGGGAGGCCCCGGCTGCTCGTGGCAGCTAAGCCACTGCAGGGGGGGATCCCTGCCACAAGCGGTGGCTGGGCAGCTCTGGGGGCCCCATGGAGACTGGGTTGTTGCAGGGTCTTCAGTGTCACAGAGGTTGCTGGAAAAGGGACCGGTAGCAGCCCTACACAATCTCAGAATACAGGAAGGGTAAAGACGGCTTAAAGAACTGCTCAGGTGAGAGGTAATAGGCTATGGACTTGTAGACTGCCAATTCAAATCCAACATTCGTTGGCAGTAATTGAAAGTTGTTACTATCTGATGATTGCTTGGTGGCCTTTATATTAAATGAGTCTTACGGTCTCAAATAAGTTTCCACTGGTGCTGTGCTCACACTACCAACTGCTTAACCACTGCTACTAACTGGAGCCCTTATCAGAAGGTTCAAAGGGGAGATCAAAGATTTAGTGGCCCTGGTCACTGAGCTATCCTCTCTCCCCTTGGGGCTGAGAGCCTCTAGGTCAGGGTTGAAGCATTGTGGGGCAAGGCACCAAACAAGCCCTGCTCAGATACCCCAGTTTCACCCTCCAAGGAAATTAAGAGGCAACTTTTGCTGCAAAGCAAGGAGAGGCAGATATAAGTCATGTAACGTAAGAGGACTGATGCAATATGCTGGGAAACTTTTATCATTCTTGTTTATTCCTGTGCAGTTAAGACTTCTCCACCCATAAACCTAATAAGTTAAGGAGCTGTAAGTGTAACATGCAGCTGGCAACGAACCAAAATTTTTCATCTTCTCTCACTAGGAGGGTAATTCTTACACATTTTAATTATGTCCTGAAGATCTGCCTTTTCCCAAGCAAATACTAGTAAGTATTCCTTCTGAAATGTAAAGAGGACATGGACAAAATCAGCAAGATTGAAAACTACTTTTTCTTCCATTTGTTTTCAAAGGCAATGAAATTTGTAATATATGTTTCAGTACTTCAATAAAAAAATAAGCAACAACTGCCAAAAGCTCTTAATGTTTTGGGACTGCCTCGTTTCTGGTGTTAACCACAGACACGGAGATCAGGAGAAGTGGTGAAGTGAGTAGCCTCTAAGTTTTGATGGAGAGGGCTGGAAGCAGCAAGTGATTCTTAAGTCTGGAATACGCTTTCTTTTTGGCCCTGCATTGCTTGAATTTGATGACCGTTATGTTTCACTGCAAAGCTTTATTTTTTTTTTAAAAAGACTTCCTATTGGGTGGGTGGAAGCAGGGAAGGGGCGAGAGCCTTAGTTTGGAGGGACTTTAATTGTGGAGGTTGGTCCAATTTGTACTGAGTAGGTGTTATGTATGTCACTAGAAGAAAGGATTGGCACATTTTAAAAACGTCAAATAAATAGGTTATATTCCCCCAAAAACATTCGCTGGTTTAGCTTTTTAAAGACTGATGTAACAAACTAGTAAACCTCGTTTTTTACTTACCTAGTAGCTTTTTAGTGTTGGCTTGTGAAGGCTGTCCCATATCCAAGCTCATGGATTTTCGTGTTCGTGGGCTAATCTGTCCCACTGTGGGGTAACTGGCAGCAAGATGTCTGTCTGACCCCTTTGGAGAGGACCACGGTTGGTTTTCCTTTAGTGTCCTGAAAGTGTGGAGGAATTGAATTTTTACAAACCAAAAATGCACATATTTGGTTATAATCCTCCAACTATTTGAACTTTCCCCTTTGTAATAGTAATAGTTAAAGCTGTCAGCTGGAATTGTTTATGTAGTAACCACTTCGGTTGCAAAATTGTGTAAAATTATCAGTGAAATGCAGACCCCTGTGTGATTATATTACTGAAATGGTAAAAACAAATAAGAAAATTACCCAATGTAAGGAAGCCAACTTATAAGGAAAGGGGAAGGCCCTATTTAATAATCAGCTGATCTATAAGGTTTTTAGATCTTGTTTTTATAAAAATGCTAATAATTCTAGAAATATACTCAGGATTTCATAAAACCAGGCTTGCTCTTCCACTTACATGCAGACCTCCTATACTACGATTTCACTGCCCATAAGCAATACTGATGTTACCAGCTACTGCGTGCTGGAATCTCAGCTAAAGAAGGAAGTAGGGGATCACTAGGTAGCAATTTTACGGCGCTACTAAAGGAGAAAAATAAATATGATTATGTTTTTAAAATTGCTGAAACAAGATTTAGGGTAAACTTCAGCCCTATGCAGAGAGGCTAGTATAAACCCAAGACACCACTTATGTCTCACTTAAGCACATAGTGCTTAAGTAGTGCATAAGCCTTGAACCCTTAACGCACAGTTGATCTTTAAGCAGCCCTTCTTAATGCTGGTTCTAGTTTTTAACACATTACAGGTTACCTTTAAATAACCTGCAAAAGGCACAGCTTTCTTCCCAAAATAGTCACGGAGGTTCACACAACTGCTGTAGTTTAAATAAAGTGAGAGACACACTGACCTACAGCTGGTGTCACTGTGATGCATGGGATATGTATCCATAGGAACATTTTCCATTGAAACCTCTGTCAGCAAGAGAGACTTCCTATGTTTTAGGCTGCAGCGACTTCGAACTTCCTCAGACACAGTCAGCAAAGCTAAAAATCCAAAGGAAGCGAACAAGTTTTCAAAGACAGCAACATTTTCAGAAGTCTACGCGGTACTCCATGGATTTTAATTTTTTTCTCAGCACATACACACATCCTTTGGAAGCTGCAATTATTTCTCACTAAAATGCTTGAAGTCAATTCAAGGACAAGGAAGGTTTTTGAAATAATTTTAAAGTAGTTGAATTATTTTTCATAACCGTCCCCTATAAGTTTATAACTAAAATTTTATTTAAATATTTTCCCTCCACACTGTTCACTCTTGCTAGGCTGTTAGAACTCTTGATTGCTTAATTTTTTTAACATAAGCATTTAATATTTACATTTTAGAAACTCTCTCCAACCCCTGGGAGAATTTTGAAACAGATACCCCACATGCTGAGTTTATCAACTTTTGTTAGCATTTCCTTCACTGATTTAACCTTTCAGACTGATTTTTTGAACAGCCCCATCATTCTCTGACAAAGTTTTCTTTAAATAGCTTTTTAATATTTTATCTACCTAAGGTCAAGAATGGCCACACCCTGTTCCTTTTGATTAGGCAGAAGGTTAGGAGTTCTTTTTTTACCTGCCAGGTAAGCCACGCTCTGGGTATTCACCTCGAACTTATCACAATTCCTATGTTTGTTAACCAGAGCTAGTAGTGTGTGTAAAATCCTTACTGTCCTTGCTACGATGGTAGGAGAGGGATGCCTATATCCTAGGAAACAAGGTTATGAAGAAATCAAGGATTGAACATTCAGTTTTTAATGCATATTTATTATAATGCTTTTACCAATATTTTTCCGATACATTTCTCAGAACTCTTCATATATACAGAGTGAGAAAGCACAAAATTAGTGAATGATGAACACATACTAAAACTATTATTTTTTCTGCCCTTTCCCAAAGACCAGAACACTGCAAGTGTCTAGGCAGATATTCTACATATTTAAATTCTTGTCCCATTATGATCACCTATATAATATGCAGTAAGCCTGAAGTGAAGTGAAGCCTAACTCATAAAGAGAAAGCGCTTTTACAGAAAGTACCACAAAGGAATAAAGAGAAATAAAGCCACACCTCCAGTGACAGTTCACACCGCACAACGTGAAATCTGGATTCCATTTAAGTGAATGAGCGTTTTGCTTATGCTTATAAACTAAACTTAGAATATGACATGAAAAGCAAGCACAACAAATTTTCTATTCCTACCTTTTAGAAGATGTCCTACTAGTGCAAAATTAAAGTTAGAGTTAAAGTTGAGTCCAACAAAATGATCCATCTGTTTGCAGTGCCATTCCAAAGGTCTCCTGATTTCCATAAATACTTCTTCTGGGCTCTGTTAACGAAAAACAGTGTCTGCTGCAGATTATTCATGCTTACTATTCATACCACTAATGTTTTGGTAAAAAATTACAGAAGTCAAAATAAGTTGGAAACTTGCAATAAAATACGTAAATAAAATCCTTAAGTGTAATGTTGACATGTCTGTGCTCTGTGTCAGTCTGGGTAGATTCCAAGCTATATTACAGGTTACAAATTTGGACTTTTTTCCTTTTCTTTCTGGAAGTGGGAGAATGAATTTGCTGTGATTGTGCTCTCTCTACATGTCAAAGATTAGGTTAAACATTTAAGGAGAAGTGGGAGAAGAGCCCAAATGTATTCAGCTTAATTCAGTATCTTTTCACCTTGCAGTGGAATTTCAGGTTCAACAGGAATCAACAACAACAAGCGTTTTTCTATGCAGGTTTACATGAGGACCCTTAAATGTTGGAATATCGATTTCCTTGCAAGTCAGAGTACGATACACCAGTTCTCTTCACTCAACTATTTTGTTCAACAAGGAAGCATATACACAGATTTGTTTGCTTTCAGAGGTAAGAATGCACAGTACATTAAGGGTTGCTTACACAGTTTACTAGTGGGTGGATCACTTACCTTGTCATTGAATACCCGAAGACTATCTAAGGTATGTAGATTTTGTTCAAGTAGTGCTGTACCTGCTGAATAAAGGTTAACTTCATCTAGCTGCAGCACTGCCATTGCCACCCAAAAGAGGGCCTTGTGCATAGGAGAGTCCTAGGTGAAAAAGATTGCAATGATTTTAACTTCAAAACAGTTTCTGGGAATGAATAAAACAGGACAAAAAGTATCCTGGTAATCTTGTTTGTCACGCATTCTTAAGCTATCCTTGATTGGTGGTGGTCTGTTATCCGCATATGGGGTTCTCTCCTCAACCACATTAAAGACAAAACTGACAGTCCACATAAGCACCATCTATATTCCTCAAGCAGTTGTATTCTTCAAGGTGGATGTCTAAGTACCACAGAAGAACTAGTCACAAGGATCACTCTTTGTGATTGCTGCCTCTCCATTCATTCCATTCTTTCAAATCACACACATTTCAAAATCAGTATTGCACCTGCATTCCACCAATCTGGGAACTGATGTTTGCGTTCAATACCAAGTCTAGATTCCAAAAGATGTGATCATAATGCTGTGGCCAAACTAGTCAGGCCATTACATGCCCAATCAGATTGGCATGCTGGGCACATGAGCATTCAACTAATCCGGGACTCCCAAATCAGCAGTTTTTACTGACATGACGTCTTCCTTATAGATGACAGACATATTGGGGATTCATTTCTGATCCTCTGAGCATGACATTACCAGAGATATACACCAGACAGACTTGCAGGATCAGGGTCCAAAGTTAGGTTTCAGAGTAGCAGCCGTGTTAGTCTGTATTCGCAAAAAGAAAAGGAGTACTAGTGGCACCTTAGAGACTAACCAATTTATTTGAGCATAAGCTTTCGTGAGCTACAGCTTGCTTATGCTCAAATAAATTGGTTAGTCTCTAAGGTGCCAATAGTACTCCTTTTCTTTTTGGTCCAAAGTTACTAGCTTTATATTTTACTGAGGTAGAGTCAAACTATTAGACTTTAAGTGAAATGAAGCAGAACTTCCAAAGGCTATGTGGCCTTCATTGTCTTTACAATAAATACTCAAATTAAACTTCTGTACTAAAGTCTAAGTTCACGACATATCAACATAAAACTGAACCTGAAAATACTAAGGCACTACTAATTCCTACAACTCATTGTCAGTTCTAAACCCTATATAATGCCATCCAGTTGGCTCAGCAGACAACGCTGCTAATACAAAATAAAGGTATCAAGATAAGGATGAAATATCAAATGGTAAAATCACCAGAAGATCCTTCAGACAGATCACTGATGTTTGCTTAAATTCTTTGATGTGTATGGAAGATGAACATTACATTAACATGCCTTCCAAATGCATATATCAAGAAAATTTCTGGAAGTTAATTTCTCTTTAGAACATATTTACAAGATCAGTTGCAAGCGGAAGAGACTTTACGGCGCTACCCACCCTCTTCCAGTAATGCCCAGATTCGAGCGCTTCACCCCATTTTCAAATGTACTGTGACCCTTTGAGAGTGTGTGCAGTACAACTCTGCAAGGAAATTTTACAGAGATTCATAACTGTATGCAAACTGCTGGGTTGACAAAGTCATGAACTTGATGACTGGAACATTTCAAGTCAAATGAGACTAGCTTTTATGACAAACCATGATCCAGAAGACCTGTGCCAGCCGTCACAGATTGGAATGCCAAAAAAGCTGAAGAGCTCAGGAGAGCAGATAATGAAATAACCTCTTTCAAACCTTGCTGTGGCTCATGTTCTTTTTGCCCATAATTCTGCTTTACCAGACAATCCCATGCAAGCTCAGCTTTTCCAAAGTTTTTGCAGAGAGGGTCTCAAATACAAAGCAGTGACATTTTTGATTTCCCTTTGAGCAGGAATTACTTTTAGAGTAAAGGAACAGGAATATTGCCAGAGATGAAGTTCATAATTTGTATTAATATTTTTGAGGTTAAACATGTTTATAGTTTTCATTTACAGAACAGATTGATAGTTTTATCAGTGTTATTTACCTTATTAAGAAGTGGCTGCAGCTTGGTTAGTGCGATAACTGTGGCTTCTATAAGAACTTGGCTGTTGTAATTATCAGGCCCTTTTAAACAGCTCTCAAGTCCCTTTTTGGAAAAACGGAAAAAACATTTAATTTTTATTAAACAAACAGGATCTAAAGACCAAAGTTCTAACCAATAATTAACAGCAGTTTTGATTTAGTTTTGTTTTAAAAGGATTCTGAAGTATTATCAGTGAGGATGACAAACCTAGAAAACGTTTCATGGTGCACATAAAGAAGTTAAGGTGCTGTACTGTTATTTTAAGGATCAGTGGAGCTACTATATTAGAGAGATTGAGTAGTCCTGATATTTCAGATACTGTTCACCTAAATTTTATGTCTACGAAACTGGAGTAGAATAATAAAATGCTCAAGGGCAATTAATCTTTTTGGTATACCGGTCACCCACAATTAAACATAGCTTTATGATCTTGTTTGGTATCATGGACACCATTACTAAGCTAACTGCATAGTTTTAAAATATTTCACTTGCATAAACGGTAGGCACTTTATTCAAATTCTCTTTAAGTTACTTTATTTGCTTTTCACAGCTATTAAATTTATAACTTCCTTCACAGTTATGCAGGTGCAGCTAAATACTGAGCTTTTAGATTCAGCCTCAATGCAATACTCCAAATTCAGTCAGAGATAAATATCTAGCCGTTCTATTTTCTAGTATGAGCAGCAACACTGGGTAAAATTACTAAAGAGGAATCAAATTCAGTCCCACCACATTTATTCTGGTCAGAAACAGTGTGGCTACAAAAACTAGATTTTCATTTATGCAGCAATTCCTTATTCTGCATAAAAATTCACGCTAAAATGTGTCAGTCAATAAATTCTCCTGAATCCAAAATTTAACTGAGACACAAAATTATCTGGCTGTTAAAGGAGCTATTCTATGAGTTACATCAAGAAAAACAAAGAACTATATACCTTGCTAAGAATTCGGATTATTTGTTTTATTTGCCCGTGTGACACTCGTTTACTGATACAGCCAAAGACGACAAGTGCTCTTGGTTGCAGAGATGGATTATATTGGAAAGCAAACCTGTGAGAAATAGAAGTGAGTTGTATTAAACAAGTTTGTTTCCAAAAGCCTGTGTAGTGAAAAAAATCAAGAGATGCACATCTACTACACATGCAGTTATAGGTTATGTTTCTGTGAATCACAACATACTTTTGTGCTAGGTCTGTCCACTGGTCCAGCCACTTGCATGTTGGAATATCTCTCATACAAGCCTAAAAAAAGATATTGAATACATGTAACCTTAAGGAAAAGCACCTATTTAAAATACGTATCTGCTTTTAATTCTTAGTGAGCTATTCCTTATTTAGTGCTAAGCTAAGTCAGGAAGCCGATATCCTCTTATGCTGCTTGCCTGCAGGATAGTATATGCAATACTACTATGCTATAATTCACTGCTTTTATTAGTTTCTCATAGTCTTACAAATCGTACCTCCATGATCTCCAGCAGAGCTTCAGTAACTGTTTCCAGGGAAGTCAGTGCAAAAGTCTCCCTCTCGTAGGAACCAGGAGAGAATGACCTATCCCGATAACTGGATCGGAATGCTATGACAGCTGCTGATTTCACTTTGCTGATTCCAAACAGCAAATAAAACTTGGGCAGCGAGAACTCTGTCAAGCTGAGTCTCAAAACTTGCTTCGTCTCCTCTGTTAATTAAGAATTTACAAGTTACATTTAATATATTGAATCCCATCCCACCATTTCAAAAAGTACCTTCAAGACCAAGAGTCCATTTTTAAGGTGTAAGCATGTATTCTAGGAAGTAGACGACCTTCAAGGGAGGGGTGGGGGGGGGGGCGAGGGAGAAGAAGAGATATCATGTACTGTTCTGCCTGTTTTAAAACTGTTTTACATGCTATTGGCGTGCATTTATGCCACTGTGTGTGGCCCAGTGTACTGATTCTCAAAATGTGGTCAGGAGAATTAAATAGTTTGAAAAAACAAGCAGTAGGGAATTTGGTCAGGGGAGGTGGTGCCACAAGCTCTCTCTCTGAGGTGGGCCACAGAATGAAAAGGGTAGAGAACACAGTTAACAGCTGGTATTGGGAGGTAGTGCTGCTGAGTTCTAGTCTGGTCATTTAGGCCCCGATTTTCTGAATGGGAGCTGGAAGGTTCTGAGCATTTTGGAAAATCTGGCCACTTCATTTTAAAGCCTAAATGGAAGCTGAACTCTTTTGAAATCACTGTTGTGGATGCTCGACACTTTTGTAAATCTGGCCTTTAACTTTACTATGCCTCAGTTCACCCATCAGTAAACTAGAGATACCTACCTATAACTCCGGGCTGTTGTGAGGCTTAGTTCTTAGTATATACAACGCGCTTTCAGATTCTTGGATAATGGCACTATATATATTTATAATATATTTATATTTATAATATATAATATATATATTTTTTATATATGTGCAAAATATTATAAGTGTTAAGGTTCCTTTAACATGCTTTCATGCCTCCACTTTTGTGATAAGACGCTATGAAGACATACTTGCTAGTGGGTTTTAACTCTATTGGTTCTCACCAGTAAGTTTTATCTTTGGATCATTGAAAAACGGCAAAAATATAACAGCATGTAAGGTATCCTCTTTTAGTTTCACAATAGTCTTACACAAGTGACATTTTGGTTACCTGGTATTCTATACATCTATTCAACAGAAGAATTTCAGCCAATTAGAGCACAGACACAGTTTCCTCTTCATCTACATCATGAAAATCTTTGTCGATAATGTGTCCACCTCACCCCTTTTTCAAACAAGCCACTCCCTTTAGTCATTATTTACATTAAAGATCTGCCCTAAATCAGCTAATCAGTTTTTAGCCCAATCCTCATTCATTCTAGCCATACACCCATGCGGCAATCTCTCACAAAGCTGAACAGCAACACAACACTTTCAAAACCCCAGAAGAGAAACAAAACTTGAGTGTTCTAGAAGATTGCTATTTGTGAACGATAAAGATTAAAGATATATTAAATGACTCACTTTTGTTTCAACTATCCATCTCAACCATCCTATTGTTATCCTATAATTAACTATTGTTAAATGAGTTGGAAATATTGTCTCTTATTGTAAGTTCTCTGAATTTATGACCATCACAGGTGATAAATTTCTACCACTCCACTGTAGCCATTGGCCATACTGGATCAAGCACAAGAAAGCTCTGGCCTCAACTGCGATCTAGTACTGAACTAGAGTTCACCTTTACTATTGGTGTGAAAATACATCACCGCAGTGCCACCTGTGGTCTCAGGGCTTGTTTCCACTTACTGTGGATCTAGGATGCGGTGATCAATCCACTGGGAGTCAATTTAGTGGGTCTAGTAAAGACCCGCTAAATCGACCGCCGATCGCTCTCCAATCAACTCTGGTACTCCACCAGAACGAGAAGCATAAGGTAAGTTGATGGGAGAGTTTCTCCCATCGACCCAGCACGGTGTAGACAACGCAATAAGTCGACCTAAGTTAAGTCGATTCCAGCTACTTTATTCACATAGCTGGAGTTGCGTAACTTAGGTCGACTTAACCCCATAGTGTAGACCTGCCCTCAGATACAGTAGCTTCATAGAAATGAGGGTGGGGGAGAATGGGATGGGAACAGGTCACGGAGACATTTGCTAAAGCAAAGTAAACTAATGAGTGATCAACTTAATATAGTATTTCGTAAGAACTTACCGCTAAAGTGAAGTTGTGAACAAGTGCACAGAGAATGAATGATGTTGATGACCAGGCCATGGGTGGAAGCTCTAAGGGAAAGAGGACCAGTGGCCACCAACAAAGTAACTACATGGAAGAGGTAGGGGAGATGTGCTGCCACATCAAGAGAATTGTTAAAGGAGAGCATCAGCATGTAACGTGCTAGAATGGCAATATCATCCCACATCAGGTGTTGCTCTAATGTCGGAGTTGGAGACAGACAAGTCTTGTCGATTATTTTGCACATCCTCCCTATTACCTGAAAGGGAGCAAACATTTTCTTTTAATTAAAGCAAAAATAGGGCTCAAAGTTTCACTCAACCACTATTACAATTAAACTTGAAAATGTTTCCATTAAGAACACATTTTAAAATACTATTGTACCACTGTTTAGAGCTGGTACCAAAGAGCAGTGTCAAATTACTGACTGACTTAAAGGTAAGTTAAGGAACGGAAACACTCACTTTGCTTGAAACCAATTTCACATTTCCAGAAGCCAATGCTACAGCTGTGTCTGCCATAACCTCAGCTTTTATGGATCCCAAGCCCCCTGTGGCACTGGTTTTGATGAAACTGTCCAGCACTACATCAAGTAGATCTGTTATCTATTGGAGAAAATAAGTAATAATTTGCTTGTTAACGTCAGTTAAATGAAATTCAGGTGTAACAATCTGAATTAAGCAGCCTGCTAGACAAGTAACCACTTAGTTTTATTACTTGAATATATGTATGTGGTGTAAATTACAGCACCGGTTTCAGTGATTTTTCAGCAAAGATAACCATGCTTAATTTAACATCATGTTTACATTGTTACATCTGAATTAAGATGAACCCCTCCAAGTTTTATTATGAATGTAAATTTTAAGTGTGTGCGCTTCACAACTGTGGAGTTAGATTGTGAGGACTTAGTTTGCATCGCTTTCTAGTTGCCATTTGAATCTAAGACGTTAGATAAGTATTATTTAGAGCAACAATTTGGAAACTATGCACTGGGATTTTTAAGGTTTCAGAGTAGCAGCCGTGTTAGTCTGTATTCGCAAAAAGAAAAGGAGTACTTGTGGCACCTTAGAGACTAACAAATTTATTTGAGCATGAGCTTTCGTGAGCTACAGCTCACTTCACTGGATGCTTTGGGATTTTTAAGGTATAGCAAATCTGTTTTCTTTTTAAAAAGCAAGAAGAGATCTTATTGTTTATGTAAGGTATTGCCTAAAGTATTAGCCAGACGTGACCTTAGCTATCAATAAAACCGCAATGACAGCTTGCAAGATTTTTTAGGCTGTGAGAAAGCTATGTATTTAATACAGATATACCAGTCAGCAATGCAGAGAATGTTTCTCCTTAAGTATCCAGACAAAATGGTACAAACGATTGAATTAGGCCACATACAGTGTTTGACTGCTGGTTTCAATCCATTGTAGTTTTCACCATTTAAGAACTTGGATAAAATCTTGGCTCCATAGAATTCAATGGCAAAACTCCCACTGACTTCAAAGAAGCCAAGATTTCACCCTGTAATTCCGCATTCTCTATGTTTGCCTGATAATTGACTTTCATATTGGCAATGGCATAATATAAATGACACTCTTACTGATATGGTCCAGGGTTGCAAACTATTCTGTTTTTTAGTGACTGAAGTCGATCAAACAGGAGAGGCAGCTCACCAGTTTTGGTGGCAGTTACAATGTGTCTCAAAGTAATTTGGTTGCAACTGTGTTGCAACATCATGTGGTGACAAGACTAAAAAAGAGCATGAGAAGGGGAAAAAGGGAAGGAGTGTAACTAAAAGGAGGTCATGTCAGCCAGCAGGTGGTCAATAGTCAGTCAAGCAAACAAGCATACATCCTCACAGCGAGTGAAGCTGTTTTTTTAATTGAAACTTTCCATATTAATGGCATACCTCTGAAAGCCATTTTTCCTCTCCTCCAACTTCTCTCTTCTGGGAACAGACTTTTGAGCTTAATTCATAATTAGGTTAGAGGCCATTGGGGAGAGGAGCTGTCATACTATTTGCCCATATTAACATATTATGGAACGTGTTCAATTTTGTTGGTTTAAACAAGGAGCTTTTATGCCCGCTCTTGAAGTATCCATGCAACTATTATGGTTATAACAGGAATGCCAAAGACATTTCCTAGACAAGGTGGATGAGAATATCTTTTATTGGACCAACTTCTGTTCGTGAGAGAGAGAGAGACAAGCTTTCAAGCTTATCCAGAGCTCTTCTTCAGGTCTGGGCTACAACACTGCATACAAAGATACTTCCTGAATTTTCAGGTCTCTGTAGAAGCCAGGAATGTGTTATTAAAAGCCAGAGCTCAATATTTAATGTTAATAGGAAACTTTATGAGAAGTTGTGTGTGCTGCGATCAACATACACGGTTAATATACTGAAGTGCTGTTAAAAGAAGAAAACTGTTTTGGCACTAATATTAAATGACTGTAGAATGCCTGTTTGCAGTGTTATTGTAGCCATGTTGGTCCCACGATATTAAAAAAATAAGGTGGGTGAGGTAATATCTTTATTGGACGAACTTCTGTTGGTGAAAAACTTTCAAGCTACACAAAGCTCTTCTGCTGGTCTGGAAAAGGTACTCAGAGGCCACATCTAACTACAAAATTAACTTGACCTAACTTACACTGGCATACAGCTACTGCAGTAATTACATCACTTGTGCGTGTCTACACTTTGCTCCTTGTGTCGGCAGTGCACATCCTCATCAGGATAGCTTGTATCAATTGCATTGTTAGTGTGGGCCATTATGGGATGGCTCTTGAAAGCCAGTAACAGTCGACATAAGCAATGCAGCGTCTACACTGACATTGCGTCAGCCCATCTACATTGATCTTGATTTTATGCTGTGCGCGGAGGTGGAGTTATTAAGTCGGCATAATGGGGCAGTTAAATTGCGGGGAGCAAAATTTAAGTGTAGACACTTCAGGCAAGTCTACACTACAAAGTTAAGTTACGCTGACCTACAGCCACTGCAGTTTGGCACGTCCACACTAGCACCTTCTGTCGGTGGTGCGCGTCCTCATTAGGAGCGCTTGCACCAATTTAATTATCAGTATGTGGCATTGTGATGCACTGACAGCGGGAGGTCCAGGCGGTGGAGCTCTGGCTGTCAGCCACCGGGGCTGACAGCTGGAACAGTTGACGCAGTATCTACCCTAACACTGCATTGACCTAACTACATCAACCTAAGTGCTACACCTCTCGTGGAAATGGAGTTATTAGGTCGGTGTAGTGGGTGACTTACCCTGGGGGGAGCAACACTGTAATGCAGGCAGCTTACATTGACCTAACTCTATAGTGTAGACCAGACCAGTGTGTCACAGCTAAATACAAAGCGGAAGAGATTGTTAAGCAAAGCAGTTAACACATATTCAAAGGACCATTCAAGGCAAGTGGTCCATTGATACCCATGCAATCATAGGACAAAAAAGAAGGGAGTGTGCGTGTGTGTATGTGCGCGCGCGCAGATTATAACCTATATCTCATTTACATTTTGCTGTTAAAGGCGATAATGAATTTACGCAGTCAGTACCTGTCCAAGACTTCCCCATATCTTTGCTTGAATGGAAGGATACATCTGTTTCTCATTTATTGTCATTGTTATAAGCTTATCAAGAATAGCTGTGACTCGCTGGCGTTTAGCATCATCATTGTGCTTACAGAATCGGACCAGATTCGACAACCAGGGAGTCATATATTCCAGGCAAAGGTGTTTCAGTTCAATACCTGAAATCAAAAATTAATGTTATTGTAACAGAAGGCCATTGATGGTCTCTTCTCTTTACATGTGCGGAATTATTTGCAAGCACTTTTCTTTACAATTTTATTGTCCAAAAATAAAGTCTAGGTACCTAGACCAAAAAAATTGTGAAAGATCAGAAGTAGGATTATTGTGTAAAAGGTAAAGCTTTAAAAAGAAACATACTGTTCTAGCGACTTCCACAACCTACATCTTTAGGAAGCTGGAAAGAAGAGTGACATCTTAATTCATGCTGAAGAGATGTAAGAGAAAGGGGCTCAAAGCTCGTAAACACATTAATATTTAGAATTTACATAGTACTTTTCATCTGCAATGTGCTTTCAAAATGTTAATCTTCAACACCCTCATGAAGTAGGTATAATCCCTATTTTACACATGAGGAAAGAAAGGCAGCTATGTTCCCAGACACAGCCAAGGTTAGAGAGAGAATCAGACCCTGGATTAGAATTCAAATTCTGTGTGTCTCTTTTAGATTATTAACAATGTGTGTAGAGGAAAGATCCTACATATCTTTTGGGCATATATTTTCTAGACTTCAGAGTTTATCACCAACATGGAACTCCGATTGTGATTTGTGTTTATTTCTGGTGAATTTGTGACACTAAAGTAACCCTCACCAAAGTAATCATTGTACACAACTTTCAGAAGTGATGTGGAAGAGCTAATATACAGTAAGATGTTACCTAAGAAGCATTATCATTGTAGACCACTGAAACCACTTGTACAATTTGTCTTATGTTAATATCAAAAAGTCTAAAGAATGTTTTAGACATTGATTCTATAAAAAAGAGGGCACTGTTCAAACAGTTCTGTGAATGAGGTAATCTTGTCTTTACTATGTTCTCCATGCGAGCAGATTCCAGTCTGTATCTTGACACCGCTTCGTTCCAGAGCATTTCACCACTTGCTGATTAGGTCACAGATATAATGGCTAAACTTGAAAAGCACCTGCAGATGCTTTAGGCTGCATTTCTAATTGAAGCCTACTGTGCTAATGGACTGACTCAATAACATGAGAACATTTATTAACTCTATAACAGGACTGAAAAGCTTGAACCATTTCAAACTCAGTGTTAGTGTTAGAGAAAATGAATGCTACTTACTAGATTTGCTAAATCCAGAAATACACTCTTCCAAAAACTCTAAGGTAAGGTGTGGCTCATTAGCTGCCAGAGTCTTACTAATTGACACAATAAAAAGGGTGTTGTTGGCAGGGATACACAGACCTGAAGTCTCCAGTAACT
Organism: Chelonia mydas; assembly: GCF_015237465.2. Classification (NCBI taxonomy): domain Eukaryota; kingdom Metazoa; phylum Chordata; order Testudines; family Cheloniidae; genus Chelonia; species Chelonia mydas. The sequence continues at coordinate 9,126,918 of NC_051257.2, forward strand.
GGCCCTCAATCTTTAAATTAAAGGTACAGGTTAAGGCACACAGAAGATTATAGGCAGCAGACCTGCAACAAAACATAAGTGACGCAATTTAAATTTTTTTCCTATGCATCTAAAAAATGTGTATACAATAAATAATTCCATTAAAAACAGTACAAGAGAGTGGTATTAATGTCTCTTAAAATTCAGTCTAGTGTTGCCATACCAACAGGGGCAGCAGGTTTGTATAATTCTGATGGTGCCCAGAACAGGTCCAAGTCCTCCTCCCACTCCCCCCATCCCCCGCCCACACACCTGCCTGGTAAGCTGATACATATTTTTTTAAATAATGTACAAATGGACGGGATACAGTAAGTGTTTAACAGTTTCCCTATATTGCACCATGTAGGGTGGGGGGGTGAGGGCTCTGGGGTGGGGCTGGGGATGAGGGGTTTGGGAGGGGCTCAGGGGTAGGGCAGAGGGTTGGGGTGTGGGGGGCTGAGGGCTCTGGCTGTGGATGAGGGGTTTTGGGTGCAGGGGTTCATGGTGCAGGAGGGGGCTCAGGGCTGGAGCAGAGGATTGGGGGGCTGAGGGGTGTTGGGTGCAGGGGTTCATGGTACAGGAGGGGGCTCAGGGCTGGGGCAGAGGATTGCAGGGGGATGAGGGCTCTCGGGCTGGGGTTGAGCTGGGGATGAGGAGTTTGGGGTGTGGGAGGGGGCTCAGGGCTAGGGCCTAAGCTCCTTCTCCCAATAACCCTCTCTGACAAACTGAAAGAGCATCACTGAAGGGCTCCATGTCTAGTTACTCTTGGATGAAACAGATTAGAATGATACGTAGCGGGGAGGGAGGAAGGAAGAGAAGAGGGCTACCAAAGGGCTACCAAGCAAAAACCTGACCCTTGGTTTTTCAGACCCATATAAAATCAACGTGTACATTTGAATTTAGGTATTTTTGAGATTGTGACTAAAACCAGTTCATCCTCAGAAAATCTCTCCTTAAATATTGCACATGTAACATTGAAGTGCTGATGTCTTACACAGGTACATTTTACACAGTAATGGCAATAAGGCAACTCTAGAATTCTCCTATGCATTAAAATGAATGCAGGAAATATTGTCACCTTATTCCCACAGAGAACAACATAGCCTATAAAAATTAAATGGCACATGTCTGTATATTATACTGTGTCTATATAGGTACATACACATATACAAAGCTGCCTAGGAACTGGAATTCCCATTATAAATTCTGAAATTTCAAAAAAATATTCTTTCCAAAACTGAAAAACTGAAATTTTTTAATTTCTCACAGAACAGGAATTCCAAATTCACAGACCTTTTTGAAATGTTTGAGGTCCCCCCGAAAATCCTGCACTCTGGGGAGCCTGGAAGCTGGGGATTCCAAGCAGCTGGGAGCGTGAAAGCCCCACTTCTGAGGTAGTCCACCTGACAGGTTGGAGCCAGGGACCCTGGAGGCCTCGGCTTTGAGGCAGCTTTTCTGGAGGGCTGCCAGAGATCTAGGGCTTCTAGGCTCCCTGTCAGCAGATTGCAGAGATGCTGGGGAGCTTGGAAGCCAGGCCTTGTGGGCTGCTGAGAGCCCAGGAAGCTCCCAGACTCTCAGCGCCTTGTCAGCCTGCCAGGTGACTAACCGCAAGAAACCAGGTAGGCTTGTGACAGAAACCTGCCCAGCAAGCAAGGTTCCATAGCAAACCTACCTGGTTTCTCTCAGACAGGGATGTTTCCATATAACATTTTGATTTAGATGAACCTGCCTCTTCCACTGGAAGAATGCTCAGTTGGAAAGTTTCCAGCCAGCTCTAATATGTATCTTCCTATTGTTTATTCTGCTTTCTAGCTGCAAAACAGCCACTAATGCCCCAAGACTGAATTCTAGTTTATGTTTTTAAAAACAAAGCCAGGAGAAAGATGTGAAGAGTTTTAGGATGAGATGAGTAAAGTGAACTGGCATGCAAACAATATGATATTTTGTTACGCAATCTCATCCTTAAAAATTGACTTTTTTTTACAACGATAAAGAGATTTTTCAGAATAAGAATTAAGATTTCCAAAACTTTTACAGTTAACCTAGTATAATTTATGCTTCATTTTCCCACCATGGAGTAGTTGATCTTTCTTTGGGAAATATCAATGTTATTCCTAGATACATTTCAAGTTAGTGAAACTTTGGTGAAAGAATAATTATGTTTGCTGTAAAACGCTTACTAATGGGGCAACCTTAGAAATAAATTAGCACACATTTTGGTCAAGGTAAGGGTTAAGAGATCTCTACCGTAAACTAGGGTCTGAGCTTCCCAGGTTAAGCAATGCTATATTCAGTAGTGTTCCAGGGACATCCTTTGGACGGATTTTAGTATGTTGCGGGATGGAGTCTGGTTGTGACAGCTCCCATCGCGTCCGTATGTGAATGATGGACTGCACGATGGCTTCGCACTCCTGATGCATGAAGGTGAGTGGTGTGCCTTGGTTGGCAATGGTTAAGGTGAACTGATTCTCGTCAACTAGACATATCTCCTCAATCTCAGAGGCATAGTAAATGTCATTTAGAAATACTGTCTGTCCGAGGACTCTTGTTCGATCTGCTGATGTTACCTGCACAGCGGTAGACCCAACCTTAGAAAGGAAAGAAAAAGTATAACTTAGTAGCTGTAGCTAAGAATATGAAGAATGAACAAGATCTGTTATCACCAGTGTTATGCATGAACTATATTGGTCATGATTTCTCCCTAAGACTTCATGACAGTAAAATAGCATGCAGGTCTATAATGCCAAATTATACATAGCAATTCGGTAGGAAGGGTGTTAAATGAGACTTACTTTAATAGAAACTTTGGTGTCTTTGTGGGCCAGTTTGAGAGCATTGTGGAATACTTTCAAGTCTTCTTCCAAAGCCAAGGTAGCAGCTGGAAGTTTCTGCTGATCATGTTCAATGTGTTCTGCCAATTTCCCAGGAGAGTCTATGAAAATAAGCCTTTTGCTACCTTTCAGGCCTGTCAGAAGCCTCTCGTGGTATTTGGTGTATTCCCTTACCCAAGAGTTGCAATTGTAAATATAAACTGCTGAGACATTTTCATAAGCGAAGCCTGGAAAAACTACAAACCACTTGGAAAGGAAGTCTGTTTTAAAGCGATTGCTGGGCCCGGCGTGAGTGAGGTCCACTACAATCTCATATGGCTTAGCATAGTATGGCTTCAAAGTTAGAAGAACATGGTATATCAATAAATCACCATTGATCTGACCTGTTTTGAACCTAAGAAAAATAAGAAAAAACATTTCACATGTTGTTCCATGATTTCTCTTGGTTACAGTAGGGGGAAAAAAAATAGATTTAGCTTGCATGTGATCCTATACCAACTCCAGATATTCCAAAACAATTGTACTGGATCTGCAGAGACCATGAAGGCAATAGGCAAATAGCATCTGTTACCATTAAGCTGTAGCTCATCCATCATATTGGATAACGCAGTTTAGATTCTCTCTCTACAAAGTAAAGGGGCAACATTATCTCAGCAAGGATTCCTCATCAAACTCCAATGTATACACTTTTCCACACTTGCAAATTACACCCATGTTTAAACATAAAAAAGGTAATTTAGAATAGTGACGCTGCCCTAATTAAGCATCTTCAGGCACTTCCATTACAAATCCTCCTTTGAAGGGTTTGTAACTCACACACTGCATTTGCTGTAGGTTGAAACTTGGCATCCGACTGCCTAATTGGATGTAAGAGTGGCCAAATGACTAGTATAAATGTGCTTGTTAGATTTTCTGAAAACAACTAAATCTTTCAGATAATTTAAGGCAGTTTCTGATTTGTGTAGTTTTTAAGTAAAGCTGCTCTGCATCTTGAGAAGGACAGTCACCTTCCAAAATTAATCTAGAAGATTTTTAACATGGCAGGTATAATTTTACTAGGTACCATTAACCCAAATTATAGTCAAACTCCACAGTAGCGTGTGGAAATTTGAGACACTTCTATCTGCCTCCAGCTTCTCTGTGCTACCATTACCTGGACTCTTCTAGTAAAGCTGGAGATTCTGTAAAGACAGAATTCACACAAATACATGCAATAAAAATAAAAGTTAAACAAATATTGATTGCACTGGAGACACCATTTTTATATAACACGTAGGAGAAATAATCTGGCATAAAGGTAAAACATATATGGTGCAGCAAGTAGAGAGTCTCTGCCCTAAGGACAGAAATTTTTTTTCTATTGCACTTCCTGTCATTTTGAGAGCTAATTTGAGCAAATTGGTGCTTTCCTCCCCCCCTAACATGTCACGGTAGACTTGCAGTGGAAAGGAAGTGTGTCATCTCTGTGGTTTAGTTTTTTGAGTGAGGAAATACAACCACATATTTTAGTTAGATTCACTTAAAAAAAAAATAAATCACCATCTTCTAAGTCCATTTGTTTTATATTGCTGGTCGGTTGCATCCCAAGAAAAAGATAAAGAAACTGCGTGGTTAAGTAATAGAATAATCTGAAATTCAACTCTGAATTTGACCATACTTCTGGCAAGGTAGGTCCATATTTGCTTTCTTACACTTTGCTTTTGAGTTTGTTAGAATTTGTAATGCAAAAAATGTTTTTACACAACTTCACACAAGCCACTACAATACCCCTGACAACTGCGATCAAGAAGTGAAATACTATCTTTTCCCAACCAGTCTATTTAGCTTGAATACAGGAAACTTACTAAAAATACAGATGTTATACTATGTTAAAGGGAGTTTATATTTCAGAATCTGAAGAAAGCATTAAGAGTGTCAGTCACTAGTTAGCCCCGTCGTGCCTATGTATTGTAGATCTTACTATATACTAACAGAAGATCCTATCTATACCTAAGCAGGAAGGGGTAAATTAAAGAGAAAGATAACCTTTAATGATCAATTCCTTTGCTTTTGTGACTTTAAATAAAACCATTAACATTTTGTCAACAAAGTTTGTTTATTTTTAACAGTACATCTGGTCTGGAACACTACAATTAACAGTGGGCTCATTGTACTGTCAGTGGAAGTATGCAGAAGCACTGTTGCAATTGTGTAATGGAAACATTAGGTGTTTGAGATTCTTCCATTACAATATTGAATGGAACAGTACGGGGCAGACCCATCTCAAATGGCTCAAAATACCTAAAAAGGGTAGTTCATTCTACTAGGGAATAATTTACATGTTTTACTTCAGCTTTCTCCTTCTACTTTTTTGCCACATTACAAGGCATCTTCTACAAACAATTGGAACCATTTTGAGATAAAAACCTCACCCCGCCTGCAGCTTATATGACAAGCTAGTTTTCAGCTCAGTTTGAAAAGGAGGAACTTTACCTTACCTCAGAACTACAGTCTAATTTTAACTTAAATATGAACTGCAGAGAAAAAAAAACATTTGTGCCCTTTACTACTTCTTTATGATGCATGAAGCCAAACTCCAACTCAATCTGTTTTTTTGTGTGTGTGGGTTTTTTTTTTTTTTTTTTACAGTAGACATACCAGGAATATTAAGTCCTTACTTCCCTCACTTTCTGGAGGACCCTGGCATCTCTAAAGGACATCACTATTCAGCTTCTGCAAAGATGCCAAAAATCCTTTAGCAAGTTCACTTTTCTACACATTTGTGATTCAATGCATTAGGTACTATGGTAGTTATGTTACAACTTTTGACTATAATTAAAAAGTAAACAGATCTTTTCTAAGATGCTTGTTTGAGTGGAAGAAAAGGTATTTTGTTCAGCAGAATAAACTTTAAAGCTGTAGTTTAAATACACATTTGTGAGAACAGTCATAATATTTAGTCATTCCAATTTAAACAGAACATACTATATAATACTGGAATAAAATTGTGCAATTTGAAATATTCACAAGTAAAACCAGGTAAACTAGGTAATAATAAGGGTGATCACCTCTAATTTCAGATATCTTTCCCAAGTATGCAATCTGGAGGAAATTACATCACTGACACAAAATCAGCAGTGTATCTGAGGGTTGCAAATGCTGCAATCCAAAAAAAATCACGTTAATTTTCATACTTTCATTATTATTTTTGTATGTTGGTAGAATTTAAGTATTCCAATCAAGACTGGGTGGATCCCATTTTGCTAGGGACTGTAGAACCACATACTGTAAAATCCCTGCATGACCCAAACGATTTATAATGTAAGGCCTTTAGTCTTGCAAAGAGCTCTATACAAGGTCAGAAGCTTGCTGGAGATCAGCTTCTTGAAGAATAAGGACCCAGGTTACAACAGATAGACCAAACCCCCCCCACCCCCAAAACCTACATATGGGGAAAAAGAATGGAAAGACCATACCAGAGCACACTAAGCATTAGGCATAGTGCATCACCTGCTTATTTTGTTAGTATTAATTTTTTAAGTCACAGTCTTTATAGCAGGTATACTTTGAGGTGAGCAGTCTGTCTTCTTGCCAAATTCTATGGCTGAAGATGATGCACAAATTTGAATACTGTGCAACTGTAGAATGGAAACATGCAGTTGGTAACAATGTGATTTGCACAATCTCTCATACTTCAGTGAAAACATTTTTCGCATTTTAGTGACGCTATTACTACTTATATCTTGTGTAAGAAATTCCAGATCACTTTTCCTTATTCATCCCTATTTCAATCTCCAAAAGAAATAGACTATACTTAAAATACTTCGTTTCGCACTACCATAGACATTTCTTTTATCTATGTAACGGATATGAAAGCAACTGGGACACTGTCAAGCTGGGCTTTTGCACTGTCTGCGTTACAAACTCAGTCCCCTTCCGGCAGCATGACCGCCTCCAGTGCTTGGTTCAAATTTGTCAATTGTAATTAAGAATTAAAATAAATGCAGCTTATATTCAAGCTAATATGAATGCTTCCTGCACTGCTAACATCCATACATCTAGATTACAGAAAAAGGGCACAATTCTTTTCTAAAAAGCCCATAGAATCATCAGTAAATCAATAAAAATACTGTAAACTCAAAAAAGAGACATCAGTTTGCTGAAAATTTACTAAAAAAGATGCTTGGCAGCTGCATTCAGTCTTTAATGGATTAATATGAGCGGATACAGTAACTTACTGCTGTCATCTTTAAGATTGTGTAAAATTGATATCTTCTTTTTTTGTTTTTTAACATGGCTACATTTCCTCCCCTTTAAAATTACTTCATTACTCATTCAGGAGAGTAGGAGGTGGGAACAGGCTATAAATATTCCTTAGATCAGAGGTTCTCAAACTGTGGTCCACGCATCACTGGTGGCCTGCAAGCTCCATTCAGGTGGTCTGCGGATAGTTCCCTCTACGGTGTGCACCTGGGCGGCTGCACATGAGAGAATGAAGGGCCACCCACCTAATTAGTGGAGCCGTGCAGGCGGGATGCTACTAATTAGGTGCCTGGACCCTGGAAAACACACACATGTAAGGTGAGGTGGTGGCCTTCGGGGGAATAGGGGTAGGTGGGAGGGGGCAGTGGGCTGAGAAGAAGGGGTGGGGGGAATTTGGGATGTGCAGGGCTGCGGCAGCCAGAGGAAGAGGTGACTTTCCCCAGCTCCAGGGCTGTGGCTGCTGGGGAGAGAGAGCCCTCCTTCCCAGCCCCAGCTCGGAGGGCTGCTATGGTGCGGGAGAAAGGACACATCAATCGCATTAGAAAGGTAACAGCATGGATATAAAAATATGAGTTGTGTGCTTTTATTTGTAGAAAAACCTAATTAAGGTTTTTTATATAGCACTTTTATCGAAAGTGCTTTATAATAGTTAGCTAACAGTACAAACATCTGGAAAGATCATTAAGTGGTCCAACGAGATCCTCAGCAATTTTCAACGTGGAAAAAAAAGTTTGAGAACTACTGCCTTAGATTGTTTTCTCTTGTATTTCTAAAAGCAGAAGTGATTGATTCAAAGGTGCAACTTGCTCAGCTTTAAAGAGAAGGAGCTATGACAGTATTCACTCATTTGCACGCATAGAATCATAGAATATCAGGGTTGGAAGAGAGCTCAGGAGGTCATCTAGTCCAACCCCCTGCTCAAAGCAGGACCAACACCAACTAAATCATCCCAGCCAGGGCTTTGTCAAGCCAGGCCTTAAAAACCTCTAAGGATGGAGATTCCACCACCTCCCTAGGTAACCTATTCCAGTGCTTCACCACCCTCCTAGTGAAACAGTGTTTCCTAATATCCAACCTAGACCACCCACACTGCAACTTGAGACCATTGCTCCTTGTTCGGTCATCTGCCACCACTGAGAACAGCCGAGCTCCATCTTCTTTGGAACCCCCCTGCAGGTAGTTGAAGGCTGCTATCAGATCTCCCCGCTTCTCTTCTGCAGACTAAACAAGCCCAGTTCCCTCAGCCTCTCCTCGTATGTCATATGCACCAGCCCATGAAACATCACTCAATAATTTGAAATGTCCTTCCTCCCCTGAACTTTTCTTCATTTTCTTTTTTTCCCCTTAAGTCTGTAGAAATCTGTTCAATAATACTGAAGACCAAACACAGGAACACCTACTCTTCTGGAATTTACGTAGCTACACTCTTCATAACATGCCCAAAATGCATGAAGTCAAGTTACTGCAAAGAGAGAGTTGTTTAACTGTAGATATAGCATCTGCCTAACATTTCAACAGAGCTCCAATTCAAACCTTCAACATCAATACAGGCATAGAATTACTAAGCTAATACTATATTTTTATATTTTTACAGGTAGCTACTGGATATGAACGTGAAATTGACGAGGCGCTGTAATTTTGCTTTCATTGTTGCGATCATCTTTTTATTTTGCTTGCAAATCAGAGCAAACGACACTGACCGTCCCCGGTTTACAAATGAGAGCTATTTGGGTACCATTCCCCAAAACATAAGTGAAAACCAGAGTACCACTGAAGCCAGTACAAATTTTGTTACGCAAAACACAGATTACAATGGCGAGTCAACTACTACTTTTGAAACGCAGACAGCCGCCTTTCAAACAACATTTGGTCAGGAACTGTCAACATTTTCCCCTAGCTTTCATCTTACTTCTGCAGTTCAAGACCCTTTGACCACCACCAAGACCCAGATTACAACAAAAACTGAACATTGTGAAGAAAAGAATAAATCTCTGATACTAATTTGTTTTATTATAATAGCAGTGCTTGTTCTTGCTTGCACATTTCTATTTCTGTCAACTGTGGTAATGGCAAACAAGGTATCGTATCTCAAAAGATCTAAAGAAGGAAAGCGCATGCCCAGAAGTAATGGTGATTTTCTGGTTAGTAGCAGTTTATGGCCAGCTGGATCAAATACATGGCAGAGGAAGTCTAAACAGCTAACAGGGACTGACTTGATGATGCAAGACCTGATATCAGAGACAGCTAACACAGTTCAAAAGAAAAATGCAGTTGAAACAACTGAGAAACTCACTAGGGGAAGAGCTAATGATCAGAAAAATGAACAAGCCTCAAAACCATGTGACAGCATCGTAACCAATTTTATAGTTGAGATTTAAATAAAGCTCAGATTCCTAACAGAGATGACATTGCAGCCTTGAAGTAACATAGTGCCACACAGGAGAACCAGGTTCACATCCTGGATTTGGTTTTCCACTGCATAACAATGGGAACTCTAGGCAGTAGCACACAGCTCCATAGGAAGGAGCACCCCAACTCATGTGCAATCAACCTTTCAGTCATTTGAAACAGTACCCTGAATTGTTTTAAAGGGAGACCTCTCTATTAGTGCTTTGAAAGAAACTGGTGGGCAATGGAGCTGAGTGGGGATAAAGCAACAAAATATTTAGGATATTAGGGCTGCAAAAGGAACCCCACAAAGGCCATGGGGATGGACCAATAGCTTAGTAGGTATAGAATCCGCAGAGTGCTATTTATGGGTATACGATTACTTTTTTATTTTAAATGAAGCTCGTTTCTCTCTGATGTAATCAGTGACCCACAAACCAGTAGGTTAGAAGACCACTCTGATACTGCAAACAGAATTCTCAAGAGCTCCTCAGCATATTTTTGTAGATCAGAGGTTCTCAAATTGTGGTCTGTTGATCACTGAAGGTATGCGGAGAGCTGGCTGATCACATGGTGCTATCTCCTCCTCGTTGCCATCTGCTTAATTATATTAAGAAACAGTTAAAAATAACTAACATGCAGGCAACTGCTCTAGTTGTTAGAGAGATGCTGCATGATGAAAAATGGGAGGAGAGGGCCACGAATGGGGAAGTGTTCCCTCAGACTAACTCTATACTAAGATATGCTCTGGATTGTGAAGAAGTTTGAGCACCCATATAACTAAGTGTTGTGTGAGTCAACCTCTAAAAAACTAGCATTTTCAGTTACTTGTGCTGGCATTTGTTTGGTTGCAACTAACTTTAAAGCAAACATATTGTACAGTCAAAATACGATTTCTGCTCTTGTTCTTTCAAAAACCATAATACAAGCCTACCTTGCTTTTGAACTAATTTAAAGTCAACTGTATTTGCTGAGCTTTAAGTTTGTGCAAAAATATATAAATCTTGTTTTATACGTAACATGGTTGCAGAAAAACTCTTTCACTTGGTAACCCCAATAAAAACATACAATAGATTTTGAAACAATCTGACTCATTCATAATTATGGTATATAATAGATTGGGGTTTCTATTGTAAGGAAACAACTTCTAGAATATTAATTCTCCAGAATGTTTACTAAGGGAAAAATTACGTCACTCTGGAGAGTGAAAAAGAAATGCACTTAAGTAGTTTTTTTGTTGTGGATTTGCTTGTTTATAAGAATGAAGATGAAATTTTATTACTTTCATCTAGCTTACTTTATCCAGAAGATTAATACAATGAAACCCGCACTAAGGACCACCTACCAAGAACTACTCTAACATAAGACCATTACTATGAAGTATCCCTAAAGATTTCTTTGAGTACCACTTCAACTTTTAGCTCCTCTAAGCTGGTCTTTTGAATGAATGTTTGTAACAGGTTTCACTATACTAAAGATTCACTACCTGGAGGAAACTGGAGAGACTTCTTATTTGTGCACATTATTTCTATACCTAAGCACAGATGAACTGCTTCACAGATACATCAGTTAATTCTTGGGATCTTGAAAAAAACAAACTAGCAACTTCAACATTTTCTTTGTTGCTCTGCAGATTAAGCTAAAACAGTCTACAATTGTGTCAGCAGGGCACTTCAACTTGTAAAATGGAAGTTAGTCACTGGGCACAATAATGCAACATTTGTATATATATCAAGATACTCATAATTTCACTAATCATACTTGCATATAGATATGTGATAAAACATTTAAGTCACACTTCTTCAAAATATGTACTCCCAACTGATTAATATTTGTATTGCCACAAGAGAAGAGATATTGCTGAGGAAATTTTTCCTCTTTCCAGAAATATGGATGGACATATAGCAATTAAACATCTGTATTGGGACAGGACATAGAGGCCTCACCCAGGTTATTTAGCCATTGTGCTAGGCACTGTAGAAACACAGCAAATAATTATCGCTGCCCCCAGACACCTTGGAATCAAAATACCTGTAATATTCGGTTAGAGACACTCTAAAGTAGTTAGAAAAAACATGAGGATTTCCTGGGTGGCACAGTGATTCAGGTACATTAGTAGATTGCTTACAGGTACGTTATCGTATTTTTCCTGTGTGTTTAAAACAAAATTCTGAGACAATACGAAGTCTTGCAAAAATCATTTATGAAGCAGTTATTAAAAGATGCTTTAGAGGAGCTACCTAAAAAGTTATTTTCAACAAGGACAAATTCTCCAGTTCTGAAAATGAACTGATATGCAGGCTTGACCTTTAGTCTAAGAAGCAGCATATAACTAGGTCTGTTGAACTCGTTTGGCAAGTGTTAAAAAAACTACACACTGATGGTATCTCCTGAAAACTAATGGTTTGGCCTTTCCAAACTCCCCATACATTTCCTATCTATAATGTATATCTTTTGATGCAAGAAAGTGTTGATTTTTAAAGCTCGGGAAAATAAAGACATGTAACCTATTTAAGCACCGAATTGATCCTCCTTCACTGAAAGTGAATTCCATCAAGGAACCCAACTTGGAAAGAATATATATAAACCCTATTACATATATTAATATTTCTACCTTGCTGCCTCTGTTCAGCCAGAAGTGAGGGTCAGGGGCGCAAGCAGGCAACAGCAGACACTGAAGTTTTATGCACTGGGATTGGCTGTTGCTCCTCCGGCTAGGATGGTGGAAGGAGTGGACTGTGGTGCTTCCCTTGGTTTCAGGGAATTGAAATATTCCACTGCTATTTGTTCCCTGGGTCCCTTGGGGAGCAAATATCACTGTAGCTTGTTGCCTTATCCCCTCTGCTCCCCCAGACCACTTAACTTTCTGTAGGAGTTAAGCAGCAGCAACAGAGATCAAAGGCCTTATTCAACTCCCACTGAAGCCAGGGGAAGTCTTTCCACTGGCTTCTAAGGGCATTGGATCATGACATCATTGCTGGATTCCATTACAGCGCCCCTGGAGAGCAAAGATGTGGTCCCAGTCCCCTCTACCAGCTACCAGCAGAAAACATGGAGAGAAGTCACCAAAAGTGTTCAGCTCCAGTTATAGCAGAACACTGTTTACTGTGAGAGTCTCATTTAAAAAGTGATTTTACTGTACGCCAGTTCCTTCATATGCATGTAAGTGTCATACACTGCACATTCCTTTTTCAAAAAGCCCCTTGAATCAGCGATGTCTAAATTGCTATGAAACAATATTTAAGTAGCAGTTCCCTCCCTGCTCTGCACATAATATATAAAATGCACAGTCAAAACTTATTTCTATGATTTGACTATTGTACACCCAAATACAGTACTCTTCTGCACATTTGCTCCTAATCCCCTCTATTTCTGAGAGGCACTCCAACCCCTGTTAATCTACAAGGATATAGTAGCTACTATCCTGCATTTTTTGCAGGATTCAAGCACCTGACAGTGATCAAAAGGAGCCCTGCGGATTTCACAGAGCACAACCCCTCCCATTTACAGTCACACACAGTGTGGCAACTACAAAAGTGGCCTATTTGGAACAATAATATTAAGCAAGTTTTTAGCTGCCTTTTATTGCAATTTAGGAAATGAAAATACGGAAGGGAACCAGCACCCTGTGATCAGCCAGCTCTCCACAAACCACCATTTGAGAACTTCTGATCTAAATCATCTTCATTTGAGCCTCTTTGAATAGTAATAATTGTTGCACTTCACCAGAAAAGCACAGAAAGTAGGAAGAAGATTGTGTTCAGCTCAATCCACTTCTACTTAATATATAAAATTACCATTGCTCATGTTTTCTCTATAGACACAGGCATATAAACATCAATACTACTACGAATATCTTATGCAAAAATTGCAAACATGACTATTTACACTTTTTTTTTTTTTAAACACAACAACATATCCCAAATTTGGTCTTCAAGTAGGCAACTTCTGAACATTAATTCTTAGTCATGTCCCTAATCTTGACACTTCCTGCAGCAAGTGTTGATAAACTTCCTCTTTCTATGCAAAAAAATTTCAGTGTGAGAACAGTGGACCCTTTTAGAGCTCTTTAATGTGCAACACGCATTCTGACTGCTTTAGTTTTGAAACAGCAAAATGTTAACTTAGTATGTGAAGACTGTTTACTACAGGAGACATTGTACAGGTAAGGAACGGTTTTCATACGCTAAGATTTAACTGCTTGGCTAACTAGTTGTTGATGTGACATTAAACAACTTGTATTTTGCAACTTGATGCTGCAGAATATTTTGTAATTAATTTATGACTTGTGTACGGTATTCTGTTTTAGAAAATGGTCTTCCTCCGTGTGTTAGTGTTCTGAAGACATCTCCTTACTATTCAAATATTGCTATTAGAACCAATAATTCTCAAAATCAAGTTCAAACTCTAATCAACAGTGAACATTTTTAGATTACCTGGAGTTTCCCCTGTGAATTATGTTAACAGCCATAAAAATTTTTATCAGTACCTTACTGAGCTCTGATGAAGTACACATGTACAGAAGGAGAGCAGAGTAAGCACAAATGAGTGAAATATTTTTACCTGTTGCAAGTCTAAACATGAATACAGAAATCTGACATGTTCCCAGAAGTTTTAACTTACTGTCTGGATGTGTTTACACTCTGGTAAACACTCTCATAACAGGTACGTGAAAACATCTGTGCTTTTATTAATAATATGCACCATGAACTGAGTTCTCAACATTAATTTACCAATAAATGTATCTCTATGTGCAATTTAAATACGGAAGGCACATCAAAAGAAGCAGGCATACCGAATATGTGCTTTATTAATCTCATTTAGACTGATGCTCTAATACTTGAACTTTAAACAGTAATAGCAAAAAACTCCACTCCATTACTGCAAGTGAATTTACATTAACATTCTTCCTCTCACTCCAAAAACCATTATGTATTCAGGAGTCCATTTATAACAATGATCTACTGTTGAAATTCTAGTTCCATTCCAGTAACTGTAGCAGAAAAACATAATTTAAAACGGATATGCTCCAAGTATTAATTTATAAAGAGAACTCAGAATGCAAGATAAAGGTTAAAAGTATTGAAAAGAAAGTACATTACATTTAGAGACGCTGCTTGTAACTAACAAATGTTAAACAATGCAAAATCACCTGTTGTAATGAGCAGTTTAATTTGCATTTAATTTCCTGTTTACAAGTGAGGATCTGAACTTTTCAAGGAAATCTGACAATCCATACAGATCACTATTTTGACCTTTTTTACAGTCTTCTCTCCTATGTCCTTTTTTGGCAACTTGGAAAGGACATTGTGGCTGTTCTCTTTTTAAACAAAACCACACAAGAGGAAATTTAGGATCAATGATGTTAGAAGTGCCCCTGCTCTTACTCAAGTCAGTCAAAACCTGACTTTCATTTCAACGGAAGCAGACATGGTGTTTTTAAAAGTAGGTCTACCATTTACATAGCTTTACATCAAACTTACTGTTGGTAGTCAAAAGCAAATTAATGAAGATAAACAAGATTTTAATTATAAAACAGAAATCTATAGTACAGCTCTGAAGTTAAAGCTAACTGTATTTTATTCTCTTTTTACTGTAGAAGATAACCACACACTGCGTGTGGTCAGCAGAAGAGAAGGACACGAACCATATAATCCTAATTTTCTTCTATGGACAATTGTGGAGATCACTTTCTACAAAGATACAGAGGCCTCCAACAAACCTATCGTCAACTGTTTTTCCGACACAATCAAGAAATACATCTATCAGTCTTGCCAAAAAATAAAGGAAATACAGCTCCCAAGTTCCTATACCAATCAAATGAACTTGCTGTCTAACACCAAATTGAAAAGCCATCAGCAGCTATCATGACACCTCATACCACTGCAACAGAAGAAAGTGAATCCAGTGATGGGAGCTGGATAGCTGCACTGTTAATTGGCATAATTTTGTCTGGTATGATGATAGTTATTATTATAATTCTACTGTGGAAATGCTCAAAAAAGCCAGCTCAGGCTGATCCAAACTGGGCAGGTCGCTCTCCATTTGCAGATGGAGAAATACCTGATATCTTTGTGGAGAGTATTAAAGAAACGGAGCTGGCTACAAAACGTACATCAGTTCTCTCTATCTTGCCATGGAAATTTAACAAAAACGGATCCTTGGATAATTCTAAAAGCTCTGAATCAAAAGAAAGACCTGAGAAGCCACCCAGCTGCAACACAAAGGAGAAGAGCAATCAATCTACCCCTACACTAAAGGGAGGCCCAGGCCCATTAGCCGCCAACATTTCGGTTTCCTCTTCAAATATTATCAATGTGCCCCCACCTCCTGTTTCAGATGGACTGAGTGACGTATGCGACCCTCCGCTCAACCCAATCCTTCCCCCACCCGAGTCACTTGATCTGCCACCTCCACCTGACTGGCTTAACGAAGTCCAGGAGAATCACTGTCCCGAAATCAGCAAATCTCTTGAATGTCAATCAGAAGCACAGAGCGAGTTTCCCCCTCCTCCTGACTTAACCCATCAAGATGTAAATTAACCATTGCTGTCAGCATGGCCAGACCCTGGATAAATTGAAGGAGCCTGCTTTGCAACATACTTCACACTGTTCTTAAAAGTGTTTTGAAGCAAATGATTACATGAGAAGTTGAGATAAACAAGAACTATATGAAGTTACAGCTTTTATTAAACATTAGCTTTTCACAAATGGGAACCACCTACTGATCTGCTTGAAACTAATGACTTCAATACAGAGTATGGATGCTAGCTAAAGAAAAAAACGGGACTAAGTACGTAAATGGAGGTCTAGTATTTACAGATTTTAAAAGCTACAGAAACAAAGGTTTCCATATATATAGTTTTCAAAATGCAATGAGTCCAGCTTTATAGAAAGACCGCTTCTAACTTGTATGTTTGTTTTTCCAGGCTGTATAACTTGAATTAACAGTCACTTTAGCAGCATACTTCACATTTAATTTTAATAAAATGTTTGAATACAAAGGCATCTCGGTGACTTGTACTGAAATTAAAATTCACTGAATTTTCACTTGATTAAACACAAAACCACTGATTAAAAGCAAAAGTCCAGTGCCTTGATACACTTACAAACTTATATGTTTTCCATATAAAATTTAGGTCTATTTACTGTATACTACTTGGCACTTCTATAGCACATAACTGAAGCATCTCAAAGCACTTCAACAACTAGCCCTCATAACATCCATCCAAAAGGGAGAGGAACCCTTTTAATGTTTTCTCTCTCTCTTTTTTTTTTTTAAACTGACCAATGATTTGAAAACTGAACTTATTTCCAATAGGTGTTTAGCTGCCAGCATCTCTTCAGTCTTTTTATAATATCAGGGTTTTTTTCAGCCTTGAGGTCCATTACAAACATTGCCATCTGTAAGAGAGTTAACCCTTGGAAAGGTATTTAAAGTAAAAAGACTGAGACCCTATTGGGGGGGAGGAATAGCTCAGTGGTTTGAGCATTGGCCTGCTAAACCCAGGGTTGTGAGTTCAATCCTTGAGGGGGCCATTTAGGGATCGGGGGGAGGGAACTGGTCCTTCTTTGAGCAGGGGGTTGGACTAGATGACCTCCTGAGGTCCATTCCAACCCTGATATTCTATGATTTGCTCAAAACCCAAGCAAGCACCCTAACCTGCATGTTATTCTATCAATGCTAATCTTGGATCCACCATGCTGGACTAATTCAAAAGGAGTCTAGTGGTCTTCTCTCTCTCACCCACTTGAAAGAAAAACCTCTCATGTATGGACTCTTAATTTTTTGCTAGAACAGTAAGAAATGTTAACTTTGACTAAAGATTGTGTTCAGAAAAAGGAAGCAGCTTTATATTTGTAGCTTAGCAGAGCAGAGAGTTAGGTGATTGTAGGTTTCCTAAAAAAAAGTTCAGCCAATCCTAAATACTTGTCACTGAGGCATGCGCCTACTGCAGCATTTATGGTTATTAAGACATTTTATAAATGTTCGTTCAGAGAAAATTGATTTACGCTCGATTCAACTTTTAAAGATCAAGACATACAATGAAGGTCTATTCCTCCATCCACTCATTTCAGAGGAGTACAAAAGCCTGGTAATGTGGTTATATGTTAGCATGTGTAACAGGAAGATAAAGTGCATCAGGAGTAATTATGAGCCATGTGGTACAAAAAGAGGGGAAGAGGAGAATGAGGAAGTCTATGATTAAGTCTATTACTGGTACATAAAAAGAAACGGAAAGAATTAGACTTCAGATGAATTTTAAACTGAGAGCCACAAAAGTCACTGAGCAGAAGTTCTCAAAGGAACAGGGTAAAAGTGTAATAATATTAAAGAGAACCAAATCCTATGATTTTCGCTGGAGTCAAATGGAATTTTACATGTAAAGATTGCAGAATTAGGCCCAGAGTTTGCAAAACAACTTAGTGAAAAGCTCTGAGCACAATACTAATTTTTTAGCTGTAACATGCAAGTCTTAACAAAAATTTGATACTTTCACAAGAGTTAAATTAATACAACATGCCATGAGCCTCAGAGTTAACTCTCATGTACTGTATGTTTGGACAAAGAATATTGATTGACAAATACATTTACAATGCCATAACCTTCAAGTGAAATAATGGTTTCTGCAAAGATGAGACTTTGTGGAATTTTATAACGGATCTTTCCCAAGAGAATTCTTCTGTGTGCTATATAGCAAAACCATATGTGACAGAATATAACTTATTTATATGTAAGCAGATCTGGAGAATTGCATCTTTAAAATGATTGCAAATGTCAAGAATTTGAACCAAGAAACAAATTCTAATAGGACTCCTGAATATTGGATTAGCATGAAAAGTCCATATTTAAGATCAATCAAAAAGAGACTCAAAATAGAAGCAGTCTGTATTATGAAGCCAGATTTTCCATAAAGTGGATTCTTCAAAGATTCTAGGAAGAAATTATACAACATTTAAATAAAAGCTACTTTAGTTTGGAAAAAAAAAAGTCAGTCAGAAAAGGGAGTCCGTTCTTTAAAAAGTAGCTCTACTCTGAAAGGGGGGTTCCTATAAAATATGGTGCCTTGGGATTCAAAGTTTATTGTCCCATAACAACGTAAATATGTAATTCACTCAGTTTAAAAGTAAAGATGTTTTTCTAACTGCCAGCTCTGAAAAGTCAAGCTGAAATTCAATTCAACTGTATTCTTTCTGGCTCACGGATCAACATCAGCAATAAAGATTCTGCTGGCCAATTCTGCCTTAAGTTTCACCTGAGCCGCCCTTTTATCAATAATGGGGTAGCAGAACATGGCCCTGTATTTGGATCTTCATTCACTATTTTGATGAGGACATATGATCCAGAAAAGAATTTAGCACACTGAATATTTTGTTTCATAGGGATAAGCTGCCAGATGCTGAAATCAGCTGCCCAGAACATTTCAGCAAAGAAGGGAACAGTTTATAATTCTAAGATTGCAGGCTCTTTGGAGCAAGGAGTGTGCATCTGTATGTGCCGCACAGAGCGCATCGTTAGCACATAATACAAAAATAGATAAAAGACTGCAAAGCATTTTTTAAAATTTTTGTTGACAATAAAAAACATTAAGTTTTACATCTACATTTTGTTCACTGACAGAGGAAAAACTAAGATAAAAATAGCTACATAAGATGCCAGAAACAATGTGTCAGAAGGAAAAGCTTTATAAAAATTACGGATTTTAAAAGGCATGTATTCTATAATCAAATTAAAAACTAATAGCATAAAGCTATACATTGATTGTTTGAGGGAAATTTAAATAAAGTCTCACTGAGGATATTTGTATAAATCCCGAACAGTACTATTCTGTAGCTGATAGGATACACTGACAATCTCATCTTACAAGTGGAAAATTAATTTTTATATATATTTCCAATTTTAAAGTATTATGAAAGACTTTGGCTGTCTAGCTTAAGAAGGCTGAAGCAGAGGAAGCTAGAGTTAAACTGTAAAGTCATTATTACAAAAGTGTAGATTAAAATGAAGGTGCCAAGAACACAGCAGATATGAACAGCAGTTGTAAATAGACTTTTAGGGGGAATCAGCAATTAAGCAAAACTGAGCTACAGAAATTCTACTGGATGTTTTTTATGTAGTCAGACTTACAGGTTTTATTTTGATGGAGCCACATCTTGAAAAATATGCATATAGAGAAGTTTAGTAACTCAATTAAAAACCTATTTTGTGGAGCATGCACCCCTTGCAATAAATTTGAGTCAGCACCAACAGCAGCTCTGCAGTCCTCCGATGTAGTGCTGATCAGGTGGTTGCAGAGCCCCTGCTAACAGCAATATGATGCAGCTGAAGAGGAAAGCACAATCCACAGAGAGGAACTGTAGCTATTCTCTAAAACAAGGCGACCTTTAAGCATAAATCTTTCAGAGAAATGATGCACTGATACTCCAGAAGGAACTGTGGTAAGTGTGGGGTTTTTTGGTTTGTTTTTAATGGCAAAAACCTACTGCAAAATTAAAGATTGGGAAATAAGACTGAAAATACCGGTCTAACAATTGCATGCACCAGAAATTTGCTGCAGTGACAGTTAGAGATTTCATTCCAACATTAATTCAGGTTTCAAATATACATGTTGGCTAGCTTTAGAGAATGGGAGTAAAGTTGTATAAAGGAAGAACATTACTAATGTCTATTTTGGAATAGAGATGTGGAATCCGGAATTCAGGTTTCAAATGAGTTTGTAACAAATTATCTAGAGGCACTTCAACAAATCTTATTAAAACAAATACAATGTGCATGTTTGTGTGTGGAATTGCTATATTACTGCAGAGGTTTTTAAGGCAGATCCATTTGACAGCCATTTTTTCATCCATCTGTGTAAAAGAGCACATTATTCCTAAGATAATATAGGCTTGAAATCACTAAAAAACAAAGCAGACATTGTATAACATTTGGAATAGACTTGCATTTTAGGAAGAAAGCCCTCAATTGAGCTCAAGGGGGAAAGGGAGATGAAAAAATGAGTCTCATTCTGCTAGACACATGCCTGTAAATGGAGGGATGCTTTGTAAACAATTATAAAAAGGACTGTACCACAAAGGGTATTTTTAGTAGTAGTTTTTTTTAAACGCAATTTCTCCAGCAAGTCATCAGTGCAAAGATGATCCTTACAAATGCATTAAGTATATTATCTTTATTATAAGGGTGTCACTTTGGTATATTTAATTTCAGGCAAAATGGAATACCAGATATTGAAAACACGTCCTTGTCTACTGGTCCTTCTGATTTTTATTCCCACTGTTCTGTGCATTTGCCCTTCTAAATGTACGTGCTCAGGAAACAACAGAAATGTGGACTGTTCTGGCAGAAACTTGACTACGCTGCCACATGAATTTCAAGACAACATTACATATTTAAATCTGTCTTTTAACCACTTTGTTAATCTTGACCATCAGCTGACCCGGTTCACCAATTTGAGGACCCTGGATATTTCAAATAATTGGCTCAAGAACATTCCTGCTCATCTGCCCAAGTCTCTATGGGAAATATACGCCATGGGTAACAATATTAAAGTTCTTCAGAAACTTGATACAGCTTACCAGTGGAATCTTAAAGTGCTTGACGTTTCCAGGAATATGGTAGAAAGAGCGGTACTTATCAACAATACATTGAGTAGTCTCAAATTTCTCAATCTCAGTAGCAACAAACTTTGGACAGTTCCAACCAATATGCCCTACAACATAGAGACGGTGGATCTATCAAACAACTTCTTAACACAAATACTTCCAGGAACACTGGTGAGGCTGCTACACCTTACAAACATTTACCTGCACAACAACAAGTTCACATATATTCCTGACAAAGCTTTTGATCGGCTCTTTCAACTACAAGTCATAACACTTTATAACAACCCATGGTCATGCAATGATAAGCAAAATATCCCTTACTTGCTAAAGTGGGTAAAGGAAACAGCAGCCATTGTGATAGGGGCTCCATGCCCCAATCAAACTCTGTCTTGGATTAATGCCACACCACTTTTGACTGCTCCCACAGTTACAGACACTAACTTCATAGGTAAAGGAACAAAGGCAGCAGATACGAATGGCTCTCCAATGGCAAATGACCCAATCCAAGTGACAAAAATACGTGAACAATTTCGAGCAAATGAAGTTACATTAAGTGCTAACTTAAGCCAAACTGTATTATTTACAAGCACAGATAGACCATTACTCCTCTATCCAGAAGATCCGACTCCTCGAAAAATTAGTTCGCATGAAGCAGCAGCGACACACACTATCTACATTAAAAATTCAACTGATGTGAACTCAAGCATGATAAGTTCAACAGGATCATCCACTACTCCCATGACCCTAAGTATTACCAGCAAAATGCTAACAAACTACTCTAAAATGCCTCAACAAAGCACAACCGTTACCTTAAGGAAAGAGGAGTCCACCACAAATATTTTTAACACTCATGCGCCCTCCAAAGCAAGCATTTGTGAGGTGTATTCATTCTATGTTGTAATGCTTAATGCAGTGGCAATTCTGATTGGCTAAGGGCTTGCATTTTCTTCTGAAAATTAACACATTTACTCCAGCAATAAATAGTTGGAGAAAACCACTCAAGTCTAAGAGTGAATCAAATACAAGAAAGTCAGTTTTGAAATTTTGACTCTGCTCTAAAGAAAGTAACCATTTTAAAAGAAAAAAGTGCACAATTAATGTCTTGATACTAAGCTGCTACTTATTTTAATGTCGTATTGAGTAAAACTAACCTATCAAATGCTTTGTTTTTATGAAATATGCTTATTTTGTATTTACATTTTTAATTTTCCTTGCACAAAAATAAAACATCGGAGTTTTATGTACTGGTTTTATGTATGTTTTTGTCATTAAACATCTGGAAAAAATAAAAGGCCTGTAACATATCTGCTTTTTCTTGCTTGATTTGCCAATCAGCAATTCTTGTCATACAGCTGTGCTGATCCTTTGTAAGTTAAAATGATTTGCAAAAGAGGGTGAGGGGGAATAAAGTAAACAAAATCTGTTTCACTTATCAAAAGTTATTATTTGTGGAAATATGGTTGGCATGTATATGTCTATGTTTACTTCATAAGTATGAAAGATGTTTTAATATGAATGAAGAGTCACAGTTTTAAAGTCAGGAATTAAAAATAAATTATTTTGGTATCTACTGGATTGGAAAAAACCAAGGAAGGCAGCATGGTCTAGTTTTCTGAAAGGAGAAATGAGCGTCAAAGGAATGGTTTCTCTTCCTGGCTCTTCCACTGACAGATCTTGGGCAAGTCGCTTCACATCTCTGTCTCTAAAGTTCCCCAGATTGTAAAAAGGGGATAATATACACCTACTATGAAATTCTTGGATAACAAGTACTGTAAATAAAAAAGTGATTGGGAAATGTAATTCTTTTAAATTTATTTCAAGCATGTCTCTAACAAACTAAAGCAACTTACTCCATTATATTTAAAAGGAAAGTCATTGCATGACTGGGTCACGATGCACCTTCATACTAATTTTGATCTGCAAAATGAACTGCAAGCAAATTTACCCTATGCAAGATTACACAGCATATGTCAATTACAGTAATTATATGATGATCAACTAATTAAATAGTAGAATGTACTTATTTGTCATTGAGACAAACCCTTGTGTTTTGAGAGCCATCAAGGCCTAGAAGGCACGAAATTTGAGAGGAACTCTCTAATCAATTTTGTTTTATGTGCCCACTTCCTTGTCTCAAGAGAATGAGCTCATAATTTAGCATGAGCATTATATTCTGCACACTACTGAGCTGAGCTATACTTACGTGCATGGTTTCATGTACTCTGCTGCAGAGTAGCGCTAAATTGTGCGGCAAAGGTACTTGATATATGCTACTGAAGTTCTGCAGCAATGTGAAATACAGAGAAAAACTACTGGAAAAAGAGTTTTACTGAATTTATAACTAAGGCTATGATTTTTTCATGGAGGTCACGGAAGTCATGGAATCCATGACTTCCAGCAACCTTCGTGAATTCAGCCCCAGAGGCTGGGAGCTGCAGTGTCCCCCCGCCACCTGCAGAGCGCCCTCACCACCAAGTGGGGTACCCCGCAGCACCCGGCCGCCCCTCTCCCGCAGAGCTCTGAGCCGCCACGGGGGGGTGGGGGGGGGCAGGAGCAGAGTTCCTAGTGGTCCCACAGCTGCCCAGCCACTACAGGCGATGTGGGGACTCCGCAGCTAAGCTCCCCATTTTGTCATGGATATTATTAGTAAACATCAGGGACAGGTCATGGGCTTCCGTGAATTTTCCTTTATTGCCCCGGACCTATCGTGACTTTTACTAAAAATATCCATGACAAAATCTTAGCTTTATTTATAACTATCACTCACTTAATATTTCGTTAATACAAGCCTTTGTTAATGTTTTCCCAAGCATTTCAGCAAGTTGCTTAATTTCCAGCATGCCACAGGATCCAGCATGAGGGTGCAGCAAAAGCCAGGGGACTCCACTAAAATTTAAGTTCAGCACGCTATACTCCCTTTGGCTGTCAGGCGAGGGATATAGAACATTTACAACCCTCCTTTTAGCTATCTAAGAAGTGGAAGGAGTCAATGGAGAGGGGCTCTGTGGGAACGAAGTGGGAATTAAAACCCAGGCACTTGGGAACAGGGAGTAGCTGGAAGGAGCTTTCAGACGTGCTGCGGGAGGCATATTCCAGTTCCTTGAATTGAGGATACTATTGGAAGCCACTGGTCTGCAGTGCCTTTGAGAAGCTGGTCAGGGGAACTCCACATCAAAATTGAAGCACAGCATTGAGGTGGGGCATGCACACTGAAAACAGAACTGCCTCTGTTTCCTTTGTACAAGAGGAAGAGGCTGGCAGGAAGCATTATTCTATCTGCTGTGAATGTGCATGCTCCAGGCCAGTTGCTAAAGCAACAGATAGAGGGCTGCAAAATTTTCATGAATAACCATCTCTGCCTTGGAGCTGCCCCTAAAGGTAAATTCTAAATCCAATTCCATGGCCATTGGAATCATAATTCACAAGACTTCTCTACGTGAACAATATTTCTATGATCAAAAAACGGTCAGAAAGGGATGAGCAAGCAAACTGCTTATATTTTAACATCTAACTGCAAAGTATATGTTGAACGATGAGACTAAAAAACTCAGGTATTTTACGGACATCCAATTGCACAGTTTTTAAAACTGCAGTCAATTGAGTTATTGGTAGTGCTCCTTTGACAAAATAAATATTCACCATAACCATTACATATCCTTCAAACGCCTCATTGCTATATCCTTAAGGATAGGTTAAGACCATACCATCACATCTCTCAATAGTCTTGGCTTTCCTATGCAAATAGGTCATCCCTTTCTGAATGTGGTACCCAATTCAAAATTAAAACTTCTGGTGTTAAGGAGGAAAATTGGGGCAGTGACCAAATGAGAGCAAACCTAAAATGTTACCTTGACACTTTTTGTGTGTGTCCTTTTCAGTCATCAAGCTAATTTACAATTAGATTGTGCCATTAATCTCAAAGCCCACAGAAATTTGCAGATAGCTAAAATAGATACGTCCACCAACTACCGAAAAGCAGCTACTTCTTGGGTGAAACTAAGCAACTAGGCAGCTGTTTAGCATCTAAGAGTACGTAACAGTTGGAACAAGAGAAGAAAACTTACAAAAGATCAGGAAGACTGTATGGGGAATTTAGGTAAACAGAATGTAATTACTCAAGTTGAAACGTAAACAATCCTAGCCCTTAAGAACTTACCAGGTAACTTCAATGACTGTATAAAATCAGGGCCAACAGAAGCGTCTGATGATAGGCAAAGCCAACCCTTCCTGTCTGCCATTGAGTCTGATGTAACAGATGAATCCACTGGTGTCAACAGGCTTTGACCAAAATTTTATCTCAAGTCTACTCACACATCATCAGGTGTATTCCATGCCACTGGCCAGGACATTTAATAGATGGCTCTGCCAGCAGCACAGCGCCCCCAAGCATGCTGATGCATTAGCTTAGTACCAATTGGGGAGGGGGGAGAGGGGGAGAGGAGGAGGAAGGGAAATGACACCAACCATCCACCACTTCCTGAATCAGATATTTCTTGGAAATCTCCCCTTCACAAAAAATGGTCAAAACCTGCTTAACTTGTGAGATATGACCGAGGTCACAGAACAAGACGAAATGACTGGACACACCTCAGGTGCAATCAGAAGCATTCTCCTACACTACATGGACACTAAACTCGCTCTTGCTGCACAATTCATTTAATCATGTCAAGTTCTGTTGGGTGTGACAGAATGAATCATGGAAGCAACTCTGAAATGCTCTGAGTGTGTGTGCAATGAACACTTAGTTCATGTTCCGTAAATGCTAAATGCAGTCTAGGAAAAATCCTCTTGTCCAGCAGGTCCAGGACAACCAAAAACTTGATTAGGGCAGGTAATTACTGCATACCAGCTGCTACCTGGTTACCATATCTGACATAAGGCTGGAGATGGAAATTGGCCTCCTGTGTTTTCTTCTGGCATTTTGTGGTTTCCTCTTAATGCAGAGGGACAGGGGCTGAGGCAGGTGAGGAGTGGGTGGCAACAATATTAGCAAGGAGTCAGAGCGAAGAGGTCATCTGAAGCAGTCAAGAATATGTGGCAGTAGAGAATCATCTCACAGGTGGAAAGGGAACAGTATGCAGCTCCCTTCACATTACCGCAAAAAAAAAAAACACAAAAAAAAAAGCACCCTCCCCAAATCTTAGGACCAGCCCTCTGTCTTAAACTGACCTACACTAGGGATAAGTTAAGAGGTCCTCTGGTCAATAGGCTGCTTGCAATAAAGCAGGCTGAAATCATAAGGCTCTGCCTGTACTGTTGCTGAGCAACTAGAACTCATAATGGGTAACTCATTTGCCTACTTACTCACTGCTCTAACAGCAAGTCATTTGCATTCAAGATAAATGTGAAGAAAATAAAGAAATCAATTAACATGAATGCAAATACACAGGATTACCAGACACATACACTAGCTTCAGATTTTGTTCAGTACTATATTTGCTTTAATTCCATTCCTTGATTACAAATACATTTTCACGCTTTTTTTTAAGCATTTGTTGCCATGGTTGCACACAAACATCACAAAGCCCTCACAAAAGCAATGTTTCAATTTGACTCTTCTGGGTGCGGACACAATGGAATCAGTTTTTGCTTTTTTAAAATGGTAAAATCATTCCACCCAAATCACCCCTAAGAAAATGTTCTTCATCAGGTGTAAATTTTTTTCAATATACTTATAAAAACACAATACACCATCATCCCCGTGTGCATAAAATGTTTTAATATTAGTTTATTCCATGCATATGCTAACAATTTTGGATTTTTTTAACTTAGTTTCATTTCAGTACTTACACACGTCACTTTGTGCATATTAATGGCTCATCTTTAGCAGCAACTCTTTTCATTGTTACTCAGTAGTTACAGCTTGCAACTACAGTAACTCCTCACTTAACGTCCTCCTGCTTAACGCTGTTTCACAGTTACATCACTGCTCAATTAGGGAACATGCTCATTTAAAGTTGTGCAATGCTCCCTTATAATGTTGTTTGGCTGCCTGCTCTGTACACTGTATGTAAGATTTTGTGGAAGAGCAGCGATTTTACAAGGGAGCATTGCACAAGTTCCTCTTCTCTGCCTCCTCCCACTCCCTCCCAGCGCTTCCTCTGCCGCCAAACAACTGTTTGGCGGCGCTCAGGACTTTCTGGGAAGGAAGGGCAGGAGCGGGGATGCAGCGTGCTCCGGAGAGGAGGTGGAGTGAGGGTGGGAAGAGGTGGGCCTGGAGTGGAGCGGACATGGGAAGAGGCAGGCCTGGAGCATCCCCCAGCAAAGTCGGTGCCTGTTCTTCTCTGGGTAAGCTGCCACTGCTGCTGTGAAGGTGCTTCCTAGCATCCTACAATGCAGCGGGCCGTGCCTGTGTGGGGTAAGCCAGGGGCACTTCCCAACCACAGTACAGTACAGTATATAATGCCTTTTGTCTGCCCCCCCAAAATTTCCTTGGAACCTAACCGGCCGCATTTACATTAAATCTTATGGGAAAATTGGATTAGTTTAACATCGTTTCACTTAAAGTTGCATTTTTCAGGAACATAACTACAACGTTAAGTGAGGAGTTACTGTATACGTGCTAGTATTGCCAGGCTGACACTTTAGACAAAAATGGCTGAAAGTTAGCAATTGTAATAGACAAAGGATTAAAAACTGTAAATGTTACTTAGGAGACCAAATTCTACTGAAGGACAACAGGATATAAGCTCCTAAATCACTTTTGAAAACAGTGCTTTGGAAAATGTTACCAAAATTTATGACAAATAATTATTGCCTCGAAGACATTTAAAACGAAAAGAAAAAAGACCTCTGCAAAAATCTCTCTCCATAGTGCAGGAGAGTTAAACACGTGGACTGCGAGCTGGGTTTGGCCTGCACCACAATTTCAGATTTTCTGGAATCTAAGATTAAATTTCAAAAGCTTCTAGCCCTCAGAGCTGCAGAGATAACCTTCCAAAGGCTAACACAGTATAATCAATGCAGTAATCACAGCCTGAGTCCATGGACTGTCTGACTCATAGGTATGAACTCCCACGTCCCCAATTAATCCATTTAGAGTGTCACTCCATTTAGAGTGTCAGCTTTTAAGAACAATGTTAACACTTCAGAGTCAGTATTCAGGGGGTTGTTAAAAACACACACACACACACACACACACACACACACACACCCCCCGAACAACAAAAGTTTTGCAGGAGAAAAGCACCAGTGTGAACAGCGCTTTGTTGACAGGAGCACTCTCCTGCTCACAAAGCTGCTCCCGCTTGTGGGGGGTGGGGGTGGAAGCTCAGCACAGCTGTGTTGCTAAAAGCTCTGTAGTGTAGCCACAGCCAAAAAAGGCAGAAAGGGTTGAGTCTAAAGGGGAGCAGATTTTCTCAGTGAGTGATGCATGCAAGAAGGCACTGAACAAATTAACAACCCATTTATTACATACAGCCCATGCTCTCCCCTCAACTTCTGTGCAAACCTCTTCTTGACATTCATGTGCACACCGCAGTGCAACATGGGGAGTATGCCATTCTGAATGTAAACCCCACCGCCTAATTACCCACAGAATTTGGCTGCCTCTTCCAAATAGGTTTGATAGCCTTTGTTGGGGGAGGATGGGGTGGGGGGACTTGGCCTAATATAAATACTTTTATATCACGAGACAGGGCTTAGATAAGGAGCTAAAAGTCACAACCAGGACTATAACACTAGATAGGTCACCAATCAAGTTAAGTTTTTTTAGTACAACTATACAACGAAAAAATCGGTATAGTACCAGACATTAGACAGTGCTCTCAAGCATTAACTTTCATGAGGAAAAAAATGCCCTCAGTCTATATTAATTCCTCAATCCAAGCACTGCAAAAAGGAAATTAAGAAAAATTAAGCTGTCATCTGCAAAAGGCTTCCACTCACCCCTGCCTATCTGTAGCACATATTCAGCTTTAATATTTCTAATATTTGAATCTTAGCTTTTCAACACTTTAATGCAGTTTTACAGGAATGAAAAAGTGAAACCTTGCATTCAAGTGTGGACAGAGCAGATCCCATATTTCTTCTAGAGCCATTATAATCCCGCAGGTATGTAGGTAAATATTTATTTAGATTCTTCTACAGAACGTTCACACACTCGGCCTCATTCTTTCTAAATCACATTTCTTCAGCCATGTCCGATACACTTAGGCCAAGTTCTGATCTTTTGTATCCATGCTGCTCATTGACCCCCAAAGGATATGCAAAGGTGTAACAGTTGAATTTAGTGCTTAATCAAGTCATGGGCTTAACCCCTTGTCAAGATGGAACTCAAAAATTACTATGAGTTTATAAAAGTTCAGCAATGACTGAGGAGAAAAACACTTTGTCATGGATCATACACATCCAAACTTGGGAGAAAAATTCACCTTTGGGCTGAAAAGCAATGTAAATAAGATCAGCATATTTCTCCCCACTCCGCCAGAAAGTTACATGCCTGTAAAATTTGTTAGCAATTTAGCAGGAACTCCGAGAACAGAGGTTTTTCCCCAATTTTTTCCTGACACAGCTAAGAGTAAGAAACAGATTTGTTGTATATTTGCAACATAATGTGAGCCTCATTCAAAAATTAATTTATCTAATCCCTTACCATCATTAAACACACTATAAGTAAAGAAACACTATACCTCCAAAAATGTACCTTAATTGCATGCTTGGTTTTCTAAAATTCCTTTCCTATACCAAACTCTGGGCTGGTTATGCCGTCTTGCTTGACCTAAATAAACAAGGAGCATCCCATATTTCTACATAATAGTCCACCATACCCTGAAGCTTCAGCGAACTCCTTGAATGCTGCTGATTTGATCAAGGCATAAGCACATTCTTGGAAATTTTGAAGGGTTAAAATGCTTTCAGGGAATTATTTTACTTCCTTTAATCAATGCTAATTAGAATTTTTAAAAGAAGTTATTTACCTTGGGAAACAGAAATCCAATCAGACATAGGTAAACAAGGAAACCAAGCCAGCTATTTGTTGGCTTTTTGATTACATCATTATGAAGTGATACTTAAATAGTAGGAAAGAAATTTAAAATCAGAGACAGCACTTTCAGAGTCCAAGGATATCTAGCAACTGAATTCATTTCTCCCTAAAGAGGATCTGAAACAATAAAAAGGTATGAAATTATATGATTTGCTAAAATTGTCTCAGCCTTCAATAAATGGTATTAATTGCTAAATTTTTACCTGGCTTGTGAACTTTACCTTAAGTATTTTGAGCTTGGAAACAGACAGCTCATTTTATAAGGAATCATACTTTAGGCTGGCTAGTCGTACCTATGTTTTATGTAAATTTTGCTTACAGATTGAGAACTTTCTGTGCTGATCTCAGAACCTTTTGTTAAAATGTAAAATAATTATACTCGTTATTGAATAAGTACATGTGAAGCTTATGTTATTCTGCATTTTTTGACTGGACAATGTTATACTAATTGATCTCATGCCTTTTTAGAAAATACTTCTTTTAAAAAATTGCCCCAAAAGGAAGTAAATTGTACAAAAAGTAATAAACTGAGTAAATGGGAGTCAAGTTTTCCAAAAGGCTAAAATTTTTGCACTGTCTGCTTTATGTGATTAAGGAATCATGGCTGGTATGTTCAAGCAAGTTTATTGCTCCCTTTGCTTTATTCAGACCTGACAAGAATCATATTCCCATTGTGATTTTTTTTTTAATCCTTATGTGCTACAAAAAAGGCCATACAATGCAATGAGTTCAGGTAGGAAGGAGGGACTCTGCTAGCAGTTGCAAATAGGATTCTCTTTACAGGCCAGTGGTTTTGCTTTTCCTCCCACGTTTATATGTACAGAGAGCAGAACTGGAAGATGACCACTTGAGTTTTACTATATGAGTACAGTGTATCAGGAGAGCAATGAGCTAAATCATTCCGCTGTTTACCAGAAAAACAAAAAGTTTTAAACTTGTGATATTGCTTCCACCCCACCACCCCCAAAATAGAAGGAAGATGCCATTCAAATCACACCTGGCTGTCCTTGTTCTCATGCTATGTGAGCTCCATTTAATTGGCAGTGTAAACGATTACAAGACTGTTGGTCTGGATAGTGTGGGCAATGCTGGCAATAAGACAACCGAGCCTGCCAACAAGGACAAGACCGCCCCCCGACAGCCAGCTCACCTCCACCACCCACCCCACCAGCAATCACAAGGACAAGACTGCCGCCGACAGCCAGCTCACCCTCCACCACCCACCCCACCAGCAAGGACAAAGACAAGGCAGTCTCCACCACCCGGCACAACAAGGACAATGCTCTACCAACCAGAGAATCTCTAAAGAATTCGACATTGAGAAGTGATACAACTCATCACCGTGGAGGCTCAGCTGCTACAATCCCTTCAATGTTTACTATTGCATCACTGATGTCAACTCTTCTCAGCACCACTTTACCAAGTGGGGTGTATTTTCATCCTTTCAGTGGGCTCTGCAAACTTTTCAGATTAATTCTTAAATTATGTGATATTATGCCATATGCAACTCTTCGTTAAGACTTTTTCCTAGCCACTGCAGTTCTGTTGTCACCCCACTGTCAGCTCCATTACCCACCGGTGTTTAGTTCATCACTACCTCCAGCATGTTATATAGGTACCAAGATTTTCCTAGACTATGACTATTAAAACTGTGGGATTCTCAGGGAGTTGGGTTATGGGGTATTTGCTCCTTGTATGTGGTTTTCTGCTTTTAACCCAAGCCATGTGGAGTGTGTTGTGATAATAGGGTGATGGGTTCTGTATACATACCTGTGCTCTTATTGGTATCAAGTCTGAAAGATGGTTCACCTAAAACTATTTAACTTCTGTATATACAATAGTGCAGATTTAGTATTTTATTGCTCACATGGCCTTATCTAGTTTTTAAACAAATATTGTAAATAGTTTTATGTTATTCACAGCAATTAAAAATAAGTTGAGGTTGTCCAATTAGAAGCAAAAATTCCACTATTACCCATGTTATTTTAAAACAAGTGGGGGGGGGACCCCTCAAAATTCTTTAAAAGCTACTACAAATTCTTCAAAATTTGATAGGCGTTAAATACCATAATGGACGGAAGCATGATAGTAAAAGTAACATCTACATAGAGCGGAGAGCTACTTGTTCCATTACTTTTGTTTCAAGGAAATTTAACAAAACCATAATAAATAAATAAATAAGGCAGCATTTAAATGATAGGTACTAATTCTACAAATGAACAAACAAGGCAAAGGAGAGGAAACGTAAATTATTTTCTTGGATTCATGCTCAGGTACTGCCTGGAGCGTGCCAGCGTTCAGCATGCTTTCTTGGCAAACAACAGGAGAAAAACCGGTCTCTCTCCTGAAAGGTTTTTCACATCCAACAAGTCAGTTTATTTACTTGTATTAAACATGACCATTCAAAGTTAATCTGGTCACATCTGTACTCAAATATTCAGGACTGAGTAATTAAGACACTCTAAAATGAAGCCTTAATGAAAAAGCAGTACAACAAACACTACCTATGTTTTGTAAAAGTGTTAACATTCTTGTATTAAGGAAAGACATGCCAATTTAAAATCCCTTGCAGTTCTATTCAGCGGTCAAGCTTTTAACAAAATTCTTTAATGTTTTAGGTACCATTTTTTAAGTTGTTAGTCATATTGCTATGCCACAATTACAATATGCCTCTATTCTGCAGTTAAAATAAAAGTTTTTTCATATAATCAAACAGCCAAAAACCTACACAGCTGGTCTCTGTACAATTTTTGGTTTTAAACTTTACAATATTGAAAATTACAATTACATATTTTCTGAAAAGTTTGTTCTCCCATATTAGCTCTCCCAACCATCAATCATGGTTCCAGCAACACTTTGGTCATCAATATCCTCTCATTTTCTTACCAAGCTCACCTTTTTTCCATTCCTGTCTAGAGAGGATACAATTGTACACGCTTCCACTTAATCATGTATAGCTTTCTTTGTAACCCATGGATAGGTTCGTCCTTCTTCACTGCTGCTTAGCAAGAGGTGGGGGGTGGGGGTGGGAGAGGGGGAAAAACCATGTAATCCAACCTAAGGAGGCTCAAAATGCGCAGCTAAGTGTCACCCTTTAATAGTCCTGTTCTCTTAGTTTTTGAAAATTCTCCTCATTCGTGGAACTGTTCATACAAGACAACTTCCACAGCCAAACAGGACAAAACCTGGTCCAAAGTCAGGAAAGAGGATCAACAATGTCAATGCTAGACCTCACACAAAACCAGTTCCCACGAACACGATGCCAACTCTCAAACATGGAGCCAAGCTCCAACCAAGGCAGCCTTTTAGGACTCTATAGTTGTAAAAAAAAAAAAAAAAAAAAAAAAAAAAAAAAACCTCTAGCTCAGACACACAGATGGAGAACCCACGGTAAGTCTCTCAGCTGAATCTCTTGTTGCCAACAGGAAGGGCACATATTGCTCAGAGAATAAAAGATGTCTATTTATTGGGTTGTGGGAAAGGAGGTAGCACACTTGGAGTCTTTCGAGCAAGAGAGGTCAGAAATGGAGGCAAGTCCTGGGGAGGAAGAAACTTATTCTTAAGCAAGTGAGGGTACACAAAAAGGTTCAGTTAAACAACAAAAGCTGTGTCTCAGCCCAGAACCATTTTATCGGAGCACACCACAGAATTATGCACACAGAAAGGTCTCTCTTTCCTCTAGTCTACAGGGACTAGATTTGTGCATTTGATTTTTATTGGTGTTACTGTGGGAAGGCTGGACTGAAGGAATGGGTTTTGCATAGTCCTCTGAAGGAACCGAGGTTTGTGATCATCCTGCCATCTCGACATAGAATGTGTGACCCAGAAACACATCAAATCACAAACAAATCACAAGGGGCTGACAGTTCCACTATATTTGTGCAATGGAGTGGTCACAGGAAGTCATGACCATGAGAGATCAGGTGGTTCCTCAGATAACTTGGGTCAGTCTCGTATACAAAACTTTAGAGAGATCAACTGACACTTTCAATATGACCTCGTATTCAATATCAGAGCTCTCCTCCAGTACTTTACCCCTTCCTATTTGTACCTTGATCCTTGGCTCCCATTAGCATCCTTAGAGAAAAGCAGCATAATATAAGAAAAGATCATTGTCCATTTTTGCAATCTCGCTATAGAGCAAACAAAACAAGATCTAGATAATTACACAGTTATTTCTTGATTTTCAATCTACTGGCCAAAGGAAGGACAGCAAGCCAGTTTTAGAAAAACGAGTCGAAGCTTTCACTTAAACTCTGACCCACGTTTCAGCTGACAAGTTCTGAAAAGGATCCAGTCAGGACAGTGACTGTCCTTTCAATCCCTTCCCAATAGGCTCTATCCCTCCCTGAGATATGCCTCAGTGAACATTTTAAGAGTCATCCAAAACTACATGTAAGGTCACAATATTTCATCCTTCCCCTCCAATTTTACAAGCTTTCTATTTTTATTTATAAAATGTCCCTTCTGGAAGTACATTTGATACAGTACACAAACAGGGATAGTACAAATCTGGAGGAAAAGGTATCTTACAACTTCTCCTTTCCCCTTACTCTCTCCTTCCATTAGACATATTCTTAAGATACTTAGGGCTTGTCTACACTTACATTTTATAGCACTCTAACGTGCTGGCCAGGGGTGTGAAAAATCACCCCCCTGAGCACAACAAGTCTGAATGCTAGTGTAGACAGGCTCCGAGCACTGGGAGCCACCCTTCCAGCACTTGGAGCTAATCCTCTCGTGGAGGTGGATCACCACACTCGCACTTCAAAGCGCTGCCATGTTTCCAGTGTAGCCATGCCCTTAGAGAGCTCATAGTGCAGTTTATGAACATAGCAAGCTAAATAGACAGGCCTTGCACTTAGCCAGGAAGGCAAGTACTCGTTCTCAAGTTAAAGCCACAGAGTGAGTCAGAACTGAGCACCCCAAACAATAATGCCCTTCTACAAGCCCCCTTGTGTTTAAATCTAGAAATTATTAGCTCATGCACCTCAGCTGTCACGGTGGGGTCAAGGGTTCTCAGATAACCAGAGCCTCGGCCATATATTATTGACTCTCAAAACCAACATCCTACTGAGCAAAGAAAATACTTTTCACCAATAATTTCATCTCTCAGGCTTTTGATGATAGTATCCAAAAAAAATATTCTCAACCATCTCTAAAATAGACAGCAAATGAACATTAGTGGTAGCGAGGCATGAGGGAGCTTCATGTTGCCCTTTACTTGCCACTCCTCATGGTTTTCTCTCATATATAGTGGAAGACTTCAGAGATATGGCTTCGAGGGCAGAGCTCCTAGCTATTAAGCAATAAAGGCTGTAGGCCTTGCTAGAGCCCTAGGCATAGCTGCTAGGGTGAACCAAAGTAGGCCTGAGTTTGGCAGAATAGTAACATGCCAGGTATTAGCTAACCAAGTAAGCACATTCCTGGCCTGAGAGGATGGAACAAAAACACCCAGAGCTCTCAGAATACTACATACAGATACATACCAACAGATTGTATAGGAACACATTGACGCCCCCGTAAGAGAAGGATGGAATGACAGGATAATGGATGAGGATGTTTTGTTCAAACTAGCAAGTTCAAAGTACAAGATATTAATGAACAGCATATAAAATGTAATACGTAACTTATTTGTATCAATGGATAAAAAGAAAGTGGAGGGAGGGGTTTCTTTGTACTGGCCTAGGGGATAAGATTATGTTATGTTAGCTGAGCTGGTACCTAATTGCGGGCATACATGCGTTAGGGTACACGTAGCGCCTATGAGTTAAATAATTCTGTGCTTTGATGCCAATGAACCTGGCCGAGTGCCTTCGCCACTGAACTGAGCCTGTGGTCTTTTTGTAGGAGTAACGTGACGTCTGCTGAATCAACACACGGTGCTCCAAGAACAGCAGCACAAGCAGCATTAACAACATTTTGCAGCACTAGCACAAAACCAAAAAAGAGACAAAACTAAAAACCAAACCTGATATTTCTATTTTGCTAAAGCTTAATTAAAAGATCACCAGAGAGCCTATGAATAAAGAGCATACAAAGTCAAATTAAAATGGAGATTACTAAAGTAATAGATTGGTAAAAGAAAATATAACAATACACAGAAAAAGAGATAACGGGGATGGTGGGTTATCAAAATTATCTCTGAGTACTGGGCATTAAAAAAGGAACAGCGATCTCAGTGATGGGTGCAGAAAGACAATGACAAGTAAAGAACTGAAGTGCTAGCCACAAAGTGTTTCAACAGTTGTCACTTTGGATGGTTGATCTAATTAGAGGAACTAGTGGTCATCCCAACTTCCTGGAGGAAGAGAACTTGTGGCCAGAAGCAGAGAAAGCTCTGTCTCTTACAAGTAGAAAGTCAGTCTTGAGGCTGACAATTTCACTGATCCAGTGGAATGGAGCTGTAACAGGAAGTTGTGATCATGAGAGGCGAGTGGTTCCTCAGATAACATGGGCGAGTCCCACGTACCGTTTCTGAAGAGATGGCTTAAGGACAGTGGGACCAGTTTGCTGTGTGACGCAGGAACCCAGATGAACAGTTGTCACTTCCCCCAGTTAGTTGTATGACATGGAAAGTATCGAAGACTAATCTGTTACTAACAAAGCTTGGGACTGAGACCTCCTACAACTGAAAAGTATAAGAGGTGAGATGTGGAAAAGAATACTGTGCTAAAAATGATAAATAGCTAGAACAGCAAGTATGGATTATTAGGAAGAGAATGAGCACTCACTCTGGTGAGAAGGTGGGTACATTGCTCAAAGTTTGGGAGGGATGGGTTAAGCTATTTTACACAGTATTTTCTGGGAAAATAAACTTAAGGTCAATAAAACTCTACAGGGCAAAGTGATAGTGTTTAAAACCATATGCCAAAATGTTTTTTCCTGTTTGATGGATGTTGGACTCTGCCACCAACAATTTCACAGACAGAGGAATCTCATCAGCCACCTAGTAATATAATATTTGGATGCTAAAATTTTGTACCCAGCAAGAAATGCTAGAAAATCTTCACCCAAAAACATGGCATTATTGTACAAGGAGTCTGATTCTGGTTCAGTTAGATAGGAATAACTTATTGCAATCACTGTATCATAAGACAGCCAATCAGCTTCTGCAAGATGTTACATATCAGTGATGCGATAAGCTCACCAGGGACAAAACCTTGTCTTTCCACTGTGTGTCTATTGCTATAGAGAGAAGCCTGTCCATGGTGCAATCCAAGAGGCTGGGGGTCTCCATCTGGACCAGAAAGCACAGGATTTTTGTTGCAAAACGGTTATTCAGGATTGTTATGCTGATGGAACAGAACCATGGAAATGGGAGTTAAATAATTCTGTCTTTATTTTTTTCTTCTAGAGTTGTCCTAGTTCAACTTCTAGTAAACTTCCAATTAAAAAAATCCTGACTGTTGTGTCTCCTACTTGGCTTTATGAGTTCACCTTTTTCAACTTTTATGTAGGAATATATGAAGATTCAAGTTTATACACCTGATCTTAGGATCTGTTAGTTAAAAATTTGTTGACGGCCTGACAGGCAAATACTCCCCCCCTGTGGGCATGTTATGAAACCCAGTTTATACCTTCATTCAGCAGAGCATAAAACAATGACAATAAAACTGTGCAACGATTGCTGCCCTTCAAATGGCTGTGGGTACACATGACACAAACAGCTCCCTGCGCTCCCTTGGGCTTTTCTTGGCTCATCACTGACTTGTCCAGACTTGATGGTGCTTCAGATTTGTGGTAAGTGACAGCTTCAGATTTCTAGGAAAGTCACAATGGAACAGAGGTGGCATAGCTGCAGGACTACATTCACTGCCACCTAAGGGGAGCTGCACAGATAAATCACTATGATTCATAATGTTCCATAGCAACTTTCATCCAATGATTACTAAGTGCTTTACAAAAGTGCACGTTATCCCTAATTTTCAGATAGGGAAGCACAATAGGTTGAATGACTTTCAAGTCAGAAATAAAATCCAGGCCTTCTGACAGTTTCTCACACTATCCACTGGACAACACTTATTTTACATTTCAAATAATTAACTTATTACTCTTTCTGGTAATCTGTCCAAGTCAATATGGCAAATGCATTTCAAACGGTATTAAGTTTGTTCGCTTAGCAGTGAAATCTTGATATTCAACGTGCAAGGGCACAGGGTGCAATCTTTGAGACATGCAGTAATGCATTAAAGAAATATCCTCTACTCCTTCTGAAGTTTGGGATCCTCCAAATATTCCACTAAGTGTTCTACACCTTGCCGGATTGAGCCCCGTAATGAATATCTATTAGCACACTGAATGACTTGAAATTTCTCAGTTGCAGTACTGACAAACTTTGTAAAGTTCAACAAATGGAAATCACAGTTACCGAACAAACAACTAAACTCAAGTGTTTCCTGGTACACCACAAATCAGCCTTTTACTTCGACAACAAGTTTGCATGCAGCCCCCGGACTGCGACCATCTCTTTCAACTTCAGATATTTGTTCACCCAAAACAAATGCTGAAAAGCAAAAATGGGACTTAATTGTTAAAAGCGAATGATGAGAACAATTTTCTGGTACAGTAGCTGGTTTTAGTGATAGACTGCATACTTCACTTAAGCTTTCAGTACTCTTGGATGTATACCATGAAGTCCAGGTGACCTGCTGATCAATTTGCTCAGACCCTTTTTTTGGGGGGTGGGGGTGGGGGTGGGAAGAGGAATACCTCAAGTCTGACAATATCCCAGTTTTATTACCAGAAAAAAAACACAGTACATATGGGATCGGTATCTCTCCAACGGAAAGTTAACCCAAGAAGCATTTGCTAAGGATGCCTTACAAATACAGATTTAAACGAGTATTTGGGGTCCCCAGTGAACAAGAGATTAACATTTTAAAACAACTACTTAACTCTTAAATTCTTCCCTTCCTCCTCCTTTCTGTAGAGATGCCCATGAGATTTATTTTTGCTTTAAGAAAGTGACACTTTGGGCCTAAACATGCTGATAGTATCCCTTCAGCACCATACCTCAAAATGCACACAGAAGAGTGCATCACATACTGATTAGTTTCCCTCGAACTGCCAGCATTCCAACGGAACACTGATGAGGGACGGGCAGCTGTCAGCCAGGAAAGGGTTAAGATGATTTTAATTGCTGCACTAAGTAAAACCACTAGGTTGCTTAAGTGTCCAACAGCTGTCTATTCAAAAAAGTTCAAACATCTCAGCATCTATGTCCCTAGACAACTTCTACCATGGAGGCACTTTTAAGCCTGAATGGTTATGCTATTTATTCTTTTCCCAGAATTATAACATTACTTTTATGTAATGAATTAATTGTAGACACCTTTGCTTCAGTGCTTTCAGAGTATACCACAAGATAAAGTGCTGGTAAATGTTATGCATATGTAAACACTCCCCCATTATTTCCAGGAATTAAAGAACTCTTCTCTTCAAACGATAAGGCTTTTTCACACATTACTAATGAGGAATATACAAACAACGTGTCAAATCATTTTACAGAAGACGTACTGTATACGCTGGAGCTGGATCTGTTCCTTTACACAGTTATAGCCCAGACAGCATGAACTTTGTTAGATGGATTATCTATCCATGGCATTTGCACGCCCAATTTCCTGCTTGAAGTAGATGAGCAGCTAACTTATGAATTTTATGTTCCTTGACATGAAATGAGGCAGTTTGTGCTGGGGAAAAAAATTGGAGAGAAAGATATGGCAAACAAACAGCCTTTTATTGTTGGCTGACATCAGGTGTTTAATAAGACACCAGAGATATGAACTTAAGAACAGGCCCTGTCTTCTGATGTAAATGGAGGGGTCTGAAACACAATGGCTCTCACATCGAAGGAAAAGGTAAAAGAAGAAATGGAGGAAACTGACTGCAACGTTTTTTTCCTCTACCCCTGTTCCCATTCCCTGTAAGCTCCTCTCTCCTCTGAATTGTTCTGTCTGTTTGAGGAGCCTGTCTGAAATCTTATTCTGCCAAAAGCAGAAAAGATTAAAAATATCTGGCAGTTCTACTATGAATGAAGAGAGAAGTTCTATTGAGAAGCTTTCCTACTATCCTAGTAGTGCTGGACCATTTATGAACACGATATTTCACTTGAACCCCACAGTTTCTGGAGTTATATCCTGGGCAATTAGCTACACTTCAAAAACGTTCTCATCATTGTTTTTATCCACCTCACTGGCCATCTCTCTTTAGAGTTAGGGTAAAATACTCTTCACTGCCACCAAAACATCTTTCCTTTACTGTACCTTATAAGTTGGGCTAGGTTTATCAGAAAATGTGAAAAAGTTTAGTGCAGACGCTACAGCTGAGCTCTTCGGATGAAGTGTCACACTGAGGCTCCTATCGCCAGTTTTTAAAGGATATCCATTCAGGTAAGAATTAAGAATTCCAGTGCATTTTTCGAAAGAAAAACTGATATCTGCAGTCCTAGCCAATATTCCCTTTGTCACAAAGATTCCAGCAACCAAGGTGCACCTGTCACATTTATATACACAGCCACTAATTCCAGCATTCTATTTAAATTACATTATCCAGTGTGCTGCGCCTCCCAAATATTTACCCCCATGGGGCTAAAGGACATGTGTGCTACCAGAAGAGAGAGAAAACAGATTAAAGAAACACATTCAATTTGTTTTCCTGCATTTTCTCATAGGCCTCCCTCCCACGGTCACAATTACAATGAGAAAGTCCCTACGTTTTTTCTCTTGCCCCATTCCCAGCCCCATTCTGCATAGACACACCTTCATTGTAAGTGTGAACATGGCAGGGAAGCTGCACCACCTGATAAAAACACTTATGTTAAATGTATTCCTCTGCAATGCTTACATGCTGTTTCTGAAAAATATATCGGGTATAATAATAGCCCTGTACTGTGTCCAGCCTGAGTAATTTGAAACACGGAAGGTAGAAAACCATCACAGAACAGAACCAGAAATATCCTCTACTTCTGTAACTAGGGTTGCCAAATTTCTAACCCCACAAAACTGAACACTCAAGCCCCACCCTGTCCCCAAGGCCCTGCTCCCTGCCCCGATGCCCTGCCCCCTGCTCACTACATTCCTCCTCCCTCATTGGCCCACCCTCACTCACTTTCACTGGGCTGGGGCAGGTGGTCAGAAATGAGGGGTTCAGGGTGCGTGAGGGGGCTCTGGCGTGGGGCTGAGGAGTTTGGGTGCTGGAGGGGGCTCCAGGCTCGGGGGTGGAGCAGAGAGGTTTGGGGTGCAGGGGGGGCTCTGGGTTGGGGCAGGGGGGATGAGGGCTCTGGCTGGGGATGAGGGGTTTGGGGTGCAGGAGGGGGTTCTGGGTTTGGGGGGGCTCATGGCTGGGGCAGGAGATTGGGGTGCGGACTTACCTCCGGTGGCTCCCAGGCAGCAGGGGGGACTAAGGCAGGCTTCCTGCCTGTCCTGGCACCGTGGACTGTGCTGCGCCCCAGAAGCAGCTGGCAGGTCTGGCTCCTAGGCAGAGGCGCAGCAGGTGGCTCTGCGCACTGCTCTCACCCGCAGGCACTGCCCCCCGCAGCTTCCATTGGCTGCGGTTCCCAGCCAATGGGAATGCAGAGCCGGTGCTCGGGGCGGGGGCAGGGTGCGAAGCCCCATGCGTCCCCGTCCCGTCCCCCCCAGGAGCCGGACCTGCTAGCCAGGTAGCGAATAGCCTGCCTTAGACCCGCAGCACCTCTGACTGGACTTTTAACAGCCCGGTCAGTGGTGCTGACTGGAGCCGCCAGGGTCCCTTTTCGAGCACGTGTTCCGATCGAAAAATCGGACACTGGGTCACCCTTCCTCTAACCTGGAAGTGTTCCTGCAAACATTTTGTTTAAATTCTGATTAATTCTGAAGGAAAAAGTATGTTCTAAAATATATTTGTATA
Source organism: Chelonia mydas (assembly GCF_015237465.2). Taxonomy (NCBI): domain Eukaryota; kingdom Metazoa; phylum Chordata; order Testudines; family Cheloniidae; genus Chelonia; species Chelonia mydas. The sequence goes on from NC_051257.2 coordinate 9,168,872, forward strand.
AACGCCAGGGATAAGTCATTTCTGGCAGGGATGAATGGGTATCACTCATAGAGGAGGGAAAACTATCAGAGGAAAAAAGTGACTCCAGCTCACCCTTCAAAATGGTGGTGGAACTCTAACATGGAATCCTAAGAGTACATTCCAACATATCACTGACTATTCCTCTTTTCACAGGACAAACAAGACATTTTTTTCAAATAGGCACCAAAATTAAGCAGATTTAAGTCTCATATTGGACTGCCAAATTACTAGTTGTTCTGGGAATCATGTATTAACATTTTGGGGAGAATTTTGAGGTCTGTGGCAGACTCTACCCAAAACGTTGGTATTAAGAACATCCTTGAACAAATGGTAACCAGAAGAACTCACCAGCATGACAGATTCATTTCCATGCCTAACTTGTATGCAATGGTCTCTCCCATTGAAGATGCTGCAGCTTGTTTGGTAAGACAAACTGGCAAATTCTTTAAAACTCCACTGAATTTAGCACTACATACGTATTTTAACATCTTGTCTTCACACAATGTTTCACTGATTTAGCTACAAGTAAGTTTAATAGATCTATCTGGTTGAAATGGATGCAAAACCCTGTACGGACATTCTTAATTCTATTTATTCCTGGCTTATATCAATTTAGCTTAAATCTGCCTGGAATCAAAGTAAGCTAAATCAATCTAAACCAGGCATAAACTGAATTAAGAATGTCCACACAGAATTTTGCATCTGTTTAACTAAATTAGTTAGTTAACTCATAACTGGAGTTCAAGATGTGTGGTCCCTATCTGTATTCCACTGTGGGTACACCATGCACTCCATGTGCCTAAGAATCGAGCTTTCTAGCAAGTAACATCCATTAGTCTGCTCTCATGAAGTTGCTTTCCTTGAATGTGTACCAAAGTTCCACCTCTTACCCAAAATCAAGAAAAATCTGAAGCAGAGGAGAAGGAAGGTGGGAAGTGGAATACAAATAGGAACCACACATCTTGAAGAACTCCAATTAAAAAGGGTAAGTACATCTCTTTCCTCTTTGAGTGACGGTCCCTATGTGTATTCCACTGTGGATGGCTGAAAAGCAGTCATCAGAGAAGAGGAAGGTGTAAGGATGTAGATGGTATGGCTGCTTGTAGAGCTGCCATCAAAAAGTCAAAGTGGACTTCTAATATCTCTAGGAGTCTCCGTGAATATGGAGGAGATGGAGCAGCAATGAGGCCAATGTTATAATTTCTGCACATGTACCTGTGAGAAACCAGTTCTCTTGACAGAGGAAGACAGTGGAATTGTCCCATCCGTGGTGTGCTGTTACTATGGAAAATACTTTTATGAAGTCTTTGGGTGCAGTTGCAAGGCTGAATGGGAGTACTCTGTATGGCTAGTGGTCATAGCCTGCCACAAATCTGAGAAAACTTCTGTGGGAAGGCCGAATATTGATGTAAAAGGAATCATCTTTCATATTGAGAGTTGTTAACCATATGTCTTTTTCTAGGGATGGTATTTATCAATGCCAATGTAACCAGGTGGAATTTTATCTTGCAGGTAAAGACACAGTCGTCACAGGCTGAGGATGGGTCTCAATCCTCCTGTCTTTCTGGGGATTACAAAGTATATGGAGTAAAACTCTTTTCCTTGATGTTGAAGGGATACATTCTCTATTATTCCCTGTTGTAGGAGGGATTTCATCTTCTGAAGGAAAATCTCCTCATGAAAGTGTCCCCGAAGACAGACAAGGAAGGGGCTTCTGGAGAGGGTGGGGAGATGAAATCTATGGTGTATTTGGAACAGATGACATCCAACATCCATCTGTCTCTTTTTGCCCTCCAGTTGTGGGGGAATCGTGCTACATGTCCATCAAAGCAGATTTCAGGTGAAGGTGCCATCAATACTGGTTCGCAGCTCTTGAGCATCCCATCAGAAGTATCTTTTGGTTGGGGGAGAGGTTGGGTAGGCGCGGATGGGGCAGTGTGTCTCTATTTTTACACCCTCTACTGTTTGCTTTGGGGTTGGTCTATATATGCCCAGAGAGTGGAGAGCTGCCTTTGAGTCAGTCACTGAATGCAAAGACTGGTCTGTCTTCTGGTGGAAAAGATTGTTTTCATCAACGGGAAAGTCCTGCACAGCGCCCTGTACCTCCCTGGGAAGTCCTGAAGGGTAGCCTAGATTCCTGGCATGTCATTATAGTTGTCACCATGGATCTCAAAGCAGTATCAACAGAGTCGACTGCTTGCCAGTTCTTGCCACTAATCTGCCTTCATCAATAGGTCTTGAAATTGGGCCCTATCCTCCTGAGGTAATTTATCTTTGAAGTCAGAACTTAGAGTAATTTAAAAAAAACCACTTTGCCAGGAGGGCCTGATAGTTGGAGAAAGTAAATCTCTTCCCCCCACGCCGAGGTCTAAACACTTGGACTCTGCCAGCAGAGGGGGCCCTTGGTTTTGCATCTTTTGTGGCTGCTTAGATGACTAGGGAATTCAGGTCAGGGTGGGAGGGAAAAAAACCTTCTGCTCCCTTAACCAGGACAAAGGGGATAGGGGCTTTCTTAGCTGTACTCTTAGGGGTAGAGGCACAAGTGGCTGGCATGTGCTATACCATTTTTGCCAGTTCCAATATGGTGTGGACTGGGAATATTAGTCTGCTAGCTCCCATAGGCTTTAGGATGTCTCAGAGATTGTGGTGTAAGTCCTGCACCTCCTTTAACGGGATCTAGAGCTCTTCTACTACTCTCTGAAGTAACTCTTGGTACTGTATGTGGCCATCGGGTGGAGAAGCTGAGGCTAGAGCAATCATCTCATTAGGCAACGAAGATGAACTACGAGTTGGTACCAGTTAGTCTTTCTCCTCCTCCATAGATCAGGTGGCTTCGATTGGTCTCTTGGGGAAGAAGGGTGGGTAGGATTCCCTATGGGATCAATGGACTCTAGGTCTCATGGTCCCCAATAAGGCTGATCCAATACGAAGGATCAAAAATAAGTTGTGGTGGTCCCCAAGGCATTGGGTACAATTGATCCTGAGTGCGCAAATCCCCCACACACACTTGAATGGCTGAGGCTGGAAGCAGGAGACTCTCAAACTTCTGTCTGGACTGAACTCCCTCAGTGGAGGAGGAGATGACTCCACTGAAATGTCTGACTCGCAGGAAAGTGAGAAGGTCAGGGTCAGATCTGGTTCCATTAGTGGTGCAAGATCAGGAGGATGAAGATATCCCGTGGTGTGGTGTAGGATGCTGAAGCCTTAGAAGGTTGTCTCTCTTTGCTATGTGCCACTGGAGTTGGTGTAAAACAAAACTTGGTAGTCGGTGGTTCCTTCTGGGCTTGCCACAGTACCACCAGTGATGGAGCCTCCAACCCCCTGGTTACTGTCAATACCATGGTTCACGACCCTTTAACTCTCTGTGCTTTGTTTTAGTTAGTACCAAGGTCAGTGCTGTAGGAGCCTTCCTCTTATGTGCCTTTTGATCACGGTCATGAGGCTTGGAAGGACCCACGTCCTTGTGTCCTGGATGCAAAGATTTGCTCAGCCTGGACAGGATCTCTTCTCTTAGAAGATATAGAGGGGATCAGCTCTTGCTTAGGGCATCAGCTCAATACTTTCGAAAGAAGGCCCAGATGAAGAGTCCTTCGCTCTAGTCGCTCTCACTCCTGTGTCATAATTGAACTAGGAAGCATGCTCTTCAATGTCTCAGGCAGATGTGCAGGGGGGTTTCCTGGATCCAACTGAGGTTTCATGGCACGTTCCATGGAACTTCTGAAGCCAGCATTCCCATACCTGCTGCGTTCGGACGGGAAAGGAGCAGTGAATATTGCACGTAGCAGAGATATGAGCTTCTCTAAGGCAGCAGAGGCAGCACTGGTGGCTGTCGCTGACCAAAAAGGAGCAGGGGCAAGAGAGACAATTCTTAAAGCCCAGGAGCCTGGGTATAATTTAAGTCCCGAGGCAAGGAATCAGAAGATACCCCAGAGTGGAGATTCTAACTAACTACTAATCTAACTATGAAAACTATTAACAATAACTAACATAAAACTTGCAAATATTTATAGGAAAGAATGTCAAAGAGGATCAGCTCCTGACACTGGAGGATTCCAACTCAGGCCATGCGGCGGTAAGAAGAAACTGGAGTGGTGTCAGTCTGCACCACCCCTTGTATACCTCAGTATGGAACACAAGGAGAGCAACTGCCGAGGTGCAGACCAATGGACAATATTTGCTAGAATTCTCCAGTCTCCGCTGCATGCAGTGCATATGAACCCACAGGGGAATATACATAGGGACCAGCATGCAAAAAAGAACATGTCTTTAACAAAACTGCTGCAACTTTTGGTGTCGACAGGGCCTAAGAATTCTGTCGGAATAAATGAAAGTGAAATAATTGTAAGTAAATGGCATACTGTGTTAAGACTTGTAGGCTCGTTTCACAATCTAAGTGCTGTGCTCACTTTACATCAATTTACCTTAATTACTTTAAGCTTTTAAGGAAGAGTTGTTTTTCCAGTTACCATGTAACCACAATGCTTAGACAAACCTGAGATTCAATTTGACCATTCCTAGTATAGAATTACTCATTAAATAGTAAAGCACTCTAGCAAAGCCACATTACGTACAATGAAGCTGCACGGTGTTCCTAAGGAAACTAAACATTAATTGCACAAGTGATAATCTTCAATGGAACAATATTATTTTAATATTGGTTCAATAATATTTGAATAAAAATCAATAAAGCTCAAAAATGGCCATGTATTCATATGCCACCCATTTTAAATAACTTGAAATTTAATCTCATGTCTCCATTATGAAATACGTGAAACACACCAACTATGCTGAACTATTTAATGCAAGTTAGTTACCATAAGACATACACTGTTTATTAGTTGCTCATTTTCACAACTGATTTTTACAAGGTTACTCAATAGTCTCACTTCGTACACAACCATTCAAACTGCTAGCTGACTTTTCAATTCAGAAACTGAAAAGGCTTATTTCAGCCATTCTGTCAGCCAAAATGATGGCCATTCATTAGTCCTCAAAGAGCTAGATTGTGTCGCAAAAAAAAATATCTTAAAAATTGTGGCATTTCTGCTAAAAGGGGTAAGCGGGGTGGAGACTCAATAGCACGATTCATCCTGTTCCCTCCAACTCCATGGAAACCCCTTGTATGGTAGTGAGGAGTATAGCTGGGCTGAGGGCGGGTGGAGTGATGGGAAGGCAATTCTCCACAGTATCACCCCCTTCAAGCCTCGGGTTTCCCTGCATAAGCTAATGCTGACCTTTTTTTAGCATTTTCTCGTGTGGTTTCCCTCTCAGCACTATAGGCCTCACACGAGGAGGAAGATGAGGAGCCCAATTTCACGAGAGGCTCTCTATGCTGCTTAGGCAGCATTCCCTAGCTCAGGTCATGCCGAGAGGATCCCTAAACATACAACTGGCCTACAGGATAGCCACTTCAAACTCATTTCTACACAATTATAAACCATGGGTGTAATCTAAGTCCCAAGGCAAGGAATCAGAAGATTCCCCAGAGTGGAGATTCTAACTAACTAGTTGTACCAAATGGCCTGTGTGAAGTGATTTTAAAATGTGAAATGCAACATAAGTGCAAAGTGTTATTAAAATAATGGTGACTTCTTAATCATGCAGTTGTAACAGGTCACACATTTTCATTTCTCAAGTGGCCGCACCAATGGATTTCTTGCACTGAAAAAGTCTTCCTAAATCTACAAAAACAATGAGGAGTCCGGTGGCACCTTAAAGACTAATAGATTTATTTGGGCATGCATCTGAAGAAGTGGGGTTTTTTACCCACAAAAGCTTATGCCTAAATAAATCTGTTAGTCTTTAAGGTGCCACTGGGCTCCTTGCTGTTTTTGTGGATACAGACTAACACAGCTACCCCTCAAATACTTCCTAAATCTAGCACCCTTTTCACTATGAAAGTAATTTAGCTTTAAGTTTTCAGCCATTTAGTACTTCACAGAGGTTTTAATAGTATGTAGCATGCATTTCCCCTGAAGTGATTGAGGGAGGGTTGTGTTTATTTACAAACTCTCATACTGTAGAGTATTCCGGAATGAGGAAAAAAACCTCAAAATTTATTTTACTTCCTTCATTGATGTTGGGTTGAATTTTCGTTAGGTTTATGTTTGTTGCTCTGGAAATTAGAGACTCAAATGCAAATATTGGAGCCAACCACTTTTAGCTCTTATGATGACATCTTTGGGAATTTATATATAAATGTAGAAACCAGTTGTAAATGTAGAGGCTGCGCTCAGATGGGTTCTTCAGAAGCTGTTATCTACTTTCACCATAAGAAACTGAGATTGGAATAAGGTATGGATTATTATCTTGTGGTAAAATTAAGTAAACATCTACAACAGGTAGGTAGCTTACTGTTGGAATTTTACACTGGTACCTACAGGTTGAGAGTCAATAATTTTATCTTGGAAACAGACAAAAAATATTGTCATTGTACAACAGGTGTTATAGATTCGGTTTCTTGGTAAAATACTTCATTCTACTTTGCATCACTGCATGTTTAATGCAAGGAAAATTATAAGAATTTAAGTTAAGAATGATGAAAAATGATAAAATAAAGTAACTTAGGGATATTAACTGATTCAACTGAAAAATAATCTAATAGTTAGCATGACAGAACAGCTCTTCCTTTAAAAGTGTCTACTTCATATTAGCAAAGCTCGAGAATGCCAGACAACGTGAAAATACTAACTATGTGAAATGTTTAATACAGACAGAAGATGCTGTTGAAATTGTGCAGTGTAGTCATGCCTCATGTTTTTAAATGAGGCTCGTTTAGTCACCCCAGCAAATACAAGAACAGTGATGACCATGACTCTTAGCTCCTCTGCAGCAAAGATGATTCCTAGCTTCTCTGCAGCAAAGATGACTGCCAACACTAAACCTATGAACGGAACCAGCATTAAACCAAATAATCAAAGAGTCACTAACAGAGCAAGCACAATGCAGCATGGAGGCTCAGTAGCTATGGCCTTAACTCTCATGACTATTGCATCTTTTACCGTGTCCATCATTTGAATGTAACTGCTTGCTTAATTGTTATAAAAACAGTATTCATTACTTCCTAATCACTGGTAGTACAATCAAGTTCTGGAGTCCAAATTCTCTAAGAATCACCGTTCTGACGTCAATTAACCTCTATCATTTCAACATGTTCTTCACTATTGTGAGAGTTTTAATATTGTGGAGCAGTAGCGGTACTATACTTATGGTTGCTAAATTAATGACCATGTTCGAATCAGTACTTTCCGTTTGTAAAGTTATTAAATTACTCAAAATAGTATCAAAGTGTCCATGCATTTTATATAAAAAACAATTCAGAAAAAACTGTATGACTTTTTCCACTGTCAGAAATTGTAGCAAGCTGATTGTCAAATAAAGCTCATACTCCAAATGTATTACAAATATTGGTAAGCTATGGAAATTAGTCTTATTACACTTGTTTTACCAAGCTACATTTTATGTATTAAAATAAGTATATGTATCCCCCTCAAAAGCCAAATTATGCAAATATGACCCTATTTCCTACGTATCTATCCTCATGTGCCCAATTCTAATAGAGTAACCAAAAGTTTTGGCCTAATAAACTCAGATAACCATAAAAAGAGGTCATGTTCCCTTTGCAAAAGTCCGATTGTTCTCCTGCAAGAGACACTGATATCTCAAATCCTTATACGTTCCACTTGTCATTCACACTATGGTTTGTCTGTCAAGATCTAGACTGCAACTTTATTTGGTTTGCATTTTTGTTGATGTTTAGCTTAAAGCGTAATCCTTTGTCAACAATAAGTAATACTACTTAGTTACGCATAACTTTGTTAAACTGCAATCATTTCACTAATATTAGTGAAACTGATGTAAAAATTAAAAGATTACAGTGAAATACTTGCCTTGGTGATCTGAAAAGAATAATCCTGTGTCAGATATATTTCTTGAAACTTTCGACATTAGTGTAGTAAAAATTGTTCAAGTATGGTGAAAGATCAAAGTTAAAATATGCACAGTCCTGGGTTCTAATATTAAATATTTTGCAAAACTTGTAGTCTATTCTTCACTACTTAAACTGATTTTCTCCCCATTTCTTTAATCAGACTTCTGCACCACTCCATATCATACTAAATCCTTTCCTTATAGGAAGGAAGCAACTCAACACTAACGATCAAGGATAAAATTTTCAAAAGTACTTAAGTGACTTATAAGCACAAGTTCCATTTTCAAAAACAACTTAAGCATCTGGGAGCATAAGTCCCAGGTACTTTCAACGAGTCTTAGGTCCTACATGCCTCAATCACTATTGAAAATAGGATTTAAGTATTTTTCAAAATTTTATTCCATGACATGTTTTGCCACCTCATTTTGCATTTAAATTCCCAATTTTTCTGCTGCAATAAATTCTGAACAGAAGAAAGTTATTGATATGACTTATTAGTACCATCCATACGCAATGTGGGGGCAATTTAATATTTATTGACCTTGAATTTTTCACCTCCTAAAGTAAAATGTAACCCTTTCACAATGAACTTTAAATACATTTCACAGGCACTCAGACACTATGGGATGGATGCCCATACAATATATATTGATAAATTTCTGATCCAGGAAATTGGATGGCCACAAGAGTATATTCTCACCTCAAATCTCAGATATGTTCACAAATTCCTGGTTGGTGAAAAGCACATATCTTCCTTATATGCACTTGCTGCTTTTGGTATTACAGTGGTTATTATAAGACAAGGGAAAGACAGAAGTTTTCTTACCGCCGAGCAATGTAGTAGAAAACAGGATTGCCAGCTTTTGATGTCCCAGCTTGATAGAAAATATTTAACGTTTTCAATGCCTTGAACTCCTCTTTTTCATGTACCTGGTGCCTAGAAATCAGCACAATTACTACTTTACATTGACATCATTTGTTCATAGATGTCTAGGAGAAAAACGGCCCATTTGCACTTTAAAAATTGTCTGAACATTTCATTAAATATTGTTAAGCAAATTTTTAACCACCACCACATCTGTTTTCTTAGAGTTTTCCATTTTACCAATGAGCCGACATTTGTGAGGGAAAAAATATCATCACACCGCATGGAGTTTATTTCTCTATTTTTGAGTGGAAAAGAACTCAAACGTTTTAAATGTGGTTCTACCTCCACCCCCAATCTCTCCCTCTGAAAGACCTCATTAGGTATGAAAGTACTTATGTATATACAGTAACTCCTTGCTTAACGCTGTAGTTATGTTCCTGAAAAATGCTACTTGTAAGCGAAATGTTAAGTGAATCCAATTTCCCCATAAGAATTAATGTAAATAGGTGGGGTTAGGTTCCAGGGAAATTTTTTTTGCCAGACAAAAGACTATTGTGAAGCTTGGCTGAGGTGGGGGAGTCACAGGGTGGAAGGGGTGGGATATTTCCCAGGAAATGCCTTACTGCTAAATGATGAACTAGCACTCAGCTGAGCCCTCAAGCTGTAGCTCACGAAAGCTTATGCTCAAATAAATTTGTTAGTCTCTAAGGTGCCACAAGTACTCCTTTTCTTTTTGAGGATACAGATTAACACGGCTGCTACTCTGAAACACGTTGTTAATGTAGCCTCAAACTCTAAAAGGCAGCACGAATGGGGGGGGGTGCACTGCCCCTTTAAGTACGCTGACCCCCTAAGTACACTGCCTTTTTAAGTAGATCAGCAAGATGAGACAGCAGCTGCTGCCAGCAAGCTCCCTCACTCCTCAGCCCTGTTGTGTCCCACTCCCACTCTGTGGAGATGGAGAGCAGGAGCGGGGAGAGGGGGATGCCCTGACATTAGCACCTCTCTTCCCCCCACCTCCTGCACAGCAAGCAGGAGGCTCCCGGGAGCAGCTCCAAAGCAGAGGGCAGGAGCAGCACACAGCAGGGAGGGGGAGGAACAGCTGAACTGCCCGGCAGTTGATAGCCTGCTGAGTGACTGCCACACAGGGAATTTAGGGGAGCTGATGGGGGACTGCCGGTCCACCCTGGTTCCAAGCCCCCACCAGCTGGCTCAAACGGGCTGCTTTTTCTGAAAGAAGTGGACAAAGCAGGCGGCTGCCAAACAACATTATTAAGGAGCATCGCACAACTTTAAATGAACATGTTCTCTAACTGATCAGCAACGAAACGACGTTAACCGGGACAACGTTAAGAGAGGAGTTATTGTACATGCTACATCAAAATTACAAGACTGATAGCTTAAAGTTTAAAAAAGCCAATTTTTCCAGTATCGAGTAGCTCCATTACCTAGTCATAAATTCTTCAAATTTGGAACTGGTGAGATTTAGACTGGACCAGTGTGTGTCCGCCACAGGCTTGTGCTCCGGTGGACCCAGATAGGCAAGAAGAGTAGCCATTTTGTCGAAAGGTCGCCTTCCAACAGCTTTGTGATCCCTAGAAACAATACATTACTTACAAGAGACAACAAATCCTACTTAGCCCTCAGGACCCCTCCTGATTTTGGTCCAGTAACTTCCCTTTACCACGAATGAGCTGGTTGCGCGTCCCAAGTATTTTTAGGCAAGTGAAGAATGTTAAATTTTTTATTGCAGTATTTAGTGAACAACTATAAGAAATCTGTTCACAGTAGAAAGCATAATTCATGCACAGGTCTCAATATGAATGAGACATAGGCAAACAAGTAGATTACTGTAAGTGGCTTACAGTAATATGAAGAACTGCAATGGAAAGTTATGGATATTGCCAACTAAAGGTCTCCTCAGACAAAAAAATTCATAAGAGAAGTAGGTTAGTACAATGTTCTTTTAAGTAATAGCTAATGAATGAAAGGCAACCTGCCCATGCCAATCCCCAGGATGTGAATTAATTGATTTGTCATCTTGAACTGTAATTGCATTGATAACTCCCTCCCACATTCAGATCTTTTACCTGTTGCTGGAAAGATACTGGCCAATCTTCTCCTGATTGTTCCAAAGTAAACGGTGTAAGGCAAGTACGTTGCCATCACTAATGAAGGAGAGACTGTGATTGACAGTGTCACTAGCAGGACAATCAGATGCAATATCAAGAAAAAACCTAAAGGGAGACAGAAAACCAATTGCTCCGATTAGCAGGGAAAAATCAGTCCAGTAGGCTGACAACAGGTCACAGAGCCGTGAGAAAGCATTTTTCTGTTTGCTTTCTATATTTTTTACATAAGATGTGTGGTAAAAATTCCTCAGGTAAACTACCAGTGGGATTACCTTCGTGCTGCATCAAAGTTGCTTTTTACAAAGTCATTAAATGGCCGCATATGTTCTTCTTTCGTAAACAAGACATGGTTGGCAATACTTTGAAGTATCTAAACAGTAAAATAGAAAATAGAATTGTTAAAGGCACACAGAGGTTTTACACATTACACTTAATGCAGCTGTGCCAATGAAACATCTCTTCCCACTTTGGCAGATTCATCCACTTCTATTTATCTATGAAAATCCACAGGACACACACACAAAAGCTGTTGAACTACCCAATTAGTAGACTGTGTGCACTGCAGCCTTTATGCAAATGAATCTTTGTCCAGTTGGCTGGAAGAAAAGGGGTGTTTGCGCCTTTAAAGGCTCCCTTTAGTAGTGACAAGGGGGAAATTTTACAGGAATGGACAGAAAGGGCAGGGAGCATGGGGCCAAGTCAGAACAAGCTCACTCCATTGCCTTTCATGTAGGCTTGAAGAATGAGGGGGTATTTATTCCTCTTGCAGCCATGGAATGGTGTTTTCTTCCCCCAAACTCTCAGTACTCGCATAACTACACTGATTAGTGGTCACTAGTTGAATCAAGTGTACAGGAAGAGAGTTTTTCAGCTACAAAATTCACTTACTAAGTGAGTGCACTTTGAGGTACTGCTATTTCAAACAGCCCAACTTGCTGTGCAGTAAGGGTATGTCTACCCCGCACTTAAAATCCCATGACTAGCTTGAGCCAGCTGACGTAGACTTGCAGGGCTCAAGCTAAGCGGCTGTCTAACTGCAGTAAAGATATTTGGGCTGACTACAGGCCCCAGGCCCACGAGAAAGTCTGGTTTCTATATTTTTATCTAAGATGTGTGGCAAAGATTTCTCAGGTAAACTACCAGTGGAATTACCTTTGTACTTCATCAAAGTTGCTTTTTATAAAGTCATTAAAAAGGCGCAGTCAGCCTTACTGGCTTTTCAACAACCTCCTATGTAGGTATATTTAGAGGCATCAGAGGCGTACTCAACATTAAAATATTTATATGACAGTAAGGCACATACATGTCAAGTTTTCTGATACACGTACATCCACTGAAATTCAAAATCTTCATGAGGCTTTGAAAATAATTTTCAGAGGTGAGGAACAGAAACTTAACAGGAACAAAAGGTTGAGTCGTACTACCTTTTAGACAGCAGTTATCAGCGTGTCCTGCTTAATTTCTTGTGCCCTCACTTCTGAGCTATTAATTTTCAGTCAGAACTCTGCAGCCCAAAGCTTGAATTTTGCACAACTGTGCAAACAAGTCTTAATATTCTGACACAGAATTTTCAGAATTAAAAAACAGCAATGCAGGTCTGGGAGGCCAAACAGTATAGGGCTCTTTTATACTCAGGTTACTGGGAAACATCAAAATATTTGTTTTTTATACAAATCTTTCCCCTCAAGAACTAGACTGAGATAAAGCCTGCACATTAGAATTATGATATATACCCAAGCATAGTTCAAAAAATGCAATTCAAATTAGCTGTAAAATTAATAGAAAAGGTATACATTTAAACACTGAAGTCCTGGCTAGAGTAAACTTAAAGCTGAGCTAAGTCTCCTTATAGTTTTTTAAAGAGAGAATTAAAGCCAAATTAAAATCACCTAGAAAACACAGTAAGTCCAAATAAAAATACAGAATCAAGCAAATTCAATCCTTCACCTTTGACATTAACTTCAAGCCCCTTTCAATTCTAGGTGGAGGCTTTTTATCTAAAATCCCTGCCTCATAAGGGGAGACAATTGCAGGATTGATGAACCTTAGGAACATGGCACTTCCAACTGCTCCAATGCTGTTCTGAGGAAACCGCTGGCTGACAACCTAAAAAGTAAAGTTGAGAATTATAAAGCTACAGTTTGAATTAAAGCAAAAGAGGAAGGAAAGCTGAAAAAAGTGTTCCGCTGTAGTCCCATTTTAAGTATTTATCAATCACTCCAGACCATAAATAGGACTATACAGGATTGATACATTTGAGTAGGATTATGCTGATTTGAGAATATTGTTTAAATCCGGAGTTATAATGGCTTAATAACCTAGAGGAAGAACAACACCTTCATGATAATTAAATGCAAGAGGAAGAGGGATTTTTAAAGCAGACGTACATAATTTTACTGCAAGTTTCATACAACCATCCCTATGTGGGTGAAATTATTTAGTAGAGGGTCAAATTGGTACAAATCCAAGAAGTAGTTTAAAAATAACTAGTCACTAAGAAAGTAATAATGTGGACAATTATTCCAAAATATTCAATTCAAATATATATTATGTCCCAGTCAAAAACATGGGAAGTGTGTTTCTAATTTGTCAGATTTTTAAGATTACTCACAGAAGCCCCTTCACCATTAAAATTTACATTATAATGATTCTTGGGTACTTTTAACCTTGGAGGAAAGACTTCATTGGAACCTGAAAGAAAACCTGAAGAGGAGAAATAACTCACCATTTCAACAGTTTTGCCAAATGAAATGATACGATCAAGAACAGATCAGTTATATTGGTAAAGAGGAATTCTGCTATTCAACATTATTCTTAACTTGCACACATATACCCTTCCTTCTTATTCACTTCAGTGCCCAGCAAAATCATATAAAGATGGGGACGGAATTTGCTGAAAAACTGTAGATTTAGGTACTACTTTTGGGGACCCAATCCAAAATAGTTGGAATATTTTATAGAATGAACAGAATGAAATATACGGAAAGAAAAACTAAGTCTTCTCAGTTATCACCTAAAGAATCTTTGTATTTTAATAAAAGGGTTATGAACTCAGGGGCTGAAAAGAAAAACTTGTTACCGCTTAGAGTGCTAAACTGACTGGAAGTTAGTTCATTTGAAAAATCTTTGGAATGAGGTTTCTGAGAAATGCAGAGGTCTGAGGAGAACCTTCTAGACTGTTAAATGGAGTACATGTACTACATAGACTTCTGAAATGCCATCTGAAGAACATCAGTAAGAATTATGCTATGGAATTTTAGAAAAATCTCTTGTGGGGAATATGGTGAAAGCTACTTCTGTAGATATGAAAGTTCATGCCCTTCAAACCTGATACTAGTTCTTTAAAGCACCTTTCCATAAAACTGCAGGAGGCTAGACATTAAAACAGGCTGATTTACTCATCTGGTCATCACATATACCAGTATGGTTTTTTGCTCTTCACAGGGCTTTTAATACAGTCCCAGAGTTCCCCAGCTTGATCTACCTTCTCAATTTTAAAATGAATGAAACTGAGGATAGACAATCCATGGAGAAATTGTACTGATAAATACGGATTACATGTAAATTACTGGCAGGCTACTAGAATAAATTCATTGCAAAAATCAATGCTGTCAAGGATAAATTACAAATAAATATTTATGACTATATATTTAGGATGGCTCCTTTATCAAGTTCTACTTAAAGTCCCAAGAAGCAAACAGGGAATGCGATGGACCCAAGAGCATGTGTTTTTTCCAAATAGCCTGTGGACAGTATGTATTGTTCTACAGCTTATTGTTTAGAAGGGAAGTGAAAAGAGAAATGCAGCAATAATGTTATTTTAATACAAATAAAGTATGTGAATGTAGGTCTCCAGGATTCATGAGGACTTAAGCTGTCATGAATTCAGCTGAAACAACCATGGTGTGACCCCACAGCCTAAATTTTGCTATGAGTTTTTGTAGTATTATATTCTTTGGTCCTTTAGTTTACTTTTTCTTGGTTTCTGAAACAGCAGAAGACACTGCAGAAAATCCCTTCGGGGTTGTTCAGAGGTCTCATTACCTTTCATCCATGAAATGTTATTGATGCTTAGTCTTAACAAGTATATTGAAGAAATGGAGTGGGGAGAAAGCACAAAAGAGTTGTTAGTGTGGAAAAAGTACCTTCAAAAGGTAATTGACAGCACAGATTGAACAGGATCAGTGTGTGTATTCTCATTTGCTTGTAGAAGAAGGCTGACAGAGATCTCTGAGAACACCATGAAGTTCAATAAGCTCACCAGGGAATATTCTAAACAGCTAATGATGAAAAAGCAAGCAATAGCTCAGGGACACCTCTGCCTATAAGAACTTTAGTGTCTAATGAATGAGAAAGGTGGGTATCAAGGTTTAGGATTCCCAGGGGTGGTAGTGAACCTGCATCATTACAAGTAACAGGTGTACAGGCTCTCCAGGCCTGAGAATTCATTTTCAAAGGGTAAAAGAACCTAGAATTCAACATGTAAATTTTGCTGATGAAGAAGCATGATGAATAACGCATGAAAACTTAACAGATTATAGTTTATTTTAAATATTTGAGTAATAGTTCCCAGTTTAATTTATATTTAAACAGACTACTTATCCTGTTTAAAATAGCTTTTAGTTATCGAACCACAACTACTTTTACAAATATCACAAGTACCAAGAACCTTAAAACTTGAAGAACCCCCACCAAGAACAAGGATAGAATAAATGTACACTATGTCAAAATAAATGAATACTGTTTTCAGAGACAGTGCTTTCAAAAAAGTCAGTAAGTCGGAGTTTTTTTAGTACTACAATCCATTAAAACATCACGAGTTCTGTACTAAAGTTTAAACTTCGATCAAAACCAGACTACTTTATCAGTAAACAGCAACAAAATTTGATTTCTATTAACCACTATTGACCAAAAAGTCTTAAAGTATGAAATTTTACAATATTTTAAATAGCTTAAATTTTAATAGTCTCAAATCTCAGTAATTCATGTTCCTATAAATACACTGCTTTGCTTCAGACATCAAGTATTTATTAGCAGTGTAGCAATGCATACATCATTGAAAATCTATCAGCGTGGCTCCGAATAATTTAGGTTAGATAAATACTGCTCAAGAGCCAGCAGGAAAAAGCATTTTTTCATGGATCAAAAAGAGAACAGATTTTTAACAATAATTTCTCAATGGGAATGTTGTAGTAGTTTAAAAGAAAAAAAGAAAAGAAAAAAATGTTAGGACCAGAATAATTCTCCATCAGATAAAATTAAGAAAGGTCAACCTTTCCTCTGAAAAGTTTCAAATGTGCCTTTAGCCTTGCAATGTAAAGTTTAAAGACAATCCTATACAGACTCAGTACAAAGAGTACTGTTCTATTTTTCAAAAATAGGAGGAAATAAATGACACTGTTTAATGTAAACTGCATCTTTTGCAAGAATAAATCTCCAAGAGTAAAATTTAGAATATTTAAACCCGTTTTCTTCCTAGACTCTATTTCAAAAAGATTTTTAAATTTAAATCCTTAAAAAAGAGTTTCAGTATAAAATCTAATCCTATTAAAGATGTTCTTAAACGAGAATGACTGTCATGTAACTTCTAGTTCACCTGAAATGCCATGGAAAACATATCATTAACACATAGCACATATTAAAGACTTTTTTCCTTCACTTACAAACCCACCCACAATTCTCAAGATTTCATCAAACACTGATTACCTTTTTCCAGAATAATGCCGTGCAGATCGCACTTTTTGCATACAAACATGATTAACACTCTGCTCAATTAATGCAAAAAAAATGGGTGAGAATTATCAAAATGCTCAACCTGCATTTTTCCTTTATGCATCTTATTCTCCACAGCATTCACACACTGCAGGCAGAGATCACTCTCAAGACACAATAAATCTTAACTTCCAATGACATCACTATATCAACACACATTTTCTTGTAAGGAAAGCAAAAGCATAATACTCAATTGTCAATTTAAAATCTATTTTCTTTAACCCAGTACTGGCTTACCGTAGGAGATTTGCTCATTTTGTATAAGTACAAATGCTAAATTTTATTTGTTACTCACAAGGCAAAACTTAAGGGAAAATAAATAAAAAACAATTCACACGACAATGAAGTGAAACTACTTTTCAATGCACTATTTGCGTTAAGTTGAGTTTTCCCACTTCCAGGAAAAGAACATCTACGAACCAAGATGTTGAAATAAAGCAGACCTGGATTTTCCTGAAGTCTAGAAGTCATTTTCTTTTAACGTTTATTTATAATTGCAAATGGTGGCAAGGACAGAAGATCAGAATATTGAACATCAAGCAGTAAGGTTAAAAATGCCTTTTTGTTGACTCAAATAGGCACACAGAGAATATTTAAAATATGAACTTAATTCCAGTGTTAATTGAAATGAAAACTATTTTTGTGCCAGAATTAGTAGAATGATTTTATAGTGAAGGTCAAATAGGCTAAGGTGAAGATGTTCTGAACAAACAGCAAAAGACTTTTGTTTTGCTTTGAAAGAAATGGCTAATAAAAAGTTCTCCAAACTTACTGATTTTTTGTTTTCCTTTTTTTCTTTTACGGTAGCTTTATTCAGTAGAGAGTGGCAAGTTGCCTACAGAACAGAGATGAGCACAAACAAGTCACAGCACCAACTACATACAGCAACAAAAAACAATGTTGACTTGTACATAAAATTACACAATAAAATGTAACAAACATAACAAAAAATGAAATATATAAACTAAAGTTTGATGGAGTTTTTATTCCACATACTTATTTTACTACATCTTATTCACAAAGCACTAAATACAATGCAAGCAAATGTTGGGTTTCAATCATTTCTACTATTTCTGGCTAGGTTAAAAGTCAAACTGCTTAAATTTGCTTATGATAAACAATATCAGGCATAAATTAGTATATTCAGCTTTCAAAACATGTTTTGCCATACCCCCAAATATTTTTTAAATAGCATATTTCAAAAGTTTAACTTTTAGAAGGTCTACATCATTTTTTAAAATAATTTTTAGATTTAAATCTTCTCAAGTTTCTCTGTGTGTCCTTCAAATTTAGTTTAATGTATGATTCATATTCATAATTTTCTCATCTTAATGTAATTGGACCACAATCATGGTTTAAATTATTTTCATGGGTGCACAATATGGCACAAAGTTTCTGTAAATAAAGACTGAGAAAACCAGCAGGTCTTTGCAGAAACTGCTACAGATTTAAAATTCAAGAGCTTTGACTAGACTATGTCTATTTTTGAAATTCATCCCTGGTCAAAAGGGCCAGCCCAAGGCCTGTGCACCACCTCACACTGTGATTTAAGTCAGACAGTAGAACGCAGACCTTCTGTGCTGTTCCCTCTGCACAGAGGTGAACTTCACCCGTGAGGATAAAAGCCATGTCCTCCACATTAGCCGAAAATAACTATTTTGAATAAAGCAGCAGTAACCATCAATACAGATTACAATAAAATAGCATTAAGGAGGAAACAGGTGCCATACTAAAATTTGGCATTTTGTTACAAGGAAGCTTACAAGACACTCTTTTTAAAAAAAACAAAAACAAAAAAAACCCACCCACAAGTCAGAATTTGGGTAGATACTAGAGCCCTGCATGGGATTATTTTTAATACCGCTCCCGGCCTGCCCCACAAGACCCATTCCCACCTATTATAGCAGCTGGTCCTACAGGATCTGCAGGATCCCATCCCACAATACAGACTCCCACTCCTTCCCGCTATTATGGTGGTAGGTCCTGTAGGATCCCAGTCCCACTGCAGGGCTCTACACTAGTTCCGTGCAGGGCTCTGGCAGATACCATAAAGTCTGTGTAACAGCCTACAAAATAAAAATGGTGGAAATTTACAGAAAAGTTTTCATCTCCAATCTGCTTCACATTTACCTTCTAGCACAGTGGTTCAACCCATGGGCCACTTGCTATCCAACCAGCACACAGCTGCGGCCCATGTGACATCCTCAGGGCCATACAGGTAGTATACATATCTTATGTGGATGTAGCCCACAAAACAGAGCTCCATACGTGGCCCACAATGGTAAATAGGTTGAGAACCACTGTTCTAGCACGTACGATCAGTTCAGCACAAAATCCACCTACTAATAAAACTAGTTTCACACTGCTGAATCTGGTATAACGGCAATTCACAACAAAAAAGCTATGACAAGATCAGCTGAAATTTCTATTCTATTTACTAAAAAGAAATTTTAATGCTAATCTCAGAAATAGATACTGCCACACACACTGTGCATTAGGGAATAAATTTCTGTAGCAAACCAGAATCCCATCCTCATGTTAACAAAAAACACAGGTCTCTTTATACAAACCAAACAGTGCTTTTTGGTAATGGTATGTTGACTGAGTTTGTTCTTGGCTTCCTATCTTGCACAACATACGGAATAAGTTACCTGAAAATGAGTGAGCATGTGTACTAACCATTGCAATAACCAGAGGCTTAACTATTAGTTACATGTTGGTGATTTACACAAGGAAATACCTCTTATCATGAATTCTATTCGCACTACCCGAAGTGCTGTTCAGTGTGGTCCTGACTACCCAAATTAAATCTGTTTTAATGAGATTGTTGCATTAACTGAAAGCAATTCATTTTCAGAATCAATTCTGATTAGTATTTCCTTCACATCCATTTATAAGCCCCCCCAAAATACTGCAAAATTAGTCTCATTTGCAAGATTGAATACACTTCATGCTGGGAGATGGCAGATTCCCTTAGGGATTTTTATGAGGTTGCTTAAAAGAACTGTTTTACTCTTTCCCAGCCAAAATTATTGTATATGGGGGCTGTATGTTATATATGAACCACAGCGTTCTAAAAGTAGAGTTATATAATGCAAAATAAAGAATGACAATTCAGACATAATTCTCATTTCTTTAGTCTTGGCCACCATCTTCAAATTTCTCTAGTACTTGAATGTAGGGAAATAAGCTAATGAATGTTTTGATAAACCAAACGTGGCATAAAGAGGAGAAAGTAGGAGACAATGGGCAAAGAAATGCAAATAAAAGGCTATTCACAACAAATTCAAAATCAAGCCTTATTTACAGCAGGCTGAAGATAGCAGACTGTTCAAAGACCTCAAGTACTCCTCAATTGCCAGATGAAAACTAGTTTATTTTAGTATTGTATTTTTCCAGTTAATCTCATTTGTACTTTTTTGGCAAAGTCCAATGAGACACTTGGTTCCAAGAGCAACCTAGTTGGTACATAAATGCTTCAAAAGGTGAGAAGTAAAAATGTATCTTAGCAGTCCTCTGTAGGATTTTCTTTGGCAATATCTCAATGTATATGTTCCAGTAGCCATGGAATTGAACTAAAAAACTTCTGTACACAAATAAATGTAACTGTTAGAAATAGGTTTGAAAATATTCTATCTCAACAAATTTTGCTAAGTAATAGCATATAAGAAACTAGCTCAGACAAAGAGACAGAACCTAGACCAGAGGAAATAACATCAAGTAACTGAAGCAATACTCAAGGTTTTATCTAAAGTTGTCAGTCGATAATGTTAAAAACACCCCCGCACATCATCCATGAAGCAGTATTTGTTTCATCTTGAAAGGAAACCTGCCTGTCATCCCCTCAAGCCCACTGGATGCAACTTCCTAAAACCACCCTTAGATGGAGAGAAAATGAACGATCAGACTATTTTATATCACAGGCACAAGCTATTTTTGTAGATCTAGACCCATGTAAAAGAGAGTGTTGATTAGAGGTATCTTTCAATGACTTGACTGTGAAATTGATGTATTTCTCTTTATTCCCCTTATTTGGCATTTTGTACTTGAAGACCTGTGATTAAAAAGTTAAAAAATAATCTCTGCTCAACTTGTTTTGGATATCTAATAATCTTCAGGAATTCAAGAAGAGTCCTATATTTTCAATCAGCACCAAAAACAATGCATTGTTTGTAGAGTACTCATCTTAAAAGCCAAAAAAGTTACATTTATAGAAGGAATATTTAGTGGGTAGAAAACAACAATGCAGTAGTTCTGGTCTACCCTGGTATGGGTAATTCTTTTATAACACACAAATAGCTCAGGAAAGTGTGTTCTCCCAGAACTTAAGACAGAATTACTTGCTATGGAAAAGTATATTTTTCTCTTTTCCATACTGAAATGCATGCTGCCAAGCAGGATTGATTCTTTGCTGTATTGGCTTCAACACAAAAGTAATTGCAGATGGGGTCTCTGTTTTTGCATCTTATTCCTTACTTGCACCTGGATTTTTTGCATCCCACCTTTAAAATTAAACTTGGATACCACTCAGATGTGGTACCACTCAGGGATCACCAAATGAAATTAATAGGTAGCACCTTTAAAACAAACAAAAGGAAGTGTTTCTTCACACAATGCACAGTCAACCTGTGGAACTCTTTGCCAGAGGATGTTGTGAAGGTCAAGACTGTAACAGCGTTCAAAAAAACAACTAGATAAATTCATGGAGGATAGGTCCATCAATGGCTATTAGCCAGGATGGGCAGGGATGGTGTCCTAGCCTCGGATTGCCAGAAGCTGGGAATGAGCAACAGGCGATGGATCACTTGATAATTACTGTTCATTCCCTCTGGGGCACATGGCATTGGCCACTGTTGGAAGACTGGATACTGGGCCAGATGGACCTTTGATCTGACCCAGTATGGCCGTTCTTAGGTGCAGAACATATGCTGCACCACCCCCATTTTAAGGTTACCAGTGTCCTACCTGCCAATAGATGAACTTAAAACTTTCCCTCCTTTTACAATATATAGTTTCATAATAGAGAATGCTTTTATATGATTAAGTATAAGAGCTTAGAGAAATCTTTCAGAAAGTGCTCGATGAGAGAGCATAGTACATGTGGGACAAAGGAATAAAGACTGAATGTTGCATTGGCTTGGCTCTCTCTATACTCACAGACACAACACTTCCTGAGTCCGCATGTTTTACTAGCTTCAAGAGTAAGTCCTAAGACAACTCTCTACTAACATATTGCCATTAACATTTCGGGATATATGCTGCTTGAGACAATCTAAATTTAAACTTACTGATGCAACATCAACTTGGAATTTAGACGTTATTTTAAAATGACAGGAGTCAACTAAGAGCTTCTACTAAAATCAATAGAAAACTTGCATAAAATAGAGTTATATATCACAGTTTGAGAAACCCTCAAACTGTGAGGCTTGTATGATATTTTCCATTTTAACCAGCTTCACAATAAAGTGAGCTGAAGAACATTTTAAACCGTTAGTTCTGTTCATTCGTATCTGATGAATAATATTTCTGCAGAACTAACGTGGATAATAGTTTTTATACGTTTTTTACTGAAACAGAAAAACAGTTACGTTTTACTTCAAAGATAACAGTTTGTGCACTTACTGTACTTAAAGTAGAGGACTGAAGACAACTATTTAAATTCAGGGACCAAGCAGGCTTTTTAATAGCTCTTGTATTTATGCAGCTAACACATATGTAGCTAATACCTATGATCTTTTTAAAGATCGATGGATGGATAATTATACTATTATGTAGAGCAAACCATCTATTAGTTGAATGGATTTTATACAGTGGAAGTCACTCCAGGTACAGAAAGTAAATGCGCATATTGCCATTAAATTCAAAACACTTGTTTAATCTTCCTCCACACTTTCCCTCTTTGCTGCCCTCACCCTCAAAGGCTCCACACTGTACACTTCTGGCAAGAACAGCTGCCCTCTTACCTCCGCAGCTAACCAATGCTGTGCCTTCAGCTCCTAGTAGAGGTATTAGAGCAAGACAAGATGACCCCACCCTTATTAGCTCAGGGTGCTCAGCTGTGAATTCAAAGTGGCATTACCACAGGACTGCCAGGCCAGCCCCATAAACACAGTTCATTCCCTAGGCTAAGATTATGTATGCTGAATTTCAGCTTGGAGGATTAATTACATAAATCCTATAAAACAGTTTTAAGAACGAAATGGTCATAGCACTTTACTATTGGCCCAAGGCATGAAATAACAGTTTTCAACCAGAAATTCTGACCTTTACAATCTCTACAACAAAACTTAGGGTTTAAAGATTTAAACCCTAACTGTGGGCATACCTGGTACAGACAATGGCACACGCTGCGAAGCTGGGGTGGAAACTCAGAAGAGGAATTAATGATTGCATGGAAGAATTTCTCGGTCATCTGCAGGAGACTCCGTTGGTTGGCTTCAAGACTTTCTGCATGCTCCAATCTGCAACAGACCCATACATATGACAATCTTTCAAAATGTTACCATTCAAAAAACATACAAGTTGCTCTTATATGTTCGATAGCAGCCATGTTTCAGTGTAACATTACTAGCAACCTTGTTGACTAACGACCTACCAATAGAGACATCTGCACAACAGATTTTACCTAAGAGGCAGAATGAGTTGAACGAAGTAGTTCACAAATATCAGGCCATTTTACAGCTTTGTAAAATAAATCATGATAATGGAATTCTCCTCCATCACTACCCTTAACAGCCATGCACACAGTTTAGGGTCTCACATACCCATGGAGGATGAGAAGTCCAGCAACTGTATAATAAAGTTGAGAACATCTCCAACAAGACAGGTATTGTTTGTGCCTTAAGATCCGCATACGTAACAGGTTTTGTCAGGGTCATGGTTTTATTGAAAGTTCAAGCAGTTACTGAGGTAGCCATAGATAGGTATATTTCATGCAGGTAGAAGGGATATTTATAAATGTGGCCATTTATCACTTCCCAAAGTCAAACATATGGATACAAGCACAGAAAAGGAAGCTTATGTTTTGAGAAAGCTATTTTAGCTAGTGTAAAATAAAAAAAAGGGAGAGACTTGCAGAACAGAGTTAGAAAAAAAAGCAACTGCAAAATAATCTAACCATTTAGTATATATTCTGAGGAGATATGGGAGAAATCAGGACAAAGTAGGCCATATAAAAAGAAAAACTTTCGTAGTTGAGCAACTGGTTTACTGGCTTAGAGCAAATCATCTGCAGAGCTATGGGCAAGAGTCACATAGCAGGCCAGATTCGTATGGTCCATATTCAGGTATGGCATTGGCCAATGGCCATGCTGCCAAGGTGGCACTGTAGAAGTCGACGCAGCATCCAGTGACCAATCGCGCTGGTGATGCCTCGGCAAGGGGCTAACCTACCCTTCCGTGCCAGAGGAATCCCCTTGCGGTGACCACGGTGGAGCCATCAACGCCTGCGTTTGTCATCTGACCGATGCCACTGGAGACCAGCGCTTCGAATGGTACCGGTGCTGGGGGGACCGGTACTGCAATGGAGATCACTCCCGCGGAGCGAGTGATGGGGACCTATGCCAAGAAGACGACCAGCGGGAGGGTGAACAGTGCTGGTAATACAGAGACCAGCAACTCCCCCAGGCGACCTGCGTTAAAGAGGGCAGAGTCCGCGAACGCGGTGCCGGTGATTTAGGGTGAGCCCCTGAGGGCCTGGACTGCGAAGCCGTAGATCTGTGGCATGGAGTCGGAGAGTATTGCCTCGGTTCAGGAGACAGGCGGTGCTCACCTGCCTCTGGGGGGTCTTGGCGACTAGCCTGCACTTGTAGGGAGCCTTTGCAACTCCCTGGGGCACGCGCGGTGCCAGCAGCGCTGGTAGAGGCCTCTGCTCTCTATGCGCCGGGAGAGCCTGGGAAGGCACTGATCCCGCCACAAGTCTGCGTCCCCAGCTGCTCCTTGGAGTTGCCAGTGGATCCTTTGGGGGACTAAGGGCCCTGACTGGGGAGACACGTCCATGTGGCTCCAATGTGGGCGGGCGGCCCGAACTGGCTCCTTTGCCCGATGGCCTTTCTTCCCTGGTGCTGGAGAGCCTTGTTTCTTGGTCTTCTTCCTGGGCACGGCAACAGAGAGCAGTGCCGGGGGTGTGCTACGCACTGAGACAGAGGTACTAGCAGTGAAGTCCAGCTGGGATGGCTCGGAAGCTGGTCGGAGGGCAGCTTCCATGAGGGGAGCCCTCAAACGGATGTTGTGCTCCGTCTGAGTCCTGTGTCGAAAATGTTTACAGATACGACTCCTGTCCTTCACACATGATTCCCCTAAGCACTTGAGGCAACTGCTGTGGGGGTCACTAACAGGCATAGGCCTGTTGCAGTCTGAGCAGGGCTTAAACCCCAAAGGACCAGGGCATGCCCCGCCTGGGGCTAAATCCTCGATGGGACTCTAACTTTAACTACATTTAACAATTACTTAACACTAACTTCTATAAACAAGCTATTTACAAGGCCCTAAGACTCAAAGTAGAAGAGACGAAACCGCTAGCCCTTGCTATGCAAGGGAAGGTGCTCCGACTAACCACCATGGGTGGTAAGAAGGAACCGAGTGGGCATAGGGCTGGCAGTGCCCGATATACCGACACATGTGCGCGGTACTCAAGGGGGTGCCAGAGCCGACCCTACAGATACCACTAGGGCAAAAATCTCTGACGACTACGCACGGGGCACACACACACCTAGAATGGAGTCGACATGAGCAAGCACTCTAAGAAAAAAAAAAATCAATCCTGTCAAATTAGTGTGGATGGGAAACAGGCTTATAAATAATGATGATATTTTTTTTCACATTTCAAACCTTGTAGGATCCACCTCAAAGCTGACATGTTGCCATTCAGAGGATGTGATCACAGTCCTCAGTAAAGGTTCCAGGAGCTTCTGCAGATATGTAGCACCATATACCTATGGAGAAAATACATCAGAATGTGCGGCCAGGCCAGCATAATTCAAAGCACAAAAATATTTTCAAATACTGAGTATGTCAAGCTTTATACACTAATTCTATTTTGTCCTACATCTGATTATGTTTGTACAAGCAATGAATCTTAAAATATATTCTCTAAGATTATATAGTTCTCCTAGCCAGAATGCTACACACACAAGCAAACATATGCTTAAGAAATGTGAAAAGTACTTAGAATTATCACTTTCCTGTCTGAGAAGTTTATGCACAAATGCTATTAAGTACTATATTAAACTTTTGAAGTATATCAAATTAAAGCAAGTAAACAAGCTTTCAAAATAGTACAATAAGAAAAACATGCGAATACAAGTCACTACCTCTCTCATTTATAACAGGTTTTTTTAAAGACTGCATACTCCTAACTTAAAAGCTATTGACTACCTACCCAAAAAGATACCAAGTTCATCATCACTGCTTTATTCGTAGAAGTATCTATGCAATTTGGGTACCAAATGCTTATTTTCGTATGAATTGAATGCACAGAAGGAGGAAATATTTCTTGAACAAGTTAAGGACAGAGACTATTCCACAGCTTTTTAAATAAGATGGCTGATAAAACAGCTACCAGTTAAAATAACTTTCGCATCATCTTTGACTTGATAAACAGGTCTTACATTGATCAGATTAGGGCACAGGACAGAATCATGTAAAGTTAATATTTGTACTTCATAGGATCATTTCTGGAATGCAAAGTTATAACTGAGTTCTACAATTATTTTCATAAATGATTCCTCCTAAATAACTAATTAAAGCAGAAGTTATCAAATGTTGTAAGCCTCTTTAAAAACAGATGGGACTCCTGCTTAGCCTACATCAATTCAATGCCCCCATCTCAGTTTACCTAGTTCCTAACAAGGCCTTAAACTGGAATTCAGTTTATTTGAAGAAAGGCCAGACTTTGTTTCCCATCTCTGTGAGGACAGGGAGAAAGACACCTTCTGCAAAAAGAAAAGGAGTACTTGTGGCACCTTAGAGACGAACACATTTATTTGAGCATAAGCTTTCGTGAGCTACAGCTCACTTCATTGGAAATTAGCCTCTTGGGAGCAGCCTTCCAATTCTTCAGTAAGCTAGATCTGCATTCTAGAATCACCCATCTGATTGCCTGGGCAGACTTCAACTAAACCAACTTAAAATACATTTTAATATTCTGACTAGGACTGAAGACTGCAGTGACTGCCTAACAGATCCTAAAATATTAGAAGATGGATAAGAAGAGCGTTAGCTAGTCCAACCACTTGCATCAAATAGGAAACAATTATACTCTACCTGCATTTAACGAACATTGACTTGAATGTGTCTACTAAGTCTGCTATAAATACTTCTATTATGCAAACTTTTCCATTACGGTATTTAACTTCCACCCTGGTAGCTCTGAAACAGATGAACCCTGCAGAATGAACACTGGGCTCCCTGGAAACTTTCAAGGCAGCCTCCAGATTAAAGTGTGAACTAAAGAGGGTGTGTCATGAAGTCACCAAAAAAGTTTTGCCCCACCACCCCATCCCAAATCAGGCCTCGGCATGGAAGGTCTCCAAGGATTAGACACCATAAGTGTTTATAAAAAAAGAACTGCATGGCATCTTGATGAACTTTCAAGAATTGTCTGTGACTGTGTAGACAAATACAGCCATCAAGTTATAGTTTGCACTCTCCAGGCATCAGAACTATCTTATTTTCAATTATCTATTATCTATCTAAACTCAGAGTTTAATGTAATCCAACTGCAGTTTCACATTTCTGAGTTAATACATTTTTTCCTGTTAGTCTGTCACTCTTCAAAAGAGTTTTATAAACAGGAACCTAAGCTCATACAACTTACCTTAAAACAGAAAGTCATTATTTTACTGGCCAAGCTATTTCCCCTGAACAGAGTCTGCATGGAATCTGCCAGTTCCACTTCCTTAGAAAACATGTTCCAAAGCAGCTGGTAGAGCAAGTGCCGGGAGTCAAAGAGGGTGACCAGGACACGAGCTAGTTCATCCTTAGGGAACAGAAATAAAGAGGTTAGTGTGTCACAGCAGTAAAGAGGCTGGATTGTGAAAACCTCCCCAAACATGTCTAATGTAAATTGTGCTAGAAAAAGATGTCAGTGACAATTTGCCTCTCAAGTATTCTAGCTTACGCTAAATATTTTCTTCTATTTAGTAGTTTGTCCTGTTTTGAAATATTTGACCACATTAAAATTTGTATAGCACAGGCTGAAACATGGTCTAGAATGTTTCAGCCTGTGCTACACAAATTTTAATGTGGTCAAATATTTCAAAAAAGGACAAACTACTAAACAGAAGAAAATATTTAGCGTAAGCTAGAATACTTGAGAGGCAAATTGTCCCGTTAAGTCTTGCAAGTAAACCTTAAAGTGTGCTCATCCCACTCCCCCACTTCTAATTTTATTTCTAAATCTCTCCTCGAGTACCCCACCAGATCATGTTATACTGGTAGGTTCTTTAATATGTTCCTAAAACCATCTCACTTGTGAGCCTATGATGAACCAAGGTGGAAGACTAATTGATTCACCCACTGTATAAACAGACCACAGACAGATCAGGGAAAAAGCACATTAGGTTACCAAAACACAGGCCTACTCTGGTATTACAGTACATATACCCAACAGTCCCCACACCGAGCAACATTAAAAGGACAAGAAAAAACTATTTTACCATAACAGGCTAACAATTACTGTTTCAACTATAATTTTAAAATATACCACAATATCTTAGTTTAGACTAAAGCTCTCAGCAAAGTAGACCCAATCACAGTTGTAGAATCCTCTGAGAAAAAGGTCATGTATTACAACACAGGCCCTAACAGGGTAGCCTCAACTCTTCGTTTCTTTAGTCAACTTTTGTTTCAACATTATCATTAAATTGGAAGAGCAGTAAATTTAATTCCAAGTCTTATGTAAGACTTTTTGAAGGAGTTAAGCAGGTTACATCTTACGAAACAAAATGCACTCGGGGTTAACAAATATCGTGTAACTGGATGTGTGAATCAACTTACCCACTGCGAACAAGGCACCACATTGGCCAATGCCATAGCAATAGGAAGCTCTCCTTGGTCACCCATCATAGTGACCAATTCCACCAATCTCTCAAACCGATCTGCTAGTACAGTTTCTGCTAGCGTATCAAACTCTGTACCCTGCTGTAGAATTTTGGTGAGGACTTCCATAAATGTAGCTCTTGTTTGGAGATCTTTATGATAACCTAAGCCTAACAAGATAGTAACAAAATAAAGACTTGAGTCACAAAGTCATGTACTTCTTAATTAAGGCTCAAGCCTTCGTATGTGAATCATAAACAGTTGTTTCTAACTACTTTACCTATTGAGTGCATAAGGCCACTGTCCACATTAGCATTGAGTAAGTTTGACATAGCAAGAACAGTGCAGTGTCGCAATGAAGCCAGTCTTCGAGACATTCCACGTTTCCTGCCACCTGTTTGTGCACTTTCATCTTCAACTTCACTACAGTCATTTAGAAGGTTCATAAATAGAGTGAAATATCTAAAACAAAAACAACATTTGTAGATCTGGATAAGTGAGACTTTGTTTAAAAAAAAAAAAGAGTCAGTCTTCCAGCAGAATGGTCTAGGAAGTAAAATAGAATGACTCTGTTGTACACCTCCCAGAAATATAAGTTAGACTTGCTCTGGGTATTTTTCTCTTTTTTTGTTTTCTTTTGTGTTTTACTGTGATTATTATCATCATTTACAGCTTCTAAAGAATGTATGGTGAGAGTGGGAAGGCAGTATCACAAAGCCTGCATGGAGAATTCCTCAGACCCAGCAACTGAATTTCATGGGATTGCTTTTCTAAAAGTTGGCATATTCTTCCATTCATAAAATTAAAATTGAAACAAGATAATTCTGTGAAATAAGCATATACACACGCTTGGAGAAAACAAAGTTACATTTAATGACTGCTTTCCAAATATTTTTACTTTTACAAACTGAAGTGTTTGCTTAAACCTATGAGGGAGATTCGCAAATTCAGAGGATATACTGAGGCAACTCCCTGAATAAAATTAACCCTTGCAAGATTAAGAAGAATTTGCTTCATAATAAACACAGAATAATGTATCTGCCTTAAATTATAGTAGAATTGAAATAGTTTGAAAATGACTATTTACTTAAGAAATAATTGGGATTTGGCTTCCATCAGTTCAACACCATCTCCTTCTTCAGGCTGTAGTGGAAGCCCAGCAAGAAGAGAGACCACTGCTTCCATACTTGCTTGGTCTAGATCTCTGAATCAAAAATGAAACAGAGTTAAATTAAATAGGGCCAGTGTCTTAGTCTAAAAACCTTACTATGCCTACTAAAAATCTAAGTCTAATTTATAAGATACTTACGGATCATATTATAAGCATGATCACTCTTTCTGCAGTTCTCAGAATGACATTAGCTTTGGTCACAGTTCATGGCAAGTCCAAATGAAATGACTCTCATTCATAACGTTAAAGGTGAACTGAATTTTTTTTTTTTAAATCTTCAACCATTTGTTTAAAAAAATGTAAGTTTAATCTTAAAAATGACAGTTACATAGTTTAAACAAACTGTTAAGTTAATTCCTCTTACTTGCCAAAACTGAAGTTCAGAGCTCTGCATTTTCCTTTAGGTTGTAAGACATGTAGCCTATGTTCTGTTTCAAGGTGTACAGTCATCAAGTAACAAGAGAAACAGAACCTGAACATGGGTCTTGATAAGCAAAAACCCTTGAACAATACAATGAAGTTTTCTTTTCAAAGGAAGCCTTGAACATGTATTGCCTTTATACTAAAATAGTCAAAAGAAGTTTAAACATTTTATCGTATTACATATCACCTTTAGCAGATGAGGGTTTCTCTACAAAAATGTTTAAGGCTGGATCTGCAAAAGGATTTAGGTGCATAACTTCCACTTTAGATGTCTAACTCCCAGAATCTGGCTGCATTCGGATTCGCAAAGCACCTCTCCCAGGAAGAGGGGTGGAGCTTAGTACACACCCCTGTGGCTGGCATCTCCAATTAGCTCCTTGGGCAAGGAGCTGCCTCCCGTATTGTTTTTTGTGAATCCCATTCTCAGGCACCTCTCTCTCCCTGTTCACAGAAAAGAGAGCCTAGATGCTGACACTCAGGTTCTGAATGCAAGTGATTTTCTTAGGCACCTAAATTCATTGTGAATCTAGCCCCAGCGTGACTCTACTCTGCACTAGTCTGCATGGACCCTGCTGATTCGCGGTAACAGTTCGTTGATGTGCTCTCATCTACTACCACTTGAAAGAGGGCTAGATGAAAGCCCATTAACTAATTGTTAATATGTCAGCAGTGTCCACACAGTTAGTCCACGGAAGGCTTGTGAGGGGCAGGTTCACACCCCAGCTTTGCCATGAACTAAATGGTCACATGCACAAGCCCTGAGACCCTTTAGAAGTGCGATGCCTAGCTTGTATCTATTTCTGAATCAGCATGCTAAAAAGCTGCGGTAGCATGGCCAGCAGCAGCAGCGCTATCGTGCCAGCTTATGCGAGCTGGGAATCACACCCCCGAGCATGCAGCGTAGAGACAGCCTCAGAAAGAGTATTCTGTCAACCTCTCTCTTACCTTGTCAGGCATTTTACATCTTCATCCGTTGCCTGGTTGGACGTGCCCATAACCCAATCTGTCAGATATTCCACCATTTTGTTCCTATAAGAAATATTACAGTACAGAAAACTGAAAATATACTGTCTGAAGTTGGTGGTGCTCAAGGTGGTATTTTTAATTATTAACTTTATATTTTACAAACACATTTAAACTGCAAACCTTAACGATTAACTCAGTTTAGTAACTGTAGGGTACTGATTAAGGCTCTGATCCTGCACTGACTTCCAATAGAACCCTGCACCCATGTAGAGTCCCTACTGTCAGACTTCAAGAGGACTCTGCACAGGCATAGAGGTCCATGGTAGCAAACCCTGATGCAGGATTGAGGCCTAAATTAAATACAAAGAAACAAGAAAATGTTTTGCATGTTAGTAAAGAAGTGTCACCCCCACACCCACCTGCCCACTATACTCCACAAGAACACACTACCCCAAATAGAACCACTATAATTATTATTATGAATTATCGTTATTGGAATTACTGTTTATTTTAGTACTCACCTAAATTTCATCTCTTGGCAAAATGAAAGGTCATCTCGCCTCTCCATCATTACCTCCACTAGTTGACAGAGTTTAGTTTTTATTTGAATTGCATGTACCAAATTTCCGAGCACACGTACGTATCTGTGAAGGTCAGAATAAGTAAAACACTAAATAAACTAACTTCAAAGCATTCGGGGGGGATGACACATTTGAGGAATTTCTTCTGGTTGTCTAGAATTACACTTGTATAACCAGTCATTGCAGACCTTGACAGGTTTCAGAGTAACAGCCGTGTTAGTCTGTATTCGTAAAAAGAAAAGGAGTACTTGT
Source organism: Chelonia mydas (assembly GCF_015237465.2). Taxonomy (NCBI): domain Eukaryota; kingdom Metazoa; phylum Chordata; order Testudines; family Cheloniidae; genus Chelonia; species Chelonia mydas. Next base: position 9,201,027 of record NC_051257.2, read on the forward strand.
GGCACCTTAGAGATTAAACAGTTTATTTGAGCATGAGCTTTCGTGAGCTACAGCTCACTTCATCGGATGCATAGCATATCGTGGAAACTGCAGAAGACATTATATACACACAGAGACCATGAAACAAAACTTCCTCCCACCTCACTCCCCCGCTGGCAACAGCTTATCTAAAGTGATCCTCAAGTAGAGCCATTTCCAGCACAAATCCAGGTTTTCTCACCCTTCCCCCCCCCCCCCACCACATATACAAATTCACTCTCCTGCTGGCAACAGCCCATCCCCCTTTGAAACCCCTCTTTATAATGCGCATGATAATCAAGGTGGGTCACCTCCAGCACTAATCCAGGTTTTCTCACCCCCCCCCACCACACCCCCCCCTTTTTTCCAAAAACCACACACACAAACTCATTCTCCTGCTGGCAACAGCTCATCTTACAATGTGCACAGCAATAATCCAAGTTTAACCAGAACGTCTTGGGGGGGGTTTTGCAGGAAAAAAACAAGGGGAGACAGGCTACCTTGCATAAGACCTTGAGTGAGATTTTCCAATCTGTGACCAGTGGCTTTTAAAGCAGTTTGAGATAGCGAGTGAAGAATTTCCTCTGTGCTGGGGAAGCTGACTGAGATGGCTCTGTACCATCCTACACTGGTCCCCACTTACCCCACAGATGAAGTGAGAGGGAGATGTGTCATGAATGTTTTGGAGATAGGAAGTGAGAGAAAGGGAGGAGACGGGGAATGGCAGAGTTGATAGTTTGACTGTCTACTGGAGGACCTTACATCATGGCAAAAATCAGAGCTGCTCCCCTACAGCTTTAACTTCTGCCAGTGTCTGGGGGCTGAGAATCAGAACATTAACCAGCTTCCTACATCTCTGCTATTGCACCCAAGCAGAGCATGAAGGGGGGTGGAGACACTGCGTGATTATCTAAAAACTTACTCTGCAGAGGGGAAACAGTCAAGATTTCTTACCTGACTAGATTTAGCATCATGGTCTCTATACTAGCTTGCCCCAGATGTTCTGAGCTCCCTTCAGTATGATTATCAAGCAGGTTTTTCATTATAGCAATAGTCTGCTCTACAAATTGTGTGTTGGTCTCAGTTAACAAAACCTATAGGAAGAAGACATGGAGTCATAATTCTTAGAAGTGATGCCCAAAAATAAATGAATTAAATGTATATAGTATTAGAAAATATTTATATTACTGTAGCACTCGGCAGCAATCTAATGGACAAGTATTGTTCTGATTTACCTACTCAGAAGAATTCCAACACTTAACAGAGCTACGGTCTCAAGAAGTTTATCTAATAAAGACAGCATTTTCCCAGAATATAAATCCTATTAAGTAGGAAGATAGTTAAAAGTTAAAAAATTTAAGCATGCTAGACTAATATAGTCTGGAATCTCAAATGCAAATTAAGAATTGTATGGGCTATTCACACAATCATCATGATGCCTTCTATCACGTAATAAATAGTTCTCTGGCTCTGTGTAAAAACACAAACAAAGAGGTAGGTATCAATTTTAAATATCTATGTGAAGGGTACGATAGCTGATATGTTCAATAAGATAAAAATATGAAAACATATCCAAACATTTTACCTGTCCTTGAGAGTCAAAAAATTTGCTGATGGTATTCTTCATTTTGTTAAACAGCATTGGATAAAGTGCTGGGCTCAGTTCGAGACCCACCAGATCTTTAATATTAGTCCGTATCTGAAGTCCCACTTTCTCATGGTTACAGACCATTAGAGATAGTAATCTATCTATGAATTTGCTAACAGGAGTCTCTGCATTTCCCTCGGTGGATACCATAGATATCATGGAGCCTTTACGCTCATTGATTGGACCCATGGGTGGACTGTAAGTTGCTAATCCTGCATTGCTGCGATGCTGGAGACACACTCCTCCAAGAGCACACAAGAACCCTGTCATGTTGATCCATTCCTGCAGAGAATCTGTGTCAGACAAGTCTATGGAGCCTCCCCCACTAACATGAGACATTCGTCGCCTGACAATTGTCTTGTGAAGGCTATCAGTAACCTGGAAAAGAGTTGTTCAAAATGAGAATTACAAGCAATCATCAGCTAAAGAAAACAGACATTTTAAGTGTCATTCAGTAAAGAAATCCAATAATTTATAAATTTAAAACAATGTCAATAAAAAACTATTCAATTCTCAGGAGATTTTGCAAATCGTTACATCAAAGGCAAGTAGGTAGGAGAGTATAAACTGAAATGTATCCTTAAGTCACATTCTCTGTCAATCACTTCAAAAAAACAGACTATACTGGCTTATGATTGGTACCAATGATACATTTTTAACTCTTATTTTCAGAGTAAATGTAAGGGAGACGTGAAAATTTTTGACTTCACGTAAGCTTGAGAAACACTGATTCTGATCATGATTACTCTGTTTCCAACTATACTGTGTACTCAGTGAAGTGGGCAGAAAGGGTGAACACACCAGTATACTCCAGAGGTAATGCCCAACTCAGTATATCACTGCAGAGCGCACAGGAACAACTCATTAGCTATGGAATGAATTCAGAAGTAGCTCAAGTCACCCATATGAGGGATTGATTGAAAAGAGTGTTAAATTAAAAGTTTAAAAAATTAAAGTTAGATATAAATTAATATGGTAAACTTAAATGACTAGAAAATACAAGATTTCTGTCAGCACTTCTGATAACTGAATAGAAAGGAAGCTTCAGAATACCTGGCCATCTTCCATTTTGGTCTTTGGATAGTTGAGGATTAGTTTTGTAGCTTGTTCCCACTTTGTATGTGTATCTTCCCATGCCTAAAATACATCACATCAAGAATTTCAGGTATTTACCTCAGATTACTTCCTACAACAACACTACTGACTGCTTTCCACACAACGTATTTTCAGCTACCAATAAGAAACATTTTCATAAAGAGAACTTACTTCAGTGTTGCCTGCCGTTGGATGTTCAATGCGCCTTAATAATGCCATCACTCTTTTCTGAAGAGCTGCTCTCCCTAAGCAAGGAGTATACAGTACAATTAAATTAATCTAACAGCCATTTTTATTTTAAAATAAATCTTTGTTAGAAACAAAAGCTTGCATAAATAAAAATGAATATTCTTAAAAAAAACCCAGAAGACTTGTAAGACTTAATCACAAGCACACCAGTATTATAAAACAAATGTTTTCGGGGAAACTCTCCCCTTCACTTAAACTATCAGGTCTAGCTGTTCAAAAATTCAGTCAGTGTCCCCCTACAATACTTGAGCTTACTATTACATAAGCATTGCAGGGAGGAAGCAATCTTCAAATAAGAAAGATTTTTAGTCTTTCTACATGTAACTTCATTCATGGAAACTGCCATGAAATCACATGATTGAGACAGACTAGAGATAAGTATTACAGCATTTCACTTATACCAGGACTAGCTTTAACATTTTGAAGTATACTTTAAAGAACATAAATAATACTCGGGTAGACAAAAAGTTTGTTTAGTCTCTCCCTTCTTACCTGTAGACATCATATTGCTGACAGACGCAAACTCCATGAAGGTGTTGTAGTTTGGCAAAAAATTATGTACCGAGACTTCATCTACTCCACACCTGATATCTGCTTCCTCACAGAGATGACGGAAACAGGACATCGCAACAAGAACTGCCTCAATGTCAGGGCTCCACAGAAACATGTACAGGGCAACCTCTAATTTTGTTTGGGCTTGGCGACATATTGGAGTTCCGCTGCATCCTGCTGTACTTTCCTTGGGGGGAAATACATTTGCATATCTGGTAATATTACTTAACAGGCAATTTTCTCAAAATAGGTCTTTATCCCATTCCTCCTCCTGCAAATTATTTGTACTCCAGCAGCACCCAACAGCCTCATCTGAGATCAGGGCTCTGTTTTACCGTGTATTTGTACAGCACCCAGGATGAGACAGTCCCAGCAAAGAGTGTGGCCCAGTGGATACAGGACTGGACTCAAAGGACCTGTGTTCTATTCCTGGCTCTGCCACTGGTCTGCTTGGTGACCCTGGGCATGTGCTTTAACCCTCTGTGCCTCAGTTTCACTGCTGTAAAATGGGAATGATATATACCTCCTACATAAAGCACACTGAGATCTACTGAAGAAAAAAGGGTTATATAAGAGCTAGGTATTATAAATGGACAAGATATCTTAAGTGTGGGAGGATGGAAGTATTATCAAATGCAGGTGTGTGTAACAACTTGTTTCTCCACTAATGTGTTTTTCACCAAAATAATGCAAAAAAAAACTAAACCCCCATAAAACTATCGACATTTACTTAAACAGAAAATTTCATTAGTTTGATATCTGACGTGTGACTAGAATGTTTATATTTTCTTCATTCAGCAGTAGACTTTAGGTGGACTCTAGTAGGCCTCAGCACAGGACTGGGAGCCAAGTATTTAATCCCATCTCTAACCCGTTGTGTTCTTGAAGAAGTCACTATTTCTACCTTAAGTTACCCCCATAAATAAAAATGGGGATACTACTTATCCACCTCTCAGCAGAGTGAAAAACCAATTTATGCTTATAAACTGCTTCAAAGATTAAAATGTTTTAAGAGTTATGTACATTGTTACAGATTACCAAAAAAAGGTCATTTAAAAAAGGCAAGTTAGAAATCTTGGCTCATGACAGATTCAGTTACAACATTCTGCTCAACTTTTTCCATAACTAATTCATGGTGTAGGTGAAGAGCTGAAAACATTAGCATATAAAAGGAGCCCCTTTATTCAAACAAGGATGAAGATTTTCCTTGCCTTGTGCTTTTTTGTTTAGCATGTGTTCAGATAGCATGGAGATTTAGAAATCTGGAGTCTGAGATTTAATAAACGCAGACAAATGTGTAAACAGATTATAGTTTAGGCTCTATGAAGATGACACACCAAAATTTTAGTTTCAAAAGTTTAGTTTTAAAAATATCGCATTTACTCTAGCCATCTTAGCATAGTGACCTTGAGCAAACATCAACACCTAGCTCATGAGACATTTACGTTTAAATTCTCCTATACCCTTCGCCCCACCCACATAATGTTTAAAATACCTGAAAAGAATCTCAATATAGTAGTACAAATGTAACTGATTTTGAGGGTGGCAATGGAGTTTATTTTAAAGTATTAAGAATACAAAATGTTAATTACCATGGAAGAGTTGCCTTTCCCTTTCCTGAGGGTAGCTCCTGGAGCACAGCGCATCTCTTCATGGTCAAGAGAAAGTTGACTAGCTCCACCGCCAGAGACATCACATCCTACCCCATAAAGGAAGAGAAAATGACAGGAACTCCTATCTGATTGCTATAAAGAGAGGTAAGAAAAATAGTCAATCACCCTACTTTTATAAGGGAGAAAGGATGGGTTACAGCAGCTACACTCACGAAAGGAAAACAGCACCTCTTCCATCTTTCACCCTGGGAGGCTCCCAAAGAGCTTACAAAAATTACTCATCGTAATTGTGTCACTCACCTCTGAAATGCAGCTACCTCTGGGGTGGAATGCAGCACCTGTAATAACGCACACAGCCATACTACACAGCAGACAGGAAGTGAATACCATACCCAAGTCAAATGCAGAGGGTACTCAAGCTGAAATCTGGCCTGGAGAACGGGTCAATGCCCATATGTTTTCTAATACTGCTATTTATTTTGTCTGCTCAAGGTGGCAGAGAGTTTATTAAACTGCTTGTAAAAGCAATATAGAGGAAAGTATTAAGAGAACTATGTTGTACATATCAAACAGAGGAACAAACGCTGATTTGTAAATGCAGATGAGAAACTGACAATGGAACTTTGTAAGATCAAATATGTCACATTAAGGATAGCTTGGAAATGCTTTTTAGCACTATATAAGATATATCTTGATAGAAATCCAGCAAAGGCACCTTCCCCAGCTCAGGAAGACACTACGTATTTTCTCCACATACTTCCTTCCCTCTGGGCATCTTCATTATTTAGAATGCCTGTAGATCTTGCATAGAATGACAAAAGCAGACAGGTTTGACCTACAAGAACAATCCTTATGCCAAGCTTAAAGGCTGATGCTTTAGGTAGCAAAATTTCACACAATAGCCCACGTGAACAGGGAAGAAGATACTTCCCTAAACTTCACGTGAGGAGAAACAGTGGGGCAAAAATGGAAGACTGCAGAGGGCCGTAAGAGCACAAGAATAGTTCATGCCCATCTGAAATGGGCATGTTTGTACCAGAACACATCTCTTGAAGCTCCTTGAAGGCATTTCCTAAAAAGAGAAAATTAGAGTTCAATTCTTAAAAATAGGGACTATGGGATGTGAAAATCATCAGTGGAATCAGTACAATTATACTCTGTGAGGACTTTTTTACATTGGAGGGAAGCAGAGAAAAAATTCTCTCAATCCCAAGAGAAAGTTAACCCACATTTGCTGAATAAGGAAGTGGAAGCTGTTTATTGAAGTTGCAAGTCAAGAAAGTGAAGAAATTAAAGCTCTAATAAATGTTATTTCTGTTGTATTGTATATTTTATTGTGTATATTTCAGGTTTAACTGGACAAAACAGGAACAGAAATTACTGGTTGTGAAATGGAGCAGAGTTAAAGTTGCTCTAAAAAACAAACGTTACTTTTTCCTAACCGATTTTAACTAGTAAATGAAGTCCATTATTCATGTCTGAATACTGGAGACAGTAGAATTTTCAGAACATTTCTCAATTCATCACTAACTTCGTACACTCAGCAACTGGTCTCCCAGTAATCTGCACAAACTATCTATCCTTCCCCTTGCTGGTCATCCTCTACTGCAATGACCCACCACCATTCCTTTCATGATAACTTTTGAAGTTATTTCCAGCTCTAAGCCTGATGTGACCAAAGTATATACATTTGCACCTGCTGATTTCTAAGAGCAGAGTTCATTTTGCTCCAACAATATTTCTATCGTAAGCATTCACCTTCTTTTCTGACCAGGAGACAAGTAAGGATCTTCACCAGCACCACATCTCAAAGGCTTCAATTTTCATTTTGTCTGCAGCATTGGTTTTCCAGGTTTTACATCAGTAAATCGCGATAGCAAAATATTGAGCTTTTCACCAGTCAACCTTCGTACATTTCAAGATGCCACAGTTTTCAACACTTTTGAAAGGAAAGCCATGGCCAAGTAGGATGCCTCTGTTCTGCCATGATAGCTCTTGTTGGAGAAAATAGAGGGTGGTTTTCTGTTGCCTTCCCTACAGTTTATGGCTGCCATTGGTTAAATCATGGTTCACCTCTTCCGCCATTTGATGGCATTTCTTGCATCAGGGGTCCCATTATCTCCCCATGCCCTCATCTCTCTGAAGCCACTGACACTTTTTGAGGCTTCAGCCAGTCGCAGATGGTACTGCCATTTTGGTAGCAGCCAATAATACAGCCTGACCTGGTTGATTTTAGCTATCACAGTCTAAATGTTTAGGAGAAAACAATTTGCGACAACTTGGTTAAAAGACCCATTTCTCAGAACCATAACTAGTACAAGTTTTACCTTAACTTCTCTTCCAAGAAATGAAACAATAAATATTAAGATGATTCTTAACTTGAAGAATAGCTGATTCTGACTTAAAAGCCTTGGAAAAATCTCTGAATGATGACCTCTCTGCATACAGTTTAAAGATCTGAATTAATTTGTACTCTGAATACCTGAGCTCTAGGGATAAGGACTTGAGGACCAATTGTCTTGAGAATTGACTTGATGTTTTGTTATGAGAAGGTTTTTTTTTAAATGTATGTATCAGAAAATGGGGAAAAAAAACTTACTACCTTGGATCAGTTGCATCCAAGATGTCAGAGTGTTGTTTGGGTTAGTGTAATTTTTGTGAGAAAAGTCCACATACTTGGAATGTTACCACCTGACTTTCCTTTCTTCAGCTTATGCCCAAACTTATTTCTATAGGGAAATGGGCACAATGGGGAAGCATTATGGACCAAATTCACTGGTGCACATAGTCAAGGGAATAAGGGAAATGATTTTGGGAACATGTTTTAAAAAAATAAGACCATAAGAACTCTTGACATTTTCTTGATGTTTATTTATTGCTTTCTGTCGGAGACTGTAAGCTCTGTGGGACAAATCCTGCCTCTTCAGGTGTGTTTGGAAAGCTTATAATAATAAATATCAAGCTCCAGATAAAAGTGATTCTACAAATTTCAGGGATGGGCATATTATGTAAAAGACACATAGCTATGCCATAATCAAATGTGCATCACTACCTGGACTTGTGAACAGCAGGACTGAAAACACAAGTCACTGTATTTGCGAAGACTGGGCACTGAAATAGATCAACCCTTAAAATTCGCTGTAAAGGTTATAGACTTGGCGACTTGCAGAAAAGTCCTTGTTTTATCAAGGTATTCAAGTCCCCTTCACATCCAACTCATGGAGATCAAACTCCCCAGGTGAGCCATGGAGGAAAAGTAACAGAAGTTGAAAGTTTGAAACAGCTTTTAGTAAGAACCTCAGGCAAAGGGGTTAAGTATCATCTTGTTCTCGTGGAAAATGGTGAATGGAGGATGAATCGAGAGCCTAGAGTACAATGACATATTAAGTAGAGGTGATGATAACCAAAAGAGCTGCCCAAAGATTAAAATCACAAGAAGAGCTGGCCAAAATCAAGTCCCTCTGCATCTACAAGCACAACTGGAGGAGACTCTTAAGTTTCTTAATGTGTAAAACAAGATGGATAGCCCAGTTGCAGGAGTGAGATATGCACAAACAGTTGCAAGCTAAGCCTCCAGAAAAGTAAAGAAACTGGACTTCAGAGAAACCAGGAATCCCACTTGAGATACTAAAAATACAGTGAGCAATAGTGCTTTTGGAATCCTGGGTACCAGATACACTAAAATGGAAGTTGTGCGGGAACTTTAATTTTTTCCCCACATTTTATAAATACTGAATAGGAGATACCCAAGGAACAGGCCTATCTGGTAGTCAGCATAAGAAAGACTGAGAAAAAAGTTCATGTAGTAACAAAGCTAATAATAGGGATACAAGTGGCAAACAAGTCACACACACTAATCCTCGCTCTAAAATGGACATCCTCTCTTATTTAAGAAACATTGTATATGTGAAGAAGTCCAGAAATAAAGACAGAATGTCCTTTAATCACTGGTATTTTAAGTTATCTGGAACTGAAGTTTGAGAACACTACTCCCTCTTCTCTACCCTGATTAGGCCTTCTTTACTGTTGAGTATGTAACAGGTTTGGTTTTCCATCTAGCTACTGATTTTCTCAGAGGTGATCTTGCAATAGCTAGAGAGAGTCTGGGCTTGTACTTTGACACAGTCAGACGATCAGAAAGAGAAGTAGGACAGAATTTTGGAAGTCATTCTACCATGTCAGAAGAAAGGGTATCTTATTGTGTCTGAAGATGTACATGTTATCCTCATCATCATCTTTCTTGCACTGACAGAAATTTCTTACAATTTTCATATATAAAGCAACAGTGATCAACAAGTCTTTAGTTCCGCAAAGAACATTTTTCAAACCTTTTGGAAGACATGCATTTCCTATGCAGAAACAGAAAAAAGAAAAATTCTACGCAGTTTTAGCTATGTATTTAAAAAGACCTAACCAAATGTAGACCATTCGAGACCATGATATATATCTATATCACATTCTGCTCTGTAAAGAAAGAAAGTGCATTAAACACAACTAAAGGTGGAGCTAGTAAAATTTCTTTCAATCACAAAGAAATTACCCATATACAGAGGTAATAAAGTAAAAAAGAAAAACCTGATTTAATAGATTAACATTAACATTTACTTACTTTATTTTTCAGAAGAAATTTGTTCCTACAGATCAGAATCTCACGCAACCACTTGAGGATTTCTGTGCTGCTGAGCATCTGATGACCAGTTAGTTTCTTGCAGATATAGAAAAGCATTTGTGAACTGCAGCAAAATGAAATTCAGTATTAGCTATATTATCTAATAATCCAAATACAATTTCTTGATAAAGACATAGCATCATAGAACTGAAAGGGATCTCGAGAAGTCATCTAGTCAAGTCCCCTGGCAGTAATAAGTATTATCTAGACCATCCCTGACAGGTGTTTGTACAACCTGCTCTTAAAAATCCCCAATGATGGAGATTCCACAACCTGCCTAGGCAATTTATTCCAGTGCTTAACCACTCTGACAGTTAGGAAGTTTTTCTTAATGTCCAACCTAAACCGCCCTTGCTACAATTTAAGCCCATTGCTTCTTGTCCTATCCTCAGAGTTTAAGAACAACAATTTTTCTCCCTCCTCCTTGTAACAACCTTTTATGTACTTGAAAACCATTATGTCCCCCCTCAGTCTTCTCTTCTCCAGACTAAACAACCCCAATTTTTTCAATCTTCCCTCTTAGGTCAGGTTTTCTAGACCTTTCATCATTTTTGTTTCTATTCTCTAGACTTTCTCCAATTTGTCCACATCTTTCCTGAAACGTGGCACCCAGAACTGGACACAATACTCCAGTTGAGGCCTAATCAGCGCGGAGTAGAGCAGAAGAATTACTTCTCATGTCTTGCTTACAATACTCCTGCTAATACATCCCGGAATTGCGTCTGGTTTTTTTGCAACAGCGTTACACTGTTGACTCATTTAGCTTGTGATCCACTATGACCCCCAGATCCTTTTCCGCAGTACTCCTTCCTAGGCAGTCATTCCCCATTTTGTTTGTGTGCATATATCCATATATCATTACATGGCATCAAGGAATCAGTAGGAATATCCTATATGACATAATAGTCCATTTAAAATATAAAGAGTATATTTTAAATAACAAAGCTGTCCCCTTCCACCTCCCAACAGGCCATTTTTTATTCCCTAGAGGAAATTAAGTGATTTTGGTACTTCTCAGATGTCCAGTCTTCAGGGCTGTTGATTCAGAAGACCTCCATTTATCACAGAACTGATCCAGCTCAGACAGTGGCAGTAAATGTTTACCTACATTGCCCTTATGTGTCTCAACTCTGTTAGTAAGGAACACACATCTAGGAGTGTTCGTTCAAATCCATTCAGTACTCTGTTAAAACTGCCGAAGAGTCCCGATTAGTGTCAGTTTTTATGGGTTTTTTGCCCCCAGCCTGAACAGACAACAAACTCATTATAGCTATATAATATAGTTTCAATTACTGCTAGCCTAGGCAGGACTCAAGCCAAAAATGTAAAGGTGAAAGCCTATCCCCATTACCAATCCCTGAAGCCATATAATGCACCAATGAAGACTAATTTATTGATGTGGAGAGCAATGTGTTCTGGAAACGTATACTAAATTCCTTTCTCCTACCAAAAAAAAAAAAAATTGTGTACTGATACACATCCTATGACAAAGCATGAAATATTTTAAGTTTATTTTCATGATTCACAATTTCAGGTTCATGCAGGGTCACATTTAATGTCCATTTTTGCCTTCTTGTGAGTGCTGAAATACCTTTTCCCTAATAGTCTCATCTATCGAGTCAATTGCTGCAATTGTTATATTATAAGTTATAAAATAAAATGCAAGATTATCTTAGTCAATAGAATTCTTTATTAAAAAACCCTTTAGGACAAGGCAGGTGACTCGCACCAGTGAAATGAACTTCCACATAAAGTGAGCTTTAGTTTCAGAAATAATATTAAGTAATTCCATAAGGGTGGGTTTGCTGGATTTATCCTGCCTTAGTGCATAAATACAATTTTTTAAAAAGCAAATAGTAAGCATTTCAATCAGATAATTAAAAATATGTTTATAATTTTTATCTTAACAGCCACAGTTACAACTGAATACTGGATTAAAAACCTCTGACAAAGCTAGCAAGATATCTGTGACATGCAATTTCTGTAAAAGTTAACTAGTAAAATGGAAAAAGATTTCTGTGAAACTAAACAAGATAGCGTATACATGAATAGTTTTGGTTTTAGAGACATATTGAAACTACTTGGCTTTTTTCAGACAAGTATAAACCACAGCTACTTCAAAAGAAAAGACACCTCAGACAGGGCTATTTATCTGATTTATAAAAGCTCATTTACCTACCTAATTTCCCAAAATGTTTCTATGGGTGCATCTGGATTCCATAAATCAATGCTGTCTAACTGATGAAGAACTAGCAAGGCCTGAATTCAAACAGAGTAGCTTTTCACTTAAGAGAAAATAATTTGCAAAGTACTTCAGCATATGCAGCAAAGTAGATTAAATATATATGAATCCAAGTATTAATTATATTTACATTTAAAATAGTAAATCTAACGGAAAACAAAAATATGCAATCTTTTTTTATGGAAAAGCAGAAGTTCATTATTAAGCAAGCTTCCATAATCATCTTTTAAGCTTTTATTAAATATTTACAACCCAAACTTGATACATTATCTTGTATTACTTGCATGTGAATCTCCAAAATGAACCAAGGACATGTCAAGTCTTTTAAAAAGGGAACTTTTTACTTTAGTGTTTACTTCAATGACCCATCTGGAAAAATGTAATGAAACAGCAATCCTGCTGGTATAAAACTAGAATAGCAACAATAGAGCATCATCTGTAGTTGAAGAATTCTGTTATAAGAGAAGAGGGGCAATTTCTTTGTTTACAAATTGCAAAAAGTTAATTAAAATAACAGTACGTTCTCACCAGAACTGGGAGAGTATTAGCAAGCATATTTCAAAAATATTCATTTTCATTTTTAAAAATTATGTTTGCACCTCTTTGGGGTTTATTTTCTTCAATTATTCTCTTGCACAAGTTTATTGGTTTAAGGAAACAGCAAGGTTTAAACAACTATTGAAAAATGTTTGCAGAAAAGTAATTATGAATTTTAAATATGCATAGTCACACCAGAAACTTGAAAGAATAGAAATGGACTATGTGACCTATGTGCCCAATCAAAAGTGACAGCTCATATAGCAAATACTCACAAATGAGCTCAACACCAATAATTTCTTTGGGAAAATATTTGGCAAATAAATGTGAGAAAAATCACAAAGTCACGGACAATGAGCAAGCAGAAAAAGTAGAACTGCTGGTTACAAGTTATTCACCAAAATATAGTTATGGCAAGCTCTCAAGAGCAAGGGAAATTTAAATTAAAAGCTGCCACGTCATCCGTAACTATCCTTGGGTATTGTGACAAATGAGATGCTTCATGTAAGATCACCTACTGTTTGAAGACCCCTGCTAAAATGTCCAAAGAAATTTAATACTCTGGTGTTCATAAAAAAAATTAAATAAAAAATAAATAAATAAAAAATCAACGATAGAATAAGCAGCTCTACCTCAAATTCCTAACTTTATCAATCTAACAAATTCCATGAAAGCAGAGATTGTAAGAGCTGTGGTGGCAAAATAATACCATTGAAAGTGACATTTCCATCAGCTAGGGCAGATCCCCACACACTTGTGTAGCAACTTTTAATGATTTTCAGAATAGTTCGTAACAGGAACCACTTTGAAATAACTAAGCTAGAAGAAAAAAAGATGGTAAGTGGGTTAAAGATTGAGGACATAAAACACACCAGATTCTCAGCTAGTGTAAATTGCTGGTACTCCATTCAAAACAGAGCTACCTCGGCTTACTCCAGATCAAAGTCTGGCCCAGCATGCCTAAACTAAGTAACATAACTAACGGAAAATCAAATCCTTCATCTAATACAATACTATACATTAGAGGATGGGTTTGGCAGAGTTTGTCATATTTAAAATTGTCCAAAACACTTTCAAGCCAATCACAGTACGCTTATTTAAAAAGACACCACTGTATTCTGGGCCAAAACAACATACCCAGAATACGGATACTATAACATTTGGAGCCATTATCATTGATGGAAATGCCGCAATGCAAGCCGCAGAATTTAGCTACAAAGATTGAGTGAAGCAGTAAAAGCAACACCCTGAAGAATGTTTTAGATATCCTTTCCTTCAATATTTGAAAGTTTTCCCCTAGAAGTGTGGAAGATGGAAGTCTTAGACACAGTGCTCCTGATGACATGTGAGAGCCTCAAATCACAGTAATCCAGGACAATTTAATAACTTGTAATTTAACTGGGACATAGAATCTTTCCTTCTCACACACCAAAAGAAATTGACATCTCTAGTTTCAATATATTTTAAATCTGTTATACATTTCTACCACCAAGAAAACGCATGAACGTACCAACTGAATGGCAACTTACTCAGCAGCCTTACATTAGCAATATGGCATGGACGGCTTAGAAATCAATCTTGGTGTTTTGCCTGCTGGACTACTGAAGCTCATTTACCTCAAGTGTGGTGCACTTTAATTACAGAGCAAGCAGGAAAAGGATTTTAACAGCCTTAGGGTTAGAAGTACTTGCCTGCTTATATGCCCCCTCCACACTTGCTGATTCAGAAAGTAACCATCATTGGCCATGGTCCCAGAGGTAAAAATGAATGTTTATCTCAGCCAGCCAGGAAGAACTGGGGCGGACAGGCAGGCTGTTAGTGGAGGGATTTTAACAGTGCTCTCTACAATGTAGTGGAAGATCCATAAAACCCCTTCTGAAATAGATCTTGGTTAAGGCCAGCTTCAGTGAGGAACAAATCTCTCAGTGACATGGGACGACCACAGAAGACAATTCCCTATCATACCTTTGAAATCTTTCCTTAAATAGGCCTTTGCTGTATTGTATTGCAAACTTTCAATTGAACATACTTTTAGAAAAATGCATCAATACAGACCAAACACTAAAGGCTCATCTACACACCAAGTTACTGAGGACATTGCTACAGTGCAGTCAAAGTCCCCGAGTGCTGTACCAATGTCCACAAGGCCATGCTGCAAGCTGGTGCGCTGCAAATTCACACCCTAGCTTGCAGAGTGGTAACTTGCCATTTAGACAAGCTCTAACACTCAACTTTGGAAACAAACTGATCAATACTTAAAAGCTTTTACACAAAAAGCCTGATATGCTCGGCACAATTCGCAAGCTAATCACCCTGCGTGGGGAAGAACACTTCCCTTACCTCCATGGCTTCTTGGGCTATTTCTGGCATGTTGGACTGTGGAACAAGTTGTACAAGTCCAGTAATTAATTCAGCAGTGCTACTCTGTGTCTCAGGCCCTTGCTTCCTTGGATTCTAAACAGTAAAGGGAAAAAATGGTTTAAAAAGCAACGTTGTTCAGAAATGGGCCATGTTTTATCTGCTCTGAAAATGTAAACCCTTCCAATATCCTGGCCAACAGCATTCACAGAACTAAATTAACCTCAGGCAGACTTAAGGTGACTACTTTCACAGATCCTCATACAAGTAAAGAGGGATTGGTGAGTTGGTTTTGTTTGTTTGTTTTTTGAGATAGTCCTTGAATGTCATACTTTTTTGGGGCAATCTAGAAAAAAAATTCAAACTGAAGAGTAAACAAAACAGACAAAATAAAATTTCACAACCCTCACTATAAGATTCAGATTGTAATAAAATGATTATGATTATTTGGCAATATTGTACATCCAATGTTATTTTCAAGATGTACATTTAACATAACTGGAACTAATTTCTGATGCTTGGGTTAGAGTTGATCTCCATATTATGATTTGCAGAATCCGAGAAAAATTATTTGAAAGGAACCTTACGGAATACCCATTATGACATCAATTTACAAACAAAGCATATCTTAGTAAGTTTACTGTCCTCTCTTTTTCATGTCTCCCTTATGATTCTTTGGTGACTTTCCCTCAGTCTTTCCTCAGTGTTACCCGTAACATCTCTTCTATCATATTTTTAGAAGTTGAGTTCATTAATTTCTCTCTAGTATTCTTTTTTGTTTTTCTGCTCGAGATTTTTACCCTAATTCTTTTTCCTGATGGTATTTTCTTCCCCAATCCATTTCCCCTCTATTCAGGTTTACGGGTTCTATACTCTTTGTCACTTTAATCTGGCGCTCTCTAGAACCAAAGAACTTCATGCCCTGCAGTCTCGCTATCTTGTCGTCTCATTCTTGACAAAATGATCAGCAACTAGGATGACTGTCTGGGATCTGTCCTAATGCACTGCCCAGGTTCACCACATTACTGATAAGCAGAAGAAATACAGTGGGATGGGCCTGGTGTTTATATAATGGACATTAGGAAAGCTGCCTTCAAAAATTGTCTTGATTGGATGACGGAAAGAGAAAAAAGTATCATCCTAGAGCTAAACCTTTGGGTTTGAATTTTTATTTTTTTACCAATTTTATTACTTTGTTTTTGGTATTTATACTTTAGTGACTTTATTTCCTAGGTTTATTTATATGATGACTTCATATTTAACAAAAAGCTAAAATGCTTTTTCAATATTTCTTTTAACATCAAGATTTCACTAATTCAACAGTAACATTTACTTACATACAGCAAGAGCTTTGGATCAGCATGTAACAGTTTTACCATGGATAACAGCAAAAACTTATAACTTCTGGTTTCCAAGTCTGTAGGTTTTTCTTTAAATTTAAGGCTTGTCATTTTCTCTTTAAATGTAAGACTCTAAGGAAAAAATATTACAGCATTTGTCAAAGAAGTACTGCATATAGCGGGGTTGATAATTTAACATTTTTAAAAGCTTATTTTTATAATCAATAATGCATGAAAGGGAACAGGTATCATATGGCTAACAATTGTATATGCAATTCAGTAAAGTATAAATATAACTTTTGTACTTTACCCTTTTATGTATTCACTAACCTTTTACGTATTAAAAATATAGTTTGTTTAAAAATAAGCTATAGTTTTAATTAAAACTATATGTAAGTGAAAAAGAATTTCATCTGTTAATAAGTTGCCCACAAAAGGTTTTCTGAAATTGGGGAAAAACCTATGAAAATAATTATTCCAATACTAAGAAAATCAGATATACCTACTAATAAAATATTGTAATGTTTTTTTAATCCCTCAAACAACAACAAAAATCAAAATACTTATGCTGGCACAGCAATCGATGGTTTTAATTTAACTTCAACATCTTGGGGTTTTTTTTTTTTTAATAAGTTTAGATTTTTAAAACAGAATTAGTTTAAATCACAGTAATGTTAACATGCTGTTTTTCGGTATTAATGTAAATGACAATACTTTAAGGCAGGTTTCAGAGTAACAGCCGTGTTAGTCTGTATTCGTAAAAAGAAAAGGAGTACTTGTGGCACCTTAGAGACTAACCAATTTATTTGAGCATAAGCTTTCGTGAGCTCACGAAAGCTTATGCTCAAATAAATTGGTTAGTCTCTAAGGTGCCACAAGTACTCCTTTTGTTTTTACTTTAAGGCAAGAACTCACTCTTCTCACATTTTAAGCAGCAGCAGCTGTGTTACTCTATTTTAATGCAATGGATCTCTGAAAAATGTGTCTTGCAGTTTTCAGATGGTGCTGAATCATTAGTAAAATACAGAGGCCCGGTCTACACTACACAGTTAGGTCAACATATGGCAGCTTACGTTGACCTAATTATGTCAGTGTACACACTACAGCCTTGTCCCAATGATGCAAGAGCCCTACTACACTGACATAACTCTACCTCCATGAGAGGCTTATGTCGAAGTAGTTAGGGCAACGCAGTGTCTGTGTAGACAGTGTATTCCTTACATCAGCTGTTGAGTGTCTTATCAATTTCACGGCTCTCCCGGAGCTGGAGCCATTAAATTGACAAGGAAGCCTGGCTCCAGGCTCCCCAACCGGGCTGCTGCCAAGTCTCTGCTCCAAGCTGGGCTGCCAGTCAGGCTCCCAACTTGGGCTGCCACCCGGGCTCCCAGATCTCTGCTGTGCCCCCTGGGTTTTGGCTCTACACTCCCTGCTGGGAGCCTGGCTGCACTGAGGCTCTCCACTGGGAGCCCAGCTGCTGCCCGTGCTCTCACTTCCCTGCCAGGAGCATGGCCGCTGACTGGGCTCCGGGTACATATCTCCCCACTGGAGGTGAGAAGCCCTAGGAGCAGCTGGGCTCCTGGCTGGGAACTGCGCACAGCTGAGAGCCTTAGCTCCCAGTCGCCCACACTGCCCCCTTCAGTTGGTGGAAGCGCTCTGGTGAGGAGGAGACAGAAGGAAAGTAGACAGAAGGAGAGTAGCGTGATCATAGATTGACTTAACACTGTAGTATAGAAATGCCCGTACAGTACTCTAACACAGGCTAAAGTCAGAGGAAGTTAGCTTCATTTGAAGAGGAATGGTGAAATACTACTCATACAATATTCAATTTCCTCATCTGCATGGGAGGAGATTCTAATGCCTCTGTTCATCCTAGCTCACCAGGGAAACCGTTATGCAATTCAGATATGAAAAAAATCTGAACGAGGTGAGAGTCTACCACCTTTATAAGTAAGTGTGACAATCTGTCCCGAGATATGGCCTATGCACCTTCACACAAATGGACACACAGAGAATTACAGTTAACTATGTAAAGTTACACTACTGGACAGAGGAAGCTCTCAGGAGTTATTTGATATCTGCAAAGGAGTTTCTTCAGTACAACTAAGAAATATGTTAATCCTTGTTCAGTGACCTTGATCAAAGGGGGAATTACCCTCCACATCTGACAAATATCTGGATGTTGCTAATTATGAGAGCTTAAAAGTTAGTCTAATTTACAAATGTATGCCCTCATCTTGCAAAACTTACAAATATGCGTAATTTTAAGCATATGAATGGCTCCCATTGCATATTGGCCGTGTTTTTTCAATCTCATTATAAACAATATTTTGACTAAACTATAAATTGTTTGGGACAGAGACCTTTTTGTTCTGTGCTTGTATAGAGCCTAGCACAATGAAATGCCAGGGTTCCTAGGTGCTACCACAATGCTATTTTTTGTCCAAACTGTATAATCTTTAATTAGCATCTAATTTTGCTTACTTTTTAAGTCTGTGAAAATAGGAATATTTAAAATGATAGTATTTCAAGTTTTACAATTTATTTTATTGAGTTTTATATGCATGAGGGACTCAACAATAGCAGTGAACACAGTATTCTTTAAAAACTTAAATAAATTCATCCCTGGGAAGATACCTTTCAAGCAGTAACACTGAAGTTGCAAGCTTTTTATTTTAACTTTTTGATCTACAGATTTATACCCTGGAACAAAAAAGTAGTCTCAAAGATTACAAGCCTGTTCTTGAATTCTTTTCAAGTATGGCTTTGTGTAATTACAAATTTGAGACTTTATAATCCCAAACTATTTTGCTAAAAAAAATTCGATTTCACTCTTAAAGATGCACAATAAAATCTCATACTCAAAGCATCTGACAAAAAGTGACAACTGTACTGCCAGAGAAAACTGCTACTGTATATGATCAGTTTGTCACAATTAAGGGAACTCTGAAAAGAAAAGCATGGCAGAAAGGAAGCTGTATGGTTTATCTGATCTGTGAAATGATTTATTTACTTCATACAACCTATAAGTGAAGACATGCTACATATTCCATCTGAAATGAAGTGATGTGACTACAATGGTAACTATACACAGAAAAGTCAAAGAAATTGAAGGCTTTTCTGCGGTAGTTACAATGGGTCATACTTACAGCAACAGAGGCCCACTGCCATGCAAAACAGTGACTGGTTGGCATCTGATCATGTGAGCGACAGCAGCCAATAAGAACAGAAAATAAGAAGCAGAAGACAAAGCACCACCAATCAATCTCAGAGTTGCCAAGTACAATACCCTTGCTATATTCTCAACAGATGAATGTACAGATATAAAAACTGAGTTAAACAATTCTACAACGTTCAACTAAACCTGCCCAATCATTTTCTTTTAAACAAAATACTGAATTATTAGGAATATTTCAGCTGCATGTATAGCTTAGGCCTTCTGCTACAGTAAATATCTGGGACACTGAAAACTATATCTTTTCAAAAAACAAACAAGTTAACTTCACACAATATAGAAAGTCCTAAACTGAAAGTTCAAAATGAGCAGAACTACTCAAAAGACATTTGGATAGCATACTACAGACTAATCCATGATTTACTGAAGATTTTTATAAAGATGATCAAAGCAGTTTTCATTTCATAATGCTTGCAAATCTTTACAATTTCTGTGCTGTCACTAAGACCAAACAGCCAACATGCTTAAGACAAAGTAAAACAAACAAAAAGCATTTCAAATCAAAAACTCCTGCTCATCATCAATGTAGAAATGCAGCAGATACTGAAATTTATTCTGCTGTATGCAGCAGAGGGTAGAATTATTCTGATTATGAAAAAAAAAAAAAAAAAGGTCAAGTATTACCTTCACTAAATAGGCCTGGATATAGCAAGACACCTTAAAAGAACAGTCAGACTGTATTACAGAAAGTAGATTATTTCTATCTTGTCGGTCTGAGAGCAGCATAAAAGCTAAGAAACAAGATCACTTATTAACTTAGTAGGAATACTTTGTGAATATACAGAATACTGCAAGGTTTACAGAGCATGTAAGGCTCTCTGTTGCTTTAGGGATTGCTACATTTTTACTCTATCTTCCAGACTAACATTGATGAATAAAACAGCAGGAATGGAATGGAGACAGAAAATGCAATGGACAGTAATTGTTACATCACAGCCCCAAGGCTTACCGGTGTCATACGAATTGCTGGATGGGCCCCACAACCCTGCACAGCTTTCTGAAGTGTTTCACTGAACATGCTGCGGAGTTCCACGGCGTGACAGTACACAGCATCAATCTTGGGCCACCAGTCCACTTCAGACTAGGAAGAAAATACACTGGTACTTAAAAAGTAGCAGGTCATACAAATCACAATCTATTTAAAACAAAAACCCAAAACAGACTACTTGCTGCCATAATTGGTTTTTTCAGTCAGTAAGTACTTCAAGATCAGTGTCAGACTGACATTGGAGAAGTTAGTAGCAGATTACAAAAGCAAGCCAAATTAAAGAAGTTGCTACTTAAAGTCCAGTTTAAGACATGAATATTCGAAATGGGTTATGCATTACTATTCAAAGGGCAAATAATTTTCACAACAAAGATTTCATTAGCTTGGAATCAGTTTTTTTTTCTACTCCAAGTTTTCTGTTTTCTTTTGCCAGAAGGGGTTAAATTAAGACCCTTTTCCCTAATGGTTTTGTGCTTCATCAAAAACTACTTCCATACTTGCAGTATTAGGAAACACGCAGTCACTTTTATCGAAGACAAGTGGGCACGGAGAGTTGTGCTTTAGCATTAAAGACCAAAAAAGGCTCAAACTCAGCCTGAGAGCAGTGCAAAGTCCATGTATGAACTGTACATTCTATTAGACAACAAAAATTAAGCAGAAATTATTATAGAAAAGAACCATTTAAAGGCCAAAAGTTAATTTTATAAATGTTTTAAAACGAAAATCAAATTTCACGTTTCAGTGAAAGCCACTAGTTACAGGAGCTTTCTGTTCAAAGCTCGTCCCACAGCTAGTGCACAACTACCACAAGAGCAGCCCTAGGGAGAGCCCACAGGGTTTGGGGCAGGCTACTGCTTTAGCAAAAACCTGTGATGCTCCAAGTCACACAGTGCAATGTGCTTTAAATATTTTTAAATCTCTCTGGATTATGGGTCTAATCTCTGTTCTAGGAATATTTATTTTTTTAAAATAAATGAGTGTCCTGTCTTTTTACCCCACACCAAATGGAGATAATAGGCGTAAGCCTCGCCCATCTGTTCATTGCATTTACCTGTTGTCTCTCATTTTATACTTGGATTATAAACTCTTTTGGGCAGGGACCACCTACTTTGTATGAGTGTACAGCGCTTGCCCTAATGGGGCCCTTTTCCATGACTAGGACTCCTTTTCCATGACTGGCATAACACCACCAATACCACCTAGCACGTACGTAGCATTTTACAAAGGAGGTACACATCATTATTACCATTTTATGGATGAGAAAACTAAAGCACAGAGAAGTGAAGTGACTTGACTTGCCCCAGGTCACCCAGTAGCTGAGCTGGGAATGGAACCCAGATCTGTCGAGTCCCAGTCCACTGCTCCATCCACTAGGCAGTACTGCCTCCCATAATACAAATAATGAGTCTGAGGTCCTCCTCCCTTAAATGATCAATGTCAATACACTGGAAAGAGCAAGAGGGGTTGAAGCAGTGAAGGAACTGCTGCCATGCAACTATGGTGATTAGAATCTCGGCCTATTTTGAAACCTGATAAGTGGATAATGAGGAAGCTTGTTATGCAACAGGAAAATAGCACTTTATGTTAAAAACGATACAATAAACATGCTTTTTCCATCCTCACATTTCAGCACATTAAATTTGTACTGAGATGCAGACCTGTAACTCAGTGAGCCCAAGGTCGAAGAGACCTAAATCCACTGTCCATAAATGGGCAAATCTTGATGATTGTGCTAGAACTAGTAGAATGAACACAGTGCGCAAGATTTAGTCTACTGCCAATAGTCTATTCAAATGAATATTTCAATTCCTAAATAAAATCAACCACCTCTAGGCTAACTAAATACTTTTAAAACTTACATTTGTGATTATTCGCTGGAGTGAGTTAACCAGCACATAATGAAACGTTGATGGGGAATTCTGTGCCAAGCAAATCTAGAAGGAAAACATTAATATAAAAGCCATTTAGGAAAACTGTTATTCTTTAACATCTCTCAAGATCAGACTGAACAAAGCGCCAAAGCCCTTTTAGTAAATTTAAAAAATTTCAATACAAGCAGCATCAGAACAGCAGACAGACTGATACAAAATACTCAACACAAAGAATTTCTGACAAATATTAATAAGTTTGAAATTATTTATGAATTTCCGGCTGCCACTAGCACACCCTTGATATCTGACAAGTCATAAATCGCATCAGGAGACACTACTTGCCCATAAAATCATGGCCTCACCTTAAGGTATGGGTTCTTCTGAGGGTTTATGCGAAAGCAGGAAACTAAGCAGTCTATCATAAGGTCTACATCTGCATTCTGATTGCCTCTTGAGAAAGGTTTACTTGGATTAAACAGCAAGGTCTACATAAAAATTCAGATAAAAATGTTATTCCAGTCTGCTTGTAATATATCACTAATTTGTTAAAAAAATCAGAGAGTAGGTCACTCTAAACGTTACAATTTTAAAAATCTGCTAACATTCGTTATTTCTGAAACCTCTTAAATATTTAATCTTTAAAAAAGTCAACTTTTATAGATTTAATAGAGACAAAAAAGAAAATTCAGAACCTATCCCTTGCTTTTTAATTCACCCATATAATCTCAGAAGCTTGGTTGATTACATGTTGCAATACCCAGAGCTAAAGATGTATTTGGAAAAGCAAGAAGTAGTTTGGGCATTACATATGGGATGTAAGTGGGTAAATGTTGCATGAAGAGAATATAAAATTCCTTAGTGCTATTTAAGCCAAAAGGCATTCAGCAGAAACAAAAGGTAGGAAGTCAAGAGACAATGCGGGATTTGAGAGAAGGAAAGTAAGGAGTGAATGAAGAATCCTAGAGCTGCAATACTGGTGTATTTACAAAATACTAGAACATGCACAGCTTGCTTACAAAAATGCCACCAAAGATACTCCAAGACATTGGGCTCATTAGTAAAAGACAAACGAATCAATTTTCTCATCAGATCTAGAAAATGACAAAATGATTTCCAGGCTCCTCTCTCTTCCTCTTTACCTTAAGATCATCAACCATGGACTGCACGAGAAGGAAAATGACAGAATTATCTTCCCAGTTGATGTAGGTGGATGCTTTGCACAGTTTAACACAAGCAATAGCAGCACTTTCAGTCAGCTGTCTGCTCCCACTATGGCTTGCAAGTGCTTTCCTGAGGTTGTCCAGAAACAGTTTCTGCAGAATTCAAACATAAAAACCAAAAAAGAAAAGAAAAGAAATAGTTATAACCAATGTTTTAGGAGCTGTGGACAGAGCTTTTACATTTTTAAATACCAAAAAAAAAAAAAAATGGAAATACTGGTGTATCAGTTTAGAAAAGTATATTTTATTCTTTACACACTCACTTTGGACCATTCACATTTGTGTGAAGATACCATGATATATTCAGCTTGGCAGTGGCCAACTTGGATGCTCCAAGGATTGCTTATTTTTAGTTGTAGCCAAGTCAAATTCTGTGTTACAGAACTTCATTTGCACACCAAACTTTTCGGGTACAAAATATATCAGAAGGACAGAAGAAGGTCGTGTTGGTGGGGGAGTGGCACTATATGTGAAAGAAAGTGTAGAATCAAATGAAGTAAAAATCTTAAATGAACCAAACTGTACCATAGAATCTCTACGGATAGTAATTCCACGCTCGAATTAGAAGAATATAGCAGTAGGGATATATTACAGACCACCTGACCAGGATGGCGATAGTGACTGTGACATGCTCAGGGAGATGAGAGAGGCTATTAAAGTAAAAAACTCAGTAATAAGTGGGGGGATTTCAACTATCCCCATATTGACTGGATACACATCACCTCAGGACAGGATGCAGAGATAAAGTTTCTTAACACCTTAAATGACTGTTTCTTGGAGCAGCTAGTCCTGGATCCCACAAGAGGAGAGGCAATTCTTGATTTAGTCGTAATTGGAGCACGGGATCAGGTCCAAGAGGTGCATATAGCTGGACCGCTTGGTAACAGTGACCATAATATAATTAAATTTAACTCCCTGTGGTGGGGAAAACACCACAGCGGCCCAACACTATAGCATTTAATTTCAGAAAGGGGAACTACACAAAGATGAGGAGGTTAGTTAAACGGAAATTAAAAGGTACAGCACCAAAAGCAAAATCCCCGCAAGCTGCATGGAAACTTTTTAAAGACACCATAATAGAGGCTCAACTGAAATGTATACCCCAAATTTAAAAAAAAAAAAAAAGTAAGAGAACCAAAAAAAGAGCCACCATGGCTAAACAACAAAGTAAGAGAAGCAGTGAGAGGCAAAAAGGCATCCTTTGAAAAGTGGAGGTTAAACCCTAGTGAGGAAAACAGAAAGGAGCATAAACTCTGGCAAATGAAGTGTAAAAATATAATTAGGAAGGCCAAAAAAGAATTTGAAGAACAGCAAGCCAAAGACTCAACAATAGCAAAAAAAATTAAGTACATCAGAAGCAGGCAGCCTGCTAAACAACCGGTGGGGCCACTGGACGATAGAGATGCTAAAGGAGCACTCCAGGACGATAAGGCCATTGTGGAGAAACTAAATCAATTCTTTGCATCGGTCTTCAAGGTTGAGGATGTGAGGGAGATTCCCAAACCTGAGCCATTCTTTTTAGGTGACAAATCTGAGGAACTGTCCCAGACTGAGGTGTCATTAAAAGAAGTTTTGGAACAAATTGATAAACTAAACAGTAATAAGTCACCAGGACCAGATGGTATTCACCCAAGAGTTCTGAAGGAACTCAAATTGCAGGACTACTAACTATAGTCTGTAACCTATCATTTAAATCAGCTTCTGTACCAAATCACTGGAGGATAGCTATTGTGATGCTAATTTTTAAAAAGGGCTCCAAAGGTGACCCCGGAAATTACAGGCCTGTAAGCCTGACTTCAGTACTGAGCAAACTGGTTGAAACAACAGTAAAGAACAAAATTGTCACACACACAGACGAAAATAATTTGGGTTTTTTGGGGGGGGCGGGGGTCAATATGGCTTTTGTAAAGGGAAATCATGCCTCACAAATCTACTAGAATTCTTTGCGGGGGTCAAAGATTTGGACAAGGGGGATCCAATGGATATAGTGTGTTTAGATTTTCAGAAAGCCTTTGACAAGGTCCCTCACCAAAGGCTCTTAAGCAAAGTAAGCAGTCATGGGATAAGAGGAAAGGTCCTCTCATGGACTGGTAACTGGTTAAAAGATAGGAAACAAAGGGTAGGAATAAACGGTCAGTTCTCAGAATGGAGAGAGGTAAATAGTGGTGTCCCCCAGGAGCCTGTACTGGACCCAGTCCTATTCAACATATTCATAAATGATCTAGAAAAAGGGGTAAACAGTGAGATGGAAATATTTGCAGATGATACAAAACTACTCAAGATAGTTAAGTCCCAGGCAGACTGCAAAGAGCTACAAAAGGATCTTTCAAAACTGGGCAATTGGGCAACAAAATTGCAGACGAAATTCAATGTTGATAAATGCAAAATAATGGAATTGGAATGGAATAATTGGAAAACAATCCAAACTATACATATAAAATGATGGGGTCTAAATTAGCTGTTACCATTCAAGAAAGATCTTGGCGTCACTGTGACTAGTTCTCTCAAAACATCCACTCGATGTGCAGCGGCAGTCAAAAAAGCGAACAGAATGTTGGGAATCATTAAGAAAGGGATAGATTATAAAACAGAAAATATCATACTGCCTCTATATAAATCCATGGTACGCCCACATCTTGAATACCGCATGCAGATGTGGTCACCCTATCCCAAAAAAGACATACTGGAATTGGAAAAGGTTCAGAAAAGAGCAACAAAAATGATTAGGGTATGGAACGGCTGCCGTATGAGGAGAGATTAATAAGACTGGGACTTTTCAGCTTGGAAAAGAGATGACTAAGGGGGGATATGATAGAGGTCTATAAAATCATGACTGGTGCGGAGAAAGTAAATAAGGAAGTGTTATTTACTCCTTCTCATAACACAAGAACTAGGGGTCACCAAATGAAATTAATAGGCAGCAGGTTTAACACACACAAAAGGAAGCATTTTTTCCACACAATGCACAGTCAACCTGTGGAACGCCTTGCCAGAGGATGTTGTGAAGACCAAGACTATAACAGGGTTCAAAAAGGAACTAGATAAATTGATGGAGGATAAGTCCATCAATGGCTATTAGCCAGGATGGGCAGGTATGGTGTCCCTAGCCTCTGTTTGCCAGAAGCTAGGAATGGGCAACAAGGAATGGATCATATGATGATTACCTGTTCTGTTCATTCCCTCTGTAGCACCTCACATTGGTCACTTCTCGAAGATAGGATACTGGGCTAGATGGACCTTTGGTCTGACCCAGCATGGCCGTTATGTTCTTATTTCCACACATGGCAAAAAAAACCAACCAAACCAAAAAAAAAAAAAACCACCACCCACAAAGTTCAGTTCAGATTAGCAGTAATGTAAAACTTGATTAAGGGACTTGGGGAAGAATAGCAGGATTCAAAACTCTAGGAGTTCTTTACTCAAGCCCAGCAGGGACTGTAAGTGCTAAGGTGGCAGTTTGTTCTGCACAAACCCTTTTTTTAGTTCCAGGAATTGAATTGTCACGAGTAGCTATACAACCCTCATCAAGCGGGATATATGCCATTACACAAAGCTCTGATGGTAGGGAAAGTAAAGGGCTAGGTGAGAGCTCCAAGAAGCCTGAATAGTAGGAAAAAGTAAGGATTTAATAGGGGGGTTTAATGTGGGTTTTTAAAAAAAAAAAAAAAAAAAACAGAGGCAGAATAGGCTTATATCAGAGAGTATAGAGTTTTTAAACAATATAGGACATCCCAAGACACAAACCCTAGTGAATTCAGACTTGTTTTCACTACGACATTTTAGCTTTCTTCACCTTGTTTATTTTGGTTTCCTCCACCACATCCTTGGCTATATCTTGGATGATTTCTGGACACAGGACAAGAAGAATGATTTGCAGTGGCCAAACTGCTGCTTTACGTTTCGTGCTTTCGGCAAAGCCATCCACCAAGTCAAACAACTTCTCTGCACAATCTACATTATAAAACAACCAAATGACTACGGAAGAAACACTGAGGGGAAAAGTGTTTAAATATCCTGTTATGTTTAACTCATAATCCTAGTTTGCAAAGAACATTACTCAAAAGAAAAAGCACGAAAAATCTTTGGACTTTGGTTCAATAAAGAACAAAAGAAATATGAGCAAGACTGTCACAAACGTAATTTATTCACTAGACATGACTACTATAGAGTATTCCATAAATACATATGATCTGTGGATGAAGACTTATGTCAGAGCTAGGTATAATTGTCTGCAGAAAGAAATAGGAAATAAAAAAGGGGATTTCAAACATCTAAGGGGGAAAAAACATTGATCAAAAATATTATTCTATGAAATACTGTAACTGACGTGTACAAATGCCAAAATTTGCTTTCACTATTTTCCATAATTTTTAAAATCAATTATATTCATTCTTTTTCCAGCTAACCAACTCACTAAATAGTAGCTGAAGATTTAAACTGTGAAAAACTTTCCAGAATTCTGGTTTGCAGACATTAAATATGCATGTACAAGTAACAGACATTTCAGCCTGTTTTCAGAGTTCAGATACAGGTCCTGTTATGACACAAATGGAAACTGGAAGGCTGCGTCTTGAGTACTGGGAAGCAAAAGAAGTTTAGCACCACTTTTGAAAGGAAGATAAAGGGGGAATAGAACATAAGAGGAAAAGTATGGCTCCTTCTACAAAAATAAAATAATTGTGTTTTACAACCATGCTTAGGCATGCAATTGTGGCTGAACTGGGCTTTAAACAGCATTAAAACAATGATTCATAAAATAACTTTAAAATGTGCTTATGTCCTTCCCTAATTAAAAAGGCTAAAGCATATGTAGAGCCTTGTGTCAATACAAAATTTGTATTCACATCCGATCCGCAAACGGTCCGTGGATATACGCAGATTTGCAGGACTCTAGATATAAAATTTGGATCCGCATTCATCTGCGATCTGAAACATGGTCCGCAGATATAAAGCAGATAGCTACAGATCTGCAGAGCTTAAGTATATGCTTACGTGCCCTTCCTGAACAGGAATGCTTTCCTGAATCAGAGGCTAAAATGTGTATTTGTAAATTTACTTTTATTTGTATGTAAGATAGTTTATGTTTGTGCGTTTTGTTTACTTGTTATGTGTACCAAAACAGAGCTCTATAAACCAGGCCAGTTCCCACCATTACCCCCTTCCTCTCCATTTCCATTTGTTGAGTGAAGGGAGATAAAGAGTGTATCCCAGGCTGCTCTGGCAAAAGATGACAGAAAGATGCTTCTTTTATGTGAGCTGCCTGAGAAGCAAGAAGTGTACCAAATGTCAGTGAAGTTGGTGATCTCTGACATAAAACTTTGTGAAAGTCACAACCAATGGACTTAGCCTGATAAATCCATATTTTAAGAGATACACATCAAAATGATTTATGTCTTACCCGCCATATCAGTCTGTGGTGTCTGGTAAAGCTTTGTGAATTCATCAGGATAGTTTTCCACCCAGTTCCAAAATGCCTACAGATAATTCAACATGTCTTTACACATATGCAACAATCAGTTTAGGAAATAAACTCAGCTTAGGAAATAAACTTTCAATGGAAGAGATGACTTTTTTTGTCCTTCAGAGTCTCAGCATGCAGTGGGTTTACAGCAAAACTCTCATACATGTGTGTTTACAGTGAAAAGTGACCTGTCCAAAAGAGACTAGTGTTTTCCGGTTCCTAAATTCAAACAGGGGCATGAGACTGCAAATCAGTGACTGAGGAACAGCAAGAAAATTCCACTTAGAATATATCAATGGTAACATACTTGCCTTTTCAAGACTGTTTATAACGGCCAGTTGAGCTACTTTCTTTAGGGCTTTAAACTTAAATACTGTCTCTGCAAAAATAAAAAATTTTGACATTTGAAAGAAAAACTCATTTCTAACAAAATAGGTATATAATAATTCAACCCAATAAGACAGCTCAGGGGTTCTAAGCACTAGTTATTTTAAAACCAGATGCTAAGTATAATTTGAAGTAAGTAAAATTATACTGTTTCTAAATTAATATACAGGAATATGTTATACCAGCGTAACTGTGTCTATGCTAGGGGGTCATACCACTAACTATAGATTTCTAAACAGATAGTTATGGCAGCACAAAACTAGTCTGATGATCAGCCCTAAGATATACAGTTTCACAGCCTACCTTGCAATATTCGTTTCAGTTTTATGCAGTCCACACTAATATACTGTAAAAGTTCAATATCATGAACATCAGCATTATCTTCCGAACACACAGTCAGTTCCTGTAATCTAAAGAGATGCAAAGTAAAGTAAATAACTCAAAACAGTAAACGGTATTAACTTCTCAAAACAGAGAACGTCAGCCATGGCTGACATGTTTATACTTATGAAAAACACCTCCTATTATACAGGTGAAATGAAAACAAACAGTAAACATTTGAATATTAAAGGATCATCATCATCCCCTCCAGAGACTTACAGTTAGAACTTTGACAGATCCAAGAATTAAAAACAAACTTTGGATGACCACTAAGAGTTAATTTTACAGAATATTTTCATTTTATCATCATATAGAAAAGTTTCAGAGGAAAATTTCTCAACATTTCAAGATGTAAGCTACAAATGCCATCAGTTTATATTTATGTTAACACCAAGTTTTTACCCTATATCCTCTTTTTCTTTACAATGCTGTGGAAGTAATCTATATTACATTTCACCTGAGCATTGACCTCTCTGGCTCATGCTGGTGGTGCCTTTGGGCCATGCCCCTGGGAATGGGTGCCTTGCTTTGCACTTGAGCTATACCATCTGGTCAACAATCAGGAGTATTCACAGTCTCTTAAGGGAACTGCAGTCAGCCCTCAGGCAAAGGGCCGCTTTTTTTTTTTTTTTTTTGTCCCTAATGAAACTCAGTGAGTTTTAATCACATCAGTTTAAGAACTGTGGTAAATTTTTTCCCTCCTTTTTCGAGGGTAACTTACTAAACACCATATCAGATCACAAGCCACTAATAACAATCATATGCGCCTGCAAGCTATGAGATTGTGTTGACTCCTTCCAAAGCTACAGATGTGTACTTGACATGATATGTGATTTCTAGCACTACACACAAAAGCAGCTCTTCATTTCATCAATGGAGGGAAAACTTAACAGCCCACGCTGAGAACGGGAAGGTCCCTGATGCTGTGCTTTACATGCCAAAAATCCCCCAGCTGCTGTACAGAGCCTAGAAATATGCCTAAACAGGAAGCATGGGTCAAAAGATCAGCAATGCTAACTGTCGGCAGGCTGACCTCTGTGGATATTAGCAACAAACAGCCAAATGTTTAACCACTTCTGTACCAATGAAAAACAGAATTGTGTGGAAACAAAAATCAACTCCAGCCTTGAAACAGCCTAGAATTTCAAAATTAAGTTTGAGAAAAAAAGATCTATACTGAAAAACTATACCGCAGATGTATAAACAAATACACATTAAAGAACTATCTACAAGAATAAGTTCTAGTGTAACTCCCTATAACAGAAGTGCATGGAATTATTTCCTACCCTGTAAGCAACTAAACCTAATCAATTTATTTAGCAAAAACCACATCCTCCATCCTAGCTACTAAGTCCAGGTCCTTGAAAGAGAGATTATTAAAGCCCTTTAAAGTTTAAAGAATAGTTGAGATTTCAGCTAATTAGATGTTTAACAAGTTTCATATTTAAAATTTGAATGCACTTCCATTCTAATGTTCTTAAAGCTCTTTTAACTGTATAAGTTACACAAGCCCTAGTTTTAATTAGACTGGTGTACTAAGAACAACTCAAACTGGCATACTCACTGCTGCCCGACCCTAATAAAGGAGCATCGGATTCAATGCCAACAAATTATCCACTCAATTATCCATTGTTGGTTATAACCACACTACTCTGATAAGAGTTAAGCCTTTTCAAGCAACTTTCAAAGGACATAAAAGCATTTCCTTAATAAAAGTTTCCCATGCAAGCTTGGTGGGCTGGCCAAAGACATTAGCACCGAAGAGATGCATGCAACGTGGGAAGTAAAGAGGGGATAGCATACCTTGGCCCTGATTCACCTCTCATTTAGAGTGGTGTAAATCAGGAGTAATTCCATTATAATCAGTGGGGATACACTGATATAAAACTCACGTGAGAGGACAAGCAGGCTCCTTCCAAAGCCAATAAGGAGTAATATTCTTAGCGTTAAGGCAATCATGCCCCATTCTCAATCACACGAATGGACAGATATGGGCCTTCAAGTATGGAAAATTAGGGGAGGACAACACCCTTAAGGCTCCAACAGAGCTACAGAGAACTAGAAGTTACCATGAAACAGCAGACACATTAATGGATATAAGTTAAGTGTGTCTGTCAATCTTTAGAAATCTCTCACTAGCAAGCACCCACCCTATATTTCAACTTGGTTTTATCATTAGTTCTGTTCTATAGCAGGTTTTGTTCATATAAAAGCCGGTCTAAAAAAATAAGTAAGTTTAGTACCCAGAAAATATGCTGTAAAAAACACAGACTGGAGACAGAATCTGACTAATTTTATCAACTGATGCTTAAGCAGAGTTTTGAAATGTAGAGGGATTTTCATCAGAAAAGATTTTAAACAAACAACTTATTATGATACAAACACCCCATCAGCATTTTCATGTTAATATTTTTCAGATCAGAAAGGTCTGTCATGAATTTTAGCCTTTGTTTTAATCTATACTGATTAGAGCCAGACAACATTCACAGTGTTTGAGAAGACATCTGATACACTGGATAAGCTCTGCCATTCATGCACTCACCTGGTGGAAATGCGGCTGAAGACTGCATTAAAATTATTGCAACTCAGAGAAAAGAGAACCCCAGAGGCAGAATTGCGAAGTTCAGCTGCATGTTGGTTTCCTTCACGGTACGTATGGATAAAATGGCAGATTTCTGGCAGCAACTGTTTGACTAGCATCGTCTCATCTAGTCGCATCGTGTCCTTTGGTTGCTAAAATGTAAACATTTCACTTATTTCCTGAAATTCCCTATCAAAGCTTTACAGGCAAAAATAGTATTTCTAGTTACTACTATCCCAGGAAAAGATCTTCTACTACTTACTCTCTACACAGACAAAACTCTCATTGACTTCAACGCAAAAAAGCTCTGACCACCCCTCCCCCACTGCTGCTAACAGTAATTTCCTACAATTTCACATAAAGTAGTATTTTACATCTTTGAATATGTTTCCATCCCTGACCTGTGAGACAACGTTAGTAGGTCAATATCATCAAGCGCTGAATGGGCTATCAAAATACTTTTTTCGAGCAAGAGGTTTGAAGACTTAAGGGACACACCCTGCCAACCTGTCAAAGTATTGGTTTGAGAGCATTTGAGTCAGTTGTTTGCCTTAGAAGAACCTACGGTAAACTCAGACTCTTAATTCTCTCAAATGGTTTTCTGACCGTTGTTTTTCTCCAGTAGGGATTTAAAAGACATGATGAAGGAGAGGGTGCTTCTTTATTGACTCAGTGTGATTCCAGACAAGAACAAAAAAAGCTACACTTTCCTGTAGAATTCTACTTTTTCCAATTTGCACAGTATGAGGCATAAGCAAACTATTTAACAAAGAATTTGAAGAGCAACTTTACTAAGAATCTTAACAGACGGTCAGGTCAGCGTTTAAACTTTTAAAATCCTATCAATGAAATTACTATGGGCAATTCAGAAGTTGCAGTAATCCTACTTAGTTGACCTGAGTCTTGTTGCCATGAGAACTTGGTGAAACATTAAGAAGCAATAGTAAGCATGAAGTATGTCTGACCATATCACAGAACACAACTCTCTTTGTATACAGCTTTGGCTCAAGTCTTACTAAACATACTGGCTCAACTTGCTTTCATCTAAATTGACAAGACATACAATTTTAAGCTGCTAGAGGTTTCATTATGTATCTGAAACACACTGAGGTTTTGATCAATATAAATTGTGGCTTTTAAAAAAGGAAGATATGGATTTATGAAATTAGACAAGTCTAAGTTACTGGTATAATTTACTTTTTTTTAAAATTGAAATCTAGTCTGCTTTATGTAGATACCTACATTCTTTTCTTACGTATTTAAAATAGCACGATTACTTAGATCATCAGCATCTTTACTATATTAAAAGATGTTCTACCTTGATAAACCAAACTCTATTGTATTTATTACACTGTAGAGAAATATCTTTTACAACCAGTAGTAAGGAATTGCACACATCTTTGATGATTTCATTACATTCTTCCTGGAACAAAGCTAAAAGAAATCTTTAGGAATAAACCTGAGACTCAGAGTTTTTACATAAGATGAAGTTTGGCTTTGCAATTATACAACTGTTTTCATCCCAAAGGTAAAAGCAAACTGCCTCTCAGCAAAGATCTGAATGGAATAGGAAAGTTTGTGTGGAAACTTCAGAATTGGACTCCCACTGGAAGTTTGGATATGGTTAAATAATGTAAACTAGGAAATACCTGCAAAAGTAATCTTAATATGGCAATAGCGAAGGATTCTGTCTGGGTATATAATTATAGAAAACAGAAACAGAACTATGTCAACAAGAAATCTCTGCTTCATTTAAGAAACACTAGCTAGGACTTCCATAAACTTCACTAATTTTAATATAGTTTAAAGCATTTATATTTTAATTTTTACTATTTTCCACTTTTAAAATGATTGTAAAATTATCCTTTAATTTTGTATTAAATTGTGAAATGAAACCATTTTTATTCTTTCGTTTGTATCCCTACTTAGAATCTCCCCATCCACCCACAGTTTATACAAATGCAATGAAAGCTTAACACTGAAACCCATTACTTTACTTAAATTTGTTTTCCATGCACACAATGGTTTATTCTTTTTATATGAATTGTTGTAGAGAAACATATAATATTAGAACTTTGCAAGTGAAGTAGAGGAAAGATTAGATCTGAAACCTTCCTTTGTCCACTTAGTTAACAAGTCAAGGCGTTTTTGATCATTGTTAATGGGGGGGAGGAGGGAGAGGATGGACATTCTACACATTGTTATTTTATCAGTTACATTAACTACTTCACAGAAGTTTTTCTAAAATTAGCATTAATTCTATGTGAAATAAATCAAGTGATTGTTAGTTTATTCGTACCTAGTATACACAGGCACACATTTATAGAACTTCTGTTCACTTTTCTACATCTGATTCAGAAACTCAGCAATTATAAATTAGACTACTTACCCCAGCAAGGCATTTTTCCAGTGTATCCAATATAATCAGCTGAGAGAGATATAAATTCTTTTCAGCAGCTTCTCCAAATATCCTCTATAAGAAAAGATACAGATTTAGCTCCAGGGCAAAAATCTAACTGGTAGCCCATTACAGCATTTAGGTGATACAGAAAATCTGCTGGGGATTAAGCAGCACATTAGGTTAATGCTCTAGCCTTTCCACCTTTGGAGTTCTGGTTCAAATTTAGAAATAGGACCAGTGAAAATGAGATTGATGGTTCCTTCCTAGTTCCTAGGATGAAGTGAGTAAACTGTTTTGGTGTGAATGACATAAATTCAACAAAGATAACAAGGGACAGGACAGGCCGGCCAATTGGTATTGGAGATGCACTAGCAGACCAACTGGAGAGCCTAGCAAGTCCTTCACTTTCATGACCCCAAAATTCATTCAAAAGAATGATGGTTACACTTCTTTTAGAAGCTATTTTAGTAGCTATTACTGTTTGTCTAAAGTATCTGATTTCTTTTGAGCTGTATTTTATTGCCAACACAACACTTAACAGAACTGAGGTTTTCCACAAACCCATGGATATAAACTTAGTTTGACTGCTGCAAAATTTAGCATAGACCACAGGAAGAAACACAAATACACTACCGGATCTTCAAAGCGGAGGCTGCATTTTAAATCTAGGATGCAAGAGTTTATCACATATTTAAAATGGCATACAATTTCACTACCAGCACCAATGACTAAGTATATCAATATTCAGATTGGAACAGCAAAACAAAGCAGAGAAGGGTTAGACAAAAAATTTATTTAGTTCCACTGAGTGTTGATAGAACACACAGTAAGAAGCTTCTAAAAATGATGCGATAATTAAAACTGCTTGAAAGATTAGTTCAAATATCTGTAGGCTTTAGCTGAGCAGGAGGCCTCTTGAAGCTCTCTTTTCTAAAGATGGAGTAGACTAATGGCACACAGTCTACTGGTGTGTCTGGTCTCCATTCTGAAGGAGTGCTTGAAAAATACTGATAGCTGGTTGGAGCATCTCATCCATTCTCTCTTCCTCAACCGTAGGAAAAAAGTTAAGTCTTGCTATTGGGTACAGAACATTGATATGAAAAGACCCATTCTTCTATTTTTGCCCTTTATGGAGGAATTCACTGGGAAGTACCAAGTCAGACTAATAATTTTTGTGCCATTTTCCATGAAAAGTGGTACATTGCTGGTATTCCCTCAGAGACCTTTCCCACTTGGCTTACCCAGAACACCTTGTCCAGGTCTCTGGAATCCAAAACACTCAATTGAACTCTAGATTTCACTACTCGGGTCCTTTTATTTGGCATAGAGCAAAGCTATGCTGAGTTGATAAGACTCAAGTGAATGGGGTGGGTATAGGGCATGCCACACATCCAAAGTTACACACTTTATATACATGTACAAATTACACTGTATTTACTATACATTGAATCACATGTTTTTAGATTGGTTTGGTTACTTTGCAGGAACTAATCCCCGTGCAGCACGTTCTCTCCATGTGCTGTTCACAAAGAACCTGCACTTTAATATTCCAGGTTCATCTTTGTTCATTGTTAGAAAACGGTTCCCTGGGTGTTCTTCCTCATATCTTAGATGGCTCAGACATTCTGCCTTTTTCAAGCTTATAATCTGTTTACCTCCCTAATTTTATCTTCCAAGAAATGAAGCCTCCTTCCAAGTATTAATTGCTCATGTCAGGCCAGGCCTCAGCTACATACATCAGATAAAATACAGAATTTTTGTTTCTATTTGTATAGCTTACACTCTTATTTATCAAGATTCCTTACAACTGATCTCTATAGACTGGCTGATTTATTTTTGGGTTGGCACTATTAATTTTTATGTCCATTAGTGTAAGTATAGGCTACTCATTCTCTTGTTCTGGTGAGGACATATGTTCACATACTATTGGCCCTTTAGGGAGCCCACCCTGAGTGCTGTCATGATGGATCTGATGGTTTGGAAGTTGATCACCCATGAAATGTGCTTCATTTCTTCTCCCTCCACTTTTTCAAAGTAACTACAATTTCTCATCTTGCCTGCCCCATGGTAATTTTTATTTTTCCTAGCACACACACTTAGGATCCTATTTAATAATTTTCCTGTGTTCCTCCCCACCCCCCTTTGTGTATAGCACCCTATCAAATTAGTTGTCAATGTTAATTTTATGAAAGTGAGGTTTCAATAATGCTTTAGGATATTTCTGAAAGTGTTCCTATGTTCTGCCTTGCTGCATTTCACAAATAAACAGTGTAGAGGGAGACTGTTCATTTAATGTTACAAATTTGAGTTTGAAAGGGTCTTTTTGAAATTTGGTGGGAAGGTCTTCTTGAACCTTTTTCTGTCCCTTGACTTTAACCTGCTGCCCTCAAGAACTCAGTGTTAAGGAGGTCCTTGATCCACCCAAGAAACACTGCAAGCTACATCAAGTGTCAGTCAGAGGGAGGAAATGTCAGGGGAACACTCCACTCAAGCTAAGCATCCCTTACTGGCCTCTAAGGCATGTGCTCAGGAGATTAACTCTGTAGGACTACCACTAGACCAAAGAGCCTTTTTCAAGCCTTTTCCTTCATGGTTCTCAGCTGATAATCTTGTATGGCTCCTGGATTTTTCTTTGTTTTTAAATGTAATTTCTGAGATGGCAACTTGCAAATGACTGCACCATGCACTAATGTAGAATGTCTGAACAGATCCTGAAAAGAATCTAATGCCCTAGGTTTGTTTTAAATACTTGTTCGTTTTTCCCCTCTTCCAATATTGCTCTTCCTGGCAGGACACATTCTAGCAGAAAGGATTAGGACAGCTCCCATCGCTCTGGATGATGTTCACTGGATACTTCTGCCCAAATGCCCTCTTCCTTCTCCTCCAAGGCCGCAAAATAGTGTGTCATTAGTTAAATGGCATGATTATGCAGCTGTACAGAGAGAACCCATTTCCCAGTGATCAAGTGCACCACTTACAAAATATATTCCACTTGGTTTGGAGAGCAGATATCCAAGGATTGCTTACAAACCCAGGTCTAAGAGGGCATGTGTTGAGTTGTACCCCATCCTAGCCATATGCACTTTTCCACTCTGTCCATTCCCTCAGTGACTGACACCTTCTGGGTTATCCAATGCAGCATTACTAACAGTCTTCCTTTTAGACCTTGTTGCCCACGTTTCCCATAACCCTCACATGCAATGTGGATGCTCATTTCAATTTTGTTGGTAAACTTTACTGCATTTGAAGTTAAAAAAATAAAATAAAAAAATCAGTAAGTTAAATGCACAAAACGAAGCAGCAATCTGAGTCAGACTAGACATTCTACAAAGTTTCTGTAAATAAAAATTCATAACCATTTTCAAAAGCATCCAATAAACCAAACCTAGAAAACTTACCATATTGTTAACATTTTTTAAGATATTAGTGAGACCGCTTA
Source organism: Chelonia mydas (assembly GCF_015237465.2). Classification (NCBI taxonomy): domain Eukaryota; kingdom Metazoa; phylum Chordata; order Testudines; family Cheloniidae; genus Chelonia; species Chelonia mydas. The sequence continues at coordinate 9,239,309 of NC_051257.2, forward strand.
TGACCAGGGAAAACTTGTACTTGGAAATGTTTATGAGACATTCCTTATTATGTTCTGTGCTGACTTTGGTGTGGGTATTCTGCTGGCCAGCTTTTATGGGAAGCTGCAAAAAAAAAAAAAAGTAGCATTACTTAGCATTTGTATATTAAGTTAGAGATTTACAGTTTTACAGGAAGGTTAAAGATACCTTGAGGCTTTATAGATTATGTTGTAAAACATTCTATTAAAGACAATCTTACAGTAACATTTTATTATATTTTTCATCTTTTCCTGCTAGAAACATTTGCAGGAAGCAAAATCCAGATTCACCTGTTTTTACTGCTTATTTCTCAACTAAAGCCAAACATCTGTTCTGTGACAATTTCCAAACAAACCAAATTCAGTGTCAGAAGTATTATTACAAGTGAAAAGAAAAGGAGGACTTGTGGCACCTCAGAGACTAGAAATTTATTTGAGCATAAGCTTTCGTGAGCTATAGCTCACTTCAACGGATGCATCTGATGAAGTGAGCTGTAGCTCATGAAAGCTTATGCTCAAATAAATTTGCTAGTCTCTAAGGTGCCACAAGCACTCCTTTTCTTTTTGCGAATACAGACTAACACGGCTGCTACTCTGAAACCTATTACAAGTGACTAAGCAATGAAACTGTAGGCCTGTTTTCACAAAAATCTTCGCAAAAAAAGTATGTCTTTTGTATTTATGCAGCTAAACATGGACTTCAAAGCCTCCACTGAAACTTCTGTCAGGATAAAAAGTATGACAATAGGATAAGAGAAATTCAGAGATCTATCCTGGGTGACAAACTCATTCAGGTCTAAGAAGCATTCCAATATTCACTGCAATTCCATCTAACTGTTCCAGAAAGTTATCCGACAGATCCACATCCATCAACAAGCAGCACAGCAGCATTGTGTGAAAGTACAAAGCCAGGCATCAGGCAATATCATAGCCACTTGCACGACAGCAATAAATTTCTAACGCCTCAGCACGTTTTAGTATACATTAAATCTATCCCCTTCTGAGACAGGAAAATTCCTCGAATCACACTGATGTGTTTAGTCTTAACACACTTCTTGAAAAGTGTTTCAACCCAATCTTTCCAAGCTCCATATCTTTATGTAATGACAAATGATGAGAAAGGAACTGAGTGTTTCAGCAAAGAAAGGAAATCTCAGACATATCCTAAGGCTAAGATTGTTTTCATAATCTAGAAGACTGTCATAAAACGTGTTAAATATGTTTTAACTAACGTACTAGCAAACATATTTTAGAAAAAACCTATTTTGAGTATAAACCTCAGTGTGACTTAGTGAATTTTCCTGTCTCAGACAGGGATGGATTTAAAACATGCAACTGCATTCTGAGGAGCCAAGGGGTGACCATGACCAGCTAACATTTTTTAAACACAATTTGCCTTGTCTAATTAGGTGCAAAGTCACATTTAAAGTTATGTTTAACTTTATTTTAAAATGCTCTCACTTTTTTCATCTAGACATGCTCTCGTGGCTTCAAACAGAGACTGCAAAACCAGTTCCTACCTTTGCATCCTCCATCTTTCAAAGAAAGCTATTTTTAAAACCATCCATTTTACACACTATGCTACAGCAGATTACATTGTGAAAAACTGACCCTATAGAGCTGGTACCGTGCTATGATAGAAGTATAACGGCATTAACTAACTGCACAACACTAGGAACACAATATTAGCTACTGGTTTAAAGCTGTTCCATTAGGAAATCCTGATTGTCAGATTGAGAAAAAAAAGTACCCGCTGCAGGCACATTCCACGCTAATGTATACTACCACCTTTTACTAGATTTTAAATAAGACCTAGATTTTCTTCACATTGCCCAAGTATATCAGCAAAAGTCTTAAGTCATGACTACACCAGAGGCTTTTCAGCGGCACAGCTGTACCAATACTTCCTAAAAAGGCAAAAAAATCCACCTTGCAAAACAGATCTTCCTTGGTCAGTCTAATAGGTGCAAGAGAACCCAGGTGGCTGAGGGGCACCTCTTTATTTTATAAAATAGTAAAAGTCAGCTAAATAAGTGAAATTGGAACACTATAAAATATTATGACTTCATCTATACCTGTAAAACCTAGCGGAGGAAAAAGAAACACAAAAGCAATTGCCCATAAAGACATACCCATGTATTCATGAATGGATAAATAATCTCAACCCTTAACACATTACCCTGCATGTTCAAATCAAATTTAAGTTAATATTAACAGATAATTGATAGTCACTGAAATGTTTGGTATTAATAGTCACAAGTTAAGGCTCTTTAATCCTCACTGTTAGGATAACGAAAGATAATGGAAAAAGAGATGCACTTTTGCATAGCACCTAGCACAAAGACTGATTCTTGATTGGGTCCTTTGGTGCTACTGAAATACATAATAATAAAAGGAAGTAACGGGTGAACTCTCAAAAATATGGTGATAAGAGACGCCAAAATATGAGGGATGATTACAAGCATAGGAGGACAGTTCTCATGTCCAAAAGTTTCGGCAGTGTCACTAAAATAATGCCATTGCAATCAAATTCTGTAACTTTTGGATTGGAAAGGCCATTCTTTAGATGTTCATTTGGGGAAATGTCAGTCCACCTCTCTTCACTAAAAACTAAATACTACAAGATCACTCAAGTCAAAAGGTGAGCATCCCTCAAGTGCTTAAAGAACTCTTAGAGAAATGTTGATAGTTTTAAAGTACAACAATTCCCTAACGAAGAAGGAATCGGTTGCAGTGTTGCCAGTTATATGCGCTCTAGATGTCCAGGCGTGAGCTAAAGCATGGGCTCTAGGACCCTGCAAGACAGGAGGGTCTCAGAGCCCAGGCTCCAGCCTAAGCACGGACATCTACACCTCAATTCAACAGCCCCTTTACCTCAGCCTGTGTCAGCTGGCACAGACCAGCCGTGGGTTGTTAATTGCAGTGTGGACAAACCTTGCCAGATATTACCTCACCCAACTTGCCTAATAACTTAGAGGACATTTTAGTTGTATACAAGTCATTGATATTTAAACTTTTGGTATGTCTAAACTTTTCTGACTGACTCAAGTCAGGTACTCAGTTGGCAAGATAAATGTTTCCTCCCATCTTTTCCATAAATCAGATATATAGATTAATGCAAGTAAAATTTTGGGATCATAGATTTAACAAAAATGAAATGTTACGAATTCCAAAACAGTGAAAGCTAAAATTTCTTTCAACTTTATTCAGAAAAGTGACTTCCAAAGAGGATCTTCTACAATAAATAGTAAAAGTTAGACTTGAGCTGCAACTAGTCCAGCACAGATAACAGAAAACTCAGTAACTCAACAGATATTAATCCTATTCTGAACACTAGACACTTTGTTTCAAGCTGTACTCAGTAAATTCTTCAAAGGTCACAGACCAATCATGTCCCTTGCGTGCAGTTTACCAGAGTCAGTTAAAAAAGTATCAGACCACATTAAAATGTAGGAAGAAGTACTTTGTTGAAATTCACTTTATGGAAGCTTTATATTTAAAAAAAAGACAACAGATTAGGGAAACAAGAATGCAATCAACGCATATATGTTTCCGAATTATACACACACACTTTGGATTTAGAGCAGATGCTAAGTATCTCAATTATAAAATATCAAATATTTAAAATGTTTTTTTCTGGTTTTTTAACTGGATTCCACAAGAACATTCCGTAAACTCATTCTGAGATTCTGAAAAACATAGATGTTCAAAGATGTTTCATGGCTTGAAAAAGGATGTGAACTGGAAACCCAGTCTCTCAAAATGCCACAGAACTTAAGAACTAAAGGAAAAATGCCAGGCAGTTAATATGTCTAAAAAAACTATCAAGTGCTTAAAGGTTTTTGGTCATCACTGAATAAAGTTGCAGTATCTTAACCCTTCATTTATCATATTAAAATGTATAAGCTTCCTTTTAACACAAAAACAGTAAGAAAAAAAGTTGCATTTGGTCTGGGTATCTAAACTCTGGAACAACTGATCTAGCCATCAAAGAATGTCTTTAAGCCCAGAGAATTTTTATGTCATGAAAATTATGACTATCCTGCCCATGTATCTTAACATGAAAGTCTGCAATATAATTCTATACGGAATAACTGTTTAACAGCTGTACCATAGCCTGACTTGATAGTAGAGGTCATTGTACCTGCTCAGTGCCTGAATGCCAGCAGGGGACAAGTGGGGGTACAAAGGAAAATAAGGCACAATGCTGTAACCGCCCAGTACAGAAAAATTGCTCATCTTTCTGCAACTGTGCTTGTTTCCCCCACCCGACCAACTCTTCCAAATTTATTCTAGAAAGCTAGTGAGATCAGGTTCCAATGCTGGTTAAAAACACATTTATTTCTGTGTCTTTAGTTCAGAATTAAATCCCACCTGTATGAGAATTTGGTATGTGCATATTTTCTAATGTTAATCCTGCTTGTGCTGGGCTGTTGTTTTTTTAAACTTGTGTGGCACTGTACATAGAACACACTTCCTTTTACTGGCTAAAGTAGCAATAAATTATGCTATTTTATAGAAGCATTTACAAGATTGAGAAAATATTGAACATTAAAAATGTATTTAATCTCTTCCCCCCCTCCCTGCCCCAAGTTGGAGGTGGCAATGACATTTAATTTTTCAGATCAATGTTTTGTTTGATGCTACATTTTAAAATTGTATGGTTTTGGTCGACTTGAAAAATTAATCACCATTAGTTTTGCGAGTTTCTTGGGAGAATGTCAGCACTTTGCGCTAGATTGTTTTAATGTCATGCTGACTTGAACTTGCGAGATGGCTTAAAAATGGGAATTTTTATCATGGTCTAAAAAGCTTGAAGTTGTTTCTTTCATTGCTAAACTTATTGGAGTTGAATACAACGCCAAAAGATGTTGATAAACTAACACTACTTCACAAAACACTGAGCATAGAAATGTCAAACTAATTAAATCAGTAATGGTCAAGGCTGGGTCTACACTTAAAACACTGCAGTGGTACAGCTGCTCGCGCTTCAGTGAAGATGCCAGGAGAGCTCCTCCCATGAATATAGTTAAATCCACTTCCATGAGAGGTGGTAGCTATGTTGATAGAAGCCCTCCTGTTGACATAGTTGATTGGAAGTTAGGTCGGTATAACTGTCACTAAAGGGTGTTGATTTTTCACACTCCTGAATGACTTAGTTATACCAATGTAAGTTTATAGTGTAGACCTAGCTCAAGTGTCATTTATTTAATAACCCTCTTCTCAGTGTAGATCATTCTTAAAACATTAAGAAACTAAGAGCTAAGAAAAATTAAGGGGAAAAAATTGGTTGGCACCAATCTTTCCTGAACCCCCTCTTCTGGCCTTTAAACAACTCCCCAGTCTCAACAAGCTCATCATCAGAAACAAGCCCCCCACAGACCAGGATACACCAAACTCAATGCAGCACCAGACCCTGCCAGAACAGATGCAAAATCTGCAGATATATCTCCACTGCTACAATGATCAGCAGGGATCCTAGAAATCAGCTGACCATGGAGAAATGTAGAATTTGTATTTATTTCTTTAAACAGAGAATCTTTAGTTTTTACATTTTGTGAAAAAATTAAAACATACACAGTAGAACCCTGTTTATCTGAGTCTCCATTATCTGGCTCAGCATATTAATTGAACCAGAGCTGACGGCCCGAGCCCTGGGCAGTGAGCCTCCGGGCTCTCTATTGTGGCTAGGGGAAACTGAAGTTCAGCATTTCATTTTAATCACTGAAAAACACACATTTTTATAGAGTTTTTTAATCGTGGAAAACTAGGATCCCTGATGATCAATACCCCTGCGACACACCTGTCAAGATCCATGGGTCCCACACATGCCTATCACAACATGTGGTATACCTCATCCAGTGCTCCAAATGCCTGAAGTGAAATCTGACAATCACTATGCTCTCAAGTCAACTCACACAGAAAAATGATAAAAGACCAAAAACAGCCTATCACCCCTGGGCAAGTACTTTTGACAAAGCAATCACTCCATATCTGACCTCTCAGTCTTCATCCTCAGAGGAAACCTGTATAAAAGGCGAGCCTGGGAACTTAAATTCATAACTCTGCTGGACTCTTAAAAACCATGGACTTAACAGACACACTGATTTTATGGCGCAGTATAACAATATAAACAATTGCCCTCTTCATTTTAAATGGTCTCCTACAGTATGTCCCACCTTGCATTTAGCTCAAGACAATTTGGTTACCTTCTCCAGACCTGAAGAAGGGCTCTGTGTAGCTCGAAAGCTTGTCTCTTTCACCAACAGAAGTTGATCCACTAAAAGATATTACCCCAACTATCTTGGGACTCATATCCTGGAACCAACATAGCTATAACATTGCAAATAAGTGTATTAATGTCATTACAGGAGTAAGTGAAACCAAAATGCTTATAGTTAAATATATTTATTATACAAAAAGTATTGCCTGAGGGTTAAAGGAAGAGGCTTCCTACAACGCTTTTATTTTCATTATTATAAGGAAAATAAGGAAAAAGGGAAAAATAGAACATGAAGGATATGTCCTCAGACTGAATCCTGAAACTAACAACTTGCACATTACTACCTACCCAATCCAAGCTACATAGTGGACATATTTAAGCCCAAACATAACAGAATGGCAAAGGTTAGGAGAGTCACAAATCTAAAGGAAGACTGATCTAAGCAAATGCAGCAGTTGCCCTCACTGATCTGAAGAGGAGAGCAGTAGCACTCTGGAAGAAGCACAATTCTTATGCTCTATAAGTTATTGTATCAATTTAACTATATTGGTAAATAAATAAATATCAATATAATCACCTTTGTAAAACTATAACCGCATCCACAGTAGGGGCGTGCGCTGATTTAATCAGATCTGTTTCTAAACAGATGGCTAAAATCAGTACAAAAATGGAGTATAGACAAGCCCCAAGAGAACTAGAAGAATATTGAATTGCTCACTATAAAAGGAACGACGTTGCTGGTAGTTCAGTATTTTGTCCTGTTCCATGGAGAAGTGGAGATGAGGGTTATGACAGAAAAAATAGGAAGATGACACTAGCTGGGTCACACCTGTAGTTTTCCTTCTATTCAAACTTTCAAGTTCTTAACCTTATAGGACCTCATTGCAGGAGGCAACCAAAAGGAAAAGCCATAAAGTAGTTTTGTAAAGAAGTCTCAACAATAAAATGCCAGGTTGTGTTGACAACCATGTTAGAACAACAGAAATGCAAGACGACAAGGGACCTCAAGATGTCATCAAGTCCAGCCTGCTGCACTGAAGGCAGGACCAAGTAAACCTAGACCATCCCTGACAGGTGTTTGTCCAACCTGTTCTTACACACCTCCAATGATGGGGATTTCACATATTCTCTGGAAGCCTGTACCAGTGCTTAACTACCCTTATAGTTAGAAAGTTTTTTCCCCCAATATCTAACCTAAATTTCCCTTGCTGAGGATTAAGCCTATTACCTCTTATCCTACCTTCAGTGGATATGGGTAACAATTGATCACCATCTTCTTTATAACAGCCCTTAGCATATCTGAAGACTTATCAAGTCTTCCCCCCGTCAGCCTTCTTTTTCAAGACTATACATGCCCAGTTTTGTTTTGTTTTTTTAAACCTTTCCTCATAGGTCAGGTTTTCCAAACCTTTTATCACTTTTATTGCTCTTCTGGACTCCCTCCAATTTGTCTACATCATTCCTAAACTGTGGTGCCCGGAACTGGACACAGTACTACAGCTGAGGCCTCACCAGTGCCGAATAGAGCGGGACAATTACATCCCATGTCTTACATACGACACTCCTGTTAATATACCCCAGATTAGCAGCTTTTTTTGCATCTCCAACACATTGTTGACTCATTCAGTTTGTGATCCACTATAACCCCCAGATCCTTTTCTGCAGTATTAATACTGCTGAGTCAGTTATTCCCCATTTTGTAGTTGACCATTTGATTTTTCCTTCCTAAGTGCATTTCTTTGCATTTCTCTTTATGGAATATCATCCTGTTGAATTCAAAATGACCCTGGAAAATTATAATTCTGTCTCCCAAGTGTTTGCAACCCCTCCCAGCTTCATATAATGTAGGCACACTCTCCAGTCCATTACTCGAGTCCTTAATGAAAATATTGAGTACAACTGGAACCAGGACTGATCCATAAGGGACCTCACTAGATACACCCTCCCAGTTTGATAGCAAACCATGAATAACTAGTCCGAGTACAGTCTTTCAATTAGGGATGTAAATATCGTTTACAGCACCACCCGCCCCCTCAGCCTGCCACACTCAACAGCAGCAGCCAGCAGCGGCCTGGGCCCTGACAGTGTCCAGGGGCTCAGTGGAGTCTCCTGGGGGGGACGAGGGGTCTTGCAGGGGTGGTGGGGCAGGGCAGCAGGAGGCAGCAGCTGCTCCCTGAGCAGGGGGCCCGTGTCTGTAGGGGAGGGGATGTGCCCACCCAGGGTCCCTGTGCTGGTTCCTGGCGGGGAGCGAGGCACCCAACCCTGGAAGCCAGCACTGATAGCCCGAGAGTACAACGCATTCTGACCGCTCCTGGTCCACGCTGTTCTGGGCTCCCAAGCCACCGCCATGCAAGGTCAGCTTGGTTTGTCCTGCCCTGGGCACTGCCACTGAGTGGGGAGAGGGGAAAGGATAGGGAAGAGGCAGATTTGTTAATGCACATGGTGTGCTCAGATGTGGAGGTAGGGAGTGCAGCTGGGTCGAGGGAACGACAGCGCAAGTAGGGATGTAAAATGTCACAAAATTATTTTATCAATCTGCTTTAAACATTAACAATATTATTATTAATAATATTAATATTAGCAATATATTAATAAAACTAATATTTATCTGTTAATCGGTTAACCGTTTGATATTTTACATCCTACTTTCAACCAGTATATTTTATTCTAATATACCAATGTAGAACATAGAAAGCACAACGTATAGTAAATACACAAGTCTCTTGCAAGCTTCATTGGTAGAAGCTGAAGAATCTTTATATAGACTTACTTGTTAACGCAAGCTCTCCGATGATCAAAACTTATACTCTGACCATGTAGACAACTTAAGTAAATCTAATGTAAACAGTACACAAATGAATTTCCATACCTAACTTCTAAAATGCTTTCTACCTATTTAAGGTTTCTTCTGACTTTGCTATGATTATTTTATCATTATCAAATCTGTCCAAGAATCTAACAATTCTTAAGAGATAACAATAGAAATTTGCTATTGGCGGGGGAAAATGTACAGTCTACGCTGGGTCACTAGACTTTCAGCTTTCTATTTTACACTTCCAAAAGACAAACAAAATATATAAATCTTGAAAAGCACTGGAGTTGGAAACCAAGTCTCAAGAAAATAGAAGCATGCAAACAAAGTCAAACCACTTATTCTCCACTTTTAAACTAAGTTTTCAACAGATTTTGTTTCTTATTTTAATTATGCAGGAGATGCACATTCCCCTTGCAAACTGCAAAAGGAAAGCGATATGAGGTTCTTCCAACTTTGGCTTTATAAAAAATAAAAGTTCAAAACCCCTTCACAGAAATATGTTATTTAAAGAATAAAGTTAGTCAGATTCACAGATGCTGAGCAGCATAAACTGCCTACTACTGGTATCTTAGAAAATACTCCTAGAATGCCATTTCAATACCTTTTTCCACATCCCCACAGAATGTCACATGGTAGTTTACTGAAGGCTTTAAGCATTAATGTGCTATAAATTAACAACTGTTCCACAAGGGTGCCTGGTAGCCTCAGATCATCTGGCCTATTTTGTATCTACAATGGTATATACCACATGGTCTGCCATGTTGCTCTAGAGGATGATCACAACTTTCTCTGTGCCTTTGACCCTGTCCACATGCACTCACTTTTTTACCTGTCTCCTCTAGCAAGGGCAGCACTTCATTCCTTTCAAAAGTGCCAGGCAGTAACTTCTCAGATTTAATAGTGAAAAACCAATTTAAGTGTTTATTGGCAATTTACAGAAGAGAAAGTAAACAGATATAAAAAGGCATTTAAAAACATACTTAATAGGATCTCTACAGTTAGATCCTGAAAGATGGCTTTAAGACTTAAAAGCAGATTCTACTAAAGAACTTACATAGCTGTTGCACTGGGCAGAGCAGTGTGGTCTCTGACAGCATACAAGACTAATATTTTGGGGAGTGGCATCCCATTAGAGGAAGAAGGGCCTATATCCTCAGACACCTTAGCTAAGGGTCTCTCCTCTGCTATGCAGATGTCAAGTTATTAAGAAAATAAATATCTTTTTTAAGTGTGCCAAAGAAACATTTGCATTAGTTCCACATACTCTTGTTTAAATACACAAAAACATAAAATCCTTTTCCTAAAACGTGGACATTGATAGCAACTGTATCTAATTAGAAATTGATAGCATTGATTGTCTTGATCACGCATTTCCAAGATATTCCATTCTACCAGTTTTAGACAGATAAACAAAGAACCATGAAAGTTTCTTTATTAACTGATATTTGGAATAAAGACAAGGTTTAATTATTTCATTTTAACAAAAGTTTATCTTTAACACCTTTACTTTCAGTGTTCCTGAGACATGCATAAAGTCCATTAACACTTTAAATGGAAAAAGTGACCATTTCAACTTTTGCATGAACGCCAGCATACACTTCACAGAATTTCAAGGATTAAAAAGTGGACATACTAAATGCAGCCTGGTAAAAGCTCTGAACTATAAACCAGTAAATTCACAAACACTAATTTTTTTTTTTTTTTTTAATGAAAGTAATCACAAAGTTCACTATTGCTAGGCCCATGACACAATAGTCAAATAGAATGGATATTATAAGTAGGATCTTCTGAAAACAAGTTTTTCAGCAGAAAACTTTTTGAAAATAAACAAATTCAAGTGTGTTCAAGATTCAACTCCAAGCCCCTCTTCAAGTATAAGCTGGCTGCAGTCTCTCTCCTCCCCCTTCAAATAAAGGTACTGACATCTGGAAAGAAAATTTCTAGTGGAAATGCAGTAATGACAATCCTTAACAGCACGCATATATACATTTGAAAACATCTGCTTATTCCCCTTTTACAGAAGGATCTACACAAACAGATTTTATGGCAACACATGGGTGTTTTGGACTCAGAGGGGAAGAGATAAAAAGCACTCTCCTTCAGTCAGTATCAGTGTTGTCTGGGACTGATCGAAAGCCCATAATGTCAATGGGTGTCTTTCCACCAACTATAAATGGACAGAGGATCAGGCCCTGAGAGCTCATGGTTCAGTAAAATAATCTTGCAAGATAGTACGTGGCAAAAAACAATGGACTTCAGAAAATACTACTTTGTTCTACTTCTTAGTAAGAATTTTAATAAAAGGGACAACTTAAAGTTTTATGCTGTAAACAGATGTTATCTTTAGCTATATATACTAACACAAACTTATTCTATTCTACGTAGGTTCTTACATTGCCATGATCACTGTAGCATCTAAGGACTTTCCAGCAGCACATTAAGTGAGGTGACTAACACAAGTCTATCATGTGCGGAACAGTGTCTCCTATCTTCTCCCCAGGGGGAGACTTGTGTGTGTGAAGTGAAGCATTTTGGGTTGGGGCTCGTTTTTAAATGTCCATGCTGCTCTGTGTTTATGTTAGAGAAAACAGGTTGAAGAAGTGCGCTTTGCAGTTGGCATAAAAAGTGAGGGTTTGTGATGGTCCTTAGCTCCTAGACGAGTTCGTTCCAGTCTGAGAACAACCTCCAAGAAAGTTCTGCATTCGACACAGACAAGCTTTACCTTTATGGTAGAAAGTTCCATTGTGCCTGAGGAGCTGAGTTTTCTTGGAATGTTTTCACATGTCGTTTGTTACTATTTGTGGTCACTTTGCTGAGATGCAAAAAATAATGAAAAATTAATCCATGAAATCAGGTTCACTTTCATATTCTTGGTGCTGTGACGGATTTCAAAAACAACAAGATGATATTTATTTGCTTTAAAACAACTCTTAATTCTGTTAATTCTGAGTTTCATAAAAGCTCATTTTTAAACACTAGAAATGTGGGACTATAGTTGACAGTGTCCATTTAACTATAATCCATTTAATAAAGGGTTTCTTTCCTTAATTTATGTTACAGAGAGAAAGAAGTCGCTTGATTCTTCTAACCCATCCTACTGCCAGGATTGTGCCCGTACTTATACTTGGTAGGGCTTAATAGTCTAGTTTTAAATGCTTCAAGTAATGGGGCTGCCATTATTCTGTTAGAGGGAAAACCTATTAGGTCAAATAGGTCTCCCCAATCTACCTAAAATGTGATATGCTCTAAAAAAAATGCTATGAAAATATTTTAAAAAATTAAAATTCAAAAGTAGACTGACTTTTCTATAGGAAAGTCCTAAAATTCATTGATTTTAGGGAGGCCTTATTATGTTTTGGAATATTTTTGCTTGCTTATTAATGGTTATTGCACCTGTAGTGATTAGAGGTGCTTTAAGTTACAAAAACATGGAAGATACAAATGATATACTCCACCCTAAAACTGCTTGCCAGTCACCAGTAGGCCTTAGGAGACCAAATCTTAAATATATACCAAACAAAAACTAGAAAGATACCCAAATAAGATGCAAAACAAAACAATCCAATACTAAGCAAAATGAATGAGCCTTACATCTGGGCCTGAAGCTTGCCCAACTTGGGCTCTGGCAGACCACCAAGAGGAGAAAATTACAAAGGAAGAGATGGCTTGACATGAAAGCGCTGCTGTCAAACCTGGATAGTTTTACCATAGCATTCCAGCCAATCTCAATTACTGCAATGGAGAATTGAGAGAGAGTCATCTCATATCTGAGTCCTAGACCACTCAGGTAATAAAAATTTCTAACAAATCGGAAGTCAGCATACTCCTGAAATCTCAGCACTATGTACTCCGCTATGTCCTGGCCCCACTCATGTGATGAGAAGTTGCTTTCTGCACCAGCTGAAGCCTCCAGGTGGTCTTCAAGGGTATCTTGAAGTAGACCACATTACAGTATCTGAAAATCAAAGATGATTGGGGGTGGGAGGGAGCAGCACACAGCTCTGAAAAATGTATTCAGCAGCCAGATGTTGACTGACCTACAATGCCAACCCACACTTGCCAGTCATTTTAATCATACAGAATCATACCCACAACAGGTGTTCTGGTTAGCAAAACATTTATGAAAATAAACAAGAGCTGACAAGTTTGCTCTGATTTTTTTTGTTTTGTTTCTTTAATATAAATTAGTCCTGACTGCTCAATAAAATACTGTTTTAGTCACTTTGAAATAATAATACCGGACTTTTTACAAACGAATGGAAACACTGTCTGGGTAACTACATCTGTCTGTCACTGAAATCCTATTTTGTAAATTTTTAAAACAAAACCTGAGCAAATAATATTTTGCTGTTTCAAACAAGAGTTTTCCTTTTTAGTCAGTAACAGAAACATACTCCTGGTATAATATGCAATGTTAGTTCACCTCGTTCAACGATGATATCAAAACTTCCTGCACACAGAAGTAAAGAAACCTGAAAATGCATTACTAGCACTGTAAAAAAGGAAGTGAGGATTGTATGCATTGGACTACAGGCACTGTACTTCACTGAAGAGTAATTTGAACTGGCTTCTCAAATTAGCAGCTGCTGGGCAGTCAAAGATGCAACCAGGGGATCAGTGTTCACTGTTGTACCATTATTGGCTGGTCATTCACATAGCTGTTTTAGTAGCAGTTCAGGGACTGGCTTATTATCCATCCACAATTCATAAGTAATACCTAAAAGAAAGTTAAGGAGTAAGAATACCCTAACAGGTTTACTCTGATCTGCATTCCAAAGTCATCTTTCCAACGTGAAGATCACTCTCAGAATGGGCAAAGCAAATAAGAAGAAATCTCAAAACTTGAAAACCTCAACATGAAATAAAGTAAGGTGGAAAGGGGAAATATTTTTCAGCATAATATTTCAAAAAGTTTCAGAATATTAGTGTATCATCGAGGCCTCTTTGCTTTATTCCTAAGTGTCTTATCAAATTTGTGAAAAAACAATAACTATAAGCTTCTTAAAACAGATGGGAATTATGCAATGAATTGATTTCTATAGTCCTGTAAGGCATACCTATCATGCAAACTGGAAGACAATTGCAATTAACATTCTCTTTAGTATTTTTTCAACAGAACTGTAACTCCAGTATTCCAGCTAACTCACAATTGAAGGGCTTTGTTTCTAAGGAAGTAGGAAAGGATTCCTCTTGTATACCTACCCTTAATTATTCCATAAAGTGTATGAGAAAATACTTGTTTAAAAAGATCAAGTCCTTAACTCCTAACAGATGTTGGCAAGCCCAATTCCACAATGTATATAACAAAACAAACGATAAAGCCTAAGGCCTTTTAACACCAGTACACAAAGAAATGTTTTCTTGCATTACTGGGAGCATAATTAGTACCATTCCTTTTAAACTTACTGAAAATAAAAGCTCTGTGATTCAAGGTAATCCAAAAAGGAGTTTACTGTGCAAAATAACAGGCTCCGAAGCATGCTACATTATAATTATAAAAAATCCTCATCATATTGACTGCTCAAAAAAAATTAAAGAGAAGCACAAAGATTTTCTTGCAAAGAAACTATATTCATATCTGTTTTTAAAAGAAAGGTAAAAGCGAAAGTCTTATCTTTACAGGCCACCAATCTTTTCTGCAGGTTACCAGCACTAGACAATACTGCTAAGAAATATTTAGAGCCAAGGCAGATGAACAGAATTCAACCTCCATAATCAGCTTCATGTTTACTATGGATAAGTATACACAGTGGGGTATCTTATACTCTCCCCCCAATCACAGGAAGGATCTATTCAAGTACAGCAAAAGGAGAAAACAAAGAAACAAATGAGTCAACCTAAACCAAGTCCTGGCTTACATGTCAGAAAGGCATTTGGGGGAAGAGAAAGGAATGTGCAGTCTAAGAACTAACATTGAGATCAACTGGGAATGTCTGTGCAGCCATGTAGTCCCAATGAGCAGTCTCGCCATGTGGATCAGAGAAATACACACAGTCACAAGCCCCAGACCAAGAAATTGCTCTTCCTTCCACCCACAAAACCTTCAGTGAAAATCCCTTCCAAAGGCATTGACTCTTATAACGAAGGAGAAAAGCCTAACACTGAAACAATATATACACCCGGGACCCTCCCCCAACCCAGCTGCCTTTGTTTGCTGTTTCCAATTGACTGGGATGCAGTTTAATATAAACATTCACTTTATCCCTCCCCAAACTCCTCACTTTTGAATCTTTAATCCCCCCTCTCTCTCAATGACAATGAGACAAGTTAAATAAATAAAAATTAACACTGAGCAAAAACTTTAGGTGATTTTTCAGAGGGTCTGGGGATGGAACTGACAAGGAAAAGAACAACTGAGATAGCCACCCCTGCCCCCCTTTGTATTTAGAGGAAACTAACAATGAAAATGACCATATAACCCAGGGGAGCCACCCCACCATCGGGGCTGGGATCATCCATCCGGAAATGAGTGGGAGGCAATTTCACCAGTAAGGGGATAAGATGATTTGGAGACTGGGATGGACAAGCAAGAAGTACCCAGGCCCCACCCTCCCGTAAACACTCTGCCGATCATAGTGGCCGTATCTAACCACTGGGGGGGGGGGGGAATCACTGCTGCCCGTCCCCCCAATCTGTGAAGGGGAAGAAAGCAGCAGCCCTTCATACCGTCTCCCACGGAGCCTAAACTAGGTAGGAACAGCCCCCACTAAATATTGCCCCTCCCGCCCCAGGTCTATGCCCAGTGCAATGTGGAGCAGCCCCCCAGATCCCCTCCACCCCAGAAGAGAGGCACCCTATAGCGCCTCCCTCCCACTCCCCACCCTCGGTCACCCCAGCCCGGGCGCTGGGGGAGGAAAGAGGGGGGGGAGAGCAAGGAAACGACAACCCCATCCCCCTCCACAGCGCTGAGAAGCGGGGAAGGAAGCCGGAAGCAGCCCCCCGCCCCAGTCCATAGAGAGAGCAGGCCCCTGCCCCAAGAGGGGAGCGGCGCCCCCAGCCCACGGAGCGGGCACGGCCCTCGCCCCCACCCTTCCCCTGGGGAGGCCGCTCCCCCCTCCCAGGCCCCCATCCTCCCACGGCCCCCTCAGCCCACGTCGGGAGCAGGCCCCCGCCCCCCGGCGGCCCCCTCCTTCCTTCCTTCCCTCCCGTTACCTGCTCGTCGAAGCGGTTCACCACGGCCTGCACCCACTCCACCGGCTTGTGGGCCGCCATGTCCCGCCGCCTGCCGGGGCGGGGAGGGTCTCTGGGTCCCGGGCTAGGTCTCGGCTCCTCAGCTCCCCGCAGCCATCAGAGCTCCGAGGCCGCCATGACACCCCACCGGAAGCAGGAGCCCAGTCCGCCCCCACCGCCAGCCCAGGCAGCAGCCGAACGCGCGGCCGGGGACTGGGGGGGGGGGGCGTTTGGAAAGCGCATGAGCAGGGCCTGCACGCCTGCGCTGCGAGAGCGGGAGCCAACCCTCAGCGCGCATGCGGGAAAGGGGAAGTTGCGCGTGCGCCGTGGACCGGCAAGGGGGGGGCATGCGTGGGATAACGGAAAGGACAGTGCGCATGCGTCTAAATGGGGACGGGGGAGAAATAAACTAGGATTGTGTCCTCCTGCCCTGTCACTGACCCTGGGAGGGAGCTCTGCTTTCCTCACACACACATACACCCCCCCCGCCGTCACCGAGTCTGGGGGTGAGGCTCTGATTCTCTCCTGGAGCCCCGTCACCAACTGTGGGGGGAGGCTCTGATCTCTTAACACCCCCCCGCTGCCCTGTCACTGAGCCTGGGGGGGAGCTCTGCTTTCCTGACACCCCCCCTGCCCTGTCACTGAGCCTGGGGGGGAGCTCTGCTTTCCTGACACCCCCCCTGCCCTGTCACTGAGCCTCGGGGGAGCTCTGCTTTCCTGACACCCCCCCTGCCCTGTCACTGAGCCTGGGGGGGAGCTCTGCTTTCCTGACACCCCCCCTGCCCTGTCACTGAGCCTGGGGGGGAGCTCTGCTTTCCTGACACCCCCCCTGCCCTGTCACTGAGCCTGGGGGGGAGCTCTGCTTTCCTGACACCCCCCCTGCCCTGTCACTGAGCCTGGGGGGGAGCTCTGCTTTCCTGACACCCCCCCTGCCCTGTCACTGAGCCTGGGGGGGAGCTCTGCTTTCCTGACACCCCCCCTGCCCTGTCACTGAGCCTGGGGGGGAGCTCTGCTTTCCTGACACCCCCCCTGCCCTGTCACTGAGCCTGGGGGGGGAGCTCTGCTTTCCTGACACCCCCCTGCCCTGTCACTGAGCCTGGGGGGGAGCTCTGCTTTCCTGACACCCCCCCTGCCCTGTCACTGAGCCTGGGGGGGAGCTCTGCTTTCCTGACACCCCCCTGCCCTGTCACTGAGCCTGGGGGGGAGCTCTGCTTTCCTGACACCCCCCCCCGCCCTGTCACTGAGCCTGGGGGGGAGCTCTGCTTTCCTGACACCCCCCCTGCCCTGTCACTGAGCCTGGGGGGGAGCTCTGCTTTCCTGACACCCCCCTGCTGCCCTGTCACTGAGCCTGGGGGGGAGCTCTGCTTTCCTGACACCCCCACCCTGAGCCTGGAGGGGGGGCTCTGATCCCCCCCCAGCCGTGTCTGAGCCTGTGGGGGGTAGGGGGATGAGGCTCTAATCCTCTCACCCCCAGCCCTGTCACTGAGCCTGGGGGGGGGGGGAAGGACTCTGATCCCTTCCCCCCTAGGCCTGTCACACTGATCATCCTCTACTGATCACTCCCTCCCCTTTTTCCCTCCACCTCTAACTTTTTCCTTGACACTGAGCCAGCTAAGGGTATAAGCAGCACCCACCAAAGGAAATGGACTAGCAGTTCTTTTGCAGCTGGTGCCACATGGAAAGAACTGGCTGAAGAAATGAAATTAACTAATCCCAGGCACTCATTCTGCCAAACCTTCTGTATCCAACATTAGAGGAGCATCTTACTGTGACAAGCAAATTAGTACATGGCTACTGACTAATCTCCAGGTAGAGAGGCAAGGTGGGTGAGGTAATATCTTTTATTGGATCAACTTCTGTTGGTGAGAGAGACACTTTTGAGCCACACAGCTCTTCTTCAGGTCTGGGAAAGCTACTCTGAGCATCGCAGCTAAATGCAAGGTGGAACAGATTGTTTAGCATAAGTAGTTAGCACAGGGGTGGGCAAACTTTTTGGCTGGAGGGCCACATCTGGGTATGGAAATTGTATGGTGGGCCATGAATGCTCACAAAATTGGGGACTGGGGTGCAGGAGGGGGTGTGGGCTGTGACTGGGGGTGGGGCCTGGGGTGGGGCCAGAAATGAGGAGTCCAGGGTATGGGAGGGGGCTCTGGGATGGGGCAGAGGGTTGTGGGAGCACGAGGGCTCAGGCTGGGGGTGCGGGTTCTGGGGTGGGGCTAGGGATGTGGGGTTTGGGGTGCAGGAGAATGCTCTGGGCTAAGACCAAGGGGTTCAGAGGGTGGGAGGGGGATCATGGTTAGGGGAGGAGGTTGAGGTGCGGGGGGCAGGGTCAGGGGTGCAGGCCCCAGTTGGTGCTTACCTCAAGCAGCTCCCAGAAGCAGCGACATGTCCCACCTCTGGCTCCTACGCGGAGGAGCAGCCAGGCGGCTCGGTGCACTGCCCCATCTGCAGATGCCACCCCCACAGCTCCCGGAAGCAGTGGCATGTCCCCCACTCCGACTCCTACGTGGACGTGGCCAGTAGGAGCTGCGGGGGGCTGCGCTTGGGGCATGGACAACATACGTGCGGAGCCCCCAGGCCGGCTGCCCCTACGCATAGGAGCTGGAGTGGGGACATGCCGCTGCTTCCGGGAGGCACATGGAAAGACGCCCCCACCCCACTCCCTGGCTGGAGCGCCGGAGCAGGGCAAGCCACTGAGCCCGCTCCCTAGCAGGAGCTTGAGGCCCAGATTAAGAGGTCTGGCGGTCCGGAAGAGGCCCGCAGGCCGTAGTTTGCCCATCCCTGAGTTAGCACATATTCCCTGTAGTCAGTTTCTCTTCACAGACACCTCCTTTATAAGGCCGGAAGGAACCTGACTAACCTCGATCACTTTCCTTCTGCAGCAAAAGTAGAAACTTTTATACATGGAGATTATGGAGAGAGAAACTAGCTCCCTGGTCAATTTACCTCTGCAGCCTTCCCATGTATAAATTATTGCTGCTATTCACCCTGCAGAGACCAAGAAGAAAAATGGAGAGAGAGGAAAATAAAAAAACAAGAATAAAAAAAGGGCAGACATACCATCACTGTTCAAGGTGGAAGGATATCTATTAAATGGTTTAATTTTAAATTTTTCATTCATATATAAAAACACATTATTAACCAAAGTTTTTATTATCTTAATATCTTCTGACCATAAACTATGGGGTAATTGTTCACATCTCCAAATCTAAGTGACACCTTGAGTCTAACATGCAACAGGATTTTACACAATGATGTATGCCCTATTTATCTATCTTAAGTATTTATATGGACCCTTTACTGTCATATCTGAGAGCCTCACGTTTTACTGACAATGGAATTTAGAGTACCCCTTTTGTCATTCTCTAATCTCCCTGCATTTTTGTGGCTCATTAAGGTGAGTAAAGAACCCACATTCATCACAAATATTTTGTTTGACTAATGTCACGCTGTCTGAAGTAGCTCACAACTGAGAGTGCCAATCTGAGGTCAGACTGTCAGAAAACAGGGCAGAAACCCCAAACTAGTGGTATATTCTGTAATTAGATTTCACCAAGCCAGTAACAAATGTGTACTTCTGATTTACTATATTAGTCTCACTGTGGAGTCACAAACAGTCTTCTTGGGCTCTCCAGCGCATCTTGCCACGCAGACAAACTGGACTTTGGGTGATAATGGTCCCTTATATCAAATATCACATTACATTAGGTAACTCCCAACCCTAAAGGGTTGGTCACTTACCCCAGGTCAATGGATACTCTCCATCTCACACCAAAAGCAATAATGACAGACAATTTCTCTAGTAAACTAACTAAAGGTTTATTAGCTAAGAAAAGAAATGAGAGTTATTGAGAGGTTAAAGCAGGTACAGTACCTTAACACGTGAGTCAAAGTTTGTAAGTCCATAAATCTCTCAAAGTTACTCAAAATAATCTGGAGATCTCTGTCCAGTTGTTCAGTATTCCACCCTGTTAGAATCCAAATCAATTCAGAGATACAGGATTGATCCCTGGATCCATTCTTATAGCTGTGTACTCTGGAAAGCAATCTGGCAAGTGTCTCCATCACAACATGGGCTTTTCCTCTGTTCGCTAAACACAGATTGGGTCTGTGGATTTCCCATTATTGAACACAGTGACCAATGCTGAGAAGTTAGCATGTTTCTTCGTTTACAGTTCCAAGGCTCCAGTCCAGTTTGATGGGCAATCCAATTACAGAGATATACGCAATGCATTTAGTTACAGCAATCCAAACAATCTTTCATTAGTTTTCATGTAGTTTACACATCAAGTATATTCTTACTAACATACACTTTTGATCTAGAGTTAATTAACTCTTGGGATATATAATGTAAGGCAATAATAACCAACAGTTAAATTTAGTGTAAATATAATTACTGGGGCATATGTCACTTAAATGTAATGTGATAACATCCCCTTTGTTCTATTCTAACAAGTGAACTGGCCTATGCCTACTAGGCCACTTCACATTTCTTTGATATTCACAAACAAGTGAATTGGCCTATGGCTTTGATTTGAGCTAGTTTGTCAGAGTCACAACTAGTAAGGAAATTTGTCTACCTAAGCTAAGTCTCTGTAGTAGAAGAGAGTAGCACTTTTGAAGGAAAATGATCCAAGATATTACAGCAAAAAGTCTATTTGCTATATCACAGGTAAATAATAAATCACCCTAGACTTAAACTTGGAAGCCTCAAGGTTTTTATCTCCCAAAGGATGCTAAATTCATTTGTAAATTTTCCTATATGGCAAACTAGTGGTTAACAGCTATATCACTTAGGTTGTGGTTCTAAACCATAAAATGTCCAGCAGTTTCCCCTACCTTTACAGGACATTCAAAACTCAGAACTTCACTCTTCCCCTATATTGCCAGTGCACTGAATACAATATGGCCCTGGAACTGAGAGCAAAATGAAATCCTTCGTTTAGAAGTGATATAGGACCAAATTCATCCTGGGTATACTCAGGTGAAATTCCATTGTTGAATTGCACCTCTGTGCATCAGGGTTGAATTCTGCCCCTGAATTTCAGAAACTTAGATCAGAGGGAGGAAAAGAAAAGGTACCTCACCATTCCTCTGGCAAAACAATTCTTCTCATGTTACTAACTACCCAGGCTCCTGTAGGCACATACACTTATGGAACAGAGATCTGACTGAAAACAAAGACAGGAAGTAATGGAGTCGAATTGGTAAGAAAATAAGCAAATCTACGCTGGGTATCAGATTGAAACTAATCCAGCAGAAAAGTCAGTTCAGAATTTATTGGATAAAGTGCCATGAGCTGAAGCCTGGGAAAGATAAAATAATAGTTATTGGAAAAGTGTTCATCAGATCTTTTACAGAGGTATTCATACTATAAAGAGGTTACCAGAAAAATAAATATGATACGGGGAAAGACTTACATCTGAGATCCTCATCATGGGAAGATTTGGATTCCATATTCACAGCTCAAGAAAATGTATTTTGTGTAGTGTAGAGATGCTCTTTCATAATTATTAATACTGCATCTGGATCTGTCTCCTTCATGGGGTTTCTGTACTGTGGTGTGAATTTTTTCACCCTAGGTGTCTGTCTGGATAGCAGAACCAAGGGTCAGAAGGGGGCACTTTCTAATAGTCACTCAACAGTTTACACTTAAGTGTTTTTAAGAGACAGTGCCAGAGCAAGTAACCTTATAGCTCTAGTTCTCTCTCATGAGCAGCACCACAACCAGATTGAACAAGGTGGGTCAGACAGAACAAGAGAGAGACCCATAGGCCTTGTCTTCACTTCTTAAAAAAAGGTGGGTTTGTAGTTGTTTGTTTTTCTACTTCAGGGTAACTAACGTGAGTGAGCTATCCTGAGGTAAAACATAATGAAGACCAGGCACTTTAGTATTGCCACGGGGTAGACTAGGTGGGGTCAACCCCAGGCGGACGCATAGTGCTGACCTCACCTAATTTACCTCATGATACCACTGAAGTGCCTGGTCTTCCTTGTGTTTTTACCTCAAAATAGCTCATGCACATTACTTACCCCAAAGTAAGAAAACAGCTCTTTTTTTAGTAGTGAAGACAAGGACATAGACACACAGAGATCTTGGCTGTCTAAGAGAGTGGGAGTTGGCTCTGTGACTTCTTGTCACTTAAGAGGAAAGCCTATCTAATTTATCTTATAGTGAAGCATAAGATTAGATAAAACTAAATATGCATGTAATCTGCTCATTGTTTTAAAATGCTGTTTTCTCTAATGCTTTATTCTGACTGCTAAAAAAACCCCCACTTTGGTTAAGAAGGCAATTGGTCAATATCACTGATTACCATTTCCTGAAGGGAAGACACACAAGTTCCCAAAACCTAATCAGACCTGCAGGGTGATGAGGGGTTGGCCTACACCTGAGAGGAAGAATCATGAGATTCTACCACAACACAGATAAAGGCAAGAGGCCTAACTATTGAAAGTGGGTGCACTCAGAGAGACCAAAAAAGGAGGCAGATATGCAGCTAGTCCCATAACCATGTCAGTATTTTATTTGTAAAAAGGTATTAAATAGCAAAATTGTTCTCACTTTGTTATTCTTCTGAGACACTGAAAGCATTTTATACACACACACACACACTTCCACTCACCCACCCACCATATTTAAAGTAGGTTCCTGGATCACAGAATGCTATCTCATTGGGGCATCTCTTTTCTGTCACATTGGAAGTGAATGGAATTGCACCAGTGTAGCAAAAGTAAATTTGATCTAGTGCAATATAGACTTTAAGGTCAGAAGGGACCATTATGATCATCCAGTCCAACCTCCTGCACAATGCAGACCACAGAATCTCACCCACCCACTCCTGTAACAAACCCCTAACCTATATATGGACCTAATATAAAATGTAGCAATACAGATCAGTCTTAAGTGCCATGACTTTTTGAAGATTATCTCTGTGCATACAAATATTCGATTATGTACCTTATTATGGAATTAATGTGAGCTTTCTTGAGATGGGGTTGTTTTAATGGGTCAACTGCACCTGAGAAAGAGAGAAAGAGGTGGGGAGAACACATTACTAAACTCCCATTACTTATAGAAAAAATAGAATGGAGGTTTAGTGATCACTTAGAAACTACTAAGCCTGTTTCCTTTCTGTAATTAATTACAAAACAAACCACAACATCTAATATAGATACAGGAATTTACTGTATACTAGTCTCTCTTGTCCACTTGCTATTATTTTAAAAATAACTAAATTATTTTAATTGAACATTTGCTAAAACCTTCCCTGCAGAACTCTAGTAAACTGAAAACATGTCATGCAACGTATACAAATTCTTTTCCAAACCCAGTTATTACAGTAGCCGGCCAATTGTTTACTCTTTCTGACTCAGGAAAATAGGCTCTGCAGATAACCAGACAAACATCCACTTTCAATTTCCTTCTTGGGCATGTTAATTTGTTTTGCTTCTAAAAAAGACAGAGGCCCACAATAATGTACTTTCATACAAGCGCCAAGTTAAAATTCTCGTGAAATAAAGATACAAACTGATGCACAACTGTTCCTTGAATGTAAGTTTTAAAGTTGACGAGTGTGCAGTGAAGAACTAGAGAGTGTAACAGACTTTATTTCTTTTTTTAAAACATGGCCAGATTTCTACGATCAATGCCCATAAACCATTTATTTTCTGGGACAGGCTGCAGAATTGGATGGACTGCCATAAGGCAGGTTTTTAGAATGTTTCAAATGTAAATACACCAAACCTTGCTAATTCTCATTTCTGTAACCATTTCTCATTTCTCAAACCTGCTAATTCTCACGGTGGAGGAAAGTGAGGAGGGAATCTAACTCCACTTCTCACTGAAGACAGAATCACTCTGGCGCCAAGAGGCCACATATTACTGCTCTTTTTTTTCCCCAAAAGTGTGTATTTAGAACCTGATCTAGCTCCATTAAAGCCAATGGGAATTTGATCAGGCCATTACACTACGATACATTTAATATACTGTGAAATATTATAAGAAAAATGAAACTGCACTTGTCAAAATAATTGAACAGGTCATTTTGGGATGCTTTGCCCTTAGCTTCTTTCTAATCCTGTTTGTTCATTTACTTGCTAATTTGCAACATTTGTTAATCTGCAATAGATCTCTGTCATTAATGCGAATTACTGAGGTTCTACAGAACACAGTTTGAAAGAAGTGTTGCCAAGCAAGGGAAAGCTTTTTCCTCATTTATGTAGCATTAAACAAGTTATTATTCTCTACTCTGCATGAACATGAAATATCATTTTTTCACATGCATCATTAGATTAAATATTTAGAGACAAATGAATCAAGTTTGAGATCCATTGACCAGATTCAGCTCTGACTTTCACCACTGTAAATCTGCAGTAACACTGGGTTTACACTATGTAAACTCTATTGAGAGTAGAAGCTGGCCCACACTGTGCATGAGATTAATCAAACAGAATGGAGGATGAGCAATTCAATCAGCTAAATGGGGCCATGTCTTAATTTGCCAATGCCCAAATGTGGAACAAAAACTCAAATGGGGAAGCACTGGAAAAACAATAGTAAATACATTCTGTAGAATAAATAATTGTATAGATTTCATTATTCTGTGTCTGTGATGTAAATAACAGATAATAATAACATGGAGAAACCAGGTTTGTGTGTAACAAAGGTACATTTAAGTCTAAAATAAGGCACCATTGAAAGGTATGACAAAGATTATGAATAAAGATATAGGGGTTCAATTAATATACTTCCTTTCTCCCACCCTTCATCTGTCTTCTTTAGTTAGGTGGTAAATTGTCTGGGGCAGGGCCTGTCTCATCTGTAATGCTCAGTGGGGCTATGATCTAACCTCTAGGTGCTACGGTAATACATAATAATAATTAATAATGTAGTTTTACATGTAAGTGATTGGACATCAAAGTATATGTCCAAAAACTCTTGTAATCCAGATTTAGAAAATGAAGGATTATACTGTATATGGGGAACTGATTCGTGTGCTACAGTTTCAGGCTAATGTTGCAAGAAGCAAATGTTTTATAAAAAGTGGAAAATCAATAAAGTGGGTTTTGTAAAAAAATAATGATTTACATGGTTTAAGAATAAAACAGTTATCACCTGTGCAATTGGTTGTGCTGTCCTTCAAGAAATGCAGTAAACATCTGATTTACACAAATTATGAAGCTTAATATTGGTCTTGTAAGTGCACTACTTTGTGTATTATTTATTTGTTTATGTGTAAGAAGGTAGCTGTGGTGTGAAGCCTATTGATTCCTTTGCATTAGAGTGCATTACATTTGCTCAGAGTACGTGTTGAAAAAAAAAGATTTGGGGGAAACAAATATAGACCATTGTGTTGAGTTCTCATTTTGATCCATTAACCCCAGAGATGCCCTCTAATGTTTGGATTTTTTACACATATATGGTATGTATATTTGTTTTCTTATGGATCTTCTTAAGTGGCTTGATGGTGCATCATATGATACCCAAAGAACAGTCAGTGATTGGGCACTGGGGGAACCGTATCTAATTGTTTATCTGAATATGAGCTTATATGGCGTTTTGCACTTTAAAAGGTTCACTTTACACACAGGGCACAAGAAGCAGTCTATGCCAAGAATAAAATAATAATAATTAATTAATAATAAAACAATAATAAAACAAATGAGAAATGTTCATATCTAAAGCATTTTACAAGCATGAATTAACCTTCGCAGCGTTCCTGTGGGATAGGTGAGTAAGTACCCTATTAAGATTCCCATTTTGAATATGAGAAGCTGAAGAGGATGGAGATCTGATTTTCAGAGGTACTGAGCCCTCACAACTCCTACTGATTTTTACTGAAGTCATAGGTGGTTAGCACCTCTGAAAATCATGCCCTACGTGACTTCTCTGAGATCACAGGGACAGAGCCTGGCTCAGATCACAGCTGTCTCACCACTGGGTAATGCTCAGGAACTGCTTGGACTCATGGGAAATTGATATGTCATGCAGCCTCTAAAGAAGAGAACACAAAACTCCCGTTGATTCAGTGGGGCCCAGATTTCAGCCAGGATTGTTTGTTAAAAAGTTAAAAAAAAACTCTTGTAGGGCTATGCATAATGACAGGTTTCAGAGTAGCAGCCGTGTTAGTCTGTATCTGCAAAAAGAAAAGGAGTACTTGTGGCACCTTAGAGACTAACAAATTTATTTGAGCATAAGCTGTAGCTCACGAAAGCTTATCCTTTTCTTCTTGTAGGGCTAGTTACTGATACCCTTCCTCAAGTTCAGTAATGCAGGACCTCACTCCTTGGGCAGTCCCGCTGAAGTCACTTTGAAGCCTTGTGGAGCAAGGCACTATTCAGTATGTGTATGGGTGGCAGAATTTGGCTCAGAGGTGTTCTAAAAGTTTGGTTTGGCCCTGAATTTAAATTGTTTAAAATTTAAATTGAGAGAGACCCTTCAACTATAATACAAAAATGAAGGATCTCTTCCCTTAATTTTGAACATAGAATTAAAGAGATACAAAATTCTCCGTGGCCATTTAGTCCATTCCACTGCAATTATGGTATTACTCCATACAGTATGCTCAGTTCTGTTTGGTTTTAAATGTCCCAAATGATAGATCTCTGTAGTAGCAGTATAGCCTAATGGATAGAGGACTGTACTTGAGAGATCTGGGTTCTGTTCCCAGCTCTGCCACTGGCTGGGTGACCTTGGGCGAGTCACTTTGCCTCTCTGTGCCTCAGTTTGCCCACCAGTAAAATGGGAATAATGATACTGACCTCTTTTGTAAAGCGCTTTAAGATTGACTGATGAAAAGTGCTAAATAAGAGCTAGGTATTATTATCAATGGGGGATTAAAAAGGAAACCGCAAGTTGAAGATCTGGCCCGAGAGAGTGAGTGTGTATGTTTCTTTCTCCCCTTTTCACTCCTGTATTTCTCTTTCCCTGCTCATGTCTCTCTGTCTTTCTTCGTCTTCATTCTCTAGGTTTTCCTCCTTTTTGCCAAAAAACAACGCCCTGTAGCCTCCAAAGAGGAAACAACTACCTGAATCTAAACCCATGACCTAGTACTGGGGGCTGCTAGAAGCAGAAGGATTTTATACACCTATTAATATTGTTTTAGACAGACGACTGTGTCTTTGCAGGGATTTGTTTTTGCTCTAACAATGGACAAACCACAAAAGGTTCAGATTTTGGTTTAGCTGCTTATCTGAGCTTTACATGAACTCTCGAGTCTGACAGATTGAGCTGGAAAAACTATCTATGGGAACAGGCTCTCATGAAATATTCAGGCCTTGCTGCTTTCAGTCAAACCAGAAAAGCCACCTGAATAACTATTCTTGAGATATTCCAGTACTTTTGCTCTTGGTCTGGGCAAGAAGAGAACCAACCAGGTGAGGAAATTGAAGCACAGAGGGGGAAAATGATTTGGGGAGAAAATCTATAGCAGAACCCACCCTGACTTTTGACTCTCCAGCTCTGTGCTTTATTTTGGAATAAGAGCATCCACTTGGGCTGTTATACTGTTATAACTATTGACATAATTAGGACAGTAAAATTCTCCATGTAGACAAGCCATTAAGCAGGAGGCAATTCCTTCCTTTCTGATTTCCTTTTGTCCTTTTACTTTCAATTTCTTTCTCTACTTTTCCTACATTAGGCTCAGAAATCTGGGCCTCTGCTTTCCCTCCTGCTCTTTCTAATTCCTGAGTCAGCTCTTCCGGAGGCAGCACTTTCCTAGGCTTGTTTCCAGAGGATGTGGGTTTTCTCCACAGCTATTCATTTCCTTTTTCTGTACCTTTCATTTGCAACTCAATTATCTGCCTCCCATTCTCTCTTTTTCTCCTGTTGTCTCTCTTCCTCCCACAAAGGTACCTGTTCTTTTCTCCAGCATCTCTTCTTCCTATTCCCTGCATTGCCTCTTTCTTACCAATTAGTTTTCACAAATCCCTGCAAAGGTTCAAACCAGCCAACTGACTCCTTAATGGTTCCTGTTTATCTGCTAATGAAACAGAAATGTGATCTCTCTAGCATGCATGAGTCGTGCCTGGATTTCTTTAACTGGAGGCCCTACAGTGTGGGACATTTGTCAGATCTGCCAAATGGCATAAATATTTCCCTGATCTTCCCTAAGTGAAACCAAACTTCAATGGAATGATGTTAAAATAAAAACAGAAATAGAGAAAGATATAAAATGCTCTTGTTTTAGAGACTTTTCTGCCAAGTTCCGGTAAGAGGTGAATTAATACCTCTGGGTTACAAACTCCTTAAAAATGGAGTTTCATGGAAATGCTGACTAACTCTCAATGAAAGATATGTAGTCTGCCTGGCAATATTAGAGCACCTTCTTCTACATTAATATACTTCTGATGCTCTTACACCATTTTGCTCCACGTATTTCTGCTGAGGACATTGCTCTAAGAGATATGTCCAGTAGAGGGCATTATAGGCCACTAAAATCTGGTTTGAATTAACCAGAGGAAAGGAAAACGCTCAGCATTTATTTTCCTTTATTTGATAAAAGAATTGTGTTGTTGCATTCTTTCCATGCCATTTACATTATTTATCTAGCTGAAATGTGCTGGATAGATTTCAAAATGAACTTTCTCCAAAAGATTAAACCAGGGATTTGCTACTTTATTGTTTGCCTCTCAATTTGCCACTGGCTGAAATAGGATCTATCAAATATGAACAAAGCAAGCAAAATGAACAAACTGCATTAACAGCAACCACATAATGACGGATTATGCCTTAGGGAAGTTACAGGATCATGGGCTAAATATTCACACTATAACTTTTTATCCCATAAAGTCTGATCAGGAAAGGATTTAGAGGGCTAATTAAAGTTATAACAACAAATGATTTCACACAGTCAAATTATAAATGCTGTAGTTTAAAAGCATTTCCTTTGCTGTTGAAAGCTCATTTGGATACAAAGCAAGCCCTTTTCACAGAGGCACTACCGCTGGGTTAATGATATTTTAAAGAAGCAGTGCATTATCAATACACTTCGTATGAGCACGAATGTAATAAAAGGAGGCTATTGGAATAGAATTCTTGTTCAATGTGGAGTTGATTTGTACATCACTTATTGTACATGGAAATACATTAATTAGTTTTGAGTGTGTCATTTTGTTTTACTGGTATAAAATATAAAATCTTCATCAGAGCTTGATTATAATTCATTTGACCACCATGACTGCTAGCATAAGTGTCTGTCAATACTGCAAAGGAATGAGGTCATTCTATCTATCTACATTTTTAGCATGCAGTGGCTTTCACAGATATTACGGTCACTTGCAATGCAGGGTTTGTGCTGCAGTGCTAAATGGATGCCATTTATCATGAACATCAGAAGTAATGTACAGTCTAAGTGACTTAAACACCATAAAATAATACTTGAACTTTTCTGGATGACTAATCTGCCATGTCCTGGCTCTCACAAGTATCATTCAAAGTCATCCTTCCTTTCCATGAGATGCTGTTTCCTTGCTTGTTTACAGTACAACTGGGGCCAATTAGAGGAAAGATTTTAAGGGAGAGAAAGACCAGCTGGACCTTGTGACTTTAGTACTGACTGATATGTTCTAGCTTCTTCTCTGGGTGAGCTCATAGGAAGGGGCAGGGCTGTTAGTGCTTAGAGAGAAAGCTGGAGGTCTGAAATTTCAGCTGGATGAGACAAGGAGTGAAAAAAAGCTGTAAGAGAGCTGCAGGCCAATATCTAAATCCACTGCACCCTCACTGTGAGGCTCTCTTGTTACAGAATCATAGAATCGTAGGACTGGAAGGGACCTCGAGAGGTCATCTAGTCCAGTCCCCCACACTCATGGCAGGACTATTAGTCTTAGACAAAGCTACTGTGCCTTGACTTGTAACTACACTGAACACTACGTAAACAGCTATCCTCCCTCTTCATAGCATTCAAGAAGCTGGCTTCTAAAGGTGTATTATAAGGACTTCCCAGGGGTAGCTGATGAAAAGCACTCCCCCCCCGCCCCATTTGTTTGGGTTTTTTTTAAACAATGATTCCATTGTGAATAATACAAACTAATGCTTATTTCTGTCTCTCGGTATGTTCATGGTTTAGCACTTATTTTTAAAGTGCTTTACACCACTGTGAAGTAGGCAGGGAGCAGCTTCACTTTAGAAAGTGGAATGAGGTTGAAGGTGGTTTTTCTACCGCATGCTAGCTACTAACATGAAAGGACTCCATACTTTTAAAACAAAATTGGCTCTCTATTTAGAGAACTATTTACAGAGATGCTGCAACTGCAGCTAACATTCTAGACATGTGCACACAGACTGACTTCCTGGTGACTCCTTCAAATTCTTCCCTCCTGCAACTTATGCTCCTCCCTCCAAGTTCCATGCCGGTTGCTACAGAAGGGACATTTTAATTAATTCCCCACAATTTAGAATGTTTTGTTTTACTTTATACTTTCCTCTCAGCTTGGACAATAAAACAGACACCTCATTCTCGCTGCTGTTATAGCAAATATCTAGTTAATTTCACGTCCATTACAAATCCTTCAATTTTGACCAGACAGTGTCTCATTATGGCCCCTCTCATCTGCTTGTCATGGAACTGAAGGGTCAAGACAAACACCTTGCACAGCTCCAGGAATGTGGCTTTCCTCATGAAGAACTTCTGGGCCTACTGCTGGTCATACTAGGACTTCGTGACCATATAGTCTCACCCCTGTGTGCTTGTTCTGTTCCAGCATAGAGGGATTCCACAGCTATTAAAACCTGCATCAGCTATCTCCATTCTGCTGTAACTGCATGATCTCTTTAGCCATGCACACTGCTGTTTTCTCATGGTGACAAGGGACTGCCAAAATGCCCTTCATTGCATCTTGTGCCCTTTATCTGCCTACTCTTCCCCAAATAAGAGTTGCCCTAATGCCAACATTTGGTACAGTTCATCATTCTGAGTTGATCCATGCCTTAACTGTGGTTAGAACAAAGGCCATGGACAGGAATCTAGAACAGGCCAAGCTAGAAGAGGTTTTCTTTAATTAACTGGCGGGCTAAGACCATTTCTGTACAAGTACCCAGCAAGGACGGACAAATTCTCCCACAATACACTGCATTATAATTCAGAGTGACCCACCCAGAATAATGCAGCGCATGGGATACGCCCCCAGAAGTCCTAGCACCTCACATGATTAAGTGCGGTGCCAGTGTGGATGCAGTAACTCAAGTATGGCGATGTGGCATGGCTGCTCTTAGCTGAGTTAGGCTAACTCAACTGCTAGCATGTGACAGCCAACCATTTGGGTAAACTGTGCTGTGAAGGCAAGCCTTGATGTCTTCAAAAGCACAGGAAAAGCCTGGGCCTGATCTTTCTGTCATTCACAGTAGGTGTAATGCCACTGACTTCAATGGAATGATTCCAGATTTACATCAGTCTATCTGAGATTGAAATCACACAGCGTCAGTCTGAGAGCCTGTATCAGAACCTACAACTCCCGGCTTGCAATTCTGCATGCAGACCACTATACCATGGGCTTCTCTACACAACTGGATTGTTTCCTGGAACTAAATGCTGCTGGCATTACAGCATTCATGGAACCCTGCCAATGAATTCAACAGTACTAACAGGATTGGTCCCGGAAGCATGTTATTTAATTCTGGAGGTAAGAGCAGAGCTATATATAACATCATAGTAGGGCTATGACTTGCATTGTACACAGCCATATACCTGTAATAGAATGCAAGAGCACTACCTGGTCACCCACTACACAAGGAGTTAATTCCAGCTTCCCTTTCTCCTCTCTTTATCCAAATGCCCAGGCTATAAGAACCAGGGCGTCTGCTGTGAGAGAGAGAAGGAAAGCTGCCTGCTGGAAGGCAGGGCTCTGAGCACTGGGCTGATGCCAAGGTTGGGATTTAGTTTGTCTTCTTGCTAATCTTTTTTCTCCTAGTGTTAGCTTGTTGCAACTTATGAATATAAGGATTCTCTCTTTCTGAAAAAAACCTTATTGACTGCTGCTCTGTTCTCCTTCTGTTGAATCACCCCACTACTCAATGCTGCCCTATTTAATTTCTGATGCTGTTTATGCCCCCTGTTAGTACTTGTCAAGGGGAAAAAACACACGTTTATTTTAAATGCACATCAGCTTGTTTGGATTGACTGCCTATCCCGCTGCCCTGTGCATGCAGCACAGCCTTGACTGCTGGGCTTCTAAATAATGCTGGCAGCATGGAATGCTCAGACACGGCGTTTCAGAGGTACCAGTAAATGGGGCTGAAAATTGAGATGAGGTTTACCGTAAATTGCCTTCAGGGCAGGAGAGTATCAGTGTCACCTGCCAACATTTGAAAACTGCAAAGTGAAAAATAGGGAGGCACCTTTTAATTCCATTGAAATTAACTTGCCTGTGGGGACATCAGCAGGACAAGATGAAAAAATGACAGAGATTAGGCTTAGAAAACAGGAATTACACCTTAGGTTATGATCTCTTTGTGGGGAAGGGCTGCCTTTTTTGCCATCTGTTTGTACAATGCCTACCTCAATGGAGCCTCAATGCCTGATTGGAGCCGGTAGGCCTGGCCACAATACAAATAATAAATGATAATAATATTTGCTGCTCCACAGTAAGGACCTTCAGTCTTCTTTAGCGGTTTGTAACAAGAAAAGTCTTGACAGCCAAATCTCAGGCACCGTGTTCCCTTCCCAACCTCTTTCTCTTTTTTGCTTAGAGAAACTGGAATTAAAGTGATGGAGAGGAGGGATCTATTAAAGATTGTTTTCAGAGTAGCAGCCGTGTTAGTCTGTATTCGCAAAAAGAAAAGGAGTACTTGTGGCACCTTAGAGACTGACCAATTGTGGTGACTGTTTCCAGTTTTGGAGAACAAGGTGCATTGAATTATTATATCTAGCCCTTAAAATAACAACACGCTTGACACTGTGAAAGACCCAAAGCCACAATCCAGTTACCACTGCTAATACTTGATTTGCAGGTGCTTTTTCCCAGCAAAGTATTGGCTGCAATGATAGCTAATCTTATCTATCCAAACATCTTTCTAACTGCCTGGCTGCAGGCAGGGACAATAGAAATCAGTGGAGAAACAAAAACTTCACAATTTCAGTTGCGATTGATGCCCTAAATCTGCAAATGAGTCTTTAAGGAGCAGGTCACTTATTAATCTATTTTGCAAGTGTACTTTTTAAGTGAGGGCGATCTATGTGTGACATCGCAAGTCCACAGCCTAATTAACATCAGATGACTTATAGCAACAGTTAAAGGAAAGGCCCATCCCCGGCATGAAATCACTACAGGGGAGGAGAGATTGGGAAACAGGAAGAAAAACATTCCAGGTATGCATAGGGTAGGGAAAACCTCCATACTCTTTCCAAGCTATGTAGTGGGACAGGAAATTCCTGCTTTGGAGAACAAGGGGAAAGAACACATCCCAGGGGGGAGGGAGAGGAGAAAGACAATAAGCCAAATTCCTCCTCCCATGAGACCACATTCAATGAATGGGGTTGCATCAGTTTAACCCTGTAACTCATGGAAGAATTTGTCCCAGTATTTTAGTTAAAGTGGCAAAACTTGCGTAGTATAGAGGCATTATGCTGGTATTCCGGTTCTGGGAAGTGAAATAAGCTATACTGGCATAAGCATTTTTATATTGGTATAACTGCATCTATGTTAGGCATACATTACTTCATAGCTATTCCACCCAAAACCAATCTCCTTACCGACCTAGCTATGTTGGCAAAACTTTTAAGTGTAAACCAGACCAAAGGGTATGGACTCCAGCTGTGTCTTTGGTGGATTACTGTGCATCATGACTTTAGCACTTAAACTGGAGTTTAAAGCTCAGAAGACTCACTGATATGAGTAAGGCACAGGTTATGTTGTGTTTTCACATCTCCCAATTCACCTGCTTTCCAGGTTCCCTGCTTGTTTGGTCTCTTGTATTGATGGATGGTACTAAGGTGGTATTGAAGGCCAGAAGGGAATCCTCTAGCCTGAAATTCAGCAGACACAGACAGCCCCACTTTTTACAGGTCTGCACTATATCCCGAGAGCCCTGAATTTGAGTTAGGCCTTTACAACACAGTGATGTTGCATCAACGCATGGTGAAGCCGCATGATGTTATGGCATAACATCTGCAACTTCATGACATGATGATTTGCCCTGCAAAACAAATACAGCCTTGCTGGTCCACCTGCTTTCTCTTTCCAGTCAGCAGGTGGTAAAGCTGGTTAACCCTCTCCTGCTACAGGGAGCTAGTGTCCTGAATGTGGTTTGTGTGTATGTAAGTCTGTGAGATTGACGTAGGGTTTTTGTTTTTTTTTTAATTTAAACTCTGTAGTAATATTTATAAACAGAAGGCTGGTGCAACTAGGAGAGGAAGGATGGTGTTGTGATTAAAACACTAGACTGTGACTCACAAGCTCTTGATTCAATTCCCAGCTATGCCACAGGCTTCCTGTGTGACCTTGGGCAAGTCATTTAACCTCTCTGTAGCTCAGATCCCCATTTATAAACTGAGGATAACGATACTTTCCTAGCTCACAGCCATGTTGTGAGGATAAATGTGTCAATGTCTGTGTGGAGTTCAGATATTATGGTGATAGGGGCTATACAAATGCTTAGAGAACAGATGAAATCCTGGCCCTACTTAAGTCAATGGTAAAATTCCCACTGATGTCAACAGAGCAAGGATTTCACAAGCCGTCCAGCAATGGTGTAACATACATTGCAACAGCAATTATAAATAATGAAATGCTTTCCATGTTATATAACTATGGTAAATGGCTCACAAAGATGCTTTTAGTTTCACTCCGGTGGCAAAGAATGAACAGGAATATATTCCATATATGCACAGTGTCCAGTACTTTGGGTCACCTAATCTTAGGCTACGTCTACGCTACGCACCTTTTAGTGACACAGCTGTGCCCCTACAACCAACAAAAAACTTCTACCCCCAAGGAGCGGCAGAAGCTTTGTCGGCAGGAGAGCTCTCCCACCGATAAAGCGCTGTTCATCCCGGTGCTTTTCGTCAGTAAAACTTTTGTCATTCGGGGGGGGGGGGGGGGTGTTTCACACCCCTGAACGACAAAAGTTTTACTGATGAAAGTCCAGTGTAGGCAAAGCCTTAGTTGCCATTTCCAGCTGCTTCTGTGATACACACAAGAAATGATGAAATCTTTTCAAAATAATATAACAAACATCTAAAATACTGGGCTAACTCCTTAGGTGGCAGGTCTTCACCGGAACCAAGGATACAGTGGGAGCCAACTTACAGCAAACGCCAATGTGGTGCAGAGCTGGGCTCACACCACAACATTTTAGGTGATTTTTGAACACCACAAAGTTCAGAAGTGTTAGGATCAAGAGTTTTGATTAACTCTGTTATAAACACTGACACCCTCTTCTACCCCTAAACCCTGTAGCAACCTGCATGAAACTTGGAAGGAGGAACACAGGTTGCAAGAGGGAGGAGTTTGGAGG
Source organism: Chelonia mydas (assembly GCF_015237465.2). Classification (NCBI taxonomy): domain Eukaryota; kingdom Metazoa; phylum Chordata; order Testudines; family Cheloniidae; genus Chelonia; species Chelonia mydas. The sequence continues at coordinate 9,274,991 of NC_051257.2, forward strand.
AGGCACCAGGAATCCAGTCTGTGTGCATATGAATACTAGTTGCAGTTGCAGCCTCTTTGAAAATAGTTCTCTTAATAAAGAGCCAGGTTAGTTTGAGAAACATGGAGTTCTCTCATGTTTTATCCAGTGTAGGGCACAGGTAACAAACCCCTGACAACTGCTCCCCCCACAAGCCCCAAAAGAGGAAATTAATAAAAACCAACAACCAACATGCCCTAGACACATTTTGCCCCTGAGAAGAAAGAAGTGCCAGAGTCTGCATGACATCCACTATGGAGTCTCCTATTAGTACTGGGTTTATGTAGAAAGTGCTCAAATAGTATGGTGATGGGTGGCAGTATAAAATAGACTGATTTTGAAATATTTGGATCCAGATGTTTCCATCTGGGGGATTTGCTTCAACTTTAATATTGTGATGCTCTGTTGATAATGGAGTAAGAAGGGCATTTTTAAATTGTTTCAGTGCACTTACAATGAATCTGTTCTGTGGAAATAAAGATTTCAGCCAGCGTGAAGTTCACCCCTGTGTACAGGCACTCACCACTTCAGATAATCTTTTAAATCATGGGGTGCATAATGAAGCTTGCTTTTCATGAAAATCCCAGGGAGTGGACAGCCAAAGGGGCATGCATATAAAGTTTTGGAATATTTTTGAATTGTTCACCCATGTCTACGCTTAACACTGAAGTTAACTTGTGGTGGATGAAAGACGTGCTGGGGCCGGGGAAGGGGCACTTATCCTGAAGCCCCAGCCCCGCCGCGGCGGGGAGAGGTGCCTCTCCTCCCCAGCCCAGGTGCTGCTGCGGGGAGAGATCTGGGGGGAGTCCTCTCTCCCCGCCATAGCCCTGGGGCAGTCTGAACCCCAAACCCTTCATCCCTGGCCCCACCCCAGAGCCCTCACCCCCAGCCAGAACCCTCACACCCCTGCCCCAGCCCTGAGCCCCCTCCCACACACTGAACCCCTCGGCCCTACCCCCACCACATGAATTTTGTTATGTGCACCAATATGGAGGTAATGTACATCACCACCATATTGGGGCACATAACAAAGTTCATTCTGCACATGGGTGGGAAAAATTGGAGGGAACACTGGAGGTGATTGAGTTTTGTCCACAAGTTCTGTGGCTGAGTCATCGTTCCACTGACGTATCCTCTGCTGGAGTGGCATGTGCCATACATAGAGTTAAGAATTATAAACACTTCTGTTCCCTTATCATTAGAAGCATTCTTGATGGGCTTTGAGAACGAGAATCAGGAGTCTGCAGCTTCATTAATGGCTTTGAGTCAAAATGCTGGTCATAGCCAAGTAATGGCCTATATCCCCCCCCCCCCCCCGCATGTGACTAACTAATATTACTTTTAACGAAGGAATTGCAACACAGTATCATCGCTTTGATGTTGAATTGTTACTTTTTCTTGATGACCCCCTGAAAGCATGGTGTCAAAGTCATAATGTTCACCTGATAGAGCTCTTGGGATGCTTAATTCATTAATGTAAATCACTTTGGGATCCTTGGGTCAGAGTACAAAGTGTTGTTATTAGCACAGTGTATGACAAGCAGGAACATATCCCTGATTTAGCAAACCCTTGGGGGTTTTCACCTTCCTCTGCAGTATTGCGTACGGGTCACTTGCAGGTTTAAACTAGTGCCAATGGTGGATTCTCTGTGACTTGAAGTCTTTAAATCATGATTTGAGGACTTCAGTAACTCAGCCAGAGGTTATGGGTCTATTACAGGAGTGGGAAGGTGAAGTTCTGTGGCCTGCAGCGTGCAAGAGGTCAGACTAGATGATCATGATGGACCCTTCTGAACTTATAGTCTTTGTGTCTATAAAGCACATTGTTAACTTTAAGAACATGGTTAAGTATTTTGGTGGCTTGGAGCCTATGTGTTTCCTGTTCACATCTGAATGTTAATTGGCCTCAATTTTGAGTCTTCCCCTGAATATTCATCAAAATGACTATTGGATTCAGTTTGAATTTGAATGCGAATATTTCATGAACAGTGCACGATAATACCATCTTCCATCCACTCAGAATTTGCACAATTACATAGCCTGAACCATTTCTATGTCAATCATTATTCCTCAGTAATAGGAAGTTATTTCCATTGCAAGATCCATAAATTCTGCAAAGATCATCAATCCCATATATTTTTCTGGCAAAAATATTCCCATGTCATGTGGAAAATGGGAGCTCTTTTTCATCTGCAAATCTATATGACCTTCAAGGCAAATTTACTAGGACACCCAGCTAGTCAGTTAGGGCACTTCAGTTTTATGAACTTCTCTCTCTGAAAATATTGCCTCATCTCATCATCCATTAGTGAGACCTGGTTCTAACAGTGTGGGGAATTCTGATGTGGCCTGAAATTTCCTTCTGAGAACATTACTATACTTCCTTTTTAGCAATTCCATTCAAGATGTACAGTGAATGATCATTTCCAGCGGAACTGCTTATGTTGCTCATTACGTCATAGATTTAAGATGTTTGGCTACTGGATATTGTGTAAATAACTGGTACTATTAAGACTTGCCAGTATATTATGTTTTGCACACTAACAGGTTTCAGCGTAGATATGTCAAGCTTTAGTGACATCTATTATAACAGATTATTAGAATCAATTTAAGTTTGTGCATCTTTTTGTATACCTGTAAATCTTTACTATGACAGCTCTTTCTTTTTCTTGTTGCTTTGTCTCGTGAATGGATGATGGAGTCAGGAACACTTACTGTAACCATGGCTGTCACTCCCTCAGCAGGAGGCCTTGAGGAAGCCACTTTACTTCTCTCTGCCTCGTTTTCCCCATCTGCACAATGTCAGGAAACTGGCAGGATTTGGAGGCCAGGGTGGGCGAGCGGCTGCGGAGATGGACAGGACTCTTCTGGTGCCTCTCCCTGAGCGGGAGGGTGCTGGTGGTGAACCAGCTAGTCCTGTCCATGCTCTGGCACCGGTTCAACACCATGAGCCAGGCCCTGGGGATCCTGGCCCAGCTCCAGAGAGTAGCTCTGGAGTTCTTCTGGCCAGGACTGCACTGGGTCTCTGCAGGGGTCTTGAGTCTTCCCCTGGAGGAGGGAGGACAGGGCCTGGTCTGCCTTCACCGCTAGGTCCATGTCTTCAACCTCCAGGCCCTGCAGAGACTCCTTTCGGGTGCAGGTAGTCCAGCTTGGAGCACGTTAGCGCACGCCTTCCTCCGCGCCTCCGATACGACTGGCAGCTCTTTTTTCTCCACCCGAGGGGGTCTTCCGCAAGACCTCTCAGAGCCGCTGGTCTTCTACCAGGACCTCCTCCAGACCTGGAAGCTCTTTTCAGCGACCAGGTCCTTTATGGCCAACAAGGGGGCATACCTTCTCGCAGAGCCCCTGCTACACAACCCCAACCGATGTATGCAGGTGGCGGAGTCCCCCACGGTGCACCAGAGGGTGGTCCTGGCAAAAACCACCAGAATCAGAGACCACCTGGACTACGACAGGGGGACTGGGTAGATCCCCAAGTGCTCAGTCGGCGCTTGGGGCTCTCCACCATCCTGACCATCGTGCGTGTAGTCCATGAGGTGGGGGCAGCCTTATCGCCCACCTCTCGGGTTTTCCTTGAGCAGAAAAGGGTGCTCACTGCCCACCCCTCACCCCAGGCACTCTGGATCTTTTCATTGGGCCCCTGTCCTGCGAGCCCTCTCGGCCCCCTCCCTTCCACAATCCGAGCCGGCTGCATGCCCTGCAGCCAGTTCGCTTCCAGCCCTCGCCAAGGAAACGACTATACACACTCATGCTCCACACGTTTCACTTCCTCACCCTCGTGTCCCACCCTGATACCAAATGGTGGGACTACTTACCACCTGTGGAGGGTGAGAATGCCCGGTGGGCCAGTATCTATTCCACCGTGGTCCCATGGCCCGCCAGGGATATCGGTTGGTGGCTCCTCCATGGAGCTGTGAGCACGGGCGTGTACCTGGTGCGGTTCACCCCCATCCCCGATGCCTGCCCCCTTTGCGATGTGAGGGAGAACCTGGTGCACGCCTATCTCAAAGGTGCCAGGTTGCAGCCCCTATTCCGGCTCCTCCAGAACCTCCTGTTAAGGTTCTGGCTCACTTTTCCCCACACCTGTTTATATTTGCACACCCTGTCTGCGGACCCACCAAGTCGCGAGACCCCCTCGTCAACCTCCTCCTGGCCCTGGCCAAAGCGGCCATCTTCAGCACCAGGAAAAGGATGCTGGACGAGGGGGTGCTCTGCAACTGTGGGGCCTGTCTCCGCTCCTCCGTGGTCTCACGCATCCAGGCGGAGTTCCTCTGGGCGGCGTCCGATGGCTCCCTAGACAGCTTTGGGGAGCAGTCAGCGCTGTCGGGGTTCTCTGCTTGGTGTCCCCCTCTGGATCCCTAGTTTTGAACCTGTGACCTTCACTCCTGACCCTGTTAATCATTAGTTGTCCCTCATTTTCAGTTGGTTCCCAGGTCCAGAGGTCCCTCCCACATGGCTGCGGGAGAGGCCTTTAGATGTGGGCAGGCTTGTGCCCGCCTACCTCCCAGGATTTCCAATAAGGCCTAGTTTTTATACAGACTGTACAGGGGGCACAAAGGAGCTATGAACATGGTCCTCGGTGCCTTGCACGATCTGGCCCTAAGCCCTGGATTCTCATCCTAATGAGGCTTGGCCAGAATGTCCAACCATATCATACTTAAATAAATGCGCTCACAAGGCGGCTCTGTCTCCACTGGAAGGCACTGCAGCCGGAGTGCTGTTTGATCTGGCTGATTAGTCAGACCTTGGCTCCCTGAAGATGACAGACAAATGAGATGTCTGGCATCTTTGTGGGGGAAAGGAAGCTGGTTTGCAAAACAAACAAATAGGGAGGGGCCCCCAGAAACTTCTATGCTTAAACTCTATACTGTTTTCTTTTTACTTCAGCATCATCTTAATAAAATTATTAAATCTGTTAAAACTGAACAGCCAAACATGAGCTAAGATACATTTGCCTCCAATCTGCAGCTGTGCTGGCAGAGGGACTGGGGCCAAGAGGCATAATCTCTCCAAATGCTTCTTAGCTGCCTGCCTTCACTGCTCTGCAGTGGGAGGAGATGGAAGAGTAGCAGGGGGCCTTTACCGAAACCTTCTTTCTTCTACTTGCATTCAGCAAGAGGTGGGCTGAGGCTGGAACCTCAAAGGAAAACCCCATCAAATCTGAGAGCCTTTGGGCCCTGGATCATTTCTATATTTAATCAAATTATACAAAGTGATGGACAAAGGAGCCTGTTTCTCATCCCTACACTCATGTCACATGTTGCAATAAAGTCACAGCGCCTGATTTTATCTTGCTCCATGCCTTGTGTAATCACTTACACCATTCTGTCCAGAGAGCATTTCACACCCACTTTGCACAGGTGTAAATGACTCCACAAGGTGCAGGATAAAAGAGAAATTGGCCACAGTATGATCCAATTTTTAATTTTAATATTTTGTCCCTCTCTAGCACTTAGCTGCTGACTGTCTCAAAGCACTTTGCAAGTATTAATAATTTAAGGTCGGTTTTTATTAATGCTGTTTCAGAGATGGGATTAAGTGATTTATTGAAATTCACTCAGGAAGGCTGGGGGAGAGCTAAAACAAAAACCCAGCTCTCCTGACTTGAGGTCCCATGCTTTAACCACAAGACCACGCTTCCTCTCTGACTTTAATGAAATCAATTAGAATCAAAAGTTTTCACGATGGTGGTACTGAGAGATTTAGTGCACCATTGTAATGGAGTATACTTAGAGAGCATAGCAAAAGGATTTAATCCAACAAAAACTTCTCTCTATTCAATGGAATATACAGCAGCTAGGTAACATTTTTATTCCAGAGTGAAAAAGAATGTCACTTTCAATCACATGGAAACATCACAGACGGCATGCCTGATCCTGCAGGGTCTTAAAGGACATCCCATAGGAGCTTGGAGGCCCAGAATTCCCATTTAAATCAACAGGATCTGGGTTTTTCGCCCCTCCCATGTGCAGGCCCTTTAAGAGTATGTGCAGGATGACTACATACCGAAGAAGAACACACAGCATTGGTGTGTCATGTAGAGAAATTCTGGACCGCTTAACAACATGCAGGGTAACAGCATTAAGACAGATGTTTGTAACATTTGCGATTATTCAGGGTGGGGACCCAGCCTATTTTGTGTGCTGCAGGAATTGTTCCTGGGCTGTGTGGTCTCCCCTAACACATGCAGTCATATTTTGAGCTGCTGAAGGTATTGCTAATCATAAATAATGGTGTGATTCTGCCATTCCTTAGAGCTGTCCAGCCATTCTCATTATTATTTTATATTTGTATTGTGATAGAACCTAGAGGCCCCAACTCAGAGGAGGTCCGATTTTACCAGGCACAATAAAAACACAGGGAAAGACAGTTCCTCTGCCAAAGAGTTTACAGCGTAAACAGAGTGACAGGAAAATGAAGAGACTTGCCCATGGTCACACAGCAGAAGTGGGAATACTTTGCCCTTCTCTAGCAGGATCTCAAAGTGCTTTACAAAGATTAATGAATTCAGCCTCACAACAACCCTGAAAGGTAGGTTTTATCCTCCCCTATTTTACAGGTGGAGAAACAGAGGTGCAGGAAGATGTCACTTGACAAGGCCAATCAGAAAGTCTGATGATCGTGCCAGAAAGAGAACCTAGGTCTCCTGACCCCTCAATGAACACACATAAAGGGACATGATCACCCATGTAGGTTTTCCCAGGCCCACTGCCTATGACAGCCATGCCACGGCTTCAAAATAAAGCAAATAGTCATTCATTGTCTAAGTTTCACACATTAGTAAGAGACCCTAACCACCAGGCTGTAGAGTCATTCTCACTCACTCTCCGGCCCAATGATTATTCAAATGTTTTATACAAAGTGGAATTGCTTCAACAGGAGCGATTGAGAGAGGCCCATCTGACTAGCTGATAGCCCAGGGCACTCACCTGGGATGTAATACCTGCTCCAATTAATAGTTAAATCCCTTATGCAAAGTGGAACAGCTTCAGCAGGGAAGAGCTGCCCCAGCCCAACGGTTAGGGGTCCGCTCCTGAGACACGGAGAACCCATGTTCAACGCACACCTCTGCTCCAGACAGAGGAGGGAATTGAACTTAGTTTTCCTACATCCTCAGTGAGTGCCCTAATCATTGAGCTAAAAGTTATGAGGTCAGCAGCAGCAGCAGCTCCTCCCCTCCCTGTTTAGTGAATCGAACACCCCCCCCCCCAAAAAAAACAAAAAACCACAACCCATTTTCTGGATGCAACTATTCTGCAAATTCGGGTCAAATTTGCAAATAGTTTCAGGTCGACCAAAACTGCATATTTTGGGGAACAAATTGTTCAAAAAATTTCGCTGAGCTCTGTCCAGAACAGTCTAATGGGACACTCAACAACAGCTCATTCTTATCAATGCCACAGTGACAAACCCAGAACCAAAGCATACTGCAAATAAAACTGATTTAGTGTAGAAAAGCACTAAGTCCTGCAGTTAACAGCAGAATTGGCATCTCACAAAGGTCGGGAACACTCTGGCCTCCTAGAGCAGGTTGTTCTGATCTTTCTCCACTCGACCATCAGGAGGAATAGAAATCTCTGCACTATCCCACAAGAGCTTTCAGGTTCCTAGGTCAACCTAATTTTCCAGGATGCTGACATGGCCTTTCTGCTATGTGAATATCTTTTCACTACCATCTGATTGAACGGTTCAAGTCCAAATTTCCCAATATGACCATCTGCCATCTAGAATGATAGCTCTCTCACTTCTGTGGGTAAATATAGCACTGCTGCTGTGTCTGGAAGTGGACTCCCGCAAGGTACAATGCCCATGGTTAGCTTGCAATGAAGGAAAGCCTATAAGCCTAAAAAATTAAGCCCAAACCAGCACCTTCCCTTATTCTAGTGCAGTCACTAAAAACTCATAATTAAAACAATTAATTTACCACAATCTGCAAGTTCCTGTTATTACACCCCAAAGAAATGGCCCCAAAATGATAAAACTTCTGAGAAACCAAAAGAAGGTAAGAGAAACATGAACCCAGTTTCTCTCTCAGTATTCCAACTATGTAATTTTTCCACAGCACATGGACGCTATTTCATCCGTCCTTTTCAGATTAACCCCTTAAGTCTCAGACGCAAACAAAGTTACTAACGGCCATGGAAAACTGCCCAAGTTTTCAGCTAGAGGTGGATAATCTATAGGTACAGTAGGAGGGAAAGGAAATCACTAGTAAGAAGTGCTGGGGAGGCAGTATGATCTAGTGGACTGGGCTTCAGTCTGGGAGTCAGGAGACAGAGTCTATTTCTGGCTCTGCCACTGACCTACTGTGTGACCTTGGGCAAGTCACTTCATCTCTCTGTTTCTCCTCCCATCCTTTGACTCTCTGGTCTGTTTAGATGGCAAACTCTTCAGGGCAGGAACTCTCTAACTACGTGCTGAAGGGAGATAGGCATCCGACTGCCATTGAAATTCCATGGGTACTAGCACCTATCTCCCTTAACACCTTTCAAAATCTCAGCCTTGTTCCTTTTGGGAAGTCTCAAACCTTCCCTCTTCATGATGCTCGCTCAACCCCTGTACATAATCCTGCCCCCTCCATTAGATTCTTCCCCTTGATGAAGAGCTGGAGCGCGGCTGGGCCTTGTGTGTGTGTGTAGGGCACAAGGAACCTTCTCCCCCTTTAACCAGGTAAAGATCTGGCTACTGTGGCAATCCTTACTCACCTGGGTGTAGAGACTGGCCCCTGCTAGAGCTCATAGACCACACTGATGGGCGCAGTATAACAGTCTAAATAGAATGGGATGTTAAATACCCTGCAATACCCCAATACAGGCCTTTGCCTTTGCCTTAATACTAGCACAATCAGCCCTTACATCATTAAATGTGAGGAGCTGAATTCAGACCTCCTGCAAGTGGGTGCAACGCCCATGGACTTCAATAGGAGCTGCGTGTACTGACTCCAGATCACAGTTTACTCCGCAATGTTTGTGTCAGTTCTGCAACCTAGAGCTCTGTCTGGCCATTTGAACAGGGGGTAGGGAGGAGGCAGCATCTGCAGCCAAATTACATGCGTGCCATTCATGTAATGATTTTTAAATGGCCAGTAGTGTGGCAAGGCATTACAGTGAAGCGTGCTGCCCTGCCCCTTCCATTCATTAGACTGTTCATTATTTGGACTGGGGAGATGGCTGAACAAAGACCCCCCCTTCCCCATGGAGGCCCAGGGCCACAAGAGGAAACTTTAAATGTTTAAGTCAGTGTCCAAGGGAAAGGGCTGTTGATCTTTCACAATTTCTGGCGTTAATAAGTACTAGAGATTGTAGATTTGGGACATAGGACTTTCAAAGCATGAATTGCATATTCGATAACGTTCTTTTCTGCCTTCCAACCATTCTAGGCCTGAATGCGGGGGAGTGGGGAGAGAACTGGACGGAGCTGGCACCGGCTAGTACATTATCTCAGCCTTTCCTTGCTTCTGACATCAGTTTTCTCCGGAATCTGAACTTTCATTAAATCTGGCTCTCCCTCTGTGGCTTATGGACAAAAATAACTGTGGGTGTAGCTTTGCTCCAATGGTGTATGTGATCAGATGTTTAACAGGCTGCTGCTGCATACGTGCAATCCAGCCATTCAAATGCAATCAAACACTTTCACAAAACTGCAGGGGGTAAAAAGGGAGGTTGTCTTGAGACTGTGCTGAAAATCAGGCACTAAGAGAACTGTGAATTGACCCATTACTGTGGAAATGGTGATTTTCACACTGAAAACTAATGATGAACCATTGTGATTTTAACGCTATCCATTCCAGGGGTGGCCAACCTGAGCCTGAGAAGGAGCCAGAATTTACCAATGTACGTTGCCAAAGAGCCACAGTAATACATCAGCAGCCCCCCATCAGCTCCCCTCCGGCTCCCAGCACCTCCCGCCCCCGGCAGCCCCACCAATCAGCAGCGCCTCCTGCTCCCTCCCCACACCTCCCGATCAGCTGTTTCGTGGCATGCAGGAGGCTCTGGGGAGGAGGGGGGAGAAGAGAGGGCACAGCAGGCTCAGGGGCGGGAAGGGGTGGAGTGGGGGCAGGGCCTGTGGCAGAGCCAGGAGTTGAGCAGTGAGCACCCCCCGGCACATCGGAAAGCTGGCGCCTGTAGCTCCAGCCCCAGCGTCGGTGCCTATACAAGGAGCCGCAGATTAACTTCTGAAGAGCCGCATGTGGCTCCGGAGCCACAGGTTGGCCACCCCTGGTCTATTCCATTGCTGGTCATTTTAGTAGAAACCATCCAGTTATGCTGCGGTTGTGGGTAAATATTGAGTATCACCACTTTTCCTCTGGACCTGCTATTCCTTTCCTCCCATTCCCTGCCCCCAATGGACCAGCAAGAGTTGATCCAGGATACCTTTCCCCCCTCTCCTTCTCCTCCACATGGCCTTCACTTCCAGCAGCAACAGAAACAGAGGAGATAGCCAGGTTGGATCTGCCAGCAGTCGCCACCAGAGTACATATTGTTTTTTAATAAAGCCATACCACCAAGCCATACAGCTGCACAGATCAGCCACCTAGATCTCACTGGCATGACCTGTGCTCTGCATTCCCTCTTGGTTATCACTTGTTGTGTTTGGTCTATAGATTGTGAGCTCTTTGGGGGCAGGGACATAGCACCCTGCCTACCTATAGCACAGGGCTATACATATGACAATTATTACTGAGCCAAATTCTGCAGCATGCTGTGTCCTTTTCCTCTAGGGTCCATCTAGGCAGCCAAACAACCAGGATTAACAGAAGAGGCCATGAGATAGATGCACTGCTGGTTCATGCACGAGAATGCATGGTTCTCAGCGATGGACGTCTGCCAACAGAAGGCTATAGTAACGCAAGGTGGCCAACAACCACCACCCCGCTGAGGGGCCTGCAGACAGCTAGGCGGTGGGCAATACTGACCAGGGAGGTGGCATGCCCAGAGTGGCTGCTACATCTCATCCTTGGTGCACCCTCCACCAGTGTGCCTCTTAGGGCAGTTATGGTGGGACTCACACCTGCCCTCCCTGGGTAGGGCAGCAGAAGAAACACCACCCGCCCTCCTCTAGGGGTAAATCCGCACTACCACCACCATGATACAGGAGGCTTTAATGATGGAGAGAAGAATTAGTTGCAACTCCCTGCACCAGTGAGGATGCAATCCAGCCCATAGGCCATATCTTCTGATCTGGTGAGCACTGCTTTACCCTCCTCCTAGCAGTCTGTCCAGCTTTTTCTCCTCCCTTTTTGAAGCTGAACCAATCTCTATGGAAGCAGCAGGATCCCATCAAGGCCCTTAAGATCCCCTAGCCTTTGCTTGCCAAGTTCGGTCTAATAATTCATTGAGTGAGCCATGAAAACGTCAGCAAGGACAGTTACGAGAAATCTAAATCAACCCAACTTTGGACTCTAAAAGTCCAAAGGAAGAAACAGAAATGAGACGTGCCCAGATTCAGTGGGTCAGTAAGTAAGAAAATTAAATAAATAGAAGCTGGTGCTTTAATGGCATCAGAAAGAGCCACGCAGGCTGGACCTTAGAAAGTAACATTGGCTGCCCGCCTGCCTCAAATGTAAACTCCCTTTTCATTTGTGATAGTTCACTGCAACCCGTAACTTCTTGACAGAGGCTGACAGGGGAATATGGCACTGAGCTCATTAACTTTCAAGCTGAACAACACTACGCAGAGTTGGCAGCTGTGTCTGAAAGGAAAGATAATGGAAAAAGCATAAATCACCCTGAGCCATTGCACAGCCAGCCTCGTAGGCTCATGCAACATGTGACTGTACGGGGCATGCAAGCCGCTTCCACCCTGCCTAGTCCATCCCTGACCCTGCCTAATCGGCAAAGGAACAGTGACAGTCATCTCTGAAGAGAGTCCAGCGTAGCTCATTGTAAGCCAAGGAAAGTAACCATGGCAGGGATTTGAAGAAGGGAAGTAGTGGATTCTCCATCTCTTGAAGTTTTCGTATGAAGACTGGATGCCTTTCTGGAAGATCTGCTTTAGTCAAACACAAGTGATTGGTCTTAGTACACAAGTAACTGGATGAAATTCTCTGGCCTAAGTTATAAAGGAGGTCAGACTAGTTTATCTATTAGTCTCTGCTGACCTTAAAATCTGTGAATCTAACGAAAAGGAGAATCCTATGGGGGGGCGGGGACATCAGCTCGTGGGGGGATACATATGGATATAATAAAAGAACTTGAGAAGAATATCACTTCTCTTAAAAATCCTACACAAGAATAGCAGGAAACCCACAGGCTCGATAACACTGCCAAAACTGTGTTACTTGTTTCCTCTTTTTGCCTTCATTTAACAGCCCCACAAGGTAAGCAAACACAGTCAGCAGCCTTCTTCTGGCTGTGTACGGGCATGCAAATCCTCAGCAGTCTTCCAAAGTGAGTAATCTCAGCTACGTGATGGCCCAGTTCAAACATTCATAGCTTATGAGTAACTCCAGTGACACTTCATGTTATTTACCAGCAGTACAAATACCCCTGACATTTGGGAAAAATTAAGTGGTTAAGTGAGGATAGATGTTCAGGGCTTTTCCATCTCCAAACAGCATGAAGAGACTTAAATGACCCAGACTTTGTGCTGCTCGTAAAGTATCATGTCTAGTGGTCGGACCACAGGGCAGGGAGTCGAAGCCCCTTCTTCTTTTCCTGCCTTTGCCAGTGCACTAATATTAGGGTTTGTCTACACTTCAAGCAGCATAGTTAATCCACCTCCCCAGTAGGGGGAAGCTAGGCCAATGGAAGTTTCCGTTGATCTAACACTGTCTCGACTCGGGGTCAGGTCGTCTTAACTTGGCTGCTCGGGGGTGTGGATCTTTCACATTCTTGAGTGACGTTGCTGGGTTGACCTAACTTTTTAGTGTACATCAGGCCTTAGTAAAGTCATTTAAGTCTTGTGTACATGGTGGAAATTTTCCAGCATAGCTATCGCAGAATAACTATTCCGCAATGGCTATTCCAGTATAATTTAGCTATGCCAGTATAACTCCTCTATGTGGATACTATTCCAGATTAAAGGTAATTTTATTCTGGAATAGAATGTCCACACAGGGAGCTATTCTGGTTTAGCTACAGTGGAATAGTTATTCTGTTGTAGCTGTGTCGATCAGTTTCCCCAGATAGACAAGCCCTGAAGCTCTGCCCCACTTTCCTCATCTGTAAAATAGGGATAATAATACTTACAGTATTCTGAGGTCCTCAAATACAAGACACTATGGAAAAGTATTATTTAATCTGAGCTCTTTGAAAACCTTGCTGCACAAATTTCTTTCCAGCAGAATTTAATGGTGCCCTTTGAGCTGTCAGGGTAGCGTCTGTTTGTTGCATCTTTAAGTATGAGAGAATGTGTTGGAGCAAGTTTTGGCACAATTGGCTCAATGCAATAGAAACTCTGAAAGGTACTTTGTCCGATGAATGTAGTTTCTTTCCATGTTCAGCAGGGCCAAGAAGGCTCAGAGATGAATGGTGAGGTTCAGCTATGCTGGCACTTCTAAAAGTGCTACCTGAGGACATCAGGAATCTCTCCCCATTGGAGAAGCAGCATCTACATGGAAGTGTAACATGTGACACTGGCGGTGTTAGGATAAATCATGGCAAAATCAGGACGGGGAGCAGAGATTTAGGAAGAAGGAGAACCTAGTGAAGAAACTAAAACGATTGACAGCCCTGGTGAGTAGCGTGAGATGAGGGACCAAACGGTTGCTAAAGTGAACAGAGGCCAAAGGAAGGGGCCATGCAGCCTTTAGAAGAGAGAGAGAGAGTTTGGAGATACAGAAGGAGAGAGACAGGGGAAAAAAGGAGGAGGAAGGGACAGAGAGGTGAATGGATGGATGATTAAGGAAGGGCAACAAAAATGATTAAGGGTATGGAACGGCTGTCATGTGAGGCAAGATTAATAAGACTGGGACTTTTCAGCTTGGAAAAGAGACGACTAAGAGGGGGATATGATAGAGGTCTATAAAATCATGACCGGTGTGGAGAAAGTAAATAAGGAAGTGTCATTTACTCCTTCTCATAACACAAGAACTAGGGGCCACCAAATGAAATTAATAGGCAGCAGGTTTAAAACAAACAAAAGGAAGTATTTTTTCACACAATGCACAGTCAACCTGTGGAATTCCTTGCCAGAGGATGTTGTGAAGGCCAAGACTATAACAGGGTTCAAAAAAGAGCTAGGTAAGTTCGTGGAGGATAGGTCTATCAGTGGCTATTAGCCAGGATGGATAGGGATGGTGTCCCTAGCCTCTGTTTGCCAGAAGCTGGGAATGGGCGACAGGGGATGGATCACTTGGTGATTACCTGTTGTGTTCATTCCCTCTGAGGCACCTGGCATTGGCCACTGTCGGAAGACAGGATACTGGGCTAGATAGACCGTTGGTCTGACCCAGTATGGCTGTTCTTATGTTCTTATGTCAGGAAGAGTGAGATGTAACCCTGTGGTCCATTTCTCCCCACACAGGATATAAACAAGTCCCACTGAGCTTAACTATAAATTCTGGCTCAAAATTTTACCATTTCCCCAGACTGCACATTAGATTATAAAGCAGGGCAAGGAAAGGCTGAAGACTTACATAATATCAATGGTTGGGAAATATGAAATCAAGGGCCCCTGTTAAAATCCTATAGCCATGGATTCCACAACACAGTCACAAAAGATTAAAGCCACTTTTTGTTTAGATATTGCCTTGCAATTTCATAGACATTAAAGATTTCATAATCTGGCTGGAAAAGTTAAAAAAAATAATGGAGACAACACCCATCCTACTCATCCAGGTAGGAATGTTACTGCTGCCCTTAGGATATTTAGGCATCTAAAGAGCATGTCTCCTCTTATCCCATATAGATGCTATCCAATTTATGAACACAAGCTCACTATGTCTTCACTGAAATAGCGATAGAAAGCATATTGGCTGACATAATATCATAGTTAGGGTTTCCAGGCTACAAGTTAGGATGCATGAGAGAGAGGTTTTTATGTCCACTGTGAATTCTGCTGTTTTGGGGGGATCGGTTACAAAGCATAAGTCTCTTGACACAGTTAAAACATGGTTCAGTCTTGCAGCACAAATAGGACTTAACTGCTTTAAAGGTGTTTCTGAAGCACGCTACAGCACTGGGCATTAGCAAGGCTGCAATACAGTTCAATCTCACCTAACCTGTAAGACTGAATCATGTGGAAAGGTAACTGTGTCATAAATGGATCCCATAACACAATGGGGTTTAGAACCATTGACTCAACAGATAAGCTTATTTTGAAGGCACTTTGTAACATGGCTGACTTCACACATGATTCATGTTTGCCCACAACAAGATGAACTCATGGTACAGACATTTCTACCCTGATTAGATAACAGCTGTAATGTGCGTGACAGGCTGCAGGTGGGTTCTAACAGGGTTTGTCTACTGTGTAGATGCAGAATTGCTTAACCAAATCTGTGTAACTGGTTTAGCCAATGCGGCAGTTCCCTGGGTCTTTTTGAAGGAGGACATCTTTAATGAAAAACACCCACATTTCTCTGCCTTTCGGACTCTGAGCTGATGCAGCAAGGGATAGCTACCCACATTTTTCAAGATTGCCCTCATACAAGCATCATCGTGCAGCGCGGTGAACGTGGGTGAGCCAACATGCCTGTGGTAAGAAAAATGCTGCTCAGAGGGTTGCACTGAAGTCGTTAGCTGTATTCATGTCAGACAAGATTCCACCTATACTGCAAAACAAAACACGCTAGACCTGGTCAAAGCATTGTCACACACCCCTCCCCTTCAATATGACTTTGGTTGACTGAGAGGTGTAAACGGGAACGAACTGTGTCCAGGAGTCATACTACAAGCAAGGCTGGGTCCTTGCTAGACTGCAAGATAGTTCGGTCCCATCTGCACTGCAAGAGTGAACCATGTTTTAATGATGTCAAGGAACATACCTGTCATAATCAGGTTCCCCGAAACGGTTGATTTTTGTAGAATCTGGGTCCCAACATGGTTCTATGTATAGGGTAGACACGGCTCGACAGAAAGAGTGTGGGGGAACTGAATCTTAGGGTGATGACCTGGAAGTAATGGAAAAAAGAATCAGTATACCGTAACAATACATTGGGAGGGTGTCTGGAATCATCTGATTGCAGTGCAGTCACAAAGGATTAGAACTAAAATATGAGCTGAGATTTAACAAAACAGTTTAGGAATATAAATTACATTAGGGAAAGAGCATTAGATTAGAGTCACTTAATGGCAAGGACAGTAAATAGTGCAAGATGGAAGGCATCTTGTGAACCATCAGTACTGCTCTTGAGAGCTATTAAAAAGGGACACATTATTCCAGCTATTGCTCTCCCTCAAGCAAACCAGAGAAAGGAGGGACAGCAAAACTGACAAAAAGTTAGCCAGACAGAAAGAGGTATAAAAAGAAAGAGGTATACAAAGGGAATGTATAAGAAAGGACAGCAAGGGAGAAAACAGAGTGAAGAAAGGTAATAACTGAATTTATAAATTAAAAACTAATTTGGCTGAGTTTAATTGAAAAGCAAGAGATGATTCTAGTTTTGTCTGGTTCCATAGAAACTCTACCCCTTTGATTCTCCGGTAGGATAAAAAGCACATCTCACTCAACCAATGAAACACAAGATAGTATTTCACCATCAGGGGAAAAAAGATCTCATTGGCGGAATGCACCTTGAGAGGAGGCCTCTGCCTGTTTAGCCTACCCTGGGCTTTTGTCCCTAAGTGGGACCTCTTTCCAATGTCCATTTAAACGAGGAAAACAATGTTCAATTCCAGAAGCTGTTGTGAAAATTTAGCCCTTGAAATCTATTCCTCCAGGGACTGCTTGTCTAACTTCCCGACTTGCAGGCAAAGAAGGCTGCTTGCATGGAAAAAAAATTTACAGGTGCAAAACACAAGCCCAATTTCAGAGAATAGTTTGGGGCCATTTAAACAAGATGGCTTGCAAGACCACATTTCTCAGATTTTATTTGATTGTTCCTCGTTCAAATGTTCCTAACACCAGTCCTATCATGAACTATAATTTTATATTTGCATTACAAGCAGCCCCAATAAGGATCAGTTCCCCCTTGTATCAGGTGCTGTACATAACCCTAAGAAAACACAGTCCCTGTCCTGGAAGGTTTACAGTCTGGCCATGGTTCCTGCCCTAGCCAGGGCTTATTTTCGTGTCAGCTTGTCCAAACTTTGGTTCTGTGCCTAGTTCTGTCCCTGGTCCAAGCCCTGGTCCTGCCCCTTGGTTCTGGTCCAAGCCCTGGTCTTACCCCGGATTCTAGCACAAACCTGGCACCTCATCCTGCCCTCAACTCCAACCCCCTGGTTCTGCCCAAGCTGTGGCTCTGCCCCGTACTCCTATACAGGACGCGTCTCCCCCCGTGGAATGGTTAAATGGTTTCAACCAGGGCCGCGGCCGCCCCGTACTCCCCGCGGTGGAGCTGCCTCACAGCGGCGAGGCGGGGATTGCGCCACGGCGCTCGTGGCTCCGCCCCCTGGATGGGGCGTGGCCTGCAGACCCTGGCCCCGCCCCTACACCACATCCCCGGACGCGGCGGCCATTTTGTCTCAGTGTCGGTCCTGTCTAGCGCAGCGGTGGTTGTTCGTGCGGTCGGTCAGTCCCGTAGCGCCCCGATCTGTGTCAGAGCCGGTCCGAAGGGCGGCTCCGTAGATGGCCAGCTTTCCCCCGAGTGTCAACGAGAAGCTCATCGGTGAGAGCCGGGGTGGAGGGAAGGTAGCGTCTGTGGGTCGGGACGGGAGGACTGCGAAGGGGGGAATGGGCGGGGTGGGGTACAGACGGGGAGGTGGGTATGGGGGGGAGATACTCCTGGGGGGGTCCTGTGGGGGTGGGACAAGTGGGTATGAGGGGGTCCTGGGGAGGTGGGCTGGGAGGGTTGGGTTGAGTAGAGCGTGGCCACAGGTGGGGAGGTGGGGATGGGGTTGGGGGGAGGGTGGGGATGGGGGGGGTCCTGGAGGGGTGGAGGGGATGGGGTTGGGGGGAGGGTGGGGATGGGGGGGGTCCTGGAGGGGTGGAGGGGATGGGGTTGGGGGGAGGGTGGGGATGGGGGGGGGTCCTGGAGGGGTGGAGGGGATGGGGTTGGGGGGAGGGTGGGGATGGGGGGGGGGTCCTGGAGGGGTGGAGGGGATGGGGTTGGGGGGAGGGTGGGGATGGGGGGGGGGTCCTGGAGGGGTGGAGGGGATGGGGTTGAGGGGAGGGTGGGGATGGGGGGGGTCCTGGAGGGGTGGAGGGGATGGGGTTGGGGGGAGGGTGGGGATGGGGGGGGTCCTGGAGGGGTGGAGGGGATGGGGTTGGGGGGAGGGTGGGGATGGGGATGGGGGGGGTCCTGGAGGGGTGGAGGGGATGGGGTTGGGGGGAGGGTGGGGTCCTCCACTGGAGGGAAGCAGTTAGTGAGGGGACAGGTTTCAGAGGGGTAGCCATGTTAGTCTGTATCAGCAAAAACAAGGAGGAGTCCTTCTGGCACCTTAGAGACTTAGAAATTTGTTTGGGCATAAGCTTCCGTGGGCTAAAACCCACATCTGATGAAGTGGGTTTTAGCCCACGAAAGCTTATGCCCAAATAAATGTGGTAGTCTCTAAGGTGCCATAAAGATTCCTCATTTTTTAGTGAGGGGGGAATCTCTGGAGAGATTGGGGGGCATACAAGCATCCTGGATCCCACTGGGGTGAAATGTTGTTGGGTGGTGAGAGGGGCCTTGGCAGGAGTTTGAGAGTGGATGGTGAAATGGGGTGTGGATACCAAGGAGGAACCCAGGCAGTGTTGACTATTAATAAGGTCTGAAGGTACTATAGGCTTCCAGCTATGTGGTTGCAAAAAATAAAAGCTGTCAGCCTCCTTAGAATCTATAATGTGGTCACTGTTTTGGGATGGTCCAACCAGTGCCCATGGGGGAAAAGGTTTTGACCACATTATGGAGCATCTTGAGATGCCTTAGGGTGGAGGGGAGAGAGATACAGTATGTACTCCATGGCAGGGGGAGGGACACGTAGCTACAGAGGACTTTTTCAGACCATGCATGTCAACTCCTCCATTTAACTTGATGCGGCAGTCTTGATTGGCAAAGTCTTTGTCCTTGCCTTTTCAGTTTCGAAATAAGAGGTGGCTGGTAGTTGTGTGAAATCATAGAAATACAGATTTCAGTCAATGTATTAAGTAAAAAATGGATTGTTTTTCTGAAAACATGGTTCTTTTTGTTGAAGCTATGTATTTCAGTCACTTGGTAAAAAAAAAAATTGCGGCATATATATAATAGTGCACATTTTATGTGAAGGTTTATTTTTGGTAATACAAAAAAAATCCCAACAAAACCTGCAGATAAGGATAGCAAGGGATTTCTAATGGAAAAAAAGGATAATATATGAGATACTTTGTTTAGCTATTTTGGACACTTTCTACTGGTGATTTTTTTAAAATAGTTCCTTTTTAAGCCATAAAACAATGTATCAATACATATTTTCACTGTTACCAATGTTGATTTCTTTTTTGGGAATGGGTCAGTAGCTGCCATTGCATGTGTTGGGTTTCTCATGTACTCACAGAAACCCCTCCCTCCTGTATGAATACAGACAGCACGTGAGAAACCAGCCTGGGGCGGTTATCCCGTCATGAAGGGCAGGGCTGTTGCACAATTCCTTCCATTCATATTAGGAAGGCACAAGCTGGAGCAGCAATTGATATTGAAGTAGGAACTTTGTAAATCCATAACAAATACTTGCATGTTTAATAAACATTTTAAAAATTTCATCATAACCATGTGTGATATTTTTCTACCCCTTCCTTTTAAATTTGCATTTGTAAAAATGGACTTGATAAGCATCATTTTGTCCTCTTAAATCTGGCTGGTGTAATGAGGACAATAAAACTGCCCCTCCACTTAAATTGGAGTGAGAAGATATTCTTTGTTCGAGTTGAGTAAATAAGAATAAAAATATTTTTATTCTTCTGATTGCCTGATGCTAGGTTCTTCTGTTCTACTCACTAGAAATGAGTAGAAAATTTGGTATAAAAATCTCTGTTGCCTGACAATACATCAGTGGTGGTGTTTTGTTTATGTGGGCTGATGAGACATAATGTAACTGACTTTGCACACACTTAATGTTAAATTAAAAATTTCACCAAGTAAATTTTCTATTCAGCTCTACTGAAAATATTTGCTTGAATTGCAGAGAGGCAAATTTTGGTGCTATCTGTAATGCTGGAGGTTAGAGTAGTTTAAATAATAGTTTCAACAGACTCATAAATGACAGGTTTCAGAGTAACAGCCGTGTTAGTCTGTATTCGCAAAAAGAAAAGGAGTATTTGTGGCACCTTAGAGACTAACCAATTTATTTGAGCATAAGCTTTCGTATGCATCTGATGAAGTGAGCTGTAGCTCACGAAAGCTTATGCTCAAATAAATTGGTTAGTCTCTAAGGTGCCACAAGTACTCCTTTTCTTTTAGACTCATAAATGAGATTTCAGCTGGGTTCATATTAGCTTGAGATGTGGTTTTCCTGTTGGTTATTTAAGTACATTTCTGCTGTTTAATGACCTGAAGTTTTTGCAGTCGCTACTAAGGAAGACTTTAAATGAATTTATCGTGACACAGCCATTTTTCTAGCCAAAAATTAGTTTAACTTGTGTCTGATTTAAAGCCAAAATATCAGCAGAAATCTCTACATTGTTGGTAATAAGTTTAAAATATGCTGAATCTCTTGTTCACATTTTAAATGGGATTTCCTTTTTGTTTTTTTAGCAAGATCACGTCCTATAGGAGAACTCTTAGCCCCAACATCTCCTTTTGATAAGAAGTGTGGACGTGAAAACTGGACTGTTGCCTTTGCACCTGATGGATCTTACTTTGCGTGGTCACAAGGACATCGCATAGTAAAGCTTGTTCCCTGGACTAAATGCTTTAATAACTTGTAAGATTAAAAATTGTGCTGTTTGATATAAAATTCACTTTCTCCTATTTCTTCATTTTGTAAAAGAAATATGCGGTGACCTGCAAATAAATAACCATGATGGTGTGCTGTTTTTGCTTCTTTAAGATGTATAAATGAGAGATTGGGTTATTTGGGTTTTTAATCTATACATTGTCTTGATTTTTATATAAATAGGAGGATTGTATGGACAAAGCGAGAACTAGTGATACCACAAGTGAAAGACAGACTTGTGCAATGAAAGAGGAAGTGATTTTAAACGTGTACTTTTTAACACTAGATCAACTTCCTGAAACACTCCAGAGAGAAGCTCTTTTAAAAGATTCAGATAGCCTACCTCTTCAGTTGAGGACTGAGAACTCCCAATTCAGTTCTTTGCTTCTCCAACAACATCAGGAAACATGACCTTATATTCTTGACATCTCTAAGCTTAAAAAAACAAGCAGAATATTGTCAGCATTTTTTCAGCACATCATAAAAAAAAAAGCACATTTTTGTTTCATTTGCAGGTCACTTTTAAGTCCATCTGGAAGTTGGTAAATTACATCTTTGTGATTGACAGCTGCATATCCCTGTATAGCAAATACATTTTCTCTGCTCTGTGCTCAGTTTATTAAGTTTAGTGTGCAGGCTTATCTCTTACTAGGATTTTTCTAATAAAATGTGTTTTGAAGGGCGTATTGGTGAGTTGTAGCAGAACAGAAAGGATCCCTTCCTGCCCCATCTTTTATATAAAAAACAATTCAAATACTTTAATATAAATTCAGATTCTCACTAAAATTTTCAGTTTAAGTATAGCATTTAAAATGTTCTTTCATGAAGGGTTAAAGAAGCTAACTGCTCCGTACAGAGGCAGAATTAGGCAACTCAAATTTATTGCTATAATGAGAAGAGTTTGCCATATCTGAAAACCACCTTCACAACTGAGGAACAAGGGACAGTCATTTTAAAATCTTAAGTGAAGGTGTTAATTTTAGATACAGTGGCAATATGTGCATTATGACTGCCCATAGATTTATTGAAATAAAATACTCAGTTAATTATGTTTATAGAGTAAAGCTTATTCTTTCTAAAATTCTGACTTGTTTTACAGCTTGTTGCATGGCACAAAGAATGTTGCAAATTCAGTCAATACAAGACTGTCAAGACAGAACAGTGATGGTGGTCAAAAAAATAAGCCTTGTGAGCATATAATAGACTGTGGTGATATAGTCTGGAGTCTTGCTTTTGGGTCTTCAGTGCCTGGAAAACAGAGTCGCTGTGTGAATATAGAATGGCATCGGTTCAAATTTGGGCAAGATCAGCTTCTGCTGGCAACTGGCTTGAACAATGGGCGCATCAAAATATGGGATGTATACACAGGTACAGGAGCTTGTTCAAATGTATGTCTTGCCATTGTCATTTAACAATGCAGCATTGTAGCTCATCATAAACTAGAATAACTAGATTCTAAATCTGTTGGTTTATGAATGCTAATTTGAAAAGTGCAGTTAAAGTGAACTAACTTAGGTCTAAAAATAGAAGGGACTGTTGCAACTACAATTGTACAAAAGAAATGATGTTGAAAAGAGAAATGGTTTAGTTTGCGCTTCAGCGTCTCCGGGCTAAGATGGCAGGTTACATACCAAACCACCACTGTCTTGTTATTGCTTTGTGAAATCTCACCTGAAATGGACTTTAGAAGTGTCATTTGAGTGTGGCGGAGAACGGGGCAGCATAGGGAAAGAAATACTAGTTTAGTCCTCGGTCCATAAAAGTGTGTGAGTATGTGCTTGACTTGAGGCTCTTGAATTTTTTTTTTTTAAAGCAAAACACAGCATTCCAGGTAGGGAAGAGTTTCCTTTAGTACTTTGGTTATGGGGAAGGTTTTTTGGAAATAATTGTTTTCCCCACTTTTTTTTTATAAGCAATACTAATCTGGTTAAGATAGGCTGACAGTCCTAACCTTTGAAGCTGCAAGGGAGAAGGGGATCCTGCAATCTAACTTGTAATTACCATTATATTGGGCCACAACTAACTCCTGGTCACTGAGCAATGACATTACTTAATAAATATTAGGGAAGTTGCTATTGGAAAAACTTGCTATTTGAAGTTAAGAAGAAAACCATGCATTCATCTAAAGTTAAAAGGTAATTCACTTAGATTAGTTCTCAGACATTTAATCTTGTTAGTGTATAGATTTTAGAAGTTTAGCTTTTCCAGACTTAGTCAGAGTTGAAAGATTAAATACATCTTATCACTATGAAGTATGTATACAAGATTAATTTCTTTGCATATTTTAGAGATATCTGTGCTCTAGCCAGTCTCCAAAAGTAGACAAGGAGGAAGGAATTTTATCTTTAAGCTTTGTTTGTGGGCATTTAATTTGAGTAAAAGAACTGCTATGCACTTTCTATTAATTGGTATTGTTCTTGTGCAACAGGAAAACTCCTCCTTAACCTGATGGACCATACTGAAGTGGTCAGAGATTTAACTTTTGCCCCAGATGGCAGCCTGATATTAGTATCTGCATCGAGAGACAAAACGCTGAGAGTGTGGGACCTGAAAGATGATGGTACAGTTGTGTTTTATTTGGTGGTGTGTTTTTTTTTGTTTTTGTTTGAAAATTCACCTGTTGGGAGAGCATAGAGTAATCTTTCTGAGTTGTCAGCAGTAATATCAATGTATATTTTGGATTTTTAAATCTTTATTGACCTCAGCCCCCTTCTAGTAATCATTTAATCTTCATCCCATATAGTGCAGACTATATTTACCCCTCGGCAAAGAGCATGTATTTGAGGTTCAGCAGCCCTTTACAGTGGTATGTGTGCTGACCCTGCTGGTCAAGGTACAGAGTTCTGAGGCCATTTCAATATGGCAGGTAACTTTTATACAGCCAGAGTCTCTTTAAAACAAAATAGTAGTTTAGAACAACAGTACAGTGTCTCTTTCAAAAAATCTCTTGCATAAAATGTTAAATAAAACTGGATTTGGAGTATTCCTGGGGGTTACTAATCTGGAACTAATACTCCTAGTTTTGCCATTTTTTCCTTTGCAGGAAATATGATGAAGGTATTAAGAGGGCACCAGAATTGGGTGTATGGCTGTGCTTTTTCTCCAGACTCTTCCATTCTGTGTTCCGTTGGAGCCAGTAAAGCAGTATGTGTCAGAGTTTCTTGTTCCTAAGTTTATACTTGAATTGTGCATATAATCACTTTAAATCTAAGTAACAAATAAAGCTTGTGCTCGGTGTCATGAACTTCTAATGTTTTTATGATGATGCAAGAAGTTGCATGAAAGAAATTGAAGTAAACTACCTAAGATGCCTTCATATACTGATTTATGAACTGAGAACTTGCACTGCTTTTAGTTGAAGAAACTTTAAGCATCCTTTGAAGTAGCTTGCACATCTGCATCTGTTCATAAAATAAAAACCAAGGAAAGTAAAACGTGTAGTGTTAAGAATGGAAGATTTAGGCTAACGTTTTCATCAAATTATCTTGCTGTTGATTTTATCCTTTGTATTTCCTGCTCAATTAAAAGGACTTTTCAAAGTCTGAGCTGGTCATGGTCTCTTCTACTGAACAAAAATGTTTCTGCATATTCTCAAATACAACTAGCACTCATATGTCTAAAACATCTAGAATGAAGAACAGCATATTGGTTCTGTTTCCATCTGTATTCTAATGTCCTGCTAGAGAACTGAAAGCAGTGCAGGTAAAGCACGTTTTACAATAAACTGCTCTTCTTGGCACTGAAAATCTATGAGTGTAAAATAGAGGAAAGGGAAAAGACTAGTATATAGTTTCTATTAATAGTACACTAAAGTTAATTGATTAGCAAAACCATAATTAATGTGAACCTTGAAGACTAGTAGCTAGGATAATTGTTAGAATGCATTTTATATTTTAAAAAAAAAAAGTTTGGTAAATTAACAGTTCAGATTTGATAGAGAACAGTTTAGTCCTTTAAAATAGAACAGATGTGGATGTATTCATTGATATTTTTAGGCTGTGTGTTTTCCATAAGCTTCTTGCTTTCCCTGTCACAGGTGGTGGCAGCAATATTGGTGTGATTGAGGTTAAGCTGGCACCACTCACACAGGCGCACAATGGTGTTAGCTGGGCAGAAAGAGTGGCATCTCTGGCTACCAGGCTGGGGGCGAACTTTACCATAGGACGAAGTAACCTTGCATTCGACTGCAAGGTGTACTGTACGTACGCAGGTGCTGGTTGATGTCCACTTTCTGCTTTTTTCTTTCTTTCTTTTTATTTTTTTAATTTTCACAGCAGTGAAACCCATTGACTCCTAAAACTTAAATTTTATTTTCCAGTTTTATGGAATGTTGGGGTCTTACTAGTGAAACTGGTCAACATGATACTTCTAACTGACTGACTTAAAAATGGTTTCATTTTAGTAAAGTGTGTGAGGCACTAATACTATTTTCTTTGGTTAAACTTAAGTTGTTTGCATTTTATCTGCAAGTAAAATTGTACGGGGCGGGGGGCGCGGGGGAGACCTAAAGAGCACTTACAGGGACAGATTTAATATATAGTTTTGTACCCATAAATTGTTAGCCTATTTTCTGTAACATTACATTAAAACATAGTAGAGCCTTCATATTAAGATATTCTGCACAGTCTTCAGTGCAGTTTTATATGATGTAGAACTGCATGTAAAATCCCCCCAAATTAGAATTATACTCATACTTTACCAATTTCTATAGTAAGATTTACAGTAAGCTGGGTAAATCACAATACTCAAATGTTTATTTGTTGATATGATTAAACTTAAGATGCATAAACTTTTTTTAATAATGTGGTTAGACTTCCTTGTTATGTTGCCAAAGACATTTCTTTTGGCTGTGAAAATTCTCTTTGCTTGCAGTATCTGTTTCTCTTCCTAGGCTGAAGTTGGTGATCCAAGCGTATTGTAAACAAGTGATCTTAAACTCAAAGGGGATGCCACTGGAGTAACAATATGTTAACCTTACTTTTTCTGTCTGTATATTTCTTAAAATTTTGGTAGTTACTGAAAAGAGGGGACTGTAGTGCTTAACCCTATTTATTTCTGTGTATTTTAATAAAATAGTTTTGTAATACATGGATTTCAGTAAAACTACATGGTTAAATTGCATTGCCTTTCTTATATTTTGGCTTATTTTTTAAATAACATTTAACAAACTTAAGTTAGAATTTGCATGTCTGCTTTAATATTTTTAAAAACTGATTTTAATCAGAGTATGACACGAGCATATTTCTTAATTGTAGTAATTTATAATGCTTGATTTAATATAATCCTAAGTAAAACTAGCAGACAGTTAAGAAATGTAAATGCTGCACTGGGTATCTGAGCAAAAGCTATAACATTAGCTTTTCTAATTTCAGGTTTTTCTTTGGGATATGGATAAGTACTCCATGATTCGTAAACTAGAAGGACATCACAATGATGTTGTAGCTTGTGAGTTTTCCCCTGATGGAGCTTTACTGGCTACTGCATCTTACGATACTCGAGTTTATGTCTGGGATCCCCATATTGGAGTTATTCTAATGGAATTTGGGTAAGCAGAGTATTTAAATGTGTTCATTTTTAGTTCCCTCCTGGAATTTACAAAAGGATCTGACCACAGTTTATACCTAATGAAAATGCAAGGAGTGACAAAGTTATGGAATTGTTACATGCTTGGATTTAATAAGATACGATGTCAAATAACTAACTCGGTTAAAGTTTTATTTATTTAAGTAAGACAATCAGGCAATACTTTAATATAGCACTATACTGGAAGGAAACATAGGTTCCAGCTCTCTGTAACTGGAGAAGTGGTGACAGCATATTTCAATTCACATCTAGAAGGGAAGAGTTTGGGGGAAGTTATAGGATGTGAGACACAGATTTCAAATCCAGTCATTATTACTGACAGCTGTGGCAACCAGCAATTCCTAATAAGTTAAAAATATCTTTCAGTGGGTTATTTCATTCATCACAGAAAACATCTGCAATAATAAATACCTTTATCAGTCACAGAATGTAATTGGATCATAAGTACCCTGTCTTGTTTATTATAATGTACTTCTGTAGACATCCTTCATTAGTTGAGAAGGGTCCCTACCTGGACTCTTACGAACTGAGAGGAGCAGGGAATAATTAGATAGAGCCCACTACTTGATTAAGTTGCTGAGCATTGGTCACACACGCAATTCAGTTTAAGAACAGACACTGAGGCCTTAGAATCCAGACACACTTTGGCTAATACAGCACGGATTCTGGGAGTATTCAATATACAAAGAATTATGAGTTTAACGTACACAAATCACAACCGGTTAATCTTTACTAACAGAATTGCTAAAATGGTTCAAGATCTTATAAAAATCTAAGGTATGCCCATTAATTGGAAAGAGAATGCAGCGGAGTGGACTAGATGAACTCTTGAGGTCCCTCCCAGTTCCATGATTCTTATTTGGTTTGCTTGACTAGTAAATGAGAAAAAACTCAGCTTTGGACAGTAGAAGGTGAGAGAAGTACCATATTGGCACCAAACAGTAAGATTTTATTCCCTGGGAGAAAACTGCTCTATCTCGTAGTTATTAAATTCCCCTGTTTTAAAATGTGAAAGATTATTTTTGAGATGAACAATTAGCTCGAAACTCAGTTCTGGGAGAGTACTTCCTCTGTAATTGAAAATGCGTAATTCAAGACTTTGGTGCTTTAAAGCCTACTAGTGGAAGTGTCTTCAGTATATAACTAATACTGTGGTGTCCTTTGTAGAGCTCTGCAGCAGTATCTCTTAATTCATACTACAGAGACAAATGTTAAAAAAAAAAAAAAAAAAAAAAAAAATTCTCTTGAGGTCTATCACGGATCATGGCTAACAGAAACTCCTACATAGTTTCCAGTGGTTATGCTGTTAACTGAGCCTGTCTGTCTACAGGCATCTGTTTCCTGCTCCGACTCCAATATTTGCTGGGGGAGCGAACGACAGATGGGTGAGATCTGTGTCTTTTAGTTATGATGGACTGCATATTGCAAGCCTTGCTGATGATAAGTAAGTATGAGGAAAGAGTTGTCAGACTCTTGCTTCTTCCCAGTAATTAAAAATTCCTTGTACTACGCACAACTTACTTTTTTAAACTGAGAACTGACTGACTGCTTGTACCAATGCCTTGCTGTCTGAATGATGGTCTGTTGTAAAACTCTCTCCCATAGCCATATAAAATAAACAAGAGATGGTGTACAGGATAGATGACTTAAATAGCATTATAAATATACAAAGATATCTGTAAAAGGGTGGAGAAATAGAGGCCCTCTATTTGGCTTGATTTCAATAAATCATTGAAATAGTGTGCTTCTGTGTCTGGTTGAATGACAGTTTTTTCAAGAAAAAATGAACCAGTATGGTTACTTGGGTCATCCTGTTTTACTTTTGTACTTGTGTATGGTTTTGTTAATGACGACTGACACAGTCAGTTTTTAAAATAGAAGATTTTGAAGATAGGAAAGGCATCCTGTCGAAGACAAGAAAACACTTTACCTTGTTTTGGTAGCTTGCTAAAATGAATACTGAGAACTCCTAGCAGAAATAACAACTGCTAACGTTTTGAGACTCAGTCTACTCTTTCAGATCATTTGGCTGCAGTAACTTAATTTTTTTTGCATGCTGTTTCTTAGTCTGGAGTGTCTATTGCAAACTCTTCAAACGATAGTCACTTACTTTATATTTCTTTAGAATTGGTATCTGTGTGATGCACAAATATAAAGTTATATTTGACTATATCAGTGGCTTTCAACCTGTGGTCCATGGACCCCTGGGGATTTGCAGACTGTTCAAGATTTCCAAAGGAGTCTGCGCCTCCATTTGAAATTTTTTAGAGGTCTGCTAATGAAAGGTTGAAAACCACTGGACTACATGACTGCAGGTGAAGACAGTACACTATAAATACATAAATATATTTTTCTTTTTCAGGTTAACACTTCATAAATTATTGTACTGCATTAAAGAAATTGGTTACTGTGCCTTTAACAGCTGACTTTTTTTCCTTCCAGAATGGTGAGGTTCTGGAGTATTGAAGAAGATTATCCTGTACAGGTTGCACCTTTGAACAATGGGCTTTGCTGTGCCTTTTCTACTGATGGCAGTGTTCTAGCTGCTGGGCAAGTATACAGCTAATAAATCATACTTAACGCTTATGCAGTATTATTCATCCTCAAAGGACTTTGCAAATGTTAACTAACAGTTCTAGCTTCCTCATTTCTAAATGCCATTTTGTTGCTTTTGATTGTTTGAAGGAGGGATCAAAGCTTAGTCAAGCAAGCCTTGAGTTCAACACCACCAAGAGTTTAACAAGCATAGTCTCACTTTATTTCTCTTTAGTATTTAGGGAATGATCAAGCAAGCCACAAATGTGGGTCTGACCCATATACACTACAACAGCACAGTGCAAGTGCTGTGAAAGCCCTTTAGCCATCCAGGGTAGAATTCTCCTTGTGCAAGTACAGCACTAGGCAGCCCTGCACAGGCCCCTTGAATTCCCTAGCATAGTGCACTGCTATATATAGTCTGAGCAGCTCAGTGTCTGCTGCCACCATAGCTTGAGAGAGACCTGAGTGAGATCTGCTGAGTGCTTTTTCAGCCCCAGCCCAAAATCCCAGGAGCAGAGCATGCAATCTCAACTATGCTATCTAACATCTAGAGTTAGAGAACAAGTAGTTTAGAGGAGAGGATTTCTCTGGCCTTCTCCCAACTATCGAAGTATAAGGGTGTGCAATTCTGAAAGTAATTCTGTGGAATAATTGACTTTTATGTGTTTGTGTGCAGAACGCATGATGGAAGCGTGTACTTCTGGGCAACTCCAAAACATGTGTCCAGTCTTCAACACTTGTGTCGCATGGTGATTAGAAGAGTGATGCCTACTAGCCAAGTCAGGAACCTGCCTGTCCCTTCAAAAGTGGTGGAGTTTCTTTCCTACCTGACTTAAAAAAAAATCCAAAAAACCCCAAATCCCTTGCATGTGACCAGTCTGCTGAAAATGGTAAAATTACTGGTACATTTTTACAACCTTCAAGCTTCAAACTCTACAAGTTTTCAAGATCTATTTAAATTTGGTACATCTAAAAAAATTGTCCTGCATTTTGACAATGGAGTTTTTAATATTTATAGAAAAATACAGTAGAAGTATTTCTGAAGTTCTCAAGACAATTTTCTAAAATCTAACTGTGAAAACATGTACATATGTAGATGTGTAAGCAGCTATGTGTTATCAGTGGACCTTTTAAATTGCTTTTCTGAGTCAGAGTATATCGTGTATATATTGTTTCTGTAGAGCCATCAGTGCTGTAAAGCAGAAGGATAGCTATTATTCTGGGACACTGAGTTAGACAAATATTGATTTAAAGAAGCTTAACTGCTTTGTACGTACATACATTAGTTGGGGTTCAGGATGCTGATCCACAGATACAAAATTGTTTATTTTGTGGGGAGATACAGCTTAGTTTTCATTAGTGCTGATGTGTGGTTAAGAGAAGTAAGTTGAGTGAGGGATGGATTAGATAGAATAAAAGTCCGGAACATCACTTCAATTAGCAAACATGTTTGTCATCTAAAGCAGGCCTTAATTTTTGCAACAACAAAGATTAAATTTAAACTCTGGGTTGTGATTAAGAAAAATACCCTCTAAATTTCTGAAATCTAACTACTGTATTGTTGCCTGGTATATTGTCTGTAATATGTGAAGTTTACAGACTTGTATTATTCTGTGACCCTATAATATCTCTTGAGGGGGTGATATTGGTTAACTGCCAAAGATAAGCAAAATGTTTGCTTCTGCCTTCTGTTATTTATCTGTACCTAGCAGATATAAAGAATGTATGCATTGCATAAAATGCCTGATTATATATATATATATTTTTTGTTTTTTTATTAAAGACTTGTACAAAAACCTCACTTTTCTGAAACCATGATGTCTGGTGCCTTTTTTGTATGCAAGGAGGTGTTGGTTATGAAAATAATTAAGTAGTTTTAGTGGAAATCTGTTAAACTATATTGTGATAATACTCTAAACCCTCAAGGGCATAGTACAGTGCATATAATGAAAGAGGGTTGGTAGTGTTAAACCACATGTCAGTATATCTGAAAGTATTGAAGTTTCTCAAAAGACCTTCCAAAGGTATGAAAGATACTCTCAGGACATGTGTACACCATACTTTTGTTGGCATAGCTGTGCTGACAAAAGGTCCTAGTGTAGATGCAGTTACACTGGTGCTTTTACTGGCATAGGGGTGGCTTGGAGGCTGGAATAAACTCTACTAGTAACAGTGGTCTGTAAGTGATAGGATTAAAGTTACTTATGGACAGAGTAGCAGAATTGCTCAATTATTGCACAATTACTGTACTGGGGTGTTAACTTCCAGCTAATGGCAATTTAAGGAAGAACAGTTTGATTACAAGACATCTGTACTGAATATAAGTGTTTGCAGTTCTAGTCTCTGTATCTTCTGTAATGGGATTTAGGGAACTGACCTATTGTAAGCCATTTACCTACATGGATGGGTGATAGAGGCAACTAGTAGAAAACAGCAAAAATGGTCCAAATGTATAGGAAAAGGTAAATTTTACTAGCTCACTGGATTTTCAAAGGAATTGGTTGAATATGCTTTTTTTTTTTTTTTTTAAAGGTAACCTCTAGGCCTGATCACTTTAATCCAGTGTTTTTCAAACATGGATCCTGGCCCAAAAGAGGTGGCAGGGGGTGTGACGAGGCTGTTGTAGGGGAGTCATGAGATCACAAAATATTGCCATGTGGAGGAGAGGTACAGTAGCTGCTGCCCTCCGGCCATCCAGCTCTGAAGGCAGAATGCCGCCAGCCGCAGCGCAGAAGTAAGGGTGGCAATATCATGAGTATGCTCTTATGAATAAGTATGGTAATTTGCTATCACTTTTTTGGGGGTGGGGGGGGTCATCAGTCTGAAATACTTTCAAAGGGAGGACCTAGAAAAAAAAGTTTGAGAAGCCCTGCCTTAGTCAAATTAACATATCTACTACAAACCTATCGGCACTCACCCAGCCAGCTACTGAGAACTGTGCTGTCACACACTCTGATGACCTATTCGGCTTGTGTCCTAGTTCAAGTCCCATACTTTTGCATGCCACTCAAAACCGTTTTAGAGGATTTGAAGAAATCCAACTAGAAAAGGCCTTAACTCAGAAGGTATCGGAGCCTATTGTTTTAGGTACTCATAATCTTCCAATCCCAATATGTTCTGAATTCCAAAGTCAGAGAAATATCCGATGAAATGAGCTGTAGCTCACGAAAGCTTATGCTCAAATAAATTGGTTAGTCTCTAAGGTGCCACAAGTCCTCCTCCTCTTTTTGCGGATACAGACTGACACGGCTGCTACTCTGAGACTTTTTTAGGTACCACAATTTAAAAAAAAAAAAAAAAAAAATCAAACAATCTTAATGTAGTTGAAATGTTTGGGGCTGGTGATTTGGGCTTTTTTGGTCCTATAAGTGCTACTATGTCAAATTTGCCAGTCAAGGTCTACCAGGTTATTCTTACATTTTAAAAACTAACTTAAATGATGTAACTATTTAGATGGAGACAGTTATGCTTGTTCGATGGAGCAGTACACAATTCCATTAACATCATGGTGCCAAACAAAATTGGTCAACCAGTCATATGAGAGTAAAATACCTGTCAGCCGGACTTAATTGTACTGAATAAGTCGACTCTGAACTAATGAAACAGCAGCAGCTTTCTGAACAGTAATACAGTGAGCATCTGTTGCTCTACTCCACCTGCATTTTTGTTTTGTTTACTGCAATTTCAATTAATCTAAAGCAAACAATACAAAGTAGGGGGCCTATAGCATCGGGTCTTGTGCCAAAATTCAAATGACAGGTGACTCGGGTTGCTGAAGACATTTGA
The DNA here is from genome assembly GCF_015237465.2 of Chelonia mydas. Taxonomy (NCBI): domain Eukaryota; kingdom Metazoa; phylum Chordata; order Testudines; family Cheloniidae; genus Chelonia; species Chelonia mydas. The sequence continues at coordinate 9,307,849 of NC_051257.2, forward strand.
GGTACAGAGCCTTTCTCCAGGAAAGACTTAGGTCTTTTGTAACCTACCAGTGTTATCACCTGGTAGCTGCTCCTAGGGTCTATGTGAATTGAGTTGTTCATCTCTGTCCAGTTTCTAATAGCTAAGTAGATACATGGCATTTGGCACAGATTCCCTGCTTACTGTTCTCACCAGGGAAGATAGCAAACCAGCCGCCCCCAAGGAGACTGAACCTCCTGCTCCTAGACTTGCTCCCTGATCTCACGCTTGTTGCTAAAGGGGCAAGTTTAGGGTAGGTCTACACTATAAGATTTTGCCAGCATAGCAATATGTTAGCATAGCTGTACTGGTAAAAGTCCCAACCTAATATAAAAGTTGAGGAACCAGCATAAGCTATACTGTACTTTTATACTGATAGCATCTACATCAGGAGGGCTTGACTGGCTTAACTAGGGTGACCAGATGCCCCGATTTTATAGAGAGAGTCCTGATTTTTGTGTCTTATATAGGCAGGACTGGCTCTCGGCACCAGCAAAGCAAGTACGTGGTTGGGGCGGCACAATTCCAGGGGTGGCATTCCAGCCACCGTTTTTTGTTTGTTTTTTTTTTTTTGCTTGGGCAGTTGCGCTCTCTGAGCTTGGGGTGGCAAAAAACCTAGAGCCGGCCCTGTATTTCGGCTCTTATTATCCCCCACTCCCTGTCCCGATTTTTCACACTTGTTGTCTGGTCACCCTAGGCTTAACTATATTGATATCGTTAATTCAGCAAAACCTTTGTAGGGTGAACTAGGCATTACTCAGCCACTGCTCATGCTGTGTTAGTTCTGTGAATGACTAGAGGGCTCAAATCTCTGGAATTATAACCGTGGTGTTTACTAGCACTATATTCACCTAAATAATTATAGTGACAAAGCAGAATGTGTATATAGGCTCCAAGATTAAAACAATATTTTCTTCAGGGATGCAACCCCTAGTCATGTTAATTTAAATCCCTTTAGAGATTTTATAGTGGCAGTAGCCCTGTCTTCTGTGTATTTTTAAAAATAACTAGATATAGGAAGCATAAATGCAATAGGAAGGGCAATTAACTTGGTAATGAAATGAATTTCCTGCTTTGAAAATGGCTTGCTTAGCCTTGACTTGTGTTCAAGCGCCTTGGCATTTATCTTCCAGCAAGAGTTCATTAACTAGCCACACCATTCAGTTTCATTAAGCAATTAGTATAATTAGACTGAGATGGGGGGAGGGGGAGAATTCGTTCTGCTCACAAAGCATGCCCAAATATTGTAAAATTGGGATTACTTCACATGTAACTGAAAGTATAAAAGATCAAAGTGATGATTTCTTGTGTCTCCATTTAGGAAGCAGGGACCATTTTATTTTACATTATTTTTCAGAAAATATAGCGCAATTATTCTGGCACCATCACCAATTAATTGGGGGTGTGCACTAATGACATCTGCTTTGATTTAACAATGCCACGCACTGTCAGTCAGAATGTTGTGTCTTGCGTATTATGTTGTCCCAAGATGTCTGATGTTTTAATGCTTTTGTAGCTAGAGGGAATAAAGATGGAACTTCACTGTCCATTTTTAGGATTTGGGCTTTATCTCTAGCTTGCTTCAGCCTTGTGCCTGATTCTCTTTATGTAGTTGTTTACATCAGTGCAAAGTGCTACCAGGTCAGAATAGTAGCCCTTTGCCTGATTCTGATCTTTCACCAATTTTACACATAGTCACATGGAGTTGGTTCTAATTTGCAACAGTGTTTAAGGGAGATCCGAATCATGCCTTAGAGGTGTAGTATTTCATGAAGTAACATTTACAGGCTTGGAAGCTGCCTTAATGTCTGTAATTTGAGCCAAGTTTGGCAAACTCTAAAAATTTATGATCTTGAAATTTTTGTTCTCTTGGAGTGATGCTGTTTAACTGAAAAGCAGTTCAAACCAGTTTACGCTAGCCTGAGAGCAGCAAGGACTGAAGAGGCTTGACTGTAGCTGAGTATAGTTAGTTTGTCACAGTCCATATCATGTATTTAAAAGGCACACATCAACCCCCTTGTCTTAAAGAGGCAAACAACAAATTCAGAAGGAGGACGCCACTTCCCACCCAGATAAATTATGCCTGTTACGAAACTACTCTGGGTTCTGATACTTGGCTTTTATATCTGTCTCCTTCAAAACCCGCAGGGTTGACGTACCTAATCTTTCCCCAGAGCAAGGAGAGAGCCTAGGTTTTGTGGTCTTCCTTTTCCCTCTGAAGAAAGGGAAAAGTTTTCTGCCTGTTGTGAAACTGCTGGTGTTTGCTCCAGAACAGCCAAACCAATCTCCTTTGACCAAGTACAAATGCCTCCTTTAGGGCCAAATCTTTCATTTAGGAATATAAGGACTCTGGAGAATTGAGGAAGTCTGCAGTGAGGCTCAGAGTAGGGAGACGCACAGAACTGCAGCAGCAGTAAGCATTTCAAGCCTTTTCATTTTTATATAAACATGAGCAGCCTAAAGTGGTTCTCATGTTGTCTTCCTCTGACCAGCTTGGCACAGACGGTGTAGGATCTAGAGTCCACACATGGGTATGGGTGGTTACTCTAGAGCACAGGCCAGATTAGCTGCCACTGATTTTAGAAGACTCCCCTGTGGGTGCAATAGTGCAAACAGCAGTCTGCCCCTTCCCCTCCTGATAAATTTCCTTCCAATCCCTGTCTTTGTCACGCCAAACTTTACCACAACATAGGGGAAGTAAGTGTGGTTTAGTGAGCAGGCACTGAACTAGGTGGTTGGAGCCCAGCATTCTCTTCCTGGCTCTGTCACTGACCTGCTGTGTGTGCAAATCACTTCACCTCCCGCTTGTCTATTTAGACGGAAAGCTCTTTGAGGACGAAACTGTCTTTTACGACGTGCATATATAGAACCTAGCACACAAAAACCCTAGTTTTAGTTGCGTCATGCTTGAGGCATTACTACTGTGATCTCCTTTCTGTTAACTAACTACGAGTTGGAAACATCTCATGAAGATTGACCCTTATGAATCTGTGGGCTGCTGGGTAATGGGAGAGTAAAAGCCTACCTGACTCAGCAAGCTTGGGTCATTCCAACAAGCTGATGCTGGGGTGGAGACATGCCTCAGGACAGCTCCCTTTGTGGGGTGGTCCCTGTCTGCTGCGACTTTACAAAGTCGTTACAGTTGATTTACTATTTTTCTGTACAAAGTAGCCATCTTCTGCCAAGCCATCCCAGCCCAATCAGTAGTCGGAGCTGAAGATGGATAAAGTTGGAGGGTGAAGCATTTGACAAAGAGCCGGGAGTTTGGGGTTCTATTCCTGGCACTTCTGCTGACCTGCTGGATGACCTTGAGCAAGTCACTGCCCCTCTCTGGGCACCATTCTCTGTTAAAAGTCAAGGGGAGATCCCACCCTCCACACCTTGGCTGGAGTAAGCAGTGCTCCTTCGCAGCTTCCCCTCCTCTTTGGCTGGTGGTGTGATTGCTCCCTCTCCTGTTCCAGTCAGCTTTAACCACCCTGTAAAATGGAGTAGGATTATACCATTTACCCACTTCCTAGGGACGTTGTTAGTGTCGGTAAAGGGCTCTGGTATCCTTGGATGGAAGACGCCATAAGAGTACAATGTATTTGTTTATTATCAGTATTAGTATTGCAACAACTCAGGTTCACTGGAAAATGATGCAGGAGAATATTAACTGAGTTTTTGTTGGTGCCCAGTACCTACTTCTGCTGTCTTGGATTAAGTACAAACGCTGTATGAGAATGAAGAGGAAATTACTACTTACCATAGTCTAGCAGGCCTAAACACGAGAAAGTTGTTTGTGAATATCCCCACCATTCGGTAACTTTCCCATCTATACTGTTGCCCCTTTCCCGAGCAGTAGTACATACACACTAGTCATGACGCTGAGATGGTCACAAATAGCGCAGAGGCAATTCCCTCTTGAAATCTCAACCCAAACACCAATGTCCAGTTCCCAGGAAGCTACCCTGTTCCAAGAATTGCCTCCAACTATCGAGAATAAAGCAGAGAGCAAACTTCCTGCTATCTGCCATAGCTTCTCTCCCAGGACTACTGCATAACAAAACTAACAACAATACAGAATTTCTTCAAGGACTGAAAACTTGCTTGCACACCAAGAAAAAGAACTTGTAAGACTATGTGTCACAGCAGCATCTGGCAATTCCTGCCATAATAATACTCTGGAGTGACAGAATTACACTGAGATAGACCAGATCTTCAAAGTTATTTAGGTGCCTAACTTCCATTGATTTCAATGAGAGTTAAGTAGCTAAATGCCCCTGTAGAACTGGGCCAATCTGCCTTCCCTCTGACTGGCCTAAACATATGAATAATTAGAACAGGGACTCTCAAGCATTGCCCATATAAGATACATTGGCAACTTGCAAGCATGCTGCTCCAAATTTGTGTGAAAAAGAGCTAACTGCATTCAATCCCAACTTTAAAACAAAGGTGGAAAATATATGCAGGCATGGAGTTTTCTGTCTTGATCCAAAGGGGCCGGATCAATGCTCTATGGAGCGTGACATGTAGGGCCTGGTAAATGTGAAAGCCAAGTCACTCAGAACAAGATGGAGCATTGCATGCTGGGTTCTGTCATCTCTACTGGCCAGTTTATAGATCCCATGGACTATATTTGGCACATGGGCTTCCCATTGGTCACCCTCTCAGTATGTCTACACCGCGAATGAGGGGGTGTGATTCCCCTGCTCATATGCACACATCCTGGCTCTCAGCAAGCTAGTGTGAGTATAAACAGCAGTGACGCTGCGGTGGCACTGAGACATGGCGCAGCTGTGCCAAGTCCAAGCCCACCTGCACCTGAAGGGTACGTGCTTGGTGTGGCTCAGCCGTCCCCTGCTGCTGCTACCAGGGCTACCACAGCTGCCCTGCTATTCAGACTCGCACTAACTTGATGAGAGCAATGTGTAAATGAGCAGTATGTGTCCACGAGCAGGGGAATCACCCCCCTGCTCGTAGTGTACTGTAGACACTGCCCTAGAGAAAATATAAATGTTCCTGCTGACATAACTGTAAAAGTCAGGGTTAAAAAGACAGACAAGGATGTTTGGTAGCCACTTGGAAAGTTCACACTTAGCAGCTGTGTCGAGTTTTTTGAAGAGAATTATTGTTCTACATCCAAGGGAAAGGCCTGGAAACAACATACATCTGGAGAAAAGGCCAAGGCCATTAACAACATGGGCTGCGGGGAGTGTTTGTGAAAACAACCCAGGTTATTGCAGCATTATTAGCGAGTCTGGAAGTTAGTTGTGGACTGATGTACTTTTTGCTGGGATTTTCAGGCTCTCACCCTTCTGAATCATAGCCTCCAAAGAAAAGCTCTTACTGGATACAAACAGCACCTTTGTTTTCCTAAGTGCGCATAGCATTGGCCACTGAACCCAAGAACTGGGATCATAGGATAGCAAGTGTGAAAAATCAGGATGGGGGAATAGGTGCCTATATAAGATAAAACCCAGAATATCAGAACTGTCCTTATAAAATCAGGACATCCACTCACCCTACCCAGGTGGCTCTCCACAAAGTGGATCTGGTGACTCCTGTCCTCTGTGGACCATCACATGGCCAATATCTCTCACAAACCATTTATTGCAACAAAAGAAAATAGGCAAAGATTAACCAGGCTGTGACAATGTAGGGGAAGGAAAATAAAAAAGACATGGAAAACATGCACCAGGTAAGCTGGGAGTATGAGGTCAACAGATCCGTCTTTTTCTGGGGGATGAGGGTAATGACGGGGTGAAGAATTTGAAACTATTAAATTTGATCGTGAGTTCATCTACAATTTGTGATCCTGTCTAACTGGAGGAAACAACATTTAGATGATACGTTAAAACAAGGTACTTTCCTTTTGTAACAACTCGTGGTCCTCTGGCACTTTTCACAAGAGTAAAGTGCTAATATAACCCTAATACTCTGGCTCAATTCCAACCGGGGTAATTCCATTCTGCCTACTTAAATTCATCCTACAGTTTCACTGGATATAATCTTCTCCCTTTCCTACATGCTGTGGACTGCTGTTTCACTTCAGCATTAACTGCACTTTGGTCATGGCTGTACTGATTCCGGGACGTTTATAGAGCCGTCCGTCCCAAAGCAGTTAGGTTGGCAGAGTCTGAAAAAATCATCCCAGGGTCTGATCTGGAAAGGAGCTGAGCCTCCCCACCTCTCAGAATCAGGCCCCAGTTCTCCAAGAATTTACCGTTTCCCCCATTATCTGTTCTTTAGCTGGGCTAGAGAGGACGGATGGTCATGTGTTTAAGGTGACTGACTCGCAATCAGGCAACCAGCATTTAATCCCGGCCCTTCCAAAGCCTTCGTCCGTGGTTTTGGCCAAATCATTCGGGGCTGATTTCCAAAGGTTCTGAGCGACCTCAGCTCCCTTTCACTTCAATGCGGGTGCTTCCTATGTCTGAAAATCAGGTTCCGAATCTCTCACTCCCTAGTGTGTAAAACGGGGTTGATAACTCTGTTTTATCTGTTTACACTGTAAGCTCTTTGGGGCAGGGCTCTTCCCCTGAGTATGTGTTTGTACAATAGGTGTTTGGGGGTCTCCTGGTACAAAGGGGCCCCAATTTCAATTGGGGTGGCTAGGCGCTGCTGTGTGACAAATAGTTAATAGTTAATAATAGAGAGTTTCCAAGTTTGCAAACAACATCGCTGTTCCTCTTTTGCGGCCTCAATGTATTACTGTTGAAACTTCCTGGAGATGATATTAACATCGCCTCTCAAATTACAAACATTTGATCTTAGCTGGCTTCCCTGCTTGGAGCCAACTAGGAATTCCTGGAATAAACCCATGAAAGAAAAAAAGAAACCTCTCTAGTTCCAGACTCTATCATGTGTCAGTTGTAGACTACGGAGCCTTGGCTGTATGCTTCTGCTTGCTGCACAGTACACAAAGACCAAAGTCTTTATGTCAAGGATCCTTGTGGGCCTTGTATATTTCCTGGATTCCAGCTGGTGGGATTGTAGGAAATCTGTTGCCAAACACATACGTTTCTGGAGTTCATGACTTTGTCCTGCTGCAGGGGAAGGGAGGGACAATGTCTAGTGCAGAGCAATTGTCGTCGGGTTTTGAATGGACGCCAGGTTCTTTCCTGAATGATCTATATTTAACAAATTTAATGCGGGTTAAAGATCTAAAAATGGAAGAGGTTGCTTTACTTCCAGTGCTTTTGCCATCAGAACAGCCATCTAATTCATGGCCTTGAGTTCTATATAAAAGTGCTATATGTGTAGCATGACCAGACAGCAAATGTGAAAAATTGGGACGGGGGGGGGGGGGGTAACAGGAGCCTATATAAGAAAAAGACCCAAAAATCGGGACTGTCCCTGTAAAATTGGGACATCTGGTCACCCTATACATGTGTGTATGTAGACAGTTAATATAAGGAGTGTCATTTGTTGACATATAAGACTATGTAGCATTATCCATAAGTCATTCGATTCAAATACAGTTGTTGAGAGCAGGTCAACATTTTTCATTTGAAAAATATGTAACAAAAAATGTCTTTTTCCTCAATGAAAATTTTCAGTTTTTTCCAGATTTTCTGGCTGGTGTTTTTGCAATGCAAAAATGAATAATAGTAACTGTAATAAAAAAAATCAGTTTTTCAATGAAAAAAAGTTTCTGTTGAATTTTTGTGGGGGAAATATTTAGCATTTCCCAACCAGCTCTTTCCATTATTATGTTGTGCTTCTTGAGCTGGGTTCCTAACAAGATGTCAGGAGTAAAAGCGTGGTGTTGGAGCTGTGTCAGTCCTAGGATATTAGAAAGACAAGGACAAGGTGGGTGAGGTAATAGCTTTTATCGGACCAATTTTTGTTGGTGAGACAGACAAGCTTGTTTCTGGAGTAAGAGTTTTCACTGCTTTAATCCTTTGTTGTGGCTGCCCAGAGGCACTGAGTCATCCTCTTTCCTGCTTTACCAAAACAATATTATGAGTGGCAAGCAAATGCAGCTATAGCCCTTATGGTATTGTTGTTGTGATGCTTAATTAATGTTTGTAAAGCACTTTGAGATTCTAATTAATGTTTTGTAAAGCACTTTGGGATCCTTGGATGAGGATTGCTCCACGTATTAGACTAAAGAAAGACATTACAATTGACAGGAGCTAGGAGGAAAGGAACCAGGAAGTGGAAGCAAACCTGCAGTACAGAAGAACCTCAGAGTTACGAACAGCAGAGTTATGAACTGACCAGTCAACCATACACCCCATCTGGAACTGGGAGGACGCAATCAGGCAACAGCAGAGACCAAAAAAAAAAAAAAAAGAAAGCAAATACAGTACTGTGTTAAACGTAAACTACTAAAAAAATAAAGGGAAAGCAGCATTTTTCTTCTGCATAGTAAAGTTTCAAAGCTATATTAAGTCGATGTTCAGTTGTAAATTTTTGTAAAAACAGCCATAATGTTTTGTTCAGAGTTACAAACATTTCAGAGTTATGAACAACCTTCATTCCCGAGGCGTTCGTCGCTCTGAGGTTCTACTGTACATTGACATGCATTACCCAGCTGGTGCAAGCATTGTTTAGTCAGGGGCAGTGGAGAGAGTTAACAGGCCAAAGAGATGAGACAATTGCTGGCAATGTTTCCTGAAGGGAGCAGCAATGACAAAGTGACATCAGAGCAAGAGAGAGAGAGAGCTGAATAAATGAGAACCACCAGCAAGTAGACAATAAGAGGTAAGAAGGTTGGTAAGAGGGTTGGGAGGCAACAGACAGAAGGAAAAAGTGAATGATGCTACTATACAGAGGAAGGTGAGTGGGGAATGCTAAGAAAAGAACCTTGTGAATTCTGCAATATGTGAAGAGAGAGAAGCTGGCTAATGGATAACGGACTTATGCCAGGGAAGAATTTGACCCATTTTATCTTCTATGCCTTGTGAGAAAGCATGACCATATTTCACTTCTGCCTTCTCCCCCGCAACTCAAGGTGCCTGACAGTGGTGGGTGAAGGGCTTCCTCTGCCTATAGTGCAGTGATTTGGGCAGCCTTTTCCACCTGGGGATTCCAATCTCTTCCACAGGGAAGTACATAGAGGATAGGAGCCCCAGTCTTGGACCCTTGTGCTAGGCGCTGTACACAGAAGAAAAGACAGAATACTCCTGCTCCTGGCTCCATCAGCTTCATGGATGCTTTGTGCTGGCAAACTGATGCAAAGCTGCTGCAACACTGACCAGGATCTGACCCTGAGAATCAGAAGACCTGGATTTTACTCCTTACTCTGCCTCTGACTTGCTGTACGACCTTGGACAAGTCACTTAACCTTTGTGCCTCAGTTTCTGTGTGTCTAAAAAGAGGTTTATAATACATGCTTATCCAGCTCTGGAAAGCACTTCAAGATTTATGGATGAAAGCTGCCATATAAGTATTCAGTGTTATGATAACTCAGGGGCCCAAATTGAAACACTGCCTCTCTTGACCTAAAACAAGGGCCCCATTGACGTCAGTGGTGAAACTGGGTCCAGGATGTTACCCAATGTCTTCTGCTGAGTTCCACAGCTCTAATTAGCAGAGAAAACAAACATTGATTACAGTCCAGTGATTACATCACCTTGTTACATAAAGGTTCTGAGTGCAGTTCTTATACCTCCCTTATATACTGCTCCTTAATGCCTTTAATTTAGAACTGCACAACATTACATAACTCTCTGAAGCAACCAGTTACTTAATTGACTCTTATTAAGCTTGCACAAGAAACCTCAAAGCAAAGAGAGGGGTGATTTAGAAATAATGCCCAGTGTTGGGAAAGAACTGCCGTGCAAAAAGGCATTTCGGAAACCCGGGGGGGAAGGAGACAATCAGTGTGGTTCCAGGTCATCAGCTACCTAGGGAAACTCAGGTTAGGTCATGAAAGAACAGAAAGTAATGCCATTTAACTGGGGTGGGCACCAGTATCGTTAAGGCCTGGTCTACATCTACAACGTAGGTCAACCAAGCTGTCACTCAGGGGGGAGAAAAATTCACTTCCTGACGTACGTAGTTCAGCTGATCCCAGCCCCAGTACAGACACTACTTGCCTGATGGAAGAATTCTTCCGCCCACCTAGCTACCGCCTCTTGAAGGGGTGGATTCACTACCCCTCCAGCGCTGTCGCAAGTGTCTACACTATGGTGCCACGGTGGCACAGCTGCAATGCTCTAGCTATACGGCTGTAAGTCTGTGCTATAGACCAGTGGTTCTCAACCAGGGGTACCCCCCCGTGGGTATGCAGAGGTCTTCCGGGGGTACCTCGAGACAGTTGCCGAGTTTTACAACAGGCTACATAAGAAGCACGAGCCAAGTCAGTCCAAACCCAAATTTCACACACTGACTTGTTCACACTGCTCTACATACTATACATTGAAATGTAAGTACAATATTTATATTCCAATCGATTTTATAATTATATGGTAAAAATGAGAAAGTCACCCATTTTTCAGTAATAGTGTGCTGTGACACTTTTGGATTTTTAGGTCTGATTTTGTAAACAAGTAGTTTTTAAGCGAGGTGAACCCTGAAGGTATGCAAGAGAAATCAGACTCCTGAAAGGAGTACAGGAGGCTGGAAAGGTTGACAGCCCCTGCTGTAGACAAGCCCTCAGGATGAGACTGTTAAACAGCTGATTTTTCTAAGAGCCCTAAAATCCACATGCGCACCCAGATTATTGTGAAGTTCGCTGTCCTCATCAGAGTCCAGGGTAGGGTCACTGGTCCAAAAGTGGATTATTTGAGCAAGGGGTTCCCGAGAGAGAAGACCCCACCATGTGACAATAATATGTAATTGATTGCAGAGCCTACCTAAAGAACATATCTGGATGGAGAGCGCTATGGTAGGGTGGAGTCCATGGGTCAGATCCTTAGTGGGTGTAAATCATCATCATTTCTGGAACTATGCTGATTGACACCAGCTGAGGATCCGGCACATGGTATTGCTATGAATTCTGGGTCATAAGAAAACAAATGCAGTAGCAGGGTGAAGTGGTGGGATGGTGAAATCATCTTCTCCTACAGAACTGGGATGAACTTATCTATGTTCTACAAATGGGACAAGATCCTGCCAGGCGTTGAACACCCTCCAGTCTCCTTAAAGTCAATAGCCTCATTCTGTTCTCATGTCTGCAGTGCAGTCTCTCTTGATTCAAAGGGCTGCAGTCAATGGGATCGACTCTCCACTATTGTGCACCATGTGTGGTCATTTACACCCGTGCACAGTAGGTGTCAAACACCATCATTCTGACCCGGTAGCACTTTGCACACATGTAAGTGATGACACGCCTTTCCTGGTGCTGCACCTCAATGCGGCAGGAAGGCTTGTGTGTTCCAATGACCCTGTGAGTTAGACCCGTAGGAGTTTTTGGTAGGGCCATCCACTCTGGCCAGGGACCGAGCTAAAAGCAGCCCAGTGGGCCCTGTGATGGGGTGTCCACCCCATATTGGTGGTGAAAGGGTTAATGTAGGCCTGAGAAGCCAATTATCACACCTAATTGCTCCTACAGGGTGGGCCAGGCCCAATTAAAGATGAGTCCCAGCTGGAGGAAGAGCTGGGGAGTTTCTATAAAGAGAGGCCACCCAGAGGGGAAGAATTCTGTTGTTCCTCTCTGCTTAGTACAGAAGCTTTAGGAGGAAGTTTACATGCTAGCCCTGATAGGAGAGGGTAGCAGGGGTGAAGGAGACTCTTGAAGTGGCCTGAGAGAAAACCAGCCCACAGGCAGATGGCCTTAGGGGTAGACAGGCATGGAGGAACCAGAGAAGAGCAAGTCTTCAGGGAGGTAACCCCCGGGAGTTAACATTCTGCAGAAGAACAGCAAGCTGGTGAGGGTGGATTTAAAGTTCATGCCTGGGGAAGGGGCAGAAGCTGCTTTTGGTGTCTTTTTTGTTTTTCTTATGTATTTGGTTAAAACTAAAGACTCCAGGGAGAAGCCCTGGGGCCGCAACTCTGACAGAAGGATGGGATGGGAGAGGAGCCCTGGAAGAGAGGAAGATACCATATTGATGACTAGCGTTGTGTGGGACGCTGTCCTTGTAGGATGCTGATGTCCTGGAAGGGGAGAGATTTAAAGTGACCCGGCCAGAGGGCTGAATCACGAGACTAAAGCCCGCTCTAGGGCCAGAACAGCGGTTGGAATGGGCTGCTAGGTGAGGCCCGAGCTGTACGCCATGCCTGGCTGTGAGGGGATATACCTGTGGTGAGTGTACTCTGCTCCGTTTTCCAGGCTGGGCTGGAGTGATAGGCCAAGAACCTAGCCTCCTAAAAACATGAAGTTAGAGAGACACAACAAGGTAGCCATTCTGGAAATCACTCAACATGATAGACCGGGATGGTGAAGCCTTGTTCATGCTCTAGTCTAAGTGACATCTGATGGCGTGAGAAGGATTCAGAAGTGTTTACAGAAGATATGACTTTTTCTTTTTTTTGCAGCCCTGTTAGGCCAATTGGTTCCTAGGCTTCTATCTAAACCTGTGGTGCCCAACCTTATTACTCAGGAGGGCCACACAAACCTAAGCAGCACCTTGTGTGGGCCAAATAGATTCTATGTATTTTAATAAGGTTAAGTCACCTGTATTGACTTATATTTTAAATTCAGCTTATTTTGTGTGTATTAGGTTGTTTCTATGTACAGTTTTGTCTATTTACACAGTTGTGTAAACTAAAATGATTTAAACATGATGACAAAATGCTAATGAATCAGCTGTTAGTATATTGTGTTGAAGCAGGCCGCGGGCCTTAAGAAATGCTCTGGTGGGCTGTGTATCGCCCATGGGCGGTAGGTTGGGCACCCCTGAGCTAAACTAAAGCTTCAAGAAAAGCCAATCAGGTGCTCCTATTCTTCCCTTCCCATTCCAGGATGCTCAGTAGTAAAATTATAAGACACTCTTTAAAATGGATATAAGGAAGTACCGTTGCAAAAAGGGTATCGTTAACCTTCGGAGCTCACTGCCACAGATTATTATTGAGTAATAAGTGGTTTTTTTATTTTAAAGGATTAAATCTTAATAAGAATAACAGCAGCTGTAATTGCACTTGCTGGACAAAATATTACAAGGGCTTCCTATGCTTCAAAGGCTTCCTCTGAATCATCCGTGACTCTTAAGCCATTGCTAGAGGCAAGATACCAGACTAGATGGACCATTGATCTGTTCCATTCCGGCAGTTCCATCTTGCCTAATGGGATCGTCCTGACACATAGGTGTGCTCTGCTAGAGAGGGGCCTTGAGCCCAGAGCTCTAGGTATCAAAATTCCCCAAACGGTGTGAAAGCTCAGTCCAGCTCTGGATCCATCTCTCCTAAGCAGGCCCATCTCTAGCTATTATTATTTTATATTTCAGTGGTACCAAGTCAAGCCCCATTGTGCTAGGCATAGAACAAAACAGACCACCACAGTCTACTGTGGTGTGCTGAGGACTGTTGGAATTGCAGACTATCACTTTAAGGGAGGAGGAGAAAGGTTCCTGGTCCTATTGGCAGGCCAGGGGACTCTGTAGGGAAATGTGCCATCAGACAGATTCAGCCTGGAAGAGCCAACCTGGAACAAAGTGGAGTGAGTTGTGCCTTGGGGAGCAGCCTGTTTTGTCTCTGATTACTGTTGTCTTTCTGGATTTTAATCATAAAAGTAGTGATACATTGCAACCATTTACTGAGAGTATTTTATGTTTTTATCTAACTTCTGCATGTGCATTCAGTGAACATAACATCCAAATCTCTATTTATATTGTAGGTGCCATGAAAAGATAGGGGAATACAAGGATGGTTGGCAGCACTGGGTAAGGACAACTAGATTTCGTCATCCAATGGCCTTATTAGCCTTATGCTACATCTCCAAAATTAAATTCAGTGTGAGAAATGTTACTAACCTGCTGGGATTTTTTTAATCCTTCCTTTTCAACAAATCCATAACAAGGCTACTTGGTGTCTGCATACCTTGTTGTTTAAGCAATATGGGGCAGGGACCGTGATTTTGTTCTGTGTTTGTCCATGACCGGGGCTCATAGGTGCAAATGCAATACAAATAAACAACATTTCCAACATTTCGACCATTTCTCCATAACCGAAGTATCCCATTTTTAGATACTGGTCTTCTACTGAGGGGCAGTTCTAGAGAATCCCAGTTACTTTCTTGGCTGCAGAGAGAAGTGTGGGCATTTAAAGGTCCATGCTTTTCAGATGTGACATTCAAAGCCTACAGTTGGGCTTGTCCAATATGTTTACAGGTTCCTCTTATGTAGGTTAATATGCAATGTGCACGTGTGAGTCCGGCCTTTGGCCACATAACTTAAACACATGCAAACCAAAGCACACTACCGCACGAGTCTGTCTGAAAAGTGCAGTGCCCATCTCTGCATGCTCATGACACCAATCCCTGCATTAGACCTGAGCTTAAGGATCTCATGTGCAGGGTCCTAGTTAAAGATCCTCTCTGGCAATGCTAACTAAAGAGTGCAATTCATTGGCGGCTGAGCCGGTTCTACACTGTGGAGACTATACCAGCATAGCTACGTCAGGGCTTTGTAGTGTAGAAGCAGCCTGCACTGATGGAAGGGGCTTGTTCATCGGTGTAGGAACACCACCTCCACAATGATGTAGCTAACCTTGATAGAAACATTGTTCCGTCAACAGAGCTGCAGCTACGCTGGGGGTTAGGTTGGCATAGCAATGTCAGTCAGGGTGTGGTAGACCAAGCCTGAGGAAGAAACATATGTCACTCCTCCACCCTTCACCGGTCCTGTTTTTTCCTCTTCTCTGTACATGATGTCCCAGTATTCCTGATGTGAAACACACCAGTGGAATCTAACGTAGCTTTCTCTGGCTCTTCTGAGGGTGGTTGTTTACAGTTTTTTGTTTTTTTTAACCCTCTCTCCAGAACACCAGGGATAATTTTAGAGTCAGCACACAGGCTGCCTCGTGCTGGCCAACCTTCCTAATTCTGCAGATGCTGGGTTTTACAAGCCTTACCCTGTTATTATGCAACCACCAGGCGAGATTTGTAGCTGACACACCCACAACATCGTCCAGGTTTTTTCCGTTCTGAGGTTCAATTGTGTGAACGCTGACAAGGACAAGTGAGCTCTGTGTTGAGCCCACCAAAAATAATCTGGCCTGTGCCAGACATACCCAGGTCTCTGAGGGTGTCCGGCAAGTAGAAATATTGCTATTTCTGCAACAGCTGTTTAAGGATAAATACAACGCATTGAACATTGTGTGAAAAGGGCAAAATATTATGGAGATGGGGCTGAACCAAACCCCTTCATCCGAACATCCTGGGGCAGTTCGGGTCTGAACTTTATGGCTTGGGCCCATCTCCAGGGGGTTATTACTGGAAACTGCTATTCTGATTAACTCAATCTTTCCTCCTCCACAGGAAGCTACCATGAAGGGTCTGGCTACACGAGAAGGATAACGATTCTTCCTTAGACTATGGCTAAAATTTGTAAAAACAGCTTGAATCGTAGGCGCCTGAACCCCAAGGATTTAGGAGCCTAAATCACTTGGGTGCTTTTGCAAACTTTAGCATTTGGCATCTACATTCCATTGACTTTCACTGGGACTTAGCCTCCTCGTCATCAAAGCCCAGCTTTATAAAGGTGTTTAATGAGTTGCTGCGCTCAGGGTTGCGATGCCTAACTGATAGAGGAGCCGAAGTCTCCTAAGTGCCTAAATCCCTTTTGAAGGTGAGGCCTAGGCTCCTACCTCCGTTATGCATGACGATGCTGAGCACAGCAATGCCTACCTACCTCGAAAAATCTGGGCCTAAGTCACTTTTGAAAATGGGACCGAGGCGCTTTTGAAAATCTTAATCTACTCATGGTCAGGGCTTTACTGACCAGTGGGTTTGTAAGGCCCAGATCTACAGCACAGTGATTCAGAGACCATGAGCTGTTTTATACAAGTAGGGGAACAGAACAGTGAGGGGACTGGGCAGGCTGGGAGACCCCTGGACTGTGAATATGTGTATTCAGCAGCAGTGCCAGACAGGCCATGGGAGGAGCTATTCCTGCAAGCTGGCCATACAGGATGGCAGAGCAGGGTGCTGGCTGGAAGGGGAAGTAGGAGGGAGGGGTAGGATGATAGCTCTGTGAGAGAGCAGGGAGTGCTGCAACCCTTTGATCCTCCTACTGGTGATCTTACTGTAGCGGAGCACAGAACTGAAGAGTGTGGAGAGGCGTTTCCCCCCGTTTTGCGGCCTCTAGATGCTGATTGGCTGTGGCTATATGTGTTTCTGGCACTCCCACCCTGGTATCGATTCCCCTCTTCTGGCTCTGGTTGAATTGTACCAGCCAACCATGTCAGGGACTAAAATAAAGAACAAACTGTAGCAAACCTCCTAGCAGGAATGGCCAGGCTCAGATTTTAAACACGCCCTTAGCTGGGTTAGTGGAATGTGTTTGGCAGGCAATATAGGGTTGCAGCAGAACATGCTGATCTACGTCATCCAGCCAATGCCTGCATAAGAGGAGACTGAGACCAAACGCTTCAAATGTACCTGCAGTGGGGAAGGGAGGGAGACTCTATTTCCCTCCCCTCTTCGCTTTCTCCCGAATTAAATCCACTGCCCTGCAGACATGGCAAAGCATCCCTTTCAGTTGGAATTTTTCTTTCTCATTCAGCCACTCTGAATGACTAGGAGCCACAGGGAAGATTTTCACCATGTAAATGCCATAGATTCACATTTACTAGGTGGACTTAGGCCAGCTAAGGATCCGGCACTAGATGTCTTTCTAGCAGGTCCAAGGGACTTTTTGTATTCACACACTTGATCTGCTGCAGTCGCAGAGACATTCCATGAAGTGGGGTGTACTCGGGGTTTATTTATATACACCGAAGCGAGGTAGTCCCTTCTGCTTCTATGATAGGCAAGGTGCTATTTAGAGAGAATAAGAAATCCAGCCAGAGGCAAGATCCTGATCCTCTGGAAATACTCTGAGGTCAGGACCTACTGAAAAAGCATTATTTATAGTCAAGGGATGATGTCTGGACACTTTGTTCAACTATTTTTGGCAGGGGGCAGGCCAGGTCACATGGCCAAGCGGTGATATTGGTGACTTATTTCTATATATTCTAGGAGCCTGGGGGGGAAAAAAGACTTTTCCTCCAATGGTCTGAATCACATTTCTGAACAGTTGCATCCATCTGATGCCCTCCTTTCATTTACAGAATTAGGAACTTCCCTTCCCAAATAAATAGGTTACAGAAAAGTCTGGTGCTGCAGGAGGGAATCTCAGCCTGGAAAAGCTATAAGGAAGGGGGAAGTGATCCATTTCAGAGAGTAAATACCTATGAAAGCCTATTCTGAAAGAAGGCAAGTGGGATTAAATGGAGCATAGCCCTCCTGTTTGCTGTCTGCATGGGGTGAATTTACCCTGTAGGAGCAGGACCGTACAGCACACAATCTGAACTCCAATAGACCCACCAAGGCAGTTGTTCTCCTCTGACTCACAGACTGGTATATTGGAATTGATAAAGCTAGTGTGTACTTTAGATAAGTAATCAGTGACCTTGTTGAAGGCACTGTAACGATACTCTTATTTATCAGCGAGGTTACAGCTTGGGCAACTTGTTGAATTTAAGAGATAATAGGGACCTGTATTTGTTCCAGAAGTTGATGTGGAATTAGGAGTTTGAAGGACGGGAGAGATGCCTGTATGTTGTAGGACTATTTTCTATTTCATTGCTTATTGGATTGTTACTGTGTTGGTGGCTGTGTGATTGTGAAGGGTTAATTCCAGAAGGAGCTGTCTTGCACAGGAAAGGAGACCATAAACTTCAGAATGCATCATTCACTTTACTTAAAAGGACAATATAAGTGCCAATTCCTTTGAAGTTTAACTCTGGTCATGCTGGCTTGGTTCAGGGCGAATCCAGGCAGGAAACTGAAACAAGGAGTTTGGGAATGCCTAACATCTGAGCCCCTGGAGCACAGGGGGGAGAGACAAAGGGACTGTGGGGAAGCAAACTGAACCCCAGGCTCAGACATGGAGGGCGTTTGTCTAAATTGGACCTACCTAGGCTTTAGGTAAGGCAGTTATAGGTGTAGCTTAGGTGCTGTCTTCAGACACATTTGCTTTTGTAATGCTGTGGTGCTACCAAGGAGATTAAACAGGACTTTGTTTTGAAAAGGCAGGTTTGGGTCGCTGCATTCACCTGCTGGTCCCTGTGCCCAGAGGGAGGATTTGTAGAGCAGCCAAATACAGTCAGACCTGCCAAGCAATCAACGGTGGCTGACCATGGGGCTGCACTCTGGGGTGCCAGTCTACAGCGTGGGAGAATCACACCCAGCAGGTTTCCACCCCAGAGAGGGGAAGGTGCAGGGACAGTGCCATGGACAGTCAGCAAGAGGGGTCAAAGGACCAGATTGCCCTCACCTGTGGCAAGGTGATAATGAGAAAGATGGTGCATCAGCTTTTGTTTCTGATGACTGAGTTCTAGGTGTGTGTAAGAGAGTACTCATTAAGAGTCTCTTACACTAGGAAAAGAGGTTGGGTGGGGGCTAGCTAACACAAGTGAGCTAACCCCCACCTAACTTTGACCTCGCATGGTGCCCTGTATTTTCCCTTGGATATGGTATTCTTCCCTCCCTGTTGTGTAGTGCTTCGGTGTACTTGCTCCATATCTGAGGTGGCTGAATTTTAGCAGTGTATTAAATCGTCCTTTTATATCCCTAGTCTCCTCGGGCTATTGAGTCTGAATTAGTTAGTGTTTGTAAAACGCCGATGAAAGGTGCTAGAAACCCATTGCAGAGCAGGACCTGAACCAGAACCCCAGGGCCCGGTTTCCACCAGCTCTGGGGAAGGGCGGATCTGGCTCTGCACATTCTGGCTCTAGTATTTAGAGTGCAAGTGTAAATATCAGTGCCCTGGAACCAGCTTTCAGAGTAACAGCCGTGTTAGTCTGTATTCACAAAAAGAAAAGGAGTACTTGTGGCACCTTAGATTTTCACCAATTTATTTGAGCATAAGCTTTCGTGAGCTACAGCTCACTTCATCGGATGCATACTGTGGAAAGTGTAGAAGATCTTATTATATACACATAAAGCATGAAAAAATACCTCCTCCCACCCCCCTCTCCTGCTGGTAATAGCTTATCTAAAGTGATCACTCTCCTTACAATGTGTATGATAATCAAGTTGGGCCATTTCCAGCACAAATCCAGGTTTTCTCACCCCCCCCCCCCCAACAAACTCACTCTGCTGCTGGTAATAGCTTATCCAAAGTGACCACTCTCCTTACATTGTGTATGATAATCAAGGTGGACCATTTCCAGCACAAATCCAGGGTTTAACAAGAACGTCTGGGGGGGGCAGGGGTAGGAAAAAACAAGGGGAAATAGGCTTGAATAGAGACTGGGAGTGGCTTAGTCATTATGCAAGGTAGCCTAAGTTAATTGTATCCAATTTGCAAATGAATTCCAATTCAGCAGTTTCTCACTGGAGTCTGGATTTGAAGTTTTTTTGTTGTAAGATAGCGACCTTCATGTCTGTGATTGCATGACCAGAGAGATTGAAGTGTTCTCCGACTGGTTTATGAATGTTATAATTCTTGACATCTGATTTGTGTCCATTTACTCTTTTACGTAGAGACTGTCCAGTTTGACCAATGTACGTGGCAGAGGGGCATTGCTGGCACATGATGGCATATATCACATTGGTGGATGTGCAGGTGAACGAGCCTCTGATAGTGTGGCTGATGTTATTAGGCCCTGTGATGGTGTCCCCTGAATAGATATGTGGGCACAGTTGGCAACGGGCTTTGTTGCAAGGATAGGTTCCTGGGTTAGTTGTTCTGTTGTGTGGTATGTGGTTGCTGGTGAGTATTTGCTTCAGGTTGGGGGGCTGTCTGTAGGCAAGGACTGGCCTGTCTCCCAAGATTTGAGAGTGTTGGGTCATCCTTCAGGATAGGCTTAGTCATTATGCAAGGTAGCCTATTTCCCCTTGTTTTTTCCTACCCCCCCCCCAGACGTTCTTGTTAAACCCTGGATTTGTGCTGGAAATGGCCCACCTTGGTTATCATACACAATGTAAGGAGAGTGATCACTTTAGATAAGCTATTACCAGCAGGAGAGTGGGGTGGGAGGAGGTATTTTTTCATGCTTTGTATATATAATATCTTCTACACTTTCCACAGCATGCATCCGATGAAGTGAGCTGTAGCTCACGAAAGCTTATGCTCAAATTGGTTAGTCGCTAAGGTGCCACAAGTACTCCTTTTCTTTCTGGAACCAGCTGTATGCTAGAGTTTGCACTCAAATCCTCCCTTCCATGTCCTTTGCCAGCATGAACTGGTCAGGGCTTCCCCTGTTGTCAGCCACCAGTCCAGACCTTTTTTACACACAAGTCTGACCGTGTGAAGTGAAAAGCAGCTGATGCCAAAATAACCCCAGATCAAGCTTTGATCAAGACAACCCACTGCATTCTGTATTCTTCAAAGGAAGGGGGTTTTAGAGCATTGTTAAACTGATCTTTAACATGGCAATAAAGCTGGCTTGCAAGGAAGCTCCCCCCTCTCCTGCACGTGCACACACAGTTGGAAGTCTGGAAAGCTAGCAGCCTCTCAAGCCCAGTTTCTGTAACTGACACCACTCAGTACTTCAGTCCCTTTCTGTTATAATTCCTGCTGCCTATCAATTCCTCATTCCTTATATGGGGGGGAAAAAAGTACTTAAGACAATTCTGCCTGTGATTGTGTGGCATATGTGGCTATAAGATTGCTATGACTTTATTTTCTGTGTGTTTTCATATTTCTAAGATTCTCCAAGAGATAGCTGCCATTTTGTGGTCAGTTCAGATGCAGCATGTTATGCAGACACCTACACTCTGCTCTCTCATGAGGAATTGACTTTTGTTCGTTCTTCTTTTTTTCGTTTCCCTTAATCTAAGTGAAAAGCCATGCAGTCACAAAGCATGGAGTTGCTCAATGTGTGTATGACAAAACCTACTAAGTTACACATATGCAAGCCCAGTGAGTTTAACATCTTCCCACAGGTGTAACAAGAAGCAGGGTATAATGGCCAGGTTTTCAAAAACTCCTTGTCCAATGGGCACTTGTAATGGGGTACTAGTCATTTAAGGCCAGAGGAAGTAGCTAGTGTTTCGTGTGTCAAGGGAAGCAACTGAATCAGCTACTTGGGGAGAGAAAGATGAGCTCAGGGAGCAGTCAGTGTCTGGGAGAGGGAAGGGTTAGGACCACCCCAGACCATTTGTTCTTTTGAGGCCCAAAACCAGGAGCTGTGAAGACTGGGTGGGGCAAATCTCCCTTCTCTCTAGCCAGCAGGGGTGCTGGAACCATTTGTATAGCGGAGGTGCTGAGTCATTGAACCAAACTGTAAACGCTGTACGTGATAGAAACCACGTCAAGCCAGGGGTTATTCGGCATGGCCCATAGCCACTGCTGCTCCCCTGGTGACAATGAGCTAGCCTAGTGGCTTCTTTTACACCACCTGCCTCCGTGTGGCTGATGTGATTGGATAAAAGGGACACCGGCTTTCCCCTTTCTCCCTTGTAATGGGGATATATTGAAAACTGTCGTTTTTTTTTTTTTTTTTTTTTTAAGCAGCACAAAACAGGGAGCAGTAAAAGCAGAGAGTTGAAATCCATGAGTGCTCCAGGAGCTCAGAACTTAATTGGTTTTAGATGCTAAACTTTGGGTGCTCAACATTGAAAGGCTTCCATCCTAGCCCTATCACCAATGGAGACCCCCCAGAAAGCAAGTATCTTGCAGACATCATCTGGTCCAGATGGCTCGCATTTACCTTTCTCTTGGATCATCTTTTTTTGTTTGGGCTTTTTATTTGTGTTATTTTTATTTTATTTTTGACATCTCATTGGCAATTATTCCTGGGAGAGATGGAAAATGCAGTATTTGAGTTTCTTAAAGCCCCATCTCCTGGAGACAGGTGATTAGGTGAGAATCTCAGCTTGTCGTTTGTAGACCTCATGGTTGTGGAGAAAAGCTTGAAAATATGATCTCAGTGCACTCCAAAGGCGCAAAGAAGGCAAATAAAAAGATCACAAAGAGTTATCTTTTTAAAAAGTCATGATTTTTTGGAGAGCCTGACGTGTAATGTTTAAATGCTTGGTGTTAGCAATACTGCAATTCTCCACCGGCAGTGAGCTGCCAGGATAAAAAACCTGAAGGATTTGCAGACACAAACTGATGGGTGCAATTTATGTGTGTGCAAAGTTGCACAAAGGAAAAATGGAAGCTGTGTTTGAAAATCAGGTTTGCAATCTTCCCCGGCCCTTCCCAGGACTTTGCAGTTGAATCAACACCCAGCCTTTGTTTTGAGTGCTGATTAAATTCCTACATGTATTAAAAACACAATACACAATTACCAATGCATGGGTGAACTATGAAATCAAGACCTTTCTGTGTTATGGGATTTTATGAAAAATGACTGCAGGCACAATTCTGAAGGAGTTAGCTAACTTGGAGTAGTGGTTTTTTTTAAAAGCATTTTCTGGAGCTCATCTAAAGCTAGAGAAGGAAGGTCTTGTGGTTATAGCACAGGACTAGGAATTATGAGATCTGGATTCTGTTTCTGGCTCTACCACAGAATTAACCTCTTGGATTCCCCAGCTGAAAAACTCAAGAAATAATAGTTCTTTACCCCTGTGACGAAGTGGGAATATTCTTAATGTTTCCTCTGAATGCTGTGTGGGTGCCTCAGTTTCCCCTATGCAGCTCTTAAGTATCTAGGTTGGGGGATAAGGGTGTGTGATTGTTGCAGAGCCCTAGAGGACCAGTGTGATGGTGTCTGCACAGAGAATGGATGACACCCTGTCTCCTGGCAACTGGTGGCCTGGGCCCCTCCTCTACAAAGGTGCCAACTGAAGGGGTTGGAGAACAAAGATCAGGTGACCTCCTGGCCCAGGAAAGAGGCAAAGGCGAGAGGAGGGACGGGAGAGTTTCAGCTTAGAGCTGGCTGGGGAAATGGAGGGAGGCCCAGATGGAGCTCTGGCCTCCCTGCCCCCCAAGACAGACTTGACTGAGGGGTCCTGTTCTCTGTACCTACAAGCTCTGTTTTAGACCGTGTTCCTGCCATCTAATAAACCTTCTGTTTTACTGGCTGGCTGAGAGTCACGCCTGACTGCAGAATTGGGGTGCAGGACCCACTGGCTTCCCCAGGAGCCCCGCCTGTGCGGACTCGCTGTGGGAAGCGCATGGTGTGGAAGGGGATGCTGAATGCTCTGAGGTCAGACCCAGGAAGGTCGAAGCTGTGTAAACTTCTTGCCCTGGAGACAGTCTGCTCAGAGAGAGGACGCTCCCCCAGAGTCCCGACTGGCTTCGTATGGAGTAGTTCCAGAGCATCTCCTGGTGACTGACAATTCCACAGGGCTGTTGTGAAGCCCAACAATTCTTTAGTGTTTGCGAAAACCTCCATTACCAGTTCATTCCTGCACTAGGGCTCAGCTTTGGGGCTCCAACGTTGGTGGGAAAGGTGTGTGGTGTGTTTTTTTTTTTTTTTTTTTCAGCATTTAAGCCTCCCCTATTCTGGGCCAACAGGGACAAGTTTTGCCCTCGGGTGCAGGTTAGAGCAGCCTGAAAGTTGCTCTAAATTGCACCTACCTGCCTATGGTCCCTAAGGACTGTTGTGGCAGTCAGGAATGCAGGACTACAAGGCATCTCTGACCACTTCCCATTTCCCTAAAATGCTCCCTTTCCTAGGGGCTCCTGCAATGGGATGGAATACATCTGGCTACACCAGCTCTGCACCAGCGTGGGGAACACTCTACTTTGGTTTCAGAGTAGCAGTCTGTATCCCCAAAAAGAAAAGGAGTACTTGTGGCACCTTAGAGACTAACAAATTTATGTGAGCATAAGTTTCATGAGCTACAGCTCACTTCATCAGAATTCCCTGGGAGGAGGCTGGTTACAGCAGCTTTACAGCTGGTGGAGTAAGCAGAAAGAAGATGTAGGGAATAATTAGTTTGGCCCTAAGGCTACAAGCAAAGCACAGAGCCTAGAGCAGGCAAAGAGAGATCTGCTCTAGCCCTCTGGCTCTGTCTCCCAGCCCAGTAATACTGCTACAATTAACAGCCTGTCAAGGTTCCCATTATCAAGGCCTTATGAAAACTGACCTTTGGAGAGAGAAAATTTTGTTCCTGAAATTTACTAGGCAGGGTTCCAGCAAGGGAGCCCATTGAGGGATTGTACACATTCCCCAAAACACTGGTTTGGATGTGAGGTTTTTATTGTTACTAAACTAATAAAAAGACCATGGGAGGGGGGGATGAAAGCCAGCCGATTACTCATGTCAGCCTGTGTTTCTGCAAACACTAGACTGGCTGTGCTATTAAAAACCCTCCATCAACAGGCTGTTTGCAGAGAAAGAGCAATAAGGGTATTTTCAAATATTTTCAAGATCTAAATTGGAAAGATGCTGGGGAGAGACCCTCAGCTGGTGTAAATGGTATAAATTGTCACAGTTCCAAATATGACAAGTTGAGGATCTGTCCCTAAGACAGCACATGTAATGACTCCCTATTGTCAACCCTTACAGTTCATGTTTTCAAGCTTTTTCTCTACAACTGCGAGGGTTAGAAACTCTTTGAATGAAAGCCAAGAGTCTAATATAATCACATGACTCCACAAACTGGGGCTTTAACAACACTAAAAATCATTGCCAACACTTCCTTTGAGAAGGAATTGCATGGGCTTTCCCTTTGAATAGTGACTTGTGAGAAACACACGTTCGATCTCTGTGTGGCAAAATCTCTGAGCTGCAGGAGTGTAAGGGCTTGAAAAAAGCAGTTACAGATACATTGGATCAAAGATCCCACATTCTGAAAAGGGCCTACAATCAATGTATCTTTTGAGTGACTACTATGGCCTCGCTCCTGCAAACACCTAGACATATACTTAATTGTCAATATGCTAGCACTTCCACTGATTTTGTGTGAGTAAAGTAAATGTGCAAGTGTTTGAGAGATCAGGGTCTATGTTTACAAAGACCACGGCACTCAGTGTATTTAAGTGTCACAGTTAGCTCCCCAGACAAGGTCTCTCCCTCTGCTTTTTTTTGCTTTTTTTTTTTAAACCCAACGTTATCTAAAACAAAAGAGGAAATTCACAACCACATATCCGTTAGTTACAGTACGGTTCCAGTTTTAACCGACAATCAAGGAAGTTCCGTGTTTAATTGCATTGTGGCATTGAGCCGGCCTGCTGAATTTTCGTACCCCCAGTTGAGAACCACTGTGCTACAGTATGTAAAGTTCTTCCAGGGGGGTACGTCAACACATCTAGGTATTTGCCTAGTTTTACAACAGGCTACAGAAAAAGCACTAGCAAAGTCAGTAGAAACTAAAATTTCATACAGACAATGACTTGTTTATACAGCTCTGTGTACTATACACTGAAATGTAGGTACAATATTTATATTCCAATTGATCTGGTTTATAATTACGGTATATGGTAAAAACAAGAGTCAGCAATTTTTCAGTAGCAGTGTGCTGTGACACTTTTGTATTTTTATGCCTGATTTTGTAAGCAAGTAGATTTTAAGTGACCTGAAACTTGGGGGTACTCAAGACAAATCAGACTCCTGAAAGAAGTACTGTAGTCTGGAAAGGCTGAGAACCACTGCGTAGTGATAGCAAATTAGGTTCCTTAAAATCACCCAGGCACTTATGGGGTCAAGAGGTGCCAAGGAGAATTTGTAGGGCCTCCATAGTGCATTGCATTGCCAGTGCTTAGAAACTTCTGTAACTGCCAAGAAAGAATAAGCGGGTGAGTTATGAATGCGCTGTTAGTTTTAAGCAGACACTCTTTGAGCTGTTTTCTAAGAGTTCCATTTCTGTGGTCTGCAGGTTGCAAAGCAAACGTGTAATTCCCAGTAGCCTAGCAGTCCTTCAGTGAAAAAACCACTGTGCACTTAAAATGGAAGGGGAAATAAGGGCCAGGTCCCGAAAATACTTTCAGGACAGATTTCCTAATAAGCTCAGCTCCCATTTGTGCACCAAAATAACTGAATGGATTTTCAGAAGAGCTCAGCCCCCACCATGTGATGATTAAGGCCAGAATTTCAAAGGAGCTCAGCAATGCACCATGCACCCAATGCACTGCTGTGCTCATGTTGAAAATCCACCTCCATTTGTGGGTTCAGCCCTCTTCTGAAAATTCCATGCAGTACCTGTTACCAGGGCTAAAGTCAGGTCTATGATAGGAACCTCTGCCAGCATAGCTGTGCTGATCGGGGTGTCAAGAGGTGTGATCCCTGAACAACCTCTCTGTGCTGGGAAAGTCCCTTACGAGTCACAGCTTTATTGGCAAAGCTGCGGTTTTGTTGGTATCGTTTATCTCACATGGAGGTGGGGATAAGTAATGCCAATAAAAGCACAGTTCTGCCAGTCTAAGCTGTATCCACACCAGGAGCATTTGGATGGTATAGTGTAATGGTATAGCTACACCCACAAAGAGACCATAGGGTAGACACAGTGGGTCTCTCCCGTCGGAATAAAAAAACACCTCCGCAAGCAGCATAAGCTATGTTGGCGGCAGAATATTCACACCCCTGAGCGACGTAAGTTTTGTAGACAGAGCCTCAGTCCTGCGGAAGTGAATGCACATACTCATGCCCGTAAACTCGGTGGGCTTGATTCATCATAAAGAATAGTGCTTTCCGCTCGCTGTGCACTGGTGTGAAAAACGACACAAGGTGCAGAGCAATGATGGATCAGGGCCTATAGAAGAGTCAGGCACTCTCTAGATAACGATACAAGCTCATGCTTTCAAGGAGGGCATATAAGAAACAACAGTGAAGGAAAGATACTTAAAAGATTATTTAAAGAAAAACATCCTTGACAGAGCCCCGATTCTGTCTCTGATCTTCCACCCATCCATAACCTTCCCAGATTGTCTGCTGAACCCACAATGCTCAGCTGAACAGAGTTGTTGGTGTGCAAAGTGGAATCTTCCTTGAGTTATTTCTGCATCTAACAATCTCCTGGAAATCAAAGGGTTGAAAATCTGCTTGGATAGATATTCTTTTATTTAAAAGCACTCACTCACTAAGAGTGTGGTTTTATTATCCAGATCAAAAGTTCACCGCAGATGAGGCTCCTCTCCTTGGAGAAATGGTCAAATGGCCAAACAAAAGTTTCCCCTTCCTTTTCATCTAGTCCATAAGTGTCAGAACCCTAACAGATAAACCACCAAGTGTTAATTCAGCAACTATGCTGGAAAAAGGACTCAAGGACAGACTCAGACGAGACAGGAAAACAAATCCCTTTGAAGGTGAACTGCAAAGCAAAACAAAACATGCTGTCCCCTACTGCTCTGTTTGGATATATGGGTCTCTTTCTGCTGCTTTTTATATAAATGTTATTGTTATCTGCAATATGATAACCCTCGAGGCCCCAGAGTTTTGCTGTATAGCTGTGTCTACACTAGGGTCTTCTCCCAGCATAGCTCTGTTTGTCAGGGTTCACATCTCTTCATACCCCTGGCCTAACGGGACAAAGGTTGCAGCAATCAGGGCCTGATCCAACCCTAATAGAAAGATTTTCATTGACTTTAATAAGTTTTGGATCAGACTGTAAGGCCTTGGTCCAGATTAACTTTGAACCTGTGACTTGTCCTATTGAAGCTATGTGCTCTGCTGGACCATGGCCTTAGGGCTTGTCTACATGGGAGATTCTCCTAGTTATATAGTTAAACCACTAACTCCCATCTGGACGCTCTTATTCCTGAATGAGTGGCTTTTTTTTTAGTTTAGCTTAACTGCTTCCAAAGCTAAACCCAAACAGGGCACTCTCCTACTAGAATAGCAATTCCACATGTGGGTCGGAGACATTATACTGGTAAAACTACATTGGTACAAATTCACACCTTGCCTTATACTGATGTAACTTCCCCATCTAGACAAGCCTGCAGTGCATATGTTGATGGTACCACTAAAAGGATGCATGTCACTAGCTCTTTGGCAGAATAGAATCCTAGAATATCAGGGTTGGAAGGGATCTCAGGAGGTCATCTAGTCCAACCCCCTGCTCAAAGCAGGACCAATCCCCAACTAAATCATCCCAGCCAGGACTTCGTCAAGCCTGACCTTAAAAACCTCTAAGGAAGGAGATTCCACCACCTCCCTAGGTAACGCATTCCAGTGCTTGACCACCCTCCTAGTGAAAAAGTTTTTCCTAATATTCAACCTAAACCTCCCCAACTGCAACTTGAGACCATTACTCCTTGTTCTGTCATCTGCTACTGCTGAGAACAGTCTAGATCCATCCTCTCTGGAACCCTTTTCAGGTAGTTGAAAGCAGCTATCAAATGCCCCCTCATTCTTCTCTTCTGCAGACTAAATAATCGCAGTTCCGTCAGTCTCTTCTCATAAGTCATGTGCTCCAGCCCCCTAATCATTTTTGTTGCCCTCTGCTGGACTCTTTCCAATTTTTTCACATCCTTCTTGTAGTGTGGGGCCCAAAACTGGACACAGTACTCCAGATGAGGCCTCATCAATGTCGAAGAGAGGAGAATGGTCATTCACAACCCTCGATCTGCTGGCAATGCTCCTACTTATACAGCCCAAAATGCTGTTAGCCTT
Source organism: Chelonia mydas (assembly GCF_015237465.2). Classification (NCBI taxonomy): domain Eukaryota; kingdom Metazoa; phylum Chordata; order Testudines; family Cheloniidae; genus Chelonia; species Chelonia mydas. Next base: position 9,336,391 of record NC_051257.2, read on the forward strand.
CTTGGCAACAAGGGCACACTGTTGACTCATATCCAGCTTCTCGTCCACTGTAACCCCTAGGTCCTTTTCTGCAGAACTGCTGCCTAGCCACTCGGTCCCTAGTCTGTAGCGGTGCATGGGATTCTTGCGTCCTAAGTGCAGGACTCTGCACTTGTCCTTGTTGAACCTCATCAGATTTCTTTTGTCTCAATCCTCTAATTTGTCTAGGTCCCTCTGTATCGTATCCCTAACCTCCAGCGTATCTACCACTCCTTCCAGTTTAGTGTCATCTGCAAACTTGCTGAGGGTGCAGTCCACGCCATGCTCCAGATCATTAATGAAGACATTGAACAAAACCAGCCCCAGGACCGACACTTGGGGCACTCCGCTAGATACCGGCTGCCAACTAGACATGGAGCCACTAATCACTACCCGTTAAGCCCAATGATCTAGCCAGCTTTCTATCCACCTTATAGTTCGTTCATCCAGCCCATACTTCTTTAACTTGCTGGCAAAAATACTGTGGGAGTCCATATCAAAAGCTTTGCTAAAGTCAAGGAATAAGACGTCCACTGCTTTCCCCTCATCCACAGAGCCAGTTATCTCGTCATAGAAGGCAATTAGGTTAATGAACTCAAAGGAAATGTTGCTTCATCACAGTTTTGTGAAGTGAAAAATAACAAATCCAAGTCCACTAAAGATAAGAGTAGCAGGAGAGTGTTTAGTCTGGTGAGAACTTTGATCTTCATGTGGCATGTCACAAGACTAAAATACCTGCGTGGGGGGTGTGTGTTTATATACAAGCAAACTATGTGGCTTCATTACCCTTTGAGTCACAAAATTACCCAGTCATAAATTCAAAGCAATCTACCCCCATTCACAAACATTAGCTGACGGAGTTTTTCTAACACTTCTGTGATGTTGAGAAGCAATCTGAGCAAGTGGACTGGACGCTGGGCTGGGAGCCAGGGGAAGCTAGGTTCTGTTCCTAGCTCCGCTACTGACTTGATGTGACCTTGTGAAGTCACTTTACTTTTCTTTCCACTGTCACCCTTCATCCATATAGACCGTTAGCTCTTTGGGAAAGAGGTTGTTTGTACAGTGCTTAGCAAAATGAAGCCCTGATCTCAGTTAAGGCCTCTCGATGTTCCTGTATACAGCCAATAATAATGTATAACTGTTGAGCAGTGCAAGGGGACTCTTACTCTCTCCATTAACGATAAAGCCACTCCTCATCTGCTTGTGCTGCCCCCATCTTGTTCTGAAAGCGCGTCCGTTTTCTCCCCTCCGTCCAGAAAGCCAGCTGCCAGGGTTTCATTTCCCTCTTCAACACTGCATCTTCTTCCTGTGTGTGTGTATCCCACACGTGCCTTTTGTTGCTGTCATTCAGATGGTGAAGAGTGGTGGGGGCTTTTAGGACTTACAAGTGCAGGGGCAACACCAGAACTAGACAACCACCCACGCAGAAAAATGAAATCCTGGCACTGCCATCCCAATGCAGTGAGCTGCTGAGCCCCTACAAACCCCTCAGTGCTAACTGCCAAAGGTACATGGTTCTATAACAGCAATCCCCACCAGGCCTGACCAACTCATTACATCTAACACCTTGCTTTCATGGTATTTTATCTATAAAGCATGCCGTGTCAGATCTCAGATTAAAGCCAGGATCATGCTGGTCGTCAATATTGTTGTGAAATGAATGCACTGATCATCTTTAGAAGGTTATGTCTGTATACTGAAAGTATGTCCTTATCGTTTGTATCAAGGTGTTACTCCCCAGCAGAGGGGAAAAAACTGGTTTCCTGCCAGGGCTGCTTATCAATCCGCTGAAATGTAAATTGAGTATTGTCTGATTCACAATTACCAGCCTGAGCCAAATGCAGAGGGAGGACTGAGATTAAGGGCTTGTCTACCATTAAAATGCCGCACTGCTGTAGCGCTTTCAGCGAAGACACTGCCTACGCTAATGGGAGGGGTTCTCCTGTTTGGTGTAGGGACTCCACCTCCCTGAGAGGCGGTAGCTAGGTCAAGGGGAGAATTCTCCTATTGACTGTACTGGGGCTTAGGTCAATTTAACTGCCTCGCGCAGGGGTGTGGATTTTTCACACCCTTGAGCAACATAGACTGACCGACCTCCTAGTGGAGACCAGGCCTTAACAAGAAGAAAACCGCAGCAGAAAGGGAAAAAGCATTTTGTGGAGGGTGTATTTATGAGGTTTACTGGCCTATAAGAGGGGGACAGGGACAGCACCCTGGTATCCTGCATTAGAGGAAGTAATTGGGCAGCACAATTACAGTCATGAAAATGGGATCCCAACCTGTCCTGGTTGGAAACGCTGCAAGAAAGCTTTGGGTGAGATGCGTGCTGTTAGACCAATGGTTAGCCCGTTAAAGTTAAGTGTTGTCTATAAGAAGTCTGTTATACTTTTTGTTTTACATATAACCATTTCTGTTTCCGCTTTCTGTCCTTCCTCAATGTCTCCTAGATCTTAATCTCGGATACTAAATTGATGGTTGTTTCACTGTACATATCTCAGTGCATATAGCTCTGTTATAAAGGACCTGATCCCAGTCAAGCTGTGTGTACACTGTTCCTTTGGGGACAGCTGAGCTGGTCACTTCTGAGTGTCCAGTGATGGGCTGGATACTACAGGGGACTGCTTTCAGAGGGGGTTGGCAGCTGGAGTTCACCTATTGTCAACCTGCATGGCAAAGTAAGGGCTGACCAAGCCCTGAGGAGAATGTTTGGGTGGCTGGTGGTGTCAGGGAGCTGACATCCAGTTAAGCACAAGCAAATCTTCCTCTCGCTGGAGGCGGGGGCAGTGGGGTAACGAGGCACCCTGCGAACGTCTCACAGCCACTCACAGCTGTTCCGTTACCCGTGTAGCACTTTTCATCTTCCAAATGAAGGATCCGCGCAGAGCCAGCTGATAAATCACCCCCAGACTGTACAATCATCAGCAGCGGGGCTCCAAAGGAAGCAGGACTTCCTGGAGGGAGCCTGGCAGTCACAGCAGAGTTCTAAGGTGCCCTTCCTTAATGTGTAGCTAATTAGGACGGATGAGAGGGTTCGTATCTAAAGTTGCACTGTCACCCAGAGCTCCCAGTTGCCTCAGGACCACCCTGCTAAACAGGAGGAGGCAGGTGTATGTCAGGGGTGGGCAGCATGAAATGGCTGGTTTCAGAGTAACTGTTCATCCTCCCCCCTGCCTCTCACATGGATTTAAATTAGTTAATGTCTGTGAAGTGCTTTGAGATCCTTTGGTGAAAGGCGCTTTGGGATGCAAAGTATCGACCCTGAGGGTGAACAAAAATGAAGCCCAGGTGGTGGGTACAAGAAGCCCAAGTGACAGGCGTAGGACTGAGGAAAGACCGCGCGTTCCTGAAGGCAAAGAGGAATCTACTAAATTATTGCATTAGTGTTTTTTTAATTGCTAATCCTGGGCCAGATTTCCTGCTGATTTACACCTTGTGCTGTCCTCTTTAACATCACTGGTAGTTGCAGACAGTTAATCTGATCTACTGTCTAGGGAATATTCTTGTGAGACCCTGCCAGGAAAATTGTATGCATGAAAAATCCAGCTACACAGAGTGCAAAATGAAGCAAGTAAGGGGACTAATGGGAAATGGGTAAGGATATCATCCCCATGAGTAAAACTCTCACTGGAGAGACAAGGTGGATGAGGTAATATCTTATTGGACCAGCTTCTCTTGGTGAGAGAGACCGGCTCTGGAGCTTACACAGAGCGATTTGCAACTGGTTGGCTGCAATGTCACATACACAACAGAGGCAGAGACCTTTGGCCTGTTGACATTGCCAATGCTTGGGAGGGCGGGGTGTCTGTATCTCTGTGTTATTCAAAATCAATGGTCTACTGCTGTAGAAACAGCTGCAGTGAAGGCTCAGTGCTTGCTGCAAAACTGGCCTGGGCACAAGGGTTGGTACACACTGCAGCAGTGGTAGGGAAGGGTTTACCAGAGTGCCCACGTGGGATACCTTGGCCAGTTGGTCTCACAGGGTTCGTTTGCCTTGGCCGATGGCCAGCATGCCATGGGGCACTCAGGGACCTGCACCTGGCTGCCTAAAAGTGGTAGGCTCCGTGCCAGGCAAAGAGTTGCCTGGAGAGCACAACCCAGGATCTTTTACCCAGCTGCTGCAGATGTCATGTTGAGGTAGATTTAATCTTCCCTATTTTTTCATCACATCTGGCCATATTTGGTGGTGTTTTTTTTTTTTTTTTAAACTCCAGATCCTGGAATCAAGTGATCTGGGGAGACTTGTAGCTTTCCTTACCCCAAAAAAGTCTCTGGCCTTCATGGTTGTAAAGAAAAGCTTGAAAACGTGATTCCTAAAGGTTCCAATTCCAGAAAGCAAATTAAAAGGACTCAAAATGTATTCTTGTTACGCTCTCAGGATTTTTTGGGGGGCAGGCCTGACTCCTGATTTTTGAACACTTAGGTTGGCAATACTGAAAACTATTCCTAATGCCGTGTGTAATTTCAGTGGGTTTCTGCTTTTACTGCTTGCCTCTGCCATGCTTCATTTAACTGCACCAAGAGGCTGGGAATGTGTTTTTGCATTTCCCACCCCCCCCCAGCGTATTCTGGCAAAAAATTAAAAGAAGTTGGTTGGTTGCAGATCTGTTCTGAACTGTTTGTAAGACTAGCGTTCCTCTAGACCTGAAGACAAATTCTGTGTAGTTGGTCCGATAAAAGATATTATCTCTCCCCCCTTCTCTCCCTAATATCCTGGACCCAACCCCACGAGAGAAGACACGACAAATATTTCCTCTAGCAGGGCAGAAGCCTGCCTGTGTCAGCAGTGCTCCCTAGTGGTGGCAATATGCCATCATGCTCACATGGTTAAAATAGAATGATCCTCTTCTATGGAAACCGAGGCAGTCACTCTATCCTACACACCCAGATAGTTCTCCCAACATAGCAAATCACATGATGACAGAGGGGGAAAAAAGTCTAGAGCACCACTTGGTCTACAGCTGGGGGAGTTGCTGGGAAGACTGCCAAAAATATAACCCCCAGGGTGAGCAAATATTGTCAATTCTCATAGGACAGATGTGGTGATAAAACCTCCAGGGCTTGTTTACGCTTGTCTCTTGAATCAGTCATCATGGCTGGAGGTGGGATTCTTGCAGCAATCAGCTGAGTCCAACTGCAGATATGATTTGTTTGCTGTAGCGACTGACATCAGTCTGTGTGGGATTTTGCTACCTGTGGAGGGATCACAGCCCAGACACTGGCGGGCGTACCATTATTGTAAGACTGCAGCTCTTTCCCAGATATACCCCCTCCCATCTCCATAGGCCCCCTCTGAGCTCCCTTCCCCCAGACTAGGGTTGAATAAGCCCCATGTGGTCTGCTGTTTAGGGGAATTTGAGGGAGGCAGGAGAAAATATGCATTATACCCAGCTCTCTGTCTCTGACATGCTCTTTGTCCAGCTGGTGAGTCATGGGAGCACTATGTTGGCCTGAGAGTGACCGGAGAGTCTCTGGCCATTGGAATTTCTCCAGACTGTCTTCCCTTAAAGTTGCTGAGAAATTGACATCTGCCAGTGATATTTTCCTGGGCCTGCAAACAATCACGCTGTTGTTTAGCATGGCTTTATTGGAAGATCCCTGTTGCTGGAATGTGACAGAAGGGCCCAATCAAAGTCGCTTGTTTGAATCACTTCTGGGAAAGAACAATCTGGGTTCTGGCCTAAGAGGGGAAATTCTGTCCTTCAAGCAGGCATTTAGAAATTACTTTTTAAAATCAAGTTTTGGTGATGAATGCATGCGCTCACTTTCTCTCTCTCTCTGTCTCACACACACACACGCCCCCCCACCAGATGTCAGAAATCATCACAAGGTCCAATTTACAACCTTCCAACTTTGTAACAATTTTGTTCCACTTTCACAGACCGAGAACATTTTGCCCTGGTCTACACTGTGGGGGGTGGGGGTGGAATCAATCTAAGTTACGCAACTTCAGCTACGTGAATAACGTAGCTGAAGTCAACGTACTTAGATCTACTCATCGCGGTGTCTTCACTATGGTGAGTCGACTGCTGCCGCTCCCCTGTCGACTCTGCCTGCGCCTCTCGCGGTGGTGGAGTACAGAAGTCGACCGGAGAGCGCTCGGGGATCGATTTATCGCATCTAGACTAGATGCGATAAATCGACCCCTGCTGGATTGATCACTGCCTGCCTCCGGCGGGTAGTGTAAACATACCCTTTGTTAAATAATTGGAAGGGGGGTAGGAGTGGGAGAATTGTTGCAATTTCTGCTCATCTTGTTGTTCTCCGTTGTTCACTGTCCCTGCTTTGAACCTTTCAGATAACATCTTTCCCTGCACTGAGCATTTGCCCGAGATCATACTGTAGATCTTATATTTAGGACACAAGACTGAGAGGACATTATTTCCATAAAGAATATGGAGTGTATGTTTGATATGAATATAGCATAACTATGATATATTTTATGCAAGATAGGTCTTGTAAAAGATCATGGGAAAGGTTATAACTTACTGAATGTGATTATCCAATTTGTATGCATGCATCATTTCTGTATATGGAGTTAGGATATTAACTATGTAACCGTTACAACTGTGTTTTCACCTGGGTAACGCCCACCGGACAGTAGGCAAAGAGCCTGGATAAGCCATTAAGGAGAACAACAGAACTTTGAAAATGCTAATCTCATTCCTTCCTGAGAAGTTTACTGGGATGCTGCTTTTACACTACAAGATCAGGTGATAATTTCACCTGATACTAAACACCAACGCAGACTTCTAGTGATTTTCCACTAAAAGGAGGGGGAGGTCAAGACTGGGAAACAAAAGGTTTCCACCTTATGTAAATTCTATTTAAGGCTGGGGAGTAAGTTGATCTTGGGTCACTCTTCATGGACTCCCCACCCAGGATGACTGCTGGAAACACCTAAGGAATAAGGTCAAAGGGAAAGTGGAGGAGTACTGAACCCAGGCTGGAAAAGGGATCTGGTCTGTGAATAAGATACCTGAAGATTTAAGCTGCAAGCGGGGTAGCTAACCTTCAAGAATTCCTGCAACCTGCTCAAAATCAACATTTAGGGTGAGAAATGACTACTTGAAACAGTTTCTTTATGATCTTAAGCTTAGTATGCGTGTTTTGTTTTATTTGCTTAGTAATGTGCTTTGTTCTGTTTGCTGTCCCTTATCACTTAAAATTTACCTTTTAATAAACTTATTTTTTGTTTATAACATAACCCAGTTTGTGTAATTCATATCTGGTGGGTGGGGTGGGCAAGAAGCTGTGCATATCTCTCTCCACATTGAGGGAGAGGGCGACATTTATGAGCTTGTGCTGCGCAGACTTTTCTATACAGCGCAAGACAACATTATTTTAGGTTTATTCCCCAAAGGGGGTGTGCACGTGAGTGGTGGGTGAATCTCAGAGTTGACTTCAGTCTGTCTGCAGCTGGGTGCGGCCTTATGTGGGTATGGGTGTGCGCTAAAGAAGGCTTGAGGACCTGGCACAGCAAAGACAGGGTAAGGAAGCCCAGGTTGGTGGAACGGGCAGGCTCAGTGATACCCCAGCACATCAGGTGGCATCCCGGATGGTGGGGGTCTAATCCATTACAGATGGAAAGTTGGATTAAGTTCCCACCTCTGCTTCCATGTTGGACAAGCCATTTAATTTCTCAGTGCCTCAGTTTCTACTGGTTTCAGAGTAGCAGCCGTGTTAGTCTGTATTCGCAAAAAGAAAAGGAGTACTTGTGGCACTCGGAATAATGCTGTACTACCTTACCCAGCGATGCCAATTCCACACGTTCAAAAATCATGAGTCAAGCCCCAACATGGCATAAGTTTGTCTTAAATATAATGAGATTTTTAAAATAAAAAAATGGGTTTCTTTTTATTTGCTGTCTGTTTTTTAGCCTCTTCTGGTCACATTTCAAGCTTTGTTCCCCCTGCAATCATGAAAGCTGGAAACATACTTTTGTTTTTTAAATGAAAGCTGGGATTCTCGCACAATCACCTGCCTCCAGGAGCTGGGTTTTAAAGTAAAACACCAAATATCACAAGACTGATAATAAAACTGCAAGAGCTGGGAACAATTCATTGTTGAGGGAGAGAGATACTGTGATGATGGAGGCCACACAGGTAGATTCATAACTTATTTAGTGTTGTCGGCACCAGATCTATTTCTGCCATCAGAATAACTTCATAGCCGCAGTTCCAGGAATAGAATTTTTGCTACTCTTGTGGAGCACACTGGGACTTGGTGTTATACCACAACTTGAAAAATTTCTCAGTGACAAGGTGGTTGGACTTTGGCAAGGACAATGGGGTAAAGATCCCTGCTCCTACCAAAAAATGCCATGAGATCTTCAACAACTGTGAATGGTCTTTTTTTCACTCTGATCTGAAGGATGACAGGCAGGATTCTTATCCGATGTATATCCAGAGTGAAGTCAATTGGGACCAGAATCTGGCTAATGACCTCTCGCAGCATAGGGCACCCATAACACCATGGGAGAGAGAACACCACCACCTACTGAATCTCCAGTACCACATCTCCTCAACCCTTGGAGGCCACCAAGGAACACCAGTTCCAGTACTGTGCTAGGCCAGCCTAGCTTTGCTTGTGAGATGTCATAGGCGACCAGCACAAGGCGGTACTGCTGCAAGGCTTATAAACCCAGCAGCAAGGATATTATGGGATTATTAGAATGATTATTTATTTCTTATGTGGCAGCTGGCATGGCGACAGCTCTTGGCAAAACAGGTGAAGATGAAATTGCTACCATGAGGACCTGGTAAGACAAGAACAACAGGAGAGGACAGCTGGGGAAGAAGGGTGTGAGATGGAGTCGCGTGGGAGACTGGTGGCATAAGTGTTACAATTTGTTTAATTGTTAACTGCAATATTCATAAATGGACCCAGGGCCAGATCCTCAGAGGATGGAGCCACATTGGCTTATGCCAGCAGGCCTATCATTTATCTTCTAGAGCCTCCTTGAGGATGCGGGTTTTGAGAAGGAACATGAACGCCTGGAGCCCAGGATCAGGAAGGGCATGCCAGGCATAAGGGGAAGCGTGAACAGCAGTCACAGCATCAGATGTCCCACCCACATTTAAACAAAAGCCCATTTAGCAAGGTTGGAAGGGGGCATAAACCAGCGGTGGATAGTAACCATGGCCCTGCTGGCCTCAGGTGGAAAAAAATAGTGCAATGACTCTAACATGAGCACTGGCTGGCCTTTTGCAGTCCTATGAAATCCCGGGGGCAGTCATTAACCCTTTCAGTGGAGCGGGGAGGCTAAAATTAGTAAAGGGACAGGAATATGCAGTATATAGGGAAGGGGAGATTTTCAGAGGCACAGAAGGCGGCTAGGCGCCCACCTCCCATTGAAAGCCAGTAAGATCTGGGCTGTACGCTTTGTGCCTTTGATAGCCTCCCCCTTATTTATTTTTTGCAGTAATGTCTGTCTGTCTTTGGTAATTGTATGGCCCCCATTACCGTAACATCATCAAACTGCTTAGCCCATGGTCTCTGGTTCATAGAATCATAGAATCTTATAATATTTTAAGGTTTGGAATGGACCTCAGGAGGTCATCTAGTCCAACCCCCTGCTCAAAGCAGGACCAATCCACAACTAAATCATCCCAGCCAGGGCTTTGTCAAGCCAGGCCTTAAAAATATCTAAGGAAGGAGATTCCACCACCTCCCTAGATAACGCATTCCAGTGTTTCACCACCCTCCTAGTGAAAAAGTTTTTCCTAATATCCAACCTAAACCTCCCCCACTGCAACTTGAGACCATTACTCCTTGTTCTGTTATCCGCTACCACTGAGAACAGTCTAGATCCATCCTCTTTGGAACCCCCTTTCAGGTAGTTGAAAGCAGCTATCAAATCCACCCTCATTCTTCTCTTCTGAAGACTAAATATCCCCAGTTCCCTCAGCCTCTCCTCATAAGTCATGTGTTCCAGTCCCCTAATCATTTTCGTTGCCCTCCGCTGGACCTTTTCCAATTTTTCCACATCCTTCTTGTAGTGTGGGGCCCAAAACTGGACACAGTACTCCAGATGAGGCCTTACCGATGTTGAATAGAGGGGAACGATCATGTCCCTCGATCTGCTGGCAATGCCCCTACGCATACATCCCAAAATGCCATTGGCCTTCTTGGCAACAAGGGCACACTGTTGACTCATATCCAGCTTCTCATCCACTGTAACCCCTAGGTCCTTTTCTGAAGAACTGCTGCCGAGCCATTCGGTCCCTAGTCTGTAGCTGTGCGTGGGGTTCTTCCATCCTAAGTGCAGGACTCTGCACTTGTCCTTGTTGAACCTCATCAGATTTCTTTTGGCCCAATCCTCTAATTTGTCTAGGGCCCTCTGTATCCTATCCCTACCCTCCAGCGTATCTACCTCTCCTCCCAGTTTAGTGTCATCTGCAAACTTGCTGAGGGTGCAATCCACACCATCCTCCAGATCATTTATGAAGATATTGAACAAAACCGGCCTGAGGACCGACCCTTGGGGCACTCCACTTGATACCGGCTGCCAACTAGACATGGAGCCATTTGTCCTCCCATCACGCCTCTCTTTTTTGTTTTCTCTTGCTGAGTTAAGCCTACTTCACCATTGTCCTTGGCGGCAGGACCTGTCCATTTCCGCTGTCCCTATGGCTCTACTGATAATTTGAATAAGTGGGACAGAGCCTGAACAGAAGCATCGGGACTGGGAAAGATTCCTAGAGTAACCACTTGGGATTTAGGGTGGGTGAGCGGGTGTCGGACTTGCACCCCTGGAGACAGAGCGGTAGTACAAGCTTCCTCCGTCAGGCAGCCACCACCAGTCAGGGAGAGTCTCCCTGTTCAGCTGGGGCCCAAGAATCCACAGATGAGTATCCAGGGTAACTCAGGAAGCCAGTGGAATGACAGCACTAGAACTGGTATGAGAGGAAGCCTGGCCCCCCTCTCTGAGAATGGTGCCAGCTGTGATTGTAGAGTGACGCATCTGCCCACTCGGAATGGATCTGAGATTAACTCATTTCATCGCTGGCTATTGAGGAAGCCTCCATCTGTGACTTCAAAACCCTGACCTGGGGCAGAAATTCCCTTCCTCTGATCTCCCTACAGTGTCTGTCCTTAAGGAGCAGTTCCCATCAACGGCTGTACTGTCACAGAAATGACTTGGCAGACAGCTGTGTCCAGAGCTGAAGACAAGGATGCACAATGGACGTCAAGGTCAGTTTTTATTGGCAGCAGAGCCTTTGGGGAAAGTGGACTATTGCTCTTTAGAACACGCTATGCAGGGCAGCAGAAGGGTATAAGAATAACAATTTAAAAATAGCGGCTTCAAAAAAATCAGTTTGCTTCCACAACAGGAAATAAAGAGGGAAAAATATGAAAGTAAGGGCTTCAAAACAGAATGTGTTACGGCCTGGGATGTCCATAGATAAGAGCAAAAACTAATGAAATGGCCAGCTGAAAAAACAGTTCAGCAGGAGGAGAAAATGACTAACCTCAAGGGATTGTGATTGCATCGTGCGGAAGAAGAGAGGAACTGCCCCACACCTGTTTACCTTAATACCTCTGCTATTGCTGGGGATGGGATGGCTCTGGGAAAGGTGAGGGGCTATGAAGCCTTTCGCTTTGGCATGAAGAGTTAGGGTTTTATGTAGGACAGCCTGGTTTCTAATGTCCATGGGGCAGGCTGGCTTGCCCCTTAAGGGAGAGAGGCCTGGGGCTGCTGGCCCTGGTTACTGAGAAGGCACACCTGAGCAAGGATCAGTTGATTCCCCTGTGAAGAGCAGCAGGAGGCTGCAGAGAGTGGGGGCGGGGGGGGGGGATGCTCAGGGAGACCAGAGTAAAGCATAGAAGAGGCTCCAGCAGAGAAACCTGGGACTTGGACATAAGACAACAGGCAGGAAAGGCCTGGGCATGGCGATATAAGAGGGTGAACGGCGGGACTTGAGAGCTTTAATTTTGAATGTTTGTTAATTTAATAAACCAGCGCCTCAGAAGGGCCATGAATGGACAACAGGGTTTGTGAGTTATTCAAGACGTCCCTTGGAGGGGGAAACCGACGTAGGGGCTGGAGGCCATACTAGGACAGTCCACATCTGCCTTCTCACCAATGATGCTGAGGACTAAACAGATGCTGACAACAGATGTGCAGCTAGTGTGCTCAGAGACCTGCTTAACATGCTGATCAGTGTTGTTTCCAGGTGCTCCCCCTATCTTTTGTGTCCTGTAGAGTCTTGTCTTAGTAAGCTCTTTGGGGCAGGGACTGTCCCTTTGTTCTGTGTTTGTACAGCGCCTAGCATAATGGGGTCCCAGTCTGTGACTGAGACTTCTAGGTGCTACCACAATAAAATTAACTGCTTGGCGAAAATACAGACAATAAGGGAACTAGATGGCTCAGGTGTAACAGGGCCATCCGAGAGCTGGTCTACACTGAAAAGTTAGATTGACCCAACTGCACCACTCAGGGGTAGTTAATTCTACCTCACCAGTGTAGCCAGCACAAGGTCGATGGAAGAATTCTTCCATGGACCAAGCTACCACCTCTCGGGGAGGTGGATTAACATCAGCAGCGCGAGAACCCCTCCCGTCACTGTAGTGAACATCTACCCTGAAGAGCCGCTGTAGCATTTTAAGTGTAGACAGAGGCAGAGACTCTCACATCTGGGGGCTCGTCTACACTTAAAACACTGCAGTGTAAATGCTACCTACGGTGAGGGGAGGGGTTCGCCTATTGGAATAGGTCCTCCACCTTCCTGAACTCGTGCTCCAACACGGGGACTTAGGTCAGCTGAACTTCATGGTTCAGGGATGTGGATTTTTCACACCCCTGACAACACAGTTCAGCCGACCTCCTTTTCTAGTGTAGACCAGGCCTCAGGCAGAGGTGAAAGTAATCTGTTATGTCCAGTACGGCGTACAGCCAAGAGCCGGTACACAGCCGACCATACCGGCAGGGGGCTGCTTCCCCAGGCCGGCAATTTAAAAGGGCCCTGGGCTCTGGGCAGCAGCCGGAGCCCCTGGCTCTTTAAATCGCCACCAGAGGCCTGGGGCTGCCGCAGCTACCGCTACCATGGGGCTCCGTCAGTGATTTAAAGGGCCCAGGGCTCCGAGCCGCCGCTACCTCAGCTGGAGCCCCAGGCCCTTTAAATCTTGATTTTTAAAGGGCCTGGGGATTTAAAGGCCCCACCTCTTCCGGTTGAGGCCCTGCCCCGTTCTGGTTGAGGCCATGCCCCCTGCTCAGGACCCCGGCCCTGCGTGCCGGTAAGTCCTTTAAGTTACTTTCCCCCCGATGCCAGGGTTGGTAGTGCTCAACATTTCGTGCTGTCTGACGGTGGTTCTGTCTTGCATGAAGTGTGGAGAATTAGCATATTGCTAAAGCTGGCCTCTTTATGCCGGGTTGGAGGGGTATGGCCAACACAGCGTGTGGGGGAAGCTTGCAGAGCTGCTGCCCGTGCTGTAACCCTTCTGTGTAGGAAAAAACAATACTTAGCACTTTCACTTAGCTCCAAGCACCTTCGAAAGGCCTCTCATGTACACCAGCGTGACTCCAGTGATGTCACGGGAGTTACTCCTGATTTACACATGCATAACTGAGTTCAGGCCCTTTGTCTCCACTTTATGCATGGGTTAACTGAAACACAGGAAAAGGTTCAAAGGCTGCACCTTTAATCAGAGTGAATGATATTCATGCACAGACAGGGTAGAAGGAATCCAGAAAATAAGACATGCAGCACAATAAATAGATAAATATGCCCCCGCCCAATCAATTTTCCTTTAAGGAGGCGGCTGCCCTCGCTCACCCGGAACTGGAGCGTGTTAAATGACTAATGAAATAACTGTCTCCTGACAGGTTTAAGTTTTTTCATTTCCTGCAATTGTCTGCAGTTCCTGTTTGGGGAGCATTCACACTCCCACAATGCTGCCCTGCAACCAACTGTATCAGTGACTCACTTCCTCTCCCAGCGGAGGCATTGCCCTGCCTCTGGAATGGCTATCCTTCAGTCCCACACTGCATTAACCTTCCCTCCAGTTCAGCCCTCCAAACCCCACTTGCCTCAGCCGGCTGTAGAGGGCACTAGCGCATAAGCAAGAATTTTCAACAGCCCCAAAGCCAAGTTCTTTCCTCCCTTGAAAGACGCTGGGGGGGAGAAACAATGTAGCACAGGCTCCAGGTTGTCTCCCAGCCGGGAGTAGTTTTGGGGGGACCCTGAACCGTGTTCTGAAACCATGTGGCAATGGTGATGTTTTGCTGGGGGGTTGTGGTACCACTTAACAGAGACTGTGCCACTGTGCTGTGCAAGATCGGAGGGGGATTAGTCGGAGATGCCCTTACAAACCTAATGATAATGATGAACAAATGTATACTAGCCAATGCTATTTCTCATATAAGAAGGCTGGGAGAAGATGCAGACTCAAACAATGTGGTGGGGTAGCTGGCTGCATGATATTTTGCCACATCTGTCTAAAGTAGCACCACTTAACAGTCCTACAAGGGAGCAGACAAAGCTTAAGCTACTGCACATGGTCTCTGGCCTTTGTTTCCCTGTAGGAAGACTGGCTCCGTGTTCCTGCCAGTGGTATCCGTGTGGACCATGCTTTGAGGAGCTTACTGTTTGTTTCAATGGCATAGCAATAGCAACAGGGGCAGAGCGTGGAAGGGCTGACATAATGTGCATATTTATTATTTCTTTAGATTTAACACAGCAGAAAACAAAAGCCCCCCCAAAAAGCTCACAGCAGCCTAACAACTGACCTGGGGTAAAATTTTCCAAAGAGATTGAAGAGCCTGTGTCCCCCACTCATTTTCAGTAAGACTGAAGCGAACTCTAGGAAAGGTTTGCAATTATAGCTGAATTGGCTAACCTGCCTAGTGTAGACACAGCTTATACCAGCAAGAGTGCTCCTCGCAGCTTAGCTTATATTAGTTCCCGAATGAAATAAGCTGTGCTAGCAAAAGCACGCTTGCCTACACTAAGTCTTTTGCTGATATATTAAAAAAAAAATCACACCCATAAGCAATATTACTAGACTGGCAAAAGTTTTAAGGGTAGACCTGGCCTGACTTTTGATACTGGGACTTAGACTCCTAAGTCACATAGGTGCTTTTGAAAATTTTACCCTTGGCCTAGTCTGCATTAGAAATGTTAAACAGTGTAAGTACTGGTCAGGTAGGAGGTTGATTTTTTTTTTTTTAACTGATCTAGATATAAGCCCTAGCGTGGATGCAGTTATTCATGTAAAAAGATGCCATATACCAGTATAGCTTATTTTGCTTCTTGAACTGGAATGAGCTACACCAGCACAAGCACCTTTACACTTAGATAACTGAATCCACAATGACAGGTTTCAGAGTAACAGCCGTGTTAGTCTGTATTCGCAAAAAGAAAAGGAGTACTTGTGGCACCTAATTAGAGACTAACAAATTTATTTGAGCATAAGCTTTCGTGAGCTACAGCTCAGTTCATCGGATGCATACTGTGGAAAGTGTAGAAGGTCTTTTTATACACATAAAGCATGAAAAAATACCTCCCCCCACCCCACTCTCCTGCTGGTAATAGCTTATCTAAAGTGATCACTCTCCTTACAATGTGTATGATAATCAAGTTGGGCCATTTCCAGCACAAATCCAGGTTTTCTCACCCCCCCCCCCCCACAAACCCACTCTCCTGCTGGTAATAGCTTATCTAAAGTGACCACTCTCCTTACAATGTGTATGATAATCAAGGTGGGCCATTTCCAGCACAAATCCAGGTTTAACAAGAACCTCTGAGGAGGGGGTGGGGTAGGAAAAAACAAGGGGAAATAGGTTACAATCCACAATGGGGATTTTTTGCTGCCTTAAGTATACCAATGTAGTTAAAGCAGAAAAACTTTCTAATGCAATTAGTCTCTGCTTGTTCAACGAAAGTTTCTGAGCTTGCAACAGAACAATGTAGCTTTTCCTTTGCGTTCATCGATTTCCCAAGGTTTGGTTGCAGCAGAGCGGAGCACCTGATTAATCTCTCTAGCTCCACATCTTAATTTGTGCAGCCCTCACATCAATTGCTTTATTGACAATTAAACCTTTGGACTGTCAGAATTAACATAATGAGGATGGAAGGCCTATGACAAGCACTTACTTCAGCAGGTAACTAGATGGCAACAGACACACAAAACAGCGGAGTTCTTACAACCCTGGCTTCCTGTCACTGCCTCTAGTACAGTGGATGCCTCTGTACTTCTTACTGACCTACTAGTTGACTGACTTCTTACTGACCTACTAGTTCAGGGGGAGGGATAGCTGCTAAACCCAGGGTTTTGAGTTCAATCCTTGAGGGGGCCATTTGGGATCTGGGGCAAAAATTGGGGATTGGTCCTGCTTTGAGCAGGGGGTTGGACTAGATGACCTCCTGAGGTCCCTTCCAACCCTGATATTCTATGATTCTATGATGCTTTGCATACATTGGAGGGCAGAGTAGGCTAAAGGCTTGTAGAAAAACAGCCACTCAGGAAGTCTTTCGATCGACTTCACTAGGCATTGGACCAAGGCCATAGTGAACAGAAATTTAATCCAACACTCATGTGTGAGGTCCATGTTTTACCAAAGTTGGCTTCAAGGAAAATATTTCTACTGGTCTTTGCACTGCAATTGAAGAGGCAGGCTCAGCTATTGGGTGAGCATGGCTGTTTGACATTTGGTACATTTTTGCAGTCAGGATCCTTAAAACAGTGGTTCTCAACCACGGGTACATGTACCCCTGGAGATATGCAGAGGTCGTCAAGGAGGTACATCAACTCATCTAGATATTTGCCTGGTTTTACAACAGGCTACATAAAAAGCACTAGTGAAGTCAGTACTTAACTAAAATTTCATGCAGACAATGACTTCTTTACACTGCTCAATATACTATACACTGAAATGTAAGTACAATATATATATATTCCAATTGATTTATTTTATTATATGGTAAAAATGAGAAAGTCAGCCATTTTTCAGTAATAGTGTTGTGTGACACTTTTGTATTTTTCTGTCTGATTTTGTAAGCAAGTAGTTTTTAAGTGAGGTGAAACTTGGGGGTACACAAGACAAATCAGACTCCTGAAAGGGCTACTGTAGTCTGGAAAGGTTGAGAGCCACAGCCTTAAAGGATCTAAACCAGTGGTGGGCCACACGTGGCCTGTCAGGGTAACCCACTGGGAGGCCGCGAGACAGTTTGTTTACGTTTGCTCGGCCGCCCGCAGCTACTGGTGGCCACGGTTCGCCATTCCCAGCCCATGGGAGCCGCGGGAAGTGGCAGCCAGCACATCCCTGCAGCCCCCATGGATACTATGGGAGGATACGATAATGCAGAGCTGGAAATTCTGTGGTTCTCGTGGGGTCTAGACAGTCCTAGATCTGCTGGGTTTAGAGCCGCCTTCTACAAAGACCTTGGCTCGCGTAGGTAGGGGAACTCAGGCTCACCCACTCCACTGGGTTCTAGCTCAGGGCCCTTGTTTGGAACAACTCGAATCAATCCTCCTCAGTCCCTTCCTGCTACCCCCAACCTCTGCTCTTCTGAAGGCTTCTCTAGCCTCTCACCCTGCTTCTGCCTCTTAGGAGTGTTAGCTTCTCAGCTGCTCACCAGTTTGCTAGAGGGATCCTCTCTCCAGCAGCTGCCTTTCTCCTCAGGAGCTCCCCCTCTGCCATCCTCAATCTGTTATCATGCCCAGATTCTTCCCTGCCTAATTAACTGCCTCCCAGTTACTCAGTGAGTTAGCTACGCCAAGGTGAGCCTGCAATGCCCCATTCCCCCTTGTGGAGCCTGATAGGGTAGGCTGGGCCCCTGACCTCTCCAGTTGCAAGCTGTCTGCGGGCAGGGATCTTTTTTTTCCATTCTGTATTTGCACAGCATCTAGAGCAATGGGCTCAAGGTCCATGACTGCAGCTGGGACACATTACGGTAGTACAAACAAGGATGATAAAATAGTCCGTAAATGGACGGATTGCCTCTCCCAAGGGTAACAAAGATCCGATTGTCTGTGGCTGTTTCTTGGGCTCAAGCCACAGCTACCAGCCCGTTAACACAACTTACTTGTTTTTGAGTAACCACTAGTTTACTTGTAAAAAGAACAAGGAGTACTTGTGGCACCTTAGAGACAGCCAGCACATCAGCTAAGCGACCAGTCACCTCCGCTTTGCATCCTCGTAATGATTTTTTTCCACAGCTTTCATAGATCAACATGCTCTGTTGAGTTAGATTTAACAAACTGCAGGCAGAAAAATACACAGGCACATGGGGCCCTTCCCGTAGCACCAATGTGGAACAAAAATGTTGGAAAACAACAGGTTTTGAAGCCCGCAGTATATACCTTTGGAAAACAAAAGCTCAGGAAAGGGGGAGAATTAAGGGCTTAGATGCTTACAAAACCAGCTGTAACTGATTAACTTTAATGCCCAATTAAACTTCCAAGGTAAGCAGTGATGCTGAGAAGACCATGTATAGTAATTGGAGAGGTAAACACTGTTTGCCATGGTGCCCACTGTGTCATATGTTCCCGAGCAGAGGTGCAAATCAGATTCAGTGAATACAGCACAAAACATCCCTGCGGACTAGAATGAATCCTCAGTACTCCGTGATATTTTAGGAGCTAGGATTCACTAGCTTGCTTTAAAGAGATGGGAGAAAAAAAAATGTATGCATAGCAAAAACTGATGCCCAGTTGATTAACCAACTTGAAAGACAATGTGGTGTAGGGGTTAGAGCATGAGATTAGGAGACCTGGCATCTAATCTAAACTCTGCCACTGATTTGATGTGTAGTTTTAGGCAAATCTCCTGGGTAATCTCTCTTTCCCAGTAAAAGAGGTACATTTGATTATCTATCCACTTCCAAGGGTCACTGGGAAGATTAATTAGTTAACTGTAAATTATTATAATTAGGATCTTCTGTAATATAAGCAGAAGATGCATTACACTAGGGACTGTATTAACACAAAGTCACAGACTATCCCAACACAATTATCTTCTAGATAGATACAACGAGCTTGCCCAACACCACCCTGCTGGGCACAGAACTCAGCTTTCCTGACTATCTGCCCAGTGTCCTATCCACTAGATTATGCAGCCCTCTCTCTGAAGGGCGTTGAAAATGTGAAGTGGTTGTAGGCCTTGTCTACCGTCAAGATTTTTTCACACTGGGGTAAACTGGACTGGCACTGATAAAGGCCCCATATTACAGTTAAGGCAACAAATGGATACAGACAGATGGGGGAGTACAAGAAACAATGAGACAATGTAAAGGGAAATAAGGACTACCCAAGGTATTACAGACAAGTCAGCTTAACTTCAGTACTTGGAAAGATAATGGAGTAAACAATAAAGTAATCCATTTGCAAACACCTAGAAGATAATAAGGTGATAAGTAACAGTCAGCATGGATTTGTCAAGAACAAATCGTGTCAAACCAACCTGATAGTTTTCTTTGACAGGGTATAAAGCCTTGTGGATAAGGGGGTAGTCATAGATGTGATATATCTTGATTTTATTAAGGCTTCTGATGCAGTCTTGCATGACTGTCTCATAAACAGACTGGGGAAATACAGCCTAGATGGAGCTATTGTAAGGTGGGTACATAACTCTTTGGGAACAGTTTTCCAACCAGTTATCAGAGGTTCACAGTAAAGCTAGAAGGGCATATCTGGTGGGGTTCTGCAGGGATCAGTTTTGGGTCTGGTTCTGTTCAGTATCTTCATAAATGATATAGATAATGGTATAGAGAGTACACTTAAAGTTTGCAGACAATACCAAGCGGGGTGGGGTTGCGAGTGCTTTGGAGGATACGATTAAAATTCAGAGTGGTCTGGACAAACTGGAGAAATAGTCTGAAATAAAAAGGGTGAAATTCAAGAAGGACAAATGCAAAGTATTTCACTTAGGAAGAAACAATCCATTGCACAAATACAAAATGGGAAATGACTGCCTAGGAAGGAGTACTGTAGAAAGGGATCGAGAGGGGCAGGTCATAGTGGATCACAAGCTAAATATGAGTCAGCAATGTAATACTGTTGCAAAAAATAGCAACCATTCTGGGATGTATTAGCAGGAATGTTGTAAGCAAGACATGAGAAGTAATTCTTCCGCTCTACTCTGTGCTGATTAGGCCTCAACTGGAGTATTGTGTCCAGTTCTGGGTGCCACATTTTAGGAGAGATGTGGATAAATTGGAGAAAGTCCACAGAAGAACAACAACAATTAAAGGTCTAGAACAATGGTTCTCAACCAGGGGTCTGAGCAGGTTTCAGAGGGTCCACCACAATAAACCAGAGAGCAGGGCTGGTGTTAGTCACTGGGGCCCAGGGAAGAAAGCCAAAGCCCGAGCCCCTCTGCCTGGGGCCGAAGCTGAAGCCTAAACCCTGCTGCATGGGGATGAATCCAACTTAGCTTTGCAGAGCCCCCTGTGCCGTAGGGCCTTGGACAACTGCCTTGCTTTCTATTCTCTAACATTGGCCCTGGCTTTTAATCCACTGGATATGCAGGGAAAACATTTTTTGTGGCATGGGGTGGCCATGGAGTTTTTATAGTGTGTTGCGGGGGGGGGCGGGGGGGGGGGGCTCGGAAAGAAAAAGGTTGAGAAAACACAACCTCTGAGGGAAGATTGAAAAAATTGGGTTTATTTAGTCTGGAGAAGGGGACACGGTAACAGTTTTCAAGTACATAAAAGGTTGTTACAAGGATGAGGGAGAAAAATTGTTCTCCTTAACCTCTGAGGATAGGACAAGAAGCAATGGGCTTAAACTGAAGCAAGGGCAGTTTAGGCTGGATATTAGGAAAAGCTTCAAGTGTCAGAGTGGTGAAGCACTGGAATAAATTGCCCAGGGAGGTTGTGGAATCTCCATCGTTGGAGATTTTTAAGAGCAGGTTAGACTAACACCTTTCTGCCGCCTCCGCTGCTTCCAGTTTCCAGTCTTTTGTAGAAGCCCTGCCTGGTCTAGATAATACTTAGTCCTGCCATGAGTGCAGGGGACTGGACTAGATGACCTCTCGAGGTCCCTTCCAGTCCTATGATTTTATGATCAATATTGGTCAGCGTGATGGCAGAAGACCAGTGCCTGTTACAGTGCATCTTTGATCTACAGGTATTCATCAGTTCTCAATTTATCACCGACGCTGCTAACAAGGTAACCTAATTCATGTTATGTAACATGTACCGTGTTACAGATGCACATGGGAATGGAGTTTGGTGTGTGCTATGCTTCTCCACTATTCACAAGTTTCTACTGTACATGCTCAGCATGAACGCCGTATTTGAGATGAAGAAGAGCATTTGTTGGTCTCCCTGGGAGCACTATTTGCACATCTCTGCAATGCGGTACATCATCTCTGCCTCACGAAACAGCAGCTGGCCATGCAGAAGACAGACTCCTGGTCTATGCAGTCTTGGTGCTGGGATAACTTTGTAGGTTTTCAGCTTCCTCTTCACCACCAATATAGTTATATTGGCCCAATCCCTAGCGAGGACAGTTATACCGGGCCTTCCCCCAGTTTAGCTTATTCCCTTTCTGTACCAGAATAAACTATCCTGATATCAAACTGTGCCCATACTTGGAAGGGGTGTTGTACTGCTTTAAATATCAGTGTAGTTAAGGTGGTACAACTTTGTGCCAAGTCCTCAGACATTTGAAAGTGTAGTACACAAGACAAAATCCTAACCATTGAGCAGCTACACATATGACACAATAATGATAAAAATGGCCATTGTACACCTGCCCCGTCAATCTCCACTTTCTCATGTGCAATGGCCATAGGTCACACAGACATTTTCTGTCACCTGGATTCTCCCCTCACTCTGTTTGACTCACAACAATCTTCTTCCCTCACCTGACTGCTGCCATTAGCCAATGATCCAGGGACACGGTTGTTCACATGAGCACGAGACCACTCACCACTGGCTTCTCACTCTCTCAAGCAGCTGAATATTGCAAAGATTGTTGGGTCTAAGAGCCAGGATATCCTGGTTCAGTGAACAGGGTAGAAAAGCAGTCAATATACCTGCTTTTATTTCTGGCCTTACCATTGATTCACTGCGTGACTACAGCCAAGTCACTCACACACTCTATGTGCCTGTTTTCCCCATCTGGGAAAGTGGGAATAATGCTACTTATTGACCTTTGTAAAGTGCTTTCAGATCCATATTAGCAAAGTAATGCGGCACAGTGATCCAGAGGTGTGGGTATGGCGCGGGGGCTCAAGAGACCTGGGTTGGAGTCCTGGGACTACTGCTGGTTGGTAGGGTGATATTAGGCACATCTCCTACCGATATGCTGTCTTAGACTCCCAGCTATTTGGTGCACAAACTCTTACTCTACGTTTGTACAGCCCTAGCATAATGGGGTCCTGACCTTGATTAGGGCCTCTAAGCATTACTGAAGTATAAATAACACACCATCTGAACTACTGACGATTCAGGGTTGAGGTGTTTTGACCAGCCCATGAGAACTACAGTTACCAAGGATATGTGTGTCCCACAGCACAAGCAATTTCCAGCTCCTCTCATATTGCAAGGCTGCCTGTTTATTTCTCTAGCAATGGTTGACCTTTGGTTCAGCCGATACCTAAAACACATTGTGTGAAGACAAGGAGTTCACAGCACTGAAATATGTAATTATGGGAATACGCCCAAGTGTCTAACAGAACAGACTGAGTTCATTCCTGCTGACTTGTCGTGGTTTTCAGACATTGAAACGGACGGGTCTTGAAATGTGAATTCTCTGCAGATGGCAAAACTCAGTTCTGATAGTATGGGGGTAATCATACTGCCTTTGTCCCACCTGTTACCTGGCTTGTGTATTTAGATTGTAAACTCTTTGTAGCAGAGACTGTCTCATGCTATATGGTTGTACAGTGCCAAGAACAACAGGATCCTGATCTTAACTGAGCTTCCTAGGAGCTACTATAGATAGTGACTATCCTTCATGTTCCATGCTTGACTAGTATAGACTGGAAGCTCTTCAGAGCAAAGGACTCTGGTTAAAATTTTCTGTGTGACTTTGGAGCTTAAGTCCCATTTTCAAAAGTGACTGAGGCATTTAGGAGAAATGACTTTTAGAATGGTCTTTCAGTGAGACTTAAGCTACACCTAAAATGTTGGTCACTCAGGGCTGTGAAGAATTTCACACCCTGTGCAATGTCCATGCCTCCTGGCTCTCCCTGTTCCTCTGGGTTTGTCAGTCTCTTCACTCCCTCCTCCCAGGGAGTAATTTTAGGCAACTCATCTCTTGCAGCCCCAAACCCCCACCCCAACACACCTCCCTTTTCCCAGGGAGGGACTGTAGACACCTTCCTGCAGCCCTCGCTGCTTCCAGTTTCCAGTCTTTTGTAGAAGCCCTGCTGTCCCTCACAGGTGAGCTTCTCTGTAATTAGCTGATTGGGCCCATTCAGGCCTAATTCAGCTCTTGCAGGGCCAGTGTGGGGAACCACACCCTATAACACACCGTCCCCCTCAAGACTTCTACCTATGTGTGTGTGTGTGGGGTGGGGGGGCAGGTATCACCTCCCCAGTCTCTCACGTAGCTGAATGCGCAGTCCCTCTCCTGCTTTAGCTCACCCGCCATGAAGAGTAATTTTCCCTAGTGTATCAATTTTTTCCACTGGAATTCCAGGTCTTGCACAGGCTCTTCCAAGGCTGGCTCTGCAGCTACTAGTTTCTCCATCAGCTGATCCACAGAGTCCTCCAGCCCCCTTGCTTCCAGAGTCTGAATCCCTACTCTTTTGTGGTTTATCTCAGTGTCAGACCCCTCAGGGAGAAAGCAATGAATGCAGGGGCTCTCTTCTCCGCTCAGTTTCACCTCAAATTTCTTTACCTGCCTCTTGGGCTTCTCCACCATTCTTACAGGTTCCTTACGAGCCCTGGCTCTTCTTTTCTCTGCTGCTCCAGACCTTTCCCTGTGGGGGCAATGCCTCTTTATATGGCCCTTTTCGCCACACCGAAAGCCGGTCCTCCTCCAACTGAATCGCTTATTGAGTGGGGCTCTCTGGGCCCTTGTCTCCTGAGAAGGCTCTTTGCTTCCCTCTAAATAGGGGCACTCCCTCTTCAGGTGCCCCCCGCTCCTACAGCCCCAACACCTGTGGCCTCCTGGTGCCAGAGCGCCTTTCCCATTCCTGGTCCTTATGACAACTCCTGCTTCTTTCCTGCAGGATTCTGTACAGCGGCTGCTGTTGGCCAGCTACTGGCACCACATAGTCTTGGAAATATGCTTCAGCTTCCCACCGTCTCTGCTGGTTCTCTAATATCGGTCCCCGTGTAGCAGGGGCCTGCCCCGTTGCTTCTGAGCTCCCTTCTGTGGGAGCAGCAATTCTGGCATCCACCCTAGTCGGGTTCAACTTCCCTCGGCAAAGAAAGTCTGTACCGTGGGGGTTTCCATTTTCACCTTCCCTTAGGGGTTCTTTTCTCTGTTATGGTCCCTTGCCATGAAGTACAACGACCTTACAGTTTCCCTCTGCCCCTCACCTTGGGGTTCCTGTCAGGCACAGTGCATCGCCGAGCCCTTGTGTCAGACATGACCGTCCAGCACTGCCTGCATTCACCACCACTTGTGACAGGTTGCTCTACTCACCGCTGAATGGCACCGCCTCCTAGCGGTTCTGGGGATTGGCTCCATGCGGCCAACGCTCCTTCCAGCAGTTTACAGACGGTTTCTCCTCTGCAGCCTGCTCTCTCGCTCTCAGGCACCACAGCTGTCCTCTTTGTGACTCAGCCCTCTGGCCAGGTTGCTTGTGGTTTTCCCTTCGGTGGTGGGAGGGGATGTACCAAAGTTCCTGCTCTCCTGCAATCTCAGGCAGTCTTCTGCTTCACTGCCTCACAGGACCACTCCCAAAGTGGCTGGCAGGGGAACCTGGGTCCATCCTCTACTCTGGGTTCCAGCTCAGGGGCCCTACATAACAGCCACAGCCAAGGTCCATTACCTGCACCTTTCTGCCTTTCTCTGAGCCACGTCCATGCCTCCTGGCCCTCCCGACTCCTCTGGGTTCATCAGTCTCTTCACTCCCTCCCTTTAGGCAACTCATCTCTGCAGTCTCCAAACGCTCCCTCCCTTCTCCCAAGAAAGGGCGACCAAGTCCTTCCCTGCAGCCTCCTCTGAATCCAGTTTCCAGTCTTTTGTAGAAGCCCTACCTGTCCCTCACAGGTGAACGTCTCTCCAATTAGCTGCCTCCAGCCTAATTAATTGATTGGTCCCACCTGGCCTAATTCAGCTCTGGCAGGGCCAGTGTGGGGAGCAGACCCCATCACAGAGTATTACACAGTTGGGTAAATAAAGGCACCGAGGAGTGATTTGTTCAAGGTTGTGTTCGGGTCTCATCTACACTAGACTATCCCTAAGATTTCCCACCTTTGCTATCACAGGTCCCCCTCTACTGGTAAAGGCGATGGTGGCAATGCTAGCGTAGAGCATTTTAAAAGCTATTGTCTAATTCAGCTCAGGGCAGGCCTTAGGGACACAATCACCAGGGAGTCACAACAGTGGGAAAATATGTGGGGCTGAGGGGAAAGTCTGGTCTTGTGTCAGCAGCAATGCTAGGGATAGAGCCCAAGAGTCCTGATCTCCAGTTATTTTTTTATAGGATAGTAAACCTCAGCCAAGATCAGGGCTCCATGGAGCTAGGCCCTGCACATATACATAGTGAGACACAGTCCTTAAATTGCAATGAAAGAGGTGCTGGGGCTCAAGCAATATTTTTTATTTTCATAGCTGATGCACCAAGCCCAGAGGTGGTGGAGCTATGAACAGCCAAGCCTAGAGATGCTGGGACTCAGGCCTGGCAAGCCCTGGCATAAATTAAGCACTGCTGAGACAGTCCCTGCCCAAAGAGCTTATCATTTAAGCAGACAAAATAAAGGAAGCATTATCCCCCTGACACAAGTGAGAAACCCCGGGATTTGCCCAGGGTCCAACAGGAAATCCGGAACTGAACCCAGATTGTCCCAGTGACTGCGCCTCAAGGGGAGGAAAGATGAGCCTCTAGTTGTTCCTGAACCGTTGATCACGCTAACCTGTAGCAAAAGTAACAGGAACATGCACTCCCAGCAAACTCTGAGCTGCAGAAATGGACTCCTATTTTTTAATGCAGTCCTAGAGCATTTGATATTTTGCCACCAAAAACAAACAAACAAAAAAGAGTTTTCAGAATGTCTCCCTAAACCTTCCAGGGCGTAGCAACCTATTCTGGCTAGAGCAAGAAGAAAACTTCCCAAGTGGAATTTGTTGATTTAAAGGCACTGTCTTCAGTTTTTATCTAATTCAACTTTCCCATGGGAAAGAAACACAAAATGCAGCTTCGTGCCAGCATCCCCCTCTCCTCCCCTCTCCTCGAACCCCACCATAATCAGCTCCACAAGGGAAAGTGGAGGGGTGGGAGGAAGGGAACCCATCAGAGCAAGAAATAAACAGCAAATTGCACCGAGCAGTTGTCACATTCTGCGTGATGGACATGCTATGCTGCATGGTTTATTAACCTATTTGGCACACCATCTCGCATGCCTGTCCAACAATCCGTACCAAAAGAAATCAGTGGTTTCTGAGATTTGTACACCCTCTCCCCTATCCAACAATTTGCCCACAATAGCTTAGGGTTGAATTTTGACTTATTGTGTAAAGAGGGTCAATTGCAAATATGTTGCACCAATAGAATGTTAATGCCCCTAAACCAAGGAAGCCAGGAAAACTCAAATGTAATGTGACTTGTTCCTTCTAACCTTTTGGGTCTTCATGGAGACTGTACATTCCAGACACTGAGTAAAATGTGTCCCTGGGCCTGTGGTTCAGTACCCTTAAAAGTGACAGAGCAATAATTAGAGCCAGGCAGTGTGGAGGGGTGTGTGTAAGTGATTGAGGGCTGGACCTGCCAGCAGTGTGAGTCCCCGCAGCGCCTTGTAAAATGCACCACTATTCTCAGGCCTGGCCTACTAGAAGAGCTAAATTGGTCCTTATACCAATCTATTTACATAAGTGCAGATCTCTACTGTAGAGGCACTGAAACCAGCTGACTGACTTAGCATAATGTGGTCAATGCTTACATGATGGAGGCCATGGAAGTAGATAGATACATAGCCATATTGCCAATCCCCCATGCTCAGAAATTAGGATTCCCCAAAACCATGCAATAATTTAAAAAACCCAATACTACTTCTTATTTACCGTCTGATTTTTGAACTTTGGGGTGCATTAAGGTCACATGTTTAAGCTTTACTTCACAACCATGAGGGGTAGGACAAATTAAAAACT
The DNA here is from genome assembly GCF_015237465.2 of Chelonia mydas. Classification (NCBI taxonomy): domain Eukaryota; kingdom Metazoa; phylum Chordata; order Testudines; family Cheloniidae; genus Chelonia; species Chelonia mydas. The sequence continues at coordinate 9,363,622 of NC_051257.2, forward strand.
AATAAATTAAAAACAAAAACAAAAGCTGAGAATGTCACAACTCACATGACTCCCGCCACTGGGGATTTAAGAAATGCATCAACTATCACAAGACTTGTGATGAAATTACGAGAGATGACAACCCTGAAATAGTCACTTGTAGAGTGTTGGGGAAGTACCAGCTGTGAAAAGATTAAACAGAAAAAACAAGAAAGGAAGGAAGGAAATGGGGAGGCTGTTGTAGGACTGGTTACTCAGGGCCTAATTCATCCCAGGTGTCACCCCACTGAAGTCAATAGAGTGACATCAGGAATTAATTGAGCCCTGGCTCGCTAGAAGAGGGATGTGCTGGTATTACCTCATGACACTGGGGTGTTGTTATCAGAGACTTTGACAGGAGCCAGGATTCCAGTAAGAGTCACCAGGCATGGACAGAACAAACTTTCTCACAGTCTCTGATTGTTAGGAAGGCTGAAAATAAAACTACTTTCCCCCCAAACAAAACACAATGGTTTTCTTAGTGTTTTTTTTAAAAAAAAACACAAATAAGAAACCAGTCCCAGTTCACAGGAGTCAAACCAGCCCAGTTCCTCCTCCCTGAGCGTGATTTATCCTGTGACTTTGAGTTGAAAAACTGTTGCCTCTGACCAGTTCTCGGACCATCCAGTGCCCATTTTGCGTGTGTGTATTTCCCCGAAGATGCTCACTTTGTTTTAAAATAACTGCAGGTCTATTTCTGCTCTCTGACTGGATCCTTGCCAGTCCTGATGTTCCCATCCTGATTCTACCAAGACACAGTACCAAGAATTTAAAGAAAGCGAGAACTGATGTCACAGACCAGGAATCAGGAACTCCTGCCTCCTGTTACTAAAGTTCTGTGTAGCCCTGGGCAGGTTATTTAACCGCAATTCAGGAAGGATGTTGATAAATTGGAGAGGGCTTAGAGAAGAGCCAAGAGATTGGAAAATATGCCTTAGGCTATATCTACACGAGCACTTTTGCTGGTATAATTTATGTTGATCAGGGGTGTGAAAAAAACACCCCTCAGAACGATATAAGTTACACCAACAGAAGCATTGGTGTGGACACACTATGTCAGTGGGAGAGACTCTCCCACCGACAGAGCTACCACCGCTCAGTGGGGTGGTTTAATTATGTCAACAGGGGAGCTCTCTCCCATTAGCATAGACTGGCTAACGAGCAATCTTACAGTGGCACCGGTGAATCGATACAGCTGTGTCGCCGTAAACTCACTAGTGTAAACATGGCCTAAGACCCAAGGAGCTCAATCTATTTAGCTTAACGAAAAGAATGTTAAAGGGGAAGTTGTCAGTATTTAGACGGTAATCGTGCGGAGCACATATTTGATAATGGGCTCTGCAGTCTAGTACAGAAAGGTATAACAGCTAGTGTATTTAGAACTCAGTGACCAGCCTTCAAGTCCTGGCTTCCTAAATATGTGATTGGTCGAGGAATTGTCTCTGTTATCTTCAGTACATGGTTTTATTCTGGCTGCCAAGATAAACAAGTACCTTTTTTAAAAAGTCCTGATAATAATGGTAATATCCAGAATAAATAGAGCTGGCTGTATTTTAAAGAATCCTTACTGAGGTTACAGGGACAAACCATCCCGATGTGTAGAAAGAATAGTAAATATGGCAGGCGACCAGCTTGGCTTAACAGTGAAATCCTTGCTGATCTTAAACACAAAAAAGAAGCTTACAAGAAGTGGAAGATTGGACAAATGACCAGGCAAGAGTATAAAAATATTGCTCAGGCATGCAGGAGTGAAATCAGGAAGGCCAAATCACACCTGGAGTTGCAGCTATCAAGAGATGTTAAGAGTAACAAGAAGGGTTTCTTCAGGTATGTTAGCAACAAGAAGAAAGTCAAGGAAAGTGTGGGCCCCTTACTGAATGAGGGAGGCAACCTAGTGACAGAGGATGTGGAAAAAGCTAATGTACTCAATGCTTATTTTTGCCTCTGTCTTCACGAACAAGGTCAGCTCCCAGACTACTGCACTGGACAGCACAGCATGGGGAGGAGGTGACCAGCCCTCTGTGGAGAAAGAAGTGGTTCGGGACTATTTAGAAAAGCTGGACGAGCACAAGTCCATGGGGCCGGATGCGCTGCATCCGAGAGTGCTAAAGGAATTGGTGGATGTGATTGCAGAGCCATTGGCCATTATCTTTGAAAACTCATGGCGATCGGGGGAAGTCCCGGACAACTGAAAAAAGGCTAATGTAGTGCCCATCTTTAAAAAAGGGAAGAAGGAGGATCCTGGGAACTACAGGCCAGTCAGTCCCTGGAAAAATCATGGAGCAGTTCCTCAAGGAATCAATTCTGAAGCACTTAGAGGAGAGGAAAGTGATCAGGAACAGTCAGCATAGATTCACCAAGGGTGAGTCAAGCCTGACTAATCTGATTGCCTTCTATGATGAGATAACTGGCTCTGTGGATGAGGGGAAAGCAGTGGACGTGTTGTTCCTTGACTTTAGCAAAGCTTTTGACACGGTCTTCCACAGTATTCTTGCCAGCAAGTTAAAGAAGTATGGGCTGGATGAATAGACTATAAGGTGGATAGAAAGTTGGCTAGATTGTCGGGCTCAAAGGGTAGTGATCAATGGCTCCATGTCTAGTTGGCAGCCGCTATCAAGAGGAGTGCCCCAAGGGTCGGTCCTCGGGCTGGTTTTGTTCAATATCTTCTTAAATGATCTGGAGGATGGTGTGGATTGCACCCTCAGCAAGTTTGCAGATGACACTAAACTGGGAGGAGAGGTAGATACGCTGGAGGGTAGGGATAGGATACAGAGGTACCTAGACAAATTAGAGGATTGGGCCAAAAGAAATTTGATGAGGTTCAACAAGGACAAGTGCAGAGTTCTGCACTTAAGATGGAAGAATCCCATGCACCGCTACAGACTAGGGACCGAATGGCTCGGCAGCAGTTCTTCAGAAAAGGACCTAGGGGTTACAGTGGATGAGAAGCTGGATATGAGTCAACAGTGTGCCCTTGTTGCCAAGAAGGCCAATGGCATTTTGGGATATATAAGTAGGGGCATTGCCAGCAGATCGAGGGACGTGATCGTTCCCCTCTATTTGACATTGGTGAGGCCTCATCTGGAGTACTGTGTCCAGTTTTGGGCCCCACACTACAAGAAGGATGTGGAAAAATTGGAAAAGGTCCAGCGGAGGGCAACAAAAATGATTAGGGGACTGGAACACATGACTTATGAGGAGAGGCTGAGGGAACTGGGATTGTTTAGTCTGCGGAAGAGAAGAATGAGGGGGGATTTGATAGCTGCTTTCAATTACCTGAAAGGGGGTTCCAAAGAGGATGGATCTAGACTGTTCTCAGTGGTAGCGGATAACAGAACAAGGAGTAATGGTCTCAAGTTGCAGTGGGGGAGGTTTAGGTTGGATATTAGGAAAAACTTTTTCACTAGGAGGGTGGTGAAATACTGGAATGCGTTACCTAGGGTGGTGGTGGAATCTCCTTCCTTAGAAGTTTTTTAAGGTCAGGCTTGACAAAGCCCTGGCTGGGATGATTTAGTTGTGGATTGGTCCTGCTTTGAGCAGGGGATTGGACTAGATGACCTCCTGAGGTCCCTTCCAACCCTGATATTCTATGATATTCTAAACAGCGTTTAGATCATGTTACATTTTCAAAGCACTAGAGAAACATTCAAAATTGTGCTAATGTGGTAGTAATAATAATCATATTTTCTACTCTTGTTAGGTTTTGTAAAATTATTTTAAAAAAAGCTGGACATTTTGGACTTCAATAGGGTTCAGAACAATTAGTTCATTGTTCTCTTGGACACTTATCCTGCAAACCCTGATGCGTGTGTGTAACTTGATGTTCTGTGAGTAGTCTCAGAGGGGAATCACATATTACGTGCATAAGTCTTTGTAGGGTTGCAGTCTTGCTCTTTACAGGGATATAGAGGAAACAAATCTGTTTCCATTCACAGTAAGTGCTAGATGTTCCACACCAACTCCAGAGTATGCATCTCTTTGTGTCTTGCACTCATGGTGCTAGCCATTTAATTCATGGATGCACTAAGTGGCTTAAACACAGAAGGATGCAACCATCATAATCCAGAGTCTAAATATAGAATCAGAAATGTGGGGCTGGAAGGGACCTCAAAAATTATCTAGTCCAGCCCCCTGTGCTGAGGAAGGACCAAGTGTATGTAGGCATCCCTGACAGGTGTTTGTCCAATCTGTTCTTAAAATCCTCCAGTGATGGGGATTCCACAATGCTTAACTATCCTTATAATTAGAACATTTTTCCTAAGATCTAACCCAAATTTCCCTTGCTGCAGATTAAGCCCATTTAACTTCAGAAAGGGGATCTACACAAAAACGAGGACACTAGTTAAACAGGAATTATAAGGAAGAGTTACAAGGGTGAAATACCTTAAAATAAATGTATAACCCCAAACAATACTTAAAAAAGAGGACCCAAAAACGCCATCATGGTTAAATAGCAGAGTACAAGAGGCGGAAGGGGGAAAAAGGCATCCTTTAAAAATTGGAAGTCTAATCCTAGTGAGGAAAATTAGAAAGCATCATAAACTCTGGATTACTAACTGCTTAAAAGATAGGAAACCAAGGGTAGGAATAAATGGTCAGTTTTCACAATGGAGAGAGGTAAATAGTAGGTCCCACTCAAGGACCTGTACTGGGAACCGTGCTGTTCCACATATTCATAAATAATCTGGAAAAGGGAGTGAACAGTAAGGTGGCAAAGCTTGCAGATGATACAAAATTACTTGACAGTGAGAGCCAAAATCTTCACAGGTTGGGTGGCAAAATAGCGCATGACATTGAATGGTGATAAGTGCAAAGTAATACACATTGCAAAATGTGATCCCAGGCACACATACAAAAAGATGGGGTCTAAATGAGTTATTGCCACTCAAGAAAGAGATCTTGGAGTCATTGTGGGTAGTTCTCTGAAAACACCCGCTCAGGTTTTTTGACGGCTGCTGCCCATTACCAGAATGCTAGGAACCGTGAGGAAAGGGATAGATGATAAACCAGAAAATACCATAGTGCTGCGATGGAAACCCATGGCATGCTCGCACCTGGAATTTGGCGTGCAGTTCCGGTCGCACTGTCTCAAAAAAGATATACAGTATTAGAATTGGAAAAGTTGCAGAGAAGGGCAACAAAAATTATTAGGGGTACGGAACAGCTTCCAGACGAGGAGAGATTAAAAAGACTGGGACTGTTCACCGTAGAAAAGGCAACTAAGGGGCAGTATGAGGGAGGTCTATAAAATTATGAATGGTACAGAGAAAACCAATAGGGACGTGTTGTTTACCCCTTCACATAACATAAGAACTAGGGGCCAACCAATGAAATTAATAGGCAGCAGGTTTAAAACAAAAGGAAGTACTTCTTCTGTGGAACTGATTGCCACGGGATGTTGTGAAAGCCAAAAGTACAACTGGATTCAAAAAAGAATTGGATACGTTCATGGAGGATAGTCTCATTACTGGCTATTAGCAGAGATGGTCAGGGATGTAGCCCCATGCTCCACGAGGTCCTAAACCTCCAACTACCAGAAGCATATGGCACTAGCCACTGTTAGAAACAGGTTACTGAGCTAGATGGGCTTATGTTCTTATAAATATGTACAGCCCCAAGCACAAAGAGGCCCCAATCCTGATCAGGGCTTCTGAGTGCTACTATAATGGAAATAACAGATACTTAGTATTGCCAACCCCAAACTCTCCAAAATTGTGTTAGTGTTATACCAATAAAATAAAAACCAGCAGGATCTTATTGAAGGGGAAAAGGCAAAATGCCACATTCATTGTGAATACAGAAAGAATCATACTAAGCAGTTAGTTATAGCTATAACATTCCATTCAGTTTCATATTTATTCACACATTCATTCATACATACACACACAGGTTCTGCAAGGTTGTTATCATAGTTACCAGCCTTAGAGTTGCTCGTGCCAAGCCACTGGCCAGGTGGCCTGGACACGAGTAGGGAGCAAGGCCTTGTCAGATGCACATCTGACGCTCCTGGAAGTTGGTTTGCAGAATGAGACCCCAAAGTTCTCAGTTTCTAGAGTCCATTTTTATAGGAATTTATTCCTATGCCAGTCTATGGGAATTGCTTCATCATGCTGTTGCTGAATCAATCAGCAGATGGCACATTCCTGACGGCTCCGTGTTGTTCTTCGGTTCTCCCATCCTTGAGGCTGTCAGGTGGATTCCACTCTGCCCTCCGGGGGTCCTCTAGTTGTTTCCACTTGACGCCTTCTTCAGCCGATGGACACTGGATTCTTAGGCTGGCACTTCCGTGATCATTCATTTATTATCCACACCAAGCATCCATCCACATACATCCTCTATCTCTATTTTAATCACAATTGTTAACAAAGCGAGATAAATACAACAAAAGAGCGGGGAGTCTCTGTGTGAGTAAAAAGAAAAGGAGTACTTGTGGCACCTTAGAGACTAACAAATTGAGCTGTAGCTCATGAAAGCTTATGCTCAAATAAATTTGTTAGTCTCTAAGGTGCCACAAGTACTCCTTTTCTTTTTGCAAATACAGCCTAACACAGCTGCTACTCTGAAATCTGTGTGAGTAGTTGTTGTTACAAAGTATTGCTTTGAGAACAGACTCTGTCTTAGGATGTACTAACACAATTAGCAGCTTGCAAGTTTCACTCAGAGAGGGAGAGAAACAGTAAAAACAAGAGACCAAAAACCAAGAGACCTCTTAATTAGTAATATTCTGGAATTTAAACTATGGGGAATCAAACTCATTTGTGATTTTAATACAGAACTTCTTTAATATAATCCAATATTAGCCCCCTCTCCATCATGTCCCCCCCGCCACCCTCTGCAAAAAAACAAGAGATTGAAAAAAATATTAAATTTTGGTTCCTGTTATTTGCCTTTGGGGTTCTGTGCCCTAAGGTTCTGACCTTTATTGTAAAATGTGTTGAGAGCTACGAATGAAAAGTGCTAGATATGAGCTAGGTATTTATTTATGTATTTACTTTCAAATATTTCTCTGCAACCATGCAATGAAAGCTGAGATTCTCAGTCACTTGTCTCTAGGAGCTGGGGCCACTGGTAAAACATCATGAATCTCTTGATATTTGATAGGTTTCAGAGTAGCAGCCGTGTTAGTCTGTATTCGCAAAAAGAAAAGGAGTACTTGTGGCACCTTAGAGACTGAATGCATCCGATGAAGTAAGCTGTAGCTCACGAAAGCTTATGCTCAAATAAATTTGTTAGTCTCTAAGGTGCCACAAGTACTCCTTTTCTTTTTGATAGTTGATGAAATTGCAAAAGTTGGCTGTAAATAATAATAAAAATAAACAAACAACAATAACAATGTAATTAATAATTGTGATTATGAAAGATTTTGTTCCTGCAGAGCTGAGAGCTGATTTTTTTCCCCATACAGCTTTTATTTCCATTTCAGTCTTACTTGGTTCTCTGTTTCACCATCGGCCAAGGGAAGCTCTCTGATAAACTGCATGCTGTTTCCAGTACATTTCAGCAGACGCTCAAAGCTTGGCCTGTTTGCTGAATTGGGAGCTGATCCTGTTATATACCACGTGCAGGCAGACTCCTGCACCTGCATTGAACCCGGGGACTTGAATGGGGCTTTGTGTCAGTGCAGCATGTTGCACATTGCAGGATCAGGGCCTTGGGCACTAAACAGCCTACAAAGGAGTAGGCAAGTGTTCTAGTCCCTAAGGTGGACTGGCATTGAGGGCAACATTTTCAACCTGGGTCCAGCATAAAAGCGGGAATCCACATTTGTCATACATAATATACAGCATTCTCTATACCTCTCTCCACCTCTTCCCTGCACTCTGTGTCTTGCTCCTATTTTATTGCTATCACTATTAAAAGTTGTTATAAATAAGTCAGTGAATGTCATATAATCCGATGCAATCAGAGACTGCAAGTCTCTCTAATGAATAGTCCCATTATGTCTGGATCAGTCTCTCTACCAAACCGTTTACTGCTAGCCCGCGGCTTCTACAGAAATCCTGATAAACAAAGTAAAAACAGCCAGACCCTAATCAGGGCACAGTAGAGATGGGACGAGAACACATTTATCTTTTCTCCAACAAGCCTCCCCGGGATAAAGGAAATGCCCTAATACTACAGGCATTGTGGACACCAGATGGCTGATTATTAGGTACATTTTATGAAGAGGAAGGAAGTGAGAAGACACAGACCTAAATTTTCATGGTGCTGCAGTGACAGGGGAAAGAAAGTCAGATAGTTAATGGAAAGACTCATATGGACTTTAATGGGCTTTGCATCAGGCCCTAAGGGGGAATAGATGCATGGTTACTTTTCTTCTGTGGGTTAAATCTCAACTCATCAAGGGCCAATGAGAACAGGTGAGTAAAATGTCTTCCCCCCCACCCATAATTTTCATCATCATGGTAAATTTATAGCTAGATGTATTTTGCCGGAGCTTGTAAATTTTCATATTAACTTTGTGAGGCTTATTTTAGATAGACAGTCCAGAGATTTTGCATGGAATCGGCTTATCTTCCAAGAGCCTGATCCACCATACACACGCTGTGCTTTACTCACGTGAGCACTCCCATTTGAAGCCAATGGCTTTACCTACAGGAGTAAAGTTCAGCATGTGCATAGTATTTGCAGAATCCAGTGCCCTTGAAGGTAAAGTGACAGGTGGTACCTCTAGGAGGCCCTGGGGCAGCGCCTCAGCTAGTGTAAATTGGCATAGCTCAATTCAAGTCTGTAGAGTTACACCAATTTACACCAGCTGAAGATCTGGCCCCATAACTGAGTCAAATTCTGCCTTCAGGTACACAGGTGTAGATTCATAGGCTTTTAAGGCTAGATGGCCACCATGATCATGGATATTTACATGGATGTCAGGAATATCCAAAGTTACTAATGACAATAAAAAAACATTGATTTTAAGGGATATTAAACCTTGAGCAACTATTAGGTCTCATCCTGATCTCTATGTGGGGGAGGGGGCAGATTATTACATCTCTGCCTACTGCAGGGCTCTTGGGCCATCCTCTGAAACATCTGGCCATGGCTGGAGAGAGGACACTGAACTAGATGGATCTCGCTTCTGATCTAGTCTGGCTGTTCATGTGTTCCCAAGATTTAGGCTGACCTGCCATCAGGGCCAGATTTAGGGGCAGGCAACCCAGGCCTGGGCTGCCGGACTTGGGGGGGGCGCTGGGCTTGCGGGCGCTGTTTTTGTTGTTAGCGACAAAAGGGAAAACAGAATGTCTGCGGTAACATGTTCCAGGTATTCCGTATGTAGATTCATTTTTTTTCACTAACCTCCGAGAACGTTCTGGACCACTGTAGAATCTCGAGACTGTAGAATCTCGTGGAACCTTCCAGACTTTCTGAGAACGACATTTTCCTCAAACCTCCTAGAATGTTGTCAGCCATGCTGCCCTGGTGGGTATATAATGGGCGGGGCATCACCAGCCAGTCTTATATGACTGGCGCCATTTGGTCTAGGGCCGGCCCTGCCTGCTATATAACACAGGCCGTAAAGCTTCACCCAGTGCTTCCTGCAATGAGCCCAGTAACTTCCGGTTGAGCTAGAGTCTATCAGAGAATTGCTTGTGTGGACTTACTCAGGATTTATGCAACAGAATCTGTGTAAAGTTCATCCGAGGGCATAGGTACAGTGCGAGATGTTTAACCTGTCAAACCGCTTTTCCTCTAAAACACCAGCCAAAAAGAAAAGGCCTTGGAGAAGTAAGCTAATCCCTATGTGCTCTAACATCTCCTAGAAATGTAGGCCCCACCTTTGCCTCGTTACATAAAGAGGAGAGAGACGTAGTCACATGATCCAGTTCCATAAAGTGCTAATGACAGAGGCGGTGGCAAAACAATTAAAATCTTCGGCAGCGAAGGAGCCTCACAGAAGTAATCTCCTGACCCGACAAGTTCGACAGAGCCCTTTTGTGGTGCGTGAGCCTGTTTCCAACTTTCCGCACCTCAGACGCTTCCCTTTTCACTGTCAGGCCAGGAAATTGAAGAGGTATGTGTCGCTTTTGAAGTTGCTGCCCTTACAAAATGGAGATTAACTAAATGGCAAATACGCGGCAGGTGTAACAAACACAGCAGGCTCTGCTGGAAGGTGTATGGGGGCGGGGGGAGAGCGGGTGCAGCTGCAGCTCACCTGCCGCATTGTTCTGTGTGCTACAACTCTCTCGTCATTTTTATTATCCCCGTGTTGTTTTGTTAAGCAAATGTTTGTCCTTTTCCTAATACACATTTAATGCCAATATACAAATTGTACCAGGGGATTAGCGCCAATATGAGTCAATCGTAGATTGTAGTTTAACCAAGGAGACAGTAGAATAAAGACCTAAACCTGTGTGATTAGGGCTGGCACATTTCTTTCCTGTTAGACTTACATGTAGTAGAAACTCTTTGGCCAGCAAAAAATTGTCACTTGACTTGGCTTACGTGCCAAGAGTGTAAACAAAAGTTACAGCCTGGCAGGCCTCAAGGGAAAGGTAAGGTTCCTCTCTGGTTATTATTTATTATTTGCATAATGCTTAGAGGCCCCAACAGAGTCTCAAGCCTGGTTGTGCAAATACATAGTAAAAGCCACTTCCTGTCCCAAAGAGTTTACAGTCTAAACCGAAAAGACAGACAAAAGCTGGGGAAAAGTTAGTATGGTTGTAGCATTGTCAAGCCCAAGTCGGGCCTCCAAAAATCAGGAGCTAATAATATAAAGACCTCCTATTTTCAGTATTCATAAGTCAAAAGTTTGATTGTGAAATCTGGATATGAGGCGACTCTATCTAGATCTTTAAGCACCTTGGAGGAGTTGGCCCAGGAGCAAGCTTGGAACAAAAGGTTTAGTTTGTAAGATAGATACAATTTCGACTGAAAAAGATCTTGATAAGAAAGCAACACAGATGAAAAGATGGGAAAGGAATTTGGACAAAGAAATTGTTCTGGATGAGTGGGTCTCTATATGGCAGGGGTTCTCAACTTTTTTTGCTGGGCCCCCTTTGGAAATATTTCAGACTGTGACAACCCCCCAAAGAGTGATGACATCCCCCCCATTCCATGCCACCCTTACTTCTGCACTGCTGCTGGCGGTGGTGCTGTCTTCAGAACTGGGCGTCTGGCCAGCAGCCACTGCTCTCCAGCTGTCCAGCTCTGAAGGCAGCGCAGAAGTAAGGGTGGCAATACTGCGACCCCCCCCACAATAGCTTTGCGAACCTCTTTTGGGTTGGGACCCCTGATTTGAGAAATGCTGCTATAATGGAAAGGGGATATACATCTTCAGTTTGTGTAGGTCATAAAGAAAATGTTTAAAAATGACTGTATAGATGGCATTTGATGTCAATTAAGATCCATCATATTTTTGCTCGTAGGGACATGCTCTGTTGGAGGGGGTTGCAGGGAAAGGGGAACATACTTGCACATGTGGTGGTTGTGTTCAAGAATTAGATGGTTTGGGGAGGAAATTATTAAGAGATTGATCTTAGGACAAAACGCCAGCTTCCTAGAGATCCCCAGACCTGCTTACTTAATGCTGTCATAAAGGATCTATATTTTAAACAGAAGAGCAAATTAATTTTTTTATTGTTCGCAGCTAGACTCTGTATTGCACATTATTGGAAAAATGTGACCCTCCTCCTATGAAATTGTGGTGTAGCCAAATACGGACTATTCTTGTAGTGGAAAACTTTTCATAGCAAGTACATTCACAAGACAAGTCCCCAAAAGAGGGTAGGTATTTGAAAATTTGATCTCCCTTTTTAGGTCTGTCCAGCCAGCAAGCCAGCATCTTTAGCCAGCTACTTTGAATACTGACCTGATCCTGAATAAGCAGCGTATGAAGTAATACATTCACGGTTTATTGTAACTGTGCCTCATTTAAAAAATGTTTAGGAAAAAAGTCATGTGATAAATAATAAATGTTGGGTTCTTTTTATCTGCCCTCTGTTTTTTGAGCCTTTGGGGTTCATATTTTCAAGCTTTTCTAGCCACGATGGCTAGAAACTTTTTTTTTTTTAAATGAAAACTGAGATTCTTGCTTAATCACTTGACTCCAAGTGCTGGGGCTTAAGAAAGAGATATATAATAAAATCATGAGAGTTTGCAATGCTGTTATTATCCCTATTTTACAGATGGGAAACCGGAGGGATTAAGGGTTGCAGATCATTGAAACCAACTGAAGCCTTTCTATTGTCTTCGGAGAATCTGTGGTAAAGTCAGGAATTGAACCCGGGACTTGTCGTCCAGACACTGGACTATGACTTAAAAGTTACTAGTGGCAGGGGTAGGGGTAGGCGGGTGAGAGGAGAATCTTTTTTCTAAAAGATTTGCTCCAGGAATTATTCTGGGGAAAGTCCTATGCCCTGTGTTATAGAGCAGGTCAGACTAGATGAACACAGTGCTCCCTTCTGGCCTTGGCATCTATGTATCATAGAATCATAGAATCATAGAATATCAGGGTTGGAAGGGACCCCAGAAGGTCATCTAGTCCAACCCCCTGCTCAAAGCAGGACCAAGTCCCAGTTAAATCATCCCAGCCAGGGCTTTGTCAAGCCTGACCTTAAAAACCTCTAAGGAAGGAGATTCTACCACCTCCCTAGGTAACGCATTCCAGTGTTTCACCACCCTCTTAGTGAAAAAGTTTTTCCTAATATCCAACCTAAACCTCCCCCATTGCAACTTGAGACCATTACTCCTCGTTCTGTCATCTGCTACCATTGAGAACAGTCTAGAGCCATCCTCTTTGGAACCCCCTTTCAGGTAGTTGAAAGCAGCTATCAAATCCCCCCTCATTCTTCTCTTCTGCAGACTAAACAATCCCAGCTCCCTCAGCCTCTCCTCATAAGTCATGTGCTCTAGACCCCTAATCATTTTTGTTGCCCTTCGCTGGACTCTTTCCAATTTATCCACATCCTTCTTGTAGTGTGGGGCCCAAAACTGGACACAGTACTCCAGATGAGGCCTCACCAGTGTCGAATAGAGGGGAACGATCACGTCCCTCGATCTGCTCGCTATGCCCCTACTTATACATCCCAAAATGCCATTGGCCTTCTTGGCAACAAGGGCACACTGCTGACTCATATCCAGCTTCTCGTCCACTGTCACCCCTAGGTCCTTTTCCGCAGAACTGCTGCCTAGCCATTCGGTCCCTAGTCTGTAGCGGTGCATTGGGTTCTTCCGTCCTAAGTGCAGGACCCTGCACTTATCCTTATTGAACCTCATCAGATTTCTTTTGGCCCAATCCTCCAATTTGTCTAGGTCCTTCTGTATCCTATCCCTCCCCTCCAGCGTATCTACCACTCCTCCCAGTTTAGTATCATCCGCAAATTTGCTGAGAGTGCAATCCACACCATCCTCCAGATCATTTATGAAGATATTGAACAAAACCGGCCCCAGGACCGACCCCTGGGGCACTCCACTTGACACCGGCTGCCAACTAGACATGGAGCCATTGATCACTACCCGTTGAGCCCGACAATCTAGCCAGCTTTCTACCCACCTTATAGTGCATTCATCCAGCCCATACTTCCTTAACTTGCTGACAAGAATGCTGTGGGAGACCGTGTCAAAAGCTTTGCTAAAGTCAAGAAACAATACATCCACTGCTTTCCCTTCATCCACAGAACCAGTAATCTCATCATAAAAGGCGATTAGATTAGTCAGGCATGACCTTCCCTTGGTGAATCCATGCTGACTGTTCCTGATCACTTTCCTCTCCTCTAAGTGCTTCAGGATTGATTCTTTGAGGACCTGCTCCATGATTTTTCCAGGGACTGAGGTGAGGCTGACTGGCCTGTAGTTCCCAGGATCCTCCTTCTTCCCTTTTTTAAAGATGGGCACTACATTAGCCTTTTTCCAGTCATCCGGGACTTCCCCCGTTCGCCACGAGTTTTCAAAGATAATGGCCAAGGGCTCTGCAATCACAGCCGCCAATTCCTTCAGCACTCTCGGATGCAATTCGTCCGGCCCCATGGACTTGTGCACGTCCAGCTTTTCTAAATAGTCCCTAACCACCTCTATCTCTACAGAGGGCTGGCCATCTCTTCCCCATTTTGTGATGCCCAGCGCAGCAGTCTGGGAGCTGACCTTGTTAGTGAAAACAGAGGCAAAAAAAGCATTGAGTACATTAGCTTTTTCCACATCCTCTGTCACTAGGTTGCCTCCCTCATTCAGTAAGGGGCCCACACTTTCCTTGGCTTTCTTCTTGTTGCCAACATACCTGAAGAAACCCTTCTTGTTACTCTTGACATCTCTTGCTAGCTGCAGCTCCAGGTGCGATTTGGCCCTCCTGATATCTTTCCTACATGCCCGAGCAATATTTTTATACTCTTCCCTGGTCATATGTCCAACCTTCCACTTCTTGTAAGCTTCTTTTTTATGTTTAAGATCCGCTAGGATTTCACCATTAAGCCAAGCTGGTCGCCTGCCATATTTACTATTCTTTCGACTCATCGGGATGGTTTGTCCCTGTAACCTCAACAGGGATTCCTTGAAATACAGCCAGCTCTCCTGGACTCCCTTCCCCTTCATGTTAGTCCCCCAGGGGATCCTGGCCATCTGTTCCCTGAGGGAGTCGAAGTCTGCTTTCCTGAAGTCCAGGGTCCGTATCCTGCTGCTTACCTTCCTTCCCTGCGTCAGGATCCTGAACTCAACCAACTCATGGTCACTGCCTCCCAGATTCCCATCCACTTTTGCTTCCCCCACTAATTCTACCTGGTTTGTGAGCAGCAGGTCAAGAAAAGCGCCCCCCCTAGTTGGCTCCCCTAGCACTTGCACCAGGAAATTGTCCCCTACGCTTTCCAAAAACTTCCTGGATTGTCTATGCACCGCTGTATTGCTCTCCCAGCAGATATCAGGAAAATTAAAGTCACCCATGAGAATCAGGGCATGCGATCTAGTAGCTTCCGTGAGTTGCCGGAAGAAAGCCTCATCCACCTCATCCCCCTGGTCCGGTGGTCTATAGCAGACTCCCACCACTACATCACTCTTGTTGCACACACTTCTAAACTTAATCCAGAGACACTCAGGTTTTTCCACAGTTTCGTACCGGAGCTCTGAGCAGTCATACTGCTCCCTTACATACAGTGCTACTCCCCCACCTTTTCTGCCCTGCCTGTCCTTCCTAAACAGTTTATAACCATCCATGACTGTACTCCAGTCATGTGAGTTATCCCACCAAGTCTCTGTTACTCCAATCACGTCATAGTTCCTTGACATCACCAGGACCTCCAGTGTCATTGTCTGTACACTCCAGTGTCATGTACAGTGTCATTGTCTGTGGGTTTTGTAAGAGTGACAAAACGTGCATTGCAAACAGCTTCCTCCAGCAGCTCTTTACTCCAGCTCATTCGAAAACACACTTGTTGCCACTGGCCTGCTGAAAAATCCTGATGTTCAGATGCTCAGTGGCTGGTGACATACTTCAACGCTGGATTGCCAAATTCTGCCTGGCAATTCCTCATGAGGTATTAAGTTGAGTTATTAAGTTCCTTTCAAATCTATTGCACAGCTATTAAGAGGAGCATCTTGTTTTTGTTTTTTTTCCAAACACAAGTGGCCTGTAACTGACTGAGTTTCTTTGTAAAGGAATCGTCTCCTTCTTGAACCACTGAGTGGATCTGAAAAATTACTTAAGTGGGGACAGAAATGTGTGACAGTTCAGGCCTCTTCTACTTTTTTTCACTTTTGAAACTTTTGAACAATAGGCGTCAAGTGCTTCCCATGTGGGCTGTCGAGTTGACAGCAAATGAAATATTTTGTCTTAGCAAGGCAAATTTTTTTGTACGCTGAGCCAAGGAGCGGGTTTGCTTGAGGGCTATGGAATCTGGTTCGTGGGGAGAGACGGGAAGCAGCCCTCTTTCTTTTCTCCACTAGGGCTAGTCTTTGTGATTAAAAATGTTCCGAATGGATGGGGAAAGATCTGTGTCTCTCTGTGCCTCCTATGCAGTGCCGTTTACACCTCTGGGAACTGTGCAGTAATTAATATTAATAACTCAGTGTAACCAGTGGGGATACTCATCAGAGAATGGGCACAAATCTTGTTAAATGATAGATGAATGAGTCCTGCTACTGCATTAGTGAACCTGGGCTGCCTTCATAATGAAACCTGAATCCAAATGAGTCTCAAAAGGGGAGACTGGACACGTCTGCTTTCTTCCACTTCTGATCTTTTCACTCCTTGTTTCTTGTTGTCTTTCCCCCATCTTTTTGCGCGCACGCGCGCATGTGTGTGCGCGCATGCGTGCGCTATTCATTATGGATTATCTCTCCTTTGTCCTTCTCCCCTTCTGTTTTTCAGAGGTTTTCATTTCTACAGTTGAGTCCTACCCTAGCATTTCTTTTACGCTAATAGGATATTGTCCCCTCAGCACCTTTGTTCTGCAAATGATGCCAGCTTCGATTGCAAGATTTTTTCCAGCGAGCACCAGTGCATTTTCCCACCAGATTGCCCCTGATGCAGGGGAGGAGTTCCCCGTAAACATCCTTAAAGCCGCCTCATTGGTCCTCCTTCCAACCCCTTTCAAAAACTCTCCTTTTCTGCGATGCCTACGAAAAAACTTGACAGGGGCTAGGCAGCCTGAGTGCTGGGACCACATCTTATCAGGCTGACCAACATCTCACAGCCTCATGCTCCCCTGTCTATCGACCTGTTGCCCGTAGTCTTCCACTGAGATCTCCAGTCTTTTGGAGCAAGGACTGTCTCTTCGTTATGTCTGTACACAATGGGGCCCTGGCCTCTGGGTGCCACCACACTACAAATTATTAACCACATTACATAATTAATGTCCATTTCCCTTCCTCTCCTATTTCATATCAACTAGGCAGATTTGTTCGTCGGCAGGACAGAGCTCTCCCATGTACAAAATAGTTCCACCCCCAACGAGCGGCATTAGTGTTGTCAGAAAGCGCTGTTCACATCGGCACCTTTCATCGGCAAAACTTTTATCGTTCGGGGGGTGGGGTTTTTTTTCACACCTCTGAATGACAAAAGTTTTGTCATTCAGTTTCCAGTGTCGACAAAGCCAAAGTCTCTGTGAGAAGGCTCAGTGCGTCTCCTCCGTGAGGGACTCAACAAAACCAGCTGCCTTCCTGTGTGGAGAGCGGAGCCCTTAGAGGTTGAATGGGGTGGTGAGACACAGAAACCAGAAGGCATAACCAGGACATTGCTAAATGCACCATCCACGGCATGAAAAATATTATTTGCATGAATGGGAATTTGCATGTTTTGGGCAAGATTTACAGCCCGTCATCCATCTATCCATGGCCCCATTTACCATAGTATGTGGGCAACTCAGAGTCTTCAGTGGATTTATCCTCACAGCACCCGTGTGAGGTAGGGTGGTGCTGTTATCCCATTTTACAGACGGCAAACTGAGGAACAGAGAAACTAAGGCTACATCTACTCTTGGAGCAAGGGGTGTGGACATATTTGCACAAGCTCTCATTGAGCCGGTGCACTAAAAAGAGTAACTTAGACACAGTAGTGTGGGCAGCCACACTGGCTAGCCGTCCTGAGTATGTACCCACAGGTGCCAGGCAGGTTTGAACTCAGGGCAGCTGGCCTGTGCCGCTGTTCACCATGCTGCCTGGCTGTTCTCCATGCTCCATGGCTACACCACTATGTGTCATGCGCTAGCTCAGGGAGAGCTAGCAGGAGTATGTCTACGTGAGAAGGCAACCGCGCCCCTAGCGCCAAATGTAGACATAGCCAAAGTGACTTGCCCAAAGTTAAACAGGAAGTTGGTGGGGAAGTAGGGAACTGACCTAGGATTTCCCGAGTCCCAGCCTGGCACTGGCCCATCTTTCCCTTCACTTGCCCTGCACCTTACGCTGTGATTTTCACCAATGCCAAGCGAGTGCAGAGTGGGTGTAAATTACAACCCCATCAGCATGGTAGCATTTTACACCCACCGTGCATTGGTGTAAATGATGGTACAAGGCATAGGGCAATAGTGAACAGAGCCCAGTGAGAACAAGCAAGTGAAGGTAAGGGGCATTGGGATCAGCTTTCTCTTCAGGCTGAGTTATACTCCCCAGTACACACGCAATGACTGTGGGCCTGATTCAAAACCCATTGAAGTGAATGGACATCAGTGGTCTTTGGGTCAGGCCCTAAACGAGTGTTGTAGCTAAACAGAGGTTGCATGTGAGTTTGAAATCCATCCCCCACCCTTGCCTGAGAGCAGGGTGGAGTGCTGTTCCAGTGTGACTGCTTTTGCAGCCCTAGGCTGGAATAGGGGATATACCTCTTAGTTATGACCATAATAACTGTGGAGCCAGAGAGACTATAATCCCCCAACCACTCCTTCACAGCCCTCTCAATACCACGTCTGTTCGGTGCTCACTCCATGACGCAGCCTGAAGCTGTATGGGACACCGAAGGTTGCAGTTCTGGGCTACAGTCTTGGAATCAGACAATGATTTCCCTGTGGTTTGGTGTTTGCAGATCAGTCCCTCTCCTCTCTTTCCAGCGAATGGAGTCAAAACTGCTCTGTCTGGAAGGCACTGGCTCTCTTTTGTGCAAGCAGCTCCCATGAAACAATACTCGGAGAGGATTCTCTGTTTCTCCTGCTAATGTTGACAGCAGCCTGAGCATATAAGTGTTCAGAGGAGAACACTGAGGAATGCGGAGGGTAGGGGCGTTAATGCATGTACAGTACAAAACATTTAGTCAGCACATTTTCTCCATTTGGGCCCAGAGGGCAGTTTAGTGCACTGTGGGTCTTGCCTGCTCATGGGAGCCAGTGAATTAGGCAGCCACTCCCATTGGAGTACACAAACATTGCTCAAGGATTAAAAATCTCATGCAATGCAGGACCCCTCTATTTCCGAGGCTTGCTTTCCCATGCAATAAATCCACAGTGTCTTTGGTAGCAATTCCTTTATGTTCCTTGCTGGCTGGCTATGCAATGGACTTTTTAGCAATTGTATCACTGTAATAATATTTCCCAGGTCTATACCAGCCTGCATCCTGGGATCTCAGTGTGTTGCAAACACTTATGAATTAAAATTCCAAACCCTCCTGTGAGGTAAATAAATGTTATCCCCATTAGAAAGATAGGAAGATTAAGGCAATAAAGCAGTTAAATGGCTTGCCCAAGGTCAGACAGCAAGTCAGTGGCAAAAGAACATTAGGATCCAATCCAGCAAAGCAGTTAAATATGTAATTTACAACAGGCCAATAGTGCCATTGGAGTCAGTGGGACTACTCAGATTATGTTCACAGGCACACTTAAGACACCTACCTAGAGTTCATTGAAGACAGGAGTCTTTCCATTTACTTCAGTGGATTTGGGATTGGGTCCTAAGTGCTTTGCTGGACTGAAGCCTAAATATCCTCCTGTTTCTGTGCTTTCACCACTTGACTGTGCTTCCTCTCCTCTTCCCTTCTCTCCATGTTTTTGTTACTCTCCAGTTCTGTGGGCTTTAATTTATTAATGACTCTTTCATACTAGGGTCAGATCCTGCCTCTGAGCTGCATTCAAAACCTCCTTGTCTTCTATGTAAGCTCCCTGCAAGATCCACTAAGAAACTGTCCATGACTCTCTACTGATATTTACATTGTTTTCCTGATATTCCTTTATGTTTGGTTAGAGCCTGCTTTTATTTTCTTCTTTGTGGCTATGCTGCCATATTGTCTTCTAAAAAAAAAGGTATTCATTTAGTTCTCATTAATAATCTCAATCATCTTCCTCCGTCAGCATGCAGTTACATTCTTTCTGAGCACCCAGCTAAGTATCAACCCAAACTGGTACCACTGTGGAGGCATCTGGTTTTTGTTTTGATATTTCGCATGCACATTAGCTTGTGGTCACTATATCAGATATTCAGGATATGAAATCTGCTTTCTTTGTAATTGTTATTTATATTGTAGTTCCCGATGAAACACCAACTGAGCTGCAAACATAGCGTTCCCACAGACCATACCATAATAAAGCTACTTGTAGAATGCTATTCAGTTAAGATTTGAATGAACCCACATGACTCTTGTACTTCAGTGTTTATATTGGCTAAAAGATGTTTACATTAATGCCCACTTCAAATACTAGACCTGCTCTCATTCTTTACTAAGTAAACATTTATGTTACATGAAACACATAACTGATTGATTTATGGAACATTTGGGGAAAGATAACAGGGCTAGCTCAGTGGTTTGGGCATCGGCCTGCTAAACCCAGGGTTGTGAGTTCAATCCTTGAGGGGGCCATTTAAGGATTTGGGGCTTGAGCCTGCTTTGAGCGGGGGTTGGACTTGATGATCTCCTGAGGTCCCTTCCAATCTTGATCTTCGGGGGGGGGGGGTAATAGAGTGGACCTCCACTAGCTCCATCCGTGGGTGTGTGTTTATCCTCTTTCCCCGGTGTAGGGGGGGGGAATTTAAAGTGCAACCCCCCCCCCCCCCGCAGTGTTACCCCTTAGCAGCCAGGGCGGCAGCAGGAAAAACTACAAGTCCCGGCGTCCCCGTCGGCCTGACCCTGGCCCCCGGCGGCTATGAAAAGGCTACGAGCGAGGGGAAGGCGAGCAGGAGCCGGCGAGCTCCCCGTGGCGCTGCAGCCGCTGCCCGGCTCTGCGCGCCCGGTCCTGCGCCGGCGGGGCGGACCCAGCCGCAGCCGGGAAGGCTCCTCGCCCCGGCTTCCTCCCCGGGCGGCCCGCCCCCCCGATGCCGAGGCATGGCTAGCGCTGCCGCCGGGCCGATGGTGGCGCGGAAGGCGCGGCGGGGCGGGGAGGCGGCCGCGGCCGGCCGGGCGGGGGCGGGCGCGGCGGGACCCCCGGCCGGCCCGCGGGCCGCCTTGCAGCAGTGCGGGCAGCTG
Organism: Chelonia mydas; assembly: GCF_015237465.2. NCBI lineage: Eukaryota > Metazoa > Chordata > Testudines > Cheloniidae > Chelonia > Chelonia mydas. Next base: position 9,384,440 of record NC_051257.2, read on the forward strand.
CAGAGCCTCATCGACATCTCGCTGTCCAGCCTGCGCGGGCTCCGCACCAAGTGCGCCGCCTCCAACGACCTCACCCAGCAGGAGATCCGGACCCTGGAGGTACCGAGCCCGGGGCGCCCCCCGCCCCAAATCCTCGGGCGGCAGCCGCGGGGTGCCCCCCGGCCGCAGCTGCAGGGGACTCGCTCCCCCCCGCCCACCAGCCCTAGAGCAACGGGGGGGGGGGCGCCCTGAGGGTCAACCCCTCCTTCCTAGCCCTGCAGCCCCTGATGGGGACTCCCCGCCCCCCCCCCCCCCGACAGCACCTGGGGGGGGCTCTGGTCCCTTAGATCAACAGCTGGGGGGGGTCCTACTAGCCCTGCAGCCCCTGACAGGGACTGCCCCGGACAGCACCTGGGGGGTCTGGTCCCTTAGAGCAACAGCTTGGGGGGGGGCCCTACTAGCTCTGCAGCCCCTGGTAGGGACTGCCCCCGACAGCACCTGGGGGTCCTGTCTCTGAGAGCAACAGCTGGGGGGGTCCTACTAGCCCTGCAGCCCTTGACAGGGACTGCCCCTGGCAGCACCTGGGGGTCCTGTCCCTTAGAGCAACAGCTGGGGGGGGGGGGCCCTACTAGCCCTGCAGCCCCTGACAGGGACTCCCCCCGACAGCACCTGGGGGCCCTGTCTCTGAGAGCAACAGCTGGGGGGCCCTTAGGCCAATCCCTCCCCTCCATTTCTTCCCCCCCCCTCCTGTCCAGTTCACTACCCTGCAAACAGTTGGTGAGGACTTGCCCCAGCCCTGTAACAATAGAGGGCCCCCCTGACAACAACTGTAAGGCATTTCTCTCCCCCCCCCCCATCCCACCCCATACTACCCTTGAAACAACTAGAGGGGTTTCCTTTTCCTGCTCTCTTCCCCCCACCTCCCCGCTTTACCAGCTGCTAGGACCTTGGAAGTACGGAGCACAGATATACATCAGGGCACCCACACAACTGGGGGCTCAGCTAGAGTCACCCCTGCACTGATCCGTTTAGTCCTGCACAATCCATGTGACAATAGAGGGGACTCGGTGTCCTCTCCCAGCACCTATGCATTTCCCCAGTCCTATAACAGCTCTGTGTGTGTGAATCTTCTCCTTCCTAGCCATGCAAACTGGGGGGCTCCTTATGGCGGGTGCAAGGATGCCCTTATCTCTCAACATCCCCTTCTGCACTTCCTTATCTTGTATTATAACAGCTGTAGTCTCCCATCAAAAGGCACTCCCTGGATAACTCAGTCTGTGGTTAAATGAGAGCTGAAGGAAGTCATTGGATGATAAAGTTTAATAATAAGCTGGAGAGTTGCATGTGGGAGAAGGACTCCCCTTTGGGAAGGTCTAGTTACTAGGATGCCAGGCTTGCTGCTTTAGTTTGCAGGGTTTGCTTGGAGAGTTTGGGGAAACCTGCCTGTTTTGCTTTGTTTTGTTCTTCTAAAACCACTTTCTGAAGCTGGTGGGCAGTAAACATGGGCTCCGAACATCACTGTGGAAGTAGAAGCTGCTGTGGCCTGGGGATGGAAATGGGAATGATGTGAGCATGATTTAGAAAGTCTGTTGGTGGCTGGGACCTCCCACCAGTCAGTTCTGAGGCTGGGAGATACACAAATCTCCCTCTTGCTATCTTCCCCTGACACTCGCTTTTTGTGACTCTCCATTTCCTGCTCTGCATTTGCAGGCCTATCTTTCTATTACTGGCTCCTTTTCACTGATCCTGCTTATTTCTCTCCTGGATAACTCACAGATAACACCAACGTCCAGTTTAGAAGATAGTTATGTTGTTTAGACAGGTTGTATTAAATTCTTCTTGCTCCCAAATGTGTGATGTATTCCCATAACAGGAACTTAATGCTGGATCTTGCCATAGCTTTCGAATGCTGGTGTTTTTTTGTCTCTTTTTAATGCTGAAACTGCATTTTTTGCCTTGTTCGATGTTTTGGTGTTGTCATATCCAGGAGAAGCAAAACATACTTTTTTTTTTTTTTTTTTTTTTCCCCTCCATGGGAAGTCAGGCTTTTGTTTGTGCTTAGAATAAAGTATTATATTAATGCACTCCAGTGGGCGCTGCTGCTGATGTGGTAGAAACAAAGGTGTGAGTGCTCCCACACGTCTGGAACCTCTAGGAACATCTGTATGAGGCCAGTTATGGGTTAGATAGACGTGCTTTTAAAAACAAGTATCCATGAAGAAGTGAGGTACTTAATAGAATGAGTAGAACAATAGGGGACCGCTCATTTAGGGCAATCTGTCCATTCTCTCTCTTTTCCCTCCCCCCAAACAAGGTCTTCAAAAGAAGAGAAAACCAACACTCATCCTCATGTATCAGCATTTGCCTAGATTTTGGTGGGTGTACTCTTGTGCTCAGAACATGCAAAGATCTGCTTATCAGTGTGCTTTGAAAATGACAGGCACAGTACCTAGAAAGAGTCCTAAAGAGACTTCAGTTTGTAGGGAGATGGTGACTTGGCCTCCTGACCTTGACAGGTGAAAACCACTTTCTGGTCCTAAAAAGTTTTGCTTTTGTTTTCTCTCCCTTTGTGTGTGTGACAGCTACCCAACATACATGTCTGAATGTCACTTTAAATATTTTACCCACTAAATAACCAAACAGATGTTTCCAGTAGTCATGTATGATAGTGAAATGTGTACTTTGGTAATAAGGCTGTATTTTCTCATTGCTTGGGGGTGTGAGAAACTGACGTGCTATTCAGTGTAAGCACAGTACCTCTGCAGCACTCCTAGTCAAAGAGAGACATGAGGACTGATACTCCAGGTTGCTCTGCACTTTGTACAGTCATCCACCCCTTCTCCCACCTGCTGACCCAGTGTAAAGTAGGAGTAAAAATACTGCCGTTCTGATCTGGTGGCCTTTCATACCCACTTGGTACTTTGTAAATATGCAGGCAACAGAGAGTCAAGCTCTGGGTATCGGAGGTAGTGGCTTTGGTTTTATTATCTCTGAAAGTAAAATAATAAACAAAATCATGTTGTGTGTTGACTAGTAGGTGAAGGGGATTCAGCATAGTCCGTAAACTTGACTAGAAATCAGGGCCTGGACTCTGGAAAGTTTGGCTTGCTGTGCATGTGGGGTCTTGGGCAAGTCACGTAGTGGTTTTGGAGATGACTGTTGTTAATAATTTGAATTTCAGTAGTAGTGCCTAGAGCTGCTTGGAATACATTTGACTTTTTGTCAATAAACTGAACATTGTTTGGCTGGAAATATGAAGTTTTTGGCTGAAAAGCTATTGATGGAAACTCAGACTTTTCCAGAGAGACTTTTTTCCATTTAAAAAACCCCCCGATCTTCCATCAAAACAGTTTTGACAGAATTATTTAACCAGCCCTAATCGGGACCCCAATGTACTAGGTGCTGTTCACGCATGTAATGAAAAGACAGCCCTGGCTCCATGGAACTTGTCTACGTGGGGAAAGTTGCCTTGGAATAAGATCAGGTATGAATTTAAACGAACATAGCCCTACCAATGTAAGCTTCCATGTGGTCACTCTTATTCTGGAAGAGTGCCAGTGTGGGTAGTCACACTGGGTCTTACTGCACCAGTATCACTGGAAAACTTTCCCCTATAGCCAAGCCCGAAGTATATGATGGAAACACAACAGGTGGATACAACAAACAGACTGGGATCGGAGAGGGGTGACGTGGGGAAGGGAGGACACGATTTTGTTTATAAAATGGTGGTTTTTGCAGAAGAAGGGGCTCACTTTCTAAGACCTAATCACTTGGTTGCACTTGTGTAAGTTGAGGGCAGGATTTGGCCCAGTGTATTGAAGGCAAAGCTGTCCCTCTTGGGAGCAAGAGGCAGGGGTCGGAGGTGGGGAATGTGAAGCTTGTTTGCTGCCTTCCTATGTGTGTGCATTTCCCAAGTGTCCTGTGTTGGCTATGCCGACACTATGAGCTTACAGCGGCACCGATGCAGCTGTGCTGCTGTAAAATGGCTCGTGTAGCCGCTCTATGCTGAGGGGAGAAAGAGAGAGAGCTCTTCATCAGCATAATTAAACCACCTCTAATTAGCGGCAGTAGCTATGTCAGCAGGAGAGCATCTCACACCGACAGATGTGCCGGTGTGGACAGTGCTATGTTGGTGGAACTTATGTCGTTCAGAGTGTGTGTGTGTGTAAACAACGCACCCCTCTGAGCGACATACGTTATACTGATAAGTGCTAGCTTAGTTTCGGTGTTCTATCTTTGTGATTGTGCTCTGGTCCGACCCCCTTCAGTGTTCACGCCTTATTCTGTCAGAGGTACGTAGTACCGCTTAAACTTTCTCCCAGCTGTCTGTTGGCCACCAGGAGCACCTCAGGGATGCGCGCTCCCATGCTCCCGGATAGAAGGAAGATCTGGAGCAGTGTTCTGTAAGCATTTTCAGGGTGAACAGTAGCAACCTGGGTGGAAAAAATGTTCTCAAATTTTAGAAAATGTATCTAAATGTTTCCAGTATGTTTTCAAAGCTTGTCGCTGGCTGTGTGGTTACTTTTGGCAACTGCTTTCTTGCTTGCACGTATTTCTGTTCTAACTGAACAGCTGAACTATAGAATATGTAAAGAGCACAAACCCATGCAGCAAAGCACTGAGGCATGTGCTTAAGTCCCACTGGACAGAAACTTAAGCACACAGCTAAAGTAAAATATACTCTTAAGTGCTTTCCTGAGTAGGAATGGACCACTGAATTAGGGCCTCTGCCTTTAGAGATGAGCACTCTGCTCTGACTACTGCAGCATTTCATGGGTAGCATCAGGCCTGATGGCTATAAAGAACACCCAGACTAGCAATGTTTTTACCATGCTGCTTTTTTTTTTTTAATTTTATTTTTATTTTTTTTATTTCGGGATTTGTCGGGAAGCCAAGAGCACAGAGCAGCTCTTGGAAACAGAGTTTTGTGTAATGCAGAAGATGAATTTTAGATCCGTGGGAACTGCTTGCAGAGAGCATGTGAGTGCAAACCCTGTAGCAAATGAGCTAGCTGCAAAACTTTCTGCTGACAGTGTGGCAAGGCCCTTTGGATGAAGAGTAAGGGGGTTCCCCATAGCATAGCGTATGCAGTGTTTAGTTTGCCTGTTAGAAGAGTGGATTGTCTGGTGCCACTGAGCCTTGTGTTTTATTACTGTACATTGTACCCAAAGAATGCTTGAACGGGCTTTCTTTTAACCTGTGCCCTGGTGCATGCCTCACTCCCATTCCCACCCTGATATGTTTATTTTTGTAGTCTACATGGGAGATAAATTAATAAACTGCCCTGGGTTTGGGTTAGAGTATTGTTGTCTCCCAATAAGATGAGAGAGACAAGTTGGGTGACCTAATATCTTTTATTGGATCAATTTCTCTTTCACCAACAGAAGTTGGTCCAGTAAAAGATATTACGTCACCCACCTTGTGTCTCAAATATCGTGGGACCCACCGGGCTAAAAGTATACTTATACAATCAGATGAAAGCACTGTTCTGTCTCTTTTTGTGTAGATGGAGCCTGACTTTTGAACGTCCCAGTTGTTAAAGCCTCTTTTGTCTGTCCCCAGCCTAGTCTCCTGCACAATGCTTCTGAAGTTTTGCCTTCTGTGATTACAAATGTGGTAGAACTCTCTGGTCCCTAGAACACAGAAGGAAGGAAGACTGACCTCTGGACTCCCCAGCCTGTGGTGGGTTCTGATCTTGGTTCTGCCTTAGATTTCCTGCCAATCTGAGGCCAAGTCCCCTTAAACCTCAGGGCTTAAGCCAATATATTAGTGACCAAGTGCTGGTGCTGGTGGCAGATTGTCCTACATTTGCACACTGGAGTGTACTTGACCTTACTCTGAAGCCTCTGGTTGTAGCTTTTGGGGGAGACCATGTAGTGGGCTATATGGACTGCAGGTCTGATCCAATGTGGCAATCACTGTCTTCACCTCTCTGCCTAGCTGGTGTAAAGGTGCTTCAGAGAGTGATGAATCGGGCCCCTGGTGTGTAACCTCTCCCACCTCATTCTCAAGTTGAATATATAGGGAAGGCTTCTGCCCCTCACTCAAGGTCACTGTATCATGCTCTAGGCCCTTGGTTGATTCTCTCCCTCCTCACCCCCCTCTTGGGGGCATGTTAGGGGTGGAGCTGAGGCAGGAGTGGGGTGGGGCCATGGCCCCATGGTGCATACCACTAGGCCATCCTGGTTTGCTCTGCTTACCATGGGAACAGTGGGGACAGGTTGCTGTAACTTAAAGCAGCTCACTGGGCTGCCTAAGTTACTTTGGGGGGCTCTCTTGGTTCCTGGGGCAGCCTGGCATCAAGAGGGCACAGAGGTGGCTTAAAGGCACCTTGCCCGAGTCCTCCCTGGGGCTGTGCCTTCAGCTAAGCACCCCACTGGAGGAGCCACCCAGAACCCAGTGCTGATTTCTGTCTGATCCCTCCAAAGTACCTTTACAACTCTCTAAATGATCTGCTCAGAGAATCCGCCATAGTGTCTCATTCAGACTGGGGGTGAATTTATATTGACATGTTTGACAATTAACCAAAAAAGGCTTATCTGTCTGCCATTGGTCTCTAACCAGAAAGGAACGCTCTGAGAGCTAAGCTTTCGGGGGGGTGGGGTGGGCAGGGCGGGAAGGAATTGTACTAGGAGTTTGAACTTGCAAACTGGAAGCCAGGCCTTTAACATAAATAAACTAAAGGTGAGGCTGTATTGTTTGTAAACCTGAACTAACAGGAGCAGTGAATTTTTTCATCCCAAACTGCAGCCATGTGTTAATGATGCCTGCTCAGTCAAAGCGACTTCCTTTCACATCAGGCCTTATGTAAGAGGGTCTCTTGCTTCGTTTCCCTTTCAGACACGAGTGCCATGCACCTTTGAGCCCAAACGGTACCTTTATTTTTGTAATCCCCTCCTCAGAAATTGGGGGTGCAAGTTTTTGGATTTTTAGTTAGTTTCATATGGTCAAATAGCCATTTAGAACCCCCCAAAAGCCTTTGGAAGAGTGGATCTGTTTAAAGCATCTGCCTGAGGAAAATTACCTGCGACTATAAATGTATAGGCCTGTTCTTCCTTTGCTTCTATTACAACACATCGGTTCACCTGATCTGAGTGTGTCTGTCTGCCCCACTACATTGCCTTTCTACAGACAGCATCACATTTATACTTAGACTAATTGTTTGTTGTCATAAACAAATCTTCCTAATGTAACATTGGCTTTTCTTAATGTAATCAGTATTTTCATGTACCTGAGTGATCAAAAACTGTGTGAAAATTGGCCAGAAAGAAAGTGTCACTTTTGTAAACTGGGAAACCTTTTTGTAAAATCCAAAAATGAGGAGACTTGCAGCTATCCCAGAACAGTTTTACTGAAAGGCTGGGGTCAGGCTCTGGCCAACTGTCAGCACAGGAGAAGGAGTTCTGTACAAATGGTGTGGCGATGGAGTAGGCAAAGTTGGGATTGACACACAGTGCTGAAGAAGGGGGAACATAAGAGCGGCCATGCTGGGTCAGACCAAAGGTCCATCTAGCCCAGTATCCTGTCTTCCGACATTAATGCCTTCTTGCTTGTCTGGCCAATAAGAACAGCCCAGATGGAGTTGTGGGATCAGATTAACAGCACCCAGGCTTGATTAGCCTGCAGAGTAGGATGGGGGCCAGCTTGGGCTGAAGTGAAATCCAAGTTCAAGCCTACACCCTTTCTCAGCAATGCCTGGGTTTAAACTGCCCTCAAGCCTGGATTAGAGGTTTTTCTGTGTGGATGGGTGGGGAGCTAGGGCCAACATCTGAGCTGTATCCTGGGCTGACTCTGTAGTGAAGACATACAGAGGCTCCACAGGGTAACTTATACAGCAGTCCATTAGTGGCTGCCTTAGCATAGAATAGCTGGAGGACAAATCATTCCCTCTATCCCAGTAAGTCCCACTATGGGTGAAGTTAAGCCACCTAGGTGTTGGCTTAGCCTCCATAAAGGAGCTTCAGCAGAGCCTAAAGTTGAGCCCTTTGTTTGCACATGCATTGTTTTGTAAAACCAAATTCTTTAGTGGCTAGTAGTGATAAGACTGGGCTGATTCTGATTAGAGCTTGTTCCAGTCTCCCCCCTTAACTTCTGATTTACACTAGTGTCCAATTCTGTCCTCCGCTTCATTCCTCCAAACCTGTTGCTTTGACAGGTGTAACTGAGCTGGTTTTGGTCTGATAGTCAGTCAAGTTCAAAGGTAGCTTATAAGGGCAATTAAAAAGTTCACACTGCATACTAACAGTATGGATTTACTGATATGAGTCAGCCATGCAAGCATGCAGACTTATCACTTCATTGACTTTTGTTCATAAATAGAACATAAAGTATCTTGTAATAGTGTGATGATAAGGTTGAAAAGACACTTTCAGCATAAACTGTATATTTTCAGATGATTAACTTCTTAAAATAAACCCCAAGCCCTCCTCTTCAAGTTGAAAAGTTTTGTGCTTATTTAGTCCAAAGAGGGAACTAAAAAAAAATAAAAATCATTAAATCACATTTGGTCACTTCTTGGCCTTTCCATGGGGCGAAATATGTAAGTGCCGTTCAGCACTGCCCTGGGCAAAGAGTGATTGTACAAGTAGGCTTGGCAGAATTTGATTTTTATTTTTTTGTCATTGCCACAGATAAGAGCCATGTTTATTTTTAAACTTTTTTTGTTTGTTTTTTTTGTGGTGGTGTTTTGTTTTGTCTCCCCCCCCCCCCCCCCCAATTTTCGCAGTTGTGGTAAATGCAAATCGTCAACATCGCATGTCAAAATATATAAAGTAAATACCCTTAACTCAAACGCTAATCATTGCTCAAGCAGGATTTGTCTTACTTTGATTATTAATGATGGAAATACATGGTCTTGTCCCTTTGGGTGTGGGTTGGTGACCTCAACATTTACTGACTTTTACTCATTAAAAAAAAATGAATCCTTCCAAGTCGGTGAATAAGCCGTGCCCCCCAGAGGTGGTATGACTCAGCCATCCCCTGGGGCACAGTTCCTTCCTGCTTGATTCTCACTGCCAGCGAGTAAAACTGTACTGCTGGCCTGTCCTAACAGCAAATAAAGGAGTCCAGGCTACACCTGTTCCAGGACAGGGGAAAGCAAGCAAGTGGCCCACGTACTTCTGGGCCAGAATACAAGGTCTAGGAAACCTGCCTAGGAGTGTTCTTGCACACTTGTGTATGCCTCTAGTCCAAAACACAGTCTGGCTCTGAATAGTTAAGAAATTGTTCGGGTGGTGTGTGTGTGTGTGTGTGTGTGTTTTGTTTTCTCCCCCTCTGCCCCCCCCCCCCTTCTTTTCTCCAGCCACAGGATCCCTGGTGCTGATTCTGAGATGTGCTAGAGCTGTTCTCGGCACAGTTTGGCTGGAGGGACTCAAGGGTGGGCAACTGTGGCCATGCTCCACCAATTGTACCCCACTCTCCGGATTCTGGGACTGGCCGTGAACTAATCCAGTTAAGCCACAGGGCTGCTTTAACCTACACCAGCTCTCCGCACCTCCATAAAGCCGTTGTAGGACTCAAGAAAAGCCACAGCATATAGGCGCTCCAATCGTTTCCCCTTCACTCCAGTCCTCCTTCTAACATGCTGCCTGCGTGAGGAGCTCTGAGAAGGGGCAGCCGAGAGCCTCTTGCTGAATCTAGGGCAGGAACTGCCAAAGCAGAAGGAACAGGATCAGAAGCTTGGGGGAAGGTCTGAGCTGAATGTTGCTGTTAATTTCTAGGTCAGTAAAGCCAAACCCTTGAAAGGGGGTGAGCTTTGGACTCTGCTCAGGGAGCATGATCCTCAGTTCCCCTGCACCTTTTGTAGTCGTTGGGTCCGCTCTCCAGCGGACGTCCGTTGTCACTGAAGTCAATGGGATTATGTAGGTTTACACCAGCAGAGGATCTGACCCAAAGTGAGTGTTAAAAGATACCTGGTCAGAACGCCCTGCGCTCTGTGTAGCCATTTGCATAGCAATGAAGAATCTGGCCCAGCAAGTGGATTTTGTGTTGGACCACGCTGGGAAGGGCACCAGCTCAGGAGCAAGGCTCCGTGTGGTGTGAAAAGGCTCAGCAGAATAAAAAGCACTTGGGGCCAGCTTTGCTTGCCTTCCCTTGACCTCAATGGAGCTGTGCCTGCTAACGATCTGACCCCCGAGTATCCCCTTGATTCACTACAGCTACTTCCAAAGTAAGGTGTGCCTTGAGGGGGAGGAAGAGAGACAGGAACAGGGCCTTTCGGTATGAGATTTGACTTCTTGCGTCAACAGAAACCGGCTTTTCATAAAACCGAACAAGTGAATTTTGTAGCCTGGCTACTCAAGAACCGTGGTTGGCCTGAAAGTGATATTAGAGGAGTAGCAGATGGCGCGCACACAGCGTGTGTGGTTAGGTGGCTGTGGCTCTTAAATACATAGTCCGTGCTTTAGTGGAAAAAAAAAAACAAAACAGTTTCCTGTTTCTAGCAGCGGTTTCCCTAAAAGAAGAGGGGGGAGAGAGAGAGTTTAGTTTGGCTCGTCTCCCTGGCTGTGCTGTGAGGATACTGGGGCAGAACACTCTAAGGGTGGGATTATGCTGCTTGCAGATACATGGCCTGCTTTGCACCCGTTGCAGAGCTCTTTCTAAAAATAAACTGCTGGCTCTTCCTTGTTGGCATTTTCACAGTGGGGGAGACGAGCAAATGAGATGGCTTGGCCTAGTGCAAAACGGCAGCCTCTGACCAGGATTTTCCAGCTTTCAGTTTCAGCGGCAAGGATCCAAACCTGCCTTTCCCATGTTAAGGGCTGATTTTGACTCTGCAGGGGTGTAAATGAGGTCCATGGCGTTACCCTGGATTTGCGCCCAAGTGAATAAGAACAGAATCTGGCCTTGAAATGGGGTGGTGACAATCTCAGAGGGCACGGGGTCAAATACAGAGGTTTTCATAACACTGGTATAAATCCAGAGTAATTCCAGGGAAGATGACTCTCCGTATACGTTGATATAAATGAGAGAACTGAATTATGATGGGCCGGCTTCATACTTACAAATATTCCTTAAATAACTTTCTTCTAGCTGTAAACCGAGTTCTAGTTTAACCCTCTTGACTTACCTATGGTAGCACAGGTGTAACTGAGGGCAGAATTGGACCCAGTGTGTTTTTTTTTTTTTTTTTTTATAGTGTTGGTCTTGGCTTTTTTTTTTTTTTTTTTTTTTTTAAATTGGAAAGCCAGATGTAAGAAGACCATATTTTCCCGTGACTTAGGAATCATATTAACAAGTGAAAATAAGGTGATGATAAAATCTCGGGGCCTGATTCTGTTACCCCATCCCTGTGCTTGGGGCAGGATGTGGGCTAAGGTGGCTTTAAGCCTTCTGTATGCTGCTTTGGCTGTTTAGGATCCTGCCTGCCTAAGTTAGAGCATCATCAGGACTGCTCTAATTTGTGCTCTGTTTCCTGTGGTTTCTGGAGAACAAAGACTCCTCCTAATACAGTGCTGCACCCCATTCCCAAGCTTGCTAGGTCCCTGCCCCCCAACATGCTTGCTACACTGGGGCCTGGGAGCAGGGCTAGGGTTGCCAGGTGACCGTTTTTTGACCAGAATGCCCAGTCAAAAAGGGACCCTGCTGACTGGGCCATTAAAAGACTGGTTGGCGGTGCAGCAGGGCTAAGGCAGGCTCTCTGTCTGCCCTGGCTCCGTGCAGCTCCCGGAAGCGGCTGGCATGTCCCTGAGCCCCCTAAGCAGAGGTGCGGCCAGGAAGGCTCCACCCCCTGCACCAAGCACCGACTCCGCAGCTCCCACTGGCCATATTTCCTATGACCCCCTCCTGCACCCCAGATCCCTCATCCCTGGCCCCACCCCAGAGCCCCCAGCCAGAGCCCTCAACCGCTCCCCCAGCCGGGTGAAAACGAGTGGGTGGGGGAGAGCGAGGGAGGGAGGGATGGAGTGAGCTGGGAGGCAGGGCCTTGGAGAAGGGGTGGGGCCTCAGTGTGGGGGCGGGGCAGGGGAAAGGTATGTTTGGTGTTTTTGCAATCAGAAAGTTGGCAACCCTAAGCAGGGCCAGCACAGAGCTCTTATACCAGCTCTAAGCAGTCTAGGAATGGGTCCAGAGAGCATGAAGAGATCTTAGGCCCTCTCTGTACTGAGGCTATTTATGCTGGTGTAGCTACACCCCTGCGAACCTCTGGTATAGATGCAGCACACTGGCGTATTGCAGAGCTTGCATCAATGTAGCGGAATTGGTAGAAAACCCCCATGTAGAGGTAGAGTAGCGTAGTCCTGGTCTACACTTAAAAACGAGAAAAATCTAGCTGTGACAGGGCTGTGAAAAATGTTGCACCCTGTGGTCCATACTTAGGTTGACCTATTCCCTGGCGCAGAAGTGGCGAGGTCGATGAAAAAATTCTTCTGTTCATCTAGCTACTGCCTCTCCCGTGCGATGTCCTTTACTTGGTGCTATACGTCAGTGCCTTAGCTCAGTGGTTCTCAACCTTCTCCAGATGACTGGACCCCTTTCAGGAGTCTGATTCTTGTCTTGCGTTTCCACCCCCAAATTTTACCTCACTTAAAAACTACTTGTTCACAAAATCAGACATAAAAACGCAAAAGTGCCTGAGCACGCTGTTACTGAAAAATGGCGGACTTTCTCATTTTTACCTTTTATAATTATAAACTATATCCATTGGAATATAAATATTGTACTTACATATTTCAGTGTTTAGTATATAGAGCTGTATAAACAAGTCATTGCATGAAATTTTAGTTTATCCTGACTTTGCTAGTGCTTTTTATATGTAGCCTGTTGTAAAACTAGGCAATATCTAGATGAGTTGATGTACCCCCTGGAAGACCCCTGCGTACCCGCAGGGGTACTTGTACTGTTGGTTGAGAACCACTGCCTTAGCCAATGTCCTGAAGCCATTACAATTCAGGAACAAATAAGGGAGGGGACTGGCTCAGATATGGAGGGCCAGAGTAAACTGGGCGTGAACAGACCGGTACCAAAAGAGCAAGCGTAAGGGGCCGTCTCACAAATTTGTGTGCTATAAATAAAGAGGTGCTTTATTTTATTTTTTTCACACCGATCTCTCATTATCTGATTCAAAGGAAGGGGAATGTTGACATATCAAAAGAACTTTCACTTCTGTTTGAAGCAACCTTAATTTAGAAAGGAAGGTGTTTTTTTTTTTTTTTTTTTTTTTTTGCGTTTCTCCTTGCTGTTGTGCGTGGGCTTTTATTGAAGTCTGCAGGCTGCAGAGTGCAGGTTTTTTATTTTTTAAAAGATATTAATGATGCTGAAATGCATTAGAAAAGAAGAGCCTGACATATTAACTCTTTTTTTGCAGCTCAGTGCCTTTTGATGGTTGCTTTAGATTGACATTTTCAAAGCGGCTTAGACACATCTATCGTGAAAATTAATGGAAGATATGTATCAACAGCCCTTAAGGCAGGCTGCAATTGAGGTTTTCCAAGCAGGAGGTTTTTAAAAGCATAGGAAACGTTAATGGAAAATTCTTTATTTCAGGGCATGTTTTTTGTTGTTTTGTTTTTTCTTGCTTCTATGGAGCATTGAGAACCAGATCCTCAGCTGGGGCAAATCACACACTTCCACTGACATTCACAGAAGAAATGGCTTTTAATTTTTTCCCGCATAAAATTCCAACAAAAACATCAGGGTTTTTTTGTCTAAATTGTCAGTGAAAATCTAATTTTTCAACAGAAATTCAAGAGCTGAAAAACATCAGCCGCAAATTAAAATATCTTGTTTTTTGGGCATGTGGCTTTTTTTGATGGAAAAATCAAAAATTTCCACAGAAAGCAGACAGTACTTGTACAAAATTTCATTTAGCTGAAACTTGAATTTTCTATCGAAAAATAGTTTCGAGGGAAAACTTTGGATCAGCCCTTGCTGACAGCACTGGGTTGATTTGCACTAGCTGAAGCTAGGGCCCTGAGTTCTTTCTGTGTTTTTCAGTTGTCACTGTCTACGCTATGGAGACTAAACTGATGTAGCTACGCTGATGTAGCCATAACCATCAACCTCATAGTGTAGATGCAGCCAATGCCGACCAAAGCGGTTTTCCTGTATGTAGGAACGCTGCCTCCCCAAGCAACAGTACATACATCGACAGAAGTAGTCTTTCATTGACGTAGCTGCATCTACACTGGGGTTTTTTCTCAGCATAGCATGTTGATCAGAGGCGTGTTGGTTCCCCCAACCCCCTTGACCAACATAGCTATGTCAAAATGAGGCCTTAACAATTGCACTTTCAGGGCTTCCTAGGTGTGTTCAAAAAGGGGAAAGCCCCTTTAAATGAGACCCACTTTGTTTAACTGTTATTTCTTCTACTCCTTACTGTGTGACCGATGAAACTCTGAGGAGCCCTGTGTGCACTCTCAACTTTCTCCAGGCAAGGGAAGTTAGTTCAGTTTAACCAATGTTTTTAGCCTTTGCTTCCACACTCACCTAATCACAGTATTGCAGCAAGTCAAAGGACTAGTTTACTACAAAATATAGAAACAAGCCAAGATAGTGTGTAATCATAACCCAACTTGATCTAGACCATGGATGAGAGCCATACAGCAGGTAGGTAAAAACTGGGACAATAGCATATTCTGCTAGTGGGGATGCACAGGTAAAAGACACAAATGTGTGCATACATGAGATACAGAAGAGGAGTGGTACAACAGTTTTATTTGGTATGAATGTTGAATGGCTGCATTAGCCCAAGTGAGTTATGTAGGTGACCTCAGCCCAGTGCCAATAAAACTCAATACCAGCATTACAGGAACAACTATTACTGAAGTGGTTTGATTTTTCCCTCGAGAGTTAACTTTTTCCCCCTTTTTAGGACTAGTTTTATATACCTTCACCTGTAAAAGTAGATGGGTCAGTTGCTACCAGCCCAACTATACACGGTGCATAGGGAGCCATTTAAAACCAAACAAAAAAAAGTCTGCACCTAAAAAAGTCGGGAACTTAAAAGTCCAGCTATTTCAGGTCTGTTATCTTGGGCACTTGCATGACTTGAAGAGAGGGCCTGACCTTTTTGAGAAGCTGGGACTTTTCTTTTCTCAGCACCCATTCCTAGCCCTGCAGGGGCCCAAGATGGATTTCAGAATCCTGACACTTATGAGGATAGCAAAGCTGTTGTTGGCTCAAGACTGAATGAAGCCCAAGATTGGATGGGAAAGAAATCTTGTGCATGTGGGGAGAGGGGTAAATTCTGTATCTGAGGTGTGGAGGGCATGGTTTTAAAGAAGCAGTGATTGTTTGAAGGGTGTGGAATGTAAAAGTAAGTCCTGGAGAGGAGGATGGAAATTTTTCAGTTGACTTCAGTGGGCATTGGCTCAGGGCCCTTAGTGAGCAGAGGGTGATGAGAGGTGGTCCAACATGTGAATAGTGTCACCTTGACACCAGCTCCATGGATATCGTGTGCCTGTAGGCTTTTAGTGCAGTGCACATGGCATCATTTTATTTTTAAATAGCACCTTTCATCTTCCCAGTACCCCCCAAATTAATCCTCAGTAGCTGGGAGAACCACATGAGTGCAACTATCCCCATTTCTCACACCTTGAATCTGAGGCCTCAAAATGATTTGCCTGGAAGCCTGAGCCATGGATTAGACCTTGGAATATCTCCATTTCCAGTCCTGTGCCATAATCACAATTCTCTCCTGTTTGAATCAGTATCCCAGCAGGCCAAAAGGGCTGAAGCCCACAGTCCTGAAGACAAGACACTGAGCGACTCTGCTTATGAGAAACTTGTTTGTTTAAATCCAGACATTGTGACCATGTGAATTTTGTGTTGAGGGCCTGTTCATTATAAAAGAAAACAAATATGTCCTTCTTCTTAGCAACATTTTTGTCTTTGTTTTTAAATGGTGCTAAATGGCTGGAAAAGTTTCTGCATTGTTAACATACTTTCTGTTTGCTTGTAGCTAAAAAACCCAAACCAGCTCATCTGCAGTAATCTGGTGCTAATCTGTAACGAGAGCCATAACGAACGTGTGACTCTCTCATTATTTCTCTGATTCCCATGGATCTTAAATATACAACAACATCCAGCTACCAGGATGTGCTCCAGCTCTACTGATCTGTGTTCTGCCCTTAATAATGTATTTCCACTAAGCTGAAATTCAAACTGCTTCAGCATTATTGCTTCAGATTTTCCAAAAGAAACACCAGTTTTTGGCGAGAGGCTTAGGGCCCTGAAATAAATAAGATGACATGTGGTGTAAGAGACTTCTCTGAGTAAGGGTGGCAGAATTTGGCAACTTAACACTTTTTAATAAAGTAAGGGATGGATTCCTTGGCACTCAGCAGCACAGTGATTTATTCATTTTTTAGCAGTTCTCCCTAGAACAGGGAGATCCAACACTGCTCTTCGCAAAGATGTTACAGAATGTTCCTTACAACTTCCTTTCTGTCCCTTGAGTCAAACTACCGTTTCCATATTTCCTCGCTCAAGGTCGATTCTGTCACCCTTACTCTAGTAAAGAATCCTCATAACACTCCCTGTGCAGTAAGTTCTGGCCCCCAGGGGTGGGGAAGCTGAGCTACAGAGAAGCGGGTGCCCTACTGAAGCCGGAAAGCAAAAGTGCAGCAGTGCTGGAAATGGAATCCGGAACATGTGACTCCCGGACCTGTAGTTTAACCACCAGAAGTCTACATTCCTTTTTAAGAGCTGTGTGTAGGATTTTCTCTGGCCATCACTGCATTTCACCACTATCAGCTCTGTGGTGAAATGTGACAATGCTCCACAGCAGTTGAGAGCAGGAAGTGAAGAAGAATAGAGGTAGAATACCATCGGTGCTAAGGGTTCTCTACTGTTGCACGACACACCTATGCAGGAAGGAGTGGGCAGCAAGGACCCCTCTGGTTGCCTGGCCCTTGGAATTTCAGTGGGACTGTTCAGGAGTAAGGAGCTACTTGGTGTGAATAAGAGTGGCAGAATTCAAGCCATCTGAATGGGAGCTGTGTTTTGTTTAAGGTATTGGGCATGGCTTACACTAGCCGAGGATCAGCCCCCAAATTTCCATGTTTGTGCCAAATCAGCATTGCTCCATTAGGTTTCAGGAGAGTATCAGGTGTAAACCAGCTGATAAATTGGGAATGCTGTGTGTCCTTTTGCGGAGGCAAACTCTCTCCAGATAGCAGCAGGCAGCAACATGTTCCATGTCTCAGCTGGCTCTTGAGTGATCCTCGCTGCAACGAAGCGTCTGGTCATTGTGAATGCAGAGTATGCATCCGATGAAGTGAGCTGTAGCTCACGAAAGCTTATGCTCTAATAAATTGGTTAGTCTCTAAGGTGCCACAAGTACTCCTTTTCTTTTTAGGTTTCAGAGTAGCAGCCGTGTTAGTCTGTATTCGCAAAAAGAAAAGGAGTACTTGTGGCACCTTAGACTAACCAATTTATTAGAGCATAAGCTTTCATGAGCTACAGCTCACTTCATCGGATGCATTTTTTTTTAGTGTGTGTTTTGTAAGTCGGTGTCAATCCTGCTGTTCTGGGTCAGGGGAGTTCTGGGCGTGGCTTTGGAGAACGGTGGCAGGCTTCACCCCTCTTTGACTGCAGAAATCCCGAGGTTCTTGATCCTTCTCTTGTCAGGCTCCATGGTTCATCTTTAGCCTAGCAAATTCTGGCGGTTTCTCCTTTTATTGTGCCATTTGATTGCAGAGCCTTCCCATCTGCTTGTGGTCTTCTGCTTCATTAAAGCGCTGGCCTCCGCCTCAAGCAATGCAAACCACCACAGGGCTTCTCTGACTCAGCAGTTTACCGTTTGGCTTCATCTTCCCTCTGGCAGTAAAATGAGGGGGGAAAAACAGAGGAGGAAATACATGACCGGATAATATCCCCCTTTTCTCCCCCCCACAGTAGCTTAGGATCCTGTGTCTCAAAAGGCTGACTCAGCTCTTCTGTCTTCCTGTATCCCTGATCAGGGCAGTCATGCAAGAGCCCTCTCTAAACCCAATCTATTGTATTGTAGCCAGTGAAGTCTGTGTGTTCCAGTTGTGGCTCAGATACTCCCTGCATCCACATGGGTAGTGAGTACAGTGCTGATGCTGACCAAGCGGCTGCGGGGGGTGGGAACCGTGTCCACAAGGACAGCAGTTCTCCATGCAGCTAGAATTCTTTAGAGCCTGCTTAAATATGGCCTCCAGGTGGCGTAAATCCGTGTAGCGGCAGCTTACACCAAGCTGAGATCTGGCCCTGAAACTCTTTAAGTGGGAGCTGGGGGGAGGGGCGCGACAGAACCCAGGAACCACCCTGAGTTAAATAAGGGGAAGATTTTCATAGCTGCCAGTGGGAAGTGAATGCCCAATTCCTGTTAGAATCGGGCGGCTTGGACTGTTCCACCCTAAATACCACTGAGGTTGGTTCAGCAGACCCCATCTCCCAGCGTGTGCACGTTAGACTCTAATAGCAATTAAGAGGCTGCAATACAGATACCTGTGTAGTTTCATTCCTGCTTTCAGCCTGTGTATTGGCCCTGTGTTGACCTAACATTTGTGAAATGCCTGTGTGTTTTGTTAAATGGTATTGTGAGGCTGCAGTTGTTGTGCAAGGAATCTGGTAACAGTGGAAAATCCCATTTCAGTGAAGGCTACTTGCCAGTCATTCTGCATGGAAGTACGCCCAAAGGGTCTGGGTTTTACACTAACTACTTTTAAGGGCAGGCTTGTTAAACACTTATTTTTAAAAACGGAGATTAAAGTTTCTCCTCTTTCTCACCTACTCAAATCCACAGGAACATGGGCTCCCTATGGGGTCAGTGTGGATGATGTATCATGATTTTTGCTTCATGTCCTGTTGCATGATTGCATCAAAACATGGGGCAGAATCCTGCTTAACTGTCTCCAGATATGGTGTTCGGTAGCCCATTTTCTCACTCCTATCCACGTAGATAAGTTCTGTGTGTTGAATCTGAGCTCCCTTCCCCTCAGAAAACTAGACTCTTGTTTGGGGTTGCAGTGAAGTGATGTGTGTATGACCTTAAAGAAACACGCTGAGGTTCAATGTTGTATCACACATATGCTGCTTCAATGTAATTTTAAGGCACTTACCAAAATGCTGGGAAAGAAAGGAGGGTTAGGATGTTAGCTTGGCACTTGGGAGAGCCAGGTTCAGTTCCCTGCTCCGCTACAGTCTTCCTGTGTGATCTTGGACAAGTCACTTAACTTCTCTGTGACTCAATTCCCTGTCTGTGCAATGGGGAGAATAACATTCTTCTACTTCAGAAGGGGGGTTGTGAAAATAGAGCCATTAAAGATTACAACAGACCCAGATATTATGGTAATGGGTCTCTAAGTACCTTAGGTAGGAAATGGGCGTGAAACTTTCACTCTATGGGGGCAGAAAAATACTCTCAATTTTTTTTACAAGAAGGGCCCAATACTCCTCTGGTATACATGGGTGTAACTCTATTGAAGTCAATGGAGCTAAGCTAAGGATCTGGCCCACAGTGTAAAGTGCCTGTGTTTAATTTGTAATACTTGCTTTTTTGGTCCCTATGATCTGGGGATCTCCTACAGTTTCACTTGCCTGCCAGGACACATGCAGTCGCTGATTCTCAAACTGAACAGCTTTAAAAACCTTTCTCTTTCCACGACTGCAGCCCGCTTAGAAAGCTGACTGTCTGCCAAATCAATCTGGGGCTGGAGGCCGCCAAACTTCATTTTAATGTCTCCTTTCCATTTTTGCTTTGTTTATGGCTTGGCTGCAGTGGATGCCCAGAAGGCTGTTGAAGGTTGTGTTGGGACTTTATGTAGAAAACTGTTTTCAGGTGTTCATCGGCTGGGCTGTAAAGCTTCATCAGGGCATAAGCTTGGCCTGAAATGTCTCTGCTCAGGAAAGAATGATTTTATTTTACCTTAAATGGTGGTGTGGCTTTTGTCTTCCAGTGTGCATTAATATAGGAAAAAGTGCTCTGCCTCTTACTACTTGCATTGCTCAATATATTCAATGTACTATAATATAATCATAGCAGGTGCTTTATAGCAGATCTCTTCTCGCACCCCCACTCCCTCCCCCCTTACTTGGTTGGGTAGCTTTGCACTGCTTCACTGATAAAAGCTTCTGTAATGCCAGTGTTTGAGAATTCACACCATGATGGTTTCTCTAAGGCAGGGAAATTACCCTGCCTACCCTTCAAATTGGGGATTGAACTTAAACAAGGGGCTCTTGAGAGACCCCTCCCACTGAATTCAGTAAGGCAGCTGCCATTAACTTCAAGGAGTGCAGGATACAGCCTAAGTCCACAAATTGTTCCCTGTAGCCTGTTCTTCTGAGTGGCAATCCCACCCTCTGTAGAGCTAATTTAACAAAGGTTCTCTGTCTCCCTCATACCAGTGAGCTTTGTGAATCCTTTCACTGCTTTAATGTCTATTCCTTGCTTTAAACTCTTCTCCGATTTCTTTAAAAAATAGTTTCCCTACTGGAATCCTAAGAATAAAGCTGACTGGAGTGTACATAATGGACTATATTGTTTGGCTGGGCAGAGCTGAGTGATACAGTAACTACTGACTGCCTGTTGCTAGTGGCCTGAGTTAATAGGGGATCTGTATAATTATCACATCTCAAAGTCTGTCTTAAGCAAGAGTGCAAGCCTTGTCCTTGATTTATGTGCCAGGAGGGTGTCCCAAAGCTGTGATACAGGCTGCACACTCGGCTAGTGAGTAGCTAGCTTGGAGAAGAAACAATTAGCTGTAAAACAAGCTGGACATGGGATTTTATCTGGTGGTAACTTTCTAACCATGCTAAGCATTTCTTCAACAGAGAGCAGTTTGTCCTCTTGAGCCTCCCCGGTGGAAACAGGAGGAGGAGCTGAGGTTCAGTGGGGTAGTCTGCTTATCTTGAATCTGTCTTGACCTTGTACAAGTGTCTGTATTGTTCTCCGAAGTGATGCTAGGGCTGTTTGCTGTGTGTGAGATCCTATTTCAGGGGTTGAGTGGAAGGGTGTGAACTACAGGACAAATACTGTCCGCTTGCTAGTGAAGTCTGGAGGAAGTTGCTACCTTCCTGATTAAGGTTTTTGTGGTGCCCTACAAAGACTGGGTCAGAGATGACTGTGGTCAGGATTTACGCTCCACTGGGGTAAAGAAGATGCCTACACTTGCTAGATCAATCTCATTGTAGCTTCTTTATTCTACATGGAAGGTAAAACATTTTCTTCTCACCATGTAGTGGCTGCAGATTTGCCCTACTGCACCCTTGGGATATTGTAGCTTTCCATGGCATCATCCACTTAGAGACCCCTGGGAATTTCTTTGCAGAAGATAATACTGATCCAGTCAGTAAAACGTACTTAATTTTTCCTTATGCCTTAAATCCAACCTCTCCTCTCCCCTACACACATTATGGGACAACCAGTGGCATGGCGGGGGAGGGGGGCAGAATGGAAGCACTTGGACTCTACACGATTTTGTCTTTGCCTTCTGCTGGTGTTTGAAGATCCATGGAAAACGCCACTCACTTGCAGGTTTGTCAGTTTATGCCCACGTGTTTTTTGTTTTTTGTAGCCCTCATTAGAGGAAGGGGCTGTCAGTCCTCGTGAGGTCATACAATTTCTTGCAACTCGATCTGGTATTGGGTGCAAGTTGTTAGAAGCTGCAACAAGCCAACATTTTCAAAGTCCGATGCCTGAAGTTAAATACTTAAATTCACATCTGCAGGTGCCTAAATGTGGGTTAAGGTGCCTAACTTCATGCACCCGAGTTTGGGTAAGTGGACTTCTTCAAGCCCTGATTCAAATCAAGATACGTATTTTAAAAAAAAATTACTTTTTGGTTCTGTGACTTCACGTGCAAGTTCCTGCTTGCCATCTGCCTTGTATGAATTTGTCATATCATGATACTGGTCTTTTCAAAGACTAATTTAATTAGTTGTTCTTCTTTCAGTAGGTTTTAATCAAGCGTTATGTGGTTGCTGGTAAATTTATTTACAGCCTTGTCTCCTGATGGAACACCTGGCCCCATAGAGAGCACTTACCGTGAATTAAATGGTAAATATTTTTTGTAGTAGAGTACATAGTTGTTTAAACTCAACAACTAATAAAACTGAGCTCCGGTCTCGGCTTGTGTAAATCTGCATTGCTTGGTTAATGTTAATGGAGGTGCGTCAATTTATACTAGCTGAGGTTATGGCCCAGAGACTCGGATAGTCTTTGGACCTGATTCTACTGTCATTCACACCAGTGTAAATTAGGAGTAATGACACTAATGTCAGTGGAATGATAGGATCATATAAAATTAGGGTAAGATATCTTGGGCTTTTTGGGTTGGATTTCCCTACTGCCTTCCAACTTGCGTAGCCACTTAGGGCCTGAGTCAGAGGTGCTGAGCACCCACAGATGTCATTGAAGTCAGTGGGCCAGATCCCCAACTAGTGTAAATCATCATAGCTTGTTAACTTCAGTGGAGGTAAGTGATTTACACCACCTGGGTATCTGGCGGGACAAAAGTTTGGCCCTTACTGCCTAGGAGAGGTGGGAGGAAGAATCCTTGTCTTTGCTAGATACTGGAGACAGAGTTCAGTTTTTCTTTTCATGTCTGACAGTGATTTTTGGATGGATCCTTAAAGTTTAGGACTAGAAGGCCAATCTGTCCTTTTTTGGAGGGATTTCTGAATCCAACCCTTGTGTAATGTAGTGTGGTTGGGAAGGGGCTCCATAAACAAACCATTGTCTGCTCAGTCATGTGGATATACTAATGCAGAATTGGCAGAGATCAAAATTGGCCGTTCCTCTTTGTCAGCGGTGTGAGGAGTCCTAGCATGTGTGGCTCAGTGTACCTGGCTCACAGCCCGTCAAGTCTCTGATTATTTTGAACGATCTCTGGATAGCCCAGAACACGAGCAGACCAACTGTACTAGCTTGAGCCTGTTGGAGCTTGGACACAGGCTCCAACGTCTAACGAGTAATTTCACTTTTTCTGCTCTAGTGATCAAAGAGCCTGATCCAAAGCCAAATTGAAGTCAAAGGAAAGACTCCCTTTGACTTCTGTGGCCTTTCAATTAGGTCCCAATTGAGTAGGTGCATACTAATAAAAATTCCAAACCCTAGAATTATGCATAGGGACATACAATGTGTATTAACCATTTCCTCCCCCCCCCCCCCCCCCCCCGAAGTGAAATAACTACTTTTGGGCTTTCTGTTGTAGCTAAAAATTTCATTTGCCAAGAAAACACACAAGTTTCTAATATGGAAATTAGCCTTTTATCCCTCAGTTGGGAAAAGAGTTCCTACCTGGTGGCTTTCATATAAAGGTGAATTTTGTTTTGTTTTGTCAGGAGGGTTTCCTTCTGGCTGTAGGCCTGATTCTGTGCAGCCAGAATGACTGGTTCAATTGACTGCAACAGATGTTTGGCTATTCGCTTCGCTTGAATGCAGCGGGAGTTTTTTGGGTGTGTGAAGGATAGTGTCTTCGGGCTAGTTAGTTAGAACAAACCAGCATCCCACACCCAGCGACAACCTTAGAACACAGTGAATGGCAGGACTCTGTAATGCATTTGTTTAGGCTCCAACAGATGCTTTCAGTGTTCTGCGGCTTTGATGTGTTTAGGCCCACCCGTTGCCAGGAAAATCCATGTGACTAGTGCAGTGAGTTGAAAACCACAATGTTCATCTGCCCAATAGTAGCTTCCCAGCCTAAATGTGTGTTTCATTTTATTTATTGAAAGAAATTATTACACTGAGTGACACATCCCTGCAAACCAACATCTGAGGGCATTGGACAGTCACGCGCCTCATTTAGCCAACTATTTCTGCATTCAAGGTTTTTGTTTGTTGTGGATTGTCTTTTGCATGTAGCAGAATCCTTCCTCTTTATTTCACAAAAGGTTTTCTTAGTGCAGTTCAGACACTTTTTTGATTCCTGCCCCTGCCCTGGATGTCATGTGAATCAACATCTAGGTCTCAATGTGCTAGGCTCTGTACATACATTTAGTTAGACTGTGAGCTCTTTGGGGTAAGTTCTCTTCTTCCCCCCCCCCCCAATGTACATATAGCATCTAGCATGTGTGTACACACACACACCACACACACACACCCCCAGATTTCAAGAGCTCCCTCCCACCCCAACCCACTCTAAGACTCTTGGGGCCTGGATAATTACCTGAAACAGGTGCAGCAGAAGGAGGAAGCTCAGTGTTTGTCCTTGAACACTGTTTCATCCTTCATAGCGTTTGCTTTCTGTCAGGAAAGCAGCCCTGCTCCTCGACTGGTGTCACTCAGTAGCTGTCTTATCAGTGCTTGAACCTGCTGGTAACTAATAGTAGTTTGATCATTCATTCGACTTCCTGATAATACAATAGGGCTGTTTCACCCCTGAGTTGCTCTGGGAAGCTACAGTCTAGCAAGTTGGGCTACTAAGCCCTGGCTGGGATGATTTGATTGGGGATTGGTCCTGCTTTGAGCAGGGGGTTGGACTAGATGACCTCCTGAGGTCCCTTCCAACCCTGATATTCTATGACTAAGGCTTCCATTGAGGTCAACAGAGTTGCACCCCCAACTTAGGGCCAAACCTTGCCCTGCTGTAAGTGTTCAGTTGTTTGTGATGTCACATGGCTGGGTGAGGCTGAACGGGGAAGTGGGCTGGCAGTCTAGACACTGCAATGCTGAATGCCCTAGCAGATGCGGAAGCGAGTAATCAACTGGCTGCTTGTGTTTGTTGGTAGGAGGCTGTTGGCTTAGTTACCGAAATGCAGTGTGGGGAGACAGGGAGATGGTGTGGCTGGTGAAAACTGAAAGGAAAGCATGTCTTGGAATTCACCGCCACAGTGGGGATTAGCAGCCGATCTTCTAATAAGAAAAGGAGTACTTGTGGCACCTTAGAGACTAACCAATTTATTTGAGCATGAGCTTTCTAATAGCACCTTCTAATAGGATCTCACAGTGCTTTTATAAACTCTAATTACATTAGCCTCCACGCAGCAGCCCCGTGATGTGGTGAAGTCTCATTCCCATCTTCCAGCAGAGGCCCTGCAGTTAGGTGAGTTAACCAACGTCACGCAGGAAATCGGTGGTAGAGGAATAAGAGCCCGCATGGGTGTTCTACCAGCATAAGTATATTTTGTTTAAATTGACGCTTTAGCTTTTACCAGTATGTTTCCCATATGGACAAGCCCGTTGTTCCTCAGCTGGGGTAAAGCAATGTTGTTCCAGGGGAGTTATGCCAATATACACCAGATGAGGTTGTGGGGGTGGGGAAGGGAATTTGGTTTGCTCAGCCTAATTATCCAGGCCCCAAGATCCTTAAAAATCAATTTATGCAAATTGCTTGTAGTTATGGGCATCTTGGGAGGAGTGGATTGGGGTGGGAGGGAGCTCTTTTGAAATCTGTCGTGTGTGTGTGTGTATTTCTTTCCCTGGGTGGTTTAACCTAGCAGTAAAAGACTAGTTACATGTGTTCTAGTCTTTTAGGGCACAACCTCCTTTAATTCCCATGGGTCACTTGTCTCCTCTAAGCCCACTGTGCATAAACATGGAGGGTGGCTTTTCTCACAGAAGTGCACAGTTGAGTGATCTCCTAAAATGGGCAAATCAAATGCCCCCAGCAATACTTTAAATATTCTCTGACGCTGAATGAAAATGTCAGATCCCTGGTTGATGTATGCTCTGACAGAGAATGCTGTTTGATACAAGCTGCTCTGCTAAAATAACCGTTTTGAACACCCACCCTCCCCCTTGTGTTTGCTGTATTTCAATTAAGTGACTTGGTACATTCAGTAGGTAGAATGTGACTGCTATGAAGACAGACTGGGGTGGGTCGTCTTTTTCTGGTGCTGGACAAACCTGCAGGATGTGGAACTTTGAACTGTATCCATTTATTGCTGTTCCCGTTACATTACTGGAAAGTGACTAAGTACTCTTGAAGATGGATTTGGCTTTCCTGTTTCTGTCACATTCCTTTTGCAGCTTAGGAATTACAGGAATGGCTCTGTCTATTGTTTTGTGGTGCCTTGCTTTAATAATGGATGGTTAGTGCTGAGGTGGAGGGCATGCAGCTGAGTTTATCTTGGATTGAATCCCAAAGTGGTTAGAACAGGGACTTTCCTTCAGCAGCCTGAAGTGTGAAGAAGCTCAATTGTAGGTTTTGTGAGGGTGGAAATAATTGTGTGTGAGATGTGCAGTGGAAGGTTACTTCTCTGATGTCAGGCCAGTATTTTACTAAGAAATCACTTCCCCTAAAACCAAGTTAGAGGAACGTATCTAATGTTGGTTTGCACCTTGTGCACTTGCTCTGTGAAAGTTGAGGCAGAACTTGGTCTAGACTCTAGAAGTTGCACAATTAACTTTGGGTGCAATAACTAAGATAATATACATTTATGTGCAACAAACAAATGCAAAACAACCCTTCTTCGCCCCCCCCCCCCCCCAAAAAAAAACCTATTAGTGGACTGTTATTAATCAATATTTTTTCTCTTAAGTACTCCGTGTTTCATCTACAGATATTCTTCTTCTGCAGAATCTGATCTCTATTGATCTTGAAAAGTCTTTCTGTACTTAGATGGGATAAGCTTCCCCCCCTTACTAAACGCACTGCTTTTCACCCATTAATCTCAGTGCTTTTTATGCAGGCGGGTCAGTATTATACCCATTTTATAGATGGGCAGAGTGGAGGGGCATGGAGACACAGGGAGGGAAAGTGTCATGTCCAGAGTTTCACAGTGATGGAACTAGGAACAGAACTCCCACCTCCCTGACACTTTGAAGGGCTTTAATTTTCCCTTTCCGGTAGGGTACATCGGTGGCCAACTTCATCCTAGCCTGATGTAATGCACTTGATTACAGTGTAGTTGCATCAGAGATTAATTTCTTCCCTGACCTCCAAAAACCTAATTGCCTTGGCTCTTGGCCTGCTCTATTACTTCCTTGTTTGTTCCTCTTTGTGTGTGTCTGCTTTTCTATTCTAGGCACTCAGCCCTGCTGTAAACTTGGGAGCTTTTGACTCTTCCTGGTTTTTCTTTTTAGAGGTTACCTGTTTAGGTGGCAAGAGATTCCTTACCTGATGCTGTCACCTGTGCTACTGGAATGCTTAAACATTGCAATTAATGATTTGAAAATTGCATTCACTATGTTACTGAATAAATGTTTGAGGCCTTGTTCTTTTCACTCAACGTTTTTTTTTAAAGTTTAAAAACGTTGTGACAAACTTTTGACTGTCAAATTATGTTTTCAGTAGAGTCCCTTTAAAACTTGCTACAGAAAATTCTAGACAAATATTCATGACTACTGAAATGTATCCTTCCATTTTTTAAAAATCCAATAATTATGCATTTTATATTAACTGGGTGTCAGTGTACAGGATTTTTTTTTTTTTAATTGCTTGTGTTAGCAACAAACTGGAACATTTGCAAGCCCATATGTTCTATGTAAAAGTGTCTCTTAGCATTTTCATCACAGGCTTGAGTCATTTAATGTCTGGAAGGTTTATGTGATGAATTTGGAGATGCTCTGTAATAATAATAAAACCTAGTTCTTACATAGTATCTTTCATCAGTAGATCTAACAGTGCATTATAGCCATTTTACAGATGGCGGGGGACTGAGGGAGGTTAAGTGACTTGCCTAGGGTCACCCAGCAGGTCAGTGGCAGAGCTGGGAATAAAATCCAGGTCTCCTGAGTTCCAGTCCAGTGCTCTGTACCCTAGGCCATGCTGCCTCCCATGACTGTGTTGTGTTTTTTTTTCTGGTTATTGCGGGTGTTTATGGCCAGAACTTTCATACAGTAAACTCTATGAATATATTGGTTTTATTTAATAGGGGACTAGCTAGAAAAACAAGCATGGAAGGAAAGAATAGCTCAAGCTAAGCCACTTCTCAGCAAACACCCGAGTGCTGTTAAGGGACAATGTGTTAGAGAAGAAGGATTCTAAATACTTTGTTCCTACTGCAAAATAAACCGTGCTTTGGTTTAAGAAGGCTGTCTGATTACTGTGTACCACTGCTCACAGACTCCCAAAGGGAAGAATCGCAGGTCCCGCTGGGGAAAGCACAGTGGTTACACAGGGTGCTGTAGCCCAGGGCTTGCTCTAAGAGGAGGAGAATCCTGCAATTCTACCCCAGGAGGGCTCAAGGCCTGACACTTGAGGGTATGCACTCAGAGACAAGACAGGGGACAGGTGCAGCAGGCCCATAACAGCTATGAGGCAGTCACACTGACATGGTTAAGTGACCTGTCAGGAAGTTAGTCTGGTTTCAGTCTCAAGCCACCACTATTTAACCACCTTGTTGGCAGCCTTAGAAAAGGTGCCAAGGATTAAGGGCTTGATCCAAAGCCTCTTGAAGTCAATTGAAAGACTCCCAGGTCTATAAAATCATGACTGGTGTGGAGAAAGTAAATAAGGAAGTGTTATTTACTCGTTCTCATAACACAAGAACTAGGGGCTACCAAATGAAATTAATAGGCAACAGGTTTAAAACAAACAAAAGGAAGTATTTTTTTCCACACAACGCACAGTCAACATGTGGAGCTCTTTGTCAGAGGATGTTGTGAAGGCCAAGGCTATAACAGGGTTCAAAGAAGAACTAGAAAAGTTCATGGAGGATAGGTCCATCAATGGCTATTAGCCAGGATGGGCAGGGATGGTGTCCTTAACCTCTGTTTTCCAGAAGCTGGGAATGGGCAACATGGGATGGATCACTTGATGATTATCTGTTCTGTTCATTCCCTCTGGGGCACCTGGCATTGGCCACTGTCAGAAAACCAGATACTGGGCTAGATGGACCTTTGGTCTGACCCAGTGTGGCCGTTCTTGCGTAGTTAGCTCAGTGGGCTTTGGAGCAGGCGCTAAAAGTGCCATGCAGATGGATTCTCACCCTGTAGGTCAGGGCGAGGCAGCATACAGGCATGTTGCACTGCAGCAGATCATGCTCTACCAGTTCTGTGGCTAGATGTAGCACTTCGGTTTCCAGGGCTGTGGAAAGCTAGGTAGACTTTAACGGGGAGGGGGGTGGAAGAGGGAGAATCCCCCAGAAGATGAACGCAAAACCACAGAGAAGGTCATTAAATCCCGCATGAGAGATGGCTCTATTTAACATGCCCCTTCTATAAAGGAAGGGGCTAACTTTTTTCTTTTTTATAACCTTACTGTGTGCACATGCTTGGTGGCGTCAGCACTTTCTGTGAGCAACCTGAGGCTGAATAATCAAGGGTGAAGCGTTGTATATTCACACAGTTAGTTATTACTCAGCTGCAGGTGGGCGGGGGGGGATGGAGAGCCACCTTCATTGGTTCAGTGCCCCCTCCACCCTGTGCCACCCACAGGAAGGGCTGTGGTAGGCTAGGGGGAGTGATCTCAGTAAGCATGATGCAGGTTAAGGCAGTTAATGGATTAACTGCGGTCTTTCCTGTGCTTAGAAGGCAAGGTAAGTAGAGTGCTGAAGGTTCCAAATTCTAAGTTAATAGCAGGGGCTGTGGTTTGCTATCGTTCCCTTTAGAGGAGAGGGTTCCTGCCACCAGCCAGATGAATGTCTGTCTGATGTATGTCTAACGGAGATTTAAGGTGCTTCTGGGGTGGATTAGAATTGAAACAGATTTTCGGGCAATTGTTACATGGCTTGATATGAACTTTTTTTGGAGGCAGGGGACAGAAGGTGGAAGCTGGGATGCAGTATGGAGGCATTAGGGCCAAGTCATATGAAAGATTTCCTTTGTGATGTGTACATATACTCTCCACATCACTTGTGGTGGCTGTTCTGGCGGATGGGGGGTGGGGACGGGGCGGGACACCTATGCCAGTAAAAAGACTGTCTCCAACGCAATGAAATGACAGCAGTGTGTAATGGGAAGAAGCCACTGGGTTTTGCTCAGTCAGGTGTCTGGCTTGCAGAGCAAATGCCTGGTGATTAAATAGCCACCAATAGCTTCCAACTTGCAGAAAGAGTGGTCATAGACCTTAAGGTCAGAAGGGACCATCACAATCATCTAGTCTGTCCTCCTGCTCCATGCAGGTCACAGAACCTCACCCACCCACTCCTGTAATAGAGCCCTAACCTCTGGCTGAGTTAATGAAGTCCTCAAATCATGATTTAAGGACTTCAGGTTACCATATGTTCAATGCCCTAGCTCAGTTCCATACAGAAGATCCTGGGTCTTGGAGATGCTGCTTGTCTTGCTGTGTGCGTGTGTGTGTGACTTTCACTCCATGAGGCCCCTCTTGTGTGAATTTGTAATCTTCCCCAGGGTAGGCCCTTCCCCTGAAGGTGTTAACATCCCTCTCTGCCCCTGTGCTTACAAGCTTGCTGCTGTCACTGCCTCAGAACTTGTTTTTGCTCCAGCTGGAAGCATCTTAGCGGAAGGGCAGGTGAGCAGAGTCCAGTGTTGATCCATGGATCACTCACCGGGGAGTGCTGGCTGCAGTGTGGTTAATTCACCTCTTTCCTGCCCAGAGACTTGGCTGCATCCTTTATGTAGCCCACAGTGGCTTGGAGCCGATTGCCCCAAGTTCATTTCCAGATGTGATTGCAGGGCAGTGTCAGGGAGGGTAAAGCTACCCAGAGAGCATACTGCATTTGAAGGCATTATTTAAAAAAAACAAACCAAAACAAAAAACTTAGAATCCATTTTAATGTGAGAAAGTGTTCCCTACTATAGACTGGGAAAGTAATCTAAATTTGATCCACTGCATGGGCCTGAATCAGTGCTCACCTTTTTCCATTGACTTAAACAGAGTAGTTCCCATGTACTGCTGCAAGTGAGATGTCTCTCAAAGTCTGCATTCTTTTTATGGGTGTGCAGAATCTAGCTCTCTTTCTGTTCTTCAAACCACACAGCAAGTGGCAATGAGGTAACTGCTCAGCACGGTGCATAAATTACCTCCTCTGGCTGAAGTTTCTCACCCTGATTTTAGCAAGGTACTTGCGCTTAGAGTCAGGCATTATGCCCATGATTCAATGAGACTACTCGCCGGCTCAGAGTTAGGCATGTTCTTAAGTATCTTGCTGAACTGGTCAGATGCCAGCATCTCTTAGCCTAGGTCTGGCTATTCTCAGGTTTTTAATAGCCCTGAGCACTCACGTCTGCTGCTGTGCACAAGTCAGCTGGTTTTCTGATTGGGGTACATAACCTGCAAAGGAATGCGATAAAGATGAAAAAATCAGATTCTTATGGCATAAATGTGCAGCTCAGATGAGGTCCGTGTAACCAGCTGGTATAAACCAGATTAAAGGTCTGGATGCAGGTGTTTGGTTTTTTTTATTAGTAGTAGTTTGATTGCAGTTAAGGGGGAAAAAATCCCTTTTTAATAGCAAAGATCAAGTCAAGATCTAGAATTTTTAAGCAAGTCAAGTGATGAGTTCCTAGAAGACTTGTTGGATATTGGAATTTTCAAAAGGAGGCTGGATGGTTTAGACACACAAATCCTGCATTTTGGCAGGGGGTTAGACTAGATCCTTGTGGTCCCTTCTAACCCTATTGCTCTATGATTCTAAGAGGCCTGGTTAGGTAGCTTGTTCCCCATATCATTTGGATTGTAAGTTCTTTGGAGCAGGGCCGATCTTGTTCTATGTTTGTCCCGTGCCCAGCACAGTGGGGTCCCAGTTACTGACTGGAGCTCCTCGGTGCTACCGCAGTACAAATACATAATAGGGCAACGGTTCTCAAACATTAGCAACCTGAGGACCCGCATTTTGATTTAAAAAAATTTTCACGGACCCCCAAGCTGGCAAATTTTCCCCAGGGGGCTGCTCAGCTCCAGACACTGTCTCCACTTCACCCCTGCACCTCCTCTTCCCTGCCTCTCCACCCCCACCCCTGAGCTTGCCCCATCCCCACTTCTCCCCCTCCCTCCTGCATGCTGCTGAACAGCTGTTCCATGGCGTGGCATCCAGGAGGCACTGGGAGGGAGGGGAAGAGTTGATCAGCGGGGCTGGCAGCCCAGGACATGACTCGCAGACCTCCTGGAATACTCTTGCAGACCCCAGTTTGAGAACTGCTGTAATAAGGATTTCTAGATGCCACGATGAGGAGCACCTTGTGATTCAATACTGATTGGAATAACATCCTCCATGTTTGGATCTGTGGCCATGTTTCTGGGTGTGCTTTGTTTCTGTGGTGGGTTTTGAGGTGCAGCGCGCACATTGTGCACCATTCTGATTTTGCCATTCAGTACTGCCTGGAGATGCCCTGGCAACTGCCCTGACCTATTTCCATTGCCTCATTCAGGATGGTACCTGCCCGTGGCTCTGGAAAACAAAGGCTCAGGAGCCGTGTGGAAATCGGTGTCCTACGAGGCCGTTGAATGCAAAGGTAGAGTTCATTGAGGCAATGTGGCACATGATCAAAGAGTATAATGAGGAAGGGCTGCCTTGCAGCTGGACAGACAGGTCCCTGGAGTTTCCAAGTTCCTCATCCAATGCAAACAGAGGCTATTCATGAACTGGTTAGGGTTGGGTCTTGCAAGGGATAAGTGCTTCCCGTATGATGAGCAACAACTCTGACCCCAACATAGAGGTCAGTGGGAGTTGCAGGGTTTGGGCCCTTTTGTTAACGGGAGATGACACGAAAGAGGATATTCCCTCTAAATCAGCGGGGCCACTTGTGTGGTAGGGCAGTACTTGCTAGTCTGAGACAAAAGGGTGTTGGAATCGGGCCGTTGTTCAGCATGACACTCAGATGTAGTAAGTGTTACTTGGGCTCTCGTCCTGCACCGAGAACTATCTGGCAGAGCCCCACTGACTTCATTTGGCCCATATGGTTCCCCATGCAGGGGTAGGGGCCTTAGATTGCGAACTCTGTGTGGCAGGGGCCTGTCCTTTGCTCTGTGGCTGTACGGTGCCTGGCACAAAGGAGTTCCCTGAGCCGGGACTGGGCCTCTGAGGAGCAGAAATACTGTTTTATTATTTCTTGTGACTTCTGCACTAATAAGTGGGGAACAGAATCCCCATGTCCTACCCCTCCTGCTCCATAGCATGCGGGGGGGTGGGGGGGGTGGATGGAAGGAGCCATCCAGAACGCTTGGCACTCTGGATGCAAATTTCAAAACACAAAATGGAATCCAGCTTCAACCCCATCCGCTGACAGGCAGCGGAACGTGCAGGTGTAACCCACTCTCTGCGGCAGCCCGCACAGACAGGTCGGGGTTACTTTTGAGTTATAGGAGGGGAGCTGTTCCTGAGCTGAAGACCGTTTCTGGAGCATAGTCTATTGCCACCCCATTGACTGTCAAATCCAGGGGGATCCAACCTGAGCACCTTTGCTGAACACAGCACTGAATAAACCAGATGAGCTGTGATGCTCTGCTTGCCGAAATACACCCCCCCCCCCACATGCCTCTTCACTAAAGCATGTGGGGTTTGTGATCCAGAGTTTTGGTTGAAAGCCTGTTTCTAGACATGGTGGTCTTGGTGCCTGTCTCTCCCTTGGGCTGTGCTGTAAGTGTGCTGCGCGCTCCCTGGCAGCTTGGCTGCTGCTGGATGGCTGGGGGTGGTTTTGAAGTACGGTAGGAATAATGAACTTCAGAGGGGCACAAAGGCTGGAGGGGAAAGGCCAATGGGTGCCCAATCTGGGTTTGGTGTTCCTGGGAAGGGAAGGTAGCTGGGATGAGCAGGAAGCACAATATTGTTCCCATTTATAAACTCACTTATTAATTGTTTACCAGGGTCCTATTGGAAGGGAGAATAAGGTTTAATGATCCATGGAGTTCATCTTCCTGTACAGGCTGCTAATTATTTTGGAAGTGTCCTTCTCTGCAAAAGCTCTGCTGACCACCACCTCTTGAACTAGCAGTCACATCTCTCCTGTGCTGCTTTGGCTTCACTTCAGGACATTGTGCAGAGAAGGAGCTCAGGAAACCTACTCTAAAGCCAACTAGCTGGCTCCAAATCTCTTATCCTCACAGCCTGGTATGGCACTTAATGTGTTTAGGGGTTTTGTTGTTGTTTTTTTATATAATCAAAATGAAGCAATTGCAGTGTAGCTCAAAAGCATTTTGTAGAGAAGTTTCTAATCCCCCCCTCCCCGAATCCCAAACTGCAGTTTGGGAAACTAACTTTTTATAAAACAAGGCTGTTCTGCTCTGAGGAGATGCTTGTGAAAATGTGGCAGGTTGCCACATTCTGGTTGAGCAATTTCCTATGGTGGAGAGTATTTTTAAAAACATGCTTCCCTCCCCTTTCACCATTACAGTAACCCTCTTTCCCCCTCCCCTCACCCCCAGCTCTTAGCCCAGAATATTTCTTCTTTTAGGATGACTCTTTGGATCTTTTTGGAAAAACACTGAAGGCCAGATCCTCAGTGGGTGTCCATCTGCACCGGTCCATTGAAGTTTTAACCTTTCTTGATGGGAGTGGAGGAAGGTGCAGTCTTCAGTCAAGAACATGATTGAAAAGCCCTCTGAATGATCATTTAGTAAAATGTCAGAAATATCTAAGGCCTGCTGTAGTAAGAACCAGCCCAGAATGCTGTTCCCTAGCACACAGACTACTTGGCAGCCTTTCTGCACCAGTGTCTCTCCCTGTGCAGTCTCTCCATGCTGGTTCAGTTGCTTTTGAGCCTTTATGCCTGTGCGAAGGGGATAGGGACAGACAGACACACAAAGGATTTGCCCTTATTGTGTGACGGCTGCCTTCCTGGCCAGCCTGTTGGGTCTGGCTGAGCTGTTACAGCTCGAGCTCTGTACTTGGTCATTGTAACAACTCCTATCCTCAGTGGATTGGCATAGAGAGGGACTTGGAACATGATCACCAGTGGGTTACTTGAGCAACATGGGTCTCATAAGTGATCCATGAGATGTTCTTGGCAAACACCCAGCGACCTCTTTCTGCCCCAAATGGCAAAACTCCTCTTTTTTTTTTTTCTCCTTATGTCTTTTATAGATCAAAAAGACCAAAGTTGGAATTTTCAAGTGAACCTAGGGGAGTTAGGCACCCAAGCGTGATGACTTTCAATAGGATGTTGGTGCTTACCTGCCTCTGGCTCATTTTTGAAAAATCAAGCCTAAATATTTTAAACGGATGAATCCCCAAAACCAGTAACTGCCCAGTAAATGTGGAATGTTGGTTGGCTAGAGCTAAAATCTGAAAGCTTAAGAAATGAATTTATACCAGACATTCAGAACCATCAGCTCACTGGCAGAGAAACACAAGATAGAAGCCCTTTGTCTTTGTCTGTACTGCCATATCCATTACAAAATGATATGCACAGTGGTTACAATGGCCTTTTTATTTTTCCCCCTAAGTTTTTTTTTTTTTGTTTTGTTTTTGTTTCGGTAGCTGTGTCTGAGCAGCGCACTAGGAAGTCATCTGAGAAAGAGCTGCTGCAGAAATCTTGAACCCCGGGGACTGCCAAATTGATTCTCCCGTTGATAATCATAGGGCTTATTTTTAGCAGAAAGTGATAATTAGCCGTATGTGTTGCAGAAGAGGGGACAAAGGAGATGAGATGGATGCTGGGAAGGATGTTTCCAAAGGAGAGCATGGGGTGTTGGGAGTGAAAGACAAGATCTTTGAAAGCTTTTAACAGAAAACACTGAGGGCTTGATTCTCATTAACACGAAGGCGCCTTTGCACCCACTTTAAGGCCTTTTAAACAAACACTCTGACAGCATAAAGGGGCTATAAAGACTGGCTTTCTCAATCTAACTACTGGTGTAAATGAGAAGGTTTTATACCAGTATCATTATGTTGGTTAGGGATGCGATGGCTGTATTTTTTAATCTCTTTTTATGTTACTGTGTGACAGAGTTCATCCTCTACCTTGGTGGGTCTTGCGCTTATTGGCGGATTTGCTCGCCTTGGAGCTTCACAGCAGCCCTCAGCGTGGCCATTTTTCTGAACCCACAGTCCAGTTCAACTCCTCCTGTGTCTGACCAGGAGTTGGGAGGGAACCCGGGCCTGCCCTCTACTCCGGGTTCCAGCCCAGGGCCCTGTGGAATGCAGCTGTCTAGAGTGCCTCCTGGAACAGCTGTGCGACAGCTACAACTCCCTGGGCTATTTCCCCATGGCCTCCTCCAACACCTTCTTTATTCTCACCATAGGACCTTCCTCCTGGTGTCTGATAATGCTTGTACACCTCAGTCCTCCAACAGTCCGTGTTCTTGCTCCCAGCTCCTCACGCACGCACCACAAACTGAAGTGAGCTCCT
Source organism: Chelonia mydas (assembly GCF_015237465.2). Classification (NCBI taxonomy): domain Eukaryota; kingdom Metazoa; phylum Chordata; order Testudines; family Cheloniidae; genus Chelonia; species Chelonia mydas. The sequence goes on from NC_051257.2 coordinate 9,420,459, forward strand.
TTTTAAACCCAGGTGCCCTGATTAGCCTGCCTTAATTGATTCTAGCAGCCTCTTGATTGGCTGCAGGTGTTCTAATCAGCCTGTCTTAATTGTCTCCAGAAGGTTCCTGATTGTTCTGGAACCTTCCCTGTTACCTTACCCAGGGAAAAGGGACCTACTTAACCTGTGGCTAATATATCTGCCTTCTGTTACTCTCCTAGAGCCATCTGGTCTGACCCTGTCACAACTGCTATAGCTTATTTTGCTTCCTGAACTGGAATAAGCATATCTGGATAAGTGCTTTTGTACCACTCTAAATGAGCTATAACTAGGGCTGGCCAGAAATCAAGAATTGAGTTTTCCACATGGGAATAAAAATGGGATCTTTTTGGGGGGGGCGGAGGAATAGTTTTCTTGACCATCTCACCCTAGAATAGCCAGTCCCCCAGTGGTAAGGGGACTCGTATGGGAGACCTGAGTTTGTCCCTGTCAGGAGCAGCAGACGTGCCCTGAAAGTGGTGCTGGGGGGGCCCTACAGGTGCCTGAACCATGGCCCTGCCTCTTCCCCTCAAGACCCCATCCCCATTCACTCCTCTCTGGCCCTCCCCCTGTCACTCACCCCTATGGCCGGTAAAAAGTGGGAGGGCCATGGCCCTGTTCTGGCGCCCCTGGTCCCTGTTCTTCCTGATTTGAAGCAGGGACTCAAACCTGCATCCTTCATATTCTAGCCAAGCTTCCTACCCACCAGGCTACTGGCCATGGCGGGATTGTTTTCTCTGGTTTGGATGAAAATTCCATCCTGGACTTGAAGCCTTTTCAACCAATAGTCTACAGCAGCAAATTCTTCTTGTGTAGCCAGAACCTAACTCTGCTCTCACTTACACTAGGAAAAAACCATGAACAACTCCACCGAATTCAGGGTTGAGCGAGGGCTGGTCTTCACACTGTTTTGGTAATGATTGAACTCAATTTGTGGAAATACGTTCTACCATTCTACGCACCTTTTATACTGGTATAACTGCATCCACGCTGGGAGGAGGCAGGTTGAGAGAGGGGGTGTTGAACTGATTGAACTGTATAGTTCAAGTGATACCAAAAAGCTGTGTAGACAAGCCCTGCATGAGAGCAGAATGAGCTCCCTAATGAACCAGTATTTCCTGGCTGAGCGTCTGTGTGCAGAAACGAAGCTGCTTAGAATGGTCCCAGAAAGCAAGAGGCAGAAGCGGGCCGCATGACCGCGCATCTTTCATCCCGTGCTTCACCAGCCCTAAACTTGGATGCAAAGTGACTGGGAATGTGCTTGGTGGAGTGAACTCCCAAGATGCCTCTCCGAGCCGTGCTGATTACTGGGGCAAGATGACGGCAAGGCACGCTCTGCAGAAGAATAAGTAGAGTGCAGTAAGCAGAGCTGGAGAAATATTACAACCGGCTAACTAGAGTGGGCAGGATTCGCCAAAGCCTCTTGGCGGGGCACAAAGACAATCCAGTTCAGAGGGCCAGACTCAGATTTTGATTATGCTGTGTTTATACCACTGTAATCTCACTGGTTGCTGTGGATTTTCACAGGGCTAACTGATATTTGGCCTGGTAAGTCTAAAATTTGGAAATCCCAGAGCTTGTGTTTTTTGGTTTTGTTTTGTTTTTTTGTATGTGATACATATAGACACATTAAGAAAAGGAGTACTAGTGGCATCTTAGAGACTAACCAGTTTATTTGAGCATAAGCTTTCATCCAGACCACACCACACGATCCATAGTCTACAGCCAAGCTCTACGATACAACCGCATTTGCTCCAACTCCTCAGACACAGACAAACACCTACAAGATCTCTATCAAGCATTCTTACAACTACAATACCCACCTGCTGAAGTGAAGAAACAAATTGACAGAGCCAGAAGAGTTCCCAGAAGTCACCACCTACAGGACAGGCCCAACAAAGATAATAACAGAACACCACTAGCCGTCACCTTCAGCCCCCAACTAAAACCTCTCCAACGCATCATCAAAGATCTACAACCTATCCTGAAGGATGACCCAACACTCTCACAAATCTTGGGAGACAGGCCAGTCCTTGTCTACAGACAGCCCCCCAACCTGAAGCAAATACTCACCAGCAACCACACACCACACAACAGAACCACTAACCCAGGAACCTATCCGTGCAACAAAGCCCATTTGCCAACTGTGCCCACATATCTATTCAGGGGACACCATCACAGGGCCTAATCACATCAGCCACGCTATCAGAGGCTCGTTCACCTGCATATCTACCAATGTGATATATGCCATCATGTGCTAGCAATGCCCCTCTGGCATGTACATTGGTCAAACTGGACAGTCTCTACGTAAAAGAATAAATGGACACAAATCAGATGTCAAGAATTATAACATTCATAAACCAGTCGGAGAACACTTTAGTCTTTCTGGTCACTTGATTTCAGACCTAAAGGTCACAATATTACAACAAAAAGACTTCAAAAACAGACTCCAACAAGAGACTGCTGAATTGTAATTAATTTGCAAAGTGGATACAATTAACTTAGGCTTGAATAGAGACTGGGAGTGGATGTCTCATTACACAAAGTAAAACTCTTCCTTCCCTCCCCCCTTCCCCCCCGCTCTCCTGCTGGTAATAGCTCATCTTAAGTGATCACTCTCCTTACAGCGTGTATGATAACACCCATTTTTCATGTTCTGTGTGTATATAAATCTCCTCACTGTATTTTCCACTGAATGCATCCGATGAAGTGAGCTGTAGCTCACAAAAGCTTATGCTCAGATAAATTGGTTAGTCTCTAAGGTGCCTCCTTTTCTTTTTGCGAATACAGACTAACATGGTTGCTACTCTGATACAGACACATTGTGTGTTGCTCAAACCCTCGCGGGGTTGAAGAGCTTAGGGCTCCAGCCCGAGCCTCAATATCTGCAATGATTTTTATAGCCCTGTGAGCTCGAGTCAGCCGACACAGGCCAGCCCCGGGTGTTTTATTGCAGTGTAAATATACCCTATATTACAACAGGTGGACAAAACACACAGCGAGGGGAAAGAGGCATGCTAGGTGGTTTAGAGGCATTTGGCCATGAACCTACCTGCTTATGATCTCTAGGTGAAAGTGGTGCCTGTATTGGAAGAGGGCAAGATTTGCTAAACGATCTCTTTGGGGGTGGGGGGAAACAGGCAGTGAGAGCAGCTTTTTCATGTAGTGTCTGTTGGTGGAGAAATGTGACACTACCAGCTTGCCAAAACCACTCCATTCTTTGTAGAGAGCAGAGTAATTTGGAGAGTATTTTATGGACTGAGGTTTCACGGCAAAGATTTCCCGTGACAGGAGGGGATGTATGTCTGGAGGGGTCTTTTGAGTGTGGGATCTGGAATCGGCCTGTGTGTGGAGGAAACCTTACTTTTTTCCATGTAAACCTCCCCCCCCCCCCCCCCCGAAGCCTGCTTCACTGGTAGCTGGGGGGCAGAGACCTTCTTCAAATGCCCCAGGCATTGAGGCAACTGAGCACAGATTTTTGTTCCCTTCTGTTTGAAGCTCTGGCAGTAAGGCCCAGTGCTTTGGAGAACTGGCTGCTAATCAGCCTCATTCCACAGCCAGGGCCTGGGGGAAGGCAAGGGACAGTAGTAACATGAGGGCAAAAAGAAAGCTGAATACCACAGTGACGAAGGCTGCAGGATAAAAGAGCAAAGAAAAAGAAATAAAATGAATTCAGAATTAAAAAAAAAATTGGTGGGACTCGAGAGTGCTAAGCACCCTTAAGGTGCCCCAAGTCCCACTAAAGACGGGGGCCCAGATCCTGTAAGGTATTTAAGTATCTAATTCCCAGGGGGGTGAGGTGCTTAAATACCTTGGAGGATCTGGGCTGGGGTGCTCAGCACCTTTCAGGATCAGCCCCATAGCACCTGTGAAAATGCAGGCCCTGAGTCCCTGCAGCTTCCATGTACTACGATCAGAGCTGTGGGTGCTCAGCGCCTTGCAGGATGAGGTTTGAACTAGGGAGGAGCAAGAAAGTGGTGAGAGCCTAGAATTATTCTTTCCCTTCCTGACCTTGCTGGAGGAAATGTCAAGCTTTATGTTAGCCGTAAATTCCAGTCCTTTATTTGCACTGGAAGTTGAAGCTTGCACAGAATTCTTTTTTCTCTAATCTCCCCTACTGTGCAATCCAAGTCCACCTGAGAGTTAGTGTGTGTGTGAGCCATCATAGACGTGATAAAATGTCTTCGAAGATAACCCTCTCAAGGTCTGGAATTTAAAAAGGGAGGCTGGGAGAGAGGTGTGTTTTTGTTTTTGTTTTTGTTTTCCCTTGGGCATTTCCTCTCCAAATTATGAACCATTTATGATCCTCATCCCCATCGCTCCACTGCTTTCTGGCTGCAGTGATTGTAAATGCTGAGGGCTTTTTGTTTTCTTTCTGGGAGGAGAGAGGCAATTGAACAGCGAAGGGAATGAAATTACAGTCCTACAGAGGCATGCGATTAGCATGATCTCTGGGCCACATTCACCCCCTGGTGTGACTCCATGGGCTTGTGCCAAGGAGTTACTCTGATGATGATCTATTTTAAATTGCTCTAGCCTCTGAGTACCTTACAGTCTTAGGGCTTATCTATACAAACAGTTCACGGCAAGCTGGGGCGTAAATCTGTCACGCTCACATGCTGCTCGCTAATGGCCTGCGTGGCAGCAGGGTCTGCACGCTAAAAGCTCCCTAGCGCGCACTGACTGACTCCCATTTCAAAGCGGGGTAGATCCGAGCGCACTGCGGAACTTGCAGTGTGTGGCAGCAGCAGGGTCCACACAGACAGTTAGAGTGTGGTGGGCCGAGGCAAGGTAGACTTACACCCCAGCTTACCACGGTCAGTGTTTTGGCTAGACAAGCCCATTTGACAGATGGGGAACTAAGGCACAGAGGGTATCTCTACACTCAAGTTCCCTCTAAGCTGCATGGCGGAGAGAGGCGATGCTCTCCCCCGGAGCACAGAGGGCTAGGGGGAGTGTGTTGTGGTGCATGTTGTTTTTTTGTTTGTGTTTTGTTTTCACCCTGAGTCCCCTCCCTCATCCCAGGCCTGCGTCCCAGTCCAGAGCCCGGAACCCCAGCCCTGAGCCCCCCTCCTGCACCCCAAACCACTCAGCCCCACCCCCACCACATATCCTCTCCATATTGGTGCACATAACAAAATTCATTCCACACATGGATGGGACCTTGCTCTACACAGCTTGAGGTGGTGAGCCTCCCGGCCTGGGTCGACCGCTCAGGTTGGCGCTAGCGCTGTAATAGCTGCGCAAGGCCCAAGCTCCAGCCTGTGCCGCAACGTCCGGGCACCATCGGCAGAGCGATTGGAGCGCTAGCATGAGTCCTGCTAGCCCAAGCCTGTCGACCCGGCTGGGGGACTCGCTGCCCAGGGCAGCATAGATGTACCCAAGGCCCAGATCCTCCAGGGCATTTGGGCACCTAACTCCCATTTAGTTAGGTGCCTAAATACCTCAGGGTGTAAGTGGCTTGCCCTAGGTCATGGAGGAAATCTGTGGCAGAGCCAGGTCTCCCAAGCCTGAGACTAGCGACCTAATTGCTGAACTGCCCTTCTTCTCTAAATGATTACATGGTGGTAGCTCTGAAAGTCTGCAGTCAGGGATCAGAGCCCTGTGTACTAGGCACTGTGAGTGCATAGGGACCATTGATGTAAGGCAAAGTTCACCTCCGTTCAGGAGGGTCTCCACCATGCTTTCTACCCCTTGCTACAAAGCAGTTCCTGCCCCTTCCCCTTTTCCATGGGCCAGGAGGTCCCCAGAGTTAGTGGAACTGATGCAATTCAGCTGCATGTGGGTCTGGGCAGGATTTGAAACGGGCCGGGAGTGGGGGCGGGGAGGGTGAGAGAAAATTCATGGACTTGGTGCTCAGCTGCTGGTTGGTGGCATCCGGCAGGACGGGGCCCTACACGTAATAAATCCTGAAATGGAGACGTGGCATGTGCATTGGTTGCAGGGTGGATAAGAGAGAGAGGAATAAGTTGTAAGGCTAGATGGGTCCTTTATGATGAAGCTGCAGCCCAGGCTTCCCCGTGATCCAGGCAGCAGGGGATGTATTCCCCACTGTTCCATATGGGAAACCCTACTGAGGTGAGCTAGAGAAGGGAGATGGGACACTTGGAGGAAAGTCTGAGAGTGAGCTGAAGATTGGATGCAGCAGTGGCAGAAATGTGCCCGAGAAACGTGAGGTGCTGCAAGTTCAGTCCCCACCCTCGTCTGGCTCTCTGAGCAGTTCTCCCGTGGCTGAGTGTCCCTTGGGCGACGAGGGAAGAGGGGGAGAGTTTCATTTTTTGCTGTGTGCCCAGGCAGAAGCCTTGGATATTTAAGGCGAGGATATTTAAGGCTGGGAGCATAGACGCCAGTGTTTCCGTATGCTGAGAGACGGGTGAAGAGCATAGTGTTCTCCATTCGAGAAAGCAGCTTGATTTTCCCCCTTCCCCCTTGCGTAGCTGGGCAGAGCTCTGTGTAGCAATTGCAGCTCTGAGTCTCCGAGGCTGGGAGCTTGAAAGGGGTAGGGAGGAACAGTGGATGGCCTCCAAGTGACCCAGAAATGACGCTATATGAATCATGTGACAGGGCAGAAATAACCGGCCACAGCAAGGCTTGGGTGACGGTTCTTGTTCGGGTGTCAGCTGGCAGCATGACTGAAGTTTCAAAGGAAAACCCAACTGTCTGCCCCTCTTCTTGTAACTAGCTGCAGTGTGAATTAGCTACAGCAGCTGCGTGAATTTTTTTTTTTCTCCAGAGGGGCTCCCCCCTCCTCTCCCACCCGCCCCCACCCATGTGCATTACAGGGCATTACTGGGCACTTGCTCTGGTGTGTTCTCACAATTCTCTTAGCAACGCATTGAGAAACTGTTTCCTCTTTCATGAGCAAAACTGAAAGTCCCTCAGGCGCCTGTTGGATTTCTTTGTGCCGTTGCTGTGTACAAGGTTGGGATTAAAAAACCCCCAGGCCAGATTCTCAGCTGGTGTAAACTGATTGATTTAGTTCTGTGGCGCTAACGCCAGTTCATACCAGCTGAGAATCCAGCCTTGCCTCCAGATTCACAGAGTTAATATCAGTGGAGATGGTGGGCCCCATGAAAGAAACATAAGTAATTTTGGAGAAGCTGGGCTTCTGAGCACCAATGTGAAATCCTTGTCCTACCGATGTTAACGGGAGCTTTTTCCATTCACTTCAGTGGAGCCAGGATTTCTCCTGCCACCAGCAGCAACAAGACCTACAACCAAACATGACGTGCCTGCTGTTAGCAACTGGCTTTAGAGCTGCTTAACGAAAAGGCTGCTTTCAGTTTGGCTTTTCAGTCAGGCCTCTACTGCATCATGGACCTGGGAATGAGAGGCCTGAGTTCCTTGGCTTTTTAGGGTTTGTCTACACTGCCATCCCAGGGTGTGATTACAGCTTGTGTAGACTTAGCTAGCTTAAAGCTAGTTCATGTACCGGAGCAGTGAAGCCAGGCAACGTACACGTCCGTGCGTGTTGTACATGCCCACCTGGAACCCTGGGGAATTACTCATGTTGCTAGCCCATACTGCTGTGGCATCATTGCATCAGTACTAAAACTAGCTAGGGTATGTCTACACAGCCTGCAGTCGCACCCCATGATTGCAGTGTAGACATACCCTTAGAAGCATTGTAGTGTAGTTACTGATAGCAATGACATCTATCTAGTGATTAGAGTGGGGTACTGGAAGTCCAGACTCGCCTGTCCCATTACTAATATTACTATTGGACTATGCAATCTTTGGCAAGTCACTTAACCTCTCTTCATCTCAGTATCCTCCTCTATAGAACAAGTATAATAATCCCTGCCCCACAGGGATCTTATGGGGTTTATTACTTAATGTTTATAAGTTGCTTCGCAGTTCTCTGATGCAAGATACATGTTACAGTGACAAGATTCTCCAGGCCAAGCATTTTCCAGGGGTTTATGGCTGGGGTTTTGCATAGGTTGAAGTCACTTGGCCTTCATCCTGGTGCCCTTGACAGCACTTGAGACAAGCACAGAAATGTTTTTTCCTATTGCTCACAGCATATACAGCAAGGGCCTGATTCTGAGGTGCACCGAGCACTTACAACTGCAGCTGAAGCCGATGGGAAAGGCAGGTGCTCAGAAGCAGACTCTGAAGGCAGCCTTGTGCCCAGGTGATTGAGACTCATTCCAAGGAATAAACTTTTCAGGAATGAATGGGAGCACGGTAGCCTTGTCATTCTGACAAGGGGTCGTGTGTTGATTCTTTTTTTTTTGTATTGCAGTTGTACTGTAAGGTCCCAAGATCAGGGCCTCATTGAGCTAAGCACTCCACAGGTGGTTCTTGTCCTTAAGATCAATCCAAACAAAGGCACAAAGAGGTGAAGTGACTTGTCCAACTTCAGTAGGAGAGTCAGGACAAGAACCCAGGTCTTATGGGTCCCAGTCTGGAGCCCTGTCCATTGGACCCCAAGCTGTCCCTCATCAGGGTTCGTTCGTGTGTGTGTGAGAGTGTGTGTGACTGTATTCCACAGGATGGACACACACACACACACACACACACACACACACACACACACACACACACACACACACACACACACACACACACAGCAGTTTCTCAGCCCTTGATAAACCAGTCAATCCACTGCCAGCCCATTTTTATAATTAATCTTTTGATTTTATCCTTGCTCCTGTGTCTCTGAGGAAGGCAGAAGCTGAAATACCATCCTATAGTGGATTCAGTTCTGAAGGCAAAAGGAAAACCATATGTGTTCGAGAGTCCAAAACCAACCACATCATGTGGGATTCAGATCATTTCTTGAAACATGCCTGCCTGTTTTACATCTCCTCTTCTTTTTCTTCTTTCTTTTCCCCTTTATGTTTGGTAAGTCTCTCTATCCACATGTGGCCACCGCACTAGACTCGTGCCATGCCTTTTGAACTTCAGGTTAGTTTTGTTGTTCCTTAAATGTTAAAATAATCAAGTAGAAAGAGCTCCTCTAGGTGCAGTATTTACTGAGACAGCTGAAAGCTTTTGGTAGAGGTGTCAACGGGAGCTGGGGGGTAACAAGTGGAGCTCTGTGCCAAGGGAGAATGTCAGCCAGTGAATGAGTTTTGAACAATTCTCATAGGCAAATGAGAATATACCTAACCCAAAATGGTACAATTCCCTTCCCTCCCCCGCAGTGTGGACTCAATTATACCAATATGAAGGTGCTTATACTGGTTTAGCTAGTCCTGTAATAGGAAATAAGCAATTTTTCCTGTAGGGAAGGGGAATAACCTATGCTGGTAGGGGTTGTACCAGTATCACTGGATCAATAAAGATCACACCCCTACCCAAGGTGGCTCTCCGTGCAAAACCTGTGTTGACCACACCTTGGAGTACCTGAGAATTCAGGTCTCAGTAACACTCAGACAAATGACTTCAGGTTCCTTAGGTTTGTGATTGCTGCATACGTATTCTGGGTTCCAGGGCCGGGTTCTGCCCTGAGTCACACCTGAGCAGCCTGCCTGGCTTTGCTGGGTGCCCTCAGGGGCAGCCCATCCTTGGTCCCTAGTAACTTTTTTGTGTTTTGAATACAGGGGGGAAATTGTAAAGGCAGCTGGAAACTTGAAAAAGTAAATGGTGGCACTTCTCCCTCTTCCCTTGCACTGTGACCCCCTTTTTGACAGCAAAAGTTACTACGCGACCCCAGGCAGGGAGGCCAAAGCCCGAGCCCCTCTGCCCTTTGTGTGTGCACACGCAGGGGGTAGGGGCAAAGCCCTAGCCCCACTGCGCCAGGTTTCAGCCCCAACAGGGGGTCTGTAACCTGAGCCCTGAAGCCCTCTGGCTTTGGTCCCGGGTAGTGGGGCTCGGGCTTCAGTCCTGGGCCCCAGCAAGTGTAAGCCAGCCCTGGTGATCTCATTAAAATGGGGTCACAACCCACTTTGGGTTCCCAGTCTGAGAACTGCTGCGTCAGTCACTTCGAGTAAGTGGCACTGAAAGAGCTGCTGAAAGCTGGGGAGAACAGAGTTCAAAAGCTGCAAGAGCTGCTGATCTGTGGGTGAGCGCGTGGAAGGTGCTACAAAGTTGAGACACACATTTTAGCTACCTTGAGAAACCAGGGGAGGGCTCGGGATTATTCATCGATTTTTTTTTAGAAGATAAATCGACTCGCCCAGTGTCTCACAGTGGGTTGTTGTCGTGGGTTTGATTCTCAGCTCTGCCTTTTGACTCCCGGCCCCTTGGCTCCAACCTCTAGAGAGACAATCTCTAGGATAGGCTAGATGGACTGTTGACATTATCACATGGGATGCAGATCGTTCCTTGAAACATGGCCTGCCTATTGGACGTCTTGACCGTGCTCCTCATTCTGAATGCCGCCTCCATCCAGGCCTTGTGTGGGCTGCTTCTTTACTCTTTTGTGTGAATGGGATTGAAACCCAACAACACACTGACTGTAAAGGGATCCTGGCCTTCCTTAGTTGTGGCATTGGCTGGAAGACTTTGTTTGAGGAACCCCTGAAGTATGTATTTCATTCCCACCTCATTCAGCAGAGTCACTCTGAATATTCACTGCTGTAATTGGAGGCCAGGTTCTCCTTTCCGGTTTAGAAGATAGGAATATAGAACTTGCCATACTGGCTCATACCATTGGTTCAGCAAGTCTGGTATCGTGCTTCCAAGAGTGCCTATTATCTCTTGCTCCAGAAGACTCAACCTTCAGGAGTTCTGTACCTTGCCTTTTGTACTCTGTACCTGGTGGGAGGTGCATCATGGAATTTCTTCCCGGTCAGCTTCTGCCTGAAGCAAGCTATGTGACTGCCCTTACCTAAGCCATGCATAACTATGAATATATTAGGTTGTAAAATAATCCAGCCCTTTAAAACCTCTAGCTAAGATATTTGACTTGATGACCGGCTGGCTCATTGAATTGCACGGACAGGCAAAGACTGCAGGCTGCACGAAGAAGTATTTGCACACGCCCATATTTATTTTTATCCCAAGTGAAGTCTTTTATGGAATTTAGCAGCATCTTCTAGGGAAGGGAAACTTTTTGTTTTAAGCATTTGTTTGACTACTTGGCTGAGTGAAATGAGGCCCTCCGCTGAACTTGATGGCGTTTCTCTGACTGGCTTTGAACACCCCATCAATCAATTCCAAAATTTCGGGGAATGCTCTAGGCATCAATAGCGTGCCCCCCCCCCCCCCAAAAAAAAAAAAAAAAAAAAAAGATTTTGGTGAAAACTTGGAGGAGGAAAAGGGGAAGGGGCAGGGGGCAAACCCATCAACTTCAACAAGGTCTATAATTATCTATAGATCACAGAACTGTCTGACTTCAGGCACCGGTGCAGTGGCACCTGTGCAAACTGCTAGCATAGAAAGAAAAGGAGTACTTGTGGCACCTTAGAGACTAACCAATTTATTTGAGCATAAGCTTTTGTGAGCTACAGCTCACTTCATCGGATTCTGCATCCGATGAAGTGAGCTGTAGCTCACGAAAGCTTATGCTCAAATAAATTGGTTAGTCTCTAAGGTGCCACAAGTACTCCTTTTCTTTTTGCGGATACAGACTAACACGGCTGCTACTCTGAAACCTGCTAGCATAGAGAGGGTAAACTTTTATAAGCCATGACTGTCCCCTGCTTGAAACCAGGATAAAGCCACTGGTGCAAATAGGGGTTTACTCTTGTTGATATCCAGGGTTTCAACCCATGCAGCAATCAAGGGAGGCCCAGACCGATCGTGAGTGTGGCCTACTAAATAGGACACTGGACTCTAGCCCAGGAGAGCTGGATTCTATTCCCAGTTCTGCCACGGAAATGCTGGGTGATCTTGCAGGTCATTGGCTTCCGGTTTCCCCATCTGTAAACTGGTAAGAATACTTCTCCTCTTAGCTGGCACTTTGAGATATATGGAGGAAAAGCACTGTATGAGAGAAAGCTAGGGGTAGGTAACAATATGGATTGATTGCACTCAGTTTGGGTTGGTATTAAAAGAACAATGAAGGCTCAATAACTTGCCAGAGTTAGAGACTGACTCAATATTGTTTGTCTTTAAAAACTTTTGGAATAAGATGTCATGGTCCTAATATGAATAAAGCATATTTGAGTCAAACTCTGTGGAAGAGACACTTGGTCTCATATGTCTGAGATCCTTTGGTTAGGGGGCATAACGCTGTGATTCTTTTGTTACATTCTGTTTTAATTTCTCAGAGAATGAAGCTTCTGATCAGTCACAGCCCCGTGGTTTGAAGAATTCAGTGCCACAATTTGAAGACTGAATTCTTCCAAGCAGTATTTGCAAGCTCCAGGTTTGAAAGGCTCTCTTGAATATTGCACTGTGGTGTCAGTACATTAATTTCACGGATGCGGTCTTTGTGAGTCCGATGAGAGAGCTCGTATGTTTTTGGTTTGTGTGTGTGTTGAAGCTCCCAATTGTTTTGATGTCGTTAGAGGCAAGCTTGTGTCTCTAGAGGTTGAACTAGTTATTTTGTGTATATATAAAGTCAAGCCTGGCAATTTCCCCTAAACGCACCGGGCCCAATTTTCCTTTATGCTAAGGCCTCTTTAAAACTCCTTTATACAGTAAAGTGGATGTCACTTATATTTGCACATGCTTTTAGGTCCCTGTACGCTGCCAGAGTAGTACAAAACAGTGCCTTTTATTTTCCCTTTAAATGAGAATCTGGCACAATGGGCATCAGGCAAACTGAATGGAGGAAAAGAGAGATGGAGTCTGAGGGCTTGTCTACACTGGCACTTTACGGTGTTCCAACTTTCTCGCTCAGGGGTGTGAAAAAACACCTCTGAGTGCAGCAAGTTTCAGCGCTGTAAAGTGCCCAGATAGACAGTGCACCAGTGCTGGGAGCTACGCTCCTGGTGCAGGTGGGTTTTTTTTTTTTTGGTTTTTTTGTAAGAGTGCTGGGAGAGCTCTCTGCTGTGAAGACACAAGCCACGGCAGCGCTTTAACACTGCCAGTATAGATCAGCCCTAAGTGGAGCAGTCATTCTATGCTGCGGATTATTTCTCATCCCCACACACACCTTCCTCACCCCCTTCCCCCATTTTGTTTCTTTCCCACCCCCGTTCGGTTGTTGCAGTCTACATGTTACCAGTTAGTAGGTTTTGCTGTTATGTTGTAAAGGATTAATTCGTTGGTACACAGGCAGTGAAAAGGTTACTACTGGTTTTATTTCTAATTTTGTGGTTGGAGACCGGCACTGTATTTGTGGATTTTTATTTGCGTCACTGAACCCAAAAGTTTATGTTCTCAGAAATTGATTTTGTAACTGCTCAGCCATGAAAGCCAAACCATGCAGTTTAATGAGAACTGAGTGGGGAAACAACAAAATGAGATTCATTGTAAGGGGGGGAAAATGCAAATTTAATATTTATGGGAGGGAAAAACCATCTCAGATGCAAAGGAGATGTTCCAGGCAAACCATGCTCAGTGATCGATCGAAGGCCCCCATCCCCATAATGTTGGAGTGCTTCTCAATCTGTAATGTAATTCTCCTCACAATATCGTGGTTTAGGTTGGTGATTTTGCTCGTAGCTTGCCCTAACCATCTCACGGTACATTTCTGCAGTGAAATGCACTAGCACCAGGTGGGACCTTGTGCTGTGGGAACTAGTGTAGGTATCAAATATTTCTATCTCCTCAGAGATGAGAGCCCTATTGGGTGAGGCACTGTACAGGTGCGGTCAGAGACTAAATGGACAATGCAGACAAAGGATAGGGAAAACAGATGATCTAACTTGCCCAGAGTAGAATCCAGGTCTCTTGATTCCCAGTCCAGTACCCTATCTCCTAGACTATGCTGTGCTCACAAAAGGTACCCCAGTTACATTGATATTGAAGAGGAGGGTTTTTAAAATTTACAGCCTGAGTTTTGGAGAGGCTGAATCCCATTAACTTCAGTAGGAATTGTGAGTGCCCTAAAACCCAATGCTGTGCTCCCACTGATGTCTGTGGGAATTCTTTCGTACGCTTCGATAGGAGCAGACTTGCACCCTAAACTTGTATGGATGGGTTTTCGTAAAAGGAAGCATGAAATGTGCCCAGAGCAGAATGAATGTGACCTCCTAAGATCACCTGATGAAATCTACACACTAGCAAGAATAAGAACAAGGCTACGTATTTTCACAATTATGGGAAAATACATCAGGCATGCTTAATTGGTTATTTGGCGCGTGTCCTGCTATCTGTCTGAGGAGCTGGACTGTTGGTTCTGCTCTCAGCTCTCACTACTAGCCAGGCCAGTTTCAAACCTACTGTGCAAACAGAATTTCTTCCCTCTGCAGGTGCTCTGCTACCTGGAGGTATGCCAAAGAATGGGGAAGAGATGAGCTGACCTGGGGGAAAGGACAAGATGAACCACACCCCGGTGCTGACTTGCTGTGAATTTACCCTGCAGCGCTTTTCAGAAATGCAGTTGTCTGGCCTTGGATGATACTAGTTGATGAAACCTGTATATCCATAGCAAGCACCCACAGCCAGTGTTTGTTAATTAGGAGTGGCCCATGTGGAAGTATGGCTTGTATTATTGTAGCTGTTTTCCTGTGCCGTCTGTTGAGATGCATCTTGCAGTAAGGCCATTTCCTTGAATCTGACTGGACTGTTGTGTTATCTAGTAGTAGAAATGGGAGCTCTATTGTGGGCTCTGCCTCAGCCAGAGACCTATCCGATGCAATGTTTAAAAATCGATTTTAAGGGTTAAAACTCCACTTGGGAGTGGAAACTCCACTGCAGTCTAAATTCTGGAGGGATTGCTTTCAGTCCAGAATATGATATCCCAGCTACTCCCATGTAATAACATACAAAAATGTGATGCTCAGGTCTGGTCTCTCCTGTGTGTGTGCACTTTATAAATCTTCAAAGTACTTTTGAAGATTTATAAAGCAGAAGAAATACAATCCAGTGAAGAGACAGTCAGACAAACTGCAGCATATCATGACGGCATAAGGGAAAAAATATTCCAACAAGTAACCGATTAAGAATTGAAACTGAGAAGCAAATATTTGTAAAATGAGCTTTCTACAGCTCATTTCTGACCTCTCTGACTGTGACTCAGGAATAAATAGGAGAGCTCCCTTTCTATAGAATCTCTTGGTCTGAGGGGTGTGTGGGAGAGTGCCTACAGTCATCCCTTAAATTAGTCAGCCTGTTGCACTGGGTCACCGCTTCATGAGGGTCTCTTCACTGCATTGAGCCAAGGCTGAAGTAAGGAACAGAGCCATGTGCATGAGTGGCCTGGAGAACTTTCCGTTTAGTCCTGTATGTGGTGACTGACTTGGCTCCTTGCCCTTGACTCAGCATGGCCATTCTTTGGCATTAATTTTCTAATTTCTAACTTCTAATTTTCTAAGTCTTTGGACTTCAGAAGTCTCCTGTGGTTTGACAAACTGCTGGCTCTCTCTGACAGCTGCATGTGGGCAGCTTGTGCCTGGAAGACTGACCGGTAAGGCAGGGCTTTCAAGGTCCAGTGGAACAGCATTCATGAATCCTGTATTGCTTTGGTGTATTGCAGTTCCAGGAATTGTCACTCTTCGCATGGAAAGCAATCACTTTAAGACAGAATGATCTGGCTTTCTGGGTGGGGGTGGGTGTTCAAGGGGCAAGGACTAAGAGGAAAAATGCCCAATACTGAAGAAGGGTCCAAACCACAGGGCTACAACAGATCTCCTCTGCTGTCACCATGCTGGCCTATGGGCTGGAATGTCTGATGTTGCTTCTGTGCACACCTGGATAGGGAACTGGCATCAGTGGATCTGTGCAGTCATGGATCCTGTAACCTCCCCTTTCACCCTGTGTGCCGTCCTGGCTCACCTTAGCTCCGACACCTTCTGCAAAGCACTCTGAATACAGAGGTCCGCCCCATCCCGTAAGGCCAGTCTACCCGTGGCACTACTGTAAATGGTGCAGAGGACAGGCTGTTGTAGGAAGGGAATGCACCAACGTGCTGCCCGCCCACCCCAAACAAACCTTTGGTGGCCTGACTATTGGAACGTTACACTGGATATTTGAAGTGTTCAGATGTTTCTGCAAAGATCTAGAAACTGTAACAACTTTTAAAAAAAAAAAACAACCACCACCCCAACACTTTTTAACTGAGTCCTGTTTCTCTGTTTCAGTCTAAAGCCGTGAAAACCCACCATGCCTGAACTAAACAGAATTCATCTCCCTTTTAAAAACCAGGGGCAGGGGAATTCTGGCTTTACTGATGTGAATGGTAAAACGGCCAGTGACTTCAGTACGGCCAAGGTTTCGTCCCATAACGGGATCAGTTGATGCTTGGTCACGTCTGGCTTGCGCTTCTTGCAATGAGCGTGCCCATTTAAACATTTTGCCAGTGCTTTCCTCGCTAAGTAGTGGGTGTCTCTGTCCCAGAAATACATAACTGCTGGGTCATTTGTATCAGGACCATTGTTGTTTAGATGTGTTAGGGTAGAGAGTACAAGTCGGGGGCTCCATTGTGCAGCCACTGTACAAACGCACCGTAAGACAGGCCTTTGCCAACACGAAGCTTAGAATCAAATGACCTGATCCTGGAAAGAGACCTACGCAAGCAGACCCCTGTGTCCACATGGCGCCCCACTGACTTACACACAGCATCATGTGAACACGTGTCCACTCCATGTTCTTTTTGCAGGATCAGGGCAAGACCAGAATTATCATCCCAGTCTTACAGAATGGGGGTTGAGGCAGATAGCAGGATTTCAAAAGCCACTTTCAGTGGGTCTAGCATTCCAAAGTTACGTTCAGAGATCACGACCTTCCTTGCAAAGGTTCTGAGTGCTCCGTTCGCTCCAGTTGGAGTTCTGGGTCCTCGTCAGCCCTTCTGAAAATCAGGCCCCATGTGCTGGACGTCATCTTGCAAAATTGTGGTTGCATTTGGTTTTATTTTTTAGGATACTGCAGCTCCCATCTGCACAACATGCTATCCGGGGAGTAACGTATCTGAGACTGCTATCTCTGGGGTCACCGCATGCAGTATCACTCTCGGTTGCATGAAACTGCAACCAGAAATTTAAAAAACTAACCAAAAAAACCCTTGAAAATTTCACAGGGCTGCTACTTTCTGACTTGAGAAGTGTGTGGGTGGGTGTGTGTGTGTGTGTGGGCAGCGAAACCCCGCATTTACACCAGATAACTGTGCGTAGTCAGATTACTGGTAAAATAAACCAGCAGCTAGTTTACAGGAAAGCATAATCCAGGAATGCAGGTCTGCTGTGCATTCCCAATGGCTGCTTGCTATTTTAAGACCGCTTTATTCTTTAGATGGCTCTGTTGCTAGAATGCTGCCAGCTTAGATGAAACCTATCCTGTATTGTTTCAGATGATCCTTGTGCTAGGAGCGGTACACATACAATTAAAAAAAATAAATAAATAAAACACCCCTTGTCCTAAAGAGTTTATAGTCTAAATAGACGAGACAAGCCCAAACTGGTGGTTGGGAGCAAAGCAACTTGCATAAAGTCACTCAGAAGCTGACCTGGGATTAGAACCCTAACCTCTTCTCAATTTTAGTGCAGCATTCTAGCCACTGGACTGTGCTATCTCTGTCCAATCTAACGATTGCAGCCCAAGATATTGTTCTGCCTGCTAATGATTCTCCTATTTCCTGATACTTGTCTCACATTGACTCAAGTGCGCCCACCTTCTAGTGACCCACTCCACGGTTATTCGCTCGTATGATGAACGGTTCAGTTTGGAAGCTACAGCCATGCACGTCTGAATAAAGATCCCAGTACTGCGTGACTGCCACCTTTGCTTTGCCATTGCGACTGTTGCTGAACTATCAAGCCGAGTTGTTTATGGCCAGGGATCGCAGCCCCATCCTGAGCATGGCTTACCGGGCTCTTCCTAGCCCGGTGTCGCATGCTTTGGCCATGTACATCTGCAGAAATCCACAGTTGTCTTTCAGAGAACTGGTCCTAAAACACATGCTTTCCAGCCACCTACCGAAGAGGCAGTAATGGGCAATATAGTCGTAAATGCACTACAAACAAGTCACATTCAAGTAGTGAGGGGTTTTTCTAGTGTGCTGCCACTCATTGTGTGCACAGTAATCGCACACTGTGTGTTCTGCTAAACCAATCCAGGGCTTTGAGCCCAGAGACCTTGTGGATGGAGCCCCCTCTATTTTATCACCTATTGATGTTCCATTTCCCCTATTCCTCTGAGAGGCAGTGTTGCCTAGTGGATAGCACACGGGCCAGGAGACCTGGGTTCTATTCCCAGCTCTGCCACCGGCCTGTGGGGTGACATGGGGTAAGTCACTGTACTTCACTGTGCCTCAGTTTTACCATCTGGAAAATGGGAATAATGATACTGAGCTCCTTTGTAAAACACTTTGAGTTTGGTTGATGAAAAGTGCTGTATAAGAGCTAGGTATTATTGCTTTAGATCATGAGCGCCTCAGACCGCCTTCTTGAACGTGTGGAAAGTTCCTCACACAACAGGCACTACTGTAAATACTAGTAACTCTGTCATTTGTGTCACCAAAGAGACCCCAAAATAGCATTAGGACGTCCACGTCTGCTTCAGGACAGTCAGTAGAAGGCAGTATCCTTCCAAACCAGTGGACAGGTCAGAAATAATCTGCTCTGTAGAGGGCAGCAGTGTACACCAGCCTCTCAGTGAAGATCAAGCATAGTGTCTGTTTGCCATTTAGTATTTGATACCCCCTCTCTCTGGGGATGGATTAGATCAGTGGTTTTCAACCTTTTCATTTGCGGACCCCTACAAAATTTCAAATGGCAGTGCGGACCCCTTTGGAAATCCTAAACCTAGGCCACCAGGGTGGGGTCTGTGGGACCACAGGTTGAAAACCACTGGATTAGATAGATCTAATAAATCTTTCCCATTTGTAACTTCTCTGATTTTTATGCATGCAAGTCACTGGATTACATCATGCAGACATGTAGACAGAAAATATTTCCAGTGGAAACTTGAGAAGAGACATTAAAGAGGACAAGAAATGCATGTTTGTTTTTCCTTTTTAATTATAAATCTGATCTTCCCTTGAATGCTAAAATTCTTGTGTTTTACTGTAGACATGTTTTGGTTAATAAAATTCAGATAGACTAAATTGCTTTGAGGTGTGTTTGTTTAGAAGTCTTTGAAGCTTATGTCTGCCCTCTGGGGATGTGTGACATAGAAACAATGAGAAATCTTTTGAGGTTTATTTTATGTTAGGAAATACATAAGGCACAAATACTAATATTCCTTTTGTGTTCTTCCAACTCTTGTAGCAAAATTGAGATTGTCAGGCACTGGAAGCGTTTGGTGTTTTGAGTCCAACATAATTTTTATTCTTTAAGTAATTATTTGTCTTGAAGTCGAGGCCAGAGATCCCAACCTGAGCATGTCCCCATTATTCTGGGTGCTGTACAGAGTTCTAGGAAGACACTAGGAAGTCTAAATGTGGACCACATGCTGTAAGTGGGTGTAACCACCACATGGAAAGAATGAATGAGGGTAACCACAACAGGAACACCCAGTCCTCGGGAAGTGTAGACCAGCTGTGTGCACAGTTTTCAGACAGAAGGCAACGGATCACTCCTCATTATGTATGTGGTATATTTTGGGTGAAGGTAACTGCTGTCGGCAACTGTCTTTTCGTGATGGTTTAAAGAAGGGTCGTGCAGGAATGGAAACCTCCTGCCCCACTCCTGTCTAGTGAAACCACAGGGGGGAA
Organism: Chelonia mydas; assembly: GCF_015237465.2. Lineage (NCBI taxonomy): Eukaryota > Metazoa > Chordata > Testudines > Cheloniidae > Chelonia > Chelonia mydas. The sequence goes on from NC_051257.2 coordinate 9,440,131, forward strand.
TCAAGTTGTCACTGTGCTGTTCAGCGTAAAGGAATAGCGCTATTGACTCCCAGAAGTGCCTGGTTAGTCGTTGTTGGTGGCTTATTTATTTGCAATCCAGTAGCACCTACGAGCCCCTGTCAGACCGGGACCTATTGCGCTAGAACAAAAGAATGAGTCCGTGCCTCAAAGAGCTTTCAACTGTAACCATTTGCTTTCTGGATCCCAACAGGTGAAACTGGTCCGGTACATCAACAGACAGCGGCAGTGTAAGCTGAGCGTCCCCCTGAATGACCGGACAGTGGAGCTCAACAGCTACCCAAGATTCAATGACTGGTTAGACCTAGTCAATGTAAAGAAAGAAGTTGTACAGGTAAGGGACAAATCCACCAGTACGGAGCGTGCCTGCTTCTTCAGTACTGGATTTCCTGACTGCCTGCTGGTCTAATTCAGACTCCTGACGTTATTTTAAAGCAAGGGGCTTTTTGCAAATGATGATTTGCATGCACCTTTGTAAAATTATTCGTCTCAGACAACAATGCTACTTTGTCTGGGTTGGAGCTGCAGAACGCGGCTTTGATGTGTGTTTGATCTGGAAAAACTATATATACGCTAGTCCAGATAATAACTGTCTCTTTAAGAAGCCCCGGAACTTCTGTATCACATGTTGGCAAGCGTACCTGGTCTCTTCCTGCTTCAGATCTGAATGAGAGGAGATCAAACAGGTTTTGCAACATGTTTTGTTTCCAGCTCCGTGGGCAGCAGCAGCTCCGGTAAAAGGCCCGGTGGGTCTGCGCTTCCTAAGTCCTCTCTCCCTCAACTGCTAATGGGAAGAGAAGATTCTTCTCTCCTGCCTAAAGTCCTTCTTTCTCCATCATCCCTATCCAGAGGAGCAGGGAAAATCTGCCCCCCCAGCTACAAGATGGAGGTGCTTACTATGGATTGGGTACCTTAATATCTTGCTACGTTTATGGACCAGACACACCCTTCTCCCACCTACTATTCTTCTGGACCAGGGGCTGCCCTTAACCTATTCACCTGGTATAGGTCAGAAACACCACCCTCCAAACAAGCCAGATGTCCACCTACACCTCACACTGCTGGCTGCAGTGGGCTGGAGACCCCTCTGTACCTGATACAGGCTGGGAAGGTGACTTCAGGTTATAATCTTGTATACTGAAAGATCATAATGTTGCAATTAATATACCCGCCAGGGCAGACTTGGGCTTGTGGGGATCTCTCCTGTAAATGCAGAGAAGAACGGGATTCAAGGGTGGAGTTTGGTTTCAGAGAGGTAGCCGTGTTAGTCTGTATCAGCAAAAAGAACGAGGTGTACTTGTGGCACCTTAGAGACTAACAAAGTTAGTTGAGCATAAGCATTTGTGGGTGGAGCTGTTTGCAGTTGGATCCTAGAACTTCCTCACTTTTGTCTGGTTGATATTTAACTGCGCTATTTCCCCTTGTTTTTGTACGGAATCTGCTCTCAGCAACGCTGCTGTACATTGGGAGCTGCTTTACTGAGCTCCGTGGGTTAAATACTCTGTTGGTGTAAATTTGCCTTCCTTTGGAGCTGTGCCATGGGGCTACGCCAATTTATACCAGCAGAGAATTTGGTCCAGTGGATCTAGAGCTCTACTGATGTAAGAGAGCAGAGACTCTCCCACTAATCTAGCCTTGATTGGGGCATACCAGAAGGATTCCTATCTTAGTGGGTTCAGCGGGTAAAGTCTCTGGGTCAAACTGAAAGTGTGAGGCCTTGCACCTGCATGGCAGAGGAGAGCCAGACTCCCTGGGTCTGACTTTCAGAGGTGCTGAGCACCCACAGCTGTAGTTGAAGTCAGTAGGAGCTACAGGTGCTCAGCACCTGAAAACCATGCCTGAGGTGTGTGACCCCAGAAGAGCGTGTGGATCCTTTATAATTTAATTCTCCACACTTCAGAAACCCATGGCAGCTAAAAATCGACACCCCCCCCCCCAAAAAAAAAAAAAAAAACCAAACACCTGGCAGCGAGCCAGTTATGACCATGAGCCTCCCATCCTAGTGCTGGCTCTGTCTGTTAATGGCAAGAACGTACATGCTTATTTGTATCCACTGGATTATGGGGAAATTTATGACTGCAGGAAACTGACATCAAGTTCGTCACTTGAGGCTGGACTCCGCAAATCTTACACAGGTCAGTGAGCAGTTGCTCACAGGAGTAAGTGCCATTGGCTTCATGGGGTCCGTTCCTGGGAGCGCTCAGCAACATACACACCGCCCAGCACCAAATGAACAGCTTGATGTCTATTCCCAGTGATTGCAAATCTCCTAATAATAATCCAATGCATATGAATAAGCAGTGAACTCTCTTCCTGGTTTTGGCAGCCCCGGGCAAATCCCGAGGTCCTAGTTCAGCTTTCACGTAATCCTTTCTCCAGCAAAAGGTTTCCTTGACTCCAACAGGAATAAAGATTGAGTGAAAACTGGGGGTTTGTTGAGCTGGTGTTTGTGGAGTTCCTCCAGATTCACATTGCTATTAAAAGTGCAGAACCTGGCCCAGTAGTACCATTTCAGGACTGGGTCTTGCTGTTTTTATGTAGAACGTAGGTGGTTCATCGATAGCTCATAGATTTTGGGGGGGGGGATTACTGCCCTAGATGCAGCAGCTGCAACGGTGCAGTCTGTTCCTGGGACTGAACTGCCAGGTTGTTCATTGGTTTCTGCGGTAACTGCAACTTACACAGAAATTCTTTTTGCCTAAGGAACTCACTGAAAACCTCTTTACAGTGCCTGTAGAAAGGAGTGGGGAAGTACCTTCCGCACCCCATCCTGGGCATTTCAAGTCATCTGCGTGGTTGCTAGGATGGTGAGCAAAGATGTGTCTGCTCCACGCCCAGAAGAGCAAACTTTCTCACTGCTTAATGCTGTTCTTCACAGCCCCCTTGCTGTCTCCAATCCTCTTAGAAATAGACAAACCAGGTGGCTCTTGCTTCCATCGTCAGAAATACCGGTGCCGTGTGCAGCATTTATTTAAATTGCTTTTTGATCCCAATTCTCCTTTTCCTCGGTTCTGATCCCGTTTCATTGCCGAGGGTTATTTGTTTTCTCATGCAGCGGCAGTCGGTTTGGGTAGCATTGAGATGCGTTGCGCAGGAAATACACAGCAAAGTCTGTCCATTTTGACTTTTGTGTGGGCTCATGGGAACGAATTGGGAGCTGCAGGTTGCGGGGGGCGGGGGAAGGAAAGACACTCTCTTAAACCAAAGACAGGATTGTACAAATCCTAGTTGGCTTTTCGCCATTTGTGGTGGTGGTGGTTTTTCATCCTCCTTTTCTCTCTGCTTGGACAATAGCAGTTAATGAAATCTGTTTTAGCTTTAGTTGATAGGCTGCTGGGGCTTTAATGCCTGGGATGTAAACTGTGCAGGGGGTTGTTTGTCTGTTTTTTGTGATGAGTTGGCTACTAGAAATTGTACACAAATCGTGGGACCATTTCTGTTGGGCTCTGGTTTCATAAGAGCTTGTTTTTATAGAACCTGAAATGTATCCACATTGGAGCAGAGTGCTTTGAAAACAGATAGTCAGAAGAAGGGTGCTATGCAGGGCTCAGTGTTCTTGTTTATGTAACATCTTTAGGGATGTTTTCCTGTAGTGCTCTAAAGAAGAGCGTCTAAACTAAATAGAGAAGACCCAAAGTGTGGGAAGGAAAACAGATGCCCAAAGAGGTGAAGTAACTTGCTCCAGGGCACCCCGTAGATTGGCAGAGTGACAGAAGCCAGGGCTTTCTGGCTGCCAGCCTGGTGCTGTACCCATTGGCCCATACTGTCTCTCCCAAGCAACTAAAGGGCTTGTGCTCCTGTTATATTATGTGAATGCTCAGATGCTCTTGTCAGTTCTAATGCTACCGGAGCATCCTGGTGACTGTGCTAATCTGTGATATAGCACTTGGAAAACCAGCCTTCTTCGAAGGCATTTTCAGCTAGTCCACCCCCCACCCCCAAACTCTGATCGGGCTTCTCCAAAAATAAAGCTGCTGTGCAGTGAAGCACAAAAACTCCCGGGCTCTCCTGTCAGAAATAGAGCCCCGGTTCTAATTTAAAATATTTGCTGACTCCTCCAGTCCAGCGCAAACCCTATTTTTTGCTCACTGACACAGCTCCAGCCATCGAGAGCTTTCAAGCGGCACAGTGTTAGAGTTGCTGTCTCCCCCCCACACCCCCGGTGAACGCCTGTATTTAAAACCAGAATAATGTCCGCCTGTCAGATCCTTTAGCTCTGGAAGAGATTACAGTAATAACAATGCACTGTTTATGGCGTTGGGCAACAGCTAAAACTCCTGTGAACATGGATAACAGTGAGCCAGTAATGCTGCGGAGCGTGAGAGGGCTGTTTGGTGCCGGGCTAGCAGACGCTGAGGTAGGTGGAGAATAGAAGCCTCCAATTTTTGCTCTACAATGCACGTTTTTGTGAGGGGTAAGTCAGCAAATTTGTAGAAGCCAGTTGCTGTGATGATTTCTCTTTCTCCCCCCCCCCGCCCCCCATGGGGTAAGTCGGCTAGTTTGAGGCAGCTCTGCTTTGGGATGGGGCTATTCTGTCTTGGATAATTTTGTGGCAAAAGGCTGAGGAGATATCTGATGGCTAAGTGCTCTGGGGAGGGGCTAGCTTTAGCCAAGTCCATGTGTGGGGAGAGCAGTGTTCTCCAAAGGGTGGAAGATACATACTTTGACAATGAGACTGGACAAAGTGCTCGGGAAAACACAGGGGATAATCCTGTCTGGACTGGGAGTTGGTATGGATGGTCCAATGCAGGAGTTCTCAGCTGGGAGTCGTGAACCCGAGGAGGGTGGATCAGGTGTCGGGAGGGGGGTGTGATTGCCCCGCCTTTTGCCTAGCATTAAATGGGGGGTAAATCTCTGCAAAAAGGGAGAGGGTCCTGGGGTAGACAGGCTGAGAATCACTGATCTAATAGGTCTTTTCCAGCTTGAACTTCCATGGTTTGGTGGTGGGGTTTTTTTTAATTTAATTTAATTTTTTTTTTAAATGAAAAAAAGAAAACAAAAAAATTAAAAAAAAAAATTAAATTAAATTAAAAAAAAACCCAAGTTGTTTTTTCTAAAATGGGCCCTACCGTTGGCTTGTTTTCTTTGATGTAAGAAAAATCCTGCAGGATGCTATTTGGTTCACTCCCTGCAATGTTTGTCTCAGACTTAAAGGTAATTGAAGAAGATGGCTGCCTCATTATCATCTTGTGAGACATGTCTGAACTGGCCCTGCTCTGCCCTAGCAGGGGTTCTAGTCAATCAAGCCTGGAAGTCTGTTTTTAGTGTTGATAACTGGCAGCCTCTTGTAGACAGGGAGTGGTGAGCCTGGCTCTAGAGATTGCATTAAACCAGCAGTCCCCAAACTTTTCAGAGTCATGTCCACCCCCCCCCCCCTTGTCCCTGTCTGCCCTCCCAGCTGGGGCCAGGAGCGGGGCTGCAGCTCGGGGGGTGGGGGGAGGGAGGAAAGGGGGAGAAACACAGACTGAACGTTCCTCCGTGCCCCACAGTTTGGGGACCTCTGCATTAAACCAACACGTCTCCCACCGCAGGGCTTCCAGGAGGATCAATGGTATGAAGGGCAGTTCTGCTGGCAGGTCTGATTTGTAACGATTCTGCTTTGGGAATGTCTAGCAATACCATGGTTCTTTTCAATCAGTGTTGGGTTTGCTTGTGAAACATTTAGTTTGTTGCCCATTAAATCTTTATGATCGAGGTAGAGGGCATGGAATTCGACGGGAGCTGTGTTTCCTTTTTAAACCCTCAAGAGGGATTGTACCCGAAGGGATCAGAGCAAGTAGGCTGGCAGGGAAAGAGCCTCGCTCCATCGGTTCATGGTTGTACTAATCCGTGCATGTGTCAGGTTCTTCTGGTTTCTTGCAGCTTCTGTGTGACCCCCCCCGGGGGGCCTGGCCTGAGGGACATTTTTGGTATCTGAACAGGCTGAGCTGTTAATTTTATCATATGGTGGATGGCTACACATTGCACTCAGCGGGAAGAACAAGTGCACTGAGCAAGGAGTTTGCCTCCATCTCTCTCTGCAGCATTCCCTTCCCTGGAGTGTAGGTCAGGCTGCAGGGAGTGGAGTGGTTCAGACCGATTGTGACCAGTTTGTAACTGACTGTCCTGCCCAGCTGTCTGGGGGTCCTGTAGTTTTTTGTGCAGTGTATTTTTAGCTTGGGAGTGGAAAAGCAGCACCTGGAGCTCTGTCTCCCCATAAAGACCTTTCATTTGAATGGTGTATTCCTGTTCGGTCTCCAACTTCAAGGCCATATTACAGTTGCCATCCTACCCATCAGGGAGAACTGGATGGGACTCCCTTGAGAGCCACCAGCTCTGTAGCCTCAGGGGATTGCTGTGAGGAACATGAGGGAACTACTGCCCTCTCTCCAGGACTCCATAGCATATGGTTTCCCCACAGGTCAGGACAACTGTGCCATTTGGCGGGAGCATCCCCACAAGGTCACCACGTAGTCCTTGGAAGAACAAACCCTAGCAGCGTGGACTTCTCCACCCAGCTCCCTTCATTCAGCATTAGCTTTGCAGTGGGGAAGATGAAGCAGCTCCTCTATTTACAGCACGAAAAGTTTGCAGTAGGGGTTAAATTCAGTCCAGCACCAAGCACTGGCACATGGCCCAAGTGCCACTTACAGCATCAAGGCACTGGGCAAATTATAACCCTAAACGAGGCTCCTTCATAAGCAGTGTACCTGGCTGATGTTCTCAAGAGGCTGTAGTCAGTCAGCAGGTGAGACCTCCCTTGGCACATCGCTAGCTCTCTTCTCCAAAAGGTTGTGAATAGTGGTGTGAGACCAACTGGTATGAGACCATCTCTCCACTCAGTAATCCCATGCTTTTCCAAACAGAGGGCTGCTGATTGATCCCATCTGCATCCTGTGGGACGGCAGGGCATCACCATGATCAAAGAGAGACTGGCCCAATCTTGACTGTGACAGCACAAGGAATCTGGAGATTTCTTAGTAGGATGCCATATACATATAATGTGGTAACAACAAGCTTCCCACAGGTTCCTTGTCTGTGACGCCTCCCATGTACGACAGGAGGCCATGTCCACTCCCTCCCCATCATTCCTCACCCTACTGCAATGCTGCTTAATCTGAGAACCACAACTGTGCAGCGCGGCAGGCATCCCAAATCCTAAAGTCCATAGGGCTATTATCTACAGGGTCATCTCTTCTACTAGTTCAGTTTGCAATTTGGGCAAGGGCTTTCCACCTCTGTGCACCAAGAATGTCTGTCTGTATAAAAGATTTAGTAGCTGGAGGGGAGTTTGCACTAGACCAAAACCTGGGCAGATCCAGTTTACAGAGTGATCTATGAATATCGCTTGAGAGGTTTCTACAATGACTATTAGAATATTGTTTGTTTATTATGTGAACTGACCAGAGAGCTAATACTCTAAGGTCCCTCTATTGCCTTTCTCTTTGGGCACTGGAGCAGCCAAGGCAGAATAAAAGCTAATTTCACTGAGACAATCTTCAAAGCACCCTCGCTCACATGCTTTTACTTAGGGTCACCAGCAGGACTTTAAGCACCTTATGTAATGGGCTTTCTCCTCTCGAGCATCTGCTTCTTCACCTAGCCAGCTATCTTCCAGGAATGTATTGATTAAGAAGGGGCATTTGGGGCCTTGACAGATGTCCAGCTTTGTAAAGACAGCGCCCATATGGGGGTGAGGAACAGGTCAGGTCACTTTTGCAGAGCTGGTAGAAGAAAACTGTTTTCAGGTTGGGGTTGGAGACACGTTGCATGTGTACATAGAAAGGGGTGTGTGTGTGTGTGTGTGTGACACATTAATATATTTACTATAGGTTTATCTGCATTAGGGAATTTTTGCAAAAACTATCCCAACATTGCTAACATCTGTATGGCTCCATGACATTTTTTCCAACATATAGGTGGCCCCTGGTCCTGACAGCCGGTGTCCCTGCCAAACAGAGGGGATAGCTTGCTGTGAAACACTTAGTCACACAGTAAGACAGAGCTGCCTTTTGTAAACCTTTCTTTCATTAGTGCTCATTTTCAAGCATGTACATGGTAGAGTTCACACTCTGTATGTCTGGAATGAAGGTGGGCTTTGTAGAAAAGCCCTTCTCATTGTTCTAAGAAGGGTTTGTTTCCTGGTTTGGGTTTTTTTGTTTTTTAGATCTCTTCTGCTGAATCAAGAATGATGAGTAAGCCTTCACAGTTGCCAGCAGCCTATCTTGCGTAGACCTTAATTACCGTAGTATCTGCGCACCCTACAACCATAAATTTATTTATCCTCCTAATACCTTGGTGAGGTAGAGCAGTGCTATTGTCCCTATTGTACAGATCGGGAAGTGAGGCACAGAGAAACTAAGGCTTGCTCAAGGTTACACGGGAAGTGTGACGATACAAAATTACTCAAGATAATTAACTTCAAAGGGATCTCACTAAATTGGGTGACAAAATGACAGATGAAATTCAATGTTGATGATAAATGCAAAGTAAAGCACATTTATATACAAAATAATGGGGTCTAAATTAACTGTTGCCCCCCAAGAAAGACAACTTGGAGGCATTGTGGCTAGTGCTCTGAAAACATCTGCTCAGTGTGCAGCGGCAGTCCAAAAAAGGAAACTACGTTAGGAACCATTAGGAAAAGGATAGATAATGGAACAGAAAGTATCATAATGCCACTATTTAAATCTATGGTACGCCCACCTCTTGAATACTGCGTGCAATTCTGGTCTCCCCCACCTCAAAAAAGGTACATGAGAAATGGAAAAGGTACACAGAAGGGCAATGAAAATGATTAGGGGTATGGAACAGCTTCCATTTGAGGGGAGATTAAAAAGGCCAGGGCTATTCAATTCAGACAGGTTCACAGAGGATAGGTTCATCAATGGCTATAAGCAAAGATGGTCAAGGATGCAACCCCACGCTTTGGGTGTCCCTAAACCTTCAACTACCAGAAACTGGGACTGGACAACGGGGGATGGATCTCTTGATAACTCCCCTGTTCTGTTCATTCCCTCTGAACCATCTGGCACTGGCCACTATTGGAAGACAGAATCCTGGGCCAGATGGACCATTGGTCTTACCCAGTGTGGCCGTTCTGACAGCCTTAAGTCTGTGGTAAAGCAGGGCATTGAATTTGGCTCTTCCAAGTCATAGGCTAGCACACTCTCCCTCCTCTCTGAGGTATGGGAGCGCTCATGCTTTGATTTGAAACAGAACTACGCTCTTGGGTTTATAGCATGTCATGTTGTGGTCCCATATGCCAGCCAGCACATTGACTGCTGCATGGCAGTGTTTGGGGGGTCGGGGGAGGGACATGAGATTTTGGCCAAGTCCTCTGGGGAAAATTTTCCTTGCAAGAAGAGGGATTCCTTTATCCACACAGAGTATTTGGGGTTGTTTGCTCTGAATCCTATGGGAGTTTTTCCCAGTGGGGGCAGGGTCTGTCTAGGTTCCTGTGCTGCACCCATTGAGGCACTATCAGAACCCAGGTTCTCCTCAGAAAGAGCCATGTGCAGTAGGCTGCATGCAAGAAGGGTCTGTGTAAACACTGCTTGGGTTTGAACCTGTGTCTCCAGGGGACCTAGCTACTTCAGAACAGCGTCTCCCCCTTCGCTAGTTAGCATTTCCCATCTATCGTTCACCCATTCGTCCATCCATACCCCGTTCTTCCTATATAAATACCAAGCCCATGCCACTTGTGCCAGCCCTTTTCAACAGAAATGAGAAAAAAGCCGTTTGAACTCCATTGAAGTAGAGAGCAGAAAATTAGCACCTCCGTGCAATTGGTGTAGGGCCTTCTTTAAGGCTCTCGTATCCTGATAGAGAGACAAACTGCGGTACACTCATTCTTTCGCAACAGCCAGAGGGCTGGGTGAGTGGCTCCATCGACAGCTTGCCCGTCTTAAGGTGACGGAAAAGCAAATGTGTCTGGCAGCTGCTGCTTTCCTTAAACCAGTCACCCAGAGCCTGCTCCTAGATTTGAAGGTCTCTGCTGAGTCTGTAGCTGTGCCTCCAAGGCAGATTGGTGAATTTCAGGGAAATGCCTTGCCTGGTGGGGCTCTACGCTCAGTCCAATGAACACCCTCTGAGTTGAAAGAGCCCAGCTCCTCTCAGGATTGGACTGTGATGTCTGTGTTTGTTTGAGCTGGGTTTCTTTTCATTTTTAAAGTGGAACCGTCCAAAAACGGATCAAAACAAGGCAGGCAGAGTTAAATCCATTGCTGTTTTACCTCTCCCTTAATTGCTATGAATCGGGAATAACTCTGTTGGTGTTCCATCAGGGTTAGCAAGATCGGGATTGGAACCGTGGCAGTCCCGGTGTTGTGTACTCGTGAGCCAGACGTCGGCTTGCAAAGCGTGTCGTGCAGAATCTGCTCTACTAGACTCAACAGCTGAGCGGGAGCGGCCGCAACAACAACTGAGCCTGTTTTTAAAGTGCCAACTTGAACTAGTGACCGGCATGATTATCGCATTGGCCAGGGGGCCAACGGAGAGAAATCGCATCAGGCCAATCTTGCAGGGATCAGGTTGACCAGTTTTATATTAAGCCACCACATATGTGCAGCACATGAGCAGCTGTTTAAAGAAAGCCTCTTATTTTATTTTATTTTTTTCCCCCTTCTGAGGCTTAGTTTCTTTTGTCGCGTGTCCTGGGGACTGGCAGCAGGTTCTGGAAGCCTGTCTGAGCTTTCCCTACTCAAGGTCATTGGGATTGTTCAAATATAATCTCCTTTTCTGGGCTTATACTTCCCTACAACTTGCCATTCTATCCCTCTCTAAAATTAAACTCCTTGGGGCAGGAGGAGGGCGGCATCGGACGTCACTTATGGGTTTGGCGAGGCAGCTGCTTTGGGTCCCAGGTCCGTGGTGTCACAGCGCACATCTGCAGGTAGAAGCCCAGCCTGCTGTGCCAGCTGCCAAATGCACCCTGAAGGCAGCATCAGCCCTGAAGACTTTCTCGCTATTTGCTCCTAGCTCCGTAGCCTCATGGCGGAAGAGGAGGCTTTTAAAGTCTTCAGGACCTTGCCATCTGCTGGACAAAACACGGGGCTGATGACGGCGCCAGCTGCTGCTGCAGCCAGTCAGACTGTTAGTACAGCCAGCCCCAAGATCGTGAGATTTGCTTGACACTCTCACGATTTTTAAAATCAATAACATTTGGAGGTTTTGTTACCAGCCTTCCGGTTTCTGGACCTTTAGGGGTGCAGCGAGGTCATGCTTTTAGGCTTTTTCTCTGCAGTCACGAGGGCCAGAAAGGGAAGCGCGTTGCGCTGGGAGCTGGGGCTCGAAGAACCACAGCAGATCTCACGAGATTTGAGATAAAATTCCACCCTGGCATTTGGCCAGCATTTTCAAGGGGAGCAAGCTCCGCACCTGAATCTACAGGTGTTCCCAGTTTTCCGTGCAGATGAAACGGGGTTTGGGTGCGGTCGCCACTGGGAATGAGCTACGGGCATTGTGGGGCGACAGATGCTGCTACACGGTGCCATACCCACTCATCAAACGTTGGCAAGTGCCAGCCTTCCTCAGATGCGGTATTAGGAGCTCATGCTGGCTATCCTGTGGAGATGAGCTGTCCCCTGGCTGCTCTGACTCTCTGCTCTGTCGGGAACCCAGTCAGGATGCCATTCCAGATACCTGCTCATAGTAGGGTTTGGGGCTTAGCCCTTGTCTCTGATAGAAAGTTGTACTGCTTTTACTGGGCTGATACAGTTGAAGCCACGCAGTCCCCTAGTGTGAATGCAGTTATGTTGGTATGAAGGTCCTTTAGACTGGTATAGTTTATCGGGTATGAGAAGGGGAAATGTGATACTCGTACAGGGTGCCTTTATGTGGGTATGACTGCATCCAAGGTAGGGCTTGGCCTACTCAGTGGAGCACAGGACAGGGACTCAGCAGATCTGGCTCTGCCACTGGCCTGCTGGTGACCTTGGGCAAGTCATCTCTTCCCCGCCCTGGCTCTGTGCCTCAGTTTCCCTATATATAAAAGGGGACTCCTTTGTAAAGTGCTTTGAGATCTACTGAAGAAAAGCACTAGGTAAGAGGTAAGTATTAATTTTGTTACCAGTTTAACTAGGTTTGTTTGTGGATTGAGGGTGTTGATGCCATTTTAATGGTTTTATTTTTATTTCTGCCTTTATACCAGTACAAAACCTGTGTCGACGAGGCCTGTCTTTGCTAAGCAGTATGCACATCCCCACCCCCAGCAGGGACTGGAGCATTAATAATAAATACCCCAGTATCATTTCAGCCCGCTCCCGTGGGGTGTGGATAGAGGGTTGGCAGCGTTGTCTGACCCAGCCGTGATCCTGCTCAAAAGAGGGAGAAGAGCAAGCACCAAGTTATGGGGTCTGCTCATTTCTGAGAGCAAGAGCCGCACATGAGTGTCCTGTGAGCTAGCGAAGAAGTGGGTAGCGTTTGTACCTTCTCCTCAAATCCTTGCCAACCTCCCTTAAAAGTTTGCCAACTCTGAGGAACCTTTGCTGAGAGCATGTTGTCATTTGGCGGTGATTGGCAGCGCTCCAACTGCATCAGGAGCTAGCCTGGACTGGCAGGGTCTAGCTGACTAAACAGGTGTCTCCCACCTCTGACATCTGTGATTATAATTTTTTTTTTAGTTCATTTTGCTGCCTCTTAACTCGCCAGCTGAAGCGTAGGAAATAAACTCCCCATATCTGGCCTCTCTGGCAGCTCCCAAACAACACACACTCTCAAGTGGCTCCTGGTGCTGTAGCAGACTCAAACCAGTGCAAAGTACTGATGTTTTCACAACAGAGATTAAAAATCAGCATCCAAGATTCAGCAGCCATGTAGTCTGGACACTGAGTTCTCTGCTGAACCTTCAAAGCCTCCTCCCACAGGAGGAGGAAAATGTCTTTGGATGCCGCTCAAACCCAAAGCGGGGGAAACTGAGGGATTGTGGAAAGGCAGCATGTGTAAACATCTGAGAGTAGCTGAGGTTTGTTTATGAAAGAGGGATTCATCAGAAAGGCTGCAGCAAATCCGACCGTTGGCTCAGCAAGTGCCCAGCTTCCTGCGGTGATTTGTCTGGTGCCTCCTCGGAGACCAGCATAATGCCGCTCCCTGCCCAGTAACTCACTTGCCCAATTGTGCTTCGGAGCTGTGCGTGGGGCGAGGTGTTCCGAGTGGTTTGTGCCGTCTTGCTGCAATCCCAGCGTCGTGTATATTCACAGGGCCAGGTTGTCAAAAGCACTGAGCTCCAAGCAGCTCCCCTCTGGTGTGGATGGCCAGATCTTCAGATGAGCTCGGCACCCAGTCTGCTGATCACTTCTGATCCTCTGGCCCTTATTTAGTAAGTGGTAGCCAAGCTGTCTTGCACACTCAGCCTCAACTGTGGGTCCTGAGCTCTTCTGGAGACCCTGGTGTTAGTGCTCATAAGGCCCAGCCCCACAAGCCTGGAGTGGGAGTTGAGGGTGCTCAGCACCTCAGGCAGCGTACTGCACCTTGCAGGATCAGGGTCCCAATTGCTTTAGTTACTAACTCTTCGCTAAAAGAAGTCTGCTCTTGGCTAAGGCTTGTGAACTAGCCACTGAGCGAGAGTGTACTGGACTTCTGGTCCGCCACCAGACAATGTGGGAAGAGCAAAAATGTGCGTGGGGGTGTGTGTACAGCTTTTCAGTGCGACACATAACAGATGGGTGAACCTGTGTAATCTGCTGTGCCAGCTTTAGCAGCCCCTACCAGAGTGCTGGTGGCTGGAGGCACAGTTCTCACAGGCAAGGATGTGTGAGCGTCTGGTGCCGAACAGAATTCCAGAACGCGCTGTGACTCTTCCCTCTGTGTGTGGCTTGTAGCCTGAGGTAGTATTCAGCATTCGTTTATGCCAGTGTGCCTCTTCCTATCTTCTGCTCCTATTTGTGCAGCCATATGTTCCATCATTAAACCAAACTCCCGGTGTACCTGTCTCTGTGACAGAGACTTCACTTCCTCATTGCCCTGGAGTAGAGCCTGCCTTTCTTGCCACTGCACTCTCATCCAGGGATAATAGTGTAAAATCTACCATCCCTCGTCTAGAAAAGAAGGCATACCCACATCCCTTCTCCTATCCCACTTCTCTGTATGCACGCAGGGCCAGACTCTGCTCTCATTTTGCACTGGTGCAAATACAGAATCGCTTCAGTAGAGTTGTTCCTCGTTTATACAGTGTAACTGAGACCCATATTCAGTCCACGGACCTGATCATGAAGTATCCCTGCTCTTTTTATCTGTTCATTCCAGAGTGTGTGATAAAGATCAGAGGTCCCTTCTTATTGCTGCTTGACAGATGGGTTAACTAAGGCACTTGTCCAAAGGCACACACTCTATGGCAGAGCCCTGGATGAGAAACCAGGGCCCCTGACTCCCAGCCCAGTGCTCCAACCATCACACCACAGCACACCTCCATTTGTAGCTGCAATTTTAAACCCGAGGTTAATGGAGTCAGCGGAGACTGAGATGCTTCGCTTTCTCAGGGCAAATGTAATCTGTTACATATTTCAGCTATTAGAAATTAAAATCAGTAATAGATTACTGATTACCTTTGCATCATGCTTGGAACAGCACAGGGCAGTGTGCACACAATGACTTTGACTTACACTCTGATCTGGAATGACAGGATTGCCAAGAGGAGTAGCTAAGTAATTTAGGTTGCTTTCCTGCCTGAAAAGTAATTAATTGATTGTCTCCATCTTTTCTTTTTTTTAAAGTGATGTGAATGCAGTCCCTATCGCTTTAATTACACACATAATGAGAATATCTAAACTCGCATTAGAAGCGATAGAAAATTATAAGGGACACAAGCCCTTGTGTTTCAGGGCAAAATAAAATAAAAAAAATTGGCTAGACAAATTCAGACTGGAAATAAGGTGTACATTTTTAACAGTGAGAGTAATTAACCATTGGAACAATTTACCAAAGATTGTGGTGGATTCTCCATCACTGGCCATTTTGAAATCAAGATGGGATGGTTTTTTTCCAAAAGATCTGCTCTAGGAATTATTTTGGGGGAAGTTCTGTGGCCTGTGCTATATAGGAGGTGAGAGCAGATAATCATAATGGTCCTTTCTGGCCTTGGACTCTATAGAAAGTCAACCACTAACTGGTAAGGGTTAGAAGGAAACTTTCCCCAAGTGTCAGATTATGGCATGATTGCCCATTACAGGGTTTCTTTCATCTTCTGAAGATAACTACCTATATTGTAGAGCTGACCCTTGCACACATTCTGGGCAGAGATGCATCTCTGAACATCTAGGGGGGTGTATTGGACTGGGAGTTTGGATGTGGCGGGGAAGTAATGAATCTACTATGGTAGGTGTGGGCTTAGATTCTGCCAGCCAATTCTGCTGGCCGTATGCCTGCAGAACGCCGTAGGCTTCCATGGGAATTGTGCCAAAGACAAGCAGACTTTGGCCCCATGTTGTTCCTGTTTTCAGATGATCTGTTGGTGTATGATCTTTCCTAAAAAGCAGCAGATCTGTATATTGTAACACTTGTGACATACGAGTTTCTGAGAATAAAATATTAGCAAAGCCGATGTGTTTGCATTTCCTTTGAAATTTTGACATCTTGGAATTCTCCTCTACGTTTTCCTCTCCTCTTCTTCTGTTCTCCCGCAGTTCTTGTGATTCCCTAAGCTTTGAACCCATTGTCGGATGGAAGACTGCCCCACGGCATGTCATGGTTTCATTTTAGATGAAAAATCCACACCCCGGAGAGAGTTAGCTATGCTCACCTAAGTCCCAGTGTAGAGCGTGCTAGGTCGATGGAAGAATGCCTCTCAGAGAGGTGAGTTACCTACGCCAATGGGAGAACCCCTCTTCTCAGCGTAGGAAATGTCTACACTGAAGTGGTGGAGCTTGTGGCATTTTTAAGGGTAGATAATAATAATTTTACGATATATTTGTGTGCACTGGTGGCATCTGTAGTGTCTGGCTACAAATCCCCCAAGTGCATACATTCTCATTGTTTTTTTGCTTACGGTCTTGGTGCCTCCTACTTTCGATCTGACCAAAAATCATTTAAGAAAACCAGCTCTTTTTATTCTGTACTGTGCCTTTAAATTCCCAGGCATCGGCTTGAGGCAGCTGCAGTTTTGAGTTCTGCTCAGACCCAGCATGTTACAGAAGAATGTCACTGTGTTTTTCTTAGAGACCTTACTTATGTCCTTTCTTGATTCATTAGTTTCCCTTTAATCTAATGTAAATATGATTTAAACTGGAAGTACAGAATGGCTCTGTGTCTTGGGGGTAGGGTGCAAAGAGAATTTAACACAAACCTCAGATGTTTGTTTGGGTCTCAGTTTGCAGTCCTGCCAACCCCAAGCATTGAAAAATCATCCATCAGGCATATGATGAGACTGCATTTAAAAAAAATAAGCTTTAAAAAACTTTATACATTTCTGGTTCTTACACCGTTTTTGGCTTAGTTTTTGAGCCTTTAGGACTCATGTTTTCAAGCTATTTTCCTCACAAATGAGGGTGTGAAACTTTTTCTTTTCTTTTTTCTTTAAATCAAAGTTGTAATTGTCCTTTAATCCTATGGCTCCAGGAACTGCGAGGCCTTTAAGAAAAAGAACGATATGTCGCAAGACTTGTGATAAAATCACGAGGGTTGGTAACCATGATCGTTGTGAGCAAAAGTTTCAGGGGAATTCTTGTATATCTCAGCCCGTTATCCCATAACTTGTACTCCTTATCATCCTTCTGTTGTTTGTAAGCAGGGCCGTCCGTAGGATTTATGGGACCCTACGCGGTATTATTAAACTGATGCCCCTATGCTCGATGGCAGTGCGGGCTCGTAGCCTGGGGACGGAGGGGCGAGGCAGCAAAGGATACCGAGCCTCTCGGCCCGCCTCACAGCAGCAGAGAGTCACAGTTCCCTGCAGAGACCACCCGGACCCTCTCCCTCATGCAGAATGTGCGGTGCCAGCGCATTCAGCTCTGTGAATACGGCCCCTGCCTAAGGAGGCTGCAGGGTGTGCTGGAGCCAGCCCGCTCTTACCTGCTGTCATGGGCAGTGGGTGAAGCTGCCGCTTGGGGAGGCTAGCTCCCCAGCCCATCTCTTCTGCCTGTGGCCCCACGCCCCACTCCGCCCAGGCCCTGCCCTCTCCCCACTGTCTCCCACCTCTCTTCCCTCCCCCACTCTGCTCACCCCTTTCCAGCCAAATCCATGGACCCAAATGAAGCAAATGGCATTTGAAAAAACAATGAGGAGTCCGGTGGCACCTTAAAGAAAACAGATTTATTTGGGCATAAGCTTTTGTGGGTAAAAAACCCACTTCTACAGATGCATGGAGTGAAAATTACAGACACGTGACGAGAAGGTAGTTTGGTTCTCCACTTGTAAGGTAGCTCCCTTCTCTTCACGTGTCAGTATATCTATGCCTGTGTCTGTAATTTTCACTCCATGCATCTGAAGAAGTGGGGGCTTTTAAATCTTAAAAATCTATGCAAGGATTTTTTTAGAGATGTGACTTTATCATCTTCAGCAGCACACTAATGAAATATTTTTAAAGCAAATTTTAAAGTAAGGTCCTGTTGTAGATTAACATGTTCTGAGTAAATATTACAGTAGTGCACAACTGTTTTTGTCAGTGAATTCAGAAACTGACAGTTTTCAGAGTAATAGCCGTGTTAGTCTGTATTCGCAAAAAGAAAAGGAGGACTTGTGGCACCTTAGAGACTAACCAATTTATTTGAGCATGAGCTTTCGTGAGCTACAGCTCACTTCATCGGATGCATACTGTGGAAATTGCAGAAGACATTATTATATACACAGACACCATGAAACAATACCTCCTCCCACCCCACTCTCCTGCTGGTAATAGCTTATCTAAAGTGATCATCAAGATGGGCCATTTCCAGCACAAATCCAGGTTTTCTCACCCTCCGCCCCTCCACAGACAAACTCACTCTCTTGCTGGTAATAGCCCATCCAAAGTGACCACTCTCTTCACAGTGTGTATGATAATCAAGGTTGTGGGGGGGGCGGAGGGTGAGAAAACCTGGATTTGTGCTGGAAATGGCCCATCTTGATGATCACTTTAGATAAGCTATTACCAGCAGGAGAGTGGGGTGGGAGGAGGTATTGTTTCATGGTGTCTGTGTATATAATAATGTCTTCTGCAATTTCCACAGTATGCATCCGATGAAGTGAGCTGTAGCTCACGAAAGCTCGTGCTCAAATAAATTGGTTAGTCTCTAAGGTGCCACAAGTACTCCTTTTCTTTTTGAGAAACTGACAGTATATATCTAGGGTTGGCAAATGCCTATTAAATGTCTTCATTACCACTTGAATGGCTCTATAACAGTTTCAGTGTTGTGCTAATAGGTCTGGCAGGCTGGAAGGCTTTTTCACTTTTAAGTTACTAGATCCCTTTTGGAGGAAGACTCACCAGGCTGCAGTAGCTAGCCCCAAATTTTAGGGTGCCCTACACGGCCGAGTGTGCTGCGTATGCCTAAGGACGGCCCTGTTTGTAAGTCTGTGTTGGAAACCGAGGGGTGTTGTAAAAACAGAGCTTGACTTATGTTCAGGAAATACCAAATCACTTCAAGCTTCCTAGCCTGCTATATCTTTTGCGTCTACCTCTTTTGAGCCTTTTCCCATATTTTTTGGTTTCAGTGGGTTGTTCTGTGTGTAAAGTGCGGCACAAATATGTTCCTCGGAAAGATTGTGGCTAGGGCTAGTTGAAAATTATCCACTGGCACTTATTTTGAAAAGGAAAAACTGGAGTTTTGTCGTGTGTGTGTGTGTGTGTATGTGTGTTTAATGTCTGCTTTCCTCTATTTTTTGCCGAATTTTTTTTCATCAGAAAACTTCCAGCTGCAAACTTTTTTCCCCCTCCTTCTTCACTTTCCACGCTTTTGGGCTTTTTTGACTGAAAAATGAAACTTCCTCTGAAAATTTTTGACAATGATTTGTTTGTTCGTTAAATTTTTCCACAGCGGGGGAAACCTG
Organism: Chelonia mydas; assembly: GCF_015237465.2. NCBI lineage: Eukaryota > Metazoa > Chordata > Testudines > Cheloniidae > Chelonia > Chelonia mydas. Next base: position 9,459,088 of record NC_051257.2, read on the forward strand.
CTTTCCGAGTAGCTCTAATTCTGGCACAACAAGCCTTCGTTACTAACGGGAGAGTGAGTGTAACAGGCTGATGATGCACCATACATCTGCCTACTCACAGCTTAGCGAGAGAGGCTTTCAGACAAGCTTGGGGGAGCAGCTGTTAGGCACGGTTGACTGAAGTATGCTGTGCAGTCATGACTGACCCAGGGATCCTTGAGAGAGAGTCACAGCTGAAATGAGTGAATCATGAGTCAGATCCTAGACAACAAGGTGGCAGCTCTACCGGAAATGCTCCGGAACAAATAAAGAATGGTCATTTTTTCTCTTCCTCTTTTCTCTGCAGAGAATCCCAGAGGAGCTAACCCTAGATGTCTTACTGGATATGAATGAGTCCAAGGTGAAAGAAACCATGAAGAAATGTGGGGCCAGTGATGAGGAGTGTTCCAGACTCAATGGGGCTCTCACCTGCTTAAGGAAGGTGACCGAATCAGGTATAGTTTTCCTTGCTGTTTGATGGGATTAGTGGCTAATTAGACAGTCATCCCCCCCCCCCCCCCCCCCCCCCCAACTCCATCTTGCTTCACTTTTGCTTAGTCTAAAAATCTTCTGGAGAATCTCTTGGGCTTATTCTGTCAGCAACATTTAAGGGCCAAGTTTGCCCTTGGATGCACATGGGGTTCGTGTGATTGAAATGATCAAGAGCTGCGTACCCATCGGAGGACAGGAAATGGCTCTCGAGGTGCATTCGGTTCTGGAAAGGACTCTATAAACGGCCGCTTCTAACTCAGTAGACCTGCTCAGAGTCCAGTTTGCTGACTGTGCTAAAAAATTGACTTCTGTTTAAAACTGTAGTGCCAACGCACTGCTTTGGCATTTGGAGCTGGAGTAGGGTGACCAGATGTCCTGATATTATGGGCTTTGCTTATAGATATGGCCCTACCAAATTCACAGTTCCTTGTTGGTCACTTTCCCGGTCATAGGATTTAAAAAATCATAAATGTCATGATTTCAGTTATATGAATCTGAAATTTCACAGTGTTGTAATTGTGGGGTCCTGACTCAACAGGAGTTGGGGGTGGGGGTGAGGGGCTGCAAGGTTATTGTAGGGGAGGGTTGCGATACTGCTACCCTTACTTCTGTGCTGCTGCTGGCAGCTGGGTGCCCAGTCAACCTCCGCCGCTCTCCGGCTGTCCAGCTCTGAAGTCAGTGCAGACGTAAGGGTGGCTATACCATGACCCCTCCCCTCCCAATAACCTTGTGACCCCCTGCAACTCTGTTTTGGGTCAGAACCCCCCAATTTGAGAAACGCTGGTCTCCCCTGTGAAATCTGCCTAGTATAGGGGTAAAAGCACACAAAGGACCAGATTTCATGGTGGGGGACCAGATGTCATGGTCCATGATGCGTTTTTCATGGACGTGAATTTGGTAGGGCCCTACTTATATATGCAACTATACCCCCCCACACCTCCTCAAAAAAAAGTATCCCGATTTTTCATACTCGCTGTCTCGTCACCCTCAGCTATCTCACTCATTAACAACAGACTCATTAGCAGAGTTGCAATTACAGATCTGTATTGCTGATGGTGCAGTAGCCAGAAAAAAACCTAGCATGTCTTTCAGATTGTAAGAGGGGTGGAGGGGGGAATGTGAAATAAGCATCTTTCCGCAAACTGATTGGATCTGGTTTCAAGTCACTCAGAGCTAGTGAAAAGAACAGGAGGACTTGTGGCACCTTAGAGACTAACCAATTTATTTGAGCATAAGCTTTCGTGAGCTACAGCTGGTGAACTGTTTTTTTTTTTTTTTTTTTTCATAGCCCCTTCCTAGAAAAGTGCTGCTCTTAAAGGCACAGGATGCCGTAGGTTTATGGAAACCTGGGAGTGTTACTTGCAGCAAACCATCCTTATCTGCGTCAGATCTTTCTTTGTAGCAGTTACTGCTCTGTCATTGGAAGGTGTCATTTCCTGTTGGTAATCTGACAGTTCGTACCTCTGGCAAATCTAAGGACCTGCAAACTGAAAAGTTAGCAGAGAACTTGACTTCGTTTCCTTTTCTTTTCTTTTCTTTTTTTTTTCCTTCTTCTAATCTTTCCATCTTTAGGTTGTCAAGTATTTTCCATCCATACAGTGGCAAACCAGCCATCGCCTCTAGCTCAGGACACGTGTTGCTATTTCCTGTAAGCAATGGCATCTGACCCAAAGTTCTAATTATTATGTTACCATTTGGTATGAGATGTAGCTGTTAAAGCAGAAGACAAAGAGCCGCGACTCTTCATTTCTGTTCCCAGTTCTTCCACTGACTGGCTAGTGTTACTTAAGCCAAGATGCTTAATGTCTTTGGCCCCGATCGATCCATCCATCCATCATTAAGGGGGGAGGGATAGCTCAGTGGTTTGAGCATTGGCCTGCTAAACCCAGGGTTGCGAGTTCAATCCTTGAGGGGGCCACTTAGGGATCTGGGGCAAAAATTGGGGATTGGTCCTGCTTTGAGCGGGGGATTGGACTAGATAACCTCCTGAGGTCCCTTCCAACCCTGATATTCTATGATTCTAAGTCATTAAAGTTCAGCACATGCTTAAGGTGTGTGAGTTGTTGTCCCGTTGACTTCAGTGGGATGTCTCACGTGTGTAAAGTTAAGCCTGTGCGTAAGTGTTTAGATGGATGCGGGTCTTATCCAATGTTCCTTCTAATTTTTGACAGGCCGTGTGCACAAAAAATGTCTTTGGTGCAAACGATTGTGCTTCTGTGCAAATTTTTGTGCGCGCGGTGTTCCGCCGTGTGTGCGAGGTTTAGGATCTGTGTGTGTGCGCGCACACGCACACAACTTAGAGGGAACAGTGGTCTTATCCATCAAATGAGGCTGTGAGTGGTGAATACTTGCCTGCCTCATAAGGGTGTGCTGGAATTTAATGGAGGTCTTTGGATATGAGGCATTAGGGAAGGGAGCGCTACTCCTTCCAGGATCATACTGCAGGGGAAGCTGGACAGGTTCACTTCCCCCACCCAGCATAAACCAGCAGGTTATGTAACACTGATGAAACGAAAGTACTAGATTGTGTCTAAATGCTGGAATTTGAGGATGAGTGTTACCTCTCTAACAGAGGCAGCTGTGTCTTGATACTCCAAGGTGTCTGGTGTGGGGTAAGCTACAGGCAGTGGCTAATGACTGGTGATGTATGGGGACAAGTGAGAGGTGGAGACGTTTTGAATACAATTTTTGTGGTTTGCAACTTTTTTTTTTTCCAGCCATAGATGGGGGTGGGAAGTTGTATTCTTGATGGACTCACCCCATTAATACACATTTCTGTCTCTCTCTATTGTCATAAGGCCAGCTTTATTAAGGCATGTAAAGATGCAGATAGGTGCCTAGTGAACGTTACAGAAGTTGCCTAAGTGAATTAATCTTTCCATCTTTAGGTTATCAAGTATTTTCCGATGAAGTGAGCTGTAGCTCACGAAAGCTTATGCTCAAATAGATTTGTTAGTCTCTAAGGTGCCACAAGTCCTTCTTTTCTTTTTAAGTGAATTAGGTGTCTAATTGCCATAGACTTTCAATGCGAGTTGGACACCTAACTGGCTTACCTCCCATGAACAGTCTCTGGCAGTTAGGAACCTAAGGCAGGTAAACACTTCTTTAAATCCCACCAGGTGCCTCTCTGCATCTTGGGTACCTAAATACCTTTATACATCTAGCCCCAAGCCAGTCACGCACCCTATCAGAGGACGGAGGTTTATTTAGGTTTTGAAGCTCATGGCTACAATCAGGAAAAGGGAACGGTTTCTGTTGCAGTCATTTGAAGGAAATTTTAGCTGGTGGTTTAAGACTCTGAGGAGTTGAAACAATGGCCTGGCCAGATGCCAAGGGAAAAACCTCCTGTTGTCCTTAAGCCGCACTGTGCTGGTTTTCTGTCCATTGCTAACACTGATACTGTTGGTGAACAGGTGGGGAGTTAAAAGAAGATCTGTTGTGGAATCCTTCTGATGCGCGCCGAGAGAGCAGCTCTGCACACCCTGCAGAACCCTCCTGTCTGCCAGGACCCACGTGGACTCATGGCATACTGCATCTTTCAAAGGGCAACAGCCAGCAGGTGCGCTCTGTGTCTGTGTCTGCTCTACCTTCTTCGGATTCTCTTGCCTCGAGCCAAGGACCTTCTAGCTATTCAGACCACTTCCTGGAACCGTTAGCCTTCCCCACCCACAGTGGTCGGGTAGTATTTAGGACTCCTCACACCATCACCATCACACCGCCGACGACACCTCAGTTAAAGAGGCGGCACAAATTGAAACCTCCACGGACTCCGCCTCCGCCTTGCCGGAAGGTCTTTCAGCTGCTACCAAACTTTCCAACGCTCACAAGAAGCAAGTCCCATGAATCACAGCTGGGCAACAGGATAGATGAAGTTCCTCCTCTAAAGTAAGCACTGGAGTTTCCATCCTCTTCTAATGGAGGGGTGGGGGCTGTGTTTTACACATGGGGCTCTTCCTTTCTTTCTTTGGCTGCATGCATCATTCCAATTCCCATATCTCCGATCCCAATGTAACCAGGAAGTCTTGTCTTGGAGATTACCCAGACCTGTTATAAAGTGAAACAGACCATATGTTCTAAAGAAGTCTCGCTGATGCAATTGACATATGCTTGATACAAACGCTGTGCAACTCTTACACTAGTAAGAAAAGGAGTACGAGTGGCACCTTCGAGACTAACCAATTTGTTTGAGCATAAGCTTTCGTGAGCTACAGCTCACTTCATCGGATGCTCACGAAAGCTCATGCTCAAATAAATTGGTTAGTCTCGAAGGTGCCACAAGTACTCCCTTTCTTTTTGCGAATACAGACTAACACGGCTGCTACTCTGAAAGCCGTCTTACACCAATGCTTTCCATCCCGTGCATGAGGTTAACAGTACAGTAGGCCCAAGCCACAACACCGTGTACGGCTGTCTCATCCGCTCTCAAACTAAGCTGGGTTGGATCAACATCAGTTCTGGTGTGGATCCAGATTTTGCATAAGGTGATGTTTGCTTGTGGTGCAGAATCCATATTGATGGATGCCGTAGTACAACGTTAATTGGCTTTTGTAGCTATGATGTCTTTCAGATCACACGTCATATAGGGGTTTGGATTACTTGCTGTTACTGAGGATATCAACACTCTTTTTTTTTTTTTTTTTTTTTTTTTTTTTTATGCAAGAACATCTCTGCCAAATTCCATATACAGCAACTATGTACACAGTTTAGCTGGCTATTGTGTCTTTCACTCCTTGTCCGAAATTGTGTTTTAAGTGTTGCTGTGGCTTTTAAACAGCTGCATCTCAGTGACACACAACTATATACAGATCTTTTTTTTTTTTTAATCCGTTTAGGACTTGTGATATGCTTTGTAGATATTTTGAGATGAAAGGTGTTCTGTTAATGCAGCATTTGCTTATTTATGCAAATGAGCATGAAACAACTGCCCCACAAAGTCTGAACGCCCCCCTGACTTTTGGGGACGCTTGGATCAGGAACCAAACTTTGCAGCTGGCACCAAACCAGTACCACTTAGCTAAACCCTCCATCCCTTTGAAAGAGTTCAGAGCTGAGACCTATTGTCCAGCTGGGACCTGGCTTTACTGAAGGCTTTTACGAAGGAGTTGGCTATGAGCTGCTATAGAGGTCAGTAAGGAAGTTGCATCCTCTTATATAAAGGGAGGGAAGGAAAGTTAGTTTTGTTAGTTATGGTTACTGGTGCATATGAAAGAGTTCAGTACAAAACCACGTGTGACCATGTGATAAACTCTGCGTAGCTTTTATATGCAAGTGCAAATGAAGTGTGTATTGACCCCCACACGCTGTTGGGGCCTCTAACGACAGCAAGTATGCAGGTTGATTTTTGTTTGTTTAGCAATGGGTGAGAGGTATTTCCTTGAATTGAAAAGACCTGTAGCCAGCTACAGCTTTGCTTTAAATCTAGCGGTGAAATCCTGGTCTCATTGAAGTAAATGATAAAACTATTGACTTCAGAGGAGCCCAAAGTCTGTTTGGAGGCCAATGTAGCACTTCATTGTTGCGGAGACTGTTATGGACCAAAAAGGCCGCCTTCATCCTCCATATGCCTTTGAACAGCTCCGTGCGCTCTCTGTTTTTGGCATGGAATGCATAAATGATAGAATTTACAGCTGGGATTTTCAACAGAGCCTCAGGGATTTAGGCATCCAAATCATATGGGTGCCTAACTCCCTTAAGCTCCTTTGACAATCCCGGTCTATGACTAACATCCACGTATGCATATTATGTATGTGTAAGGGGATCTTGCACTCTGTCCAGTGAATTTTATCATTCACGCACAAAGAGAATGTGCAAAATATTGTGTACGCCGGTGCAAAGATGGCTGTGCCAAAAACCGAGGCCATGTTTTGAAAATAGAGTCTTAAAGGTTGTAATAAAGACTTTGCATTTAAGGGAGGAGTTTAGATCATCTGTCACGTGATTACTTGTGTTGAAAATGGTTTTCTTTCTTTTTGTCTTCCAGGTTTGGTAAGAAGCAGATTTTTGGGGGGCAGTCTTCGCATCCTTGCCTGTGGGGGAAAGAACGTCTTGTCTTTGTGTCTCCAGTATGGTCCTCTTTTTATGCTACCTTTTTGGAAGGCCTCGGTGTAGAGCGGTCAACATCAGCAGGCGTTTTGCTTGCATGAGAGCTGCAGGCGCAGTCCTTATTCGTTAACATGAGCTCTTCAGATGAATAGAGCAACAAAAAGAAACGCTGATACTGTAGGGTTTGGACCAGCATTGAAGGTGTTCTGTTTTTAAATTTCCCCTGTCATTCCAGACTCCTGGTGTCAACGTCTGTTGGTATTTAAAAGCTCTAATTTCATAATTGTCCATTCAGCATCCGCACGTACCCTTGCCCGATCCTTCTACTTAGTGTAATGTTTCTTAAATTTCATGTAGCCTTGGCTTGAGGGATCATGCAATGCCTGTATTTGCAACGTGGGGCTTTCTGAGTAAGTAGCCAATTTAATCCTCACTTAAGGCTCAGCTGTGCCAGGTGCAGAGCACTCTGGCTCTGAACCAGCAAAGCACTTGGGCCCATGCTTAGCTTTAAGCACACGAATAGTCCCGTTGGAGTCCATAGGACTAGTCAGATGCTTAAAATTGAGCATGTGCTGAGGTGCTTTTCGGCATCAGGACGAGCGCTCGGCAGTTTGCAGGATCAAGCTGCAGCCCTTTATCAGGGCACTTACTGTCCCAACCTGCCGTTCGGTTCAGCGGCATGCTGTGGCATGACAGCAGTGGTCGGACCATACAGGTCTGTTTCATGAACCGCTGCCTTCGTCCTGAAGCTAACCTAGAAAACCGCTTGTCCTTTAAAACTCTTTAGTCTTCCTGTAAAAAAATAAAATAAAACTAAGGAGATTTTCATGTGCAATATATGGCCTGGTAAGCATTTAAAAAGCATGGCTGGTTTAAAACACAGTCCTAGTAGTTACTTTCCCAAAAAGAAATGAACCTGAAATGATTGGAAGTGGAAACATCCCCCTCGTGGAGAACTCCTATAGAAACCAGTAGAGTTCTGTAGCTATTTTGATAGGATTGTGTAGAGATTACTTTACTTTAGAACCTATGGAATGGAACAGAAAATGAGTTGTGGTTTTTGTTTTTTTTTAGGTCTTTTTAGCTATTCTGTTTAAAGGTCCTCACTCTCTATTAAATTGTGAAGGATTAAAAAAAAAAAAACCCATAGAAAGATCACTTTCTCTTACATTCAGTAAGAATTTTCTTGAGGTTTATATGTAGTAACCAAAGTTCCAAGCCTCTAGTTCAAAAACACTAGGCTTTGGTTGACCATCTCGTTACGTCTGTTGTATGCAAGCTGTCATTTGTCCACCAAGGGCACCCGCTTGTAGGCTCCTAGCCATCACCTCTCTTGGATGGAGACCCTCCTCTTTCCCTCCTGACTGGGTTGTTTTCCATGCTGCCCAGTTCCCTGCCTATGCTGTGTTATTCCCAGCAAGCCAGACTGCCTAAACAGGCCAGAGTCTGCATTTTGCTCTCTCTCCAGAGACTATAAACAGCGTAATTGCCCCCAGTTGCAAGCTACCATACAGCTCTCTCTAAACAAGAACCTTTATTCTTAAGGTGAAAGCATTACAGAGAACATGAAAACCAATAAAAGAACCACCACACATGCTAATGAGTTTACCAGAAATCATCCCGAACTCCAGCTAGGGCTCTGGTAGAAATCAGTGCTTCAATCCCCACCAAGGGGTTTTTCTGTGGTTACAAGTTCATACCAGCTTTAGCTCAGAACAGGCATCCCCATGCACAGGTCACTTTCCTTTGTGCAGCCTGGCTCTTTGGTCTACAGATTCCAGGGATAGGTAATCAGTAGACAGTGGTCCCTTCCTCAGGGCATAGCTTCAAAAGACTGGGTTTTTGCAGAACCTGGAGAGTGGGGAGGAGGAATTTGCATTCATGTCCCCTTAGATGTTTCCCAGGAAATCCACTTCATATGTATTGTCCCAAACGACCATTCTTATCTGCTACTTTGTTCAGTACAGTCCTTTGATCAACCAGGCCCACAATTATTTAATACAGTGGACTCCAAAGATACTTGCACTTAATTCAGTGTGGGTTTTGAAGGCTATCGCAGGAAATAATTGCCATATCAGTCACGCAAGCTGCTGCTGCTTTTTTATAAAATTTTTATAAAAGCATTGTCTGTGATGTTGGAGAATGTAGGTGCCTTGGACTGTCGACACAGCCCGCAGCAAGCCTCCCAGCCTGGAACGATAGACATGGGCTAGTACTCTAAAAACAGCTGTGTCTGCAGCGCTCTGGAGTTGTGGCTGGAGCTTGGGCTGTATATTTTTAGAGCACTAGCACTAGTGTGAGCCCTGCAACCCAAGTCTCTGGACCCAGGCTTATGGCTGCCAGCTGTGTTAGACGTACAGTGGAACATTTCAGTGAGGCCTTAATTAAAAAAAAGGATCTGGTGCCATCTAGGGACCACATGAGAGACTGATGCTAGTGGGAACTGTGCACACAGACCGGGGCTTGTCCGTGTTGTATGACTATATAGTGTCGGGTTTTCCAGTATGTTAATATTTAACATATAGCCTTATTTGGAGGCAGCATTGCCTACTAGATAGAGTGCTGGACTGGGACTTCGGGAGACCTGGCGGCTTTTCCCAGCTCTGCCACTGGCCAAGTGAGTGACCTTGGGCAAGGCATTTCACCTCTGTGCCTCAGTGTCCCGAACTGCAGAATGGGGATAATGATTCCAACCTCCTCTGTAAAGTTCTTAGTGATCTATTGATGAAAAGCCTATATAAGAGCTCAGTATTAGTCGTAGTTAAACCATTATTTGGTGGTCCCCTTCCAGATCAAAGCTGCCCTCCTAAGCAGGCATTTGAAGTTGATTGAAAATTGAGAACCTGCAGGGTTTTTTTCCCCCTTCAAAATCTGTTTTAAAGTAACTTTTTCTTGCTAATATGGGGCTAGAATTGTGTAAGCTTTACTGCTGTTGGAGTCTCAGTAAGGCTGCTCATGTGAGTAAGTGCTCCTCAGCATGAGTAAGCATTGCCCAAAATCTAGCCCATAGTATTGAAAGGGACAGGAAGTCCTTTCAGCCTCATGTCTGACTTGCCTTAACATTTTCCACCAGCCTGTTGCTTTAACAGTCCACCACTGATCCAAATGTTTGTTAGCAGTGTCTGATGTGGCCTCCTTTAGGGGATGCTGCATTTGCAGGCTGGGTGGACTTTTCCCATCTCTAACCATGATCCTGAAATACTAGTTAATAAATTAATAGGGAAAAACAAATTTATAAATCCACATGCCCTTATTAAATGAAGAGCGAGGAACCAGCCACAGCTTATGCTGGGTCCATACCACGAAGAGAGCATCTCCTGTGGCTCTGTAGCAGCCAGTGAACTATTCCCATGTGTGCTACCATAATGAGTGACCCTGGGGCGTAAGGCCAAGGGCATTAGGTTCTCGACTCCCGTTAAATTTCAGTGGGTGTTGGGGTGCCTGACCCAGGTGCAGGGGAAGGAGCGCTAGAGGCATGTTACCGATCTCTTTTGGAAACACACATGTATTCGGGCTCCCTTGGTGCGATTTGCTGTTTGTTGTTCCCTTAGAAATGAGATTTTCATGTGCAAATTTCACTTTAGATTTCTAAAATGGTCACAAACTGTGGGCATTAACTTTTATTTATTTATTTATTTATTTATTTATTTATTTATTTAAATCTAATTTGTTCCCCATCAGATTTCCCCCAGGGATCCCCTCAGATGGTACGAAGAGACATTGGCATATCCGTAACACACAGGTAAACACCAACACAAAATACAGCAGGAGCCGCAAAGGAAATGAAATGGATGTTGCTGTAATCCGAACCATCACATTTTAGTGCAGTGTATAGCTGACTGCTCTGAGACAGAATTTTAAGGTGCCTTGGGTGCCTCCTTTGGGAAGTTTAGCCTTGACTTTGCATTTCCTGGATTGCTATTTGTTCTAACTCTAATGTCCTTAAAAGGCATTACACATTAGAACTATTGATGGGTCTCTGCAACCTTCCCTTCCCTCTAACAAAGTTGTTCATTTGGGATCCTGCCAATGTCTTGCTTATTTCTATTGCAGTGGTGCCGGAGAGCCCCTGCCATGAACCATGACCCAGTTGTGCACGGGGCTGTACAAACAGAACAAAGACAGTCCCTGTCCCAGAGAGCTTGCAGACCAAAGGGAGGGTCTTGGTCTTAAAATGGGAGGAGCACATTAGCCCCTCCCCTGCTTTCTTCCTCCCCTGCCATGCTCCCTCCCTCCCAAGACGTATTTGCTTTACTTCGTAGTTTAAGTTACAACTTCAGGCCCTGCTTTGGGGTCCATCAACATAAAGAGTGGTGGAAGGAGAGGAAACTATTGTCCCAAACAGTAATACAGGTTTTATGTATGTTTGCTCTGCTGTCCTGCTAGAAAGGAAAAAAAGTTAATCATAACTTAGGCTCTGATCCAGCAGATACCTACGCACGTGCTTAACTTTAACCCCCAGATTAGTTCCACTGACATCAGTGCGGCTGTTCACAATCCCAACTCAGAACAGCACTTAAGCAGGTGCATACGTGCTTGCTGGATCAGAGGCTTATGTGGCTCCGTAGTTGCTTCTCCGTCTGAGCACCCGGCATAAAGAAACAGCCCTCCCTATATGCGAACTTCTGCTTTTAGGGAGCTTTTGGAGGAGAAACATTAGTGATGTGACTTTCCCCTCTGGGTGGAGTCCTGCACGTGGTTATTTGCCTGTGACCCAGTTGGTTTTGGCTGAATGTCTGTATCCATAAGGCCGTAGAGCAGCCAGCCTCAGGAGTTGTCAACCAGCAATTCCAGTTTGCAAAACTGCACTGAAAAATGGCAAAAATCTCCTTCTGGGAATTGAACACCATCATGCGCGCGCGCGTGTGTGTGTGTGTGTGTGTGTGCGTGCACGTGCATACTGGTTCTTCCTGACAAACAAGCCCTGTACGCTCACCTATGAGTTGCTGTAGGCTGAAATTGACCCCAGTACAAAACCTATGGTTGTCCTCTGCACAAAGGTCACTTTCATTCCCTGAGCAGATGCTGGCTTCCTTAAATACCTTTTTATTAAAAAAATAAAATAGCCACTTCCATCAGTGTGTTTTCCCTTTTATAAGAGGCCACACTGTAAACTGGCTGTAGTTAAACAGCGGTGTTTCAGGTAATGTTTGGTTTTCTGTGTAACTGGCCCCAATATAACACTTTTCCCCCTTCTGCTCAGATTCTCTACAAAATCTTGGTTATCTCAGATGTGCCACGTGTGTCAGAAAAGCATGATGTTCGGTGTGAAGTGTAAGCACTGCAGGTGAGCACCGAATCCTGGTCCCTGACTGAAGAATGTTTTGTGTCATTCGATTTATTATTGATCTCTGAGACGTATTTGCTTTACTTCTTAGTTTAAGTTACAACTTCAGGCCCTGCTTTGGGGTCCATCAACATAAAGAGTGGTGGAAGGAGAGGAAACATGACCCACTGGCTAGAGAGGTGACTTGGGAGACCCAGGCACCACTCCATGCTCTGCCACAGGCTTCCTGTGTGACCTTGGTCAAGTCACTTAGTCTCTCTCTGCCTCAGTTCCCCATCTGTAAAGTGAGGCTGATAGCACTGTCCTACCTCACATGGGTTTTGTAGGATAAGTGCATTTAAAAAATGTCATGTGTTCAGATCCTACAGCAATGGGGCCTTATAAATACCTCATATAGCTAGGGCTACATCTGGGTGCAGACCCTGGCACACAATCAGACCACAGGGCAGCACTGGGGCCCTGCTAGTTTGCAGAACTTCCTTTGAACTCCGCATGCAATGTGCCAGGGGAGGCCTAGACTGGATTGTCTGTAACGAATTAGTCGCTATCTAACAAGTGTGTGTGTCTCTGTCTCTCTCTCTCTCTCTCCCTCACAGATTAAAGTGTCATAACAAATGTACTAAAGAGGCCCCTGCTTGCAGAATATCTTTCCTTCCCAGTAAGTTTGCTGTGAGTTTCAGCATTTTATCTTTCATCACTGATGTGATCGCAATGAGAATCAGTCTGAATAAACTCTTTCTCCCTCCCCTTTCAGTAGCAAAAATAAGAAGGACGGAGTCTGTCCCTTCTGATATTAATAACCCTGTGGATAGACCTGCAGAGCCACAGTTTGGAACCCTTCCAAAAGCACTAACGAAAAAGGTACTTGGTGAAACAAAGCTTGTGATGTGTCTCTGCAACTGAACTGTGAGCATGTCTGGGGAAGATGCAGCACCATCATCTAGCGCAGTGACAGCCGCATAATTTTTTCGCACGTTTTGTTTCTGCCTCTCTGTGCAGAGAGTCTTGGTTTCAACGTGTGACATGTTCCACTTGTGAAATGTGGCTTCTGAGCTGCTCCAGCCCTCTGCTGCGGGGGGGTTGAAACCTAGAACCAAAGCAATCGAGTGGAAAAGAGCACTGGTCACACGTTTTCAGTCACAGTGGTGGTTTGATGGGAAACTGGGGTTTTGAACAAGAAAAATGGTTGTGAAAAAAGGCTGTTTCCTGCAGAAAATTGATATTTTTGTTGAAACGGTGAATGCTCAGAAACCAAAAGTTCCCAGTTTTCAACCAAAACCTGAAATATTTTGGTTCCAAATAGCATCTCCCGTGAATTGTCATTTGAATGTCTTATGCTCCTCCTTTCGTCCATGGGCCGGGCTGTCTGGGCAGACTGCCTCTCCATTGACGGGCCGTGGCCAGGGGCTATGAGTCCAGCGAAGGGCAACAAAAATGATTAGGGGTCTGGAACACATGACTTATGAGGAGAGGCTGAGGGAACTGGGATTGTTTCGTCTGCGGAAGAGAAGAATGAGGGGGGATTTGATAGCTGCTTTCAACTACCTGAGAGGTGGTTCCAGAGAGGATGGTTCTAGACTATTCTCAGTGGTAGAAGAGGACAGGACAAGGAGTAATGGTCTCAAGTTGCAGTGGGGGAGGTTTAGGTTGGATATTAGGAAAAACTTTTTCACTAAGAGGGTGGTGAAACACTGGAATGCGTTACCTAGGGAGGTGGTAGAATCTCCTTCCTTGGAAGTTTTTAAGGTCAGGCTTGACAAAGCCTTGGCTGGGATGATTTGATTGGGGATTGGTCCTGCTTTGAGCAGGGGGTTGGACTAGATGACCTCCTGAGGTCCCTTCCAACCCTGATATTCTATGATTCTATGACTCACCACTGCCCCTAACCAAGAGGGGTAAAAGTGACCCATTCTGGGAGTTGTAGTCTGGCCAGAGAGCCCAGCCCATAGAAGAGAATGGGAACCGCAAATACCCGGATTATAACTCCCATGAGGCACTGAGATGCCATTTTGTATTCAAATATTTAAGTTGCTTTTCTGAAAAGTCAATTTTCCAAGGAATAAAAATCTCCCCCCCGCCCCAATCCAGTTCTAAGGGAGAAGCTCTATTAGCCCAGGCTGTCTGTCTCCCTCCCAGTGCAGGGTTGTTTCCTATAGTGGATTTCAGAGGGGTTCCCAATTTGTGGGTTGTGACCCGTGGAGGATTGGGAGTAGGTGCCAGAGTCGTGACAACCCTGCCCTTTCCATGGTGCTAAATGGGGGCAGGGTCCCAGCAAGACCCCCATGAAATGGGAGAGAGGGGGTAGTGTGGAAATTGAGAACTACTGGTTTGAAGGCTCAAGCGATGAGTGTTTCCACCTCTGGGCAGGGAAATGACAAATGAGCTGGTGAACGTTACCTTGCCGTTTGCCCAATGCCTTAGTGTGACTGCTGCATTTGTCATTCACAGTTGAAACCGAGAGGGAGGCACCCTACAAACAAAACTGCACAGCACGGTTGAGAAACTGACTTAGCAAATGTGCGCACAATGGAAATGTGTGAAGAGGGTAGAGGATGTTTTGAAGTGGGATGGTTTGCAAGGCATAAAAGAACAGTGGTTCCATGGGGGAAGGGGGTGACTTGTATGTAGATGTATTTATTGCTTTGTTTTGTCCCCCAACCAGAAGCAAAACAAAGATGTTCCAAAAATCCCGAGGCCCTAACTTTCAGTAGTGTTGAGCGTCCACAGACTCCAATGGGATGTGCAGGTGCTCAGTAGCTGTTAAGAATCCATCCCCCCAAACTACCCTGTCTGTTACCTAATAACAGGGTCTTGCTGTGTCTAGGTGACAGTTTTCAACTAGATTAGACTGCAGGTAACAAGTTCCTCCCGTTCACCTGAAGAGTTTGGTGGCCCTGCTCCCCTTTTTTCTTTTTCACTCTCTGTATAAAGAACCCCACACTCTTAATTTTGTCTGTGATTCCTCAGAACACCACTGAGTGTCCGATCCTGCTTCGACTGAAGTCATTGGCAGTTCTACCGCTGACTTGAGTGGGAGCAGCACTAAGGTCTTACGCTGAGATTTCAAAGCTGCTTAGGGGCTGTGGGTGCCACATTCCCATTCATGCTGAGACCATCTGCTGGCTTTTCCAGCCTCCTGCCCATAAGGATCTCATGGGAAGAGTCTACTTCTTTGCTGTTTGCACATAGCGACAGTGATTGGCTGATCTGCTTTGGGAAGAGTTGGTGACCCATCAATAAGCGTCTCCCTTTCCTAAGCAAAAATCACTCAGTGGCTTTTGTTGCTTTTGCAGGATCACCCACCAGCAATAAACCATCTAGACTCCAGCAGTAACCCATCTTCTACGACCTCCTCCACGCCGTCTTCTCCAGCACCTTTCCAATCTTCCAATCCTCCCAGCGCAACGCCTCCCCCAAATCCCTCCCCCATGGGCCAGCGGGACTGCCGGTTTCACTTTCCAGGTAACTGATTTGTTTCAGGAGAACTGTGGATGGTCAGACTTCCCAACTTCTTGGGCAGTGCTCTGGAGGCCACGGGCATGGCCTAGGTACTATCGTAACCCAGCAAGGACATGTGTGCACAGCCCTGCCTGTGCAGAATAGCACCACTTCTACTGCCGGGGGCGATCTTGGCTAGGATACAGGCCTGTGTCGAGCCGGCTTCTGCAGTGTGCTTGTTCCCATTTTGGAGTCCCTAACTCATGCTCCTAGGTATCAACCAGAACCTGGCCTGTTTTACAAAGTGCTTCCGCGTCCTGCAGGGGCTCTGTAAATGGAGGGGGATTTCTGTCATTGTTGGTCTTTGCATTGAGATGGAGGGTGGGCACTCATCAGCTAATTGTGACCAGGCAGAGAACCAACTGCAGAGTAAAATAGCTTTTGGCCCAGTGATTTAGGGGGAAGACAGGAAATAGACTGCCATGCGGAAGACCCTCAGTACTTTGCATTCTTGACTTATGCGTTTGGTTTCTAGATGATATAAGATACGGGCTACACTTCCCATGATGATCTGCAGCCATTTGATCCAGAGTAAGGGTCCTACTCCCCCATAAGCAGGCTGTTTCCCCACCTAGCAGGCATGTGTGTTTGACGCCGAGTTCCACTGGGGGAGCAGGATCTACTCCCCTCTCCTCCCTTGCACAGGAGGTTCAGGCCCCACAGCCTGGCATAACTTCCAAGGTCAGTGAAGACCCTGGGCCTTTGCACGGCCATTCTGCTGAACCTCAGGAGCTGTGCTGCCATTGGCCGACTCCCCCTCACATCTGTTCAGCAGCAGCTGCACAGGACAGTCTGTGGAAATGCTGCCTCCAGCAGTGTTCACACCTGATCTGGTTTCTAATCAGAAGCATGCTTTGCTTCCATGGACTTCTAAGAGCAGCTGCTCCCCGGGTGTCCTCCCTTCTCCCCCAGAACTCATGTAAAGAAACTCCCCTATGGCCTGCTGGTGGGAGAGGACTCCACGGGTTCCTGGGGGAGTGACACGTGTGCCAAGGTGTCACTCCCTCCACGATGCCCACCTATAACCAGACAGTCTGGTGTCCCCTCCACTGATGTGAAACAGAGGGAAAGAATTGGTATCTGCACTTGAGCTCCATTTGTCCTGCTGCAACCAGGAGGCAGGTAAAATCTCTAGGCAGCTTTGGGGAGGGGGCAGAAAGCTTTGACTGTGAGATCAAAGAAGGGGAAAAGCTACCCTGGCTTACACATCTTGTGCCTCTCTGCCTTGTTTCATGCTGTCTGAAATGTGTATGGTTTTAAAAGTTGTTGAAAGTAAAACTACCTACTCTGGAACAGAGCTCACTGAGAGAAGTTTACATGTCTTCAGTGGTCTCATCTTTCTAAATTCCCCTCTTTTGAAAGAGCATATGAAAATTCAGTGACTTTCTCCTCTGTTTGTTTGTTGTTTGCACATTGGTGTGTGTGTGTGAATGACTTGAAATCATGAGCAACTTGATTAATGGAGTGAAGAGTGGAAATGAAAACCAGGAAAAAATTGTGCTTTGTATAAACACTATTGGTCATCCATGTTGTTCATTATGAGTGCCCGCCTGTGAGGATTTTTGAAATGGCCGAGTCAGACATCTGTGGTGGGAAGTGTTTGCACTATGAGTGCGTTACAAAACACACTCTGCAATGAGTAGCATGAGGTCAGGGGGACTTCTTGCCTGAGTAAGGAATACAGACAAGAGCCAGGGTTGCATAGTCAGCACATTTCTTTGCTGGGGTCAAATTTCATTCCTTTGGCCTGGAAATCTTACTTGGTGCTATTTAAAATAGCCGTGTTGTTTTTTACCCTAGAGATAGCTGCATTTTTCTGTCAAGTCTTTGATCCATCACTGGAAGTTGCTGTTTTAAATGCAAAATCTGTTGTGATAGCCAAGACATCAAATGGAGAAGAAGCAGGATTTGATTACACAAAACAGAAACCTACCTGTTAATTCATTGGAATAAAATTAGCAAAAAGAAATGTGAATGGGCCAGATCCTCAGCTGGTGTAAGTTGGCAGAGCTCCACTGAAAACAAGGGTAGGACAATGTGGCCTAGCAGACAGCCATAAGAACATAAGTCACTTCATCTCGGTTTCCCCATCTGTAAAATGTGGATAATGACACAACCTCCTTCTGTAAAGCGCTTTGAGGCGTACTGATGACAAGCGCTATAGAAGGTTTAGTATTCTCATTCATGTGCCAATATACACCACCTGAGGGCCTAACCATTGTTCTTGGTCTCCCCATCTGGCCACATTCACTATCCGTAACTCCGCTTTCACCTGATTTGATTTAATCTGTCATCCTGTTCAGTCTTTCAAACATGCATGTGCTGAAATCCATCCACTGATCTGCCTGGTAATTAATCTACTAATCTGTTGCTCAAACAATGAGTTGGGACTAATTCACTGAATGCGTATGGGGCATTTGCTGATGCTATCTCTTGACACACTTAACTTGTTTTTTTTATTATTTCCTGGTGATTTTTGCTGTCCTTTTTTTATATATAAAGCTGCCTACTACATTCAGCATAGACAACAGTTTATCTTCCCAGGTGAGTTCATTGCTTTAATTCTGCTAACCAGCTTGTGCCATTTCTGTCCAAATTAAACTATTTTTAAATCTTCTGCTTTTTTTGAATGCTCCTGCTTTTCAAAAAAAAAGCTTTCTCGTGTCGACATAAACAATAACACTAAACCATTCATTCCTAATGTGTGTGTTTCTTCTTTACATTTTAAAGTGACATGGATGACTTGTTTAGCTGTAACAGTGGAGAGTCCCATCACAAAAGTCTATGTACCACATTGATGTTCCTTTGAAAAATCTTATCCCTATTTTCTGAGGGCCACATCCTCAGCTGGTGTAAACGGATGCATCTGAGGATCTGGACCACAGGGATTTAAGAAAGATTTAGTTGGTTCAGGTCAGACACTTTCATAGCTATTGGTGTGGAGCTGATTTTAAGGTTTGTTCGTCTAGAAGATGCAATAGTTGTTCTACTGTTACCATCAATAGAACCCATTTAAAAATTCACCCTGTTCCTTTCGGAGTCTTGTTTGGGTTTTTGTTTTTCAAAAGAGGGCCTTCGTTAGGGAATGTATTTTTGCAGGGTCTGCCCGTGCGTGCAGTAGGTTAGGTGTGGGGTGTGTGGGTGTAGTAGACTGAAGGAGGAAGTGCAGCAGTGACTGTGCGTGAAAGTTCCCGAACCCCCAGCTCCCAACCTGTTGGTCACTAGAGTGGGCCCTTCCCTGAAGATCTTAGAATCTAATGTTCATAGAATCCTAGAACCAGAGGGTTAGAAGGGACCGTCTAATCTAACCCCCTGCCAAGGTGCAAGATTTTAGACATAACGGGTCATGTTCCTTAATGTGTGTCTGTCACACCCTGTGATTGCGGCTTGTGTAGACATACCTGAACTAGCTTTAATATAGCTAGCTCGGGTGATGGAGCAGTGATGGAGCATACTTTAGTGTGGGTTAGCTCAGGTGATGGAGCATACTTTAGTGTGGGTTAGCTGCCAGAGTGATTATGCAGGGTTCTGAGTTGGCCTGTACTACCGCACGCCCACAGCTTCACTGCTCCATTACCTGAGCTAGCTAGATTAAAGGTAGCCTCGGATCTGTCCATACGAGCTGCACTCACACCCAGTGATTGCAGTGTAGCCGCACTCTGGAGTCCACCTCTGTGAAGTGGCTAATAACGATGGTACCTGCCTGTCTCGCAGAGGTGTCTGTAAACCACTTAGAGGGCCTTGAATGAAAGGCAAAATATTTTTGACTGAAGAATAAGATACTAATCTAATCAATAGTTACAGCCTCCTATTTCTACAACTGGTGCTCTTCACAGGAGTTCTTTTGAAATCCAGTTTAAATTCAGATTATGGGTGAGAGGCAGGCTTCCTGAAAGAGACAGGCTTGGGTAATAGCTTGTGGGGTTGCTATAGAAAATGGGTGACCTAAGCCAAGCTGACACTGGGTGGTGCTGATGAGCCAAATGGGTAAAGCAGTCAATTGTATATTTTTCATCATGAGCATCATTAGAAACCCTATGCAATTGGGTGCCTGAAGCTGGCTCCAATTCTGCAAGCAGATGCACAAGTGCTCAACTTTAAGCCCATGACTCGTATTATTGACTGCTTAAAGCGAAGCACATCCAGGTAAATTTTTTTCAGGATTAAGTTAGCAGGTGAGTTGAATACTTCACAAAATGTTGTTATAGGTGGTAATTGAACAAGTAAATCAGATTCAGTCAACATGAATGCCCATAATTTAGCACTATGCTGGTTGTTCATTGTTTACTTAATATACCTGCCTGTGTATTTCCTGTATGAGAAATAAATCCACAGTAGTATATGGTAGGGATTAAGCGTGAAATACATGTATTTTGTATTTTATTTTTTTTAGAAATTCCCAGTCCCCCACAAGTAATGCAGCCACCTGAAACAGCTGAAGACACTAAGTAAGCATTATGTTTCTTTATCCTTTTTGTTCATTTCATAGCTAACTGAAAAGGTAACACTTTTGTTGAATGGTTAGAGAAGAGGGGCTAGTAGGCAGGACTTCTGGGTTTCATTCTGAATTCTGTCATGGATTCATTGTGCAACTTTGGGGAAAGCACTGATCCATTTTATAAACTTGGTAAAGAGAGGTTATGATGCTTACTCCATCACTCCATGGATGAAAGGCTCCCTTAATGTGCAAAGTTCTTTGTTTTTAATCATTTGAAATCCTCAGAAAATGTGAAGAGAGGTTGCCCACAGAAAATTTTTTTAAAAAATCAATTTTTCATCAAAATTTTCCACAGAAAATTTACGGTTTACTGAAAAATGTTGGCCAAAACCTAAACTATTTGTGGCTGAAATATTTCTTTTTATGGGCATTTGGGGGTTTTTGTTTTGTTTTTTGTTGACTGCAACAAAAAAATGGTTAATTGAAAAACCAACTTTCTATCAAACAGTTTCAACATAATATCTTTGGCCAGTCTTGCCTTATCTTACCTTAAGGCTGCCTCCCTCGGCCACTTCCTTCCACCCATGCTCTTGCCAAAGTCTTACAGTTTTTTGCCTCACAATAGTTAAGCAAAAGATGATGATTGAACCATCAGCTCAGTTTTTTTTTTCCCTCCAGTAAAAGGTTTCTGCAGCGCCCTTCTCCAGGGGCTCTCAGGGTAGATCTCTCTCTCTCTCTCCCTCCCTGCCCTCTCAGGTGCCTTCTGAGATGCCTGGGGTCAACCTCCAGCTGAAACACGCTCTGCAGGTGTGGCTCGGTGGGGGTCTCCTCCTGTGCTCAGAGTTGCTCCTTCCCCTTCAGTTCCAGTGTGGGTTTTATATACCCCATCCCAGCTAATTAAATTGAAAGGTTAACAAACTGGTGACTCTTGGGAAGTGGGGTGAGCTGGTTGGGTGACTGCTGCTGGCTTCAGTGTACCTTTTGGGTGCCCCAGGAGAGATCAGATAAGTCCAGTCAAATGGATGTTGCAGGGTTTTAGGATTTACAGAGCATGTCCGGCTCTAAGCATGCTTTGGGATCTGGATTGTAAAGATCACAGCCTTTGGGCGGATCGCTGTTCATCGTTTTTGGGAGTTAATAACACCATAGCCAATACTCCATATTGCTCTGTCAACGTAGGTGCATCTGCACTAAGAACGTTAGGTTGCCTGGTATAGCAATAGCCAGTACTGGTGCCGCTGTACTGCTGCTAAACTGTTGACCATGTCGTGAAAACCTACTCAAACCCTACCTGCCCTCAGTTATCACTGGTGCTACTGCTTGTCCAGATGTTCCCTTGCTGGCTGTTGCTGTAGCAACAGGCCCTTCTCCTTCTAGTATAGACAAGGTCTTAGTGGTGGTTCAGTTGCACAGCAGAAGTAGTCTTCTGAAGTTCCCTGCCTGCTAACTGGAGAATAGAGCGCCCTCCTCTGATGTTAGTAGATACGCTTTGGTTCTCTTCTCAATTCTGTTGGTGGCGCTGAAAATCTAAGCAGCAGCCCAGCTTCCTAGCCTGAGTCCATATGCCATCATATTTTCATTGTAAACCCATTTTCTCTTGATAGTGCTGATGAACAGCTGGACACAGAGGGGGCTGAAGAGCCTGATGCAGAGGTATGCTTGTGAGTGAAATGGACCACCTCTCTCTTTGTCCACTCTCATACGCCGTCACAAAGGCTGTATTAAAAGCTAAATAGCAGGGCTGTGGTCTTCAGGATATGACTACTGAAATCAGCATGGCTTTCCTGTGTAATGAAATAGAGGTCTGTGCTACAAAATATCTCCTTTAATAACCCACTGTTCATGCTACAACTGGGTTAGGCTGCAAACACTTCGGTATTTTTATTTGGCTACATCTAACTTGCCTGCCTGTTAGCTATACCCTTTCCAATTGTACTAAGGAGCTCTTTTGTTGTTCGCTCACTTCTCAATAAATTGGCAGGACTATTTGGTGCCAGTACCAGGGTTGTAGTTTTCATCTAGAAAAAGCCTTTGATTGCAGTGATTGTTGGAGGTGCATTTGGAGGAGTTGCTTTCTTTTTGTTTTTTAATTTTTTAAAAACATTTTTGTAAAACAACTCTTTTAAATCTGCATGTCATATCTATGCAGTTAAAATCTGAGACTTCCAATAAACAGTCAGATTAGCTCATGGCTCCAATCCAGCAAAGCACATGCTTAACTTTTAAGCAAGTGAGTAGTCCCATAGACTTCACTGGGATGGCGGCTCTGCTGAAACATGTGCTTAAGTGGTTTGCTGGATCAGGAAGTAAAAGTGGATTGCTGTAGGGCTGGGCGAACCAGTTTTGTTACAGGCTTTAATCCAGTGACCATTGTCTTGAATGAGAGTCCTGCAATTGGGCTTTAGTTCTGGCCCAAAATGAGAATCTCGCTTCCAACTCAAATGGAACATGGTCTTGAAGTTTGAAGAAGCTTTTGGTTCCCCTTTTTGAAAATCAACTTTACATTTTCATTTGCGGAATTCGGGTCAAATCCTGAAAGGTGCTGAGCACCTACAAGTCCCGCAAAAGTCCACGTCTAGTTTCAAGTGCTCAGCACCACATGGGATCGAGCCCTCTAGCTCCAGCCAGAAGTGCTGAGATCCCATGAGAGAGGTTCTTCTCGCAGCCTTCCCAGCTGCACTTTACAGCCTTGGGAGGTTAAGATCAGCCTCTAGATTTCTGGGTACTTAGCCAGATCAAACCCACAAGCTGAACCCTTTGAGGTTATCCCATCATGAATCATCTTTGGGGTTTGTTGGCTGGAGGAATACAAATATAGAGTGCGCTAAGAGGTCAGTTACCAACCACCAGGTGGGACTCCAGTGTAACTGTTGTTCTTCTCCCCACCCACCCCCTTTTCTGATTTGCAAACAGGTCGAAGAGCAAGAGACAAATAAATCGGAACCGGAGGACGATGAGGACGAGTTAGATGACTTGCCCAGCAAGCGGCCACACTGGAAAGGGGTGATCTCTCGCAAGGCCAGTCAGACCAGCGTTTACCTGCAGGAGTGGGATATTCCCTTTGAACAGATTGAGCTGGGGGAACCCATTGGCCAAGGACGATGGGGGAAGGTTTACAGGGGGAAATGGCATGGAGAGGTGGCAATCAGGCTGTTGGAGATCGATGGGAACAATCAGGACCATCTCAAGCTCTTTAAGAAGGAGGTGATGAATTACAGGCAGACCCGACATGAGAACGTGGTGCTCTTCATGGGGGCGTGCATGCACCCCCCCCATTTAGCCATTATTACCAGGTGAGGACGTAGAATTTCACCACAGCACTGCTATGATTTTCACAGGGCTCTTACTGCGGATCAGAAAGCAGATGTAATGTGTAAGGCTCTGGGTTGGGAGCAATGGAGACAAATGTCACCTCTCCACAGGCAGGTAAAGCAAGAGCAGTAGTAGCATATGGTTCCAGCACCCTGCCCTGCCAAAGCGACTCCTCCCATGTGTGGGAAGGACTGGCGGTTGTCCAAGCTTGATGCTTAGTCACTCTTTGACGTCTCTGCTGACCGAAAGGTCTAGAGTGCAAAGTACTATGCAGGTCAGGCTACCACAATCTGGCCTCTTGTGTTTGGAAAAGGAAGTGTGTAATTTATTTTTTCTCCCATCTAGGGAGCACATTCTTGAAAGCAGAAATGTTCTAAGAGTCAGTGCATGGACCTGATCTGTTTACAAAATGCTATCATATGACCTGTCCTTTTCGTTCCGCTTCTAACCAAACTTAGGAAAGACTCTTGGCGAAGCAAGAAACAGAAAAAAGTAGTAGTTACCTTTCTCTTCCTCTCATGGTTTTTAGCGATTTGTGTACAGTACATGCTTAGTTTATGCCTGGTTTTCATTTACACTGCTCCAGAAGTTGCAAAGAGGCCTGAAAGTGGCAGTGCCTTGAAGTGGGCATTTACACTCAAAATAGTGTAAAGGGGCCTATTGTAAATGAGAATCAGGCCCATTTACATTTTTTAGACACTCTCTTTTGTGGGGGAGGGTCCTGTGTTATAAAACCCTGCCATCCACGTCATATGAAACTGACAGATCGAGCACTTTCAAGTCTAGATATGTATTTTTCCCCAAGGGAAAGAAGGGTGAATGTTTAGGAACTTGCATTTTTCACCACATTGTCTCTTCTTTTTTTTCCCCCCCGTCCTCCTCCCCTTTTCTTTGTAGCTTTTGCAAAGGAAGGACGCTTCACTCATTTGTAAGGGATCCCAAGGTATCTTTGGATATTAACAAAACCAGGCAGATAGCTCAAGAAATCCTTAAGGTAAGAGAGAGAACACTAGGTGAATGGAAGAGGTTGTTGGTTTCAGAATTAAAACTTTCTGGTGGCTTTTGAGCTGGGCATCATATTTGCAGTGACATTCCAAATCCTGTGGAAGTCGGGAAGTTAAAACCCTGGATCAGGTTTGTCCAGAACTTCGCTGATGCCTGCAAATCATTTGAGTAAAGCTTGTGGCTGATTGCTCTGTCTTAGGCCTTGTCTACATTTAGAGTTTGCCTTGATTTCAGCCACCAGCATAGCTTCATCAGTGCAAGCTGCTGTTTGACAATGGGGGCAGATACTCAGCTAGTGTAAATGGTCATAGCTCCATTGAAGCTCATGGCCATCAATGAAGCTATGTCAGTTTACCCTAAATGAGGGTCTGCCCTCTGGGGCTTATCCCACTTTTGAAATCAGGGCAAGTAGCACCAGCGCAGATTGCAGCCAATTGCACCCTTCCCTGACTACACTACGTGCTTGCAGAAGGTAGCTACACCAGTGGCTGTAACTGGGGTGAATCGCCAGTGTGGATGAAGTCTGTGATAAGAATTCTGCTATAATAAGAGGGAGAAACTCTCTTTGAATGTCCAGGCGCTGCCTCATTAAGTCATGCAAGATACATCACCATTATGCTAATATATAAGAAGTGATCATAACCCTGCTCTGGTATTCCTTTAAGTATAGTGCTGTGTTGAAGTTTTTGCTACAGACCTCTCCTCTACTGTTTGGAATGCAGATCATCAAAGCCAGTGTTATGTTTCTTGGCTTATCTGGGCTTTTCCATGCTGGACTAATCTCACGTTCTGCTTCTCATGAGTTGTTAATTACAAGGCATGCCAAATGCAGGACTCTCTTTGGTTTTCTCGGTCATATAGTCTGTTCCTTGGGGCTGCTCGAGTTTACTGGCTGTTTTACTACAAATGCAGAGTGGTCCTTCTAGCATAAGAATGACTTTTTCCTCTTGGGCAGACGACTCTTCCAGTTGACCAGGAAACTCCCAGTGTTTATGGATTCTGTGAGATGTTTTTATAGGACAATGCATGGGGCTGTGACTCAGGCAGCCTGTTTTCTGTTCCAGACTCTGCCCCCAAGTTGCTGTGTGACCTCTGGCGAGTTACTCATTTAACTTCCTCAATGTGGCTCTGATAAAAGCTTCTGAAATGCAGCCAGATATGCCAAATGCAGCCAGATATGTCAAAGTGCAGAACCAGAAGCCCTAGCAGGGTTGAGTTGTGAAGGGGAAGGGGGTCTGGGAGCTGGGTAGCACATTAGCCTGAGACTCAGAAGACCGTTTCAATTCCCTGCTCTCCCACAGACTTCCTGTAAGTCACCCAGGCTCCCTGAGCCTCCCCTCTGGAAATAGGTGATAATAGATCTGCCCTACCTCACAGAGGTGGCGTGAGGATAAATCTGTTAAAAGAATGTCACATACAACCAGGTCATATGGAAATGGGGGTTGTGTAAGGTAGGGTTACAGCCAAGTGTGTCAATCTTTTCCAGGGCATGGGGTATCTTCATGCAAAGGGGATTGTGCATAAAGATTTGAAGTCCAAGAATGTCTTCTATGACAATGGCAAAGTGGTGATCACAGACTTTGGACTATTCGGTATTTCGGGTGTGGTTCAGGAGGGAAGGTAAGTTAAGGGTTAACGTCTCTAGTCCATTTCTGAAACAAGCAATGGTGACCAAATAGACAAGGGGCCAGATTCTGATCTCCATTACACTGGTGTAAATCAGGAGAAATGATTTGCTTTAACAGATATAGACACCTAACTTTAGACACCCAGGTTTGAAAAGTGGTGTGTGTGTGTGTGTGTGTGTGTCTAACTGTCATGCTAAGGCACTCTGGCAAAATAAAGGGGTCTTAAAGCAGGAGAAAGGGGCCCCCTGGAAATACCCCTTCACAGACGCCCTTCCAGCATGTATAGAGATGACATAAGGGCTCTGTACCAGCTATGCCCCCTAGCCCTTAGTGTTCGAGGCAAAAGAGGGGGTGTGTGGTCAGAATTCATTACACTACAGCCCTCCCCTGCTTCCCAGGGTCTATGGGGGACCATGGGAATTAGTATAAGAGCAGCTTCCAGGTTGCCCTAAATTACATCAGGGGCTGAGCAGGCCCCTGCCCAGCCTCTGAACATAAGGAGCAAGTGCAGGAATGGAGCCACCGAGAATTAGGCCCAGTATATTTCTATGGTAAAAAAATAAAACTTGGAGAAGAAATTTTCAGAGTAAAAGACTTCCCATCAAGAGTTCCTGCAGCTAGCTCTGTGCTGTGTCCAATTATAACATGCAAAAGGGGTTAGCTAATCTCACTTCCTCCTTGAACTAAGGCGTGAAAATGAACTGAAGCTGCCCCATGACTGGCTGTGCTATCTGGCCCCTGAAATCGTTCGTGAGATGTCTCCTGGGAAAGACGAAGACAAGCTGCCCTTCTCTAAAGCTGCAGACGTCTATGCTTTCGGGTAAGAATATGAATATTGGTAGATTGTAGGGATGCGTGAACCCGCTAAATTATGGCCTGATCCAAAGCAAAGGGAAAGAACCACATTCATTGGAATGGGCTTTGGATCAGGCCTCAAGTACAGAGAGCTGAATAATGGTGCGTTTTACTTCTGTGCTGTTCAGTCCCTTGCTGTAAAAGATGTAAGCCGGCAGACATTTTATCAGAGAGGAAGAATTACATTGTGGTTAAGGCACAGGATGGGGAGGCAGGAGTTATGTGTTTTATTCCGATACGATATTGGTCCTGTTCCATAAGTGATCGGTGCCTTAGTGTCCCTATCTGTAAAACAGGGATGTCAGTACTCTGTCTTCTTCACAGGGATGTTGTGAGGCTTAATTTATTTACCGGTGTTTCAGGACTGTTTGGTATGAGCTCCAAGCAAGAGAATGGCCTTTCAAGAGCCAGCCAGCTGAAGCACTCATCTGGCAGATCGGAAGCGGAGAAGGAGTGAAGCATGTCCTTGCTACAGTTAGTGTAGGGAAAGAAGTCAGTGTAAGTGGAAATCCTTCCAAAGAACCATTGATCAGAGATTCTGTAACAGGTCTGGAGAGGAGGGGGAAGCTTACTTGAAGCGTCCTTCAAAATTATGAAGGAAAAGGGAAAAACACACCCTAAAAATCAATAGTACCTTACCAGCTATTTTGCCCCAATTCAGATATGTACACACTCAGGTACCACGTGGCGTTCTGGCCCAGTCATGGACCAGAACTTCACTGCGCTAGGCGCTGTACAAACACAGAACAAAAAGGATGGTGCCTGCCTCAAAGAGCTTTACAATCTAGCTGCCGTTCTCATGGCAAAATGCATTCCCTTGCCCCAACAGAGCAAGGACAGAGAAGGAACTGGGTGCTTAGCTCATCGGGTGACATCCTGGCCTCAGTAAAGTCAATGGCAAAACTCCCCTTTATTTTGGTGGGGTCAGGATTTTACCCCATAGTTTCCTAAGCATTTTCTGCAGATTTATACTCAACAGACTTATCCCCAGACCGTTCCACTTGGAGGAGGATCGTGTCAGATAGCACAGCTTTTGTATCTGGGTACATTTACCTCTCGCAGTAAGAGCCCTGGATGTCCCCCTGGACCCTGGAACCTCTGTGGTTTGCTACAGAGGAAAGTAGTGGCTGCATGGGTGTCAAGCTCTGCACACGCTGGATCAGAACCCTGTGCCAGCTCCTCCTAGGACAGTGCAGCTGGGATTTCCAGAGGAGCCAGGGGAGAAGGGACATCACGGTCACCAGGTTGGGATTTCTTTGATCCTGTGGCCACAGTCCTTGTTCAAGTCCAGGGGCTGGAGTTCTTTTGTGCAGAACCTGCAGGGTTGCTCTGTATGTTGCCCACATGCTGGAGTAGGTTTCAGCCTCCAGGTAGTTTCTCTCACACAGCTCATTCATGCAGGTGCTGGACACGTGTGTATTCAGGAGGTGGGGTAGATGAATTTCACTCGTTTCTTGTAGAAATCCATAAGCTCTGTATTGTTCAGGCTGTTGCCAGGATTGTTTGAAGCATGTGCCCTTAATTTATAAGTTGTCCCTTGTCCTGAATAACTGATGTGGAATAAAGAGCAAAGTCAAGATTTTCAAGTGACTGGTGGCTTTGGGCACTCAACTTGAGAGACTCCAATTTTCAGAAGCCGCTGAGCACCTGCTGTCTGAAAATCAGGCCCCTTCAAGTGTCATAAGTTGGGTGCCCAAAAACAGAAGGCCTAGTCATTTGGCCCCTGTCACTGACCTCATGAATTAAACAGGATGATAATGAGCCCCCAAAATGTCGTCCTCAGGAAATCCTCTCAGCATGTTGGTCTTTCGACCTCAGTGAGAGACCCAGCTTTACTCTTCTCGTGGATATGCTTGAAAAACTGCCAAAACTGAACCGACGGCTGTCGCATCCCGGACACTTCTGGAAATCTGCAGAGTGAGTATCTCCTACTTACTTTCATGGGAGTGGGGTTGGACCTATAGAATGTACTATTTTTTTTTTCTCTTCTGTATAATGCTGTAATAATGGAGTTATATTTATTTGATATTCACTAACTTAAAGAACACTTAACTCCTTCCCCAACATAAAATGATTCATTCTATTTTTTAAAATGTCTTTTTTGAGTCTCTCTTCTCCTCCCCCCAGTTCCCGCCCCCTGAAAATGCAGACTTAAGCATTATTCCTGCTCTAAAAGGAAGAGTAAATCCATTGTCAGTTATTCACCCTTGGTTTTAAATCCTCTTCTGAGGCAGAAAGTCCACCAGTTTTGGTGGAAAGTGGCAAACAACCTTGTAATGTTTGTGGGAGGGGCCATCTTGGCCTCAAAAGTGGGTGGTAGTGGCTGGAAAGGGGGCATGGCAAAGGTATGTGCTGGAATATATTCTGAGGATTGACCTATGGGATTATAGCTGTAACCTAAATGGTGATACAGTCATGAGTCTCTGAAGTAAATGATGGGGATAAACCAAAATCTGATGTGAAATTCACCTTAGTGTAGAAGAATAGTATAAAGCTAATTGTACCACAGGGCCTGAGCATTTTAACCTCAATCTCTCAGAATAGCCACTAACTCGGGGGACAGAGCTTCTGATTCTGCGTGCATTGAAACCAGTGGGAGTTTTTTCCCTCGACTTCAGTGGGAGCAGAACTGAGTCAACACGGTAGCCAGTGGGCCTGATTTCATCTCGTACCAGTTTAATGTCAGTGTAACTCCATCAGCATTAATCACATGACTAATGTGAGGAAGGGCTACTCAAAAGAATAAGGATTTGCAGAATTGGGCCTTTATGCAAGAAAGTATCCTGGTCTCAGGAAAGTGCTTTATTTCCATTGAAGTCAATGGGATTTAGACACATGCTTGCATGCTTTCCAGAACCAGTTCCCCAAAGCAGGGTTTATGTGAGGTACTAAGGCCCAGTGTACTGGGGAGAATTCCACCCTTAAGGAATATTTTGCTCATTGCTATATTTTCATGAACAGAACTTCTAATATTTATTTTTTTTCTCTCTCCTTTTTTTCCAATGGTTTGATCATCCTCTTTCCCATCTCTTAACCCTTCGTGATCCTCCTGCGGTATCTTATCATAACTCCTCAAATGCTTCACCTTTTCTGTATTGCAATTACCACTGCGTTTCCTGATTTTTACTTCTTTTTGAACACTTCACCAATTTCCCTGTGCAAAATCTTCCTGTCTAACATGACATGGAATTCTGAATACTTTGAATTCATTCTGAAACGTGACTGTTTCCTCCAAGACCCTGGCATCATTACTACACAAAAGGACACTACTCTCAGCCAAGAATGAACATTTACTGTCCAGTCATTGATAAATAGAGCTTTCTGATATTTTTCCTCTCTGCATCAATCTCTGCTTTAAGCATAAAGCACCGTGAATCCTTTACACTTGTTCCATTATAGTAATTTTTCTAAAGCTATAGCACAAATGTTCTTAAAAAGAACACATGTCAAATATATCACCAGTTATACAGATACTATGCAATGGTGTGCTCCTGGGAAAGCCAAGTATCTTCTTTGCACCCTGAATGCTATAGCAGCTACAATGGGGCAATGTAACCTTAGTCCTTGCTATTGTTGATTGAGCTCTGACCTTTAAGAAATTTGGTCATAGACTCTTCAGGATTAATTATAAAATGATATACAATTTTCAGGGTTGGGTTTTGTTTTTTAAACATATTTGAAAATGATGTTGAAACTTACGCTAAAATATATAAGCACATGTATGGCCTATAATTATGGTGCTTTTCCTACCTGTGCTTCTATAATAAGAGAAATAGCCTGTTCTTTTTGCTCCCCTCTGGTCTAATGAGGTTTTATCTTAGAAATCCCTCTTTCATTGAGTTAGCAGAGTTAGATAGTAAAAGGTGGGCTGGATCCTGTTATGTGCATAGAACTCCCAGTGAATTCAGTGGCAATTCCACACCTGGAGCAGTTACAGGATGAGGTCAGTAACTGATGGAGTTTCAGTGGCGATGAATCTATCTCTGTGTGTCTAATCTCCTGAGATATAATTAACCGTAACATAGAATGTGACCTGTACACTGTCTACCCTCTGTCTGAAAATCCCCACTTACCTTATAAAGCACATCTAAATATGGATGGTTCTATTTCATAGCTGAAAGATGCTAAGATCATATCATCAACAGCTTTTTTGCACATAGGGATTTGGGGTCAGGTTTTTAAAGGTGTTTAGGTGCGTAAAGATGTGGATACCTAATGGGGCTTTCAAAAGCGCCCACATGTCTGCTCCCATCAGATCCTTTATCTGAATAGCTTTCCTCTACACATTGAGGTATTTTTTAAATCCTTTTGAAAGGTGCTGGACTGACAGCCCTGGAGAGGGAAGCCCTCTGTTTAGCCCCAGCTACCAGCAGCAGGAGTGTTCCTCAGTGTGCCTCAGCCCTGTTTGATAGGGTGGCTCAATCTCCAGCCCCATTTTGACTGGCCAGGAAGGACCTCACTGAATTCCAAATGTGACTGGGCACTTGCCACTAGGGATGGGATTGGGATCGCCCATTAAGTCAAAGTTCAGCCACAACCAACCTTGGCTCACTTCTAACCTGCTATGTAGAGGTGAAGGGCTCCTTAACCCGTTACCAAGTTCCTGCTGAGCCATCCAGTCTCCATTGTGACATTTCCCCTCCCTTTGTATTCACTTATACTGATCCTTCTTTCTGTGAATCTAAATCATTTACCCATTTGGGTGACATGACTGCTCATTGGCTATGAGGTTTGTCTAGCAAATTTGACACAGCGGCGTGTCCAAAAGGAGTCTGCTTTCCTTGCTGTAGATAACAACAGTACAGAAGAGCACAGTATTGTACAAAATGTGCAGAGGATATCTTAAAATGTCCAATGTTTCTGTTCAGTGACTTTGTCTGGTTTCTCTGCACAATAAAGGACACTTCTGCTAGATAAGTGGCCACTCTGAATTTTTATGAATGGTCTGGCACCTTTTCGTGAACTCAGCATTTCCCAAAACTTTGGAAGGTCAGCTTCCCATCAAGAAGATGAATCCAATAGTGACCCCCTGTAGGCCCCATCCCATGAGTTCTCAAAGGCATCCCCAAAAGAAGCTGTCACTGAGGACTTGTCTACATGGGGAGATTGACTGGAACAACTATGTGGAGCAAGCTATTCTGCAGTGGCTATTTTGGAATAGGTCCCCATGTGGGCACACTTCTGGAATAAGTCACTTTATCTGGAATGATTAGTGCACTTTCAAAGCGGAGTAATAAATCTGGAATAAAATCACTTTTATTCTGGAATAGTGTGTGGAATAGCATATTCTGCAATAGCTAGTATGACCAATTTCCCTGCGTAGACAGGCTCTCAGAGTAGTTTGTGTAGATCTTCATAAATTGATACTTCCTCTCCTTTTTTGCATGCTTTTAACAGTGAAATATTGTAAATGTCAACCGTGTTAATTATCAACATTGGGATTTGAGTTAGTGCCCGCCAAATGAATGGGGCAGTTCACAACTCAGAGCTATTGTTTCAGGCTCTCTGCAAATTCAGGCAGACATTACTGGATTGGTTACATTCAGGTCATGTTTTGAAGATTTTCTTCATAACTGTAACAGCTAGAGACTGACTTTTCTCATTTTTAAATGCAAGCTGTGTGATTCTGAGGCACAATGGAGAAACAGAGGTTCACACCCTCTCTGGAAAATCGTTTGGGTTCACCATGCACTTTGAGAATCACTCCACTAACCCCTTGATTTGTTTTAGGATAAGCCTTACAATGTATAATTCTCTAAAGCTTGCTTCTGGTGACTGCAGACTAACTCTTATTGTTTTTTTTCTTCCTATCTTTTATAGGTTGTAGCTACTGGTGCAATAACTGGGTCTGCCTTGCATGCTTCCATGTGTTGTATCCTAATTGGCAACTTGGACAATCATCTCTCACTTAAAAACAAAACTACCAATTTTTTTAACCTTTGGACATAACCAACACTTTACGAATTCCTCTCTCCTGTCTTTTCTCTTGGTGTGGGCTGTTAGCTTGAATAACAACGCTTGTCTTCAAGAAAAAATTGCTGTCAACTAACAACATGGCCATTTGTGTTCACTTCTGAATCATTTCAACAGGGCAGGCTGTAACTTCATCCTTGAAATGGTCTTGTCGTTACTGTCTAACTCCTCCTACTAGCAAGGCATAAGCAACAGAAATGGCACTCTGTGCTTGGATTCTATAGCTGCGGGTTGTTTTGTAGTTGCTAAATGTTGTTGTTTTCGGTTGTGTGCATTCTGCAAGTCTCATCCAACAAAGAGTGGCACGGGACTCGAGCAGTTGTGAGTCCTTAGGTTACACCTCAAATCGTTATTGCTGTGGTGTGTAGCTCCTGAATGGTATGGTTTCACAGGCACAAATTATCATCAGGAAGTAATGCTGAATGGGGTGACAGGTTTGTGTAATTTTTGGTGGTGCCCAGAACAGGTCCAAGTCCTGCCCCCTGTCCCCTCACACCTGCCTTGTAATCTGGTTTACATTATTTCAAAAAATATATAAGTGGACTGGAAACTGTAAGCGTTTAACAGTTTCCCTATAT
The DNA here is from genome assembly GCF_015237465.2 of Chelonia mydas. Taxonomy (NCBI): domain Eukaryota; kingdom Metazoa; phylum Chordata; order Testudines; family Cheloniidae; genus Chelonia; species Chelonia mydas. Next base: position 9,492,214 of record NC_051257.2, read on the forward strand.
TGCACAATGTGGGGTGGGAGGATGAGGGCTCTGGCTGAGGGTTAGGGGGCTGGGGATGAGGGATTCACACTGCAGGAGGGGGCTTGGGGCTGGGGCAGAGGGTTGGGGTGCAGGGGGTTGAGGGCTCTGGCTGGGGGTGCAGGCTCTGGGGTGGGGCAGGGCTGGGGATGAGGCGTTTGGGGTGCAGGCGGGGCTGGGACCAGAGAGGAGGACTCCACAGTCCCCCTCTCACCTGCCGCCCTTTTCTCTCTTTTCCCCCCACCCCCAGCAGCACTCTCACCTGGCACCGGCACTGCACATGCTCCGAAGGGCCAGGCCCCTCTCAGGTCCAGGAAGCCCTGGTTGAGGAGTTTAGTGACTGAGGCGTAGGTCCTCAAAGGGTATTTAGGTTCCTCACTTCCACTGAAATCAGTCAGTGAACACCTCGCTCTCCAGAGGAGAGAACTGGAAGGAGGTAGGTTTCCTTTCTCAAGGTGCATCTACGCTAGAAACGCTTCTGCAGTACAGCTGCAGTTTCGATGCTGTAGTGTAGACACTACAGTGATGGAAGGGGTTCTTCCATCACTGTAGTAAAGCCACCTTCTCTGAGAGGCAGGATCTGCGTCGATGGAAGAATTCTGTTGTTTCACAGCCCTGAGCGATACAGTGAAGCCGACCTAACTTTGTAGTATAGAACAGCCCTCGGTTTCGGGACCAGTTGTAACTTTTTAAAATTACTTGTGGCTTCTCCCTCCCCTTTACGCACCCACACAGGCCCAGGGACAATCCAGCCATTTGAATTCTGTCAGGTTTCAGAGTAGCAGCCGTGTTAGTCTGTATTCGCAAAAAGAAAAGGAGGACTTGTGGCACCTTAGAGACTAACCAATTTATTTGAGCATAAGCTTACGTGAGCTACAGCTCACTGCATCCGATGAAGTGAGCTGTAGCTCAAGTAAGCTTATGTGCAAATAAATTTGTTAGTCTCTAAGGTGCCACAAGTATTCCTTGAATTCTGTCAGTCACTTGGGCTTTGCTAATTAGGGCCCCTATTCAGCAAAGGGCTTTGCTTTAAGTTCCACTACTTCAATTTAAGCAGGTGTTTAAGAGCTTTGCTGAATCAAGCTTGAGCTCAGCATATTTTAAATTTTTTTTTTTTTTTTTAATTTTAGGGCTTTGTCTACATGGGGACACTCGGGATAAATTTATCAGAGTTAACTTTTCCATTGGAAAGAGAGGAATTCAGTGGCTGATTTCAGTGAAAATGATTAAAGTGCATTAAACTCCTGTGTAGACACTCTCTCGTTCAGGGTTAAACTGAATTAAAGCTACTTTAATTTTGAATGAGTGTCCACACGGGGGTTTAGGCAGTTTAACAAATCCACTTCAAATTCACACCTCTAGTTAATTCAAATAAACTTTCCTGGGAGGCCACGTGTAGACAAGCCCTTACAGATCCTGAGTTCTAACAAACGTTTTAGTCTGGCAGGCTATGAAGCAAGAGCCACTATCAGTTTGCACTAATTTTCAGTGAAGACAAATGATCTCCAATGAGTGTGTTTTCCGGAGATGAATGTCTCTGTACATACATGGTATTACATTTCCAGATAGCCAGGTGCTTGTGTACAATATTGTACAATAAAAGAAAGTACCCTTCAATAGTTAACTCCTTTGTGGCACCTGCCTTTAAATCATCTGAGGAGATGTCTTTTTGTATATTGAATCCTTGAAGATAGTGCTAACGGACCTTTAGTAAATGTAGGAAGGTCTCTTTCCACTAACCCATATTACAGTCTGGAGAGAGAGAAAAGGATGACCATGTCAGATTGATCCTTTTCCTTGATAGAAATTGACCTTTCAATAGTAGTTTTCCTCCTCCCACCTTAACAGTGGATTCCCAGACTTTTATTTCTTTTCTCCCTACCCCAGTTAAGAATGAATCTAGTTTCTTACCTTTGATCAATCTGGGCAGGGGAGAGATCCATTTTGGGAGAGGGAGATTTTCAAAAGCACAAAGGACAGCTGGGTTCCAACACCCATTTAAAGTCAGTGGGTGTCGGGCTTCCAGCACACATTTTGGGCCTTTGAAAATTCCCCACCTTGTGTGTGTTTGGTTTTTTTTTGTTTGGTTTTTTTTCCCTTCTGAAATTTACTTCTTTTTGAAGCAGAAAAGATTTGTGCTTGGGGCAACCTATCCTGAAAAGCATTGGGAGTAAGGACTTCAGCATCAAGCCCTGTTAGCAAAGTTCATTTTAATTGCCGATCACTTTACTTAAATTTCTTTGTTGGACGACCTTGCATTGTGCTGTACTGCAGAGCCTAACACACTTTATTTCCTTTATAGGACTCTTTATAAGGGCTGTTTATAGGGCTCTTTGTACAATGAATAAACAACAAAAAGGAAAAGAAAATGCATAACTTTTTTTTTCCCCTCCCTTCCCCACTCTTTTCAGCATTAACAGTAGCAAAGTTGTCCTCCGTTTTGAAAGATTTGGCTTGGGAATCCTGGAATCAAGTAATCAAAAGATATAGCATGGTGTGTAATTATCTTGTTGATATTGTTGTCTACCTGCTTACACAAAACATCAGAAACCTTCACGGGATCTTCCGAACTATGAAACTGGTGCAGCCCTACCTGAAAGCCACATGACCCCTCCGTTAAAACTGTCGTATGTTGTTTCTGATGTCTGAGTTCTGCCTAAGCACCAGCAATTATTTAAAAAAATGTTTACATCATATGTTTCTCTATGTGAACTATATTTTTTTAACTGATGATGATGATAATAATAAAGGTGATTTTAAGATTTTTTTCTTTAAGTGCAAGCATTCAAATGGCACTGAAAAGAACTGCTCTCCCAGTTCTTTGTTGCATCTGTGGAGTAACTAAGGGCTAATTTCTGCACTGCAAATCATGCACAGTTTCCACTGAAGCTAATAGAGGTTGCACATGTGTCCGAGAACCGCTAGATTTAAATCACTAATGCAGCCAATTCAAGTGAGAAGGAATGGAGTTATGGCCCCATTGTGTCTCCATAAGGAAACTCCTAAAAGAACTTTAGATTTTTATTATGTTGAAAGGAAATGCATGTATTGTGTTATGGTTTGGGCAAACTAATAAACTCTTGATTACTGATCTTCTCTGGAAACTTTGTCCAAGCTTGGGCTGGTTCTGATCTCAGTTACACTGGTGCAAATCTGGAATACCTCCACAGTGATGTTAACTCAGAGTCCAGATTTACACTGAGATCAGAATCCTGGCCTTTTGTCTTGACTATTGATTAGAGTGGAACCCTTTTCTAGCATAGTTCATTTATTCATAGAATAGCAGAGGGTGGGATTTCAAACAAACAAACAAAAACCCCTAAGGGGAGTGGGAGCATCATAATCTCATTGGCTTTCAGTGAGAACTGGGCACCTTAATCCTTTTAAGGGTTTGTTTAATCTCATCTTTAACTTTTACAGATTCACAGTAATCAGAGTTGCCACCTGCATACTGCAGCACTACTTATTTGGGACTTAAATTCTTCTCCATTGTAAATGGAGTTTCACTGTAAGCAGGTTCCACAGTAATTGAATAATGGGTGCTAGGATCCTGTCCATGCCAGCTGCATTTGAGACCATATAGTCCACATTCAGGACCGGCTTCTGCTCTCGCTTACAGTGGTGTCCGTGGAGTTACACAGCTGTAAAATGAGTGTAAAGGAAATGAGAGCTGGATTTGTACTATTTACTAAAACTGTGCTGGTGGTGGGAATACACATGGCTATATATATATATATCTCATTGGAGTGGATTCAGTTTAAAAAAATTACCTACTTCCTACAGTGAGATCCCAAAAAGATCAAATAATTATTCCCCCTAACTCCCCGCCCAGACTTCAGTGTTTCTACAGTACAGAAACTGCGTTATGGTTTTAATTGGCTTTGGCCCTTTATTGGCACCACTGACATTTTAACAATGCAAAACAACATGGCTTTTAGTGGAAAAGAGAAACTGTCTTCAAAGGACCCTCCTAGGTTAGGTAAATAAGCAGTAACCGTAGATGGCCTGATTTTCAAAGTTGCTGAGCCCCTGCGGAGCCTGTTGACTTCCCTGGGAGCTACCTCTGAAAATCAGGCCCAGGATGCCTCGTGTCTCAGGGTGAACAGAATGCTTCGTTTCCTGGTGTGCTCTTCCTGCAGAGTTCAGTTATGCTGCTTTGCCCAAGTGAGACTTCTGAACAGCCTGTTTAGTTCATCCTCCTTACTAAATCCTCTGCATAAGAACGAAAGAGAGTGACATGAAAACAAACAGGAGAGATTATTTTAGATATGTCCTTATACTACTCTCTAGATCAAACCAGAACTTGAGGTCCCCCCCGCCAATACGGTAGGCAGGTATATATATTACAGCCCATGAAAAGATGGGAGTTGCCTTACCAAGTGGGGGGACAGTGCTAACGAGGCCAATTCAATCAAGGTAGAAATGGCCTATTCCCAAAAGTTGACAAGAAGGGGTGAATAGATATATCTGCCTCCTGTATTTTTCACTCCCTGCATCTGATGAAGTGGGTTTTAGCCCGCAAAAGCTTATGCCCAAATAAATGTGTTAGTCTCTAAGGTACCACAAGGATTCCTTGTTGTTTTTGCTTGATACAAATTTACACAGCTACCCCTCTGAAACCTGTCCCCAAACTAGAACAATTTCTGCTGACACAGCATTGAGTTCTGGAAACACCTCCCCCCATCGCTCTTTCCACCCGCTAACCACATGGTATCACTTTTAGCGTGAAACTTCTTTCTAGTGGGGGTGGCAAAAGAACTCTTTAAAAGCTTCATTTCTCTTTTGAAACTGTAAGCTTATTGTGCAAAAGTTGCAAGGAGAATTTTAGCTGCCTTGCCTTATTCATCACCAGTGACTATGCTGGGATGCAGGACTTGATTGTCATGCTTTTATTCTGAAAAGAAATCAGGCTTGAAGCATTTATGTTTGGTGTAAAAACTAAGGCTGACAGGGATCTTACAGTGAGGAAGGAAGTCCCATCTTGGGCCATCTGACTTGAGCCATGTCTCATGTTTTGTCTTGTGTGTTAAAGGTTGATTTTTGAGGTAAAAACTCGGCACTTTTTGCATAGAAACAAAGGGGCCACGTTCTGGTTAGTGCAAGTGACTAGTGGAATCATCCCACCCAAATGCACATGCATATGAGCTACAAAGGCCATGTTAATGTGCAGCTGTATGCTGGCTTTAGGCAGCCTTGCATGTACAATACCCTGGGCTGCCCCCCCATTCAAGGGGCTGTGCGCAGGTGCCATTGCCAAATTGGGAGTCACGTGCATAGAAACATTGTAAGCCAGGCCCCCTGGAATGCCTCTCCATGCCTCCTAATAAGACTGTGTTTTTACGTAGTGCAGATCTCAAAGCACAAAGATGAGTAAGATCTGTTCTCATTTTATAGGTGGGGAAACAGAGGGCTTGTGGAGCAGCCACTCTGGGGCTGCATCCTAACTAGGAGAAAAGGTATGTTCTGATCCTGAGTTAACTAACTACAGGTAAAATCCTAGTGAATAGCAGACAGTTAGTTGTTTTTTTTCCACAAGCTATCAGGTCAAGTTAGACTGTTTTTTAACTCCACCCGCTAACTTGTACAAAAACTGCAAATTGTGTTGTCTTCTCTAGGTTTTTACCTCTAGATAAATAATGCACATCTACCACCTCGCTTTGTGAAGACCAGGCCCATGCATCTTCCAGCCTCCCAGAATGGGAATTATGGCCAAGATCCTCCCAGGTATTTAGGTGCCTAATTCCTATTGGCTTCAGTGGGTGATAAGTGCTGAAATACCTGGCACAATCTGGGCCTATGATCCCATTTCTGGCTGAAGGTTTTCCAGGAGGCTTCTCTGTGCTGTCTCTGCCAGAATTAAATATTCAGGCCAGATCCTGCAAACAGAAGTTAGTCTGGACTCTTCAGGCTGTGGGGAGCCCCCCTGAAGCCATGAGTGGAGTGCAAGGGTCTGCAAACAGTACATCAGTTTGAAGGCTCTGGACCTTAATTTTTAATATCAGTAATTCCCTTTTCTGTTGTACTCTTGCCTTTTAAAATTTCTGTCTAGCGTTATTACAGCAGACCGCTTTTCTGAGTTAATATGGTAAGATGCTTCCTCATTTGCCTTGGGCATCAGATTTAGATTTAAATATTTTGTTGCTAAAAATAATGAGGGTGCCCAGCCTTTCAGAAAGGGGCAGTGGAAGCAGAGGAACTCTAGGGGTAGAGATGTACCGGGTGGAAACAATGCCAAGTGTAGGAAAAGAGACTGGCACTGTGCGTTTTTAAGTGTATACATAAAATACCTGTGCTCCCAGGTAACACTAAGCAAGTGGGCAAATGCGTTAGCTAAAATAAAGGTCTTGTTCTGCTGGATGGTGTAGCAGATAGATGCAGATACAATGGTTTTGTCCAATCAGGCACTCCCCTCCATCCCATTATATATATATAATAATCAGGTGTGATATCACATGTACATTCCAGCTGCAGCAAACTGGGAGAGAGCTGCTGGTACTGGTCCATGACTTCTGCTATAAAACTGTCTGGTGTTGGCACTTAAGGGAAATACAATCCCCTGGGGAAAAATCCTAGTCCCACTGAAGTACAGGTGGTTTGCTAGTGACTTCAGTGGGGCTAGGATTAGACACTTAAATTAAAACAAATATTTGTGGCAGTTCTATTTCAGACATTTCCCCCATCCCCATGCACATGACGGCATGCAGACAAAATGGGGCCGTGGAAGTGCTTTGAAATTTTAGTTCATGTTTTCAAATTCAGGGGTGGGGGTCGCAGCTGATTTCTTTAGGACATGCAAAATGACAGCCATGCTTCTAGAGGCCACTTATGAAAATCTGGCCCCCAATTTTTTCACAGAGCGAACAAGATGGAAGAAAGGATTCCTAACTTCCATGTTCCAGACAATGTCATAACAAGTAGATGCTAAGTCAACACAGGCTCAGTCTCTTACAAATACTGGGTTCAAATGTTTATAATGTGTGTGTCGAATGTAAAGCTGGTTTGTGTGGTAGTTACTGATCCCACCGTAGCTTTATTTAATTAAATGAATAAAACCCCTTGAGTGTAACTGTATTTGTAGCAAGCTATATACACCATATGGTTTTGCTAATGAAAAAAATACTAATATTTGCTCGTCTCTCCAAAGCTGAAGACTGAATTGTGCCCTCAGTAATAAGCAGAATTCAGTTTCATTTGAAGATTTTGCTTAAATATTGATGGCACAATATGTGCCTAAATGAAGGGGGAAATTAGTCTTCAGCATGTCTCTAAAAACAGATGTTAAGACTTATTAGACAAAACCTCCATTAGCTTCAGAAAGTGTTTTTTGGCTAAGTAAAGATCTTGTGATTCAAAATTGTTCCATTGTATACTTTTAGTCCTTGAGTTCTGAATTATTAGTCCTTCATGTAACTGAAGAACTTGACTCTGGTTTGAATATGTGGCACTGGAAACAGCCTTGATGTACTCATAGCAATTAGTTTCTGCAAGTTGTGTGAGTAAAACAGGACCCTACAGCAGGGGGTCCCAAACCTTTGGTGAGGCACATCTTGGTAAGGTGATGGTCTTCAATGCTCATCCCCTCCTATTTCCCATATCATAAACCACTGACGTCTTACAGTTGTGTTAACCATTCTCCCTCCTATTCATTAGCAGCTAGCCTTCCTGCGGCAACATGCAAAAGTAATGGGAAAGTGATGCATTCTTAACTGTCCTTTAATAAAATTATCAGCTAGGAGAGCCAGCACCATCTGACTAGCCAGTTCTCTGTCTAGTACAGTTTGAGATCCACTACCCAAAAGTTATTTGCACATTTTAGAAATATTATTCACAGAAACACAGGGCTGTGTTGCCCATCCCTTTTTAGTAGAACTCCCAGACACATTTCAATGGGAATGGCACAATAGTCCCAATATAGAGGGCTCTTTATATCCCAACACAGGTTAGGGACAGATTCTGATACCCTTACCCACATCGAGTGGCACTTTACTGTGCATATGCTATGTTGAGAACTGCTCGGTGGTCCTGATCTTCAGCAGGCGTGTGTGACGCTGATTTATGCTAGTTGAAGACCTGGTCTGATGTGAGTTAAGGTATTAGAATCCTGCACTTGTTCTCTTAACGATCTAATATCTTGGATCTAACATTGTTTTTTTATTTTAAAGAAGAGCTTATAAGAGCCTGGGCTGTGAATGGTGTCTTTGGGTCTGATTGCTGGTGAAAATGGGCAGTAACTCAACTGATGTGAAATGGTGTGAAAAGCACCAGGCTCATTTATTCCTTAACACGTGTTGCTAACTGAACTGGGTCTTTATGCTGCATTGTTTTATGATAGTTTGTACTATGTCTTCTTGTGGTGATGTTATGTAAGGGAATGACCAGCACTGTAAGCCTGTATCGTTTTAGCCTTGTAAATGTGAAGCTTGCTGTACAAGACTGCTACAATAGCCACGACTTCCGTAGCGTATGTAAATGGAGTCTGTAATACGGTGAAAATTGACATTTTCTTTTCAAATGTGATGTAAACTTTGTACAGTAAATTTTTTTTATATTTTCTATCAACTGAGTTTGTCTTCCAGAATTGCTATTAATTTAATTAAAATTGTTAGTATTAACAAAGGGTTAGTTTATGCAACTGGCAAAAAAAAAAAATTGCACTCTACGCTAATGAAATTCTGGATATTTAGGATTCTTTTCTGTGAATAAATCTCTGCTCTGGATAAAACAAAAGTCATGGAATTGTGGGGTGTTTTTGTTAGACTTATGGTTGATTTACGATATAAGCAGATTTCCAAACTGACTGAATATTTTACACTTCATATAGCACCTTTGGTGCTGAAAGATCTGAGTATTTTACAAATACATTATTTTAGTACAGGAGTGCCTCGAGAATCCAGGAATTCCTTATGCCAGATGCTGTACACACCCATAGGAAAAGACAGTTCTCCTCCTAGAATGCTCAGACTCTAAATAGACACAATAGAGAAGAGAAACAATGGGGTGAAGTGACATGCCCAGTGTCACACACCAAGTCCATGGTCATTAGAAATAAAACCCAGCCTGTCTCCCAATCCTCTAGACCACATAGTCTCCCCTACATTATAGTAGACATACTAACCATTAAATGCAGCACTTCTGGCATTGTAAACATAAAAAGAATTACAGGAAGGGTGACTGGCAGAACAGAGAAAGCACAAGGGTGACAGTAATTTCACGTGGCTGCTCAGCAGCTACATACCAGCTTGAGAGGTTTATTCGCTTTCTTTTATGTCATATCCTCTCCCCAGAATCTCACTTTTCATGAATCGGAAAGCAAAAGTGTTGTTAAAAAAAATAGGGCTTTGAATGTGACAAGGGGGTAGCCTGGAAGACAGGTTTGCGGAGGAGTAATGACTTGGAGGCCAAATCTGCAGTGAGGATGTCTGAGTAGCTCTACTGAAGTCACTGGAGCTATGCCAAGCCTCTAACCCTGAAGAGTTAAGTGATGCCCTCAGGAGTGGGCCTCTTCATTGGCAATTGAAGGCATATGGGACAAACTCTTTTGTACGTTGGTGTTCCTGATCTTCTACCCTCCAGGAGAAATGGCCTGTGGTCTGGGATACTCCCGTCATGAAAAGAGGGAGGCGAATAACTAACTTTGAAGTGGAAAAGGGTGAGGCTAAAAAATCAGGAATTGGAAATTGTGGTCTCCATACCATGGGCTAGGGGGCCAGTGCAGCTGCATTGTAATCAGTGCTGCCATGCTGATTCTCAGCTGATCGCCTCACCCAGTGATCTCCTCTATTCCAGCAGAAGAGGGATGTGCTAAAACTGCCCCAGGTTATGTTCAGCCACAGGTTTCCCAGCCTCGCTATTGTACCAAACCGGCTGTATCGGAACAATGGTATGTTCGAGATCCAAATCTAGCTCTAAACTCTGCAGCTTGAGCCCACTTCTTATTAAAATTCTCTGTTGGTGACATTAGTTACACAACCATGCAAACACCGAATGCCTCCCAAATACTCAAGGCTAACCTCTGTTCTCTTCAACTGCACTGGTGTAAACCCACTGAAATAGATTTAACACCACATTTTACACAAGTGTAACTAAAAGCTTGACCCCCCAAGTTACCGAGCTGTTAAAAATGGAATGTTTTTCAGTACTCGGTAAACACTATATCCCATACAGGCCAAACCTCTGTGCGTATGTCTGCACTGCATAGTAAACCTTGGCTGAGACTCAGCCCAAACTCACCAAACTCACTGTCTACACACAGTGTCTTCTGACTTGCACCAGAAACCTCTCAGGCCTGCAGACTTGCCCAGGGATACAGGTCTGAGTCCGAGGCCCACTGTGGCATGGGTCCGTGGCCACTCATTTTGCAATGTGGGCTCAGCTGAAGCTCAGGACGCCAGGATTATGTTTGGAGAGTCCACCAACCCTATCGCACAATCCTCTAATCTGGTGCATCCCAGTCTTTCCTTCCGCAATCTTCTTACTCAATTCCCAGAACAGAAGCAACCTCCGGATTCAAATAGAGCTGCTGGACATTTAACCCTTCGTGTCCATGTGGACAGCTCAACTGGCAACACCGTTCACCCTATGGTGCGTTAGCAATGGCCAGCACGGACACTGAGTCCTCCATCCAGTGTGCTGTGTTTTGGAGGGCAATTCTCCCTCCTCGTGCCCTTTGTAAAGCAAACGGTTTGCCACTGTTTCTCTCCGCTCTTCCGACATGTCCCAAGATTGTGAATGTGGGTCCCATCTTGTGCCCCAGTTTCCTGTGCTGGTACTACTTATGGTACGTGTCCTAATTACAACCACCCCAGTCTCACAGCCTGCCCCACACCTCCTTGTCAGCAACTACTTCCTCCCACTTCTCCATCCCTGTGCCCCTTCTCCCTGCCTGCGATCACCCACCTGCATGTGCTCCCTCCAGAGCCTGTACAACCCCTTCCCCTGCCCGCTCCCCTCTCCCCACAACCTGCACAACACGCCTCCCTGCCTGTGCCCCCAACCTGTGCTCCCCCAGCTCCTGCCCGCACCCTCCCCCCTCAGCCTGCGCCCCCCTCTTCCTCCAGCCTGTACAACCCCTTCCCCTGCCTGCTCCCCTCCCCCCTCAGCCTGCGCCCCCCTCTTCCCCAGCCTGCTCCCCAGCTCCTGCCCGCACCCCTCCCCCCTCAGCCTGCGCCCCCCTCTTCCCCAGCCTGCTCCCCAGCTCCTGCCCGCACCCCTCCCCCCTCAGCCTGCGCCCCCCTCTCCCCCAGCCTGCTCCCCAGTTCCTGCCCGCACCCCTCTCCCCCAGCCTGTACAACCCCTTCCCCTGCCCGCTCCCCTCTCCCCACAGCCTGCACAACACGCCTCCCTGCCTGCGCCCCCCACCTGTGCCACCCCAGCCTGCCCCCCTCTCCCCCAGCTCCTGCCTGCACCCCTCCCCCCTCAGCCTGCGCCCCCCTCTTCCCCCAGCCTGTGCGCCACCCCCCCCCCGCCTGCGCCCCCTGCTCCTCCCTGCACCCCTCCCCCCACAGCCTGCGCCCCCCTCTTCCCCAGCCTGTGCGCCACCCGCCCCCTTCCCACAACAGCTTCCGCTTCCCCTGGCTCCGCCGCTCTCACTCTCGGTTTCTCTTTAGTCAGAGGGTGTCTGCTCCGGTCGCTCCCATGGCTCAGCTGGCGCCCTACTTTAAGCCGGTGAGTCTCTCTCTCTCTCTGGGGGGGGCCACGGGGAGAGGGACCCCTGGGCTTGGGTGGGGCATGCGGGGGCAGAGGGAGAGGGACCCCTGGGCTTAGGTGGGGCATGCGGGGGCAGTGGGAGAGGGAACCCTGACTTGGGGGGGGCATGGGGGGGGCAGGAGAGAGATCGGGGATAAATCAGGAAGAGTTATTTCTTGTCCCCTCCTCCCACCCCCGTTTTGTAGCCACTGAAGTGTTTCTTGGGTTTCTCTGTTACCCCCAAGTTGCTCGCCCCTGCCTGAGTTGGGAGCCATGGCTCCTCCCAAGCCCCCTTCAGGGCCAGGCTGAGTCACACGCTGAAAGTGACCAAGGGCCAGATTTCCCAAGGTGTGTCAAGCGCCACAGATGGGCACCTAGTGGGATTTTCAAAAGCAACCGGGCACCTTGAATGGTCCCTTGGAATATGCACTAGTGACTTATGCTAAACCAGCGGTACGTGTAGCCCTGGGGGTACTCAGCCGTCTTCTAGGGGGTAGATTGACTCATCTAGGTATTTGCCTAGTTTTGCAACAGTCTACATAAAAAGCACTAGCAAAGTCAGAACAAACTAAAATTTCATAGACAATGATTTGTTTATACTGCTCCGTATGCTAGACACTGAAATGTAAGTACAATATTTATATTCCATCTCTGGCGGCAGAGCTGAGAGTTGATCCCAGGTGTCCTGAACCAATCCATTATCCTGTCCGCCAGGCCACACTGCCTGGTAGGAAGGAATGCTGACTGTTACCACTAGGATTGACAGAGTTTTAGCTGTTTCATCTTACGTAGCTGGGCTGCAAGGGACAAGCCTTTACACAGAAAAGTCATGCTCTCTAGGAACGGTCCTCAGAGAGAAATTTTGCAGCATACTGACTTCAGTTCATCAGGCTGGAATTTGTAGTGACTTGCCGGCAGAGGAATCTAAATCCACAGCCAGATGAATGGGAGATGAACACCAATTCAGGATTAGAAAAGTGATTTAAATATTGTAACCCTTTAATGTACACTGTGTTGCTTTCTTTCTATTCCCCAGTCTCTCCCATTTACTGGCTCTATTCATGGCAGTCTTCGTGATGGCTTGATGGTTATCATCAGTGGAACTGTTCTTCCTCCATGTGACAGGTGTATGCTTGTAGGTATACAGCTGCTCCACTCCTGTGCCTAAAATGAACTGTTGAGAATAATGGAATGTTTCTACTCCCTGGATATGACCAGGAAGAGGTCATGAGGTTAGCTCTAGTGACGTAGAGGAATTTATCTGTGCTAAAGTTTCCCCCATTCCCAGAAATACTGATCCAGTTCTTATCTGTTGACACAGAGTCGTTCAGATACGCCTTTGAGAGCGTGCCGAAATCATGTATGAAAAGATGGTGAACTGTGCATTGCTGATAGCTCAGAGATCCAAATTCGAAAGCGTTTTGAGTTCCTGGATCAGGCCATCAGAGTCTATATGTGTCATAGAATTGATATTCTCGTCTCATTGTTGGTGTCCAGAGATATAAAGACTTTAGGCACAAATACTGTAGGTGAATGTGTATCCATTACTGGATTTAGACATACAACTAACATCACTGCAGTACGGTACTCCCTCTGCTGACCATCTTTATTGCATACAGAATATAATCCCCGATTCAGTAAAGCACCTGCTAAACCTTAAACACATGAGTAATCACATCTCTGTTCAGAAGAATATTTGAGATTAAATACTTTCCTGAACTGGGGCTTTAAAAAAGCAAGTTAGAGTTCACATCTTTTGGTATAACATAAACTAGTCACATTACTATTTTTAGGTTCCTTTATAAAAATCGTGTGACCAAAACATCGCTTCGTCTCCTCCATCCTATTCTCCCAATAAGATCCGTCAAGCTGCTATTCTCTTGAGCAATTTTTACTACTTTAAATCAACAGGACTACGCAAAGGGATAGGGTTTGCAAGATCAGGCCTGACGTTACTATCATTGATACTATAGGAAATGCACCTTTGGGAGATGTGCTATGGCAGCAATAAATAGTTCCATCTTATAATATGCCAATCACGCAGTTACCTCAGAAGGAAGGTCAGTTAAAACAATGGAAATATCTCAAGAGGCTCAGTAGCGTTGAAACATGCATTGTAAATATTCAAGTTGTTGGTTTGAGCCCTGATCCCACAAATATTTACTACCGGGAATAGTCCTAAACATTATGATTAATTCATATTATACAATTCAACATTATAATTAATAAGTTCAGTGGGACTAGTCATGGGAAAAAAATCTCTGCCCAGAAGTAAGTGTTTGGAGGATCATAACCTTAGTTGGTTTTCAGCAGGATAAAATCAGTTAGAACAGGCTTAACTACTAAGTATGAACACCGTGAGGTTTTTGTTGTTTGTTTTCACAGTAGAATAGACTGTGATCCTAAATTACTATGTTGCTTTAGACTTTCCACGCAGAAATGTTGTAATGACAGAAGAGACATCTTTGAGAGGGAGCAGAGGCCAGTCCTCTAGAAAGACTATTTTGGATACAAGTGAGAGCACACTAGATTTCTTAACTATGCTCAGTTTAGTTCATCTTTGTACGTTTTTCCTTCACAGGTTCCAGATAGACTTTCAGTGTGGATCCTGCCCAATTCCTCAAGCTGATATTGCTTTTCATTTTAACCCACGATTCGAAGAAGGTGGATATGTGGTTTGCAATACTTTTGAAAGACAGACTTGGGGAAGAGAGGAGAGGAAATATGAAATGCCTTTTTTTAAAGGTCACCCCTTTGAGATTCGGGTTTTGGTAAAACCCGACTCGTTCCTGGTAATTTTTTTAATACTGTATTTTACTTGCAAATTATTTTTAAAATTATTTTTAAACAGATGTTAGTCTGGACCCTTCAGGCTGTGGGGAGCCCCCCTGAAGCCATGAGTGGAGTGCAGTGCAAGGGTCTGCAAACAGTACATCAGTTTGAAGGCTCTGGACCTTAATTTTTAATATCAGTAATTCCCTTTTCTGTTGTACTCTTGCCTTTTAAAATTTCTGTCTAGCGTTATTACAGCAGACCGCTTTTCTGAGTTGATATGGTAAGACGCTTCCTCATTTGCCTTGGGCATCAGATTTAGATTTAAATATTTTGTTGCTAAAAATAATGAGAGGGTGCCCAGCTTTTCAGAAAGGGGCAGTGGAAGCAGAGGAATTCTAGGGGTTGCCTTCCTGTGGCAACATGCAAAAGTAATGGGAAAGTGATGCATTCTTAACTGTTCTTTAATAAAATTATCAGCTAGGAGAGCCAGCACCATCTGACTAGCCAGTTCTCTGTCTAGTACAGTTTGAGATCCACTACCCAAAAGTTATTTGCACATTTTAGAAATATTATTCACAGAAACACAGGGCTGTGTTGCCCATCCCTTTTTAGTAGAACTCCCAGACACATTTCAATGGGAATGTCACAATAGTCCCAATATATAGGGCTCTTTATATCCCAACACAGGTTAGGGACAGATTCTGATACCCTTACCCACATCGAGTGGCACTTTACTGTGCGTATGCTATGTTGAGAACTGCTCGGTGGTCCTGATCTTCAGCAGGCGTGTGTGATGCTGATTTATGCTAGTTGAAGACCTGGTCTGATGTGAGTTAAGGTATTAGAATCCTGCACTTGTTCTCTTAACGATCTAATATCTTGGATCTAACATTGTTTTTTTATTTTAAAGAAGAGCTTATTTTAAAGAAGATGCTGTACACACCCATAGTAAAAGACAGTTCTCCTCCTAGAATGCTCAGACTCTAAATAGACACAATAGAGAAGAGAAACAATGGGGTGAAGTGACATGCCCAGTGTCACACACCAAGTCCATGGTCATTAGAAATAAAACCCAGCCTGTCTCCCAATCCTCTAGACCACATAGTCTCCCCTACATTATAGTAGACATACTAACCATTAAATGCAGCACTTCTGGCATTGTAAACATAAAAAGAATTACAGGAAGGGTGGCTGGCAGAACAGAGAAAGCACAAGGGTGACAGTAACTTCACGTGGCTGCTCAGCAGCTACATACCAGCTTGAGAGGTTTATTCGCTTTCTTTTATGTCATATCCTCTCCCCAGAACCTCACTTTTCATGAATCGGAAAGCAAAAGTGTTGTTAAAAAAAATAGGGCTTTGAATGTGACAAGGGGGTAGCCTGGAAGACAGGTTTGCGGAGGAGTAATGACTTGGAGGCCAAATCTGCAGTGAGGATGTCTGAGTAGCTCTACTGAAGTCACTGGAGCTATGCCAAGCCTCTAACCCTGAAGAGTTAAGTGATGCCCTCAGGAGTGGGCCTCTTCATTGGCAATTGAAGGCATATGGGACA
Source organism: Chelonia mydas (assembly GCF_015237465.2). Classification (NCBI taxonomy): domain Eukaryota; kingdom Metazoa; phylum Chordata; order Testudines; family Cheloniidae; genus Chelonia; species Chelonia mydas. The sequence goes on from NC_051257.2 coordinate 9,508,243, forward strand.
AACTCTTTTGTACGTTGGTATTCCTGATCATCTACCCTCCAGGAGAAATGGCCTGTGGTCTGGGATACTCCCGTCATGAAAAGAGGGAGGCGAATAACTAACTTTGAAGTGGAAAAGGGTGAGGCTAAAAAATCAGGAATTGGAAATTGTGGTCTCCATACCATGGGCTAGGGGGCCAGTGCAGCTGCATTGTAATCAGTTCTGCCATGCCGATTCTCCGCTGATCGCCTCACCCAGTGATCTCCTCTATTCCAGCAGAAGAGGGATGTGCTAAAACTGCCCCAGGTTATGTTCAGCCACAGGTTTCCCAGCCTCACTATTGTACCAAACCGGCTGTATCGGAACAATGATATGTTCGAGATCCAAATCTAGCTCTAAACTCTGCAGCTTGAGCCCACTTCTTATTAAAATTCTCTGTTGGTGACATTAGTTACACAACCATGCAAACACCGAATGCCTCCCAAATACTCAAGGCTAACCTCTGTTCTCTTCAACTGCACTGGTGTAAATCCACTGAAATAGATTTAACACCACATTTTACACAAGTGTAACTAAAAGCTTGACCCCCCAAGTTACCGAGCTGTTAAAAATGGAATGTTTTTCAGTACTCGGTAAACACTATATCCCATACAGGCCAAACCTCTGTGCGTATGTCTGCACTGCATAGTAAACCTTGGCTGAGACTCAGCCCAAACTCACCTAACTCACCAAACTCACTGTCTACACACAGTGTCTTCTGACTTGCACCAGAAACCTCTCAGGCCTGCAGACTTGCCCAGGGATACAGGTCTGAGTCCGAGGCCCACTGTGGCATGGGTCCGTGGCCACTCATTTTGCAATGTGGGCTCAGCTGAAGCTCAGGACGCCAGGATTATGTTTGGAGAGTCCACCAACCCTATCGCACAATCCTCTAATCTGGTGCATCCCAGTCTTTCCTTCCGCAATCTTCTTACTCAATTCCCAGAACAGAAGCAATCTCCGGATTCAAATAGAGCTGCTGGACATTTAACCCTTCGTGTCCATGTGGACAGCTCAACTGGCAACACCGTTCACCCTATGGTGCGTTAGCAATGGCCAGCACGGACACCGAGTCCTCCATCCAGTGTGCTGTGTTTTGGAGGGCAATTCTCCCTCCTCGTGCCCTTTGTAAAGCAAACGGTTTGCCACTGTTTCTCTCCGCTCTTCCGACATGGCCCAAGATTGTGAATGTGGGTCCCATCTTGTGCCCCAGTTTCCTGTGCTGGTACTACTTATGGTACGTGTCCTAATTACAACCACCCCAGTCTCACAGCCTGCCCCACACCTCCTTGTCAGCAACTACTTCCTCCCACTTCTCCATCCCTGTGCCCCTTCTCCCTGCCTGCGATCACCCACCTGCATGTGCTCCCTCCAGAGCCTGTACAACCCCTTCCCCTGCCCGCTCCCCTCTCCCCACAACCTGCACAACACGCCTCCCTGCCTGTGCCCCCCACCTGTGCCCCCCCAGCCTGCCCCCCTCTCTCCCAGCTCCTGCCTGCACCCCTCCCCCCTCAGCCTGCGCCCCCCTCTTCCCCCAGCCTGCTCCCCCAGCTCGTGCCCGCACCCCTCCCCCCTCAGCCTGCGCCCCCCTCTTCCCCCAGCCTGTAAAACCCCTTCCCCTGCCTGCTCCCCTCCCCCCTCAGCCTGCGCCCCCCTCTTCCTCCAACCTGTACAACCCCTTCCCCTGCCCGCTCCCCTCTCCCCACAACCTGCACAACACGCCTCCCTGCCTGTGCCCCCCACCTGTACCCCCCCAGCCTGCCCCCCTCTCCCCCAGCTCCGCCTGCACCCCTCCCCCCTCAGCCTGCGCCCCGCTCTTCCCCCAGCCTGTGCTCCCCTCTTCCCCAGCCTGCGCCCCCTGCTCCTCCCTGCACCCCTCCCCCCTCAGCCTGCGCCCCCCTCTTCCCCCAGCCTGTGCGCCACCCCCCCGCGCCTGCCCCCTTCCCACAACAGCTTCCGCTTCCCCTTCCTCCGCCGCTCTCACTCTCGGTTTCTCTTTAGTCAGAGGGTGTCTGCTCCAGTCGCTCCCATGGCTCAGCTGGCGCCCTACTTTAAGCCGGTGAGTCTCTCTCTCTCTCTGGGGGGGGGGGCACGGGGAGAGGGACCCCTGGGTTTGTGTGGGGCATGCGGGGGCAGAGGGAGAGGGACCCCTGGGCTTAGGTGGGGCATGCGGGGGCAGTGGGAGAGGGAACCCTGGACTTGGGTGGGGCATGGGGGGGCAGGAGAGAGATCGGGGAGAAATCAGGAAGAGTTATTTCTTGTCCCCTCCTCCCACCCCCGTTTTGTAGCCACTGAAGTGTTTCTTGGGTTTCTCTGTTACCCCCAAGTTGCTCGCCCCTGCCTGAGTTGGGAGCCATCGCTCCTCCCAAGCCCCCTTCAGGGCCAGGCTGAGTCACACGCTGAAAGTGACCAAGGGCCAGATTTCCCAAGGTGTGTCAAGCGCCACAGATGGGCACCTAGTGGGATTTTCAAAAGCAACCGGGCACCTTGAATGGTCCCTTGGAATATGCACTAGTGACTTATGCTAAACCAGCGGTTCTCAACCAGGGGTACGTGTAGCCCTGGGGGTACTCAGCGGTCTTCTAGGGGGTAGATTGACTCATCTAGGTATTTGCCTAGTTTTGCAACAGTCTACATAAAAAGCACTAGCAAAGTCAGAACAAACTAAAATTTCATAGACAATGATTTGTTTATACTGCTGCGTATGCTAGACACTGAAATGTAAGTACAATATTTATATTCCATCTCTGGGGGCAGAGCTGAGAGTTGATGCCAGGTGTCCTGAACCAATCCATTATCCTGTCCGCCAGGCCACACTGCCTGGTAGGAAGGAATGCTGACTGTTACCACTAGGATTGACAGAGTTTTAGCTGTTTCATCTTACGTAGCTGGGCTGCAAGGGACAAGCCTTTACACAGAAAAGTCATGCTCTCTAGGAACGGTCCTCAGAGAGAAATTTTGCGGCATACTGACTTCAGTTCATCAGGCTGGAATTTGTAGTGACTTGCCGGCAGAGGAATCTAAATCCACAGCCAGATGAATGGGAGATGAACACCAATTCAGGATTAGAAAAGTGATTTAAATATTGTAACCCTTTAATGTACACTGTGTTGCTTTCTTTCTATTCCCCAGTCTCTCCCATTTACTGGCTCTATTCATGGCAGTCTTCGTGATGGCTTGATGGTTATCATCAGTGGAACTGTTCTTCCTCCATGTGACAGGTGTATGCTTGTAGGTATACAGTTGCTCCACTCCTGTGCCTAAAATGAACTGTTGAGAATAATGGAATGTTTCTACTCCCTGGATATGACCAGGAAGAGGTCATGAGGTTAGCTCTAGTGACATAGAGGAATTTATCTGTGCTAAAGTTTCCCCCATTCCCAGAAATACTGATCCAGTTCTTATCTGTTGACACAGAGTCGTTCAGATACGCCTTTGAGAGCGTGCCGAAATCATGTATGAAAAGATGGTGAACTGTGCATTGCTGATAGCTCAGAGATCCAAATTCGAAAGCGTTTTGAGTTCCTGGATCAGGCCACCAGAGTCTATATGTGTCATAGAATTGATATTCTCGTCTCATTGTTGGTGTCCAGAGATATAAAGTCTTTATGCACAAATACTGTAGGTGAATGTGTATCCATTACTGGATTTAGACATACAACTAACATCACTGCAGTACGGTACTCCCTCTGCTGACCATCTTTATTGCATACAGAATATAATCCCCGATTCAGTAAAGCACCTGCTAAACCTTAAACACATGAGTAATCACATCTCTGTTCAGAAGAATATTTGAGATTAAGTACTTTCCTGAACTGGGGCTTTAAAAAGGCAAGTTAGAGTTCACATCTTTTGGTATAACATAAACTAGTCACATTACTATTTTTAGGTTCCTTTATAAAAATTGTGTGACCAAAACATTGCTTCGTCTCCTCCATCCTATTCTCCCAATAAGAGCCTGATCCGTCAAGCTGCTATTCTCTTGAGTAATTTTTACTACTTTAAATCAACAGGACTACGCAAAGGGATAGGGTTTGCAAGATCAGGCCTGACGTTACTATCATTGATACTATAGGAAATGCACCTTTGGGAGATGTGCTATGGCAGCAATAAATAGTTCCAATCTTATAATATGCCAATCACGCAGTTACCTGAGAAGGAAGGTCAGTTAAAACAATCGAAATATCGCAAGAGGCTCAGTAGCGTTGAAACATGCATTCTAAATATTCAAGTTGTTGGTTTGAGCCCTGATCTCACAAATATTTACTACCGGGAATAGTCCTAAACATTATGATTAATTCATATTATACAATTCAACATTATAATTAATAAGTTCAGTGGGACTAGTCATGGGAAAAAAATCTCTGCCCAGAAGTAAGTGTTTGGAGGATCATAACCTTAGTTGGTTTTCAGCAGGATAAAATCAGTTAGAACAGGCTTAACTACTATGTATGAACACCGTGAGGTTTTTGTTGTTTGTTTTCACAGTAGAATAGACTGTGATCCTAAATTACTATGTTGCTTTAGACTTTCCACGCAGAAATGTTGTAATGACAGAAGAGACATCTTTGAGAGGGAGCAGAGGCCAGTCCTCTAGAAAGACTATTTTGGATACAAGTGAGAGCACACTAGATTTCTTAACTATGCTCAGTTTAGTTCATCTTTGTACGTTTTTCCTTCACAGGTTCCAGATAGACTTTCAGTGTGGATCCTGCCCAATTCCTCAAGCTGATATTGCTTTTCATTTTAACCCACGATTCGAAGAAGGTGGATATGTGGTTTGCAATACTTTTGAAAGACAGACTTGGGGAAGAGAGGAGAGGAAATATGAAATGCCTTTTTTTAAAGGTCACCCCTTTGAGATTCGGGTTTTGGTAAAACCCGACTCGTTCCTGGTAATTTTTTTAATACTGTATTTTACTTGCAAATTATTTTTAAAATTATTTTTAAACAGATGTTAGTCTGGACCCTTCAGGCTGTGGGGAGCCCCCCTGAAGCCATGAGTGGAGTGCAGTGCAAGGGTCTGCAAACAGTACATCAGTTTGAAGGCTCTGGACCTTAATTTTTAATATCAGTAATTCCCTTTTCTGTTGTACTCTTGCCTTTTAAAATTTCTGTCTAGCGTTATTACAGCAGACCGCTTTTCTGAGTTAATATGGTAAGATGCTTCCTCATTTGCCTTGGGCATCAGATTTAGATTTAAATATTTTGTTGCTAAAAATAATGAGAGGGTGCCCAGCCTTTCAGAAAGGGGCAGTGGAAGCAGAGGAACTCTAGGGGTTGCCTTCCTGTGGCAACATGCAAAAGTAATGGGAAAGTGATGCATTCTTAACTGTTCTTTAATAAAATTATCAGCTAGGAGAGCCAGCACCATCTGACTAGCCAGTTCTCTGTCTAGTACAGTTTGAGATCCACTACCCAAAAGTTATTTGCACATTTTAGAAATATTATTCACAGAAACACAGGGCTGTGTTGCCCATCCCTTTTTAGTAGAACTCCCAGACACATTTCAATGGGAATGACACAATAGTCCCAATATATAGGGCTCTTTATATCCCAACACAGGTTAGGGACAGATTCTGATACCCTTACCCACATCGAGTGGCACTTTACTGTGCGTATGCTATGTTGAGAACTGCTCGGTGGTCCTGATCTTCAGCAGGCGTGTGTGACGCTGATTTATGCTAGTTGAAGACCTGGTCTGATGTGAGTTAAGGTATTAGAATCCTGCACTTGTTCTCTTAACGATCTAATATCTTGGATCTAACATTGTTTTTTTATTTTAAAGAAGAGCTTATTTTAAAGAAGATGCTGTACACACCCATAGTAAAAGACAGTTCTCCTCCTAGAATGCTCAGACTCTAAATAGACACAATAGAGAAGAGAAACAATGGGGTGAAGTGACATGCCCAGTGTCACACACCAAGTCCATGGTCATTAGAAATAAAACCCAGCCTGTCTCCCAATCCTCTAGACCACATAGTCTCCCCTACATTATAGTAGACATACTAACCATTAAATGCAGCACTTCTGGCATTGTAAACATAAAAAGAATTACAGGAAGGGTGGCTGGCAGAACAGAGAAAGCACAAGGGTGACAGTAACTTCACGTGGCTGCTCAGCAGCTACATACCAGCTTGAGAGGTCTATTCGCTTTCTTTTATGTCATATCCTCTCCCCAGAACCTCACTTTTCATGAATCGGAAAGCAAAAGTGTTGTTAAAAAAAATAGGGCTTTGAATGTGACAAGGGGGTAGCCTGGAAGACAGGTTTGCGGAGGAGTAATGACTTGGAGGCCAAATCTGCAGTGAGCATGTCTGAGTAGCTCTACTGAAGTCACTGGAGCTATGCCAAGCCTCTAACCCTGAAGAGTTAAGTGATGCCCTCAGGCATCTAAACTAAAACTAAAAGCTTGACCCCCCAAGTTACCGAACTGTTAAAAATGGAACGTTTTTCAGTACTCGGTAAACACTATATCCCATACAGGCCAAACCTCTGTGCGTATGTCTGCACTGCATAGTAAACCTTGGCTGAGACTCAGCCCAAACTCATCTAACTCACCAAACTCACTGTCTACACACAGTGTCTTCTGACTTGCACCAGAAACCTCTCAGGCCTGCAGACTTGCCCAGGGATACAGGTCTGAGTCCGAGGCCCACTGTGGCATGGGTCCATGGCCACTCATTTTGCAATATGGGCTCAGCTGAAGCTCAGGTTGTCAGGATTATGTTTGGAGAGTCCACCAACCCTATCACACAATCCTCTAATCTGGTGCATCCCAGTCTTTCCTTCCGCAATCTTCTTACTCAATTCCCAGAACAGAAGCAACCTCCGGATTCAAATAGAGCTGCTGGACATTTAACCCTTCGTGTCCATGTGGACAGCTCAACTGGCAACACCGTTCACCCTATGGTGCGTTAGCAATGGCCAGCACGGACACCGAGTCCTCCATCCAGTGTGCTGTGTTTTGGAGGGCAATTCTCCCTCCTCGTGCCCTTTGTAAAGCAAACGGTTTGCCACTGTTTCTCTCCGCTCTTCCGACATGGCCCAAGATTGTGAATGTGGGTCCCATCTTGTGCCCCAGTTTCCTGTGCTGGTACTACTTATGGTACGTGTCCTAATTACAACCACCCCAGTCTCACAGCCTGCCCCACACCTCCTTGTCAGCAACTACTTCCTCCCACTTCTCCATCCCTGTGCCCCTTCTCCCTGCCTGCGATCACCCACCTGCATGTGCTCCCTCCAGAGCCTGTACAACCCCTTCCCCTGCCCGCTCCCCTCTCCCCACAACCTGCACAACACGCCTCCCTGCCTGTGCCCCCAACCTGTGCCCCCCCAGCCTGCTCCCCCAGCTCCTGCCCGCACCATCCCCCCTCAGCCTGCGCCCCCCTCTTCCCCAGCCTGCTCCCCCAGCTCGTGCCCGCACCCCTCCCCCCTCAGCCTGCGCCCCCCTCTTCCCCCAGCCTGTAAAACCCCTTCCCCTGCCTGCTCCCCTCCCCCCTCAGCCTGCGCCCCCCTCTTCCTCCAACCTGTACAACCCCTTCCCCTGCCCGCTCCCCTCTCCCCACAGCCTGCACAACACGCCTCCCTGCGTGTGCCCCCCACCTGTGCCCCCCCAGCCTGCCCCCCTCTCCCCCAGCTCCTGCCTGCACCCCTCGTCCCTCAGCCTGCGCCCCCCTCTTCCCCCAGCCTGTGCTCCCCTCTTCCCCAGCCTGCGCCCCCTGCTCCTCCCTGCACCCCTCCCCCCTCAGCCTGCGCCCCCCTCTTCCCCCAGCCTGTGCGCCACCCCCCCGCGCCTGCCCCCTTCCCACAACAGCTTCCGCTTCCCCTTCCTCCGCCGCTCTCACTCTCGGTTTCTCTTTAGTCAGAGGGTGTCTGCTCCAGTCGCTCCCATGGCTCAGCTGGCGCCCTACTTTAAGCCGGTGAGTCTCTCTCTCTCTCTGGGGGGGGCCCACGGGGAGAGGGACCCCTGGGCTTGGGTGGGGCATGGGGGGGGCAGGAGAGAGATCGGGGAGAAAACAGGAAGAGTTATTTCTTGTCCCCTCCTCCCACCCCCGTTTTGTAGCCACTGAAGTGTTTCTTGGGTTTCTCTGTTACCCCCAAGTTGCTCGCCCCTGCCTGAGTTGGGAGCCATCGCTCCTCCCAAGCCCCCTTCAGGGCCAGGCTGAGTCACACGCTGAAAGTGACCAAGGGCCAGATTTCCCAAGGTGTGTCAAGCGCCACAGATGGGCACCTAGTGGGATTTTCAAAAGCAACCGGGCACCTTGAATGGTCCCTTGGAATATGCACTAGTGACTTATGCTAAACCAGTGGTTCTCAACCAGGGGTACGTGTAGCCCTGGGGGTACTCAGCGGTCTTCTAGGGGGTAGATTGACTCATCTAGGTATTTGCCTAGTTTTGCAACAGTCTCCATAAAAAGCACTAGCAAAGTCAGAACAAACGAAAATTTCATAGACAATGATTTGTTTATACTGCTCCGTATGCTAGACACTGAAATGTAAGTACAATATTTATATTCTGTCTGATTTATTTTATAATGATATGGTAACAATGAGAAAATCAGCAATTTTTCAGGAATAGTGTGCTGTGACACTTTTTGCATTTTTATGTCTTATTTTGTAAGTTTTTAAGTGAGGTGAAACAAGACAAATCAGACCCTAGAAAGGGGTACAGTAGTCTGGAATGGTTGAGAGCCACTGTGCTAAACTATCTTCTCTTCACCCCTGTATTTAGCTGTGACACTCCGAGTACCTTTCCCAGAACCAGAGTTCTGTGTAGCTGGAAAGCTTGTCTCTCTCACCAACAGACATTCATCCAATAAGAGATATTACCTCATCCACTTTGTCTTATCCAGGCACCAAATTCGTAAACGTTTTTGAAAATCCATTAGGCCCCTATCTATATCTTTAGGCACCTAAATACACTGGGAAATGTGGCCCCAAGTGTCCCGGGTCTGGTAGAGAAAGTAATATGCCACCAGGGTTCAGAAGGCAGTGAAAGGGGATGGGGTCACAGCGGTTCATGGAACAGATCCTGGGCAGTCTTCCTTGGAAAAGACATTGGGCCCAATGTATCGCTGCTCTAAACAACAGTAATACCAGGGACACATTTGTCCGAGTGGCTGCATTTCTCACTTTTGGACTAATGCATTTCACAGCTTCTTGGAAAAAGCCAGGTGCTCTTTAAGAAATATGATTCTCCACTACCCTGCACCTTGTGTATTCATCTACATCTGCATGCAAAACACTGTCAAATCAGAATCTCTGCCGGCAATATCTTTGTACACCCACTTTGCACAGGTGCAAATAACTACCTCAGCTATGAGGCAGAGGAGAATCAAGATCCCATGTTTCCTGAGTGCATCTTTGAGGGACAGGAAATGGACAGCATTGAGCAACAACCCAGAGACCCAAAATCAAAAGGCGCATTGCTTCCGGGGTTGGGGTGATGAATGATCATAGCAAAGAAATCTGTTGAAGCAAGAGGAAATCTGTCTTGTTAGGTTCCTTACAAATAAATGCTTGCAAGTTTTGCACCTATAATCTTCTCTTCGTATTATTCTTTTACCATTGATATAGGAAATTGAAGCATGCTTACACTCAAGTCCTCTGACAAAAAATGTTACACATGAAAGAACTAAGCCTGAGAGAAAAAGAACCTCAGATTAAAAAAAACAACTATTTTTTAAAACCACAAAGTCAGTGTTTGTTGTGTGAAAACTGGAATGAACTTGTTTTTATACTTCCGTATGCAGAATAGATATAGTCTTCTTAGGTAACGTTGTTGGGCTGTTTGCTTGTTTTTTTACTTCATGCAACTTCCCTTTTTGTTTTGAGCTTCCGAGTACCACTTGGAGAGTCTTCTTCCAAAGCTACTATTCAAGCTTCTCTGAGTAGGCTAGTATAGGGTGTTTTTGCCTCTTCTTACTCCTGGATGGATCAGTGATATTGTATCTGAGGGCATGTCTACACTACAAACTTAAGTCAACCTATGTTAGGTCAATTTACAGCCACCACAGTAATGACTGCAGTGGTTCACGCTTACACTACCCTCCTTCTGTGGGTGATGTGTGTCCTCACCAGGAGCGCTTCCACCAACTTAGGGAGGCAGGGGGGCTGACAGCCTGGGCTCTCAGCTCTGGGCGCAGCTCCCCACCGGGAGCCCACCTGACCCCTGGGCTCCCCGCTGGGAGCACAGCTGCCCCTGGGTTCTCAGCTCCATGTTCCTCGCCGGGAGCATGGGAGCTGCCCCGCGCAGCGGGGCTCACAGCTAGGAGTGAGGAACCAGGCAGGCACAGCCCGGATCGGAGTGGGGAACCCAGGCAGCAGCCTGGCTGGGAGTGGGGAGCTGGGAACCTGGTGGGCAGCCAGGCTCTAGCTGGAGTCCCAAACCACCCCAGGCTGACAGCCCTAGCAGTGAGCAGCTTTCTTGTCACATTTACAGATGGAGAAACTGAGGCACAGGGAGGGGAAGTGACTTGCCTGAGGTCACCCAGGACGCTGGGGGCAGAGCTGAGAGTTGATGCCAGGTGTCCTGAACCAATCCATTTTCCTGTCCGCCAGGCCACACTGCCTGGTAGGAAGGAATGCTGACTGTTACCACTAGGATCGACAGAGTTTTAGCTGTTTCATCTTACGTAGCTGGGCTGCAAGGGACAAGCCTTTACACAGAAAAGTCATGCTCTCTAGGAACGGTCCTCAGAGAGAAATTTTGCGGCATACTGACTTCAGTTCATCAGGCTGGAATTTGTAGTGACTTGCCGGCAGAGGAATCTAAATCCACAGCCAGATGAATGGGAGATGAACACCAATTCAGGATTAGAAAAGTGATTTAAATATTGTAACCCTTTAATGTACACTGTGTTGCTTTCTTTCTATTCCCCAGTCTCTCCCATTTACTGGCTCTATTCATGGCAGTCTTCGTGATGGCTTGATGGTTATCATCAGTGGAACTGTTCTTCCTCCATGTGACAGGTGTGTGCTTGTAGGTATACAGTTGCTCCACTCCTGTGCCTAAAATGAACTGTTGAGAATAATGGAATGTTTCTACTCCCTGGATATGACCAGGAAGAGGTCATGAGGTTAGCTCTAGTGACTCAGAGGGATTTATCTGTGCTAAAGTTTCCCCCATTCCCAGAAATACTGATCCAGTTCTTATCTGTTGACACAGAGTCGTTCAGATACACCTTTGAGAGCGTGCAGAAATCATGTATGAAAAGATGGTGAACTGTGCATTGCTGATAGCTCAGAGATCCAAATTCGAAAGCGTTTTGAGTTCCTGGATCAGGCCATCAGAGTCTATATGTGTCATAGAATTGATATTCTCGTCTCGTTGGTGTCCGGAGATATAAAGACTTTATGCACAAATACTGTAGGTGAATGTGTATCCATTACTGGATTTAGACATACAACTAACATCACTGCAGTACGGTACTCCCTCTGCTGACCATCTTTATTGCATACAGAATATAATCCCCGATTCAGTAAAGCACTTGCTAAACCTTAAACACATGAGTAATCACATCTCTGTTCAGAAGAATATTTGAGATTAAGTACTTTCCTGAACTGGGGCTTTAAAAAGGCAAGTTAGAGTTCACATCTTTTGGTATAACATAAACTAGTCACATTACTATTTTTAGGTTCCTTTATAAAAATCGTGTGACCAAAACATCGCTTCGTCTCCCCCATCCTATTCTCCCAATAAGAGCCTGATCCGTCAAGCTGCTATTCTCTTGAGTAATTTTTACTACTTTAAATCAACAGGACTACGCAAAGGGATAGGGTTTGCAAGATCAGGCCTGACGTTACTATCATTGATACTATAGGAAATGCACCTCTGGGAGATGTGCTATGGCAGCAATAAATAGTTCCAATCTTATAATATGCCAATCACGCAGTTACCTGAGAAGGAAGGTCAGTTAAAACAATCGAAATATCGCAAGAGGCTCAGTAGCGTTGAAACATGCATTGTAAATATTCAAGTTGTTGGTTTGAGCCCTGATCCCACAAATATTTACTACCGGGAATAGTCCTAAACATTATGATTAATTCATATTATACAATTCAACATTATAATTAATAAGTTCAGTGGGACTAGTCATGGGAAAAAAATCTCTGCCCAGAAGTAAGTGTTTGGAGGATCATAACCTTAGTTGGTTTTCAGCAGGATAAAATCAGTTAGAACAGGCTTAACTACTAAGTATGAACACCGTGAGGTTTTTGTTGTTTGTTTTCACAGTAGAATAGACTGTGATCCTAAATTACTATGTTGCTTTAGACTTTCCACGCAGAAATGTTGTAATGACAGAAGAGACATCTTTGAGAGGGAGCAGAGGCTAGTCCTCTAGAAAGACTATTTTGGATACAAGTGAGAGCACACTAGATTTCTTAACTATGCTCAGTTTAGTTCATCTTTGTACGTTTTTCCTTCACAGGTTCCAGATAGACTTTCAGTGTGGATCCTGCCCAATTCCTCAAGCTGATATTGCTTTTCATTTTAACCCACGATTCGAAGAAGGTGGATATGTGGTTTGCAATACTTTTGAAAGACAGACTTGGGGAAGAGAGGAGAGGAAATATGAAATGCCTTTTTTTAAAGGTCACCCCTTTGAGATTCGGGTTTTGGTAAAACCCGACTCGTTCCTGGTAATTTTTTTAATACTGTATTTTACTTGCAAATTATTTTTAAAATTATTTTTAAACAGATGTTAGTCTGGACCCTTCAGGCTGTGGGGAGCCCCCCTGAAGCCATGAGTGGAGTGCAGTGCAAGGGTCTGCAAACAGTACATCAGTTTGAAGGCTCTGGACCTTAATTTTTAATATCAGTAATTCCCTTTTCTGTTGTACTCTTGCCTTTTAAAATTTCTGTCTAGCGTTATTACAGCAGACCGCTTTTCTGAGTTGATATGGTAAGATGCTTCCTCATTTGCCTTGGGCATCAGATTTAGATTTAAATATTTTGTTGCTAAAAATAATGAGAGGGTGCCCAGCCTTTCAGAAAGGGGCAGTGGAAGCAGAGGAACTCTAGGGGTTGCCTTCCTGTGGCAACATGCAAAAGTAATGGGAAAGTGATGCATTCTTAACTGTTCTTTAATAAAATTATCAGCTAGGAGAGCCAGCACCATCTGACTAGCCAGTTCTCTGTCTAGTACAGTTTGAGATCCACTACCCAAAAGTTATTTGCACATTTTAGAAATATTATTCACAGAAACACAGGGCTGTGTTGCCCATCCCTTTTTAGTAGAACTCCCAGACACATTTCAATGGGAATGACACAATAGTCCCAATATATAGGGCTCTTTATATCCCAACACAGGTTAGGGACAGATTCTGATACCCCTACCCACATCGAGTGGCACTTTACTGTGCATATGCTATGTTGAGAACTGCTCGGTGGTCCTGATCTTCAGCAGGCGTGTGTGACGCTGATTTATGCTAGTTGAAGACCTGGTCTGATGTGAGTTAAGGTATTAGAATCCTGCACTTGTTCTCTTAACGATCTAATATCTTGGATCTAACATTGTTTTTTTATTTTAAAGAAGAGCTTACAAGAGCCTGGGCTGTGAATGGTGTCTTTGGGTCTGATTGCTGGTGAAAATGGGAAGTAACTCAACTGATGTGAAATGGTGTGAAAAGCACCAGGCCCATTTATTCCTTAACACGTGTTGCTAACTGAACTGGGTCTTTATGCTGCATTGTTTTATGATCGTTTGTACTATGTCTTCTTGTGGTGATGTTATGTAAGGGAATGACCAGCACTGTAAGCCTGTATCGTTTTAGCCTTGTAAATGTGAAGCTTGCTGTACAAGACTGCTACAATAGCCACGACTTCCGTAGTGTATGTAAATGGAGTCTGTAATACGGTGAAAATTGACATTTTCTTTTCAAATGTGATGTAAACTTTGTACAGTAAATTTTTTTTATATTTTCTATCAACTGAGTTTGTCTTCCAGAATTGCTATTAATTTAATTAAAATTGTTAGTATTAACAAAGGGTTAGTTTATGCAACTGGCAAAAAAAAAAAATTGCACTCTACGCTAATGAAATTCTGGATATTTAGGATTCTTTTCTGTGAATAAATCTCTGCTCTGAATAAAACAAAAGTCATGGAATTGTGGGGTGTTTTTGTTAGACTTATGGTTGATTTACGATATAAGCAGATTTCCAAACTGACTGAATATTTTACACTTCATATAGCACCTTTGGTGCTGAAAGATCTGAGTATTTTACAGATACATTATTTTAGTACAGGAGTGCCTCGAGAACCCAGGAATTCCTTATGCCAGATGCTGTACACACCCATAGGAAAAGACAGTTCTCCTCCTAGAATGCTCAGACTCTAAATAGACACAATAGAGAAGAGAAACAATGGGGTGAAGTGACATGCCCAGTGTCACACACCAAGTCCATGGTCATTAGAAATAAAACCCAGCCTGTCTCCCAATCCTCTAGACCACATAGTCTCCCCTACATTATAGTAGACATACTAACCATTAAATGCAGCACTTCTGGCATTGTAAACATAAAAAGAATTACAGGAAGGCTGGCTGGCAGAACAGAGAAAGCACAAGGGTGACAGTAATTTCACGTGGCTGCTCAGCAGCTACATACCAGCTTGAGAGGTTTATTCGCTTTCTTTTATGTCATATCCTCTCCCCAGAACCTCACTTTTCATGAATCGGAAAGCAAAAGTGTTGTTAAAAAAAATAGGGCTTTGAATGTGACAAGGGGGTAGCCTGGAAGACAGGTTTGCGGAGGAGTAATGACTTGGAGGCCAAATCTGCAGTGAGGATGTCTGAGTAGCTCTACTGAAGTCACTGGAGCTATGCCAAGCCTCTAACCCTGAAGAGTTAAGTGATGCCCTCAGGAGTGGGCCTCTTCATTGGCAATTGAAGGCATATGGGACAAACTCTTTTGTACGTTGGTGTTCCTGATCATCTACCCTCCAGGAGAAATGGCCTGTGGTCTGGGATACTCCCGTCATGAAAAGAGGGAGGCGAATAACTAACTTTGAAGTGGAAAAGGGTGAGGCTAAAAAATCAGGAATTGGAAATTGTGGTCTCCATACCATGGGCTAGGGGGCCAGTGCAGCTGCATTGTAATCAGTGCTGCCATGCCGATTCTCCGCTGATCGCCTCACCCAGTGATCTCCTCTATTCCAGCAGAAGAGGGATGTGCTAAAACTGCCCCAGGTTATGTTCAGCCACAGGTTTCCCAGCCTCGCTATTGTACCAAACCGGCTGTATCGGAACAATGATATGTTCGAGATCCAAATCTAGCTCTAAACTCTGCAGCTTGAGCCCACTTCTTATTAAAATTCTCTGTTGGTGACATTAGTTACACAACCATGCAAACACCGAATGCCTCCCAAATACTCAAGGCTAACCTCTGTTCTCTTCAACTGCACTGGTGTAAATCCACTGAAATAGATTTAACACCACATTTTACACAAGTGTAACTAAGAGCTTGACCCCCCAAGTTACCGAGCTGTTAAAAATGGAATGTTTTTCAGTACTCGGTAAACACTATATCCCATACAGGCCAAACCTCTGTGCGTATGTCTGCACTGCATAGTAAACCTTGGCTGAGACTCAGCCCAAACTCACCAAACTCACTGTCTACACACAGTGTCTTCTGACTTGCACCAGAAACCTCTCAGGCCTGCAGACTTGCCCAGGGATACAGGTCTGAGTCCGAGACCCACTGTGGCATGGGTCCGTGGCCACTCATTTTGCAATGTGGGCTCAGCTGAAGCTCAGGTCGCCAGGATTATGTTTGGAGAGTCCACCAACCCTATCGCACAATCCTCTAATCTGGTGCATCCCAGTCTTTCCTTCCGCAATCTTCTTACTCAATTCCCAGAACAGAAGCAACCTCCGGATTCAAATAGAGCTGCTGGACATTTAACCCTTCGTGTCCATGTGGACAGCTCAACTGGCAACACCGTTCACCCTATGGTGCGTTAGCAATGGCCAGCACGGACACTGAGTCCTCCATCCAGTGTGCTGTGTTTTGGAGGGCAATTCTCCCTCCTCGTGCCCTTTGTAAAGCAAACGGTTTGCCACTGTTTCTCTCCGCTCTTCCGACATGGCCCAAGATTGTGAATGTGGGTCCCATCTTGTGCCCCAGTTTCCTGTGCTGGTACTACTTATGGTACGTGTCCTAATTACAACCACCCCAGTCTCACAGCCTGCCCCACACCTCCTTGTCAGCAACTACTTCCTCCCACTTCTCCATCCCTGTGCCCCTTCTCCCTGCCTGCGATCACCCACCTGCATGTGCTCCCTCCAGAGCCTGTACAACCCCTTCCCCTGCCCGCTCCCCTCTCCCCACAACCTGCACAACACACCTCCCTGCCTGTGCCCCCCACCTGTGCCCCCCCAGCCTGCTCCCCCAGCTCCTGCCCGCACCCTCCCCCCTCAGCCTGCGTCCCCCTCTTCCCCAGCCTGCTCCCCCAGCTCGTGCCCGCACCCCTCCCCCCTCAGCCTGCGCCCCCCTCTTCCTCCAACCTGTACAACCCCTTCCCCTGCCTGCTCCCCTCCCCCCTCAGCCTGCGCCCCCCTCTTCCCTAGCCTGCTCCCCAGCTCCTGCCCGCACCCCTCCCCCCTCAGCCTGCGCCCCCCTCTTCCCCCAGCCTGTACAACCCCTTCCCCTGCCCGCTCCCCTCTCCCCACAACCTGCACAACACGGCTCCCTGCCTGTGCCCCCAACCTGTGCTCCCCCAGCTCCTGCCCGCACCCTCCCCCCTCAGCCTGCGCCCCCCTCTTCCCCAGCCTGCTCCCCCAGCTCCTGCCCGCACCCCTCCCCCCTCAGCCTGCGCCCCCCTCTTCCTCCAGCCTGTACAACCCCTTCCCCTGCCTGCTCCCCTCCCCCCTCAGCCTGCGCCCCCCTCTTCCCCAGCCTGCTCCCCAGCTCCTGCCCGCACCCCTCCCCCCTCAGCCTGCGCCCCCCTCTTCCCCCAGCCTGTACAACCCCTTCCCCTGCCCGCTCCCCTCCCCCCTCAGCCTGCGCCCCCCTCTTCCCCAGCCTGCTCCCCAGCTCCTGCCCGCACCCCTCCCCCCTCAGCCTGCGCCCCCCTCTTCCCCCAGCCTGTACAACCCCTTCCCCTGCCCGCTCCCCTCTCCCCACAACCTGCACAACACGCCTCCCTGCCTGCGCCCCCCACCTGTGCCCCCCCCAGCCTGCCCCCTCTCCCCCAGCTCCTCCCTGCACCCCTCCCCCCTCAGCCTGCGCCTCCCACTTCCCCAGCCTGTGCGCCACCCCCCCGCCCCCCCCCCGCGCCTGCCCCTCTCCTACAATAGCCTCCGCTTCCCCTGGCTCCGCCGCTCTGACTCTGGGTTTCTCTTTAGTCAGAGGGTGTCTGCTCCAGTCGCTCCCATGGCTCAGCTGCCGCCTTACTTCAAGCCGGTGAGTCTCTCTGTCTCTCTGGGGGGGGGCCCACGGGGAGAGGGACCCCTGGGCTTGTGTGGGGCATGGGGGGGCAGGGGGAGAGGGACCCCTGGACTTGGGTGGGGACTGAGGGGGCAGGAGAGAGATGGGGGAGAAAACAGGAAGAGTTATTTCTTGTCCCCTCCTCCCACCCCCGTTTTGTAGCCACTGAAGTGTTTCTTGGGTTTCTCTGTTACCCCCAAGTTGCTCGCCCCTGCCTGAGTTGGGAGCCATCGCTCCTCCCAAGCCCCCTTCAGGGCCAGGCTGAGTCACACGCTGAAAGTGACCAAGGGCCAGATTTCCCAAGGTGTGTCAAGCGCCACAGATGGGCACCTAGTGGGATTTTCAAAAGCAACCGGGCACCTTGAATGGTCCCTTGGAATATGCACTAGTGACTTATGCTAAACCAGTGGTTCTCAACCAGGGGTACGTGTAGCCCTGGGGGTACTCAGCGGTCTTCTAGGGGGTAGATTGACTCATCTAGGTATTTGCCTAGTTTTGCAACAGTCTCCATAAAAAGCACTAGCAAAGTCAGAACAAACGAAAATTTCATAGACAATGATTTGTTTATACTGCTCCGTATGCTAGACACTGAAATGTAAGTACAATATTTATATTTCATCTGATTTATTTTATAATGATATGGTAACAATGAGAAAGTCAGCAATTTTTCAGGAATAGTGTGCTGTGACACTTTTTGCATTTTTATGTCTTATTTTGTAAGTTTTTAAGTGAGGTGAAACAAGACAAATCAGACCCTAGAAAGGGGTACAGTAGTCTGGAATGGTTGAGAGCCACTGTGCTAAACTATCTTCTCTTCACCCCTGTATTTAGCTGTGACACTCCGAGTACCTTTCCCAGACCCAGAGTTCTGTGTAGCTGGAAAGCTTGTCTCTCTCACCAACAGACATTCATCCAATAAGAGATATTACCTCATCCACTTTGTCTTATCCAGGCACCAAATTCGTAAACGTTTTTGAAAATCCATTAGGCCCCTATCTATATCTTTAGGCACCTAAATACACTGGGAAATGTGGCCCCAAGTGTCCCGGGTCTGGTAGAGAAAGTAATATGCCACCAGGGTTCAGAAGGCAGTGAAAGGGGATGGGGTCACAGCGGTTCATGGAACAGATCCTGGGCAGTCTTCCTTGGAAAAGACATTGGGCCCAATGTATCGCTGCTCTAAACAACAGTAATACCAGGGACACATCTGTCCGAGTGGCTGCATTTCTCACTTTTGGACTAATGCATTTCACAGCTTCTTGGAAAAAGCCAGGTGCTCTTTAGGAAATATGATTCTCCACTACCCTGCACCTTGTGTATTCATCTACATCTGCGTGCAAAACACTGTCAAATCAGAATCTCTGCTGGCAATATCTTTGTACACCCACTTTGCACAGGTGCAAATAACTACCTCAGCTATGAGGCAGAGGAGAATCAAGATCCCATGTTTCCTGAGTGCATCTTTGAGGGACAGGAAACGGACAGCATTGAGCAACAACCCAGAGACCCAAAATCGAAAGGCGCATTGCTTCCGGGGTTGGGGTGATGAATGATCACAGCAAAGAAATCTGTTGAAGCAAGAGGAAATCTGTCTTGTTAGGTTCCTTACAAATAAATGCTTGCAAGTTTTGCACCTATAATCTTCTCTTCGTATTATTCTTTTACCATTGATATAGGAAATTGAAGCATGCTTACACTCAAGTCCTCTGACAAAAAATGTTACACATGAAAGAACTAAGCCTGAGAGAAAAAGAACCTCAGATTAAAAAAAACAACTATTTTTTAAAACGACAAAGTCAGTGTTTGTTGTGTGAAAACTGGAATGAACTTGGTTTTATACTTCCGTATGCAGAATAGATATAGTCTTCTTAGGTAACGTCGTTGGGCTGTTTGCTTGTTTTTTTACTTCATGCAACTTCCCTTTTTGTTCTGAGCTTCCGAGTACCACTTAGAGAGTCTTCTTCCAAAGCTACTATTCAAGCTTCTCTGAGTAGGCTAGTATAGGGTGTTTTTGCCTCTTCTTACTCCTGGATCAGTGATATTGTATCTGAGGGCATGTCTACACTACAAACTTAAGTCAACCTATGTTAGGTCAATTTACAGCCACCACAGTAATGACTGCAGTGGTTCACGCTTACACTACCCTCCTTCTGTGGGTGATGTGTGTCCTCACCAGGAGCGCTTCCACCAACTTAGGGAGGCAGGGGGGCTGACAGCCTGGGCTCTCAGCTCTGGGCGCAACTCCCCACCAGGAGCCCACCTGACCCCTGGGCTCCCCGCTGGGAGCACAGCTGCCCCTGGGTTCTCAGCTCCATGTTTCTCTCCGGGAGCATGGGAGCTGCCCCGCGCAGCGGGGCTCACAGCTAGGAGTGAGGAACCAGGCAGGCACAGCCTGGATCGGAGTGGGGAACCCAGGCAGCAGCCTGGCTGGGAGTGGGGAGCTGGGAACCTGGTGAGCAGCCAGGCTCTAGCTGGAGTCCCAAACCACCCCAGGCTGACAGCCCTAGCAGTGAGCAGCTTTCTTGTCACATTTACAGATGGAGAAACTGAGGCACAGGGAGGGGAAGTGACTTGCCTGAGGTCACCCAGGACGCTGGGGGCAGAGCTGAGAGTTGATCCCAGGTGTCCTGAACCAATCCATTCTGCCTGGTAGGAAGGAATGCTGACTGTTACCACTAGGATCGACAGAGTTTTAGCTGTTTCATCTTACGTAACTGGGCTGCAAGGGACAAGCCTTTACACAGAAAAGTCATGCTCTCTAGGAACGGTCCTCAGAGAGAAATTTTGCGGCATACTGACTTCAGTTCATCAGGCTGGAATTTGTAGTGACTTGCCGGCAGAGGAATCTAAATCCACAGCCAGATGAATGGGAGATGAACACCAATTCAGGATTAGAAAAGTGATTTAAATATTGTAACCCTTTAATGTACACTGTGTTGCTTTCTTTCTATTCCCCAGTCTCTCCCATTTACTGGCTCTATTCATGGCAGTCTTCGTGATGGCTTGATGGTTATCATCAGTGGAACTGTTCTTCCTCCATGTGACAGGTGTGTGCTTGTAGGTATACAGCTGCTCCACTCCTGTGCCTAAAATGAACTGTTGAGAATAATGGAATGTTTCTACTCCCTGGATATGACCAGGAAGAGGTCATGAGGTTAGCTCTAGTGACTCAGAGGGATTTATCTGTGCTAAAGTTTCCCCCATTCCCAGAAATACTGATCCAGTTCTTATCTGTTGACACAGAGTGGTTCCGATATGGCTTTGAGAGCGTGCCGAAATCATGTATGAAAAGATGGTGAACTGTGCATTGCTGATAGCTCAGAGATCCAAATTCGAAAGCGTTTTGAGTTCCTGGATCAGGCCATCAGAGTCTATATGTGTCATAGAATTGATATTCTCGTCTCGTTGGTGTCCAGAGATATAAAGACTTTAGGCACAAATACTGTAGGTGAATGTGTATCCATTACTGGATTTAGACATACAACTAACATCACTGCAGTACGGTACCCCCTCTGCTGACCATCTTTATTGCATACAGAATATAATCCCCGATTCAGTAAAGCACCTGCTAAACCTTAAACACATGAGTAATCACATCTCTGTTCAGAAGAATATTTGAGATGAAGTACTTTCCTGAACTGGGGCTTTAAAAAGGCAAGTTAGAGTTCACATCTTTTGGTATAACATAAACTAGTCACATTACTATTTTTAGGTTCCTTTATAAAAATCGTGTGACCAAAACATCGCTTCGTCTCCTCCATCCTATTCTCCCAATAAGAGCCTGATCCGTCAAGCTGCTATTCTCTTGAGCAATTTTTACTACTTTAAATCAACAGGACTACGCAAAGGGATAGGGTTTGCAAGATCAGGCCTGACATTACTATCATTGATACTAAAGGAAATGCACCTTTGGGAGATGTGCTATCGCAGCAATAAATAGTTCCAATCTTATAATATGCCAATCACGCAGTTACCTCAGAAGGAAGGTCAGTTAAAACAATGGAAATATCTCAAGAGGCTCAGTAGCGTTGAAACATGCATTGTAAATATTCAAGTTGTTGGTTTGAGCCCTGATCCCACAAATATTTACTACCGGGAATAGTCCTAAACATTATGATTAATTCATATTATACAATTCAACATTATAATTAATAAGTTCAGTGGGACTAGTCATGGGAAAAAAATCTCTGCCCAGAAGTAAGTGTTTGGAGGATCATAACCTTAGTTGGTTTTCAGCAGGATGAAATCAGTTAGAACAGGCTTAACTACTAAGTATGAACACCGTGAGGTTTTTGTTGTTTGTTTTCACAGTAGAATAGACTGTGATCCTAAATTACTATGTTGCTTTAGACTTTCCACGCAGAAATGTTGTAATGACAGAAGAGACATCTTTGAGAGGGAGCAGAGGCTAGTCCTCTAGAAAGACTATTTTGGATACAAGTGAGAGCACACTAGATTTCTTAACTATGCTCAGTTTAGTTCATCTTTGTACGTTTTTCCTTCACAGGTTCCAGATAGACTTTCAGTGTGGATCCTGCCCAATTCCTCAAGCTGATATTGCTTTTCATTTTAACCCACGATTCGAAGAAGGTGGATATGTGGTTTGCAATACTTTTGAAAGACAGACTTGGGGAAGAGAGGAGAGGAAATATGAAATGCCTTTTTTTAAAGGTCACCCCTTTGAGATTCGGGTTTTGGTAAAACCCGACTCGTTCCTGGTAATTTTTTTAATACTGTATTTTACTTGCAAATTATTTTTAAAATGGCTATTCTGCTGAATCAAGGAACATTCTCACATGTAAAGAGTTATATTAAAACAATTCTCTTTTAAAGGGAATCTTTAATGGAAGTCTTTCCATTTATTGGAATGGGAATGGACTAAAACGCTGTGCTTACTTTTGCATTTTAGGCCCTGATGCTGAAAACACACGTGTCCATGTTTAATTTTACACAGGTGAGAAGACCCATTGACTTTAATGAGACTGCTCAGATGTGTAAAGCTAAGCATGGGCATATGTGTTTACAGGACTGTGGCCTTCATCCATTTAGACAATTGAAAGACTAGTCAGTTTTGCCTGAGTTCTTCGTCAGTTTCTAGTGAATTTCACTTTTGGGTTCCCAGGTACTAGCACAGTGCTGCAGTGTTTTGGTTGCAAAAGCTGCAGGGAAATGTTGGTTTATTTTGAATTCTTTCTTGATTTTTGTAAAACTTCATAGAAATATTTCTATTGTTCTGAGGTTTTGTAATTTTTTTTTTAAAACAAACCTTACATTTTCTTGTGGGCACGAGACATTATCCTTTATCCCAAAAGAATAACTTCTGATTTTTACACATGGCAGGTTATTGTAAATGGAAAGCACTTTGTGGAGTACAAGCACCGGATTCCACTTTCCAAAGTGAACAACCTTAGTGTGTCTGGGGGTGTGGAAGTGGCAATCATCAGCTTCCAAGATGCTACTGTAAGTGCCGATTGCATGTATTATTGTGTTTCAGAACCACGAGGTGAACTGGAGAGACTCTAGTATTTGCAGATTTGGGGCATGATCCAGTGAGAATCTGAGTATATCCTATGGGTTTCTGAATATCTCAGACGGGTCTTGTCCCCACTAGTGCTCCCAGTGGTGGAGCTTTACCAGTGTTCGACTAACCATGGGAAAAAAAAACAAGCGTGGACAGAGTGCAGGTATTTTTTTATTGCCGTGTCATGCTCCAAGATGATAGAATGATAAAAAGCCAATGCTTGTCTGTGCTAGTGCTTCCAATTTTGCTGCCATCAATGAAACTGTAACTAAGCTAAACCAACAGTGGAAAAATTGCCAGCAAACTCAGTGAGCTCTGAGCTCAGTGTGGGATGAGGATGTTCAGATCCTTTCAGGAATCATTGGACCCATGGTCCTTAAACCCAATATTTTACTTGTAAAAAAAAAACCAAAACCTCTACTGTATTCCCGTATTTACTGAACTGGAGGCAAGCCTTTCAGGGAAATAGTAATGAGCCTTCAGCCAGACCACCTTGTGTTATAAACCTATTAAATACGAAAAGTCGGGGGACTGGATTGGAGACCTACAAGGAACTGGTAGGTGCCTACAAAGAACAAGTGGTGTCACTGATTCTCATTCTCTCTGAGTCAGTAGTAGACCAATGCCTCAGCAGGGCGTTAGAAGAGGCTTCATTGTTTCGTGTATTTTTAAGGCCAGAAGGGACCATCAGATCATCCAGTCTGACCTTCTGAATATCACAGGCCATTACTTTTTACCCAGGACCTCTGTGTGAAGTACAAAGACTTTAGTTAGACCATACCATTTTAGTCCTCTGGAAACTAAAATGTGTGTCATGGAAGACACCAAACTGCCTGTAGTAAAGTGGTCATTAAGGGGTTAATGGGGTTTATTCAGAGCAGTGGTTTTCAGCCAGGGGTACACGTACCCCTGGGGGTACGCAGGGATCTTCCCGGGGGCACCATCAACTCATCAAATATTTGCCTGGTTTTACAACAGGCTACGTAAAAAGCACCAGCGAAGTCAGTACAAACAAAAATTTCATACAGACAATGGCTTGTTTATACTGCTCTGAATACTGAAATGTAAGTACTATATTTATATTTCAGTTGACGTATTTTATGATTATATGGTCAAAATGAGAAAGTCAGCCATTTTTCAGTAATAGTGTTGTGTGACATGTTTGTATTTGTATGTCTGATTTTGTAAGCAAATAGGTTTTAAGTGAGGTGAAACTTGGGGGTACACAAGACAAATCAGACTCCTGAAAGGGATACAGTAGTCTGGAAAGATTGAGAGCCACTGGCTCAGAGTATGATGGTTTGAGCCATGCTCCACCCTGACTTCATTTCCTGTTTAATTAGTGTGTGTTTTTCACCCCCTCCCCCCGTCTGTATATAGTTGAGTAAAGCAGCAAGTTCCCAGCCTGCAGTACTGTAAGCAAAGTGTGTTTCTTGTGCCCTGAATGGTCCCTTTACAAAACTGTCACCAGTGCCCGAGGCCCTTGCAATGACAGGGAATTATTTGGTGAGGTATGCCTAGATGATCTCAGCAGGTGAGCTACACTCTGTGGTGCAGGGGAAGGCAAAAGAAACCCCAGGGTCCCAGCCAATCTGTTCTGGGGGGAAATTCCTTCTCAACCCCAGCTCTAACAATCAGTCTGACCTGGGTAGGTGAGCAAGAGACAGCAGCCAGGCATTTATAAACGCTGGGATGCTGCAGGGACTGTCTTTCAAATCAGATGTGAAACCTCAGTGCTGACCTGTTCTCTGTGTTAAAGATCCTGGCTCTTCTTGCAAAAGTTAGGGGTGTGAACCCTCCTTTCCTGTCCAGATTCCAATGTAGGTAAATTAATTCTTCCTGCGGGAGTTCTCTCTGCAGTTTCGGTTGGACACAATATACCTTCTTTGTATCCTCTGCCGTTTTACAGTGTGGCAGTGCTCGGATAAACTGCAGCCATAGGTGTGCTGGTAATTGAGTGCGGGGTGAAGTAATCTGAGGATTGTGTTGTGAAGCTTAATTAGTTAATGTTCCTAAAGTACTGTGAGATCCTTGGATCTGTGCAGTTCCCTAGAGAAGTATGAAGTGTTAGGAATAATATCAGTTTCTTGCAGAGATGTACTTACAACTAAGGGCATGGCTCCACTTGCAAGTTACAGCGCATTAAAGCAGCCCAGTGCGCTCTAACTCACAACGCGTCCACACTGGCAAGGCACGTAGAGCGCTCTGACTCCATGGCTATGGCGCTGCTCGTGCTCCACCTCAGCGAGTGGAATAACGCTTGCTGCGCCCCCGCTGGAGCGTCACGGCGCCAGTGTGGACACCCTGGTCTGTTAATGCGCTGTGATCGGCCTCCAGACGTGTCCCACGATGCCTGTTCTAGCCACTCCGGTCATCACTTTGAACTCTACTGCCCTGCCCTCAGGTGACCAACCGTCAGACCTGCCCTTTAAATTCTCTGGGAATTTTGAAAATCCCCTTCCTGTTTGCTCAGCCAGGAGTGGCGTGCTCTCAGCGAATCTTTCCAGGTGACCATGCCTCCACGCGCCAGGCGATCCCCAGTATGGAGCAATGGCGAGGTGCTGGACCTCATCAGTGTTTGGGGTGAGGAAGCTGTCCAGTCTCAGCTGCGCTCCAGCTGTAGGAATTACGATACCTTCGGGCAGATATCAAGGGACATGCTGGAAAGGGGCCATGACCGGGATGCACTGCAGTGCAGGGTTAAAGTGAAGGAGCTGCGGAATGCCACCGCAAAGCCCGAGAGGCAAACCGCCGCTCCGGTGCTGCCCCTGCGACCTGCCGTTTTCACAAAGAGCTGGACGCAATACTTGGGGGCGACCCCACCTCCATGCCGAGTACCACCATGGACACTTCAGAGCCCAGTTCAACGAGGCGGGAAGAGGAGGAGGAGCAAAGCAGGAGTGAGGGTGCTGAGGTGGAGGAAGACCCCCCGGCATCCGTAGATGCATGCAACCAGGAGCTGTTCTCAAGCCAGGAGGAAGGTAGCCAGTCGCGGCGGCCAGTGCTTGGAGAAGGACAAACACCAGAGGAGATTCCCAGTAAGCGGCTTTTATTTTGGGAAGGAAGTTGTTCGGTGCGGGCTCTTGGGGCAAGGAGGGTTAGGGCCGCATGCATGCCTAGATGCAGAATAGGGCGTTGAGGTGCTCTCTCACATTGCAGTAATTGGCCTCAGTGATCTCTTCAAAGTTCTCATCCAGAACTTGGGCAATGCGCTTGCACAGTTTTGTTTCTTTTCAATAAATGCATTTTCTTTTCATTAAATGGATTTTTTTTGCTTTGAAAACATTCTTTATTATTGCATAACGTGAAAGATACCTTAGCCCAGGAAAGCAACAGGCACTGCAAGTCAGTGTATCATGCGTAGCAAACACAGATTCTACTAACATTGGAACCACCACCTTTCACTCCCGTGCAGGGCACCAGACATTACTGGTGGCTCTCAGCCTCAAACTGTTCCCTCAAGGCATCCCTAATCCTTGCAGCCCCACGCTGGGCCCCTCTAATAGCCCTGCTCTCTGGCTGTTCGAATTCAGCCTCCAGGTGTTGAACTTCCTAGTTTCATGCCTGAGTGAATTGTTCACCCTTCCCTTCACAAATGTTACGGAGGGTACAGCACGCGGATATAACCGCAGGGATGCTGTCATCAGCCAGGTCCAGCTTCCCATACAGAGAGCGTTAGTGGCCCTTTAAACAGCCAAAAGCACACTCCACAGTCATTTTGCACCGGCTTAGCCTGTTGTTGAACCGCTCCTTGCTGCTGTCAGGGCTCCCTGTGTAGGGTTTCATAGGCCATGGCAATAAAGGGTAAGCGGGGTCTCCAAGGATCACAATGGGCATTTCGACTTCCCCTACGGTGATCTTCTGGTCTGGGAAAAAAGTCCCGACTTGCAGCTTCCTGAACAGGCCAGTGTTCCGAAAGACGCGTGCGTCATGCATCTTTCTGGGCCAGCCTGCGTTAATGTCAATGAAATGCCCACGGTGGTCCACCAGCGCCTGGAGAACCATAGAGAAATACCCCTTCCGATTAATGTACTCAGAGGCTAGGTGGGCTGGTGCCAGAATTGGAATATGCGTCCCATCTATCGCCCCTCCGCAGTTAGGGAAACCCATTTGTGCAAAGCCAGCCACAATGTCATGCACGTTACCCGGAGTCACGGCTCTGCTGAGCAGGATGCGATTAATGGCCCTGCAAACTTGCATCAACACGATTCCAACGGTCGACTTCCCCACTCCAAACTGGTTAGCGACCGATCGGTAGCTGTCTGGAGTTGCCAGCTTCCAGATTGCAATAGCCACCCGCTTCTCCACCGTCAGGGCAGCTCTCAATCTCGTGTCCTTGCACTGTGGGGTGGGGGCGAGCTCAGCACACAGTCCCATAAAAGTGGCTTTCCTCATCCGAAAGTTCTGCAGCCACTGCTCGTCATCCCAGATGTGCATGACGATGTGATCCCACCCTTCAGGGCTTGTTTCCCGAGCCCACAAGCACCATTCCACGGTGGTGAGCATGTCCGTGAACGCCACAAGCAATCTCGTGTCGTATGCGTTACTCGCATCGATATCATCGTCGGAGTCCTCACCGTCACTTTGGATCGTAAGGAGGAACTCGACTGCCAAACGTGATGTGCTGGCGAGACTCATGAGCACACTCCTCAGCAGTTCGGGCTCCATTCCCGCAGACCGAAAGGGAAGACAGAGCGCGCAGTACAAAAAACATTGAAAGATGGCACCAATTGTGGATGGAAGCAGAGGGATTGCTGTGATGCGAACCGATGCATCACCGGGCGTTGGAACAGGACCCAGAATGCCCCACACTCTCTGCACCCTTCCCACAAGCTACAGCGCCAGAATGGGAAGA
The DNA here is from genome assembly GCF_015237465.2 of Chelonia mydas. Taxonomy (NCBI): domain Eukaryota; kingdom Metazoa; phylum Chordata; order Testudines; family Cheloniidae; genus Chelonia; species Chelonia mydas. The sequence continues at coordinate 9,536,068 of NC_051257.2, forward strand.
GGGGCTCTGTGGGATAGCTGCCAACAATGCACCGCTCCCAATGCCGCTGCGAGTGCCGCAAATGTGGACATGTCCGTGTGCTTGCAGCTGTCAGTATGGACAGACTGCCGCGCTTTCCCTACTGCGCTCCACGAAGGTTGGTTTAACTCAAAGCACTCTACATTTGCAAGTGTAGCCATGCTCAAAGGGTATCTCTGGGAGAATTGCCCAGTTTTTTTTATTTGTATAACAGCTGCGGTGTTTACTGTTTTCTGGGGGGAGGGAGGGAAATATAAATGACTTCAGAGAATAAAAAAAAACCCTCTAGATTCTAGTAATTAAGAAACCTGCTTTTATAATAAGATTTTCCATGCTGAGAGCAAAATATAACAGTGCACAATGACACAAATATTTCATAATCTGGTATATGACATTTATTTAATCCTTCACAAAGATCTCTGGAATAGTTAGTATTTAATATACAGCGATTGTCTCATTGAATCAAATTTTACAGGTGCATTTGAGCATTCTTAATTTGTAACCTAATTGAAAAACTAAAGCCACCTATTGTTTTCCCATATTATGATTCCTGTTTCTTTGCAATAATCCTACTGTTGTGTATAGATTCCCGCCCTCTCCCCCACTGATGTTTGAGCAAAAGGGAAGGGGCAGTGTCTTCTCACTGCTTTGCTGGTGAATTAGACATTGGGCTGAATTAAGTACCACAGGAACTGTGTGTAATTCCCATGAACTTCAATGGATGCTAAATTTTCCATACTCCAGGGCTGACTTTGGCTCATGGTCTTTAATTTCTTTGCCCACTGATTCTCCATTGCAGATCCTGGTTTACTTTTGATGCATTGGGCAAGGAATTCACCTGAGGATTCAGGGAAACAGTGCAGGATGCTAAGATCTGGTTCAAATCTAGTTTTTTAACTCATGGTTGAAATAATTTTGATTGTGCAATCTAGTCCTAGTGAACACTGGGGCTACCTAACAGAACTAGCTCATTATTTGACACACACTGAAGAGTCTAGCAATGGATTAAAAGGACTATCACAGGAATACTGAGGAAACTCTCATGGTATTTACCCCTACGCCTGTCTGCTTCCAGTGCTGTCACCATTCGTTTGGAATAATAACTGCTGGAAAATTCATGACCATATATGTGTAAAATACAATTTTTTAAAAAAGAATAATCCATTTAAACAGCAATATTTAGGGGAAGAAGAGCAGGATTGAGAATGCAATTCCAGCATGGTCACTGGGAGGGTGCATGTCATCACTACTGTGGAAATCTGTTGCTTAGAGTGTCTAAATATGTCCAACATATCTTACCCTAACAATCTGTCTAGTTCACTGTATTGCAGGAAATGTAACTGTTTCTGCATCAGTACCTTTAATAGTAAATACTCATGGTCTGATGAGAAGGCAATTGCGTATCAAGTTTGTGGAAGAGTGTGTACCCAGGTCTCCTGGAATCACTAGACCACATTACTTCTGTCAGCTGATTTTGCCATTCAGACAGGACTGTTAATTCAAGCCTTTTGGACTAACTTTTTCTTTTTCATAACATTTAGCCCCCAGGTGCTTGGTGTCCTAGATCAGCTGGCATCGTAAGTGTTTACTCTAACTTTCTTTGTGCGCTTTATTCCTTTTGTTGGCTTGTATGAACCAAAGTTGGAAAACAGAGCAACTCTGACAAGCTCTATTTATTTCTTCACCCCACGAAAAATCAGAAGGAAGAATAGGATTCTGAATATTTTAATCAGAAAGAAACATATTGTCAGAGCACGCAAAGACAATAATGGCAATATGTGAAAAGAGAGAAAAAAATATCACAGTCTGGGCTTTCTTCATGACTTTTTCAGGGCTAATTTGTACGTTCACGACGATTCACCTGTTTTCTGTGTTACTAGTGCCTCCTAGTGGCTATTCTTTTATTTGTTAAGTACCAAGATTGTCTTTCGCTTTTCAGACCAATGCAGTTTTCCCACCTACACAGTTCGCTCCTGGATCGACATATAGTGTGAGTTTAAGTGATGCTGAATTCATTTGTATTAATTGAAGGGAAAATTTTCTGCTTGATTCAATGGGCTAAATAGAGTTCTCTTTTACACCATGTAAGTAGAAAATAATTAAATTTGCTTGACTAGTGTTAGTTTGGATTTTATTACATCAATGTAATGGAGAGCAGAACATAGCCCAGCCCCAATATTCCAGGTCTGTTAAGGCAAGCTTAGCAAGAACTAAAGCAGCCAACTTTTGTCTGCAATATTAAGAGTCCAGACTGGTGCTTTTGGATGGATAGTAATGTGAAATGATTGTCTTGGGGTCCAATCCTGTGAGGTGCTGAGGACCCTCAACTTCCTTTGCTGTCAAGGAGAGTAGAATTAGACCAATGTTTAGTGCTTTTGAGAATCCCATCCTTTTCTTTGTTGTGTGTAGCTTCTGAATACTCTGCTCTCAGAATTCAGTGACGTTGCCTGGGTGTCACTAAGAACAGAATTTGTCTCGTTGGCTTTACTTTAGGCAGCACAGATAGAAAGCTTTTATTAATCAAATGTCTAAATAGGGATCTTGCGATATCCCCTTTCAAAATTGTCATTGGAACCTCCTTCCTCTCCCACTTTGAAAACCCTGGTGTGGTTTACAGACTTTTAAAATCAATACACAGAAGTAAAGCATAGTTAAAAGAACGAGTGGGTTACATTTAAGAATTGGAAGCATAGCTCTCATGGCATTTGTAAGCACACTTTTGTTTTAACTCTGCCTGCTTATCAAGGCTGACTATTCAGATGTGTGAGATCTTTTCTCTTTTCCTTTCTGTTTGTCGTCAAATCCTGCTTTCCCACCTGGACCGTACCAGCCGCAAACTTATGTAAGTCTTTATAACATTATTTTGTGGTGGTTGTCACTGGGGAGGTGGGTACTTTTTAAATCTGAAGTGCTGAAAGATCAGGTGAAAAAGAATTCTGGCTGAGAATGTGATTTCGGAGAGCCGAAAGAGGGTCAGGAGAAGTGACTTCTCTGAATTGTCACATTGGGAAAGAATAATGCCCACTGGGTTATCCAACAGTCGAAAGGTTAGTCTACAGAGCCCCTTTCTTACGGAAAGGTTCCATAGACCTGCGCTGGTGAGCCTGCATGCCTTGATTGCTACCTGGCATTCCAGTGGGGGGGAGGGATTGAGTTAAATAAAACTAAAGGCGAACATTAAAAGTATAGTAGTGACCTCAGTGTGGTCTGGTGGGTCTCAGAGTCAGGTCACAAAAACTGGTGCAGATGGATGGTCTCATTAGAAGAGTGGAAGCCAATGACCGAATGGGCCCTGGAGACCAATCTATTCCCTCACCCCTCCCACCCCCGACACTGAATTTCATCTGCCATTTTGTTGCCCAGTCACCCAGTTCTGTGAGATCCTTTTGTAGCTCTTCACAGTCTGCCTGGGCCTTAACTATCTTGAGTAGTTTTGTATCATCTGCAAATTTTGCCACCTTCCTGTTTACTCCTTTTTCCAGATCATTTATGAATCTGTTGAATAGGACTGGGCCCAGCCCGCTTCCCAGCCCTGTTGGACAAACACACGCTAGCTCTGCTTAAGCTAGTGCTCTATTCACAGCGACACGTACCCAGGGGGTCAGGCCGGCTTGAACTCAGCTCACCTGAGCCACCCTGCATACTGCTGCAGCCACACTCCCAGTTTTAGCTCACTAGACCAAACAGAACTAGTGTACGTTTGTCTGCCTGTGCTGGAAAGCACTCCCCGCTGCAGTACAGACAGACCCCGCGAGTCAGAAGCTTGATACATTCAGTATTGCTTACCCTACAGTGCAGGGCAATGCCTAATGTATTGCAAGATTACTTGTGCTCCTTACAGGCGACAGACTCAACCTCTAAATGGACCTGAAACACCCTGACACTTCTGTTTCAGGATCCGTCTGACTTCCTTTGTCATTTGTTTTTAACCGATGTGCATTTATTAGACTCCCCCTGGTGGGTGAAAATAAAAAGGAAGCTGCCAAGGCTGATTCTGGCACTTTGAGTGCAGAAGGTGGGGGCCTGCCAGAACTTTAAAATGAATACTGGCCCCTCCCGGCTGGGATTAAACTCCCAAGGTTCCATCTTGTCTCTGACCTTGGCTTGGTAAATGCTGCCACCACCCAAATGCAAACCCCTTTGAGAGCCCAGGAAGGCGCACTTGGGAATTCCTTCCTGTGGGTATCCTCAAAGCCCTTTCAGGTACCCCCCTCTCCGGGGAAGAGCTGAGAAACAAAAACAAAGAAATCAGCTGTTGCCACCAGCTAACTAAAAACATGTGCAGAAAGCTCTTAAGACCCAAAAATCCAAATCCTGTTTTTAAAAAAAGGTAAATTTTATTAAAAACAAAAAGAAAGAAAATACATCTGGAAACTCAGGCTGCTGTTAGATTTTTGGAAGAGCAATTCCAAAAATTTAGCACCCAAAATAGCTTTCTGGGGGGTCCAGCTTAAAGGTTACAAGCAAAACAAAAGCACCTGGGGTTAGCACAGAGGAATCCACAAGCCATAAAGAAATAACAAGAGATAAACCTAATCGCATCTTCCTAAACATTTCCTGATCTACTTACATATCTGGTTTCAGAGTAACAGCCGTGTTAGTCTGTATTCGCAAACAGAAAAGGAGTACTTGTGGCACCTTAGAGACTAACCAATTTATTTGAGCATAAGCTTTCGTGAGCTGCAGCTCACTTCATATCTGGGTTTTCCAATGAGCAGTTTCTAGGTATGATTCTGATGATTTTTCATACCTGGCTCCACTTCTTACAGCATAACTCCTATCCAGTTTACCTCTCAGCCGAGAGCTAACAACAGACAGACAAAACGGGAGTTTTGTTTCAATTTTAAAAAGTTCTAGGCCTCCTACTGGCCCCTTTGTCCAGGTGCCCACTTACTTCCTTTTTAACCCTTTACAGGTAAAGCAAGTAGAGAACAGCTACTAAGAGGGATTTTATAGCTAACTGGCTGGCTGGGTGTCCATAAAAGGGAGCTAGCCCCTCCCTTCATTTATTACAGAAGCAAATATGTTCTGATTGATATTTTTTAAGCCTGTTTTCCTGTATCTTTCACTAGCCTGTGCCATACCACACTTGGATTCTTGGAGGACTTTATCCATCAAGATCTTTCGTAATAACAGGGACCATTCCTCTTGATGCTGACAGGTAAGTAGCAGAGACAGCCCCATGTCTGCATTGCAGCCACATTTAGACTTCTCTGAAGTTCAGGGAAGATGCAGTTGTCAGTAAGGGTTTTTCCCCCCAGCATACAGTCATGGTTATATTTTAAATAGCTGCAATCCCTCTGCACACAAACACAGCTGCTGTTGACGTGTCCTGGCATCCTTAAGATTTTTCCTTTACAACTGGCTGGTGTTTCTCCCTACATCTTTCCCCCTCAGCCTCAGTGGCTGCGCAACATGCCTGTATGCCTATAACAGCCACTACAAATAGGCCAGTACAGCTGGTGTTTAATTAACAATTTGGGGGATCAACTCCCGTTGACTTCCATGAGAGTGTTTGCATTGACTTCACTGAGAGTCAGTTGAGGTCACTCTTCCTTCCACTGACTTCAGTTGCAGCCAGCTTGTACATCCGAGAGTAAGATTTGGCTCTTGGTTTGCAAATTTTAGCCCTGATGGCAAATTTTGCCTGTAACTGCACCCTAGATTTCAGTGATGCTTAATGGCAGTGCAGGAGTCTGTCTGTGTGGAATCACTTGCTGAGTCGAGGTGTCTGTCAAGACACCTGGCTACAGATGCGGAGAGCTCTTGGAATCTCCTGGCCAGCTAATTCAGTCAGCACACACAGCTGTGACATTTTCACTCTGCAGACGGGAGGAAAGTAGTTCTTCTGAACAAGACAGAGCCTGCTTTTTTAGATCTCATTAGAAATTGTTGTTGCACTGTTAATTAATCCTAGGAATGGGACGTTTCAGTCAAGGCATTTTATTACTGAAAATGACAGTGGTATATGACCAGGAGAGGACTGTACAACTTGAAGGTGCTAGTGTACATTGTATAAAAATGTATTTTCTCTAAAGCTTTTAAACTTTTTGATTAAGCCAAGCTCGTTGTTGAGTTTATCATAATGAATACAATAGTGATGAGTCAAATTGTTGGTCAGAATTTGTAAAGGGGCCTCAGCCAAGCATTTCACTTTGCACCAGCAATTAATTATGAGAATAATGAATTGCAAGCACAGATGGCCACATTTAACTGCCTGACTTGTAGTCACATTCAGGTAGCTGATTACCTGATTCTCAGAGGAGTGGGCTGCTTACAACTTCCATGTCAAGTGAAGGGGAACAGCAGTTGCTCACCATCTTTGAAACTAAGACAGTAGGTGACTTAATGCTCTATAACTGGGGCCAACTATTAACTACTTGAAGCAGCCACAAATTGCAGCGGCAAAATAAAAGGGTGCATATTTTATTTAAGTGGCTTAAATGCATGTACTGTATTATTGTGCTTGATACTCACTTTGCATGTCACACCTTCTAGTTAATCATATTGTGTTCCCCAGTTAAAACTGTAGTGAATGGTGGTGTTTAAAAGTGAGGGGTTTCATGCGTGTGATTTGTCTCCGGTGTGTTTAGATTCCATGTCAATCTGAAATGGGGCAAAGAAATTGCCTTCCATCTAAACCCAAGATTCCCTGAGAAGACCATTGTCCGCAACAGTTTCCTGAACCAGTGCTGGGGGCCAGAGGAACGTGACTTGCCAAGTGGCATGCCTCTCAGCCGTGGGCAGATCTTCACAGTGAGCAAAACCATTTTAAACTAGTCACTCGTTATGCTCATTGACAAGGACATTTTTGCTTTTGGCCTTTGAGGCCTTTACATTCACTTAGGCACATTTAGGACGAGAAATAGCATCTTAAATTGTTAAGTGGTTAGTGGCTCTTGGTTGTCCAATTTGAGAACCTTTAAAGGGGCCTGATTTTTCAGAGGGCAGGTGCTTAGCACTCTCTGAAAATTAGGTCTTTTCAATGTGTCTCAAGCTGACAGCCCCAAAAGCCAAGTACTAAAATCCCTAGGCACTCTTGAAAGTTTAGGTCCGTATTCGTAGTAAGGATAACAGTACAAGGACTATCAGTGCTTGTGCTTCAGGGAATAAGCCAGTGACCAGATAGCATAGAATAGAATTTCCCTCCATTTCGCTGCATGAAGGCTTTAGCATTCATATATATTCCTGCTGGAGGCAGGCTTCCCAGAACGAGCGCTGGTCTGTACTAGGATTGTAAATCCCACTGTAATAACTCCTAGTGTTTGACATTTTCAGAGCTGTGGAGCCCAGTCAGCCCCGTGGGGTAGGTGAGAAAATATCGATAACCCCATGTAATAGATGGGAAATCTTAAACATAGAGGTTAAATGACTTGCCTGCAGACACAGAGCAAACCAGTGAGAGCTGGCATCGGAACTCCAGGGCCCCTGACTCCAGTCCAGCGTTCACTCTACCAGGTCACACTGCCCCTGGTGCTAGAATGATGGCTACTATGGTTTACAAGCGCAACTTTGCAAATGTATTTTTATAAAAGAGGGAGAAATTCATATATTTGATGCTTTCTATATATTTTTCTCCATAGCTATTGCTCATTTCTGAATGCCTGTTTATGGGATTTCTTCACTCTTTTTTTCCTCCCTTGGTTGGCAGATCTGGATTTTATGTGAAGCTCGCTGCTTTATGGTGACTGTGAATGGACACCACCAGTTTGCATACAACCACCGAGTTCCTAACCTGCAGCAGATAGACAAGCTTGAAGTAGAGGGTGATGTTATGCTGACCTATGTTCAGGTTTAAAGATGAAATCCTACATACAATTTATATAACAGAGTCAGCTTCTGTGTACGCCTCCTAAAATTAGCTGTTTACTAGGGAATTTGCTACTGAAACTTAATCAAGAATCTAATTCTTTTTTTTTTTATAACCACTTCAACCTAACTAGCAACCCTGCTATTTCTAGACGAACCCACGCTTTTTGTATAAGCTTTTTATATGCTAGAACTTTACTTCTGTTCAGATCATATTGTTCATTTTTTTAAGCCTTTTTACTACGATAATACTTAGATTCCTTAATTTTGTAAGTGAATAATCAGGGATCTGTGCATTAAACTTAATACTAAAACATTTGGAGAAAATGTGTTAGTTTTTTTAATGAGTTCTGAAGAAACCATTCAAACTTAAGGTTGTGTATTATCTTGATGGATAAAGATTCTGTCTACATTGCAAGTTACTGTGGGGAAAGCCAGGGTCTGCATCTACAGCTCACCAGCTTGCTGCACATTAAAGTCCCTCAACTTTCCCTGTGCTGTAGCAGAATTCACATGGGACATTACTGAGCAGCAAAGTGGTACGCTGTAGACTCTCACCTGGCTTGCCCTGTAGTAACTTGCCAGGTAAGTAGGAAAAAGCCCAGGGAAACAGCAGCAAGGGGTAAGACTGTGCAGACCTTCATTGCTTGTTAGAGGATCCCCGGGCTGGAACCCAGTGTGAAGGGTGGGTCTGGGTTTCCCTACCAGACACTGGGAAATGGCGTAGGGTGTTGCAGATACCAGCTGGACAGCCCCTGTCGTAGATCAGAACAGCTGAGTTATGGTGTTGGGCTGTGATTCAAAGATTAAGGACGGAAGGGACCTTGTGCTCATCTAGTCCAGCAGTTCTGAAACTTCATTACACCGCAATCCCTTTCTGGCAACAAAAACTAAAACATGACCTGAGGGGGAGGGACAGGGAGCGAGCCTGAGCCCTGCTGCCCCAGGATGAAGCCCTCGGGCTTTGGCATCACCTCCCAGTGGCAGCACTTGGGTTTTGGCTTCAGCCCTCAGCCCCAGCAAGTCTAACGCTGACCCTGGCAACCCCATTAAAATGGGGTCGTGACCCACAGTCTGAGAACCGTTGATCTAGTCTGATTTCCTGCGTAACACAGCCCGTACAATTTCATCATGTTATTCCTGCATCTAGCTCAGTGACTTGTGGTTGAATTAAAGCATATTTTCCAGAAAGAAAGCCAGACTTGATTTAAAAACTCCATGCCACGCAGTGTCCACCTCACCCAGGACTGGAGCGGTTCAAGGGGCGAGGCAGGCCAATTAACTGCCCAGGCTGCACCTGAAGTGGACAGGGAGCAGACCACTAACTGGAAGTGGGTTTAGCTGGGCAGGATCAGGAGGGACCTGTAGAAAGCCCAGGAACTGTGAGCAGCTGCAAGAGGCTGCAAGGCAGTAGGCTACAGTCACTCCCTGGCCAAAGGGAGGTGTGTTGGGAGCGTGTGACAAGTAGTGGGGGGAAGTGGCCACCATACGGGGGTGGTTAAGAGATTGTGGTGCACTGCAAAGAACTGCATTAGACAGTCATCTCTGATACAAGGGAGTGTGGTGAGCCATAGCAAAAAAACAAATGAAGGTGAAAAAGACAATGGAGCTGCAGTACGTGGAAGCCTTTTTTGCTGAGGGCACTTATAACTTCCCAGGCTGCACTCCAGAGTTACCGTCCCGGCAGAAGGGGACTGACAATCAGCAGGGATGGATCTAGACCCTGCTGAGGCAAGTGCTGGAGAACCAACAGACAGTGAGAGGCACATGGGTACCCGCAAACCTCTTTGACACGGCTAACTGAACAGCAGCTGTATTTATTAGTTTCTTCCCTCAGGAGCTTACATAGAGACTGCAGGGAGTGAGATAAGAAGAGAGGCACCAGCACCAGGAGGCTGTGGGCCTGGCCAAAGCGGTGTTATGTCTGTGAATGTAGGGGACACCTAAACAGAGAGTGCCCCATCTATACAGGCAGGAAAACGAGAAAGCCAAAAACGTCTAACGTGGGGGGAGAACCTGAAGGGGAGGGGCCTGTTTCGCCTGTGGTCAGAAGGGGATGCCCATTTCTGAGTTGTGAGGGGAAGGCTAGCCCAAGAGGGGGCTAGACAAGAGAAGGCGGAAGAATGGCCTACTCCCAAGAAAAGGCCAAGGATTTGTTTTAGGTGCCATGAGATTAGCCATAAAAAGAGGCACTGGCCTCTTAAGAAAGGGCGATGTAGCAAAGGGGAAGGCAGGGACCCCAGTGAAACAGGAAATAAGGAGGTGGTGTCTGGAGACCAGCACATGCCAGAGACCGTCAGGATAGACATAGCAGCAATGACCGTGGACCTTGCATGTGGTTATCCCACACACCCGGCAGGGGGTAGTAGGGAGGTAACAGATAAGATGATTGGGAGGGAGAGGGCCCAGACAGGCATAGGAACTGCTCCACACGGAAGTGGAGCAAGCTCTGGTGAGAATTCGGACCCTGAGTGAAAGGGCGGTGGGGGATCCTGTGGGGCAAGTGAAGGAGCTCCAGGGGAAGCTAGCGGCGGCAAAACAACCCCTGCAAATAGCTGAAGGAGACCTGGAGTTTCAAAAGGAAAAGTTGAGGGATGCCATGGAGGGTCAGTACAATTTGTGTCTCCTGGTGGAGGAAGCAGAACAAGAGAGGGATGGGCTGTGGGTACGGCAGAGGCAGGGCAGGAGGCATCCACACCCCTGAGAGGGAGGGTATGTGATGGGGTGTCCACCCCACATAGGACTGGAAGGGTTAAAGTGGTGAGACAAGCCAATTAACTACCCAGGCTGCACTTGAAGAAGGAGACCAGGAGCAGGCCACTGATTGGAAATGGGCTCAGCTGCGTGGGAAAAGGAGGGGCCTGTAGAAAGCCCAGGAGCTGTGAGCAGCAAGAGGCTGTAAGGAAGTAGACTACAGTTACTCTGAGCAGAGGGAGTTTGGGTTGGCAAACCCAGCAAGAGAGGGCAGCTAGGTAAGTGGGAAAAAGCCCAGGGAAAGAGCAGCAAGGGGTGGGACTGTGCAGACCTTTGTTGCTTGTTAGAGGATGCCTGGGCTGGAACCCAGTGTAGAGGGTGGGCCTGGGTTCCTCCACCAGGCACTGGGAAATGATATAGGGTGTTGCAGATGGTCTGGAAGGACTTTGATTTCCCTGGAAGGGGAGGACCAGAGGACCAAGCCATGAACAGGAAGCTGCAGCTTCAGGAGTTAAAGGGGCCACAGAGTGAAAGAGACAACACGCAGAGACCCCACCAAAGGAGGGCAGTGCCTTGCAAGAGCTAATCCCCAGAGCTGACAGCAGGTGACACCCCATATGGTAAATGGACCCTATAACACTCTGAGTGATGGAGAATTTAATATCCCTTGGTAATCTGTTCCAATGGCTAATTATCATCACTGCTTAAAAAATGTGTATCTTAATTCCAGTTTGAACTTTGCTTACTCCAGCTCCCAGCCACTGGATTTTGTTATACTGGATTAAAGAGCCACTAATTAGGGCTGGGGACTTTAGAAGATTAGGGTTGGCAGAGACTTCAGGAGGTCATCTAGTCCAATCTCCTCCTCAAAGCAGGACCAATCCCAACTAAATCATCCCCGCCAGGGCTTTGTCAAGCCGGGCCTTAAAAACCTTGAAAGAAGCAGATTCCACCACCTCCCTAGGTAACCCATTCCAGTGCTTCACCACCCTCCTAGTGAAAGTGTTTCCTAATATACATCCTAGACCTCCCCTACTGCTACTTGAGACCATTGCTTCTTGGAGCGGCTGGTGTTACTAACATCTCAAAGTACTAGGAGGTTTGTAAAACGTAGTTCAGTTTAGAAATATTTTTCCTGTAGTTTACAAAGCTCTTTTCCATCTTCAAGGCTGAGTGAAGTTTAAAAGCCTATTTCTGGCTGAGGGTAGCTTTCCCTCAGGTATCAGGGATATGTATAAGTACTCTCCACTATTCAGCTTGCCCAAGCAGTGTATAATAATTATATGCCAGTACTTTTTTTTTCTTTAATTGAAATTGTTCTCACCCATCTCCTGTCTTTTTTTTTTTTTTCTGCTGTCTCCATTAAAGGAACACAAACTCAACTGTGTTTGAATCAAACATTCGAATCCATGATGCTCCAGTGGATTAAAAATTATATACACCAGGTTTACCTATGCCAGATTGTAATGCGGGACGGGAAAATAGTAACCTCATAATTCCATATTATTACAAATTGTGTTGTGGTAGTGGCCAGAGGTCCCGGTCACAATCAGGGGTCCTTGTGTTAGGTGCTGTACGAACACATAGGAACCCACAATCCTTGCTCCAAGGATTTTACAATTGAAAGTGCTTGATCCAAGCTCCTTCAAGCCAAGAGAGAAACTCCCATTGATTTCAGTTGGCTTTGGATCAGACCTAAGCTTGGGGCTGTGATCCACAAGATGCTAAGCACCCTGGCCCTGATGCACCAAATCATGTACGTGACTTCAATTGGATTAATCACGTACTTAAACTTAAGCACGTTCTTAGGCGCTTTGCTGGATTGGAACCAGAACGTTGAGCACTGTGACGGGGTGAACCAGGCCTCTCCTGCCCCTTGTCAGGTGCCTTGCTGCCTGGGGAAAACCTCTTCCTCCTCCCCATGAAGGTGTCCTGCTGCATCTTGTGGCGCCAAAGGGCGGGCAGCAGGTGGAAGCCAATCAGGGCCCAGCAGCCCAGATAAAAAAGGGCTGGCTGCTTCTACTAGAGACCAGTTCTGGGTGAAGACAGGGCAGGGATGTCTCTCCTTGCCCTAACTCAAGTAACCTGGCCTGGACAGGAATCTAATCTTGACAGTATTTGCCTTGGGTCTCTGAAGGACTAACATTTCTATTATGGGCTTTAACACCCCGGTAGCTAGTTTGAGTTCAGTGTTAACTTGTTTTCTGTAATGCCTGCGCCGAGCTGGCTCCATGAGGTGTCTGGTTCAGGTGACTCCTTGACCAGCGCCTTGTGCAGTGGAGGCTTTAGTACCTTGGTTGTAGTCAGTCATCGAGGCTGTGTGTCTTAAGGTGATGCTCACCTCTCCCATGGAGAGAATTCTGCTTTCTAAAGCAAGCTCATCTCCTGACTATGGAAGTAGGAGGGAGTTCTTATTCTGGCCTGGGGCACTATGAGACATGGCAATCGGATGCTTCATATGGAAAATATATGAAAGCTTGGTCTTAAAGGCCCTATCCTCCTCTGCCTTCGCCCTAAGACTTGTGTTTTTTCCCTGGTGCATGGCTAGCATGAGGGGAGGAGGGTGGGAATTCACAGCTCTATGACATTTAAGTTATAACTAAGACATGTTCCATTTCCTATCTGGCTAAGTAACTATATGGCCCCCATCACTGTAGTATCTGAGCACCTCACAATCGTGGATTTTATCTTCACAACCCTTCTGTCAGGTGAGGCGGTATCCCCTACATTTACAGATGAAGAACTGAGACCGAGCAGGTTAAGGGATTTGCCCCAGGTGACACAGCAAGTTGGTAATTGAACCAGGAACTGAAGCCAGGTTTCTGAGTCCCATGCAGGCCTTAACCCCTAAACTTTCCTTCCTGAACAACTTCAAGTAGAGAAAGGGGGAAAAAATAGTTACATGATGGTCTTTAGTGTATATGAAGGGCGCTGTATATCTGGTTGTATGCATGTGGAAAATCTTGACCAAGATTTTAAGAAGTGGCTAGTGATTTGGGGGGGTACTTTTTTCTTTGGATGGCCAACACAAGACTCTTAGAAGGTGAGAGCTCAGCACTTTCAGAAAGGCAGACTCCTTCTAGGTGTCTCAATGTGGACACCCAAACTCAAGGCTCACTTAAAATCTTGGCTTTGAATTTGAGTAAAGGCTTGGGTTCTGCAAGGTCTTTAAGCACACACGTAACTTTTAGCATCTAAATAGGCCCATTGAGTTTAGAGGGAGTACTTGTGGTTTAGTTATGCACGTGTTTTAGTACCTTGCTGAATGGGGGCTGTAATGAACTCAGTAATTGGACAATATATTGTTTGAATATGTTTAGAGCTTCAAAAGAGATGTTCCATAATGCTGTTGTCTCAAATGAAACTTTGGCTTTTATCCTGCAATATAATAACCATCCATTGACCTTCACATCTGCACTTTCTGTTCCATTTATTCCTGTACTGAAGGCAATTATGTAAGGCTTCAGATCAGTCACCACTGCTGGGACTTCATTTACAGTCAGGACCAGTTGATATAAGGAGCAAATTCACAATGAATTAGAACGGATCACTGCTGCTTCTAATCCCTTCCTGGAATTGCCCTGTTTCCTCTTCCTGTTAATGGGACGTTCCTGGAATGGTGGAACTAAGATGAGGGGGGAAATGTCCCACATTAAAACTGCCTGACTGGCTCCGCAGGGGAAAATCATGGAACCACTGTGCTGAAACAGAAACAAGTGCGCCTCTTAATCTAGTTTAACAAAGGCACAGGAGGGAGAAATTGTTCACGTTCCCATAAGAGGAAGCTGTCAATAGTTTCTCCCACCTGCTGGACATCGACTTCAGTCACAGCACTACCTTGTGCTCTCATGGTGATGTAAACTCCATCATGGAGTTGTTCCAGGGATGTACACTGAATGAGTGGAATATGACACTCTCTAAACTATAGCAGTAAACGTAAGCATTTAAAAAGCAAATCAAAGGATTATGACGTGTTGGTGTAGAATGGTGGTTGACACATACACCCCACCAAGCTGCGAGTAAAGCCTTAAGGTAGAGAGACAAGAAGGGATTCTAGAGAGAGCCCCTTCACCTCCTGAGGGGCATGGAGAAAGGGTTGGGTTCAGGCTGCCCTCCATGTTGTTCGTCTCAGGACAGGGAATATGCCGGAGCTCGGTGGCCTAGTGCCATGTTCTCTGGTTCTTCATGCCCGTGTGACTCAGCTGATGTTTGGGTGGCACTGAGAATGGAATTTGGATTCTGAGGGAGAACTTTGTTGCCTGAAGGTGAGTTCTGCAGGGGGAAAAATGGCCCTGCCCTGCCGCAAAAGTGACTGATAGCCTCCACAGAATAAATGAGGGGGGAGGTCTCCTAAAAAAGACTGAGTGGACAACTTGTGTCCTGCTGGGTGAAGCATTCTGAATTGATACTGATGGTCATGTGTCTCTTTGGTAACCAGCTGGACCCAGTACTTGCCATATACCTTCATTTGTTACTCCTTGTTTGCCCTCTGTCTGATACGCTGTGCCTGAACTGTCGGTCTTCAATCTCTCTCAGCAGCACCAGGCTTTCTGCCCTAGTCATTAAATGTCTCCTGCTGCAGTGTATATGCTAAATGCATGGTTGCTGACTCTCACAATATTTGGTGTGTTTTCATAAAGTCCCAGCTCCTTCAGGCAAGCAGTAACATGAAAAATCTCACTTCAAGCTTTAATTTTTTTTTTCTTTTTTAAGTTTATAGCTCACGGGTTTGGAGAAAGCTTGGAAACGGGGCCCGAAGGTACCCAAGAGGGTTAAAAACCAGAAGGCAAAAAAGATGGTTTTTTTTTTTTTTAAACCGTGTTGTGGTGGTTTTTAGAAGACAGTCTCGTGATTTTTGGAGCCTGGCACATGCTGTTTTGAAAAAAGTTTGGGGTTCGCAATACCACGAATGTTCTAACCGTGGGTAAGCCAAGCATGTATGTCATGTAGACGAGCATTCTGCCTCGGTGAGGGGGTTCCCTAAACTTGGTGGGGCCCAATTCTGCTCCCGCTGAAGTCCAGGGGCTCAACCACGCAGATCTCTTTGCAAGCTTGAGTCAGTAACGTGTTACACACTCAAATCTAGTCCACAAGCACAGAGTGTTCTCACTATAAAGGCATAATTTATTATAACATAGTGTCGGTCAAATGGGAATACAGAATTTAAAACATATAAAGTGCTTATGTATTTTTGAGCCTCGTTGACACATGCTCTGTAACAGCAGTAAGACGTATCCAAGTGCCATCCTATGAAGCAGGATTTGCAACTTCTTCGTTTGCAGGCAACAAATATTTCAACTTTAGAATGATTATATTACTTCATGTGAACTTTGCTACAACTAGAAATCATCAGCATGACCAGCATTTAAAAGCAACGCAGCCGTCAAGTGATTTCCTTTTAAAGGGGTATTATTTACACTGTAAAACAAATCCATATAAATACACACACACACACACACACAATCCATTGCACAAAAATATTATTCTAAATCACTTAAAAAATCTGTATTTCCCTTGTGAGCAGATCTTCTTCTGTATTTAAATACAAACTACAGGCATTTATCCTCTCCTAACGTGCATTAAAAAATAAGTTGCACTTGAACTATGATCAAGGTTATAATAAAATAGACATTAAAAAGAAGTCGCAAATAAATAGTAATAAAGGCTTAATTACATTAAAAAGTCACCTTTTCCTTAAGGCTAAACTTTTGAGGGTCAAATTCTGCCAGCAAATGCATGCGCGTGCCTTGACATGCATTGGAAGGAGAATTTGACCCCTTGCTGTTTGAAAATGATCACATACGTTCAAATGTTGGCTAAAACATTAACTGTTGAGTGGTTCTTGGGCTGGTGGGTTTCAAAGCGCTTGCATTTCTCTTGCCCTCGTGTGGAACCATAGCCCCGAATATGTCCTCATGGTATCGCTTTTGGCTCTGTAAAAATCAGAGACACAGAACAAAAACATCAGTCTGGCTTCCCATTATTTAACAAACTGCCTGCTCGTTTTTCAGTTCCTTTGGGTTTGTTCTACTGACTAGTGATGGTGAACTTTTGGGGGTCAGAAGAAATCCTACAAGCTCAAGGATAAGCTGAACGTTGTAACTCTTGTCACTTTGCGCCATTCCAACAGCACAAGGCAGCCCGCAGAGCAGGTCTAGTGTCTGTGTGCAGTGTTTCTTCCCTTCTCAGATTCACTGCCCGTCCCCTTTGGGCCAACAGAGCCTGACAATGTTGAGGTTCAGGTCATGTTGCAAAGACACTCATAGCTATTCATGGGCAAATCCTGCCCCTTTGGCTGTCCAGGGTCAAAGTGGGGCAGGATATTGCAAATCAGTTTAGGGGTAGAATACTGTAATCTGTACATGCACCCTGAGCATTCTCAACAGGTACGTTGTATAAACTGAAATAAATCACCCGGCCTTGCATTCTAATTCAGAATGTCTGACAAATTTACACACACAAATTTACTGTTTGCTATAATTGTTGCCCTTTCCATTGCATCTCGATGACTACACTGAAGTCTAGTTTAACTCACGCAGGACTCTTTAGCTTCAACCCAGACGATGGTGAGCACGCACATCTGGCTTCTACACCTACCTTCAGCTGGAAGATGTAGTCTTCAGCCTCTTCCTCCGTCAGCTTCAATTTCTTTGTGAACATCTCCTTCAAGGTCTGGGAGACGTCCCTGGCCATGCGCACGTCCCCGCAGACATACAAATGCCCTTCATCTTCATGTAAGGCTTGGTGCACTTCTGCCTGCAGCTTGCTTTGAAGAATGTCTTGAACGTAGACCTTAAGGGGGGAGGGGAGAGGGGGAAAAAGTCAAATAAGGTCCACTTAATGCTGTCTGAGATCATGGGTGATCTAGATTTGGAGTAGACTTACACAACCCCATCATGCCATGTTAAGGCTCTGACTCCCTCAGTCCAGTCAAACTATAATCTGCCCAAGAGCAGAAGGGAGAAATGGCTTTAAGCCACCTTTTATACTACCCTGATCTTGAGGCTGGGCCAGTCCCTTACATAAGTTAGAGCAGCCTGAAGGCTGCTCTAATTTACCCCAGCTGTCCACAGCCCCAGTAAACCATTCAGCTAGCTGGGGATTGTCAGGGCATAGGGACATGCCAGGCACACACTCCTATAGCCGCAGTTGGAGAGAGGGTGGCTTAGGTGCCACAGATTACCATCCAGTGATTCTGCTCAGCTGGGGGAATTCCCAGAGTGCCTGCTCTGCTGTCTTTCTGGCTGCACCATTTCAGAGACAAATGGCAAACTGATGAGAGCTGGGGTCAACATCTTCCCCAACAGGTACAATGTGCAGGTCTGAACTTGTCCAGGGCATTTAGGGCTGGAGTTTTGAACAAGTTTTAGCTTCACAGACAGTTTTCCATCTGAAGCTTGAATCTGGATATGCCTGTTCTCTTCCTTCTACAGGGCAATAATGTAAAGCTTAGATAGATACACTTTGCTCCTATTGAAGTCAAGGGCAAGATTGGCTCCATTCCTTTGAAGAAAATGGCATTCTTCACTCAGGCACGAGACATAGAAACAAAACATTGAACCCTTTCAAAGGAGAACTTTAAACAGTGCTCAAGCCTTAGCTTGGGGCAGGAGGGGATCTGTATCCCCCTTTCTAGAGGGCAGAGGAATGAAGCTTACTTTAGCTTGGCCAGGTTGCCGGGAGTAGGCAGTGTAGACCTCTTTCAGCACTCCTTTTCTTTTCATTTCTTGAGTTTCTTCTCTGTAGAGATGATCCATGTCTGACTGCCGGCAGCCAAACAACAATGTCATGCCGCTGCCTTTAATTCCTGAAACCAACATTGGAAAGTTAGCCCAATTACCTGCAATTACAATGGCAACAGAGGGCCCCGTTGTCTCAGCAGCTAGTCATGCAAGGACAGGAGCCTATTTTCCAACCAGCTTTTACCACTGTGTATGTATGAAAGAGCGAGCGAGCGAGGTTCTGCTTTAAGCATCTGCAGCATCATTTAACGGTACAAAATGTCACTGGCAGAAGCTCAACTCGTCTTTATATGACCAGGCAGGGACACCGCAAAATTCCGGTTGCTTGTTGAAAAGGGTTGTAAGATCACAAAGAACCTTCTCTCTATGCTACAAGCCCCTGTGAAAGAGGCAGAGATGTTTGTGGTCTGCTCTCTGCTATCAGGCATCCCAAAGAGGGTGGGAAGGAGACAGGGCTATTGGGTGGTGGTTGTTGGTTGTGTGTGTTTTTTAACGTGAAATCCTTCTCAAAGCTCTTCCTGGGTTGGTGGATGTCTGCAGTGCTCCTTGCTCAGGGCTACCACTTCCAAGCACACGTTTTTACAGCATTTGTACATTTTCCCCCCTTCCCCCCACCCTCATCACGCTCTTTCACGTCCACCCACAGCGCCCCACATTGCTGAGTTATGAGGATGAATTCCATGCTGCTTGTATGTCAAGTTAGTGAAAACAGCATCATGCAGTTGACGTTTCTGGATGAATGGCGTCCCTGGGGGGACAGCGCTCCTCCTGGGGGTAATTCCCACTGTACCTTTCTTTTCTAAGTCATAGAGGCGCTGCTGCCAGAAGCTTCTGAATGGAGCAATTCCTGTCCCAGGGCCGATCAGAATGCAGGGCTTGGCGGGGTCCTTCGGAAGCCGGAATCCACTAGCACTGATGTCAATAAAATGTGAGAATGTGGTTAGGAAAAACATCATATGGGGTAAATCCATTCCTACCAAGCTCCCTGAATAATGCTTACCAATTATCTATCACTAGTGGCCTGAATTTCCACTCTGTTACACTGAAATCAACAGAGTTACACCAGGGTAAATCTGGTGTTTAGAGCGTGGAGAATCAGGCTCTCTATTTTCAAGGCATGGTGAAAAGGCTAATCCTGCCCATTCCCCTCTGTTGTAGGGAAGTGTTATTACCCCTGTTTTGTGGAAGCACACGCATAGGGTCAAGTCACAAAGTGTTGGATTAGGGGTAAAAACTCAGGAGTGTTTGGCCCCCGATCAATCCATTAGACCATGTTGCCTTGCAATAAGTATGGATATTATTAGAGATTGTTATAACGAAGCTGAACTAAGTACTGATATTTTCCCATTGACGCGCTACAGGACATATACACTCACCTGCGCACAAAGCATGGGACTGTCTCCTGGAGAGCTATCGTATTCAGCCATGTGCTGCAAACACCATGGTGCAGAGGACCTTGACCATCTAACAGGAGGAAGGGAAAATGCATTATGAAACCTCCAAAAAAAACCAAAACCAAACCATCAAGTACTTTTTGTAGAAGTTGAACTGATATAAAAACAAATTGGTGTGTAAATAAATTGGTGTCTACTAACTGAAAACCAAAGATTAGCTGCAGGATATTACCAGTCCAACAGTAATGTTCCCTATTTAGACCGCAAATTTTCATTATCCATTTATATTCTGCACGTATCGACTGAGAGCAGTACAATATACACTCTTAGCTAAAATGGTATGTTTTATGCCGTATGGTGGACCCAGTTTACTTAATCATTGTGCCACCTAAATTGCATCGAACCAAAGAATAAATGTAAGTAACAATTACCCCTTGTCCTGTAGTTGACCACTGCAACTGTCAAATGGATCTCTCTGGGCGTCATGTCCCGTGAGGAGCTAATGGAATAGTACCGGGGTTTCAACAAAGGCAGCTGAGTCAGTAAAAAAGACGTGGAGACTTGGGTGGAAGGAAACTCTTTCAGTACCTCCAAAATGGTGGGGCTGTTGAAAAACTTCCACTTGTTGTACTCCTCTAAACTCTGAAAGCCAAACACAGCCACAAATGTGAAAAAGGAACTTTGAGTCTCATCGGGGTTAGGAGCAGGGATATTGGAATAAGTTTCAGGCTTGCTTGCTAAGCTAGTGATAGGTATCCTTCAGATAAAAGGAGACTCCCTCAAACCTTAGTCCGCTTTAGAACGCGACTTAGACTGAGTTGTTTGAAAATGTTGGGATTTTTTTTTATTTAACGTCTGGAATTAGAAGCTCTGAAATACGTCCCAGAGGTTGTTTTCGCTGTCTGGGCCTGGATGTGGAAGTAGAAGGGGGAGCCTGTTTTTGTTTTTTTCCCAGCCCTATCTTGCCAGACATCCATATGCTCTGATCCTGAAAGCTATTGAGCCATTGTTGAACTCAACAGACGCTCATCTGGACCTTGAACTTTCAGCTGGTTATTTCCACGTTGGAGATTCATAAATCCCTTCTCTTTGCTTTACCAAACTGTCTGTCAGCGCTCTTGGTAACACCTTCCACTTGATGACTTCAAAATCCTTAACTGAATTAATTCTCGCCACCCCGCTGGGGGACAAGGAAGTAGTAGTGTTATACTCTTTCAACAGAGGCCCAAACAGGCTACGTGACCTGCCCAGAATCACTCAGGAAATCTCATACCGCGGGAAGTCTTTCAAACAGTATTTCCTGATTCCCACTCTTGGGCTTTAGCCGTAAGACCATCCTTCCTATTTTCAAGGATGGTCTTGGAATAATGCAGCTTACACAGTAAATGGAAAACAGCTATTCTTCATTATTACATGCATTTCTATAGCCTTCATCACAGCAGTGGAGGGGCACTGACCCCTCAATGCATAAGTCAAGTCCAAACACTCACATGACATAAGACTTCCAGTCTGTGTTTGTCTCCTTCCTCTGTTGCCAGCCGGGAGAGTTTTTTTAGCAGATGTTGGGAGGGTGGTGTAGTGACATCAAGGAAATACATCAGGGCTTGGGAAAGTGTACAGGGTGGAATTTTCTTGTCACTTGTCCAGTAGCCACCTAGAAATGTAAGGAACACTTGAGAACACTTTCCAAGGAGTCTGTCAGCTGGAAGTGCTGTGCAGATCTCAATGTAGTTGAAAGGAGACTGCACGCAGTGAACCATGTATCACATCTAGAACATAGACCTCAGTTGAGAGGAGTGTCTACTAAGGAAACAAACCTAGTGAAAGATAATATTGTAGGTGATCAACACTAAAAGCTATGGGATAGCAGTGCAAGGTGTTCCTAGAGGAATTTTCTTGTTAAAGACTGTAATGACACTAAGCTGATTTACACCAGCTGAGGATCTGCCCTTTTGTATATGCACTGAATCACAGATGATGATAGAACACTCCTTTTAAACAAAGGGAACTGTTTAAACAACTGTCTCCCTGCAAAAAGGCTATCATTTAGCAAGCTTCTGCAACAGAGCAGGGAGAGACATGGAAACCTCTTTTAGGAGACTGATTATATGTTATGTAGTAATGAACACCCTGTATCAATTAGCGTAATTACAGTCACTAGCCAGGTTCTGATCTCTGTTACTGTGTCAATCCAGGATCACTCCATTAGCCCTCGTGACGTTACTGTGGATTTTCTTCACTGTGACTGAAATCAGAACCTAGCATCAGAAGAATAACTAAAAATTAGGAGTTTATAGAGTAAAACCCTTAGCAGCAACCACTTCTTGCCTAAGAACCGACTCTTCTGTTTTCTGAAGACATCAGAAGAACCCAATGAATACATATTTTTATTTAATGCATTTTGGTGAACTTTTTTGCTTTAAAAGAAAACTCTAGCGGTGGTTTATGGAAAATATCTGTAAAACATCCATTGCCCTGGAGTTGCAGTACAGCCAACTTACCATCATTGCAGGTTTCCAGTCTGATGGTCTGATCAGTTGGTGGTGCATCCTTAACGTGCTCAATGATGCCACTGACTAATTCTGGCTGGTTGCCTGGAAAAATCCCGACATGTTCTCCCGGCAGATAGTGCACTTCCTGATTAGTCTCACAGGAAAGCTTAAGTAGGATGGTAACACGACTGAAATATAAGAAGATGAGATCTGATGAATCACGGTTATGTTGACAGGATTTCCCTCTGACAGTGCAGAATAATACACTTTCAAAGTGGCAGGCGGCGAGGGTTAATTGGTGTTAATTTATGGAGACTTCTTCAAACCACTGTCTGGTTAAGCCAAGCGTCTTAATCAAAATGAGAGAGGTCTTCAAGATCTGCTGATCAGCATGCAGGAACCCAAATAGATGAGCCACTGGAAAGGTCATGCTGTACCAGTGAAGGCTGAATGGTTTGCCTCGCTAAGCCAGATGGCTTCCTGTACAAAGACTGTATTTAGAATGAAGAAGAAAGGGGCTTATTTGAGGATACTGGGAAGTCTTTTATGGATTCTATTTCTAACACGGATATTGTTGTTGGAAATGCCTGTAACTCGTCCTTTTCAGCTTGTTTGTGCATTGTTATGGCTCAATTTGCATGACAGTAAGATTACAAACTAGTTATTTGAGTTTTTGGTTTCAGAGTAGCAGCCGTGTTAGTCTGTATTCGCAAAAAGAAAAGGAGGTCTTGTGGCACCTTAGAGACTAACAAATTTATTTGAGCATAAGCTTGAAATGAGCTGTAGCTCACGAAAGCTTATGCTCAAATAAATTTGTTAGTCTCTAAGGTGCCACACGTACTCCTTTTCTTTATTTGAGTTATGTTTTTTTTCCATTCCTTTTTCGCCAAGGGGACACTTTTTTCTGAATTGACTAGCAATTCACATTGGATTTGGTGAATTCATCAGGGAAAAGGTTTCTGTCAGATTCCACATTTAGTCTCAAAATGCTGTGTGGTGTTTGCCTGTTTAGAGTAATGGTGTGAAATTCAAACCTCCTTCTCAAACGCCTACAGGGTCAGCCATGCTTGGATCTCAGGATTTTTTTAAATTTCTAGCAAAACCAAATATTAAAATACCTAAAAGATCTAGGTGCCATACCTGGATTTTAAACTTTGCAGATTCTGCCTGAACTTGAGCGTCATGGGAATCACATCTTTTGCATGTATGTTTCCAAGTGCTGTGGGGGGGGGAAAAGAGGCCACAGTTAATCTAAGTTTTATTGATTCAATTTATTTTAGATGTCATCATGTAATTGTGGAAAAGACCTGAGCTGCTTTTGACCCAGGGCAGCTCCAGCTTTTTTAGTAGTTAATTGCCCTGCGATAAATGCTATGGTGAGGAGCAAGTATGAGAACCTATATAGACAACCGTATTTAGAGAACACACTGCACCGCTGTTTGTGCTCCTTCTATGACAGAAAATCATTCAATCCTTGGCCTTTCTGCTGAGGCTGACAACATGGCTGCCAGCTGAGGTGTTTTTTGTGATGTCTTATCGAACTTAAAATAAGAGACTGTGTATTATCCCATCTAAATCAGGGCATTGCTGCTTCTACCAACTTGGTGGAACATCAGATCTATCATCCTGCATTGTCAGAGCTGATCTCATTCCTACATCATAGAATATCAGGGCTGGAAGGGACCTCAGGAGATCCTCTTGTCCAACCCCCTGCTCAAAGCAGAACCAATCCTCAATTTTTGCCCCAGATTGCTAAATGGCCCCCTCAAGGATTGAACTCACAACCCTGGGTTTAGCAGGCCAATGCTCAAACCACTGAGCTATCCCTCCCGCCACAATTCCTCCATAAAACCTGGGCATGTGAGATGCAGAATAGGTACAGAGAGAGAAAGAGAAGGTACCTTTACTCAAGTCCAAAGGCTGGGAGTCATATGCTATCCTGTAATTCTTGGGATTCCAGGTTTCATTTGAGGTGTACACCTTGGGTAACTGAATATTGTTTTTTCCACGGATGTCAAAAGTCTCACAGGCAGTCTTTTTTTAAAAAATAAAAAAAAAAAAAATCTTCAGATTATTCATGTTAAAACTTGCCATTTTTAGTGTTCGCTGATAATGTTGTGCAGCATCTATCTCAAACAATACAAATTAATAATAATAATAATAGTCATAGTAATTATATCAAGTAGAGTGCCTGGACCAGATTTTGATTTCACTTATTCCGAATGTGAATAGATTTCTTCACTGACTTTAATGGGGTTACTGCCAATCTACACCAGTCTAACAGAGATAGGATCTGGTTAGAAAAACTGTTAGGGCTGATTTCTGCCTCCCTGTGTAGCCTACCACACAAGTAGTCCCATTGAAATGGAACTATACGCAAGGTGGCAGAACTGGGCTCTTGGAAATAAGACAGTGTCCCAAATCACTCCTGAACTTCGGGGAGTTCAAAATCCAAACCTAGATGTAGATCCTCCACTCTTGCAAATGGTTCCTGTCATTATAATGAACTGAACCAAAACCCTGGATCCAAAGCGACATCCCCAACATGTTGTGGAATTGAAATCCAGATCTGAAGTGGGCAGTTGGCTCCCATCATTAATGGTAGCTGTGTATTGTATGTAGCTCTTATCCCCCAAGTTTCTTTACAGGGGCAATTTAGCTGGTGGAGAGCCAGGAAAAAAATAGATGCAGCTGGGACAGCTGTTAAATACCGTAGTTACCTTGAATGCATTAACTGCCCAGGTGCGAAAGGCTTCTTCCTGCCCATTAAGTTCGTCCCCTTCACCTGTTTGGGTGAGCGGAGAGGCGCCTAGCTGTGCAAGCTTTTGGTCAATGGCATGAGCGAAGGCACAAAACTCTGGATACATGGTTGACCCCAGGCCAAATACAGCATATCTGCACAAAGAGACATAGATGAGTCTTGGAGGGATCCAGTTAGTGCTCCTCCTTGAACAGCATGATCCATAAAAGGCAATAGATATGATCAGAGGCAAATTAGAGGCTTTATTACCTGAATTTTTTGCTCAGCTGTTTCAGAGTGAACAGGGCATTTTTCAGTTTCTGTATAAAATAAATAAAATGTTTCATGTTGCACAAATACTTTTATTTTACATTATCTATAGGGTAAGGTCAGATTCAAAGATCTCCCCATTGGGTTTGATGGGCTTTGGATTAGACTCTAACACAGATTTCTCTGTTAAATTTACCTTTCCGTTGCCTGGAGAGTCACCATTTCCAAAAGTGCTGGTCACCACTAGAAGGAGGGTTTCTTTTTCCAGGTCACTGAGCTTGTACTCATCCATGCAGAGGACCTGGAAGAGACCAAGTGCATAAGATATTGCTATGGGGCATAAATGAGGACCAGCTTTCGAGAGCTACGGTCTTTTCAGGTCGCTGCTGACCCAACCTGGGCGGTAGCGTGAGCTAGCACACAGGGCAGTGGCCACGAGTTCTGTTAATTGCTCTGCCACTGCGTGACTTTGCTCAAGTCACTTCACCTCTCACTTTACCACTGCATGTCTGTCTTTTCTAGTTCGACTGTGAGGCCTAGATCCTTTGAAATCAATGGAAGTTAGGTACCTTTGGAGATCTGGGCCTGAGTTCTCAGGGAAGGGACTCTGTGTTTGTACCTGTCTAGCATCTAGAAATATGGGGCCCCTTTTTCAGCTGTGTCCTCTGAGCTGTACATATAGTAATAAATCCTCACTATGGATTGAGTGAGCAATCAGCAGCAATGACCTGGTTGAAGGTGAAGTGTGAAGCTTCACCAAGTTAGCATAAAGCCCTCTGACGCAGGTGGGAACTGATGCAATAAATGTCGTACTCTACTGTGAGAATTTGTCACTTCTCCGAATTGCATGACTTCAGGTGTTAGATAGGAATTTGTGCTGCAGTTGTAGTATCAGGATATTTCACTGACTGATGCCATTAAATGGGTGTCAAAGAGGATGGAAAATAGTGTTTCCTGTTGCAACAATAGTCTGTGACTAACAAAGAATGAGTTGCAAGGTACACCGAAAATACACTCTAGCCAGAGCTTGCATTCCTTGGCTATTCAAAATGTCCAGGGAATGTTTGTGACATCTTATAGACGCTGGAAGTGCTGAGTCTTCTAACTCTTGTTCTCCAGTGGGTAAAGATTTCTCTCCATGCTGCATAAAGGTGCAAGGGAGGTTTCAGGGGGAGGGACAGACTCTTACCTTGGTATTGAAGGCACAATTGAACAAGGCGCACAGGTTGTTGGCCAGCGTTTCAGATTTCCCAGTCTCGGTTGCATAGATCACTGTTGCCTTGGTCCTGGCTGCCATCGTTTTCCGCACCAATGCAGCTGCAAAGAACGCAGCCCTGGGAAAAGTCATATGCACCTTGTCATTTATTCACCAAAATGTTCTGACCTGATTTACAAAAATACAGGGAAAGGCTGACTTGGAGGATGGCCTGGGGCATTCTCCAGGGGAATATATTTGAGATTGGCCTAAACAAACATTTCAGATGTGAACAGTATCAAATTGTGGGTAGTCTGGGTCCAGATCCAAGTGATTCAATTGGCCCTGATTGCTGTAATGAGACAAACCAAAAACCTGGAAGTGGAGTGCCTCTACCCTAACTTTGGGATGGGATAGATTAGCTCTTCATGGTTCAATCCCATATAATATTTAAGATTTTTATCTGGGAACCTTACTTTGCCAAAACTCTGAACTTGATCTCCCTTTTCTTTGGCCTGCGTTTCTCATCGTGCCAGACATGTGTTTTCCAAGCCTCCACCTGGAAAAAGACATAAGATACGGGTCTGAGATCTTAAAAGAATATGTACACAATTTCTTTGACGCCGATCAAGTCGTCCCTTGAAACAGTCAGATTGCTTTGGGAATCTACATCTAGGGTCCATTCTGCAAGTCCAAGCCTGCTCCCATCCACTTCACAAATGCAGGGTCAGCCTCTCTGTTGTGTCCAACTGCATTTTAATGACCATTTGGGAGTATACTGCTAATGATATTTCTTAACAGAAACTGCTGGCCTTGTTTCCCTCCCCCCACCCCCCAACATTAGAAACCCTACGATTACGGTATGTCGCCATGAGCTAATTTTACTTCACAGGCACTGGCAGTTAGTACGAATGACAGTGTTTTTAGTTCAGGCAGCATATTGCCTGTTTACTTATTTGCATTATCGTTGTGTGTAGGAGCCCCAGTCATAGACCAGAACCCCGTGGTGTGAAGTGCCGTATGACCCCTGGACAGGATGGACCTCTTGTGCTGTGTTTTTTTTTAAGTTGTCTGCTGAGATCGTTCGGTGGCCCTTACCTGGTAATAGTAGAAAGGTGTGAGGACATAGTTCAGCATCTCCTGGTGAAACACTGGGGTAATGCTGCCTGATATCGGCGGCACGAGCCAGACCCAGTCGGCTGGGCACCCTCCTCGAAGGCGGTACTCGTTCTGCATGTACTTCATGAAAGACTCCGCCGCGGAGTGGTGATCCATGATGGTGACGTTTTGTTTCTAAAAGAGTTGGGTAGAGAAGTCCATAAGCTGATTGTGCCCCGTGTCATGGAGCTTCACAAATAAGTGCAATAACATCTAAGGGGTTTCTATCGTGTCCATCACAGTGGTTCCCAAGTGGGCTTTATGGTACCCTCTGCTTTTCTCCCTGCACTGATTTTATATATAGAAGGCTTTTTCCGGGTGGAATACATACTAAGGGGACCTCATGCCTTACTCAGAAGCATCCAGTGCTAACCGTCATTTGAGACTGGCACTGTACTAGATGGACCCTTGACTTGCTCAGCTGCAGCTCGCTTTATAGTCCCGAAGATCACCGTTTTCCCCCCCTGCGGTTTATCGCCCCAGCATCGGGCGAGCAAGTTAAACAATGCCTCTGATTCATTTGCCCACCCTTTGACTTGTTTTGGCTTCAACAAGTGTCCTTGGAAACCAAGCTGTTAATCAAATGGTGCTTTTTAGCACCTAACTAGGAAGTTAGACTGCGATGATTGAACCTTTTCCACAACATCCCACCCCATCCTGTTTTTAACTGGCAGCCAGGGGAAGAATGGCTGCCACATACACACTGCTGAAAATAAAGGGCCTAGTGTAAATCAGGAGCAATTACACTGGAGTCCGATTGCTGTAAACCTGTTGCAAGGGAGAGGAGAATCAGGCCCAGGGTGTGTGTTGTCTCTTCGTATATCTGTCACTGACTTACTTGGAAACTATGAAGCACGGCCACGTTAACCTCTATCACCGCTCGATCTTTCCATAATGAGGAAAGTTTGTTGGTTTCCAGACCCATCCTTCTCCCTACTTCCTACATGTGGGAAAAAAAGAGGAAAAAACAAATTTAATCCTCAGGACAAAAATCTGGGTCAAAATTTGGGAGGGGTGCGGGGGGGTGGGGAGGGGAAAGTGGTCAGATATGGGGGAGGGGGTTTCTCACTGGGTTATATGGTATTAAAGGGAAGCTGTCCCCTATTATTATTTGTATTGTTGTTGCATCTGGACGCTCCAGGCATGTGCTAGGAACCCAATGTGCTAGGTGCTGTGCAAAGACAGCCCCTACCCCAAAGAGCTTACAGTATTAAAAAAACAACCACCCCTTCACATGCGACACTAATAACGTGAGTGTAGTAAAGCAGAAAGAGTTTTTAATTTGCCTTTTGCCATTAACGACTCTTTCCTAATCACCACTAGTTCTCCCACCATTGCTGCCCCCAATGGAGCTGAACTAGCAACAGTGAGATGGTTAAGAAAGCACTTGGTTGAGACAAGGCCCCAAAGTCCTGCCCCAACCTGCACAGGGCTCAGTGTAAAACCTGGTGCTCTCCCTGGCCTCTTCTACGCAGATGCATTAAAAACCCTCTGGACGGTTACCTGCAGGATATTGTAGCGCTGTACGT
Organism: Chelonia mydas; assembly: GCF_015237465.2. Classification (NCBI taxonomy): domain Eukaryota; kingdom Metazoa; phylum Chordata; order Testudines; family Cheloniidae; genus Chelonia; species Chelonia mydas. The sequence goes on from NC_051257.2 coordinate 9,565,109, forward strand.
CACAGAAGTCTCGCACGCCTATCTCCGTCCCCATGTACCAGCCATTAAAAGGGCAAGCTGTAAATTCCAGGCCCCCCGCTTCAAGCAGCATATTGGCGACCGCTGGCAGCGCGTACCACTTCAAATCGAGTTCCTTAAACCATTCATACCTTTTTTAAAGAAACATTTTGAACCATTAGTTAAGAACCCTCCCCTGTGGTCTCCTTCTGAGCACAACCCATGCCAATCAGGGAATAGATAGGAACAATCCCGTCTGTAACTCAGCAGTGCAGCACGGGGTTGCAAAAGTTCACCACAAATTTTTCACTAGCCATGTGAAAATCAAGAATTCCTTGCTGAGGAAACTGGTGCATAACCTCAAAGAATGTTTGAGCTCTTTGCAGTCTCTTCACAAAATAAACAAGACAAGAAAAATAATAGAGAGAGAAACTGACTAAATTATTTGCTCATCGCTAATCACTACAAACTATTTGTCAAACGCTATAGTAGGTAACACAGTACAGGACTTCTGCAGAGAGAGCAAGAGGGTAGAGCAGGAAATGAAACCTACAATAACCAGATCTTCTGCTGGTGTAAATCAGCATAACTCCACTGAAGGCAACAGAGTAACATTCATTTATAACAACTGAGGAGCTGGCCCTATATAATGGCCCCTCTCATGAGTCGCCAGCAGGGTTTCAACCTTCAACCCCAAAGCACATACCTGTACCACTAGATTTTAAGGAATACGTCTATTAGCTGGTAGCCTTTGTAGGTAGACTGCTGTCCTCAATGGGCTGCTTGGGCCCTGATTCAGCAGAGCACTTAAGCACATGCTTGAGCTGGAGTCACTTCAGTAGGACTTCTTGCATGTTTAATATTAAGGCCCCAATTCAGGCCAGACCTTAACTTTCATGGGCATAAGTTCCATTCACTTGAGTTGGACATGACTTTAATGCAACATCAGCATGTGCTCGTGTCCCGACTAGCAGGGCTTTCTTGAATCAGGATGCCAGTGCTTTGCTGAACAGTGTTGGTCTTGCTTAAATGCTTGGGTGAATCAGGGGCTTGTTGAGGGCAAGAAGACCCATACCCTACAAGGGTATTACAATAGCACTCAACTGCACACTTTTTAAAAGCAATGTACTTTTGACTGACTATGACTAAAACAGAGATGAGAACTCCCAAATACTTCCTGCAAAAATGCTATTGTCCTACATTCATTTCAATGTAACATAGCTGCCTTAACATACATTTTTATCTCTTGGGTTAATTCAACATAATTTCACCTGAACAAAGAACTAATAAAGGAACCCGCCACAGGTCACAAGCTAATAAACTGGGCCTAACAATAACCTAGCAGTCAAGGTACGGCACAGATACGATTATCTAAATCCAGCATGCTTACTTTGGATGTTCCATTGACACTTCAAGGACAAGTTCTGGCGGCAGTTCAAATATTTCTGGGTCTTGGCCGTTTGCTTGGAGAATCAGTGGAATGACATCAAAGCGGCCATATTTGGGCTTCCACCCAAGCTCGATGCACAACTGTAAGTGAAGAAAGTGGGTTTTGTTTTGGTTTTTTCCCATGGGTTTGAAGACAAAAACATGTTAACTCTTTACATGCTGTCTAATGTTAAAAACTACATTCCCCCATCCCAATAAAGCCATGCTGTGTTTGCGTATTGTATGTCCAGATTGAGGGGTAGTACATAAATTGCCTCACCCCAGAGGTAGGCCTAGGAGGCAGCGTGCCTTAGCGACAACCCTCCCTTGCTCTGGGATGGAGGGAGTAATTTACTGCAGGACTATAATAGCAATAAATTGCAAGCCCCCCCACAATGCGAGGTAAGATGTGCTGGTTGGTGCATTGGAGCCAAGGCTCCACCCATTCCTTTCGCCCACCCTCATTCCTCCCTCCTGCTCCAGAAAGGTACAGAACAAGAAGTGTCCACTCAGCACGATGAAAGTCTTCCATTGACCTTAATGGGAGTTTGATCAGATCTGTGGAGTATTTTTGACCAATTGAATATAGAGGGCCACATAACAAGGTACCTACATCAATCAGATAGATGAATATCTAAAATCTGTTAGATGAGCTAGATAAGAGGGATGGTGAGTTCTGTTTCAACACTTACCTGTGTAAACTCCACAGTAGCTGGGTCTCCCAAGATGGAGCCATCTGGCATTTGGTACCCAGCATATCGGATGAGCTGGCTGTTCCACAAACGGAAATCATGTTTCCCATCAGTCCTCTGAGGGAAGACAGTGATGGCCGATCTACCCAGAGAGATTAATTCCCATTAAAACACAGCAAGTCATATGCTTTTGGATTATTTTTTAAAATTATTCCTGCTAATTTACATTTTGTAAACAAATTAAAAACCCAACCAAAACCCCTCGTTTTCCAGGGACTGTGCAACTTACAAACCTTCAAGAAATGATGATACAGGATAAAGGAGGGAATTAAGGCTGGAGACGGGGGGACCAAAACTTCTAGACACTCCAGAGTTTTTGGGGTGGTGGTGGGGATTCTGAATGTAAACCCAGATCTGGATCCAAAGACTGGTGTTTGGAATACCAATGTTGGAATAAAAAAGCACATACCTGATGTTTCCATTGTTTGTGGCGTATTCAAGATGACGACAGATATGTTCAAACATTTCCTTGGCTGTAGTACAGTTACGTGCATCAAACACCTATATATTCCCAGAAGAAATACAGGAAAAAATTGATTTAGGAATGATGATTTAGAATTATTTTTCTAATGAAGTTCATTATCCTAATTTAAGTTTCAGGTGCAATGGTTTAGATTAGTATCTGGATACAGGATTTCACTTTTATCTCATCTAAGAAGAGGTCATCTTCATCTTTGCTATATGGGCCCAATAAACGTATTTGTGCTTTGCTGTAAAGTACAGGAGATGCATTTCCTCCTGTTGCTTAGCAGATTTTTAATGTGTTTTGAACCATATACAATTATTTGATTTGTCTCTGGAATGAGGAACCAGTTTGTATTGTCTGAAATACAGGCCGTATCCTCAGCTGGTGTAACTTGGTGTAAGTCTGTTGAAGTCAATGTCACTATGCTGATTTACAGAAGCTGCTGATCTGCCCCCAGATTTCTATAATCAGTAACTCACCTGTAGGTTGGACCATTGTATTCTCCCAATGCATCTCGGAGCATTTCTCCATGCCAGTTTGGTTGCAAAAATGAGTTCATCTTTTGTCAGCTGGTAGGTTCCTGTTTTTTCTATCTCTTCGGTTACTGATTGCATTCGCTGCTGGTGTTCTTCTGGTTGTGGCCTGTAGAATAGGAAACAATCATCAAGAGAAACAATGAGCTGTGCTTTAGGCAGAACTATTTTCATTCACAAAGGTGATTGCAGAAATATCCTCTAGTCACTATGTTGTGGGTCAGGAGGGTGGATGGGTGTAATTGAGGGCAGAATTTAAGCTCGCTGATTATAAGGGGCTCCTCCATGAAGCAAAGGATTTAGACAGATGGGGTTTGCTTTTGCCACAGAATACAGACACAGGCATAGGATTTTCTTAGGCACCTGTGCAAATTGTCATTCGGCACAAATGGATGTTGCAAGAGAATATCCATAGATGGGCTGGCCTCAAGGTTCAATACTTGGAAATGAAAGCGATCTACCCAAAATACACCATCAACGGTGAAAATATTTGCCACCTCTCACAGGCATCAACAAGCCTGCGGCCTAGAGGAAACTGCCACCGTGCGTCCCATCGCACTTCTTCCCAAAGTCCCATATTTCTCTATTGTTACAATTGACGACTTAGTATTTTTAAGCAATGGAAAGAAAAGGCTTATCTAAGCGCAGGGCATGAGTGTGGGGGGAGACAGGGCCACCGCTGTAACAACTGAGGTCAGATCATAATAGTTCCTTCTGGCCTCCAAATCTCTGAGCTGTCCTTGTTGCGTGTGAATGGCAGATTAATTAACTTATTCAGGAGCAAACAGTACTGGAAATGCAAAGTGTAATGTTTTAACCTTGGTGCAGCTCAGTCCTCTAAGCACTCAGCTCCCATCTCCATGATACTTAATACATTAATGGAAGCTGCCTTTTTCTGCCTAGCTTCCCATGTTAACTTGTTTAGGAAGATATGGACTTTCCCGGTTTGCATGTTAAAATCCATGAAAGCACTGGAAATCTATGGGTGGGAAAAAATCCTGCATTGGCAGAAGGATGGTGGAGGTGGCCTAATGGATACCTGTCCTCTCTGAGGTCTAATATTTTAATACAAAAGTGTTTCTTTTGAGCAAAGTGTGTAGAAAACTCCACACCAAAGAGGAGGCGCTGGGTAGTTCTCTTGGCCTGAGACGCTAACCTCTCAAATTCTTTAGGTTGATAACACAGAAAATGAAGACACAATATTGGGGAAATATTTATCGTGGCACAGACAAACTGGTTTGCTGGCTGATAAATAGGATGAAAATAGCCTGCAGAGTCTGAAAGCACATGTTGAATTTCACCAGGATGAAAGATCAAGGGCAGTACATGAGACAGCGTAAATCAGTGTGATCAAAGAGCCAAGTTTCGGACCATGAAAGCTGTTTGTACCTGAGACTGGCGTTTTCAGAAGGGCTCAGGTATCAGAAATGGAACCAGATTTTACCGGGAGCATTGAGCCACTTTGAAAATCTGGACGCTGAGCTCTTCTGAAAATGTGGCCTTAAAACTCCTAGGGCTGGATCACCTTCTCACGTGCCAATGTGGGTCCATTGACTTCAGTGGTGTTACTTATGCTGGTGTGATGAGACAGGAATCAGGACCATAGATCGAGTTCAGCATCTGGCAGTGGGTTCAACTCCCCTTTGATGTAAATGACACCAAGGCTAAATTTGGCCCATACTTGTGTGTTTGTGCTGCTGGTGTGGGAATTTGTCATCGGTAAGAAATGTACATTTTACTGCATTATTAATTGACAAAGATTGTGATTCTGAAAACATTTATGCATGTATGATTTCAATGGGATTACTCATGGGAGTTAAGGTAAGCATGTGCCTAAGTGTTTGCTGCATCTGGATCAAAGACAAGACCAGAATCAAACTGGGTCAATGACCCGACCAGGAAAGTGCAACTAAGATGCAATGATGCCAGGAATTTCTGAAAGTGCTTGTTTCTAACCATGCAATTAAGCAATTGGAAGTTATTTGGTGTTATGAGATTTCATAATCCCTTGATTACTACAAAGAGTAATTTCTTCTTATAAAGTCACCATGAAAGCAGAACTTTAGCAGACATAAAAGTGCCGTGTGGGCAGCACAAAAAGAGGAAAGGAAGCAGCTATAAAATGAGCTGCAAATCAGTGTCTCCTTTCATAAAAGTTAATGTGGGCCAATTTAAAATAACTAGTGTGTTAAACTCAAGAGCATCTGCATCACCAAAGTAGCTAACTAGGAGACCTAGGGCATGATCCTGTGAAGTGCTGAGTAAGCCCTGGATGTGCTGAGCAGTTTTAATTCCCATTGGCTTCAGGAGTTGCTCAATATCTTGTAGGATCAAACTTTTATTTACTAATTCCTAGGGCCTGGAAATGGTGGCACTTGAGATGGACTCAAATGTTCCAGCGTTTCCCACATGTTCACCCAAAGTGGTGAAATCACCCTCCCTTGTCCATCTTGAGAACTATAGGATACAGCCATCTTTTATGATGCTAGGAAATTCCCCTGAGCATGCTCAGTAAGCCTGATAGGGAGAGAATGAGAAGACTCTGCCACGCTGAATGGCAGCAAGTTGCCTAGAAGGCCAGTAACTTTACAAGAAGCCCTAAACCATGGGAAATGTTGACCTAACATGTACCGCCCTTGAGCAAAGGGTGCCAGAACACAGAGAGAGGGCATTTAAAACAACGCCAAACTAAAAGCCGTATCCGCATTATAAGGCTGGTCTCAATGGGCGTTACTCCACTCTAGCGCTGTATTAGCTTTCCTTGCTAAGAAACCAGACGTGGAGAGACTTGTTTATACATGGATGTTTGTGGACGGATGGTAACACTGTTTTTAAAAAGAGTCTTCTCTACGCTGCCTATTGATGCATTCGCCTCAGGAGGGTTAAGACAGTTAAAACCAGATTGCACAAAGCACTCAATAAAGTCCATTCTTATATTCACTGAGGAGGGTGGAGACTTACAGGTAATAGTACCTACCATTTCAGCATATTATTAGTACAACTAACTCACTAAGAGCACATAATTCTTGTCCCTTTCTTTGACCGGATGGTGTGTGGTAGGGCAGTTTGCAGCTCCCGATGAAAGAATACTAAGAGGCATTCACATCCCATAGATGGAGCAATTAATTCAAGAATGAAGTTAAAATGGCCTTACTCTTTAAGTGAATTGTAGTATTGATTGATGAATTCTATCGCCTGGGGTAAAATCTCTTCCGGTGGGACTGGACTGTCTCTTGGGCCTTTCACCAAGCCTTTGGGGTTCATGAGTGCCCCTTGGCAGGCCTTGGCCTTGCAGTTGAGAACCTGCAAAGATGGAAATGTTAAAAACAATAATGGCACCCCGCCAGGGAAAGTTGTCCGTTAAAGTTTCATGGTCTTACCGCCTTTGCTGTCTGGTGCAACGTGTCATTAAAGCTGGTTCCATTTCCCCAGTTTTTAACTTTTAAATGTCTCGGACACCCAGATATTTGGCTCATGGGTTGGATGCCGTTCTGCGGAGGTTTCTGAGCAAAGAGAAAAAGAAAATACAAATAATCTTTGAATTCATCATGTAACATTAAACCATTGGACTAAATTTATCCCTGGTGTATTTGCCAATCGACAGAATTTCATCAGGGAAGACTGGGATTTCTCAATGTGTGTTAATTGTGGTGGTCCAAGGGAAACAATGAACTGGATGGTCTTAGAAATAAGACACACTTGTAAATAAAGGCTTGGACTTTCAAAGGAGACTAAGGGAGTCAGGCACTCAAATCCCACTGGAATAGGAGGTGGGTATCTAACTCCCTTAGGCACACAAAAGTTTTGGGTTGCACAAAATGAACAATTTGGTGACACTGACATGAATTCACAAAACATTTTGGTGTCACTGAATCCGGGGAGGTGGGGGGGACAAAAAAATTTCAGCTGAAAAATTTCACTCAGCTGTCACTGCGACCCCTTAGCATCCAGTACCAAAGTTAGAACTAGATTGTCTCCTCTCACTGACCTCTCCTGCAGTTATGGTGCGCGGCATCTCGTCCTGCTTGTTGCTCAGATCATTTAGCTGGGCAGCTTCTTCTTTTGCGAAGCTTTGAAATGAATAAGCAGAATCTGATTTAGTACAAGAGGCTTAGTTTTTAACCCATTGCTGTTTACTCGTGGGGTGAGTAGGCACACAGTGTCTGAAAACAATTCTGACTCAATAAGCCATGTGTTGCCAACTCAAGGGAACTGGAAACAGGTAGCAGGTTGTGGCCACCATTTCCATATTGCTGTGTCCTAGAGTATGAAAGGCTGAGAACCACTACTATAAACTAAACAAAGGAAATGCATCAAGAAGCTACCACTGTGAACTAGTCATAAGAAACAGACAAAGAGAAGGAAAATGTTGAGAAGATCTGTTTTCTCTAGGGAATAACTGCATGAAGCTTTCAAATAGGCCCAACCTCGCGGCGGGCAGGTTAAGCAAATGGCTTTCTTTCTTATGCAGGAAATGAAGGAAGTCCATGCAAAAGGCCTGACTTTTGAACTCTGTTCTTCCTTTGTCAAGTGGATGCAAGGTTTGAGAAGACAAGAGCTAGCCTGACAATCCTGGAGCAAAAGAGTCCGCTTTTGACTGGCAGTGATGGCCTTTAGATAATGTCCATCTTAGGGCCAGATGGTGTGTCCTTTGCTCTGACTGGTGAGCGGTGACTCCCGTGGGAGTCAGGTTCAGGATTCTTTATTTCTGATGTAAATAACTTTCACTGATAATAGTGAAAAATGGGGAGCGAGGGAAGGGGGTAGACACCAAACTTTGGAACGTAGGCACCAAAATGGGTGAAATCCTTTGAAACGAGGGACAGTTGAGAAGCGTGCAACCTTATTTTATACACCGTCTTTCGTGCAAACGGTATCCCAAAATGCTTTACAGAGGTAATAATACAATTACAAGGTTAATAAATAACTTTGCCGAAGTCCACAACACACACGTATGTGGATCTAGCCATCCATAGCATGCACCATTATACACTTTATAGAAAACAGAGACAATTAAAAAGAGAAATATGAAAGTTTAAGGCAGGATGTTTTATGTCACAGTGATGTGAGTATGTCTCACAAGGGAAATCTAAAATTTACCTCACCTAGGTCACTTGGCTGCAATTGACACGTAGGAACAGTTATCCCTCAAACTTTGTCCTTTAAAATTATTGCTTTGGCAATTCTTTACTTGTACCTCTGAAACCTCATGGTGCTTTCCCATGATCTTTCCTTCTTAAAGGAGGGAGAGTGTAGGAAAGCAGTAAGGGTCAAATTGAGAGGAGAGAAATCTTACCCGTGAACTTTCAGGACTGCTTTTTCCACATTATTGTTTATATCCTCCTTGGGGGACACTTTCCGACCGGTTTGGGGCTTGAATAGGAACTGCCAAGGGCACATCATTTTCGGTCTTTTAATTAGCCTGCTGTTTCCTAGCCCTGAAGTCCTGGTTTAGGTGATGAGGGGTTTCGGCTATGGAAGGAAATAAAAGGAGGTTATACACGGTGCTTGAATTGTAGTGAAAGAAGTGCTGGGACTCGAGCAACTTTTTTTATATTCATAACTGATGCACCAAGGCCAGAGGGACCAGGGCTATGAACTGCCAAGCCAAGAGAACTGCTCAGCCCTGGCAAGATCCTGGCACATATTAAGCACTGGTTATACAGTGCCCAAGGAGGAACCTCCCTCTTCAATCAGATGAGGGAATGCCACAGATTTATGGACCTGCTGTAATTAATAGCCTATGATTGAAAGCTGAACTGCTACTAAGGCCCTGACTCGGCAAAAACCCTAGGACTCCTTAGGTCAGTGCTTTGCTAAATCAGGGCCCAAATCCTGTAGTAAATACACACCAAATAAATGAGGGGTTCTCCGTGCCAATCAGAAGCTGTAGACATGTTTTATTCTACACCTGCTGCCTATTCCTAGGACACCACAGATAAAACACATATTTGCAATGAGGTTCCAAAATGCTCAGATCAAATGAAATTCAGAGCGTAATTAGGGTCTGGAAAACACAAGTGTTCCAAGTTTAGCAGAAATACCCACAAGAGCTCTTTTTTTAGTTTTGTTTCGTGAAGGTTTGTTGGGTGTCACAAAAATATTTTTCTTTATTTGAACCTTTGTTTCGCAGGAAAACAGGAGGCAACACCTGGCCTGTGTCATTAACAAAGCAAAGATTCCCAGCTGAAAGTTATTCTTCCCCAGGGAATAAAACCAAAATACAACTTGCAGCACTTTAGAGATTGCCAGAGCCAAATAGAAAGTGAAGTTTGTGGATTCCAGGTTCTGTTGTAAATGTGGAACCGAGGAATCTTGCATGGGTTCTAGATTTTTGTCAATAATACTATAGCGTATCTATAACCCATGTAGCAAACTAATCAGAGTTTAGGATGATGCTCCATTAATTGTCACAGGCTGATCCAGATTTTGTCTTGCTGTCCTTTTGGATTTGGGCTTTTCTGCTCATCTTTGATCCTAAAGCGAAGTTTCCCTCCTTGGGAAGACATAGCAGCTTGCTGGGTAAAAGTGAAGCTACTGCATTGTTTAAGTTTTCTGTATAAGACAAATCAAAGACTGAGCTGTAGCCAAGAAGGTCAAAAGATAAGGAAAGAAAGAGAAAAACGTTCTTTTTTTTCCCTGTTATAAATTGTTTACTCTTTTTTTTTTATTGTGGTAATATTTATGACCCCCAGTTGTGGCCTCTGTGTTAGGCGCTGTACACATAAAGCCCAAAAAGACAGTCCTGACCCCAAAAGCTCACAATCTAAGTAGTTCAGTGTAAGAATTCAGACCCAGATTTTGATACCCCTATTCACAGTGAGTAACCCCGCTGAAAAGAATACAACTACTAATGCTGGAAGGTCCTACTCAATGTAGGGGTGTTAGATTCTGGCCCTTAATAAAAGTAAAAAGAAGAGGAAGATAAGGGTCTGTAACAAAAATATCTGCAGAGTTACCACACTGGAAACAATGCTAGCACATTACAGTGCGATGCAAAACTAAACTCACCCTGTCATTCATTAAAAGCATCTGGTCTTTTAGGCTAATTTGATTTTTTTTTTTTTTTAATCTTCTGATGGTATAATTGCTGTGGCTCAGTCTTAGAACAGCAGAGGTGTCCTGAGATTTTGACTAGGAGACCTGTGAGCAGCAGCTTATACGGAAAAGTTTTAGGAAGTCATGTCACACTATCTCAGCGCAGCCTTCCTGAGGTGGCAAAGTGCACTTTTTCTTCATTTCTCTTTTTCCATTCATTGGTGATCAAAATAAGTCCCTTGTTCCTTTAGATCTTTTCAACAGTGTTAATTCAAAGCACATTTGTGGCACTGCTCTTACTTGTAGCAAGGAGGGTAAAGGTTTCAAGGCAGCATTACAGGGAACCGATTTTAAAAACCGGTGCTGTGTTAGTAGGAGGAAAAAAAATACAAACAGCAATAAAACTATTCCACTTGCAAGCAGCTATTACTGCCTGGCCAGCTGCTCAGTTAAACATAAATTTGCCTTACCTTGCTTTCGAGAGAGGTTTTTCCAAGTGTGCTCAGAGATGGTCTTCTCTGCCAAAGTTTCTTTCCTTTAACCTTAGAGGTACTGTGCCCCTGTTGCAAGGCAAACACATTTTATACTCTGCTGGGGTTCCGTATGCAAAGCAGAAGGACGATAGCCCAGGTTCAGGGATTTCCCTTTGCAATGTTCTCCATGTGTTATTTTTCAGATTGAAAGGGAGTGGCTGATGTTAGCTAACACTTTGTGACAGCATCCACAGTTCCTGATATTTCATCAATTCTAAAACATACGAGCATCCCCTCCTCCACTGTCTAGATTTCTGTCTGCTTTGGTAATCAGGAAATTATATCACATTAAAGTGTGGCTCTGACGTTCTTTTGAGTTGGTTTATCAAGCCATCCCTTTTACAGGAAAAGCTCTATGGATTCTGATAGACTGATCATCCGTCTATTGAATCTTTAAACCGGGGACACAGAATTCTCTATGAAATGCTCTAGGATAGTTTAAAAATTCAGAGGAAAGGAAATCCTTCTCCATAGCTTTTAGGCGTAATTTCTAGAGGAACCTTTTAATTTTTATAGAACCCTATTGGCCTAGGCCCTGATTCAGCAAAGCACTTAAGCATGTAGTTAGTCCCTAAGGCTCTGTGCTTAAGATGAAACATCGTCCCTGTGCTTAAGAGCCCTGCTGAATCAGGGTCTGAATTCTTATTGAAGTCAATAGGCTTTTTAAAATTATTCCCCCAAGACGTTTTAGTTCCTGCTGCCTCTGTTGTTTCCTGAGCGTTGCCCCTATGCTCATGCCCAAGGCGTCAGAAACACAATAGAGAAACTCTTTGTATCTCACCGACTTCATATTGCCGGCACACGTCAATATTTATGAAAGGCAGAGGGACAATTAAGAGACTGTGTGGGGTTTTATTGTACAACCACTGAATTTCAGACATGTAATCAAAACAAGCACACACGGAAAAAGTTTCTACCTGAAATGTAAAGCCAGTAGGAATAACAGCGCAAACCCAGTGGCATGCAGTAAAAAGGTTTTTGGCAGGCTCCGGCAGCCAGAATAAGGAACACTGCTATGCCAGTACAGCCGCAGGGATTTTGGCTGGAGTTACTGCTTCATAAAAATGAGGTATGACTCAATAATATGATCTGTAAAGGAGTTAATGTTTTAGATTTTTTTTTTCAAGTTACAGACAAGTCTTAAATCTTCTGAGTAATATAGCTGCCAAAATCATTAAGATGATTCCACAAGAGAGATTTATGAGTGTTTATGTGTGGATCAGAGGGTGGATGACGGGGCTAGGTGTCATGATGTGGGTTTCAGTTTTGCATCTGTCCCCGTCTCATTTGGGTCATCTTGGGTAAGTCACATTCCCTGTCTGTGCCTAATTTTCCCCATCTGTAAAATGGGGCTAATGCAGCTTTGCTGACTACGTAAAGCAATATGAGACCTAAAAATGAAAACTGTGTGTGAGAAGTAGGACTATTTATGTAGTCCGATTTCCCCTCAGATGTAACCAGACCTAAACCTCATGCAACTCCAAAAAATGTATGTCTGTTTAGACTGATCACACATCTGGTTGATGAACCATTTTCATTCTCCTTTTCTTTTGCTCTTTGTGGCCATTAATGCCTGGATGTTTGCAGAATGGCTGCCCAGTCAATGCCCATATTGCTATGGGAATGGGGAGATTCACTAGTTTATAATAATACCTAGCTCTTTCAAAGTGAAGAATCCCCATTTTACAAATGGGGAAACTGAGGCACAGGACGATGAAATGACTTTCCCAAGATCACCCGGAAGGCCCATGGCTGAGCCAACAATAGAACCCAGGTCTTCAGAGTTCCAATCTAGTGCTCTATCCACTAGGCCTCCCAATCAAATGTTCAGCAAAATAGTTGTCATTTAGTGCCAACAGATAAGCCAGTTTTGTGAGACAAGAAAAGGCTATTCTAAGTTCATATGGGGCAGATTCTCCCTCAGAGCCTCTTTCCCCAGTGGGGCTGCAGAGGGTAGAATTGGCCCCCTGGCTTTTTTTTACTTTTCACCGCCTTACTGGATTCCCCCCAGTATTCCTCTAATGCACAATGCCTGCTCCAATAGGTTTGCCTGGTAGGTCTTCAGATAATGATTTTCCTCAGCATCACAGACTGATGGCTAAATTCTGCCCTGTTCTGCAGGACTGCTGTAGAGCGGGAAGAAGGCAAGCCAGGATTCTGATCTCACCACTAAATTGGGGAACCGGTTACCATGCTGGACGGTGGGCTATGTCCCCCGAAGGTCCGCTTATCTGGGGTCAGATACAAGAAGCCATACCTGCAGCATGTTGCAACCCTAGTTAGCACCTGTGCCAGATAACGTGGTATGGATGCCACCCGTGGCTCTTCTTGCTCTGAGCTGTGTAGCCTGCACCATTCTACCTTGGCTCCTACCCATAATGGCAAGATTTCACCCTCGGTTCAGAGGGTTTGGAGTAGTTACTTGGGTTGGAAAGCAACCCCACATAAATGGGCTCAAAAGGATTAGTTTTTTATTGGTCAATTTCACCGTACACACAGACCGATGAAACAATATTTCCAATGACAATCATGGAAATTGACAGGTAAACAAAAGCGCTGCTTGAAAACTCAGTTTGATTTCAGGTTATTTACTTTGTATACTTTGACATGTGATGTTGACAGTTTGCATTTTAATGGTTAAAGCTTTAACTGTTTGAATGTCACAATCTACTGTTATTAAATAATGTTTTAATTCCCCCCACCCATAATTTCCCACGAATTTAAATGGATACAAATGAAAAAAGCATAAACATCGACATTATCCATCAAAATTACATAAAAATCGAATTCTGCCAGGCCTACATGTATATCCTGGATCAGAGCCTGCATTTCGTAAGCACTCAAGTCAGGGAGAGCTTTGAGAGCAAGGAACAGGCTCACCCTGTATGGAATTTAGCTATATCCTTCTGCCTTTAAATTCCATCTACTTTCTAGTACGTTTCCTTCCCTGTAGGGTGAATTCCAGGGTGGAATAACATTGATTTTCTGTATAATATGACCCTCCCCGTCCCGCAGTACATGGGTAAACTTTCAGGATCTAGGGCTGTAAAATAGAACCCAACTTCATTGGAGCTTTAAGATCTTGTTGAACACTATCCAGTGGTCTCTGAGCAGCGAGTGGCTTTCCTTATCCACCCGTCTTATTCTTCCATGCCTGAGCAGTGCTGAAATATCTTGCCCCTAGGGTAGCAGTGTTGGCTTGTACAGAAGTCCTAGTAGACTGGCTGCATTCCAGCAAGTCTGATGGTGGATGCTGCAAGAAACACATTGGCAGACAGACGAGGGGTGGGGAAGAAGTGGGGTGGGGGAAAAAGGGAGAATTGGGGATTGGAAGTGAGAGTTCAAATTGGGTGGAATGGAAGAAGGGAAACACCTGCCCCTTAGCCTGATGGTAAACACAAACCTTCAGCAGTGTTTAAAAGGCTGCGTGAAATACTCACCTTGGTTTGGTGCTTTATTAATAGTTCTGAATTCAGCCCACATACGAGATTCTTTCTTCCCAGGCAGCCATACCCATCTTCCTTCTATCCAGATGGGCCACTTGTCTCAGTGAATCTGTTAATAGGAGGGTGGGGTATATCCGGCATGTACCACCGGCCAGTGAACTCTGTAAACACCACTGCAACAGAGAAGATCAACTGGGATGAACGCAGTGGAACCATTTGCAGAACGTTTTCTGCAAAGCACCCTTTGCCTTTGGAATTTGCTCCGTTCAGCAGCCTTCAGAGCACTCTGCAATTGTTTGGTTAAGTTTGCTTTTGTTTTGCTCCTGGAAATGTGGTGGCTTGCCGTAGATTTTTTGTGCTGCCTCGTTCAAGCAGTGGTGCATTGTCTGCATGTTTGTAACGCTTCGTATCGCAGCAATTGGAAGCCAAGGCAATAGCAACAATGGAAGTTACTAAAATAAGCTGCACTGGGTAACTGTTCCCTACCAGAGAAGGCAACCTTGAGTTGGAGGAGAAACACCATATAGCGATTTCCAGCCTAGATGCAAAGCTTGTATTCGTTAAGAAATTTATTTAGCAACACCAGCTGAAACACAGCTTTCAGTTGTACTAGCCAAGATTTTTCCCAAGCGATGGGTAATTTGGGGTGCCTCGGTTTTTAGTTGGGCACCTTGAAATGCCTTAAAGGGGCCTAATTTTCAGAAAGTGCTGAGCACCCACCTTCTGAAAATCAGACCCTTTAAAATGCCTCAAATTGGGGGCCCAAAAATGGAGGCACCTAAAATCACTCGTCACTTGGAAAAACCTTGGCCAGAGTTCACAGGCTGTCACAGTGCCTAGGCTGGGTGTTGTGTATTATTTATAGATGTATAAAATGATCGCTCTCTTCTTCATTGTGCATTTCCATTTCATAAGGACAAATTCTGTTCCCAGTTACCCACAGAGTAATTTACATTGTTGATTGAGAATAGAATTTGGTCCATATAGTACCAGGATCATAGCTGGTTGCATTCAAAATTATTATTGTTGGTCATTTGTATTGTGGTAGCGCTTAGGAATTCCAGTGATGGACCAGTACCCCCTTTGTGCTAGGTGCGGTACGAACACAGACAAGAGATGATCCCTGTTCCAAGGATCTTATCGAAGTATACGACAAGAGACAACAGGTGGGAAGAACAAGGAAACAGTGAGACAATACTGGTCAACATGATGGGTGGTCATCTCCATGCACCAGCTGCCCAGCAACCTAAAATGTTGTCATTTAGTAGTACCCTGAGGAATAATATAATCATTCGGAAGAAAGCAGGATCATACAAAGCAACATGGTTCAACCTATTGGATGCTCACATTGTGCGGGGTTGAACACTAGAGGGCATAACTTCAGTTCACTTGTTCTTTGGGGAAATCTTAGCTCAGTTAGATTCATTTGGTACGGACGTTCATTCCTGGTTTTAAGCCTGCTGTTACCTGACCTTAGAGGAGACATCATCCACCCAGCATCCCAGTGCCATGTATCACATTTAATAAGGTCTTTGGGGCAGGTACTGATCTTTTGGTCTGTGTATCTACAGTGCCTAGCACAATGAGGCCCTGATCCCTGACTTGGGCCCCTTTGCACCACTGCAATGCAAGCAGTAAATGGTGTGCGATTGTGTAGAAAGCTTAGGTGCCTTATTACTATCACTCATAATTGATATTGGGATAGTGCCTAGGGAGGCCACTTACAGCACTATGCCCCTCCATCTGCGGAAGTCACCTGACAGCGTTGTGACTTTTCTAGGAAAAGAAAGCTCAGCCCCCAAATCTGCCCACTGAAAAGCCTCAAGCACAGCACCAGCAATGCAGGAACTAGCCTACAAAACAAATATTTGGACAACTCTGTGCCAGGCACTCTGCTGTATTGGGTGATACGCCCAGGTGTGGTTTCTTGGTCTCGTCTTTCCCCAGCCCTATGCTGGCACCAGGAGTGATACTGTACAGCGAGCATCCTTAGCTCGTTCTGTGTGGGAGTGGTTGTGAAATGCCTCATGCTCCTGGAGTGTGGAAAAAGTGCTTGTTCCTTATTGTAAATGACTCCCGCTCATGTCATACTCAAAGTTGAAACAATAAAGCCAAAATGAAATCTTTCCGCCTTCTTGAAACCATTTGTTCCGTTGATTCTTGTTAATGAAATCAACACTCTGATTTCACTGAACCAGAATTTTCTGATGGAAATATGTTTGCTGGAAAGCTCGCTGACTGTCACTTTCTGTCCCAAAGACGTGTGCCACCAACTCAACGCCTGTTTAAGGCACTCACATGGTTTCCACTCAAATTGCCCCCAGATGGACTCAGAACACCACCCAGGTTTGGCAACAGGGTCACATGCTTCAGCAATTGACCCCCAGAAAAATGAACCTGTCTGATTATTATGATTATTATCATTATTATTTTTTGGTTTTTGGAGGCGACCAGCACAGAGCAAGGCTGTGATTTCACTTTTTAAAAATGTACATGTAAGCAGCTGATTTGGGGCCTCCATTCTCAACTGGAGTGGACCCTGTCCAAAGGATGCACCAAAACTACATGTGAACCAGCTCCCATTCTCCTGAGGCAGGGTTGCTCAGCCACCTGTAACCACGTCCTCTGTCAGAGGTCTCAGATTGGGAAGGAAAAGGAACTGGTACTTCCTCATGCCTTGACCACAAACAAGTTCTGCCCATGTAAGTCATGAAAACGAGATGCCACTCCCATTACTCTGGGTGGAAGTTCCAAATATAGTCTTGCATACTCCCTAGGTTCCTTCAGCTGGGCTCCATCTTGATTGGGTTAAAAAAACAAAAGTAGGGATCACTCTCACATGCTACCCGCCTTTCTCACCAGAATGAGCTGTGACTCACTTTAACCCGTGCAGCTCTGCGATCCTCCCAGGAGGAAAGAAACTGTTGACAGTGTTCCATTACCATCACTGGGCATCTGACCTTAGCCCTCACTCAGATGAAGGGGGGCCATTCACGCCTCGCTACGCTATTGTTCCAGGCTCCCTGAAGACTCCTCTCGTGGGTTCCACTGGGCTCACTTTTTTGTGGTGTTTTTTGTGATCACAATAGCTAGAAGCTTATTTTCCTTAAAAATGAAAGCTGAGAGTCTGGAGAACAGAACAGCAGCTTGAGAGAGAAGCTGGTATGTAGCGCTGCTGAATACCGGTTGAACCCGGACCCTGCTCTGATGTCAGGAGTTTCCAGTAAACCTGCACATTGATTCCATATTGCTCTTGATATGGCAATGGGTGCAAAGGATAATAGCTGAATGGGGCTATTTATAACTGACGGTATGTGGGGTTACCATCACAGCAGTAATCGCTGGTTTATGGTTTCCCGAGGGAAGCAGTAACTGAGGTGAGGGTGTGTCTCACTGTCTGGAGTGACTCATGAGTGAGAATACCAACCTCAGGTCATTCTGTTAAGAAGCAGGGCAGAAACCCCAAACTGGCTGTGAAATATACTTAGATTTCATCAGCCAAGTAACAAGTATAAACTCCTCCAGCACTATTAAGTGTGAACATGGAGTCCCAGACAGTCCCCTTGGGCATTCCTATCTGTCTTGCCACCCAGGCAAGCTTGACTCTGTGATAGATGGTCACTTTACAGCAAAAAAAAAACAACCAAAAAAAAACAACCAAAATCACAACAATATTCAGGTTACTCCCAGTCTCAAGGGACCAGTCACTTAACCCAGGTCCATTGGACTCAGAATTCAAACCCAAGACAACACCAGCAGCCAATCTTGTAGCAAACTAACTAAAGATGTATTAACTGAGAAGAGAAATGAATTATTTACCAGGTTAAAACAGGAAACACATCCACATATGAGTTAGTCTAAGATTTGAAAAGGTAAATGTCTATAATAAGCAGCTCTATATGTCCTTTAGGGCTGACCCATGCTAAGCAGCATGGGGATCTCTTGTTTATGTTGAGGAATCTTTGCCCCATAGTGTCCAGACAGCATAAAGAGACCTCAGTTCCTTCTGGTCAGCCATTTTTACTCCTTTCACCCCAGAATCCAGGCTGATGGGATGCATTCATGCACAGGTTTTTTCCCCTTCCTCGAGGGAGTTAAGAATGCAATCAACAAGGTCTCTGTCCTTTAATGCTACACAATGCCTCATGTGTCTTCAGTGGGCCATCTTTTGTGCAGGACGAGCACTCTACCTTAATTAATGCTGCTTTTCCTGTTTCCTTTCTTGCGTATTGCCTGTTCTCCTTTGTGTTCCTTTTTAGTGGCTTGGATTTCCATTTTCTGAAGGATATTTCTTTGGCTCAGATAAACTCTTGAGTTTGTTGGCCACTTAGCCATGTGGTTTATTTCTTGTCTTCCTTTATTTAAAAGTGTGCATGCCTCCTGGGACTCTTGTACTGTATCTTTCAAAAGTATCCGTGCCAAATCAATAGATTCACTTCTTTACTCTTGATTTTTAGGGCTTTCTTGACTAGCTTCTTCATCGTTTGGAAATTCCCTGTTCGAAATGTAATGTTCGAAGTGTAATGGCACTGTGCAATCTCCCCAGGGATGTTGAACTGAATTATATTGTCATCTCTATTATTTATTGTTCAACTATCATTAATTCTGAGGGATCAGTGCCTGTTTTACTTAAAGCTTGATAACTAATGATAAAGTAAATAATACATCCTGTTTCCTTGTTGGGGAAAACATTGAAATATGGATTTCCTTATCTGTGGTTATTCATAGTTCTTCCATGGTGTTAAGGGCCAAACGAAGATCATTTGACCGAACTGGTCTCTCTCACTTTGCAGATCTACTCAATCTTACGTTTCCTGCTGTGCTGCTCTACCATTAGGAGGTGAAGAACCTCTTTAGAGGTGAATGATGCTGCAGAGAGCTGCAGAATCTTGAGCCTGCCTTGCAGTCCATGGAGTGCAGCTCAGCCTTGCACGGAGGCTGCTTTGGCCCAGCTTTGAAGTTGATAGTTGTGGTGGAAATAGCTAAAGGTACTGCTGTACTGCGGTGGTGCCTCCATGTTGGCTCTGGAGGGTCAGGAGAAAGGTGGCACCAGCAGCTCAGCAAGCAACATGGGGAACTCAAAGATGGAAATTCTTTCTGGGGGGGACCAGTTGCTCCTGGGAATTTAACCAGAGGTAGCTTGGGGAAGGATTTATATCCAAGCCCGTGAATAACTCAGGGCTGGTTTGGGACAGATGAAAAGCTGCTGGGAAAAAAATATTACCCGATTGTTTAATACCCATGGAGTGCATAGGAGTAAAGAAGCTTGATACTCAGCGGATCACGCCCTTGGGCTGGGGCATTTCAAAGAATTGCTGCAGTACACATCAGTCACTAGACTGGGAGTATCTTCGGGGTACCAAGAACAATTTGGCTTGTTTGTCGAAATGACTCCAGACAGAGAGGTGCTGTTGAAATCATTTCCTGTCTCTGTTTCTGGTCTCATTTCCTCCTACTCCCCAATTTATGCCTTACATTCCTCTCTCAACACCGCTGCCTTTGTTGCCTTCTGCCTCTCTTGGCTTTACACCTTTTTTTCATGCTGGGGCAGTGGAACCAGGTGGGTGGGCAGGCAGGCCTCTCACCCCTGCAATGGAAAACTAGTTGGGGGGGAAATTGTTTCTGCCCCTGCAATATCTCGTGAAGGTGAGAATGGGACCCGGCTATGTTCTGGCCTCGTGCTCATTCTCAGGTGGAGAAGGTCTTTTTTTGTAAATTCCACTGGCCACCTATCTGCATCTTCAGATGCCTAAATACCTTTGCAAATCTGGCCCTTAGTTGTTAACTAAGGAAAGAATCAAATTCCTGCAGGACTTGGCTACATGAATCAGCCCTCTATCCTGAAGTGAAATATGTCTGGCTACGTTAATTACCCCTGTTTGTTTTATTTGTTGAGTGGCTGTTGTCTAGTGTATTCTGGTGTTCTTAAGGCTTGCTTATATTGGTCTATTGTAATATTATGACTCTCTTTCTGCAGTCCCAGTCCACTGCATCTGTGTTTTGAGGAGCTCTGAAAAAAAAAGAAGCCACACAACACTCTGAGGAGAATAATTCCATCCACTGCAGGGACCCCTCGATGAAATTCTGTGGGCTGTGCTGAGCAGGGGGGCAGACAAGATGATCCTAATGATCCCTTCAGCCCTGAACATCTATGTATTCTACCTACATGCACATAGAGAGACATGGTGGGGAAGGGAATAATTTTATGGGACCAACTTCTGTTGATGAAAGGGAGAGACACTTGTGTAAGCTCCAGAGCATCTCCCTTTCCACCCGCAGAAGTTGGTCCAATAACCTCACCCACTTTGTCCCTCTAATATCCTGGGACCAACACAACCATAAAAACACTACTTGTGACTACGTAGAGTGAGGCACAGAGAACGGAAGTGACTTGCCCAGTGCCATGCTGCTCGTCGGTGGCTAGGTCATCCCTGGAATCCTGACTCCCAGTCCCCTGCTCTAACCACTAGACCTCCCTTCCAAAACTATACTTACATAAGAAGAATGGATTTGGGTTAATGCTGATTCTGGCTTGAGAATTGTGTGTCACACCGTTTTATTCATGTGTTTAATGGGGGAATGCTCCCTTTGCGCTCCCTTTTTGAAATGTACAGTAGGCTGTACATTCCCAGCTTTAAGTCTTCAAGCATTGCTGGCATGCCCAGGTTTGAGCTTGGTGGTCTCCATTGGATTTTAAGAGGCCCTTGAGGTTTTGTGGTTTGATTCCTGTGCTGGTTTCATAAACCTTTTAGTTTACTCAAGTTAAAAATTGTAACAATGACCCTGTTGCTCATCTTCCCCTATCATTTATGAGTTGAATGTGGATATTTCCTAGTTTGTTCACACTAAGTGGCAGTTGTCACCACTGTGTTTCATTTGCTAGCATGTTGCCCATTCACCTAGTTGGGTGAGATTCCCGTGAAGTTCCCCATAGTCTTCTCTAGTCTTGACAAATCTCAATAATTTTGTGGCATTTGCAAATGCTGCCACCTTACTTCTCATTCCCTTTTCCAGATCAGCACAGATATAGTCTACAATACCAATCCTTATACATAACCCTGTAGCATCCCACTGTTAATGTTTTGCCATGATGAAAATTGACCATTCATTCCTATTCTTTGTTTTCTGTCCACACAGAAATTTAATGTGGTTTAGCTAATCCAGTTTAATTTTTCCTGGATGTCACTGTGTAGACAAGCCCTTAGACAGTTTCTGATCCAAGACGGCACTTTGCTTCTCAAACCGTGACTGCTACAGAATTACTTCAGTATAACTACGTCACTCGATCCACACCCCAGAGTGATGTAGTTATACCAACCTAAGTGCTGGTGTACACAGCGCTATGCCAGAAGAAGAGCTTCTCCCACTAATGTAGCTACTAACTCCAGCAGAGGTGGATTAATATATGCCAGTGGGAGAGTTCTCTCCCATTGGCATAGAGCAGCAGTTCTCAACCAGGGGTCTGAGGCCCCATGGTGGGCTCGCGAGCAGGTTTCAGGGGGTCCGCCAAGCAGGGCCAGCATTAGACGCACTGGGGCTCAGGGCAGAAAGCCAAAGCCCCGCCTCCCTGAGCCTGAAGCTGAAGCCTGTGGCGTGGGTGCCCCCTGTGGCGTGGAGCCCCAGGCAACTGCCCTGCTTGCTACCCCCTAATGCTGGCCATGGTTTTTATATGCAGAAAAACAGTTGTGGCACAGATGGGCCATGGAGTTTTTATAGCATGTTGGGAGGTGGGGAGCCCAGAAAGAAAAAGATTGAGAATCCCTGGAATAGAGCATCTTTGTTAAAGCGATACAGCTGTGCACCTGCACTGATGCAGCATTTTAAGTGTAGACCTGCTCTAAGTTTGCTTAGTAGCCTCTTGTGAGGGACTTTCTCGAAGGCTTTTTGAAAGTCCAAATAAATTACATCAGCTGCCTCACTTTGATCCACTCGTCTATTGACACATTCTAAAAATTCTAATAGATTAGCGAGGCACAATTTTCCTGTGCCGAAGCTGTGCTATCCTATCATGTGTTTTATAATTCTATGTTTAATCATTGCTTCAGCCAATTTTCCACAAGTCTATAATTTCCTGGCTTTCTCTCTCACAGCCTTTGAAAAATACATGTGCCAATTTGCTACTCGCCAATCCTTTCGTATGGCACTATTTTTAATGAAAGATCACATATATTTGTTAGCAGCTCAGTCACTTCATTCTGAAGTTCCTTCAGAATTCTTGCATGTATACCATATGGGCTGTGACTGGGGCCCGATCCAAAACCCACTGAAGTCAATGAGACTCTTTCCACTGACTCAATGGGGTCTGGAGCAGACCTGTGGTGTTCTTCAATTTCTAAGTTTGTTCGGCTGCATCTTCTTTTGACATGTCTATCTGTGAGAGTAGTAGAGCTAGTAAAAAAAATCAGCTCCCCCCCCAATGAAAAATGGCCTGTATTTTCAATAAACATTTTCTAATGGTGGGTTGTTTTTTTTGTTGTTGTTCATTCAAAACGTTCCAGTTTTCTGGAAAAATCAAACAAAAAGCACCTGAAAATTGGTGGGGGCGGTTGGCATGCGAAAACTGAAAAACAATCCCTGGCAAAGCAGGTGGGATTAGAAGCAGCAGCCTGGAGGTTAAAGGTGCACTCTGCTATTGCTCATTTTCTGAGCCAGCTGGTACAATGCTGCACATGAGATTGTGACCGTTAGATGACCAGGAAATTCCCCGATGTGAAGATCTGTGAGTGAAAATGAAGGCTGTGAAGCAAAAAAGAAATGGTCTGAATCCAGGGAGAGAAGCTATTGTGTCCTCTAGAACTGTGAAGACTTTCCATTCCTGTCAGCAAGTTCTGAAACACAGGCAGTGTTCAGAGATGCAGCAATAATATAAAATCCCTCACCAGCCAGCAAGGTTGGAATTCCCATCTGTGTATGTTGCAGGCACAAATGCAGAAGTAACTGATGGAAAAAAGCAGTCGTACGATTGATGTTCTGGGTGGGCGTCTCCTTCATGCAGCAGTGCATTGGGAAATGCACTGACTCACTGTGGCTTGGCTATCCTCCTCCATCAGCAGCAGAGAAGGCTTAATAGCAGCAGTATAGTGCCAAGAGGTGAATGTGTGGTCAGTTTCAATCTAGGAAAGGCTAACCTGTGCTCAGTTTGTGCCAGGAATAGCTTGTGGTCTTTGTGTGTGTCTGGCTGCAGATCACCATCCTATGCTCCTTGACATGGTTTCATCACATTTAGCCTGTCAAGGAGATGTCTGCTTAGGATTTCTCTGTCTGGAGCATGAGGAAAACTGGCATGGGCTGGAGAACGTGTACAAAATGAGGCTGCTTTATCTGACTGGGGAGCCATTTGTTCTGGGTAGTGAGGGCAGTTGCTTCCCCTCAGACCTTGGTTTGCACCTCCCCTCAGAGCGGTTTACCCCACACACCCCCCAGAGATTTCCTAGGTCTACATGCTCCATTACGTAGTCTGCTTTTTGCCCCCTCAGACTTTGGACCCAGTCGTTAGGAAAGCAATAATTGCCTAGTGTGTGTCATTCGTGATGCTATTTGGAACAGAGAACGTTCTCTATGCTGACACATCTTCCCACCTGTCCTCTGAAATTTTTTGAAATTCAGGCTGTACAACAGCTGTATTGTGAAGGAAGCTGTCACCAAGACTCCCTGAGTAAGAGGGGAAACTTTTCCCACAAAGGGTGGCTTAGAAAGTTCACAAACGTACTCCCTGTGAAGTAAAGACGTAAAATGAATAAGGCACCCTGCTCTGAGTCAGAGTTCATGGAACTTCTTAAGTTTTTACATGATGAGCAGAATTTCTCATCGGAGAGGGTGTCAAATCTGACTCAACAGATTTTAATTATACTTTCAAAAATTATACCGCTTAAAATATCCTAGCACATAGGGAATTTAG
Source organism: Chelonia mydas (assembly GCF_015237465.2). Lineage (NCBI taxonomy): Eukaryota > Metazoa > Chordata > Testudines > Cheloniidae > Chelonia > Chelonia mydas. The sequence goes on from NC_051257.2 coordinate 9,589,200, forward strand.
GCCTGGTCTACACTGGGGGGGATCGATCTAAGTTTCGCAACTTCAGCTACATGAATAACATAGTTGAAGTTGACGTACTTAGATCTACTCACCGCGGTAAATCGACAGCTGATACTCTCCTGTCGACTCCACCTGCGCCTCTCGCCCTGATGGAGTACCGGAGTCGAAGGGAGAGCGCTGGATGGTTGATTTATCGCGTCTAGACTAGATAAAACGACAACACTGGATCAATCGCTGCCCGTCGATACAGCAGGTAATGTAGACAAACCCTTAGGTTCAGGAACGACATAAGTGTCTGTGAAAAGAGGGATTAGAATAGAAGCTGGATTTCAACCTTAAACACGTCCATTATGCTTTGTGTTTCTATAATGCTTTCTGCCCAAAGATTTCAAAACCAAAGTAATGGTTTTAGCCTCACAATAAAACCCCCACCCCATTAGTATGTACAAAAAAAAATACTGCTAACCAGTTACTCTCCCACCAATCAGAAAAATCCTATTAAAATTGAATAGGATTGAAACCAATGCTATAGAAACTGCTCTAAACGCTGTAAAGTTTAATAGGGAATGAAAGGTTTTCTGGAGGTTGATTTAACCATCCTATGGAATGCTATAGCAAGTATATAATTCTCTTATCATGGAGGCTGAATAGGACACCATAGTATTTCAGAAAACCCCCGTAGTTCACACCACATGAATTTTTGAGGGGGGTGGGGAAACACGAAGTGAAAACTGCTGTGTGAGGTCTCACTGAATTATTAAAGATATTCTGGGCAATGAGACGAGACCTGAGGTTAAGGAAGAAATGTTCCTCCAACACTGATATCTGAAATTAGGCCATTTGGTTCTTCTTTCGGATCCCTAGTCTAAACAAATGACTGCCTATGTTTACCCTAAATTTGCAGTCCCCAGAGATTATCGCTTTGAATGAAACACAAATGTGGCCATCTCCAAGGTTCTACGGAGATGGATAAATGCCCTGTTGGGTATAACTACAGAGAGCCATGCCCAGAAATTCCAACACAAATCTGGATTTTTCAGCACATATTTCCACTTCCTGCCACTGGCTAGTTCACCAGTACAAGTCATGATTTAGAAGTGGTGGCAGTTATAAGAAATGTTGAAAATCCATGATTTGCTGCGCAACACTGAAAAGGGAAATAAACTCTCAGGGTAGCCTTGGAAACAAATGGCCCAACTAAGCACTCCTGAGTCAGCCCTCTGTACTGGGTGGGGTGCGTGGATGGAATTAGAACGTTATTAATGTCAGGGAATATTCAATCCGTAATGAGAAGACACACTGGGGAATAATAGTCAAAAAGGGAACTAAGATGCATGCCAGGAACAGCTCAGGAAGATCTAGACCTGGTCGGAAAAAGAAGCAGTGGCATCTCCCACAAGGATGCTTTCATAGCGAAGTCTCTTGTTTCTCCAGAGAGAATTAGTGTGTGTGTTTTCACCGTCACCACACTGTCGTTTAGCACTGGAGCACAGGCAAAGGAAACAGTCCAGGTGACTTCCCTCCTATGGATCATGCTATTCCCCCTGGAACCGAGAGCAACCTGCTGACGTGTTCCATTTGGCGAGGCAAGGTTCCTCCTGGCCAGCCTTTCCACAACACCTCCCTGCTGTGTGTACTTTCCCTGCGATTCTCCTGCACTAGCATTGCTGGGGACTCCACAGTGTCAGTTCTTATCTTCTCTCTGCTGACTTGTCCCCATGAATCATAGAATCATAGACTTTAAGGTCAGAAGGAACCATTACGATCATCTAGTCTGACCTCCTGCACAACGCAGGCCAAAGAAACTCGCCCACCCACTCCTGTAACAAACCCCTAACCTATGTCTGAGCTACTGAAGTCCTCAACTCGTGGTTTAAAGACTTTGAGGTGCAGAGAATCCTCCAGCAAGTGACCCGTGCCCCACGCTGCAGAGGAAGGCGAAAAACCCCCAGGGCCTCTGCCAATCTGCCCTGGAGGAAAATTCCTTCACGACCCCAAATATGGCGATCAGCTAAACCCTGAGCATGTGGGCAAGACTCACCAGCCAGACACCCAGGAAAGAATTCTCTGTAGTAACTCAGATCCCATCCTATCACAGGCCATTGGGCATATCTACCGCTAATAGTCGAAGATCAATTAATTGCCAAAATTAGGCTATCCCATCATATCATCCCTTCCGTAAACTTATCAAGTTTAGTCTTGAAGCCAGATATGTCTTTTGCCCCCACTGCTTCCCTTGGAAGGCTGTTCCAGAACTTCACTCCTCTGAAACCTTTGTCTAATTTCAAATCTAAACTTCCTGATGGCCAGTTTATATCCATTTGTTCTTGTGTCTACATTGGTACTGAGCTTCAATAATTCTTCTCCCTCCCTGGTATTTATCCCTCTGATATATTTATAGAGAGCAATCATATCTCCCCTCAGCCTTCTTTTGGTTAGGCTAAATAAGCCAAGCTCTTTGAGTCTCCTTTCATAAGACAGGTTTTCCGTTCCTCAGATCATCCTAGTAGCCCTTCTCTGTACCTCTTCCAGTTTGAATTCATCTTTCTTAAACATGGGAGACCAGAACTGCACACAGTATTCCAGATGAGGTCTCACCAGTGCCTTGTATAACGGTACTAACACCTCCCTATCTACTGACTGGTCCTCTCCCACTCTCACTGTCTGCAGCTCCTTCTCCACTTAACAGGCTCTCTAATGGAGGCAAGGAGGTTTCTAATCAAACCCCCAAAAATCTCGGCCCCTACTTATAAGGTAACCCAAGCCCATTTAAACTATGCTGACATATTCCCTATTTCCTGAGTCCGTGGCCTCAGCTGTGACCTTAAAATTTTCTGGTGCACTAAGGATCATCTGGACTAGCTGGGAAATCCAAATATTCGCAGATCTCACACTTCATCAGCAGGTATGGCTACAAATGCCTGATCTGCACTTACTAATACAGGCACCGGAGTGATGCTGTGACTCGGTAGCAGCCATCCTGAGCTGCTTCACTACCCTACAAAATGGTAGGCGGCTAACTGCCCTGGTGTCAGCTACACTGAGTTTCTGGTGGGATTTAAACTAAAGTCACTAGCATCTGGACATATCATGCTCTCTATACTGGCCACACTTAGGGTGTGCCCAGTTGGCCCCTGGCCATGTTCAGCTGGGAGTGCAGAACTTAACATCACCAAAGGCAACTGCTTACAATACTCTTAAGAAGGTGATCAAAGTATCATCTTTGTCCATGGCCTTTGCGACACCATCTCGGCTCGTGATCAAATCTCTGAAAGGCTACAAGTTAACATTTTCTCAGCCTATAGCTGCTGATTTTGCAGATAAGAACATAACAGCCATACTGGATCAGACCAAAGGTCCATCTAGCCCAGTGTCCTGTCTTCCAGAAGTGGCCAATGCCAGGTACCCTAGAGGGGATGAACAGAACAGGTAATCATCAAGTGATCCATCCCCGGTCGTCCATTCCCAGCTTCTGGCAAACAGAGGCTAGGGACACAATCCCTGCCCATCCTGACTAATAGCCATTGATGGACCTGTACTCCATGAATTTATCTAGTTCTTTTTTCAACCCTGTTATAGTCTTGGACTTCACAACATCCTCTGGCAAGGGATTCCACAGATTGACTGTACGTTGTGTGGGGGGGAAATACTTCTTTTTGTTTGTTTTAAACCTGCTGCCTATTAATTTCATTTGGTGACCCCTAGTCCTTGTGTTATGAAAAAGTAAACAAGGAAGTGATATTTACTCTTTCTCCACACCAGTCATGATTCCATAGACCTCAATCATATCTCCCCTGAGTTGTCTCTTTTTCAAGCTGAAAAGTCCCAATCTTATTAATCTCGCCTCATACAGAAGCCATTCCATACCCCTAATCATTTTTGTTGCCCTTTTCTGAACCTTTTCCAATTCCAGTATATCTTTTTTGAGATGGGGCAACCAGAACTGCACGCGGTATTCAAGATGTGGACATACCATGGATTTATATAGAGGCAATATATTTTCTGTCTTCTTATCTGTCCCTTTCTTAATGATTCCCAAAATTCTGTTTGCTTTTTTGACTGCCGCAGTGCACTGAGTGGCTGTTCGCAGAGAACTATCCACAATGACTCCAAGATCTCTTTCAAGATGACCTTGAGACAAATCACTTCTTTCATTTTCCAGATGAGTAGGTCCCACGCATGCCCTTTTCGAGAGAGGACAGAAGGATTGCAGTGTCTAAACTTCCTAATTTTGGCCCCCCCAAAAAAGCAGAGTAATGGCAAAAAACCTACTTACATGTTGAGAGAGAGAGTAATTCTTGGAAATCTTGACCTCCATCGTGGAGACTGGCATCTGTTCAAGGAAAGCTATTTGTGAATGTTAGTTCCGTTTATGAGAGGTAGGATTTGATTCAAATTGACATAAACTATTATTGAGGATGTCTGTAAATGATTCAAGTCATTAAACATCGGATAGTTTATATATAGGAATCTTTCAATCCTCATGGAAGAGGAGCATGGGTGGGTCTTGCTAGTCTGGGACACCAGTGAAAAATGATGCTCCAGTACATATGCAAAGGTAGCGGTTACCAGTTGACAGAATGCTGACCTGGATCCTTGCAAAGATCAGATTTGTCCTTGAGCCAAATTGGTGTCACAGAGGGCACGGTGCACTTGAAGGAACAAAGGCTGAAACTTGATATTTCATCGTCATCTTTAGAGTAGTGGGATCTGTCCTTTTTGCTGATGCTCCTGACAGACCAGCTGTGCGTTTCCTAAGGTTGGGGAGAACTGGGAAGATCTGTGCTAAAATGAATTGGACTTAAATCTCATCAGAGACCGGAATAAAAGCAACACTCAGGCAGCACTCCAAATAACCTCCTGCCATTTTATAAAATGGCGAAGGAGCTCTGGAGGGCCAATAGTAACACCCAATATCAGTCCCAGGGCTATAATGGTAAATACAGGTCAGTTGTAGGTTAACAGCTGTTCCTGTGGGTAGTTTGGGTTTTTTAGATGAAGTGTGAGATCCCTTAATGTTCCAGTTTTCTTTCTGGCCCCTCATCGGTCCAGAAAGCATGTGAGGCAAGCTGCAGCTGAGCCTCTGGGCTGAAGGGTGGGGATACGATGGGTTGAAACTCCAGATTTGTGCCATCTTCCTTGGCATAGCTCGCTGTAATTATAGGGAAAATGCCTGTTATCCTGCTTTGCCCAAAAACTGTTGAGAAAGGGGCCACGCCGGTATCATGTCTGCAGAACTATTTGCCTAACCCCCACCCTTATGACGGGTGAAACTCCAGCAGAAGAACACAAGGTGGCTTTTTTGACACGTTGGTTCAGATGTTTCATTATACTACTAAAAAAGAAAAGCAGTACTTGTGGCACCTTAGAGACTAACCAATTTATTTGAGCATAAGCTTTGAGCATAAGCTTCATGCATCCGATGAAGTGAGCTGTAGCTCACGAAAGCTTATGCTCAAATAAATTGGTTAGTCTCTAAGGTGCCACAAGTCCTCCTTTTCTTTTTGCGAATACAGACTAACACGGCTGTTACTCTGAAACCTGTCATTATACTACTGTCAAAGTCAGATTCAGGACTCACATAATTTGTCAGACCACTCTGTTTATTAGCAAAGCGATTTGCTAATGCACCCAGATGTGAGCCCCTCTCTGAGGTTCAAGATAACTTATTTATACAGGTTTCCGATGAAGTGAGCTGTAGCTCACGAAAACTCATGCTCAAATAAATTGGTTAGTCTCTAAGGTGCCACAAGTACTCCTTTTCTTTTTATTTATACAGCTAAGCCAAAGCCAATTTAACATAAGAGACAAAAGGAAGAGAAACTGACATATATATATACATATCTTATTTGCATACTAACATTTACCAATCTCCTAGCTCAGTAGGAGCTCTAAGTTAATTAGTTTGAGGACCCATTGTCTCACACTCCTTAATGTTTCTCTTCCTGACAACTATATTTCAACAAACCCTTCAAGTAGCATTTCTTTAATGAATTATAATTTCAATATAATTCATTCTACTTTCACAATCCCTCCTTTTGGTCAAGCTACGCAATGACCAACAATGACTGGGTTCCACATATCAATCGTTCTTTATCTCTTTGTTCATCAGTGATATTTAAAATCATCAAATTAGCACTCTGGTTTGGGGCAACTGTCTGTGTAGCATGCCTGACACAATTTTGGATACAACAGGAAAGTAACTGAAAACATACAAAAATTATTAGGATTCCAAACAGGAGAGTTAGGGCTCCCTGAAACAACCAGTTTCCTATGCCAGAGAAATTGAAAAGGTTACTTAGCCACTTCCATAAAGAAGTTGGCTCTTCGTGGGGAAGATATGCGATTTGTTCTAAGTGGCTAGCACGATCTGTTACCTCATTGGTGTTGTCTGGTATATACACACACAGCAGTCTTTTCCAATGAGAGCACAAGTCCCTCCTTTTGCCGCCAGCACTATGTCCAATGCCTGAAGGTTTTGGAGGGCCATCTGTCGGATTGCCCCTGTTTCTTTGGCCAGGGCTCTTAAACTTTCTCTGGTTTCATTTGCCATTATTTCAACTACTGCTTGTAACCTTAGGAGCCTTTTTGCATGGTGTATTACTCCCCCTAATGGTATGAAGGAACCGCCAATGGCCTCTTCCCAGGTTAAGGGGCTTATGTTATTTACATACCATTGGGCATCTGTTAAGTCCCTTCTTTTTCGCCTGAAATTGCGGAGGCGTTCTCGAGGGAAGGTTCCTAGCACTCGGAACTGTGGGAAGAGTCGGGTGGGATAACAGATTCCTGACTAATTAGCTGGTAGTGCGGTATAAGCTCTGGTCCCACACACCCAGTGATGGCCTATTAAGGTCGGGAAGGGTCGGTTGCACCCATTTGTCATATAGGTGTTTGCAGAGGAGGAGGAGTATCCCCCCAAAGGGTACAGGGTAATTCTCCTTACAAGGAGTGGTGTTATTTGCATGAATGTAGGGGGAACATGAGATTGATTTTTCTGTTTGATCCCAGGTTGAGAAAAAATTCATATCTCCATATCCAGCCCACCACTTTTTAGTTTTGTTTGAATAATCCCATACACCATTGGCCACAATATGCTGAAGGCAACGGCTTTTCCCCAGATCCAGCCCTGTCCCATTACACACCCAACACCAATGACCTTTTCCCTCCACCACACTTATCCATTTAGATGCATTTATTCCCACCACTTCCCAAGTGTCATTGCTGTTCCATATTTTGTTAAACGGACGAGGCCCTCCAGTGAGGTCTGGGGACTTGAGTGGGATAGCCAGGACAGGAACACCAGTTTGAGAGTGGGCTGGGATGTGGATACAGACCCAGCAATTAGAAATATTAAGGGTCTGAGCTATCCAGCCCACCACTTTTTAGTTTTGTTTGAATAATCCCATACACCATTGGCCACAATATGCTGAAGGCAACGGCTTTTCCCCAGATCCAGCCCTGTCCCATTACACACCCAACACCAGTGACCTTTTCCCTCCACCATACTTATCCATTTAGATGCATTTATTCCCACCACTTCCCAAGTGTCATTGCTGTTCCATATTTTGTTAAACGGACGAGGCCCTCCAGTGAGGTCTGGGGACTTGAGTGGAATAGCCAGGACAGGAACACCAGTTTGAGAGTGGGCTGGGATGTGGATGCAGACCCAGCAATTAGAAATATTAAGGGTCTGAGCTATCCACACCTGCTGCTGGATAAAATAATTGTCATTGTGGTCTCCCCAGACTGTAAGATACCAGCAGCCGAGGAACAGCGTCTGCTTCTGGCAACCCTTACGAGAGAGTAGATTGTAAGGTATTGCAGACTGTTCCTCTGCGTCTTCTTCTGGAGTGAAAATTGACTCTGCGTTGTCCTGAGGTGATGATTGGTTCTCTGGGGATGGTGCCTTCTTACACTGTGAAGCATGTATCCACACTGCGATGCCAGATAGTTTAACAGCCTTCTGTGTCGTAAGCAGTACCTGATGAGGACCCTTCCACCGGGGCTCCAAGGCGTGCTTTCGATGATGGCGCCGTACGTAGACCCAATCGCCTGGCTCGAGGTTGTGGCAAGCGTCAGAGGTGGGTTCCGGGGGCCAGGCGGCTCGAACCTGTGAATGGAAGTGACTTACAGCTTGCATTAGTCCCTTGCAATACTGAAGGAGCGCACTGTGGGTCAAGTTCAAATCTGGAACGGGAGTCATAGCTCGCATAGGCTTAAGTACACCATTTCGTCTTTCAACTGCACCTGCACTCTGTGGGTGGTAGGGACAGGTGTTTGATATGCAATATACGGTCCAGGTGTTGAACAAGTTGTCCAGTAAACTGTGCACCCCAATCACTGGACAGAGTAGCAGGAATTCCCTTGGCAGGCATAATATGATTTAACAAACATTTGGCAACAGACAGTGAGTCAGCCTTGCGACAAGGAAAGGCTTCAATCCAACCAGAGAATAAACATACCATAACCAATATAAATTCATATTGTTGACACTTAGTCATTTGTGCAAGAACGGTGCTTGAGGCAGGCCCTGGAAGCCCTGGGCCACTTTTACAGGTTTACCAATATTATGGCTTTGTGGTACAGGCTGCACAGTGGCGGGCTACAAAAGAGCTAAAATGGGGGGGCCCACCATCCTGTCTTAGTTACAGCAGAGACCATCCCCTCCTTTCCGACATGCGAAACACCGTGTAGCAGGGCGGCCAGAGATGGGCAGAGTGAAAAGGGGGCTACAAAGGCGCCAGTAGGTGAGCGCCAAAAAGGAATCGGGATGTAGAGAGCAACCTTGGGCAACCCAGGATTCTTTCTCGGTTTCTGGGGCAGAGTCTTGGAGCAGGGTGAGGTCAGTGAGGGACCAGGAGGGTAAGAGGAGAGCGGAGAACAAGGGAATCAGACATTTCGACTAGGCACGCTGCAGCAGCCACAGCACGCAGGCAGGGGGGTAAGCCTTGGGCAACAGCGTCTAAAGTGGCAGAGAAATGAGCCACTGGGCGGTTCTTTTCTCCGTGCATCTGAGTGAGAACTCCAAGCGCACACCCAGATTGTTCGTGGCAGAAAAGGGTAAAAGGCTTAGAATAGTCAGGCAGCCCTAAGGCAGGGGCAGAAGCCAAACCCTGTTTGAGGGAAACAAAGGCAGAATTGGCCTCAGGGGGCCATGGCATGGGGTCAGGCACAGAGAATCAAGTGAGTTCCTGGAGAGGTTTTGCAAGGGAGGCATATTGGGGAATCCATTGTCTGCAAAATCCAGCCATGCCTAAAAACTTCCGGACCTGGCGTGGGGAGCGGGGTCGGGGAAAGCTAAGGGTAGCTTGGACGCGGGTGAGAGAAAGTGCACGGGAACCCTGGGAGAGGAGAAAGCCGAGGTATGTGACAGAAGCCTGACAGAGTTGTAGTTTAGAGCGAGAAGCTTTGTGACCCTTATTTGCTAGGGCAGTAAGGAGCACTAAAGAGTCAGTTTCAGAGGCAGACAATGAAGGGGAACAGAGGAGTAGATCATCTACATATTGGACTGGTGTGGACCTGGACGGGAAAACAAGGTCAGCAAGGTCTCGGGCTAATGCCTGGGAAAAATATGACGGGCTTTCAGTATACCCCTGGGGCAGTGTGGTCCATGTGTACTGTTGCCCCTTGTAAGAAAAGGCATACAGGAACTGGGAGTCAGGGTGAACCAGGACAGAAAAGAAAGCAGAGCACAAATCAACAACAGTAAAATGAGTTGCATCTGGTGTGATAGAAGCCAGAATCTTTGAGAGAGGCAGGTTTTGGTTCTGTCCACCTATGATTTCCCTCTTCCCACCACTGCATGAAACAATCAACCTCTCCTTTTGCCAATTTAGTTTTAGGTTGGCCGAGTTTGTCTTTTAAGACGTCTACTTGGTCTTTGTCCCAAGATCCTAACAGTGGCCACTGAATTTTGGGATTCTCCTGAGTTAGCCTTTTGCATTCCCATACACATCTTCCCCCCCCCCCCTCGCCCCCAAGGTCAGCCTTTTGAAGCCATCCCCCACCCATGTCATGAGGTTTTCTGTTCGTTAAAACACAACAATGCAAGCAACAAGACAAACACCACAGACAAACAACACAAAACATAGATCCATGGTATTCTGAGTTATTCTTCCGCTGGCACCAGCTTGCTTGTAGAGTCTAAAAACAAAAGAAACAATTTCCACCCCCCTGGTGGGGACAGATTATTGCTTCATAATAATACCACTTTCTTTTACAAATTTCCTTGCTAATTGCAGGAAAAACAGAAGAATTACCTCCAGGCTGTACTTATTTTGTTCTACAGTCAGGCTGTTCTATAGTCAGGCTAGTGAATTACCCCACTCACTGGGTCATTTATGAAATTCTTGAGGTGGTGTACCTCAGTTTCCCCTCTTGTGCAACAGACCATGTTTGCAATAGTTTCTCTGCTGTACCAAGCTATAAGTTTATTCTCAGGTAATAGCTGAGACACAGCTTCAGATTTTAGCACTATACACACACACAAAATTCTCTTTTGCCTAACATCCCTTGCACTGTGATTACTCTTTTACACAACTGTACCCCGATTACACTTCCATCTTGAGACACAACCAAGAGCAGCCAAGTTAAGTTCCAATAGAAACCCCTTACATCCTTTAGTGATTTTGATTACATTACCCAATAGTCAAAAATTTTGATCAGATTCTCTCTCTGCCTGCTGCCTGCAGCAGTTCCTTATAGATTATTTCTGTGGGAAAAGGGCCCATTTTCCCTCAGAATAGCTGTAAAGGCTTCTGGGGACAGAAGCATAGTGTTGGTAGTAGCCACTCTACCTGACCCCCTTAGCCTAGACCATTTTTCCAGAAATGTACAGGAGTCCGGACTCTTCCTAAAATACATAAACGGAGCCGGCGTTCCTTTAGGGAACTGTCCCGACTTAGACGTCTGGTTACCCATACAGGAGGACTTCACACACCAATCACACAAGAAGGAAAGTCGGGTTCGTCAGAGCGATGCCCGGTGCAACACACAAAAGGAGCCCACAGGCTACTGCCTCAATCGCTCTTGCTTTCACACCAAGGGTTTTACCCAAGGCGCGGTGCGGCTGCGATTGTGCAGATTTCACTCACTCAGACTGTGGGGACAGGAACCCTTTGGTCAGCCGATCCCCAGAAGGAGACGGCGCCCAGACTCAAACGCACCACAGGGAGGACGGATAGACACAAAGACAAGACAGTCCTCAGTCCGGACAAAACACAGAAATAATTACCTGACCAGATTCCTGATGTCAGATCCCTGGATCCCTACCAGAACAGAGTGGGAACCAACAGGTTCGATGGCGTAGACTTCACTGTGGTCATGCACCCTTCCGTTCTGGCGGAGGACCGCTCGGGCCAAATGCCCAGGTGCTGGCTTGCCACGGCCGTCCTAAGAACAGTCAGGAGTCACATGGCCCCAGTGAAGACGGTTGCCATCTTGGTGGAACCTCCAAATTGTCAAAGTCAGATTCAGGACTCACATAATTTGTCAGACCACTCTGTTTATTAGCAAAGCGCTTTGCTAATGCACCCAGATGTGAGCCCCTCTCTGAGGTTCAAGCTAACTTATTTATACAGCTAAGCCAAAGCCAATTTAACATAAGAGACAAAAGAAAGAGAAACTGACAAATATACATACATATCTTATTTGCATACTAACGTTTACCAATCTCCTAGCTCAGTAGAAGCTCTAAGTTAATTAGTTTGAGGACCCATTGTCTCACACTCCTTAATGTTTCTCTTCCTGACAACTATATTTCAACAAACCCTTCAAGTAGCATTTCTTTAATGAATTATAATTTCAATATAATTCATTCTACTTTCACACTACCCATAGCTATATAACAGTTGGGCTGAGCATTTCTCGGGGAGGTGACCAAGCAGGAAAGCTGGATCTGACTTTTGTGTTTCATTTGGAGTTTCTTTATGAAAATGAAGCCAAAGCAGAGGATGGGAATGCACTTGGATCCATTGCTGTAAACTAGGATAGGGGAATCCACTTGCTCACAAGGAGAGAGAAGAAGCTGCCGCTGCTGATAGAGACCACCCCAAAAGTGCAGAGAACACAGAAAACCCAGGGGAAATGGTCTTCAGATGAGCCTTCAGAACACTCACCCCAGCTGGCAATGGTGACACACATTCATTAACATTTGCCTGGTAGAATATTGTAATTATTATGGCCACTAATGCTGTGGAACATCAGACCTCTCAGGTTCTGGGAGGACTCCAGGTATACCAGGGCTCGGAGACAAGTGCTGAATGTCTTTCAGCTGCTAGACCCTATAGTTGCTAGCCCTGATGGGTCCCACGAATAGCTTGGCCACATAGCTAAGTGAAGAGGTATTTTACTAGGGCTAGCAGAAAGAGGCAGATATCTACACTCCAAGCCAACCCAAAAACAAAAATGCATCCAAATGCAGTGACTCTAAAAAACAAAGCCAGTAGCCCACTGCCCCTCCTTTGCTTTTCTTTGAGGGTGCGATCCTGCCAAGGTGCTCGTCTCCATTGACTTCTCTGAGAGCAGAGGGCACTCAGCACCTGGCAGGAGCAAAGCCTCAGGGAAGAGCTAAATCTACTATAAGGAAGAGGATGTCTAAGACCAACTTTTCATTACAGCTGAGGGCCCGACGGCTGAGTCCTCAGCACCCACAACTGAAGCTGGATTTTCAGCCCAGTTCCACCCCCATCCAGACACCTAAATAAGGGCCGTGTTTCCAAAAAAGGGCAGCTCTCATTGAGAGACAGATTGTCGGTGCCTTCTGCAAATTCCGGCCCTTAAAGAACATGGTGTAAGTATGTCCTGCGGAGGCTCATGTCTGTGTGAAGGGGCATCTAGACCAGTCTCTTCCAGAGAGGGTCAAGATTGAATGTGAAGGTGACTCAGCATCCGAGAGTGAAAGTAAGAGTATGCGCCTTTAGTCCAGGAACTGTGCTATGTTTTGCAGGGGGTCTTTTTCTTTTAGGGTCAGTGAACCACTTGCTGTCTGTGTGAGACACTTGTGGGTCATTTCCCTCCCCCAGACAAATCTGTTTTACACTGGCTTGCGGAAATATACCAACTCAAACTCTCACGGCATGTGTTAACTCAGGGTCAAAGGTGTAGCATCCCACGGCTGAGCTGTTTGTGGTATGTATCGTGCTGCTACTCTGCTGAGGGTGACTAGCAGGAGTGATTCCTTGAGAGAGCCTTCAAGCAATTAAACATGTATTCTTTTTTTAAAAAAATTCGGTGCATTCTTCTTTTCTTTTATTTCCTTTCCCCTTCAGATCTGAAAACCCTAAGGGCTCCTGGAGAAATGAGAGACATGCAGAAAATCAGATGTGTATCTCGTCATTTGTGCATTCACTGAATTTGCTCGTGTAAATTAAGCATGCAAATGAATGGACAATTTTTTGCACAGGCAGAGTCATGAAGCTCTGACCTTGGAGTCTGTGGAATTTGTATTTGAGATGAGAAAAAGGCAGCACTGGTTTGGGGCAGCTCTGTAATCTTCACTTAAAATACTTATCTTGCCAGATCCTCAGCTAGTGTAATAACGGCATAGCTGCATTGAAGTCAATGGAACTATGCCAATTTAAAACAGCTGATGATCTGGCTTATCGAAGTTAGAGTGAGAAAGTAATACACCAAAGGTTTAATCATCGTTAGACCCACATATATATTCTGCAATGTGTTACTTCATTACACCCGTGTGATATGGTTTCTAGTTTCTCAGATATGCAGCTTGTTTTCTGTTTAAAGGATAACGAACAGCAGATCTGTGTGCAATATATTTTTCAAATTACATTCCCGATGTCCAGAACATGCATTGTAATCAGGAGCTTGCTTTTGGAATCCAGATGAATCATCAAAGTGCTTCTAATAGCATTCAGGGGAGAATCAGATCAGCTTTTTGTGTTTGTGAGACATCTCAGAAGAAATTGACTTAAAGGCCTTGAGAATTTATGCTGGGTTGTTTTTTTTTTAAAGGCCTCAGAGAGTTAAGCACCTAACTCACCTAGGCTCTGAAAATCTCAGTCTCACGCTTCAACTTCAGAAGGCTGACATTTGGTATTCTGGGTCACAGAGAACATTTTGCCGATATGATCCTTGAATCTTTTAGGACTTGAAAATCCATCTAATTTTATACGTAAATCCTGTGGACCCCAATAGCAACTAAACTAATATAGATTGCTCTGAAATCCTACAGAGTTCAATAATAACAATAGCTAACTTATGTAGCAGTTTTCCTCAGTAGTTCTCAAAGCACTTTTTACAAAGGAGGTCAGTATCATTATCCCCATTTTACTGATGGAGAAACTAAGGCACAGACAGGCAGAAATAACTTGCCCAAGGTTAGCCAGCAGGCCAGTGACAGAGCTGGGAATGGAACCCACGTCTCCTGCATCCAGTCCGGTGCGCTATCCACTTGGCAACACTACCAATATGGGAGGCTGTGCCTTTTAAAGAATTCATATATCATCCTGTTGAATTTAAGGGCCTATTCACCTCTTAAAGCAGGTTTACACTGCTGAAATATCATTGGTTTCAATGGAATTACTCCTGATTTATACTAGTGTGAGTGAAAATCTAGCCCTAATAAAGAATAATATCTGGGCTAAACAATTCTATAGTTTGGCTTAATAATTTTATAGAAAGAGGATTTTACACTTTGGGGGCCTTTTCATAAATGTAAATGTGCATATTTAATACGAATTATATTAATATTTTGGCTGGATAAAAGTATTTGCTCTTTTAAATGGTTTTATGTCGTTTTAGGATGAAGTGGGACAAACGAGTTCCTCATTGTTATTATTTATTATTGTTTATGTTAGTGCATAGAGTTCCCAGGCTCCGCTTCCTATTGGGCTGGCCACTATGTAGACACCCAGCCAGAGCCCGTCCCTGTCCCCAAGGGATTACACCCCGAGGCAATGGTACTGAAAAGACTTACGCACATGGTTAACATTACATCCTGTAAAAGGTCCTGTTGACTTGAGTAGCAGTGCAGACACTGCATAACTTTATTATAAAGTTAAGCATATGCATAAACAGCATTTCCAACTCTTGTGGGGGTTTTTTTGAGTTATCACTTTTTGCTGGTTTCAGAGTAGCAGCCGTGTTAGTCTGTATTCGCAAAAAGAAAAGGAGGACTTGTGGCACCTTAGAGACTAACCAATTTATTTGAGCATAAGCTTTCGTGAGCTATAGCTCACTTCATCGGATTTATGCATCCGACGAAGTGAGCTGTAGCTCACGAAAGCTTACACTTTTTGCTGCATTTCTTAATGCCTAGTTCCTGGAATCCATAGATGGCATGAAAACCGCAGCTTTCATTAAATGAATAAAAAAAAAAAAGGTAAGTTGCTCATTCTCATTTTGAGTCCCGTTCTGTTCAATATCTTCATCAATGATTTAGATAATGGCATAGAAAGTACACTTATAAAGTTTGCGGACGATACCAAGCGGGGTGGGGTTGCGAGTGCTTTGGAGGATAGGATTAAAATTCAAAACGATCTGGACAAACTGGAGAAATGGTCTGAAGTAAATAGGATGAAACTCAATAAGGACAAATGCAAATTACTCCACTTAGGAAGGAACAATCAGTTGCACACCTACAAAATGGGAAATGACTGCCTAGGAAGGAGTACTGCGGAAAGGGATCTGGAGGTCCTAGTGGATCACAAGCTAAATATGAGTCAACAGTGTAAAGCTGTTGGAAAAAAAAGCAAATATCATTCTGGGATGTATTAGCAGGAGTATTGTAAGCAAGACCCGAGAAGTAATTCTTCCGCTCTACTCCGCACTGATTAGGCCTCAACTGGAGTACTGTGTCCAGTTCTGGGCACTACATTTCAGGAAAGATGTGGACAAGTTGGAGAAAGTCCAGAGAAGACCAACAAAAATGATGAAAGGTCTAGAAAACATGACCTGTGAGGGAAGATTGAAAAAATGGGGCTTGTTTAGTCTGGAGAAGAGAAGACTGAGAGGGGACGTAACATTTTTCAAGTATATCAAAGGTCGTTACAAGGAGGAGGCAGAAAAATTATTGTTCTTAACCTCTGAGGATAGGACAAGAAGCAATGGGCTTAAAATTGCAGCAAGGGCAGGTTAGGCTGGACATTAGTAAAAACTTCCTGTCAGAGTGGTTAAGCACGGGAATAAATTGCCTAGGGAGGTTGTGGAATCTCCATCATTGGGGATTTTTCCTGCCTTGAGTGCAGGGGACTGGACTAGATGACCTCTTGAGGTCCCTTCCAGTTCTATGATTCTATGTTTGAAGAGAAAAGCTGGAAAGCGTGAATCAAGGGCACCCTAAAGGCTCAAAAACCAACAGGCAAATAAAAAGAATCTGTACAGCTAAGATTTTGCAGGACTGAGGCCTAAGCAGACACAATGGATAAAGGGTTTTGAACAGGAAGTACCAGAGACTTACAATGGGAGATGAATATCTGACAGTGGAATTTGGCCCGGTTATAGCATTTGAACAATTGTGAATATGAGAGACCTCATCGCTCTGATTTCCTTCTGCCTGCTGCAACTTTTGCCTTCCAAGCTGCCCTTGTCTCTGTTAAGATGTACAATTACATTCCCTTTTCCTCGTGACATACGACCACTAGGAAGAAGCTGCACCTCGTCGATATCCCTTCAGATGGCTCGCTATTAGGGCAGTTCACTGCCTGAAAAGATGATCTATGCATGAGCCACGTCAATTTGTTTTCATAAAAAAAATTGCTAACCTCACAGCAGCAGGTAAAAGTAAAGCCCAAACAATAACAGACTGTTTTACCACAGCCCAATGGAATTACAGGAAGAGCAGGAATTAATTACAAGTCTTACCAGGCCACAGAAGATGATCAAGCAGTAGTCAATGCTTCCCTCCTACATAGGGAAATAAAAGGTTGATATTTACTTCCTGTAAAAGTGTCTAAGAAGGGGGTTGGTTTATTGCTTCCTCAATCCTCAAGGCAATTGTTGGGAAGCCTCCCCATTAGCTCTTAAACTTGACCTATAAAATCATTTAAAGATTAAATGCCTTTTATTGCCAGGATGTAATGCAGACAGCTTCATCCCACCATAAACACGCATAGAAGACGCTTGATCTCAGGCTGGTTCCTGTAGAGGCCATTCCCTCCCTTCCCGGTCATCCTTATCAAAGGCTTAGCTCTCTGTGCCACAGTTTGAGGGAGCCTCCCCCCCCCGCGGCCCCCCCCCCACACATCTGTCGCTCCAGAGCAAGGTCCCTTTAATGCACATATGGCCTAACTGTGGTGCTACCTCAATCAGCTGCAGGTGGAAATTCTTGCCTCCGCTTCTGTTTTTCTCATATATTTTTAATATGAGGAGCTTTTCAAGGGCACAAAGTCAATTGGGAGTGCATGTCTGTGTGTAGATCGGTGGGGGAAGGGAATTGTTAAGTAAGAACTTGGCTGAATAGGAAGGATGGATCCTCAGGGTCAAATCCATTAATACCCGATTTCTAGACCCAGCCTTGAGCCAGGAGATCTTAGTCATTTGACAGAAGCATTTCTGTCAGGGGTACTTTTTCACGACGGAGCAATGGGAGCACTCGTAAGCTTGATGAGCCTATAAGACATAAGCAGTATTTGGGCAGAACAGAAGCAGCGTATTAAAATGCAGCACAGAAGTTAAACAATAGTAGCATACAGAATATGTGCACGCCCACGGTAGCCTGCATTCATCTGAAATAAGGGTCGAGAGTTCTCTCTGGCATATCAAACTATCTAAGTCTTTGCAGTGTCAGTTTGATTCCAAGTGGCCTGAGACATGAGACTCTGTATCAATTTGATTGTTATGTACATGAATCTTGACATTCTAATGAATTTTCCTTTTTGCTTTGTTTTAAATTTGTCAGGGTAATGAGCCATTCTTGTGAAAAAGACAGTTTGTTCTGCTCAGTGGGTCTCTTGTAAATGCACGGAGGTGCTTTTCTTCACCTCCCATCATGCCCAGCAAACATTCATAAACATGGGCAGAAAGCAAACAGTGGCAACTGGCCAAGCCCTTGGGAACAAGGGGTGGAGATCAAGGGGATGGGGGAGGAATGCGCATTTATGGAATGCTTCTTGAAGTTGCAGCGATTTTGGCAGAGATGAACACTGAGCAAAAAGAGACACGTGCACAACGCAGTCAGTGAACGAGCGTACTGTTATGTTGCACCTGCAGCTGGATGGGAGCCACTGCCTCCCTCTCTCTCTCCTCCTGACCCACCCTTTCCAATCTGAAGGCTTTTACAGGTGCTCACTTCCATCTCAGATTGATGGGAAACTCGCCCAATTCTGCTGTCCTTGGCAAAGGCTTTCAGAGAGTCACCAAACTGAAGACTTTGTGAAGTTTAAGTCTCTGTATGTCAGGGTCCATTTATCCTAGAACCATAGCTGTAGGGGGACCCAACCACAGTATTTATAATGTAGAAATGCCCAGGGGACCCAATCAGAATTGAGGTCTCTTTGTGGTAGGTGCTGCACATAGGAAGACAAAGTCCGTGACGTGTAATGCTTACAGTTTAAGAAACTCAGTGTAGACTAGGACATGTTCAAGCTTTACTATGGTTCAGGGCTATAGTCCTGAAACAGGTAGTTGCCATCTATACTACAAAATGCATCCATGTTTTAATCAGGCTGGAGTTCCTCTGTGTTGTAACTGAGTCCCCCCCTGTGGCTGTAGTTCTAGTTTAAATAAGCAAATAGAAATGGGCTGGGCAGGCTGAGTTTGAAGTTTGATTTACAAGACTTTAGGGTTCATCTCAACAACCCTTCAGATCTCAGTGGTTCGGCTTCAGGCTCCTTTTTATGCAAACCAAAAAAGTTTGGGGGGGTTTTAAAAGGAAGATTCCAGCTTTGGCTCCTCTCTAGCAAACACGAGAAGGCTTTCAGCTGCAGTTTAGTCAGGGAACTGGAAGAACTGTAGGTGGGACACATTATCCCATGGTACAATGATTCAATGCCATTGTCCCACCAGTGTAACAAAGATGAGTATTTGGTCTGTAGTCTACAGATTCAGTCCAAGGTGTTTCAGAGGTTAAAGGCGAGGCAGTTGTCCACTGTCGCCTAGGGTAAGATTCAACTTTTCTTTGAATGAGAGCAGGGATTTTTCTGAACCTGCCACCCAAAAGGAGGACGAGTTAGTGTTCGTTATGCATTCACCAATTCGCTGCATGTAGAAGTGACCCATGGTATAAGCAATGGCTGTTAAGGCCACACCCTTCTGTAGCCATGCAATCACTGGGCCTTGTGGCGGGTTATTCCAACATTTCCCCCCGCCAGCTTCAATGCTTGTTCATCAGTTTTTCTCTCTCTTACTCTTATTACATTTGCCATGCCTTATTGTTGGGTTTGCCTCAAGTTAAAAGAGGAATTCAGGGACTGCCTCCAACCTGGACAGCAAAAGAAGAGTCGCTGTATGGATTTACCAAATGCAAAACCTTTTCAGGTTTCCTAACCCTCTAGGGCAGCACTGGCCAGTGCACTAGCTTCCAGATGCCAGAGCTGTTTGTTCAACTGCAAATAATTGGTTGCAGATAATTATAGCTGGATGGTTTCTCAATAGCCAATGGCTATGCCACTCTGTCCTATTCTCTTGTCCTCACATTGTTTCTTGTCTGTATTAGGTTTCTTACCCCACTGGTGGTCCTTAATGTGGTGGTGGCAGGGGAAAATACTTACCTGCCTTGCTTCAATATCAGTGAAATGACCATACAACAGATACAGGAAGCATGCACGTCCTGTAAGGGCCCTCAATTTAAGAATAAAAATGAAAGCGTACTCTATTCTGAGAGTATCCTCCTTCGGCCCCATTCACACCCTAATCCTTACCCCATTCACATTTTAGCCACCCAGTCATCTGTCATGCTCCTCAGTCATATTGTGTATTTGTCATGATGAGTTACCAGCAACCCATTTCAAAACAGTAACTAGATGTCATTTCAGAAAGTCATTTCAAAACTACAAAATAAGGAAGAGCCTAAAAACAAATAGATGTTATCTAATATAAAGCTCTTCCCAGAACTTGATCACCTTGCCTCATTATACCTTACTACTCAGGTAGAACGGGTATTTAAACATGGTTTTTATGATTACAGTGTCACGCTAGGCACGATATCCCACGGCATTTCCATCACAGACTGATTATTCTCCACTGGTGCCTATTGCAGGGTGGTTTACACTGGGAAATGTTGCTGGCATAGCTGTATCAGGGAGGGGTGTGATCCTTTGTCAACAGAGCTCTGCCAGTAAAAACCCTAGTTACCCTAGATGCAGGGATATATAATGCTATGACTTATGCTTGTCAGGGAACCGGTATAAACTACACTGCTATAAGCCTCTTTCTACTGATTCATAGAATCATAGAATAACAGAGTTGGAAGGGACCTCTGGAGGCCATCTAGTCCAACCCCCTGCCCAGAGCTGGACCAATCCCAACTAAATCATCCCAGCCAGGGCTTTGTCAAGCCTGACCTTAAAAATTCTAAGGAAGGGGATTCCACCACCTCCCTAGGTAACGCATTCCAGTGTTTCACCACCCTCCTAGTGAAAAAGTTTTTCCTAATATCCAACCTAAATCTCCCCCACTGCAACTTGAGACCATTACTCCTTGTCCTGTCATCTGCTATCACTGAGAATAGTCTAGATCCATCCTCTTTGGATCCACCTTTCAGGTAGTTAAAAGCAGCTATCAAATCCCCCCTCATTCTTCTCTTCCGCAGACTAAACAACCCAGTTCCCTCAGCCTCTCCTCATAAGTCATGTGTTCCAGTCCCCTAATCATTTTTGTTGCCCTCCGCTGGACGTTTTCCAATTTTTTCACATCCTTCTTGTAGTGTGGGGCTCAAAACTGGACACAGTACTCCAGATGAGGCCTCACCAGTGTCGAATAGAGGGGAACGATCACGTCCCTCGATCTGCTGGCAATGCCCCTACTTATACACCCCAAAATGCCATTGGCCTTCCTGATAACAAGGGCACACTGTTGACTCATATCCAGCTTCTCGTCCACTGTCACCTGTAGGTCCTTCTCTGCAGAACTGATGCCTAGCCATTCGGTCCCTAGTCTGTAGCGGTGCATTGGATTCTTCTGTCCTAAGTGCAGGACTCTGCACTTGTCCTTGTTGAACCTCATCAGATTTCTTTTGGCCCAATCCTCCAATTTGTCTAGGTCCCTCTGTATCCTATCCCTACCCTCCAGCATATCTACCACTCCTCCCAGTTTAGTGTCATCCGCAAACTTGCTGAGGGTGCAACCCACACCATCTCCAGATCATTAATGAAGATATTGAACAAAACCGGCCCCAGGACCGACCCTTGGGGCACTCCGCTAGATACCGGCTGCCAACTAGACATGGAGCCATTGATCAACTCTGTCATAGATTCCACTCTGTCTATGAGAACAGGGATTTCCCGGTTTAACTATACCCAAATGGCAAATTTTCCAATGGAGACTAGTACCAGGTCTACACTATATGAATCTTCTGGGACAGGGGTGTGATCTCTGACTAACATAGGTGTGCTGGAGGAAGATCCCTGGTCTAGGTGCAGCTACGCTGGTAAAACTGCTTTTACCAATATAGTGAGTTTCATTCCAGGGTGGTGGAATGAGCTGTATTGGTAAAAATGCCTTTTTGCCAGTACAGTGGTGATCACATTAGGAGCACTTTGCCAGTATAGTGTAACAGTATAGTTATACCAGTGCTCCCAGTGTCAACCCTCTCTCGGCCTTATTCATTGAGAACAAACTAGCTGAAAATTGTAGCACTTTTCTCTGGTAGCAAATCATAAGAACATAGGAGCGGCCACTCTGGGTCAGACCAAAGGTCCATCAAGCCCAATATCCTGCCTTCTGACAGTGGCCAATGCCAGGTGCCCCAGAGGGAATGAACAGAATATGTCATCATCAAGTGATCCAGCCCCAGTCACCCATCCTGGTGCCTGTCCAGGTATTGCAAGTTTTTTGCAAGTGTTTGCCAAAATGATTGGTGAATAAATTTCAAAGTGGGTGGAGTGGGTTGTTTACCGCGTGTTTGCATCAATGATTTGTGATGCATGGTAGGTATGTCATTGGTCATGTAAGTCACCTGCTCTTCCTGCTCCCTGGTTAGAGGATGGAAACCTCTAAAACAGGCCATGAACCAGCGTGGTTCAGCGAATACTGACCGATGAATAGCAAAAGTTCTTATTCGTGTAGCAATACTCTTGTCTGGCTGGAATGCAGAGATCCCTATGAAGAAGAGGCATGCCCCAAACATTCACACCAAGAAAAAGCAATTCACGTAGATGCTTGCAAATATCAAATCACAAAGGGTTGGAACTGAACCCAACAAAGGGTTGGAACTTTGCAAATATCAAATCACAAAGGGGCTGAACGCAACTGTCACTTGGAATTCAGGTGCAAGCACTGCTTTAGCAATATGCTCCCGGCTCTGTTGGTCACACAGGCATGGGTTGTCTCCTGCTGCCAAAAAGTGATCAGCGGAGGCAGCCCCAACTGCATGTAGGTAGAAGCTCATTGGTTGAAATTGGCAATGATATAATTTTGGTTTGGAGATGACACCCATGGCCTGTGGGGGGGAAAAGCCATCCAAGAGCTCCTACGGTGATGTGTAGCTTTGTTCTGGTTTACTGAACATTGAAGAACTCTGAAAAGTGACTCCATAAAGATTAAATTCTCGTGTTGCCTCTCTGTCAATTCACTGCTGCAACTCACCCTGAGACTGAATATCAAACCAGGCTTTTTCTGCCTATTACATAATCCCCAATATGTAAAGCTCAGCAGTTGGAATCTAGCTGACAATTACATTACCGATGCATGAGGCAGAATCTGACTCGGTCTCTATCTGTGTGGGCTGCAATGTGCAGCTTTGATTCAGCAAAGCACTTAAGCAGATGCTTAACTTTAAGCACGTGAGCAGTCTCATTGAAGTCAGTGAGCATAACCACGCTTTAAGATTTGCAGAGGTGGCAATAAATTTAAATTAATTTAAATTTAAATTTGGGGGGGTTGGGGACAGTGTGCTACTGTGATAACAAAAAATTGTTTTAAACACATATCTAGGAATAAACAAAGTATATGTTCCCTGTTTGTAATTAAATTGAGGGCCTTTATCACTAGGGGATTTTAGACTAAATCCAAGCAAGGCAGAATTTCAGCTGATGTGAATTCCCTTAGCTTCATTCATCCTTTGACTTCATGGATTAACCTTCATAGAATCAGTTCCATTGCTATAAGCCTACATATAAACTCTTTGGTATGAAATAATGCCTTTACTTTCCCCTCCTGTCTGTTTTATCCTCATCATGCAGTGGCTATATCTTCTCATAAAACATCACCTTATCTTCTCATGAGACTCCTGGTTCCTCTTCCCATTCAATACAGCTGGAGGGAGGCACTGATTTGATCTACTTGCAAATTCCCCTATAAACGAAGGGGTATACAATATAATTCTTAATTAAATCCCAAACACTGAGTCACTTCGTTGCATATAAATGGCGCCTCCTGTAAATATGATCATAAGCAGATTATACTTGTACAAATTCTCCCATCAGATGCAGCATAAATTCATTGGGCCACCGACCTCCTTAGTGGTGGTTGCACAATTGTTGATTCGAGGTGTGGGTGAATGGGTAGTTGGTGGATTACATCATCATAAACAGAGGGTTTTGGTTTCCTGTGGCATGTCTCCCACTGTAACTGGGAAAAAATCAGTAAAGGCATTTACGTCCCGGATCCTCGTGAGGCAGTGTGGTTACAAAGAACAGGTACAGTCTCGTGGTCAGAGTACAGAGTCAGAACCCCAGAAGCTGCTTTTCCTTGCTCTGCCACTTAGGGCTGGTCTGTGTTGACAAACTGACCCACGTAGCTCTTCCAGAATAACTATTCCACACACGTTAGTGTGGAATAACTCCCCATATTGACTCTCTGTTCTGAAGTCAAAGTAACTCTACTTTGGACTAATTTCTCTGCCTTGGAAATGGAGTAATTGTTCTGGAATAAAGTCACCTTTATTCTGGAATAAAGTGTCCACACGGGAGGCAGTATTTTGGAATAGATATAGCAGAATTTTTATTCCAGAATAGCTATGCCGGTCCGTTTCTCCCATGTAGACAAGGCCTAGCTGGGACCATTATTCGTACAGCACTCTCTTCTTGGGAGGAGTCTTCCAAAACTGGGATGGCATCAACTTTCAGAAAAAGGGACACTTTGTGCCTTGGCTTCATGACATGTAAGGGAGTAGGGTCTAAGATGCGGTGAGTTTCCTGGATTCTGTTCCTGGCTTTGCCACCAAGCAAAACACTTGGGCACGACACTTTAGCTCTCCGATCCTTGAACGCAATGTGGCAATTCTATCTCTGGTGTTATTCGATTGGAGTCTTTGGAGTTACAGTCAGGAGGGACTTGGCCCATTGGGTATAATAATATGTGTCTAGTCAGTAGGAGTTTTCTGAGGATGGATTAGATAATGTTTGCAAGGCTCTTTGAGATCCCTATAGGAAAGGAGCTATATGAAGTACAAGCATTATAACCCCTGAAGCCTTTACTCCAGGCCTAGCAATGTCTGGACACACACAGGAAGACACCGTCCCTGCCCCAGAAAGTGGACAGCCTAAGAAGACAAGCAGATGAAAGAAAGCAACACAATGAAATATATATAGGTTTTTAACTATATTGTGGGGGAGGTTTTCAACATCACAATGGGCAGCAAGGTACCCAGCTCCTGCTCGAAGGAGTTTAGTGCCCCAGGCCCACATTGTCTCCTAACTTCCATTGAAAAGCACCTAACATATCTGAGGATCTGGGCCTAACTCCCTAGGAGGGGATGTGTAAACTCCAGCCTGCCACTGAGGGGTTAAGAGACAGAGTAGATGCCTCCTCAGCTGTGGCTCATTGTGGGGACCATCCACAGCTGGGATAAGTGCCTGCAGAGCTGGCAGAAAGAGGCCATGAGGGAGCCTGAGAGGACTCTATAGTAGCTACAAGCAGTTGGGCCCTCCCAGGAGCAGGTGCTGGCAGGAGCTGCTCTGTGAAAGGGGCCTGGAGGTGGCTAAAGGTAAGCCGTCAGAGAAGTAACAGTGATTCTGAGGCAGCAGACCTGAGCTGGGTAATACGGGGTCCCTGGACTGGAAAACCCAGAGTAGAGGGAGGGCCTGGATTCCCCTATTTGCCACCAGGAAAGGGATGTAAAAGAGTCCTGAGGTAACGACTGTAGAGTCCACAGTGGGACTGAAGGCCACATTTGGTTATTAGACTGTTTGTTTGGAGACTCTGACCCTGGATGGGGTGGGGCTGATGTATGGCTGGAGGGATGAGTTGTGAGACGAGGCAAAATACCGCAGGCTTGGAGGGGCTCTCAAGAGGGGGCTGGACCATGCCTGCCTGTGAGGGGGTGCACTGGCCGGTGAGTGACCCCCTGATGTATTTCCCACCTGTGCATATGAAAATCTTCCCCTATATACTCTTCACTAAACATGCATCAGTGATACCCCATGGGCCCCTCAGTTCAGCCATCGTTAGCTGGCCTGTTGTGAGCATCATGGAAAACTGCCGGCCTCGAGGAGGGATTTGAGAAGGATGGTGGTGGCCACCTTACTGATTGGTTTATGGCCTTCCATGGATAATGGGGGTGTAGGGAAGAAGGCACAAAGATTCAGATGTTTGTGTTGGTCGTGGATAAGTGCGTGGTCTAGGCAGTTGTCATTGGAAGAAATGAGCTGATGCAATAAGGCAGGGGTTCTTAACCTTTTTCTTTCTGACTGCCCCCCCACCCCATACATGCTATGAAAACTCCATGGCCCCCCTGAGCCACAATAATTGGTTTTCTGCATATAAAAGCCAGGGCTGGCATTAGAGGGTAGCAAGCAGGGCAATTGCCTGGGGCCCCATGCCACAGGGGGCCCCACGAAGCTACATTGCTCAGACTTTGGCTTCAGCCCCAGGTGGCAGGGCTCAGGGCCCCAGGCTTCAGCCCCGTGCGATGGGGCTTTGGCTTTCTGCCCTGGGCCCCAGCGACTCTAATGCTGGCCCTGCTTGGAGGCCCCCCTGAAACCTGCTTTAGGTGCCCCCAGACCCCTGGTTGAGAACCACTGCAGTAGGGGACAAGGGCAGACAAATAGACCAGGTAAAGGAACCTTGATGTGATCAGAGTGATGGGGAAGGGAAGATGGTCGTAGGGGCCTGCATTTTGAATGGGACAATGTGGGCATTGGAGGCCAATAGTAAAGATGGGGAAATAACAGGGACCTGGAGGAAAGCTGTCACAGCCTGGAAAAATTATAGAGAAAGAAGCAGCAAGCTTTGAACTCTACCTGGATCAGTGGGACAAAGTCAGTGGGAGTTTTGCCCAAGGGACTACAGAATTAAAAATGGGCAAGGACTTCAGGATGTCCCATAATAATATTCACTTATTGTTATTATTCCTTACTATTCGTATCCATTCAAAAAGGAGTAAGGTGCAGAGCTACTGCTATGCAAGATAAATATTCCAGCTAGCTGCTGCAGCCACTGAATATCTGAATCACAGCCAGCCAAAGCAAAAGGAGCTGGCAGAGATGTTTGTTCCTCACTAATTACAGGAGCCTTTCAACCACTGAGGGACAGAAAGAACTTTGCAGTTTCTTTGGTTGATGGCATAACCAGTTCTCCGTGAGTCATTCTGTTTTCACAGTGACTTGCTTTAGCACAAAGCTTCTGAAGGACGATGCTAGGAGTGAATGAGGGAATTTCCAGCGGGTTCCTAACATAGCCCATACACTTAGTACAGCAGGAGGCAGCTGTGTGACCAACGCTGACCAAAAATTTGCATGTTCCTTCCTATCCTCTGGCACCAGCTCAGTACCAACGGGGAGTGCTTGGTGATGGACTTAGTGATGGGAAGAATGGGTTGTTCTCACTTGCAGTACATTCAGACATCACGCTTTGTCTTACGCGGTTGCTCCATGCTAATGCAGGTCATATTTACTGCTAAAATGTGGCCACATGCCTCCTGCCAGGCCACGCTTTTCACGTGGCCAAAAGAGAGCCGGGAACAAAGCTAAGTGACCTAATGACTTTAAGGTGAAAAGGGACCATTCATATCATCCAGTCTGACCTCCTGCACATTGCAGACCACAGAACCTCACCCACCCGCTCCTGTAATAGACCCCTAACCTCTGGCTGAGTTACTGAAGGCCTCAAATCATGATTTAAAGACTTCAAGTTGCAGAGAATTCACTCTTTACACTACTTTAAACCTGCAAGTGACCCCGTGCCCTCTGCTGCAGAGGAAGGTGGAAAACCCCCAAAGGCCTCTGCCAATCTGACCCTGGGGAAAATTCCTTCCTGTCCCCAAATATGGCAATCACTGAGGATGTGGGCAAGATTTCCCACCCCCCACCAGACACTTGAGAGAGAATTCTCTGTAGTAACTCAGTCCTCCTTATCTAGTGTCCCATCACTGGCCCTTGGAGATTGGCTACATGCCATTGTAGGCAGTCTCATCATCCCATCCCTTCCATAAACGTATCAAGCTCAGTCTTGAAGCCAGCTAGGTTATTTGCCCCCCACTGCTCCCCTGCTTCTGGAAGACTGTTCCAGAAATGAGCAGGAAACAGACTGGCTTGAGAGCAATCTAAGACTGTCCTTTCATGCATGTGAGGTTCTACCTGCTTTCCCTTTCAAATTAATCTAGTCAGTGGAAGAGCAGTACATGTCAGATACATGTGAGAAAAGAAAGATGCCTGGAGAGATGACCCATGGCTGTCCACCATGGGTGGTAGGGGTAAATCCTTAAAGTTGACAATGGCCTGGTAGAAAAGCCCTATTGAAATCAGCTTGGGTGGCTTTCAGAACCTCTGCATGAACAACTACATAGATAATGAAATATCCATCCAATGCTGCTCACATACTGTCTCGTGGCCTTCAGCAATAAAACAAGAGGTCATAGCCTATGCATGCACTTGGTGGCCTGTGTGACGTGAGTTGCTCATCTCAGTCCAGGTCCCATTTGGAAAGATATCCACAATCCCTAAATCTGCCAGTTGTGGTGGTGGTAGAGGCCCAGAAACGAATGGGCCATGAAGAGTGAGCACCCCTTCTCAGCCCTAAAGATGGGCCTTCCAGTCCGTGTTTTTATGGATGAGCAAAGCTTGGACCAGTGGTCCGCAACCAGCTGGCTGCATTCTGAACAGTGAAGAGGTTAAAGGTGAGAATGAGAGATGTAATATTTAGCTTTTCTCCATAGAA
Organism: Chelonia mydas; assembly: GCF_015237465.2. Classification (NCBI taxonomy): domain Eukaryota; kingdom Metazoa; phylum Chordata; order Testudines; family Cheloniidae; genus Chelonia; species Chelonia mydas. The sequence goes on from NC_051257.2 coordinate 9,617,412, forward strand.
GAGATGGAGAGACCTTGCTGCATCCCCTTCTCCAGAAGACTGGTGCACTTGGGGAGTCAAAACAGAGAGCAGCTAGACAGTGTCAACTTCAGAAATGACTTCTCCCCTCGCCATGCCTTACGTGGCAATTGTGATCAGCCAGAAAGCTTTTGCTCCCAGCCTCCAGGACTGAACTCCTCAGGGCAAGTATACGCTCAGTGGAGGTCTCCATGCAGCACTACAGACCAAGCTCTGTAGCCTTTGAGAGAGAGTGCAAGAGGTGCCTGCACAGTGTGGTGGTTTGTCTGAAGGTCAATTTTTAGGAGGGTAGTTACGATCTGGGGTGTGGGTAAGGGTGAGGATGGGGCTTTCTTATGTCCATCTGATGGCGAATATTCTCGCAACCATGACAAGATGCGATACATGCCTATAAACAATGAAGGCGGGCAGTGAGGAGTGACATAGGGCATGATCCAGTGCCCACTGAAATCCCTGGAACTCGTTTCCCGTAGAAATCAGTCGCTTTGGATCAGGCTCCTTGTGGAGTAGAATAGCAGGAAGAGCCAACAGTTGTGAAGAGGCTTTGGCTCTCATAGCCTGACGAGAAAAATACTCTGCTCGTCTACTGATCTTTTTATTTATTGCCGCCAGGCTTTTTCTGCGTTTCAGGGATGCTTAGTTGGCTCCTAGAGTGTGGGTGTTTCTTTTGGAAGAGTCTCCGTGTGAAAGTGCACCCCGTGACTCATGACTTCTTAGAGTTCTATAACTGACTCTAGTTTCGGCATATTAAACAGAAAATCATAAACCCCTACAGCACAGTGTCCGCACTTTCCAGTAAAACCGCTTTATTCGGCATGAGTAGATGGATATCTTTAAATGTTCTTATTTTGTTGGATGATGGTTTGCATGGTTCCTCATGGCTACATGTGAATTTCATCCAAGTCAAAGTGGTTGGTTCCCCCCCCCCCCCGCGCCCCACTGTATCATATATCCGTAAATGCCTTTCCTTGTTGCAATAGTCCAAAGACACAAACCTTTGCTTCTCAATGAACTGTGAGAGTGGTTAACTAGTGGAACAAGCTACCAAAGAAAGTGAGGGATTCTCCATTTCTCAAAGTCTTCAAATCAAGACTGGATGCTTTCCTGGAAGATATACTTTAGTCAAGCACAAGTTAATGGGCTCAGTACAGGCATAACTAGATACACTGGAGATCAGACTAGATTATCTAACGGTCTGTTCTGGCCTTAAACTAGTCAGTTGTGCATGGCACAATTGTTTGACCAGACTCTTAAATAAATGATCATGATTAGTTTTAATAACTTGGATGAATAAACAAATACTGGGACCAAAGGGAAAAGAATATGAGCTAAAATTCTGTTCCATTACACTGGTGTCAAACCAGAGCAATTCTTTTGGGCCAGACCTCTTTATTCTTGTGGAATATCCCCTTACTCCAGAAGTAGCTGCATTGACCTTCAATGGAAATACTAATGGATTAAGCTGCTACCTCCCCTACATTGACTGCACTGCAGTCATTTTGGATGAAAACCCCAAGAGCAGGGTTCGGATCTGTACACCTTTTAAAACTGTTTCCAAAATAATTTCAGCGTAATCGTCTCCATGTCAATATCCTTCTGGCCATGAGTGGTGTTGCAGTATCTCCGCTGTTTCCCAGAAGAGAGCTGTTCTGTATGCGGAAATCAGCAGAGGGATGGTGCTTTCCCCAGTTAAGAAATTAGAGGAAATAACTAATGATTTACTTTCTCACGTGACTCTTGATTCAAAATCCTCCTCCTTTTTAAAGATTGGCATGTATGATTTTATGAGGCTCCTTAAGTAAAAGCTGATGATCGTATCCTGTATAGGGAAACCAAACTTAAAATAAATTTGCAGTGCAAAGTCCATGTCATCAGGGTGCAACATGTGATAAAGTTCTGTGTACTGCAAACGTTGGATAAAGACCGTAGGTGACATCGTGACCCCACTGGAATCAGTGACTGTTTATTTGGGATTTTGGTTTGGCCTGTTCCTGAGTTATGATAGGCTTGAAGTTCTAACTTCCCCATTGTTTGGAGCCAGGGCTTTGGTTTACGTCCACCCCTAACTAAAATAATCCCTATAATACCCAAAAGGCTTGGAGGACAGTGGGGTAAACGTGGACAGAAAGCTGCAGAGTCAGAGTCTGCAAAGTGGTTAATCAGAAACAGAATATTCTATAAATAGAGAAGACCTGCTGGAACAAAACCACCCTGGCCCTAAGCCCATGCAAGCCTGGAATTAAAGCTATCTGCATCTTCCTAGAATGACAGGCAGGATAAGCTGGTGCACAGAGCTCACTACCATATCTAGGAATCCAAAACTATAGAACTTGTTGAGGCATTCTATGCAGATCGGGCTAGGTCTCGGTTTTCCCCTGCATAAAATAGGGACAACAATATAGCTATGGGACAGGTGGTGTCAAGAGGCATGACTAGTTAATGTCTGGCCAGCCCTTTGAAGATCAATACGGAGTATTCTGTTCTGGAGGACACTTGAATGACCTTGGATAGATCTTTCATGGTCCCATATGTAGGTGTTTGCTTAATGGACTTTGTACTTGATTCTCCTCTCTCTTGCTCTTCTCTCTCTCGTATGAAGCAGGAGTAACTCCACTGGCATTGAGCTAGTGTAGCCGCTTTCCGAGTGCAAGACATTTATTACTCTGTAGAAAATAATTCCAAGCCCAGACTTTCAAAAGCAGCTCGTGATTTAGAGTATCACAATTCTTGGGTGTCCAACTTATGATCCTTTGTAGTGCTTGGAGTTCCCTAACCAGTCAAGAGCTGCATTGTACGTACGTACCTACATGCAGTGAGAGGGAGGTCTTCAGGGCAGGGGCTTACAACTCTAAATAGACAAGACTGATCAATGGAAACGGGGGCACAGAGAAGTGAAGTGACTTGCCCAAGTTCATGCAGTAGATCAGTGATAGAAGCAGGAATACACCAGGTCTCCTGACTCCTCCTGCAAGGTGTTATCCATTAGGACATACCGTCTTCTGACATTCAGAGAGCATTGAGCACTCATCCTCTAAAAAGCAGCTTCCTTTATGGTACTCATGTTGGGCATTTAATAATGGATAACGCCCACAATCACTTCTGAAAATCTTGGCCCCTGAGTCTTAAAATTCCACCTGTCTGGTGTGGGATTTCCTGCGCTGAAGGATAAATTCCATGGAGTTCCTCAAAGACACTCCTCCTTCCTTGCAGGTCAGGTAGAAATGGACTCCACAGAATCTGAGTTCTGTACTGGAAATGCGATTAACTACGGCATTGAATGATAGACACACAATTCTAAAAGCAAAAACTGATGAAAGAGACTGACAATTGCACAACTCTGGAAAACTTAGTCCTAGGAGGAGTTGCCTTTCTGCACCTAATGTGAGAACCTGGGAGGAACCCCCCCAAACAAAGAAGAAGAAAAGGCTTCGTTGTGTCAGACCCTGATGTAATTTCCAGGCTGTCAACTTCTGACTAGTGTTTGTTTTGAAACCTAGTTGCTTTCCTGGTCTCATACCATGTGAGCTTCAGCTGGCTGGCTCCTGGGGAGGTTCCTTTCACTTTCTTGGAAGTCAGAACTCTTTTTCCTATAAAGCACAAGTTTAAATGACTCCTGGCTGCTGGGTAACAGAAACGTTTGTTACCCATTTTCTGGTCAGTCGTAGGGGTTAGCTGCTGTCAGTGGTGCAAGTAGAAATCATTTCTTGCCACTACTGAACTCATGGGAGAGACACAAGGGGGGGGGCACGCTCCCCCCCTTGTCTATACAAACGTCAACATGCTTAACTATTCACTTCCTCCCCCCACCCACATTTGTAATATTCAGTCTGTTTATAAGGAATATGGAAGTTGGGTGAGGAGCCATTTCAGCATATGTATGACTTATTAAAAGACAAAGTTTAGGTAAAACTGTATCCTAAACTGCTTTTTTGGTATTGCACCCAAACATTGCATTTAAATGGGGGATTCAACTTCCTTTATAGGAACAGAACAGACTCCTGAAGCTCTTTCCAGTCCACAAAAGTGGTCCACAGTCATGCAAATAGTCCCATTGTCTTCAATGGGATTGATCAACTGATTAAGGGTTTACAGGATTAGGTTCCAAGTTTGTAAATTGTTCTGGATGAAATTGACAATGCCTGAGCTGTGGGATCAGAAGAAGCTTCATTTGAATAAAGGTGGGCAGATGTGTGATGAGTCTTAGCTCCGTTGCTAAGACGAGGAACATATTTTCAGCAAAGTTCTTGGCAGGTTCCTGAGGCAGCGGGTTTAAGGCTGTCAGTGTCCGGCATTATAATCTTCACTTATAGTTCTCTCACCCACAAAGCTGGAAAATGAGGCATTGGTTTTTTGTTTTGCTGCTCCAGTGCCAGTTAACAAAATGCATGTTGGACTAGTTTGGCTGCAAAGAAGAATTCTAAGGTTCGCTGGGGACAACACCTGATTCCCATCAGGCTGCAGAACTGGGCTGACATCAGAATCCAAACATCCAAGCAGAGGCATTCCTCTAATGATTTGGACTTGATGCGATGCAATATGGAGGTCATGGATAATTCAGACCAATGGGGAGAAACAGAATCAAAACCACTGTTTGAACACCTTCCGTTCGAGCCATGCCTCCCCTCTTGAGAACTCCTGACCAATGTAACAGCACAATATATATGATGATAAACTTAAAGGCTTTGTTTAAGTTTGTTAGCATATGTATTGTGCTGTTTAAAGCCATTTAAAGAATGAATGCTCTCCCTAGCACGTTCTGCTCCTTTAAGAAGCAGAGCGCATGCCCATCCTACCCCCTCTGGAGGTGGGGGGCTAGCCCCAAGTCTTTCCAGTACCCTGCCTACCCGCTAAAAACTCTTGCTGGTACTGCATACTGGTGGGTACCACCCTATTTGCACCCCTGGCTGTTGTGTTTATGCTTCTTAACACCCCAAGCAAACTTGAACCAGTATTCACGCTGGCAGAAACCTAGATTGTGAGCTGCCTGGGGCAGGGCCAGACTTGTCTGTTACCTGTCTGTCCAGCACCTGGTACAATGGATTCCTGAACCTTGACTGGGATTTCTAAGAGTGACCATAATAGTAACTTGGCCCACACTAGATCTGCCTTTTGTTCTATCTCCCTAACCATTTATATTTCATATATCGCCACAGTATCCCAGGGCAACGCTTTCAAAAATGCCTTAGTCTCTCCAAAGCTATTTTTAAGAAGGGCCAGGGGTCAAATTTTCACATGTGCCTAAATATGCAGACAGCTACTTTTGCAAGTCATGCAAGAGACTTAAGTGAGTTAGGTGCCTAGCTCCTGTTGACTTTCAATTAATTTTGAAGTTTGATGGGGGGGGGAGGGATAAATGGGAGGCATTTTTCCACAAACACTTTTACTGAGATTTCATTTTATTTTGGGAGTTGGTCCAAAGTTTGACAACCCCTCATTAGAATTTGAACCAAGAAAAGAGCAACTCTCCCATTTTTTTTTTTTTTTTAAACCCACTCACATGTGGCTAAAATTTGTTTTGTCTCTACTTTTGCCCAGAAACAGCTCGTTGCTTTCTTACCCTGCTCAGTGTGAGCCGGCAAGCTGACTAGCCGGCTATGATTGACGACTGACTTCTGTCTCTGCTACCTGTCTCCTGGCTCTCCATCTCTGCCAGCAATACTGTCTTTGTGGCCCTTTTATGCTCTTCCTCTGGGGCCTTCGGTTTAGCATATATATTAGGTTATCTAGCTGCACACTATTTTGGGGAGGGGGGCTCCTATAAGAGGAAAACGCAGCAAGGAACAGACAGGCCAAGACTTTCAAAAGTAACTAGTGATGTGGATGGATCAACTTTTGGCTGTCCAGCTGAAGACACCTTAAAAGGATCTGATTTTTCAGAGGACGGATGCTCAGCACCTTCCTGACAATCAGGCCTCCTTTAAGTGTCTCAAGCTGGGCACTCCAAAAATGGAAGCAACCACAATCGCAAATCTCTTTGGAAAAATCATGACCTAATCTCTTCCCCTAACTTTTTTACAAGTAGCGACAAGGCAAAAACCAGATTAACCCCGCCCACTCTGTCTCCCAAACTGTCTATTTCCCCAGAGCACGGTGGAGCAGGTGTGCTCCTTCTGGACAGAGGTGGAAGGGAGAAACTGAGCCAGGGCTTGGATTATATGGGCCAGATCCTTAGCTGGTGGAAGTCCGTGAAGTGTCATTGAATTCAATGGAGCTACATGAATTTACACCAGCTGATGATCTGGCCTTTTGAGTAACAGCAGGTGAAGAGTCTCACTTTCTTCTAGTAGCAGTAAGTGGGATTTTAGATGTCTAGTGCTATATCACTCTCTGTGAAGGACTCGCACCCAGAACATCGCCATTGGCATCGATGGAGTGACAGTAATCGTTATGTTGGGGAGTTAGAAGCGTGTGGGCAATTCTCACTAGTTCTATTGAGTTTTGCAATATGAAATCAGCCTGGAATTGGGCCCACAAGAGGTAATCTCTCTGCTTGTTGTACATGCTGTGTAATACTAGCTGTCCCTGAACATATAGGACCTCAGTTTTGAAATCATGCCTCTTACTTTTGTGCAAAACTCCCCCTGCAAGGAGGCATTTCAGGGAAGTTCTGTGGCCTGTATTATGCAGATAGGATGGTCCCTGGCCGTGCAGTCTATGACATAACTGCACACCTTCAATTAATTGTGTGTGCAAACAGAGGTGCTGATGGGCCAGATCCTCAGCTGGTGTAAACTGGTGAAGCGCCAGTGAAGGTAAACCAATGTAATGTGGCTGAGGATCTAGCCCTCCATCTCAAACTACCGGTTTCCATCTGCAAAACTGCATTGTGAATTTCAGCAGCAGGTCCTGGGTCAGCATTTATCAACATGGATGGCTTGGAACATTTGCTCCCTACATGAGCATTGGGGAATTCTGACCAAAAAGTCTCTTTCCAGGGCAGGCAGAAATGGTGTCTATGGTTTTTTTGTTTGTTTGTTTGGGGGTTGTGTTCTTGGCTTGTGTCAACTTCGTGTATGTACTCTAGCTTTTTGAATGGTCATAAGTGGCACTGGTAGCTCCACCAATCGCATTCTGGGATTCTATAACTATAATCCTATAACTGCAAGCTTTACTGATCATGGGCCAGGTTTTCCAAAGCGCTTAGATTTCATTTGGACACCTAAACGAGGGCCAAATCCTCAAATGTGCCTGGGCAGCACATCTCAGCTTCCATGAGATTCTAATGGACAGATTATTTTTCCTCTCACCCCACGAGCTCCGCACCCAGTGTGCATCAACATACAGAGAATCTGGCCTCAAACCTTCACTATGGACCTGGTTCTGCTCCCATAGACTTCAGTGGCCCAGGGTCAAGCCCTGTATGGGCATTCACACAGCCCTAAACAATAGGGTTGAGATTTCCAGAGCTGGGCACCCATAACCCTTAGGCAGCTAGAGTATCTCAGCCCCATGTCCAATCCCAGCTTGTCCTGGGCTCGATGTGAAGTCTAGAACAGATCCTTGGTTGATCCAATTTCCTGCTCAGGAATAGGAGTGGTAGCTCCAAGACATTCTTCAGCTATACCATTGAGCTTCCTCCCTGTGGTTCCTCTTTCTTAGGGAGAGGTGGGTACAATATTGAATTTGACACATGGCTTTTCTCTCTAGTGTACCACTATATTGGAAAAAGCTTATTTCAACTTTCAGACTACTATATACTTGCATGCTGGGCAGTGACCTGTTGCCAAGGCTGTAACAATGAGATCCCACAAAACAGTCTTCCTTACTGTGATAAATATCCATGTACCAGGGATTAATGAACTGCAAAGAGGAGCAGCAGGAACTGTGGTGTTTTCTCCTACTTATGAACAAGAAAGGAGAGAGCGTCACTTGATAACCTAACCTGAAGTGCCTTTGCTCGCAGAGTGCATACCTTGTACTCCTTGTTACTGCAAAGTCTCTGGATACTAATGGCACAGTGTGGCAGGAAGGCTTTAATGAGATTAATTTTAAAGACTCCATTGCAGGATCTGGGGTAAAGAGAGGGTGGTGGTGGTGGTCTACCTCCCTTGACTCTCAGGGCTGAACAGTTTGACAGCTATCAATTCAAACCTATGTGGGTTGGTCCCTTTAATGCATTCCATTTCCGGATGCAAATATTTCATGTTTTGATTTATTTTAAGGAACACCATGCTTGAACAACTGGTGCTCTTACCACGGGGTAGCCGTGTTAGTCTGTATCCACAAAAACAACAAGGAGTCCAGTGGCACCTTAAAGACTAACAGATTTATTTGGGCATAAGCTTTCATGGGCTAGAACCCACTTCATCTGGGTTCTAGCCCATGAAAGCTTATGCCCAAATAAATCTGTTAGTCTTTTAAGCTGCCACCGGACTCTTTGGTGCTCTTACATTCACCAAGCACCTTCCAAAGCCAGATGACTAATAGGCATTGGTTACTGTCTAGTAAACAATCATGCCATCTATTTCAAGAGATTTTTATTGACACAGACAGATTCCCGTAAATAAACAGTGAAAACGCAAACTGAAGTGGCTTTCAGACTAATCTTTAGGGAAAACCCTGATTTGCTTTAGAGCCACTACATCACCAGGGACAGTGAGTCATATATTGCCTGTTGACTGAACAATTCCCCCTCCATCTTTTGCTGGTGGAATGGTGCCAAAAGAGGCTTAACATGGCCCGTACTCCGGGTTATAGCCCTGTAGCTGGGGGATGAAGGCCAATCAGAGCCTCTTCCCACCCTCTGACTGGCCAATGTGGGGCCAGAGACTCCAAAGGGGTGGAGGAGTTACCTGGTGTCCCTCAGCAAGTGTCTCCCTCCCTCACTACTGGGGCTGTCCCCCTTTGCTGCAGGCCCCAACAAGTTGCCCCACCCACTGAGGCAGCTGAAAGGCAAGTACGCATCTGGAAAAGCCAGAACGTCTGAAGGGAAGGTCGCTTGGATTCCAACCAAGTGACTCCCCTAGGGCGATGCTGGTTTTCCCCATGCTGGACCTATATCCTAGTCACATAGAAATGAAAAACAAAGGAGTAGCATAACTGTCATGAGCCTAATATCCCTGAATTCACTACCGTAGGCTTAGCGAGTCACTCATCAGGGACAGGGGAGTCAAACAAAGCCATACATGTACCTCGAGCCTGCATTCTGCTTTATTTGAATTACCCATCTCCATGGAGACTATCCTGTAAACCAGAAGATGCCTTCCACTCCTGTTGAACTCCTAGAGGAATTGTAAGGTTCACACTGATCCTGTTTCCTCTAGATCATTCTTGTGCTGTCTTAACTAATCACCAAGGAGCAGAGTTTTTTTTATTATTAAATAAAAAGGAATAAAAAATAAAAAAGAGTCCATGCAAAACATCCTGATGAATAAAAATGTTAAGGTTGTGAAGTGAAGCATTCAAATGTCAGGTAATGCTGAATTGTCCCATTTCCCCGCCCACCCCCAGGTCCTGGAGTTTGATCAAAAGAAAAAGGATTTCTCCATGGTGCTCCATGGCCTGGTTGATCACTGTGGAAGGTTCACCTATATTAATCTGGGGCATGGTCTGGAAAGGTGCTAGGACCTTCAGCCACTCAAGCCTAGTTTTTGCCCCCTTTTCTTTTTTTCTGCAATGAGAAATGTGTGGTGTATTCAAAATATAGGCTGTCACTTTAAATTGCCAGGTTTTTTTCCTGGTCCTGCTTGCAGGCTAGGGGCATCTGTAGGGAAGTGTGCAATCTACAGCCAGCCTAGAGTAGGGTGGGGTAGCACCTTGCTGTTCTAGGAAGCAGCCTGTTTTGTCTCTCTGTTCTTGTGTGGTGGTGGTCTAAAGGCTAAGCAGTATGACACTACAACCTTCCAGCAAGAGCACTGTATATTTCTATCCAATTTGTGTCATGAACATGATGACAGGGAACTCTTGCTCCCAGGACCACTGTGGATATGAATCACAGCACCATTACTCCTCTCAGTGTAAGACACCCAGCTTGCCCTTTGCTTCCCTGGCTTCTGAAGCCTTTTCCTAGGCACTTGGACAGGAGAGAGGAGCTGTTAACTATATCCTGAGTATCTACACAATGCCAATGGAGTGCATTGGGAAGGTGGAGGTTGTGATGGCTCTCAGGGTACCAAAGACTGCGTCACCTTGTCCCTCTCCTGCCTCCAGCATGAGGGAGATTTGCTGGTGCTTACCAGGGTATCCGCTCTCTGACATCCCCTGCCTGTCAATCAACCTGCAGGGCAAAATAAGGGCTGATGTAGCCCAGAGGAGATTGTTTGGTTAACAATAAGTGAACCGCAGTCCCTCAGCCCATCTGAAGCGTTCTGTGACTGCCAGCCCCTGTCACTGCCTACTCACAGAAATACCAGGCCTGCTGTCCCCAAAAGGGCAGCATACGCACCAGCTTGTATGAGTCAGCTCAGGAGCAACACTTAATGTCACAGCACTGAGATATATTTATAGTGACAAATCGTAAATTGCTTAGTAAAGATTAAGATTTTAGAGGAAGTGAGTAAGGATAATGGAAACAGAAGAGTTGCATAAAAAACCAAACTCTAATCCTTTTAAAGACTAAACTTAACAGGCTAACCTCCAGTCGAAATAAGTTTCTCACCTCAAATGTCTTCTGTAGCATTTTCAACCGAGCCTGGCTGAGATCCCGTTTTCATGGAAGTAAATGGAGAGCACATTTATATTCTAGGTGCAGGGATAACAGGGTGCTTTCCTCGTCCCCCAGTTCTAGTCCAGTAAATCTTTGAAGCGGATCCCCAGATAAGAGTTTTTCTCCCCCTGTTCTTCTCTTCCTGTTAAATAGCTCAACTTAGCTCAGACTGGTGATTGTGAATTAGACAATATTCAATTTACATTTCAACAGACAAATAGGTGGATAAACATCTCTGGTCTGGCAGGAAACCAGTTTTTTCATCTCTGCTGGGAATTAACACTTTGATACGAGAACGTATTTCCAATGTGCATGTACATAACTCCTTAGACAGTAGCTGCGCATACATTTTACAGTGATATCATAACTAGTGTGACACTGGCTTTCTTTTGGTGAATCAGGATATAAATATCAGAATCAAGATATTGTTACCTCCTTGCCATGTGGCACTAAGGGTTTTTTGGATCACGGGGACACCTCATGACTAAGCTGGAGGCTGCTGAGCAATATTGCCTCATGTGATATCCACTTGCTGTGTTTGCACAACATCTGTGAAAGCGAGGAACCGAACCTCCGCGACGGGTGGGACGTGGAGATGCACAGACGTTCTGACTAGCCAGTGGCCTTGTCTAGTGAGGCACGCAGGATCGGATATGCATTGTACTCCTACTTTGAGGCTAGGGCGTAGTGGTGGAAAAATCTATATATTGTGTGCAAGGATTTTGTTATGCTTTGTGTCACTGGTTTTTGTTTTTTTTTAAACCAAGTTGTAAATAATAACCTTTTATGAACACAACACTGCAAACTAAAAACCACTGGAACGGTGGCAGACATGCCTAAAGTGCAGACGTCTTTGTGCTGATGGGGTCACAAATACGCGTAAGCGTATCCCAACGTAGCCCATGATACTTACGGGAAGAATCATAGAATATCAGGGTTGGAAGGAACCTCAGGAGGTCATCTAGTCCAACCCCCTGCTCAAAGGAGGACCAATCCCCAACTAAATCATCCCAACCAGGGCTTTGTCAAGCCTGACCTTAAAAATATCTAAGGAAGGAGATTCCACCACCTCCCTAGGTAACGCATTCCAGTGTTTCACCACCCTCCTAGTGAAAAAGTTTTTCCTAATATCCAACCTAAACCTCCCCCACTGCAACTTGAGACCATTACTCCTTGTTCTGTCATCTGCTACCATTGAGAACAGTCTAGCTCCATCCTCGTTCCAAAGAGGTAGTTGAAAGCAGCTATCAAATCCCCCCTCATTCTTCTCTTCCGCAGACTAAACAATCCCAGTTCCCTCAGCCTCTCCTCATAAGTCATGTGTTCCAGTCCCCTAAACATTTTTGTTGCCCTCCGCTGGACTCTTTCCAATTTTTCCACATCCTTCTTGTAGTGTAGGGCCCAAAACCGGACACAGTACTCCAGATGAGGCCTCACCAATGTTGAATAGAGGGGAACGATCACGTCCCTCGATCTGCTGGCAGCGCCCCTACATATACATCCCAGAATGCCACTGGCCTTCTTGGCAACAAGGGCACACTGTTGACTCATATCCAGCTTCTCGTCCACTGTAACCCCTAGGTCCTTTTCTGCAGAACTGCTGCCTAGCCATTCGGTCCCTAGTCTGTAGCAGTGCATGGGATTCTTCCATCTTAAGTGCAGGACTCTGCACTTGTCCTTGTTGAACCTCATCGGATTTCTTTTGGCCCAATCCTCTAATTTGTCTAGGGCCCTCTGTATCCTATCCCTACCCTCCAGTGTATCTACCTCTCCTCCCAGTTTAGTGTCATCTGCAAATTTGCTGAGGGTGCAATCCACACCATTCTCCAGATCATTTATGAAGATATTGAACAAAACCGGCCCGAGGACTGACCCTTGGGGCACTCCACTTGATACTGGCTGCCAACTAGACATGGAGCCATTGATCGCTACCTGTTGAGCCCGACAATCTAGCCAACTTTCTATCCACCTTATAGTCCATTCATCCAGCCCATACTTCTTTAACTTGCTGACAAGAATACTGTGGGAGACGGTGTCAAAAGCTTTGCTAAAGTCAAGGAATAACACGTCCACTGCTTTCCCTTCATCCACAGAGCCAGTTATCTCGTCACAGAAGGCAATTAGATTAGTCAGGCATGACTTGCCTTTGGTGAATCTATGCTGACTGTTCCTGATCACTTTCCTCTCCTCTAAGTGCTTCAGAATTGATTCCTTGAGGACCTGCTCCATGATTTTTCCAGGGCCTGAAGTGAGGCTGACTGGCCTGTAGTTCCCAGGATCCTCCTTCTTCCCTTTTTTTTTAAAGATGGGCACTACATTAGCCTTTTTCCCCCTCCCCTGCACTATCAGGTTGGCTTTCAACCTAAGTTTCAGGGGTCTCCTGCCTCAGGGGGTTTCTATACCCAAGAGTTCCTGGCTACCCATGGCAATCTTTGTGCTCCTGATTTGGGGTCTGTAGGTGTCTGGTTGCCATGAGAACTGTGCAGAACACAGTAGGGTTCAGCGGTGGCCTTCCTAGCAAAACTCCAGTCTGCTTGTGAGAGCAGACCCAGGAACTGTTGCTGTTGGCCCTGGTGGCTTTATAATACTCCTGGAGCCTCTCTGTTTCATAGCTGCACTGGGTCATGTTCAGGGAGTGGCCCCTCTCCTTCACTCGGTCTGATATCTGCTCACATATTCTGGTGACTGCTATTAACACGGGACTGGACACACTCCTCTCCTCAAGGACCAAGGAAGTCCAGGACCTGTGCATGGGGAAGCACAGGGCATGGGTGCTAGAATGGGTGTGTGAACTCCCCATGAGCTGGAATTTCACAGGGACGCACCTGGCTGTGCATGGGAATATGGTGTCCAGTCATGATGACCTCAGAGCAGTAGAAGGTACACAGGTTGACTCAGCTGTGCAGCAGTTCACTGTGGGATAGCAGTGGGAGGAATGCTAGAAGGAAATAATTAATTTGACATGAGTAGGCATCTACACAAGCCTTCTCCTGGGTTAGTTTAGTCCAAAATAGTATTAATCCACTTCCAAAGTGGATTAACTAATGTCAAATGAGATGCCAAACAACTAGGGGACAACCGTGTGTGTGTGGACACAAGGCAGCTTATCCCACCCAAAAAACTCAAATTAATCTGAAAACTTTCATGTGTAGATAAGCCCTAAGCAACTTGTCCAAGGTCACGCAGGAAGTCAGTGGTGGAGCAGATCATTACTCTGGGGCTTGGTAGACCCAGGGTCAGAGTCCTAACCATTGTACCTGGGATCCTCCTTTCTATGAGATGATTTATGCAAAATTACTCAGGATTGGGGACGTCTGCAGCAGTGATGCAGCTAAAAATGGCAGATGCCTCTCTCTGGTTATGAGAAAAGGAGGACTTGTGGCACCTTAGAGACTAACCAATTTATTTGAGCATAAGCTTTCGTGAGCTACAGCTCTGGTTATGAACTTTCCAAGCAATCGCAAAAATAACTACTAAGAACACAGCGAATATTCCTCAAAGAACCAGTAAAACAAAGAGCTGGGATGCCTGTGCTGATTAAATACAAGCTGAAAGGAGCACTTGATGACGAGGGTGTATTTCAGTTAACACTATTTCATAAAACCATGCTGGATCGAAGGAGAAGATAAATTAAATCCAATAATAGGAAAGTCGAAAAGGGTGCCAGCTGGCTGCTAATCAAGAAGAAATGCCCTGCCTCTTACCAGGAGGAAGGGTTGTAACACAAGGGAGGCATACTGTGTGCATTCTTAACACATTAAAATAGCCTTATCGGGTTGTGCGGGGGAGGGGGCTGGCTTTCATTAGCACAGCTATTTGCATTTCTGTGCAGAATTGTGACACAGCAATCCATCTGTATTCTGCTAAGCACATGTTTAATGTGAGACTTGGCACATCATCTAAGCAATGCCGAAGTCCATCCCTATTCGGCAAAGCGCTGAACATGGTGCTCAAGTGCTTTGCAGAACAGGGATGGACTTCGGCATGTGCTTAAATGTCTCTTGCTGGATTTGGACCTAAGGAAGGAAAATCCTTGCACGCCAAAAGTCTTGTTGATACAACTTCTAAACTCCCTGATCTCCATTCCTTTTCAAATCTAGCTTTTGTCTTCCAGTAAATTGCATATTGCATGGAGATACATATAAATAGCTACTGTGTTAATGGAAAAAATAGATTTTTTTTTTTTAACTGAACTGCAGTGACTAATGTGACGGATCAGCTGAACAAAAATTGGGCTGTTGAACTTTACTACTAGTGTTTTGTTCAACTTCCTTATATTAATGCTAGAGACAAGGTAGGTGAGGTAATGCCTTTTTACTGGACCAACTTCTGTTGGTGGAAGGGACAAACTTTCGAGCTTCGTGGGGCTCTTCCTCAGGTCTGGAGAAAGTCACCAGCGTGCCTGAGCTAAGTACAAGGTGGAACAGATTATTAAGCATAAGGGTTTCTCTCTCCCATCATACACTGATGACTGAAGTGATGTTATAACATGTTTTAAAAGGCCGGTCAGCTTAAAAGACCGTGTTTCACTTGTGTAACGTAATATGCACATTTCGTTTCTGTAATATGCTTTTAAAACATTCCCTTATTTCATTTTTGATCAATGTAAATGGTTAAAACTGAGAGTTTCCCGGTCCAATTTGCCTGTTGCCATTTATGCTGCTTGTTACTTTTCGCATCTCCCTCAGTTGCGGGGGAGGGGGGCAGGTGTGGGAAAAACTAGTTTCACCTTTTTTGTTTTGATTTTTATTATTTGTAAAGTGCCTGGCACAACAGGCCTGTGATCTCAGTTGGAACATCTAGGCACTAATGTAATACAAACACAGAAGACACTGTGAAGAACTAAGGCCTTGTCTACACAGGAGAAATGGAAGAGTCCTAATTCTTCTGGGTTAGTTTTTTAGTCCAGGGTAGCTATTCTGGCCTAATTCAGGAATTCCAGAACAACTTCTCCCCCCACCCCAGTGTGGACCCCCACTGTTCCACCACAGAGAGCTATTCTTGAATAGTGATTGCAGTCTCTTTCCCTGTATAGACAAGAGCCCTACAGTCTAACTAGACAGGTGGGCAGTGGCATTGTTAGGAAGAGAACTCAGGTTTTCTGCCTCCCAATTTATTGCCCAGCTCATTAGACCATGATGCCTGATCTCAATGAGACTACTCAAAGACTTCAATTAAGTACATGCTAGGCTGGGGGAGGCCACGGAACTTGGCACCTTGTAGGATTAAACCCTAAGAGAGCCATTCTTTTAATTCAAGTGGTGGAGGCCCATGCTGTGGTCCTGACTGGGATCCTCCCTCTGTCAGCATTCCAGGGGGGCTGTTTGGCTCACATGTTCTCAAACTCTGCGTAGGAGGGTGCCCTTGGCTAATGAATGGAAGGCCAAGTTCCCAGCTGTTGCTGGACAAGGAACTGCTCTCTTGAGAAATCCTTTCAGAATTGGTTTTGCTCCTTTGCAGAACGAACGGTACGTTTGCATGTTCCTTGAGATGCTGTGATCAGGAAGTTTCAGAACTGATCTTCCTCAATTCTGAAACTGAGGGGTGGGGGGAAAGAGGTGGGCGTTGCGTGAGCCGTTTAGCATCAACAGTTAGCATCAATTCCTTCCAACTAAGCATTTCGCTTCCCGCAGCTAAACTGGGGCCTGTGATGTATGCAAGTGTGATTAATGAACCATGCGGAAGCTGAAAGATGATTTGTGGGGCAAGGGTGAAATAATCAAACAATCAAATCATGGTCAAATGGTTGACTGTGCTAAGTACACTTGTAAATGCCAGCCTGTTTCATACGTTCCTGGGTCTGCTCCTGCTGCTATGGAAGGCAATGGGCGTCTATGCCAGAGCTTTCAGTGGGAGTAGGTGCAGATCTTTTAGCCACTTTACATCAGAAAAGAGTAAGGATATTTCTTGCGCTGTGTTCTTCAGGACCTTTCTCCCACCTTGCCATAAAGACAGGAAGGGTCGTCATGACCCCTTGAGATCTTTGTGCTCCAACCTGGAGGTCGCATGTTCGAAGGGCTACTCACTGGCACAGTGGTTTTTAACCTGTGGACCCTTAGGGGTCTGCAGACTGCCTAAAATTTCCAAAGGGGGTCTGCACCTAGAGTTAGATCTCAAGTTCCCAAATAGAGGACACAGTTGAGGGGACACTGGGGGACAGGGAGTGGGGGGGATGTCTGATGTGTGCGTACTAGGAGGAGGTATTTGGGCAGGTGCTGGATGGGGTACCTGTGGCCTCACTCTCAAGGTGGGGTGCAGCTCCCTGACATGGTGGCAGGGCAGCTGGCACAGACACAAGACACAGTGCCAGACCATCAGTCAGTACCTCGCTGCAGGCCTCTTCCCCATCCCCCGGACGGGGAGCTGGGGCCTGGCTCTGACACCCATCCCGGCCAGGCTCTGAGGCCCCATGGCAGGGCAGGTAGCCTGGCCGAGAGGCACTTGGTGGCTCCAATTACCTACCAGGCAGGATCTGGCAACTGTGGATGCAGAGGAGAGACCAGTCAGGGCGCAGAGATGGCTCTTTCTGATCTGCAACACCCACTCCACGCTTCCTCTTACTTGGAAAACCACCAGGACAGAGGGCAGACTACCAAAAAAGTCACTTACACAATGGTAGGATTTTGATATTTCCCCTTCACTTTCACTCTTAGAGTCACACTGTCACTCCATACGTAGGAGAGGAAGTTTGTGGTCTAGGCACCAGGCTAGGAGCCAGGAACTCCTGAGCTCTGACCCTCCTTCAGATCTTGACTCATTTGTGGCCTCTGGCAAATTCCACATGTGTGAAATAAAGATTAATTAATATTGGTGAAGCTTTGAGAATTAAGGGCATATCCAAATTTCATTGAAGTCAATGTAAAGATGTCTACTGACTTGACTTCAGCCTGTTAGGGAATGAACCCAATCTGTCGGTCAATTTGGACCTGTTTGCAGTACGGTTGTAGCCATGTTGGTTCCAGGATATATGAGACGAGGAAGGTGAGGTAATACCCTTTACTGAACCAATGACTGATATTGTCTGTCCCACCTTCTCTCATATCCTGGGATCAACACAGCTACAATCATACTGCAAATAGGTCAAAGATGACAGACTAGGTGAGACAGACCATGTCGGTCATCGGTTCAATAAAAGGTATTCCCTCCCCTTCCTTGTCTCTTTCATATCCCGGTATGTGGGACCAACATGGCTACAACAACACTGCAAACAGTGGAAAGTACAAGCATTTTGAGCTTTGCTGAATTCTTCTTCCTGTCTGGGAAGGTAACCAGAATGTCTCAACTGAGTAATAGGGAAATTCTAAGAGATCTTGGTGGAGTTGGTGCCCCCGGGCATTAGACTAACCAGCTGTGAACTAAAAATTCCGGGAATGTAAATATTATAATAACCATGATAGTGAAAAGAACGCTCGGGGCCAATGAAAGGCCAACTGGCAACAGCCATGTTGGAAGCGGTGGTAACTCAAGATGCTTGCAGTCTTAGGGTTATAAGGGCATGTGGAGTTGTGCCTCTTCTGGGGAGTGGGGTGGGGGTGGGAGATGACTGTCTACAGTGGCTTTTTTGCAGTCTCCCATTGCAATCGCTGGTTCCTTCCGCTCTGGCGCGTCAAGGGTGGAAGCAACATTGGAAGCAAAAGTCTAGATAGACCAGTAGGATCTTAAGCACCACGTTCTCTAACCCCGTTCAGATCCAGTCTAAGCAACAGTGCTTTAAAGGTCAGTCTCCTAGCTGCCTTCCTGTCAATACCACCAGTGGACTTGAATCAGTAATAGCTTAATTTAGGTAAGGCCTTCAAGGCCCATTGGACAAAGGGACTAAAAATGCATCAGGACTACCACGAACTTTATATTTGGGGCTGGGGATTCAGAATCCAAACTGGCCCCTCCCTTTAACTTCAGATCTGAACACCCAAATTTTAGGGGTGTTTAAAAGACTGGCTCTGAATTTTTCAGATCTATAATAAGGGCTAGCCTGCTAATATCTCTTGACCTAGCAGGTTGTCTGTGGGAGTTAGATGCTTAACTTGGATGCTTCAGCAATTTAACTGCAAGATTATTCTTGTGTCCCGATCTGTAAAATGGAGGTATCAATATTCTCTCTATTTAGATTGCAAGGTCTTAGGAGCAGAGACTGCACAGTGCCTAGCACAATGGGGCCCCAAGCTAGAGAACCCAACTGAGATGCCATTGTAAGACCAATAACCAAAGAGTCAAACACTCACACCCAATGTAAAGCAGAATTATCGACCGTTCATTACCAGAACCAGCATAATATGCCCTCATAAAAGTAGATTTGCCAGGTTCAGTAAAAGAAACTGACAGCAGGCACAAAGCCCTTTAGGTGACTTTCTGACTTGGCATCTTCCTTTGGGGGTTCATATTTGTCCATGGTGGTTGCAAAGCGAGTGGCCACGGAAGCCTGCACTGCTCGTAATGCAGCCAAGGGTTCACCTCCTCTTTTCATACCCTTTTGCTTCCTTGCCAACTGGATCTGTAGGAACCATTGCATCCTCTATTGTCAGGGACAGCTGGCTCTACCTTGGGGGGGGGGGGCAGGGGGGTCTTGAGAGAAGCTTGTCCACTGCTCTGCACCCATTCTCTCTTTCTAAGTGCCTGCCTGCATGGCAGGCTAGTGCACTGTATAGTCCCACCCTGGCTTGCCACACACTAAGTAGCCACATGGACCTGCTACCATGCAATACAAGTTCCACACATTCCCACCCTACCTGGCCGTGCCCTAAGTCACGCTGTAGACAAGCCCTTAGGATTCTGGATAAGGGACTGAAGAATCAGCTATGCATTCCTCTGTTTGCAAATAGCTCTGAGGGCGCACGGTCAATGGCATGCTTCTTCATGCGTGACCGGGACAAAGCTATGCGTGCAACTGTACCAAGCGCTCTCTGCCCTACAGATTTGATCCAGTTATAGCCATCAGTGCAACCACACTTGTGCAATCCCTAGTGTTACTTTCACTCTTGCAAGGAAGTACATAGTATTTGGAGGAGTGCCAACCCATTGCCAAGAAAATGACTTACCGCATTTCTAATCTGTTCTTTCAATTATTGTGGGAGGTAACTATTAACCGATTTTGAGCACTGAAAGTCAAGTCACAATCCCACTATTTAAACCCCCAACTAGATCAAAATTGGCAAAACCCAGTTATAGAGGAAATTTTGGGAGGGAGACACACGGATGCCTCTGATCAGTCTGTGCTCCCAATTATTGCAAGCTCAGAAATGTATGCTGGACGTTTGTGTCCAAAGACTGAAATCCGCACCCTGCTTCCTATCCTGCAGTCTGGTCTGCACAGGCATATCTCCAGTTTAGGGCTAGCATGACACTTACACACTGGACTGCTCTGACTGCGTGCCCACTTCCGCTGCAGTTGCACCTTTTGTCCAGTAGAAGCCACTGTGGCACCTGCCATCCAGGTGCTCTCTTTTGCTGCTCCACCAACTGAATCTGGAGGTGTTTGCCCCTAAGCTGATCTTTGAGCATATGAAAATAGGCTGTCATAAATATAAAGGGAAGGGTCACCACCTTTCTGTCCACAGTGCTATAAAATCCCTCCTGGCCAGAGGCCAAACCCTTTCACCTGTAAAGGGTTAAGAAGCTAGGATAACCTTTCAGGCACCTGACCAAAATTACCAATGATGAGACAAGTTACTTTCAAAGCTGGAGGGGGGGAACAAAGGGTCTGTCCGTCCGTGTGATGCTTTTGCCGGGAACAGCTCAGGAATGCATCTCAGAACTCCTGTAAAAAGTTAATAAGCAATCTAGCTGGAAATGTGTTAGATTTCCTTTTGTTCCATGGTTGGTAAAATAGTTGTGCTGAATGGAATGTATATTCCTGTTCTTGTGTCTTAAGGTTTTGCCTAGAGGGATTCTCTATGTTTTGAATCTGATTACCCTGTAAGGTATTTACCATCCTGATTTTACAGAGGTGATTCTTTTACCTTTTCTTTAATTAAAAGTCTTCTTTTAAGAACCTGATTGCTTTTTCATTGTTCTTAAGATCCAAGAGTTTGGGTCTGTGTTCACCCATACCAATTGGTGAGGATTTTTATCAAGCCTTCCCCAGGAAAGGGGGTGTGGGGCTTGGGGGGATATTTTGAGCGGGGAAGACATCCCCAAGTGGGCTCTTTCCCTGTTCTTTGTTTAACACGCTTGGTGGTGGCAGCATGGGGTTCAAGGACAAGGCAAAGTTTGTACCTTGGGGAAGTTTTTAACCTAAGCTGGTAAGAAAAAGCTTAGGAGGTTTTCATGCAGGTCCCCACATCTGTACCCTAGAGTTCAGAGTGGGGAAGGAACCGTGACATATGCGCACATGCAAATTATCATGTCAAGTAATTTGCATTAAATGGTCACATCGCTGCGCAAAACGTGGCAGCGATGCCCCAAGCCAATGGGGGTGTCAGGGCCTGCTTTTCCAATCAGAAGCATGCACAGATACAAATACAGTACGTCTTCAGTCCCTGTTGCACTCAATGGGTGACAGAGCTGTTGTGGTTATGAAACTTGTTTTAGGCACCTCCCTTTCCCAGAACAAACTTCTCTGAATTACAAGCTGGAACTTGGCAGGCTACAACTGTTTGCTGCTCTTTATGATAGGTAGTGCAAATAGGGATGTCTACAGTTAATGTCTGACATTTTCCATTGTTTATATCTTTGCAATGTGGGCAAGAAAAAAAAATACTCCAGACATTCTTGGAAATGGCTGAACTGCTTTAACTGAAACTTTCCAGAGGAATTCATCTGAAGGCAAACACCTAGCATGGAAAGCTTCAGTCTGAACAGTTGTCATTTGGTTACAACTCTTTGGTTAAGACACTCTAGCGTCTTAGAAAAAACTTCCTATCTGTAAGAACAGTAGGACAATGGAACAGAGGCCTAGGGAGGTCGTGCAAACTCCTTCACTGGAGGTTTTCAAAAGCAGGCTGGATAGTCATCTGTCTCGCATGGTTTAGACACAACAAATCCTGCCTCTTGGCAGGGGTTAGACTAGATGACCCTTATGGTCCCTTCTAACCCTACAGAAGTCTAGTGCATCCTTGCTAGAACTTGACATTTGATCCCAGCGTCAGGGCTGTACCTCTTGTTCCTGTGAATCAATAAGGGGTGTTGGGAACAAAGGGGGTGCATAGGTGGCAGAAAATGGGGGAGTGGGAGTATGGGTGGAATATGAGCAAGTTGGGGAGGCAGGAGCCTCAGAACGACGATAGAAGCAGAAAGGGAACATGGGCAGAAGCAGAGGGAAGGAGATTAGAGGCAAGAACCATGGGGTGGCGGGAAGGACAGGAGCAGGAGAACAGTGGCACAGGAGTTGGGCGGGGGGCAGCAAACAGGTCAGACCCTGGGGGGAGCAGAAGGAAGGGAGTTGGTATAGACTCAGAAAAGAGCAGAAGCTTTTGTGGGGGATGCAATACATTATAACTGCTTGTCTAGCTGGGGACCCCTTTTGTAGCAGCCTTACAGAATTCTACTTTCCTACCTAAGATGAGGAGGCTTGATTGTTAGGCTGAATAAAATATCATTAGTCTTGTCACGATCACACTGGAGAAGGGCACACAATTCCAGATTAGGGCTGGTAGAACTTCACGACTACGTTGTACTTTGCTATCTTCCATTCTGAGGAACTTCTGTGGCCCTCATTACCATAGTTTCTGAACATCTTCCACTACCCAAAAAAGGGCAGTTCCTGAAATCTACTCATGTGCTCCTCTTTCATAAGCACAAGACCAAATATCTTCAGCCACAAAAAATTCTAAACTACCGTGCGGGGTCGATCTAAGATATGCAATTTCAGCTACGTGAACAATGTAGCTGAAGTTGACGTACTCGGATCTACTTACCGCGGTGTCTTCACTGTGGTAAGTCAACAGCTGACACTCTCCTGTCAACTCCGCTTGCGCTCCTCGTACTGGTGGAGTACAGGAGTCAACAGGAGAGTGCTCATCGGTCAATTTATCGCATCTAGACTAGACGCGATAAATCAACCCCCGCTGGATCGATTGCTGCCCACCGATCGGCGGATACTGTAGACGAGCCCTTAGACTTGCTCCTCAGTCCAGCGCTCCTGTAGTACCCGATTTCCCCACATTTATTATTATCATAGCACCCAGGAGCCAGTCATGGCCAATGCCCCCTATACTAGGCGTTGTACAAACACAGGACACAGACATTTGTTCCTCAGTCCAGCTTTCCTATAGTACACAATGGCCCTGTCTCTACTCCTCAGTGTAGATAATTTGTTGCTTGAGCCATGTCTAAACACTTGTCTACGGTAGGGTTTTTAACACTGGTGCAAGCCACCGTTAACACCCGTGCAGCTCACTTACCAGGCATTTGCACTGGTTCAGCTACATTAGCGCAGCTGAGGTCTAACAAACCCAGTGTAGACAAGACCTAAGATTGCTTGCTTGATTTAATTTATTTTTATTTTGTAGGGTCACTACTGAGGGAAAGAAATAATCTAAGGATTTGGGGTTGTTTTTTGTTTTGTTTGGTGTTGGGGACAGTAAATCGTAGAATCATAGGTTTTAAGGTCAGAAGGAGCCATTATGATAGTCTAGTCTGACCTCCTGCACAACGCAGGCCACAAAATCTCACCCACCCACTCCTGTAACAAACCCCTAACTTATGTCTGAGCTACTGAAGTCCTCAAATCGTGGTTTAAAGACTTCAAGGTGCAGAGAATCCTCCAGCAAGTGACCTGTGCCCCACGCTGCAGAGGAAGGCGAAAAACCCCCAGGGCCTCTGTCAATCTGCCCTGGAGGAAAATTCCTTCATGACCCCAAATATGGCGATCAGCTAAACCCTGAGCATGTGGGCAAGACTCACCAGCCAGACACCCAGGAAAGAATTCTCTGTAGTAACTCAGATCCCACCCCATCTAGCATCCCATCACAGGCCATTGGGCATATCTACCGCTAATAGTCGAAGATCAATTAATTGCCAAAATTAGGCTATCCCATCATATCATCCCCTCCATAAATTTATCAAGCTTAGTCTTGAAGCCAGATATGTCTTTTGCCCCCACTGCTTCCCTTGGAAGGCTGTTCCAGAACTTCACTCTGATGGTTCGAAACCTTTGTCTAATTTCAAGTCTAAACTTCCTGATGGCCAGTTTATATCCATTTGTTCTTGTGTCCACATTGGTACTGAGCTTAAATAATTCCTCTCCCTCTGTGATATTTATCCCTCTGATATATTTACGGAGAGCAATCATATCTCCCCTCAGCCTTCTTTGGTTAGGCTAAACAAGCCAGGCTCCTTGAGTCTCCTTTCATAAGACAGGTTTTGTCTTTGGTATGTACAACATGTTGCTCTGCCATCTAGGGACAGAAGAAAGCAAATGCACCTAAACACAGTCCAATACAACTTTGTATTTAAGACCATTGGCTTTTCTCATGTGCTTCCTCCATAGGAGGCTTATCGGATGGCAGTAGAAGGAGGCCTGCTTTTTAAGACACTTAGGAGGTTGTTTTGTAAGGAAACACTTACAGCATGTTTAAAAAAAAAATTGCAAAGGCTTTTATAAATTGTCTGTTCTGTGCAATACACTGTTAGTGTCCAGTGCCTCACACAGTAGCCCAATACACACCCGGGTACACACACACCTGCCCCACCCAACTGAACAGAGTGTGTTTTCTCCCCAAAACTAGAGATTAGGACTAAAGGATTAACACCCACATCATCTCTCTCGTGGCTTGATCCAGCGAGGCAGCTGACCACGTACTTACATTTAAGCATGCGAGTAGTCCCATAAGTGCTATGCTGAATTGGAGCCTAAGTATACTTACTTCCACTAGAATTTAAGCAGTTCATTGCTGAACATGGATCAATAAGCTTAAAGTTAATAAAATACTTACATGCTTTGCTGAATCAGGGCCTGTGTGTCCAATCCAACCTGCACTGAAATCCATCAGTCTACCAAGAGTTTGCTATGGCCTACAGTGAGTGTGTGTCAGTCAGTTCCATCTTTAATCATATACATTTATACTCAGTCACATGTTAAATTCTCTAAGGCAAGAGCCTGGTCATCTTATCTGTCTGTAACTCGGCGTGTATGCCAGTGATTTTCAATGCCATATGCTGTGCTTATTATCAAGACATTATTTAATCAGTATTACGCTCCAAAACAAAACTTTCCGCTGTAACACACTGCAAATATAGAAAGGCAAGGCTGATACAAATGCATGTTATTCTTCAAGTGGTTTTTATTTTTTCCCCTCAGGTATTAAATAAAACTGTCAGTGTAACAATTCTGACCATGCAAAGTCAGGTTTCTGTTTGTTGTCAAACTTAAAGGGAATCTGTAGAAACATTAAGGGTAACTAAAAGCAACAATCAAAAAATGACATTCACATAATCTAGCAGAGCATGACAAACCCACAAGGCAGAGAAGTTTCATCCTTCCTTTGTTTTGCTGTGTCTGCATAGCAGAAGCAGGTTCCGTCTCCTTTCATTGAGTGGGTGGGTGAAGAGAATCTTAGATGCCACAGGCCAATTATTTTGCCATCAGTTACATGTAACCCTCTTCCCATTCATGGGTGTAACTCAGGGCATAGAACCTAGCTCAATACATGCTGCCAAGAGTAAGTATATTAGAACGAGTAAAGGGCTAGCCTTTGAATTTCCTTGGTGTAGTCGGTAGATTGCTCTATTTCTTTAGTCTGGAGCAAATGCCGGTATCCAATTTATTTGCCTCTTGCAGGCCATTGATTTGTAACAGTAGTGCTGGATTGCCATCATTAATAATAATAATAATAATAAAAAAATAAAAATAGAGGTATGTTTGGGTCCAGTTATTGATAAACACCAGCTTAAAAACCCCAACCCTACGAAACTCTGATGCATTTTAGATCTTGATCTAATCTTAGGCTCTCATCTTGCAGTAATATCCACTAGCGGGATAGGGGCTTCAGCAGCCAGCTCCCGTCTCCATCATAGGATAACTAACTCAAAACGTGGGATCTGAAATCACTCTCTGCTTCCCACCTCCATTCGCTCCACCCCCCCAAACAAAAAAAATAGTGGGGAAGCGCTTTAGCCAAGGAGTTTTATAGTAATAAAAAAAAAATCTCAAAGAGCTTCAGAAAGATTCATTAAGCCTCACGACACCCCAGTGAAGTAAGTATTATGACAAACCATTTTACACCAGGAGAAACTGCAGGAACAGTTTACAACGTGGCACTCTTACAAACAACTGGGCTTATTTGCCTGGACTCTGTCTGAGGATCTGTACTGATGAGCATCTTCTCTTCATCCCCTTCTTTCTACCTCTGTCTTGTATACTGCAAAAAAACAAAACCACACGTGATACAGGGACATATTAAAAGTGACCATTCACACAAGGAAGGAGTCTTTTTGGTAAAACCCTACCAAGCACTAACATTCAGGACCCCGTTTCTGATCCACCGAAGGCTGCTGAATTCCTTTTAACCTTCACAGAGTAAAACCCCAGGACTTCCCCTCTGAGAGATGTAGAATATTGGGCATGAGTTTGTTTCTGGATGGCCCTTGGGGATGAGTCGCCTCTTGCTCATGGTGGAGAATGTGGAGTAATACAGCTGAAGCCAGGGGAGTCAGACCAGTGTCTGGGGTGAGATCAGAATTAGGGCCTTCACCAGGCACTCAGAACAGGGTTTGCAAACTGGGCTAAAAGTGCCAGAGATTTGGATGCTGCTAAAATTTTACAAAATCTGTGACTAATTAATAGCTCCTCCTGGTGTTAACTCTCTTCTGGATTTCAGAGTGATTTTTATTTTTATTTTCACCCCTCCCCTCCTCCTCCACAGTGATTTTTAATTAAATAACAGATTTTTTTAAGGCAGATGACTTTTTGACTCATTTTGTTAGGTTTGTTTGCTTACCAGTCAAACTTAACTTCAGTGAAACAGAAGTGAGACTCACGGCTCAACAGATCAGAAGAGATCCCTGCACTTAGGAATCGAGTTATCTTTCAAGCCACATTATTTTGCGCTGGCTGCATGGAGACATGCCACATCTGCAGCCTTGCCTGCGCTGACACCGGGAGGAAAATCTCCTAATGCTGATACAGTGGCAGTATCGAGGGTAAGAGCGCTAGGGTTCTCACCCTGATCTTAGCAGCACAGGGAAGACTCGTGAGATGAGCATTCTGGGAGCCTGGTTACAAGTGGATGGAATGTTAGCAGGGAGAGAGTTAATTCATCTCAATGTCGAGCAGTGGGATAAACTGCGGCTTTCTTGTCTATATTAGATATTTACATAGCTGCAGATTCACTAGTTGCTGAAATCTGAACTAATCCCCAATGTAAACAAGGCCTCAGACGGGGCAGAAGTGTGCTCTCCTGAGTGAGAGTGTACTTGCAAACCCCCTGTGATTCATTAGTTTATAGCTCGGGGATTTTCTGTCAACGAAGAGCTGTTTTTTAAAAAGAATCCTTGAAACCAGGTCTAGTTATTACACACATCCTCTCACCCATAGATCTCAAAGCCCACTGCAGAGGAAGACAAGTCTCATTTGTTTTCCAACATCCCAGCTCTTGAACTGAATTAACTAAGAACAGGATTCGGACAACCTGATGGGGAGGAATATAGCTGCACTTACTTTATTCATGACCCAGTCAGCATCTTCAATGGCTCTCTTAATAATCTGCTGGATTCTCTCAGGACTGTCTTCATCCGCATGAACTCTGAAACTCTACGGGGTTTGAGCAGAATGTGGAAATGATTAATTCCAGTTAATGTAACAGCTGATTAGATCCTGCTAAAATAAGGATTTAAAATCCTGAAATAAATACTTGATCAAAAATGTATACAATCTGAAGACCTAGAATGCCTATTCTAGCAAATAGGCAAATCTTTGTTCAGAAGGGGTTACAGCAGTGGCTTTCAACCTATTTTTCCATTGTGGGCCACATCCAATTCTATCTGTATGGCCCTGAGGATGTCACGTGGGCAGCAACTGTGTGCTGATTGGGCCTCAGGTTGAGAACCACTGGGTTACAGTGAACATACTTTCATATTCGCTATTCTAAACCTTCTGCAGCAGGGGGTCTTACAGAAGTTTGTGCTAACAAGGTAAGGACCAGGGCTATTCACCTGGTTGTGTTGCACCAGCTGGAGCACATGTTCCATATGCTCACACTAGCCTTGCTGACTTACGTTAAGGGCTCGCACGTTCGGGCATAGATCCCAGAAGTGGTGCATTCTGGGATACTTGGAAAGGCCACCCAGGACATTCATGAACAGGATTATCTGACAGAGTTGACTGCACTTGCAGGGGGCTGGACTCAATAACCCAGAAGGTCTCTGCCAGTCCTATGTCCCTATGTATTGTGGAACAGCAATTGGAGGACGAACTGAACTGCTTCAGCTAGTTTGTGTCCACTAAAGCAGTTCAGACTGAAATAGTGTATAGCTCTGCAAAAATTGTATGTTCCCTTGTAAACCATATAAAGCATTTTATGTTGGATGCAAGGTGTGCTACAATCATTTTAAGAGGAACAGTACCTTTTTGGCTAGCAGAAACAAGGCTTGAGTGAACTGCCGAAATAGGGCATCGGTGATGGAAAAGAGATTCTAAAAGTTTAACATGCTCTTAGTAAAAAAGTAAAGAAACTTGTTTTTTAACTGTCGGATCTTTTTAACCTGATTAGTTTTTTCTACTTTAATAATCCAAATAAATGGGAAGACAAGCTTTCCCATCGCCAAAGAGAGCATCTCTCTACCTGTCTGATTGCATGTCTGTAATGCTGTTGGATATTTTCTGTAGGAAGCCGCTTACAACATCGAAGCAGGTAGCGATATAACTGCAAAGGCTTCTGGACTAATTCAGCCCCCGGTAACGGAGCCATTGTCATGTTAAGATTTCAGCTGCTAAAACAAACAAAACAAGGGTATTTCACAAAACTGGGAAATGCACACTGCAGAATTAAATCTCAAGGCTAATTTTACAAGGAGAGTTTCAGTCTTGGTAAGCTTAAAACCAGGAGTAACCTGAGTAGTTTGCAGGAACATACAGGTTTAGTATCATGATTTATTTTTAATTATGCTTCGAATTTTCATCCCTGAATCTGCAAGTTCTTATATAATCTCCCCATGGGATTAGGAGGAAATGAGGCATGGAATGGCTAAGGAACATGTTCAAACTATTGAGAAATTGCTTATTTGAGGGCAGCTAGGGTTAGGTGTCATGAATCAAATGTAGAAATATAGAAGTGTGTGTGAGAAAGGGGTCCGTGGGTGGCTGGGTGTACATAACCCCCTTCCCCCCCACCCCACAGTATACAATTTTTTCCCCTCCCCCCTGCCCCTTTGTAAATCACTTGTGTTAGGGACTGATCTTGACTTGGGGGGGGGGGGGGGGGAACTTCTCACATGTGTACGTCTTTGAAGGAATGGGGCCTTCAAACAGCTCTTTGGGGCAGGGGCATTGTCTTTGAGATGTTTCTAGGGCACTTAGCACTCAGACATGGGCTTCATTCTGCTACTGTAAATGATCCTCATGCAGTGTGCCAGTCTGGAAGAAGAGGTCCTAGCCCTTGCACCTGTAGTCTGATCCCCATGAGCTGACCTATGCCCATGCTGCCCCTCTCCCCCATGCCTCTAGTGAGAGTCCATATGGAGTCTCACTAGGCAACCCACATGGCTGATATTGCAGGATCAGGGCCTTAAGTGGTTGCTATTAAGATTACGTGAGTAGGGCTTGATTTCCTAGTGCTCGAATCGTTTCAAGAGCTCTAGGTGAAAACTGGTTTGCAAGCCTGAAGTTCCACCTTTTAAGCAATCTGCATAAACACACCAGGACTCGTGCACAAACATTAATAGCTTTGAGACTCATCATGAACGTAGCAGTAACAGGGAAAAGAACAACATCCACCAAACGTTCCCCACCAGTACACTTGGATGGACTTTCTGTTACAATATACAAGCTGAATAAAGTGCTAATCGGATCTTTTAAATGACTAGTCATTTAACAGATGGTTGCCATCTGCGGAAACCTAAATTAACATTTTGGAGAAAGTACAGTTTTTACATAATTACTCATTAGAGTCAAGAAATACATGAGTAACTAAATAACCAAGTAGGTGTGGGATATAATTTTAGCATCAATTAAGGTATTTAGCCTTCATAATATCTTTGTGTGGGTTTTCTCAACACTTCACGTCCTTGGGCCAAATTCATCCTGGAGTGTAACACCATTAACTTTCTGCAGGGGCTGGCTACTGAGCGATGTCATGACAGCTCCAGTCCTGGCAGCTCTTGCATTTCACAGCCTCCTCTTCTGGGAAAATCATGCTCTTCGGCTACCCAGACCCCAATCGCCTGACAACAGCTAAGCGATGGGTGACACTAGTGTCTGGGTGTGAGAGCTATGGATGCAGGAGAGTCCAGTTTCAGTTTCAAAGTCCTCAACCAACTCCTGTCAGTGAACCTACACGCTGCATCTCAGCAAATGCACAGCAATAACTATTGCAATCTTTTGGCTAGAGTATCAAAACAGGCCCTGAAGGGTCTTATGGTGGTGTCCACTATTTTTCCGCCCCATACCCAGCCCCTCAAATTCCCTTCACTTTAGCATGACGATTTTGGGAAAATCCTAAAGGGCAGGGGTCTGTGCATGCTCAGCTCAGGGCAGGAGGGGGCTCCGAAGCGTAGACAATATCTAGGACGTAGTCCCCACGAATAAGGGCATGAGCACCCTGATGACTTGGCCAAATTCCCCCTGGGGTAATTTCCTTCCCCATCTCTAAGCACCCCCTGTCCTGTCACCTGGAGATAGGGCTAATCTTCACTTCTTAGTTTCAGTGGATTTGGGGGTATTCACAACAGCTGCTGGGCTTCAAGCTGGAGGTGGCTGCCGGTGAGTGATGGGTAAGGCTGAGGGGGGGCGCTGATTGGGGATGAAAGGGGCATGAACGTGCCCTGCAGACGTGCCAGCCGGACGCACCCCTCTGTGCATTTAAAGCCCCCCCCCCAGCTGGTGCTGCCGTGAATGCGCCCTGGCTCTCCCCGCCTGCAGCAGGCAGCCACAGAGGGGGAAGGCTTAGGGTAAAGCCCCCCCCGCTGCTGGGAGCGGGGAGAGGGGGTGCTAGCACGGGGAGCCCGGCACCTCTCCAAGCGCTCCCCCTACCCGCAGCTGGGGCGCAAGAGCGCGGCCCCGCAGCTGCGCCCCGGGGGCTCCGCATCCAGCCGGCAGGCGCGGGGGAGCCAGATCGCCCCGCTTGTATCCGCCGCCCGCAGGGCCAGGGCCGGGCCCGCAGCGCCGCTCGGGTCGCCCCAAGGCCGGAGCCGGAGAGCCGCGCCCGGGAGGGCAGGCGGCCGCGGCTCGGCGCTTCCTTCCGGCGGCTGCAAGGCTCGGCTAGAGCCAGGAGCCAGCCTCAACCCCAGCGCACTGCACCCCAGTATCCTCCCCAGCGCACTGCACCCCAGTAACCCCGCTGCCCCCCTTCCCCGTGCACTGCTCCCCAGCATCCCCGCAGCTCCCCTCCCCAGCGCACTGCACCCCAGTAACCCCGCTGCCCCCCTCGCCCTGCACCCCGGTATCCTCCCCCCGTACACTGCACCCCCGCCTCCCCAGTGTACTGTACCCTATTATCCTCCCCAGGGCACTGCACCCCAGTAACCCCGCTGCCCCCCTTCCCCGTGCACTGCTCCCCAGCATCCCCGCAGCTCCCCTCCCCAGTGCACTGCACCCCACTATCCTCCCCAGTGCACTGCACCCCACTATCCTCCCCAGTGCACTGCAGTATCCCCAATCCCATTGTCTCCTAGCCCCTTCTCCCCCTGCACTGCACCCCAGTATCCTTACATCCCATTGTCCCCTAGTCCCCTTTCCCCAGTGCACCGCACCCCACTATCCCCGCGGCCCCCTCCTCCCCAGCGCGCTGCAGGTACCTCACTGCCCGCTGGCTCGGCAGCTGCCCGCACCCAAGGGCAAGGGCGGCCACGCGCCGCTGCGTGGGAATCCCGTTTGGCGGGGCCCAGGACGGTGAGCAGCGCCCCCGCCGGGCGAACTGCAGATCACACCAGCCCCACACGAAATGCACAGCACCCACCCTTGGTTTTTCTGGACCCTGCAGAGAGTAACACCTGTGCTGAGGGCCCTCCTTTTGGTTTGCTGCCTCCTGTCCCGTCCCAAGGCGAGGAAGCATAGCCTGGTATCTGAGGCATCACCACGCCAGTGATCACAGGCTGCTGTATAGATGGCTACTCCCTGGAGTGACGTTTGTGGGTGCTGTCCCCCAAATAAGCTTTTTGCTGGATACAGCGACAGACTGGACAATATTTCCTTGCCACAGAGACAGTCGCCTTTGATCAGCACCCCTGAAATGCTACCTCCCTTATACAGGCACCCAAAGCGTAGAGACCACAGCCCATCACGAATTTCTCTGTATGTAAGAATCTCACTAGGCACCCATCCTCTGCTCCGGACACCCCAGGCTTATGTGAAAAAGCAGACAGCACAAATAACCATGCCAGGCAGCACCATACAAATGATGGCTCAGCCCACGTTGAGAGAGAACTAAATACCCACAGACACATACAATGGGAGAAATAAAATAAAGCTACTGCACGCAGAGGACCAGATTGTGATCGCTTTCATCACGCTGAATAGCACCTTACACCAGGGTATTACTCATTGCTCGGGTATTGGAATCTGGCCCGTAGAAACCCCTCAAGCTCTTGGAAGCCTGGGCGAAGAGGTGGGCTTTGCAACGT
Organism: Chelonia mydas; assembly: GCF_015237465.2. Taxonomy (NCBI): domain Eukaryota; kingdom Metazoa; phylum Chordata; order Testudines; family Cheloniidae; genus Chelonia; species Chelonia mydas. Next base: position 9,649,786 of record NC_051257.2, read on the forward strand.
GCCTAGAAGGCTAACAGAGCTGGGCGCGGGCGGATTGACAGCATGTCTACACTGCAGTCAGAGGTGTGACTCCAGCACGGGTCGGCAGCCCCAAGCTAGCTTTGCTCTAGGTAGCTCGAATAATAATAGCAGTGAAACCAGGGCAGCATAGGCTAGCTGTGCAAATACGTACCCAGGGTGCGGGAGGGGTGGGCAGGGGAGGGGGTTGTGCCATCTACCCTGCCACAGCTTCACCGCTATTGTTATTTGAACTAACTAGCTCAAAGCTAGCTTGAGGATGCCCACATGGGCTGCAGTCACGCCTCCTGCAAGCTCATGGAAACGGCTCTGGCAGTATCTCCATCGGTGCCTCTGCTGAGCTCGTCTGCCATCAGGCATGCGGAGAGAGCCAGACTCTGGGTAACCTGGTACCAAGCTATTTAGGGCCTTAGGGTTAAGGTCAATACCTTAAATTCCCCCTAGAAATTCACTGGCAGCCGGAGCAGTTCTCAGCACCCCAGTGTCATGCGAGCTCAGCATCAAACATCACTAACAATAAGCAGCCGCATTTTGCACTGGGTTCCGTTTCCGAGGGGCTTTACTGTGCAGAGGCAATCCATCACAAAGGTGTAGATAAGCGTGGGCAGGCACCGGCTGGGGAGAGAAGGCCACACTGGAGATCAGGTGAAAGTGAGGTCAGGACGGATTAGTTCAGCAGTTTGTCCTATTGTCAGAATGTTGAGATCCTTGAATGTGATCTCTTGAACATTTTCTTTCCTAACCTGTCTCTCATGTTCCATCGAGCAGACTTCCCCATTCTCTTAAACTTCAAGCATTGACAGGAATTATAGGTGGATAATTAGCTTCAGGGGCTGGCTTTTGTGCGAGAGCTACATTTTGATTCATTTCATCAAATTGCAGTCCCATAACACATGTCAAAAAGAATAAATATGACAGTAATGTAAGTACCAATCTCCTCAGACCAATCCAGACTGGTAATGCAGAAAAGGAATGTCGAATTTAATTGGAAAAAGAGCTACTGCAACTGGCATTGTCTCTAAGTGAAATAATGTTTATTTTATTGAATAGCCCTCTCTGCTGGACTGTATAGAGCTAAAATGTCGCTCTGAATTGATTAAATGCATGCTTTGTGTCCAGAGAGAAACATTAGTCTCTATCTAAAACAAACCCCATAACAAATGATTCTGTCAATACTTTATAATGACTGGAGTTTCCAGCTTAGTTGTGATAACTGGTTCTTTAATAATAGTTTTTACGTAGCACTTTTAAGATACTAAAGCACTTTAGAAAGGAGGTCAGTATCATCCTCCCCATTTTATAGGTGGGGAAACTGAGGCACTGGGCCATTAAGTGACTTTCCTAATGCCAGCCAGTGGGCCAGCTGTGGGAGTATAACTCAGATCTTCTGAGTCCCTGGCCAGTGCTTTATCCATTGAACCACACTGCCTCCTTAGAGAGTCCTTCACTTCTTACAGGTTTCAGAGGGGTAGCTGTGTTAGTCTGTATCAGCAAAAACAATGAGGAGTCTTTGTGGTACCTGAGGCTATTTATGATTATGGGGCAGGTTCTCCAGAGCTGCATTGCTCTGCAATGGAAGTCAAGGTCCAATGAGTCCATGGAAGGAATTCTGGACTCACTTTCAGTTTGGATTAATGGGAAGACACCAACTGATTTTAGTGGGCTTTGGATCAGATTCCTTGGAAAGTGCTGAAATATTTCTGAAGCATATGTATGGAAAACAGGTCTGATGGAGTCAAAGGCTCTGTTACCAAAGTTAAAATATTGGGTTTGGTGTAGAACCCAATGGAACTCTCAAGCACAGAGTGAGGACCGAGCAGTCAGAAGGATTACATTAGATGCCTCTCATTCGTTCTCTGGGTGCCAGGAAGGATGGTTCCAACAGCATATCCTCCAGTCCTCTGTCCAACCTGGTTTTCAATATGCCAAGTAATGGGGATTCCACCACAGCCTTTGGGGTCTAAGAGCTCACTGTCAGGACATATATTCCGGAGACTCGCTTACCTTCATTTTTCCTTTTGCTGAATTATATTTCATCTTCAGACACCTCCTTGTCAAGCTATTCATTTCTTCTTTTGAAAGGAAACACCTTTTCTTTTGGACAAGTCGGGGATGAGCACTGAAGTACCCCACAACCCTCCCACATTGTGCAAAGGGGTAGAAACTGTCCCAGCTGGGGAGGCACGAAATACAGGGGCAGCCGAAAGGTTCAGATGGGGGAAGGTCACACAGAACCCTGCAGCTCCTTGCAAATTGCAGCGCCATCTTCCCTCGTGGTCTATGCTATTGGAACGCAAGGGCGTAGTTATGCAGAGTGCCCCAGGGATGTCTTCAACGGGTCTGTGAACTGCACAGAGACACGTACACCACAATCTGGACTCAGCGGTCTGAGGAGTCCCACAGTGAGTGATGGCTACTGCCACAAGTCCTGAACCCTAACATCAACATCCGATTGCATGCTGGAGCACCCCCGTACTCTGGTTGTCAGTGGAGGGGGGCTGGATTCCTTCTATTCTCCCTCCAACCTTTGTACCCCACGCAAAGTCCATTGTCTCAGGCTTTGGATGGGGGGAGATTAGAATTTCAACCAACAGCGCTCCGGACGGAGACAAAGTTGAGCAAATGCATTACTGACAACTAACTACATAAAAGAGACAAGGCATTCTGTTGATCACGTTCTTCAGGAAAACTTTCAGAGCTGCAGCCTGGTCCTGTTGATTCAAATGGGAATTTTGCCATTGACTTCAGTTGTGCCATGATGTACCTCATGGGTATTTTTTTTTAATGCTCTAGGAAATGTCAGTCAAGTCTGTATGTAATTTTCTCCTCCAATACTTCTATTATTTAAAAAAAAAGGGGGCCAAGAAACTGTACCTTTCAAGGATAAGTTCCTGAGTCCATTTTTTTTTTCGCCAAAATTAGGCTCTTATCCTTCAGTGGATTATCAAAGCAGGATTGAGGAGAGTCACTCTTGAGCCAAGTCTGTTCTGTGCTGTGCAATTTATGTCCCCACTTTCAGTGCAATCTTGTGGCGATCAATATTTCTAACATGTTGAGAGCGTTTTTCGATTGGTTTGCGTAGTGTACTAGAAGAGAAAGGGGCACCCTCGAGATACCAAGCATATCACTCTTAAACAGTCCTCACCTGCATTACTAAGAATATTTTAGATTATCGATGCCAGAAGAGAAATCTAAGTGCCACCATATGATGTATGGATGCTTTCGGCCTTTTGCTCAGGCTGCAATTAAGGAAAGTATCCCTGCTTAGAAAAGCACTTAAACATAAAGCATGTGCTTAACTTTAAGCAGGTGCTTAACTGCTTTCCTGCATTGGAGTCATCTCTTCGAAAATAAAACTAGACTAGTCAGTATCATTTTCTGGTTCTCCTGCACTCGCATAGTGTTTTGCTGCCTTTGGGTTTGCAACATGCAGGGACATACCTAACCGCGGAAATTGTTTTCCCCTAGAATAAAAAAAAAGAAAAGAAATTATCTTCATTTTAGGCCTTGTAAAACCCTCCTTTCCCTTTCCACAACACTCCTCCCCTACATTTTGGACCTTTGACAGTGAGTATCTCTTTAAGAGCTTTTGTGCACTCGCACAAATTAGGATCTTGTTTGGGCCAAGTCCAGACCTAGTGTATATGGTTGCTACTCCCTAGCCTGAATCTGATTAGCATAACAACATTGGTGCAGAGCCCATCAATAAACCATTAGTCTGCTAAATTTATTATATGGGCCATTCTGAATTGATGGAGACCATGGTTTCTATTTCTGTAGGTTATTTTTTTTTTTTCACCAGTGGAACACCCAGTCACATGCCTGTTTTGATCGGCTTGGTATTTTGAAAGAAATTTAGAAATCTGTTCTCTGGTATCCTCCATTGTTTGCTCTGAGATCATTGTGTTCTTGAAACACAGTGTCCTAATACCTTTAGCATTCATAAAATATTCATTCAGACCTCACACTGCTTTCTTTTAGCCTTGAAAAGGTCGCCCCTTGGAGTCCCTGAATCCCTCCTAGCTGCAAAAACACACATAATCCTTGCCATTCACAAAATGCTCTGCTAATTGGAAAATGCATTGCAAATGTATGAGGCCAGGAATATGTCAGTTTAAAATAAAACCCACACAGATAATGGACAATGACATGAAAATTATTATAAAATGAGAACAGAACAAGTAGAAATCTTCTGTGCCATGGCATATGGTTTCCTCTCCATTTGCCATAGAGTTCAGCTTTTCTCGAGTTTAGCATTTCAAAAAGCATTTTGCAGCATAACAAGGTAAAACCCCTAGCACAGTAGCATCAATAAATGGTTGAATTCTCTTCCTAAGTATCTCTATTCTGCATCTTTACTTAAGTTGTCAACTTTTTGCAGGAGGGAAAAAATCTTTGTTATATATGCCTACAGTGCACAGCCCAGGGGGGCGAGGGGCTACTGCAATGCATACCTTCAGTAAATTAATCTAGGTGTAAACAGATGCTAGTTGTAGAGGATGGACTAGATCAGGGGTGGCCAACCTGAGCCTGAGAAGGAGCCAGAATTTACCAATGTACGTTGCCAAAGAGCCACAGCAATATGTCAGCAGCCCCTCGTCAGCTCCCCTCCGGCTCCCAGCACCTCCCGCCCACCGGCAGCCCTGCCAGTCAGCACCTCCCGCTCCCTCCCTGCATCTCCCGATCAGCTGTTTCGTGGCGTGCAGGAGGCTCTGGGGAGGAGGGGGGAGAAGAGAGGGCACAGCAGGCTCAGGGGAGGGAAGGGGTGGAGTGGGGGCAGGGCCTGTGGCAGAGCCAGGGGTGGAGCAGTGAGCACCCCCCGGCACATCGGAAAGCTGGCGCTGTAGCTTCAGCCCCGGAGTCGGTGCCTATACAAGGAGCCGCATATTAACTTCTGAAGAGCCGCATGTTGGCCACCCCTGGGCTAGATCCTCAATGGGTATACAATGAAAGGAGCTACGCTGATTGACACCCACGGATGAGATGACTGAAAATATTTTCTGTTTCTGGCATAAACATCTGTAGGCCGATGCTACTGAAGATTTAGGGCTTGATGAAGTTTTTTGTTATGGTACATAATTAAAGGACCATGTCTGAAAAATACAGGATAAAAGTTGTTCTTGAAGGACAACATCGCGCAATATTGTTGTATTCACGGTACAAAGTCATACATAATACAAAATTGTGCATTTTATCTTCTGCATGATAATTGCTGAAGTATGGGATAAAGTCCATGCTGGATTGACTTGCTATGGGACATAAGGTAATTAGACTCAAAATAAGCCACATCCACCTAAATAAGGGACAGTTCACCATAGGGCAGATTTTTGTATCTGCCGGAGGTGGGTAGAGAACAGAGCCCTGAGGTTTTATAGTATTATTTGTATTGGAGTAGCACCTATTGGCACCAGTTAGGGATCAGCACCCCATCATGCCAGGGGCTGTGCACACATCTCAGAAATGTCCCTGGCCCAAAAAGTTTATGAGACGAGGTGGAGGAGACAAGCAGGCAGGAATGGAACGGACAGGGAGAGATAATAATAAACTTGTGCTTATGTAGACTAACCATGCACACAACGCAGCTCACCACCTGTCGAACAACAGCAACAGGCAAGTTTTACACCAGATATTTTTTTAAGGAGCTGCAGAAACAGCGTGTCGTGACTCTGGTGACTGATACTATAGAAACCCCCAAGGTTGGCGTTTCTCCCATTTTATAAGAAAAAATCTGTTCCGAGCTTCCAAAGGGAAAGGATGCCTCTCTGAATGGAGTGATTTTAACCAGGTTATTGTCTCATGGGCTGACGATACAAACTTAACATTAATTCACCGATATATAATTTATTTAATTAAGCATTGTAAACCTTGGAAGAACACACTTCAAGGGCTCCATCCTGCCTTTATTTACATTTGCTATTATCTCAGCCAGCAGCGGCGGGAGGGGAAGGTGAGGCAGAACTACATGGCAATCAGATTATGCCAAGTTGTTCTCTACCTTCCGAAACATTGGGTGCCTTTCTGCGATACAAAAGCAATGTATAAAAGCAGGAGGGAGAGGAGCCAGGGGGCTGAACAAATAGAGTCTGAGAAAATAGGAAAGTATGTAAGCACATTTACCCATACTGGGCCAAATGCTCTCATTCTGAAGTCAAAGCAACCGAACACACACGTCCTGAGTTAGGGCCCCGTCCGCTGCTCATTGCAGTCAAAGGGAGTTTTTCCACTGACTTGGGTGCCTAGTGGCGCAAGTCCTCGGTGTCTAAACTCAACCCCTTCTTGGCAGTTTGTCTTTATTAACAGACTTCAAAGTGATAATGCAATAGGGACTTCTCTCCCAAGCTCAATCGCTCCTAGAGCTTCTCTCCAGGACTTCCTCTCTCAAACTGGCTCCTTCCTCTGGCCCAAGACACGCGTTCACCTGCTTCAAAGCCTGGGTGGAGCTAACTGAGCCCACGTGCCAGCATGACTCAGAGGAAGTATGGCCTTGAGAGAAGGGGTGAAGTGGGGGCAGGGTCTGGGGCAGAGCCGGGGGTCGATTACCCCCCTGCACAATGGAAAGTCAGCTCCTGTGTATGAAACACTGGTCCTCTCCTAGAGTTATCTTCTTCCTGGACCCTGATCCACACTTGCAAGATGTAGAGGGATCAGTACAGGTCTCCTACAGGTCAGTGATATGACAGCATAACTCATTAATCACTGGCTCCAACTACTACATCTTCCTTGAGTTGTCTGAAATAGGCAGCAGTTTACTGTAATATCGGCACTGTGTGCTACCTGGGGTGTTCTTGTTTTTGAATATTTTAGATGTGTTGAGTCAGATAAAGTAAGAAAGTTGAGGTAAGGGGTTTTTTTTCCGCCAAGTTTCCCTCCTGGGAATTATTCACAGCCAAAGTATGATTTCCATTAGGGTTCACAGCTGATTAGAAAACCATTCTTCCATCATGAAGGTAATAAGTGGCTCTCTACTGTTACAGTCTTTTGTTTGAAGGAGACATTTCAAATTCCATGCTCTGATATTTGCTTAATAAAAGCCATCCATCGTCACTGATGAGGGATTTGAAAAATTGACCCAGAAATAACATAGATTTCTCAACCCAATAGAATTTACATAAGGAAAAAAGATGTTACAAAAAGCCAGAGATGTGGAGCAAGAGCTGATCTTTCAAAGCGGCTTCCACCTGACCTCTCCGTTTGCATGCCCAGATTTTGAGCATACAAATTTTAGTAGACATGGGTGCAAACTGCAAAGATCAGATCGAAACTCTCCCAATGTTTTGATCTGGGCCTGTCTTTTTGTCTCTGAGGACCATTTTCTGTATCTGAACTAAATCCCACATCAGGCATCCATGCCATGTGCACTTGTGTTATATATTCTCAAATACAAAAAAAGATCTCCAGCCAGAGCAGATCTCAGAATTGTATGTGCAGCCAGCAGTGGTGTGTGCATATCGGATCTATCAACCTGTCTTGCTTATGAAATATTAAGGTGTTAGAACCCATAAACTTGTGCACCCAAAGTTACGCTTACAAAGACACGGCCATGTATTTCTGGGACATGTAAACATACAGATTGAGTTTGGAAACTGGATCCCAAATATCTTCACTGGACCTAATTTAGCTGCTTAAGAACTTCACTTGTGTTGAAAACTGACCAGGTCCTTTGCTTTTCAATGGGCAGTGAATAATAATGATCGAGTCTAACCAACCAAATACTGTGTATTTTGACATGCAAAAGATGATGTCTGGAAAACTGTATTAAAATTGTGAGCTATCACTTTAAATGCTTAGTGGTTTCCTGGTCCTGCCTACAAGCTAGAGGGCTCTGCAGGGAAGCATGCAAGCAGCACAACGGCAGAAGGATAGTTTACAGTAAAGTTGGATGAATTGGCCTCACTGTTTTAAGGAGTAGCCTGTTTTGTCTCTTTCTGGTTTTGGTTCTTTGGTCTTAAAGTCCTAGATTTTAAGAAATAACATAGGATTACATTGCAGCCTTCCAGGAAGAATATCTTCCATGGGGTTTTGTTTTGTTTTGTTTTTCTGACTTTTCCGGGTGTAAACTGTGAATGTAACCCAAAAGGCTTGGGCAAATTCTCCCAAATGATGTTTCTTTAAATGATGCACATTCTTAATTTTATTTTGTTTGGATACATCATTCCATTTTATATGAAACAGGCGCGAATGTCAATGTTGATTCATTTCATATGTATTGAGAGCTTTGGGCCTTTACATTCTGGATCAAGATCTGGACTTTCATCTGACAACTGGAGGACAAAAAGTACAATAACCTGAAAACGCTGCCTTTTTGTTTTTCAGTCTTAAGATTTTTTCATTATACAGAATTATGCAGGGGAATCATATGCACATCTCTAAAGTTTGGCTATTCCCTTTCTGCCTGACTCTGTAAGCTTCTCTGTCTTACAGATGTCCCGCTCAATTCATTTTCCATTGTCTTCTCTGTTTGATGAGAATTTTGCTGCAGTTACGAAGGCCAGGCAAGAAAACTCTTCTGCAGAGCTTGGCGGAAGTATGTCATGTCACATCCCAATGATTGTCAGGATGTTTTCTTCTGCCAGCAGATTAAAGCATGACTAGGCAGGACATTTTTCTAATCTAAAGCCTACCATCCACTGGAGTCCCATACAATTACTGGAGATAATGGCCTAGTAATCAGAGGTGCTGAGCAGCTCCAGTTCCTATTGACTTTAAATCTAGCTCTCTTGGGTACTTATCTGGCCCTCATTACCATACTAGATCTGAGCACCTCACAATCTTTCAAGTATTTATCCTCGCAACACCGTGTGAGGTAGGGCAGTGCTGTTATCCCCATTGTAGAGGTGGGGAACAGAGACGCACAGAGATGAAGTGCTCAGTGAGGATGCAGGTGCTCATCACCTCTGAAAATCAGACCATAGAGCAGAGATGGGCAAACAATGGCCCGCGTGCCACATCCGGCCTGCGGGACCATCCTGCCCGGCCCCTGAGCTCCCGGCCGGAGAGGCTAGCCCCTGGCCCCTCCCCACTGTTCCCCTTCCCCCGCAGCCACGCGAGCAGCACTCTGGGTGGCGGGGCTGCGCTCATGCAGGGCGGCGGGGCTGCGCTCTGGCCGGGCGGCTACCAGACATGCTTCTCTGAGCGGCATGGTAAGGGGGCTGGAGCCGGAGGGGGTTGGATAAGGGGCGGGGGGTCCCGGGGGGGGGGGGGCAGTCAGGGGACAGGGAGCAGGGGGCGGTTGGATGGGGCAGAGGTTTGGGGGGGGGTTGGATAGGGTGTGGGAGTTCCGGGGGGCCTGTCAGGGGTCGGGGTAGTCAGGAGACAGGGAGCAGGGAGGGTTGGATGGGGGTGGGGTCCTGGGGGGTGGTTAGGGGTGGGGGGTCCTGGGAGGAGGCGGTCAGGGGACAAGGAACAAGGGGGGTTGGATGGGTCGGGGGTTCTGAGGGAGGAAGTCAGGGGGCAGGAAATGGGAGGGGACGGGGCCAGGCTGTTTGGGGAGGCACAGTCTTCCCTACCCGGCCCTCCATACAGTTTTGGAACCCCGATGTCGTCCTCGGGCCAAAACGTTTGCCCACCCCTGCCATAGAGGTTCTAGAAGGAACGACACATGGTATTTTAATATTCGTTTCCCTGGTATTTTAGCCCTATATAATTTAGTCGAAATGACTATTTGTAATGGATATTGTCAGCTTAAGTCCGTGAAACGGGGCTGTCGTTTTAGAACGCTAAGAGGTAGATGGTGACTTGGCCACAGGGGAATCTGAACCCGTCTCAAGCCCCTGCATGGGACACTCAGACCTTGGGGTTGGATTCACCTACTTAATCCTGCAGAGGGGTAGGCTGGGAATGGGTGGACCTTAGGTCTTCACCACGATACCTGGCCGGGGGCAGTGCCTCCTGGGGGTAATGCTGGGATGGTGTACTTCACGTACCATTACTATACAATTAAAGGTGAACTAGGCAGTGAAAGAATAATGTCTTTACTCTGCAACAACTCTGTCTCCAGTTAGTGCAGCTTCTTAAAATACTAAAGAAATCAAATGATTGGGGGGGTGGGGGGGGCAGGGAGGAATGAATGTAGCTTTGAAAACAATACATGCATTAGTGCTTCCCTACTGAACACAGATGAACCCCTGGTTAACTTCCTCTTCTATCGAACGCCTCACTTGCTCTTTACAGGGAAGCGTTTACCTTTGCCTGGTGGGTGGGTGTGTAAATGCAAACAATAAAGATGGGCCCAACGCATAAGATTTCCCCACCTCTTGTTTTGATCTGGATTCATCTGCTACCTCTCAGGCTCCTCTTTGTTTAAAATGATGATAAAAAAATCTGTACCTGTGGTATGCTGAAACTCCCTCGTCACGTCTGCTGGGGGGGAGAGTTGCTGCGAGGTTGGGCCCTAATAGTTTATCGGTTAAAACCAATCTTGCCCGTTGAAGATGGTGGAGTGGGCAGTCTCATTCACATAAGAGATTGTGATTTATTACTCTACGCACAGTGCAAGGTTACAAATAGGAGCAGAGGCTAAGTGTCATCTATGCAACTTTAACTAGTCCCACACAGCTCTCCCACTCAGCTATCTGCCAGGATAAAAAAAATCTATATAAGGTCTGTTTGCTCCTGTAGTCTTTATGCAATCTGTGGAGGGGAATTTAGTCTGAGTGAGAATGCACGCCATGTGCTCTTTTTGGGCAATTTCCTCAGCTGGTGAGCATCTGTGTAACTCCATTGACCTCGCCTGTTCACACCCCTTGAGGCTCTGGCCCTGTATCTTTCATATTCCCACAAAATGCAATAAAACCTCGCAGTCCAAGGCCGATCTCATAATGCGCTATGGGACTAGGGCCAATTTGTTGAGTTGTTTCTAGGCTTTGATGTGTAAACTCATCAGCTGTCATTGTGTTCTAATTAAACCAAAGTGCTGCAATAGATTTCCTGTCACAAAAGCAAAGATCCCTCATGTGTTGGGAATGCATAGGGCAGCCTCAGCAGAAAGACACTCAGCCACAGGAGAGAGCAGGATACTAGAATGGCATAAATAGATGAATATGGAATGAGGCAAGCGGTCAACGGAGATAAAATGCTGTTGCAGAGATCTGGGGAGAGGGGGTGGCAGGGTAGATAAAGGATGTCCTTCTAGTTCTCAGCCTTTCACATACCAGGACCCCATATTGCAAGGGGAAAATGTCTCAAGTCCCCTCTGCCATCCAGCCATAACGAAAGGCAGGGATTTTGCAACGTCCCTGGGCTGGCTTGAAACTCCATTTTTCAGAGCACCTCATGTCCAGGGCTTTGTAACATCATCAGGAGCTGGTGTGCAGCACTGTAACTTTGGGGCTCTTTTTACAGACTACTAACTGCCTCGGGCAGCTGTTGTGCACCATCATAACAGATCAGTTAATCAGCAATAACAGATGTTGGCCTACACGTTGTCACGCCGTAACCTGGTAACACGTACCACGCGTGACACACAACTTGTGCATCCGAGAGAATTCAGACATTTTTAATTGTCTTCAGACCTTTGTCTCCCCTACAGAGGCAGCGGTGTCTCATAGTTACCACAGCGGATTGGAGTCAGACCTCTGGGTTCTGTTCCTGACTCGGGGGCCAAATTCTCCTGTACTTAATTATTTTCGTTGGCATCAGTGGGAGATTTGCTTGATCAAGGGCCACTGAATTTGCTACACAGGTGCTATGACTGAGAAAACCACTTCATCTTTCTGTGCCACAGGTTTTCCACCTGTAAAATTAGGTTAACACTTCTTACTATTGCACGGGGGAATTGTGACGCTTAATGTCTGTGAAGTGCTGTAAGTTCCTACCATGAAATATGCAACCAAAGGGCACAGGCTATAGAGGGGTGCTGCAATGGTGCTGCACACCTAATCCAGCGCTGGACCGCTGCCTCAGTTTCCCCTTCTTGGGATTCTCAAAAACTGCACTCAGACTCTTTGTAACTCAAATAATACCCCTTCTTCGGATCTGGATTATCAAAACAATACCATCGTTCAAATGTCAACTTAAATCAAACCAGATCTTTCCCCTTACTCCATAGTTTCTTTAGCCGTTGGTGGGCTTGACAGCTCTTCCCCAAAACACAGTCTGTGCTGTCTGCTATCGTCATCTTAAGGCTCTGCCCAGTCTCTGCAGGTAGCTCCAGCCAGGGCTTTTGCCATGATCCCAGGAGGGTCTGCCTTGTAGCGCCACGTCATTTGGGGCTTCCCCCACGCTGTCATTATCACTAGACATTTCAGGCTCAGTGTAGCTTTGCAGCTTTTTTGCACAAAAGGACCAAATCAGAGCTGGAGATCTGCCCGTGTTCCCAGTGGCCCAAACCAGCGTAAATCCCCCCGCATTTGAATGTAACACAACGCGCCTTGTTGAGTTGTCGGCAGCAAAAACCCCTATGTCTAAAACCACGCACCTCTACTGCCTGAACTGAGAGACCCAGCTTTATTAGTCCAAGCCAGTAGCAGACTCATAAACCTCTATGTGAGCTAGCCACTAGAGGGGGACAAAGAGCCATATTCAGCAAGTGTGAGTTAACCCTCCACCTCACCCCAACTTCCAACACTTACATTTTTCCTATGTTAAAAGAGGAGTCCAACAATCTGGAAGCTCTCACCCTATAAAACCAGAGGAAACCTCAGAGAACTGAATTATTTCCCATGGAGAGCAACTGCAGTCTGCAGACATTAATCAAACCGAAATTATTTATGATTACTCTTATGAACCATGACAGTACAAGGAAGCCAAACAGTTATCGGCTCCACCAGGCGTAGACTGAGTGGCATCAAGTATAATTCCTCACCCTTGCTGATGTGTCAAAGGCTGTGTGTTAGTCATGAAAGCAAACCCCACTAATCATTATTCTTTGCTTTCTAAACAGGCAGGGTCAGCTGTTGATTAATCTGACTGTGGCTCAATAACATGTGTCCATGATAACCCCAGAGCAGAATTTTGCCATATCATGCATTACCAACATGGCCAGTGCTGAGAACCATCTCAGAAATGCCTATGGTGGAATAGAGGTGCTCCTTTGAATCGGTAGGGTCTCCCTGCTACCAGCAGCCCCACTATTTTCAGGGATAAAGCAGAGAAGTTGGAGATTTTGGCCCAAAGATTTTACCATTGAACCATCCAAACCACTTCTGGCTCCCAGGATGGGGACAGGTTGGACGTGTTCTAGTGGTCCCATGAAGTAGAAGCTAGTATTATTATTGCTCCTGAGTGCCAGTCCGGGCTGGCCCTGGACCAAATGGTGCCCTAGGTGAGGAGCGTCTTCAGCGACCCCTCCCACCACACTCCATTTGTTAAACTTTTGAATACCTTATTTTTTATTATGTTTGTAGCCATTTCATGACTTTGATGCATGATTTGCATGCTTCTGCCTCTGTTCCTTGCTCTGTTCATGTGTGGAACCCATGTCCCAATAAATCCCTTCCTCCACGCATCGTTGCACCCCCTTTCCATGGAATTTTTTAAAAATGCTGTACATAGAGGCTCATGGGCAGGGCCAGCCCTAGACCAAATGGCACTCACCGAAGCCTGGCACCGCAGGGTCGCTTGCCCCTAAATCCAGCCCTGGTGGCAGTAAGTGGCCTGGCCAAGGTGAAACAAATTGTTAAAATACTTTCATTTTTCAGAATAAAAAGCCTTGCCCTCATGCCTGCCTTTAATTTAACCCTGGAAGGACTACAATACCAAAAGAGCACAGAGGAAAAAGAAGATGGGAAGGGAAAGTGCGGTGGGGAGGAAAGCTGGCTTTTGCTACCCATGGGGATGATGTTGGGGCTGGAGAAGGCAGACTTCCAGGGCTCTGGTCTCCAGAGGCCTGACTCAAAACCCGTTGAAGCCAAAGACTTGCATTGACTTCAATGGGCTTTGGATCAGGGCCCTGTCGACAGCACGAAGGGGAAAGAGGTGACGGATTGCTTGTCCTGATATCCTTCCCCAGCTGCCTCCTCTCACCAGTGACAAGAGCCTTACACCACTTGCCCTCTCCCAGAACTTTCCTCCCAGCTGCTGCAATGGCAGCATACTTTGCCTCACCTATTCTTCTGCATTCCCTCAAGTGAAAAGCCTCCTGCCCCTCCCACAGACTGCCAGGGGCAAGTAGCCTGAAATCCTCTCTCATTGTCCCATAACTCCCCAACGAAAGTGGCTCCAGCCCTCTCGTCCCTCCTCCGCGTTCTCTGTAATCTGCCAGAGGCCACGCAAAACCTCCAGTGATTTTAGTACTAATTTAGTTACAATTCTGTATCGAGTCAAAACCTTCTGGACGTCTCCCATCCCTTTTAATATGATTCCTCAACGTCCCTAAATAAGTAGCCCCATAAATGTCTTAGGGCTAAATTCTTCCTTCAGTTACCCCATTACGTCAATGGAGTTGCATTGGTGTAACTGAGAATTTCCCCTTACATTTGCAATATAAGGACAATGAAGCATTGTAAAAATTTGAGTTGCTGCTTTTTGTTCTTAAAAAAAAAAAAAAAAATCCCCTCTAAAAATCCCACAAATGTTGCCATTTTTATCAGCTCAGATTATTTTTTTCTTTTGCTAAAAACCCCTCGGAAAATTTGGCTGCAATCCTCGTTCTCATAATGCGAATCTGCTTCTGATCACTTAAGTATTACGCCCAGCACAACAAACGAACTTTCTAAACAAAGAACTGTTGAGTCAGAAATAAAATAATCCACTAATTGTGCTTTTCTGGAATGGATGACTGTATAATGTCCTAATCAGAAAGCTGAAATCACATTTGCATTTAGATAAAGGCTTGTTTAAAAAGAGAGGAGTATAAAAGGAGACACTGAGACTATTGTGGTATTTCTCTGCATAGCATAATCATTTATGTTACTGATAAGATCTTCAGGTAGTGAAGCCCGGGCTGACCAAAGCCAATTAATCTTGCACTCTGCATTAGCAAGCTTGTCAATTGACCCCAGTGGGTCACCGAACCAATGATGCTGATATAACACCATGCCACTGCTCTCAAATGCATCTTGCTGCTCCTCAGATTTATTTCTCTCTGCTGCTGTGACTGTTTTTCAAGCCAATCCCTATCGTTTGACAGTTAGATTCTCACTCCCTCTAGGCTAACTGGAGTCAAACAGCCTGAGAATCTGAGCTCCGGGGACTGGAAGGGCTGGTAAAAAGGGTCAGCGAGTGCTTTATAATCCCTCACTGACTCCAGATATCAACTTTTTTTCTCTCTCCACTCTCTGCAAATAGCAATGGATCCTCATTACTGCTACGTGTCCCAATATCGGTTCTTCAGGGTTCTGTCTAAAGTACTTATGTGGCCCCTTATTGCTGTAGTATCTGGGCGCCTCATAACCTTTACTGTATGTATCCTCACAACTCCCCAGGGAGGTAGAAAAGTGCTAATGCCCCCATTTTATAGATGAGGGACTGAAGCACAGCCTAAATAACTTGCCCAGGGTCAAACAAGAATCAAACCTGGGTCTCCCACCACCCGGGCTAGGACTCTAATCTTTGGCTCATCCTTTCGGACTCCCTTCTCAATGGTGCTCTAAGCTCCCTTTCCGTATCCTAACAATGAGGGTCTCTGTTGGGGTGCACTGCACTGCCACCGCCCACTTCACAAGTAAGTGTGAGCACACACAATAGAGCCTGGGGTTTAAGCAGACCATGCTCCATTAAAGAGTACAGAAAAGACAGCTGGATGGGAGACGCTGGGGTCAGATACAGCCAACGTCTTCAGGGCTAATCCAACGGAGTTGGGAGAGAACTGGATCGTGAGTTCCGTGCCAGGGGAGATCGAGCCATTCGGTGCGTTTGTGGGGTACTGGCTGTGAGTTGTCGAGGCTTCCAGCATATCTCAAAGAGTAGAACACGATCTTGCTAATGCTTCAGGCAGGCTTTGGGGGTCTTTGTCTCGTAAACTAGAACAGTTGGACAAAATGGTTGGGGATTTTCATTCCAGAGCCTTCTCTTTCAATATTTTACTTACATTTTCTGCTTTTTAATCCACTGATTTATCTATTCATCCTGTGGGGCTCGACTACAGGGTGGAGAACACCTCTCAAAGTGTTTTGCTGCGACATACTGTGAATTTGTTTTGCCTGTGTCCACAGCCCCTTTGTGTAGCTTTCCATGATGATTCCGATACCCTCATTTATTGGCAGGAGCACTTGCAGAAACAGCAAATTTTTAAGCAGACCTTAGAGCATATTCTCAGAAAAGCAAATGTTGAACTCATAGTCACAAGAATGGCACCAGAAACGTGACTAAGGGTTGTGTTCATCCAATCAGGGAACAGAGATGTAGCATGTGACTTATGTGCCCAGTCCGAACTAACAAACATAGCTCAGACGTCGAATCTCGGGGTCCCTCCAAATCTGGATGGAGAGGTGATGGTGGGGGAAGCTTCCTCTTTGCTTCTTGTGCAGTATCTGCTCTACAGATGAACAGACTTCGGTCTCCAGAGCTGCCAGTCTGATGTCTTTCAAGTATAATACATTCACACAATTTTCTTTTTAAATCGAAAGATAATAAAAATCCCATCGGGAAGTCAATAGGGTTGATTAAATGCAATGGCAAGTGAGTTGTATACACTATCCAGTAGTTACCAAGGGGAAAGCATGTATGTTTTCTACAGAGACTCATGCCTTATACACGAACCAGTTCCCTTGCTTCCTTTCACATAGCTAAAGGGTTAAAAATGCCCTGTGCTTTGTGATTTCCAATATCCCAGGGGTACAACAGAGCTGTTTAGTTCTACTTTTTGACCTGTCAGCTGTCACTAGGGATATAATGCATCAAACATAGTGTTTCCGGCAATGCTTACAACATAGAGACATGGCTGTCTATTAAATCCTAAAGCTACACATAATCATCCAACACTGGAGAGCTATAATAATAAATGATTAGCTTGCTGCTGATAGCCAGTCAGATGAGAGTATTTGCCAAGCATCTGAGTGTTTTATTTTGATGAGTTGTTCAGACGCAGCATTTGACAATCAATTGCTGCTTTCTGTTAATAAGGAAGGGGGGGGGGAAGAATCCTCTGGCTTCTTGGCTGTTACTAAGCTTAGCCTTCACAGATTCACAAAAATGACTGGGAGACGCTCATTGGATTTTGCAAATGAGCAAGGGAGCAAACCAGTGCGATCAGAAAAATATTAATAAAGGAAAGGGAGGATACAAAATGCATCGAGTGTATTGATTGGGACAAGGGTAGGTTAGTTTTAATTAGGGCGATACTTCAGAGTATTCCCAGCAGTACAATCACCCCACAGAGCAATGCAGTGCTCCCTGCCTTTTCACAAATGACTTGTGATTTTGAGTGTCCAAGCTGACACCTTCAGGAGGCCTGATTTTCAGAGGTTGGGTGCTCAGCTCTTCCGACCATCCGTCCCTTTTATGGTGCCTCCCATTGGGAACCCAAAATCACTTGTCCTTTTTGAAAATGTAGCTCTAAACATACTGCAATAGACTTTGTAAGGGAAGAGAGTCTCACCCGAAACCTTGATAGAACACTTACTGCTAAATATTGAGAGCTCGATTCTGCAACCTTCACTGGACTGTGTGCATGAATAAGGGCTGCAAACTGGGATTTATGCAAAGTGAGGCTGCTAGGCGTTTTGGGCAGGTGAGAATGATCAGCTGAACAAAATGAGAATGAACAAGGTTCTGCTGAAATTGGAAGTGTCACTGAAACATCTCTAGCTATAAAGCATCTAGGTTCAGCTTTTGGCATGATGCCTGAGTGTATTATTGTTACACAAGAGCATGTTCACTCTCTTGTGTCTTAATATTTAGGTATGTCATTTTTCACTTCCATATTTCATGGGAAAGACCTATTATGACCTCACTCTGATCTCACACAAATGAAGCACTTGTGGAACTCACTGCAGTAGAGTTACTCCTAATTCACCCCACTGCAACAGAGACGAGAATCAGGTTCTCTTTCTGTTTCCATGAATACATGCCTCCCTCTGTGGTTGTCCTATTGTGACACATTTTTGTATCCCGGACTAGGTCACAGGAGAGTGAATCACGTACTCAGTTCAGAGCCAGCTCTATGGGTCCTGCTGCCCTCGGCAAACCAGCAAATGTCTGTCCCTACCAATCCACAGTCGCTTACAGAGCTACTGTATGTTTTGCTGCCCCTAATATTTTGCTGCTCCAGGCAGCTGCCTGCCCTGTAGATACACCCTTCCTGATGTATGGGTGAGCATGTACAATGCTGAAGTCACATTCTAATAAACGCGTCTCTCCCGCATGCTGAGCTTTTATTAGGATCTGCTGTTTTGATGTGATTGCTTGTGACAAGCTGTGGCCTGTCATTATGGTGGATTTGGTCCTTTCTAAATATGCTTCATAATGCTGTATTGCCTGTATGATGATGCCAGACATTCTTGTTCTGTTTGCTTCTATTTTTATTCTCCCCCCTGCTTTCTGCTCAGCTTCGAGCCTGGGGTAGAGAAGCAATGTCAAATGCCAGGGTGCAGTGACATGACAGTTTTGAGGCTCAATATAAAATCTGCATTATTCATTATCAATAGACCTCACACTCAATGGATTAAGAACTGGTTAACCAACAGATCTCAGACAGTCGTTGTCAACAGCAAATCATCATTGACTGGGGATGTTTTTAGTGAGGTGCCCCGGGGGTTGGTACTAGGCCTAACGCTATTCAACGTTTCCATAAATGGTCCATAGTAAATATAAAATCTCTGCTGATTACAATTTGCAAACGATGCGAGGAGGACCGGGCAGTCGCAATCTGGATTATTTGGTAACCAGGGCCCATTCAAACAAAATGTCTTCTAATACAGTCAAATGTAGAGTTACCTCAGGACCAAGGAATGTAGACTATTCCTACATAATGGGGGGCTGTAGCCTGGAAAGCAGTGACTGTAAAGGATTTAGGGGTCACAGTGAACAAGCAACTAAACCCGAGCTCCCAGCATGATGCTGTGGGCAGAAAGGATGAATGCGCTCAGTCAAATAATAACTGGGTAACATTTAATGGCCTTGCTAAATATGGAGCCTTGATAGTGCTAGAGGGTGCAAAGGGAACTGAGAACCAGCCCCGTACTGTCTGTGTGTTAGGCTTTGACTGTAGGACAGGGATGGATGGGGCGGGGGGGGAGTGAAGAGTTTAGCCCACATCTAAATCAATGTGTTATGCATAGCATAAATGAGCACTGGATTCCGTCTGTGTCACAGGGGCTAGCCTTTGAAGGGGAGTCAGGGACCATCCCACCTAGGACAAGCCCCTGTAAGGGAGAAGGAATCAACTCCAACTCACCTGGAAGTAACTAAATCCCTAGGTGGTTGGTTGGCTGGCAGCTAACGAGCGTGCTAAAGGGTTAGCCCAGAAAGGGGATCATAGAGAAAGGAAGCTTCTGAGGAGAGGCTGAGCAGAAGAGCTCTCCAGAGTCAGCGAGAAGGAATGCTCCTATGGACGGGGAACCCCCGAAGGAAGCCCAACCTGTCAGGAGCTAGATGCTGCCCCACAGAAGAGCTGCAGCTGACAGATCACTGCAGACGCCTGGCTTCAGGCAAGGATTATTCCCAAGTAGTGACAAGAGGTCTGACCCTAGGGAAGGGACCTGAGCTGAGAGAACCCTACTGGAGGGGAGCGGTGAACCCGGTGCGAATGGATAAACTAAGATTGACTCAGTCTCCCAGCTAAAATAGTGGGGTAAGGGTTTACTTGTATTTTCATTGGGCCTTTAGTTAATAGACTAGACCCCTTAGACAGGGCATAAAGCCTTGTTTAACTTGCTGATGATATTAGGGGAAATTGAGGCAGAGAGCCCCTACAGTTCCACCTGGGGCTAGAGGGGCATTGCTGGCACATGATGGCATATATCACAATATACCAGCAATGCCCCCTCTGCCATGTACATTGGCCAAACCGGACAGTCTCTACACAAAGAATAAATGGACACAAATCTGATATCAGGAATCATAACATTCAAAAACTGGTAGGAGAACACTTCAACCTCTCTGGCCACTCAGTAAAAGACTTAAGGGTGGCAATTTTGCAACAGAAAAGCTCCAAAAACAGACTCCAACGAGAAACTGCTGAGCTTGAATTAATATGCAAACTAGATACCATTAACTTGGGTTTGAATAGAGACTGGGAGTGGCTGGGTCATTACACATATTGAATCTATTTCCCCATGTTAAGTATCCTCACACCTTCTTGTCAACTGTCTAAATGGGCCATCTTGATTATCACTACAAAAGTTTTTTTCTCCTGCTGATAATAGCTCATCTTAACTAATTAACCTCTTACAGTTTGTATGGCAACTTCCACCTTCTCTGTACGTACATATATCTCTTCTTACTATATGTTCCATTCTATGCATCCAATGAAGTGGGCTGTAGCCCACGAAAGCTTATGTTCTAATAAATTTGTTAGTCTCTAAGGTGCTACAAGTACTCCTGTTCTTTTTGCAGATCCAGACTAACACGGCTGCTACTCTGAAACCTGACAATAACATAATGCAGGCAACGTAACATGTTTCCTAATACTTACTCTAAGACCAGAGAAACTGAATACTCTTTCTGCTTAGGTTAACCAAAGGCTTTATTTAGACAGGCTAATTAGAGAAATAGTCCCTGTAGTTTTCTCTCATTCCCCAAATGCCACATTCAAACTGAAATGGGTAGCAGGGGGAGAATTTCCGTGTCTTTGGTGCAATTCATACTCTTCCCCACTCACCTTTTCATGTAAGCAATGCCTTCTCCCTGGCTTACAGAGAAATTTCTGAAGGGAAAAGCCCTAGAAGGGCTGTATCTCCCCAGCGTAAACTGCTCACTTCAAACACTGTCAATATACATTTTGTTCTTATTGGGCCAAATCTTACCTTTTGCAGCTCATGGCTGAATATGAAGTAAGTTTAAACCAAGATATTATCAGTTTTTAAGCCAAACTACCGAGTGAAATCAGTGGATTTCACCCATTTATTTCTCATCGAGATTGGACTTTTATGTTTTTTTGGTGTGCATATAAACCCTTAGGTTTGAAACCTGGTGTCTGAGAACTCGTCTAGTTTCTCTCACTCCTTTTAACTTTGATACTGTCTATGTCCTTAATGGCCCTCAGAAGTTTCTTCTGAATCCTGAAAGTGTTCACAAAACGTAACACAGTTGGAGGTAATACAACTGCAAACTCTGTCAAAGTGACACGTGACATCTGGCGGGGCAGTACTTAATGATCTGTGGAATGTCGAGAACACAGGTAAATTCTAAAGGCATTCTATTATAATGAAATTCCCCTTATGGCAAAAGAAGTTGTGGATTCCTTTGTTACCATCATCCATTTCTAATTGCCAGTGGCTACTCGTTAGATAAATGGCACTGATGTAAATGATAAGGAGCTGATAAAACGTAGTGACAGGACTCATTTGCACTAAAGGGGTATTTTCAGTTTAATATAATGATCACAAAAAAGGCTTTAGCTCTCTGTATTCCTCTCTGCAGACAACATATTGATTGATCAGCTTCAGTGCCTCATTGCTCTGATTCCAACAGACATTCCACCACTACAGATGTCCATAGCCCACATGCTCTGTTCTGCCAGCAGAGAATTGGACCCTGTGGGACTTCCTTAACACTTATTTTGTGTTCGTCCTTCTCCCTTTCAGCTAGAAACCCAGGACCCAGTTCTGTCTCCACCTAACCATGGTGAAATTCTCAATGATTTAAATGGGAGCAGAATGAGGCCCCCAATATTTGGGCAGATACAATATAAGTCTGATGAAAAATATAACTTGAAAAAAATCAATGAGGCAAATCATAGGACCCCTATTAACCTCTCCTAATGGGCCAGAATCCAAGCAATGAAATTGCTCATGCTCTCTATCTCCAACTTTAAATGACATAAGGGTCAGATTCTGCCTCCCCGACACGTATGTAACTCCAGGAGTAGAATCAAGCCTCTCTGTCTGCAAGTGACTTTTTAAAATCCAAAATAAATTTCTTAGCATTTAATGGAAAATAACTCTTCCCGTTGTTTGCATTAACAAGATTTAGCACATACAACTTCAAAGCACTTTGCAAACATTGACTATTCTTACCACACTCTGTGGGAGGTAGGCAAGAATTACCAGTCACATTTTATAGACATGGAAACTGAGGCACAAAGCGGTGAAGTGACTAGTCCAAGGTCACCGAGTGAGTCAGTATCAAAGCTGAGATTAGGACAGGAGCGCTGATCACATCTTTCCTTGCATTAAGAACCTTTTCCTCCATGGTAACCATGTAAAACACACATTTCCACCTGCATCTTCTCTCTTTTACCCTAAGGCAGACCCTATAGGACAAAGAGTTACTGGAAAACTCAATGGCTTAAATTAGAATTAACTGTACCATTATATAGCTTCTCTTATGTAACTGGGCTTCAGTGTCTCTCCTGAGGAATACCGCAACCAGGCGAGTGATTAATGGTACCTGGCAAGTGCTCTCTCATGGATCATAATTCCACAATTAAAATGGCATATTCCAAGAATGCTTCATTATGGCATAATCAGTTTGTTCAAATGGACAAGAAATCTATTTCTTTTGGGCCCTCTTGGGCACACAAAGGCAGTAATAGAATAAGCGATCTCTGTATAAATGATCTCTTGCAAAATTACGTGCTAAATTTGATCTAGCAGGAAGCCAGCTTTTCACATTCCTTCGACTTAAGCTGCCCAGTTGAGCTACATCAAATAGGGAAGCAGACACATGCTCTTTTTTTCGCTCAGTTAAAATGGGGACCTGCTTCACAAGTTTATAAGCTCGGGTCATCTGGGCACGGTAGGCGGTTATAAAGATACACGCACTACAGCATGGCCTCGAGAAAGCGTGCCCTAAGCAAGGTGTCAGATCAGTGCATGTAGGTTTAAAAACACCCTGGAGGATGAAAGAATAGGAGGAAAACAGCAAAAGTCTCGTGTAACAAAGCCCGCCATACCTACTGAGAGTCAGGCATGCAGCAGTATCAACCCCACATCTGAGGAACTCAGACAGATGGCATGTGGTGGGACCCCCATGGTATGCCATCTTGGCGATCTCCATTTCTTTACTGCCCTTGGCTCATTGATGTTTCTTTTACGCTGTTTATGGGGTCCTCCTACTACACCTCTACCTAGGTTCCAATATTGGAGGCCATCGCTGTCGTAACTGAAAGCCTCCCAGGAGTGTAGATGATGACAGTGCAGCTCAGAGCAGCAACTTGTGGTGCTCTTTGCTTTGTTTTCCCAGCAGAGCAGACCCTGCCTCCGTGTAGATGACTCCTCCCACATTGCTCCTGACCACGCTTCCTCCACTTCTCCAGGCCAACTGATCGTATGCCTTTCTAGGACGTTTTAGGGGGGTTGAAGCTGATAGGTGTTTGTTCCACATGCATGGTAGGTTTGCAGCCGTGTTGTACATTGTTTGCCATGTGTGGAATCCTCATCCTTGCATTTTTAAGAACAGGTTGGACAAACATCTGTCGGGGTTGGTCTTGGTATATGTAAACCTGCCTCCGTGTGGGGGGGTTGACTAAATAACCACCCCCCCGTCCCTATTTCTCTGATTGTATGCCCCCTTCTTTCCATGCCACATAAAGGATGGACACATATGACCCTCAGCCATACACCTAGATACTGAAGCATTGAAAGAGCATGGAGAGTCTGGTCTCAAATAATATCATCCCCAGATGACAGATTTAAGAACTGGGTAGGGGTCTGCCTCATGCTACTTGCAAAACTACTTCCAAACCAGTACCACTGTTACTCAATCTCCCATTTTTAATTGAATATAAGAGCACCATGGACACCAGTAAAAAGATTCCAGACCAGATTAAAACAAAATGGTCTATGCTGGTCATGCAGCCCATCTGAGATGCTAGCACACCTGTTATTTTAAAATGCTCTCTTGTAAACGGACTCTGAGCTTTCAAAAAAAGGAGTTCTTAACATTTCACGTCCCTCAAATTGTGGATTCCTCAGTCTATATTGCTCCCTTATGCATACAGATGATATGATATGAAGGCATATTTGGTAAGTCAGTGGTAAATAGCTCATACAACACTACTGATGCTTGGAAAGACCGTAAGTAACCACAATTTAATACATTTCTGAACACAGCTCTCTTGTCCAATGAACTTTAAAAGTTCATACAAAGGGTCCCAAAACAAATCTGTTCAAACGCAGGAGTTTTCTTTCAATCTATTACATATCTTAAGCTTGTTTATTGAAACTTGTATTCAGTTAATATTGCCTAATATAGTGTCACATTCTGGCACAGGCATCTGTCACCAAAGCCACCCACAGCAAAGAAAAGAGGGTTTCCAGACTCCTTGAAAACTGATCAAAAAGGAGCTATGCAGGGGCCGGAGCAGGGCCCTCTGGACGGGAGCCGAAGGCTTAGATGTTGTGATCAGCACAGTTTTGTGCATTATGATTTGTACTGCAGCACCCTACTCACGGACCAGGACCACCGTACTACAAACACAGAACAAAAAGATGGGCCCTCCCCAAAGAGCTTACAAACTAAATCCAAGCTAAGAGACAAGAGGTGAGCACAGACAGACAGGGGATGACGAGGGGAAAAAATAGACAATACTGGCATTTGCCCCTGCCCCAGAAATGGGAGCTAGCACAATACTATCTAACCCCCACTTCAGCCCCTACTGGAGTAATCTGTGCAGAGGGCTATCTCCAGTAAGAACAGAGGCACGTTAAAACTGCTTGGAGTACGTGTCCATTTGAGGGCCGCAATTGGCCTAAAATTTCTCAGTGCCCATAGCATTTTTCCATAGGTTCCAAGGCCAGAAGAGACCACTGTGATCATCTAGTCTGACCTCCTGTAGAACACAGGCCAGAGAACTTCCCCAAAATAATTCCTAGAGCGGCTCTTTCCAAAGAGATCCAATCTTCATTTCAAAATGGGCAGTGATGGAGAATTCACCCTGAGCCTTGGTAAATTGTTCCAGTGGTTAATTATTCTCACTTCTTGCTGTCTAAGTACTCTACACCCCTCCCATGTACCACTTCTTATTGTGCATACCTACACTGATGGAGCTAAATAAGCGAGATATGACCTACATGTTCCAGGAGTGCTTTATAACAGAGGTGTATATGTGTGTAAATAGTTAATAGATTAGGTGCCAGTAGATGGCACTCAGGAATATGCATTAGTCCTGGGTTTTGTAGGACCAATAAAATGCCTTGTGCACTGTACATGGCTTCTTGTGTGAAGCTATTTATATGCAGCGCTTAACACTGCAGTGTAATCTTCAGGCCTTTGTCTGACGGCTTAATACAGGCTAGGAGACCCTATGTGTGCGGAAGACAGGTGGTAGGGCTAATGGGGGGTGGGGGTGGGAGAGAGGGACACTTGTACCAGGGCCCTGAGTTCATCCTCCACCCCCCAGGGTCTCTAACTGGGGTGATATGGCAGAGGGTGGAGCCTCAGCAAACATGATGTACTGGGACCCCAAATTTCTCTTGGTGGGCCTGACAGGTGGTGTTAATAAGAGCAAGAGATACAAAAAGAACCACTGGGTTTGTCTGTGTCCTGCAGCCAGAATAAAGAATCCCCCTTTGTACTCACTACAGCTGAGTCCCATCTCATCTCTTCATGGGGGACTGAGCTGTACAGTTCAGATCTGGATCTAGATCCAAATCTGAGGTTTCCTGATGTCCAGGGGTGTTTCCAGATTGTAACCATCGAAGTGAGAAGCCCAAGCCATGAAGTGACCCACAAGTGGAGTCGATAGGCTGGGGTCTTTGAAGGAGAAGAAAAAAGGGGGAAATGGAGGAATAAAAAAACCTTCTTAATATCAAAGTTTATGTGCTAAGACATGAGGACAAGATGGCCTTAATAATCTTAACGTTTACAGCCTGCCTGAATGAATATTTACCCAATAGACTGTGACAGTTTGAAACTCAAAATATACCAAGAAAATAAAGGAAAACCAAGTTAGATCTAAGCCTCTGTCCCTCCACAACCCATCCCAGTGCTGTGCCTGGGGAGATAAGAGAGTTGTCTGCCTTAACTTTTCATTTCCTGGATTTTGTCAATGTGTGTCACAACTCATATTATTTAAATGCAGGTTTTCAGCATTTAATAATAATAATTTACTGGATTAATCCTCGGGAAACAGGAGAGAAGAAACCAGTCATGCCATTTCACTGACTGCAGTCAGAGTGAGTTGTAAAACCTCTTTCACTGATAGCTCTTGAGGAAAAAATTCAATGGCTGAAAGTTTAGAGGATATGACAGCAGCGTAAAAGTTAATGCATGTAAGAGGAGATGGCTGTGGAGCATGAGTACGTGGGTAAACTGAGGCTCCTTGCTCCAGCTAGCTTATGAGAGACTAGAATTCAGCTTTATATAGCACCTTTAATAATCAAAAGTGTTTGAAAGCACCGTGTGTTACACTTAAAGATGACCGGCAGAGGTTTTGGCAGGTTTGTAACCCTTGATGGTTCCTTATGATATAGAAAGGAAGCCGGTACACTGCATCTGTGTAGACAAACATGACAGCCCCTATGAGCTCAGAATCTGCTGTTGCTAACAGAGACCTGGTAATGAATTCACTCATATTGTTCACTCCATTATTAATCACGGTTCGTAGTCAGTCTTTTGCCACCTGTTTTTTCACACTTTGTGGCCGTGGACAAGGAGGACTGGAGCAGGTGGAAGTTTATTCTACTCACACTCAAGACAGGCACATTGTGGTTTACCTGGTTTACCACATTGTGCCTGGTTTACCTCTTTTTCAATAACAGGCCAACAGGTAACGATACCTAATTCAAAACAGGGTACGTACCAATTGGCTTAGAGGGGGCTCCCCTGAAAAAAATGCAGAGATAGAATGGAAGGACCAAGGGTAGGGAAGTCACCTAGGGAAGGGAAAGAGATGGGAGAACTCCAGGGAAAAGGTAAGAAAGAGATCACGGCCCACTTTGACTTAAGGGGAATGGAGAAATTATTTGCCCAAAGTGCTAATAAACCCAGTGCCTTCCCCTTAGCATTTTGACACCCTGTAGAGAAAGACTCTGTACTTGCACTGGTAGGAAATGGATCTCATGGTATAACAGGGATTTTCCACTGCTCATTTCTTTGATCCAGTGTGGTATGTGTGACATTACCCTGGGTACAATCTGGTCTGCAGGACAGCTGTGTCCCTTCCGTTCTCCAACCTGCCTTTTACATGGCTTTGCTGTCAGAGCAACCACTCCAGGCCTTCTCACAGTCTTCAGCATGTAAATTACCTCCAGCTATAGAAGAGTGCTTCCGCCAGCCAGCCTGCCCCCTTGAATTATACTGCAGAGCAACACCAGCCAATTCCCAATCCCAGACTTTCCCCCAGAAATGTGCGTCTTGTACCGCCCAGGAGCCTCCTGGACAATACAAGCTCAGATAAAATCCTTCATTTTGTTAATAGAGAATGATATGCACAAACCTGGTTATCTCAAATGGATTTCCCCAAACACGTCAGTCCAAGCACACTGGCTCAGCTAAAACAATAAAACAAGTTTATTAACTACAGAAAGATAGATTTTAAGTGATTACAAGTAATGAGGCGTAAAAGTCATAATTGGTTACAAGGAAATAAAAGGTAAAATGCAAACTAATGCCTGACTTAACAAGCTAAGTGAACTTAAAGCAAAAGGGCTTCTCTCACCACATGTTCTTTTCCAGTCTTGTTGGCTGGCTGGATGCCTTTTAGTCAGGACCCCTTCCCCAGTCCAATACTCCTTTTCTTATCCTTCAGGAGTTGTGGATGTCATGGGCAGAAAGAAAGGGAGGAGAGAGGTGATCTAAGGAGTATGTTCCCTTTTCTTATAGCATTTCCCTTCTTTGAGAATCATCTCCAGCTGGGTTTCAAGCGACCGAAAGTCTCCTGGAAGGGAACTTCCAGCTGTTCCATTGCCAAGATGTACATTTCTCGCTCACACTCTTTTTCCTGCCAAAGAATGGTCACGTAACCAGGTGATACTCCATTTGATTATATTGACACCTGGCTGAGGTGTTGGTTTGCCTTTTGTCTCTGAGGAACTGGTCTGTGCCTGCTTTTCTAAACTTAGAACATGTTTCAGCAATGTCATAGAGTAGAATCTGATAATTTTACAAACAGTGTTGCGACGCATATTTTACCAGGAAAATAATGTTCAGCAGATGATGAGTTTTCTAATGATACCTCACAAGGCATAGTTTGAACAAAATTTATCACAGTCTTGTAAAAAGAATGGACATAATGGTACAGACTGCCACAATATGTTCCTCTCAGTCCTAAGTAAATGTACATAATCCTTTGGCTAATCTTGATGTTACTTGTATGATGTCCTGGTATCTATAGTTCGTCCTTGTAATTCCCCTTCCCAATCTGCATAATCCTTATGGCAGCATCAAGTGCAATTTACCATTTCACATCACACCACCTGCAACATAACCTCTCCTTGTCCTGTGCCCTCAATCCAAGCAATAATCACACTGAGTCAAAACCATCCCTGGTGTAAGCTCTAGTTTTGGTGGAGTTACACTAGGGATGAATTTGGCCCACTCTGTCTTGAGCAAAGGGTATGCCTATTCATGGAGGAAATGCTTATAAGCAGTAGTATCGTACATATAAGTCTTTGGCCTTAAGAGGGATTTTAACTTGCACAGTTCACTAATCAGGGTTTGTTACCATACCAACAGTTAATCACGTGGACAGATGCCCATCGTGCCTCAGGAATACTGTGTGCTGTCTTAAAGCCATAGCCCAGGATTTCTCAGTAACATGATGGTGTCTCTCTGTAGCTTAGCTAAAATTGGATTTGTTTGAAAGAAATAAGGAAGTCTGGCCAGCAAAGAGCCTTTCATAAACTAAGGCCCCGGTCCTGCAACTGGATCCATGTAGGAGAACATCTGCACAGAACCTCCTGCCTTCAGTGGGCAGGCACAGAGATGCAGATAGGTGGAGTCAGTGTCAGGATCAGAGCCTAAATCAGCTGAGATTGTGAGATTTAAAAGGCCTCCATGCTTTAGATGGGGAGGGAGGTAGTTCCCCCTCTCAAGAACCTTTCCCCTATAGATGCTGTAGATCACCATAATTTTTAATTTTCTTGGGTATGCTATAGGCACGTAAGGAAAACCTTGATGGACTTCCATAATGAATTTAATTAAAGAGAGCCTGGCTCTAGAACGAACAAGATAAAAATGGAATATAGGGCTTCAGTATTTGACCCAGTATGACGACAGAAGAAATGAAAGCCAGATCTGATGTACTGGTAGCAGATGGCAGTTAATGCAGTGTATTTAAAGTCCAGGCCTAAACGCTGCTTGAAATGCTTTAAACAGATGATTAAATACAAGTTGTTGCCTGCATTAGCTGAATCCTTCCTGCTCAGTTTGGGTTAGATACAGGAATCAACATGAAAAGAGGAGCTGGCTGCTGTTAGAAGACAGTTGTGCAAAATCTGAAAGAAACAGTCCACTAAAATAGCCATCTTGATCACAATCCAGTTGAAATCAATGGCAAAAATCCCACTGATACCAGCTGGATCCTCAGCTAATGTAGATGGGCGTAGTTCCACTGACTCCTATGGAGCTGTTCCCATTTACACCAGCTAACTAGGATCTGGTCCAGTGGGAGTGGGAGCAGGCCCCTGACTGGTGCAGAAAAGCCTCAACTCCCAGTGACTGCCATGGGAATTAAGGGCACACAGAAGCTTGCAGGAGGCATTCCGCTCCTTGCAAGATCAGACTCTTTTCCAGGTGGGATTGGGGCCTTTGCCTGGCATCCCCTCCTATGTACTAACATTGTAGGCTTCACAAAAGCACTTCTACATCAGGCGACTGTATGAGGAGGGTGGAACTGGGGATGCACCTTTCAGATTTGAATACAAATCAGATGCCGTGAACTTCTATCTTTGTGAGAGCCATTCTTTTTCAATTCAGCACCTAGTTTTAAATTAACATGGAATAAAGCATGGCAGCTTGATGTATTAATTAAAAAAATCAGAGGATGGGCCATGCACCGTTTTAAAAAAACCCACATTATTTAAGATCTGAAATTTGTCTCAGTGCTTACAATTGAACCACGCTGTTCTTCTGCTTACATCAGATTATGATAACCAGCCCATGATGAGTAAATAGCACTGCATTATGCAGGGATACAGTACGCGTATTATTGGTAACAATGCATTACAGCTTTCCAAAACAACGGTTATTTCATTCTCTTCTAGCCCTGCATCATTTGTACTTAAAGGGCCAGAATGATGGCCGTGGAGTCACTCCAGTTTTACACTGGTGTAACTGACAGCAGAAATTGTGCCCAGATTGGGTAATGATTTTTCAGAAAGCAAGGTAGGGTGTCATTGTCCCATCTTCTTCCACAAGTAATCTCAGTATTCAAAAGTGCTCTGTTGTTAAATAATCCTTGGTACTTTCCAACCACAGATCTCAAAGCACTTATCAAATAAAGGTAAGCATCATTCGCCCTACTTTCCAGAAAGGGAAACTGAGGCACAAAGCGATTGCGTGACTTGCCCAGGGGCAGACAATGTGTCAGTAACAGCCGGGAGTAAACCACCGGTCTCCTGAGGCCCAATCTGGTGCTCTATCTGCTGGATCATGCTGCCTCCCTTCAACGGACAATTTTCCAGTAATTCAAATCCATCATTCACATGTTTGTTTGCTTTTATTGAAGTTGCCCAAGATAATTTTGCTGCTTGGGTCTGAACATTACAGGAGAAAGCCACCTACGTGGAGCTCTAGATCCTGCTCTTGATTCAGGATTTTGTAATGAGGTTGCAGGCTGTTTTAAGATTAGATTAACTCCACAATGATGCATTTTCCTGTCAATGTTTTTTTTTTTTGTTGTTTCCTGAATTATCCTTATTGCCAAAGGAGCATCTTTTCCTGTCCTTGATCACAGCTCACCGCTTGTTTTCAGCAGAAGTCTAATAATGTTATCAAATGAACCAGTGAGAATGCTGCTGCGTAACACCTTTGTGAGTGAGGAGTAAGGCGTTTTCCTGTTACTCTAGATGGCGTGGATGGTCTTGCTGCTGTTTGGGGCATAGTCCCCTCACAAACAGAAGGCCCAATGAAGTCCATGAAAGGACTGAGCTGGTATACTGTGTGCTAAAATCTGAGACCCCAAAATCTCAGCTATCATCTCCGAAGGATGGATTCAGAGGAGGATTAAAATTCCCATTAAATCCATTCCTCAAGGTGTATTGTGGGACTCGTTTGAGCACTATAGGGCAACGAGATCTGGAAGCTCAGCACTTGCTTTGGACTGATTCTGGTCACGGTGCGCTGACTGCCTTGAACATCCTTTCATATACAGCACTAGCTGAGCCATCTCGAGGGGATGGGAAGCCATCTTTCATTTTTTATAATTCTCAGAGATGGGCCCAAGCCAAAACCCTGGATCTGAGTTCCCAAACTCAGAGCTGTCGCTAGAATGGACCAAACCCCAACACCCTGAACTTTGGAGAAGGTTGATCTCAGATCTGGATTTTGACCTTCAAGTTCGGGGAGTGTGGAGCCAGAAGTTTGGTTTTATCCATTACAGAGAGATGGGTTTTAAGTTCTGTGCATTTGGATTTGGAGCTGGCAAAGGTATAGGTTTGGGGTCCAACTCTGATTATATTTTTTCTGGGGGGACTTTGCAATCCTGCTGGAACCCTGAGGCTCTCCTTTGCAGTCTCACCTCCTTTAGTTTTTCTCCACTTCCAGGTCAATAGCCTCTGGGCAAGGAACTCATAAACTGATGTTGTGTAACACAAGGTGCTTGAGCCCAGCCTGGATTGCTGAAGTGGGCCCAGACCTGACCCTTGCCCAGTGCCCGGTTATATGGTCCATGCTAGGGGGAGGGTTAGGGGCCAAATTGTGAGCCCAGTCTTGGGTAGGACTGGGACTTGTTCAATGAAAAATACACACACACACACACACACACACACACGGTGCTAGTGGGAAGGATAGAAAGAATGGCTCCTTTCTCTCCCCTGCCACATACCTCCCAAGGATAGGCACACTCTAGCCTTTAAAAAGAGTGTACAGTGCATTGAGGAACAAATTATGTAGATTTTAAGTCCTATCGCTGTTATCAATATTACAGTAAAACCTTGAGATCCCAGTTGGCATCAGGACCTTGTTGTACTAGACACTGCACATACACATAGCAAAAAGACAGTGTCAGCTCCAAACAGCAGACAATCGAAAAAGACAAGCCAGACTGAAGAGGAAACTGAGGCACAGAGAGATGAAGTGATGTGCCCAAGGTCACACAACCGGTCAAGGGCAGAGCCAGGAATAGCACCTGGGAATCAGTGGTGATTCCCAGACCACTGCCCTATCCGCTGAATCGTGCTATTTCTTGCCTCCTCTATGGCAATGCAGAGCCACAGCCCTAAATCAAAGAACTGTCCCCTCTCCTTCTCTGGAATTTGTACGTTAAGTGCTCATGCAATGTGTTTGCCAAGTCAGATCCAATATTCAGTATATGTGTAAATGGTTGGTTTTTTTAGTACTTCTCTCTGTCCTATTTTTGATTGATCCATTCTTGTGGTGTTTTAAATATATTTTCATCTGTCTCCTGAACTGCCTGGGTGTTGACACAAAGCCCGGGGATTTTTTTCTCCTGCCTGCAGCAGACAGCGCGTTTATCAGCACCTGTCTGAGTGAATGAATGTGTCAGGACAGTTCTTCAGACTGGCAAAGGCTCTTGATGGAAAGGGACCAGCCCTAATTTTCATCCGTGATTCAGATTTGTTTACATTTTGTAAAACCTAAGGGAAAGGGGGATAAAAGCTTCAGTTCAATGGAAGTCATGTTGCTAACCTCCAGTGCTAATAATTAACTAAATTATGCTGAATTAATTTGATGTAATTATTGGTGATGGAGCAAAGACAGTAGCCCAGAGAAAGTTTGAGAGACAGGAGGAACAGAAGTCTTAACAATATGAAATACTCCATAAATAGTGTCTCTTTTTGCCAAAATGAGTCATAAATACATAAAACGAGTTTATTACAGTCATCTGGCTTCACTCAATCCTCCAAATTACCCCAGTACCCAGACAAATAGCTGCAAAATGCAGCAAGTGAACTAGAATTAAAACAAGCCTTGATGAATTCGACACAGCTCTCAGTAGAAGTGTCTTTCCCCGTCTTATTATCTGAACAATATAGATTTAATAATACATTTTAAAGAGCACCACAATGCTTTTTCATGAGACAAAGACCTTAATTAAGAACATGCTTTTGTTACAATGTTTTTTTGGGACTAGACAGGCAACCTGGAGAATGTTTATGGAATCTCTTCATTTGATTTCTATTTTTTAGACAGATTCAGTAAAAAAAAAAAAAAAAAAAATTAATAACAAAAATCATGCATTGAACCAAACAGAAAATTTCTATGATTTGTTTTGGAAAAGTACCCAGGGCTTTAATTTTTTGCTGTTAAAATATGCAATGCATTGGAAATTCATAAGTTGTTTGTTTGGGTTTTTTTGTTTGGTTGGTTTTTTAATTCTCTGTCATGAATCAGAAAAATCAGGGAACAGAAATCAAATGGCATGTGTTTGTGTTTGTTAAAACAAAGTGGGAAATGGACTAAAAAAAAGAGATGAAAAATTCTGACCAATGCTGGAAAAATGTTGTTCTCCTCTTCTCATCCCACTACACAAAGGTACGCACTTATAGTTATTAATAGCATTGCTCCATTTGTAATGCCTCCAAGTGCCGCAGACAGCAGGCACAATTACTAGCTAAATTCACAAAAGATAGGATCCGGCAATATGGACCAAGTCCAGAGACATGGGTCTTTACTACCTGAGTTAAAAGACTTAACCGCCAATAGTACGTTCCTTATCTCATCTGTGAGCTCATTCACCATGCATATGGACATACGCACCCCAGTACCGCAATTCTGTGTGTAAAGCCGTTGTCGTGTTACTATCTATCTGCATTGGACGGATGGATTTAGCACCAGGGCGGTGGTTTTGTTTCTGTATAAAGAAAGTTTACAAATTAAAGCAGAGTTTAGATAATGGCATCGATATATTGAATATTTTACAGCCCTGAGGGGCTGTTAATATTTAACTGTGAATGGTGGGGTCTCTTATTCTGCCTAGCTGCGGTTTCAAATGCAGTATTTGATTTACATCTGTCATAACCCAATAAATATATGCGCTTTCAAACTTCTATTGCATTTTTATTATCCTTGGTGACAAGAATAAAAATATTACCTAAAACATCATCAGTTATTTCAGAGGAAAGACTCCAAGCACTAGGCTGTATGAAATGAATGGGATTTTTCTAATTTGATAAGTAGGTGCTGCTGTACGCCTACAGATCATATCTGCATCAAGACTTCTGCTGATTCTAAAAGAGAATTGATCTTTCAGAGCTCATGTTAATTTCCATCAGCCTCCTATCAGACTCATCATTCCAAAGCAAGTTCTAGGACATGTATAATTTATGCATTTGATTTCAATAGATCATTTCCTGACAAGTTCTGAGGGGGGCAAAATAAAAGTCTGTTTTCCGTAGGGAAAGTGCTAATATATTTTCTGAACAACCAAGTGAACTCTCCTTGAGACTAATTTTTAAAATGATTATGCGGGGGGAGGGACAATTACTCAAAAACCAAAAGAGAGTGCAATTAGCACTCATGAAATGTGATGGATTGCTGAGGTCTCTCATCTGTCCACAGGCAGTGGCTGGAAACTTCTCCCAGGCTGTCCTTCCAATGTGACTCAACCGGTACCCACAGGGACTGAACCCCGGGGGTGAGTTAAGTCTCCACAGCCTATTCTGTTCTTGGCTGCTCTATTGAGACTTGCCAGTTTATGGTAATGGCTTTTGTGATGCGGACACTTGCCCACTAGGGACTGACCAACTTATTTTCCCGAGGCAAGCAAAGAGCATGAAGATAGTACTGGCTTTTGGTATTGTTCCTGAGTTGGAATTTGATCATTGCTGCAGTAATGAAAGATTGTCCCCCATGGTCAATAATCCCTTATTTGTGTTACTGTCACGGGTGTACCAACCTCACACTGGGCCAGAAGGGGTTAATGACAGCCTGTGGGCTCAAACAGCCCTGCCCCACTACCCTTGCAATAGAAGGAGGAGTTAAC
The DNA here is from genome assembly GCF_015237465.2 of Chelonia mydas. Classification (NCBI taxonomy): domain Eukaryota; kingdom Metazoa; phylum Chordata; order Testudines; family Cheloniidae; genus Chelonia; species Chelonia mydas. The sequence continues at coordinate 9,684,890 of NC_051257.2, forward strand.
CAAGGGATGAACCTGGCTCAGTTGGGAATTGATTAGGAAAGGGCAGCAGATCTCTGGTTCACTCAGGGAGAGGAGCCTGGCTGGAGCCAGGTCGCTGAGTTGTCCCGCTGACAGACAGAACCTGCCTCAAGGAAGGTAGCCTGCAGCTGGGAGCACCAGGCAGAGGTTGGTGAAGGAATGCTGGGAGAAGGAAGTGTGCCCAGGGTTCTCAGCTGGCAGAGAGGAAGATGCCTGCAGGGTCAGGGGAGGGGAGAAAACGCACCTTCAACAGAACCAGCTGGATGGCAAAAGTGCGAAGAAGCTCTGTGGTGAGCCTGGAGAAGTGGTTTAGAGAGAGCCATGCTGATACATAGTGAGCCCGGGAAGAGGCCTAAGAGAGGTTGTGTTAGGGAGACAGCAAGGGGTTGGCATAGCCAGGCCTTGACTGCTTATTTAAGGGACCCTAAACTGAAACCCAGAGGAGAGGAATTCCCCTAGCAGCCCCCTGAGGAAGGTGGGGTGGAAACCTCGAGACTCATGCGGTATGGACTATTGAAACCCCTGATACCATGCAGTCTGGAGTTGGACTGAAGGTCTAAGGTGAGGTCAGTGGACTATTGTTTGTTGGACTACTGGTTTACCCTGGAAAGGGAGGGACTTTGTAGACTCAGAGGGCTGAGTCGTAAGAAGAAGCAGATCCCCACAGGGCTGGAGAGGCTGTCGGGGAAAAGCAAAAAGCCTGCTGCTGCAGAACATCCAGCCACTGGAGCCACTGGCCAGAGAGTCACACTCTTCCATTATCAAGAAACCCAGATCTCCATTTGGCCTACATTCAATGTAGACTGTTCAAAGCAAGGTGAGAACATCACCTTCAAAGCTTTCCTGTCTTCCTTCTAATTTCTATTCTGATCTTCTCTCACCCAGTTAACAACCCTACCGTATAAAGTCTTTATCTACAGAACAGGTACAGTAATAAGGGCAGACATAATGCAAGATACCCAGGTACTGCAAGATGCCCAGCCTGCTTCCAACCTTCCTTATCACTTTATCAGTCTTCCTTTCACTCTCTTATACCACTGCTGCCTCTAAACCTTTTACTACAGTTCTCAATTATAGTCTGTTATTTGTACTGGGGTGACCCGCAGGAGGCCTAGTTGTAGACCAGGATCTCATTATGCTAGGAGCTGTACAAACACAGAACAAAAAGACATGGGAAAAAAGTAAGGTTGATGGGCCAGATTCTGATTTTTGTTTGCGTGGGTGTAAATCTCAAACAATTCTATTAATTTCAGTTGAGTTATTCCAAATTATAGCAGTGTCAACTAGATTGCAATGTGGCTTTCTATTTCTGTCTCCACTAAATCTCCATTTTCTCTGCAGGGTGTGGTTTTTTAAAATAAATAAATAAATAAATAAATGTGGTGCCAGGGAGCCTGATCTAGCACGAAATTTAAAAGATCAGAGCACATCAGCTGAGTCTCCCAGCAGACAGTCTAATGTGTTTACTACAAGATGCCTTATTTCACACCTAGCTATGCAAACAAGAAGCATAATATTGACTTTGTCACTGTGACAATGTCATTGTGCCATTTCTTTAAAGCATATTTAAATGAGGACTCTCCCCACTACAGTCTCTCTGTCAAAGTCACTTTTACATTTCTACCGCACAGTGAAATGAAAATGTTTTTATTATCTGACTGCTTTAAAGTCTTTTGCCGAACACTGACTTGAGGTAGGTGGCTCGCAAAACTACTTCTGACTGGTTCTGATATTTGAGTTGGGAGCACTTCTGCTTTCTGCCTCAGTCTCTCATGAAACTAACTAACTCAGTTACACCAGTGTAAAGGCTTTATTAAAGTCACTGGGCCAGACTCTCAGCTGGTGTAAATCAGAAGAGCTCCATTAACATCTGGGGTTTTATAGTGATTTACAGTAGCGGAGGTCTGGGCGGTGGTGCTAGTAATTTTGTAACTGCAATGGAGTTAACTCCAAATTTACAGTGGTGTTACTGCGATGAGAGACTAGACCCAGCCATCTGTTATATCACCCAACTGCTTCACAGGAGTTTTGCAAGGTTTAATATTTCTGAAGCACTTCGAGGGTGCAAACATTATGTGATATTGGCACGCCGCGGGCTTACCCCCTTATTAGCACTTAATACTTTAAGGAGAAGGCAGAAGGGGGGAAAATCTGCTAAAAAAAGGAGAAGGAATGGGAAAGAGAGGGAAGCTTACAGAAGGGGTCTAGTCGAAGGTCAATTGAAAACCAGAGTGGAAAGTTGCAAAGAATCATTACCCTTCTGTAAAGTACCGTCCCTGTTTTCTTTTTCCCATTCCTTCTCTTTATTTTAGTAAATATTTTTCTTCCCCCTTCTCCTTTTCTTAAACTTTCATTTTCTTTGGTTTTTCAAAGTCTAATAAACTCCCAGCTTGTGCCTGAAATGGTACAAACAGCAGAAGGTAAACAAGAAAGACCAATCATGTGCTTCCTGCACACGGAACTGCCCTGGAAGGCAACAGGGACCCTGCAGGTGGGGCTGGTACCCAGAGCCATATGATGCAAGAGCAAATCATTCCAACCTTAGGAGATAAACACAACCATGGTGTAAGCAGGCAGAAGTCCACTGAAGTCAATGAAGCTGGGACTGCTTGCCCCAGTGCCAAATTTATCCTTAAGATCATAGCTTAGAGATGGAAAAGATCCTATTGACCATCATGACCATGACAATTCATCACAGACGACATGTCAGCTAATAGGCCAAATTATCCATTATGGTAAACTCTGTCATATGACCCTTGGCTCTGTTCCTACAAAGCCTCCACATGTAAAATTTGAGGACTTGCACATCAAGCCCCCTTTAGTACCTGGAATTCATTACACCTGATTCTCATTTACGCTAGAGCCACTTTATATCTTTCTGGCAGTGTAAATGAGAATCAAGCTGATCAACTTTTCCCCTGACACCTGCTCACTCCTCTACCTCACTTCCCTTCTCCCCACACACCCAGCCCTACTTTCCATTGACTTGACTTTTTCCTTTCATGGATTATTGCCTGAAACAGCATTGCTACCTTTCTTGTCTATTTTCAGACTGTCCTTAAGAAAACCCTCTGGTTCCATTTGTAGCCCACATCCTGTTTCTGCCTCCCCCTCTTCTCGTTCCTAAAAATAAAGCTGATGCAATTCAATGTGACACGACAAAATAACACCGTGCATTGGCAGAAACTCTCTCAAGAGCAGTAATTAAAGAGCGTAGATGAGAGTGTGCAAAATCCGGCCTCCTTTAGACTGGAAAGGAGGCAGCTTAGAGGGGACTCGATTGAGGTGTTTAAGATTATGAAGGGGAAGTTAGTGGAAATTGATCAATGCTTCCCTTTTATATATCCTTAATGTAAGAATGTGGTCACTCAACCAAGGTAATTACAAGGTAAATTTAAAGCAATATATATGGAAATCCTCTTTCACAGAGTGTATAGTTAGCGAGTTGAAATCACTTTTACTTACTTCCTTGAGTCACATATTGTGTCAAGACACTTTTTAGTTCAGCATGAGAAGACCGGCTCATCGAGTGTCAAACTTACCAAACGTTTTCCTGTCATAATGTTTGATGCCCCATCCTGCTGTATAGTAAAGCCAGGGCTTTTGATCCAATAGGGCAAGGTTGGCAGGATCAGGTCCTACAGGTGGGTCCCACTGTATTCCATTATGGTGGAGATCTAAACCATGCAGTCTGAGGAAATGTATGATGTATATTTATGGTGGTGCATCTCTGGACACAATGAAGAAAGGTCCACGATTTATCCTCAGGAGGCACTGGGATAATGTGTGCACCTTCTGTCTCTTCTGCTTAGTGGAGTAATCTAGATGCCCAAGCATCAACTGAGATGGTAATTTTGATTACACACGTTGAAAAAAAGGCAAGAATTTTTGTAGCATGCTTCTTCCTGAGCCTTTTTCAAAGTTAGTGAAGTCCCGGAGTGACAGAGCTCACATCCTAGACAGACACAATACTATGAAACTTCTGAGGGGTGCACTTTTCACTTCAGGGATGTTCACCTTTGGAAGAGAGAGAGAACATTTATGAAGGGCAGTGATTGCCACTGGTTTAAAAAATGCCTTTGGATTACTTAATCCATGTACAGCATTCCCACGATGGGATGGCGGGCTGGTAAAAGGAGAGAGAGGAGGAGAGCATTCATTGATGTTCCAATTCCCACAAGACCCAGCAGATGAGATATGCCTTAAAGTGAAGCTTCTTGCCAACAAGAGAATCTTCTTTCTGCAGAAGTATCAATTTCTGCCTTCTTGAGGCTATCCTTTCAAATCCATCTGTGGCTGGCACCCATGCCCTGTTTAAAATTGGCAGACCACCTTCTGAGCAGGCTCAGTTCTATCCTAACACAGATGGCATGAGTGCGGGCATGCCAGAGAAGCAGTTTGCACATCACGCTTCAGCTTTATGGGCCAGATTACCATCCAAGCAAATCAAAATGGCAATCCATGTCTGCCACCAGAGTTAAAGAAATAAACCTTAATGAACCCTTTGTTCGTTATCAACGTTTTGCTGAATGATCAGAGCTTGATTAATGATCAAAGTCCCCAAATAGCTTCCATTCTGGCAAGGGTCTGGCACTGGTGAATCAGTTTGTTTTTCACTAGGGGAGGAAAGAAGGAATATAATGAAGTCTCTATCCCTAACCAGCGCAGTGAGAGAGGTACTTTTGGCAAAAGTGGTCCAGCATCCAAGCCAAATATCCTGCTGAATATGTCAGCCAGGTGCACATGTCAGCTGCACAACTTTCCATAACTTCTTTGTGCGGGAAGCCAGCACATGGTTTCTATGGCTTTTAGGGACACTCTTAATTTTGAGTGTTTTTTACCACGGTTGATTACAAGAATATTCACCATTGATAGCAATGCCTGTAGGAATACAGGACATGTCATTAGCAGGAGTATTATTAGTATTAGAAAAGGAGTCGATGGAAGAAGTCTCTTGTGGTCTCTCATCAATGCAGCTAAGCTCATTCAGGCAAATTTTGTGCGGAACGACCCTGCAGCCTCACTGCTGTTAGTGGGAGTAAATCAGTGTAGAATTTGGCCAATTATTTATACGAGTGCACAATCTGAGCGAAACAGTATTCCAGTTGTGTAAAACTCAATTCACGGCCCAATTTTGGAAGCAATCACTACCTAGCAGAGCATTGACTGCTTGGAGCAATCCCTTTGGTTTCACAATAGTAAGCACTGTGCTTGGTGGTGTTTGCAGAATCAAGCCTTTAGCTTGCTGTGTGATTAACATTCATGGGGGATTTCAATCACCCTTCAAAATTAGGAGTGCCAGGGCTTCTCAAGAAGAAGGGAGGTCTTATGCTTAAGGCACTGAATCGGCATGTCAGATGTGAGTTTCATTCTCAGCTCTGCCATAGACTTTCTTTGTGACTTAGGCAAGTCACTTGGAGATATGCCCTTGCTTCACAGAGGTGGTGTGAGGATAAATGTGCCCTAGAAAAGCCTGTAAATTCGTAATAAATACCCCCCTAAAGCATTCACAGTTGATTTGTACAGAAAGATGAGTAGGAGTCAAGTCAATGGGAGTCTTTCCATTGAGTTCAGTGAGCTTCGGATCAGGTCCTAAGGCAACATAATAAGGACAAATTTAGTACCTGCCTGATGGCAAAGATGTGCAAGGTAATGATGATGATAACCCCGGCTATGGGGTATACCCATTATGACTACCATACTAAATAACCTCCTATGATATTTGGAAGTACATACTTGTTTGAGCAGGTACACATCTCCAGAGATCTGACTTAAAGCACAAGTTTAGTTTGTTTGTTCTTTTTTGCACAGGCCCAGAGTGTTCCCCATGCTTAGTATTCCTGAGAGCTGATCAGTCACCAGTAGAATAAATTGCACCTGTTGGTGTGTTCGACTCTGACGGTAATGATACCTTCCTTTAGGTGGACAGGATGTGTTCTGTATCTGTAGGCACTTCAGCTCGTCGGGGTGAAGTGCACCTGAAAACATTCTGGCTGTTTAAGACTCTAGCAAAATTGCAAATCCTACAATTGTATGCTCATGTCCTGGTTACCTGAAATCCTGCAAGAGGCATTTCTGAGACAGAACAAGGCTAAATATTTATTAATGATATTCTTATGTCAGGTGACACTTCTGTCTAACTGTAACTGACAGTGGAATGCTAGTAGCTGTTCTGAACTAAATGCAATACACGTAACAACAGCAGAAGCCATCTACCATGCTGAGATAAATAATCCGTCTGCAATCCTGATGAAAGTATCCTTCAAAATATTGTTACATTTGCTATCTTTACTGACAATTCACAATTAGAACTGTGCTATTCAATTTGTCAACAGGGTTGGGTTTTTTCTCTGGCTACAAAATGCCGTTAAGGAATCACTCAGAACATGTGCAGTTAGATAACAAATTGGCGCTCGCTTTATCATTTTTGCCAGTTGCTTGTGCTTTGGCAGTTTCACTTTTCTCCCTGTATAGGGCAAATAGGCTCCTAATAAGTTTCATGAAACCAAGGACAGGTCTACACTACAGCAGCACAGCATAGTGTAGACACGTCCTACACCAGCTACAGGGGGTTTTCCATCAACATAGTTGATCCATCTCTTTTTCCCCAGAAGAATTCTGCCATCGACCTAGCCACAACTACACAGGGGGTTAAGTCAACCTGACTACATTGCATAGGGAGTGTAAATTTTCCACAGCTCGGAGCAATGTAGCTAGGTCGATTTAATTTTTAAGTGTAGACAAGGCCTACTCCACTTACAGCAATCAGAGTGAGGGAACTTTAATTATCCTCACAGATTAGGTTTGTCCAAGTCCAACAGTAAGCAACAGAGACCTGCAGAGAAGAATCAATTGTTCATTATCTCCCCTTCCGCATCTCAGTACTCAAAGTGCCATCAATAAAGCAGTCCATATAAGCCTATGTAGGAGGAAAGCACAAATTCATCAGCATATGATCTTTCACCCTTGCTTAACTAGTCACATTACATGTGAATCCATGGCCTTGAGATGAATAGGTTAGTGCTTTCAGTAATCCACTCAGAACAATGCATTTTAATACACCACACTACCTTTAGATCTAAATAGGGAGTAATCCTGAAACACTCCATGGAATTGAGCCTTTCAGACTTTCCTGATGCTACGCTTTTCAGAATATATCTGAAACATTATAAAGAGCTGTGGCAAAACTGTAGCCTTCAGAAGACTGCAGTGCTTTTACACAAGTATGGCTCCCATGGAAATCAGTATCTGGCAGTAGAACTTAGCCCTTTCAGGTGCTGGGAAAAGTAGGAGTCCACTTTGGGACACGACAACCTAGTAGTTCCTCACCCTGCTCTATAGAAAGCAGCTGGTGGGATTCTCGGTCTTTCGTTCCCCATCGCAGTTGTGGAGGGAGGGAGTGCTGGGGAAGTGGTGCTCTCTTGGCAGGGGGGGCTCAGTACCCTTGCACATGAGCAGCAGAGGGAGTGCTTATAGCTCAGTGGTGTACTGGCACTGCCTGAGATCACTCTCACCCTTATATTTGGACATAGGCTCTACAAGAGCTGCATGCAAGTGAAAGCGATTTAGCTTGAAAATCACTGTTTTAAGTGAAAACAAATGATGCACAAACAGCCTAATAAACCAAGTGCAGTACCGACATTTTACAGCTCTACGAGGCAGGCAATAACCCAGACAGTTTGATTAATAGGGTTCTTCCCTTTATTAGAAGTTCTTTCCTGTATTCAACATTTGGCTGCACAGTTTGGTGAAAAATCAATAAAACAGACTCACTCTGCCGCTGTAACTCCAATGCTAACTTCTTCACTCAGGGCCCAGTCTAAAACCTACTGAACCCGATGGAATGATTCCCATTGACTTCCATGAGCTTTGGATCAAACCTTCTCTCAAGGCACTTAATAGAATCTTCTAAGATTTTTTTCAAAAGACAGAAGTTATTAAAAAGAACAACAAGGAGAAGAATATGTTTCAAACGAGTCTGCCTCCTCTTGCAAGATATAGACACTTGAAAACCCACAGCAAAATTCTGATCTCATTTACATTGATGTAAACCTGGAATTGACATCAGTGGAGTTCATCTGGAGTTTTACTGATGTAACTTAGGTCAGAACCTGGCCCCACTGAGTACAATGAGGTGGTAAAGGTATAAGTAAATGAGGGCATTATTTGTGTTTGACAAGACCTCTATAGTTTAAATTGAACCTAAAACACAGGGAAAACTTCTAGTTTATCATGTCACACTATGATCTTTTAAGTAGAAAGATTATTCATTTGATTCTTCCAGTGAAGGACACAACATGGTGTCATCAAGCACTCATATACTGCACTTATCATTGTGGTGTGACCACCTGAATAGAATAGAAATCTGAAGTACTGTGTGAAACTCTTCAGAGCTGGTCATATGCGGCCATACAAGGGTAGATGTCTCATTTAAGACAATAGAACATGCACTTATAAGAGACTTTTACCAAGGTAAAAGTAGTTGTGGCCCTACTGAACAATTCTAGAACTGGCCCAAGGACAGCAGCGTAGGGCATTTGAAAGATACCTTATAACAAGCATTTGAACTCTTTTGTTCCCCCTTCTGAATAGTAGATAAGACATTTCAGGGTCTTTGATATCCACCTTAGATCAGTGCTGTAGGAAAAAGAAAATTTAAGATTGTTAATTAACTTTGTTAAAACACCTGCAGTTAGTCATCCCATCAGGACACTTAGGATGCCCTTTCAGGACTACATTGCCCTTTGTTGTTAACATGTAGCTTACATAATAGCCAAAGTGCAATGCAATTAACTCCTTCCCCTGCTGAAATTTAAACCAGCAATTGTTTTTATAATTTACTCAGCAAAGCGTCAGGCACCTTTGCTCAGAGAACTTTCCAGCTCTGTTCAAAATATGCCTGATTTAGTTTTATGGACAAGATAAAACAATATCAGTTGCTACATTTAATTGTTTAGTACTGAATGGTGTCTAGGGCCCAATTTTCATTTAGATTAGGCCCCTTTACATTGCTACAGTAACATAAAAGGGGCCTTAAAGGGGATGTAAGAGTAATTTACATCCATTTTAAGGCTCCTTTACGCTGCTAGAGCTTTACACTATTTTAGTGAAAAAGTGAATCAGACTCCTAATTAGGCCTATTTTAAAATCTGTTGTGGGCCATATTCTCAGCGGGTGTAACTAGTGTAGAGTCAGTGATCTTGGTGGAGCTGCTAGCTAAGGAACTGGCCCAGTATCTTCTGCTGACCTCAGAATACAAAGCACCCAGCTGATCTGCATCTCCTCATTAACTCACTTCTAACTGAAACAGACTGAACTCTCTGTATGTTCAGACACGTACTGTTGGCAGTCACGTCAAGCCACTGACTTGAACTGGTGCAGCCAGGAAGAGTATCTGCATGGCACCATGTCTCCTCTTCTTTAGCATCCAAACGATTTTTCTTAAATCCCTAACTATCCCTCCATAATGTATTCAAGTTCCAGAAAATGTGGAATTGCCTTTCACACACATGTGCAATCCTTTACCCTGAGCCTGAGTGTGACTATTGTGTATATATAAAGCATGATAAAACAAACACAAATTCATGTTCCCTTAAATTTTCCTTTTCCATGGGGCATGCTGGTAGTTTTTACGGACAGATACTCCAACAAAAGACTCCCATCGCTCACACTGAAAGAGTTAATTTCTGTGACCCAAATATGGAGACCCATTTTAAACTTGCTGGAAATTGCTTTTTAATCCTAGCTCTCGAGGATTTCCTTTGAAACCATCTGCTGTGCACCCTGGGTACTCTATTTCTGCATGCAGAATTACTATACTATAGACCTTCTTTTGTGTACCCAATACTTTTCAGCACATTCCTGAAATAAAATCCATAGTTTTAGTGTTTTCATTTTTGTTTTCTGACTTCAAGCACAGATTAGAAAACAACTGTAAAGGCCAAAAGCAATTATAAATGCGTATCAAGGGCAAATAGAACCACAATTCTTTTCCCTTTGCAGTATTTTGAAATAAATCTAAAAATATAGATTTATATTCATAACGCCTCCTTATTTATGAAAGGTTTTACTTCTCATTGGAAAGTGCTTCCTTCTCACTGGAGTCAATGGGTCATAAGCACATGCTTAATTTTAATTCTCTGAATAGGGATGGACTTAGTGCTTTTCTGAATTAGGGCCATAGTTTGGATGTTGGAAGGTAACACTAAAATGCATCATAACTAGAGCCTGGTACATATAATAAAATAAATGTTTGCAGCTACTCACTTGACTTTTTAAATGATTTATTTTCAGACCCAGTGTGAACTTTTTGCATTTGCTTCTTGCGAACATTTGTTCTGCTGAATTCTACTGGCGCAAATATTGGCAGAGAGTGAATTTTAAAGTCACGCTCACAAATACGTTCAGGGGAAACAGAATTCTAAATTGTCATGTGCAAGTGCTTGTTTCAGAAATGTTTAATCACAGCAAACCAATACTATGGTTTTTATCTGACCAATCACAGCTAACCGAAAAAGTAGGAATAGCTGAGACACACAGAGGACTGTTTTCAAGCAGTCGATTGGCTCAATCCATAGAGTTCAACAACAACAACAAAAATTGAATGCTTTCAGCAATAAGTATGTTTGAGGAAATTGCAGTCTGTCTGCAAGCGTTCTGAGAGCAGAGAAGGATGTGAATTATTTGCTTTGTTCTAATCATATAAGGTGCAATTAACTTCTATGAAGAGGACCAGCTTAAGGCCTGTGCACCCCTTATGTCTCATGTGAGCCCGTGAGACTGAGGCCAGATCCTCAAAGGTATTTAGGCAGCTAAATCCCACTGATTTCAATGGGCATTGGGTGCCTAAATACCTCTGAGGATGTGGGCCCTCTGCATAGGGATGTATATCACCCACCAGGTTCATTTTCGTAAACAATAATCACCTGGCATGCAGTGTAGGTGGATAGAAATATAGAAACTTTAATCTCCGACCAAAATATTCAGTTGCCTAAATGAAGACAGAATTCCATATTCTTTGATGCATTATTCTAGCACGTGAGCAATCAATGTTGGAAATGATTAATATACAGGAGAGAGCTACACATGCAGATGTTAGAAGAATGTGAGGAGAAAAAAAAACCCCAAGCAAATCATTTTATTTCAGCAATAACAGATGTTGGAGCATCATCCTGCAGCCATGTAACTTTTAATGCAAAATGGCTTTCAGAGTGAGGGGGTGGGGGAGTGGAATCAATGCCAAATTACCCATTTATTTCAGCATTTTCATTTTAATGAGATCCTGTATCATTTTGTCTTTACAGTTGTCCTTCGCTAATAATCTTCTCAAATGAGTTTTGTCTTAAGCATCAGTGAAAGAGAATCAGCTGTTTTAAAATTCTATGTCTGTCTCTAGTACGTTCTACGGCAGAGACAAATTCTACTCTCACTTACACCAGTGTAAATCCAGAGTAATGCCCCTGAAACCTGTGGAGTTTTTCTGGATCTATACTGGCTTAATTGAGCAGATTCAGGCCCTGTTACCTTTCCTTAAAGTTGTTGGCCGATGTGTGCCCCACCACACTGAAGATCATTGCTTTGATACCAGGGCCTGTGTCAGCTTCTGAAAGTCCCCAGAATAAAGGCATCACAAACATAGCTTAAAGCCACCTTTGCGCCTTACTCCATTCCTCTGCTCAGCTCAGGAACGGACTAACGGAGGCCTGTCTACACTAGAAACTATTGCCAGCATAGTAATTTTGTTTGGAGTTTGCGGGGGTGATTTTCTTTTTTACCACATTTTAATACAAGCAAAACCCTAGTGTAGGCAACGCAAGAGAGTGCTTTTGTTGGTATAACTTAGTTTACTTGGGGAACTAGCATAAACTGCACCAGCAAAAACACCATCTGCATTAGGAGGGTTTTCCCAGTATAGCTATAATGACAAACCCTTTCTTGTGTAGGCAAGGCTTCAGAATCAGGGCCTATGTCTCTTCACTGAGATATGAACGATCTTACATGCCCTGATTTCAGCTCAACACAATGGAAATTCCAGGGTCGTTACACCCCATATTCTTCATAGAAATATGGTTATGATATAAATATGGCACAACTAAGATATACTTTATGCAAGATGGCTCTTGTATGATATCATTGGAAAGGTTATGATTTACTGAATGTGATTATCCAATTTGTATGCGTGTATCATTTCTGTATCTAAAGTTAGGAATATTGACTATGTAACAATTACAGCTGTGTGTGTATTTGGGAGACACCCACTAGACAACTGGCCATCACAGCCTTGATGGCCCATTAAGAAGAAACAATAAAACGGTGAAGATACGAATCTCTCTCCTTCCCGAGAGGTGTCCAGGGACATAGCTGTGACACTACCAGGGCAGGTGGTTCTGTCACCTAATCCAAAATACCACCTTGGACACTGCTGGTCCATTTCCTCTGTAGGGGGATGGGGATCAAACAAAGTTTTCCCACCTTAGGTAAATCCTTTTTAAGGCTTGGGGTGGGGTGATGGTTAATCTGAACTCTCCTCCATGGCCTACCCAAGAAGAAAGACTGCTGAAAGTACCTGAGGGGAAAGGCAGGGGTGAGTCCAGACTGAGACAGGGGTCCAGTCTGTAAGAAGAGATAACTGGAACTCTAAGCTACAGAAACTTTGCATCCTGCCTAATTCAACATTTAGAGTGAGAAATTACATTTTGTAATCTGTTTCTTTAGTTTACATTTTTTCTTTTATTTGCTTAGTAATCTGCTTTGTTCTGTTTGCTATCCCTTATAATCACTTAAAATCTGTCTTTTGTAGTTGTTAAACTTATTTCTTGTTTATAACATAACCCAGTTTTGTGCAATCCATATCTGGGGCAGGAAGCAGCTGTACATATCTCTCTTCACATTGAGGGAGAGGGTGAATTTTTATGAGTTTCCGCTGTGCAGATTTTTCTATACAGCACAAGACAATATACCTTTGGGTCTTCACTCCAAGGGAGGTGCGCACCCAAGTACTGGGGCAAATCCCTTAAGATGAGTCTTCCCAGAGCTAATCTCAGTGTCTGTGTCTTTCTGCAGCTGGGTGTGGCCCTCCCTGTATGTGTGCTAGAGGAGGCTTAAGAGGCTGTCTCAGCAAGACAGGATAAAGGGGGCCCAGGCTGGCGAAACAGGCAGGCTCAGTGGCATCCCAGGACATCAGGTGGCACCTTAAAGGTGGGCAACACATCACACTCTTGTTTGTTTTTTCTAGGTTGATTATACCCAAGGCTTTCCTTCCAGTACAATCTGCTATCTGCAGATACAGCTTGAGTCTGGTGTTGAGTGGGTACTTCAGTAACCACTGTACCCCCCAAACAGCTTGTTTGCCTACTCTACCTAAATCCTATTAACTTGTTTCTTCGGACCTCATATAAACCAGAGGATAGAAGATTTTAAAGAATACGTCAATGTATAAAAGCCATTCAAGTCTATCAGACCCGTCCCCCTAAGGTACTATGAGCAAAATTCTCTGTGGTGTAATTCCATCGACTTCAAGGGAGTTACATCAGCAGGGAATCTGGTCCTTCATTTTCACTGGATAATATGTAATTGCTCTTGTTCAACTCCAGTGCCTGTGCCTAAAATACCAAGTGACAGATTTATCAGTCTCTGAATGGAAAAGCGCGTCATTGGTCCAGCTTTGCACAGACCTATACTTGGTCCACTATCCTGAGCTTCTCCCTCACTTGCACCCTGGACACCAAGGCAGGTGAGATGAAAGCTTGGGAAGTCAAAGCTGTAGAGCTAGTTTGCTGGGCCCCTACGTAACTTTAATAGGCCCATTCACACTCAGTAGTTGGTCTCTGCAGGATCAGGCCCTGAGGTATTATTAGTAAAACAAGTAAGAGGAATATTTAAATTCGGGGTCATAGTCTCAGCTGGTGGAAACTGATAATCTGGCCCATGGGCTTTATAGTCACAGTAGGGATGGGAAGTTGACACTGAAGTCAACAGAATAACTCCAGATATAGCTGAGATAAGGTGCAGGATTTCCAACCTGTCTGTCGCCTTTGCATTACCAGTACATAGTCTTGGGCCTTGTGTATACTAGGGATTTGCCATGATTACATTAGGACTGCCACATTGATGCAAACCCCTAGTGTAGGCATATTATTCACACCAGTGCTGCTTACCCTGGTTTCAAGCAAGAGTAAGCTCCTCTGATACAAACAGTGGCTTTACCCATCTGCATTAGGGGTTTATCAGTGCAGCTACAGCAGTGTCTGGAAAGGGCAAAGTATAGTCAAAGTCAGCAAGCCCTAGCCCTGTCTTTTCTATTCCATCTCTCTGTGGTCTCTGAGGTCCATTGATGAGCTAACCAGGAGTGAAAGGGGATTTACTGAAGACCAGAAGTGTGCATTTTAGTCATCATGGATGCTTTTTCGTCTATATCTTTTAGCCATAAAATGTCTAGAAATTTTGTATCCATGAACTACTGTATATCTTTATGAGCCACTCTTTGATATATTTGAACGTCCATTGAAGTATGGTTAGAAATCATTTTTCTCTTCTCCATTCATGAAGTGTCTGCAAAAATATGAGCTAAAAGCAATATCCAGCCCAGGGGAAATGAGGTATTGTCTATCTTTCTGAAGTTCCCTCCATTATCCAGATATAACTCTCTCTCTAACTATATATATATTTATAGTAACAGAGTTCACCCCTGGAAAGTGGGATGCTTGCTAGGGAAAAATGGGACATTAAGCAGCTGTGAGAAACCACATCCACAGCCATGTGTTTTAGTCGGCTGACACACACTGTCTGCCTCTGATGCGGCACAAATAAGTACAGGAAAGTTGCACTAGCAGTAATTCTGCAATGATTCTGACTTATACTACATTGAATCCAATCAAAGTAAACAGCAGAAGCTTCATTTCATTGATTCTCCCGCAACCCCCATTTGGGGAATAACCACTGCTAGAAGGTCAAAGAACCTGAAAAGTTTCTTCTGACCCCTGTTTCTATCATCTGACCTAGTCTAGTTCCTCATTAGTTCTTGAAGAATCCAATACGCCCTGCCTTACCCTGTCTCTCTACCCTTCTCCTTCTGTCTCTGTACATTCAACTGCAGACCCCAGCAGGTCTTGGCAACCCCAGCTGTTGGCCTCCTGGGTGGAATCTGCTTTGGCTTTCTCTCTGCACCGTGCTTCCTTGTGTACATTCTTTATGCACTTCACAGCACAAGAGATTTAAATTCAGTGGTGAGTGAGGCTGCGAGAGCAGCTGGGATATCAGTAGGATCTGAAAATATATGGGGCAAGGTTGTGAGAAGAGACTTGCTGTAAGGTAGGGCCAGAAGGGGCAATTTAGGAATTGCAGGTTAAGAAGGATGTAGCTGGGGATACCCTGAAAGTGAAAGAACACTGCCATTTTGAGGAGTTGGGGGGTGGGAGGGGAGATGGAAATGGCATCACAGAAGCTCAAATTAAGGTTTAGTTGGAGGGATGTATGAAGGGTCAAACCATTATTTTATTGTGAGCTGGTTAATCTGACCCTGGTTCTAGATCTAGTCAATTTTTATCTGACTAACGGATACAATGCAGAGCATGTTTAGCTACTCTTGATAGCAAATATGCAGTGACATAGCCTGGTTTGTTTGTTATTGACAATGCTACTATAATCTATAAGACAAATATTGCTATGTGGGGAGCTATATATTTGCATGCATACCACTGAAGATTTAAATAGCATTTATGGTATATACAAATAATCATCCAGTCCAATGCCGATTAAAGTCAATGGGAGTCTATTCTCTTCAGTGGGCATTGGATTGGAGCCCAGGTGAAGGGCTGGGCATTCATAACTCTAACTGACTCACTCAAGATCAGGCCAACTATAGGTTGTCTTGAACAATTACACTGTGTTATGGTATTTTTCCCCTCCAGCCTAAAATGTCTGTGACTATTTATTTTTAGCTACTTAATTTTATTAGTACTAGCTCTTCAACATTTCATTTCCCATTTTTATTAACTTTTTAAAAGTATAAATTCTATGCTTATTTAGTTTTTAGATGCAGATAAGTTCTCCTTAAACATTCATACCTACACTTTTCCATAGGGCATTAGTTTTATGGGAGCCTAAGGGTTAATCGTCCTCTGCCAAGAGTGGAAAACTTTACCCTGCAGTTTTCACCTTGAGAGACAGACAAGTTTTTCCTGTCAGAGGCTTTCATAAGGGCATTTGAGGTAAAGGATCAATGCATTAACAGGTGGCTGCAGAACATGACATTTTTCTTAAATGTGCTTTTCAACATTTGTCCTTTTGTAGAGCAGGCGCCTTAATGGGGACAAATGGAGTGGAGGAAAATCAGAAAAATGCAAATTAGGTGCTTATTTTAGTCTAATCAATCTCTGTAAGGCTCTCATATCTTACCAAGCATGTGTTTAGGAGGATAATTATTATAATTGATTAATGCAAAAAGCTTATTTCTACCCTGCATGCAGCATTTAGAGAGCTTTGTAGCCACTCCCTCTGAGCCACATGGTTCAAAGGTAGTAAAGGGAACTTTAAAAGGGTTTCCAGACAAAATTTCAGATTATTTCATCCTAAACTGTATCCTTCACACCTAAAAAACCTGCTCTCCACATAAACCTCACATTTGCAGGTACCACTCAGATAATTGCATGTATGGGCAAGTCCTTGGGTGAGACTATTTTTCACTGCACTTACATGCCACACTGTGGAATGTTAGCCTTTAATATGTACTGTGCTCTGGAACTTTGCAAAAATGTCTAAAATTTAAGATGTGTTAGTAATAAATTGTACTTTCATAGCTCCTTCACACTGGTAGGTTCTACCCGAGGAGCCAGTGTGCAAACACTGAGTAGTTTGAGGCTCACTCTCCGTTATGCATTTGGCGAATACTGTGCCCCAATTCTGCCCACACTAGATTATTAGATACACAGCTTAATCATACCATAAAAATTATCAGTGGCACATTGAAGCCAACAAAACTGGTATGGTTACTGTCCTAGCCAACGTTCCCCACCTAACATATAGTGTCAGAATGCAGCCAACAAACTGATCATCATGATACAGCAAATGCCACCCTTGCTGCTGTTCACTGATATATGGGATGCACCCTTCCATCAGCTGCATAGCAGAAATTCCATTTGGACAGTGCTGCAAACTTTCCAGCCAGCTGAAAACATCTACAGCTCAGGCAGACAGAATGGGAGAGAGCCTCTGCCACTAATAGGAACTCCTACATCAACATCAGGTTGGATGAATGGCTACTTGGCTTTAGGCTCCCCAGCAACCTCTGGAGCCAGCTTAATAGGTTCACGTGTGGTGTGGTTTGCGCCAAGACCGACCATGCCTGGGGCATCCAGGGCTGCCCACTGTGTATGTGTGGTGCTGTGGAGGATGCTCTACATGTCCTGGATGGTTGCTGTTTCCATGCTGGACTCCCTGGACACTTTCTCAGGCTGAACACTGCTGACTCAGAAGCCACTGAGTGGCTCATTTAGCTTTTATTTTACCTTGCTTATATAATCTTCTTCTATCCAAGCTCTTAATCACTAATGAAATAAGGCTCACAACAAGCCTATGAACTAGGTCAATACTGTTAACTAGATAAGTATTCCCCATTTTACATATGGGGAAACCAAGGCAGAGAGGTTCAGTAACTTGCCCATGGTCACAGAGTAGGTCTGTAGCAGAGCCAATAATAGAACTGATCTCCTTACCTCCAGTGCTTTAGTTACCAGACCTTGCTTCCCTTCCTTTACCTTGGAATATTTTAAAAAGTGATCCATACTCTCACCCAGGCTGCAGCACTGTGGAGAAGGCACACCGATTCACCATTGCAGCCAAACCAAAATGATCCTTTCTCCCACCCTTCCATGCCACATCCTAAATCTTTTAAGCTCTTGCCCCATGCTGCAACAGGTACAAAAGCTCCTTTCAATTGCAAAAATATCTGTGCAATCTAGTTGGTGGTAATGTACCTCTAATGAGGAACTTGCTCCATTGCACTAACACCCATTGCTGTCTCTGAGGTAGGGTTAACATCAGGGAGGACGTGACCAAGAGAGTTAATCCTGATCTGCTTAATATGCTAGGATGACAATTTTCAGAGCATCAACCTATGGAGGAGATCACTTTGTAGATTGTTGAACTTTCCAAAACTTTGGGTTCCATAATAACTATTAAGTCCATGTGACTCGAGTGGCTTTGAAATGGAATTGAATAGGATTCCTGGTTCCTTTTCAAAACAAAGACCTTTTTACATAACTTTAGACTGTTCAGTGCCTGTCATGTTCCTTTTCACTTTGGGGGAGATTTTTCAGAAGTTGCTAAAGGATTTAGGAGCCTAAATCTAATGTTTAATTTTGACCCATCACCTCTGCAGGCTGTAACCACTACTCGGGCCACATCAACACACATGTCAGCTCAGGGCATGTGCACAAATAGTAGCCAGAACTGTACAATGTGTTTAGTTGACTTACATCTACACAAAGGAGTAGCTAGTTACATGACAGTGAAGCTCTTATATGGTACCTGGCTATTGCTTCCTCTTCATGCTACTTTTCTCCCTTATTTCTCCAGAAGACTAAATGGCTTCTCACATATGATGGAATATGAAGCTACAGCGGCTAGCTTCTGAACTATATCTATCCAACAAAGTTAGGTTAGACTGTGGCTTTCTCTTTGGATGGCTCCCTCCTCGTTAGCTCCAGAGGCAGATTCTGAGATCACATCACAGCTATCTAGAGAGCCTTAAAATTCCACATTCCCTGAAGGGCGAGTTCCATGGACTAATATTAATCCTATGGGGAAAAGAAAGGATCCTCCCCTCCAGGATACACGTGGGGTTTTAAGGCAGCAGGACACTATCTATATGGCATCTGGTACCATCATGGTGGCATCAGGCACTCAGACACTGCAGTGATGGGGGACATAAAAGCACTTAGATCTTTGCATCAGCTAAGAGCCCAGCTGCTGTGAGTTCTGAGAACTCTCTTGTTCTTCTGGATGACACATAGTTCCCTTTTGGCTTTAGTATTGTTTGAGAAATCTGCTTAGCTATAAGAATAAGATCCTTCATAAATTGTTTATGAGATCTGTGGGCAAAGACATTTAACATCCCAAAAGGGGCTGTTTGAAGCAAGCACCTGGTTCTGTATGTGTGTGTATAAATCTACACATTTCCCATCTTTTAATATGCTGCCATGGATGCTGTTTCTTTCAAAAACAGAGTCCTTGGTGTTTGCAGAAACATCATTCTTACAACTGACTGATCCTTCAATGCTGCAGAGATGAATGATGTATAAGTAATTGATGTGAATCTCCAGAAGGGAGTATCGCTGTTAGTTATCTTGATATGAGAAATTCAGGCCTGAAGGATAAATTATAACTGCAAGATGAACTAGAGAAAAGCTTCTACTAGGTAGCTCATTTATCTAGCCAAGGTAGCTCTTAAAGGAACACTCTCAGCTAAGAATCACACTTCTTAAAATTTCCATATTGTATTATCAATACAACCTGAAATGATTAAATATGAGAGAATGTTTAGAATCTAATTTCTTTCTACCATTAATGCTGATTATTTATACAACTCATTCAACTTACACAATAAATATACATAGGTCAGTACAGCTGGTTGAAAAATTTTTAAAATTTCATGGAAGATTTCAAAATTGCAAAGTTGTTTCCACTTTTTTCAAAAGTTTTCCCAACGTTTTTATAGACATTGTTATAAAAAAAAATGTTATCAGTGTTTATCAGCATTTTTTGTTGAATGAAATGGGGGTTTTCAGTAAATGAAAACAATTGATAATGTTCTAGATAAAGTTTCAGTTAAAAATGTCATGGACATTTTCACAAAAAAATGAAAATTTTTGAAAATGTCAATTATTTTTGAGACATTTTTCTTTCTTGTTTTGTTGTTATTTTTAAAGGCCATTTTATGATGAAAAAACTGCTTCAGGAATTTCAACCCTCTTTCCAGGTCAGTTTCATTTTTGTTTCCAGACAGTTTCACTTTCCAATTATCATTCAGGAGAGTGCAAGAAAAAAGATGATCCGTGTATTTACAGATCTGAAAAAGTTTTATTCACACATTGGGCTGAGGTTCAGTTCCGTTAGTCTTTCAGATGTATTGGGCTTTCCTATTCCTATACAGATTACTCTCAACTCCTCTAACCAGGTAGGTATCTTAGCTGTGTTATAGCCATCTTTACTGCTTCATGAAGAATAGGGGCTCTGGGGAAATAGGAACAGCCAAGAAAGCCCCCCCCCAACTCCACCCCCACCCTCTGAAAGACTATTGAATGCTTCTAGATTTACACTGCAAAACATAATCTCTTTCTTTTACCCTTACAACAAGCCTTAGGGTGAGGGATGGTTGCTTTCATCTCATTTTCTGAATTATTTTAAAGTGTTAATGTACTGTAGCTAATACACTGGAGAGGGAATTGCATAATGGCTCTTTGAGCTCAATCATATTTCAGACCAACTTTTGACATCTTCTGTTTCAGGACCCAATTCAGCAAGATGCTTAACCTTACTGAATCAGGGCCTAATAGAGGGCCTTTCAGCAGAGTTGCAAAGAAGGGTAAGACTAATGCCTTCAAGAGAAATATATTGATACTGCCAGTACCCACCCCACAAATAATTCAAAACCTTGGGAAAGCACTTTTGTTTGAAGCATATTGTGCTCAGATACCAAAAGGCATGACATAAATACCTAGGTAGCATGGTTGATGTGTAGTATAACGATCTGTCTACAACTTCTGCAGCCAATGTATGATATGTGCCTTAAATACCTTATTTTCCCTCGTAGGCAGCACAACACAAGTTTATTTTCTAAAAGGAAACAAACAGCTGCCTTCAAATATAGAAATATTTAAAGTGATTCTCAAAATGTACGGTTTGTGAAGTACCATTTCATCTGGACTTTTGTAATCCAAATCAGTGTCCCTCAGATTTAGGAAACAAATCACGGGCATATGTTCTCTGAAAAGACAGCAGATGTTTTAACCAAAATAATGCACATGTACCTTCTCCTAGCAAGTCTAAACACTGACAGGGATTCTCCCGAGGCCATCAGGAAATCAAACACCCAGAGGTGGCTGCCTATTCAGGTGGAAAAATATCAGCAAGGGCTCTTAAACTAACAGAATTCTCCATGTACACCGTAATGATTGATGTCTGTCTAACCACAGAAACAGATCTTCAAACCACTTGAACAAGTAATGCCCAGGTCACATATAAATGATAACCATTTCCCAACTTTCATCCTCCCTTTATCTTTTCTAATCAAGCAGACTTGGATGGAGGGAGAAAATGGATTGGATGACACAAAAGCTCAGCGGTGGAATTAAGTGACTATGCTTGTGTTCAGGACTGACCAAAATAAAATTCGCAAGGTGCAAAGTGTGTGATTAGTGTCATGTACACTTGTCTCTAGTGTTAAACCTCACAACCTTCAGCTGCATGCCTCACAATGCACCCAGCATGTGTGTATAAGAACACTGTAACAAAATAACTGTGCTATACAGTGCTAATTATACAATCCACTGCTAATGTACATATTTGAAAGAAAACAAGAGGATCAACAGCACCATGAGTAAGTGACAGTTCAGTGAACTCTGATCCCAATGTTTGATGGGTTGCGAGAACTAGACTCCTATAGCCTTTACTTATACAAGTATCAGTTGAGCTTGTTGCCTGAATGAGATTGCAATATGAGGCCCTAAGAGAATATAATTCCATTCTTGTCTACTTACAAGCAAGGGACACAAAACACTGGTGACCAGATCCTCATCTGGGATAAATCAGTATAGCTCTGCTGACTTCAAAGGAGGTATGCTGATTTATAACCTCCGAAAATCTGGCCCTGTGCTATTTTCCGCTAAAGTACTTTAGCTCACACAGGAGAGCATGGCCACAAAGAACTAGCGATATTTTTAAGTAATAAAACACAAGAGGCAGTGCGAGTGTTTGCCGCTATTCCATGCTTTAAGTGCACTGGGGGGTACAAAGCTGAAGGTCAACTGAGTTCAACTTGCCTGAGAACAGCGACAAATTCCTAGAACCTGGGTGGCTAGCGTGGTGAGATTTCTGTTGTTGAACTGATATTGCCACGAAAAAAAAATAATAAAGAAGGAAAGGTCTTTTTAGCTGCACATTTACTATAGATTACTCACTTGGGATTGGTGACTCAAAATTCCACTAGGCAATAGGGATCCCATCACAGTCACTTAACCATCTCTATCTGTTTCCCACCTGTAATATAGGGTTTACTGTGCTTTGAGATCTATAGATAAAAAGTGCTCTATAAATCCTACATAGTATTAACTATGGTGTTGGTTCAAACTGCCTGTAATCTGAGACCACTCTCTCACATCCTGTAAATTCAAGGAATCCAATGAAGCATTTGCACTGATAAACTCAAGAGGTGCAAATGTCTGCTCATGATTAGTAATTGCTGGCAATGGCAGTAGTAACGTAGTCAGTTTTTCCTGTGGCAAGTTATGTTGTTTTTCTAGGGTATCAGCACAGTAATCCAGCGCCTCTCTGAGTCTGCCCACGCATTCATTTGTACTCTGTAGAGCGCTCCCAAGTAAGAGAAAAATCCCATTGGTTCTAATGCGAGCAGGATAAAGCCAATTTTTGTCCTTGGGGTGATATAGTACCATAGCAAGCAGGACGTTTTGGCTTGTGCTCAGGATTTCAAGGCAGTTTTTATAATATGCTGCTATTGTTTGTGGCATGCAGGCTCTATATGCCCATGGCCTAGAGGTACTTCCAAGAATACAGACTGCTGGGTCACCGTGGTGGTACAAGGTAGTGTTGGTTTTAGGAGGAATGTGCTTACAAGCATGGGCATTTACTGTGCATAGAGAGATTTCTGGCTTGTTTAATGATACAACTTGTCATTTCTGCCTAATGGGCCTTATGTGTGCCTAATGGTTACATTAAAATGTGCAAGCACAGCTCCTTACCAATATTATGTCAAGAATAATTTAATTACTACAAATGATTCATCTGGGTATGCATAAACATAGTTGTTGATTTAAATGTTTTCCCCCCACCTCTCCCTTGATATAACAAACCATATTTATGTGTTGAACCTGCCTGAAGGCCTTCCTCATTATCAGTCAAACTTATTTCAAAATGAAGTTGACACAAGAAAACTTCAGAGGTGCTACTTTGGGTGCCATTCTGAGTTGGGCGTAACAGAAATACTTTCTCTTGTTATTCCTGTCTAACGCAGAAAAGCATAGAGCCTGATTCTGATGTCACTTATCCTGGCATAAATCAAGAGCAGCTCCAATGAAATTAGTGATGTAATGGAAGTTAGATCGGAGTACTTCTCTGTAGCAATGGGGGTGGGGGGTGAAGTTCATGAACAGAACAATAACAGGAAGTGAAAAAGTTGACACTTATTTTTAGACTTGTTCCCCTGAACACTTATGCACATGTGTAACTTTATTCACATGAGTAGTCCGACTGAGTTTAATAGGGCTACTCCTGTAAGAAGAGTTACTCCTACATAAGTATTTGTAAGATCAGGCCCTAGTTTGCATAATATTTTATTTCTCTTTTTTCAGTTCTCTTGTATTTCTTTGTCTGCTACTATTTTTTCTTAATTCCATTTGCATTTCTCCTTTCTAGCAAAGTGCTCAGTTTCCTATGTTTGGCTTTATGTGCCGGAAAAAAAGTCTTCTTGGGGGGGAGGACATAATTCAAAACCTGTTAAAGGAAATGTTATTAGCAAGAAGATTTAGTCTGTATTTTAGGATAACGGTTTTGAATTAATGGGGGAAACTGAAACTAAAAGGAAACGGAATAATCTATTTTCTTTTTCCAAGCCAAAATGCAATAAAGATAACATCATATTTAGTAAAAACTAAATTTCATATGTAAAATGTCTCCAGTATAATGATCTAAGGCAGTGTTTCCCAAACTTGTTCTGCCACTTGTTCAGGGAAAGCCCCTGGCGGGCCGGGCCGGTTTGTTTACCTGCTGCATCCACAGGTTCGGCCGATCGCGGCTCCCACTGGCTGGGCTTCGCCGCTCCAGGCCAATGGGGGCTCCGGGAAGCGGCAGCTGGTACGTCCCTCGGCCCGCACCGCTTCCCGCATAAACACCCCAGGGTGGTTTGCAGTGAGAAGTGGAGAAAAAGGAGAAGGGAATCCAGACAGAATGGGCACGGAGTAATCATATAATCTGGATCAGACTCTGAATGAGTGCAGATCATCAGCATAGTTCCACTGACTTCAGTGAGATTATGCATGTGCTCAAGGTTATGCTCATTCTTAACTAACTTGTTGAACTGGGGCCTCAGTGACTCTACAGCCTTCTACCGCCTCATAGTTAAAAGAGTTTTCTTTTAGCTCACATAGCAGAGGCCTGTCCTTTCGGTGCTGAAAGTCCTGGATATGATCCTCCCTCACATGCATGATGATCGTGTGTGTGGTTTGCTACAGGTGCATGGTCAGGGAGCTGCATGGAACCTTGTAAGCTATGCTGCCAGGACTGCAAAGAGGACTGCCAACACAATGCGTGCATCTGTGGGTCCTGATGCTGAATCTCACATAGGTCTTTGGACTCGGTCTTTGTTCCAATTTGAACTTTGAAATGAGGAATTTGCCTTCCTACCTTAGGTGACCACGGCTGAGAAATAAGTCTTCAGTCATATTAAAACGAATTTAATTAATACATATGAGTAAAATTCTAAGCAGATAACTACAGATATTATGATTTGAAAACAATCAAGTTCTGTGTCTCCCCTGTAACTGCTTTTAGGGCCTGATCTGAACACTCTGAAGTCAATGTCAGTCTTTTTGTTGGCTTTGGATCAGGTCCTTGATCACACTAACTTGGCCACTTTGATCCTCCCAACCTTCCTGGGCACATATTGAGTCCATACCCACATCCTCCCCAGAGCACCCAGACAAACTGAATTAGGCCCTAATCCTGCAAACTCATATATATGGGTAGATGGATCTCTGTACCTACATGAAGCCTCATTGACTTCCGCGTCTCTTCATTCTTGAAATGTGCCTTATTACTAGCTCCAAATCAACATCACAACACAAACCTTCCTACTCAAGCTGTTTAAGGTATAGGAAAATACTCAATTCCCCCCCCTCCCACTCAATTTTATTAATAGATGCACTGATTTGCTTATAATTTTGTACCAAAAAAAAAAAAAAGTTTGAGATGAAGCCTCAACTAACTTATTCTTCATGAGAAAAGGCCTTTTAATATGGAGATGCTTTAATTCTGTAGCCTTTTTGTATTTTCTGAGTGTATTAAATATATTTACTGTCTTCTGTATGTTAGGAACCATTCACCTAATTAGAGCAGGATGTTTATTTGAAAAGCCAAAAAAAAAAAAAATCTAATTAGCATATATTAACATAACACTGCATTTATGACATCTTAATGGCATCAGTAGGATTTATGAATAAAATATAACCCGGGCATTTACATTCTTCAGTGTTCTGTTGCTGGCTGTAGAGTTGTGTATTGCGGTGTGTGTGGGCTGGTAAACACCCACATAGTAAATTATCAATAGTCCAGCTCAGAGGCCCTTTGTACAGATTCTTGTCTTTGACTGATCCACAAGTATCCTATTATGCTTTGTTCCTTGTGAAATATTACATAATTTTTTGCATGAATGGGTCAAAAGAAGGGATATACACAAGGGCTAAAGGGCATTTACGCACATAACTGCTTTCAGCTATGAAGTCAAGAGAGGCTTTCTAATATTCAAATTTCTGTTCTCACTAGTTCCAGCAGTATATGAATATTACCATATGCCCAGTACTGGCCCATGTACTGTACACAATACAGGATGATGCCACCCATTGTGTAGGGTTTTCAAATTAAGGAAGGCAATTGTGCATAACATTTTGAAGACTCTCCAAGTGCTATCTGGGCCTGATATCCACGGCCTTCCTCCATTTAACTTTGTGCAGAATTAGTGCAAGATGCTGCCAAAAGGATTCTACCTGTGCAAAGTGAGTGGCAAATTCAAGGCAGTGGAGAATCAGGTCCAGGGAACTCCACATGTTGATCAGACATACTACCTTTTCACAAAGGAACTGGGCTGTATTCTGTGCAACTAACTTTGCCATGTGCCATGTAGTTTTTAGTGGATTTAGGCAAGTAGGTCTGACACACATGTAGACTAAGTGCCAGTGTTCAGTGTTGGATACACAAACAGTCCACTTGCTACCACTTTATAGCACCGTTAGTGTGAACAAAATAGCAACAGACAGATGCATGTCCCCATGAATAACTGGCTTCACCAGTAAAAGATTAGAATTGATCTGTCATGTTTCATCAACAACAGTCACCAATCAGATATCTCCATGCATCACTGAGACCAACAAATTAGTTTCAGTCAATCCGGGCTTTGGCATGGTCTTGTGCAGTCTCTACCTGCACCGTCCAAACTAATGCAGGTTAGATTCTGCAAACAGCTTCACTGACATCAGAAGGACTACTCACGAAATAAGGTGCTATTCAGCATGAGGAAAATTGCACAGTTTGGCCCTGGAGGATTGGAACGGTGAAAAGAAAAGCTGTGAAGCACACATAATAGCATATGACAGCTTGATTCCGCACCCTACACTAAGTAGGGCTTACTAACACAAGCTGTAAGTGCTACTCATTGTGAATAAAGGGCAGCTACATTAAGTTCCGAATGAAGTAACTAGGGGTGTCTTAGAAGTGACGAGCATCTTGTTTATTTTTTCTGTACATCTTATATTCCCTTAAATGGTTCAGTAGAAAACTTTTACACATTTCAATGTCACTTGATCTCTGTTTCTGCCCATTTTTAAAAAAAGAACCTGACTGTTTAAATGGTATCTTGCAAGGGCTGTCCATCAATTTTTAAAAAATAATTCATTCCTCTCATGTGCTCATGGTCTTTTTAAATATACAGCAGCAGACTTTCCTGGTGATAGTTCTTTTGGTTTATGCTACAACATACTTTCATTTTTTTTCTTTTTCTCACAGCTGTCAGAGCAGGTGTGGTATTCTGCAAAAAAGATGATCAAGTGAAAGCAGAAAGGAGAACCTTGTCCCCTTCTCTGAGTGTGTGTGGGACGCCAAAAAAGCAGTAGAACTGGTAAGGTTCGGCTGCACAGGAGACTACAACATGGGGAACCCAAAGAGGGGGTTTGCAGACCCTGCATGCCAGCCAGATATATGGCTCCATCCATGCGGTCATCTGCCAGAACTGGGTGTGGATACCTCAGATAAATGCATCCCTTCAAACACTCTCTCTCATCAGCCCTCCATTTGATTGATGAGTAAGAACTGGCCCTCAATCTCATTTAAACAAACAAACAGGAAGGGCACATGAGACACACTACTTTTCGTAATAGTAACAGATAACATTTCAATGGTGCTTTTTGGTCATTCGACTCAACACACACAATAATCGGGTACCATTAAACATCTTTATCTCCATTCTACAGATGGGGAAACTGGGGCAAAGTGATTTGTAGTGTTTTGGCCAAGTCACACACCGAGACAGTGGTGACAGAGCCAGAACTGGAACCCAGCTTTCCTACCTCCCACACCTGTGTCCTATTTACTGGAGCACACTCCCAATGCAGATGAATACACCTATAGTTTAAGCTTGTGTGTGCCCATGAGCAGACTTGGAATGCAGATGCATTGGAGTACAACAGCTTTTGCTATACACTACAGAGGGCTTTGCAAGATTAAGTTCATAATGGAAGGCACGATCCTCGGCTTTATAGTGCAGTAATGATCATTGCTATTAGTTGTGATGATTAGATTTCTTTTTTTTAAAAGGAACAGTTTTTTCCAGATGTTGACATACAGTACTTTCCACAGTACAGTTTAGACCAAGTATTTTATGTAAATAAAATAAAAAGTAACACAATTCACTAAGGACCAGATTCAAAACTCAATGAAATCAGTGGAAAGTCTCCTATTAACTGGAATGGGCTTGGGATCACATATAAATGACAAACTACACTGTCAACATTTGCTATGTGATCTTGTATCACACACCATTGCTCCGTCACATTTATTAGTGTTCTTTTTGCTTTTGATGACCCATTTCCTGTACTTCTAAATTTCACCAATAATACAGAAGTGTTCCTCTCAGGATGTTGGTTAGACCAGTGGTTCTCAACCTTTCCAGACTACAGTACCCCTTTCAGGAGTGTTATTTGTTTCACCTCATTTTAAAACTACTTGCTTACAAAATCAGACACAAAAATACAAAAAAGTGTCACAGCACACTATTAGTGAAAAATTGCTTACGTTCTCATTTTTTACCATATCATTATGAAATAAATCAATTGGAATATAAATATTGTACTTACATTTCAGTGTATCATCTATAGAGCAGTATAAACAAGTCATTGTGTCTATGAAATTTTAGTTTGTACTGACTTTGCTAATGCTTTTTATGTAGCCTGTTGTAAAACTAGGCCAATAGCTACATGAGTTGATGTACCCCCTGGAAGATGTGTGAGTAACCCGAGGGGACACGTACCCCTGATTGAGAACCACTGGGCTACACCACTCTAGAATGTGTGAGATTAGTCTTTTCTTGCCAGATAATACTTTTGTAATGAGATTTAGATCAGTGTCTTGTGATACTATAATGTTGCGTCCAACAAGATCTTCCCTTGCTCTAGCTGGTGTTTCCATAATTATTTCCAGTGCTGTTGCTTTGTAAGAGCAACATATTGGTGCAGCTATTATGAAAAACAAATGCAATGTTTCACAGTAATTCCTAATTATATCTCATTTACTGATTTTTATAGTAAATCCAGAAAGCATGATTCAGAATTCTGAAGTCAAACTCCGTTTGTAAGACAAATTATAATATGTACATGTGTATGTACACACACAATCTTAATACAATATATTCATTAGTAACCAAATTATCCAGAGGTGACTACTAATTCTGGAGCCCCATCTTGAGGTATGCTGGGCCTAATTTGCAGAAGTGCTTAGCAGCAGTTGTAGTCAATGATAGCTATTAATGCTCAGCACCTCTAAAAATCAGGCCTTATTTATTTCAAATTGGACATCCATAATTAGTGGTCACTTTAAAAAAAACCCACCTGGCTTAGGTTTATATACATTAAACTGAGGCAAAGATATGTTAAAGCCCTGATTTTAAAATTAAACAGGATTAGAATCAGAAGTTAATGAGTAACATTTTTCTGGTTGGACCATAACCCCTGCCATCCCCTACAGGGGGCACTTGCTTAACATAGAGGTCCATATTCACCTCATGGTATGTATACTCTTCCATTACCATTAAAAGCCCCAGTCTTGCCAAAGCTTCAGCACCTCTGTAACTTTGTTCACATGATTTCAACAAGATTACTCACACGTGTAAAGTAACAAGTACTTAGGTGGTTTGCAGCATCAGGACCAAAGTAAGTAAAAATACGAGGTACAAACAAATGCAGTGGAGAGTTTGCAAGTCTGTTAGAATAATGAATAAATCATAATAAAATGTGGAACACAAATTAAGACCTTTGAATGAAAGATACAATAGAAGTATTTTTATTAATTAAACATACATTGTGCACCTGTAAGGATATTTCAGGACCACAGCTTACTTTACGAACCACGCAAAGCAGACAAACACTGCTTGCTGTAGCAGACAAAAACGGCTACTCACTACGCTTTCAAATCCAAGGAACAGGTTTATTTTCAACACAGGTACAGAATACCACACCGGCGTGATCAACTGAAGTGTAACAGACCAATGATTTGGCTACAGGTAGCACAAACAAAGGATGTGTACAAACTAGGGCAAAGCACCTCTCTGTCAGAGAATAGCTTGAAACAGGACTATTCCTAATACTTATATCTTTTTTAAAATCTAAAAGACCTTTTTGCCGTTTCTGTACACAACGAGCAAGACACAGGTACCATGCTCAGGGTACTGGACTTATGCCACAAGTAATTTACAGTGGCAAACTGCAGCATCTAATCCATCCTGGGTCCTGGAGAAGATGCTGAAAGGAATGCAGCTCCCAGTATGCTACTGATGGCTCAAGAAAGTACAAAAGATAATCTGTATGAATATCATATGGTGCTTCCCTGAGCTTATCTGGCGACCTGTGTGCTTCTGAGAAAGTGGTAACAGCTGCGTTGGGTAGCACTGATAGGAATGAGGAGCTGATTCAAATCTCCTCAGTAGCACAGTACCTGAAGGAGCTAGGCTCTGCCAGTGGAAACAGCCTGACATCTTCACACACAACTTTCAAATACACTATCAACTTTGAAAGACAATAAATAAGTACATTACAGGAGTTCCAGATTATGTTGGGACAATTTTTGCTCTTTCTAATCAGCAGCAAGCCAGTTTATAATTCATTTACAGATCAGAGGCAAGAGTAAGAAAAATGAGCTCTTGTTCTTTCTCTCCAGCCTCTCCACCCACTCCAGCATTTGTGACTTCCAATCTGTGAAGTTTGCAACATATTTAGTAAATACACTGATGCAAATTCATCCTTGCTGTAACTTCATTGACCCACTGTTCTGGGACATATGTGACCCATCCAATCTAACTGTGGCCCAGTTCTAAAAACATTTATGTAGGTGCACTGACTTCAATGGCACTACTTATGTACATTAAATTACACAAGTGTTTGCAGGGGTAGAGCCTGAATTTCCATACAGAGAGGTCTATTTTAGGCATCTGCAAAGCACTTGTGATTATAGTATGTAGGTGCTTGC
Organism: Chelonia mydas; assembly: GCF_015237465.2. Classification (NCBI taxonomy): domain Eukaryota; kingdom Metazoa; phylum Chordata; order Testudines; family Cheloniidae; genus Chelonia; species Chelonia mydas. Next base: position 9,715,643 of record NC_051257.2, read on the forward strand.
CTGGGAACAACCACCAAAATATCACATCTTGTTTGCCGTTTGCTCTTGATCAGAGAATTACACTAGGGAGGTTAGGTCCAAACTGGATTTTCCCCCTTTAATAATATTTCTTTCATGCAATCTGCAAAAAGTGTTGGCATCATGGAATGGCAAAGGGTGTTTTAACAAGATCACGCTGCACCATTTTTGTGGGTTTTGTTTGTTCATTTTTAACTCCTTGCAGGTAATCCAGGAGTGATCTATGTGTGCTAAACTCAAATTGGTGCACACGCTGTTTGCCCTGTTGGTGGCTTCTATGCCTTAGATTCCTGCATTTCTCCTGAGGATGGTGTTTGCCTGCTTCCCTATTTAGCATCCCAGTGCAAGATACTTAGGGGTGAAGCTCTGTATTCTGAACCACATTCATGGCTCCCACTGACTTCAATGAGAGATTTGAGCAGGCATCAAAAGACACAGTTTGGACCTCAGTTCTAATCTGCTGTGTTTCCTCCTCCCCGCCCAAAATGCAAACAACACCTGATCTTAAATCTTCTCTCTTTTGATGTACAATAATGAGGTTTGCTCATTAGTGGATCATGACACTAAGAAAAATTCCACCAAATGTTGGTGGAATGTTTGCAAAACCGGACAATACTCTACATACATATTTTCGCTGTCAACGTTTGTAAAATGTAATTGACATACCTAGTTTTACCAAAAATTCTTCACGTCTTCTACCAGTGTGTCAAACAAGATGCTAAAGGTATTTACAGCCTATTCTTATCAGAATTCGGCTAATATAACTATTTTGAAGCTTTCAAGAAAGTACATACCACAAAGTCTTCCTGGTTCTGTGATGGGATTACACATGAAGTAATTTTAGCTTCTTCTGTACTATTATAAAAACAGCACAATGATTTGGCTGTTGCCTTTTTAGCATAGGGACAGAAGTTTGAATAATAAGAGAAAGCGCCTGTCTCCACAGGGAATTTGACCGGCAGTATAATTATACCACTATAGTTCTGCCGGTCAATTTCCCTATGTAGATAAGCTCCCAGTGTCAGCTGGGGAGGAGTAAGCAGGGCTGTCAACTTGCTCACACTTGAGGGTGACACCTGCAAATTCACTCTGTCAGTCATTCTTCCTCTGACACTGAATTGCTACCCTGCCTGTCTAATTAAAATATATTTTAAAAAACTCTCTCTCACCATTTAGTAAATTTTTATGCATTTCCCATAACAATACTTGGGTTAGAATCTAAGGACAATGAATTATAGAAAATTAAAGCAGCCTCTCAGATTTGAGCAGTATTTTCAAATTTACTCATGCATATATGGAATGTGTCCTTATTTTGTGTCTGCCTCTTTTGGCTCATACACGTTGCATTTCCTTATACGATTTGGGAGAATCATTTTGAATTATTGGACTTTACTCACTACAGAAACCACCACCTTAAAAATAAATCAAGCAAGGATGCGATGTACAAAAATATACTTGGCTTATTTATTTTGGAGAGTGACCTTTATTTTAACTTTGGATAGGAGTGCTGAGTATGCTAGTAAATATTCAGTAGCAGAAGTATTAAAATCTTCGTAATATAAGATTTCACAACAGTGTCTGTTACTAAACCCAGGTCTGCACTTCAGACATATATCAGTCTACCTAAATCGCTCAGGGGTGTTAAAAATCCACATCCCCTGAGCGACATAGTTATACCGACCTAACGCCCTGTGTAGACAGCACTGCGTGAGCAGGAGAGCTGCTTCTACAGACACAGCTACGGCCTCCCGGGGAAGTGGATCAACTCTGTTGAGAAGTGAGAGAAGACGACCCTTGTTTTGGAGGCAGCCGGGGGTCGCTGGGGGTTTTAGAAACCAGGTTCTCTATTAGCCATACCTGGCTCCGCTTCCGAGCTGGGTCAGGACACCCAGGTCCAAGAGATCAGATTATCTCTGCCACTGCAGGGACCTCCCCCCCCCCCTCTCCCTTTGGTTCGAGTCAGTTTCACTTGCTGGTTTTCACACCCCAGCAGGTTACTGCCCCTCAAGCAGGGAACCATTTAAAACCAACCCCCCCCTTTAAACCACAACAACCCCACAAACGTATTTCTAGCGGTTGGGCTGGACCAACGGTTCTTTTTTGGCAGTTTATTTTGTTGGGGGGGGGGGGTCAGAGGGGGTTTAAGGCTCCCCTGGCCTAGATCCTTGATTCCACAGGTTGGGGCGGGGCGGATAAAGCCCGATGCTGCCCTAAGGCGACGCACTCACGCCGGCCACCCTCAGGCAAGGAGGGCCACGCTGCGGGCGGCCTGCCAAGCAGCCAGCGGCGGGGCTGACAGGCCAGCGTGAGGGGGGCTTGGGGCAACACGGAGCCCTGCGTCTGCGGCCTGCCCGCGCCTTCGTGCCCCCACCCCCGCGCAGCCTGGCAAGCCGCGGCTACCACCAGCCCTCGGTCATCTCAGGCTTCCGGAAGTTCCTTCCCCCTTAGGCCCTTCCCTCCACGCCGCCCCAGCTCCGAAACCGACCCTGCTTGCTCCTCTTCTCTTGCCAGTAGCGTCCTTACCTCACCCCGCCCGCCCGCTCCTCTCGGATTGGCTGCTTCTCCTGCTCATCGCGTCCATCCCTGCCTCTGACTGGTCGTCTGGCCTCCGCGGAAGGTGGTACAAGCCGCTTCCTGGTCCGTCACAGGGAACCTCCCCGTTACGATTTGAAGAACGACGGCTCCATCAGCATCCATCACTCGCGAGAAGGGCTGTCAATCACCATGAGTTCCCGCCTTCAAGCTCTATTGGCCCGGTGACCTTTTTAGGGGTGGGTTTTAGCTGTGGGGAGAGCCGGTTGGTCAGTTGGGAGAAACAGAGCTATGTGATTGGCCAGTAAGGTGAAAAAGGTGCGGCTATTCGAGGTGAGGGTTGTGTGAGGTGAGGGAATCTCGCGGGGTCTCGCCGGCTCTGGGCGGGAAGGCGCGTGGTGATTGGATAGCAGGGCCAGGCAGGCGGGACTGAGTCTCGGAGACTCCGCAGCCGCCGAAGCCTACGGGCTGGCTGAGCTCCGCTCTGCACGGTGATTGGCTAGGGGCGGCTCTCGCGGAGCCTGGTGGGCCGGGTCCGATTGGCTGCGGGCGGGTGTCGGGCACGCGCCCCGCATGGGTGGTGGGGAGGGGAGGCCGGGTGCGCGTGCCCGCCGCTCGCTCGCTGTGCGCTCCGCTCAGGGGCTCCGTGAGGAGGTGAGTCTCGGCGGCAGGAGCGGCGGCGGCGGCGGCGGGTCGGGCGGCTGAGGAGGAGGAGGAGGCAGCTGCCGGGGGGCGGAGCGGCGCCTTGCGGCGGGGGCCTGAGACCCCCCCCTCCTTCCCGCACACACTCTGCGGGAGACCCTCTCCCCTCCCCCCATCCCGGCTCCTGCTCCTTCCCCTCCCTGCCTGAGGGGGGGGCTGCAGCCTCCGGGCTCCCCCCCACCCACTGCCCCCACCCCCCCCGCACTGGGTCAGGCTGTCAGGGCCGCGGGGAGGCAGCCACAGAGGGGGCTGGGGCTCCTGCCGCCCCTCTCCCTCCTCCCCCCCTCGTTTTCTCTTCCCCCCTTTATTCTCCTCTCATTCCCTTCCCCGCTCCTTCATTTGTCACTTTCCCTCTCCCTTCTCCCATCCCTCCTTCTGTCTCACATCTTGATCCCCCCCCCCCATTTATTTTATCTCCGTTTTTTCCTCCCCCTTCTGATTCTCATCCCTTCTCTGGCTGCTCTGTGCGTGTGCACAGCGCGCTTCTCTGTCTTTCCAGGGAAAGTTGCGAGCCTCCCAAGTTTTTAGTCTATTTCGGGGTGGGGGTATAAAAGAGGGGAGTGATGTAGACGCCTGGGGGAATCTCTTGGAAGGTTTTGACGTAGAGGATGTGGGAATGGAAGGGGTAGGCTTGTCAATACTCTCAAACTATTCCAGGGGGGTGACTTCAAATCCTTTTTCTGGGGGGGAGGGGGAGTGATCATTTTATTTCGAAAGACTGGCGCAAAAAGCCCCAACAACCCAAGGATGGAGTTTTAGTAGCCAACCACGGCAGAACTCTTGGGGGGGGAAAGGGGGGTTTGGGGCGCACAGGCTCACGTGTACGTGAAAAGATTCGTCAGATTGTTTGGCTTGATGGAGATGTGAAGCTAGTTGAGCTCAATGCTTTTAAAGGTGGGCCGTGTATGATGAAACCTGACTTCTTTTAAAGTGTAGCAAATTTCATTTTTTATGGCCAAATGACAGCTTGACCCAGTTGTTATCCAGTCAAAGGGCATTTTTTTGAATGTCTCTTTGTGGCACAACAGCCAACGCAAAAATGATGGCGGCTTACAATGGCGGTACGTCTGCAGCTGCAGCAGGTCACCACCACCACCATCATCACCACCTTCCTCACCTCCCCCCTCCTCACCTCCATCACCACCACCACCCTCAACATCACTTACATCCAGGCTCTGCGGCTGCAGTACATCCCGTACAGCAGCATGCCTCTTCAGCAGCTGCGGCTGCGGCAGCTGCGGCCGCAGCTGCGGCAATGTTAAACCCAGGGCAGCAACAGCCATATTTCCCATCACCGGCACCGGGTCAGGCCCCTGGACCAGCTGCAGCGGCCCCTGCTCAGGTACAGGCTGCAGCAGCTGCTGCAGTTAAAGCGCACCACCATCAGCACTCACATCATCCACAACAGCAACTGGATATTGAGCCGGACAGACCTATTGGATATGGAGCCTTTGGTGTTGTCTGGTGAGTACAGAAAATAAACTCAGCTAATTTTTCCTTTTCATTATTTGCCAAATCATAACTCATTTTTGTCATTTGGGCCTGAATACAAGAAAGCTACTTACTTACAAATTGCTTTTAGTGATTCATATCTATTGTAGAAAGTTGGTTTCACTTGTTTTTGTGGGGCAACAACCTCATACCATTAGGCCATGCTGTAAGCCAAGTCAGTTTTTGGATGACACCATTATTTTGAGACAAATGCAACATATTTATACATATCTTAAGAATGAAATGGCATTTGTTTTCCTTAGAGGTGAACTGCACAGCTTTAAAATAAAATATTAATTTTAGATAACAATTGAGTAATAGAATATACTTTTAGACTTAAGAGTTTCAAATGGGAAATGTGAAAATTAATACTTTTTTTAGACACCTGCCAAGATTTTAGTTGAGCAGGCTACATTTGCTCTACGGTAACACGTTACAGACCACCTAAGACAGTGATCCCTGTACTTTGCACTTTCATCATAAATGGGTATTTCTAGCTTACCTCTGAATGTCCTGTCTTCTCCCCAGCCACTTATTTCAGTAGATCTTATTTTTGGAACGTAATCTCTTAAAATAGAATTTGTGACCACTCAAACTTTAACCTATTTAATTCCCTTTAGCCCTTCTTTCCAGGGTCACGGAAAGAAAACCAGCATTTATTTTTCATTTTTATATGATGTTGATTTTAAATCAACAAATTTACCACTGACTGGAAGATGTTAGAAACACGAAGTATGTCTGGGTTTTGGTTTTTGACAGAGCAGGCATATTGCAGCACACTTCCTGTATCACAGATATGAAGTCACAAGCATATTATAAATGTGGCATGACCCCATGAAACTTCTTACTGAATTTGTTTAACATAACTTCTTGGTGTCATTTAAGGGACATCTGCCTTAGCAGCTTTCCTATAATTTCATTTTACTTAAATAAAAGTACTGTATCCTTTAAAGCTGTGATTGTCTTTGTATGCTGGTACGTACTGCAGCTCCAGAGTGTTTTACAGTAGAAGTCTTTGAAAAACAAGACTTTATTCTTTTTAAAAGATAGGTGATTGAACTATCCAGACAAATGTATTCATTACAAAACCATCTTTTTAAGAAGACAAAACATGTGGCTTAAACTAGATAAGCCTTTAGGGGCTGAGTTAATATTATAACCTGCATTTTTACTGTTTAAGAGGAAACTTTGAATTTCTAGATCTCCAAACTGTAAATGAATGAAATACTAATTTTTCAAAGTCAAAAACTGACGCATGTTTATAAAGAGCCTGAATTGCTGTATCCCTAGGAAAGGTGCTTTTGCCACTATTCAGTGTAACATGATTTAAGTTTAAGATGATAAAAACTAGAAAGAAGCCCACTGTAAAGATATATCCAAATATTATTTCCACCTGTCCCTGATTTTTATTACTTGAGATATATCTATCTCTGTATTTTGGAATATAGTTTACTGTAGGCTGTGTTAATTTTGGCTACTATGGAAGATCATTTGGTGCAAACATTTTGCTACTGTATGCATTTCCTTAGGTGTCTGTTTTGTCTGTTCTGTTTGCAAACTGCAAAAAGAGACTCGCTTTTGTTGTTAGTACTTTGTAAATATTTCTTTTTTTTAAATAAAAAGGTGCACAATAAATAGTAAAGTATGTCAGCATTAATGGTGACAGCAAGAAAAAGGAAAATGTTGTTGAAATAGCAGTTGACTGTGACTACAGTAGAATGATGGCCAAATGTTTCACTGGTATTAATTTAGCCCTGATCCTCCAATTGGATCCATGCAGATGGAAGGGTCTCCCAGTGTGGCTTCAGTTGCAGAATTGTGATCTCCGTATTTACTTCAAGATAAACTGTGGAATTTTTAATTAAAAATGGTTAAGATCACCATAGTGTGGTGCACAGGATTATCCAGCATAGAATTTAGTATATTCCTATGCACTGAGCAATTAGTTATGTTTAAATTATGTATTTGCAAATTAGTTTCTGTTTTGCACATACTAAATCTGATGAAGAGAGCTGTAGCTCACGAAAGCTTATGCTCAAATAAATGTGTTAGTCTCTAAGGTGCCACGAGTACTCCTTTTCTTTTTGAGATAATTCAGTGGTCCTTGCTCTGCTTTTGGCATTTGATGTTATTGTCTCTTCCAGGTGAAATGCATCCAGAATTTAAGATTTAGCATGTAAGCAAATTGTGTTTTAAAATATAAGAATGCATTTATAATTTAAGTTTGTTTATATGAAATCACCTAAGTTTATTTAGATATGAAAAATGTAAGTTTGGTACCTGTGTGACCTGAGAGCTGTAATGAAACCTAAACTAATTTTATATAATGAATCTCTCTCTTCCTAAACACATCATGGCACTAATTAATTGATGAAAAAAGTAATGCATATGATTTTGAAGGAAATTGGTATTACTTATGCATGTAGATGAGATTTGTAGAAGTAATCCTGCGATTTACCATTCAGATTTATCACTGAATAGTTAGTCAACTGGGACTTGATTTATCTTGGTGCTGAATGTAGCCAGTGAAATAAGTTATCAGCAATGGACAGTTTTGTAAAGGTATTGAATTTCCTGTTAGCTGACTGGTAAAGATTTTGTTTTGACAATTGAATTAATGTTTGTAATTAACAGTGCCTGTTAGGTTTTGTTTACATCCAAAGGTTTTAGTTTATTTGGCTGGTATGCTGATGTTTTGGTGCAGTCAGTGTGCTGTTGTACTTCACCACTCATGAGTTGTCAAAGCATCATGCTTCAGTGTTTTCCATCCTATCTCATTCAGACTTGTTCTGCTACTGTTGTTCGTATACACAGATTATATCCTTGTTTATGTGGGCACCACTGCAGCATAATTTGAGTGTCCTTGACAAATGTCATCTCCCTCAACTACAGGTAGATTCTGAAATAAGCTTAACTTAGCTGGTTTAGCTGTAAAGAATCTCCAACAGACTGAATAGCCATAAGTAAATCACTTTACAGTTCAGGGTCCAGTACATTTTAGCAAAGAATAAACAGGTACCTGCAGTAACTTGACCAAAGACTGGTACTTACGAAAGGTTGGTGAAAGTGAAAAAAAGTTGTTAAAGCAGTGAACCATTTAAAAGTGCCTTAGCGAGGGACATCTAAAATTTATTTAACTGAGGTCTATGTTGTCAACTTGCCAACAGTCCAAGGACTACAACTTAACTTGCTTAAAACAGAGCAGTTTGTAGATGTCCTTGTCTTTAAAGGATCAGTGTCAGCTCAAACTTAAATATGTTAAAAATTCTGTCTTATAAATCTTTATCCTTAGTGAAAGTTGTGTGTATTCCTTATTTCAATCCTAAATATGTTTTTGCAAGACTCCTGTACATCCTTAGAATGTGCACATGCACAAGGAGCTGTCCTCCACAGGAGTGCTTCTGTGTTGCTAGGGAGACCTGCTGCCAGCTGGTGGGATTCCCCTACAAAGAAAGGGGCTGTGGCTCAGGGGCTTGGTATCAGAGAAGAAGAGAAAACGCTAGTGCCTGTAAAGCTTCCCCAGGATGGATGTAGAGAAGCTGAAGCAGCCACTGCAGAGCACACCACTACACCCTGGGCCAATGATGAGGGGTAGATGCTGCCAGGGAGCCCCTTAGGAGAACAAATGAGTAATTACTTGTGCTGTTCGTGGGAGTTGGATCTGGTTTTGCTGCCAACGTGCTCCCACAATAGGAGGTGGAGACACAAAGGGATTGGGAACACTTGATGGTGGTCAGAAGACACTATATATGCTTATAGCTCCAGTAGTATCTGGAACACCCCTCCCAAAAGGGTGAGGAACCAACCAGTGCTGGAGAAGATCTGTTATGAAACCTTAAGTGATTTTGACAGTTTGCTTGCATATGTGGGGAACAGGGGTTTGTGTGTGGGAGGGAGAATAGTGTTTTAGAAGGTGCTTACTACAGCCACTAATGTTAATACCTAGATCTTAAATAGTGCTTTTCATCTGTAGATCCCAAAGCACTTTTCAAAGGAAGGAGGTCAGTGTCATTATCCCCATTTTACAGATGGGGAACTGAGGCATGGGGCTTTGAAGAGATTGGCCTAAAGTGACTGAGCAGGCCAGTGGTGGAGTTGGGAACTAAATTGAGGTCTCCTTAAATCTCCAGTCCAATGTCCTATCCATAAGAATACAGCATCCTTACTTGGGGTCCATTTCCTAAGGTGTGTGGGAGAAATCCATTTAGTTTCTTAAAAGGTGATGGTAAGGGATTGCTGTTGGAGGGAAGTCCAAACTTAAAGTGGTGTAAATGTAATGCACAGAAAACGTGCAAACTCTAAAAAGCTTAAAAACTTTGTAGGTTAATTTACTAGCATTCACATTTTAAGTACATAGCTTTGAATAGTGGCAACTATGACTTTGTATTCTTGTGTAGTTCATGGAAGAGGATGTATATGGCTTCCAGCTCATTGCATAACATAATGTCCTCTCACTGGTGCATCTGAATGCCGGCGCTAGGATGTCAGCATATATTTCTATACAAATTATGTGTATACAAATAAGCTATAAAACTGAAGACCAGTCCAATTTTGAAGCCTCAAAGTGAAATGAGTTTTAAAGTGTTCATTTGCTTCAAGTTGAAAAACAAAATCATAAAGCTTAACCCTCTCCCTTATGGCTTACCAAGTGGTCTGGTTGCTCATATAAAGATGGGACTGTAGCTTGAAACTGTATTAAAGATAAGGACAGTCAGGAGATGCGGTTGGTCACTGGCCTGTACTTAGATCTGAAATGGTTAAAGCAAATACTAAGTAACTACTGAGAACATGATTATATGTAATTGATATTGTTTTAAGTGGATAAAATGTGGGCCTGAAATTTGTGTTTCAAAGTGAGGTACATCATTGATATTAAATGCTCCAGCCATGAAGATGTTTCTAAAATCAACTGATAAAATCAACTTTTAATATTTTTGTGAAAGCGTTTTGTGTGCTGAGCAAGAGTACAGTACATATGATTTGTTTAGGAAAAAATATGTTGGATAGGATAGTAGAACAAACAATTGAGGCTGTAAGTTCAGAATCCTGTAAACAAGTATAGGATAAACTCTCCTTTTGTGTCCAGATGCTGATGGGAACCAGGATGCTGTTTTGCATTGGGTGTTAATGCAAATCCAAGCTATAAAAGCCTAGAGCTAGTTTAGTAAAGTGTGGAAACTCAGCAGATAGTCGAGTGATTCAAAAGCTTTCATTAAACAGCTTTCAAGAGGAGTTTTGCTATGTTTGCAGACATTACCTTTTGTGGAGCCATTTTGTGTGAAGGTAATTTTCCAATGACACAGAGCTCACCTGTGAGATCCAGGAGAGACATTTGTGGTGATGGTGTTTTTTTTCCTGCTAGCAAACACTGTGTTATCCATGCAGCAAATGAATCAGGAAGTGATTCTAACAATCAGAAAAATATTCTTGTGTTGACTGACATCTGGGAAGGCAGTTACTCACTTTGTTTTCAATTACTTCATCTGCAGCTTTGCAATAATCTAGAATGATTTTTCCAATATTGGCATAAACCACTGCACCCCCCCACCCCATCTTAAAGTTTTTCCTTGGAGTTTTAAATGCTAACGAGGCTGAGTAATACTTGAACTGCAAACAGGAAATGCTAGCTCACCTAGATATAGCCAGGTATCAGTAGGAGGCTGTGGAAGTACTGATAACATATTATCCATAGAGAAGGCCACTGCCGAAATTGTTGCAACAAAACAAAACATGCTAATTGAGCAAACCTGAGAATTCCAACGAGACTATTGGAAAAAAAGTACTAATATGACTAATGGTCTGGAGTCTGTCTTTGCCAAGTAAAGTATATAACTTAATTTTCTTCTTTTTTCTGAAGAAAGATCCCCTATTCAAAATGTGCCGTAAAATATCCGTTTTGCCCAGTAAACCTCTCTTTCCTCATGATGGACTCTAGAACTCTGGTTAGGAGTGCATAAATAAAATGGAAAAAAGTGCGTGAGTGTGTGTGTGTGTAGAATTAAAAAATGTTCCTGACCAAGTGCTTGTTTACACCTGGAAAACTCAACTGCAGAAAAATGGGTATTACATTCAGCATTGCTGATAATTCTCTCTTCTAGATATCTATAAATGCCAGTTCATTCAACAAATTTATCTGGTTTGTCTAGAGCAATGCCATAATCTGAAAATTGGATCTACACGTTTCTGATAGAAAAGCATATTATCACAGTTACTGCTTCCATAGTTTGTCTTGTTGTGTGAAGATCTGTTCAGAACACCCAGAAATATGAGATACTGAGGTTGGCGTTGATGTTGTAGTACAATTTCCTGACTTATACTTTAATCTAATGTGTAGGTTTGAAATGTGACCACTAATTGTTCATTTAGGCAAAAACTCTTTAGTAGTAGCAGGCTATCTTGAATGGATTGAAGACATTGGGTGGGACCATTTCAAACTTGAAAATTACATTAGAGATTTATCTATGAAGTATTCCTGTACTTGTATCATGCTGTAATAAATTCTTTTGTTGCCTGGGACATCTAATGGAGCTAATCATCATTTCTTAACTAAGATATTATGTCAGTTTCATATCACTGGTGCTTAGAGGAAACCATGACTGAGCCTGAGGCAAAAGATGCAGTGCTGACAATGAGAACGTGACAGAGCAGTGCATATATTGTACCTAACTCTGACTACCACGCTTTAAGAATAAATGGGTATACATCCTTATATGGGTGTGCTGGTATTGCTGAAAGGAGTGCTATATTTAAATAATTCAGGGTTGTGATTTTCAGAGTTGCTTGTTGGCTGTAAAGATATACATCATGGTAGCATGATCTTCTTCTTGAAATTTTATGTTGGGTATATTGAGATGCTCCTTATGTGTCAAAATTTCACTTCCCAATATTTGTGAAAAGAGAGAACCTATTTTAACATAGATATAATCTTTCCTAGGCGTTGCTGAATTAAATCAAATGTATGTAAATGACATCTCTAAATATTTTTGTTTGTCATGAGGTGTTGTACAGGAAAAATGTTCTTTCAGCATTGGCATAGTTTCGTATTATATCCAGTTACTAGCTGTGAAGAAATTATTTGGAAGCTGGGTGACATACTAAGTAATAAAGTCTGAATTGTTGCCTTGCAAGATGGCATAAAAAACAAGGAATATGGACAATATATTTTTTTTCTCTCAAAGGTGGGTGAGACTCTTTTCAGGCAAATCAGTTTGCAGTAAGTTATGCACAGGTCATTGTTTCATGACTAACTTTATAGGCCATTTTGTTCTATTAGACCATTTGCAAGTCTTGATATTGTTTGTATCCATATGTAAATGCATGTTGGCAATACAGCACATGATAGAATCCAATATTTGTTCTTTCAGCTCAGCTCTGCAAATGTTGTAGCTGAACAGCTTGTAACTGGATTGGGAATCAAAATTAGGTTTTCACAAGATATTTATATTTCAGATGTGACTCCCTCCCCCATCCCCCGACTAATGCATTTTTTTAGCTCATAATTTGTTTTTACTTAGGAGTTTTAGGAGAGAATACACAAAAAGCAGAATTTGAGTCACTTAAATTGTCCACTTTTAGAAGAAACAAAACACATGCAGCATTTAGCAACAGACCAAGGCAGGGTGGTAAGAGTGAAGCAGAGTAACAAGCATTTGTGTGGTGCCACCAGGCTATGTTGTGGGGTATGCTAGTTGCCTAATTTCTTGGGAGAACCATGGAACTGGGGGAGAGAAGAGAGTAAGAATTAATGTGCTCTGGAACCAGGGACTGGGATGCGGGATGGGAGGAAGTTGTTGACATGTCTGATTCTGGGCTGGCTTGTGATTGTTGTATCTGGGACTCATTTAGCCTTAATCCACTTGGGTAGGATTTTTAAAAACTTAAACCTATTTACCTATGAGTCTAGGACATGAAATATGAGGTAATGTTTTGAGTTGTTTTCCATGAAAGGCAACATACATAGTATAGAATTGTTTCTTAGGCTGAATTTTTGTTGTTAAAATGAGTATCTTAAATAAAAAGAATTTTAAAATTGGAATATTTAGAAACCATTTCCGAAGGTGCTGAGAGTCAAAATTAGCTTTAAATATATGTTAACTTTTTTTCCGGGGAAATCTTGAATGTTTGCGAGGCTACGCAGAATGGTGTGTGTGTTTGTGTGTTTTTGCAGGCTCCTGTATGGAAATATAGTTTCATCTGTTTTGAATTTCCAGGACTGCTTTTGAAGTTCTGCTTATCTGGCCTAGTGTAAGATATTGAAAAGTAGCTTGCCTGTTAACTTTTTGGTTTGGATTGGACAAGACATTGCTCCCAATTTTTATGGTTGTGGTTTTGTTATCCAGGTGATGTATGTATTTGATCTTTCACTACTCAAAAGATTACAATAGAGAAGTGTCAGCTGGCAAGCCCCTTTTGTAAAGAGAGCGACAAAGTTTGTTTTTTTCCTGATTATTTCTACTTGTCGTGGGGAGGGGAATGAACCCCTTTTCTGGGTTGGTATGGAGTATGTGGGACATTGTACAAACACTTTGCATGATCCAGATTCTTCAGTTTGTTTTTATATAGGAAGATTAAAATACTTTTATTAGTTTACCTGTGGAGTAGATCTATCCTCAGACAAGCCAAATTTCAGATTACATGGTTGCCATTCGAACCCATTCCAATATTGTCAATCATCTGATAACCATTGTGTTCCCTGTACAGTACTTAGTATAGGGAGTACTGGAGTAACTTTAATTATTCGCAAATTAGAGTTGTAAAGATTATGATGGAGACCCACTGCATGAGCTTAGTTGAAATAAACTGTGCTTGTTTCAGTGTGTGACTCTGTATATGTATGACAGTCAGTGCACACTGTGCATTCAAATGTTGTGAAATTTAGTTTTCTAAATAAAAGTAGCTATTGCACATGCACCAAAGTAATAAGGTTGAGAAATTAAATGCAGTGATGTCAGAAAATCCAAAACTGTATTATTCTTAGTTGTGGTAACATCAGTATTGCGTATACTAGACACAAGTTAACAACATATGCATTAGTAGCATTCTAGGTGATGTCGTTAAAGTAGTTGTGGGAACCTAATTATGCTGGATTTCGTGACACGTTTACATTTAAATTATGAACTATAATGTTGAATAAACATGGGAATTTTAGTTACTGAATTTATAATAATCTAATTTGGGGTTTTGCAGTAATTAGAGCACTATAATAGTGTTACATGGATGTTCTTTATAGCTGCCATTTAAACAAAATGGATGACATTTTAACTTTTTTAAAGTGGTCTTTCTTGGTTTTGATATAAATGTAGTCTACCAAAACAACAAACCTACCAAACCAAAACCTAGAGTGTCACAAATGTTAAAACATGAAATCATGCTTTAAAGTACAGCTGGGCTATAGGAATTACTGGTAGCAACTATGGAGCAAATAGATACTGCAAAGTTTGTTATAAAAAATACCAACAAAAACAATGTAATACTTGAGGTGAGATGGGAAGGAAAATACTGGCAGGGAAAGATTTTACTAATCAAGACAGAAATTCCATGGACTTTTTTTTTCTGTACTCTTTGCAACCATTAATATGTAAAATAAAAGGAGTACTTGTGGCACCTTAGAGACTAACAAATTTATTTGAGCATAAGCTTTCGTGAGCTACACCCGTGAGGGGTGTGGCAAAGCTAAAGCCCGAGCCTCACTGTCCCTAGTGGGGGTCGGGAGCAAAGCCCAAAGGCTTCAACCCCAGACAGGGGGCCTGTAATTTGAGCCCCGCTGCCCAGGGCTTAGTCTTTGGTCCCAGGCGGTGGGGCTCAGGCTTTGGTTTTAGCCCCAGGCCCCAGCAAGTCTAAGCCAGCCCTGGTGAACCCATTAAAATGGCTTTGTGACCAGTTCGGGGTCCCGACCCACAGTTTGAGAACCCCTGGTCTCCTGGATCTTAAATTTTAATAAATTCCACCCAAAACAAGACTATTTGCATATTCAAAAGTAGAGGGGGAAAATAACTTTTTCTTTGCAAATCTGTGAAAGTAAAGTAGCTTAACTTTTTAAAACTATGATAGCTTCACGTTTTTCTGAAGCTGCAGACCAGTAGGAAACTAGACGCAGTCAGTTTTTTCAACTTTATTTTTTATGATTTCCTCACTACCTTTCTCTAATGTTGAAGACATGAGAGGAAGTATTTGCTTAAGGATTAGCAACAGAAAAGAGAGGACTAAGGGGGGATATGATAGAGGTCTATAAAATCATGACTGGTGTGGAGAAAGTAAATAAGGAAGTGTTATTTACTCCTTCTGGTAACACAAGAACTAGGGAAATTAATGAAAGAACAAATGAAATTAATAGGTAGCAGGTTTGAAACAAACAAAAGGAAATATTTCTTCACACAACGCACAGTCAATCTATGGAACTCTTTGCTAGAGGATGTTGTGAAGGCCAAGACTATAACAGGGTTAAAAAAAGAACTAGATCAGTTCATGGAGGATAGGTCCATCAGTGGCTGTTAGCCAGGATGGACAGGGATGGTGTCTCTAGCCCCTGTTTGCCAGAAGCTGGGAATGGGCGAAAGGGGATGGATCACTTGTTGATTACTTGTCCTGTTCATTCCCTCTCGGGTACCTGGTTTTTGGCCACTTCTGGAAGATAGGATACTGGGCTAGCTGGACTTTTGGTCTGACCCAGTATGGCTGTTCTTATGAAAGCTATCTGGTGAACTTTGGATTTTGTTTGTGAGCTTTTTAGAATATAGTACGGCATATACAGCGCACATTACGATTTAGTGTAACATCCCTTTCAGATTTTGTGTTTTTAAAAAAAGAGAAAAAAAAAAGAAAGTCATTGTGAGCTGATGCGACAGTATTGTCAGGTTCACTCTTCTGTGTTCCTTAGTACCAATAATTCAATTGTTAAACTCCTTTTCTGTAAATCAGCCATTGTTTCCCAAAGGTAACTACTATTTGTACACGTACATGTTTGTGCGAGTGTAATAAAACCTTTACACACGTATGTATTGGAATACAATATTAAGTTTTGAATCAGCCTAAAATCTTTATAAGGACAGGGAACACTTAGTAAAAGTGTCCTTAATTAAAATGTCATCCATTATTCAAAAAGTGTACACTTGACTGCAGAATTGATTTACAAGCACTAATTTAAGCCTTGTCTACCTCTAGAGGATTTCATGCTATTTCTACCCTATCCCATGACGTGTCTACTTAAAAAAGTGGTTCAGTTGATTGTCATGGTAACAACAATCATTGCAGTTTACCCCAGTATTGTGTTGGGGTAAAGTCTCGATTGATTGCGGTTCAATCAGTTAGAATGCCATTGTGGATGCGACACACTAGCACAGTTGGTGCACTGCCAACACTGAGAGCTGTCATCTTTGTCATCTCCCTTAGCTGTCAAATTTCCTTAGTGAGAGAAATTTTAGTGGCTTGGCTGAGAACCTGCCGAGCTGAAGCTGAGGGAATTACTGGAGTCGGGGAGCATGGTGAGGAAGCGGAGAGGTAAGATGGGAGAGGCTGAGAAACTATAGAGTTGGAGAAAGGCATTTCTGGTAATGGTAATGGAGGTGGGGAGAAACATGGCTTGAGGGAATGTTTCTGGGGAGGGGGAAAGTGGGGGATGTGGCATGGGGACAGAGAAGGGAGGCTTGTTGGCGGAGGCAGCTGTCAGATCTTACAGTTGTCAAAGATGACAGCTACCTCTCCGGAATCAGGGTAAGGCAACTCTACTTTGGATACAAGGACAAGCTTTACAGCACTTTGAGATGGCTAGTGTGGATGTGCTCAATTGCTTGTGCTTTAGTTAATTGTTCTGCAGACAACTGAGTGCCGAAGGTGTAGGTAAGACCTCATCTATATAGTTCTAAAGTACATCGTTTAGTGGAGGCTGTAAGTCTTTTGCTTTACTGTGAGTCAAACTAGCTATTATACCCAATTTTGTAAAGTAGACCCCTGAGTGAAGCAATTGAAGTTTAAATGCAAGTGGCTTGTGACAAGCAGTGTAAATATGTATGTAAAGGATAGAAGTTTATGTGGTTAATGTTTTATTTATAGATAATAGTATTTTAACAATCACAGGCAGCCAGAAAGAAATCAGTGAAAGCAGTAGTGAAAAAGAATGGGTAATAGTTACAGGTGATGCATACCAAAGTAATTATGTGCAGCTCTAAATACAAGAGGATGGAAAAATTAATTTTTAGCAGAAAAATGTATGTTTGGTTCACTTAAAGTAACACTCTCAACAAATCTTAGCTTTTAAAAATGTTTTTTCACTTAGTCGTTCTAAATTAAAACTATTCTTTAACATCACCCAGTATCTTATCATGTGCTCTATATGTGAAGCGAAGCTTGCCAACAGCATGCTTGAATAAGGACATACACCTGTGTTGAAAAAGGGAGGAAAAAATAGCTGTCATCGCTTCTAAACATGTAGACAGTCAAAGCTCCCTCCATGGCCAGGCTGTTGTGAGGGCAGTGGGGAAGTGGGTGCGCTCTTCTGCCTGCATAATAGCCACAGCTGCACTTCCAGTTGTCTGTTTCCTTTCTAGGAGATAAATCTTGTCCGAAACATGGTTTAAAACTGGTTTGTTTGTTTGTTTTGATGTCAATTTGAGGCCCCCTCACTTATGCTTCATCACTTATGCTGTTAAATGTCTAGTCTCACTGTTCTTTGTGGGGAATTTTATTTGTAAATCTTTTCCCCTAAGGCAAGTCATGGTCCCTGCAAAAAGAAGCAGATCTCAGTAAGACTTCCCATATCTGTTCATGCTTGCCTACCTTTCTAAGCATCAATGAAGGATTTTTCCCATGTAGTGTATAATTTGCAAATATCTCTAATATTCACCAGAAGAATTTATACTTCAGTCCTACAGTAGGATCCTCTGGTGTGGACTTTTACACCAGCAAGGAATCCTAATGAAGACATTAGGGCCTTTAAACTCGGGTTTGGAAGAGGTTAGCTAACGTGCTAGCTACCACATGTTAACAGTCTAGTATAGATAAAACAGTGTGCTTTTAACACGTGTTGAACTGATCAAGTTAAAACCTTTAACTTGACCAGTTTAACATGTTTACAGCACGCTGCCTTGTTAACAACCTAATGTAGACATGTTAGCTAACACCTTTCAAATCTAACATGGGCTTGGAATTAATACCAGGGTAGAAGTTTCTGCTGGTAGATCATGTGCTGGGTTGGGACCTTAATAGTTTGAAGGGGAAAAACAAACAAACTGACTAAAGGCAGATCTGTATCTATAAAACTTCATTCTAGTCAACTGATTTTTTTGTTTTTGTTGTGAGCCAAATATTTCTGAATTTGCTACTATTGAGTTAGACAACACATAACATTAAACAGATAAACATTCACAAAACTGAACATATTCCACTGAAACTTCTAACTTGTGTATGATCAAAAGTGCATTACTTTGGAAGTTGTTTCATGCTGGGGGAGGTCAAGTTAGTAATATCAGGATTTTTAAGGGGCTGGTACTTTTAATGAATGGTGTAAATATTGTAGCTGTACATTGACATCCATTGCAGTTTAGGTTGTCATCATATATCATTCTTCTCACTTGTGGGAGAATATACTTTTGCCATAATCTCTGGCTGGGAGTTACTGTTTTTATAAGAAAATGTTTTTAAAATTCACTGTTAAATTTAATAACTACTTAATATGCATTTTTGTACTACTGTGTACATCCTAAATATGAAGTGAAACAGTAGACTGGAACAACTCTATTAGGGTAAAGAAGCTATTTTACAAAAGATCGGAACAGCTGTGTTGGAGACATTCCAAACTGTTGGACAAACATAAACTTTATTTCAGGTGGCTCAAGCTTCCATGAAAGAATTACATTTTTGTACGTGATTTGCTAGGTTTGATTTTACAGGCTGTTAGAACAGCTTCAGCATTAAAGGACAGCTAATGCTATGTCTTTAGCTATTGCAATGTGTGTGTATAATGTCTGAATTAAGGATAGACTTATGTCAGCCTTAACATTAAATGTCCTACCTTTGGTCATCTTGTGAACCCTCCAAGTTACCATATTAAGTTTTTTTAAAGTGCTTAATAAGAGGTCTGAAAGGTAATGATAAAGGCAGTAAGCAGGATCACCAACATAAGAATGTCCATACTGGGTCAGACCAAAGGTCCATCTAGCCCAGCATCCTGTCTTCCAGCAGTGGCCAATGCCAGGTTCCCCAGAGGGAATGAACAGAACAGCTATTCATCAAGTGATCCATCCCCTGTTGTCCATTCCCAGCTTCTGGCAAACAGAGACTAGGATACTATCCCTGCCCATCCTGACTAATAGCCATTGATGGACCTATCCTCCATGAATTTATCTAGTTCTTTTTTGAACCCTATTATAGTCTTGGCCTTCACAACATCCTCTGGCAAGGAGTTCCACAGATTGACTGTGTGTTATGTGAAAAAGTACTTCCTTTTGTTTGTTTTAAACCTGCTACCTATTAATTTCATTTGGTGACCCCTAGTTCTTGTGTTATCAGAAGGAGTAAATAACACTTCCTTATTTACTTTCTTCACACCAGTTATGGTTTTATAGACCTCGATCATATCGCCCCTTAGTCGTCTCTCTTCCAAGCTGAAAAGTCCTAAGTCCTAGTAGTAGCTTTCTTTAAGGAATAGACACCTAGACGAAATGTACAGATTTGAAACATTGCATCTGAGACTTAAACCTCTAATACTCTTTAAGCTGCTGTGGCTAACACTACACTGATTATAGCTTACGGAGTTTACAGAAATTAGGTGCTGATAAATAATTTTTTTAGCATCTTACCATGTGATATATTCTGATGGCATTAACAGTGTAATTGAAAAGTATGTAATAAAAGTGTTCTTTTCTTATTAATTGTTACAAATCTGCGTGGGCATTACAATGTGTCATATAGGTGCAAGTGGCCTCTGGAATCTTGGGACATTAGAACATGATTCCTTTCCTTTCTGAGTCAAATACATGTAAAATTGAGCAAAGGATAAAAAAGGTTGGTCAAGGACTGTGGTGTGTTCAGCCTTCTTGTCGTTTTGGACTTGGATTATTTCTAGTTTTAATCCCTAACCTCTTCCATGCCACATCACCCCATACCACTAGGTGATGAACTTAGTTTCCTTTCCCCTCCAAACAGTGTAGCCTGAGAATGGACTACATCTTTGTTGATTTGGCAGCAGTAGTGCTGAGATTGCTTGTGCAGTTGGCGAACTAACAGTCAAGCAAGAGTTCTGGCTCTGATCTTAATTATTTGCTAACATACTTCTTGAAAGCAGATAACATCCCCCAACTTAGTTTGTGTAGTTTTTGATATTCCTTATAAATATTTTTATTATTCCATATAAATATTGGAAACTATCTTTTTTAAAAAGGCATCATTGGCTAATCCTAATCTCTAGGAAGTAAAATGGCTATCATTTTAAGGTTTCAAATGGCTTCTCAACTACTGAGTAAAATTGTTAGGTGGCTCAGTCTTTTCTATTTGCTGTTGATAACCTCAGCATTTGTTTAGCGGACCCTGTGTAATCCTTATTTTATTTTTAAAAGGACATTATCTTCTGGAGATTCTCCTAAAAGTAGCAGCTGAGACACACGTGTGAAACAAGATCCAAAAATCAGACACCAGGAAGAGAATGATGTGGAAGGATTTCTTTAACATAAAGTAAAACTTTCTATAACCTTGGTTTCGTGATTAAATAATCTGTATAATAGGGATCAGCAGGTTTCAGTGGGATGCAGATAAATTTGGTTCTAATAAAACAAATTTTTATTTACTATATTTAAATTGGTGTCTTGGAGTAGTGTATTCCTCATCTGGACTTCAGTGTAAAAGGTAGCTCTTATACTAAGAGCTATACTATACTATATTTGGGGCATTGTCTTCAGATAAGAAAGGTCTTTAGCACTGGATCTTTATCGTGCTTGCATCATTGGAGGCAGAGATGGATCTATGAGAACTTCTCTGTCACCCCCTCAAGCTGCTGCTCCTGAATAATCTGTTAGTTTTCTCTCCCTCTGTGGCTGAAGGCAGGAAGAACTTAAACTGCTATAGAGCTTAGGTTCTTCTCTCCCAAAAAAACAAAATCTTAATTTCGGATTAAAGCTGTAATAATGATTTAATATTCCCTTTCTTTGTTTGCAGCAACTCTCCCTTTGGTACCACCAGAGCTAGCATTCCCCCCTGTTTCTCCCCAACACAAATCCACCTTACGTAGGGCTAAATACAATTCCAAAATGATAAATATCTACATGGCTTAAATGGCATGTATTAGAACCATACAAAGCAAGGAATAGAGTTTTTCTGTTAGTAGACATTGCTTGTTCCTTAAGGGCAATGGCCACATCTAGGGATGAGAGATCCTACTCGTATGAAGAGATTTCTAAGGTCACATTTCCCAGTTTTTCCCAATGAGACTTAAAAACCTACTCAGATTTTCAGTAGGTTTGTAATTAATAGAGTGAAGGATGGTTGCAGTTACAAGGTGAGCTGTCCCCTAGACCTCTTTTAGTCCCTCCTAAGTGCATCGCTGAGGTAATAGGACTGGCTTCCTGCACCTCTCTCAAAGGTTGAACCCCACTTTTCAACTACTGTGGGACTGGATTAATGGGAGGCAGCATCCCCCATTTCCCAACCAAGTTACACCATGGGCCCGTTTGGCATGTGTAAGCCCTCTTCTTGTGGGAGCCCATGACTGCAGCTGATTAAAGTGACTTTAAAACAGCTTCATCAGAACAAAGCATTATTTATTCCCCCAAAGATACATAGCATGCAGGGTTAAAACAAAAAAGGCCTATACTCAAGGGATTTTTCTACACTGTAGTGTTTAATTGCAAGCTTTTGTAAATTCCCTTTCATGCAGTTACCTCCATCTCTGTGTTGGGAGAGACAGGCTACACTGGTGACCTGCCCAACCCCGCTTCTTCCGTAGGCCGACATCTTTAAGATTTTATTATCCCCTTTGAGCCTAAACTCAGGTCTGGGAAAAATAAACCTTGCCAACCTAGCTGGAGCTAGGCTGGAGCTATTCCCCAAAGAGTATCTTCCACATTTTTTCCTCAGAAACTCTTTGTCTTTTCTGGACATTACCTTAACTTCGCCATTGTTTCCTGTTTGTTTTCCACCAACAGTCTCCTTTGATTTTAACTCATTCCAGTCGTGCAGGATAATATCGAACAGGTAACCTGTGGCACCTTGGATAGTCATAAAAATAATACAGATCTCCTTCGTTCTCCACTAGGATATAAAGGTTAAAATGACTAGAATCCTTATCTGTGGAAGTTATTGCAACTGCCCTGCGGTATTGTGAGTGACCAATAGGTCTGTTTCTGCCAACGCTGCAAACAAATACTATTTATTAATAGCTTCAGATCCGCAGACTTCTTAAAAATACTGACCATTTAGTTGCTTATGAGAAACTTAGTAGCCTGAACCAGACCCTCCATTCCATGCCCTATTCCCTTTTAGGGCAAGTCCGCCTGGGTGATTTTGAAGATTCTGTAGAGGTCAAAAAGTCAGTTGCACAATAGCCACTTTCCAAAATGCATTTTATGTGAAGGGCTGCTATTTTCATGCTGCTGCAGAATAATATGCATTATAAGTTACTTGACGCTGGTTCTAGAAATGAATGGAGAAGTGGGTATTTGGAGAAATATTCTTTGTATTCTTAAGATGCTTCAGTGAAAGTAAAATACAGTGAGTGCAAAAGGAAAAGCGATTTTTCTGGTTATGAACATAGGGTTTCAGATACCTATTTGTGTGATGTGCAAAAGCAATGCAAGAATATATAGTAATAAGTATCTCGGGTAGCAAGTAGATAACAAACAGTTGTCTTGCATTTCCATTTTACTGAGTGATTTTTATGATTCAGCCTTTGAGAGAAGTAGACCAGGCAGACAGTGATTGTGAAGCCAAAGAGGATTTGTCTATCTGAAAAGAAATAATTCCTGAAAGCTTTTGTTAAGCAAATTCCAAAAGATGATAGACACAAATTTACTTTTGATACAAGGCTTGTAATATCTGAAAGATAAAAGTAGGCTCGCTTTTTGCCTTGTTTTGTTTGTTTTGTGTTGTTCTGTGTTGTGGGAGCGGTAAGCATGGCAATACAAAAGGAAAAAACCCTGAGGTGGAAGTGGAACTGGAAGCTTTAGCAAATAAATTTTTGGAGGAACAAACTGAATTGTTTGTTGAAAAGTCTGAGCAAAGATGAGATTAAATAATTTTAAATTGAAACTATCCCATGTGTGATAAATCTGAAGTAAAAAACACTCAGGTTCATGGTATTGGTAAAGCTTTTAATCAAAACTTAGTGGTCTTGCAGTCACTTAGCTTGTTTTATCAAGTCATGACTACTGTTTTAGTAGTGTGAATATATCCAGAACAGACAAGAAAATAAGTAAAAAGCGGTATCTTGGAAAATGATAGAACCTGCCGACGTTATTTTAACACCAAATTTCCTTCAGGTGATCATTCCAGGAACTTTAGTGTTAAGAGCATTTAAGGGAAAACAAAAGTTAATTGTTTAAATTTTCTGTTGATTGGCTTCTGTTTCTATGAATTCAGAAAACATATGAACTTCTTAAGATGTTCACGAACAAACATTAGCACAAGTAATTATAATGACCAAGTGTATTACATGTTTTTCTGTATTTAAATGTAAATACTGTATAAGCAGGCAGAAGAAGTTCTTCCAGAATAGATGTATGTATATTAGTCATACTATCACATCTTTGTGACTAGGTTCTAATTGCTTTAGAGAGATTCCAATGTAACATTCCCTGTAAATTTTGTAAACCTTATAACAGACAGAATTTATTTTTTCCCCCACCTCTTAGTCACTATGACAAGTTAATCCAGGCTCTTCTGAGCCGCTGATGTGTTATCTTTTCTTGATTGTTGTAAGGACTGACACAATGAAACATATGTTGAAAGTTTCAGTTTTAATTCTAGAAACTAAACATAATAAGTCACTTAACCTGTAAGATGCCAGTAATCAGTTGGGGATGAGGGAAGTATCCAAGTGGTGACTTCGAATTATAGAACAAAATCAAAGGAGGAAGGGAAATGAATACCTACTGTCATATCCTCCCTGAGGTTGTCTTACATACAGTAGTTTGTAGGTACAATTATTTAAGTAGGTGAGTTTTGTGAATTTATGACCATGCAAGGCAAGGAAGCATATTACTTTCTCCAAATGGATCCAGTCTACGTCTTGAAGTGGGGTGGGTTTATAGAATATTTTATGCCACCAATCTTTCAGGCAGTATGAATAGCTCAAATTCCACATACTAGTAATGATTATGCATAACTAGTCTGATAGTGTATATATAGTAAAGCAAATATTGTCTCTGCCATAGTTGGTTTTGCTCAAAACAAGAAGTCAGTATATATTGTTACGTACCTCAGTTTGTATTGATTCAAGCATCTATGCTGGAGTTCTATCTTAACATTAAACTGCTTTGTCTTTTAGAGATGTAGTGGACAGCAAAAATATTGTTGTGTTTTGCCTTTAATTACTTCTTGATGTATAAAGATGGGCTTAAATGTACCCAAATATCTTTCTAATTGTTTTTACATTTGAAAAGTCAGGAATAAGCAGGTCCTTGCATCCAACTCTTTGCTGGACCTTGACAACTCTAGAGCAGTGCTACTCAAAGTGGTGGTCCGCAGACCGGTGCCGGTCCGCGAGCCAGCGGCTGCCGGTCTGCATGCACATTGGAAAAAAAAATTGCTGGTCCCCCACATCAGATAGCTTGAGAAGCACTGCTCTAGAGGATCTGAATATTGAGTCACCCAAAGCTGTAACCTGAATTGCAGCTCTCCTTCTGCCCTTACTGAAGGAGGAAAGAATTTCTCAGAATTGGAAACTTGGTCTGTGAATTTCTCAACTTCTTGAGGCAGCATGATCTAATGGAAAGAATACTAGACAGGGAGGCATGAATTAGAGCTGTCCCGAAAAAATTTTCCCCCAAAACGTTGAGGTTTTAAGATCTGTTTTTGTTTGTCTGTGGAATGAAACTGGAACATTTAAAAAAAAAAAATTGAGCAAGACAAAGAACACAACCACCTCAGAACAGCCAATAGGAAATTGTAACTTGTTGATTAGGGCACAAGCCTGGGATGTGGGAGACCAAGGTTCAAGTTCTGGTGTGTGTGTGTCTGTCCATCCATCCCAATCCTGGACCCAAGAAACCGTCTGGATGAAATTTGTGTTGAAACATGTATATTTTCACAAAACATTTAGTTTTTGACCAAATGGACCTGAGTTTGCAGACAGATTTTTCCAGTGCTTCTGCTGCTTTTCTCAGCTTTGCTAGGCAATGGCAGCATAAAATTAACAAGGCTCTGGTCAGTTTCTCTACTGCTACAAATCTTTGACACCTACTAACCAGAGCCTGACACAAAGAATGAAAACTTCTAAACTGGTGTCTGGGCACACTATCCTGGTAGAGGTCCCAGCAGCTGGAGAGGAGTTGGGGACTAGGCTTTTCAATAAAGCATTACTCCTGATCCCACTGGTAGGCTTCCTTCCTCTTTTTTTTAATAGTTAAGCCAGTGAGTTTAGTTCTCTGGCTAATACATGCGTGAATTTTTCAAGCCATGGTCAAATATATTAAGCTAGAAATTGATACCTTTTTAACAAGAAATCAAAACAGAATGGTCCATATCGGGGTAGTTGAAACTAAAGAAATAAGGACATTCTGAATGACATTATCCTTTTCTGTGCATGTAAGTACTGGAAATACCTTTGGGCGGCACACTGTTTATTAGCGGAGAATAAACTGTACATCAACTTTTCAGTTTTGCCTTCAGTATCTGCCCTTTTTATGCGTGAAGTAACTCTGTGCTGTAGATTTTAATCTCATGAGTTTTTTGTATGGCTGGTGAGATCACAGTCTGATTCATCTGTTTCAGAGGTTGGTCATTTTAATTAATTTTTTGAGTTACTGAGTTCTACCTCAATCTAAAAACCTTTTTTTTAGGATAAATAACACAGCTTCTAAGAGTCTATAATTGAAACTTTCAACTTGGAATTTGCTTCCATTTCATATTGCTGTTGACTGAGTTGTGTACACACGTTTAGTTTCACTGATGCATTTTTATGAGTATTAAAGTGTTTTGAATTACAGTGAAATAAATTACACTTAAAATTCTATGTTCTGCAGTTAAATAGGCAATGGTGTAAGAAATCCCTTTAAGTAAGAATGCTTATGTTTTAAAATACTGTACTAGCTTCAATAATGAAGCAATGATACCATCTTATTATAAAAGAAATGTAAACATTTGTGCCTACAGACAGGGAGAAGTATATATATTTAATTATATCTTGTAACTCCACAGTTAGGTATAAATCATAGGAAAATTAAGGTTTTTAAAAACCACTACGGAACTTGAAGTTTGAGGGAGAGAACAGCCGTTAACTGCTACTCTGCCTTGTGCCATGCAGTTCTTAAAAAATCATTCAGTTAATCTAGTAAGAAGCACAAAAGTAAATAGCAATTTGACTCAACTCCCATCAACAACAGTATTCTGTCATCACTTCCCTCTTGTTTTGTCTTCTCCCTCAAATTAACAGAATTGTTGATTTTTCTCCTCAAGGATGAAATACAGGAATTACGTATAAATGTCTTGTTTTAGAGTAACAGCCATGTTA
Organism: Chelonia mydas; assembly: GCF_015237465.2. Taxonomy (NCBI): domain Eukaryota; kingdom Metazoa; phylum Chordata; order Testudines; family Cheloniidae; genus Chelonia; species Chelonia mydas. The sequence continues at coordinate 9,742,038 of NC_051257.2, forward strand.
GTCTGTATTCGCAAAAAGAAAAGGAGTACTTGTGGCACCTTAGAGACTAACCAAGTGAGCTGTAGCTCACGAAAGCTTATGCTCAAATAAATTGGTTAGTCTCTCTAAGGTGCCACAAGTACTCCTTTTCTTTTTGTTTAAATGTCTTACTAACCTGAATGCTATTTTCTTCCACTTCCCCTTTTCTTCCTCAGTTTCTCTTTCTCCTTGTTTATTTTGTGTTCAATGTTCATCCTCTTCCTGTATCTATCTTATATATGTAACTTTTATTTTTACAAGAAAATAACTCTTCATTTTTGTTTTGTTCCCCCTCCCCATTGTGTTGTCTATCTTTACTTTCTCATAGTCTTTTCCTGCTACCTAGCATCCTGAATTAGGAGCTTCAATAGGCAGGATTTCTTCCTCTCTTTCCTTTCCACAAAGATAAAAGATATTTTAGCTACTGAGAGGCAAGCTCCTGATCAAGCAGTCTAAAAAAAGTTAAACTGGAGGAGGAGAAGGAAGTAGGCATTCAAATCAACTTGATGTATAGTGTTATTAGATTAAATTTCCATCAGTGGAATGTAACTGCTGTTAGGTTTAACTATTGCACATTGTCCCAGCGATAGTCTTTTTAAAATCCAGACATTTAAAATGCTAAAATGTTTTGGAATTTCAGCTACTGATTACAGCAGCATTGTAGAGAATACTAAAATTGATTATGATAGATAAGCAATGCATTCTATCTGAAGATTGTACAGGAGACTTTTCAAAGCCCACAATGTTTCACTTACTGACTTCTGAATCAGTTAATCTGTTGTGTGTTATATCATTAGACGTGATGAACTATATGCGTTACTTACCAGGCTGTCTGTCAGAGATAGAAGTAGAAAGAATTGGAAAAATATTTCATCCAAATTCTCTCTCAGCAAATGTCAGTCTATCCAAGGACTTTATACATTACAACATCCTGCCTGTCTCTCTTAGGGTTTTCTGTAGTAACTGTCACCATAGTATCTATGCACTTCCTAAGTTCTCTTCTGAATATAAAGAAGAATGCTCTTTTTGGAAGCTTTTTTGAAGCCTTTACAAAGAGATGAATAAGGAGCTAAATACTACTGAATGAAGACAAATACATCTGCTGAACAGCTGGTTTGTAGTTACTCTATGCTTGTTCAACACTCAGGTTTCGTTGTCTGTTTCTTGGCATTATGCAGGATGACTCTACAGTTTTGGTCACCAACACAGCTTTATAAAACAATAAACCACTAAGGGATCTTGAATAGTGAATATTTCTAAAGCTTATATATGAAATCTCAAAATCCTAAGACAAAAGATAAGGAGACTGTCACTGATGTGGTAATGACCCCAGCTGCTACAGCCAAAATAAAAAGTATCACTTGCAATTTAAATTATTCCTGGCTTGGAACAAATTTTAAATAACTAATTAATGTATGAGATGCAGAAAATGAATTTTCTTTAGTAGGAGTGATAATTATTCAAACAACTATAAATAAAAACTTATCTGGTATGCTGTTTATTCCTCTTGGATGTGTCAGATTACTTTCCATTTTTTAGGTTATTTATTTAGTGACAATAAGTTTCCTGATGATACAGCATGCGATGAAAAAAATATTTTCTAGAGCTGGTGACAAGTGATCTGTGCAGATCATCCCTAGACGTAAATTTTGTATAAAAGAACAGCTTTTTGGAAATGGGAAGGCATTTTCCTTTACCCAAAAAATAATTTTTTCTTTGCTTATGCTGAAATCAGTTTATAGTCCCAAAAATAAATGGAGAACAGGAGCTTGTTCATGAAGATATGATGGCTTTCTTAGATCTCCCAAAAAAATAAAAGAGAGAGAGAGATTGCCAGGAGTGAACCAGAAGTGAAGTCCTCAGAATTTAATTTAAATTTTATAATTACTTCTTTAAGATGAAAATGACAAGCAGTTCCTGAAAAAGGAGTTTGTTTCCACTACTTACAACCCAAAATAATGTCCTGCCATCCTTCCACCCTCTTTATAGACTGTAGCTTCCAGATCCGGATAAATCTTTCAGTGAGGGCTGCCAAGAAGAAAAAGAAGTGAAAGTTGTGTATATATTCTGAAATTACAAATTTGTATATAGTTTTTCATCTAAAAGGCCCCAAAGCCATCTACAAATAGTTTTCAGTCTATTTATATATGGCCCATGAGTAGATACCAAATTCATCATAATCTGTTTAAAATATCTGACTTTCTCTTTAAATTTAAAAGTAAACTACCAAGCTAAAATTGAAGTTGAGTTAGTCTCAGATTTTGGTGCTGAAAACTTTCACTGGCAAATCTCTTAGGTGGGACTTTGATATTCAGCAAATAAACTTTATCAGACATTTATAGAATTCAAAATGACCTTGACACATTGGAGAACTCGTCTGAATTCATCAAGATGAAGTTCAGTTAAATCAAGTGCAAAGTACTACATTTAGGAAGGCAATATCAAATGCACAACTGCTAAATGGGGAATAACTGTCTAGGTGGTACTACTGCAGAAAAGGATCTGGGGGTTATAGGGGATTACAAATTGAGTACAAATCAACAGTGTGATACATCTGCGAAAAAGACTAATATCATTCTGGGGTGTATTAACAGGAGTGTTGCATGTAAGACACGAAAGGCAATTATCCTGCTCTGCTTGGCATTGGTGAGGCCTCAGCTGGAATACTGTGTCCAGTTCCAGGCACCACACTTTAGGAAAGATGTGGGCAAACTGGGGAGAGTCCAGAGGAGGGCAACAAAAATGATAAAAGGTTAAAAATCTGACTTATGAAGAAAGGTTTAAAAAAAACCTTGGGCATGTTTAGTCTTGAGAAAAGAAGACTTAGGGGGAACCTGATAAGTCTTCAAATATGTTGAGGGTTGTTCTAAAATAGGAACAAACAAGTAGACTTTTAATACCTTTAATATACACAGATTGCATATTAGTGATTCTTCATCATTCACGTCTTATAGAATTATGCCACTGATTAAAAGAAAAAAAATCTACTTGTCGTTTTTTTAAGGAATGGAGGGGAAAATGGGAACATAGGCTTCCTAAATGGTGTAATAACTTGGTGTCACCAAGATTCATGCATATAAATCAGGAGGTAGATGAAAATGTTAGAGCATAGCAGCTAGCCAGAAGAAGTTGCATAAATGGAGAAATATAAACTTGATTTGGAAATGGTTTCAGTTTTAAGCTTCCATGGAGTAAGGCAAATTAAACATTTTTAAAGGCATTAACCATGACAGTATCCCTTTAATTTCCTATCCTTTCTTGTAAGTTAGATACTCTGAATCAATTTTTGTTCAAGGAGACAGATTTCTTTCAGTAATCAGTTTTGCTTTTAGCTCTGATTTTTAAAGAATAAGTGATAATGGCACACATGCTTGAGGGGGTGATTAGAGTGCAACATTAAAAGGCTTTTTAGGACATCTACAGTTGAAAAAGGAGCTCTGGAGAGGTCTGCATTTGGCAGCTGAACAAGATGTGAATAAAGCTTACCTTTGAAGTATATCATGAAGAGCAAGTTGCTTAACCCCTTCGTGTGAAAAATGCCTTTTTGGTTTTAGAGAAGGCTAAATATGGGTGTTTTTAGATTCAGCTTAAAGTTAACCATTAAATGTATTAGCTTGCATTCAATCCTGTCTTCCCCAAACAGATCCTGTACCCTAAAATAGACTACCCATCAAGCATATGTGTTAGAGAGACTTTTATATTTGGAATGAGTGAAATTTTGTCAGGTGCTCATAGTATTCTATTAGGTATTTCCATGCAATTTTATTGCAGTTTTTGAGAATAGAAATATTACATTTGCCATATAGCGAGCTGTCTGTCAGAAGAAAACAGCCTTTATTAAAGGAAATGGTTTTCTTTGCAGCCTTTTTAACACATTGCTGGTGATCAAACAAAAATCCCAGGATACAAAATTCATTTTAGCTGCCTAAATTGCAGGAAAATATTTAGCTGGCAAAATACAGCTTTACAGGTCCCAGATGTCTAATTATAACTGTAAGACATTTTCTGCTTTTGTTTGCTAATACATTCATCCAGCTTTTATCAATTCACTTCTGCCTGCAAACAGGATATAAAAAAAATAAAAATAGAAAGGACATGACTAAAGCTGTGGTTCTGCAACTCTGTTTAATTGTTGGGTGATCTGCAGTTGAATTGTGGACTGAAAACCAAGCGAGAAACTTAAAGTTGACCTTCAGAGTAAAAGGACAAAAAGAGACATATTTTGTCACTAAAAGACAAAAGAACTTGTTGGCCTTAGAATATAAATATTTTACAATTTCGGTAAATGACAAAAGCTGAACCTAAATGGACTGCTAAAGGAAAAATTAACATTTTTTAGCCAATAGAGTTGATAGAATATTTTAACTTAAAAATGAGTACGCTATAAAGTTCACTGTGTGTGTGTGTGTGTGTGTGTGTGTGTATCACTGTGCTTATTTTTTATTTTTAACTTCTGATTTTTAAAAGATTAACATATCATATAATGTGGTAGATACATCTATCAGTGCCACAATGAGAACTATTCTAGCTAGCACCAGGTGCAAAATTAATGTATCTTCTATCTGTGACTTTTTTATTAGGATAATTTTTTTACAGAACCTCTCAACATGTAATATAAAAAACTCTAAAGTTACGTTCCTGTATCCATCGTTAGGCTTCTAAGTAAAAGACAAGATTTTTCAGAAGCACTGAACAGGCGGCAGTTGCCTCTGAGGTAAATAGGCACATCTGCTTTAGAGAAGGCAGTGGCTCCCTGAAAATGGATGAGAGAGTGTTGGAAGGTCAGAGCTGCACTTGGGGAAGAGAGATGGGTCCTGGATCTCGGGTGGGAGGGAGGAGAGGGACAAGAGGTTCCTAGCCACACTCCATACACAACTCCGATTCTCCGGCTAGCCCACCCCCTGGCACAGCACTAGGCTTCCCTCAGTTTCAAGTCTGTGACGCAGCCAGGGCTGGAATAGAGTTCTCTTTGGTTCTAGTCCATTGCCTTAACCACAGAACCACCCTTTATCTTTGTGAAGGCCCCTGCTTCATTCACTGCACAGGGATTCTATCTATGTGCAACTGTTCGATGGGCAAATTCAGTTGTAGCTTGCAGCACTTTGTTGAGATGGGGTTTAGGACTTGACCTACCAAGTTTTAGGCTGATCCTACTTTTGAGATTTTAGAGAGGATATTTACAAAATATTGGCTTTAAACAGAAATTAAGCTACATCCTTCATGTTCGGCTTCAGCTTCTCCGTAATAGTCATTCTCCACCCTCACTTTCGAAATCAGATGCCCACTTATTTAGAAATCATTCTAAGTGTCTTCCTTTCAGTCCCTCAGGGAAACCCACAACTCTGTTCAGTCAAACAAAATTCTCTAAGATTTTCAATCTAATATATATTTTCTGGAAAGGCACCACGTTTTAATTGTAATTGCCTGCTCCTCTGATGGATGACAGGAAGCAGGCTTCACATTTTTTTGGCACCTTTCTGAATTGTTCCTTTCAACTGTGACTTTCTCTGACTTGAAAAGAAATAAATAAGAATTTCTGTGTCTCTTTTGAGAGGATTCATAAGAAGTTTAATATGGGCAACAACTTTTACACAGGTGTGTAGTAAGTTGAGGGTGAATTGTGTTTCAAGCCTGACAGTTGAGAAATTCATAATGCAAACTTGTGGTCACAAATTGAATCCAAGAGGTTGTAGTGAAGGTCTCCATTTCACATTAAGTTTTCTCCTAAAAAGTTTTAGTGCTTGGCATGTCTTCTCTGAGTTTAAAGCAACGGTGGTGGACTATATGCTTTAGATAAAGGAGCCAGTGTTTGGCGAAACAGCTATATGTTCCTTTTATTTTTGTCCCATCTTGATGTTTCAGTAGCTATTGACACTCTCTGGGATTTTCCCAGTATTGTTGGAAGAGTTTTGAGAGCAAAATCAGTGAAGTGATAAGGTTTTCCCAGCAGACTTATGAAATTTGTATACAAAGTTGTGTTGCCCTGTGACATGGCTGATAGGCAGTTGAATTTGCTTCCTTCTCCCTTGTTGCATTTTATACTGGCTGCAAATACTCAGTGAATACTGCAGACTTTTTATCACTTACTATTTAGTGATGTAATATTATGTAAGTTATTTATAATGCGCACTTCAGTTTCCTTAAGAGAATTCTTAGAATAACTAGAATAACATTTGAAAGTTTAGATCAGAATTGTCATATTTTTCTCAAAGCAATTCAAGTTATGAAATTTTAACTAATTGCATGTATGCCAGTTTATTAAGCACCTACCCAGGAAATACTGAGAATGCTTTATCTGGGTGTAATGATACTGCTGAATTATACCAATATCTTTAGATGTTATTGCTTGAAAAACAGGTTAGTACTTGGCTAGAATATTTGGTAGAAAACTTAATTTTTTTTAGACAAGTTTATTAAGTTATCCAAATTTTAGTAATGTATTCACCACAATCAGATTACAGTTCAGTCTTAAACATTCCAATATTTTATATTGAGAATACTCAAATACAGCAGTGCATTTTGTAAAGGTCTGTTTTGTCATATTTAGTATTTCCTCACGGAACATGTTGCCTTGAAATCACTGCTTAAAATTCTTTGTTGCTGCTGTCCTGTAAATTGGCATTGCTAATGTGGGACTTGTTTCCACAGTCTGAGCAGCGTCTCCAGAGGATATAGCTTCCAAGGTTTTGTAAACACTGGAATTGTGCTTTCAGCCTGACAAGTTAATTCTCACTTTCTACACTCTAAGGATTTTTGATTAAAAATTTCAAGATGGGCTTTCTAAATAGACCAGCTAAACTTCATGAACACTTTGAGAACTTTATCAGAAATGTGTAAAAAATCTGTAAGAGTAAATCACCCTGTATTTCAGTATTTTAATTAAAATATAGATTAGCCGGATGTTGCTAACAAATAGATAAACACTCTTTCAGTGAACTTATAAGGAGTTTTAAAAATACTTTCACCTCTAGGTCATTACTCAGCATACATCCCATGCTGATTGTGACTGAAAGTTTGTTTGTTTTTAACTAACTGATGGCTGTTTGCAAAACATTGAAATAATTGCAGTTTCCAGACTAGTTCCTAATAGACAGCTGTCCATTTCAAAGTCCCCCATTACAATTGGGTGTTTTGGCAGTCTCAGTCCCACTGCGTGGATCTGGATATTGTTTTCAATAATTTGTCATACAGATAAATGCACTGGGCATCTGTTTAAAGATGGGATAGCTATGTTACTAAAAAGTGACATAGTATGGACAGCTAGGATGTAGCCCATAGATTAGTAGGTCCTTATGACATGCAGCCTAAGAAGCTAAGGACCTACTGTAATGAATTTGCCAAACCAGTGGTAGTCATATTTAATAAATCATGAAGATCTGGGAAGATGCTAGAGAATTAGAAAAAGCAAAACAATGTAAGGCTTTCCGAAAGGATGAGCAGTTGTGGCAATGATCATCTGCAAATGTAAATTGTTATCCCTAGCAAAATAGGGATTGAGAAACTGGACTTGTAAAAGTTTGAAAACTGCATTACTTACTAAAGCTAACACATTATTAGAGAAATACTAGAGAAATCCATGTTTTAGACTAGTGGTCTAAAAATGGTTATAGTTGAGCATTTTTGCTGTTTCAAACCCTTTTGCCAGTGAAGAGGAATTATATTCAATTATTCAAGTGGCTTATTTATTTTAAACCCATCTGGATTCATTATGGAATTTTGCTAATTGCACATTTAAAACTGCAAAAATGCAAGTTTAGCTCTTAATAAAAGTTACTTGCATGCTTATATTTAAATTCCACAAACAAATTAGTTCACTAACTACTTGGCAGTCTTTAAAAACTGCACTTTTATGTACAATATAAAACTTTCCTAATTACTCAGACTAATAATTTTTTTGCTGGTCTAAAAGGCAAAAACAATTACATGAAAAATTGTACTTTCTGACTGATAACTTGTATGTTAATTTTCAGCTTGATTTTATTTTGCTTAAACTTTAAGGCTAAAGGTTCATGATGGAAATTATGATGTTCTGTAAAGACATTTAAAAGTGCCTTGGTTGTTTTATAACAAATCATTACCACCTAGCATGAGAACAGCTTTTATTACAGTAATTCTGAAGCTTGGGAAAATGCCGGATAGTGGCTAAAATTACTGGCCAGTTTGGTTAATAAATGTAGACTGCTAAGTACTGGCAGGGGTTCTAGCAAACAGATTGTAAACTGCCCTCTATGGTATTATTCACCTTAAGCTAGTAGGCTTCAGCGAAAACAGGTTTTCTTTTATTGTGAGAGACTCGCTAAATATATAGTAAAATCCACTTATAATGAAATTGGATGTAGTAAAACTGCATTTTTGAGTGGAATAAAAATCCTGAGTTGCTTTAGTACATTTCAGTTGGTTTTCACTCTGCTTTAGTTTTGTTCCACTATAAGGTCTTGGCTATATTGGAAAAATGCATCATATTACGAAGTGTGTTCAGTTAAGTAACATGGTTTAACTAGTTTCAGAGTAACAGCCGTGTTAGTCTATATTCGCAAAAAGAAAAGGAGTATTTGTGGCACCTTAGAGACTAACCAATTTATTTGAGCATAAGCTTTCGTGAGCTACAGCTCACTTCATCGGATGCATACTGTGGAAAGTACAGAAGATCTTTTTATACACACAAACAATGAAAAATGGGTGTTTACAACTACAAAAGGTTTTCTCTCCCCCCACCCCACTCTCCTGCTGGTAATAGCTTATCTAAAGTGATCACTCTCCTTACAATGTGTGTGATAATCAAGGTGGGCCATTTCCAGCACAAATCCAGGGTTTAACAAGAACGTCGGGGGGTGGGGGGGACGGGACAGGTTACCTTGCATAATGACTTAGCCACTCCCAGTCTCTATTCAAGCCTAAGTTAATTGTATCCAATTTGCAAATGAATTCCAATTCAACAGTCTCTCTCTGGAGTCTGGTTTTGAAGTTTTTCTGTTGTAATATCGCAACTTTCATGTCTGTAATCGTGTGACCAGAGAGTTTAAATAGCACAGAGTTAACAGGATTTTGCCCTTGGTGTGGACGAGGTTAAGCATGACCAACCAGTTCTTTTAAACATCTGTCCACAATAACCAACTTCAAATCATCCAGCTATGCACATAGCTGGCTCTGCTGCAAACACATTATTAGCCTTCCCTTATCCTCCCATCTCCATTGTTTTTGATTGATTGTTACACCGATTTGTTGCATCTTGCCTTATATTTAACTCTAATTTTTCTGGGGCAGGCATTGTCTTGTACTCTATATTGTACAGCATCTAGCACAATGGGGTTTCATTTCTGACTGGGGCTTTGAAGCACTACTGCAGTACAGTTAATAAATAGAAAAAAAATCACCTGACAGCTCTGAAATATGGCATTTCATTGTAGATATGCTTGTTCTGTGAAATTGTTTTTAAATCATACAGCTAACCATATAAAGAATTCCAGCAAATTGAAAGGCTATAGTTATATACCATTACAAAAAATATGGTAAAGTTGACTGCATTCTCAGGTTGCAAAGTTGTGATGATGGGTAAAATTAAGACACATGCATAAATACATGCTGTGAGGAAGAGATGTGGTGGTTGCACTGTTACTCAAATACCCTATACCTTCTAGATCTATTGGGCCCTTCGCTCAAATTGTCAGAGTTTTTTCTTGATCTTGGCTGGTTGCTTTTGCAGTTACTAGTCTTGGATGTCTGTTTCATGCAGCTGAATCCAAGTCAAAGCCAGGTTTTCATTGATGGCCCTAGATGGATGGTGGGTAATGCCCCATCCCTAGCTATCTCTTTCAATAATGCTCTTTTAACATATCTTCCAAAATAAAAGGATCTTTGTGTCATGCTGACTTCTGATTTATCCTTTGACAGCCACCTCCTTTGCTGTCTCCGGGATTTCATTTTATCTTCTTTGAAATATTGTCAGGTTGAGACCCCGGCTCAACAATAAAGACCTGGAAATCACTATAACTAATATATTATGTTTTCTTAAATGTATCTCCAAAGGGTACAACCTCTGTGGTGATATGTATCTTTTTAACACTGCAGCCTTTCACTTATTTTCTAGGCTAAAATGCAAGAACTTCACTTACCTAGTACTACTTTTCCCTCAATGAATACTTCTAAGCCTTGTTATTAGAGCTGTGTGAATCTTTTGTTGTGAAACCACATGAAGCTCTGTAGTTTTATGACTTCTACATAAAATAGTGTAGCTCTGGTTTGTGAAAACTTTTGGGTCTGTGAACCTTTGTGATGCAGCGGAATGAGCATACTTTATAAAAGTTTTGAGTTTGTTACAAAACTGTTTCGGGTCACGTAGTGGAAGTACCATCTTACGGGTCACCGATTAGCTGCCACCTCAGCATAGTCAGGCATGACAGCCATAATGCCATTTGAAAACAGGTATTAAACGATTTTGTGCTTGACTGCGCTCTGGTTATATATTTTCCAAAGCACAAAAAAGTAAGTGTCTTTATGTTTTACATTGAATTGTTATGTCTGGGTGGGGAAAGAGACGAAGTATTTTGCATTTAGCAAAAAACTCCAGCATGAATTTCTTACCTCAATGCACTTTACAAATGTTATTTTCATTAAAAGATGCTATGTAACTGCGAAGTATTAGATCTTGGTGAGGTAATCCTGGGGCCTATGTGCGCAGTGCAAGCCCAGTAAAGTTTAGTAATTCAGTATAGGTACAATTTTTTTCATCTAATCTGTTCATAAAGTAGTAGCATGGACAGAAACAATTATCACAACGAAGAGATCACAACAGAGACAACCATCGTGCAAAAACACCCAATACATCTCAGTCCTTGTTTACACCTGGCAATTGATCAGAATAGAGATTTCAGAATAACTATTCTGCAGTGGCTGTTCTAGAATAGCTCCCCCTATGGATACTCCATTCTGTAGCAAAATTGGCCTTATTCAAAATTAGTTATGCTATTCACAAAGCAGAGTAATTCTTCTGGAATAAAATCACTTTTATTCTGGAATTTTGTGCCCACATGAGGGAGTTACTCCCGAATAGTGATGCCGGTCAGTTTCCCCTGTGTAGACAAGGCCCTGGAAAAAGACTGTATCTGAGGGCCTATAGCTAAATGCACAGAACAAAGTTTAGGGAGATAGGGGCATCTTACTGTTTTCATAATTTTCCACCTTTTAACCAGGCATTTCTGTCCTTGGTATTCCCAAAACTGAGAGCTGCTAGCTTTGAATTGAATTTTTATTTAAAATCCCAGTAGTGTGTCCTCCACCGCAGTCAATGAAGCATCAGTGGTTAAGTGTACCTTCTCCTAGGCCAGTGTCTCTGGCTGTTGCATGGAGATCCAGTCAAAGTTCCTTTTAGTGCACCTCCTCGTAGGTGGCATCAGCATTGGGCCCTGTTTTTCTCATTCATACAGGCTTCCACACTCATATATTGCATGATTTTGCAGCATCTACTTTTTCTTCATCAGCGTCTATCCTATGGCTGCTTGAATCTGTTGATGTCCGCCTCTCACCACCCTGCTTGTGGTGACAGGCCTCCTTTTCAAGCTGGATATCTCCAAAGTGCTAGAGCTCTCCAGAAACTTCTGTTAGGGTAGCAAGACAGTTTCTAATGTTATGTGTAGATGACATTGTGTGACAACCAGGGTGAAGTGACCCACACCAAAGACCCTACTCTGCAGTGGGATGACTTGGAGACCACGATAAAGGCATTGCACCTGCTATCATATTCTCCTCCTCCTGTCGTAGTTGTGGGTGGCATTTCCTTTTTTTTTTTTTTTAAAGACCATTAAAATAGTTAATTATGTCTATATCCTTGCAAGTGCAGTCTGCCAACTTCTAGAACTCTTAAACCAAACATCCAAAGATAGGGAGGAAAAACACTTATGGAACTGTGCTAATTAGGTGAAAGTGTATGCTTCTCTGCCCAATCTGCAAAATCTGCAACAAAAATAAACCTACCTCACTCCTAACTACAACCGACAGCTAGCCACTTATAGATGGTCACCAGTCCTGTTTCTGATTGCAAATGAAGCGTAACTAGCACCATAGTTAGGGCATAGAGTTTAATCAAACTTGTCATTCCTAGTACTGTACCTCTGAATTCAGAGTGGCACAGGGGAGACAAGAAACTCAAGTGAAATTCAAGGTCTGTGAAGGTCAAAAAACTGTGTAACCCCAAATCAACAAGGCTGATACATCTTTGATTTTTACCATAAAACGGGTGTGTGTGTGTGCGCGTGCGTGCGTGCTCTGCATTTACCAACTGAACAGTCTACCTTCTGCTCAGAAAAGAGAAGCTGCAGCCCATTAAGACAAAGTATTTTATATGCATCTGTGAATGTGGACAGTAATTGCCAGGAACCACTTGAGAAAGTGAACTCTTCAATTTGTGACTGTCAAATCAATAGAAATATCTCCTCCAAGGATATGGTGAGGGAATCTACAACATTACATGTGCAATGCCTCACCCATGTCTCTTAATAGTGCTGTACTAATAGGATGGGTAAAATGACAGTATGCAAAATGTTCATTTTTTTTTGTACTAAATGTTCAGTTCATCAAATCAGAGCAGATCATAGTCCAAACTTAATTTTCTAGTAATGTTTGAACAAAGAAATCTAGTGTAAAACTTTTGTATTTTTAGAATAACTTCTCGAGTGACATATCACATCATTTAGATATTCCCAGTGTTCAGTTAAATCTTATCAAACTGCTTGTAGTAGTGGGTTAGTAAGGCTCATTATTCTTTAGTGTTCCTGCGGAAAGAGCAGATATATTGGGCCTGATTGCCTTTTCCTGTTTGTAAACTTTATGCACCTGATCATACCTTTTCCACTCTCTCTTTCTTACCCCCCTTTCTATATCCTCCTTCTGCCTTATCCCCCAGTCGAAGTGATGTTGGATTTTATTTGCAAATTTCAAATAATCATTTTAGTAATTGAACTAAAAGCTTTTTATTCATCCTAAAAAAAAGTGGTTTTGATGTATGCCAAACTGCGATCATCTATTGTAAGAAGATATACAATATGCAAAATGTCTTCATTGAGCCTTGGCCAAAAAACATTGCTCAAGTCAGCAAACAAGTTACTGAGCCACCCTGATAGGAAGAATCTTGTGTCACTATCAAGAACATGCAGCAGCAATGTATTTATTTTGAAGTGATCCACACATTTTACCCCACCCCCACCCCCACAAGCGTCTTGTTTGCTTGGAAAGGGTACACCACATTGTTGTGGGTGAACAGGAGAAGCTCTTGGATGCTCATTACATGCCTAAAACATTTAGGTTAAGTTAAGGCTTTCTGAAAGAGAGTTGCAATTATTTAGAAAGTTTCTATTATCCGGTGTTTTGGACTAATCACCACTTTTACTTACCAAGTTTTTGAAAGCTTCTTTCCATTCTGAATGTCTTAGGTAGGTGTTGCCTATAAAACATGTGAGAGAAGGTTACTTCCCTCTTAACTTTCACTTAACAGTTTTCCCACTCCACCCTGTGAGAACATTCTTTCACTATCTTTTTCTGTATAATAACTGCAATTGAGTAGTCACAAACTTGTTTTTCTACCAGTTGAGACTCTAGAACAAAGTATAACCTTGCTAAATGAGCTGGATTCAGGAAGGAAAAAGGAACTGCTGGCATAATCATTAGCCTAAGTGTTTGCCATAAATATGGTGGAAAGTCACTTGAGGCTTCAAAGGGTTAAATCCCTGAAAAGGATAGTTATCTGAAATAAGCATTACCTCTGACAACATGACATACCTAAGGGTCTGGGTCATTAATCCTTTCTGCAGCTCCACAATTTATCTTAAAATTATATTTTCCAAAGCTTTTAGCCTATAAATCCTCCACTCTGTAAACATATGTAAAACATTCCTATTTCTCATAGACTGTATTTGTCAAGGCTTCATTTCATTCTGTGTTTGTGGACAACATGCATAGTAAACAAGGGCAGTTTTCAGTGCGTGGGAAAGATGATTTAGTTGGTGGGACTCTGGACTGGGATTCAGGAGACCTGAGTTTAGTTTCTGGCTTAGTCACAGACTTCCTATGTGATTTTAGGTAAGTTATTGTAATCTACCCTGTGCATCAGTTCCCCATCTGAACAGTTGTGATAATACTTCCCCACTTCACAAGGTGTCGTGAGGATAAAAATTAATTGTGAAATGCTCAGATCCTGTGGTGATGAGGGCTATATAAATATCTAGATCGACTACACTTTTTGTTTAGAAAAAATCTTGACTCTCCAATTTGCAACGTAAGTGACCGGTACTGTAGCGTAAGTGTCAGTTTCTAGTAGGACTTCCACTTTTTAAAATAAAGTGACCTGTGATTTACTAGGGCTATTGGAATCTCTGATCTTACAGGAAAATCCTCATTTGCCCTTAAGGTGAACATATTTTAAATTGGATCAAGGATGCTGCCAGAGGTTTTTTGACACTCCTGGTAAATATACTTGGATTTTCTAAAAGCAGTGTGCTTAAATAGACTCTGTTACTTTTTTCATGCTAAATATAAAATGCTTGAGATTTGCAACATCAGTTTAAATTGAACCATGCAGTTTTGGGGGAAAGAAAATGAAAATAAGTCTTCATGTTTAGCAGTGCTTTGTATGAATTAGGTTAAGGCAACATCAAGCCAAATCTTGGGCTAATAACTTTTTGAAAAACAATCATTGAAGTAAAAATGGGATAAACTGTAATATGAATGTCTAAATCATTGTTCCTAGTGTGTATTAGAATAAACGGCAGTTTTGTATGCTAGAAAAAAGCATACAGTATGTCTTTTGCCTATATTCAGTTTAAATTAGTCAATCCCAGAAAACTGGTTGAGGAAACCTTGTTGCAGGACTATGATTCTTGGGTAAGGGGCAATATTTTAAATGTACCAGTGAATAAATAAAATAACTAAATGAACAAGAATGAAGACAAAACAAGTGGATTTTAAGAGCGGGCTTGCATTTCAGAAATAAGCATTTCTTTCTTGGCAAGTAAATGGCTTGTTCCTTCAACTTCAGATAAAGTATTACAAAACCCAGCGTTTCTAAAAAGATGAACTTTCAACTCAGCTGAGGATGTCGAGTAAGCTGTTTCCCAGGCAGCTCAAGAAACACTTTTTCCTCTAGCAACAAAGACACTGTCACTTGTAAGACAAGATTCACAATCTAAACTGTCCCTTAAACTCTCTAGCAGGTTCTCTTTAAACTCTACTTTTGTAAGTGTCAGGCTACCTGAAATCTCAGTTTTAACTAATCTTTCATTTAAAAAAAAAAAAAAAGAGTATAAATCTGTTGATCACCTCATTAGATAACTAAACCCAATTCAGTAAAATGTGGGTAGTTGAATAGGTAACAGGATGCACTCTTTGAAAATTTACCTTATATTCTAGTTTTCATCAGGCTATTATTTGATTGACCATACTCAATGTCTGATAAATTGTATATTCTCTTTTGTACCATGTCATGTGTTATTCAGGGCCATTTCAAGAACTAATGTTGACTTTGAATTTCCTTATGGATGCAGTTTAGTTTAATATGTTGAGTCCAAGACGCATTGTGGCTATAAAATTTTTTCATATGTAAAGACTGTCAAGCTAAGTATTTAAAATTATAACAAGTCAAAACATTAACGTGTTTTAAATTGATGTGGCAATTTTTATCACAAACATTGTTTGACTTTGATTCAAAGTGCTATTGTTTCTCTCCTTAGAAATTAGTTCTCTAAGTTTTTTTTGTGAACTTCAGTGCGAATTTGAATCTGTAGAAACTTTCTTTATAGCTTTTGATTATTTGGCTGGGTCTAGCCCGCCAATATCTGAAAGATCTGCTGGATAACAAGACTTCTATTAATACCCTGCAGTTTTCCACAATGGAATTTGCATACATTTTGGATCTGAAAAATTAATTGTCCTTCAAAGCTAACTTAGGTTAAGGAATGTGCTAGTACTGTATTCCACTTGTGTATGGTAGAATTCTGACTGCAGAATCTCAAGTCTTGACCAAAAAGTTGTGTGGTCACTGTATGTGGGAGTCCTTATTGGCTATTAAAATATAGAGGTACTGTACAATTTAGTTTAATCCAGGAGTTCTCAGGTCGAGTTGTGAGTTTTTACTGGCTCTTGGAAAATAAATGTACTGTACAATTTACTGGTTAATCCAGGGACTGGTTAATCCAGTTAATTTACTGGTTAATCCAGGGATTCGTAAGTAGAGCTGTGTGAATAACTGATTTTTCATTTCACTAGCAGTTCCAAAAAATTGTGGGGGAGGGTTGTTTTGGGTCAACCAGTGGTCATTGGTTCTGAAGTTTCATCCACATGATTGCTTCCTAAATATGCTCATGAGTTGCTGGTGGTTATCATAATTTAAAAAAAATTGTTTACTAATAATTTTGATCACTTGTTCAATTTTTGTCTTGTTAGTAATTACTGGGCACACTTTCTGTGGAAAGGAACTATGCTTTTCTTGTGTCAGAACATGAACAAAAGTCTTGTAGAGTTTCTAACTATATTTTTCTCTCTGTGGAACGTTCCATTGAGTGCAGCTGGTCTTTGTCTCTTTCACCAGTGCTGCCTCAAAGTAAAGTCACTGCCATCTGCACTGTAGGCAGTAGATATGCAATCCATGAAGACTTCAGCAACAGTACCCCTACTATTCCCATCTGTTGAGTGCATGTCTGTCTGTGTTGATAATTTTGTCCTTTATTTTCAGACCTTGTCTACTTCACATGTGAATGCAAATCTTGGTGAAGGCAGGTGGAAAAACAGTCCCCAAAAGAGTCCTCTTGGAAATATTGTGCACATCTTGGAGGGGGTTATATTTTTTAGTGCAGAAAAATAGATTTATATTGCACTGCCCATAGCTTTAAAGTATGGGTTTAAAAACTTATTTTGTATTCCTCCTAGCATTTACAGAATTGACTTCTTTAATGCACATTTGACGCAAGCTTATTTTGCTGAACTCTGAAAATTTCTAATATAAAGTTTTTGCAAATGTTTGTATTCAGCACTTTTTCAGATTAAACATTCAATGGGACCTCTTTGAAATAGTCACTAAATATTTTAAAGAGAAATTGACTATATTTCAAGGTGACAATTTCCCAAAATGAATTTAAAAGTAGTTTGCCTACTTTACCTGCATTTTAATATCTTTGCAGTTTTTTTTGGTGAGTTGGTAATCACTTTGCTATTCTTAAATATTTTCTCTCCTTTGTTGATACATGAAAGACCCTTCTTTCCTTTTCGCTGCTCCATCTAACAGACACAGACATGCACAACTAAGTTGACACTACTGAGAACAGTGAAATTGTTAAAATGAACAAAATGCTATCAAATGCATGATGTAAACAAACAATCAAGAAATAACTTTCAGTAATCTGTTGGGTATAGTAATCTTAGGTGTTGCTTGTGACAATAGATGATGAAAAATAATTAGTTATTTTTAAGTTGGAAACCCTTTGTAAATAGTTGAATCTGAAGCAAATAAAGTGGGGAGACATTAACACAGGTATTGTCACCAGGGAATTTACTTTCATACGTTGATTGCTTAGTAGCAGCGAAGGTCAAGGCACGCAACAGCCTTCTTAGCAAGGCTGGCAGGTTCTTCATGGGGAGCGGATGCTTCAGCCCTAAGGACCTCAGCCCTTGCCATCTCATACTCAATAGCAGAGTACTATTGCACATGTATGGAATTGATCGACACACACCAAACTTGTTGTCATAGCAACTCAACAATGCGCATTATAACAGGAGCGCTCCGATTGACTCATCTTTCATGGCTTCCAGTTCTGAGCCACATTGCTTCTCCTTACATTCGAAGGGAGATTGCAGCTGGCAAGCTGCTTGAGAAGATGTGCCAACCCAAGCTTGCCCTTGTTCAGCAACCTTTTTAGCCCACCAGCTACATGTCTTTCATCGCAACACCCACCGGGATCGAGGCTGCCACGCCAGCACATGACAGTGGAGTCCCTGTGGCGGGAAGACTGGTGCTTAACATCAACCACCAATCAGTTCCTTGTCACAGACCCTCTTGCTTGCCCCCCCCCCCCCGCCCCCCCCGACTTTGACCTACCATGTTGTCAGTGGCCCTTCTTAACCAATTCCGGACTGGACAATGCCTCTGTACAGCCAACCAGCACTGTTGGGGTCTTAGAGGCAATCCACGCTGCAGCTGCGGCACAGATCAAACGGTGATGCCCATTGTCAAGGAGTGCCCGCTAACCAAATTCAGCAGTGAGCTCCACTTGGCCACTGAGAATGCTATTGTTTGGCTCGGTGAATATGCAAATGCTAAATAAATAAATAACTTAGCGGGAATAATAAGGGGAGAGAATATCTCAATAAACTTGTGTTGTCTTTCACAGTATATTTTGTAAAATGAATTTACATAATTGTATTCTATCATTATTAGATACATAGAAGTTGAGTGTTTGTGGAAGGTAACTGAGTCATGTTAACAAGCTGTGTACAAATGTTTTTACAATGGATCAGATTGTGAACCTCTCAGTCACAATACTGAGCACTTACTCATACGACTAGTTCCAGTAACATTAGCAGAATGACATATGTGAATAAAAGTTCACCAGTGTAAGTAAGGAATTTACAATATGACTGTAAGTAGCTTGAGCCAAACATTTTGCCCTAAATGGAAAGTTTTGGTATTACAGATATATTTTTCCTTTAATATGTACAATATAATATGAAATCCTAAAGATGGTGCAAGTAAGATGCATTGTTTTGAATTCTCATAGTAATATCTAGATTAAATAGTTATTAAAGACCTGGTTACATATAAACTAGACCTTAATGAACTCACTGTGAGGCTGTATTTACCTATTTAATTTTTTTCCAATATGGATAACATTTTTCTTAGGTTATTTTTAGTTTAAATCCTCTCAGTCTCTTTTCTGTCTCCAGCTACACTTGATGCTTAATAAGTGAGACCTTTGCAGACTTCTGTAGTGGCTTGAAAGAGCACCCCACTGACTCTGTGCTGAGTGATGGATAGATTCCCTGCCTGCTGTTCACTTTACTGCTAGATTCACCTAGGGTGCAATATCCTAACAAAGCAGAGCAGGGAATTGAAATGTGTTCTTCTGAGAACAGCAGTAAGTAAAGCTTCCTTTCTAGCTATTCTCTCAATTAGCTCCTAGGAGACTTTCATGCTTTAGCTAGTTTCTCTTGGGAATTTGTGACCTGATAACATATTGCTATAAATAATTATTTTGCCAGTATCAAAGTATGTACTGTATACAAAATGTAAGTGACACTTTTTGGCATCTCTATTAGATGCTGTAAATAGCAGGTGTTTTCAGGCAAGCTTTTTTTTCTTTTTTTTGGCTTGCAGTCTTGTTACTTCCAATCTTTGACCCCAGTGGTTAGTTTCATGCTGCTCCCTGAAGTGAAATTGACAATGAGTAGTGCAGAGCTCACCAGCAGAGGTGAGGATGTAGAGAGCAGTGTGAAATTAACTTGCCGTTATTTTGGGGAGATCAGGTTGATAGTTAGATATTCTGGTGATTATTGGTTACATTGTGGGGGTATGATCAGGAAAAGCTGGCCCCTTTATACATATGCTCCAGTGATCCATTTCACTCATTTGATACCCCACACTCCAGAACAGGATACCCAGTAGCCTTTTCCTGACTAAAACCTACTTTTGGAAGGAACAGACCTTCAAAAAACAAGATGAGAGCAGAGGTCACTTTAGATCCTGCTTATTCAGCCATGATGGAGTTTAACAATTGTAACTGATCAGTGTATTTGGTTCACTAAGGATGAGGCCTACACCTGAGAAATGTGCATAATCAGGTTTAGAAACTTGTAATAGCTCTGGTAGTCAACGTAAACTAGACCAGACCATTTTATGGCTTGATCACCGGCTTTGTATTCACAAGCCCCTTTCCTAGGAAATCTTCCACTCTTACTATTGGGCAGTGACACCAGTGGTAATAATGTGTAAGTAACACGTATAGGTGTAAATAGGATGCTGGCATTCACTGACATTTTTTTCACTGTCATCTAACATGCACGGACCTTTTTCTTGCTGTTCAATAGGCATTACCACAATATAAGTGTTAAAGTATTATGGTGGCTTGGGTTGCTACTCTATAGTTAAAGTTGAGAAGTTTTTTGTATGTAAAGTAAGGATTCTACTGTGTAGGGAAAATATGCATATTCTCCAGAATTTCAGCACTGACTCATTGGATACACCATGAAATTTCTGAGGGTTCACAATTATAGTCTTTGAATTTGAGGGGAACTGATGTGTTGGTGAATGTGGAAAAGATGACGGGGAACTTGGGGTGTGTGGGTAAGTCAGGAAGTATGAAAAGCTGAACTCTTAAGCTCTGATTACTTTTTGGTTCTCCAGAGTGGTATAAAATAATCAAAACATCTCAGTGAATCTGACCCTAAATTTCAGATTTTATTTGTGTGTGCGCGCGCACATGTATTTTGTATAACATGAATTTTATAAAAAAGATTGTTAATGCCTATCGTCATCATTATTAGATATCACATTCTCTTTGTGTTTCTTGTTCACTGTTCATGTATTAAATGCTTATTTAATAAGTACGTTGAGGATTTAAGGTTGAGTATGTATGAATAATTCGGGGTGAAAAAGATTACATGGATGTTGTAACTATCCACAAAATAAACAGCATAAACCCAAGAAATTCAGAGTTAAAGTTGAATGTCAAATGAATAAAACATGTTATGGCATGGAAATACACAGTTTAGCAGCTGAACAACTTTAACTCTGCCCTGTAGTGACACTATGAAAGGGGGGCGGGGGGAAATCTAATGTCTTCCTTTAAAAATCAGTTTAACTTAATCTGGGACTACACACACTAGTATGCATTAATCATAAGTGTATGGTTATTGCATGATGTCATTGCAGGGTCAGGGTTAAGACTGTTCGAATGCTCTAACTATGCTTTCCTAGGAATGCTGCCTCAGTTTCCCTAGTGATAGCATAGGAAAGCTTCACTTATAGAGATATTGAGGTTTAATGCTTGTTTGTAAATAGCTTCCAAGATGCCATATAGGGGCAAGTATAAGATACTGCTCTAAGTAGTAGTTGCAAGTCTTCAGTTTTCCTTTAGTATGCTTGTAGCCAACACTTTTGAGTGCATTTGAGTCTTATTTTATATTTAACATACAAAATCTAATTTTTTTTGTAGCAAAATGTTAATTACCTTATTGAAAGGCACTGGGAGCCTGAATGCATTTTTGACAGCTCTGAAATATCTGTCAGGGATGGTTTAGGTTTAGTTGGCCCTGCTCAGCTCAAGAGTCTGGACTTTGATGACCTCTCAAGGTCCCTTCCAGCCCTACATTTCTGTGATTCCATTTGTCTACGTTTAGATTAAATACATGGCCTCTACAGCCCTTATGGATAAAACTAGAGTGAATGAGAAAGAAGGTGGAGAAATCTGTTCAGTCTGTTTTCAGAAATTATGCTTTTTTCTTTCTCTTTCACTATATTTTTTTTACATAATTTCTTCAATGTAAGCAAGAGTTTAAATAATTTTATGGCTAATAGGAGGGAACTGATTTAAGAATTTAACTCTAGATGATATCCGTAGCTTATTTTTAAAGACAACTGTGTTTTAATTTTGTGTTTAAAAGCAGGGAAAGCATTCTTGATTTTTAATTGTATTTTTGGAATAGGGAAGGGGAAATGGAGTGTGATTTCATAATTGGAAAACTGAATATTTAGAGCCCATAAAAAACATAATGTCCAATTGTTTTATTATTGAGCATATCAATTTAATGTTGATTTATCAGAACTATCAATTATGTAACTATAAACTCTAAGAGCTCTATGCCTTGCTGTGTAGCGGAAGCTGCTTATCTGCATAAACAAATGTGTTGGTCTGCAGAGCGACCAGTTTTCATGGATTAAAGTCTTATTTCTCCAACTGGAAAATGCTTCCACAAATTGGCAGTCCTGAACTCTTGCAATGTGTTGCACAGAATCGGCATGTTTTTATAGCAGTATAGCTGAAGGAATGTAATGCTCCAGATCTGCTGCAAGAGAAATCCAACTGCATTAGCATGTTGTAAGGAGGCACTAAACATCTTTTTTTCTCTACATTGTGTCATGCTCTTGCAATTTCTTATGTTCCGTTTGCCTGTTGCCACACTACTTCAGTCAAAATGTACATCTGGGCTTCAGACTACGTTGTTTCCACAAAAACCTGTTGTCACATCCATTCCCTCACCAATCGTCTTTGAAGCTCTTCATGGGCAAGTGGACAAAAATGAGGTATGTGTAGGGCTGCTACTTCAATATGTCAATACTATTACAGTTATTTTGGTGGAATCAAGCCACTGAACACCAAAGTGATATAAAGCTTTACCAAAAAATAAAATAAAAATCCACATGTACAGCCATGGAGGCAGTATAGATGGATAACTCTAGTTGTAAGTAACTAAGTTTACAGTGTTGATCACACTATATGTTAAAATTTCCAAAAATTTGGACAGTTTGGATTGAGTATTCTTGTTGTGTTACATTAATCTCTCAAATTTAACATTTTGCTTGATAATCTCTGGGATTAGTAGTTTTCAACAATAGGTGTTTGCCATTCAGTTTTCATGTTTTATGAGAATCAGGAATGGCATTTCTTCAATCTACAAAATTATCTTTTAGTTCATTTAGTAATTTCTACCTGTGTCTAGTCGTACCCTTGTCTGAAGAGCAAATGTGCGTGTGGGTGGGGTAGTTTTTAACCATTTATGGTGGATTAGGAGCACTCACTGGGCATTAGTGTACAGGCAAACACTACCATACTGACTTTGTGCTGTGTTGTTCTTCTCATTTGTAAAACTTCTGCCATTCCAGCTTGTACATGATTAATTGTGATAACATATTTTATACATTTGACAAATGTGCACTAAACTGACATTCTGTAATGTATTTACTTATGACATCAGCAAGACTTGAACTTTGAGTTCCAGAAGCAAGTATATTAATACGTAACCCCATTTACCATCTATGTCTGTCACTGATAGTCTTTGGATTCAGGTAAATCTAAGACTTTTACAGATTTTTATAGTTAAAGGGTGGCAGTGTTTTCCAGTAGATAGAGTACTGGATTGAGAGTCAGGAAGACCTGGGTTTTGTACTTGACTCTCTTTGATCTACTGTGAGATCTTAGTCAAGTTACTTCCGCTCTCAGTACCTGTTTCCCCATCTGTAAAATGAAGATAATTGTGCATCCTCTTAAAAAGAGCTTTGACATCTATAGTTGAAAAGTACAGTGCAAGATTAAATTATTATGCTTAATGATTTGCACTTTAATGTTTTTAAAAATAACAAATTTTCTAAGTAAATTGACTTAAAGTTTATATAATATCTATTGTTTTAATAATTAGGCCTATAAATTTACCCTAATTGCAAGCTCAAATGTAAGAAGTAAGTGAAAGTTTATAAAATGTCACAATCACCTATAATAATAAGTGCTGATGGAAAAAGGTGCAAAAGGGAGACAGACTGAATTAATCCAAACAAAAAGGCCTACTGATGTAACTCAAGGATTGCGTTAAGATCATGCCTGTTAAATAAGAGAAGTGTGGGACCGCGAATCACACCAGTTTTGGTCCACTATCAGAAATTAGGCCTAATTGGTGAACAAAATAATGAGGGGGTGGGGTATTCCACCCCCTCCCCTTCTTGAGGTCCTTAAAAGAAAAAGCTTTTGGGGGAATAATCAAGAAGCAGCAGCTGTCTGCTAACAACTGTTGCAGTGAGCTTTGCCATCATAGCTTCACCCTCACCATCTCCTGGAACCCTGGGATCTATCATAACACTGTGGGACCTTGGTTGTCCTGAGAGAGATCTGGACTGGGCTAGAAAGAGGGACTCAAATGACGTTGGGATTGCCACCTCCCCCAACTTTGGCTAAATCCCAAACTCCAGCTGGGATGTGGCATTTTTTTCGCCAAACCCCCACTCCCTTGTGTGTCCTCCTCCTTCTCGCCCTTATTTCTTTTCTTGTCTTCTGTCTCTCCTTTTGCCTTCTGTTTAATAAGAGACTGGCTTAGCTGGCCAAGACTGTGTGTATTTTGAAGCACTGCTCTAAGCCTGTGACCTGAAAGAGGCAGCTAATAGCAAAGCCTTAAACAGCCCAATGCTGGTGCAAGTTGCCAGGTCTCAGAGGCTAATAAGACCATGTGCAATGTCTGAGTTTCTCTAGCAGTGAGATGGCAAATAGGAACCAACCCCAGAGACAGAAGCTGCATTTTCTATCTTTGCTGTTCTTCTCTCCCCTCTTGTGTTTATCTCTTAGTAAATGGGATTGGACCTCAGCAGCAATAGCTCCAGCCACTTCCAACTAATTTCTTCTCTTTTCCCCAAAATGACAATTATTACCATCATTAATACTATCTAAAATACTGTGAAAATGAGGATGGAAGGGAGGGTTCTTTTTAAAAAGTTTCTCCAGCTAGCAGGAAAAGAAACAAGGAATGTTGTTAAAATGAAAGCTTTACTTTCAATTTCAAAGGCTTTACCCGATCTTCCTTTTCTATATGTTTAATAAAAGGTTACGATTTTTATCAGTGTGTTTGCCGTGGTACTAAGCAGGCCAGGATCTCTGAATACCAAACCTTGAACTTAGCTTGAAACTGTTTTATGTTGGGCAGTAACAGGCTCATGTTAACACCTTTGAGTATTTGGGCCTGTATAGTCCATCTAAATGAATGCAACACACCTTTTACCAGTAAAATGAAGTTTCATTTAAGGTTTTGTATAAAAATCAGGTATACATTATGATTTATATAATGTGTTAAATGAGACAATCTAATGTCATTAAAGCACTTAATACTAAAAAAAAAAATTATGCTGTAAAGTTTAATGTAAAAAGTAACTGGTCACTAAGACATCAGCTCTCTCTCATGGAGAGGGTCATTTTCACTAGAGATAACGGAAGCTGCCTTCAGAGCTGTTCATTATCTTTACAGCCTGAGATTCATTAGCTAATACAGATGGGATAACCAGTGTGTCTCAGCACCAGAAGACTCAGCACAGCAAGCCTTTCAGCAACAAAGAAAATAAAAGCATTCCTGTGTAACAGGCTTCAGCACTTATCTCTGTTCTCTGGTACTGTTTGTGCTGAACCAAAGCAGCTGCTCCTCCGGAGTTAAGAGAGAACAAACTCAACATGGTGTGAAATTACTGCACTACCATTCACATTCATTAGACTTATATTGTTACCAGCTACAAGCATGACTGGTCTTTGCATGAATAATAAAATGAAATGCTACTTTGTGAGTTTTACCGTAGAACACTGACAAGCCACAACACTAACCTTGAAACCACATACAGTAGAACCTCAGAATGACCAACGCCTCGGGAATGGACGTTGTTCGTAACTCTGAAATGTTTGACTCTGAACAAAACATTGTGGTGGTTCTTTCAAAAGTTTACAACTGAACATTTACTTAATGCAGCTTTGAAACTTTACTATGCAGAAGAAAAATGCTGCTTTTAACATTCTTAATTTAAAAGAAACAAGCAAAGAAACAGTTTCCTTACCTTGTCAAATCTTTTTTTTTAAACTTTCCCTTTTTTTTTTAGTAGCTTACGTTTAGCATGGTACTGTAGTTTGTTTGCATTTTTTTGTCTCTGCTGCTGCCTGATTGTGTACTCCTGGTTCCAAGTGAAGTGTTTGGTTGACCAATCAGTTCGTAACTCTGAGGTTCTATTGTATAGTACAGAGGTGGGCAAACTTTTTGGCCCGAGGGCCACATCAGGGTTGCGAAACGGTATGGAGGGCCGGGTAGGGAAGGCTGTGCCTCCGCAAACAGCCTGGCCACTGCCCCTTCCTGGGACCCCCCCACCCCTGACTGCCCCGCCCCCTATCCACACCCCTGCCCCTGACAGGCCCCCCGGAACTCCCGACCCATCCAACCCGTCCTCCACTCCTTGTCCCCTGACCGCCCCCTCCCGGGACTCCCGTCCCTAACTGCGCCCCGCCCCCCAGGACCCCACTCCCTATCCAGCCCCCCTGCTCCTTGCCCCCCCATCCAACCCCCCCTGCTCCCTGTCTCCTGACCGCCCCCTGTACCCTGACTGCCCCCTGGGACCTCCTGCCCCTTATCCAAACCCCCCGCCCCCTTACCAGGCCGCTCAGAGCGGCGGGACAGGCTTTTTGGAAAGCCTGGGAGGTAGGTGGGCGCGAGCTGTGCTGCCTGCGTGGCATTGTGGCTGCAGGGGAAGGGGGAAAGCGGGGGAGGGGCCGTGGGCGAGCCTCCCCGGCCGGGAGCTCATGGGCCAGGCAGGACGGTCCCGCGGGCCATAGTTTGCCCACCTCTGGTATAGTATCACCACATTTGAGTTAATTTTACAGCAACTATCCTGTCCAATGTTGGAAGAGAGTTTATAGCTATGAGACTTGAAAAATGCAGGTTTGAAGCATGCAGGAGAAAACATGGTAATAGATGTGGTTATTAAAAAGAGCAGTTTCTTGGTATGGGTTCCTATAATTTTTTCTGCTTCCAAAATATGCAGCCCCTTACAGACTTCAGATGGAGCCTCTTCATAAGGGAAGCAAACCTCTCACAAATCCATGAGACTAAAAAGGTTCTTTTCCTCTTTTTCAATTAGAAATGATCTAATGAGAGACCAGAGACTCTCAGCTCTTATTTATTCCTCCTCTAGCAGAGATATGTTTAATTTCAGACACAACTTTTCAGTCTGTCTCCAGTTTGAGTATTTTGCGAGTGCTGCAGTTATGAGATTGCAAGAGACTTTTAAGATGGCTGCAAATGCTCCACATGCATAATTTTTCCAAGATGGCTTTTACCTTTGTGCAGTCCAATCACCACCTGAAAGCCAAAAGAACTTCAAAACTCTTTCCAAGAGGTGAATTAATAAAGCAACACCTGGAGAGTGACCAGACATTTGTTAGCTTGTGTCATAAATATAAAGGGAAGGGTAAACACCTTTAAAATCCCTCCTGGCCAGAGGAAAACCCTTTCATCTGTAAAGGGTTAAGAAGCTAGGATAACCTCGCTGGCACCTGACCAAAATGACCAATGAGGAGACAAGATACTTTCAAAGCTGGAGCGGGGGAGAAACAAAGGTTCTCTCTGTCTGTGTGATGCTTTTGTCGGGAACAGAAAAGGAATGGATTCTTAGAACTTAGTAAGTAATCTAGCTAAATATGCGTTAGATTCTGTTTTGTTTAAATGGCTGATAAAATAAACTGTGCTGAATGGAAGGTATATTCCTGTTTTTGTGTCTTTTTGTAATTTAAGGTTTTGCCTAGAGGGATTCTCTGTTTTGAATCTGATTACCTTCTAAGGTATTTACCATCCTGATTTTACAGAGGTGATTCTTTTATTTTTTCTTCAATTAAAATTCTTCTTTTAAGAACCTGATTGCTTTTTCATTGTTCTTAAGATCCAAGGGTTTGGGTCTGTGTTCACCTATGCAAATTGGTGAGGATTTTTATCAAGTCTTCCCCAGGAAAGGGGGTGTAGGGTTTGGGAGGATTTTTGGGGGAAAGACATTTCCAAGCGGGCTCTTTCCCGGTTATATATCTTTAGACGCTTGGTGGTGGCAGCAATAAAGTCCAAGGGCAAAAGATAAAATAGTTTGTACCTTGGGGAAGTTTTAACCTAAGCTGGTAAAAATAAGCTGAGGGGGTTTTCATGCAGGTCCCCACATCTGTATCCTAGAGTTCAGAGTGGGGAAGGAACCTTGACAAAAATCCTCACCAATTTGCATAGGTGAACACAGACCCTAGGCAAAACTTTAAGTTACAAAAAGACACAAAAACAGGAATATACTTTCCATTCAGCACAGCTTATTTTATCAGCCATTTAAACAAAACAGAATCTAACGCATATCTAGCTAGATTACTTACTAAGTTCTAAGACTCCATGCCTTTTCTGTTCCCGGCAAAAGCATCACACAGATAGAGAGAACCTTTGTTTCTCCCCCCACTCCAGTTTTGAAAGTATCTTGTCTCCTCATTGATCATTTTGGTCAGGTGCCAGCGAGGTTATCCTAGCTTCTTAACCCTTTAGAGGTGAAAGGGTTTTCCTCTGGCCAGGAGGGATTTTAAAGGTGTTTACCCTTCCCTGTATATTTATGACAGCTTTCTGTTTAATTTTACAGTCCAGAGGGGCTCTCACTCCACTGGTCTTGTGAATATAATCTTTCGTATTTTACCAGGCTCTAACCCAAATGCAAAGCCAAATTATTCTTTTTTGCTCAAACCCTTTGTAGAAGTAACTTTTTAAAATTTTGGTTATCTGCCTCGCTTAGACAAGGCCAAACACATAGTGCAATTCACTTTATGAAATTTCACAATCTTAAAATGATCTAAAGTGTCGAAGTTGATTCTGGCATGGTGCATAAATTATAGACTGACTTTTTTTACATTAACTGTTAACATAGACGTGGAGGATCTTTCCACCATGACTTCTGTGACTGTTAGTTTTTATTGTGGTAGCACCCAAAGGCCCCAATCAAGTTCAAGGCCCGATTTTCTAAGTGCTGTACACTCCAGAAGACATGGTCCCCTCTACAGAGAGTTCACAACCTAAAAAAAATGGTGGAGAAGAGATGAGGAATTCATAACACATGTTGTCTGCAAGCAGTCGCTTGGTAATCAGTGTACTCTTACTACTCTCTGTAAACGAGTGGTATCCATCCTTTTTATGCCCAAGGTAACTTTTTGAATCTAAGAGCAACCCAGGATCTGCCCCACCCCTTCCCCAAAGCCCCACGCCGCTGATTCCATTCCCCGCCCCACCTTCCCCCCATTGCTTGCTCTCCCCAATCCTCATTCACTTTCACCGGGCTGGGGCGGGGGGTTGGGGTTCGACCAGTTGGTGACCACTGCTGTAAACTAAATGCCCTGGTTTCAGATAGTAAGTTTTATTCATCATGGAGACAGACAGGGGGATTGAAAGTCTTTCTTGGTCTCTTGTCTTTTAAGGTGTATTTGTCCATTGCTTCTGGTTAATGTTTCTTTCCTCCATCTGCCATTACCTTACACCTGTGCTCACATACGCATACATTAGTATGGGTTTCCTTTGCTGCATATTCCCATAAATATTAGCCATAAGTATTTAGCACCCAATCCAACTCCCATTAAAGTCAATTAAGACTTCTGCTAGCAGTAGTTGAAGCTTACTGAATTTCAATTTTTCAGTGATTTCTTTAGTTTTTGACCAAACCCTCTCAAATGTATGACAGTTTTGGCATGTGGGGTTTTTGTTTTTGTTTTCTTAAATTCTAGTTCTAACTTCAGGTGGAATTGGATCAGGACCTTTAAAACCAGATAATAAGTGAGGGGGGGAAACTCTCTCAAACTCCTTTTCATCTAAAGTGTGCACTATCCTTAAATGGAAAAGATGGCTGGACTCACTTTGCATTGCCTCTAAACTCATTCATAAGGAACATATCCCAGAATTTTTTGAAGCAAAGTAATAGTCTTTCTCCAGGATGCAGCTAAGGTGCATCTTGATATAATTTGTAGTATGATAGACTAAGAACATGTAGTAGTTTGAAAGTGTTTTATAACATGTCAAGAAAAAAGATTTTTAGCTATAAAATAATGACCCATTATTTGGAAGGCAGCCTTCTCCCAGTATGCAAACTTTATCTGCTGATTCCTTGGAGAAAACACTGGATTATTTCTAATTGAAGTGAAAGGGGAAGGACTAATTGCTACATTGTCTCATACAGTGTTAATTTGACACAAAGATGGCTCTTGACTTGAGGAAATATGTTTACTGAGGACCACTGGTTTAGATGGTGCAGCTCAAACAGATGCAAGGTGAGTAAGATAGTAAACTTCGTGACTCTTGCTCAAACATACCAACATGGATGTCTTGCCCATCATTAGTATAGGTAATGAGATGTCTAGCTACCTGAGGCATTTCCTTCTGAGAGGAAGAGACTGAAGGTGTGGCATGAAACTAAAATGCTGGTTGAGTTGCCTGTGTGGATAGAGCATGAGAAGTTTGTGACCAAATTTCTCATTTGAAGTAGCATTACATTTCCCAGAAGAGAAATTAGCCTCATTACATTTGTTTTGGGCACCAATTCTCATGTATATTAACGTGGTTTTTATACTAACTAGCTTTTTTAGAAGTATGGTGCATCTTAATCCCATTTTCAAAGAATCAGATTAATGAAAAAGATTCATGAACAAACATTTCATCCGATGAAGTGAGCTGTAGCTCACGAAAGCTTATGCTCAAATAAATAGTTCAATCCTTGAGGGGGCCATTTAGGGAGGTGGGGCAAAAATTGGGGATTGGTCCTGCTTTGAGCAGGGGGTTGGACTAGATGACCTCCTGAGGTCCCTTCCAATCCTGATATTCTATGATATGATAAATTGGTTAGTCTCTAAGGTGTCACAAGTCCTCCTTTTCTTTTTGCGAATACAGACTAACACGGCTGCTACTCTGAAACATGAACAAACATGGCATTTCTGAGCGTGTCTGCAGGTATTCCATCCTGTTTCCCTGCAGAAAATACTGTGGCCAAAGAATAACAATAATATTAGGATTATATAAGGAGTACTTGTGGCACCTTAGAGACTAACCAATTTATTTGAGCATAAGCTTTCATGAGCTACAGCTCACTTCACGAAAGCTTATGCTCAAATAAATTGGTTAGTCTCTAAGGTGCCACAAGTACTCCTTTTCTTTTTGCGAATACAGACTAACACGGCTGTTACTCTGAAACCTGTCATTAGGATTATATAATGTAGCAAATACTTTATTTTAAAAAGAGCCAATTTATCAAGTGATAATATTGATGTAGCCAGGGTGAGAATTGAGTGGCTAGAGGTTGTGGTAGGCTTGTAGCAAAACCAAAGTTTGTTTTGTTACAAGTACTTTCAGATGGTACAACAGCCCCCAAGTCATCCTACCAATTGTTGTTGTTTTACTATTTCACATTCCTATTTTAAAAACATTTCTTCTCCATGTTGTTGGGACAATCGGGAAGCTTCCCTTAAAGAGAAAAAGTGATACAGAGTACATGGTGTGCTGTGCATTGCATGAAAAAACAAACTGAAAAACTAGAGATTTTTTTTCTATCATAGTTGTTTTCCAACAAAGTTGATATGTCCCTTTAGACATACAGATTCATGTTTGTGACTTCCGACGAAGGTATTTTAGTTGATATGTCCCTTTTAGACAAACAAATTCATGTCTGTGACTAAGTTACTCATGTTGAATTATTTAAGGATATGACCTAAACCTAGAAATAGGTGTGTGTATGGAACTATTTATAGGTTAATAGTAAGGAGGTTTTTTTTAGGTAAAAGGAAATGTATGGAAGCTGTGAAACTGCAGTTGTTTCCCTCAGTGAAATCTGACTACAGCCCAATCATCTTTAGATCACATCCTTGTTTTATGACACCCATCCATGTCTTCCCTCCACTCTGCAGGATGGAAAAAAGTGACCCAAGACAATTTGTCTGTAGCCTATTTACAGATTAATCCCGTTCTGATTACAGCACTAATTCAGTGCAGATCATATGACTGGAAACTGTAGAAACACGTGTTTGAGAGTGATCTTACATGCTGTCTTGATGTAGATTAGGGATTATTGCCACTGTTCCAGTTACTCTTTAAGAACCCTTTGAAACAACTTCAAGACCAGTATTTTCTTTAGTTTATCAAAGTATTTGTATGGACAGATAATGAAGCTGAATTTTTTTTGCCTTTATTCACTATAATTTAAGGCTGATTATATTCATCTCTGATTAGATCCTTCTGGTAATATAACTAAACTAGGACATACACTGTAATCATTACCTCAATCAAAGAAGTTTGCAAACTATTGCAGTATTTTGGGACCTTAATTGAACCAGATTCACAAGATGATGTAAGTGATTTTTGTCCAATAGTTAGCCCTCCTAGGATTGGCTATTTGTATTTCATTTCCGAGAAAAACAATGTGGTGAAATATTGGGATGTTTTCATTTCATACTGAATAACTTTCACAATCAGAGTAACAATTTACTGTAGTAGAAATACCCACTGTTAAATATACCTTTATTAGAAGCAGAAATTGGCCTTTTTGTTGAATATTCAGCTATTGTGAATTTTACATTCTGAGTGTTTTTTAGTGAGATTACTCAACATGTGCTAAAATAAATGAGCAGCCTGTTATCTTCAATAGAAACTGAAGTCCACTTTTTTCCCTTGTGGAATTGTTTGTGCTAAAAGCCCATTATGTAGGACATGGCAGTGACATTTGGATGAAGGTAGGGATTTAAACTTCTAGCGTGCATTCATTTCATGTAATTGCTTTAATGATTATAAGCATAGAATAAAAACCAACTGGATTTGGATACTAATCCTGTCATAGTATTCCTCTTAAACCTTTCCCTATTTTATTAAACAATGGTGCAGCCTCCAGAGATGATACAACCTACCACTGTACACAGTACGCTGTACACAGATTAGCAAATAAATAAGCCTTCGAAACACTCACTACTTGAGCTGTTCTGTCATCATGTTCATCATAAGAGGAAGAATGAAGACCCTCTGTGAAATGTGGCATTTTGCTAATGGGAAGAGAGCATGAGTTACCTTCAGTTATTTTTCTGAATCTGTGCCTGAGCATTTGTCTGTAGAGTTTATTTCTTATTGTATTACTTTAGTGAGGAGAGGAGACAGTTACCTGAAAATGTTCTTCGTGAATACTTTAGATATGTCAGGTAGAAATGTGCAAGGTAGATGAATATGAATTTAAAATGTAAGTTGGTACCTAAATGAGTAATTTTTCTGTAAGTAGTCATTTTAACTCTATTTGCAAATAGTACAAGAATCTAATTTGTAAACCTCTCAGTTTTTGCCCATGGTAGTATTGTGTACAATGAGATTTTTTTTAAAAAAAAAAGCGTCTCAAATTTCAGTTGTTAGCTGATTCTACTTAATGCAGCTCATTGTGCCACTGTGAAAGTGGATTGCGTATATTTGAGAGAGAGATCAATCCCACTTAATTTAAGTATTTTTTTCCAGTCAAACTGGGCTGCTTCCTTGAAAATAACTTGGTACTTAAACTGTAAGTTAAGATGCAGCTTGGTTTAATTGGATAATTTATTTAGAAACTTAACTACACTTACTGTATGTGCCCTTCTGTCTTTTCATTTTCTACCTTTTTTCTGAAATGTGTAGATGTCCCCATGAAATGTGAAGCCAAGCTGGTAACTGTATGTTTATCCATATGTACAACTTGCCACGGTAGCTTGTATGCCATATTAGAATCAATAGGTGAACAGGTCCTTGTTCTGCAGTAGGTTGAGAAAAGTGGAATACTGATTCTATCAGGGTGCACAGTTACTTATATATGTATCATCCACAGACATTGAAACTCTTGTATTTAAAATACTTTGAAACCTTAATGCTTAGACTACCGAAATTAAATCCAACTTCAGACCTAGCTGTAGCTATTTAGTGAACTGCTCATTGTGAATATCTTGGATGTTGTGAGATTTGTAATTATGCATTTACTTGAAAATAATGAAATTAATTATGTCTAAAAATCATCAGTTACTTGACAATTTAAATATTAGTTAATTTAAATATAACACTGAATGAAGTCTTTTGATTTGTGGAAGGTGCTCAGATGCAACAGGCACTTGCATGTTGATGTGATGGAGGCCACATAATATCTAGGCTATGCAAGCCATTCTTCCGGTTTTAAGACAGATGGGCCTCCTTTTTGGGTGATTTGTCTCCTGTCTAGTGCTGAAACAAAACCAGACGTTGTTTTGTCTGCCATTTTGAAGAGCGTGAAGCTCCGTCCGCACTGGCATGACCTTGCATATACAGCGTGCGCAAGGTCACACCGGCCAGGACTGGCTCATGCCTCTTCTGGAAGTGATGGAAGGTCCAGTATTCTGGGACTATGTGAGTGGCCACTCTAAGCTAGACAGTAACTAAAGACTAGATCCTGCTGTTGGACTCCTGCACCTGTGTGAAGTACTCTTGGTGTTCAGTGCAACTCTGTACAAACACAGAGTTCCACCTGCATGCATCTCACTGTGGGATTGGTCATAAAACCTCAATCCTGCATCAGGCTGCACTAGCATGCTCTCCAGGACCTGGGCAAAGCACTGTTGACTTCAGTGGGACTGTGCGTAAGTGCTGTGCTTGGCACAAGGATCAGGACTCTAAGGAACAAACAATTCTGGCAGTTCAGTCACATGCAGAATTTAAAACCCATGGGTTATTACATCTTTACACTGTGGGTATTTTTGCTCATACTACATAGTACAGTGCTTAAAATAGGGATAGCAAAATTTATTAGAGACTCCATGGTAGAATAGAAAATTGTTGCAAGAGATGGTTCTTTTTTTGAAAAATGTTTGAGATAAAAACAACTTGTACCCTCTTAATGTTCGGTTTCTACAATTCATATAAATTATTCCAAATGGATAAAGGAAGTCTTTTCCTTGGTGTAATGTTAAAGCTGTAGAGCCAAATTGTGAACCCCTTAGTCACATTTAGTACCCTGTTTTGAAAATAGTTTCACTGAAGTCAGTGGGAATGTGTGGAGTAAGGTAAACATAAAAAGAGGTGTTGTAGTCTCTCCAGTAATGAGCACTGATTTGTGCAGACAATGGACTTTCTTTGACTCTGTCTGTCTGAATGCCATATCATCCCTCCTTTTTTGCCAGTTTGTCCTCAAGGAAACGTTTTACCAGCTATTGATTGCCTGGTTGTAAGCAAATTTTACACACTTAAAAATATGCTCTTTCTGTACTTCATATATAGATACACAACAAAAATATATATATATATTGTTTTTGTTCTTTTTTTTTTTTTCCTGTGTCTGTTCTGAAGTGAGACTTGTGGGTTTGGTGTGTGAGGGGAAAAAAGGACAGAAAATGCAAATTGCAAATATTGCTTTGTAGTCGTATGTTTTGGGCTTCTCTCCACAAAGCATCTTGAACCCAGTTTCTCCAACAGAAATCAATGGCACTGTCAATGGATACGTCTAAAGCTGACATTTTTCTCTAGAAGACAGGATTCTTGAATATGTATGGGCATAAAGTTGAATCCTTCTCCAGGTAAAAGCCTAGTCAAATTTAACTGCCATAGGGCTTTCTCCTGTCCGTTGTATTCTTCTTAAAGGATACTATGGGCATTTTATCTGAACTCTGAACCAGTGGAAACTGATGCAAAGGGACACTGCAGCCCTTCCCACCCCATGTCATTGGACTCCAAGCACCAGATCTGATAAAATTTAAGTTAGAGATGTGACGGGTGGGGCCCCTCAGAAGCCATAATGCACTTCCTCTTGGGGGACAAGAAAAAATCAGTCTAAAGTTTGCTCTTCAATAAATAGTGCAAGCCAGTGACTTTCCCAGTCCTCACTCAGTCTCTTTGCAAGTGAATTGTTCTGACTTTTTCCTTTTCACTACTCCTATTGTCCCCGTCTGTCTTCCGCTGCCGTCTCTTTCTGACATCTCGCTTTTCACTTCATGTCCCAGCTTCACCTCCACAGTCTCATTTATTTGGATACTAGAAACTTAAAACAGGAGAATAATACTTTGTTTTACTATAAGAAAATTATTTCATGATCAAAACAGTTCATTAGGCAACTTTTCTTAACTAGTACAACATTAATTTTATATAATATTGCCATAAGTAAACTCACAATGACATGTTGTGTAGTTTTTTTGGGGTTTTTTGGTGTGTGTGTGTGCACGTGTGTCTGTTATGTAGTGTTGGTGATATGAGGAAAACGCTCAAAGCGATCAGTAAAGAATTCAGATGACAGCATCAAAATTACTTTAGGGAAAAGGGGTCTTGTCAAACTTGATATTGTTTTTCAATGAGATTACTAGTTTGGTTGATGAAAGTAACTGTGGTGTCATAATCTACTTGGACTTCTATAAGGCATTTGATTTAATGCCCCCCAGTATTATGATTAAAAATGATCAAGATACAAAATCAGTGTAGCACATATTAAACTAATTTAAAAACGTACTAACAATTAACGTTCTGAAATTGTAATGGGAATAGTCATCAAATGGCTATACAATGGGGTTCTACAGGATTGATTTTTGTCCTAATACTATTCAGTGTCTTTATCAGTGATTTGGAAGAAAAGATAAAATCATTGCTGATAAAGTTTGCATATGACAAACTGCTTGGTGGAGTGGTAAATGACAAGTTTATTATACAAAGTGATCTGGATTGCTTGGTGAGCTAGGCTCATTGAAAGAATGAGCTTTTTTACTCGATCCAAAAGCAAGGTGTTACATCTAGGAGGAAACAGCATAGGTCACTTTTACCAGGTGGGGTAATGTATCCTGTAAAGGAGTGACTCTGGAAGGGATTTAGGTGTTACGGTGAACAGCTGATTGTGAACTCCTGGTGCAATGCTGTTTATCTGGTACTATGTGCAGTTTTCGTGGGAATGCTTCAAAAAGGATTTGGAAAAATTGCCGGGGCTTCAGTATGGAGCTGCAAAATGATTCGAGGTCTGCCTTATAATGACAGATATAAGAATCTTGATTGATATATTTAGTTTATCAAAGAGGAGGTTAAGAGAAGTTCAGACTGGAAATAAGGCACAAATATTTAACGGTGAGAGTACTTAACTGTTGGAGTGAGGAATTTTCCATCACTTTAAGACCTTAAATAAGGGTCGAATGTCTTTCTAAAAGATATGCTGTGGCTCAGCCAGAAGTTATGGGACTGATGGAGGAATTAATGGGTAAAATTCTTCCGCCTATGTTAGGCAGATGGTCAAAATGTTGGTCCAGTGCCTAATTTGTAACAAAAGAGGTGCCAGGACTCAAGCAATTTTTTTTACATTCATAACTTATGCAGCAAGCCTAGAGGTGCCGGGTCTATGAACTGCCAAGCCTAGAGGTGCTGGGGCTCAGCCCTGGAAACCCCTGGCACAAATTAAGCATTGTATTGGTCCCTTCTTGCCTTAAAATCTTATGACTGTGGAGTTGAGGCATCAGAGTCCCATTTCTCAGACTTTAAAGTTCTCAGCTTATTCCCTATTTTCAGAGGCCAGTAACTTTAGAATAAAATACTTAACACTTGCAGGTTTCCTTGTAACTTCTGTATATACATCCTCATAAAACCCTTATGAGAAGAGTAAACATCATACCCACATTACGGATCAGGAAACTCAGACACCAGTTGGAGTGATTTCTCCAAAGTGTTACACTCAGAGTTAAAAACAAAATATAAATACTTGTCCTGAAAATTTTCAGTGTAAACTATTTTCTTTCTCAGAATCCAGAAATCTAACATGCAACAATCCAACACGGGGAAGAGAGACACACAGACATACATAGCAGGTGCTACCTAAAGCAGAGAGGCGCAACTCAACGCACCTTGTTGACTGGCTCTTTTGTAGGCTAATTGCTGAGGAACCAGATCACATGTTTCTTTTAGAGCCCCCTAGTCCACAAGTGGGACGAGGAATCCCCTTAGAATTTAAAATGAGAGCTTGTAATTTTGACACAGTTTTCAAAACACCACACAAAGATGCTTGGTGGCAGATCCAAGATCAGAATAGAGTTCCCAAGTCTATGCTTGACAGTGTGGTTTAGTGGATTCATCTTTAAGTTGTATTCACCTCTATTATACTACCATGCAATAGTTAACTCATTCTTTTTAAGGAAAAGAAATGAAAGCAGTGTAGCTCTTTGACCCTGCAAATTTGCATAACTGAACAATGTTTTCATATTAATAGACTCTTTAGTGGGAGGCTGAAGGAAATGTTTGTGGTCTGACACGAGTTATGGTTCCAGTTATTGATCTCTGACTTCAAATAGTTGTGTATGTTAGGGGTGAACAATTAAATTCACTAATGCATGATGTACTCAGCCACTTAAATAACCAGGAGTAGATGAATGTGTGTAGAAATATAATCTAACCAAAGAATGATTGGAATTTACTTAATAAAGGACAATAAATTTACGCTGTGTTCCCCTTGCTTACATGATATTTCCCCCCCTTATAAGTGTATTGAACCACCTTCCTGTTCGAAAAGTATTGTAACCTTTAAACATTTTTTTTTTCTGTTCTAGAAAAGTTTACTTGAACTTGTTTTTAACCTTTCAGTTTTTGTATTCTCTAGGTCAGTAACAGATCCACGAGATGGAAAGAGAGTTGCACTCAAAAAGATGCCCAATGTCTTCCAAAATCTGGTCTCCTGCAAAAGGGTCTTCCGGGAATTGAAGATGTTGTGTTTTTTTAAGCATGACAATGTGAGTAAAGTTTGAGTTCTTAGCGTACTGGTAGAAGTGTTAAGAAAAGATGTTAAACATGGATTATTTAAATCAACTTTAAAAATCCATTTGCTTTAGGATTCTCTAAAAATCCGGAGGTTGCACACAGTGAAAGGATTAAATAGTTAGTTGACCTATGGGTGCTTATTCATCCTGATTCACCACTTATTCATCCTGATCTGAACTGACTGACATAGTGGAATCTCTGCCTAAATTTCCTTTATTTCACTACCTTATGTTGTCTTCCCCCTCCTCTTTATATCCAGTTCATCTGAGGGTTTCAGATTACAAAAATGATTTTCTTGTATGTGGTTAAATGCTGAATTCAGATCAGTGGTCATAGTACTGAATTGTTGGTGTACTTTTATTCTTGCATCGGCCTTAATAGATGGGACTGAGGGGAAAGCAAAGCAGATTCATGGAAGCTTTAAGACTTTTTTTTTCTAGACACATAAGACGGCTTTTGAGGCATACATGAATCTCTGTTTGGCCAGCAATCCCTACTCCACTCTGTTACCTGGTTTAAATGAGTCTTATTTTTTCAGTCCTCTTCCAACCCAATTTGGTCATGATACCACTAAAGTACAACCCATTAACCTGTGATGGTAATCTGATCAGCAAAAAAAAGAATCCTACCCAAAAAACTGACTCTGTGATTATTTCACCAGTCCAGATTCTGCTCAGAAATCTGTATACGAATTGTAGAGAAGTATAAACTGAGGAATCAGCTGGAGAAATGGCTAAAAAGTTGTTAGTGTGGGGGATGAAGGAGTTCTTCATACGTTAAGCAACAGGAATGTGGACCCAGAGGTGGTGTAGACAGTGTCTCTTCTAATTCAAAGAGTTGACCGATTCATGTACTACTGGTAGCAGTTCACGTTTTACTTGCAGTTTCTGTTCTGGCAGATATGTGTATTGTACTGTAAGTATAACTTGATAATTCTGCATTGATTTCTTTGCTTAGAGACTCTCTCTATACAGCCCTTAATTAGAGCAAAGAGGCAATCTAAGACTTGGGAGATTGAGGGGAAAAAAACACAAACTGGACTCTCAAAATAAGCCAGATGGTAACTAACTAAAACACTATAACAAAGCTGCAGCTTCCAGGGGTGGCCTACAGATCATTACTCAAATTTCTTCAAAACAGTGCTCCAAGGTAGAATAGGTACTGTGTAACAGACTTCTACACTAGAAAACATTTTTTCTTTGTCTTTACACTGATTCATAGCCACTGATTCATAGCCATTGGGAGGTGGGTTCGCCCCCCATTCCTGGTAATTGCCTACTTTTCCAAAGTACCCACAGGATGCGCAGACCCTTGGTGAAAATAAAGCTTGTGGCAGTAGGGGATACTTTTTTTTTCCTCTTTATAAAAATGCCGTGAGACCTGAGTCTAAGAAAATCTTTGTTGTGTTTTTTTTTTACTAAAGATGTCCTTGGGGTAATACATTAAATCATTTCTGTGCAGCAACTTCATTACAGGTTAACTTTTGTTAAGGAGTAAGAAGTAATAAACTGCTTTGGCAGGTGATCTGAAGCGGAGTCTGATAACAGAAGCAGTTTGTGCACATGCACTTAAATTCCATAGATTATGTGGTCGTTCCCCTCCCCACCCCCCCCCCCAAAGTAGTTTTCTAGTCTTGTGAGGATTTAAATTCTGTGCAATTGCTTTCTCAAACGTGTCACTGTAGGGACACAACTTAAGTGACTGTCTGGGCTGTTGGTTCAAAAAGTGAATAACTTTAATGTCTGTTGTAAATGCCTTTATGGAAATGGAGTGATATGTTGGGATGTTGTTAAAAAGATAAATTGCAAGACAAAATCAGTCTTCTTTTTGTCTGTATACTTAGTACTATTTTACATTTCAAAATGACTTCAAACTTCTTTCAGAGATTTTTTTGGTCATATTTTTACATTTGTGATACTAGGGCCAAGATATTTTTTAATGGGTGCCTTAAACTTGTGCTTTTAAGCTAGTATACAGGGACCTGAAAAAAGCTTTATTTTTCAAAAAGTGCAGAACACCAAGCACCTTGCATTGACTTACAGCTGCTGGGCACTTACTACTTTTGAAAATCAGACCACTTATTCAGGCGTCTAATTGTGGATTCAGGAGCTAGAGTTTTGGCATCCATTTTGAAAATCTTGCCCTCTGAACATCTTGTCCTCACTCTCCTTATTTTGATTATTTTGTTGGGAGAAGCAAAGACACGGGATAAATTCTACACTCACCTGCATGCTGTGCAATCTTGCTGAAGTCAGTGGGGCTGGCTTTGTCAAGCAAGTGCAAAATTTTTCCTTGTGTCCTGTGTGTTAACAGAACACAGCATATGCAACGGTATTGCCATACAATATAACATGCAGTGATGTCAACTTTACAAATATTTGGAAGTTAGCTACTCTCACTTTTTAAAGAGATGTTCTCCAAATGTGAAGACCAGACTAATCTTAGTTTGTGGGCAGAATAAGGCTAAATCCTACAAGGAAAATGAGTCCATTTACAGACAGAGATGTTGGTAGGTAGGATACAGAAAGTCTACTTAGGTGTTTGAAATTAATAAATAACAAGTAAATTATGCCACCTGTAAAGTAGGACTAAGTCATGGGACAGGCCAAGGTTAAACAAGGCCAAGGTTAATTCACCAGACAGTTAAAAATTGTGGTGTTTGTCAAATGCATTAAAAGGACATCTCAAATATTTTAAACAGTAGGCAAACAAAGTGTTAAAAATATAGCCTGACCTTGCCTTTGTCGTAAGTATTTGCTTTGATTTGACTAAGATTTCTATTTTCTTTCCGGTAAAATTGTCTTGCCTGTTGTTCCATAGGTGCTCTCCGCCCTTGACATACTCCAGCCTCCACACATTGACTACTTCGAAGAAATGTATCCTAAATATAAAATAATTTTAATTGAGGTAGGTGTGATTGACTTTAGACTACAAATTGTAAGTGTTTGATTTAATCTGTGATCTGTACATAGGGAATTGGAAAGAACTTGGGCCCAGTTTTCATAGCCTTTATGTGAATAGTTTTGTTGACATCAGTGGGACTGTTCATGCAAGAGCAGTTTGTTCATGTTATGATTAGAGATGAACAGGTTCAGGATTGATCATGAAGCTTTGACTTCGTGAGCGCCAACAGGCGAGTGGGGTATAGTGCTGCTTACCAGCAGGCACCACTTGCAGTTAAGATTCCCCCAAATACTGTCTTGAAAATTACTTCCAAGAATTATGTCTTTATTGGTCTGTGTTTATTAGGTAACATTTTAAAACAATTCCTAAAAATGCCCATCTTCCCATACTCACGCATGACATATACCAGGATATAGAATTTCTAGGGATATTCTTACGCAACTAGTGATGTTTGGCATCCATTATTCAGGCCTCATATTGAAGTAGAAAACAGATGCCACATGAAAATATACATGGTTGACCATAGCATTTACACAAAAGAGCCCATGTGCTGTTGTGGATAATTTTTCGAGAAATCATGAATACCGTAATAGATTACCTAACATTAGGATATTTCTCAGATCACTGGAAGAGTGTTGATTCATTCCAAAAAACAATATTTGACAACTGTGAAAAAATACATATGTATTTTGTATTATTATTTATGTTCAGTTGGCTGGTTTTGGTTTTTTTAGGGGGGATGAGATTTAGAAGTTAAAAAGTATACTGGAAACATATTTAGTGATTGATTATCTGTGACCTGTTAGTTGCACATTCTTATATATTATAGAGAAATAGAAATAATTAGGCAATATTATGGTTAGAGCTCACTTGCTTTAATAGAAATATAATTCTAGAATATTTTTAGTCTTTTGTATGGCACCCATCACTACAATATATAAGTAGTGATTTGTACAAAAAGTTCATAGGAATATTATGAGTCTGATTTCAGCATCAGGGGCTGTTGTTAAAATAAGAATCATTTTGTTCCTCTTAGCAAGACTTTACCATCTTACAGATCTAGAGATCCCAATAAAAATTTTATGCCTACCCTGATATCACTAATCTATTACTATTTTTAGAGTTAATTTACACATTTAATACACAATGTTAATTTATGGGAAATGTTGAGGAAAGTTTTAAACAGCTCTTAATAGGGAAATAAACCAGATAATCAGTGTACACTGGGACTATTTGGTTATAGACATATTTCCAGTGGAAAGGAATTCATCAGACTCCTTTCCATGACTGATATTTAAAGTAAACTGCAAAACTTTACAAACATTTTAAAATGTTTTAAGAACCCAAATAATTAGCAGAATATTTTTTGCAGACTTAAAAGGAAAAGGGTATTTTAAGGAGCAGATAATTTTGGTAATGCAAAAGTTATTTTTGTTAAGATACTTGGTTAATATTTCACACTGAAGAATCTATAGAAAGGGTATGTACTCAGTGGGCTTTTTAATGCACGAGTGTTTTTGTCCTTTTCCTTTTTTATGAAGCTTAGGTTTTAGAGACTATCTAAATAATTTACTAAACTCACTTTCAGTTTCTTATAGT
Organism: Chelonia mydas; assembly: GCF_015237465.2. NCBI lineage: Eukaryota > Metazoa > Chordata > Testudines > Cheloniidae > Chelonia > Chelonia mydas. The sequence continues at coordinate 9,784,827 of NC_051257.2, forward strand.
ATATCATCATAACAAACATCAACATAAAACTTGTAAATAAAATAATAGCACTTTATTAAAAGATGCAAATAAATTTGTCCTTAATGGATTGTCAAGATTCAAGTTCAGTATTCTGTGTCCTGAAAACAGGTCCTGTTTTAGATTGTTTTATTGTTTTCAGTTGTGGTAAGGGAAATGCAAGTTAGAATTTTTCAAGTAAATGAACTGTTCAATAAATACATTGTTTTTAAAAGTTACTCTCTATGTAACATATATTATGTATATATCAATTATAAATACCATACCTGTTGATTGGATTAAAGCATAGTAGAATAGTTTGTAAAATTCCAACATGCAAATTACAGTAATGAAGTCTTTAAGTTTAATCAAAAGTTTATCTGAATTGAGAGTTCAGAATGAATGTCTGCTCACCGATGTACTCTTATTAAAATATTTTAAATCTATAGAACCAAAAAGCAGGTCACAGCTATATTACCATAATTTTAATGGCTAAAAATGCTGATGTACTACGTGCCTGAGGAAATATCTGAAACATTTCTGGGTTTTGTTCCCTTTTTAATTCTCTATTTTCTAGTGGAATCCTTTGGTCCTGTAATAAATAAATCTTAAATAAATAAATAAATGGTGCTAACTTTCAGATACAGTTAAAGACCTTGTAGTTGTGGAAGAAACCCCATTTTATTGTTTGGCTTTTTTTCAAGAACTGTAAATGTACAGGCTTACTAACTGAAGCTTGTTATATAAGAAACAAAGTTCATAGTGATGGAAGATAGAGGAATCCAAGGTCAACCGCAGAGCTGTTTTATTTTAAATTGAATAATAAGACAATTAACGTGGGCAAACTACATGAAACCAACTGTTAAAATTTTGGTCTTAAACCAATTAAGTGAAAGATTGAGAGCTGCTGAAAAGCTGTTCAGGGTAAAAACACACAGGCCTCCGTTAAGTGCTGTATTTCAAATATTTTTGAGTGAAAAGATTATTTTTATAGACATATGGGTGAGGTAGGGGTATGGGGTGGGTGTGTGTGTGCACGCGCATGCACGCACATGTATGTATGTTTGGGTTTTTGTGTGCATGTATTATAAAATTAAGACTCTGGAGAATATTCTCTCTTGCATACAGGCCTCCATATTTTGATAGTAGGCCTTCAGCCTTCTCTGCTGCTTTTTTGAGGCAGAGACAAACTTGTGGGCACTCACTGAAGAGCCAGCCTATTTCTCTGTCTCTTGAGCTGCGGAGATTTCCTCTTCAGAGGACAGTCTTCAGAAATAAATAATTCTGTTTCACTTGAACTCTGAAATATATTGGATCAACTTGAAGTTCTTAAATTTTTCAAAAAAAATAAAAATAAAATTGGAAAAAATAAAGATAACATCTTCTGTGAAAAAATGTTCCCTGTTTTTGGACTGACTGCTCAAAATTTTGAAATTCCCCATATTTTTCAACTAGCTCTAATATTGGCTGCTAAAAAATATTCTACTTTAAAGTGAAGTTTAGTGAAAATTTCAGTAGCTCTCCCATCTTGTAGGATTCGACTGTTTTGCTGAGATGGAACAAATGCCCGGGGAATGCAATGCCGGGGGGGGCAAGGGTGCCAGGTTGCTGCTTGTTGTTCTCCAAGTGCATTGAAGATGGAAGGAAAATGCCGACTATTCTGTGTCTAATAGGGCTCCACCTCAGGGGGATGGCCTGCCATAGAAAGGTGCCTGTACAACTCCCTGCGCCCAACTGTGTGCCTGTGGCTCTCGCAAAGCAGGAATCTGGTGCCAAACTGTCTTCAGTTAGGCCAAATGTAACATTAGTCAAAGCTCCCAACCCAACTAAAGGACTCACCTTGTGCCTCCGATTGTTGGCTACCTGGATTTGGCCCTTATATTGGAATAGAATTCTTTTTTTCTAGAAAAGATAACTCAGAAAGTGCATCTTAAATGCCAAATGGAATTTTTAGGTTGGTTTTACAGATTATGTACCTTTTTGGTAGGAAAATATTTAGATAAATGTCTCCCTAAGGCAGCTGAAGAAGAAAGAGAATCTCTGTACTGTCAGTATATGTGCCTGTAGGGCACATGTACTTTTAGCTGAATAAAAAGTCAGTTGGCCGGAAATAATAACAAATTCCATGGGGACCCTGGTATCTTCTCGCTTTTGTGTTTTCACACCACTGAATCTAATTTGTCAACCAGCAGTGGCACAGTATTCGATAGTGTCTGTGAAAAAGCTTAGTTTGCTTTTTTCCTAATTAATGCACTAACTGTAGCTTTTAATTATTTAAGGGTTTGAGATTGGGTATTGCATAAAGATATGACACCATGTTATGACTTAAAGTATGTTTGCTTTATTAAAACTACATCTGTAGGTTCATTCAGCACCTGATTCGTGAAACAGCAAGTTCAGTGCATGTGGCAAAAGGCTGGTAGTAAGAAGAATCTGGGTTCCATTCCTGCCTCTATCATCATTTTGGAATGTGCTCTTGAGCAAGTTGGTTGCGGTACTATGTTGTAAGGATTCCTCATATCCGTCACAGCAATTCTCATTTAATTGATATAAATTACAGACTTATAGCAGATACAAAATTATAGTTGTTATTCATTTCAAAATTATAGTGGGAGGAAATCTAAACAAAAATTGCAGCAGTTATTTTTCTGATTGATTTAACTATTTGCAAAAAATTACCAAAAGATGATTGTTCCTTAAATGTTTCAAGCCAAGTAAGTTTATTTTCCCATCAGCATTGCTATAACATACGACCAAACACCAAGCCATAACTTCATGTTATAGCATCTGTTAAGTTAGTTGTCAGTGTCCTTGTTCAGTCTGGTTTATTTTATCTGAGTTCTTTTAGTTTGACCTTTGCTTTATGTTTCACTCTGATACTTGAGTCAGGGAGGGAGAAATGGAAAAAACAGGTCCTTTTTATTAGACTGGAAAAATCATTTGTAGTTAAAAACCTATGTTCTACACCCATCTTGCAAAATTACCATTGCAATGTAGATTTTTCTCCATGTCTGGAATTAGAGGTGAAGTCAGTCTTGGAATTGGTGCTTAGAAATTGCTTACCCAAAATATTGAATGTTTAATTAGACTGATCTGTAGTGAGATGAGTTTTCTATACACTTATTGTATGTTGATATGTTACTTCCCCAAACGCCTTTCAGGGTTAAGAAAACTGCAAGATAATTTGTAGCTTCTCAATAAACTGCTGATTTTAAAAGCATTTGTGCAGTTGGGTCAGAATATTAAAAAAAAGCTTTTTAAGTAAAGATTTGATAACACATACTTGTATAAAGCTAGGGACTGTTTATTTGGCTGAGTCAGGCATAAAAATCTTTACAGGATTTATTTGTGGGTTAAGTGTACCCAACTCATCAAACAGGATTGACTATTTCCACAGGATTTTCCATATAATTACAACATAGAATGCAGTACTTTTCCTCTGTGTGTAACTCTCAAGGTTGTATAATTCATTAAATATTTCTCAGCTTGCATAAGTGGCCAGATCCTACATCTCAAGGTGGCATAAAACTAAATGGTCACTCAGGCATTTCCGTCATGTTATCAAAAATACAAAGTGCTGCCTTCAGTTAGAAAGTGGTGTGTTGTGGGCTGGAATGGGGCATTTAGAGAATCTGAGTAGAATAGCAATTGTTAATTACAAAACAGAAATAGAAAAAGCATTCAAGAATGAACTAATAAATTCTAGTAAAAGTTAGATTTCTTCATTTTTTCTTTCTATTATCCTAACATTTTCAACTTGCAGAACCTTAAGAGAGTGGTGCTTATAGTACTGAAAATTGGTAAGGTTAATCTCATTCAAACTTGGTCATGTAAGGGAGAATGACATATATTAAACTTGTAATGTCTGTGGTGGTTTTACACCTTTGTCTTGTATGCAAGATTTGGGGATAATTTTTAATTGAACTTTTTTTGCAAAGAGTCTCCCAAATTTTGGATAGGCCAGTCAGTTTTGTGTGTGTGTGTACTAAGAAGATGCAAAGGTAGTTCTAAGTTTTGTATAAAATAAAATACATGCTGTAAATAAACCAAAATTATTTAGACTTTAAATGCTACAGAAGGTCCTTTTGAAAAAAAAAAAATCTGACTCCTTCAGGTAATATATACAATATGAGAAGATGAATATATTGCCTGAAGGAGTCAGATCTTTTTTTTTTCAAAAGGACCTTCTGTAGCATTTAAAGTCTAAATAATTTTGGTTTATTTACAGCATGTATTTTATTTTATATTTATACAAAAATTAGAACTACCTTTGCATCTTATTAGTAATACCACCATGACTACAGGGGTCATTTTGCAACGTGTGTAACGTGTCTAAATTTTGTTAAGTCAGCTATTGTGCAGAAATCCTAAATTGAACAGTATAACCTCGTCCCTCTAGTTTTAAGCCTTTCCTGGTTGAGATTGTGGAGCTGGTGGAAATTTCAATATCTGTTCTCCCTCCACCCCCCCCAAAAAAGACGGTTGAACTAGGCCAGTGGTTCTCAAACTTTTGTACTGGTGACCCGTTTCATATAGCAAGCTTCTGAGTGTGAAAAAAACCTCCCCCCCATATAAATTAAAAATACTTCTTAATATATTTAACACCATTACAAATGCTGGAGGCAAAGTGGGGTTTGGGGTGGAGGCTTACAGCTCATGACCCCCCCCGCCCCATGTAATAACCTTGGAACCCCCTCAGGTTTCCCAACATCCCCACCCACCCCCCCGCCCATTTGAGAACCCCTTTGGTAGGCTGAGCCCTTCTGAGCAGATAAGGTTGGATGATGCTCCAGTTGCCTGAGAAGTTGCTCAAGTGACCATCTTTCAGAATGAGCCAAAGCTTTTCCTTGGGTAGCATTTTCAGGCTGTTCTGGCCTGTGCTGTTAAGCATTTAACTTTCATCTTTTTATTATAAACAAAAGCAAATGTTGAAGATTTAAGCCAAAAGCAGAAGAGTTGAAAGGGAACTCCTGTGACTTGGCTTGTTCAAGCATTTCTTGCCATCGTACTGCTGCCCTTTGTTAGCTTTCTGTTTCCAGTTTTTATTTATACCACTTTGTTGTGAACTATAAACTGACCAGAGATAAATTACACCATCAAATCCTGTTGGCAACTTGAGGGCAGTCTATGATATTGAAATAGCCATTGTAAACTTCCATCAATATGATGGCTGCAAACCATTTCCAGAAGTTTTAAAAAGAAGTGTGTATGTGTAGATACACATACATATTCACACAGATAATATATTTTTGTTGGGGAAATGATTGTATTTCCTATATTTTTATATAAAAAACCCCTAGATTTCTACACAAGGTAACATCCATGAGTAATTAGAACTAGGTACTGATATTTTTCTTCAATGTTATCCTGCAAACATGGTAGTGCTCAAGTTGAAACTGATTAATTCAATATCCCACATTTGTTCATTATACATTCTGCTTATCGTACAGGAAGCTTTATTGTATTTGGTTTCAACCTCTAACTGAGCTCTTTGGAGTTTGAATATATCAGTTTTGTGGAGTATTGCTGGGCTTTTGGAAGGCTCTTTTTACTGGTTGATCGGGTTATAGTTATTTTTCTATTTTTGATCAATTTAACTATTTTGTTTGACCAGCTGAAATTTGTCATTTTTTTATATTTAGATAACCTTTGCTTGGGAAATAAACTATTTTGTTTTGTTTAAATATAATACCTTATATTGATTGCTGCAGAAAAATATGAACACATTTCAAGGTCAGTGATTCTAACCGAAGTGCATGCAGATTTTCTGTTTCATACCAAGTAACTGGTTGCAAAGATGGGATATTCTTTATGGTTGGCTCTTTCATATGAACGATAGATAATACTCCAATCAGTGTGCATAGCTATTTCTTTCATGTGGACAGCAGTGTCTGAGACAAATAATCTTCATAAATTGGATTTCAGTTATCTGCACTTGTTAAATGCCCTCATTTTATTACGCGTCATATGAGTTATAAATCAGATCTAGGTTAAGGATTGCTTCCTCTTTGGGACTGTACTATCAAGAATATTTAAATTGGGTAACCATAATCTGTTATATAGATGTTTTTGAACAATTCTATATGTAAAAACAGAGGCATTCATTTTTTTCATAAATGTAACTGATTTTAAGGATAGTGTATTTTGACAGTGTTTTAGAAAACTCTACATAGAAGTTTTGATTTTAGTTTCTTGACATTTAGATTGTATTGTTCATATGAAACTATTTTGTCTTGTGGTCTAATTGCTCCTTTCCAGGGAAATGATTCTCCTGTAGAGGCGACAAGTGGCATATTTGGTTAAAATCTGTTACGTTCAATGCACCAGTTCATATTCGCTTTTAAAAATCATGCTTTTCAATAGGTTTGTTTTAATTTTTAGATAGATTTAGTGCACACAAAAGCTAGCATTTTGATTTTTTATTATTATTATTTTTTTAAATTCAAGTAGATTCTGTTAATTCATTATTTTTGGGTGCCTAGGAAGTTTATTATTTTAACCCGTTTGTTCTGGGAGTCAGTTTCGTGACATAAACCATTGCAGCAATTGAACACTGAAGACCCTCACCATAGAGGTATTGAAGAAAAATTAATGTATGAGAGCTTCATTGTATATGTTGTTTGCTTTTTCCTTGTTTCTGTTACTACTAATGGTAAGTGAACTTGAAGTTGTCCATTTGAAGTTTTAACAGTTTATTTTTAAGAAAATAGTTCTAGAAGTTATTGTAGTTACTGTTCATACAATGTCCAATTCAGGGAAACAGTAATTAAATTTTCATGGAACTTGAATTTTTTAAAAAAGTGTCTGAACTTGGGAAAAATTAACAAGTAATGACAGGGACCACCAACTCTTCTCCCTTACATCACCACACGTTTTCCAGATGGTAACTACTTTGGTTATTGCCAATTCAGCCTGAATTTGTTACTCCTGGATTTCCTTCAGAGGTTGTTTGGTCATTAGTTTAGTGACTAGTTATAGCGATTTTCCACTTAAGATTTCATGTTGGCAAGCATGGTAAACATGGTAAACATCTGGAATGTCATTGAAAAATTCCATCTCCTGATAAGGAGGAGCCATACCCAAATATTTGGCTTCGCTAATAGACACAAGGGGAGAAAACTAACAGGTACCATATTTCCCTTGTTATGTATTGCATATAATGAAAATGAGGGTAAAAATCTCTTCACAAAATGTAGATCCTGGTTCCTTGTCCTGTAGAACTTTTGAAGGTTCAACATCCCACCTTTTAAGATGTAAGACTTCACAATACACATGTTCCAATCCCTCCACCTCCCAAAAAGAAGTCCTTCAGCAAAACTAAGGAAGACCAGACTTGGCATTCTTGATATTTCTAACGTTTAAAAAGGAAAAGAGCAGAATCATCGTCCCCTCTACTTTAACATGCACCTTTAAACCTCTGTACATCTCTTGTAAAAGGAAACATTCCAATCTTTTTTTTTTTTTTTTTTAAAAAGCTCTTTGTAGGTCAGTATACGAGAATTCTAGTCCTAATAACCCACTTTTAGTTGCATTCTGTTTAATATGGAATGTTGTTTTAATGTCTGTATATGAATTTCCTTTGAGGTTTTGTAGAATTAATTGCTTCACTGTTGCCAAGTACAGTAACAGCACACGTTGCAGATGTGTACCTGTGCTGCTGAACGTGAAGTTTAATGGGCAGATGCCATGGAATGTTATGCTAAATGCATTCCATTTGCCAAGGAAACGTCTAAGATGCGGAACCTAGAAGCTTTTCTGGGAAAGGGAGATGTCGGTGAAAACAATCTGGATGAATCTTTTATTTCCTTGGTGAATAAGCAAAATCCCAAGCTCATCTGGTGAGTGAATCTAAGGCCTGAATACTTAAAGACTGGATTGAATAGAAGGTCAGGCTGTGGGTTTGAGTACAGAACGGTTAGGGGGTGGCGGGGGGTAGCCTTACAATTCTGAAAACCAAGGATTTGTCTGGACTACACAGACCTAGGTATAACACAATAATTAAATGAATTATTATTCACAACTTCAGTTATTTTAGTGCATATCTGTGTGTGAACGCTTATTTCAGATGGAGTGTCCTATTTTGATATAACTAACTATTAAAAAATTATATGTGTTATATGTGTTGATTTAGCTATTTTGATTCCAGTTAAACAAGTAGTATCGTAAGATTAGAAGTAGGAAGGCTGAGAGGAGCCCTAGTTCAGGAGTGCAGTTAAGTACACACTAACTTTTTGTAATTTTGACTTGATGTATATAGTGTTTATTTTAGAAAGCTCTCATTCTTTCATGTCTGATTCAAATCTTTTCTACTTTTATATGTAACCCGTTTATTAGCCATCTACCTCTAGCTTGTGGAGGATGATTTATGTAATATAATAGTAATAAAATATTATGGATGAGAGTAGTCTAATGTGGCTGCTTGTGAAGCACATACTCCGTATCTAAAGAGGGTTCTAGGGAGATGGCCCTTTTTCCCAGATAAATGTAAATCCTTAGACTAAAGGTAGTTTGGCAGCAATGAAAACTTTTCCTCTCTTACAAGGCCTACCAAATAGATGGGATAATCTTCATGTTCCTCTCTTATTACACAGAATCTAGTGAGGTTTAACTTTTATAAGTTATTTATAACTCATAATTCTAATTTTTGTATATTCTAAGTTATCTAAATTTGGAAGAAGCAAGTTTTTGCATTTTAAAATCTGTGATGATCGTTCAGTATATCTTACCTGTTTATTGATCTAATTGTCCCAATCTAACCTATTGAGGAGACAGCTATAAAGACGATATTAGGTAATGGTTGAGGCATTTGCCAGTCTCTCTATTTTTACAAAGAAAATAGCACAGAAAATACCTTCCTAACATTACTCAGTTTATTTCCATGTTGTAGCATGTATACATGGATAGAAATTTGAACTGTGCTTTTGTTTTTGCTGCAAGTACCACTCAGGTTCTTATTTGTGAGAAATTGTACATGCGCTTCTGTGGTAGGTTAGCTGTGTTGCTTACACACTTCTCCAAGCTGTTGACTGGGAAACTTAGCTTTTTTGCCATGATCTGCAGGTGCTGTTTGCCATCCTGAGCAGAAGTTTTTTGCAGACTTCATCATATTGCTGTTCTTTACACATACCTAACCTCCAACAGAACACTAAGGCTCATTCGCAAGCAGTAACAATTTACTTTACACAGGTGTAGAAGCTGTGTTTGATTGTTCAAAGTGAATCCGTCTGTGAGCTGGAGTTGATGGCATGTCCCCATAACCATAGGCATGGAAATGGTACACAAAACCCTGTGGTGCAGAAATCCATCCCCTGTTACTCAAGCTTAGATATTCATTCTGGTGGTATGATATGCCTAAACTCATAGCCCACTGTTAGCGTGACATAGGTACCCATTTATAAAGTGTTTGTCCGTTTAAAATATGCATAGGTGCCAGTCAGTTACCTGGTTAGAGCAGTCTAAGAATGCACTTTTTTAACAAGGATTCATGACCATTAATTCTAGTGGATGGTATTGCACTGACGAATAACTTAATTTTGTTTCACTTGTTTATGTTTAAATAACTTTACTGAAAGTGGCATAACGTTTATAGAAATAAAATCTAAACAATAATATACATAAAGAAAATATAAATAACAAACTTAGGAATCTAGCAATAAAAAACTCAATCCCCATGGAAAATATGGAGTGAGAATCTGTCCTCTACAGTAAATACCAGATAGTTGAGTGAAAAATTTAGTCATAAGATTCCAAATGTTAAACAATCCATCTTGACAACATAGCTCAAATTATAGGCCGAGAAGATGGAGATCTAATGTCTTATTAAGAAGTTGTATACCCTCCGTATAGTACTGAAGGATTAATGGAACATCTGAATTAATAGTACACCACTTTTCTAGTATCAATGCAGAATATTGCTTTCTAATCTTTTGTAGTATTGAATTCTGCAACTGCAGAAAGACAGATGTTCTCCTTCTTGGCCAATAATTATTGCAGGCTTCTCTAGTCACTCTTTCTCTGAAGATTTTCCTGATTAAAGCTTATGCCAGAAGCAGCTGAAGATTAACAATATTGTCACTTTTTGTCAATCACATGTGTCAGCCTGAATTGATGCACTGAAGGAGGAGATGTGCAGCGGACTTTCCCATTCTGTCTTAAGAGCTCTCTGACTGACAGTGTTTCATGAGACATGACCTGCACAAATGAATCATTTAAAAATTATTCCAGCTCCCAATGAGAAGGATGACTGGTCACACTATCAGAGTGCCTATTAGAGTACTCTGACCTCTCATTCTTTCACAGGACCTTTTCAAAATGTTATACAGTAGGTCTTTTACTCTTTGAATTTCTATCTTCTCCTTCCCTCTTCATTACTCATCCTTCTTTCTTGCCATCTTTCATAAACATTTTAAATCTGTTGCTTGTAGCATAATATGCCATGCCGCTTGCACCTGTTGAAAATGTGATATTTCTAAACCAATAAATTATGGTCTGCCTCCCCACCACACCCTGTATTTTCTGAGTAAAGTCTGCCTTTTTCTCCCCTTTGTATTTCTGAAGGGCCTTTGCTATGGACTGAAAATCTATTTTATGCATCAGAAAAATAGAAATACCTTTATTCCAAAAGCTGGAAAACCAGTTGGATAATGTCACTTGTAACTGAAGCTATAAATCCTAGAACCTCCTGTCTATGTGCACAAATGCACCACACTGACAAAGGAGTTATCGTCTGAGGCCAGATAAAAGTATACATTCATAGCCTGGAGTCTAACCCTAAATGATAAACCAAAGTGGTGTGGGGTTTTTTTTGCCCAGCCTGATCAATTATACAGTCATTTACTAATTAGCAAAGAATCTAAGTTTATATAGCTGAACCAACAGTAAGAGTAAATATGCCTTATCTATGACTACGCTGAAGTTGGCATGTGACGTATCTTGACAGAATTTCAAAGGGGTGCAGCTTTTAAAATATATGTTCTCAGACACACGTGTTGAAAACAATTTCCATTTTTAGACTTTTGTCATCGTATTGGTTATATGGGCACAAGGGAAGCATGTTTTAATGATCTGACATAAGCTCAAAAGGGACAGTAATCTAATTCAGGAGTAAGATGCAAGAAAGAGGCATTTTGTATTGCTTCTTGCATTGGGATTAAGCACTAAGATTTCTGAGACATGGCCATCGGAAAATTTTTGTCAGCCTCCCATGGAAGTTTTTTCTGCTGACCAGGCCTCTTGTTGATCAGTGATATCAGTTCACACCTGCATGAATGTTACAGGATGAATGTCACTGAAACCACCGAAAATGGGTAAGTGAAGGGTTCATACAGCAGCATACACTGGCTAATGGCAAATAACCTATTTTTATTTTTGAAAAACTAAGATCAAAATTGTATCTTTTCTATGTAATTTTCATTTTATAGAAACAATCTGCTTTTTGGGATTTTATTTTTACTGTAGCCAAATATTGGTTTTGTGAGGTTTTTCCTTAGTATTGTCTGAATATGAAACCGCTTCTGTCTAGAAAATGTGCCCATAGTTAGGGAGATTTGTATACATACTGAAAAATATCAAGCAAAACAGCGTCAAATCTTTTCTTTGCTTTAACTTATCAATGACATGAACGTTAATCACAGTAACCCCTATCAATTTTTACAAAACCATGAATCATTAGCAGCCACCTTGGAGCCACCTAAAATTTCCTGAAAGTGTTAAAAATATATATACTTTAAAATAACAGACAGTTTTGTGATAAGTTAAATAATACTTGCCACTTATGTAGCCCCTTTGATCTCAGGATCTGAGTACTTTACAAATTAGCCTCATAACACCCCTGTGAGGTGGATGATGACGTACCCATTTTACAGACTAATCCAAAGTACTCTTAATTGACTTGCCCACAAGCCATTCATACGGTACCCAGGAGTCCTGTTTCCATCACCTGAATAAGTACTAAACACTGATTTTTCTTTCTTTAACGTTAGTTTCTTTTTTTAATGTGCATAATATTGGATCATTATTCCTCTTGCAGATTATGCATACAATGAGAGTGTAGTTTTTAGTCAGTTGTTCCATCAAGTACTTACTTGACCATAAGTCTCTCTCTCTCCCCCTAGCCCCGTTCCACTCTTATTGCATCTTTAATCACTTCTTTGTCTTAAATCGTGACCACAAGATTGTGACTTTGTAGTTGAGCAAATAGAAATTACATAATGAGGAAAGTCTTAATATGTTAGCTTTGTGTAGAAATACTTTACAATATTTTGTCATTTTCTCAATATCCTATGTTCTCAATTCCAAATGTCTGAAGGTATTTATTTAAAAAAAAAAAAAAATCGGTAGTAACTTGTCTGTTTGTCATCCATAAAAATACTTCTCCCCTTTAATTTGTACTGCTTCTTACATTGCTTCCTCTTTTTATGCATGGCTGCATTTAACAGTTGTACTGCAGCCTTCCATGCATACTGTGCTGTATCGAAGCTGTAAACTGCAACAAGTGCATAATACAAGCACTTGAAGAATTTCCCGTTTAAACATCAAATTAATTTAATCTTGAGTCTCAGTAATTATATAATTGAGAGGATTTAGAGAATAATCTTAAAACAGGTGGTGTAATTTATCGCAGGACCACAGGCCGTGTTCGGTTCTCTCTTCCTTTCCCATGCCTTCAGGGAATGAATCTTCACTCATCGTACCACTAGTTGAATAGGAGATTTTCAAACAAGTGGTTTTACTGGGCATCAGAGAGTCTGAACATTTTACTCTTGCCAACCAGAAGAACAGAGCTCACAACACCCCTTACACAATAGATGGTGGTTCCACTGCCAGTTAATAATTAACATGGGTTGAGAGGAAATGCCAGCATATTTTTAACTATAAATGAGGATATATAGAAATATAAATTTCATGAGATTTTATTCCATTAATTCTTATACTATTCTTAACCAGACCAGCCTTTTCTTATTTTGCATATTAATATGAAACAGGTGTATTACAGGAGAATTATAATTAATGGGTTATTGCATTTGGGAAGTGGCAAGAAGAAACAGACATGGCACCATGTCCTAATGTGCTAAAGTGGCTGAATGAGAGAATTCCTGTCTCTGTTTCAAAGGGCATCCTGAAATGTGAAAATTATAAGAACTTCTCTGGTTAGAAAATAAACTGTTGAAACCTTTTCCCATGGTAACATAGCAGTTGAACAGATCTTCCACCATTTACTTCCCCAGGACCTTGCTAATTCATATTCTGCTAATCCACATACCCCATAACTTGCCCAAGACATGGTGGTCTCATCCCAACCTAAATCTGAGTTTTCTGAAACTTCTTTCCTTATTAATATACTATAGGTAAAGCTGTGAGATTGTCACGGAGGTCACAGAAGTCATGGATTCCATGATTTTTCCGTGACCTCAGTGACTTCTGGTGCAGTTGAGCTGCGGGTTGCCTGAGGAACTTGGGAAGCCCCTGGACCAGTTGCACCGGCTGCTGCTGGGGCAGTCTCAGGCCACTGCCTTCCTCCCACCCCCCAGCAGGAGTTTGGGGGGGTGGGAGGGGAGGGCCTCAGGGCAGGGGGTTGGGCCACGGGAGGGAGTGAGAACTCCAGGCGGTGCTTACCTCAGGGGGGCTCCCCGGAAGCGGCAACGTTCCTCGGCTCCTCAGGGGAGGCACGGCCAGGGGGTCTGTGTGCTGCCTTCCCTTGCAGGCACCCCCCCGCTGCTCCCATTTGCCACAGTTCCTGGCAAATGGGAGTTGCGGAGCCAGCGCTCAGGGAGGAGGCAGCATGCAGAGATGTGTGGCTATGCCTCTGCTTAGGAGCTGAGGGATGTTGCTGCTTCCAGAGAGGCACGGAGCTGAGTAGGGATCCTGCCAGCCCAGCCAAACCCTCCACACCAGCACCAGCACGGGTCCCAGGCCGTGCGCCACTACCGCACCCCCCCCCCCAACCCCTCTCCGAGCACCTGTGGCACCCCTGGGCCACCATCCTCCCCAAGATTTAGTCGGGAGTATATAGTACAAGTCATGGACAGGTCACGGGCCATAAATTTTTGTTTACTGCCTGTATCCTGTCCATGACTTTTACTAAAAATACCCATGACTGAAGCGTAGCCTTAACTATAGAACATGAGTTATGTTTATACATTATTGAAATTAAGTTAATACATCCAGGAACAAAGTACGCTTTCATGCAATATTCTTGGTTTGTTTACTTACTTGTCAGTTTGCAAAATTTACTAATTTTGGTGGGTCTCCAAGTCGGTGTGAATTAGTGAGAGTCTATTGTGATCCGCATTTTCCTTTATAATTGTTCTGAAGCAAACTGGTACACTTTGTAGTTCTAATTTTATACAGCTACTTAACTAATTACAGCTGTCAGTAGCAATTTTCATCTGCTGGTAATGTTCAGTTTAGCTCTGTAATGTAGCTCCAGTGACCTCCTACTGGCCAGCATATACTATAGATCAATTTAAATAGGAAAAATGCAAGTGTCAGTTAAAATATTTTATTGAAATCCCATAACTTTAGACATAGTTTGTTATTTTAGCTAAATATTAACAGGCCTAAGCAAAGGCATTGACCTGGTCGGGCACCAGCTGTTTAAGAGGCTGCCACATTTGCAAAAGACAGATACACTGAGCAAGTCCTGCTTTCACTCTTGTTTAGAGATCCTCATTAAATTATCCAGACACAATAATCAGATAGCTGCTGTTCAAGTTAATGGCACCTCTGAGCCCCTGTCAAGAGAGCTTTATTTAATGCGCAACAGACCTGGAGTGGTGCAGGTGCCATTTCAGGCCCTCATTTAATTTAAGCGGCTTTAGTTGGCATGGCAACTAGTTGAGACATCTGGGAGACATTATGCTAGGGATTGAGATTTAGGAGGATTTGTGGTATAGCAAAACAGAAATCTTATAATAAAGTGCACAGTATTGCTTTTGGGTTTTTGAATATTTTATTGGAAAATGTAGAATTTCAGGATAAGTTGCAGCCAGCAGGTAAAACAAAATGTAAAAAGGCTGGCATACCTATTAAAAGGAGGCCTTTGCAAAGTGAAAATTGCTTTATTAAACTAAAAATTATTGTATTCCAATGTTGCTGAACTTCTCTTTGGGTTACATTTACTAGAGAAGTTCTAGGGAAGTTTTTGTTAGAAAATTATGTGATGTGTCATTAATTTATGAAATATAACTCAGTGGGTTTTAGTACTGTGCCACTTTAAAAAATTGAATGCATTTTTAGATGATGTATAAAACCTGGTTAGATAGGGCACCTAAAAAATTGGATACTTGAAAGGAATGAAGTGACCGGTAATGTATATGAAGCAACAGACAGGTTTGGTGGGGTAAGCAATCATTTGGCTGGGGAAGAAAGGAGGTTGCAGGATCTTACTGGGTCATCATACATGAGATTTAAACTGTGCTGATTCACTAACCAGAGGAGTGGTAAGAAGAAGGGGTCGAAATTCCTGAGAAGGCTCGTCTGTTTATCAACTTACTGGCTTAGAGTTCAGAAAGATATCTGTCTCACAGTTAGTTTGCTGTCATTTGCAGAGTTATTTAGCAGAGGATTTAGCCTAGCTATAAGTATTGAGGTAGTGGATGCATTGACGATCTAGTGGTTTTACAGGTTAAAGGTGGGGTTTTTAAAAAGCACTCAACTCAGCATTGACTTAATCGTGTTCCCACTGCAATCATTGGTAAAGCTCCTATCGACGTCAATGGCTGCAGAGTTAGGGTCAACACTTTTGAAAATCCCACTGAAAGGTGCTGAGTTTACAGAATTGCCATGGCTGGTGCACAGCGGATAGGAATGCTACTGGATTTTGCCTCATTCATAAGGATTTTTGTTTCCAAAAGTCAGTGTCAGGTGTGGAAAGATAGAATTTTCTCTTCTGGATTAGTCCATACATTTTGTTATCCTGCTTCTGGCAGTGGCCTGATGCTTCAGAGGAAGGCAGGAAAAATATTATGCCCTTCACCAGTTGTGCAGTGCTGTATTTTGGTGGGTGGAAGTTGAGCTGTTCCTGTCCCCTGCAGATGATCAGCTTATATCTCGAAGCACAGGAGAGCCGATTACAATTCTCTTATCTTGAATTGCAAATGAGAGAGTGTGGTTCACTGAAGAAGACACTGGACTGGGTCTTGAGAGACCTGTACTCTATTTCTGGCTCTGCAGCTGACCTGATGTGTGACTTTGGCAAGGCACTTCCTCTCTGTGCCTTTGTTTCCCCTCCTAACCTTTTTGGCTACTTGGATTGTATACTCTTTGGGCCAAGGAATATCTCTTAACTGTGTGTTTGTATTATGCCCACCACTACTATCTAACCAAAGTGGGGGCTCTAGGCATTATTATAATATAAATAATAATAATAATAGTGTATTGAAAATAAGGCCACAATATATGACTGATCATCTGCAATAGTGAGTACATTAAGTTACTTGTATATTAGTACAGCAAATCCCAGAATTTCCCTTTTCTTTTCAAATGTGGCTGTCCCCTGAAAAGCAGCTATGTCAACTTAGTATGTTTCTTTATTCTTTTATCAAACTTGCTCAGTTTATACATCAAAATAAGATTTTCTGAACCGTCAGCATTAGAAATTCAACCTGTTACTTGAAAATCAAGACATACTGGCTCTACTTCAGACTGTCCATCATTGCAGACGCTCATCAACAATAAAGAATGCAAATCAGTACTTAGCTGGCAATTTTGTTGATGCAGGAGGCAGAATAAAATACAACTTGCTTTTCAGCAGCTATGTAGGCTCTTGGTTGCTGACATGAGCAAAAATGTGTCAGTAAAGTAAGCAGATATGTCTGATGTGGTGAGCAGCTATCTTCAGCACCCAAGGTACCCTTTTTGGTTTTTTTTTAAGAATTACTTTTTTGTCTATAACCCCGCATTCAGGAAATTGACAACTTCATCAATTTCCTGACAATGTTGTTTCTGTGTTCCCTCTGCTGTATTTCTCCATTTGTGAAAGATAGTATTTTGCAATTGCTGATGCTGTCTGAGCAGACATGCCCCCCTTCTTAATTTACATCTCTACATTGATGTCAGCAAGAATAACAGCACTTGGAATATTCAGCTACTGTTATAAATCACCAGCAGGCTCCTACACCTGTTGCTTTGTGTGTGACAGCACACCAATTGGTGGCTTTTGCCTTTTCTTCCACATAGAGGTGCTATTTTTTTAAATTAGAACTTGAAAGAGATTTACAACCAGTGATTTGTATGTGTGTGCATGGGAGGAGATTTGGAGCTTGTGGAAGTGAAATATTGATAGTACGGGTAGAGATGGCACAATGCATGCAGACACTGTACAAGCTTCCTATAAGAGCAGTGCACTACTGACCTACAATACCCTGCCTTGGGCTGTATTTTCCAACTGTATTGACCTCTATCAATTGGTCTGGTTATGTGATGTGGATAAATTTCCACTAAGGATTAAGATGATGCCACCAGCATCGCATGTAATTTATTATTTAATAAGAATTTTGAGCCCAAAATTACAGGTTTTAAAATACAATTAAATTAACACTGGGCATCTTATCCTTCATGAGCCATGTTTTGGCTTTCAAATAATTTTGTAATGTATATTCATAAGTGTAAACGTGGCTTTGTTCAGTAATTAAGTTTTCTCTTGTAACTAAACTGTCAAGTAATTCTTGTGGAGGTCTGGAGATTTGACCTCTATTATATCAGTCAAGAAGCTTTATTCTTTTGTTATTCTACAGCTTTGAGCTATAAGACTTAAAATTCTTGTGAGCAAGAGTAACTGTTTCAAATGGATTATATGCTGCACTTTCTGTACTTTCCTTAACTAATAACTTGAAGATACGTTGTCACTGAATTGATGCAGAGTGACCTCCATAAGATTATCGTCTCTCCTCAACCACTCAGCTCGGATCATGTCAAAGTTTTTCTTTACCAGATTTTAAGAGGTAACTTTTTTGTTTAAAACTGATGAAACAATATTGAACTAAGTGATGTATTCTTTCTTGGTAATTTTCTCTTGGGAGTAAAAGTTCAGAAACTAGTGAGGCAAGTCTTTGTAATGTGTGGAACAAGATATATTTAACAAATTGTTTTGTTACTTAATGTTGTCTTTGAAAGAATAGCAAAGGTGTACAAGAAGCTCTTGGCCTTGCTGCTTTTCTAGGGTACTGTATGTGTGAAGGTGGTAATCCTTGTTCTTTAACCTGAATGACTTCTCTAATGGTTACTGAAAAGATGAAGCGCAACACTGATTTTTTTTAAACTATAGATCTTGTGAAGTAAAGTGGCCTTTTGGATTAGGCTGCCGAGAAGACACCTGAGGCCATCCTATCTGGTGAATACATTTTAGCCAGAACTAAATACGATGCTATATTGTAAAACAAAGTAACTGAAATTATTGTAGAAGTGGCCACTAAAATTGGTTCAGTAAAAATAATCTCATGATAACACTGGTTATACATTTAGATCTTTCAGTGGATTTGGAAATTACAGATTCAGGTTAATGGGTTGGACTTCTGACTTGTGATCAGGCTAAACTGCCTCCCTTCCCATGTGTTTTATTTGTTTTCCACAATGAAAATCAGCTGAAAATAAACAGAAGCCATTTTTTTCTTGATAAAAATAGTTATTGGGTTATATTCAGCAATGTCAGAACAAGGAGGTGTAAAGTACATCCAAAGGCGATATTATCCCCCAGCCAAGCCTGTTGAACCAGAGGAGAGGTTTATCCCTCTGAAGGACATATTGTGTTTGTGCCTCTGATATGAGTTGGCTTCAGAGTAAGTGATAGTACACATCAATTTTAATTTCCATCAAGATGACAATGTCATGCTGCCAGTTGGATCCTCTTCTGTGAATAATTTTTTTATTCCATCTGCCCTGGTCACTTGACCTTTGACCTCAGCACTACCCATTTTGTCCCATATCCCTAAGTGAGGATCTGGTCACTTTTCTATTGACCAGATTTTGTCCGCTACATTCCAGTACCTAGTGAACTTCACACCAACTAATTCCTTTCATGGACGCTTACTCCATGGTGAGCTTTAGTGAGGTGCTTCCTGAATTTTTTGTTTGTTTGTTTAAAATGGACCGAAGTTGCAACCACAGAGACTAAAAGCACAGGGGAAGCAGCTGCGAGGGGGATAACTAATGTGAATGGTGTCCTCTCCCCTCCCAGCCTGATGAAAGTTGAAAGGCCTCTAGTGGCAGGGACCAAATGCTCTGAGTTGCTTTGTTTTGTTTTGAAATTTTTTGTAGTAATAAAGTTAGCCCTCAATAAAGGGCCTTGGGCTAAACTGTAGTTTGGGACTTTATTTTACATTCCATGGCTGGTGTATCTGCACATCAGTTTACAAGGTAATAGAGAACAGAAAATCATTGCAGCAACTGTTAGCTGTAAAATAATTACATTGAACCAAAACCTATGTTGTATATTGTACAGCCTCACGCTACTTCCTCTTAAAAACATCTAGTTATGCTTCAATTGAACGTTAGTGCTTCAAAAATTATGTAATTGAAGTAGATATATTTATTTATAAGAACTGTTTATAATATAATGGTGATTTTTATACAATAATATGTGTATTTTTATAGCAAAACAGAGGAAGAAAGTATATGTTGAAAAGTATGTCTGCTTAAATAATTTGCTCTCTATGACCTGGATCCTGCAAAGACTTATTTATATGTTTAACTTCATTCTTGAGTAGTAAAGTAGTGAGGTAAAGTCAATGGGACTACTAGCAGTGTGTAAAGTTAAGCAGATGCATAAGTCTTTGGTGATGCCTTTCAGGAAAATATGCCTTCAGTCATAGATTATAGTAGAGAATGTATTTACTTTGTTTAATATTTCAGGTCTGAAATATCTACATTCAGCTGGGATTTTACATCGAGACATTAAACCAGGGAACCTACTTGTGAACAGCAACTGTGTTCTTAAGGTGGTATCTAAATTTATTTAAAATTTGTACAGTTTATTATATATCAGGGGTCATGGTCAAAGAGATTTGTACTTTAATAAAATCTTTCCCCAGTTAAGTGTGTTCCTAAGTAAAAACAGCCCCACACCTCCCCCCAAGAAAAACAAGAGTAAAGCTATACGGACAGAAAAATTTTTCCACTGACTTCAGCAGGAACTGCTGTGTGCTTAGCAGGTTTGAAAAGCCTGTAATACGTTTAAGTGTTGCTACAACACTGTCAGTAACACATTGCCACCGTGAAGGTGGCAATGAATGCTGGAGATTTCTCCCTTAATTTATTTTTATACTTTTACGGGTAAGGAAATGTGTCCTACTGTAATTAAACCAGCTTTATTTGTTTTTAATTAAATTTGGTCCTTATTTTGAAAATCTTGTCTGGCTACTTTTTCCTTTATCCTAGTAAAAAGAAACTAAAAAAAATTAAGAACAGCAGCAGTCTGTAGTGACAGGAAAGGCCAAATCTCACTGCTGACATCTTTAAGGAGCACCATCACAAAAGGAAATGTGTACTGGAATGAATCATTTTGAGCCCAGGAAGTTGTCAGTGATCTTTTAAGGGCAAAATGCTGGATTGGGATTTTAATATTAAACTTGACAGTGTAATGCCAGCTGAAAAATATATTGTCACGTCAAGAAAATCTAAATAATTGTAGACATTTTAGGTGTTTAAATATTTATGCAACTAAACAACGTACTTGGCCCTCCCCAAAAACAAACACTTTATTTAAATAAATAAGTAAATAGAGCTTGCTTATGCAGTTATTGCAGTATGCAGACTTTTAAAAACAATTAATGCTGGTTTGGGATTTTATACTTTGTTACTAAAGACATATCTGTGTGACATGCACTAAGTATTTTGGTAATTTTTTTTTATTTATTTACCTTCTCAATTTAGATTTGTGATTTTGGATTGGCCAGGGTGGAAGAATTAGATGAATCTCGTCACATGACTCAGGAAGTTGTCACTCAGTATTACCGGGCTCCGGAAATCCTGATGGGCAGCCGTCACTACAGCAATGCTATTGATATTTGGTCTGTGGGCTGCATCTTTGCAGAACTGCTTGGCCGAAGAATATTGTTTCAGGCACAAAGTCCCATTCAGCAGGTATAACTACATTTTACTGTAAAAGTCTTCCCTGTATTGTACTGCAGAATTCCTTGAAACGATCGCATTTGAACCTCACACCTCTGCTCTTGTATTACCTGCTTTACACGTAGGCAAAACACTTTCCAGTTTGGTCTGTGTGGAAATAAAGTGAATGTGTTCTAACTGGGACCAACAGATTTTACCATTTAGCAAAAAGAAAAAAACCTTTACGGGGTTTCAGTTGATATTTACGTGCTCGTACTGTGTACACGGTGCTGCATTTCAACTTAATTTAGAAAAAAATAAATTTGGCAAGTAGTATGATTAATGGTCAAATTGCTTCAGGATTGTTTTAGCAGAGTTCAGAATACATGAATTTAAACAATATTTTGATTTGTTGTATAATTAATGCATGATTTTAAAAAGAATTTAAACAGTAGATCGGAATACTCCCCCAACACTGAAACCTTCAGATTGTCTAACATAAGATTTTTAAACAAACAAAAAAACAAACAAAGCCTTATATGCATATGCCCTTTTGGTGTTCCTCAACCTTGTTCTGGAAGAAGCAATTCTCAGGATGAGGGTGTTAGGCTCACATCACCCTCATCTTGAGAACACATCAACAGGGGTTTCATCTGTAGTGGTGACTTCTGTGGTGTGAACAGCTGTCCTGTAGGAACTATACTGAGATGATCAACTTTTTTAAAATCGGCCCCTGAAACATCAGTGTACGTATGGATGTTATAGGAATGCACCCCAGTGACTTAAAGATGAAAGTCTGACACTGAGCTGTTAAATATGGTTAAGGGGGGAAAGTTATAGTTAAATGTTAACTATATGGGAAACTATAGACGTGGGCCAGATCCTCAGTTGATGTAAATTGGCATTGCTCCATTGAAGCCGATAACGTTACATCAGTTTACACCAGCTAAGGATCTGATCAGCTAATTCCACTGTGGTACTGCTGGTTTCATATTTACGCTTATGTTTGGGTAATTTACAATATATACTTTCCCAATTTCAAAAAGAAGAAAACCCTAACGCATGAGCTATCTCATTTCCCCCATCTGGTTATTTGTTTTACTACTTCAATACCTATACTTAAAGATAATTTGTTGGGAGGGTGGGGGCTAGACATATCCTCAACACCAAGCAAAACTGTTTAATGTGCAAACAGGCACCTTTATAGATTGGGATCTCTGCTGGAGAGTAGGAAATGATCTCATATTTGCAGGACTGGCAACTTTAACAGCAACAAATGCTTTGATGGTGTGTAAGCAATAATCACACTCCTCTATTTTGTACTGACAGTCAAAGTGGGTTGTCATCCATATTAGCCTGTACAATGATAATGGCTTTACTTTGCAGGGAAAGCTTTGCAGTTGATCCATTAGCTCAAGTTCATAATAGTCATATAGAAACATTTGGAACTTGGGTGCTAATCTGCTCCCTGACTTTTTCTAAGAAGTTTTACCTGGCATTTGGCAATGTCTTTTTTCCACCATAAATATGCATGTACATGCACACGCTTGTGGGAAAGAAGAGTAAAAAAAAAATCATACTATAAAGTATTTATTGCATACACAAATAAAGAAATGTAAACAAAACAAACTCAACAAGACAAACCCAAAACAAGATGTTCTCTAAGGTGTATAGGGTAGCGAATATCTTTTTGTTCTGTGTTTGTTCAGTGCCTATCACAATAGGGTCCTGGTCCATGACTGGGGCTCCTTGACGCTACAATAATACTAACAACAACTGCCCTACAGTTGACTTGCTTTCCAACTACCCAAAACCAGACTACTCTTCCCTGGGTCCTGGGCAGGCCTTTTACTTTTATTTATTCTTGCCTCCCAAACAAATTCACCACTCATGTAATTTAACACCATTTCTTTACATCAGCAGTTCTACAAAGGAGATGAAATCATTCTTTATCTAATGGATAATTTAAATTCAAGAACATCTCATTTTAAAAGGCTACACAAATTTGAATACACATAGATTAAATTTCCATCAGTAGATATTTAGGCTAAAAAGAAAACTACAGCAGGTTCTGCTAAAGACGTTTTTCATGTTTTGATTCTTTGCTCTAAAGTAATATTAAACAGATTAAGCACTCTTGTTCACATAAGAATTTCTCACACTTGAAGGCACTGGAATTTGGCTATATATAATAGTTGGCATAGTAGTTCTGATTATAAGTTGTTTTATAACTGAAAAATATGTTGCTGTCTACGTGCATTTGTATGTGGCTGTTTTTACCTGTCTTTTGTGGCTCAGTGCTTTTTGGTGTACTGTTGACATTCAAACAAGACTAGACATTCAGTTTGTAGTATGCATAACGTATTTTAAATGGTATTTTCAAAAATTATAACAGAGCAAATCTAGTTTTTCAAAATTACAATAAAACGTTTCCATAAACCTATACTAAATACTCCCAAACATGGTAGTGAATGGTTTGTTTGCCTTTGCCTGTAATCTAGTTTTATTTTAGTGTCTTTTTAAAACTGATTGCACTTATGTAGTTTATTAAAAGTAAAATTTACCTTTGGCAGTTTATTTCAGACTGAATCAGACTTTACAAATCCATTGTTCCAGCTTTGTGTGAATTCAAAGATAAGCATATCTCTGAAATTAATCTATAATGTGTGTATTCTATACCTACAGTTGGATTTGATCACAGATCTATTGGGAACACCGTCACTGGAAGCAATGAGGACGGCTTGTGAAGGCGCCAAGGCGCACATACTCAGGGGTCCTCATAAACAGGTATGAATTGCACTTCATTCATTCATTCACATATATACACACACACACACATATATATATGAATGAATTTTATATAGATATATAAAAATTCATTCGTGTGTGCATGCGCACACACGCGCGCAATCTACTGAGCCTACTCTTACCCTCTTCAAGACTGTCATTCAGTCGGAGTTTATAAATTTAGTGTTTCATCTGTGGGATTTTTCCCCCCTCAAACTTTCCATCTTGGCAACTAACAGACCAACAAAAAAGGCAGACACAGAACAATGGAATCCATTATTTTGTATACATCCTGTACAATAAAAGTATTAGCTTCATCTCTGTGAAATTCCATGTTTTATTAAGATAAACGTGTCTAAGAAGTTCATGGGGAAAACTAAAAATAATTAACGTAACTTTTATGCAAGAAGTTATCAGAAGTTTAAAAAACACCACCTGCCCTTCTTCCCTATTTGTCACCTGTACTTTTATAAATAATTTATGTAAGCATCTCACCCATCTGTATTCATTAACATGAACTGTTAACATGTTGCCTCTGCCTCTCAGCCAATCCTGAATTTACCCAAGTTAGGCTCTTGGATTAGCACTGATCAAAACTGCAGCTAGTCAAAATGCTGTTGAGACAAAGCAGTTTTTCATCTGTAAATTGCACTTGCAGCTGCAACCTAACAAATATTTCTCTGACTGGCATGGGCAAAAACCTTCCAATTTTAGGACAGGCCGCATCATGAGAGTCGCTTTAAAGGAGGATGTAAGGAGAGGCATGGATTAAAATCAATCATATAGTTCAGAAAGCTGCAGAGCCGCTTCTGTATTGGCAGGAGGTTAGATCAGTAGATCTTTTCCACCTATAATATCTGGTTCTGTGGAAACAGAACACGCCATCAGTTGACTGACAGATGGTAAAAATGAACATAACACATGGCATGTATATTTTGTATCACTCAGAAATTTGATATATGTATGTTTGTGTCTTTGTTCTTTCTTTATATTAATGTGAAGCGCCACGCTCATACCACAATAATAATAATACTAAAGAAATAAGTGTTTTGTGGATACACTGCTACATAATTGTAACTCAGGAGTTCCTATCTCCTAACCATGTTCAATTCAAGCTGCCTCTACACTGTTGTGGGATATTTTTTATATTTACTGTTGAAATGCTCTCAGGGTCTTCTCTATCAGTTTTAAAATAAGCTGTTTCAGTTTGCAAACAATTGAGGAGAAAGTCCCTTAGTCTTCCAAAATATACAGTACTGTACATTTTTTTTTTAAAATGAATACTAGACTGCTTAATTTGCAGTGTCTGAAATTATTTTCTATGTTTTGCTTACAGATGCACTGGATCACAAGAAGTTATGAGCAAACCTATACCCAGCATTAGAAATGCATACCTTTTTAAAAAATAAAATAGTTTTGAGTTCTAAGCATTTATATCCCTTTGTGTCACAGTTTCCAAGTGCTGTACAAGCACGAGTCAGGCTTCATATGAGCACTGGGATCAGAACTCAGGAGTTCTTGTGTGCAAACCATGTACAATCCACTACACCAAGATGCTTCACCAGTGTGTGATATTTTATGTATATAAATATCTCCTGAGTTCTAATCCCAGTGCTGATACTGGCCTTCGACACACCACTTAATCTGTCTCTTTATACCATCTGTACGATGGGGATAGTAACAGGAGTGGTAAGAGGCTTGACTAGTTCTTGTACAGCTCTTTGAGATTATAAAGTGATGTTAATGATAGACCATTTCTAGTGCTCTGGATTTGTACATACATTGAATCTCAGCAAGGTATCTGTAAGCAAACTGCTGAAAATAAACTACTATTTCAGACACTGTAAAACAGGCAGTCTAGCATCAATTTTGTTAAAAAATTTAAAGTGTACAGTCCTATACAAGATCAAGGACATTCCTCAAATGCTTTAAAACCAAAATTACCGATTTCAAAACTGATAGAAAAAATGAGAGTATTTCTAGGGTAAAAAAAAAAAGGGGGGGGTGGGTGTGTGTGTGTGGAGGGGGGGTTATGAATAATACAAGAGAAGGTTTATGGGCTCTTCAATTCTTGTTTAACCCCTGGTATGGGTTGCACATGAGGAAAGTTAAGCACATGTGCTTAATTCTTTGTAGTATCAGGCCCATAATTTGTTTAAGGAATTCCATGAATCCATATCTAAGTTCTAAGGAATGAGGAAGATAAGAAGTTCCTCATGAATACATAAAAAGAAAAGGAGGGCTTGTGGCAGCTTAGAGACTAACAAAGTTATTTGAGCATAAGCTTTCGTGAGCTGCAGCTCACTTCATCGGTACTCCTTTTCTTTTTGCGAATACAGACTAATACGGCTGCTACTCTGAAACCTGTCATAAATACATGTTTGTCATTTCTCCAAACTTTTGTAGTAACAATTGCTATCTTTCACTGGTATGTACTTAACTATAAAATATCATTTGAGAGCAGTGGTACATAGAAAGTTAGAAACAGAAAAACCTGTTCTTAGAATGAGTTTTATGCTGTAGGAGAGGTTCTGTATCCGTGAACTTTTCTTTTCAGGGGATAGTGTTGGACATGGAATGACGGGAGCTAAATACAATTTAACAGCCTCTGTAGGAACTGAATTTATGTTTACATGTTTAACTACAAGCCAGTACCACTTCTGTCTAGTTGAAGGTAGTGAATACTGAGAATAGTAAATGCCAAAAATAGCGATATCACACCACCCTCTAGAGAAAAATTTCTGCACCCCAGCAGAATCTGTCTGATATTTTGCATCAAAGAACTGCATAATAGCAACAGACGAGGCAGATTTATTGATGTGTTGCTGCATGTTCAGTGTGATGTAGTAAGTTAAATATTGTAGGTATGTGTAATGTACTGTGCTAGCTGTTGTCCTTGTGACATTGATGCAGAATGGATACAGACACTAATGCTGGTAACTAAGACGTGGATATGGGGGACTTGATAGCCATCAGATCCTATGCTCTGACATGAATGTGTGCCATATAAATACCTAAATAGACACATCACCACCTGCTGTCTGTATGGTGTAAATGATAGCTTTTCTGATATTCTGGTTTGAATGCCTTTGGAGCTGCCTTTATATTTTGTATCAGCAAATTTCATGCGTACTAAAAATACTTGTGCACTTTTGTAGCACCTTCCATTTCAGGGGTCTTAAATCAAACTGAGTTAGTTTTTGCCCTAATTTTCACTGGTGTCTTAAATATATGGTTGCACATTGCCACAGATGGGTTTCGTAAAGTAGTCTACCCACACCTGTTGTATTAACTCATATTGTAAAAGAGGCCATGAAGATCTCTGACACTATATTGAAAATAAACACGTGTAAAGCTGCAAGTACACTTCACACCACTATGTTATGGAAATAATACCTTTGCATAAATTAGCAAGCCGTATACATTTTAAATAGTTCTAATTAAATATTTGAGTGATGCTCAATCAGTAGCAGCAAAGAATTGTCCCAAAACAACCCATGTGAATCCTTTCAGGAATTCAGTTTTTTTTAAAATGCTGTATAAACAAGTGTTCAAAACACAAGCTATCACCAAACTTATGAAGGAATTTGGAATTTTTTTCTAAACCAGTCTAGACACTGTAGAACCAGATGAGTTTTAGTTCTCTAAATTTGTTTGAATATCTTTGATGGTGTTAGATGCAGCTTTTTAAAATCTGATTTTTCTGCCCCCCATGTCCACCCCCACATATACTCCCCCCAAAAAAGTCCTTTGAGGGGAAAAAGGCAATTTAGTGTCAATCAGGAAAAGCACCATCTAGATTCCATGAAAAACTATGCAGGTTCTCAAAACTCACTCCTCTGGTGCTGGTGTGAGCTTTTGCCGTGTGAAAATGCAGGGGATTATATTGTGTCTGATAAGGTTCTGATAAGATTATTCTTCTAGCTATATTTAGAACTTCAAGTACATTTCAGGTTTAAATTTAAATTTGTAAAATTCGGTTTTAGAAAAAGGTGATTACGCTAATTTTAAATGGTTAAATTGTACCAGTTTCTTAATTAGTCTTACAAGATAGCAAAACTAAGAAACAAATTCTGTTGGAAATTAGCAATTACTTTGTAACATACACTGCTTTTAATCAGCGTACATGATAAATGGGAAAAGACTTAACTGCTTTATGTAATAAAACATCCAGGAGCCGTCTTCTGGATTAAATATAAATTTATATAATTCCTTCAGTGTGGAAGAAAGTCACACATTTATAGTCCGTTTTTCTTTTTAATAATGTTAAAAGTGAATTTACTGCTAACTGAAGGTGATTGGCCAACAGCCCTGGAATATAAGTCCTCTCTTCATACACAGAACATAGTCAGTGGCTACTTACAATGCTCGCTGTCAGTAATGTGTATCAGCTTTGACCCCCTTACTTCTAGAAGGAAGGGTCCAGGAGTTCGTTCTCTGTCCAGTTCATCCTTGAGCTTTCTTTTAGCAACAAAAGGGTTTCAGTGATGGTTACAACCTGTTTCTTTACTGAAGGGGCCTGGATTTTGACCCCTGGTGACCAACACCAAAGAAGTTCAGTTCCTACCAAATTCTTCCTGCCACAGCACCTCTGTTTAGGACTTCTCCTGGTCTCTGACCATTGTGCTCATTACATATCACTATGTGATTTATTGAGGCACCAGATGTGGGAGACAGCCAGACTCTCTAGGGGGTGGGAGAGGGGAGAGAGAGAGAGAAATTACTACTACAATCTGCCTGGAGTGGGGGGGAGAGTAGAGTGTGGGGAGAGAGAGCACACTCTTCACTTGTGTGTTACACAGTCTTTTCTGGAGTGAAAGAGGGTAGTTTTAGTTTATTTTCTGCCCTAAATGAATGGGTCAAACTAGTTATGCTTGATGCCAGTGGTGATACTGTTTTTTATGTAGTGGACACTTGCAAATGAATTGAGAACACCAAATACTGTGGAATGGTAACAACATCATCACTGTTTGTACAGCACCTAGCACAATGAGGGCCTGTCTATGACTAGGTCCCCGAGGGGCTACGGTCATACAAAACTTAATTGTAGCAGAGGCTCCATTTGAACAAGTTACTTTTATACCTGAGAAGTACAGAAATCTATATCTAGTGACCCTGTTGGGTAGGTTTAGAACAATGCACTTATGCATTTGATATGACACTAAAAACATTTTCTTTTATAAAAAGATAGTGTCACAAAATCTGACCTGTGTGCATACGTCTATTTGTGTTTGCTAAAGAGGAAAAAACAACCTGTGACAGACTCATGCAAAGCATTAGAATTGCGTTAGTATATCAGTTAACCATTGGTGCAGTTCTGTTACAATCCTGTAAATCCTTCTAACTCATTCACACGTACCATGGAGTCTAACCCTTTCAGTTAGTATTGTCCTATAAATACAGTAGCTGGCTTTCAATTGCTTGGTTATATTCTAGGCAGAGTATTTTAGTCCTCTCTGTCAGCAGAACAGTATATTCCTCCCACATCTCAATAGCAATTAATCAGACACATTAATGGAGCATTCTTTATAACCCTTCCTGTCCTAATGGCTCTTCCCAACACCTGCACTCACTAGGTCTCCTGCAATGAGAGTGCTTTTTGAATTTGCATGGCAAGTAAACAGATGTACAGGTACTGTTTAAAAAGGAGGAAAATGATAGTGTATGAAGCTTTGAGAGTAACAAACTTCAAAGCAGGAATTTTAGTCTATGCAGTTTTCTAAAGAAAATACAGCTTTTTAGATTTGCATAAAGGGGTCAGTTCTATTTTTATCTATGAAAATTACTTTAATTAAGAAGCTGCCTTTCTCTCTACCTTCATCCTAATTTAAAATTCACTACACATTAGAGGAGTTACTCTTTACCCATTTCGCGAGAATTTCATTAATTTCTACTGGTGAGGGGGAAAAAATGGGTCTTGAATAACTGATTCCAAGTGCAGGCTTTCCTCCACCTTCAAACGGGGAGGGAACATTTTCTTAACTGAATTATTGATACCTTTTCAGGAAGACTATGGCATAAGAGAATTGAAACTGACCTTCTATGAATCAAATTTAATGTGCATTAAGAAAAAGGAAATGAAAGTGGTCCAAAAATCTATTTCCTATGCATAGGTCTGATGATAGGAATAATGTGTTTTAAGATACAGAAGTTTAGTGCTTGATCTGGGAGACTGATGTGGCTGTGTAATTAAAGAAAGAGAGAGAGAGAGAGAAAATAGTTCATTGGCAGCCCATTCCAGTGTATCAGGTAAGTGGCTAACCGTTTAAAATGGACATTATACAGAATCATAATATTTTGGTTTTAAAAACACTAGGGCAGTATTTCTGCCAGGATTTTAGAAAAGGGAAGAAGGGATAAGCTATCTATCTGAGGGGAGGGAACTACTAAATATTTGAAAACCTTTAGTAATTGCAGTTAAATCTTGTTGGCGTTACCAGAGACTACGGTTAAAAGTTAAGGGAGGCTTATGGGGCAGGGAATGTCTGAGGGTAAAAAGTTGTTCTCAAATGGCACCCATAAGGATGTTTAAGTAAATCTTGCTAAATTGGTATCAAGATATCAGTGTGGCAGAGACTAGATATAATACAGAGACTGAAGAAAATGTTGACTGTGTAGTTCAATCTGGGTAATCAGTTTGCTTAAAGCACTTAGGAGATTTTTACTTGCCTTCAGATCCCTTATGTAGGGAAGATTACTTGCTGTCCAGTAAATGAACACAAGAGAAGTGCCAAAACCCTGTAGGATTAAAGTAAAAAAAAAAAAAAAAAACAACTGCTTACAAAAACAGACAGAGAAGTGAATTGCATAGCTATGAGCTAATACGTTTGATGGGAGGCGAAACTGGCTTCTGTTGTGTTAAACTACTAGATATACACAGGAAACAATGAATTAAAAAAAATCTGGATGATGGCAATGTGAGACAGGATACAGATAAGGCTGCATCTGAACTGGGAGTCAGAAGATCTTTCATTGTTTGTTGTAAAGCTTTCCGAATGCACATTGAGGAAGAAAAGTGTCACGAAGCTATGTGACTTGAAGATTTCCGGTGGATTGACCTAAGAGTCTGGAGTTGGCAAACTATCCCTTCTTTTATCACTGCTACAATATAATCCTTAGAATCATGTTTGGGGTTTTTATATTTTTCTAAAGAATTCTGTCAAATATTGCCTATTTCAATACCAACATGGTTAGGGCCTTTGGATTCTTGAAACATTTTAAATTCCTTTTCCTGGTGATGTTTTTTTAAATAAAAATATTTAAGCCTTTCTCAGAAGGACTGTAGTTTTTAAAATACAGTTTGCTCTAACTTTAGATTTTTCTCCTCCCCATTTATTTGTACAAGATGAGGAAGCATGTGGGAGTGTCTGCAGAGCTGTCTCTTCCTACAATTTAAAGAAATTGTGACCCTGACAGTTCTCTCCATTTATTAACTGGAATGAGTGCCACTTTCTAGCGCCACTAGTATTTGAGTGCTTTCTTTTGGAGTGCAGATCAGCTGCCGAGTTATTGTAACTACCTTTGACATGCGACTCCTGGCTCAGGTACCTCACTACAACACAAGGTGGAGCTTGATGAAAAAATATAATTCAGAGTTCCTTAAACTGTGATTCTTGTCCTGCTTATTTCTAACTACTGCAAAACCCCTGTACGCCTGGAGATTTGATTGTGTTGGGCCGGATGTGGATTTAGAAGGGAAAACTGAAAAACACTGAGATTAGAACAGTGTAGGAAAATGATGCAGTTTACTAAACTTCAGCTGTAGGAGCTTGCACATAAAATAAATGAATCAAGAAGCCTTTAGAAAAATACTCTCAAAGTCTGTAGACAAATGTACCGTATAGGTTTTGGTTGCCACTGGTATTGAGATTAATGACATCGAGAATTTCTACAAAGGAGCATTAAATAGTACATGAAAGCTGTAGTTCCTTCGGGAAGCTCCAGTGTTATAAACTAGAGAGAAAAGCTCAAACAGTTTATAGACTGCAGCAGAGCTATGAAAGTAAATTATATTAATGGATTCAGTCCATAGAACTTCTTGTATACTGTACAGTAGGGAATTTTTTGATAGTCTTGGGACATGATTCTTTTGCTTTCCATCCTGGCACAGAACAGCATGGTATCTAAATGACTTAACCATAAAAGAACTGTTGGTATTTATTTTTACAGCGCTCCAAAGTGTGCTGGTTGTTAGGGTACAAACAAAAAGAAGTCATCCCTGCCTGAAATGCTTAAGTACCAATATAGGATTTGGGAGCTTTTGGAAAAACAACAAATAACTAAGAAAGACTAATAATATGTAGAGTATTACAACGAGTAAAAAGTCACAAAACAAGTTGACAACATTAATATTTATAATTTGAAAAAAGCAAACTTTATGAAATAGAACATCATTAAACAAGTGCGGACCACATCAGCAAGGTAACTTTGAACAACCAGACTTAATTGTTAGGGCCCATGCTTCGTTCAGTGCACAGGATGGACCTGCTCTGGGGATGAAACGGGGTGTGGAGTAAAGGAGGCTGTCGTCTGTAGGGCGTCAGCAGAAATGGAAGGTGTGTGGTAAATGAGGCAGGGCATTGCAGGAAGAGACAGGAGGGTCTCAGTTAAGGCAGTTAAACACTACCCCCAAGAATTGAATTCTATCCTTGCTTTTGCCACAGAGTTCCTTTGTGATGCTAATGCAAGTCACTTAAACCAAACTTTTCACAGATGGTGACTAATGGTGTCATCCTCATTTTCCACCCAACTTGAGACCCTGCAGTTTGATTTGCAGAAATGCTGAGAACTCTCAGCTGCCACTGAAGCCAGAGGGAGCTGTGCTTCAATATATAAAGTTCTTTATAACGCTAACTACTCAAAAAAGTCAGATTCTAGACATCTCAAATTGGGCACCCAAGATCAATGAATACTTCTGATCTTAATCTCTGTGGTTTAGCTCCTCATTTGTAATACTCCCCTCACCTCACAGAGCTTTTGTGAAGGTAATGTTTGCGAAGCACTCAACATTAAATCCCCTTAATATTCAAATTAATAATTCTGTCTTCAGAGCAAAGTTTGAATAGTGTGCAGTAAATAAGGCCTAGGGCCACACATTGAACAATGAGAATGAAACAAAATATTGAATAGTTGCTCCTTAATTGAGCACTGTCACTCCTGTGCACTGAATGAGGCAGGGTTCCTGTGGAAAAATGGTATGTGATCATTAAGGTATGATTTTTGTCATGGATATTTTTAGTAAAAGTCAGGGACAGGTCATGGCTTCTGTGATTTTTTTGTTTATTCACCGTGACCTGTCCCTGACTTTTACTAAGAACATCCCTGACAAAATGGGGAGGGAGGAGGGTCCAGTGTGCCCCCACCCTCCCGCAGCGGCTGGACGCTGCAGGGACCCCATTGCCCAGTGGCTGTGAGGGGACCCCCTGCCACCCTCTGCTGTCGTAGGCTGGGAGCTATGGGGGGCTCCCCCTGCCTGCGACTGCTGAGTACTTCCAGGGTCCCTCAGCTGCTGCTGCCAGCCTCTGGGAGCTGCAGGGGGTGGGGGGCAGCTGCTTGCGGTGGTTGAACAGCTGCAGGGGGGCCCTGCTGGTGGCGGTTAGGGAGCTCCGGGGTCCCGTCCCCCAGCCCACTGAGCAGCTCCGGGGTCCCTCTGCTGCCACCGGTGGTGGCTGGGAGCTGCGCGGGGGGGGGGGGGGGGAAGCGGGCTGCTTGCAGTAGCTGAACCTTGCATGGGGGACCCCTGCCAGCAGCTGTGGCTGAGCAGCTCGGGGGTCGCCGCCAATGGCAGTGGCCAGTCAGTTGCGGGGGGTCCCCCACCTGCAGTTCCTGGGCAGCTGTGAGAGGATCCCCCCCGTCACCCGCAGAGCCTGGGACCCCCGCTACTGGCAGCAGCTGGTCAGCTGCGGGGCCCCCAGTGTCACAGAGGTCGTTGGAAGTTGTGGTTTCCATGACCTCCGTGACATAATCTCGGCCTCAGTGATCATGCAATTAAAGACTGTGTTATAAGGCATTTGCACAAGGGGCTGAATTAGTGTTGCACAGGCAACCGTAACTCTGTCATTCCCCAACTTTTAAATCCTTGACTTTGCAACCTTTACATTCTTCAAACCTGTCTTCTGTGTGTGTAATACTTGATACAGTGGACAACCGGTTGATACTCACCAATGTTGTGCAGATGCTATCACTTTAATAGTGTTTTGTACTATGTTGTTTCGTGGATTACCTTGAAGAACAAGCAAGCAATGGCCCTGTTGAATAGTCAAGCGAATGCACATCGGACCTAGATATCCTCACAAAAATATGTCCAGAATCGGGGAGAATTAAGAAGCAATGGTCAGAATACAATTCAATGGATTTTTGTTGTTTATCAGTACAGTCAATTAACTTCAGTGATGCCGTAAATTACCAAAGCCATATAAAATAAAAAATGGTAAACAATGCCAGCCTTAATAACTAATAAACAACAAAAAGTTATCAGTCTCTATCAAATGGTTGGTATCTGACTAACAGAAGATTAACATGCCATCTCCTCAAACCCAAATTTGAACTTTGTTTCAAAACACTGGGTAAGAGGATAAAAGGCAGGGGATATACTTCTTAAAAAAATGAATGGGAGTTTGTCATGAATATTTTAAATATATACCTATATGTAATGTCTGTCAGAAACTCTTGTTTCCTCATGCTTGACAGGCAAGTTACTGTTACTAAAAGTATGTGGCTCACGTACACTTCTCAGAGGGCAAGGTTATCACAAAAGCATGCAGTGTATTATCTTGTCCTGTAGAATGTATCTGGCCTTAGATACATTAGTAGATAAATGCCACCTATGGAGAAATGTTTTTTAACGGGGGGGAGGGGAGAAATACATCAAAACTGTTGTGCCATTTGAAAGGAAATTTTCGTAAATAGCTAAAATAGGCTCTTTGAGTTCTGGTACCTGTGCATATTTCACTATAGGTATGCATGCACTTCATGTGCCTGAAACTGGAAGATGTTTGCTCGTAGTGTCTGTTGGTCCATGCTGTGCAGTTTCTCTCCTCATGCTCTCAACTGAGGGCATAAGGGGAGGAGTGGACCGCCTGCCTCTACAGTTCTTTCTGACCTGTGCATGGTCTGAGACAGAACACTCCAGTGTCCTTGAAGCTCTTACTTCTGTATCTCTAGTTATTAAAAATAGTGGTAGATAGTTTTAGCTGTTTTAGTACAGTTAGGGACTGGGAGTTCTTTTTCCGATTTGCGGGTCCCCTCTGCCTTCTTTCCAGCATGGACAAGGAGACTCGTTAAGGCAGCAAGGCATGATTGTCATGCAGAATAAGGTGAATATTCATCTCCTGAGAAGTTTGTTGTCTTAAATATTGCAAACATACAACATTGTTTCTTAATTTCCAAATAAGTGTATTAAATAACTTTATTGTAATAGAGGGTAAAAGTTTTTGATACAGTCAAATGGAACTGGTTGCATTAAGCTGTTTCTAATCTTACAAAGACATCTAACTTTCAAGGTTTTTAAGTCCGTGTTTTGTGTATGTAGTGACAGTCTGAAATGACTGAAAATATTTGGCTAGTGGGAGTAAAGAGTTGTCATGAATGTAATATTCAAGTGCAGAGTGAACCATAAATCCAAACCTCTGCCCCTTGGACTGAGTATGTGTGTACACACTCCACAGTATTTTCCTGTTTATCCAAACACTGTATTATCGGAATCCCTTTCTTATCCCCCGTGTATCTCGGGAGTGACTAAGCAGGGCTGTGTCAGTGGAGCTGCAGAAGGCTCCCTTTGCTGCCCCAGGACCTGTGACACCCAATCCCTGCAAGCCCCTGGCTGCAAGGGAGTTCACCCTGCTGCTGAATGGCTCCAGCCCTCTTGATTTTCCAACCCTCTGATTATCCAAATAAAAGCCCTGTCCCCCATGCTATTTGGATAATCTGGAGTAGGCTGTATTTGTCAGATGACCCATTTTAAAAAAAAAATAGAGCATCACAACCTTTCATAGTAGTAATGGTGGTGCTGCAATAGGCCATTGGGAACAACTCAAAATCTTTCAGCAACAGGTGCCATGATGGTCCATCAAAAATCAACATGTACTCATAGGTGCTACACAGTGGTATCTCAGGTACCCCAGATAACTAGAATATGAACTATAGGGCAATACTGCTGATTCTGTGTGGTAGCTGGTGATAAAAAGTTGACTTTTTGAATGGCCACTACTATATAAATTTACTTGCGGGGGAAATTGAAATAAAATTGCAACTCAGTCTAAAGTCTTTATTAAGATTTGCTGAGTTGAGCCATAGCAATGATATTCATGTTTGAGGTTCATCACTTCCAAGGCCAGAAGGGACCATTGTCATTATCTCCTCTGATCTGTATAGCACAGGTGGTAGAATTTCCCCAGATAATTCCTTTTGAACTAGACATATCCAATCGTGATTTAAAAATTGCCATAGATGGAGAATCTACCATGATTCTTGCTAAAGTGTTCCAATGATTAGTTGCCCTCGCTGTTAAAAATTTGCTCCTTATTTTTAGATTGAATTTGTCTAGCTTCAACTTCCAGCCATTGGCTCTTGCTATACCTTTGTCTGCTAGATTGAAGAGCCTATTACCAAACATTTGTTCCCTATTGTAGATGGCAGAAAAGGTGTATTTCCCTTTCAGCAAAATGTATATCTTGGTAATTGATGTAATAAGCACTTTTTTTAAACTGTTATATTATACAGGATTGATACGACATGACTTGGATTAA
Organism: Chelonia mydas; assembly: GCF_015237465.2. Classification (NCBI taxonomy): domain Eukaryota; kingdom Metazoa; phylum Chordata; order Testudines; family Cheloniidae; genus Chelonia; species Chelonia mydas. The sequence continues at coordinate 9,821,402 of NC_051257.2, forward strand.
TAGTTTTTTCCTCCCTCTTACAGCCATCCCTTCCTGTCCTATATACACTTTCCAGCCAAGCTACACATGAAGCAGTTCATCTCCTTTGCAGGATGTTGGTCTTTGATCCAGTAAGTGTTTTTATTTTTTATTTGATATGCAACACTCTCTAAATGACATATCTTGTTATATTTTGCATAGATGAACATTGTGGGTAAAGGACTGTTTTTCCTTGTGTTTCTTCTATACCACCATTTTTGTGCCTTCTGTTCTGCAAAGTCCATATAAGTGGTCCTGTGGGCACAGAGTACACTGAACAATCTGGAGTTCACCTACAAATAATAGGCTCCCTTTTAAAGAAAGAAGGCATGGAAACGTGGCATATGAGGGTGTTTGTGAATCATGCCATTTTTCTCCCTCGTTTAGTTAGGTGTAGGTAGCAGAATGTTAGATACTTTGATTCAATTCTAATCAGTGATGCGTGGGCGTGCATAGTCGTGTAACATGAACATTTCCTTCTGTATTATACACACCATCACATAGGGGATTTTTCGGCATGCACCTGTCTTTCTAGCCCTTGCTGCTGCTGTGGACTTCAGCTCTAGGGCTTACTCTGCAACTTTGTCATTTAAAAATTTGATATCTAAATTTGTAGTCATTTCTGCACTTGCACCTTGAGAGGAAAATCCTTAAAATTGCAATTGAATAAGATAAGACAAGCCAGTGATGACTGTGCTGAGTAGCAGGAAGCCAGCAGCTGATCATCAGAGTGCTCAGAAGGATGTATCTTTGCTTTTAACTGAAAATACTGTAAAAGCTTTTGGCAAACAAACAACAGGGAAATTTAAAAGAAACAAATCAAATGTTGAATAGTAACTTATTTACATATGGCCTGATTCTCAGAAGCACTGACTCCCAAAAATCACATTGAAGTCAATGGAAGCTGTGGGAGCTCAGCTACTTTGAAAATCAAGCCAACAGCCCGAAGAACAGGTGCTGTATACTCTGATATTTCAAGACAGGAGACAGTGTAGTCTAGTGAATAAAACAGATAGCCAGGATGCTGGCGTTCTATTTCTAGCTTTGCCACTGTCTTGGTCAGTAATTTTGGGCAAGTCACTTAACCTTTCTGCTGTTTTTTACTCATCTGTGAGGTGAGAATTTAATTATGCTTTGCATTTGCAATAGCAGCTTCCATCAAAAGATCTCAAAGCATTTTACAGAAGTGGGAATTAGTCCTTATTTTACAGATGTGGGGAATCAGAGACATGGAAAGATTAAGTGGCTTGCTTTGTCACATAACAGCCAGTTTTGACAAGTTGGAAATAAAATGTAGATTGTATAATCAAAGTCCACTGCTGTAACCTCTGCGTCATCCTAGCTACTTTACTGTACTTCAGCAAGGGTGCTGTGAAACTTAATGTATAAGGTGCTCTTAAGGACCTCAGATGCACATGCTTAAGTCGATTGACTTTAATTGGCTGTAAGTATGTACTTAACTTTTCATATATGCTTAAATGCTTTGCTCGATAAAGGCTTAAACTTAAGCATGTGTTGAAATGATTTTCTGAATAGATGCCCGTACTAGCACGAAGGATTCTTTGCTACTGTTAAAAGTATTAGGGAATATTTTGGTTATTGTAGCACTTAATACACACATGCACTCTGTATAAAAATATAAATATAAAAATATATATTACCCTGCTTGTTTTTTAGTGCGATACCCCCCCTAGTGGTATATTTGTCAAGTATACTTAATATGGGATTTAGAAAACATTAGAGGTGAATCTGTGGGAAAGCATTCTGTATACAAAACAAGGCACTGAAAATATTTACTTTTTATTACAAATACTCTGTTTTTAATTTAATATTTCAGTCCAAAAGAATATCCGCTAAGGATGCCTTAGCTCATCCATATCTCGATGAAGGGCGATTGCGATATCACACTTGTATGTGTAAATGTTGTTTTTCCACCTCTACTGGAAGAGTTTATACCAGTGACTTTGAACCCATCACTAATCCCAAATTTGATGACACTTTTGAAAAGAACCTCAGTTCTGTTCGTCAGGTGAAAGGTGAGTATCATGCACTCTTTGTGTTTAGGTTTGCATCTCCCTGCTCTATCCTGGGCAGTACATAGTTGGAATCTTCACTGTATGTAGTGAGCCAGCCACCCTGACCCATTAGGTCCTTGCCTGTGGTAGGCAGAGTGGAGTTGCAGTTTCTCTACCAAATAACTTTATTTTCTTGCTGTTTTGATAGAGAGAATGCCATAAAATAGTTGGCATATTGACTTCTGTCCCTACTGGTACTTTCTCCTGAGTTAACAATCCTTATTGGAGAATGGTGTGTGGGAAAGGTGGTATTTTAGCAGGGAACTGTATTTAAAAAACCACCACAACCAATGTAAGGAAAAGAGTGTGGATCAATGACTGTGCTCCATAGAAGAGTCAGCCTTCATCAACAAGTAGTTTGCAGAAGCTGGGTAGTTTCATAGTACTCCCACTTAATTCTATCACTTTCTGTTCACACTGATGCTGCTGTGTCAAATGCCTTAAAAGCAGCTGCCATCATAAGCTCTTTTGCTGGTGCCATTCCATAGATCTGGCAGTGGTACAAGGAGCACACTCTGAGTCTTGACATGCCATGACGAGAGAACTCAATGTTGATGCTTGAAAGAAGGAACTACTGGGGCGGAAGATCACTAAACACTAGACGTTGTTTTGTACCACTAGAGACAAGAAGTCCAATCCCAACATAACAAACAAACCAGAATATAACTGTTGGGTTTTTAAAATGGCCCAGCAGTATACCATTGCCTTGGGAGAATGAATGGGGACAAAGGTGGAATGTAGCATGAATAGGGATTTCGTTTTACAAGAGTTATCCTCAATACATTTCTTTTAGACAAAATATAGGGGGAATAACATGCATTTCTGAGGGTTTTTTTTCTTGATTCATAAGTAACAAATGATTCAAGAATAATCATTTAGGAGAAGTTCATTTCTCTGTCTCACTCAAAAAAAAAAAAAAAAAAAATACCCACAATACTGCCATGAAACCCTGAGTTATCTGCCCTGTTGGTACCATGTTTCTGAAATGTTCAAAGTTTTTGCTTGTGTGAATTTATAGAACTTTCTTTGATCCAGTCACGCTGCCCCTTCTGTTACCTCACTGTCCAGCCCTTTCTAGTGACGTGCATCCCTCTGCTGTGCTTTAAGTAATCTCGTGCACAGTCAGAAATCAAGCTAGAGAGAACTGTTCTCACTCCTCTTAATTTAATTACTAGGATGCTAACAAAAAATAGATATGCGGGTGTAAGGCTTGTTAGACTGGGAACTTGAAATCCTAAAATGAGAACATTTCAATTAAAATGTTGATTTTAAAAATTCCTACCTACTATGTGCCATATGCACAACGTGTCTAATTTTAATTTCATTTAAATTTCTATTTTAATACCTCAATAGAGAGGTATCTGTTAATGTACTACTTTATATGTGTAGATATAGAGAGAGGTTTCCAAAACTGATTTTTATTAAGGATTTTTGTGAACATTAATATATTTTTTTTTTTAACTAGGGAACAAATGAATGTGCTACTTTGTGCCTAGTTTGGTGCTAAGATGCAAGCAATGTCAGCTGTACATCTCATGAAGCAAGGCCACTGTGTACTATTCCTAATGAAATAATGCCAGTCTATTCAAGGATAAAAAAAAAATGCCACAAACCCCCAGAGCCCATACAAAAATGGCAGTTGGAGTAGGCATTCATTTTCCTAACTTGTATATCTATTAGGATCTGCAGCTGCATGCCACATCTTGGATGCCGGTACCAAATTGGGTCTGATTTTTACCCATTTTTAATTTTACTGTGCTCTCAAAAGCCCTGCAGTTCACTGACATATAAAATGGATCTGCACTCACAAACTGCTGCAGATATGCAAGGGAGAAAAAAATATCTGCTCTATTATAGGCCATGTAACTTCCATCCTCCTCCTCCCAATGAAGTTGTGCATGTAAATTTGGGAGGAGCATAACATTTGCCTGGAAGAGATCCTTCATAGGTGAGAATGGCAGATTCCTCCCACAAGTGGTGAAGCAGTAGTCAGTTAGCAGCATCGTAACTCCTGGCAAATACCTTGTGTTATTTTAAAAACAAACAAGCAAACAAAAAAAACCCTCTCCTGTAGTTAAAACATTTTATCTATATAAAAACCTTGCCCCTTTTCCCTCTGTTGCATAATATGTGTGCACATGACTTCCTGTGGCAGGGCCACATTTATAAGGTCAGATCCTGCTGCTTAAAGCTGTCAGGCCAATCATGTGGGAGAGCCCTGGCACATTGCCAGCATCAATGGCCCTGTCGTACATCCTGTATGTTTGCCATGTTATGGCCATGTTGGTCCCAGGATATGAGAAAGACCAGATGGGTGAGGTAATATCTTTTATTGGGCCAACTTCAGTTGGTGAAAGAGACACGCTTTTGAGCTTACGAGGCTTCTCAACAGAAATTGATCCAGTCAAAGATATTACTTCGCCACCTTGTTTCAATGATCTAGTAATCCGTATCTCCTGCCAGCATTCACATCAAAGACCGAATACCACTGTTGTTACCAACTAGTGGTATTGCTGTCCCCCAGTCAGGTACAGAATGAAACCCGGTGTTAGCAGTGGTCAGTGCATTGTTGTGAAAGCTCCCATCAGGGATTTCTGACAAAAGTGCAAATTCTTGCACGCCGCCCTTTACTTGAAGTCCATACCAGAGTCTTCTCCTAGAAGATATCATTCCTGCCCTGTTTCCATCTCCGCCAGTTGCCATTTTTTCTCCTGCATAAGGAGATGCACAAGCAGGTAATGTATGCAGAGTTCCCCTTACTCTGTGAGGGTTGATTTGTTGTCACCTCGCCAAGTAGTACTATAGGCTTTTGCTTCATGAATTTAATAGCTGCAGAGTTGCTGTGTATTTAAGCACCAGACTGGACTGATCAGCGAATCTGGATGCAGAAGTTTCTAGTTTCGGCTCTTTATATACTAATAAAGTGTAGTAGGTGTTAGGGTTGTGTTCTCCATGCTTGCAACGCTGGTTACCGCTATTGAGAGTTTTAGGCACTTCAAGAAATTGCCCTTTTACGTTTTCATATTCAATCCATAGTCCGAAATCACTTAGTGTTTTAGAGGGGGATGGGTATTTATTTTATTTACTTTATATCTATATCTATATCTATATATATGAAAGTACCATGGGCATTTGTGGTATTTAGTAGGATACATCACATTGGTGATGGGAAAACTGGGTGGCTTATTTTCCACTCTTGTCCCCAGTAATCTTATTGTGTATACTTTCACCCAAAAAACCCCATGTTTGCTTCTACTCCGCATTGCATCTAATCAAAGCAAAAAGTGCTAACCTAATGGTGTCAATTGTTTCTTGTACAGAAATAATTCATCAATTCATTTTGGAACAGCAGAAAGGAAACAGAGTACCTCTCTGCATCAACCCTCAGTCTGCTGCTTTTAAGAGCTTTATTAGGTAACTGTATGTAATCACATCTGATATTAATTCACATTTCTTAGTTGTACAGCATTTATGATACATTTGAAATGTTTTTAAATTTTGAATTAAGGGGAGTGGGGAAACTTTCCATATAACTGTCTTCTGCTAAGAATGGTATAAACATTTATGATTAAACTTAAAGGTACTTTTATTTAGGTGATGCTGAACTTCAGTAAAACATGTAGAAAGTTCAAGTAATAGATCATCTGTTTGTGAACAGATAAAAGTGTGACAGCATGTAAAGTGTAAAATTGAGAGATTTGTGTACGCAGTAGAGATTCTGATTTTAAAATTGCACTGCAAAAAAAGACAAATAAAATGATGAATGGAGAACCATTACGAAAATGAGCAATTAAGGATAATGACGAAAATGTATGCTTAAATATTTTAATGTAAAAGGTTATTGATCTGAGTTTTAGAGATAAATGTTGGTGTTACCAGTCAAACCTTAACTTTCTTGTGCTGCTTGTCTGTTACCCATTGTTAATGAACACTGATTTTCTGTTTTTGTTATATTCTAGTTCCACTGTTGCTCAGCCATCTGAGATGCCGCCATCTCCACTGGTTTGGGAATAAAAGTAGAAGATGATATACTACTGAAGATGTAATGTAGCTTTCCACTGGAGTCTGGGATTTGCAATTCTGGAGGTTAATCATGCTTGTACTGTAATTTTACTAATGAAGTTTTAAATTAACAACCACTACTTGTATGATACAAATAATATTTAGAGATGTACTAGACTTTTAATCTTGTAAAGTGGTTGTGCTTTTAGAAGAAAATATTTTACCCAGAGTTGCACATGTTTTATGAATTCTGGCGCAGCTGTGATGGCTCAGCTCGGAACAAACAGAGAATTGAACCAAATTTGGGGAGGTTGTTTTTTGTTTTGATTTTTTTAATTGAAGTGAGATTGTAAAAAGGATAGACATACATTTTGATATTGAGCCATTCCTGAAGATTTGGGGTTTTCTAAAATTAAGGAATACGGAGAACTTGATTGCGACCAATCATGAAGTCACATCAGATGACCGTGACCAGACTATGAATGGACATGTCACCTGATGATCAAATCCTATAAATAGCTTCTCACTAGAGCTGTGATGGTAATGTGTGCTGTTCTAAAATCAAATGTTGTGAGTAGAGAGAATGAGTTTGTGACTAGGAGAGAATAAACTTCTGTTTCCTTACCCAGTATAAATATATATATATATATTTAATCTATTTTTATTAGAAGTTTTTCTGCTCTTTCTTACATAAAACCCCCAAGCATGCATCTTCTATGTGTGTAAATAATTCCATTTATGGGCTAATTTCAAAGAATCCTGACATCATTGCTGTATAGAGAGAAACTAGCTTGCACATTTTAGGTCTGTGAAATTTTGTGAGAATTTTTTCCTGCACTGGACAGTTGAGAGAAAAAAAGGAAAGAAAGAAAGAAAAGGAAAAAAAAAAAAAACAGCACATAGGGAATTATGTTAATTGTGTTTGTGTCTTTAGGCAAAACTGTGGAAGTCTTGAAATGTCACAGTAGTAAATAACTTTTATTTCTTTTTGGCTAATTCTTTTTTCTGTTGGAACACTGAATTATTCTGTGCATATGTATATATGAACACAAATTGAAGGCCTCTACCTCCTGGAGTATACAACTTGGTTTGTTTACCTCCACATGATTATTATTTTTTTTTTAGTTCAGTGTGGAGACTTGAAACTTGAATGTCCCTTCCAACTTTTATATTTAAAACAAGACAAGAAAATTGAAGACTGTTTTTCACCTGTACAAAGAAATACTAATGGATGGTCTTAAATTTTGAGCATTGGTCTGGGGAAAAACCTTGGTGTTTGTTATGGACAATTAACTGTTAAAGTTATTGTAAGTTATCTGTATTTAGCAGAGTATTTTCAACAAGAGTGATCTGAGCTGAAATTGGAGACTATTAGTAAGTTATGTTTGGAAGTTTTAACTTCAATGAAGTAATTATTTGCTGTGAAAGAAACAAACATTGAATTACTAAACAAAGATGGTGCAATATCTTTGTTTTTTATGAGGCTCTTGAGAATAAAACCAACTGAAACATTTCAATTCACTTGAATGAGAAACGTGTTTAATTAAAAGAGCCCAGGAAGACACTGGTATGAAAGGTAAAATCTCAGAGGTTGGACAGTTAATGTGGCACACTTGCTGGTCACTTTGTAAAATGTAGATTTGAAGTACAGTGGTGAAAACATTAAATGTGACATTTGAAAAAGTGGTGTTATCCTTTCATTTCCTGACTCATTCCACCTCCCCCAAAAAAGTTGGCTAGCTTTTCAGTTATTCTAAACTTGATTTAATGCTGTCTGAAATAGTTTAAAGTGAGAAGACTTTAAAGCATCTTGATTTGGAGGGGGTCGTTTAGTTGATAGATTTACTTTTTATGAAGCATCCAGTTATTCTAATTATTTTCTGAACCTTATTGCAACGCTAGATCATGGGTGAAGCTGAGAACCACAGGTTAACAGAAGATAAATAAGAAATTGGTTTACACTTAGATGGGCGGGATTAAAGATATGCGCTCAAGGATGGTTGGTCCTACTTTCTTTTTTCTTTGTTTGCAGAATCCATGTAATTCTTTCAAAGCGAAAGCTTTAATGGATTTTCTAAACAACTAATGTACGTAGCCCAGTATTCAGCAGTGCTGCATTAACAAACCAGAATGGAAAGCAGTCCACACATTTCATGGTTATGAAACTTTCAAAGAATCAAGCAAGTAACTTACATAGATACGGCTGCTAGAACCCATAAGAAATAGAATAGTCTTATAGATGGGGAAGGATGGTGTCATGGCCTGAATGTAAGACTGGGAGTCAGAAGATCTTGGGTTCTGTTCCCCGCTCTGACATGGGCTTCCTCAGTGACTTCAGGCAATTCATGTAACCTCTCTGCCTCAATTTCTTCATATTATGATGAGCTAAATTTCAACATCAAGTTGGTGGTGGTGGTGGTCACATTTCTGTTTCATGTATGGATATCACTAAACTGGTGTCAGTTAATTTATTTGGTACTACTTTTGTTTAGCCAGCACTACTCACTCAATTCTGCTTCAGCGTAGGTCTTCCGTTTTTCCTGAATCTGGTTATTTTAAATGCAGATATGAAATGGATTGCTGCTAGAACTGCTCTCTTCTTAAATACGTAGTGTTGTAAAGGGTTTACTTCATAATGTTATGAATCGTAATGTCCACATTGTGCATCAGTACAAAGCCTGTTGGAGCTAATTGCCAGAGCTTCCAGTGTGGGTCTCCTCAATAAACACACAAGGAACAAAATCGTGTTGAGATCTATATCATCTATGTATCTATATCTGCACTGGCCCAAATGTGGGACAGGCACCCTGAGGAATGAGTGTGCACACACAAGGGCAAGAGTTTTTAAATGTGTGATGACTTTAACATTTTCTGTAGCCTCAGTTTCTTGGTTCTGTACATAAATTACAGTTAAATGAGAGCAGCATCAGGTGCTGTATCTGTGGGACAAAGATAGTAATTCTAGGACTAAAATGCGGAGCATTTAATATATAGTTAGCCATTCTGCATAGATCTTACTCTGACTACTAATTAAAAATGGGAAGTCCTATTGAAATACCTCTTTGCATCCAATAAGGCTAAAATTTAGCTTACCCGTTGACCTTGATTTTGAATTTTCTGGGCTGCATTTTAAGCAGTTTAAATTCCTGTTGTACAAGGGATTAAACAATGTTGTCACTACTGATCTATAAGCTTTTGGACTTTAGCTCATGCTAAATTTGCGCTGATTAGATTTGCACTGATAATGGGTGCAGAATTAACAAATGGGAAAAATAATTTTAAAACAACTGGCTTTTAGTTACCACAAAGATGCTACTTGACAAATACACTGCATAGGATGGTTTCCTGAGGGCAAGAAGGGAGAAAACAAGGGCAGGAAAAGATGCAAAAATGGACATAAATATTGGAAGCACTATGCTCACAATTCACAGACAACCAGCAGGTACTTTGGTTGAAGGCAAGCCTATGGCAGAGAACAGTATTGAAGAGACAAGATCAACTGTGTAGGAGTCGATTACTAGTATCCACCTCCTAATGGATCATGAAATATCATTGGCTGGCTGCATACTGATTGGCTTAGAGAACAAAGCTATTCTCTTCTTCAGCCAATGATAAGCTCGTCCACAAAACTAGTTTTCAAAAAGAAACTACATTTCTGAACTGGCTTTTTGAATTAACTGCAGAGGTTTTTTTTAGTGGCTGGCCCATAACCATTTTGTATAATTTACTACCTTGTGATTTAGTCGTCATTTCTACATGTACTAGTTGCATTATATTGGCTTATTGGCTAATCCAATAGGTTTAGTAGGTTTTGGGTATGTATTTGCAAATTACACATAAGTGTATATTTTTCATAGCTTGCTTTTCATAGCCTGGAAAAGAGATGACTAAGGTATGATGTGATAGAAGTCTATAAAATCATGAAAATGTGGAGAAAGTGAATTACCCAGTCACATAACACAAGAACCAGCGGTTAGCCAATGAAATTTATAGGCAATAGGTTTAAAACAAACAAAAGGAAGTATTTCTTCACACGATGCACAGTCAACCTGTGGAACTCATTGCCAGGGGATGTTATGAAAGCAAAACTATAACTGGTTTCAAAAAAGAATTGGGTAAGTTCATGGAGGATAGGTCTATCAATGGTTATTAGCCAAGATAGTCATGGATGCAACCCCATGCTCTGGGTTTCCTAAGCCTCTAACTGTCAGAAGCTGGGAGTGGATGACAGCGGGTGGATAACTCAATAATTGCCATGTTCTGCTTATTCCCTCTAAAGCACCTGGCATTGGCCAGTCGGAAGACAGGATACTGGGCTAGATGGACCATTAGTCTGACCCAGTTTCGCCGTTCTTGTATAATGACTGCACTTTCTTTATTTGCATCAACAACTTGGCTTAATTTGAATGTTTGAGTTCAAATGCATTTAAATCTCCACCACCATTAAAGAATTTAGTCTTCTGAGGTGGAGATGGGCTGGGATCTTCCCAAACTGAGACAGCAGCTTGAATACACAAACAGAGACTAAAATTGACATATAATGGTTATTGCTTAGTCTTCAGTGCCCCTGACAAGGTATGAACCTCTCTCTTCACACACAGGAGGACCCGGTCCCTTGCATTAACGAATGTCGTGTGTGGGAGACTATACAGTACGCTTGGTCGTAAGTTACAATTAGGTTAGTATTGATTATAAATCAGACAGCACTAGAATGAAATCTTGGTCCTATTGACCTCACTGGAGCCAGTATTTCACCCTATATGAGCCTGATCCTTAGTTGGTGTGAATCAGTATAGTTCCATGACGACATACCAGCAAAAGAGGATGTGGTCCAATGTAGCATTTGAACAGGGAGAAAATGTTTAAAATTTAGACCCCCTAAAAGTTAAGGGCTTTCCAGTAGAAATATTGGCACAACTTCAGGTAGACAACACCACCAGAGCATAAAGCACCAAATCTAGTATCCCATTTGAACTGCTAACAGGATTTGAATTTTCAATAAATATTAAAACCAGTTGTTCAGTCCATTGTGTAGAGACTTTCCCAGTCTTACTCCCTTACACTTTATATTTCTTGTAGTAGTAGACTATCTTAAGATCCTTGAAACGCACCTGTTCTTCAATTCTCTGTTTATATTATAACTCTTTGCTGTCAGCTGTCACTGCCTTGTGAAAAGCCTGTACCTGGCACTGGTGTCAATCAGGTAGTATTTCTATTCTGGAAAGCTTTGTTTCCTATCTGTATTAAGGGAAGATGTGTACAACCACTGCACAATAATAACCTGATACATAAACTGGATCTTTAACCGTAGTCAGCTTCCAGTTCAGGAAGGGAATAAGACTGGCTCAGTGATTTGAAGTAAACCTATTAATAGGTTTAAAAAAAAACTCACTGATGTTTGAGACAGGAACACAACCTGCTACTGGGAAGTGCATTGGTACGAATGCAGAAACTCCTGCTTCATCTAGCACGAGGGTTGAGATCTTCAAAGTACTCTTGGGACATTTAGACACATTCTCCCCTCTTACTCCTGGGATCTTGCCAAAGCCCGTCAGCCTGCTGAAAATTTGTATCCAGGAGGAAGTTAACTAGTGGGACAGCCAGAAAGCGTTAGCTTTGTTAGTGATTGGACTCGCCCGGGGGCCTGGTAAAAGTAAAGAAATGAACGTGAGGAAGAGTATACGAGCATCTTCTCAAAACAACTTGTGATTCTTCCGCTAACCAGAAATTCTTCTCTGCTGGGTGCTTTAGAAAATCTCACCCCTAAGCTACTTCACTGCACAGGTCCCGTTGAAAGTCAGTGGTACTTATTCTCCTGAGTCCCTTTTGGGAATCCATAATAGTGTAAATGTGCTCACAGAGGACTTCTGACCCCCTGCTTCAAAGGCAACCTGCTAAATCCTGTGCTGGCTGGCGGGACGAGGCCTTGAATACAATCTAATTTGTTGAGCCGAGCTCTAAAGAGCGAGCCCATGCTTTCTTTTTTTCCTCACCAAGCTATGAAAACGGTTTTAAGCCTTTAAAATAGGTTGTAACGCAAATCTAGTAAGGCTGCTTCCTATTGAGGCGAATGGAATCTTCCTTCAGGGGAGGCACCAACCGCAGGTGTTTTGCCTTCAGCCAGCTGAGCAGCCCTTTAAATTGTGAGTTGTCCCAGCAGGAAACCAAGCCTCCTGAGAGTGCAGCCAATGGGAGCCGGAGAAAGCTGTGGCCTGTTGTGTCTGTTGCTTACCAGCTGACTTCCTGCTGCTGCACTGCCCCAGGGAAGGGATGGCTGCTGTTACTGGCTTGCTGGAGTGGGTTTTTGCCCTGTACTTCCTCACTCACATTCCCATCACTTTACTGATAGACCTGCAAGCGCTTGTACCTGGGGCTGGCATCCACCCGCAGAGTGTAAGTAGCTGCCAGGACTCTCTCAACGACATGGTGATTTGTGTGTGTTTGCAGCTCAGTGCAAAATCGGTCAGGACTGTCTGAGACAAGGGTTTGGGGGAGAATTGATTCTGTGCAAAGGGTTTGAATAGCAATGACTTTGTGCCTAGCAGTTGGCTTGAAAACCCTGATCTTTGAGAAGAGGCTCAGCTCTCCTTCTGCAGTGTTAATGAGTCAAATTCACTAGAAGAAACGAAGGACTAGTGGCACCTTAGAGACTCACCAATTTATTTGAGCATAAGCTTTCATCAGCTACAGCTAATTTTACAGCCCTGCGATGAGTCAGTTTTTTGCAATACCACTTAGCTTTTATATAGTATTAAGTATAAATATGGATAGTATGTCTTGTGCCAAGCTCATTAGTCTGGGGTCACTAGGATAAATTTCACTTTGATTAGTTCACGAGGGCACAAATCAACTGGCTTCCAAAATTGTTCAAAGGATCAAATGAAATCTGTGCAAGCTTCCTCTGCCAATTAGATCTACACAGTAAGTCAGACAAAAGCAAAAAACCTCCTTGCTAAAATCTCTCCTACTTTTATCTTCCCAGCATGCTAAGCTATTGCAGAAGTCTAACCCAACCAGCCTAGAAATACCTGAATATCTGCTTGACAGTAGATTTCTTTTGCATATGGAAAGCACTACGTGTTTTTCTTGTCTTTAAAAGCCGAATACAGTCTGAAAGAGAGACTGGAAGAGTTCAGGGCAGAGTACAGTTGTTCATTGAGTGACTTATGCAACACTGACCTCATGATTTAGTACTTTTGTTTTCTGTGCAAAACCCCACCATGAATGTGAGAGAGGCAGAGATAACTGGTTCTCAAAATATGACCAATCGAGGTAGAATGGGAGTTATTTATAGATCTTCATTTTTTGTCACCAGGGTTTGATCTGTATGATAGAAAACTGTAAATATAATCTGTATCCAGCAACTTTAGAGGGGGACATGAGGTCATTAGCTCAGGCAGTTTAACTGTTGATTGTTACTTGAATGAATCAGGAGGCTTCTTCTATTTTAGAAGCCATATTTAAATTAAAAATTAACTAGCAAATCTCAATAGACTTTCAACCAAAGGCCACCTAACGAAACCACATTTTACATTTATTTGTCTGTCATTCAGACTCATTTAACATTTAGCTCATTGCACTGTCAGCTTGGACAAAAACCTTTTTAGAGGACTGTTTAAACACCGTGGGTCAGCTGTATAAAGGTATTTAGATGCATAAAAATGCAGATAGGGGACTAGTGGGAATTGCAAAAGCACCTAAGTGAATTAGGCATTGAACTCCTCTTGTTTATGGTGCCTAGGAACCCAGTGGTCGACTAGGGGTGCTGTACAAACATAGTCACTCTTCTAAATTCCACTAGGCACCTGTCTGCCTCTTGGAGGGCCTAAATACCATTGTAAATCTGTCCCCACGTGTCCTCACAGTGGCAGGGCCAAGAAGAGTGGAATTCAAGGATCTTCCCTCTCTCCACGAAACCTGGCTTGCTCCCTACGTGGAAAAAGGGATCCGGAGTGGTCTGTGGCTGCTCACGTCTGAAGCAGCAGGCTCTGCGTAAGGTTGTAATAACCCCGAGAACATGTGGAACAAAATGCTGCAGAGTCGAATATCTGTGTACGGAGCGTTTTCGCCACTTCGAGAGGCTTTTGCAGCGTAATTCCCATTAACATTAATAGCTGCACAGCGGAAGCCTTGTGTGTCAAGATGAGACCGTATCTTTAAAAAGGTTTTGCGCGCTGTAATGATGGCTCCATTTAATGGGTCACGTAAAATGCCTTGTTGTTTCTCATTGCAGCTAACGCTAAGCGTGTTAATCTGTTGTGTTTTTTTTTCCTTAAGCTGACGGAGTTGTTAAAATGGTACGCAGTTACCTTTAAAGATCCCATGATGCTGGAGCCCCCTGCATGGTTTAAGTCGTTTGTATATTGTGAAGCCTTCTTACAAATGCCTTTCTTTCCCATTGCAGCTTATGCATTCTTAAAAGGTTGGTACAGAAAGAATGAAAGAACAATATTGTGCATGCAGTCTTGTTGCAGATATTAATTTTAAGGGGTAGAGAAAGCTTGTTCTGTACATTTAAGCCATTACAAATGCATCAAGTGGGGGGGTCCTGTTTTTTCACTAGGAGTTTTGCTTCAGTAAGGAGTGCGGAATAGAGCCTGTAGGAAAATAATTAAAATAAAAACAGGAAAAATTATTCTTTCACTGATGCTTGTCAAGCCTGGCACAATACACTTCATTCCCACGACTTTATCTTAAACCAGAAATCCTAGGTTTCTAGGTAATGGGGCCCAGTGCGGGGAGAACAGCCCTGTTAGGACATGGGGCTTTTATTCCAGGCTCTGCCACGTGCTTCTTATATCACCTTGGATGAGTCACTTAACCCCTGTAAAATGGGTATAATGATACTCTGCATCTACGTGATACCTGGTGGCCGACCTAAGAATATAATTCTTGAATCAAGTCTGCATGTTGGTCTTTTTTTTTGATGATGAAAATATTTTATCAGCTTGCTTTGAAGAGGTGTCTCAGGACTCCTATCTGCATCCTGTCTTTCTAAGCTTCCAGTTGGCATGCCTTGTGTTGCCACTCTTCCACCTAATAAAAACAGATTAGTTTTCCTGCTACTATATACTTCTTGCAATTGAGGCTCGTACAGTCTGGGTTAATTTTCTGTTGATACCTAACTCTCTCATAGCAGTTTTCATGAGTAGATCTCAACATGCTTTCACCCTCTTTAGTGTATTTATCCTAAGGCTATTGAATGCTGCCCTCTTATTTCAAACAAATATTATACTTTTCTGCCTCGAATACAGGTGGTTGCAAATGGATACGGACTCCAGCAATTATCTACTCCAGTCATGTCGCTACAACTGTATTTCCTATCCTTGCACACATCCTGTTTCACGATTTCTCCGCGTCCAAGCATCAGGGTCCAGAGACACAGCAGGAACGCCTTGCTCTGTTAGCCATCTATGTGCCGTATTTGCTGATTCCAGTTCTGATCCTGTTTACCATGTTGTACAGCCCCCAATACAACCAGGTGGAGAAAAGGAAAAAGAACTAATGGGGAATTGAAACACCCTAAACATCTAGCCCCATCTGTTCTCTGAATCTACTCCGTCCAGGTCCTGTGGAATAAGTGCCCATCTAGTGCAGTCTGCTGCCCCAATTCACACCGGTATGAGTCCCAAATAGAAGGCTTGACTTGCCCTAAAGTCCCTGCTCTTCCCAAAACAAGTAGCCATTCCCCCTGCTGCTGTGGCTAGAGGGACCTAACTTCTCTGGGGCTGGCAAATGGGTGTTTTTCATCAGTGCGAACAAAACAGAAGTAAAGCCTTTGACGTACAATACTGAAACGAGAGCATTGCATTTGCGTTCTGCCTCCCTTTCAGCTGCTTTTCTCTCATGGTAAATATACCTGTGTGAGAAACCACGGATCCCCCGTCTGTTTAAAAATAAGACACACCAGAGGCTTCATAATTGTGCAGTGTTATGACTTAATTAACTACAAGCAGCTGGAGAGCAGAGAGAGTTTGTGAGGGAGGAAGGTGTTATTCTGTATTATTTTTATTAGACATAAAAACAGGGTCTGGTTCTGCCCTCAGATACATATGCACGCTCCCATTGGCTTAGGTATGGCGGGGGCAGAACCTGGCCCATGAAAGTTAAGAGTATGACGGAATATATGTTAATGCAACCAAGTCACCTAGTTGTGTAAGTCTTAAAATTTCATAACTTTGAACTTGTGAGCCAAAACTCTCGCCACTTCATTATGTATGTTTGATTTTGTGCCTGGCCACGCTGGATCCAAGCCCTCAAGCACGCCCTTATATACCATTGCCTACCATCTGGAATGACGCTATGATCCTTTTTTAAAGAGTCTGCCTGGGCCAGCTCCATCTTTGATTATGGAGTTGAATCACCAGTTCGAGTAGATTTCAAGACCTGCCTGATTTCTGAATGCTAAAATGTAACCTACTTTGACATACATCTGCTTTTTTGTATAGCACCTTTCTTCCCAAAGGGCCCTAAAGTCTTTTCCTAATTGTGTATGAGCAGGGATCATTTCACCTGCTTCTGACCTGCAGCATCCCTCCCAGCAGTCCTGGGTTTTGTGGGGCTAGCCTGCTTTGACCCCAAGCCCATCTCAGTTGAAGTGAACATTTCCCCCATTTAGGACTGCCTGGGGAGGGGCAGTTTGCCCTGGGCCCCCCGTTCGAGAGGGCCCCCAAACCTAGTGGTGGTGTGACCTGGTGCAGGGCATTGCAGCGTGACTTAGGTTTGGCCTGTCCCCCGCCTTTCGTTTCCATCTATGGAGGGGCAGATGGGCCAAACCTGAGTGGCACCGCGTCCTCCTTTTCGCCACTTGAAATGCTGAGGTAAGCTGCAGCCGCACCTGGGATGAAATGCACAAATGCAGCCCAGTTAGACACAGACTGACAAGCGGGCTGGTCTTCTGTTCCAAATCTCTTCCAAAAGGTTGAGCATTAGCCTCGAAATGGTGGTAACATCAGTTGTTCGTGATGTCAAGGACTATTCTGTCATCCGCGTGCCAGGGTCTAAATTACAAAGGCCGGACTGTTTCATGCCTGGTTGCCTACAGGTAGGTGTACAACTCCACATCGAAGCACTTAATAAGCAGCCTGACTTCTGTGTCAGGTGCTGAGCACCTGCAACTTCTGTTGACCTTAACACAGAGGTGGGCAAACTACAGCCCGTGGGCCACATCCGGCCTGCGGGACCATCCTGCCCGGCCCGGGAGGCTAGCCCCTGTCCCCTCCCCTGCAGCCTCAGCGTGATGTGATGCCAATGCTCTGGCCCGCTGCTCCTGCCAGGCAGGGCAGTGGTGTGGCTGCAAGCTTCTGCCACTCTGAGGGGTGTGGTAAGGAGGCAGAGAGTCAGATAAGGGGCGGAGGGGGAGTCAAGGGACAGGGTGCAGAGGGTGGTTGAATGGAGCAGAGGTTCAGGGGCAGGGTGGTCAGGAGACAGGCAGCAGGGGGTTGGATGGGTCGGGAGTTCTGAGGGGGGCAGTCATGGGGTGGGAAGTGGGTCAGGCCAGGCTGTTTGGGGAAGCACAGCTTTCCCTACCCGGTCCTCCATAAAGTTTCACAACTCAGATGTGGCCGTTGGGCCAAAAAGTTTGCCCATCCCTGCCTTAACAGGATTTGTGGGTGCTCAGCTCTTCTGGAAATCAGGCCATTCGTATTCATATCTAAATGTGGATTTTGGAACCTAGCTTTAGGCAGCCATTGTCTAAATCTGTTTACCGTTAATGTCTGCTCATGCCACAAAGACTTCAGGCTGGCAGCTTACAGCACTGTTAAAAATTCCCAGGAACCTGCTGTTCTGAATGTGAGTCTGTGAGCCTCACAGCAGAATTCAAGACAGATTATGCCTATGTTCTCCAGTTTGGGATTGTTGTGGGTGGGTTCTGTTAGTCACAAACTTGCCTTTGTGTGTATTTTTTTTTTTAACTGGACAGCAATTCTCTTCTCAGTCCAAATAAAAATAAGCTATTGGTCCTTCTTAATAATGTTGTATTTTGTGTCTGTAGACATGAAAAGCTGTATTCGGTAAACTATTCATGTGACACTCCAGTGAACTAGTTAAATCTAAGGAAAACAGTCTCTTAATTATATAAATAACACGAGCAGCTGCTTCTTGGCAGGTCCAAAAACAATCTGAAAATAAAGCAACTTCTAAAAACAATAATTTATTTCCTGATCTCAGAAAATATTGTAAAACAAACAAAGGAGCCATGTAATATAGCAACAGTAGTGTCCATTCGAAGATTAAATGAATTCAAACTACGGGGACCGTACACATTTTTTAAAAACAAGAGACAGGTTAGAACTCTTCTTATTTACACATCTGCGGAAAACCCCTCCTTTTTGCCATTTTCATGTAAGTTCACAGAGTGGCATTAAATTCCTTTTTTTGTTTTGCCCTTACCCATACTGCTTTGCTCACTGGTACACAATACAAAACTGCACATTTGAGAACCATCAGGATACTGGAAAGGTACAAGTTTGCCAAGTCCGCTGATGTTGGTCTTAAGTCCTTTATTTCTGAAAAATGAATTGGTCAATGAATTCGTTCTGGTCAGCTTCTATTTTACACAGGGTCTCATACTCTACTCGGTATCTGAAAGAGAGAGAGAGAGAGAGAGAGAATGGTTACAACCTGTACTTAGAGAATTTAAATATTGGGGCTGAATTTCTAGTCCACAAAACCAGTGATATTCATAAAGTTAGTAACATAACAAATGTGACTCTCTCTCCTTTTAAAATATTAAACCAAACTCCTGGTCGTGGCTTCATGTAACATCTTAGCTTACCTTTCCAACTGCATTTTCTTCTCGGTTATTAAAGCCTGAAGCTGCTGCTGCTGAGCCTCTCTTTGCTTCGCTATAGACTTTAGCAAGTTTCGGGCACCAATTGCCTATGGAAACAAGACTGGCTTTTAGTAACAGAGCTGTATCACTGTTTACCACTGTCATTTCTAACAAATTTTGTATCATTTCTAAGAAGTGAACTTTCCAAGTGGTTTTAATAATTAGACTTCAAGGAAGATCATATCTTTGTAGAGTTTCCCTTCAAATATTCACTACTCTGACTGACCCAGGTTAGTAACCTGCACAAGGTCACGGGAGTGCCAAAGCAAAGCCAGGTCTAGAAATATTACTTGACCACTGGATTGATTGGGGCAAGGGAGGGACAGGTAAGCTCCGAATTGACCATTAGTTCTGAACTTTTTCCAATATAAATAAGTTTGTGGGACTTTTTTTTCTAAAAAAAACATACCAAATCTCCAAGCTTGTTTCTAGACTGACCTATAAAACAGATCTTAGTGGCACGTATTGTGCATCAACAAGAACATTCACAAAAGTAGCTAGCAAAGGTGTATAAGTAAAAGCTCTTTGTTTTCTAATCAGCCGCTTCCTTCGGCCAGGTGTATTCGGTGATGGCACTGCCCATGGCGACACATCAAAAGCTGACGCTTAATGGCCTACGCACTCAATTTTGGCCCCACTGAATGAACCAGTGGAAGGAAAATACTGATTAGAAAGACAATCTGCTGTTTACATGCAAATATAATTGATAAGCTGCAGGGCTGGGAAAAAACAAGCACCCGGATGATCTGACACTTTAATGAGCTTGCTTGTTTGCGTGCCACTGGCTAGTACTAGTCCTTTAAACCCTTGGTAACGGACAACTATGATAATCCAAAGACAGGGGTTAACTGCTCCACCACCGAAAAGATCTCGAAAACAATCTCAGGTTTCAGAGGAGCAGCCGTGTTAGTCTGTATCCGCAAAAAGAAAAGGAGGCCTTGTGGCACCTTAGAGACTAACCAATTTATTTGAGCATAAGCTTTCGTGAGCTACAGCTCACTTCATCGGATGCATACTGTGGAAAGTATAGAAGATCAAATAAATTGGTTAGTCTCTAAGGTGCCACAAGTCCTCCTTTTCTTTCTGCGAATACAGACTAACACGGCTGCTACTCTGAAACCTGTGATAATCAAGTTGGGCCATTATACTTGATTATCACACACATTGTAAGGAGAGTGATCACTTTAGATAAGCTATTACCAGCAGGAGAGTGGGGTGGGGGGAGGTATTTTTTCATGCTTTGAGTATAAAAAGATCTTCTACACTTTCCACAGTATGCATCCGATGAAGTGAGCTGTAGCTCACGAAAGCTTATGCTCAAATAAATTGGTTAGTCTCTAAGGTGCCACAAGTACTCCTTTTCTTTTTGCTAAAACAATCTGTATCATACCGATTGAATAAATAGCTAGATTGCTTAGATCGTACGGTAGGTAGGGCAGGGGCTGTCTGTGTATCGTACAGGACAGAGCACTTCATGGGCCAATAATTAAATGTACAGTACCTTCATCTTCTCATTTTCGGCTGCTTTTGCTAGTTGATCAACAAGTTCTATTAAGCTACCCACTATTTTCTGAAACTCTGCAATTTCTGCAAAGGGAAAAGTGGTGCTATTTAAGCTAAAAGTATTCACCGAAAGGACACAAACATTCTTTTTCTATCGCATCTGCGTGCTTTTTAGCCTGGATTTCTTAATGTTTCATATTCTTAACCCTTTTTAAAATCAATTGTATTCGGCATATGTTTAGTTTAAGATCTTCATTGCTACTAAACTTAAGATAGAGAAGAGGAAAATATAATGAAAGGCCATTGAGCATTGATGAGGTTCAGAGTTCTTGTCTCCTACTAGGACATCTAATCTTAGCCTGACTTGCCTATATTCTTATTGATTCAGATCTAAATTTAAAAAGAGATGCCTATACAAGGATAGGTGCCCTACCATACCAGAAAATCCCAGCAGCAAAAATAATCATTGCAAATAGAAACTCAGCCAGCCACCTACCAAAAAACCCTCCTTTCCTATATCGGAAAAAGTATTTATTATATGTGATGGAGACAGGAATTTTACAACAACAGCACATTTAATTATCAAAGTCTCTGCCTTCATTAGCTTATAACCAATAAGCACAGGTCAGACACTAAAATTCACAAGAAAAAAGTTAATCTAACACTGTAATAGCTTTTTTCCACCCCGTTAACAAGACTGTGTTGGCTGAGAGAAGACAATGCAACAGTGTCTACACACTCGACTCACTGCCCGTACTGACTTGTCAGCTTCAGAAAACGTTTGGAAGTTGTCAAAGGTTGCGTATGGGGGAAAATATCAATATTACCAGGCGTTTCATACATAGGGTTTATTGTGGGAAGCAGCTTGGCAGGCAGAAACTGAGCTCCAGGGCCGGTTTCCTTTACAGGGAACTACCGCTGAAGAGCATGGATAGAATCACAGGTTTGGAAGGGACCTCGAGGGGTCCTCTAGTCCAGTCCCCTGATGCTGTGTGTGTAACTGATGTGAAAAGCCAGAAGTAACAAGCTATCAGCTTATCAATTAAAAACACTTCTAAAAACAAAAGCAGACCCTTGGCTTAGACTCCGTGAATGCATCCTTTCTTCTTTCCACTGCTCTTACTCTTTACTGGGTGCCCGTTTTCAGACAAACAATCTGATGACAAAACTAACTGAGCTCAGCTAGGGATGGACGTATGGTATTGTATCAAAATTCCATCGGTGAATGGTAACTATTTCCAGTTTTGTCATTAGATTGACTCTTTTAAAGGTAGTAAAAGGCCACCCAGCAGCAAAAGCAGTATTTAGACCTGATATTTAGTATTGCTCAGAGCTTGACCTGGGCAGAGCCAATAAAAGGGAAAGAACTTACTGTCCACAAAAGCTTTGCATTCCTCTTTGAGTTCAATTGTTTGCTGTGCAACCTCAGGGTCCAAAATTCGTAGTTTATTCAGCTCATCAAAGTGAAGACTTGCATCTCCTAGAATGCCTTTGGCCATCTCTGTCTCGCTTCAGGATACAACGCAGAATAAGCTGCTTGCATATAAAGGGGGAAAGAAGTGAACAGCATGCAAAGAAGAGCATTAAATTCACAGCAGCTACCCATGGAAACGATTCATGGGATTGTGGCCAGAGAGGTAAGTGAGGACAAACATTATTATATGATTCAAGATGTCCCTTAAAATGACCCACACAAAGGTGCAGCAATTACTAGTCCTGTCCCCACATGGCCCCGGGACTGGCTGTTATTATTTGTAACAAGTAAACAAGGGTCTGTTTAAAAAAAAAAAAAAAAAGTTACTTTCAGTTGTAAATTTCTCAGCCACTTTCAACTCATGCTCAGAGACTCCAGAGCAAGAGAGAACCTAAAAAACACAAAATTGTATAAGTCCATCCCAATGCCCAGGAAGAATTACAGTAAGATACTCTCCACTTGAGCCCTGGGAGCTGGTTGATTACAGGGGACATGGGGGAAACTGGACCACAATGCAATGAGAATCAGCAGCTGGGCCCTGGCTCTCCCAAAGCTGCTTCTCTCCCTGGAGTGGGAGTTTGAGCCAGGCCAACAATCAGCACTTAATCCATCCTTGTGCCACCTTATGACAAGAAGCTGATGTCTCAAGGGCTGGAAGTCTCTAGGATACGTGTGTGATGAATTGATCCTTGCATGGCAGAGGTTGAGACTCTGAGCAGAACCTGGTGCCTTTAGGAGTAGAGGAGCCTTCACAAGTTGACAGAGCAAGGCCAAGAAATGTTCCTGAGTGCAAAGCAGTAACTGAGAGCCTGCCAGGGGAATGCGCCCCAAGGCAGAACTTCACTTTCTAACTACCTCCACGTGCCAGCTCACCTCCAGCCTTCCTCCTCAGGGAGCAGACCTCCTGCCCCAACATTAGACTTTCCAGGGAGAGTTGGGAATCTTGAAGAAAACATCAGAGGCAGCGCTTCCCTCCGCCCCCCGCCCCCACCAATGATTTTCTGCAATGCGCCCACCCTTGGTCTAACCCAGGTGCAGCTCCCGCCCCGCAGCAATGATGATCAAGCTCCTGTCAATCCTGTGGTCTGCTGTGTCTAGGGCTGAGATGGCTGGGTGGGGGCTGACTGTCCCAGACCACGCTGAAGAGCAGCAGTGGGAGAACTGCAGAAAGCTCTTGGGGTAGATGCAGCCTTGGCGGGCCGCCTCCCATCCTGCTCCCCCCCAACCCCAGCTCCTCAGGGAGCAGAAAGGAGGGGGGGCTGTCGCAGAACAGTTGGGGCGGGGGGGTGCAGGTAGGTAGCGCAGGGGCATCAGGACTCCTGGCTTCTGTCCCCAGCTCCGCCAATGACCTGCTGCCTGACAGCTGCCGAGTCCCTTGAGCCGTGCCTCAGTTTCCCCTCTGTATCTGGGGAGGAAGCTGCTTCCCCACCTCCCGGGGCTGCTTCTGAGGCTGGCTGGGTCAGTGCTGGGGGAGGGCACAGACCAGGCTGTGGAGCGTCCTAACCCGTTGGAATTAGAACCCAGGCGTCCGGGAACACCCCCCCCCCCGGGCCCCGGCAGCTGGTATTTACCTGCCAGATTCCTGCGCCCCCGCCGCGCTCCCCCCGCCCCCCACTGCGGCCTCTGGCTGCCACGGCGACAGCCCGGGTGTCCCCCCCGCTCCCCCCTGGAACGTACCATTCGTGGGGGGGGAGGTCCGGTGCATCCTGGGAGCTGTAGGCCCCACAGGGGGACAGCACGTGGCTCGGGGGCGGGGCGCGCTCCGGCCGCGGGGTTCGCGGGGCCCAGCCCGGGGACTCCTCCTGCGCCCGGCTCTCGCCCCTGCCCCACCCGGCCCCGCGCTCCGGAGCGGGCCCCGCGCCTTGCGGACGCTGTTCGGTGCCGGGTTCCGGCCCCCCCGCGAGGGGCGGCTCCAGGCAGCGCCGGCGCGTGGGAGGCGCCCCAGGGCATGCTGGGAAGCGTGGCCAGTCCAGGGGGGGCTGCGGCGGCGGCCCCCTGAGCCCCTCCGCCCGGGCACGGTCGCTCTTCGAAGCGCGTGGCCACCATTGGCCGCGCCTGGGGGGCGGTGCCTGCTGAGAACGGCCAGTGCCCGGGTGGGGCGGGACCACAGGCGCCACGGGGGGGGCGTTGCCGGCTGGAGGCGGTAAATCATTCAGACAGAGTGGTCTCGTCCAGGGTGGTGACCTTGTTGCATGCTGGGGGCTGTCCTGTGGGGACGGTGGCCCCGTTGCATGCTGGGGGCTGTAGTCTTTCCGGGCGGGCGGCCCCGGGGCATGCTGGGGGCTGTAGTCTTTCCGGGCGGGCGGCCCCGGGGCATGCTGGGGACGGTGGCCCCGTTGCATGCTGGGGGCTGTAGTCTTTCCGGGCGGCGGCCCGGGGCATGCTGGAGCCCGTAGTCCCAGTTGCAGGGAGCGGTCCCGGGCCGCGGGTCCCGGCTGTGGCGGCGGGAGGAGCTCGGCCCAGCCCAGGCCGGCGGCGCTGCAGTTGGAGGCTGTGCCCTGAGCAGGGCTGAGATTCGGGCCCGGGACCCCCTGGAGCGGGGTGTGTGAGGCAGCGTCGCTGGCAGCCCGCGGAGCGCGACGGCCCCAAGGCCGGGTAAGCAGCCCCGGGGAGCCGGGGAAGCACCCCGCGGGGGTGGGTAGCGGGGGGAGTCGATGAGCCAGGTAACTACCCGGGCGGGGAGCTAAGGAGACGGTAAATACCGCTCGGGGCGAGCCGGGGAGCCCGCCAAATATCCGGGGGTGGGGGGGGCGAGGAGCTGGGTAACTCCCCGGGGGGCGAGGGGGCATGAGGGGGGCAAGGAGCTGGGTAACTACCCGGGGGGCGAGGGGGCATGAGGGGGGCAAGGAGCCGGGTAACTATCCGGGGGGCGAGGGGGCATGAGGGGGGCAAGGAGCTGGGTAACTACCCGGGGGGCGAGGGGGCATGAGGGGGGCAAGGAGCTGGGTAACTACCTGGGGGGGTGAGGGGGTATGAGGGGGGCAAGGAGCCGGGTAACTATCCGGGGGGCGAGGGGGCATGAGGGGGGCAAGGAGCTGGGTAACTACCTGGGGGGGTGAGGGGGCATGCACCAACCCCATCTCCTAGGTACGTACCCTCAAGGAGTATATGTAACTAACTGAAGCATCCATCCAATATTGCCAGACCCACGCACGCCAATATCATTGGCCTGGCCAAAAGGATTCATGAGACTGGCCAAAAAATAATGGGACTTAATAGCAAGCGTTGGGTTATTTTTATTTGCTTTCCCGTGTTGGAGCCTTTGGGTGTCCGGTTTCAGCCTTCTCCTTGTAATGAAAGGAAAAAGGGATGGGGGGTTGGATGGGCTGAGATTGGTTTCGTTCCTGGAGCTGGGGCTTTAATAACAACAATACCTATCTCTTATCCAGCACTTTTCATCAATAGCACTTTTGGTCTCAAAGCGCTTCACAAAATGTGTTAAGGGACACGCTAAGTATAGTGAGACTTACGGTAACTTCATGAGAGTTGGCAACCCTTCTCCCCTCTTCCCCTCATTGTCGTCGTCATTCATTAGCTGTATTGCAGTAGTTGCTAGGAGTCCCACTCCTGGACCAGAGCCCTGTGGCGCTAAGCGGTAAACACCTAGAACAAAAAAGATGGTCCCTTCCCCAAAGAGTTTTACAGTGTTTTCAGGTGATGTGTCCTACCCAACAGTTAGCTCATCGGGGCTGGGGCCATTTCTCTCTCCACCTGTAAAGTTGGGCTAAGAATTCTTAGAGTTCCCCGAGGGGTATAGTGAGGGTGACCTAATGTTTGTAAATGTAAAAGCACAGAGGCACCCATAACCAGAAATATTTTATTCCTCTGTAAAGCAGACCCCCTGTGGCGGGTACTTCTCATGGGGGCCTGAGGATACCCTGAAGAGGGAAAGAGCTCTCTTTTTATTTAGAGCAGGGAATTCTTAGATTCCCTTTTCACTCTCCCCCCACGCCTCTTACCTTGCAAATAAATTCCTGATTGTTCACTCGTGATTTTCTCTGCAATCTGTAGCCGAACCTGGGGAAAAGTCTCTCTTTTGCCACCCTACAAATATGCAATAAAGAAGCTGCTGAAACATACCCTTAAATATTGTCCACGGTACCCAGTAGAACTCCCTCCCACAATGGACTGATTTCATTGTCTGGTCAAACTACTAGTAGTAGTACTACCTAGCGCTTATACAGCGCATTTCATCCAGAGATCTCAATGTGCTTTACAAAGGAGGTCAGCAGCATTATCCACACTTTACAGATGGGGAAACCGAGGCACAGAGGAGAAAATGACTTGCATAAGGTCAGCCAGTAGGTCCATGGTAGAGCCAGGAATTAAAGGCCAGTCTCCTGAGTTCCAGTCCAGTGCTCTATTGACTAGGCCACGCTGTCTGCCAATAAGTATTCTTTCCTACAAATCAATTCTTAATACGAATAGGAGATCTGGTTTCAGTTCCTAGCTCTGCCACTGACCTTGGGCAAGTTACTTGTCTTCCTTGTGGGTAGTTTTTCCCATGTGTAAAATGGAGATAATACTGATCTCCATTCCCGCTTGAAAGCTTGTCTCTTCCACCAGCAGAAATTCCACCAATTAAAGATATTATCTCACCCTTCTTCGTAAAGCGCTTTGAGGTCTGATGAAAGGCGCTATGTAAGAGCATGGTGGCGGTGTTTGTCGTCTATTTAGATAGACTGTAAACTCTTTGATGGAGGTGCTGTCTCTTGTTCTGTGTTTGTATAGGGCCTATCACAAAGGAGCCCTGATGTCAGCTAGCGCCTCTAGGTGCTATTGTAATACAAGTGAAAACTAATACACCAGTTTGTCTCTATCTTCCAGCTCCCTACTGGGCTGGACCAAGAGGTGGGGAGTGTCCTCTATAGTGCTTAGTTTGCAAATGATGCTGTTTGAATGCTTCCCTTGAGCTGTTTATAATGTGGGCTGGGATTTATGGTAGTTCTCAGCTGGGACAATTTCGTGATGTGAGCTATGAAATGTTGTATTACCGTGTGTACACTTTTGACACTCTCTCCTCCCTCACAAGGCAGGAAAGAAGGACAGAATAACAAACTTTCTCTCTTACAGTAAAGACAGTAATTGGGGGTTTCCTTGCTGAGTGTGGGTGAAGTTTCCTAGCCTATGTCTTTATTAACATATTAAATCAATGGTGTTTGCTCTTATGTGGCTTGGCTAGTTGGCAAAAAGGATTTCCCCATTTTACTCTACTCTCTGCTTCGTTGGAAAAATAACAACACTAAGACCCTGATTCTGCAATGAGATGCAGTCAGGAAGACCCATGTAGGGACTCTGACGGAGTGTGGAGATCTGCCATTCATTGCAGGATCAGACCCTTTAATTCTGTCCTTTTCAAAATCTTTATTATCACTCAGTCTGAAGGCCTTTAAAAGCATTTTTATTTAAAACTACATTAACTGGGCTTGAAAATTAAATTTTGTAAAAACATACTTTATGTAAAAACCTAGGACTACTTTAATTGTTTAAAAAAAATCCAAATGAAGCCAGTTGATTTTAAATCAGTATATTTCCCACTTAAACCTACAAGTGAATATGCCTGTAAACAAGAATAAAAGTGATGTAATTGATTTTCCCCCCCAAGATAAGAAACACAAAGCACCGAAATAATGGAGGATGGATTATATAGCAGCAAAAGCACAGGTCGGGGTACCTGAAATAAGATAAAAATAAAAGGAGTACTTGTGGCACCTTAGAGACTAACCAGTTTATTTGAGCATAAGCTTTTGTGCTCACAAAAGCTTATGCTCAAATAAATTTGCTAGTCTCTAGGGTGCCACAAGCACTCCTTTTCTTTTTGCGGATACAGGCTAACATGGCTGCTACTCTGAAACCTGAAATAAGATAGGAGACCTGGGCTTTATTCCCGTTCCATTCCTATGACAGACTTATTAAGTGACCTTGATAAAAAGTCCTAGACAAATGAAAGGTATTATTTTGTTCAGTGATCTTATCATGTGACAGTACTCACACAAACAGGTCTTTCTGATCACAGCTTATAGTGATTAATCGCCTGTAGATCAACAATTGAGATGTGTGATTGCCTGTGATTCATACTGATCTCTGGGATGCTTGGTGTTAATGTGATCAGCTAGGAAGCAACTTCATTGTGTTCAGAGGTAGAAAAGAATGTATGCTTTGTTTTCTAGGGCTGTTCAGCTCAAGGTTAAGAATGTTGATAGCTCATAGGAGTGCCAATTCGAGCCAGTTATAACCTGACTGACCTGCCTTGGCCCAATAAATGCTTTGTGGAATTTGCTGTGTCCTTGCGGGTTGCAGAGTTTGCTTCCTACTCACTGTGGCTTAAGAGAGCCCGCCTGTCGTGATTACTCAGATACAACAGTCAAAATGGGAAATGATGCTATAAGAGCATTTTTCTATGCCTGTAAAGTCAGGAGTTCTTCAAATCTCTTACAATTAAGATGCCGTGTGTCGCTATCAAGAGGTTTTTCTATACCAGATGGATGGTTAGCTCTTTCATGCTGTCTGTATGGTGGATAGCAGGTTATTTGTACAAGGCCACTGATGGTACAAAGAAGTGAGATGACAAGAAGAAGCTTGCAATCTGGAATGGACAGATAAGTAGACTATGGCATAGTGGGAGGGAAGGAAAAAAGATTTCAGCACTGGTAGCACAGTGAAATTTCTCCTGGGTTCAGCAGAATGCAGTGCAGTGCCCATGAAATCTAGATCCAGATTTTTCCAGTTAGAGGATTTGGGACCTGACATGTTAGATTTGGTCCATCTTTGCTCTTATTCTTTTGGTTCCATTTCTTGTTTACCTTGTGTAGGGATGAGGGAGGAGAGCAGAGGCAAGGGTGGGGCTCAGACTGGATTCGTGACAGGTTAACTTAGTTTCTCATCTGCACTCATCAGTAAGGGATATTCCAGCAAACAGATCCCAAACAGCTTTCTCCATATTAGAACTCTAATACAGCATCAGTTACCCTACCTACAGCAGGAACAACTATGACTGGAAGGATGTACCAAGAAATGGAGTATGGATAGAGAAATGGAGTGACCCAAACGGTGACTACAGGGTTTAACTGTAATAATTGAAAACTGAGACTGCCACAGCTGCTGTACCGATTTCCAATTAAAAGAAAAGATCTACAAGCTGTTGTTTCAGCTAGGGGAAGTGCAGGAAACCCTCCTATTGTGTAGGATAGGCTCTGAGCAAGAAGTGTAATATCCTTCTGGGAAGCTGAGAGAGAGAGAGAGCAGAGTTCCTGCCACTGCACAGATACATTCAGACTGCAGTATTTCACAGTGGGTTCAGGTTTGGCTGATGGCTAAACTTTGCAAAGTCCAGAAAAGCTTAATTTGGCCAAATGTGGTGGAAGTGCCATTATTTTCAATCGATCATTTGAAATAAGCTGCAGAGTTTTGTCTCTTATTGAAACGAAAATCAAAACCAGATTTTTTTGGTGGAGGCTTTTTTGTTAAACACTTACCGAATGCCAATGGCCTGATTATTTTCTCATGATTTTGTTGTGAGGAAATAGCTCATTTCCTGACACATTTGTAATTAGGCATGCACTCAAACCTTGATGTTGAAACTCAGAGAATTCTTCTATAGTTGCCCTATTTCAGTCCTTCATTCAGCCTTTCAGTGACGCCTGCTAATAATACCTTGCCTTTCTTATCAAAGTGGTTTATAAACATACATTAAGACCAGCAATGTTCCTGGCTGGCTACTAAAATAAAATCCAAATTCTGTCCGTTTAAAAGAAAGGGGGGGAAAAGGAGGACAGGGATAACCATCTTAGGTGGGATTTTTAAAAGTGCTCTAGCTCTGCTCCCATTGAAGTCAATGGAAGTTATTGTCTTCAGTGAGAACAATACAAGTGTCAGACCAACACTGAGTGTGGTCAGAAACCGTAGAGCTTGTCTAATAAAAACTGAAGAAGATTCCCTCAGAACTCCGTTGCGGAAGCTATCCAGCTGCTAGGTGTTGGTAACAATCCACCTAGGCTAGCTTTGACGTGGGAACCCCAGGGTGAAAGACTGTATCCTCTTACAGTCCCCTCCCTTCTGTGATGCAGGCTGCATGTTTTCATTGCAGATGGTAATTCTAGGCCTCCTCCTTGATCTCATCCTCTTCCCCTTGTTTCTAACCCCACCCAGGGACTGAGCAATTTATGACTATTCCTACCCTGCCCTCTCCATCCGGCAATTCTTGACCCCTCCCCAACCACGGCGGAATCCATCAAGCCAACCCTCTGCAGAGTCGTCATCTACTTGCAGAAGGAGATGTCTGGGGACACGTGCCTCACCACCATCTGCCGGTCTTCAGGAGCCAAGCCCAAAACCTGCAGCTTCAAAGAGGGTAGCCTGGGCAACAAGTACGTGCGGCTCAACGTTGGGGGCTCCTTGTACTACACCACAGTGCAGGTGCTGACCCGGCACGACACCATGCTGAAGGCCATGTTCAGTGGCAGGATGGAAGTGCTGACTGACAAGGAAGGTAAGGGAGTGCCGACAGGAGCCACATGCATGTCTGAGACTAGAACTCTGTCAATGCGTGGGATTTAGGTGGAGATTTCTTGTCAAAGGCACCAAGGGGAGTAAACTTCCCCCTTCATTACCAACATTAGTTGGAGCAAGGAATCCTAGAATATCAGGGTTGGCAGGGACCTCAGGAGGTCATCTAGTCCAACCCCCTGCTCAAAGCAGGACCAATCCCCAATTTTTGCCCCCAACCCCGAAATGGCCCCCTCAAAGATTGAACTCACAACCCTGGGTTTAGCAGGTCAATGCTCAAACCACCGAGCTATCCCTCCCCATCATTCGCTCCACTCCTGTCGCAGCTGGTATGTGGATGGCCTACGCTGCTGTCAGGACTGAACAGATGCGTGTGGGTTGGCACTTGTAGGATCTTGTGTAGAGGCGTCAATTGAAAGTGGGAAGGGGGCAGACAAGTGGCAGCGCTTTTTATTGTTTGAAGCGCTGACTCGTGTTGCCAAACCCCGGTGCTGCTTTTTGGGTCTCCGTGGCATGCGCTGCTTGTTGATTACGATATTAATATAATATTTAAATTGAGGTAGCATTTAAAGGCCACAGTCAGGTCAGGGCCACATTGTACTGTGCACATGGATAATAAAAAAGATAGTCGATGCCCCTATGAGTTTACAGTCTAAACAAGCTTAACTCGGCAGCTTTAATTAAATAGGAGAACAAGGAAGAGCATCCGTATGAGCAGTGGCCATGAATGCTTTCACACGCCGTCTAGCAATGGGCTAGGCCAAACTACACATTTAGGAGCAGAAAAAATGTGGGCTCAATAGAGCTGTGGAGTTATGTTGAGAGAGACCATCCCTGATTGAGGCCCTCTAGATACATTCGCTCGATACAAATATAAGCAAAAGCAGGAAAAAATCTATTTGCTCATCCCAGGGAAGAATGTTCTTGGGTGTCGAGAGTGTGGGCTTGGGAACATGGGGATTCTAGCCCTTGCTGTGCCATGTATTTATTGTGTGAATTTGGGCAAGTCGCCTAACCTCTTGATATTTCATATGGCTCATCTACTCATAAAAGTGGCACTGGTTAAACTAAAGGGGCGATGTTGCACCAGGTTTAAACTAACTCAGTTCAGCGTTGTGTATGGATATTGTACTTTGGTATGAAGCTGGCATATATCCGTATAGCTTGCCTGTCAAATATTCAGTTTAACTAAATCGGTGTGATAGCATATCTTTAGTGTGTTAGACCAGAATGGCCTTTTCCTCATTGGTTTCACTGGCCTGTTCTATATCTTGGCATCCGTGGAATGCTGATCTGATTTCTCTCTCAAGAACTGGGAAAGAGGACTGGTGAAACCTCTGCCAAATGCCAGCAGGTGGTGTGCAGAACTTTGACTCAAATCCCTTTAGAATTTGCAAACGCTTTTGGCAAGTCTCCTCTAGTATTTTTTTAATACTTTCTTAGTACTAAGCTGCCTGGCAATACTGCATCTGCTTCTCTGCATGGCAATGTACGTTGGCAGGAGTCTACCCTTCCCTTGTAGAGGGTTAAGGGAAGAGTCATGTATTTTCACTTAGATTTTCTTATTGGATTATGCATATTTGTTGTAAACACTTGAAGAATAGTTAATTGCTTTAAAATATTTGTTACTACAACAGTCCAATAGATCTCTTGTTGCTGAACACCTAGATCTTGATATTTATTCGTGTTTGAGTTTATCATGTTCTCTAGGCGCAAGAGATAAAAACCACAAAATCCATTCCAACAACTTAAAAAAAAAAATCAAATAGGACTCCTGAAAGGCCTTCCCACCCCAAATTCACTCTCATGCCTATTATTTTGGAGTTTGGGTTTCAGTGTTCACTGCGTTTCACATGGTTGTACTATTCTGGCACCATGCACAACCTGTAGGCAACAGAAATGACTTAGACATGAAGGCAGTAAGAACCAACTTCTCTGGTATAGTGCTGAGCTTCTTTAAAAAATTGCCCCACATTTAACAATAAGCATTTTTCTAAGATCTAACTGCCTAAATGGTCAGTTAAACAGAACTACTGTAATAGTGCCAATTGGTAACTTCCAATAATATTTAAATGGATCCAAGTCCCCAGTTGATTGGAATCTAATATAGACAAGGCGAGTCACAGAAAACAGTTCTGGGATGAGTGTGTGTGGATTGATCAGTGGAGAAAACAATGCACTAGGATTCTAATGGGGTATTTTTATCCCTGTTAGTAAAAGCCTGAGTGTTTTCAGATTCTTTCATCTCGGTCTTATTGGGCTTTGGAATCTGCGTGGAAACTTTTTCCTTTTGGGAGGTTGGTGGTTGGGCCATTGAGAAGAGCAATTCCTCTGTCAGTTTCTCTTCTGTGGGCCAGATCTAGCTCCCCTGAAGTCAACAAAGACTCCCACTGACTACCTTGGGAATTGGGCAAGCTCTGTTGCAAGAGGCACTAGGAAGATGAATTATCCACAGATGAGGCCTGAGAGCTGTTGCACTGAGATTCCATGTTTTGCCTCCTTGCTGAGCTGCTGCTTGCACTCAAATGTCGTGGTGTTTGTCTTTCAGGGTGGATCCTTATAGACCGTTGTGGGAAACACTTCGGTGTGATTTTAAATTACCTCCGAGACGACACTATCGCGCTTCCAAAAAACAGGCAGGAGATCAAAGAGCTGATGGCAGAAGCGAAATATTACCTAATTCAGGGCTTAGTAGACATGTGCCAGGCAGCTCTCCAGGTAAGACATGGCAGCAGCCTGAGGTTTTTCCACTTCTAAAAATTATCGGGGACCTACCTTCTGTTGTACGTGCTTTGAAAGTGCTTGTGTTTAAATGAGGTACTGGTGTAATGAGGTACAGTCTGATATGAAGTCTGACATGTCTAAAGTCAGTTTTGATCCCCATCTGGGTCTCTTTCCAAGGCAGATAAACTGAGAGACATACCTCTTGCTCTCTCTCTCTCTCTCTTTTGGATAAGAGCTTAAAACCATGTTGTTCTCTGCTCTGCCTTGACAGTAAGTGTCCTGTGATGATTTGTGGTAGAGAAGGGATTTGGAGCGATGACTCGGCCAAAATATCCCCAGCTAATGCCACTATTGTGCTTCTGGCTTCCACCCTAGAGGGGCCGGAAGTTTAGCAGTTCTAAGTGTGTACGTGGTTTGTGAAGCACTTTGGGAATAAAGTGCTATCGTGGCCTAAATAGAGGCAGGATGGTTCAGTGGTTACAGCCTACAACTTGCAAGACCTGAGTTCAAGTCCTTGCTGCGCCACAAACCCCCTGTGAGACCTTGGGCAAGTCGCAGCTTCTCTGGGCCTTCGTTCTGTAAACTGGAAATAGTAGCATTTCCCTGCCTCCTAGGGATGTTGAGAGTATTAAAGATTGTGAGATGCTCAGATATGGGGGCCATGTAAGTAGATAGACAATTGATTTTGATTTGTTTGGATATATTTTCTACTCAAGAAGCCGGTAGTTGGCGCTCTAGTTCACTGCATAAGGAAGCTGGAGTTAGCGTCTGCTCCAAGCGATAGCTTGTCGCTTGTACAACAAAGCGTTTGAGTCCATTTCAGTGAGGTACATTTCTCTCCAACAAATGTGTGATTAGTGATGACTGAGCTATAGGGGGCAGTTGATAAAACTGGCCCAAGCATTTTCTCCTGCCCCTTTTATCAGTGGGGCTAGAACACCACGGCCCCTGAACACAAACCCACAGCAGGCTTGGAGTCTGTAGGAATGACCTCCATTTGCATCTGAATGTTTCAATTATCACTGCCTTTCGGGGCTAAGAAACATCTCGCTGTATTTCTGGGT
The DNA here is from genome assembly GCF_015237465.2 of Chelonia mydas. NCBI lineage: Eukaryota > Metazoa > Chordata > Testudines > Cheloniidae > Chelonia > Chelonia mydas. The sequence continues at coordinate 9,855,602 of NC_051257.2, forward strand.
TGCAGCTCACGGTATTATGGTGGGGTTACTATAGCAACTTTGTGCTCTTTCTCTGCGTTGGAGGGCTTGGGAACATGGCTGGAGGTGCCCACAAGTTAGTTATACCTCTTACTTTATTTGAACCAGGACAAGAAAGACTCATACGAGCCCGTCTGTAACATCCCCATCATCACGTCACCAAAGGAAGAAGAGAGGCTCATTGAATCCTCCATGAAAGTAACTGCTTTTCCGTCACCACTCGCTGTATTTCTGCCAAGCTGTTTACAGTACAAAACTCACCTGCCCTGCCTTTGTTCTTTTCTCTCCTAACAGCCTGTTGTCAAGCTGCTTTATAACAGGAGCAACAACAAATATTCCTACACCAGGTATGTCTTGAGTGTTCCACGCGGACAGCAAATGTTCCTCGTAGGCTACCAGGGCTGGGTGTGCAAGGGCCTGATTCTCCTCTTCCAGGAGTGTTTCTTCGTGCACCTGAGTGCAGTTACTCTTGATTGACAGAGGATGATCAGGCTCCTTGGGTTGCAGGGGGAATGCAGCCTGTTAGAGCTCAGTGTGTGGGTAGTGGAGGTGGCTGTCTCTCAAAGCGCTCAGAGAAGCGTGACTGCTAATAACACTGGCTGAAGCCAGGCAGAGTAAGGCAATGCAGGGTAAACTTCCACCCACATGCTAATGCAGTTGTGACCTGTATCTCCCTCTGCAGTTCCATTCCTGAGCTCCCATGCAGCCCTGCTAAGCCACCTTGGTCCAGACCTACAGCACCCCTAGTTATTCCAGCCCCCCCCTTTTGAAATCAATTAATTACATCGTTGTAAAGGAGATGTAAAAGGCGGAGATATGAAACACATCAGAGCAGGAACTGCCCCAGTAAGGCTCTAGCAGTAAGGATAGTTGCTCTCCTTGTGTGCCACTGAGGAAAGGAACAGAGTGTTGTTCGGGTTCTGTGGTGTCACTCTTGTGACACCACTGCCAAAGTGGCTCCTGGTTTTCCCAGATCGGGAGCTTGAAGCAACACGGCCAGCCCTAAGGCGGGGCTTACAGAACCCTAGCCATTTGCCTTTCATTCTGAGACACCATCATGGCGGTTTTGTCAACCTCCTTGGGTCTCTAGACATATGTGCTGTTTGTCTGCCAGAGAGACTGATTCTAACAAACGTGTAACTCCAGGTGGCCACTAGGGAATGCTAGAAGGCAGCACATTCATCATCCAGCTCGGGGGGGGGACGGTGTTTTCCGCGGTACTCCTGGCCGTGCTTCCCTTTATTATCCAGCAACGATGCTGCGCTAAAGACAAAATAGCATATTCGTCAGGAAGGGTCTGAAGTTGGAGAGGCCCTAATAAGAGCGACTGGAGCCGTACGCAGGGACATGGTGGCTCAGTTATTATGCCTTGATGGCAGCTGTATGAGGCATCTCTTTATAGACACTCTTTCTTACCAGGGTAAAGAATATTCTCCCCTGTCCCACCAATTCTTCCCTATCCTCGTCAGTGAAGACAGCTTGCTCACTTAATGTGTCAGTAAGGAGACGATGTGACAGAATGTTTTAGGAGCCAGGACTCCTGGGTTCTTTTCCCAGCCCTGCCACCTGCTCTGTTACCTTGGCAAAACACTTAAAGCCTCTAGTTCCCCACCTGTAAAATGGTGACCATTACCCATCATCATGAAGAATACCTACAGAAGAATCTCCAAGGTGCTGCATAAGCACAAAGTGTGATTTTTTTTTTTTTTCCTAGGGTTTTAAGGGTTGTCCATTTTACTATGTTGCGTCTACAGCTCTTTTTCTTGCCTGGCTACCTCTCCCTCGCCCTCCAGGTTTGGAGGCCTCTGAAGTTTGCCCAAGCTAGTTTGGCCCAGGATGACGCAGTGGCTTGGGTTTGCCACAGTACGTCTGAACACCATTAGCCGAATGCGAGACCAAATCATCCCACCAATACTAAACGCTGAACTTCGACACTTCTAGGATTCGGGGCCAATCGGTCTCACGCCCCATTGGAGCGGAAGAATTTTGCCTGCTCTATTCCACCTGTCCTCAGTTTATCGCCAATGGTTCTTAGGCCTCTAAAGCGAATACTCCCTGCCTTACAGCCTACTTCTGCCACCCTTCTCATGGGGCATGCCTTGCTTCACAACTAGTCCCACTGGCCTCAGCAGGGCTACTAGGGCTTATCTTCATGTACAGTGCTACAGCTGCACTGGTGCAATTGCACCACTGTAGTGCTCTAGTGAAGATGTTACTATGCTGACGGGACAGTTTCTCCATAGGCGTAGTTAATCCAGCTCCCCGAGCGGCGGTAGCTATGGTGAGGGGAGGTTAAATCGGTATAGCTCCGTCGCTCAGGGGTGTGGATATTTCACACCTCTGAGCGACATAGTTGTAGCAATATAGGTTTGTAGTGTAGAAGCGGAGCACCACAGGGTGGGGCACCAGCATCTGGATTGAATCTGGGGCTCTGGACCCAGAAGAATGAGCCTTTACTGCCTGAGCTAAACGACCAGGTCTGTTAGCCACAGCTGCTGCAGGCTCATCAACCTCTGTGTGGCCAAGCCACACATGAGGGGTACAGAGCACCGTTCCGAGTGGGTTACATACGTTTGGTTGAATTGGGCCAAAGTTAATGCCAGAGTAGTAGGGGCCTGTCTTTTAGAGTTGGTCAAAGTGGGCTTTAGCGTCAGCTTGACCGTGTTGTTTACACGTCTTACGATGTGAATTACATTACATGGTTACCAAGATAGGCTCAAGGTCACTCAACATCTTTATTAAACTCAAATATATTGAAGTGATACCGTGGGTAAAGTTCTCAAGGGCAGTTACATCACTTGGATGCTTTTGAAAATTGTGCCCCGTATCATCCTAGGTACAAGGAGGACTCTGTAAAATGACAGTTCTACTGACCTTGGACACGTTCTGTGACCCTTGCGTTGGCTCTCTGGGGTCATTTCCTGTTGCCATGCTAAATAGAACCATAGTAAGCATATGATTTGATCAGCTCCAACGTTGGTCAGGATGCAGGTTTTGCTTGTTGCTATAATGACATAGGAAACTGCTACCATTATATTAATTACATCATTTGACCTCTAAAGGAGCATTTGCTCGGGGGAGCAGAGCATCCTATTTGTGTTCCAAGTTGGCTGTTCTCCAGTGCATAGCAATGAGTCACTAGCTGTATCCTCCAGTTTAGATTAATGCTTGCAGCCACGGTGGGGTAGGAATATTAAGCCTGTGCAGTTTACGGTGCAGGCCAATTGCTAAACCACAAAGACCTTTTTACTGCCTTTGCTGCTGTGTTTCAGTAACTCGGACGATAACTTACTGAAGAACATAGAACTGTTCGATAAACTGTCTCTCCGCTTCAACGGCCGAGTCCTCTTCATTAAGGATGTTATAGGGGATGAAATCTGCTGCTGGTCTTTCTACGGACAGGGGCGGAAGCTCGCTGAGGTCTGTTGCACCTCGATAGTGTACGCCACGGAAAAGAAACAAACCAAGGTACTGGGAATTGTCTTCCTTGAATCTTGTAGTTAAGTAACAAAATTGGTAGCGCTTTACACAGCCATATGAGATCTCTGAGACTCAGACCAGATCAGAAGGAGAAGGAAAGGTCAGGGGTGGTCTCAACTCGCTGACTGAGTGCCGTTGGTGATCAATGAAATCCAAATGAATGGGGCCACTCATTGGCTAGCACAGTTGTTCCCCGACTTTTTACTGGTGACCCACCCAATTGCCTTTTGTCCGCGTTATCCTTGCGCGCGCGCTCTCTCTCTCTCTCTCTCTCTCTCTCTCTCTCCAACCTTCTCAACCCTCCAGTCCCCTCGTTCTCACTCTCCTAGCTCTGCCCCTCCTGCAGCCTCAGCCAGGCTGTGATGGCTGCCAGGTGTCTGCTCGCTGACTCCAGCCACTTCTTCCATGCCACTGCTGTCCAGATCCTGCTCCCTATGCCACTGCCCAGAGGAAGCAAGAGCATGGGAGGGAGGGACTGCCTCTGGGGCATGCGCGACCCACTGAGACCTTTCCTGTGACTCACTGGTGGGTCGGGACCCTCTGCTTGGGGAACACTTGGCTAGCAAGCTGCATTCTATCCTGGGCATATCAGTATCCAAAAAATGCTGACAGATTGAACAGAATTCAGAGAAGAGCAAAATATGATTAGGTCAGTGGAAGGAATAAATAAGGAGGAAAGATTGAGAGAGGGAATTTCAAAAGCACTTCAATAATCTTTAGGAGAACAATCCCATTGAAAGTCAAGAGGACTTGGTGCTCCTAAGTCACATAAGAGCTTTTGAAAAATCCCCCCTTTGAATGAAGGATCTAATTCTTCTCCCAGTTAAGCTGGTGTAAATGACCTTCAGTTGAATTACTTCAGACTTACACTGGTGTAACTGGGAGCAGAATTTGACCCTATGTGTGGCTTGACTAAATGATAATGTGTGATGGGGGCATAACCATCTCCAGAAGGTTGGAAGACGCAAATGTCAAAAGAGGAGAATTGTTCAGAGGGGAACATGTCAGTATAAATAAAGGTAGGGTAGGATAAAATAGACAAAAGGGAAATTTGGGCTGAATATTAACTGTTTTAAGAAGAAAAATTTGTTGCTTTATTATTATTTACAATGTGATAAATCTAGAGTAATTCCCCTGACCTCAACAGAGGTACTCCTGTTTACACTGGTGCAGGTGAGACTAGAATGAGACCAGACTTTGCAGTCAAGTATCAGAAATGACATCCTGACAATGAGATGTGGTAGATTCTGCAGGAGTCTCCCAAAAGAAGTGGCAGATGGCCCAAGAGTTGGGACATCAAAACCTAGGCTAGTGAAAGCACTAGAGAACATAAAGTAAAATCATACTCTGGGGGATGCGATGAGATTATCTCACAGGTCTCTTCCACTCAGAACGGTTTTACTGTCTTTACCTCCATCCCCACATGCATTAGCATTTGAAATTCCTTCACCAATAAGTAGTAGAGTGGTTCCTGCCTTGTTACCCAGTCTGCATCAGGAAAAAGCATGCTGTCTCTTCCCTAGGTTGAATTCCCCGAAGCGCGTATCTACGAGGAGACCCTAAACGTTTTACTGTATGAAACGCCACGCGTACCTGACAACTCTCTGCTGGAGGCGACGAGCCGGAACCGAAGCCAGGCATCTCACAGCGAGGACGATGAGGGCTTTGAACTGCGCGACCGAGTGCGCCGCATCCACGTGAAGAGATACAGCACTTATGACGACCGACAGCTTGGCCACTAGCCTGCTGGCAGAGGAGAAACGGTTTGCTTTGTTCATAGAGCTTAAGGAATGTGCGGAATTAGTCCCGGAAGCAGGGGATTGATTCTCAAATGGTTTCACTGCTTCCTAGAGAAGCAGCCCAGCATCTGTGTGCGCAAACCAAAAGCAACACTTAAGGCCAGAAGCTTTTAGAGTCATTGTGATATGTTACTTGTGCACCATGTGGTGTAAATAGAGAGAGCAGTTCTTCATGTGCTGCGGATGGGAGGGGATCCCAAGAACCTGCCTGTGGAGCTCATTTGTTCTGACATAGGTTGCAGCCACCAGGCATTGTACATCTTGAGAGAAGCGATGTATTTTTCCATTTGAGGATGGTTCTGTTTGAAAACCCATTGTCAGAGACACCATAAGAACTGTGTGCCGTGGAATTGCTTAGTTTTGAAATTCTGTTGCAAATGATGCTCTGTGGGATTCGTAGCACGTTCAGCAAATGCTACGTTTTGCTGCTCAAGCTACTCTTTCCTTATGGAGCAAGTAGTTAGATTCCCATGGCATGAGAGGAGGCGAATTTCCCCTTTTGTGCAAAGATCACCCTTGGTGCTGAAACTGCTTAGCCTGTCTCACTTCAAGCCAAGCTTTCAGGAATCAAGCTAACAAATAGCCCAAATGGGGGAAGTTTAGAGAGTAAATATTAAATGACGTGATTATTAAGAAAGAAAAAAAAATCCTAAAGGTGTGGAAGCTTACAAGAAAACAGAGCCCTGGCGAAATCATGGGCATGGTGGGACCTCTACCCTCTGGGGCTTTGGGTGGGGAGGGAACCCTGTGTTAATAGATCCTGGGGAATTGAGGGAATCTCTCTAGAATTAGTCACTAGATCAAGAGGGCCCCTAAGCGCTGCTTGGTGTCATCTTTCCTCAAGCTTGGAAAAAAACGGTTATTGAGGAAAAATAACTAAAGTGTAGAGCAATGAAAGCTCACTCACCCTCGCACAGTTGGGGTTGTCCATGTGTTTCTGTTCTAAGTCCCCTCTGAGGCCAGGAGGTGGGAGTGGAGGGATAATGGCTATTACACCTTGTTAGAGAGTGGAGCTCTGTCTCTGCACAGCCCCAGGAGAGAGACTTTTTATATTGAATTTTAAACCGTTTCTTCAGCTGACCTTTTTTATAATTGTTTTTAAAAGATCTCTTGTGACTCAAATGGATTTTTTTAAAGATATATTTTAAAAAAGAGATGTGTCAAGTGTGTGCTCCTCACCTCTTGGTACTACAGTGGCAACTCTCCTTGGGCTTAGGGGTTTTTGGACTTGAGCTTTGATCTTAAACGTGACTATCCAGTGAGAGAACATGATGGTCCCAACTTATTTGGTAGCCCAGGTGAAAACTTAAGGGATTGATTTTTCTGAAGTTCTGAGCACCCACAACTCCAGCTGAAACCAGTGGGAGCTGCACGTGGTCAGCACCTCTGAAAATCAGGCCCAGTGTTTTCCTGTCTCTCTTCCCCCTTGATGACAACTAATGATCCCAGCTGGCACTTCAAACATCTGGGTTTGCTGACTAACCAAGGCAGCCAGCTTTAGGCTTCAAATAAGAACTGGCCTCCAATCTCAATGTTTGGTTGTTGTTTGCAGGGGAAGGGGCAGCCCTACTGCACACAGGAGATGACTATATAATGTGCAATTAGCTGTGTGCCTTGGTTCATTATTGCATTTAGGATTGTTTTAATGCAGGGCAACAATTTGTCTAGCAGCCAGGAATTAATTGCCACCCGTCTAGACTGGCTTGTTGCTTGCACGGCGGTGCTGGATGGTAGGATTTTTCCGAGCTTGATTTTCCAATGTTTTCATGAGAAATAATTTCTTTTTTCTATTCATAGGAGAATCTGAACTTAGTGTGTTGGGATGGGGGTGAGAGTCACTGCTCGGGAATATCCTGATGTAACTGGACTGGTGCTGAGTGCAAAGCATGGACAAGGGCATGCCAGGGTTTCTACCAATTCTTCTGACTGAGACTGACCTCTGCTTCTAATAGGTGCAAACTACAGCCTGCCCCGGCTTACGCTTAGGCATCAGCAGTGGTGCAGCTACGCTGGTTGCTAGTCACCAAAGGCTGAGTTGGGGCTTGTCCCACGTGTAGACAAGGTCTTGATTTAGAATTGATGTTTTGGGGCCAAATCCGAGCAAGTTCCAGTTCAAGCAAGTAAGCTCCAGTTTCTCAGGATTTGACCCTTTGTAATGATCAAGCTGGCTGACTTTCTGTCTCAAAGGAAAAATAAGGATTGTTTCGAGGCCTTTGAAAATATGTGAATAAGTTGCCACAGGTGTGGGGGTTTTATTGCCTTCAGAGTAGTCTGTGGAGAGAGAAATGAGGTTCGGATGCTAGACTTGCCTAGCCTCCCAGCGTAAAAAACCATTTAAAAACCCGAACTACTCAGCACGTTTAGTGCTCTCCCTCTCTCCAGACAAACATCCCAATCTACAGCAGTCTGGTTAGACAAAAGATTTTGAATACTTCAACTCCATGGAGCTTTAGCCTTGAAAATTCATTAAATGGCCCATGGAATGTGTTGTTTAAAAAAAATAACGCTTTCAGGTTACAGTGTTAAGTATATTTTATTTCCCTAAATGTATTTAAGCTATAAACTGAGTAAGCTAGCAAATTGTTTTATTTATTAATTGGCAGATAAAATGCATAAACTTTGGTAAACTGTGGGGAAAAATATAGTCACGTTTGAAAAATTGGCCTAATTATTTTGGGTGCCCAACTTGAGACATCTTAAATGAGCTTGATTTTTAGAGGCTGGTTGGTTGGTGCATTCTGAAGATCGGTTCTCTTTAAGGAGGCTCAAGCCGGGCATGCAAAGTCATTAATCGTGTTTGAAAATCTTGGTGATAAGATCTTTCATCTCTAGGTCACCAGCTCAAATCCAGATCACCTGTCATTCGAGCCGAGCAAATGATTTTTTTTCCCCCCCTTTGTTTGGTGACTGAAACAAAAAAATCTGGAAAAAAAAATTATTTCAAACTAAGAAGGAATTTTTTTGTGTTTTATCAACAAAATGAAAAACTATTGTTTGAGTCAAACAAAACATTTTGAAGGTTATTTCAAAGCAATGCTTCAAAACATTTTGATATATGCAAATGTGTGTTTAAGGTTTTTTTGGCCAAAACTATTCATGACCCAAATTCACTGATAGTTTCAGAGCCCTCCCCCTGTGCATTTTTGACAACATTTCTATTCACCCAAAAACCTTGCCCCAATCTAGTTGTGACCACAAGCTGTTACCCTCTGATGGCTGTTTAGTGGCACCTATTTGACATTAATTGAGGGGTCTCAGTCTAGTTCTCGGTAGCCAGGATTCCACATCATAACACCTCCACCACAACTGGCAACAAGTGGCTCGTTGGCAGAATGGCCAAGGATGGAGAGGACCATGGAGACTGAACTCCCCTTCCATACCAGGTGTAAGGTAGATGGGGAGAGTCTGTGATAAGCGTGCTGTGCCACTACCCATTCTGTACCTGTTCTTTAGATAAATGGGAGACTTCAGTCTCCAAGACCATCAGGCTGGCGCTCTCTTCACAGCACTACGCTCATGTGCAAATTTAAAAGCAAAATCCCATGGGATTATTTTCCACAAAGTCTTTCAGTTCACAGCGTGAAACTGTGATGTGCACGGGGCCGGCTGGGTATTTTGGAGGGAACAGATATTTGGAAAGAATAGGGGGTCGGCCTCCGTTAGGTGTTTGTCTTTTAAAAACAAGATTGTATGTGCCTCTTTACAGAGCGTTAGTTGCTACAGATTCTCTCTCTTTGTTTGGCCACGCCTCCTGCATGTGGAACGTGATCTCTTCATTCTCCTCACATCCAGCAGTGAGTGTTGCCCCAGTCATGCCACCACACCTGCCTTTTCCTGAAAGGCCTCTTTAAAACACTATAAAAATCAATAACCTGCTTTTTATTGCTTTCTGTGATGTTTTGTTTTCCAGATGGTTTTGACATCACGCCAGCAGAAATACAGCTGCTTTTTGTTTTGACTAAGGCTTTTGAGATTTGTTTTGACTAAGGCTTTTGAGATCTCTGAATTCCTGTTACTTTAAAAAAACGTCAATTTCCCCATACTATAACTTCTGAAATAGGAGTTCTGTGAATCCAGGGACCCTCTTTTTTTTTTTTTTTTCTGGGAAACTAGTGGGAGCAATCAGTGCTATTCAGGGCATGGTTAGGTGACAGGTTAAAATGCCTGTGGCTGCTCAAAACTAGCGGTCCCATTGTTACAAGCAGTGGTGCACCCGCCCCAGGAATAGACCAATGGTGGGAGAACATCGGAAGATCCTCAGCATTCGTAGAGAAAGGTATGGACCCTGTGCTAATAAACAGACCTTCACAGTGTTAAATGACTGTAATATTAGACTTGCTAAGTAAGACCGTACTGTATCTATACAGAGCTTAGAACATTTCTTGGCCCTTGTGATTACCTCGTTGGACAGTTTTACGTAGTCTCACTAAATCCAGATGCAGCAATGGGCAGTGTCATTGTTTCCTTATTATATCATTGGAAACTTTTTTTTAACCAAAAGAGTTGAATGATCTAAAGATTTTTTAAAAAAAGATTTCTGCATATTTCAATACAGAATGTTAATTGAATGTTCTCTTTTATTGCACATAAACCATGACATGTTGATTGTACAGTATGACTACCTAGATTCTGGTTATGTTTAATAGTAGTAGTTTTGATGTAACTTGTGCTCTGTATTATCATTTTAACCCTCCTTTATTTACTTAAAGGATGTAAATTGCTTAGATGTTATTGAATCCTAGGTTACATTTTTGACATTTATATAATTGAGAACAAGTACCATTGTGAAGGATAATGCAGCTTTGAAATAGTCATTGTACTAAGCACAGTCTTTGCTTATTTATAGTAAAATACCCTTTGCAGGGTTGACAAAGCAGCTATTCTTGCTGAGAATATTTTCTCTGCTGTTTTTAAATAGCACATATTATGATCCCCCCCCCATTCCGACAGCGTAGACTTTTTTTTTTTAATTTGAGGCATTCACAGCTGCGCGTTAAGAGATCTGTAATAACTTCCTACAAAGACCGTAATCACCTACGTTTGCGTTCTATTGATGTGCCTGTGATTCTAAAATAGCCTTTTGGAGGAAAAGAAAAACCTCTTTGCCTCATTTGCAGCATGTGAATTTTAACTACACCAGCAAGCAATCATTAGCTGGTGCCGTCTTTTTGAAGTCCTGCTATCGTCTGCACACTTGTCTTTAAGTGAACTTTATGCATTCAAATTATGAAATTAGACTAAGGGGATGAATGGGAAATATTAACGGACATCTGTACGTGACCCCTTTGACAGGGGACTGTTTATGTGGCATCTGTGCTGGGAAAGCTGCATTCTCTGAAATGGGGTCCTAATGAGTTGCAAATGCCTCCTCCTCTCTATAAGGAAGGGGGCTTGGAGCTTTCCATACGAATGTCTTACATTAAGCAGCACTTTAATATCCATTTTAATTAGGCGATAACATCAGTTGGGATAGCGTTGCAGGGTAGCCGTCTCCCACTGCTTGATAAATGCCGAGACAAAACTAAATGTTTAACCTTTGCCTTGACATTTAAGCTTCAGAACGAGAGACATTTATCCCATGGTAACCTTCCATTTTGCTGACTTTTTCTCTTGTACTAAATGATGAAAAATAAATAAATAAATCTGGACCGGTGGGGCCCAGGAGTGACTGACGCTGTGCTATTTCTGAGAGCTGTATTCTGGCTGGTCTAGAAAATGCTTGTTCTGGTCTTCAAACACCCAGAAACCAGAGTAAGTTTTTTTTTTTGTTTGTTTGTTTTTTCTGAACGCTTCTGACCAAACAATCCAAAACTGAATCATGTTTTCTGACAATCCTTTTGCGTTTAAAAAAAAAATCTCCTGTATAACCAAATGTAATGCCAAACCCCTTCTATTGGGAAAATGGAGGTTTTACTGAGAGACTTGCCCTAATCCCAGCATCTGCCACGGACTCGCTGTGTGACCTCAGACAAGTCACTTAACCTTGGTGAGCCTCATTTTCCTCATCAGTGAAAATCGGGGTGAGACACTCCCTACCTCAGAGGCTTAATTCATTAATGTTTATAAAGCACCTTGGACTACTGTAATTGTTTTTACCAGAGACATCAAATTATTATGGTGACTGTTCATAATTTAGCTGACATTCTGTGAACAAGCTGCTTTCTGACCACAGGAGCTTTCATTTTATTCTGGTTTCTAAATCTCTTAAGGGTCAGTCTTGCAAGGGAAATAGGTTGATGGAGTAAACTTATTAACCAATAATACAGTATTTTCCTCTGACTTTCTGCAGTGCATTGAATGGAAATGGGTCACTGATTTTTAATAAACTGTGTTATATTTTAAGTGGCTTGTGTTGAATTTTCATTGGTGTTAGAGGTTTTTTTGAACTGACGCGTGTAAACCCAGAGTACACAATTATAGCTCATGCATTGATTCCAGGTCTCACCTCCAGCATAACATTCCTTGCACCACAGACATGTAATGCCAATTCTTGATCCGTAGGTTGTGGGCACTGTCAAGAGTGCTTGCCTTTCACCCATTTGACTAAGTCCATCCCCCTACAAATACAGGCTAAACTAGAGTGTCCATCAGATGACATTCTCCCTATTTGTGTGCAGCCTGCCTTTTTATAAGGACACCGTAGATATTTCCCTACATCACCATGTTATGATTTTTCTGGACTTTTATTTCTATATATCCAGAGGCTGATATGGCTGTTTTTATGTTTACTAATTTCAGTGCTTTTTATGTTCACTGTAACAATTTATGATCTTTAGCTGATCAGCAATTCGGTGGTTCTTTTCAACAAAGGGTGAAACAAGTGAGATTTTTTTCACAGCTACTCCTGCAAGATGCATTGACTGTTTAGAATGGTGCATCCTTTTTGGCGCTGTCTTAACCGTCTTGGGCATGTGTTCATTCGCCTAGCAGCTTAATTTAGCTGCCTCTTTTGCTGCTGACACCTGTGTATTTTTTTTTGTAGCCACCTGGTTGAGATTTCTAGTCTGAGTGTGGTTGGTATAGGAAGGAGCCTTTCCTCACTTCAACTGTTTTGTTTTTCCTTTTCTTCTAATGCCGGCAGTCTGGGTTTGCTACAATGTCAGACTCCCCCTGTCGCTACTGCGTCATCGGTTCCAACCTCGGCCACAAACTACCATTGGTTCCCATAGTCCTCATGGAGAACTTGCTTATTCATGATTTGGCAGCTTCTACCCGGGCTTTACGAGGCGGCCTTGGACATTATAAAACTCAAGAGCATGATGGCCTGAAGCACCGTAAGAATTCATGCTCTCCTCCACTACCTGCTCCTGTGGCCCACTTGTTGGGTGGGGCGGTGGTTCCTTGTGATTGGGGGATGTGTGTTACTCCTCTGCATCTACTTTGTCGTCATCAAGCTTCCACAGAGTTGTGTAATTTGCCACACAGATTGGGAAGCTGCTATTTTTTTCCTCTTCCGCCTCCGCTAATAGGGTTTCCATCTGTCACGCGCTCTGCTCCTCTATGCAGTCCAGATCAAGTTGTTCCCAACATGAAGACTCTTCCATTCTCCTGAATATTGTATAGTGTGGTCAGTTGTCTCCAATGAGGATCTAAGTAGGCATGATATATTATGCACATTCCAGTAATACCTAGAGCCCCCAACAGATTTGGCCCCATTGCGCTAGGCACTGTACATTTTCAGAGATGGTCCTGCCCCACAGATTCCTAATTTCAGCTTTAGAAAAGCAAGCTTTTCTAAAACCCAAGTTCAGTAGAAATATTTCCATTTAAAAAAAAAAAAAAAAAAAGACATCTGTCACTTAAAGATAAATATTCCCTGCAGTTTTGTGATCAAACTGTTGTTGTTCTACCAGGATCTGAAAGTGAATTGACCGTGAATCAAAGTGAAACTGACTAGTCCTCTGTAGTGGCCAAGATGACATTAAAACATGATAAAGTCTTTACAAATGTAATTTCTTTTAAATTTCAATTAAATCTAAAGTGTTAGCAAGACAGGTACATTTTTTTTTTACCCTACTGCACTGCCCTTTTAAAAAACAAACAAAAAACCCCCCTGCCCCTGTAGCATATGGTGAATATTTAAGCTTCTTTGAATTTTTCTAAGTCATAGCCTGTCCTCAGGTCCAGGTTTGCTCACTTGCTTTGTTTGGAATGAGTATAGCTCATTTCAGGCAATTAGTTAGCAATAGCTTTTTGGCAAAGGATGGAAGTGTAAGAAACGTGAGGGGAGACCGAAGCTTTTAGGTACAGATACTTGCTACTTGTTTTGACTCTTTCAAAAAGCCTCAGCTGAGCTGCAAAGGCCCTGTTAGCACGCTTTGTTTGAAGCTGGGCCGAGCGTTTATTGCAAACAGGTGGCGCCAGTTTCCTTGGCAATTTTACAAGGAGGAGGTGGGGTGAGGCTACTGTTTCTGGCCACGGTAGGGGCGAGAGCAAAACGTGAGAGGACCAACAGGTCTAACTTTCTGTTGAGAGCAGAAAGCCGTTTGTATGAATTGGGTCGCGGGTATAGAACATCCTGCTGGGCGTTGAGTGGGAGTTGGTAAATCTGCTAATTTAACTCAAGGGCCTTGATTTTATTTATTTTATTTTATTTTATTTTTGCAATGGGATTGCCCACCACGGACTTCGGGATCTGCGGTTACTGGCAGATCGTGCAGAGAAAGCAGCTGTTCAGGGAGAACAAATCCTCTGCCTCCCGTCTCCAACACCTCACGCGAACTAGAGCGAGGGGCAGGGGGCCGATACCCTTGGTACAGACTGTACAGACCCGGCTTGTACATTTCACGCGGGGATTCGAACCCGCCGCACCCTTCGTTGCTGTAGTTACCATGGAACGCTCCCCAACTCAAGAGTTCGACAGGGGAACGTTGGGTAGCTAGCTGCCGGGGGGCGGGGCCGGATTGTAGGGCCGAGGGCCTCAGGGATACAGAGTTTCTTGGGGGGGGGGGGGGGGAAGCTGCGTGTCTTTTTATTGTTGCCTTCTAGTGACTAAATCAGCAGGAAATGTCAGTAAACAGATTTCTGGAGCCGGGGGGAGTCTGCTCCGCTGCCCGGGGCTGAGCAAGGCCGCGGGCGGGTGCCGTTCCTGGGGTTTTGCGTTTGTTACACGGAAGGGGTTTAAACATAAAATAATTTCCCCTTCTCCTCCCCCCGCCCCAATTCGCGTGCAACGTGACTGTGCACCAGTGCCGGTGTCTTGCAGGGGCAGCCCTTGTTTCAGAAACGCGCCGCGCAGCCTCCTCTGGGGGGCTTGGTGGGTTTCAGCCGCCGCGGCGCAGGAGCCCCCCCCCCCACACCCCGGGTTTTATTCCCGCTTGATGCACGCACCCCCCACCGTGCAACTAGCTTCCCCGGCTTGAAGGTGCCTTTAGCTCTCATGGTCTCCGCCTCCCAAACCCCGCCGCTTGTTTTCCCTTCCCGGCGGGCAGGGGCGAGCAGCGCTTGTTCCCGAGGCGGGGGGGCGCTTCCCCCTTGCTCAGGGCCCCCCTGCTGCTGATCCTTCCCAGCTGCGGGGGGGGGGCTCATCCCCAGCGGGGGGCGGATCGCGCCTGCTGGTTGCCAGGGTGCTGCCGGCTCCGGGCGTTTGCAGGTGTAACGCCCCCCCCCCCGGTATCACACTGTATTGTTGCCAAATAATCCCTCCCGGGGGCGGGGGCCGGGCCGGGAGTCTGACGTCAGGCCGGAGGCTGGGAAGATGGCTGCGGAGAGGCGCCCAGTGCGGCGGCGGCGGCAGCGGGAGCCGCCCGGGCAGCGGCGTGGCTCTGCTGGGCTGGAGGGTGCGTGGCTGGGCCCCCGGGGCCAGGCCCCCGCCCCGGCCGCAGCGCGCTGAGCCCCCGGGGCCGGCGGAGCCCCCGGCGGCAGCCCCGGCCCCAGCCATGAGCGGCTCGGGGGACGCGGCGAAGGAGAAATTGCTGTGGAACGTCAAGAAGGAGGTGAGAGCCCGGGGGGGTGTCCCCGGCCCCGGGGGGGGGCTGCGGGGTTCGGCCGGGGGGGGGTCCCCGCCCGGGGTTCGGCCGGGCAGCGCCAGGTTCCCGGCCCCTGGCGGAGCAGGGGGCATAACGGGGAGCAGTGAAAACTGCCCCCCCAGTCTGGGGATTAGGGGGGTGCCCCGTTTGCAGTCCCGGGGTGCGGCAGCGCCCCCCCCCTTAGTGCCAGCCCCCCGTGGGCAGCGGGGAGGGACGGAGGTCTGTGCTGGCCGGGGGAGAAATCGGTGCACCGGGGGTCTGGCGCCAAGGACACACCGGTGCCACAAGGGGGCTGTGGCCGAGCCCAGACACCCCTCCCCAGCGCCTTTGGGGGATCAGTGAACCCCCCAGGCTCTTCCCGCAGTGGCTGGGGGAGGAAGCGGTGCAGCACCCCCACCCAGCGCCTGTCTGCCCTGGGGAGGGTCAGTGGAATGAACATCAAGGGGCTCCCCCCCTCCCCCCCCCCAGCAACTCCTTAAACTAGGGTGGGGGGTGAGCCTGGGCAGTGAGAGGAGAGAGAGCTGGGTTGGGGGAGACGTGCCCGGTTAGCTCAGGGGGCAGCCCAGGCTCAGCGAGAAGGGGAAATCCTCTCCCCCCCCCCCCCACCTTGCCTCCAGTGACACTCCCAGTGTAATGGGGGATCAGAGACAGGCTCATTCATAAAAGAAAGATGGAGACGTGCCCAGAATGGTGCCGCTTCCGGATCCTTACGGCAGCGTCTTGACCTGGCCCCGTGTAGGCTCTTCGGGGCAGGGACTGGCTCACGCTGGGGGTGGTTTAATCGGTGCTGGATACAGTGGAGTTCGGGCGCAGCTAGCGGGCAGCCGGGCCCAGGAGCTCTGCCGGGGGCAGGCGTGCGCGGGGCGCTTCTGTCGTTCCTCCGCTTGTGCCACCCGCTGTGGGTTAGATCGAAAGTGCCGCCCCGGTAATGCCAATTGACGTCCACAGAGCCGCAGATGCTGGGCCTCTGCACCGGGGTGATCAGCCGAGACGAGCCCCTGGTCAGGCTCTCGCTGGAATCAGTCGCGGAGCAAGCTCAGGCCTGAGAATGATGTCCCGAGGCTCCAATCCTGCAAATAACGACACTCATGCCAATTGGGAGGCGCTGGTGGGGCGAACGCCCCCTACCCCCCACAAGGTTATTGCCCTTAAGGTTCCGTACGCGGCGGAGTCGGGGGGGCAAGCCGTGACCTCAGACCGCCCTAGCAGCGGCTGGGCTGATTGAGTACAGGACCCCTTTCGGCAGGGGTCACACACGAAATCAGTAAAAAGAAAAGGAGGACTTGTGGCACCTTAGAGACTAACCAATTTATTTGAGCATAAGCTTTCGTGAGCTACAGCTCACTTCATCGGATGCATACTGTGGAAAGTGTAGAAGATCTTCTATACGCACAAAGCATGAAAAAATACCTCCCCCCACCCCGCTCTCCTGCTGGCAATAGCTTATCTAAAGTGACCACTCTCCTTACAATGTGTATGATAATCAAGGTGGGCCATTTCCAGCACAAATCCAGGGTTTAACAAGAACATCTGGGGGGGGGGTTAGGAAAAAACAAGGGGAAATAGGTTACCTATAGTGCGACTGGAGCAGTCCAGAGCGTTGCTCCGGCTGCATGGCCAAAGTGCTGCTGAAATTTGTCCTGGCTGACCCACTATACAGACGGAAGGGTGGCTAGCCCATGTTGCAACCTGGCACATGAGGGCAGGGGCCTGTTCCTGTACAGGAGCTCCTGGGAGTCCACCGACACTGTGTGGGTAAAAGGGAGGGGAGACTCCCTAGCCGGGGGACTGAGCGGGGATGAGAACAGCGTCCCTACTCGTAGCAGGGACTGGAATTTGCTCTCACCGCTAACCCCCAAGAAATGTCTGAATTGCCGCTCCTGACAGATGCCTAGCATTAATCGTGGGAGTTGTCCCGTTGACTTGAAGAGCGCACACCCATGAATGAAGTTTCCTATGCATTTAAGAGTTTGCAGGATTGGGACATTAGGGCTTGTCTACACTTAAAACGTGGTAGCACGTCAGTGTAGACACTAACTACGGCAGCGGGAGTGTAGGTAGTCCACCTCCCCACAGGCGGTAGCTCCGTCAATTGCAGAATTCTTCTGTCAGCCTAGTGCGGTCTCCATGGGAACTTAGGTTGACTTCACTACACTGCTCGGAGGTGTGGATTTTTCACACCCCTGAGCGACGTAGTTTTGCCAGTCTCATTTCCTAGTGTAGACCAGGCCTTAGAGAGCGTAAAACGTCACTGTCTGAGGTCAAGAACATGATCCAGGATCGTGTTTGTGAGAAATAGCACTGGGCGAGTTCTATTTATTCTTTCTATTTCAGGACTCGTAGGCCCAGGGCCCTGTTGATCTAGGCACTGTGCAAACACAGAACTAAAAGACGGTCCCTGCCCCAAAGGTTTTACAATCTAAGTAAACGCTTTGGCCAAACGCTCCGGCTTTTGTTGCCAGTGAAAAATCAGGACGTCGCTGCTGGATTTTTGGTCTCTTAAGTGACAGGTTTAATATTGCAACAAAAAAATTACGCTTCTGATGTGATGAATTTGTTTAATCTATTTGCCAATAAGGCTGATAGAGTTAAGAGTTTGCCTAGAGTAAATAAAATAAAGCTCTGGCCAGATTGAATTAAAATCTAATTTCCCTCCAGGAGGCAAAGAATGGGAAACAGAGGCTTTGTTCAGCTGCAATTGTTTAACCCTTTCTGTTACAGTTGCCTTTGTGACTTAGCAAAATAAGCAATCGAAGAATCTATCAGATCTGCCCAGCCAAATTACTGAAGTTCATTTCATAATTGTGTTCCGAAAGGTGGCACTAGTGGGGCCAAAGTGCGGCTGCAGTTCTTAGCAAAAACTTTACCGAGCTGCCCCTCCACTTCAAGAAAGGAAATTTTGGAGAGTTGAACCTAATGTAATCTAATCTATTGGTTTTATACTGCTGCAGTGTCCGAGCCCCTTCTATGTAAAATCAGTAGCAATAATAAAGTTTCTAGTGTATTTCGTAAAGGGGTCATTTTGGGGTCCAGTGGCTGGAAGATGAAGTTGAGACAAATTCAACCTTGAAATAAGACTTAATTTCCGAGCAGCGAGGGTAGCTAAACATTGGAACAGTTTACCAGGGGAGGTGGTGAACTCACCATCACTTGAAGTCTTTAAAATGAGATGAGATATCTTCTTAGAATGCGGGTTTTAATCCAGCTTCTGTGGGAGATTCTGCAGCCTGTGTGTACAGGAGCTCTGACTGGATGGTTGTATGGTCTGTTCTGGTCTTGGAGTCTGAGAGTCCCCCTGTTCGTTCCCTTCCTTCATGGGCCAGGGTGAAAACAGGAAGCTCTGCATTGCCCTCAATGTGCTCATAACTCTGCTTTAAAATAGTGACTATAATCAAATCAAATCTCATGCTTCAGGTAGATGCCTGCAAGGGTCAGGAAGGAAATTTTTTCCCCAACGCACAATTGGCCTGATCTGTTCTGGTCTTTTTCACCTTCCTCTTTCTTAAATGCTTGTCTGCTGTGTCTTCATGGGGCCAGGGTCCAACTGATCACCAGATCTGGGATCAGGAAGGGATTTTTCTTACAGGTCAGATTGGCTGTGACCGTGTGTGTGTGGAGGAGGAGGGGGGAATAAGGCATGGGAGGGGGTTGCCTTCCTCTGCAGCATGGGGTATGGATCACTTGCTGAGATCATATGGGCATATCTCATCTAATCAATCCCCTGCTGTTGCAGAGGCCTTGGGCATTGGTGGCATCTCAATCTCTCCTGTTCTGTGCCTGTGTCACAGTTTAATCTCACTCAAGTTACTGGGCCTCATGTAGGGGTATCTGGGTGCAATTTAATGGTCTGTGATATACAGGAGGTCAGACGAGTGATCTAATGGTCCCGTTTGCCCTTAAGCTCTATGAAACTACGAATCTGGCCGTAACTCACTCTTTTGTATAGATAAAGCTTTTATAAATCTCTCGACTCCTTTGTGGTATTACAAAAACATCACGTGGGTTTTTTTTCTGTGTTTAGGAACAATGTTTTTGGACATTCACGTCTCGTAATGACGCTTCTTATCGTTATGTGGTAGTTTGCCTAAACGTTTGTACGGCTGTGATCCGCTCTTGCTTAAATTAAATTAAGGCGGCTTGATCCTGCGTTCTTCGGGCACCCACAGTTCTCTGCGCTTTCAGCGGTTGTGCAAGGATTGGGTCCAAAGCATGACCACGAGGGGAGGGGTTTGTTTGCGGAGAGGCTTAAAAAGGCCAGTTTTGGAATCTGGGGAACCAGGGGTTAATTACCCCTGTATTCTGTGGTGGGGTAGTTAAACCAGCATGAATCAGAATTGTATCCACATGAAATGGCGGGGAATAGACAATATTCCATTATCAAAGGCAACAATCTAGCACGTGATTAGTCATCCTCTGCATTTATCAATATTTTCACTAGCTAAATAAAAATATCTATAAGAATTTAGGGACTAGCAGACTGGATCACACCCAAGGTCCTGTTAATCCAGTATCCAGTCTCTAACAGAGGCCTGTACCGGTTGTTTCAGAGGAAGTTGCAAGACACCCTGCAGGAGGCAATTAGGGGTTAGCCTGCCCACAGGGAAGATTTCCTCCTGACCCGCATTAGTAAGAGATTGTATTAAGCCCTGAAGCATGAGGTTTTATATCCCTTTCAAAACTCTTATAGTCTCCAACCAATTACAGTCATCTGACTGCGGTTTTGATCTTGACAGCGGCAGAGATAAGAGAGATTTCAGCACTATCTTGACTTGACAGCCCAGAAAAATGGCTCTATTGATACGGAGACAGCACTGGGCGTTGAACGAGGCTCAGTGATGAAGCCGTGGCTGAGCCGAAGTCAGCTTGCTTGTTGTAACTAATTAAGAATCTTAGTGGGGCTGGAGTTGCAAGGTTCCTGCTTCGTGCTTTTTCTTTTCCCTGACAAACCAGCCCTCCCGTGGTGCTAGTTTCGCCCGTTGTTATACAACAGACAGTTGCTCTTCCTCTGAACTGTATGAATAAAACCGGTGTCTTAAGACACAGCCTGTTTGTGGCATGTCTAACTTGTGTTGGGTCCAGGAAGCCCTGTCGTGCAGAGCTGGACAGATGCCCAGACTCTTCTATGCATAATTAATAAGGACATTTGGGATATGACCGTTCCTGCCAGTTCTACGTTAGAGAGGGAAAGGACCTGTCAGCTCAGCTGATGTGCGAGCAACAGCATATTTGCGGTTTGTGAATAAGGCAGTAAGAAAACTATGAGCATGACTGGTCTTGGGCAACCGGTTGCGTGTCGTTGGGCCGCACCCGTATCTTGCCCTTTGCCTGGCTTCTCTGCCTGTTTCCCTCAGCCGGGCTTTTGTGCTGATTTCCATTCTCCTCTCCTGTGCATGACGCATGTCAAATGCCGTCTAAATACCCTGCTTTTGCCTTCTTTGTACTAAAGCAATCTTAGAACGTGGATGTTCTGGGGGGGAGAGTGCAGGACTGGGAACCAGGAAGGCCTGAGTTCTGCTGTCAGCTCAGACACATCCTCCCTCCGTGTCCTTGGGCAAGTCACTTAACCCCCCTGGGCTAAAGAGAGATGAAAGCATTGGCCTTCCAGGCACACTTAGCATCAGGTTATGTAAGGTGCTTTGAAAGTGCCAGGTATTACTGGTCTAAGTGCAACTATTATTGCTCCTGGACGTTCCTCTGGGGGTTCAGGTGCAGTATAATGTGTCGTCCCCCCCAGTAATGCCTGCAGCCTGGCCTGCTCCTGAGTAGAGCCCCATGAAATGCCTTTTATTTTGTATAACTTTTCATTTTATTTTTTGGGAATTCCGTTTTGTTTCTTTTTATCCCCGGGGGGGGGGGGGGGGAGTCGAGGATCAGTTCCTGCCCTGGAGGGGGTGGGAGGTGCTGGGGGAGTGAGTGGCAGAGCAAGCCGGCCCTGCATTCATCCTGCAATGGTGGCATCTGCCCCAACCATTGCAGCCTGGTGCACAGGGTCACAGCACCACCCAGGTTTGGCCTGGCTTCCCCTCTGTCATGATGATGGGCTGCGGGGCGCGAGGGGGAGGCCAGATCTGAGCAAGTGGTGCTGCAACCCTAGCTCGCGATCTCCAGAGCGGGGAGTCGGGCCCAGCCCCATGGGACAGGAGCTGCAGTAGCAAGTGCTGCGGGGGAACGCTTTATACGTTGTTGTTTGTGTTGATTTGTATTTGCAAAAGACCCAGAGCTTGGCTCCTCAGTGCAGAACTCTCTTCGCGCAGACTTGATACCCCGCCTGGCAATTTGCTTTGGTGCCAGTGGCATGGTAAAGATCCCGGCAGTCTGTAGCTTCACAAACGGTAGCTGTTCAGCTGTTACATGGACGTGGGGGGAAAGTCCGACGGACGGGAGTGAAAAGCGGTGGAGGTCAGGTGGCAGAGTAGAAGGGCACCGATTCATGGCCGGAATCCAAAACCCCGTTACATGGTTTGTAACGTGCAGGTGGGGCCCTGCCATTAGACGAGGCCAGACAAATCCCCACTTCTGAACAGCCACAAATGTTGGGTTGTTTGAAACCCAGACCTGAATCTCTTTACTGGAGCCCATCTTTAATGTACAGGTGTTCTGCTGGGATGATATTGGGTTCACTGCATACTCAGGATGGGGAAAAGCCCAGCATCATTCTAACAGTAATGCTTAGCTCTGATTATATAGCCTTCTTATCTAGAGATCTCTAAGTTCCTTATAAAGAAGGGTAAGTATTTATTATCCCCATTTTACAGATGGTGAAACCAAGGCACAAAACTGGATGTAATTTGAGCAAGGAGCCACAACAGTGCCAGAGCCCAGATATAGTGGTTCCCAGCCCAGTGCTGTATCCACTAGCCCAAATGTCTCTTAGCCTCAATCTTCCCCTGAAATTACAGTATATGATGCTGTGTTGCTCAAAACATGCTGTCGTCTTCATTGGATCAAACTTTGGGGGCAGCAGGAGAGGGAAAAGGACAGGGTAGATTTGATTTAAATCAAAATGATTTGATCATCGTGATTAAATAGTCTTCCTGACTAGTGATTTAAATCGTTTTCTACATAAAAGCGCATTCTTGTTGGTGGTTATAACCTTAATACATATTCTTCACAACTCAGAGATAGATGTAGGTTTCATTTTTAGAAGGTACACACTATACATTTTTAAACAGTGATTTATTTTGAAAACTTTTCAGATTAGTTTTACAGCTATAGCGGAAAATGAATGAATGATTGTTTGGTTATTTCATTTACCAAAGGTAATTGAAGCAGATATTTATGAAGTTATTGGGAGGTGAACTATCTCCACTCCAACAGGATGATCATTAATATTTGGACCATTTTCTTGCCATGTTGTATTAGGAGGAGAACATCACCAGACAGACATTTACATTGTTTTATTTAACTGAAACAACAACATTATGTATTCTGGATTTTTTTCTTTAACAGAAAACATATAATATTTTAACAAAACAAGCATATGTCCCTCGCTCCTCACATTTATCTCCAGACTTCTCCTTGTCCAGATCTATTCCGCCCCCTGCAATCTTCTATTCATTGAACTTTTTGAAACTTTGCACTTTTAGAGAGAGGTAAGGGATTGACTTTGTGTACACAAATCTGCAGAGGGACAATAGAGTTGACGTCTGTTATTTCTCACCTCTATATATTTATTTATTTTTTTATTTAAAAATATTTTTGCTGTTAACAAGCATGTTATCTCTGGAGACACAAAACTCAGAGAACTGTTTCTCAAAAACAGAGAACTGCAAAACTAAGCATCTCTGATGGTGTCTTCTAGACTGAGTGTGAGTCCCATGGGGTAGATAGAAAGATTAGCCTAAATAATCTATACAAAAGCCTGCGGAACCCCATAAGATTGGGTCCCTAATCCATGAACTGTTGGAAACTCATTTACAAAACTTTTCTTAAACATTACATGAATATACTGTCTCATACTATAGAATTAGAATTTATAATCCCTATTCCATTATGAGAGATCTTTGAGCTATAATGTATCTTAATTAAAATTCTTTAGGTAGGCTTTTTCCTCAAAAAGCATTTTATTAAAAAAATCCTATTTAAATAAAAAAAATCAGATTTTTTTGATTGATTTTTATCCATCCTGGAAGAGGAATAGCCATGTAGCCACACAGGAGGCCTTGTGGCCTAGTAGATAAGGTAATTTTAGGCATTCAGGACTCCTGGGACACCGGAGACTTGGCTCCTGTTCCCACCTCTGTAACTGGCCTGCTGAGTGACCTTAGGTGAGTGATTTCACCTCAGTTTCTCCATCTGTAAAATGGAGCTAACTAGACTGACCTTCTCCGTAAAGTGCTTTGAGATCTACTGATGAAAAGCCCTGTACAACAGTATTATTCGTAGTGAGGTTCAGTCTGCTGCTATATCTTTTTGGAAGTGCTGTAGACATTAAAACTTTTTTTTAAACCTGTTTGTTTGATGACGTTTCAGCCCGCACATATCTCTATGTTGTAAATGTCTTATTTCCCCCCACGCGACTGATGCTGTTGATTGAGTTTCTCTTTGATCACACTGAAGGTCATGTCGTCCTTGCCTAGGGATAAACACATTTATCCACCGTACCCATGAGGTGAGGGCTGCTTGGATTCGCTTCTGTTGTTATACGCTGGCCCCAGCTTTGGTTTGTATTTAGTCTTGTAATGTTGCTTTTGGAAACAGCTGCAGGTGTCTGGCGTCTTGTTTTGTTTTCTGGAGAATGTTGAAATGCTTTGTTGCTTTCTTGTCTTTAGCGCTCAGAGAAATAGCATTGTAGTCAAGTTCTCACTGTCGGTTTATGATGGACTATATTAAAATTATATGGAAAATCTAAATGCGTTGCTTCCCGCAACATATCTTTTCGGTACTAGAGATACTGGGAGCAAACATGAACGGAAGGCAGTGTGGGCTAGTGATTAGAGCAGGGATCTGCGAGACGAGATCTGGGTTCTCTTACAGTTTGTCCTTGGGTATGTCACTTAAAATCTCTCTCTCTGCCCCTCAGTTTCTCTATTTGTGATCAGCGAGGAACTTGGTGTGCTACTGTGCTGTGTTACGTATTTAATTGGGATACCACTGTGACAGCAAGGAATGAATTTAGATCCTTAAAAACAAAACAAAAAAAACCCCTACTCCTAGAGTTGAAGAAAAATCTCCATTGTGCTATTAGCAGTATCCTCCTGCTCCTGAATCACAGACTTCTCCCACTTGAGCTAAAAGAGAATCCCCGTTCACCGTTAGCGGTATAAGGCCTATTGCACAGTTGAGCAATTCTGATTTCGTCCACTAGAGGCCCGTGGTGGTACATATTAACCAGTTCATTCCAATACTTGCCCACCTTCTTGAGGGCCCTTTTGAATGCCTCTGATGTAATGCCCATGTCTGCACAAAATATAATTGTGGGCAAGTATCTGCAAGACGCGTTGGAGTCAAGGGAGAAAAACATCCAAAACTCTGACCTGGAGTCGGATCAGCCTGATCCCAGGCGGAATTAAGTACAGGTGTATCAAGCTCTTTGTGAAGGGTTTTCTGGGCGAAATCAAAGGGATCGTCAGCCTGGTGATCTCTCTCCTCCCTGCTCGCAGTGGGAATCAGGACCCTGTCGAGCACTGCAGGAGACAAGGGGCTCCCAGCATTTCTGCTAATGGGAGTGCACATTCTCTGGATCCCCTCTTCCAAGCTTGCCTGCAGCGGGCTGCTGATTTGAAGGTGCTACCGCTGCCTTTAATAGGATGTCGTGAACGTTCCTTCTCAAACGTGGCTCAGAAGAGACGTTACAGACCTTTAGATGAAAGCAAGAGCTGGAAGCTGCCTTGAAAAGGCTGCTGCAGCTTCTCACCTAATCGGGGCAGATTTTTATCTGGCCTCATGTATGAATGGGCTAAAAATAGGTAAGGACTGGAACAGGCTTCCAAGGAGATTGTGGAATCCCCGTCACTGAAGGTTTTTAAGAACAGGTTAGACCATCACCCCTCAGGGACAGTCTGGATTTACGTGGTCCTGCCTCAGTGCAGGGGGGCTGGATTGGGTGACCCCCTTCCAGCCCTACATTTCTATGATTCTCCGACTTCATGCTGGGACTGAATTGCTGGCTACATTTGAACCAGGATCTTTTTGTTTGAATTCAGAGCTGCTGCTGGGCGCAGGGTGTTTTGGGCCCACGCCGTCCTCCTTTGCTTACCCCCCGGATGTCTGGAGACGTGGGGCTGTCGCTTTTCTCAGAGCCTTGTTCACGTGATTTTTAAGCGCTTGAGCAGCTGAGGAACATTACAGGAGAGTAAAGTTGCACGCAGCAGACTGAGCGAGCCAGCCTCGAAATCACTAATGTCCTGCTCTCCCCCAGGCAATACACCGACACGCTCTTTGTCTGGGATTCACAAAGTAGTGACACCTAGCTCTTGTCCAGTGCGTCATGTCAGGAGATCTCAAGGCGGTTTACAAAGGGGATCAGTATCATTATTCCTATTTTTATATAACAGCCGGTGTGCTTTGCCTCCTCCATACCGCATCTCAAGCAGAGCAAGCTTGCTTACGTGGTGTGGTTTGGCTGGGGGTGACTAGGTGGGGGAAGAAGCTCAAAGGATGGCAAGTGAAAACCAGCATGGAGCCCATGGCTTTAACTTTCATGTCACGAAACGACCCAGTGTATTTCCAGATGACACTGCCGTATGATGAGCGCTTTGGCCATTGACGTTGCATTGAAAGTGATGACTACAGCCCAGGGCAAGTGGAAAGCTGGCACATGGTCCAGATTTTGGGTTTAAAGAGAGAGAGCCAGGAAGTTTAAGGCAAAATAGTGGGTTTTGTTCATACCTGTATCTGAGTGTATGAGTTTATATAAATATAATCACTTTTGTCTACTAAACGAATCAGTGACCTGTTTGTCTTAACCCAAACATTGTAATATCTGCCTAGTGCATGAGACTCTGAAAGTGAAACTGACTAGTTCATTTTTATGGTCCAAGCCAAATGGAAGTGTTGAAGGTAGATATCATGTAGGATTTTAAGAGTTAGGGTGGGGCTTTCAAAGGCACCTACGTAACTTTCAGTGAGACTTTTGCTCCTAAATCATCTAAGTGCCTTTGAAAGTTCCACCCATAGTTTTCCTGTTTTTTGGGGTTTTTTTTTAAAAAGCTTTGTTTTTAATCCACTTAAGTTTATATTATTATAGGGGAAGCTGGTAGTGACTCTGGTAGGTGGGTTGCCAAACACTTACCATTATAAAAGAATCTTGCAATATTTTTTTTAAGAGCTCTAACACCTCCATTGTTTGCAGCCTATGAAATTCAGCGCGGGGGAAGCCTTTGGCTAGAGAAGTGCCTTTTCTTTGTCCCGAGAAATTCCATTTAGGTTTTGCTGAGAGAGAAACTCAGGCAAATCACCATGTCTACTCTCTGACTGCATTCCTTGAGAGAATTTTGGCTAAAACTGGTCAGTAAACAGGATGAATCTTTCATGAAATTTGGAGGGGGGAGGGGGAAACAACCTTCAATATAGCTTTAATTCTGCCCCCTTATGCATATGCATTGTGGTCCAGCCGTTAATTACATTATCATATACTAATTTTTTCCAAAGGAACCCTCCTTCATTCAGTCACAGGATGGGCGCACCAGGGGTCAGAATTAAGGTTGCAAAGACAGCCTTAAATCTGGTGTTTTCTAGCTTTGGAATACTTAACTTTGCAACCTAAATAATGTTCTCTGTGGATGTAATCATTAATCACACTCTGTGTAGAGGCTGCAACCAGAGTATTGGCACTGAACGTACACCGAGTAAGAGACAGCCTTTCCCCTGAAGATTTCATAGTCTACATAGACCGACAGAGGGTGAGAGGGGGAACAGAGACACAGGGATGTAAAGTGAGGGTTTGTCTACATGCTTTAATCTGCCCCGCAGGGGTGTAAATTTTAGTTCACTAAACGTTCCCTAGTGTATGTCAATGTCGTTCCACGGGTGCACTGGGGAACTTTTAGTGTATGACAACAGGGTCAGCATGGGCCAATTAGTGTGCAACATGCTAGTGTGGATTGAAACTTACACCTCACTAAACCATGTATAGACGAGCGCTGACTTGCCCAAAGTCAAACCAGCTGGTCAGTGGCAGGGCCAGGAAGTGTGTCCCGATCTCCTGGCTCCCAGTCCAGTGCTCTTTCCACTAGATTGTGCTGCCTCTCAACAATGGTACATATGTAGGATTTCCAACCTGGCAGCATCACTTTATGTAGCTTGCAGTATAACTGCTAATGCCTGACTGTTAACATCACACATGTTGCTCTTGTATTCTCCTCTCCAGTCTCAAATAATGTGGTTACCCATCTCCATGGGGGCGTTCTCAAAGGCTGCTTCCCTTCACTCGCTCCTTAAAGCAGCAGTCCATTTCCCATGTCACATTATTTCTAAATCGCCTCAAACTTTAATGATCTTCTAATATTTTTTTTTCACTGCTTATACTGAATCTATTGAAATTCAGTTCTCTTTTGTGCCAAGTGGTTTGAAATATATATATAAATATTTTATTTCCCGTAAAACCTTTCAGTTGAATCCTTTTGGAACGGCTTACTAATGTATTTGCTTTTTTCGCGGGTGTTTCCACTGGTAAAGAATTTATTTTGTTGACTCTAGTAGAGAGAGAGATGTAATATAGTTTGAAGATTTGACTCAACTGGGCTTCATGCCGAGGCTGGCTATAAGTCTGTGTTTCAAACCTCTCTCTCTCTCTCTCTCTCTGCTGGAAAATCTGTTGTGAGAAGGAGGCCCATAAAGCAGGCTTTTTCCAGCTCCTTATTTGCTGCCTACTGAAATGGTGCTTTTGCCATGACTGTACTCAAACCAAGCTCTCGTTCCAGCTGGAAAACGAATATCAGAAGGATAACCTTAGCGGCTTCCCTCCTGAAAGATCCCAAAGCACTTTAGGAACTGGAATTGTTTTTCTTGCCACTGAAATGCAGCTGCTTCTAGGATGAACCATGGCATCTGTTTGACATCGCCCCCCGCAGTGCCAAGCAGCTCTTGAGCAGAGGAAGTGAAGAATTAGTCCAACTGAGACTGATGGAGTACTCAGTAATTACCCCAGCTGAAACTGGCCAGGATGCTGGGGTAAATGCTGCCTCTTGAAAGAAAAATGATGTGGATTTTAGACAACAGCAAGTGACCAGAAGCCCAGGTCTGGGTTTTGTCCCAAGCACCCGCAACGCTGCAGCGTCCTGTGATAGCCCTCCACCCTGGCGTGATGTATGGGGGGAGTGTCCCCTACTGAATCACCAAGCCCGTTTCCTGCAGCACCTCGGCGATCTTTGGAGCCCTCCAATCTGAGCACTAACCTGCTTGTAACTTGCCTAGTGTGAGTGGAGTTTGTGTCATGGCTCTTAAAAGCAGACTTGTCACAGCTGTGGGAAACAAGACGAGCAACTTGGTCATACGCTGTGTTCATATTCAGTCTTAGTGACCCAAACACAAGTGTGGGGTACATGGCACCCTACTGGCACCAGGCCTGTTTTGGGATCTACAAGGCTACCGACAGTGCTAAGTAATTATTTAAGTAAGGCCCTGATCCAGACCCTTGCAACCCGACCTGAAGCCAGTGGGACCCAACCTGCTCTGGCTCGGGCCAGGTCTTCTCCGATCCCCTCCTCCGGCCTATGGGGTCGGCACAGTGTCAGCTGTGTGCCCTGTTCCTGCCCGCGGCCGGCACCTTGCTTTGCTGTGTGCACTGCGGAGGGAGGGTGCCAACAAGCTGCAGGGCCTCTCGCTCCGCAGCGCGGGCGGGACACAGCAAGGTGGTGGTGACTGGCAGGAATGGGGCACACAGTCGCCACCGCGCCGACCCAGCTGGCAGGAGGCGGCCGAAGGAGGATTGTGGGCACGGGGCAGCAGGAAGCCCCCCCGCCGGGGGCTGACCCCCAAACCTGAGGCAACGGCACTGACTCGGGTTTGGGGGGAGCTGCTGCCCTTCGGTGCATGGTGCTGAGCCAGCGTGGGGAGCGGTCAGCTCGCTGGGTTGGGGAACAGGCTGTGGGAAGATGAAAGGGGTGGGGGGGGAATTACCCCGGTGGCTCCATGGAGGAAACAAAGTCAAGAAAATGGAGTCCAGGCCAGTGGTTAGACCCTGGCAGCTGGCCCCGGACCGGAACACGACAGGACCTGACTACAAGTGTCGGGTTTGGGTCAGGTATGAAAACAACATGACACACGGATCCAGTTTGGACTGGCCGTGATCTGGAGGGGTTTGGGTCGGGCTTTAAAAATAGGCCCGAGCAAACTTCTAATCCTGTACTGGCTTCCAGTGATTTCAGTGGCGCTGCTCGCCTGGATGAAGTGAAGCATGTGAGTGTTTGCAGGAGCCGGGCCTTAGCCACTTGCGTTCCCCAGCTCCAGGGAAAAGAGACTTTAGATTGTCCGGAAATGTTCATTTCTAGCAAATCCGGTTTCGGACCCTCCCTTTAAAGGGTACAAACGGTGGGCCAGCTGCCCTCTGTTGGGCCAAGACACCTCCCTGCGGAAGTGGGCTGGCAGCACTGCCATGACAATCAGTAGATTTCTCTGTGTGGAAATCCTCAAGCCCGCTGTCGTCAAGGGATCAGGGCAGGGTTAGCTGCTTGCCAGGGGACGAGTTGTGCGAGGCCTCGGGAGCGATGAGGAATCGTGAATGATGGAGGGACTCCGGGGGCCTTCAATAGAAAGCAAAGCGCCAGCATGGCGCACAGGGGAGGGTGACGAGGTGAAACGTGCAGATTGAGTGATGTGTGGAAAGCCCCCCTAGGGCTGTGTGTTTCCTGCTGCCAGAGTGCGACGTCTGC
Organism: Chelonia mydas; assembly: GCF_015237465.2. Classification (NCBI taxonomy): domain Eukaryota; kingdom Metazoa; phylum Chordata; order Testudines; family Cheloniidae; genus Chelonia; species Chelonia mydas. The sequence goes on from NC_051257.2 coordinate 9,885,680, forward strand.
CCTCAGACTCGGAGGGGAGTGATTGCCAGTTCGAGGTATTGCAGGTAACCACCTTTACTTCCAGCAGCTCTTCTGTCTTGTGGCTGGGTCACAGAAGGGACCGTGTGAGCACTTTTCAGCCCTCGACAAGACACTTAAGCACATGCCTCAGTTAGAGCACGTGGGTGGTCTGGTTGTCCTCAGTGGGCATCGTACTGGGTCACAGACCTGGCCCAAAGCAACACCCGCTGCTGTGGCATATCAGTTGGGGTAGGCAATGATGCTGAGCAGGAAAGACACGAACGCAGGAAGAAAAGAGGAAGAAATTAAAAGGGGGCGAGAAAACAGCATAGAAAATGGTGCAGAGAGTTAAAAATCCAGACTTCTGTTTCCAGGAGACGATTAGCTATGTCTGTCTTCCCCTAATGTCGGCCCCGGTCCTGCAAACCGTTAGTCGTGCCCGCCAGATTGCTCGTGCACTCACGTGTGAATGGGCGTGCAGAGTCCAGCCCTTAGACGTCAAGGAACGTCTAAGCTTTAGCAGTTTTAAGGTCTGTCAAAATAGCGCCTCGATTAAGATAAGTAGTCTGGATCTTGTGCGCTAGCAGGGGCTGGGATGGTTACCTTGTTTGCAGGGTTTTTAAGAGTTGTTTTGTTGTTGGATTTAAAAACAAAACCCTGGAGACATTCCTGCTTAGGGCTGGTTTAGTAAACGCTTCTTTAAAACCATCCTTTAGACCGATGTTTGGTGTTCACTTACCTCTGAAGAACTTGGCCACTGCGGGAGGTAGGATATAGAGCTAGACGGAGGGTTAGATAGTGGGGTGGATTAGAGCGATGATGTGTAATAATAATACAGTGCGCTCACAGACACACACGTTTCATCCAGGGATCTAAAGTCCCTGTTCAGAGGTGAGTGCTAATATTCCTGTTACAGAGCATCTGTGTAATATTTTTCACCCCTAGATTACAAAGTGCTATACTCGAGCAGGAAAGTTATGAGCATCCTCCTTATCTAATAGCTGGTGAAACAGATGCATAGAGAGTTTAGATGACTTGCCCAAGAGCGAACAGCAAGTCAGTGGCAGAGGTGGAAGGGGAATCCAGGTCTCCTGACTTCTAGTCCTGGGCTCTATTTACTGAGCCATGCTGCCCCCTTGTAACAGGAAGTAACATTCCCATTTTGTGAGTGAGGAAACCGAGGCACAAGGACTGAGCGCCTCCGCTCCCCCTGATTTAGCTGTCGTTGTGGGTGCTCAGCCTTGGAATGATCTGCCCACAGTGCCCCTCTGAGTCAGTAGCAGTCACAGGAAGCCAAAACTCTCATTGCCGGTGCTCTCATCACCGCAGTCCGTCAGCACTAACAGTCGTTACCATGGTGAGGTTAAAGCGTTATCCCTGTTTTACAAAGGAGGCACTGAGAGATGAAGTGACCTGCTCAGGGTCGCACAGGATATGTCTGCACTGCACACTCTGACTCACTTGGAGCCCAGCCCCGCTCCCCCCTCCCGCCCCCCGCACATACATCAATCTGACTCGGCTCAGCCAGCACTCAGGACCAGGGTCCTGGGACGCTGCTGGGCGGGTGGGTCAGAGCCCAAGTACTGCTGTGACTGGTCCACTCCCTGTCATTTCGCAGTGTGGACCCAGCTCAAGCCCCAGACCTGAATCAGAAGGTCTGCCTAGTATGGGCTTGGAAACACCCAGTCCACCATCCTGGGTCCCACAGATCTGGGTTTAAATGGAGTGTGACATACTCCCAGGGCATCTGTTGTCATGCCAGGACCTGAACCCAAATTTCATGCTGGTCAGTCCAATGCAGCAAACCAGGGGTTCGAAAACTTTTTTTGCTGGGCCCCTCTTTGAAAATACTTCAGGCTGTGACGACCCCTGTGATAGCAAATTACTCACAGGGGCATACTCATGGTATTTCCACCCTTCCTTCTGCGCTGCTGCTGGCTACCTTCAGAGCTGGGCAGCTGGAGAGCGGCGGCTGCTGGCTGGGAGCCCAGCTCTGCAGGCAGAGTCACCGCCAGCAGCATCCATCTCTGCCTCCCCATAGTGATTGTAATACCTATATTTCTCCCTCTCGTCCCGGTAATTTTTTTTGTGATCTCACAACACCCCTCCTCCCCCACAGTAGCCTTACAACCCGCTTTTGGGTCAGGACTCCCAGTTTGAGAAACGCTGGTCGAACTGCAAGATTATCCCTCCCTGCTAGCCAACCTTCTCTCCTGCTAGAGCCTACAGCCTGGATCTGCTATGCCAAGTCCTGCTGGATTCAGAGCGGTTCACTAGTTTAAACAGGTCTCTGTGGGGGCGGGAAAGGGGCTAATGTTTCTGGTAACAAGATTAACTTACGGTTTGCCCAGATCTTCTCTAGAGTCTCTGCATGGGTGTCTGTACGGGTTTAGGTGTGAAAAGCCTGATTTCAAGCTGCCAGCAGACCGCATGGCAGAGGACGGAATAATTCCCTATCTAGAAATGTTCTCCAATTTCTAGCGTTTAAAAAAACCCAACAACACTGTTTCTTCGGATCACAGAGAAGAGATTGTCTTGGTTCCCTGCCCCTGGAGCTTCTGGGAATTGTGGCGACGACCAATAATGTATTCCGGCTTCTGACATTTATCGTCTGCTTTTCATGCCCTGAAAGCACTTCCTATTAAGGTTCACAATCTCCCCCGAACATTTGTGAGGCTCGCTCTGCCTTTAAATCGCTGTTGTGAGTAGAGGCTGTGCTGGAAATGGCCTTCTGCGGCGATGTGTAATTATTTTCTCAGACCTCTGACCTGAGGAGAGATTGCCGGGTGCTTTTAATACAGGTAACCAAAGGGGGAATCAAAATGTTTTGCTGTATCTTATTGGTGGGTCGGTTCAGAGGGAAGTCAGACAGTTCTCTGGAAACACCTCATTATTGGAAGCGGACTGGGAATCGGGAGATCTGGGCTGAGTTCTGAAGACTTTCTGTGGTATCATGGGCAAGTCACTTAGTTGCTCTGTGCCTCAGTTTCCACATTTGCAAAATGGGAACAACCACCCTTCTTTTCTCTCACCCTCTGTCTATTTTGCTTGTACGTTCTTTGGGGTCTTTTACAACGTGTGTGTGTGTGTGTCTACAGCGTCTAGCACAATGGTGCCCCCGTCTTGGCTGGCACTTTTTGGTAGTACTGCAATAAGAGTAATTGAGAAAAAGAACTGAAGACAGTCAAAGGCAGATAAAGGCTTCTGCAAGTAATGACCCGCTTTGCTGGATGTTTAGATCAGCGAAGTGCCCTTGGTACTAAATCTGCCCCTTTTAAATGCTCAGAGCCTAATTTCAGACATTACAATGTCAGCCCTGCATGATGTGGCTCGAATTTCCCATAAATGTATCCACTGGTATAACACATGCTATAAGTCACACTCGGGTCTCAAGTGGGCATAACAGTGAGGTGTTGGTTAATGAAGTTATTGGTAACACTCAGATTTAGTACCAGCGTTGAGGGTTTATAAAAACATTGGCAGAGAAGATTGTACGTGAGGAGTTGGGCCTCCAGGGCTCTGTTCCCAGCTTTGTTATGTGTCGTGTGAGCTTGAGGTAGCCACTTAGCCGCTCTGTGCCTCACTTTCCTTTTCTATAAAATGGGGATAACAACACTGCCAGACAGAGACAACCCGGGCCTGCCGATAGTGGGGGGCCAGAGTGAGAGCAGCCGGCTTCAGCAGTGTTACTGAGCGTGCTTGTTTTCCACCTTCCCCCTATGTCTGCCGACACAGGCTCTGTCCCAGTGTAATCTACGGATGGAAAAGCGCTGTCGAAGAGCTAGGTATTTTTAATTCTTATTTGCAGTGTTCCCTCTAATTTTTTCCACCCATGTGCGGAATGAATTTTGTTATGTGCCCCAAGATGGAGGTGATGTGTGACACATCACCTTCGTATCGGTGCACATAACAAAATTCATGTGCTGGGGGAGGGGGCTCAGGGCTGGGGGGTGGGGGGATGAGGGCTCTGGGATGAGGCTGGGGATGAGGGGTTTGGGGTGCGGGAGGGGGCTCTGGGTGGGGCTAAGGATGAGGGGTTTGGGGTGTGGGAGGGGGCTCAGGGCTGGGGCAGAGGGTTGGGGTGCAGGGGGATGAGGACTCTGGGGTGTGGGAGGGGGCTCAGGGCTGGGGCAGAGGGTTGGGGTGCAGGGGGATGAGGCCTCTGGGGTGGGGCCAAGGATGAGGGGTTTGGGGTGCGGGAGGGGGCTCAGGGCTGGGGCAGAGGGTTGGGGGGTGGGGCCAAGGATGAGGGGTTTGGGGTGCGGGAGGGGGCTCAGGGCTGGGGCAGAGGGTTGGGGTGCAGGGGGATGAGGACTCTGGGGTGGGGCCAAGGATGAGGGGTTTGGGATGCGGGAGGGTGCTCAACGCTGGGGCAGAAGGTTGGGGGATGGGCTCTGGGGTGGGGCCAGGGATGAGGGGTTTGGGGTGCAGGCTGCGGTGGGGAGAGAGGACTCCCCCCAGCCCTCTCTCACCACAGCAGCTCAGGCTGGGCTGGGCCAAGAGAGGGGCTCCTCTCCCCCGGCCGCAGCAGGTCCGTGCTGGGGCCAGGCCGATGGAGGGGCGCCTCTCCCTGCCGCAGCCCTGAGCCCCTGTGCGCGGTTTAAAAGGCAGCTGCACGGCCGCGCAGCTTAGAGGGAACTTAGGTAGGGGGTGACTTAAAAAAATGAAGCAGATAAATTGGAAAAGCCTCTACCAGGGGCACAGTTCTGCTGGTATAAGGGTGCCTTGTGCTGGTATAGCTCCTAATACAGTGGTACGCTGGTAGAAGGCCCCTCTAAGTTCTGTCTATACCGGGAGCGTTTTACTGGTATAGTAATTCCATTCTATTCTACCGGCCAAGCAAAGCGAGTGCAGAGGCAGCCTAGGCCTGTAAAGCCGGGCTTTTCCCCAGGATAGTAAAACCACCTTCCCTGAGTGACGCAAGCGCTCCTGGTGAAAGCCCGCTACGTCCTGTACAATGACATCCTTACCTGGGACTTCTGCCAGCGCGGATGTGTTGCTCGGGCCTCAGAGCTTGACCGACAGAAGGCTGCGGGGGGGGGGGGGGGGGGGGCGTGGCCGTATGCTGCTGTAACGCCCCCCCGTTCCCTACACCGCTCTTGGGTATGGATGAGCCTTGGCACCGAAAGCTCGTTAGGGTGGAGGTGAATGCTTTTCAGGGCTTGGCGCTGTCCACGGATTGGGACCTCTGCGTGCGACAGCCGTTCAAATAATAAAATCACTGCGGTAGCTGTTCCCCTCTCCCACTAGAGTATCTGGAGTCTGTCTCTCTCTCTCTTTTTAAACTCTATTCTTCCCCCTTTTTTCTTGTCCCCACTGAGGTGTGTTTACGCAGTGACACTTGCTCTGATGAGTCCTCTATTCCTCTAAAGCCCATCTCTTCCCTACAGTATTGAACATAATAGAAGGTGACTTGATTTCTCCATCTTCCCTGGCTTTTGCTCATCTCCTGCTAAAACCATGACTGCCTCTGTGGCTATCGCTTTCAGAGCGGGGAGACTGAAGAATGCAGGTCAATACATTTTATGACCTGATCTATCATTGTAAAGCTAACCAGGGGTTGAAATGAAAACCTTCGCTACCCTGTTTCCTATGCACGGGGTTGCTGGGAAACCAAAATGTAGCAATCTCCTTTATATTCAGCATCTAATACTAGTTGTTTTTGGCTGTTACATCTCCTGGGGGAATCTTCAGAGCAGCAGTGCTGGCCTCTGGGGACCTTTTGCAAGGGAGTTTGTATTGTTTTGAGCGGTCATGCAAAAGTATGCCACTATCATCATCCCGAAAGTCAGTTGCACTTACAAAGCCCTTTTCATCTTCACAGCAACATCTGATCAAATACAATCAGCTGTGTTCTTTGGTTTTCCATTGCCTTTGAAACTCTCTCCCCTTTTGAAGGAAAGGCAATGGCAGAAAATTGGGGATATAAAAGATTCACTTAAAGATCCAGAGAGTTACTCCTCTTTCTGCTGACCGTAGAATCCTCACTGGCACAGCCTGGGTCCTGGTTGCCCTGGAGGGGCTTGTCCACAAAAGAAGATAAAAGCCTACTATAGCTGACAGTATAACAATGCCTGCGGATAGATGGGGGTGGTGACTCTTTCTGTAGCGCCTAAGAGCCCTCATCATGGAGCAGGTCCCTGTTGTGCTCTGTGCCATATGAACACAGAACAAAATGACAGTCACTGCTCCAAAGAGCTTACAATCTGAATTTTCTTCAGGGCTTTAACCCAGGATCCCCTGCCTCCGTTGCTTTAGCTAAAGGACTGGGTCCATTTGCTTGAAGACAGCAACAGAGTCTGAAACCACTTTATGTGGACCAGCCACTACAGGGGGACCACCCTGGAATGGAGCGGGGTTGCACCAGCTGACGGAGTTCCTCCTGTAATACAATCAGCAGTGGCTCATGCTTTTAGCTCTGGGGGCTCTGAGGTCCAACGCTGCTGCCAGCTCGAGCTTGGGGTTATTCTGTAAACCCCAGGTTAAATATTCCTCTGGAACTTTTTTCTGCCTTGGGTGATATAACTTCTAGATTATAAGAGCCCTGGTCTGTGATTGATCCCTCGGAGCAGGTACTGCTGGACTACAAATAATGACAGAATGCGGATTACTGAACACATGGCTTCAAAAACGTTTGAGAAGAGTCAGCTGGGCAAATCCAGGCTTATCTACCGGCGTTTACATGTCAGGGTAATTCATGCAGGGGGCTGCCCCCATGAGAACTTTTAAGGAAATAGATCAAGAGTCCTTTCTTACTTGCGTTAATCCCCGATTGGTTTTCGGGACTTAGTATCTTTAATGTATGATCTTTAATGTATTTATCCTCCCAGACCTCCAGTGGGGTTGAGCAGTGCTGTTATCCCCATTGCAGAAGGGGAAGTGAGGCCCAGAGAAATGGTGTGATTTGCCCAAGGTGTCACAGCAAGACTGGGGCAGAGCAGGGAATTGACCCTGTGTGTCGCTCCATATTTGTGGTCCCGAATCAGCAGGCTGACTTTCAGAGGTGCTAAGCACTGGCAGGTCTCCTTCACAGCAGCGACACTTGTCGGTACTTGGCTCCTCTGTCGGTCAGACCTGTTTTTGAGGGGCTTAAGTATGGATTTAGAGAACATTGTTCACCCACAGAGCTCAAACTGTTTCACCAAAGGAAGGTCAGTATCATTATCCTCATTTTACAGATGGGGAAACTGAGGCAGAGTAGTGAGATCCTTCACCCAAGGTCAGTGGCAAAGCTGGAATAGAACTCTGGTCTCCTGACTCCTCACCCAGGGCCATCTCAACTGGAACATTGGCTCATTGTTAGCTGGCCTTTGACTTCAGATGGAAATTGAATAGACAAAGCATCCTTGCTAGCCTGGCCTTTTCATTTCCACCTAGCTTGGTCCTGCTTAGTCACGTTTATCCAGATGGTCTCAATCTGGCACTTCACAAAGGGGAAAGGTTAGGGATATGTGTTATTGTTTTCCTGCCAAGGCAAGCACAAATCAAGCTTGTAAGTCAACAGTGGTGTAAATACAACTCAGGGGAGGCTAAACCTCTTCAAGTGCTGCGTTAAAGAGTCCACTCTCAGAGCTGGGGGCCTTCTCTCGCGACGGCTTCCCCTTCTGACTACGTCTCAATCCTCCGCAATCCACTCCTTCCCACGCTGCTTCTGACTCGTCCAAAGCCCCCCCCTCTGAAACGGTGGGACAGTGATCACAAACGATCCTATGGGTCTTTCCCTTCTTGCCAAGCCCCAATGTTCAATACATCACAAGGCTGGCATACAAATCATGAGAAAGAAATAAATAGTTCTTTGTGTGTTCTGTCACCTGAGTCCTTAGGGTGCCCACATTTGCGTTTCCAGGCTTTCTCTGCAATTGTGAGGGCTAGAAAATTAGTTTTAATAAATAAAATAACCCCGAGTGAGAGTCTCACATAATCACATGACTCCAGCAGCTGGGGCTTTTAGGTGGGAAAAACAACAGATATTGCAAGACAAACATGAGAATGGACAACACTGTTTCAGACCATTACGGGGAGAGGGAAGGTTGGGAGAGGGACGCTTGCGTGACAGGCTGTTTGCTGAATGGCCCTTTCAAATGCTCTCACTCTATGGGCAGCCCTTCCTGTAGGGGACAGAGGATGTTCTTTGCCTCCACGGGCAAAGTCATTGCCACCCACCTGCTGCCCCAAATGCTAAGCGCTCGAAATGGGAATCATTAAGAAAGGGATAGATAATGAGACAGAAAATATCATATTGCCTCTATAGAAATGCATGGTAGGCCCACATCTTGGATACTGCGTGCAGATGTGGTCGCCCCATCTCAAAAAAGAGATATTGGAATTGGAAAAGGTTCAGCAAAAGGGCAACAAAAATTATTAGGGGTATGGAACGGCTGCCATGTGAGGAGAGAGTAATAAGACTGGGATTTTCAGCTTGGAAAAGAGACGACTAAGGGGGGATATGATAGAGGTCTATAAAATCATGACTGGTGTGGAGAAAGTAAATAAAGAAGTGTTATTTACTCCTTCTCATAACACAAAAGCTAAGGGTCACCAAATGAAATTAATAGGTAGCAGGTTTTAAACAAACAAAAGGAAGTATTTTTTCACACAACACACAGTCAACCTGTGGAACTCCTTGCCAGAGGATGTTGTGAAGGCCAAGACTATAACAGGGTTTAAAAAAGAACTAGATCAGTTCATGGAGGACAGGTCCATCAGTGGCTATTAGCCAGGATGGACAAGGATGGTGTCCCTGGCCTCTGTTTGCCAGAAGCTGGGAATGAGCGACAGGGGATGGATCACTTGATGATCTCCTGTTCTGTTCATTCCCTCTGGGGCACCTGGCATTGGCCACTGTTGGAAGACAGGACACTGGGCTAGATGGACCTTTGGTCTGACGCAGTCTGGCCGTTCTTATGAAATGCCGCTGATTGGGCTGGCGACTAATCGCTCGTCTGCTTTCATCATCAGCCCAGTGTGATGGTTTTATTTCCTGTTCCATGCCAGTGCGGACCTGAAAAGGCCTAAATCGGTATCAAAGTTAGGGTGACTGGCCTATAATTCCCCGGCTCCTCTTAGTACCTGTCTTGAAAAGGGGGGACAGTATTTGTCCGTCTCCCGTCTTCTGGGACCAATATTTCCCCTGTAAAGCTAAGACGGAGAAGGGTAATACATGAAGAATACATGAAGCTTTGACAAATCAGTAGTTGTGCTGAGCGTATCGGCGGGGGAAGAAGGGGAGCATATGCTCCTCTCTTTTTAGTAGCAGCCCTAGATTCCAACACGCTGGGTAGGAAAATTATTTGTGGGTTCAACACGATACTGCGCCAGTGTGTGGATGGGGAAGGGGGTGATAGGTGGTTAAGTCTTCTACCACAGCGGGCCCACCTTTTTGTGATAAAATCTGTATTGGCTTTATTTGGGGAATGCGTCTTAGCTTGTTCATCACGATTCAGAAATGAGCAAAACCAGCAGTTACTGGGGATTTGCCTCTAGAGCAGGCCCAACTGATGCTGTGGCTCCGAACCCGCGCCCCGCGTCATTAGGGAGGATTGCGTTCACGCGTGATAAATGAGCGTCATGAGGCAGATGCACTTCAGCCGGCAGCGGTAGGTCGAGGAAGCCCTGGTGGGTTAGATAGGGAAGCAGATGGAACGATAGGTAATTGCAGCATCTCTTAGGAGAACCTACTTTTGTGGCACATGGTCAGTTTTCTCCCTCACCCCCTGTTTTCAGGGGGTCTGAATTTACATTGCTGAATTCCCTCTGGAGCGGAACAGCTGGGCTCTTGGGCTGGAAAGGAATTGAGTTTTCAACCATTTTTTAAGCTAGCGGTGAGCAGCATGCTTCTGTATGCATTAGTATTTGTATTACAGCAGTGTCTAGAGACCCCGACAGCGCCCTAGTGTTCTAGGCACTGTACACACACATTAAAAGCCAGCCCCTGTTCAATCAAAATAAATATTGATAATACATATCCCTTTTATGCTAATGTCAAAACAGTGCTCCAACCTCCTCTGGGCTGGTGGCATTATTCTCATTTTGCACAGGGCTACATGGCTGGTCAGAGAAGTTAAATGATGTGCCCAAGGGCACACAGCATATCCTGTGGCAGAGCCAGGAACCAGCCTAGGATTCCTAATCTTGAGCACAATGCTTCACCTTACTGCATGCTGTTGTCTCCAGCTTTCGCTTTCCCCTTTCCTTTGAATTGGCGTTGGTGCCTCGACTGGTTTGTGTTGGTTTACCACGGGGGCGGGCGGGGGGGGGAGCTGCTGACGGATACATTACTGCACCATAAAGGAAGCTGGAGAGTGGGCCCCTGGGAGGATGGCACTAGGTTCCCGTTCCCTTACGCAGCCTGTGCGATGAGTGGCTGCAGAGCAGAATCTGCTGTACGTGCATGAAGGATGAAGCACAGAGTCAGAGCTCCGGACTAGCAATATATCAATGAGTCAATCAGTTTTGACTGTCTCTTGTTGTGCTGTTTGCCTTTCCCACCCCCTTGTTTTTAACCAACACGTCCGGTGGTGGCTGGGTGGGAAGGGAAGGGACGTGCTGCAAGACAGCCCAGTAAATCTATCCCGCCATGTGCTGCAATGTGGCTCTTTGTCATATGGGGAGCCCATGTGCTCTTGAATGGCCTGGTGCCTTCTGTATACTTCGAGTTGCTCCTTTGTCCGATAGCAATGACGTTATGTTGGCCCAGGTTGCTGGTGTCCCTAGGGGGTGAGTGGACGGTCTCCGAGGAAAAGCACAGAATTTGTACGCGCGTCCTCCCCGAGTGAACTCCTGGCTTTCCATGTCCCAGTTCATGCTTAGCACTCGCACGGCATGCTTCATCCCCCAAACTCTTTCCAAACGTGACCTCCCCGAGAGGTGCTGAAAGTAGGGGGGCTGCCACACCCCCTGGCTTGAAGTGGTTTCCATCATATACAGCATTTACCGTTTGGTTCTGGCTTTCAGCACCCCCACTCATATAAATTGTGCCATCGCCCCTGATCACACCCCCTGCTAGCCAAGTGACCGTTATCCCCTTGGCACGGGGAGGGATGCTGAGGGAGAGGTGTTCAGGGATTTACCCAGACTGCCTTTGTGACCTTGGCTCACCCCTTTCTTTGCTAAACCAGGCCACTACTTCATAGAAGCGTATCCCTTCAATGAGCACTGTTAGAATCTCTGAACTTTCTCCTTCTCCTTCGCTATCACCATCTGTGCCCTTTATTTTGGATCCCAGAACTGTTTGGCTACAGGCATCTCCTGCCTATTGAACGGCATGTCCATTGGTTAAGGCACCAGCGTGGGACTCCAGAGACCGGGGTTCAAATCTCTGCTCTGCTACAGACTGTGTGTGTGACCTTGGTCAAGTCACTAAGCCTCTCTCTGCTTCAAATCCCCCCCCCGCCCCCGTACAATGGGGAGAATAGCACTTCTTGCCTCACAGGGATGTTGTGAGGTTAAATACATTAAAGATTTTGAGGCACTCTGATGTGATAGTGATAAGGGGCAGAGAGAGAATGACACAGGCATGCATCATTTTGAAGAGAGAGAAAATGCCTAGCCTCCCAAAGTGTAAAGAATCCATGGAAGTTAGGAACCTCAATACATTTGAGGGTCTAGGCCTAAATTGCTTGCAAATGACAGTGAGATCTACTTCGTCCACCTGTCTGGATAGATATTCATTCTGAGTTAACCAGCTCTGATCCTATTGGATTTGAGATTATTTTTGTCTTCGTGCTGAGCACATGGTTGGCACTATAAACCCAGAGAAATGTCCTTGCTCCAAAGAGACCACACTCTCCAAAATGCTTGTTGGATTAAGGAAAGTGCTACTTAGTTTGTCCGTCCTCTGGGGCTGGGGCCATCTTTTTTTGGTCTGTAGTTGTCGTGTGCCATACATAATGGGGTATGGGTCCATGGCTGGGACTCCTTGGCACTACTGCACTACAACTAACAATTATGATAAATCTATAGACTCTAATCTTCTCCGTTATATGCTACATCACCTCTGCGTCTTATAAGCCTGGCCCTCAGGAACCTCCCAATTCCTAGCTGACCTGCATTTCTCTTCCTGCTTTCAAACCTTTCCCGCAACCCCCTACCCCGCCCCCCCCAAAAAAAAAAAAAAAATTGTTCACGTACCCCTACCCCAGTGCAGGCAAAATGTATCTTTCCTGGTGGAACCCGGCTCCTCCAGGCAGAAGGTCAATTTAATCAGTTGTAAAATTCATCTAACATTCCGCCAAGAACAAGACCCACACCAAAGCTGAGTTTAATTTTTTGCTTGACCCAGGAGCGATCTTTTTCCCTCCAAAGCCGAGGTGCTGACCTTGAGCTGTATTAATGGCTGCCCCTCTCCTGCCATAGTTGACAGATTATTCCTCACTCACAGAGGGGAGGACCGGAGCATGTTGTGTTCTCTGTGTAGCTTATTTGCTGGAAAGTTTTGCAGCGCTGGAAAGAAACGTCTGCTATAGAAGCCACAATGCCTCCACGCTCTCTATACAGGCTTCCCATAGCCTGTTTGTTGATGGTATTGTGGTAGCATTTAGGAGCCCCAGTCATGGACCACAAGACCCCCTTGTGCTAGGCGCTGTACAAATTCATAACAAAGAGACAGTCCTTGCCCCATTCCGGGAAAGGGAGGAGGCTTGGCTGACCTGGAGTTCCAGGAATACATGGGCACCTATGGGATTGTGTATGGCTTACAGATATGGTGAGAAACGGAGGGGACAGGATCACACAAGTAGCAAGAGCCGAGTTTTGAGGACTCCGAAAGCAAAGAGGAGTGTGAGCTGGCTGCCAGGATGCTGAGCAGAACAGCACCTTTTCCTTGGGTCTAAAAATCCAAGCTTTCGATCCCTGGTGACATCGGGTTTTCCTGACCTGAAATCCTCCTCCTCTTTTATGACTGGCATTTAAGCGAGCTAACATATGTTCCAGCAGATGTGAAGGCCTATCATTAAACCATTTCATCCTTTTCCACCGCTGAGCAAATAATGGCAGATAAGTGGTTTTATGACTCTTTGACTACGTGGAAGGTGATTGCACATCCTAGGAGTGAAGTGAGATCTACTTAGGAGGAAATTATGGATTGCTGCCTGGCTTTTAAGGGGAGGAATTGTGCACATGGGGATAAAAGCATAAGTATGTGTAAAGTAGTAGAAATAGACAAATAAAAGGAGACCAGGGTATAATATTAACGGCACTGAGGGGAGGCAGTCTTGCCCATTTAACTCTCCCACAAGGCTGTTTACACTGAGAGAGGATGGTGCTGTGGTTAATGCATTAGACTGGGACTCGGGAGATCTGGGTTGAATTCTGTGGCAGACTCCCTGCATGGGCTCGAGCCAATCACTGAACCATGTGGAGCCTCAGTTTCTCTTCTCTAAAACCGGAGATGCTACTTTCTTCCACTATTCATCATCTCGGCTTAGACTGGAAGGTCTTTGGGGCAGGGACTGTCAGCTACTCGGTGTTTCTACAGCACCTAGCCCAATGGGGCCCTGGTCTCGGTGCCAGTAATAAGAATACACCAAAACTTTCCGTGAACAAGTTTTCCATGCCAAATGTTTACCTTTGTCAGTATATAGTAATACTTAGACTCATAGACATTAAGGTCAGAAGGGACCATTATGATCATCTGGTCTGACCTTAGCTCTCATATAGGGCTTTTCATGCACAGACCTCAAAGGAGGGACCCCTCTGCAGAGGGGGAAACTGAGGCACAAGGAGGGACTTTCCCAAGCTCACCCAGCAGGCCAATGGGAATAGAACCCAGGTCTCCTTAGTCCCAGTCTAGTGCTCTATCCACTAGGCCTCGCTGCCTCCCTTGCATGTATAAACATAAAATCGTATGTATGAATGTAGCCATGAACAAATGTTACCCTGCTTTATCACTTTATTTCAAACTCCCTGCATTTAGAACGAAATCTTCTCCCAAGTCTGTTTCTAGCAGATCTCAGGGGAAAGAATTTCAAAGCAGCATGTGTGGGTGTGTGCTGTGGAGCATCTGGGTTTTTGTTTTTGTTTTCTGAATCTGTGGGAGCTGCACAGTGAAAACCCTGCATGCCTCCCTTGAAAATAGACTTGCTTCTGTCGATTCAACCCGCCTGCAAAGAGATCCGGTGTCGGGAAGCATTTGTCTGAGCGGTTGCCACGAAATGTCACTACCTTGCACCCTCACCGTAAGCCATTTGCAATCAGCCTGATCTTGGGCTTTTCTCTCTGCCTAAAAAGAACACGGCTTCTACTCTGAAATCTCTCTGTCTAATTCGCTTGAAAGGTCACTGGAAACCTCTCTGAGGACGCTTGTCTCATTATAGCACTGGGAGAGTCTGTGGGTTTGAAAAACAGCAGAATGCACCCAGTGGAGAGAGACAGGGGATAGAATGATCTTATTTAATGGACTGAAGTAGCTATGCACAGGAAGGCAAGTGCATGTGTCATTGCAAAGGCTTTGTGCTGTACATTGAAACTTGCACTAAGGTCTTTACCTGCCGATGGTCCCACTGGACACTTTAAAGTGTGTTTCTTCTCTTCAGCGAGGATTAGTACAAACAGAATCATGAGTCCCGTGTTTGTCTCTCAGTGGCTTTCCTACAGAATGTGATTATTTAAAAATAAATAACGTCTCTTCTAACTTAGCAGCCCTGCAAACTCAACCTGGGATCTGAGAGTCAAGCTGGGTCCTTTCCTTCTCGTTCCTCGTCTGATATAATAAAAGCTCCAGAGGCCAAACACTGCTCTCAGTTGCACCTCTGCAACCTCGTTGCCTGCAGACGGCGCTTTCGGGGGTTTGCACAGGTGTCGGTGCCCGGAGCATAGCGCCCGCAAGAGGGAGTGGAATCCAGCTCACTCGCTGAGCTGCGTTGGCTGTGTTTCGCTCCTGCAGCAGCTAACCTTTGTTCCTGTCACTCACGTGAGCAGATGTGACTCTGAATCTGAGGCGAAGGGCTGGTCCGTACCGCAGCCGGAGGTGTGACCAGAGCACGGGCAGACGCACCCACGCTGGATTTGATCCAGCTCGTTCCAGTAACAATGAAGCTGGGGCAGCCCTGCCCGGGACCCTGGGTATGGACTCAAGCGAGCAGCGAGCCCGTGCTGCTGTGGCCTTGGAGCTAGCTGGATCGAAGCTGGCTCGGGCATGGCACGGTCACGCTTCTGAGTACAGTGGAGACACGGCCCCTCGGCGAGTTGTCAAGCGGTGGCCAAGCAGGGAGCTTAACCTGGGTTCCCAGCTCCACGGCTAGTCCTAACCACTGGGCCATCCTCCTTCTGTATTCTGCTCAGGAGCAGTCTCACCCTGTCAGCACAAGAGATCAGTGTGGCCTTTGTGTCCCGGTCATTGCTAACGGTTGCAATGGCTGCGGTCTTCTGACTGCCAGCAGGCCAAGGAAGCAGCCACCATTGTATCTAATACAAATACGCTGCTAACCGTTGTCGTCTTCTAGCATGTCGGTGTAGTAAGAAGCCGCTCGTTGGCCTACGTTCCTGTCATTCAGGGCTGGAGATAGCGTTTAGCTCCGTGGTGCAGCGATGCCACCGAGGAACTATGTTCTATAGTCTGAGCTGGTTACATCCACAACACCTCTGCAGGACTGCACCTGGCTTTTTAGTCTGTCCTGTCTCCTACCCCGCAGCTTGCAGCTGATTTGCAGCTGGGGTGATGCCTTTAAGGGCATTTCAGTTGTACTGGGGCATAGGAATGAATCCTGGAGTAATGTCTGGAGGAACGAAAGCACAAACAATTCAAGTAATTGTAAAGGTCTGAATTTGGAGGGGAATAAAAGGGAAAATTATCTGCCTTGGACTCTCCTTGCACAGAGCTGATGGAACCGACATGTAAAAATCTCCCTATCAATTTGACAAGTTTCAGAGTAGAAGCCGTGTTAGTCTGTATCCGCAAAAAAAACAGGAATACTTGTGTGGCACCTTAGAGACTAACAAATTTATTAGAGCATAAGCTTTCGTGGGCTACAGCCCACTTCATCGGATGCTATCAATGTGCTTTGTCTTTTCTTCCAGGTAAAACAGATAATGGAAGAAGCCGTCACCAGGAAATTTGTGCATGAAGACAGCAGTCACATCATCGCCTTATGTGGTAAGTGATACATTTGCAAACGGCTTCAGCTAACCGGTTGCCTTTCTTCTTAATTTCCTTATAAAATCATCCCCGGTGGATGTAAGTGCATTGCGAAAGCCAAGATGTGAATGTTACAAAAGTTAGAAAATTCAGAATTCAGCCCCTTCCTCCCCCAAATTGGCCTGCTAAACCCAGGGTTGTGAGGTCAATCCTTGAGGGGGCCATTTGGGGCAAAAATTGGGGATTGGGCCTGCTTTCAGCAGGGGGTTGGACTAGATGACCTCCTGAGGTCCCTTCCAGCCCTGATACTCTATGATTCTGTGAAACGACCTCACGTTTAGCTCCTTGTATGGTCTCATGACAATGATCACATACCCCAGTGTCTGAGAGGTGGCGTGGTCCAGTGCATGGGGCTCTGGGGTAAGACTGAGAAAATCTGCATTCTAGTCCCATCTTGGCCGCTGACTCACCACAAGTCACTTCTCTCTCCTTTGTCTGAGTTGTCTGTTCAGATTGTAAACTCTGTGTGGTAGAGGTGATCTCTTCACTATATGTTTGTAGCGTGCCTAGCACAGTGGGCCCCCCAGTAATCCGAGCATTCCTGGGGGCGACAGTGTGGGTTAGTGGGCTGAGCAGAAGTCTGGGAACAGGAAATAATTCTTGGACAAGTCATTTAACCTGTCTGTGCAGGTTTCTCCATCTTTAAAATCGGGATCGCCACCTACCCTTTTTATGACGGCTGTGAAGACGGCCTGCGTGTTTGAGAGTACAAAATGCTAGATGTGGGCTACATATTGTTTGGAAGCAGCCTGGTTGTCTTCGAAGTAGGCTGTGAAGAGAATTTAGTAGGTCCCTTGAAAAAATGACCCTCTGTGTCTGAGAGATTGGGATAGCTAGGACTAATACTTAGGATTTTTACAGCTTTGTTCTGGGTGATATTTTTGCACCTGTGAGATTTTCAAAGCCACATGGGAGACTTGGCGGTCCATTTTCCATCCCTTTCCAGGGTGTTCAAATCTCCTG
Source organism: Chelonia mydas (assembly GCF_015237465.2). Lineage (NCBI taxonomy): Eukaryota > Metazoa > Chordata > Testudines > Cheloniidae > Chelonia > Chelonia mydas. Next base: position 9,902,775 of record NC_051257.2, read on the forward strand.
GGCAGCTCTGAAAATTTCACTCTTGGCCTTTTGTATATTTAATACAGTTGTCTGCATCTACAGGTTACACACGATATTATGCATCAAGCCACATGCTTCAGGTCACAGAGCTCTCTAATTGGAAGGGTGCATTGATTTCTCCATCTAAAGTTCCTTCTTCAGAAGACTCATTCCTTTCTGCATTGCTAACATCGATTTTCCCTGCAAAACGTAATGAATAGGTAGCCTGGGCTAGGTGAAAACACTTTAATCACCACCTTTGACTTCTCTTTGCCATCTTGCACCGTCCCTCATGAACACAGCACACATGTACGTAATTAAAAATGGACCCATGAAACCTAATCAAGGCTCCCATGGAGTAATTCTGATACCTTCTCATTTAGAGTTCCTCTGGGTCAAATTAAGCCTTGTCGTAACACTGTTGACTCTAGCTGCATTATATCCAACCTGGATTTGGCAGTTTGAAGGGACTTTAATTTATTACAAGAGGTGCAGGAAGGAGAGAGGTTTGCATTCAGAATTGTGCATGGTGAGAGCGTCAACCTCCCTTTCCTGCGTTACAGACCCAAACACAGCGGCGTTGAGCGAGTTCCCGAAAACCAGAAAGAGATACTGACCATAGCTACAATTATCCGAGCTGAGTAAAGTGCTAGTCGACAAAGCGGTGTCAATATTGGCAAGCAAGTTTAGATATTTCAAATTCTTTGGTGCACTTGTGAGTCTCAAAGTTCAGCTTGAAGGGGGGATCACCCTCTGGGATCCTCCCACTACAGCAAAGGGTCCGCTTCAGCCACCTCTATTCCCATTAAGAAGTACCTTCATCCATGAGTAGTCCCGTTGGCTTCACTGGCAGTGTGTGAAGAATAAGGTGCTTTTCGGTACAAGTAAGGATGGCAGAGGTTGGCCCAAAATGCCTTTCCAAAGGGTGTGGTCTTTCAAGAATAGAAATAGTAAAAATCAGGTAGGGTTTTTGATGCCTACGCCATCCATTTGGCTACAGAATGTTTCAAATCTTCATCGGCTCATTTTACTTTCCATGGCAGTGTGAGCCAAGTGCAATGATGTATCTGTGCAGCTGGTCATGATCTAAGGTAGACACTTAGACAGATGCTTAGTCCCATTGGCGTTCCTTGCTCAAGAACATAAGAACGGCCATACTGGGTCATGGTCCATCTAGCTCAGTGTCCTGTCCTCTGACGATGGCCAATGCCAGATAATTCAGAGGGAATGACCAGAACAGGGCAATTATCGAGTGATCCATCCCTTGTCATCCAGTCCCAGCTTCTGTCAGTTAGTGGTTTAGGGACACCCAGAGTGTGTGCTTGCGTCCTTGACCATCTTGGTTAATAGCTATTGATAGACTGTCCTCCATGAACTTGTCCTCTATTCTTGAGACTTAACGGCAACAGTTTACAATAAGAAAATAGTTTAACATAATCAGGAAAACTCCTCAGCATGATGACCATCTCACTCCTATGGGTGTGGATGGCTGTCTTGCCCCTGAGTATGGGGGGGGGGAAGCTGAGCTGTAGTTAACCCCCTGTGTACCAAGGGCCAGGAAAAACTCCTGCCCCCTCAGCAGAGATGTCAAAGTTTGAATGAGTACTGAGATAAAACTCCCCTCTCGCCCCTGGAGAGTGGTTGCTTCGGGTTTGGGTTGAGGTCCATGTCTGTGGCGGTGGGGTGAAACTTATGCTGCCTGCACTGGTGGATAAATAGAACTGCATGGCCAGTTTCTCAAAAGAGCTCAGCTCCCATTAAGACAATGAGCTGTGGGGTGATAAACTCTGGTCCCTTCATTTAGGTGGCTAAAATGGGTACTGTTGGGTTCCGGGCTCTTTTGACTATCCAGCCCACACTTGCCAGGATTGTAAAAATCTGTCACTATTCACCAGTATTGGATACACCCTCTGCCCCAGACCCCCACTCCCCTACACCGATCACATATTGCTGGGAATTAAAACTTGTTTTAATTGCAAAGGAATGTCTGCCCATAAATCCTTGCCTCCCCTCTACTGATACTTTAAATACTCTTTGACGTGCGATCAGATTTAGCTGTGGGAGATACTTGCTAGCCTGTGGAGAATATCCATCTAAATTCCTCTCTCGGATTTCACGGCACACAGGTCCTGTGGCTAAAAATATCTAATGAAGTAAATGATAGTGGCTCAGAGGTTCAAATAGTGAAAGCTGAAGCTGGCTTTAAAAGCGCGTGGGGTTGTTTGAAGAAATAACTACTGATGGCAGGTCTTGAATGCAGAGTGCTAAGGATCACAATTTCTTTTCACTTGCAAGCTTTGGGTCTGGAAAGCAAGATTCTCATTCCCGCTTTCACTTTTGTGCCTGCCCGTTAACATATGAGAGGGTGATTCTGCTCTGCAAACATGGCTTCCTGGGGTGTCTATGGTTATTGTGTGCCAAGGATAAATTTGCTCAAGTTTCAGGTAACATATATACATTTCCAGACCTGCAGACCTCAAGGCACCTAAAGGGAGTAGAGTGCCCAATTTCAATTCGATTTCAGTGGAAACTGGACAACAAAATTCCATAAGATGACTAAAAATCCCAGCCATAGAATCTGCAGGTCAAATTCTGCCCTAAATCCACTTTGAGGAATTGTGAGGATATATCATTTGAGATAAGTAAACAAAATGGCTTCAGTCTCATATTGGATTTATGTAAATAGAGGTGGGGAAGGGCCTTTGCAGCTCTGTGTATATGGCCCCTCAAATGCCCCTCGCATATAGTGACTTCATTCATTTCAGTCACAGAGGGCCTATGTTTCGCACAAATTGAGGGTCCTCTTGCTTTTCTTGTTGAAAGTGATATCCACTGGAAATTCTCTGCAATGGCAATTTCATGATTAAATGATGAAAACTACAGGAAGGAATCCCACAATGTCCTGCATAAATAATAGTTATGTCCCTCTAATTTGGGGTCTTTATCACACATTGTGTCCCCCATTTAGGATGTGGAAATATGAGTGAGTGAGAGACAGTGTGTGTGTTGCATATATTATTCCCCATAGTAACAAGACGTTTGTACTATATGGATAGGAAGAATAGCCCAGTTGTTAGGGAACTAGCCTGGGACTTTGAAAATCCAGGTTCAAATCCCTGTTCTGCCACATGCTTCATAAGAATGGCCCTACTGGGTCAGACCAAAGGTCCATCTAGCCCAGTATCCTGTCTTCCGACAGCGGCCAGTGCCAGGTGCCCCAGAGGGAATGAACAGAACAGGTGATCATCAAGTGATCCATCCCCTGTCGCTCATTCCCAGCTTCTGGCGAACAGAGGCTAGGGACACCATTCCTGCCCATCCTGGCTATTAGCCATTGATGGACCTATCCTCCATGAATTTATCTAGTTCTTTTTGAATGCTGTTACGGTCTTGGCCTTCACAACCTCCTCTGGCCAGGAGTTCCACAGGTTGACTGTGCGTTGTGTGAAGAAATATTTCCTTTTGTTTGTTTTTAAGCCTGCTGCCTATTAAGTAAACCTGCTGCCTATTCCTGTTTGACCTTGGTCAAGTCACTTATTCTCTCAGGGGATAATAGCACTGCCCTACCTCTCAGGGGTGTTATGAGGATAAATACATTAAAGATTTTGAGTTGCTCGGATACTATAGTAATGGCGGCCAGATAAGTGGTATAAGTCCTTATACCAGCCTCAGTATCTGAGCACCTTCCAGTAATGCATTAAGCCGTGTGACTAACTTCTGTAAGGATACATTGATGCTGGGACCCACATTCTTGTCTGTTTCCTGTATGGTTATTGAAGATCCGTATGGTATGTATATGATACAAAGTCGTCATTAGCTACATTTAATCCCCTGGGTGAGGGTTTAGTTGACATTTTGATCCCTGCTGTCGGGAACTGAGATGATTAAATCTGGTCAGTGCACGCTGTTCAAAAGTTGTGGTTGGAGTGAGCTGTCTTTTTAAAATCAGCCGGATCCTCTCGCTCACCTTCTCAGTGGGATGATCGCTTTGCGGTGTCTGCGATGGTGGGCTATTGCCATAACTTGGTGCTGATGCTTGTTACTCATCTCCTGTTTGAGGCTTGAAGCTTGTGGTGACTGAGTCGAGCTGTCTGGCCCCGAGGAAGATGCTTATGTCAAAAAGCTGGCCAGCTCGTCACCTGTGGAAGTGTGTTTATTAAGGACTAAATTGTCTTGTTAGGCCTGGGCCTGAATAAGACCCAGCTGGCTAGGTATGCGGCGCTGTGGGTGATGGGGAGGAGAACAGGGCACAGAAACACTCTCTTCAGAAATTCCTCTCCAGGCTCCCCTTCTTGTGCTGGGGGATGGGAGAGAGTCGTTTGCTATGTCCCTTTTACCGCTTCCCATAAGCCTCCTGGTAACTCTATGGTTCCACCTCCTCCCCAGCCACTCAGTGCATCCATGGCTACTCCTATTCCCCACCACTCATGCCTTCCCTGCCCTGAGGGGCAGCTCCTCAGCTCCCCAAAGCACTAGGAATTGCCATGTGATAACCTCAATGTTGCTAGTGAGATGGCAACGAATCCTTCCCCTGTCTTCCCCTCCACCCACCCACTGCTTCCCTGCATTTGGCCAAGTTAGTAGGACCAACTATGGGGACTAACTACGTATTTACGTAGTAGGACTAACTACGTATTTTATAGACCTCTTTCTCCTCGTTGTTTGTGGTTGATGCACAATAGCACCGTCTTTTGGAGTGGGTGGCTTTGCAGCTGTTGCTCTTCAAGGCTCTGCTTAGTGGGTGCCCGCATTTAAAAAAAATTTTGTCTTAATTTTTTAAGTGGAGGCGCCATTAGACACTGTTTTAGTTTCTCCTCCGTAAGACAGGATGAAAAATAATACTTCCCTTTTCCCCCTTGCCTTTCTTGTCAGCAGAGATCCTGATCCTCCACAGAACACCACATTGGCAGACCTCTGCTGACTTCAGGGGAGAGTCTGCATTGTTTCACGTCATAGCATCAGGGCCTTCGATTTTAAGTTTTCTGGGGCAGGGACTTTTTCTGATTATGTACACGTACAGCATCTCGCAAGCAGCAGTACTGCCAAGCCTAAGCATTAAAAAAACAAACAAACAGGAGCCAGGTTAAAAAAAACAGGAGCTAGGCCTGGAAAATCATGAGATTTAGAAAAAGTAAATTTGGGGTTGTTTTTATTGGCTTTGGGGTTTATCTGGATCACGTTTATTTGCTTTTCTCCGCAGCCAGGAGGACTAGAAATTTGCTTAATTTTTTTAGAAATGATGACCCAGTTTCTCACTGACTCCAGAAGCTGGAGTTTGAAGGTTCGCACCAAATATCGTGAGGCGCATGAAGAAATTGTGCAGTATGGCTCTGATCTGGGCTGGAACGTGAAATGTTGTGTGCAGTCACCTCGCAACATAGTGTGTGTGGGGGGGGGGGTATGGTGAGGGCTAAAGTCACGTGATACAGGTATAAAATATACAAGCCGTCTCTCATTTTCCATACCGACTGCACCGTATGCTACGCAGTTTGCAGTCCTGCATTGCAAAGGAATATTAGCCAGTGTAATGTCTGTGTAAAAGGGAGAAAAGGCAGCTGTTCGTACTGGATAAAGCCTTCATCTGAAATTAAGCAACGCTGTCAAAAATTCCTGTTGCCATCCCCAGATGGGCTCTTGTTCTCAATGTGTGATATTGTGTCAGGACTAAGGAGTGAGTAACTCTTCATTAGCCAGCTTGCTGTTGCTAGGCAATCTTGATTAGCCTAAGAAAGTATTCTGACTTGAAGCTGCTGCTTTGAATGTCAGAAGAGACAATAATTAACTCAGTACAAGGAGTAGGTGAAGTTGGATGTTTTGATACCACCTTAGCTAATTGAATAGAGAAACCACAGTGTTTCCAGCAGACTTGGCTAAACAGTGCCTGGCTGGGCCTTGCTTTGGGTTTTCCAGCTCTCTCTCTCCAGGAGATTTATTCTCCCTCTATTTAAAACTCAGTATGTGAGTCACTTGCCGCGAGTCTTCTTTTTATAAATATAGAATACTTGTGAATCATTTTACGCTCCTGCAAAGCTGGGCTTAGCAAGAGCCTCTCTAAATGCACTGTGATTGCTTTTTGGTCCCTGTTATGCACTGTGCTAATTGCAAGACTACTAGTCGCCCTAGATCTTGAATGGCTACAAGAGTCTGTGTGACTTGGCAAACCCATGCTCCTTTCCCCTACATGTATCACCATAAGCCCTGCTCACTCTGCATGTGGTAGGCGGGACAGGTGAAACCGAGGTACTTTTGAGAACCCAAAGGAGAAATGCAAAGGACTCGGAACAGTCAGTGACTACGGAGTCTGATGCAGATAGATCCACCCACCACGATGCATATAGTGTTTAGGGGGGAGTTCGCCCAGCCTCGCTGGTCCTGCTGAATGGATGGAGGACAGTGCTGGAGCGGATGCCCCTGAGAGTTGGGCTCTGTGCCATCTCTGCACAGTCCAACGTGTGGAGGGAAGTTTAGGGCCCCGGCCACTGGAACGTGAACCACTGTGTAGGGATGAACAGGAGTCAGGGTCTGCAATAAACACTGCACGGGGCTGCGGAACTGTCACTCCCTGTCCACGGGCTTGGGGGTTGACTCTGTCCCCGCCCACCCTCTGCACAGTTCCCCAGACAAATGCCGAGTAAAGGCTCGAGGGAGATGAATTAAGGCACCCCTGGTGTGTTGTAGATCCCAGATCCGTAAGGGCTGCTGGTGCAGCTGTTCTCTGGGCGTGAGGCCAGACTGGCTGCCCCTATGTGGAGCCTCCAGTTCTCTCCTGTCCCCTTGTGGAGAGGGAATACTAGGGCCACAGAGCCTACATGAGTCTGAAGTAGCAGCTCTACTCCCATTCTGTATCCTTTGGAAGGATCCATCCTCCCATTACCCCATAGAATTCCCCAGCGCCCTGTTGAATTACTGACGTGGGGTGCGGGGGAGATGGATTGGCCCAAAGGTCAGAGATTTTAGCCAAAGAATAGAAAACCCCTGCATACATTTTAAAATGTTCATGGTGCTGTCTAGCTACATGGTACGGCCATGTCTATAGGAATCGTAAAAAGATGGATGACATGGTCCAGATCCTCACCTGATGTAAATTGGAGTAGCTCCATAGACCTCATTAGAGCGATACGCTTTTACCCTAGCTAAAGATCTAGCCCCTTGTCTTCAAATACGCTCACAAAAAATGCTAGAATTAGTTTCACCAGGAGTTGTGCTAATCCAGATCTCAATAAAAAACCTGCCTTCAAATAATTTTTCCCTGTGTATATCTCATTCAGAGAATTCCTGAATTAGCTGCTTGTATTGTATTGTATTGTAAGCACGTTGGGGCAGAGACTTACCTTTTGTTCTGTATTTGTACAGTGCCGAGCACAATGGGCCCCAGTCTCCAATTGGGGCCACTACGTTTTTCTGTACTACCGATAATAATTTCTTTAGTCCTATTGGAGTGAAGTTGTAGGGCGGGCATTTATGGCTTTTCTTCTGCTGGACCTTGACATGAGACCAAATGGCTAACTTCCCACGTGCTCAGGTGGAATATTCACCTGCTTCAGAGGTTCAAAACGGTTAGGGCCGCTACATTCCCAGCTTCATCAAACACAATGCAACAGAGCCTGAGAACAGGAGCCCTCTGTCCTTGCTCCTTGCATTGGGTGATTCGGGTCCTGGAGCAAGGAACGAGCGCCCAGAGTTTTGCTGGGTTTCCTGGATCCTGCCTGTGTCATCACTGAACCCAGAGGATGAACCATCCCTGGTTTCCCAGGCTGTGATGACACCCCCACTGGAGGAGCTCAGGAGGAGAGAGCACTGAAACGACTGACCCTCTGGTAGCACACACTTCCCCTTGACAACGCTTTCTGCATTGGGCCATAGAGTCAAAGGCACCTTATTGCTCATCCTTGCTTTTGTGCCCCCATCCCCTGTCCACGTTCTCCTGTGTAAAAAGAAAAGGAGGACTTGTGGCACCTTAGAGACTAACCAATTTATTTGAGCATAAGCTTTCGTGAGCTACAGCTCACTTCATCGGATGCATACTGTGGAAAGTGTCGATCTTTTTATATACACACACAGCATGAAAAAATACCTCCTCCCACCCCACTCTCCTGCTGGTAATAGCTTATCTAAAGTGATCACTCTCCTTACAATGTGTATGATAATCAGGTTGGGCCATTTCCAGCACAAATCCAGGTTCTCCTGCGTGTTACTAAAGGAAATACCATGGTTCAGGACCAGGTTCAGCTCCCCTCGGCCAACATTTCAACCCAGTGATTGAGTTGCCTTCCCCTCGGTGCTGTTCAGAACAGAGCTATCCCGTGGTGCCACTTGGGGGTGGCTGATTGGTGGTTTTCTCTGTGATCTGACTATCAGGAAAACCCAGCACTGACACAGGCACTGTTGTGGAAAAAGCTGGACAGAGATGTAGGTGTTCTCAAACCTATTTATAGCTCAGTGATGTCCCTTTTCTTTAAGCACATCGGATTTTTAGACCTCCATTTACATGACTCAAAGCTTTACTCTCCAAGAGCAACGCACTTTGTACCGACACTGTGACATGGCCTAATGAGGAACACAGCGGACAGGGTTTCTTAAAGGGACATAAAAGCCAGGCCAGCTAACCACAAAGTCCTTCTGAGCTGCATTCATGGGAAAGAAATGAATGATGCCAGCACTGGAGGTTTTGTTTGCTTTTATTCCACCCACAGCTCTTTAAGTGGCAGGAGCTATTGCAGTATGTCATGGAGGGGGAATGAGTCAGGCTGGAAAGTTTGAGTAGCATTTTTGCAACTGAATTAAAACATCCCTAGATTGAAAGCTCTCTGGGGCAGGAGCTGTTCTATGTTTGTACAGTGCCCAGCGTGGTGGGGCTTTAAATCTAGTTCTCTGGTTGGTCCTGTAATACAAATCCTATTAGGCAGAGAGATTTTCTTGAGTGTTGTAGGTTTAAGCGTGTGGGGTTTTTTGGTAGTGTAGGTCCAAACCAGACTTCTGGAGTTGCTCTCTCTGTGTTGGAAAATCTTACCTCCAGCCCTGCTTCATTTACACAATTGCAAAAATTATTATTACTTTTTTATGTAGTAATTTTTGAAAGAAAGGAAGAGGGTGCTATACACTCACTAGCAACAAATTCAAGTCTGTCCGGATCAACGTTAGTAGCGTGGAGACCTTCAGAATGATCAGCCTGGATTTAAATACTCTATAAATACCCCCTTTATATATTCCGTTTGTGGGTAGCACATACCTTTATTCTTAGCTAATATATTCACTTGGTAGAGCAGAGGCTTCCATTCCGCTGTATGCCTTGTAGAGATTTTATTTAGTTGTCTTCTTCCTTCATCTGTTTGCTTTTAAAGCATCGCACTGAGCAGATAAGATCTGGCTCAGTTAGCATGGAGACATGCATTTCTTTAAGCTTGGTTTGTTTCTTCTTGTGTGTGGTGTTCGTGCTTGCTTCCTTCTGCAGCCAATGTGCTTTAACGTTGTGAGCTTGACTGGCGAAAACTGACCGTGTCTCTGTCGTGATTTCTGAACCCAGTTCAACGTATTTGGAATCTGAAGGCTCAGTCTCTGTGCTGGCAGCGTCTGAGTTGCAGAACAAGCTGAATCAACGGTTTATTACTGGGCTAACCACCGTCATGTTTGATGCTGTTGCAGCCACTCTGTATATATAGAAAAAAGGGCTTGGATTTGCTTAATAACCAAGCTGGTGCCTTTAAATGGTAATTACACATTGATTTATGGTATATACTGGGATTTATAGCCATAAACCGTGAGGATCTTACTCAGGCAGAAATCCCACTGGCTTCCACAAGTCGGTCTGAGTAAAAGAGAGAAATGTTCCTTGGGATTTGGGCCGTAGAACAGGTTGTCACTGTGACTAGCTGAGCAGAATCACCACTGACACACGTGAGCTATGTTAGGATAAAACTCCTTGCTAGAGCAAAGTTAATGTGTTGGAGGAACGTCCCTCTGATTAGGAGCAGTTAGCAGTATCTGGGATGAAATTTGCTCTAAAACAGTTTCAATAAAACTACCTTAGGACCTCCTCTCGTTGCCTTTATTTGCCCTTTGCGCTGAGTAAGGGTTGTGTGCCTATTCAAACTCCCTGGAGTGCAACTGCAGAAGGCATTTGTGTGACTCCCTTATGACTCAAATTCACTATGTTCCCTCCCCGCCCCCTAGCTCTAACCCACATGAGTTCTCGGGGCTTGTTTTCCGCCCCATCCTGCTTTTCAACCTCCGAGCTTCTTCCTTGCAAAGCCCCACGATGCCCTGGTGCTTGGAAGGGACCCAGGGTAGAGAGGTTGACCAAGTGGGGAACAAGTTCACAAACTGTGGAGAAAAGCCAAAAGCAGCTTGCACTGATGGTGCTTAGCGGTGGATCCTGCAAGGTGCTAAAGAGCTCCTGACAGCGGCAGCATCAAGCGCGGTGTGCAGTGCGCTCAGCAGCTGGAAGGACCAGCCTTTGAGGCTGCAGCCCTGAAATCTCCTAGATCTTGGTAGCATGAGTGTGGAAATTCCCCGTGGATGCACCATTTCTAAACGGCTTCTCCAGTGTCTCACACTTATAAGATAAAAGGCGCCGTCGGGCTGTACACAGGATGTGTCTTCCCCCACTTCTTCTCGTGTCTAAAACGAGGTCATGGAACCTTGAAACCAGCTGTTTCTTTCTTGTTTAGGCTCCCCCCTCCCCTTCATCCGTTATTGACCTGTGCACACACCGGTTTGTTGTGGGAGTGCTCTTAAGAGCTGGGCTGTGCATGCTGGTTTGTGGTTATAGGGTTGCCTGTACCTTTCGGGAAGATGCGGCTATTTAAAACGCATTTGAATCGTTTGTTCCGGAGGAAAACCTAATGGAGTAGAAATTCTAAAATCCCACGTCAATCCCAGTTACTCGGGCTCTATGCGGCTCTCAGGCCTAAGGCGCGATGAGGGGCACGCAGATACGGACACAGACGGGCACGCAGACACAGACACTCTGTAGCAGCCACTGTTCCTCTGCACCCCCTCATTAGTTGCCCTCCATCATTAGACCAGCCCAAGCAAAACTCCATCAACATCCTGCCCTAATGCCCTGCAGGCAGATTCAGCGTTGGCATGGAACCCTCTACCCGGGCACCCAGCGGTTCCTCTGTCCCCATCCCCGGGCAAGGGTGCCACCATGCTTCATTCGTCAGCATGGAAGAGACTCCAAGGACGACTCTGCAACTTAGCTGGATTGCACCCATAATTGCACTGGCTCTCTCAAAAGCTATCAGAAAATGAAACCAGGCAGGCTCCAGGGATCTTTGTGGCATCCCTTGTGATGGGTGGTCCCTTAGGGAACTGGATCTAGGGAGGTTTCCAGCCTGGGTTGTGTGGTGCTGTTTCCCTAGTAACAGGAACTGGTGTTGACATCTAATCGTGTATGGACCGGGCCTCACTTCTTCAGGTAAACATCTTCTCTGTAGGGTGAGGAAAAGCGGCTCCCCACTTCACCTCTCTTTCCTCCAGCGCCCTTCCTTTCTCCAGCTTTCAAAGAGTCAGGAAGAACATTTTGTCACCCTCATCAGAAAGACTAACACCCCCCCCCCCCCCCGCAGCTTGTCCGTTTGCTAAATGAGGCGACGGTAGAAGCGCTCCCGCCTCCGGTCCATCATTATCTAATACGGACGTGATTGGTTTGCAGTAATGAATAAGCAGGAGCTTCCAGCTCAGTAAAATATGCCTGAGCCTTGCTTGTCCCTAGCCACCAGCAGCCTCGTTTCCACTCGGATGCGGATTCCTTAGAACTGACAGGATCGCAGAGAGGGAACTGAAGAATTAACAACTTGATGAAATTGCCTGCGAGCCAGAGACTGCAAACGTCAAGGGAAATGCCTGGCGGACGAGTGTGAAGGCTCGATTCTCTGCTTGAGATAAGTGGCTGCCTCTGCGAAAGCCACGTGTAGAGGAATGCAAAGGGGGAGAGTTCAAAGCAGAAGGGCTGGGAGTCAGGAGATCTGGGTTCTGTTCTTGGCTCTGCCCCAAAGTTCCCCCTGGGGACAAGACACTTCGCTGCTTTGTGCCTCAGTTTCCCCATTTGTAACATGGTAACGATATTGCTGTTCCTGCCTTACAGGAGTGTTGAGGATTAGTTCGGGGATGCTTGCAAAGCACTCTGGGATATTCAGATGGAAGGAAACCTAGAAGGACACAGTGTCATGGGTGTTTGTTAATCAAAAGGTTCCTCTCACGGCACCGTCACAAGTCAGACAAAGGGTGTTCAGGGGAAGCAGAGGCACTGAGGGTTTTTTGCTCTGCCCCAGACTTCTAGGGAGACTCAGGTGTCTGGCTGGTGGGTCCCACATGCTCAGGGTCTAACCGATCGCTATATTTGGGGTCAGGAAGGAATTTCCCCCTGTCGTCAATGTGATTGGCAGAGACGCTGTGAGGTTTTCACCTTCCTGTGCAGCCTGGGGCATAGGTCACTTGCCGGTTTAAACGAGTGTCCAGGGCGGATTCTCTGTAACTTGAAGTCTTTAAACCATGATTTGAGGATGTCAGTAGCTCAGCCAGAGGTTAGGGGTCTGTTACAGGAGTGGGTGGGTGAGGTGGCAGATCTGCGCCCCTTCACTCCGGTGTCCTGGCCAAATTCCGGCCTGAGTAATCCCGTCCTGTCCCGGCACTGCAGGTGGAAACGGCACCATTTCCTTCTCTCTCTCCTTGCTATTGTGTGGTGGTGCTTCCCCACAGCCGTCACTGCGTTTCCGTGGTGGGCCAACTCACTCCTGCACGGAATGCTAATGCTTCACCCTTTCCCTAGCACCTTCCCTCTGAGAGCGTCCAAGCCCTTCGCAGACATCCGTTCAGTAAGCCTCAGAACTATCCCGTGAGGTGAGGGGTTTCCTTGTTTGACAGATGGGGAGACTGAAACATGGGTAGACAAGTATCTTAGACTTTCAGGCCAGAAGGGACCATCGTGATCCTCTCGTGTGATCTCTTGCACATTGCGGGGCGCAGAACCTCACCCACCCACTCCTGTAACAGACCCCTAACCTCTGGCTGAGCTACTGACATCCTCAAATCATGGTTTAAAGACTTCAAGTTACAGAGAATCCGCCCCGGACACTCTTTTAAACCTGCAAGTGACCTATGCCCCAGGCTGCACAGGAAGGTGAAACCCTCACAGCGTCTCTGCCAATCACATTGACGACAGGGGGAAATTCCTTCCTGACCCCAAATATAGCGATCGGTTAGACCCTGAGCATGTGGGACCCACCAGCCAGACAGCTGAGTCTCCCTAGAAGTCTGGGGCAGAGCGAAAAACCCTCAGTGCCTCTGCTTCCCCTAAACACCCTTTGTCTGACTAGTGTATTTAGACTCGAAGCACTTTGGAACTTTGCTGTCTTCGACTACGTGTTTCTACGGTGCCTAACGCACGAGGGCCCAGATCTCGGTTGGCACCTCTGAGTGCTACTGTAATATTAGGAAGAAGAAACCAGCTCTCCTGACGCCCGCTGGTGTGCAGCAGTCCCAAGATGACTCAGCAGATATCCACCACCTCTGCTTTTGATATTTCGCTCGTGAGAAATTCACGATTCCCCATGCGACGCCTCAAAAAAAAAAAAAAATTGCCATGACACACATGCAGCCCTATAATATCTACATTGAAGACTAGGAAATAGTCCTAGTCATCTGAAGACTCCTTTTCCTCCCCTCACGAACATGTGGCTCATGTTCTGAATCTTCCCAAGCTAGTTTTCTCACCGCCGTCAAGCCCTGCCTATCCAAGGTCTTTCATTAGCTTGGTTTTTTTTTAAAATCTGTTCCTTTATATTTTAAGTACTGAGGTTCCACTGAAAGCTGAAATACCCCATATTAAAGAGTTTCTTTCCCCCCAGATACACAAAGCCAGCTCAGATTGTGCTATAATAAGAACTTTTCTTTTTTTCTTTTCTTTTTTTTTAAAAAAAGGCCCCTTTCAGAGGCTTTCAGTTGCATTTTTGAAATTAGAATTTGAATAAGATTGAAAGGGCTGCGTCCTATTTGCAGCAAATGTATTTGATGTGCGTATAGTGAGCTCTGCTGTTCCAGCCCTGTGCTGGGGATTTGGGCCTGTAACTTCACTTAATGCTGATGGGTACCAAATATTCTAGGCCAGGTGGTGCCTGCCAAGCCAGAGCCCTGGTGAGAGGGCGTGTGTAGACGTGCCGCTACCGGAAGTAGAGCGCCGGAGGAACATGGGGAAGAGTAGACCCTACCGTGCCTTGCGAAAGAATGCTACATATGCGCCCTCACGCTATCCATGCTAGCAAAATTGCAAGGGTCACAAGGGGAGGGGGGCTGTAGCTAGGCTTGTTCCATGTGTTAACTCTCAAATAACGATTCTTAGTTATTTGTATTACAGCCGTGTCTCGAGCTATCCCCATGGCCAGGGACCACGGTGTCAGGTGCTGGACATGGACATCGTGAGAAACAGTCCCTGCCCTGAGGCGCTCACAGTCTACATACACAAGACAGACCAAGGGTGGGAGGGGAAACAGGGGCACAGAGAGTTGAAGTGACTTGACCAAGGTCAAACAATAGATCAGTGGCAGAGCTGAGAAGGGAGCCCAGATCTCTTGACTCCCCATTTGCTTCCTTCTCAGCTAGGCCACACTGGACCTGTCATTATCCTGGCATGATCATTGTACTCTTGCTGTTACAGGCGGCCCGGCTCTATTCCCTGGTGCAGAGGAGGGGTGAGCCCCTGGGCTCCATGTTGCCCATCCCCTTTGAAGAGGCTAATGCCTGTATCCACGCACACCTTATGCAGCCCTAGCATCCAGGCGCGCCAGGGCGGCGCTTGTAACTAGCAAAATCTAGAGGCATAGGGTGTGGAGGCTTCTGATGCTCTCTCCATCCTGCCCTTGCAAACCCATCCAGGGCCCTAGTCATATTGAGACGGGCCTGGTGTGTGTGTGTGTGTGTGTGTGTTACAACAGCAGTTACTTTTGTTTTGGCAAGGATGCCTTACTGAGTATGCAGCCTCCCCTTAATATTGTCTTGTAGCAATAATGTGGCCGGAGGTTATAAATTAATTTACAGGCACGAGGGCCTGATCCTGTCCCATTGTAATCCATGTGGTTTCTTCCCTCCCCGATCCCTGCACACACATGTACATTTTATCTTCCTCCATGACGCATGGCTATAGCTGGGGCTAGAGAAGATGTCAATGGTTCAGGTCCCCCTTCATATAATAGAGAGGGGGCTGCAGGCAGGGTGTTTGCTGTGGGAATACTCTCCCATCCTGCTCTAAAATAGCTCAGAAAGGTTGAGTTCCAGGGTTCCCTGCTCGGCCCATTTGTTTCATCTGAGCTCTGAGGAGGAGTAGAAAGGCAGAGCCAGTGGAGGGGGTAGGGTATTTCAGTTGCAGTAGTGCCTCGGAGCCCCATGGTGCTCGGCGCTGTACAAACACGGAACAAAAAGACAGTCCCTGCCCCCAAAGAACAATTAGGTTTTATGAATTTAAACAATCGGCATGATGCTCAGAGCTGGTGTTGGGGCACTTCTTATTTGCATTTATTCAGCAGACCCTTAATTCTTTGAAATATTTGTATTAATTTATTTTTAAAATCTGTCTAGCCCTCGGGCTTCTGGAAGGCTGCTGGTGCAGCCCATCCGTGGGCTTAAATTTCAGCGCCTTTGTATAAAATATCCAGCAAAGGGTCTTCCTGCTTCGGGTGGTACAGATGATGCTACTTCCTTTTTTGTTTTACTCGTAGGTTTTCTTGGTCTTTCATTCTGCCTTGTTTCCATACTATAGTAAATCAAAAGCTACATTTTTTTGCAAAGATTTAGCCTGAGATTTTCAAAGGAATTTAAGGGAGTTCGATACTTACCTTGGATTTCAGTGGGGTTGAGGTGTGTAACTTACTTTAAATCTCCCACCCGTAGTCCCGAAAATACTATGCAATCCTTGACACTTTCAACCCTGTTGGTGACCTAGATCAGTCCCCGAGTCCAGTCCCCGGTAATGTAGCTTCTTAAAGGTCCGTCTGTGATCCTAGATCAGTGGTTTTCAATCTTTTTTCATTTGCAGACCTCTAAAAAATTTCAAATGGAGGTGTGGACTCCGTTGGAAATCTTAGCCACAGTCTGCAGACCCCCAGGGGTCCACAGGGACCACAAGTTGAAACCCACTGTGTTAGATGAGGTGACCTCTTGAAAAGGAGGCCAGGAAAGCTGGCCGTAAAAAACAACTTGGTGTTCAAATATTTTTTACTGACTAAAAGTGGCAAGGAGAGCTTTGCACTGCCTGAGTTTCCAGGATGCCGAGTGAATAGGACAGGGAAAATCTAGCTTGCTTCTTAACCAAACTCCCAGGGAAAATCAGCAAGGAACACAGGTCTGTGAGTTATTGGAAGGTTCTCCCAGTGTGAAGAGAGAAAAACTGACAGTGACCTACTACTTGGTATCTTATTTGTTCTGTGACATTTAGGAATCAGTGGGCTGCTACTTTCCACTGAAATGATTGCACAGCTCCAGGTGGTTTGACATGAAGTCCCTGAGGTACGTTATGCACCTGTGCGGCCACAAGACACGGCTTGGCTAAGCTGAATAACGCCATCTTGATGTCTAAATGGGATGGGCAGGGGGCATCCGTGTAAGTGAATTCATGCTGCTCAGAGATCTGCTTGCTGCTGTCGCTTCTGAGATATTTGCAGCAGCCGCGGGAAGCTGTCCGCTGTGCCTGTGGGGGAGACTTGCTGTCCTCTTCGTCAGTCCATTAAGCACTAATAATGGTTCCTGACACTCTGTTGTAAAAGAGACAGCAAATGAGGGCATTTTATTTTATGAGCTGCAGAAAGCTGGGTCATAGTTCTGATTTCCAGTGCTCTTGGGAGAGGGATGACAGACAAATCAATTGTGGAACATATCAGGAAATGGTAGGTGTGACACTGGGCAAGATTTTTCAGTTGTAGCTCGTGGATTTTTGGTACCCCGTATAAGACGCCTTTTAAAGGGATCTGATTTTCAGAAAGAACTGGGCAGCCTCTCTCTGAAAATCGGGTCCCTTTAACAGGTCTCTGATTGGCCACTGGGAAACATGTGAGGGACTGAGAATCATTAGCCATCCTGGAAAATCCTGGCCCTTGCCAACCCCTCCAGGGCCCTCGTCACACTGAGACAGGCCTGGCCTTTCTCATTGTGGCTGTGCCTACACTCAGTGTGATTCTCCCGCTCGCCTCTACGTCTCATCGAGCTAGGGTGAGAATAAATAGCAGCGGAGCCACAGCTGAGCACGTCCCCACTTGGTTTCAGGCACATTTGTGATCGGCTCAGCTCAGCCCAGCTGTGATTCTACCACCACGAGCATGTGGACACGAGCCGGGGAATCACTGGTAGCTCATAATGTAGGCATAGCCCACAGGTGTTTTAAACAGTGTACGCTGCAGATAGGCCGGTGCTTTGAGCACCAAGTCTGGATGAGTTTGAATCAGAGCAGCATGAGTTTCCTAATTTATTATTATTAAGTATTATCTGTATCATGGTTGTGCCTGGGAGCCCCAGTCGTGGACCAGGACCCTATTGTGCTAGGCGCTGTACAAAGACAGAACAAGATGGCCCCTGCCCTAAAGACCTCACAATCTTAGCACAAGATAAGACACATGGTGGCAGATCGGCAGAGGAGCGCAAGGAAGTGAGACCGTATCGGCCGAGGTCTCAGTACATCAACTGCCTAACCACAGTCAAGTTTTTGGTAGGCGTCCTAGCAAAGGAGAGTTTTAAGGAAGGATTTGAACCAGGACAAGAAGCTATAATATCTGATCCGTCTTACAACCAAATCACCTGTTTGGCTAGTAGATATGGAAATATTTATTTCCCTCCGATCCCTTCTTTACCTTCACTGCCTTTGTTTAATGCACTTTATATTTTCCTTGTTTATTACATCTGCTGAGTTGTAATAACAGTCTCTGATCTCCAATTCTCACCATTCCATTTGTATCTATTATTCATGGGATCATGTTTTAAGAGAACCTAATAGAAATGAAATTTTAAAAAGCAATCCATACCGTGCACATTCTGAGCTGCTCGATGAATAGATTATGCCACCAAATGTGCCCTACTCCTGTAAAAACAATAATTAAATGTGAAGTGTCTTTTACATTTTTTTTTAATGTTTAAGATATATTGATAACTACGCTGGCTAAAAACAGGTCGTTTTTTCCACGCTGAAGTTAACCGTGCAAACATTGTTGCAACTGGCATAATTATTATTTGATTTGTCAAAGTCTTTGTCGTTAGCTACACTGGAATCCCGGCTGTCATTTAGAGGAATGTTTATATTGCCTAGCCTTTGTCTCAACCGTTGGGGTGGTTTACCTTGGACATGTATTTTAAATAAATTAAGTGACGGGATCCTAAATTCCTTACTGTAACATCATGACATTAAATTTCAGACAGATTCCTGGGAATTGGAGAAACCAGCCGCGTAAATCCAATCTGCTTTTTGTCAATGTAAATGTAATTCTTACATTTTCAGGAGGCTAATGAGTTAAAATTATTTGGTTTCGTGTGTCCAAGCCCGTAAAATCTGACTTTTTAACAAGCTTTTCCTTCTAACTAACTGCACAAAAAGCTATTTTCTGCCTGAATAATAACCCTGTTGCTGGTAATTAAACCCATTAATTAGAAAATGCAGAATCCCTATAGTGTATAAATTGAAAATCTCCATTCTGGTATTGCAGAAGTGTCGGCATCGTACGACTGTATTTAATGGTGCTCTCAGGGCTTCTTTTTAAAAATCGTATTCAGGGATTAAAACTTTACATTGGACCAACTCTGAGACCCGTGTCTGGGTAGGGTGTGATTCGCCCCTTATAGAGACAGGGCAAGCAGTGTTCCCTTCACTGCCCACCCTCTGAGGTTGTATCAAGGAAGGGCGCTGTGAAACCCAGAGGAGGCTGCATTGGGGATGGAAGGTGAACCATGTTTCCCAGTTGCCCTGCCCACTTCTTCTCCTGATACTTTTGGGCAGGACTGGCTTCCCTTTGGGTCTGCTGTCAGAGGAAAGATTGTGGCTACTTCCTGCCATTGCAACTTTTCCCTAACCACCAGCGAGTTTCCAGGCCTCAGCACACTAGTTAATAGTGGTATAAACCAGGGGTGAATCTCTCCTACTCCCTGTTCCTGGGCCCTGGTACAGCAGAGCCTTTCCTGGCTCGGTAGAGAAATAAAGAACATGCTGTTGAATGCTGAGCACCCTGGATGAAAATGCTGGTTCACTCTGACACGGTCGTATTACCAAAACGCCTAGGAGAATCCTAGAATATCAGGGTTGGAAGAGACCTCAGGGGGTCATCTAGTCCAACCCCCTGCTCAAAGGAGGACCAACACCAACTAAATCATCCCAGCCAGGGCTTTGTCAAGCCAGGCCTTAAAAACCTCTAAGGATGGAGATTCCACCACCTCCCTGGGTAACCCATTCCAGGGCTTCACCACCCTCCCAGTGAAATAGCTCGTGAAATAGCTCATGGACCATGGCCCCATTGTGTTAGGCACTGTACAAACACAGAACCAACAGAGTGTCCAAATCCAAGAAGACAAGAGAACAGATGGAGACAGAAGGACAGAGGAGCACAAGGAAACCATGAGATAATATTGGTCAGCATTTTATGCTGTGAGCTCAGCACAGCAACGACCGAACGGTTGTCACGTTTTTGGTAGGTTTCATGGCAAAGGAGAGTTCTAAGGAGTGTTTCAGTACTGAATGAGAGGTGATAGGGCATTGAATCCAAGCAAACCTGGCCTTAATTAGTCCTTAAACTTCAGGATCCCTCCCCCATCTCCCCTTCTCTTGATTGCTGTTGAGAACCCAGTAGACAGAAAATCTAAACAGCAGCACTGAAACGGAAAGAAAAGCATACTGAAAACTGCAGCTTGCCTCAATGCAACTCTCTAATTGACACGGATAGCTCCAGTCCACTGAGTGGGGCGGGCACAGCTACCTCGCCAGCGATTATGTAGTTCTTTCCAGAGTCTGGCTACTAATTCCTTTTTGCAAGGGCCGACAAATAATTGTTTTTACATCAGCTTAGTGCCTTACAGATTATTTCACAGAAGGGACAATTCTGAGTCTCTCGATACTAAATGAATCCCAGCTTCTTAGCTGCAGGATTAGATCCGGGCTCATTAATATAAATCCCCAGAGACAAGGATTTATTTAAAAGGATTTGAGCTTTAATTGCACTGTGCCAAAAGTAAGATGAATTGTCTCTTTGTAGCCTAGAGTTCTGAAGAGAGAATTTGGGATAGAAAGTATCATTTCCTAGACCTGGACCCAGATCCCCTCAGGGTGTGGGGCCCAGGGCGGAAGTGATGGATTCGTCTCTTCTGGGACCAACCGCACCGATCCGTGGGGCCCCCCAAAGCGCAGGGCCCAGAGCGGAAGTGACAGATTTTTTCTGTTCCGGGACTGACCGCGCCCGTCAATTGCGCCAGCCCACAGGGCCCCCCAAAGCATGGGGCCCGGGGAGGTCACCCTGATTCGCCCTACTCAAGGGCCAGGGCTGGGAATAGAGAAGAATAGCTTTGACTAGCTTACCTGCTTGATAGGTTTCATCAGCGTATTGCTGTTACAATGTTGATGCATGCCGATTCGAAATGAAAGGTTGAAACGGTTCGTTTTGACATTTTAAAAAAAGGTGTGTTTTTATCTGAAATTATTTCCTGAATTGGACCTGAATTTGCAAATAGTTTCAGTGCCCCAAAATTATTTTAGCAAAATTACATTTTGCCAAAAAAACGTTTGCCCAGCTCTAGTGAATTGCACTCTGAAAATTTGGGGCTGATCTTGAAAATCGGGCTCTTAACTCTATGGCTTTACTTAGAGGGCAAACTCTTTGGGCCAGGAACCAGCTTCTTCCTCTGTACGGTGCCTAGTGCAGTCCGGTCCTGCTCCATGACCAAGGCTTCTAAGTCCTACCACAATATAAAGAGTATCATCCTCTCACACAGTTCCTGGGTGATCAGTGTATGTATGTGCTTGTTTGTTTATTTTTTACTGTTGGTCACGGAGTCTTCCAATGGAAAAGCCACACAGCAATAGTGACATTGGATTGTTGGGTTCTTTCACTGTAGATCTGATTGCCACTTTAATGTTGTTGCTTGTAAACCAAACATTTTCATAATTAATGGCCAATAACAGCATTGACTATAACGAGGCAATTAGCCCAGTATTCTTTTTTTCCATATTGAATGAGCTTGGCTACGTTTTTTTGAAATATAGGATTATTGTTTGCATTTCAGTCAGGAGCAAAAACGGAAACGGAAGTACAGTGACCCTCTCCCTCCCGTAAGTATTGTAAAAAGAAATTACCGAAAATCGAGGTTTCAGGGATTTATTATAACTCCGCTGGAGGGAGAAAACTTTTGTATTAGGTGTCTTGTATGATCAAAGAGCCAGACTCCCTTATTCACGCTGGTTAGCGTCTTACTCTGTACGGCGCTCCGTTGACTTCAGAGGGACCATTTGTGTGGAATGGTACCCACTGAGCATGAATCTGAGCCACTCTCAGCGTGGGTTGAACCATAAAAGCTTTCGTATGCCATGAGGAGAAGGGTGGTTCAGTGCTTAGGAATTCAGAAGCCCCAGGTTCAGTTCCTTTCCCTGCCGGACTTCCTGTGTGACCTTGGGCAAGTCACTTAGTTGCTCTGTTTCAGTTCCCCGTCTGTAACACAGGGGTGGTAACACTGCCCTACCTCACAGGGGTGTAGCGAGGATAAATATATCAAGGACCCTGAGCACTCCAGTACTATGGGCATGGGGGCCATATAAGCATCTTAGATAGATTTAGTCCTCAGCACAGACTAAAGCGGCCTGGGGCTTTCTCTATGTCGTGGATGTGATTCTGAAGTGAGAGGAGGTACTGGTTTGAATCCCGCCCAGGGCAGCAGTGGCTGACCTATATTGAGATTCAGTGTCTGTTCTGAAATTCTTTTGGGTCTCTGTCCACATCCTGTTGGATGGGTGCCCGCATCCTGGCTGTCGCCTTGGCAGTTGGATACTCAGTGGCCCTCTCCCACTGGCAGTCTTGGTGGGATGGCTGAGGCTGGAATGGGCAGAGTGAATTGCCCTCTCACCCCTCCATGGTCCCTCCCAGGGAGGCGTGGGGGGAAACTTTCACAGCCATTGCTCGGCCTGGACCCATTGTGAGGATTGAGATCTTCATTCTCCAGGGCTGTCGGCACAGCACTTGCCAACAGCCCTAAACTTACCCAAACTTAAGAATAATATAATGGCTGCCGGGCCTGCTCATTAACAGCTTTCTCCTAAGGGATTGTTAGTGCACACAATGACCGGGCCTGTGTTCGCATCGTCTGCATATTTTAATCAGTATTATGTGGTGACTAGGCCAGTCTCTTACACTATGTTTGTGCAGCACCTAACACAATGAGACCTCAGTCTCAGCTGGTGTCTCTAGGCACTAACCCATTACAAATAATAATAACCCCCAAACTCTCTCAGCAATGGAACTGTCAGTAAGGAGCAGGCTTGTCAGAAATCCATGGAAACGTTTCAATCCATCTTGCCAAGACTGTGGAGTCTGAGAGACCCCTCTGCTGTGCACAATAGCAGGGCAGTGCGTCCGCTCCCAAAGAGCTCAGGCCGGTGTTTCTGTGGCTTTAAGGGTTCTGACCGACTCGGCTCTTCTGGGTCAACGTCTCTGCGGCTTGCGCCGAAGAAGTCACCAGAGAGAATTTGTGCGAAGTCCTTTTCCCATCCGCGCAACTGCACGTCCTGGGTTTGCTGACGTGCCAAGTTCCGTGTCCTGCTTTTGAGGCAGCTCGGATCTCCCTCATGCATTTCCATCGAGACCACCGTGTTGGCTTTTGATTAAGCAGCTCTGACCCTGCTGGAGAAGCTGTAACAATTCAGCTGAAAGCTGAACACAGGAGCCCCATTGTGTAGTCCGTTGTGACTGACGAGAAAACCACTTTCTTTCTAACTGGCCTAGTTTGTCCTCAGTGTTTATTAGAAGCTGAAACGAACTCTGAATCATATGAGTCTGGGATGGAGAAACTGTATTTGGGGATCAAAGCCATCTGTAGGGTCAGGGCTTAAAGTGGTCTTTAAGAAAAATAATGAAGGACCAGCTGTTTTGGTAAGACCGTGCTTCCTGCGTGCCCCTCAGCAACCCAGCTTGATTCTGAATACTTCTCTTTGCAGTTTTCTCCCCATTTTAAGCGCTGCCGAGAATCCAGTGCAGGATTCTCTCCTGTGGTCTATTTTTCTCGTGCTTTGCCCTGTCTAGTGTTGACTGTTCCCAGGGTGGGATTTGTCCCTGTTCCATAGATCACACTGATGGACGCTTTTCTTCGCGGATATTTCCCTAGTTTTGCCTTTTCGCTCCTCCTGTTACTCCCGTCGGTAGGACTGCAAATGTCAGAAAGTGAGGAAATAAAGCAAGTCACTTGACATCTGAGTGTCTGAGTCGCTGAGGTACGAGCGCCATATGTGGCCAGACTGACTTGATTAAGCTCTTCTGTGTCATTCCCAACCCATTCATCACATCCCCAGGTAGGCACTTCCAGTGAGAACGTTGGTCCCTTTGGGGTACTTGCTTTTTAAAATGGCAACAGACTTGCCCTTCCCTCCTGCCTGCCAGAAGAGATACCAGTAAAGATGGGTTTTCTAATCGCCGGGCTGTGTGTTCATGAATTTTGGAGCCGACGTGATATGTGATTGTACCCTTCAATTGCAGATGACCTAGATCCGAAGTGAAACCAATGGCTAACTTCAGAAGTCTTTCGCACTGAATAAAACTTGAGAATCGATCCTTCTGAGAACAGAAATCCATTTACCATGCCCCAGGGTATCTCCCCCCGCAACACACTTGCCACCGAGTGTAAAATATGTGTGTAATGTCAAATAAATGGGTTTGATTTCTTCTCTCCTGAGTGTTAAGAACTGATCTAAAGAGTTGCACAAAGGAAGCCATTTCAGGTGCATGGCAGCAGGAGGTTTTACTGGGCCTACCAAACCCAGGAGCTGTGCTGGGTATTCTCAAGTGCCATCTGTTAACTTCATACACCCCTCCGATCATTGAGAACCTGCAGCTCCCATTGACTTGCACTGGAGTTGAGGGGATTTAGCACTCAAGAGAAGCAGGCCCATAACGTGTAGAAAGGCCACAGATGGGTCTGCTCCCCTCCTGCCCATTTTTTTTCTCCTAGATCCTGCCTGGGGTTCTGATGCTGACGTCCCAGATCCTTTTCGGCTCAGGCTGACGGCGGCGCTGGCATTGCAAGCACTGGGTTACGAGCCGTATTGTATCAGTCCCGTGGAAAGTCCCATGGGAGGAGGGAAACCGATCCCAAATCAGTTGCAGTCTCCCCATGTGGGGGAAGGTTTATTTGTGGCTGGGCAGAGAGCATGCTGCCTCCGATCCATGAGGGTCCACTGGGAAATCAAGCTTTGACCTTGTGGGCCCAGGGGCGCCCGTGCAGATGGGCTGCTCCTCTAATCAACCCTTGAGACTTGCTGAACCCAACATTGCTGAACCCCCAAAAAATAATAAAATCTCGTGATTTTTAAGCAGCTTGTGATATTTTTGGGCCTGATTTTTGAAGGAAGTGCAGAGCAGGAATTGATACTGCTCCATGCTTTTCAGACAGATCTTTCACCAGGCGTACGGCTCCTGGCTTCTGCCCTCTTTTGGCCTTGAAAGCCCCCTGGATACGGGCTTCTGCAGGCTCACATGTGGGGAAACATTCCACAGAGCCACCTTCCCCACTTTGCTCCTTCTGGGTCTTCTCTACCCTCTTTGCTCCCCTCTGTGCAGCTTAGCACTGCGTCCTGTGACTTGACTGCAGAGCTGAGTCGCAGCGGGGCTGTGAAGTGGGAAACCCTCTGATTAGGAGACACATACTGTCTATGGCAAGAGGGAATTGCCGGCAGAAGCAATTTCAGGTTGTTAAGTAGACCCGCTTTCAAGTTTGCTCTGTTATTTACGTCTTCCTGCCTCTTCAGCTCAGTGAGGTGATAAAATGATTTGGCTCAGCCACCTGGATTGTGCTGGGGGTCACGTGCGCCGCGTCTAGACAAGACGTCTCCAGAAGCACCGACCCAGTCAGATGACGATGCTTATTAACGGGGCGAGTTATGATTGTCAGAGTGAAATGATACCACTTCTTCTTCGAAGCACCGGTTAACGGCTAAATACAAATCCCCTCTGCAAAACAAGAAGCCAAATGCCAAGGCTGGGCATTGTGTAGTACAATGATGATAAAGTGGAGATCGCATCAGCGGATGAAATGAGCTGCATTCCCCGTCAATTACCTCCTTCTGCGCATTGTCACAGAGCTTGTTTACCACTTTCCACGAGACGGCCATTAAGCGAGGGCAGTAATTGTAGAAATTATCGGATTGCTCTAAACGGTGACTTACAAAGGCTCCTCCTGTCTGCGGAAGGCAATGGATACATCTGACATGAATTATTTTCCTTCTGTAAAGTAACTCATTTACTAAAAACATTATTAGGCCTTTTTGACTTAACCCCAGGGCATTGTTAGTGGGTTATGCCACCCTGAGGAACTCCATCTGCATTGATGCCCACATCCCGAAGTGCCAAGGCAAGGCAATCTCTGGTCTATTGCAAATCAAACCATGGGATCATAAAGAAAACTAATAAAAGCTATAGTAAGACAGCAGTGTTATCATTTTTAACAAGCAAAATGGACAGGTTTGTCCACCTTTTGTGAGCAGGTTTCCTTTCCCATTATTTTCCAGATGGATTTCCTATCAGTAAGAGGGGTGTGGGTGTGGGTGTGTGTGTGGGGGTGTGGACACACTCCTTAACATATATGCGGTGGCCTTGCTCACACGAGGAAAATGTGTAAGTGACTTTCCGGCACTGAGATCTGCTGTAGATCAACCAGAAGTTATGGGCTTGATGCAGGAATGGCCAGGTGGAATTCTGTGGCCTGTGTTATACAGGTCAGACTAGTGATCTCATAGTCCCTTCTGCCATTTAAAATCTGTGAATCTTATAGTGCGTTCTGAGCACACAGGCTACATCTACGCTGAAGCGTCCACCTTTTGTTAGCAGTGGTGCAGACAAGCGCTCACAAGCAGGTGTTCCTTAAGCCTTGCGCACACTGGGCACTTCCCTTAGAATTACCCACTGTGGTAGCGATGGGTGGAGCTCTGGCATACAAAGCTCCGGTTTCCGTCAGGATTCTACCCATTGTACTTTCTAGACTGGCCCTGGGCTTGGTTAGATGACATGGTTAAAACACAGGCGATGGCAGGAATGCTAGCATAGACCAGCGGCTAGTGTCGGTGGAGCCGTGCTAATGATAGCAACTGTCGGAAGTGTTTGGGGGGGGGGGGGGGAAGACTTTGGATAACAAGAACCCCCAGACCTGTAATACTAAAAGGGATGTAAACCCTCATGCTTCAGGGTTTAAGACAACCCCTACCTGATGCAGATTAGGGAGAAACTTTCCTCGTGGGTGCAGTTTTAATCCATAACGGCCTCCTGCAGAATTCATGTACCTTCCTGTGTAGCATCTGGTACTGCCCACTGGACTAGATAGACCATTGCTCTGGTCTGGTCTGGCAGTTCTTTATCTTCCTCTGTGTGTGTGTATATATTCATGCCATCCCTCCAGGGGAGGTTAAAACCTTACGTCTGTGTGTGGGTTTGAGGATTTATTAATGATGAAGCTGCTGAAGATCGATGGATTTCCCCCCCCCCCTTTTTTTTTTATGCTGGTTCCAATTTCTTTTGTTGTTGTTGACGGTCCTGGGTTATGTATCGCTGCTTTGTAGTGTAACTCTGTGATCTCTGCTAAATGTCAAAGGCTTTTTTTTTTTAAAAAAAGAGAGAAACAAAAATCGTGTTATGATCTGTCCGGTGATAAGTGTAATGAGTGAGTAATGTATTTTGATGCAATGCAGATTGCAGCCAGCAGCCTGAATCTTAGCAGGAATAGAATAATCCATTACATTTAGTCATGCATGTGAAATCCTTTTAACAAAAAGGGGTGTAATCACTGCAAAATAGGCAGGCAGGAGTCCATGATATAATAGATTCATATTAGTAATCAGTCATTGAAATAATGCTCCTTTATATGTGAATAATGGCACTGGAGAGATGACATAATAAGCCTTTCTGGGTTTCAAAGACTTGGAGCTAAATCCTCAAGTCACTCAGAGCTGGCCTGAGTCAGGACTGATTAGACACTTCCAGACTTGTCCTATTAACAATCAAAGCGTCTCCATCCAAAATCCAGCTACTTCCTCCTAAGCAGGAACTGGCTTCTGTGCCCTTGAGCCCTGTGGTGGCGCGAGATGGATCCTGCCGAAGTTGACAGGCTCGGTGTTTGACCCGTTCCCAGTTTAAAACGTCTCCCTGATGGGTTCCCCATCCTGCCACCACCGCGACCAGCTTCTCCAAAACAGAGGCTAGAAGCGAGTAACGGACATCTTCATCAAACAGATCCCAGCAGAGCCCCGGTCCCTAGGCACGGAAGGGCCCAGATCTAAATTGCCCTCTGTCTTTTTTTGTTCTCTGCCTGGAATTGCCTCAGTACACCTCCCCCTCTGCTCCTCGAGCAGTGGCTTTCTCACCCAGTGCTTGTACTGAGAATCCTTGGAGCAAGGACTCCTGGACTCACCGAGAAGTATCTAACTGTAATCATTAATCAGTGCCTTTAACCAACATGGCACTGACCTTAAAGCTTCACTGGCAGAGATGGCCAGTGTTAAATCTTTGAGAGGCAACATGGGCTAGAGGATGGGGCACTGAACCGAGAGCCAGGAGACGAAAGTTCTGTTCTCAGGTCTGCCCCTGGTATGATCTTCACCCCTGTCCTCCTGTTTCCCCACCCGCCTTTTCTCCATCTTGTCTATTCAGATTGCGTTTCTACAGTACTTGGGGCTCTGGTCTCAGTGGGGGGGCATCTCGAGACTTGCAATATAAATAGTGGCTAATAATCATTTGAGAGTAATTGAGGGCACATGCATTGCTGTTTGGTAACGGCAGAAATTAGGGACATAGGAATTTTCTACCCCAAAAAAAAAAGAGGACTGCTCTCTCTGTCTCCATCTGTGGCTGTGCTGGTGGAGAAGAGGAGGTAGAATTTGCACAAGGCCCTTGTCCATTTTCCCTTTCCCCTCCCTCCTCCTTCTCCCTGCAGTGTGGGCGTGGAACGCGGGCACTGTTAGCTTGGCTGGCTATGCCAGAGAGTGCCAGATATGGGCAGGACCCCAGCGTGTACCTGACAGCAGAGCTCACGCACCTATTGAAGAGACGGTGGGTCTCCTTCTGCAGTGGGTGCTCCATCTACGGGGAATCTGGAGTCCTCTGGGAGCTTCGGTTGCCTCATTGTGTCTCCACGCCCCTCACACGGCCAATGGTTTAAAGCCACAGTCTGATCCCCTACTGTGGAAAACATGCAGGGCCACATTCGAGACCCAGCGTAAGCGGTGCAGCTCCATTGGCATCGGGGAAGTGACGCCCCCTTTGCACCAGGAGGGAGCTTGGCTCAGAGTACAGAGAGTGGGAAGATCCATCCAGCTTCACCTCACCAGCCTGCTGCACATCAGCGAGCGGTGCCAGGGGACGAGCCAAGGAACTCGAACGCCGTCTGTCTGGATCGGAGCGGCTCCCGCATGATTGGGACCAGCCACAATTAACGTTGCTGGCCTTGGTGACCTGTCTGGTGGAAACCTCTTAGAGTGCATCTCCCCACCGAACCCCTTCCTCATGGGCGGAAGTTTGCTTTAAAGAGGGCGTCCCCATGCCCTGAAACAGCCCACGCCTCTCCCTTGACCTCATAAAGGTTTGTATCCCCCCAGCTTTGTTCTAGGCCCCTTCCACTCTATTCATCAGTGCCGCCTTGGCACTGGGGTATTTGTCTTCCTATTAAATGCGTTGTGTTGAATTCCCTTCCACTGTTGAGACCAACGAGGTGCTGCATGCTACCGATTTGGCCCTTTCCCCTGAGCGGTTTGTCGGCACTCTGTGCTGCGAGGGGAAAGTTGACGTTTCTTCGCTATAAAGTTTGGCTCAGTACTGTGGCTTCTAGAGCTTTTGTCCCCTCTGACTACACGGGAGTGTTGATCGTGCTGCTGGGTGTACAAAAGACCCACAGTCTCTTCTGATTGGAGCGCCTTAAAGGCGAGACGATGGTTTCATTGCTTTTTTGTTTATTGCACAATATGCTCTTCGCGGGGAGTCCAGCATGGTTAATTCTTTCACTTTTAAAGCTTCTTTTAATTAATGTGATGCTGCTAATTAATGAAGTACAGTGGAACTGGAGGGGAGCTATGCCGGGGACCACACACTGAATTCAGTTAACAACAAAATAGAGCCACAAGGTGACTCGGAGGGAAGACCTGGTTGTAAAGATCCCCCCCCCCCCCCCAACTAAATAGCTGGGATGCAGTAGACCCACCGTGCGGTACATCTCGGCCTCTCCTAGGACAGGCTTTTGTCGCTGCAGTACATTGTCACTTGCACCACACGTTTGCAGTGCAGTCAGTCTTCTTGCTGCTCCGAGCTGTTGCCGGACAGAATTTGGGAGTGCGGGCAAGTCCGCCTTGACCTCTTGGCAGCAATTGGACCTCGTTTCATTTTGGTCAAATGCCATTGAGGGCAGTGGTGATTACAGAAAGGGCAGCTGGCCTAGCCTCTGGTCCTGGCCTCTGCACTCTGCGAGTAGCCCCATTGACTTCACAGTATGTAAAGTGAAGCCCCTGTGCATGTCTTTCCAGGATTTGGGCCTAGCTGTTTAACCCTATTAATGCCAGGAGTCAGGAGAGCAGGGGCAGGTGGAAGGGGAGCTGACTTGGGTTTGGTTCAGTGATTGTTGCTCAGAACTGTCCTTAGACATGAGTGCAAGCCAAATGCTCTAATGAAACAGTTAAGGGGGCTCTGCCAAATGGATTAGTAGTGATTATGTTTTGGTATTGCTATTCATGATTTTTATTGCAGAATCTAGAGCAGGGGTGAGCAAACTTTTTGGCCCGAGAGCCATATCGGGGTTGTGGAACGGTATGGAGGGCCAGGTAGGGAAGGATGTGCCTCCCCAAACAGCTGGCCCCTGCCCACTCCCACTTCCCGCCCCCTGACTGCCCCCCTCAGAACCTCCCACCCATCCAACCCTCCTGCTCCTTGTCCCCTGACCACCCCCTCCTGGGACCCCCCGCCCCAACCATCCCCCCCGGGAACCCACCCTCTATCTAAGCCCCCCTGCTCCTTGTCCCCTGACCGCCCCGGCCCCTATCCACACCCCTGCCCCCTGACAGGCCCCCCGGGACCTGACCCATCCACCCCCCCACTTCTTGTCCCCTGACCACCCCCTCCAGGGACCCCTGTCCCTAACTGCCCCCCCCCAGGACTCCCCCCATCCGGACCCTCCTGCTCCCTGTCTCCTGACCACCCACTCCCTGAACCTCCACCCCATCTGACCGTCCCCTGACTGCCCCCTGGGACCTCCTGCCCCCTTACCATGTTGCTCAGAGATGCAGGACAGGTTTGTTGGAAAGCCTGGGAGATAGGCGGGTGCAAGCCGCACTCCTTGCGCGGGGGAAGGGGGAAAGCGGGGGGCGAGCCTCCCCTGCTGGGAGCTCAGGGGCCGGGCAGGACAGTCCCGCAGACCGGATGTGGCCCGCAGGCCGTAGTTTGCCCACCTCTGATCTAGAGGCTACATTTTGCCAGCTACCGTACAGCAGAGAGACGGCCTCTGCCCCAGAGAGCTTACGCTTTCAGTGTAGGTCCTACAGTGTAGGACCTTAGAGAGCACGTGGATAAAACACAGGGAGAGCAAAAGGAAATGAGACTATTCTGTTTTTATCTCTGCATTAGAACATAATTTTCAAGGTTTTATAGATGGAAATCCTTGACTATACCAGCATTGTCAGAGCCCCTTTGTAATTCTTTGCCCTTGAGAATGTCAAAGCACTTGACAAACATTATTGAACTAAGAATCTTAGCATCCCAATGAGGTATGTAATTATCATCTCAACTTTGCCGGGAGGTAAATGGAGACAGTGAGGGTCTGTCTACGCTGCAGCTGGCTGCATGCTTCCCAGCCCGGGTTGATGAGCAGCCGCGTAGACATTGTAGACCAGGCTAGCGGCCTGAGCCATGTCTGCTGATCCCCGGGGTCAGTACTCACGTGAGTGCGAGTCTCTGGCAGAGTGGGGAATTCGAACCCAAACCTCTTGACTCCAAGTGCTGGATTTTAGCTGCAAAACCATCCTTTGCAGATTGTCAGAAGCGACTATTGATTTTAGCTACCTCTATTTCGGGGGGCCCAACCTGAGACCCCTTAAAAGGGGTCTGCTTTTTCACAAAGCAGAGCACTGCCCCTCAGAAAACAAAGCCCTTTTAAGGGGTGTCAGACAGGGCACCCAAAGTCAATAGGAGTCACTTTGGGAATCTTGGCTACACTTTATAGTTTGGATTGAAGTAGTGCCTGGGGGGGGGGTCTTAGATGGGGGAGGGGGGCCCCAATATGCTCATGTAGCCTCTTTATTTTGACCTAAGGGTTAACTGCTAAAATGTTGTGGTTAGCAGTGGGACTGTTTTCCACATTAATTATGTAACTCAGCTTTGTGCAAAAGGGGAAAAAATTCTGCTGGGAAGATAATGATGTTTTGACAGAGAAGATCTAATTAGGAATCTGACTGCGTGATTTTGAAGCTTGTGTTCTGGTTTTTTTACCTCCAGGGACCCCAAATCCATAACAGTATCAGTGTCGCCAAGCTTCATTATTGCCAACCCCCTAGCATTCAAAAACCAAGAGTCACGCCCCTCCCAAAATCATGAATTTGCCTTAAAAAGCACCCGATTTTGAAACAAATGAATTTTGATTTGTCTTCTGGGTTTTGAGCCTTTAGGGTTCCCTTTTCAAACCTGTGAGAGGGGGAATTATTTTTAAAAAGAAAGAGAGAGAGCGGAGATTCTCACTCAATCCTATGACTGCAGCAGCTGAGGCTTTAAGAAAAAGATCCCAAATATCGCAGGGCTTATGATAAAATCTCAGGAGTTGGCAACGCAGGTTTCTTTAATTTGATCTGTTTAACCCAACCAAGTGAAAAATGATGGTCTCTGCCTTGATAGCCGCCGGGGCGTCCCTCAATCAGTAACAGAGAGGCACTGCGGATTTGAATTACTCTGTGTGTCCCTTTCAACGGCTCTGAGCATCCCCAACTCCCATCCATTTCAGCACCTCTGAAAATCACGCCCTCTACGTACAGAGGCTGCGATCTTTTTATAAATGAAATGTGCCAAGACGCTTGTGAACAGCAACGTAGTGCTGGGAATGAAAATTGAATAGAGATTGGTTTCTCTTTGTCAAGTCCATAGAAACATGTCAACTTTTAGAATATAGCCAGAGATCGATGTAAATAACCATTGTCTAGCCCGACATTGGACTGCTTTAATCCTCTTGGCTCTCTGACCTTGGCATTTTTGAAGGCTCGTTTAAAACAAAAAAAATAAATCGCCCAGTGGATTAGTTGTGAAAATGCACATAAACAAACCGAGATTCCCCTCTGACTGCTCCTGCTGTTCAGAGGTCAAAGCCAGGAAGAACGTGAAGCTTTTTCAGAGTTGGACAGTGTCTGTAAAATTGTTATGGAAGTTGTCAGGGTTCCCTCCCCACTCTGAACTCTGGGGTACAGAGGAGGGGACCCGCATGAAAGACCCCCTAAGCTTATTTCTACCAGCTTAGGTTAAAAACTTCCCTAAGGCACAAATCCTTCCCTGTCCTTGGATGAGTACTGCTGCCACCACCAAGTGAGTTAGACAAAGATTCAGGAAAAGGACCACGTGGAGTTCCTGTTTCCCCAAAATATTCCCCCAAGCCCCTTCACCCCCTTGCCTGGGGAGGCTTGAGAATAATCTACCAACCAGATAGGTAAACAAGGCGAGCACAGATCAGATCCTTGGGTTTTTAGGACACTAAAAACCAATCAGATTCTTAAAAAACAGAACTTTATAATAAAGAAGAAAAAAAAAGGTAAAAGAAACACCTCTGTAAAATCAGGATGGAAGGTAATTTTACAGGGTAAAAAGATTTAAAACATAGAGGATCCCCCTCTAGGCAAAACTTCAAAGTTACAAAAGACAGGGATAAACCTCCCTCTTAGCACAGGGAAAATTCACAAGCTAGAACAAAAGATAATCTAACGCATTTCCTTCCTATTACTTACAATTTGTAATCTTAAATGCTTAGTTCAGGTATGGCTTTAGGAGATGTATTTTCCCTGCCCTGGTTCCTCACTGACCCGGAGAGAACACAAAGAAACACAAAACAAAAACCTTCCCCCACAGATTTGAAAGTATCTGTCTTCTCCCCTTATTGGTCCTTTTGGTCAGGTGCCAGCCAGGTTATCTGAGCTTCTTAACATTTTACAGGTAAAGGAGGGATTTTATGCTACCCTTAGCTGTATGTTTATGACAGAAGTTATAGTCTGCTTTTAAATAGTTGTGTCCAAAGAGAAGGTCAGAGTTTATTGTAATTAGACAGAGGCACATATCAAATGATATAACTGAATACATTAACAAGCTGTGGCAGTCCACCCCAGAGGTGGACTTCAGAAATGAGAGGTTTTTCTGCTTTAGGGGGAAAAAGGGAAGGGGGTGTGTGTGTGTGTGTGTGTGTGTGTGTGTAAAATATACATACACATACATACACACCTTTTTTTCCTTAAAGCAGAAAAACCTTCACTCTTTACTGAAATGCAGCCACTTCTGGGGTGGAATGCAACAGCTTTTTAACAGCACCCAGTTTCGGATGGGAAGTGAGTCATGTTCTCTCGAACTATTTAGAGCATTTCACTCATCGTCCACCATCTTTTACTTTAGCCCTCAGTCCTCAGATTTCACTAGACTGATCATTTAAAGAAGCAGCCATTGTTTTGGATTTACTCTTAATAGTCTTCAATTGAAACACACCTCTCATTGAAAGGATATCAAGTTGACTTCAGAGGGCCAGGATTTCCCACTCAAATTCTATTTGTAGCACTGCCACAGACTTGTTCTGTATCCTCGGGCAAGTCACGTCCCCGCTGTCTGCCTCAGTTTCCCCCATCTGTAAAATGGGGATACTGATACTTCCTTACCCTGTGAGATGTCACAGAAAGGCACAATAGAATAGTTGCTCAAACGAACCTTAGGTGTTTGGAAACTTGCATGTAAAGATGCTTTCCCAAAGGGAATCTCCAGAAAAATTTCAGACAGAAGGTAACGTGCTCAAATCAAAAGTGTAAAGGACACTGACCTTTTTTTTTAAAAAAAAAAAAAAAAAAAAAAAAAAAGAAGAGTTGAATAGCATGCAACAAACAGGATGAATGCTGCAGGGAGCGGGGGGAGATAACGGGGACAAGTAATCATAAGAGAGCTAGCTGATAAAGAGTTTACAGTGTTCTGAATCGCCTGGAAGGGACTTTGCGTGCGCATTGTTTTAAGCCAAAAGTGATCCTTTCTGAAGGAGTGGAAGTGGATCCTTTAGCTTGTACTGAGGGTTGCGTTGGTGGATCCTAGTCAGACCTAAAAATGCAATGCTCCGAGTGATCCATGGGCAGTGCTGCGGGCTGGCCAGAGCGGAGAGGAACACGCAGTCCCTGGATTGGGCAGTTAAGGCAGGGATTCTCTAAGGAGCCCAATGGAGTCAGCTGCCCAGTTCAGGGGGACCTTGGCCACTGACTCCCAGCCTTATGACATAAGGTGCTCCTCCTGCCCAGTGCCGAGGTCCTCTGTCGTCTCCCATCACTCGGAGCCTGGTGGGCTGGGGCAGTAACAGCCAGTCGGGATGCTTTGGGCAGGCTGAGGCAGGATGATCCATTTTAAGGCATGGGCCTAGAACTCTGTGGACGTGGTCCGGTTCCTGGCTGTGCCGCGCGGGCTTCCTGTGTGATCCCAGGCAAGTCGCTCAGTGGCTCCATGCCTCAGTTTCCCCATCTGTAAAATGAGGAGGATAATACTGCCGTGCCCTCACAGATGAAGGTCAGCATTTGCTGCTTGTGAGGCACTCTGCTGATCAGGGCCCTGTGAGTACCGTGGGGGGGCAGGCATAATGTGATGAGTGGCCATTAGCATGGGCAGGTGGTTGGTTGAGGCTCCCTACCTGCACAGGGCAAACTCGGACAGAATGCTTCGTGGGGGAGGGTGCTGGTGGGAGCAGTGTGCTAAGCATTGGTGCCTGTACCTCCATGGGGAAGGTGCGCCATGAACCGCCCTGCCGACACATCTACCTCTGGCTGCCAGGTTGAGGAAAGGGGCCAGGGTAGGACCCTCGCTCAGCCCAACTGGCCGCTCGCTCCTGCTTTGGGCTGAGGAGCCCTCCTGCATGCATTGACCGAAGATCCAGCATGCCATGCAGCAGATTGTTATTTATTATTTGTACCGAGGCAGCAGTCCCGAAGCAGGACCCCACCGTGCTAGGTGCTGTACAAGCACAGAATCAGATCACTTCCCTCTTCCGGCAGCTGCAGCTGGGAATGGAGTCGACACTCTGTCATGATGAATTCCCCTCCCGCCCCGCCCCACCCCGAAGACTGATTTGGTTTCATACAAGAGTTTGGCTCCTTTATTCCTTATTAAGCTTTTTTGAAGCGGTCTGTTGTTTCATAATCACGCAGCATTAGTGCTTAGCGGCAGTCGTCTCTGGCTCCATTTGGTGGCACCGTGTGCTGGCAGGTTGGGTGTGTTAACGAGGTTATTTGCCTCCCAGGCACTGTACTGCGCCTGCAGTGTTTGTATGATCATGCAGCAGACTTCAGAGGCACTTTTCAAATAAAAATAAGAAACCTAGTCAGCCAGGTAAAACCAAATCAATACCAGAATAACCAGCTCTTCCCGGGGCCCGTGAAATGGCCAGCGGCGAAATGGGCTTTTTCCCCCTTTTGCACTGCTTCATGCCGGTAAATATCCGACCAGCTATCAGAAATGGACCCCTGGAGTCAAGGCTGGAACGAGCTTCGTACTTCTGTAATGAGCTCTGCCACTGCCCCCACGCCTCACGCATGCGTGTCATCAGCAGGAATCGTCAGCTGGAACGTCAACACCGAAAAAACCCCGGATTCTACTTCGGTAAGATGAGAGAGAGCCCCTTCAGCACTGAGAAAGCCCGAGGCTGTTGTAGTTGTTAGGGTCAGCCACTAGAGGGAGACATGATTCCTCAGTCATGGAGGGGTCCAGTGCTTCAGGAGCTAGCCTGCAGTTTTGGAGACCTGGGTTCAAGTCCTTTCTGCGCCACATTCTTTCTCTGTGACCTTGGGCAAGTCACAACCTCTCTGTGCCTCAGTTCCATCTGTAAAATGGGGATAATACCACTCGCCTTCCCCGCAGAGGTGTCTGGAAGATAACTCCATTAAAGACCGTGGGCGTTCACATGCTACAGTTGTGGGGGGGAGCTATATGTGATAGATGATCACAACTACTAAGCCAGTATCTTGTCAGCTAACATTTTGGATAAATCTTAATTGCAGTGTTTTGGCAAGGATCGATTTACTCCCAGAATCCCGTACGATCCATCCTTGAAAATTGGGTAAGCTCCAAAACATGGCTTTCCTGTTCACACCTAGTGTTTGCACTGGTGTTAATCAGCCTTTGATTATGGGGATCGGGGCAAATTTCCACTGTAGACAAGGCCAAAGAGCCAGTCCCTGCAAACTCTTACTACCCAGGGCAGTACTTACAGGATTGGCAGCATGGGTAAAGGTTAGGGCACTGAACTAGTATTTGGAAACCCTGGGTTATATTCCTGGCTCTGCTACTGACCTACTGTGTGGCCTTGAGCAAGTCACTTGACTCGTCTGTGGCTGTCTTCCTTCCTATCCCTTGTCTTGTCTATTTAGCCTGTAAAATGGCATCCCCTAGCACATGTGTTTGTACAGCTCCTAGCACAATGGGGCCCTGAAATGACATTCAGCCCAGGAAGGAGTAACTAATAAAAGCATGGGTAGGTCTGGGAGGCGCGAGTGTGCTGTCAGTGACAGCTGGTGAGCTCCATTCTAGTTTTATGCACCTCTCCTGAGTTCCATTGTGTTGCCTGATTTGTCTGTGGGCCTTTGAGATCCAGTATTGCATTCAGAATAAATGTTGGGATATTGGCAGGTTGGGGGATCGCGACGCGGTCGGAGAGCAGGAGTTGGCAGTCTGATCTGGCTTGCCCCGGTGTAAAATGTCTATCATGACAATATACCTGCCTCCCTCTCAGGGGTATAGTGAGGCCTAGTTTATGCCTGTAGAGGGCTATGGAGAATCTCGGGTGAAAAGCGCTTCTGAAAAGTGCAACGTGTTCACATCGTTCCATGACCGCTGTCCACAGCGCGGTCGCACCCTTTAACGCCACTGGAGTGTGGGGGGGTTGTGTTAGGTGACACGGCAGTTTCGTTGTCTCCAGTCGAGGCTGACTGAGCTTTCTAAAGGTCTAATGAAAGGATGCACTTGGGATGGAAAAAATGGGCAGACTTGATCCACGGCTGCGTCCCTGCAGTTTTACGCTGGCCTGACTGTCTGGATTTCAACGGAGACAATGACTTCATTGGACTCGCCTTAGGCTAAAACTGCAGCAACAGACAGGTGAAGCAAGACCTGTGTGTTTTTCGTTGGTTTGTTTTTTTTTTTGTCAGAATCATAAAATAATTGCTTTAAAGCGGGCTACATTTCACCTAGAG
The DNA here is from genome assembly GCF_015237465.2 of Chelonia mydas. NCBI lineage: Eukaryota > Metazoa > Chordata > Testudines > Cheloniidae > Chelonia > Chelonia mydas. The sequence goes on from NC_051257.2 coordinate 9,940,408, forward strand.
GGGAACATACCGTTGTGAACATCATGCAGCTTTCACAGTGAAATCTAGGGAGATAGAATCAGCCCACAATGTCCTTTTCTTTTGGAGGCTGAGCTCAAAGTGCCCATACTTAATAACCCTGTTGTTCTGACCGAGCTGGGGAGCTGTTCTCTCTCGCTCGCTCGCTCGGTGATTATTCTAAAGCAAGCAGGATTTAAGTAACCCCAAAAAGGACCGTAAAGCAGGAGACCGGAATAAAACAATTCTTAGCATTTTGATCAGCATTGTGTGGACCTGAGCTCTGAGAGTTTGACAAGATATTAGATGACATAATTATTTCCCCTCCTCCATTCTCGTTTTCCCTTTCATGTTTTTTTCTGAACACCTGCACCCTTACTGGTGAATCTGGCAGTTCCACTGGGAATTCGACTGTTGCTTCTTATCGGGTCAGCGAAACCTGACAGGGCCCTCCCTCCATGGCTAAGGGTGCTGAAAGCACATCTGGAGTAGCTGTGCTTGTCTGGCTGCATGCAGCAGGATCCTGACAGCACTTGATCCGTGGACTCAAACATATCATCGGTACCTAAACATCCTGTTTACCGGAGCTCTGGGGTAATGGTGTGTGTTGACATAAGGTACCGTTTGCATTGGTTGTGTGGTGTAGGGATCAGTGTTCGCTTTGTGACTGTTCCCTGAAAGGCCCCTGATTGTTCAAACAGTCGGCTAGGACTGATGTTCGAGAATTACATGCATTTTTGGAGTAACTTTTTTCATGGATCAGTGAGAGAGATTTAAAACGAGGAAAAAATACTCCAACCATTACCATTGTATTTCCTCTCACTTCAAATGCAAGGTGGCAAGATGTGCTGCTGAGTGACGTAGACTGGGCAATAGACCCCATTCCATATTCCCCCCCGTGCCGGTCAACCTTTTGGAAACGAATCAGGGCAGCTTGCATAGCCTGCAAAGGGAGACGGTGCTCACAAGCCGGAGCGTTAGCCACTCCAGAGCTGGAAAACAACATCAGATTCCCTCCCTCCCCGTCCAAGCGTGATTTAATGTTTAAAGAGTGAAGGTCGGGGGACTTAAAGTCTATCCCCAGCTCTGCCACTGACCCACTGGATGACATTGGGCATGTCACTTCAGCTCTGTGTACCTTGGTTTCCCCTCCCACTCTTAGCCTGCCTTGTCTATTTCAATAAGGTCTTTGGGGTAGGGACAGCCTCTGCCTCTGCATGCACACAGTGCCTAGCACAAAGGGCCTGGCGGAAGGACTCTCACACAGATCTGAATAGGCTCCTGGGTTGAACGTTCAAGGCTGTCGGGCCTCTCTCTAGGCGGAAGCATCATCTGGGGTGAAGGCGCTGGAGTGGGACTTCAGAGCTTGGAGTTCTGTTCCCCACTCAGCCCCACACTTCCTTTGTGCCCCAAGGCAACTCGTTTAAATCTCTCTGCCTCAGTCCCCTCTCCACCTCCCCGCCACATGGGGCTTGGAGAGGCTGACTTGGTCAGTGTTTGAGGCAGTCAGATGCTGGCACGAGGGAGTCCTTAGCTTGGAATGACCTACTGCATGTCCCTTGCGATGAGCATCCAATAATTACCGATCGTGCATGTGATCACGGCACTCTGGCCTGTGCAGGTTTCACTCCTTCTCTTTCTTTTTTAATCCTCAGTGTTTCCTTTCTTTCCATTCTTCTGTGTCCCAAACTCCCCTTCCCCTCCCTCCATTTCTTGGTCCCTGCCCCTTCCTTTCCGCCCCATCCTGGGGGTCTTGGGACAAGGGCCAGAACTTGGGTCTGCACCCTCTAAGAGGGTGTCTACACAGCGAAAGCTGGGCTGGGCTAGTCTCGCTGAGCTAGCTTGAATGCAGCTAACATGGGTAATAATAGCAGAGACATCAGCACAGCACGGGCTAGAGAGCTGAGTACGTCGTACCAAAGGTTCGTGCCAAGCTTCTGCAACCCGTGCTGCACTGACTTTGCTGCTGCGGTTACAAGTGGGATGCAAGCTTTTGCTGTGTAGAAGTATCCTAAAGCTGCAGCCACACTGCAAAATGACAGGGCTTGGACCCACGTCACAGCAGGACTCGGGCTCTGACCCACCCCCCCTAACAGGCTCCTGGGACTGGGTCCTGCGTGCTCTCTGACCTGAGTCAGACCGATCTGTGTGTGGACGGAAGCAGGGCTTGGGCTCAAACCTGAGTCAGAGCCCAGCCTTAGTGTGTAGTGTAGACACACCGTGGCGATCAGTCTTTGGAAGGGTGAGTGTGTTGTGCAGGGAATTAGCGGCCATCGCCCTCTAAGCGTGTGGACACACTGGTAGCCCTATAACTATAAACTTGATTCTGAATGGAGATTCAGGCCTCAATCGTGCATCGTTGACATGAAAAGGAGTTTTAACCTGCATGTCAATGGGATTAGGAATGCGGGCGCCGGTTTACCATGAGCACATGTGAATCACTTACGAAAAGCGGCATTTAGCAGACAAGGAACGGACAGTATAGTTGTATTAGTTGGGAGGATGTCATCCCTGCGCCGAAGCATCACAGAGCTAATAAAGTATGCATGGAACTTGAATGACTTCAGCATCTGGCCCGGAGCAGAGTGATGAGCTTCGCTCAGACAAAATTGTCTCCTAAAAGCTCGTTAGCAATTAGACACGGAGATGATCACTAATCGGATGAGTATCAAGGGAGCGAAGAGAACGCTGTAACCCCATTGTAATGTTGTTTTTATCAGCCAGCCATAGCTAAGCATCTAGCCCGGCTTCCTTCTGTTTTTATTTCCAGTCTTGGCTTCTTCTCCTGTCAAAGTCAGTGAGTATGTCTGCACTGCCATACACCCACAGCATGCCCACATCAGCTGACTCGGGCTTGCGGGGCTACAAAATTGCAGTGTAGACATCCGGGCTCAGGAACCCTACACCAATTTTATAAAGCTTGTCTCTCTCCCCAGCAGAAGTTGGCCCAATAAAAGATATTACCCCCACCCCCGCTCTCTCTGAGCTGCACAAAGACGCTCCTAGCAAGGAATAAGAGCACCCATGCGGGGTGTTAGTGCCAAATGGCTACTGTCCTTTAAATTCACACCCCTCGTTTTTCTCACAGTCGCTTTGCCATGCAGACAAGCCCTTAGACCGTGTCTACATTAGAAAACTGACCCATCCATAACTGAACCGATTGGCCAAAAAGCATTTATACTGTTCAGCCTGTCGACCTTCCAAGCAAATTCGTTCGAAAATTTAAACCACAAGTAGTGGAAAACATTTGGCCTGTTCTGGCAGTAACATAACACTTGTCTCACGCCAGATCACGGCTTTCAGCGTTCAAATCCCCCCCCCCGCAGGATGGTGCTCTTTTATTGTTGTTTTTTTAATCGGAATTCAGTAATATTCAACGGCTTTCACCCTATAGAGCCGGGACCCTCCAGCTGGAACTTTAACTGCTGGTCTGGATCCTGCGTCCTGCCGCTTCAGAATATGCAGCGTGTCTTTTATGGGGGGAGTGGACTTTGTCTTTCACTTATCAGCCGATCAAGAGCTCACTCTTTTTTGAAATGGCGCTGTCTTCAAGGGGCCCTTGTAATTAACCCACGGAGTTTAATTTGCAGCTAAGGCAAGGCTTGCCAGAAATTCCATGCAGCGTGATCTAGTGACTAGAAATTACCTTCCTGCCAACACCTTTTAAAGGTTAACGTTTGCAGCATCTCCTATTGCCTGGAGATGGTCTGGTCTCCCACTGTGTGCTAGATTGCCCTGCTGGACTGATCACTTTATAACATATTTTGATTTTAGACTCTTGAGGCTGGTAGCTGCTGTTCTTGTCCTTTAAACATGTTCAAAAACAGAGGACTTGTACGCCTCCTGAACCCCCCTTTTCAGAGCATGGTGGAATCGCTCCAAGTCCCTCACCCCTGGGCGCCAGCAGAACCAACCCTAAAGCTCTTACGCTTCTCTGGTTTTGGAGTCAGGTTTTCAGAATGACTCGGGACCCAGCAGCTCCCCCAAAATAGGGTGCTGAGCCCTTTGGAAAGAATCTGGCCACTTATTTTGGTGCCTAATTAAGACTCGGCTCTCCTGAAAATCTGGCCCCTGATGTATAAGCCGCGTGGCTGGGTATCTTATTGTAGAGTTACTGGGGAGTCTGTTGTAGGATACTCGAGGCTGGCTAATGGAATCACAGACCTGACTCCTCATTTCAGTGGGAGTTAGGCACCTATGTGCTATCAAAAAAATCTCCCGTCTGATAGTTAAAGTGGTTCTGATTCTCCTCGCTGTGTGAGTGGAGCACTGGATTGGGGCTCAGGGGACTTGCATTCTGTTCCTGGCTCAGCCATGGGCCTACTGGGTGACCTTGGACAAGTCACTTCACCGCCCCGTGCCTCAGTTTCCCCATCCCCTCTCAAATGGCGATAATTATATTGAAGATGCTTTGAGATCTGTGGATGAAAAGCGCTATATAAGTGTGGGATAATATCACATACTCCTGATTGAAACTATTAGTGTCCCATCATTGGAGTCAATGGAGTTACAGCTGTGTAAAGCAGGTGTGACCGTGATGGGTCTTGAAGTCAGGACTCTAGTTCTATTGCCAGTTGCTCACTGTGTCACAGAATCATAGAAGAACAGGGTTGGAAGAGACCTCAGGAGGTCATCTAGTCCCCTTGCTCAAAGCAGGATCAATCAATCCCCAACTAAATCATCCCAGCCAGGGCTTTGTCAAGCCTGACCTTAAAAACCTCTAAGGAAGGAGATTCCACCACCACCCTAGGTAACCCATCCAGTGCTTCACCACCCTCCTCGTGAAATAGTTTTTCCTAATATCCAACCTAGACCTCCCCCACTGCAACTTGAGACCATTGCTCCTTGTTCTGTCATCTGCCACCACTGAGAACAGCCGAGCTCCATCCTCTTCGGAACCCCCCTTCAGGTAGTTGAAGGCTGCTGTCAAATCCCCCCTCATTCTTCTCTTCTGCAGACTAAATAATCCCAGTTCCCTCAGCCTCTCCTCATAAGTCATGTGCCCCAGACCCCTAATCATTTTCATTGCCCTCTGCTGGACTCTCTCCAATTTGTCCTCATCCTTTCTGTAGTGGGGGGCCCAAAACTGGATGCTGAATAGAGGGGAATAATTACTTCCCTCGATCTGCTGGCAGTGCTCCTACTAATGTAGCCCAATGTGCCATTAGCCTTCTTGGCAACAACGGCACCCTGTTGACTCATATCCAGCTTCTCGTCCACTGTAATCCCCAGGTCCTTTTTTGCAGAACTGCCGCTTGCTTAGTCATTCGGCCCCTAGTCTGTAGCGGTGCATGGAATTCTTCCATCCTAAGTGCAGGACTCTGCACTTGTTCTTGTTGAACCTCATCAGATTCCTTTTGGCCCAATCCTCCAATTTGTCTCGGTCACTCTGGACCCTATCCCTACCCTCCAGCATATCTACCTCTCCCCCCAGCTTAGTGTCATCTGCGAACTTGCTGAGGGTGCAATTCATGCCATCCTCCAGATCATTCATGAAGATGTTGAACAAAACCGGCTCCAGGACTGACCCCTGGGGCACTCCGCTTGATACCAGCTGCCAACTAGACATCGAGCCGTTGATCACTACCCGTTGAGCCCGACGATCTAGCCAGCTTTCTCTCCACTTTATAGTCCATTCATTCAAGCCATACTTCTTTAACTTGCTGGCAAGAATATTGTGTCACCATGAGTCACATAAGCTATCTGGGCCACAGTCAGTTTTCCCCTTCTGTGAAAGGAGTGCAGTAATATCTGCCTCCTAGACATGTCGTGAGGCTAATGTGCACAGAGCACTTTGAGCCCCTTGGATGACAGGGGCTGGAGAAGACTAAAGCTAGAAGCTATTAAGCGAACATTTGGAGTGATGTTTTAATAAACAGAGCAATGGCAAAGAGAGGAGTTTATGAAGTAGCTCATAGACTCCTTGTCCTATGTTATAATGGGGAATTCTGCTAGAAACAGGGTATCTTTCCAAATCATATTTTTTTAATTGTGTCCTATCTTATCCTTTCCCATCTGTTTCTTCTTATCCATCCCTGGTAGACGATGTGATCTAGTGAACAGGGCACTAGACTGGGAATCAGGAGACCTGCGGTCTATTTCCAGGTTGCTCACCGTCCCCTTCTGTAAGCTTGGCCAGGTCACCTTACGTCTCTGTCTCAGCTTTTGCCTCCCGCTGTTTGGCTTACTTATTTAGATGGTAAGCTCTTCAAGTCAGGCGCTGTCTCTCACGATGAGTCTTTACGGGGCCTGGCGCCATGGGGCCGTGATTTTCAGCTGGGGCTTCTTGGAGTATCTGTAATACACACAATAAAGAATCGTGTTCTTAGAGAACCCATCACCAGAGTATTTCCCTCTGTGCGTTATGGACCGATTGCCAGACGGATGCTTAACAAACACATAAAAGTAATAGCGGCCTTAAAGATCTTTCCGACATGAAACCAAAATTAAACATTGAAAAGCATTTGCCTTTCCAACGGATTTACCACCGGCATCGTGATTTCTCAGCGGACCGATCAGATTAAAAGCTGCAGAGGAAGTACGATGCCTTTAGCTCGCTAAGGGCTTGTCCGCATTTGAAACGCGCTTCAATGTAGACGCTACCTACGCCGAAGGGCGGGGTTCTGCCGTTGGCATAGGGAATCCACCTCCCTGAGAGGCGGCAGCTAGGTCGGCTTCATTACATTGCTCGGGGTGTGGATTTTTCACGCCCCTGAGCGATGAAGCTGACTCAACCTAACTTCTCCAGTGTAGACCTGGCCGTACTAAAATAACATCTCAGTTGTGCTGAAGATGCCCTGGGATGATGATGATGATGATGATGAGCCCCGAGGATGAGGATGACATCTATTCGCTGGGCTTGCAGTGAAATCCCAGCCCTCCGATGGCCCGAGTCGTAGGCTGAAACAATACCTCAATGCTTCCTAAGGAAACTGAAACTAATGAAATGGTAGATCAGCCACTGAGTGCCACACATGAGCAGAGCTAATGGCTGCATGCAACAAAAGCTAAGAGATGCACAGTAATAAAGTCTGGACTGTATTAGACTAAATCAGATTTGGTATTGGATTTAGTTCATGGTGGTAATTGTGGGGAAGGGATTTAACTGGATTTATTGCAATCTCTCTTCCCTCGCCCTGATACTCTCTGTAGCAATCTATTCGTGCCTCTGAAGCGTGCCTCTAGATGACACTATAAACTCCTCAATTCCGTAGGTTTATGTGTGTAGCCCTAAAATGATTTGCAATCAAAAACCTGCCATTCAAAATCCTCACTCACGGACGGGAGCGACTGGAAAATCATTTGAAGGAAGAAAAAAATCTCTGGGCCTCCTGGAGTTATTGTAACAATATGAAAAACACTGGAAATTTCTTTTTAAGGTTTTCTTTCTTGTTTGTTTGTTTTGTTAAAGCCTGTGGCTGAGATGTTCAAAAACACCTGCATGATTTGGACACCCTTTCCCCATTCATTTTAATCAAAACTGAGCATCCATGTCTCTTAGACACCTTTGAAAATCTCAGCCTTTGCTTTTAAACGCACCAGTTTGCAAGAATGTGTTCCATAATTTGTCTGTAATGAAGAATAACCCTTCACCTACATGAGATAGGAGGTCTGGCGCTGCAGGTCTTACTCTTACAAGTAGTCTCATTGGAGTCCCCTTCAGAGGAAGGCTGGTCAGGTGGTTAAGGCACTGGACTGGGACTTAGGAGCTCTAGATTCAGTTCTTGGCTGTGCTACAGATTCATTGTGTGTGACCTTGGGCAAGTCACTTCATCTTTCTGTGCGTCAATTCCCCTTTGCTAAAATAGGAATAATAATTTTCTTTGTGTGTCTCGTATGTATAGACCCAGGGTGGCCAAACTGTGGCTTGCGAACCACTTTTACCATTAAAGTGCGGCTCGTGGAGCCCCCCACAGCCTCCCATTCACCCTTACAAGACTGGGGGGGGGGAGCTCAGGACCTCTGCCTTGCAGCTGGGTGGTGCGGGAGGGACTTCTGTCCAGCGGGGAGAGAGGTCTTAGGCCTTCAACCCTGTGGGACGTACCTGCCAGAGCTCGGGGCTTCAGCTTGAGCAGGGCTGAAGTCCCAACCCCTGGCTTCCGACAGGCACGCCCCAGCTCTCGAACATCTGAAGATTGTTGTATGAGGCTCAGAGGGCCCGTATGTTTGGCTGCCCCTGGTATGGACTGTAAGCTAGTCAAGACAGAGACTTTCTGACTGTGTGTGGGTGGGGGGGTGGTGGTGTTTGTGTCTATTATTATTTGTTTTGCAGTAGCTGCCTACAAACAGAGAACAAAAAGAGGGTCTCTGCCCTAAAGAGCTTACAAACTAAGTGCCTAGTGCAATGGGGCTTGATCTCAGGTGGCCCTCGAGGTGCTACAATACTAATAAATAGTATTAAAGTCTTGAAAGTATTAAAGTAGATAAAGTCCGAGGACTCTAAGCTAACCATGCCCCTTTCGCTGGAGTTTGGCCTGTGGTGCGGGTAGGTTGACTTCATCACTCTTTATTATCTGAGTGTTTTGTTCTCTGCAAAACAGTGCCACCCGCAATTATTCTGTGAACCAACCACTCCATGTGCTGATGCCTGGTGTAAATGGTCCAAGGGACGCACGCGTTCAAAACGATCCGGGGCGGGGGGGTCCCTTTCCATTTTCAAACGGTTCCTTGTGCTACCACATGGAGGAGCCGTCTCGTCTTGGTCCTGCGGCTCCTTGTTGTGGGTTTGGGTCCGACGGCCATGTGTCGGAGATCAGAGCGAGGCCTGTTGGAAAAGGGTCAGGTTCCTTTCAGATTTTCACCGGGGCCGGCACGTTACACACACAGCATCCCGCCCCACCCAATCTCCCTGGTCCCTAAAATGTAGCAGCTTTCCTTTACAACCGGGCAAATCCATCGTCTCCTTCCAACCCACGGGCTCCCAGCTGGTACGGAAGGCACAGCAGAACCTGTGGGAGCCTGCACGGAGGGCGTGGACCCAATGCGTGTAATGGAACCGATACTTCTGCATGGGCTCCCTCTGCTCCAGCATGGAGAGGATTTTGGGGCTGGACTAGTGCGTGGTCCTAGCAAATACGTTCCGTCCCTGACCCCTCAGCCGATAGATCATCCCAGCGTGTGCTGCCCGGCTCTGCCAGTAAGCTGTGTGCTGAAGACAGGCCGGTGTGTAGTCTCCTTGTCTCTTATCTTCCCTCGCTTTTGTTTTTTTATTTTCACACTTCAGCCTTACAAGTCCAGTTCCCTGTGCACGGTTTCCATGAAAACAAGCTATTTAGCTGTAGCTAAAGCAAAATCCATCTGCTAAATGAATTCCATTAAAAACCTCTCTGAGGTCCCTCATCTTGCGCCCCTCTGCCTTGGTCTCCAGAGCTCTCTTAGCATATAGTCCATTAAACCGCAGCGAGATTTCAATAAAGGGGAAAGGGGAGGAAACTGAAGCCACTTCTCTCGTGCAGAAAGGTCTGGCTGGGTTTATGTAATAAAAAGGTGACATTTTTCGAAGCTTACTGGGGAGGTGGTTATTTGGACTGCAAATCCATAACCATATCCTCAGCCGGTTAAATGCTGCAAGGGATCTGCCTCAGAATTGACTGGAGCTAATGAATTTTAGGACAGCCGCTGTGAGCGAGGTACCGGAGCGGAGTGCCTCACGTTCGCTTCGGAGGCCCCGCCGCTGGCTGAGCTCGTGGCTTCATTAACGGTGCTGGCCTGTCACAGACAGGACGTCGCTCGTCCAGTCTGAGCACTGGGAAAGGCCGCCCGCTTTGGGGATCGGTGTCACCTGTGCGTTATTGGCTTTGTTGCTGTGGTGGCTCCGAGGGGCCCCGGTCCGGATTGGGACCCCGTTGCTTTAGGCGCTGTACATGCATATCATGGAAATATGGCCCCTGCTCCAAAGAACCAACGGGCTCAGTAATGTGTGTGTGTGTCCGCCAGCCTGCCTTTCCCACCCACTTCCTCTCCTCCGCACGCCTGTTGGAACGCCGCTGGCTCTGGCTCCTCTGAGGCCCAGCCTTGCAGGCTCCATGCTGTTGCGGCCCGCCTTCAAAGAGATGCAGCCACATCCCTTCCCAGTGACTACTGGCAACTCCCAAAAGATGCTTGTTTCCCTTCAGGGCAAGGGAATAGTCTCCACGCTCAGCGACTGCCCGCACGAGGGGTGCCTGTTTTGATTTCTGGGTTGTTTGCAAGAATCCCATTTATCTGACCTCCCCCCTTCACAAAATGGTTGGGGAATACAGTGCTGTGTTCTACCCCATCTGTACCAGAGATACCTAAAGCCACGTAGGGATTTTTAACATGTATTTGTATAGATTTCAATCCAATTTATAAGGGAACATTGGTGCAGTAAACAAGTGGAAACAGAGAGTGGCCCGTGCAGATGGTTCAGGCTAATTGGGATGTGGGAAGAGCAGAAAGAAGTGTGAAAACCGTGTCCTTTCATTTATCCAATTAACGTTTCTCCTCCTTTCTGACACCCCCAACAGAAGAATAGGAGGGTACATCGCGTTCCAGGTAAATGAGCTCGTTCCATCTGTCCCCACCCCTAGCGCGCGCGCCAAGAACCTGCCGTAGAGAATCCAGTTCAGTTCAGATGCTGGCCGAGAAAGAACGCGAATTCCCTTGGAAGCTGGGGCTTTGCCGTAGCAGAACGCAGTGAGCACAGGGAGCCAGACGGCGAGGCACTGCAGTTCTTCTGCTGTGGTCCCAGGGGCCTTGGCACAAAGGAGGGGAGAGCGGCTGCTGCTGCTTCTGTTGGGAAGTGGAGCGTTTGCAACGTGTGTCTGACACTGAGCTTTTACTCCTGATTGTTTAATTTGTGTTGTGGCGGCTGTTGTGGACCAGGAACCCATTGTACTAGGCACTGAGACGGTCCCTGCCCCAAGGGGCTTACACAGTATTTAGTTAGTGCCAGGGCATGGCATTTTAGAGCCCCGGCACCCCTGGGCTTACCGCGTCAGTTGTGAAAGTAAAAAAACTGCTTGAGCCCAGCACCTAATTCCTTGAGCTTCTGGCACCTCTTTCGTTACAAATTAAGCACTGGACTTACAGACTTAAGTCTAAGACTGGAGACAACAGATGAGCAAGACGGTACCGGCCAAGTTGGTGGGCAGTGGTCTCTGCAAACCACCGGCCTAACTGTGGTGGCAAAGGAGAGATCTGAAAGCGGAGAAGGAGGTCGCTTTGTCGACGCGTACGGGCAGCGCCTCCCAAGGGCGTGGGGCAGCCCGGGAGACAGCACAAAAGTTTTTCTTAGGAAATGCAGCAAGTGGAGAGTGGAGACCAGCCCCACGGGCAGATCAGAGGCAAATGCTGACAGCTCATTGTCAGATGAGAGACGTTAGGCAGGGTAGAGAGAGACTGGGAAGGGCCTGGAAAGTTTTTTGGTCAATTGAATCTGATGTGGGTGTCTGATTTTTGTTATGGGTTTAAAAAAGAGAGAGAGAGAGAAATCCTGGGCACTGCGAATGTTGAGCACCACTTTTCTGGCTTCTGTCTGTCTTAGACACGTATGTGGCCTCCATTACCGTAGTGTCTGGGTACCTCACAAAACCCCTGTGAAGTAGGGCAGTGCAGTTATCCCCATTGTACAGATGGGGAACTGAGTGCAGAAGAGACCAAGTGCCTTGCCCACGGTCATGCAGGAGATCAGTGGTGGAGGAATGGAACCCAGGCCAGTAACACCAAAGGAAAGGCAGAAGCCAGCCGCAACCCTGATGACCCCCATGGCTCTGGGGACCTATCGCAATTCGACCTGAACCAGGTTCCAAAAAAATGAGACCTTAACTCAAGGCTCATTCAGCATTATAGGAGCTGGCCACGTGGCGCCACTGAATTTGGAAGTAACCTCGGTTCCTCAACAGCAGAGAGTGTGCCACAAGAAGCCTCCTGTTAGATTTGAGGGAGGACAATTTCTGAGGCTCTGCCATCACGAGAAACTGCTTCTGTGTAGCCACCCACGGCAGTGACGGGAGGGGTTCTTCTGTCACTGTCATTAATCCAGGGATTAGATCAGTTTAACTACATCACTCAGGGGCGTGGATTTTTCTCACCCCTGAGCCGTGTAGTTGATTTGACCTCATTTTTTAGTGTTGACCTGGCTTTAGGCACCGGAGACCCACCCTGAGGACAAGATCTGGTTTGGGATTTCATTTCAAACTCAGGTGCCAACTTTGTCGAAAGGTTTGCAAACTTTTTGACCTGACTCTTGATTAAAACTGGGCTAGTCCTGATTGGTTTTGATCGAAAACTAGAACCAGGGCCCATTCCAGAACTCAGACATCATCATTCCTGAAGTTTTGCAGGGTTGGGTTCAAAATCTAGCTCTGGCCTAATAACTTACATGGCGGCTCCACCTGTAGAAGAAACCCTCCTGAACTCCACAGTTCTGCAAGGTCTAGCCAGCTCAATTGGAGGCTTGGTTAAGTTTTACCCGGCTTCTGAAGCTTTATCAGAAAGAGACATTTCAAGTGAAACTCTGGACATGTGATCCCATCGGACCTGAAACCAAACAGATTCACCCAAGCTCCCTATGAATCCAAACAGCCTGACTGGCTCTCGTCCGTACTTCTCACCACCTTTAGGTCTATATGGAATTATTGGAAGCACTCCTTGGTGTTCATTGTAACTGCTTGGCACGCTTCTGTTGATGGCCTTTCTAAGTTTGCAGCTTGCTGTGAAGTGCTGTAACAAACCGCTCTGGGTGAGTTGATACCTTCCGGCACGCCGAGCGGTAGAAGAGGTGCTTGATAGGAGCGCTTCTCTCCAACACGGTACAACTTGACCTAATAAACTGTCGTGTAGAGCTGTGGGGCATTCTTAAATAGCTGCCATGTCCCACTTCAGAAATGGCTGCCTTTCAGAGAAGCGTGAAGTAATCCCTGGCTGCAGTTCTGTTATAAAAGTTTTGGTAATTCTTTCAGTCTGACCTCCTTTATATCCCCGGCCAGAGAATTTATCCAGTTAACTCCTGTATATCACCCAATAACTTGTTTGACTAAGACATATCTTCAGGGAGGAATCCAGTCTTGATTTGAAGACTGGATGAGTTGGAGTTGGAGAATGGAATTGGAGTGGGAGAATTCACCGCTTCCCTTGGTAGTTTGTTCCAGTTTTTGATCACATTTATTGTTTAAAAAAAAAATTTGAGGTTTATTTCAAATTTGAATTTGCCTGGAGGCAGCTTCCAGCCATTGGTTCTCATTATGCCTTTCTCTGGTAGATTAGCATCTGAAAATACCTGGTATTTTTGTCCCATGAAGGTACTTACACATCCTACCCCAGTGACAGTCACTTCTCGATCTTCTTTGGCATGAGCCTAAGACACCCAAGAAGAAGCAGGTTTTTGCATGCGCTTTAAACCCATTTGACATTTCCCATTTGGCCAAGTTTGGTTCTGAGTGGCTGATCAATATGGTTTTCCAGTGTGTGGGGGGGAGGGGGCAATGGTAATCTGATGACATGCAATGAGATTATTACTGTCTCTGCCCAGGGCTACCAATGGGGTGGAGGTAAAAGGGGAAGTTTGCCCCAGGCTGAGAGAGCCCCCCAAACCATGTGATGGTGTGACCTGGCTCACAGGGTCGCAACACCGCTCGCTGGAATTTGACCTCTTGGCCCCTCTGTCATGATGGAGCGGGGCCAAACCTATGTGGTGTTGCAATGCTGCCCATCAGGTCTCAACGCCTGGAGCGAGGAGCTGGGCCCAGCCCCTGCAGGGTGAGGAAGGGAGGGCTCCTTCTCCAAACCCTTTCCCCCCTCATTGTTCTTTTTTTTTTTTTTTTTTGGAAGAGTGGGAGATTTTGCCCCAGTCCCACCCCCAAACCACTGGGTGGTCCTGTGTCTGGACACACACAAAAGGCCGCTTCATATAGCCAAGCTGAGCTGATTGACTAATGCTGCGTGTGGTCTGGCGAGCTTGCGGGAGGGGTAGGTTGGATTCTAACGGGTACCCTCGGGGTGCTTTAGGCCTCTAACTTCTGATGCATTAGGCTAGGAAATGCAGGCATGGATGGATTAAGAGACAGCCCCTGTGATGAATACCCTATCCCCTAAACAGATAAGACAAAGAGTGTCGCCTTATCCCTATTGTACAGAGAGAAAACTGAGGCACAGAGAAATTTAAATAAGGTCGCACAGTAGGTGGATCCAGGGATCGAAACCAGATCTCCTGATTCCCGGGCCAGTGCCTTAACCCCATGGCTGTCCTCCTGTCCACCGAAATAGGACAAGTGTCTCCGAGTGCTAAGAATACAATGGTTCAATCAAATGCCTTTCCTGCCATTTCCCGTCGCACGTACATCACGTGTGTGTTCTAGTCAATTAAGCACCATTGTCATGACTGGTGGTGGTGAGAAATGTCATAGTGACATAATTCCATATTGCGGCTTTCGGGACAGGCGGGGTGGAGATTACCCTTGGCATCAGCCACAGCAAATATTAATAATTAAAGCCGTGTCAGCTGTGGATTTTACTAAATTTGTTTCATTAATATTTTATTGTCTTCTTAAAAAAAAACCCAACCGTTCCTAAGCAACAGCGATGCTTCTCTTCCCAGCTCTGTTCTACCCTGGCCAATTATTTCTGCTTTATTTGAAACATCTCATGTGGTTTTTTTCAGTGATGCGCCGGCTGCCCTCTCCCCCCCACCTCCGAACTGCTTTTGGGATGGGATCCTTACAGTGGACAGGCTCTGCAGCTGTGCCGGAAAGAGTAGCTCTGGGCTACCCTGCCCTGGGAGCCCACTCTGTTCGTCTCGTGCAGCTCCACTTGGACTCGTGAATCCCCTCGAGCATCCGTGCAGCACTCACCCCTGCCGCACAGCCTCGGAGCGGAGACAGCCCCTCTCCTGGGGATGATGCAGTCAGCCCGAGGCACCTGCTTAAAGCCAGAGCACAGGAAAATAATAGCTGCCCATCCCATCGGGAGGCGGGCTTGATGAAAGCTCATGCCTAACTGCTGAGGGGTCAGGCAGGGATGTCCTGTTCCTCCGCTCAGCATTGCACGTTCTGCTTCGGTACGCTGCGTGGGTGGGGAGCGCAGGGCTTGCTGTCTTAGGAATCGTTAGCCATTGGGCAGTACCCCAGTGCCAGGTGCGGGCTATCAGGCTTGCTGGACCACTGGGCTCCTCTGGGGCAGCTGAGCCTTTGGCCCAAGATGTGCAGAATTGGAACCCTGCAGTTGTTAAGACCGCGTACGTGTCGCTGCTTCTTCGAGTGCCTGCTCATGGCCAATCCATAGTCGGTGTGTGTGCTCGCCACGTGCAGCGGTGCCGGAAGTTTTTCCCGTAGCAGTATTCGTAGGGGACCGGCTCTGGAGTGGCGCCCGCAAGGCGCGGTATAAGGGGACCCGTGCTGGGCGGCTGGATGCCTCCATCAGGGGGTCGGTCGAGCCCCGCCTGTACTATGCCTGCCTCACTGGACAGTGACGAGGGCCTCCGTCAACTTGAAGCCCTGTCAATGCAGGGGACCTGTGCTGCCCTCATGAGTCATTGCCGAGCAGCATGAGCTTGCGGTGAGCGTCCCTGCAGGTCTTGGAGGCGCTAAACGAGCCGGTTGCAGAGGCTCCCAGCCTCGGGTTGATTGGATCCCTAGTAAATTGTGTGAATTGGTGATCAGAGACCAGCTGCCGCTCGGTCTGGGGCTACACGATGTTACCTCCTTTCTCCATCGCTGCGGCCAGCACCAGCCTGCTGGTCACGGAGGCCTGTTATCTCAGCCTCCTCTTTGACTCGGGCCTCTGTCTGGGTCCTCGCATCTAGGCAGTGTCTACATCTGCTGATAACTTCTTCCACCACACCTCTAAGAATAGCGTGCCTCGCACAGGGACCCCTGGCCCTACGGCAGTACAAATAATAAACAGAGCTGCCTGCAGCCAGCACATGGGTGGGTGAGCCAGAGCGGGAAGTGCGAGGAACCACCCACACAGAGGCTGGCCACACCTTCAGTCCCTGAGTCTCCTCCAAGGAGACGAGTGGGGAACCTACCACGCTTAGCAGTGGCGCTTACACATCCACAGGGTGTGGCAGGAGCACCAGAGTCAAGAGACCTGGGTTCTGTTGCTGGCTCCACCCCTGACCTGCTCTCAGCCCTTGGGCAAGTCACTTTCCCGCTCCCTGCCTCAGTTTCCCCTCCTGCCCCGTGTCTGTCCTGTCTGTCGTGACTGTGAGCTCCTGGGGTCGGGGGCTGCCTGTTGCTGTGTGGCTTGTACAATACTAGCGCAGTGAGGCCCCAGGGGCAGCGGCCTCTAGGTTCTACTGTCACGCAACAATCATAGTAATGGGGATGTCGCAGTAATGTTCTCAGGGCCGCCCCGTGGCGAGGCTGTGTCTGAAAAGCCGCAACGGAGCCCGAACCCTACAGGAGAGTAGGGAAGTTAGCAGTAGCCTGGTACCTGGGAGGGGTTGTGGGGATAAGAGGAACACACACTGGGCCCTTATCTGCCCTACCAAAGGAGAATCACCCCAGGCATAAGGTACCTGAATTTACCACCCAGGCTGGAAAAGTAGAGTTACTTTGCCCGGTGCTCAATAGCTGAAACTTTCAAGCTACCCAGCCTGGCTTCTCTCTGAGGCTCCCCACACTGACACGTGCCCCTCCAGACACATCCAGCAAAGTGCTCCACAGCCCTTTGTTTCGTTCTCGCTCCAGCTGTTGTCATGTCTCCACTGTTGTCCTTGGTCTCCTTCGTCTCGTTGGTATTTCCTTCTATCTGCCCACATCTGCTGCACGCCTTCGAGTGGGGCAGCGCATCAGAGCTGTAATGTCGTGTGTGTGTGTGATGCAGATGGGTGACGGCGGCTTCCCCATGGGCCGCGCTGTTCCTTGTTGCTTCCTTCTGGTTCTAAAAGTTCTTGATCCAAACGTGAGCTTTCAAATTGTCCTGTCTGTTGCACTGTCTGCTTTCTCAAATCTGCTCTGGGATAAAGGGCTAGCGAGGGATTCATTGCTGTACAATCTGCTTTTCTCATTGCCGGAATGCATTCCGCCCCTTGCAAAGACCACGCTGTGTATTTATTTCTCATCAGATTGGTCCTTAGGAGATTGTGAGAAGGTTGCACAGTGGAAGGAGGCCAGAAGGTTCAAGTGGGGTCCATGCTTGCCTTCAGATGGGGATGGTGTTGTGGCTACGGCATTGGGCTGGCACCCAGGAAATCTGGGCTGAGTTCCTGGCTCTCCGAGCCACTCGGGTACATACCGAGGGTCCCGGCTGCTATTGTTGTAGCTACGTAGATCCAGGCTAGCTTGGAGATGTCTACACATGCAGCAGTCACACCTCTGACTACAATGTAGACGTATCATGTGTGTACAGTGTCTGGGCACGATGGGGCTCTGGCCTTGGTTAGGGCTTCCAGATGCTACCATTATGTAAATAATACTAACTAATAATGTTTCAAAATTAAAGGTACACGTAACTTGCCATTTCTGAGATCTGCAAACTTGTTTGTAGCTGTATTTACAGTTCAGCTGGAGAACAGTAAGTGGGAGCTAAATGTATATTAATAGAACTCCATGAGTTACAGCCTTTGCTTTTTACAACCGGGAAGGGTAATTGGCAGGCTTATGAATACTTTACACTAATAATAATCCTGTCAATGTAAATGACAACTGAAGTAGCCTTCAAACACCAGCGATTTCTAATATGGGGAAATGTGTGACCAACAAAATAAATAAAATCAAGGGATCGGTATTTTAGCCATCTGGTTTCCAAGATAGTAGCCACTGTGTGCTGTTCACCCTAGTAAATCAGCGGACTGTAAGATCTTGAGTATCCCTGGTTAAGGAACTGATTGATGGAAAGCATGAATTCTTTAATTAAAAATGAAAACACATGAAAGCCTTTTGTTGATGAAGGATAAGCGTGAAATGCATTCTAGTTTCTCCCAAGGGCCAGTGCATTTGCAAGGAGATAGCAATAAAACTAGGTTGATTCAAACCATCTATTTGTTTGGAGCAAGGCCTGTGTTTAGAATTTTCCTGTTTATCTGGAGTGTCTATTACAAGTGCACTGAAGAAGGCAGCCTTGGCCAGAGGGTTGCCTGCAGAGCCACCTGAGGCCGAGTACAAACTCACCGTACGGCCTTGATTTAGACAAGGATTCCCAGACTAGGATACCTGTGGGAATTGGTGTGGATTACTACTATTCCTATGATTTATTATTTAGTTATAACGGAGATCGGGGCCCCGTTGTGCTAGGCACCGGGCAGACCTATAGTAAGAAATACAACGGCTTACAGTCTAAATAGACAGGACAAAGGGGAAAGGGAGTATTGTTATCCCCAGTTCACAGGTGGGGAATTGAGGTACAGAGAGAGTTTGGGCGAAAAAAGATGTGTTCTTCACTTGAGTTAGCTACCACAGGGTCAGCTCTCAAAACTCAACTTGCTAACTCATGTGCTGGCTGGGGCCATCTCCACAGTCCCGCCTGCTGCCAGCATAGTTATGTCAATCAGAGATGTGATCCCGTTGGAGTCAGGCACCTCCGTGCCCAGTGGGATTTTCAAAAGCCCCTATCTGTGTGATCTTTGGGTGCCTAAACATCTTTAAGAATCTGTCAGTTTCCCGTCCGCAAAATGAGGATCATAGAACCTCATAGGGGTGTTGGGAAGATGGATCCATTAAAGACTGCGAGATGCTCAGATGCTCCAGTCATGGGAGCCCTATAAGCCCGATAGAGGAGGGTGCAGGAAGCACTCCGCACCTGGCAAGTTTGAGCTCAGCGTGCAGGCAGGTTTTGCGTTCTTCACGCTTAGCTGCCAGGGTCTAATGCGGAGGTAATGTATGTCGGAGCGGATGGAACACGGTTTGCTATTGGTGATGAAAATTTAACGGTGCGATGTTAGCAGCAGGCAGTCTGTGGTAAATTGCAATCAATAAACATGGGCGAACATTGCTCAGAGGCTGGAAAGCAAACTCCGGAGAGAGGGGAGCGCTCTGCGGAGGCTTCAGGGACTTACTTTTTCAATGAGTAAGCGATATTGTCCGCCTTTGGGTACGGCATTGACTGGATGAGTCATTTGCCACCTAGATTTAAACACAAGCAGGCATGAATGGCTTTTTGCCCCGATTGCTCAGCTATTGTCCAGGCTAGGCTCATGGCTCTTTGCAGCAGCTAAAATGTAATGTTCAGATTTCTGTGGGGCATTGCGCAAGGCTGAAATAAAACCAGTGTGGGCTTTGGGAGTCCCTGTTTGGCTGGTGAACTTCAGAGTGTGTTGCGATAAGCATCGCAAAATGAACAAAGACCACTCCGTAGCATCACAGGTACGGAGCTCGCTGCACTAAGGGCACAAAATGGCACAAAACCGGCACAAAACCGAATACCCTTGCGCCGCCCCCTTCCCTTAGGCCCCGCCCCCAACTCACTCCATCCCCCCTCCCTCTGCTGCTTGCTCTCCCCCACCCTCATTCACTTTCACTAAGCTGGAGCAGGGGGTTGTGGGGAGGGAGGGAGTGTGGGCTCTGGCTGGGGGTGTGGGCTCTGGGGTGGGGCCAGAAATGTGGGGTTCAGGGTGCAGGAGGGGGCTCCAGGCTGAGGCCGAGGGGTTTGGAGTGCGGGAGGGGGCTCAGGGCTGAGGTAGGGGGTTGGGGTGCGAGTGGGGGTGCGAACTCTGGGGAGGGAGTTAAGGAGCGGGAGGGGGTTCCGACTTGGTGTAGGGGGTTGGGGTGTAGGTTTGGGCTCCAGCTGAGCAGTGCTTACCTCAGGCGGCTCCCGGTCGGTGGCGCAGCAGGGCTAAGGCAGGTTCCCTGGCTCCACGCAGCTCCTGGAAGCAGCCAGCATGTCCGGCTCCCAGGCACAGGGGCAGCCTGGCGGCTCTGCATGGTGCGCGCTGCGCACTACCCGCCCCCGCAGCTCCAATTGCCTCCTGTTCCCGGCCAATGGGAGCTGCGGAGCTGTCACTCGGGGTGGGGGAAACACGCAGAGCTTCCCTGGTCTCCCCTGCGCCTAGGAGCCAGAGGGACGTGCCAGCCGCTTCCGGGAGCTGTGTGGAGCCAGGGCAGGCAGGGAACCTACCTTAGACCTGCTGTGCCGCCGACCGGACTTCTAACGGCCTGGTCAGCAGTGCTGACCAGAGCCACTAGGGTCCCTCTTCGACCGGACGCCTGGCAACCTTTGCTGTACCTCTGTCCCCTTCCTAGTCTCTCTGAGTGCACCCTCTCAGGTGTCAGGCATCGCTCTCTCTCGGAGTGGGATCACATGATTCTCCCATCCCTAGACTGGGCTCCGGTGTTACAGCATCCTGTATCTCCATTGTTTCTACCCAGCAGGTCTGACTGGGTTTTTCCCTTCAGGAGTCTGTGTCCGGCAGCGAATACAGTGACCAGACAGTCTGCTTAAACCCAAGTATTGTTTAATCTTAACAGCAGGAATAAAGGATAACATAAGAGAAAAAAGGTTTTAAAACAAGTCCCTAGTCACGTCCCTCTTACCTAGAGGCTTCCCACCTAGCAAGGCCTAAGGGAATGGACAGGTTTCCCCAGAGACTTCAGTGAGAACCGGATCAATCCCATGCTGCTCGAGCCAGGTGTGCTGCAAGGAACCTGTATTTTTCCACTGTCCAGGGATGGATATCTCCATCCAGCCTTCTTGCGGCTGTTTGATGTACGACATTTCCTTCTATTAAAAAAAAAAAAAACCACCAACCCACACACACAACACCCCCACCCCCCGCCGCCATTAAATCCATCATCTTCCTCAGTGCAGTCTCTTTCATTGTATAAAAGATGTAGAAAGCCAGCCCTGTTCCCCTAAGATCTCCAGCGCTAATTGTCCCATCTGGATTCAGACACGCCTGGTTATGTCTGTTCCGATAAAGACGCAGTCCTAGGCCACTTCCTCTCCTTTTCCTCCCCCCTCCCTCCCCCCCGCTTTTCTCTAAGTGTTGTGTTAGTCGCCAGGGAAGCAGGGCTGATCATTAGCGAACGCTCTGCAGGTGGCTGTGGGCTCGGCTGTCCAGTTCAGCTGATAGGCACCGAATCTGATACATCGATGCCTTTTTAAGAAGCAGGAAAATAGATCATAACTCCATCCCCATCCGTTGCTTTCTTGATCTAGGTTGTCAAATCTGTTCTGTTGTATCTCGGGTCTGATACCACCCTCTTTGCTGTGTGCCTCGCAGAAGTGCACGAAGCGACACGACTAACATGTCACACCTGGCTTGTTCGATCTCTTCTCCTCCGCCCAGGGCGCGAACGAAGTACGGGGCAGCGGGTTTTGTTTTGGTAGGCTGGTTTGAGAGGCACACGCCACTGCACAAAGTTGAACTCTGCCGCAGTAGGGTTGCCGAGCGAACACCCACCCCGTGATGTGTAGGATTAATACGTAGCATGTAAGGATTGGAAGAAAAATGGATGATTTGTCCTACCCTGCTTCTGCAAATCAAGATAGCGCCGTGATGAAGGCTACATAGTCCCCAGATTAGCTTATGTGCAGCGCGTTGCTTTCATGTCAATGACCTCGGTATATGGAGAAACGTTTAACGTGTTGGACTAGGAGATTTGTCCAAGTGGGGGCGGGATGAGACACATCCTACCTGATGAGATTCTGCACAAAGCTGACACAAACTACAAGTGTATGGCAGCATCACCCCCGCAACAAGGGAGGGGTTGGGGAACGTGCCGCCCTGACAGTCTGTCACATCCCAATAAGCAAATGTATCCAGACTGGGAGAATCACCTGATTATACAGGATGTGGGATCTCCCTAAGACAACAGGGAGCTCCTGCCAAAAAGGAGAGGTCCTCAGTAAAAGCACATATTTAGCTCAGTGTACCTCCAAGTTAGGGCCTGATCCTGCCTTGTGGAGTCAGTCGGAGCAGCATCAAGGTGTCGTTCACCTTCCAAGGGGATGATAGTATTCACGTTTACATGTCCAGTGAGATTCTTTAGGCAATATGGCCTAGTGGATAAAGCACTGGACTGGGACTCAGAAGACCTGGGATCTACTCCTGACTCTGCCACTGGCCTGCTGGGTGACCTTGGACAAGTCACTTCAACCCTCCATGCCTCCGTTTCCTCATCTGTAAAATGGAGATAATGATACTGACCTTGAGATCTATTGATGAAAAGTGCTATATAAGAGCTAGGTATTACAATTATTTATGGGAATTAAAATATAGTATTTTAGGGGACCCATCACTGCCGGTCTGGTGCTTGGATATACCAATTACGAGATCAATTGCCAATTAGTAATCTCATAATTACCAATTACAAGATCGTTACCAATTACGAGATCTGGTCTTCTCTCTGCTTTTCAGTTCCTAGAAGGCCAGCCTCCTGTTATGTAATCCATGTAAATGGCTCCCTCAGGCACAAAATATTGCCCGCAGGAAAAAATATAAATATAGACAGACACACCTGCCAGGATATTTGGGTTTATGCAGGTTCCTGCAGAACCTGGCTGCGGAGTCCAACTTTCATCCAAGGCTGTCAGTGCAGTTAGCAAGCCTGATGACACTCCCGGGGGACAGGTAAGTGTATTGTTATCCCTGCTTTCCTGATGGGGAAACTGAGGCACAAAGAGAGTAAGAGATTTGTTTGAGGTCACACAGTGAGTCTACAGCTGAAGCAGGAATAGAACCCCTGGGTCCTCATTACTTACTACCCTGGCCCATATTCTCTCCCTCCCTAGATATGAGATGTGTTTCATTAGATGGCCTTTCTCTCCTTATTGACTTGTGCCAAGAAGAATGGAGTGGAGGATCCATCTGAGTGGTCATGGTGATGTCTCCTGTCCTTTTCCAGGTGTGGTGGAGTCGTGCCTCCTGCACATGCTGAAACGCAGAGCCGCCGGCTTCCTCCGGACCGATAAGGTCGCTGCCCTCTTCACCAAAGTTGGCAAGACGTACGCGGTAGCTGGGGACATATGCAAGAAAGTGCAGAAACTGCAGCAGCAGGCGGAAGGCAGGTAAGGCCAAGGGCTGTTCTGAATGTGAGACCGTCATGGCGGCTTGAAGGGGACAGCTAGAGCTGCTCGGAAAATTACTTTGGGCAACTTTGGGGGGAAAATTCAACCGGTCAGAAAATCTTGTCGAAAATGAATTTTTGTCAAAATTTTCTAAAGTTCAAACGTTCTCAAGTGAGTGGCAAAGGGCCAAAGGGCGAGAGCTGGGTTTGTGCTGCATTTAATTTTTACTCTTTATGTGCATCACGGCGTGCCCAGGAACTCCAGTCAAGGGTCAGGACCCCCGATTATACCAGGTGCTGTCGAGACAAATAACACAGAAGACAGTCGCTGCTCACAGGCAGCTAGGTATCGGCCAGGATGCGACGGGTGGACAAAGCAGACCGATTGGGTGGAGGTGGGTGGGAGCAGGTGACAGAAGGAACAGAGCTTCGTGGAAAAGCAGAAGTCGCGGCTCTCCTCTTGCCAAAACCAGCGCCAGATGGGAGCGATTCACCCACTTTGTGGCAGAGGGCGGTTCTTTATGGAGTAAAGAAGGCCTGAATGTTTATCTTTGCTTGCTTGTTTGTTCCCCTTGACCACCCTTTTTTCTCCAAGTGCGTTGGGAGACCTGATAGGCCCACCAGAGGAACAGTGCAAGAGACACCGGATTCAATACACCCCAATCAGCATTGTACACGGCGTTTCCACTTTCAGGCCATGATCCTACAGTGTCCTTCCTGCCGGCTGATTCAGCAGAGGTCATATAGGAGTAGGGGTCCCTCCTGCGTGGAGCTCATTCCAGGATCAGGGCCTAATAAACGATGAGATAAACCAATGACTGGTAACAGACAATAGGAGGGAGGGGTGAAGGCAACGGAGGAGGAGGGTAACCATGATCAGGTCCTGATTGATTCAGCAACCTGGGCCTCACTTTAAACATGCGCGTAGTCCCATTGAGGTGAAGAGCCTGAGGCCCTGATCCTGGAAAGTCTAAAGCACGTGCTCCGTTTTACTCACTGTCAGTGATTCCATTGAAGTCAGTGGAACTACTCACGTGCATAAGTCTTTGCAGGATCAGGGCTTTGGATTGTAAGCTCACTGGGGAAAGGACCGCATCTTCCTATGTGTTTGTACAGCACCTTGCACAATGGGGCTGCTGAACCTGAACAGGGGTCTTCGCACTCGTAGGAACTTCTGGTCTCTTGAATATCTTCTTGCACTAAGTTCCTGTAGTTATATAGGTTTCCAGTGAGCATGAATTGATGTTCCAATAAAAGATATTCGCTCACCCACTGTGCTGTTTCTGAATCATTTAAACATTTATTTACATTAGCTATTTTAACCCTGCCTCCTTTGTTTATTTTTCCAACGCTTACCTTTTATTTAACTTCCTTTTATTACCAAACTCTTTCTTTGATGTATGTTTAATAAACCCTTTCCTTTTCCAGTTTTTTTTTTTTTTTTTTTTTTTTTTTTTTTTTTTGCCTCTTTATTTATTTAAAATCTCTGCCTATTTCCATTTTATTTGGTCTGGTTTAAACGTTTGGCAGAAAGACACTTTTATTAAAAATTCAACATCCACGCCCCTTCAATTAAGGGCTGAGAAAACTCCCAGTCCACTGCTCCGGGACCTCCAGCTGTGACCTCTAACAAAACAGAGCAGAGGAGACTTGAATTCAGTTCGCTGAATGTATCAGATCTGAGAAACTGGCTCCCTGCTATATCCTGTGGCGCTGATTCACAGAAGCATCCCTATTTAGGACAGCACTTAGGGCATGCCTATGCTGCCCCACAGTTAAGAGCTGCCTTGACGAGGCACTGATATTCTTATGGCTATTTGTTTGTGTTGTGGCAGCACCTAGGAGGCCCTGTCACGGACCAGCACCCCATTGCGCTAGGCGCTGTACAAACACCAAACAAGAAGATTGTCCCTGCCTCAAAGAGCTTCCAGTCTAATGGATTTAGTCCACGTGCGTAAGTGCTTTCCCGCGTCGGCGCCAGACTGTGCACTTGGCAGGAATGGGACCCCGTGAGCACGTTACCGTAAATTGTTTTCTACGTCCTGTGCGCTGCCTAGTTAGGTGAAGCGTCCGGGGTGACTGTTCTGATGATTGTATTTATAGTCTTCATTTCTTATATTATTCGTTGGTTGCCGCATTGACGGCGTTCTGGATGGAGCAGCGTTCTCCTTCGGTGCTGCCTAACTAATGGCACAAGCGGTGTTGATGCAAAACGTGGGGGTGGGGGGGGAGAAAAAAGCGCTCCCGTTTCAGGTCACCTTAGTGCATCAGAAAGAAACAAAAAAGGGTGGAGGGAAGGTTCAGAAGGATGTTTACATGAATCAGAAGGCATCCCTGGCAAGGTTCCGCGCGTACGACTGTCTGTGTCAAGAATAATCCATATTGGCCTGTAAGGCAATATACTCCTGGGTAGCAGGAAATACGAAGCTCGCTGCCAGTGGGAAGGGTAATGAACATGGCTCCAAGTGTGAAGGGGAGGTGGGGACAACCGTGCACAGCAGATGGGAGGCTGATGCAAACTGGGATGGGCCAGCCAGTGTGCTGTCTGGGCAGTGGAATGCAAAGCCTGGGAAAAGGCAGTGGTGTCAATTTCGTATTTGCGCAGCTCACTAAACCGCTTCCCACTGTGACCTGGGCTTGTCAATCTCTGCACCAAGAAATGGCCTGGGGAGGGAGTGTGTGCAGGTCAGAATTGGCATGCCTGGGCACCTCTGAGGCCCGAATCTGGCCCTGGGTTAGTAGCTCCTGTTAAGAATCGATCGATAGGGAATAGCATGTGCATTTGAGCCATTCCCTTTAATAGACTGGAGGCTGTTTTTAAAAAAATCCAAAGGAAAGTAGGGTCGAGGCAGGCGAATCAATAACCTGCAGCATGGGAACTGCTGCTGGACATGGACCGCATTGCTGGGTACGGCGTGCAAAAGAGCGCTCAGAACTCAACTCTGACCCTCTGCATTTGGCGCACCGTCCACCATCAAAGCCAGATAACGCCTGAGCTGATTTAAGAGCAGATTGGCTGAGACAGTGGGACAAATTCATCCCTGGCATAATCCAGTGATGCCTCCCAGGGCTGAGTCTGGCTCAGCGTCCATCATCCGTTCCGTCGAATTATCTGTTTCCTTGAGATGAGCCCCACCTCTTGCCCTGTCCTGCTGCCTGGCGTGCATCTTCCCCAGCCTTTGGAACTGGCTGGGCTCTGCGTACATCTCCCTCTAACTCCCCTCCTTTACCTGAGCTCTGCATTGCTTTGCAGGTGTATTCTGTAGCCACCGCAGCCCCTGGCCAGCCACCTCCCACTCCTTCGTTTATTTCACTGGGACTTGGATGAGTTTTGATCAGATTCACTGCTACTGGCTAGCCCTTTGGAAACCCTGAATTCATTGTTAACATCTCATGCCAAACCCTCTGGTTCTCAACTCAGATCATTTGGACGTGACCTTAAAATTTGACCCCGATGGCTGTTCTGTAACCATCAAAGATCTCATGGAACTTTCGTAAGAGTAGAGATTTTCCATAATTCTCCCCCGACTGTCTTATTCATGGGGCTTATCCCAGAGGTGGCTGCATTTTGGGTGCTGAATGAATGTTTAACCCATTGGTCAGTGTTTGTTACAGGTCCCCCGCTGTGCCTGATCCACACTGAATCTAGAGTCTTATGGCTCCAACTAGAAATCTTTGGCTCTTAAACCAAGCTATAGCAGCTGGCTGTCACATACACAGCTGACAAAGCACCTTGAGATCCTTCAGGATGGGGGATGCTGTCGAAATGCAGTTGATGAGTCTCCAAACGTTAATATTTGAATGTCTGCATCCATCCTTTCTACAGTCCTTCCTGCAGCTATACAAGGGCTAAGTGAAGCTTGCAGTTGTATTTGATTAGAAATAAACGTCTGCGCCTTTTAGGCAGTTGATTCTCTGGAACATTTAGATTTTTGCTCTGTTGGGTGCAGTCTCAAACAGACCAGAATAGCAGCTGCTCTGGGTTCAATGGACCTGCTATGCAGTCTGTCTAATCTAATGGAGCCAATCTACAGTGGGAAAATAAGATGGAATCCCAAATGCCCCCACATTTGGAGGGGATTTCAAAAACTGCATGTGGATTGTGATTTGATTTTTTTGTAAACAGGTCCCTGTGAAGTGACTAGTGATTTTGAGTGTCCCAGTAGTTGGGGTTCCAACTTGAGATGCCTTGAAGGGTCCTGATTTTCAGAGGGTACTAAACATCTGGCCCCTGAAAATCAGGCCCCTTTAAAACCTCTGTCTGGTTATCCCCAAAATGGAGGCATCCCAAATTATTCATCACTTTTGACCCTATCTTCATAATGGGCTGAATAAAATTCTGGATCCTAGCACCCCAATGCAACGGTGAACATAAAACATAGTGACCACATCTGACTTCATCTGATGCACCTTGTGTATTCCAATACATGTGCACGCAGAGCTCTGTCAAAGTAAAAATCTGGACTCCAACAACTTTCACTGTATCCCTTTTGCAGGAAAAATCAACCGAATGGCCAGGAATCCCTCAAGAGGCAGGGGTCTACCTCAAGCAAAACACCTGTCCTGACGCTGCAGGCCATCAGACACATCTGGGTGCGGACGGCCTTGATTGAGAAAGTGCTGGACAAAATCGTCCAGTACCTGGTGGACAACTGCAGGTAAAGAGCAGAGCAAACAGCTGGCAGCACAAAGGTTTTGTTTGTCGGACCAACGTGCGCTGTGTCTTTGTAGTAGCGAACGTCGTCAGTGTCCCATCCGCAAACCCAGAAAAAAGTTTAAAAAAAAAAAAAATCCCCACAATTTGTGTTTTTGTTTTAGAAACATTTTCTCAATGTTTCAAAGTTTCCATTAAATCTCACCCTGCGGGAGAGCTCGAAGAACCAGTAAACAAATCTTACACATTTAAAATAAATGTATTTTTTACTACTTTTTTTTTTAAACTTTGCAAAATGTCAGCTGGCTGTAGTCTAGGGGTAAAATTATCAAAGGACCCTAAGTCAATGGTTCTCAACCTTTCCAGACGACTGGACCTCTTTCAGGTGTCTGATTTGTCTTGCGAACCCCAAGTTTCACCTCACTTAAAAACTATTTTCTTACACAATCAGACAAAACAATACCGAAGTGGCACAGCACATGATTATGGAAAAAATTGCTGACTTTCTTGTTTTTACCATATAATTAGAAAATAAATCAATTGGAATATAAATATTGTACTTACATTTCAGCAGATAGTATATTAAGCAGCGTAAACAAGTCATTGTATGAAATTTTAGTTTGTACTGACTTTGTTAGTGCTTTTTCTGTAGCCTGTTGTAAAACTAGGCAAATACCTAGATGAGTTGATGTACCCCTGAAAGATCTCTGCGTACCCCCAGGGGTACATGTACCCCTGGTTGAGAACCACTGCCCTAAATGACTTAGGCACCTAAGTTCTGTTGACTTGCAAACTGCAATAAGAATTAGGCACCCAAGTCATTAAGGCGCTTTTGAGACTCTTAAGCGAGAAGCTGTAGCGTGCCAGGAGGGCATGTGCGCTCTGCAGAGGAAAGGGGAGCAAAAGGAGGTGAGGAGTGAAAATTTAGAAAACTGTAGGAAGGTCTGATTGGGGTAGGTCAGTCCTGTGACGACATGTTGCCTTTATTTGGAAGGGTTACGTTTGTGATGGAGATTTCCCCCTTCGAAGCTTGCAGAGAGCTCAGGCACCTTGTGGACGTGATGCATTGGATTCTAGCAGACATGGACAAACTCTTTGGCATTCTACTCAAGTCTCCTCCTGGCCGCGTGCCTGGGCATTGGGCTCCCCAGGGAGGTTGTCCTCACCTTATCTCCTCCACCCCTACAGCAAATGCAACAGAATGAGGAGTACCCTGGGGAGACTTTGGTGGTCTCAGAAGAAAGGAATGGTGGAAACCCTGAGGCCTGGCCTAGGCTAGTCACAAACCAAGGCATGTCTGCAGCATGTCTGTAACTTGCTTTGCTCTTATCGTGGAGACGGGTATGCTTGGCTGTGCAAAGGAGAATGGTATTCGGGGGCAGTTAACGTATTGTGGTAAACCCAGGACAAACAGCTACAAAATGGGGGGGTATTAATTAGTCCCAGGGGATTAAAAGGCCCCTCCCTATCCACTGAGGAGAGATAACCAAGGGCAATAAGGTTCAGCCGGAAAAGGGGTTGCTAGGGAACCAATTAGGTTCAGCTGACTCCAACTACTTGGGACCTTTTTAAACCCTCCCCTGGGTGGTAGGAGGGGGAGAGTGAGGGAGTGAGAGGAGCAGGGAAGCTGCCAGTAGGCTGTTTGCAGCAAGACACCAAACCTTCCCAGTAGGGAGGCTGCACTCGCTCCCCAGAAGGGAAGGAAAACAAGCACAAGGGACTGACTGAGGAGAGGAGTAGCAGGACCCTGGGCCACCTATAAGGATTCGCCTTGCCCCAAACCTGAGTCTCCAAGGCTAAAAAGGACTGAGCCAAACAAGGTATTTTGCCACAGTGGTTAGATTCTGTCAGTCTTCCCACAGTATTTCCAAAATCTGGGTTAGGTCTTCCTTGGAAGCAGGTCAGAAGAGGAATATATTTACCTGTTCTGTCTTCCCGTCGAGAGGGAAGAGAAAGGTCTTAGTGATGATCAAAAAAACTATTTTGTTGGGGGCATCTGATCCCAGTTTGCTTAAGCAGCCGTTTGTGATTTGTGTGTTGGGGAGGTATGGAGCATGGGGATATCCTGTGAAGACCGCTGAGCTAACTCTCCTCCTGTGTTAAGCCAGTTTTTCTCCTGATAGCAGGGTAGCATGAGTGAAGCCCACGATCTCTTTCAGAAATGCATCCCTTTTTCGGGAGTATAATGGTTACTTCCTCAATCAACAAGATTTGGGGCCATAGCTTCAAAGTTAGGTGTGCGCGACTGCCTAAATGATCTCTGCAAACCAGGTGCTCTGTTTGCACCTGCGCTTGGCCAGCGACAAAGCATGGAGATGTGCATACCTGGTGCACTGCAAGCACATGTTGTTGTGGGTGCCTGAATTGGACAATCCAATCGTCTGTCAGTAAAACTGGTTCCCAATCCAGTCTAGTCCTGTACCTGTTCCCAATCCAGGCCTGCCAGTCTTGGGTCCCGGACCTGGGATGAGGGGTGTCTTGTCTCTTTGCTTCTAAAGCAGCATCAAGGTTGTTTCTTTGTTTTGTATTGTTGTGTTTTCCTTGTATTTGAGTCCATGCCAATTATGCTGAAAAGTTTTTCTTTAAAGCAAGAGAATATTTCTGATCCGTGGGATTACATCACTCCTTGAATCCCTGGTGTTTTGGCGGCTTCGCCTTTAGGAAATTGGAAATAGCATAGAGTTTGAGCCCCATCTAGTGGAAGATACAAGCAGAATGATATTCTGTTCAGAGAGACAAGATGGGTGAAGTAATCTCTTTTATTGGACCAACTTCTGTTGGTGAGAGAGACAAGCTGTCAAACCACACACAACTCTACAGATCTGGGGAAGGTAAATACAAGTTGGGACGGATTGTTAAGCGTAAGGGGTTCAAACAATTAAAGGTTGGCAGGCAGCGTGGTATGTTACAAATTGTCATCAAACTAGTGTCCCAGTTAAGTCCAAGGCTTTTGGTGTCTAGCAGAGTTATGAATTTAAGTCCCCAGGCTCGTCTTTTGAAGATGTTGAGCAATTTTCCCTTGAGGATCAGTACTGAAAGATCAGATATGGAGTGACCCCTGTGTGAAAAGTGTTCACCCAAGAGTGCACGGTGTTTTTGTCCTTTATAATTTTCTGTGTGAGTTCATTCAAGAGCATAGCGATTGTCTGGTTCCACCCACATAGTTGTTGGGGCATTTGATGCAGGGGATGAGATACGCCACGTGTTGATAGGCGTGTGTAGGACCCATGGACCTTGAACGGTGTGTTGTGGGGGGTATGGAGCATTATAGCAGGGGAGATGTGTCTGCAGGTTTTGCATCAATTATTCTGGCAGAGTCTGGTGCTGCTTTGAGTTACTGTGTCCTGGTCTGTAGGGAGCTTGCTTCTGATTATGAGCTTGGCGAGGCTGGGAGGTTGTTGGAGGGCCAGAAGAGGGGATTTGGGAAATATTTCTTTCAGGGTGTGGTTTCCATCAAATATTGCTTGATGATTCCCTATATTGGGGTCAGTGGGCGGTTGTTTTCTGTATTGAAGCAGGCTTTCGTGAGGTGTGTGGGCCTGTTCCATGATGCGATCTACTTCTCTGGTGAAGTGTCCTTGTTTTGTGATGGCGATTTTAAGTGTGTTTAGGGTGTATCCCGGTCTTTCTCGTCAGAGCAAATTCCATGGTATCTGACTGTGTGGCTGTAGATGACGCATTTCTTAGTGTGTCTGGGGTGGGTGTTGGATCTGTGGAGCGAAGTGTGGTGCTCCGTGGGTTTCTTGTGTATTGCACTAAAAGCGGCGCTGCAATGGTTGACTTCAAGTTTACACAAAAAAATTGTTCATAATTTTATATATAAACATATTTTTAAAATAGATTAAATCACTTTTTTCCCTTTTTAGTTGTGATTACCTTAATGTAGAGCCTGTCTAAGAGATCCAGGTAACTCAATTGTCTGCAGTTGCCGTTGGGATGATCGCTTGGCTGCAGAATTACGATTTAGTAAGGCTTTTGTGGTTTTGCTTCAAAACTGAGCCTCTCCTTCTGCAAACTTTTACCCCCGTGCATGTGCTTATTCCGGCCTACCCTTCCAGCTACTTCAGCAGGGCTGCAGGGAATAACAGTATGCTCCCAGAGTGCCTGTCTGCAGGATCAAACCCGAAGAGTTGGACGGCAGCTCTGGAGAATGCCTCTCCCCCCGGAGGCCTTTGACTCTTTTTGGGCAGGCTGTGGTAGCAACTAGCAATGGATGGCATTTTCAAAAACACTGGTGTGACTCGGGAGCACGAGTACCTGTGGCAGTCAATGGAACTCACGCTCCTAAGTGACTTGGGAGCTTTTGAAAATACCAACACGTGACTCTAATCCACTTTCATCTTTTATTCCCAGCAAATATTATGAGAGAGAAGCTTTATTGGCAGATCCTGTTTATGGACCAATCCTAGCTTCTCTCCTTGGTAAGTACTTTCATTGTTCGCTCCGGGTGGTTTAGGGTTTTGTTTTGTTTTGTTGCTTATTGCATTTTCCCAGAAGCAGAGCCGGGGTGGCGGGGGGGGGAATGGAGACAGATCACCTTGTTTTCCTATTTGATTGCTGGCTTTGATGATAGAGCAGAACCGAATTTGGTTTTCTTAGAGCACTTTTCTAGGTGTGATGTCCCACAGCAGGGAATTGGAGGTACTAACCGCGCAGTGACTGTGTATTAAGTGCTCAGCAATATTTCTCCTGCAGTCTCCTAACAGCACTTGGTTTATTGAGCGAGGGAATTTGGCCAGAATGCCAAGGTTATCTCCTGTGCTGTGAGATCATTAACTTCACCAGACACGAGCAGAAAGGGCCTCAGTTTAACATCTGACCTGGAGGATGAGTGTGAACAAATGTCCGTTCTTCTTGAAGATCCTCTCTCATTACTGTCCTCCTAGTTGGGCCGTGTGCACTAGAATACACCAAGCTGAAAACAGCTGACCACTACTGGACAGACCCGTCAGCCGACGAGCTGGTTCAGAGACACCGGATCCATGGAGCCCATGGGCGCCAGGACTCACCCTCAAAACGCCCGGCGCTGGGAGTAGGTATTTGCAGCATGCCCCTTCTCTGTTATTGGCACAGAAGGAAACCCCACAAGAGGGGAAGAAGGGTGGACGGGTATTTAGATAACACCCACGGGCAGCCTCCACCTATTACCAGGAATGGAGAACGCTTTTTATGCATGCTTTCGTCACAGCTGAAAGGCCATTTGGCTCCAAATGTCCCCTCCAAATTTAGGGAGGTTTGAGATCCAGATCTGGAATTTTGTGGCTTGAGACGCCAGGGCTTTCACTTGCTATGCTGATTCCCTGCCTTGGGGAGGAGAAAGCCTCTGTGGCTGGGGTGAGGGGGAGTGCCCCTCACATGCCTTTAAAGTCCAGGGCTGCAGAAAGTAAGTCCATCCGGAAAGAGATTTCTCAAGATGCCCTTTTTAGTGGAGCTGCTGCTCTGAGCGGCCTCTTCATACAATTGCGACTGGTACCGTGTAACCTGTGTGCTGACCGACGGTTCTCGTGTCTCCTAGATCCGGAAACAGCACTCGAGCGGGAGCGTGTCGGAAGACCGATATGCAACTTCAGCTAGAGAATACGTGGAGTCTTTGCACCAGAATTCGAGGACTCACCTGCTGTATGGGAAAAATAATGTCCTGGTCCAGCCAGTAAGTATCTGAGCATCAAGTGTGTTGAGTTCATATTACTGGAGCGAGATTAATGCTCAGCATGGTAGAGCCAGGAATGGAACTCAAGTACCGTGAATCCCCAGCCAGTGCCTTATTCTCTGGACTGTCCAGCTTCAGAGGCAGTGTCTGAATCCTGAGCTGGCCCAGCAGAAGGCCGATGCATCATCTGTCTGAGCCATGTAAGCTTCAGGGATGGAAGGATGCTGAGTGCCATCCTTTCTGGCTCAGCCCGGGTGTTGGGTGGAGCTTTGACTCCTTTCCCAGGCAGAGACCTCACTAATGGTACCCACCTCCCCTTCCAGTTAAACTGTGATATGTACTGCAAACAAAAAAGGAAGGAGAGAACTGGGATCAAGCTGGGATTAAAATTGGCCAATTTAAATGGGTTTATACCCCTGCCCATCAAACGGACCTCCTCCCACGTTAGACCCATAGAGTATCAGGGTTGGAAGGGACCTCAGGATGTCATCTAGTCCAACCCCCTGCTCAAAGCAGGACCGATCCCTAATTAAATCATCACAGCCAGGGCTTTGTCAAGCCTGACCTTAAAAACTTCTAAGGAAGGAGATTCCACCACCTCCCTAGGTAACGCATTCCAGTGTTTCACCACCCTCCTAGTGAAAAAGTTTTTCCTAATATCCAACCTAAACCTCCCCCACTGCCACTTGAGACCATTACTCCTTGTTCTGTCATCTGCTACCACTGAGAACAGTCTAGAGCCATCCTCTTTGGAACCCCCTTTCAGGTAGTTGAAAGCAGCTATCAAATCCCCCCTCATTCTTCTCTTCCGTAGACTAAACATCCCCAGTTTCCTCAGCCTCTCCTCATAACTTATGTGTTCCAGTCCCCTAACCATTTTTGTTGCCCTCCGCTGGACTCTTCCAATTTTTCCACATCCTTCTTGTAGTGTGGGGCCCAAAACCGGACACAGTACTCCAGATGAGGCCTCACCAGTGTTGAATAGAGGGGAACGATCACGTCCCTCGATCTGCTGCCATCATGGTGGCTAATGGCCTATGTCCAAGTGCCATTGGAAGGGGACGAAGCACTGAATAAATGTGGCTAATTGAAGGGACAGGGTTGGCCTGTTGGGGGATCTCTCATCACAGCTGACTTATTTCTCAATAACACACACCACGATTTCCATGTGCTTTTCTTTATTTATTGTTTTAAACAGAAAGATGACATGGAGGCAATTCTTGGCTATCTCTCCCTTCATCAGTCAGCAGATAGCTTGACTTTAAAATGGACTCCCAATCAGCTTATGAACGGCACCCTGAGGGACTCTGAGCTGGAGAAAAGGTAACATTCCCTTCGCTAGATCTCTGTCTTGTATACTTCACCCAGCTAACTGTAACAGGAGTAACAGACAAGCAACAGGACTGATTTAACTGAAGGGAGCATGCTCCATCAAATAGGGCACTGGGCTAGGAATCGGGAGACCAGGTTCTATTTCTGGGTTCTGCCACTGGCCTGCTGTGTGTTCTTGAGCGAGTCACTCCACTTTGCTGTACCTTCGTTTGCCTTCTTGTTGTCTGTTTTATCTATTTAGATTGTAACCCATCTGGGCCAGGTGCGCAGTCTCTTACCATACGTTTGTACAGTGCCTAGCACAACGGGGCCTTGCTCTGAATGGGGATTGCTAGGTGCTGTCATGCAAATAATAGTGATAATAAAATGCAAGGTTATTTCAGCAATTTTCCAGAATAATTTATTATGGAAACACATTCTGGACACTCGGAAAAATTAGTAAGATTTGCTGGGTGGCCATGCTGAAATAGTTCTTGTTTTAAATTTGTGCTCACGGGGATCGCCTCACTGGATCACAGAGACGCACACACAGTGTTGCCCCTCGTATACATCAGATCATATAATCCAGATTTAGGACCCATTGTAAAGGAACAAGTCTTATTTCAGCGATCCAGGGCTGGAGAACAAAAAGTCTGCCTCCCATTATCACGAGTCTCATTTTTCGGGTGCCCATTGCAGGATCTCAAAGCACTTTATAATCCATCCTCAAAGCAGCCCTGTGATATGATTATCCCTGATTAGAAGAGTGGTCCCTCTAATCCAGTATTCTGTCTCAGCTAGTAGCCAGTTCCTGCTGCTTCAAAAGACGGAGAAAGAAACCCTGCAGTAGGCAGTCATGGTAGAATGTGCCCCTAGGAAATGTTTCTTTCTGACCCCCGATCATTAGGCTTCACAGCATAAACCAACTAGAGGTTTCATATCCCTTCAAAGCTGTTTTAATTCTTACGGTTATAACTCAGGAGTGTTTTGCATTCGTTAGGAAGATCCAATCCTCCTTTGAGTCCCACTACGCTCTGGATCTCAATGATAAGCTTCTAGCCTGTGCAACTTACTGCCACAGTTTAAGGGAAGGACCTTGCTTCTGTTGAATTTCATTGGTGCGTGCGACATTGGGCCCCATGGGGCTTGCCTTGATGGTCGCATGTAATTTGTGGCAAAATAGAACCCAGGTGTCCTGAATCCCAGCCACAAAACCATCTCGAGTGTGATGCTCTGGGCACTTGATTCTTGTTTTTAGCCAGCAGATGAGTGCTGTGTGCATGGGAGGGGAGTGACTGTGAACCTGTAGGCTTCAGCAATATACGCTACGCTAAACTCGTTCCTCTGCCTTTTACTTCACCGTAAATTCCACTTAATCGGCCAAGTTTAGTAAGCTGCTCTTAATTTAGTGCCGTGTCTGTGCTTTTACCGGGCAGTCTGGCCACCGATTATTAAAACCATTTCATCTCTTGCATTTTTTTTTCCTTTCAGTGTGTACTGGGACTACGCCTTAATAGTGCCATTCAGTCAGATTGTCTGCATTCACTGCCATCAGCAACGTAAGCATAACCCTCCTCAGCCCACAGGGTGCCACAAAGGCTCAGGGGCCTTGTTTTCTGCAGGGGGAACGTTAATGCTGTTCGTGTTTTATTTTGCTGCCTCTTCGGCGTTTATTTCCCTGCAGGCAGACGGAGGTTTATCTTTGTTTCTTCGTGGAACTTCTCGGCCAAAAGCTGTTGCAGTTGTCTCTTGAGGCTTGACTTTGTCCTAAGTGTTGATGTAACACAATGCTTCTGGGTGGGTTGTTGGCAGCAGGGATCACACCTGGGACCTATGGGTCTAAAAACATGAGCCTCTCCTCTCAAAGATCCAGCTGGGTTAGCCAAGGCTGCAGCAGGCTCAATCCTCTCCATATGTGGCGGCATCTCTACAAGCCGTGTAAGCTGTGGGTGCTCAGTTGCTCTGAAAATCTGGCCTCTACTTTTTAATTATTGCGGGACAGAAAGGGGGTAATTTTAATTGTTGGATGCCAAGTCATTTTATTTTAAAAAGTTTCTAAAAATATTTATGCAGTGTTGTTGTAGCCGTGTTGGTCCCAGGATATTAGAGAGACAAGGTGGGTGAGGGAATATCTTTTATTGAACCAACTTCCATTGGTGAGAGAGAGAAACTCTCCAGCTTACACAGAGCTCTTCTTCTGGTCTGGGACATGTACTCAGAGCGTCACAGCTAAATACAAGGGGGAACAGATTGTTTAGCATAAGTAATTAATATTTCAAGGGACCATTCAAGATGAAGTAGCCCGTTAACACCTCTCCAGTCACAGAGGAAAAGGAGAAAAAAAATGAAACAAGAAATGCCAAACCTGCAGAGGTATCTCCATTGCTAGGATGCTCAACACCCCCACAATGCACCTTTCAAGCTCCATGGGTACTACACATGCCCATCACAACATTCACTGCCCTAAATAACACTGCTGTGGGTAAAACGTGGCCATCATTACGCTCTTGAATGAACACACACCAAAAAATTATAAAGGACAAAAACGCCATATCCCCTCTGGGTGAACACTTTTCACAAAGTGATTGCTCTGTACCTGACCTGTCAGTCTTCAGGAAACCTGCATAACAACCTCAAAAGACAAACCTGGGAGTTAAGTTCATAACTTTGCTAGACACTAAAAATCATGGACTGAATAGACACACTGGATTGATGGCTTATTACAACAATCTCTGACCCACTATCCACCCCCACAGCGTTTTTTTTATAGTATCAAATGACCTTGCTATATTTATACATAAATATATACTCAACAGGGCCATGGCTCACTGGAACAATTTGTAACATACCACCCTGCCTGCTACTCTTAACTGGCCACTTCAAACCCTTTTAGGCAGAACAATCTAATTCTCAGTTGTGACCATCTCTAGCATGTTTCCCCTTCTGCTAAACAATCTCTCCCAACTTGTAATTATCTCAGACACTCGGCTTCCTTCCCCAGGCTTGAAGAAGAGCTCAGTGCAGCTGAAAAGCTTGTACTGTCAACCAACAGTTGCTGGTCAGTCAAAAATATTACCTCACCTGCCTTCTCTCTCCCAGATCCTGGGACCAACATGGTTACAACAATAACACTGTCGTCCCTGCCCCCGCTTTTAATCTACAAGCCAGATTTTAAAAGGGGTCTTAGTTAGGGTAACCCATCAGCTAGAAAATTTAATTGCTATCATGTCAGGATGTGGCTGCTGGAAGTAGTGCAGTTTTTCTGTATCACGTAATGTTTAAACGTTATTGGGCATCCAATCAGGGAAAAAACCCAAACTGGGCCATAACTCATAGAAAGAGTCTAACTTTGTTGACAGAAATACAATTCTAAATTGTACAGCTGGCAGAAATCCAATTATAAATACAACTGATAATGCAACCATGTACTCAAAATAGCACTGTTTTGGAAAGGGTGGGAAATATTTACCTCCAAGGTAATAGATTTTATACATTTTTCCATACTTTTTGCCGCTGATTTAAAGCAGTGGCTCTCAACCTTTCCAGACTGCTGTACCCCTTTCAAGAGTCTGATTTGTCTTGGGTACGCCCATGTTTCACCTCTCTTAAAAACTTACAAAATCAG
Organism: Chelonia mydas; assembly: GCF_015237465.2. NCBI lineage: Eukaryota > Metazoa > Chordata > Testudines > Cheloniidae > Chelonia > Chelonia mydas. Next base: position 9,978,549 of record NC_051257.2, read on the forward strand.
ACATAAAAATACAAACGTATCACAGCACACTGTTACCTAAAAATTGCTGACTTTCTCATTTTTACAATATAATCATAAATCAAATCAATTGGAATATAAATATTGTACTTGCATTTCAGTGTATAGTATACAGAGCAGTATAAACAAGTCGTTGTCTATGAAATTTTAGTTTGTACTGACTTAGCTAGTGCTTTTTACATAGCCTATTGTAAAACTAGGCAAATATCTAGATGAGTTGATGTATCCCCCTGGAAGATGTCTGCGTACCTCTGGGGGTACATGTACCCCTGGTTGAGAACCCCTGGATTAAAGCAAACATCTGTAGTCACATGACAATATGAGCTTGTTTGTACCATGTAATACATCAAAATATTTGTCACTAGTTGTAGAATGGACTGGTTGGAGGAAAGTTTTTCTGTCTATTTTATTAGTATTGGCTGCTGTCCAATGATTCCTACACCAGCAACTGATGTTAATACAGTGTACACCCCAATTAAATATTTTCAGGATATGTTCCACTTTCTGAGCCAAGACTGGACCTATGTCATGTATGATCAAGCAATCCACTGCAAAGCACACTTGATTAAATGGAAGAATCAAAATGTATTTGATGATGACCACTTTGAGATAGGAGGCATGCATGCATTGAATTTCATGGGTGATGTAGGCAGAGTGATGCAGAAAAGTGGGTTTGAAAACATCCTTGTGGAAGCCAACATCTATGGTGCTTCAGTCATCAGCCATGCTCTAAGAGGAAAAGCCTGTAACAATGATGATAGAATCCACAGACTTCTACAAGAGGCAACGAATGGTGCTTAGCGATGCCATCCATGATAATGGTCACCCAGATGATAACAGAGGAGATGCATCTTGGAGAAAGCTTGAAGATGCATTGAAGTATTTGAAGATGGGGGAAGGCACAAAGAGAAAGCAGAGTGGAAGCACAGAATGCTCTGGCAGACTTTATGAACATCGCCAATCACTCCATCGGCTCACGGACACTTACGTTACCCCAGGAAAAAAATCATAAAACTCGCAATACGCTCCTTCGTCCCGAGGCGGTGGGAGACCCCAGGCCACATCCCTTGCTCTGTTAAGGTATTTGGACTAGGGCCTCCTACTTCAGAGGCAACTTGAGAGGGGGATGTCCCTGTTCAAACACCCTCACCTTTTCCGGGACAAACATCCTCCAAAGAAAGCGAAGGCATTTAAACAGGGAGCTCCCACCTCCCTGGGAAGTCCCCTGAAAGGCCGGGAATCTCAGTGCAAATCCCTTCTTTAACAGGCAGAACCAGGATTTGAACTAAGATCCCCCACTTCTGAGGTGAGTACCCAACCACTGGACCAGGGAGTGATTCTAACGCTTTAGCTGACCCACACCATATTTAAAATTGAGCAGTCTCAACAGGCAAGAAGGAAAGCCACCCCTTCCCCCAAGTATAGCCCCTAGTCCAGTGATTGCAGCGCTTAGCTGCTAGATGCTTTCCCCTCATCAAACAGAGGGGGGAATTGAACCAGAATCTTCCACATCCTGGGTGAGGAACAAAGCCACTGGACTATAAAGGGATTCATATGGGGGCGGTGGCCCAAACACTATGTAATTATTTAATGAAGTTGACCAACTTCAACATGAGAAGACAAGCAACCCACAGCAGAATCTCCCTTAGTTCGGTGATTAGGATACTCGCTTGAGAGACAGCAGAGCCCTACTCAAACCCCTTCTTAGCAGGCCGGGGGCGACCTGAACCAGATAGTGATAAGATAATTACAGTTGTACCCTGTGTGCTTTAGCCTTATGGCTCCAGCCAAGCAGATAACATCAAGCATACGTTACATAATAAGGGGATGGGGGGCTCATTATCTGCATCACTTTGTACAAATACAGATCATTTTTTCTCCAATCAGTCCATTCTACAAATGATGATAAATATTTTTGACGTATTACATGAGTGGTTCCTAACCCATGGGCCGTGGCCCCCAGGAGTCGGCAGACTGTCTAAGGGATCGGCCAAAGATTGTCACTGCCAATGGTTTTCCAAATGTGGCCCGGGGTCCGCTGGGGGTCCACAAACTATGCCTAAGATTTCCAAAGGGGTCCACACCTCCATTCGAAATACTTCGAGTCCATAAATGAAAAAAGATTGAAAACCATTATATGGCATGGTACAAACAAACTCACACTGGTGGACAGCTACATAATTTTTCTTTAACCAAAGGCAAAATGGTACAGGCAAATGTATAGAATATATTGACTGGGGGCTAAATATTTCCCCAACTTTCCAAAACAGTACTATTGTGAGCACAGAGTTGCATTATTGATTATATTTAGAAGATTTCTGCCAATTTAGGTCAAAATCAGACTATGTTTCTGTGAGTTCTGGCCCTTTCTGTGATTTTATGTTGGTGGCGGGGGGAGAGGGGGGATGCGGGGTTGGATGGGATGTTCAATAAAGTTTAACCATTTTGTGATAAACTGCACCACTGGTAGCCGCTACATCCACCCTGGTGAGGAGCACCAGATATGTGCCTGACATGTGAGCGCAATGAAATTAATGTCCAAAATGGGTTCAGGCTGTGTGACCCGAGGTGCCTATGGTAGCCCACAATGAAATTGCCAAAGTCAGGGCAGGCTCCAAAAAGTCGAGCAGGTTCTGTTTGGGGATTGGTCCTGCTTTGAGCAGGGGGTTGGACTAGATCACCTCCTGAGGTCCCTTCCAACCCTGATATGCTATGATTCTCCCAAGACTGGTGGTTTTCAACAACCAGTCACAAACTGTTCTCCTGGTCCCCACAACACTGGTTATCAAGAAGCCAAAAAAAAAAAAAAAATAATGCAGCCCCCTTTATCACATTCCAGTCTCAGGCTCCCAATCAGCACATAGGCCCAGTACAGTGAGAAGTGATTTAAAACTCTGCTCACTATACAAAATGTTCTTCTGATCCGCAAAGGGCCAGCCATATCATCAGATGAATACTAGTTTGGATCTTACCCAAAATACACACTGCCAGCCAGTCCTTTAGTATCTAAAACTAAAGGTTAATTATAAAAGAAAGGAAAGAGAAAAGAGTTGTTAAATGGTCAAAGCCATCAGATCCATACATATGACTTCAGAGTCCATAGATCAGGTTCTCAGCAGCATTGGTGAGTTTGCTGGCTTGTAAAGTCCCTCTGGAACACATCCACCGCTTGGATGGGTCTATCAGTCCTTTGTTCAAAGCTTCAGTGTGTAGAGAAGTTACTCCAGAGGTGAGAAGCAGGACTGAAGACAAACTGGAGAAGATGCAGCTACCTTTTATATCCTTTGCCATGTGGCCTGTTACATCCTTTGTCCCAAACATAAGCACGTGAGCATGGAAAAGCTCTTGGACTAGTCCCCTGTCCATAGCCATGTCCTGCTGACTCATCGGTGTAGCCCCGGCGTCTCTCAATGGGTTAATTGTACAGCTGATTGCCTTTGATGGACCATTAAGCAGGCTGGATAGTGCTAATGCCAATCTGTCTGGGGGTAATCACACAGAAACACAGCACAAGTTTGAAATATCAATATACCACACATTTATAACTCATGATACAAAGATGATGCATACAAATAAACAAGATTATCATACTTAGCAAATCATAACTTTTCCATTGATACTTTACATGGCATATCTCGTAAGATTCCTTGCCATTTTGTAATATTGGGATCAATAATATTATAAATGGTCACCCATATTCCATACAGCATCGGGGGCTGATCGACGGTCTATTTTTTTTTAAACATGCCATAGACATCATTTTTAAAAAATCAATGTTCATTGCCTGCCAAGGCTCCCTTGGTAGATGGGAAATATCTGGTAAACTTCACTCCTGAATCTATTCAGTTAATTATCCTGTAATGCAGTGGGATTTTGGGGGACAGCCCCAAACAGAATCCAGTTTGAAAGCGAGGTCAACTGATCGTGCTTTTAGCCTAACAAAAGGCAACACAGATGTATCTTGGGTTCTCTTTTGCAGCAGAAAGTGGAGGAACGTTAGTCTTGGTGAGTCAGGATGGGATCCAGAGACCTCCCCTCCATTTCCCACAGGGAAGTCATCTCCTTGCTTTCCTTTCCTGCCTGGAAAACGGCCTTCTGCCTCGAGGACAATTAGACCCACCACTTTGGTCACAGCAGGGCAAGGTACTGTCAGGCTGAGAGCCAGTGTTTTGAACTACAAGTTCTTTGGGGCAAGGTTGGTCTTACTGTGTCTGTCCAACAGCACCCAGCGCAAATGGAGCCAAGGGGCTCTGGGAGCTACTGTCATGCAAATAATAAACTCAGGACATGGGGACATTTAAATGCAAAATAAACAACCCCACTGATTATCCCTTAAACTGTCTGACTTGTTTATAAGGACATAGATTCCGTAATAACATGAGAATAGTTTCACCACTGAACCAGTGCTATAGACACTTTAAAAAGGTATTTGAAAATGATGTGGACAGAAGCACGCGACCAGCCGCAACCTGATACCCGCCCTGGTGATATCACCTATAACTGATGGAATGTTGCCAGACCTTAAAGGGATGTCATTAGGCCTTTACACACCTTCCCTATATCCCGACAAGTCTTTTCTCCGTTCCCTTTAATGACCTCCTTCCCCTGGGTACGTAGGTTCCATATGCAGTAAGATCATGCCTCTCACCCAAGACGTGGATTTTTCAAGGGAAGTGATGGGAGCTCGGTGCCCCATTCCCAGTCAATGGGAGTTGTGTACCCAGCTCCCTTGAAAAACCACCATTGGCCAGGTGCCTGCAGCCCATTCTGGCCTGCTCTTGATGTGCTCAGGTTAGAGCCCAATGCGTTATTTATCTAAGGTCTTGGAGCTACCTTCTTAGTCTATTGTTTTGACACCGTTCTACTGCACCACTTCATCTCCTGGTAACTGTATCTACTGGGTCATTTTCACTGTAGGGTAAAGTATTTCCAAAGCTCCGGAAACGAAATAGTAACAAGTCAGTGGATCTGGAGGAAATGCCATGTGAGGAGTCTGCTACAGACTATGTCTTCAGGATTATCTATCCAGGCCACAGGCACGATAACAGTAAGTGGCTTCATTGTTCTTTCATTTAAAAAAGACAAACAAACTAGAGTGGTATGCTGGGATCTGTGGGGGAAAGAGACAACCCAGATTTTTTTAAGAGGATATCGCCACAGAGATGTTCTGCCTTGTTAGGTAATTATGATCCATGGTATAGTTTACTATGGGTTTTCTTAAAGCTATAAAACAGGGGTTCTCAAACTTCATTGCATCACGATCCCCTTCTGACAACAAAAATTATTACACAACCCCAGGAGTGGGGACCGAAGCCTGAACCAAAGCCCGATCCCACCGCCGCCCCGGGATGGGAGGGGCAAAGTCAAAGCCCAACGGCTTCAGCCCCAGCAGGGAACTTGTAACCTGAGCTCTGCCACCCTGGGCTTGGGCCCCAGGTAGTGGGGCTCAGGCTTCGGCCCTGGGCGATGGGGCTCGGGCTTTGGCTCTGGCCTTGGGCTACAGCAAGTCTAAGCCAGCCCCTGGTGACACCATTAAAATGGGATCCCGACCCACCCTTTGAGAACCACTGCTATAAAACCTTCATTGCCCCAAACAGAAATGGAGAGTCCTACTCTCAGAGCCACCCTGTGCAAAACTTTCAAACGGAGACCAAATGCAAAACAATCCCCATGGCTAATCCAACAGCAATTCTGCTCCAAAAATGAAGGGTGTTTCTATTGCGCCGGCAGCTTCCTAGCAAGATTGTTATTAAAAGGAGAAAAGATTAACACTAACCATCAAAAAAGACCCTCCCTCAAAAAAACCAACACACCCAAAACCCTGCAAGCCCAATTTTCCTGGCATTCTCTAGTGAAGCTTCACAATAAATAGGGGGAGAACCCACCCCCCAAACTCCTTCCTCTCTTCTGTGAATCCGAACTCTCTATATACAAGAGATCTTGCACGCTGGTTCTCTAGCAGTGGGTTCATTTTCACGTCCATTGGTGGAGAAGCTAGAAAGTAGCAACATCCTGAGATGTTTGGATCGCGGTCCCAAGTTTAAAGGGGATTTGGATCCAGTGTTCCCATTCAGGTTCATCACAGCTCGAAAGTGGCAAAATCAATTAAACACTTACCCCTGCCCACTTCCCGCCTCCTCCCCCCCCCACCCCGTCCCTGAGAATAGGCCATAAGGAGCCAAGCTTTAGCCTCAACCCAGCCTGTGAGGGAATGTCTGCACCACAATAAAACACCCACTACTGGTTCTTGTCATCTGACTCAAGCTCGCGGGACTATAAAGCTGAGCCTGAGCTCTGGGACCCTCCCTCCTTGGGGCACCCCAGAGCTAGGCACGCAGTCTGCTCCCACCAGCAGGAGGCACTGCAGATTGTGTGGACACATGCAGCTGTTCGTGTCTGGTTGAAATCTGGCCCATGGAGTGCATGCTCTTCTCGGTGAGAAATGTCTCTTTCCCCCCACCCATGCGCGGGGGAGTTCCCAGGTCTCTCCCAAGCTCCGACTCCTCTGTCTGTGTTGAACGTGTCCTTTGAGACTTCTCCTAGAACCAAGTCCTCTCTTCTTATGCTCCTCTTTCACTATTTTCTTTGAGCAGTAACTATTAACTACCACCACTTAGCTGCCAGCCGCTCTGCCTCAGTCGATGACGACGAGGAGGAGGAAGACCGGCTCCACGCAATGCTCTCAATGATCTGCTCTCGGAACCTCACAGCTCCTAATAGGATGAAAGGTTTTTATCCACCGTCCCCCGGCCCTGCCCCCTCAGTGCTCTGTGACAGTGTCACCCCAGTGATGCGTACAACAGTGTTGGCATTATGGCAAGACAAATGTTTTTCATTCACATCAGGGGTGGGAAGGCACCCAAAAGCCAGGGGAGCAGGGTTAGCAGCACCTTTGCTCCCCATCTCAAGGTAGGATCCATGACAATGAATGACAGAGCCGTCTCGCTTCCAGAATCTTCCTCCCCCAGACTCCCGCCTTAAGAGTTAAGTCACGACTCATGGTGTGTGCTCATACAGGGAAGTAAGCGGAGAGAAGGGGGCCCCTTACTTTGCTGCATGGGAGGCGGTGGGCGGGGGGGAACATATGGGTGAGAATCCCTCCACCGGTCCAGCTTAAGAGGTAGCAATAAGTAAGATGTACTAAGTAAAGGGCTGGTACAGGTTATGCCCCCTCAGCATGTGTGGGGAAACAAGAATCAAGTTGTAAATTAGAGTACATCGATACAGCACAAAAGGACCCACGGCAGCAAATCTCAGGGTGACACTACAGTCTACCCTTAAATGCACATGGAGACTTGAACAGACCAAGAAGCTTTTCATGTGCGAGTGCCCTCCTGTCCACATACTGTGTGGATCTCAAACGATCAGTTACCATATTCCTTACTGTACAACAGGCCCATCAAAAATACAGCCCCGTTCGCTCACCCTCGACCTATTCATAATGATATACTTGTTCACACCAGCCAACTTTCATCCCAGCAGAGATGAGCTAATTGGCAGATGATCAGGCCCTGGCTGTATAGTTCTGGAGACTTAGAATCCCTCCCCTCTTGAAGGAGGGAAGTGACGGGCATTCAACGGAGTAGAAAACCGTCTGTGGAGCAGAAAACCGTCTGCTGGACAGATGGAATTCTAAGGCTCCAGAAATGAAGCTAAGTTGGCTCAAAAATAGAACAAAAAGAAGAAAAAATTCTGCAAAAATGATCATTAAGATTTCCTTTGTTGAAATGTTCAGCCCAGTTCTACTCAAGCATGACCTCTCCCGTGTTCATGGCTGTCCCAGGACTAAACTCATTCAAGAGACACCCCCCTCCTTCCTTAGCTGCAGTATCTGTTGCTGTACAATTTCCATGTCAACTGTCTTGGCTTGGAGCTGTCGTGTCTTCAGGTGCCATAGATTTAACACACGCTTCCTTTAGCAAAAGAAAAGTCGTAGACTGTTGAGTGATTACAGGAATCCATCTTTTCCTCATTCCTCAGAGCTTTCACATGTCTTTAAATGCAGAACAGTGGGTTTAGTGCTAAACGGATATCATCCCTGGCTTGGTGACGTTACCTATAGGAATGAGAGGATAACTGCCCTTGGTCCATTCTATTTTGGCCCTCTGCCGGGACCGCTATGATGCCATTGTGTTGTTATGTGGACCCCTGTCCACTGTGATCCCCATAGGTTGCCAAACCAGTCATTCGGTCTGGCCACTACTCAGCGGGGCTGGATTCGTATTCTACCAAAATGCTCTTAGAGGGGATGGAGAGGAAGAGAACCCCTAAAGCCCTCATCATCTTGTAGGAAGATAGTGTTTGCAGGAAATATCTGAACAGTAGGTTTCTTGTGAAGATGAGACTTTGAAATGACCTTTATGGTAGAAGATCCGTCTGTAACAGCGCATGCCTGCAAAGATGCGACTAAAAATATAAGTTAAACGATTACAACTTCAGCTTTGTTTGGTAGCTAATGGATATTTAAAGCAATCCTACTAGAGATGGCAAGAAACACTTTAAAAAATAGTTAGCAACCTAGCTAGGACTACATACCATTTGACTAGTGATTCTTGTCAGTGAGCTAGGTTTGGCTATCATTTGTCTACCCATCAGTGCTCCCTTGAAATAATGACAACACTGTTGTGTCAGGTTTGCTAGCCATTTTGCTTTTAATTTTTGCAACATGCTTGACTTTTTGCATGTGGCCAAAAGTTGCAGATAAACACCAACAAAAATGAATGAAATGAAGATGCTGTTCACTCTAATTCTTCATGAATTCAGGTACCTTTCATCTGAATCCTTAGGTTCTGTGGGGTTCTCACCTTTTAAAGTAGATTGTTTCTTTAAAACAAACAAACAAAAAAACCCACCCACTTTTCTTGTCCTTGGAGGGGGAGGAAAAAAAAATCATCTCAAAACATTTGTTTGTCCAATGGTTTTTATTTGAACCAAATGAGAAGCTGCAATAAATACTGGGTCATTCAGCTCCTTCCTGAAGAATTAAGGTGAAGAGCATTTTTTTCATTAAACTTTGTTTTGTGACTTGAAATATTCATGACTGCTTCCGCATGAGCCTGTGCTTTTCATGTTAACATACCTTGTATGATTTCCATGCCGTTAAAATGCTTTATGCTACATTGATGGCTATATCTGTATTAAAAATAGAGTCCATCTTCTTTTAAAAAGAAGAAATGTATTGTTACCTGCAATGGCAGAATGCATGAGACGGTTTGGAAATTCCCCACCCCTGCACTTAACATACATTTTGAAAGCACGGCCCAGAGGACCGGAGTTGCTTGTACGTGTTAATGCAATGAATGACATCCTGTACTCTGCCTTTTGCCTTAATTTAAATCAAGGGTGAGCTGAAAGGCCAGTTATTTATGAAAAACCCCAGCAGGTTTAGGTTAAGAATTTGGGCCATGATTTTCAAACGCTACTGGCGATTTTTGGGTGCCCAGCTTGAGACACCTTTCAAGGGGGACCCTGGTTTTCAGAATGTGCTAAGCATCCACCCTCTGAAAATCAGGCCTCTAAGGTTTGGAATTGGGCACCCAAAATCTCTAGCTACTCCTGAAAAACTTGGCCTCTTTTTTTTTTTTTTTTTAAAGTGCTGATCCTGCAACTTGTTTCCATGTGGGGAGAGATTTCAGACACATGGAAGTTGCGTGTTCAGAGCCTTAAACTCTAGTTTATGCGCTTGGGAGTGATCCGGGGAAGGACAGTGGGCGCACAGGGGCATCCCGTTCATGTGCAATGTTCCAGGGACAGCACCCTAGATTTAAACACACATGGAAAATACCGTTAGGATTGATGCATTACCTTTGTGCTCATGTTGGTTTTGTAAACCAGGCTTTGGCTGAGGCCAATTAAAGAAACGCACTCAAGGAGGTGGCATTGTGATGATGGGTCGATAGCATGGTTCTAACTGCAAACCATTTTACTCCCAGGAGGGTTAGAGTGGCACTCAGGGCTGGATTAGCTTTCCACCTCTGTGAGTAACTCTTTCAGGATCAGATCCCAATAGACCACATCAAATGACCACATCAAGAACGGAAAAGTTCAGACCGTCTCAGTTTGAGAGCGAGCCTATTTTTACTCTGGAATTAAACACACAGGATCTTTCGCTGTAGCTCAACCAGAAGTTATGGACTCACTTTAGGAATTACTGGGTGAAGCTCCCTGGCCTGTGGTATACAGAAGGTCAGACTAGATGACCATCATGGTCCCTTCTGGCCTTAAAATCTATTACTGTAGTGTAGTCTTCAGAAAGCAGAAGAGCGGCCTGCCTCGCACCCTGCATTTGAAACAGGCAGGGTGCTGGGCCGTGGGTGCACCTAACGGTTATCTAGGGAAGTTGGGGAATCCCCATCACTGGAGGTTTTTACAAACACCTATCAGGTATATTTAATGCTGCCTCAGGTGACTGGACTAGGTGACCTCTTGAGGTCTCTTGCAGCTGTACATTTGTTTGATTCAATGTAAAAAAATTGAGCATGCAGAGGACTTGGCTGGTTTAGATTTGTTAGAGCGGAAAGTAATGTTTTAGGGTCACTAGTTCTGTCCCTTCCTGTCATCAAGGGTAGAGCCTGCAGCAAAGCAAAGCACCAAGACATCAGGATGCACCAGGAGGGCAGGGGCAGACAAACGTTTATGGCCATGACTTTTTTACCCCCCCTTTCCCCAGACTCTGGCGACATGATAGAGATGCAGGGATTCGGTGCGAGCTTGTTGTCATGGCAGCTGGAACACTGCAGCCAAGGGTCCTCGTGCCTCTCCTGTTCATCGGGCAGCTCTCCCTACGACATCCCCAGCTGCTGCAACTGCATTCACGACAGGTACACAGGCCAGGCCGGGGAGAGGGCTTGACTCTATCGGCAGAAAGCGACAGTGGCGGAGAAGAGCTCTGGGCTTGCTGCCTACGGGGCCCTTTGCGCCCCGCACGCAAACGCCTGCCATCCTGCACCCGCTTATTAACGTAGCCATGGTGGACGTGTCAGTGGCAACATCTGAGACTGAGGTAAAAAAATTCAAGAGTGCTGAAGCCCCCCTTTCGAAAGGGACCCAGGCATTTAGGCGCCTAAGTCGCCATGGGAAAAAAAAGAATCAATGGGACACAGGCTCCCCTAAATTCCCAGGTCACTTTTGAAATTGGGAGTTAGGCTCCTAAACCCCACCGGCACTTTTCAAAATGGTCTTCGATAGGTTTCCTGGGCAGGCGGAGGAGAAGTCACAAGTGTTGCCGCTGCACCTGTTCAGCCAGCAGTCCCCTACCTCCACCCCCCAAGGCAAGGCCTTGCGTGTGGACAAAAGTCACCCCAATGCCCCTTGCTCCAAGCACCAATGGTGAGTTTTAGGGGCGAGACGCTTCAGGGCTCCCAGGCGGCCCCGCTCCGGGTTACGGGGAGCGCGCTGTGGCTGGGCCACCGCCTGTGAAGGTGTTACAGCATCGCAACAACGAGAGCGAGGCCTGGCTCCTTGTCTCTAGGACAGTCTTCGCTTTTCAGTCTGTGGCGTAGCCCGCCCAACCAGCATGCACCTAGAAGAGCCTGCCGCGCACCGTGTGCTAAGCAGCCTCCCCTCCTGCTCTCGCCACTTCCTCTACAAAGCCTTCGACCGTGTCGAATGGTGAATCGCACTTGTTCTGTGGGACAGAGAGGAAGGAGGCTCCAGTGGCAAGGGGACTAGCCTGCGACATGGGAGACCTGGATCCAATGCCCTGCTCTGCCCACCTCTCAAGCGGTGTTGTGAGGAGACATGCATTAAAAGCTTGGGGAGACACTATAGCGATAGGACCGAGGTCTCTCAATAGCCCCTGATTCTTCTCGCAGTTAAATTGGTTTTACGTCCGTGGACACAAGAGGAGAATCAGGCCTTCAGGGGCTTCTGTTCAGTGCTCTATAAATGATCAACAGAAGCAGGTGAGCGCCATCTTCATTTAGCTCATGTTCTCCAAGCCTCTGGTCGGCACAGCGTTTTCCCTGCTGCATCTGTTTCCGTGCTATGCCCAGCCTCGTCCTTTAGTTTCTCCTGCTCCCCTTGGAAGGTTGCTCGACGCTCCTCTAGACTTGCGCGTGGGAAGCGCTGGTGCCTAGTTGCACCAGTCCAAAAATGCCACTTATTTTTTGGCCAGGAATGTTCTAAACTTGTTGGTGTGGTGGTTGAAATGCCCCCAGGAAGTTTTGTTTTCAAAAACTCCTGTTGCAACATTTTTGGTTTTAAAACTGAATGTTGTTCAGGGTAATTTTCTTTTTTTTAACTGAAAAACTTGAACCTTTCAATCAAAAAAACCTTCAGCCAGCTCTTAAGTCTGTGTGTTTAGGTCAGTGGTGGAGGGAGTTCAGTTTTATGGACATAGGCAAACCAGTCATCCGTCAAAGGATGCTTACACCCCTGCTTTGGTCAGTGGCGGTGTTGTTGTCGCCAGGTAGGTCCCAGGCTATGAGCGAGAAGGGTAGGTGAGATAATATCTTCTACTGAGCCAAATTCTGTTGGTGGAAGGTAATAAGCTTTGGAGCTACATAGAGCTCTTCTTCAGGTCTGGGGAAGGAAGCAGAATATTAATGTGGCCTTTGTAATCCACCTGTCACTGTGGTACTGAGTTACCTAAATATTCATGTGGCTTGGGGCAGCATCCCAGGCAGCGAAATAATTTTAAAATCCAAAAACCTATTTCCTGTCGGATTTTTTTTTTTTTTTTTTTGAAACCAAACGTGTCTTAGTTTGGTTTGGGAAAGGGGCAGTGTCTGTAGATCAGCTGGGATTAGGGATGTGTTCCATGATCCGTAACACCGTAACCCCAACCGTGTTTAAAAATGTCTCCCTACAGAACCCCATTAAAGATGCTGTGTGAAAGCATGAAGAGGCAGATTGTTTCCAGAGCGTTCTATGGATGTAAGTGAGGCTGTTTTCCAAAAGGGACAGTGCATGCAACTCCCGCAGTATCACACGCTAGTTTGCACTGAGAAGGGCTGCGAAGTCAGGTAACTGGCCGTGTTCAGGTTAGAGAGGGATCCAAGCCAAACTATGGGGGGAGGCAGTTGAAAGCCAAATCCAGGTGCAAATTTTTCAGGCGGCCCTTCTCTTCATAACGAGCCAAAGCAACCTAGAACTTTAGAGCGTTCAGAATCCTGACCCAAATATCCTGGCTTGGTAATGCCAGCGGCTCTTCTGTGTGCAGCCATGGAGAACTGATGCTTAAAGCTCTGCGTGTTGCAACCTACTTTTACAAATAGACGTTTGTTTTTTCACTTCCCGGCACAAGATTAAATAGCTGTCAACTTTGCCTCCCCCTTCCAGTCTACCTGGCATGCACGTGGGATTGTAGAGAGGAAAGCTTTGCTTCCAGCTTAAACTGCACAGCTCCATCTTTAAAAGGAGCTCCTGGCATCGGATAGAATAACCTGCTTGCTTATATGAGATTCTGCCCTTCTATTTCCACCCCCTCTGCAGGGCTTGCCTACTGCCGCCATTTGTCTACAGTGAGAACGCATCTGTCTGCCCTCGTGAACCATTCAATTATCCCGCCTGACAAGCCTTCCAGCGCTGCTGGAGGCCTGACTAAAGAGGTCTGGAGTAAATATCAAAAGGACAAAAAGGTAACGGGCACAAAACCTACCCCCAGTTCATAAAGGGAAAAAGTCAGCACCCCACCCAACCCCCACACACTGCCTCAGTGTCACTCCCTAATTTGGCTATAAATATTTCTAAGGGTCTTTTCAAGTGACCAGTGTTGCCTTCTAAGACTACATGAATTCACCATGTGCCAGCTTTGTTCCAATATTTGTGCAGACCCGATTCTCACTTACACTAAGGCCCCTTTGAGCTACCAGAGTAGTGGAAAGTTGGTGTAAATAGCTGTTTCACTCACCTTAAAGCCCTTTTCGCTGTCAGAATGTCATGAAAGTATAAGGGCTTGTCTACACGTGGAGTTGTTCCTGATGAAATCCATGTGTGGACACACTTATTCCAGAATAAGAGTGCCTTCATGCTGTTTAGCTTAACCCAGCAAGTGGTTTAAGCTAAATGGGAACAATGCACTCTGACTCCAGAATGTGTCCACACATGGGGTTAATCAGGAACAACACCATGTGTAGACAAGACACAGATGAGAATCAGCCTGGTGTATCTTTAAGCAGGATGAAGGAGGTTTTGTAAACTAGGACCATCTAGAGGAACACTAGATCTTTTTGCCCTGCAATTTTAGACATTTAAAGTGATGTTTTTATTTGGACAGTCCACTTCCTGATTTTGGGCAGCCCAGAAAGCAGCACTGATGGGGAGAAGACTTGAAAATTTAGGAGCCTGAAAATCTTCGGGAAAAGCCAAAGTGAATTAGGTTTTTACATGTAGTTTTTGAAGCAAATATAGCGCCATTAAAAGTAAGGGCTGGTCTACACTACGGGGTGCGGGGAATCGATCTAAGTTACGCAACTTCAGTTACGTGAACATACGTAGATCTACTTACTGCGGTGTCTCGACAGGAGACACGCTCCCGTTGATTCCCCTTGCGCTTCTCATTGAGGGGGAGTACCGGAGTCGACGCTAGAGCGATCGGCGGTCGATTTATCGTGTCTATACTAGACCCGATAAATCGAACCCCGCCGGATCAATCGCAGCCGGTCGATCCGGCCGGTAGTGTAGACAAGCCCTCAGTCATTGTCAGCTCTGATGACTGGAGTCCTGTATCTACAGAACAGATGTAGCACAAGCAATGTCAGGGCAAACTTCTGAGACAGTCTACCTTTCTGCTGAGCACATGCTCCATAAGCACCTTCTTAAACATCTGCTTAAGTGCTTTCTTGAATCAGGACCCTAAAGTACTGTCCATGGATTCACACTGTGTGAATGCCTTAGAAGGGCAATTCTCCAAGGCCTGTTTGATCCTTTGCATCTCTGGTGACAGCAAAGGTATAATTTGGCATCTACACAGTGGTAGATTCCATGATGGACACCAGTCCAATAGGAACTGACCCATTTTATATAGGCCGCTCAACAGCCATCAAGTGGTAAGATCATATTGGGCCAGATGGGAACCAATGACCTAGGAATAAAAGTATCCCATCTGTATCCCATTGCCAACCTTTTTAAGGCTTCCACTGGTTGTGTTTTTTCCATTAGCTGTGTACTTGCAAGTAAGTGTAGTGCTTTTATGCAAACTCAATAGTAAGGTGCATTCATTGTGCCCTCCCCTCTTTCCTGACTGCTTTAGAATTACAAAGAATTGGAATTACTCAAACGAGTTTACTATGGCGGAGTGCAGCATGAGATTCGAAAGGAAGTGTGGCCCTTCTTACTAGGCCACTACAAATTTGGCATGACCAAAAAGGAAATGGATCGGGTAAGTTCCGGCTTCTGAGATTTAAATGGGATGTCAAATTTTTAAATACTAAGAGCACTCTCTAGGTGGAATACTTACTCCATTTTAATAAACACTCTCCTAGCATATGGTCTTTAGGGCACCAAAGCCCGTATTTTCGGGTTTTCTCCAGTAGGACTTGGACTTGGGAATGAGAACTCCTGAGTTTGATGCCACCGTGGGCAAGCCACCTGGCCTTCCTGTGCCCGAGTTTCTCTGTTTGGAGGATAATTGCCCTCCTAGGGCACTTTTTAAATTAGTGCCTGGAAAGCGCTTTGCGAAGGCTGCGGCCCTGAGGCCACACAAGGGCAGCGCATTCGTGAACTCACAGCAAAACGTTCGTCTGGGCGACCCAGTGGCAGTTCAAACACGGTATCTTGAAATACCAGGTGACGCACCTGCGTGCGCCCAGGTTTAATGCAACGGTTCAAAACTACTCTGAGACCTGGCGCTACTAAAAAGGGCCATGAGGGCTGTGTGGGTTTGTCCCCTTTTCCTAGAAGCAGGTAAGACGTGTCTTTAAAAACCCGCCCGCTCCTCTTTGGAAATATCATTGTGAAGTATAAATGCTAACGTACTATTTATTCTACACGCACACAGAAAACCCCCAAACTAACAACATTTACCACATTTCAGCCCAGGGCCGTTACAAATGGGCTACAGCCCTAGGGTACGGGGGCTGTGATGAAAATTCGGACAGCACAGTGACTGTACAGCCAGCGACCCCACTGCCGTGTTCGCTTAGCACAGGGCACCTCCACCTCAGAAAAGCTACAGGGTCCCATGCAAACCACTGGGCGCGGCTTTCAGTTAGGGTAGACACTGGAGGGCCTCCTCGTGCCTTTTTTGTGCCTGAAGGCCAAAGAGCGTGTGAGCAGCATCTCCCTTTTATGAGATGATTTACTGGACTGCAGGAAGTGATGCTGACCTCAGACTGCAGCCTCCCAGGGGCCCTGAAGGAGTGAACATGAGGCTGATGGACCTGCGTGTCTGTCCGCAAAGGGCAATCGTAGGAGAGCAACCTGAAAGCTGAATATGGCGGCGGGGGGCGGGGGAGTCTTGTGTGGCTTGTGTCTGGCATAGGTCTCGGGGAGGAAAGGGCAGGCAGAGGGATTGTGCGAGCGTGTGGCGAAGCGCTCGTTGGAGCAGGCGCTCCAGAGACTCCCCTCACGCGCCCGTGTCTGTACCGCTCCGCCAGGCTGCCGTTCTTGGTAAATTCGAGCTTTAGCAATGGCGAGGTTGGTAATGCGCTGCAGCGCCTGTGACATGAGACACACGTGTCCCTCGACTGCCAGTCCGTCTTCTCTCCTATTAGACACTAATGACCAGAGAGAGAGCCCAGATAACTCCACCACTGTCTAATTTTGCCAGATTCCTGTCTCCCCTTTTGATTGCAAAGTACCAGTCCCCTGGCTTTCCCTTTCCTCCAGAGGGAGGTAAAAGCGATGAGTACGGGTAATATTCAGTAAGTAGAAAAACAAAACCAATCTGCATTTATCAGGAGGGGACTGTTTGCCTAGTGCGTAAATCAGGAGTCAGGACACCTGGCTTCTAGTCCCAGCTTCAGAGGATATGTTTGTCTGCGGGTTACAGCCAGGGATTGGTAATCAGGACAACTGGATTTTATTCCCCTTTTAACATCTGTGCCTCAGTTTCCCTATTTGTAAAATAGGACTCCTACTAAATTAACCCAGGGGTTGCAAGGCGTAAATCAGTGTTTGCTAGGTGCCTTGGGATCCTTAGATAAAGGGTGCCATTGAAGCGCTAGACTGGAAACTCCTTGGGGCAGAGACTGTCTTTGTCCAGCACCTAGCACAGTGGGGCCAAGATCCGTGACTGGGGCTCCTGGGCACTCCCACAACACCAATAATTATTAATCATAATAAGGATAATGGTGCATCGGTTTGAGGAGTCAGCCCCTAAACAAAAAAGGCATGCATTGGATGGGAGGGAGTATTAGGCAAGTGAGAGATCCAAGCAGTCAGAATATCAGCTCGCCAGGTCCTCAACTGAAACCATCACCGATGATTTATCACGTTTGCTTTCTGTACTATCATACCGTCATCCATCAGCGCTGGGCAGCCAGGCTGGGGGCACTGTCTCACACGGCTCTCCTCCAGCCTCCCACTAGGGGTTGTACTTTCTGATTTACCACTCCACAGCCACCTCGCCTGACAGATATCCCCCCCAGCTCCCAGGGAGAAGGCTACAGTAGCAACCAGCTGGCAAAGCCCAGAGCCTGAAGCCAGCTCACTATTAGGGCTTTTATCCAGCTCTTGGCAAGCAACAGAGCAGTAAAGTTATTGTCTCTCTCCTCGTAGCCAGAGGGTGTTTTTGGTGTCTGACTTGCCTTTCGACACAGGAAACCAGCAGTAGCATGCTACAAGAACCAGGGCGGGTGCATCTGGCTAGCGTGCAACAGTATCTTAGCTGGAGCTTCCACTGTTAGAATCGCTCTCAGCTGCTGATCCTGCAATGAGCTCTGCACAGGACTCATGTCCGGGAGCTCACTGCAGGGGCCTAGGTTACAAAGATGGAAGTGGGGGGGGGGGGGCAGAAATACAGTAGGGTGCCATAGGATTTGATTAGAGCAGGCCGTTGGTCCATCACCTCTAGTGAGATTTCAGGAGGTGGGCAGCACCCTTCTCGTTTATCTCGGGCCAGTCATGAAGTGCTGTATATTAAACGGTTTAAAAAAAAAAAATCCTTCCTGCCCTTCGTGGTGGCAGTTTACATGCTGAAGCATGAGATTTGATTGCTCCTATGTAGCACGCCTGATGTTACTGGCCAGTTGCAGCTGTGAATTCTGCCCCTTCACTGTTTCCTTTTCATTGGTTCTAGCTTGACCTGCCCTTAAATTTCACTACAGTCCTTTGCCTCTCATTCTGCCCACGCCCAAGCATGTGCCTGATTCCACTTTCCACTTCTTATTTTGCTGGGGATGGGCCCCATCCTGGAGTTGAGATCTAGACCCCACGCCCAGTTTCCCTGGAGCTCAACGGGGTTTCAGATCCTGTCTGGCCACCTCACTAGCTTTAATCTCTTCTGACATGCAAGCCACGCCATCTGGGCCTCGGACTGTCTCGGATGCCCTCCTGCAAGGAGGGTCTAACGTTTCAGCTGCATCTGTCTGTGTCTTTGTTCGAAGGTGGATGAAGATATTGCTCTCAAGTATCAGAAGGTCATGGCCGAGTGGAAAGCCTGCGAGGTCATCGTGAAGCAGCGGGAGAAAGAGTCACACTCTGCCATCTTTGCTAAGTTTTCATCAGGCAGCAGCATTGACAGCCACGTTCAGCGATTGATCCACAGGGATTCCACCATCAGCAACGACGTAAGTGGTCTTGTTTAGCTCTCTGTTCTCCTGTGCACTCATCCTTAAGGAATGTTGCAGTACAATGGGCAATGCTGGAAATATAGTGCTCACAGGCACAGCTTGGGGCGGGGGGACAACAGTTGCATAGGCACCCTTGGGAAACTGCCCTCTGCATAATTTAGGCAGTCCAGGGAGCTGCTCTCAATTAGAGAAGCCCTGCCTGCCCAGCAACTCTGCAACCTGGAATCTCTGTCGAGTTCTGGGCTATGGCCCCTGGGCCAGACCATGCTAGGGCTTGCAACAGGGCACGTGTAGGGTAGTCTGTGGTTGTTCCTAAGCCTGCAGTGGGGGTATTCTCCCCCAGCTGGCTAAGGGGCTTTTATGGCCTCTGTCTACCACAGCAGCAGAAAATCGCTCTCAGGTAAGAACCTCTGGGGAATGGATTGGCTCAAGGAATTGATAATGGCTCTGAAGATTTGTTTGTCTTTGGGTCCCCAGTTCAAATCCAGCCAAGAGCAATAGTGATCGGCAGTTACTATTCCAGCAACCACGTGGTGGGTCTCAGTTTCATTTCTAGTAGGCAGGTGCTCAGATCAGAGATGGCCCCAGTGTTTGGCTCTGCCCTCGTCCCTCTAAGCCTAGATGCTGAGGACAGAATAGGCAGGCAGACTGAATAGCCCTTGTGACACAAGGTTAGGCGTTAGCCACACGGGTAGGCTGTGCGTTGGAGTAGGGGACTTGCGCTGCCCTGGTTGTATCTCCAGGGCTGCTAATCTGGCACCTTTCAAAAGCACTTGAATTCATGCACATGGATATGTTTAAAAATAAAAAAATTAAAAAATCCTAGTCCTCAAAGCTGTAGGAAAAAATGAGTCACGTGGACAGTAAGACTGTACTGTCCAGAACAAACCCACATTGCTAAAAGGGATAGACGATGACCTAAAAGAGCTCTCCAATCTCTAGCCATCTGTGACTATAAAAGCCCCATCTCACACACCTTCAAGGTTAGTCTAAGCTATGCATTTAGCTGCCTCCTTATCGTTCGGAAGAGAACTTTACTCGGGTAGCTGAGAACAGAACTTGTCCCCAAAATCTGTAGCAAGTTTAAAAAAAAAAAGTGGTGAAGTTTGCTTGCCCAACAGAAGGCAGCACTATGAAACATGAGGTTGAAGGCCAGGATCTCCAGGTTCACGAGTGATTGCTCAGCTTGGGTGCCTCCGTTTTTGGGTGCCCAACTAGAGACGTTTTATAAAGGGGCTTGGTTTTTCAGCCAGTGGGTGCTCAGAGTCAGGCCCCTTTAAACGCCGCTCAGGTTAGGTGCCCAAAAACTGAGACATTCAACATGAAGTCATTTTTTAAAATTTAGGACACGGAGTGCAGATCATAAGTTCCTCAGTGGATATTACTTTTAGAGTCCCTTCTCTGGCCATATCCAGCCTCTAAGTTCATTGTAAAACCTGGGTAGATCCACTCTGTTCAGCTATAATATATACACGCACGGATGCTGCATGGGATAATATACAGATGCTCTACTGACTCGGTGATCTTGTCTGTTGAAATAACCTCGGCCCACACACGAGTTTGGGACTTATTTGGTCTTTCCTCCCCCCCCCGCCCCCCCCGCCCCGCATTCCTGCAATTCTCACCACCACCATCAGGTCTTCATATCTGTAGATGAAATGGACTCAACAGAGCGAGACTTACAAGGTCCGGTTGACCCCTCGTTGACTGTGGTGAACGTCGACACTCCGGTCGCAGCGGCTGCCGTCGAACAGCAGTCAGTAGAATTTGATTCTCCCGATTCCGGGCTGCCTTCTTCTCGGAATTACTCGGTCGCTTCGGGCATCCTGTCCAGCATCGACGACGGGCAGAGTGTCTGCTTTGAGGACGGGGCGGAGGAAGAAGTTAGCGCGGACTTAGAAAGACCAGATCTGGACGTGACCCAGGCTCAGAAAGCCAAGGTGGTGACCTCAGAGCGTCAGGATTCTGTAATGGAGGAACAACTGTGCTCCCAGTTGGATTATTTGACGTCTGGAGAGGACATTGCGTCTGTTTGTGGAGCTGCCTATACAGTAGGTCACTATTTATCGTATTACGCATCGACCTATGTCTGTAGAGCACTCTTCCTTCTCTTCCTCTCAAAGGCCCTGCATGTATTTCAGACTTCCTG
Source organism: Chelonia mydas (assembly GCF_015237465.2). NCBI lineage: Eukaryota > Metazoa > Chordata > Testudines > Cheloniidae > Chelonia > Chelonia mydas. The sequence continues at coordinate 9,999,390 of NC_051257.2, forward strand.
TCAAACAGGATTTAACTAAGGCTAGGCCAAAACCAGAACCTAAACTCTTTGAATGTCAGGGAGCGGGAGGGAACCCCTGCGTCCAAATCCCTCCGAGCTGTTTAACTGCTGGGTCGGATCCAAATCCAGGAGCAGCCTTTCTTCTGGGTCCAATTCAGAGGTGGCCAAAATCTCAAAGGAACAACTCATGAGAGTCTCTGGCGCCATCTGATCCAAATCCTAACCCATGAAACGGCACCCTAGCCCTAATCCAGACCCAACACCACCTGCTCGGATATTAGCGTTGCTATAAGCAGATTTAAGCTTTCTTGCTTCTGGCCTGTGTGCCACCAAAAGCCTGCCATCGCCCTTAATAATCCCCTGCACTGCTGGGCTGTGCTTGGAAGGCTCAGCAGGGAGAGCAGATGCACTGTACCTGGGACTGTCAGCAGCAGTGAGGTGGGTAGCTGTGTGTATTTAAGCTGTGGGGTGGGGATTCTAGACTTTCCGGGTTCAGTGGAATCAAATCACATCTGGGGTTAAATTCTCTGCTGTGCCAAAGTCTTCAGTTCAACGGAGATGAGGGAAGTCAGTTCTGGTGCCCTGACTCTCTGGGCCAACCTGCACCAGCCCCTGGTCCCCACTGTGTTTCAAGAATCCTAGGGGTTGCTCTAAACTGCGCCAGCTGGCTGCCAAGGGCTATATGCAGCTGGAAATTGCCAGAGCGCACTGTACTGAGGCCACGGCCCCCCAAGATTCCCCCTGTGCTGTTGTGGTGAGTGCAGGAGCCAGGTAAGTGAGCTCTGGTGCTGCTTCGAGCGCCCTCTTGGTGGTGGTAATACCTAGCACGTATAGCACACTTTTCATCTGTCAATCTCAAAGCGCTTTCCAGTAGGGGAACTCAGCTGAATCCAGACATCTTCCTACTTCTTAACTCAGGTTAATCTCTAGGAGCATCTTTTGTTTAACAGCAAGCGTGCCTCACTGGGTTTTTTTTAAACCTTCTAGATAGAATTACTGGACACCGTTGCCTTAAATCTGCATAGAATCGATAAAGACGTTCAGAGGTGCGACCGGAATTACTGGTATTTTACTGCTGCTAACTTGGAGAAACTCAGAAACATCATGTGCAGGTAACACAGCTTGCAAAGCAAATGCTTCTTCTCACTGCACTGCAGCTAACTTGGGTTAATATCCGATAGTGCCTGCCTCTCCCAGAGTGCAGTACGGTATGGCCAAAAGCTTCCAGAGAAAGAGAAGATGTGGTCGGGTGGATAGTTTAGTGGAGTCCCAGCTCAGCTTCAAACTCTCTGTATCACCGTAAGTTTTGTAATGTACTTTGTTCCTCAGTTCCCCACCTGCAAAATGGGGCTAATGCTTCCTTACCTCCCAGAACTGTAGCAAAGATCAAATTAGTTAAGGAAACGGAGGCGCTCAGATACGAGAGTGATATTTCAGCGGGTGGGAATTGGAAGGATACGTTTTCAGATCAAACCCCCTCCAGGCTCCTGGGAACAGTTCAGCTAGTATGGAGAGTGCTACCCTATTGAATCAGAGGTCTGTACCGTCCCTTTAACAATGTCGCTGCTGGCGGAGTATCCTGCTCTGAGTCCAAAAACTAAAACTTACTTCTCATAAGAAAAGTTTGGACGCTCAGACATTCGAGGCTGTGCATGCATTGTTTGGGGTTTTCCGTGGGCCTCCGGATTACGGTTTCTGCATCTAAATTATGTGGTCTGAGCTACATTCTGCCCCTGCCAAGTGGTATTTGAACTCCATACAGTGCTCTAAATCTGCGTAGTCTCCTGGCTTTTCTAGGGCATGATTCTGGAAGCTGGGGCTGGATTCCCACTACCGGACACGCGTGCCTCCCCATAGGTGCTGGAACTAAGGGTGCTCTCGCACCCCATGGCTTGGAGTGGTTTCCATTATATACGGAGTTTACAGTTTGGTTCAATGACTCTCCTCAGCACCACCACTATACAAATGGTTCCAGCCCCCCTGTGCCTCCCTGGTTTTTAAGGCGGTGGCTGCCTTTATTTTTGTTAGTTTATATTTCACCCGGTGGCAAAAGTCCCTGGAGGAGGGAGATTTTTCAAAGCCACTGAAGATTTAGGAGCACAAACCACACTGAAAGTCAGTGATTTTTTTTCTTCCTCCCAAAAAGTGATGTGCTTATGTAAATCTCTCCCTCTGTGTTTTGTAGAAATCTAAACACATAATTCACCTTTGCCTCAGGTGGAGCAGGAGAATAACTAGTGTTGCTGACCCCTCTCTACACCCCAGTGTGATGTATTTGTGACCAAACAGGCCGGGGTGCTGGCTGTAATAGGACTAATATGCAGCTGTTCCCTCATGGAGAATGCCCAGAGCACCACCCCATAGGGGTTTTTTGGAGCCCTGTATATAATGCAGTAGAAAGTTCTCTCCCTGACGCACAATTCGATAGGCTGGTGCAAAAAAGCTGTAAGAGAGGATCTCCTTCTCTATTAAATTGTAGGGCTTTTTAAGGGTGATTTCTGTAAGCACTATTGGCTTCCTCCTTAGGGAATTCACCCACTGGATCTACAGCCCAGCGCTAGACATAGGGCTTTCTGTTGGAGTTGGGTCTTAGGTCCACTAAAAACAATCCAGCAGAGAGGGGATTTAGAGACGACGTTTGCTAGTGTCTCTTCTGTTTCTTTCTTTGTGCAGTTATGTATGGGAGCACCTGGATGTCGGATACGTCCAAGGCATGTGTGATCTACTGGCTCCTCTCATGGTTATCCTTGACAACGGTAGGCGGGCCGAGTTTTCCTTTTGTAATGCTCTGCCACCCTGGCAGATTAGTACGAGGTGCCCTTGGGAACACACAGAGTCAAAAATGTACCACGTTTCGGAGGAAGCTGTGTGCATTATGTAATGGCAGCTCCCCCACACGGAAGGCTGCAGCGTTCCAGTCATCTTCCTGTTGCAAAGTGACTCACGATGGCCTCTTGGGGATTCCCTATTTAATCTCCCCAGACTAAAGTTGACTTGTAAACAGAGGTAACAGTATTTCTGTAGCTGCTGGCACTGCAAACTCAACATGGGATCTGCAAATCTAGCTGGGCTCCTTCTGCAATCAGACAGACGTTCCAGTGGCCCACCTCATATTTTCACCCGGCACTGGTCATGGGGGAAAATAACAGAGTTGGAAGGAGAAAGCTGCCCCTCCCCACCACCATGTTACCTTGCAGCATCTTGCCGTGTCCAGTACAAACATGGGTCCCAGGCTTTGCAGCACTCTAATCCATCCACTTTCTATCCACAGATCAGCTGGTGTACAGCTGCTTCAGCCACCTAATGAAGAGAATGAGCCAGAATTTCCCCAACGGAGGTGCTATGGACACACACTTTGCCAACATGCGATCACTAATTCAGGCGAGTCCTCACTGGAGAGAAGCTGGGGTTAGGACAGGGGAAGCGTATTTGTATTGGCCTTTATGTCCCATTAGCTTGAAGCTGCCCTGCTCTTAGGCACGCTCTTCCTGCTGATGCAATGAGGTGGTGGCAGCTCCATTGGGAGGTTAAGCATCTCAGTTCCTGGGTGTCTGCCCTATGCAGTTAGCAAGGGATATTTGGGATCACTGAGTCGTATATATAGCTCTTGGAAGGAGCATGGAGCCTCTGGTACAGCACAGCTCTGCCCACAGAGGAACGTCCATAAAGCGCATGGACTGATCATCCTGTGCACCATCTACAAAGAGTAATGACGACAGTTCGGCATATGGGTCTATGGGCTGATTCAATGGGAGAAGGCTCAGGCCCCTGAGAGCAATCGAGAAGAAAAGACCACTGAATTGTCTTGGCATTGGCTCAATTTCCTTTGAGCTCACATGCAGGACTTGGACATGCAGTATTCTTGGAAGGCTCTTCTTGCTGTCACCTTTGGGTGATTTATTTAGCCCCCAACATTACACTGCAAGGCAGGGAAGGTGGGGCAGGGGTGGGGGAAAAGCAGTCAGGTGCAGTGATGGTTTATATAATTCTGTCTGGGCCACTGCTTCATTGTGTGTATATTGAGCAAGGCACGTGTGAGAGAGAGAGGGACACACACACACTATTTTAGCTGGGTTGTTTGTTAGAAGGTCACAACTCTGGGGAAAACCAAACAACCCCCACCCGCTACACGTGATCTCAGTTTTCCCAGGGTAAATAGGTAACAAATAATAAAAAGTACAAAAACATTATGGTTTAATCCGATACAGTGAATCATATTTACTTTATAACCATTAATTAGACACAGGTTGTGATATAACTATAGTAGAGGGACATAGTCACATTTTTATATTAAGGTTACATTTGTAAGTAGTTGACAAAGGTGTAATGTATATGTAACCATTTAGAATATAACACACATTAATGTGTATCCCAGCTATTAAACATCATCAGCAGAAGGCAACCTGTTGGATTTTAACAATTTAACTTCTTATAAACTATACTAAGGGTCTATTTATAATCATTGGTCTAGATTTTGTGTGACCACATAAATAGGCTTTCCAGTTATTTTTTTCAAATAATTGAAGATAACATTTTTTAAATCAACTGACAGTTTTTGCACTAGGAAGAAATTATCATGTCTTATTGAGCATCTGATTTGATAGTAAACTTAAGGCCCTGATCCTGTAACTGCATCCACGCAGGTAGATCCCTCTGCCTCTTCTGAGCCCCGTCAGCTGCCTACAAGTGCAAAGATTTTTTTTTAATCCTCCCTCTTTTCATTTTAAAATGAACAAAGGAAAGATTTCTCACGCAAGGAGGGGGACAGGTACTGATCTTAACCAATTAAGATCGAAACTCTTCCAATGCTACAAATACGTCTACACACATATTTAGGTTTCAGAGTAACAGCCGTGTTAGTCTGTATTCGCAAAAAGAAAAGGAGTACTGGTAGCACCTTAGAGACTAACCAATTTATTTGAGCATGAGCTTTCGTGAGCTACAGCTCACTTCATCGGATGCATACTGTGGAAATTGCAGAAGACATTATTATATACACAGACACCATGAAACAATACCTCCTTCCACCCCACTCTCCTGCTGGTAATAGCTTATCTAAAGTGATCATCAAGATGGGCCATTTCCAGCATAAATCCAGGTTTTCTTACCCTTCGCCCCCCCCCCACAGACAAACTCACTCTCTTCCTGGTAGTAGCCCATCCAAAGTGACCACTCTCTTCACAATGTGTATGATAATCAAGGTGGGCCATTTCCTGCAGAAATCCAGGTTCTCTCACCCCCCTCCAAAAACCACACTCACTCTCCTGCTGGTAATAGCCTATCCAAAGTGACCACTCTCCTTACAACGTGCATGAAAATCAAGGTGAACCATTTCCAGCACAAATACAGGTTTTCTCACCCCCCCACCCCCATACAGGTTTTCTTTATCTTTATAATATTAGTTAATCTCTGAGTACTTGCAATTAAATTGGTTCATTAAAATTTGATCCTTTTAAGATACTCAGTGAGGTTTTTTTGTCTCAATGATTTGATGTGCTATATTCATACATGTCACAGTTGTTGAATCCTTGCTTTAAATATAAAAACTCAACTCAATCTTAATGTAGACTTTGAGATTAAAATAATTAGGTTATTCACATACTGTGAAAACATTAACAAGAAGCTATTTTACTTAATACATGTTTGTTTATTTCCAAATTGGAGGCCACAAAGCCTTTAAAGGCTCCTGCATGTTGTACTTATTCCCATGACCATAAACAGTAAATAAGCAATATGCTGATAACACTCTAGGATAGGGGCTTCTTCCTCACAGGAAGTTACTTTAGGGCACCACTAGATGTCTCTGTTTATCATTCATCTGGTGGTACTTGGGGGGTAAACTAGCTCAGTGATTCTCAAGCAGGGGTCTTCCAGGGGGTACGTCAACTCATCTAGATATTTGCCTACTTTTACAACAGGCTATAGAAAAAGCACTAGCAAAGTCCGTACAAGCTAAAATTTCATACAGACAATGACTTGTTTATACTGCTCTATAGACTATACACTGAAATGTAAGTACAATATTTTTTGCCAATTATGTGGTAAAAATGAGAGAGTCAGCCATTTGTCAGTGATAGCGTGCTGTGCCACTTGGGTATTTTTATGCCTGATTTCGTAAGCAAGTTGTTTTTAAGTGAAGTGAAACTTGGGGGTAGGCAAGACAAATCAGACTCCTGAAAGGGGTCCAGTCATCTGGAAAGGTTGAGAGACACTGCTGATGCAAACAAACGTTTACATTTGGCTTATTGTGCTGAATGAGCAAGTCCGTGAGAACAGATCCAGGGCAGTGGAGTTTGTTGAAATTGTATTTCCGTGTCTGGCTGTCCAATACTGTGGCTCTACGGCAGCTTTTAAAGGGCAATAAAAATATCAGGCTGGATTGAAGGAGGAGGATGGCTGGGAGGGCTGACACATTCTGTACCTGAAAGGTGTGGCCACAATTTCGCAGCCGAACAGCAACTTCCTTCAGAACCAGGGCGGATGTCACAGTGAAAGCAGCGCTTTCTCACAAGCCTGTCAATTGGCCTCCGGGAGAAATCTTAACTTGGATTCGCTTCCCCATTTTATTTTTGAGATGTTCACCTGACATCTGGTGAGAGGTCGTTTCATTGTATGGCTCTTCCATGCTGCAGCGTGGGAGCCGGGAGTTCGACTCTGAATTTTAAGTAGCGATTACTCCATATAACAAAATGGAGCAGAGTATAAAAATCTAGTCCTGCAAACCTTAAGTGAGTAATTCTGTGGAAATCAGTGGGATCGCTCATGTGCAAATAACTGGACGCATATTAGCTTATTTGAACTTTTAGACCACAATGCAGGCCGGTAGATCTCTGTTATGGGTATTGCTGGACGCTACCATCTTAGGCGCTGCACAAATGTATAACAAACGAATGGTCTCTGCACCAAAGAGCTTCCATGGCAAGTGACTGACGCGTTTGGGTTTGTTGTTTTTATAAATGTAGGAGCACACAAACCAGCCCCTGAAATAGCTGGGATTACCCCCTGCCGGTAAGCAGTAGCTCCCAATCTGCTTTCTCCTCCCAGGACCCCAACGTTTAGAACTTCAACCAGTTTTGGGACCCCTCTGGGGAGCTGTGGCCCCCAGACCCATGCTTTACAGCGCTGCAATGACTAACCCTTGCTTTGACCTACCGGAGCGAGAAATTTTCAAAAGGTGCAACTGGGACTTTAACAGCCCTATCCCCTGGGGACCTTTGAAGAGCTTTACAAATATCAACCTGCCTGCTACTCCCTGGCGAGGGAAGTTAGGGTAATCCTCATTGTACATGGAGAGATTGAGGCGCAGAGAACTTAAATTACATGTTCAAGGACACGCAGTGGCAATGTAGGCAATAAAAGCCTGGAGTCCTGACTTCTTCTGCCCTGCTGTATCAGTCTCATGCTGCCCCCCCTCCCTCCCGTAAGGGTAGGGGAGAAGATAAGGGGGTAGAGTGAGCAGACACCCCACATTCAGCAATATTAATCAGGCTACACCAGCTGGACGCTTTGTCCCCATGTTTTTGAAGTGCTGTCCGAACAGCTGAACACGACTGCCACCTGTTTGCTGGTGGGAACTCAGCTAAGCATCCGTAGCGGGGGTATGTCGCCATTGCTGTCAGCTTCAGTGAAACGCGGCCAGTTTCTGAGGATCTGGCCCCAGAGGTTTATACAAACTTCCTACCCCGTTTTTCTGCATACGTGTAAGCTAAGTTTTTGTTCCTCTTCCAGCACAACCGCTCCAGAACAAAGGGCTGGATTCGCTAGTCTGCTATGGCCACCTTGAGGCGGCTGTATTCTGGTTGGGGGTGACCAGTGGAGAATTCCCCTGCTGTAGGGGAACTCTCAGCTGTCATAAAGCTGGTGGAGGTAACCTCCTCCACCAGCTGTCTTCCCCTCCCACCTCTGGTTTACGGTCAGGTCAGGGGAGGGAGACAGAGTGGAGAGTCACTGGTGTACGGTCACATGTGGACGTTACAGCAGCTAAGGAGCTACTCTGACGGCATGGTCAGGCTGGGTGGGGCACAGAGAATCTCCTCGGAGGTAGGATACTCAAGTTGAATGGTTTGGTTTTGTTTTCCAGATTTTAGACTCTGAGCTCTTTGAATTGATGCACCAAAATGGAGACTACACCCACTTTTACTTCTGCTATCGTTGGTTCCTGCTTGATTTTAAAAGAGGTAATAACACTGACTTTAGTGTCGGGGTAGGAATGGTAAACAGAGGCCGCCATGATCATGCCAAGGACCCTACATACAATTCTCAATTTGCCTTCTAACAAATCAGCCCAGCAATAGCTCTGAAGACAGTATAAGGCGCCTAGCACACAACCCAGTCTTGGTCGGGGCCTGTAGGTGCTACCATATTACACGTAATCCTCTGTCCCAAACACCAAGATGTCCTCTCCCACCATTAAATGGATGTGTATCATAACCAATCGCTACAAACCAAGAGACACGCGCTTGCTGTAGAACAAGTCAATAGTTCATTTAAACACACGCGCACTAGCTTTCCCCAGAGCAGAGGCTTAAAGAAACGTTAGCAGTCAGCTCTGAAAAGTACAGTTGTTCACATACTTTGGTCTTGCAGATGAGAGAGATGGAAGAGGAGAAAAAACAAGAGCCTGTCTGGGGGTTCTCTCTCTCGCTGGAGCAGCTGTCAGATGGGGGGTTGGGAAGAGGATTCTGAAGGGACCCCCAAATCCGCTTCCCCCTCCTCCAAAGAGACCCACAGCCAAACGCACACTGTAGACCAGTGATACTCAGACTGAGGCTCGTGAGGTGCAAGTGGCTCTTTACGGCACATGATAGAAAACACTGCGTGATTTCATTAAATTATGAACCAATCTTAGCTGATAAAAATAATAATACTGGGCCTGTCATTTTGCTGTGAGCATAATATATAGAAAAACTAAGTCTTTCCCCCTCACCCTGTTTAAGTGTGAATCTATAGCACTACAGTAAATGAAACAATGAATTCGCATGACTTTTGGGTAACGTTGATCGCTAATTTGGCTCCTGAACCACTGAGGTCTGAGAATTACTGCTGCAGACCCTACACTGTCACTGGCGGTGAAGATGGGCCCAGGTGTTTTGGGAGTTTTCAATGGTTAGAGCCAAACTCTACTCAAACCAGTGGAAATCCAGAGTAACCCCACTGCTGTCTCTGGATTTGCTCCACTTTCCACCAGCACCCGCTAGCCCTTGCGGGTCTGTTTCTGTGTCCGATTCGTGCCTCGCTGCCTGTACCCACAACATTGACAAGCCGCAGCTACGCTCAGCCCGGCAAAATACAGAAACTGCCCTGAGACCCTTATGGCTTGTTCTTTGCTGTAACAATTACCGTGCACCCTTTTTAAAGCCACCACCTCAGCAGCGCAGATAGTGCTTTCAAACCCTCAAGGAAGCGAGGTTGTTTATAACTAGTGAAGATTCAGGATTAGAAGCCCCAGGCAAAATTGGGGCCCTACATGTTGTCCATAAACCAAGTAAGAGCTGATCCCTGGCGCAACGAGTTTAGGGCAAGATTTTTAAAAGGTATTTAAGCCCCTAGTGGGATTTTCAAAAGCTCCTAGATGCCTCAAGCCCATTGAAATGAATGGGAATTGGGCACCTAGATACTTTTGAAAATCCAACTAGGCCTCAAAATACCCTTACACATCTGGCCCCTAGCATCTAAAGAGACAAGACAGAGGAAGGGGAAACTGGAGCGTGATTCCAGCTCTGCCCCTGGCTGCATGGAGAGAAGTCACTCCACCTCTCTGCCTCACAGGTCCAGTCCAACAGCGCACACTGACTCACTCCTTTGTGTCTTGCTCGCTTGGAAAGTTCTCCAGGCCATTGGGATTATACAGCTAGTGGCAAACTCATGTCTGTTATTACCTGCCTGCACTGTGATCTGTATTTACTTTGTCTTGTGAAATTGTCTTCATAATCTGTGGAAAAAATCTCATTTACTCCCATAACTCCCTTCTCTGCTGGTTATCTTTTGCTTTTCACTCAGGACACACAATGAAACTAGTCAGTTTCTAGTCTCCAGGGAACAGCCCAGTGCTGTTTAAATCCCCGGTGTTGTAAAGGAATGTTTCATTCCCACCTCCCAAAAGGGAGCTCTTTCATTTTATTTTTCAATCTGGAAATTTTTTGTATAAACAAAAACTCCGAACTGAAGTAAGCTTATTCTTTGACAGCTCACTGAGCCTGTATAACCATTAAGGAGCAGGTTTTGCCACCATGACTCATGTGCGTGTCAGAATCTGACTTCTAGTACTGTTTGACCTCTGCCAACAGCCCTAGAAAACATGTCCTTTGAGAAACAGAACTGGTCAGCTTGAATAATCAGATGCTCTTGTAATGTTTATTCCCATTCAGAATTGTTGTACGAGGATGTATTTACAGTGTGGGAAGTTATTTGGGCAGCAAAGCACATCTCTTCAGAACATTTTGTCCTTTTCATTGCCTTAGCACTAGTGGAGGTCTATCGAGAGATTATCCGTGATAACAACATGGACTTCACTGATATCATAAAGTTTTTTAATGGTAAGAGATGGGGGTTTGGGGGAAAAAAACCATTGATAAAAAGCAGCTGAATTGTGTCATTCGCCTCTCCTTACCTCCTCCCCATTACTGTCTGGTGGGTTTTTTAGATCAGGGTGTGGGCAATAGGCCAAGATTTTCTAGCAATTCTGGGTACCATGATGTTTGGGTCTGAACATGTTAATGGGCCTGTTTTCCAGAAGGGGGAGGCATTCTGCACTTTTCAGAAGCTAGGACTCTTAAGAAGGTGGCTCAAAGTGGGCACCCAAAAAACAGAGGAACCCAAACTCACTCCTCACTCATGGCCACAGTGTTTATATGCAGGTAACCTCGCTGGTGGCCGTAGATCAGGGGTTCTCAACTGTTTTCTTTCTGAGGCCCCTCCAACATGCTATAAAAACTCCACGGCCCCACTGTGCCCCAACAACTGCTTTTCTACATATGAAAGTCAGGGTTAGCATTACAGGGTAGCAAGCAGGGCAATTACCCGGGGCCCATTGCCGCAGGGGGCCCTGCAAAGCTAAGTTGGTCGGGCTACAGCCTCAGGATTCAAGCCCCGGCGCTTCAGCTTTCTGCCATGGGCCCCAGCGAGTCTAACATGGGTCCTGCTTGGCAGGGCCCCGGACCCCTGGTTGCCGTAGATTGTGAGCTATGTGGGTGATGAAAGAAAATGGGTTTTCAGGGCTCAGGAGCAGCCTGTTCTCAAACGAGTTTCTACCTTTTTTGTTGGAAAAAGTTCCCAGGTGGCTATAAAACTTCTGTCCAGTGGGCAGCGTGAGAACGTTTTAAAATAGAGGGACGTATGAGCCTTCCATCCCGGAGCCACTGAGGAATGGGTGTGAAGGTCAGCTCTATGGTTTAAGATTACCAGCGTGCTAGCCTATTCCTCCTCTGATCCCTGTGGCTGTAGGGATTTTCCCCAGCGCTAAAACTGAAACAAAAGGGATTGTTAACACGGGGGGGCAGGATCTCTGGACCGTTAGCCCCAAAGGATTAATCCTGGATCTTTTATGACACAGTTAAATGTGCAAGTCAACAGTCAGGCAATACTTTTGATTGCTGCACGTGTGTCTCTCCCTGGCTTGCAGGAGCCTGAACTCCTGAGGCAGGCAGTTACAAATCTATGTCTGTCTGTCTTGTAGAAATGGCAGAGCATCACAATGCCCAGGAAATCCTGAAGATCGCAAGGGACCTCGTCTACAAAGTGCAAACGCTGATTGAAAACAAGTGAACGCGGACAGAGAGGAAAACGGGCTTAGCGCTGACTAAGCATTTCTTGCACTGTAACTTCAGATGATGTTTTAATTGCATCTTCCATGTAATGTAGTAAATAGTCCAGAGATTTGTAATAGACTTTTAAAACAAACAAATTTTCCACCACGAGATGATGAGGTTTGTGTTTGATAGTCCTTGTTATGCTCACTTTGTAGTGCGAGGCAAACCTTTTGTTTTGTTTTTGTTTTTTTGCATTCTACCCTCTCCTAGTCTCTAGGTATTGTCCAGCTACATGTCTGAGATACAGAAGGAATTTGGGGTTTTGCAGTCCTCTTTTGACCTATCAAACCCTTAACACACTAGAGATATTTTGTGCTTGACCAAACCTCCCTGGGCATGCAGACTTAAGGCCGCCAATTCAACGCCCATTGAAGTCTATGAGCACTGGAGCAGGATCTTAGACAAGCAAGTGCTGTGGAGTTCACCTAGGAGAGGTGAAAGGATGTCCCAGCTCCCACGCGTGTTTTTGGTCGTATGATGACTGTCCATCCCGTTATCTAGAACCATTTATGACCAAGTAATCACATTAGAAATCACACCGTGGAAGAGAATAAAAACACCCTGTCTCAAGAAGCCAAGCCAGCTTAGTCAGAAAACTCCTGGTCAAATATCTTCACTAGGCCAAAACGTGGCTCCACAGTGACTCCTGGCAGTAATCCGCAGCATATCTACAGGGACCTTGCAAGCGTCAGGTATCCTTGGGCCAACCATCTGTTTCAGCCCTCACGAGAAGAGGAAAGCTAGGATTAAAATCTGAGGGGGCAACTTGTAAATTGCTGCCTCTAAGAGATACAAGATGCTAAATCGTCATGTCCAGATTGTTGCAATTTTAAGTCTTTTAAAAAAAACCTTAACGGTAGCGTTTGCTGACTTTTCAGTGCCCACAGCCCCTGAGCATGTGCTTCAAGTTAAACTTGTGATTAAACCCCTCCCTACTTCGCTGACCACTACACAGTTGCTTAGCGTGGTGCTGAATCTGGGCCAGAAAGATTAGTCTCTTTAGGGTAGGAGCTGGCTTTTTGTTCTGTTTGGACAGTGCCTAGCACAACAGGGTTCTGGGCTGGGGACCCAAGGTGCCACCACAATATAAATAATTGTAATAAAAAGAGAATCCAGCTATCAGGGATACATTTCTGCTACCCTTCCCCACAGTAAGTCGTCAGTACCTTACTCTGCAAGTATTCCAAGGTCGCAGAATCTGGTCCTATATAGTTTACACTTTCAGGTTAGTCAGCTCTTGAAACCTGGCTTAGTGCATAGGAAATTAAGCCCCTTCTCGTGGGGTCGGATCTCCCACTCCTGCACCTATGTGGAGTGGGGCTAGCACAGGGATCTGCAGAACCTCACGAACACACATGCCCTGCAATTTGCACACCTGCCTTCTCAGAGAGATTTAGGACCTATCGGATTAGAACTTCATGACCTCTGAAAAATAGAATCCAGGACATCACTAATTCCCATGTAGGTATCAGCATTTGCCGCACTAACAAAGGGTATTTTGTGGTGCTATTTTTATTTGAGTGCATTTGCTGTCTCTGGAATGTTTCCATGTAAACATGCAATAGCTCCCTGTCATTCGCACGTATTACGGAGGTTCTGCAGCATTCATTTCTGTATCGGACTGAAAGTTTAGAGTAGTGGCACAATACTTACACCACCTCCATGGGGATAAGGAGTTGTGACAATTTAAACCAGCCGAGGATCTGTCCTCGGGCTTTAGTTTGTCAGTGTGTTTAGATCTCCACAGGGTCACCACATAGACTATAGTACATACCGAGATCCAGGACATACTGTGAGAGTCTTCAAACTGACCAGTTAGATTGAAAGTTTAATGATATAGCAGAAAGAGAATTACCACTATGCCAACAAGAGATAAGATCTGATCCTAATGAAGTTACCCGTTGATGTCACTAGAGCAGACACATGGACACTTTTTAAAAAAAATCCAGAAGCGCAAATCCCACTGACTGGCAATGGGCCTTGTGCTCCTAAATCACACGCACTTTTGAAAATTCCATCCTTTGCCAATGTGCCTCACTATTAAAGATGGCCAAATCTCTTCCAAGGGAGCTGTTAAAATTAAATTTAGTCCTGAACCAAAGCCCTGGATCCAAATGCCCTTAAAGCTCATGGCTCAGTTGATATCATCTTGAATTACCTTTTGAGAGTAGAATTTTCAAAAGGACTGACCGCTGGGCCTGACTTTGCATCCATTGGAGTCATTGGTGAAACTCCCCATTGGGCTTAGTGAAAGCAGAGTTAGGCCAACCCTAAGCACTTCTGGAAAGCGCACCCATTACATCTTGGTCTATCTTAGATGATCTTTAAGGGATTTCGCCTAGGAAGGGAATAAATCAGTGTTGTATGTTCAAAAATACAGAAACAAAAAACCACTCTACACAAATTTCAGCAGTTAGAACTAACAGGACCAGAGTTTAAAAAAAACACTAAACATTAAAGCGGTGTTTTCACTGGATAGTATTAGAACAGTGACTGTTTCACTTGCATCTTTTACACAGCATAAATTTGATGCATTTCTGAAACAGATTATAATCCACAAGTGGCCCACTGTGAAATTTGAGGGACATTACCCTCAGTTACAGTCTGTGCAAAGATACAGATTGAATTATGCCAAAGAATCAGTACAGGACACTCATTCCTCTGTTATTTTTTTTTACAAATCAAGGAAAATAAATTTCAGGTGTATAAAGACACAACAAACTTTTGTATCCTTAATATTATGAGACTATACAGTATCTCCACCTTGTTCGACAATAAAATGGGTAGAGACCCTTATTATCAGATTTTTTTTGAAACAATAGTAAAAGATGTTTACATATAGAGTTGAAGATGTATAAACCTGTAATACGTCATGAAGTTAGGGGGAAGTCGCTTTTAAATTTGATCCACTTTCTGTAAACCTTTGAATGAGGATTTGTCATTCATGCCTTACTTGATCAAGCTGCCCCGAAAACAGTGTGTTCAAAACTTCCTTGTTCAGTCAAAAAAAAAAAAAATTTTTTTTTTTTTTTTCAGAATATTGTTGCAACAAGGTCCTGGCTCAACCAGTCTGTCTGTCCATCTGATCTGTGCCATTTGTATAGTTTCTTGGTCCCTTAAGAGGGCTGTCTATCATTTCAGATACACCCAAATATCATGCAGTCAGTTACCACTATCAACTTTCATGTGACCTGAACTAAGGAGAGAAATGAGAAGTTTTAAGGCGACATGTTCCTTTGTGATTTCACAAAATGGGGCAGAGGAAATCTCGGTGTACTTTGAAATGCCAATCAGTCTTCATGCATTCCAGGATGGGTTTGCTCCCTACCCTCCCTTCTAGCCGATACATAAAGATCTCCCGCTCCTTGCTTCTTTTCCATGGGATTGTGCAGTCTGACATTTAAACCATCCTGGCTTTCCCCAGGGCTTCGTTCTCTCTGCAGAATGATGCATCAGCTGTTCAGCAAGAATCCCTTCTACACAGGCGGAGGGGCGGTTGTGCGGAAGTATGTATTCTACATAGCAGCACATGGGCAAGAAAGCCCGCTACTGGTCCTCTGAAATTGAGGACGAGAGCTCCTTCCCAAAATGCAGTTTGAAGGGCGGTGCAGCCCTGGCACTGCAGAGATGACGTATTAAGGGGTGAAAGTGACAGGTATTTAAAGCGCTCCTGCTAGCCAGTAGAACCGCTTAGTCAGTTCGTGTAGCTGGGTTTTGTTGAATTTGTAGAACAGGGGATGAGGAAAAGACAGTGGTTAAAATAAAGAAACCAAACCAAAAAGGTTTTAATTAAATGTTGTCAAAGTGGTCAACAGTTCCTTTCTAAGGCCAGTCCTGCTAATTTCCCTTGAGTAGTCTCGCTGATTTTAGTGGGATTACTCAGGTGAGTAAAAGCAGCAGGATTTGGCCCTAAAATGTGTTAAGACTATGCAAGGTGTAGACGTATCGGTGGTTATTGGAGCAATGAGTTAAAAAGGCCAGAAAGTCTCTCTCTCTAAACAGTAGGCTGCCTTGGGAAGATACCAGTGGATCTATGAAAGAAGGAAAAATTGAGTGCAACCAACTTAATGACTGTTTCTTTGAATTCCTGGGATGCATGGTAGCATCGCTGTCAGATCTTTCCCAAGCTAGCAGGCTTCATCCAGGAGCAGTTCGTTAGATCTAGCTAGCCATTTGTTCTGTGCTGGTAGTCCAACACCTTAAAAGCTGCACCTTGCATTTTTCAGGACAAAGAAGGGTCAAAAATTGCAGACGATTCAGGTGTGTGCAAAAGGGCCAAAGTTAGATGGGCAGAGGGAGACTGTTAAAGGGGAAGGAGCCCTTTTTAAACCTATAACTCAATGCCAAAATAAAAGGTATTTGGAGGGGGAGGAGAACAGTTACCATCCAATAATTTGGGAACGCTCAAGATTAAATTAAACAACAAAAACATTCTGTTCCTGGCGGGCGAAGCCACCGAAAACCACTATTATTTATCGCTTGGTGTCAAATTGTGTTGTAGACCAATGCATGGTTGCCGGAGGGGCTTAACAAATGCTTTGCAGTTTGTGTATCCGTTTGTTCATCTGAAAGGTGAAAACAAATCCCATTAAAAATCCCGCCAGGAGAAAAATCTCTCCAAGGAACCCAGCTTGAGGAATTTATGTTAAAAAAATCTGCGCTCTTTTTGGTTTGGAAGCGACTCTACAACTCTTTACTATGTAAAAAAAAAAAAAAAAGAAAAATCTCTGCAAACTTTGTTGTATCTGTTCTGCATAATTGTATTTTATGACTATTGTGCATTGCCTTATTTATTTGTGTCAGGAGCAGACTATTTTCCCTTTATTGCTCAAAATTATTTATCTTTAAATGTAACATACGAATAAATACATATTGTCAAGGCTTTTTGTGAACTTTGGTCCCATTTAATGGGGGGAGGGGGATCTCAAAAGCTGAACCAAGAACACTGACCTTATGCTTATGTCTGAATAGCAAGTGATATGTAATTAGGTTTCCATGCATAATCTGCATGGACTATTGTACTATGCAGCCCTTTTCACAGTAAGTAGGTCACCACCAAATAGATTTTTAAAGGTTCCCTGAATAACTTCAGACATAATACAGTGTATGCATTCATTATATACAACCACCCACACCCCGCACCAGATTGTGCTGCAGTTAAGTAACTGGGATTTTCCCTTGCACCGTAATGGGAGTGGTGTTTAGGCTGAAGGATTTTCCTTTTGAAAATTTCATCCTACAACTTGAGGGCCTGATCTCACCCAACATTAATTCAGCAAAGCTAATGAGCTTCCATGATGGCTCCTTTCCCTCTCTAATTGTTCCCTTTACTCTCTTTCCAGTGGACCCACCAACTTCTCTTCCAGGCTTGCTGCTTCCGATATACTTTAAGCAGTTTGGGTTTTGTTTTATTCAGTCTATTTTTTATTCACATTCCCATGTTACATTTTAACAACCAATGTATGTTCCTTGCTAGTGGCTTTGTTCAGGCTGCCTTTCCATTTTTTAAGGATAGTTTGGTCACGCTTTCTAATTAAAAGTAGTTTATAAAGGGGGTAATAGATGGTTAATAAATAGCTAATCAATTGTTAAGAGTCCAATAGCTGAATAGGCCATCTACAATGACTCCTACTGAGGTGCTTTAACCATCAAAACACATACCTCCAACGTCCGGTCCATCGATTAATCATTTGTCCACCCTTACAAAAATGGAACCTTAATATAAAAAGTGTGACCAATCACACTTTGGTGCAAATAACCTTTCACCCATTTAATCCCACTTCTTTTCTCACCTTGCCTTCCTCCTTAGGGGAATGCACGCTTTCTGACATCAGTAGCTGCTTCGCACGCATTTGGGACTAGCAGCTCTTTCTGATTAGCTCTCTCTTTTATCCCAAGGCTGCCTTTTGAAGACTTCCGAGCCCCACAGCTAGTTTGTGGTGTGATCTCAGACACCAGCGAGCATACGCGGTCATCACTGGCTCACCCGTAGCATTACTTCTAAGAGCGTAGCTTCTTGGCTCATCTACAATTAGCTGTTCCAAGAAGCAACAATGTAAAGGT
Organism: Chelonia mydas; assembly: GCF_015237465.2. Lineage (NCBI taxonomy): Eukaryota > Metazoa > Chordata > Testudines > Cheloniidae > Chelonia > Chelonia mydas. The sequence continues at coordinate 10,017,260 of NC_051257.2, forward strand.
GTTGAGAAATTCTCTCTCTAAATGGTGTTCTAAGTTAGTAAAATGCCACATTAGAAGCGAGTAGGTGAAGTCACCTGATATTATTGTTAGAATTTTTTTGCACCTTTGATCTTATTCAAACACTGCACGTACTATCATTCTTCTGATAAGGCAGGTAATGTAACTATTCTGCTGGGATCCATACTGATCGTACCACGTGCTCCTCTCCATTGAGAGACACTCTTGCATTAGATGTTACTGACTCTGTAGGTATAGCGCGACCCCCCTAATCTGCCCTTTCCTGTATCGTGTATAGCCAGGTGTTACAGTACCCACTGATTTGTCAGAAATGCCTCTTCTGTCAAGGTCCTTCTTCCACTGTCAAGTACTCTAGCTCATCTCCACTTGCTTTTTAGCTCCTCAACGTGAGAGAGAGACTTTTATAGGTTTTATTTTTCAGCCAGGTATCTTATTTGCATACCACACGCCTTCATTCGGTACCCTTTCTCTGGAATGTACCTCTGCAATCCTAACCTAGGCAGCTCCAGCAGGGGTGTGATTTTTGTCCTATCCTTTATTCCCAGATACAGAGTTATCTATATAGCTACTGGCACGCCAGGCAGGTGTGGTCTTTGTCTGAGCTGGATACTCCCTGGCCCCTGCTGTTTCCCCACCACCATGCTGTTAGTTTAAACAATCTGGTGCAAAACCAGATCAACTTCTCGTTGGCGCAGTCTGGTTCTCCTGGCTTAAGATGGTGCCCGTGTCTTCCCCACAAAGTTCCCGGTGCCTAATTATATTTAAAACTCTCATCTTCTCAGTCACACATTAAGGCTCGGATTTGGGAGCCTAATTCCCTTAGCCTCCGGCCTGACACGGAAATACCCCTGGACATAACTTGGTTGGGCTAAAGAAACACAACAGATCTGTGCGTGGGGGAGGGAGTGGATCTCGGTGTTTTGCTGGAAAGCTGAGGATTATGATTTTGGGATCTTTACAGCAAAGAACATTCTTTCCTGTAATTCCTTCCCGCTCAGACTTTGCTCTTATACAGTATAAGGCCCTTCAACCACCAGGTCTCAAACCACCTATTCTAAGATATTATTTTTCAAACTTACCTACCCAGCCAATTACACAAAGGACATTTGATATAACTATACTAGACACAATAGTTATTACTGACATTTTTCACATTTTGATCAGCAGGGCTAAAAATCCGCAAGGCAGTATTAAAGTAGATACACACCAATATGCACCACAGCATGCCATCTCTCACGTACAAAGTTGTGCTCCAAAAAATGTTTCTAGAGAAGACAGACAAGACATTCGTGGCATGAACTGTAGAATGCAGTAGTGTAAAAGTGTCCACCCATAATACTGCTGGAGTGCCCAGGGCTTAGCAATCCTGTTTTCACCACGGGGTGGGGGGGGGGGGGGGAGAATAAAATAAATCAGTTTTTCTATGCATGCTTAGCCTTAAGACTCTCCACAGCTCTGCCAAGCATTACTCAAGCCACTAGACACTGAGAAGTGCAATATTAGGATTTATTTGTCCTACAAGGGACAAACTTTAAAAAAAAAAACAAACAAAAAAACAACCCTGATTTTGCATAGTAATATCACAGAGACTGATACAAAATTGATTCCAAATAAGAAGGATGTGGAAAAATTGGAGAGAGTCCAGCAGAGGGCAACAAAAATGATTCGGGGACTGGAACACATGACTTATGAGGAGAGGCTGAGGGAACTGGGATTGTTTAGTCTGCGGAAGAGAAGAATGAGGGGGGATTTGATAGCTGCTTTCAACTACCTGTAAGGGGATTCCAAAGAGGATGGATCTAGACTGTTCTCAGTGGTAGCAGATGACAGAACGAGGATAATGGTCTCAAGTTGCAGTGGGGGAGGTTTAGGTTGGCTATTAGGAAAAACTTTTTCACTAGGAGGGTGGTGAAACACTGGAATGCGTTATCTAGGGAGATGGTGGAATCTCCTTCCTTAGACATTTTTTAAGATCAGGCTTGACAAAGCCCTGGCTGGGATGATTTAATTGGGGATCGGTCCTGCTTTGAGCAGGGGGTTGGACTAGATGGCCTCCAGAGGTCCCTTCCAACTCTGATATTCTATGATTCTAAGAGATTTTTCCATAATCCATTCCTACATGCGTTTTTGCCTGTCCCCAAGGACTGCACTAGTAAGATACCGCATTGTCTACCATGCAATGCCAGCACTTAACTCCCTGTGGGGGCGAACATGGGAGACATATAGCAACTCTTACACTAGGAGGACAGCAGACATATTTTCTGACACACACTCGCACTACCCTTTGCAGTCTCCCACCCATATATGATCCTTATGCTGAAAACAACTGGTCACGACTAAACTAGTGAGTACAACTTCAACCCGTCACAAAAGCCACCCGGCTTTAAGATCTGACACCAGCCACCAAACTAGTGGGGCTTTAAAGTCAATTTTTAATGTGTTCCTATGTATCAAACAAAAGGGTTTAAACAAAAGAAGCAAACACTCCTGCAGGCTTCCTCTCTGGAATGCACAGCGTGAGTACAGCCTATGTTTTGAGCCGGGAATGGATTAGGCCATATTTAATTCGACGAGCAGTGTCATATATTCAGAGAGCATTGGCAGACGAGGGACAGCCCTTTCTCATGCCAGTGGGAACGAATACTGGACGACTTGCCTATTAAATAGCATCTAATTAACCAAATCCACTTCAAGCTAACAAGGCGCGCCGAAAATAGAGTAACAAGGTTGCAGCAGAAAGGCCCTTGTTAGAGGCTTAGAAATCAAATGGGGCGTAATGAACAGCATCTCAGAAGGATGTAGGCTGGGCCTGGAGGCAGGATCCGGAGGTCTGGCCAGTGGAGGGGCTGATACTGTGAGATGGTGATAAAACACAAGGGTAAGTGTTTCAGAGTAACAGCCGTGTTAGTCTGTATTCGCAAAAAGAAAAGGAGGACTTGTGGCACCTTAGAGACTAACCAATTTATTTGAGCATAAGCTTTCGTGAGCTACAGCTCACTTCATCGGATGCATACTGTGGAAACTGCAGAAGACATTATATACACACAGAGACCGGAATTGCACCCGTAACTGAACACACTGTGAAAAGCAGGGGAAGCACCTCAGCGCTAGCACGAAAAACAATCCCCTCCTGCACAATCGCTAGAGAGTCCTGACCACAAAGCCCAGGATCTTCCTCCTCCCCCCAACTCCCGATTAATACCTGAACTAGAATCCGGCCCCCTCACTCGCTAACAGCTCAGGACCAAAACCCCAGACCCAAACGTTCTCCCAAACTTTGAGGACGTTCAGAGGCAGATCTGGACGCTGAGCCCATCAGAGGGGAAAGGGGCAGCTTTGCTGTACCGCAAATGCATGGCAAAATAAGTTCATACTCTGTATAGCTACCGGCCCAGGCTGGAGATGGACCCCAAACCACACCATTCAAACCCAGATTCCAAACATAGCATAGAGGTGTTTGGGCCTCAAGCTTGAATAGACCCAGGCTAGCTAGGAGCCCAGTCACAAATACCCACCGCCCCCAGGCTAGCGGTGTTAAAAGGGGAAACAGATATTCTCTGGATTTAGTTAAAATCCCAGGCTGCCTTTATGGCAAGAACAAAAGCGAGGAGTCGGCAGGCAGCCAGTGCCGCCCTCTTCCAAACAAACTCCGTACAGTCCTTAGCGTGAGAGGCACCAAACAGACCTGGGACTTAATTCAGCAGGGGAGGGTCTGATTCTGCTCTCACACTGGTATAGAAATCAAGAGCAACTCCTTCTAAAATACCACAGGATTACTCTGGCCCAAGAGAGATCAGAGCCAAACTTCCCCAACCTGCTTGTCTCCTAGGGTATGCGGATGCTGGAATACATCAGGAACTGTGCTTGGGAAACCGACGTGTGCGGTATTAGGTTAAAACAGTGAAGAGAGTTTCATGGTGGGGTTTTTCACTCCTCTAAAGAACATTTGGCTCAACATTGTCAGCTCACGGTCACACGCTGGTGCTTTCGTTCAGTTTTGCATGCCGGGGTCAGATAGCAGATCTGAACTTGAAACAGTGCTTTGTCCAACACCCCTCTTCTCCCATCCAGGCTGAGAACTGAAGTTCTCGAAGCAGCCGCTTTCTACTGGTAATATTCGCCCCCCTCAACCCCCGGGCCACATGGGTCTGAAGACCCCGCTCTCCGGCTGGCCTTTGCGTTGCTACGCATTGCTAAGCACTATACACACACACAACAACTAGGAGGCCAGATACCACGTGCTTCAACAATGATCCAATGGGGAGGAAATATCCTTTTTTTTTTACAAAAAAATCCCCCATAATAAAGGCTGGGATTTTTTGAAGAGCTCAGAGGAGTTAGATGCTGCTACCCCATTGTAATTCAATGGGACAGAGGTGCCCAATTCCCTTCAGGTCTTTTAAGAAGCCCAGACCGGCCCCCTCAGATACTCTGCTCCGTTTATACAGGCAGATGGGGAAAAAGCCAGCCTCTAAATGAGAAACTTGTACAACTAGGGTGAGAAGTGGATGGGGGAAGGCGAGACTAGATCACCTACCGTGGAGTCCAGATGCTACCCCTGTGGCCACCCTAGGATCTGGGAGTCTGGGCACTGCTTTCCCTGTGAACCCTCATGCTTCCTGGCGCCTCCACACCATGCATCCCTCGTGCGTGGCAGAACTGTGCCATGCTCATCCTGCAAGATTTCCCTCTCATTCCCTTGAGCCAGGGCTTGAAAAACACACCCACGAGCCTGAGGACCAGGCCACTTGTTAGATCAAAATACATTAGGGCCCTGAGCCATGGACCTTCCCGAGCCAGGCCTTGTCCCATTCCAAGCCACATCCCGTCTATTGATTAACTACCCCCTGGCTGGACTCTGAGCTGCTGAATAATGCTGACACCCCCCAACACATCCACCTTAGCAATGCAGCCCACCACCCCTAACGGGCACACAGGTTGGGACCCCAGCAAACGGAGCCAGTCATCCGTTTCTCTTCCTGCGAGATATTCAGATAATTGGAACGAACAATACATACTGTTCAAGGGCCTACAACGAATGCAGATGCTTCTGCCTTCCTTTCTGCTGCTCTGACCAGGGAAGGATTTTTAGCCACATCTAGGCGAACGCTGACCCCCAGCAGGAGGGCCTGGATTTTCAAAGGTGCCTAAGGGATTTATTCAATGGGATGTGGGTACTTAAATCACTTAGACCGCTTTGGATGAACGAACTAGCCCCACCCCACAGCTGAAATTCACACGGGTCAGACTAAAAGGCAACAATAAGCAAACAACTGAAACTGCCAGCATGCTTTTAGTGTTTACTCTGAACATTCACATAAAGCAGAAACTTCTCTAAAGGCTACAGGAGCCCAGGGAGAGCTGGCACAGAGCAAGCCGGATGGTCAATCCAGGTTGCCTTTTTGTGGGCGGTGCTGGGGATAAGAATGCTCCTGCAATGAATTACACCCATGATTTTGCACTTTCAGTTTGTCTATGCTTTTGACAACTCATTCAGCACAGGAAACTGTGGCCACAGTTCACTGCGGGTGTAAGATCACATGTGCAAAAGGAGAGACACACACAGGGTTGAGCATCAGGCAGCATCTGAAATGTTCATCCTCCGGGGTCGACCTTTTAGAGCTGGACTTTGTACCAAAGATACTCGGATCAAGATGTTGTTTGCCTTTGTCTTCACTACAAAAATCCAATCATGCTGAACACAACTCCAGAGTCAAATTCACATAGCGCTGACGGGGACTTCGTGCCAGCTCCCGCAAGTCTCAGTAAAGCAAGTATCACAGATGCGTGGTGAGAAATCATAGGCTTAGCTCTGTAGGGCACCTGCCTAGTAAGACAGCACTGGCTGAAATAGTTTTCCTCTCTTCATTAGAGAGTTCACAGTTGGATACACGAACATGTGACTTGTGAACATTAAGGTGGGGGGGGCGAAGATTCTCTAGGCGATCTTGCTGTCTCACCACAGCAGAGGATGCAAGCTGTGAGGTTATTTTCCATATACGAGTCACGATGTATGCACCAAGAGGAGGGTCCCATAGGTAGGGTGTGTGGCTTGGCAGGGAATTTTCTTCTCACATCTAGGGCCAAGTATTATTTCAGTTAGAGAGAGAGGAAACTGAAGCCCGGCGAAGGGAAGTGACTTGCCCAAGGTCATTCAGCAGGTCAGTCAGTTCCTGGCTCCCAGCCATACCCACAGCCGGGCAATCTCAACAGCTGTCTCCAACTGGAGTTCTAAATTCTAGTGTGAAGTTAAGCTCTGAGCTCGGTTCTGTCCCACTTTTTCCTCCCCCAACTTCTCCTTGTTCATTCAAACCCTAGTTGAAGCGCTACCCTGCGATAACTGGGGTGGCTATTCTGTAGCCCAGGGGTGGGCAAACTAAGGCCCAAGGGCCAAATCCGGCCCATGAGACGTTTTAAGCCAACCTATAAGCTGCACCATGCAGCTTGGCCCCGCTTCGGCTGGGGCACTGGATCAGGGGGCTGCACCATGGGGTTCCCAGAAGCCGCAGCATAGCCCCGCTCCAGCTCCTGCGCGCTCCAATGGGAGCTGCAGGAGTGCTGCCTGCGGATGGGGCAGCGTGTAGAGCCACCTGACCGCGCTTCCACATAGGAGCCGGAGAAGGGACATGTCACTGCTTCCGGGAGCTGCTTGAGGTAAGTGCCACTTGGAGCCTGCACCCCCTGAGCCTCTCCCCACACCCCAAATCCCCTGCCCCAGCCATGATCCAAACCTCTATCACAGCCCAGAGCACCCTCCTGCACCCCAAACCTCTCATCCCCAGCCCCACCCTAGAGCCCGCACGCCCAGCCGGAACCTGAACCCCCCTCCCGTACCCCAACCCCAATTTTGTGAGCATTCATGGCCTGCCATACAATTTCTATTCCCCCTTGTGGCTCTTGGGCCAAAAAGTTTGCCAGCCCCTGCTGTAGCCTTTGATTGGTAATGATTTTCTCAGTGGTGGAAGTTGTCACTTGACAACCTTGGAGACCGACATTCTCAGCCTAGTCACAGAACAGAGAGCAGCAGCACAAGCCTCCGCGCACAAGCCGTGTAAATCACTCCTGACCACGAAGGGGAGTAAAGTCTCCATGCTGGGCCCCTCAGCTGAGGCTGCCAACAAATGACGTCAGTTCTGGTGAATTTTGCGATGCCAACACCTGTCCGCCAGCCTCTGGAGCGAGCCCCAAAGGGTCCGCAAACACGCTGGCAGACACGGCTGTCTCATGGTGGGTATTTTATGTCCTGTACGCTCTATGACAATACCCAGAGTCAGCCACTTTTCTGGGCGTGGCTAGATCAGAGGGTATTCGTTTAAATTATTCTGTCTGTGGTCCTGCTGATTGGCGACTGGGATTTTTCTCCCCCTCTCAACTACATGACTCGGAATGGAATTTCAAGAGCACTTCACCCAGGTCATTCACCCTAGCGAATCAAACCCAAGTGATGTCACAATGCCAAAAAGCCTGGAACAAAAATTAAACTGAATTACCCTTTGTGACCCTTCTAATGCAGGTTTCCCAAGAGACTACGGGTTGCGCTCGCCAAGATACAGGCAGTCCCTGTTATACCCTTACAGGCTGCTAAGACGGAAAGCCCTGAGCATACCTGGCAGCAGGCAGCGAGGCGAGAGGTAAAAAAGTCAGAAATGTAATGAGCTGTTTCCACTCAAGGCGTTGGGAGGACTTTTACCGTTGAAACATTCCATGCTCAGCTCCGTATTGTGCCCTAGGGCATCAGAAACTTTACTCCCAGAGGGGAACCCTTAGCCTTGCTCAGAACCCATCATGACCGCATCCACTGAGCCAAGTGAACCAGGCTAGAAACCAATGGAAAGTCGCACCCCTCTCACGCAAGGATCTCAAAGCACTGTACAGACCTCCCAGGAGGGGGGCGAGTGTTCTGTCACCCACAGGGAAACTGAGGCACAGAGTGTTGAGGAGACTGGCCCAAGATTACACACAAGTCAATGAAAGAGCAGGTGATCGAACCCAGGCTTCCCAGCCCCTTGGTCTAATCAAGACAACATGCAACATGTAGTACTGTGTGGCCTCTGCACCCAGGTGCTTGGGGCAAGACGCATCCAAGAGAGACGTAAAATATCCCATATGAAGCCAAAAGGGCATTAACTCTGCAGGGCAAGGGGAATAACCATGTACCGGACCCCAATGTTCTTAGAGAAAATCCCTTCTGGAGCAGTACGTTAAACCATCTTCTGAACCAACAAAAAGAGTGACTTCAGAAGAGGCTTAACTGGGGAGTTCCTTGTACTTCCCCTTAATAGTGCCCTGTGAAATCATCCCCCACAGGAAACTCCCTCCGCCCTCGCCTGTACAGAAAACTGCAAATGAGACCTGCACACAGGTATGCCATGCTGCATTGGACATTCTTGCCCATGACCTCTTGGCACATCAGTCACCTGAATGAGGAATTCTAAAGACTCAATTACCACCTCATTCGAAACAGGTCACTGCTTCCATTTCCAGGTGAGGTGACGGAGGCCAGGCCTCCTCCTTGTGGCATTGACTGTGCCCGGGATAGCTTTAGGTCCTTGGATGCTCAGGTTGGTAAGCCTGGCATCGGGGGGTTCTGTTACAGTTAAGCCATGGGACAATATCCCATCACATGGTCTGCCACAGTCATCACCCAGCTGTACCTGGGCAGCATCTAGTGAGTCTCATGGGGTACCACACAGACCCTCCGATTACTGAAACCGTGGGGATCATCTTTGACCTGGACACAGAGTTTTGTTATAGAATAGTAAACGAATAGCTGGCTTTAATATAGCACTTTTAATCCATAGATCTCAAAGCATTTTACAAAGGAGCTCAGTGTGAACAGTCCCATTGTATTGGTGAGGAAACTGAGGCACAGAGAGAAGTGACTTGACCGAGGTCACCCAGAAAATCAGTGGAAGACTTGAGAATGGGACCAGTTCTCCTGAGTCCCTGTGCAGTGCTCTATCCACTAGACCACACTGCCTCCCTCCAGGTATGCATGCCAACCAGGCTGTGGACAGGATAAACCTATCTCCCAATCCCTGGGGTGTCCCAGTCCTTATCTTTCTACGTTCCACGCTGCACAATCTTGCCACAATCATCCAGTGCTGCAGTAGATTTAACTGAGGACCCAAATCCTGCATCTGCATGGGCCAACCCCTGCATAGCGCCCTTTCGATCCCCCCGCCCCAATGCTGTTAGGGGTAGAGAATCTTCGTGCCTGAGGGCCGAGACCTACAACTGTGTGTTAAATCCCAGGCCCTGCTATGGCACTGTAGAAATAGTGGCAAAGCCACAGAGAAAGCTGAGCGTACAGAACACTAGATCCTTCACTAGCCATGCAATACAATGAAGGTATAAGGTCAGATTCTATGCACATATTTTATGTGTGTACATACATACTTTATAGATACATATATACACACACACACAGAGTTGATGTCTGATGGCAGAGTTGTAACCATTAACCTATCACCTATGTAAAGTACAGGGCACAGACCTTTAATGCTTGTCAGTATTAATAATCCTAAAACGGAAGTGGGGCTGATTAGCAGAGGGAATTACATTACAATAATGTCTAAGAAGGGACATATACAGACACCAAGGGAAACAAGAGGCTGGATCCAAATCTTTTGAGGAAGCGCCCAGAAGCATAGACACAGCCTGGGATACTGCGAAAGGACAAATACACACAAACCACTGGCTTTAAAACAGAGCACAGACCCAGTGACCTAGTCCCAGAGCAGGCTATAGTCATTTGCCCAGGGCTCTTTAAAAATAAAATAAAGAAAGTGTTTAACTCACAGTCATTCTCCTCCCAGTCTGCTGTCCCTCTGCCATGGTATCCAGGATCCTTGGATGAGCAGAGCCCCAAAATAAGCCTTTGAAAACAAGGTACTCCAGAAGATCCAAAATCCAGCGAAGAAGATGAGAGCTGAGAAGTCATTTCACCCCAGACTCCAGTGGAGAGAGGCCCAGACAGGAGGCTGCACTGAAGTTTGTTACCTGTAGAGCGTGTAGATGAAACTGAGCGCTAAAGCTGCAGGTTAGCAAGTCTGGGGTGTCTGGAATCAGCCAGAGCACAGCCTAGTTTTGGGAATCCACCCTCAAGTTTCTCTTTCCTCCTTCCAACCTGATCAAACAGGGCTTGCTGTTGCAAGTGACACAGCTGCTAGCCACACTCGTTACAGTGCTCACAGCCTGCACCAATCTACATGCATCAAGCGGCTGGGCTGCCTCACACCCTGAGTGTTTAGTTGAACACCTTCTCTTTGAGGTGCAGCTGGCCAAAGACAGGGCAGCAGGAAGGCAGCAGGTCTGGAAAACCCTCAGCAACATTCTGTTGCTTTTGGGCCCTGTCCTCGCTGCGTGCATCACAGGGGCCTCCAGTAATCCCACCCAGGAGTGCAAGTCAGGGAACAAGGAGAGAACACGCCATTCTTAAGGTGCTTACAAAGCAGCATTTGCCAGGGCCGGCCCTTGACCTAACAGCGGCTCCTGAAGTCAGAGACACGGCACGTAGCGCTATACTGCAGAGCCTTGTTTCTTCCGGGAGCTGGTGAGTTGCCATTTGAGTGCAGTCGGTGCCATGAATTCGGTGGCCTAAATTTAGTTCTCAGCGGCCACATCCACATCACAAAACCTACGGCCACACGTGGCACTAGCTGGCAGCCTTCTCAGCAGAGGGGCAGAGGATTCAGGAGCCCGAGCTGGTCTCTCATCCCTGGTGGCAGCGCCTGCAGACTGGGGGCAGCCTGGGGAAGCCTGTATTCCAGGCTTGTGCTGTCTATCCTCAGTGCTGCTCAAGGCACAGAGACGCTGTCCCTGGCTCTCCAGCATTTACAATACCTGAGGTGTCCCTCCCCTTTGAATGTCCATTACCATGCTGAGCTGAGACGGTACAGAGCGGAAAATCAAAGCGAGCGAGCGTCTCTGCCTGTTTCCATCCACGCACATAGTCACACATGCAAAAGGCACTGCCTATCCCCTGCCTTATACCGGTGCAGTTCCTGGTACAGTGACGGGCCTAAAGGCTAGAGAACAGAGACACAAATCTTCAGCCTTCTGTCTTGATAAGCTTCCTTGCAGCAGGAGATCTCTCAAACCTGCGCTAAGCAATGGGACTTTAGCCAGCCCACATTTCCACTTCACTCATGATCCATGGCCTGAGCCTGCAAACATCTTCTCCCCTCTGGCTGTGCTGATGCCTGGGAGTAAACCCTACACGTCTTAGGAAGCTTCGTGTCTATGGACTACAGTCGCTTTCTGCACGCAGGGTTGTTGCAGCCGTGTGGATCCCAGGGTGTCAGAGAGACCACGTGGGCGAGGTAATATCTTCTACTGGACGAGACAAGCTTTCGAGCAACACAGAGCTCTTCTTCTGGTCTGTGTAAGCTCAAACTAACTGAAGTTCAGTCAATAAAAGACACTACCTCGCCCACCGGGTCTCGAGAGTAACTTTTTGTCAGTTCTGCCAGCAGAGGGCACTGAGCTCCCTCTTACCTAGATATGCCTTATCTGCAGCCCCAACGAGTGAGTTTGCTAAGGGGTGTGTATACTTCCTATTATCTCCCTTTGAGGACCAGTTACTTCCTCGGCACAAGGCTGCTGAGATTTCACTCTCTCCTGATAAGCAACTCAGTCAGAAATGAAACCCAAGGACGCTGTTCTGAGGCTGCACTATACCATCCTAGTGACGCCGAACAGAATAGGATGCTGTTGGTTAGAGATTTGCAGTTTTGGTTTAAGAACTGTAAAGTGCCTAGGGATAAGATTAATTAATCTCATTATCATGGGACGCTTGTACAATAAATAATAATGCCTTGCATTTAACTAGCGCCTGTTCTCGCAAACCCAGAACTGGTAAGTATGGGCCACTTCGCCCGCTGATGAAAGGCACTAAAGAAACCAGCTCTGGGGTAAAACACGGCAGTGCCCCACATACAACGGTTGGGGGCAAGCCTTGAAAGAGTCATAACTCTAAAGTCTTTCTCCCTCCCCCTTTATTTGCTCACATTCAATAAGGCGTACGACGGGAATGCAGCCGCACTAGAATATACATTGGATCGGTTTTTCCTTTTTTAGTTTCTTGAGGATGTGTTGGAGGGAATGGAAGTTTTTGGCCTAATCCTGCCAGTACTTAACCGCTTTCCCATCTCACTGGAATCTACGGGGCAGATCCTTGACTGCAATGGCCAATGGCAGCTGAAGATCTGTCCCTATGGGCACCTTACTGTAGCTGCTCAGAACTTCACTGGATTAGGCCCTTAACACTCTAGTAAAAACCATGCTGGAAACTGTTACATTCTGCAGCCGGGGCCTAGCCTGGATTCACTGGCTCATGTGGGCAGAACTTTTGTGGCTTATAATCATGTTATGACACCCTACTCTAAATTACCTGGGAGGGGAATAGCCTTGGGGAGACTTTAACAACACAGCTGTAAGGCAAAAAATATTCTTTTGACACCAGTTAGAAAAAATATTCTAGGACCTTGGTAACAGTGATCCCTAATTATGGCAATTGTTTAGTCTGAGTTCCAATAGGATGGGCCTTAAAGTCCGAAGGTCACATTTTTGGCCCCTTTGAGGTCTATGGCAAAACCAGTGTAGATTCTGCCCCACGTAGGGTGCCTAATTTCCATTGACTTAGACGTCCAAATATCTTGAGCAGCCGGATCTCTGGCCCATGGAGAAATCAAAATCTTTTCCAGGATAAGCATGGTGCATTCAGCCAGAGGTCGGGATCCTGTGCATTGGATTCATTTACATTATTAACCTTGATCTAGTACTGCAGCTCTAACTGGGCAGAGGAATTTCAGTGATCAAATCAAGTCTGCCCCTCAATCAAGATGGGTGATTGCAGTAGGGGGAATCGGTGACGCAAACTACCGGCCAGAAAAAGAACATAGCTTGGTCAGCAGCTGCTTTTCACCTGAAGCCGGCAGCGGGAAGATGAGTCCCTAAGCCAGCAGCGCTTCCCAAAAAAACGACTGAAAGACCCTCGCTGCTTATTTACAAGTTAGGTGATTGTGACCCCATTGATTTGATCCCACTGATTTCAGAGGGGCCAGGACTTCTCATTTGTGCTTTCAACCTATAATAAAATTTGGCCTTCTCTGAGGAATGCTGATGATTGAAAAAGGCTTATGTCTGTTTGCCTCTCTTTCCAGTTTTGATGCATGTACCATATTCTGGAGACTAGGGAGAATAGCTTCTAGATTAAATATCAATACATTGGGGGAAAAGCAAAGACCTGATCTTGCAAACTCATACCAGTGGCTATAGTGGTTACTTCCATCAATAGTCCCAAGCATGAAGCCCGATAATGCATATTTGCCAGATGGGGAATCAAATGTCATTGTTATTATTGGGAAATTATAAATAAATTGGAGCATCCGTATATAAAGCACAAGGATGAAGATGCAAAATTCTTTTTCAGGTTTCAGTGCATGTTTATTTCAGTTTTATATTTTATTTCAGGCAAGTGCTTATTACATGGATATTATTCATGTCTGATACCTAAATTCTGGAGCATGAAGAGCCAATATAATACAGCTGAATAGTAAAAATACAATATGTACAAAATTAGTTTTTTTTTCACAGAGCAGATGTATCCAAACACATAAAAATCTTTACAGTCTAGGTTTTTCAATATTTAATATTTCAATAAATTGATAACACAGTGACAAGTCCGCACTGTAAACAAAGACAGCATTTGCCCAGTGTGATTGGTTTCAGATTGCTTGGCTTTCCTGTGATGCTCAATAGAAGGACAATAGGGTTACTTGCCACTGAATCACTGGCAAGCATTGGAAGTAACTTTGCATTTATAACCAATGCCTTTAATAGAAGGATTCCGAATGAAAAGATCTCAGAGCTGATAAAGGTAAATACTTTTAGCCACAAAGGTGCTTAAATGATCTATCTATAGATATCTAGACATAGACATTTGTATCTCTATCTATATAGAAAGAAGGTTTCTTTAGAAGACTTAAGTGTGGGAATGGGACGGTTTGATTTTCCACTCCCACCCTAGGCCCTGATCTAGCAAAACACTTCAGCACATCTGAGAATAGTCCCATAGAAGTCAATGGAACCACTCACATGCATAAAATTTAAACCCATGTTTAAGTGCTTTGTTGAATCAGGAATGTAGTAATTGTGTCTGTAAGGAGTCCATATCAGTTCTTCTGTGCATGTACAGGCCAAATCCTGAAACCTTTACTCGTGGGAGCTGTCCCATCGACAAGTGCACTCAGCACCTTGCAGGATCGGGCCCGTGATACTTTATGTTTTGGTTTGAGCACGTGTGTGTGTGTGTTATGCAGCCTGGTCGAGAGAACTGATTGTTTACAGCCTTTCTGAACAAGAAAAGCATGATGCGTGAGGAATCAAGAAAGGTACCAAAGTACAGGATGGCAATGGTTAGGCAGGAGGTGGACGAGGGTCAGCATGCTTACCTGGAAGCAAAAGTATTAGTAGGTTTCCTGTGTAATGCAGCCTGCCACTCTGAAAGAAGTTGGGACATTCTGGAGAGCACCAAAAATGCTATTTCACAATGTAATTAGCACCAGGAAAGGGGTCAGATTAATGGAATTTATTCTGATTTACACTGAAGTCCCTTAACACCACTCCAGCAGCATAAACTGGGCATAAATGTAACTAACGACGACTCTAAGGACCCTTGTCACTGCCCGAACAGTGTGACTAGCCCTGCAGGTAAACGAGAATCAGGCCAAAGATATTTTTTGCAACCTGGTGTAGAAATCCAGAATTAGAGTTCAGAAAAGGATCAACATTTTCAAGTCACTTTAATGAGAAAAAGAACATCCACCTGAACCACTGCCCATGATTACACGTCTCTGATCCTGGCAAATGAGTCTGTGTTTGTGCTGGTATCTTGTTGGCTCTTCAAGTTTGGGACTTCTTAAAAAAACAACAACTATAAAACAGAGGAGGAGAAACAAAGCCACGAAGAGGAAAGAACTCTCAAAATAATACATTTATAAAAGACGACCTCTTTCTTAGCTCCGATTGTCTGCTCCCGACAGATGATATTTTGACTAACGAAGAAATCTAAAAATAAAAAGTGTTGGAATCAATTTTAATCTGCACCAACACTGAGAGTCTGAAAGCAGGTCCAAAATATTGGGGTTTTCCTTTTATAATTCCACTGTCCTTTAAAAATAAATATAAAAAGGTTACGATGGTAACTGGTTACTCTAGAAGAGTCTAAGGGGGCCTGACCATGAAAGGGGTGAGCAGCTGCTAAGCACCTTCAACTCCCCTTGACGACAAGAGAGTTAAGGCATCCCACCTGAGCAAAGTATTTACCTATGTGATTAAATCCATCCCTATTCAGCAAAGCACTTAAGTACACGCTTAACTCCCATGAAAGTCACTGGGACCTAAGCAGGTGCTTACGTGCTTTTACTGAATAGAAAGGGAGTGCTGAATTGGGGCCTTCTGGGTCGGACCCAAAGCCCACTGCCGTTGATGGAAAGACTTCCATTGACCTCCTTGGGCTCTGGATGAGACCTTCAGCACCTCACAGTAACCCAGCTAAGAAATGTTTACCTTTATTCAATACCCTTCTTAATATACATCACAGAAAGCAAGAGGGGAAAAAACAAACAAACATCAAATGTATCTTTTTCACACGAGGCAAATTAAGTCTTTTCCCTGCCCAACCCCCCTCCAAATCCCCATACACACACGGTGATGTTCTTCAAATCCCCCTTTCCCGCCCCTCCACACCCGAAACAATTGTCACACTTTTTTTTTTTTTAAATGCAAAAAATTCACTCAGGATGCAGATCAGTCCAAAAGAGACACAGGCTACATACAAAAAATCAGAGACACAATAAAATCTTTGCTTGAACTTCTCTACGTTTATAAACAGGCGTGCAAACAGACAATCACACCAACAGCGACAAAAGCAGCAATACGGTCTCGCCTCCATCTAACCCACTCAAAGGCATTTTATTTTATTTATTTTTATTTTTGTTACGAAAGGCCACTTTTAATACAAAAATCCCCCCCCAAACACAACAACAGAAAGACAAATAGGCCAACACTAGAATCCAACAGCCCGTCTGATCTTTGGACCTGCTATTTTTCTGACACAATAATAAACTAAATCATAACTGGTTGTTAAGTTTCCCACCAATCCACCTGGATAAATTGTACACAAGTAGGAAGCAGAAACATTGCAGATGGAATATCGTTTCCATCAGATTCTATGGTGGGGGAAAGAGAAAAGAAAAAGAAAAAATAAGAATTAACCTCCCTTTGTCCCTGCACTATGCAAGCTTGATCCTGCTTTTACTGGGGACAATGGCAAAACTCCCACTGGCTTGAATGATGCAGAATCAAACCCTGAATAACTAGAATAATATGCTACTGGTTTTTCCCTTCCCACCCAACAAGACCCTTGTAGCCAAACAAACAAAAAACGGCCCCCAAAGAGCTCTGTTTTCTTCCCAATTTACATTTCCCTTCAAGGAAGATTTAAGGCTCTTCAAACATTTGGATTTCAATGATGGACTAATATAACCTGGTGGCCTGCAGCTGCTAACAGCAGTACGTGGTTTTATTTAGCATTTTCCATTATCAGACTAAAGTCTTACCACAGAGAATTTAGTATTTTTCATCGGATAGCCTGCATTTAATTAGAACACAGCAATACACATACACACATGCACACACTCAAAATGAGGCCTGGACACAAAATTTGGGGTCCAGATCTGATTTCCCCCAAAGTTTGAGAGTGTTTAGATTTGAGGTTTTGGTTCGGTCCCATCTGTGTATATGTACACACCTTAGGTCGGCACACACAGCTCACGTGTGTATGAAGAGAGAAATACACACGATTACGTAGCTATATCGCCAGTCTTTTCCCCTCTGTACTGTAATTCAACTGGAATACGGAGTTTATACTCCAATTATTGTCCCTGCAGGTGTCCCTTAGTATTGTTAAGGGCCCCAGTCTGGCACTCCTTGAGCACTTCAAACTCTCACATCGTCGTAGGGAAATACTAGGTCCCAAATGGACAGTGAACAACTGCTGTATTCCCCTGCTGTGGGTTTATTGCTTTGGAGAAATGAAATCGCCAATGATGGAGCAAAGAGAGGATTTAATTGCAGACTGAATGCCGGACATAGAAAGGGGACGGGTTATGATTAAGCAGATAATTTCCCACGCCAAAACCAAAGCCTCATCTTAATCACTTTAGGGGCCAGTTGGAAAACACAAATGCTGTACTTGATTCCTTCTATATGGGTGGTCTTCATAAAAGCCTTTGTAAGTTATGATTATCTTTGTTTATATTATAGTAAAATGTACAAGAAACTTTTTGGTCACAACTAGCTTTCAAATCTACCTAATATGTTCAAAAGCCAGGCTCAAAAAAACAGACACTACCTGCCCTGCAGATTGTTAGTCATTAAAATTCCTTCTCTTGCTCGGTCTGCTTACAAATTCAACAGAAGAGGAAAAAAGGCCTGGTTTAAAAAGGAACGTTAAAGCAAATGGTCTGACTTAGCTTCATCTAAAACGAGTTCTTTTAGTTTCATATAGTAGTGCAGGTTTTCACGTTGGAAACTTTGATGTAAAGGCTGCACTCATCACACTCCCGTCTGAAGCACACGGACGCCCTGATCGTGCAATTGACAACGTGCAGGCGGGTTGCTGGTCCCACTTGGAGCACTCCATCTGGATGCAGCAGTTTGTCTGCGCTCCATCTGGCGCCGGAGCAGAGCCGAAGGCTGCTGTGCTCCCAGGCATAGCCATTATTACCAGGAGCTTGAGTGGTATTAAGTACAACTGGCAGCGTGATCAGGTCCTAAATCTTGATGTCTCTTCTCGGCCTTTATTGAGTTTTCTCTGAAAAAGCCGTGAGTCAAGACTTCAGGATCTGGCCATAAATTACCAAGAACCAACAAAATTTTAGTAACTCAAGTTCATGAGCTCTGAATTCATGAACTGACGAGGAAAGCTTTTCTACGGAGACTGATTCCACCACCTTTACCCACACTGAGCAATGCTTATCCTAACACTGCCATCGATATCTGTGGAGCTACGTGCATGAGAAAGTGCTACTCCACTGAAGGTGGCAGAATTAAGCCCCCCACTCCAATCTGAGTAAATGAAAGATATTTTGCAGCCAACACAATTCCCCAATGCACACACTACATTCTGTGTATCCTGGGTGCTTTTTTCACAAGTGCCTAAGTGACTTAGGAGCAGACGTCCTACTGAAAGCGATTAGGACTTCTGCTTCTACGTGACTTAGCCTTTAAAAATTCCAGCCACTATCCTTCTTTTTTTTTAAGTTTGACATCAGGTAAAAGTGATTATTATTTATTATTATTATTTTAAAGCTACAGATGCAGCTTTGATCTGTTTTTAAAAGCCCCAGCAATTTGTAGGTTATGAAAGGGAGAAATCAGGGCCTGTCCAGAACCAGCTTGGACAACAGCAATGCCTTTAAGAACAGGTACTCTGTGTGTGTGTTTGCTATCATGAATCACAGGGCGTCAAGCACCAGTGGGCCTGATTCTTCAATGTTTTGCTCGGTGTATCGTCATTCAGCCCTGCGCAATGGGAGTGCAGAGTGTACAAACCAAAATGGGAACACTTTACACCTACTTGGCACAAGTATAAGGGATTATGCAAGGTGCACAAGGCTGGAAAATGGGACCAGATTCTAATCTCAGACTGGTTGAGCTCCACTCTGGATTTACATCTATGTGAGGTCAGGATCATGCCCCATAATTAATGTGTCCGCTACAAGATTTTTTTTTTTTTTTTGAGCACGTGATTTTTTTAAAGCTAGTTTGTTTTTATTCCTGCTGGACAGCGTTTAGATGTAGCCCATACAGCAGGTTAGTTTTAGAAATTAGCTTGAAACAAGAGAGTGAAACTGACCGACCCTCCGATTGCTTGTTCTCAGTACCCTATCTTGGAGTACATCCTCCACTGGACATAGTGTTACACGTGCACCAGGGCTTGTTTACAGGCTGCCGTGTCAGGAAACCCTGCAGTTCAAGTGCTTGATCCAAAGACCACTGAAGTCAATGAAAACCTTTCCCCTGACTTCCATGGGCTTTGAATCAGGTCTTAAACGACAGCAGCAGTCTGCCCACTTTTACTGCCTTCTCTGTGGTAGGATTACCAGTAACTACTATTATTCAACAACAGAAGAGATTTCTTGTAAACTTCATATTTATTTGTTTATTTATTTTGGGACATATTGATCTTCTGAAGCCCAAAGTGTACAGATATAGATATATAGATATATATTTATTTATATATAGCTTTCTCCATAGGGAAAACACACATCTCAGAGGAGGAGAGACATTTCTAAAGTGCCCCTTGTGATACAGTACTGAACTTGATTTCTAAGAAGCATTTGAGTAACTCTGAAGTTTTTCAATGGGAATGGCAGAGTTGATGGCAGAAGAGTCAGGGTTGGGATTCCCACCCTAGGACAGAAAGAAAATCGTTGATTTGGAAAAAACCAGAACCCAACAAAACAGATATTTCGGGTTGTCATGGAGAACGTGAATGAGTATGGGGTTGGTCCAGGATGTCCAGGCTATGTCTACACTACAGATCTTACAACAGCACAGTTGTATCCGCTGTCCACACCAGTCCACACCAAGTAGGGTGTTTTTTCACACCCTTGACCAACAAAAGTTTTGCCGACAAAAGTGCTAACATAGACATAGCCCCAGGTGAGTTGACTGGCTCAGGTCTGGCCAGATGGGAGGAGCCTTACTTGTTAACATCACTGAAAGGGACCTCCGGCAGAACTAAATTACAGGAATTGAAACGGGGATGTTACCCCATCATCACGCCTACGGTCACCACCACATCTTAATCTACAGAGAGAAGGAGAAAAAGATTTGAAGGCTGGCAAGATGACACACCCACGCAATAAAAGCCATTAAAGAACCCACAAGAAAATGTACTCCCCTGTGTAAAATGAAAGCAGCACCTCCTTTTCACCTCCAACACTTTTCACTAGAGAAAACTCTGACTGGAGGGTCAGTGTTGTTAGGAGTAACTGTGTGGCTATTTCACTGTTCGTTATCCAGGGGGTTTTACGAAAGGCTCTCAGGCGTCCCTCCTGGGCCATATTTTCCAACACAGAGAGAGCAGATCCATATGCAAAAACATGCGTGCAGGAGCACCCAAAGTTGCACGTGCAATTATTGTATTTCCTGCAAATATCGATAATTGAGGGTCCAGTCCTGTGGTGATTGGACCCACAGGGTGTCCTCAACTAGGCACTCACTAGCCACATTTGTCCTAGCTGGCAATTTGTAGCTGGGTCATCGCAGTCGCCATGTGCAAATGAGCTCTAGCCCCTGGATCGGAGCCTCTTGTCTTTTGAAAAACGTCGTCGGCAAGAATTGGGACTTCCCTGTTTTGCTTTTGTTATCCTTTAGAGATCCATCAATTGGACTTGTGCAAAGGGCAGGTGAGAGCTCTATTCCCCCTTTGCTCCTCGATAGCTACAAGAGACAAAGCCACACAGTTATTCCTAAACAGGCAGGCAACCCTGCCACACATATTCCATGCCTTCGAGGCTCTCTGATGAAAAGTCACTGTCCTGCTGGCTAACTCTAGATCTCTGCTGAGGTCCATCAAAGGCTCCAACTCACACAAGAAATACAACCTTAGCGAGAAAGCATCTGAATGTATAAAGGAGCAAATAACCCTGTAGCGATTCTGTTATCTCCACAATGTTAACAGTACATTAGTAGTGACTAGGAATAACTCTGTAAAAAGGTGGTTTGGGGATAGGGCCTAATTCGCTTTAAAATCTGACTGCTCTGTAACTGACAGTGTGCTAAGCGCTCATGCCATTGTGAACAGGGATTATTTCCCCTGATAACTGTGCTCCTCACTTCACGCAAGGTTTTATAAACACAGGCCTATCACAATTCGTAGGAGAAATACCCTTGTCTACATGGGCAAGGGAAACGGTGTTAGCAGCAACCACTCCTCCCAACAGTTCCAACTGTAGTGTGGGGCAGGGGTAGATTTTCGAATTAAACTTGAATGACTGTATGGCAACTACCTGACACTGATGATGCCGGAGAGTCACATCCTGCGGTCCTTACTCTGGTGAAAATCCCACTGAAGTGAATGGGAGTTTTGGACAAATACAGTCAAAAGGATCCATTTCCTGGGGAAGATCTCAACTCAGAAACAAATTTGCACACGAAGTGGCTAGGGTGGTGAAGGTATCCAATCCCTTGACTAGTCAACGCACGCCTTACATCCTAATCTGGGTTGGTGTCACTTCCGAAGGAGGTTGAGTTAATTGCACCTTTACTCCCGCTACTAGCCATTTCCAGACAGTAACATGATAAGAAAGGACAGATGTCTGCATAGGGACCACCGTCCCCTGGCCCTGACACACACAAAACTTCCCCTCACTGCAGTGGGAGTTTTGTCTGCATCAGAATTACAGATCAAAAAAGAAAAAGGAAAAAGGAGAACATTAGCAATAGCACGACATGGGAAGTGGGACAAGGAACAGAAGATTCAAACAACAGATAATTAAACATGTCTTAAGCAACCACTGAAGAGAATGGCAAGTACCTGTAGAAAATCTGTGTCTCATTGAAGTCAATGGGAAATTTGCCACTGACCTCAATGGGCTCTGGTTCAGCAGCCACAAAAGACGGAACAAATTATACCAGAAACCTTGGGATGCTTTAAAGTAGTCACTTCAGATAAGAAGGGGGTTGCTCTTTAGGCAGATTTCACTGTATTTTGTAAGACACACTGTCAGGTTCTATATACTGATTTACTGGAATATACTGTTATCCTATACAAAATTAAAGTCCATTTCATTTTATTTTTTTTTTCAAAGCTCTCACCCTTTGGAGCATGTCACATGCACATTTATCCATTTTCTAATCCGTTCACTATCCTGCACTAAAACGTGGTCACGTTCAGGGAAAAACCACCACAAATCAACCTCATTTTTGGCGGCTTTCTTGTCCCAGGTTCCATTCCACCCAACTGAAGAAGTATATTGCAAAGCCACTAGTTCTAAATAACGGCTTCTGTCAGAATCCTTTTAGGGAATGGGCCTGGGGTGAGGCATCTTGAAATAGATAGAGCCGTGCACAGAGCGGTCTGTGAAATCCATTATTGCATTCGCAACAAAAACAAACCCAAAACAAAACATTTTTAAACCATGAAAATAACAAATGTGAAATTTTCCTTTGACAAAGCTGTGAAAATGGAGTCATTTATGAAATCCCAACAAATGAAGTCCGGTTGTGTATTCTTTTTCCTTTTATTAAACAGGACAGAGAATTTCCTTTAAATGCCATAACAAGTCACAGTGATTTCAGATGGTTTACTGAAATGTAATATACTGAAGGGAAATACCTTTAACATGTTTTTTTTTTTAAATTTGTCATCAAATATTTGTACTCTGGTCCACTAAACCATCTGTCTTTAAAGTTTCTTTTTTTTTTTTTAAAGAGGACACTCTGCTTTCTTCCTCCAAAAATTAACATTTAAGTTATCTAAAAATCCTGCAAACAATCAACCTTGCCAAAGGCCTTCTCCACTGTTATATTTATTTATATATATGTAGCTTTGGGCAGATACATATACATATAAATATAGACTTCTATGATTTTTTTCCCATTCTACGCAATGTCTCAATAAAGACATCAGCCTTTTTTATTCTACAAAGAAGCAACACATGAAAGGGGAAAATTAAAGTCTTCAGAACATCATATTCATATTCCACTGATTACACGTAAAAGGAAAAAAAATCACTATGAACAACTGTCATTAAAGTTTTCTCTGATTCGCGAAATTCAAGTGCAGAGAAGCCCCGTTTCTCATTACCACTTCCAGGTTGGTTATTAAAAGATTAAGGATGGACTTGGCAGTCCCAACCTTAGCTGTGTCACTCTTCCCCTGTTCACAGAGTTCCTGCACTTTTCTCCCTTGGAATCGGACGTGGTTGGAATGTATGGAGTTTCAGGAAAGGTGGCCTGCCAAAGACTTTGCCAGTGGGCTTCCTGTTCTAGGCCAGCTTCAGCGTGCTCACAGGGAATGATGGCATGGTGACCATAGTTACCGGGTTTAGCACTGTTTGCCCAACTAACTGTTGATGGTGGACAACTTGGGTTCCTACAGCAGGTTTGGCCATCACCGTTTGCTGGCCTAGGTTTGTGGTTCCATTCACTTGCTGGTGAGAAATCGTGTGAGCGATGTGGCTCACGACCGGCTGGCTGACGGCCACTGGCTGAGGATAAATGGGTAACTGCTGGCCGAGGTGGGTCATGCGATTTATGGTTGCCTGGTGCACAGTGATGTGGCCGATAGGCTGAGCAGCAGTGGTGAGTTGCACGGGGCTGGACGTGGAAGGTGCAATGTGAGCGATGTGCTTGGTCTGTGGACCCTGAATCACATGGTTGACAGTCTGGATGACTGACGCGTGGGTGGTGGCGGTGTGGGCGATAACAGTCGATTGCACCGTCGAGGCCGCCACAATGTGAGTCTGTGCGGGCACGATCGCCTGCGGCTGGACCAGTGCCTGGGTCTGGAGGGGAGGCGGCGCATGGGGCGGGGTTTGTTTCTGATGTAGAGGCAGGTGCTGAGGCAAGACGGCCGGGTGGTGCGAAGCAGCATTTGGAGGGACAGCTTTCAGTAGCTCGGGGTGCTGGCGCTGGGTTAGTTTTGGTAAGGAGTTCATGGGCCTGTCATCTTCCATGTCTTCGTCAATGTTGTCTTCGCCTTCTGGAAAAAAAGAAAGGAAGAAACTGGGGTAAACAGAACAGCCGAGGATGAGCCTGACTATCCAGCCTCACCTCCAGGGCACGAAGGGAGGAACCGATTATACCTGTAGCACAGAGTTATCACTCGAAAGCATGAAGGTAACCCAACTACACTCAAGTTCAACGTCTTCCTTTGAACATAGGCTCGACCAACCCTTGCAGCCAACTTCTCCCCACTCCCACTCGATTGTCAAGAGGGGGATGCTCACAGCAGGGCAAAGCCAGCCTTAGAAAAGTGAGACGCCCCAATTGAGAGTGGTGCCCTGAAGATGCCAGGCAGGGGGGAGAGAAATCAGACAGGGAGAGTTGCCTCCCATGATGGCGGCAGGGACAGTACTCGGTCCTCTCTTTACAAGGGGTGGATTCCGTCTCAGCTTCACAGGTGCTCAGGGGAGGTTATACAGAGAGGCTGCATGGGAAACAGATGGAAGTCTGCATGCCCCAGGGTTATAGGACTAGGCCAAATCCTAACCTGGGGAGTTTTCTTGTCCTAGAGAGACCTTGCTAATTGGGACTCTTCTTTTTACTTTCCGCCAAGTCATTTCATCCATTTGCACCTCTCGTCTCAGATCAGGAAGGAAGCTGAGATGGGGAAATATGGCAGCTAGTTTCCTTACCCTCTGGCTACGGAAAAGGGAGATTGGTCCAGCCAGTGAACTGCTGAGTCAGTGCAGGACTGTGGGGACCCCCGTGAGACCGGGACCTTGAGCGTGGTACTTTGCATTGCTCATTCTAAAGTGAGTAATGTAGTGGCAATTACATATTTTGAAAGATGCGGTGGCTTGGGAGAACTAGGGAAGACCTTTCCCTCTTCCCAACCCTTTAAGAGAGCCTTCCCTGCAGATGGCTGATATCGTTCCTCATTTCCATCAGCCTAAATTATGAGTCTGTTGGTGCTCAGACACCATGGTGACGGGCATAGTACAAGAACCTGGACAGCACTGGTAAGCTCCGGTTTTCCCTGTCCGGCTGCTGCTGTATCAACTGCCTGTAGTCACAAGCGGATTCCATTACTGTTTGAAGGGACTGATACAAACGGTTACAGAGTGCTAATCTCGGCCAAAGCGTGCCCTTGAACTGGCTATTCTTCACATGGCAGATCACAAGTCGAGCCAAAAGCATGGCCCCATCTATCTTACTGATAAACTCGTTACAGGGCAAATGTGTGTGAAAACGTTTTGCCGCCATTAACAACCCTTTACTTTTCATCATGGGTCCTTTTCAAACAACGGTGAGGCTCATTAAACTGTTCAAAAGCACTGGTGACGTCTTCTTCCATTCAGTGCCCTTCTAAAGGCTCTTCTCTACATGGCAGAAAAAACCCTGAGATTTCAGTGCAAATACACCTGTTGCTTTCTATTCGCTCAGTTCTAACAAGCAGGGATGAGCGCTGGCCTTACATTACAACTGGGTTTTGAATGCGGGGAGCTGAGTCTCACAATGTAGGACATCCAACATGCAGATTTTAGTGTGCAAAACAGCACTTGCAAATAATAACACTTTGTACGTACACAGAACCTCTCATGCAAGACCATCACTGTGCTACGGAGGTGGACAAGAATGATTCCCCCCCGCCCCGTGTGACAAGCTGAGGACAACTTTTACATATGTGCTCTCTGATTTCGGATTCCGAACCCAAGAAACTTTGTGCCTGATTTCCAGAAGTGCCAAGCACCCACAGCTCCAGAGGAAGTCCGCAAGAGCTTCCAGTGCTCTGCACTCTGAAAATCAAGCACTGGGCTGTGAAGCTGGGCCCCCAAAAATGGAGGACAAAAACCTGGGCCAAACTGGTGTGACTAGAACTCAGGTCATCTCGTTCCCGATTCTGTGTTCTCATCACCAGGCCACTCTGCTTTAAGCCTGATTTCAACACTGGATGTACGATTACCCACCTGTTAATGGGCATGAAAAAATCCCATTCAATTCCATCTCCAGATTCCTCCAGGAGAGGCCTGAAATACCTAGTGCACTTTGCACAATTTAAAACTAGATAAGCAGGGTTTGCAAACACATACTATTCTGTAACACATAAACACGTCCCACAACCATATTTGAATCCTCCAGCAGCATTTGGAAAACATTGTTCACATGGTCGGATGCAACAATGGTCCTTAGAAAGGCAGTGTGGATGCAGCTACCTGGCTGTGAAAGCAATTTGGCTGATAGTGTTAAACTGTGCTGGGAAGAATATTTCTGCTAGCGTGGACCGGGCTAAAATGGAGCTTTTCACCAGCTGAAACTTGTGCGCTTCCAAGTTCTGTTACAAAACCAAAACACTGGCTGGTTTAGTCAAAAGTCTTAATGACCCTGAAAGGAGATTCCATCGCTTACCATCACATTTATAGGTCTGGGATGAAGCTGAGAGGAAACTCAAGTTGTTTCACATGGTTTCAAGGTCAAAACTAGCACCAGGCAATGCCACAGCAATAACAGAGAAGCTAATGGTACCTGATGCAGTCGAGGTAGATGCCTGGTCATCCTCTGGCTGAACTGTCTGTCGAATAATCCTGTCAATTTCCAGGATGTCCATCCACTGGCTCAATTCGTTCTTCAGTTCGGCCAGTCGCTGCTGGGTAGCAATCTTCTCCCTTGCCAGCCGCTCCATCTCGTGTTCATATTCCTTCTCCTTTCTCTTTAAAGTCTAAGGACAGGATGAAGAAAGCAATGGAAGAAATACAAATAAAAATGTGACCCACTGTAACTAGGACACGCCCGCTGCCTTTGTCATTAGAACATAAGAACGAACATAGTGGGTCAGACCAAAGGTCCATCTAGCCCAGTGTCCTGTCTTCCAACAGTGGCCAATGCCAGGTGCTTCAGAGGGAATGAACAGAACATGTAATCATCAAGTGATCCATCCCCTGTCGCCCATTCCTAGCTTCTGCCAGTTGTCTTCACTTTATCACTAGTTTCCAGTCAAGGCTACACCTTCTAATCCGCACAGTAAGTGAGAGGGCTGGTGACAACCATAAAAAACAGAACGCTCTGCTTGGTCAATCCTATGGAATCTCCCCCATACTAGGAATAGTGCTGATCCCAGTGTCTGAGCACAGCACCAGAAATGAAGTGATTAATGGGCCTAAATCAAATCAGATATAAGTAAATGCAACTCCATAGACATCAGTAGAACTGCACCTGCTTGCATTAGGTCTGAATTTAGCCCAGTATAGCCACTGGTCTGAGTAAATAGGGTGTGTGTGTGTGTGTGTGTGTGTGTGTGTGATTTAATAGTTATTTCTCCTTTGGAAAGTCTTAATAGCCTTACACCAAAATAAACGGCGGCAACTGTGGCCTACATCCCCTCAAATTACAAAATCCTAGGCTAGGAATAACCCGCAGCGACAGTAAAGGCCTAATTTTGATCTCTGAACTGTCAAGGCAGTTGTGGCTCTCTTGAACAATGCAGATCACAAAATCCATGACGCAGTGCCTGAGACATGGGGACAAAGCGTTCTCGGTTGAAGGGAGCCAGCCATGGAACGAACTTCCAAAGGACACAGGGAGACTCCAGGGTCTAACTGTCTTTAGAGAAAGCTGCAAAACCTTCCTCTTCAAAAAGGGTTTTCCACCATACCAAGGACGACACCCCATCACTAACATCCACAGCTACTAACATGCCCCCTCTATAAAAACCAAACCAAAAAAACCCCATAAGACTTATCACAAGCAAGCTTATCAACCAATCAGGCCAAAAAATCCAAGAACAACAAACCAACAAAAATACCCCAACAAGAGGATTTTACCTAAAAAAGGGAGGGAAGGATTGAGAGAGAGAGAGAGAGATCCTTCCACTGACTTTCTTTCTGCTTCTGTTTAAGCAGAATATATTTCTGCAGTGTACCTTATTATCACTGAAATCTTCTGTATTTAATTATAGGGCTAAGGCCAAGAATTTCAAAAGTGACTTAGTGATTTCATGTCCTTCAGGTTTTGGGTGCCCAATCTAAGATGCCTTCAAGGGGCCTGATTCTCAGAAAATGCTGAGCTGCCCCCTCTAAAAATCAGACCCCTTTAAGCTGTCTGATGTTGGGCACCAAAAACGGACACAAAACACACACACAAAAACCCAACAACTAATCACTGTTGAAAATCTTGACCCAGAGCTTAATATCTATATGGAGCTATGATCTGCTTAGCCTTTACATACCCAGCAAGGGACTGTTCATTACCGAAAAACACAGTGACCACTGTTCTCAACAGAAAGTCCTGCTGAAAATGTAGGTCCCAGTCATGAGATGCATTGACCACTCATGACTTTGCAAAATTGGTCCCTTACCGTAGGACAACAGCACCAATTAACAGAGCAGCATAATCTATGTTGCAGTAGCCAAGGCAAATTGTGGCTCACGTTGTAATAATCTCACCTACCATTTGTTTGGTGATGCTTTTGTTTCTGTATATAGTTTAGATCATAAAACTTACTGGATTTGTCAAACAAAACTTGTGGGAATCGTGTTAATTGCAATCTAGAATAGGTGGCACTGGGCCAGTTGATGTAATAAGGAGAAGCACACAACACAATTTATTGTGCAAGAAACTTCTAAATACTGCTTCCTCCCCTCCTTGACAAACACTAACAGTTGCCTGCAAAGCTCATGAAACCATGCTCTTAGAAATGTAAGATTTGCCACATTACAGTGAACTTATAGTCTGCCAAGGTCAGCACCATGTCTCTGGTAGTGGGTTCTGCTGAATGCTTCAGAGCAATGTGAAAAAAATCCCATAATCCACCTGGCAAACTCTGCAATGCTGTGCATGAGACATGGAGAAAAGTCCTTAGTGGCTGATTCTAGTACCAAGTAGGTGATCCAAATCAACTAGGTAACAGAGCAGGCTTCCTGAGACTCATCCCTGTTTAATGGTAGAAAAATGGGCTCTCTAATGGGCTCTCTCTGATCCAGAGAAGTGCTGAGCACCTACAACTCTCTTTAACTCCAGTGGGAGTTTTGAGTGCTCAGCGCCTCTCAGGATCAGGTCCTAAGCATTCAACAGTGAAATGACTTGCAGCCAGAGCCCTGATTTGTCAAGTAAATTGATTCTGCTATGTAAGTCAGACCCTCTGGAACTCCATCTTTCTCTGGTCCATATTCCGCTTTGGATGGGTCCACAGAAGAGATGACAGCAGCAAGGTGAGACAGATTATAGAAGAGACACTGGAATATATGGGTCAGTCAGACACTTTGACCTGCCCGGGCAGCGGTCTCATATGGAAGGTCTTTGCTTCAAGGACACAGTGGTTCAAATTTTGCTCTCAGTTTTCAAATACCTAGACTCCCCAAAATGACAGATCCAAATCCCCGCAGGATAAACTCAGTCGTTCCAAGGCAGATATTTCATATTCCATGGAGTTCACCCTATACAGGGTCTTTCAGATGAGGCCTTTAGAAAACCAAGATCACATCTGGTCTCAATGAATACTAAAGATCCCACTCCACTTTTCATAAGAGAAAGGGTTTGCCCCACATCCACATTTCCCCCTCCCCGACATGTTCTATGGCTTGTTTACCCATCTGAGTGTTGCTGTCTCCCAAACATGGCTGCATTTAAGTGAATTCTGCATGTGCACAGTTTGGAACCCATTAGAATGCAAGGCACAACCGCTGCTGAAAACTCCGAGCAGTTTGCATTCTCCATTATCTAAATCTCAGATTTGATCTGTGGGGGTCATAGCCTGTGGCAGGGAAGAGAGGAGGAATGATTATCAATGGAAAGAAGAAGAAAAATAACCGTATACATGTTTTCTCCCATAAAACCACTTTGCAAATATAACCCGGCCTCTTGAACGAGTCTAAGTTCGTTAAGTGTTTTTTGTTTCAAACAAACCAGACACTTCATTCTACATCCCCCCCAACAAAACTCAGAAATTAAGACCCAAGAAACGAATCTGATTCCTGTGGATCTGATTCCTGTGGAATGTGAAAGTCAGGTCCTTCCCAGCACAGTGCTTCCACCCTGCTGACTTCCTAAGCTCCATGCCAGAACACTCTGACTGTACGTGCGTGGCAAATGCTGACATGCAAAGAGGCTCTCTTAAGGACATCGGCAAATGAATCACGGATGCAGAGCACATACAAAATGTATGAAACATAAGCTGATGAAGCAGCAAAGCAGCCAGTTCAGAGCCCTAGTAGGGGCATTCCGCCAAAGCAGCAGCATGAGCTTGAATACTCCTTCCACTCCCCTCCTCTATCCCAGTCTGAGGGAGTCCCTTGTTTCTTCTGTGCTGTAACCTGCCTTCCGAGCAATAGGAGTCACTCTCGGTTCCTGACTTCAGCCTCAGTTCACCTCTCCTAGAACTATTTAAAGAGATTCATGATCAAATCCAGAAGCAGGGCTATGGAAAGGGTGCAAAGGAGGTGGAACGGGCATAGCTCTCTTTGCACTGCTGTGCAGGAGGAGGCCTGAGAGCTGTGGTTTGGCCACTGAAGGGATGTGGCCAATGAATCTGTAACTACAGTGATCTGCTGCCCAAAATCTGGGGAAGGGCAGCCTGGTGGCTGCGGACAGGGTTACCATGGTGGTACCATACCACGGATGCTCTGTGGCTTGGGACGGGCAAATAAACGCTCCCTATCCCAACACCTCCGTCGAACTCACTTGTTCTGGCTTTATGCCAGACCCTAAAACATTAATGTACCAAAATATCTCCAAACAGGATGGCAGATTGCGCTTCCTATTCTGAGGGAGACATGGGCATTCTGAAGAGCAGCACCACCTGAAAAAGAGCGACTAATAGAGGAGGGATGGATAAAAGCCAGCAATACCTTGCATCACAGGGGAATACTGAAGTCAAGTAAGAAAGAAAACATACGCTGTCCTTTTCTGCTAGCACCCACAAACGGAGTATTGGAACCCTTCAATATATTGATCACCAGAGAAGGAAAAAGATGCATGTCAATGCAGTCTTCCTGATACACAAAGGTGTAGCAAACAAAGCACCACTATGGAACCTCGTTTTATTACAGTGGACTATACATGTAAAGTTAATGCATCAGATAGTGACCAATTTTAAGAAAGACAGAAAGAAAGAAAGACAGAAAGACAGAAAGAAAGAAAGACAGAAAGACAGAAAGACAGAAAGAAAGAAAGAAAGAAAGAAAGAAAACAATAGCTGATCTTGACAGATGTTTCCATTTTCTGAAGCCTTAAGCCAGCAGTGAGGCACAGGGTACTGCAAATGGGGTAAAGACTCTTCCAGCTCTAGGTGGCTAATTACAACTGCATTCTACGTCAGTGCTGGCTGTGAATAAGGAGAGGCCTTTAGCCCTGATTATGGGCCCGAAAGAGAGGAAATGAGTAAAATCAGCAAAAGTGCCCAAGTCCCATTTTCAAGGCCCCAGGAGCAGAAATCCCGTTTTCAAAAGGGACAGGAACTTAGAAGTCTAAGTCACAAAGGTGCTTTTGAAAATGTTACCCAAAGAGATTTTCACATAGCTCATCGTGGCTGTTTCTCCCCACTCACATCCAGAATGCGCTGAAGTCTAAGGCAAAGCTTCCACTGATCTTCCTCATGCAGGATCAGCCCTGTGATCTTCAGAATACAGGCACCTAGACCCCAGTTCTATCAGTGTGTCTCCCAGTAGGATATGACCCCATACACTTTAACAATCCTGAAGGTCAGCTGACTCAAGATTTATTTGAGAAACCCTCAGTGCTTGCTTGGCTCTAGGGGGATTAAGATGGGGGCTCTTAATTTGTTAGATACCAAAACAATGAACTGAGGTGTCTCCTGCTTCCTTCTTACAGAAAAGCTGAGTCAAAATTATATTAGTGAACCACAGAAATTACTGGTTGTCTTTTTTCCCCTCTGAAGCAAACAAAGCAACAATCCTAAGACTGAACCCAACTCATTTATACTAATTGGCCAAATTCATCCTTGGTGTAAGGGGGGGAACTGACTTAAATGGGGTTGCCCTCACTTTATGCCACAGCTGGATTTAGTCCAATGTAAACAATCTTTTACAAGTTAATATTTTCACTCCAAGGGGAGAATTTTTAATATTTTTTTAAACGGGCAAATTATACTAGAATACCCCCTAATCCCAGAGATATATAATGGAAATCACTGACATCTTATAGCAGCAATGGCAGGCACTGGGACAATAAAACGCAGGCAAATCAGATGTTCTGTGGCTACTCTAAATGGGGAATAGAGGGGTCAGAGCTCTTGACTGTATTACAGCTCCGATCTCTAATCTCAGGAGACCTAGTTTAAATCCATATAAGGCTGCAGTGGCTTAAAATCCATACGTTTATTTTAAAGCCTATTGTTCTGCAGCTTCTCATCGGGTCGTGGCGGGTATATTACAAAACTATGCAACACAATCCAAGGTAGCTGTGTTCTGATTTCCAAGGTAGCTGTGTTCTGATTTCTCAGGTAGTGGAGAAGACTGAGGGAAGACACATGTTCCCATTCTCAGCTGTAAAAAGATTCCTACACTGGAACAGCCCCCATGTGAGCTGAGTAGGAGTTGTCGCCTTGCAATGTAAGCAAGGGAGAAATGAAAAGGAAAAAGCCTGCCAATAAAATCCTCATAAACCTATATGCGCACACAAGACCTGCTACTGCTCTCCACACATAATCTCCCTCCAAAGACATCCCCACGTGATTCTCCACGTGGCGTGGGGCGTGAAAGGAGAACACGGAGCCGCGTAGCTTTCGAAAATCGTTCCGCAGTCTCTGAACCCCATATCTCGTACGTCACCAGCATCCCGACTCGGGTTTTGTTTCCTTTCCTCCTGTGAGCGAAGAATCCCAGCCAGGTGAGGCAGCGCAGCTACTTGGGTTTAATTAGCTACACACATTTAATTACCAAAAGGAAAGCGGCCCCCTAGCAACAGTTACTAGACACTCTCTGAGCTGCCGAGGTCAGAGATCGCGGGCTGATGCTTGCTCAGTAATCCACTCCCCCGTAGCTCACATGGCTCTGGGACCGCCCCTTGGAAAACAGGCTGTCTGCATGGCAATGCTCCAGGCCCATCCCTTTCTCCAACCATCCACCGCCACCTCCGCCCCCCCCTTAGAAGCAGAGCTCCACATGTCAGCAGCCTGAGTCCCCTCCCTCTACTGGGAAATGACTTGACCGGGTGCCAGCTCACAACAGCCACTCGCTGTAGCTACACATTCCTTTTAGGGCTTGTGCAAACAGCTCTCCTGACACTGGTGCACGCACGTACATGCACGGCGGGGCTCTCCAAGAGGAAGCTCTCCCAGAGCGCTCAGATAAGCAGCCATGCCAGAGAGGCTGCACATGTCAAGATGCATTCTGCACTCACCATGGCCGTGTAGCCTAATGCCAGACAAGGCGTTCTTATTCATAAATCAGTATGATCAGGATCTTTCCCTTTGCTTTAGTCCCACCCATCCGAGGCTTTCTTTGCCTTTTACAAACACTAACTCAGCCCGCTTCGCACCACCCAGCCCCCAAAATCAGGCACTGGAGTTGCATTCACCAGAGACAGAGCTGGGGGTGGAAATGAAACCTCTGGGCACCAGCTGATCCCTGTACATCACAATGGATTCCCCTCCAGCTGGAAGCCTAGTCACTGCGGACACCCTCCCTCCTCAGGAGTTTCTGCTCTTAGGGCACGGAATCGGCTTTAGTTTGCAGCAAGGGCCTACCCCCTCCCCCAGGGTGAAAAGCTGACTCAAGAGCGTTCCCTATCCGTTCCAGGCACTGGGGCCGACGCAGAGTCCTACTTGCAGAATGCAGGGGTTGCAAAGATCCTGCTGTACTTGCATCTCCCACACAGTAGGGCTTAAGTAGGTCAGAGGTGAATTTCATCCTGATTCTTTTAGCATCATCTAGAGGTCGTTTCAGACAAAGCATCTGCCTCTCCATAGCTGAGAATTCACTGGGTCTGCACTGGGTTGCCAGCTAATGCACCTGGAAGGGCACAGTGATATCCAAACCCCACCTCTCCTGGATCTTCTTGCCTATGCACCCTCAGCCATGCAGAGCATCTTCCAACTGCCCTCCTGGCACACAACGTTGCTAAAAGAAGAATTGTTATTATCATGCCTCTCACAATGGGACCTGGCCTCCAGGTGGTACAGCAACACAAATAACAGTCATCACCTACAGCAACTGCGAATTTTTAAAAATAGGATCCAATTATAGATACTCTCCCATCTCACCTGATCTTGTCTGCTGGATCTGCAATAGACTTAGAAAACAAGACTAGACTGAGCAGGGAAAAGAATATCAGACCACAGATAATGACGAGCGAAATTTACAAGGAATGATGTTTTGATAAAGGAATTAATACAAATACACTGAATTCTTCTTTTTCTAGGTCTGATATTTTGTTAAAGCGGCTGCACGTGTATCTGGGACAGCGGCAGGTTTTTAACTGCAATCTGACCCACTTTCCCTAGCTGTCACTCCTAATGGAAACTGTCAGAGAAGACAAAGCTAAGACTTGGGGAGTAAGGAGTTTTCAGGGGCTCACAACTGGGATGAAGATTAAATTGTCTGCCAAGTTATGGAGAGATGCATGTTCCCCAAGTTTGGCCCGGGGTCTCAGAACCTGAATGTTCAAATCCTTTGCTTAGAGCAACGTCCTTTACAAAGGAACACTTCCTCCTTCCAGGCTGCCTTGCTGTTTCCATCAGGATATGGTCCCATTAGGCGCTTCCTGTCCTGAAGTAGAGACGTGCTTTACGTGTGACACTTTGCACAGTCTCATCTGATCCCCTCTCACCAGATAATGGCCTTGCCTGACTGTGTTCACAGGAGACTGTTTGCCCTCTGCAGTTCTTCTCCCCTCAGCAAAACATGTAGGGTTTCAGTTTGTGTATGGACTGAAATACAGTAACAAAGGAACTTTTGTACCACTCAGCGCGTGAGCTCACAAAAACATACCTAATAATAATACTCAGCACAGTACTCTGCCTCCTCCAAGTGCTCTACAAAGTATTAACTGTTGAATCCTCTCCAAGCTCCTGTAAGGTAGTTAATTAGTATTATTATTCTCATTTTATAGATGGGGAAACTGAGGCAAAGAGGCTAAGTGACAGCGTCAGAGCTGCGATTAGAATTCCAGAGTCCAGTCTCCCAGTCCTGTGCTCAGACCACAGCTCCATCTCTCTCTTTCTCCCCTGGTAGATGGCTTCCAATTTAAAGGGAAACTGGGAAGCAGAAGATCCATAAACAAAAGCTCTGTGTGTGTGTGTGTGTTTTGTTCTCAAGCTTTCTGAAACCAATGAGTATTGTCTTATTTTAAGAGCACAGGGGTGCGTATGGGAATGTGTGTGGGGGGATTTAAAACCACAGATCAGCCATTAAATGTTACAGACAGCTGGACTCCGACTGATTCTCCCAAGAAACAGCTTGGAAAGAAGAACCAGCTTCTCCACAAGAAGAACCATATAGTGGTATCTTCCCTGGCCCTTTTACTGAGCAAGGGATGATCTGGCAGATGGTATATAGTTGATTTTTCCTTTGATTGTCCTCTGAACACCTCTCTATTGTCCAGCACCATCCCTCCAGCAGAGGACTGGAAGGAAGCCCATCTATATCTCCAGTAATTCGTTGCTGAGCAACACAGAGGCACTCACTCCTCCATAAGGAGAGAATGCACTAAAGGAGTGAGAAACCATGAATGGAAATCAAACGCAGGTAGCTTGCATGGCAGTGTGGGAAACTAAATACTAGGACACAAGGAGTTCTGGTGTTTTAAAACAGCAGTACATATAGGACAGAAACCTCTGAGAGCAGGTTGATTTGAA
Source organism: Chelonia mydas (assembly GCF_015237465.2). Taxonomy (NCBI): domain Eukaryota; kingdom Metazoa; phylum Chordata; order Testudines; family Cheloniidae; genus Chelonia; species Chelonia mydas. The sequence goes on from NC_051257.2 coordinate 10,052,829, forward strand.
ACACCAATATAGAGAATTTAAAAACACCAAACTCTCAACTACTCAGTTGGCCAAGAATTCTTTCCATCTACCAAGAAGCTCAAAAAGAACCCAGCTGCACTAGATCATCAGGAGATTCATTTTTCATCTGTAGCACTCCCCTCCTCCAGAGTGACAGAACAAGCACTTACAGAGATGATACATGATCAAGGACAATTGTGATGGTACTGCAAGAGTCCAAGGTTAGTGATCGCTTTGTCAGTGTTAAAAAAACAAAGGCTTGTATTATACCATTGCAAGACTGACACTATACTTAGGCATTTTTATTAGAATGCCCTGCTTTTTCAGGTTTCATCATTTTCCACCCAAAAAAGATCCTTTTGGCTAGAATTTCTCCTGGTGAATATTGGGAGAGAGGTAATTGAGATTTTCACTTAAATTAATTTGACTGACTTTGAGCTACTGAAGCATGAAAAAATAAAAGAATGAAGTGTTTTTCACCAGATATCCAATTGCCCACATGTGGTTTTCATGCTTAGACTAACTTCAAAGTCGCAGCGCTTAGGCTTTGGTGAGGACGAAAACCTTGCACACCTCCGAGGAAAGTTGTAAGTGTTCAAAGCTTGCATCACAGAACACATGCAGCATCCAACATCCAACTAATTTATTCAAATGAATGCACTGAAATACTTCAGCTATATGTACCTGGAGATCTGTATATTCAAATAGTGTAAGCCAGTTAAATTCGACTAGCTAGAGCTTTACATTGACTGCTCCAGACTCATCATACACCCTGGACAGCTAGCCTGCCATGCCACTTCACGCACTTATGTTTGTCAGAGAAAGCAGCAGGGACTAGTGGGTTAAGCATGCAATTCACAGCCAAAAAATCCTAAACTTAATCCTGGTTCAGCCACTGATTCCTTCTCTTGGCCTTGGGCAAATCACTTAAATATTTGTTTGGTACTCTGTTTCTCTACCTGAAAAATGGATCCTTCCCTGCCTCAGAGACTGTTGGGAGGATCAACTTATGTTGGAAGTGTAAACTATTACACAGGCAATCAACACTATCTTACAGCAAAATCTGTTAGTAGCAACCCAAGGGCTACAGTTATTCTGGCCACTCTAAGCGATAGACACATGATTGGGTGAGCTAACTTGGAGGAAGTGCAGACTGAGATTTTATTGGCTGTAAGGGAGGGTGACTCTGGTTTGGAGGTGATTGTTAGCATCGCTGTATTCAAACAAGCACTTCTCAGAGCTCATGTTCAACTCAAAATGTGTGGTTCAGAGGTTCTGTACCTCAAAGGAAAGCTGCAACCAGATCATGCTACCTAGAAGAAGGCACCTAATGGGACCAGTATGTTTGGTGGGGGTTATTTTTATCCTGGACACCCATTTTACCAGTTTTATATTTGCACACTCAGTAGGGTAGTGAGAGCCTAGCAGTAGGTGAGACTGGATGTGAAGAAGCCTGACAGTACCACAGGGCGCAATCTGATTTTAGCCAGCTCCACAAATGCACCACCTCTGGAGGCTTCTGTTTTCTAAGCAAAGAATTTCCCTGTCCTTATGTTCATGCAAAATCATGACTGCAATTCCCCCCCCCCCCCCCCCCCCCCGCAACATGTCAGGAAATTGAAAGGACTGGTTGCCAAGGCAACTGTTACTCTACAGTGTTAAGGGGTTGCTGTGACAACCATAACTTTGAATTTCTTGACTTTTGTGCATACAAAAATCTCAACCACAGTACCGCACTGATGGAGATAACAGACCCTGGCCCCAACACTGCTGCTGTGGGAGTCACAGATTCCAGGATTTTCATGTTGTTTACCAAAAAGCATCCACGCCTTTTGACATTTGGGGATTTTTGCATGTGGGCTGGTGGCTCTGATGAGAAACGGTGGAGCCAATTTCACTGAGAACCTCCACAGCTGCTAAATTAAACCCTAAGCTGCATGAGAAGTTAACAGAGAGCAGAAGCTGTGCAATGACACACATGAACAGGGCAGTAGGAGCCTGAATTCCTCTGGGGGCAGAAGCTTTTTCCATCCCCCACAAGGTAAAAAAGATATTAACATTCTTTTTGGAGAGCAAGATTGTATTCAGAACGAGATATGCACACTCAGGCCCTGATACAGTAATGCATTTAAGCGCGTGCTTAACTTTGTGGATGAGTAGTCCCATTGGGACACTTATATACTTGAAGTTCAGCATGTGTGTAAGTGTTTTGCTGGATCTGTGTGACAAAGGGCTGGAACGTTTGGCTCCTAACTCTTTGGGATTACTCTCGGCTGCATCCTGCCATCATTTACACCTGTGCAAAGAGGGTGTAAAATGCTACTGCTGGTATCAGCGGAGAATCCTGATTTGGTAGCCACTGTGCACAGCTGTAAATGACGACGCAACGCACAAGGAGAATTAGACCCTTTTGTATTTTGTTTAAATGGATGTCCACCAAATTAGAACCTGAACGTGTCTGTGGGTTTTCATGCCCTACAAGAATCAGATTTTCTTCCTTGACATGCAACAGGCAGGTTCAGGGCAGCCTTCCCCCAAATGGATTATTAAACCAAAAAAGCACAACATTCACAGCAGCAAGTACACACTGCGACACCAGTCGTAATGTATTGCCCCTTCGTGCTCCTTCTTCTCAGTGTTTCAAGGCTGCTAACATGGTCCTTGCAGGGGTGTGGCCCACCCACTTAGCATCCAGGCCCGCTCAAATCTGAGCAGGGGTGCCGTGCTGCTACAGTGGCCCAGAGCCTCATTCGGGCACCCAAAATCCAGGACGGAGCTATGCGCCGGCCCTTCAGAAAGCTACGCTCCGGCTGCTCTGCCTTGCCATTTTCTGCGCCGCCCCATGTGCGTGCCCAGCTCAGCAGGTGAAGCCCTGTGTCTGGGGGCACCAGGGCTAGGCAGAGGGCGTGGCGTCGGGGGAAGACGGTGAGCTAGCACCGTCTGTCATTGCCCGTCCACCTGAAAGGCGGGGCCCACCCGAATTTCCACACCTAGCTACGCCACTGGGTCCTTGTGGGCCTCTGGCCAGCCATCATTTGGTAAAAAACCCAGAAACAAACTGCTCTTGTCAATACACAGCAACAGCCTTTTGTCACTGTACAAATATTTCCATTTTGTAGCTAGCTGTGATTCACTTTCTTATGTCCGGATGAAAATAAGGCCCTGACACTTCCTCTGCGTTTCACCTCCAGAGTAACACTAGCCGTGTACTCGGCATCCAGGAAGTTTAAAAGGTGTCAATAACATGCTTCCCTTACATACATTATATTAGCAATTTACAAACACACTTCCAACCACGAGCTTTTCCAAGAGCACGTTTTGGCTGCTGTCCTACATTAGTAGGCATCAGACGAATCAGAAGGCCTCACCAGCAGCGTGATCGTGAAATGACTCTTAATTTAGAGCCCGATTTTGCAGTCCTTACTAATGAGAGTTGTGCCACCACGCCAGAACGTGACTTTCTTACTCGGTTTTTACTCAAAGAAACTCCCCGGTGAAATCAACCCTATATGGCAAATTGCTACACCGTTTAACAGAAAATGATCAATTCTGTAGGTTTCTTTGGAACCACGCAGCACTGAAAAGAGACTTCTATCCCTGCTGTAGAATTTGATAGGATGATTGAAAATAACCAAAAGCCAACAGAAAGAAAATCTCATTCTCATAGGAACGGGAAGGAATTCCAGTCTGACAACAGTGGCCAGAACCAGATGCTTCAGGTGACGGTGCAAAAAATCTACCCTGTAGGAAGCAGTTTGATAATAGGTCCCCCACAAGCCTAACTCTAGGGATTAAGAGCATGAGGTTTTATATTTTTGCAATATTTCAGAATTAATATAACAAGTGAATATTTTTGTTATCCATACAAATGCCTAATCTCTCTGAATCTTGCTAAATTCTCTGTTAAGTTCTATACCAATCACTCCTACTACATTCTACAGCAGGGGTTCTCAACCCTTTTCATTCTGAGCCCCCGCCCCCAACATGCTATAACCCCCCGTGCTGGTTTTCTGCATAGAAAAGCCAGGGCAACTGCCTGGGGCCCCATGCCCCAGGAGCCCCCACAGAGATACATTGCTCAGGATTTGGCTTCAGCCCCAGGTGGCGGGGCTCCAGGCCCCGGGCTTCAGCCCTATGCAGTGAGGTTTCGGCTTTCGGCCCTGAGCCGCAAGCGAGGCTAACACTGGTGCTGCTTGGCAGACCCCCTGAAACCTGCTCAGGGCCCCCAAGGGGGCCCCAGACCGTTGGTTGAGAACCGCTGTCTCTACAGGACTTCTCCATAGGGTGGGATTTTACCTGAGTAAGAAGAGCATGGAAACTAAGGGCTTGTTCTCTAAGTCTTCGGTCACACTAGTTGCTGCCTTTACCTAACTGGGATGGCTCATGTTAATAAAGACTAATTATCTGAGTCCAGGGTTATAATATCATGTCCTTAGTCCTCACACAACGGGCCTACTGCTATTACTGAAGTCAATGGCCCAATGCCCACTGACGTCAACAGGAGCAGACTCAGACCCGATAGTCAATGAAGTCCCCAGGACTGCACGGTACAGCGCTCAGTACTTGGCATGATCAGGCCCAGCAGCAGAGGTACGAGTTGTATTTAATACTCTGCATGTGTGAAACCCCCAGCTGGTTTCCAAGGGAACAAAAACTAGGGTTTCTATAGCAACTGTTTCATTCAGCTAGCTTTTACAGATGAAATCTTGCCGTGGCAGCAGTGAAAGTTCCTACTTCTTTAGCCTCCTGCTACAGAAAGGAAAATACATGTCTCTGCACCACAGTATCATTATTATGCAAAGAAAAAGATCTGTCCAAGTAACCTCTTTGCTGCTGCAGATTTCAATGTTTAGGGAAATACACATACACACACACACACACGTGCACGTGCATGCAATTACAATCAACCACACAGACCTACACCCAGCAATTTGTACCACTGCAAATTCCTTGCTGGTTTCAGAGGCAGTTCTGACTGAGTGAAGACTGGCATCTACGTTCTCCCCAGGCAGATTATGAGATCATTAGGGGCCGGAGCCAAAGGCCAACAAAGTTAATAGGAAGATTTACATTTGTTTCCACCTGCTTTTGATTGGGTGCTAAAATGCCAACACGTCTAAGGAAAGGCAAAAATCTATGGCTCTGGTAACTGATCAGTTTTCATTTGGGAGTCACTGAACATGACTGCCAGCTGATGGCTGTCTGGTGGCCTATGGGGAATGACTATGATGGTCCCTGCTCCTGGAGGATAAGGGTCTATATTACACAAACCACCACAACTAGCACTAAGCGCCCCTGTTTGTTGGCAGCCTGAGCAGAGACGTCAAGGACTGACCGAGCTCCAGAGACCGAACGCTCCTCTCGCTCCTGATGGGGTAAGCTTGTGCTGCCACTGACCATTTGGGGACTTCAGTTTCCTGGGCTGTCAAGCCAGCTTTTTATACAAGCACTAAAATTCACATAAGCTGGGAATGGGTGACAGGGGATGGATCACTTGATGATTACCTGTTCTGTTCATTCCCTTTGGGGCACCAGGCATTGGCCACTGTCGGAAGACAGGATACTGGGCTACATGGACCATTGGTCTGACCCAGTATGGCCGTTCTTCTGTTCTTAACAAAATGTACGCCAAAGGCAGAAAACAAAAGCAGAGCCTAGTCAGCCATCCCATCCTATCCCTCGCTCTATCACCAATCCCTGAATCTTGCAGGGTTACTGTATTACATACAAACAGACAACCTGCCAGGTACCTTTCACATTCTTTCAAGAAGGCTACATGAGCCGCAGTCTGACTATGGGTGAGAGGGGCACAAGATCATATACGGAGCATACAGACCTGAATTTGTCATTTGTTAGTGGCCTTGTCACCTATTTTTCCCTTAACACACTGGATGGGGATGGTAACCAAAGAGGTTTGCTATATTAGGGTGTGATTGCACATATGTAGCCAGCATGGTGTTTTCAGGAAGTGAGCAACTCCCCTGCTGCAGGAACAGCGCTGCCAGAGGACCACTTCAGTAAGGAGACTCAAGCTGGTGATTCAATACATTTATGGCACAGTCACGCCTATTCTTTCTAGTTTGATTAAGCAGATCTACCTATCTATCTATACAGAGTGCTTCCCAAACTAGAGGGGACAAGGGCGTAGAGGAGAGCAGTGGTGAGGGAAGGGAAACTTTTATTATTATTTAGATTGTGTTTGCACTCAAAGCCCCATTGTGCCAGGAGCTGTGCACATACATAACAAAAAGATAGTCCCTGCCCCAGTACCTGTATGAGCCAGGATCCAGCCTGCCTTTGATGGCCAACGTGGTTCTCTGAATGAAAAAGATTGACTCACCAAGGGAGGAGAAGCAAAAAGCAGCTAAACAAAAGCCTTTCTTCTCACTGTCAGAGCTGGATCCTGCAAAACCCACAGCCAAACTGATGTTCAGGTAACAAAAATTTTGGATGGGATATTAAACCTCATGCTTCAGCGCTTAAGCTAATCTCTGACTATTACAGATCATCAGGATGAGACATAATGTGAGGATAGATTATTCTACATCTACCTGCTACAGGTTTCGTACACCTTTCTCTGACGCATCTGGTGCTGACACTGGACCTTGAGTCTGATTCAGTCTGGCAAGTCCTAGGTTCCTGTATCTGGTGTTTTGGTTCAGCCCACTGATAAATGCCAACAATGAGGTTCTGAGACCTGAATGTCACCGAAGTTTATGGGGTGAGAGGAACAAACACACATTAGCTGTTTCACTCCTCTCCCTACTTGCATAATATAATTGTAGCGGGAGACACTTCTACCACAGGCACAGTTGATCCCATCAGGAACTTTCCTCCTCTCCCGGAACAGAAAGCAAACAAGGTAACTCACAACGGGGCCAGCCCTATCTTGAGTAGCAATATTGGACTACTCGCCCCTACTACCAACAAAATAAAGACAAACAGCCCACAATTCGTGTCCTCTGTACTAGAGCTCTGAGCAATCTGGTCCCATCCCAGGGAATCTGTGGAGAAGAAGTAAAGCAGTTGAGATTGTCCCGGTGAGACAGAGAATAAAACTGGCTGGATGAAAGAAAACCACAGCACAGGGAGAGAAAGTGCAGAAGATGCCAAAAAGTCAGATGATGGCTGATGCTAGTACACGTCATGGGGGAAACAAAAACAAACAGAAGGAGGTGCCTCCCACAGGGATGCAAATTAGTACACCCAGGGCGAAGAAATATGGAGCAAAGATAGCCTCTAGAGTGTATGGGCTTGCCTTTGTGTTTGCAAATGACTGGGAATACGGGAAGTTGGACTCTGAGTCATCTCGTTCTGCTCAAAGGGTGAGGCAAGGCCATCCCGGGCGTTGTGAGCAAAGGCAATGCCCAAGCATTGCTTCAATTTAAATGCTACCATGTGTAAAGCATGGAAATGGGATTCAGGAAACCTGGGTTCTATTCCCAGCTCAGTCAATGACTCAGTGGGTGATGGACCAAGTCATGCAATGTCTATGCCTCGGTTTCCCTATCTGTAAATTGAGGAAAATGAGGTGAGACTTAATCCATAGTACGTAAAGCACTCTTAGATTTTCAAGTGGAAGGTGGCAGAGAGGCACAAAACTACTGATGATAATGAATCCTGAATCACAATATATACAGTATCTTAAGTCTAAGGAGCAAAGCCCTGCAGAGAATTTCCCATAGAATATTTTCATTAAAATTCTGTTTTATTTATGGCTCATTCCTATTATGAAAGTTTTCATAATTCTTAGCTGATCAGCATTCTGCAGCTTCTCCTCTGAATGTACTATTAAAGCATTATTCAAGTGTAGAATAAGTTGAAAAAAAATCACATTTTTCTGAGGATAAAGCTAATGTCAGTGCTAAAGAATAATGGAACTAAGTTTTTATGTGCACAGTAGCTTCGCAGGTTATGGTTTCTTGCTTTACTATCGTTTTCACTGACCTTTGTGTACCTAAAATGTTTTCCTGCGATTCCATAATGCAAGCGGACAGTTTTTTTTAGCTACTACAATGATGCGGGGGAGAAGGGGGGAAGAGAAAACAAAGGGTAAAATTTCAAAAAGCACCTAAGTGACTTAGGAGCCACTTTCAAACATAACTTTCCAATGACACAAGCACTCCTGGTGAGCACACGCAGTGCTGACACAAGCAGCCAAGTGTGCATGCACCCGAGTGATACACAAATTCTGGCAGCTGTATGCTAATGTAACTTGCGTCAACCACAGTTTGTGGTGTAGACATGACCTCAGAAATTTATAAGCCTCAGTCCCACACCAACTCAACAAAACTTAGGCTCCTAAATCACTTGGGTGCCCTTGAAAATCTTACCTAAAATCAAAAGTGCAGATTGACTGAGAGAGACCAACAAAGCACCCAGATCACAGGATCATTCTTGTGCCCTGCAGCATCAGGGACAAAAATACAGAATAAGATCCAGCAGATTCCTTTGTCTCCCAGTGTAGCAAATTGCAGGGGAAAATACAGTGTTGCAGTGATCCATTCCAGAGCGTCCTAGTGACTAATCTCTTAACAGCAGCTGACAGCCAGACCTTCTGACGGTGCTGGGTCACCTAATTAAGGACAATGCACTAGGATTAACAAGAATATGTCAGTTACCTAGAAACACACGAGTTAGACACAAATAAATGATGCATCTTTGCTGGGGAAGAGTTTTGTCTGGAAAATTTAATGTATGCTTTTTTTTTTTTTTTTTAAATGGCACTTTCCATTTAAATAAAAACATCTCTGGCTTTTGGGAAGATGAGCAAAGTAAAAGCCAGGCTTTCTAAGACTAACGGAGGATCCAGGTGACACCACAAGGACAGCAGAGCTTAAATGTTAGGAACTGGATCCCCAAGACGGAACTATATCAAGGGAGTCAAAATGCTGCTCAACAGAGGGCACCTAACTTGTATAAAATAATAAGTCAGATGGCATCTGCTTCCTTTTTCAAGCTGAGGTGCAGCACGCTGTACTTTATCGTGAGCTGAGCAGCCCAGCTATTTCGATCAAGATGGATCATGGCATGATGGAAGCTGTCGTCTCTGCAGGATGCCCTCACTATTAGCATTGGTGAGCTGCGCTTGGAACTCTGTATGCCATGTTTTCACCAGGGGCTGTATATTGCCTGCCCCTTGATTACCTTTCAGGGGCATAGTACTGTTATTAGGAAAAAGAATAATCCAATGCCAAGATTAAACGGCCGCTCTCAACTTAATCAAACTTCTGTCTGAATTTTTTAATCCTACCAATGTTACAGGTGACACTCAGGATCACTGTAACTGAAAGAGAGCAAAGAAAAGTGTTATTTCCCCAAACTGCATAAACAGTTTCATTTTTTTCCTCAAGAAGGCAAGCCAGTTTCCCCCTGTTGTTTGTGTGGATCTTTCCCATAGCAACAGGGGAGAGAAAAAACATGACTATAAAACAGAGGAGCGTGCTGCAGAGGCCTCAAAAGCTGGCGGGGGAATCAGGGTCAGGTGTAGAACCACAACCTACATTTAGCTCATCTTTGGAAAACTACAAGATTTCAAGTTGCAAGAGTCTCTCTAAATCCTGCCCATATTTCCATTTCCTCCAAAATACGTTATATCGGGGTCAGTACATAACATCAATATTAGCATGGCACCGGGGGAGGGGAGGGTCGCACATCTCTAGAGCTTTCTGCTGGTGGCCATTTAAAAGTTGCAGAATCCCTCTCCTTTATTATTTTGTAATTTATTAATCATGTCCAGTGAATATTGCAATTCACATCTGTGACGACAGCCCATTGAATAACAAGGATTAAGCTCTGTATCACTCTGGTGCAATGCAATAGGCAATAATTGTTGTTTTGTCTGTTAGTATTTTAATAGATTAATATCTAATTAACTGCAATTTACAAGGGTATAAATACCTTGCGAATTTCCGGTGACACAAATTGGGTTATATAAAGAGTTTATTCAACACAGTAATATAAATTAGATATATATACACACAATTATAGATATATACATAAGGTACATATATAGTTGTGTGTGTGTATACATATAAAGTTGTATAAGTACATCATATGATCTGTCATCACAAACTCTCTTTGCAATACACACACACTCTACATATATGAAAAAGGGCCTTAAATACTCTGCAGCTCTGTGCCATGGGGCTTTGGAGTTAGGATGCAAATATTCAGTCTGTCTCAGAAGACCCCTCTGATGGCACCAACACAGGGCTTCCTATGGTGGCCTGTTCCTGTGGTGGTTTGGGGGGTGGAAAGACAGATGGAACCATTGCTCTCTGGGTGGGCTGACTCGAGCACCATGGATTCTGAAATTTCATGCCATAATTTCTATCGGTGCCTGGAAAGCCTTGTTAGAAATTTAACTGAAAAGTAGGAGAAAGAGATGATGTTCCCATTCGTTTCTCCTCCACAAATCTCTTTTTTCCCTTCTCCTTCCTTCTTTTAATGACTGGTGCAGATTTTTAACAGTGCCCCAGATGGAAAGGACACAAGAATCCCTTTAGGATAATAATACAAAAATAATATTTTTACTTTCTATAGAACCCTTCATCAGAGGATCTCAAAGCCCTTGATAGAAATGGGTATATATTATTAGCCCCATATTAAAGACACGGAAACAGGGAAACAGCCAAGTGACTTCACCAAAATGAGATATAATCCACACTGCTTTCTTCTCTAACCATTAGGCAATGCATTCCCCCCAGAAACAGGAATTACAAGAGAAAAGTGGTTGCACTAGCCCTGACTTTCTAGAAAGCCCAAAGGCACTGTTTGGGCAGCCCTAGGAGAGATGTAAACTTACTGATTCATTTCTTGTTTTAAATATGAAACTGGGTCCAAAAACAGCCATAGAAAAATTTCACTGAAATCTTTTTTACACAAGCATTTGTTTCTCTGGAACAAGGCATCAGAAGGAAGGCGAACAATGGATCTGGGAAAGGTTGTAACTCACGCCTGAGGCATTGCACCTGTAAAATCCCAAAGGCTGACTTTTAAAATGCATGTGATGTGGTAGTTGTGAATGTTTAGACAGTTTATCTGGGATTAATTTGGCATGTCTGGGTACATGCGTTCTGTACACACACGTATGTAAGTACAATACGTGCCGTGTAAAACTGAAACTGAACTCGTTCACTGAGACTCCAGTTATGGAACAGATCCCACGTGAAGAGTCATACTTACTACCCCATCAGAAAGTGGACAATGGCCATTCCATTCGGTCCCATACTGGAAAAAGCTATGGCAGAGAAGCACTTGACTTGGACACTTGTTCGGTAGCAGCCCTCCCCGGCAGTTATTCCTTCCTCCACTTGTTTGTTAACATCAGCAGTCACCAGAAGATTTGTGATCTGTACCAAGCTATTTAAGGAAACAAGAGATCTGTTTGGGCAGTGACCTTAATCTGCTCACTCAATTAGTGAAAAGTGTCATCTCCGGAACACCACGTCGCTTATGTAAACGAGGAGAGGGGGTCAAAATGCTGTATGAGCCAGAGCCCTGTTCCGGAGTTTCCAAAGTGTAATTATATCACATAACACATTAAACATTGTTTCAACAAACTGCCACTCTCATGACACTTCGGTGACTCCAAGAACCGTAGTGGCTGTTTTAGTCTCCGTGTGGCCAGGGTTAGTCTCATGTCACGGAGTTGTAATGGGAAATCTAAGATTCAAAAGCAAAGGCTAACAATAATATTTTACTGGCGAGTGAGTCCTAATGGAAGGTGATGGCCTATGTAAACCCTGGGGGTTGGTGGGCACTAATGGAAGGCCACCTCCTCCAACGACAGCCCTGGGCACCAAAGTCCTTTCTCTAGACACAGAAAAGGTAGCGCACAAGCAAGGCAAGCTTCCTCCACTCAGCCCCGCTAATGAGCCTCCATCCTGACCTGAAGGGACCACTTCTACTAGTATTACTAACACAGCACCTCTGAGCATGAATCACGGACCCTGACCCTACTGTGCGAGGTGCTGTGCAAACACAGAACTTTCTGCCTGCCCCAGAAAGCTGACAATAGACCAAGAGAGGCTAGCTCAGTCTCCATGGTCCATTCGATCCTTGTTCTGTCTGCTCAGACTGCCAGCAAGGGGTCACCTAGATCTACCCATGGGAGCGTTCTTTGGATCCCAGACCCCTGGTTGCTGGCCTGGCACCACCAATCTCATTTCCCCATGGCCACCAAAACAAAACCAGCAGATAGTCACTGCGGAGCTGAGAGAGATTCAAAACTGTTCACCCAGGAGCGAAAGGCTCTGTAGCCTGCTGCCCAACTTTACACAACCAGACTCTCCTGAGAAACATAAACCCCCCTCCAACAAAAAAAGAAACAAAACAGTGACTCTGCTGGACCGCTGAAGAGTCTGCATGTCCATTGCCACTCTCTGCATTCAAAACCCTCCTGAAGACCCGCTTCTAATGTGATGCCTGCAAAGAACTAACGACCTAAGCACCACAAGGTTGGCAAGAGGGGGTGACCTCTATATATCTAATAGAAAATAAAGCCTGTGTGTTATCAAGGCCTGGCCAATGAGCATCTTGGTTGCTTGCACTCTCTTTCCCCCTATGCTTTCTCTGCAGGTTTTAAGATTGAAAGAACTTTGGAGCAGGGATTGCACCTTCCTTTGTGTTTGTACAGCCCCAAGCACAGGGTGCATGCTATCTGAAACAAGCTGGAAATAAACAGCAATAATAAAAATCTGCAGCCTGGAACAATGGCAGGTCACATCTGAGGCATCACAACCTCGGTGTAGACTTTTTAACATTTAAACCAGATAAAAGAACCCCTGTTTCCATTTTGTGAACTCGTGTGCGTCGGAGCACCTCCATCTCCCACAGTTAAGCTAAGGTACACATCAACCATCCATCCAACAGGAGACAAACAGCAGGCTGGATCTTTTTTTTAAAAGAGCAGGGTCATGTTACGCTACAGATCATACTATCTTTTGCAGTCAAACATGCTAATGGAAAGTCATCCGCTGGCTGCTGCAGCCCTCCAGAAGGAATCTTCCGTCATGTCAAGAGCTCCACAACGGGCAAGGGCTGCTGTATGTGGAGAATGGAACTTTTCATTGTTCCGTGCTGCTTTTGGACCCAGTCAGGCATTGGCCACCGCTCAAGCTAGGATGCCAGATCAGATGTATCAGCTGTCCGATGCAGTATGGAAATCCTACGTTTCTTCAGGTTAATGAATATGCGAGTTATTCAAAGGGAAGGCAACTATTGTCAAATGTAACAATGGCAGGAAGTTGAAGGTAGACAAATTCAGACTGGAAATAAGGCGTACATTTTTAACGGTGAGAGTAATTAACCGCTGAAACAATTTACCAAGGATCGTGGCAGATTCTCCAACACTGACGATTTTTAAATCAAAGTCATATTGCAAGATTTCTCATAGGTCTTGACTTGCTCCCACTGAAGCCAGTGCAGAAGAGTAGAACACCTCTGGACAATATAATGGCGGAGCAGATCTGAACATCTTCGGACCCAGGCACGAAAGATGCCGAGTGACCCCTGTACCAATGGACTGAAAGCTCACACGGGATTGGCCCTTTGAACTCTAGGGCCCAGATGCGCCACTGATGTAAACTGGGATAGCTCCACTGAAGTCAATGAAGCCACGCTGATTTACATGAGATGGAAGCTGGTCACGGGAGCTAAATCCTAAATTTTTCATAAACCCAAAACTCCCATTGACTCCAGTGAAAGATCAGCCCCTATAACTCACCTCCCATCTATATCATACTTTTAACACAGGGTTACAAACTGCTGCTCCACGTGAATTTATCAGTGATTTTTTTTAAAAAAAGTTTCTCCTCTCTTTCTGAAACCTGCAGATTATAAAATACCCGAGTGCATGAGCACAGCCTGTTGCTGCTGCAAGCCTTTATTCTGTGTAGTGAAATCCAGGCTAATTAGATGAGATGGAAACAATGGATCAGGTCAGGTAAACAACATGAAGAGACAGCACTTGGCACGTGAATGCAGGGCACATGAAGGAGGAACCCTCCGAACGCAGGCTCTGATCAGGTAAGTTTTATAAGAGGTCATTTCGCTAGTAGTCGGCATAAATTAAAAAGGAACGAACGGGGTTATGTTTGTACTTTCAAAAGGTGGAGAAAGAAAAAATGTAGTTATCAGATTTGACACCAAAGCTCGTTTTCAGGCATTTTGATCAGTAATTCCGCTGTTGTGGCACTTGAGTTTCATGAGCTCAGTTCATTACAGAAGAACAATATAGGTACGGGCAAATTTAGAGGTGCTGCAAGTGGGGTTCACTGTGTATACTACTGCAGCGATGAACGTGGCTTGCAGTCTTAGTCAAACACAGGGGGATTTTCTGTCATAGGGCCTGATCCAGCTCTCACTGAAGTCACTGACAAAACTTCCATTTACTTCCACGATGCAGGATCGAGCTCATAGGCACGCAGTGTGAATTTCACCCCGTGCACAACTATGTACCATTTAAGGACTAGTCTGAGCATTTCCATGGGATGTAAAGTGGTGTGCAGGCTTTGTTCTGATCCTCTGCACATGCCTTATAGAGCACCACTGTATCTAGGCTCTGATTAGGTGGTGCTAACTGCAATTTAAAACAAACAAAAGGTGTTGTGGTATCAACTGGAAAATTCAGGCGTGTGGGCAGAACTAAGCTATGGGGTCTTCAGCAAATTCATTTGCCACCACTCAGAAAGATTCCCTCATGTCATCTCATGACAATGGTGTCTCCCCAGCCCTCTCCGCTGCAGGATCAGCAAAAAGATCGAGGGCTGATATTTCTTAGCTGCGCTAACTGGACATCATTTGGATAATATTTGTTCTGATTTTCCCTCAGGTAGTCAGTTTCGCTGCCGCTTCCTAATGTGGATGGGTAACTTGCAGTAATAATTTGTTCACCTAAAGTGATGCCAGTAATTTTTTCCACTTTAAATTTATGAGAGAGGGTAGGCTGGAATTAACTGAAATCTCATGACAAAAGTAAAACACTAAAAGTAACTGATAAGAAGCAAGGATTCTGATCATTACCAATTAACATGGACAAACTGATCCCTGAAGGATCTTCTACCCCTTGTGGGAAGTTGGGAATCCTACCTTTATTTATTATTTGTACTACAGTAGCACTGAGAGGCCCCCATAACATGAGGGCACCACTGTACAAATACATAGTAATAGGCCCTGTCCTGAAGAACTTACAATCTAAATAGAAAAGACAAAGGGGAAACCAAAGCACAAAGAGATGAAGCAACTTGCCTAACATCACACAAAAGTCAGTGGTAGTGCCGGGAACAGAACCAACACCTCTTGAGTCACAGTCCAGGGCCTTATACGCTGGACCAAAATCTGAACAAGACCCGGCCTTTACTGAAGGATTATTTCTATCGTCAATCATCTGATGGATCAAGCAACTGATCCTTCATTTTGATAATGAATATAAACCTATGAACTTTCTTTCTTGCTTTAACTTTGCAGTGCTTGCATATGATAAGCGATAATAATATTGCTTTGGACAGTCATGACCTAGTCATAAGGTGAGCTGAGGTTAATGTTCTGTGATTTGAAGTTTCTTTGGGTTTTTTTTTAAAATGAGGAAGCTTGTACTTGTAATTGGATGAGGAAGCCAGACACTCTTCCCTAGGAACGAACAATACACTAGATTCATTCGGGAATCTAAAAAGATTCCAACTAGCTCAATTCAATTATACTTCCATTTTTTGTGTGAATTCCTGTGAAAGGAGTCAGATTGATAGCCATGGAAACTGCAGTTCACTGCCTCATTCAGACACATGTGCATTTGTCTACACTGCAAAAAACCACAGTCTTAACTTGGCTTAAAATAGCAGTGAAGACAAATAAACTTGGTTTTTAACTCTGGTTAGCAGCTGGAGTTAAAACCTATAAGGGAATCTGGAGCAGCAGCAGATTCTCATGGCTATATTATGGCCATGGTATCATGTCGAACGGATTTCCATCTCAAACGATCCCTTGCAAATTGTCTACCTTCGTCAACGGTCAGTCTGAGAGGACACAGGCTTAAATCCTCCAAAACTGCATCTTCCCACCTCATTTGTGGGTGACCTTGTACTCTACTTCCTTTGACCTCAGCTCTGTAAATGTTCTGTAGAACTTCTCTACCTTCTTCTACACGCTGGACATGACACCACCATTGCAGTCATTTTCTTCTTTGGATATTGAACCTCCTGCTGTCAGCTATCTACCCAGACAGACAAAACTGTTCACCCACTTGACGTCATTACCATCATCCTCAGGCACCCCACACTGATATAGCAGTACCCACAGTGCTGACTGACGATCGGAGTAAAAAACAGCTGCAAAGTCTATAAACCCGTTAACTGCCTTTTGTCTCTCTAGTCATTTTCCCATCACATTCTGCAAGGTACATACAGCATGGACTGTAGACTGACCTTTATGGAAACCACACTGGTTGTCTCTCATTTTAGGGTTGAGACAATATTTCAGTTGGTTCAGTAATATGAACTCGGGCTGCTAACCCACGCTAAAAAGCTAAATTGCCGTGTCTTCACCGTTATTTTAGCCTCAGTACAGAACATCACCTGGGAAGCTGCAGGGCAAGCTCCTCCCACAATGCTCTGCCGATGTATCTCAACCAGGATTTGGAGGAACTAATGCTAGGGTGAGAGGGCATTTCATGGTCTACATCCATGTAATGCTTGGCTTCTCAGAACCAGCTATTCCCAGCTGGAGGTTGTGTGGGTTTTATGATGTGAACTCTTGCCCCTGGGTAACAGGACTGAGAGGACATTTCATAAAAACAAAGGTTATTTTAATTTTATTTTGGAAAGGGGAAAAAATACCTCTCTAGTCAGCTGGTTTAGAGCAGTTCTATTGAATCAGGCCCTTACTGTGAAGAGTGCTTTCTTAGTAAATCATTCATACAACTCCCCAAACATATCTGGCTACAACCAAAATCACACTGAACAAAAGTAAACTTCTGCAACAAAAATCCAACTGATGATCATATGGGTGCCTAGGAGTAGGACGCAAATTCTGTGCCACCTTAGTCCCTGTACAAGCCATTGACTTCAGTGGGTGTAACGCAGGACAGAATTTAACTCCTGACTTTCCGTCAGTCCCAAGGCACAAATAACTCCTAACCTTCTCCCCTTTGCTCCTTCCCAAGCCAAAATATAGCAGATAGATCACAGTTTGGTACTGCCAGTGTATTTCACAATTTTCCATCTGTCTGATGGCTACTCTATACAAAATCAGGAACAGGAAGCAGGGCTGGCAGATATCTTTTGTGAATACTAAACTAAGCCAACTCCCTCTAACCACAAACATTCCCGTGGTTTGTCTGTACATGGTAATTTAGATCTGCATGTCTTTGTCCACTACAGACTTCACAATGGGATTCTGCCTCTGCAGGTTCTGGGAAGCTCAGCTTGGTCTTATTTTTTGTAAGCAGGTTGTTATTTAGTTGGCATTGGACTTTGGTTGGACTGGGAAAGCTTTGGCAAATAAATAGGGCTTGCAGTGGGCTCTGAAACCTGTCAGGCTTTGACTCAATCTGTAGCCACGCATCAGTCTGATTCTGACTGTCCTGATGCCCTCATGTTACCCAGTGAGCTAATCACTTGGATCTTGTTTTAAACTAACACACAGTAGAAAATAACCTCTGAACCTGGAAAGTGTTCAGATACGATGGTGATGAACATGGTTTGAGAACACAAATAGAAGAGAAACAGAGCCTTGCTTAATGGCCTCAAATATATCCCAGCTAAGATGCTTATAGGTTTCCTGGAAGGGTGAGGGCAGGAGGGAAATCCTTCAAACTCTGAAGATGCTCAGAAACAAAACTCCTATCTGAGTTAGACTCTTGGCTATGCTTTGCCTCCTCTCTATCCTCTACTTATAATTTATTTGCTTATTGGCCATTAAGGCAGGGCCCTATTCAGCATAGCTAGAGAAAGGCTCAATTCCACATTTCTGAGGTTCCCCAATTTTTTGGAAGGAGGGAGCTTGCTCCCCTGTGCTCTCAGTGGGTTTCACTGCAGTTAGGCTGAGGATCTGGCCCACCGTTTCAACCAAAAGAATATACTAAATAAACAATAATCATACTTCCTCCAAAGCACCTTTTATCACAGCACCTCAAGGCATTTTACATGTACTAAACCTCACGACACCTGTATGAGTTAAGAATTGTTAGCCCTATTTTACATCAGAGTAAATTGTGGTACAGAGAAGTTAAGTGGCTTGCACAACAAATGAGTGACAGAGCCTGGGCTATAACACAAGAATCCTAAGGCCCAGTCAGCTGCTCTAACCAATAGGACACACTCCCTTCCACTGAAAGCATTGAAGCAAGGTGCTTTGCAGCACAACTGCTACATTGCCTGTAAGTTTATTTTAAAAGATTATTAACTTCCAACTGCATTCAGCCTAATTTCCTTTGTGCAATAATTTGTTTAATTGTAGAAATCCTTGTTTGCTGTTGCGGATCACAAACCCAACTTGGAGGATAAATTAAAATGACAGCTACATGGGGCGTTCGGAATTTCACTGTCTGATTTATCTGATGTGACGCAGACACAAATATTTAAATCCAACCAAGGAAACAAATAGGCTTGCTTCCAAGAAGTTCCAGCTGGAATGAAAGGGGGAAAAAGTCTTTTGCCAGAAAAGATGCTCCAAAATTAGCACGACACTCCTTGAGGGCACACAGCATCAGCTAACTGCAGCGTCAGAGCTCGCAAGGCTCACTTGGTTTCAGGGGCATTAATTTTATACTAAGTTTTTTCTGGGGGGGAGGGATGGGGTGAGAAGTCCCTCACTCTTGTGCTGAAGTATTTCGCTATGTCGAGACTTTTTAACTCTCCCTTGCACAAATTCTGTGCCACACTGGAGAGTAACAGGTAAGTGTCAAATCTATTAAAGAAGTAGTGCTGGGATTCTGAGTGCTCCTTGTGGTACTCAGGAACATAAGAATGGCCTGGGTCAGACCAAAGGTCCACCTAGCCCAGTATCCTGTCTTCCGACAGTGGCCAGTGCCAGGTGCCCCAGAGGGAATGAACAGAACAGGTAATCATCAAGTGATCCATTCCCTGTCGCTCATTCCCAGCTTCTGGCAAACAGGAAGGAGGAGAGGAGAGCTGGCAGGGGAAGAGGAGTAGAGGAAAAGAGGAAGGGAATTTCTGACAGACTCAGACAGCATTAGGTAAATTCACTGTTTGTACCAGATGTAGGTACATTCACTTGAGCTGTGTCTTCACTGCAAAAAAAGGAGTGTGTATTTTTAGCTTGAGATAGCTAACTCGATGTAAAATCCTAGTTGAGGCAAGGCATAGGTAGCTTTTATAGTTGGGCTCAACCCTGCACTGGAGTCTTAATTTTTATCTTGATGTAGCTAATCAAGGTAAAAACTCCACAGAGATTTTTACAGCAAGGCAGCTCTCTTGATGTAAAGACATCCCTCTTTTTTTACAGGGAAGGCACAGCCTACATGTAACAGGCTGACACTTTGCCCTTCATAATTCTGTGGCTCCCATGCTGTATTTTTTGAGGTGATGGGGGGGGGAGGGTGTTAAACTTTGAAAAAATGGTTGCAAACAATAATTATGCGTAGATACCTGGCAAAAGCCAAGAGGGTGGCCAAGGGGGACACATATTCCTGATTCTACATTTGACATGAAAAGCACAACCGAACGGGGAGGTTCGGGGACACTGTCGGATTGAAGGTGGCCCCAAATTTAAGTTCCAGGGCTTTTAAAATCCAAATGCAATGGATATTTCATGCGTAAGTAACCAGTCCCCTGGAGACTCTGAAACCCCCACCTTGCCCTGCTGCCTTAAGGCACGAAACTGACTTAAAAGTGAAACTGACCAGTTTCTTTTCCTTATGAAAAGCGAAAACTAAAACTGGGTTTGTTTTCTTTCCAAACTGGGGTTTGAACGATCTCTTTATTAGCCAGGCCTTTTATTTTTTATGTTTCAATCTGAGATTTTGCAGAAAGCTGCGTCCCCCATTCTCAGGGCCCGACACAAAGGACATGTCCCGCTCTCCTTCCCCGCTGTTTGTGCATCTCACTGATCCACCTGCAGCCAGGCAGCCCTGACCATCCCTGGCGCTTGCGCCAGCCGGGAGGTTACACAAGCGACAGCAGCTCAGCAGAGCCGCCCTGGCAACTCCACCCTCCCCCCCGGCACAGCGCACGCTGCCTGCCCGAACTCGCCCGCCCACCTGCCTGGCTGGCTGGATGGTAGGTACCCAATGTATGCAGCAAGAGTAACAGGGCTGAAATTCAGTCAACAGGTGGGACAACGGGACAGTCCTGGGGATTTGGGGAGGGGAAGTCACCCTTATCACACTTCTCAGCGCTTTTTTATGTAAAAGGCCTCGGGCTCTTTAATGACTACAAGGAGCTGGGGCCTCAGTTTCACGTCTCACTCTAAAGAAGGCATGGCCAGCAGTCCCCTGACACCAGGCTGCAATTCGGGTTCACTACTGACTCAGCACGAAAAAATGCCACCTACTGAATCACGAGTATCACCTCTCAGAGCACCAAAGTGATCGTGGGGTTTCCAAGCACTGGTCTGGCCTGACCTGGTTTAGCTTGTGAGATCCGCCAGGATCATAGCATGAGGTCATAGTGTGTGGGGAGACTCCGACAATACAAATTAGCAGTTCTATACCTGTCTCAGCCTCGAAGCACAGCCCAAGGCTCAGACATGGCTATCTGTGAACAATGCGGTGCTGTCTGTACTGGGAAGACTAGGCCACTGCACTGATGTTCAGAGGTAATGATCAAAGTGGGGGGACCTGTTCTGACTCCATCTGAGGCAAATTCATCAGTGTCATAAGCAGGTGTAACTCCACTATTGCCAACAGAATCACACACACTTAGGACAACTTCAAATTGGGTCCCCTACATTTAAAACGAATCAGCTCCACACTCTCGTCTGCTTAGTGCAAACACCAATTCAACAGCTTCACTTCCTCATCGTCCTGGGTAGGGCTAGCGGGCGCAGCCCTACCCAGGAATGGAGAGAAATGCATTACTAAGTTTCACAGACAGGATTGTTGGGGTACCTTTCTGCTCTAGTGGTCTTGCCTTGGGGATTGAAATGGCAGGAAGAAAGAGATGTAAGGGCTACCAGAGACTGAACACATTGGGCGGGAAGGGGGAGAATATTATTTCCCTCAGTGCCCAAAATGTGACCAAATTAAATCTTTTATATAAAGATAGACAGACTGTCAGCTTCCAACTAGCCCTGCTGAATCCAACCACTGTAAAACATTTTCTTATGACCAGCATGGCAAGATCTTAATTGGCAAGTGACATATGAATCTGACTGTAGAGGTGTTTTTCAAAAGGAAAGCAGAGAACTGCCCATCTTCCACTTCTTACCACAAAACTTCAAAATATCTTATAGAAATTATTCACCAGACAATAAGAGCATCTAACCTGTCCTATTAGCCACAGGACTGCGTTGATGAAATTGCAATGGCAATTATGCTTGGCTTTCTGGTCCTTATTCCTCAGCCAGGCCCAAATCCTGTCCCTTTGCACAAATGCAAAGTGCACAGATCCTGTGGGAGTCCTCACCTCCCTGTCACAATGCTACATCAATCCACAAAAGCACCTACCACTGCTGTGCTCCCTGCAAATCCACTTGCAATGCACCTGTCCCTGCCCCCAACACTGTCCCCTGGCCTGCGTTATCACCAATGTTGTCCCCCCCGTGCAAAGCTCTGCAGTGGGCAGGGGGGTAGACATCCACACCCCATAACCTTCCCAACCTTGCAGTGACATTGGAACAATTCAGTTACCTGTAGGGCCACGTGTGAGCAGAGCACAGGTGGAACAGGATCTGGACAATCCTCCACTGAAGTCAATGGACTAACTGTTTTGATGGGAAAAGTCATTCTCTGGACTAGTCAAAGCCCATTGTTCAGATGGGTTGGTGAAGATCTTCATGCCAATCTCTGACACCAGTTCATTGCACTTTTGAGAGGAAATCACCCCAATTTTGTTTCTTAGCGCTTTCTTCTATTGTGAACCCTAGGATTTATGGGGACAGAAGCTAGCCTCAGCTTACCCACTGCATTTGGATTTATGCAGATGGCTATCTCCTACAGCAGGGTTCACCGAGGGTGTTGCAAAATGCCATTCTGAGGTTATCACAGGCACTTGTGGGCTGGCTGAAACACTGGATATATTTCAGAGAGAGGATTGAAACTGGAGAGGCTTCAAGTATTGTTGGCACCCTATTTAATAACTCTAAACACCTGGCTTGGTCAGCTGCCCAGTTCCGTTTTCATTCCCCATGCTGCAAAATTCTTCCAGTCTGGCCTAACCTTACCAAGGACTTCACTAGAGGAAAGCTGATAAGATCACTCTTGGAGCAGAAGGGGAAGAGGAAACTGCTGCATTGTTTTCTTACTCTTTCGCCTTCTCTTTTTACTTTGCTTATAACTTCCACGACAAGAAGTAGCTTTTACAATAGGAAGAAATGAGCAGCAGGCACCTGAAAGCTCTGACACCACAATGTGGTCACTGTGAACTTAATGGAAGGATGAATGGGGATAATTATACAAAGATTTGCTTTAGTTCAGAGCCATTTCTGTAAGAGCCTGGCATCAAAACAACAACATCAAAATGGCGGGGATTTTTGCATTTGTCACTTGACTGAATGGCTAGGCATACTGCAACTATATACTACCCTGACATGACTTTCGGTTCCCATCGGTGGGTGTACAGGTGAGTGCATAGGCGTGTGTTTTTCCCCAGGCCCCCCAAAACAGTACACAGCTCCCAAGACATTTTTCAAAGGCAACTGGCCCGCTGTCAGCCCAGCATCACATTAGTTGCATTCAGGTCTGCACAAATGATGACTGGCCTCCTAAGTGAAGGATGGATGAACAAAGGGGAGGCAATTCAGAGATGAAACTGAAGCAGATACCACATGGTGGAAACTCAAGGAAAGCGTGCTGGTCTTCTGAGTCAGTGGCCGCATTTTGGACTGTCTGAAACGCACATTATGCTTCCTAGGCACTTAAGGACACGACCGCATATTTCATTAACTGAATGGAAACATTTATCCTCCTCTTACAAACTGCTCCATCATCAGGAAAACGCTCTGCTATAACTAGTGCAAGAGCTTAATTCTTAGCAATTTACAGATCTGATTGCACATTTGTTTACAGTACGGTGCTGCAGCCAGCACTGTTCCTAGCCCTCAAAGCATTTTACGACGGCTCTAGAGAGAACCCGTCATCCCCAATGACATTCTCAGGAGAATTTTAAGCTGCATTCCGGAGACACAGCACAAAAATTCTGCTTGTGAACAGAGTCTGCACGGGGATAGATCTGCACTTGTATCAATATTCATAGAGTGTCTGCTAACAACGCCAGAGTCGTCTCTGTTCGTGACATCGTGACTTCGGACTCGACTCCCAGACGTGAGAGTAGGCGATCAGCTCAGTCTGTCTCCCTTAGCGCTAACGGAAGCTCCTCTCCTTACTGACAGCAACCTGCTTTGGAAATCAGACAAAAGGCTCATGACTTTTCCGATGCCCATTAGCTGCAAAACGACTGCGTCTCCAGAAATGACCTTTCTCGGGAACACAGCTCTATTCTTTTTGTTTACCCAGACTTTAGGCGCTGGCTCCCACTGACATTTGTGTGGCTTCCACACCCCCATGCCTTCCCCACTGAAGGCAGCCCTCCTGGCAAAACACAAACAAAAATTGAGCAACGCTCATAAGGAAGCCAAGGGATGAGTAATGGTCTCATCCTGAGAGTTGGAGAGTAACTGCTGGGCACCTGCATCTCCAGGTGAAGTCACTGGGAGCTGTGGTTGCTCAGCACCTCTGAAAGTCAGCAATAAGATACCACATGTTCAGATATTTAGCAAACACCCATCTTAAATAACAAAGCTAGTTTTAACTCACGCTTACGGTAACATTCCAATCACAGAGCACCGTGTTGGGAATTTCTTTTTAACCACTCTGACAAACGTTAAATAAGGACAAGGTGTTTGGTATCTACAGAGCAATGCATATGAACAACAGCTTCCGGCCTTCACCACTGACAGTGCCACACTTAGCTACAGACAATCGCAAAAAACGTGTGCACTGATTTCTACAAGAGTTGGGCCTGCTTACACGAGAGCTGACTTTTATCCTTAAAATCTCGACGACTCCCGCATCACAACCGCTCACAGCTTCCAGGCCCGTAGCTCAAGCTTCCTGCCATAGAGCATATCACATTTTCAGTACAGCCCTGTTTTCCCCAAATATTTTAGAGACATTCAAAACCGTCCCAAAAACTACTAGTGTTTTGGGTACCCAGGGAGAAAAATGCATGATGGGCGCAGAGGACCAGCGCCAGGGTTATATACCACTTACGTCCCTTTTTAAGACCCCTAAAATCAGGTTTAAGTGCTGCACAATCCTCCTGGTGGCCCACTGCACCAGAGTGAAATTTGATCCCAAGTGGATTGCTCTTATGGGCGTGAATGACTTTTGGTTAACTAGGAGTTTCTGACAACAGGAGTTTGGATTACACAGGATAGTCCTAGCAGATCCAAAGATGCTGAACATTTTGCAAGTTACGAATGACAACTATAAATTAAGGAGACTTTCCCTGTTCCTTTCACCTTTGTAAGCACTGAAACCAAAAGACTTCAACCAAACATGAAAACAATAAACTTTTAAAAAACGTAATACTGGATTTTTGCTCCATCAAGTAAAGCATTCTAGAATCAGCAGCCAGGAGTAACAATCAGTTGCAAGAAGGCCATACCTGGATGTATCGCAAGGCACTCCTTAGAACGCTGAGGTTTGAGGTCTTCTTGTCATCAACATTGGGGATGTTGCGTTTTAACGTCTCAAAGCATTCTTTCAAATGTGCACGTCTGAAGAAACAACAAGAGCTGCACGTCAGTTTGAGGGACCATAAACCAAAAAGTGATCTGATTGAGTATTAGGACTGAATTTGGGGCCCGATCCAGCAAAGCATTTAAACCTATGAGTTGCCGTCAGTGGGATTACTTGCACTCTTAAAACTGAGCCCGCATGTTCCAGTGGATAGGTTACTGGACTGGAGCGTATGAGACCTGGATGCTATTCCCAATTATGCCAAGGAAGTGTTGTGTGGTCTTAGGTAAATCCTGTCAACTCTTTGTGCCTCTGTTTTCCCTCTCACCACTTACCTATTTAGATTGTAAGATCTTTGGGACAGGGATTGTTTCTTACTATTTATTTGCAGTACAGTGGGGCCCTGATCCCAGGTGAGGCCTCTAGGTACTTCTTTAACACAATGATAAGCAACAATAATAATATGCATGTGCTGATGTGCTTTGCTGGATCAGGGCTTTGCAAGGTTATTGTAATGCAAGTAGGTAGTAAGCAAAACATATTAGGAAGCAACAGAGACAAGAGTCAGCTAAAAGGAAGCTGGGTAAAATAGAATTAATTAAAGTCACTACAAATTTCGTCCAAGTCTTTCTAGAAAAATGAGTATTTATAGACTTCAAGCAAAAGAAAGGGTGTTACAATAAACAAAAATCTGGCTTTCTACGCACCTGTTCTTCTCCAATTTATTATGTACTTCCCTGGTCCCAACCCTGCAACCCAAACAGAACAAAGATAAACTCAGTGTCAGGTTTAGAACTATGTCCATTCAACTTGAGCTTTCAGCAGTGTGTGTATCTGAGATATAGGGGGAGATTATAAAGACCGTTTGAAAAGTGGTCAGAATTTAAAAGTATTTATAATGTATTATTTGTAAATATAGTACAGACCTATTATATATATGATCAATACTATATATGTAAATAATATATTATAAACACACACACATATCTCATACACATACACAATATATAATGTATATACTGTATACATATAGGCTCCATATAGGTACATATAGGCTCCAGTTAGTATATTAGGTATATACATTAGAGAGGGGACAAGATGCAAAGCTCAGAGGTATTTACATTAGTGTGAATTTTAGGTATGTATACAGTACTAATCACTATAGTATCCAAGCTTTGACAGAGTGTTTGGAGCCAGACTTCAGGCCCATTTCTAATCCATGCCCACCCACCAGTCGGAGTGGGAGTTCTGCAATTATAAACTAAAACATATGCTACTTGGCAGGCATACTTTAAAGCTTTTCGTTTTCTGCTGCAACTGAAATAATGTAACCAAATATAAATATGAAAGAATATAATCAAGAAAAACAGAAGTCTCCAGTCACTGTCCAACAAAGACAGTAAGGGGTCAGGTGCTCCAGATTTTTATAAAAACAGAGAAAAACTACTTTCAGAATGAACTCACAAATGTCACCTCCACCTCACTACAACTTATGCTCAGGTGTTCAGATTTTCTGGTATATTATTAGACAGGGAGAGAACTCTAGTATCTTCCATAAAGTCTCTACAAAATTATTTACCTTTAATTAAAAATATGCTGAAAGTGGGGTCATTCTTTTAATAAGGGCTAAAACTATTCAATCGATTAAAAATGAACAGCCAAGGGCCTTTTCCCATGAAACGTTTATGAGCTGAATAAAACATCTCTCCATACACATGCGTCTGGACAAGCAGCTCTGGAGAGACAACAGCACAGACCATGAGGTGTCTGACCCACATGCATTGAACAGGGTAGCATTTACAAGGTGGCTTGCTCAGAGTATGGTACACGCTCTTAGATCCAGGCAAGCCTGGTATGGAGTGCAGAACTTAATAGTCCTGTTGTCCTGGAAACAAGCACATCATGTTTGAAGCCAAATTGTCAAGTGTACTGCACGTTGTTAGAACCCCCCAGGAATAATGGGTGCAAGTCTGGAGATGGCTGCTTACAACAAGCAGAGTCCTACGGATTGACCCAGGGACTGGTGCTTTGGTAATCCGTTTTGAAGCAGCACGTTTTCCCGTTCCCCAAAAACAGAGCTAGTTCTACAAAACAGAAAGAAACACTTAGGGCCTGTTCCCCAAAGTCAGGCACCCAATTGCTCACTTATTAGGGAAGCGTAATCACTGGCATTGCACACACCATGGACTTGTATGAACACAAATGGCCAGTTATGTGTCTAACTAGCCATTTGTACGAGCAATCTCTTTTTCACAAGGAATCCTGGTAGCAACGGGCATTTTTGATAATCAAGCGGTAAAGATCATAACCTTTCTAGCTGGAATTATGAACCTATTATGAGGAGAAAAACTGCCATCCTCTTCATAGCTTCCTGTTTAGAATCTTTTCCATCCCTCTTCCCAGGAAAGCAGGTAGAGGACAGAAATCTCTGCATCCCCAAAAGACATTATGGATCCTTTAATCTTCTCTTATACCTTATAGCCCTCCCCTGCTCTCAAGACACCATTCTGCAGCCATTATCCTTTGGCTGAGGCGAACAAGATGAGATTCCCCCTTGACAGAGAGTCAATATCACTCCTTATTCAGCCAAAGGATCGAGGATGGTGTTCAGCAATGCCAGGCCCCCTCTCTCCACAAATGAGCAGAATTCACAGCCCTCCATTCTTCTTGTTTTACCAGTTGCATTAAAGAGCGATCCTGAGCACTAATGCAGAGGGGACTGGAGAGCATAGGATATAAGCAATGGACTATGAAGCTTTGAACCTCTTGACTAGAGGTAAAAATCCAGCTCCGTTTGGTAACGAGCAAAAGACAATGGCACTTTTCACTGCTTGGTACCAAACCAGTTCTTGGTGAACAGCCATGCACACCAAAAAGGCCAGCATCACATCTGGCATCCTTGTTTTCAGCAGAGGCATGGAAGGCTGAATGGACAATAGGGACTGAATGCTGTCACTACCCCTAAAGGTGGCCTCTCCAGGCCAGGATTGAGATATATTGGCAAGACAGTGTGGGAGCAGCTTGCAGAGCCTTCACCTCTACTGTACCTGTTACCTGGCTAAAGCGAAGACTTTAGTTACCGGTTATATATAATTTTGTCTCAACAAGGTTCCCCTTTAGTTCTTGAACTAAGATACCAACCACAAAGACCTCATCCACCACAGCTAAACGTGAGCATGTTTGCTCTGTTGCTTTCTGCACATCAGAGCCAGGGCATTCCTTCTCTGTGAAGCACGGTGCCCGTGTGCTCACCTTTCATTTAATTTAGAATTTAAAATTATCATTGCACAAAGAAATAATTACGATGCTGTCTGCATTGGGATACTATAATGACAAGTTTAAACAGAGCTGTTGCTAACAGAGCTGCATGGTTTCCCAGGCCATCAGGGACAGGATTTTTGCCTGAGCATCGTTCCAGACCTCTTGGGATCAGAGAGGCAGTCTAGATAACTGTTTTATAATGTAGTGTGGGGTCAGACAAAAACCTGTGTTCTGGTCAGAGAAAGCCAAGCTAAAATCCCACTGCCAACAAATGTATTCAAACGCTCATCGAGTCTGCCTGGTTGTGCTCTGACTGTGGACAGGGTTGGCAAACCCTCCACAAAGCAGCGGGGTCTTGGGTCTGATGCAGTATTCCCATTCCCCCACTCCTCCTCCACTTCCTTTCTCTCACAAGCTCTCCAAAGATCCTACACCGCTGCAACCCGCGTGCAATGGTTGTGAGTTTCTGGGGACTCACCCTCCAGGTCTCTTCTTCTGCTCATTTGGTTTGGCATCTTCTGCCGGGGCCAGCTTAAGAGCATTGAGCTGCTGAGGCGGCGCCTGGTGCTGCTGCAGAGGTTGATGTGGTTGAGGCTGGGGCTGTATTGGCTGCTGAACCACATGATGCTGAGGGATGGCCAGTACGGGAGCTGCATACTGCGGTAACTGCTTGGGGCTACCTGAAGGGGGCGTAGCAGCCTTGACGTCTGGAAGAAGTGGGCCGGATGGTCTCTGTATAACAGGTGCAACTGACGACACTTCCTTGCTGATGCTGGGAGTGCTGATGAGAGGCTGGTGGCGCTGTATGAGCGGAGGGGACAGAGTGCTTTGGGCCGCTTGTTGAGGTGGGCTAGTGACCACGGGGATGGGAATGACTGATATGGGGGCTGCTAGGGGTGGCGGCAGAGGAGGAGGAGGAGCTGGTGCAGGGGGAGAGATGGGCACTGCTGGGATTTCGTTCCTTGGCTCCTCTGGGTGAAAGGCATTGTTAACCTTCTGTACGCTGGCCTTCTTCTGCTCCTGTTCTCTTTCTAGGCGGAGCTTTTCGTGCTTTTCATTTTCTTCTGTAAAAGAAAACAAAAAGCGCCAACAGTGAAGCACTTTCCCCTCACACCGTATTTTCCATCTTTAGGTCTCTTTACAAAATTGGTAAGTATCCGTATCCTCCCTCTCCCTCCCGCCCCCTTTGGCTGATGGGGAAATTGAGGCCCAGGGAGATGAAATGGCTTGCCCAAGGCCATGCAGTACATCAGTGCAGAGTGAGGGATAGAGGTTAGATCTCCTGATTCCCAGTCCTCCAATCTAGCCATTGGATCATGCTGCTCTCTCCCTACATTTTCCCTTTATTCAAGCATAGATTATTAAAATACAACATGTGCCTTCAGAACCAGACCTTCAGCACAAGAAACCGAAGGGACTGCCTGTTAACCCTCCATTTTTAGGGTCCTGCACGCATTCAACAACAAACCATTCAGCCTGCTCTCCCCAGCAGCAGTGAGACCAGGCAGTCTGGCAGAAACAGGGTTCAAAAAAGAACTAGATAAGTTCATGAAGGATAGGTCCATCAATGGCTATTAGCCAGGATGGGCAGGGATGATGTCCCCAGCCTCTGTTTGCCAGAAGCTGGGAATGAGCGACAGGGGATGGATCACTTGGTGATCACCTGTTCTGTTCATTCCCTCTGGGGCACCTGGCATTGGCCACTGACGGAAGACAGGACACTGGGCTAGATGGACCTTTGGTCTGATCCAGTCTGGCCATTCTTATGTTCTTAAAAGACACATACCACTAGATAATCCCTTTCCTACTGTCTCAAGCCGTGGGGCTGTGGATGTCCTGATGCAATTCCCCCTCCCAAAATTTGACCCCCACAAACTGGAAGGCTGGGCCTGACTGCCTTTATTGTTACACAGAACTTCCCAGACCAGACAAGACCAATAGACCATAAAGATCTGCATCTTGCCTCGGGTAGTGGCCTTATCCCTGGTTCTTCAGAGGATGATAAAAACCCTTTCACAACAGGCCTAGCTAGTTGTGCAATAACATATATATTGGGTGGGACAGGGAATACCTTTTGGCCCCCTTAGCTATTATCTTATATCCTGAAGTAGAGACAGGTCCAAAGCAAAACCTCAGATCTAAATACCTCTGAACCCTGGTTACAAATCTGGAGTCTTAGCATTAATAAACATGAAGTGCATTTATTTTAACCCCTTGCCTCGCAGAAGCTTGTTCTTAACATTTCATCATGAAAAAAAGAAGCCCAAGGAAACTTAAGAAAAAGGAAGCACTGGCCTCCTCCATATGCTATCACACAATTTTAAATAGGCCCTTTGCACTGAGCCCTCAAAACAGTGCATGTCTAGAGAACCCTTCCCCCTGTATATTTATCCTCCAAGCTCTATATTGCTATATACTTCTAGAAAGAAACTGCTGTAGCTTAATTTACAGCAGCAGAATTCAGTCCAAAGCGCATCTGTCCAATTCTTCCTTTTTCACTTATAAACAGGCAAAGGGCCGTGGAATGTCTTTAAAGGGACCCAATCCTGTACCTGTTAAAGCTGCAATGACAAAACTCCTGTGGATTTCAATGGGTGCAGGATCAGGCCCAAAGACAGCAGAGACAATGACGGTATCCAGCATAAAAAAATCGTTCCAGCCTCATCTCCCTAAGGAGATCCTGCATATGAGAGACAGGCAGACCCTGCAGACTCAGGTGTCCCTCTCTTCGAATTCACACAGATGTGATCCAGCACGTCTAAAGGCTGTGTAATATCAACAGTGGGCATGGGGCTCCAATTGGTCTCCCTGGGGTGAGTTCAGGACAGAATGGATTTGCTGGGCTGGAGAACCTTCTGATTTACAGCTGTGTGAGGGTAATCCAGCAACACTGAAGTCAATGGCAGGTCGGCCACTGACTTCAATGGGAGCTGCGTAAAGCCCTCAGTGAGGAGGAATTCGACTGAAACCCACAGACTGACGTGAAACTGTTCAGAGAGGAGAGTGAGGCTCATAAACTACATTTCTTTGCCAGTGTGCGTTATAGTCAGACCCTTTAACTTAACTTTGACATGCATGTGGCCATGTGTTTTTATACCACCAGACAAAATGTGTGTGTCCTGACTAGCAAAATAAACCTCAATAAATACATTCCAGGTCTCTGGCTTTCATTGTGCAAATATGGCACAATTGAAATTTATTTATACAAACTGACAGACTTGGCATCTCGACACCTCTCAGCTTTA
Source organism: Chelonia mydas (assembly GCF_015237465.2). Taxonomy (NCBI): domain Eukaryota; kingdom Metazoa; phylum Chordata; order Testudines; family Cheloniidae; genus Chelonia; species Chelonia mydas. The sequence goes on from NC_051257.2 coordinate 10,084,194, forward strand.
AATCAAACATCTAGAAAACAAACTCACTCCTTTGAAATGGGCAGATAATCCACTGCCCTCAAGTTTCAATGAGTGATTGGAGTCATGAATCTGGTCCATTGACTGCATCTGTGTACCAATGACCCCTCCTCCCCCTTAATGATCTACAAATACTTAGGAACAAAGGAATTACCAGGCTGTATCAGAGCAGTGATACATCTAGCCTAGTATCCCGTCTCTGACAGCGGCCGGTATCAAATACTTCGCAGGAAGATGCAAGAAACATCCCCAATTGTTAAACACAACTGTCCACAGGAGAAACTAGTGGTTTGCTTGCACTGTCAAGCAGGAGGCCTTGTGGGTATGTAAGGTGTCTGACTCAATGAAGATATTTACTCTGCACACCAGCACCTCCATTTTTTTTACTATTTTTCCCCCAAACAGCAGCATCAAAACAGGATGGATATAAAGGAAGTTCGTAATGCCAGAAAAGGGGATTTTGAGCAAGTGGAATTTGAGCACTTGCTTATTCTAGCACAGTTGGCATCTTCACCTCCTGAAGCTAGACATGATAACCTCTGTATTACGGGAGCAGTGTGGTCCAATGGAGAGGGCTCTGGACTATGAGTCAGAAAACCTGGGTTCTATTCCTGGCTCTGACACTGATTTGCTGTATGACCTTGGGCAAGATGCTTTCTCTGTCTGGGTCTCTGTTTAGACTGGGTTCATCTCTCATTATCTGCGTGTACAGCGTCTACTATAATGGGTCCCTGCTCTCATTTGGGGCCCCTAGGTGCTACCACAATGTAAATAACACTATGCCATTGATGTAAATCCAGAGTAACTCCACTGAAGCATTTTAGTTACTGTGGATTGCAGAACAGGGCAGAATTTGGCCCTGAGTCAGTAATGAATCCAAAACAGCAAATACTGGTCTTCATCCACACATCCCATAACTAGCTTTATTTAAAATGTAATGTAATTCCTCTATTGTCCACCTAGTTCTTTGATGACTCCTATTCCCATAAAGAAAAGGAGGACTTGTGGCACCTTAGAGACTAACAAATTTATTTGAGCATAAGCTTTCGTGAGCTACAGCTCACTTCATCGGATGCACTGTACGAGGGAAGAGTAGTCAAATTAAACAAACAAACAGAAACCCACATCAACCTACATTTAATAGGGGATTTCCCTTTTGTAGGAGAGAGATAAACACCGGTGATAAAAATATTCCCCTTAGGGAATACCTAAATAAAAGTTAAACAAAACAAAAAACAAAAACCCCAAACCAAGCAATCTTCCAACACACACAGCTAAACAATCCTTTTCACATACACAAAGCTGAAAGCTCAGTTCCACTTCATGGCCGTTTCCCTCCGTTAAAAACAAAAGCTTTTCGCATTCGTTAAGTTGCTTAGTGGGGCAAGCGGGGAAGGAGGTGGGGGAATAAAGTGTTCTTCCAGATTCTGAGAGAACTTTTGTCCCATTCCAACATGCACGCTCGCTGTCTGACATGATACAGGATATTTCCTCCCACCAACCCACTCACAGAGAAGTATTCAGGCCCAATTCTGCGCTCAGATAAACTGGCACAGGCCTGACTGGAATCAACCAGGCTTGCAGTAGAGTAACTGAAAGCAGACTTTGGCCAAGTGCATGTCAGGGAGGGGATACAAAACTCAGAAGGAAGAGTAACTGCAGCAGGCCCTGTAAAATATGCAAAGAGCAAATTCCAGCTGAGGGCAGCTCAGCGTGGTTCCTACTGGCTGAGGCAGAGGAGGGAAAGAAGCCTCCCTTTTACTCCTTTATTACAGCTGCTGCCTACAGATGTTGAGAATCCTGGTTGATTTCTCAGCAGCAGTTATAAGCAAAGCATAAACCCAGTCGGACCATAGACTGGTCCAAGAACTTGCTGGTTCATCACTCCAGCATCTGGAGCAGGAGTTCTCAAACTGGGGGTCATGACCTCTCAGGGGGTAGCGAGGTTATTACATGGGAGGTCACGAGCTGTCAGCCTCCACCCCAAACCCCACTTTGCCTCCACCATTTATAACAGTGCTAAATATAAAAGTATTTTAATGTATAAGGGGGGTTGCACTCAGAGGTTTGCTGTGTGAAAGAGGTCACCAATACAAAACTTTGAGAACCACTGATCTAGAAAAACTGAAGGCAACATTTGGACTAGGTTTCCCTTCCTTCCAGGGAGGGGGCACTTTGGCTGGAAAGCATGTGAAACTCCACGGCTTGGAAGGAGTTTCACATGTGATCTGGACTCTCCTACGGTCGCGGGACATTCATATGCAGCATTTGGATTCAGCCTGTTACAGAAATCAAGGTGATGAAGTTGGGATCCGGACGTCCTCAAAGCAGGGGCAGTGTTTGGACTGGGATGCCAACCTTGATTCTGGCCTCCTCTAATATAAGCTATATTGGGAAAATAACATTATTGACATATTTTTTTTAAAAGGAAGATGTAAGGGCAAAAACCCATCAGCAGGAATCCACTGATGTAAATGATTTGAAACCTGAGTTACCAACCATTTCTGACTGATTCACTTAAACTGAACAACATTAAGAACTAATAAATAAAAGCCCTTTATTTGCAATTCTTTTGCTCCAATTTGCTGCCTGGTTTGCAGCCAGAACCACCAGGATGGCCCTGGCACAGAATGCAAGAGGAAATTCGATCCCAGTGACCTGATGACTAATTGTTTTCTATTTGCATGTTTGAGCAGGTACTCCAGCATCAGAGCTGCTCGGTTGTTGTGCTCACAGAAGCAAGGGGTATGTCACTGGCATCACACTGGTGCCAGTTTTTACTGCCTGTGATGGATGGAAGGACAACCTCTAACTAGTTGTAAGAAGTAAAATACTGGCCTTATGGGAGTCTGATAACAGAAACTCCTGGACTTACTGCTAGTCTGGTTAGGGCTGGTAAATCCTAAAACCAAATTCATCCTTGGGATAACTCAGCTGAAGTCAATGATGAATGAATGTCTGTCCTGGCTCCTGCTACTTAAGTCAGGATAAAAATAGCGTAAGACCCCAGAATATGGCCTGCAGCTGCCGAAAAGCTGCCCATCGGACCTTCGGCATCACAAATGCTGGGCTCCCTTGTGCTACAGGATTCATTTCAAGGGCGTTTTAGCCCAAATCTGACACCAGCAGGGCAATGACCCGAGTTGTGTACAAACACGAAGGGCCTGAATTGGCACTGCTCATGAAAATTGTGCCTCAGACACCTGTCTTGATTACCCCAGATATACCTGTGGGAAGCAGATTCCATGGGATGGAAACAGTGCCTGCGGCTCCATCAAACCACAGGGGACTCTCTGCCCAGGAGCCTTTCTCAGTTTTATACCTGTGCCCCACTGGTGAGGCCTCAGCTGGGGTGCTGTGTCCAGCTCTGGGCACTAGACTTTAAGGAAGCGGGGAGTAAATTGGACAAAATCCAGAGGAGAGCAACAAAAATGATAAGAGACTTAGCAAACAGGACCTGTGAGGAAAGACTGAAAGGAATGGGCATGTTTAGTTTAGCGGTAACAGTCTTCATATACGTAAAACGTGGTTATAAAGAAGTTGGTGATCAATCATTCTCCCTGTCCACGGAAGGTAGGATAAGAAGCAATCAGCTTGGTTTGCAGCAAGGGAGATTCAGGTGAGATATTAGGAAAAACTTACTAACTTTAAAGAGAGTTAAGCACTGGTTACCTAGGGAGATTGTGGATATCCCATCACTGGAGGTTTTTAACAACAGGTGAGACAAACACTTGTCTGCCTCATTGTGAGACTAGATGACCTCTTGAACTCCCTTCCAGCCCTACATTTCTATGAGTCGATGATTTTAAGAAGTCCATCTAAGAGCTCTTTAGTAGTCTATATGAAATAACTTGGGTGGTCTCAGGCAAGTTTCTCCCATCTGCTTCATGTGCCCAGATATAGAAGCAAATTGCATACTATATCTCAGATATTACAGTCCACACACACAGAAAGGGCCACTTTCATATTAGTTCACCTACAAGCCAGTATGTGATCTCATACAAATCCAATACGTAGGACACATGTGATGTTTATGACATTCACATACAAGTCACCAGTATTTCTGGCCCACACGGATTGCTGAACAGGGGTCAACATCCCAAAACTCACCCTCAGAACTGTGACCCCCTTTTCACACTCTCAGCAGAGAGAACAAGGTCTGAGTGGACCATGAACGCTGAACTGCCCTCTGATCCCTGGGGGTCTCTCTAGGTCACAAAGGAGGCACGCTGGAATGGGGAAACTTTCACTCCCACTGCTCAAGCTGCCTATGTTCTGTGAATAGATTTCAGTCCCTCGGACTGAGGACTTTAGTTCAGCTGCCAACCCAACTACAGTGGCTGCACATAATAAAGGCGGACGAGCAACAGAAACAGAAGAGACAGCAAATCATGTCACATGAGGATACCGGAAGCAGAGTCAACATTCTCTGACCAGTGGACTAGTACTAAAGCCTAACTGGTTCAGAAACACACAGCGTCAGGGACTCTAACTCCGTTACCTAATAATCTGCTGGGCTTAAATCAAACGCCTCCCCTTCAACTGGCCTGGAAATTTTCTTAGGATGCAATTACAAGTACTAGTTCTGTGGACAGAGCTACACAGGCCGCCTGCTACCACCAGGCAGGAGTGGCCACTGTCAAGAATGCAGAAGTTCACTGAAGGAGCAGGCTGCTGCCTTTCAAGACAACCACATTTTGCAAGACTACAATTTGAAGGATCCCTGCTGTTATTAGTGCTCCTAACTGGACAGCCCGTCAGCATTCATAATCCACGTGTAAAGAGCGCCTGCCTTTGCCAAGTTTCAGAGTAACAGCCGTGTTAGTCTGTATCCGCAAAAAGAAAAGGAGGACTTGTGGCACCTTAGAGACTAACAAATTTATTTGAGCATAAGCTTTCGTGAGCTACAGTGAGCCACAAGTACTCCTTTTCTTTTGGAGTAGGCAGCAGTTCTGCAGAGAAGGACCTAGGGGTGACAGTGGACGAGAAGCTGGATATGAGTCAACAGTGTGCCCTTGTTGCCAAGAAGGCCAATGGCATTATGGGATGTATAAGTCGGGGCATTGCCAGCAGATCGAGGGACGTGATCGTTCCCCTCTATTTGACACTGGTGAGGCCTCATCTGGAGTACTGTGTCCAGTTTTGGGCCCCACACTACAAGAAGGATATGAAAAAATTGGAAAGAGTCCAGCGGAGGGCAAGAAAAATGATTAGGGGACTGGAACACATGACTTATGAGGAGAGGCTGAGGGAAGTGGGCTTGTTTAGTCTACAGAAGAGAAGAATGAGGGGGGATTTGATAGCTGCTTTTAACTACCTGAAAGGTGGATCCAAAGAGGATGGATCTAGACTATTTTCAGTGATAGCAGATGATAGGACAAGGAGTAATGGTCTCAAGTTGCAGTGGGGGAGATTTAGGTTGGATATTAGGAAAAACTTTTTCACTAGGAGGGTGGTGAAACACTGGAATACGTTACCTAGGGAGGTGGTGGAATCTCCTTCCTTAGAAGTTTTTAAGGTCAAGCTTGACGAAGCCCTGGCTGGGATGATTTAGTTGGGGATTGGTCCTGCTCTGGGCAGGGGGTTGGACTAGATGACCTCCAGAGGTCCCTTCCAACTCTGATATTCTATGATTCCATGATTCTATTCCTTTTCTTTTTGCCTTTGCCAAATCAGTCTGCTTTGCTATCCGTATGCTGGACTATTGAGAGATAACATTCCATAACTCTACATGCAGCGAGTTATGCACTGGGCCTAATTCTCTTGGTGTAAATCAGAACTTCGCTGCAGTCAATGCGAGGAGAAGCAGGTCCAACATACTGACGCATTTCAGTGTATATCTGAATCATCTAATACTTCAGGTAGCTGGGAACACTCAAACATTACTCTCTTAACTTGTACATGCCACACAGCAGCTCTGACTGATTGCACGCCGGTTTTACATCAGTGTGATTCAATGTACTTACTCCCAATTTACACCCGTTTCAATGGGTGGGGGATCGGTCTGCAGGGATTTGTTTAATTCTTTTCCCTCTCTCTCTGAATCATGTAGTTTATGTCTATTTATGTGCCTACTGGCTGAAATTTCCAAAAGAATTTAAGGGAATTAGGGCTAGTCTTTTAAAGGTAAAATCCCATTGGATTTTAATGTGGGTTGGGTGCCTAATTGGCCTGTATGCCTTTGAAAATCTCGCCTTTTACCATTAACCAGAGATGACGCTCTGTTTCTTTGTGCAGAAACAGGCCCCTCCATAAAAATGTTAGTAGTGTACATTGAATAACAAGTACAATAACTGTTTATTAAACACAGGATTCCTTTCCTGGCAGTTTGGTTGCTTCATGGGGTAGGACCGGGAGAAATGGAACAGATAAATCCTGTTGAGTTGTGCTAGAAATGGATCTTAGCTCAGCTTTTAAAGACCAGCTGTATCGGTGCATTTTGATCATTTCATGTTTTAGTGCAGCACTAACATAAGCGTCTTATGTTACAGCAAACACCACCTATCCCAGCATCCCAAGTGGACTGAAGCAATAAGCAGCTGTATGGAGGACAATGCCATAGAGCTGAAGTTTGCTTATAAATGTCTGGGAGGGACACTGTAGCTACAAACAACTGAGTTCTGAAATGAATGCATGCTTTGATTTGATCTTTCATGTGGGAGTCTCCCCATCAGGAATAGGGAAAGAGGACAGACTTTGACAAAGAAGGGATGGGGAGGAAGCTGGGTTTTTTTTCACGTTAGGGTCTTAGACTTCAAAAGCAACACAATACCTTTGGTTTACCATTGTAAAATAAATAATACTCATGATGCATCTCACGTCCTCATTCCTGTAATCTATTGAGACCTCTCTAGATTGTGTTTGGAAAATGGCAGGACAAGGCTATTATACATAAACTACTGTTGGAAGTAGGAAGACTATTTTCTGCTTTTGCAGACCCCAGATTGCAGAGAGAGGGACTGAGAAGATGAGAAACCGATGACAAGAACATGCAGGGTGAGTGATGGTGGAGCCAATCCCTCCCTCAAGACGTGGTTCCCTGCTGACACAAAGGTAGAGAACAGCTGGGAAGTAGGCAATGGCACATGTGTGGGCCTGGATTCAGGTGTGAATAGGAGATGGAGTGAGGTATGCATTCCTGAGTTTTGGTAGTTCAGATAAAAATGACAAAACCCGACCCCAGCTGCTCCCTCCCATCTGTACTGAATATACTTCTGTTTAGCTGTATTTCACCCTCTTCTCCAGTTGATTGTTCAACATCCATTTCTCAAATGTAGAAGGATCATAGTAATGAGAGTCTATTAAGTCAGGATCTATTACAGTGAATAGGGCACTGGATTAGAGCTCTGCTCGGGCCTAGTTTTTAAGCCTAACCTGGAATCAAGCCCACCTGACCCAACCTGCGCCCAAGGGGGTTGAGTTATTTTCCGACCTGGCTTGACCCCAACCATTCACCCCTTTATTCTGCACTGAAGTGGGAATCAAGAAACCTAGATTCTATCCCTGGCTCTACCTTCAACCTGCTCTGTGACATTTGCCAAAATCACTCCACCTCCGTTTTACCATCAGTAACATGGGGCTAATTATATTTATCTTCCTCTTCAAAGCACTTTGAAACTGATGGATGAAATAGGAGCTAAGTATTATTAGATGGTCAAGTCCATTCCCCCTAGGAAAGGCAGGATACTGTCATCTGATTTTACAGAGGCAGCTCTTAGGATCCTCAAAAATTCCAGCCTGGGCACTGAGGAGCCTGATTCATGTGGGAGGAAGAGCATCCCAGTTTCAGGAAAGTACCAAATCAAACATAAGATTGATGCTGTCCATGTGGCAAGCTGAAGGAGGGTTGTTTTTTGGGAGGGGGAGGAGGTGGGGGGAATTTCTGAGCAATGAGAGATTGAGGAGGATGCTGTCTCAAAAAAAAAAACCCTTCATTATATCAGAGCAAAATACTAAATCTGGTCTTGGCTGGAGGCACTGGTTCGAATGGAAGAGACCTTTCAATAAGCAAAGGACAGGCGCAAGACACATGGGGATAAAACTACACACCTTATGGTTCAATTTGCCTTTAAACTTTCCTATGGGCCTTTCACCCGTGACCGTTTTTATGCAGAATTATGACATACAGGCACAATCCTCACAAACTACATTCTCCACACAGCACACATGCACTCGGCACTAGCTCGTCCGCCACATGCATAGCATGAGGGTGAGTGCTGACCAGCTGCACTTGGCATCTGCCTCACTTTAGGCAAACCTTGAATGCCAGGGGTTATACTCTCCTGGCTCTGGGGCTCGCACTCTTCACTCCTTCCTCTATAAGAGATGCAAACGCCTTCCCCCCCATCTGCTTTCTATCGTCTATTCTTTGTCTCTGCAGTCATAGAGTCACAGATTCCAAGACCAGAAGGAACTATTGTGATCTAGACTGACCTCCGGTATAATACAAGCCACAAACTTCCCCCAATAATTTCTAGAGCATACATTTTAGAAAAATAACCACTCTTGATTTAAAAATTGTTAGTGATGGAGAATATACCATGACCTTGGTAAATTGTTCCAATGGTTAATTACTCTCACTGTTAAAAATGTATGCCTTATTTCCTATTTCCAGTTTGAATTTGTCTACCTTCAACTTCTAGATATTTCATCATGTTCTACCTTTTCTGCTAGACTGAAGAGCCCATTATCAAATATCTGATCCCCACGCAGGTACTTAGAGACTGTGATCAAGTCACCCCTTAACCTTCTCTTTGTAGCTAACTAGATTGAGCTCCTTGAGTCTACCACTCTTAGGAATATTTTCTAATCCTTTAATCATTCTCATGGCTCTTCTCCGAACCCTTACCAACATCTTTCTAGTATGATGTGGTTTGACAGATATCTCCAGTGTTGGGCTGGGCCTTCATTAACACAGCAAAAATGTGCCCACAGGAAAAGTACCAGCTGTTTCTTCTCCATCATTGTTTCCCCAGCTGTTGCTGATCCAAATACTTCACTCAAATTCCAGGCTGCTAGCAAGATGCTCTGTTCTCATTCCACATGGAGATGTGGCTACTGATACTGTATTATTCAAGTGAAAATAAATCACAGTCAATATCTCAGTATTTCCAAGATAGTCTTTCATCACAAAGGATGGTACCATGTTTCACTAGTTGTTTGTATGCAAATTGCCACTGAAATGCATCCACCTCTAAGGTGTGACACTGTCTGCCAAAGTGGTGGAAAGCTGAAATACTGGCAAAAGGGACCTGAGACAAATTACCACTCTTACGAATGTACTCTGGTATCTTTAAAGTCAGTCCAGAAGAGACAGGGCTTTGATTTATTATCAATCCATGATATCGTCTCCCACCCTGGAGCCCTTCAGAAACCCTTTTGCTGAAGCCCTGTGGTGTATTTCTGGGGAACAGAAAGGGACAGAGCCAGGAAGCAGCTATTTTCCACCGCAGCAGCTGAACCCCAGAGGATTTCGAAGTGGGAGTCAGTGACGCTTCAGCTGTGGGAAAGGCAGCCAACGATAAGCCATTTGCCCAAAGCCATGGAGGGAGTCGGCAGCAGAGCAAGGACTAGAACTCAGGTGATCCTGGCTCCCAGTCCTGTGCTCGGACACTACCACACTCTAAAGGACGAAGTCAAACCTGCTGGGATTTGAAAGTGTGGTTCTAGGAAGGGTAGGTATGCCTAGCTGATGCCCACCCCACAAAGCCATCCTTTCTAACTTTCTACTGAAGTACTGTTTGCTATTACAATTCAGGTGAAGAAGATTAGTCACCAGGCACTACTACCGCCAAAAAGCTTGAGTCCCTGTTTCCCCAGTCAGAAGAAATATGAGCATATCTGTGTAAGCAAATCAAATCAGTCTTTACGAAGAAAGGCCTTCTGCAGCATCAACTAAGAGAGGCTATTGGAGGTTTCACTATGACATGTTTATTTGAAACCCTCTCGGAAAACTAAGCAACACTCATAACCCAACCTAAATGAACAGAGAAGGAAATGACTGCAAGATCCTATAAGCTGCTAAGTGAGAGGAAGGGGCACACTTACTTTACCTTACTTTATGGGGGATGGACAGCTTGTTGGGCAGGGCATACCTCCCCTCACCACAATCACCAATCTACTCCTAAAACCCTAATTCAAGTCCAGGTGGTCAAGAGCTGGATCTAATTGTCCCTATGCATTGCTGAGTGGGGAAAAAAATAGAACACTTCAAAGGATTTGACATCTCAAAAGAGATCAGACAAAGTTCTACGAAACTTCCAGCTTCAGTTTCTAGGGTTTTAGGATGCACACAGTCAGCTGACATAGAATCTCATTCCTGACTGGATATAGGGCCCTTAAATTCAAAACCAAGGATGGGGTGGGAACTCAATTCAACACAGGTAGAAGGGAAAATCGTTTAACCTTATTCTCCCAAGGACTCTGTTAGGGAGATCTTACCTCAGCCTGGGAGGGGAGATTTCTAAATAAGACCCTCAGAGTGGTGTTATGTGAACCCCCAGAGTGACAGAGCCAAAGCTGGTCTTCAGGTAATAAAGAGATGCCCTTCAAGCTTAGCAGGGGTGTCTAACACAAGAGGCTTGGACAAATGAGATGCCGCTGGCCCGCAGATAACATGAGAGGTTCCTGGCCAGGCACAGTTGGAAGGAACTCAAGTTACAACATCACACCTGGCTTCAAAACTCATCCTTAAGTACACTTATATTTGCAGCCCTTTCTCTCTCAAAATGGCTTCTGATGATCTGCTTCAGGCCCTTGTGCCATCAGGTCTCCAATGCTGGCAGTTTCCCAAAGCAGCAGATCTAGAGCTTTGTCTGTTACGCTCCCATTTTGGGTTGGGGTGGGGTGTTTTTTTGTGTTATTTACATGTTAGTGCCTACTTGCCAAGAGAAAAACCACTCAGAGGAAAAAGAAGCCAAAAGGAAAGATCAGGGTTTATTTTTTCCCCGTTAGCCGTCATGACACAATTTACACAAAAGGTCTAATGCCCCTGCCTTCAAAGGGTAAGGCTGTAGAATAACCGAGCCCCTTTCCCTGGAGCGCACCAAGGGACCATCTGGCCGACTGAAATCGGCGGAAGGTACAACGGTATACAGAATCCAGATGCGAAAATGTAAAACTATGGCTTCAGCAGACAGAACAACCACAAACGGCACGTGATTTACTACTGCCTGCACTGCATCATATGATAGGCCCTTAGTCGTTTCTAAATAGGATGTTTTTTTCAGTTTTTTTTCTATTGGGCATCAGCTGCTTTTTTTGAAGGAATACCCAGAAAACCAGTTTATTCTTATAAGAAGCTATTTGTCAGCTGAATGGCTTCCATGCAAGACCCCGCAGCAAGATGGGACTTTTCATGGAATCCAGTCCCATGTTCTCTAAACAAACACTCACATGAGAGACTGTGAATTGCAAATTGGGATGGCTTGAGATCTATCAGAAAGCCTGTAGAAACCCAATGGAACTACAAACTATTTAAATATGCAGGTCAAATGTTAACTGTAAATCTGTGCTTACTTTAATAAAACTTATTTCAAAAGAAAATAAGAAAATGACTTGTTATAACAAAAATCCTTAGCACGTCTCTCGCCACTTCCAGCCAAGGATCTCAGATATGTAGATGAATTAAGCCTCATGATGCTTCTGGCAGGTAGGTGAATTAATATTTCAGTTTTAGAGATTCTGGACAGTAAGCCACAGGCTGGTTAAGTGACTTACTCAAAGTCACACTGAGTCATGGCAGCGCTGGAACTGTGTATTAACCATCTGTCTCTTTAAATGGTATATTTAAATGCTATTTTATGCAACACTAAGTACAGAGCATGCAATACCAGGTTTATTAGATTCCAGTTACAGAAGTACAGTTCATCACAGCTTACTGGTCAAAAGGCTGCAAGAGTGGGATTTGCAAAAGCAGTTAGCACTGGGCTAATTCTATTCGCACTAAAGTCAATGGGAGCACATGGAGTGCGTTTGAAATTTCCACTCTCATATTTGCAAACGAGAAGCAGCTAAGAATGTAAAGACGTCTACTTATCAAGGGACAGCACCCAAGCATTGGAGTCACCGGCCTTCACAGCTTCTTTGATATCAAGGGCTCCCCATGGTGCAACAAGCATCCAGGCTGTCTCCTAGTTCACAAGAACATCAATATTCATCTTCATGCAAGGGTTTTTTCACAGTCATTTCTAATAAACGGGATCAAAGAGGGAACAGGTGTCACACTGGGTGGTGCGCCCAGGCATCTGCTTAGCAAAACAGGGCCGTGTCCTCTTGTGGCACAATTAATAGCATCACTGCAACTCTTTACCTCCGTGGCATCTTCCATCAGCGGCTCAGGAAAGCTGAAAACTTGCCTGTTCCTCATGGAATTGACTTGATAAGAGCCTAAGTGGTCTGCTTACGGCCACGCTGACAAGAGCTCTCTCCAGATCAGAGTTAAAATTCTGCCGTATTGTTGCAAGCGGGCTTCCGGCACTGATTCCACGGCCAACAAGGCCAGTGTTATTTTTCAGAGAAAAAAGCTAACCCGGAACAGTGCACAAACCTGTTTGAACACTTCAAGCTGGATAGCTAGTAGCAGGATATTTTCAGGAGGAGGTCCTGGCCTGTAGAATTCTTTCCTCATTTGGTCCGTCAGAACCTGGATCTACCGACTGTGGGGGAAAACTGCAAGGCCTATCTATATCCAGGTTTCCACAAAGGGTGGCTTGAATGGGGTAGCAATCCGTTGACAAAAGATGATTTTAGTTGTGTAGTGATGGGAGAGACTTCTGAACCTTGAGCCATATGAATGCTCACAGGTGTATTTAAAGACTATAGAGGCTACCTAGAGTTCCAGAGAGGCATTTCTAACAAACTAGATGGATAGCTGGATGAAAGAATGAACTAAGGGGTAAAACCTAGATATCCTGTAATGGATGATAAACTCAAATGGGCCCTTTTGGACAACACTTTCCAACCCTATTTGAACGGTGCTGGGAGTGGTAGAGGGGATGTGGGTTTCATACCCACGAAACCACACAGTTTCCTAGTGCAGACAAAGCTCAATAAATTGCCTCCTCTAGTTAGTCAATAACATGGGTCTAACGGGACTCTCAGACATGCACAAAACTTCTTCCCCATACAGTCCAGGGAAACCAAGAATCACATTAGCAGCTTTAAACACAGCTGCTACTAGCATGATTTAGTCTGTGCCATGCAGAGCACCTCACAACTACGCTAACACATGGCACATCCATCCATCACCTTCCAAGGGGTTACTGCCACTTTGTAGGCTTTCACCGGGTGCCCTCAGATAAATATTTTGCTTTTTTAAAATCAGATTCTGCTAGTTTTACGAGGAAGATTCAGAAAGCAGAAAGGGGGGAGGGGTAGCAAGCCAAGAGATTCTAGTATTGTGCTCGGATTAATGCAAACACTGAAACACATCGAGGTTATTCCTGGTTTTGTAGGGACCTGTATGTTGTATTAGGGAAAAATAAAAATAGAGCATCAGAAGAATTATAGCAGCTTTCCTAACAAGCAGAGGAGTATGGTCAATGCAAGAGAGTGTGGACTCAGAAGCCAAACTCAGATGATCTCTCTCTGGATAGGTAAGAACTAGAAGAGACAGCTGCCCCACTTTGACTGGGACTGTCACAGATTTTTCCATTATATGACCCCCTGACACCTCTGTCCTTGAATGCTCTGTTCAACCCTGCTCCTTCCCCTTAACCCCAAGAGGAGAGAGTAGAAATAGAGGCGGTTCAGAAATGGGTGATGATTATGAGAGCAATGGAAAGGCTTCTGTACAAAGAGAGAGTGGGCTTGTTTCTTTTAGACAGAGAAATCACAGGGGATGTGTCAAAGGTACATAAACTAACAAATGGACCAGAGACAGTAAACTGGGAACGCCTATTCACTCTGTTTTATAATACAAAAACAAGGGGACACTCGACAGAACTGAAAAGCAACAAGTTGAAAACTTATCAAAGGAAAGCCTTTTGCTCTTTAAATGGGCATTGTCCAGGAGTCCCTCATAATTTGCATACACACACACTTAACCTGTGCAATTCACTGAAACGATATCACTGAGGCCAAGAGATTAAAAATAATATAGATTAGACATTATATGGATGAAAACACCTTAAAAAACAAAAGAACTCTAAACCTTTATCCCTCAGGGCATAAACGAACCATCTTCTGCCAAAGGTTAAGAATTACCTCCTCTATGGACAGGTGGTTCCTAATTGTCCACCACAAGATTTCTTACACCTTCTTCTGAAGTTGCTAGTACAGACTACTGTTAATACGGGATATTGGGCTAGGTGGACTCCTTGTCTGATCTGGTAAGATAATTCCTATGTTCCTGATGGAATTATGCAGGCACTTACTCGCAATTCATTCTGGGGAATCCCAAAATCCTGAACAGCAAGATTCAGTCTATGCAGAATGGTAAGTTTGAAGCATTTATAGAGCCCCATGCACAAAGTGTTATGAAAAAGCTATAAACGTGTGGGGGAGGGTTGGAGGCAGATGGTATCCTTCCTTTCCTGAGTTTTTCATAGCAGCCCAGCATATGCATCCATCAAACACTCATGTATAAAATACTAAGGCTCAGATCTGCTGACTTCAACAAAGCTACGCCGATTCATACCAGTGGAAAGTCTGGCCCCAGGTACATATGTAACTTTTCATGTACTTCAGGGGCCATCCAAAATGTAGGATATTTATCAGCACAGTATCCTGTGAGGTAGATAAATACTATTACCCCCATTTAACAGATAGGGAAACAAACATGCTGGGTGAAAAGCTGGCACCATTGAAGTCAAATGGGAGTTATGGCATTTGCTTCCACGGGGTCAGGATATCACCCGTGGAATTTAAATGACTTTCCCCAAGGCCACACAAGGAGACAGCAGCAGAGCTAGGAGAAGAAGCCAGGTTCTGGTTTCTTTTCTGCTCAGCCCATTAACCAACCGTATCTCCTTAGACAATGATCCAAAATACTTTCTTTTTAGTGTGTCAAACACAAACAAATTGTGAAGACAGCACCAGCTTGAGAGAAGGTTTAAATTCCAGCTACGCAGAGATACTCTTTTGCTCATCAGATCACCTGTCCTGATTAGCTGTACACGTTAACATGCTGTACTAGGTTTGCATTCATCATAAAGTTTAAAAAAAGAAAAAGGGTGAACACAACAGCTATTTAATCAAACGGTAAAGTAACAAGATAGGTCAGGGATATGAGAGGCAATTATTTTCTTGAAACCAGCCCGCTGTCAATTTATTCTGTGGTTTCAGCAGGCCTGTGCAGACTCATACAAGTCAAGCTAGTGTTTATATCAACAGAACTATGTCCACCTGCCATGCACCCGTTATGGCACATACCTCCTCCCTGACCACAGTGGAGCTCCAATGCAATTGAACTGGGAGCCTTTGAGGGAAGAAAAAAATAAAATCCCCACCATCTTCTTTGGGGAAGCACAGAGTCTAACCTCTGGAAAGAATCAAGCTGCTGCATGCAGCATGACTAATGACAAAGAAGGTGGCAAGGCTAGTGGTTAGAGTGGGAGACCGTGAAATCAAGATGCCTGGGTTCTGTGCTTAGTGTGCCAGCAACTTACAGTGTGCTCTTGGGCGTGTCACTTACAGGCTGATTTTCAGGGGGTGCCTGCAACTGGGAACAGGGGAGCTCAGCACTTCTAAAATTAGGCCATTCACCTCTTTGTGTTTCAACTTCCCCATCAGCAAACGAGGCATGCGGCAATCTTGAGCAACCCTACAATAACAATCCAGTGCATGCAACTGGCAATTAAGAGCAACACTACAACAACAAAGATCAAGACAAAAATAAATGCTAGTAAAGAAGCAGATATTTTTATTTTATGAAGCGTGTGTGTGTGTATGCAACTCATGGAGGGCTGCTGGACAATGTCCATTTAAAGAGAAAATACATGCACAGTTCCCACCTCTAAAACACAATCCCTTAATTATATTCTGATGTGTTACAGAGTCTGTGCTCCAACCTGAATGGAGATGGCAGTTTCCCACTTGTGCCATCTTTTGCAGACCCTGGCGCATCTTTTAGCAAAGAAACTTGGCACCTGTTTTAATCATGGTACAACTTTTAGATCCCGTATGCACTGGCGTTCACTCCAGAGGTCCCTACCTCATCTACACCGTGCTGTCGTATACCACTTAACAACATATTTAGGTCCTGTTTAAGCTGCTATTTGAAACCATGTTAGCATGTATCTGAGGCATACTAAAATATCATAGCACCCAAGCACTTTTCTAGTAAGAACCATTTTTAAACACAGTTTGATCAACAGACAAGGCATTACAGCCCACGTATAGAAAAATATTTACCATTTTGGGGCACTGGGTAACAACAAGGTAGTTTCCCAACTGGATTAGAAACTGTTTGGTTTTGCTGAGGAATGTTAACGTGGCTAATGGCATGGTTTTATCTCATCCCCGAAGGCAAGACCAAACTGTGTTATAAACACAATTCCCCAACACAGTAAATGTCCTAGTTTACCTGGGTCGTTAGAGAACTGAAGGAGTCGAACACCCAGGTTACCAGTTACGGTAAACAATCCCCTACCTGGTTTAGTTTTTTCTTCACATCTGAAAGGATGGAAGAGCAACAAAAAGCCACGTATGTCTGATAGAAAATGCAGAACAGCCAAGAGCGAAGGCATCAGTGTAACTTCTGCGGATACGAAATATTCTGGAAATACTTGAGCCAGCTTTACAAAACATTTGGAAGCCACATGTGTGATCAGGGGAAACCAGCTTTCTGAGATACACAATTAAACCAAAGAGACATGATGCTAAGGAGCTAGTACTGTTTCTGCTGTGAAACTGACAATGTTTTATGCACAAGATTTGACAGTGGCATGACAGTCCTACAAACACAGGATTTGCCATCTCAACTCAGACCACATAGTTCATTCCATCAAGCCTGGTATCCTACTGGCCTTTTCTTGATGCTTCAGAGGTCTCCTAAGCAACTGTTCAATGCAATATATGGGGTAGAGATCTCCTTCACACTTCTGCAGAGATCAGCTGACTCCCTTAAGAATGTGATTTCATGACTATTTAGCAAATGAAGCCTTCCCAGTCGTTCTTCCTTGCTGTAATCCCCAAAGTTTGAGAACACTCAAGCTGCAATCCACTAAGAGGGTCAATCTGGAGAGAAAAAAAATTACACACCAGCTGGTGATAGAAGCTGCTAGCCTGATCTCCCAGCAAGTCGAACAACAGAAGAACCATTGATCTCTTCACTGGATCTTACAGCTTCCTCTGTTTTCAAGCAGATCTTTTCCTCCTCAACCGTGACTCACTGCCAAGACCAGTCCGACCATCATGCCTGCCCAGATGGGTGAAGGTCACTGAGCCTCTGCAGGTGGGTGCACTGCCCTAGATAGAATTCAAACTGGCCACGCTACCTCCTTGGAATATTCTTCCACTTCCTGCTATAAAGAACTCGAGTGTTCAGCCAATCTGGATTTCTGGACTGGCTGAATGCATCGGCACCCTGTGCTTGAACCAAAGGCCTCGCCCAGTAGGCTGTCCATTGGCCTCTTCCATTCTCACTACCAGGGGTGAGAGTGGCGCCTTTGTAATTTTGTGTCAAAGAGAAAGCTACATGCTTTACACTGTATTAATATTTGTCCCCCTTGGTATCTCTGGTCCCAAGTTTGTGTTACGTATTTGGGTCAAAGAAGGATCAAGTGCTTTAATACTACTTCGTAATTCTCTGCCCTTTAGCACCCTCGGCCCAGGGACCTCAAAGCAGTTGACAGACACTAGTGAATTACGCTTCACAACACCCTTGGGAGGCATATCAGCACTGATAGCCCCATTTCACACATGAAGCACAGAGAAGTAAAGTCATTTGCCCAAACTCATACTGCACAAGTCACAGAGCCAGGTGCAGAACTCAGGTCTCCTGTTTGAACTGTAGATTTCCTGAGACAGCATATACTGTACCCTAGCCACCGTCTTCTCGCCAGCGAATCAACGTGCTGCTTTGCTCTTACATTGCACAAGGCTTGTATTGAACGGGGGAAGCAAAGAGATGTACCCCGTGCAGTAGGTAGTCACAGACAGTATGGAACCCTGGGTAACAAATACTGAAGTGAAAAGTACGACTGCCACACTTACCACGTACGGGGATCTCCAAAACCAGGACCAGCCTTACTTTAATCTTCCCCTCCCCCAAAATAATTCCTTCCCCCTTTACATTTAACATTTATATTGTGGAAGAGCCTGGAGGCCAACAGGTCGCTTGCCCATTGGGCCGAGTGCTGTACAAATACACAGAAAATGACAGTCCACGCTCTAAAGCATTAACTGGTGTCTGGATCTTTCCCCAGAGCAGCACAGCAAATGACACCCTGATCTTTACCCTGCTAGCTCTGTCAAATGAACAGTTCCATGTTAGAAACATGATAGTCTCGCCAAAAAAAAAAAAAAAAAAAAAGAAACTCTAGCAGGGGGGACTCTGAGAGCAGTGATTTCTTCCCATCCAGTTCCATGGCTGGGTGGATGCATAAGGAGCCGTGGCAGAAAGTTTTCTCCCTCTCCGGCAATGGAATGAGAGGGAGAGCAACATGGTCTATGAATTTGGAGTTTGCCCTGGACAGCTGGGGCTCCCGAGCAGCTTCCTGCTTCGCTTTCCCACAAGGCCAGTACATTCCAGTCTGTCCCTGCTAGAGCAATATCAAACCCCAACAGCACTGGCAGACACTCTTCCGGGGTCTTCCTGATTCCAGTGTCAGCCCCACACGTTTGCAGTTGCCCCAAATATTTTTTCTTGCCCATCGCTTCACCTATGTCACTCCCTCACCTTTGAGTTGCTCAACTGTTTCCTCTTGCCCCATATATCAAGTCCATACAACTTGCTGTCTCCTTTGAGGCTGTACACCAGACAGTTACTACCCATTTCTCTGACCTGGTCTCCTTTCACATCGACTCTCCCCTGCCACACGCCCTCCCTACTTTGCCAGCATTGAGACCTCCTCTCAGAGCACTAGTAGTAAATATTTCTAGTATGGTAGCATCCAAAGAGCCCACTCAGAATCGGGGCCATTGTGCTGAGTGCTGTACAAGCAGGGGGAAAAAAGAGACAATCCTTGCACGGAAGGGTCTACAAACTCAAGAAAACACCCTGGCGCCTTTTTCCTTTGTGCTTGGTTTGCCACCTCACCCTGCTCTAGCCCCTCCTCAAACTCAGTTCTGCCAGGAAGCCTATTTTTAACAAAAGTCCCCTGCAGCTAGCAAGCTGTGCACAAGCCTGGCTGACCCGAGCCATCCTTGTGCCTTCTCTCTCATGCCGCTGCCACCTGCTTGTGGGTGTTCGTGACCCTCACTTGTTGCGTCATGCTGAACTCACTTTGCCAGCCACAGCTGAGGCCATTCCTCTACTTGTTCTGAGACTGGCCTCCCACATTTCTGGGTGCCTGAAAAATAACCATCTTCTCGAGAGGTGGTTTGCGCAATGAACGGCACAGCCTGACACCACGTCTCACATATTTAATCTCCTCTATTTCTAGAGTGCATTTGGCGTGCAGCTAAGAATATTAACACTAACTAACCAGTGAGGAAGTCTGAATATGGAGACTGTAAACCATCACTGACTTAAATGTACACACGGATTTTTTAATTCACCCTAAAACTGTACTGCTCCAGGATGCAGGTACAACTCCCGGCCTCAGCAATGACGTTAGCACTTGCTCAGGGAGGAGAAGATATGTTAGCTCACAAGCCCACAGTGACTATTTTCCCTTCTTAGTTAACCAGAAAGCTGTCTGCCCTTTCATGTCTCCAAGCTGCCTTTCTTCACAACATCCACTATGTCCTGCATGACTCATCAGTGAAACAATAGATTTTCAGCTCCATCCCACAGCAATGACACACAAAGAGAACTGTTCCTTCTTGCTTTTGCAGCAGGTACAGTAGTGTCACTGAGCTAATGCTGCATTAGAGCTCCAGCAGCCTAGAGAACATGCACATAAAATGAATAAATAAAAAGGGGAATCCCAAAATTCTACTGCAATATGTTCAAGAACCTTGGCTTGAGAATAATTAACTGAAAGCCACTAATTGAATTAATACATTGCTAATCTAACAACACACACACACTTGATCTTCTCCTTTTGAAAAGGTTACACACATTGTTATACAGGAAGTGAATTATATCTGGGTTAAGGTCAATGACGAATACAGAGGTCCATCAGGAAAGGTGGCATTCTTGCCAAGCATCAAGTACCATCTGCATCTACAACTATTCTACCATGTGATTAAAAATGACAGGTCGGAAGTGGAGCTGCCCTATACTACCTCATACAGGAGGTCTCACCCTGCCCATACCCTCCTGCATCCACTATCATGAATGCCAGTAAAGGCCCTGAGTTCAGTTTTGACTATGCTCATCATGATGTAGGCCCAGGTCTGAAGTTCAATTAGAATGAGATTTCCACACCCATTCAGCCAAAAATATCCCCACAAAGGAAGAGTTGTACATGTACACACACAAAATCGTCATCAGCCACAGGAAGACGATTTTAAAACTATCATTAAAATTGATCAAAAACACTGAAGGAGCCTCCCTGCAAGCAAGTGGGAATTGCTAGATCAGATTGATGCACTTAGGGACGGGGTCTGCCTTTGTGTGCGTTCGGCATGCCTAGCACAATGGATGCCACCACAATATAAGAAATTAAATAATCAAAACATATACACACGTTGTTATCTGCAGGATGAAGATCACATGGTGGGGGGGGGGGGAGTGTGAGAGAGATGAGCTGGAGGGAAAATACCGAAGTATAGTCCTTGCTGCCCTATTTTTATCCAGTTTAGACTATAAACCCCTTGGGGTGAGGACTGGTTCTTCCTGCATCAGAAGATGCACTGACAGACATATTTTGCACTTTACATTTTCAAAGCCCTGCACCAACATTAATTAGCAGATGATCAGTGGGGGGGGAAGGCAGGGGGGAAATATTCTTTAACCCCCTGCACTTCTGATCTCCCCAGCTCCGACTGGTAGAAGCCCTTCCCCCACCCAACCACACGCTCTGTTGTAAGAATGAAAGTGCAGCTGTGAAGCAACCCAGCAGAAGCCCCAGAGGGAGTGTCCCCGGCGCACGTGGTAGAGGGCGGGGCTTGACACGTCATCCTCCCCAATGGAACTAACTAGTTTGGAACGCAGCAACACGCTACATTCCAAATGGGAGAGGAAAGCTACAGCCCTGCCTTTGCCTTGGCCCAGATCCTTCCCCACAGATGGAATCAAGGTCGCACGAGAGCACGGATCTCCCCACCCACCCCCATCACACCACTGGCTTGGGGAGGGGGGGAACCAACCCAAGGTTCCCCTCTGCACATTTCCAGGAAGGCAGAACACACAAAAAAGGAGGGAGGCGGAACAGTGGAGTGTATCATATGACACTCTATGTCATTTCATTATGCAAAAGCAGCCTCCCCTCACTCAGCTCTGCTGGAGTACTGCCACCGCCCTAAGATCTGAAATACAGGAGGAGATTTTCCCCACAAGGAAAAAAAAAACTGTACACGTTACATACATTAATGACCACTGTAAGAATTCAACCGCAAAGCAAATCGCAGGCAGGTTCTGTGAAGACAGCCGGGGAGGGGTGGGGGTCATCTTGGCGCATAACTACCCCCTCCCAACCCACCAGCCCAGACACACTATAATAATGATTAAAACGCTTTAGGTTTTGAACCAAAAAAAAAAAAAAAACAGGCTTCGACTGCTTTGACTTTTTGAACATGATCGTTTTCACCCTTTCAGCAAAGAAAAAAAAAGTGCATTTTGCAGACTCCCATCCAAAGAATAAGAGTCTCTACATTGCACACACATATGGATGAATGAGAGAGAAAAAGGGAGACAGCGTTAATCTCCCGAAAAAGAGGGCTTTCCGATCGCCTACAGGCATGTGTCAGCACATCGCTACTAAACGCTCAACTCCAACAAAAATTAAGACTGCCTGCTTCAGAGGCGACGGGAAAGGCTAAAGGGAGACCGATTTAACTCCAAGCCCCTTTGCAAACATTTATTTTAATTCAGAACATCATGTACTGGAAACCATGCTTTTTTCTTACAAAATCAGCTTTGAAAGCGGTGTACCCTCCTCCACCCGCCTAAGACACAGTCAGTAACACACAGTGCAGCGACGGGTGACTGGAAATCAGGCTGCTTTCTTGTAAAAATAAAGACTATATTTTTTTCCAGCTTTTGGAAAATGGTGTCCTGTGTCTTTAAACAGCTCTAATTCCGATTTTACATGCTGTCCCCCCCCTTACCACGTGTTTTCTGTTGTTGCTGGGCTTGCCATTCCAGAAATCTGGCCGCTTCCAAAAGCGTCTCAATGCTCATCTCTTGGGTTGCCTTTCAGTGGAGGATCCAAAATCCTGGAGACTTTAAAAAAAACAAACAAACCGGGGGTTCCTTCTCCTTTTCTTCTCCCAAGTAAAAATGCCTAATCAAACCACCCCCCGCCCCGATCCCCTGCGAATCTTCCAGACAAGAAAAGGGTTTGCAACAAGATGGCGATGAGTATGTAACAGAAACACAACAAGAAAAAAGGACTAACACTGCCCTCAGCTACTATACAGACAGCTGCAGACAAAACCCAGCCTGGATCTTTGTAGGTCACTGGACTGGAACTCGTCAATGCCATTTTGCAGGGGTGGAGTTTAACCATTGCTGTTTTGAGTGAATCCTCTTTACACAGAGGGAGCAGATCTGCCAGAGCTCTTATTTGGGATCAGTTTTAACCATGTTGGGGTTTTTTTTAATGTCTCCTTTTCTCGACAGATTTATTTTTGCTAGTGTGTATTTTAGTGAGACATTTAAAATGTCATCTGCCATTCAGACTGGCATAGATAGACAATATCTTCATGGAACTTTATTGTAACTTGGACTTGTTTGAGATAGTTTAAAAACTATCTACAGCTTAATCCAAAAAGACTCTGTCCCATAAATTAGACGGGTTTGGTCTGATTTTGAAGGGTCATTCAGGGAATTATAATAATTATAGATGGAAAAAATTAGGTCATTTTGCTTTCTGTTCTCTTTCCCAACCCACTGCTACTGCAGTGTTGTTGCTCACACATCATTTCCAGTCGAATTAGCCTGTCATTATTATTATTTATTGGGACCTGATTTTTCAGAGGTGTTGAGTACCTCCAGCTTGCGTGGACTTCATCTGGACTTTCGGGTGCTCAGCGCTACTGAAAACCAGGCCCTAAATAGCTTACGCAAATTAAACAGTCACCTGGTATTTTATTAACACAAACCGATCTTGGAACTCTGATTTTTGTGCAGATGTCATGAATTATTTGGAAATACCTCTATTAACTCTCCAGACAACTCAATATAAATGACAGATCTTTAATAAAAACAGATAAACATGACAACGTTGCAGTTACTGATTCTGCAAGATGGCCTATGCCAGGACAGGGACCCACCTATCAGTTTGCAGAACCAGGTCCCTAGAAAGGGAAAGGGTACTGTATCATCGTATCAGTATGTACTTTTCAAATATTTAACTTATTATGGGATTTTACAAGGAAATGGAAACAAGACAAAATGTTATCACAAATATTGATATAGGCCTGTATATATTACTGAATACAAATGAGGTTCCATGCATAATACAGGACAAGCTAAATAAACTATGTATACAAATAGCGATGGAAAAGGCCTCTTCCATCATTTAGTTGACCCCTTGTTGCCACCACAGGATTGCTCCTTGCAGCACAGGCTGGTAAGTGTCATTTGTACACAACTGTGCACAAATGCAGATTAAGGCTACTTCAGGTGTTTCTGCTGAGGAAAAAACAAACTCTGCAGCATTTATTTTTTACAAAGACATCAGCCTTGTTTTCAGTTGCACTGTGTCAGTTCCTTTTACTTTGTTCATTCCTGGGGAGCAAGGACGCCTCTTGCTTTCAGATAAGCTTTGCCCAGAGTGAGAGAGAGGAAGAGACAGCCCTGTGATCCCAGTGTATTATTATTTTGAATTAAATGATGTCTAATAAGGTCTAATTGCAAGGGAATGAGGGAGGGAAGTTAGTTTTCTGTGGGATGCAGGAGGAGGGATAATCCTGTAGCCGGGTTTTCCACCTGGTCCTCCCCCCGCAGTGCGTTTGCATCCTATTAAAATATGTCATCCTGTCCTGAGCCAATCCGCTTGGAAAACAACAAGGCATGGAGCAACTCCACATGGGCACCCTGCTCCGTCTGCCTCCGACGGCGTCTTCTTTAAAGGGCCAGCCACCCTTGGAGTTTCCCCAGCAGCCATGAACAGTGCACTGGAGAAGGAGGAGGGCACATTACCCCCGGTGAACCCTGATGGCTGCTCCTCCGTCAGTGTGCCACTGGGAGAGGGTTTTTCCTTCCCACGCTCCCGGTACAGAGATGCGCAAAATCATGGAGTATAACGGGGGGAGGAAGAGGGATGGACGAATAAAACCACCTGCACTGGGGTCAGGAAACAAAAATCCTAAAATGAACACAATGAACCAGTGAAACGTTTTATCAAGGGTCAGAAAACTGCAGGCTACAGAAAACCCTGCATATTTCCAGGAGGGGAGGTCTCTGCGTCCAATTGGCGCATTGCATTCATTCGTGAGCAAAATGAATTGCCTCCAATCAAGGGCATCCGGCAGACAAAGTACAGGGCAGACTCCTGCCACGGTCTCCTGGCCGCACCTGATACCAGGTGCTCAGAAGCTGATGCAATCCTGAGCCCCTAAAAATTCGGGGCTTTACAAGAGCCTGCCTAGTACAGGACACCGTAGTCTGGGGGGATGTGCTTAGTACGCTTGATTTTGGCTGATACCGGAAGCATTATCGCGGGGGAGTCCTTTCGATCTTAGGTGATAAGACATTGGTGCATTTTCCGGTACACCGCAGGGCGTCTTATTTTGGGGGAAGGAAGGGGTTCAGCTCAGCTGGGTGGATTCAATTTGGTTATAAATGGATCCAGGGAAAGGTACGGTGCAAGGTGTATTAAACTTGGGGCCGGGTCCCTTTTATTGTGGGGGATCGGAAAACCAAGTAAAGAGGCAGGCACCTCACACTACAGGGCAGGGTTTATGATCCTTGGGCGGGAGGATGCATTTGATCGGAGGTGATCAAACATCGATGCACGCCGCAGCGCCGGCGTCAATGTGATGCCTTTGGTTTGAGGGGCGCCCAGATATTGAAATCCTTCCCCCCTACACACGGTGCTGGGCATGATTCCCGACCCCTGAGACGGTAAGGTGCACAGAAACCGATGCAGTCTCCCACGCTCCTTATTCATTTTGCGCGTGGATCTCTCTCCTCTGCATTTGGATGATTAAGAAACGAGAAGACAGATCTTGCTGGTGGGGGGGGGGACTGAAGGAGGAGGGTGTGGTGAGCAAAGAAGAGGCCCGGCAACATCTTCTGCGGCGTTTAATCTTGCACACTAAATCAAGAAAAGCAACGTGGAGGGAGGCGGAGCTCCAGGGATTACACAAACCGCCTGATCTTGCAGGGGGTGGGAGCGGGAGGCGGAGCTCAGTCACCCCGGACAGGATAATCTGTCTAGTCATGGCTTGCTCTGGGCAAGCCTGCTCCTTAAAGGGACTTCGCACCATTTCTGCAAGGGCCCCCGCCGGGGAAACACGTGAGCCAGGAGTCCACTACGTGACAGACAAGGCAGGGAGGTTTGAGCAGCACACAGGAAAATGGAGCTGGCCCTGCCCATGATCTGAACACAGGGAGTTCCCTGCTGTTATTCATCACTTCAGGGGAAAAAAAAAAAGAAAAAAAGCTAGGAAAGCAGCATCTAAGCGCCACACGTGTAAAAAAATCTTTCAGCACCAAAGGGGAAGGCTTAAAAATAAGGGCCTGATCCTGCAAAGCACCGGTCACTCAGCTCCGTTTGTCTTCAGTGAGAGCTGCAGGATGCTCAGCGCCTCTGAAAATCAGGCCCTAAGAGCCAGATCCTGCAAAACTGAGCGCCTCCTGAGCACCTGACCTGAAGAAGAGCCCTGTGTACGCTCCAGCGCTTGTCACTCTCACCAGCAGAAGTTGGTCCAATAAAAGATATACCTCACCCACTTCTCTCTCATATATCCTGGGACCGACACGGCTACACCACCACTGGACCCAACTCCCATGGCAGGCTCGTATCGTAAGTCTCTCTCATGGCAGCTGAGGGGCTCAGCACCTCTCAGAAGCTGCTCAGCACTTTGCAAGACCAGCCCCGAAAGGAACGCTGGCTCCAGCTGCCCCTTCGCAAAGCAACTCAAACAGTCCCTAGTGGATAGGATCTAATGCTCAAATAGATTAATATTTAAATTGAATTACAACTATACTCAAAACTGTGCAATTACAGTAACAAAGGGGAAGGGACGAGAAATGGGGAAAGAACAAAAGGAGAGAAAAATGGGGATAGGATCAATAAAGCTACTCCCTGCTGAATGAATGGAACTGGCTCTGTGATATGGGGAAAGTGGTGGACAGGATATACCTTGACCGTATATTCTTGCCAGCAAGTTAAAGTAGTATGGATTGGATGAAGGGACTATAAGGTGGATAGAAAGCTGGCTAGATTGTCGGGCTCAACAGGTAGTGATCAACGGCTCGATGTCTAGTTGGCAGCTGGTATCAAGTGGAGTGCCCCAGGGGTCGGTCCTGGGGCCAGTTTTGTTCAACATCTTCATTAATGATCGGGATGATGGGATGGATTGCACCCTCAGCAAGTTCGCAGATGATACTAAGCTGGGGGGAGAGGTAGATATGCTGGAGGGTAGGGGTAGGGATAGGGTCCAGAGTGACTGAGACAAATTGGAGGATTCGGCCAAAAGAAATCTGATGAGGTTCAACAAGGACAAGTGCAGAGTCCTGCTACAGGCTGGGGACCAACTGGCTAAGCAGCAGCGCTGCATAAAAGGACCTGAGGATTACAGTGGAGGAGAAGCTGGATATGAGTCAACAGTGTGCCGCAGTTGCCAAGAAGGCTAACAGCATATTGGGCTGCATTAGTAGGGGCACTGCCAACAGATCGAGGGAAGTGATTATTCCCCTTTATTCAGCACTGGTGAGGCCACATCTGGAGTACTGTGTCCAGTTTTGGGCCCCCCACTACAGAAAGGATGTGGACAAATTGGAGAGAGTCCAGCGGAGGGCAATGAAAATGATCAGGGGGCTGGGGCAAATGACTTATGAGGCGAGGCTGAGGGAACTGGTCTTATTTAGTCTGCAAAAGAGAAGAGTATAGGGGGGATTTGATAGCAGTCTTCAACTACCTGAAGGGGGGTTCCAAAGAGGATGGAGCTCGGCTGTTCTTAGTGGTGCAGATGACAGAACAAGGAGCAATGGTCTCAAGTTGCAGTGGGGGCGGTCTAGGTTGGATATTAGGAAAAACTATTTCACTAGGAGGGTGGTGAAGCACTAGAATGGGTTACCTAGGGAGGTGGTGGAATCTCCATCCTTAGAGATTTTTAAGGCCCGGCTTGACAAAACCCTGGCTGGGATGATTTAGTTGGGATTGGTCCTGCTTTGAGCAGGGGGTTGAACTAGATGATCTCCTGAGGTCTCTTCCAACCCTGATATTCTATGATTCTAATGATGTCTTTCCCGTGATTGGTGTGAATGTCGTGTCAGTGAAAGGTATTGGGGCTTGGCAACCCTGGAGAATAAAGTCCTTTGTCTACAGTACAGGTGCAGCACGTGCAGTGCGAGCTCACTGCATTCTGTCCTGCCTTTGTGGCTCAACTCTGACCTGGTGAGACCAGCTCTAGCTGGTGAGAAGGCAGCTGAGTCCTCAAGGCCTATTCAGTCCTTGGCCTCTTCCATAAGAATGCCAGATACTGCGAGCTGTGGTTATAGATTTATGAGACTGGTTAAAATCAGATCTATATCTTTCCAATCAATCTGTAAAGAAATATATCTGGGTTTCTGGTTGTGTTGCGTTGCTGTGCTCCCTCTACCCACCCTGAAATTTTACGTGGGGCTGCTGAGTCCAATAGTGTGTATATTGGTCCAGCTTTTTAGGCACTGGGTCCCGGATGTGGGCATGTGATCAGTATCATTACGAAAAAGAGTGTGCTGCACTGCCTTGCATATTTGGTGTCCCAGGTGACTGCTTGAACCGTATAATAGAAGGCCCAGTTCTCAGGGAAGGAAGGGTAACAGACACAAAGGCTTCCACTGAATAGGAGTTAGGTGCCTAAAAACCTTTGAGGATCTGGTCCAAAGACCTGAAATCCATTGCCCTTGTAAGAGAAATGTCTGATCTCTAAACAAAGGGTTGTTTGAACTATTAGCTTCTTTGCAATAAATAAAATTTGGATAATCACAGAGGTGCCCACAGATCCACGCCTACAGCCTGAGGCCATGATTGCAAAGAGAAAAGCAGTTTAGGAATCAGTGTTGGTAACAATAAGAACATTATATTTATATGAAAAGTCCAACAAATCCTTGTCTATGGCATATTGGAGGTCTCCCCTCTCCTGTGCTGAACACTTCTCAATGATCAAAATAGAGTCTGGGCAAATATTAGAGCCAAATAATAATACCTAATTTGTATTTCTCTAGCACCTTCCAGCTAAAGGTTTGAAAGCACTTTACAAATGTTAACATTATAAGTCTCACAGCACCCCCTTGAGGTAGGTCTGTTAAATATTATCCTTATTTTATAGCTAGGTGATCTGAGACAGAGAGATTAAGTGATTTGGCCAAGGTCATGCAGAGAACCTATGGTTGATCAAGGAACCGAACCTACATCTGCTGACTCCCAGTGCTGTCCTTTAACCGTCCTGTTATTTTTATGAAGCGTTTGGGGCAGAACCATTGAAGACTAACGGTCAGGTCCAAAGCCCACGGAAGACAATGGGTTGACTTCCCCTGAGTTCACAGGGCTTCAGATTAGATTTCAAAAAGAATAGAAAGGGGAAAGTTTAGCAAGGGCAACATTATAGCGTGCAACACTATACAATTTCAACCCAGTCAAAATCATGATTTTCCAAAAGTAAAGCTTGATGGGAAAGTTGGGATTTGATTCAGTGGCCCAGAGGCGAGATTTGCAGCTCTCTCTTTCCTTGTTGCCCCAAGCCCACGGCAAAAAAGTAAAATAACAAGACATGAATTCATATTTAAGAGAGAGACAAAGACTAATACGTACAGTGGTAATGTGGCAACTAGAGAAACCTTGGGCAATTATCAAGCCTTCTGAAATTCTGCTGACCTCAATGGAGCAGTGTTGATCTCACATACCTTTAGAGGAAGTGCAAGATTTCTTTCGAAACAGAAGACAGTTTCTCCAGTCTATTGTCTCTTCCTCTGGCCTGTTCTCTCCGCCAGCACTCCCTGCTACTCCTAATCCGAACCCCGTCCAGGACATTGATGAACAAATGGGTGCCATGGGGATGCAGGGATGCTGAATGTGTGACTTTAGGCCCAGCTCTGTAT
Organism: Chelonia mydas; assembly: GCF_015237465.2. Taxonomy (NCBI): domain Eukaryota; kingdom Metazoa; phylum Chordata; order Testudines; family Cheloniidae; genus Chelonia; species Chelonia mydas. Next base: position 10,113,679 of record NC_051257.2, read on the forward strand.
TGAAAGTGCATCTTTTTACAGCCGGGCTGGAGCTGGTTCCTTGAGTCTGTAACAAACAATGGCCATATGGCATACGGACACCATGGCCATCAGTAGGAACTGAACCGAGAACCTTCAGCACCACAAGCCTCTAGTTTAACAGCAGCTGGTTGAGTCAATGGATGTTGACCCCTCCCATGTGATGGGGTATAACTTTTTGTAATCCTGTGCCCTGTGACTGAAGCCAGAGAATACAGACCAGTCTCTTACTAGCTCACCCTTATTACATCTACCACTCAAGATAAAGGTATGAGCTCCTTTAGCTGTGAGATTATAAAAGGCTGTATAGAGGCCAGGCCCAGGAGCCATGATCACACACTCTGGACCACTGTATTGTAAATCAACAGTAGGGTTAACCATGCCCTACTAACACATTTTTAAATGTGATTGTCCTTGTCCACCCTAAGGACAGAATTGTGTTTAAGATCATGGTAGCTAGCATGTTTTTTAACATGATGCCTTTTCACGGCACAGACAAGGGCTAATGGTCCAGTGCTCTAGACTTTTCCTTAAAAACTGGTTAACCCAAATCACCCACCAGTGCAAACTGGCAGTGTCATCCCCTTGTAAGGAAAGAAAGGAAAGATCTACACCAGATGCATCCCCAGACAGCAGCAGCCAAGTCCTGGAAACCTCAAGAAGTTTTGTTTAGTTTTTGGAGGAAGGAAGCTCACTGGCAAATTCGAATATCTGGACTACCTTCCTCATCACCTCTTCACCAATATACTGAACCACTTTGGCATCAGAGCTGCTTTGACCTCTCAAACCATCTGCAATCTTCATAACTTGGCACTTTTCAACTACAAGGTGTTGTAAAATGCTAATTAATTTATCTTCACCATTATTAAGGTAAGTGTGATTATCTTCATTTTATAGACAGGGAAATCAAAGTGCAAATGGATAAAGTGTCTTGTCTCAGGCCACCATCAGAGCTGAGACTTCAAATGCTGAAGTCTTTTGTCTTCAGTTGAGGTCCTCTTGTGTGTTTTTTTTTTTTAGGGAATCCTGTATCTGAAATTTCATTTCAATGATTTCCTCCATCCGCCATCATGCAATATTTCTGAAGGACCCAGGATTTCTGTAGAGGCCATGCTCCAAATAGATCATTTACCTCCTTTGGTGTTATTAATTTGGGCCAATAAAAGGAGTAGAGAATTGTAATATAACTCATCTCTTTGTCTCAGAGACTCTTAATAGGCGTATGCATCACATAACACAATAGCACATGCAGAACAAAAGCCCAGTTATTTGGTGTTGCAAACAAAGAATTCCATCAGAATTTCAGATGACAACATAAAGGCAGTGATTAGCAAGCAAAGCTTTCAATTTAGCATGGCTCTCTGAGGAGGGAGAGAACCAGATTGCTCAGTTCTCTATGGTAATGTAAAGGAGAAGTTTTAAATATGCTGTGTGAAAAAAAAACAACCAATAACAATTTTGCCCTTCTATAACCCCTTTCACACGAGGGGCCAGATCCTGTGTTGGTATAAATTGGGATAGCTCCAAGTCAATGGAGTTATTCTGATTGACACTAGCTGAAGATCTGGCCCAAAGCACTTCACAAAAATCTAGGCTTTTGTAATAACAGTCTTTCTGACAATATAGCACCATATAGAAACGATACCGTTCAATCTAAATAGGACTGTGTTTAATTAAACACCAGCCATTCCTTCTGCAGACCTTGCAACCCGAACACTGCATCATTGCTTTAGTGTACTGGAGCCAGAAAGCGGAACTGACCAGAAATTAACTATATAGACAAGTGAAATTAATAAATCTTCCTAATCACAGCTGCAGGTGTGTGCGCCACTGTGACCCAGGCTCGCTTGTTATTGATCATGCTCTGGAGGAATGGAGCCATATAATCCCCACTGGGGGAGTGGACTGTAAACGGTGCCCCTACAGTGCCCAGGCCTCAGAGGCGCTCCCTGCTGGGGGTGTTAGTGGGGGCACATACAGAGGGCTCTAATATGGTGCCGTGCTCTGACTGCCCTGTGTAGACCCTGCTGGTACCCTGTAAAAGGTACCTAAGTCCACAGGACGAGGTAACGCAAACAAGGTATTTACAGCATGCTAGCAGGTCTACACAGGGCACTTCAAGCACAGCACCATGATAGAGCGCTTTACACACACTCCTCTAATGTGCCGGGGCTTTGCCACTGTGCTGGGCTGGGCCCGTGCCGACAAGCTCTAAGTAAAATTGCCCAAATTTTGGTGCAGGCAACAAATCTGCAGCCCAAAAAGTCGTCTGTCACTGACTCCAGATCTTTTGTCACCGAGGCCTTCCAGATGTAGCCCATCTGGTGAAAAATCATTGAGGTTGGCAACGCTGCTCCAGCTGCATAGAGCTACAGCTCATGTTCTGTCCCAGGGCTGCAGGGGCTGAGTGGGACTTTCCTTGCAATTGCTCACCCTGGCTGCTGGGAGACCTGTGTTGCTGGGCAAGAAACTGACAGGAAGAGGTATGTTTCTGCTGTGCTTTCAATAATCCCTCTACTGGCATCCAAGAAATGAAGAGGAGGAAGCATCTGACTCAGATGCACGGGGACAAGAAACTAAAATGGGGTAAGGGTGGAAGGAGTAGATTGGGACAAGGATTTGGGGGGACTAGGACTGGGGCTGAGAGGAGTGTGGGTAAGACTGGGATGAAGCAGCGGCAGGGGGGATATGGGATGGACACCTGGATGAGGAGCTGGTGGGGAGAAGGGTTTGGGTCAGGGACAAACTGGAGGGGATACAGGCTTGGTGGGAACAGAGGCAGATGAGTCTGTGACCACTAGAAAACACTCCCCTCCTGAATCTGGGATGGAACCTGAGATTCCTGACTCTCACCTTTCCCCTGTTGTCAGCAAATATCTGTGAAACCCACTGGCAAAATGTGTGGCTGGTCCACACAAAGGATGACAACCTACTCGAGTTGTCAGTTACTCAACTAGCTTAAGTGGCACAGGTCTGTGCTGTGCGTCTAAGAGTTTCAACCCGATGAGGGTGTCAATATGATTCCACATGATGGAATTTTCAGTTTGCTTTTTAGAACACCTAGGAATTTACACACACACACAAAAACTACATTAAAAGAATATTATTGAGTTTGCAAAGTCAAATACTCAGTGGTTACGAAATGCCAGGTGGGGAACTGCACGGAGTCATTAATGTCAAAAGTGTACATTAATTTTGGGTGCCCAATTTCAGATACCTGTGGTATGACTTTTTGGGGAACTTGGGATTATACAGCACTCAAGTACAATTCCCATTGACTTCAGCTGCAGCTGTGAGTTTTCAGCATTTCTGCAAATCAGAGCCCATGGTGTCAAGTCAGGCACCAGAGAATGAAAAACACACAATTAGTGACTACCTGTGAAAAGTTTGTTTTAGTGACTTACTCTAACATCGTACAGGAACTCTGGCAGAGACAGGGATAGAATCCAGTATTCAGCTGCCTACCACAGAACTATCCTTTCTCTTCCTGCAGTCCCCTGCCTCATTCATTACACACCTTCCAACTTTTGCAACAAATGAAGCATGGGTCCTATAGACAAGAATCTTTCCTTACTCAACCCTGATTCATCCCTGAACAGGTCCATCCTGTGCACTGAATGAGGCAAGGATCCTATGGAAAAAATAAAGTGATCACGTAATTAAAGACTGAATCATCATGCATATGTGCACAACGGAACTGAATTAAGGCTACAAAGGCAATGTTAATTCTGGCATTTCTTAATTTGTTCTTTTAACATAGTTTTTTGTGTATAACGTCACATCCAAAACAACTATATTTGGCGAGTCCCAGCAGAGAAGCCAAGAAGTGAATGGTCCCTGAGAGTCAGACTTGAAGCACATTAGCAAGGCATTATGAGGGAAAGTGTACAATTCCTGCTACCTGTACTGACAAGCTGAGAGAAGCGAGAAATAGAATTTGTCAGTCTCAGGCAAAATCATCTGTTTCACTTTGAGTTGCTACAATGGGGCTGTAACCTAGTGGCAATAGGCCTATCTATGTGACTTTATTCATCTGAAAATTCCTCCTCAAACTCCCTCTCTCTTTTCTTTTTTATACACTACTTCTAATCCTCTATATCACGCACCCAAATGTTCCTATATATGGCCTTTTTCAGGAATGGATAGCTAATCTGTTATCAAATGTTGTGGTTTACAAATAATACCAGGTATTGCGAAAGGCATAATTTGGCCTCTTCGTAACTACATAAGTTCTGCTTTTGTTTGTTATATAGCTCCCTCCTACTGCTTTGTAGTCAACTGTCAAAACAGCCAACTGTGGTCTATATAGTGTCCGTATGTAGAAATGTCATAAATGATTAGTTTTTAGCAGATTGGTTAAAAAGAGAAACTTTACAAAACTGGAAAAATAAATTGGATCTGATGTTCATTAAAAATACACCAACAAGCCATTGTAGTGGAGCATGTGTTAGAACATGGCTTGGCAAGGAAATGATTTCAGATGCACTGAATAGCTGAGGCATGTATCATGTTAACTGATTAACAGGAGGCAAAATTCTCCCTCTCACTGTCTAGTAACCTCTTTTGCAACACTGTAATCTCCAAAGAGAGCTGTTTGTTCTAAAACCTTTAGTCCGCTGGGCTCTTGTTCACTAAGCTGCCTCCTGGCTTTGTCTGGCAGCTGGATGTACAAATGACTGCTGCTACACATTCGTAGCAAAGTAACGCTTCTTACACAGCTCCTGGTTAAATTGAGGGCTTTTGGACCCAACTAATACAGCATTTTGGGAAATTATTCCAAAATCCAACGCTCCTGAATTCATTTACCACTGGAGGATTATCCTAAGAAAGTTTTTTGCTGAATCATTTGATCCTGTTACAATGGTCAGCAATAAAACAAAACATTCCAATTATTTGGATTGACTTCTTCAACCCTTGCTGAGAGCCTTTAAACTGTGCAGATATGCTATAAGTCCATAGTAGGTCAAGTTCTGCCTTCTGTTTCACCCTGTAGCTTATAGAGAGAGCAGAACTTGATCTATGCTGCATAGCTGAAGGTGGAAGTTCAGGTTTTGATGGTGCCCAAATGTATTTTTTGTTTGTTGGTTTTGGTTTTTATCACTCACATTTTATTAAAGTCAGAACCTTTTCTTGTAGAAACAACTCTCAGCACAGCAATCCACACCTTGGTGGGATCAGTACTGGGGTCACTCTATGCTCTTTATCTGGGCTACCCTTGAAAACCACACATGGGTTGCAAATAATTGCAGGATGCACAGCTGTGCAAGGGCCTTCTCCCAGGAGTCACTGAGGATTGTGCTGTGTGACCTGTGCCGTCTGCTTATTCTTTAGCAACACTGATTTTAGTATTCGAAGCCTTAAATATCACTCCTGTGTACTTATGGGACCACCTGTTTCCTTATTTTACATCACAGTAGGACTGAAATGGTCAACTTTCCCCCAAGGTATAATCCTGAAAGTTTGGGTGGCAAGGCCTGTGAGTGAAATTTTCTTCTCTTTGATCTATTCCAGAGATCAGATGTGGCATCCAGAGTGCAGAATCTCAAGCCTTCCTCTCCTTTTCAAGTGGATGTGGTCTGGCAGGTCTCTATTTTATTGCAGGTGGTGGAGGGATGTTGAGGTTTTTTTCTTTTCCTACTTGTCCCACTCTGTGGTTTATTTAGTACATGTTGCCCTTTTGTAAATATTCAGTCAGTTTTATCCTTGGTGAAGTGAACCTGACATCAATGGAGTTGCACCAGGAATAAAATTGGCTCAGTTTCTTGTATGATATGAGTGATGATTTGGGCTACCATAATTAAGCATGAAGGCTGGTTGCCAGAACATAATGTAAGTGCCCCAAATAGGCTCGATAAAGCACAAATATAATGCCATATTGTACTTTGTGAAATGTGCTGTCCTCCCTTCAGTTTTTGTGAGGGGCACTGTGTACATATATTTGGATTTAAGTAGGTAAAATTAAGATCAGGATAGTTACTCTTTCTGCATGTAAGTGCACGAGCGGTGATTATTGGTCTCATTATCTTTCTTCGGACCAACATCCTGCTAACAAGGGAAGAAAATAAATCGCAGCTGAAAATAAGAAATAGGCACTCTAGAGAAGTTCTTTTTGTGCAATGTCATATACTCGCATAATGGGATAAGTATTACATAATAATGTAAGCATCTAAATAACCTACTGTAGATCATGTAGCAATAACTTGGATGTTTTAGACCTTGCCTGTCTGAACATGGGAGAAAAACTCTAATATGGTTAAGGACTTGACAGTTCTCCTTTTTCTTATATTCTGTTCTTATTTCCTTTCTCCTAGTATACAAAGCCATAAGCAAAAGTTTTGGCAACACACAAGCTTTTATGCGGTCTGCTTCTTTGTAATATTTACAATTCAGCCTATGATTTTTGTTTAATTTTTTTTTCCAATTGGAGAACCAGTTTAAGAAAATTACTTGCATTTGGTTTTCTTGCATAAGATGTCTGGGCCAGGATGTCGTGTTGGTTTGGGTTTTGCATCCCTGCCCATCCTGGCTCGTAGCCATTGTTGCGGTGGTAAGGAACAGCTGTTGGGGGTTTATGCTCTTGGCATTATGGACACGCTCTTAAAACTCTTAGGGCACTGCTCTGGAGGAGGCATGCTGGCCACAACACAATCACTTAGGGGCAGCCAGTTTTCTCCCAATCTCCCCACAGTTACATTGCTACTGAGCCTAAGGACATACTTTCTGTCAGCTGCAGACATTCTGCTGCTTCATACTGTGACGTGGAATGCAAGAGTCCAGTATGCTTGCATCACAGCCGTTTGCATGTTCTTCTCATTTGGAAAGTGGAAGTACCCACCTCCACTTGTATTGGTGTCTGAGTAGCTCTACTATGAGAGCCTCAAAAAATGCAGGGTTTGTTCTGATCAGTTCTATATAACGTCTGTGACCAACCCCTGGCAGAGAGGCCTCCTGTGGTGTCACATTTTTACGGCCCAGGCTAAAAATCAGGTACAAAACAAAACTCTTCTTTCCTAGTTTACAAAAAAATGACTTACAATGCGCACTGGGCACCTCGCTCCATTTTATAAGATTAATTCGCTTTCACAACTGATGCTATTTGTACCACTTTCGGACACAGAAATCAGGCCAGTTTGTGCTGCTGTTGTTTCCAGTCAGTTTTACTTTCACGTTCTCGGTTATCTAAGGTCTTTAGATGACTTCTATTACCATAGTATCTCAGTGCGACACAACATGCCTGCAAGATGGGGCGTACTATTGTCCCCATTTTCCAGATGGGGATCTGAGGCACAGAGAGACTATGTGATGTACCCCAGGTCACACAGGAAGTCTGTGACAGAGTAGGGAATTGAACCTTGGTCTCCCAAGTCGCAGTCCTATGTCCTAATGGATCACGTTGCCTCTCTAAGCACGGAACCCAGGATTCCTGATTCCAATCCCATGTTCTAACCATGCACACACCCACTATTGCACTGTTGACCACGGTCTTTTCAATTTGCTTTTCTCTAATAGGCCCTGATTCAGCAAGATATATGCTAAACGTTAGGCAGGTGAATATTTCCACTGAAGTCAAGAGGAATACTCAACTGCTAAAGTTAAGCACATGCTTCAATACTTTGCTGAACTGGGGCCTTAAAGAGCTAAGATTTAAGTCGAGAAGGTGAGATTATTTCTTTCCTCTTTTAGCCAATCTCCTGCATATCGGACAAGATGGTTAGGTCTAAGAAACTATTCCAGTTGTACGTATTTAAAAACTGGCCTTCAGCTTAATATTTTGGTCTTTGAATGCTGGTGTTGCATGCAAATGATACAGTAGTGAAAATACCTAGTAGTCTTACCTGATTGGATTCCTGTAGGGTCTTTTTTCTAACAAGACATTCAATATTTATTGCAGATTTTTAAACATTACAATACAAGGCTACTTCAGTCTGACTCGATGGGTGAAATTAACCCCTATATAGAGAGCCAGCTCAAGGCCTGGGCACTACTGAATTCTGTAGGGCTTAACTGGGACTTAATTGATGCCCAGGCCATGTCTGGGCCTTCTGTGCACAGGAATGAATTTCATTGTGGGTGCGTAACAGCTTCTTAAGTCCCCCCTGCAATAAAAATGCAATGTAGGATGTAAATGACAAATATGCCACCTTCTGGCAACCACAGGAAGTGCTGAGATTTTATTTTTAATGTCTACAAATCAAATCTTCATGTTTCTCTTAGCTGCACAGGGGATTTTGTGGGGGAGTGTGTGTGTGTGTGTCATATTTTGTAATTTATCAGAAGACATCACCATTTCATAGCGTTTAAGGCCAGAAGGGACCTTAGATCATCTAGTCTGCCCTCCTGTAGATCACAAGCCATTACATTTTACCCAGTTATCCCTGTATTGAGCTCAATAACTTGGGTCTGACTAAAGCATGACTTGTGTTTGGCTAAAGCATATCTTCCAGAAAGGCATCAAGTCTTAATCTGAAGACATCAAAAGAAGGAGAATCCACCACGTCTCTTGGTAATTTATTCCAATGGTTAATCACCCTCATTGCTAAAAAAACTGTACCTGATTTCTAGTTTGCATTTCTAGTTTTGATTTGTCTGGCTTCAGCTTCCAGTCATTGGTTTTGTTCTGCCTTGCTCTGCTAGATTAAAGAGCCCTTTACTACCTAGTATTTTCTTGGCATGAAGATACTTATACTTTGTAATCAAGTCAACTCTCAATCTTCTCTTTGATAAACTAAACAGATTGAGCTCTTTAAGTCTCTGACTGTCACACATTTTCTCCATCCTTCAAATCATTTCTGTGGGACTTTTCTGCACCCTTTCCAATTTTTAACATCCTCTTTAAAACGTGGACACCAGAAGTATACTCAGCATTCCTGTATCAGTCTCACCAATGCCATATATAGCACTAAAATCACCTCCCGACTCCTACTTGCTACCTCCTTGTTTATATATCCAAGGATTGCATTAGCCCTTTTTGCCACAGCATTGCACTGGAAACATGATTGTGCATTCAGTTTCTGGAAATGGCTAGATTCCCCTTGCATCATTAATAATATTCTTACAAAATTCTTACAATATTCTTACATAAATGGCTCTACATACACAAGAGATATTGGTTCAGCAAAACTGAACCACAAAGTCACTCTTATTTTCAGAAATATTGATTGTCTTTGCAATACTTTACACTTAGGGCTGCTCTTTAGGGCTGGACTGTGCAATCCTTACTCCAGCAATCTATACTTCTCAAGCCTGAACTTGAGCTCCAGGTAAGGCCCGATCCAAAGCCCACTGAAGTCAACAGAAGCCCTGTATAGTTCCAGAGAGGCAAAGGCCTTGTCCCATTGCCGAGCATGTGAAAGACTAAACTATAACTGGCTCTAGAAATGCTTCTGAAATGGTTTATACACCAGTGAGACAAAAGCAGCTCCATGGACCATGTGGGAGAGCTCTGGGGAGCATCAGTGGTCTATGTCCCACAGTTTAAGAACCGCTTCGCTAAAGGATCAATACCCACTTAAAAATTAATACTAGTCTGTACACATCTTCCCAATCAAATATAAACCAACGCCTGCTATCTGTAATAAAATATCAGAGGGGTAGCCGTGTTACTCTGGATCTGTAAAAGCGGCAAAGAGTCCTGTGGCACCTTGTAGACTAACAGACGTATTGGAGCATAAGCTTTCGTGGGTGAATACCCACTTCGTTGGATGCATCTGATGAAGTGGGTATTCATCCACGAACGCTTATGCTCCAATACGTCTTTAGTCTATAAGGTGCCACAGGACTCTTTGCCTGTAATAAAATACTTAGCTGAAATGATATAATTTCATGTATCAAATATGAAAAGAAATCTAAATATTCTCCAAACAGAACTCTCTTATGTCTTCTCTCTCTTGACTTGAAAATCATGCTGATCTTTCAAAAGCAGGCCTTTTCATCAATCAGAAGGAGCAGATACTTTACAACAACATTTTCCTCATTTTCACTTTTTTATTTCCAGTTAACCCAATGTGTTACGTGTACTTGCCCCTTCCAGTGAATCTGTTGTTAAATGATCAGGCAGTTCGCCAAAAAATTAGAATGTTTCTGTTAGAAAGAATGGAGATGACTCACCTCCACTTTCCTTTGAGTCACCTCAGAATTGAGTTAAAATCTGAGCCAAATAAAATAACTCTGATAAAGCAGCTAAACAGTTTTGACACACCAAAGCCAACACTGTGTCCCTGCTTAGCTAAAGTTCAGAGACTAAGGAACAGATTTGACAGACAATGTGTCTGGTTTCCCCTAGTGCAAAAAGCCAGATGTGTGAGTTCTGCTAAATTTTCTGGAATCCTTCATGAATAAAGTGAGAAAATATTTCACGTGTTCCTCATGGACTAGCTTAGCATTTGTTGTAACACATTGTTAATTAACTGTCTTTTTTTTAATTTCTGGAATTTTCTGGAATCCTTCATGAATAAAGTGAGAAAATATTTCACAGTGTTCCTCATGGACTAGCTTAGCATTTGTTGTAACACATTGTTAATTAACTGTCTTTTTTTTAGACAGTGGAACCCTATTTATCTTATCTGAACAGGGGTGTTGAATTTATTAGACAGGAGGGGGAGTTTTCCACGTAGGTGATGCATCTTAGAAGATACAACTTGGATAAGTGAACTCCTACTGTGTAATCACCATTTCCTGGTAGAACTAGAACGCCAGCAAGGGTACAGAACCAAGCCTATGCTGTGGAGGCCAGTGGAAGTACCATGCACGCCTTAGATCCTTGCTAATCACTGCCTCTCTTTTTAGCTCACTCCATCCACACCTGTGGTTCGGTGACCTTCTAGGAGAATTCAAAATTCTCTTCACTGACAGTAAGGGCTGACATGTGAGAGGCCTGCAGAAGGAGATCACATGGTCAGGGAGGAAGGATGGTCCAGTGATTTGGGTGCTAGCCTGGGCCACGGGAGTCTCAAGTCTAATTCCTTGCTCTGCCACACTATCTGTGTGACCTTGGGCAAGTCACTTAGTCTCCCTGTGCTTCGGTTCCCCATCTGTAAAATGGGGACCATAGTACTGCCCTGCCTCACAGGGATGTTGTTAAAAAGAGTGAGGAGCTCAGGTACTATGGTAATGGGGCCACAGAAGTACTTGAGATACATAGGGATGCATGCCAAATGCATTCTCAGTGCCTACCCAGGGAAGTTATCTCCTCTTGCATCTGCCTAGTAAGTACTTGTAAGGGATTACTGTACATCTGTATGAAGTGGTTGTCTTCATTACTATGAGATACCAGAAATCTAGTGCTTGTCATGCCTACTTACTTTAAAAATTCAGTGCAGGAGAAAAAAAAAATGTCAGCATCTTGGCTTTGCTTGTTGGTTCATTAGTGGCTTTCTTTGCCACTTAGGTTAGGTCTGCACTGGAATAAAAGACCAACAGCACTGCTGCGGGTGGCCCGGGTCAGCTGACTTGGGCTCGCAGGACTTGGGCTGTGAGGCTAAAAATTGCCGTGTAGACATTTGGGCTCGGGCTGGAGCCTGGGCTCTTGGACCTCCCTCCTCGCAGAGCTTGGGCAGAGCTTGGGCTCCAGCCTGAATGTCTACACTGCAGTTTACAGCCCTGCAGCTCGGGCCCAGAGACACTGAGTCAGCTGAACTGGGCAGGTGACAGGTGTTTAATTGCTATGTAGACGTAGCAGGGCTGGAGCACCCACTGAAAAAATTAGTGGGTGCTAAGTACCTACTGGAAGCCTGCTCCCCCCAAGCGCCACCTGCCTGCCGGTGGCGCTGCTGATCAACTCTTTCCCCTCCCTCCCAACGCCTCTTGCCCGCCGCGATCAGCTGTTCTGTGGCATGCAGGAGGTGCTGGGGGGAGAGAGGGACGGGGCAAGCTTGGAGGAGGGGGTGGGAACCAGGAAGAGGCGGGGTGGAGGCTTGCAGGAAGAGGGAGGAGCATGGGCGGGGCCTGGGGTGGAGTGGGAGCAAGAAGAGGCAGGGCAGGGGAGGGGACTTGGGGGAAGTGGGCGGCTGGGGTGGGGCCTGGGGCAGAGCGGGGGATTGAGCACCCCTGGGGCCCGGAAGAAGCCGGTGCCTATGCCACTGCTACTAAAACGTACAGCTGAAAATTGGTTACAGCTGTGCAATCTGGTTGGTCTCTGACGTTCCTTTTATTATTTATTCATTTAGATGTGTATACAAAAATTAAAAGGGGCAACACTCTTGGTGCCCTTAAAAAACAAATCACAAAAACACACACACACATTAAACAGCCAGCCAAACACAAATCACCCCTCCTCTTCCTTCCTTATCAAGCAAGACAACTAACAAACAATTCTTTACTACAGAGAAGTAATACTGGGTCCAACTTCTGCTGGTGAGAGAGAGAACCTTTAGAGCTTACACAGAGCTCTTCTTCAGGTCTGAGAAATGTACTCAGAGAGACACAACTAAACACAAGGTGGAACAGATTGTTTTACCCATGAAACCTTGTGCCCAAATAAATCTGTTAATCTTTAAGGTGCCACCAGATTCCTCTTAGCATAAGTAGTTAACACATATTTCAAGGGACCATTCAAAGTGAAGTGGCCAGTTTACATCTCTCCAGTCATAGTGGGGAAAGGAGAGAGAGAAAAAAACCTGTGTGTGGGGGGGGGGAGTTAGTGGGTTATAGATTTTTGTAATAAACCATAAATCCAGTGTCTATTCAGACCATGATTTTTAATGTCTAGCAAAGTTTTGTATTTAAGCTCTCGGCTCATCTTCTGAAGGTGTTGTGCAGGTTTCCTTTGAGGATGAGGACAGAGAGGTCAGACACCGAGTGATTGCTTTGTGAAAAGTGTTCACCCACAGGTGATACGATGTTTTTGTCTTTTATCATTTTCTGTGGAGTTCATTTGAGAGTGTCGTGGTTGTCTCGTTTCACCCACCTAGTCGTTATTTGGGCATTTAGTGGACTGCGTGAGTTACACTACAAGTTTATTTTCTTTATATTTATAAAATATATTTATGGTTATATTCTTTACTACCACCACTAGATGGACCCAAACTCTGCTACAAACTGATGACTTCAGAACATGTATTTTCACCTTAAAAATTCAGGTCTTCAGGTTAGTTTTGTAAAGAGCAATATCTCTAGATGGTTTTTAGGCTTTGTCTACACAGCCAATTGAACAACAAAACTTTTGTCATTCACAGGTGCTTTAAAAAGTCCTCCACCCCCACACAAAAGTTTTGCGGCAGCAAGTGGCAGTGTAAACGGCTCATTGTCAGCAGGAGAGCTCTCCTGTCGACAACACAAACCCCGCTCCTAGAGGGTGGAAGTATTTTGTCAGCAAAAGTGCCGACAAACAGTGTTTACACGGCCCAACTTTTAGCGACACGGCCATGTTGCTAAAAGCTGTGTAGTGTAGACAGAGTCTTATGAGTATTGTGCTCTGACAGAGACGTGGCAATTCAGACTTCAAAAACATCCAGTCTCTCACTGAAACAATTACAATTTATGTAGGCCAGGGTTAATGTGTAGTAACAGCACGTGCAGCCAGGAGAGAAAAACCTTTATCGCAGCAGGGAAAACACTGCAAGTTGCTTTATAAAGGAACCTTTTCAAAGAACCAAGCATTATAAATCGAGATCATTAATTGAAAAACATTGTACAGTTTTTAGCAGACAGTAAGTAGCTTTAGGGCCAAAGATACGTGGAACGAAGCCTAAATGGAGCTAATTCCTCTGGTGCAGTGTAAATAGAGAGGCAAAGCTGTTATACTACCAGCGCTCTTGTACAGCAGCATTGATTCCATTGTGCAAACTGGATTGCAATGATTTCTGGAGTGACTAGCCAATCAGAAATCTAGTTACTGTAGCGAAGTGGAACAGCAGTTTCCCTCTGAGGCTGTGAACTAAGATTTGGTTTTCAGCATTTGGCTGAACCGTTTAAATAGTATTATTCCTGGACTTTGGGGGAAAATACTGAAAATTACAATGGACTCAAGTTATCAGGAAAATTAACACCACAACAAAACAATAGCAGCTGGTTAAAAAACCAAAACCCAGAAGGTGCTCAAGGAGGAGATACCAAGTAGAAAACTCCATTTAGTGCCATCTAGCCAATACGCAGGTTTAGATAGGGATGGTGGAAAGCAATAACTGATTTTCCAAGCTAAGCGGTAATACTCTAAGAGCAAGTGCTATTAATTTGGAGAGGATATGCTATATTTTTCATACATAACAGAATCTGAATCCCTGCTTTAAGTCTTTACCTTTGGAGCTGTGATTGGTGTCTCCATAAAGCATGCCCTGAACTGGAGAGCAGGAATGATCCCTATGTGTTTATAAAGCTAGTAATAAATACGCTAAGATACCGGTAAAAAGCTGTAAGCACCCAATCTATTTACAACATGGGACAATCATTGTCAATAACTCTGCTATAAATGTCAACATCGGACATTGTGTCAATAGCCTTTTGTGTAAGGATAATGCACTGTCTTAGGTAAAGGCTACTATAAAGAATAGTTTGCCATCAGGCATTGTGTTATTACAATTACCTATTCTCCTCGCCCATCCTATTATATATAGGGTCAATCGTTTTGATGGATGGAAGTTAGTGTAGTTGAGTGAGATTATTGTACTGTCACTGAATAGCTACATTTGGACTTGTTTAGACCAGTGTTTCCCAGACACAGGGGAGGCTTTGACCTCTGAGGGAGGCAGAAGTTAGTCCAGACACAGGGGAGGCTTTGACCGCTGAGGGAGGCAGAAGTTAGTCCAGGGAAAACGGGTGGGGGCAAAATTGCTGCTTCTTGCAAATTCATTTATATGGAGGATTCAGCAAAAGACCATTTAATAGACGTTTCTCGCTTTTGATGAGTCTTAAGTAAAGCTGACCCAGCACAAGAGGATCATCAACACACGCTGGCCAATGGTCTATAAAAATGCACTATATTTTAAAAAAAAATCCTTAAGAAGAATACCTTCCCCAGCACCAATGCTCCAACATCTTAATCAAAGGTATATAAAGCTCTTCACTTCACCTAAACAAGTTACTCTTCAAAATGCTGTTTTATTTTTAAGTGGCAGTATGCAGCATTATTCATGAATATAGTAAAGTCTGAACAGCTCAAATTTATTTGATGGAAGTTCTGACATTTATTTATTTATTTCCATTTATGATTAACCCCAAAGTGGTTAATAAAAATAAAATTGCTCCCCAGCTATATGGATTCCAGTTTGTACTGAACATTCCTGATTGCAGTGTATGCTTGTATTATAAGGAAATGAATAACAAGAGAAGGTTTTAACCACTTCAAAATCATCCACAAAGCTCCCAGTAGGACTGTGCAATTGGAAATCATAAAATGAACCCAACAATAAAATAGGACAGCCTTGGAAAAGATGTGCTCGCTTTTTTAATGAGGGTGTTAACCAAATAAAAGAATTATAAGTTTGCCAATATCTAAACCAGTCATTATCTGGACCTATTTTAGAAAGGGACACACCAGTCAAGCTGCCACAATCTAGTTTAGCAGGCAATGTGCACATAAATTATTCAACATCTTAAAATCTAAAAATCAATGCTTTACGTTGGGTAATCCAGCTTAATGCAAAAACCAGAAGGCCAATTTATGAGTGATTTCAGATTAAGTTTCCCCACAAAACCACATAACTGAAATTATTGTATGGAACAAGAATAGTCAGCCTTTGCCTTTTCCATGTTACACACATTTATACCATTTTCTAGAATACGTGCTTCATTCACGACATTACACAGTGGCTCAGAGTGCTGGCTACAATTTAACCCTCCCTCCTCACACAGTATAATTAATGGGCATCTCTCTATAAAATGCTGACATAAGTCCTTTAAAATATTCCTACTCACTGAACTAGTAGGACCAGGCTTGCTTGAATCCCCATGTATCTGACCATCATTTCTAAGTGTTGGTGGCACGAACAGCAAATGTGGGGAGGTTAAGGTGCGGTGTCTGCTAACTACAACTTACACAGCTGCATCATTGTGCCTATCTGCAATCAATATAAAAACTAGTAATAAACAAACAGACAATAATAGATCATAAGCTCACCTGTATTCTCTATAATATTGAGCATTCTATCAGTGCTTAAATAATTAATACTTTTCACTTACACAGTGCCTTTTATCCAGGGATTTCCAAGCACTTTGTAGGGTGAGGGTCTGTATACCCATTGTACAGGTGGGGATACTGATGCAGAGAGGTTAACTGACAGTCCATGGTCACTGAGTTACTGACTGAATCTATTCCTGGGTTGTATTCCCCTAACTTCTGCTTTAACCATTGACTGGATAGCTGCTTATTAAAGCTAGCAAGAAGACAGTATGTTAACACTAACAATATAATCTCCCTTAAAGCATACCATATGTTTGTGATTAGGAGGACGAACGCTCCAGAGGAATCCATGGTAGTACTAATCTTCACAGTGTTCTTTGGTACATTAAGACTGAGCTTTTCAACGGAGGCTAAGGGAGTTGGACACACTGTTCTCAAAGAATTTCAATGGCAGATGGGTTCCAACCTTCCCAGGGCTCCTTTGAAAATCCACACCTAAGTGTCTATGCTGGTTTCCCCGATAATAAACTGGAATCATAGGGTCAGATCCTTGGTGCCAGACTGATTCACACCAGTTGAAGATCTGGCCCATAGAACTCATATCTAGAGCGAGACCACAAAAATTTAAAGCATGCATTAAACCATTTTTGAAATGGAGACTAGCATGTTTTGGAAAAATAATTTTGGACATAGCCGTTAATCGAGGTGAATGTTCTAACCAAGGCAAGATAAAAGAAGTGGATTTTTAAAAATAGTACACAGTTACAGATAGGCGTAGATACAAATCTACCTTGCATTGCCTGGGGTGAGGCTCTGAACATGTACTGATTCCTTCTAGCCATCGGGTCAAAAAGCACCTTGACTCCCCTTAAGGCAGCAATTATGCAGGCTCTGAGCAAGGCCCTGGTCTTATTCCACTCCCTTCATTCTAAACTATCGTTATCTCCAAAGTAATCCCAAAGTACCACCTCTTCATTTCAAAAGCTTCTGATACTCCTCACTGGATCTGAGAGATGTTCCAAAAGGATCACCATTCAACTTCCTACACATTCAACTTCCTTACCCAAGGCTGTCATCTTTGCAAAGCCTCAACTGGTCTAAAGCAAGACCCAGCTGGCTTCTATATGAGATACAGCCATGTGCTAATAGCTCAGCCACACAGGGTTACATTTTCAAGACCTAATGGAGGACTGTGTGCATACAAATCCCAGAAGGTAATAACAGAGTCTGTATGCAGCGTTCCAGTCAAGATTATCAAATACATCCTAGATGCACATTTTGATTTAGTCTTTGTTAGAGACATTGCAGTTGTGTCTCACAAAATGGGTAAGTCACAATGGTCTGATAGCTACTGCCCCATTTGCAGATGTTTTTCTCAAGGGAAATGCTACCTTCTTGGCATAATACTGCTTTATCTCAAGGAGCATTGATCTAATGCATTCCCATGTTTTAACTAGGCTGATGTGTTATTTTAAGATATGGCAAAGTAAAGCTTCCTTCTGGCAATTCTTCAAGAAGAGGAAGGTGTTTTTACGTGTAATTGTCTTTTGTTGTCAATCTAAACTACAAGAATTGTGCCAGCATCAAACACCAGACATTTTGTCACTCCGACAAACTCAGACAAGAGCAATGGGCTACAAAAAAGGAGCCACTTGACATGGCAGGGAAAGAAAACATTTTTTTTTTCCAGTGTACAGCTCTTACACAAAATGAGTCAGTAGGCCTTACAGAACAGAAAACAGAAGTTGCCATAGAAACTTGCATGCCTTACACTAAAGAGAAGGAAAAAAAATGTAGGCCAATATTTCTGCTTAGCTGGCTCCCATTCTTGGCTGGCTCTTCAGCTTGCCTGAATTCTGGAGCTCCATGAGGTGCATCTATTTTTTTTCCAACTCAGAAACGCCCTTGCCCCCACCTCCCCAGGAAAACTGCTGCTGTTCTGCACACACATCAGCTGAGCCAGTGCTAAGAAACTGTTGCTGGGTTACTACGAATCAGGAATCAGCGTTGTTTCCTGCAGCAGGTTAAGTGCATCTAATGGAACGCTTGGGAATGTATTATTAACAGTAGGGTGATGAGTACTCCAGTACATGAGCGGTTTTAAGCCTTCAGCAAACACCATTTTTTTATATTATTCACCATGAGCAGGGCAAAAAGGATTGAAAGAAATCAGCAAGAGTTTGGGATTTCAAACGTGATATTTACACTGTAATATTGCAGTGAGCTTCTTCTTGAAAAAAAACTTTTCCTTTTCTCAGTTTACCTCAGTTTTCTCATCTGTAAAATGCAGACAATACTTTGTTCCCTCACTGAGATGGTGTGAAGTGTTTGTAAAACCCTCCGAGATGCTCAGATGGAAAGTACTATACAAAGTATATAAATGCAGACTGATGGCCTGAACCTTTAGCCCTCGCTAATCCGCATATGTTTTCTATTCAAGGAGCTGCAGTAGGTAATACTAGAACTAGTAATTACAAGGCCTGCTATGTGCTCTGAAATTTCAATGGGCTTTGGATCAGGTCTGTAATTCGGAAAGCCTGTGCAATATGTGGCTGAAAACAGCCACAGATCTATCCCTTTACAGCTGCTGCTGATTGCCTGCAAAGAAAAAATGCTTTTAAGATTTTAATGTAAATGACGATTGCTGAACTGTTATTTAGTTTTGCACCGAAGGAGCATGTTATTGTTACATCTTCCTTTTAATCATGTGGACAGGGCAATCTATTTAATTCCTTTGCTACTGCTTCACTTAAGGACTGAGCAAAAGCAGAAGAGCCTACTAAATATTCAGCAGGCTGTTTTGCTTTTACTGAATCCTAAATGAAAATAAGCCAGCAAAAGAAGAAACCTTTTTTTTTTTTCACTCATTTCTGCCCGGGCTAGATTGTGTCCCCCTTGTAAGAAAGGAACTCTAGCATAAATATTTGCTCAGATAATACGTATCCCAGTCTTTATTTAGCTAGCAGATACCACTGATCTTTACAAAATACCCATTAAAAGAAATTCAGTTAGAAATAAGCGAAAGTCACTGTTTTAATCTATTCTGAATATAGCGCACTTTAAAATAAAATAGCATGTGTAGCTTTTACCCATCTAATGTGATATATGTTAATGAATAAAGAACACTATTTACAGGCACAGGTCAAGATATCTGACGACTACACAAGCCAACATTTCCAGAACAAAAATCTTGAGCTAGCTGATATCTAGAAGATATTTTTAAACATTTAAAATGCATTTGAATGTTTATTTAGTTATCTCAGGTATTCAGGGTAAATCATTGCATCTTTCCTTCAGCTATTCCAGCCTTAATAGCGCGACCCCTTTCAAGCTGAGCGGCTAGCCAAAAATTCGGGGTCTTGCAGGTTGATCCAGTTAGGAAAAGAAATTGACAATGGAGTCAGATATCTTTGATACATTCTTGTTTATCTATAAAGAATGTACAAAGTCCTGTTTCTCTGAAGACGGGAGGAACCCTGTGGCGTGCCGTGACATTTCCAGGAAGGCATGCAATGCTACATGTGCATGGTGTTCCAAGGATGTCTGTGGGCCAGGTGGAATCATTCCTGGGGCACAAGTGGTCCTGGAATATGCAATGTGTGCGTTGCATACATAGATGACACGTTCAAGGAGGAACCAAACAACATGTGAGAGTTTCCTCGCTCGCAGCCCTGAGCCTCTTTTAGTCAGCACCAGACCCAAAAGCCCATTTTCTAGGCTTCTCGGAAGGCCAAACATAGTGCTTGTGTAGGGCGGCGGAGTCTGGTGCTTCCTTCCTTCCCTGTTTGTTTCTGTGCGTGCCTCTCTCTCTCTGCTTGTCTTCCCCTACACCTCTATTCAAGCAATGCTCAGCAAAGCCCTCCACCCACATAGTTCAAATTCCTGAGTGGCCTTGGGTGTGCCTTTGTTTTGAATGGAAACTGCTATTATATCATAAAAGAGCTTAACTGCTTGAGCTGTCTTAAGTGAAGGGCTGGGGTTACAACACCCACCACTTTCAAGGAAGTTTAACCCCACTTATAATAGCAGCATACCATAGAAGTATTTCAACTGGTACTACCTATGAAGTGGAGTCATTCAAGGTCACATGGTGCAACGCTTCATATCTTGTAACATCAGCTATTGCATTTGCCCAGTTTTATGCGGTTCATGTATCTAAAAATCAGAAACCCTATGAGTTAATACAAACATATTTAAAAAGACTAAAGAGCCTGCAGAAGCAAAAGGACCTACACATCCCCATTTGTGCTACTAGTTCATTGTTGTCCATCCCTCTATGCACTTCTGCCTCTCTCTGTCCCCTCTACTTGCTCACGGCAAGGGAACAATGGGCAATACCACTCTCATCCCCATGTAGGTACCTAAGGTCTGGGGTACTGTGATGCAGCCATGGGGGGTTTTATTTCCCACTACTCCCCTGCACAGCTCCATTAGGGGTTGTGATGATCTACCCCACAATGAACAACCAACTTCTTCCAAATTCCCTTCAAACTTGGTCTCATAAATAAATGATCTCCTCGGTTAATAAACAAACACCACCACCACCTACTTCCTACATAGCAGCTTTTCACCAGCAGAATTCACAACGCTTTATAAAAGATGAGCACTTTGAAAGGTAACAACATTTAAAAGAAAATGGCCAAAAACAATGCAAAAGGTATAAAGCAAGGGGAAGCAGACACTCTTTTTTCACAACCAGTCATATTGTCCAGCATGGCTTGGTTTAAGAATGTTTTAATGTGCATGGTAAAAATATTGTTTAACTGAATTCAATAGACTCATGAAAACATATGATCAATGCATAATTTGAAAACTTGCATGTCTTTAATCAATTAACTCAAGATCTTGAAAGCTGGAGAGACAGGTAGCTGACAATAATACCTTTCCCTTTAAGAGATTCTGCAGGGGGATAAAACATCTTAATCTGTAAATGATCTTTGTCATTTAAGCTATGATATGACGGTTACATTTAATATGATTTTCAAATTCCTCTAGGTAAAGATAGTTTAATGCAATTATCTGCTGATTGTGAATTAAGAAATATCCACAAAAGCCAGTTTCCTGCTCAACTTGTACTTCAAAACATTCCTATGGATTAAGTCCTAGTTTATTCTGTAAAAAAGAAAAATGCTGTCAGTCTATTATGGTACAAGGCCCAGATACTTCATTACAAACTTTTCCTGATGTACTAATGTTGCATAGGGTGTGATTTTTTTAATGACATTTTTATACTGGCACAAGTCCTAGTGTAAATGCAGTTGTGCTGGCAAAAGAATGCTTTTGCCTGCATTGTTGATTTTGTCCGGGGACTGGTATATACTATAGTACGCTTTTGCCAGTATAAGCTGTGTCTATACTAGGAGAGTTTGTTGGTATAGCTACACTGGCAAACCTTTCTCTAGTATAGACAAGGTCTCAGCCCTGAGATCAATTCTTGGCTCTGCTGTGTGATCCTGGGCAAGTCCTTTCTCCTCTCTATGTCTTTGTTTCCCCTGCCACCCGTTTGATTTTCTTGTCAATTTAGGTTGTGATCTCTTCAGGCAGGAACTCTTACTATGTGTTTGGACAGTGCCCTGAACAATGAGGCCGCAATCTTGGTTCTAGCCTCTCTAAGTGCTCTTGTAATACAAGTAATTCATAATAATTGTACTTCAAGCACTTGCTTTTGATGGGTGGGGGTGAGGGGGGAGGACAATTGATCACAGTTGCTTGCATTAAAGACATAAAAGGAACCTGTTTGTACCCTCTATTGTATAGGTTTTAGCAATGAATTCACAGGGAAAGCAAGAGTCTAATTCTATGTCTGCTACTCTGCTTGATTTGATATGTGGGACACCTCCCTCTGGGAAGGAAAAAGTCAGTCAATGAAGAACAAAAAAAAAAAACCCACTTCAGGATAAAAGGGTCTTAAATCCACAAGAAGATATCTTGAGACCATGTTAAAATCTAGTAGCTGTTTACAGACATTTCTAGAAGGTTGGGTTTTTTTATTCAAATTAAAAGCTCAAAGAACACATTTCTCCCTGGGTACGTTGTACTAGTAAATAATTCTCAAAGGGCCAAAAGGTTTTTTTTTATTAATTAAGCGTAAACGAGGGATCAACTAAAATGTAGCATAAAAGAAGCATGTTGCATTGCAGCCTTCTTCACAAGCAGTAGGCACTGCCAATTCTCTTCCCGCTCCCTCCCGCCCTGTGGAATACAGCAGCTATTTCAGCGCCTGAGCTCTGTAAATCGGGATAATATGTCACTTGTGTCAAAACGAGACCAATTACATCATGTTTTTCTGTTGGTTTTAGTGGCTTTCAGACAGACAAATGCCTACGATTATACTGAGACTGCTAGTCACACTGCAGTTAAGAGTTTAGTCAGATTTAAAGCTATGTTTTTATCTACCTCTATGACAGCTACCACTGAAATAGCTAATGTAAATTAGCTAAAGGTCTTTTGACCTAAAAATGTCAAAATTAAGATCAGTTCTTGCAAACACTTATGTAAATGTGTAAATTTACTCTCCCTATTAATATTAATGGGGCAATTCATATGAGTAAAGTTACTCAGATACACTTTTGCAGGGTTAGGCCTGTATTATGCTAAAATGTGACTTTTAAAAATAAAAATGATATCTTGCAATTTATAAAGTAATACTACATCTTTAAAAATACTAGAAACTTCAGAATTGCATGTTAAAAAATCATCAGATCAAAAGAGAAGCAAATCATTCTGTTTTATCCGAAAAACAAATCCACAGTATGACCCATACCCCAGTTCAGCAAGGTACTTTAACACATGCCTAACTCTAAGCATATCAGTAGTCCCGAAGACAATGGGACCACTCAGTACCTGTGCTTACATGTTCTTACCGGCCTAGTGGATGGGGGAGGGAAGCTGTAGACGTGATATATCTTGATTTTAGTAAGGCTTTTGACACGGTCCCTCTTGACATTCTCATAAGCAAACTAGGGAAATGTGCTCTGTATGAAATTACCATAACATGGGTGCAAAACTGGTTGAAAAACCATACTTAAAGCATAGGCACCATAGGTGCCGACTCTGTGGGTGCTCCAAGGCTGGAGCACCCATGGGGAAAAATTGGTGGGTGCTTAGCACCCATGGGGAAAAATTGGTGGGTGCTCAGCACCCATTGGCAGCTCCCCGCCGGCCCCCCCCGCCCAGCTCACCTCTGCCCCGCCTCCTCCCCGAGCGCACCGCCGCCGCTCTGCTTCTCCCCCCTCACTCCCTCCCTCCCAGGCTTGCCACGAATCAGCTGTTTCATGCGTGGCAAGCCTGTGAGGGAGTGGGGAGTAGTGGAGCGGTGGCACACTCAGGGGAGGAGGTGGAGGCGGAGCGGAGGTGAGCTGGGCAGGGAGTGGTTCCTCTGCATCCCCTGCCCCCAAGCTCACCTCCGCTTCCTATGGCCCTCCCCGTGCCCCCCCCGGCTCACCTCCGCTCCGCCTCCACCTCCTCCCCTGAGCGTGCTGCCATTCCACTTCTCCCCCTTCCCAGGCTTGCTGCGCGCAGGCCTGGGAGGGAGGGGGGTGAAGGGGAAATGTGGCATGCCCGGGGGAGGAGGCATGGGCAGGGATTTGGGGAAGGGGTTGGAATGGGGGCGGGGCCGGGGGCGGAGCTGGGCCAGGGGAGGCGCGAACTCCCACCGGCACCAGCTAAACTTGGCACCTATGATAGGCGCCGACTCCGTGGGTGCTACAGGGCTGGAGCACCCATGGAAAAAAATAGCAGGTGCTTAGCACCCACTGGCAGCCAGCTCCTCCCACCCCCAGCACCTCCTGCCCACCGGTGGCCTTGCCAATCAACTCCTTCCCCTCCCTCCCAGCACCTTCCCTTTGCCGCAATCAGCTGTTCCCTGGCATGCAGGAGGTGCTAGGAGGGAGCAGAGTGGGGACAGGGTAGAGGGCGGGGGCGGAGCTGGGGTGGGGGCTTGGGGGAAGGGGTGGAGTGGGGGCGGGGTCTGGGGCTGAATGGAAGTTGAGCACTCCTGGGGAAAGTTAGAAGCCAGCGCCTGTGACTTAAAGAGTAGTTATTGGTTCACTATCAAACTGGGGGGACGTATCTAGTGGGGTCCGATGGGGGTCAATCCTGGGTCTGGTACTATTCAATATTTTCATTAATGACATGGAAAATGAAGTCGAGAGTATGCTTATAAAATTTGCGGATGATACCAAGCTGGGACGGTTTGCAAGCACTTTGGAGGCTAGGATTTTAATTCAAAATGACCTCAATAAATTGGAGAATTGGTCTGAAATCAACAAGATGAAATTAATAAAGACAAGTGCAAAGTACTACACTTAAGAAGAACAATCAAAGCACAACTAAAAAATGGGGAATAACTGGCTAGGCAGCAGTACTGCAGAAAAGTTCTTGGACGTTATAGAGGATCACAAATTTAATATGATGCAGTTACAAAAAACATTAATATCATTCTGGGGTGCATTAAGAGGTGTGTCATATGTAAAACATGGAAGGTAATCGTTCTGCTACTCAGCACTAGTGAGGCCTCAGCTGGAGTACGGTGTCCAGTTCTGGGTGCCATACTTTAAGAAAGATGTGGACAAATGGGAGAGAGTCCAGAGGAGAGCAACAAAAATGATAAAAGGTTTAGAAAACCTAACCTATTAGGAAAGGTTAAAAAAACTGGACATGTTTAGTTTTGAGAAAAGAAGCCTGACAGGGATATGATAACAGTCTTCAAATATGTTAAGGGCTGTTTGAAAGAGGATGGTGATCTCCTCCAACCCCACGAACATGATACAGTTCTGTGGTTACATAGAATCCTATTTTCGACGTCTCCGGCTCAAGGAATATTTCCAACACACCTCTGAACAACATACTAATCCACAGAGACCTTCCTACCAACATTACAAAAAGAAGGATTCTGGGTGGACTCCTCCTGAAGGTTGAAACAACAGACTGGACTTCTACATAGAGTGCTTCCGCCAACGTGCACGGGCTGAAATTGTGGAAAAGCAGCATCACTTGCCCCATAACCTCAGCCGTGCAGAACACAATGCCATCCACAGCCTCAGAAACAACTCTGACATCATAATCAAAAAGGCTGACAAAGAAGGTGCTGTCGTCATCATGAATAGGTCGGAATATGAACAAGAGGCTGCTCGGCAGCTCTCCAACACCACTTTCTACAAGCCATTACCCTCTGATCCCACTGAGGGGATCTACAAAAGAAACTACAGCATTGCTCAAGAAACTCCTTGAAAAAGCACAAGAACAAATCCACACAGACACACCCCTGGAACCCCGACCTGGGGTATTCTATCTGCTACCCAAGATCCATAAACCTGGAAATCCCCATCATCTCAGGCATTGGCACCCTGACAGCATGATTGTCTGGCTATGTAGACTCCCTCCTCAGGCCCTACGCTACCAGCACTCCTAGCTATCTTCGAGACACCACTGACTTCCTGAGGAAACTACAGTCCATCGGTGATCTTCCTGAAAACACCCTCCTGGCCACTATGGATGTAGAAGCCCTCTACACCAACATTCCACACAAAGATGGACTACAAGCCGTCAGGAACAGTATCCCCGATAATGTCACGGCAAACCTGGTGGCTGAACTTTGTGACTTTGTCCTCACCCATAACTATTTCACATTTGGGGACAATGTATACCTTCAAATCAGCGGCACTGCTATGGGTACCCGCATGGCCCCACAGTATGCCAACATTTTTATGGCTGACTTAGAACAACGCTTCCTCAGCTCTTGTCCCCTAATGCCCCTACTTTACTTGCGCTACATTGATGACATCTTCATCATCTGGACCCATGGCAAAGAAGCCCTTGAGGAATTCCACCATGATTTCAACAATTTACATCCCACCATCAACCTCAACCTGGACCAGTCCACACAAGAGATCCACTTCCTGGACACTATGGTGCTAATAAGCGATGGTCACATAAACACCACCCTATACCGGAAACCTACTGACCGCTATTCCTACCTACATGCCTCCAGCTTTCACCCAGATCACATCACACGATCCTACAGCCAAGCTCTACGATACAACCGCATTTGCTCCAACCCCTCAGACAGAGACAAACACCTACAAGATCTCTATCAAGCATTCTTACAACTACAATACCCACCTGCTGAAGTGAAGAAACAGATTGACAGAACCAAAAGAGTACCCAAAAGTCACCTACTACCGGACAGGCCCAACAAAGAAAATAATAGAACGCCACTAGCCATCACCTTCAGCCCCCAACTAAAACCTCTCCAATGCATCATCAAGGATCTACAACCTATCCTGAAGGACGACCCATCACTCTCACAGATCTTGGGAGAAAGGCCAGTCCTTGCTTACAGACAGCCCCCCAACCTGAAGCAAATACTCACCAGCAACCACACACCACACAACAGAACCACTAACCCAGGAACCTATCCTTGCAACAAAGCCCGTTGCCAACTGTGTCCACATATCTATTTAGGGGACACCATCATAGGGCCTAATCACATCAGCCACACTATCAGAGGCTCGTTCACCTGCACATCCACCAATGTGATATATGCCATCATGTGCCAGCAATGCCCCTCTGCCATGTACATTGGTCCAACTGGACAGTCTCTACGTAAAAGAATAAATGGACACAAATCAGACGTCAAGAATTATAACATTCAAAAACCAGTCGGAGAACACTTCAGTCTCTCTGGTCACTTGATCAGAGACCTAAAAGTGACAATTCTTCAACAAAAAAACTTCAAAAACAGACTCCAACAAGAGATTGCTGAATTGGAATTAATTTGCAAACTGGATACAATTAATTTAGGCTTGAATAGAGACTAGGAGTGGATGGGTCATTACACAAAGTAAAACTATTTCCCCATGTTTATTCCCCCCCCCCCACTCCACTGTTCCTCAGATATTCTTGTCAACTGCTGGAAATGGCCCACCTTGATTATCACTACAAAACGTTTTCTCCCCCCCCCCCCGGCTGGTATTAGCTCATCTTAAGTGATCACTCTTGTTACAGTGTGTATGGTAACACCCATTGTTTCATGTTCTGTATTTTCCACTGAATGCATCCAGTGAAGTGAGCTGTAGCTCACAAAAGCTTATGCTCAAATAAATTTGTTAATCTCTAAGGTGCCACAAGTACTCCTTTTCTTTTTGCGAATTATTCTCCATGTCCACTAAGCTTGATAAGTTCATGGAAGGGATGATATGTGCATCCTTCATGATAAAGAGGGAAAGATTATGCTATTTTTCTTTCAATATACAGTAAAAGATTTGTTATCTGGCATGTTGGGGAAATCAGGGTGGGGTGCCAGTTAGTCAAAAAATCCATTAACTAAGAGTTATACTTACCAACGGAGGGAGGGAGTTTGGGTGTGGGAGGGGGCTCAGGGCTGAGAGTTGAGGTGCAGGAGGGGTTCTGGAGTGCCAGATCCAGGCGGCACTCACCTCAGGCGGCTCCCCACAAGCAGTGCCATATCCCTGCAGCTCCTAGGCGGAGGCGCGGCCAGGCAGCTTTGCGTGCTGCCTCCGCGTGCAGGCACCGCCTCTGCAGCTCTCATTGGCTGCAGTTCCCAGCCAATGGGAGCTGCGGAAGCAGAGCTCAGGGCAGGGCAGTGCACGGAGCCCCCATGGCTGTTCCTCCATCGAGGAGCAGCAGGGACATGTCACCACTTCCGGGAAGCCACGCGGAGTCAGGTAGTGAGCCTGGCAACTCTACTGAAGATTTGTATTGGGAAATATCAGAAATGCTGGTTTCTAGAGCTTTCTGGATGGTAAAGTGCCGGATAACACAGCTTTTACTGTATTAACTACTCTCTAAAAAAATCTTGTTTTAGAAAAGTCTCCAAGTTTGACATGAGTAGCTATGATTTTCTTAAGTAAGGCTATTGACTTCAATAGTACTGCTCACGGGAGTAAAGTTATTCACAAAGTCATTACAATATTGGACTCATAGACCATTTAGGATGAAAAAACATTTATAAATCTTTCCACCATCTAGTGAATGCTTTCCAAGTTACTAATCTGTCATGTTAGCAAAGTAGACATTATGGAAACTTTACAGATTGATGTAGCAATTTCAATGTGAAGTAGGAATTGGTTATCCACTAATAAACCACAGATATAAGGAATGCTGAAAGTATAATTACATGTCCAAGAATCTGGTGCAATATTTTTGAACATTATGCACATTTTATCAGATTATGTACAATGTTGAGTGTCAAAAACAGTTTGTGGTTTCAGCCAGAAATTTACCTACATGATGTGAAAGTGCCCAGAAAGAAAATATTCAACATATATGGAGCAATAGTCTCAATATCAATGCAAACCCCTATGTAAAAGAATGCATTGTGGCACCGTGATAGCTCAAGAGCTATCCCATCTGGTACATTTTGTAAAGCTGCTTTGATCAATGTTTGGTTACAAACTTTTAGGTAAAAAAACATTATCACCATACTGTTTTCACCTGGTATCTAGAAAACGTTACCAAGTAGACACGCTTTTGAATACACTCCAAGTCTCTATCCTGATATTCAAAGCCTTTCATTGGATTGGGCCTACTTAACTGAGAACCTGCCTCTTCCTATGATTGTTGCCTTCCACCACAGTGACATTCCCCTCTGCTGATCAGTCTGGGGAGACTCATTAGGGTAGGAGACAGAACTTTCACAGGAGCTGGCCTCAAGATTAAGTAACTTTTTCTGGCAAGAAAATAGAATGACCACAGAACTAAGTGCTCTCAGGACTTAGGGTCTGATTCCGCAAACACTTACACACGTAAGTACAAATTGAACTCGGTGGGACAACTCAAGTCAGACTTTATGCATGTGCTTAAGTGTTTGTAGGACAGGGGTTTGATGCAAAATATATTTCTTTGACTTAGTTTTTACTCAGCAATGCTTCAACACAGCAAGCCATTTGAACAGAAGAATCGTCCCTTTGACTTCACTGAAACTTCTTACATGGCACATGTATAAATTCTTCTTCACGCGCATCACCATCTGTACACAAAACTAATAAACCCCTCCCTATAAACAAATCACAATTCTCTGACAGGCTGGAAAGAAGAGAGATGGTTATTGTTTTTAATAATTAGAAGGAGCCATATCAGAACGTAGCTAGAGACAGAGAGAGGAACACAGCAGTTTTCACACTGAAAACCTTCAAATACTGTTATAGGTAACATATACACGCACTATTCTCCAGAAAGGTTAGGGGAGGGGGCAGGAAGAAAAGGTCATGGAAGATAAAATTCCAAAATAAATTTAAGATCCTTGGCATCAATGCCAGTGTGATATTATCCTCTGCTAATACTACAAGTAACTTCAGGGGGGAGAAAAATCCACCACAGATAAGGGGATTTTTTCTACAGAAAGATTTGAAGTGATATTTACTGTTACCAGAATCTTGATATTGTACAAACAAATATTTGTTTTGCATTACTAATATGCAGCCTTCCCAATGGCTTCAAGCTTAAAAAACAAAAACAAACAAACAAATTGAGATTATATTTTCAAAGCACAATCATGGAAAGCACCTCTCATTGGAAAGAGCTAAAGTATTCAGAACTGACCGTTTTCATCTGCCTGCACAAATACATTGGTTTCCCACAATGGCTGTTTTACAGTAGCAATAAGGCTAATAAAGATGGTGTGATTAACCTAAGATGATCACACTGGAAAGATTAAATAACTACTGAAATTGAAATCATCATTTTGAAAGAAAGTGATTTATCCCCCACTAGCCACACTGACTACAACTGCCTAATGCATCATGTGAGGTGAAAGGAAATTGCCAGTGAATCAGAGAGCTGGTTCTTTGCAGAGGCACAAACGAATAGGCTATATGGTCCTGGATGCACTGTGCAAGAATGATGCTGGGCATCAGCTGGGAAAATGCAGGGACTACCACTGAACAGTGAGTGAGCGTGGAATTCATGCACTGCAGAAAGAGACATACAATAGACTGTGTATGTGTGTGACATGAGTGCAGACTGATCCATGGGAAGGGGATGAATACAACATCTAGTAAAAGGTCACATGCATAGCTCAAGCTATAAAGGTCAGAATGTACAAGAGAGACTGTGTGGAGATGGGAAGTGGATAATAATCTGAGAACTGTAAGAAATGGCAAAGATGCTCTGTAGCAACGCTGGAGGGTATCTAGCCAGTCTGGCTACAGGCAACAGTGTAGAGCCTGGATCTTAATATAAGTAGAGGAAATGGATTCTTGTATAGTCCATGTATAGTAAAGTAATATCCATGTTTAAATAGTGGTTCATGTTTGACAAATAACAAAAGCCAGGAACTTCAAATCTGTGACTGTGTCTTGGTTCTAAATTCTCAGGTCACGGAGGGGAGCAACGTCGCCTTAATTAAACACAAGGGCTGGGTTTTTAAAGCAGTGCAGAGGATTTAAATACACATCTTCTATTAAAGTTTTTTAAAATTTACTCGTCAATTGAGCACATAGTTCAAAGCAACATACCAAAGAGGATACAGGTAAAATTATCGACACACAATTCCACTGCTCAGCCCAAATTAGGTAATCACTATTATTATAGTTATTTGTATTACAGTAGCTCTGCAGGCCCCAACTGAGATCAAAGTCCTTATGTGCTAGGCACCATCCAAACACATTAAAAGACAGTCTTTGCCAAGAACAGTTTACAATCTGTGTGTACAAGACAGACCAAAGAAGTATTATTATTCTGATTTTAGAGATGCACAGAAGGCATAAGAGATGCACAAAGGTGAAGGAACTTGGCCAAGGTTACACATGAATCTGAGCAGTCAGGAATTGAACCCACATATTTTGTGTCTCAGTCCACTGCCTTAACTACAAGATCATGTCTTTTCCATGATAAACCACAGCATGCAAAATACAGACATTCAGACATATTTGCATTTAATATGTTGGATTTAATTATCATTTTCTAGCAACCAAGACATCCTTATAATGGTAAGAATTAATAGGAAATGTTTCATAATTATAGGAAGTGCGCCATGCTAAAGATTTTAATGGTTTTTTAATAACCTTAAATCTGAATTTCCCCCCACTTAAATTCTAGGGTTGAAAGCTCTGTCTATCATTTCAACAACATGTGGCAGAGCAAGAATTCATGCGAGACAAATGGTTATTTTTTGGTATCTGCTGCTGCTTAATGACAGGTGTGCTGTCCTAAATAATTAGCTTTCAAAAGGGGATCCCC
Source organism: Chelonia mydas (assembly GCF_015237465.2). Classification (NCBI taxonomy): domain Eukaryota; kingdom Metazoa; phylum Chordata; order Testudines; family Cheloniidae; genus Chelonia; species Chelonia mydas. The sequence continues at coordinate 10,144,952 of NC_051257.2, forward strand.
TTCACCTTTCTCTAAAACTGGTTAGTGATCTCAGTTTTACTTCATTAAGCTCTTTGACAGCTCAATGTTCTCACATCTGTTATTGTTGGGTAGTTTGATTCCAAGAACACAAATCGCTTCAAGAATTGGCATCAAATTTATTCAGGCTTGTGATGCAGATCAAAACCCATCTGTTTACTAATCAAAAGCCATATTTTAATCACAGTACAATACTGGTGTCAGCAATATCATCACATAGACTTTCTCTTTCTGCCCTAACCAGTGATAGATGGTTCTCTTCATTTAATCTGCATCTATCTGAATTATTCTCTGATAATACAGCAGGCACCATGATATCCACATACCTATATGTAACCGTTAACCAATTTTTGTTTGGGCTTTGGTATTCCATCTGGCATTTTTCACCTGTAGGCTCTGATCCTGCAATGAACTTTTTGTTGCCAACATTTTTTCCATCTGATCAGTCACACTGAACTGATGAATTAACCCATCTAATGTACCACATAATAGCAACTAAGAACACAAGGACATTTTTGGTACCTTCAGACTCACGGTAATTCCCTCTTCACGCTCAGGATCTAATCAAAACTTCCACAGTCAAGATGATTGATCTATCAATCTATCTGTTGTAAGTGGGGCTGTTATTAAAGTTGTCTGACTCTTCCCATTATAGACAGCTAAAGTTTGGCAAGTTACAAGCAACTGACAATGGGTTCTTATAATGGAATGTTGGACAACCTTAATAACAGGCAGAGCTGCATATGATGGAATTTTTGTTGTTTTTTTCAGATTCCTTTTTTCAAAACCTTGAGACCCAGAGGTCTGAAATAACACACAAAAACCTATGTTAAGAGAATATTATTAAGGTTGCAAAGTCAAGCTCTGAGAAGATAGAAAATGTGAGAATTAAGGTGGCCTGGGCCCCCTAATTCAGCATCCTTGTGCATGTGCATTATGATGTACTCTTTAATTACATGATCACATACTATTTTTTCCACAGGACCCCTGCATCATTTAGTATATAGGGGCAATCTGCTCTGGGATGAATCAGGGTTGTGTAGTGAAGGAGATTCTTGCCTGTAGAACTCCTGCTTTATTTGTTGCGGAAGCTGGAAGGTGCATAGTGAACGAAGCAGATGTCTGCAGGAAGAGAAAGGAGGGTCAAGGGTGAAGGCAGTTGAATGGTTCCTTGGGGAACTGGATTTTATCCCTGTGCCTTAGAGTTCCTCTGTGATGCTGCCAGGCAAGTCACTTAAATCAAACTTTTCACAGCTAGTCACTAATTGTGTCTTCCTCTTTTATTGGTGCCTGGCTTGAGACCCAGAGATCGGATACGCAGAAATGCTGAGCATTCACACCAAACTGAAGTCAATGGGAGCTATGCTTTGAACATATTATATACTATGTAATGCTACATGCTCTGAAAAATCAGGTCCTAGGCATCTCAGTCAGGAACCCAAAATTAGTAATTACTTTTGACCTTAATCTCGCTGTGCCACTATATTCCCATTTTACAGATGGGGAACTACACATCTGTATCTCACTGAGGTGGCGTGAAAATAAAATTCATTCGTATTTGTGAAGCACTCAGATACTACAGTGATGAATGCGACAAAAAAAACCCCAAAGCCCAGGTCAGCTGATTCGGGCTCAAGGAGTTCATGCTACAGAGATAAAACTAGCAGTTTAACTAGTAGACTTTCAGGCTCAGCCTGGAGTCCAGGTTCTGAGATCCACCCCATTCTCCTCAAGGTTTCAGAGCCGAAGCTGAGAGTCACTGCCATAGGTCGTTTTTTTTGTAGACATACCCATAGATAAGTTTCAGCCCCAGTATTTTAACAAATGTGTTCCCATTATATAATACATATCAATAAATTGGGAAACAACATTGTAATTGGAAAATATGGAATCCTCCTGGAATCATAAAGAACTGGACATTTATACAAATAGCAAGGATATCTAGAGGTATGATAGTAAACATTTTTTTTAAAAAGAGAAAGATTTGGAAGAGATACAAATTCTCAAGCTTCAGGGCATGAGCCAACTATTACTAATGGGCATTAGAAAGAAACTTTCCCATGGACAAGTTATTTATAACTGCCTTCTGCAGGGTTTCCGGCACTTTGCTCTGGTGAGCATGTGCTACTGGCTGCTGTTAGAGATAGAATACTGGACTAGATGGCCCATTGGTCTGATGTCTGATCCAGTACGGCAATTCCTGTGTTCTCAACCACTTCCAACATGATGCTAAAATACCCCAGCAGGCGAAGACAGCCTGATGGAGCAAACCAATAGTTGAAGTTTCCATATGGTTTCTCTGAACTCTCCCCCTGGAGCAAAACATCTTGCGCAACCAGATGATAAAGCTGACCCTGATTTCTGAGAGAGAGAGAGAGAGAGAGAGAGAGAGAGAAAGAAAGAAAGAAAGAAAGAAAGAAAGAAAGAAAGAAAGAAAGGCAGATGCTATCTATAGAGCACAGGTGAAGAATACACAGTGGAAGTATCAGGAAAGTTTGCAAATTGATTGTCTCCTGTAACTCTGAACTCAGAGTTCTGTAACTCTGAGCTCAGAATCCAGTTCAAGGGAGATGAGAGATCATTAGAAGTTTCAAGATGCTTCGCTGAGCCTAGGAAGGGCAGACAGAACTTGTGGATTCTGATGGGGGAAATCTGGGGAGAAACTTGTGGGTTTTGATTTGACACAGGGAGAATGTTTTGCCGTACATGCATCCGTGACAAGGAAGCCAGATGGAATCCCTGGTCTGAGTTTATGGAGGTCACACAGTATGAGGTGACTCAGAAGAGCTGCCAAATGAGGGGTAGCAGTTTTCATTGCAAGTACTAATCTTACGATGCTGCCATATCAACCCGTGAAACTGGCTGTTGCTTAATCTTGACAGGGAGAAGCTGCATTGTATCTAGGTCAGATTTGGAAAGGGCATCTAAAAATGTCCCGCTGAGATGGACTACTGCATCCAAGTGAACTAGACAGATGACAGCTTGTGCATGGGAAATGGGCCTACAGAGCACTCCAGGAGTCAGAGTTACATGGGTGTGAGGGCTGTGTTAGGTCTGCATTCTTTTCAAAGCTGCTTGAGAAGAGAGCTCAGAGAAACTGCAGTTCATGTGATGCAAATGGCAGAACTACAGCAGAAGTCACTGCATTTTCAGCTCTCCCACCTTGCCCTGCAAACAAGAACAGCAGAGCTGCAAAAGTCACATAGCACAATGGAACATAGACTGGGAACACAAATGGGAAGAACAGTACCTGGGAGTCGAGAACAGAGAAGTTTGTTTAGTCACTGGTTGTAGCTGTACAACAGAGGGTAAGGCAGGTTAACCCATCAGTTCCTTAGATCAACTTGATTTTATCCCCAAAACTGCAAATTCTAATGAGAAATTCCTTCGCAGAGCTGTGTGTTTCTACTGCCATGTAGCCTCAAAGACGGAAACAGTAAACCAGAGGGTCTACAATACAACACAGTTGCAGCAGATGTTTCTGCAGTGAAACCTTCCCTATGTAAACATATACTAAAGGTAAATATTAAGGGAAAAGTTATGTGTGTGGGATGAGATGAAACAGGGTCTTGGAAATTCCGAGACAAAGCACAATGAGGTTAGGATTCCTTTGAAAATGCTACCTTAGAGACTAACCAATTTATTTGAGCATAAGCTTTCGTGAGCTACAGCTCACTTCATCGGATGCATCCTGTGGAAAGTGTAGAAGATCTTTTTATACACACAAAGCATGAAAAAATACCTCCCCCCACCCCACTCTCCTGCTGGTAATAGCTTATCTAAAGTGATAAGCTATTACCAGCAGGAGAGTGGGGTGGGGGGAGGTATTTTTTCATGCTTTGTGTGTATAAAAAGATCTTCTACACTTTCCACAGGATGCATCCGATGAAGTGAGCTGTAGCTCACGAAAGCTTATGCTCAAATAAATTGGTTAGTCTCTAAGGTGCCACAAGTACTCCATTTCTTTTTGCGAATACAGACTAACACGGCTGTTACTCTGAAACCTTTGAAAATGCTTGCATTTTTCATATGGTAAATTTTCTGCATAGATATCAAGCTCATGCAATGCCCTACCACATTAAAATCACCTAAATAACATACAAAGAAAGAATTCATCATATTCTGAAAACCAGATTCTTCAAGATTTGTGCCTTATATTTCTTAAAACTATAAAACATCAACTGAGGTAATTCCACATGATCCAGGGTATTTTTTAAATAGGATGCTGATGGTTCAGTTAGCCTGACATGAAAAAAGCCATTTTTCATTAATTATATAACAAATGGGTCATGTGTATGATTTGGTAAAAGATTAATGTTCTGCCTATTGGGAGATCCAGTGATGTGATCATTTTTTTGCAGGGCTGGAAGTCAGGGAGTCAGCTTTCTGGAGCAAGCTCATTTGTCCTGTCTGCTTAAAAAAACGAAAACAACACTACTATGAACTTTCTCTCTAAAAGAAGGGTTGGTAAAAGCAGCAGCACTGAATACAGCTGGGAAGAGATGGGAAAGACAGTGGACAGTGTAGTTGCATCAGCAAAATATCTTCGCTTACAAGATTTGACATCTTTCCCCAAATGGATCAGACTAACTATAGCTCTCTTCTAACTGAATTCAAGTACAATTGCAAAGCAGAGGGTATCATACTTCAGATATGGTTTTCCTAGTGTTTTCCTTGGCTTCTGTTTAAACTCTCTTTGTGGCTTATCACACAAGAGAGTTCTGAGTTGAAAAATAATTAAACACTCAAGAAATCAAACAAGGCCCAGCCAATTAGATAAATGCATGTGGAACTGAGAAGCTGGATTAATTGAAGAGTGAACTGATCAAAAAGCAAAGCTAAAATTTGTTGTGACTGTATTCAGGTTGTAAAAAAATCACAGATGTCCAAGAGAAAAGTCGTATAAAGAGTAACTGGAGTATTACCTTAATATCCTACACAGTACAAAATGAGAAAGCTAGGAAGCACTGCTATTGACAAAGACTGGAGAAATAAGTTACATGAATAATATGGATTCATTACAGAGTATTTTTAATAGAGGAAAACCAGACTCAAAAATTAACTTCAAAGTAAAATCATAGAATAATAGAATCAGAGACTTTAAGGTCAGAAGGGACCATTATGATCATCTAGTCTGACCTCCTGCACGACGCAGGCCACAGAATCTCACCCACCCACTCCTGTAATAAACCCCTAACCTATGTCTGAGCTACTGAAGTCCTTAAATCGTGGTTTAAAGACTTCAAGATGCAGAGAATCCTCCAGCAAGTGACCCGTGCCCCACGCTGCAGAGAAAGGCAAAAAAAAACCCAGGGCCTCTGCCAATCTGCCCTGGAGGAAAATTCCTTCCCGATCCCAAATATGGCGATCGGCTAAACACTGAGCATGTGGGCAAGACTCACCAGCCAGACACCCAAGAAAGAATTCTCTGTAGTAACTCAGATCCCACCCCATCTAACATCCCATCATAAGCCATTTGGCATATCTACCGCTAATAGTTGAAGATCAATTAATTGCCAAAATTAGGCTATTCCATCAATTTGTGTGTGCACATTACTAAGCCACAATAAAATGTAACACAATTCTGTATAGCTTACAGTCTATCCTCAGGAGAGATCCAGGATGGGAAAAGTAGGGGTATTTCTAGACCAGACTGAAGTCTATTTGCTCTGTATGGAGGAACTTAGCCGAGGTTTGAACAAAGTATTTGGAGGGCAGATATTATCCAGTCTCTCACCCACACCAACTTTTGTTGGAACAACTGCAAAAATTTAATATCGGTAGATGCATATCAGGGTCTCTTAGGGTAAGTCTACATTGGAGCTGGGAGCATGCCTCCCAGCCCAGGCAGACAGACTTGGGCTAGCTCTGCTCAAGCTAGAACATTAAAAATAGCCGAACTGATTTTGTAGCACAGACTAGCCAGACACCTGAGCTCAGATCCAGGGGGAAGAGCAGGCTTGGACTCAGGTGGCTAGCCCATCCTGCAACAGCCATGCTTCTCTTTTTAACAAGCTAGCTTGAGCAGAGTCTGTCTACCTGCACTAGAAGGCATGCTCCCAGCTGCAGTGTAGACAAACCCGCAGTCAATCAAAAGCATCACTTACAATCTCTGATAGTGAAAGTGAATTGGTGTGCCAACATCATCCAAATAAATAAGATGTGGATTAGTAAGTAGCATACTGCATGCTTATGTAAAATTCCCCATCAAAGAGAGTTTTGTGTTTTTGTCAGAATCATGATCAATCAGATCTTCTACCCAATGGATAAAGTTAAAGTCCTGCCCTTTCCGAAGGTGTATCAATTGTAAGTCCAAACTCTTTTTTCAGGAGAGTACATCAGAACTTTAATAGCTTCTGGATTCTTGGCATTTTTGCTGAATAATATCAAAATGCATTTAAACAAAAGAATCCTTATAAAACAGTTGGTATCCAATGTTCTGTTGCCAGTATCATTTTAGTGCAAGAGTATTTGCCAGTGTCCTTTGAAATAAAGTACTAAACATTGGTATGTCTACACTACAGAGGTGTGGTGGACAGCAACACAGACTAGCCACTTGAGTACAAACTCAGGGTCCCAGGTGGGCTTCTACAGCCCATGCTGCCATGGCTTCACGGCTATCTTATTTGAGCTAACTAGATCAAAGCTAGCTTGGGTGTGTCGACATGTACTGCAGTGCAGACATACCCATGGACAAAAATAAGTTGAACAAATTCGATATAAATTTGTAGCAACTGTAAAGGACTTCACTTCCGGTATTTTCATAGCTGTCCATTACATCATTGGTATGCTCAATCATGTGCACATGGCAAGCACGAGGCATTTATATAAGGGCTAACTCATTGAGCCTAAAGAAGAATCAAACTCTGATGTTTCAAAGACAATTTTCAAATTGGAGAGTAACACTAGGCATGAGGAAGACAACACCACATGTTTACTTCTGTGTCAGTTACAACAAATCTTATACATATACAATGTACAAAAAAGTATAAACTACAGTTTAAAAAAAGCCAAGTAAAACGAATCTACTTCAAGCATAGATATGGATAGGAATTGTTGTTTGAAAGTATTTCTTGCTACATGACCACCAGTTGGGTAAATGAAGTAGCTCAATTCAGTCCTGATCCTGCAATTTGTTGCATGCAGGTGCACTGCTGTGCCTTTATGGAGCCTCACTGAAGTTAGTATAGCTCTGCAAGGATGCAGTGCATTGCAGGACTGGGGCCACAGGTTAATTCTTGTCCCTATTAACCCAAATGGGAGTTTTGCTATTGACTTCAATAGGGCCAGGATTTCACTATAGTTTTCCTTGATGTAGTCAACCAGTAAGAATCTAGTTTATTTTATTTACATATATATAGAAATGCCTATGGAATTTACAAGATGGTTAACCTATAACCACTACATTAGGGCTGCAGAATAAATGTAACTAATTTGTTAAGCGCTGACAAACTAATAAATTGTTCCATCTTATTAGCCTCATAATAATAGACAAACAGTGCTACAAGGGACACCGTCAAGCACATATAAACCAAAATTGTGTGTGTGTGTGTGTTTAAACAGAAAATAACAAAACCAATAAAAATACAAATGATTCCCTGGATTAAAAGAAGAAGTCAATGAAAATATTAGTTTGGATTTATATAGTACCCAGCAGGGTGACAATTTACAAACCAAACATTCCTGCATTGTGCTAGTACATGAGAACCAGAAAGTGAAACCGACTAAAAACAACTGTGAAAGGACTCCTCTCAATTTCATTGTCCACGACAAAGTGCAAATATGAAAAGTAAATCAGACATCAGTGGTGCCAACTCCAGCTGTTCAAAAATCATGAGTGAGGATGCAAATAATCACAAGACATTTTAAAAGAATTAAATTATTTAAAAAATAATAAATGTGGGGTTCTTTTCATTTTTCTTCTGGTCTTTTGAGCCTTATGGGTCATGTTTTCATGTGTTTATCTGCAACCATGAGGACTGGAAACTTTTTTTTTTTAATTAAAACAAAGATTCTCAGTCAATCACATGCCTTCAGGAGCTAAGAGAAACACCAAATATCATGAGACTCAAAATAAATCATGAGAGTCGGCAATAATTAAATATTTTTAAAAGTATTTGGAGTTTTAATATAAAAAAGGTGATAGGAGAAACAACCATAAGGAGTTACAAAACAATGATTTGTCTTGGCACAGAAGCTCATAAAAGCAGAAAATAATAGGGAAAAAGCTTGTTGCTCAAAGAGATCATGTATTATGGTGAAAGTCATTCATTTTCTACCCAGAAACATGTTAGCTTTAATGTATAATGTTTCATGTACAGTGATAGAAAAAGCCACGCAACCAAGCAAAAATGATATTTCCTTTATGAATTTCTCCTAAATCTGTAGAGATAACAGATTAAGGTTTTCTAAAATGAAGAGTGGATCATTTTAAAATGATTGTAAAGGCAGCTGACTAATACAATTTGAATAGAAGCCCTGCAGCTAACCCACAGCAGAAAACTGATTATCATTCCAATGCAATGCATAGAACTGTAAGGGCTTTTTGTTTTCAGTTTAACAAACAAAATTCATTCAGACTATCAGGCTGAGATTCTTTGGTCTGTTAAACCCACTGAGCTACAAAAAAAATGTCCTTAAATAGCCAATAGTGGAGAACTCCCCTTGTGCAGGAGAACTCCACTGGTATAAAGTTGGCAGAGATAGTATAGCTGTCTCCCCATCCCTGCTGTAGTGGGGGAGATGGCATGTTAGGTCATTCTGGGACAGGTGTGGAGCAGGAATGGAACATGGAAGAGCAGGGATCGGCTGCCGCCCAAGACTGACACAGGTCATTGAACGAATGTAAGTCAGAGCTGCTCTTTTGCAGGGGTCTGGGTGTCACTCAGGATCGGGGAGCTGCAATCAGTTTCCTGACCCCCTCACTCTCTCCCTGAGTCCAAGTGGTGTTCAGATGCAGTTGAGACGCTGCCTCATAGATATTAGGCGTCATGGCTTGTTTACTAACAAACCAGTTGTATGTCTGTCCAAAATCAGTGCTAAAAAGGCTTCAGTAATCCACTGTCAGCTATTTTTTCTTTTTATGCCAGTGAATGTGTAAGGTGGAACCAGGAATAAGGTTGGTATAAAATAAAGATGCCATGAAGAAGTAAAGATAGTTGCTACAGTCAATGAGGCAGTAGGTCGTCTTGCCATCAATGCATCTGATACGTTGTTTTAAAAAAATAAGCCATTGAATATTTTAAGCAGATAAAACTGATCTTGAAAAACAATTCTAGTAGAAAAATAACAGTGTGACAAGCATCCTCAGTTCTGTTACAGCTTAATTCATAATTTTCTCACACTGAACAATTACTCATATTTCACCTTTCTTGTCCCTGAGGTTTTTAATTCTTCTCTCCAAAAAGTAATGTTATCTTCGCTGTTCAATTACACTTTAACCACTCTATCAGATCAAACGTATGGACTCTTGTCTGAGTCTCCCTTACTCAGCTTTTACTTCATGAAGAGAAGAGCTACATTCCAAGGTCACAAATGATTAATCTTGACCTGTGAACCATGAAAGTGTTAAGTCTTAATATAAACATATTACTGTACATAGCAAAGTGAAACATACTATGTATCTAAGAAAAATAATTAACTGAATTTTCCTGACTTTACTCTTTGGTTGCTAATTAAGCACTTAATACAAAATCAGTTCTCTGAGGATATATTACATGCTTAGAAAAATAGTGGAATCATTTGACCCCTCAAGAACGCGTGCTGTATATATTTGCTTTCCAGGTTTTGCACAATAGGCTGGTTCCCTGTTAAATCTTGAGGTCCCTTAGCGTTCATAACATGCAGTGCTCAGGATGCTAAAAGAACAAGCTGACTTTGTGAAGGGAGCACTGTTTGAAAATGTGCACATTTAAAATATCTGTTAGTTTTCTGGTGATATTTGATTAAAATTGCATCACAGAGTAGGAAGGAGGTAAGCAGAGTGAAATGACTTGGGGAGAAAAATGTTTAAAGTAAAGATTAACAAACACAAGATAAGTGAGATGGCAAATAACAAGTAAAGAAATTAACTAAGAACAAGGCTTGGGGGGAAAAAATTCCCATTCCCTTCCAGTGGCAGAACATAAAGGTTAACTTCTTACAAGAGAAAATACCTTTTTAGTTAGGTCCACTAATCTGGACTCCTGAAATACCCACTGTTCTCAAAGAATCTCTAGTCCAAATAGTGGGGTGAAAGTCTGTGTTGTTGGGAGCTCTTTTGTGTGTGGATACAAGGTGTGTTACAGGCTTGCTAGGGAAACACACAGTGGTTGACACGTCAAATTTCTTCAATGTATTTGTGCAGGGCCCCAGTTACGCCAGTTTCAGTGGTGTAACTCCATTTACTTCAACAGGATTACTCTGGTGTACATGAGAAGAAAATTGGGCCCCTTGTTACAAAGAGAGATTTGGTGAATGTAATATAATAACAATTTACCAATATACATTACTATCAACAAAAGGCGGCATTTCCTTACATATCATTCTTATTCTGAAATAGTATCCTCATTTTGCAGAAAACTTATACACTGTACATTTATTTAGTAGAAAGGAAATGATGCCACAATGCGTGGCTTACTCAACCAGCTATTATAACAGTTAATTTAATTTTAAATTAACCAAACAACAGAAGGCAGTCAAGTCAGAATAAATTTGCAAGCTACTTCTTCGAATTATAACCAGGGTTGGAAACATTTTCCACTTGTGACAGTGCAATTAGTTATGCTAAGCAGACCTTGTGAAACCCATCTTCAGAATATACTGAAATAAAGTATGTTCTGGAACTAAACATTATATCCCCTGAAGCTCTCAAACTTGACACAAATAAACATACAAAAAAATCTATTTTTAACTGTAAATCATTCATTTCTGAACTACTGGAGGGCACACGAAGTACTACTGTCTAAAATAACAGGTTTCAGAGTAGCAGCCGCGTTAGTCTGTATTCGCAAAAGAAAAGGAGTACTTGTGGCACCTTAGAGACTAACAAATTTATTTGAGCATAAGCTTTCGTGAGCTACAGCTCACTTCATCGGATGCTTTGAGTGGAATGCATCCGATGAAGTGAGCTGTAGCTCACAAAAGCCTATGCTCAAATAAATTTGTTAGTCTCTAAGGTGCCACAAGTCCTCCTTTTCTTTTACTATCTAAAAGTAGATGTGTTCACATTGGAACAACCATTCATTCTATCAGGTTATTTGTGTGTTTGGTATCAGAAGACAGCTTCTTATCGCTTTTGTACCAGATTTTTCTGAAACAGCTTGTATAATAGCTGAAACACAATATTACTATTATGAGTAAGTCTAGGGCAAGATACGCTTATGTAAGTATGGGTGGGCCTGATGATTATACAATATTTCCCACTCCCCTCATCCAGGTAGGTTCTGTGTATGATGCATCATTAAGATGAACTCAAATTTACAGCAGATTGTAGGAAACAACCCTAAATTCATCTCCACAGAATGCATATAGAGTGGTAACAGGATTCCCCAATAGTTGTCTAACCCTGACTTGACATCAGCAACTTGCAAACAGAATAAACACTGCATTACCAACAAACATGCAACAGATACTCTCATCTTACATTACACCCATCACTGTAGTAATCACTGATTGCAATGATAGCTTTAATTTCAGTCTTATTGCCTGAGGCTAGCCACTGCAATGATAAACAATAGCCTCACCAAGCACCTGCTCTTGTCAAACAACATTCACATGTCACAGTGAAATTAACATATTCTTTTTCGCCCTTTACTTCTAGCCACTGTTAGGATACTGTCCTATTACTGCTTCTGGAAGTATGCTCTTGGTATAATTTACTTCTTAAGGGGTTTGTTATATTTTGGTATATATGAAATGACCTTTTACATTGTAAATCAATTTTTATTGGACAATGGCCACCATATCTACATCATTGTTGTAGCCCTTACAGTACCTACATGATTCACAGGATGTAGTAGTTTTCTGGTAATAAGTTTTAGCCTATCTTAGGGTTTATATTGGCGCCGAGCACCATAGTATCTGGCATGTATGCTTTTCCTACCATATCTAGGATTTCACTCTATTTGAACTTTAAAAGGTATAGTTCTGCAATAGTTATGGGAATTTAGCTACATCATTTCCATCATGAACTGGCATTGCATTGTTCAACGTGTTCTGCCTCTCATATGCTAATTAGAAAATGTAACTAATTCTTAATTCAGTTCTTGACACTGTTCTTCATAAATAACTGTCTATCCTGAAAACAACCAGGACTTAAAAGATAAATGGGCTAGAGCTAGGTTGCTGTAAATGAGAGTAGCACCACTGACTTTAATGGAGGTAGGCTGATTTACGCCAGCTGAGCATCTGACCTAACTAGATCTCTCCCAGACCTGTTCTCATAAATTCTGCTTTGAGAGAAATGGTTTCCTGTCATTCCATGGCCCTGTCACTTCAGCCTTAGGTAGCTCATTAGTATGCTTCACTTTAGCTAACCAAAATGTACATATTTTTTAAAACTTAGATTCATTTGTGTGCTCAAAAGCCTTCCAAAGTAATATTCAATAAGACCTAGTAGTATAGGCAGAACTGGCTAATTATAAGTTCAGTGGCTACTGTACTTGGCTTAGACGCTATACAAAGATTTGCATTGTCATGCATTTAAACCATAGGGAAATCTGTAAGCATCTGAGTGAATAAATTTGCTGTCAAGGAAATCTAAAAGGAAGCAAACTGTACACTGGCGAAAACATCATCTCCTTTGGCTACTGTGGGAGCAGGTCTGAGAATTTCACTAGCATATTTCTAAAGGAATAAATGCAAAGCTGACAACTTTGTACCAGTCACAAAATCTTGCAATGATCTTCCCACAAACTAAATCTGCTCTACGTCACAGGCTTACCCTATTAAGATGCTCCAGGTGAAATGATTGCTACTATTTTGGGGATTAGGCTGATCAGCCACTGGATGTCACTGTTAGTCTACACCAGGGATCGGCAACCTTTGGCGCAAGGCCTGTCAGGGAAATCCGCTGGCGGGCCGGGACGTCCGCAGGTTCAGCTGATTAAAGCTCCCACTGGCCGTGGTTCGCTGTTCCAGGCCAATGGGGGCTGCGGGAAGTGGCGTGGGCGGAGGGATGTGCTGGCTGCCGCTTCCCGCAGCCCCCATTGGCCAGGAACGGAGAACTGCGGCCAGTGGGAGCTGCGATCGGCCGAACCTGTGGACGCTGCAGGTAAACAAACTGTCCCAGCCTGCCAGCAGATTTCCCTGATGGGCCGCATGCCAAAGGCTGCCGATCTCTGGTCTACACACACAAAAACAAAATTGCATTTGTTTGGCATTAGAAAATATTTAAAGATGATAGGATGACTCTGAACCCCACTGCACACAATGATTAGAAATATGGCTTCCAGATATCGAAAGAACATTGATCACATTTTCTGTCTGAACATGTGTATTGTGACAAGGAACACCTGCATTAATATTCCTCTTTTTAGTCTGTTTATTTGTGAATTTGTTAGCAGTCTGATTAATAGATTCATAAATTATAAGACCAGAAGGGACCACTGGGCTCATCTAGTCTAACCGGCTGCATAACACTGGCTATAGGCCAGATATACAATCAATATCACTGTCTTGGTGATGGTGAGTTTAATCTCCTGTGACATGTGTTGTTCTGGGTGGAGCTCAAATGCATGCTCTCCCCCAGATCGTGCAAGCTGACTAGTAATGCAGCAGCTGAGACAATGCTATTTCTGAGTTACAGACCACAAGTATTTCCTTCCCTTAATACAGGGTGGCTCTCTGTCTCCCTTTAGTGGCTCCATCACATCGGAAGGTGTATGAATTGGGTACAAGGTTGAGATGGGTCCTTTGGCTCAGGCAGCAGAGGTTTGTGCTTTTAGATCTAGATCCCATGTTTTTATTCCCACTGCTGATGACTCACCTAGGGGCATCGCAATATACCACAACTTCAGAAGTACTAGGGAGAGACAAAATGGTGTACATCAAGAGCGGCAAAGAAACATTGCTCATTAAGAGAAAGGGGAGGAAAAGAGTTTAAACGGACTTTACAGTTTATTCCTGGCGGTCTCAATATATCCAAAATATCAAAGCAAAGAATGAAAAAAGTGAATAAAACAGTATGCTTCCTTGTAGGGTTAATAGCCAATAGGCCTGCTTCTCTCATGTCTTGCACTTTTTGCAGTAATTTACTGCTGTGCAAAGTGTCTGCAGAATGCTACCAAATCAGAATGGCAGCATTTTACCCCAACTTGTGGAGGTTAAAATGACCACACCCTGGGAGAATCAGGCCCAATGGGTAAGAGAAAATGACGAATCAGCTAAAAATTAGAACAAAAATCCTAAAAAATTAAGAAAGTTCAACCTTGCCTTTTAAAAATTCTGTTTCGGCAAGGTTGCAAGACAAGGTTGCAAATGCACTGTGAAAAACTGGAAGTCTGCTAGACAGCTCAGAAGTCCATTTTGTCCAATTATGATGACTTTATCTTATAACAGTGGAGCAAGAACTGGCTGTTAGTCAGACTGCCTAAAGTGGGGACTTTCCTTCCTTGGGGAAAATTTTAAAGCCCTGAGCATAGAGATTGAATCCACCCTTCACCGAACAAATTACTCTCAAATGCCCCACACAAAGGCAAGATAGCTAGCTGGTGGAAAACCTGTGTATCTGTAAGTCTGGTGCCTTTGCATAACATAAAACCAATATTTGGCCACAAGAAGAAGACAAAACAAAACAAGCCCTCAAAAACAGAAAAGACAAATCAGCTCCTGGATGTTAAAAATCTGATTAATCCAAAGTAATGAATTATACTGGGGAGTCCTTATACATAGTGGGGAGAATTCACTCCAGTAGATGCATTGGTTTCAACAGGACTACTCACATGTGTGTGTGAGTAGTGGTGCCAGAATCTGGCCCAGCAACATTATTTTAAGAGGGAAGAGAGACATCTAAAGAGCCACAAAACAATTGCTATGAACTGACCAAAAATTTGACATTCCCTCACTTTACAAAAATAATTATTTTAATGATTGCTACTCTGTGTATGAAAAGACTGGGGATTATTTTGGGGGTGACCTACTTCATAGATTGTTATTATTACTAGTCTCTGTATCTCCTTCAGACACCTGCATTTTTCACTTCAGAGCTGTGTTGCTGCTAATTCCTTAGCAAAACCAGAAACAAGTTTAACTATCCATACTGCCGTAGCAATCACAGGATTCAAATACTGACATTAACTAGCTTGCTCATTCCTTGGTTCTATAACATTGGTTAAAGAATAAGATATAATAACAATAATGAACCAACTCTTGTCTAATATATACATTAAGATTTGTTTTGGGGATCTGGCAATTTACAGAAAATTGCATCAAAAATAAAAACACTAGACCTGATTCCTACCTCTGAAAATCAGGAGTGGCCGATGGAACTCCCTGGGTATAAAACAGGTAGGAGAATAAGACCCATTTTCTAAATTATATGAAACCCCATGTGAATATTTGAAATTATACAAGTAATCGTAAAGCAGAAGCATGCTTTTTTGAAACACTACTTACATTTAAAATACAGAAACACTTGATTGTCCAATGAACATTATATAAAACCTATTCATGAGAAGTTCCTCGGAACAAAGACAAACTCCTTTAAACATAGCGCATCTAGCTATAAAAGCGACTCTCAGCCAGGGTGAAAGAAATGCTACTTTAAGGTCACCTTTGAGACTTCAATTTGGTGATATATTGTGTCTCAGAATTGCCACTATGGCAACCAGCTTACTGCCTGTTCAATTTGCTCCATAGCGGATGGCCACCGATTGCAGTTCAGTGCCCCTCATGCTCCAAGAGAGAATGCGTATCAAACAGATCTTCCGCAGCAGCCAAGTGTGGATCTATTACATCCATGCTTAGCTGCAGAAGTGTTTGGTGTGTGCTCACAACTGAAGTGCAAGGGAATTCGACTGCAGCGGACAGTCACATAGGATACGGTAGCAGGGAGCCACAGAAATATCAATACATGAAGGAGAAGGAAAGTTCAGATGCCTCCATACGTAATGACCTCTCCTACCAAAATGTTTCACCGGCAGCAGAGGAAATAAAAAAAATGAGACAGGAAGGTCCCCAGAGGAAATGCTTTTCTTAGGAAATCTGGGAAAGCTTTTCTTCAAGGATTTCGTTTCTCTTTAACTGCCTCATATCGTGAAGCCAAATTTTACACTAGAACTGAATAAATTATGACGATAGATTCTCTTTGATACTCAGAATTACTTTCCTGAAAAGAGAAGAGCCAATCTTGTTGGCAATGAAAGCTGTACTGCTTTAATGATACTCCTATAATTACAACCCTCCTCCTTCCCCAGTGTGGACGCAGTAATACCGGTATAAAGGTGCTTATACCAGTATAGCTTATCCTTGTGTGGGATAGGGAATAAGGCACCCATATAACTGCATCCACACAAGGGGTTGTACCGGTATACCTATTCCTGTAAAAATCACACCTCTAACTGACATAGTTATATCAGTACCGAAGCTGTGTATAGAGTAGGCCTCTAACACATGCTACAGCGACAGCAGTGCTGAAGTTTTGCTCCATTAGAAGCTGAGAGAGAATTTGATGAAATGCCAGTAAGATGGCACAGAATGGCCCCTTCCGCAGGTGGCGCAGCATCTCAAGAACAATAGTTGAGCACGTAAAAGCTCAAGAGACTGACTCTGCAGCACCAGGATTGCTGACTGCCCCCAGCTGCCGCTCTGGAACTTTGAAGTGTTTCGAACAGCAACTTTCAGTGCTCAGCAAAATGGCAGACAGCCTGCAGCACTCTGTCTAGCTGTAGTGAATCTCTTGATATGTCACAAGCTCTCTCAGAATAGCCTATGAAACAGAAAGACATTTCTCTTGCCCCCAGAAAGAGAGTTAAAGGACAGTAGCTTCCTGACAGGACAATCCCTGGAGAGTAGCTACTATTTTTTACTTGCTAAGGAAAGCAAAAAAGGGAGGTGGAAAAAAAAATAGAAAGGTGAGACTATCATCTTGGGAAAATGTTTATTCAGTCCCTGAAGTCAATAGAGTCACGACAATCTATACCAGCTGAGGATCTGCCCTCTCTGGGGTCTCATATCTGATGGGCTAGGAGCTCAGGAGTTCAATCCCAGTTTTACCACTGTCTCATTGTGTGGCCTAGGACAAGTCACATAGACCAAAATTTGCTAGTGTCTTAGTTTGGATGCCTCAATTTTCAGATGCCCAGTTTTGAACACCTGAGGCCTAATAGAGGTAGTACGCACTTGCACTCCAGTTGAAGCCAATGGGAACCATAGGTGCCCTGCACTCCTCAGTATCAGGCCTCAGGTATGTAAAGCTGGACACTCAAAAATGTAAGCACCTGCAGTAAGAGGCCACTTTTGAAAATGTGAGCCTCATACACTCTCTACTTCCGTTTTCTCATCTGTAAAATGGGGATAATGCTTACCTACCTCACAGAGGAAAATAATTAGCGACGAGGCTTAATGAATGTTTGCACTCTACTTTGAAGAGATACCAGTGTTGCATATTAGGATTAGATGTTAAACTTTCAGTGGCAAAAGATACATACAAACCATCCAAGAAAAAAATTACAAACTCTCAAAGACTTCTTAAGCTCCTAAGTGAAGCCCCATTTACCTCACTGTACGATTTACAGGCAAGAGCCACTCATCTCCTCCTCACTAATTCTCAGCATGAAAAGAATTCCTAGGCTTGACTGAGAAGATGACAAGCTTGGATGCCAACAGAAATGTTACATGGCAGAGACTTAAGGCTCTGGATCAGGGAGTTGACAGGATCCAAAAGCTTCTTGCTCCTTTTGCAATATATTTTTCCCCCGACCAGAAGATGTAGGCTGCATTTCTGAATGGTCACAATGAAAATCTGGCAGCACCACATAGGCTGTTACCAATATGACAAAAATCTTTAGGTGAAATTCTGGCTCCACTGAATCCAGGGGCAAAACTCTCATTGACCTCAGTGGGGCCAGTATTAAAGCAAAAGCCATAGGAATGGGTATAATAAGGAGAAAGTGTATCTGAGGTACAGACAGCACTAAGGAGAGTGGGTTTGTACACAGAGTTAATACTAACAAAAAGCTGAAAACTAAAAATCAGAAAAGCTAGTGGCCTACATTTTCAAAAATGGCAAGTGATTTTGGATATCTCCATTTTTGGGTGCCCTACTTGGCACACCTTGAAGAGGTCTGATTATTCGAGGGTGGCACTTTATGAAAATCAGGCCCTTTTAAGGTGTCTTAATTTGGACACCCAAAATTTGAGGTATCCAAAACGACTAGTCACTTAACAAAAATTTAGATCACAGTTCATAATGAATTGTTATCCCCTTTTCTCTAAAAGGCTATAAAACTAGATGGTGTTTTTGGTATATTTTTGGCTCCCAAAGATGGTAGAGCTGTTGCATACCCTCATGAAAGGTAGGAACAAAATTAACCTTAACTTCAAACAAACCTAAAAAGTAAGTAAGAATTGAAACACGCTTGCTTTAGTTTAACAGCTAGCCGCATGATTTGGCTGTGGGTTCAATCCACAGGGGTCTTTCTATGAGATCTGTGCAATAATACTCTCTTTAGGGTTTTTTGAAAAAGGACACTGGCTACAGGTTAATTCACAGCTCACAATTAAATGTTTTGGTCATGTCTGGACTTTGTTTGCTCTATTTTGGATTGTGCAGTTTCCTCTCTTTTGAACAAAAATAATGGTTGGTCCATTGGTAATACATAGCTGTCATTATTCAATACATACATGCATAGGACATATTGCTAAATTTAAGGGCCGGATTCCCTACTGCCTTGCACCTTGTGTAAACATTTATACCTTTTCAAGGTGGGTGTAAAACACTGCCACCCTGATCTGGTAGCATTTATACTCCTTTTGCAGTGGTTTAAATGACTACACAACGTGCAAGACAATGGAGCGTCAGGCCCTTAATATCATTTAAATGAAGTATTCCTTTTAATGTTGACCTGCCACACAAGTTTATCTGCTCATGCTGCTTAAAAACTGGGTATTTAGATGCCAGATAAGTAAACTCAGGCAGCTTGTCCTTGCACTTGTTTCATTGATTTATTAAGGGCCATCCTCAAATGGAACAGTTTGTAAAGAATACAGGGAATGACAAGCTGATAAGCAATATGTATTAATCCGTAGCTAAACATAGTAATGTACATCAAGTGACAAGAATAAGATACTAGGAGCCAGAACCTCACCTAGCATACATTGGTGTAGCACCCTGGACTTCAATGTTGCTAAAATGATTTATATCAGCTGAGGAAGAGGCTCTTGATTTATATGTATTATTGCTCAGAAAATGTCAAATAATAATACTACATTTTATATCTAAAAAAAACCAAAAACTAGTCAGCTATCCACACCCAGGCAGCCTGGGTCAAATCTGTCTCTGTTCAACGCTAGTGGAAATGAGAGATTGATAGCACTGTCTATAGACAAGAAGAGAAGGTTACTCACCCTGTGCAGTAATTGAGAATCTTCGAGATGTATGTCCCTATGGGTCTTCCACTGTAGGTGCAGTAGCGCCCCCTGCATCTGGGATCAGAGACCTTCGGTAGCAGTGCCCGTTGGACCTCACATGCTCTCTTCCCCGTCTTGCGCTGTCCAACTGCCCCCCAGTTCCTTCTCTACCGCAGAGCTTGTCAGCTTTGAAGCAGAGGGAAGGAAGGCGGGCAGTGGAGTACCCATAGGGACACACATCTCGAAGAACCTCAGTTACTGCACAGGGTGAGTAACCCCTTCTTCTTCGAGTGATGTTCCTATGGGTGCTCCATTCTAGGTGTCTATAGAGCAGTGCCTCTAGTTGGAAGGCTGGAGCTTTGGAGCGGTGTTTAATGTGGATGATAGGACAGCGTGTCCTACTAGGGCATCTGAAGCTGCCTCATGAGTAATTGTGTACTAACGACTAAAAGTGTCCATGGTTGCCCTGGTGGCTGTTTTGCAAATGTCAGCAATCAGGACATTGTTGAGAAAGGCAATCGAGGTGGATAGAGGGCAGGTGGAATGCGCTTGAGTTCCAGGAGGAGGTTGTCAATTGTGTAGTTGACAGGACAGGTGTATACACTGCAAGATCCACTTGGAAAGGCATTGTTTAGAAATGGCTGTGCCTTTCGATTTTTTGGCCATTGATAGGAATAAGTGAGGCAATTGTCTGAAAGATTTAGTTCTGTTCTGTCCAGATAAAAGGCTAATGCTCACCTGATGTCCAAGGTGTGTAATGCTGCCCTGCTGGTTGCTGTATGGTTTTGGAAAGAAGCAAGGAAGGTGAATAGGTTGATTTAGATGGAAGGAGGATGGTACCTTAGGTAAGAACTTTGGATGTGGATGTATAACCGGGCGCAGACTCACCGGCGGTGCCTCCTGCTGGTCGTCTCAGGGAATTAGCATTCCAGCTTCCGGAGCACCCTCTGTGGGCCGGTGTCTCACCTTGCTGCTGGCTCCCGAGTCCCTCCCACGACCCCGGTGCCCCTTTCACTGGGTGCTGCCCTCTGGCAGTACTCCACAGTTCTGGGTCTCCCCCTCCCAGGGGAACCCCCCACCCGCTATCCCTACCTCACCTCAGTCGTAGGCTCCTGCCAGTCACCAGCTAGCCCCCGCGCCCTGGGGCAGACTGCAGTATGAACCACTCATCACTAGCAAGGTTGGGTTTGGACCTGCTGTCTCTGCCTACCCGTGGCTGCCCCTGCAACCCCCGTACCTACCTTACCAGACCCGCAGCCTGGGCTTTCCTAGGCTGGAGCTCCCAGGCTCCCTTGGCCTCTCCCCAGCCCTGCTCCAAACCAGGTCCTTGGTTAAGCCCCTGCAGCCAGGCCCTTCTCTCTCTCTCTAGGCAGAGAGAGAGTGTGCTGGGCTTCTGGCTCACAGCCTTTATAGAGCCAGCTGGGCCCTGACTGGGGCGTGGCCCCCAGCTGAGGCTGCTTCCCCAATCAGCCCTGCTGCCTTCCTTCTACAACAGCCCTCTCTCAGGGTTGTTCTAAACCCCTCTGGGCCCGAGCGAGTGTCCACCCCGCTACAGGATGTAACATAACCTTATCTTTGCATGAGCACGACAATTTCTCCTACCAGTCGGTCGGAGGTGATAGCGACAAAAAAATATTGTTTTTATAGATAGATGAATATCAGAGCATGTTGCCATTGGTTCCAATGGTGGTCTAGTAAGACAGTGTAGGACAAGGCCGGGGTCCCAAACTGGGGTGAGATCCTGTATGTGAGGGTAAAGATTTTGGAGGCCTGTCAGGAATCTCTACATGAGTGGGTGGGTGAAAACGGAGGGGTCGTCTTTATCGGGGTGAAAGGCATGATGGCGGCTAAGTGGACATGAACGGAGCTGGTGAATAACCCCAATCTTTTAAAATGTAAAATACAATCTAGAATGAACGGTAATGGAGCACTCATTGCTGTGACATGATTGGTGGTGCACCAGGATTCGAATCTTGACCATTTTTGGAGGTAGTTGCATCAAGTTGTGTCATGTCTGCTATTCAAGAGTACCTCTTTTACTGCCTTTGAACACATCATCTCCAAATCCTGAAACCATGGAGGAGCCATGCCTTCAGAGGGAGGAGCTAGGGATTGGAATGGGGCATTCAACCTGCATCCTGTGAGAAGAGTTGTGGAGTCAGTCGCAAAGTGATCGGAGGATATACTGCCATGTGAATGAGGTAAGTATACCAGATCTGTAGCAGCCATGTTGGAGCTATAAGAATGACTCGGGTTCAATCTCCTTGACTCTTGTGACATACTTTGAACAAAAAGGGAGAACCGCATAAAGTAGTGGACCATCCCATGTGAGGAGGAATGTGTCTCCCAGGTATCCGCAGCCTAGGTCTGCTCTCGAACAGAATTGAGGACATTGGGTGATCTATGGTTGGGAATCCCCAGCAGCTCAATGTGTGGTGCAGGGCTTGGGTATCCAGCTCCCCACTCATGGTCTTGGGAGAATCTCCTGCTCAATGAGTCTGCTGTGGTGTTCTGGTGTCCAGGGAAGTATGCGGTTGAGATGCCGATGTTGTGCTGGATACACCAGTTCCATAATTTCAGTGCTTCCGAATATAGAGAGTGCGACCTCATTCCGCCTTGCCTGTTGATGTAGAACATACAGGCGATATTGTCCATCATAACTCTTATAGTACGATGTCTGATCCTGCCAGTGGGAGGATGTTGGGAAATGTTGGCAGGCACTGCGGACCGCTGGTAACTCTAGGAGGTTGATGGGTAGCATGGATTCAGGTAAGGACCATCTGCCCTGCATTATATGGATCTGAAGGTGCGCTCCCCAACCGATTAAGAAGGTGTCAGTGGTTAGTATCATGGACAGTGCTAGTTGAAGAAAACCGACACAGACATTTTGCGGTTGTGTCCCCAAGAGTAGTGAGCCCTTGACAGGTGTGGATAGGAGTTGTGAAGGCTGTGTCTGTGAGGTACACAGACTGTACATAGCCTGGCGACAGTGCATATGCAACCTTGGGTACTTTACCAAAAACTTGGCCGCTGCCATGTGGCCAAGCAGCTGGAAACACGCCCTGGCTGAGTTTTGGGGAAAGATTCTCACTGTTGACATGAGATCGACTATTGCTGAAAATCTGTGAGCTGGGAGGAAGCCTCTGGCTTGTATGGCACCCAATTGTGCCCTGATAAACTCCAGATGTTGCACCAGTGATAGTGTGGATTTTTCTTCGAGGCTCGAAAAGAGGTCCATTGGCATAAAAGGCGTCGGGTTCAGATGGGGGCCTTGAGGAGACAGTTGTCTAAGTAAGGAAATATGACAATTTCCTGTTTGTGTAGGGAGGTGGCCATTACTGCAAGGACTTTGGAGAATACTCAGGGGGCTGTAGAGAATCCAAAGGTAGTGGATAATAAAGGTCCTTTATTGGTAGTGATCGGTCCCCGTGATGAATCAGAGGAACCATCTGTGAGCAGGGTGCATTGTGATGTGAAAATATGTGTCTTGGAGGTTGAGGGCCAAGAAACAGTCTCCCTGTTCCAGTGCTGAGATAATGGTCAATAGGGTAACCATCTTGAAACGTTCCAGTTTGATGAATATGTTGAGGTTTCATAGGTCTAGGATTGGTCTCCACCTGCCAGATTTCTTTTGGATCAGAAAATAAGACTAACCTTAAACTACATGCTGCGGATACTATGGGCAGGATTCTCAGCTCGTGTAAATCAGCGGTCATTAGAACTATGCTCATTTACACTAATTGAGAACCTGCCCCTACATTTGCTATAAACATAGGCTATGGTAATATACCACACAATAACAGGCCTAAAGGTGGCATGCTCACAAAACAATCCTGCTAGAAACAAGACAAAATAGAGATGGAAAGTCCTGTTAGATCATCCAATCTGTGCAGTAGAAATAAATGCAAAATGCTTTGGGGTTTGTCATGGGCATGTGGAAGAATTTTTCCATTATGCTCCACTTGATCCACTGCCTGATTCCTTCAGAAAGGCTGTGTGATAGTGAGGTGGAAGGCAGCACTGTCCGGAGGTTAGGACATGGGAGTGGGAATCAGAAGACTGGTGTTCTAATCTTGGCTCTGTCACCGATTCTCTTGACAACCTTGGGTTACCTTAACTCCTTTGTGTCTTTTTTTGCCCACCTCTCAGGAAGGACAATTTCACTTGCCCTTATCACACAGAGTTTATGAGGACCAATTAATTACATTATTATGATATTTGCTATTAATGTTGTGGCAGGGCCCAAGTGACCCAGTCAGGATAAGGGCCCTGTTGTGTTAGGTGTTGCATTGGAAGACACTGTTCTTACCCTAGTTTACAATCTAAGCAATGTGCTTGTAGCATGCTACAAATACAAATTATGGGACTCGAATCAGTTTCAGCTGGTAATTTTAAGCTTTATGTACCTATTAGCTAAATCACTGCTGTTGCTGGCTTCCCATCTCCCCCACTTCACCCTAGGCCTTCCACAACCACCCTTATGGCCTAAAACCCACCCTCATTGTGTCCCTGTAACCCACCCCATGGTTCAATCCACTTCCACAACCCTCACAAACTCCCCATCTACGCATTTTTCTTCTCGCTTTTGTCATCTCTGCTGACAAATCCAGTCTCCTCCTGGTCACTCAAGATCACAATCTTGAGGTTTTCTTCCTTTTCCTTTTCCCCTCACAATCAGGTTTTCAACAAAATCTTGCTGCTTCTCCCTCTCTAATGACTCTAAATTGCATCCCTTCCTGCCTTATTCCAATTGCAAAAGCCCTGGTTCATACCTCGGTTCTCACTCACCCAGACTACGGCAACTTCTTCTCCAGCTTTCCTGTCTCTAACTTCTCTCTTCAATCCATTCATCCAATGTTACAGCTAAAACAGCCTTCCTCTCCCTCTTCTCCTCTCCTGCTCCCCTGCCTGATCAACAAGAGGGGATGCCATTTTAGATTTGGTTTTGGTGAGTAGTGAGGACCTCATAGAAGAAATAGTTGTAGAGGACAACCTTGGCTCGAGTGATCATGACCTAATTCAGTTCAAACTGAATGGAAGCATAAACAAAAATAAATCTGTGACTAGGGTTTTTTATTTCAAAAGGGCTGACTTTCAGAAATTAAGGAAATTGGTTAGGGAAGTGATTGGACTGAAGCACTTATGGATCTAAAGGTGGAGGAGGCCTGGGATTACTTCAAGTCAAAATTGCAGAAGCTATTGGAAGCTTGCATCCCAAGAAAGGGGAAAAAAATCATAGGCAGGAGTTGTAGACCAAGCTGGATGAGGAAGCATCTCAGAGAGGTGATTAAGAAAAAGCAGAAAGCATACAAGGAGTGGAAGATAGGAAGGATCGGCAAGGAAAGCTACCTTATTGAGATCAGAACATGTAGAGATAAAGTGAGAAAGGCTAAAAGTCATGCAGAGTTGAACCTTGCAAAGGGAATTAAAACCAATAGTAAAAGGTTCTATAGCCATATAAATAAGAAGAAAAAAAGGAAAGAAGACGTGGGATTGCTAAACACTGAGGATGGAGTGGAGGTTAAGGATAATCTAGGCATGGCCCAATATCTAAACAAATAATTTGCCTCCATCTTTAATGAGGCTAATGAGGAGCTTAGGGATAATGATAGCATGACAAAGGGGAATGAGGATATGGAGGTAGATATTACCATATCCGAGGCAGAAGCCAAACTCGAACAGCTTAATGGGACTAAATTGGGGGACCCAGATAATCTTCATCCGAGAATATTAAGGGAACTGGCACATGAAATTGCAAGCCCATTAGCAAGAATTTTTAATGAATCTGTAAACTCAGGGGTTGTACCGTATGACTGGAGAATTGCTAACATCGTTCCTATTTTTAAGAAAGGGGAAAAAAGTGATCCGCGTAACTACAGGCCTGTTAGTTTGACATCCGTAGTATGCAAGTTCTTGGAAAAAATTTTGAAGGAGAAAGTAGTTAAGGACATTGAGGTCAATGGTAATTGGAACAAAATACAACATGGTTTTATAAAAGGTAGATCGTGCCAAACCAACCTGATCTTCTTCTTTGAGAAAGTAACAGATTTTTTAGACAAAGGAAATGCAGTGGATCTAATTTACCTCGATTTTAGTAAGGCATTTGATACAGTGCCACATGGGGAATTATTAGTTAAATTGGAAAAGATGGGGATCGATATGAAAATTGAAAGGTGGATAAGGAACTGGTTAAAGGGGAGACTACAGTGGGTCATAGTGAAAGGTGAACTGTCAGGCTGGAGGGAGGTTACCAGTGGAGTTCCTCAGGGATCGGTTTTGGGACCAATCTAATTTAATCTTTTTATTACTGACCTCAGCACAAAAAGTAGGAATGTGCTAATAAAGTCTGCGGATGATACAAAGCTGGGAGGTATTGCCAATTCAGAGAAGGACCGGGATATCATACAGGAAGATCTGGATGACCTTGTAAACTGGAGTAATAGTAATAGGATGAAATTTAATAGTGAGAAGGGTAAGGTCATGCATTTAGGGATTAATAACAAGAATTTTAGTTATAAACTGGGGACGCATCAATTGGAAGTTACAGAGGAGGAGAAGGACCTTGGAGTATTGGTTGATCACAGGATGATTATGAGCCGCCAATGTGATATGGCCATGAAAAAAGCTAATGCGGTCTTGGGATGCATCAGGTGAGGTATTTCCAGTAAAGATAAGGAGGTGTTAGTACCATTATACAAGGAACTGGTGAGACCTCATCTGGAATATTGTGTGCAGTTCTGGTCTCCCATGTTTAAGAAGGATGAATTCAAACTGTAACAGGTACAGAGTAGGGCTACTAGGATGATCCAAGGAATGGAAAACCTGTCTTATGAAAGGAGACTCAAGGAGCTTGGCTTGTTTAGCCTAATCAAAAGAAGGCTGAGGGGAGATATGATTTCTCTCTATAAATATATCAGAGGGATAAATACTAGGGAGGGAGAGGAATTATTTAAGCTCAGTACCAATGTGGACACAAGAACAAATGGATATAAACTGGCCATCAGGAAGTTTAGACTTGAAATTAGACAAAGGTTTCGAACCATCAGAGGAGTGAAGTTTTGGAATAGCCTTCCAAGGGAAGCAGTGGGGGCAAAAGACCTATCTCCCTTCAAGATTAAGCTCTATAAGTTTATGGAGGAGATGGTATGATGGGATAACATGATTTTGGCAATTAATTGGTCTTTAACTATTAGTGGTAAATAGGTGCAATGGCCTGTGATGGGATGTTAGATGGGGTGGATCTGAGTTACTACAAAGAATTCTTTCCTGGGTATCTGGCTGGTGAGTCTTGCCCACATGCTCAGGGTTTAGCTGATCACCATATTTGGGGTCAGGAAGGAATTTTCCTTCAGGGCAGATTGACAGAGGCCCTGGGGTTTTTTTGCCTTCCCCTGCAGTGGGGGCAGGGTCACTTGCTGGAGAATTCTCTGCACCTTGAAGTCTTTAAACCATGATTTGAGGACTTCAGTAGCTCAGACATAGGTGAGAGGTTTATTGCAGAAGTGGGTGGGTAAGATTCTGTGGCCCGCGTTGTGCAGGAGGTCAGACTAGATGATCATAATGGTCCCTTCTGACCTTAAAGTCTGTGAGTCTGTATTCTCAGAAAATGGCATAAACAAATCAGCCAATCTCTATTGTCACCTGTTTCCCTCCATTCACTCACCTTACCTTTATCTGCTCTCTTTATCCATGTTTGCATAACTTTGTAGGCCACAATCCCACAAGTGGCTCTATACCAGCAGAAACATGCACCTGAATGGAGAACCCAATGTTGCTCCATATGGACACAGATGTCCTCCTGAACAGATGCAACTGCAAAGTTGAAGCCTTATACCGCAAGCTTACTGGGGCAAAGACTGTTTTCTTTTGTAAAGCGTCACTCAGACCTACCCACTACTTATATATGGGTAGGTAACTTATTTACTTCTCGGGTGTTGTGCGAGGATTGATTGGCTAGTGTTTGCAAAGGTGTAAAGTGCTATTTAGGTACAAACAATTATTAATTATTATGATTATTGTTAACTCAGAGGGGTGTTGTGAGAATCACTTACTGCTAGCAAAACACTTTGAAGATGAAAAGTGTTACATCGGCACTACTATAGATAATAATTGCCTTACCCATCTTAGTAGCAACACCATAAACGGGTAGGTTGAAAGAACTTCTTGTTATCAGTTGCCCTTTGGGGTTCTCCTGCAGCGCATGCTGTTGTCTTTCAGTTTCCAGCTCTGCAGGGCACGATTTAAATTAAATTCTTCTTGTTGCTGTTGTTTTTAATCATGAAACTATTTCTATTCATTACAGGCTTTGTAATCTTTCCCCACCCTTCCTGTTTTCCCCCAGTTTTAAAAAAACAAAGCTAAACGTTGGGTCTAAAACTCCTTGCCAACCTCCCATTTTAATCAGTCTTGTGGCATACTGGAAAATGGATCATTTGGTTCCACTTAATTATTATGGGGGAAAGTAATCTTACAGACAGGCTTCAAGCACCTAAATACTTAGAGCCACTTTCTAATCTGTAATGCACATGGGTATAAGCAGGCAAGCAATTTTTCATTTCCTTGGGGCAACATTGCTTATGGTGACTGGCAGGGGCTTTCTGAATTTCATAAGGCTTTTTATTAACACACTGCCAGAGATCTGTAGCAGCACCCGCTGTGTTAGTGATCAAATTGTGTGCAATGGCATGTCTATCATGGGAAATAATGGGCATGCTGCTGTCAGGGGACAACAGATAGGCCAGTGTGTGAAGAAATTTCAAATGAACGGCTGCACCTCTGGTAGTACGTGAGGCTTAACGTGCACCTAAAAACATGTCTAAATTTGCATGAACACAGAGCTATCACTGGTGGAAGCCCCTGTGCTCAAGGCAAACAGCTGCTTTTTGCCCCCAAAAGATCTTGTTGCTCTGATCCTGAGGAAACGCCAAGCAACCTCAACTCCTATAGTCTACTCAGGAGCCATTCAGCACCTTGCAAGATCAAGTCCCCAAACCTAATCATAATTGCTTTCCATCTGGTGTCTGCTTCTGTGAGAACCTTGACTAGAAAAATAGTCCCCAACTAACTTAGAATGGTACATGGTTTGTACACTGTCAACTGCTTTTGATCCCATTTGTCTTCTGTATATTGTTTGTCAGATGAAGAGCCGGGATAGAACTCTGAGAATCAAGACGAACAAATGAAAATACTCTGGGAAGATGTTTAAAAACAGCCAAACTAAAAACAAAAACAAAGTCCTCAAAATTAGGGTTGGCCAGAAAATAAAACTTCCGCTTTGCAAAAAATGCAAGGTTTCGGTCACTGATTTCTGTCCTGATGTGGAACAAAACCCAGGGCCCCTCCCCTCCACTTTTGACCAGAAATTCCATCCTGGAACTAAGACATCTTCCTGAGGAAACTTTAGTCAAAACTGATACATTTCCACTAAATTTCTTTTCTGACAAATTGGCATTTTCTGACGAATAAACATTTAGTTGAAAAGTTCCCAATCAGTTCTACTCAAAACGTAAAGGACAAAAGAAAGAGAGAAGCAGCATTTTTGGATAAGGGGATGGCCCCATCTAGAGTACAAAAAATCTGTTACCTGAACACTATTTTGAAAATGGCCCAGCCGACTAAGGGTTTAAGATGCTTTGCCGGGTAAGTGTGTATCAGCCAGAGTGTGCTAAATCTGTTTTAGAAATCTGTTTTCAAGAGGATTTAATCCTGTGAGGCACCGAGTGTTTTCTGAGAGGGGCTGGGCACCCTCAACTTTGCAGGATCAAGTGCATCTAGACCTACCTGTACTATACTATATACAGGTTCAACTTAACACAGCTCTTGTTTTAGTGTATATGGTGCTCAATATTAGTGCTGTATCAGTTTAATATCTGATACACCCTCAATCAGGGGGGCTGTATCCTGCAACTGTCAGGGGATAGGCTCAACTGTGTTATAGGTCTTTTCCATCTCTTACATTATAAAAAAGAAAATCCCTCTCCCTCTCCTCTCAAGCATACAAATAGCCAATTAGGGAGAGTGATCAGGCAGAGTTGAACCGTAGGCACTTGGGAGTTGAACGGGGGACAGTGTGTCTGCGGAGATATTTGATTTTTTCTTGGCCTTGCCCCCAAGCTGCTTGACTGTCTTTGAAAAGCTGCATAATGTTTTCAAGCCACAAGTTGTCAGCCTCTGATGCAGACACGTTGCTATACATAGTGCAGCGCAGAGACACGGTTGGGTGGTATCTTGACTGCAGAAGAGCTTTAAAAACATAGACACGTCAGCAAGACAGAAACCACACCTTCTTGTGATCCTTTGAAAGGGGTTGAAATGGGTAGCAGTTCCACAGACTGATACACTCCTCCTGGCAGAATTGTGACTATAACAGCTGTGCTACAGAGATGGGGGAGGAAAGAGGATGATGCAAGGGGCTTGGTCTCACGCTCAGCAATCACCAGGCTGCATCCTTTCGTAAGAAGACAACGAAGCACGGCTAGCCAAGAGAGACCGCACGGATGTATGGATGCAGTCACTGAGAGTGGAGAGAACTCTGACTGCAGAGCCAAGAGTGACATAGTGCATAGCATTTTCATCTGCTTGTTAACCCTGCCTGAACATGAGCCATGTTTTGCTTCTTACTCTCATGAACGGTTTCAGAGTAACAGCCGTCTTAGTCTATATTCGCAAAAAGAAAAGGAGTACTTGTGGCACCTTAGAGACTAACAAATTTATTTGAGCATAAGCTTTCGTGAGCTCCGATGAAGTGAGCTGTAGCTCATGAAAGCTTATGCTCATATAAATTGGTTAGTCTCTAAGGTGCCACAAGTACTCCTTTTCTTTTTACTCTCATGAAGTTATTCCAGAAATTACAGGGCACAGTATAACAGTCAGCACTGATATTTAGTCACTTATCTTCAGAGCCCTTTAAAAACAGTAATTAAACCTCACAACAGCCCTGTAAAGTACAAGATTAAGTATCATTAGCCTGATTTTACATATGGGAAACTGAGGCAGAGAGGCTAAGAAACCTACCCAAGATCACAGAGGGTATCAAAGTCAGACCCAGGATTCCAATTAATCAGTTAATATCCTGTCCTCCAAAGCTCTCAAGAGGTTTTGTGAACATTAATAAATTAAGCCTCAAAATGTACCTGTGAGGTTGGCAAGTATTGTTATTCCTGTTTTACAGGTGGTGAAACTGAGGCACAGGTATTAAGTGATTTGACCTGGTTCCCAGATTAACTCTCTGGAAGAGCCAAAACATGAACACAGGTCTCCTTCTTCTCAGTGGTCAGACCAGTTTACCACACCTCTCTCTCTCTCTCACTAGAACATACCTCCATACTATTTATTCAATTGCCTTTTATATACATTTCTTTATGCTTTAAACAAAAATGAAACAATCAGGTGCAACATACTTAATATCTATCTTCTGGAATGGATTTTTAAATGTTCTCAACATTCTGTCTGCTTATCCTAGCTGTCTAGAGACCACTAGTCCTCAGGTGGAGGTGTGTATTCATATCAGCCGCAGTAGCAGTTCTTCAGAAGGATTTTGTACAATCTAACAGATTTCTGGATGTGGTGCCAGATGATTCCTGAGTTGCTCATGAGTCCCTGGCTACTGCATTTCAAAGTATCTTGGAGGCTATATATAGATGCTTCCCTACAAACCATCATGTCACTTTTGGCCAGTCAAATAGTTTCATTCATGAATGTTTATCTTGCCTTAAGCATCAGCCTCAAGCTGTAAAGATGGAACATTCTGTTGTGACACACTAACAGTGCTCTGGAGAGTGCTGGATTTCTCAATAAATCCTTTCTCTTTTTCTCTCTCTCTCTAACTGATATGGACTCTACCCTGCTCCCATTTCAATCAAAGGGAGGTTTGACACAGATTTTAAGTGGAAAAGGATCAGGCCCTTCAGGGCACAGCTACACAGCAAAAAATACCCCGCGGCTGCAAGTCTTAGAGCCCGGGGCAACTGACTCAGGCTCGCAAGTGCTCATGCTATGGGGCTAAAAATAGAAGTGTAGACATTCTGGCTTGGGCTGGAGCACAGGTGCTGAAACCTGGCAAGGTGGGTAGGTCTCTGAGCCCAGGCGCCAGCCTGAGCAGGAGTGTCTACACTGCTATTTTTAGCCCTGTAGCACCAGCCTGTCAAACCAGCCGGCTTGTTGCCACGGGGGTTAGGGAGCGGGGGTTTGCAATGTAGACATACCTTCAATGACCCTTATGTAATAAAGGCCATACACTATACCCTTGGAAGTCAACAGGAGTCTTTCCATTGGCTTGAATGGGTGTCGAATCAGGCTCCAAAAGTAAATTCTTGTTTATAACTGTGCCTTTGTGAAAAAAACACTCACAAAACAGCTCTGTTAGGTAAAGGACACTCTCGATGGGGACTAGGAGGGACAGTGGGTCGATCCATTGTTTGCTACCAAATATTTCTGGTCCAGTCAGGTAGAATTCACCTGCTCTGCTGCTTGGGGTACCAGCTACCTGCTAACATCCAGTTGGTTTATTCGTCTCTGGGGTAATACTGTGCACCGTTCAGAAATGAGTTTGGGAGTTTCTTTGTAGACTAGACAGACCCGGTGCCACCACACATAGTCTGGCACAATTCTGACAATGTGGAATTTCAGAAACGAGGGACAGGTTCCCAAAAAGCGGGAGAGGACACAGGAAGGAGAGACAGAGAGAAAGTTGAAGGCTGTAAGAAAAGGAACTGAGAGTGGAGAGTCACAGAGGGGGGTTTTACAGGAGAATTAAAGCCTGGGGGACAAAAAAAGACATGATATTGGAAGCAGCGTAGGAGTTCTGGGGTGCTGCTTTCTCCCTGTTTTGTAGCTGGCTTGCTATTTGGCTTTGAACCAGCCTCAGTGTTAATTGGATCCTGAGTGATGGATCTGGCCACCTGGCATTCTGTCTGGCTCTTAGCTGATGGATCAACTCATTTGGCAGGCTAAGTGGGGAACTGGCCACCTGGCTAATAAATGGGCTATGGAATATTTGACTAGCTGACTGTCAACCTGATAAGACATTTCTTTATTGTTGATACTGACAGCAGACACTCTCTTTTGCTCTCACTCAGCTGTCTCACCCTAGCCTGTGTTCCTCAGAAAACACCCCAGACCAACCCCTCCCCCTCCTTACTTTCCTCTGTCTGTCTGCCACCAAGGATAAAGGCAGATTCTTTCCTTAACTGCTAAATGAGACTGACATCAGCTTCTCTCCCTTCTCCTCCCATTTTCTTAGCTTCTTCCAAGCTCCCTTCCCCCCTCATCTCCCCTTCTGCCTCTAACCTAAGGTCCTCGGCATTCCAGATTACTATTTATTTCACTTGGAGTGGTTGATAGCAGTTCATGAATGCTGTAGTAGCAGCTCACTGAACATTTCTTGTGAATGTAAGGGGCCTGATTCTGTCCTCATGCCTGTATGATCTCCAGCAAAGCCAGAGGAGTTAGAACAGTATGAAACTGGTGTAAGTGAGATCAGATTCAGGCCCAGAGAGAATCTTCCTCCACTGCCTTGTACCTGGTGTCATGCCCTCATCTGTGAAATGGGGGTGCAAAATGGTGCATTCTGATTCAGTAGCATTTTACATTCATTTTGCACACATGTAAAGGACTCCACAAGGTTCAATGCAGTGGAGAATCAGACTCAAAGCATGCAAGCCTGGGTCAGTAAGACTTCAGCAGTGTATTGCTAACCCAACCTAGGTGACCCAGAGTCATGAGATTGGCTGATAAATCCTGAGTTTTCTTTTAGTTAATAAAATAAAATAATAAATGTAGAGAGTTTTTGTTTACCTTCGGTTTTTTGAGGAGTTAGGTTACATCAAATAGCAAGAGACTGGCAATATCAGAAGAGCTGGCCAACTCTGCCATTGACTCCCTTTATGTTTTTGTACAAGTCACTTAAAATCTCTCTGCTTGAGTTTCCTCTTCTGTAAATGGGAATAATAATACTTTAATACTTCACAAGGAATGTTGTAAGAATCCGTTAATTAAAGTTTATAAATGGCTTTGGGATCCTTGGATGAAACATACTATACAAGTCCTGAGTACAATGATAATTATTATTTCTAGGAAATGCTGGTATTCTACCAGTGAGTGACATAGGCAGATGCAATGTTCTCTACCTCATCTCCTAAGCCAGACGTCATTTTCAACAAGTAACCAGCAATTATTATGTGGCAGAAAGCCATGGGTCAGAGTCAGCCCAGGTTTGCTCTGACTTTCACAAGAGTAAACTCAGGCAAAGGGTTTTCCCTTAGGGAAAAGTTTACTATGGAGGATGAGGTGGCACTGACACAAAACTGCTGCAATCTCCCTTCTGCAAGGTCAGTGGGGGCATCTCATAGCAAACAGACATAGCCCCAAAAGTGGACCGTGGCTGGGAAGAGGGCACAGCCAGGGCAGCCACAGGATGCTACGATTCAGCACATCCCATCAGCCACTAGTCGGGCTTGTAGGAATCCAGAGCCAGACACCAAAGTTACTCTCCACTGTAGAAAACTCTGAGGAATGGCAACAACAGCAACACCCCCTATCTTCTATTGTAAATCAGGAGGATTAGCTGGCAAAGAGAGGCATAAATTACACCTCCCTGTCTGGGAATTCCGTCATGGAGATCTTCTCCATGGTGCACAGCAAGGTGTGGAGCCCACCTGTCTCCATGCCGCTCTTAACAGCCTACTGCCAGGCTGGAATCTATTTAGGGGCTTCCAGGGCCTGAGCCAAAGCTAACTGAAGTCAGTGACAGTGCCCAAATCAGGCCCTCCATAAGTATATTAGGACCCACCAGCGTTAACTATAGCTTACATAAAAACAATACAGGAGCCCCAGTCATTACAGCTTATTTTTCTATCTATCATGCTTAATTAGGTATTCTCACATCTGTTATAACACAGCACAGTGAACAACTTAAAGAATGAATGATGGACAGCTCTCTATTCACCATATCTTATTTTTTTAAATAGAGACCTAACATCCAATATTTTTAATTGATCAAAGGTAATTATTAAAATATTTTTTCCAAATTATTCAACTGAGACTGAATAATGTAAAGATAAATCCTGGAATTATGATTCTGTATGAAATATGTTTATTCCAAGTCCACTAACTCAGTGACTCTAGTAAAACAGTTCAAAGGTCATTTATTATCATTATCATTTATTACTAATATCATATTTCAGGTTTCCTTAACGAATGGAATATACATAATGTGCTACACCAGAAAAAAGGAAATTTTCCTTAAGTTGGTTAATTGATCCAAAAGATTAGCCCTTATGATGCTACGCAGAAGATTTCTCATAGTATCAAAGGCAGGAAATCTAAAATAATTTCCCACAAGAGATGCATATATTTATTGTGGAGTGAGATGAGAAAGAAAGAGGGAAGGTTAATATTGAAGTAAGTACCACAAAACATATGGACCTTTATTCTCATTTACACTAAGCCTCTTTATACCACTGTAAAGGGGCCTTGAAGTGAGTGTACATGTAAATTACAACCATTACAACACCAGATATTTTAGAGTAAATGAGAATCAGGCCCGAATGGACTAGATCCTTAACTGGTGTAAATCAGCATAGCTTCACTGAAGTCAATAGAGCTATGCCATTATAATTAATCTGAGGATCTGGCCCATATATTTGCACTGGAAAGAATTAACTTGTTTCTGGAATATTTAACATGCACTATAAGTTTCCCACCATGCATTGCAGTTTAGATTTTTTTTTTTTAATCCTTTACACTGCAAATGATTTTTTTTCCAATTATAAGTGTGTTATGATGAGGTTTTGTGGTATTTTAAATTCTGCCTAGTAATATAATTAATAGCTAATATCAAGCTTTTATGTTCATTAACATGGGTTTGAAAACAATGTACGTTGTTAATTGCAATCTTTGTACAAAAATTAAATCGCTGATTGAAATATATAGGGTCAAATTCATCTCTGGTGTAACTTCATTAATATTAACCAGAGATTAATTTGTTTCTTGTAGCTTCTCGTCCCATTGAAGGCAATGGAAAACTTTCCACTGACTTTTCAATGGAAAATGTCCCAAGTAGTACAGAGAAACTGTTTTTTCTAGGGAGCCAGATTCTCAGCTGGTATAAAATGGCATATCTCAGTTGAAGTCAATCAAGCTAGGCTGATTTACACTGGTGAGGGTTTTTGCTTTTAGATATGGAGTGTTTTTGTCTTTTGATTTTACAAAAGTTAAAACTACTAAAAAGAAGCATATTGCACATCTAAGTGATTCACCTCAAATAACTATAGCACCTGGGAAATTTTCATTGAGGGCTAGCTTAGGAACTAAAACGTTATTAGCTTTAAAATGTATGTTGAAAAATAGTATATTGGCTTAGCAGATGTGGTTAATCTTGAGAGGGTTTCTTTTCATATAAGAAAGAAATTACAAAATTTGGTCCAATTTTCTGGATGTTTATAAAATAATAGAATCACAGTGCTGCAAAGGACTTTGAGACGTCAGTCAGTCTAACCCCTTACACTGAGGCAGCACCAAATATACCTCCTGGACCATCCCTGAGGGGTGTCTGTCTAACCTGTTCTTAAAAACCTCCAGTAACAGGGATTCCATAATTCCCTTAGTAACCTATTCCAGTACTTAACTATCCTTACGGTTAGAATGTTTTCCCTAATATCTAACCTAAAAATTTCCCTTGCTGCAGATTATGCTGATTACTTCGCATACTACCTTCAGCCGACATGGAGAACAATTGATCACCATCCTCTTTATAACAGACCTACCACGTCAACATATTTGAAGACTGTCATCAGTCTGTGATGACCAGTTGAGTTCATGGAAATACTCTGTGTGTGTGTGGGTGTAAATTTATTGTTACTTATTTTTATATATTTATTATTAATTATTATTATTATTATTGTTAAATATTAATATATTTTAAAGAAAATAAATACAGAAAGATTTGCTGATTTGTCATTTTAAGTACTGTATCCCTTTTACTCTTTTGTCATAGGCACAGTATCCAAGTCACGGATAGCACAGCAGAGGTGAAAAACATGCTTTTACTTACCCATAACATACCTAAGTTCATGTTAAATTTCACAAGCAGACAATTAAATAAAGTGCTAGCACCTTTTTACAAAGTACAGTGGCTGTGTGAGCTTCCAGGTCCCTGTGCTTCCCTGGAATTAGCCTACTTATCCTTTGTAGCTTTTTTGTCACTTATCTTAATACAGCCATAATTATGGAAAGATTCGTTTTCGAGTTCGAAGGTAGGAGAAACTATTTTAAGTAGCCTTTCATAAAAAGAGCTATCCGTATTAAATTAGTAAAGCTAGGGTGCCTTCCCAGTTAAAAATGTCCTCATTTCAGTCAAATGTCTGATTTTCTTCGATCTACACTTGAGAAGATATCAGGAATCACTTATTGCCATTGAGAGAGCATGTACTGGCAGGGCAGTTAGCTTCAATGCCTACCTTTGAGCAATGCATCTCTACTATGAAAACCTGTACTAGAAAAAATGCTCTCACACACGCTTTAAATGATTTCTTAGAAGTGACCAAGAGACCTTCTCACCTCTCTTTTTTCTGTTCTTGATGACTTTCCTGCTGAAGAAATGCACGGATTAAATATCCTCCTATCAGGCCAAATTAATGCCTGCTGTAACTCCACTAAAGTAAAAAAGTTATACCAGCACTGAATTTAGTTGATTATGGGCCAGATCCTGAGCCTCCTCTGGCATCACAAAAGAATGATAAAGCTGGAGGATCCAAACCACATAAGATTGTCTTTGTCTACGAGAATTCAGAGCATATAGCAGCCATAGTCCCTGTGCTTCAGCAATCCCCAACTTTTGAAATGGCCCCTTGGAAGCTATGATCAGTTGGTCATAAATAGGAGCAGCTCTGACGCTGCTCTAACTTTGTTGGGAACTGGCCCAATCCCCAGCTAGCTCTGGGGTTCGAGGTGCATAAAGCTCCATCCCCTGGTCTTGCACTTAACGCAGTTTGGACAGACTGGAAGATCTAGGCCTTGACATTTAATGGGTGGGCAGAATGAATGCAACTTACAAGCTCATCACAACATGCACCTTGCAGAGTTTGCTACAAATGTTCCCTTCATAGGTGAGAGATTCAAGGATCTGTAGATGAGTTGGGAATCCCAAGCCACACAGATCCCAAGGATCTGATAGAAATGGACATTCTAGCCATATAGAGGGGCCCCCTTCCTATCTGGCAGCAGGATTCCCCCAGCGGCCATACTACCATGGGCCACTCTAGCCACGCCTGTATTGTAAATCCCATGCCACAAGGCTGGCTTGGGGGCTTTACAGTCTTGTTTGACTTTACTTTGCTCTCTTTCACACTTCACTGCCGATGGGAGCACACGAATTTTAATATTTTTTTTAAAGCCAGTGATTTTATTTAATTCTCTCTTTCAGGTGCCAAAATGTCAAGCTACCGCTATCTATTGCTTTCCTGTGCTCTGTGACTGTATCTCCCAGAGACTGAACTGCTAAGCTACTAGGTAACAGCTCACTGGCCCAGAGATCCTTCCAGTGCTTTCAGCTGGCTCAGCTCTTTTTGCGGGGGGCCTGCTTTCTATTTTTCTGACTGGTGATGCATCCCCTCACATTATTTTTTAATCTTCAGCTGGTAAAGGGCTGCTGAACATGTGCAAGACTCATTTCCAAGCATGACATTTAGCACTACGAGTGGTTTATTTCCTCCATCTTACATGTCAGTAGGATTCTTGTTGCTTTTATCTAACAGGATTTGAAGGCTCACTGTTGTGGACAATGATGGCAGCAACTGTGGGTCAAAGGGGGGGACTGAAACTCGCAATCAACATTTAGGTCTATGTCAGTAGCATGCATAGTCACTGACTCCGTGGGTGTTCTGGGGCCGGAGCACCCACGGGGAAAAATTAGTGGGTGCTTTGCACCCACCGGCAGCCAAGCTCCCCTCACTCCCTGCCCCACCGCCTCCTCTTCCCCAGAGCACGCCGGATTCCCGCTTCTCTGCCTACCTCCCAAGTGTTTCCTGCCCGGCCGCCGCCAAACAGCTGTTTGGCAGCGTTGGCACGCTCTGGGAGGCGGGGGAAGAGTGGGAATGTGGTGCATTCAGGGGAGGAGGCGGGGAAGCGGCGGGGCCAGGGCGGGGATTCGGGGAAGGGGTTGGAATGGGGGCAAGGAAGGGGTGGGAAGGGGCGGGGCCTCATGGAAGGGGTAGAGTGGGGGCGGGGGCAAAAGGGGGGGGTCGAGCACCCATGGGAAAGAGGGGAAGCGTGTGCAGACTGTTATCTGGTGTAGCTGCTGCTAGTACTGACCATGAGAAGTGCTGAGCACTTGCAATTTCCATTTTGTCCCCTCTGCTCTTCATTACTGTGTCTCTTCACAGCCCAGCTCAGTAGTGGCTTCTTGTCTCTGGTGTTCTCTGGCAGTCACTTAGCCAGGAGCATGCACACACAAAGCTGTAGATCACTTTAAGAGGTTGTTTTCATTTAACTGGCCTAGTGGTACAAGACTAGATCTATACACTCTAATAGACACAGTCTGTGTAAGTAATGACTGATAACGCTATCAAGGTCTTTTCCTAGAATATAGGGATTGAAGCACCTCATTAAATGTACAGGATTCTGCCTAGCATAACGTAGTATTATTACTTCAGGACAACTATTTAAGATAGCCAGAAAACATTATGCTCTGTGAGAACTAGGATAATCCCTGAATGTCCTCTTCTCCACATTCAGATTTTTGTCATCCCTTTAGACTAGTGCTTAGACATTACAGCAGCGGACACCATTGAAAAATCTAAAATAGATTAGATTTGATTTCTGAGTACCAAACAAACCACAGAGGAGACAAACATAATTAATTGGGGCGCGGAAGGACTAACTCATAGAGAAAGATTCCATGAAACCTTGACAAAAGGTGATCTGTATCAAGTACCTAAGAGGGCACATGTAAGAATCTAGTGGGTAACAATGCTCTAATGGACTGAGCAGGACTTTCAGCCAGAAACTCCTGAGTATCAGGCAGGGAGGTTTTTTTCTTGATAATTTGTTTGCAGGCATCTAAGACTTCAAATCTGGTTGTCCAACAAGAAAAAAATGGTCCATCCAGTTTTGAGGGTGTAGTCTCATTCTCTCAAATGAAAATCTTGTTAAGCTTACTCTAGATGACTGGCTCAAAAATATGAGAGGTGGTTGTTATGGAAAAATGAATGCAGCAATTTACATACCCAGCAAAATAGACAGAGGACAAAGAGATACTTAGACATTCAGTTACTATTTATTCAATGCTCAAAGTACATTTGCCTGCAAAAAATCCAGCTCACCCATCCAATTTTTTGACTATTAACATTTCATAGACATGCCTGGTTTGTTAAATATGTGTAATCAGAGAATTCACTCAATGTAATAAAACCACATGACATGTCAGGAGTAGTATAAGGATGCTCACTCTGTATTATACTAACACCCTATTAAAATAGAGAGATCTGATTGTATGATAGTATACTGTTTCTCTAAACAAAAGCTCACTGGTGTAATTATTATTGTATTGTCTCTGATGTTTACGTAGCTAGGATTTGTACACCTGCTAAAACTTTCTAAATAAAGACAGTTAAAAAAAAAATCTTGCCATACTGGGATTGTCTAAAGGCATTTCTCAGCATTTGGACTATTACATTAGGATTTCTCACGTAGAGCCCAATCCTGGTCACGTGAAAGTCAATGGAAAACCTGATATAAATTGTCTTCCATGGTGCAGGGTTGGGCTGTTTGAAAGTCAAATTATTTCTCACAAATGGCAAGCCAAGGTTGTAAGAGAAAAACAGATTTCACTTTTATAGTTGGGATTTTTTAACTCATCTAAATAGATCCTAGCAGCACTCTCTGGCCTGTCTGGCTTCTTGTCTGAATCGCTCTAGGGCAGATGGCCAAGGGCAATTATGTACATTCATGCTTCAGAGACAAGCTCTCAGGATGGGATTTAAGAGATGTGTAAGTCTTGTGGTGGCCTCCTGGACAGAGCTGATTGTGAACCCCTTACAGCCGCAAGTAATTATGTGCCTAGCTTCCCGCACAAGTTGCTCCTCACTTGTGCTACTACTCATGCTGGTCATAATTAAATTTCTTACTAGGTGCCTTGTTGTCAAACTAGTTTCCCCTAGAAGTGTTTCTTGCACTTCTTCTGTCAATTAGTCACTTCTCATAAACACAATAACCTCTTTAAAGCAGAGTTTCCAACTCTATCCAAAATGGAAGACATATCTTTCAGTTGTGCTCCACATCATCTGTTTGATGAGCTCTCTACATTCCCCTACTCAATGTCACAAATACATAAAATAATTGAATTGTATATCCAGAATCCTAAGCAATATCTATATTGGGAGAAATGATTTTGCAACTGAAGAGATGATACATACTCTTCATATTCACATAATTCTCATTCCCTGACTTGTCAGGCTCTACCTCTTTGGTTGTTTTTGGTTTTTCTAAACACCTCCTTAAAATGGAAACAAATTCTTAAAACAAAGAAAGAAAAGTGCAGGTCAATAAATACATTTTAGAAGTGTACTCGATATTGGATGCCTTCAATCAATACATATGACATCAATAAATCCTATACTTTGTAAGCCATCAGAAAGCTCAGGAAAGATTTTGTATTGTCTTGTGCTGTAAAATGTCAAAAATGATCAAATTTAATATAGCTTTCACAGAGCCTGTTTAATGAAAAAGCTGCCATACAAGATAAAGAAGTGACTACAAATAACATGAGGAAGTCTGAAAATGGGGACAGAGAAAATTCTCCAAGCCAAATGGAATCCCACTGTGATTCTATAAAAGGAACCCAAGAGTAGCTGATTCCCATTTCTGAAGAATTATTAAACCTACCTCTCAATCAGACATTTTTAAATAAGAACTCTCTTTATGTATTATAACAATTTCCAACCAAGGGTCTGAATACGCTTTTACAAACAGTAGTGAATTATGCCTAATCGCAATACCCCTCTGTAATTTTTATAATTTTAGTGTCAAATATTGTTCCTAGTTATAGCTAGACAAACCACAAGGAGGATCAGTGTTAAGAATGAGGTTAGAATTCTGGTGGTCATAGTGTTCATTCTGCTGCTGAGACCACCACGCCATGTCTCTCTCAATTTATTTGGTAATGTATTGAACACATA
Organism: Chelonia mydas; assembly: GCF_015237465.2. NCBI lineage: Eukaryota > Metazoa > Chordata > Testudines > Cheloniidae > Chelonia > Chelonia mydas. The sequence goes on from NC_051257.2 coordinate 10,186,690, forward strand.
TATATTGAAACTATCTGAGACATTCTCACTAATACCCACTTAATAATATCTTTAATACTTATAAATTCAAACTATCTAATAAACATTCTAACTACTGCCTTCCACTGATTGTAGCTATACCAAAGTACAGAAGATACAACAGAGAACCAAGGAGATTTTCATCCTTAGAATCAGAACAAAGAGTTCTGATGAAAAACAGTTATTTTATCATGGCCAAAAATTTTGCATATTTCAATGTATCTCTTTATAATGATATATATTGAGATAGTAAGGTTATTGATTGTAGTAAGTCCTACCACAAACAATGACATTGTAGGACTTGATGCTGAAAAAGCATTTGAGCCGGCAGAATGTGTATTCATGTTGAAGTCCTACTATAAAAAAAATTGAAGCAGAGACCAATTAGTTAATGGCTTAGTCTATCACAGCTGAAGTCAATGGGAGTTTTGTCACTGATTTCTAAAAGAACTTTTCAACACTTTGTTAATAAATATATTTTTCTATGGTGCTGTCTATCAAAGCATGGAAACAAACTTGCTTTTATAAACATGAACTAATAATTTAAGCTTTTTTATAGGTGAGGAAAGTGAGGTACAAAGAGGTTAAAAGACTTGCCCAAAGTAACACAGTCATTAGCAGATCAAGGCATAGAATCATAGAACTGGAAGAGACCTCGAGAGGTCATCTAGTCCAGTCCCCTGCACTCAAGGCAGGACTAAGTATTATCTAGACCAGTGGTTCTCAAAGCCGGTCCGCCGCTTGTTCAGGGAAAGCCCCTGGCGGGCCGGACCGGTTTGTTTACCTGCCGTGTCCGCAGGTTCGGCCAATTGCGGCTCCCACTGGCCGCGGTTCACCGCTCCAGGCCAATGGGGCCTGCGGGAAGGGCGGCCAGCACGTTCGCCACTCCAGGCCAGTGGGAGCCGCGATCGGCTGAACCTGCGGACGCGGCAGGTAAACAAACCGGTCCGGCCTGCCAGGGGCTTTCTCTGAACAAGCGGCAGACTGGCTTTGAGAACCACTGATCTAGACCATCCCTGACAGGTGTGTGTCCAACCTGCTCTTAAAAATCCCCAATGATGGAGATTCCACAACCTCCCTAGGCAATTTATTCAAGTGCTTAACCACTCTGACAGTTAGGAAGTTTTTCCTAATGTCCAACCTAAACTGCCCTTGCTGCAATTTAAGTCCATTGCTTCTTGTCCCATCCTCAGAGGTTAAGAACAACAATTTTTCTGCCTCCTCCTTGCAACAATCTTTTATGTACTCGAAAACTGTTATGTCCCCTCTCAGTCTTCTCTTCTCCAGACTAAACAAACCCAATTTTTTCAACCTTCCCTCATAGGTCATGTTTTCTAGAACTTTACTAATTTTTGTTGATCTTCTCTGGACTTTCTCCAATTTGTCCACATCTTTCCTTAAATGTGGCGCCCAGAACTGGACACAATACTCCAGTTGAGGCCTAATCAGCATGGAGTAGAGCGGAAGAATCACTTCTCGTGTCTTGCTTACAATGCTCCTGCTAATACATCCCAGAATAGGGTGACCAGAGAGCATATGTAAAAAATCGGGACAGGGGGTGGGAGGTAATAGGAGCCTATATAAGAAAAAGACCCAAAAATCAGGACTGTCCCTATAAAATCAGGACATCTGGTCACCCCATCCCAGAATGATGTTTGCTTTTTTTGCAACAGCGTTATAATGTTGGCTCATATTTAGCTTGTGATCCACTAGGACCCCCAGATCCCTTTCCGCAGTACTCCTTCCTAGGCAGTCATTTTCTATTTGGTATGTGAGCAATTGATTGTTCCTTCCTAAGTGGAGTACTTTGCATTTGTCCTTATTGAATTTCATCCTATTTACTTCAGACCCTTTCTCCAGTTTGTCCAGATCATTCTGAATTTTAATCCTGTCCTCCAAAGGAACCTCATGGAACCCATGATCACATTTATCATGCTAGTTCACATTTTAATTGCTAGACAAAACTCCCAAACCTGAATATCTGATCCTGCATTCCTGTTCTCTGGTGGTATTCAACAGGGTTGCTCCCTTTTCCTATTGTTATTTATTTGAGTAACAGAAATTTTGGTTTGAATTAGAAGGAATTAGAATGAGGTTCTTTTATTGCCACAGTCATTTATAATCTCTGCCCTTGAACTATTGAATCCATGAGGTACAGTGGCTTTTGCCACCTCTGTAAATATAAAAGTAAAACTAGAAAGTCTAGTAAAATCACGTCACTCACTAGAGAAGGTCTAAAGTGCCTTTTCTATCCATTTAAAGTGCTAGACCATAAAGCAACATATCAGGGGAGTCAACTTCTCTCTTTCTTCACAATGCCACTCAAGTTATGAGCCCATTTTCAGTACAGTCTCAGATGATTTATGTAGCTAGGAAAACACACCTTTATCTAGATTCTCACATTCAAAAGGATGTAACAGAAAGACTTCTTTGTTTGTTTTTTCTCCCCCAATTTGCTCTTCTCTAAGACTTTTTTTTATATGTTAAATCTAATGCTGGGAAAATGTATCTGGAGGATGAGAGAATTACAATAAACATAAGCCAATAATTCCCCCAGTTGCCTTAGGAGAAACATTTCTGTAATAGTCTAAGATTTTTCTATCTCTATCTCTGTCTCTCTCAGGCAGCCAACTTAGTTTCCTCCATATCGTTTTATTTGTAATAAGCCCCCATTCCCATTGCTGTTATCATTCTGACGGTAAATTACTGAGACCAGCGATTTTCTCTTCCCCACTGGACTTTTTACTCCATAGATTTTCTGCAAAAACAATGGCTTAAAGCACTCAGATTTTTTTCTTCCTTTACAACTTTCAATTCATTTGATTAAAAAGTGCCTACAATCACAGCTGGTGTCTCAGAGAGGCCTTTCTTCGGCACATGTTTTTGGGAATGTCATATTAATTAGAACCGTTCTCCAGAGATTCAAACCCCAGTGAAAAAGGCTACCTACGCTTACTACTGTTTGTCCATTGGATACACTCACAGAATGGCCAAATTCCACCAAAGCATGTAATTTGTAGGGAGTATGATATTCAAATAGCAGCATAGCTAATTAACATTTTAATTTTCAGGAAACTTCATTTTAAGGCGGTGCCAAATGTATAATTTCATTAGAGGTGTGTGTGTGTGCGTGTATTTGTGCAAGGGTTGTGCTTGGTATGTCCTATGTTTGTGAATCATAACATACTGTGAATCGCCTAGCTCTTGGCAGACAAGACAGCAACCGTCACTATTCCCATAGATGCTACATCTTGATTAGAAGGAAAAATAGCCTAATCTGAACCATTTTTTTAAAAGTTGACAACCACCCTCTGTCAGATAGAAGAGAAGTGAACACTTACTGCATATTTTAAACAGGGGTAACAGCTGCTAGTCAGGCCCATAACACTCATGTCAGAAGTAGAAGAGAACTATACAAATTTTTAGGGGGACTATATTTAGGGGTATTCGGATCTGTAAAACTTTAGTTCAGGTCCATTTCTTTTGAAAAGTACCCAAAATCTTTCTTAAAGTGATAAATCAACATGATATTTACAACAGTGTTTTTCAGTGAAATAGCTTCGAAAATGCTATCCTTTATTTTCTACAAAATTTTGCAGATACTTAATATTGTAATTGACTATCAATCTTTTACAATTAGGAGTGGGTGCATTTGCTAAATAACAATAGATTACATTCAAGATCAGGAAAAGGGCATTAGTTTTCTCTTCATTCTCAGGCAATAAATATTTGTATTTGAGAAAATTAGGAGATAAGAAAGGTCAGAAATTGCCACTCAGGTGGGCTACTCACCAGGCTACATGAAGATCTATTTGTGCTGGAAATGGCCCACCTTGATTTTCATGCACGTTGTAAGGAGAGTGGTCTCTTTGGACAGGCTATTACCAGCAGGAGAGTGAGTTTGTGTGTGTATGGGGGTGGGGGGGGGTGAGAAAACCTGGATTTGTGCTGGAAATGGCCCACCTTGATTATCATGCACATTGTAGGGAGAGTGCTCACTTTGGATAAGCTATTACCAGCAGGAGAGTGAGTTTGTGTGTGTGTGTTTTTTGGGAGAAGGGGGTGGGGGTGAGAACCTGTATTTGTGCTGGAAATGGCCCACCTTGATTTTCATGCACGTTGTAAGGAGAGTGGTCACTTTGGATAGGCTATTGCCAGCAGGAGAGTGAGTTTGTGTGTGTGGTTTTTGGAGGGGGGTGAGGGGGTGAGAGAACCTGGATTTGTGCAGGAAATGGCCCACCTTGATTATCATACACATTGTGAAGAGAGTGGTCACTTTGGATGGGCTATTACCAGCAGGAGAGTGAGTTTGTGTGTGGGGGAGCGGAGGGTGAGAAAACCTGGATTTGTGCTGGAAATGGCCCAACTTGATGATCACTTTAGATAAGGTATTACCAGCAGGAGAGTGGGGTGGGAGGAGGTATTGCTTCATGGTCTCTGTGTATATAATGTCTTCTGCAGTTTCCACAGTATGCATCTGATGAAGTGAGCTGTAGCTCACGAAAGCTCATGCTCAAATAAATTGGTTAGTCTCTAAGGTGCCACAGGTACTCCTTTTCTTTTTATGACGATCTTAGTATCTGCAACATGAATTTCCTGTTACATTATTAATTACTTCAACTGCAAAGAACACCTTTCTCTGGGGTAAGAAGCAATTCAGTCTTTATGCCAGCTAAGCCCTGTGCTGCTTCTGAGAAGAGTAAGAAAGACAGTTACTGCAAGGATATATATAGCAATTTTGAAAAGTTGATTATTGTCTACAGGTCTACTATACTGCAACAGTGGATACAGTTTAAACTTTATGCAACATTGTTCCATAAATAAAATTTATTTCTACATAAATAAGATATCCTTGCCCGTTTTACTCACAACACTTCTGATTATTGAATTGTATTTATTTATTTTTTAGTTTTCTCATTTCACTCAGCTAGAGCATTGGAACTAAGTTAATCTGTTTTACTCCCGGTCAATTTATCTTTCTGGTTCTCCTGCACCAGCATTATGTTGTTCTCTCTGGGTTCACAACACCACAGGGAATGACTGGAAGATTGTAATCTCTTCAGGGCAGGGACCATGTCTACCTCTGTGTTAGTAGAGTGCCTAGCGTAGCAGTCCCCGACTTTAAAACATAATTGCTAATAGCCAGGTCCTGGCAACCCTGCAATAACAAATCAGTGTGTACGCTGAAAGTCTATTGGAGGAAATAAAATTTCAGTTTGACAGCAGATTTCCTAAGGCCCATGAGCAATAAAATAAAAGATAATAAAAATTATGAAAAACAACATGACAACAACTTTTAATATCAGAGTGAATGCAATGTGTTGGAATTGAAAAGCAAATATGTTTTAAAGCGAAACTATCCTTTTCTGAATAATAATTCCCTAAAACAGAAGCATTTTCATTTAATTCCACCTGCATTGTTCTATTATTTCTAAAAAAGGGACCCACTGAAATTAATTTACAAGGGACTCTGGATGGCAGCCGCAGCAGAAATACACACACATTACAAGTTACCATAATTAGTAGCGTGAGTTAAAGAATGAAAAAATATGCAACACATCCACTGTATTTTCAATGATGTCTCAGACTCATTCAACAGAAAAATGTAACTGTTTCCTTTTAAACCTGGACCTACTAAAAGGAAAACCACTGTGACCAAAGGTAAACAGTAGAATATGAAAAGGATCTTAAAAAAAAAAAAAAAAAAAAAAGGGATGGCGGCGGGTGAGAAACAACCCAGAAGGCACGAAAATCCAAATCTGGGATAACTATGGATTAAAAATGCTGTGATATTAGCCTGTGCTTTCCCCTCCTTTAATACAACTACCTCACGCTAACATGCTTTGCCTCCAAAACTTGTTCCTCCCATACTAGTAAGCATTACAGTACCTTCTTTCTTATGACAAACAATTAATGATGCATCCTTACATCACTGTTTATAACAATCTGGCCAAGCTGCTGTGTTTCACCTCTTTCTGGCTAAAATGATTTATAATTCATGTGCTTGTTAAATGTGTACGTTTGATTGGGAAAAAAAAGTCACTGAAATACAAGGAAGACTTGTACTCCTTGTTTTCTAATTTTTATTCAGAAAGCTCAGATTACGTGAACTTCACTTGTCATGCGATTAGAGATATAATGCTAGGATTATGGAATTATCTATCCAGACACTGGGTGTCTGTTTTTTAAACAAGTTAGCTCCACAACTGAGCGATTTTATTATGCAAATCAGGTACCTGTGCCCACAAATGACCTTAATTAGCCATTTGAGGCTACGATTACCTAATTTACATGTACATCCGTAGTATTTGCATGCCCAAATTACCAGCATAATTGCACATATATTTGACAAGTAGATCTGAATATCTAACTAGTTTAAAAACCAGGATATGTGTGTGCATGTACATGGTTTTACTGTACTTTTTATTAACAGAGCTTTGCATGTCACTGATAGTGTTAACTTTATTTTATAAAACTAAAAGGTGTAAAGGCAGTAGGAATAATTTTGGAAATATGCAATGGAAGATTTTCATTTTTACTTATGTATTGGAATTACAGGCTGGATAGCACCTATCAAACACTGCAGTCTCCTCACAAACACGTGCAGTTATCTCCCTACGCTGGGGGTGGTTACAGCATTGCTTTAAAATGGGAAGACCAGTGCTTCTAATGGATAGTGCCTTAATGTATGGAAATAAATGAAAGTGCAGGTAACTGAAATCTACTTTTTCTTCTGTTGGAGGATATTGGCAGGTAAGCTATTGCAGGGAACGGTTAAATATAAGATACATAGTTTTTTGATTGGTCTGGTAGTCCACTGAAAAATACTTTACCTACTTAACTGATCTAGTCGTCCCAAATGTCAGTTGAAAGTTTCCCATATGTTACCATAGCCCCTGGTTGGCCCAGGGAAGTGCTAACTGCTGGTTACACTGGCCCATTGATAGAAGATATGCTCACACTCTGTACGGATCTCTGGCAACAAGTGTCATTTCAGCTGGAGGTTGTGGCGCTGAGTAGATCATGGCTGGCAACTACAAAGCTGTTGGAGATTTCACCCAGCTACATCATCACTGTGCAACACAGTTACACAGAGGGTAGCTACTGTGGTGGCTTCCCAGGACTCCGGTCTATCCGAACACATACACAGAAGGGGGTCTATTATAACATACCAAGACAATGCAGAAATGCTTTGATGGTGGATGTCGGGGAGGGATAGCTCAGTGGTTTGAACATTGGCCTGCTAAACCCAGGGTTGTGAGCTCAATCCTTGAGGGGGCCATTTAGGGATCTGGGGCAAAAATTGGGGATTGGTCCTGCTTTGAGCAGGGGGTTGGACTAGATGACCTCCTGAGGTTACTTCCAACCCTGATATTCTGTGATCACTGTGATATGATATTTGCTTCTTGCAACTAAATTGAGCACCACCAATTTCCTCAGCAAAGCCAGAGATGGCAGCAAAATTGTATGGCTGAAACAGAAGTGAGCTGTAGCTCACGAAAGCTTATGCTCAAATAAATTGGTTAGTCTCTAAGGTGCCACAAGTCCTCCTTTTCTTTTTGCGAATACAGACTAACACGGCTGCTACTCTGAAACTTGATTTTACTGAGGCTATTGCTCTGAGGTAAGTACATGGGCTCTTAAATTAGGAAGCAGAAAGGTGTAACAACATACAAAAATTATATAAAGTCTGGGTACTAACATGTACTATGATGTAACATGCAAAATAAGCGCAACTGGCACAAGTATACCCCATCATAGGTCATACCCACAGCTAGTAGAAACGTTAAATGAACACTTTTATTCAAGTTAAGTCTTCTATGCCCCCTCCTTTTTTGACAAGTTTATGTTTTGGCCTAAAATTAATTGATAGTGCTCTTTTAAGCATAATTGAAAGAGAACTTCCACCAGCAACTTATTTAAACAGTATATATCATCTCATGCTGGGATTCTAGTTCCTTATAAGAACTGTAGATAGATGTCTGAATGTATTAAGTGAATTTCTTAATGTATGGAAATAAATGTCCACAGTTTATACTAAACATGAAAAGCTTCGTCAAAGACACTATGTTTGCTTCCAGATCTCACGGTGTCACCAATAAATAAATACATACATACATACATACTTCCAACATTTGTAGGAGTGACATTCCACAGTACTGGTGCCAAAGGAGGTTGAACTTTGCAATGTAGCAGAAAAGAGCTTACAACATCACCAAAGTACAAAGGAGACAGCAGATGAATGGTGACTCACCATATGAGCCAGATTTACATATGCTAGATAAAGTTGTACTTCAAAGGTGAGCAGGGAAGTTTATAAAAGTCCTTTGCTAGTGCAAGAACAGTAAAAAGGACTGATAAGCTAATGAAACACTATTTGTAGCTGGACCTTTGTGCTTTTAGCTTTAAAGACAATTTGCAGATTCTGAATCACCATGCGATTTAAAAAAAAAAAAAAAACAACCAGAAGATCCTAGCCACAAAATACAAGCTGTTCAATCAAGGCAAAGAAAGAAAGAAATACACTCTTGTTTGCACGAGCCATTTATGACACAGCAAGGGATCACTAGCCTTGGCTATAACCACTGTGGAATAGAGGGCTATGAAATATTTGTACCAAAATGCAAAACATCTTGAAAGTAATGTAATTGTGCATTCTTTATGAAATTGAAAGTGAGCTCACTTCAGTCAAAAATTCCACTAGGCTGGGTGAAGACTGCACAAGACTGGGTCCATTTACAGGTCCTCAATCTTGGAACTCATTCCCCTTCTTAGTCTGCTAGAATCTGGATTTGCCAATCCTCCATGGTGCTACAGAGCTCACTGAGTACTGTGGCTTAGCAACAAGACCATCATCCGTCTTTTGCATTTAATTTTCCCATGCTTTTTAATTATGGCCAACAATTGTTACCTAATAACATCTCTTCATCAATAGGTGGTACATAATGGTTTTGTTGTAAAGCGATGCTCTTGTTTTCAAGAAGGCCACTCTTGGTATCTTTAAAATATTCATAAATGTTATCTTTTGGAAAGCCTCTGTCTCTCTAACTGCTACATTGTGTCCTGCTTGAAAGCATGTATTACTTCCTGCTGCTGATGCCCCTTACTGGAGGAGACTCAACAGCAGAATAGAGAATGGCAAATGCACGCCTCCTCTGGCTGATGCACCGCAGAAATGGGCGTTGGCGTGAGACGTAAATGTCACCCCACCCACTGTGGTGGTGTATTCATCTCGGCATGGTGAAATAATACAGAGACGTCCAAGAGTCTGCTCAGAGATGCCTACATGGATCTGATCTATGAGATTAATACTCACTTAGCTCTAGATAGGAAATAAATTCTTGTGACACAAATATTGTCGTAACTAGACGTCCATGTACAGACACAGGGAAAATTAAGGTCTAGCAATGTCTCACCATTCAATTTAATGAGTCAATGGGCATGTCTACCTGTGTCATTACCTCTGTCACCAACATATATCACATAAAGTGAGGATTTCCTCATCTTCTCACTCACCAGTAATTACTGGCTTCTCTTGTGGGTTTAAAGCAGGGCTTACTCCTAGAGCTAAGCAAAATGTCCCATTTAACTGTTTTTTTTCCCACAGAATTTAATGTAAAAGGTTCTTGCAGTGTGTTTTGCAGGAATTCATAACCCTTGGAATTTATCTTGAAAGCCACAACTGCTACACCATTTACACATGGGTACTCCCTGTGGAAACAGTTTAACCCAGAACCAGTGACAACATGCCTTCAGAGTCAGTCTCAGTCTGGCAGCTGTTACCTCACGATATGAGCTGCTAGACCACTTGTTGTTCAAGGCTTGTTATGTTGCCTCTGCCTCTCCAGACAGAAATTAATCCACTCTGACCATCCAAGTTGAGTCCTGCGAAGTAGGAGCACAGGCCACTTGCTCAAAGGTGTGGAGGAAGGCCTCACTGGTCATCTTCTAGGTCCAACCTCACCAACGCAGGGTCAGGCCTACCTAAGCTACCCTCGCCAGGACCAGCAAGACTCCCTGGAGCCCACTTTTCAAGGTACTTCAGGAACCGCTTTTGTTGCTGGCATTGGACCTCCAGCTGATTTTGTCCACCCAGGAGAAGTACAGGGGTCAGTTACTGTTGTGTCACCAACAGGTAGGCAATCTCCTCCATCTGGTTTCTTCATAGTAAAAAAGGCAAGAGAGGGTTCCATCAGATAAACCTTGCCAGCTATCACTTCTGTCACTGTTTCTATAGCTGCTTTTGTTTTCTCTTTTGCTACCTCAATTTCCTTTCAGTTCCAGGGGCCAAGTGCCTGCCTGCATTCTCCACCACATTAGGCCCCTGGCCTGTCTCCCCAGCCCATGAAGGATTAGTGCCATGCCTGAAGCCATGCTGATTCTTTTTCTCAGGGCTTCATTCATTGGTGACATCAACAATCTCCAACAAAACCTTAGAATAAACAGTGCAACATAAATCCAAGAGCTAAACCCAGTCCTTTCCTTTGACTCAGCAGCTTCCTACCAGAGCCTCCATGCTCCCAGCAGCACTCTACCCCAACTAACCCACTTGCTGGCTTTTATAATCACCTGATCTTTAGTTGATCAGTCTCAACTGAGAGGTAGCTGATCTGTTACAGATGAAGCTGGCCCAGCTCCCCTCAAAGGGCCAATCACCCTATGACATTATGTGTAATAATGGTCCTTACTAGATTTTTAATACTCATTTTAAAGATGTGTAAACTGAAGCACAGAGAGTTTAAGAAATTTCCCCAAATGCAAACAAAATCAGTGACAGAAGCCAGAAGAAAAGCCCAGGAGTCTTGAGTTCCAGCCCACATTTTTAATCACTAGATGCAATCCTACCCTAATCCTAAACAATATTTCCGATAAAAATAACCTCTGAGTTTCCTATAAGTTTCTATGAGCCAAATCTAGGGTATTTATCAGAGACCTGTGAATACCTCCGAACTCTGCCCAAACATAAATGTGGGGAAAGACCAAAAGTGACTAGTGCAGGAAGCTTCATATGATGCAGAATTGATTTCTTTAGCAAGAACAGAATTTCCCCAAACCTGCATCTACTGATTCAGCATTTCTAATGTAGATAATTTACAAAAATAAAAGAGGGCACCAAATTTGTGGAGACCAAGGTCAATAAAGGCAAAATGTGGATAACACTCACTTAGGGACCTGAGTAGGTAAAGTGACCATTCAAAGTCAACATCTTCTATAGCAACAAATATTTTAGCTATTATATTTTGTTGCATACCCCAATACAGCTGCTTTGTCATGCACATACATAAGCTAGTACAATAACCACCACAAGTTTTGTTCATACATAACAATTAGTAAATATACATAAAGGTCCAGTGGAAGGCATTTTCAATGTGCACGGTTACTTTTGTTATTTAGCAAAATGAGTACCTACATATATATATCAATTACAATAGATTCTATATATAGATTACAATTTAGATTTACAATAATATTGAAGGGAATACATAAATTATCTATCTATATAGATCTTATTGTAAATCTTCGTATTGTGTATCTTCAATTTTATTGCAAATCTAAAGCTAGATCTTCAACCACAAATTAGTTTGCTACAATAATTTAAAAACATATAAAAACACACCTACTATGTAACAGATAAGGCTACGCATGTCTGGAAAGGTATAAAATACAATGAGGAAGAGATCATTCTGAAGTATGGCTGTGTAATCTGTAAACATTTACTTTAGGAATAGTATGAAGACAAATTACAACAGAGGGGGCCTAGTCACAACATTGGGATCTTGATACCAGCTCAGAATTTGAGGGTATTCTAATCTGAGATCATGTTTTGGCCCATTATTAAAATATATTTTAGGGACCAAATGAAAAGTTTTAATCTAGTTCCAAAGTTAGGTGGTGTTTTGATTTGGGAGTTTGTTTCACCCCAAGATTAAATAATGAAAATTACAAGGAAGGTAAAGCTGAGTTAGTAGTTTAGTACCATATTATTTACAGAGAAGTGTGATTTATTATTAGAACACATGACTGGAAGTCAGAACATGTCCAACTCTGCTGCCTACTTTTACCTTGCAAACGTCACAGTCTTTCTGTGTCTCAGATTCCCCATCTGTAAAGTGGGGATAACAATATCTATCTCATAAGGGCTCCAAGAGGCTTAATCCATGTTTGTGAAGTGCCTTGAGATTCTTAGATAAAAGTGTAAAATATTATTGGATGTGTACCTCAAACAATATTTGATATAGAGTTATAATTCTCAAAAATTCCAAACAAGGTTCAACATTTTAATTTCAATATTCTTTCCAAACAAAACTATATATATATATATATATATATATATATGCTTTTGATTTACAGTATTATTTCTAATCCTAAATTTCAATCTCTCTTTCTTTAAAGTGCCTCAACACAGGTTGCAATTAATGTAATGGGCAGATCCGATTTAACAATGAGATCAAGTGATGGCCATAGGAAATAGGATACTGTCACTGGCAAAAACCCTTCATTTTGTTGGCGACATTCTGAAGTTCAGCCCAAAGAGGTCCTTGTTTGATCCTTAAAACACTGTCAGAAAAACTCTTTATGGTTTGTAAAATGGAACTAACTTTGTACTCTATAGGCACCTGGGCCTCATGGCAGTTTTTAAAGTAATACTGAAATGCATCCTTACAGAGTAGCTAAATTTTAAATAAGGAAAGGCTATTAATGTTTTCCTAAAAAATAGTTGTTTACAGTATTTTATTTGAAAAATCTTATTTAAAGATACCCAAGCAGTTTTTATCATGCCAAGTATATATATGACTTTTATATCTGCACACAGCATCTCCAGAGAATCCCTTCTCTTGCAGGCTCGTGGTTTAAATTCTATTTAGTGTCTTACTCTGTATTTCAAAAATCATTAATTTTTTCACTGTGTAAGGTTAACCTTAAAGTGAAGTTCCAATTATTTGCTCCTAGTATGTTCCTGTTACTAGTCTTTCTTACTGAATACACTTGCTGGGACAAACAATCCTTCCAGGCAAGCCTGATTATATCAGGTCTTTGTATTATTAACATGATTGTATCACTTTCTGGAGAGCAGGGAGACCTGGTTTGTTACTGCGGGGCCATTAATGGATTATCATCCAATATAAAGGAGTAGGAGCTTGTCACAGAAAGTCAGGTATTTAGCTAATTGTGACCACACCTGCTGCACTGGATACACTTGAGTTTCTGCTTTAATACCGGTGTGGAGTCTATCTGTTAAGGGTTTCCATAGGAATATAAATGTAGATGGTGCTTTCAAGAAAGCTAACTCCAGTTTCTTCTGCTGACATTCTAAAAGATCACAAAAAGAAAACGAGGACTTGCGGCACCTTAGAGACTAACAAATTTATTTGAGCATAAGCTTTCGTGAGCTACAGCTCACTTCATCGGATGCATTCAGTGGAAAATACAGTGGGGAGATTTATATACATAGAGAACATGAAACAATGGGTGTTACCATACACACTGTAAGGAGAGTGATCACATAAGGTGAGCTATTACCAGCAGGAGAGCGGGGGGGGGGGGGAGGGGGAACCTTTTGTAGTGAGCCATTTCCAGCAGTTCACGTAGGATGAAAAAACTGGTTCCCACTATCTGATGATATTACGAGTGTCACAAACAATGTCACTTTTAGAGAGATATGAAAGACAAATCTAGGGGACAGGAATGCTTAGAATTCCACGGTCCATTCCTTGGCTCTTGTGCTGACTCTCTTATGACCATGAACAAGTCTCTGAGGCCCAGATCCTCAAAGGCATTTTGGCTCCTTACTTCAATGAATCTTTTGAGGATCTTGGCCTATGCAACTTCTAAGAGCCTGTCCTTATACCACTAGTCAGCACTCTGAAGAATCTGAGCCAATGACCCTTGGACTCATAATATAAAACAGACAGTAAGATTTACTTCGAATATTTAAATATGAAAAACATGATATCAGATAATGGTTAGTATTTTCAGAGGTTAAAATGAGATAATGCTCCATGTCTACTAGCACTCAGAGTTTGCAGTGTGACTTTTTCATTGGGCATGAAAAAAGGTTGGAAAATTTTGCCCCATAACAAGTTCTCTTGGTTGGCTAGTTTCTGGAATATCACTCACCTGTACTTTAGAGAGAACTACTTTGGAAGGAGAAGGAGGGAGGTATGTTTTGACTGGAAGATACCATATTCAAGATTTCCCTGAAATAAATATTGTTTTCTTTGCATGGTGCGCAGATACTATGGTAATGGGGTAGTAAAAAGAGAGAAGAAGAAGTGGGAGTATAGATGTAGAGTCAAATTCAGGCCTGATATTAGTAGGTGTAACTTACTGTAGTCAGTCGTGGAGTTGCATCAGTTTATATCAGGCCTGAACTGGACCCACATAGTCTAGATTTGTTGGCAAATGTTTTCCTTAAAATACAGGATGCCTAGAGTTAATGCACAGTACTTCACAGATGCTGACACAATTTACCTGCTATCATGTAGCTGCAGTGGAAATCCTGGATGTAGAAGAGCAATGTCATGTAGCTTAGGCTGAAAATTTAAGTTTAGTTACAGTGAAAATGTTTTATAAAAACAAATATACACTGAATATTTTCATAAATTAAAAACAAATACAAACAAACAATGTAGATATTTTCTTTCTGGATATCAACATTCCCTTCACTGTTTGAAGCCCAAGCTTTGCAGCATCTTGCTAGTGCATGAGAACATGAAAGTGGAAGTGACTAGAAGCAAAAGAAACATTCTTTTTTACACTTATCTAGCAGTACAAAGGTTCCTTAAAGGAGGTGTAAATTACATTTGCACCCACTTCAAGACATTTCTGCAATTCCAATGCAGTGGAAGGGGACCTTAGTACAAATCAAAATCAAGTCAAAAAATGACTGATCTGTTTTCACTGCTCAAGATGAGTGAAATAAAAAAAGTCAACAGTGTAAATAGTGAAAATTAAACGAAAAATGCATGCCGGGAAATTTAGGCTAATTAAGTTGGTCTAAAAGCATTTTAGTGTTAATAATCTCAGGTGTTATAACTAACAGAAGTAAGGAAATTTGTTCTGATACATTATTTTGAACGGACACTGCCCTTTTCAACATTGAAATCAATATACTTTAACAATAAGCCCCAATCCTCCGATTAGATCCACACAGAGCTCCATAAAAAGAAAAGGAGTACTTGTGGCACCTTAGAGACTAACCAGTTTATTTGAGCATGAGCTTTCGTGAGCTACAGCTCACTTCATCGGATGCATAGCATATCGTGGAAACTGCAGAAGACATTATATACACACAGAGACCATGAAACAAAACTTCCTCCCACCTCACTCCCCCGCTGGCAACAGCTTATCTAAAGTGATCCTCAAGTAGAGCCATTTCCAGCACAAATCCAGGTTTTCTCACCCTTCCCCCCCCCCACCACACACACATACAAACTCACTCTCCTGCTGGCAACAGCCCATCTCCCTTTGAAACCCCTCTTTATAATGCGCATGATAATCAAGGTGGGTCACCTCCAGCACTAATCCAGGTTTTCTCACCCCCCCCCAACACCCCCCCCCCCCTTTTTTTCAAAAACCACACACACAAACTCATTCTCCTGCTGGCAACAGCTCATCTTACAATGTGCACAGCAATAATCCAAGTTTAACCAGAACGTCTTGGGGGGGGGTTTTGCAGGAAAAAAACAAGGGGAGACAGGCTACCTTGCATAATGACTTAGCCACTCCCAGTCTCTATTCAAGCCCAAATTAATAGTATCCAATCTGCAAATGAATTCCAATTCAGCAGTTTCTCGCTGGAGTCTGGATTTGAAGTTTTTTTGCTTTAAGATAGCGACCCTCATGTCTGTGATTGCGTGACCAGAGAGATTGAAGTGTTCTCCGACTGGTTTATGAATGTTATAATTCTTGACATCTGATTTGTGTCCATTTATTCTTTTACGTAGAGACTGTCCAGTTTGACCAATGTACATGGCAGAGGGGCATTGCTGGCACATGATGGCATATATCACATTGGTGGATGTGCAGGTGAACGAGCCTCTGATAGTGTGGCTGATGTTGTTAGGCCCTGTGATGGTGTCTCCTGAATAGATATGTGGGCACAGTTGGCAACGGGCTTTGTTGCAAGGATAGGTTCCTGGGCTAGTGGTTCTGTTGTGTGGTATGTGGTTGTTGGTGAGTATTCGCTTCAGGTTGGGGGGCTGTCTGTAGGCAAGGACTGGCCTTTCTCCCAAGATTTGTGAGAGTGTTGGGTCATCCTTCAGGATAGGTTGTAGATCCTTAATAATGCGTTGGAGGGGTTTTAGTTGGGGGCTGAAGGTGACGGCTAGTGGCGTTCTGTTATTTTCTTTGTTAGGCCTGTCCTGTAGTCAGTGAGGTTCCACGTGGCAGCAGGAATACACCTGCAAGGAGCTCTCCGAATGGTTGGGGCCTTCGTTGTAGTTTTTAAATTTTTGTTTTAGCCCATGAGTGCATTTAGTTTTGAGCAAATGAGTGACTCATACTAGAGACCTGAGCTAAATACAGCAAAAGCAAGTACTAATTAAACCCAGCTTGGCTTTTGCATCTCAAACCTGACCTGTAATATGCCTGCTAGCCTAGCTCTTCTGAATGCAAGAATAGTCAGTTATGCAAAACTGTACAATAATAACAATACACCCTTGTGATGAACACTTCAACCTCTCTGGCCACTCAGTAAAAGATTTATGGGTGGCCTTTTTGCAAAAGAAAAGCTTCAAAAACAGACTCCAAAGAGAAACTGCTGAGCTTGAATTAATATGCAAACTAGATACCATTAACTTGGGTTTGAATAGAGACTGGGAGTGGCTGGGTCATTACACATATTGAATCTATTTCCCCATGTTAAGTATCCTCGCACCTTCTTGTCCACTGTCTAAATGAGCCATCTTGATTATCACTACAAAAGTTTTTTTCTCCTGCTGATAATAGCTCATCTTAACGAATTAACCTCTCACAGTTTGTATGGTAACTTCCAACTTATCTGTATATATATATATCCTACTATATGTTACATTCTATGCATCCGATGAAGTGGGCTGTAGCCCACGAAAGCTTATGCTCAAATAAATTTGTTAGTCTCTAAGGTGCCACAAGTACTCCTGTTCTTTTTGCAGATACAGACTAACATGGCTTCTACTCTGAAACCAGAAATAGAGCACAGGATAAGACCCACAAAACTGCTTTCCCTTTAAGTTAGGATTTGAACTCTTGTCTCCTCAGTTCAAAGCCGGTATACTAACCATCATACCATTTACCTCACTGTTAGTTCTAGTATTCATAGCTGTAATAGTGAATGACTTTTATGCTTTTGGTACATTGTGGATCCCTAGAATTGCCTTTGGAAATAGTTGTCATATCAGCTGCTCTGGGTATAAAGCACAAGGAGCCTTTAGAACTTAAAAGGGACTCTCAATTTGCAATCTACTCAATTAAAAAAATAAATCAAAAGAAGTTTTGTATTCTACACTTACCCCAATTGACCCTGCTGTTTTAGCAGTTTTACTATCACATTTCATAATTTGTTTTTTGTTTGTATATTGTTTTATCTTTCCTATTGCTATGTGAAAAACCAAACAAGTGAAAGGGGAAAGTGACTAACTGATGATACACAGGGAAACATGAAATTGACTATGCACAAAGTGTGGTCAAATGCCCATAGTAAACAAACCGAAAAACCAGAGATATGTTTTTTCTTCTAATTTCAGTTACTTGTGTCGTAATCTTATATGTTACTTATAATACTGGGTAAAAATATTCAAAGAGAAGTGTGATTGTGAAAATGGCAGTGTGCCTTCAGTCCTCTTGAAATGTATACTTTACAACTAAAATTAAATGGAAAAATAATATTTAAGTATTTACTGGGCACCAATAATATAGAAAACATTATGGACCAAATTCAGGCATGGTGTAAAATGGGTGGGACTATGGAGTTATGCCGGCCAACACAAGGGGTGACTTTAGCTCTCTATAACATTTCTTGTAATAACAAGGTTCTTTCTGTTTTTCAGCTTGACATATGATAATCAAGAGGTTGCACTGATTCTGTCTATTACCAGCTCAGCTCTTTGTCATTTACCCCACACAAAATATGTTGTTAAGCGCCTAGGCTAGAGTCTGCTGTCACTGACACTCAGGTAAGCCAGTGAAGTCAATGGCGATTGCATGGGTGTAACTGAGGGTAGAATTTGGCTGTTGGGGTATAAATCCTGAGAAAGGAGTGTTGTAAATGGGCAGAGCAGGAAACTGGGTCTTAACTTTTCTGGATTTTATGCCCACTTCTGCTACTTACTTGCAGGAAACTAGTGGACAAGGCACACAATCTCTCTGTGCCTCTCCGTTGCATCCGATGAAGTGAGCTGTCATTCACGAAAGCTTATGCTCAAATAAATTGGTTAGTCTCTAAGGTGCCACAAGTACTCCTTTTCTTTTTGTGGATACAGACTAACACGGCTGCTGCTCTGAAATCTGTGCCTCAGTTTACTTCCACGAAACATAGCTATCAACACTTTCCTACTTCACAATTAAATACTGCAACTTAATTAACAAGTTTTTGTAAAGGACTTTGAGATGTTTGGCTTAAAGATGCTATTTAAGTGCCAAGTTTTATTACTGAGAGAGACAAGCTAGGTGAAACAATATCTTTTATTGAACCAACTTCTGTGGGTGGAAGGGACAAGCTTTTTAGCTTCACAGAGCTCTTCCTCAGGTCTGGAGAAGGTAACCAGAATGGCCAAGCTAAATACAAGATCAGACAGATTGTCTACCCACAGAAGTTGGTTTAATAAAAGATATTACCTCACCTATCTTGTTTCTCTCATATCCTGGGACCAACATAGCTATAATAACACAGCAGACAAGTATTATTACTCTCTCATATTGCTCTAGGGTGGTATGAGTGTATCTCAGCAGGATGTGCTGAGACTTGCCGAGTCCCTAGATCTCAAATCAAAAGGAGGTAAGGGTCATGAATGATGTGCATGCTTCTTTCAGATCTAGTGACCTTAGGTCCTGAGGGCAAGCTCACTTGTTAAATATACTGCTGATTCAGCAACAGATTTCACACAAGCCAGAATTAACATACGATGCCAATCCATCTCCTTGTGGTGACACCAAATGCAACACCAATCAGAAAGGAACAGTGACGACTTAGCTCTGGGGATTTTTTCCGCACAGCAGCTGAACCTGATGTTCCTAACCTGTGAAGATGTTGCCACACCGCATTGCAAACTCACATCTAGCTGACTGCTACTACCACCCTTACTTTCTTTAAGTACTGCTGTTTCCCAGATTTCTTCCCATTTAGTGTATGTTTCAAATTATTTTTCTCCATAGGTATTAGCAATTTGTACTATTTAAGATACATTTTCCATGGTGGTTTTAATTATGTTACCCTCTTCCTATATTTCTACCTTCTTCATGTCCCTTTTTAATATTTGTCTCTTCACAAGTATTTGCAACTCTTCTCAGTTTAGCATCATTTGCAAATATTAAAATGACTTAAACTACGTATTCCAGATAATTAATTAAAAGGTTAATAAAAAATAACATTGAACCTCAAACCGATCCTTGCAATACCTGCACTGGAACCCTCCCACAACTTAATACAATGCTATTTATCATTACTTGTGTTTATTGTCCTTGAACCAATATTCAGTCTACAGGGTTCATAGTCAATCCAATTTGAATACATTTTTCTAATAAGATTTTGTGAGTCTACCTGATTTTTTGTCCCTTGGGAAGTAT
The DNA here is from genome assembly GCF_015237465.2 of Chelonia mydas. Taxonomy (NCBI): domain Eukaryota; kingdom Metazoa; phylum Chordata; order Testudines; family Cheloniidae; genus Chelonia; species Chelonia mydas. The sequence goes on from NC_051257.2 coordinate 10,206,472, forward strand.
CCATGAGTGCACAAAAATGTGTGACTACTTTATGAGCACATTATTCGACATGCACCATACAACCTCCATGACACCGCTGCTCTGGGATCTGCACTAGCTGCCTCTTGGATTCAAAGTGAAATATAAGGTATTGATTTTGACCTATAAAGTCCTAAATGATCTAGGATTTTCCTACCTGAGATACTGCTGCTTTTTACGTGCCATAGTGCTGCAGTTGAGATCAGTAGAGGCATCTGAGCGGGAGCTCCTCAATACAAAAAGGAGGGAGCTGCTCCCCTTTTTGGTCCAAAATAGCTCAACTCTGTTGCTCTTCCAGGCATGCTGCAAAGCCCATTTCTCTGAGTGGGCCTTTGGCAGAGCTGAGGCTGACTTAATGGTAATGTGAGAAATGGAAGGTTCTGATCTGTAATATGTATGCAGACTAATAATTGGTATGTAGTGACTCATGCTCCTGTTTCACCTTCATAATTATTTTCATGTTGTATTTATAATTACTGTCAAGGGTGCCTAGAGTTTCAGCTAGGCATTCTTTTATGTTGAATTTCAATCCAAATAAATAAATAAATGCACGGGCCCATGGCTGGATGCAAATCTATCGTTACATGTGCACACAAACTGGGATTTTGCACATGCATCTCTGGCAGTCTACTTGAAAATATGCACTTAACTAGAGACTGGAGAGCAGTCACTTTCTGATACGTGGGAGATGGGTGTTGAGAGTGGGCATGTCAGGGAAGAGTTGTGTGGAATGTCACAAGATAGTCCTCTCAAACTGACAACCCTATCTCTTTTGCGCAGGGGACAGGCGTTCTGTGGGGCTGGGAGTCGGATATGCTGAGAAATGGAGTGTGTGGTGTGGAGATGGGAATGGAGAATGATAGGGAGGAAGTTTGTGGACTTGAGAATGAAGGTGTTTGGGGCTGGTAGATGCTGGAGGATGGGGTGTGTGGGGCTGGGCGTGAGGGATGCTGGAGGATGGGGTGTGCAGGCCTGGGGTTGGGAATGGGTTTGCTGGGGGCTGGGTGTGTGGGGCTGGGTGTGGGGGATGCTGGAGGATAGGGTGTGCAGGAATGGGTTTGCTGGGGGCTGGGTGTGTGGGACCGGGAGATACTGGAGGATGGGGTGTGTGGGGCCAGCAGAGAGGACATACTGGGGGAAAGGGGGGGGGGGGGCTGCGGCCTGGAAGTGGGGGATGGGGGAGATGTTGGCACTTGGGCTGGGAGATGTTTGAAGAAGGGGCTGCCCCCGGTGCATGCCGGGAGAGGCGGCAGGGCGCGGTGCACGCCGGGAGGCGAGCCTCAGCTTTAGCTTCCCAAGATGGTCTCTAGGCTCCTGTCCCCGCCCTCCCTCCTGCACATGCGCAGTGAGTGCGGCGGGCCGAGCTGCTCCCTCCCTCCCTCCTGGCGGCCGGGGCGCTACTGACAGACCGAGGAGCCGGAGCGGCGGCGGCGGCGAGAGCGGGTCGGAGCCTGCCGAGACCCCCCTCCCTCTCCTCCCCCGCACCCCCACCGGCCCCCGTAGCGCCACCCCCACCCGCTCCACAGGGCTCAGCGCCGGTGAATGGGAGCGACGGGCGGCACCGGCCTCCGGGACCGAGGAGAAGCGGCGGCGGCGCGGGTAAGGCCGCGTCCGGGGGAGCGCCCCTCTCCGCCCCCCGCAGGGTCCGTCCCCCCGAATCTGGGAGCGGCGGTGCGAGCCAGGCCCTGCGGTCTGTGCGCCTCCCTCCTCCCGTGCCCCCTCCCTCCTTCTCTCCAGCTCGGCTCTCAAAATGGCTGCCGCGCCCGTTGGTGGTGAGGAGGGAGGGAAGGGGGGGGCAGGGCGAAGTGGGAGGACAAGGGGGGGGAGCTCCCATCCCCTTCTCCGCAGCACTGGGGGCGTGAGGGGAGGCAGCCCCCCCATCACTGGGTCTCAGCCCCCCCCCCCCCGTGATTTAACAGGAAAACAGGGCGGGGGTGGGCCAGACAAGGGGGTGGGGGAGAGATGTGCCCCTTCTGGGTTGGCTCCAGCCCCCTCTCTCTGGGGTCTCTTGCCCCCCGCCCCCCCCCTTCAGGCCTCTAGTTCTCCCCTTCCCCTAATGACTTAACAAGAAACCAGCAAGGAGAAGATAGGGCTGATGGGCCGGACAGGAGACTGGTAGTGTAAATATATATATATATATATATATATTTGGGGGTGAGGAGGGTGGGGTGTGTGTGTCATGTAAACTCCCCCCCCCCAAAAAAAAAAAAAAAAAGTCCCTTAGAGAGTCTAGTTTTGTTTCTTCCTTCTCTTGTTCCCTTTGAGATTTGTTAGGAGGTGGCCCAGACCTTCGGAACCAGCCGCAACACTAACAACAAAACCAGGATTGCTACTAGAGAGGAGAGGTCTAGCCTTTATTTTGAGTCAGTTTCCCACCCGCCCCCACCTCCTTGCAGTGATTTAGTAAGGAAAAAAAACATTGCTAGGAGGCGGGTCAGACCTTCAGAACCAGCTGCAGCAGAAATGGGGGAGGGAGGTCTAAATCTCTCATTTTTGGGCGGGTCAAACCCCTGCCTAGTACCTGGCATTAAAATGGCTTTTAGGACAAAAATAGGTGGATGGGAGAAAGGATGGAAATCTAAGTAGGAATCTTTCCTGCTGCTATTGGCTTTTGTGCAGGATGGAGTTTATATGCAGGCAGTTTTGGGGGGGGGTGAGGGGTTGAGAGTGGTGTTGTCTTTTTTACTGTCATAAAAAGTTGGGGTGGCTCAGTTTTGTGGGTGTAAATTTTATGTGTGTAGGATGAAGGAGATAGTGTGCTTGGCCTTTGATACAACAATAATGTGACACCCCCACCTCCTTTGCCATGTTAGCTGTGGTAAAATTTCTCTGCTGATAATGCTGCAGCAGGGCTTGGTTGTTGCAGGTCAAATCAATTCATAATGAATTACCTAGCCAGGGTGGTGGTAGGTTACTGAAGCTATATTAAAAGCCTTCATTGAACTGTTTGACTGCAAAATAATCATAAGTGATGATATGTTTAGATTTATTAACCTGATTGAATCATCTGTGTGTTTGTGGGGAGGGTTCAGGGTGTATATTATGGCAAAATGGTACATATACATTTTAGATTTATGAGATAGGGAGAAGAATCTGTTCACAATGATTTGTCATTTATGAAACAATTGTGCAGCGTTCAACTGGCTTTCAGAAGAGGGAGGGTCTCCTACCAAAATATATCATTTGCCTTTAAAGTGGCTCTGAAAAACAGGAAAATATGCTAAGGAGCTAAACAAAGAAAATATGTATTTAACAAAAGGTTTTGTTGCCGCTATCTAGTTTGTTTGCAGGGCTATTGTTTTTGTGTTTTCGTTTGATTTGACCATGTTTATGGATGCTGGGTGCAGCCATTGAGCAGAGAAGAGACTGGGTGGAGTAAGGAGGAGAAGCTGCGAAATGGCTAGATTACCCTTTCATAGCAATTTTTTTTTTCTTTGCTTGCATTTTGCTGGGGTGTGGGAATGCTAATTGCTGTAACAATGAAGTCTCTTCTTTAGGGAAGAGTCTAGTGGTGCAGGAACCTTTTGAAATGAAACGAATCTAGCATTCTGTTTTGTGGTTTATTTTTCTGCAGGGTGGATATCGATTTGTCTGGCAGTAAAAAGTGACCAGTCACTGTTGCAAAGCAAGGATTATGTTGTCTGATTATGCTTTTCATATGTTGACTTTGATTTTTCAGTTGTTGACTTTATTTAAATGAAATTAAGGATTATTATCATTTTTAAGGGAGATTGTTTACACAGAAGATGAATTGAAAAAATGCATTCTGAATTCCTATATTGTGGCTTGGTGCTCTGTTCATTCATATAACTTGATGTATTCCCTACACACTCCAGTGCCCTAGCAGGGTAATTTTATAAGGTGTAGGGAATGCAGGACTTGAAAGTGGGTGGTGCAGTTATGTGAAGTGATGTGTAAGGATTTTTAAAGCTCTTGTACAAAGGTGTTGCTTTGTGTAGCATTCTCATACAACTAAAACCTTCAGCATCATGGGTAATATTGGTGCTTAGGTTTAAAGATGAACAGAAAAAGCTTCAGAACAAAGACGTTTGAGGAACACCATAGGGATCAACTAGTAGATGTCTAGGAAGGACTTCTTATTCTCTCTAGAAGTACTCTCCTCTTGTAATGAGGAGAAGCAGTATTCCCACCCAAATCCAGTCTTGACCATAGAAAGTATAACATTGAACTGAGGAAAGGAGTACTTGTGGCACCTTAGAGACTAACCAATTTATTTGAGCATAAGCTTTTGTGAGGATGAAGTGAGCTTCATCGGATGAAGTGAGCTGTAGCTCAGGAAAGCTTATGCTCAAATAAATTGGTTAGTCTCTAAGGTGCCACAAGTACTCCTTTTCTTTTTGCGAATACAGACTAACACGGCTGTTACTCTGAAACCTGTCATTGAACTGAGGGTGATTCTCTGATAAGTTGTCAGAATCATTTTTTGTGTGGTGCTTGTATCTCTTTCGTTTTGGGGTTTAGTCTCTGGTATTAGGTGAGTATAGACTAAACTTATTTGCCAAATTAACATAAAATTAAATATCTATTACAGAGCAGTTGTTTTTAAAAGATAAATTTTGATTTACTAGAGAAACTGGTGTTATGGATCAGGAAAGGTTTATGCTTACTAACAAAACATCTGTCCTGTAAGATGTCTCCAGAATAGGAAGAAAGCTAAATCGAGCAGAATACTTTCCTCCTTGGAAAGATGAAATGCATCATCTTAAGTGCCTTTAGTACAGGAATAACCTGTTCATTTTCTAGTCTCTGAAGGAAGTAGCAGCTAATACTCACTTGTATAGCTCTATGCAAGGTCTCTCCTGCCTACAAATCTGACATCATTTCTTCCTACACTGCTTCCTATGCTCCACCCAATCTTCTTTTGAAAATTTTCAGACTTTATCGTCTACTCTCAACTCTGTGCCTTCTTCCATGTTATCTTTTACACCTAGAACAGCCATTCAATCAATATTTGCTGAGTGCCTTGCCTTACTTTCAAAACTATCTTTTCTTTAAGGCCTATGCAATCTAACTTGCATCTAGCTGTACTATACATATATTTTTTAAACTCAGGGCCTTGTCTTGTTTGTCAATGGTTATTTTTACTATTGTAAAATGTTATGCATGTCAATGGTCCTTGAATACATTTATGTGAGTTAATAGCAAAAAGTTGGATATTTGAGAAGTTATTATTAGCCATGAACTGCAGTGGTCTGAATTATTGTGTTAGGAGAAGTAATAGCCTTTGCACAGTAGAAGCTGGTTGCAAATTTAACTGATGAACTTAACTTCCATTTGGAAAACTGGTTTGGCCCAAAGGCAAAGGAAAATGTAGAAAACTCATCCACCTTTAAACTGTTTGGATCAGGGGAGATACAATCCTATCCTGATTTGAAAGTTTGGTTCCCTTAAATTAAAAACAGCTTGTTATTGCCTGTTCGAACTTTCCATGTAGTTAAATTTCCTTAATCTATTAATTATTTTTGTTGTTTTGCGGTCCAATCTTGCTCCTAACAGGTGTGCTTTATTGGCTTATTGCATTGCATCTTAGAATATATTGATATTTCCATAGGTTCCAGTTAAGAGATCCTCCTTTCTCAAATGTTAGAGGCCTGTGTGTTGGAAGAACAGGTTCTGGTTCTGGCATTAAGTGTTAGGATGAAGCATTGGCCTCTATATAGTTAAGTCTACAATCACAGTTTTATTAAAAGGCTAACTTTGAGCTCCATTGTAACTCCCATTCCCCACCTTGTTTTAGAATGAAGTATGATAACATAATTTTCAGAAGACAAATACTTCTTGTGACTAAAATACTATAAAGTAACTCTTGGAATAGTAATTAAAAGTAGTTCCCAGCACGGTGGGGATCCTAGTCCCAATTGGGGCCTTTGGGTGTTATGATAATATAAATATTTACCAGTATCTAATGTTGCTTTAAGTTCTTCTGTCTGCCCAACAATCATATTACATCTCAAATTTGAAACAGGTAAACTTTGACACGGACTCTTGGAGGGCACAGGAGTAGTAAAATGTTCAAGAATCTGCTGCTACCTGTAAATTAGACATGATCTGAAGGAGCCATGTCATTGAAATTGACAGAGGAAAAACATGGTGTCAGAACACTTTAAGACTGAGCTGACCAAGGCTATTTTTCAAAGAGAAATACTACTACTCCTACATTCTACACCAAAATGTTCCCTTGACTTAGAGGGAATATGTACAGGGTCATCTTCCAGATGGAAGTATGTGTTTATAGTTCAGAACAGAACCTTGAATTTTTTTTAAAGTGGTAGACACATAACACATCCACTAGACCACACAGCCTCTCTGACCAGGATGAGTCCAATTTCTGTGCTAAAGTCAAGTGTAATGAGGATAATGTCTTTGATAAAGTGTTTGGGCCTGCTGATGACTACTGTAAAATGCAAAGTACTTTTAGCAGCCACATTTTTCACCTGGGGCCAGTAGGAGGCAGTGATTCAATGATTTATCTAAGAGATGACGTAGTATAGCAAGTTATACGTTGGATGTGGAACAGATTTGGGATCTAGGCTTCAGTCTGGCATACAGCTTGTTGTAATCTGTACTGCATGTGCCATTAGTGTCTAATTTAGCTGTGTAGTAGGAAAGGGATTTATCAACACTTATCAAATGCAGGAAGGATTTTGTGGGAACCATTGCTGCATTGACCACGGTACCACTGTAACTTAACCTAGTGAATTGTCCATCCTGTGTAGTTTAAAAAAAAACAAACAAAAAAACCCCCATTTTATATGAGGGGAAAAAAATGAATGGTGGTGTGGGCTTTTTGGTGTCTTGTCCTTTAAACTGTTTAAGTTACTAGTTAACAATGATGTAGTTCACCTATTCCATCACTTACAAAACCCAAGTGTATAAAAGCAAAGAGAGGATTAGTAAGGGATATATAATCTTGCGCTAATGGAGTCGTAAACACTTCATTTTAAAATATAAAGAGCATATTTCATCACAAGAAACTTTAGTTCTGACCCAAGCAAAAATGATATTTCAACAGCATTCAAAATATAAACGTAACAGTCTTGAAAAATAATTACATATGTACATTGTCACACTAAGCAGTGTCAAGGGCAATACCTCGCATGTCATTTTACTAAAAATCCATATTATGCATTCATTTAAAGAATTCCAAGTACTTTACTGCAAATTGTCAGTTAACAAATATTTTAAGTTTCCCACTTAATAGAATTGATTCTAAGAAATTGTTCATATACAAAGATCATGATAACCAAAAAACAATTATTGGCTCAGTTAAGGGTTATTGTGATTAAGTATGTATTTGATTTTTGAATGGCTATTGTCTTCCTTGCTTTTAAGTTCTTGGACTTGGTGAATGACTATAATTACTAGTCTGTTACCATCTTAAATGATTTTTTTTTAGTCTTTTGTTTCTGGAATGGAGTTAGACCCAACTGTTTTACATGTCCAGATCTCTGAGGCTTCCTATCGATGCGTCTGCAGTCACATCAATCTTCAGCTGCAGTTTCATCAGGTTTTCTATGCAAAATATCACTGTGCCTGATCAGTTCTTGGATAGATATTCAGGAATAAAAAGAAGTCGTAGAAAGGGTTGTTGGTGACTGAGATGGCATGTCTTCTTTTGAGTCACTGGTTAAAGGTAATGGTTTTTTATAGTAGCATGGGACATAGTGCTTTCTCTGGGACATAAAACAAAGACCTTTGCCACATTCAGTTTTTAATACTGATGACTAGGGCCCTATGAAATTCTCAGCCATGAAAAACACATCACGGACTGTGAAATCTGGTCTTTTGTGTGCTTTTACCCTAAACTACACACATTTCACAGGGGAGACCAGCGTTTCTCAAATTGAGGGTTCTGACCCAAAAGGAAGTTGCTGGGGAGTCACAAGGTTATTTTAAGGGGATCGCAGTATTGCCACCCTTATCTGCTGCCTTCAGAGCTGGGCGGCTGGAGAGTGGCAGCTGTTCTGCAGGCAGCAGCGCAGAAGTAAGAGTGACAATACCATACCATGCCATGCCATCCTTACTTCTGCACTGCTGCTGGTGGTGGATCTGACTTCAGAGCTGAGCTCCCTGCCAGCAGCCACCGCTCTCCAGCTGCCCAGCTCTGAAGGCAGGACCGCAACACCCCGTACAATAATTACCTTGCAATCTCCCCACAACTCCTTTTTGGGTCAGGACCCCCACAATTAAAACACTGTGAAATTTCAGATTTAAATAGCTGCAATCATTAAATTTACAATTTTTAAAATTCTGAGGCCGTGAAATTGACCAAAATGGACTGTGAATTTGGTAGGACCCGACTGATGAGGCTTATGAGAGGAAGGATATTTGCTCCTATTATGCTAGGCAAAACTAAATTGACTCAATTTAACTGGATAAGTCACTTTTTTTACTCCCCAAGGCTGATTTCTCTTCTCCTCAAAGGGAGCTCAATTTTAGGTGTTAAATAAATGTAAGATAGTATGGTAGGAAAGTTTAACACAGTAAACAAAATCATTTAATTTACACATCTTACCATAGATTGAAGCTTTCATCTGGCGATATACCACTCTTTTTAAAGTAAATAGGTGGTGGTTGAACTTGCCCTACTTATCTGTTACACTTGGTCCACCTGCCTTTTAAGTGGAAGAGAAATAATCAATTCTTTTTAAATGACTTGTTTCTTTAGATGCCTGAATGCTTGCATACAGTTAGGGATAGTATGGTTTCATTAATTTATGCATGATTTTCTAAAAGCAGAAGGTACATTTATTAACAGTGGAATAATAATTTTTCCTAATTGACCTAGATTAGAGGCATAATGCTGTATAGAGCGGGGTGGCGGGGGGGCGGGGAAAGGATGACTATCAGAAATGAACTGCGTATTTTGATCCAGTGTGCCATCTCCTTGGAAAAATGAAGATGGCAGAGTGAAAATTTGAGAGCAGTTGTATACTGACCTTTGTAATGAACAGAGTACTATAGTGTTGGCTGGCACTATTCCTTTCAAAATTCGACGTCTGTCCTGATGCATAATGTTTCTTACATTAATAGTAATTAGAGACACGTGTCTCTTGCCCAAAGACAGGGAAATATATCTTTGATTGTTTTCTTTTTATTCTCTCCTTTATCTTTCCCACCCATTTTAGTGATATTAAATGTGTTTCATATACTTGAAACCAGGGGAAGGCTGGGGAGGTTACTATGCTCTAATCAGAGCAGCAGGGGAAAACAAGTTCTCCCCCCTTTTTTAAAAAAACAAAACAAAAAAACCCGGCCCTGTGAAGTGTTACCTAGGGTTTTTCATGTTTTGACTTGTTTCTGATGCATTAAGATAGATACTCATAAATTGAAATTTGTTTATGCTGGAAATAGGCTATGACTTCACTCTGAATGGCAAAGAACATTTAAAAGATCCAGAAGATGACAAACTGAACTTTATCAAGTTGCAACTTAATTTTATGCTAATGTAGATTCATAGACTTAAAGCCAAAGGGACCATCCATGATCATCTCTCACCTCCTGCACATCGCAAGCCATAGAACTTCACCCACCCACTCCTGTAATAGATCCATGACTTCAGTAACTCAGCCTGAGGTTCTCAAATCTTAATTTAAGGACATTAAGTTATAGAGAATCCACCATTTACTCTAGTTGAAACCAGCAAGTGACCCGTACCTGATACAGCAGAAGAAGGTGAAAACTCCCAAGGTCTCTGCCAGTGAGACCTGGGGAAAAATTCGATTCTGACCCAAATATGGCAATCAGACCCTGAACATGTGGGTAAGGTTCACCAGTTGGACACCTCAGAAAGAATTCTCTGTAGTAACTCAGAGTCCTCCCCGTGTAGTGTCCCATCTCCAGCTGTTGGATATTTTTGCTAATAACAGTTGGGGATGACCATATGCTACTGTAGGCAATGTCATCATACCATCCCCATTGTAAACATATCAAGCTCCGTCTTAAAACAAGTTAGTTTTCTTGATCCTTCTGCTCCCTTTGGAAGGCTGTTCCAGAACTTCTCTTCTTTGGTGATTAGAATCCTTTGTCTAATTTCAAGCCTAAACTTATTGATGGCCAGTTTATAGCCATATGGTCTTGTGCCAGCATTGGCCTTTAACTTAAATAATTCCTCTGCTGCCTCTGACGTATTTATTGGGAGCAATCTTATCTCCTCTCCTTCTTCATTTTGTTAGGCTAAAGAAATCAAGCTCCTTAAGTTTCCTTTCATAAAGTAGGTTCTCCATTCCTCTGATCATCCCTGTAGACCATACTTGAACCAGTTTCAGTTTGAATTAGTTTTTCTTAAACATGGAAGATCAGAATTAAACACAGTATTCCAGATGAGGTCTCATGAGTGCCTTGTATAATGGTAATAACACTTCTCTGTGTCTACTAGAAATACCTCATCTGATGCATCATAGGATTGTATTAGTGTTTTTCATGGCCACATCACCTTCAGTGTAACACACAACAGTCAGTTTAAGGAAACGATTGAAGTACTTCACCCTGGATGTAGTCCTACAGACAAATTTAAAGTTACAGGTCCACTACTCGATGCTGGAAGAGAAATGGAGAAAAACTTATAGTAAAAAAAATCAACATAGAAATGCAATGCAAGATGCCCGGCCAAACATAAGGTGTGGTCCTGTAATGGCTCCACAGAGGAAAAGGGTGTTTGTTGACGCTGTTAACTCTTTGAAAAGAAAACTGAAATGTGTTCAAGCTCCTGAAGATGCAGTATGATAAGGAAGCCTTTGCCATTTGGTCGGACAACAAAAACTAAGTATAAAAAGACAAGAAATTCTTGAGTGCAGTCATCTTAAATGTCTGAGTAGTTGAGGGACTCTACTTTAAACAATCTCAGAGCTGATTGTGGAAGATGGAAACTCTTCCACAACCACATGGTTGACCAAAAAAGGATTGGTGCCTCAGTTTCCCAACGACACTCAGTGGAATTCGTAAAGATATAAGGAGATATAAATTCGTAAAATATCTAAGGAGATATAAAGACAATCAAAAATGTTAGTTTAAACTTGTAACTATTGCCAGGAGGAGTTTGATGGAAACATAGCACATGCTTTATACAAAGGACTCTACAGAAAGGTATTAAGCTTAAAATTGTTTTAGATGTTAGAGGGGCTTGACAGATTGCAGGCTGATGCTATGTTTGCAGTTGGAGAAACCTCTCTTGGTCTAAAAAACAGAGAACCACATGGGCAAACTTGGAAAACTCTACAGAAAAGCTGTCTCCTTTCCATCAACGTCCAACAAAACTAATCCTAAATTGCAAGGTTATACACTCAGTCTAGAGCAGGAAGAAGCCAAAATATATTTAATGGAATATAATTAGGAGATTTTAATTTTAAATACTTGAAAAGGAACAGATCCAGTTTCTGATTTCAAATGGTTTCTGTTTCTGAAGGAAGCTGTCAAACTTTGTTCCATCAAAATCTCTGGAAAGCTGAGGGAAAAAATGATGGAATACAGAAGTGAATTCAGAGTCTTGTCAAAATTTGATACTCATTTTTGCGCCAGCAAATCCTTTTCGTAGCATGTTTGGTTTGGTCAAAACTTCATAATAGGCTTGGTGCTGAAAAGGCAAATATTTTTGCAGTATTGCATTGGTGTCGAGGCCTTGATAGTATGTGAAAGGCACCTGAATGTTGGTTATAAATCTGAATTTCCCAGTCTGCTTTTTCTAAAGTAGACTGTAACGGAATTGTAAGTTTTTAAATTTTGAACATTGTGCACCTCTTTATTGTTTGAAGAACATACCTTACAAAATGAATGGTATGACATGTTTTTTTCATTTTCTAAAACTTTAGTAGGCTATTGCTTGCTTTCTAAAAACTGTTTATCTCCGGCCTTGGGGGTGCGTGGCGGGGTGGGAGTTCTAATTCTTTGTATGAATGGTGGCAGTGGTCTAATGTCAACCAATTTTTCTTCTTTATCTTGGGCCAATAAAACATGCACGAGTGTAATGTTAAGTTGTATTTTGTATTAAATATGTTCTGAAAACAAAATTTGGTATCTTTGTCCTTTTGTTTGATCAATTAAGTGTTTATGATCAAACCCTATGTGTAATAGGTTACATTGATATTTTGCTTTAAATTGTTCATTTGGGCCATAATTTAAAGGTGAGTCGGACTTATGTTTCAGCCTAGTCATCTGAGGTTAGTATGGACACCTCTTCGAAAAAAATAGTTAATGTGGAAGGATTTGTAGGTGTTTTTTCTCTAACTTCTTAACCAGTTGTGTATCTACATAGGTTGAACAGAAGAAAGATTAGTCCACCTCAAAGTGAGTTCCCGTTTTGCACTGTTAGTTTCATCCCTGCATACTTAGCAGGTACTAATCCTAAATATCTTCCAGGGTAGGACCTATGTACTGGGTCATGTCTAATTTGTAGATAATGCAATGATCAAAATACTGATGTAGCAAAGTAGAGGGGAGGGAACTAAAAATGTTCTTAATCATGTTCTTGAACTGTGCTACAGCTATGGACTTGCAGGACTGTAGTATGATATAGGAATACTATTTAAAATATAGCTCAGTTTCTGTCTTTACTTGAAGATTCAATGGTATTTTAACCAAATTTCCCGCCATGGTCACTTTTTCAGGATGGATAAAACCTTAGTATGGTGACTTCTTTGTTCACTGACTTATTTTATGACATATATGGTGGTAAAAGGATAGGAGGTTTATATTTTATCCCCCTTATAATTTACCAGGCAGTTTCTTCCCAGCAGATGGAGACAGATGTCTTAAACTTCTTTTTGAGATATAGATGTTAATTCACTGTCTTTTTTGTTTTTGGACCAGTTCCATGGCTAGCTGGTCCTCCCTCTTCTTTAAATGGTATGCTCTCTTCATAGTCTTCCCCTTCTCTCCTCCTTCCCCCTCCACTCCATTCGTTCTAGAGAGACTGGATCTATTTTGTGGGTTACACCCTTAGAGTTCACTGGTTCAGAGCAGCTTTTTGTTCATGTGTTAGAGCAAAATTAAGCCGTTGAAATAAGGCTAGATCCAAGGAAATGCCTTTGACACAGTTCTCCCATAATACTTTTCAGAATTATATCTTTGAAGCTGCCAGGGAATGACCATTCTCTTAATGTATTTTGAAAGAGTCATATTAAGGCCCCGAGTACCCTGTATGTCTATGTAATTCACCAGCCGTGCAGCTCTACATATAACAGTAGTTTAGCCTTTGGTAGTGCTTAAAGGACTGCTATTAGCTCATATCTGTTTCAAGTTACGTCTACTCAATCCCTGTGCCAGTGCTTGTGGCTTAACACCATTTTTTAAGTCAGTTGCTCTCGGTGAGTTTGAAAACTTGTATGAAGAGAGAAGGCTGACTAGACACATAGCTCTGTCAAATGTATAAACAGAAAAAATAATAAAATTGGAGAATTCTTCTAGCCTTAGGTGTACTTGTAAATAAGTCTTCAAACAGAAATGACTTAAATTATGTCCCTTTGATATATTCATCTGTCTGTCTTTTTAATTTTGAAAGACAACTCAGTCTTACATAATTAAACGTTGGTCATTGGATCCTAAATTGGTTGCTAGTTGCAATGTAAATTCAAAATTACTTTTAAGCAATCCCCATGTCTAATTTTCTTTTGATTCTTCAGTGTAACTCTTTTTTCTACCCATACTATGTTCTTCATAATGTCACACAGATTTGTATAACCCTGTTTCTGAAAAAAATCCTCTCTACTGGTAGTTGCTGGTCCCTCAATTTCCAGGGCAGATATGGAATGTCTGGTACACGGGTGGGTTTTTGTTTTTTTACGTGACAATGGACAAATCTTTGATACCCTTTAAAGTAACCCTGGGTTTTGGACTACTGAAATCCTCTATTTTAGTTTTGCCTTTTCACCCCCCTCTGATTTTTAATGTTAAAATATTGCAAGAAGATGATGTGGCATAATAGATCTAGTAACAAATTAATCCTCTAGGCCAGGTTTATATATGGTCTATGAATATTAAATAGGGATTAACCCTTCAGCTTGTATGCCACTATATTGAGAACTGCGGTTGAATGTTTTGGAAGCGTTTGTATTCTTCAAATGTGTAACTTGTGTTAGACTAATCAGTAAGATGAAACAGAAGTTTTGAGAACTGTGTATCTTTTTCTTAAATATTTTAGGACAAATTGACTTTAAAATCTGGATTTCAATGTTTTTTTTTTAAGGCTAAAACTGTGTTCCTTCACAGCTAAACCTGTACCTTCATGGAATATTCCTGAGCTTGTTTCACTTTTAAAAACAGGTCCTGAATTTTTACTGATGCCTTTTACAATTGTTGCCTTCAGACTTACTTTTTACTGTATTGCTGTACAACTTATTGGATAACTTCTTTCCACTGTATTGAAAACTGAGAAACTCTTTATTTAAAAACATGTAAGTACAAAATCACATCAGAACTTCATTTACCTTAGCTTTAAAGTAGTAGTATGCTAAAGGTTTTAATAAAGGCTTAAAAAAAAAAAGTGACAGAGCAAGGATATTTTAATGGGCTGCGTGTAAAACTTGTTACTGTCTCCTGTAAATTACCAAAGTTGTGAATGACTAGGGTCTAATAGACTCTAGATCATACATACTTGTAAATGTACAGAAAAACTTACTTAACAGACTTTTTTTTTTTCGTCTTAATGTCAGTTATCACAGCAGGGAACTCATAAAACCACCTTCCAATTCTGAATGGGGAAAACTTGCTTGGGGAGCCTAAGCCATCAGTTTCTGCAGAACTCAACTTTAAAAGAAACAAACCAAAAAACCTCCCCCAAAACCCTAGCCCTGTGATTGCAAAGAGTATGCTGAATATAAACAGATGTTAATAGTGTTCTCCAGAGTCGATGGATCTATCCACAATTAGCAGCTGCTTTTAGATTTCCCAAGCAGCTGTAGAGTAAAATTAAGATGATTCAGGTCAGTTTCACAGGCTCTTAATTTTCGATTTCACTTCTTTCTTCATAACACCTTTGGCTGCAGTGAAGTTGATCAAACTTGTTAGTTTAACTGTGCCAGGAAATCTAGGATACCTAGGATTGTTGGGGAGGCTCATAAGAGAGGATGAGCAAAAATGCTGTTTTGGGGTTTACAAACAGTTGAGAAGAGTGAAAGAGGAATGGGGGTTGGCTTCTCATAGTAGGCAGTAAGCTGCTGCTTCCAGAAGATGGAATGAATTAGGAGATTTCTTGTTTGTCAGGGTGACAAAGATGTCACCTCTTAGCTAGATCTTGGAATAGAATTCTAGCAAATGTTACTGGCTTCTACCATGATGCTGTTAGGGACTTCCTCAATGTTGATGGGGACTCCTCCTCTTATAACAACTTTGGACCACCGAGCTTGTTCTTTTGACTAGTAGGTGTTTGCCACTGTAGGAGAAGCTGGTAAGATTTAGTTTTTAATAATTGTAAAAGAATGCTAGTGTACTTCTGCCTTTTTTGCAGTGGGATGCTTCCCCATGACACTCCAAATATGTCTGTTTATTACACTACACATATGCACTTTGGCCTTGTCTTCATTACAGCTTTTTACTGTCATTTTTATATCCAGTTAGGTCACCTTAATTGGTTATAAGTAATATAGGTTGTCCACACAGCAGCTTCTGTTATCTCAACTGTGCCTGTGTGTCAGCACTTACTGTTTGGAGCAATGCATTTTAGGAAAATGTAGGCAGCCTTAGCTAGGAAAAATGTTACAAGCAGGGCGTGCACACACACTTGTATTGCTGATACCTATGGTAATGTGCTCTGGGGTGTTGCAGTATGTAGCCTGTTGTGAAGAAGGAAGGCCAGTTAAATTGGTTACACATACTTGGTTAGAGGATCCTGTCCATGCTGTAGGAAGTGTTGAACTGGTTATAGGAAGGCAGCCACCGGCTAGCAGGAATGAAGTGCTGTTAACTATCACAGGTAGTAATAGCCTCTAACTGTGTGGTATGTGTACATAACCTATACTTGGATCCAATTGTGCTAGGAGCTAATTACAAATTTAAGTTGTAGCATACTTAGGGGCTTAAGCTAGTGGAAGATGCTGGGCATACTCAGTTAATTTAAGGTGGGCTCTCTGTCTTCAATAAATTATGGGTTCCTGCCCCAAATATACAAATTCTGGGTTCTTATAGTGCCCCATTAATTAGTGAGGCCTCTATTCTTCTTTTCTTCCTATTAAATGAATTCTTGGCTCTTCTCTCTAATATAAACACAGGACCTGCCCTGCTGCCTTCCTGTTGCAGGGCTCCAAGATACACAGGAGGCCCTCTGCCACCCAATAACTCCTTCTCAACATATGCTGCTCTGCTGCTGCTTTTCTCTGTTGGAAGAACAGGGGCTTCAACTTTGCTCCTCCCTCCACTTCTCTTAAAGGATGCCTGTACTATTCTTTCTCTGCCTGCTTACTTCCTATTGGAAAAGAACTCTCTTCCTTCCCATCATCTCCTGGAAAAAGAACAAGAGGCTCCAGGGCCATTCTGCTTCATCCTTTTCCCTACAGGAAAGGATCCAACAGGTCTTCACCTTTCCACTGCCTGGTTGACTGTCCTCCATATTTAACCTGTCTAAATGCACCCTGAGTCTGCTGTAATGAGAACCTCACTTGTCTGTTTCTTGACACTGCTTTTGAAAGGTTGTACTTCAGCATGTATACCACTCTTCAATCCTGTATTTGTAGAGGGCTGACAATGTTGTGTTGTATTGTTCGTTATTTATCTTCTTGCAGAAATAGTTGGACAACAGTCTTTAAATTTTTTAATGTAAGATGCACCCTCTGGTAATATGAAGAGTAGATATGTCAGAGGAATCTCATGTTGAAGAGATCCTTCTGAGGGCAAAAAGCAGGATATTTAAATTTTGTGCCGCCTGCTCGTTCTCACTCAGGTCTAGCCTATGCTTAAAATATATGGCAACCTAACTCCTGGTGTAGGTTGATGGAAGAATGCATCCTTCAGCCTAGCTGCCATAGCTTCGGGCGGTGGTTCCTACAGAGACTGAAATACCCCTTCCGTTGCTTTGGGTTGCTTCTGTACAATGGGATTATGCTGGCATTGCTAGGGCATCATAACTACAGTCCCGATAGTGTAGACATGGCCTCAGTCTCATTCTCTTGATGGGCTTCTAGTTGAGCTGCTGTAGGAGCATTTGGAGAAGTTTTTGTGCTGCTTACTGGAGATCTCTTCCTTCAGAAGATTGAACATTGCTCATATCTTCACAGCAAGTCATGCTTGGCAGGGAAGCAGTTAAGAGCAAGTCTGTCACATTTTATTCTTTGGTTTCCATTCAGTTTTATGGAGTAGGAAGTAGAGAAGCTTCACGCTATTGCATCTGTGCCCTGTCAGTCTGTGGGAATCGTATAATTTATTGTTAACCATTTGATATCTGGAAATGAAAATCTGTTTTTGAAGTAATAAGTACATCTATTTACTTCACAGAATTGCCATCTTAAACTGAGAAAGTGATACTGTGATAAAGGACAGACAATAGGAGAAACAATGTCTCATTTTGGGGCGAGGGAAGGAATATCTCCTGCAGTAGGCTAAAGTGTCTTTCAGTTGGTCTTTTTTTAGGAGGCTTGTTTGATCCATAACTCTTAAATTGATCAGCAGGTACAATATTATAGCTCTTATCTCTGTAGGAAAATTTGTTTTTTTAATGAAGGAATAGGATTTTCCAGCTAACACCAAAAATCGTAAGAACAAACATGCCCCCCTTCCCCCCAAAAAACCAATAAAGAACCTAAACATAACGAAAACCCCCATCATTCTAGAATCATCTCCAGGAACATCTATTAAAACATGGGGTTTTTTTAGTTACACTGGGATGAGACCAGTCCTGTTTGGTCAAGGAGATGGAAAATACCTTTGGCTCTTAAAGCAAGTATCACATGGCCAGATGGACTGTATGTGACAGCACTTTCTGCTGCCTTTGGTACGTGTGTTCTACAATATTCCACACCAGAGTAGTTTGAGTAGTAGAATGTTTTTTGTAAACTGTTAGTGCTCTGAGCTGATTGGGGGGGGGGGGGGGGAGCGGGGTTTACAAGAAAAATGTTTTTTCTTTAAATTTGAGTCTTGGATCAGTAGTTGGTACACTAATCCCTGATTTAACAATCCAACAACTTCTTACCCAGAAAAATTTAAGGAATGAGTAATATTTAGCCTGTATTTTAAATTTTTACAATTAAAATGTAAAACTCTTAAAACATGAGTATCACTAGATAGAAAGAAATAAGTTCTAGTAGTTCCTACCTTTGTAAGTTAATTATATTTATTTCAAAGCCAGACTTTCTCTCTTGTGGAACAGGTTCACAGGAATTTAACTTGTAATATCTGAACATGGTCACCTCTATACCTGGCTACAGTCATGACAAAGTGAGGAAAATAACAGATATACTTCATCATACAAGCGTCCAAACTAATTTAGCTACATATTTTTCTAGTAATACTGTCTTGGATCCGTTATAAGATTTCTCCTAAAAACCTCAAGGGATTTATAGGGTCAGTATTGTGAGCTATTCTGAGCTGTCTGTATTAATGACTTTAGCGAAAAAGAGAGACTCCATACTACATGGTACATTAATACTCTTCCTTGTGTGTTTTCAAACCTGAAATCTTTGTTTTGCTTACATCTTTGCCTTGTAAGATGACAAGCGTAAAAGTTTGTCTGCCTGTGAACTTGTCTGATTAGCTTTACTGATATGGAACGGTCTGTTCATAGGCAAGACACTAGCAGATGGCTACCCAAAAAATGTTACGAATCCAAAGTATGTCATTTTAAATGATGACCTTGCTTAACCTTTTGTTAGCTAGACGAAGAGGAAAATAATTATTTTTTTAGTCAACAAAAGGCCACTTAACTTCAATGGATACAGTAGTGCTATTGGCATGATAACTTATTTGCTTGTAATCTTAATTTTAAACTTTTGGGCAAAAGCAAGAGCCAAGCTGTTGAAAGGATAGCTGTTTGTGCTCTGGGAGATGCACTGGAAAAAGACACATCTGTTTTTTAACCTGTAGGAAAATAAGACTGCTTATAATAAACTGTCTGACCAGGAATTTACTTTTTAGCTGAATTTAAAAAAAAAATCCTTACAGGGGAGGCAGTGTAGTCTTAAATTAGTTCATGAATTGAAAATACTGGGTTCTAGGCCTACAGTTGACTTGCTGTGTGAGCTTTAACTTGTCGGTTAGTCCTGGTCTCAGCTTAAACATTTGTAAAGGGAGTACAATCCACCTCATGCTGGTGTGTACAGGCATGTAGCTTTCTTACAAACTGAGTTGAGGGTATTTTGCAAAACTAACTTCTTCCTATCTCCAAAATACCATAGAATTCTCCAGCAAGTAAGTATCCTGCTGAACCAATGGTAGTGCTCAGACTGACTAGTGAAACGTGAGTACCTCAGGGTATGTCTTCACTAGCAACGTTGAAGTGCTGCAGTGCTTTAACGTGGCTCACGGCACCAGCGCTGGGGGAGCTCTCCCAGTGCTGTAAAAAACCCACCCCCATGAGGGGAGTAGCTGAAACTTGCAGCACTTGGGTAGGTGTTTTTTCACACCTCCAAGCGAGACAGTTGCAGTGCTGTAAAGTGGCATGTAGACAAGGCCTTAATTAGCTACACAGTTGACCTCTTGGTGAAATACTATTACAATAAATCATTAGTTTTGACTGGTTTGTGATATGCTACTTCCAGAGGAAAAGCATCTGTTTTAAGCCATGCCAGCCGTGCATGACCATGTTGACCTGCTCACACACTTACAGCCATTCATATATGTATATTCAGGAAAATTCTGGGCAGCTATTCCACTGCTTCAGCTGCTTTTACCAGAAGTAAAGGAAAGGACTGAATTTGTTTCACATCTGTGCTGTACTGAGATGCACAAAACCTGGGAGGTAGAACTTGTTAGCATAATTACACAAATAGTTAATTGGTCTTATCTAAGCAGCGAAGAAATGTTGGAAGCATGTGCAGCCTCATAATGTAGCTCTGTTCATGAGTTGGGTTCCACATGGATAGGAGTAAACAACTTGCATGTGGACATCATCAGTATGAAGTCAACCATTTCTTTAATTAGGTTTGAAACTAAAATATTCTGTAGCATAGACAGCTCCATGAGTGGCTAGGACTTTCTCAGTTTTAATATCCTGCTTGTTTATATTGTTCTTTATAGTAAATGAAGAAAAACGTACATTTGCATGAAAAAGGATCTTCTCCTTAGTCTATTGCAGTTTAATCTTCTGTTTGCAAGTGTGATGAAGTGGGAATGCTCTTAATGTTTTCTCTGAATACTGTGTGGGTGCCTCAGTTTGCCCTGTGCAGTTCTTAGGTGGGGGGATAAGGGGGTGTGATTATTGCAGAGCCCTAGAGGGCCAGTGTGATGGTGTCTGCACAGAGAATGGACAACACCCTGTCTCCTGGCAACTGATGGCCTGGGCCCCTCCTGTGCAAAGATGCCAACTGAAAGTGTTGGAGAACAAAGAGATCAGGTGGCCTCCTGGTCTGGGAAAGAGACAAAGGTGTGAGAGAGAGCTGGAGAGTTTGTTTGGAGCTGGCTGAGGAAAGAGAGCGAGGCCTAGACCCCCGGGGTCTGGCCTCCCTGGCCCCAAGATAGACCTGACTTAGGGGTCCGGTTTCTGTACCTACAAGCTCTGTTTTGGACTATGTTCCTGTTGTCTAATAAACCTTCTGTTTTACTGGCTGGCTGAGAGTCACGTCTGACTGCGGAATTGGGGTGCAGGACCCACTGGCTTCCCCAGGAGCCCCGCCTGTGCGGACTCGCTGTGGGAAGTGCGCGGTATGGAAGGGGATGCTGAATGCTCTGAGGTCAGACTCAGGAAGGTCGAAGCTGTGTAAGCGTCTTGCCCTGAAAACAAGTGCCCTGGAGTCTGCTCACAGAGAGGAGGCTCCCCCAGAGTCCGGACTGGCTTCATATGGAGTAGCTCCAGAGCATCAGCGGGGTGACTCAGTGACAGCAAGATGTTATCTGAGTAAGCTGTTGACATTAACAGGATAAGGAATAAACAGGTGAATTTTATAAGATTCTGTTCATGAGCATGATCTTAGTAATGAGGGAAGAGGAACATATTTCAGTTTTCATAAGGTGCTTGCAGCCCTTTAGTGAAGTGGGAAGAATTGGCTATTAGCCAGGATGGACAGGGACAGTGTCCCTAGCCTCTGTTTACCAGAAGCTGGGAATGGGTGACAGGGCATGGATCACTTGATTACCTGTTCTGTTCATTCCCTCTGGGGAACCCAGCATTGGCCATTGTCAGAAGACAGGATACTGGGCTAGATGGACCTTTGGTCTGATCCAGTATGGCAGTTCTTATGTTCATAATGTGTTAGCCTTGCTGGAGTTTCCTCATCTGTTTGAATGTCAAATTTGATAAAGCCTTCATTCATTTGCAAGAAATGGCACTGTTTGCACATCAGAGCACTTAATATCCACGCTTTCTGTAATAATGCCTAAAACAGAAATAAGAGGAAGTCAAAACCACTCTTTTACCAGGAACTTATCTTACTACTCAGTAAATTCAGCTTTACCTCTTGCATATGTGGTTTCACTGTTTGTATATATCTTGTATTTGCATATGTAATCTGGCATTGGCTCCAGTTTCTTTACATAAAGAACCCCAGAATCTACTAGCAAAGGCCTGTACCAAAGATGTGAGGACTCAGTGGCGCTTGCAGGCGGTACCATGGTGAAAAAGCCAGTTTGCACTATCCTTGCTGACGGAACATTGTTTCTTTCTAGTGCACTAGGGATTTTAGGTGTCTGGGTTGGGTCATAGGATTACTGGAAAATCTGAAACTGTTGGAAAAGCATTGGCACCATGATGCTATTTGGCATAGATTAAAAATGGGCTTAGAAGTCCCAATGTCTTGAAGTATGATTACTGGGCTCTGACAGTATCCTGGTCCCAGCGAGAAGAGGAGTTTTGGCTTATTGATACTTCCATTTGCCTAGACTGAGTTATTAAAACAGAGTTCTGGATTCTTAAATCCCGCAAGATGTCTTAACAGATTAAGTAGGCAATTATTCATAAAATGAATGTGTGTGTAAAATCTGTTGGAGTGAATTATGTCATTAAACACACTCTTACCCCCGGCCAGCTGTGAAACTCATTTTGGTGGAAGCAACATATGACCTTACTCTGGCCTACTGCATTATATCGGCAGCACCTCACTGTTAAGCGTGCTGTAGGGCTGAGCTGTCTCCAGTTTGACTCCTTAATGCTGACATTGACTGTAACTTGTGGCTGGAACATTACCATATTTCTTGTGTAGTGTAATGTCTTTGAAATTGACTTTCACGACTAAGACAGGTTTTTGCACATCTTACTTAAAATTAAACAACTTGGTATAAATGCCACTCGGCTGAATTCTATTTAACTGCAGTATGAAGATATTTGAGTCTTTTTTAACTCGGTTCAACCCATCTAAATAAGACTTAATCTCAGAACAAAACTAGCCATCTGCTGAAAGGACTGGGATTGTCTGAATCAGAAGACAAATCAAGGAGAAGTAATGTAATTTACTATAAACCTTCACCAAGCATGCATACAAACAGTTAAAGCAGTGGTGTTGACAGAAACTGATAGTTCTGGTCGGTTAATAGCTTTCCACTTCTGGGTCACAGTTCAGATCTAGCTTGTTTGTAGTGACTGAAAACAGTTGTCATCTAATCAGATCTGGTTCTTAGTGGGCTGTTATGTTACAAAAACCACCGTCCTAATCTCCCTTGCCAGCTTTGTACACTAGGTATGGAGATCAGACTATGCTTCTCCTGTAGATGGTCCCTTAAAGGCAAGTGATGGGTCACTGTGCGGAAAACTATACTGCTATCTATGATGCACAAGTTATTAATGTGACCATTAGAAGAAATAGAACTTCGGGCCTTATTGTGGTGGTTCTTCCCCCTTAGCGCTCACAGTTATAGAGCACTTATAGCTCACATTCTCTCTTGAGAGAGAAGGAATCAACATTTCAGAAAATCAAGCTCCTGGTTCTAGTTAGTGGTTTTTGTTTTTGTTTGATAATATGAAGGCTGTTTCACTTGACTCTACATTCAGTTTTTTACTAAATTTTCAGAGATGAAACATAACTTGTTCTTTCCAAACTACATGAAAATTTAGTATGATGGTTCAAGATCTATATGTAAATGAATATATTCAGTGGAAGTACTGGTAGGTTTCAAAGCTGATATCAAGGGATTAGCGTTCTTAGATATGTGAGTAATGCTTGTTCCTTATATGTGAAATAACTTCCAGTTTAGAAACAACAATCTCTTTATGAATTTTTCAGGATGTGTATGCACCCCACAGGACCGTTTTGGCCAGACAGCCTACTGATCTAAAGCCCTGTCTATATATTTCAGTTCAACCACATTTTAATGTAATATGGCTGAGCCTTTGTGGAAATACAAGGTTTTGCAACTGGATTCATATCCATGCTCTTGCCCAGGTAAACCTAGACACTGTCTCTTTTAGCGTAGAGAGGACCTGCCTTAATAGTCAGCTAGTTGGTCTAGAGTTGTATAGGGCATTTGGAGTCCGTGACATGGGCAGAATGATTACATCATCGCCGCATGATGTTCCATAGCTTTTACCACAACACGCTGGTGGGAGGTGTGTGCAGGAGGAAAGGAGGAGAGGCAGTGTTATCAGAGCCACAAAAATCACACCTTTGATATTACATTAAACGTGTATGGTAGAACTGCATCAAAAGAAGCTTCCTAAAACAGTAAATTTCATAATCATTACTGTTTCAATAAAGTGTGTATATATAGCATATTTCACTAGATTTTTGTTTAAAAGTAACCTAATTCTTTAGTTTTGGTATTTAATGAGACTAGCTCCAATTTGTTTGCTTTCCATTTACATCTTTTTTTTGACTTGCAATTACTGAGTTTTATAAGCAAATCAAATGCTGACTTTGAGGGACACCATTCTTCTTTGCTGTGCAGTTTCCTTCTGAAAAATTGAGAATGATGGCCTGCTAACTGGTTCCTCCCTAAACAGTGAATCACATCAACTAGTGTGACAAAAAAAACAGGGCTGTAGTTCCTAGATGTAAAATTATGTCTGACAAAATACTGGGTCATGACTTTATTGTTCAAGGAGTTAGTAGTATTTGTGCAATATATTGAAATACCTTGTATGAATATAGGGACTACTTATTGCATTTTATTTATATTAATCCAGAATCTAGGGTTTACACTTAAATTGTAGGTGTAGATGGAGAAAACCTTTTGTAGTATAGACTCTGCATGTATCTGGAATGCTGAATTTAAATAAGTCTGCATCAGGTAGCTTTAATCTTTTTGCTAGGTTGAATGAGTGTTAAAGTTTATATTTTCTTAATATAGGATCTAGCATCTAAAGTTTAATGCACTGTTGGTATCCCATTATTTGAAGTTTAGGTGGTTGAGCTTCTTGGCAGCCAGCTGTTAGAGTTGCATGTGGAGCCTGATTTCTGTAGCCGGTTGAATGGGTATATCATCAGCTTGTCAGTAATATTTCTGTCTGCCTTTAGTACTACACGTTAGAGCATGAATAGTGTATTTCAGAAACAAGTGGATTCTTTCATTGTGGACAATGATTGTATTTGTATTTAGAATACTTTGTTTTTCAGTTTTCAGCTAGAGTGCTATAAACTAGATAAGTGTCTAGACCTTTACTCTTAAACCCAAAGAGCCATTGCAAGGCTTAAGTGGTGGTTTGGAATGCCCAAAGGTCTGGCAGCATTTCCCACTAGAGGGCACCTTTTCTAGTCCATTCAAGGGACAATGGTTTTGTATTACTTATTCTCCCCCCCCCCCCCCCCAAAAAAAAAAAAACAAAACAAAACAAAAAACCAACCCAAAAACCTTGAATACCACTTCTTCCCTGTACTGCGAAAGGTCAGTCTTACAAGGGCTACGTTGTCCCTTAATAGAACTGGAAGGGACCTCAAGAGGTCACCTAGTCCAGTCTCCTGCACTCAAGGCAGGACTAAGTATTATCTAGACCAGAGGTTGGCAACCTTTCAGAGGTGGTGTGCTGAGTCTTCATTTATTCACTCTAATTTAAGGTTTCGTGTGCCACGAATACATTTTAACATTTTTAGAAGGTCTCTTTCAATAAGTCTATAATATATAACTAAACTATTGTATGTAAAGTAAATAAGGTTTTTAAAATGTTTAAGAAGCTTCATTTAAAATTAAATTAAAATGCAGAGCCCCCTGGACCGGTGGCCAGGACCTGGGCAGTGTGAGTGCCACTGAAAATCAGCTTGCGTACCACCTTTGGCTCGCTTGCCATAGGTTGCCTACCCCTGATCTAGACCATCCCTGACGGGTGTTTGTCCAACCTGCTCTTAAAAATCCCCAATGATGGAGATTCCACAACCTGCCTAGGCAATTTTATTCCAGTGCTTAACCACTCTGACAGTTAGGAAGTTTTTCCTAATGTCTAACCTAAACCGCCCTTGCTGCAATGTAAGCCCATTGCTTCTTGTCCTGTCCTCAGAGGTTAAGAACAACAATTTTTGGGATAGCTCAGTGGTTTGAGCATTGGCCTGCTAAACCCAGGGTTGTGAGTTCAATCCTTGAGGGGGCCATTTAGGGATCTGGGGCAAAAATTGGGGATTGGTCCTGCTTTGAGCAGGGGGTTGGACTAGATGACCTCCTGAGGTCCCTTCCAACCCTGATATTCTACGATTCTATGATTTTTCTCCCTCCTCCTTGTAACAACCTTTTGTAACAACCCATACCATGAAGCAAGGCATAGGCACAAAACTAAGGGAAGAGGCAGTCATCTTTGCTGCCTCTTGCTGGTGGCATGGAGTCCCTACTGTCGGCTCCTACAGCACTCTTTCAGTTAGTTCATGAAAAACATGTTTGACAGGCACTGTGGATGGGGTCAAGCAAATTAAATTGTCAGTCTTGTTTGTTGAGATTGTAAGCTTTTGGGGACAGGGACAGTGTAGTACTGTCCCTGTGTGTGTGTACAATGCCTAGCACAGAGGAGCCGAGAGCAGAGCACCTAGGCTCCGCCATAATACAAATAACTTATAGCCTAGACTTCAAAGCACATCTTCCCTGTGTCCACAATGGATAGCCAAATGGTGTTAAGCATGTGATAACAGCTGAACATTTTTTTTAAGCACTATTCCTAAATCTAGCTTTTGAGGATGTGGACTAAAGTATGTGTACGAAAGCGTTGAGTTTAGTGTATAAAAGAACACTGTTCAGAGTAACAGCCGTGTTAGTCTGTATTCGCAAAAAGAAAAGGAGTACTTGTGGCACCTTGGAGACTAACCAATTTATTTGAGCATAAGCAGCTGTAGCTCACGAAAGCTTATGCTCAAGTAAATTGGTTAGTCTCTAAGGTGCCACAAGTACTCCTTTTCTTTTTTTAAAAGAACACTGTCTGCTTTGAACAGGCTTCTTAACAAAATTCTGGATTAAACTGTTTTTATTAAATATAAATATTCCAAATGCAAGGTCAAGTGAGCACAGAAGTACTGTAACATTTTTATTTTCACATTTTACTCTATTCCTAAAAATCACTGATTTGTTTGGTCAGTCTGCTTTGCTCTTCAGAGGACTGAGTAAATGGTGTGGTACAGAGAGAGACACTTGTCAAGTGAATGCGAAAAATAGACAGTGATGCAGGATCCTGGCTTGCTCATAATGATATTGCTGTTTGCACAACAGAACCTGGAGCATGGAAGATCACTGGAACTGCAGGGGAAGCAGTGTTAAAGTGATTCAAATGACAACTCCTGGTCCAAATCTGATCATAACCATCCAGTAAAAGTATTCTGCACACTAAGGATATTAAAATTCCAGTACTGCATAGGATAACTTTAAGTAGTGAAAAGCAAAACTTATGCCATGACTCATCCTACCACTGTAAAGATTTAGAGTTTGAAGATAATGTTGAGAATGAATTTGAAAATACTGTCATAAGTGACTGCATACTGTTTGCAAGATGCACCTTAGTACAGTTAAAGCAACAATCTTTAATTAAGGTAACCCAGAACACCAAGAATTATACTACTTGGTCAGATTTTTAAAATCTATTTTAAAACTTAATGGCTGGGTGAAGACTTAGTACTAATATTTACCTTTTTAAAGGTATGTTTAGCAGATGATTAGTCCACGTTACAGTGGAAATTCTAGTGAACTTTTTTTGGATGGTATATAAGTGCCATGACAGGCTTAAAATCTCATATTTAGTACTGCTTTTTCATGTTGTAGGCTTTGGCCTAAATGCTTATTGAGTGCAGTCAATAGCTTTGTAGCTTTAATTCAGAGGCATTTTGCCTTAAAGTCCATCCTTGAATTTGGGAGAAACAGGCAGTACCAAAATGGTTCAGATCCTTAGTCCTCTGTGCCGGGTGTTCCAAACTGAAATGGACTAAAATAATTGGGAAATCTTCGCTTCACAATGTGGTGTGGAGATGTACATCATTAGTTATGGAGACTGCTGTGAGGAAAGCAACTAAAGATTGAAGGAGACCGCTATAGCCTATCCAGACCTCTCTTCTGAGAGGTGGAGAAAATTTGCAAGGGTGCAAGTCAGAAAAATTAATGTGGGAAGAATGCAGTAGTTTGCACACACACTTATCCATTTTCAGTATTCCAACCTGGGTATGTAGATGTTCATGTGACTCCAAAATGGCTTCAAATGGCTTCATAAACCTTTTCAAAAGCAAAATGTATTTTTTCCCCTTCTAGATGGAATGAACCTTCCCTGTTGAATGCCTCCAGATTTCCAGTTGGATTTCACGTGTGGAGAAACATTTTTCCTTTTGGTTGAAGCTGCTCTGTGGCAGACTGAATTTTTGGATCCAGGATTCACAAAGGTGTGTGAATCTTGAGGAGGCAGCCACAGCTGAATCACGTTAGCCTGCCATCACAGCCACCATGGTGCTGTCACAGAGGCAACGAGATGAACTGTAAGTATTTTTTTTTTTACAGTATTTATTTAAAATAGCAAAAGTAACCTTTGCTTACACTTGGTTCTTATTTCATCAGCCTTCCAAAGAAACACTGATCTTTCTTTTCCAGTTTGATTCCATGAAATGGCTCTTCACGTATTTGTTCTACTTCAGTTAAGTTTCTGTGAATTACCTTTTTATGATCCGTCTGTACATCTGTACTTTGGTTTAAAACTAACTTGGGTGTTTAAGGATAGGAGTTCAGGAATGGTAGGCTGGAGGAGGGAAAACGTAACAAATTATTTGAAACAGTCTCTTAAAACTTTTATAGTGAGGCCGAAACTGGAAGCTTTAGTTTTTGGCACAGGAATGACTTGTGAAAATTAGATGTAATCTGTTCAAAGTACATAGGAATAAAATATTGAAGTTTAGAGCTTTAAAATATTTGCTCTGTATTCTGTTTGTGATGTCTAGCAAGCACACTAACTTCTGCAGGACCAATGTAAATAGAGTAAAAACAATATGCAGGTGTGTGGAATGAGAAATACGCGTACAGTGCAAGTAAAATGATAAATGTATAGTGTTGCTAAGTCTCTTTAGTTTCCAGACATAAAATAAATGATACCCTTCTTGCAATCTGTCCCTGACCCAATCTGCTTCCATCACTGGAGTTAACAATAAATAACCTACTTTCCAATTTCCACTGTCACCCTTAGCCTCTGTCCCCTGTCAATGAAAGAGAGGGGGAGTTAGTCATGAAGAAATTAATACAAAATGAGTCCATCAGAAGTCTCTCCAAGTTCGTTGTTTTAATAGGGGGGAATAAAAGGAAAGGAAGGAGGTGTCTTGAGCAGATGCTGGTGCATCTCCTGCCGCTCTACCACCATTCTGGCCTGGTATGGATCTAGTCAGCAGGGTTCCTGTTGGCCCGGAGGCACATGGCCCTGGGAGTACTGGAGCAGTTTACTCCTGCCTCCCTACATCCTCTTTTAAAATGAAAGTTCTGCTTAAAAAGATGAGACAAATATGGTGTCAGGTCAATTTGGGGGACAGGCAATTGTCACATGATAAACTGTGACTGGTCTTCTGTGCATACTCTCTTCTGCATGTGTGCTTTTGCAGTAAACTATGATGGGATGTTTTAAATGGTGCTTGCATACAGGAGTTGGTTTGGTTTAGCACAATGCCCCAGTTGTTGATGGACAGCAGCCTAAAGTGTTTAAATGGCTCATGAATGCACGGACTGAACTATTCCCCGTTATAAAAAGGGAAGGGAAAAGTTGGAGGAATTTTGCCTTGTTAAAAATAAAATAAAGCTTGGTAAAAGAATGAAAACGGATTGGGAGTCAGGAACCTTAGCATTCTTATCCTGGCTCTTTTGGTGTCTTACTGTCTGATCTTGGACAAGTCACTTCACCTCTCTGCTTCCATTTTACCCTCATAGGTATCTCCTCAGTGTCAGTACATCCCCTTAATATAAAAATAAGTAATATTCACATGCCATTTCTTCCTGTTTTATTGCACTAAAGTAATTTTAAGTGAGTCAAAACCCTGATGTACTAAAACGGCATGTGAACTATTAATTTTTTTTTATGAAGGGTTATGCAGGAATTTATAGCACTGTTGATGAAAGGGCTAGGGATAAGTGAGGCAGGAAAGGCTTCCTGAACACATCTAGAATTAAAATATTGTCTTTTGGTTCCTAGAAGCCAGAACTCCAAGGAACAAATACATGAACAGGAAGGTGGGGATAACGAGACATTCTATGTGGATGATTAGGAGTTGACAAGGCACTTGGGGCTTCTTTAGAGGAGGGATGGCCTGAGAAGATGGTAGGGAGGTCAGAGATACATGAGTTTTGCATATGGGGAGTAGGAAATATTGGGAGGGGGTTGACGGTTCTCTCTGAATACAGATAGTGGGTTGATGTCTAGAATAAATGCCTAAGGGAAGAGGTATGTGTAACAGGAAGATGGGGATGTGATGAAGATCCTAGAGAATGAGCAGGGATGGGGAATTCAGAGGAACTAGGGAAAGCTGACTGTGTAGAGTTTGGGGAGGAACTTGGAGATGTCTACCGGCCCAGTAGCTTATAAGGGAAGGTAGTTAAAAGAAATTTTGGTACATGCCTTATTGTGTTGGGATCCTCTCTTTCCATCTCTCGCGCACACATTTGTCCCCAATGATTCTTTTTAAAAAGCTTGTCTTCCATGGTGATATTTTAGGTGAAGACCTTGTAAGAAGTATTTTGGGGGCCCCTCCATTTTTTTTTTTTGTTGTTTTTGTTTTTTGTTTTGGAAGAATCTTGTTTAGGCCTGTTAATAGGTGTGAGGGGTAAAACATTTATATTTTTAGAGGTTGCTGCTTCAGTTAAGGCAAGTATTTCAAAGTGCTCTTTTAAGCACTAAATATTAACTATTATCCACATATTAAAGAAGACTTAATGACGTGAAATGTTATTTGAAAGTTCTTTAATTCAGCTACAGGAATTAGTACCATACACTCCTCCTTCGAAAGTTTTTGTAAAGACTTGCTACTGGACAAGTGCAGTCCTCCAATTTTTTATGATTTTTGTGAGAAATAAATGTTGGTACACAGCATAATGATAGTAAAACGTAGTTACAAAGATTCTTATATTCCCAAAATGAATTGAGCTTGCTACTGTTGGTGGTACTTAGTGATGCACTGTGGAGTGTAGCGCATTCCACTCCCAGTTCGTTCAGTACACCATCCTATAGCATTCGACTGTTGCAGGTTCTGTTATTAGCCTCCCCCAATGAGACCATATTGATGATGTCAGTAACTTGCCTTAGTTGAGGGTCAAGAGCCAGTATATAAACACTGGGCAAAAGGAGGAGATCTTAACCTTCACGGAAACAATGACTGTCTTCTGTTGGTCAGTGTGGGGCTCCTGATTTACCATCCAAACTACTGATCATTTTTTTTGTAAAGTCTTAACTGCCTGACTCTTCTAAACATAACCAAACAGTCTTATATTCAAATAATCCTGAAGTTGGCACCTTATTACTGGACACATTTCTTTCATTATGAAAATATTGCTCGGGCATGCAGGAGTGAAATCAGGAAGGCCAAATCACATCTGGAGTTGCAGCAAGCAAGAGATGTTAAGAGTAACAAGAAGGGTTTCTTCAGGTATGTTGGCAACAAGAAGAAAGTCAAAGTGTGGGCTCCTTACTGAATGAGGGAGGCAACCTAGTGACAGAGGATGTGGAAAAAGCTAATGTACTCAATACTTTTTTTGCCTCTATCTTCATGAACAAGGTCAGCTCCCAGACTACTGCACTGGGTAGCACAGCATGGGGAGGAGGTGACCAGCCCTCTGTGGAGAAAGAAGTGGTTCGGGACTATTTAGAAAAGCTGGACGTGCACACGTCCATGGGGCCGGATGCGTTGCATCCGAGAGTGCTAAAGGAGTTGGCGGATGTGATTGCGGAGCCATTGTCCATTATCTTTGAAAACTCATGGCGATCCAGGGAAGTCCCGGATGACTGGAAAAAGGCTAATGTAGTGCTCATCTTTAAAAAAGGGAAGGAGGAGGATCCTGGGAACTACAGGCCAGTCAGCCTCACCTCAGTCCCCGGAAAAATCATGGAGCAGGTCCTCAAGGAATCAATTCTGAAGCACTAAGATGAGAGGAAAGTGATCAGGAACAGTCAGCATGGATTCACCAAGGGCAAGTCATGCCTGACTAATCTAATTGCCTTCTCTGACGAGATAACTGGTTCTGTGGATGAAGGGAAAGCAGTGAACGTGTTGTTCCTTGACTTTAGCAAAGCTTTTGACACTGTCTCCCACAGTATTCTTGTCAGCAAGTTAAAGAAGTATGGGCTGGATGAATGCACTATAGATGTGGGTAGATTGTTGGGCTCAATGGGTAGTGATCAATGGCTCCATGTCTAGTTGGCAGCCAGTATCAAGCGGAATGCCCCAAGGGTCGGTCCTGGGGCTGGTTTTGTTCAATATCTTCATTAATGATCTGGAGGATGGTGTGGATTGCACCCTCAGCAAGCTTGCAGACGACACTAAACTGGGAGGAGTGGTAGATACGCTGGAGGGTAGGGATAGGATTCAGAGGGACCTAGACAAATTGGAGGATTGGGCCAAAAGAAATCTGATGAGGTTCAACAAGGACAAGTGCAGAGTCCTGCACTTAGGACGGAAGAATCCCATGCACCGCTACAGACTAGGGGCCGAATGGCTAGGCAGCAGTTCTGCAGAAAAGGACCTAGGGGTTACAGTGGATGAGAAGCTGGATATGAGTCAACAGTGTGCCCTTATTGCCAAGAAGGCCAATGGCATTTTGGGATGTATAAGTAGGGGCATTGCCAGCAGATCGAGGGACGTGATCGTTCCCCTCTATTCGACATTGGTGAGGCCTTATCTGGAGTACTATGTCCAGTTTTGGGCCCCACACTAGAAGAAGGATGTGGAAAAATTGGAGAGAGTCCAGCGGAGGGCAACAAAAATGATTAGGGGACTGGAACACATGACTTATGAGGAGAGGCTGAGGGAACTGGGATTGTTTAGTCTGTGGAAGAGAAGAATGAGGGGAGATTTGATAGGTAGCTGAAAGCAGCTGAAAGGTGATTCCAAAGAGGATGGATCTAGACTATTCTCAATGGTAACACTTGACAGAACAAGGAGTAATGGTCTCAAGTTGCAGTGGGGGAGGTCTAGGTTGGATATTAGGAAAAACTTTTTCACGAGGAGGGTGGTGAAACACTGGAATGTGTTACCTAGGGTGGTGGTGGAATCTCCTTCCTTAGAAGTTTTTAAGGTCAGGCTTGACAAAGCCCTGGCTGGGATGATTTAATTGGGGATCGGTCCTGCTTTGGGCAGGGGGTTGGACTAGATGACCTCCTGAGGTCTCTTCCAACCCTGTTCTTCTATGATTCTATGATTTGAGTCTTCAGATGTGTATTTGCTCAGGTTTTCACTGCTCAGGTGACTGGAAAACACAGCCTGGTTGTCTGATAATACAAGAGTGAGCTCTGTAATAGTGCTGGCAGTTAGCAGGAATCTTTTTGTAAATTGCACAGTTTATTATTGCTGTTCAACATTTCAATTACCCTCTTGACAAATAAGCTATTTTGTAAAGTAGTGCTAGTTGAAAGGAGTAAAACTTCCACTGGTTTAGGTTGGATATTAGGAAAAACTTTTTCACTGGGCGGGTGATGAAGCCCTGGAATGGGTTACCTAGGAAGGTGGTGGAATCTCCTTCCTTAGAGGTTTTTAAGGTCAGGCTTGACAAAGCCCTGGCTATAAAGCAATATGCTATGAGAGAACCTCTGACTGACCTGGTTTTAGTTTGAACCATTTAGTTTAAATGAATTCTTATCTAAGAAAAGATTCTGGCAACAGGTTTTTGGATTTTAAAAGGAATTGGCTTTCACGCTTTTTTCAGTGGAGAAACCTATTCGGTATATATTTTGGGTTAGCCATAGAATTGCCAGGTTTATCTCTGGCCCTGAACTTCTTTGGCAAGAAGTGGTAGGATGAAAACAGTAGAGGAGAGGTTGAGATTGCAAGTGATTTTATTCAATATTTTTAAAGTTAAATGTGAGGTGAGATTTGTGGTTTTATCATTTAAAAAAAACTGGAATTGGTCTAAAGCCTTGGAATATTTTAAGTGCCTTTTAGTTCTTCAGTGAACAAAAAGATGCCATCTTAAGTATAAGCAGCTTTACAGTAACGCATTGGTATGCACTCAAGGAAAATGAGTTCCTAATAATGGGAGACAAACTAAGGACTTGGACATTCTATTGTTGCTTGAGTTACTGCACACATGTAAATGACATCTTGAGCATCTTACAAGTACTGGATTAGACTTTTTGAATATTAGCCCATACCTGGGAAAGGAATATCCATCCATCTTATATATATTTTTTTACATAGTTACTTTTCTGAGTAGACCCACACTTTTTAAACACATTTAATATTTATTTAAAGTGGTGGGTCTACTCAGAAGAGTGACTATGTGAAAATGGAACTGCTTTACTATGTAGATCTGGTCCTTGTGTATATCAAAGTTCTGCTTCTTTTAGTGATTAAAAAGTGGTGGTGGTGTGGGTTTTTTACACTGTTTGCTCCTAATGCTGCTGATCCAAGAGAGTTAGTGAAGTTGTGTTCTATTTAGGCTCTTTTATTGAGAGTGATTTACTTAAGTTCCAATTGTTGTATGTGAGACAGTATGAATCCGGCTTGACTCTCAGATCCCAGGTAGAGTTTTCAAGGCTGGTACTGTGGAAAACTAACCCTTTTTATTTGTAAACTGGGTACACTGGGTTTGAGGTCATTTGAGTTAAACAACCTCACAGCCACTAAGTTACTTGCTCTGTTGAGCTTCACTGAGCTTCTGATGGTATTGGCCCTTTTTATTGTCCTAGATGTTTTTGCATAAAGAGAACCTTGTTTTTCAAACAAACAAAAACAACCATAACACATTCATTCCTATGGGTGAGGGGGAATATAGCACACAGTGGTAAGTGGATCTTGAAGTTTGTACACCCAGCTACCCCACAGTCAGTGTAACATACGGTCATTTCCTTCAGAAATTATAGTGGGGAAAGAGCAGTAATACCAAGAAAAAAAGTGAAATTGTTGCCTTTTGGGTTTCTTTCCTGACAGCAAAAAGTCTCTGCCTCTTGTGAATAAATGTCATAAGCTTTTTATGTTCTAAAATGATCTAATCTAGACACTTTGTCCTCCTGTAGCCCTTAGTTTAGAACAGATCTGAGCAGGATAGCTTGGAAAATTAAATCACTCATAAATAGAATTGAATTTAAAATAAAAGTTGCCACACCCAAGATAAGACCAGTTTCTAAGGTGTTAGCCATTTTTGTCAAAATTAAGTGCATTGCAATGTTTACTTTATTTCCAATCTGTTTTTAGTCTTTGTATTTATTTATTTACTTTAAAAAAAGCATTTCTGTTTATTCATTAAACACTTGTCCATATATGCTGTATTGTTATCTGACGTGTAGTAAGGTAAAGTTTGTCATTCTTAAGTTAGTATTTTCTTGAGGTGGTCTGACTAAATGTATTCAAAACATGGAGTCACATGTTTTTAAACATGTCTCTTAGTAGCAAGGCACTAAAGTTTCTAGCTTGGTTTTGCAGACAAAAGATGTTAGTGGTATATCAGAGCTTGAATGTTGCAGAAATTGCTGGCTTGCCTTGATGCTTACCCAGGAAATTTCACTCACTCATGGCAAATGGATATTTCAAGCCCTGGCTCCTCTGCTTCAGATTCAAAGTTCTAAATTTTGCAAATATATTAAAGCCCAGTGAAATGTATTTTAATTTACAGTTTTCATTCTGCAGTTACAGCTACTGTAGCAGATAGTTTGATTCAGAGACTCTTTCAAGGGCAAAGTAAACAAATTCAGGACGGAGTTTCAGCCTTCCTGGTAATTTTAACTGTTTTAGTTAGAATGGAGTGAGACTCTGTAACAGATGCAGAATGCTTGCTATCTAAACCTCTTTAGGAGGTTAGCCCTGGTTGACCAATTAAATCAACACCAGCGAACTTCATGAAACCACCTGTAAGAGTTGCTCTTTTGGCTAGGTTATTTGACTCTTGTCAAACTTGTCCTTTACCAAACGAAAAATATAGGCAAAGACTATGAGGAAGACTGTTTCATTTGGAAGTGTCCCCAGTTTGACACGCATACTGCAGAATAGTCTAGGTTTCTGTTATACCATGTAAGAATAACATTCCTCCCCCCTCCCCCTCCAAATCTATAATGGAGCATGAATTAAACTTACTGTGTTAAGGAGGAACATGAGGGCATCCTTTCATGTTAGAAATTCATTTTTTAATTATCTTGTACATAATGATAAACCTTTTTAGTTACTGCTAAGTCACTTTCGGTTCTTTCTTATAAAGATTCTAAGTCTGAAACTTTATCTACTTAAGGATGTTAACTTACCTGTAATTTAAAGATGATATATACTCGTGGCAGAAATATATGTAGGGATACTTACCAATTAAAAACATAGTTTTACAGAATAATACAATGTATTCTAAAACTTGGGACATGTTCACTTGAGAGAATTGCACTGTTTAACCTAAGATATGACTTTAAACCAGCGCAAATCCCTGTGTGCATACTTATTTAGGTTTGTCTTAAAATTGTTCCCTAAAATCTACTTGAGCTAAACCAAAAACCGCTCTTAAACCATTGTGGCTTTTATGTATTTAAGGCCTGCGTTTTCATCCTTACTTAAAGGGATAATGAGTATTAAAATAGTGAGCAAGACCAGCCTTTATCATCATAACTTGTCTGTTAAATACTGAATTTTTCAATCACAGCAAGTTTGCTAGAATTTAAAACTACATACTAAATGTGCATTTTTGTTTTACTGGTCATGTTTTGACATAACTTCGTATGCCATGTTTGCTTTTAAAGTTGGTTTGAAGGTTTTAGTCGTGTTAGCAGATGCTGTCTTAATACAATGAAGAACAAGGTTTACCTTATTGGTTACAATTTGAAAACCTGTACCCATGCGTTCTGTATTTTGTTTTTCAGTACTGTTCAGAACTGTGGCTAAGATAAGAATGTCTTACTGTTAAATCTTTTTTTCTTTGTCTAGAAATCGAGCAATAGCGGATTACCTTCGATCCAATGGCTACGAAGAGGCTTATTCAGTTTTTAAAAAGGAAGCTGAGCTAGATGTGGTGAGTTGAAACACAAGATTCTTCATAAAGCTCGTTTGTTCTGTAAAACGTTATATAAGTTCTGTGGATTGCACTACTTCTGAACATCTGCTAAAACAGTCCTGTTAGCTCTTACAATGTGGAAATTGATGCATCATACGCAAGCTTAATGCAATAATCACTTTAAGAGACAGTAAATGTTCTCTCTATATTGTGATGGTCTCAACTCTGTAACGTGAAGTTTCTTGGGCAAAGTTCGTCCCCCCACTTTACTCCCCTATTCCTGACACTGGTGTATTGTTCTTTAGGCCTGTTGTCCACCTGCCTGTCACCCATCACTCCAGAGCAGCCTGCTTTTCTGTGGTATTGTAGGGATCCAGTTCCTAAAGGGCTCTGAGTTCCTCCAGGATGAAAGGTGCTATAGCAATATAAAATAAACTTTTTCTTGATACCAAAAAAGTAAATGTTCAGGAGAATGCATTTCATTTTCTGAGACATATAATATTATTCCTTGAGTATTCTGATGATGCTGATCATCTGAACCTGGCTGTACTAGTTTAACTCTGCTGGAAAATTAATCCATTTCCTTGGTCACTCAATTCTTATACTGAACTTTCGCCAGATATAGGACGAATCCGAACCCCTCCTAAAATGCTTAAGGGTCCCAGCTGGAGAAAGGAGTACAAATTCTTCAGTTTTCCAGTTTAGTATTATGGAAACAGACTTAGTTTCAACCTTAACAGTGGTAAGACTGATTCACTTTTGACCCATCTAGCTTTGTCAAAACTAACCCTGTCCATATCAAGTTTGGCAGGAAGTTTTAAGCTGGAGGGGAAACCTTTTGGAATGCATGGAGTAAATAGGATGAGTTGTTTGTGTCATAAGGGGAAAATGAGGGGATTGTCATACTTCCAGAAATATCCTTTTGTATTCATTCTAAAAATGCTGTAATCTTTTGGCCTCTACTCTACTGGGAAGGGGTTTATGGATCCCACAACTAAGGCAGAGACAGGAAGAGAGCTGGAGCAGTACTGGGCCAGGAAGGCTCTGCCCCGTAGGCACTGCTGAGCATGCTCCTGGGGAAAAGACCAGTATAAAGAGATCTCCAGCAGGTCAGGGGAGTGGGGGAGAGAAGGCATTTCCAGGAGGAGCATTCTTCATAGTAGAAGCAGCCCATACTAAGGAGGTCTATGTATGAGTCCCTCCCCATCCCCAGCCATCACTCAAGAGGGAGGGAGAACCACATACAGTAGCACCAGAGGGTCTCCTGTATCAGCCCCAGGCTGTGGGAGGTTTGAAACAAGGGACTCTAACCTAGTAGCAGCCACACCTCAAACGGAGGCATCATGTGTGGTAGGAAGTGGCCCAGGGGAAGGTGAGCAGGAGGTGGGCCTAATCCTGGCTATTCCACGCTTTTCCTACCCAGCCCAGATTTCCCTGTTCCCAACCCTGGGATGAACAGGACAATGGGTTACCGACAAGGAAGCTGACCCAGCTGGGACTCGGTCCAGGACACATTGGGTAGAAAGGGGGACTGGAGGCAGAAGACCACTAGGCCTGCTGACTGAACAGACAACCCTGCTACATGTACTTATATGCATATATTTAAACTTTTTAAAATTTCCTGGCTTTCTAATGTTTAACTGCTAGATGGTCCCATCTCTTACCCCCAAATTTAATTTTTTTTACTGGGAATTATACAGAAGCAGAGAGCTAAACGAGGCTTTTGTAGTCTAGAGCATTTATCTAACCAACTCCTATTAAGTGACTTACAAATTCTGGGCCTCCTATTTTGAAACCTTAGTCAGCACCACTTCCACAGGATTAATGTGCTAGTGCAACATGTTCTGTGTAGTGGATATACTAATTGCTGAACTAAAGTGAAGAAATCAGGTGTCTGCTCCAGCTGTAAGTACCTTCCAGATGTGGCTGAAACAGTTTTGGTGCCTCTCACACTCGATCGTTGATTTGTATTCCGTATAGTCATGGGAGGCAGGGGATAGAGGTATGTGTAATAAGTACTGGAGTTTGTTGACTGAAAGTGCTCATGTCACCTTTAATTCTGTTAAATACTAGCCTCTAAAATCTAGTCAGTTATTACAGATTGAGGCTCTTGCATGTCAGTAAAATTACTAATATTTGACACCTTGAACTTGATGGTAGCAAAGACTTATTTTTGATAAATGAGTCATTTAAAACTTAAGTGAAAGCATCTCTTGAACAGCTGAACATACACAATTTGTTTAAAAATCGCTTTTTTAATTTTTCCAAGAGTTGAACTATTTGGGTCAGAATGTGCTTAGATGATTTCTTGGAAAGACATTATCTACCTTTTTTGAAGGTCTATTTAAACTTTTATTAAAAGTACTATTTCTATAAAATGACAAATCTGCAATCATATTATTCTCATGTTATCCACATACCTTGCTTTTTTACTCCATAATCTAAGATTTCATAGAGAAATAAATTACGAAGGTCCTTTTGAAACTGGAATGGCTAATAACATTGATGCACGGTTTGCATCTGCAGAGACTGTCAATAACAATGGCCGTGCCCTTCTTTGTAAATGTTCTGTGAGCGGTAAAGCCTGTGCCATGTTTGTCACCATTTTCAATGTTCATCTTACTGAGAGCATCCAGAAAATGTTCCTATTATGTCCCGAATTGGACTCATAAAGCTACTTCAGTACCTGAAACTGCTAGAAGTCAGTTGGTGGTAATGTAGAAGGAAGAAAAGTTTTAGTAGTGTTAACTTAGCTACTCAAAATCCTGCCAAACAATTTATTTTGACAGGATAGCCAGTTTAGTGCTTGTTAGAAATAGTGGACCAAACTTACTGTCACTGTAATGCCATTGGCTGGGATTCACAATGCAGGTGAATTTAACCCTGTCTTTTCATTTTTGTTTCATTTGTATGGTACTTGTCTCCATAACAGTGGAACTTGAAAACTGGATTATATTCAAATTCAAAAACTTCTTTTGCATATGTGCAATGTCTTTTGACCAAACACTTGCCAATTTTCTCACTTCCAAACCATATGAAGAAATCCCTGATCTTTGTTTTACAACTAGGAGCTGACTCTAAAATAGACAAGTATCCCTTGTTTTGGATTGAAAATTTGTAGTGAAATTAATACTATGTACGTAAATGTAAGATTAATCAGGAGAAGTTTTGAGTTGACTATGAGCAGATTGTTTGTAATTGTGCTTTCCACCTCTCTCTGAAAATATCCCTCCGGACTAGCAAACTGTGTAACTTAACATTTCTCTTAAATTTAGGATTGTTTATCCTATTTTCCAAAATATTCAGTTGAGGTTTTACTTGATTTCCCTAAACTGCACTCAGTGTTCTAAGTAACAAATCAGTAGAAACGACTAGTTGGGATATCATACGTTTTATAATTGAAAACCATAATAACATTCACTTATCAGACTTATCCATCAACCTAATTAAATTTGGTGTGGTCCCCCCCTTCCCCAAAAGGTTAAAAGACCTAAATATGCTAGGCAGTCTGGTTATTTGATAGTCTTAAGGGAGGTACAAGAAAATCAAGTTAGTTCCTGTGTGCAATTTTAACTTTCTCATAGGAAAATGAGAATTAGATGGGACTACTTTAAAACAGCTAAAAAAGACTAACAATATCTGACACAGTAATGGGTTCAGTGAATGGTGAGGAGTTAAGCAGAGCCCTGTCTGGGGATCGATTCTGGTTCCAGTACTGATTAATTCTGCAAATAAATCCATTTCTCAAACATTGCTGGAGTAATAGGCTGCTCCACCATGGAGTCTGACCCAGATAGCATATTTGTCTAGAAACTTTGTGTGACGGGTTGTCCCCCCTCTGGGGTGCCACCTGATGTACTGGGGTACCACTGAGCACACTGGTTCCACCAGTCTGGGTTCCAGTACACTGCCCTGCTGAGCCAGGCCCTCCAGCGTCCTCCAGCACATATACAGATAGGGCCACACCCAGGTGCAGAAAGACAGACACTGAGAACAGCTCTGTGTAGGAAGACTCAGCTCAGGAATTGCCCAGCACTGAAATGCATACCTCCTCTGGAGTGTAAACCCAAAATTGTCTTGCGCTGTACAGAAATCTGTACACTGTAAGCTCATGAAATCTGCCCCCTCCCTTAATGTGGAGGAAGATATGCACAGTTTTTTGAGCCCCCCTCCACCCTGTTATGAATTCCACAAACTGGTTTCAGAATAAGCAAAAACAAGTTGATTTAACTGCACAAGATGGATTTTAAGTGATTATAAGGGATAGCAAAAAGATCAAAGCAGGTTACCTTAGTAAATAAACAAAACCCTCAAACTGAGTTTAATACTCTAGGTAGGTAGGATATAAATTAGCAAATGCTCATCCTGAGTGATAAACAGGCTGGCAGCCTGGGACCATCACTTTCCATGGTGCAGTCCTTGCCCTTCAGGTGTTTCCTGGTGTGTTGTTGCAGGGAGAATGAGGTCCCCTCATGATGTCATTATTCCCCTTTTATATCTTCTCCCCACTTGCTGGAAAGCTCTTTTGCTGTGACCTGGGTCAAACAGTTCCCATTGTGTAGTGCTGTCTCTGAGAGGTTTCTGTTGTACGCAGTTCCTGGGGTAATCCTTGTACTTGTGTGCATTTCCTCAGTAAGCCATTAACATTGTTTGGCCTTTACTGTTGTATCTGAAAGGCTGCTTTTGGGTGTTTTCAACCTCACACGTGTTTCAGTAACGCATACATAGCCAAACTTCATAACTTCACATATGACAATAGCACATACAGTCCAACAAGATATTAATGTCTAGCAGATCAAGACTTTTAGAATACCACCTCACAAGGCATACTTTGTACAAAACATATGCTAATTACTTAACAGTGGTGAATATTGGGATGTCAAGGTGTCACACTCTAACAAGTCGTCGTCTTTCTCCCCTGCCTCTGTCCAGTCTGTATCCTTCCTCCAGCTCAGATTATCTCAAGACCCAGAGACAGAAGCTACATAACCTGTAATGTAGGCAGGATGCCCTTGTCTCCTTGCCTTTTTTGCCCCTCCTGAATCTGGGTTCTTTCTCTTCCTCTTCTCCTCACACACAGAGGGAGGATTAGGATTCAGTGTGTTTGCCTCCTTTTCTCGTGTTCTTGGTGTTTAGTAGGGAAGATAGTTATCCCACTGTAGTGGTGGGATCAGTTGCTCATTGTTGGAGCTCCTTGGCTGAGCCCTTGAGCCTTAAAAGGGGGGAAAGTGCTTGGGGAAAAATCCTCAACCACCCAAGCTTTGTTGGTTATTGCTTCTAGAGCTTCAACCTTCTGTTCCCCTGCCATGCCCCAGATCTTGTACATATTCCCCACCTTCATCTTAAGCTCATTAAGTGAACAACCTCATGGAGTCTGTCTCTGAAAACTTAGCAGGGGAAAAAACGGTTTCTTGGTACTCCTGGCTGCTGTTGAGGCTTCAGAGAGCTAACAGGTCAGAGTTATCCAATTTGTGAGAAGAGGGAAAGGAATTATCTGATGGCATGGCCCTCCTGCACCCAGAAAACCAACAATTCCACACAGATTCCTTTAAACTTTGGTTACCCTTATTTTCTCTTAATCTAATAGCAAAGAATCCCAGGGTCTTAGAATAAGACTGGACCCAGGATATTAATTTATAATGTCTTCATCTTGATATTGAATAAAATACAAGTTTTATGGAAATGTCAGGACTCCAGAACTGCTCAACCCTAAAGGCATGTCCAGATGAAAAAAGCTCTTCAAGGACCATCATGATTTATGGGAGATGCTCTTAGGATTGATCCTGTGTATCACTCCGCTTAAGACCTTTGCCAGGCAATGCCCTAGTATCTAAGACTTGTGATAATTTCAAAAAGAACTATAACCTAGTACCGAATGATGAAGTCAGGTTTGTCAAAATGTACTTCTCTGATGCACCTTCAGGAGCTAGAATGGAATATTTGCAGAGAATCCTCCAAGTCTAAACTGCGTTTTTTTTTTTTTAATCCATTGGCTTGATTCATCAAATGACTTCTGTTTCGTGTAACTTTTTTGTCTCCTGACCAGT
The DNA here is from genome assembly GCF_015237465.2 of Chelonia mydas. Classification (NCBI taxonomy): domain Eukaryota; kingdom Metazoa; phylum Chordata; order Testudines; family Cheloniidae; genus Chelonia; species Chelonia mydas. The sequence continues at coordinate 10,249,152 of NC_051257.2, forward strand.
ATCTTTGCAAGTCACAGGATGCCTTGGCTTCTGGCATGGAAATCTTGATTTCTGAATCAAATAGTGTCTTACTGTAACTTCCTTTAACAGGAATAAGCTCCTGTGAGGAGACCAAGACTTTGGAGGGACAGTACCTCCCCTGTATACAGCAGACTTTACTCCTTCTTTCCTTCTTCCTGATGTAGAGACCAGCAAGGATATGGAACATATGGCTGATTCCAGGTTTCCATCTGTAGGTCCTACATCTCTAAGGGATCAAGTTAAAACTCATCCCGTGGCAAACTGAATAGATGAGATTTTGACCTGGTACCTAGTCTCCATTAGAGTTTTTTAAAGAGGGAAGGCTTGTTAGCTTTCATCAGTAACAATAGGAGTTTTCTGCCTTCAACTAGTTATTGTGTGTAATTAGACTCCTTATCCCCACCTCTCCTGGAACATTTTGTCCATTAAAGACTTATCTGAGAGCAACTGATCAGTTCATCAGTATCCGAGCAGTCCACAAAACTCTCCCAGATTCTGCAGCATATTGCTGCTGCATTTTCCTAGTATGTTAGGGGACATGTATTTAGATTTGAACTTTCACCACTTACAAACTATAAGATGGCAAGCATCAACTCCATAATTGGAGCAGTGGAACCTAGAAACTTCTATGAATGTCTGCATAGTTAAAGTACATACCTCCACACTCCTGTTTTCTGTCAAGTTTCTCCCTAGTTTACTTTTGTTCCCTAGACATTTCCAGTTCCCATCCTTCCCCCTTTGGGCTGATATCTGCTCTCTTCCAAAGGTCTTGTATTAGTAGGTAGCCTGTCATAAGTTTTCCCTCTTCTGTTTGGACACCTGGCTTGTCTGACCCCCATCTCTTGCCTCTAGAAAAGCAGTATAGGAATCTGCTGTACTTAATTAGAGATTCTTAATTAGTTACAGCAAGCTAACTTCAGCTCAGCAACAACTCCATCACTGACCGTTTGTTCAACGCCCAGTTCTGTCTCTATCAATAGAACCATTTTTATGGCCTGTCAAGTCACTGTCTCAGAATACTCAAGTTGAGGTTAGCCCTTCAGCGCCTGCAGTTTGACTATACACAACTAATGCACTGGGCAGGAACGCACTCTAGACCTCAAACGCAAAAGCTGTTGAAATTCCAAGGGTTTGAGTGTCGTCCTCAACCTTCATAAGATTGTTCCAGAGATGATAGGAGTCTCTAGTAGTCATCTTTTAGGGTTAGCCTTTGCAAACTCCCCAAAGTCAAACCATCACCACAGATGTCAGGCTGTGTGATGGGGTGTGATACCTGTCTTCCTAGAGACATCCAAATGAAATAGAGCCTTAAGATCAGTTCATCAGCAAGTGAGACAAACCCTTCCCAATTAGGATGGACGCTCTGGCAATTGTGTATTTGTATTATCAAAAGAAAGGAACAAGGAGTGTGTGTCTTGCCAAAAGCTGGATTTCTCATCCTGGGCAAAGCTTTCAGGGATCAAACTGTAGTGGCATCTGGAAGCATGATTTGAGACAGGAGGCTGTTATCCTTTCTGAGCGTATTGGGTAAGGCCAAGGATTTAGAAAACTCAACATCTGGGATACTGCAGGAAATGTGAGGGCTTTTCATCTAGGTGTAGCAGACCTAATGAAACCTCACACTTCAATTTCAGATTCTTTTCTCTGAGGAGAGGTTGGAGAAAGGGTTCACTGTGCAGGGAAAAGCCTAGAATTGGAGAAGAGAAATGTCCATTTCTGAGCCCAGTAGTGATCATCTGTGGGGTTTTCTTTTGATTTTTATTTTATTTTTTGAAAGAGTAAAGTAGAATCCCCCAAATGGACAGGACAAGAAGTAATCTGCTTAAATTGCAGCAAGGGAGATTTAGGTTAGACAATAGAGAACTTACTGACTGTAAAGGTGGCTAGGAACTGGAACAAATTACTTAGATATTGTGGAATCTGCCATTGGAGGTTTTAAGAATAGGTGAGACAAACCATCTGTCAGAGATGGTCTAAACTCTAGATAACACTTAGTCCTGCCTCAATACAGAGGACTGAACTGGATGACCTGTCAGTCTCTTCCTGACCTACATTTCTATGAGCACTTCCAGGCCTTGGGATGAATCTCAAGGAGGCCTCAGATGTAGCAGTGCTCTTACACTACTAAGATCTTTAGAAACCTTTACATCAGTGTTACCAGTGTATTCCTGTTTTGAGAGAAGGAACACTTAGGCGCCACTGTGCACACTACAAAGACTTTTTTAAAAGGGCCTTGAAATACCTTTTTAGACCTAGTGAAATACAGAGGATTTAAATCTTTTTCTGTTTTAGCCATATAGTTTGAGAGATCATTGAAATGCCTAAAATTATTCCCATCACTATTTGGGTCGAACCCCATGATTGGTATGATGTGAAGGCCTTTCAACAAGGATGGGGTTGTATTCATCAGCTAAAAATAAGAAGAAACCACCATAGCCTATATATATGCAAGCCTGTCTTTTGGCACCTTGTTGTAAAATTTTAAGCAGTGCAGCAGATGTCTCAAGTTAGCTGATTATGCGGTGCAAACATAGTGGTAGCATATTTCCTTGGCCGTTGTACATACAGGTCAATCAGTTTTTGATTGATTAAAAGGTTAGGTAACTACAAAAACCTAATTATCACCAGGTCACACTTACTCTCCCGTCCACACAGTCAACACATCCCTTCCTATCTTTTCTTTTCTAGTTGATGGGGGTTGGTGGGAAAGATAATTAGACAAGTCATAACTAGAGTTTTCTCAGCTATTCATTGTATACTCTACTCCTGAGGGAATTCTGCACCTAAAAATTCTGGGCCAAAAAAATAAAAATTTTGAATATTTTGTCAATAAATAAATGAGGCGGCTCTAGCATGGCAGTGGGTGATCTTGGTGCAGTGGGGAGCACAGGCCACTGGCTTCATGGAGATGCGAGATCCTGCAGTGCTCCCACCGTTCCCAGACACAGACTTGACTTAAAGCCTGCACACAGTGCAAGGGCCGGGCCTGCCCCAGAAACACCTTGGGGCCCTTTGCCTCCACGCTGGGCGTACCAAGATAGTAAGCGAGATGGACGAAGTGTCTCATGTATGCCCAACCATTGCCCCGATCCAAGGTGTGGGGCAAGCAGGCTCAGGCTGGCAGGATCCAAGTGTGAAGCGGTTTAGTGGTGGGGGGATTCTGGTATGGGATGAGAGGCTTGTGTTGGGCAGTCTGGGTGCGGGTGCCTCGGTGGGGGGTCCGGGTGTGGGGAGAACTGGACGCATGGGGGTTGGGTGGACGGGGGAGCAAATACCCTTGTAGTGACCTTTCCACCTGTAGCTGTGGAGCGATGGGGCAGGGAGTGTGGTATAAATATTTGTGCAACTGGGGGGAGGGGGGGGGGGTTTCTGGGCATGGGTCTGATCGGGCTTTGCTGCTCCCTTGCAGGGGAATAGGAAGTCTTGTCTTCCCCCAGCCCTGCTGGGACTAGCAGGGTTCAACGCAGGGTAGGAGCCAGGCTCCCCCCTCACCCCACAGTGATTTTCCTCTCCGCCAGCTGCTCCACGCACCCAAAACGATGCATGACTGTTCTTGCAGCTTCCTTTTGCTTCCCTATCATCTGCAGGGAAGCAAAAAAATCTGCAGGAGGCATGAATTCTGTGCACACGCCATGGTACAGAATTCCCGCAGTAGTAATACTCATTTAAGAGGCTCTCATGTGTTCTAGAAAAGGGGATTGGGGGGTTTAATAGCCAGAATACAATAATGTGGATGATCTGAGCCTTTGGTTTTGTGGATTTGATTCACAGAAAATCTTTGGCTAAACATCACTATTACTTTGTAACCAAAGTAGACCGCCAAAGTATTTATGGTATTAGTCTTCAAAATAAATAAATAAAAATCAAGATGTCCATCTGGTGACTGAATTAAGATGATTTAAAAATCAACTGATTCCTCTTCTTTCCTCCCACAAATTACTTAATTTGAATGTTTAAATGTTCTTGAAAACATTACGGCATGCTTTGGCTTGTCTCTTAACAACTGCATTATAACTTCTTGAATTACTGTTTCAGAATGAAGAGCTAGATAAGAAGTATGCTGGACTTTTGGAGAAAAAATGGACATCTGTTATAAGATTACAAAAGAAGGTAAATGGGGAGGGGACTTGAATTTTTCATATTGTACAATTGTACAATGAGTAATCAGTTTTTAAAGCAAATTAACAGTATTTGGTGGACTGAAATTGAAGAGGAACTATCATATGCATTCAAAGGAAGTGTGGGCTTATTAAATGTTCTCCTAAAAGTATTTTTGGAGGGCAGAACAGGGAAGGTAACGGTATCCAACATGCAGAATATTTAGCCTTGAAATGTGTGTTCTACTATCCATTTCATCTCCAGCAAAAATATTCACGCTTTTCCTATAGTGGTTTCTCGGATATCTGACTCTTTGCTTCATCTCATGGATTTCTGATGCACTTTGTGAAGATGGTGGGAAGGAAAGAGTGCCCCAAGGCTTTTTGGAAATGCAAAGGCTGAGTAGTTGTCCCCAAAACACTTCCTTAGCAGGGAAGAAGGCAAAAGCTCTGCTGCTAGTCCTCTTTGGCTCTTCCTTTGCAGTGAAGCCTTTAGTTCTGATACATTAGAGTAAGTAGTTCTAGTGCAAACACACAATACAAAACTGTACGTGCTTAATAGAGCCTTCATAGGTATATATTGTATTGATGCATCAAAAATCATAGCATGTTAACAGCACAGGCTACCAAATGTAGTAGTTAACATTGTAGGATTTTACTGAGCTTTTAATATTTTTTGCCCTTGGGTATCCTGTATGCATGCTTGATAAGTGGTCCTTGGGCTGTGTGTGAGCATTTTTAGTAGTAAAATTACCTTTGACAATCGTTTGCCAAAAGACTGTTCACAAAATGCAACTTGAAAAGCTACTTTCAATCAGTTTGAAGTAGTTACCTTCCCAGTATAGTAGAGCTAAATGACTTTGCATGTTAGTCCCCTTCCCACATAAAACCTATGAGGAAAATTTTTGGGTTCAAATCAAGTATTACTCAGACCCATTGTATTTTAGGGATGGTCCAGAGCTACTGGAGGTTAGTAACTTGCTCTCCATCTAAGAGAGAAACAAAATACTATAGATCCAAAGCCATTCAGAAAGTTTAGCTTTCTTTACGACCAGTGCAGATTAGCTAGATCTTGCTGTAGAAGATTGTAGAAACGATTGCTCTTTTTTTAAACCCCATAAATCTCAGGTGATGGAACTAGAATCTAAGCTAAATGAAGCAAAAGAAGAATTCACATCAGGTGGACCTCTTGGTCAGAAACGAGACCCTAAAGAATGGATCCCTCGTCCTCCAGAGAAGTATGCGTTGAGTGGACATAGGAGTCCTGTCACAAGAGTAATTTTCCACCCAGTTTTCAGTGTTATGGTCTCTGCTTCAGAGGATGCTACAATAAAGGTAAATGCTTGCTATAGACAGTTATATGATGGGCTAAGCAAATCAGTTTGAGATAATGAGGAATATAGACCACCTACACACATGCAATCCTGAGCCAAGTTTTACCTACTTTCATAGTCCTTATAACTTTGATCATAGTCTGTTGTGTGGTAGTATTCAGCAGATTTTAGTCTGATGCCTTCAAGTTGTCTTTGGGGGTTTCTCTTGGGTCAGAATAATATTTGAAAGCTGTTGAGACGCAAGTGTGGATTTAGGGACTGGGCAGAAGATTAAGGGATAAACACTCTTGTGGAAGGAGAATAGCCAAAGATTAAGGCAGATGATGTGGCACATAGAAGTGTTTGGTTGGGTTAAGAGTAAAGAGATGTTGAGAAAGATAGAGAAAAGACTATCTCAGAAGATTCATCGAACGACGACTTTGCAGGCTAAAATTTTAAATAAACACCAAACTTTAATGTTCCCTCCTCCCCCACTACTTTTTAATGTAAAGGATTGATATCTTCTTCTTCATATGTAATACCCAGCCACCAGTTGATGCTGGTTTTCAACATATATTCACCTAAAAACATTTGTGGGAAATGGAAGATAGTGTGTATAGAAACACTTTTAGTCTTTCAGAACTTCTAATATGATTTTTATTAAGATCTTTGTAGCCCCTGTTGCAGATGTTAATGCACCCATACTACTCTTTTGTGGTAGGCGTGTGCTTTGCCCATTTAGTGTCCTAATTCTAAAGAAATATTTGTGTAACTGATTTATTCATGGAGTGAAAATGAGTACTTCTACTTGGCTACAATCCTTAAGGACCTTCTCCTTGAGCATTTGCTTGGGGATTAATTTGATATATGCTTGCATGAAAACTACCAGGGAGCTGATGCTGCTTTGGAAATGGTTGAAAGTGTCATACTGACCTAAAGAGTTTGGGTAACAAATATTGTAAGGAGATATTGAGCAACCTGTCGTGATGGAGGATACAACAAAGATTAAATTGAAATAATTTTGCATCAAGTTTTAACCAGTTATAACATCATTCTTCGAGTTACTGCACGTGTAGATTCTACTTAGTGTCCATTTGCCCCAGCATAGGAGGTTAGAACATTTTCACCAGCAGTGTCCGCAGGGGTTGTATATGCACTCTGCATGCCCTCACGACACTCCTTCCCCCGGGCATAAAGTGCACAACGACTCCCAACTGCCACTCAGTTCCTTTGAACCACCTTAGGCAGAGAGTCCGAACGGCATAGTGTCCCTCATAGTGTAGTAATTACCTAGTCTGGTAGGTAGGTAGTCATAGGTATACTTGTTACTGTTTCATTTAGCTTATTACCAGTATATCAGTGACCCCCCCCCCCCCCCCCCCAAAAAAAAAAAAAAAAAAAAAGAGCAAGGTCCTGTCTTCTAGCAGAGCCTACGTTTCCAGGCTCCAAGGCATGTCGTTCCTGTGGGGGGAGGGAATTATTTCTCTAACAAGGTCAGCTAAAACTGTGTAGTGGCATTCTTAAAGGCCTTTGTTAAATGTTACTGGAAACTTTTTTTTCATAAGCTCTGTGTATCCTTCACTCTCTTCCATTAGAAGAAATTTATCTGGTGAGTGCTGTTCTTTAATTCAGACTATATAGTACCATCTGTCATTTTTCTAAACTGGCATTCACTTGTTAACACCAAGTAATGCTGAAGTGATGAAGAGCTACACAGATTACAAACTGTATATTTCGTAGGTCCAGCATAAACCATGACTATTCTTAATTATGCTTTGCAGCCTCAGAAACCAGGTCACATCAGAAATTAAGCCTTATAATAGCTGTGACTAGAATCACCTCTCATTTTATCTGTGGTATTAAATAAGGCTAATGATTTTAGAATCACAGATGTTTTCATGCTTCTAAATGTTAAGTGAAACTCTTAATTTAGTTAATCCTCAATTGGATTGTGATGAGGCCAATGGCATTAAAGAAATTAACATCTGTAGTAGCTTTTCTTTCCAAGTGAAGTAGGTTTATGTTCATCGTGGTTTGTTTAATAGAGTATTGACAAGTAATAGTGTGAATACTTCATTTTCACCTCTTAATTAGATAAGTATTTACTGCAAATGTGTTTCATATTTCTATTGACTAGTGTCCTGGCTGATGCCAGATTCTATTTACTTAATATTAAATTTTGGAGTGACCTCAGATCTTTTTCCCTAACCTGACCGAAATGCTGCATATTGCAGAGTTCGTATACTGCTCTCCAGTCGGGAGTGTTGACCATGTGGCTCTTTAGCATCCCCTAATTACTAACGGCACAATAAAGCTTAGAAAGGGGTAGGGTGTAAGGGAAGAACACTGACAAGGGTTTGTGGAAGTGGGTGAGAAAGGGAAAAGGACTCTGCATATATCTGTATGGACTCTTCTACCTAATTGGAATTTTATTCACTCGCGTGACCTTCCTTCCTTTCTTCCTTCTTGTAATTTGTATCAAGACTTTTCAGGGATGCAGCAAACTCTTTTCCTAGTCACATTGTAGAGGAGACCATTTACATTAATTTATTTCGAAATCTGGGAAGTGCACCTATTCTTTAAATATAATTAACTTAAATGTAATTAAACCATATAAATATAGCACGGCCTTATTTTCGTCCACTGCTTGGCTTTTCTAGGACAGTCTTCCTTTGTTTCCTGCTCACGTTAATTATTGAACAAGGTGCCAGACTGGCCTGTGGGGTGCAAATATAAAGCTGGAGAACATGAAGAGTGATAAGCTGGTGTTAACGAATTTTCTGTTCACTTGTCAGGTGTGGGATTATGAGACAGGCGATTTTGAACGAACCCTTAAGGGACATACAGACTCTGTGCAGGATATTTCTTTTGACCACAGTGGCAAACTCTTGGCCTCCTGTTCTGCTGATATGACCATTAAGCTATGGGATTTCCAGGGCTTTGATTGCATCAGAACCATGCATGGTAAGGAGACTGACTTAGTGATCTATAAGATGAAGAGAAATCAATTTTTTATTTTTTTGATCCAGAAAACTGCTGATGTGAGAACGGATATGTAATTGGAATACCAAAAAGAGTTATCTTTAACCTTTGGAGTGCTTTGTTCATAACTGTATTCTGTCCCATCATTATTGAAAATGCATCTCTAATCTGCTGTGTATGAGATGGTACTGGAAATAAAATATCTGTAGGGGTGGTTTCAGTGAAACAGCAGATGGATGGCTTTAGTACTTGTTATGTCCAGAGCTCAATAGAAAATGGGACCGTCCCACAAGAGAATGGGGTATAAAACATAGCTTGGTACATGTGGGAAGTGGTTTTTGCTATTTTGCTATTTTGCTATTTTGCTATTTTGCTATTTTGCTATTTTGCTATTTTGCTATTTTGCTATTTTGCTATTTTGCTATTTTGCTATTTTGCTTGGTATACTGAATCTACCTTTAATGGGAGTCTCTTGTTCCACATTTTCTTGTTTTGAATTAACATGCTTCCTGCTCTTGATCTATAAATTGTGTATGTAAATTGTGGGTTCCTTGTACAGTGGTGGATGAACACTTTCCCAGTCTGTCAGAATTTCAGGAGCCATAGCATGGCTCAGAAGGGGCCATCATGAGCCTCCTGCACACTGCAGGCCACAGAACCTCACCCACCCACTCCTATAATAGACCCCTACGCTAAGTTATTGAAGTCCTCAAATCAGGATTTAAAGACTTCAAGTTACAGAGAATTCACTCTTGACATAGTTTAAACCTCCAAGTGATCTGTGCCCCATGGTGCAGAGGAAAGTGAAAAGCCTCCAGGCTCACCCAATTCAAGGTTACAAAGACACATGGTGGAGGTGATGGGTTGTGGGTGTGGGGTGGAGAATATGAAGGCCACCCCTGCAGTCTTCAGAAAGTTCTGAACAAAAGTATTCATATGCTGCTGCATCATCTCAAGATAATTCTCTGTTTTGTGGTGATGTTGTATTAAAAATGAATGATCAGCAGGAATAGATAATCTTTTTTTAAAGAAACACAGTTTGTATTGAAAAGTCTACGAAGAACAAGAGAAGAGAAACAATCAGCTGCCTATCTGCTGTTTTTAAAAATGGCTCCAGAGGTGATCCCGGCAATTACAGGCCGGTAAGCCTGACTTCAGTACAGAGCAAGCTGGTTGAAACTATAGTAAAGAACAAAATTGTCAGACACACAAACGAACATAATTGGGGGAAGAGGCAACATGGTTTTTGTAAAGAGGAGAAATTCCTTATTAATCTACTAGAATTCTTTGAGGGGGTCAACAAGCATGTGGACAAGGGGGATCCAGTGGATATAACGTATTTAGATTTTCAGAAAGCCTTTGACAAGGTCTGTCACCAAAGCTCTTAAGTAAAGTAAACAGTCATGGGATAAGAGGGAAGTCCTCTTATGGATTGGTAACTGGTTAAAAGATAGGGAATAAATGGTCAGTTTTCAGACAAGAGAGGTAAATAGTGGTGTCCCCCAGAGGTCTGTACTGGGCCCAGTCCTATTTAACATATTCATAAATATTTGGAAATAGGGGTAAACAGTGAGGTGGCAAAATTTGCAGATACAGATGTACTCAAGATAGTTAAGTCCCAGGCGATTGCGAAGAGCTTACAAAAGGATCTCTCAAATCTGGGTGACTGGGCAACAAAATGGTAGATGAAATTCAGTGTTGATAAATGCAAAGTAATGCACACTGGAAAACATTATCCTAACTATACATATAAAATGATGGGGTCTAAATTAGCTGTTACCACTCAGATCTTGGAGTCATTGTGGATAGTTCTCTGAAAACACTCACTCACTGTGCAGCAGCAGTCAAAGTGAATAGAATGCTTGGCATTATTAAGAAAGGGATAGATAATAAGACAGAAAATATCGTATTGCCTCTATATAAATCCATGGTAGGCCCACATCTCGAATACTGCGTGCAGATGTGGTTGCCCCATCTCAAAAAAGATATATTGGAATTGGAAAAGGTTCAGAAAAAGGCAACAAAAATGATTAGTGGTATGGAATGGCTGCCATGTGAGGAGAGATTAATAAGACTGGGACTTTTCAGCTTGGAAAAAAGATGTTTGAGGGGGGATATGATAGAGGTCTATAAAATCATGACTGGTGTGGAGAAAGTAAATAAGGAAGTGTCATTTACTCCTCATAACACAAGAACTAGGGGTCACCAAATGAAATTAATAGGCAGCAAGTTTAAAACAGAAGTATTTTTTCACACAATGCACAGTCAACCTGTGGAAAGCCTTGCCAGAGGTGTTGTGAAGGCCAAGACTATAACAGGATTCAAAAAAGAACCAGATAAGTTCATGGAGGATAGGTTCATCATTTGGATATTAGGCAGGGGTTTGCCAGAAGCTGGGAATGGGTGACGAGGAATGGATCACTTGATGATCTCCTGTTCTGTTCATTCCCTCTGGGTCACCTGGCATTGGCCACTGTCTGAAGACAGGATACTGGGCTAGATGGACCTTTGGTCTGACCCAGTATGGCTGTTCTTGTGCCCAGAGTCTTCAGTGAAGCATCTGCTCCTCTTTAAGCACCTCTGAATCATTCAGCAGTAGGTGAATAGGGGCTATATTCACCTTAAGTGGGCTACAGAAAGTACATGTAATCTGTGGTGTTTCCTCTATTTTTTTTTTCCCCCTTGCTATGCTAATGATTCTTGGTTACTGCAGTATTTCAGAACCAGTGTACATATGTCCAGCATACAGGATATTTGTTTTTTGTAAACCATGTTCTTTCAGTTAACATAGGTATGGGCGAAATGGCTTCACTACATACGTCATAATTTCATTGTTTAAACTTTTCCTTTTTCTTTTTCCAAATGACCATTGAGATGGATATCACTTTGATGGAGCAGTATGAAGTACAGAAAATCTACCAAAAGCTAGTATTCCTCTGACTCTTGATGTGCATGATTAATATCCACTAAAATGGTTAATTTTTTTAGTGGGAGTTTAAAAAGTAAATCTTGCAGAATTTAAACTTGTTTCAGTGAGTTTTCCTGTTTTATTCATAGATATCTGGTAGGCAAGACATTATGCATTTGCCACTAAAACCTCCTTGTTAGTAACCTAATTTTTGGGGAATACTAGAATTTCATATTTACACAGGAGGTTGCTTAAATTAATACTCTTAAACTGCTGCCCTGATTATTCAAATCACTGTACCCAAAGCTTTAGAAATATTAACTTCTGCCCCAACATCTTAGCTGGAGGCAGTATTTTTTTTAAGTTATTTTGCATTTATCTTAAATGTTTAAGTACCTCTACATGAATGAACAAATATCAATTGTTGATATGGTCAAAGTTTTTTGTTTGTTTAATTGGACTTGTCAAAACAATACACACTTTTTCTGGATGAGATTTGTGTTAAAATTATTTCAGCAAAATTTACTAATACTTTCCATTCATAACACTTTTATTCAGATGTTTGAAATATTATCTCTTGTTACATGGAAAACGTTGCCTTCCCAAAACCAATTCAATAATCCTCAACACCCTTGGATGGACGGTAGTATCCTCTCTTCTAGATGGGAGAAATGAAGCCAAGTGGTGAAACTACATATCCAAGGTCACCGTGAATCTGGAAGAGCCTGGACTAGAACTGACTTTTTTCTGACTCAATCCTGATCCCATTCCTTGAGTTACTAGATAATAAGGGGAGAGACCATCAGTTATGTCGGTCTCAATAATGCAGTTGTACTATAACTTATGCCTAAAATGAGGCACTCTTGAAATGTTTAATCTTTAAAATTGTGTTAAGCCCCTGAATGAGGATTGTCATTCAGGTCTTGTGCTTGCCCACTTGGCGAAAACTTGAGTTATTTTCCTTCAGAGTTTTCTTTCCAAGAAACATGGTGTTGCTGTATCATATTTGCAGAATTTATTGCAAACAGTGGTTACCCTGTAACGCGCACCATATATGTAAAAGTAATTACAAAAGGGAGTGTGGCTAATATGTTAATGCCCGAACACTGCCATACAGAAACACTAGACATGCTAGGGCAGATGCGTTGAAATATTCCTTGGCTCATTAAATACCCCCATAACCTTCTGTATTAATATTCTCCCATAAAAGTTGTAGTACATCGTAGTTTAATTTTTCAAGAGAATTGAATATTGGATTGCTTATGCATTGTAATGCTATGTGTCAGAGCACTACTTAATACAAGCTTGATTTTGTTTTTAGGTCATGATCATAATGTTTCTTCAGTAGCTATCATGCCCAACGGAGATCACATAGTCTCTGCCTCAAGGGATAAAACTATCAAAATGTGGGAAGTTCAAACAGGGTAAGTATAGTTCTGTTTAAAAAGCGTCCATACCAAAAGGAAACACTGTACCCTTTGTAAGAAGTGTACTATATATAGCTTGAATGTCATCACAACATACCCTTTGGATTGTGTCCCTTGAGACTGGTTGCTAAAGTGACTAGGCCCCAAAGATCCAGTAACCACACATTGATTTTTCCCCTCTTGCTCCTTGTGAGCTTGTAGTCTACTATAGGAATATAATCAATAGATTGCTATATAGTTTTGAGCCACAACGACTATACCTTTATAGCTACTAGAGAGGTGTGCCATTCTTGGTGTGGACAAAAGCCTCTTCCCATCTTTGTACTGTCAGCATCTACATTCCTCCGTATGTAACACCATCCCACAAATCTTTGCTTCTCTCTCCCCTGCTCCCAACCATATGCTCTGAACACACAGTGAAGTATTTCTGTATTCTCTCCAGATCTCCCCGGATGTCTTTTAAAAAAGCCTAGTATTTTACCCGGGTTAATTTTCTCAGCACTAGTTTTTCTCTAGGCCTGCTGTTTTACTACTTTCATATTTCCTTCCTTCCTTGTCTGCTTATTTTAGCTGCCTTTTCTTTCTAATCTAGTGACCTTTCTGTCCGTGAATTTTAACTCTTCTAGAGCCTTTTCCATCTTGCTTAGCCAGCATATTGATACTTCAGTTCATCAGTAGCCCACCTTATAGTCATAGCCGCTTCAACAACAGCCCCCGTGTCCCTAAACCACAAAACTGCATACACCAGATGTTTTTATAGCAACATACTTAGACTGATTCATAACTTGCTTTTATGTTTGATAGTTATTGTGTGAAGACTTTCACGGGGCACAGAGAATGGGTGCGCATGGTGCGACCTAATCAGGATGGCACCCTGATTGCCAGCTGTTCTAATGACCAGACAGTGCGTGTTTGGGTGGTAGCAACAAAGGAATGCAAAGCTGAGCTCCGAGAACATGAGCATGTGGTAGAATGCATTTCTTGGGCTCCTGAGAGCTCATACTCCACCATATCGGAAGCTACAGGATCTGAGGTAAGCTTAAATACAGTACATCTCTTTCCTTCCTGTTCAATGCAAATACAGTACAAAGACAACTGTAAAGGTTTTGGAGTATTAAAAGTAAATGCCTAATCTGTTAAACATTTTTTATAATTGGGTGCAAGGGATATATGACAACGCATTTTGGGTATTGTTCCTATCAGTGTCACTTCCTGAGTTCACAGGTTCTAGTGCCCTTGCCATTGACTTTTTTGTGTAAATTCAGGAGCTACCTGTGAACTTACTATCAGGAGGTCGGGGGTGTGTGTGTGTGTGTGTGTGTGTGTGTGTGACAAGTTTCTTCTGCTTTTGGGGAGAAGAGGGAGATGCTCTGATTTTTAAGAAGCCCCATTTCCCAACCTGCAAGGAACATGAAAAGAGAGAGTACATTTTTGTTGTTAGGGCAGTTCCTTTAATCACCTAAAGGGCATTTGAGAAGTGGTAGGGAAAACTAATCTGGAATGAAGAGGCCGGCTGCCTATTAAAGGATTTGTGGGGACTTCATCTGAGTTGAGCTTTGATTTGAATGTCCTAGTACACAAGAGATTAAATATAAGAATGGCCGTATTGGGTCAGACCAAAGGTCGATCCAGCCCAGTATCCTGTCTACTGCCAGGTGCCCCAGAGGGAGTGACCCTAACAGGTAATGATCTAGTGATCTCTCTCTCCTGCCATCCATCTCCACCCTCTGACAAACAGAGGCTAGGGACACCATTCCTTACCCGTCCTGGCTAATAGCCATTAATGGACTTAACCTCCATGATTTTATCCAGTTCTCTTTTAAACCCTGTTATAGTCCTAGCGTTCACAACCTCCTCAGGCAAGGAGTTCCACAGGTTGACTGTGCGCTGAGTGAAGAAGAACTTCCTTTTATTTGTTTTAAACCTGCTACCCATTAATTTCATTTGGTGGCCCCTAGTTCTTATATTATGGGAACAAGTAAATAACTTTTCCTTATTCACTTTCTCCACACCACTCATGATTTTATATACCTCTATCACATCCCCCCCTTAGTCTCCTCTTTTCCAAGATGAAAAGTCCTAGCCTCTTTAATCTCTCCTCATATGGGACCCATTCCAACCCCCTAATCATTTTGGTTGCCCTTTTCTGAACCTTTTTCTAATCCCAGTATCCTTTTTTTGAGATGAGGGGACCACATCTGTATGCAGTATTCAAGATGTGGGCATACCATGGATTATATAAGGACAATAAGATATTCTCCGTCTTATTCTCTATCCCTTTTTAATGATTCCTCACATCCCATTTGCCCAAAGTGAGAAAGGTTTGTTCAGAATTTGTACAAATCCCTTTTAAGGGTGACATAAAATGTGCTGTTCTGTTGTGTGGACAGTTCTGCGGCTGTTGGAAGTTCCTTTTTATTTAGGTGAAATAAAAGAAGCAGTAGACCAATGTCAGCTATATAGTAACTTGTGAGAATGACAGGTTTGGACAAATGTCAGTCAAGATGATTTTATTCACTTTTTTTAAAAACACTTAATATACTAACAATTTTTGAGGTAATTTCCAAATGTTAACTACCATGTCAAGAGGAAATTAGTTACCTAAAGTAGTACTCTCTCCTGCCCTCTTCTGGATTCATTAACTACATACAGTCTGACAGTCTACTTTGAAAAAGAAGCAAGCAGATGTATTAGGACTGCAATGTATTTCAGCTGTGCAGCTAACAACCGAATATTGCATTGATATTTGGGATTGGGGCTAATGGAAATTCACACAGAGTAAGGGTTTCCAAATAGTATTACTCTCTCAATTAATTGATTTATATGAAGATTCAGAATACAGAAAAGGTATGTCTTGTTAGTCTAATTATTGGACTGTTACTGGAACTTGATCCGAGGAAGCCACAGGCTATATCCACCAGCATGTTAAATGAGAAGACTCAGTCTTACTAAGTTAAGAAGAAGGGGGCACCATTATTAAGTCTTCTAAATGAAAACTTGGTTTGGGTCGCTGGCGGGGGGGAACGGGGGACGACTTTCAGTTATATTTCTTGCTGCAGCTTTCATATAATAGTTCAATGCTTGTGCTTTTCTTTGTTAATGTTAATAAAATCCTGATGAACTTTTATTTTAGTTTGGTAGAATGTGTTTGGTAGCCTTAACCTTGTCAGACAACAATCCAGTTTCCGCTTAATTAGAAATATCACTCAAATTAGGGGTGTCATTTGAGAGGTCTCTACATATTTTTCTTTTATGGAAAAATACCATAATCTAAAAGTCTGCTTGTTTCCATAGACTAAGAAGAGTGGTAAACCTGGGCCTTTCCTACTGTCTGGATCCAGAGACAAGACCATTAAGATGTGGGATATTAGCACTGGCATGTGCCTTATGACACTTGTAAGGTTTTTTCTGTACTGCAGACATATTACTTTAGTCAGTAACCGAATGAATGATCTTAAATGTGAATTTGAAACTTATAGGCCACCTCTCTTCCTTTAGAAAGCTTCTGCAATGCTAGATACAACAAAATAAAGCATATTAATGCAAAATATACAACATAATAGCATCAGTATTTGGTTTTTGTTAGGATCATTAAGAAATAAAATACAATGCTCTTCTTGGTGAAAGAAGCATAGGTTCTGGAGTACTATTGTGTGGTTGGGTATCTTGATTCATCTTCTGAAACTAAGCTTAGTTTTGTCTAAATTTTGCCCTACATAAATGTGTCTTGTGAGACCCAGCAAATTCAAAAGTGAAATCAACTGTGTTGCGGTGTTTGGGCTGCGGTTGCAACACTTATCAAGGCTGGGATGAAAATTTGGTGTAAATATCCAACACTGAAGACACACGGGCTGCTGTTGTTTTGTAGGACAGACAAGGAATGTTGGATGGGTTTTAAGAAAATAGACTAGCATCCTGTGATGAAGGCATTCCATATTGACATCTTCTTGCTAATGAGACACAGTTGAAATGCTTTTAAGCAGGTCTAGAGAGAATGTAAGAACTTTCTTATGTCTGCTTGTTCATAAGGTGGGCCATGATAACTGGGTACGTGGCGTTCTGTTCCATTCTGGAGGAAAATTTATTTTGAGCTGTGCTGATGACAAGACTCTCCGTGTCTGGGACTACAAGAACAAACGATGTATGAAAACCCTTAATGCGCACGAACACTTTGTTACCTCTTTGGGTATGTATTGTTCTACAATGCTTACTGCAGAACACCAAACCAAAACTACCAACTTTCTGCACTTTCACTCCTTGCATTCTAGGCCAGAAATATCCACCCCAAAGACTTAAATACAGAACTGAGAGAGAGAACAGTAATAGTCTGCTTAAATGTAAGGCCTTTTGGCACCCATCTGAACTGCTTCTGTACTTGCAGTTCATGCACTGTTAGCTAAGCCGTGCTGCCATCAGTAATGCACAAAATCCGTTCCAAAAGACTGTTTAATTTTAAGGTACATCAGCAATACAGTATTACAGGGAGAAAATCTGGTAGAAAATACTTTTGCTATTCAAGATTTTTTGTAAGGTTAGTCAACCATTTATATTTAAAACAAACCCTAATGTATGCTCAGTGGTTCACATTCCTCTTAGGCTGGTGGTTGATTAAAAGTTACTATTTGATGGCCATTAGCTTATGTATTATCATACCAGTTTTTAGTGGATAATGATTCCATCAAAAACCTCCACATGCATTGATTGAGTTTCAGCAAACAAGCCAGACATGTACATATTCTAGCCTCCAAGCCACTTAGATTCCCTTCGAATAGGGTTGAAGCAGGTTTGGTGAAGTGCTGTGGATAAAAGCTTTAACTTGCAATGTTGTTGGTCTGAAACATTTTACCAGTATGTGTGGAAGGGGATTGTGTGTACAGTGTATTAAAAATAGCTGTCCCTTTAAATACTTTACATCGTGTGCGCTCTTGTTTTGTGCTAATTGGCTTTATTAGCTTTTCAATCTTCTTCCCCCCCCCAAAAGTTTAAAATACTACCCAGACAAGAAAAACGCTGGATTTATCATAGAATCTCTTATCTCTAGCTGTGGTGGTTTTTCTGTAGTCTTTAGAATTTTTTTAGGTTCTTTTAAACCCTCTGTGTCAAGGTGGTGATAGGCCTGAAACTTAGGCCACTAAGTATTTGTGTGTTTATCACAATTAGCACTTGAGTCAGGCTTTCTGCATGCCCAGGGGTTTTACTGCTAAAAGGAGTAAAGTCAATAGGGAAGTAAAGAAAAGATGAGGGTTAGATAACATCAAGTTCTTAATGTTATATACATTTGAAATGTTATAGCACCCGCTTTTTAAGGATTATTAATGTTTCTTAATTTTTCAGTGATGAAGTCTTCACTTAGCCCTCCCAATACATATTGTCCACCAATTGACCTGATCAGAAGTTGATTACAGGATTTATAATGCCTCTCAGATTCCCCTGAAAAGCAGTCCCCTTTTAAAGCCTGTGAAATACACACGCATCCATTCCTGATCAGTACTAAATCTGTCTACTCCAGGAATAAAAACATGGTATATGCTGATGTCCAAAGTCAAACACTTTGATCTGCGTGAAGTTACTTAACGGTGTCTTGAATTTGTAGCCAAAGGATGCAAGACCTAAGCCTACTTCCAACTGATAGCAATCTGACTACTTAGTACACCTTAAGTTATGCTACAAACTTGATACAGCCTTATATTTACACAACACATTCTAAAAAAAAAAAAAAAGAGTAAGACTTTTTTCCTGCCCCACAGAGCTTATGATTTAAATGTTAATAAGATCCAAACATTTCAGTATGAAAGGGGAGAGTTTTTCCTTGAGAGAACAGAGAACACCAGCGTTCTTCTAGCTGAACAATCACTGGGGAGGGAGTGCTTATCTTATTTGGGACCTTTGTGGCTCAGATTCAGAACATAGTTCCCTGAGCAGAACTCCAGAGAAAATCGAGATCTGCACCCTTTTTAGAATATTCGGAGTATGCTTTTTGTTGAAATTATGTTGCAAGATCTTTTAACTTCGCCCTTCCAGTAACATCCTGGGCTGGGGAGTTTTAACACTTGCGTTGGTAATTCTGACTACCATCAACACTCTAGGGAATGCTTCTTAGGCTTATTATGGTTTTCTGTTGCAATAGTGTTTTGTCATGGGCCCTGACTCGCTTGTGTTTGTACAGTGCCTGGCACAACAAAAGATGGTCCCTGCCCCAAAGACCTTACATGCTGAGTCTCTCCTTGATCTTTATAGCATTGTTGTGTCTTTTCAGGGGGGGAAAAGATATTTTTGAAGGGGAGGGAGAACACTATAAATTGTTGCATTCATTTAATAAGAGTTTCTCTTTCTCACAGATTTCCACAAGACAGCACCATATGTGGTTACTGGCAGCGTAGATCAAACAGTAAAAGTGTGGGAGTGCCGTTGATTGAAGTCACATTTGACCCCCTTTTCCTCTGGATGCACTCAGATACCATGGTTATCCATTGAGCTCTGTTTAAATAAATATTGTCCTTTCATGTAAATTATTCTGGATGTAGATTGAGCTTATTAAATGTTACACACAAAGTATTCATGCATGGTGAATCCAAATTGTATACTGTAAATTTACATACGTTGTCTAGAAGTACCATAGGTTTAAGAACATGGGCTGGCATTGGTCACATCAGACCTATGAAGGCAGAAGTTGGATAACTGAAATAGGGCACTTAACTGAATAGCTGACGGTGTCGTTCTATGTTGTATAATTATACCTGTTTTTCTTTCTGCTGTCTGTTGGTGCCTGAATTGGTGACCTCATTTGGGAAAAGTTTTGTAGGGCTCTTTCAGAAATGTGTATCTATAGAACATCACTTAAGTGTGCTTAATAAATCTTCTCTAAGGATACTAGATAATAAGGCTGCAATTCAGAATCTTCTGAACCTTATATGTAATTAATGGGAATTAATTAAACTTTGGGATTTTTGTCATGACCCATTTGCCAAATCAATAGAATACATTTGTTTTGGCCTCCTGTCGCGCAAAGGGTGGTGTATTTATATAAACAAATTAACTTGTAAATCTGAAATAAGAGAACACATCTTAGTAGCAGCTGATGTGATATATTTATTTTATTTGGTCATTCAGTGGTTAAGCTATATGTAAAACTTTTAAGCTTAATGCTTTTCTTGTTAGACATACTTCCAAGAGGCGTCGTCCTTCCTAGTAGAACTTGATCTAATTTCCAACTAGAGCTTAATCTCTGCAGTGACTACGTTGTGGTAGCAGTTTACTGTTTGGTTTTGACATGGTTTGTGTGCAATGCTCATTACCCAATATCAAAGGACACTCTCCCTGTATTCTATGTGGGAAGCAGGGGAATACAGGGGTTCGTCAGTGCCCCCTCAAACCCTTCTGAAATGTGAGGTAATATAAAACATAACAAGTTTTAACATAGCTTGCATCAAAATTTACTGTGGTCTGTGTAAGAAAGATCTTAGGGTACAGTATTCAAATTCTTTCAATAAAGCACTAAAATGGATCTGATTGTAGAGTGATGGACTGACTCCATTACAGATTTTGATACAAGCTTCTAAAAATAATTTTCACATTTATAGCCTTATAATGAGCTGCCCAAGTGTGGGAATGAAACTATCAGGTAAATGTTAAAAACCAAACAAAATCTTAGTCTGATTTGGTAATTAGTAACCCATTTCTGGTAGAAGTTTTAATTTGCATATCCCTAAAATTACATATTTTGATCCGAAGTGAATGAAAATATCAAATGAATATTTTAATCAGCATTTTTGTGACAGATTCCATTGTAGATAATAAAGAAATCCATTGCTTATCTAACCAGGTCTTTTTAAAAATCCACTTTAAAATTTGCAATATAATGAAGTTACCAGTCTGACATTTTAATAGGTGAATTTATTCTGTGCATTGTTTTATTCATTTTGTTTACATGGCTTTTAAAACTGTCCCTTTTTAAAGAAATGATTCAATGGAAAGCATTGGATTGGAGGGTGTACACACACTAAGGAGAAAATGGTGAGTGGTAAGATTGTTAATTTCCTACAGTCGCATACAAAAAGGGTCCATAAAACCACCAGAAGGACCTGGATTCTGCTATTGGTTCCTTGCATAAACATGCCTCTGGTGTAGGGGAGGAAACTGAGTGTTAATATATTTTGAAAGCAGATGAAGAGGGAGGCTAATTCCTTAAATCTAGTGGTTTATATCATTCACGATAATGTTTTTCACAGTAAAACATACACAAATTTGAAGTGTTTGTTTTTGCTTAAGCTGTTTCAACTGGAAAAACTTGCTGCTATTTATTTGTCCTATTTTGAGAATTCCAAATACACGGAGATGGTGCATTTTAAAATTTCTTTATACATCTGCAACTGTAAAGTAGTACTGCATTTTAATTCCTGATAGGATCTAGCAACTTCAGTTATTTAAGGGTAAAGTAAACCCCACACGTGTACATAATTCATAAACATGAATGAGAAACTTCAAGGTACCTATTATATGGAAATTGTGCACTGCATTTTTTCCCCTGTAGCATGCAATGATTGATTTACAGGGACAAAGAGGAACTAAAGTTTTGTAAGCAGCATTTTATTTGATTGAGAAAGTGAAACACCCTGCTGAGTATTTAAACTTGCAACAACTTAATTTGCAGTCTTCTCCTTTAATAAGCAGTGAATAATCTCAGGGATGGTCCTAAAATGGATCAAAAGTTAAAGCCCTGTTTTTAGACAAAAAGTGAAAGCTACAACACAGGAGTTGGGTTTCTGAGGGTTTCCTGCAGCGTAGCCCCTTGATATTACACTGTGTTGATCTTTTTTCACTCTTTTCAATGTTTTCTGTCAGCTGTCTAATCCTGTGCCTTTCCTGTGATAAGTACAATGATGAGGTTACTGGTTTGGATTGGAAAAAGAATTTATTGGAGGGTTTAGAGGTTCACTGCTGCTTTGTCACTTTCCTTACTAAAATTGGCATTTTTAAACGAAAACATGTAGTACTACATTCCCAAATAGACAAATACGAATTATTTGCTCAAACAAATGAGAACAGACAGACATTCCAGTGCCACGCTAACTTCATGTGCCCAGGAAATCCTAGATGCATTCTTGAAAGTGCAAAATTTATTGTGGTTTAGACATAATCTGAAAGTTGATGTTTTATAGCATCTTGCACTTTAGAAGATTAAAAAAGCCGTCCTGCTTTTGTGTATGGTGTGACCAATGATGTGCCCAGGGCACTAATTAAAAAGGAAAAAAAAACAAAGCAAAACTAGTTGCTAGCAAGTTCTCCAAGGGCTGTGGAGCACTGTAGTGGTTTGAAAGCTTTGGCTATAGACTCACCAAGCCGTCTACTTATACTGTCAGTACCCTGCTTCTTCTGTTTGCCTCCTCCTGTTTTTGTGAACTGCCTGGTAATATCACTCTTAAATAGCTTCTGTTCCCCATAAAAGCTATTTAAAAGAAAAAATATAGACTTTTTTTGTTGACCGTGGTGGCTTGATAATCCTTTAACAATTTGAAGATTAAAAATTGCTGAACTGAATGAAGGAAAAAGGCACTTAGACCGCTCATTCTCTGTCCAGCTGTACATAAAGTCCAGTGTATTACAAAGAAACCTAGTTACTACAAAGAATAATCTCCAAGAGTGGAGGGAAAACTACTTGTAAAAAATGGTAGGGAAGAACACTTGGGGGATGGCGGAAGTGAGCTGGATTTACAAGTCACGACTGGATTTAACTGGCCTTTTTATCTTTCCACTGTGTCATGTAAGTAGCTGCTTTCTTGTCCTACCTATCCTTCAGGCTTCCCCCAGTTCATTCTGAAGATAAGTTAGTGAAATCTTCAAGTTTAGAATTTGATGCTGACATTGACATGAAGGCAAACATCAACTTTTTTCATAAGAACGATGTAGAGGTGGCAGTTGGAGAAAACCGTTCCCAAACTGTAGGAGTTAACTGAAGATATGACACAATAATAATAAAAAAAAAATCAGTAAAGGAATGTATATAATACTGCTCTGTGTTTTACAGTAAGATTTGTTGCTCTCAGACTGTGTAAAACAAAATTTATTCATGTTTTCTGCATATTAAAAAAAACTTATTGTACCAATTGGTAAACTATTAAATGCATATAAAACTAGATGTGGTTTTGTTTCCTTGGATGCAGGAAGTAACACTATTCTGACAAAAGCTTCTGTAGGTTCACCCTTCAGATTTTACTCCACACTTTAACTCCAAAACCCATTCCGACCAGG
This sequence comes from Chelonia mydas, assembly GCF_015237465.2. NCBI lineage: Eukaryota > Metazoa > Chordata > Testudines > Cheloniidae > Chelonia > Chelonia mydas. The sequence goes on from NC_051257.2 coordinate 10,272,148, forward strand.
AAGTGTGTAAATAGTTCAAGTTGATTAGTTAGCTCTAATATTATAAGAGTATTAACTTAATTACATAAATGAGAATCTTGGGTTTAAGTGATGCAAATTGAAAATTTGACGGACTAGTTCAAGGGAGACAAGGTCTGTGAGGTAATGTTTCACTGCACCAAATTCTATTGGTGAGAGAAGCACTCTCAACAGCAGAAGCTGGTCCCATGAAATGTTACTTAACTCACCTTGTCTCTTTAATATCCTGGGACTGACACAGATACAACACTGCAAAGTTCAAAGGAAGCTGTCTAACTCTTTATTTCCCATTATTTTTAGTTTCTTTACCTCCTAATTTTGTCCTTTCCTATTAAACAAGCATCAGTTGATGTAACGCTTTTAATGGAACACTTATTTGTCTTCAGCCTTTTTGATGGTATCAGCACAGCATGGGGATTTAGGTTTATTGAAATGGCCTTCATGATGCTTTGTAGCAATAGTACAGAGAGATTGCAGTGGCGTCTCTCTGCAGTGCTTGCTTGTGTGAGGTCAATTTTTGTCTAAGACTTACCTTATCTAGAGGATGGTTCCTTTCCACAGCTGTCAGCTTCAAGAGTAGAAAATTTTGAGCATAAGCTACTTAATATGCAGCACTCAACCTGATTTAGAAAGCTCTACCTGAGAAACAGTTGAGGTAGAAGGGACCCAGTGTGAAGGGCTTCTTGCACAAGAGCAGGAAAACTACAGTGGTGGTTTGACATACAGGAAATGAGTAAGACCCCATCAGTGAAGGAGAAGCAACTATGAACCTTTTCAGGCTTGATACGTGCTACCTGGCAAACACCAAAGGCTGCTTGTACCAAGTCCAGTCTTCTGCATTGGGAAGAGGCTTTGCTTGATAACTTAAATCACGCTGCTACTGTTTTGAATGCGTTTGAGGTTGAGGATAAACTACACATATATTGTTCCCTGTGGCTAGAAAGGAAGTTTTTGCTTGTACTAAATCGCACATCAGGTAAAGCTAGCTTGGTGTTGCTTATTTTGGATTGCTTTTGTTAGACAAGCAGAGTTATGTGGGTGGGGATTTTCCAATCTCTTACCGGACAAAGAACAGGTGGTAGTTTACACAGGTTAAACTGTAGCTTGCGTGACTACCTAGAACTCAGAAGTAACCATTTTATTGAATACAGTAGCAACTGTGTTTTCTGTAATGGAGATTATCTTGTGACTGCATGAAGAGGACCTATCAGTTCTAGTTGACTATCATCACATCCATGATTGTGTAGGTAAAAGAAATGGGCTTTGTCTTTGTGTTGAATGAAATGAGAGCCATACGGAAGGCCCCAGTATTTGTACTTTAATAGCAACTGCTGAACTTAAGAGTAGATGCTATAATGAAAGGAAAAGCTTCAGTTTAGCAGAGGGAGTGGGAAGATGCAATTGGACTTTGGCAACCTACGGAAAGGTCCGTCCACGTAATATATTTAGTGGATACTGTACTACAGTGAATGATCACTCTTAAAGGCTTCTAGAACTTAGCAATTGCCATACCAGAGTTGCCAGCTATCATGACATTTGGTGTTTTTTCTTGAAGGCACAGCTCCTGGAATCATGTATTGCACGAGAAACTTTGAGCTTTGATGTTAGAAGTTTCTAGCCCTTGTGGGAAAGGCTCAAACAGAAGGCCAAGAAAAAGAACTCAAACTTTATTTTTAGAAATCTTTTGCTGGTCTGACTAATGATTTAGGTTAATATCATGACATTTTTCCTAACTCTAAGGATAGTTAAGCATGGGAACAGGTTACCTAGGGAGATCTGGAATCCCAGTCATGCTTTTGTAAGAACAGGTTAGACAAACACCTGTCAGGGATGGTCTAGGTATACTTAAGCCTGCCTCGGTGCAAGGGGATGGATTAGGTGACCTCTTGAGGTCCCATCCAGTCCTACATTTGTGTCCCCATTGCTCTAAAACACCCCTATCTGTTCAGTGGGAAGCCTCTCCCCATCCCTTGCTGTCTAATGTCCTAGTGGTAGATAGCAAGGGAGTGAATTTGACACTGATGAAAGGCATTTCTATTTTTTTAGTTCTCAGAATAAACAAGTACAGCCTAGATGGTATTAGAAAAAGATGACTTGTCAGCCCGGTTTGGAAGGGGTTGTCCAAATTGTCCAGCAATGTGCAGCATGCTGTAACTTCTGGATCTTTAGCTGCCTTTGACAAAGAATTCAGCAGAGTGTTTTTTTTTTCATGTTTCATTGATGTTCTCCTTGTCTGGCTGTACTAAGACTGTGGACTGAGCCAGGGCCGGAACAGAGATTTCTAGCTGAGATACAGGTAGATGTGAAAATTCATTCTGCTGAGGTCGCCTGACTTATCAGCCATCTTGGGCAGCAGGTCAAATAAGAAAAGGCCTTCTGTAATTTTAAACATGTCAATAATTCCATTCATGATGTGGAAGACAAGGCAGCAGAAAGTTTCAACCCCCCCCCACCTCCCCTGTGCGCACATGCTCAAGTTTGAAATCGACATTTGACTTTCCATGTTCCGCATTCTTGGTGGATAGCTTAGCCCTACTTTGAGTGCCTTATTGAGAGAAGCTTGACAAATAACGAAGACTAATTCCCAGGACACTTTTCTGTGAAAGCTGAGAGGCAACCGATCGGTGTGTTTGGGAGGGTTTCAGAATTCAGTTTCATATGTAGTGGGCGGATGAGTAATTCTCTGCTGTGGGATTTAGTGTTGGAGTCTGAGTAGCCCATTCTTCAGTCAGTTGAATGGGAGGGTGGCTGGATTCCACTCAACACAGAAGGAGTTAAAATGTTGGCCTTTCTGTTCTACTAAAAGGTAGAGTTGCAGCTAATTATGTATCCTTGCAGAATATTTGACATGAACTCAAATCCTGGAAATTCCTTTGGGAAAGGAAGCAGTGATAAAAATAGGTATCTATTTTTTCATACTCATCATGAATAATTTCCTCCTCCTGCTGCTTTTGCCAGCTTTCTGTTATATTCCCCCCCTCCTCCCACTGACTATATGAAAAGTGACAGTCAGTTGTCCCCTTGCCAGCCTGATTAGTGAGTGGATGAAGTTTGTATCTTTTATGGTCCCACTAATAACCAATGTATATACCACTGCCTGCCATATGGGCCTGAAGTGGGTGACGTGACTGGATTTGGGTTAATCAGAATTGATAGAACTGTGATTAGAGCAACATTCTCAGGGATAGGTTGCTCATTCTTTAAGTAACTTGCACCACTAAAAGCAGTTGACATAAATGGAGAGGAAGGATGGTCCTGGTTAGGGTGTTAGCCTGGGCGTTTGGACCCCTGGGCTGGTCTTCCCTGCAGTGTTGACTGTTTGTTAGTCGAGCAGTTCTATCGCAGAATGTTTGAGCAGTGGAGTTCTCTGGGCTTTGGTCCCCAATCTGTAAAATGCGGGTAACAGTAATTTCCCAGCATGCAGGGCTTGTGAGGGGGGAAGCATGCATGGGAGGTGCTGAGATGACATGGTGGTGGAGACAAGATCATGTTCGTTAAAAGGAGCTTTTCCTTGCTAGACGTTGCGGACGATACCAAGCTGGGAGGGGTTGCAAGTGCTTTGGAGGATCGGATTAAAATTCAAAATGGTCTGGACAAACTGGAGAAATGGTGTGAAGTAAATAGGATGAAATTCAATAAGAGCAAATGCAAAGTACTCCACTTAGGAAGGAACAATCAGTTGCACACATACAAAATGGGAAATGACTGCCTAAGGAGGAGTACTGCGGAAAGGGATCTGGGGGTCATAGTGGATCACAAGCTAAATGAGTCGTCAGTGTAATGCTATTGTGCCAAAAAACAAACATCACTCTGGGATGTATTAGCAAGGGTGTTGTAAGCAAGACCCAAGAAGTGATTCTTCCACTCTACTCTGTGCTGATTAGGCCCCAACTGGAGTATTGTGTCCAGTTCTGGGTGCCACATTTCAGGAAAGATGTGGACAAACAGAGTATCCAGAGAAGAGCAACAAAAATGATGAAAGGTCTAGAAAACATGACCTATGAGGGGAGATTGAAAAAATTGGGTTTGTTTAGTCTGGAGAAGAGAAGACTGAGAGGACACAACAGTTTAAGTATGTTTAAGATTGTTACAAAGAGGAGGAAGAAAAATTGTTTTTCCTAACCTGAGGCTAGGACAAGAAGCAATAAGGGTGGTTTAGGTTGGACATTAGGAAAAACTTCCTAACTGCCAGACTGGTGAAGCACTGGAATAAATTGCCCAGGGAGGTTGTGGAATCTCCATCACTGGAGATTTTTAAGAGCAGGTTGGACAAACACCTGTCAGGGAGGGTCTAGATAATTAGTCCTGCTGGGAGTGTAGGGGACTGGACTAGATGACCTCTGGAGATCCCTTCCAGTTCAATGATTGCAGGAAGGAAAATGCTCTAGGAAATTCAGACCTCCTAAAACCTCAGCTACCTCTAGGGAGGCAAAGGGAGAGGTTGGCAGTACACGAACTGCACTTAAAGCATCATAACAAGGGCGGTTGTATTTCAGTCAAGGTGCTGGGGAAAATCCTGAAAAGCAGCAGCAGCAGCTCATCACCACCTTTTGACAGATCCATGGTTCCGCTTGAGTGCAAGGTTCCATCGATAACTTAAACAGATGAATTCATCTTCTGATGTCTTTGTGATGGAGGCCTAGATTTCATTTAAATTCCCCAGGAGCGAGATGTTCATTTTGCTCTAGCCCATTCAGTCTTGATCAGTTAAGTTTCACATCAGACACTGATTGCAAAGGTGGTTCCTTCTGTGCATGTCCCCTCACTCCCAAGAACAAACAAACCACTTGCTACCAGGATCAATGCGTGGCTTACTCTGTGTGTGGAATTTGGAATTGAAAAACCTCTTTGCTTTAACTGTTGAGGGGTTAGAAGAACTTTGATCCTGGTAGTTTAATGTTATGGATCAGTGTCTGCAGCTCTCTTTCCTACAGTGCAGGTATAAAAGGAGTGAGATTCTCTGCTGTTATAGCTACAATTCTCTTTGGAGTTCTGTATTTTTTTTTTTTTTTTTGCTCATTTCTTCCTCCTCTCTCCAATAGCCCCCCAAATGAGCAACTTTGTTTAACCCTAGGCAGCACTGCAATTAGACTCATTAGAATTGATTTGGTGTTGAATATGGTATCTCCTTACTGTACTTTCCAAACCTACATTCTTGTCTGTGCCTTATGAGGAAACCACTTAATCATCAGCTGGTTGCTCCTGATTGTTTCTTGAAACAAGGCTAGACTCAGATGCTGTAACAGATACACTTTTAAGTTTACACCCATTCTTTCCCAAGGTCTAGTTGAAATACTTTGCACTGTCCTGAGGAAATGCCAAATGGCTGAAGTGGGTACCACTCCTTGGAGAGGGCATTTATTTTAAAAGAAAATATTGACTAGGTGGTTGTAAGGCTGATGAATTGAGTTTAAAAAACAAACCCAGGTGGAGTTGAGCCTGCGTGTGATGCAATATTGGTAATGTGCATTTTGTTTTCTGCCTTGCTCCAGCAGGTACCTCTCTCACACTGCTTTTTCACACTTAGCAAGCAGGTGTCCTGTTCCCACTCCAGCGTGGGAGGCCAGAGGTGGGAAGCTGACTTTTAGGCTCACTCAGCCTGAAACGACTCAAAACAAGGGATTGAGTCTGAAGGGTTTCAAAAAAAACCAAAAACTTGTGGCACCTTAGAGACTAACAAATTTATTTGAGCCTAAGCTTTTGTGAGCTACAGCAAATTTGTAGTAAGAAGTGGAGCCTTTCCACTGCCAGGGAAAAAGCTGGAGGAGTCCCTTTTTGGAAGTGATGGGGACAAAAAGCCAGCACCCTCTTGGAGAATCAGAATAAGATTATTTTGAAAAACTGATCAGTTCTAAGTCCTTCTCTTCCCTATAAACTGCTCTAGTATAAGCTACTCCTGAAGCTGGGTAGAGCATAATTATACCAAGCAGGAAGGAAAATTAACTCCTCCCAGGGGTTAGGAACAGGGCTTGAGCATTCATTTTCTTTAGTGTTGAGACAGACAGGTACCTCCACAGCACTGCACGAGGGGGCAGGGGTGGAGTTGGTTACTTGGTGCTATTTTTATTAACTTAAAACTGTTACTAAAATGCAGAAATCAGGCTAGAGAACAAAACACGCAGGAGGCAGATGGTGATTCAGCTTCTGTATTTAAGTCTCATCTGCCCTCCCCCCTTATTGGGTGTGGTAGGAAATCAGTTTAGACTACTCCTCTGCTTCTGTGGCTGTCCAATTCATTTCCCCCACCCCCTGGGTTGTGACTCTGCCTGTGAAGAATTCATCTCTGCAGGGAAGTATCACTCCTGAAGCGGTGTGTAGCTTACCGAAAGAGCTGTGCCACCGTTGTGTGGCTAAGGAGCACAGAACCTACTGCTCCAAACCCTGGCCTTTGCGGATGCTGCAGCAGACAGACTATCCTCCTCCTTCCCATGTAGCCTATGAAGATGAACTGCCTACAGCCCATTTGTGTTGCATTCCCCCCAAGCAAAGCATCACGTAAGACCGTTTAAGGGCTTGTCTAAACACAGTGGCACAGTTTAAAAAAAAATATCTTGACACAATGAGTGTCTAGACCAGGCCTAATTTGGAAATAGAGACTGTTACACAATTGTGGATACTCCACTAAACAGGAACAGACTGTTGCCATTATTTCCTCAGTATCTAGGCCACCTACACCTCCTGCTGTGCCAAGAACTGGAGTCTTGGGTGTTATGCATCTGGTTAAAAGGAACCCAGAGGAGTTTGTGCTTGGCCTAGCTCCAATATTCAACTCACTGCCTAGCTCCTGCACTACTTTACCTCTTTCCAAAGAGAGTGGGTGGGTAGAATCCAAATGACTGACACTTCATCCCAACTGTTTGGGTCTCTTCCTTGCTGTTCATGTCCTACGTGTACATCCAGGTGCAGTATAGATTACATTGCTGAAGTTCCCTTACTGTGAAATCATTAGACTGCACTATAAAAAAGGACAAAATCGCAGAAGGGTGAGAAAAGCAGTGGTTTGCCTACCTCCAGGGACCTTGAGAGACAGCCCCATGAGTTGTTCTATAGTTCCACAAAAGTATTGAGTGCCCTCAACGTTAGATATGCCGTCAAAACTCATGAGGATCCTACCAAACTACATTAAGTATTTTAAAGAAATGAAAAGTTACTCACTTTATAGCAGTTGCCACATTTTACAGAGGCAGAATGTTTGTCATTTCATCAGAGCAAGAGTAGGGGCAGGTCAGTTACCTTCTATACAATTTGCATGTGGTTTTAGACAGGGTGAGAGCAGCGGACCTTGGAGAAGGCTGAGCACCCATGCTTGATTTGTGTTAACTGCCACAGCTCTTGGTATTACCTTTTTCAAAGGAGAGAGATTCAAGCTGCCTGTGTTGCAAAACAAATTTGCCTAGGATCAGAGCAATCTTAACAGGACACTGGTGCAAAAATCCACAAAGCAGATGGTTGGTTTGTTTTGAGCTTCATTAGAAATACAGAGCCACTGGGGAAAAGACGACATTTTAAGCACTTAAAGGGAAGTATTAGCTCAATTGAGTAAGACACTCACCTGGATGATTAACACCTATGTGCTAATTAATGCTGGGGTTTTCACAAGAGCTTGAGTGTATCTTAACCCACCTATGACTCTGGGCTCAGTTCTCTTTGGTCCTGGTTTACACCATGGGGATTTCCCCTTCTTTGCACTAGTGTGAAGTAGAAGTGGCGGCAACATAATCTGTTAAACACATCCCTGAACTCTAATTTTGTTGTGTTGAATGAAAGCAAACTTCTTAGTAAACTACTTTGCACATTTTATTTTATTTAAAAGAGGTTTAATTAATGGACTAGAACTGGAAGACATTACCAAAAACCCTTTTGTGAAAGATGCCTTGTCATTTATTGAATGGTTTTCCACAGGGGAGCAAGTTCTTTTGGATCAGGGATGCCTTCTGCTTTGTACATTCACCCCCCCCACCCCTCCCCTCAAAAAGTTACAAATACCCAGTAATGCAGTACAGGAAACCAAGGATAAAGAGCACAGTGATAGCACTTGTTTTCCCAGAAGGTCATCAAAAAAGCAATGCAAATTAGCATAGTACCGGTGCTGACAAAGAGACTGGACTCCTTGGGCAGCATGATATGGTTTTGGACTAGCAAACATATCTCACTGTATGTCTTCATTTACTTGGAAAAGGACATTCAACTCTGTCGGCATCCCATGACCTGCAGTGGATCTCACCTATTTGCCTTGTGACTGCACACCAGGAAGCATGCTGTATTTAAGGGGGGCAGGCAGAAGCGAGAAGAGAAAAAGTCAATATTGTTCATTCATTGGCATCTGCCATGTCAGTAACATCCATTGCCTGCAATGGAAATTCTGCTGGGAGCGATCTCAACCCAGCCTGCAAAAAAAACAAAAACAAAACAAAAAAACACAACCCCAACAAAAACCCCAAAACAAGACATTATCCCTAGCATTAAGTGCTATGGGATTTTTAGTATTCTTTCAGCCAGAGGGAAAAATGCCTAGCAATTTTAGGTTGTGTAAAGACACACATGATTCAAACCTGTAGAAGTTTGCCGATTACCTTACAATTAAAAGATGATTAACTTCTGATGCTCATTCAGCTTTGTATTAAAGTAGCTGCTGTAAGAAGGGCAAACTTTCCCCTCCCGCAAGCTACTGCAACAGAGGCCAGGTTTTCCCCTTATGTGAATTTCATTTGTACAGTCCACTTTAATGCCAACACTGATCTAGCGTAGGCACTGGGATTTTCCATTGTAAATGGATTAATAGGTACTTTTTAAATTTATTTTAAACTCTTACTCTTTGGATGCAATTTCCTCAGTTACTCAGGCTCAAGCAGAGAGCTCAAGGGCTGCACCATGACCTACAGATCATGAAATCAGAATGTAAACGGTATGAAAATCCCATGGACACTCGGAACTGAACAACAAAAGAAAGGCTAGAGGACCCAAATGGCTATATCCTAATGTAGCAAAAAGCAGTACGTTTCCCCTCACTCTTCACAGGTTGCAATCAGTTAGACAAACCAGTACAGCTGCTTTTCCCCCCCTTAGGGCAGCAACTAAAAACAACAACAACAAAACCCAGGATCATTTGGCTTGGAATCCAGGTTTTGAGCTAGAACTGCGCACTGGGATGGGTGTTCTTGCAAAACAGTGACCCTTAGTCAACGTAAAATGACCTGAGAAATGTCCTACCTCCAGCCCATTCATTTGGAATTCAGATATATGTACAAAGTCGAAATGGACTGATGACACACACACACACACGCGCGTGGCACGCACACACCCTCTCCCCCCCGGCCGGGACAGCCACCGGCTGTCCTCATCTAAGTTGTTCTTTCATATGCTGCTGCACCCTGGCCACCTTTCCCCCTTCGCGTGGCGGACCCGAGCACAGTCAGATTCTAGTTCTCAACTTAGCTCTTTGCATTGTGTATTAATTGTACCAGTGCAATAACATTGTCAAAAAAAAGAGAGAGAAGCTGCCCCAGGGGCGTCCGAGACCCTGGTTCAGATTCAGAAAGAGGGGGAGGGTTTAAATTTTCTTTTTTTTAAAGCGAGGTACACTTTAAGCAGAGCTCTGTGCTGGGGGGACCTCTGCAGAAGCCATGCTCGGCTCAGCCTCCCTCTCCTCGGAGCCTGTGTCTTCTGCTTCCAGCTGTTCGCTGCTCTTCACGGCCTCCTGGAGCTGCTGGCGTCGCTGCACCTCCGCTTTAAGGTTCTCCAAGTCCTTTTGGCTAGGGAGGAAAGCAGAAAGGGGGGGCCCCATATTACAGCTACTTCGGGAACGTGAGACGAGGAGGGTGAGCATTGTGGGGGAAGGTAGGAAATCCTGGGGGATTTCCAGCCTCCTCCAGCGTCTCTTTACAATGCCAGCCCTCTGGTGAAGTAGGGCCCTGCACACCACCTGCCAAATGCAGCTGGCCTGTTTAACAGTGGTGGGATAACCCACACTTACAGGCTGCTCCCTGCTACCTCACCCGTCTTGTCACTGTGAAACTCGAGTTATTCAGTAAGGCCAGGATGGGACCGTTCCTTCATTTGTCCCAGGTATGACCCTGGGAACAAGGACAAGCACTATTGTGCTCCTAGAGGAGGGGTCGGCAAATGTTTTGGCCTGAGGGCCACATCTGGGTGTGGAAATTGTATGGTGGGCCATGAATGCTCACGAAATTGGGGGCTGGGGTGCGGGCTCTGGAGCGGGGCCAGGGATGAGGTGTTTGGGGTTCAGGAGGGGGCTGTGGGCGGAATAGAGGGGTTTGGAGTAGGGAGGGCCTCCGGGCATGGGTTCCAGGGTGGGGCCAGAAATAAGGGGTTCAGGGTGCAGAAGGCGAGAACAGTTTTCTTTCCCAATGTCAGCCCTCTTCCTACTGAACTGCCACCTGGCTCCAAGGGGCTTTTTGCTGGACTCTCCTCTCCCAACTATACATGGTCCCAAAGGAGACCAGGCCTGCGTTCCCCCTGCACCAGGCAGAGGTCACGAGATCAGCACGGCTTACACATTTCAAACTGTGCCCGACACCTTTGCCACCCTCCTTAGTGAAGCTGCTGACTGCTCCTCTGGGCCCGTGGCCCATCCTAATTCTGGCTGGTGGTCAGCACTAGCTGCCTCTGCCATACCCAAGGGGCAGACTCAGGAGTTTGTAGGCCTGGCGTCTGTGAATTCAGCAATACCTTGAGGCCACTGCACCAGGCTCAGAAATGATTTGTTTACCAAAGAGAAGCACTTCACATTGACTTGGTGCCTTTTGCTAAATGCCGTCAGAAAAATCACCAACTTCCCCACAAATTCTTTGCCACTTATCGGGGTCTCCCTCCCACCAACCAAAGAGTCCACACTGAATCAGAGCTCGATACAAATGGAAGTGTCAGATTAAAATAATCCCTGGGGAACAGGGATTTACAGGGGCAAACGGATTTTCCCAAAAACAGCCATGCAGCGGGGCTCCGGGACGAGACCAGAGAAAAAGCACGCCACCAGGTGCCCCACACTACCTGAGCGGAATGAAGAGAATTCCATTGATAATATTGAGCTGCTCCAGCACACTCGCCATACTGGGAGCGGTGAACTAGGGTTAAAAATAAATCAGTCAGTCAGCCATTTGTAAGCCATCCTAAAAAGCAGAGACCCCTCAGCATTGACTCACACTTGATAATACTTCCTTACCTCCTAAGGAGGCTGAAGGATAAATCAGGTGCATCCCTGTACATTTGTACAGCACCGAGCGCAATGGGGCCCATCTTAGTTGGTCCCCACGCACTACTGTAGTAAACCTGATTAATAGTGCAATGCTGGAGGCCTCAGAAGTGCCTATGTAGACAGGAGAGATGGGAGACAGAGCAGGGCAATAGGACTGCATAACTATCCTAATTTTGGAACCAATTAAATGGGCCAAATTTGAATGGATTTGGGCTTTTTAATTTCAGGGAATAAGGAGAGATTAAACTTTATGGTCTCCTGGATTTGAGCCATTCCCTCAGAAATTGACAGGAGGGTGGGGATGGGGGAAGGATTAGCCTTGGCACATTTAAGCATCTGCCTTAGTCCCTGGCCTGAGAGCGTCACCTAATTCGAGTTGCGTCCATAATCTTGCTCAAGACGTTTCGTTTTAATCTCTCCAGTTCTGTAGCTGAAAAGGGGGGGCGGGGGGGGAGCCACCAGCGAGCTGGAAGGTGCAGAGCTGTGGCTGTCGACACGAACGCGTTCCTCTCATTCCCAGCGGTCCAGTGCCTCTGGTTCTGCACCAGTGGTGCGAGCAGCCGGGAACCCAGCAGCTCCCGCACAGCAAGGCCCAAGGGCACTCACCGTGGGTGGGCGTTTGGGCTTTCCCCCAAGCACAGCAAGGAGAACTTTGCTCCCGCAAGGTGCGTGCGCAGGTAAGAGCAGCTGGTTTTGGAACCAGACGCTTCACACGCTAATTGCTGCAGTGCTGGCGGGTGGGCCTGGCCCTGCTTGGATAGGATTTGCCGTCCAGCCTCCTGTCAGGCTAGCTCTGCCGACACAGTTCGGCTGAACGTTTATTCACCTGGTGCTTGCTTTCCCTGTATTTCAAAATGCTTTGCAAAGAACGGGCCATTTTACAGAGGAAACAGAGACAGAGAAGTTAACAGACTCGGAGACAGTCACAGTTAATCAGTAGTGGAGTCAGAACTAAGGCGTTCCAGGCTCCCAAACTCAGACTCAGCGACTGCCTGATGCTTTTGTACCGATTTTTCCAGCTGGAACTGACCATGGTGCAGAGCAATCACCCAACCTCCTCAGTTTGGGGGGGGGGAGGGGGGGGGAGGGGGAGAAGAAATCAGAACCCAGCAAGTTCCTAGGCCTTTCTTGCAGTTATCTGACCATGAAACCTCCTGAAAAATTCAAAGCCAACAGCACGTGTCACATTGGTGCATGAGCTAGTGTTACAAATGAAGGTTTCAAAGAATCAGATTTGAAAAAGGCACCCTGCAGTATCAGGTGCTCTCTGTCTAGCCCATTTCTGCAAACCTATAGACCAAGACAGCTCAGTTTCTCTTGGGGGCAAAAGAAAGTCTTAACTATGAGTCTATGGGTAAGGAATCCAGAAGAACATTGCTGAGCAGGTGGGGTTTAGAAATCCAAGGTTGCACTTGGTCACTTTGTTTTGGAAGATCCTACCTGCCCAAGAAACCCTGTGCAAGTAAAATGGGGAATACCAGTAGAGCGGGTACTATCTCCCAAACCAGGAGAAACCAAAAGTTTACCCATTGCAACTGTTATTGCAGCAAATACACGTCTTTGCGGCAAATACCCAGACGCAGGCAAGTTACCTTAAGTGGCATAATGTTCGCATTGGATCCGTTCTTGTAGATCTCGTTCATTGTGCGCTGAAGAGCCACTGCTTGCTGAGTCAGGTATTTCAAGTACTCAGAGCTTTCTTTGGTCTTTTCGTGGTGTTCTCCAAGCTGGCCAGAAACAAAAAAACAAACAAAAACCCTGTATCAGAACAAACCCCGAACTCTGCCTGACTCACAGCATTACACGCATCCGATGAAGTGAGCTGTAGCTCACGACAGCCTATGCTCAAATAAATTGGTTAGTCTCTAAGGTGCCACAAGTCCTCCTTTTCTTTTTGCGAACGCAGACTAACACGGCTGCTACTCTGAAAAGCATCTACATGGTTATTTGAGACAGTGCAAGATTTCACCTACTGCAACCCACTGGGACTGGATTTTGTCTCTCTGTAGAGTGAGTGCGGATGACCTCGTATAACATGCGACACTGCCTGCAGGCAGCTGCTTATCAAAACGGTGCGCTCGCATCAAGTAGATGCATGTCCTCTCTCCGGTTAAGAGATGTGTCCTCCACCAGGCTGAGCATTTTGTCCATGAGAGCGAGCTCAATCGATTGCCTGGCTTCTTTGTCGAACAGGTTTGCCTGAACACGTTGGCAGGTTTGCTGCGTCTCCGTGAGTTTTGCAAGCAAGAGAGGATCCACCCGCCCCCAGGACTGGTTTGTGTCTTAGATCTGAAAGGGCGTTATCGGGAGCGAGACGTGCACTCTGAATCTTGTCACTGCTTTCTCAGATCTTAGCATTCTGCAGCAGCGATGAAGCCTGCAGGTGTTTCACACCGACTGAAAATCTGTCCAGTGACTGCGACACCAAGGCTACAGGTCAAACGGGAGACCTTGTGGCAATACTAGCTTTCTAAAGGCACGTGGCAAGACACTCACCTCCTAACAGTCTAGGAGGAGTTCTCCACCAGCTGTTCATACGAACAAGCCTCCCCCACATTGTAAGATGCAGGACGGTTTCAGCACAGAACTAGGGGCTTCGCACCGGAAAGCCAAATGGGGCAAGCGAAGCAAGCATATGCCACTGACCTGATTTTTGTAGATTGTGTAGCCTTCCTTTTCGTGCTGTAGAGCTGATCGGAATTCTGCTTTACTCTCGTACACTCGGGCTACCAAGTGATGGCTGCAATGGAAAAGAAGAAACGCGGAGCTAGATTTAATGAACACAGGGTCAATCAAGGGAGAAAGAGTTCTTCTGTGCTGCAAAGAGGTGCAGGCAATGCTCAGTGCAAACATAAGAACGGTCATACTGGTCAGATCAATGGTCCATCTAGCCCAACACTGTGACCAATGCCAGATGCTGCAAGGAATTAACAGAACAAGGCAATCATCAAGTGATCCATCCTGTCATCCAGTCCCAGCATCTGGCAGTAAAGCTTAAGGACACCTAGAGCATGGAGTTGCATCCCTGACCATCTTGGCTAATAGCCATTAATGGATCTATCCACCATGACTATATATATATATATATTTTTTAAAGTTTTCACCTTCACATCATCCCCTGGCAAGGAGTTCCACAGGTTGACTGTGCATTGTGTGAACAAGTACTTCCTTTTGTTTGTTTTAAACCTGCTGCCACCTCACCATCTCAGCTCAAGGGATGACCACGGCCAAAGAAGGCAGCAGCCAGATATTTGACTCTCAGTACAGTGTGTTAGTAGTTACCTTCTCTCTGGTTAACTCTTCAGATTTATGCCATCCTAGATTAGGAAATTACACCTAAAACCTAGCAAAAATAGATCATCTCCTCATCACTCCAGCCAGAGAAGAAAAGTCACCTCAGACTGAACTTGAGATGTTAATTTTTTGGTCACTTTCTACTGCTTGGGAACAGGAAGTTTATTTTCTGTCCAGGACATTTTAAAATGCCAGCTGTATGTTATGTGCTCAGCACTTCCAGGTAATGCTGAAGGCCATGAGAATATCTAATTGGCCAGGCTTGTCTCCCAGGCAGGTAATTACAGTAAGACGAAGCAACCCAGGGGCCTCCCTTTTCTAAAAGGGCATTTTGTTTTCTTGGAAAGCGAACATGTGAATCTCTTGATTAGCCAGCCCGGAGTCAGAATCTTAAAATAAAGACACCACTGGCAGCAACAGCGAGAGCCGCCAATCCAAGTCACCTGGTTGTTCTCCAGTTGGGAAGAGTCACCCTGGCTTGATCTCAGCAGCTCGAATGTTCTTGGAATGGAAAAAGCTTTCTATGTTTGGCTTCGTTATTCTAAGGGAGGTTCTGGATCTCAACACACATCCTAGCCCTACGGAGGCATGCAGGAAAATGTTCTCTGCAGAATTTGTATCCATCAGTTGGAAAACAAAACCAGACTCGTGCGGGTGCTTCAGAAGATTTCTCTTCACCCTGACGAAGCACAGATGGCTGCAGCATGGGGGTGGCAATTCCGAGTGGGACAAATGCACACCGGCCAGTTTTTCAAGGGAGAGGTCTGTAGCAATGGCTATTTACCCAAGGATTTTAAGACCTGATCCTAAGAGGTGCCGAGTGCTCTCAACTCCCAGTGGAGTCACAAAGAGCCACATCATAGGATCAAGTCCTAATGGTGAAAGAAAAATGCAAATGATCCCTGTGTCTCCAGGCTATTTCAGCAAGAACCAACAACCAGGTGCTTTCCATCATCTCAGTCCCCAGATGTACTGATGATATTTATCCCTCTCCTCCCAGCCTTCACCTACTCTTTCTATTCTTACACAGGAAGCAGGGATCATCTTACTGCGTTTGTGGACAACACCTAGCACATTGTATTGTGGTAGGTCCTACATGTAAATAATTCTAGACCCACGATTCTGAACCTTTCGAAGCAGCTATGCCAGACTCAGCCGAATCAAGCATCGCTGCCTTCCGACTGAACTGGGTGGTCAAGCTCATATAAATGGTTGGGGGAAAGAACATGAAAGAATGGAGGCTTGCATACAGCTGACCAGGGACAGCACTCATAAGCCAGAGCGGGGCCCAATCCCAGATACGACGAGGGTAGATTCACAGTCCGACTTTCCTATACAGCGTCGTACCCCCAAACACAAACTTCAACCCATTTCCCCAGACCGAGGCACCGTACCTCAGTGCAACCTTCAGAGACTTGGAGCCGTGATACTTGGAGTTGATCGCCAGAGCATTCTCCAGGAATCTGAGGGACAGGTCGTATTCCATAACTCCATGAAGCACCAAACCAATGTTGTTCTAAGGGCAATCACCACACACAGGTCAGAGATCAAGAAGGAGTTCACAGGTCAGAGAACAAGAGGGAGTTCCAAAAGGCGACTCCCAACCAAGCCTTTTGAGCTGAAGACACAGTGAAGTTTGTGGGCTTGTTATTTTTACTAGCTCTTTGTAGAGGACCCCACAGAGATCAGGGGCCCATTGCACTAGGCACTGTGCACACATAACTAGAGATAAACTTTCCTCCAAAGAGCTCTGAGCAAGGCAAACAGAGGGGATGAGAAAGGAAGTATCCTCATTTTACGTACACGGAACTGAGGTACAGGCAGGTTAAGTGACTTACCCAAGGTCACACAGGAAGTCTAGGGCAGAACTGGGAACTGACCCCACATCTCCTGAGTCCCAGTCCAGTGCCTTAGCCACAAGACCACCCTTCCTCTTTACAGAGCTACTATCTACGCATCTGCAAGCTTGTTCCTTCCCCCATCATGGGAAAGGAGGAGCAATAACAACCGTGGGAAGGGATGGAGAGACATTGCCTATTGACGGGATTAAAATAAGTGAACAAGCTTCACACAGCCTAGACAAGGAGTTTACCCAGAAGGATCACTTACGTCTAAGAGTGCCATTTCTGGGTGGTCTTCTCCAAATACCAACAGCATGAGGTAGCGTGCACGGTACAGTAGGTTTAATGCTGTGGAGAGTTGGCTGTTGGCAAAGCAATACAAAGCAAGGTGCATCTACAGCATAAGAAACATTCAAAGGTTAAAAATGGGGCATCCCATCCTCATCTCCCTCCCACCTGCCCCCCCGTTGTCTGGGGCACTGAGAAAAGCACTGCCTTTAAGAATAAAACTAATTCAGGTTATAACCATTGGAAAGTTACTCATCTACTAGTCAACCTAAAGAAGCCTGATGTGCCGTGTGAGACAGTGGCGAGACATGGTTGTGTTAATATATAGGTGTCAGTATCTCCTAGTAGCTTCAGAAGATACTTCAAAGTTGACCTGCATGTATACTATCCCAGCCGTGACACAGAATTTTACAAAATTGGGATCAGGGGAAGGGCGGGGGGGGGGGCTGCAAAAAACTCCACAAAACCACACACACACACACACACACAAATATCTGGCAAACCAGAGCAAAAAAGTGTCTCACGCAGCAAGACAAATACAAATCAGAAAAAACAAGACTTTTGTATTATCTTATGGTTGAGCTATTACTTTACATCACCATAAGACTTGGCAACATTTCAACATGAGCAACTGCAGGATCGGATTTTTGGAGAGAAACTTTGAATACCGCCTTCTACAGAACGACAAGGCCAAACTGACAGCATGAGGTTAGCTGGGAGAATCCATTTCAATCTCTCTTCCCATGATGGCTATAAGTGGGGGTTTTTTTGGTGTATATAAAGTATTAGCTTAAGGGCCTGCTTTTCACTTTTAACTCTTATGATTCAATGACGCCCCTGAGCAAAGAGAGACCCACTTTTCCACACATCTTGTTCCTAGTAATAAGAGGCCTAAAGAAAAGAAATGCCCCCAAGAAAGCGTGCAGCATGGGAAGAACAGGTTTACCAAGAGACTGTTTTACAAAGTTAAGGAGGCTGCAGCTGTCTTGCAAATGTGGGCATAAACTGAAGTCGCACAGACACCAGATGCGAACACGACATTCACTGTTTTCTCTTTATACTCACATATTCTTGGATTGTGTTGGGATGCTCAATGCCCAGGACCCTCTCACTCATTAGCACTGCTTTCTGTTGATTACTTAAGGCCTACAAGAGAATGACAAACAGGAGGATGTAGCAAATTCTGAGGCATATGTTTCAAGAGATGCTTGGGTGGGAACTGGAGAGAGGAAGGTATCTTAGTTTCCAGCCTCTCTCTCTCTCAAAAAACGGAGGACGCTCAGCAACAATTTCCATTAATTTTTGGACTTCAGCAAGAGAAATGCCTTCTAGCGACTCAGTGAGAAGTCTGGGTGAGTTGTACCAGGGCACAAGTAGTTTGCCTCTTGGCAACTCTTCTGCCTGGGCAAGTGGGAGACCCAGATTTCATTTCCACTGGGAGTCAGAGGATATGCTATTCTCTGTTCCTGGGGTGCACTCTGATAGCCAAAGCCTGAAGGGCTGGTAATCCCAGCATCCCTCAGCCCAAATGAGCCAGCAAGCAGGTCACTGCTGGAGAGGACGACACATGTTCTGGGTACCAGATAAGAGAGCCTTCAATAGGAGACAAGGAGAAACCAATGACCTCCAGCGAGGATTATGGGCAAGGTAACAGAATCCAAGTGGAATTCTCATCAGGATGCCCACCTGTACAGTGGTGAAAGCTACACAGAGTGCTGGCCACATGGCCCTTGGGCTAGCCAGCTAAGATAGCCATAAATGGAGAAAGGGGAAACCCACTGAAGCAAATGATTTTGTTTCCTTAAATAAAATTTAATGCTTAGGTAACTGCTTTTCCAAGAGAGGCTAATGAACTCATAAGGCACCCGTATGCAGTAGGGAAACGGGTGTTCTACCCGTTCCAGACACAGGAAAACAGACAGGTGTAAGTGGCCAGAGAGGAGACTGGAATGAGAACCCAGGAGACCTGGCCCCAGGCCTGTTCTCACATCCACTTCTCAGCTCAACTATACTGCTCATTCTGCAGTTATCACAGGAGTCGTTAATCTGAAGGCACAAAGGGCAGAGCGGGAGGGGGAGAAGACAGTTACCGCTGACCAACCAGGAGATTTCTTAGGGAAGCGGCAGGGGGGCTCTGGGTACCTCTGAGTAGTCTCCCATGATATAGTTGAGGCGAGCCAGCAGCCGAAGGCAGGCACAGATTTCCACGTGCATAGCACCGTACACGTTGTTAAACAAGTTTAAGGCTTCATTGATGAGTTCACAGCCCTCCTTCAAGAAACCTACAAAAACCCAGAGGAAATTAGTTCTTATTAAGTGTTAACCTAGGACCTTGATTTCCTTTTCCTGTAACTATAGAGCAGAGAGAAGGCTGGGGAACTTCCTTTGCTGAATCCCTGAGCTACTGTATTACCCACAAGCAATGGGAAATCATAACTCCTAATGCCACAGGAAGAATAAGCATAGTCTGTAAAGGGGGGGGGGGGGAAGAGAGAGAACTGGGGGGTGGGGGGGTTGGATAGGCATGGGAGTTCCGAGGGGACGGTCGGGGCGGGGGGGTCCCAGGAGAGGGTGGTCAGGGGACAGGGAGCAGGGGGGAGTTGATAGGCGTGGTCAGGGGACAGGGAGCAGGGGGGAGTTGATAGGCGTGGGAGTCCTGGGGGGCCTGACAGGGGGCGGGGGTGTGGACAGGGGCAGCAGGGGTTGGATGGGTCACGGGTTCTGAGGGGGGCAGTCAGGGGAGGCACAGCCTTCCCTACCCGGCCCTCCATATACAGTTTTGGAACCCTGACGTGGCCCTTGGGCCAAAGAGTTTACACACCCCTGCCATAGAGGGGGCCCCCTAGAACAGAGTTTAGGCGCAGTGATTGACACAGGGTAGCCTACCATGCTGCGCAGCGTCTGCACCATGGCTAGGCGAGGCCAGGGTACAAAGCAGCATTCATCAGCACTAACCCAAAGGGAAGAGGCAGCACGTACCTTGCTGGACCTTCGCTTGCCCGCTCTGGAAGAAGTGGAAAGCATCCGAAGCTTTGGGGTTTACGTGCTTCACGACCGGGAAGATGTTGAGAATATCCTCCTCTGTGAAGGTGGGTTTGTGCCGGTTATCGAAGTTATACTCTTTCAACAGGATCTGAAGGAACGAAAAACCAAAGCCAACATCTTTCAGCTCCTTTCCTCCTTTTGTGCGGCCCTCTCAACGCCCTTCATGGACACCTGGGGCCAACGTTACCCTCAGTGGCACTTGTGTGACTCCCGCTGAAGTCCAAAAGGGGCTACCTGGGTGTAATTGAGGAGAGAATCAGGCCTCCCAGGACAGCCCAGCAGCTTTGGCTGCCAGGTCACAGACAGACAGAAGAATCAGGGGAAGTGTGAATGCACACACTGCTAGCTGCCCTTTGGATTTTGTTTTTACGTTGGTTTATGTATGAAGATGTGGGGCAGTGTCTTGAAAGAGGGCCACAGTGGAGGTCTGTCATGGAAGGACGACTCCACATTTGCCTGTATTAAACCCCTGCAGCAAACAGATCCCTGTTTTGTTGTCGCAGCACCCCGGAGAGGCTGAGCTCTGGGTTGTGCCAGCACTTGCATTATGACCCCTGATGTGCAGGGATTTATAGCCTACAGTCAGGTGCCATCCAAGCTGAATCTTGGCACAAAATCTAAAAACGGGAGCCATTTGTTTTCGGTAAGGAGGACAGCATCGTCCTGCTTTGTAAGACAGAAGTTGACCCTATTCCCCCTAACAGCAGCGGTTTCACTTCATACTCTGCAGGGCCATTTGGCCAGCACCAGAGACAGGCCTAAGGACTTATCAGACTGGAGCAGACCAATCTTCTTACATATATCAGGTTTACCCTTAACGCAACTAAATGAAATCCCTTTGCGGGGTTAGAACTGGCATTTCAGCACTAAATCTGTGGGGAGGAGTGAAGGGCCAGGGGTGGGAATCCTCTTTTGAAAGACCTTGTGATCTGAATCAACATATGCCCCCTCTTAGTGAATTTCCCCATTGGAGAAAGTGATGAAAGAAAGCTGGAGGACTTGGCTCTTACCTGGATTCCAGTTTTGAGGGAGATCTCACGTAGGAGGGTGATTTTCTGGAGGTTACACACCTCTGCTGCTTGGTCAACATTCTCACTGCAAAAAAAAGCGAGGCGAGATCTTAGGGTAAGTTTATACTCAAGAGTATCCACCTAGGGCGTGCCTGAAGTACTCCTCCCGGTATAGTTAGGAGCTAATCAACAAAGAAGGTGCAGCCAAACATCAGCAAGCAAGGAGCTCGTTTACGTCAGTCCTACGTGCATCTCTTCCCTTCCCCTGCCTTAAGCTTTAGCAATAGGGCTGCTTGATTCAGCCTTTTCCTTATTTGCAGTAAAATATTCAGTTTCTCTGATGCTCGAGAGATAACCGTGAATTCAACCATCTAATTAGGATTTAAATCTTGTGTGCGGGGACTTTGTTTTGAAAACAGCTTTTATTGATTCATAATGTCCGTTAAAAGAAAAGGAGGACTTGTGGCACCTCAGAGACTAACCAATTTATTTGAGCATAAGCTTTCGTGAGCTACAGCTCACTTCATCGGATGCATTCAGTGGAAAATACAGTGGGGAGATTTATATACATAGAGAACATGAAACAATGGGTGTTACCATACACACTGTATTTTCCACTGAATGCATCCGATGAAGTGAGTGGTAGCTCATGAAAGCTTATGCTCAAATAAACTGGTTAGTCTCTACAGTGCCACAAGTCCTCCTT
Organism: Chelonia mydas; assembly: GCF_015237465.2. Taxonomy (NCBI): domain Eukaryota; kingdom Metazoa; phylum Chordata; order Testudines; family Cheloniidae; genus Chelonia; species Chelonia mydas. Next base: position 10,293,565 of record NC_051257.2, read on the forward strand.
TTCTTTTTGCGAATACAGACTAACACGGCTGCTACTCTGAAAAATGTCCGTTAAGTGTTTTACTCGTTTACCAGCAACCTCTTCATTTCAGAGTCTGGCTAAGATCTGTCTTTGTTTTAGGAACATCCACAGATTTCACGCCTGCCTAACTCATGACCATGAAATCTCTACTCCCCTCTCTCCCTCTGCTCGTCTCAGGCTGGATTCTTTGTCCCCGCCTCTATCCTTCATGCTATCTCCTCTGCAGCTTGTGCCGTCTGAATCAACCTTCTGAGATATCGCTGCCTCGTGAATTTGATCTCATTTAAAATTTCACCTGTAATCCTAATTCAAACACCGCCCCCCCCCACCCCGCCTCGGTTTCTCCCCATCTGCTACTTAAACCTTTTTAAAAGCTGATTCCAAAGCTTAAGGGATTTTATAAACAACACAGGCACCCTTCACAATAAAGCTACTGCCATTTGGAGAAAGAGAAATCCGGCAAAAGGAAGGGGAAGTGAAGATAAATCATTCTACTTACCATTCAAGATGAAAATCAAAGTAGTTCTTTGCCTCGGAACAAATATTCTTCCAAAGCTCCTGAGGGGTCATGCTGGCCCAGGCAGTGTTATCAGCATTCCCAAGGTTCCTGTTTTTCCTTTTCTTATTCTTCTTTTTGGAGACCAGCTCATCAGCAGGGAGATGGGCAACTGGATTTAGGAAGGAGCTTAGGAAGCAATTGAGGAAGTGACTAATGGCTGCCGATAAGCCAGACAGTTCCACGCCCTGCAGCAAGATACTGAAGTCAGTTGTGGAACCTTTTCTGTGTTACACATGCATCAATCTGATCCAACTCTAACGGAAATCCAATCCCATCTGTGCGGCAAATATCCTCGCCCGACAGAGACAGAGGGAAGGTCTGCCAGGACGGTGCGTCTCAGAGCAACAGAACAAACATGCGTGAAGTGCCACACAAAAAGTCATGCACAGTTTCTATAAAACTTCGAAAGGGGTGGGGTTGGCGAGAATGAACAATAACTGCGGATCTGGAGATTATAATGTGGAATTCTTATAGCATAGATTTCTTTGCTTCTGGAACAATGCATTGCTCCATGTCCTAGAATTCATGTAATAAACAAGCATCTTTGGAGGTCACAAGCACTACTGTTTGCTTAAGCAGAGTGAGTGTTTTACAGGCAAGACAAGCTGTGATTTCACTCTTAAAAACCTTCAGTGTAATCAGTGAAATTCTGGGGCAGAAAAGCGTGGAATGATAATCCTCTGGGAGTGCTTCCTTCAAGTGGGAACTTGTTTTCTCTTGTACCAGGTCTCTACCTATATTAGGCCTAATGAGATTTTACTTCCAGTTGCTAGGCAACATCCACGAACTAGCTAATGAGAAAACAGATTTAAACAGCTTCTATTTCTGAAAAACCGTTAACGAGAACATCACATGGCAAGAGTTTAGACAGCCGCTCGTACCTGAAGGTATGTCTTGAAGATGTGTTTGGCTGATCGAGTGATCAATTCGCTGATTCCAATTTTCTACCCAAAGGAATAAAGAGCAGGGACTAAGAAAATTAGTCAATAGAGGGAAAACACACACACACACTTTGATTTTAGATGTATTTTGATCCATATCGACAAAGGGCCCAATTCTGTGATTGTTACTACTGCAGAGTTGTACCCTACTTTGCAAATTACACTGTAAACTCTTGGAGGCAGGGAACTCTTTGTTCAGGACGGGAGGGTAGTATGTAGGGCCTCAATCCAATGGGACATTCCTGGAGCGATATACTCACTACTCAATGTGAGCCAGGGTGGCAGAATCAGGCCCCAGCGTAACCTCCTGACCAATCACAAGCAACATCCTTGCTGTTCAATCCAGGGCCCCTGGGGGACACTGCATGGCCCTAAAAACACAGGCTCTCCTGGACCAACCGGCAATGCCTTTTACCCCAAAGTGCTTTACGGTCCCTCAGGGCACCTATCCTCCCTAACCATAATGAAAACAGGAATACGGGAGTAAAACCTTCCACCCCCTGCAATCAAAGGCTTTTTCACACGGTGTCAAAGCCTGGCTGTTTGTTTTTACACAGAGGTTGACAGAATGCAATTAGCCGAGTTGGAATGTGGCCAGGCCCCCATTATCCCAGTGGCACAATCGGAAACGAAACCCGACGCTTACGTAGATGTGATCCAGCTGTGGGCAGGCGGGGGTCTTGGCGATGAAGTCGACGACTTTGCCTAGGTAGCGCATGTTGATGCCCCTCTGGTGCATGGCCTCTGCTAACGTAGCGCCGTCCATCGGGAGCACGGTGTGGTCCAGGCAGTCTTTCACCTGCAGAGCACATGGAGCTTAGGGGAAAGGAGCCACTGGCCAGAAAGGGGACACAGAGCCAGATGTTCAAAAGTGCCCAGCAGCCGCTAGCTCTCGTGGTCCTCAGTGGGGGCTGAGCCCCTCTGAAAATCTGGTCCCTTTCTCAGACTGGGCTCTATGTTTCAGACAGAGCAATGATCTTTTTGGGGTGGGGGGGTGTAGCGTGTAGGAACCCTTGCCCCAAACAGGATTCTCAGGAGCTCCACACATCTGATAAGCGTCCTCCCTTCCTCTGCCTGGAATCCAGACACAGACCATGCCTGCCCATGGCTGGAGGAGCATGGCCGTATCAGGGAATGCTGTGCAAATGCACCTGGCCAGGAGCTGTTTAACCAACCTCCTGCAAGCGTGAACCTACCAACTGAGGAACAGGGAGAAACGAGAGAGAGTTTTCCTTCAGTAGCCAGGAAGGGAGACCACCACATTTCCCATGCGTGCTACAAATCACAAGGGACTGGACAAAAAAATGAAGTATGGTTGGCCCCGGGCGGGGGCAGAGATACGGGTTTCTAGTGCTGGCAAATGGAAGTTGTGAAGTACAATGAACAATGAGCAAATATAAATGTGTCCCCTTGAGTTTTAAATACATTTATGCAAGTTACCGTCACATATTGAGAATGGGTGGGAGGTGTCTACACAGCAGCTCTACACAGGTCTGTCACCTAGTTCACGCGCACGCACAGAGTTGTATAGTATTTTTGATCCCTAGTTATGCTGCTCATTGTAGACTAACTATTCGACAAAGAAAAAAAAATTGAGCTCGTGCCCTTTTTTATTATTTTACTCTGGTATAAGGGCGAAGGGTTGATTTTTGTCAGGGTTTTTTCTTTTTCATTTTTAAGATTTGAGTTTTGGGCGTTGAGAGTTCTGACGAATACTGAATCAGTGAAATGAGGACATCAGAAGCATGTGAAAGCTAAGCAATTGATACAGGAAGAGATTTTCATTCGTCTTAGTCAACTCCAGTCACTGACGAGCACTTTGGAGAAAAGAGAGCTTTGAAGATTCACCAGCTCTACCCTTCAGTTATAGCACATGATTGCACACCACCCACACAAGTATCTGCCCCCCACAAAGCCTTCAGGAAAACAGGAAACAGCAGACTTATCATTTCAGATATTTCTTACACTAAAAATTAGAAAGACCTCTTTAAAAAAAAAAAAAAAAAAAAAAAAAATCAAGAACCCTCTCCATAGGCCTTTCATTTCTAGCAAAAAGAAATAGGGCACAAATCCAGTTGTTTGTTGTTGGGTTGTGGGATTGTTGTTTTTTAAGTCACCATCAATACATGCAGGGTCAGCGTGCGGGGGAGCATACAGAGAATATTTTCGCTGTTGCATTTTGAGATTACTGTGTATTTTGTAGTGCATCTTAGCATTGCATTTACATAGCTTTCTCTCTACCACATTGAGTTCATATTCAGAAGTTCCTGTCTGCAGACACGACGTGGTCAGTGCCACGCCAAGGAAACAATCCCCTGCGCTGGCTGGAACAGTGATTGGGGCGATCCAATAGGTCTGTTTCATTTGCAATTTCCAGGATACTATAACTGAAGAAAAATTATTTTACAGCTTCAGAAAATGGTAGTAGGGTGAAGTTTATGATGAGAGGAATTTAAGCTACACATAAGGAAAATATTTGACAGTTAAGGGCAACTGATGGACTTCCCAAGGGAATCTAGTCACCAGCAGATTCAAAGTGGGCTAGATTACACAGTAATATATCCAGGATGCTAAGGGTCAGACTGAGTGACTTGCAGGGCTCTGTCAGCCATATGGCATTTATTGGCTCCATCTCTTACTAAAGCTTTATAATACTGTTGATCAAGTTCTTTGTTCCGTGGCACATTTTCCCTTCTAAACTAGAGGCCGTGAAAGAGGAAACCCCTCTTCTCCTTACACCACCAGAGATGTTTACATTGTTCTTTGTACTTCACGACTTCCATTTGCCAGCACTAGAATCCAACCATTGTTTAAGATGAGAAATAACTGCACAGCTGCACTGACTGGCCAGATTTGATGGAGGAGATCAGCACAACTCCCAGGGTCTTACCAAGCCTGGGATTTGGCATGACAGTAAGAAAGCAGCAGCATCCTTTAACAACTGCTTCTGATCCTGCATTTCCTCTTTGCTGGACTCAGGGAAACGAACACCTAGGAGGGAAATTGAAGAGCTGAGAAACGGAAGGACAGACTAAAACCTTAATTCACAAAATATACATACAAGAGCAGGGGGCAGTAAACAGAGGGTGCTTTGCCCTTTCCCATTATAAAGATGCTCTTTAAGACCTATCAATTCTGCAGAGCATGCCAGCTGGCATAACCATGACCCAGGCGGGGTCCGTTACAGGCTGCTTTGCTCCATTCTGCACCCGCTCACTCTTGTCTTTGTCTACCACATTCCCAAGTGCCGTGCACACTTACAGCCAGTGAAATGAGAGAGGGCATGTTTTGTCAGAAAGATCGACAAATTCTGCAAGCACTAGAAGCTCCTTAAGTCCTTCCATCAGATGGACTCGGGTTAAAATAACCTCCTTTAAGCGGCCGTCCCATGCAGAGTCAGCACCAGCCCTGTCTTCACCATCAGCATTAAAAACGTGCTTGTGGATTTCCGCTGAACACGGCTTCTACTGCATTTATATCCAGGCCAAGATATAGGGTCAAATCCTGCTGCTTTCGACCGTGCGTGCGCAGCCCGTGTCAGGCCATGGGGATAGGACACTCACCCCCAAAGAGAGAATACCGCATGGAGGAAACGTTTCCAGCATCTAACCTCTAATTTAGTCACCAGCAGACATACCCGAGGATCCTGACTCATACAGACAAGCTGTGATCAGCTTACAGCGGTTCAGGCAGGTTTGGTTTGTGATCTGCCAGAGAAGAGACTCTCAAACTTCCCTGCACTGCAACTTGCTTCCGACAACAAAAGCTACCGCACGACCCCAGGAAGGGGGACTAAAGCTCCGGGCGCAGGGGTGATGGTGCGTGTGGCTGTAACCAGAGCCCTGCTGCCCAGGGCTGAAGCCCTCTGGTTCCGGCTTCAGCCCCGGGCTGCAGCCAATCTAATGCCAGCCACAGCAGTTGTTTACATGGACAATATCAGGATAGTGTTTAACGTGTTTTTCCGCCTCTATTAATGTGGTCTAGCAGCTGGGATGATGGAGAGCCAGCTCCACGTGCCAGGCCAGCATTCTTCAGACCACCAGCAAGTGTTTGTGGACTTCTCGGGGTAGGCAGCTCAGTGCCTACACATGGTAGCTCAAGCATTACAGACAATTACATCACATCTTTCTGCGCAGCATGGAGAGCTCTGCCCCAGGCCCTGTGACTATTAGCAAGAGCAGAAAGGGAGTCCACACTATACGCCGAACAGTTTCAAGGCCATCTCTTCGAGCCCCTACCTGGTGAGAAGATATCCGGGTTAAACCGAATGTCAAAGGACATGTCGCTGATGGAGCCCACGGCTTTGCAGGCATTTTGAATCACCTCTTTGCTTTTGGGATCCACTGAGTAAGAGAGGAGACAGACAGACTTGGTAAAGAGTTAGAAAAAAGTAATGCAGATTCTAAAGACAGCCAGCAGCAGACATTAAAGCAAGAGGCAAGTTTTATTATGGAGGAGTGATGTTGCTGCATTGCTCTGCAAGAGGCCACTGTAAAGTATTTGGCAGCGCAATATTGTTTGGGGTACAGCTACAGACCACAAAACTCAGACAAGGGCATAGAGTACAGTAGGAGAGGGCATCTCTCCATGCAAAGAAATAGTAATTCTGGGACTTTCAGTTGGGGGCACAATTCCTATTAATTTTGGATGGGATTCAGGAGCCCCTCCCCCAAAGCCCCTTTGAAAATACCCACCCACATGCACAACAGCCATGGCAAAGAGCTTCTGAACGAGAGCGACGGTGTTTTCAGCATGTTGGGAGCCTACTTATGCCGAGCTCTCTGTTCGGTCTTGTATTTAGCTGTGACACTTGTGAGTACCTTTCCCAGACCTGAAGAAAAGCTCTAGCTCGAAAGCCTGTCTCTCTCTCACCAACAGAAGTTGGTCCAACAAAAGATATTACCTCCCCACCTGGTCTCTCTCGTATGTTCAGTGGCTGGGAAAAGGCATGAGGCAGTCTAGTGGACTGAACAGGGCACAGAGCAGAGATTCCCACATTCCAATCCCAGCACTGACAGAGTCCCATTGTGTTTCAGGGTTGCTAATCCCTGCCCAGGCATGCCATGAGGGTTAATTTGCTAGTGCGCGAACAGTGCCAGGTAAATACTCAAGTGCTAGTACGGGGGAAGGCACGGCGCTCCGGTCTGAGCGACGGCACACGGTCATTTACTGTGACCCACCAACTTGGAGCCGTTCTGATCAGTGACCCAATCCAAAAGCTACCGGGAAAAGCGTGGGCCGTTGTTGGTGCGTGAGGAGTGGGTACCTGTTCCATCGTCAGATGCAATGGTCTCTGCCAGCTCTTTAACCTGATCTAATCCAGTCACGTTCTCCTCTATTTTACCATCATCCGATTCCGATTTCTCGCTTCCCCCTGTTCCGTTCTCTACCGAGGCCCCATTTTCCAGCACGCCCGAGTCCTCCTGCTTGTTGGCCTTCTGCTGCATCAGCTGCAGAGCAGCCAGTTTCATGAATAAGAGATATCTACAGGGCAGGAACGGAGAGATCGAACAGAACGCAGCATTCAGCAAAATAACCCCAATGAGCGAGACAACCAGACCAGAGGATAATCCAAAAGGCCTGTTCTTTCCCTACTAGACATAAGATCACAGGGGCTAAAGATGGCTGTAAGGGCATGTCATAGTGCAGCGGAGCAGTACGACACTTGACCCCCGACAGGACACTGGCCCACTGGTCAGGCGCATTTGCTACTGGGGATAGGGCCGCTGCACTGTTCATTAGCCCATCATGCTACCCCGCAGTCGGTACATTGCTTTCTGCCACTCGCCACAGGATATAGCCATGGGGACCCTCTTTATCTCTCACTTCTGATCTCAGAAGGTCCAGGAGCACAGGGTTGCTACGAGAACAGCAGCAGCCCTTATCCAAGACCTTAACAGATGGGGTTTTACCTACTGTACATGGGTCAACGAGTGACAGGACCCTGCAATCAGGCCAGCCCCGGGCTGTTGGCCTGGCAGGGCTGAAGCCGAGCACGTAAGGATGGGGCAGCCCACAAGGGAACACCTCGCTGCAGCAGGAAGTGGGGCTGGTGATGTTGCTCCTGGAGTCAGCACTGAAGCAGCGTCTCACCGCAGCAAGAGGGCCAGGGCCGCCCGGTTAGAGACGGCGAGGGAAATCTAGATCCTGACCACCCCACGGCAGCCGGGCAGAAGGCAGAGAGTTAACCTTCGTGTCACGTGGCAGCTCAGGTAGTTCCCAGCCTCTTGCAGCGGCCACGGGATATGGTGCTTTCGTTCGTTCCCCCCACGTAACCAGCAGGCAGCATCGCGCAGCTGCTACGGTCCGCCCTAGCGGGTGGTTGCCGTGATCCCTGTACGTACATAATAACCCTTTCCTGCCTCCAAAGGGCTCAGTGAGCGTCTGAAGGGGGAAATATTAGCTGCACACGAACGGAAGTTTTGTGAGACGCAGCCGCCTGCAGCGTCTCTGGAACGATGCCGCACGCACCCCGGCCGAGGCTGATGTTCTCCAGCAGGGAGAGATGGGGGGGGAGGGGGGGGCCAGAAACCCTGCTCAGCTCACCTGTGCTCTACAAAGGCGTCCACCAGCTCCTGCCTGAGACAGCAAAGCTTGTGCCTGTGCTGTTTGGGGAATCCCATTTTCTTACATTCTTCCGGCATCTCCTCCCCTTCGACCGGCAGAAAGTTCAGGTCAGGGGGGAAGGTGCGGAGCAGGTCGAGGATATAGTGGCGCCCGTCGTTGCCAAGGATGCCTTTGCACTCCACGGACGAGCACAGCGCCACCTCCTCGTTCTTGTCATTCAGCACTTTGTGCTTCTGGATCTTGAGGGGCCGGCTGGTCTTCTCCAGCAGCTCCAGGTACTTGGGGTGAGAGACGACGGTCTTGCCGAAGTCTATCGACCCGTAAATGACGCTCTGCTCCTGCTCTCGCTCCAAAATCCCTGGAATGATGGACTGGGCTGTGACCCGGTAACCCCGGTAATCCACCACCACGGTCCCCAGCGTGTACAACCCCTCAACGTCCACCGCGTTATAGGTCCGCACCCCATTGAGGTCGTTGGTGGGCGCCACATAGGCGGCGACGTCCCCCCCGAAGTCCTTGTAGTGGTCGCGGACGTCGAAGCCCAGGCTGAAGAAAATGTTGTTCCAGATGAACATCTGCATCTTGGTCTCCTCGCTGGGATTGATGGCCATGACGTTGCCGTCGATGACGGCCATGGCTCCTCTGGTAGCGGCCGCCGTGAAGTCGCTGTGGACCTGCGTGTTGGGAGGGGAAGGGAAGCGTGAAGGCAGGAGAGAGCTGGGTAGAGAGCGCAGGCTGCCCACTGACTATGTACTTCCCAGCACCTGCCCTCTATTCCGCCTGAAATCCCCTCGGCCACCACCTCACGATTATCCAGGGCCAACGGGGTCAGGATAGCGGTTCTCACCCTTGCGAGTCTGGCCAATACTTAGATACTGAATACCTTCTGGACTGGCCCCAGTTTCTTCAGCTTGGCCACTTGGGCTGCTCCTGTGGGAAGGTACCTGACTGACTGGAGCTAATCCCTGACCCGCCCCATTTGCTGAGGGCCCCCCCTGCCCCAGCCCTGTCAAAGAAAGGCTGCGTGGCAGGAAACAGCAGCACCGGCCTGGGAGGAGCCTGCATCATTGCTGGCAACACGAGCAGAGCAGGGAGATCAGGAGAATGGAGTCTCTCCCATCAGCTTGGGAGATGGGGAGAGATGAAGACAAAGCTCCTGGCCTGCATCTTAGAAGCCTCAGGCAAAGCATCTGTGCTTATAAAGATTAAACCACAAAGCTCGAGCAAAGCGCTCACTCAGCCCAGGGTGGGTCTCTAATTCGACTGGGAATGGATTACCTACAAATTTTGTCTAATCCCCTGCCCCAAGATTACCTTGAAAATGGCTCGTTCTCTCAGCAGCCTCTCTGGCAGATTCTTGCGGGGTAGCTCTCGTGTGGTTTGCAACTCCTCATTCCAGTCTCTGGTCTGAAAGGGGCAAGCCTCAGATGAAACAGGGGCGTGTGTGTGCGCACGCGCGCACTAGTTTGCAGGTGTCTATTCCCCCCCTCCAGATCAGAAAGACAAATGAAGTCAGAGTTGCATGGCATTTAAAAGGAAATTCCTCACCCGCAGCATGCTCACAACTAAAGTTCATTTAAACAGCAAGCTGTGATGGATCGTGCATTGTCCCAGTTACCCAGTGCAGCTTAGCTGGAATATCAACAAAGGGTTTAAAGCGATGCGATGCTGATTAGCCAGCATACTGGAGATTTAATTACATTACAAATGGGCAGAGAACCAATATTTTGCAACCCCAAGGAACTTTCAACATTCTAAGGGCCAGCGCCATCACGCTCTGGGGATCTAACCCCTAAGGGCTGTTTCAAGCAAAGTGCTCAGAGCCATTTTTTGAAGGAGAACTAGGCAGTCATTTAGGTCCCGATCCTGCAAGGAGTTCTGCCGAAGCTTAATTTTGTAGTTTCACTGACTTCAGTGGGACTGCTCACAGCGAGTGAAGTTGAACATGGGTATATAAGCCTTTGCAGGATCAGGCTTAAACAAACAAAAAAACCCCACTCATGCTGCAAAAGATACTTCTCAAGAGAGGTCCATGTGCAGAGCAACATTATGATCTGAGCCGCAAGACAATTCTACCAGGTAGAAGGACAGGAGGCAAATTTAGTGGTTGGAGAAGGGAGATAGATTGTCAGGAGTCCTGGCTCTGAGAGACACCTTGCACAGGACACTTGCTGCTTTGTGCCTCAGTCCCTCCACCTGCAAGATGAGGAGGTTAATTCTCCCCCTGCTTCACATGGATACTGGGAGGTTGTTATCCCTTGGTAAGCAATTTTCAGTTCTCTTTATGACAGGCACTAGGATCATCACCATCATCAACAGCAGTACAGAGTGCAGCTAGATATACCTGTCCAGGTATGTGCTCTTCATAGCCCAGCCTTGAAGTATAAGCATCTTCCGCCCTCACGCAGTCCATGGCGTGCTCTGCCTGGGGTGCCGTCCAACTATATACCTGGAAGGGGGTGGCTATCCTTTCAAAGGGATGCCTCTGAACCCTAGGCAGGAGTTCACAGCTATCAGATTATTTCCACGGAAGGGGACTTTAGATTTGGCGAACACTACAAGAATTCTCCTCCTCCCCAACAAAAGCTCATCCACAGGAGCCAATATCAGCCCTATAAAGGGACCACAGCCAGCTCAACAAGTGTCGTCGGATCTGGAACTGGCCACATCTTTACTCCTTAAAACTCAAACAGCAACGTGGAGAATAAACTGGGCTTGGTACATTTTATTCAGTCTTGTTCTTGGAACCAAGCTAGCTTTGTATGGAGAAAGCTCTCCAGTCACACCTCCGCCCCGGCCAATCTTACAGCTGTGTTAGTTCACTCTAGCTCTGTACGCTGGAGCTAGGATCATGCCTGTGCTAAGCCCTGGCCCACGTGGACTGTTATAAAAACACAGCGTATCCACCAGTGAAGCGAAAAAGCAAGCATCACCTAATGGCCTTTTGGGTAGCGTCTCTGCTCTCAGTAGGTGTCCGAATCCCATCTGTACTCATTTCTGGCTCAACAGGCAACAGATTAATCATTTTTTTAAATGGCCAGATAGTCACAGTGGTGGGTTTCAGGCCACGGCTAATTTCTAGCTTTTGTAGAGGGTCGCTTATCTCCCTAATGAGACCAGATGCAAGACTTTTGAAAGTCATATAACGTGCCTTTCAATTGCTATCCTGCAGAGCCCAGGCAGTTAATTAAAGTGGACTCTCCAAAGAACGACAGGTTTTGTTTGGGAGCCAGGTAAGGGGGGGTCCCTGTCGCAAGGACAAAGTTATAAAACAATTAGCGCATGTAATAATACCAAATAAAAGTTACACAGAATTACAGGTTTCAGAGTAGCAGCCGTGTTAGTCTGTATTCGCAAAAAGAAAAGGAGGACTTGTGGCACCTTAGAGACTAACCAATTTATCTGAGCATAAGCTTTCGTGAGCTACAGCTCACTTCATCGGATGCATTCAGTGGAAAATACAGTGTGTATGGTAACACCCATTGTTTCATGTTCTCTATGTATATAAATCTCCCCACTGTATTTTCCACTGAATGCATCCGATGAAGTGAGCTGTAGCTCGCGAAAGCTTATGCTCAAATAAATTGGTTAGTCTCTAAAGTACCACAAGTCCTCCTTTTCTTTTTACAGAATTACAGGAAATTCACATGCATGTGTGTTTGCAGGTTTGTAATGAACAGGAGAGTAGTTATTTTAAACAAAATCACCCTGTGATACTTTTCCTCATATTATACTGGTTTTAGTCTTATTTCTTTATGCCCATGCAAGAATGCCCACTGATAAGGGCTATCAAGGACTGTTACAGAGCTCAGTAAAGCTTTACGTTAACTCTTTTGTGCCTGGCTAGGCACACCAATCATAACAAGATATCTGCTCCAGGTTATGCAAACACTCAGATTCCTGAGGGCATTTGTTCCTCCAGTCCCACCTTTTCTGGAGGTTAAGGCCCCAAGAAAAGGGGTTAAGGCCCCTTTCCCACCTATTCCCGGGAACCCAACCTTGTACACAGGCATAGACATTACATTCCTGATCAGTGCAGTGACAAGGAACTTAGAGTTCCAGCCATAATGCAGGCCTCTGAGAAGATACTGAAGCTAATCTTACATCACATGAATGCTAATATGTTTACATGCGCTCACGTAAGGTGGTCTAATGGTTTCTGAAAAAACTGCCAATGGGATTAGGTGTCAGGACTCCTGGGTTCCTCTGTCACTGACTTGCTGAGTAACCCTGGGCAAATCACTTCAGCTCTGCACCTTAGCTTCCCCATCTGAAATGAGGATTTCACTACCTACCTCACAGAGATCCCATTTGTAATGATTCGTAAAAAGCTTGGAGATCCTTGCTACAAAAATGCAAAGTTTCATCTAACTTCCAGTAAGCATCCCCCAGCTCTGAATGAAGCAGGGAGCGTTACAGTCAACACCTGGCTTTATGAGACAGACAGCACCATCCAATCCCCTAGACAGCAAGCCAAATATCTGAGCCTCACACCAAACAATTTAACCAATCAGAAAAGCCAAGGCAGCTCAACATGGAAACACTGCTGCTACCGTTTCTTCTGCAGAGCTGAGAAATTTCTTTTGAAGGTCGGGCTGATCTGGTTAAGGAGTTCCACCAGGGAATGACTGAGAAAACTGGGATTGGCAGGTTTAGGATTAAAATTATAGGCAGTCGACCTGCAAAGAGAAAGAAGCTCCTGTTATGGCAGAAATAAAAATACCACTCTCTTGTCAAGATAAGGTGGCAGCATTTCGGCAGCTTTTAATTTACACATCATATGAAATGGCTCAAGATGAAAAAAAAAAAACCCACAAGATTTGCAAAACAGAGACCTTTGTGACATATTCTCTACTGGTCAGATAGCCCTCAAAGGAGCCTATTACAACCTATCTACTCCCTCCACGTAAACCACAATCAGCATCCTTGAGCCTGCATCCTGATAGCTGGGGCAGCAAATGTGCCTAGAATCAGTCTAGCCACTACCAGAGTTATGTTTTTCCCTTCCCAGCTTGAAGGGTGGATTTCACGGAGCGGCGCTTCTCCAGTGTTGTGACCACATGGACCACCTCTTAAGAGTCATCTCCCTTCTCAATCGGGACGACCTGCCTCCCAAATCCACTCATGGTCAAGCAGCAGTTGCTCTTTTTAAATAGCTCTTTCATGGAATATTCAGACAAGAAATGGAATGTTAGAATTGAAACGGTGGAGTCATCAGGACCACGTGAACCAGATCTCGCCACAATTCACCAGCAATTGGTCTGCGGGCCACATTTTGGGAAACCCTTATAAGGAGTAGTTCATTTTGACTGTGGGCAACCAAACCTGCATTCTCATGGCCTAAAATCAGACACTTTACTCACGGGAGTTAAGTTATGCACATGCTTAAACCTTTACTTTCCTAGCCTCAACCCTGCAGATTTTGACAGCGGCTACAGACCACCAATGAAAGCTTCTTTTCAATTATTTCTTCTGTGAGCTGGCTTTTCACTAGTCTCAGTGGCTCACTCTCCCTCTGAAGGGGAGCAGGACACAGACAGGCTCAACGTGTATGTTCTCTTCCTAAATGAAGGGGTTTGGTTCTATTTTTGACTATGGTTTCTTCCATGAATTAGGACCTTACAATCTTCCAGCCCATCAATCATATTTGCCAAAGAGATTAGCTAGCCTTGCAAAATTCTACTCACCTACAGCAAGTGCAACACAATCAGTTTAGTTACTATTCGCATTAACGTAGCACCTAGAAGCTCTAGTCATGGACCTCATTATTTAACACCATCTACAGTCGTGGTAAAGGCTGGGCAAGCAGATTCTATGCCTGGGTTGGCCAACTGCCAGATTTTGCAAGGCTGGGGTAGACATATGCTTCAAGGCATAAGATGGTCACCACAGGGGTCAGGAAGGAATTGCCTCCCATTTCAAACAGCACTGCAAAATTCGCTTGGAGCATAACAGAAAGCGTTACCTTCTTCTAAAGCATCAGGCACTTATCTACTGCTGAGGAAGGATACCAGACTTGACCAAATAGCTCGATCCAGAATGGCAACACCTAGGATCTTGCATAAATGCAGGATTATATTAGGCTACTCACTACTGAGACAAAGACACACTTCATTTTAAGCCAGTTAAGGCAAACTCGCTAGCCTGGGGAGAGGATGAGAGTCATATTTACTCACTGATTCAGGTAAAATCCTCGGGTGGACGCAGTGATACTAACGTGTCGATCCTCCACAGTGATGACGTACAGATACATGAGGTCTCCGTGCATTTTCCGGTTGCCAGGTGGGGGGTTCCAGCCACTCATGGTCAAGACTTTTAGGCACTGCAAAGGCTGTGAAGCACACAACACGAGCGCTTCCATCAGTGCGGATCCCCCGTTTCAGAACACACTTCACATGGCTAGAATGCACACACTTCCATGTGCAAGCTCTCTCCCTCCCTCTCTCACACCCCCCACCCCCACCGGTCCCAGGAATACTGCTTGCCAACTTAGTGGTCCTGAAAGTATACACCCACTAAACACTTTGCAAGTCTTTCCCATGTGATATTTTACATTTCACACCCAAGCATCAGAGCACTGCTCTTTGTCCATAGTTGAAGAGCAGATCCCCAATGGCTTTAGACAGTAGAAGGCATGGATTTCTTGACGCAGTGATTTTCAAAACAGCAGCTGCTAAAGCGGTGTTGGAATCCAAATGGGAAGGTATGGGAAGCACCAGTGTAACTACACTAAAGCAATTTGAAGCCCCAGCATCCTAGAATTTGCAAGGGCTAGAAACAGAAGCTCTCCCCTCCTCCCCCCACCCTTTCAAGACAATGGGTCACTGTTATAAAGCGATCCACCTATCCCGTGTAGTCTGTGTGCAGAATACTGGACCTTGAACTTTATGCCTGAGGGCTAGCAGTGCTAACGATTCAGCCACCAATCCAGGACTCAACAGAGCAAGTCCCAAAGGTCACTTCAATGTAACTTTCAATCACGGAATGTGTCCCTTCAAGAGCGGCCCAGACGGCCATCCTTCAAAGATGCAAGAGAATTCTACCTTCCACTCTCTGTTCTGGGGCTGGAGGGCACAGAGGGGTCTCTCTTTGCCACCAGGCAGGATATGTTCAGGAGGGGTGCAGTCAATTTGTTCCATTTCAGTACCTTTCTTCTTCCGTTTTCCACTGTCTAAACAAACGAACAGACAGGAAAGCAATGCTGAACAGTGACTGCCTGGTCGCATGCAGTGCAGAATATTTCCATGTGGGATTCAATCGCTTGAATTCCCCCTCCAGAACTGACCCCATCTATTTGGTCTGTCAGAACTGCACTTTAGCTAGGACCACTGTGCAAACAACTGACAGCTGCTCCCTTCTCCCAGCCTGACATTAGCATTATAGCAAGAAGTGGTTTTTATTAAGCACCGAGGCTGGAGTTTGCAAAGCATCCTAAAGGAGACGTTTATAACTTCCGCTGAAAGTCATCTTGGGCACTGTTGAAAGGATTTTGGCACCTAACCCCTTTACACTCCTTTGAAAGGTTACCTCTGTCTTGTACGCTAGCGTATCCAGAAATAATATCCACTTTTCCGGTACGCTTCTCAAGAGTGAAAACATCCCAGCATGAATATAACTAGCCTTGGAAGGATTAGATTTTTAATCAGTGAACATCCATTTCACCGTATGCACACTAACCAATGGAACAAAGTTTCCGTCAATAATAATCAAAATGTACAGCCCGGCAAAGAAAGAAAAATGCCGATTTAGAAGCCATTAGAATTTGATTTAAGGCTACTTATTTTGTGTATTTTGACATGTAATGGTGAAATTTGTGTTTGAACCCTTATAAAACTTTACCTTCTTGAATCTCAACGTCGACTGTCATTAAATAAATTGTCTGACCACCCCGTAATTTCTTGCAACTGTCAACATTTAAGATTGATAAAATAATAAAAAAAGCTTAAAAATTAACACTGATATTATCTGTCAAAATTATTTAAAAAAAAAAAAAAAAATCAAAAATTCTGCCATACCCATATATAACTGCAGCTAAACGTCCCTGGGTTAAGACGCTTCCCAGCTCAATGAGAGCGGCTGGGTGCTTCACGCTTCTGAAACTCAGGTCGCTTATGCAGATACCCAGATACAGACTTGGGATCCTAACTTTGGGCACCAGGTTTTGAAAGTCTTGGCCGCTATTTGAATAGAGAAGCAGTCCCCCACCTAGGACTCTCCCCACTGCACACCTTTAAGTAAGAGCCTGGGAAAGAGTGTCCAACTATGCCCTGAGGGGTTAATAGGCCTTCACGTTACAGATGGGCAAACAGACTCATCCCAGAGAAGAAAGACAGTCCAAGGGTTAGAGCACTAGCCTGGGCTCTGGGAGACCCAGGTTCAATTCCCGCTCCACCACAAACGTCCTGTGTGAGGCTGGGCTAGTCACTTAACCTCTCTGTGCTTCAGTTCCCATCTGCCCCATGGGGAGAATAGCACTGCTCTACCTCACTGTGTCCCGTGAGGATAAACACATTAAAGCACGAGGCACCCACATACTGCAGTCATTTAAGACACATAAGCACCTAATATAGACAGGCAGAGTACACATTAAGTGGCCTGCAGCCAGTGACAGAGCCAGGAAGAGCAGTCAGGACTCCTGACTCCACAGCGTCTATCTCTACCACCTGACAATAAATAATTTATATTAGGAAAGGAGCGTTGAGAGTTTTACCCTAGGCCCCACTGATATGGGGCATCCATCAATTAAACCAAGCGCTTTAACCGATTAAGCAGTCAGCATGGCGGAACGGCTGCATTTTCTACCGCAGCCGACGGGTTCGTCACACCCGAGAAGCCTTCTGTCCCATACCTCCTAGGTCTCCTTCCGTGAAGACGCTCAGGAACGAGAGCGAGTTGCAGTCCACACCATTGAAAGCATCTGATGGGTCAAGGCTCTTCAGAAGGTCCCGAATGTGACGCACGTGTATCCTGGCTTCCCGTACCGTGTAGGGCTCTGATCATCAGAAGGAGAGAGAGTGTCTCAGGGTCACAACAGTTTACTCTCATTGTGGCTCTCAAAGGTCTCCACACACATACACATGGCTAATATCAAGGGAGTTCAGCCAGGGATTAATTTCACCCACTTCATTTTACAGCCGTTCTTGTGCCTCACTTGCTCGTCCTTAGTGAGGGACTCGTTACAAGCACGAACGGCAACTGGCAATTTTACATCACCATCCACTTGCTCGTTGCTGCAGCACGACAAGGCACCTCTGCTGGCGTGAAGGTCTCGCACGCCGCCCCGCCTAATCTGTAAGCTTTCGGGGCTTTCTTGGGAAGCAAGTAAAGCCCGTAAGCCCAAACTCCAATAACCAGGTTCCTTAAAAGATGACCCAGCATGGCGTTGGACGCTTCACTGTTCTCCTGGTGTGTTCTGCTCTAGGTACAGGGGGCAGCCATGAAACGGCATTTTCCCCTAGTATAGTTGGCATGGGTAAAGCTCACTGGATACAGGAGCACCCCGCACTGTGCCATGGCTGCCCTCCCAGGGCCTTACTTGCTTTATATTATTAACTTCACCTTTTGTGGATACTACCCGGGAAGGAGTAGTTTGCTGGTTACCTAGCCATTCACCTGTAGGCGAATGGTGCAAAGACTAGTGGCGACGGAAGTTATCCCCCACCCGACAGATGCTCAGTGGCCTGCATGAAAGGAGTTTGATCTCAGTCCAGTCCCCAGCCATGGAAAGGGGTCACATTGCAAGAACCACCTCCACAAGAGATTTTCTTGTGGCCGGTCACCAGAGGGGCCTAGGACTGAATGGGCCATGGGGTTGGTCCTGACAAGTGAGGGCTAAGGCGAGGAGGCGGCAGTGGGGACGGAGAAGGCCCCTCCCCATCTCCAGAGATGTCAATCAAGTACCTTGTCCTCACTGGCACTAAGTCTGTAGAAAGACAATCCAGGGGTTTCATTTTCTATCACTCAGACCGTTCCCCTGCCCCCCTCGTTTATAGAACGTGCCTTCAACCACTTTCAGCACCGACCCCTCCTGCAGCCCTTCAATGGTTTTCAGCTCAGCAAAGTTATCCAGGACGTTCCCATCCAGCTGCAGAGAGAAGCAGGTTCGGTGGCAGGTGTCCTCTCTGTCCATCAGCACCTGGTGGATCTCCTGCACCATCTCTTGGGGAGAGACCTTAAAAAACAAAACAAAAAAAAACCCAAACAAATCAAACGAGTTACACACTCAGCTCCACCTCCTTCCTGTCTCTGTGATGGAGGGGGTTAGCCATCTCTCTGCCACCCAAGTTACCAGTGCAGCATGCCAGCAAGTTACTAGGTTTTTGTGTTTCCAGGGATATCTCCATGGGGAGTGCTGGCAAGGAGCACTGCTCCGTAGCATGCATGGGATTCCTAATTCCCAAGCATGGTCTCTCCATGGCCTGTCCCTTTGTGGTGCAGAAGATGATGGCTTTAGCGCATTTGTGGCCCACTGCACTCTCATGAGTTTGGGAAGGTCGGATTTAACCCTCCCTCAATGCTCTCTTGGACTTGGTGGGGGGGAGAAATATTCCCACATTGCTCTGCTTCCCGTCGCACCCCCCAAAAAGTATCAGCCACTGTGGTTCTGAGGCATGCAGCACGGGCATGTCATGGCTTGCTGCCGCCGTGCACATAGGGTCCTGGGCATTTCTGGCTAGAAAAGAGTGAACAAGGGAAGATTACATCAATATTAAGCATTTGGGGCCAGATTTTTAAGGATGCCAGTGGCAAAATGGATAATTAGGAACCGAGATGGCTATTTCCCCTATCTAATTTGCTTTGCACACACAACGTGATGCACGTACAGCCACACTGCATCTTGGGGGGAAAATTCAGCCTTCAAGCATGCAGCTTCAGCAACAGACAAAGTTGTCTTGACTTACGTGACTGGCCTACCGAGGCTCCTGTCTAACCCTTCAAACATCATTTAGGCCATTCTCAAGCTATGCAGACCCAGGATGGTTTACATAAGCTGCTGTAAACAGCATACCCTGCTATTATTAGCCTATTAAAACAAACAGGCAAAAGGAACTAAAGGAAAAAGGAGCCAAGTTCAGATTCATCTGGTTGCGCTGGGGAGATCATTTAACTGTATTTTCTGCTGGCCACAGGTAGATACGGTTTCCCCTTCATTTAGAGACTCACACGCCTCCGGGAAAACACTTTCCCCAGGCTGTTCTCAGTGCCAAAGTATAACAGCCGCCAAGCCCATCAAAGCCCATCCCGATCCGCGGGAGCAGACGTTTGTCCACGAGTCACATGCTAGTAGATTCACCCCAACTCCGGTGACAAAAAGGAGCTTCTGGAACAACCCTGCCCTTCGAGCCACAAGCAGGAACTCATCTTAACTCTCCATCACAGCACATTTTTGCACACAGCCTAGCACCGTCCCAGAAGCATCTACCAGGAATCCTAGCGACCCAAAGCCAAAGAGACTATGGATTATCATCCCTTTTTTGGGGGGGTGAGGTGGGAGAGAGGACGTGACAGAGGCCACCCCTGCCACTAGGGACTGGCCCACTTTTCACAGCCTCCTTGGCACTTCGCTGCAGCAAGGCTGAGGAACCTAGCTGTCAATGCTCCACAGGAAGGCAGGTGAGCAGATCTCTCCCTTGATCATCCTGCCAGGCAAGGCAGCCCTTCTCTGAGCAGCTAGAAGGGCCGGCTGTTTGACCGACATGCTCAGCCTGACTTTGCCTCCCATGAGCTCACGTTGCCTCTCCAAGCTCAGGACCTTGGATCCCGAATGATTTTTAACCTTGGATCCTTCTGTGCACAGCTGGAAACACAATGCCACTGGACTAGAACGAAGGGGAGAGAATTAGCCTGGTGGTGCGTGAACGGAGAGGGGAAAGAACTCTTGGAGCGGCCTCATCATACGAAGCAAAGCCACTGCCCACACGGACAGGGTTGGAAGGTGTGGTCGTAGGAAGGCTAACAACAGGTGCCCACGCACCAGGTACTAAAGGGAAAAGCACACTGCTGCAGGCGCGCTGAGGAATGCAGCCACGTCTTCCAAGCGCCATTGACTCCCCCTTTGTTTCAGGATCCAGGGCACGATGCACTCCTTGTTGTCAACTAAGCCTCCACAGGTCTGTCCCAGGCAGCCTCCAACACTCATCTCCCTTTGCTCATTCAGCCTCCTTTCTTCCCCTCTGCATTGTCTCAGCACCGCTGCCTAGCTCTGGGTCATTGTCCTCGGGCAAGATTTGGAAAGGGAGAGGGAAAAACAGCCAGCCATGGAGGAATGGCCTCTTTGTGACCATGAGATGCTGGCTAAGGGTCATTATTAAATTAAACGGACTTCCTGCAAGTGTCGCTCTGCCAAAACACAGCTGGCCTGTCACCTGTTCTTTCCCCTTCACTCACTGGGAGAGAAGGTCGGATGTGCGGGCACTAACCTCAGAGGCTTCTGGTTAGCTTTTGCCATGCAGTGTATTCCGATATAGGGAGATCTCACGGAAACAGAGTTCTAACCCCAGCCCTGACACTGCTTTCCCGCCTTCCCCCAACACCCGGGGCAAGTGATTTAACATCTCTCTTCTTCCCGCTCCCCTCACCTCTCGGGATAATGCCAGACCTACCTTCCTCCCTCACACAGATGCGCTGAGAGGATTAATTAGTTAGCGTTTGATTAGCTTTGCAAATGTCATACTATATGCCGGCATAAATGATTAACATGCAAGCCAGCAAGGGTCAGCCAATCTGGGCACAAGCCCCTTTTCCAGTCCGGGTCTTGCCCTTATAACCGCCTTGTTCTCCCCCACTCTCACCTCAATTAGTTCTAAACCAGCTGCCATTGCTGCATCTCCTCAATAGACGCTCACCTGCAGCGAAAAGGGTTCTATCCCCGGAGCGTAGATCTTCACAGTGAAGCCGGTGTCCTGTATGACGATAACTTCCTGGTCGTTCGCATCATCCCCTGGGTCAGCCTCCTCGTGGCCATTCTGCCTGCTCTCCTCCTTGAGGTGCTCGTAAGAGCCGTCACCGTTCATTAAAGCCATGCCAGATGGGTGTTCTAGTCACAATGCGGGAGAGGGGAAAGAAAGATTTAGCAAGGCCCCAAAACAACAAAGCCAGTCGCCTCGGGATGCTTAACATACCAGGCTACCAGAAGCTGGGGACCTCCATTTCAACAATCTGTGGTTTAAAAAAAGCCCAAGTCATGAGATTCCCCCCGCCCCCATACAATTAATGTTTAATAGAAATAGGTGTGCCATACCTTACCACTTGCATACATAACACCCTTTCCCTTGCCCAAGGGGTACACATCTCCCAAAGAGAGCCGAATCAGCAGGGAAGAGGTAGGGGGGAAAAAGAGAAACAGGGAGAATGGCTCAGCCTAGAAAAATTCAGTTCAATTTTAAGAACCTTCTTGATGAAAAGATGGGTGTGTGGTGCTTTGCAGCCCGAGGGCAGCTGTAACCTGTGCACCAACAAGTTACGTGGGTTCTTAAATACCTTCCCTTGCTCTCCTGTTCAGCTAAAAAGAGGGCAGTTGCATTCCTAACCCACATGTCACGTGGGACCCAAGCTACTTCACAGAAACACAAACAGCTCCCACGCCCCTGTGTGCGTCACAAAACTCTTTACATTTTAAAATTACTTTGCAGATGTCTTGCAGTACAATGGGAGAGACTTTGCGTAAAGAACACCACTTCACCTGACACATGCAAAATGAAATGACTTGGTTTTTTTGCAGTTCCTCCATGCCCATGCCTGGACACAGACAGATTTTCTTACTCAAGGACAACCGGCACATACAAAAGCCGTTGGCAGCGTGATAACAGCAGTGATCTGTTCAAAATCCATAATGCTCCTAGAGAGTCATGTGAAATCCCTACAGCTCAATAATTTAAATGAGACTGGGCAGAACACTGGGGAATGTGTGGTAGGGAGAATATTACTGTACTGGTCATGAAGGAAGGGGCTGGCCCGGATGATCTAATAAAAGAGCTACACAAAATTTTATTTAATTAAAATATGCTGTTTCCTAAAAGCTGAAAGCTTTTGCCAGCGGCACATCAGTCTCAGTGAAGTTTTCATCAGGATGGTTTAAGGAGAGACAGTGTCACCTTGTAGCCTGGTGGTTAAGCACAATGACCGGGGATGCGGGAGACCCAGGTACAAGTCCCCGCTCTGCCTGATTCAGTGTGATCTGGGGTGAAAAACTTCTGTTCTGGTGCCCTCCTTACCAGGAGACAGCCCCCTTCCCACATCGAAAGATACTTTCTTTTGGGGGGCGGGGGTTAAAAAGGTTTTTTTTCTTTCTTCCAATACAGAACTAAAACAAATGTCAAAACCTCAAAAACTGCTGTGAAATGAAATTGTCATCCTCTTACTCGATAGGTTTTTTACATTTCTACTGCTTCTAGGAAGTTACTGTCTCATCCCCAGCTGCACTTCTGGGTATTTCATAGCATTTGCCTAAACTCCTTTAACATGCCACTTCATTGTTGTAGATGATTCAGGTGAAACCAAGCACTGTGACGCTCCAGTACACATCAGTGAGCATCAGCCACCCTAGCCCCAAAATAATCAGCTCCTTCTGCATCCCCAAGATGGTCAAGTAACCACTCAGTCTCTCACTTTTACCATCTGGAAAATGGGGATAAACATATTTACTTGCCTGCCTCTTGTAGGGACCACGAGACTTAAGTAATTAATGCCAGCAAAGCGCTAAGCGTTCTCTCCCATAGGATTATTATTCTGGTATTATGGCTTCAGATTAAGATCACTCCTAATTTATTGGCCTCCTACCTGCACATGACTGTCAAGGCCAAATTACAACAGGGAGCAGGTGCAAGAAATGGGACAGGAAACAATTTCTCCCTATCCAATGGGATGGGGTAAACAGCAGAGCTGTTTTAACAGCCTCTGGTGCCATCGGCAGTGACTGCCCAGATGCTAATGTTTAGTGTCCCTCTACATGTGTCTCCCATGCATGCTGTGCTTTGGCAGAAACCTACGAGCAGAGCTGACTAAAGGCCCCACTAGGATTCTGACATGCCCAAGCCATCCTGGGAAAGAGGAACGGACACACTGCCCGAGCAACAGTGACCCGAGAAGCTGGGTCTTTGAAATGCACATCCCCAGAGCCTGGGGAGAGGCACCCCTTGTTACACCTAGAGAGCAGAGCTCCCTTCAGACAACCTGGTGCACAGGGGGATGCGGCCACAGGATGCCCCTGAAATGCTACCTCTTGGGTTACTAGCGTCGATGACAGCACTATCCCTCCCCTCCCACATAACCTGACTTCTGGAGCCTAGGACAAGGCTGGATCCTGCAATCGGAGGGGGAAGTTCTCCCTTGTTGTACTCTAGCGGACGTGTAGGTGGGGAGACAGGGTTTAGCCCCAAGGGTGCTACAGTAGGCCCCATGTACAACAAGCTATTTTAGACTTAGGGGAGCTTTCACTTGGTGTCACCAGACCCGCAAAGGCCAGTCTTTATGCTCTTCCACCCAGCAGCCACCCTGAAGCTCTTGCCTGCAGCCCTGGCAAACCGTATGGGCTTAGTACAGCAGGCCTCACACCAGGATCCCACTGATGCTATAATCAACCCAACATTTGCTGCTCTGCACACGCATGTCTATCTCCCATTAGCCTCATTGAGGAGGTATCCCACCCAAACAGACCCACCAGAGATACCTAGTTTGGACACAACGGCCATTCCGGCACCATAACCCGTAGAGAGGAACATGGCCAATTGACATTCTCCAAGATTACTACCTTTTTCTATAGCTACAGAGGCAGGAAACACGTCAACTGGAAACACGTCAACTGGAAACACGTCAACTGGAAACACTTCTAAGTTCCCAGCAAGTAAGTGAAGTTTCTTAAAAAGCAAGGGGAAATTAACTGACTTGCTCAGAGGTGGGCAGTTCTAGAGACAGGCATGCCACTCATTTTCCTGCTAGTGTGTAGTTTTTTTTTTTTGTTTTTTTTTTTGCTGAGGAATCATGGGCTAACAAATGCTGCAAGCCAGGACTACCCCAGCTCCAAGCGTGAACTGAGCAACACCAACTGGTCATAGATAAGTGCTATTAACTCCATCTACCCAATCAAAGGAGAGGCTGCATATGAGCCTTCCTACATAAATTCAGGGCTATTTCTATTAAATAAATTCTAAATTTCTAAATAATTCAGCTTCTGTTTATGACTTTTCAAGGCTATAAAAGTTACAAACTAATGGTGTGAGCACCGTTTTGGTGGACTGCTTCCTAGAAGACCTCACCACATCAAGGAGCTGCCATCATGCAATATGGTACAATATAGTCCCCACTGGCCATCACGAAAGGATACGAATTGGTAAAGCTATGGGGCAGGGAGGGGCAGCAAAGAGGTGGCAGTTTAAGGCTTACTTGCACCACACGATCCAGCTCTAGCCAGCATGGTCTCACGTTGAGGAGCAAGAAATTAATCCTGCACCAAAAGAGAGCAGCAGATTAACCCAATAGTTTAGGTCGCCTTCGGGAAAAGAAAGACGGTTTTACAAATCAAGGAAGGGTTTTCAGGACATTGCCGTTTCCACACAAACGGTCTCTTTTGTTGCAACCGCAACTTGGAGCGCTGCAGGGGTGTCTCCTCAGGGTAAGCATCGCATCCTCTACAGTGACTCACAAAGCCTAGCAGAGCTTTGCATGGAAGTTTCGCCTACCCACTTTTAAAAGGAGTCACCAACTTTCACGGCTGCTCTGCAGAAGCAGATTGAAAGGGAGACGACACACAGAAACAACGCCAGCTATGCCAGCGTTTTCCTGTAGAGAAATGCCTGAGGTAATCAAACAGCACAAAGAGGGAAAGGAAAATAAATTTTACAAGTTCACCTTCAATAAAATTTAAGATGGTTAGTAAGAAAGGGATTTAAAAAAGAAAGAAAGAAAAGCTAGGCTTTTTTCTTAGAGGCAATGCAGTTTTATTTTATAACTCTCAGTCCAAACCTGGAACCAGTGTGTTGTGCTATTCTAGCAATGGATATATCACATGAGTAAAGTTACTCATTTCTTCAAATTACAAAACATTTCTGGGCATCTCTCCTGTGTTTTTTACGTTTTAATTTACAAACGAATGTGTTTGTAGGACTGAGCCCCTACTCTGTACAAGAAAGTGCAACACAAAATATTTTAAAAATACGGTAGGGTAATTTACTGAATCACATCTGAGAACTGGTTGTGTTCTTTTCAGAAGCCTTAGCCCAGAAGCCCCTCCTTTCTTATCACTATAAACAGAAATATGGACATTCATTCTACTTCTACATTAAACCTCTAACCAAACTGCTTTGTGGTCACAACTGTTAGAAGAACCTGGAGGTTAAAACTATTATTTAAAGTGACAATACACACTTACAGTAAGAATCCTCTGGGTCAAAGCCCATCCTCACAGGCTCTACTAAAGTGACTGAACCATGTTTTCTCTGGGCAGACACTTCAGCAGTAACTAAATATTCTGGGCCATTGGTTCACATCACAATCCTCACCTGTGTTCAGGTTCTGCTAATCACTATGTTGAAAAAACAAGCAAACCAAAATATTATGGTGAAAACCAACTCTTTAGAGGGAATAGAGAACCCTGTAGTGCTTGATCAAATTACGTCACACCTGATGTAACAGTTTAAGTAGAAGAATTAGTTTCTATCTACTCACATGGACAGACCAAAAAATATCGAGACAAGACACCATATTGTGATTATCTCTATTTGTACTGAACCCACACGTGATGTAGGCACCTCTCAAAAACAATTAGATCAAGGTCCCTGCCAAGGTGCCATTTTCATATCTGAATTTGAATCTACTTCCTGTAAGAAAGAGAGGTAATGGAACATCAGAAATTTACATCCATAATGTTCGAACAAGCCAGGGAAGTATCCAATAGCTAAGTGAGTGGTTTTCAATCTATGATCCACAGACCCTTGGAGGTTCACAGACTCTGTCTAAGATTGCCAAAGGGGTCCGCACCTCCATTTGAAATTTTTTAGGGATCCACAAATGAAAAAAGGTTGAAAACCACTGAGCTGAAGTTATTCTGTTACTTCAAGAGACAACAATGATGCCTTTTAATAGAAACACTTAGCTGCAGATTTCATCCTCAGGCCTAAGACATAGCAGTATAAACGCAGTCCCAAATTAACCTGCTAACAAGTTACATTCCAAACTTAAGAAATAGGCGACACTGTCAAAATAAAGTAAGGTTTTTAGTATCCCTTTACCTGCATTTAGCAACACTATCAGCAGACTGTTAAAGATGAAGGAATCAAAAACCTACTTTGTCCTTACTCATCTTAAGCATGACCCTGTCACCACTGTGATTGCAGGTTCATTCTGAGGGTACAAACATGTCTTCACAGTCTGAAATAGGTGTCCAAACTCCAAACACTTGTCTTGCTTTTAAGCATGTCTGCAAACTGGAAATTCACATTTGGCACAATGATAAAAACAAATAAGAACCCCAGCATGCTAAAAGCATTCCCACCATCTTCCTAGCTGAACCCAAGATAGGATTCAGGACCAAAAATTTCATATTTACAGCAGTGCAACACCATGGAGCAGCAGTAATGGAGCAGAAAATGTGGCTATTGCAGATTCACAGGGGCAGAGAAGAGCAGAATCTTTGACCCCAGGAATTTTATACTCTGCTTCCAATAATCTGGGTGGAAACAGAAGCCTGACAGGATTATCACTTTGATCCCAGGTTTAAGTGACTAATATTTAGATTTAAGACATGCTAGTGTCAGTTTTCAGAAAGAAGCAAAATGGGGAGGGAGGGGGCGAGCAGGGGGAACATAAACCTGTTCTCCAAAGCATTTCCACTAAGAACAGAAGCCAGCATGTCTGCTAAACTCCTAAGCACCTTTTCGGTAGAATTCAGCAACAAGCTGATCACAGCTGGCCCGAGTTTTAAATAAACACATTATTTTTAAAAAAAGAAAAGGAGTACTTGTGGCACCTTAGAGACTAACCAATTTATTTGAGCATGAGCTTTCGTGAGCTACAGCTCACTTCATCGGATGCTCAAATAAATTGGTTAGTCTCTAAGGTGCCACAAGTACTCCTTTTCTTTTTGCGAATACAGACTAACACGGCTGTTACTCTGAAACCTGTCATTATTTTTAAAGACTGGCATTGTAACGGCGCACACACGAGTGCTCCTGCAACATATCGCTCTGGTTTATTGCTACGGATACTGCCTCCTGTGGACAGTACCAACCTGAAACGCAAATCCGATCCCGCACGGAGTTCCAAGTAGCTCGGCTCCTGTGTGTTTTATGACATCACACCAGAACCCTCCACTAAGCTACCTTGCTTGGCCTTCACTGACCTCACTCACTTATTTTACCTACCAGACGGGATCTACTGAAAGAGAACTAAACTGTGCAGCTATCCAACAGTACCAGCTGTGACTCTTTTGCCACGTTGCCCTGACCTAGGGACTAATCCTTTGCCCAGCTCCCAGTTTAAGCACAGGGAAGATGGAGGAGCAGGATCCTGTTCCAGTCTATAGAGCAAGTGCAGAGCTGCTTGGAGGCCGTTTCATCCACAATGGCCCAGATAACCCTGCCCATCCACAGGGCAACGGAGCCAAAGACTTACAGAGCTGTACTTCTGATCCCTCCCTTCCCCAGGCCTGCCTTCAGTGCAATAATGTGAAGAGCCCCTTGTAATCCAGCTCTGGCCTTTGAACAGCATAATCATATCGGGAGATGCATAAACTGGGGCTGGATTTGCCTAAAAATAAAAGGAATATCAGACTAAATACCTTAATTCTTCATGCAGAAGTTTGCACACACTCTGGTCTAACCACACACCTTGTGACACTATGTATGCACAGGTGATAGCCACATATAGTTGGCAGAATCACATGGAAGACCATATTTAGCAGGTATCTTTCACAACCTCAAAGACAACATCCTCCCACCCACCACTTTGAACATTCTAGACCTTGAAAAATAAAAATAAAGGGGGAAAATGGCCACAGAAGTGTTTATTCTCTTCCCCGCCTTAACCACAGAACTTCACCCTGAGAGCGACATTGGCCCACGGTTAGGGTTCCATTCTCTTACTAGGCTTTAGTCATCAGATCATGCTACCTCTCTGCAAAAGAAGAAATTAAAAGTTAGCTTGTAAACTTCATGTTACATTTACACACGCGGAACAAAATTTTCATATTCACTCATCCATACTGCCCATAAGTACGCATCGTGCCTCAATATATAAAATAAATAGGACCAACTGGTTCTATATGCAGACCGTTAGTGTTTCTTGTGCAGTTCCTAATCTGTGTATAAATGCATAAATGTAACACTGCAATAGCTTACTCTTGTAAAGAGCCAGGGGAGGGAGCTGGATGCAAAAAATAACCCTAGTTGGTTGCACAAGTGCAAATGCACACTTGGATTTTAAAAATTAGCCACCCTAAAATATCTTGTGTCTAAGTATAGTTCTACACAAATCTGCAATTTTTGCACGTTACCACAGAGCTGCACGTAGGAAAGAGACCCAGTGAACACATAACATCTCTTTAAAAGATCACAACCTTGCAATTTCATACCGCAACTATTCCTTACTGAGCCCTAGTCACTTGTGAAGTCAGAGGTTTAGATTGCAGTGATTGAGTTCTGTGCCCAAGGAAAGTTTGCTTTCATAAAACGGAAAAAGGAAAAAGCTTTTGTGCAAACTTAAAATAAATAAATAAATAAATAAATAAATAAATAAAGTCACCTCGTGACAGAGCAAACATGGGATATTTCAGCCCAAAAGGAAAAAAAGTTTTGAGATCGTTAAGGGAGTGAATACAGAGTCTGAATGGAACTTTACTTCTTCCCAGCATACCTCTCCCCCCATAAGGGCATTTTATATATAAAAACACACCCACACCCGGAAGAATAAAAAGTCACTCCCCAAGCACCTAAAAAACAAAGCTTCCTTTTCCTCCTCCTCTTCTTCTGCTTTGATGGCAGTGTGCTCACTTCAAGATCAGGATCAAGGTTTAACTCATCATCTAGGCCAATTGCAGGATTGGTCAGTAAGTAGCAAGTGCTTTTATCCTGGATCATATGTGTATTCTCATCTGTAACAACAGACAAGACTGTCTCTTGGATATTCTGGCTTTTCTCTGCCTTTCCAGAGAGATTAGATTCAGGCATTTCAACCGTTTCACAGCTCCCCAAGTTAGAAGCATTAGTTCTGTGTTTTAATTGGACACCTGGAGCGGCTAACGATGGTTCCAAATTGGAGGCTTTTCCCCTTTTAGAGAGGTCTTGGTTTTGCTGCCAATCAACAATAGGCATTCTGTGGGCTGCAGCTCTTTTGTCAGCTGGTACAACAGGCTCTTCCTGGTTGCACGATTTAGAGTCTAGGCCATTGGCCTCAAGTTTCCCACAATTCTGGCAGGCCTCAAGTGACTGAGAATGATTTAACTGTGTAGCTGATCCTTTCTCAAGGTCGACAGGAAGGACGGCCAGAGCAGAAGATGCCTCTGCCTGCTTTATTAAGCTAGCAACAGCAACACTGAGTTTCAAGCAGCTGTTTTCACAGGCCTTCATCGTTTCTTCGCTGCCCTTCTCCTTGGGTAAGCCTTGAACATATTCTGGCCATTTCTGCAGACTTTCATTCGATGCATTGCTGAGAATAATGTCCGGATACAGTGGCATGCACTTGCAAGCTTCCGAGACATCTAACTTCATTTGAACAGGGAGGGAGACATCAGGAGATGCAGTGCAACTAATGGGAGATTTGGGTAAGAGAGGGGCCCTCTCAGACGAATTAAAGCTGTGTGTCTGGAAGATTAGATCAGTGACGTGTCTGCAGCAATTTGCAAAGATACTGTTTCCCATGATTACAGGTTACACAGATAAAAGACCAAACAGGAGAAGTAAGTTTTGTTTGCAATCTTGTTTGTACACATATATTAAGTACACAACAAA
The DNA here is from genome assembly GCF_015237465.2 of Chelonia mydas. Classification (NCBI taxonomy): domain Eukaryota; kingdom Metazoa; phylum Chordata; order Testudines; family Cheloniidae; genus Chelonia; species Chelonia mydas. The sequence continues at coordinate 10,323,591 of NC_051257.2, forward strand.
GACAGGTCTCACATCATCTACAGTTTGGACTTGTTAATGCTGTCACGTAGCTAGCCGATCAGATTTTCTAAGAAAATTCTTACTTGAACCCCATGAGACAAAAAGCACAAGACTAATAATTTAGATTGCCAGCACGCAAAGAGACCTATGTCAGGGAATAAAGAAAATATTCTCTTAAACATTCATCTGTTTCTTCCCTTCTAATATCTTACGCAGATTTAAACCTTGAATTCACCATAGTGGGAGTTGTCCCAAAGTTCCTTCCAGTGACCTTCATCTTCGGAACATCTCTGCCTCGGTCTTCAAAATATCAAGTTGCAGAATGCCAGGACATCCACAAAGTAAAAGGAAAGTTCCCCAAAGCTGAAGACTTCCTCCTCTCCCTGCTGCCCCAAAGACGGGAGAAAAAAATCAAAGTTCTTCAAAGTCCCTAAGAAAGAGAGAGAGGATACTGGGCTGACTGTTAAAGCCCAGCAGTGAGTTATAAATAGAGTGGTGATAGCAGGCTCTGTACCGATGCAGTATGGGACCATGTTACAGCACTTCAGCTCTGCCAAGTTTAACAACAAATAAGATGCATTGAATTACAAAACAAGGCTAGTTACTATGGCACGCCTAGGCTCATGCAGAGCCATCCATATAAACCAGATTGGCATAAAAAGGGACTGTGGGGAGTGAACGAGGTAGAGAGAGTTGCCAAATGAGTTTTCTGGCCCCACAAAACGCCTCTGTTTCAAACTAACTTTAGGAATCCCCAGTAACTTTGCAGGAGTTGTAGATTATAGATTTTCACCTTGTAACAAGAGCATTAAAAACTCTACTCTCTCAATAGGCTACAATACAAATCAAAGTTGCCAGACACGAGTATTGAAAGGACAAAATTAAGCCACATAACCCGACCACCCTCCTGGTTCTCGTCCTATTCTATACATCAGTTCAGGATAAGCACCACTAATGCGTGGGCACATGTGCCCCAGTAAAGTATCTAGTAGGCTCTTAATTATATTTGCTTCTGTGGTGTTATTGGACAGTTATTTTCCTTTGGAGACAGATCCTCTAATGAAAGCTACATTGGGAAAAAAAAACTTTTCAGGGAAGATTATAACAAAGTCATGTTCCAAGATAGATACTCAGTCTGAAGTACCAGAAGATTTGACTCTGCAATGGCAAGTTTTATGCTCCTAGTCAAAGCATTTCTTTCAGTTTTGCTTAAGTAATTTTAAATATTTGTATCTAGTTTAATTGTAATTCACTCTTGTGAACTCTATGTCCATGTATACATAGGCCAACTCCAAATTTATAGAGGTAAAAAATAAGTCCTGTCTCTGCTGTGAACGTCTGAAGAGTCTGTCTTCACCCTACACCATATCATAGACACATTTGTTAACAGTCAATCCCACACCCATATACGTAACAGAAGAATCATTTCTCAAGAAAATTTTAGGAAGTTAGAGCCAATCACCATAGCAGAATTTTGTACTCCAGCTAACACCCTGCCAAGAAGAAATGGAATGAACAGGTTGAAAACAAAACAAAACAAAACAAAACACAGGCTGAAAGTTCTTTATACAAAATTAAATCCCCGATTAGCTTCTATTGTTCTTGTATTTTGCCTTTTTAAAAGAGCAGGACAAAAATCTCTCCCACCGAAACTCATTCTAGCTCCAGATCCAGTCGAGGCAGCTCAGATTTCCTTTTATAGGACTTCTGTCTCATTACCCCTTTTATAAGTAAGACGCAGTAAGGGCCTAAGAAAACCCTTAGTCATGAGAAGCCCCATTATCTTGAGGATCTAGTGCCAAGTTTGAAATGCTTAAAAACGCCTACTTCTTCCAACTAATGTCTCTTTCAGAAGCACAGAAAACAGGGGAGATACACTGACTGCTTCAACTCTCCCTCCTTATACACAGAAGCACAAGCTGTACATGCTCCAGACTTCAGTTTAAAAACCTTTGAGTTCATGTGGGTCTTTGTGTAAAAGACAACCTCAGAGAAGAGACCTTCCTGGTATAGACTCGTTCCATTTTAAAATGGCTTTGCTAACTGCAACAAATTTAAACTTAATTCTAGTTACCAAAGCTGTAAATTCACCAACTTTATCATTTTACTTCTACCCAATGTGTACAAGGCCCCTAACTGGAAATAAAGAGCCAAATAGAAACCCAATTTAAGCAAGTGCAACTAGCATAGGAGCTGGATCTACTTACTCCATGGGGAAATTTTGGCCAAACTGTTAGCTCAGATTGAACAAGTTATATTTAAGCTATTCGTACGCACGCTAAAGGCAATAGAGATTTAAGGACGAGCAATAAAAAAAAATATCCTCGATAAAGTTCTTCTTGTACAAAACATTGTGATCAAATAATTAACACCAACAGTGTTCCTACTAATGGGAGTATACAAACAGCAAAATTCAGCTAGTTCAAACTGGACCTGAACAAGAGAGAATGTACTGCATACAGCACAAACTACAGTATTTTAGATTCATTAGAAGAAAGTTAACCAGATACAATGAAGGCATTGGGTAGGGTTTCACTTGTAGTGGGTGATATTTATATAGGAGGAAGCAAGTTTAATAGGTACCCCAAAAGCTTATGCCATCTTCAAAGGAGGATTGATTATTTCCTTAAGATTCCATCGAGAGAGACAGGATGTCATGGAAACTGCCTCTCTTCATCCCATCAGGGGGCACCTATAACCTGGAGGTTCCAACTTTCCAAATTAAATTTCCATCATCTCTTTTGATGCAACCAACACATTCTCCTTAGCAAATGCCCCTAAGCAAGTGTGTTGGCGCTGTCCCCTGTGATCTGTAAATCCATGTTTGTTTTAAACCATCTGTAGGTACCATTAAGGGTTATAAGCATCACGTTTAGTCTCCAGAGGCTGCAGGACACACAGAGTTGCATCATGTGAAGTTCCTTCACTCCCTGTAGTTTGTAGCTGACCAAAAAAGCTCATCAGCCCTACAGCTAAAGCGATGCCCATTCCAGTTAAAACAGGAGGTAAACCCGCGATAGAAAGTGCTGTATTGGGAGTCTCTTCTGTGGGCACTACATACAACACTACGGATATTTAAATGGGGAAAATTCTTCACTCTTTCAAAGAGAGTAGAGTCACACCAGAATCTGATCAGTTAGGCCCAACCATGCTCAAGTCACGTTTAACAAGAGCTGTTCTAGTTCCGGTAGAAGTTTGCACCTTTTATGCTCTTTCGTGGATACCGGAAAAATAGTTTTGCTGTAGTTGACCCTCCAGGCCACATTCATTTGTGCTGCGTCAATCTTGCTGGCTCAGAGGCTCTTTCCTGCAGTAACTGAAATGCTTTCTAAGCTTTGGACTTTTAGCATCTTGGGTCCCTCTCCTGCACCGGCCGAGTCTGGGAGTTACATTTCAACCCATTTCCAGCATAGTTTGGCTGGGCAAAACTTTTTTTTAAAACGTGGTCCTACCATTGGCTGGCCAAAAGGCTTAGTTGCAATGGTAAACAGTTCAAACACTGCTCCCAAACTGTGTCGAAAGGCCAGAGCCTACGGCAAAGTGCGAAGTTCAAAAAAACACATATCAGCAACTACAGGAGGCTGTGTCTTGACTTCCCAAATGGATGGGAAAAAACCCAAAACAAGACTGATGGGTGAGCGCACCTTAGGGTGACCAGATGTCACGATTTTATAGGGACAGTCATGATTTTTGGGGCTCTCTCTTATATAGGCACCTATTTCCCCCCCACCCCCCATCTGATTTTCCACACTTGCTATCTGGTCACCCTAGGGCACCTGGACCCCAGAACAGGGATAATTTTAAAACTGGTTTGGTTTTCTGGAGTTAAAGAGACCTTACAAAGGGAAATTTAGGCTAAGGGCACTTCTAAAAATCAAGAGTATTAGCAACAGATAAGGAATTTTGTTTTAAGTGGACTGCTCCTTTAAAATTTTCCTTCAGAGAAGAAAGGGTAAGGGGGAGGGAGAAGACAGAAATGCAGTAGCAAAGATTTCAAAATACAGTAACAGAGATATAGCTTTTCCTGAAAGCTGGAATGAAGTTTATTCAAATGAAGGTAGTTCAGCCCCTCCCTAAGGGCGAAGAGTTTGTTACAGGGACAAGAAGTCTGTAATACCACTTACTAAGAGCCAGACAGATTAACAAATTATTCTAGTTAAGATCAGTTTAAAAAAAAAAAAAAAAAAAAGACAAAACGCAAAGCTCATCCATTTGGAGTAGCTGACATATGGTCTGTACAGTAAAGCTTGTTTAATTGAAATGCTCATGTGCTTACTGAGATGAGAACCAGTGTTTTTACTATTATTTATGCAGTGCCTAAGTGCCTTGCAGCACAAATGAAAGACCTGTACCATGCCCCAAGGATCTTACAATCTAACCTGAGGCATGCCGCAATGGGGCAGGGGGAGGGAGAACTGAAGCATAAAGAAACAGGGAAGAGGAGAGTTACAGTAATGACTGGTTACTTTATGTGCATATCTGGATTTTGAATGTGGCAGAGTAAAGACCCTCCCTACCTTCCCCCAAGCTCATATTGTTTTTCCCTCTCCCTTTTTTTAGGCCTCGTAAAAAAGTAAGTCTTTAGGGCCTTGTCTACAAGAGGGGATTTTAGCAAACAATTTCCACCCAGGGTATCATGAGTTCTGGATGCAAAGGGGAGGGTTACTTTAGAAGAGTCCCTCATGTAGAGACTCTCTGCAGGGAGACATGTCCACCACTAATGTTGGTGCACAGGCCTGTAGAGACAGTGGTGTCTGAAAGTGGATCCACTTCCAAATACAAAGCCAGTCATGGATTTCAATGCTGAGGAGTGAGGTCCTTTTACTGTGTCTGCTCCAGTCAAATCCTACACTCTCCCCTGACTGTTACTTTTCAAATATATAACACAATACAGGAACGTCAGACCCTTAAATAACGCCTCAAAATAACAGACTGCCTAGATTGACCAACCAAACACATGACAAGAAAGTAAACAGAGCCTCCAAAGTTGCCACCTGAATTCCTTCCTGACTGCTATCACTCGCAGGCAACCTAAGACAGAAGCAATGCTCTCCAGTCTAAAGATCAGCCCTTTTTAAAACTTCCGTGGTTGAGTGACAGACAGTCATAGCAGATCCTTAGATTAAACAGCAGTCTCCTGACCTTGTTACTGCTGTACAACTGCACTCGCGTCTCAACAACAGTCTTCCCACAATGCCTGTTCAAATTAATGGCGCAACAGGACGTACCTGGAACATGTGGCAGACCTAGAGGAGTTGTACGTAGGAAAGCGGGGAAAGGCAGCTCCGAGAGGCGCTAAAAGAAGTCGGGTGAACAGCATTCCTTTGAGCTGACTATATTATTAAATCTGCACATGAGACAAGCTCAGATTTGAAGCAGTGACAGCAGTAAAAATGCTAGTAATCCAGGAAATGCATTTTCACCGTCTCTTGACTTTGTATACGTTAACTAAACTGAAGGGTTAACTATCCTATAATTGTCCTTGCTGGAAAACATTACATGAACAGTGTGCAGGTTTTTAAAAGAAAGGTAATCTTCATGCAAGAGAAAGAAAAGATTGCTTGTAACCGATGAAATGCCAACTCAGAGTTCAGCAGCTACAAAATTACACCCAGCTTCCACCCAATACTGGCAGAACTGCTTAAAACAAAGTAACGTTTCACTTATTAGTGTAACATTATTAAGCAATACACAGAAATTGTCACACTGGAACCAAACCTTGATCTCTCTCACCTCAGCACATGACAGAGAGCCAGTAACTCTGACATTTTAATGCCAGTTCTGGCAGACTCCTTCTGTGGCTGTGCACAAATCATTTAACTTCTCAGTTTCCTCTACGGTGATCACACAGATGTTGGAAGGATTCATAAGTAGCATAGGTAAACTGGTTTTAGGCCAGAAAGCATGCAGTATCTTGCTCCTGCCTATGGCCTACACCTGATGCTTTAGAAGAAAGTGAAAGTCCTCCAAAATGTACCTGGCCAATCGTGCAATGCTGGAGAGGAATTATTTTTCCACCCAACACCAGCTAGAAATCAGTTAATGCCCTGAAGCACAAGATTATGCACTGTAATTTTTTAACTAAGTTAGTGGAATGGCAAACACGTCGTCCATTTGAAAAAAAAAACCTGAAGGGGAAAAAAAAGTGCGCTCTCAACAGGACATTCCTGCATCCTTGAATTACTTCAGTCCAGTCCACTCAGTCATCTAAAACAGACAGACTTTGGCTTAGGTATAAACTTCAACAGCTTATGGACTACTAAACAATATTTAAAAAGTGTCAGATCAAATATAGGTGCAAACTTATCTCTCACTAGGATGTAGGTCTTCCACAAGGTGTACAGCTCTCACCCTTTGCTTTATGTCCTTTTTTAAAAAAAACAAAAAAGCTGATCAAGAAAGGGCTTGAGTTTGGGATCAACATTCAAGTTTATAAGACCCTCTGCACAACACTTAAAAAAAAGTACAAATCTGAGCACCTTTCAAATTAAGATTTAAGTTTTCTAAAATGAGATGCATGCTTTAATGTGTCTTTAGGGCTTGTGAAAGGTGCCCTGTTGAAAGCCCTCAAGATAAGGCCCTCTAGTTATCCACAGTACTAATAGAAGGACAGCAGCACTGGGAGCTTCCCAGGTGCACCCCCAGCATTCCTATGGGTGAGCCCCTCTGCTAAGACTGACAATAGAAGGTAGTGATTTTTAACATCTGACTATTAAGAAATGGACTAAAGTCATCCACTCACAAATCACTGAGCAACCTGATCACTGGTCACTATCAAACCGGCAATGGATTTGAATTAGAGACCTATTGGCAAATGGCTCCATATCCCCCTTACCCAATGCTTCATTTGAGCCAGGGCTGAGCTCTGGCACATCTATGTTTGGCAGTTCATAGTGGGCTTGCTGTGTCAGTTATGAAAGTAAAAAAAATTACTTGAGCCTTGGCACCTAATTGCTTGAGCCCCAGAACATCTTTCATTACAAATTAAGCACTGCCATTACCCACTCCCTGCAGCCTCCAAATTTAATGTTATAGGACAACCAGATGATAGATAACCAGCTGAGCGTGCAATGTTCTGTCAAACACTCTAATGTCTTTTTTTTTTTTTTTTTTTGGGGGGGGGGGGATTATTCTGCATATTATTTTTAATTCTCCTAATCTGGCCACTTAATTTTTGAGATTAATGACCCTTCTTGAATATTTTGTGACAGCTCTTAAAAATGTTCAAACTTCAGTTGTTACAATCACGTTAGGATATTTTGTTAATAGCGAGAGACTAGGATCCAGAAACACTGACACCAATGGAATACAATTCGCATGGTTATATACAACATACTTGAAGTGAGTTTAGTGGCCTCACGACAATTCCCTTTGGACAAGCAACCCCGTCAACCATTACCACAACTGACGCTAAGTGGTGATTTCAACAGATAGGTCAGGGATTGAATAATACTTTCACCCCAGAAGTTTCCCCTCCAAATCAGGAGACAGCAGCACACTGACGGAGCAGTGCATGGGGGTGTTTGTACCGCTACTGCTATTAATGCAGCACCTAGTCTGTGGATAGGATAAATCAATCGTAGAATTGCCAGTCAGGCACTTTTTCCGTGAGCATGAAACTCAAGACACACAGACACAGGTCTGGATTCTGAGAAGGGTTCAGCATCCACGACGGGAAGGAACTTCCAAAAGACACTGCAGTTGCTTAGCACCTCTAAGAATCAACCCTATGATGACCCTCTAGAAAGATTTTGAAACTGTACCTAATGTAGGACGAAGCCCCAAAACCCAGGCAAACTCCCATTAGAACATCAGTGGGAGTCTGCCCAAGTAAGGACACCAGATGAAATGGATGTTTATTTTTGGAGAAATCCTGAATACCTTATGCAAAGACAAAATTAAAGCCAAGTTTCTAGGCATTCAGTACTTGTGTTGTAGGTTCATCATGTAAGAAATTATACACATTACATGGCTCCCTACTTTGTACAGTGTAAACACGTGAGCAAGTTCTGGAAAGATCAGAAATTTAACCCCCTTAAAAATACAATTGCCAAAGACAAAATGTGAGTCTGTGATCATGGGAAACCTTTGCACTGTAGCTTAAGCCACGTTAATGGGAAGATGTAAAATGGGAACTTTTTCAAGTGGCCTTCTCCTGCCACATCAGCCACCACAGAATACGCTCTCCTTTCACACACAACTGCAGTCCGCACATTATTCCAGCATGTTGAAGGAATCTGGGGCTGGATATTTGATATAATGATGTCAAATTCACCAAAAGACTGTTGATAAGAGATTTTAACAAAAAATGAAGTAAAGATGAAATCTATACTTAGAATCTCAAAGCATCATAAAAAGGAGTGAATCCTGAAAGTATAACTCTCTGCTGGGTGGTTTTGCAATCACAATTATGCTAGCGGAGACAGCAGAATAACCATTATTTGTATTACACTAGCAAGTGAAATCTGGGCCTCATTGTGCTGGGCTCTTACTAGGTATTTGTACAGACAAAGGTTGAGAGTGAAAGTGACTTGCCCAAGACCACACAGCAGGTCAATGGCAGGGCTGGACACAGACCTGAAGTCTCTCAAATACTAGGGGAAGCCGCCCTGCTCTCCTAATGTAATACAGTTCTTTTCTCTCCTCTTGTACCTTCCACCTCAGCTCCTCAAACACTTTAACACTTATTAACCATGCCACGCATCACCCCTGTGAGGCAGCATCCCTCTTAGGGCCAGGTTCAACCACCTGCTGAAGGTCACACAGCAAGTCAGCGTGGGAGCTGGGAGGGCAGCAGCCCCCCTCCTCGAACTGCTGCAGCAGGCTGGCTCCTGAGTCCTGGCAGCCGCCCCCCTAGAGCCTAGAACGGAACCCCACTAATCTCCCAGCTCCCAGGGAGGCCGCTGTCTCTTTAAATCCCCGACCCCAGCAGCTCCCTGCCCAGGGCCGCGTGGAACGCCGGGGTCGCTACATTGTCTCAAGCCCGGGCACTGGGAGCTACCACGTGTGCGCGGGGTGGAGGGGGGAGCGGGGTCGTTCTCTCTCCCTTCTCGCTGTCCTGCGCGCTCCACATCAGACTCCGCCCCGCAGGCGAATCCCAGCTCCCGACTCTTTCCTTCCCAGGCCAGGAGCAGACCAACGTGCAAGGGGAATACGGGAGGGCGGGGGGGTTCTCTGCGGCGAGGGATTGAGCAGCCCCCTTCGCTTAGTGACCTTGCCTTAGAGGAGTAAGGGGGGGAGGGGGAGGAGAACGCACTCCAGCGAAGGCACATCCCCGCCCCCCCCTCGGGCGGCGGCACAGTGGTGTGTTCCAGTGAAGGTCACCTTCATCGGCGTTAGCAGAGGAAGCGGCAGGACCAGGCGCTGCCCCCCCCCCCCCCCCCCCCCCCGCCCGGCTCCAGCCCAGGCGGGCCGCGGGCGGCTCCCCGCCGCGACAGCCCAATGCTGAGTTCCAGCCCTTCCGCCCTCCCCCGCCCGCTTCTGGCTGGGGGGGAGGGCAGCCTCCAGCCCCTTCCTTCCTTCCCAGCACTCGGGTCCCCCTTGCCCGCGCGTCCCTAACTCCTCCGCCGACCTGCCCGGTCCCCAGCCAGAACCCCCCTTCTGACCCCCAACACGGACACCCAGCGCCTCTCCAGCCCGTACCAGGACCCCTTCCGCCGAGGAGAGGCGGTAGTGTCATCCACAGCCCCTCCACAGCAGTTCGGCTTCCCTTCCTCCACGTTTATGCCGATGGAAGGAGATCCCCAGGGGTTTTTTGGGGGTGGGGGGGTAGTTAAACAGCGATGCCAACTGAATTGGAAGAGATCTGCTCAGACCATGCAAAGTGAATTCGTCCACGGGGGGGGGGGGGGGGGGAAGAGAAGGGTGAAGGTTAAGAATTTAAACTAAGCAAGCAAAACCCCTCCCTGCAACTGACAATCAAAGCAGGCGGCAGGAGCAATAAAATAATCTGGACGGGTAAGAAGCAGAAGCCTTTTGCTTCCAGACACTCCTTTCCCCCTTCTTCTCCAACCACCACTAAGCCTCTTCTTTGGGACAGACTGGGTTACCTGAGGTAGCATTAAGTGTGTGTAAACGATTTAGGTTAAAGAATTTTATTTGTTTTTGACTCTCTTACAAAATCTTTCAGGTCTTTGTTTACCAAAGATTCTTCTCTGCTTGCTTTTCCTTTAGAGGCCCCCAGTTCAGATCCTAGGTTTCCTAGTTTTGTGGGAAAACCTCTGGGAAGTCCCAGGGATGTACTGTGGGTTCTAACAGCTTGGTTGCAGGGTGGTGGGTTTGAATCTAGCAGAGTTTTCCTTTATTCAAAAGGCTAGTCATTGAAATTAAATAGATATTCAAATGAAAGTTTAATAGTGACTAAAATCCCTTCCCCTCTTCATTGCTGAGCTCTTACTCTCTGCACTGGATAGATCACCATTCATCTGAAGTGGTCAAGTCTAGGCCAGGCCTGAATGTCTCATCCAAAGAACCAGCCAAAATTAAAAACATAATAGAGCAGCAAAAAAGAAAAGAAAAGGGCCTAAGCCTTTTAAAAATATTTCTTTCCCAAATTTATTCAGAATCCCCCCCCCCCCCCAAATGCACAATCCCATCATTTGCTCCAGGATCTCCTTTTAAACACTGAAAGTAAAAAAAACCCTGGAGATTTTTTTCTGTATAGCTTTAACCCAGCTGGGGTGGGGAGATAAAGGATAGGAAGACTTTTTACCTCCTCATGCAAAATCAAGTGTATTAAGGCCAGGACCAGGCCACCCCTTTTTAAATACTCCCTCTTTGAAAGCTGCCCTGCATTCTTGGCGTCCATTATCTCTCACCACATATACTGGAATCTCCCAGTGAAGAGACAACCTCCCCATATAGGATAAACATAGCAATGCAAGGGAACGGGAGGAGGAGAGAAGAAAGACTCCCTAATGCCCCCCCACTTCAGCTCTTTCCCCCCAGGAAGACACCTCAATACAGGAAACTCTCACAGAGCAACAGATGAGGGTCCCCACTGTACAGTCCTGGCTCCACCAGAAAGTACTTCTAACAGTAAGGGTCAGGGGGATCCTCTCTGTACGACGTCGCTTAGACAAGCGATCCACCCAATACAGGTGTTCCCACTATGAGCTGTTCTCCTGCAGCCCTCAATGCAATAGGACAGGACACTTACAGCATACAGAGCAGGACCTCACACACAGTATGGGGTGGCCACAGTACACTCTCCGAGAGTATCCCCAAGAAATCAACCCTCTCAAGCACAGCAGAGCTCCTCACGAAGCAGCCCCTCCTTCAACAGTGCAGAGAGTCCCCACTGGGCAGCCTCCCCCCTGAATCAGTATGGCTTCCTCTCTGCACAACTTTCCCCACACACACAGCGCAGAGCTCTCAACCCAACACATGGAGGTTCCTTGCTGCAGTCAGAATCTGCTCTCCTAGGTATTAAAGAGGGCTGCACCTGAGGCGCCCCTCCCTACTGTGGGGACTCCCCCACATTCGCTGAGTTCTTTGGTACCTCAGGGACGTTCGCACAGGGCAAAAGCTTCCCTCCGCATTATGGGCCAGACCGCTCTATTAGGGGAGGGTGAACAGGGAGGAGGCCCCCCCGCCCCCAATCCTGAGGACGTTCCCCAGTGCACAGCTCCCCTTCCCCCAATATACACTGGGAGAAGGCAATAGAGGAGGGCTTCCCCCAGAAGAGGGGGAGTAGCTGGCTCCCTGCTTGCATAACTTCCCTTTTCCCCGCCCACTACCAGGGGTTCCCTCCTCCTTACGCAACCCTCCCCCCCCGCCAATACCCAAGAAGAGGAATCCTGGGGTGGGGGCTTCCCCCCTCCTGCAGCCCCCCCGCTCCCAACCACCATGGGGAGCAGGCTGGGGGAGGGGGGGCTTCCCCCCTCCTGCAGCCCCCCCAACACCCGAGGGGAGCAGGCTGGGGGCCTTCCCCCCTCCTGCAGCCCCCCCAACACCCGAGGGGAGCAGGCTGGGGGAGGGGGGGCTTCCCCCCTCCTGCAGCCCCCCCAACACCCGAGGGGAGCAGGCTGAGAAGGGGGGCAGCCCCCCTCGTGCAGCCCCCCACCCGCGCGGAGGCGGGGGGGTTGCGGGGAGCCCCCCCCCCGCTCTCACCGGAGCTCCCGCAGCGCGGCTCGTTCTCCGGCTGCGGCGGCCGCTTGCTGCTCAGGTGCCCGGGCTCCGGCTGCTCCTCGCTCTGGGCCGTGGCTGGCGCCGCCGCCGGCGGCATCTCGTCCGCTTTAATGACCATGGCCGGCCCCCGTCGCGCCGCTGCCTGCCCCGGACTCCGTGCCCTGCCGCTGCCGCTGGAAGGACAGAGCCAGTCACAGCCCCACGTGGTGCGCACTCCCCTCCGCCACCCCGACCTCTGACACGCCGCGGCCTACGGCTCGGCGGCAGGGACACACCTCCCCGCCTTCCCAAACGCCTTAAAGGGACAGGCGCCTGCCCAGAAAAACCTGGGGGTGTGGGCGGCTTACAGACTGGGCCAAAGTCAGTCTGTCTGTCTAGCCGGCCCTACACTCTACCTATCTATCTGTGCCTCTCCACACAGACTAATAATCTGTCTTCAGAGAGCAGGCATGGAATATTTCAGCCGGAAAGGTAAATACTTGTCAGCCTCGTAAACGCCAGGGTACATAGGTGATTATAATGGAAAGTTTGGGCCAATTTAAGTGGAGCCCTGGTTCAACTCTGGCTATAATCTCAAGAGACGGTCTGTTGTCTGAAGGGATTAACCTGGGGCTGGACATCCGAAACGAATCCCCAATTACATCGGCCAACATTTTCAAACATGAGGCACGCAAATCTTTATTTAGGCAGCTAAACCACGTGGCCTGCTTTCTAAACGCGCTGAGCACCTTCTGACTTCTGGAAATCAGGCCAAGATGCCTAAATATGGAGTTAGGCATCTAACTTTTGGCACCCAAGTTCGAACACTTTGGTCTAAGTATATAAAATATATAGAACCCAGTCTTGCACCCATTAAAGCCAATAGCAAAAATTGATCTATCCGAGTGGTTCTCAACCTTTCCAGACTACTGTACCCCTTTCTGATTTATCTTGTATACCCCAAGTTTCACCTCACCTAAAATCTACTTGCTAACAAAAATTAGACATAAAAATACACGTGTCACAGCACACTATTACTGAAAAATGGCTGACTTTCTCATTTTTATGATATAATTATAAAATAAATCAATTGGAATATAATTATTGTACTTACATTTCAAGGTATAGTATATAAAGCACTATAAACAAGTCATTGTCTGTATGAAATTTTAGTGTGTACTGACTTTGCTAGTGCTTCTTCTGTAGCCTGTTGTAAAACTAGGCAAATATCTAGATGAGTTGATGTACTCCTGGAAGGCCTCTGTGTACCCCCAGGGTACACGTACCCCTGGTTGAGAATCACTGATCTATCCCATGGTATATGTAATAATATACGACATTCCGCAGTGTATGTATTACTGTATGGAAAGCTATATATACATGGTTTGTGAGACAGTAGTGTATAGGTTAGAATGACTGGGGACAGGTTATTCTCAGTAAAGGTCATTTGACTCTGGAATTTGCCTGCTCCCTTGGTCTGAAACAGCCTGAGTTTGCTGACCTTCATGCCATATGCTGCAAGGTCGTCTTTGTGTTCAGGCTTTTTTAGAGGAGCTGGGTTGAATTGCAAAGATTTTATTTCAGTTTGTGGCTTGGGAGATGCTTATTACCAATAACTAATATCTGTATTATATTTAATAGCAACCCCTCTGTTTTTCTGAGAGTTTGCTACTAAAGGGCTAGATTCTGGTCTCTTTTCTCTGATTTAGTAGCACCGTAACTTCATGAGAAGTCCCATTTCCTTCAATGGGACCGCTCAGGAAGTAAGGTACTCTTCAACATGCAGGGTATCAGAATCTGGCCTGAAAGTAGTCGTTTCCAGCAAACTATCACTGTCTCCATTATCATTCTCCTTGCAAATTCTGCCCCGCAAAAGGGTATTCCCCAGCTTTAGGCTTGTCTACACACAGAAATTGTCCTGGTTGTACTAAAGGTGTGATGTTCCCAAGGTGTAAACTATACTAGTGTAAACCAGGTTTAAACCAATGTCAGTGGCCACACACAAACTTGCACTGGTTTAACTAAATCAATGCAATGTTACACCTGTAGTTAAACCAGTGCAATTCTAAGTGTAGATCTTTATGAAGAGGCTAATGCATGTGCCCTGAAGTGAGTTGTGGACAAGAGAAGGGAAGGATTTTTTTCAGTGGACCCCATTGGTGGATTATACTTGGTTTGTAAGATCTTTGGGGCAGGGACTGTCTTTTTTCTTCTGTGTTTGTTCAGCACCTAGCACAATGAGACCCTGGTTCATGACTGCGGCCGCTAGTTTCTAAGCTAATACAAATAACAGTAATCACGATGATTAGGGCTCCTAGGCACTATGATAACACAGACAATAAATGCAGTAATAATAATATACATTAGACATAGTATGTTGGGCAATTTGCTGGACGGTGGTGGGTAGCGTGACAATCCTGCACTTCCTACTTCATCCAAATCACTGCCATCCAAAAACATGCAGCATACGTGCACCAAAGACATCCCAATCCAGGCATCCTGCTGCAGGAACAACACTCAAGTCTCAAAGCCCTGCAATTATCATATTAGACAAGGAGGCCGGCTGGCACACCCCAGATGTGGTCACCATCTGTGCCTTGGGGTGCAATCCTGATGCCCCTCTCACAAGAAATCAGTATTAGAACTGGAAGGTCTTCCCCGGGAGCTCAGCGCAGCTATGATGGGGTACTGCTCCCTCGACTAGCCTATGATGGGCTATACAGACCCCACACTGACCAGAAAGAGGTTAATGAGGTCTGGTGGGCTCAGTCAGTCCCACCTGTTACACCTGTGCAAGGTGTCAAGCCTTGAGGGAGCAACTGAAGGGAGAAAAGCCCTCAGTAGGTCTGTGAAGGGAGGCTTGGGTAGGGCAAGAGCCTAACCAGACTCTCCTTGGGCCTGGTGGGTCTGGTGTGGGACCTTTTGTTCCCCACAAGTAGTATGGGTCTCCTTTTTGGGGGCTCTGTAGAAAAGTCAGCCTGGGAAGAGACTGCGAGAAAGGCCAAGCTGTGGGCCACGGTAGGAGGTAGTCCAGGGATACAACACAAACACACCGTATCTGCTTCATACAGGGTCCCGGGGCTGGAACCCAGAGTACAGGGGTGGGCCTGGGTTCCTCTACCAGCTCACCTCGGGTGGCAGTTTGAAGACCCCAGAGCTAAGGACTTGAAGGCCCCCAAAGCCTAACCTTGGGTGGAAGTTCTAGTGTGATGCTGCCTGGCTGTTGATGTGGTGGACTTGGTTTACTCCGGAAGGGGTAGGATGAAAAGTGACCTGGCTGGAGGGGAGAGTCACAAGCAGAGGCAGACTACGGCAGGGCTGGAGCAGCTGTTGGCAGGGGGGTGCCAAAGGGCTGCTATGCCATGCCCAGCAATGAGGGGGTGTGCCTGCGTTGAGTAGGTTCTGCCACACAGCTACTGTAATTAGGGTGGTGGAGGGAATGAGAGGGGCACATGGTTTGGTTTTGATGAGATGCCAGGGGTGGACTCTTTTTTATTTAAAAAAAAAAAACATTGAGTGACTACGAACCAAATGGATGACAGCTCAGGGGAGTGTGTAGGAAAGTCGGAAACAGAGCAGGAGCAGTGGGACATGTATTTTTGAAGGTTTAATATGATTATATAAGTTGTTCTAAAAACCTGGTGGAAAATTCCTTTAGCTTCACACCACGGCCCACATGCTAAACCCTGACTGTGATGGGTGATCACCCGAGATCCTTGCCTACGCTACAAGTAAGACCCTGTTAAGTAGAGTCAGGTTGTGACACATTCACCTGTCACAGTGGCACCTAATATGATTAAGCCCATCTACATAGAAATATCTCTTCCAGCACAATCATATCTGCCCGTCCATACCTACCCCGATGCACAATGTTTTCATACCGGTGCACTCTGGGGAAGTCTGGGATGCTGTGCCAAACTGCCTTCCACTATTGGTGGCAGTGGTAGGGTGCTATGGGTGCTTTTCACATGGCATCGTGAACTATGGACAGTGGTGTGACACAGAGTCCTGGGAGGTTGGAGGACTAGCTAACAGTTAGGTGTGGTCCTGTTTGCAGGACAGGAACCCTGGTTGGTCATCAGAAGCACATGACATGGGCATGTGATTCTGGCTGTGTGAACTCACCACAAGCTGGAATGGCAAAGGCGGGCATCTGGTTGCACATGGGGAGGTGACATTCTGGTCAAGATGACGCCGGAGCAGTAGAGGGCACACAAGTAAACAAGCTGACCCAAGTGTGCACAATGCAATGTGGGATAGCAGTGGAAGGAGTACCAGAAGCAGAATAGTTTATTTGAAATGAGGATGCATCCACATGAACCTTACTCTGGGATAACTCTTTCTGAAAGAGAGTTAACCCATTTCCAAAGTAGATCGATTGATGCGCAATGAGATGCCAGATAATCTGCAAAAAGAGCTTTTGTGTGTGCACGCAAGGCAGTTCATCCCCAAAATATGAAAGTTAATCCAAATGAACTTTCCTGGAGAGACAAGTCCTGACTACCACTCTGCTTATGACTGGGGTTGAAATATTGTACACCCACACAACTAGGAATCCCAGATTAGTCCGTTGTGCTTTCATGTGACCCGCATGTGAGGTCAACCATGTTACAAACTGGCTACAATATCAGTAAAATATCTGTAGCACAGACAGGATCAGCGTTTCTGTTTACATTACAACGCCATTATGATGGTCCCCGAGCATGGTTAAAGCATGCTTCCGTTTTTAAAGGAAACGGGATCCATCCTAGGATGCGCCGAACACCTCCAGCAGGAGTTAAAGGTGCAGTGGAACCCACTGTTACTTGTCTTGCGCTCTTCCTGGTCTGCAGGTGTTCTAAATCCATTGCAGGTGCCAGGTAAAGGAGTTGGTCCTTTAGTTCAAGTTGTAGCGATCCGTGCTTCATCTCTGGGGGTCCCACTTTCAATCCCGGCCCAGGATCAAGATGACAGATGCTGGGCACCCCTCACAGGATATGTCCCCAGATAGCTAGCTAACAGCGCACTGTGCTGTCTTTAAAAGTATTTGATCCTTAGCTTCCTCTTTAAGAGCTTTTCTGCCCCATTTATGCATAAGCTGCTATTTCATTTTAGTGCAGGCACTCCTGAGTTCCTTTCCCAAACAGTCAGGTCTGGAGGAAGAAAAGGCAAATCCATACAGATTTGAGTCCTTTATTAATAAAAAGGCATATTACAATGACATCTACAGTACAAGTTCATATTTTAGTTTGTGGGTATGCAGAGAATACATCTTGAAAAGCACTGTCAGCAACAACGTACCTCGTTGCCCCCTCTTTTGCTGTAAATAATATTGTCCTGTAATAAATTGAACATTCGGATAGAACAGTATCAAACCTTTGGTTTCTGTCCCATTGTAATGGTTTCCCATAGCAGGCCATATAGGCAGCTCACAGAACTGTGCAATTCGTCCTCTGTGCAGGACCTCACTTGGGTGAATAAGGATTCTGCAGGGGAGTACGTGTTGCGTGATCCACCCTACCAACCCGCGCTACCGTGAAGCCTAAGAGCAAATTTGGGGATTAATTCTGAAAGATGCTGAGTAACTCCTAGGAGGTGCAGAGCACCCTCAACTTCCATTGGTTTGGAACTCAGTAGCGCCTCAAAGGACAGACCAGGCAGTTAGAGAGGGCTTCTTTTTTTCAAACCTGTAGAATTTCTGGGGTGTCCCTGTCCTAATGCTGCTTTGGTTTTGTTATCATTGTAAATATAATAAAGGGAAAGTGCATCTTTTAAAAAAATATTGTATCAGTAATATTTAATGCAGAAAAGACGAGGAGGAGCCTTTACCTGCACCCCTTAGTGCTGCGAATGTTCAATGAGCATTTTGACCTAGATTTCACTTTTCTTCTAGGCATGCATGTGCAATTTGAGCGTCCCAAATGTCTCTCAGGAGTGGATTAAGGTAGGATTTACTAGATCAAGTGATATTTATCTTCCAAAGCTCCTGGGAAACTTTGTCGAGTTACCTCTACCCCTGCTTCTGGGTTTGGTTTCCCAGCAGCATTCCCCTTTCCACTGGGAATGCAGTTTTGGGGGGGGGGGGGGGGTCCTAGTTTAGTTTTTTTTTTGGATTGGTGTAAGGGTACTCGCCTCTGCTTTGGTAGAATGTCTCCAGACAGCGTAGCAGAGCCCTGGGACTCTTTATGCTGACATGCAGTTAGTGCCTTGCCAGTGTCAGCCAAAAGGGCAGCTCATGCAGAGAGGGAACAAAAGAACAAACTTGGCAATTGGGAGCAAAGGTTGAAGAGGGCAGGTTCTCACTAGTGTGGCAAAGCGGCACTTTTATCTTCATGCTTTCATACAGTACATGAGGCCTACGGGATTTTTAATGGACCTTTAGAAATACAGGTACTTTTTGATGCAAGTAAGTAGCAAAAAGCATGTCTGGGATTTCTCTCAGTTACCCAGTCTGGGTCCCACCCATGAAGGCGAAATCACAACATGCCAATATTATCCAGATGTTATCCAGAGTGAGTGAAGCAACCTGTGAATCTAAGGCCATCCCTCCCTCTCCTCCTCCCCGTGGGACTTGGCAGTCAGGCTTCATGGCAGTGCAAGCAGAGACAGTGACAAGAACAGACATGCACTAAAGAGACGGCATCGTTCTTACAATGAGATGTGCTGGAGCAGCCTGCACTGGATCAAGCACGAAGCACGAGCTAGGGTTGTCAATAACAGGACTCCGAGTCAGGAGAGTCCTCCTGGTTTCTAATTTGATTAAATGACTGAATCTCTGAACTACCTTGGGCAAAGCACTCAGTGTCCTTGTGCCTCCAGTCTGCCGACCAGGACCCAGCAGCAAAATAGCTGCTGAATCACATTTCAGTTTGCCCAAGTAACTATCTTTTGCTCCCCAAAAACCTCACAGTTACCTGTAGGCCACACACATCTGCTGCGCTGTCATCTGGCTTTGTTTTTAACGTGGCAGTTTACAATAAGCCATTGACCTTGTCTCCGGCAAAACTCCCGCTGAAGTCTATGGGAGTTCTGATACTCATGGGTGCTGTTTGCTAGTGGTTTACAGAAGAAGGGACCTTAAGGATACCTAGTTGCTCACACTTGACTACCCTCCATGCCAGCTACACTGTCATATGGGAATTTAGGCTAGTGGAAGGCAGGCAGTGTTTACTTTCACCCTGCCACTGGGTTTCTAACCAGGCGAAGGGCAGTGACTCTGGGCCCATCCTCAGAAGAAGTGACTCGGTAAAAGGGCACTTTAATACCAGTCTCCTGTGTGCTGGAGTCAGATCTGCTCACTGTTAACAAGTTTTTGCTCTTCTTAGCCCTGTAGTGCCAATTCGGCTGTGGGCGAGTCATCTGGGTTCTATTCTGCCTCACGCATGTTCAGCAGAATTGTTGGCTAAGTTGCAATCTTTGCTGCAGCTGTCGTGAGAGGCAGAAAGAGCACGGCTTGATTTTTTCAGGTCCTAGACTCTGTGTGCATGTGGTGGTGTGAACCTTGTAAAGTGAGCAGATTGCGGGGTGTGTGTGTGTGTGTGTGTGAAACCCTGAATCCATTGGAGTCAATGGCCAAACCTAATGGAGTCAGGATTTCACCATTGATATATGTCACCGAGGGAGTGGGCAACCTCACAAGGTCATTTTCAGAGTCACTATTCTGAATAACATAGACATAGACTTACAATCACACTTTTAATCTTGGATGGGAGAGGGGAATGTTATAAACCAGTGGCCCTTATGTTAGACCTACCAAATGCATTGGGCTTATGCAAAGTCTAGCAGCATCTCTTGACCAATTCAGAGAATATGGCTTTTTAAATATTTATGCCAGTGGGGAAAATTTCCCTACCAACTTGCCTTGGCAAAAAAATAGGAGACGTTTTCAGTAAATCAGTGACTGAAACCATTTGCATTTTGGTTCAGTCAGTATGGCCAGATTCCAGACACGTTTTGGAACATGGGAACAATATAAGCAAGCAATGTAACGATATCCTCTCTCTCCCCATCCCAGCTGCTAGGTTACAGTTCAGTGGGTGTAATCCTAGGCGATGAAATTTCTCATTGGCAGAGAGCATTATGAATTAAAAATTCAAAAACAAAACAAAACCCCTTAGGCCATTGTACAGTTCCAGAACAAAAAATACAGTTTAAAATGGAAAGGAAAGTCACATGACTGTTAGGCTGTATATAGAAAGTTCCCAGCACATGTATATACAAGACATCCATTTAACAACAGAGTGTTATTGCTATGCGTCCATTTCCAATCTAGTTGTGAAGCTTTACAAGTCAACATTAAACATATTATACAAAGCATGTAGATTTCAATTCTTACACTCCCTGATATGTGCCCCTACATATAGAGATATACAGTATAGATATAATTTCTATTTATCCTTTCTGACTCACAGGGAGTCTGTGAAAGTGCTGGATAAATGCACTGTACAAATCTCCTTTTTTAATATATATCTTACATTCTGATAGTTAATTTACACTCAGACACTAGAGAGTCTACAAACACGCTCATCCATCAACAGTAGTTAGAAAACATACGTGTTTCATTGGGTGTGTGTTATTCCTTTGGACTCTCTGTGTCTGACATTACGCTTCAGATTAAAAAGTGGGACCGCTGACTTTCATTTTTGATCATTTATATAAATACAAAGATTAAAAAACCATAGATTCTTTTCAACGTATCTGCTTCGATCTTAGTGTTTTCTCTTCAAAACTAAATATATATTTATATATAGCCTCCCCACAAAAACACAGCTATGAATAAAAAGGCCAATAACAAAGTTTAGGGGCTTATCCTGCAAGCTCGTAGGCAAGAATTCCCACATAAGGGGCTGCAGGGTCTGGCCCTTACAACTAACTTCAAACGACATTATTAATAAAGGGCAAATCCTGATGTCCTTACTCAGGGCTAGATTGCAATATCCTTAATCATGGCAAGTGGGATCTTGCCCACCTGAGTGGGCATTACAATCTAGCCCTCGGTTTTTAATGAAAGAAACCCTTCAGTGAAACCCTTAGTGATGTCAGCAGGAGCTTTGCCAGAGGCATGAGTGAATGAACATTGAGTAGGGGCTTCAGGATTTAGCTCATAGGAATAGAAAGTGCTCCATTTAGCTCCTCTGTCTTGTCTATGGCTCATCAAAAACACGGTCCTTGCTCCTCCTCCTCAGTTGCACTGGTGCAAATCAGAAGTAATGCCATCGACATCAATGGGGTTACAATGGTCTAAGCAAGGTCAGGATCAGGCCCAATATTGCATGCATTTTGTATGTTTGTTCTTTTGGCTAATGGCATTTATACCGAGGGTGACCAGATGTCCTGATTTTATAGGGCCAGTCCCAATATTTGGGGCTTTTTCTTATATAGGCCCTTACTACCCCCCACCCCGTCCCAATTTTTCACACTTGCTATCTGGTCACCCTATTTATACCCTCCCCCCTGCCACCTCCGTGTAATCTCTGATCAGGATTTTGCAAGGTTGCAGTGATACCTGCTGGCGAGGCATACGGCCACTTGGCTTCAGAGTACGAGTAGCTTGCATGCAGAGCTAAAGGGAAGATGTGGGCAGGAAGCAGGGCAGGGGAAGAATAGTTGAAGAGAGCTGGAAATAAAATAAACTCCTTGAACGAGCCCATAATTATCAGTAAAGCAGGAAGGCTCCTACAGCTTGGATGGAGTTGTTCCATTTACATACCAGCCACTGAGAAATAGATGATTGGTAGGAAATTATTTACAAAAGAGAACTATTGGACTCCTCTCTCTTTTTTATACTGAAGTCCGCTACAATCTCTGCATCAATGATTTGATAAACATTTAGCTGAGTCTGCTCTTTAGGATTGTCCAGAAATGAAAAGAGAAGCCATGCAAATCACAACTAAAATAAAACCCAACTGAAACAGTGCACAGTGAATTTATTAGCTCCTCTGGTATTAACCTCCCCCTCCCCACACACACAAAGAAAGAATGTTCTCAGCAGAACCTCTGTGAACCTGAGAGAAATAACCATTTACAAAGGTGAGGTTCAAATCTTAATCAAGTCGAAGGGATACTGCGTTTCCACAGCTATAACTTGCACAGTGCAATGCAAATTGCTTATTGCTTTCACCGCTCTCCCGCAGATTGTGTCATCAGAGCAGGATAGTGAACAATCTGTGCTCACTGTGCGGTAGAAATCGTATTACATTGCTTTGCCAGCAGAGGGCCTTCTCTTTTTAGTCATCCTTAAGAGAAACAGACAACAGAGCATCTCATCATAGCGTTATAGGAAAACTGGACCCATAAAGTAGGTGTCCCTTTAAGTGTGCATATTTTTCTCTTGTTAATAACCTGGATGTCTAGTATAAATGCTCCTGATTTTTCCACAGACCTCTTTGCCTGGGCTTCTGAGGCAGTTTTAGCCACGAGTTGATGAGAAGCTTAACAAACAAGAGAATTGTGTCCAGCAAAATGAGCATTATAGTAGCCCCAGTCTCCCAAGCAAGCGTGCACTGATGACACACCATTGTTGGGGCCAGATCCTCAGCTGGTGTAAAGGGGTGTAGCTCCACTGGACTTCACTGAAGCTGCCTCCCAGAAGTCCTAACTGAAGCAGCTTGTGTGATTTTTTTTTTCTTTCAACACGAACTAATTCATTTGGTACAATTCCAGTGGCGTAACTGAGCTGGACTCTCCTCTCAGTAATGCGGGGATCACTTAGAGTGGGATCCATGGAAACACTTAGGTGCCTAAATCCTGGGGTTGGCTCCACAAAACTCCCACTGAATCTGGTAGGCACCTGAACTTACTTGATGCCTAATTTTTGCAGGGCAGGGTAAAAGTCCCCGACTCCCTAGGTGCCTAGGTTTTTGCTTCTGCATTGCTGCCTCTCTCTAGGCAGCCGGGTGCCTGTCTCCCACCTAAGCCCCAGGGCAATCTGGAACCAGGGCAAGATAGGTGTTTCCCCACCAAAGTCACCTGTAGGGCCTGAGCCTGGAGGCTAACCACTGGGCCCTACTGGGCTGCAGAGTCATTCCCTCTCTCTGGCCCACTGACTGGTTTAGTATTTATCTACTGTGGAACAGTCATTGGGTCAGACAGAGGGCGAATTATATCCCAGTGGTTGCAGCACCCACCTGGGAAGCAGGAAACCCCGAGTCCTGTCCCCCTGCTCCAACCCTCTTTGATTATGGATCCACAGTGGAACAGCTTCCACAGAAGGGAGCCTGACGTCAGAAGTCCTCTGAGAAATGGGATCCTTTCTCCCCTCCTCCTCACCCAGCAGAGGTGGGCATTGAATTTAGGACACACCCATCCTCAGCACTTCCCACTGGCTAGCTTAGGCAGCTCCCCGCCTAGCAGGCTGGCTTTTGTGGATCTCATCCTTAGGCGCCTTTCTCCCCATTCACTGTACAGGGAGCCGAGATGACAAAGTCGAGCAGGGTGTTTTTCCTGGATTTTATAGGTGCTTAAAAATTAGGAGCTACAATGCCCGAGTTCCTCTGTGGATCCCACCCTTCCCTCCTACATTTCAGGGTGAGTGTTAGCATGCCCATTGCAACATACAGTTACAGATCTCCTCTCACTAGCTGCTTGGCTAGCGCAATAAATAAGATGAGATAATCACCCTGGATTATTTCTTCCTTCCTCACACCCCTAGTTAAGCCTCATTTTATTCCTTTGCCAGGTGTAAACTCGCAGCACGGGTTGTCACTAATTCAACAGCTCACTGACACCTCCAGGGACCAAGCAGGAGCAGAGCAGTGATTAGAAAATATAGGGGAAGGCGATCTTGAAGAGGAGGCAAGATTCAAACAGGATGCCCTGTTCATGCCAGAAAGTCCGGCTGTCAGGAGAAATAAATGGCCCCAGTAGCTTTGCTGGCAGAAGAAGCAGCTATGCCCAGTGTAATGATTACAGCGGACACATGCTGCACAACGCCAGCTTTGAACAGCACTGGACTGGAATCTAAAATGACAGTCCATTACTTCAGTGTAGTGAGTCAATAGAAGGAGTCTAATGAGCTGTTTCTCAAAAACAGAAGGCAGCTTGCAATCTAGTAAAGGGCCCTGAAATGCCTGGATAACTGTACTACTCCTGCCCGTTGGCAGCTCATGCAGTCAGAGGTGTGCCTGCAGCATGTGCTGGCAGAGCCCCGCTCCCTTTTGTCTAGCTAGCCTGGCTACAACGAGCAGGGAAGACGTAGCGGTATGGGCTCCAGCATAGGCTATCAATGAAAGTACACACCCAGTGTCCCTGGCGTGCTTGTACAGTCTGCACTGAAGCCCGTGCCACGGCATCTACACTGCTATTTGTAGCTGCGCTAGCTAGATTGAAGCTAGTGTTGCTATTCCAGCTCATGCTGCAGTCACATCTCTGATTGCAGTGTAGACATAGCCTAAGAGGGGCAGCTCTGTATCTTTTTCCTACATCCTTCTGTTTTTTGCTTTGGAAGTGGTCAGACATTTAGGGACAGATTTTCAAAGTGCAGATAGGGACCTTGTGTGACATTCAAAAGCAGGCATCTGTCATGGAAATCAAGGGGATTTAGGCGCTTAACAGGCTTAGGCACTTTTGAAAATCACACTTGGGACCTATTTACATCTTTGGGCGCTAAATACCTTAGTGAATCTGGCCCTTAGGGCTTAATTGATAAACCAGTCCTGCGCTATACAGAGGTCTTCACAGATGAAGCCATGGCATTTCATACTGAATTCAAAACTGTGTTTAAAGAACACAGGTCAAGAACACATATCCCATAGAGGGCAAGGAAAGATTTAAAGGAACAGATAATCTTCTCTTTCAAAGAAAAAGTACAAAAATGCAATTTTCTGCCTCAGTAGAATAAATCTTCTATTCTTAATTTTATTTTTATAATTCAAAAAGTTGGGCTAGTAATTGTTACTTAGAATCTGATAAAAGTATTTTAATATAATGTATAAATATTGCACTTCAAAAATAGATACCTTTGTATATGCATGAGCACTACATGAGCGACCTCAAATTATTGGGAATTAGGGCTGGTCAATTAGGACCAGATTTTCTAAGAGCTGGCTTTGGAAAAATGGAGTCTGCATTATTTTCCTATAGGCACCTATATTCACATGCAAATTGAGTAGCTAGCTGGATATGTGGGATGAAATCCTGGCCCTAATGAGGTCAATGGACAAATTTCCATTGATTTTAATAGGTCTGGCATTTTAGCCCTGGTTACCAGATATTCACACATGCATACACAAACAGCCATGCCTGCAAAAAAAAAAAAAAAAAAAAAGTGCCCAGTTTTAGTGGGTTGTGTTTGCAAATGTGTCCCTAAATATCTAAACAGCAAGTGACTGGTTTGCTGTTTGTAATATTTAACCCAGACATGTATTTGTGCACTGGTAAGACACAGTCAGAGCCACTAACTTAGCCACACTTCCAGCAGCCAATAGAAAGGAGAGTGTAGAAAAAAAAAAAGCTAATTGGTTAGAACAGGTAGTCAAAAACCACATGGGTCAAAATTTTGCTCTCAGTTACTGCAGAGTAACAGAAGATCCTGCAAGGTGCCGAGCATCCACTGAAGTCCTAAAATCAGAACTCGGTTCTCTGTCTAATCTTCACAATAATTTTTCTTTCCTCTAATTGTTAAGCTGTTGCAGGATGCTAAAGGCTCATCATAGATTTTGGAGCTTTATATTGGAGGCTAAAGCCTTCAGCTTATTCATGCCTTTTGTTCTGAAGTTAGGTAGTGTTGAATGGGTGAAGTGACACACCTGAGGACTGAGGGAGCTGTTGAAAAGTACCAGAGATTCAGTGGGGTCCAAGGATAATACCATAAGGGGTCAGTGAGCGAACAAGAAGGCTCCAGCTCCTGAAGAGTCTTGGGAATCAAGAAGTGACCATAGAAGGTCCACAGGGCAGAATAGGAGCCTCTGTGGGTCTGGGGTTGTTGAAGCAGTAGGGTCAGAGGGACCATGGAAGATGACAATAATTTCTGGAAGGTCCAAGAGAAAAATCAGATGATCTCACCTCTTCAACAAAGGGCCAGTTTTAGACCCTTTGATCAGGACTGGATTGACACCTTATGTACCCCTAGGCACAGCACCTTCAGTGCCCCCCTCCCTCCGCCCCTACAGCTGACCTTCGTGTTGCACACAGTTTTAGAAAGCTAAAGTGTCCCTAGATCGCTGGCACGCCTAGGCACATGCCTACTGTGCCTAATTGGGAATCTGGCCCTGTCTTTGGTTCTGGTTATCTCTTGTTGCTTCTTTTTCCTTCTATACATTTTCATAGCCTAACAAAATCAACCAACCAAAAGATACTTCTGAATTTCTTTTTGAAAATATAGCTTGTAAATAAATAGAAGGATTATAGTACAATAGCGACAGATGCTCTAAGACATGTGTTATTGGACAACTTCTCAGGTAGGACCCCACTCACAGCTTTGTGCCTCCCAGTGGGCACAAATAGCTTAGCAATGCAACACCCATCTTAGTGTGCTTCAACAATCATAACCATCATGTGCATAAGAACTCTTCAAGGGTGTGACCCAAAGCCCACTGAATCAATGGAAATGCTCCTATTGACGCTAATGGGCTTAGTGGGGGAGGAGGGGATAATGATGTCGTTAGGGCACTAGGCTGGGACTCAGAAGCCCTGGGTTCCATTTCTGACTCAGCTTCCAACTTCCTGGGTGAACTGGGATAAGTCACTTCATCTACCCTGTGCCTGGGATCTCCATCTGTTAAATGGGGACCAGAATAGCACTTCCATACCTCCCTGGGGTGTTGTGACTGGAAGGTACTCAGATACCACAGTATTGAGGACCATGCAAGTAGCTATCTAGAAAGATGGGGCTCAAGCCCCAAAGAAGACAGATTTGTGTTTTCCTTATCACTTCCCTTCAGTATTACAGAAGAAACGAGTGGTTGGCTCTGCCACAAAATGTTTGCAATGTATGAGATCTCATCCTCAAGTAGCTCACTGCTAATTTGGTTACTTAGTCTTCTGAGCAGGACTTCAGTGGGGCACTATTGCATGCTTAGTAACTTAACTTAAAAACAAAATCCTGGTGTCTAAGCAGAGTAGTAACAGACAATGATTACTAGAGAACTCTGCCTGGAATGTGGAGTAACTAAGACACATTTAGAAAACCTGCTGTAATAACATGCAAAACAAAAGTATTGGCCAAGGTTATTAAAAATGACTATTGACTTTGAGTGCCCACCTAGAGATAACTTAAATGGGCCTGGTTTTCAGATCAGCTTCTGAAAAATCAAACCCCGTTGAGATATCTCATGCTGGGCACCCCAAAAATAGAGGTGCCCAAAATCAATGGTCACGTTTCAAAATCTTGTCCATTCAGTTTTGCATAATTATTAAAAAGGAGGAATTTGGGTGAAAATATGAATTTCAGCATTGTTGAGTGACTATTTCAGACTTGACTGGCTTGGCCATACTGTTTCTGCAGATGATTTAAAAATCCTTCTTAGACTAAATTGACCGATTGTCATTCAACTGCCGACATTCTCCAGAACCTGGAATACCTTATATTAGACATTTTGGGCCAAATTCATCCTGTCCCAACTCCAGTGATGTCATAAAGTTAGAACCAAAGATGAGTTTGGCACATCCTGCCACATTCACCATCAGTGAACGGCTTTATGTGCAATTCTGCCATTCCCCCCACCCCCGCCACCCTCCACCACTACCTAGTGCCAATGAAAATAAGAACAGTTTTACCTAGAAGGAACAATGATAACAATAACGGTAAGAGATTTTAGTCTCAGAAATCTTAATTTTTACGAAAGGGAAGCTCTAGACAATTGTTAATAACCATTCCCTCCATGCTCGAACCTTCTCTCCACGTTCCACATCTGTGCCCATCTTCTCTTGGAGTCAACTCCAGGACAACATTTAAAATGCCCTCAGCACTGCTTGCCCTCCCGCTCACCTGCCCCACCATCCCTTGGGATAAGACAGCCATTCCATGGTCATCCTAAATGGAGATATTAGACGAGGCAGATTGTTTCTAGCTCCTTTAGGGAATCCAAACTGAACAGTATTTTACTTCTTGATGGAATGGTGGGGAAGAAATCTTTGTAGGCCGCAGTCTCTTTTTTGGTATAGCCAAACTCATTTTCTGCATTTAGCAGCCACACTGTTCCACTTTCTTTGTTTTTACTCCAAGCCCTTTGAATTCCTGGGGCTGGATCCATGCTGTTTGCCTTTCTCACCCTTCGAGGGCTTGGGTTTGGCTGAAGGCCTGGTGCTAGTACCTTCTGCTTGCTCCTGGGAATGAAGACAGGAGGGTCTCGGCAGACTTGAGCCCCCAGCAGCACTGTCAGTCGGATCAGCCCCTGCTCTGCTAAGGGCCTGGGCTTTGGGGTCAAATTTCTGCCGATGGGGAGCATGGTGCCTTTTAGTGTATAAAAAAAGTGCTGGGTCGGGCATGGGGTCTGCCTCTTCGAAGCTGCTCATCCTCTCCCTCTGGAAGGAGTCCTTGATGACTCCCTTGCTACAGGAGCAGTCGGTCACCAGCCTCCGAACATGAGACTTGTGGATTCGTTTTTTGGGCCTCGTCTCACTGGAAGGCTGCATAGGGAATGGTTTGTCTGGAGGCCTGTCGGAGGAGGGCTTGCCACCTTGCCGGGAGCTATGCAGTTTCTGTTTGGTGGCATGCAGCTGGAAGGAGAGATAAGCAGCAGCCTCCGTCTGCTTCTGCAGCTCCGTGTTAAGGATAGTCACCCGGTGGCTTCGTCTCTTCAGCTCCTCAAGGAATTTCCTCTCCTTGTTCCTGAGGTTGCATCTCAGTGCGGACACCAGGGTCTCCTTATGTCTGAGCTCCTTCCTCAGCTCCAGATTATCCTTCTCCTTCTCATGCAGCTGGGCTTCCATGAGCTTGCACTTCTCCTCCAGTTCCCGATCAATGTCATCTAAGGAGAACAGGACAATAATCAGTGTTCAAAATGACATCATCAGTTTGCAGTGAAATGAATTTGAAGGGTGGGGAAGGATTGGACAGGATAGCTCAGGAGATATATGGAGCCCTTCAACTCCTCCTGTAGGCTGCATGCAAACTGAGGGACATAAACAAAAATTATGCAGGAAGCTGAAATGCTGTCCCATTCCCCTAGTGCAAATGACTCTTTTAAAACCTCAGTTTCATGATTCTTTGTTCCATATGTGAATAATTTTCAGCGATAAAAGTAAGGGGATGCTGAACTTGTGTGGAACATAGATAACTCTGGCACTAAAGTAATAACATGTCCCTTGAAACAAGCACTATGTCCCTGACCCCTAATTTAAATGTAATCTTGAGCCAAACACAGCATCCGTTTTCCACCACTACTGTTCTCACTTAAATGTATCATATACACAACTGAAGCCAGAACCTTTGGTCTGCTGATGGTATCTTATGAAGCAAGCCTGCTTGATATGCTGAATACAGTGATATTTTACGAACGGGAGACATTATTCTTTGGCTGTACAAGTTTAATCCTGCGCTTGTGTGTTCTCAGCGCTGACCTCGGAGCAGAGCCCTGCAATGGAGTTTATGGGTCAGGAGAAAAAGAGAAAAAAAAAATACTGAAAGACCATCAGCTAAACTTATTCGAAGGTGTCATTGACCTTTTTCCAGATACTACACAACCTGATTAGAGGGAATGGAGGATGTTAATCCAGGATTAGAGAGGAGCTAGGAGCATGGTTGACTGATAACCTAAGGAGGGAAAAAAATACAAGTAAAAAACGCTCGGCTGTACAGAAATTATGTGCATTTTTTTGCTTTGCTGAAGGGACTGGACCTTTGTACCCAGAGAGATCTGGAGAAACAGCTCTCCATGTCACTATACACCTTCATGCTTCAAAGTTCAAGCCAACTACTAGCTGCTGTTAGGAAGGCTCTTTCTCTCTGGGCAGGTTATTCCATCATTGTCCATTACTGAGATTCCTGCACCTTCCTTTGAAGCATCTGGTTCTGGGCACCATCAGAAACGAGGCACCCTGACTAGCTGGACCATTGGTCTGATCCTCTATGGAAATTCCTATGGTTCTATTAACTGTTCGCTGACATGTTGTTTGGTAGTTGTTGTTCTGGGGCTTTTTTTTTTTTTTTTTTGCATTCATGGTTATTTCCCATTATCTCTGAAGGAACTGAAGATTCCCCTCTATCCTCTTATTACTGGGGCTGGGATTTTCAAGAGAGTCTAAGAGATCTCGAAACCTAACGCTAAATAGGATTTTGGTGCCTAACTCCCATAGGTTCCCCTGAAAATCCCAGCCTGGGTGAACAGGGCTGCTTTCGACACACAGGCAGACCCTCATGGAACAGTCTTATTTTTGTTCTGTTTTGTCTTAAGCATCAGCCTTGCAACATATCAGGCTGGCTCTCCGTTCTCCTACCCTCATTTTAGGCCAGTGAGTCCAGTGAAACTGATGATGTTGCTTGGCTGTGTACGTGGCGCTTCTGACACCAAAGAAGAGGAAGTCAGATTGTCACCGATCAAGATTCATAAAAAGGGCAGGATATTAAAGAAGAGAGGGAGAGAGATCTTTGTAATAAAAAAATCTAAGAACCAACACACAGCAGTTACTAAAAAATGTTAATGGTGTCTGCCAGTTGTCAGGCCGGAGACATGTTCACAATCTCTAGCAGAGGTAATAACATAATGTTCCTTTGTCTCAACTCGCCCTCGGTTACAGTAATGATGGAGGGCGGGGGGAAGAGCGATGGAGTATAAACACAGATCATGAGCCAGTTTCTGCTCCTGAGGGTTGGACGGGTGGCAGAAATTAACCCACCCTTTGCAAACTCAGAGCCCTGATATTTTAAGGTTCTCCCAGTACCCTTCTGAGCAGTGAACATTTGCCATGGAAGCTGTTGGCAATGTTGAATAATATCGTTAGTAATTCGGTACCAGCACAAGAATTCTTTTTCTTGGCAGTTCTAGTCGCAACGTGAAAGGCCCTGGATCATTTTTCAAAGCACAAGCAGGAGGGGTGATAGTCTGCTCCAGGGCTGATCTGAGTGGACACTGTAGGGAGAATTCTCCGCATGTTTGACGTTGGCTCTGCCGGTTTTTCACTGGCACTTTGCACTTGTGACAAGTTCCAGGGAAACACCAGGCAGAATCCAGGTCTCTCCTTTCTCACCTCTACCCTCAAACAGGACTCCAGCAAGGCCCCAGATTACTGTAGAATCCAGACGTCCTCAAAGCAGATGCTGCTCTGAGGTTCACACCCAAAATGTGACTCCTAAACCCATTTCACATCCACTCCGACTGCCGGCCTTCCAGTGAATTTGCCACACCTATGTCAGCTCCTTTATTGATTCAAGCCAAACAGATTTACCAATAGGGTGCGGCTTGTTCTCTCGAGCATGCAGAGAAAAGAATATGCAGCCTCAAACCTACCATCCTCCTGAATGACGAGGCAATAGCCAGGAATACCATTTCCAAAACCGGAGTGGGGCAAGGGAAAAAAGGTGGTTTAAGGCAGGATTATGATATAAGGCAGGACCTGCATAAACTTACTTTTGCAGCTTACTACATTTGAGGATATAGAAGGAATCAATTCCCATTCCCTGCTTCCCGGTATAAATGATCCAGCTCCATAAATGGGCTATTTGCTGGAAAGGCATTGGACTAGGCTTTCAGAGACCTTGGCTCTTCTGTATGACCTTGGACCCCGGTTCACCTTTTGTCTGGCTTGTCTCTTTAGATTGTAAGAAGTTTAGGGCAAGGTCTGTCTTTTCCTATGTGTTATCTAGCACCTGGCACAATAAACCTGTTTGCTTGGGGCCTCTAAGTGCTACCATAATACAAATAATAACTAGGATCCAGTCCCTAGGGTTAGAGGGGGTGAGAAATCAGTACGTACAGTGCACTGCTGGCTGGAACAGCCTGCGGGCCTGACCCTAGGGAGGGGGGAGGGCTGTGCCTACATATTGGTGCCCCCACAGTAGCCTAAGTGGCTAACACAGGAGTGGAGGCAATAAAATAAATAGGAAAGCACGTGGCAGGGGTAAGAGGAGCAGTAGCAGCCTCCTGGGGAGGGGAATGGGAAGAGGGGTCTAAAAAACCGATGCCTGCACCTAGGGCCCTAGGTGATTTTCTCACTTTCTCCACAAACATATCAGGCTGGCTCTGGTGGGCCGGCAGTGAGAGGATGGTCAAGCACTCGGGGTGGGGGAACAAGTCCATCCAGGGGATGCTGGGCTGGGAGGAAGAGTCCTCCCAGGAGAGGGGAACGGAGAAAGTTTTGGTGGGTCTGGACCCCTACTGAGCCTTAGCATTGGAAGAGAAGATTGTCTAATAGTCAGAGCAGAGGACTGAGACTATGGAGACCTGGGTCTGTTGCTGGCTGGAATAGCGGCAAGTCACCTGGCTTTTCCATGCCCCAGTTCTTAGCACTCTCATGCCTTTAATCCACCTCTGTATCCTTCTGACCCCAGCTTCACCCTGCCTTGGCCGTCTGTTCTTCATTTTGCTGGCTTTGCTCGGTGAAATCCCTTTTGCTGCCACCTGGCTTTCCCCCCGGAGAGCTGGTATTCTGTAACCTAGCCTGTGATCCTTCTGGGAAGGAAGCAGATGCAGCCCTTCGCCATATCCTCCAGCATTTCAAGTGGCTAAAGTGGAAAGCCATTGGGCACCGCAAATCCCTGTTGAGCCATCCCCACTGCAGCTGCGGGCCCCGCCGAGTCCATGCCAGGCTCAGCCCCCGCTTTCCGACCCAGCCCACCCCAGGGTAGCATCCGTCCCCATCTCTGAGCTCCCCTGAAGCCACGAAGCACACCCAGGGGCAGCTGGAGCCATTGCCCTCCCTAGCTCTGCCCCTGCCTATGGTACGCACCGTGCAGAACCTGGGTACCACTGAATGGCGCAGGGCTTCGGGGTCAAAGCAGGATGGTCCCACAAAGCCCGGGAGTGTTGGGAGGTGTCCCCCACTCTCCTTTGCCCCCACCCTCGCATTAGGCACAGTCAAATCATTGCACAATATCTTTATTAAGGATGGTGAGAACGGCCACGGAGCTGCACACCCACCACACAAACACACAACAAACTCTCACACTCGTCTGTATTCCTATGAAAGATCAACATAAATAACCACTGTGGCGTGCAGAGATTTACTGAACTAGCCCATTCTCCTTCGGAGTCTCTCCCCTAGTGTCCTGTCCAGTCAAGGTCTGATCGCTGCTATGGCGTGCGCCAAGCACCGGATGGGAGAACCCGCCCTGAAGCGAGCGGATCCCTCAGCATGACGAGCATCTGCTGAGCACCATGGCGTGCTGGGTGTTCCGCGTGTTGTCAGCATTTCTCTCTGTGCCTGTTTGCTCACTGCACAGACACCCCTGGTTAATAATGCGTAGCCTGTTTGCCTTCTTTCGGTTCCTGTTAGCAACTCACTGCCAGAGCCTTGAAGTGCTGACAGGACTTTTAAAACAGAGATGCTGGAGGTAGCAGCCAGCTTCTCAGTGGCTCCCACCCCAATATTCCCTTCCCACACTTTGTCCTGATGACTGACGGCTTCGCTGCCTGGCCTTCTGTGAGTCATGTCAGAGCTGCCCAAAAAACAGAGCCTAGCTTTACAGGCAGAATGTGAAAGTCTGTGAAGCATGTGGTCTAGCAGACTCAGCCCGCCTCAGTGCCAGGCACACAGTACTCAAGAGAATAATCAGCGGTTCTCTAATTTCATTGCACTGCGGTCCCCTTCTGACAACAAAAATCACCTCACGACCCCAGGAAGGGGGACTGAAGCCTGAGCTCACCTGAGCCTCGCTGCCCCGGGTAGGGGTTTTAAAGCCCAAGCCCGAGGCAAGGAACCTGTAACCTGAGCCCTGCCACCCAGGGCTGAAGTCCTCGGGCTTTGGCCCCAGGCCCCAGCAAGTCTAATGCCAGCCCTGGCAACCCCATTAAAACGGGATCATGACCCACTTTGGGGTCCCAACCCACACTTTGAGAACTGCTATGATAGTTAGATCTGGCCCCTTTTGTGGCTATGGCCTCATCCCCTTGTCTTCTCTGTGTTTCATTTTCCTACCTCCATGGGTGGGGACAATAACATATGGTGTACTGAAAACTGGTAAAATTAAAAGCTATTCCTGGTCCTGCTTGCAGGCTAGAGGGCTCTGTAGGGAAGTGTGTGATCTGGCTCCTTAGCACAGCAGTCAGTCTGCAGAGAGCAGCCTAGAGCAAGGTGGGGTGAGTTATGGTGCATTGCCCTAGGGATCAGCCTGCTTTCTCTCTCTCTGCTTTTAGTTTTTGTGTGCTAAATTTCTGGATATTAAGAAATAAAGTAGCATAACGTTGCAACCTTCCAGCAAGAGTATTTTATATTTTTATCTAATTGCTCTGTGTGTATGCCATGATTATAACATGACACTTACTCATCCAGCTCACAGAGGTGTGGTGATGAAGCTTCATTAGTTAATGTCTGTAAAGCAATTTGGATAATACTTTACATTTCTATAATCCCTTCTGCCTGGTGATCTCAGAGGGTTTTAAAACATTAATGAATGATGCCTCATAGCACTCCACTGAGGCAGGGAAATTATCACTACTTTACAGACGAGGAAGCTGAGGGACAGAGAGATGAAGCGATTGCCCAAGGTCATCACGAAGTTTGTGGTGGAACCAAGAATGTCTCAGAAGTGAGCTGTAGCTCACGAAAGCGTATGCTCAAATAAATTTGTTAGTCTCTAAGGTGCCACAAGTCCTCCTTTTCTTTTTGCAGATACAGACTAACATGGCTGCTACTCTGAAATCAGTTCTTTTGACACCCACCTAGCCACAGGACCATCTTTCCTTTGCAAAAGCAAAACACGATGTAAGTGAGAAGTATGACCATTTTTATTGTGTATGCGTAAGACCATTGTTAGGAAAAGATCTCACTTCTACCCTTAGCATCACCTCAGAATACAAGAAAGGTAAGAGAGATTCAAAGACATGAGTGCTCTTATGCAGTGTGTTATGCAGTGTGGGTACAGCCTGGAAGGTTCAGAATTGTGATTTGATTTGGACAGGAATCCTAAAGTGCATATGGTCACCTGAACCTCTGAATGCTACAAAACCGGGAGGGAAAGTTCCTAAGAACAAGCTGTCTTGTGAGTCATCCTGTCATTTGCTGCTTCTGGTTGGTTCAGAAATTTCAGCTCTTTTGCGGCAGGTGAGAACCTGACACGGGGAGAAAAACTGAATTACAAGGATTAAGGGAGAGGTTGTCAAAAGAGCTCCTCTCTTGAATGGAGTAAGACCCTAATCATGATGGTAAATGATGTAGAAAATGGTGTGTCCATTCAGCACCATGAAACATTACAGCAGAAAATAAATGATCCAAACTCTCCCAGTGTTTTGGGACATATGGAGCTGCAGTTTCAGTTTAGGCTCATTTCAGATACTAGCAGTCACTCATGCTTTAAATGTTAAGGTAGCCCCACCATTCCAAATATCAATCAAGCCTTGTAGCTTAAAATGTCCTGTTCTTTCCCCCCTATGAATTTGTTGCTCATGAAACTAACTCAAGCCAGTCATAAGTGCAAACTGTTGCCGGGCAAACCTCCACCCCCCCAGCTCTACCGGTGTAACTTGCTCTTGACCGAAAAGACCCCACTGTTCCAATGCTAGACCTCTCTCAAACAGGGATTGTGAATCACATGGTGGTTTAGAACACCCCGCCTATTTTCACATGGGGTTTGACCCGGATTTGAACCAGGGTCTCTAGAGGGGAAAGGTGAGTGTATTAGCCCCCAAGTGCATCAGCCAGCCCTGGACAGAATTATCACGTGACTGTTTTCTTTACAGCACCAAACAGTCTTTTTACTAGTTCCCTGCTTGACAGAGGCAGCATTAAGGGAAGACTTGCTAATTAGCAGTTGTCTACACTATCGTGTATTCACTGTGGGAGCTATGAAACAAGCACAGTTTGAACTATCACTAATAATAGCAACAATCGTTATCCAGACCTCCATTCCTTAAGCAACTTTTGTGCTGCAAGATCCCAAAGCCAGGTACAGACTGAGGGCTGGTTTCAGCCCTCTGGGTGTTGGTAGTGCAGTATTCACCTTCTTTCCCACCAGGAGCAGCTGCATCAGTGCAGGGGGAGGTCGCTCTGCATGCCTTTCGGGGGAAGGTTGCTCTGTATGACCCCTGTCAGTGGTGGCTTCCCAGAGGTGTGCTAAATCAGTGCATCTCCTGGGTGTTCAGACCCTGCCCGCTCTCTGTCTGGTTTGCCCATTTTGTAGGTTGTTCTGACTGTCTCTAGGCCATGAGGGGGAGTGGTAGGGCATGTAGCCTCTGCTACTATGCCTCTCCCCACATCTAGGCAAACTTTCTGCCACTGCGGTTCTGCTTTCAAATCATAGAGCAACCAAGGGAATGAATTTGGTCAAGTCTATATAAAGAGAGCAACCATCTGCTACTTAAAAGCAGCCACTTCTGGGGTGAAACTCAGCAGCGCTTGTACATGCAGCAATTGTGGACCCAGTGTTCGCACACAGCAGTGCACATGGGTGTTTTTGTGGCCCCAAAAGGTCCAACATTCAGTGTCATATTTGCTGCAAAAGGCTATAGCCGTGCTAATGGAAGTCACAATTTTGGAAAGCTGAAACGAAAAGGAAAAGAAACAAGAAGCAGCTTGCATGACCTTCACCCTCTCTCCCTAACTGCAAACTCGGCATCAATAAAATGTACGCTCCTGAGATGGAACAGGTCTGCCCGAGGCACACGGCCACACAGAATTGTCCCATACCTGACAGAGAAAAATAGCCTGTATGAAGTTTTTTGTAGGCATGGTAATAACTCATTATGGAGCCCGGGGACGTTTTCCTTGCTCAGCAATACTGCAGCTGGCTTTTGCAAATGGTCACATACAGCAGGGTTTATTCAGGGAGATTTTACTTTTTCTATAATGGGCTTCTGTTGAAAGGGGAACTTGCTAACACAGGTACTTTGTAATAGGATACAGAATACATGGGGAGTGATCCTCAGCTAGCACCATTCGATCTGGCCTTTGCATCTACATCATCAGTTCAAGTCTCCTCATGGGTCTGAATCTGATGGCTTCCTACACTGTCAGGCATCACGTAAGGCTTGAACCAGTCTCTGCCATCTCTGTCTACCACACTGTTTGCCAGAATGGCTACCTTTGTGTTTCTATAACTTAACTTGTTTACAAGGATAGGTTGTTGGCCTATTGCTCAACCCCCCAACCTGGAGGTTCAGAGGACTGCTTTTCATCTGGTGCCTACCCTTTGACCTGGCCCTACCAGGGGTCAAAACTCCCACTGGCATATTTCTCATGGTCATTGCCTTCTCACTGCTTCAAGGGGTTGCGCCCAGAGAAGGCCACTCAGGTCAGAGGCAATCAAAATTGTTCCCACCTTTTAGCCTAGGCGAGATAAGGCCTATCCTATCCTAGGCCTGCTGGTTCCTTTCTTTAGATCTGGATGGTTTTCAGTCTATTGTCTAAATATGACAGACAGGCGCAGATCTAAGGGTGGTCGCCATGCACAAATATCTGAAGGAAGGAAACCCCAACGAAGGAGAAGGCGGTACAAAGAAGGGTGACTAGGAGTGATGGGAAAGAGAGGACCATTTAGGCTGAATAGTGTGATGCCGTCTCCAACACTGAAAATCTATCAACCTGTGGAATAGTCTTCACAAGTAAGATGGTGGAAGCCTCTTTGCTATAGACGTTTAAAACGTGGCTGGGCAAAGCATTAGGTAATATACTGTGAGGAACAACCCTGAGGGGTAGGTTGGTCGGTGGGTCTGTCTGTCTCCATCCAGATACACATAATACAAACACTTAGTGAGAGACAGTCATTCCCCGAAGAGTCTAAATCAGTGGTCTCCAACCTTTTTACGCCCAAGATCACTTTTTGAATTTAAGGGCAACCCAGGATCTACCCCGCCCCTTCCCCAAGGCCCTGCCCCTTCCCCAAAGCCCCACCCCGCTCACTCCATCCCCCCCCCTCCATTGCTCGCTCTCCCCCATGCTCACTCACTTTCACCAGGCTGAGGTAGGGGTTTGGGGTTTGGGAGGGGGAGTGGGCTCTGGGCTGGGGCCGAGGGGTTCGCAATGTGAGAGGGAGCTCTGGGCTGAGCCTGGGGCAGGGGATTGGGGTGCAGGAGGGGGTGAGGGGTGCAAGCTCTGGGAGGGAGTTTGGGTAGAGTAGGGGGCTCCAGGCTGGGGCAGAGTGTTGGGGTGCAGGAGGGGCTATGGGGTGCTGGCTGTGGGAGGGGCATCAGGTCTGGGGCTTGGGGTGCAGAGGGGGTTCGGGGTGCAGGAGGGGGTATGGGATGCTGGCTCCGGGAGGGGGCTCAGGGCTGGGGGTTGGGGTCCAGGAGGAGGTCTGGGGTGCTGGCTCTGGGAGGGGGCTCAGGGCTGGGGGTTGGGGTCCAGGAGGAGGTCTGGGGTGCTGGCTCTGGGAGGGGGCTCAGGGCTGGGGCTTGGGGTGCAGAGTGGGTTCGGGGTGCAGGAGGGGGTATGGGATGCTGGCTCCGGGAGGGGGCTCAGGGTTGGGGGTTGGGGTGCGGCACTTGCCTCTGGTGGCTCCCAGTCCGCAGTGGAGTGTGGCTGCCACTAAGGCAGGTTCCCTGCCTACCCTGGCGCCACAAGGCTCCCGGAAGGGGCCAACGTGCCCCTGCAGCCTCTGGGGCACGTGGCTCCGTGCGCAGCCGCTCTCGACAAGCACCGCCCCCGCAGCTCCCATTGGCCATGGCTCCCCGTTCCCAGCCAATGGGAGCTGCGGGGGCAGTGCTTGCAGGCAGGAGCAGCGCGCAGCCCCACTGCACCGCCGGACATCGCAATCGACTAGGAGATCCTCTAGGATCGATTGCGATCGACCGGTTGGTGACCACTGGTCTAAACAGACAAGACAGACAAAGGGTGGGAGAAAGGAAGTATAGCTCTTTGGGGGAAGGGACCATCTTTTTGTTCTGTGGTTGTACCGTGCCTAGCACAATGGGGCCCTGGCCCATGTCTGGAGCTCCTAGGTGCTACCACAATACAAATAATAGTACTTTATAATTAATAATAATTATGATTATCCCCATTTTACTGATGGGAAACAGACACAGGAAGGCCTCAGGCTAGATTCTGTGCTGCACCTCTCAGGGTACATTGCCCAGGAGGCCCTGCCCAAGAGGAGTGAAGGCAAAGGTGCCCTAATTTATAGCAGGATGCCCTGCAGCCCAGAATAGCTGTACTGCCAAGGACTCCAACCACTCCCCC
Organism: Chelonia mydas; assembly: GCF_015237465.2. Taxonomy (NCBI): domain Eukaryota; kingdom Metazoa; phylum Chordata; order Testudines; family Cheloniidae; genus Chelonia; species Chelonia mydas. The sequence goes on from NC_051257.2 coordinate 10,362,882, forward strand.
TCCCTGGCAGGCCTGGACCGTGGCAACATGTGAGACAAAGCCTGAGTGTCCACCTTCCCCGCCTCTCAGTTGCTAACCCACCCTGATCCCTAGCTGATTTCACTGCAAGCCTCAAAAAGCAACCACTCTCTTGCGAAACTGGCCAGTTGTCGAAGGGCTACCTCTCAGTCTGTGCTGGTAAATATGCATGGGCTTGTTTAAATCGTTCATAATCAATATCCACCTTTTACGATTTGCTTTATGGCCTCCTCTCTTAAGTGTCTGCTGTGGCGAAAAATGCTTTATAATGAGATATTAAGCGAGGTGGTTGCATCTGGTAATTATTACGTAAATGGCATTTGAAGAGCAATTATTTGATGGCATCTTAATTTAGGTTGTTGCCCCATAAATATAGTGAGCAGGATCTTGCTGCTCACAAGCCGTTGAAGTGCTGGATGCGAGGAAGAGCTGTGTGGGTGGTACTCATGGAAATTAGGTACCCCATGCGGGCACACTCGATGAGTCAGCCACCGATCGCACCTATGACGCAGCAAAACAGATCTGACGATGGACATTTGCATCCAAGAATCCTGTGGAGGCAGCAGCCCAGTCTGACAGCTCCTGTCTGCCTCATGTCAGGTATTTGAGCACTACGGAGCCGTTTGGGTGTGATGTGGGAGCTCCGTCAGTCTTCCCTTGCAAGAAGGACGTGTGTAATCCGCTTAGTCTGGGCTGTGCTGGCAGTCAAATGCCAGCTACTGATGGGAGTGGCTGGCTCGGTTTAGCAGCTTTGTTCCTCCCACCGGGAGACTGAAACTTGGGAGAAGGGGTCAGGAGAGGAAAGGGGCTGGGTTTACGACTTCAAGGAGCAACAGTCAAGGTGACGATGAAAGGCCTTTAAATTCTGCAGTGAAGAGGCAAGGAGCATTAGCATTCTGGAAACGCAAAGCAGGGGGTGGAGCTTGCACCCAACCCGCTGAATCCCCACCCTCCACTCAGCAAACTTGGGGACGTTCAGATCTGCAGCTAAACTTTGCAACCTGCCTGATTTCCCTGGATATGGAGTCCCTCTACTGAGGACGATGGGAGCTCAGAGCCCTCAGCATCTTGCAAAAGCCTATCATATGTGCATATCAGCACCTCCTAATGTTTATGGCCATCTGTACTGTTTTCCAGAGGTGCTGAGCAAACCCAACACCTGTTGGAAGTCAGTCCCCTTCAGGAATCAGGCCCCGAGCTCTCATGTGTGTCAGCCAGCAACCGCCTGCCTTCTGTTCAGTTTTGTGGGCTCTCGTTCGCTGAGAACTGTAGGTTGCTTCAAAGCCCTGTACTGTGGCATGCTTGCTTTTTCTCACAGCAGCAAGCACCCAAGGGGGGTTGGAACTGCCCAGGCACTGTAGAGGGTTGGAACGAATAGCAACGAACAGGAGTGGGACAACCGAGTCCAGCAGAGTAGCTCATCACTAAGAGGCAGAGGAAGTGGCAGACCTCTTAAGGTTAGCGGGACTAGGCGCCACTGGGGACTATACCTGAATCTGCATCCACACGGGGCTTAGGCAGTCCCTACCTTTCTGAGAACAGAGAGTAACAATGCAGCCACAGGTCTCAAAGCGCTTCCCCAGGGTGGACCAAGTTTCATTATCCCCATTTATAAAATGCAGCTCAGGGTGGTCAAGTGATTTGCCCCAGGTCACCCAGCGGGTCAAATCTGGGAGCAGAACCCTGCTCCCAGGACTTCCAGCCCTGTGCTCCATGCACTGGGAAAAGCACGGTTCTCGCAGGGCCGCTACCGCTGGCACGGGCTGAAAGGGAAAAAAGAGCTGGCGGCGTGTGGGGTTTTGTGGGTGATGCAGTTTCACTCAGGGCACGGCGAGAGCTTTAAAGCCCTTGGACTCGGCCAGTCCCATCACCCGGATGGTCCCTCTGCATTCCATTCGCCTTGTAATTCCTGCTCCAGTCCACGCCCAGAGCTCTGCTCTGCGCTGGCACCTCGCCTTTGGTCAGAAAGGAGCCAAAGCCGATGGCACTCCGCCACACCGTGGCTGACTTGCTGCAGGTGACAAAGATCTGGGCACCCCACTTCCTCCCTATTCCGACTCCATGTTTCCCAATTCCCCCCCATCTTTCCCTTCCTCTCCTCCCTACGCATCACACTTTCCTTCCCAACCCTTTCTCACCCCCCCCCACATCTCTCCTTCCCCTTCTACTCTCCCCCTCCTGCCTCTCTATCACTCCTTCCCTCCCTCCTCCCCGCCCCCCATGTCCAATCTACCAAAACCCTGCCCTGATTCACACCCTGGGTCACCGCACCGACTCCCAGGTAGGACTGAGCCCACTGTGCTTCCTCTCAGTGAGTCTGTGTGGCAGGGCCAAGATGTTTCATTTCTGCCCGTTGGGCCCCTCACTCAGAGACAGGCAGGTGGGATGCCTGGCTTGGCTGTTTGAATAGGGGCTCCCCAGCTAACTCGCTTTGCCTTGCTGCCCAGCCCCGCACAATGCCCTGTGGTTAATTGGACATAGACACATAGTGCCCCCTGCTGGTCAGATGGTGTCTGAGACCTAGGCAGCCTCCCTGGCCAGTTGCACCTCTCATTGAGTGGATCTCAAGTAGGGTGACCAGATGTCCCGATTTTATAGGGACAGTCCCGATTTTTGGGTCTTTTTCTTATATAGGCTTCTATTACCCCCCAACCCCTGTCCCGATTTTTCACATTTGCTGTCTAGTCACCCTAATGTCAAGAGAGCTGCTATTCAAGAGGAGGAGAAAGGAGTCAGAAAGGGGAGGGATGGAGGAAAAAAGATAAGGACAAATATATATTGAAAGTCTTTCCTTTTTGTGGGATTCAAGAGTCTGAAATCAGACCTTTGCCATTCTTTATACTGTAGAAAAATACAGCTATCATAGGACTCTTTGTGTGTGCTTCTAATGGGCACGAGGTCTTTCCTTCTTTCTTTCTTATCTTGTTTTTATCGTATCTATCTTTCTGCCTATCTGGGCTGGCTGCCTGCCTGTGTTTCTTGTGTCATACATGCAATCTGCCTGCCTGCCTGCCTATCACACTTCACCCTGATATCTCCTCTCTGGCAGGTCACATTGTGCTGCCTGGTGTTTTATGAAGGGTAGACAGAGAAAAACCCAAGGGAGATAACTGTCCTGAATGTGCAGGGGAGACCTTTGGAGACAACAGTGGAGTTTGGACTCTGTGACCCATACAGTCCTTGGCCTCTTCGCTGACCCCGCCAACCAGGGGACCAATTAGGGATTGCTGCAGTGGGGGTTTGTAGTGGATTTGAATTGGACCAAGACCTAACAATCTCATTTCACACAGACCACTCAACAGACACCAGACTAACTTTCTGGTCCCTTCTGGCCCAGGGTGCATTCAGACCAGCAACCCACATTCTGGAATCTGCAGTCCCTCACCATCCCCCCACATCAGCCTGGAAGGGATTCTGCTGCACAATCCCAGTGGCAGAAGAAATTATTCAAGCTTTAGACAGAGCTTGGGTCCAATTCTCAGCACTTCTGCATTTCTGTAGAGACGTTCAGCATAGTTCCTTGTCAATATTAACTTGTAGAAGGCAAATATTGTTACATGTATTTTACTCAGCAGTAAACAGACATATGGAAGGATTAAAGGCCCAATCCTGGACCAGTGAAATCAATAGGAGCTCGGGCATCAAATTTCAGGGGGAGACGGATCAGGCTCTAAGGCTAGAATTTTCACAAGAGCTCAGCACACTGGAAATAATTAGGTGCTGCTAAGGTCTTTTGAAAATCTGGGGAAAAGTTGCACAGTGTAAACTGTGGACGCTAGACACTTTTGAAAATCTGGCCCTTACTTAGGTGCCCAGATGGAAGATGAGGTCTTATGAAAATCTGCCTTCAATTGTGGGTGCTGAGCACTTGAAAATCTGGCCCTGAGCTCTTTTGAAAATTTGTCTCCACACGACTTGCGCCACCTAGAGTAGTAAGTCTGTAGTAGACCTAAAACTGGGAGCAGAAACCAGGAGTCCTTCCTAGTGCCCCGTCCACTGTTCTGATCACTGGAAAGCACTTCCTATAATTATTTTGTGTATAATCCCCGTTCTGATCCACAGAAGCTGTCACTCGCCGACCCCTCCCTAGCCTTCTTCACATCAGAGCCCTCGTCAGGAAGAGAGAGGCGTGTGGCTTCGTTAGTCAGGTAATATAGACAGTCATCCCCGTTATTTCAGAAATACATTTTTAATGGCAGATTTTTGAAAAACCTGCTTCTCTATCTTTGCTGCTATTGGTCACAACAGCCCGTGATAATGTCCGCCTTCGAATGGAGACCTGGAAGGGTTCTTGTTAGAGCCCTTGGGCAAGGGACAAAGCCGTTCCAACTCCACCTGCACACATAATCTGTTGCATATACTGCAGTTTGGAACAGTAATTGTGCCAAATCAATAGAACTGCAACCCTAAGTGGGGCAGGATGGCGCAAGGGAATGGTAATGTGCTATGAAACCCTTCCTGGATAGCTTAGAAGCTCAGCTTCAGCCTAGGTGGGTAGTGACTGGAGGTGGTTGACGTTTTTCACACAAAAGGATTTTTTTGTTGGAAAATGGCCTGTTTGGGGAAATGGTCTTGAAATGTTCTGTTTTTCCAGAATTTTTTCATTATATTGTTTTTTGACGTTTTTATCAGAATTTTTTGCACTCGATGTGATTTTCAGGAAAGGATTTTGGTATTTGAGCACTAAGGAGTCATTCAGGTGTGATATGGGAGTTCTGTCCTTGTTCCCTTGCAAGGAGGATGTGTGTAAAATAGTTTAAAATGTTCACCGAATATGTTGCGAAAATGGATCTGTTTTGAACAGAAATAGAAGCAACCTTGGCGTTTGGAAAGCGTTAGCAAAATTGTTTTCCTGTTTTTTGACCAGTTCTAATCAGGACTGAAAGTTATGGATGTCTGATGAGTAGTTGGTGGCCTGCATGGGTTTGATAATCTTAGATCACTTCCATATGGACAGGGGTCTAGGTTACAAAATCATCCTCCGAAACAGGAGCAGTTAGCTGTCTCAGCAGTGAAGCCAAATGAACGTCTGACTAGATAAATCATATACGCCTGCAACATTTTGAGGATCTCGATCTACAGCCCTGATCCAATAGCTCCAAAAATACAGGTCTCTATGCACTGAGTTGAAAGATTATACCCTTAGCTGGTAGCAGTAACAGTTCCTTTGTTCTCTCTATAGACCAGCTGCTAGAGAAAAACACTTAACAATCACAAAGCTGGTGTATTACACTCCAACCCCTAAAATTAGCCCCTCCAGGTTACGGCTGAATCCTGTTGTCAGGCAGTGTGTGGATGCTTGAAGTGTTCCTTCCTACATCAGCCTTGTTGTTCTCGGCCCATCTGTCAAATCCCAAACCACATGAAAAAGCTTTTGATCTTACCTTGCTGGTGAGTTTCCAGTTCCTTTGTCTCAAGGTCATGGGTCAGATCTAGAAGACAAATCAAACAGCCATCAAAAGAAAATGTATCATTCTGGCAAACTCTGCTCTTCGCATTTACTCATCATCATGTTTAATGCTTTAAAAAGTGGATTGCTGGATGGCTTGTAATTTATAATGGCTCTTGATGGTGTCTCTTAGACTGAGCCCAAACCGTCATGACAAATGTTTCTGTCTCAGAGAATTCAGTGACATGCTGATGTGGAAATAGATATTTCTTGCTAGATGGAGAGTATTAGTATATTATCAAGCAGCCATGTAGCTCTTACGTTCTGAATGACAAGTCTCCCCCATGTGTAACCAACATAATAATTACAGATGCTGCCCCATCAGCTGCAGTGATGGAGCAACCTGTAATTGTTTAGCGTGGCAATGCCTCTTTTTAAAAACGGAGTCGCTGGAGCATTCAGTTGAACCATTTTAGGTGCTTATTTAAGCCAGGACAAAGAGCAGAGCAAGTGAAGTGAAAACAGAGCAGAATGTAAACTGCCTACTGAAGTATCTCATAATTTACTCTGACTGACTCTTTCTGTCTGTCTGCCTCTTGCTCTGCATATTCTGAAAGCAGAGCACTCTTGTCTCCTGTACTAGAGACTGTAATAAGGATGTTGTCGGCACTCTTCTGGCATTGTCCAGCTTTTAAATCCTGTCACCCAAGGTAGCTTGGATAGTATATGTGACATCTACTAGAGAATTAAGCATCCAAGTTCTCAGCCACTGGGCTTCCATTCTGATGATGAAATGCTTGTAAGTGAATATCCGTATGTAATGGTCACCATCATGGGCTGTCACCACAGTGGGGTTGCACATGAGACCCCCAGCGCTAAACGTGTAACCCTCTACTAGTTGAGATTAAGGAAATGCCCTGATCCTCAAAGGTATTTAGGCACCTAACTCCTTTAGCTGGTAGTTGTACTAGACTCATACCTGCTATGGATCATCCATGGGAATGGTGTGTGAAATACAAAATGAGCAGCGGATTACACTTGCTTGGGCTGTGCTGGCTGAGTTCTGAACTGGTCTCTGAAATGCAGAGAGCTCTCCTGCTTGTGTAGTTGAATTAAACTGTCTTCACAAAGCAGCTACTAACCAGTTTGCTTCTGGACTCTTACCCTTTGCTCTAAAAACAACATACATATCCTTGACCCATGCTCCTGTCTTATCTTTCATATCATAAAGATATATAAATATAATGAACGTACAACATGCTTTTTAGGTTTACGTTACTGAAATCCCATGATTGAAAAGAGGAAAGATATTTTGCAGTCACGAAAGGTTGCTAGCAGAGATGAATTAGGCCACTCAGGGCTGCACGCTACAGACATTATGATAATGATCTAACAGTTATCTATGGAGCTGAGCCCTGATCCTGCTTACATCTATGCTGAGGGGAGCAGGCGCAGGCCCATTATGTGAGGCTGATATATAACAGTAAACTCAAAAGATGAATAAAAGCCTCTGAGAGTTTGTTTCACTGCATTTTTAAATGACTTGGCACCTGGACCTTTTATATTAAATCCATTCCTTTCTGCTGATGAATAATGGGGCATACCGGCAATCGAAAGAGGATAGTGTGTGAGCACAGGGGTGATGTGTAAATTTGAGTGCAATGAAGGGGGGTCAGTCTGTGGGGAGAGAATGCGGCAGCAGCTGGGTTCAAACCCTTTGGTTTACAATAGTTTCAGAGGTAGAAGCAGAGTCTGATACAGAGGAAGCTGGCTAGGAAGCTGGGACCCGATTCAGTTTCTCTTTTTAGCAGATCAAGGTGAAATGCTGCTCGCTATAAAGCTGTTGGGAATTTTGGCGTTGCCTCCTTTGGGACCAGACTTTGGCTCTTCATTTACAAGGGAAGTGATGAATTCGAGTTGCTTTTCCTTTCTCCGATGGGAAAAGGGAGACAGAAGCTTTCAATCCTGGTCAGCTGACCTTTTGCAGCGGGCTGTGTTTTCCCAAGCCTGGGAGCACTCAGACCTGCTGCTGGGGCTGGTAGGCCGAACTCTACTACCATGTTAGGGCCCAGCCCTGCAAACGGCTGAGCGCATCCGGAAAGGTGCTGAGGGAACTCAACCCCTTTTGCGGTTAGTCGGAGATGAGGATGCTCAGCAAATTGCTGGAGGGACTCTGCAGCTGGCAGGATCAGGCCATGCCATTGTCAGGCATACTAGAGTGAATCTATTGACTGGGCAGCATCCAGCCTGCGGGACAGGAGTTTCACCGAGCTTTGTGCTTATCATCGCTTGTCATTTGCAGGGGAGAGGAGGCCTGATTCACCTGTCGTTTATACCCATTTTACACTAGTGTAGTGCCAGTACCTTCTAAAGAGCTTCTCCTGATTTATCCTGGAGGCAAGGTTATGTCTACACTGCAATCTGAGGTGTGATTGCAGCTTGGGTAGACATGCCCGTGCTAGCATTGCTAAAAATAGCCATGTAGACACAGCAGTGCAGGCCTCAGCAATGCAAGCAGGTATCCAGGGTTGCAGGCATGCTTGTACAGACTGCGCCGAAGCCCATGCCGCCGCATCTACCCTGCTGTTTTTAGCAATGCTGGCGCTGATATGTCTGCCTGCGCTCCAGACATGCCCGGGAATGCAGCATAGACACAGCCGACGTGGGTATGTCTACACTGCACCTGGGAATGAGCATCCCAGCCAGGGGAAAGACTTTGCTTTAACACTGCAACTCGGGCTGCAGCACGGGGCCTCAAGCCCTTCCCGCCCGCCCCCTGAGGCTTCAGAGCCCGAGCTGCAGCCTGAGCAGCAATGTCTGCACAGCGATTTTTAACACACTAGTGTGAGCTGGGCTAACACAAGCCTGTCGGCCCAGGCTGAGCAGTTCATTCCCAATGAGAAGAGAATTAGGCCCAAAGAACCTTATTCCTGCCCTTACCTCGGCTCCCGGTTCACCAAGCCACCATCCTCTCGTCATAGAAATGTCTCATAGAGACTCATTTCTTCCCTGACACCCGCAAAAGGGAGTTTGCAATAATATATTAAAACAAATTCTTAGTAACGTCTGCCTCAGGGCTTCCCAAAGTGTCCTGTCTTGTAGCAACTGGAAGCTCTTTGGGGCAGGCTCTATATTGATTTCGTGTTGGCACAGCGAGCTTCCTTTTTTTAAAATTTTCTCTTTGGGACCAATGGATAAAAGGAATTAGAGAGATATTCATCCTATTGAGCAGAAGGATGCTCTCTGTGTTTGGGACTCAGGAGAGCTGGTTTCAATACGTAACTCTGCCACAGACTTCCAGCACGACCTTGAGCCAGTCATTTAATCTTTCTGGCCCAGATCCTCAAAGGTATTTAGGCTCCTGACTGCCATGGAGGATCTGGGTCTGTGATGGGGTGATTGCCCTACAGAGAACTAGAAGGGGTTAAGGTGGCCAGCAGACCAATTAACTCCACAGGCTTCACCTGGAGGAAGAGCCATGGAGCAGGGAACTAATTAGAAGCAGGTTCAGCTGTGCAGCCACAGGAGGGGTCTGTAAAGAACCAAGCAGCTGGTAATAGATGGAGACTGCGCAGAAAGGCAGACTGTAATAGTTCCTGGGAAGAGGGTTTTGGTGCTGATACACCCAGAAAGAGAGAAGGGGAACCATGTGTGGTGAGAAGCAGTCCCTGGAAGGAGCAGTGAGGGCTGAGAGAGGAAAGCACAGAACTGCTGAGTTGGAGGTCCCTGGACTGGAACCCAGAGTCAGGCTGGGCCTGGGTTCCCTACCAGCTGCAGAGGGAGCGCTGCCATGGGGCAGCGAGAGGGACTTTGCTACCTTGGAAGGGGGAACACTGAGTGGCCTGGCTCCAGGGCTGAGTCACGAAGCCCATGCTGCAGTTTCTGGAGCGAGAGACGGGCTGCAGACCAGAGGGAGAGACTGAGCAATAGCGTGTGAACCCTGGAAGCGGGTGTTGACCTCAAGAGCTAATCCCCAGAGCGAGCAGGAGGAGGCACCAGAGCAGTGGTGAGTGGTGCTGCGTGCGACGGCCTCATTTCCCAGTCTGCAATAGGGGGATAATCCTAATTCCTTTTGCCTACCCGTAGGGTTTGTCAACCATGGAAGTTACAGCAGCAGAAATTACCCCGTACTCTAGACAGATTTAATGCTAATCTAAAAGGGGTTTATAGCTTGTTCTAGTGCAGGTAGCAAAATAAGACAAACCAGTGTAAGGCACCCGTAACAGGGCAGCCTGCCCCTTTCAGCTCCAGTTAGTTCTGCCCCGCTACCCTGTAGCGAGGTGCAGCAGGGCCAGATTTAGGGGCAGGTGACCCGGGTGCGGGGCTTAGGGGGCGCCGGGCTTGGGGTGCTGTGTTTGTTGTTAGGGACAAAAGGGTCCATAGAACGTCTGAGGTAACGTGTTCCAGGTATTCTGTATGTGGATTCCTTTTTCGCTGACCTCCTAGAATGTTCTGGACCTTTGTAGAATCTCCTGAGGTATGTCAAAGTTTGACAAATTGGGGGGGGGGGGGGCGGGCACCAAAGATGCTCCTTGCCTGGGGTACCATTTGGTCTAGGGCTGGCCCTGGGTGCAGGGGCTGGGATTTCTACAAAGAAAGTCCCAGCATTTGAGGGTTAACTGGGAGACAAGTGGACAGGCTGCTCCTGTGGAGAGGGAGGGGCAGAAGTCTAGGTGAGGGTCGGGGGCTGCTGAGGACTGTGGCCACCCAGATGCCTTTGTAGAAGATTGGGGCCTGGACTGGAGGGTGGTGTGGCTCAGAGCCTGGATACCTGTGGTGGGCGTTGAGACAGGCTGACAAGAAAAGATGCTGGACTGAAGATCCTCTGTTTTGTGGGTCTGTTAGGCTTGGCTGGAGTAGCCAAAGATAGTTATGGGGAAACTGAGGTGGCGTGCTGCAACGCGAGGCCTGGCTGTGAGGGGATGCTCAGAGATGGTAAGTGTTGGAACAGGACCTTTTATATTAGTATCAATGTGTCTGTGCTACGGGTTGTATTGGTATAACTATAGTGGTAAAAATAACCCCCCCTCCTCCCCAACTGACTTATACTAGTATAACTCTTCTAGTATAGTATCAGAGGGGTAGGTGTGTTAGTCTGTATCCACAAAAACAACGAGGAGTCTGGTGGCGCCTTAAAGATGAACAGATTTATTTGGGCATAAGCTTTTGTGGGGGGAAAAAAACCCATATCCAAATAAATCTTAGTCTTTAAGCTGCCACCAGACTCCTCATTGTTCTTCTAGTATAGTCTCTAGTCTGTCTCGCCTACCTTGATCATAAAAGCTTTTTGGGCAAGCACTGCCTATGTACAATGGGGCTCCAATCTCTCTAGGGGCTACTGTACTATAAATACTCATTGCTGTATTAACAATACCGTGAATAACGCAAACATCGATGCGGGCAAACGTCAACAATGTTGAAGATAATATTGGGGTTGTGTTTTTAATGATCATGCAAGCCTAAGCGTTCGCTGTTAAAATGAAGTGCGGCCACAGATTAGAAAGTGTGCGTGAACAAACGAAGCCCAAACAATTTGGCTTGGAGACTTTTAGAGCCTGCCAAATAGTTAGATATCCTGTAACAATGAGAAGATGCTGATCATGACTCCTTTGGAGATGAAGGGGACAGAGGCTGCGTCACAGCTTGTCCACGTGGCGCGTTAGTGTGCGCTAGCTGGGGGTGTAGATTCTAGTCTGCGCTCCCGTGTCGTGCACTAACTGGCCCGTGTGGACCCTGTTGGTGTTCGCTGAAAGTTCCCTAGTGCGTGTTAATGTCGCCCTGTTTGAAATGGGGGGGTGCTCTGAGTGTGCAATAGGGAACTAGTGTGCACATCCGCAGGGTCCACGTGGGCCACCTAGTGTTCACCAGCATGTCGTGCACGAATGCATCATGTAGATGCGCCCTTACTCTAATGGGAAAGACCAACTGTACTTTCTCCTTAACCATGAAAACCAACAAGACTTATTATTTTATGCAAAACTGCTGTGATTATGTCAGTCACCCCCAGAAATATGTCATTATTGTTCCACGGGGAGAGTTTTATTCCTGGCTTGCTTTATCAGGCTGTTCCTTGTTCTCCCACACAGACAGCTATATCACCAGCTGGATTAACCGTTTGTTAATATTTTGTAGATGAGACCCATAGGATTTTGCTTTAAGTTACACCAGTGCAAATCCAGAAACACAACACTTAAATCAACAGGATTACACCAATGCAGAGAGCAGAATCTGACTGTCTCTCTCTGTCAGCATTTCTAAACCTTCCCCCCCCCCCCCCCCGACAAAGAATAGTGTCTAAGCAGTGCAACGTGGTTAAGAATGACGAGTTCTTTCTACAGCAGGACTAGCACTTTTGTCCTTTCTTTGTTCTAGCCATTGGCTGTTGTCTGCCAGCAGCGTGCTGTCTCTCTCACTGTTACTTAGGGAACACCTTTACAAAACAATCCTACAGCATTCCTGGGCGTCCCAGATTAGACCACAGGCTTTTCCAAGTGGGAGCTTTTAATGTGCCCTCACAATGGGGCCCTGATTTTGGCTGGGAACTCTAAATGCTACTGGAATAAAAATAATAGCCTAATAAAAGTAGAGGAGAGATTCTCACCTCCCATCCCAAGTGCTACTGCTATAAAGAGGCTGCAAGTAGCCTGGGAGTTTCCCTTTAGTGTAGGGCTGCTGTCAGTGGCCCTAGGCTGCCCCCCGCCCCGTCCCAATGTCTCAGCAGCGCATGCTGAAATGGAAATTCTGGGTTGTGACACAGCTCATAGACAGCATCAGAAGGCTGCTGTAAATCAGAACAGCCAATAGCTGCTCTAACTTGTGCAAAGGGCTGCACTAGGCCCAGACTCCAGGCAGCGTAAAAAAAGTGGCATAAAGTCTCCCTTCCTTGCCCACCTGGACTGTGTTTTCTGTGCTGCATCTCCTGAAAGCATACAACCAGATCCTGCGCCACCTCTCCAGGCAGGATGTTCTTTTCCTAGGCCCTGCCCCTGGCTCCCAATAGTCTGACTCTAATAATGCCTCAAGCAATTGTATTCAGATCAAATGCCTCCTGTGCTATAGTATCCTATACCCTTACTGATCTATTAACAATAAACTTGGGAAGCTTGGGTAATCCCTGCTGTCTGTCCTTGTCTGAGATTTTTAAAAAAAATCATTTTAAGGGAAAGGTCTCTCCATTAGCTGTCTCTGTCTTGGGTTTAGTCCTTTTTTTTTTTTTTCTTTTTTTTTTTTTTAATTAAAGATCCTGCATGTTGTTTGCCTACCAGTAATTCACAGAACCCCCTGCAGTTGTTTTCCACCTGGGCACTAATCAACACACCAGTACTTTGCTAATAATTCTGCTGACAGTTTGCTTTTGGATCTCATTTGCCCATGTGCTGTTCATGACAATGGGATAGTTATTCACATCATGTGGCATCACCAGCAACACACACTGGATAGGAAACCTATCACCATTTGGTGAGGGGTGTAATTTCTTGATATTATGTGGATGCTGCAGGGTCATGACTGTTACAGGCAAGCCAAACTTTCAAAAGTAGCCACTAATTTTGGATGCTCAGTTCAAGAAAGAAATTAGAATGCGGGGGATTTTCACAGAATTTCCTACACAGTCCAGGCTCGTTACAGGGATGGCCCCAAAGCAAATCCCCACATCCAAATGCCTCTCAAACTTGTGGGGATTTGGAATTAGAACCTGACTCCAGACCCAGGTTTTCTCATCTATCTTAGATACTTACGCGGCCTCCATTGCCATAGTGCCTCACAACACCGCTATGAAGTAGGGCAGTGCTATTGTTCCTATTTCTCAGAAGGGGAATTGAGATCAAGACTCAGTGTCTTGCTAGAGATCACACAGGAAGTTTTTGTGGTATGAACAGAGAAACGAGCCCAGGTCTCTCAAACCCCAAACCAGCTCCCTAGCCACAGGAACATCCTTCCTCTCTTCTGCCTGGTTTCTATTTCTGTAAGAGATCTGCACGTGCCCAGACGTTGAGGCTGGTGTGTGTGCACTGAAATCTGAACCAAATTTTGGTGCTCAGGCTCATTTCTAGATAACGTTGCACACCAAGTTAAAGTACTGTTGTAAGGGGCGGTGGGGGAAAGGAAACTCTGCTCTGAAAGCTTCTTTGGAGAAAGGAAGGCCCGCCAGAATCACTGTTTAAAGGGGGCCTTTATGTCTTCTCCTGCTCCTTGGAAAAGTGCCATATGGGTGGATTAAAGCTAAAGGGGCCTGGATCAATCAAAACTTTGGGGACCCCCAAGTAGACCCTACATCCCAGATATATCTAATGGACCTGGGGTTTCCTTCCAAATGTAGTAGCCCAGCTAACACAACCCCATCTCAGCAGACCAGCAACTGACAGCATGTCCTATTGATCTGCCTCTTGCAACTTCTTTGCCATGGCCTCCTGCTGCCTCAAGTCTGGTGGCCCAAATCCCAGGCATTCTAACTTAACTTGCCACTGCACGCTCCCCTCCATTCTGTTCCTCTAAAGCGCGGTGGCATCACAGCAGAGCCGTCTTAAGTGCACCAACCACACAGTGTTCAATATTTGGCAACCCATGGACTTGTTTGCATGGCAGCCTATAGTCTTGCTTCACAGGTGCTGAGCCCCAAAACTGGCACAGGAATTAGACTTGTACACAGCACTGCTACAGAATGGTTATGAGCTAGGAGAGCCTACGGTTGAAATGCCAAGCATTTTGCACTGCTTCAGAATCCCTGTATCTAGTAACTCCTAACAGGGAGTAGGTCAGGGAGATGGGGGGTGGGGAGGGTCTAGTGCTCTGAGCACAGGAAGAGGAGCCAGGTGCTCCTAAATCCTCAGCCTGGCTCTGGCACTCCCTCCATCTGTAGCCTTGGAAAAGTCACTTAAACTCTCTGCCTTAGTTTCTCCCACATGCAAAATGAGGGCTGTCTGTACCTATGTCACAGGGCTGTGGAATTCATGTTTGTGGAGCGTTTTGAAGCATGAAAAAGCATGGCATCAGAGCTAAGTATTTTCACTAAGAAAAGCAAAACCAGCATCATATTGTGACTCCTGGGTCTTGTCCTGCTGTTTGCCAGGAGCAGAGACGTGCAGGGAGTGTGCTTTACGCAGTCACACCACAGCTCAGTCTTCAGTCACCGGGCAATCAGGGCAGCCCCAGAGGTGGTTACATAGGGAGGCCGTGCTAGCAGCAAAGAGCATTGCAAGATGGAGAATGGGGGGAAAAAAAACAAACCCCTGGGTGCTGGCTGTCTTTGAACAAAGATCAGTTTTTAACTCCTAGGAAAAACATGCTGTATGAATGTGAGTCTGTATAAACATGTATGCGTACTCATGCATGTCTCTACGCATACATGCTTGTGTGTGCATAGATACCTATGTTTGCATTCACATAGTTCTGCTTGGGTGCGTGTGCGTGCGCGCATGCACTTGTGTATATTTGTGCGTGCATGCTGTTCCAGAAGCTCTGTAGATGTTAACAGATAAAGTGCCAGTAGATGGTGCTCCAGGACATGCGGCATCATGCCTGGGGTTTTGTAGGAACAATGAAACTTGTTGCTGTTGCGTGGGGCAAATAGGAGTTCTTTACATCAATCCTGAACATACTCAGAATTGCCAGTCCCAAGATTCAAAACTCAGGAGTCGGACACCTCCACCCCCAAATCATCAGATTGGCTTAAAAATGAGAACTCTGCTTTCTGGGTTCTTTTACTTTGCTTTCCAGTCTTGAAGGCTTTAGAGATCACGTTTTCAAGCTTTTCTCCATAATTACCTTTTCAAAATGAAAGCTGAGATTCTCTGGTTTTTGTGCGACTCCAGAGCTGGGGCTTTAAGGAAAGCGTCAAATCTCATGGGATGCACAATGAAAACATTGCATAAAAGTGTCCATGTGCACAATTCATGCATATGCTTCTTTGCTGCATTTTTGAGGCTTCTCAACTCTGCTTTCCTAGCAGCAATTTCAAAAGCCCCATATCAGTTTGGTGGCAGCCCTCACCCCTATCCAAGGAGGGCTTGCTGCTCGTCCCTCTGGAGTCCCTCAATGCCTTTCTGACCATTGGGCAGAGGGGTTGCGTCCTCTGGGGATGGAGGACAGACCTTAAGCAGTGATGGAAAGAAGGGTAGAAATGACAGGTCTAATTCTACTTCTTGTTCATATCCAAAATGCCACAATTCATATTTCTCTGACTGCCAGGAAAAACACTAATATCTGGCTGTGTTTGTACATGTTTGTGTGTATCAAAATGACTGCTTCGACCTTATTGTAACGAAACATTGCAGTAAGGTGGTTTCAGAAATATCAATCTTAAACTTTCATTTTCCAGGAAATTCTGCATCTTTAAATTCAGGGCAACAGGGAACTTTGAAATGTCGCAATTTCCTGACCAATAGAAACTCAAATTTCAACCGGCTCTAGTGCAGGGATTCCCAAACTTGGTTCGTGGCTTGTTCAGGGTAAGCCCCTAGTGGGCCGCGAGACACTTTGGTTACCTGAGCGTCCGCAGATACGGCTGCTCGCAGCTCTCGGTGGCTGCGGTTTGCCGTTCCTGGCCAATGGGAGTTGCAGGAAGTGGCACAGGCTGGGCCACCACTTCCAGCAGCTCCCATTGGCTGGGAATGGCGAGCTGCGAGCAGCCGTACTTGCAGACGCTCAGGTAAACAAAGCGTCTCGCGGCCCGCCAGGCACACTTACCCTGAACAAGCCACGAACCAAGTTTAGGAACCCCTGCTCCAGTGAGTAGCTGCATGACTTCAATGGGTCTACTCGGATGCATGAAGTTAGGCTCTGATCCTGCAAACACATGCATAAGAGTTGTTGTCCCAGTTCTGAATTAGGATGACATTTTCAGCTTTGATTTTTGTACGGTCAGATTAAACCAGGATTAAACCAGTGGTTTGGGAATAAATCTGCTTGGTGAGACACCATAGGGAAATGTCAATCAAAGACCGTTAGTTACTCCAGACCAAATGTGCAGCTTCTCACTTCAATGAATCTCAGTTAAAAACTACATTGGCCATTCATTCTCACACAAAGATCTTTTAGGGATGATTATATATGTGTTACAAAAATGACTGTTCAACCCAAGAATCCTGTTTCTTTCCCTCTTCCTAGACTTGGGCTACAAACATGATTTTACTAGGGATGATGGGGACAGGGGTGGGGTGAATTTGCATCTATTAATAGTTTGCTTTTAACCCCAAACCTTTACAAATTATCTTTCAAGATAATTATCATGCAATCACCAAACCTAAAGCAGCTGGAGAGCTAAGGGAGGTGCGGGGGGGAGTAACATCAAAATTGCTAGGTTTTTTCCAAAAATTGAACTTTAAATGGTTAATCTTTGTCCTAGATTTTTCTGTTAATCTGCTTTCATATTGACTTTAATCTCCACAGTAGCACATCACATTAGACACTGTTACACTTCAGAATCTAATCACTTGGCTTGATTTCCGCCGCGCTTCCCCCCCCCCCCCCCGGCCTCTGTGCTTTGTCTTTAAAAATAAATCTGTAGTGACTGTACCGGTAATGGAGAACCTACTGTAATTTCTGGAAACCGTTCAGCACTCTGTCCATTGGAAATCAATATCGACCGCTTTATTTTTCTACAGCTAAAATGGGATACGAGGCGCATTTAAAAGCGCAGCAAAGTCTCCTGTGGCTGTATTTTAGAACAAGACACCGCTCTCCCTGGCTTGGGGTGAATTTAGGTCTCAGTTTGATATACATAATAGGGGCCTTGATCCTGCATTGAAACCAATAGGACTACTCATCTGAATAAGGACTTGCAGAATCTGGCTCCTGTCTACATAGGAAAGAGAGAACCTGGAAGAGCAGTGTCCTGCATAAGTAAGGGCTTTTATAGGAGTGGGGACTAATGTGAGTAAAGGCTTCAGGATCAGAGCTTAGCTTTGCTAGTGGATGTTTTGAGCTTGTCCCTCTAGGTCTGCATTGTCTCATGATACAGACTTTATATCAAGGTGAAATTACTGATGGTCTAGTCTGAGGTGGGGAGAGAACTGTGATTTATAATGGCCTCATGTTGAATTTAGCAGGGAGCCAACTCTGGGCTTTCCATTTGCAATGCAGGGGTGGAAGGCAAGTTTGTTGCATAAGCAATGCGCGTGGTACAGTATCCGTGGGAGGGAGAGCTGGCGGCACCATTCATGTACTGTCAGGCCTTCACTCCCCCTTCTCCCTCCCCCACTCCCGCAAAAGGAGTGTTCCAAGCAGGGTTGGCATCTGCTGCAGTTGGACCTTGATTGTCTTGCTTTCTTTGAATGTGTGACCTAAATTTTCTTTAACACACACACCCTCCCTCTCTTCAGCATTTAACTTCCTTCAGGTCTTGGAAATGCTTTTTATATACTGGTAAGAGATCACATGCAAGACAGAGGCAAAGTCACAGAGCACTAATCTCCCTCCCTCCCTCTCTCCCCAGACTAAATCACGGCATCTTTAATCAGTCTTTGCTCTGGCAAAGCTGAAGAGGGCTCTAAGCAAAGTCCAAATTGTGCTTCTTCAATTCTCCCTCTCAAGGCTACAAGTACCTTGCACTGACTTCAGTGGCAGTTTCCCATACCTCCTGGGAGAACAGGGCCATGGACCGCTGCTTATCACTACAACTAAAGCACATCAACCTCATTTAAGGCCCTCAAATGTTTTAAAATTCTTCCCCATTGGTGATTCTCCTTTAACTTGGATTCCTTCATTTAATTTTAAAATAGGATGGGTTATAAACAACATACTGCCAAGCCTGCAGACCTGAGAGCAGAACAACAACCCTGACCTGGGAGGGAGATGAGCTAGGTGACTTAACAATAGAAACTCCAAGCATTTGCACTACAGAGCAGTTTAGCTCCTGATGTTCTACTCTGTAAATGTGTGCTGGTTGCTGCCCTTAGAATCCCCTGGCTTGAGTAAACTGCCTTTACACTACACAACGGTCACCTTGCTACATCCAACTGTCGCCTGGCTAGTTTGGGAAGCTTGGGTTGGTCCCTCCCTGTGGCTGTGTCAAAGGGAAATGAACACACTTTTGCTCCTTAGCACTGATCTTTCCTGACAGTGCTGACTTTGAACGGGAAAGAGTTGAGTGATTCACTGTTTTATTTCAGTTTGCTTGGTGTAAGCAGCCACTGGTGAGGAGCTGTTTATACATTGCCATTTCTCAAGACAATCCAGATTGTCAAACAAGGATCCATCCAACGTGGAATCCAACCTCTGCCTGTCAGTATTGTCTGTTATTCTCAAGGAAGGGTGCTGTTTTTGTCTTATTGATGCATGTGTTGTGGAAGGGTTAAGACTGTAGAAGGGGGACGTCAGAGGGAAAGCTTCTTGGATACTGTCATTTGAGAAATATGGGACCCTATTTTGCACTCTCACTGGTGCAGACCAGCAGTTACTCCACTGAGGGCGATGGGCCTTGTGCACTCATGTACACCAGTGAAAAGTGAGTGTAAAACACCACCATGGGAGCCATTTACACTCACTGTGCACTGGTATAAATGATGGCACAAGGGGCAGGGCAATGGAGAACCAGGCCTAGTGGCTTGCGTCCATGTAGAACGAGCGGGAGGCCTCACTCAAGCCCAGCCGGGTCTCTGGCTGTGGCCCAGTGAAGTGTCTTGCTCAAGGTCATGTTCTATAACGGAGAATAAAACTCAAGGCCAGAAATGGCTAGTGATATTTGGGTGTCAATTTGGGGGGGCCCAACTGAAGACACTTTAAAAAGTGGGCTGGTTTTCAGAAAGTGCTGAGCATTCTCCCCCTGAAAATCTGAGAAGGTGGCTCAACCTGGGAACCCAAAAGATGAGGCAACCCAAAAATCACTAGTCTCAAGAAAAATTTCAGACTTCCTATGGTCAGTGCCGGATTCCATGGCTAATCCCTCAAGCTGCCACCTCAGGACCTCTTGCTGAAATTCAGGCCCCGTGCCTCCAGCACAAGCTCTCCCTTACACAGCCCTCTGTTCAGAGGCGCTAGCAGATTGCACGAATTACTGCCAGAAGATTTAAGTTCTGATTACTGGAGAGGGATCAGGAGAGAGGAAAAATAGTCAGAACAAATCCATTTCTATTTCTGACGTGTTTATGCTGCACAAATGAAAATGGGGATGGGGCGGGAAGCCAAGTTTTCTGTCATTTCAATAAATGAATCACCATAGGGCTGTTAATAGCATTTTTCTTCCTATAAAACCTGGTACTGTAAATACTGGGGGAGTGGGGGGGGGACTCCTGAACTGACCCAGGGAATGTGATTTGTCTGAAATGGTTTTGGCTGCAATATTTAGTAAAGATGCTTTCCCCTCCCCCCACCCCATATCATCTAAACAATGCTAGAAGGCGAAGTAGGATTTCAGCTGAATTTGCTGGCCAGGCGCTCCAAGGATTGGAATTCTTCCATTTGAGTAGTGGTCGTCCCCTCCCCTCCCCGCATTGGAAGGATAACTCCATTTGGTAAACTGCTACCGAGGAATCTCACTCTGACTGCTGTGAATGCCATTAACCAGATGTAATTTATGACCTCCAGTCAAATATTCAGCAGACTTTACATGCCTTTCACTTACTGCTTATGGAGTTTTCTGTAAACTTGCACTCTTTATTTTTTTTATTTATTTATTTTTTCTTTCCAAAGCTTTACTGGTTAAAGCTGTGAAAAGGTGAACTGAGGTTCCTGGAATCCATTGACTTGCCTGGATGCTTTGGGTGGGGAGAGCATGCTTCTGGAAAGGTGGGTGGTTCAGAATTAATCATCCTGTGGTCCACCTGAGATTGCCTGTTGGCACATGGCAGGTGATGGTGGTTGTCTTGCAGGCAAATCTCATGCTGTGGTTACATGTGGAAGGTGCTAAATAGATGTTTATGGGCCTCAGGGAAGGCTTCAGGAGAGGGAAGCCGCTACTTAATCTACAGCGCATTTGACAGGCTGTACAAAGGGTTCTTGCTGATCTCTGATTCATTACCTCGCAGGAGGAGGTGGTGCAGTGGTTTTTAAGGATTTTTCCTGATGAGTCGTTATTAGTAACCCGATATTGACAAAATGTTGCAACAGGAATGAAAAAGCCCTTTTGGGTGAGAGGCTTGTTACCAGAAATGACAAGCAAATAGGAAAACGGTGCATATGTTGGAGTGCGCTGCTTACAGCGACCTGTGTCTAGAATTCCTCTGGAATCTAAGAAGTTAGGATTAAGACAAACTAGCTATTCTGAAAGGTAATGCTGGGAAATGGGAGAATTTGCTAAAGTAGCAAAAAGTTGCTTTTTAGAACAGACACCATGCCATACGGTTCTCCCCAGGGCTAGCCTCCTACTGAAAGATAAAGGACGACATTGAAAATGTGACATCAGATCCTCACCCTAAATGATCACGACCAAAAGTCGCTGCTGTCTGATGTTGTATCAGTGGCCTGTGTGACATAAGATACTCTGTCTCAGGCTGGTTCCCAGTGGCTAGGCGGCATCCTCACTAAAACTAGCCTTATCAATGGTCCTCAGTCTTGGAAACCTCATCCAAGAAATCAAGGGTTAAATGGCTCATGGGCACATCCAGGACCAAGGTGAAGTACACTGGTGTGTGGGATCTTACATTGCTTCTGCCTATGCTGGACTTAATTTACACACATCCTGTGTATGTATCTATGACTTTGAGAGGCACTCCGACACTAAGGTGTCGGACACAGGATAGATGACCACATCAGTGGTATAGAAGTCTTATGGTGCCTCAGCTAGCAAAAATCAGCCTAGCTCTGGAGCCAGTGGAGCACTGCTGATTTACACCAGTTGATCATCTGGTAAAATGGTACTATCCTTAGACATGGTGGGGAAGAAATGATCTATAATGTCCAAGTGTGTAATGGGGTCATTGAAGCCAGTGGGCATTTCAAAGCCTCCAAACCTGATTTATGCACAAGAAATCTATTTCCTCTCATGGGTGGAAGTGCTGCATTTGGGTCTAGTTAAAAAATAGAACAGCGAAAGTATGAAAGGGATGGGGAAAATAGATGATTTTGTCACTGCAGACTTATCTTTGTTTCCTTGGAGTCAGTGAGAGAGAGGAGAGCTAGAAGACAATGAGTAATTAGTCATTGCTGAATTATTGATGAAAGATACTGTACGAGTTAGAACAAATTTCAGCAATGGGAGGGAGTTAAGTGAATCATTTGCTCTTCATAAAGCCTCTCCAGATGAAGACACAAATCCGTTCTGACCTGCCCATCTCCTGCCATGGGCAACAACAGGATTTTAAAGTGACCCTCACTTTCCCAAACTCCGGTTCACACAACCCCCCAGGTTCACAGAAGGTTCCTGTGGCTCCCCAGTTAGCACATGGTGAATCTGTGGTCCTGCCACCCCCTCTTAGCTTCAAGCTTCATGTCTAAGACTTGCAGAGCTGGAGATAAGCTCCTTGGCCACACCTCTCCTGTGCAGTGCCTAAGCTCTGTGAGAAGGTTTTATTTTCAGGCATGTGCCCTGTGGGGTTCCTAAACACTGCAAGTCTGAAGCTCCTTGGGAGCGGCCTCTGAAACCCCCAAACATATGGATGCTTCAGGTGTCCTGTAACTTCGCAGAATCAGTCCCTTAGTAATTCTGTGACTTCTCCATGTTGGGAACTTATGCTGTATTCATGAATCCTAGAAATCGGAGATTGCATTAGTTGTTTGTTGTTAGAACCTAGGAAATCTAAACAAAGATCAAGGCCCCATCACAGTCTAGTCCGCTTCCTTGTCAAATTTGGATTGCCCCTACAGTATATTTAAGTGATGAGATCCTTAACCATTTGTTTCCTATGATAGCTCACAGAACTTCTGGCCTAGAGCAGAAGATACTGGGTATGGGTCTTTGCCTTGTGTTAAAGCAGGAGTTCAGACTAGATCTAATGAAGAGTAGTACTATATAAAAGCTAGGTATTACTCTGAAACTGCATTTTACAACATTATTACCCCTTGGGCTAGCATTTAAAAGCTAGCTCTTACAATTGTGCAAGTGACACAAAAGGATCATTAAACAAAATTTCCCAGGCCACAAACTGCGAATCTTGTGGAAATGGTGGGAGGTTGCTTTGTAGCAGGAAAAAGCTGCAGCTTGTACTGTGATGTCTTGTTTAAAAATTCATGCCAAGGTAAGATATTTTTTTTTTTTTTCTTCAGATGAGCAATGGGGGGGAACCCAATATATTTATGCTGCTAGCTTTAGCATCCGTCTAGCATCTCCATCATAAAGCAGCAAAACAAGAGGGCTGCTGATGCTGCATGTTACTGAGCTGCTCTGGACTGAGGTGGGGGTCAGAGAATTGATTTCATATTTCCTCACTGCAAAAAAGAAAAGATCCCATTTCCTGTCGCTCTGAAGGAGACTTTTGGTATGATCTCATCCCTGCTGTTATCAATGAAGCCCAGCCTTTCTCCTGTCCTTATGCATGCGGGAGAAAGAATGAACTGTTTTTACATCTGAATCCATAAACAAGAGGCAAAATACCTCTGAAGGCACAGATCAGTGGAGGAAGTGGCAGGATCATCTTTCATGCTCCCCCGCCCCAGACCAGTGAATTGCTGCAGTATAGATAATGCAAGATAAAGCAATAGTGAGTCAAACACAGAGTAGCAGCTGAACACTGCAAAAGCTAATTTCCTCTCAAGAAGTGCATTGTGATCGACTGTAGAATTAAACTAAAGGGTAGCTTTACAATGATGGGTTATAAGCACAAGTCTCTGCCAGCTGAGTGTCAGAGTAAAACATGCTCATAGTCTCCAGCATGTATCTCAGCCAAGGTAGCATTTTGTTACCCACACTGCAAGAAAAGCTTTAGTGGCTATTATTCAAATTGAATTCAGCAGGATCATCGTATGCCTGGTTAGGATTGTAGGACCATGTTTGTAAAATGAGAACCGTGCCAACAGTGTGAGTATTCAGGATTAAGGACACTCCGGGTATGCCTACACTGCAATGAAACACCTGGGGTTGGCCCATGTCAGCTGATTCATGCTCAAGGGTCTCGGGCTGTGGGGCTCTAAAACTGCAGGGTAGGTGTTTGGGCTCAGCCTGGAGCCCAAGCTTGGGAACCTCCCCGCCCCCTGTGAGGGTCTATAGAGGAGTATCTTACTCCATGAACCATCCCATTGTCTGCAATGGTACTGTGAGCAAAGAGGACAGCATTGGATTCCCTGCAGCCAGTTAAGGACTAGATTTTTGCCTTCAGGCACAGCCATGATAAGCAAGAGGTGGTGCACAAGCTATCCCCCAGGAGATACTGTGCCTTAGACACGTCTCTTTGGCAATGTCTATAACAGAGTTGGCACTGTAATTTCCAGCTCAGCTAGAGCTACAAGCGTGAGCTTTGATTCAGTTAGCTGCTAAAAATAGCCGTGTAACTGCGGCTGCATGGGCAGCAGGCGGGGCTAGATGCTGGATGCACCTCAAGTTTCAGCTGGGATTGTACTCTGTGCAGCTAGCTGTGGCCATGCCACTATTTTTAGCGCACTGCCTCAATCCGCGCCAGTGCGGGTATGTCTATCCGAGCTGGAAATCTTACCTTCGGCTGCAGTGTGGGAAATGCTTCTCCCTCAGAACATGGAGAGGAACAAGTTATTCTAGTCCTTGCAAAGTGCTGCCCCCCCCCCGCGCATCCTTGCATCTGACCAATAAGCCGCAGATGTAGAGCCAAAGCTTTGTTCACTCCCCAGCTCCTTGGCTTCACCCACTCCCAATTCACTGGCTCACAGCAGGGAGTGTTCACAGCAGATCGGGAGCCACAACCTTGGTAGGTCACATTCGCCTAAGCAGGTGGTGTGGTGGAGCCTTAGCCCTCTTACAATCCCATTTGTGTCCTCCGCTTGTTTAGACAATTTAGCCTGGAGGCTGCAAAGCAGCATTTAACCTTCTGTCCATGAAAACATGTAATGAAGAGAGGCATTTCAAGAAATGCTGCAAGGCTCTCTTGGTTGGTAGACATAAGGGCCAGCTGTGGAGTTTGGTTCTGGATTGTGAAATGGATTGGAACTTCCCTGCTTCGTGGGTTGTGGATGTTGGATCTTGCATTATCATTGGGTAATTATAGTAGGACGCTATTCTCCTTGTTCAGTGGCTTCTAAGCCTGCGTGTGCTGCCTTCTCCTTTAGGAAATTCACAAATTCCTGCTTGGAATCCATTTTCCCCTTGTGTCTTTTGCTCTTTACACAGCAATAATCACACAAAGAAATCACACAGACACAGTCGGGCCCTGATAACCATGTTACTAAATCTACAGAAACACGTAGGGCCTAGTTATGCATATACACTGCTCTGGTTGATTTCTAAAACATACAACACAGTGAGCGCCACAAGAGGGTTCACAACTATTTAAAGAGATAACTACTCAATTCCTGTACACCATAATGGGAGTATCACATTTCAAAGTGTACATGGCTTTCATGTCTGTGGTACCTGTTCTATGGGAAGATGTATGTAGGTTTCCTAAGTGAGGCTAGCCATGACATCACAAATTCACCTGTGCAATGCTTTTGCAATCGGAGGATCTCGAGGTGCAGGTCATGGAGCAGTTCCATCTGTTCCTTCTTCAGGAAGGTGATATGTCGTTGCACGCTCTGGATCTGGTGCTCCAGGGACAAAGTCTCCATCGCAACAAAATTAACAGTCCAAGCCTGGAGGGAATAAATGGTTCGTGATCAGACATGCAGCTGTGTACTGTACTTGTGATTCAACTGGGGAGGTGAAAATTATTCCTGCAGCTTTACAAGAGACATTTGAAAGGGGAGCCTAACGCTACTGGAGATATATTACGAGCAGCTGAACCCCAGTCTTTCCTTTCTCTTCCCACACATTCGGGGTCCTGTGAGTCCCTTTACCTAGAGAGATTTCACCAGGGCTTTTTACTTATGACCCCCATTGCTTTGGTGTCTCACATGTATTAACGGATTGGGCAGAGAAGTTTTATCACCCCCCCCCCCACCTTGTGTATATGGGGCATGGAGACACAGATTAAACCGCTTTCCTAGGGTCGCACATGGGATCTGAGGTAGAGCAGGCAATCTAGGCCTGATGATCCACGTGGCCATCAATTGATGTCAGATATGTTTTTTTTTAGTTTACTTTTTAGAAACTAGGATCTCTCTCTCTCTCTCTCTCATATAAGAACATTAAGACTGCACAGTCAAGTACTAAAAAGTTAGGAACTGCTAGAATTGCATGAAATGCCTGTGCAACCTTAATTCAGAACCTTTGTGCATATGCCTTTCACAGTCTTTCATTACACTCTTCCATTTTATTTCTTTTTCCATAGGACCCCTTCCTCATTCAGGGCACAGAATGTTTGGTGCTCACTGACTGAGCAGCTATTCAATGTTTTGTTTTATCCTCACTGTTGCATGGGGCATACATTCCTTACTTACTGCCCACTAGTCAAACCTTGCTCTGAAGACAGAATTATGCATTTCCTCATGTGTGGTGGTTTTTGAATGGCTTTCCTCACTATAGTATCAATGTATCAAATATTAATGACTTCATTTTCACAACAGCCTGAGAGATGAGGGGGGGTGGTGATGGTATCTCCGTGCCTCGGTTTTCCATCTGTAAAATGGGTATAAGGTCAAAAGTATCAGCTGTTTTCTACCTGACTTCAGACATCCAGCACCTGATTTTTTTTTTTTTTTAAGAGTACATAGCATTAGATAGCACTTCATATGTTCAAAGCACAGCTCCCATTGATTTCATTTGCAGCTGAGAGTACTTGGCACTTCCGCAAGTCCGGCTCTGAATGAGGCAGGGGTCCAGTGAAAAAAATAGTATGTGATCAGATGTTTAAAGACTGCATCTTAATGGATAGGCACCAGGAGGCTGAATTAGGCATTGTCTAACTTTTGAGGGTTGGCTTTGCAACCTTAATGTTTTAGTGTGTACATGTGCATAAAATATGATGGGATGGCAGAAGAACTGTTAAGGAATAAAATGCTTAGCCAAATTGTCCTCTGTTACTGACATAAACTGGAGCAACTCCACTGATTTGAAATTTACACCAGCATAACTGAGAGCAGAATCTGGCCCTTAGTATAGGGAAGTTCCTACACTGGGGACTGCTTTTAAGAATCAGTGTAAGATAAAAATGGTCTCTATTGTACTACATATGTCTCCAGTGGAGCAGTTAATACATAGCACTCTACAGTGAATTTCCTCTCTCATTTACAGAGGCTTGAAACCAAGCTCAGATCTGCACCCCCTGGGTTGGAAGCTGGACTCTGATCTGGATCCAAATTCTGTAGCTGGTCCCTATGATCTGTAATAAGATCTTGACCCGAATCCAGACACCAAACTTTGGAGAGGGATCTGTTTCTGGATTCTGAGCTGCAATTTGCAGCTCAGCCCCATCTCTAGGACATCCTGACCTCTTAAAGAAATAAAATGGCTTTTCTGAATCCACTTCTTTGTCCCTCCTAGAGCTAAAGTGCATGTGAATACTTTGTGTGAGGCTGTTGGTAGAGCTGTGGCCTAAGGTGAAGCAACTTCTATCTGAAGCACAGCAGTGATATGGACTAAGACTCTGAAATAGTTTTGAGAAATCAGGGGAAGCTCCATTGCTTGGGACACTTTAAAACCAGACTGGCCAGAGCACCAGAATCCAAGTTTTGCTAGGAAGGATATAATTGTATCCAAATTTGTGGCTAACACCCCTGCTCTTTCCAAAACTGTCATGTGTTTCCTAAGGACCAAAAGTAAGTTAGGAGGTTGGTTTTATTTAAAAGAAGGCAAATTCAAAAGCACTGTGGCCTCCAACCCCCCCACAACATTATGAAGGGGCATTGGTTCAGGATGGGGGCGGGGGAGGGCGGTATCACTTACTGAATCACATGACCACTTGATGCACTTCCTGGGTTTTCCTTGGAGGTCTCCTATCCTAGTATTGCCCTGGCCTGAACTTGTTTAGTTTTTCTGAAATAGCAGCAGTAATTATATGCAGAAAATGCTGCAGTGTATTTCCTTTCCCATACATCTTAGTTATGCTTTAAAAGCAGATTCATCGCAGAGTGGAGTTCTATCTGGGACAAATTCACCCCTGAGTGGCGTTACACCAGGGTAAATTTGGCCCATCAGTTATCCTTTGACAAGCTATGTACTCTGAATGCATGAGATCTAATGCATGAAAAATACAATATGCTCTGTCTCACCCAATCAGTATTATGTAGCAAGGAGATTCGTCTGCTCTTATAGAGGAAGAACAATCTTTGCTGGTAATTCACATGACGGACAAGCGGTGATGTCAACTCTGTTTGCCGGAGGATGAGCTCCTGGAGGTTAGGGAGTTCATCTCTACATGTTAATTTCTTCTGTAATGGTGCTGCATTAGCCTGCCTACCTGTGCCACTGCGCAGCAGAGATAAAAATAAACCTCAAAGAATCTGTAATCCTGGGAAACACCATCACATGTGGATGTGGCAGCCATCCTTATTCCATGCATAAAACCCAGAGGGTGGGGGAAACAATAGATTTTTACTGTAGCAAAATCATGTTGATGGCTTGTGCTTGCTGGCAAAATCTTCCAAAGGATGGAATGCATCATTCTGTTACTTAGAAGCTATTCCCATTTCTTTTTTCCTCTACATCTGATGTCTTTTGCCATAACAGTATCCACATTAAGCAAACGCTTTAGATTATGCTTACAGCCCATGGATTTTTACTTAATTCTGTGGCATTCCCCCCCCCCCACCTCCTAATCAAATAAGCTCGATCACTGTAATAAGCCTTGGCAAACACCAGTTTCAATACTTTCTGTTGCCAAAACCTCTAAAAATCTGAGAGCCTTAATATCAGGACTTCCAAAATTAGGCACTAAAGCTAAATTAATAGCGGTGTGTGTGTAATATAGCGATATTTACATGTGCTACTGTTGTGATCACTTGCTGATAACCAGGTATTAGACAAGTCCACTCTAGTAATACTTTGCATTGTATAGCACTTTTCCTCCAAGGATCTCATTGAACTTTACAGATATTCATTGATGCAGCCATGCCACACCCCAGGAGATGTGTAGGTGGTTTTAGCCCCAGTTTACAGATGAGGGAACTCAGCCACAGAGGTGAGTGACTTGTCTGACTTACAACATGGCTGGGAAGTCCTTCAGACTTTGCTCTAACTATGAGATCTTACCTTCTCAGTTAGATTTTTTTTTTTTTTTTTATTAAGGATTGTTTTTTGATGGCTAAGACCATACCATCCACTGGCATAGAGCAGAAGGTCTTCTTTTGGGGGTGGAGAGACTTTCTTATGTGATAGCTGCCATCTCGGCTGACCACTGGGGATTGAATGGGGGTCAGGGAGGGGAGAAGGAGCACCTCTAGAGCTAAAAGCATGAGCTACTGCAGCTTGAGAGAAACAGTGAACGTTCCCCATGTGTGGCAGTAACAGACATTTTCTGAAGATCAGGCTCAGGGAGGAACCTGTAACACCCACTTCCTAGAAAGACTGGTCCTTAGCTCTACCTCCACTGTGCAGTGTTAGTGCTGATGGCTTTCTGATCTTTTGGGAAGAGAGGTGTGGACTTTGTCCCATTCCCATTCCTCTGCTGATTCCAGTGTGTTTCCACTCCTTTGAACCATCCTTTACTTCCCTGAGAGCGCTGTACTAGCTATTTAAAGTGGAACTATGCCAGTTTATACCAGCTGAAGATAGGTTTGTCAGATTTCATCTCCTTCTAATGTATGCAAAATGATGCTGATCATTCTCATGAGCAAAGCTGCCAAGAAGTCTTCTGAACAGTGAGGCATTTGGGCTAGGACTTTCAAGAAAGCTCACTGGTGGTTGGCTTAACTCTGCTTGATGGTAAAACTCCCCCTTGACTTCAATGGGAGCAGAGATGGGCTAACCAACACTGAATGCTTTCTTTTTACATCTGATGTCAGGCTTACATTTGTCAACAAGGACCGAAACGGGGGGTGTACCAAATCTGTGACATTGCCTGATACTGTGTTCAGTTGCTTAGAGCCATGAGCCACAATTAATGTTCTCTTTTCTTACGTGCTGCTTGGGGCATCAAACTGAAATTACTCATTGTTGCAGTCCAAGAAGATCAAAAACCAGGATCTCTGTTCTGATCATTCCATTGAAATCCATGGGGTCACTCTGGATTTGCCCTGGCGGTATTGCTGAGATTAGAATTGTGTTAGGGCTCTGTGTTTGGATTCTTCAAAACACCAAAAAGAGGAAATTTGGATAAACGTGACTGTAGCTTATTTTGGTGGTTGTAGTTTTCCATTGGCTACCACTGGGACCATTTATGAATGCAAAATAACAAGACTTCTGGTCTTCTAATGCTGTTTCCACCGTCTAGATTGAACAGTTCATGGGAGGTACAGAAACCCACTCATGAGATTTGTAAACACAAATAGCTAGCAAAGGCCAGATCCACACTTATACTAAGGCCACTTTATGCAATGCTAGACAGTATAATTTATATGTGCTTTAAGGTCCCTTTATATAGGGAGCGATGTAAACAAACATCAAGTCCAAATATTCCTTTGCCTATTTACCCTGCATGTCTGGATAGCCCATGTAGAGGTCTCTAGGGGTTCCTGACTCTCCCAGGAAGGCATGTCATCCAAGTCTCAATGCAGTCCTTAAATTCTGGCATTTTTTTTTTTTCAAATCTAATAAAATCCAGGTCTATATTAGTTTGACTTCCCAATTATTCCTATCTTTCTGTGTAGAAGCAATATAACTTTAGTCCTGTTCATTAGTTTTCTCTGGATAAGTCCATCCCACTTCAGAATATTTAGGCTGGGAACACAAATATAATTAGCGTTTTCCTCCCATTCAAAATACAGCACTAGCAGCTGGACGCTAACAGCTCACCAAACTGTGACCCATTCTTAACCATCTAACGGTTGATCACTTATAACTAAAACAACGTGCAAAGGTTAAGACATGGCATGATGGCACATAACAATTTCAGCTGAGCTGGCACGCTTTTTTTTATGTGCATCTTGTAGGTATCTAATAAGTGCTCATTGAATGCTAGGGGGATATTTTTATTTATGGCTGTATGTTTGTTACAGTACTTGTGGAATCACTTTTAATGGCTTCTGTGATTATAATGCACTTGCACATAAATTCTACATTTTCCTGACTCTATTGTCCAGGCATGATGAGACCCTGCAAATACAAATCATATTGCAGCAAAGGACACATTCTGCTCTCACTTACCCTGGTATTAATCTAGACTAATTCCACTGCCTCTGGATTTATGGAGGTGTAACCAAGATCAGAATCTGGCCTAAGTGAATATCAGGAAATTCATAAAGGTGGAATTTATCCAGATTTTGAACAGGGTTTCTAAAGGGAAGCTGTGGGAATCACATCTCTGGAAACATCTGTCACTAGGCTGGACAGAGCACTTTAGTACATATATATCTACAGTGCTATTTTCAAGTGATCTTGTCGTGTCTACATTAAATGTCTCTACTAGAATTGGTTGAAAATTTTCCACTGACCCTTTTTACCAGTGGAAAATAGATTCCCCCCACCCCCCCGTGAAGAAGGGAAGAATGAATTAAAACCCCTCTGACATTTCCTCAGTAAACATTAAACAATGGAGCATGGTTTTGCTTCTTTCCAAAATTTTAGTGGACACTATCGCCAGTTTCTAACTAGTTCTAGCCTCCAGTGATGTCTCCCTCTACCTCCCTTGTGAAATGGTTCTCTGGCCTCTAGTATAGATACTCAGGTAAAATTCCTGCTGTAAGAACTGCAAGCTTTGCTCCAAGTCCATTAGAAGCCTAAACACTCTCCACTGATTTACACTAGTGTAAATGAGTAATTCCACTAAAGTCAGGAGACCTGGGTTCTACTCCTGACTCTGCTGCTGGGTAACCTTGGGTGAGTCACTTCAGAGCCATGCCTCGGTTTCCCCATGTGTAAAATGGGGGATACAGTGCTTTGAGAGCTACTGATTGAAAAGCCCTATATAAGAGCTAAGTATTAAACTAAATGCAGTTACACTGGTACAACACCAATATGAAATTAGAACCAAGATCTAAGGCATTTAAATATATTAGATGATGTATCCTGCTCCTTTGACTGGCACAGTGGCTGACCTAGTTCTTATAGGCACTGATATAGCAAAGCACTCAGGGAGATTTCCCAAGACAGTAAGCTGCCCAACTCCTATTTGAGCTTTTGGAAATCTTCCCCCTTAAGTATGTGCTTGACTTCAATGGGTCTACTCGCCTGCTTAAAGCACATGCTTCAGTGCTTTGCTGAATGGGGGCCATAGAGCTGGACTTCTTCACAACTTCTAAGTTTTAGGGAGCTGCTGTAACACCAGGAGGCGTGTGTGTGAAATTGCTGTGAACATTGAGACTGGCACAATTGTGTTGACATGACACGCACTTAGTTGTGTTCATTGGAACACCATGGCATCATTGGTAAGAAGGCACAGTCATGCTGCTGTCACTAAGGGCAAACAGCAGAGAAGCCAGAGATGGAAGAGTTCAACTGACTCATTGTCTACGTTAGCTGGTGGAGGCTCAGGCTAGGGTCAAACCAGGGTTGAAATGCAATGATACCTCTCATGCTACCACTGAGATTTCTCAGGGCTGCCACTATGTCACCTTTCACAAGCTCTAAACCCACTCTTCAAATCTTTTCATTTTTAAGAAATGAGTCTTCTGTTCCCCTTCTATTTATTGTGCTTCTGTATATTATGAGTAACAACATAAGGGCCAATAACAATTACTAAGGCTGTAATTCAATCTTGGGGTTCCGATTAACATTTATAACCTGCTCAAGTGTGTTATATTATTGGAACCCTATGGCTGAATTACTGCTTTACAGTGGCAATCTGCCTATCTGTTAACCTACCTGGATTGCTTAAGAATTTTTAAATCTGATTCTTGGTGAATGATTGTTTCCTTTCTTTTTTCTCTGCCTTTACTGTAAAGTAGAGAGAGCAACAATTCATTGAGCATTTAATTCAATGAATATAGGTGAACAGTCACTTCACAAGATTTAACTGCTGTGCCATTTTAAAAGATGAGGAGCTATGCACAGGTCATCGTCTGTAATTCCTGATGTATAGTATTTTTTCCTATTGGCCAACGAACAGTTGATTAGTAATGCTTTACCCTTCTGTAGCATTTTCCATTCAATTACCTCAAAGCACTTGACTCTGGGGACCTTGGAGTGCTTTACAAACACTAACAAACTCATAGCCACCTTGTGGGGTAGGTACATACTTGTACCCCTGTTTTACAATAGGAATGCTGAGGCACAGAGAGGTTAACGGTCTGATTCACAGAGATGCTGAGCACCAGCACTTCCTTCCCATTGACTCACCATTGAGGTGGCAAGCGTATAGGAGCCATGAAAATCAGGTACCAAGAGCTGGATCCAATGCCCATCAAAGTCAACAGAAGTACTCTTCAGTGGGCAGTGGCTCAGTCCATACATGACTTACCTGTGGTCACACAGGCAATCTTTGGCAGAGCTAGGAAGAGAATCAAGGTCTCTTGCACAAGATCCCTTGTTCGTGTGCCAGTCTTCGTCCAACACTTCTCCATCACTTGAAGTCTTTACACTGAGACCAGATGCCTTTCTAAAAGAGTTCTAAAAGCTACTGGGCTTGATGCAGGAATTCCTGGTCGAAGTTCTAGGGTCTCTGATCTGCAGGAGATCAGACTAGATGATCACAATGGTCTCTTCAGGTCTTAATCTCTGAAAGTCCCGCTCACTATTGGTTCAGTGTACATGTTAATTACTAAGTGGAAACTCTTTGATTTACTGGCAGGAAAATGTTTGCAAAGGACTTGTTTAAAAAAAAAATAGACCATTTTAAACCCCGGGCAGGAGCCTGATCTCAACTAAACTGAAGAATTCTGAACAGATTTATTACTAGTAGATAAACTCCTCATGTTGACTACTTGGAATACACCATAAACTTTGCTGCTTAAGTTAGTGGTCCAGCCAGCGTTCATGTTACTGCTGTGAATTTTTGGGCATCAGTCCTGCAAAGGGAACCGGGCAAATTTCGAAAGGTATAACAGCATTCATACACCTAATAAGACTAGCAACTAGGAATCTTTATCTGCTTAAATCAGGGTAAACGTGAATGAAAAAACTGTTTCCTATCAATTATTTAAACATTCCTGCCCGAGTAACAGCTAATGTCTTTTTATTTCACTGCATACATTAAACATAAGGCCAACTTCTGTTCTCTTTGGCTTCACTGGAATTACACTCGGTTCATGTCAGCATTTCTGGGAGCAGAATTTGGGCCACAATCAACACTGTGCAGAGATCATAAGTGATTCCTTTGGCCTGATCCTGCAGTCACTGAATTCAAAACTCTGAATGCAAAACTCTCATGGACTCCACCTATTTCCACCAGCAAGTGCAGAGTCTCATGCACTTCTGAAACCATTATCTGCACCAGAAGCTCCAGGAAGGAAGAGCTATCAGCCCTAGGGCAACTTCTAAAACTGCACCAAGAAGGGCTCCAGGCAACTTCAGGAGGAAAAGTTCCCCCAGGTTACACAAGACCTTTTCACCACTGTAGGTCTAAAACCCGCTTGCATATCCTCTTAGGGAGATGTTACTTCTGTTGGCCCTAGAAAAGCTAAATCTGTGCTAGCTCTTTAATTCCTGCAGGAAAGAACTGCAGCTTGGAACCACTTTAAAGCCCTTCATTAGCTAGAGAGCACAAGGGAATGCTCTCATGTGGGGTGGAGAGAAAGCACGTTTATAAAGGGTTTTAATAACTTAGCACTAGCAGAGATATCAGAACCCCCCGCCATCAAACAGCTGGAATTCACCACCCACTGCTCTCCTTGCACCACCCCAGCCTCAGTGAAATGGGCCCTGCTGGGACTCAGGGCATGGTTTTAACTAGAGATGTTGGTGTCAGGGTCACTGAACAGGCTCTGAACCCATTAGATTTTAGTGTTTAATTCTTTTCTGAGTTTAACCAGGCACCAAAGGTGCTTCTCTTCTCTCTCTCTCTCTCTCCCTCTCCCTCTCCCTCTTCTGCCCCCCCCCCCCCAAGTCTAGTCTAAAGGAGAGGACAGAGCTGAGCAGGACACAGCCCAGGATGACTTTGCCTGATGATCATCCCAGTTCTGAAGCTGCTCTGGACCTGAGTCCCACTCAGCTAAGGACACTCATGAACACCAGGAGTTCCCATGCAATCATGCCGCCGCCGCCCCCCCCCCCGCGGACTTTCTGTGTCGCACCTCTTCTCTCCCCCCCCCCCATCTCCAAGACCAGATCTCCCCTGCTGACTCCCCCCCCCGACAACATGCCCCTCTTCTCTTACCTGGGGGGGCGAGAGGAGAACGTGCTGGCAGCTGCAGGGTGTCATCAAGGGAGGTCTTGCACAGCAGCTGGACAAGGGCGAAGCTTGATGGAGGGGTGGAGGCTTAGAAAAGCCAGGGCAACCTCCCAGCGTTCACCCGCATCCCCAACCCACCCCCCCAAAAATCCTCAGATGGGGGGGCGCAATGCAACCCCCCCCCTTCCCCCAGCCCCTCTTTTCCTTCTGCCCTAGATCTCCTCCCGGCGCACTGGCCAAGAAGCGGCGGTCTCCATGGCGGAGCCGGGCCCGGGTCGCCCCCCGCCGCCCTCCCCAGCGCCGCGGACGGGGTTGCAAGCCGCAGGCTGCCGGGGAGCGCAGAGCAGCCAGCCAGGCAAGGCGTAAACACACAGCAACGTGACCGGAACTGGTGAGCTCAGAGCCGGGCTGTCTGCACAGACAACCTCCGAGTGATGAAATCATCCCCGGGCGCCTCCCGGGAGAGGCGCCCGCTGCGCCGGAGGATGCTGATTTCAGCACGGGAAGAGGGGATTTGGGGCGGGGGGGAATCACCCCAGCAAGAGAGCTGCCTGGGTGGGAGCCCTTCGCCCCCTCCAGCCGCCCCACGGCTTCCAGGTCTGCTCGGCTGCGTCCAGCTCTGACCCCGGCAATGCAGGACCCCCCCCCCGCGCCCGCCCCAGTGCACGGTCCGTCTCCGGGGGAGGCGCCGGAGTCCCGGCTTCGTGCATCCCCGCGGGTCCAGGGGAAGGCGGAATAAAACTCTCTGGCCGCCCGCAGGTGGGGTAGAGCGGTGCTGTCCAGGGTGCTGAAAAGCCTCCCATGGGAAAGGAATCCCTCTTTCTCCCCCCCCCCACCGCCACCCATCGCCTTGGCAGAGGCCTCCGGAGCTGCAGCCAGCTCACGAAATGATTCCTCGGCCACTTGCCACCGCGTTCGTTCCCCGTTTTTGGAAGCTGCTCAGGACGGAAATCTTGCCTTCAAAAAATTAGCTCCCAACCTTGTGGGATTTTATGGCTGGCACATGAGGCGGCTGTTGTGGCCAAAGCTGCTTCCAGCTACTTTGAAGTGTAAGGGCACATATTGAGTGTTCAGTGTATAAACTGTGCCCGACAAGTAATGGCCCAGGGGAAGGATTTTTAAAAAAAAAAATTCAGTGGGAAGTGGGGTGGAGGAGGGAACATGGAGACAATGTTCCCGTCTGTTCCCCTCACCTCTGGAGTTTAGAAGAAACTAGAAAAATTCAAAATCTTTAGTGAAAAAGGTGGGGAATTCCTTGATGGTGTCTAGAGAATGGTTTACCCCTAGTTTGGTGCAAGTTCTACTCCCACATACATACAAAGGGAGCTACTCTGACCTGGCCTTGTGTGATATGCTTGGAATCCATGTGTGGGGTTTCATAATATAGATCTGATTATTATAAAACTACACACACAAATACCTAGAATAATATATACTAGGCCAGATCCTCAGCTGGTGTAAATAGCTCAGTCGAGGTCACTAGATGGACAGCGATGTGTAGTCACATCAGCTGAGGCTCTGGCCCACTGGGGTTATTCAGGTATGAAAAGTGTTCCAAAACACCACAACAATGCAATACTTCCCCATGGGTTTCTTAAGGCAAATGCCAGAGAAAATAAGTTTTGCAGCAGGTCCTAAACCCAGCCAACTCAAGATCTGTTAGAGAGCCCCTTGTGTCGGTCATTTAAATGTTCTCTCCATTTAGGGTGAGAACATCATTTGTGTGATGCTACAAACTTGTCTGGGAAGAGTTTTCTAGATACTACAATCAGGTTATCTATTATGGGCATTGCAAATATAATAAATAATATGTTACACTTTTCAGCTTTTCATTTGTAGATCTCAAAGCAAGGTCACACAGACTCAGATCCTCAAAGGCATTTAGGCACTTAACTCCCATTGAGATCTTTGAGGATCTGGGCCACAGTGGCCAAGGCAGGAATTGAGAAAGAGAGGTAAAGCCTCAGCTGCTGAAAACTCTCATTGCTCCATTGATTTCAACGATGGACTAGGTGTAATTTCATAGGTGTGTTCTACCTCTGGGACTCTGTGATTTTAATAAGCAGAAGGCCAGATCCTTCACTGGTGTAAATCAACATGGCACTATTGAGTGGGGCAATGCTAATTTACACAAGCTGAGGACCTGGCTTAGAGTTTGGAGTCAATTTATTTTATGGAGCCAGGTTAATTTACACTAAACCAGAATTGGTCAAATAAAGGAAAAATATTGGTGAATAATTATTAATGGGGGGAAAAACCCTCTATTTCCAACTAATTATTCAGGCTTCTCGATTTAATCCCCATTACATTTGCTGGAGACTGGGAAACTCTATCTCTTCCTCACACACAGCCATTCATGCCTACTCTTGCCGGCTTTTCTTCAAATGAGGTGCTTATAACAAATGAGTTCCTTTCTGGAATGCTGAGTTAAGTGATAGATTAAAATGAGCATAATGATGACTTCCTAATTCAGAGAAATGCTGTTGCATTATTACTGCCATCCTCACATTTGTAACGATCAGATCCACATTTGCCAATACATAATTTATTTCTATTCATAGTTTGCTCTGCAGGAAGGTTTATTTTTAGTGTCTCATTTTCCCTTCCCTACATTATTTTATCCTTCAAAACTATGAATTGTATCAAAGGGGTGGGGGGGGGGGAGAGAAAGCGAGGGGATGATTTCTGAATGCATCATGTTTCACTGGATTTGTATGCTCTTCATTGATTTTTCCACTATATAAAAGACAAGTCTGCAAACGATCAAGGTCAGACATTCAGGGACAGACAGATGCCTCCTAAATGAGGTCATTGCTCCAGGATACACTTAGATTGATGAGAGGGGCGGTAGTGGAATACAATCTATCCTTTGTGCCCAGAATTAAGTGTGGATAAAGCATCCTGACTCTAGTGATTACCTAGCAGCTTGGATTCAGCCACAATGCACACATGCTATTAACACATTTTTGAAGAGTGTTTCTCTAGCAGTTTTTCTCAGTTTTTGATTGGAGTATGACAGAAGTTCTTCAGCTAAAGCCTCCAGACAGTGCCCATTATCTAGTAATATTTCAAACCAAACAACAACCATGATGATCCTTACTAGTGCGTCCTATTATGTTAATCAGAGTCTGCTTTATTGACAGGTATGAGGGTGATCTGAGATCAGTACTATGGGGAAATTCACCCTATGCAGAGTCCTTGCACAAATCCTATGCCAAATTAAAGTCTCACTTAAGCCCTCAAACTAGAAATAGAGTGAATATCAACCTATATTGTATTTAATTGAATATATATTAATTACATTACACTGAATACATAGAAATGGATTCACTATTGCATACTTTTTCTTGGAGTTAAAGGATAACAAAGCTCTGGAATAAAGATATTATAAAAAAGTTTCCAGTGACACACACACACATAAATCTGAAGATACTTAAATGTCAAGAACAAATTACTGGTTCACCTAAACCCCTTGGCGGATAATGTGCTGCTGTCAGTACTCCGCAGAATGAGATTTCTGCAGTTTATTGGATGAGCATCCTCCTCAGAGGAACCCCTTAAGATAGAGTGGAACCTCTTGTAAGAAAGTTGTTATAGGCTAAATACTGGTCCCATTGAAATCAAGAGTAGTTCAGCCATTGAAACCATTAGGATGAGCTATGGCCTTATATACACAGGTTCACTATGACTAGAATTGCAATCTATTCACTACAATGCACTGAAAGAACTAGAGTGCGCATGCCCCATTCTGGAAACATTTGCTATTGAGCATTGTGTTTACCCTGTAGTAAGTGTATGCATGAATGTGCCCTTTGGATTGACTTCCCTGGAGACAGAATTGCTCTATTGCTCATCACCACGGGATTTCTTTACTGGTGTTCATTGTTTTTTATTTTGAAAGCAGCCTATAAGAGTTCAATAAATCTCCAAGAAATAAATAATTCAGTAAATCTAGGGGAATTCTGTCTGGATTTCATGCAGTCTAGCACACTAGGAGTTCCTTTACCTGACACTGACCTCTAGTGGCACTGACATAATATTCAACTATTCAAAACCATCACAGA
The DNA here is from genome assembly GCF_015237465.2 of Chelonia mydas. NCBI lineage: Eukaryota > Metazoa > Chordata > Testudines > Cheloniidae > Chelonia > Chelonia mydas. The sequence continues at coordinate 10,401,647 of NC_051257.2, forward strand.
AATTCAGTTTTGCACTATTACATTACCAATCCAAGGCCCCAGTCTTGCAATGAACCCTGTGCTCATGTGGAACCTCAAAGAAACCAGTGGGGCCCTGCGTGGGGGCAGAAATCTGCCTCTGCAAAGCTTACTGTAGGGTGAAGCCCTAAACTCCTTTGATTATGACTAATACATTGTGGGTAACGTTTGCAAATGTGCCTAAGAGGTACAGGAGCCTAAGTCCTATTTTCAAAGTGACTTAGGTGCCTACAACCCATTGACTTTCAATCTATATATTTGTAGGGCTGTCAATTAATTGCAGTTAACTCACGATTAACTCAAAAAAATTAATCATGTTTAAAAAAATTAATTGTGATTAATCACAGTTTTAATCGCACAGTTAAACAATAGAATACCAATTGAAATTTATTAAATATTTTTGGATGTTTTTCTACATTTTCAAGTATTAAACCCTCCCCACCACTGCAAATTTTTAGAGGTGCTGAGCATATACCTCTCGCATTGATTATACGTGCTTGGCTTCTCTGAAAAGTGAGCCTCAAGCTTTTATCAAAGCAGAGATCAGTAGAAATATTTCCATAATTTAGAAAGGAACACAACACAGAAGTTGTTTTTCAACAATAAACATCCTTCTGTGGCGTTTGCAACCCAAACATTGCACCAAAGTAAAACTCTCATTGATTTCATGCTTCCAAGTGACTGTAAACAGAGCCTGACTTCATGGCTTTTCTTTTTGCAAACAGAGAAATACATACAGTAAACAAACATCTTAGACCGCGAAAAATCAACCGATCAAACCAATGCTTTCTAAGGTGTTATCAGTAACATAGATAAAGGAATGTGTTTATTTGCAGTATTTGGGTATGGATTTTCTCCACAGTAGTGCTCATCTGAACAAAGTTACTCATAGAGGGCTTGATCTAACACCCAGAGAAGTTAATGGGAGTCTTTCCAATGGTTTGAATGGGTGTTGGGTTGCCAGCCATGTGTAAGTGTTTGCAGAATCAGATTTTTTTATTTTAAAGCAAGCAATGTCCTTTTAAATGGAGAAATACATGATTAAGATGGTGGTTTCCTTGTTTGGCCATTTAGTACTTTATTTTCTTTGCTTTCATGTTTTCTTTCTTTAAGGATTCTCTCTCCAACGTACTTTGTTCTTTTGGCTCCAGGCTGTATTATCTTTCCCTCCTAAACTCTTTAGGACCTGCGTGAGAATTAGATTGCAAACTCTCTGGGGAAGGGAATAGCTTTTTGTTCTGTGTTTGTACAGTGCCTAGCACGATTTGGGTCCTGGTCTGGGACTGGGTGGTACAAAAATACAAATTATTAATAACTATGTGACTTCCTGCTCTCTCCTAATCTCCACTCCCCTCTAAGGCAAACCATTCAAGGTGGCTTAAGGGGTATAGGAATGGGGTGGGGGTGGAGGACACAGTACGATGAAGGATGTTGACCTGTGGCTGATCTGTGTGTAAACCGATGAGTAGGCTGTGTGGGATAGATGCTCTTACCCAGGGGTGGCCAACCTGTGGCTCCGGAGGCACATGTGGCTCTTCAGAAGTTAATCTGCGGCTTGTCTAGGCACCGACTCCGGGGCTGGAGCTACAGGTGCCAACTTTCCAGTGTGCCGGGGGGTGCTCGCTGCTCCACCCCTGGCTCTGTCACAGGCCCGGCCTCCACTCCACCGCTTTCCGCCCCCTCCCCTGAGCCCGCCATGCCCTTGCTCCTCCCTCCTTTCCCCCAGAGCCTCCTGCATGCCACAAAACAGCTGATCGGGAGGTGCGGGGAGGGAGGGGGAGGCACTGATTGGTGGGGCTGCTGGTGGGCAGGAGGCGCTGGGAGCGGGGTGGGGGGAGCGGATGGGGGGCTGCTGACGTATTACTGTGGCTCTCTGGCAACATACATTGGTAAATTCTGGCTCCTTCTCAGGCTCAGGTTGCCCCCCCACCCCCACTCTTACCCAGTGAGATGTAATTAGCGTTGAGTGAATAATTTATACTGGATACTTTATTCAGTGAATTTTGCCTCCTCTTTTGCTTGCGGAACAGCTGTGAGCAGGTTGTGATTTCCTCAAATGTATTCATCATTCCAGTGTATTCCAGGCTCAATTGTGCAAATGTTTGGATTGCAGGCACGATAGAGGGGACTATTTCTTGATTTTTTAAAAGCAAATCTGGCCCGGAGCCATTTGATCTTGTGTAGGACCGTTTCCTGATGCTATCCAGAAAATTGAAAGTGTCCCTCTAATTGTGTTGAGGCTGCTGCTGCTGGAAGAAATGGATCCTGTACTGCAGCTAGAACCCTTCACTAGGTGGTCAATCCAGGAACATACAGACAAGGAAGCCCAGGTCCAGATTCTGGTTGCTTTAGTTATGCTGGGTAGCACCTTACTCCAGAGAGGTCCCATTGATCTCAAACAGGCCACTGAGAGAGTACGGTCCTTCTTAACATCAGTAAAGGTATTGGAATCTGGCCCCCAGTCTATCATGCAAGAAACAGAACTATTGAGTGCATCAACAAGAAGTGTGAGGGGGGCTTGTCGACATGGAAACTGAGTGTGTGGTAAGATGGGGTGAAAACGTACATGCTAGGTTGCCGTGTAATAACTGGCTGTGTGGACCCTGCTACTCTGCTGCAATGGCAGCAGGTCAAAGTGCCCTGTGGAACTTTTAGTGCACGTTGGCCGGTAGAATCCTGCCCGGGACTCTTTTTGAATCCTGTCCTGCTATTACGGCAGCGGGTCCTGCAGGACGCATGGGGGCCCAGTCCCACTGCAGGGCTCTGTTGGCAGGTTCCACACAGCCACGTAGCGTGGGTAAGCTAGTGTGCTGTAGATTCACTCCCTGGCTTGCTCGCTCTAAGTCTCCGTGAGGACAAGCCCTGTGCTAATCAATGGTACTGCTCTGCATAAAACCCATCGCTGGCAGAAACAAGAAGTGTGTGCAGGATTGAGTTTTAAGGCACTGATTGAGCAGGTCACTTAAGTATGTGCTTAACTTAAAGCATACGAATAGTCCTGTTGATGTAAATGAGACTACACCTGCGCTGAGAGTTAAACGTGTTAAAGTCTGAATTCAACAAAGCACTTAAACATATGTTTACTTTTAGTACATGCTTCAGGGCCTGATTCTCAATTATCCTTCAGGCTGGTCTGCACTGAGAAGTTTTAAAGGTATAATTTCAGTGAGGCTTGTGGTTTTTTACCGAAATAATTATACTGGTAAAAGCCCTAGCATGCGTGCAGTAATTATGGTATAAAAGGTGCCTTATTTTTATTCCCCTTCCCATACAGGAAGCTATGCTGGTATAAAGTACCTTCATAATACCCTAACTGCATTCACCGAACGGGGGTGGGGTCCCCACCCCCAATTTTCTAGTGTAGGCAAGGCCTAAGTCCCCTTTACTCTGCTCTGGGAGTGTAAAAGGATCTTAAAATGGGAGTAAATTAGATTTACACCAAAATCTCTTCACAGTATGATATAACGGAGCCTTAATGTAACTGAGAATCAGGGGCCAGATTTTAAAGGGATTTAGGCATGTAAAGATGCAGATAGGTACCTAATGGAAATTTTTAAAAGTGTCTAGGCACCTAACAAGGCAATACAAGTTACGCACCTAGGTCCTTTTGAAAATCCCACTTGGTGGTTTTCTACGCTGTGCCTAAATACCTTTAAAAATCTGGCCTCAAGCCCGTAAATCGGCATTGGCTTAAGTATGTGCTTCAATTAAGCTTGTGCTTAAGTGTCTAACTGGATCAGAGACTCAGTATGTATTTAGCTGCCTTCATCTCCCAAAACTAGTCTTTAGGGCAATTTCTGCTGTAATATAATTTAATTTGACTTTAATTTTGCCTTAAATGCTATTTCTCAGTCTTATTGAGGTGTCTGGTCTTCTAATTGCTGTGAAGAACCTCATAAGAAACTCCTTTAAATGGTGCAGGACTGAAAGCTAGAGGGTTTTGATAAATTGAACATTACTTAATATTACCATGGGGATTTAAAAATATCAGAGACTTGAGGATATTTGCTCGAGCTCAAATTTGTAAACCTTCAGAGAGATCCTGCTCTGCATACTCACAAGAGGACAGAAGAATTTAGCCTAAGCAATGTTGTTCAGTGGTTGTGGTGGCACAACCATATTCTGCGAAGGTTAAATGCACCTAGATTTGGAAAATAAATAATAACAGGCAGAATCCTGAAGAGGTCCTGGTCTTGCAGTGAGATCCATGCAGGCAGACTCTTGTGGCTCATTGAAATCAATGATGCTCTTTGCTGACGCAAATCCCACCTGTGCAGATCCAGTTGCAGTATTCTGGCAGAAAGTGGGAGTCAATGTAACTTACACTCGCTTTATTGTGCCTTTACCCTGCTGGCGTGGTGTAAATGGGTCTTAATATCGATGAGTCTGACCAGATTCATGCAAAATGCTTTATTACTGTTTCTTTTTATCACATGTATTTACTTGATCTCCATCGCCATCTGAGCACCGCACAATCTATAATTAGGCTCGGCAGAATTTGATTTTTATTTTTTTATAATTTCAGTGGATAATAAAACTGTGTCATAAGTTTTCACAACTCTGAAAATTTGTGGGTTTTAATCATTTTATTGATTTAAATTTTCACAATTTGGGGGGGTGTCAGACAAGAGGGGCGCCAGGCAATAATAATTTAATGACCGTAGATGTTGAGATTCAAAAAGTTAAAGCCTCATAGCCATTAAAACACAACTTTGTCAACGTCGTATGTCAAAATATACAAAGTAAATATCTTTAAATCAAACTCTAAGTTTGCAAGCAGCATTTTCCTCACTTTGTCTATCTGTAAATTTCCGATAATTATCGATGGAAACCCTTTTTCATCAATTTGTGTGTAATGGTCTACGGACATTTACCAATAACAATCAAAATCCTTCCGAGCCTTTATCCTCTCAATAAATCCTCCTGTGATGTAGGGAAGTGCTGTTATGTTTTATGCTTACAGATGAGTACTTGAGGCACGGATCCTCAAAGCACCTAATTCCTGTTGATTTCAATGGGATTTAGGCACCTACCTACTTCTGAGGATCTGAGCCAAAGTGACTTGTCCAAGGTCACCCAGGAAGCCTGTGGTAGGGCATGGACTGGAACCCACATCTCTTGAGTAGCATCCTGGCCACCTTGGTATTCCAATTGATCCTATAGGCCCTAACCAAGATTGGAACTCTTCTTCACCAGGCATGGTACATCTATGTAACAAGAGACAGCCCCTCGCTTGTAAAGCTTATAATCTTCTTCCATGTGAGTTTTGCTTATGTTCTTGAGGATTGGTCACTTACTGCATCATCATAAAAGCATTTCTGTACATTGCATAGCATTGTATTTTTTTTAGAGGGAAACTGGAGCCGAAAGCATGGTCTCATCGCTTGGCAGTATCGAGTCCTCTGTTTTAGCTTGTGAATTTATAATGAGCGTGTGACAAGGGCACTTCTTGATGATGGATGAGTACTGCAATGAGATCCCAATCTTGGGTGATAACTTTTATGAATATAAACATCATGCATTTTTTGTGTGTGTGGACATTAAGCAGCCAGAAAATACATCCGCCAAATAGTATAAGCATTTCTGTTAAGATTTCCCTGGGAAACAGGGAAAAAGTGCATAGAATTTAAGGGAGGCCTTATAAAATCAATATCAATAAATATATCTAACTCGAGGATTGAGTACATTGAATTGTATGGGAAACACACCTTTGAAAGGCACACATGATAGATCCTCTGTGTATTCTGCCACGGAATTTGCCATGGAATCCATCCTTCGTCTCCTATTCTAAGCTCTTTTCTCCTTCTTTTATTTAAAAGAGAGGTGCTGATCCTGCAAAGACCTAGGTGCATGCTTAGCTTGATCTACTTGAGTAGTCACATTGATTCCACTCGCACTACTCATAACCCATGAAGTTAAGCATGTGCCTACATCTTTGCAGGTTGGCGGCCGATGTTTTTATATCCTCTTGATTGTGAAGGCGACCTTGAAAACATGAACTCGAGGCAGTGTTGTCATCCTGAATTGATAGGCTCTGTGAGGTGGGAACCCATTTCCTCAAAGGGCTGTTAACCTGGAACTGTAATTATGACAATTCAGGTGTCAACAACTGCTGGCTGATAATTGCTTCCAAAATATCCTGCTGATGCACTTGGTCCAAACTGTTTCCCATGCTTCGTCAAGTGTCAAAAGCCCCAACTATCAGCTGACAGTGCTTCCAGCCAACTTTCACTATGTAGCTCTGTGTTATCGTAATAGAGAAAACAGTGCCAGGCAGAAAACGTTCAAGTCCCTGCTCCCCACAGGCTTCCTCCAGTGTGAGCTTGAGCAAGTCACGTGGTCTCTCTATGCCTCACTTTCCTATTTGTAAGGTGAACATAAGAGTACTTCTCCACCCCCCAGAGATGTTAGGAGGGATAAATATGTTAATGGTTGTCAAGTGCTCAGACAATATGGTAACACACGCCATAGAAAAGAGAGATTAAAAAAACCCTCAGTGTTTGATTTAAATGAAGCTGCTGCAAAATTGCTGTTCTGTTGCATGGATCCAGGGAGTTTGCAATGGAATGGAGGTCCCTTTGCCTGGGAAATACAGTGTCTTGCATATGACTTCCTAAGGACTAGGCTCCAAACACCAAGCATGATCCAAAGCTAGTTGGGCATCTTTCCACTGACTTCAATATGCTTTGGATCAGACACTTAGTTTGCAGGTATTTTTCCTATGTATTAGAATTCTGGTTCTATCATATAGTTTCTTATATTGCTTTCATCACCACAGTATCTGAGCACCTTCCCTTGTGCATTAAACATGATTCTCGTCTGACTGTCACATGTGGTTCGTTCTCTCCCTCAGCCACTTTCTTGGAGAGAACTGTGTGCAGATAGAGTAGTGTTTTGGTTTTTCTTTTTCTTTTTAAATGGACAAAATGAAGAATATAAACAAATTCTGTGTGTTGTGGGGACATCCCTAAGCTTCTCGTTATAGTTAAGTCTAAAATCTGAGGGTTATGACCATAAAATTCCTATACATTTGTGCGCACCTCACCTATGCATGTAATACGTGGTGCCTTGCAAACTGGGTTATTGGGGGAACACATTGGGTATTGGTTTACATAAGATAGACATGCACAAAATGTTCACAGAGGAATTGCCTAACTTCAGAAATCTGGCATTTTCCAAATGTCAGCTACATGAAACGAGCATCTACAAATTAAAAAACAAACAAACCACACCTTTTCCTAAGACAATGAAATCATAATTCTCAACAGTGCAGAAACAAAGGGTTAAATAAGTGTGCAGTTTCTGAAAATGTCAGTAAAATATTTCACTGCAGATGAATCCATATCTGTATTCTTTTAAAAAGCTCTAGATAGATTTTTTTGCAGCACCCAGAGGCTTAAATCAGTAGTGTTATTTTGAATGGGTTCTACTGTTGGTTTTTGCAAGCCCAGTGCCATAAGTAAAGTAGAAAATCTAACTAATTAGATGTATGTAAATATATGCTGCCAGATTAAATCAAATGAATTGCACAATTATCCTGTATCTTTCCCCAAGTGCCTCGTGAATAACATCAACTCTGAACAATTTAGGACTGTGCCCCATGTGAAATGAGTTTTATGGTCTCAGCTCAGTTCTCAGTCAAGGGTCATCCATACCAAAAAAATTCCCACCAGCTGTGGGACTAATTGTCAGAAGGAAGGAATGGAGACAGACCTATGCATCCACGTCTAGAAGTGGTCCCTCCAGGCTAGGATGGAGGGAGGCACTATGGTCCCTAATGTCCCTGTTTTATGGACAGACTTGTCCTGTCCCAAGAGTCCCCTTCCCTGCAGTGTCCCCTCTCCCTTCACTTTTCTTTCCATCCCTTCCTAACTAACCTCCCTCTTCCCCATACCCAGTGCCATTTGCTGCTATCATATTGTTCATTCTGCTTGTGTTATATCCCTTCCCTTACCATGTGTCTGTTTTACCTGTAAGCTCTTCAGGGGTGGAGCTGTCCACCGCTTTCTGTTTGTACAGCGCCTAGCTCCAAGGGGCTCCGTTCTTTGTCAGCTCCCAGGTACCACTGCAGTAAACAAAATAACACCAGAATAATGTCCTTGTCCAGCTCTAAACTCACAGACCCACGGAGTACAAGAACAGTCTGAGCTCGAGGTTAGCCTGGACTAAGCCCCCACCCCGGCATCCAACTAGCCCGAAACTTTGGGGGCAAGTCCTGCTGCGGATTCAAACGGGGGAGGTGTCTGCCCCAGGGCCGGGGAGCTTGAAGTCCCACGGGACTGAGCTGCTGCCAGCGGGGGCCAAGCAAGGCGATCCGGCAGCCAAGAAACCTCCCTCAAAGCAGGAGCCTGAGAGAGAAACTCCAGCTGCCGGGGGTTTGGGGCTGGGGGCGTCCCGTGAGCGTCCCAGCCCCGGGGCTGCTCGGCGCGCGGCCTCTGGCCTCGCCCCCCCCCCCGGCTCCAGCTGGCGTTTGGGTGGAAAGCTAGGCTCGCTCAGCCCTTTTCTGCCTTCAATGCACCAGTTCAGGGGCTAGGGCTGCTGCTACCCAGCCTCCGCTCGCCCCTGGCTGGAGGCGCAGTCCGGAGCGGCCCCCAGCAGCACCCCCAGGACACGGCCGGGGGGGGCATGGCATGCCGCAGAGCGCCGGGGGAGAAGCGATGGGAGCTGGTGCGATGGTGAGTGGGGGGCGGGGGGGGGGGGAATCCGAGTTTTAGCAGGAGGTGCTGGGGAGGGGTCCGCTGCTGCCCTGGAGGTGGGAGGGGCCTTGAGGCTGGTGAAGGGGACTTGGGGGTGAGTCCGCTGCTGCACTGGGGTGGGGTTTCCCCCCCCCCTCCATGGCTGCCCTGGGAGGGGAAATCCCCAGCTGCTGCAGTAGGGGTGAGGTGGGAGGGGGGCATCCCCGATGCTGCTCTACTTGCGGGGGGGTCCTAGCTGTTGGATGCGGAGGGGGCGCCAGGGAGATCCACCCTTGAGGAGGAGCTCCTAGGTGCTGGTGACTTTGAATCCAAGCTGCTGCCCTGGGGTGGGGGTGGGGGAGATGGGAGGGGACAGGCCCCAGCTTTTGCATTGGGAGCGGTGTCCCAGCTGCTGCCCTGGGAGTGAGGGGCGCCAGCTGCGGTGTTGGGGTTGGTGGTGCCCTGGCTACAGGGAGGGGGGGAGTCCCAGAGGTGCAGCATCCCAGCGACTGCACTGGAGGTCTTTGGAGCATGGGGTCTTCCAGCTCCTGCAGGGGTCCTGGGCAGTGGGGAGGTGTGTCCGGTGTCTGCTGCAGGGAGGTCCTGAGGAGGAACCCCCCCTCCCGCCCGCCATTTCTTGTAGGGGGTCTATCTTAGACACTGCTCCAGGGGAGGGTCTTTGAGGAGGGGCCCTGATGCTGGTGAGGGGGACGTATGGGATTGTCTCATCTCTGGCACTGGGGAGGGCAGAATCCTTGCTGCTGGTGAAGGGGATCTTCCTAGGGTACATCCATCTTTGCAAAGGGCAGCCCCTCTGCTGTTGGAGGGGACAGTGTGGGACGGGGAGGTCTTAGGAAATCCCCACCTACTGGAGGGGGCAGGGCTATGTGCCTCTTGGGATTGTGTGTGTCCTGGCTGCTGCAGTAGGGTGAGTCTCAGTATATGGGGCTATCCCAGGTGTGGCTACTTCAAGGGTGTGTTGGGGCCTGTATCCCTATTGCTACTGCTACAAACGGGGCAAGTAGGGGGCAGGCTGTCCTGGTCTGGGCCCTCTTTCAGAGGGGCTAGTGGAGGATTCCAGCTTGGAACAGGCTTTCTCTGTGCTAGTTTTTATTTCAGTCGCTTATGATGCCAAAGCTCCCCGCCCTTGAGTGGGATGCTGCAGCAATGCCGAAATGCAAATTGAATGACTTTCTGGGTTACAACCCTGCAAAGCTTATGTAACAGCTAAAGACAGGTCCAAAACAAAATCCTGTGTTTGACCACTGGCAACACTTGGGAAAGCTCAGAGCCAGATCCGAACGATGTGGCTCAGGATGCTTTTGGGGGCAGAACCCAAACTCTGCATCTGAACGTTGGGGGAGGGATGAGTTGCTTTGGATTCCAACTTTGTGGCCCTGGCCCACCACAAGGGCAAACCTTCTGAGGAGGATTGTTCTGGGAAGAGAATTTTAAGCCTCCAGTGACTTTACACTCTGCAGGCAAAACTTTCCCTCTGCAGTTTATATTTTGCCTACTTAGCACTTGCATACTTTAAATGCCCTGCAGCCTGCCAGAGAGATCTTTATTCCCGACAGTGTCTAAGTGCCTAGGCCAATATTTTAATACTTAGTTTACAAAGTTGCTAAACCCTCACAGTATTTTGCAGCCATGGCCCCTGTCCCAAAGCAGCGGATACTACAGCACTAGTACTAAGCATTTGGGGACATTGTTGCAGACTGTGTAGGAGGTGTAATGCATTAGCAGACAAACTAGCTTCTTTTGGAGCTTGGATGCCTCTGTATTCACTAGTGAGTGAGCACACAAAGGTGAATACCCAGCGTGACAAGAAAACCCAGGGATTTATTATCGATTATTAATAACTGTGGTAGTACCTGAACCCTAGTCATGGACAAGACCCTATTGTGCTAGGCACTGTACAAACAGATAATAAAAAGGCAATCCCCGCCCTAAAGACCTTACATCTGTACCTCATCTGTTGTTTTACTAGCTAGCAGATCACGTCTCTTTTTGCCAATGCACCATGAAAACAAGAAGTCATGATTTCATCATGACCACGTAATCCATGCTGTGATGTCCTTCAGGAATGCAAAGAACATTCTGCAAGGGGTGCCGAAGCTGGGCACATTCTGATGCACCACAAAGCTTCCTAAAAGGGATGCCTCGGGCAGCGTCTCAAACATGGCAGAGCCAAGTCAAGCCGGCTTGGGTGAGCTGCATAATTCTGACAGACAGCTGCACGGTGATGTTCTCCGAACGGTGCATGGTTTAAGTGCAGATGGAATCCCGTGATGCAAATGACAAACATGCTGACTCACCAGAGAGGTGCTGATGCGTAAATAGCTGTCGCTGCAGCCAGCTGACTGGTGCTGTGCCTGTGAATGTATTTTTGCCTGATGTTGAACAAGAACAAAAGGACATGCAACTAAATTAAAAGATGGCAAGTTCAAAAACAACTCAAGGAAATGCTTTTTTCCACAAGGTGTAATTGGACTGTGGCACTAATTACCACAGGAAGCCACTGTGCAAAGGTTCAAAAAAGGAACTGGACATTTGTATGGATAACAAGAATATCCAGAACATAATTCATGAGATTTAATATGCCTCCTAAATTGCTTGTTTTCATGCTCCAGGTTTTAGTCAACCTCTAACTATCAGACCTAATATGGGAGGCAGATTATCCCACAGCTGCCTGTTGCAGGGTTTTTATGCCTCTGAAGCATCTGGCGCTGGCCATGGTTTGAGACAGAATGCATGACTAGATGGACCTCAGCTCTGATCCAGTCTGGCAGTTCCTGTGTTCCTATTTCTATAGCAGCTTTTTGGTGCTGGTGTCTTGCTCACCTTCTTGTGTAGCAGTTTAGAGGGTGTAAGGCCAAATCATGAGCCCACTGAACTCAACAGGAGTTTTATTGCAAACATTGATGTCTCCATTTGGCTGAACGTTCTGCTGAAGTGAGGAAATGAGGGCAGTCCAAAGTGGAGAAGTTCCACTGAACATATCACATCTCCTGCAACGGAAACCTATTAGAAGGTTAGGTCAAGTTAAAATTTCATTGACAGAAATTATTCTCCCAGATTCTAAATCACAAACATTATCTGTAGCCAATGGAGCTACACTAGTGATGAGAGAAGAGAATTAGGCCCATTTAGTGCTTTTACCTTTGCTTGCAAATTAGCTCATCCACCCCCTTCCTATTCTTTTCTGTGCCTCTCTGAATTCAGGTGGTTTTTGTGTGCAGACCCAAGTGAAAGAGGATTGCAGCAGTGACACTGCGCAGTGGCTAAAGATGAAGTATCACAACCTGTATGCCTGGTCCAAAGAGTCTTGCATCATCTGTTGTCTTTGATTTTACCACCTGGTACTGTTAATGGCTCTGATTAACTATTCCCGGGCTTGGCTAGGGCTCAGAAAAAGCTGTGAGTTCAACAGGGAATTCCTCTACTGGGAAAGAATAAGCATGAGCCTGCAAACCTTGATTCGGGAGTAGTCCTCAGCCACAAGACCCCTCCCATTTCAATCTCCCCTCCTGAGCCCCCTACCCCTGCACAAGGGCCAGGCACTGTCACAAAACACAGCACTTCCAGAGGCCTGAGCACAGGTGAGGAGGCTCCCACTGCACCAGCCAGCTGGCCAGCTCTGGAGATGATACATCACACACATTCCCCTTTTGCTTCCTGGAACTCTGCAGTGAGGTGGGAGGAAGGATGGTCCAGGAGTTAGGGAACTGTGCAAGGACTGGGGAGTCCTGGGTTCAAATCCTTGCTTCACTTCAGGCCTCCTCTGTAGCCTTGGTCAAGTCACTTAGCCTCTCTCAGTTCCCCGATGGTGAAACAGGTATAATAGTAGTTCCCTACCTCGCAGGGGTGCTGTGAGGTGCTCAGATGATACAGTACAAACCTGATAGGTATCATGGATAGATGGCCCAGCTGATGGGGAGGATCTGCACCACCTCCCAGTATGGGCAGGTGCCTGATGGAGCACTCCACATCAGCGCTTTACTGTGTCTCCCCAGAGCTCTGGTTAATGATTATGTTGTTGATTAGCATTAGGATTCCAGCCTCTAACTGCATACTCACAGGCATCAAGTTACTCACCATGTGTGTTTGCAGGGTTGGGGCCTTTGTTTGTTCCTGAAGAGTGAACTTTAGCCCACGTCAGCTGAGTGCTATGTACTGATCTCCTGCCTGTTGGGGGAGAGGTGTGAGACATTAGCGTTCGCTATGATTTCCACTCTTCCAAATGAATATGGACCCCTCCAGCCCCCCTCAGCTCTACAGATGCTTTAATAATTACACTGAGTGATGACATTTCATATTCAAATGAGGGCATGTTAAGTGCCGCTGATTGTCTGGAACAAGCTAGACAGCAGATTTTTTTCTAAAAGAAGGGAACAATTGTAATTGCAGATATTTTGCCCAGGCATTAAAGAACATGCACAACTTTAATTGCAATAATAACCCATGATTCATCACTCGAACGTTATTAAGTAAGCTTCAACATCTGGCATCCCATCCTAAATAATGTTTCAGGGATATTAGCCTGGCCTTGGAGATGATAATAAAACTGAGGACAGAGTGGATGCATGGGCTAGTCAGAACAAAACTTAAGAGAAATGGAAACTCTGTTGTGAATAAATGATGGTTTGTTACATTCCACTGTTTGATCAATTCTTCTGCCTGAGAAGGAGAATGAAAGCATCCCGCCATGTAGGAAATGACCTGCTACAAACTACTACAGCAGGGATGGGGAGGGGCTGCTTTGCAAGTGGGGGATTTGTTTCTTGTGTCTCTCTTTTACTGAAGTGGTATCAAGCATGGGATGGAGACTGGGAGTCAGGACTTCTGGGTTCTATTCAAAGCCATTCCACTGAATTACTCTGTGACCTTGGGCAAATCACTTGGTTATGATTTTCAAACCAATAGAGAGGATTTTGGCACATATCTTCAATCCGTTTAAATTTTAATGGACAATATGCCAAAATCCCTTTGACTGCTTTGGAAATCTTAGTCTTTAGGCCTCAGATTTATTTATATGTAAAACGACTATCAAATAATTTTCACAGGAGCTGTGTGAGCTGTAAAGGATCCTGAGATCCTTGTGTTTAAATGGATCAGAAGTGCAAAGTTTTTTATAAGTAAAGAGAGAACAGTTCAGTAATGTTACCTGTCTGAGGTGGAAAAGGTAAACTCAGAGTATGGATAATACATATTCAGGCTTGGATTCAACTGTAGGTTTCCATAAACAAACCCAAATGTCTATTTTCCTAACCTAGGGCCCAGTCCTGCATTCCTTGCGCGCACACATCTCCCATTCAGAAACCAGATTATGCTCTCCGTTGTGTAGATGTAAATTTGGAAGAAAGCAATGGACCAGATTCTCCACTGGTGCAAACTGGAATCAGTAGAACTCTGCTGATTTAAACCTGGGAAGGATTTGGCCTAAGCCATATTGAAATTAATGGTGTTATTCCAGAGTTACCCTGACGTAACAGACAGCAAAATCTCGCCCCTCCTTGGGAGTTTTGGGTGTGCAAAGGATGCAGGAGTGGCATCTTTGGAACGTAGGGGCCACTGATTGGCAGGTAAGAACAATTTGTGTGGCATTTATCTTCTGTCCTGATCTAGACTTAGATTAACATTTGGTGGGAAATTGGTGGCAAATGCCCATGCTGAACAGTTGCAAATCCAGCCCTGCACAGACTTCTGGAAAGATTCTAAAACGTGTTTTGTTTATACCGGAAAACAAAACAAGATCACGGTAATGTTTCTCAGATAAATTTAGGCCCAGCAGCCAAACACATGGTTTGGTTTCCTTCCTTTCCAAGATACAATTGGATAGAACTGAAGGGTCTGATTTTTGATCCCATACACCTGGTTTAATGACTTTGGTGGAAATGGTTGTGATTTACATCCATGTAAGTGAGATCAGAATCAGGCACCAAAGTTTTGGTGGATACGAATTCCTTGTGCACATGAGTTAATGTCTTATTAGAAAGCAGATGCTCCAGAGCTTTAGAGAGTGGGTAGGGGCTGCTTCTGATCTTTCTTACAGGGGTATAAACCAGGATTAACTCCTCTGAAGCCAGTGGTGTTACATTGGTGTGCGACTCCTGTGATCTGAGATTAGGATGAGTTTGGGACTCTTGGGTTCTATTCCTGGCTCTGCGCATGAGCTGCAGAATTATTTTGGGCAAGTCACCTAACCTTTCTGTGCCCCAGAGGACTGATATAGCTATAATGAGCCAGAGCCTCAGCTGCTGTAAATCGGTGGTGCTCCACTGAAGCCAAAAGAGTTCTGCTAATTTACACCAGCTGAGGGTCTGAAATGCTCAGCTGCTGGAAAACGCCAAGGCTTAAGTAACTAATGTTTGTAAAATGCTTTGAGATACATAGATGAAAGACGCCGGTGGAATGTAAAGATAGCCATTCTCCATCACTGGCTGCAGAGTCAGTGTGTACTGTAGATATATACGTATCTTAGGTGTCTTTGCATACCTACAGCAGGATAAAAGAGTAAACCAATGGCAAGAATAGAGCTTACATGTATTCAGACACCAGGACACACTCCTTTTTAAAGAGCAGTTTACACAGGGTGCTGATGCAAAGAAATTCATTTAAGCGGCATATGTCGCTCCAAGCCGTAGGGCTGTAGCTGTAGCCGTTGTAAACGCTGATTTTCGTCTGCTAAGAAGCTGGCCTGTAGTGCCACTAAATTAGCTAGGACCTGTACAAACAGTATGGACAGAAAAGAAACTAACCAGCCTGAGTCCTGGCCTGTTCCAATTATTTTTATGGGGCTCAGGACAACTGTTATAAATCATTGATATTCAGAAATCACCCTGTCTGCTACAGCAAGGCTTTAGAGAGAGCAGATGATTTTGTCTGTAACTGGTCTAGATCTTACTGGATTTGCCAATGCCCAGAAGTTGGTCCCGGCTCTCTGAGAGTGAAATCCATGCACCCTGCACAGAGCCTGAGTTCAGCGATAAAACAGACCCTCACCTGGGGTCGGCAAGCAGTGAGCTGCCCTGCCTCACCTCTTGCATGGATTGTTGTGCCACTGGATCCAAGCAAAGACAGCTTACATCTCCACTTCTCATGCCCTCCTCAGTCCGACCCCATTGTGGGCTTTCTGCCCCTGCCTTACACAGGGCTGGATTGGAGACCCTTCCCATGATCATCCAGCACAGCTTCTATGTGGCCATTGGAGACTTTGGTGTCTAGTCAATTTCACAGACTGTCCGGATGATCATTGGGCCTGATCCTGTGCTCATTTACACTAGTGGAAATGAAGAGCAACTGCCCTGAAATGGAATTACACCAGAATCGGGCCCTTGGTGTCCAGCATTGAAAGCAAACACTTTGGGGAGGGTTGAGGGGGTGACAGGACTGTAAACCATTTAAGGAGCTGCACCGTGTGAATTTTTTATAAACCAACTAAGTCTGAAAATACAAGTTTAAAACCATAACTCCCCACCCCTGCCCATGTGTCGCACTAGAGAAATGACTGGGTAGATTATGTTTTTCTGCATCCTCTGAAGCATCGGCCCAAGATGTTTAAACTGGAAATGGAGGCATCCAAGATTAGGGGATGGTTTTGAAAATTTGATTTGTATTTGTCATGGATTTTTATTGCAGCCAGGGAGCACTGAGTGCCACTAGAGGGCGCTGTTAGTTCCTCATCATCCACAGGAGCTCATCCTAGCAGTTCCCTGAAAGACCTGTGATTTCAGGTGGCTGCAGAATGCTGTGGAAATGAAAACAACTTGCTCTGTTTTGTTATAATTTTCCAGGGGGAGTACTGTGCCAGATAGAAATATCTTTATTTACTATAAAAACACTTTGTACTTCTGTAGCACTGTCCAACCAAGGATCCATCACTTCAGTATTCTTGGCAGAGAATTATGATTACCCCACATTACATAAATGGGGAAAGTGAGGCACTCCATGGTTGACTGACTTGCCTGAGGTCACAGAGTGAGTTAGTCACAGAAGGCCTGATTTTTGTTTACGCTAAGGCCTCCTTGCACCGGGGCATAAAAATTGAACGTATAAATTACATTTGTAAAAAGAAAAGGAGTACTTGTGGCACCTTAGAGACTAACAAATAAGGTGCCACAAGTACTTCTTTTCTTTTTACGGATACAGACTAACACGGCTGCTACTCTGAAACCTGTCAAATTACATTTGCACTCACTTTAAGGCCAGCACTGTGTAAAGGGGCCTTACTGTAACAGGATCAGGAATCAGAATCTTGCTAGGTTGGGTCTTGGAGCGATGAAACCACAGCAGTGCAAGCTTTAGTGCGGTCTGCACAAACCCTGAGGTCTAGCCCATGACAGCTGCCATGGCTTGGCTATTCTGTGATGTGAGATTAAAGTTAGCTCGGGGTGTGTCTGTGTGGGCTAAATTCACACACCCTGGCATATCTTTAGTCATGACTTTGGGGTTTGAGCCACAGTTCTACCCCCTTATCTGTGGGGCTTTGGGCAATTTCTGTAACTTCCTTGTGCCTTACTCTCCCTCCACCTGTAAAAGCGGGTCAGTAATGCCTGCCTGTCTCGCAGGGGTGCCAGCAGCGCTGAATTGCAGTTGTTCTGAGATCCAAGGCCCTATGGCTATGCAAAATATTGGGTTTGTCTCTTCCACGGCTGAGCCTGGGGCTTGTTCCACTTACAGCACTCGGAGGAGAGAACACGCAGCACTCTCCTGGGGGTGCCTTCTTAGGCTGCCTAATATGGTAGCCCAGCATGAACAGCGCCGTAAATGCAGCAAGATGCCCTTGCCAGTCCCCATTAATAAACAGAAAAGGGCCACGCAAGGAGGAGCGAGGATTGCGGTGTAATTCCAGTCATTACATTTCTGTTTGACCTAGCAACTCTCTGCAGTTTCCCTGAGCCAGCCATTCTTTTGATCTTGTGTCTCCCTCTCTCTTTGGCTTGACAGCTCTTCCCTAATAAATATTTCAGTTCCAGGTAATTCTCATTGTTTGTTATTTATAGGTACGTTAAGGAAGGCCGCTTTCGGATCGAGGAGAGAACGCTGACGGCTTTCCAGTGGCTATACTCCCCACACCAGCATCACATTGTCAGCCGAGCTGATCTGGCGTCACCAAGCAGGTAAACAAACAGACAGAAAATGTTCTTCCATAAGCACTCAAAAAGGAGCCGTAGCACCTGCGCCGTGGCTGAAAGGGCATTCAGTAAAATCTGTCTCATCTCTGACCGCCTCTCCCCCCTACAATGGGGTGTTATGAGCTGATCTCCCCAAGCCTGATGGAAGCTCTGAGGCTTCACGCTGCTGCTCCTTCAAGGAGAAGAAAAGTGGCCCGCCAGCTGTCCCTCCTTTTGCCTTACCATAAGCAATCTGCCCCTGGTTGGCAAGGATCCCTCTGTAGTGGATGCAAAGGTTACACTGGAAATGGAGTTACACTGGAAATCAGCATCCCTGCTACTCCCCATTGCACAGGATTTTGCTTGAAATATTTTGTGGGTTATAGGTTGTAAGAAAAAAGGTGAACGCGATAAAATAGCCATGCATAAAATGGTACCAGTAGAGACCACACTCGGGTCCTGATTCTCAGCTACACTCAAGCCTCCTTACACTGCTCTGGTAGTGTACAGGGGCCTAAGGTGAGTGTAAATGTAACTTTTGCCCTCTTTAAAGACTCCTTTGTGGTGCTGGAACAGTGGTGGAATAAGAGTCAGGCTCTTTGGTTTTTGTACACCAAGGCAAGCAATGATCAGTTAGCCCACAAGTAGCAGCAAACAGCACAGCCATGAAAACCCCCTCACTCCTCACAGATGGCTGCTTTAACACCCCGGCCCAGGAGGCTTGTGCTCAGCAAACATGTTAGATGCTCATATGCGGTCTTTGCGGCTGATTTGGGTTAGAGGCCCATCTGTTCAAATGACAGTTTGTTTGCCTGGAAAGGTTGGGTTCCAGTTGCATTGCTGTACGAAGACAAATGGCCTTGAGATGGACTCAGAGCAATTGTTGTTGACGGAAGTAAAATCCTTCATGGCAGCAGGGACGTGGTATTTTTCATACTTGCTTTTGGGGGGTAGACAAGTTTTACAAGTTAGGATCATGAATAATGAAGGAAAAACAGATACAGATGTCGCTCACGGGAACATAAATCAGGAGTAACCACACTGAAGACCAAGCTAGTTGGGAGAGGAGAATCAGGGCCAAATATGTGTGGGAGCTTGATTCGAAAGCAGAACCATTTCTCTGGGAAGAAATCGTTTCTTGCAGGTAAAGCCCTGGAAGCAGAGATGGGAGATCCAGGTTCTGTTCCTGTCTGCCACAGACATCCTGTATAACCCCTAGTAAGACACTATTGAATCAAAATTCTCCACTCATTCAGGTGCAAGTGTTCCACTCCCACGAAGCACAGGTGTGAGAGTGAAAACAACGAGGAGTCCTTGTGGCACCTTAGAGACTAACGCATTTATTTGGGCCTGCTCGGGTGATGACCCATGGTGCAAAGTAATGGAGAATCAGTCCTTTATCTCTTTGTTCCTGAGTTTCTTGATCTGATGTTAAAAACACTCCCTTTCCTCACAGAGGGGCTGACTAAATTATTTGTGAACCACTCTGCGCTTCTCTAGCACTTTTCCTCTGAGAATCCCACAGTATTATTACTGCGGGTGTTCAGACAAATAGATCCTAAATCCAAACCATGCCAGATTCTGGAACTCACAAAAGTGACCTGCAACAACTTAACTTTGAAGGCTAGATTGTCTGCTGAAGAAACTTTGTGTAACTCAGTGGACTGAGGCTGGGATTTACAAAAGAGCCTCAGGTGGCTAGGCACACCATGGGGATTTCATTTAAAAATCCCAGCCAAAGTTCTTAATCAGTTTTACAGTCTGTCCAAAAACAGAGAACAGAGATACAGCCAGCTGTAATGAATACTGGATCAAAGTCTCTGCTTGTGGAACTTCCTTGAAGTCAATGGAGTTATTCTAACAGAGTGCTTGGCCTGTTGTTCATATGTGTAGGATGTTCAAAAGCAGTTAAGTGATTTAGGCGCACAAATCCCATTGAGAATTGCCTCAGCACCTTTGAAAATTCCACCCACAAGCAGTTCAACCAGCTCTATTACATATACACACATACACAGTTTTGCCAAAGCTCAGGACTTTGTTTTGAGTCTCATCATGATATCTGGTTTGTTTCTTAAAGTCCCAGCTCCTGGAGTCATGTGAATACATGAGAATTTCAGCTTTCTTTTTTTCTTAAAGTAGGTTTCTGGTCCTTATGGTTGCAGAGATAAGCTTGAAAACACAACACAAGTGCACCCTAAAGGCTAAAAGCTGGAAATTAAAGAAAAATTATGAAAAATTTCCTGATTATGAAAAGTTTCATGATTTTAAGCCAATCCCAAATTTTTTCGGGACCTGACTCATGATTTTTGTACACTTGAGGCATACATTGAAAATGAAACAGAAGCAGCAGACTGCATGTTGCATAGACTGAACTGTTGAGTGTACATGAAATAGCTGAAGAATATTTGTTCCAGTGCAGAGATTTCATTCAGCGCCTACATTCTTCCCTTCAAAGCTCGCTGAAAATACATCTCTGAGCCACTGATCTGATGGGCGCTATAGCTCTCTTTGCCCGCAATGCATATGCATGGCTGTCATTTTAACTTGAGTGATTTGTGATAAAACACCAATTAACATAAAAAGCTTGTGGGCCTGAAGCAACACATAACACAGTACCTATTTTCCTGCTTTTCAAGAGCTTTGAAGAACATCTCTGCATAGGTACGTCTAAAAGCTTTTCCTTCTTTATTTCAGGAGCAGTTTTGCTCCAAGCACTCTTAAGAGTTCTGAAATATTTACCTTCACGGATTCACATGGACAGAAATATCAAGACAGGCAAAGAAGAGCTGGAAACAAAGAGAATTTAATGGAGCTGGATGTTCAGAAAGAAAGAACCCTTTCTAACTGGGGACGAGAGAACTATAATGAAGGGTGAAATTCACCCCATGCAAAAAGCCAGCACAAGCCCTATGTAAGCCCTTGAGATAAGGTCCATTGGGTCTTGGGGCATAGCCCTTGCGCTAGCCCCCTGTGAGCTGGTGAATTTCTCCCTGTGTGGTGTGGTTTTGTACTGTTTTGGTAGAACTTTCTGGGAGGAATTTCAGATGTGGTGCTAAGGCCCAGGACCAGACATGTGGGGCATTGTTCTGATCTTGGTTACATGTGTGTCGCTGAGCAGGAAGGCCAAGGAGTGAAGTGAGAGCAAAATCAGGCCTGTTATACCTGTATCTCCCCCCGTTCCCTTTTGAAGAAAGAAAATACCACAGTGAAGGTATGATGTGGAGAGAAGGCAGGATTTAGAGCTAAGGGCCAAATTTGCACAACAGCCAGATTTTCCAGGGGGAGTTTTTCAAAGGCTGAGTGGGGCCCTCAATTCCCACTGACTTTGGGTGCCCTTTGCACCTTTGAAAATCTCCCCCCAACATGCTCAGGACCCCCAGTTGGGGCCAGATTTTCAAAAGCGACCAGCTCCTAGTGAGCCGATCTCTTTTAAAAATTCTATACCAAGTCTTAGCAACAAGAAGACTGCTCGAGCGTCTCTCTTTTGTGCGTGCTATAAGCCATAATAGTTTCCTGTATTGTTTTAAGAGCAGACGTGAATTTGAATACATATGTCATTCATCTGACAACTGTTTACTTCAAATGGTGATTTCTCAGCAAGGGATCATCCAAAAAGACATTGTAATTGCCCCTATGCAGTTGGCAAAGAGTGTCTATTTTATTTAAATTACCAAGCTGCCTGTTAATTTTAACTGATCTTTGCAAATTACCACCCCTGCTTGCATTAATCTTGCTGTTGATGCATTGTTACCCTGCTGAATGCAGAATTTAAGTGCAAGAAATGTAATCCATAATTAATGTTCAGTATTGTTAAAGTTAATTCCATTAGATTATTTGATTTCCCAGTGGACGGAGAAGTTACTTGGAAAAAATCTAATAAAATATGTGGAAAATCAGTGGCCAGATTAAGTAATGCATCGAACGTTGTGCGTTGAGTTGTGTGACGAGGTGTGACGTGGTGAACAACATAAAGACGGTTAATGCACTGGAGACCGCTGAAGCCAGTGCCTCTGAAGCAGGGGTGGAAAGAATAAAAGACAATGGTTCTCTGACCGACTCCAGCCACAAAATAAGCTCTGCGAGCTCAAGATACCAGTAATGAACTGCTGCCCTCAGTAGATTGTGGAGCTGCTCAATATATGATCGTGGATGCTCTCTGAGTTCTGTTTCTTCTTGGTGGGGCTCAGATCCCTTGCTTGGCTCTTTATTGACGGAGGAAAAAATATATGCTATTTTCCAGGTCCACCCCCACCAAAATTTGCAGTCACTCACATTCGATTGTGTAGGTCTTCATAGTACAATACACACTCTCCTGTCGTACATGCTTGAGCAATGAAATAGGTGGCAATGTTGACATTTAAAGTATCGTCATCTGTATTAGCATCCATGGAAATGAATAGAGAAGTGCAAACCTCAGAGCTGTTGCATCGGATTCCCTGCAAACTCAGAGCGTTGGCCCTGGATTGGCTGCAATTGGTTCACCTTTTCCAAGGTTTCTTCCATGGCAACTAGAGACTCACCTCTTTTTTAAAATGAAAGCTGAGCCTCTGGAGAATAAGAAGATAGTTTGGGAGCAATGCTGGTGTGTTGGATTCATGCTTGTGTATCCCCAATTCAAATCCTGTTTCAAAGCAACACTGTGTATCATGGACTCCGTGATGCTGAAGTTTTAATTTCCTCGGTTTAGTGTTTCCTCTGAGGAACTGTCTCCCTGTTTATTTTTGGTCTTTGCTGGTCTGTTTATCAACGCACTGCTACATCTCTGTATCTAATTGCACTCAACCGCTGTAGCAGGGAGCATATTTTGTTTTCCTGTCTGCCTTTGGAGATTATTGATAGTGGAGATGCAGCATGTGCTAGGCATTAGAGTGCAGGATGAGGAGTCCGGAAAACCAAGTTCTAGTCCTGATGCTGCCACAGGTGCAGTCTGTGGCCTGATGTAAGTCCGAGCCTCTTTGTGCTCTGAGAGCCGACGCGGAAAGAGCTATAGATGAGTACATCTGAGGGTAGAAATGCTTCTCATTGCTGCAGTTTTAGACGTCGACACATTTCGCATGTCTGTTGGGCTGGGCCCTGCGTGTGTGGCACACCGTGCCTCTGGGGTGGAATGACCCGCCTTTTCCCATGACTAGTGACATCATCACGTTTCAAAGCAGGGGTCGAATCGATAAAACTCTGAGAGATTAGCTGGTGGCTGTTGGGAGATCCCAATTCATTTACTGTTTCTGTACTGAAAGCGTAGGCAGATTCCCTAACTGGTTCAGGAGTAGTTTTGAATGTGTTAAGATAGTCTTGGTGGACTTGGTCTCCAATTATCTGACCGAAATAGCCAGAGCACAATAATAGCTAACACTTATAACCCTCATCACCTGTAGACGTCAAAATACTTGACAAAGATGGTTAAGCATTACTATTCCCATTTGACACCAGGTCAAATTAAAGTTAAGCTTGCTGCAGGTTTGTAGTATGTATTATTTGGACAGAGGTAGGGTCCAATGAGGCCTACCAGGATCAGGCCTCCTTTTGCTAGATGCTATAGAAAAACATAGAAAACCAGTCACTGCCAGGAAAAGCCTATGCAGAATCTAGAAGCATGGGTAATATCATTTAGATCCACTTTCATTTCTAGAGCTACAATTTGTTTGCAATGTGTTAATAGTAAAGAATCAAGTCTGCTACTTAAACAAGTGTTTGAAAGACTTATGATGGTGCATGAATGGTCCAGGACGTCCATCAGAAATGAGATGCCCATCGGTAAATTCCTCATTATTAAACCGAGACTTTCTCTGAGTAATGTGAAGCAGAGGCTTTGTCTGTGTTTGTGTAAGGGGTGACACTGTGCAAAATGCTCTGGGAGCAAGCGAGATTAAATCCTACAATAGAATCCAAGAAGTTAGAGGTGAAAATGACCTACTAGGTCTTGTCATCCCTATCTCAGGGAAAAGTGTAGCATTGCTCACGATGGCATATTTTTCTAGTGCTTTGTTCTCCTGGCTTCTTCTGGCCACCACTTCTGGGCCCTTCCTATTCTAAAATGTTCTGCATCCCCCAAACATTATAAAATCATATAGGGAACAAGTGAGTAGGAATAAGAGACAGAACAGTAAGCCAAATGGGCAATAATGTGTTCTGTTTGTCATAGGAAGAGTTAGTCACTGACGGTAAATAAAACCGTGCTGGAGCTGAACCAAAACCCACAGTTCACAACTCACCCTGAATTCTGGGGAAGCTCTGAGCTGGATCCAGACTTCGTGACGCAGGCCTATCTCAGTAACTAAAAACTAATGGTGGAATCCATCCCTGTGCAGAGAGCCAGCATGAAGCCTAGGCCCTGCCAAGACAAGTCACACACCCTAAATTAATACCCTGCTTGTTCCATTACCTCAGCACATCAATGCACAGAGGAAAAGGAGAATACCCGTCCCTTCCCCAGACTTCCAATGCTACTTCAGTGGCTGGCAGCCGCTGCCACAGGTGGATTGAGATCTTCTTATCTCTTCTCCCAGCTGCAAAGGAAGAAGTGAGGAAGGCCTCTCTTCCAGAAAACCAGTCTGTCAGCCTGCTGATCGTAGTTCAGTGGCTCCTGCCCATCTCTCTCTTTGTAGAACATACAATGTACTTTCTGATTGGGGTGCAAATTATGTCACTTTGCATTATCAAGGCGATGGGATGCATTCGCGGTAACAAGGTAATGGCTCCTTCTGAATATCGCGTTGCAGGGTTTTTTATCTCCCTTCATAGCAAGGCTCTTTGCAATTTCCAGACACCCTGGAGTCCTGACAGGGCTTGATTTTTCCTTTGATGGAAAAAGCAGTCATGAAGAGCTGACAGTCACACGTACCTCTGCGCGGTGACACTTCTTCTGCATAATAACTGCTGTTGGTCACAGTGTGATGTTTACAGGGCTTCAATGAAAGAACATTTTTGGTGCCTCGAGTGGCATCCCAATCGCAAGATGCTATAAGGAGTTTCAGGCTGTCACTCCGATCATGTGTCACATTAATAATACTGCAACTTCTATGTTGCCATTGCTTTCTTTGCATAATGATCGCTGACACAGTCCTGACAAGAGGCAGTACAATTTGGCAAAAGGATTAATAGCAGGTATGCTTTATACGTCTGTATAAATTCAATTCGTGGTCCTGTTCAAGAAAAGCCATCTGGGCCACCTGGTAACAAGAACACTGATACTTTGCTTATGGATTTCACATTGCCTGGTTACAGAAATGTTTCCAATTCTCCTGCTCCTACCAGCACCCAAGTAGCCCCTTTTGTGGTAATGTTCTGCCTGGAAATTCAGACCATATCCTCTGCTCGTGTAAATTGGCATAATGCCGCTGACTTTGATGGCTCTACACCAGTTCACACCACCTGAGGATCTGGCCCACCAAATCTAGAGGCAGTGCTCCTAGGAATGATTACATCATGCTCCACTAATCCGTGTGGTAGAGGTCCTCTGGGAAGAGGTGCCTTTTGAAGTAGCAGGATCCAGCATCACTGCTAGTGGCAAGGGGAGAGCACTGCAGACTCTGAGTTAAGCGTGTGGATGGTGCCCATGACATCTCTGAAAATAAGCTAATGGAAATTAAATCAATACACCACGTCGAATTTAGCTTATGCGAAACTTTTACAAACCCAGAGGCTTCCAATAGCAATTAAGGCCAGCAAACTCCCCATGTTATCTGAATTTCATGCAAAAATACGTATTTATGTTCTCCTGTGTATACAGCCTGTTCTTCATTTGGAAAGAGCGTGCAGCACGCTTTCAGAGTTATCTAGTTCCTGGTATTTCTGAGTAAGGATAGAAGAGAAAAGGGGACAAAATGTGCTATGGATGCCAACCTGAAAGGCATGTGAACAAAATAAGATGAAACCCACCTTAAGTGACCACTCAAAAGACCAGCTGTTGCTTAGAGCAGTCGCTGACAGGTAGATCAGAATTATACTCCACAGAATCTGGGAGCCTGAGACAGAAAGTTGCCTTACAATACTGTGTATACTCACATTGAGCCTAAATCAGTTTTCAAACTGATGTAAATCACGTATAACCCTCTTAAATGAATGGATCTTCCCAGAATAAAGCTGGCATGAGAGGGGAATCAGGCCTGTTTTCCCTTTTTTGCTGCTCTCAGTGGTGTTCACAGTTTTGCTAACGGTGTCTGATCTATTTAAATTGTAAGCTCTTTGGGGCAGGGACCCTCTTCTGTTCTGTGTTTGTACAGTTTCTAGGTTAATGAGGCCTCTACCCGCGTTGGGGTCTTGGGGTGCTACCAGAGTATAAATCAATATAGACAGACTAGCTGAGTAAGTTGTCCACTACAGCTGAGATGGAACAGCTGGCTTAGGGTCTGATTTCTTCAGTGCCTTGTGCGAATGTGTTCACTTCCACCTGTGCAAAATGGATATAAAAAGCTGCCACCTGTTTGAGTGAGTAATGGGAGAATTCTGGTTTGGCAGCAGTTTAGGCCGACTTTTCACAGCTGTAAATAACTATCCAGGGTGCATAGCAGTGCACAGTAACTGGAACAAAAAGAATAACTGGAAAAATATGTAAGATGATTTAGGAACAATGCTCTTTATCTCACCAGCCATGCTGAGATCCTATTTGCTTTCCAAATCCTTAATATTCTAGTACACACAACATTGTTTATTGTCCCACTGGCTTTTCTCGCTCTAGGTTATTGGGGCACTGCATAAAACCAAGTTGGTTTCTTTTTTTAAAAATTGTTAATTTCTTGCTTCCCTTACCTAGCTAGTCTTTGAATGTTTCACATAACTTGAGCTGACTGTTTCTTTACCCAAAACTATCTCTAGGCATACTGTGTTTTTGTATGGAGATGTACAATGAACATCAAACCAATATAACTGCAGAATGAGATGACATTATATAATCACATGGCAAATACCGTAATCTGAAATGTTTTAAGTTCATACATAAATGTATTACATAGCTCTAAAATGTTTGGTCTGATATTAATTTTTTCCAGAGTCTTATTTATAGAGGCCTTGAAATACATTAAATGCAAAAGAAAAGGGTCAAATTCAGGGATGGAATTGGGAGTGGCACACAAAAGCTTTTCATCTGTAGGTCACCATTTCAACTGGGGCCCATGTCAGTAGTGACAGGAAGTAGTTGCCATCCAGTGCCTGTTTGGGGACTAGGTGAAATAGAGTTGGGGACTCAGTCCAGTTCCTAGTGGGCACATATCTGAATCTCAAAAGTTAATTCAGCAAGGCACGATAAGCATTCAAGTAGTCCCACAGGGTAAAATTTTCAAATGCACCTAGGTGACTTAGGTTCTATTAGGCTCTAAAGTGCCAGAGTCACTTCTGAAAATGGGACTTAGGATCCTAAGTCACTTAGGTCCTTTGGAAAATTTGAAAATTGACTTCAGTGGGACTATTCAGGTGCTGTACATTAGGCACGTGGTGACGTTCATTGCTGAATCAGGCCTTGCATTCTAGATCAATTTGTTATATACCACAAACCCAATGTACCAGTTCCTGATAGGCTTTCTGAGTCTGGTTTGGAAGAAAGATGCAAAATCTCTGGGAGATTATTTGTTTTCACTTTGGCCTTTCCACACTAGTGTTGCCTGGGAGCAAGCCATCTAACTACTTAGATTGTAAGCTCCTTGGGGCAGGGACTGTCTTTTTGTTTTGTGTTTATACAGCGCCTAGCACAGTGGGATCCTGGCCCATGCTAGGTTTGCTAGGCATCCGGCTTTTGACCGTTAAAAGTCTGGTTGGTGGCGCAGCAGGGCTAAGGCAGGCTCCACACGGCACCCGGAAGCAGCCAGCATGTCCCTGCAGCCCCTACGTGCTGGGGTGGCCAGAGAGGCTCCGCGTGTTGCCCCCGCCTGAGTGCCAGCTCCGCAGCTCCTATTGGCTGGGAACCACAGCCAATGGGAACCGTAGGGGCAGTACCTGCGGGTGCGGGCAGTGCATACCACGCAGAGCTGCCTGGCCGCCCCTGCATCTAGGAGCTGGACATGCCAACCGCTTCTGGGAGCTGCACGGACCCAAGGTAGGCAGGGAGCCTGCCTTAGCCCCGCTGCAATGCCTACCCGGAGCTACCTGAGGTAAGCGCTGCTTGGCAGGAGCCCGAACCCCCACCAGCACCCCAACCCCCTGCTTCAGGTCAGAACCCCCTCGCGCACCCAAACTCCCTCCCAGAGCCTACCCCCCAGCCCTGAGCCCCCCTCCTGGAGCCCACACCCCGTACTCCCTCCCACACCCCAACCTCCTACCCCAGCCCTGAGCCCTCTCCCACACCCAAACACCCTCCTGGAGCCCGCACTCCCTCCCTGACCCCTGCCCCAGCCCAGAGCCCCCTCCTGCACCCCAAAACCTCATCCCCGGCCCTAGCCCAGAGCTCACACCCCCGGCTGGAGCCCTCACCATCTCCCATACCCCAACCTCCTGCCCCAGCCCAGTGAAAGTGAGTGAGGGTGGGGGAGAGTGAGCGATGGAGGAAGGGGGCATGGAGTGAGTGGGGGCGGGGCCTCAGAAGTGGCAGGACCTCAGAGAAGGGGTGGGGCCTTGGAGAAGGGGGCAGAGCAAGGGTGTTCAGTTTTGTGCAATTAGAAAGTTGGCCACCCTAGTCCATGCATAGGGCTCCTAGGCACTTTAGTAATAATACATCTAACAATCTGGTGTGTGTGTGCGTGTGTGTATCTGTGCACAAAGGTCTTAAGGTCTGACACTTGATAATATTAAAAAAAAATCTTATAAATTGCTCATAAACCATGGTGCTAAACTTAGTATAAATATATAGGTAGTTCTAATTCACATATATAGACGTTTATGTATTCTGCAAAATCCAGAATGTTGCCTAAACTGGCATCCATCCCCTAGAGGGCAGGCTAATACTCTAGAGGCCAGTTTCTTTGCTGGTGTGAATTCGTGTAGCTCTGCTAACTGAATTAAGCTCGGTCAATATTATCCACTTTTAAACTGATTTAAGTGTAACCACACCAGGGCGTTGCACTGATTTAACTAAATCTATTTCTAAATCAGTTTGATTACATTGCTGCAAATTTGGTATAGGCCCGGATTAAACAGCTTGACAGGGTTACATCATTCGCCTTACTCTGTCACCCTGATTCTGACAGCCAACAGATGGGATGCAACGTAAACTGGGCTGACACTTGGAAAGCATGGGTTAAATCGTGCTCTTATTGAGGCCAGTGGAATTTTTGCCATTTATTTTAGTGGGGGCTTTGGCCCTTAAGGGCTTTTATTTGAAATCCGGTCATGAGCCATGTCTCTCTTTATTTCAATTATAATATTACATCCCAACAATGGGTTCTGTGCAATATTAGAGACTCTGCTTTCAGAATTTAATCAGAAGGTTTTAGGTTTTTTTAATAAATGGCCGAACCCTTCCTTTCTAGAGAAAAACAAAAAGATTGACTCGGCTGGAGGAGCCGCAGCTTTCGTAAATTGGTGTTGCTCCATTGATATCAACATCAGTTTACACCAACCGAGGATCTGGCCCAATAATTTAATGCTTAATGACCCCTCCCCACATCATTTTTACTCCCAGCCATCCCTAGTAACAGTCTCAGATTCTCAGCCTGCTACCTCCTTTAAAATGCACATACCTTTATTCCAATTTTTCTAATCTAAATGCTGGCTGAGTCCACATGGGTGGAATAGTGGGGATCGGCACAAGATGTATTTTTAAAAAATATTCTTTTGTATCCAACAACTGTCGCCCTAATGCAGTCAAAACACTTAAAAACAACTCTTTTGTTTCCTTTAAAAAGCACCGAAGGGTTGCTGCGATAAACAGCACCCGAGAGCTGTTAAAGCCCCCTTGTGGCCGTGAGTATTGTTGGTGTTTTGCCAAAAGCCCGTGGAGCATTAAAACAGCAGGTTAGCAAAGCCAGACACATAATCTACTAAAATCAACAATGCAATAGCTGCAGCTCCACGTCAAGAGTACTGTGTGGCTGGAGCAGTTACATTTCTCTGCATTTATTTAGCCTTGATGGTAACAGTAAGTGTAAATTTTGCATAGAGAAAGCAGCAAGGAAATCAAGGTAAGATACCGTTTGAGTCTTGCTAAATTTGAACTGTAGTCACAATATATAGCAATATTTGAGGACCATGTGGCTATCCATATGTAAAGTAGAAAATGTATACACAGAAGCTCTTTAATGGAAAATGTGTATCTATACTGTATAAAGTATATAATTGTCCCTGTCTCTCTACTGTATGTTTGTATGCATATAAATTAAGGCATGTCTGGAGGAGCTATTGTTTCAGTGTCTTACAAATCTCAATTTGTGTGTCTGTGTTAAATGTGTAATGACTAACATTGAACAGGAAGGCTTTATACATTAGATACGTGTGGACACCAAGAAGAATATCCTTCTTGATTTGAATGTGTGATCTGTATGTAAGCTACTGTCGCATGCCACATTTATTTGGAACAGCAAATGATCCCAAGGTGTACGTGGAAATTTGAAAATTCAAAGGAGGCAACTTCAAAAGGTCTCTTCAGTGCTCCGCTCGCATATGTCAATGGGGAATTCTTGATTGTTGGTGCTGTTTTCAAATGGCTTTTTTACTAGAATTGTGTAGGGGGACATTCTGCCTGCAGACAGACACCACCTCTGCGAACATGCATCTCTAAGTACTGTATGCTTGACATAAATAGGACAATGGAGAAGCTTCCTCTGAATATATATCTTTAGCATCACAGTAGAATGTTTTCAGTAGAGACCTTCTTCCCCTTTGTTGTGTTTTTGTGGAAGATCTCTCGCTTATCTTGAGAAGATGGGGCATAATGCCCGCTCATAAAGCATATACAGTGCACAGCACTGCTCTTGTCATCTCATCTCTGTGGACACAGTACAAGCGACGAACCCTGTTCATGAGCTATACCACAGCAGTGATAAGGGATGGGAGATTGGTCATTTGCGTCCCAGGTGTAAAAAGGGAATGAGATTTTCTTATATCCTGATTCTGTGTATTCCAGGCACTGCCTGTCTTCTTTAAGACCCTTGTTATAGTATTGCAAGGGACATAGTATCTGCCCACACGGCACATTGTATTCAGGATTGGAAATCAGCCAGTGATTCTAAATTCAGACTAAGAAGTGAGATTCAGACAGCATAACTCAGTTTTTGTGAGTAGCAGGTTTAACTAAATCTCTTTCTTCCTTCACAATAGATGCTTCTTAAAAGGCAGCTGATGGTAACCCTATGAATAAATATATTCTGCTTCTTTACCAGATATTTTCTGCACCTCTCCTCCTTCATCCTTTTTTGTTAAGGCTATTTGCATGAAAATAGGATGATGATTTTTTTTTTTTTTGTGAGTCCATCTGCTTCTGCCTCCTGTTCTGCACCTGAAGTCAGAATCACTTGCATATCACTGTTGGCTGTGATGGAAACAGATACACGACCCCAACATCAGCCTGAGGAGCTAGAGATTAGCCAAAACCAGGGTCATGAATCTGAACCCCCTCCAGTTGCATGTGGGGCACGGATCCAAGCCTACCCCTGGTTCCAGGTTGGATCCTAAACCATAAGGGGCTGTTGCTTTCTGGTTCTGGTTTGGATGTAGCTGAAATCTCACAAGAACATTCAAGATTTTGTGAGAGAGGCTGATTTACTGAGATTTCTGACATCATGGTCTAAAATCTTGCAAGTACCTGATGTAAGTATAACCCAGTACAAAAATCAAAAAGTAGCCCTGATTTGGCCTTGAATCAGAACTCCGAAGCCTGCTTAAACCTAATTGTGATCCAGAACACCTCTCACTCAGCCCATCTCCTCTTGGCCATGTGCTCCCTTTGGTTAAACAGTGCGGAGTGTGGATAGATTTAATAGATTACAGCTTACTAAGAAAAGTGACCAGAAACCCACCTGAATGTCTTCACCCATAAAAAGAGACTGATCGTAAGGCAACAGTGCGGGAGGACCATTAAGTGGATTTGTAGGGGAATGGTCAGATGGAAAGGGAAGGAGTCAAGACCAGCCCTTTTTGCTTCAGCTGTTGTCGCCTATAAAATACAGACAAACATGCACTGCAAAGTTAACATAAGAACGGCCACACTGGGTCAGACCAATGGACCATCTAGCCTAGTGTCTTGTCTTCCGACAGTGGCCAGTGCCAGGTGGCCCAGAGGGAAAGGACAGAACAGGGCAATTATCGAGTGATCCATCCCTTGTTGTCCAGTCCCAGCATCTGAGTGGCTAATGCTACTCCAAGCAGCAGTAGCTAAGGGATCACAGCAAAGGATGGAATAGTCCTGAAATATAAGTAGCCCTGGTGATGGTAGTGTCAGGGGGAGTCATGTTATAGTATGTCCGTGCAGTGGTACTCGTCTGTTTGCCTGCTTCAGAATGTGGTGGCGGGAGCTGCCCTCTGGGGATGCACTATGTGTGTGTGGTACCTTGTACTGCGTGTGCTGCATGCTGGATCTTCTGTGATTCAGTGTGTGCGTGTGTGTGAATATGTATGCATATGTGTTTGTGCACACTGCAGTCTGGACCTCTGGAGATGCAGTGTGTGTTTGTGTGTGCACACGCACTGCTTCTTTCAAGTGCCATCAGAGTTTTGGTGCATCCCTTCTGAGCTACGTTCACACCCAAGGAAGAGCGTGAGACCCAAAGAACTAGATACTCTCAGTAATAAAGAACAGGAGGAAAGAAATACAGAAAATCTGCGATGTATGAACAGATTCTTTCTAAAAAGTATGGTCCTCTAGAAAATTTCAGCTGCTCTTTAATCATTGTTGAAGGGATAGGATTCTAATAGTGCTATGGCCATAAAATGCAGAATAGCACTGCACATCAAAATGGGTTCCAATGAATAATGGTTAAATAATACATTTAATGAAAGATTGGAAAGCTGTGAAATTTCTTGATCTGTCATCTTTTAAGATCAGATAAAACCCCTTACCCAGTGGTGAGCTGGAGACGGTTCGCACGAACCGGTGGTTAAATTTTGAAGCAGTTTTAGAACCGGTTGTTAACCCGCTTCCCTGCAGGGGGCGCTGAGGCTTTGATGGGCTCCACCTGGGAAGTGATGTAATTCCTCCTCCGGCCGCCAGGGGCGCTGTGCTGCGGGAGCCACGTGGGCTGCCGCCTGGCCATGGCCACGAGCCTTGCTGCTGCTGCTGCCACCCCTGGCCCTGGGGCTCCCGCTGCTGCCTTGGTGGGTCCCCGGCTGCTCTGCTGGGCCGGGGCTGCGTCCTGCTGCTCTCCCCGTGAGTCCCCACCACCCTGCCCGCAGCCAGCCCCTGCCGCACGCACCCCCTGCCTTGCCTCCAGCCGCCCCCTGCACCCCCTGCCTGCAGCCAGCCCCTGCCTGCAGCCAGCCTCTGCCGCACGCACCCCCTGCCTGCAGCCAGCCCCTGCCTCCCGCCAGCCCCTGCCCCCCCTGCCCGCAGCCAGCCCCTGCCCTGCCTCCAGCCACCCCCTGCACCCCTTGCCTGCAGCCAGCCTCTGCCGCACGCACCCCCTGCCTGCAGCCAGCCCCTGCCTCCCGCCAGCCCCTGCCGCACGCACCCCCTGCCCGCAGCCAGCCCCTGCCTCCAGCCAGCCCCTGCCCCCCCTGCCCGCAGCCAGCCCCTGCCCGCAGCCAGCCCCTGCCTCCAGCCAGCCCCTGCCTGCAGCCAGCCCCTGCCTCCCGCCAGCCCCTGCCCCCCCTGCCCGCAGCCAGCCCCTGCCGCACACACCCCCTGCCCGCAGCCAGCCCCTGCCTCCAGCCAGCCCCTGCCCCCCCTGCCTCCAGCCAGCCCCTGCCCCCCCGCCCGCAGCCAGCCCCTGCCTCCAGCCACCCCAGCACCCCCTGCCTGCAGCCAGCCCCTGCCTCCCGCCAGCCCCTGTCCCCCCTGCCCGCAGCCAGCCCCTGCCTCCCGCCAGCCCCTGCCTCCCGCCAGCCCCTGCCCCCCCTGCCCGCAGCCAGCCCCTGCCGCACGCACCCCCTGCCTGCAGCCAGCCCCTGCCTCCAGCCAGCCCCTGCCCCCCCTGCCCGCAGCCAGCCCCTGCCTCCAGCCATCCCAGCACCCCCTGCCTGCAGCCAGCCCCGTCTCCAGCCACCCCTGCCCCCCCTGCCCGCAGCCAGCCCCTGCCACACGCGCCCCCTGCCCGCAGCCAGCCCCTGCCGCACGCGCCCCCTGCCCTGCCTCTAGCCAGCCCCTGCACTCCCTGCCTGCAGCTAGCCCCTGCCTCCAGCCACCCCAGCACCCCTTGCCCGCACCAGCCCCTGTCTCCAGCCACCCCTGGCCCCCCTGCCCTCAGCCAGCCCCTGCCACTCGCACCCCCTGCCCTGCCTGCAGCCAGCCCCACACCCCCTGCCCTGCCCGCACCAGCCCCTGTCTCCAACCACCCCTGCACCCCCTGCCCGCACCAGCCCCGGGCGCACCCTCTGCTGCCCGCAGCCAGCCCCTGCCGCACCCCCTGCCCTGGCCGCAGCCAACCCCTGTCTCCAGCCAGCCGCACCCCCTGCTCTGCCTGCAGCCAGCCTCTATCTCCAGTCAGCCCCTGCCCTGTCTCCAGCCAGCACCACACCCCCTTGCCTCCAGCCAACCCCGCACCCTCCTGTCTCCAGCCAGTTCCATACCTCCTGCCCTGGCCGCAGCCAGCCCCACACCCCCTGCTTCCAGCTAGCCCTACCCCACACCCCTGTCTGCAGCTGGCCCCACGTCCACTGGTGCCCTGCTGTTCCCAGGGCAGTAACCCTGCACACCTGCTTCAATGAGGGGGGCATGGAGCAGCTGGGACCCACACATGTGCACCCCCTAGGGTGACCAGACAACAAGTGTGAAAAATCAGGACGGGGGTGGGGGGTAATAGGAGCCTATATAAGAAAAAGACCCCAAAATCGGGACCTGATATTTTCCTCCCCTCCCTCTGATTACAGTTCCCCAGATCCCTCAGGGAACTACGCATCCCAGCATGCCTGCTCTTAAAGGGGCTGAGCCTTGGAACATCACTATCCTTAAATGGGATACACCACAGTACCGCATCTGTGTGATTCAATGGTTCTGCTCTTTCTAGAGTAAAGGCAGTGATGAGCTGCCAAAATCTTAACAACCGGTTCCCTACAAGAAGTTCTGATTTAAGGGATCTGGGGAATTGTAGTCAGAGGGAGGAGAGGAAAATATCAGGTGACAATCATGTGACCAGCCACAGTATATAAAGGAAGCCTGTTGCTCAGAAAGCACAGAGGGATGTAGGAGTTTGCTGGTGGTGGAAATCTTAGTTGACAGACCTGCAGGGAGCAAAGCAAAGCGTGGGTGAAGCCTCAGCTGGGAAAGGCTATATAGGTCTGTGAAGCCCTGGAGGGAAGGATAAGGGTGATGAAGCCCTGGTGAAGGTCTTTAGGGACTTTGGGAAGGGCTGGGAAGAACTGGTGAGCTTGGGGAAGGGGACTAGAAGCTTTGCTTTCAGTGAAGCTTACTTTATGTTCATAAACCAAACCCCAGAAGGGGAGTGGTAATTCAAAAGTGCCAGTTGTGGGTATTTTTCTTGATGGGTATGAAAATCAAGGTAGTGGATGCACCTGATGGCAGAGTAGGTAAGCTGCTGCTTCAGGTATATATCTGCCCATGTTCATCCCCACAGCAGGTGGATTTCCACCTGGTGCAAAGGTCTCAAACAAAATCCTAGGCACCACTGAAGCCCCAAGTAAGTGGTGTAATTTGGGCTTCAATATTGCACAAGGTGTCTGCACTAGAGTAACTCTTGCATACGCTGAATGAAGACCTGCATTGTATGTAAACTAAAATGTTTGTATTTTAAATAGATTAACTTGGATATAAGGGGAGTGCATGATACGTTCAAGAGAGACTGGCTCCCAGTATCTCTTTAATCTTCTGGGTAACCACATTAAAGTCAAGACTGTGCCATGTACCCTGCATTCTCCTACTGTCATCACTGTGTGGTGGGAAAAAGTGCAGTGCTAAATAAACTCAGGACAGTCACTCTAGCTCCTGATACTTAAAAAGTCCCAGTCTAATAATGGTCTATAACCTTTTTTATGTTTTTAAGCACTCTCCAAATACTCATGATCTGCAAGGGGTTGGACTTGGTTCCAAACTTTCTCCAAGTTGAGGAGTATTTGGATCTAGGCTTTAGGTTAGGGCCCATCTCTAATGTGGACTAAACACTAACTAAACCAAAGAAGTGTTTTGTTAAATAACTGCATTGTGGGAAACTGCGCGTTCAACATCTCCACATTGCTCTGCCATCAGTTATACAAGTAGCCAGAATCCCTGGCATTGCTGGGTGTCTAAAAGACTCTTGACTACTGTGTAGCAAGTAGCTGTTTGAGGGTAAATCATTGCGTTTTCTGTGAAGTAGGAAGACTAGTAATGGGGCACCTTTTATCCCAGCATTTTCGATAATAGGGGAAGGACCCTGTGATGGGGTGCTTGCCCAATACTGACAGCAAGGGGTTAACAGGGCCCTAGAGAGGCTGCACAGGAAGTAGCCAATAGGAGAGGGGCTGAGAGGAACAGCTAATCAGGTCCCAGAAGGCCCATATAAGAAGAATTGCAGTTACTCCCTGAAGTTCAAGGAGGGAGGACTGGGTGCCTGGCAGGCAGGAGGAAGCTAGCACCCTGGCTAGAGAAGAGCTTCTGGCTGGCTGCTGAGATTTGCAGGCTGAGGCACTGAGGCAAGGACAAAGAGGGTGCTGGGGCCACTGGGAAAGTGGCTGAATAATTGGCTGCAGTCGCCGCTGGGGACGTGGCGGTACAGTTGGACTGCAACACTCGCCCCTGGAAGGTGGGCGCACAGCTCATGACACGTCCGCAGGGTTGCGTCCTGAAGAGAATGCTGCGTTCCGTGGAGCGATGTGGGTCTGGGAGCAGAAGTGATGGCGGGCGAGGCACCACCAGGCGTGGGTGTAGTGACCTGTGGAGCTAATCCCCAAGATGATCAGCAGGAGGCGCCAGCATGGTGAGTGGAGCCCCGTCACAGACCCTAACAGCCAACACTCAAACTTGGGCAACTGGAGTTAATCTCCTAAGTAAGTTGCCTGACTTTAAAAATGCTGAGCACCCCTCAATGTCAAAGGGTGCTGCTCGTGCTCAGTGCCTCTGAAATATCAGGTCGCTGACCGAGGTGCCTGGTTTTGGTCTCCTAAGTGTGAAAATGTTGTTGGTTGAAGTCCCCTTGAGCTGGCAGTGAGTGAGAGCCCTGTACAGTGTTAGTGTTGTGTACCTGGCTTGCATGGTGCCATGAACCAAGCTAACTTATTACACAATGTATTAGAATACATATGAGGCCCTGCCTTATGTGCAGGATTTCTGTATTCCGAGTGGGAGAAGCCTCTTCTGTCTTGAGTGTACTGGGAGTGTTATCCAAGAGACCTGCACGGGCTGTATTCTGCTCCCAGAGTGTCAGAGTAACTAGGAGTTACTTGTATTGCATGGTAGGAGAGCCAGGGTTTGGGATTTGGCACCTCTTCTGCAGCTTGAAGACAGTCCTTCATCCTCTTAAAAGCTCCTAGGTAACAATGAGATCTATACTGTATTGAGAAGACAGATTAGCATCAATAGACTTTAAATGCTGAAATAGTTAAACATATTGATCTCCACTGCAATCCTGTTGGCTCCTGCCCCTGAGAAATTCAGGCTTTAAATTGTTTGCCTTCTCTTTCTCTAAGAATGAGATTAGCAGAAGTACAAATACTCTTAGACATTCAATAAAAGCTGATTATTTTGCTATGACCACGCATCCAGTTGAACAAAGTCCCTTGTCAAATCACTTTCAACAGCCCCAGTTGAATCAATGCTATTTTATCATGGCATCATCTATGTACATAACCAATTTACACTCACTGATGACATATGGCCAGATCGATACCTTGTGTAAATTTGCACAGTTGCCTTGAAGTCAATGGAGTTAGGGTGAATTACACCAGCTAAGGATCTGATCTGCTTCTGCAGTAGCCATTTAACAAAAGGTTTTATGGTATGCCCCACAAAGAAAGATTGTAGGATGTCTTCCCGGGTACACTTGAGTGCCCCCCCCCACCTCTTCGTCACTCAACAAACTAGTGTGTTTTAAGTCTCTGGAGTCCAACCAGAGTCCATGCACGGTGTTTGTCTTGGGGTCCTTAGACAAATTCTTGGGGTGCAGATCCTCTGTCTAGCACGCCATCCTGACTTTTTATACCCTACAGTCCATTGCCCAGGACCTGGAACCAGTGCTGACCCCACAGGTTCCTCTGTATCTTAAACACATCCTCTCCCAAAATCCCACTGATGATATGAGCCTTCTGTATTGCAGATTAACATGCTCAGGTGGCCTGTGGTTAGGTGTAGTACATACAGGACTCGAACACACAGCATTGTTCTTCAGTAGCATAACAAATTCACAGATATACCAAAATAATAAATCTCATGTGTGGTTCTCTGCCTCAGTTTCCTCTCCACTCAAGAATATTCTTTGAGCTGGCGTCAGGGTCATCTGAGGCTCTCCAGTGTCCTTCTGTTGTAGTGCATGGGTTGGGTGCTTCTGAAACATGGAGGCTTCTCCCTCAGCTTGCCTCCTTTGACTGTGGCTGGCCTGTCCCCTTCCCTTCTCCTGCCCAAACTTCTTGTGTGTGGGTCTTTCCTCCTATGAGTCCTTTTTAAACACCTGTTTGGTCACTTCTGTCTTGTTGGCCTTCTTGGAGAATTTCCACTCCCTCCGTTTTGCACCTGCCTTTAGGCAAGAGGGGGAAGTATCTTCTCCCAGCTTGGGCAACCCCTCTTAGCATATCTATTGGCTGATCAAGGAACAATCATTATAATTGGGTACTCCCCATTGTCCTCGCTCTGGTGTGTACCTGTTGTAGATCCTGTCGGCAATGGTGGCTACCCAGAGGCAGAGGGCATTCGTGATCAAACAGTTTGATATCAACAACTGCATAATAAAGCCATGAGATCAACCTGAATTCATATATTTTACTTATGTTTCCAAAATTGTCACAGTCTATTTCCATTGATACTCCACTTTACTTTGCACAAATAAATCAAACATTCTTAGTGTCTTGGTTGTATTTCTCGTATAATTTCACAATCAATATGTTGTGATCCACAATCTTAAAAAGCTACCAGCACCTTTATTGAGGCAGCACCCCAGTTTGTGTCCCCCCCTTTTTTTTAAATCACTAGTGTATGTAGACACATTAATTGGAATATTTCCAGCAGCAATTCACATTTTAGAAAAATCACACGTCTTAAATGTAAATAGTTGTTCAAACAACAGAATAACCAGTAGAGGCATCTAATGCTTCAGGACAAATCATTTTTTGTAATCAGCAGTGTGTTCCTCTAGCTACTTTTAATGATTCTGGGCTAAATCCAATGTAACCTTGTCTGTATTGTTCAAATGCCTCTTACTGGATGACCTCAGTAAAAATGAGCTTATGTTCGCTCTTCCATTTGAATTTGTGGGTATGTAGACTTGTTAGTGAAGCTGAAAAGGGGCTGTTTGGATGGGTGGTTAGAGCAAAGCAGTTGAGAGCCTGGATAATCATAAAGGCCAATCTGAGCTGAGGTTTTGACTTC
The DNA here is from genome assembly GCF_015237465.2 of Chelonia mydas. NCBI lineage: Eukaryota > Metazoa > Chordata > Testudines > Cheloniidae > Chelonia > Chelonia mydas. Next base: position 10,440,982 of record NC_051257.2, read on the forward strand.
CCTGTGTGACCACTGGTAAGTCACTTGACCTTTCTGTACATAATGGTATGCGTACATTACAATCATGGGGTGTAATTGCAGCTTGTGTAGATGCAGCTTTAATCTAGCTAGTTTGGGTACCAGAGGGTGAAGCTGCAGCTGCATTGGTTTGTGCAGCTTGTTTAAAGGAATACAGACTAGCGCATCTGGGGATTAGCTTGATTAAAATGGAGGTGTCCAGGGAAAAACCCTAGAAGCATTTGCATTGTTTTGTTTCTCCCATGTTCTTAGATTCTGAACTCTCAGAGCAAGGACTGTTCTTAAATATTTAGAAAGGGCCTGGCATGGAGTGGGTGCTAATGCAAATAAATACCTGCAAGTCTCATTGTATTTTTCTTCCTTTGGTCAATCTCACATTTAGATAGATTGGGGAATTGGATCTTCAGTTTTCTATGCACACATTGGCATCCCCAGGCTTATTTTATTGTGTCCTGAGCCTCACAGATAAACATCCAAGATCTAGGGAGTGTTCCCAGTTGAGCTGGGTAAGCTGGCACGTATTGTAAATTGCCATATATTCCTTCTCTATCTCCAACACAGTATTCCAGGTAACAAACAGCGTGAACGGGGTCCCAGAAATGCATTACAGGTAGGCTCGTAATGACAATCAGTGCAACTAGTTCTCTGACTTACGTAAACCACATTAAGGCCTCTCAGAAATGTACCCTGCTGTGTTTGATGTTGAGCTAATAATCACCTCTTGGGTGAGTGAGTTGTTTGTGATCACTTTTGGTAGTTGCCTGAGAGAGGTTTCACTACACCCGAGAAAGCGTGTTAATATGACATAACGTGTCCTATGTATGAACAATGCATCTTAAATAGCAACCTGCAAAAAACAGGCTTTGGAATCTTTTCTTTTCTTTTCGCCACAGGAACCCACTGCTCTAGGCATGTCGGTAGATTTCCAGCCTCATTCCACTGTAGCAGTAGCATGGGGAAAAGTAGCAGGCAGCCTCCTTTGTTCTACAATTCATTCCTGTGCTGCCTTGCTTTGCCTTATCGATAGGGCTGGGATGTGGAATGTCTTTTAGCGGCCACGATATAATCTAATCCCGTTCCTGCATGGACGCTACCTTTTCATGTAGAATTGGAATAAAAAGATGAATAGTGTTGCTATTCCTTTAGTCTAAATCAGTGCATGACGGATTAGAACATTAATGATGCAATTTGTCTTCTGCAGCCAAAGGAGCAAAGCAAAGAACTATACTGTCCTTCCTGGGCATAATTTCAGCACCAGCTGTTCATCAGTAAAGGTACTCCTCGATACTAACAAGTATGCCCATCTCTCCCTTGCCTGTATTTCGATGATCTATCACAGATCTTTCTATATACAAATAGGTGGGTAAGATATATGCCAAGTGTTCTTTGCAAATCAGAAATAAATGCATGGTTTGTTCATAATCACTTTTAGAAAAAAATCTAAGTTTTCTTCCTGATGAATTCCAGTAGGATGTTACTTGCTGGCATTTTGGCAATTGTAGAAATTTGAGATGGAAAAGACCTGCTGGCAAAATGCGAAAGAGGACTGTAATTTTGGGTGTCCGGAGATGGTTTTGAGATATTCCAAGTTGGACCTCTGAAATTAGAGAACACTTCTGAAAAATTTGGCATTACTGTAGGACAGATTACTTCCATAGGCATCCGTAAGAGCAGAGGTGGGCAAACTATGGCCTGCGGGCCACATCCGGCCTGCGGGACTGTCCTGCCCGGCCCCTGTGCTCCTGGCCCGGGAGGCTAGCCCTCCTCCCACGCACCCACACTGCCGCGCGGTGCAATGCTCTGGGCGGCGGGGCTGCAGAGCCCAGCCTGACCTGGTGCTCTGTGGTGCGTGGCCGCGGCACGGCTGCCTATGCTGGTGCAGCCATGCTGCCAGCCACCGGTGCTCCAGGCAGCGCGGTCAGGGGTCAGGGTGGGGGGGTTGGATAGAGGGCAGGAGAGTTCGGTGGGTGGTCAGGGGCATGGATAGGGGTCGGGGCGGTCAGAGGGCGGGGAACGGGGGTTAAATTGGGGGCAGGAGTCCCGGGGGGAGGGCAGTCAGGAAGGAGAGGAGGGGTTGGATGGGGTGGCGGGGGGCGGTCAGGGGACAGGGAGCAGGGTGGTGGTGGATGGGGCAGGGGTCCCAGGGGGTCAGTCAGGAAGGAGAGGGGAGGTTGATTGGGGTGGTGGAGGGCAGTTAGGGGCAGGGGGCAGTTAGGGGGAAGGGTCTGGGGGTGGTCAGGGAGAAGGGGTGGTTGGATGGGGTAGGGGTCCCAGGGAGGTAGTCAGGAAGGGGGGGGTTGGATGGGGTGGCGGGGGGCAGTTAGGGGCAGAGGTCCCCAGGGGGCCGACAGAGGACCGAGGGGGGGGAGTGGATGGGGCAGAGGTCCCCAGGGGGCCGTCAGGGAACAGGGGTAGGTGGATGTGGCAGGAATCCTGGGGGGGCCGGTCCACGCCTGGCTGTTTGGGGAGGCACAGCCTCCCCTAACCGGCCCTCCGTACAATTTCAGAAATCCGATGCGGCCCTCAGGCCAAAAAGTTTGCCCACCCCTGTGTAAGAGGCTCAGCCCTGGGTGAAGAGTTCACGATGTGGCCAGTGTAGTTTTGTTCAGTACAGTGACTCAAATTCAGACCGAGTATCGGTGGATGCATCTCTGAGGTAGAGTTGGTCAGGAATTTTTTGATGAACCCTCCTTTTGCAAAAAAATAAAAATAGTTATGTGTCAGAATCAAAAGTGCTCCTGAAATGGTTTTGACAAATCTCCTAACTCAAAACATTATTTAAAAACGTTGAAATTGTCAAAATGCTCCATTTTAACACTTCAGAAAATATTTTGATTTTTTTGCGATGAAATGAAATGTTGTTAGATTTAGACTAAAGGAAAGAAAAAAGTCAAAACTGAAACTCAACGTTTTGAAATTACTGCAGCAAAACATCTTGTTGGACCTGAAGCAAACTCTTTCTTTCAGATTTCTGGTTCAAAAAACACCAAGTTCAACTGCTGTCCTGATTGAGGATGGGAAAATGTGGATCCCTCAGATTTTTTGCAGGGTGGGAAAATAGTGTCCCGTCCAGCTGTACTCTGAAGCCTTTTACTTGCAGCATTAGGTTTTCAAAATAAGTCTGTAATTTGCCCCTATACGTGCCTCATTATGGATGGCGCTGAGCACTCACTGAATTCAGTAGGAGTTAAAGGCACTCAACGCCCTGCAGGTGTTTCCCAGGGTTCTAACCCTGTCTCTTCCTGCCTGCTGTGTGCGCTCACGTTCCTGTGTCTGTTCTTTTTCTCTGTCACCTGCTTCCACCGTTTCTCTGTCACTTGAAACAAGGGGAAGCCAGGATGCACAGCTGCTGCAACCTCAGCCAGCAGGGGGCGTTTTTTGCATGTCACAGGGACTGATCTACAGCACATTAATTAGCTGATTACACTGCTAACTCAACATGAAGCTGTGTTATTCATGTGCAAACTATGTTAAAATAATGCTAAGTGATCTGGCTTAACACAGCACAAGGTCTGGCTAATTCCAGCCTGGGCTGGTTGCAGCTGTCAGAGGATTATTTTGCTCCTTCAGAAAACAAGTGACAGTCATTTTACCCCAGTTCTTGATAGATCCTCTTTAATAGGTTCATTAGTGCAAATTTGTGCAAGCTGCAGTCTTCTGATGGAAATGCTGTCCTTTTGATCTAGCTAAGCTTGGTAACAACATAATATTTAGCACACTAAAAGCAGGGTCCCTTCCTAACCTGCCCTAGAAACACAGTTCACACACTGTGTAAAATGCAAACGTGTGCTACTTCCTGACCTTGGTTTATTAATAAGCAAAACAGCAATAAGATAATAAAGTTCTGCTGGTGCCTCGCCAGATTTAGCTGCTCCGAGGGTTCCTCCCTGCAAGATTGCTCAGCCCACACCCTATATCCTCTCTCCATCTCCCTTAAATCCAACTGGGGAAAAGTTACGTCCTCAGTAGAACTCCCTGAGCCCTTTTTCAGTGGAATCATCTCCTGCAAACTGGGCGGTTATTTCAGGCAAACGCTGCCAGCTGGATTTTTGTTACATTAGTTCTACGCTGATAGCATTTCATATGCTTAAATGGAGTCACTCCAGTGTAAGTGTGGGGAGAAACAGAACCATAGTTCTTTTCATTTTCAAATTGCTTTACCAATGGGCGCCTAATTCTGTGCTGGCTTGTGGAACTTCAAAGACTTCAAAGGGCATACATTGGTTCTCAGTGCAGAATCTGGGCCAATACTAGCTAGCTTTTCCTCACAACCCCTTTGTGAGGCAAGCAATATTATCACCCCCATTTACAGAAGGGGGGGAAAACTGGGCCAGAGTGGTGAAGTTTCCATTGGCCTCCATAAGAGAATAGAACTCGGGACTTCCAGGCTGCCATTCCTCTGATCAGGCCATTAGACAGGACCCTTCTACATTTATTGTATTGTATATGCAGCTTATGCTGTGCATATGTATCAATAATTTTGAAGAATGTATTTCCCTGGCCCTGCATACCTTTTCCCTTACAGTGTCCTGTGACTGGTTCAATAGTCTTTTTAAAAACCCTCTGAAAACCTCTCATTTTGAAATGACCAGCCAGCTTTCACTTTAGTTGCACAGAAGGACTGATAGGAAATGCGGGTTCAATCCTGCAAGAGACCGAGTGCCCTCAATTCCCATTACTTCACGGAAAGCGGGAATTGAGGCTGCTCAGCATGTCACAGGAGGCAACTGGCACCTTGCAGGACTGGCCTTTCAGCGTATGTCTACACTGCACTCAGGAGGGCTGATTGCAACGGGATAAATAGACCCGTGCGACCTTCGGTGCTGCGAGCTTGCTTAAAATAACAGTGTAGTTGCAGTGGCATGGGCGGCGGCATGGGCTAGTTTCCCGAGTTCTATTCTCCGCCCCCTTCCAGACCCCAGGTATGTACTCACCACGGGCTAGCCCTCCCCACACTGTTATTTTGAGCAGTCTACCTCGATCCGAGCTAGCCTGTCTATGCCTACCCGTGCTGTCCAGCTGGCAGAGTAGGCATCTGAGCTGGCAGAGGCGGGTAATGCATGTTTACAAGGGTCGGTGTGCTTTGCCCATGTGTGTGAGAAAGTGGGAGGGTGAGTGAGAGGGTGGGATGTGAGACTAGAAATGCTTCATTATCTGTCCTTTGTGGAAACTGCCACCTCATTTACTGCAGGAAACCACACGTGCGATTAACAGTTACCAGGCAGCGGCTGCTGGGCAGCTTGGGGTCTCAGATTCTTCTTTTTCTCACCCATCTTCTTTTTCTCGCCCATCCGCTCTGACCCTTAGCTCGAGCAGAACCTTTGCATTAAGGCTTTCATTATAAATCCGATGTAAGCACTGACTGTGGATAGCAAGTGAGTTAGCGTCCTCATGGCCCACAATCATGTGCAGAAAATAGAGCGATGGGGGGAAAAACCCAACTGCAATATACAGCTCAGTTACTCAGTCATCTAGTTTTGCACTCAAATTGCTACACCCCCCCCCCCACCTGTAATAAACACATTCAGTGGGCAATATAAATGGAAGAGGAGTGTGGTTGCTCGTTAATAACGCTTACTGCTTCTCACCTGCAGATCTGAAAGTGCTTTACAAAGGAGGTTAAGTCCCAATGCCCTCATTTTATTTCTGGGAACTGAACCCCAGAGAGAATGAAGTGATTATGACTTTCCCAAACGACACTGGAGACCAGTTGGGAATCTAAGATGATCTCGTGGCTTCCGCTCCTCTGGACAACACAACTTCCCCACTGGATAACAGAGAATTCTGGGCCACACCTATTAAGGAAACGCTGCATTTTGTGTTATGATGCTATGATGCCATGGAGCCCTCTCAGTGTGTCACATTGCGTCAGTGCTTCCATCCTTCTCTGATTTCTCCTTCGTACCCACAGATGCATTTACTGCTATTTCCCAACATCTCTCTTTTTCCCTTCTGAGATGCAGAGAGGAAAGCTGTGTGGGTGGCAGTTCCTACTGCTGACAGTAGCTGGCATCAAATTAAGAAGAGTAGACGAAGGGAGGTGTGAGCAAGATCTGATTCAACGGAGCCCAAAGACGTTGCTAGTGCTTCATCTCAGTGCTTGTGTACCTAGGCAGCACACGACACAGACGTCACTTAAGGGCTTAAATACTTTGCAGGCTCTCTGTTCAGGGGTGATCCCTGTGCTAGGGACTGATCCCAGATATCCTGAGTCTTAGTCCCGTGCATTAACCACGCGGATGGTTGAGAGGGCGAATGATGGGCTAAGGAAACTTTAACTGGTTTGAAATGAACCAGTGGTGGCTGTGATGGAAAAGCACTTACGGTCTGATGGCCTACGTGAAATGGGCTGGCAGCCTAGTTCCTACTGAACGGGTATCCACAATACAAATGCAACGCTGTACGTGTCACCGACTAGCTAAGTGAAGTGAGGCCTAACTCTTGACGATGTTTCTCGGTCTCTTATGCACTGACTTTGAAATACCGCCTCCGATCAATTTCAAGGACAGTTGGAGGCATCGCTGGGCAGAGCCCTGTTGATCCCGATAGCAACTGGGAAACCTGACCGCTGCACACTGTGCCCACTTGGTGCGGCAGGCAGAGGGGCATTGTGACATGGGCGGTAACTCAGCCAGTCGTCATCCCCCTCCCTCCTATTATTTTCATACTTCAATCCCACTGGTTGAAACACGTTGGCAAATGAATACGGGTCGGGACTAGGGTGCTTTGCCAGAGTTGGGGCTCTGGGGGCTGGGGTGGGGGTTCAGGACCGGACTATCCGGGGCTGCTTCGGATCAGGAGCTGTATTGGCGGAGTGGGAGGAGGCCGGAGATTTGTCCTGTGACTCCCTCCTTGCCTGGTTCAGGTGGGATCATTTACCTCTGCCCCGTCGCAACTGTCTTAGTTCCTCTAACCAGGGCCCGTTGGTGCTGCAAGCAGAGAGGTTACTTGAGGGAGCGAGGGATGACTGGTTGTTACCTCTGATGTCACAATACTACTGCTCCGGCTTCTCTGCCTGCACCGCCACTTGGGCCCAGCTAAGGGGAGGCTGTTGCGGTGAAACCAATAAAACAACAAAGAGAAGAATGGGAGCGGCTTAGACGACATAACAATACAATGTAGGTTCAGTGGCAGAATTCTGTAAAATTGCTACAGATGGAGGGATACAGACTGTATTCCTGCCCCTCCTGCTGTCTCTGCATGAATCGGCAGTGAAGCAGTGAGCCTCTTGTTACTATTACAGTTAGGTTCATTCTTGTTTGGAGCCATAGTGAGCATTTTAGCTTAACCCTCAATGCAGATGGACCTCATTTGTAAATTCCATCAATATGCAAGCTGCATGACTTGCTCTTTCCTCTTACATGGGTAGAACTTTTCAAATGCAGTTGAGGCTCAATAGATTTGTAGCTGGTCTAAATAGCTAGAACTCCATTGACTTAAATGAAGCTATGTTTATTTACACCAGCTGAGGATCTGCCCCATGTTTGTCTGCCCCCTGCCCCCCAAGAGCCTATACTTCAGCGGAAGTCTTATTAAACGCTTTCTGTAAGTTTCATTTGCAATTCAGTGTCAGCTATGAGTGTTCTGCATTGAAGACTCCTGATAAAACCTCACTAGATAACCCATGAGTACAAACAAATAGACAAATCAAGTGTGTTTTGGCCATGGCAACATATAACTCCGGCACGTAGTTGGCATTTCTTGGTAAACAAAATCTAAACCGAGCAGTTTGCTCTCATTAAAATGAAAGCCTGTACATTGTAGTAAGAATGTACTGCCCAGTCTCTCTCCCTGTCCCTGCTATACTTTGTATCTTAATAATGGAGCCCTTGGAGAGTGGGGACACTTTTTTTTTTTTTTTTCACCATACAAAACTTCTGCTTAGACCTGGCATCGCATGGCAACTGGAACTGCAATCTGCAGTGTAGTGAAACGAGTTTGGACTTTCATTCTCCGTTGCTATACATGGAGTTTCATTACCTCTTAATTCACAGTGGGATAGATGGTGGCTTTCAGCACAGCCTGAGCAAGAAGGGGCGCAGGGGCTGTACCACTCCAGCAGGAGCCCTTGGAGGCACGGTGATCTCTGAGTCACAATTCTGCCCCTTCTTCCTATCGGTGGAGTAGGTGTAGCAATTGGCTGCTGGCCTGTATTAGCAGCTAATGACACTCGCCCCCAGTTAGCTGAGCTGTGCTGGCCATTGAATGGGAGTGGTCTAGCAGGGGCTTTGTCTGTTTGCCTCTGTACCTGCCCTAAAGGGGAGTAGATGCATGCAGCGACTCTCGTACACCTGCACACCTGGATCTAAAGGGCCATCTTACCCCTGCGTGCGTACATAGGGGTATAAGGTCTATGTTCCCCTCCCATCCCTAAATTCAACCCTGGTAAAACTCCTCCTCAGGGAATTTGGCCCCTGATGTTTTGTGCAATTACTGTTCACACCAGTCAAAGATCCAGGGCCTCCTTGTGTGAAGCACAGTACAGACGAAAGACAAGGAAAACAGTCCCAAGAGAGCGACCCTCTTATTTCTCTCCTATTTTCTGGAACAGGATGTTTTAAAACATATCTCCAGGGATGGATTTTTTGGGGAGTGATATTATTCTACCAGCTGTGGTTGTTTTTTTGGCAGTGCTTTGTCTGGAGATCTGGTCCCAGCAGCATATTGGTATCCTAAAACTATTTAATTATTTTGCTTCTCTAGGCATACCTCAAGGACCTGCTCCATCTGAATGCAATGGCAAAACTCCCATTGACTTCAGCCATGCAGGATCTGGCCCTGATCGCATACGACACTAACCAATTCCACAGCCAAACACTAGGCCCCAGTCCTGCAAGATGTGGAGCACCCCGGCGGAAGCTAATGAGAAAGGAGAGGGCTCAGCAGTGTGCAGGATCAGGCTCTCACATACTTAGCACAGAATGCTCTGAGATTTCATTCCCCAGTGCCTTTGTCACAGAGCCTCAGAGAAGTCGTTAATTTTGGCTATTACAGATGGTGCCAAAGATTCATCTTCCCTGGAGCTTTTGTGTTTCTTAATTTTAGTTGATTGATTACAATGACTTGGCTATTACTGTTTTGAAGGGAACATTTTTTCCCCCCCGTTGGTTTCAGTCATACAGAATATTCCTGGGGCAGGAAAATGTCACAGCAGACAAATTGTTTCTGGAGAGGCTGCCATAAGGACCCAGTGGCAGAGGCGAGATGTTCTGTAACGACACGTCCCCGGTGAAATGCCGTGTTCCCAGTTTAGCTGGTGCTCATGGGTGGCCCAGGGGTGCTGCAGGTCAGCTTTGAGGTGTGTTGCCTGAACTGTGCTGCGGAAACAAAACATGTCTTAGGAGCCTGATCCAAAGCCTAATGAAATCGGTGAAAAGACTCTCATTGACTTCAATGGGTTTAGGATCAGGTCCTGTCTGTAACTCTAATTTTCCTATCATTTTTGTTCCATCAAGATTTCAAAGCTATTTTTTGGATTGTTCTTTTCCATCAGAAAAACTGTATTGCAAACAAGACAGTCATAATCATTATCTTCACAGCAAAGGCATTGAATTAGGACGATATTGAATGACTGGCCAATGAAATAGTGTCCCACAGAATTGAGGTCCAGCGAGACAGAGTTCTGAGAAGTTTTGCACAGCCACCATGTCCAGTTGGGGAGTTTATTATTAGCAGGTGCCATTCAGCTGTCCTTTGCTTTTGGTGTTTGTTTGGAAAACCTTAAGCCTAAGGCTATTCAGATTCCTGTTGGTTGCTGTACTGGGTAATTCTGTGTCCATTTGGATCCAGCCTATGAGAGAGTCTGCAGTGGCGTCCTGAAGGCACAAATGAAATTTCTCTGTTTGGGGTCTGAGTGAATTACCCAAACCTATTGGACGGAAAGGCTCCTGTTGTTGTTATGATAGGTGCTGTGCAAACACGGTAAGAGACAGGCCCTAACCCAAAGAATTTACACTGAAAACAGAGCAAGACTGACACAAGGTGGGGACAGAAGACGAGGCACAGAGGCGGGAAGTGACTTGCCAAGGTCACACAGCAGGTCGTGACAGAGTCAGGAACAGAGTCCAGATCTCCTGCCTCCCAGTCTGGTGTCGTGATCCCTAAACCACTCTGACTTCAACGGGCTTTGGATCAGGCTCTAAATTAGCAGTGGCTTTACTTCTATGCTGTCCCCTTACTCTCTATTTATACATCACACACTTGTAAATGTAAGGATTGGAATTCAGGATAAACCAGTAATAATTGCAGCTTAAAACCCTGTGAGCTTAAATTCTTAGAACAAAACTGCTTTTCTTTATTCAGTGAGCTGCTGTTTCTGGCAAGGTTGCTAGGGATCTGTTGGTGTTTCCTGCTGCTTCAGTAGATACAGTAACAAATAGCTAGATTGCAGCCGTGTAAAAAATATAAATTACTCTAGTGCACATAGATGTTCAGGCAGATTCTTAGCTGGTGTAACCAATGCGGGAGTGATGCCGATTTTACACCCCCTGAGAGCCAACCTGGGTTCACCCATTTATTGCCGATGTGCCTGGCCATCAGGCCCTGTCTTCTGCATCTTGAGCCTGGGAGGAGGAAAAATTGTCTTCTTGAGGATGCTACTGTTCCATTTTCTTCTTCCATTGATGTACTAAAGCTGTAACTCCTTCAAGGCAGTTGTGAGGCTATTCTTGCTGTCTGGGTATGCCGGTGCTGCTAATGTCTGGAGGAGAATTATCCATCATCTCCAAGGATGCTAATCTGTCATTTAAAGTCACACGGCCAGACTTCACTTTGCTCCACTGGTATAAATCCAGTGCAACTCCAGAGTCGTTGAGTTATTCTGGATTCGCACTGGTGCCACTGAGATCTGAATTTGACCCTTCTGCTGTTGTTTTTAGCAACAAAGTGCAAAGCCCCAGCTAATAAAAATCTCATGCAGATGCTAACTGGGCCAAATTCTGTAGTTCCATTGACTTCAGTGGCAGTTTTACTTGCGTAAGGTTAGGGGATGTGGATATTTGGTATTAAGGATTTAAGTTTTATTTCCCCTTGTTGTTCCTTTTAAGATCCCTAGCACAAAAAGGGTGCAATTTCATATACAAGCTTAATCTATGTATTCAGGGCTCTGGGTAACTGGTAAAAATCTAGAGCAACTCCAGTGACTTCAATGGAGGTACTCTGGATTTACACCCGTGTAACTGAGAGCAGAATTTGGCTTTTCGGCTTATACCTGAGAGGCATGGTTGGGTGGAATAGATGATGCCAGTGTTTTGAAAGAATCTGTTTGAGGGGTTTTTCTCAGCATGTTTTGTATATGTGTGTTAAATACACACACTCATGTACACACACACAATATGCATACGTACATATCTGCAGGGGCACTCAGAGGGCCAGACCCTCAGAAAGTATAAATGAGCATATCTCCATTGAATTTAGTGGGATTCTACTAATTTATACCAGCTGAAGATCTGCCCAAAGTATTTCATGTGTGAAAGTAGAATGAATTATATTTCATTAAAGAGATGCTGCTTGAAAGGTTTGTTGAAATATAGTTGTCAGGAAGAGAAACATTAAGGAGTGTGAGACAATGGGTCCTCAGACTAATTAACTTAGAGCTTCTACTGAGCTAGGAGATTGGTAAATGTTAGTATGCAAATAAGATATGTATGTATATTTGTCAGTTTCTCTTCCTTTTGTCTCTTATGTTAAATTGGCTTTGGCTTATCTGTATAAATAAGTTAGCTTGAGCTTTTGCAGGAGGCTCACACATCTGGGTGCATTGGCAAAGCGCTTTGCTAATAAACAGAGTGGTCTGACAAATTTGTGAGTCTTGAATCTGACTTTGACACATGCAACGTCTGGCTTTTACTCTGTTAGCCTTATATCAGAGGCTCTGGCCCAGCACGGAGCCTTGTGGGGAAGGGGAAAGGGTTACTTTGCATTCTGAATTCATTCTCTGTAGGCTGGAACATTTAATGATCCAATGAAAATTCACCAGATTTGAAAGCAGATACTGTCTGAATACTGATCAGGGTGCTGCATTCTTGCCCCTAGAATTTGTCCCCTCCTCTTTGTGTACTCTAGAAAAAACAGCTTTGTCCTTTGTAATATGGATCGCTGTCTGAGACTCATAAGTTTCAGTACTTCGCTGATGCTTTGGACCCTAAAAGAGGAAAGTGTGATTCGAACTGCCCCAGCTTTTACATGATGAATAAGGAAAAGGGAAACATTAGTTTGCCGATGAAACATCCTATAGTTTTGAACACTGAGCTTGCTTCAGAGTACACGCCAGGCGAGAATCTGTGGTACCTGGTGATGTGTAAACGGTGACAACCGGCAGAGATGTGGAGAAGAGAGTGGTGATAGGGAAACCTTTGGTGTGATTTTCTTGATGCTAGTGCCGTCTGGTAATTTTAGACTTTTGTAAGCAGCTAAAGGTCCACATTTACATTTACATAGAGTTTTGAAATCAGATCACAAAAGGGCCATAGACATTATATATAGAGTTGGTAGTTTGCAGCTATGCACTTCTTCTGTCAGTGGGCCTGGGAACAGGAACTTGGGATGAGACCCGAACTGGCTGCAGTTGCTCAGTACAGGTGAGTTGGACAGTCAGACAGGGAAGTGCGATGTCCTGCTTTTGGAGTGATATTTTCAGTGCCCTGTTATTTAAAGCTGTTGGAAGAAGCTTTGATGGGAGTGTATGACACAGCGCCCAAAGAGTGCCAAACCAGTTCAGTGCTACGATTTTGTTAGGCCATCTGCAGTATCTGGGTTAGAAGATGAAAGCAGAAGAGGGGAGAAGGATTATTTAGGATTGCACAAAAGGGTATAATCCAAAGGAACTCGGGATGAGAAATATGAAAGTATAATAGAGGAGGTGTAATCCTTCCTGTTCATTCATATGAGCCTAATCCAAAATCCACTGTAGTCAATGGGGGGTCTTTTTCAATTGGGAAATCAGGCCATAGGCCAGGGGTGGGCAAACTTTTTGGCCCGAGGGCTGCATCCTGGTGGAGAAATTGTATGCAGGGCCATGAATGTAGGCCTGGTGCAGGAGGGAGTGTGGGGTTTGGGAGGGGTGCAGTGTGCAGGAAGGGGCTCAGGGCAAGGGGTTGGGATGCACAAGGGGTGGAGGAGAGGGCTGAGGGCAGGGGGTTGGGATGTAGGGTGCAGGAGGGGTTCGGGGTGTGGGCTTTAGCCTGACGCCACTTACCTCAAGCGGCTCCGAGGTGGCAACGGCATGCAGCGGGGCTAAGGCAGGCCCCCTGCCCCCCCCACGCGGCTCCCAGAAGTGGCCAGCATGTCTGGCAGTGGCTCCTGGGGGTGGGGCAGGTGGGTCCACCACACGCCGCCCTTGACTGCGGGCACTGTCCCCGAAGCTCCCATTGGCCATGGTTCCCTGTTCCTGGCCAATGGGAGCTGCTGGGGGTGGTGCCTTCTGCCCTCTCCCCCGCCCAGGGACTGCAGGGACATGGTGCTGGCTGCTTTCGAGAGAGGCGTGGGGCCAGGGCAGGCAGGGAGCCTGCTTTAGCCCCGCTGCGCCATGGATCCAGCCTGCGGGCCGTAGTTTGCCCTCCCCTGCCATAGGCCCTTATGGGAAAATCCTATAGAACTTAACAGGAATGAAATTAATAGGGTTCTACAGAAATTTAATTGGGTTCCATTAAATCTTTACAAATCTATAGGGCCAGATCTTCAGTTGGATGAAATCAATAGCGATATTCTGATTCATACCAGCTGAGGATCCAGTACTAACTGAGTTTAATACCAGTGGGTGAGATCCTTTCTATAGGGTTTTTTTTTTTTAAACTGTCCTGCAGCATTCTATAAAAAGGCTAGAATTCTATTAAATTCCATAGGATGCCCCAGCAAACCGACTGTAAGGGAGTAGTTTTCTGTTAAATTCTATAGGGCTTTTCCGCAAGAGGAGCCTGTCATCAACTGACAGGCCTCATTTGAACAGCAAGCTTCTGATTTCAGTGTGATGCTGAGGACAAGTTGGCATGGAAATGCCTCACTCAGCTGGTGGTATAGTGATCCATTAACCTTGGCTTCACCTTCGGCGGCCCTGTATGCTCCACTATTACGAGACCTACAATCCTTGCGCTGTATATTGAAAAGCGTGAGAAAAAGGAAACTGAAGTTTTAAAGAAGACAAGTTAACAGCCGCTGACCCAAAGGAGAAGCCCCCTCTGTAATCAGCGCTTGCACAGAACTGTAGCACATGCTTGCAGGAAGTGGTGAGAGTGGTTTTCCTCCCCCAGAGCTCAGACTAAAGGACGGAATAGCTGGAGGGAGCACACTTCATGCATTGGCTGTGCCCACTCACAGAAGTGCCCTGTCTTCCTGTTTGGCTTCGAGCAGTGGGGCTAAGGTACAAGTGCAGCCGTGGACGGGGGGGACATTGCCGGCGACGCTAGGAAGAGTGAGCACGGCCAAGCAGCCACGATGTTTCATAGGAAACGCAGCGTCTCGTTCGGAGGTTATGGATGGTGGGTGATTTTTACCATTCACTTTGTGGGGCAATGAGCGGAGAGGAGGGGTTTTTTGTTCCGTCTTTGGTTTCCCTGCGGTAATTTAAAGGGGAAAACCCTTTGGTGGTGGTAATGTCCTGCTTTGAAGTAGAACCTGCAAAGGAAAGTGTCTTCCTTGTGCATTGTGAGAAGGGGAATATTTGAATGCTTTTGATTGAGGTACTTGGTTTTCTTTGATTCCCCTCCTTCTGAGATTTGACAGGGACAGCCTCTCTTAGCATAGTGGTTTGGTGCTTTACAGTCCATTCACCTTTTGGCATGAACACATTGTTCACTTAAATGCACAATTGCAAGAAGAGATCTGCGTGAATTTCAGTAGCTCCTCACTAGGTATGTAATCTGTAGTAGCAGGGATGCACTGTCTAATGCTATAGTGAACCCAGCCATTTAGTCGCTCTGTCTCTTCCCCTTTCTTCTTCTAATAAATAGAGTATCGTGGTTTCAGTATACATGGAAGAAGAGTTTATTGCACTTCCCATCAAGAGATAAGCTTTGCTCCATCTGCTAAACTGTATTACATGCATCCAGGCATCTAGCCTGATTTACCATGGACGCTGAGTCCAGGATGGATTGTCAATGACTGCTTGATGGATTGCTGTACACTTTATGCTTACTAGCTAGTGCTGGACTTGTCACCTGTCTCCTGATTTAAAGACTGATTGATATTTCTGGCCAGATGACAATTCAATACCCTCTTCCCTGCTTCGAAGAAGTCCAACTGTGGTATGTTGCGATCAGGCCACAGCAGTTAATGGATGTATCAGCAATTTCATCATCAAACCAGTCATTAAGGTCTGTCTCCGTCCACTGGACAGATACAGCTTGGGCAGAAGAAGGTTCCCTTCAGGCTACCCTGCAAAAGTCGTTCATTCGAACTTCTAGGGGCGAGAGCATAGTTCGCTTTCCCTTGCACGTTCAGTCCTGAGCGTGCCCGCTAAACGTGTGCCAGTTGTGATATTGCTTTTAAGTAGAGCTGGTCAAAAATGTTCTGATGGAGCAGTTTTCTGTCAGAAAATGCTGATTAGATGAAATCAGAATGTTTTTGAAATGTTCCTTTTATTAAAAAAAAATTGACGAAAAATTATCAAAGTGCTTTGTTTTGATGTGATTGGTTAGATTTGTGTGTTATATATACAATAACAGTTTAAATAAAGCGTTTTGATAAGGTCATTTAGATACTTCCAAACCAAAATTTTTTAGAATTTTTGTTTTGCAGGAAATGTTGACTTTGTTCTGATTCAGGATGAAACTTTGAAATGTCATAATTTCCTATGGGAAAAAAAATCTAGGATTTGCATGGCTCTAGTTTTAAGGTAGCCTGGCAGTTGCCCATGGAGAACTGGATCGCAATCCCAACAAACTCATTTGACGTAGACTGTCAATGTTAACTGCTTCAATCACAGACAAGCTAGCTCAAATTCAAACCAGTTCCCATGAGCTGAAATACCTCTGTTTCCTCGCTAGTTTACTGAATCATTCAGCCCTTGTCCAGGTTGCGTTTCCTTTCATACCTTACCTTACTAAGCATAGAATTAAACAACAGGTCGTCACTGCACCTTTGCATTTTCTTTCACAACAGCATGTAAAGAAGGACAAAGCATCAGCTGTAACTTTGAGTTTCCTGCCTCCATCTGGCTTGCGTCACCATCTAAATGCTGATTCATTTTAAATAATATTGTTATGGATTTTTGTTTCTATTATCAGGATCGGTGTCTCCTTCATTCCGATATTGTCAGAAGTAGGGGAACGTCTGCAAACTTATCTGGGCATAATCCATGTGGGATATGTGCTATAACACTGATCAGCAGACAGTGAAACCTGGGCTACAGGTCTTTTGTTGGGATGGGGGTGAGGGAGAACGGGTGCTATAGGAAAGGCCCCAAATGAAGCCGATGAGAGAAACCCCACTGTTACATACATCATTGGAAGATGTAGCAGGCAAGGTTAACGACTTCTTGGCAGCTGTTCAGAATTAAGACTTCAGTAATACTAATGCTTGGCTTATGCAGAGCATCTTTCACACGCTTAGGCCACTCTAGATTAGACCTGGTTTAGTGCATCAGAGTCCTTTGACTCCTCTTCCTTCGGCCCCAGTTGTACCCCTCTCACTCATGTGGAGTAGCGCTTACTCGCATCTCTTTGAAGTCCATGTGACGACTCAGCATGCAGAATCAGGCTCTCTGACGGTATCTGTTGCGTAACAGAGCACTGTCCTATTATAGGGTTGCCGACTTCGTAATATTTAAAAATCAGACACTCCAGCAGGAGTGCCAGAACCTCTGCTTCCCCCTGAGGCCCTGCCCCCTGTTTACTCCTCTTTCCCACTCCCTGCATGGGTCAGGAGCAACTCCCCTACAGAGCTGGGGCTGGGAGCTGCAACTGCCCGATGCAGGTAGGAGGCGGCCCCGGCTGAGTAGGGGCTGTCGCGGGTGATGATTCGATGCCTCCTTGCCTCCCCCACCCGTAGTAACCAGACATTGGGTGTCCGGTCAGGAGATCTGACTGGATACCATCAGGTCCCCTTTGTGACCGGACACCTGGCAACCCTACATTCTAAGGGCATGAGGTTCTGTAACTTCATTACTGGAGCTGCTCTCTAGCCGATCCATGCACTCTATAAGGTATGAGGGGAAGGTTAAGGTTGAATTCTAATGGGACTCGTGGAGTAAAAGGTTAATCAAAGGAGTAAGGGTAGTATGCAGGGCTTTGAATATATCTATATTGTAGTACATCACTTTAATTAAATAGGAAGCTTTAAAAATCATGAGACCCGAGAATAAGGTTTGCAGGAGCCCCTGACGTAGCAGTGTGATGTGTCTCCCGCTGCCCTCTGCTTGTGGGAAGCTCACTGAGCTATCATGAGGTGATAGTGATCTTTTCTGTTCTTAGAACAGATTGCAGCTAATGAGGAGCAGCCAGGTGAATTTGGAGTGCCATCCGAGTGCACGTAATGCCATTGCAGCAACTTATGCCATTGGGCAGAAATCTAAGGGGCACCCCACAAGCTGAAGTCTCTGGGAGCCGTGGAGCTCAGCTCTTCACCGAATCAGGCCATTTTTAGAAAGAACATTGGAATGGCCATGCTGGATCGGTCCAGGGGTCTGTCTAGCCTCATATTTTATCCCTGACAGTAGCCAGCAGCAGCTGCTGCTGCAGAGGAGGATGCTAACCGTGCTGCAGGCGGCAGTTATGGGAATCTTCAACAGGGAAGATTCCTAATCCACAATAGTTATGGCATTGGCTTAAGCGCTGAATCACAAGGCTTTATAACCCCTCTGAAACCCTGGTGTGTTTTCTTAATATTTATGATTCTAACTCTGGATAGTCTTGTTATCTACACAGATGACAGTGTACATGAATGTAGATGCTGTCTTCTGAAACTCATGTGGGGAAAATCTGGCTTTAGGATTTACTGTGGCAGGAGAAATCTAGCAGCTTCTGAAGCCAATGGGAGTAAATAGCGCAGGATCAGGCTCTCTGTAACCATTGTAGTTCAATGAATTGTATGTGATACTGTTGATTTCCAAAGCTGACATTTGGCTGAATGCTAAGTTAAAAAGACAACCATGGGAAGAGCGGCCTCTGTGCTTGTTTACTAGAAAGGAAGTGATCTGCTAATTCACCCAACACCTGTATCTATTTATCTTACCACAGTAGTATATCTGTACATCTTGACAGACACACCCTTTCTGTGGGAACCCCGTGAACGAGATTTACCATCAGGGAGGTTACTCAGCCAGACCTGAACTCATCTTCGATCACTCAACAATTTCCAACACTGGGCCCAACACAGATGCGATTTTCTTTTGTCTGCAATATTTTTTTGCACAGAATAAATGTGTCTGTTGGCCAGCTTCAGGGCTCCTTGCCATTACACCACAGCTTCTGCTCTGTTTCTGCTGATGACACTGAGCCAAAGTGCTGGACAAATCGTAACAAACTGAATCCTGTGAGGGGGGGAATTATTATTTTTCCATTTCACAGAAAGGAAGAAGCAGCCAGGGTTCATATGATAGACTCCTGATATGCTCTTCCCTGCTCTCTGCCTCGCAGAGCTGGCTGTGAACAAGCACTAGTACGATGATCTTTTTGCAGGCTGATGCCAGTGGAGACTGGCCTGGAAGTGAATCACGCAATCCACGCCCCCACCCCTCCAAGTCTGTTTCTCTTGCATCATGAAAGTGAGGGCTGCTGCCAAGCTTCTGAGTGAATGCTAGGGGAGCATGCGTCAGTATGGGGCACATCCTTGCTCCTGTCTCCGTGGCTGCGTAAGGACCTATTGGCCGCGGAACCACTGCGTATTTGCTGTGCAGTGGGTGGCCCCGTGTGTGTGTGTGTTAGGATTCAGGGGATTCTGTAGGCAGGGTACTTGCACTGCAGCACACGGTGTGGTTTTCTGCACCACAAGCAGGCTCGTGTGAAGGCTACTGATTAAAACAGGTCCCAATTTTAGTCCCCTTGAAACTGTGGTTTCCTTAAGTGCTGTTTGTTTTTCTGTGAAGCAAAACAATAGCAACAGACTTTTCCCTTCTTGCATTTGCATCGGTATGAAATCCACTTGCTGCAGCTCTGCTGTGTGGTCTATGAATATTTCAGCACAGATCCTTTAGGAGCTAACTGTCTCATTTACCCACAATCCCCTTGGGTCATTTGCAGCAGTAAAAAGTTTGGGCAACAGACATTTGTACCCAAAAAATATGCTTTAAGGTTCAACTTGCTTTACCAGGACCTGAGAACAGCTTTATCACATAATAATGAATAATGCTTTTAAAATCTGCCTTATGCATGGAGCGAATCCAGGAGTGTGCAACTCATGGCATGCTTTATTTTAGAAACAATAATGTGCCCACTTTTTGGGAGCGGAGAGTCTGAGCAGATGTTAAGGGAAAATGGTTAAATGACTGACGAGCCCATTAAAGCCTACGGGGAGATGTCCATTAACTTCAGAGAGACCTGGAGCCAGGGCTCTCAGATTTCAGATCATGGGTCTGATCCTGCAAGCCTGACTCAGGGGAGTAGCCCCATTAGCTTCAATAGATTGGGCCCTGTGGGCTGCAACCCACTAGTGCAGGGGTTCCCATGAGCTGTGCGAGTCTGTGATGGTGGAGGTCAGGGGGAGGCTGAGGGAGCTAACCTGTAGTATGAAGAGAGGCTTAAGTCTTGTGCACTCTGCCCCCAGGCTGTCACCTTGCCCCACCTCACCTAGAGAGACCCCCCCCCCCGCCCCTCAGTGGGGCTGAATGCCACAAACTGCCCACTGTTTGCATAATAACTATGCCTGCACCCTGTATGGGGGCACTGGGACACAAGAGGCTCCCTGTACTCTTCCCCCCTTTCCAATTGCCCCCCAACACAGAGTACAGGCATAACTTGTCCATTTGTTTTATACAGCTCTGCGGTACGTTTTCCCTAGGATCCCAAAGCTTCTGTATGCTGTAATGAAATGTGCCTTGTAAAAGGGGAATTTTGACTGGACTGTAGGGACTCCTGGAGTAAGAACAACCCTTTGCACTTATATTGTGCCTCTTGTCTGGGTTCTCAAAATACGTGACGAAGGTGGGTAGGGAAACTGAGGCACAGAAACTGAGGGAAACTGGTGGGAGGGAAACTGACACACAGTTTCAGGTAGGGAAACTGAGGCACAGAAAATGAGTGAGTCACCCAAGGTTTCCCAATGAGCCAGTGTCTGGGAAATAGAATCCAAATCTACGGAGTCCCAGCCATTTTTGACCCTACGAACTAGGGAAAAAAATGAATTTAAAAATCGTTAGAGAACCTTTGTCGCATGGCGTCTTACAATAAATGTGGACTCGATGGGCATGATCCAAAGCCCATTAAAGGTAGTGTGGGAGGTTTGATATTGAATTCAATAGGCCTTGATCAGGTAGGCCCTGCCTGGATGACTGTCACACCAAATGCAAATTGGTTTCTCCTGAGTTCTGAAAACAATTTGAATCTGGAGATTTTAAAGAAGGTTAAAGTAACTTGTGCAATGGAAAAGACTCAGCTTTGCACTAGGCTCTTATAACACTTGGGAAATATTCTCTGGAGGAAAGGAGGAAATGCAAAAGTGTATATACAAAGTTTGGGGGAAAGTTAAATTTAGCATAACTGGCAATGGGTATTGTGCAATAGTTAACACGTGGGAAGGAAATGTGTGCTAAACCAGGTTTTACGTTGAACTATTTTGAGACGTGAGAATGGAATGCTAACAGATAGGACTGCAAAGTATGAGCAAGGGTCTGATCTCACTCCACTGAACTTGCTCCTCTGTTGTTAACACCATTCAATGGACCCATGCTAGAATTATATTAGTATAATCTGGAATTGCATAACCTGTTGTTACATAATTAGCCCATGTGGCATGCATTCAGTGGGGAAGTTCAGTCGTGGGAGAGGAGTTCTGTAAAGTTACTGGTAGATGGGAAACAGTATTTCAACAGCATTAAATATTTTTTTGTGATCACGTTGTAAAAGAATGATTTTTGGATAAATGGAGTTAATTCCACATGACCAATAATGTTCCATTTGCAGTCATTGCCAATAGACATAATTTTACATTTTGAGATATTAATACTAGTTGCCTTAATTCAGGTTAATATTATTGTGACGGGTTGGACCCCCCCCTTCTGGGATGCCAGCTGATGTACTGGGATTTCACTGAGCCTCTCTTGCTCAACCAGCCTGGGTTCCCTCTCACTGCTTTGCTGAATTAGGCTCTCCAGTCTCTTGCAGCACACATACACAGGTACGGCCACACCCTGCTGCAGTCACAGACTGAAGTCAGCTCTATATGAGAGGACTCCCCCAGTACTCACGTGCCCACCCCTTTTGGGAGATAAACCCAAAATAATACTGTCTTGCACGGCTGTTACTCTGAAACCTGTCTTGCACTGTATAGAAAAATCTGCCCAGCACACGCTCAGAAAAATCTGCCCTCTTCCTCAATGTGAAGAGAGATGTGCACAACTTCTCGTGCCCCCCCCCCCAGTTATAAATTACATAAACTGGGCTTAATAATAAACGAAATAAGTTTATTAACTACAAAAGGTTAATTTTAAGTGAATATAAGCGATAACAGACAGAACAAAGCAGATTACTGAGCAAATAAAACAAAATACACAAGCTAAACTCAGTATAGTTAAGAAACAGGTTACAAAATATAATTTCTTACCCTAAATGTTGTTTTAGGCAGGTTGCAAAGTTTCTGTGGTTTAGGGTTCCAGTTATATTTCTGTCTCAGTCTGGACTCCCTCCTTCCCTTCCCTTCAGGTGTCTTTTGCAGTCTTTCTTCTTGGGCAGACAGGCCATAGAGAAGAGGAGTCCCATTTGCTTTCCTCCCCACCCTTAAATAAGATTTACATAAGGCGGGAATCCTTTGTTTCCCAAACTTGACCCTCCTTCTCTTTCACTGGAAAGTTGTAAGAAGTCCCAGATAATGTTTAGTGTCAGGTGACAAGACCACCTGAGCTAGTAGTGTCACAGTTACATCCTCCGAGAACTCCCAGGAGGGAGAGAGATTAGTATCTTCATGGTTTTGTTGGTCCTTCCTGATGGCCCATCAAATCTGAAGGCCTGTTGTCTGATGGGTGTCTCCCCAATATATATCCAGTTGTAATTGTTACGTAGTCCATATTCCTAACTTTAGATACAGAAATGATACATGCATACAAAATGGATAATCACATTCAGAAAATCATAACCTTTCCAATGATACCTTACAAGACCCATCCTGCATAAAGTATATCTGTTATGTTGTATCCATATTATAAGCATATTTTCATAAAGAATATGGAGCATAGTGTCACAATTATTTCAATAAGTGTTCCATGGACACTTATTAAAAGTACCAAATAAATAGATAATGGCTTGGGATCTCGTAAACCACTAGGAATCAGACTCCAGCTACAATCTGACAGTACTATCTTGTATGTATACAATGTGTCGCCTTTTGTCTGTGGATCTGAAAGCACTTTGAAGACATTACATACACTGTACAAACAGCCATGATGGGGTATGTATCAGCCCCATTTACAGCTGCATACATCGAAGCACAGAGAAATGACAATCCCAAGGAAATGTAGCAAATTGATAGGACAGCTGTGTATAAAACTCAGGAGTCTTGCTGTCTCCACTTGGTCTAGCTACCTGTCCACAGTAGCTGTGGAGTCGCAGGTCAGAGTTACTAGGATTTGGTAGAATGTTCTTGGTATGTTTAGTTTTGTCAGACCTTTTTTCTTACCTATATTTAAATCTTCCTACAAAACAAAACCTTAGAATGCACAGGTCTTTTGAAGCATAAACCTTTCTTGATTGGGTCTCCTACAGGATGTAGTCTCTTTGCCTTTCATCATTCAGTTATGAGTGTGAATTTATGTCTCACATCGCACAGGTTGTAGTCAGTGCCTGAGAAAACATACATTGTTGGGAGCCTCCCAGTCCTGCAGACTGGGCCCTGGACTGCATGAGACCTGGGTTCCATTCCTGCCTCTGCCACTAGCCTGTTGAGTGACCTGGGGCAAATCACTACCTCCTTGTGCCTCAGCTTCCCCACCTATGAAATGATGCTTTCCTCCTTTGTAAAGAGCTTTGAGCCTTGCAGATGAGAAGAACTACTTTACAGAATATATATCAATATAGCTGGACTTAAGTGGACCATTACTGGTCAGGGTATGAATGAAAACCAACCACAGGTTAGGAACATCAGTTCTGGGGAACAGTCCACTCAATGGGACCTTCATTCTCCATAGAAATATAGAGAAAATCTATTTTTACTATTGAGTTGTGCATCCACAAATTTACTGCTGTCTGTTACAGCTGGAAGGATTTGTTTAAGGCTCTGAGTTGTGATGTTTAGTGCGTTAAATGGTACAAGGATGCTTTTGAATTAAGTACAATCAGTAAACAATTCATGCTGTGTGGGATATTGTGTTACTTGCTTTATGGTGTAATTGAGCAGCATGTTCTGTTTTGGGATTTCAAAGAGCTGTTCATGGTCAAGACTTTGCACCAATGAACCTCACTCCGGCCAGACAAATGAAACTTCCGAAGGAGAATGTCGGGATAGTCAATTTTATCAGCAGCCCTTGGGTCTCCTAAGAACACACAGTGTATGAGGAAAAAGACATTCTAGGATGTCTAACAGATCAAAAAGCCCATTGGATACTTAGTAACACTCTCTTTTCTTTTTTCAGGATTGACAAAAAAATGCTCGCCAGTCTGAAGATCAAGTAAGTAATCAGAATTTTCTCTGATATAAAGCCATATTTGTGTGAAACTCCTAAATAGGGGACGATATTTGCGGATCCAGAGAACTTGGGATTCTGGTCAACTAGTTTTCCCTCTGATTTTCAATCAGTGGACCAGATTCTGTTCTCAGTTATGTTGGTGTAAATTCCAAGCCGCTTGGTTAACGTCCGTGTGTTTGCAGTAGTGCAATTCAAATCAGAATCTTACCTGCTGTGTATAGAAGCTTGGAAGAAGCTTACTGACAGGTAAATCTTAGGTCAACAAAACCAGGTTTTATTAGCTAAACAAAGGTGGTCTAAACATTTCCATTCTGGAAAGTTGTATGTCTAACACTGGGGTGTGCAATGTTTAGTTAAAAAGAGAGTACTAACTCTCCCCAACAAACTATTGTCAGTTCATTTTTTCAACCACCGTCTTTCTTTTGATTATGTCCAGTCCATGATCCAGCCCTTTGGTGCATTTTGCATATATGTATAGAATAAGATGTGAAAGTCCTTGATTTGCAAGCATGTGCAAACTGATTTATTTGTTCCCTTTTAATTTCTGGTCAGTAATATGGGTTTGCGGAGTAGCGTGTTCTTGTAGGATATAAGTATTCCAATTGGCTGGCTAAGATGACAGTTGTTCGTGACAATCACAACAATCATAATGTGCCGCACTTACTCCTTTTGGATGGTATCTTTCTCCATGAGTAGTCCCCTTGATTACAAGGGGACTGCTCGAAGAGTGATGTGCTACTTATGTGAGTAAAGGTGGCGGAATCTGGCCCTTATGGATTTATCTGGTTTATTTAGATGTATAGAAATGCTAAAAAGTGCCCATCCACATGCTCTAGGTCCCTTTGACACTACTTTATAATACACCCTGAGTGCAGCTGTACAAGTGAGCCAGGCAACTTAAACTCAAATCCCTTTCCCGCCTTTGATTCCCCATCTTTACAGTTTCCATGTTTGCAACATGCCCTGATGTTCCTTAGCCTTGGGCTATTTTAGACAAGGGGAGGAGAGCGAATTCCCAAGCTGTAGGGTATTTTTTTTTTTTTTGGTAGCTGTTGTCCAATTACTAATAAAGTACAGTCCTTGCTCGATTAGGGTGCAAAGGGCCCCATCACAAGATATAAGCATGACTTAAATCCCATTGAAGCCCTCAAAGCAGGGCTTGAATGAGGCACAGGCTTCTGCACAAGAGTGAATTTTATTTTTAGAAAACGTAGGAAGGATTTCCGGGAAAAATGTCCTTGACAGCGAGATCCATTAGACTGGGGAAAGGTCTCCAAAGGAAAGGAGTGGCAGTCTAGTCATTTGAACGACTTACAGCTGGACAAAGCACTGGAGAATGTAGGTTCATAAGGTATAATCCTGGATCTGTTAATTTCCATGGAGCCAGCATCCCATAGACGTTACGGCCAGTAGAGACCATTATGATGATCTAGTCTGATCTCAATATACTGTGGTCATTAGCTACTGGTGGGTGGGAGGGGAAATGGTTAGGTAGGATGAATAATTGGTCTTTTCCATCTCTGTTTTCTATGCTATCCTCCTTTCTATAGCAGAGCTATTTTTATGCACAGCCCACTGCTTATTTTTCTTTGAAGTTCAAGGTGAATCATGTGCTAAGTGATTATAATAAATACAATTACTGTCTTTTAAGTCTGTCTTAAGGCAGGTACTGTATAATTTATAAACTGTCAACTTTGCTTTGGAGGGGGAAAAAAAGCAACTGCGCTGGCCATTGCTGACCTTTCTGGCATAAATCTATTGACGTGTCACTTACACAGTGTGATTTCTACACCTTTACGTGCTTGTCATGCTGTACCACTGAACAAAATGGGCCTGTTTTTTAGAAAGATGTGCCCATCAGTGGTTATAGGATGTAGTTGGGTTGCTTAGCTTCTCCAGTGCTTCTATTGGTAGGCACAAGGTCTTTGTTTTAAGTTTCACTAGGGATGGGATTTTTCGAAGGTGCACAAATCCCATGGAACCCCACAACTCCCTTAGGCTGCTTGGAAAATCCCAGTTGAAATGTGAAGGTGTCTAGGGACTTTCTGTACAGCTTCTTGCATTGCATTTAAGATAATCAGCTTAATTATACATGGAAGAACTTGGTCTTGGTCCATTTATGCTGGGGTAAAAATTCATCCCTCACCCCATGCTGTACCTAGAATCTAGAAATCTAGAGGGACAATATGCACTCCCAGTTTGAGTGCTGCCTTTATAAGACTTGTCTTGGTACTACTGCCAAATGCATTTTGCTAGCTTTCACTTGTCTGTTGAAAGGACCCAGTGGTTCTTAGGCCCTGATCTTTATTAGGGTGCAGAACCATGGAAGGTGCAAATGTACGTAAATACAATTGTTTCTGTCTTTGGATCTAGTAAGGTAGTGAGGACAGGGTGTCTGAAACATGTTAGTACTGCGCTGTAAAATGATGCTCCATATTCAGCTCAGCCAGGAAACAAAGCTCTGTTTGGCTTGCACCATTCTCAGAAAAGAATCCCTGAACCATCTTTTGATATCAGGAACGCTACTGTCACTCCATTGACTTTGATGGAGATACTTGGGATCTACAGCCCTCCAGAATACCATACCATGCCACCCTTACTTCTCAGCTGCTGCCTTCAGAGTTGGGCGGCCGGAGAGCGGCGGCTGCCGACTGAGGGCCCAGCTCTGCAGGCAGTAGGGCAGAAATAAGAGTAGCAATACCATACCGTGCCATCCTTCCTTCTGCGCTGCTGCTGGCAGGGCGCTGCCTTCAGAGCTGGGCTCCCGGCCAGCAGCTGCTGCTCTCCAGCTGCCCAGCCTTGAAGGCAGCACAAAAGTAAGGGTAGCAGTACCACAACCCCCCCTACAATGACCTTGCCCCCTGCCCCCAACAACTCCTTTTTGGGTCAGGACCCTACAATTACAACACCATGAAATTTGAGATTTAAATAGCTGAAATCATGAAATTTATGATTTTTTAAAAAATCCTATGACTGTGAAATGGACCGAAATGGACCGTGAATTTGGTAGGGCCCTAATCATGGCTCTTGGTGGTGAAAAGAGTGGGAACATTAGAGTAACTCGTATGGTGACCACAGGTCTCGTAGCCACTGTGTGAGTTAGATCTACTTTGAGCAAAGTTAGATGAGACAGTGGTTCCCGTACTGGTGGCTGGTCTGTGAGAGCATTTCTCCGAAACTACACTATCGGTGGAGCCTCGCTGGTGGTAGCAACGTTGGGAAGTCTTACAGAAAAGAGGCTAACAGTGACACAGCCATAGAGGGCAACAAAAAGGTGTAAAAGTAGCATTACCAATTTATTTTGCAGACGAGGAATACACAGGGTAAAAACCTAGTGCTATTACTACACACGTTACAAAATGTATTTCATGGTCCTCTTTCATGATGACTATTCCTGGCCAAATTTGGATCCACAGCATCATATGGGACACTTGCTTAAGGACACATGTCATCCTTTGCTTCTTGTCTTGACAGACTGTCCAGTCACCCTGGTTAAGTTGACAGCTAGCCACTTCCTCCTGGTAAATTTCTAATGCCCTCTGGATTTCTTTGTTATGGATAGACTGCAGCACATCCTGGACATTTGCCACTTATGAGTCAGTGATCTAAAGCAATAACATTCCTAGCTCTAGGCTCTTGCTGCTTGTCTCGGCTCTCATCAGAGTTTTTCATCTTGTTCTTGATAGCTAGGATTTGAATGCGATTTCCATCTACCCTCACTACTGCTGTGCCCACTTTATTATCTATGAATTGGAGACCATCTCGTCTCGGAAAAATTTGAACCATTTTTGTCTGATAGCCTTGCTGAGTACCACTGACCACTATTGTCTACTCCATGAATTCTGCCAGTAAGTTTTGCTTTAGATCTATCCACGGTCATTCCTGTTACTTCTAGCAGCTACTATTACATCTCCTTTTTAAATCTAACTATCTCCACGGCTTGGGGCCTGATCCAAAGCCAATTGAAGTCACTGGAAATCTTCCCAGTGTGATTACTGCATTGACAGAACTATATTCCGAGAACATTTTGCCAGGGTTTTACTCTAGAGGTTTGTCAGCTGAAGCAAACAGTTGCCTCTCTCCATGTCTGAGGACATTATAAATGCTTTGTGTCTGGGTCCATTGGCATCACCAAGACAATGTGACCTTCTCATTTCCAGGGAAGCTCCTCAGGAAACTGACCAAAGAAAGCATCGCACTTCACTTAATAATAACTTGAACTATGAGCTTAGAACAGAAGAACTATGGCTGGAAATACAGGGCCTGAACTGCAAAGGGCTGAGCACCTCCTGCAAAAGAATGAGCACCCACAACTCTTATGGGTTGCCCAGCACCTTACAGAATAGCAAACTGAGTCAGATAGAAGTGAGATGAATTGCCCAGTTTGCCTAACTCATATTGTTTACTCTCTTGTTAGGTATCCCAAATCTGCCAGAGTGAATTGAATCTACCCTAAAACAGCTCTCGCCCATTAGACAGAAACAGAGCATCAGCACCTTTCCTTTTCGCTGGGGCCAGCCCAGCGGTGGCCATCGCATCAGTGAGTGTAAAGTTCATGACCTCAAATCACTAGCTCTGCCTCATTCCCTGAAAAGAGTGTTTTCTGTGTACACTGGGATTTCTGTGGACTTTGCCCTTTCTGTCTTGTATGAAGGATGCTGGATACGTTTCCGGAGAATGAAGAACTAGTGTTACTGATGTGTTAGTAACAGCAAATACTTCTGGGGTACGTATATTGTATTCGATGCAGGCCTTTCTTCGGGCCCTGATCCTGCAAAGGGATCTGATAGCATTGTGGTCTGTGCTTGCAGATTCCATTACAAGATAAGTCTCATTCCTTATTCTGGTGATGATGCCTAGTGGGTATGGCACCGAAGTAAGAGTCAGAAGACCTGGGGTTCTAATCCTGGCGCTGCCATTGGCCTGCTGACTGGTCTTGGGCAAGTCACTTAAACTCTCTGTCTCTCTCTTTTCCTTCCCACTCTTCGGTTGTCCTATCTATTTTCTTGTAAGCTGTTTGAGGCAGGGACTGTCTTAACATATGCATGTACAGTGCCTTGCACAATAGGGCTGCAATCTCAGTGGATGCCTCTATGCATTATTATAATGCAAGCAACAATACTTGGGACATGCTCCCACTGAGTTTGAGATAAGATGTATGGGTAATTAATTGCTCTTGTATTTCCCCTAAAATCATTGCTTGCACAATTATTCTTTATTTAATGGGAAAATATGCTCAAGCCCCTTTGGGAACCTGCTGTTTGAGCCTGCAATGCCCACCATAAATGGCCCAAAAGAAATTCAGTTAATGAGGTCATCACTAGAGGTTCTTTTTTTTTTTTTTTCAGAATTAATGGGCAGTTAAATCGGTTCCAGTGTTTATGGCTTTGAAACAAAAAATCCCTATAGAATTTTTCCTGTGGTGCCAAGAGTGATGTAATTGTTTCTCTCCTGCTGCCTTGTGCAGGATTGTATTTCTAAGGGCTGTGTCAGTTGTTTGTTTGCCACTGACTCGGGTTTCTAGAAACAATTCTGCTACGCAAAAGTATGTTTAACTTTCTCTACCCCAACACACTGTTCCATTAACGGTGGTACAACACTGGGCGCAAAAGGCTGCGTACGTGCTAACTATCGTTGTTGTTTTTATTGCACCTGACCTGTGTAGTAGGCAACGCTACTAGTGATCAAAATATCAGGCCCACCCTGGGCTTCCAGCTCGGTCTGTTGAAACCTCATGAGAATGTGACTGGACAGCAAAGGAAAAGAGGGAAGTAGTCACATACCGATAGCGTTAAGGGTCTATTTTACAGCTTGACCAGATGATAATGAAGGGAGACAGGGAAGCCATGTTCAACTGTGACTACGTCTACACTGGGGCTGGAAGTATAATTTCCTGCTTGGGTGGACGTACCCGCTGCGCAAGCTCTGAGCAAGCTAGCACACTAAAAATAGCAGCGTAGCTGCAGCTGCACAGTCCGCAGGACGGGCTCGCCCCCCGTGTGCTTAGGTTTTCAGATAGGATTGTACTCAGGGTGGGCAGCCAGTCTGGCTGCCCACCGAGACAGGGCTACTGTGCTATTTTTAGCATTCTACCTTGATCAAAGCCAGCTCAGGTATACCTACACGTGCTGCAATTGTGCCTCCCGATTGCTGTGTGTACCCTGCGTGTGAGGCGTGTAAAAGCCCAAGGGAGGAGATGGTTAAGTGGAACAAAGGCATATATGACTGGGAGTAACTGGGTGCAGTTAGGCTAAAGAAAACTTTAAAGTGAATAAGACTTGATCTTGCAAGGTGTTGAGAACTTTGGCTCTGTCTGCGCTACAGGAATGCAAAGCATTTAAACGTCTGTAATTTTACATATTAACCAACAGTAACTGTAAGAACATGAGGCCAGTGGGACTGCTCAGATGCTTTGCTGGTACAGAGCCAGAATGTTCAGCACCATGCAGAATCAAGCTCAGAGTGAATATCAGAAAAATATCCTAAGGGAAGAAGCTGTTAGACTGTGAAACAGCATCACAAGGCAAGCGGTGGATGCTTCATGAAGCTGGTTATCAAAGACCAAAATGGACCAAGCCCCAGAAAACACTATACAGAACATTAGAGAAGTTCTAGAGACCAACACTGTGGGCTGGATGGGTCTGTTCAAGGGCTGGTTGGGAAGAGTGTTTGTTGTCGTCTTATTCCTGTGAAAAAATGTAAAGAAAAAATTTTTTTTTGTTTCATTGACATTTTTCTTTAAAAATATCCAGGTTTTCATACCCCCCCCGCCAAACAACCAATTTTTCCAAGTTTTCATGGGTGAGAAATGTCAAATTTTTACATTTTTTTTTTCATTGAGAATTTTCAATGAAAATGGAAATATTTTTGTGAAAATTGGTTCAGTCATAAAGCCATTTTCTGTCCAAAAAAAAAAGTCTCTTTTTCTGAGACATGAAAAGTTAAGGTTCCTTCCCTCTTCCCCCAAAGAGGAAAATCACAGGGCTGTAAATATTGAATGATGACATCTTCAGTTTACATCATTGTGAAAAATTAGGGCCCTATCCAAAGCCCATGAAAGACAATGGGGATCTTTTTCTTACAGACTACAGTAGGATCAGGCCCATAATAAATTGAGGGTATCTGCTTCAATTTTCCATTGACCTCTGCTGTTTTTTGTTGGGGATGGGATGCTTTTCATGATTCTCTTCTGGACGGACCATCCCATGACATTCATTCACCGCAATGGGTTTCATTCTTGTTATCCTGCTTTAGGATTGGGGTTTATTATGGCAAAGCCCCAGCATCAGTTCTAAGGGCTAGTTACGTTTAACATGCTCATCATTTCCATTTTGCATTGCTTATCAGCATCACATCTGCGTATCACTTCTGACAGAACTCCCACTTTGATGGAGACCAATATCTGGCATTCTTTTTTTCAGAATATATTTTTAATCACAGCAAAATTATTTGATTGTGTGATCTCTCTCTCTCTCACATCTATATACACACATACGTGGACTCATATGACATAACAGAGGCCAGACTGAGAGCAAGAGACCTCTCTTCTTTTTCTCCACTCAGAAATTAGAGGATTGCACAGCTTTTCTTCTCCTCTGGTGTTATTCGCTTCAATTACGTCAGAAATCCAATTAGCTGTCTGCTGATGGGCTGAAGGGGAGGGTTAGGTCATCCAGGCTTGTTCCCTCAAACAGCCTGTGGAGATGAATTTCTTGCAAGGAAATTGATTCTGTACGCCTCTGAAGCCTTCAAGTCATGACAGAGAAATGAAAACTATCACCTCACGGGCGGTAGCTAAGAAATGATATTTTAAGCATTTATGAAATGTCAGCAAAGGTTCATTGAATGATGGCTTTTGTGGGAGATAATCAGCTATTAAATCACTGAATTTTTCATTGCTCTCAGCTAATAGCTACTGTTCGAGACAAGTACTTCTTGGTTCACTGAAGCCCCAAGAGTGTCTCCATAGGAATTGTACATGTTGGCTTCTGGAATGAAACAGTCCATTTTAGGGTCTGTTCCTTTTTTCAGGATCACAAGCAACCCAACCCTGGTTTACCAAATGTCTTAGACCAGGTCTAAATGCCAGAGCTGTACCACTCTCACAATACCAGCTATGTCTACGCTACGGAGCCTGTGCCATTCTGGCCATGTTGGCTTAGACGCTGCATATGCTGACAAATGGAGGAATTATACTGGCCAGTAATATCACCTCCGTGAACAACATTAGCTATGGTGACAGACACTCTTCTCTCAGCATAGTCATGTCTACAGGGGGAGGAGGGGTTTGCCAGCATATCTGTTATCTAGGTGGTTGATTTTTTTTCCCCACACTCCTAGCCAGCAAAGCTTTGCCAGTTTAACTTTGTAGTGAAGACTAAGCCATAAATATAGTTAAAGCCTCTCAATTCCTTTAATTTGGATGCAGTTAGAGCAGTATAAAGGTGCCTATGTCTAATTATTTCCATATGGGGAGGGAACTAAGGGACCCTTTCACTGACAGAGCTGAGTCCACACCAGGGACTGTACCACTGTAACTAATTTGGGTAAAATATCACACCCTCAGTTGACATAGTGCGACTGATACAAAATCGGTGCGTAGACCAGGCCATAGAAACATCCCATCTGTTTGAAAGGGTGAGGATTTTGGATAAACAGTAGTGCAATGTCTGGTGGATAAAATTCACCTGTGTGCAGAAAGGCTGCAGTGGGGATCAGAGGCATTTGCTTGTTGTTTCAACTGGTAAAGGGTCAGGACATGATTTTCCCTTCTGTATAAGGACTGTGATGTTCCTGGCAACGAGTTGATCCTGCGACCTAAAAAATGCAAGTTTTTCACACACAAAAAAGAAGAGAAACCCAACAAAACCCCTTTCTCCCTCCCCTCCCCTCCCCTGTCTAGTCAGTGTCGCATCCCATAGACTCAAGTCAACTCTCACATTCAAAGCCGCGTTGTGTGACATTCAGCTGACGGGATTCGATGTGACAAATTGTCAGATAAAGGGCAAGGTGACTTGCCAGCAAGAAGCCATGATGAGAGACGTGGGGCCAGATCCTCAGCATGTGGAAATTAAAGCCAGTAGAGCTAAGCCCCCATACACCAACTGAGGATCGGGCCCTTGCTTCCTAGGGAACCCTTAAATTGAGCTGCGCTGTGAGTAGTGTTTGTGAGGCTTCTCCCACAGACCTCTCAGCGGCTGATGTCGTGGACCTCTTGCCCCACATTCCTCAATGCAAGCCTAAGGCTGTATTGTGGCTTTTGAAGCCACGGTTATGCAATGAGTGGTAGAGGGTACTTGTCCCAGTGGCAGTTCTGACTGTGGAGGAAGTAGGTACCGAAGCAGTAATTGCTGCTCCTTTCTACTGGCACAGCGCGTGCTCTTTCCCCCTCCAACGTGGCTTCAGGCTGCCTGGTGTCCCCTGTCTGGGTTTTCTAGCATTGACAGTGGTGCTACTGTGATGGCTTCCATCTTGGTTGACACACCGGAGCTAAAAGCATGAGCTAAAGAGTCAAGACTCGCTCGGTGGGATTGTCCCATCCTCTGCAGATCAGGCACAGAGGGGGACAGGTAACAGAGTCGCTGATGGGTTACACTCTGACTGCTCTCTGCACGTCTACTCAGGCATCTCAACTACCGGGAGTTTAGCTAACCCTGCCCAAAGGAGCCAAGGGCGAGTAACGGGCTCGTTTGAGCAGCCGCACACATGGCAGTGTTGGGAGAGCCTGGTGGAGGGGTGGTGGTGTTCGGGGTAGCATGGAGGTGCACTGACCCAGCGTGGGTGACATTCAGCTCAGTGCACAGGGTCAGTTCAAACCCACGCATCACTTGTGCAGTGTGTAGGCCTCCTCCTGGCCCTCTGCATAGAGGCGGGTTTGGCTCGGTATGTTTTGGTGAACACCCAGAGAAGTTTATTTAATCCTCACTATTTGCAGCTAATTATTTTCTGAAATTCACAATACTGCTGGTTTGTGGGCAGACTGCCTCATTAAATGTTTTTCTCTAATGTGTGCCCAGCTTGAGCCACATTAGATATTTGTGTGAAGCTTTAAAAAACACCCTCTATTAAAAATAAATGATTATGGCAGCCTTCTAGCCGGAGTGCATTTTTCTGGGCTTAGGCAATTTTTTCCTTTGCATTTTGCTAATAAAATGATGAGCTGCTTTATGCAAGGCAGGGGTCACTTAGAACATCAATGTTTGTTTCAAAAGTGTGGGAGTGAATGAACATTCAGCAGTTGCAGATTTTGGCCCCAATCCTGCAATTGCATCTGTGCAGGCAGATCCCAGCCGCCATGTGGAACCGGTTACAGTTAATTGGGGCTCCATGTGAGTACCAGGGTCGCATACATGGGTCCAGTTGCAGGACT
The DNA here is from genome assembly GCF_015237465.2 of Chelonia mydas. Lineage (NCBI taxonomy): Eukaryota > Metazoa > Chordata > Testudines > Cheloniidae > Chelonia > Chelonia mydas. Next base: position 10,475,133 of record NC_051257.2, read on the forward strand.
GGGGCATTACATGATCACGCCTTTGTGCCAGGGGCTGTTTGTTACTCATATATGTTCACACATCACCTTGCAGAATGGGTCCCCAACCCCGCTTGATCTCTGGGTGCCATGGAGACAAAATTAATACTTAGTAATAAAGTCTGTAACTGGCAGAGTTCACCCAATGCGCAATTTCTTAGTAAAGCAGTCCTGCTCCTACTGATATCAAGGAGAGTTTTGCTATTAATTTAAATGGGACCCAGATCAGGGCTTAGTGAACATAATGGCCCAAATGCTGGTTTCCTGTAAAAATGGCTGCACCTTCTCCACAAACACACGGCCTGATCAGTGGTGGCAGAAGCTCGCTTTGAATGTGGGGGTAGAGCGGACGTGCGTGGCAGGTAGGGGTGTCAGGAATAGTTGGTGGAGTGTGTGTGGGGGGGGGGATGCTGAAACTTGGGGATGGGTGGGTTCCTACCTGCTCCCTGGCCAAATCCTGGGTGCCATGGCAGCTGCTGCAGCCCCTCTGGGTCCGCTCCCACCTCCACCCCCTCCACAGATGCACAGTTTACGAGGAATGATGCACAGGGGTGGAAACATAGCTCCCCCCGTCAATATTTCCATTGAAGGGTGCTAACCCCCACCCTTCCCACTGGCCTGCCTGCTCCCACCATCCATGAGCCCAATCCTGTTCACGTTTACCCCCAAGCTGTGGTGGAACTGCTCATGCCACTTAGCACAGATCAGGGGTTCTCAAACTTCATTGCACCACGACCCCCAGAACGGGGGACCGAAGCCTGAGCCTGTGTAAGTCCTGCTGCCTCGGGTGGGGGTGAGGGGACAAAGCCAGAGCCCTGCCGCTCTGGACCGGTGGGGGGCAAGGTAGAAGCCCAAAGGCTTCAGCCTCAGGCTGGGGGCCTGTAACCTGAGCCCCATGACCCAGGGCTGAAGCCCTCGGGCTTTGGGCCATGGCAGGGGGACTCAGGCTTAGGCCCCGGACCTCAACAAGTCTAGTGCCAGCTCTGGCTACCCCATTAAAATGGAGTCACGACCCACAGTTTGAGAACCGCTGGTGTAGACAATAAGCGTGTGCAGGTTCACGTCCTTATGCTGTGAAAGCCATGGTAAGACACCCATGGGTCTGACAGACTCCCTTCTGAAGGCAGCTGTGCTGCCTCCGTGTTAATGCCTGACTCCTCTGTGCTTTGTGCTTATGCCTCTTGATGATATTCCCAGCCTATAACCTTGGTCAGTGTTGAAATAAGTGGGCAGGTGGAGATCGGGTACAAATCTGGAATAATTGCCTCTTGGTGTGGGCAGAATTCACATGTTCTTGCATAAAACACTGGAAAAGCAACACAACCCAATTTTGGGTGCTTAGATACTACAGCAACGGGCACCTTAGAAACACCTAAAATAGAAACGGGAGATAGATATTTACTGTATGAATAGAGCTCATGGCTGGTTAATTCTATAGTATGCTGTCCGCAGTGCACCATTACATTAATTCGCATGGGATCTCATTAAGATCCTGAACCCAAGACAATTGCTGAGCAAGAGGTATTCAGAATCAAGTCCTATCTCCGTGTTACTTGTGATACCAGAATATATGCTGTACTTTAGCAGATGTCCGGGTTTGAGCTTTGGCCTGCTAAACCCAGGGTTGTGAGTTCAATCCTTGAGGGCGCCATTTAGGGATATGGGGGCAAAAATTGGGGATTGGTCCTGCTTTGAGCAGGGGGTTGGACTAGATGACCTCCTGAGGTCCCTTCCAACCCTGATATTCTATGACCCTGATCCTGCTCATTGACTTCAAAGGGCGTTGAGGGTCCTCAGCACGACCCAGGTGTCACATAACACCTCTCAGGACTCGGCCCAGAGATGTGTGAAAACAACTGTTTGTGTGACAGATGAATTTCAGGAAGTTGTGGAGTGGGGTGTGTGCGGGGGCCCGGGGGGGAGAGTCAAACCCCGTTTCACTGTGGGAGGTCTGGGCCGAACAGTTGTGTGGAATGATTCGAGTACGGACACTTCCATTGGTATCTCTCGGAAGCATGTGGTGCTGTTTCCCTTGTATGCGTGGTTTGCAGAATGCGGTTTGTTCTTGGTGCTTGAATGACACAATCGTATCCCAGCTGGTAAAGACTGTAGGGCCCATCGCCTCCTGTGTCTCCCTTTGAATTTTGTTTATTTTTTCATAAATTACACACGCCACTAATGAGAGGGTTATTTAAGAGTCAGAATAAACTGCATCTAATTCCTTTGTGAATGACTGGAATTCAGGAGCAGGATTAGTTCACTACAGCTAGTTATGTTGGTCCTGGAAAAACATGGAAAGGTCACTTTAAAATTTCTTTTTTCCTGATACGGTCAGTGAAGGGGGACAATTTGCTCCCACTGCAACAAGTCTTATTCTTTCCCCAGTTCTCTTGCAGTGAGGAAAATTGAGCTCCTTATATCTCCTGCTCCCTTTCCCAGCATGCACTGCTGAAAGCCCTGCCAACTCCATCAGCCCTGGGAACTACAACTCCCAGAATTCCATTCATTTGGGGTTGAAACATGGAAAAGGGCAGTGACAGGCCCATACTTTGTCTTATCGGCCAGAAAACCTTGTTATATTTTTCCAATCCATGTTGTTTTTCAGCCTTGTCCTGGGGAGACAGTGCTGGGAAGGCAGGTCAGACTCCAAGGCCCCAGTCAGTTGCTCTGCTTAGACCATCAGCTGTGGTGTCAATTAGTGCCAAATATGCTAGGGAAACTTGGGTTGTGGTCACAAATCCACTTCACCCAGGGCTTACCAGCGGGCAACTTTGTCACAACCAAAGTGGAATGGATTTGAATTGTCTGATTAAAGGGGAATGGTAATGAGATTTGGAGCCTATCGGCAGGGCCATTCTGTCTTCCAAAGGCGATCCATTTTGGATTTGGTACAGCATGTATAAAATGAAAGTTTAAGATTAAACTAGCCTATCCTGATAGTTATTTTTATTGTTCCCACAAATAGGACATTACTAGTCAACTTTAATGTATCAGGATGATGGGAATAAAAACTTGAGTCCTCTTATTCATGAGAAATCCTTATTTTTGTGACTTGTCCTACTGAACTCAATGGGTTCTCTCGCACCTCGGTGGAGTTTCCCTTGGCTAGCCCCGTGTGAGTGAGGAGAAGAAGATGGGAGAGCAGGATGACTAAGGCTTTGCAGGGTCTGTTGTTTACTCATGATTAAATATTATGCAGTGTTGGCTGTCGCAGGCTCCGCAGATAAAGTTATTGTAATATTTGCTTTGTGCGTCTTCAGCTCTGTGGTACCACAGTACTGCATTTTTTGTTGCCTTTTGATTGTCCATGGGAAATGATTATGTAAATTGCATGAGTAGAACGAGAACTTGAGCGAGGAGGGAAATAGATAGATGTGGGTGAGCTATACTGAGTATGGGAAATCCAACCACTTGAGCTGGACTTGCCAACCTGGGACTCGGAAATCAAATCAGCATGTACAATTGTGTATTGTGTACATATATTTAACTACAGTGGTGGCCCAAACCCAAGGCTGCAGGCAAAGAGCACGCAGGGCAGGTTAGGGGTTTTGGTACAAAGGTGGCAAAACATCCCACACCCTCCAGCCTCCATTTGCTTGCTGTCCCAATTCTGAGGCTGTCATGTGCACAAAGGTAAGTTAGAGCAGCTTGAGGGCTGCTCTAGGGTACATCAGCTGCCTATGAGGATTGCTACAGCATAGGAGCACCTCAGCCAGACTGTCTTTCCTTCAGTTGTCTCCCCAACATTGACAGCAGGTGGCGGGTTGATGTAGGAGCCAGTACATCAGTTTTATGACACTAGAAGATCCATCTACGATGGGGTTAGGCTGCTGTATTCAGTTACCTCAGCTCCATGGCCAGCATGGTGCAAAACCGCCACTGTCCTCTTGGTCGTCATTGGGTATTGTACCCAGGAACTCCAGAGGTAAAGCCTGAGCCTCTCCGTCCTGCGCGAAAGGCCTAATGAGGCCAAGATTTTAAAAAATGATTAGTGACTTTGTGTCCCTCAGTGTTGGGGTCCCTATTTTGAGTTGCCTTTAAAGCGGCCACATTTTCAGAAAGAACTGAATCCCCACCTTCTGAAAGTCAGGCCCTTAAGGTGTTGGGCACCCATATCACTAGTGCCTTTTGAAAGCCTGTCTCTTGCCTGACGGCTGTCTCTAGGCTCATACCCGCTGCGGATCAGGCTCAGAGGAGGATCAGTAACAGAGGGTTGTAGCTACACCCTATGATCTGGCCTGAGACCTGTAAGTAAAAATGAGGCAATTCAGACTAGATCATAGTGTGAACCCATGATCTGCAGAGCTAACTGTAGCAGTGGGGCATTGTTAAAAAACGGCACCAAATGAGGAGCCTGCAGGCAGCACGAATCTTGTCTTGCTCTGGTCTGTTATCCTGAGAGATGGTTTGTTATTGTTTGAATTAATAGACTCAGACACACAGGTGGCTCCAGAGCTTAAAAGCATTTTTTGTCTCCCTTTTTTTTTTTCTTCTTCTTCCAAATTTGGTTTTCATTAGTTACCATGGTAACCGCGAACATGTCTGGTGAGGGATTTGAACTTAGAGAAAATGAGGAGACATTACAAAGTGGGAGTGCTGGAGAAGAAAAGGCAGATTCGTACTGCTGGCGTCTTCGTTAGCAATTTGGTTGGCCTAATTTTATTAAAGTAAGCTTACCTTGAGGTGCAACTAGCGAGTGACACTGCATGAAGTCAAAGCGTCGTCTGGCTGCTGCCTCCTGGTAGCACCCTAGCCACGGATAACCTGTCATATTCCCCCTTCAGCCATCAGCATGCACAGGAAGCTCTGGTGAGTTGTTCTTTTTTAGTGTATTCTATTGCTGTGGCCTGCTGTGACACTCTAGAAAGCTTTAGAACTCAGAGAGTTGCTGAGGACACGTTTCCACCACTCCCTTTGTTTTCTGAAGGAGGATTCACAGAGGCTTAATGATCGCATTGTACAGTTTGCTGTAGATGTCACAGTTCTTCATGACCCTGGGATGAGGCCCTTGGGATACTGGGGAAGGGGAGGACTCCTGTATCTGTGTTGCAAGGGGATACTTGCAAAGACTCTGCTGGTTTGTTACTGTACAGATCCAGGGGGAAAAGATCTTTTAAGGCTCACTATGAGGACAGTGATGTTTGTGGGAGAGAAAGAGGCAGCTCGTGATCCTTCTTTGTAAATAGGACTTGGAAAATATTTTGCACCACATCAAAGTAAATTTTTACATTTTATCTAAGGGCTTGTCTACACTTGAAAATTAATTTGGATTCAGGTAGGGTGTGAATTTAAAGCGCAGTAGCTATTCCTGACTGACTCCCTGCCTAGGCACTCGTATTCCGGAATAACTCCATATGTAGACAAGCCCTAAAATTAGGCCCTCTGAGAAATCGCAGACTTAGTCTCTGCTGTGCAGTCCATCTCGTTTCACTGCTAGGTGGGCAGATCAAAAGCATCCCAAGTCACTAGTTACCTAAAGATGCTGCATCCACTGACTGCTTTGTGGACTCTGTGAAACAAGTTTGGGAGATCTCAGTAGAGAAGTGTCCACATCACAAAAATGATTACCAAAGTTGACACCAATTTTCTCCTGTAATAAGGCAAGGACTGAATGAATGAGTTATGGAGACTGAAAAACCAAGAACAGAATGGGGTCATTGTACACAAAATTAGTTTCCTTTAAAATTGCTAGGTGAACAGGGAGGCTGCATTCTCTTATGGGAAACATTTTAGCACGCCAATATTTAATCTGCAAATGCAACTCTATCTCTGCAAACGTCTCGGTGCGCAGGGATGGCTCAGAAAGATTTTTACCTTTTATGCTTCACGTTCTGATCAATGCAAGAGGTCAGACCTATTCACCTCACAGGCGCATTGGAAAGCCCATCTTTCTCTGTCTCCCAACCTAGTTGAGGTGGGAGAGGGGTGGCCTGAAGTGGATATATTTATGGGCAGTCCTTTTTTTATATTGTGACTTTAAATTTAGGGGATGGGTTCCCAGAGCATTGCATGGGGCGCTATGGTTGCATTTTAAAAATTCAAATCAATAAAACAAATTAGGGGCTTACACAGAACTGTACTGCTGGTAATTTAGAGAGGTTCAAAATTCAGATCAAGTTTTAAACTTAAAATTCGGGGTGCATGGATCTGGGATTTTGGTACAGACCCGTCTCTACTGTGCTCCTTGTTGTTTTGTTTTCACCATTTTTTTGTTGAGGTACTCCATTAGTTCTCAGAGGGTAATTGTTTCTGCTCAGGTGCAGTTGCAGTGAGTGATATGAAATGTGGCAAGTCATCTGCTACAGTAATATGCAGAGGTGTGTATGGTTTGTATTGCTTTGCTTTTATGATGCTAATGTTTTTCCTTAGTAATTTGAACTCAGTGTCTAGATCCAAATTGGCATGGACCCCTCTCCCCTCAATAAGGAGTTTTACTCTGTCCCTGGGCTTGAGTATGGACGTATAGTTTAGTCAGGGGGTTAATTAACTACTTGCCTGTTGATTCTACATCAAGGGAGAATAACCAGATTGGGGTGTTTGCTCTTAGCCACAAGTGGGGTCTAAAGAGAAATCACAGATATAAAATATAACCCCCAATGAAAGCCAATTTCTGTTTTTCCTAGAAAACCATGGAGAACATCTTGTAAAATAGTAGTGTGGAAGGGAAGAGCCCTGTACATCAAATTACCAAGAGCGTTAATGTGTGTACAAGTGAAAATTCAGATGAATTATGAGTGCGAATGTCTGCTGATAATGGGATCAAGAGTGCTGAAGATGGAAGTAGAGAAATATTGAGTGATTTGCTTAACCTTTATAAAGTGAAATGTGCCCAGTCTCGGGGCTTTTTAATATTTGACGGGGAAGAGCAGAGCTAATGGCAGAAATGGAAATGATGTAGCTTAACGTGTTATCCACTGGTTGTTGCAATTTTTCTGCATTCATTTCTATGTTCTTGGGGGCAAGTTGGTTTGGGAGCAAGGTCTGTAGAATGGATTGTCTTTATGCAAATTCTTCTGATTTTATTACCACCTCTCCAAGTGGGTATTTACATGCAAATGTGCCAGGCTCTGCAGTGCTGGCACAAACATGCGTTTTGCATGTTGACTTACCTGTGTGTGTGTGTGTGCGCGCACACTAAACATGGGTCCAAACCTAAACACCCTGAAACTTCGGAGAATTGTGGAATCCAGGCTGGAGGCAGATCTGAACACTGTAGCCGATCTATACTGGGCTAAACCAAAACCCTGGGTTCAAACCACTCCAAACTTTGGGGAAGTTCAGGTCTGGATCTTGATCTCCAGTTTGCAGTCTGGGCCCATGTCTAGCATGTAAATATTTTGCTGGTGCAGTCCTCTCAGTGACTCTTGTAAATGTAGTGCCATGTATTCTTCTTGAACCCACCAGGCTGAGAGAGATGAGAGATGAATGATCTCTAGCGAATTATGGGTGACATTCACCTCTGTGGGGAGGGCCGGGAAAGGTCTAAGCACCACTTGAAAAAGAATTTGGTGAAAGGCGATCCATTCTGCAGCTTCCACAACAGCCTGTCAACACTCCTCCTCCAAAATATAGTAATGAGCACAGCGAGAGTGTGAAACACACAGGCTGGGCTAAAGTACACAACATAAAGAACGGCCCCAATGGGTCAGACCAAAGGTCCATCTAGCCCAGTATCTGTCTTCCAACAGTGGTCAGTGCCAGGTGCCCCAGAAGGAATGAACAGAACAGGTAATCATCAAGTGATCCATCCCCTGTCGCTCATTCCCAGCTTCTGGCAAACAGAGGCTAGGGACACCATCCCTGCCCAGCCTGGCTAATAGCCATTGATGGACCTGTCCTCCATGAACTGATCTAGTTCTTTTTTGAGACCTGTTATGATCTTGGCCTTCACAACATCCTCCGGCAAGGCATTCCACAGGTTGACTGTGTGTTGTGTGAAGAAGTACTTCCTTTTATTTGTTTTAAACCTGCTGCTTATTAATTTCATTTGGTGACCCCTAGTTCTTGTGTTATGAGAAGTAGTAAACACTTCCTTATCTACTTTCTCCACACCAGTTATGATTTTATAGACCACAATCATATCTCCCCTTAGCTGTCTCTTTTCCAAGCTGAAAAGTCCCAGTCTTATTAATCTCTCCTCATAAGGAAACCGTTCCATACCCCTAATAATTTTTGTTGCCCTTTTCTGAACCTTTTCCAATTCTAATATATCTTTTTTGAGACGGGGCAACCGCATCTGCACACAGTATGCAAGATGTGGGCCTACCGTGGATTTATATAGAGGCAGTATGATATTTTCTGTCTTATTTTCTATCCCTTTCTTAAGGATTCCCAGCATTCTGTTGGCTTTTTTGACTGCTGCTGCACATCGAGTGGATGATTTCAGAGAACTATCCACAATGATTCCAAGATCTCTTTCTTGAGTGGTAACTTAAGTGGTGCACATGCTCTCTACATGGGGTAAAATTTCACCCTGTAACCTTACGGCATTTATTACTAAAGCCTTTAAAAGAAAATACTGAGAGAGTTAGATTTATTAAGTTGATGGAGAATCAGAATACATCTTTTATTCAAACAGAAGGCTGGAAATTAGACATAGATGAACCATAAAACTATTGCAAAACATCAGTCTCTCCAACAGAGAGATGACAAGCAGGCTTCATTTGTTTTTTCTCTTGTTTGGTTTTTGGCTGTGGAATCAGTTGAGTGAAATTTCTAGAAGAAATACTCCCCTACCCACATAGTCTATTATTAAATTAATTATTAAAGCCATGGCTTAGGAGTGAGGGAAAATAGCTGCTCACGGTGTGTGTGTGTGTGTGTGTGTGTGAGAGAGAGAGAGAGCGAGAGCTAGGATCTAGCCCCATACGTTGCTACATAAGTAGTGTTTCTTCATCACATTATAGGATGGATAATTGCATAAGGCACGGGGGGAGCCAAATGGACAGCTCTGTATTTCTGCAAACACAGAGAAAAGATAGGGCCTGTCTAAACCGATGGTTACATATTTGTTAAGTTTGAGATGGGTCCAAGCCAAATGCTCCGACTTAGTGGAAGGCCCTTATCTCAGTGATGGGACCATGGATTGAAAACGCCCTGAGGCTTTGGGTAAAGATAAGATTCATAGATGCATTCTGAGCCTTGCAGCTGCCCAAACCTCTCAAGCGATGACCACCATATTGGCCAGCCCATCAGGAATTGAGCCGTAGGCCTTCAGACATGAATCGCTATGTCTTGAGGTAAAGAGCAAGGCTCTCTGGCTGAGAACTGTAACAGACCCATCTCCTCTGTGTACTGAATATAACATCCACTGACAAACTTCAGAAAACATGGCTCCAAACAGATATGAATTTTGCAGCTTGAGCACACCTCTGTTAAACATTATCTTTTACTTAGGCTGGGCAATAAACATTGGTTTGGGTATGAGTCTCTGCAAAGAATTTCATTGTTTCCTTCTCCATCTCTTGACCCCTGAGTTTTCTTTTTGAGTTTCTGTTTCCAAAGAACCTAAAAGTTTAAAGCAAAACTCAGTCAGAACCTTTGAGTGTCAGCTGTGTTTTGCATCATGCCCCAGGACCAGTGCCTAAGATGGATGAAGCCATGAGCTTTTACACCAGCTGAGGATGTGTCCCCAAAGATTTTTCATGGTCTTAATGCACAGCCAGAAATGAATCAGCCTGATGTTCCCTTCAAACTCTGCCTGGGTTTGCTCACAGGATTTGTAAGTCTTTTGACAAACCTCGGCTGTTCCGCATATGTAACAGATTCCAACACCAGGAAAGTTTCTTGTGGTTTGGGGTTTTGTCGTGAGTTTTGCTTCCTATTATAAGAGAATCACACACAAATACACTATGAACACATTCTCTTAGACAAACCTGTACGGCAAGGCTCATAATACGGCGCACCCTGAATAGGCGCTATCCTATCTTGAGAGAACTTTAAAGCATTCCTATTATTTCCAGTACATTTTAATTTGATCTGTATATAAAGACCCGCCTCTACCACGTATTCGATTTCTGCTGTTCCTTTGGGTAGTCTCTTAAAATAGATTCTCCTGTATAATAAAGAGGAGAGAAAAGATTTATTATTAATCTCTTTCTAATGTAAGAGGTTTTATTTAACACTGACTTCTAGGTCCTAATCCTCAGCTGATGTAAACAGTCAGCTCTCTACTGGAGTCAATGGAGATATGCTAATTTACACCTGCTGTGGATCTTGCCCCAAATATATCAATATCTTGGTGTTTATAGCTCTGGAACGAGGGCTGAGGGCAGGGAAGATTTGAAGAGTAAATCTGAGTTACAGATTGAATTACAAGAGCAATAACTTACATTTTGCTATCACAGTAGTAGGATAAACCTTGTCTACACACTGTATGGACCATCTAATGGTGAAAACTCAAGTCCTGTGAGTATTAAATACACCAACACTAATAAATCTGCCTCATTTCTGACTTCTGTGATTATGGGTCCACGGTTTATAAATTGATTTCTTTGCGGGCAACAGGCAAAAGCCCAAATTTGTTGCATTTTGTTTTTGCCCAGGGAATCTAGCACACAGCCTCGTTGATAATGACAGGGTGCATCTGCATGGCAAGGGAGGTAATGTCTGCATTCAGGGTGGGGGATGGACAGGACTATTGGTGTTGACTGCTGGACACATGCTAAACACAGGAAGTGAAACCGACCTGAAAAATGACAAACAAGCAACATTTTGTGCTTTCAGTTTGAGTCTCCAACTGCTTTCACATCAGCTGTGTCTCAACCACAGTGACCAAGGACTCCACCCTGCTCGAGTAAAAAGCACCTCATGAAACCAGGACAATATTACAGCAAACTCATTTCCTGATTTGCTCCTTAATGTGCAAACCGTGGTGGAAACATTCAGCATCCGTGGTGTATTTTTGACGCTCTGCCTAATTGGCCAGGGGATGTGTGTTTTGAAGACTGAAGGGTGAAGTCTCAAAATGTGACCTTAACACTGAATTTTTCGACAGGCACAGAAGAGCTTAATCACTATATTTTACATGGTGATATACATGTAGTGCAGTCTGTAGTGGGTCGGAGTGAGAGATGCTGCCCTCTCTTGTCAGGCCCACAGAAAGGATAAAGAACTGCTGCTAATACCAAGTAAAGGAGCAAATGCAAATACTGAATATTGTTGGAGCCGTCCGGTGCAAGCTGCAGGCGTGGTTCAAGTTATTGAGGCTGTTCTAAAGGGGTTAAGCAACAGTGGTTATAGGACTTGCTAGCTACTGCAGTGTTCTTGAGAAAGCAGGGAATCCCTGATCACTCTTATTTGACTGTTATGTGGATAAACTGGATTTAGCATCTTTTCTGAGAGAGAGCTCCTAAATTCTCTCTCCCTCTCCAGCTTACTTCCTTTTAGGTACCCGTAGTGTCCACAAGATGGTGCTGTTCTACAGTTACTTTTTAGACCCCACCAAAAAAATAAAACCAAACCAAATCACCAGCATGGTGTGAGACATCTACAGATAACTAACATCACCTCTGCACCGAAATATCCTTTTACAGGGGCGCGTTGGGGTAGATTTTCTGCAGTAATGTGCATCTAAAGTGGGGGCGTACATGCCAATGGTGTGCGCGCATGCCAGTCACCTCTGTGTGGCCACAGCCAGTCTCCTATATTTTGTATGGGGACCATTGTGTCAATGCTCTACTCACCAGCCTCTGATATAATCATTCCGCAAACTAATTTTCTCTGTGCTTTGATCTGAGATGCCACTATGCTTTGCCCATACCATGGTGGTTTCCATAGTAACCAACATATTGTGTTTCAGCTGGGAGCTAGTGAATGGAGACTATAAAAAGGACAAAACAGGGACAGTGCATTTTGTTTATGCTGCCTATCGTAGGTGGGGAGGTGGAAGGGTTATATTGCCAGCTGCTTTGAAAATCCTGCAGAACTCACTTTTTGCCATACCACTTATAAGTATTGTAACCACTCCACAATGGCAGCATCCCACCTCTTCGCCTGTTTCACCAAGGGATGGGCTTGGCCTATATATACTGATCTGGTTCTCAAGGCTTCTGATTCTCTCTGTTCTCAAGGAGATCCCCTACCCTGCAGGGTGTAGTTCATTGAATAAGGGTGAGTCCCTCCCTGCAAGTTAAATAGAATTTGAAGACTCTGGGACGGCATGCAAATGCACACAGAAATAGCCATATCTATGATAATCCCAGTTAGTTTAGGGGGTTCTTGCTTTTCCCTCAAAATCTTCTAGAAACCACCACCAAAATAATTGTTTGAAAGGCAATGCAAATGCAAATTGCCTCAAAATGTCAGACCCATATTATGAATCCCTCTCCCTGCAGATTAAGGTTTCTAAGGATTTATTTTTGCCATGTACAACTGATAAGTTAACTACTGATTGTAATAGGGCCCTTGTGACTCTGTTGGGTTGATTTATATTTCTGAATGAGCTGATGCACTCAGATGGAAATAAAACTCCCTGCCCAAACACGGGTATAAAGAATGTCAAATCATGCTGCCTAATGTAAGAGGCAAACACATTGTAAAGGGAAGAAATACTGTAGATCAGAAAAGCCGGTATGTAAGAATATTTTATACCACTAGATGGTGCTAGATCTGCTTTTGCTGGACATATCAGGAGTCCTGGGTGTGTTTAGTGGTTGTGAGAGTCAGAGATTCCAACGCCAGAAGGGCCCACTGGGATCATCTAGTCTGAGCTGCCTAACTAGGATGGCCAGGTGTCCGGTTTTCGACTGGGACGCCAGGTCGAAAAGGGACCCTGGTGGCTCTGGTCAGCACCGCTGACTGGATTGTTAAAAGTCCAGTCGGCGGCGCAGCGGAGCTAAGGCAGGGTGCCTGCTGTGGCTCTGCACGGCTCCTGGAAGCAGTGGCATGTCACCCCTCCAGCTCTTATGTGTAGGGGCTGCCAGGGGATTCTGCATGCTGCCCCAAGTGCTGTCTCGGGAACCGTGGCCAATGGGAGCTGCGGGGGCAGTGCCTGCGGATGGGGCAGCATGCAGAGCCGCCTGGCTGTGCCTCTGTGTAGGAACCAAAGAGGGAACATGCCGCTGCTTCCAGGAGCTGCTTTAGGTAAGCGCTGCCCAGAGCCTGCATCCCTGCCCTCTCCCACACCCTAACCCCTGTCCCAGCCCTGATCCCGCTCCCACTTTCCAAACCCCTCAATCCCAGCGTGGAGCACCCTCCTGCACTCCAAACCCAGAGCCCGCACCTCCAGCCGGTCTTGAAATAGATATACTGTTGACCAGTCAGTTATCCCAGAGAGTGGTGTCTGTTAAAATGCAATTTAGTCAGTCTCAGTAATAACATAAAGAACACATATTTCATCCTCCCTCTGCAACGACTTATCAGGGTTCTGTTATGGTCTCTGTCATCACAGTTCGTGAGCCCCTCGCAAAAGATGAGTGAAATAATGGCTCTATTGGTTTGTCCTCCCCCATCTCTGTGAAATAGGGAAGTATTATTATCTCAGTTTTACAGATGGGAGACTGAAGTACAGAGGAAACAAATGACATGCCTGCACAGGAAGTCTGTGCCAGGAATTAGGGCTGGTCAAAAATTTCTCATTAAAACTGCTTTTTGAAGAAAACTTAGTTTTCAACTGAACAAAACTCTGCAGAAACTGTCTGCTTTCTGTAGAAAATTTCAACTTTTTATTAAAAAATTGAAAACTTGGAAACTGAATTTTCATTTTTTGTCCAGAAACCTTTTGGTTTTTCATTAGAATTGGAATGTCCTGCAGGAAAAGAACCCATTTCTTAACCAGCTGTCCAGAACTGTACCACAAGACTATGCCTTTTTCTCTTATGCTTCTGACTTTTATTATAGACCATTTGGATCCAAATGAGCATATCATGATAGGCCACAGTATATGATTAAGGGGGACATAGTATCCGAGAGATTTTTTTTTGGCAGAGCTAGTGACCTGAATAAATAGTAGTGGTTGGGTCTTGGGCGGGGGGGGGGGGGGGGAGTACTATTTTATTTACAAAGAACTCTTAAACTTCCCAGAATCCTTAAATTCACTTTGAATCTCAGAGGAGAATTAATTGGACATCCAGCTGAGACAGAGATGATGCATATTAAATAATTTCCATCTGTTTTGCATGCTTTTCTCACCCTTAAGCTAAATTTCTCCATGTCTGATGTTTCTTTCATCAATGATATTAATTTCTATTGATGTGCGTGTGGTTCATTTAATTACAGCAAAATCCTCTGAGCTTTACATATTACCACTCTCCTGGTCCCGCTGCCTATAATCTCATCTATAATTCCATAATGTTTTGCAGACAACTGAAACTACCTCTAATTTGGTGTCATTAATGAGCCACATTTTTCCTCTGCAGTTGTTTGGTTTGAGTTTCCGTGTATCTCATATGGCTATTGGTTTTGCAAAGGCAACTATAACTGAGAAGGCAGAAGACTACATTTTAAAATTATGCCCCAGTTTCCTAAAACGAAGGAGCCGCTACCCTGTAAAGAACGGAGATAACACAGAACCAGTGTGTTACCTTTATTACCCCCATTTTAGCTGACATCTAAATCTAAGGGGTATTGATTACCTGTAGTCATTAAAGATCCCATAGTATGTTTCACTGCAGTAGGATTGCCAACCATTGTGACTTGGACAAATTTTAGCTCAGATAATTGCTTTCTGACCACTTGACTTCCAAATAGCTATGGTATTCTTTACTGCCTGTCTGGAACAGCTGCTGTTTTACCCCAGAGGGGGTTGCCTTTCTGTTGTAGGTGTAGTGATATATACAAGTGTGCGTGTGTATTCTTTCATTAGGTAAAGCCATCCCTATACTGCAAAGCCAATAGGGAATTCACTATTCCCAGTTATTCCTCTTTCCTCCAGTGGGAACTATAGCTTGTAGCTTCTGAGAGTCGGAGTGATACCAATGTGTTTTACTGCCTTTACTCTTACAAGCATCTATAAAGTTTCCCAGAGATAGAATACCTGGGCCTAATCATAATTTTGAAAGATAAATGTGTGCATAAAAGCTTCCCGGTAATTGATGCCTCTGGGGATTCAAACTGGCTCCCAGTAGCTGGAAACTGAATGAGCAGGACCTCAGCAGCAATTTCAGTGTGACATTTAAATGAACTTTTTTGTAATAACATAGTCGTAATGAGAGGATGGGGTTAGATTTTTAGATTACATTCCCAAAAGCCACACTGAAGTCTTTCTGCTTTCCTTCCCAGGTATCCCGGGCTGGATGGACACCTAGGTTATGTTTTGTCACCTATTAGGCATCTGAATGTACTATATCGCATTAGAGCTCACCTAATAATAACTCTTCGTCTTCCGCAATTACTTTCACGTCCCTTCATTGAGTTCTAAGGGACTCACGCTTCTCGCATTAGCCCATATTTTATAATGATGTTTTTTGTCTTTGAGGTAGACTTCGGTTCATTACTTTTCTGCCAGACCATGCACAAAGACGCTGCAGCTCATTACAGTAACGTGGTCCAGTCATTGACAAAACCAGATGTTTGGGAGTGGAATAAGTCAAAACCCCTCACGTTGAATTAGGATGTTGGACTAGGCATCAACTGATGTAAAGTGACCTCTCTGCACTTGAAGACAATTGAGCTAGATTGCTTTACTCCACCTGAGGATCTGGCCCATTGTATTGTGGGCATGATGTACATCCCTACTTGTAACTTACGGTCTGTTCTTTCACCACTGATGGCTGCTCACCTCCTTCCCGTACTGTGCTGCCCAGTGCAGAAGTCTGGGAGCTGACCTTGTCCGTGAAGACCGAGGCAAAAAAAGCATTGAGTACTTCAGCTTTTTCCACATCATCTGTCATTGGTTGCATTCCCCATTCAGTAAGGGTCCCACACTTTCCCTGACCTTCTTGTTACTAACATACCTGTAGAAACCCTTCTTGTTACCGTTCACATCCCTTGCTACTTGCAACTCCAATTGTGCTTTGGTCTTCCTGATTACACCCTTGCATGCTCGAGCAATATTTTTGTACTCCTCCCTAGTCATCTGTCCAAGTTTCCACTGCTTGTAAGCTTCCTTTTTGTGTTTAAGCTCACCAAAGATTTCTCTGTTAAGCCAAGCTGGTCACCTGCCATATTTGCTATTCTTTCTGCACATCGAGATGGTTTGTTCTTGCTCCCTCAATAAGGCTTCTTTAAAAATGGCCAGCTCTCCTGGACTCCTTTCCCCCTCATATTAGCCTCCCAGGGGATCCTGCCCATCAGTTTCCTGAGGGAGTCAATGTCTGCTTTTCTGAAATCCAGGGTCCGTATTCTGCTGCTCTCCTTTCTTCCTTTTGTCAGGATCCTGAACTCGACCATCTCATGGTCACTGCTGCCCAGGTTGCCACCCACTTCTACTTCCCCTACCAATTCTTCCCTGTTTGTGAGCAGCAGGTCAAGAGGAGCATGGCCCCTAGTTGGTTACTCCAGCACTTGCACGAGGAAGTTGTCCCCAGTACTCTCCAAAAACTTTTTGGATTTTCTGTGCACTGCTGTATTACTCTCCCAGTAGATGTCAGGGTGATTGAAGTCCCCTCATGAGAACCAGGGCCTGTGATCTGGAAACTTCTGTTAGTTGTCCGAAGAAAGCCTCATCTACCTCAATCAATACTGCAGCAAGGAGTAAAGCAGCCCTGTGACGCTGGAAGTACCTTTTATTCAGATGCTATTTAAAATGAAGAGTAGATGCACTGGAGAGCTGGTGTCCTGCTGGCTACATTCTGACTTAGGCCCGGTCTATACTTGAAAGTTTTGCAGCCTTGCTGCATCCAGTAAGAATCTGAAAACAATCACATCCCTCCCCCAACAGAGCTATGCGGGCACAAGCCCTAGTGTAGATGCAGTTTTACCAACTACAATGTCCTTTGGCTGGTCTAGCCGATTTTGTATGGGAAACTGGTAAAAGCTGTCCCGGCAAAAGGACTTGTTTCTCGGTGTAAGCTGAGTCTCCACGAGGAGGAGGGTTTGTCGTATAGCTATAGGGTAGGCAAGGCCATAGTCAGTGACCTGCTGCCTCCCTCAATCCCCTGCTACAATGTTAGTTGGATGAGAGATTTTTCTCTCTTTGCACTGATCTGTTGTACACTTTGTATAGGCAGCATTTCAGTGATGGCTGTCATGACACCTAGTTGGATGCTTCGGGATTTTTTGGTGAAATATTTTATATATATCAAGGATTGGCAACCTTTGGCCCACGGCCCGCCAGGGAAAGCTGCTGGTGGGCCGGGCCGGTTTGTTTACCTGCAGCATCTGCAGGTTCGGTCGATCGCAGCTCCCACTGGCTGCGGTTCGCTGTCCCAGGCCAACGGGGGCTGTGGGAAGTGGCATGGGCCAAGGGATTTGCTGGCCACCCTTCCCGCAGCCCCCATTGGCCTGGGACGGTGAACTGCGGCCAGTGGGAGCTGCGATCGGCCGACTCTGCAGAAGCTGCAGGTAAACAAACCGGCCCAGCCCACCAGCGGCTTTCCCTGGCGGGCCGCGGGCCAAACGTTGCCGATCCCTGATATATACACACACACCTCTTACCTTATTCAAGCTCAAATAGTTTTAAAATACTAAGTTCACTTCTCATTATTAGTGCTGTTAACTTTAACAGCTAAAATCATCGTGAACACTGGACACGGACTCGTTAGTTTCACCTTGGTTCCCCTCCCCAACTCACTTTGACTTTCCGCTCCTGGTGCTCTAGGGCTAACACGGGATGTTGTTTTGGTGTTGCAGGCACTGCAGGGAAACTCTCATCTGAACAAATGAGACAACAAACAAATGGAATTAAAAAAAAATCATCCTCTTTGTAACCTTTGTATTGATTTAGCATTTGTAAAATCTGCACCGCAGGCCCCGTCCCATCAGCGTAGTTCCATGGACTTCAGCGGATTGATTTGTGCTCACTGAGAATCTGACCCTTTGATCCTAAAGTTGATCTGACAGTGTCTTCTGATCCAAAGGTTTACAAAGCTCACCATAAACAAAGCCTTAAAACTAACTCTTCCCTGTAACAGTGACTTCCAGTTATAGACCACGTAGAGCAGCAGAGCATTTCACAGGGCAGCTGGTCTCGTTGTGTGGAGTGGCTGCTTATGGTGCCCAAGAGTGACGTGATGGGCACAGATATGGCTAGCTTATCCAGCCAGTGGACTGGGTGAGCTGTTTGCTTAAGCATGTTCTCATTTATGGCCACCAGTGGGCAGACGCTGCATTTGGCTTTTTTTAATATGCAGTTCTGTAGTGACTCAGTGAAATCAGCAGCAGTCTAGTCAGACTCGCTCTGTGAAGTCCAGATCAAATCTCTTCCTTTGATAAATTTTTCTAACCGTCCGTGCTGCAGACTCCACCTGGAGCTGAACATTTGTGTGATGCTTTCTTGGGGCTCAATTCATCTCTCCGGGGAAGTGAACAGTGCTACGCTGGGGGGTGAATTTCTCTCTGTGACTCTCCTGTGGCATTTGAATGTATTAAAGATACGAAGCAGCCTGAATATGAGGGCCTGCTGCAGAGCCCATCTGTTGGGGCTGCATTTGGGGAGGGCTCCGATGATGGAGTTGAGTTTGATTTTGGGGGCAGGGAGCAGGCATCGGTTGGAAACGAAGTGGGGCATGTTTCAGTTCGGAGGGCTGGCTCCTTGTCCGAGGAGCAAAGTTGATGAGTTGGCACTGCTGCCTGTGCCTTTGTTGGGTGGCATGGAAAAGCCCCAGTCCTACCATGGGATCTGCAAGGAAAGACTCTCTTCAGAGCCCCATTGAAGTCACCGGGGCCTCGCATATTCTCATTTGCCCACCGGTAGCAAAGGGGCCTCCATTATTTATAGAGGGCACCTTGAACCGGAGATAGGCCTTTTCTTTTCTTTTCTTTTCTTTTCTTTTCCTTTCCTTTCCTTTCCTTCCCTTTCCCTTTCCCTTTCCCTTTCCCTTTCCCTTTCCCTTTCCCTTTCCCTTTCCCTTTTCCTTTTCCTTTTCCTTTTCCTTTCCCTTTTCCTTTTCCTTTTCCTTTTCCTTTTCCTTTTCCTTTTCCTAGGCTGGAACCAAACCAAATCAAATCAATTAAAAAAAAATCAAACCAAAACACCACCAACAGGGAAGCGATGTGCTTCCCTTAGCCAAGGGCTTGTCCGTTGTATCCCTTTCTCTTCCCCCTCATCTGTCTTGTCCATTTATAGTGTAGAGGGACAGGAGCAGTCAATTATTCTCTGTGTGTGCTGTACCTAGCACATTGAGGTTGATCCCTAGACCCTATCATAATAAATGTGATTTTTATTAAGCCTGTCCCTCTATTACCAGCCTACCTTATCTCTGGAAACTTTTGTATAACTGCAGTCATGCTTGTACGACACGGTATATTTTTATCAGGAACTAGAAAGGCGATATAAAAAAGACCAGAAAGACTCTTTATCCAGTTGCTTGCTATGGGCCTTTACCTTCTTCCATTGGAATCAAGGGGAGTTTTGCCGCTGGAAGCCAGATACACCAGGATCAGGCCCTGTTTTTAGGCCCAATCCTGCAAGCCTAAATCACCTTCAACTCCCAGGTGTTTAGCCTGAGGCCTATTCAGTTGTGCTCAATTATTCCCAAATTAGTACAGAGGGAAGGAAAGTATCACTGAGAGATACAGGTCATAAATTACAATATACAGAATGAAAAAGACAAGGAGACACTGACAGCTTTGAATCTCTAAGTCTATTTTGCAAGCTTAGTTCACCAACAATTCCGAATCACACAGTGATTTATATCATAGAGTAGCGCTGACGTTTTTAAAAATGGTAAGAGGTTCCAAGTCTCAAAAGGACGAAGCACAATATTGAGCTAGGATGGAGGAATGCAAGTTGGACTACAAAGTACATACACGAATCCATTTATCAAACTCTGAGGATGTCTGCGTCCTTTGATCTGCTCTGGAATCCCCACCGATGGCGATAAAGCCCGTGCTCAGGGATCGAAGGCCTTTCATTTGACACTTCTTTATGAGTCACCGTGACCAGCTTTGCCCTTGAGGTCATTGTCATTGGAAAACCTGATCGATTTTTTTTTTTTCTGTTGTCTGAGGAAGGTTGTCTGTCTCTGAAGGTTCATAAGTGGGTTGGCAAAGCAACAGTGATAACCTTGTTTCTTTCCAGTCACTTAAGTGATTAGGCCCGGGGGAAGAAGGTTCTTTTTCAGGGTATTGTTGGTTGTTGATAGCCAAACTGTTGCAAATCATGAACCTTGAGTTGTCAGTCAAATTGCCTGTACCCCTTTAGCCTTTAACACTGAGGTAAATAATTAACAAAATGCTATGGGGCAGAGATGGGGGAAAAAGCAATTTTGGTATTGATTTAATTTTTTTTTTTTTTTAAGAATTTGAGAATTGGTAACAATGTAATTTAAAATCAACTAATGGGCCAGATTCTGATCTCACTTATGCTGAGGAAGTCAATGGAGTGAGTTTGGGTTTGCTCTGCTGTAACTGAGATCAGAGTTTGTACCGTACTGTAGTAGTCAATGTCTAGAGTCATAGGTGTATTACTGACGCATGGATCCTGCAGGACTCATTCAGAACTCACTGGTTGTAGTGTGGAGTAGTATTACTGATTTTTTCAGTGCTCTTACTCCTGATTTACAGTGGTGTAATCTAGTGTAGAATCAGACCTAATCTTTTGATCATTGTGGGTCAGATTCTGATATTCTTACTCATTCTTCATAGGGCCTTTCTCCACAACAAATCCCATTGACTCCAATGAGAATGTTTGCAATGTAAGGAATTACTCAGCAGGCTACATCCTCAGCTAACATAAATAAATGTATTTCCTTTTACACCAACTGAGGATCTGGCCTGATCTGAGTATGGGTGTCTGGCCCTCTGAACATCATATCGTGTATCTTTTCAAAATCCGTTTGGGCACCTTTAAATTTGGCTTGCTCTTGTTTACCCTTCTTAAATCCCTAAGGTGAAGTGGGAGAACAAATCTCCTTTTGAACTTGGAGACACAGCCAGTTTATTGCCAGCACTTTCAGAGCTTAAGTGAAGAGCGAATTGAAGCCAGTGTGATTCTTGCCTTCCTGCACTCCTTGATAGTGAATGAACCCACCGAATTTCTGGCTGGAGCTGGATGTAGCGTCTTTCTCGTGCTGCCAAGTGCTGAATAAGAACTCCGCTCACTGTAAATGTCAGAATGAGTTTAATTCATTGGGCAGCTTGCACCAATCTCAAAAAAACCCCTCAACATCGTTCTTTATGTAATGAATTGGGTACATATTTAAACAGCTTTGTGTAGCCCAGGAAGACACCCTGACATAGCGCTGCCCAGGGAGTCCTAAGCAGACAGTTGTTATACTCCAGTTTGTGACCTTACTCATCCTGGTGAGCAGTTACTCATATGAAGCAGTCCTGATGGGATCACAGTCCTGCCCTGTGAAACTGATTTCTCACCCAGGCCTTCTTTGTGGTGATGGGTGGACCTCAGAACGTTTGGTTGCATGCGGATGAGCACCCAAATATTTAGATTCTCATTTCAGCCTCTTGAGTCTACAACACTGAATTGCAAGTCTCGTGACCACAGCTTTCTCTTGAGATTTTTCAGCATTTTGGCCCAGATCCTCAAAGATATTTAGGTGCCTAACTCCCATCTGGGCTTCTGTTTCTGATCATGGTCTGAAATACCATGAGAGGGCCTGAAATACTAGGGAAACTTTGGCTAGAAACCAGACCAGAACATTTTAGAACCATAAAGAAATTTTGGTTGAATTTGGTTTTAGAAGTGGGCAAATGACCAAAATCAGGGAAGCATTTGAACGTTTTTTTTTTTAAACTGGTCTGGTTATCCCTATTTACTCCCAAGCTTCACCTGCATCAGCTTGAGGATTTGAAGTGTGGTGCAAAAACACGTACAGTATAGCGTAAAGGTCTGTTGAGTATTGCAGGTAGGATTTAAGAGAGTATCACAAGTTAATTATGGAACAGGCTGATGGAGTTAATTATCAAGTGGTGTAAATTAGTATAGTTCCACTGACTTCAGTGAAGCTACTCCAATTTACACCAGCTGAGAACCAGGTCTGCTATAAGTACACTGAGTTTAGGAAAAGCCCTTCAAGTATATTGGTATATAAATGAGTGAGGTTTACTCTGCTAGACTTCTGCTGTGAAGGCCAAAAGTATAAATCAGTTCAAAAAAGAATTAACTAAGTTTATGGAGGACAGGTCCATCCCTGGCTATTAGCCAAGATGGTCACAGATGCAACCTCATGCTCTAGATGTCCCTAAACCTCCAACTGCCGGAAGGTGGGACTGGATGATGGGGTGGATCAGTTGAAATCACCTGTTCTGTTCATTCCCTCAAGACCATCTGGCCCTGGCCACTGTCAGAAGACAAGATACTGGATCAGATGGACCATTGGTCTGACCCAGTGTGGCTGTTTTTATGTTCTCATGGTTAGTATCCTGAGTCCATAGACAGGCAGAGTATATTATTCTCCCATTAGTCTGTGGCCACCCTAGACAGACACTACGATAGCACAACTGGTTCGTTAATGGCGTAGTGTCATTCTATTTCAGTCTTTGGGTACTTTCCTAGCATTCATGAATTATTTCTCTAGTCCCCTTATCAACATGCTCAGGAAGTTGACCTTCAGGTCTGCAGGGTGAGGTTCTTCAGTATTGCATGACTAAGATGAAAGTTCAGCTTTCACACAGAAATAAATGACTTCCATGAAGATATGTAACAAGTAGTGATACTGCAGAGGTTTGCAAACCTCTGGTGAAGGTAGAGGCAAGTTAATGAAAATTTCTACTGTAGCTTATTGACAGACCAAAGGGCTTTGAAAGCTGGGGACCCAGTTAACACTTCTCTCCATAAATCAGTATGTTAACTGGTTGTTCCCACTCCTATATGAAATAATTGATGTCCTCTAGCTTGTTTGTGAAGAGCATATAACAGTGTTATGTAAACCCAGCCAGTGTAGTCTTTAGCAGCCTTTGTTCAAAAGTTATCTAAGGGTAAAGGGAAGTGGAAATATATATACTCTACTTACATTTGCCGTTAAATGCTGCCTTGTAACTACTGGGATCTGTGGTGAATCACAGATGTTTAGTTAGGAGAGAAACAATGAGTGCATGGATAATACTGGAGTCTGGCCAATTTCCCGATCTCTTTATTTTCTCCTAGCCCTGAATGTAAACAGGGACATTAAAGAACTAATCCAGTGGTTTCACTGGAATATAACAAATTAATCACAAGGGCTTAAGTATTTACTGTAACAGATATATATTCCAACAAAGATATTTTTACCATCTGATAAAATTGCATAGTGTGGTTACCCAAAATACCATTCAAAATGTCAGGATACCCGGAAATACAATAAATCCCATCTGGATCTGTACAATTGTTGTTGTTGTTGTTGTTTGTATTACCATAGTACCTAGGTGCTTCTTTCATGGACCAAGACTCCATTATGCGAGTAACTGTACAGACAACAAAAAGATGGTCCCTCCTCTAAGAGCTTACCATTGAAGTATAAGACGAGAGAACAGATGGATACAGGCAGATGGAGGAGCATAAAGAAACAATGAGATAATATTGGTCAGCATGATAGTCTGTGATCTCAGCATACTAGCAGCCGAATCATTGTCAAGTTTTTTTGTAGGCCTTGGTTTTAAGGAGAATTTTGAAGGAGGATAATGAGCTAATTAATGCAAGCACACTTGTCTTTCCCTTGCCTCGCCTCCCCACTCGTTTGTTCACCCGTTGTGAATGGTTTAAATCCTAGACTGTGAGCTCTCTGGTAAAAATGAGAAAGCAACTAGTTTTTTAGTAAGCGTGTGCTGTGACACTTGTTCATGTTTCTAGGTCTGATTTTGTAAGCAAGTCGTTTTTAAGTGAGGTGAAACTTGGGGGTACGCAAGTCAAATCAGACTCCTGAATGGGGTACAGTAGTCTGGAAAGGTAGAGAGCCACTAATGTAAGTGACTTAGAAGTCTAAATGCGGTTGTCTTTGAATGAAATTTAGGGTTTGTCTACACAAGAAAATTAATCTGGAATAAAGTGGGATGTGAATTCAAAGCAGATTAATTTATTCCTGATTAGCTCAGTGTGTGGATGCTCTTATTTGGAATACAAGTGCCTTATACCAAATCAGTTAATCCATTTCCAAAGGCACCTTTATTCCAGGGTAACAGCCTCCACACATCGAGTTAAACAGGAATAGATAATCAGGAATAACTCCCCATTTAGAAAAGCCCTTAGGGATATGTCTACATTGTGACTGAGAATGAACCTCCCAACCAAGACTCCAGCTAGTATGCTAAAAATAGCAACATAGACATTCTGATTTGGGCCTATGGGGTTGGGTAGAGCCTAAGCTTCCACTTGAACCGGAACATCCACATTGCTATTTTTAGTTCACTAGCTTGAGCCCTGCTAGAGTGAGTCTGTCCACCTGCAGTGTAGACATACTCTAGGAGCCTGTGTCCAAATCATTTTTCAAAACAGGACTTAGGCTCCTAAATCACTTAGACACCTTGAAAGTTTATCCAAGGTGCTCACTCCAAACTGTTCCAGTCCAAGGGCTCCTGCTCCCATTGACTTTAATGGAAGAAAGATTGCCTGATTCTGCAAAACCTGATCCAGGTGAATCACAGTTCCATTGTTTTCAGTTGAGTGTAACGGGATTGGCCCCTGCTGAATTTGACCCACTGTCATGATGGCTTGCACTACTGCTGCTGGTGCTATACCCTTCCTGTAGAGTAACAGAGGATTTCAGTGTTTGACCTTGCCTATCCCTGCTCTTTCCTGGGCAGTCTGTTGGAAAAGAAATTAGTATTTCAATACAGGGAAGGTTGAAATGACTTAAGATTTGAATACTGCATTACCTTCTTGCTTCCGGAGCCGCATTTTGAGTAGAAACAAACCTAGATGTGTTTTGGCAGTGCAAAGGCTGATTGAACTGTATCTAAATAGAACACACTGTACTTTGTGCAGTCCTCCTGCTGAGCATTTTATTAATCTCTTAGACATAGACCTTGGTCTAGGTGAGATTTTTTTGGTCTCCTGGTGACGCAACATTATTTATATGTTACAGTGTATGTCATAAAAATGATTCTGCCCAGGAGGTGTCAGTTATTTGCAAGTAGAAGAAGAGCGGGAGTCAGTGTGATTCCTAAAAACACCTGAACTCTAAGAGGGGAAAGAAAAGAAGAGATGAGTGTGATAAATAACACCTGCCAAGAGCTAGCGTTTGATTGCATGGTGCTATGTATGATTTGGGAGTTCCAAAAAATGACTTTAATGCTTCAGGGGGAGATGATCATTTAGGAAATATGTTTGTCTTGGAAAAGGTTAGTCATGAGGATGACACTGGAATGAACTAACCAGGAGAGTGAGTTTTGGGGCTGCTCTAAACACTAGTTGAATCAAAGTTGTTATGCTTTTAACCAGTTTGTATTGGTGCAAACCCATATGTTGATTTCAGCCTGGCTAGCTCAGTTTAACTTGCCTGGGTAAAGTTCTAAGTGCAAGCTAAACTGATATAACCAGTTTTAAACCAATATAAGAGTATCCTTCCAGGAATTGCACAGGGTTAACTAAATTCGTTCTTAAGCTGACTTCAGTGAAACCAGTGCTACTTTTTTGTTACTCCTGGGGGAATTCTGCACCAAAAAATTAAAAATTCTGCGCCAAAAAATTCTGCACACAATATTTTAAAATTCTGCAAAATTCTGCGTATTTTATTTATCAAAATAATGCAATATAGTCATGCCAGTTTCAATTATTTTTGTAATTTATTTAAACTACAATACAATGGATGGAGAATGGGAGTGGGGAGCACTGGAGGAAATCCCCAAACTCCCTTTGTCTCATAGTGACGTAGCAAGGTTTGACCCTTTTTTTCTAGCTATTAGCCAATGACTATATGCAGCCATATGCTCAGTGCTACATCATAGGCAACTGAAGAGCAAATGTGGGCTGGGGAATCAGACTCACAATTTATACTGGCTACTGACCATCTCCAGAAAGGTCAGCACCAAACAGTTCATGGAGCACATTTTGAGAGGAATTTTTTTCAGTCCAAAAATGTAGACCAGTTCTAATCACTAAAGTACCATAAGCATTTATAAGGCCATATTGTCCTTTACACCACTCTGGCAATGTAGAGGAGCCTTAAAACTTTTACATCTGTTTTGTACTCGTGGGGGAATTCACAAAGACAACGGGAACAATTCCCTAAGCAGGCAGGCTGCTACATACTGCTCTGCCCCAGGCCTCACTCCTCAGAAACACCCCAATAGCTTTGCCTCTCCATGCCAAAGGTGCCACAATAGCAAGCAAGAGGGACAGCATGTCTCTTTCTCTCTCACATGCACGAATACCCAGCCCCTCCAACCCCTGTCCCAGTGGTGATTTACATCTCTACTGGCTGCTCCAGGTGCCCGAACCAATCTGCCTGCTCTGCCGGGGACGGGCACATGACCACTCTTGTGAGCTTCCCTCTGCTTCCCCATCAGAAGTCATTTTTCTGCGGGGAAGCAAAGAAATCTGTGGGGGACATTAATTCTGTGGGTGTGCAGTGATGCAGAATTCCCCCAGGAGTAAATCTTTGTGTCGACAAAGCCTTAGCAGTCATGTCACTATAAAATAATAGACTTTATCCAGTCTAGCTGTTTTTATACTGCACTTAGCACCTTAGTATCTGAGTGCCTAATAAGAGCCCATAACCAGTTTTTTTAGACTCAAACCAGAGTTTGCTTTAAGGTGTCGAAATGTTTGCATTTTGTATATTTTCATTTCCATAGGTATTTGCCTTTCCAAACTCTGCCAGAGCTGGAAGTTCTAAAATACCCACAAGAGAGGCTACTTTCATAGGCCTTGATCCTGCAGTGAATTCTGCATAGGCAGACTCCAGTCCCCCTGGATAGGAAACACCGCTGGCTTCATTGAGGTTTTGTGTGATGGTAAGGCCCATGGTGGCTGGCTTGAGCACTGAGAATGTCAGAAATTAGCCTAGATACAGTGTGATTGTGATCTCACTTATTTTTGTGTAAATACTGGTGTAACATTGACTTCTATGGATTAACCCCAGTGTCAGTGAGAGCTGAATCAGGCCTATAATATTCTTGGGAGGTTTCCCCAAGCAAATTTTGGTGAATCGAGTTTTGGATGGAAATACCATAATTTCAGCCTTGGAAGTGTTGTGATTGCTCAGTTTTCAGTACAATGTTAACAGAGAGGCAGTAAGGTCTAAATGAGAAAGGATGGGTACTGAAATCTAATCCCACCTCTGCTAATGTCTCATAGGTCAATCATAGGACAGGTTTCTAGACCTCTCTCCTTCTAGTTCCCCATTTGTAAAATGGGGAGCGTAATATTTATCTGACAGGGCTCTCATGGAGGTTAATAGCCAGTGTTCGTTGCTAAACATCACAAAGATAAAGCTGTATTTGTGGACTATTTAATGGGGATTTCGGCAAACTATTCCTTCACCTCCTGCGAGGTGGTTCACTGGTATTGCTGCACAAGGAGGAATAAATGGAGAGACTGAGAGGGCTACTACGTGTGTGAAATGAGAAAAATAAATTGCTACCATTTTTCAAACTATGGCTGTGATTACTCAAGGTGACAGGAATCTGGAGGTAAAGTAAATATGATGAATAAAGGTCTACATAAGAGAGAGTAATCCAAAGATATTTTTAGGGTGTTTACGTTAGAGGGTCATATAATTTAAAGCAACAAGATACACCATATGTGTCTTTGCAGCTGGACCACAAATATGTTATCACAGAAATATTGAAGAAATCTGAACAGTGGTAAAACACATGGATAATGTTTTCTCAGAGAGCACAGGAGCTGAATGAGATCAAAGTAGTGTGCAGATGTCTTGGGTAGACAAAATATTGGCTGTTGATCTGGAAGTGCAGAGCTAACATTGAAAATCCCACTTATTTGCCAGAAAAAATAAGGAGGGCTGTTAATAATATCCCACTTTCCCCATGGACCAAATGGCTCTTCGTAAGCACATTAGTTAGTTTTCTACTGAGGCGTGTAATCTGAAAAGAAAATGTCATGGTGAAGCTGCTGTTGGAGAAGACAAAAGCTACAGGAGTGGAGTCAGTTCACAAGCCCTTGGGCTGGCAAAGGTTGCATGGACTGTTCCTAAAAAAGGAGCAAAAGGAAATAAATGCCAGCTTCTCATTTTCCCCAGGGCTTTTGAGAGTGTATCCATGGACCAGATCCTCTGTTGGAGTAAGTCAGCATACCTTTATTGAAGTCAGCATGGTTACACCCACTTATATCAGCGGAGGATCTGTCCAAAATATTTGGAATTGCGCAATGTGATGGAGTTCTCAAGTCAGGAGTACAAGACTCTAGAGATGCACATGAAAGTCTTTACAAAGATGGGGTCAGATCATCAGATATTGGAAACTGGCATAGATCTGTTGAGATCCATAGACCTGCACATGTATACCCCAGCTAAGGATCTAGCCCATCATGGAATCCTGTCTCTCTGTCCCTCACTCCCCAAAAAATCCCCATGCAGCCTGGCATTTAAAAACAAATTATGAAGCTGAAGGCATCAGAGAAACTCAGTTAATGCACTACATCCTGAGCTGGTATAAATTGGCAGAGCCTCTCAGTGGAGCTATGATAATTTACACTCACTGAGGTTTTTGTATCTCAAACATTTGTAGCCTCCCCATTAAAGGACAGAGCAAACTCCAAACAAGGTAAATTGTAATGGGAGCACAGGCTCCACAAAGGGAAATTCAGCCCAGTATGCAGGTGTAGTAAAACCTTTATTTATTACTGACTTAAAGGTGATTAGACACAGGACTCTGGTGTTTTGACCTAGCATGTGTCTCATTCATGGGGTTCAGGGGTGAGACCTGTGTCAGGCCTAAATGTCAGTGGGTCCTTCTCTGAGCAACTTTAACTGGGTAATAAATAATGTTTAAGTACCGAGCTCATTATTACTGCTCTCTCATCTGCATCTAGTCACTCATCTGCGTTAAGGGAGGGACACCTGTGAGATACACACTGGAAGTGCTTTAAGCCCAGGGTATCTGATCCAGAAGGAGGAATGGGTCAGGGCCCGGGCTCCATTTTGCAGTGAGGATGAAAACTAAAAAACCCCTGAGGGCTAAATAACTCTGTGCAGACTGGCTTGGGTAAAGAAAGGAACCCTGTCTTCCCCCGATCAAAAGCTGACCCTCCCAGAATCAGCCTGTTGACTTCCAAGAGCTTTGGACCAGGGCCTTTGAGGTTCAAAACCAAACTCGTTTAGTTAAATTTTCTCCACTGTGTTTAATTTTTATATAGCCAGGATTATGCTAGGTCTTGTTGGGGGCATAAAGAAGGCTGGTTGGGGGCAGGAGGGAGCATCACTAAATTCTCATCTGTGCAAACAGCCCCTACCAACAGTTACAAACTGTGTCACATATTGGCCAAGTTTCCCAGAGGTATTGAAACTCGAAGCTGAATCTATGGCCTGGATTGGTCTAATTATTTCAAGCCGCTCTATTCAGAATCTAGAACAGTGTACTCCGGTGCTGGAAGAGAAACAGTTAAAGGGTGAGTAGCATGGGTAGTGGTTAGAGCCATGGGTCTGGAAGTCAGGAGTTCTCTGCCACTGATTTATTGTGTGACCTTTGGCAAGTCATTTAGGCCCACTTCCTCAAAGGGATTTAGGCACTTCACGCCCATGAGCCTCTCTAGCACTCTCTGTCTCCATTTCCTGCTCCTGTCTGTAAAATGGGAGCAAAACTGATTTACTGCACATCAGAGAGGGTCTATAAAAATGAATGAGGATTTGTAAAGCTTTGCATTGCAGATGAAAGACACAGGGGGAAGGGCAAAGTATTAAGGGGATGATTGGAGGCACAACAGCAATGTGACAGCTGGTGCGGGAAAGATAAACCAAATGGACAAAACATAAAGTGCACTAGTGGGAGATAATGGGGCATTTAGAAGCAGAGTAAAAATTGAGTGAGAGACAAACGCTTGTATCTGGGCGTCTGGAGAGTATTGAGGGACACAGAATGCCACCCTTGGAGATGGGACAATAGCTAGGTCATTCATCTGGTACCCTGGAGCTTCAGCTAAAATGAGACCTAGTTTTGAGGCAGCCGTGCTTTGGCAAACCCCAAACCTGTCTGAGGTTTTGCAACCCTAATTTCTTCCCCTATCTGTAGCTACTGTGCAGGGAAAGGGCCTTTATTGTTGTTGCAGCTGGGAAATGAAACCCAAAATTGTCAGCAGTGGACGAATTATTATAGCACGTTGAATACACTCATTGGATGAAGGAAGTTTCTTAACAACAAGCAGGAAGACAAAGACACTCTTGGCTTGAAAGATTTGTATTTCAAACCTTTAATGTGGTCAGACTTATTTGTGTTCAGTATTATGGGCTTAATTCTCTGCTTGGTTAAAGTGGGACAGCTATGTGGAAATCAGTATAACAGAGAATTTGGTTCTCTATCTGTTTAGTTACTTTCTTCTCACTAACTTGCCACTGACATCTGTGGGTGTTTTTTTAACAATGCCAAGTTCAAAATATATGATTTAAAGCAATACATTGGGATCCTGGCAATGCAATGCTTAATAAAAAGACATTCTGTGAAACATTCTGCTTTCATGGATTACCAAGCTCCATATGTTAAAACATTTAGTGATGCTCTCTAAAAAGCCCTCACATATTTAAAGCTAGATTATCCACAATTACATCTGCCCAGAGTACTTGTCATCACCACTTAGGTTTATTTTTAACAGTGTTTCACAAGTAATAAATGTCTCAGTTTATGTATCCCCCTTTTTCCCCCTCCCACTCCATGTGTATAGTTTGTCAGACTAAGTGCTGTTTGCAGACAACAAAAAGCAGATTTCATAAAAGAATAACAACCTTATAAAAGCAAATAATAGTTGTATGGCTTTTTCTTATGGCTAGAGAGAGAAAGATACCATAGGGTTATAGATATTTGCTCCCAGATCTCCTGGTTTTGAGGACAAAATGCGTTTCTGTAAACCTATTATTGCCTTAGCTGGAGCTTGTAAAACAGAAGTCCACACGGGATGCTTTAGAATGTTCAGTGTGATGGGGGATGTGTTTCTCTCCTGGATGATCAATAAAAGAAAACAACTGAATTCCTAATATTTGTGAGCAGATCCCCTTTCATTTCATAGAGCTGAGATTATATTGAGTAGGTGTCTCCAAGGTCATTTTAATGATTACGTTTGGTAATTTGGTTTTGGTTGAACCTTTAGGAATTTAAAAATTTGGTGTAGAAATAAGATCCAGGAGAAGGGTGTGAGAGAGATTCACTTACAGGAATATAGGGCCTGCTCCAAAACCCACTAAAGATAATAGAAGTCTAATAATAAATTAATTATATTATAGTAAGGCCAAGGATCCCCAGTCAAGGATCAGAGCCCCATTAGATAGTAAGCGCTTTGGGACAGCATCTACCTTTGTTTGTGTTTGTACAGCACCTAGCACTGGGGTCGTGGTCCAAGACGGGGGCTCCTACATACTACATCAATACAAATGATAATATTATACTAGGCACTCTACAGATATTTCACAAAGAAGACAGTCCAAACTCCAGCGACCTTACAATTTCTACGGACTACAATGGGCTTTGGAACAAGCCTGTATTGAACAAATTTCACATAATTATTTATTATTATTTGTATTATCGTCGCACCTAGGAGACCAAGTCATGGACCAAGGCCCCATTGCTCTAGGTGCTGTATGAACACAGAACAAAAGATGGTGCTGGCCCAAGGAGCTTACAGAATAAGTAAAATAGTCCAGGTGGGCGTTTCAGATGCTCTACTTATGGGTGGTATCTATATTTCTCATAGGAAATCACCATATAATAAGACCATGTGTGCTATATATTGGGATGCAATCTGTTGTGGATCATACAGGATCCATCATGGATCATGTAAGGAGAGTGTTCATGGGGGATTAATAAAGCCAATATTTAAAACAACACATTTAAAAGCTTTAAGATGAGTGAAAAATAATTAAGGCTCTGTCCAGCTATTGATACCAATAAGCTACTTATGTTTTGCTGCATTGAATAAACAGTCCGGAATAATCAAATGTTGCACAGCTGGAGGAAGGCAGAAAAGTTACAATTTTTAAAAAATGATCAGTTTGAACTGTGAAACAGAAGGTTAAAAATGGGGAATGAGAGAAACGCTTTCTTTAAAAAAACAAACAAAAAAACAAACAAAAAAAACAGATTGCATGAGCAGTAGGGATACCTAACCAGCCCTCTTGTTTCACATAAGACAAAGACTTCATATAAGCATCTAAAAACCCACAAAACAATTGTGGGACTGATTTTTCTAGGGAAGGATCCAACTTCAATGGGAATCGTATCCGTCAGTTGGAGCTGTCTTGTCTCCTAAATTGTTGTCTTAATTAGCCAGCAGAGTAAGGAGTGAAAAGGAATAGGCATTTCATAGCTCCACCTTACGTGTGTGTTAACACTTCAGTGCAGATGAGTACATGTGATATTGGCATGATGGGTGTGTCTACATCGCAGCCAGGGAGGTGAATGGCAGCTCCTGGAGATGTACCTGCAATAGTTATACTCTAGTTTGTTCACTAAAAAGAGCTGGGAGGACGCCACAGTGCAGGCTTCAGTGTGGGTTGGACAAGCCCACCCGACCACCCAGCGTACACACTTGCGTGGGCAGTCCGTGCCGAAGTCTTCACTGCGCTGTCCTTGCTTCTGTTTTTAGTGAGCTAGCTAGAATACAGCTAGAGTAGGTATGTCTAGACTGACTGCCGTTCACACCCCTGGCTGTGATTTAGAGGTGCATAATAACAGTAAAAAGTGAACCAATAACAGTGGGGGGAAAAAAAGACCCACCTGAGTGACGCAAGTTACAGCAACCTAAACGCTGTCCAAACTGGCTCTGTGTTGGCAGAAGAATCTCTCCCGCTGATATAGCGTCTGCCTCTCGCCGAGGTGGAATCGTTATGCTGATGGGAGCGCGCTCTCCCTTCGGCATAGAGCGTCCTCACCACACGTGCTACAGCGGTGCAGCTGTGCTGATGTAGCGCTTCTAGTGAAGACCTGTCCTCTAGGCCAGATGTAGGCTACAAAATTTTGTTGGCATAGCTATGCTGGCCAGGGGTGTGGCCAACCTAGATATCCTGGCAGACAACCCTTGTAGATACAGCTATAGCTTATGTCATTCAGGGAGACGGTTTACTTGAACCGACAAAGATCTTCTGATGCTGGTATAAGCCACCTGAGCTAGCCTCGCTCGAGTGCGTGACCGCATGGTGAAAGAAGGCTTGTGCTACAGAGAGTGAGTGGATATTATCAGAGTCCTTGGCTCAACAGCTGATGAATTGCAGTAACTGCCGCGTCCCCACTGCATTACTGTCTCGAGCATCAGCAGCATTTCAGCACCAGCCCTCTGTCCCTGACAGGCCACCTTGCATGAGCTTACAGCACCACTTAACTCAAGCTAGTGATTTTCCTGTGTGGAAGGGAGTCTGATTAGGGGCAACGCTTGAGCTAACAGTGCAGGGAAGACAGGCCTTTAAGATGAGTAGACCTTTAGGTTCAATCGCTTGGTGAATTTGGATTCACAGAGGAGGGCTTGGGGGATAGTTTTTTGGACAGGACATCAGCTCTTATTGTCTTGTCCATCATCCTGGAGGAGTTAAATGCAATCTGGGTCCTATTCTCCTCCCCCTTGGAGGAGTAACTTCCCCAAAGCCAATGGAATTATGCTGGTATAAGCCAGAGGAGAATCAGGCTTCCTGTCTTGAGACTGACGCATCAAGAAGCACCTCTGGCATTTTGTTGCAGCAGAGTTTATAATGCACGAGTTCACAGACTTCATGTGCAATGAATGAACAACGATAACATTCTGTCCGAGTCCACATGATATTTTAGAAGCTCGCATCTTTAAAGGGCCATTGTAAAACTCTGGATCTTCTCAGACTCCTATCCAAAAGATATATGTAGAAGGTTGACAGGTACTTGAATAGGTTAGTGCTGTATTATGAAATCTCTGTGAAGACTCAAAGGTCATCCCTTTCACAGAGAGTCCCTTCATATTCCTCTCAAATGTTACCAGTGTCATGTACCACGGACTACAACAGCTCCTACATTGTACAAGCAAGGTGGGCTAATTCTCCCCGAAACTGGAAAGCTGAACTCTGCGTTCTCGTCACCGATAAGGGTAAATTAACATATTTGCAATTACTTGGGCTGGGTTTCTTTAGGGTATGTTGTTGATGATCTAGAAGAGCTGCATTAGGTCCTCAAGCAGCTCAAGGAGGAAAGAGAAAACATTTGGGACTAGCTCCTCAGCTGGTGTAAATTGACGTAGCTCCATTCACTTCAGTGAAACGACGCTAGCTGAGTAGCTTGCCCTCTGTGGATGTGTGAAGGGGGGGAGGTGCAAGGATGTGTGTGGGGTTTACTTTCTCCTTTCGGGGCCCGCTCCAAGTGAATACGGCAGAAAAAGCCTCGGACGATCTCCGAGGACAGTGGTTTCCCTTTGCTTTTGCCTTTCGCTTTGTGCCACCACATGTTGCTGCTGCCAGAAGTGGGCGTAGGGAGTAGTACTGAGTGTGACCGAAGCTCGGTTCTGGCTGCGAATAGGGAAGTCTTTTCCATGAATATTTGAATCTTGCTGGTGGAGAGTCCTAGCGCTTGACTGGTTCCCTGTGAGATTCTCTGCTCAAGGGAGAAAGGAGCCTCATCAGCACCCTTGACTCTGCCCTAGGCCCAGTGTAAAGCCCACATGTGGCTGGAGACGATGCAAGTCCGGGCAGCGCTGGAGAGGACACGCATCATCTCCTGTTCAGCCCCTGGGGGAATTCATGGGAAAACTACCACAGTTGCAGTGCGGTCACTTTTCTGTGGACTCCTGTGTGCGTGCGCGTATTCAGGGGAGTGATTTGAAAGGTAGCAGGTACTAGAGGTAGCCTTGGAAATACAGCTTCTGCGAGGTGGGTGTGTGTTTGTGTAGGCACAAACCCTCTGTGTCTCTTGTTTCTCTCTCAGGAGCATGGGAGTTCCACCGCTTCTGTGGAAGCTGGTGGAGATTTAGACAGCAACGTGTCCCGTTCTTCCTTTTAACCACTAGACAACACTGCCTTTCCTCTTTCGGCTCTAGAAAGAGTGGCAAAGAGAAAACGCGTGAATAGCAATAGAAAGCAATTTCTGAACATGATTGTCTCCAGCCAGTTCCCCCTTGTGAGAACGTGTCATTGAGATACAATCTGTGTTTTCACTCTACAAATGTACTCCCACCAGGCAACATATTTATGCAAGACAGATACTAACGGAGGCTCTTCAAGGGGAGCCGTAGACAATTCAAAAGCATTGTCTAGCAGGAGCCTTGAAGTGGTGTGTCATCTTCTAATTGCCTCTGCTGGAAGGGAGCATGGCATTTTGTTGCATAAACAGATGACAAACTTATTGCAGTTTGTAATCAGACTGTTCAATAAAGCAGGGTTCAGCTCTTCAGTCACAGGTTGGACGAGGTAGGAAGTATTGCTCCCTTGATATTGGTCCCATTGACTTCTTTGAGGTCATCACAGGGAGGTTTCTTCCAACTCCACATAGTAGCTGTCCTGACCAATCCGTCAGCTTACGCAGGCCTCAACCCTGTTACATCTGAGCACCTCATGATCTTTAATGGATTGTAGATGGACAACAGACACCACCCCTGGGAGGCAGGGAGGGCACAATCCCTATTTCACACATGGTGATTTGGGCGCAAGGTGGGTGAATGCCTTGCTAAAAGCCACCCTGGAAGTCTATGACTTGAGCTAGGAACTGAATTCAGACCTGAGTCTCCAGTGACCATCTTTTCTGTCTACCTTCCTACCCTCTCTTATCTGGTACAAATATAGCTCTAGAGCAATTGCTCTGCACTCCGGGGTACATGCCCAAACTCAGAACAAAGTCTTTCTTGCTCTGGGATTCTGATCCACAGTCTCTTTATCCTGTGACTTTTCATGGGAGCTGCCTCCTACTCCTGGCTCCCACATTCCTTTTCCTGCCTGGTCCATAAAGCAGCTGAGCTTGGCTGCCTGAAGAGCTCCAGCTGGCTTGATCTTCTAGACCCATAACCTGTTCCAGAATCCAGACACCAGGCACAGGACAGAAAGGGTTTTCTGAGTTGGACTCTTCTTGGATGGTATCGGCCCCAGTGTCCAGAACCCTTCAGAACCAGGTGGGTAGCAAACCACCTCAGTTGTAAAGCCTCCAGGTCCTGAGCAACGTTCAGGTCTCTCCCTCTATGTTAAGGCTGGCAGGCCACCCTGACCTAAGATGTTGTGCCTATGTGTTGCAATCTCCTTGGGCCTGATTCTCATGTCACTTACGTCAGTGCAAATCAGGAGTAACCCTGCTGAAGTCAATGGAGTTACCCCAACATAAAACCAGTGTTGGTAAGGGCAGAATTAGCGCCTTACCGTCTTCATGTATGTGTGTGTGTGAGAGAGATGCATGCTGAGTTTCCAAAGTCATTTTGCATAACAAATACAGTAGCTTGCTGTCTGCATAATATATTGCCTTGAACATGCTCCTGTTTGATTTACAATATGGTAGACTTAATTGTATGCACATTTAGTTCGCTATGAAATGTGCTAATGCGCAAGTTAAATTATTGGGATGACTTATAGCTCTGTTAATAAAGCCCTCAGTGCGGAGCTGTGACTACACATTTCATGAGGCCTTCCTCCGTGTGGGGAGTAGAAGCAGATGCACAGTGAGGGACACAGGAGTACACAACAGATGTTTGTCTCCCTGGCTTCACTGAATATTACTATCCACGCTTTACAGCAGGAGGGGGCAAACTTTTTGGCCTGAGGGCTGCTTTGGGTTTCTGAAATTATATGGAGGGCTGGTTAGGGGAGGCTGTGCCTCCCCAAACAGCCAGGCATGGCGCGGCCCCCACCCCCTATCCAGCCCCCCTGCTTCTCGCCCCCTGACAGCCCCCCCGCCCAGGACTTCCGTTTAGTCTAAATCTAGCAACATTGCATTTCATCAGAACATATTTTGATTTTTTTTAGAAGTGTTAAAATGGAGCATTTTGACAATTTCAACATTTTTAAATAATGTTTTGAGTTAGGAGATTTGTCAAAACCATTTCACCATTTCATTTGATTCTGACACATAACTATTTTTATTTTTTTGCAAAAGGAGGGTTCATCAAAAAATTCCTGACCAACTCTACCTCAGAGATGCATCCACCGATACTCGGTCTGAATTTGAGTCACTGTACTGAACAAAACTACACTGGTCACATTGTGAACTCTTCACCCAGGGCTGAGCCTCTTACGGAGGGGCGGGCAAACTTTTTGGCCTGAGGGCCACCCCCTATCTGACTCCCCTGCTTCTCGCCCCCTGACGGCCCCCCCAGGACTCCTGCCCCATCCACCCCCCTGCCGCTCTCGTTCCCCTGACCGCCCCGCAACGCCTGCCCCTAACTGCCCCCTGCCGCCCCATCCAATCCCCCCCTTCCTAACTGCCCCCCTGGAACCTCTGCCCCTCCAACCACCCCTTCTCCCTGACCACCCCTGGACCCCTCGCCCCTAACTCCCCCCCACCCCATTCAACCCCCACTCTCCTTCCTGACTGCCCCCCCCCCGGGACTCCTGCTCCATCCACCCCCCCTGCTCCCTGTCCCCGACCGCCACCCCATTCAACCCCCCCCTCCTTCCTGACTGCCCCCCCGGGACTTCTGCCCCCATTCAACCCCCGTTCCCTGCCCTCTGACTGCCCCAACCCCTGTTCATGCCCCTGACCACCCCCCGAACTCTCCTGCCCTCTATCCAATCCCTCCCTGCTCTCTGCCCCCTTACCGCGCTGCCTGGAGCACCGGTGCTGGCAGCGCGGCTGCACCAGGAGAGGCAGCTGCACTGCACCGTGCAGCACAGAGCACCGGGTTAGGCTGGGCTCTGCAGCCCTGCTGCTTAGGTTGTTTCACCGCGCGGCAGCGTGGCTGCGGGGGAGGGAGGACAGCAGGGGAGGGGCCGGGGGACAGCATCCTGGGCCAGGAGCTCAGGGGCCAGGCAGGATGGTCCCGCGGGCCGGATGTAGCCCGCGGACCGTAGTTTGCCCACCTCTGCTTTACAGGTAGGGAAACCAAGACAGAGTGGTCAAGTGATTTTCTCAGGACCCCACCGTGCCTCAGTAGCAGAACCAGGATTAGAATTTGGTAATTCCTATCTCCCATTCTGTGGGTACATGACAAAATCAAATGGCCTCTCCAGATATTTGTTTTTGGGAGGATAGAATAAATTATTTCATTGATTTGCTGCTGCAGGGATCAAGGAGAGACAGCGACTCAGGTACCTGCAGCCCGTCCAGTGAATGGAAAGCAGGATAAGAGAGTGCAGTTTGTGTGACTGGAACGCTCAGTGATGAGCTGCCAAAATCTTAACAACTGGTTCCCTCCTCACCCCACGAGGGGGTCGTTGCCCACCCCTGCCTCCCAGGACTCCTTCCCCATCTAACCCACCACGTTCCTTGATGCCCCCCCCCTCCAGGACCCCTGCCCTATCCACCCCCCTCCCCTGTCCCCTGACTGCCCCCCAGAACCAGGCAGGAGGGTCTCGTGGGCCACCGTAGGGGGTGCCCACCCCACCCCTAAGAGCCAGAGGGACCTGCCGGGGGGCGAGGTGGGGAGTCCAGGAGGTGCTTGCCTGGGGCAGCTCCCAGGAAGCATCCTGGCAGGTCCCTCCGGCTCCTAGGAGTGGGGGAGCGTAGCTAAGGGGGGAGCAGGGGGAGCAGCCGCTCCCTCACTGATCACATCAAAAGTGGCACCTTAGGTGCTGACTCCATGGGTGCTCTGGGGCTGGAGCACCCACAGGGAAAATTCGGTGGGTGCAGAGCACCCACTGTCAGCTTCCCACTCCGCGCCCGGCCCCAGCTCGCCTCCGCTCCGCATCTGCCCCTGAATGCACCCCCCCGCTCTGCTTCTCCGCCTCCCCCCCGGCTCCCCGCGAATCAGCTGCTCAGCGGGAAGCCTGGGAGGGCTGAGAAGCAGGCGGCGGCTTCACACTCAGGCCGAGGGTAGCAGAGGTGAGCTGGGGCGAGGAGCAGTTCCCCCGCGCGTGCCCCCCCAACCCCCCTGCCCCGGGTTACCTGCTGCGGCGAGGGCAGCCCTCCTCGCGCCTCCCCCCCCCCCCACCCCAGCTCACCTCTGCCTCCCTGGGCCTGAACGGGAAGCCGCTGCCTGCTTCTCAGCCCTCCCCGTCTTCCCACGCGAACAGCTGATTCGCGGGAAGCCTTGGGGGGGGGCGGAGGAGCAGAGCGGAGGGGACGGCGCGTTCAGGGGAGGAGGTGGAGGCGAAGCGGAGGTGAGCTGGGGCCGGGGGTGGGGCAGGGAGCTGCCGGTGGGTGCTCTGCACCCACCAAATTTTCCCCTTGGGTGCTCCAGCCCTGGAGGACCCATGGAGTTGGCACCTAAGGCACCACTTTTGGCTGGTTAAATTTAGAAGCCCTTTTAGAACCAGTTGTCCCTCGCAGAACAACCGGTTCTAAAAGGGCTTCTAAATTTAACAACTGGTTCTAGCGAACCAGTGAGAACCGGCTCCAGCTCACCACTGGGAACACTACTGTTCAGACAAAGCTATTATCATTTTTCTGAAGAGTAAAGCCTTACTGAGAGAGCTGAATATTCAGTACTTCCGTGAGAATTTAGATTTGCAGCTTAAGCTTTTTAAACTTTGTTTACTTGTTAAGATGATAACCAGCTCTCAACCTTTTTCGGAGGGTCATGCGTTTTCTCTAACCCAGACGACCTCTTTCGTTTCCATCAAAAGGCTTTGCTGACCACACCCAGACTTTATTTTGATTTCAGGAGAAACCTACGAGATTTACACAGCACTGTCAAATTGTCTAGGCATTGATCTCTTCAAATTCCATCCATTCTCCATGGACCATCTAGAGGGTGCTCGTGCCCTTAGTCTGTTCCAAGTTCTACAATTTATTTTCATTCTGCCTATGGGCTGAAAGCCTGATGATGATCTTTCTGAATAAACAATCTGAAAGGCACTGGGATAACCTTGATGATTCAGGAACATCCAAACAAAGGAAGACTTGAGCAACATCGTCCTACGTGATCCATTTTGTTATCAGGAGATTCCTCAGGTTCTACAAATGGATTTAGCTGGTCTCTTGGATTCCATTACCCTGTCTAGGGGAAAATCTGCACTAGGGATTTCAGTCATCAGTGGCCAGCCTTACCCTGCATAAAACTGGTGTAAGACGCACCAGTGCAAATCATGGTGTTAATCCGCTTTGCCGGTCTAATGAATTAATGTAGTTATGCTAGTAGCTGGCCTCTGTGGCTGCAAAGCTCCAGCGTAGGTGAGGCCTTTTGTTTACAGCTTAAAGAAGTGGATCTTCTTCAAACTCTAGAGTTACTGCTTCATAGGAGAGTGAGAGAGGGAGAGACCATTTTGGGAGGTGGTTGACGTTTTTGTGCTCTTG
Source organism: Chelonia mydas (assembly GCF_015237465.2). Classification (NCBI taxonomy): domain Eukaryota; kingdom Metazoa; phylum Chordata; order Testudines; family Cheloniidae; genus Chelonia; species Chelonia mydas. Next base: position 10,515,606 of record NC_051257.2, read on the forward strand.
TCTTTAGTGTCTCGGTGGTCGGAGAGTAAGACTCAAGATACATAGGTGAAGTTTGTTGTAATGTCAGAAAGTAAATGGAAAGAACGTTCTCCTCCTCTAAGGCGCAATGACAAATGCAACAAGCTTTCCCACCGACCAAGTAAAGCTGAGAGGCACTGCCTGCTTCAGCTGGAGGCTAAAACAAAGGTCAAAGCCCAACTCAGTGCAGGTAGGTATCAGAGAGGGAGAAGGAAGAGGGGGAAAACCCTAGCTCTTCAGCATTTCCCTCTTATGAGACCTGATCCAAAGCATGGCCAAGTCAGTGGAAAGACTATCACTGATTTCAATGAGTTTTGAATCAGACCCACAATGAGCTGGGGCATTAATCATCTCCCTACAGCTCTCTCAGGCCAGCTCCCTTGTCATTCCCTGTGGTCCTTTCCCTAGCAGACGACAAAGGTTAACCCTTTCTCTGTCAAACACTGGCTAGAATCTATACCCCCAGTTACAGGTCCTGTGTCCTTGTGAGTTGTTGTTCAGATCCTGAATAGCCTGGCATTAGAATCTATGTAGTGAGCTAGAGGATGATGGATGTCTGCTGTCATTCAGTAGGGGACATTGACATCATGGAGAGCAGCGATCACTTGAAAGCTCAACTTTGTACTTCTATAAAGAAAGCAAAATGTCACAGGAAAAAGTTGGTCGAGTGTTTCATACTGTTCCATAAACTGCAGTACTAATAGAAAGTTTGTTTCCTACTAGGGATCCCTTTCCGAGCCCTGGGGATGGCCCCCCTTAACCTTCACTGTGACGGTTCGTTGCTCTGTGGGAGCAGTTCTGAAACCTGCTCCATCCCTGTTTCTCCCGTCTCTCCAGGGGCAGCGCAAACTGCTTCAGCAGTGCTCCCAGGCTCTGCCTATCCCGAGAGCGGAGAACTACATTCGAAAGCAGACCTGCCTGGGAAATGGAAATCCCTTCCTATGAAAAATTTCAGGTTTTTGACCCAAAAAGTGCCACCAAAATTGAGATTCTTTTTTTGCAGGAAGGGATTTCCAGAAAATTCCATTTTGGGAGGACCCCCTGCACCCCCCCGGCCAAAAAAAAATATGAAATTTTTCATCTTGCTGGCTGCCTCCTTGGAAGACGCTTCCCAATTTCCCACACGCTTTCTAGGCCGGCTGCTGGAGGCTGTGTGCTCTGGCTTTTCATCTTCCTGCCTCTGAGTCTTTCTGCCTCCTTCCCAGTGTGGCTGCGGGAAAGGCAGACAGGCTGAGTGCCCCAGCTCTCCACCTGCTTCCCATCCCACCTGCCTCTCCGGCAGCTGAGGACGGGGGAGGCAAAGAGCCCGGGAGATGAAGACCCCATGTGGGAACCTGTCATTTTGATTTTTCACAAGGGAAGACCAGATATTTTTGACAAAATTGGAATTTCCCCACAGAACTTTTACATTTCATAAAAAGGGCATTTTCCATCCACAAATCATTCCAAGGGCAAATTCCCAACCAGCTCTATTCAGAACCTGAACCAGGACTCCAGTATGGCCGTACACCGGGGCTGGAATGTTCAGAATGGCTCGGCACCCGGAATTTCAAAAGAACTGGCTAGATTGTCAGGGTCAACGGGTAGTGATCAATGGCTCCATGTCTAGCTGGCAGCCAGTGTCAAGTGGAGTGCCCCAAGAGTCGGTCCTGGGGCTGGTTTTGTTCAATATCTTCGTTAATGTTCTGGAGGATGGTGTGGATTGCACCCTCAGCAAGTTTGCAGATGACGCTAAACTGGGAGGAGAGGTAGATACGCTGGAGGATAGGGATAGAATACAGAGGGACCTAGACAAATTAGAGGATTGGGCCAAAAGAAATCTGATGAGTTTCAACAAGAACAAGTGCAGAGTCCTGCACTTAGGACGGAAGAATCCCATGCACCGCTACAGACTAAGGACCGAGTGGCTAGGCAGCAGTTCTGCAGAAGAGGACCTAGGACGAGAAGCTGGATATGAGTCAACAGTGTGCTGTTGTTGCCAAGAAGGCCAGTGGCATTTTGGGATGTATAAGTAGGGGCATTGCCAGCAGATCGAGGGACGTGATCGTTCCCCTCTATTCAACATTGGTGAGGCCTCATCTGGAGTACTGTGTCCAGTTTTGGGACCCACACTACAAGAAGGATGTGAAAAAATTGGAAAGAGTCCAGCGGAGGGGAACAAAAATGATTAGGGGACTGGAACACAAGACTTATGAGGAGAGGCTGAGGGAACTGGGATTGTTTAGTCTGCTGAAGAGACGAATGAGGGGGGATTTGATAGCTGCTTTCAATTACCTGAAAGGGGATTCCAAAGAGGATGGATCTAGACTGTTCTCAGTGGTAGCAGATGACAGAACAAGGAATAATGGTCTCAAGTTGCAGTGGGGGAGGTTTAGGTTGGATATTAGAAAAAACTTTTTCACTAGGAGTGTGGTGAAGCACTGGAATGCGTTACCTAGGGAGGTGGTGGAATCTCCTTCCTTAGAAGTTTTTAAGGTCAGGCTTGACAAAGTCCTGGCTGGGATGATTTAGTTGGGGATTGGTCCTGCTTTGAGCAGGGGGTTGAACTAGATGACCTCCTGAGGTCCCTTCCAATCCTGATATTCTATGATTCTGTGAACTCCACTCCCAATTAGGCACCTCAATAAGGCACCACCACGTTGCTACAGGACTCCCAGCCTAGCCAACTCCCATGTTTCCTAGTGGATGGTACGGGAGCAATCTGTGGTGGTGTGATACGGATCACAGCTCTATCCCCTATTTACTTGGGCATGCTGATAACAACAAATAAAACCTGAGGATATTTCCTTCCTAATCAGAAGAGACCATAGGACCTTAGTGTGCAGATTATGTGGAGCCTTCCAAGTCAGTGTCAGGTTTCTCTGCGATAGTCGGATTCTGTAAATCAAGGTCATTGTTATTAGAAAGCCCCCAAATCTGTTGCCAGCTTCTTTTCAAATGGTGGCTTAAAAAACTGTGGGCTAAATCCTGATATTCCCATTCCAGTTGCACCGAGGTTTCCGTGGGGGTTTGCCTGAATAATGGTTTTAGGATTTGGGCCTTTTTTTTAACACAGAAGGCCAGAGAAGGAATCAAGGGTAAAGAAGCTATCTGTAGTTCTGAAACCATCAGATATACAGCTTTACTGCATGCTAGTTTACTGTGCATCCTAAATCAGGATTTATTAGTGACATTAATGATAAGCGATTACATTTAGTGCACTGATTTGCTAGTAAAATCCAAAGGAACTGCACATACTGTAAAGACTTATTTCCTCCGCTGATTTGATTTAATTTAATTTAATGCTGAAATCTTGGAACTTGTCTCTTCTGAAAGCCTTATTCAGGGGTGGAAAAAACACCAAACAAACAATTTTATTTAATTGCGCTGCTGCTTTTAAAGCTATGAACTGTGTGTACTGCATATAACCAAATAGAGACGCTGTGCTATTTGAAGGAGGCAGACTGGTCCAGTGAATAAGACACTGGACATGGAGAATAGACCTGGGTTCTATTCCAGCTTCTGCCACTAAGCTGCTGTACAAGTTTTATTCCCATCTCTGCCACTGACTCACTGTATGACCATTGGCAAGTCACTTTACCTCTCTATGCCTTCCTTTGCCCCATCTGTAAAATGGAGATAATGAACATTATTATTGATTATTTGTATTGCATTCGTGCCTGTGAGCCCCAGTCAGAAACCAGAGCCCCATTGTGCTTGCTGCACGCTGTATAAACACAAATCAAAAAGTTGGGTCCCAAAGAGGTTATAGTCTCATTTGTAAAGCGCTTTGAGATCTGTGGCTGACAAGTGGTGTCTAAGAGGTTATCATCATCAATCCTGTGTCCTATAGAGGCTGCTGAAGAAGTAGTTGTTAAAGAGGGAAAGTCACAAGAACCTCATAGAATATGTCAGGTTTCAAAGTAACAGCCGTGTTAGTCTGTATTCGCAAAAAGAAAAGGAGTACTTGTGGCACCTTAGAGACTAACCAATTTATTTGAGCATGAGCTTTCGTGAGCTACAGCTCGCTTCATCGGATGCATACTGTGGAAATTGCAGAATATCATTATTATATACACAGACACCATGAAACAATACCTCTTCCCACCCCACTCTCCTGCTGGTAATAGCTTATCTAAAGTGATCATCAAGATGGGCCATTTCCAGCACAAATCCAGGTTTTCTCACCCTCCGCCCCCCCACAGACAAACTCACTCTCTTGCTGGTAATAGCCCATCCAAAGTGACCACTCTTTTCGCAATGTGTATGGTAATCAGGGTGGGCCATTTCCTGCAGAAATCCAGGTTCTCTCACCCCCCTCCAAAAACCACACACACAAACTCACTCTCCTGCTGGTAATAGCCTATCCAAAGTGACCACTCTCCTTACAACATGCATGAAAATCAAGGTGGGCCATTTCCAGCACAAATCCAGGTTTTCTCACCCCCCCCCCCCCACACACACAAACTCACTCTCCTGCTGGCAATAGCTCATCCAAACTGACCACTCTCCCCACAATGTGCATAACAATCAAGGTGGGCCACTTCCAGCATAAATCCAAGTTTAACCAGAAGGTCGGGGGGAGGGGGGGGTAGGAAAAAACAAGGGGAAATAGGCTACCTTGCATAATGACCTAGCCACTCCCAGTCTCTATTTAAGCCTAAATTAATAGTATCCAATTTGCAAATGAATTCCAATTCAGCAGTTTCTCGCTGGACTCTGGATTTGAAGTTTTTTTGTTGTAAGATAGCGACCTTCATGTCTCTGATTGCATGACCAGAGATATTGAAGTGTTCTCTGACTGGCTTATGAATGTTATAATTCTTGACATCTGATTTGTGTCCATTTATCTCTACGTAAAAGAATAAATGGACACAAATCAGATGTCAAGAATTATAACATTCATAAGCCAGTCGGAGAACACTTCAATCTCTCTGGTCATGCAATCAGAGGCATGAAGGTCGCTATCTTACAACAAAAAAACTTCAAATCCAGAGTCCAGCGAGAAACTGCTGAATTGGAATTCATTTGCAAATTGGATACTATTAATTTAGGCTTAAATAGAGACTGGGAGTGGCTAGGTCATTATGCAAGGTAGCCTATTTCCCCTTGTTTTTTCCTACCCCCCCCTCCCCCCGACCTTCTGGTTAAACTTGGATTTATGCTGGAAGTGGCCCACCTTGATTGTTATGCACATTGTGGGGAGAGTGGTCAGTTTGGATGAGCTATTGCCAGCAGGAGAGTGAGTTTGTGTGTGTGTGGGGGGGGGGGGTGAGAAAACCTGGATTTGTGCTGGAAATGGCCCACCTTGATTTTCATGCATGTTGTAAGGAGAGTGGTCACTTTGGATAGGCTATTACCAGCAGGAGAGTGAGTTTGTGTGTGTGGTTTTTGGAGGGGGGTGAGAGAACCTGGATTTCTGCAGGAAATGGCCCACCCTGATTACCATACACATTGCGAAAAGAGTGGTCACTTTGGATGGGCTATTACCAGCAAGAGAGTGAGTTTGTCTGTGGGGGGGCAGAGGGTGAGAAAACCTGGATTTGTGCTGGAAATGGCCCATCTTGATGATCACTTTAGATAAGCTATTACCAGCAGGAGAGTGGGGTGGGAAGAGGAATTGTTTCATGGTGTCTGTGTATATAATAATGATATTCTGCAATTTCCACAGTATGCATCCAATGAAGTGAGCTGTCGCTCACGAAAGCTCATGCTCAAATAAATTGGTTAGTCTCTAAGGTGCCACAAGTACTCCTTTTCTTTTTATAGAATATGTCGACATTTGTGCGCGTACTCGGAGTTGACTGTGAACATGATCGTGCATGTTCCCCATATTCGTGCTGAGTGTCCAAATGTGCTGTGCTGCAGACTGGTGTAATGCTATGCACACGCCGGTACCTGCTTCCACAGTGCCGCTTTTGTTATGCGACACTCGTGCTACCCTTTCAGGGTTGGTATCCCAGGAGACGCTCTAGGAACCGCCTTGCTGTGTGCTGTTGGTACTGTCCACCGCCTTTGCATATCTGTCGATGGCAGCTCCTGCTCACTTCTCCCTACTGTGACACTGGGTGGAAGATGTGAAACATGTGGGTGGATGATGATGTAGTTCTGGTCACAGACGATGACCTTTTTAGATAAAGGTAGATGGAGCTATCTAAATTCTTAGGATTACCAACAAATAAATTATGCAGGAGATCAGACTAGATGATCCAGTACTAGTCCCTTCTGGCCTGAAAATCTCTGAATCTTTGAATTGTGAGTTGAATAGTTATTGATAAAGCCTTTTTGAATAATTGACATGATATTATCCAGGAAGCTATACGGTTTTCTTTTAAGTTGGTTATTATTCTGGTAATCTTCCTGGGTGAAATAAATCTTTAATACCATGCTCTCTCTGGCTGAGATGACAGCTGCGTTAGACTAACGAGTCCCAAGAAAGTTGAAACATGTGCCTTGGGTTGATGTTTCATCCTTAGCAGAATTAATGACATGGGCCTTGCGTACGGCATCCTAGAAGGGCCATTAATGAGGACAGGTTACATTAGTGCCATTTCCCATTCTCATTAGGCTGCTCTCATTGCTAGGAGAATGGATTGATGTCATCCCACTCTCTGTCCTCATTACGACCTGTGGTACCGAGGATGCAGACTCCTTCCTTCCGAATCGCCCGTCTGCTTTGTGACAGGCAACAATATGTGGCACCGTTCTGACCTTTTTTAATGATCCAGGCTTTGATTGGTTGGTCTCTCCTTTCTGTGGTGAGAGTAACCAGGTGGGGGGTATAAACAGAAACAGTCAGGCAGATGGGATAGAGAGGAGGAAATGAACAGCTAGGTAATTTACAGCTAGAATATTTAAAAGGTTAAGATATCATGGCATGGGTCCAATTTCTTGAAATAAGGAGAGGTACATGGATAAGAAATGACACAAGCTCAAAACATCCTCACTCACTGATATTTTAGGATTACAACCCACTCCCTCCTTGGACACAGGAGGTACCTTTAATTATTGTTTGTTGAGTGCAGGAGGTGTGTTTGGTACTGTGCAAAACAGAGCCTTATTCAAAGCTAATTGAAGTAGATGGAAAGACTCCCATTGACTTCAGTGGGCTTTGGGTCAGGCCTGGGGAGAGGAAAACAAGGATTAACATTTTTCAAAAGCAGCTAGTGATTTTGGGTGACCCACCTTGACTCACCTTAAAGGGGCCTCATTTTCAGAGGGCAGGTGCTCAGCACTTTCTGAATATCAGGCCTTGTAAAGGCGTCTTATATCAGATACTCCAAAATTACATCATGAAGCCGTGAGTAGAAGAAGGTGGTCAAGGTAGTGTAAATGGGAGATTTGGGTAGAGCATGGGGCCTGAGCGGGCTCCAGGAGGAAGGAAGTACTGAGATGCGGGCAGGATGAAGCTATGCACAGCTCTGAAAGTGAAACCTAGGAATATGAACTTGATGCAAAATCAGACAGAGCATCCTTGGCTGGTTTTCAGAAAGGCTGAGCGGGCTACTTGGTTGGAATGCCAGCATGGTATTTTTGCTGGAGCATTTTGCTGGAAATGGGAGAAGTGGGAACCAAGGAATGAGTTTTACAGCACCATATAAATTCTGGGATCTCAAAGTTTGTAACAAATAATGAATTAAATCTCACTGTCCCCCTTTGAAGTGAGCATGTCGTTTTAGCCTCATTGTACAGATAGATAAGTCGAGGCAGAGAGAAGTGAAATGACATGCTCAAGGCGAGTCTGTTGCAATGCCAGGAGTAGAACCCTGGTGGCTGATTCCCATTTGCTCCTGCATTAAAGAAGGATCTGCACCATGAAGGCACAAGTGGCCTTGTCTGACAGCCTAGGGAAATCTATTCTTACTATATTTGTTCTAAGCTCAGGACCAAAACCATTCATGCAAATTCATTTTCATCACTTTGCTAATAAAGATATTAACTTCTGTATGTACTTTACATATTGCAGTGATATATTGCAGCATGAAAGAGATCTAATGGCACTTTTAAACAAAAGTATCTAACTGGATTCGTTACAAAAGCCACTTGCCTTTTCAGTGTATTCTGTATCTGTAATAAAAAACCATCTTCGTGTACAGATATTGGTTCGTAATTTTCCTATAGCTTTTATTATCTTAAATTGGATGATCTTAAAAATGTCTGCAGATTTCAGGGATATTCTAAAGTCTCGTTACGCACAGTTAATAATATAGCACTTATGTGGTGCTTTACATCTTCAAAGGACTGTACAAACATTAACCATTTAATCATTCAATTTTGGGAGTGTGTTAACACATACCACAAATAATGAATAGCAGTCAAGTAGTCAAAGCAAGCGGTTTGTATTGTGAGCTGCGTTGGGCTGAAATCTGGTCATGTTTACTGTTCACCGGGTATTTATGAACCACTGAGACCCTTACAGAAACTGGGTTTAATTCACAGGCAGCAAAATGGGCTAAGTGCACTGGATAATTTATTTATAGTGAATATTTGACTAGCTGTTATCTGTGCTGTGGAAATGAAGACAGAAAGCAGTAGTTACAGAAGGGATGCATATGCTGTAGCTTTATTCTCTAATAGGAACAGTTTACACATCCCTACTTAAGTAAAATGGCATCTACTGCTTGCTGCTAGAACTAGAATTGCTTCTTATCTGCCCCTTAAGGGGATGGGAGGAGCAGTATGTACTGAGTCTGGATAGCTGCCAATGTGGAAATCTATTGTACAGAATCCTGGTAGTAGGACAGTTTATAGGACCAGATCCTTTGCTGTTATATATTGGTGTAGCTTCATTGACTTTGAATAACTGGATTTGATACCCATGGAGGTTAATGACAAGCTCTTGTACATTTCAGTGGGAGTAGGATCAAGGCCTTAACGCCTTTCTTTCCTTCTAAGAGCCCATTTGAATGTGACAGCTAAGCTGGTGCGTGGGATTGAAAAAGAAGCAGGCTCAACTGCAGACATAATGGCAGGGATTGTCTTGCACCTTGAGCTGGTTCTGTCTGAGGAGTGAGTCCCTGTGGTTGGTTTTGTTGCTTTGTTTTGTATTCAGACGGCGCATTGTGAACATTGCTTACATTTAAATCTGGATGTTCTAGTAAAATTGGAGCTTTAAAGTCTGCAAAAGCACCTGCTTGTCAGACAGCAAATCCAGTAGGGTGGCTGGGATTTCATAGCTGTTACTGGGAACTTGGGTAAAACTTCATAAACGTATATCAGACTTAGGAGCCTGACCCCCACGGCAAGTCAGTGGGACTCAGGCTCCTAAGTCACATAGTTGCTTTTGAAAATGTTACCCCTTATAAACAGATAAACTGCCTATGCTTGGTCCCACAGGGCTGCTTCCTTTTTAAAATAATAGTGGGTGTCAGAGACCATCACAGGTGTCCCTTGGCAAGAGATACAGGAGCTCCAACTCAAATTCTGGTCCCGTGGCAGTCCCAAGTGAGATGTGAACCCAATAAATTTAAGTCAAGCTTTTGAATCCACCATGCTGTGTGGGTTCAGAATTAGGCAAAAAGAGTGTACACACCCGGGCTAGGTTTTCAGCTGCACACAGTATGTACTCGGTGTAGCTAGTGGGAGCCCACAGAGGTGCTGATCGCAGCTCCCTGATCCAAAGCCCAGTTCTATGCTGATACTGTCCCTGGCACAATCTGGGTCAGCCTCGGGGTTGCTCTAAACTTTACTAGGTAGGGATGATCCAATAGGGCTACTGCATCAGCTGGGGAGTGCTGGAGTGCAGCAAAACTCTACCCACATCCCCTTTCTCCTGGCCACGTACCCTGTACAGGGGGTATGAAGGGAAGGAAGAAGGGGTTTGGCATTTGAACTAGCTATGTCACCTCTTTACCTTGGGACTTTCCCGCTCCAGGGCGACTGCCAGCTGGCTGGATCCATCAGCATTTAGAGACTCTGTGCTACCAGCTGACTGGCACAAAGGGGCCGTATCATAGGAGAGAATCTCAGTGCAAGCCAAGTGTTAGATGAGTGCAGTGCTGAGGTGTGATTCCTTTTCCAGGGTAAAAAGCTGATTTTTTAAACCGCTCAGGGCTCGTTCTACTGCTTGTGGCTCCATCTTTTAAGAAAACCTGATCCAATTGGTTTAGAAGCTGTCCTTTGTTAGTAATCATCCTCATCCATTACATTAGCCTCACCTTGCCATGAAAATTGACCAGGGGAGGGGAGGGGGGAGCGGGAAAGCCAAGTAATACACTGAAAGAAGTATATTCTAATAGAAACCGTGGCTTCTAAACAAAGATATACGGTAAATCCAATAGCAGTGTTGTGCCCATTCTCATCCTCTGGTTATTCTTTCTTTGTGATTAATCAAAACATACTGCTGAGTCTCTTTTTAAGCCTCTCTAACCACACAATGGGTGCACACATTACAGCCGGGGTCATTATCTGTTCATCTATTCTGTCTGTTTCACAGCAATTAAGGATGGCTTATCTTAAGTATTTGTTGATCTTCAGACATGACTGGCACTCACACGCAGTCCTGTTCTGTTTTCAGCAGCAGTGGCAACCCACTGACTGAGCTTTGGCTTTGTTGCAAAACAAAAGGTCACTTGTTGTTGTTCATAAAGATTTTTGTCCTTTTTGTAGCAACTTTGATCTCTCTCCCCATTTGTTTCCTAGGAAGCTCGGTAATGGTACCAAAGAGATTAGACCAATGGGTCTGATTCAGCCCTGGAACGTAAATGTAGTGCTTCGTGGCAAGTTTGAATATTGCCCAATGGCTTTGGGACAGGAACAGAGCTATTGAAACTGACCTCTGGTCTGCCTAGTTTATCCTCGTATTTCTATCTACCGAGTACACGTCTGGCCCTCATTATCAGAGTGTATGAGTACCTCATAGTCATTACTGCCTACGTCCTCCTAACTTCCTGTGAGGTAGGGAACTATTGTTATCCCCTTTTTACTAGAAAGGAAACTGCAGCACAGAGAGACTAAGTGATTGCCCAAGGTCACACAGGGAATCTGTGGCAGAGTGAAGAACTGAACTCAGATCTCCCGAGTCCCAGTTCAGGGCCTTAACCACAAAACCATCCTTTCTTGAATGAAGGCCGCTGCTAGATGCTTCGAAGAAAAGCATAGACCTCCTATCCCTTGCAAGAAGGTTTGACAAACAATGTTGCTAAGTTTGGGCAAGAGTGAGGCTAGTTTTGAGTGAACCTGGGGCTCCTATCCCAGTCAAGAATAGCTTGTGGGTTTTGCATGTATTCTTGATGCAAAGATTTCCCCTGGACTCAGGGTTTGTGAACGCAAACCAAAATGATGCACAAAACGTTCCCTTGAGCCCATGCAAACCAAAACACCGAGGTTGTCTCATCTTTATTTAGTGGGTCTCCTCTCCTGTCGAATGAAGGATGTTCAGAACCACCCAACTTGCTTTCGATGAACAGTTTTCCTCATTTTGCATACCTGGACCCCTTTTTCTGTGTCTTGTCCCCCTTCCAGCTCAGCTGGGACCTTGCTGTGACCCTGGTTCCATTTAATAATATGATGAGAGCTTGATGACTGTGACTCCCTGACACCTGTTCACAAACCCCCTCCCTGGAGATTGCTATTCCATGATCTTAGACCTATCATATGAAAGTGGTCAATTGGAATTTTTGTCTCAAATTTGATTTTCAAAGCAATATAATAAAGTGATGAAATGTTAAGCTTTTTGGTGGCTTATGCCATTGGTCTTCCACAGTTTCACAGAGGAATAAAACCTGACATACTAAATTTGTGCATTTTATGGTCCACATGGAAGCAAATCATGGGCTAGTATGTCTTGAGCTGCAAGATTTCAGCCATAAAAATATTTGCTTTACAGTTTAACAGATTTACGCAGTGTAAAATTTACAGTCGCTCCTCTACATTTGATGTGTTTTTATAAACGACCTCATATTAAGAAAACAACTGAATCGTGTTTTTATTTTTGTTAACCAGCAAAGCTCTGGAGATGGGCATTTAAAACCATGTGGGACGAATTGTCAGTAATGACTTCTAAGCTTACTATTATTTATTATTTGCATTGGGTACCACCTAAGAGTGCCATTCAAAAACCAGGACTTCATTGTGTTAGGTACTGTGCAAACACAGAACAAATCTTATTCCTGAATTGTTGTGCATGCATCATTTGTGGCATTTTTGTGCAAATAATGATTGCGCATGTAGAACTGGCCAGTCAAACAAATATATATGAGAAATATGACTATTGAATATGAATATTGGCAATATGAATATTTCCCTAAAACCTTCCCTCACTTTCATACAGCTCTGCAAACAAGCCAGTACATTTTAGGCTTGAAGTATGTGAATTAAATTCATATTCTAATCTAGATATGGGCACAGGTTAGCAGATCACAGTAAAACCTAGTCTCTCCAGAGTCTTCAACTTGACATGCTAGCTCATGGGAAAGCTACAGGGTGCTTTGTTTTCATTGGTTTTTACCCCGCGTTAGCTAGCTTGAGGTAAACACGTCTTCTATCCTAGTAAAGATGCAATGTAGGAGAGTTAGGCACCCAATTCAAAGGGATGTGGGTTCTCATTCCCTTAAGCTCACTTGAAAAATTCCACTCCCCATGCATAAGTGTTTGGAGGATCAGGCACTATATGAAACATGCAAGTCAGTCTGAGACTGCAGTATCGAAGGGCCTGGTTTTTCTGTTGCCTTGACCTTGTATAATTATTTCCACCTGTCTGAAGTGAGCACAGAACACTGCTAGATCAGAATGTAAATAATTATACCCAGTGCAAACCCTGGAAAACCAGACCTATATTATTCTATACATTATATGGCTTACATAGAAATAAATGAAAATCAGTCTTTGATGGGTGCTTCTGTAATACCAAGAATGAAGTTTTGATCTGACTTTGTCACAAAGTGGTATTGCTCAGTATCTCTTTCTTAGGAAAGAGCAGCACTAAAGAAAATGCCAAGCTCTGCATAAATGAGCTTGGCATACGAATGATATTTTTATAATGGCACATAATGGTCCAAACCTAAAACGAGTTCTCCTTAACCCCTCTTAATTAAAATGGTTTTTTAGCTGCAAAACTGTTTTCTCCGAAACATAAATGTCAGGGCAGTTTTAACAGATGTTTACTTTTCATGCAGCAATTGCAGCCACATTTCCTCAAAGGTCATTTAATCATTAAAAAGATAACATTGTAAAACAATACACAAGGCTGCTCTCTTATGGGAGATACATTTTAGTGCACAGACTGGCTCTGTTCGAGGGCTAAGGTTATGCCATTGTTTCTTTTTTGTGCATCTATACATCTGTTGGTAAATGGGCTGTGGGCTAGTGGTCCTCACCCCCAGGCCATGCAAAGCATTGTCTCAAGCACTGTGTAGATCTCAATGTTCTTTACAAAGCAGGGAAGTATTTTGAGCCCCATTTTACAGATGGGGAAACTGAGGCACTGAGAAGCAAAGTGGTTTGCTCAGGGTCACCCACCAGGATCTGGCAGAGCAGGGAATAGAAACTACCAGGTCTCCCAAGCCCCTGCTTATTGGGCTACCCACTGGATCATACTTCATACCATTTTATTGGATACAATCCTTGTTGGGGAATCTGGCTCAGTAGTGGTTTTTTTCTAGCTTTTTAGTTTTGGAGATCTGAACTCAGTTGAAAAACAAAAGGGAAAAGAGTCCGGTACGTTCAGTGAAGCCTCTAGTGGGTCACAGTACAAGAGCGCTGCAGAATCTGGCAAGATCTAGCACAGTTGGCGGACTCGGCAATGGATCAGCCGCTTTGCTGCAGGTTGGAACTGACGTTCTTTAGCACAATGCAAATTTGGTCAGTGCTGGCGTTGGGCTCGGACTTGTCATAGCTGAATGCATGAGGGCTGCTTTTCATACTATCTTTCTCGTGTATTCTTGGATGATATTAATACATCCTCCATGGATTCCAGTGAGCCATGATGCTTCAAAATCATGATACATTTGTGCTGGTTCCATTGACATTATATCAAGATTGAGACCTTCTTGCAGGCTTTGATTCAATGGCTATTGTCATCAGTGGGAGTCTTTTCTCCTTTGGATCAGGCCCTCAAACAGATGAAGTTGTGTTCTCCTTTGCATTCATTGCCACATTTATCCTGCAGTCAACCCATGGCAAGGAAATCATTTTGCTCACTAGTAGAGTGACTATTAGTCAAGGACGAGGGAAAGGAAATGGGAAAATCCAGTTCATAAGGCGCGTCATAAATATAAAGGGAAGGGTAACCACCTTTCTCTAGACAGTGCTACAAAATCCCTCCTGGCCAGAGGCAACATCCTGTTACCTGTAAAAGGTTAAGAAGCTCAGCTAACCTGGCTGGCACCTGACCCAAAGGACTAATAAGGGGACAAGATACTTTCAAATCTTGGGGGGTGGGGGGGGAGGCTTTTGTTGTGCTCTTTGTTTACGTGGTTGTTCTCTCTTGGGACTGAGAGAGGCCAGACAGAAATCCATCTTCTCCAACCCATCCTAATCCAAATCTCCAATATTGCAACCAATATAGGTAAGCCAGGCAAGGCGGATTAGTTTATCTTTTGTTTTATGTGAATTTTCCCTGTGTTAAGAGGGAGGTTTATTCCTGTTTTCTGTAACTTTAAGGTTTTGCCCAGAGGAGGATCATCTGTGTTTTGAATCTGAATACCCTGTAAAGTATTTTCCATCCTGATTTTACAGAGATGATTTTTACCTTTCTTTTTATTAATAAAATCCTTCTTTTAAGAACCTGACTGATTTTTCCATTGTTCCAAGATCCAGGGGTTTTGGTCTTTGATGATTTTGTAATCAATTGGTTAGGATATTATTCTCAAGTCTCCCCAGGAAAGGGGGTGTAGGGCTTGGGGGGATATTTTGGAGGAAGACGTCTCCAAGTGGTCTCTTTCCCTGTTCTTTGTTTAAAAGGCTTGGTGGTAGCAGCATACTGTTCAAGGACAAGGCAAAGTTTGTACCTTGGGGAAATTTTTAACCTAAGCTGGTAAGAATAAGCTTGGGGGTCTTTCATGCGGGTCCCCACATCTGTACCCTAGAGTTCAGAGTGGGAAGGAACCCTGACAAGGCACAATGCTATATAAATGGAAGCACTCTTGACAATATTCCTCTGATCTTCCATTTCTCAAGATTAGTTAAGACTTTCTAATATTGTCAGGGTGGCTAAAGTAACACCGTCCCTTCCCTTCCAAACATTAGAATGCTGCCCAGAACGATTTCCTCTTGACCATCACCAGACTGGAAATTCCTGATAGGCAAGCTTAAGCGTTGCTCAAAATGTTCTGTCTAACAGAGGTCTTGCATGTACATACTGTACCACTGTGGCATTAGCGAGTGATAATGCAACGTTAGGACTAGAGAGCTTGAAGGCAAGGCACAATTAAACTGTGCCTTGAACTCCTGCCAAAGGCTGAAATGTTTTTCATCCTTCATACAAGAGGGAGCCACTTTGGCGTGGCAATGGAAATTCTAGGCACATATGTAAATCTATGACTTATAAACATTAGTAGATACACTGCAGGTATAGCTGGGCAGGAAATGGTTTTGCCATTCTGTGATCATTTCTGAGAGTTTGAAAATTTTCCCCCCTTGAACTGGGACAAAGTCAAAATCTTAAATATTCATGAACTGAAAACTGATTTAAACAAGGTTTTGGGTTCAATCAAAACATTTTGTTTTAATAATTTTGAAGTGTTTTGCTTTGATTTTTACCCTTTTCTCCTATTAGTGTAAGTTCTGAAACAAGTTGTTTTGAATGGGAAAATTGGATTTTTTGGGGGGGGTTTGAAAATGTTGAAAAGTATTGTTGTAACATTTTCAAAATGTTTTTCATAATTTTTTTGTTGAGTCAGGAAATTCATTGAACACCATCCTGGTTCACAAACAGTTTTGGTTTTGATGAATTGGTATTTTTCGCCAAAAAAAAAAAAAAAAAGGTCAGAAAATTCCCAACTACAAGCAATAGCAGGATTGAAAAACCAATAGTATGACATACAGCCAAAATGCTCCCTTTATTTTCTCCAATTTACAAGGGGAAGAAACATAGTTTACAATGCTTTGCTTTATAGTATGGCTCAGTCGGTACCACTTTCCAGAATACCAGGCTGGAAGGTTTATAGTTTCCCCATATAAAGACTTGGAACCAGATTTACAAAGGTATTGGGTAGGTGAGTTAGGCACTTAAGTGCCTAGTTGGATACACAAAAGCACCTATCTGCATCATTAGGTGTCTAAATACCTTTGTAAATCTGGCCCTTGGGCTCATGCTCTGTGCTAGGACCAAGATGCAGTATCAAGAAAGGGCTGCTGCTCTGTGAGACGTGCTGTCCTTTGGCTATGTTTAAATAAATTCTCTTCTTATGCCCATGGTGGACGGGTATGATAACCCTGCTGGCCAGCCAACATTAAAACACTCATAACACAGGTCCTAATATCTGAGGCTCTATGGCGAAAATTCCTCCTCCCTGCAGGGTCACAGCACCAAGGCCTATGCACCACTTATTTTGAGGGTTTAAGTGGCATTTAATTGGAGCATAAGGCCTTGATATAAGGGGAAGTTTCATGCCTATAGAAGTGGTTTTTATGGGGGAGAGGGTTAGTTTTAATTTTGGCACTGTGTGGAATGTTCTACTGAAGAAATGAGGGAGACTGTCCTTCATGGCAATGTGTCACATGGGATGCTGTAGCCAACAGCTCTTACTGCTTCCCTGGGAGGAAGTTACTACAGGAGATGGGGGTCGGGGGTGTATGGAATAATCTTTCAAGCAGAGAGGAACCCCATGCAGAAAGCTTCTGCAAACGGAGTCTTCCCCCCCATGTTTCTGTCTGATATGCCCGATGCCAGAATGTGCACGTGGCTTGTATTTTAGAGCCATCTGCAGCCTGACACACATTCTCTTTTATGCACCTGCTTTTCTTTGTGAATCCAGTAGTCCATTTCACAGTCTATTTGTCAAGCAGAAATCATTGCTCGGTGTGCATGATGTGCCATTTCTTTGGGAAGATGACTCACAATGAGCATGAGATGAAAGTGTGCGTTATAGAGGAGTGCAATGAGCCTCTACTGGGAAGGAGAGCAGAAACAGAGAATGATGTGGATACTCCAGCAAAGGATAAGACTGCCTGCCCTCTGCTACTCATCCTCCAGGCTTTCATAACTTACTTTACCTAGCTTCCCTAGAGGGCTTTCATCAGACTGCAGCAAACAAAAAATAACCGCTCATCTTCCTGTGGTACGTACCCATGTGCACAACCACAGAGGGGCTCTTGTGGCCAAAATCCCCCCAGATAAAATGTTGTCTTTGTGTAGGAGCTATAATAGTGGACTCCCCAGCCTGGCCTTCCCAACAGTTACCTGCCTCGCATGCTTAATGCATCAGTTTCAGCTAAGGTAAAATGCTATTTATTGTGTGACAGAATAAATAAACGGCCGTTCTGAAGAAATGAATCAAAGCCCCTGGGCCGTTGCCTTGCCGCGGTCCTGTGCACTTTCTGCTACAACCAGAGTCTGTGTTGACTCTCTGCTGGTTCTTTTGTCTGTTTAATGTTTTAGCCTCCGGCTAAGGACACAAGGACATATCCTCAAGATGTCTGCTCTTATATTTGCTGGCTTGGCCTCTGTTAAAACTAGCACTCCTTGTGATATGAATATGATCGCCTGCTGTATGAGAGTTGCCACTTATCCTGGCTGATGAAACTTCTACCTCTTCAAAACTCAAGAAGTGCTTGGATCTTCCAAATGAGATGTGTTGAACAGCCCACTGTTCAGACTGAAAGGGGCTTGAGGGGCTGGTTGGAGAGGATGCATTTCCTTCCATCCGGCAAAGATAATCTTTCCTCTTTGCATATGGCCAGATTTTTGCTGTCTGAGATGCTTTTTTGGCTCTAAAATACCCTGGCTCCTAAAGAAGAGCAAATATTTCTTGCCCTTGGCATCCCCACTAAATGGTGCATTGTTTAAAAACGTCCCCAGGAAGAGGAAAAATCCACTTACTCCCTTTCCCCTCCCTTGCTACAAACACTTTCACAGTCCTAATGTCTGAGCTGCAACAGGAGAAACCATTGGACGAGGGGGTTGTTTCTTACCAAAGCAGTATTGTATTATTTTCTGTTGTTTCTGTTACGGTAGTGCCTTGAGTGGTTGTAGCCCAAACGAGATCAGGGTCCCTTGACTTTAGGTGCTGCACATGCACCTAGTAAGAGACAGCCCCTGCTCCAAAGATCTTACCATCTAGATAGATAAAAGCAGTCAAAGAGTGGAAGTGTTGTTACACGCATTTTACACAGGGGCAACCGAGGCAGAGCTTGAGGGTATGTCCACCCTGCAATTGGAGCTATGTTCTCAGCGCATACAGACATACCCTGAACTAGTGTTCATCTGGCTAGCGTGGGTACCAATAGCAGTAAACCCACAGCAGCACGGGCTAGTCACCCTAAGTACAAGCCCAGCTGGGTACGTACTCAGGCAGCTGGCCCGTGCTATTGGTACCTGAGCTAGCTAGATTAAAGCTGGCTTGGGTATGGCTATACATGCTGCAATCACACCTCCGAAAGCTGCGAAGACATATGCTAAGTGACTTCCCCGAGGCATCACGGGGAGTCGGTGCCAGAGATGGAGGCTGAACCCAGATCTCCTGTGTTCTAGTCCAGTGCCTTCACCAGAAGCCCAGCCTTCCTCCAAAGTATCGTTCTAGCTGCATTTGATCATGTAAATTACAAATAGGCTGAAAATTAAGCCCAAAATAAATTGATTAGAGAAGAGACACGTTTGTCACATGTAGGTGGAAAGGAAAATATTGGCTAAGTGTATCTACCTAAGTGAATCTCCGTTTCCAAACATGAGAGAAATGAACATCTTCAGAAATCAATACAAAGCCACTTCAGCATAAAACATGAGAAGATTGATACTTAACTTGTCTCTGTGAGTGCACGTGGGAGGGTGGGGGGAAAATTGGCTCCGGAGGGAGAGATTCAATGAAATTCAAAGCTGCCTGTTTAGAGAGAGCGGTAAAAGGCTTAAAATCCAACTCCTGTCCCCCACCCCGTGAAAACTAATGAGGTGCCAGAGAACTGATATAATTTGGCATGAGAATGGGCTTTAATTTTTTTTTTTTTTTTGCGACTGCCTCTCAGAAATTCATCAGGCTCTGATGCTTCCTGTGAAAGGGAGCAGCCAGATATTTTCAGCAAGAACAAAGGGATTAGTTGGACCAACAAAAGCTTGATTAAAAGGCTTCAGAGTGGAAGCTAAGTGCTTTCTGCAGTAAATGATGATTAAGATGGCATCAGGGTTTATTATATTTTCCCCTCCTCACTTGCCCAAGTTTCACGAGCTGCCATGGTGTCATGTTGCATTGTGACGCCTGCTTTGAAGAAGTGTTAGTCATTCCAGCTTGTAACAGGGCTGGTTTTTCAGCGGGGTGGGCGGGGTCTCTGTATTTTCCCTACCCCAATGTATGTGAATTTAAATGAATGTGTCCTCAGTAGCTATTTGAAGTCATCAGTTCTGAACGACCTTTGCCCCGCTACTTCATCTTTGTAGTGCCTGATCCAAAACTTGTTGAAATTTTCTCATTGACTTCAATGGGTTTTGAATCAGTCCCTTTAGACCATGATCTTGCAAAGACTTTTACACACGTGTTTAACATTGACTTCAGTGGGACTGCACACAGACATACAGTTACACTCAGGCATAAATCTTTGTACAAGTGAGGTGGTAAACACCATTACATGGCTAGTTTGTTCTAGGGTTAAAATAAGTTCAGAGCACTGATGAACACATCTCCTTTATAGAGTTAGCTGTCTGACTAAACAGAGGCTGAGGGACAGGAATTCATTATAACACAGGTGAATTGTATGTTCTTTTTGGGGATGCTCTGTGGAAATAAAAATGTGATCATGTAACTGAAGACTAACAAAATGTGTGTATGCAAGAGGGCAGAGTTAAGGTTATACAGGCAACCTTAAGCATGGTACTTTTGGATGAGGATGATTTTTGAATAACTAAATATGGGAGAGCTGCAGACACAATAAGGAGCATATCAGGGTAATAAATATTTGTGGTGTGTATGTATAAGGATGGGGCGTATCTGTTTCCTTCCATGCCCTCCTCCTATGGTTGCACTCATAATATCCATGTGACTTTTATAAAATTGTGCAAAATAGATGTCCCACACTAGAGGTGACTGCTGTTCCATTGTGCTGGAATGAATTTCTGTTCATAACAGAGTGGCCCTAACCAGAGAAGCAGCAGTATCATAAGCCATCGTGTTTGGGGACCATGACTAGAGCATTGACGTGTATGTTCCTATGGGTGGCTAGTGGTTGTAGACATAAAGCATGATCTCCTTCACTGAATACAATCCACCCACAGTGGAATTGCCAGCTCCATTTTACACAGCACTGGGAGATGGAGTCAAAGTAGTGGTCTGAAGAGTGTTGGAGGAAAATAGATGGTGGTGAAGCCAGTTCAGAGGAGCAAGAGGCGCGTACTCCACTGCTTTAAACGTTCTCGGCCTGTGCGAAAAACTGAGTGCACAAGCTAAAATTGTGTGGAGGTGGCCAGGTGCATCCATCGCTTAATCAGAAGCTCAATCTGGGCTCAGTGAATCTGACAGCGTAGCAAGGGTCACATGTTCACATGGATGAGCTGTCCTTGAACGGCTGCTGAGATGTATCCAGCACAGAAGATAGGTTTAAAAAAAGCCTACTTTTCTGCATCAGATTTTGTGTGTTCCGTTTTGAAGCCTATTTGATCCTGAGCAAACATATTTCTTGTGGACTTTGCCTGGAAAAACCCTCTGGTCTGTTAATGATTGACTCCCCCTCTTAGAGGGTTCCTAGGTAGCTCTTAGAGGGTTCCTAGGTAGCTTAGGATCATATTTCAGCCTCATGTCCCTGTCAAGACTCTGGTGTCACAGGGCAATTATTAGAGTTTACTGCTGGCTTCCCCCTGTTTATTC
This sequence comes from Chelonia mydas, assembly GCF_015237465.2. NCBI lineage: Eukaryota > Metazoa > Chordata > Testudines > Cheloniidae > Chelonia > Chelonia mydas. The sequence continues at coordinate 10,536,551 of NC_051257.2, forward strand.
CTCTATTCTGGGGTAAGGGTTGTTTCTGAAGATCGGAGGATTGGAAGGAAGTGTCCTTGTCTTTTCACTGAAAACTCCAATATGAGCCTTTGTCCTATTTTGCTAGGGTGCACACGTTCCTCAGCACTTGGGGTTGTGAAGGCAACTGGCTTCAAGAGGCCCATAGCATGGGGTCTACTGGGTTGATGCATGTGCACCACCAATTTCCCAAACTGCTCTGATGAACTAGTTGCTGGCGGAGACTGACTCTTTGTGGCAAAATAACACAGAAAGAACTCATTTGTTGACTGATATAGGCATAAATTTGTCCATCCTCCCACATATCCCCTTAGTAAAGATAAGAGACTCTCCAGGGCCTATTCCTGACCTCCAAATTCAAACAGAGATATCACTGCTCAAACTCTGCCTGGCAGTCTATGCGTGGCTTTGGGATTTGGGAATTCTTTAGGGGAAGAACACCAGCGTAGGCAGCCATTGTACTTGCCCATAAGAACCTGGGGAAATAAGAGAAGCTCTTAGTGTCCAATGAGAGCATACACTTCAGCTCTGATTCCCTATTATTAACAAAGTGTTCCTACTCTTCGTGCATTAAGACTAGGCTGGATAAAGACTTAGAAAGTATACCATAGGGAACAGTTCTACACCACAGGGATTAGTTTTACACCGTCAGGGCAGGGGTGGATTAGATGATCTAATAGGGTTATTATAACTAAGATACTGTCTCTGAAGGAAAAGAGATACAGAACTATTGCTGTCTTTGGCCAGATGCTTATATTTTAGTCTTTCAGGAGGTGAGAATTTTTGCCTGCCTGCTATCTTACGGTGCATGCCTTAAACCAAAGGACTGGGTTTTAGTTCCTCTTGCAATTAACGCGTTCCAAGTGATTTAACTGGTCCTGTGTTTATTTCTAATGTGAGAATTGAACCAGCACGAATGGTAAGTGATATGGGAGGATGGAAGTGATAGGGAGGGAGGAGGGAAGAGACCTGCTTGTTTTATCTCCATGGTAACATACTTTGAAAGGGAAAGGTGTTGAGGCTGATGCTCTGGGGTAGATCATTTACAGTCTACTTAATAAAAAAGCTGCAGCAAGGAATATAACATGGACTGTATGAAGAAGACTAGTGGGGCTACGTTTTCCAGCACCTGTTAACAGATATGGTTCAGTACACTTCTAGACAAAGTAGAAAATTTATTCATGTGGCATATTTTAAACACAACACAATGAGCTAGATTCTGGCATTATGCCAACTTAATTCAGCTGAGGGTCTGTCCCAGTACATAAAAGATTTAATGTCTTGAAAATACACTTTGTAATGTAAAAAAAACCCAATTTTTCCTTTTCAGTTTTAAGGATGCTGTAATTAAGTTGACCATATTGAGGTTCTTATACAATCTGAATTTTACCCTTAACTGTACAAGGTATTTTCAAAAACCTTCAGTGTGTGAATCATGGAGTTATTTTAGTTGCAACATTAGATCCCAACCATTAAAAATAAAATCCTTGTGCATTTTAATGTTCTTAAAATTCATCTAATCCCCAGCAGCAATCAGGAAATGACATTCGGGGGGGAGGGGGAGGGGAGGAGAGAGATCCTTTACATTTAGTCTAAAAGCCATTGGTTAAAGCTGGTGCAGTGAATTGACAACCACTGTGTCAATAGATCCCAAACCCCATGGAAACTTAGTTTTGTTTAGACTGTAGATTTGGGTTTTGTTTTCTAGTAAAAAATGACCAAAAAAAATGGTAATTAATTACACCCACCTTTTAGTAATCTTTGTTTCCCCAGCATAAAATCAATGATGCTTTGAATGCCCTCTGCCTTCATAAAACACACACTGTACACTCTCACACACACACAAAAATCCTCTTTGTTCAGAAAAATTGTAACAAGCAATAGCAGAGGAGAAAACCTGAAAGCTTTCCTCTGTGTGTGGGTCCCAGCTCCACGCAGTTCCGTTCAGTTTGCTTGCAGGTATCATCCAGCAAATTACAGGGCTTGATGAAAATGCTCAGTATATTACTTCTGCATCTGCTTTGGTTTAATGCTCACTCTAAAACGTCGAAGAGAAGCCCGAACTTCGGTTCTTTCGGGGATATGGGTGGGGGGTGGATTGTGGTTGATGGCTGAACGCAGGCATGACAGATAGTCAAGAGCCGATGACCACATCTGAGGCTGGTACAGTTTTAAGTGATTTAATTGACTTGGAAATGCCACCCTTCTGTGTGCTGGCAGCTTAGCAACCCGGAGCAGAAGAGCAGCAGCAGAATCAGAGGCTGTAGTCAGCTAGGAAGGGGAGGCAGGTGACTTGAAGGTCGCTAGAGTAAGAGAAATCACCTGATTCAGGCAAGAGCTTTACCTATGAGGCAGGAGTAACAAGGCAGAGGGGAGAGGGAGAGAAGTGTGCGTGCTAGTGAGGGGAGGGAGGTTTGCACTTTTTAAAGCAGGTCTCTTGCCAAGGGTTGGGGATATTGGCAGCAGAGCCTGTGGAAGTGTCACCTTAACTATGTCACAACCGGCTGACAGGATGCATTCTAAAAGGGCAGGGATCCGAGCAGCTGTTGTCCTTATAGGGTTGTTGCACAAATCCAGAAAGCAAAATAAAGAAAAAAGGTAAAGCACGAGTTTATTCAGTCTTTTCTCTCTTGATTCAAGAAAAAGAACAGTCATTGCCACTACGGTATTGAAACGTTAGCTGAAATCTGGGGAAGGAGGGGGAATTGTGGAGCCCGCAGTCTGTCTATATTGTATCCATGATTGTATTTCATAGATCATATTCTTATGGGAATGTATATTTGTATGTGCTGACAATACTATTCCAAAGCAAAACAATAGACATGGTGGTAACACCTATGTGCTCAAAACCCTTTCCTAACCGTTAAAGATTTATGTGTGTGTATATTTAGAGAAAGAGAGAGAGATGGGACTGCTTCAGCCCCTCTGAGTTTACCTATTGACCCTAAACATTTTTTTTGCGGTATAAAGCCAGGACAGACTGTTTTCTTCCCGGGATTGCAGTGTTTTGTAGAACTGATTTGACTCAGATTAACGGCTTTGTCTCTTTCCTGAAAAACAGTTGGCAAATGATTTTCAGATTCGTTGACTAAGCTGTGGACTGTACTTTGTGTTCAACTTTGTGGTTTGGGGAAACAGTGTGTTTTGAATGGTGTGTTAGCTGTCATCTGATAGATACAGTTGCTGACTTTTTGGGATGTTAATGGGAGTTTCTATTTTCTTCAAAGGTTTACAATGATTTGATTTACTTATGTCTTTATTCAGAGAGCTCTGTCTCCTTATGCAGTTTGTTCTGGCAACTTTCTTGTTAAAATAATATGTGCACCTAAATTTATGCAGTGTGTATAATTTTTAGTCTAAAGTGGAGAGCAGACAATTATCACTTCAATTTAGTAATCTTCATAGCGGTATTTAAACTTTTTTTAAAATTTTCATATAGAAAAATATAGGAAGGCAGAATGGAATCACTCAAAACTACATTTTAAAAAAATGATAATCTGACAAATCCACAAAAGCAGAGCAATCCAGAGATAAGGCTGGGCTCACCCCAGCGTCCCTAAATTTTGTGGCACCTGCTCTGAGTAACATTTCACTTTGGACATTCCTGCAATGTGGTGCCTCAGAGACAATAGACAGCAGGTTGACTTAGGGACAGAGTTTTGCTTTTGTGGATTTTAAGGCAGACCCTATGTATTGCTGAAATGTTTTTTTTCCCCATTCCTGAAGGCGTCACTGGTTATACCATTAAAAACAATAGTTAAGACATATGTGACTTGGTGTTCTTGGGGCCTCTGCCTGATCTGGAAATTACCAAATTGTGCTCACACTTGACCTGAGTCATCTTATTGCCATGGTGCTTCTTTTTCTTCACTGTAACCCCTCCCTCCTGTTTTAGGATCTGCACTCATCACATCTAAAACTGGGGCTCACAGCTGCATTCTGTGCCGCTGGGCAGAGTAAGAAAGTCTGGAGGAGTTCTCCCCGTAGTCAGTGCTTGCAGGGTTGGGATCACAGATTGTAACCTTTTTAGAGCATTCTTTTCTCTTTGAGACTCCCTGCATGCTTTTTGGCACTGTAACAATAGCAATGGGCTCCTACAGAACCTTATGGAATAGTCCTATAGAATTAAATAGAGAGCGATCCACTTTCTGCAGGTGGGTTTCTTAAAACCATCCTATGGAATGTAATAGAGGGTTCTATCCCGGCTGTGGTCTGGTTAAAAAACAGCTTCTAAAAATATCTCATTCTCCAGTAAATCCTGTAGGGTTTGAGGGTTATTGTTTACAACTCGATTACATTCCTATACAACCCTTTCCTTTTAATCCTGATTAAATTCTAAAGGATGTTTCCATAAGGGGAATCACATAAAGGTTGCTGAGTGTCTCCCGTAGCACCCCAGTGGGGTAAAGGCGATCTTTACTCTTGTACAGTACCAAGCAATTAGCAAATAATAGTAGTCTCGTGGCCATTTAGGGCCAGATTTTCAGAAGAGTTCAGTATGTTGAGTACTACTCCTTGTGCATGGGAGGAGCTCGCCGGAAACATCTCCAAAGCCACCTCAGGGTCCCCTTTCAGATCCCTCTGTCATGATTCAAAAAAATTGACCATGGCTAGGCAGCCGTGCCGACTAGTACTGTCCCACTGTCACCTTGCACTCTCCCCACTTGTTGTGTATAATCTTATGCTTGGACTGTAAGCTCTTTTGGGCAGGGATTGTCTCAGCCAGGGGTTCGGGGACTCCTGGGGAGCCATGAGCAGGTTTCAGAGGGTCCGTCAAAACAAACTAGAGAGCAGGGCTGGCGTTAGACTCGCTGGGGCAAAGGGCAAAAAGCCAAAGCCCGAGCCCAGCCATCCAGGGCTGAAAGCCGAAGCCCGAGCAACTTAGCTTTGCGGGGTCCCCTGTGGTGTGGGGCCCTGGGCAATTGCCCTGCTTGCTACCCCCTAACACCAACCCTGGCTTTTAATCTACTGGAGATGCAGAAAAGCAGTTGTTGTGGCTCTGATTGAGCTAGTACGCTACAAATAGAGGCTGGCCAGCTGAATACACACGTAGGGTCCAGGGCAGGGATGTAGTTGGGGTAGATAGTCCGTCCCGCTGTCTTTGCCACAGCGGCTGCACAGCGAGCTCAATCAAACCTAGCGCACGTGTGTCTGGCTGAGCTGGAAATTACCCCTCCCACTCGAGTGTAGATATCAGCTTTGTTCTATGGCCACGTGGTACCCTGGCCTTTACGGGCTACTGTAATGCAAATAAATAATAAGTGTTTAAATAGGAGCTGCTGGGTGCTGAGCTCTTTTCAAAATCCAACCCTTTACTGTTTTTTAAAAAATGCGGTAAACGATCTTAATCCTTACATGGACTCAGAGACTGCACAGTTCAGTGTAAGTGAATTAAGCACAATGGGGCTACCTAAGGGCCCGGTCCAGTTCCCACTGAAATCGGTAAAGGCTCCCATTGAATTTAATGGGAGCTGGATCAGGCACAAGTGAATAAAGTCATTCACCTGCATAAGTATTTGCAGGATCAGGCCTTCAGCATGTTTTGTTTGATCATTAAGTTGATTTTTTTTTTGGTGGGGTGGTTACAAGAAGTGAAGCTGCAACCCACTGGGAAACTGGTGAATGACAAGAGAGTATGTGCTTGAGCAGGTGTTAAGTGATGTCAAATGGCCTGTTCTCAAACTGTTGATACTGAAACCCCACTCTGAAATCAATTAGAATTTTGTCTACAGCATCAGGCCCAAAACGTCCCAGGAAAAAGATGGGAACTGAGCACTCTGAGAAATCTGGCTTCAGCTGTGGGTTTTGGGCACTTGGAAATGTGGCTCTCAGCTCTTCTGAAAATCTGGTCCATAAAAGGATGCCTGCTTTTATAGTACCATGTCTAGCACAAACTCTTGCCTAGTTTAGCCCTCACTGAGTGTTTACTGAGGCTAACGGGAGTCTCAAGGGAAGAACAAGATCCCCCATGGCTGCTTTTTTATCTGCTATGGTTTGGTTTCTTGAGAGGGACTGCAAGTATTTCGGTGTACGTACTCTAGTTGCACTGTTTAAACGTATGTAAGTTTCCAGTGCCATACAGTTGTGGTGTTAAAGCGAAGGTATTTTTTTAAACGTTCAGTCTTTGTTCTGCATTTGCCATTGAATTTCACTCCACATGAGCCGTATGCAAGTACGTCAGGTTTGGTAGCAGATGCTGACTCCCTGGTGACCTGTGTCGCTGTACTTATTAGCAACCCACCAAAGTATAGTGCTGCAAATTGACTTCACTGAGCCTTCTTGCCTTAAGCCAGGTTTATGCTGACTTTGTTCCCACTGCCTTCCTTCCTGAAACAATCAATCCATCAGTCAATCCACACCAGTCCTGTTCATTTGGAAACCATCCTGGATGTCACTGTTGATCCTAAGTAAATGGCAAGTAATGTGTAGTAACAACTCGCACATTTACTTACTATTCCTCTTTGTGAATCCAAAACTCCTCCTGCCTCTGCTCAGTGCCCCAGAATCCAGCGTTGTGCCCTAGATTTTCTTTTTTACTAGGAAACTGGAAACGAGGCACACATTTTAGTGAGGGTAATTAACCACTGAAATAGTTTAGCAATGGAGGTGGCCAGTGCTCAATTTGTAATGAAAGACGTGCCGGGGCTCAACTGATTAGGTGCGGGGGCTCAAGCAATTTTTTTTTTAGATTCATAACTGATGCAGCAAGCCCAGAGGTGCTGGGGCTACGAATTGCCAAGCCTAGGGGTGCCCCCGGGGCTCAGCCCTGGCACAAATTAAGCACTGGATGTGGTAGATTTTCTGTCAACTCCCCTTCTTCTTCTATCTAGCCTATCTCTTATGTGTGTGGGGTCGGCTCTTCAAGCCCAGTGTGTCTTGAAGGAGTTTCTCAGAAACTCCGCAGCTAATCAAATAATTGTGTATGACATCCATCCACTTAGTTTTGGGTCTTCCAACCTTTCTTTTATCCTCCACTGACTCTCTGTTACCCTAAGTCTTTAAATCAAGACTGGTCTTTAAATCAAGTCTTTAAGTCAAGACTTTAAGTCAAGACTTTAAATCAATCCATTAACTTCAGTGGCGCCAGGGCCATCTTGGGTGTCTTTCTGAAAGATGCTTTATTTCATGTTGGCTCAATGCAGGGGTGACTGGCTGAGGATCCATGGCCTATGTTATGCAAAGGTTCAGATTAGATCAGTGGTTTTCAACCAGGGGTACGCATAGCCCTGGGGGTACACAGAGATCTTCCAGGGGGTACATCAACTCATGTAGATACTTGCCTAGGTTTACAACAGGCTACATGAAAAAGCACTAATGAAATCAGTACAAACTAAAATTTCATACAGCCAATGACTTGTTTATGGTGCTCTATATACTATACTCTGAAATGTAAGTAAAATATTTATATTCCAAGGGATTTATTTTATAATTATGTGGTCAAAATGAGAAAGTCAGTAATAGCACGCGGTGACACTTTTGTATTTTTATGTCTCATTTTGTAAACAAGTAGTTTTTAAATAAGGTGAAACTTGGGGGTACACAAGACAAATCAGACTCCTGAAAGGGGTACAGTACTCTGGAAAGATTGAGAACCACTGGACTAGATGATCATAATGATCCCTTTCGGCCACACTGTCCATTATTCTGTGAATGCTTCATCTTAACAATTATGAAAGTTTGATTTTTTTTTTACTGTTCTAATATTAGATTATAAAACAAGAACTGTCAATAACAAGAATCTATTCCCACCATTAGCCACATGTTAAGACTGCAAGCCGTCCTTAGTTTAAGGATTTACTACTTAGAGCACTGTGTGTGTGTGTGTGTGTGTGTGTGTGTAAATACAGGGGTACTAGAACAGTTTTTATAGTGGGGGTGCTGAGAGCCATTGAACCAAACTGTAAACCCTGTGTATGATGCAAACCACTTCAAGCCAGGGGGTGTGGCTGCACCCCTAGTTCCAGTACACCTGTGTGTGTGTGTATATATATGAAGGAAAAAGTTAGCTACTTTCAAGTTACCTTTGGTGTAATATCTGGTTCTGTGTGATCCATTCAGTGACCGATAAAAACAACAGTACCTGCAATAATGCATGTTCGAATGCAGGGCTCTGTGAACTGTATTGAACAATGTTTATGCTCTGTACAGAGAAGTAATTAAAGCTAAACTCATTTGCAGTTAAAAGTCACCTTGCTCCTCGTTGTGCTTTGGTTCTTCCTTTTGTGAATTATACCTTGGAGAAAGCTTTGTATAGACAGATTTAAACTGGTAATTTGCAGATGCAGCATTCCTTCCAAGAAAGACTAGACCAAAAGATGCCATTCCGTGTCTTTGCTGACTCATGCTTCAGTACGTGCAAGTTACTTGAAGATAGGGCAAAATCCTGAGCCCAGTGCATAGCCAGAGTAGCTGAACTGCACAAACAATGGAAGGAATTGCCCAACAGAGGGGAGCTGCTCTGCAGCCACTTAGATCCTCTGCATTGCACTAGCACAGGGGTGGGCAAACTACAGCCCGTGGCCACATCCGGCCCTCCAGTTGGTTTAATCCAGCCCTCGAGCTCCTGCTGTGGAGCGGGGTCTGTGGCTTGCCCTGCTTCCATGTTCCATCCGTGGAGTGGGGTCGGAGGCCGCTCCGTGCATGTGTGGAGGCTCCCATAAGCAGCAGCATGTCCCCCCTCCAGGCTCCTATGTTTAGGAGCAGCCAGGGGGCTGTGCGCACTGCCCCCACCCCAAGCACCGCCCCCGCAGCTCCCATTGGCTGGGAACTGCAGCTAATGGGAGCTGTAGGGGCAGCGCCTGCGGATGGGGCAGCACGCAGAGCCACCTGGCCACACCTCTGCATAGGAGCTGGAGGGGGGACATGCCGCTGCTTCCAGGAAGTGCTTCAGGTAAGCGCCACCCAGAGCCTGACCCCCTCCCGTGCCCCAACCCCCAGTATGGAGCCCCCTCCCACACCCTGAACTTCTCATTTCTGGACCCACCTCAGGGCCTGCACCCCCAGCCGGAGCCCTCATCCCCCGTGCTCCAGCCCTCTGCCCCAGCTCTGATCCCCCTCCTGCCCTCTGAACCCCTTGGTCCCAGCCTGAAGCACCCTCCTACACCCAAATCCCTCATCCCCAGTCCCACCCCAGAGCCCGCACCCCCAGCCAGAGCACTCACCCCCTCCTGTACCCCAACCCCAATTTTGTGAGCATTCATGGTCCACCATACAATTTCCATACCCAGATGTGGCCCTCGGGCCAAAAAGTTTGCCCACCCCTGGACTAGCAACTCTGGCTCTTGAGCACAACTTGTGTAGAATCATAGGACTGGAAGAGACCTTGAGAGGTCATCTAGTTCAGTCCCCTGCACTCATGGCATGACAAAGTATTATCTAGACCATCCCTGGCAAGTATTGGAAGAAAAGAGCAGTGGTTCTAGTGATAGTGGCTGAAATCCTAGCCCTGTTGAAGTCAATGGGGCTAGGATTTCACCTAGTGTCACTCCTCCATCCCTGCCAATGTGAATCTTTCTTCCCCAAACCAGTTCCAAGGAAGCACTTGATGCTGTGAGTAATTCCATCGGTTTCAGCAGGGGCTATTCCTGGAGCAAGATTCTGCTCAGTGTGGGTAATAGTGGTAGCACTGGGATGATAGCATCATAAGAGACGCTTTTGGTTCACACTGTCCAAAAAGAACCTGTGTGGTGCAAGGAGAATCCCCAAAGCATTGGTTTCAGTCAGATGCTTATTCAAAGTTTGGCCTATATCAGGAATTCAAGCCTTCAAGGGTACCCTTAGCTTCTCTTGAGGTTCACTGTATGACAAAGGCTACCCAATTCCACCTCCTCCTCCAGACACAGTATATGTTCTATATGCATCTCTTCATGACGAGTGAGTACTCAGGTCCTCATCCAGACTAATCCTTTTCAAGTCAAACAGAGGGTGGTCTCAGGTGCTCGAGATTAGGGTTTTATGGAAGACCTACAGGCAAAATCACTTATGGAGAATTTCTGCCCTCTGCTTCTATTTTGTTCTAGTCTATCCTAGATCTTATACTCATCCCCATGGAATCTAGGTGCTTATATATGTGGTTTGTTTATTTCAATTCCAACCAATTGACAAAAGTTCTGAATATGCATGACTGCATAATTTGGGCATTAGGGTTCAAAACTTTCCAAGCTGACCTGGTAAAAATGTTTCAAATTGTTGAATTTTCAGCAAAAATGTTTTCACTATAACTTTTTGATCAACCAGCTTATAGACAGGGCAATTTGCTTTTGAAATGTTAAGTTTTTTTCTGAAATTTTGATTTTTTTATTTTGACTTTTTTCCCCTTGTATTTTTTGACTAGCTCTATTCAGAAGATACAGGAACCAGAACCTAGAATTGTTTTGCTATAATGAGGGTTTAAAAGCATATAGGTAGGACCATTCTGCAAATACTCATTGAAAGGAGTCAAGAAACCTTAGAATCACCTGTTTTCTGGGGGATTTCCTACCCAGTGGGTGAAATTCCATTGAATAGCATTGTGTTCTGCGGTACAGGACTTTTTCATGCAGCACAAGTATAATATGAAGGCGCTAACCCTCCACACGGCTTAGGGCTACATCCATCCATAGCTAGTGTAACTGCACTGACTTCCATGGAGTTAGAACAGGGATGGGTTTGGCCCCATCCTGTCTCCTGTCCCTGCAGCTGGGTGCTTGTCCCACTACATGCTTACTCCGATTGTTATTACCTGGGAGCTGGCTGGAAAAAGGACTTTCCATTCTATGGGAAATTCCAACGTTTTGAAATATCTTTTTGTTCTGAATCAGAACAAAAAAGCCGAAGTGTTGAGATTTCCCACACCATGGAAATTCTGAAATATTTGTTTGAATAATGTAGAATTGTTTTATGTAGACAAAGCTGAGTTGTTTTGTTTTGACAATACTGAAACATTATAATGTAATAAATATAACATGAGAATCTAAACAAAACGGATTTAAAAGAAACAAGACACTTCAACTTTTCCCAGAGATATTTTTAAATTGACACATTCCCTGAAAAGTTTTGATTTTGATGACATTGCACTTTCCAATGGAAAACTATTCCTTCAATGAAAACTTTGTTATCCACTCATTTTCATAACTTGATTTCTATGCAGGAGGACATGCATAATACTCAGCAGAAGTGATTTACACTAGGAATCCAGTGTCCGTAGGTTTTTTGTTTTGTTTGAAAGACCCCCTAAAATTTGATAGGCTGCAAGAAATGACCCTTTTATTAACTGTTCTGTAATTAAAAAGGAAATACAGAAAGGATGTGGATAAATTGGAGAGAGTCCAGCGGAGGCAAGGAAAATGATTGGGAGCTGGGGCACATGACTTATGACGAGAGGTTGAGGGAACTGCACTTATTTAGTCTGCAGAAGAGAAGAATGAGGGGGGATTTGATAGCAGCCTCCAACTACCTGAAGGGGGGTTCCAAAGAGGATGGAGCTCGTCTGTTCTCAGTGGTGGCAGATGATAGAACAAGGAGCAATGGTCTCAAGTTGCAGTGGGGGAGGCCTAGGTTGGATATTAGGAACACTATTTCACTAGGAGGGTGGTGAAGTACGGGAATGGGTTACCTAGGGAGGTGGTGGAATCTCCATCCATAGAGATTTTTAAGGCCTGGCTTGACAAAGCCCTGGCTGGGATGATTTAGTTGGGATTGGTCCTGCTTTGAGCAGGAGGTTGGACTAGATAACCTCCTGAGGTCTCTTCCAACCCTGTTCTTCTATGATTTTGTAGAATAAATAAAAAGGACTAAGTTGTCAATCTTTCCATCTCATTGACAGAGTACCCCACACTGCAATTTTCATTCTAGGTCTCCTTTTGCTGCTCCTACTAACACTCATTATATTTAATAACAAGGTATATGTTACATCACATGTTGTTCTTTTTGTGGCTTACTTTCTAAATATTTTAAGATAATAAGGAAGAGGTGGATTTGGGTCCTGGTGTAAATCTGAGGCATTCCATCAGTCAGTGGAGCTGCACCTGGGATTTGGATTTTGAACAGATCCACAACTGGAGAAGATTCAAATCCAGGCTTTTTGGTTCAGCCTATTACAGAGATGGCATCTGCTGCAAAATGAGCATCTGGTTCAGGGTTTGAATTCTAAACATTTAAGGTTTGTTTGGTTTTTTTTGATCCAGGTTTGTGGTTCAAGCCTATGTTTAAAGTACGTGTTCCTGGTCCTCAGCTGGTGTCAATTGATGCAGCTCCATCGAAATCTATGGGTTGACAGCAGTTGACAATCGGTTTTTAAAATCAAGTATTTTATTCAATGCAACCTTTCCCTGGCTTGAAAGTGAGTCTCTCTCTCTCTCTCTCTCTCCCTTAAGAGAAGAAGAAGCAGAAAGTGTACAGAGCACTGCATTGTTGTTAACTGGGATGGAAATTACTCCTCTTCTTCTGGGAGAAGGCTCCCAGGAACAGCCGGACTCTGTCTGTATTTTATTGGTATCTTTAACCTGAGATTCAAGCCGCAGTATGTTGACAGAAAACTAACAGAAAAGTGCAGCCTGCAATGAAAACTTAAAGCAATAGATGCTAGATATTAAATACATTCAAAAGAGAGCTCCATCAAGAGCAAAAAATGACAACTCCAAAACCAAAGGACATCCTTATTTTCCTTCTCTAGGCTAAAACAGAGGGGCAAATTCAACCCTGGTGTAAGGGGAGCACTCTAATAGAATTGCAGCTGCTTACATGGGGCATACATTTGGCTCAAAGAATTTACGGTATGAATAAAGTGTAGTCAGGGATGCGAAGTGTGTTTAACTTGCACAGGAGAATGCAGAGCAGATTTAAACATTTACTGTGAAATCTTTGTGTAGGATAGTACATTGATATCTCCCCTCCCGCATGTTTGTTTATACAGTTTAAAACCTGCCTGTTAGCGTAGACATGCAAAATAGTAAAGCAGAGAGCACTTGTAACAAGTTTCTTTCATCCAGATTTTGGATTTAGAAAACAGGAGGAAAATACTTAATCTAGGAAGGAAAAATGATTCTGTGGTTAAGGCACTGGCCTTTCGCAATCTGGGTTCAGGTTCTGGCTCTGCCACAGACTTCCTGTGTGATCCTGGGCATGTCACTTAGGGCTGCCCCACAGTAGGTATGGTACAGAACAGTGAGTGGCATTCTGTATTGCTGACTATTCAGTCTATGCATGGCCAAACCTATATCCCTCTGTGGTCACAGCTCAATCCCTCTGAATGGCCAGAAGCTCTGGAGGAGTCGAGCTGTGACAACGAGCATAACTGTAAACACCTCGGTCACATTAGGTAACATTTTCAAAAGTGCCTAAGTGACTTAAGAGCCTAAACCCCTTTGAAAGTCATTGACTGATAGGCTCTTATTGTGCTATCCTGAGGCAGAACACCCATTGCAATGAATGGAGTATGCTCTGCTCTGAAGAATGGAAGTAGGGGTTGGGACCCAGGACTCCAGGGCTCCAACTGAACCTTTGCCATTGGCTTGCTGTGTGATCTCCGTTAAGATCCCCGGGCTTGTCTCCTCTTTGCTAACGAAAGTGATTCCAGATGCTTAGATAAAAGGTGCAAGAGACGAGAAAAGTGTTCTGTTGGGGCACATTTATATCAGAGAGAGAGAGAGAACTATAAATGAGATCCTTGCAATGATTGTGTATAGATTCATTTCGTAATGGAATGAAAAGAGTAACATTTCTTCCCATAAAGATCTGTGAGGTAGATTTTTCAAAGATATACAGAGCCAAACTTATCCCCAGTGTAACTCCATTGAAAACAGTGGAGTTGTACCAGGGATGAATTTAGGTCCATCATCTATTCTTTAAATCAGTTCTTACAATGAAGCTGTTGCATTTACTTTAGGCCTCTATATAATTGAAAACTTGCTCTAAAACCATTCCTCTATTCTTACAAGTACTTGATTCCCACTCCTCAGAGTGGAATAAAGCAACCAGTTTAGCTGCTGGTAGGTGGTTATGTTGTTGTGTAACACACTGGTTTTCAACCTGTGGTCCATGGACTTTAGGGGGTCTGCAGACTACATCTAGGATTTCCAAAGGGGTCCGCACCTCCATTCAAAATTTTTGAGGGGTCCTCAAATAAAAATAGGTTGAAAACCTCTGGTGTAACACAAAAGCAGTGGGACAGCACTCCGTGTAAAGCAAAGTAATTTGATCAGGCTTTTGATGTTTTAAGCTTGCCTTTTTAAAAAAGGTACCTTACAAAACCAAATTCAAATCATCGTTATAATATTTTAAGGCCTGATCCAGTGTTATTGAAGACGGTGAAAAGACCTCACACTGTCTTACTTGGGTTATTGGTCCTTTATACTTCATGAACTCATCCTTATTTACGTTATATCAGAGGCTAACTGAACAAGAATGCATTCTCCAGATAGCCTGCGTGATAATGTAGCAACTAGACGAAAGGACATTTTTTTTTTTTTTTGGTCAAACATTTTTTGAATAAAAAATGGCTTTTTATGGAAATGAAAACTTTAGTGGGAAGTTCTTGTTTCTTTCAAAATTTTCCAAGTTTTTCTATGAAAAATTGTTGAAGCCTTTAAATTTTCAAAAACTAAAAAACAACCAAAAGCTGAAACATTTTAAAAATGTTTTTCAAATATTGAAAAACGAACATTTTTAGGGGGCTTGAAAACTGAAAAATGTTCACATTTGGTCCTTTCTTTTAAAAAAATGAATAAAATCAGTGAGAATATTTAACTCCCTCTGAAAATGTTCATTTATTTTGAAAATTTTTTTTTTGGCAAAACATAATTACCATTTTCCAAGCAGCACTTGTAGCAACGTCCACCTTAAGTCATTAGCAGGGATCGAAACTACAAAAAGTACAAGCCTATGTAACTTGAGCTAAAGGAGGAATTTTGCTAGTTTGTAGCAGTAGTAGACTATTATCCTCTGTATGGACTAGAAACTAGATGGAGATAGGACATACTCAGCGAGAGTGTTACAACTTTATTCAGCCTAAGTGGGCTCTCAGTTACACGCTCCAGAATCTCCCAGCCTACCAGTGTCAGTGGCTTTTCTTCTTTATGGCCTGCCTCATTGTGTTGAAAGGCTTCTGGTTCAACAATCACTCCAGAGAATAGGCTTAGCCCTGAAAGGTAGAGGCGCATAGTCAGCACCAAAAAGTTTTCAAACTGTATGCAAAGAGCAGGTCTCTCCAAGTGCTCCCTAAATAATCATGGTTTAGAAATAAAAGCAGTCCACCCATCATATACTCTCCTTAATATACATCTTACGTAATCATTTTATCACCCACCTGTAGTTATTACAGTATATAAAGAGAACAATGGATAAGCCATTAATATGTAATGCAGGGTAAAACATAATTCTATTAAACGGTCTCATAGAACCTTAATATACAGGAACAGACTTTGGGATGGAAGTGGCTTGAATTACATTTTTCTTAGATCCTGAGCCTTCTTTTTTTCCTTCGCTCCCCTTTGTTCCCTCTTGTACACTCCTCCAATCTCCTCTCTTGGTTTTTTTTTCTTTCTTCTTTTGTCTTCACTCCTCTGTTTGTTGTGTCTCTGCCTACAATTCCTTGCTGGGGCTGAGGTGCAAGATCCTTCCTCCTGCAATTGAAATACACTAGTTAATGATGGGATAAAAGCCTACTACAGCTACTAGCCAGTGGAGGTACTCTTTTAGCTCAGTGGTAGAGCCATGCTTTCAGTGCTGAAGGTCCTCGGAATCACACTGTACTGATGATGCATGAGACAATAATTAGAGGACCGAATAAAATTGGGACCAAGGGGAGGAGACAGAGAAGAAGGGAATGATAAAAATCTATTTGGCTGTAGGATTTCCCAATGGAGACTCTGAGTTCATTATATGATACTCAAGAACAATATGACTTGGGGTGGGTCACGAAGGATAAAGTTGGTTTGGTGTAAGTGCATTAAGGTATTTCTTTAATTAGATTTACTAAGTAATGTAGGTTTTGATGTCTTTTTGCTAATCTGCCTAATCAGGACAATGAACAAATAACATTACCGAAATGATGTGCATTGGCTTCCAGGAAGACTCCTCAATGGTCGGAGCTTGCTTCAGACCGCGACAATTTCAAGTGAACAGGATGCTTGAATGAGCCTGGACTCTGGACATGGGGCATAGGGATGGGGATGGTTTGGCAACTGGCTATGATTGTGGAATACAGTAGCAGGCTAATTCCTTGAGCAAATTCATATGTAAGTGGTGGGCAGAAGATTTCTAGATCCACATGCAGAACAAAACGTGTTTGGGTAACATTTCAAATTACAGTTCCCTGACAAGTTTTTAATTTAGTTGGAACTCTTATTTAAAACATATGTTGTTAGGATTAACAGATATAACCCAGTGCTCAGGGCTATCGTAAATCATGCACCACTGAAGTTTCACTGAACCCATGATGAGGGCTTCGGTGATTTCTCCTTACCTCCTGGAGAAACACTAACTCCGTGGCTTGCACCCCTTTACAATAATCTGATTGGGCATCAGGCTGCTGGCGTTTAACCTTATATGTGGCAGACAGCTGAATTGTTTTGGGTGAGGCTGACACTCTAATTCAAGGTAACGTATATAAGTGCATCACTGATCATTAACAACTAAGAGAAATTGCTTAGTAATGGACAGATTTTGCACTTCTTGAAATCAGGGGGCAAGTCTGGCCCTCAACACGAAATTTATTGTGCAAAAGAAAAACCTGTTGGTGAGATGAATATGATGCTATGGCAACCTGTTACGAAACCCAGATAAACCAGAGCAGATAAAATTATTTGTGCATATCTCTCCAGCTGAACTGGCCACACTTTGTGCCTATTGTTTAACCTTAGGAGCCTGCTCCAGAGCTGGGAATCCAAATACAGATTAGAGCAATCAAGCTGGAACACAGGCTTCAAAGGAAATGCAGCAAAGGACTTGCAGTTTACTCCAGACCAGGCTGTGCTTTTATGCAGAGCATCCCAGCAAGTCAAAGAGCAAAGAACAATACCTACCTCTTATATAGCTCTCTTCATCTGCAGACAGATGTGAGCTCTCACTTGATAAATGAAAATGGAAGAGCTGGATAAATAATAGAGCAGGTTGGAATATGAATGCCCCTCCTCCCAACACACAATTTTGACCAAACTTTTTTGTGGCTTTTGACAATTTCTTGTGTTCCCATAAAATAACAAAACACAAGACTGAAAAAAAGTCAGTTTTTAAAAGAATACCTGAAAAAATTAGATGAAATCAGGTTTTAAAAAAAAGATGATGGTTCTTTTTTAACCAGCTCTAAAAAATAGGTTAGTACAATTTCATCCCTTGATTATAAATGTAATGTTTGGAAAGAAAGGAGACCATTTTCATGGATGCTCAAGGCATTTTACTTCACATTGACAGTATACATTTAAATGATGCCCACTTTGCACTGCCAACGTGGTGTAAAGGGGCTTTAATGTCAACGAGAAGCAGGCCCAGAGCATTCCAGGTTTTGGCATAAAAAAATGTAGTGATGAGCGGATTTAGTTCATTCTGTTGCTCTTTTGCACATGTAAGAAACAACCCCTAGAGCACTTTGTATGTGCCCATTATCCCCCCGCTCTTTCCAGCAGCCAATGCAGATGGCATCTTGCACTTTCCTACACTTCACTTGACTCTGCACTCTGTCTCTCCATAGGTCTGGAGACAGAAAGATCCATTTTTCTATCTCATATCAGCCTTCTTCTTTCTCTGTTGGACCTTTAGGGAGGAACCCTAGAAGAGTGAGCAGTTTCAATGTTAAATACATAAGGGACTTTCTGTTTGCTTGTTACCCACAGAAAATACGCACAAGCAGCAAAGCCTGACAGCAGCCCATTCAGAGATAGATACTGCTTGCTTGAAGCTGTCTGTGGGAAGTGTGGTTTGGTTCCTCAGCTGGTGAATAGTGATAAAGCTCCACTGAGATCAATGAAGATCACACCCATTTAGACCCTCTGAAGATTTGGCCCAGTTCTTTGGTCTGCTATACCCTCAGTTCATTTGGAAAGGAAATAGGCCAATAATGTGTGTGATTTACCACTCTGTTGCTCCGTTTCGACATAGGTTTAACTCTGCTGAAATCAGCGGGATTATCCGATGGAGCTGACAGTGGTTATGCAGCTTGTGTGCTGTACCCAGTGCCTTTCACGCTGTCCAGGCTTGTCTCATTTTCTCCCCTCTGGCTCTTTGTTGCATCTGTCTGTTGTCTCTTGTCTTAAAATTAGCGTGTGAGCTCCTCAGAGAAGGGTCTGGTTTTTTGTCTGTGATTGTGGCCTCTAGGTGTTATCACACTATAAATAATAATAATGGACATAAAACTGGAGGAATGGTCTAGTAGATCAGACCAGCACATTTGAGCAAATTTCAGATACTTTATCTTAAACCAGTGGTGCCCAGCCTTATTATACAGGAGGGCCACGTAAATCTAAGCACAACCTTGTGTGGGCCAAACAGATTTGACATATATTTTAATAAGATTTAAAGTCACCTGTATTGATTTATATTTTAAGTTCAGCTTGTTCCATATGTATTTAGATAGCTTGTTTCTATGTACAGTATTGTCTGTTTACACGTGTAAACTAAAAGGATGTAAACATGACGACAAAACACTAATGAAACCACTGTTAGTATGTTGTGTTGAAGCAGGAGGGCCTTATGAAATACTCTGGTGGGCCATGTATGGCCCACGGGCCAGAGGTTAGACACCCCTATCTTAAATGGTAGCTTTACAGAAGTACAGTAGTTTCATCGAGAGTTAAGCTGGTGAGCAGGAGGGTGACTGCATGAGATATTTCATGATGGAGATAAAATATTTAAGATGAATTCCTCTGATGGACCTCCTTGTGAATATTTGCATTGCTGCTTCTTCCAAGACCTGAAAGCTTGACGATATCAAGGGCCAGAGCCCCAGCTGGTGTAAATTGTCAGCTCTTCACTGACGTCTATGGCGCTCTGCCGTTTTATACCAGTTGAGGAACTGGCCCAATAATATTTAATCTGACAATCAGAAAGGATATCGGGCTGCTTTTCTTCATTTTGTAAATTATTCAACCTGCCTGCACAATATTATTCTGTGAGTACCAGAATAGTTAAAACTTCATCCCCAAATCAGCACTTAATTAAAAATCATCAGATCATTTAGGTTAGTTGGAATCTCAAGTGGATCATGTAGCCCTTTCCCCCTGTGCGTTGCCAGTCTGGACTTCATTATTTCTAAACCACCCCTAATAGATCGGTGTCTAGTCTTCGCCTTGAATAATAGCAATTCCACAGCTCTCTTGGTTGCGTGCTCCTTTGCCTGAGATGTTATAACCCTTCCAGGGACAGATTTATGGACCTGAATTTGGACCAGAAGTTTTCTCTAATATCCAACCTATATTTCCCCTGCCGTAGCTTAAATCCATTGTTTGCTGTTCTGTTCTCATTAACTAATGAGAACTATTGATACATGTCCTCTCAATACCCTCCTTTTATCTATTTGTAGACGGTTACAATGTGTCCCCAAAGTTCCTCTTTATCTAAACAATCAAACGTGTTCATTTCATTCAAACTTTCCCCCTAGGACTTACTTGCCAAACCTTTAGTCATTGTTGCTGCTCTCCTTTGAGCTCCCTTCAGTCTGTCTGGGTATTTTACCCGTGCTGGCCCAGATTCTTTGCTGTACTAAACCCGGAATTCAACACAGCAGAGGGAAGACCAGTCACTGAGCTAGCCTGCTGTGGCTCTTACCAGGCCAAGCTTCTGAATAAGTTAGTGCAGCCTAGTGGCCCTTCCGTCACACTTCAATGGACCTGCCCTGATTTACGCCATCTGAGCAGCTAGCCAGGAATGTCTCCAAAATTTGAAGGTGTTTAGGCCTATCATTAATCCTAGTTAGCTTTTTTTCCCTTTTGGTGACAGCCGCACAGCGTTGACAGAGCAAAACGTCCTACATTCAAATTGATGGCATGTGTCTGTCTGGCTGTTTGGATGGAATGCATTAACTTCTGCATGCTGCGTCTGATCAGCTGCAGAATTTCAGGGAACGTTTCACAGCCCCCCGATGCGGCAGAGGGGGGAATGCAGAGGCACCCAGAGTCCCTGCATGCCCCTTTTCCCACCATGGCAGGGTAGGCTGGGAGATGGGGTGGATACAGAGCCCCAGGCATGTGGCGGGGTGGTGGTGGGTGGTGAGGGGCACACAGAGCCCCTGGCATGAGGGATGAGTAGGAAGGGATTTCAGGAAGTCCCTGAAATAGAGGGGAAAGGGAGGGTGGGTCCACAGGAAAGTTGTGGGGGGAAATGGAGGCATGGAAGGAGCCCCTAGTGCATGCAATGAGGTTGGGCTCCACAGGCTACTGCATGTGCAACCCCCAAGTTCATTTATAGGTAATGATTTATCCACTGTAACCCTCTTCATAGTGTATTAACTTTTCCAGCATGATTTCAGGATGTAGATCAGGGGTTCTCAGACTTTTGTACTGGTGACCCCTTTCAGACAGCAAGCCTCTGAGTGCAACCCCCCTTATAAATTAAAAACACTTTTTTGTATATTTAACACCATTATAAATGCTGGAGGCAAAGCGGGGTTTGGGGTGGAGGCTGACAGCTCGTGACCCCCCATGTAATAACCTTGTGACCCCCGAGGGTCCCAGTTTGAGAACCCCTGATGTAGATGATTCAGAGGGCAGTATGGCAGTAGCCTGCTGGGGCTGAAAAATTTCAGATAGGAGCAGATACCATGAATGGTAAGGAAGAAATACAGTAATAAGATAAAGGGGGTAAATAAAATACCAAGAATGGTGTTCTGTCAAACAGTAATAGTAATGGGTTCAGAATGCTGTTAGTATTTTTGCTTTGTTCCAATTGACCTCCTTCTAGTCTTTAATATTGTAATTAAAGTAAGTGCATTAATGTACCGTATTCACAGAATGTACTCACAAATGGCAGCCCCTCTACCACATCTACTAGTGCCAAGTCACAAGGGAACATTACAGTCCCAGTCAGCATTCATGGATGTGAAGCAGTCTCTTGCAGTTTTCATTTGCTTTATTTTGACGTCAGCCCTGCAGTGACAGGGAGAGGTGCCAATTCCAAGAGCTCTTTCATTTGGTAGCACTCAGATTGCAAAGTTACAAAGGTCAGTCTTGCTAACTTAAAAGGTGTAACAATGCCATTAAAGAATACGAGCTAAACTGATTGTGAAGCGAAAACAACAATCAGTGGTGTGATATACAGGTGAAACTAATGTAGAACATTTGTACTGGCAGAATAAATAGAATCACAGGTGATCTTAAACAAGACATATTTATGAAAGAAAAATCTACAGCTACAGACATAAACACACAGGAATCCACATTGGTTGAGTTCCAGCTTAGTCTCCTTTGTTTACCAGGGACCACATACCATCAGGATCTCTATGAAGCACAAAGAGACACCTAGGGTTGGATTTTCAAAAGTCACTCAGCCGTGGCCTAACTTTGCTTTCATGTAAGTCAATGTGAGCAAAGTTAAGCCACAGCTGAGCACTTCTGAAAATCCCACCCTAGTGGCTGAACGATATAATGGAAGCAAACGTACTGTTGTATTTATAGTGCCTTTCAGCCTCCTAGATGGTCCTGGGGCTACATACAAACAGAAATCAGCCATCACAGAATTGCAACTGCTTCTGGAAATAAATTATGATCGCTGTTTAACAGCACACAGCAGCACCGCACAGGCGGAAAGACAGGAAGTGGAGAATGCTGCATCCAGTTGAGACTGCTGGAGGAATTTTCTGAATGATCATAACAGACCCTGCTGCCCTTAAAACTGCTGAATCTAGGGTCGTGAAATGTAATTACTTCAGCTGCAATTTGCCAGGTTGCTGATTTTAACATCCTCACTTGTTCCCACAACGCCTTGTCATCTTTAAGGGCCACAGGTCGTCAGGACTTGAGTTTGACATGTCATCTTAAAGAAGTGTTGTAGACAGAAAGGAAAGGAAAAGTCTAGTGTCTTTGTGGTAACAAGTACTAGGAAAAGGTGAGGAGGGAATAGTAAAGCTGCTTATTCATTTTACCTAAATTGAGGATCAAACTGCAGAATTAGAATGAGGATTTCAAACATCCCAAAGTTGATTGTTACCATCATTTTTTGTATAGCGGGTAATGTCTAGGAGCTCCAGTTATGAACCACGACCCCATTGCTAGGTGCTATTCAAACACTCGGAGCAAAAAGATGGTTCCTACCCTAAATAGCATAGGAACACGCTCATGTCTGCATGTTTGGGTCAGATCATTATAAGCCATCTTGCATACTTGCCAAATTAGAAACTGGGATTTTGAACCTTGGCCCCATTGCCAAAAATATAATAATAAGAACACACAAGATGAACTGCCCTTGGAACTGTTTAGAAGGATATTAAACAGGAGACCTTGGAACCACCACCTCTAGGAAATCAGTAATGCCACGAACAGAGGAATCCTTTAGAATATAACATGGGGTGGGAAGGTATTATTCAA
The DNA here is from genome assembly GCF_015237465.2 of Chelonia mydas. Lineage (NCBI taxonomy): Eukaryota > Metazoa > Chordata > Testudines > Cheloniidae > Chelonia > Chelonia mydas. The sequence continues at coordinate 10,559,059 of NC_051257.2, forward strand.
TTAAAAGAACAGAGAATCTACACTTTAGAAAAAACCCTGGGCCAGTGAGTCTCAGAGCCCAGATGCCAGCCCAAGCCAAAATGTCTACATGCTTATTTTTAGCACTGTAGTGAGAGCTTGAGTCTGTAGAATTGGGCTTTGAAACGTGCTGCTCCAGTTTTTGTTGGTTGGTTTGTTTGCAGTGTAGACATACCCACTGCGGTTAGACTGTAGTTTAGAATAATCAAGACCCATCGTATGAAAGCTCAGCTGCATCTCATTATACAGTCTCAAGGATTCCCTTTCAGGCTTCTCTCTTTTTGGTGCCTGATCCAAAGCCCACTGAAGTCAGTGGGCATTTTTCTCTTGCCTGCAGCGGGCTATAGATCTATCCAGTGGTGGATCCAGGAGTTTGCGTGTGCCCATTTTACCTCTAAAAATATAAATCTCATCCCTCCCAATGAGATCTTTGGCTTAGCGAGCTAGCCGGCTGCCTCAACGTTTTTCTCCTCACAGATTCCCACCTAATGCTGCTTAATTCCTTCCTCTTATTCTGTGCTATTGGGCAAAGGTCAGGGAGAGACAATGGTTTATCTCTGGCATTGCATCGATTTAGCTCCTCTGTTATTTCTTGATTCCCCACGTCTTGTCCTAATCATGAGAACTCCAGAGAATCCGGATTAACATGCCCACCACCCTCCTACTGCCAGAAGGATCCTTCCTTGACAATTCCTCAGTACCCACCCCCATGCCCCCAGGGCCTGTGCTGCTTTCTCCTGAATAAAGAATCTCTTGAGCAATGGTGTTTCCCAGAAAGCAATTGTAGCCATTGGCCTCCTTGCCTACAGGGAACCCTACATTCTTCTTTGATCTTCACTCGCTTTTCCTTCCCTTGACTTTTAGTAGTGTTCATTCTCCAGAGCTGTCCATCTGGCCCCATTCAGGAATAGAGCTGGGTGAACTATTTCAGACAAAATTCTTTTTTCATAAAAAAAAAAATGCAGATTCAGGAGAGCCGAAACATTTTGCCACTTTGTGTTCAATTCGTCAAATTGTTTGGTCAAAAAAGAAATGAAAATTCCGAAAAAGTCCAAACATTTAATGTTGACATTGGCAAAATGAAATGTTTTGCCTTTGATGCAAAAAGGTGTCTTGTTTTTGAAATTTGATTTCAATTGTATTACTTTTTTTGTTTACTTTTTTGATATGCTGAATTGTTTTGGGTCGACTTGAAACCATTTCTTTTTAGACTTCTTTGGCTAAAAAAAAACAGTTATTTGCACAGCTCTGTTCATGAACTATCCTGTGTATCCACAGGGAACACAATGTGTAATCCTGCAGTGTTCCAGCTTCATGCTGTGGGGTTTTGGCAGTATCCTGGGATACTCCAAAGAGTAAATTATGGGGAAGCTCCAGAACACCACTAAATCCCAAGGGTTCTGGTATCCTTACTCATGTTGGATAGTATCTTACTCCTCAAGTAACTTCCATTGGCTTCAATGGGACTAACCGAGGCATAAGATATTACCCAAGGTGAGTCAGTTTATCAGAATCTCATTGCACCAGAGCAGGGTACTGAGTCAAATGTTCGTTCAGCAATCGGTATCACTTAGCCATCAAAATTTCTTCCTTTGCAGAAGCACGTGTAGCAGGTGTAGATTGAGGCCCCCATCTTACAAGATGTTCTGTGAAGCTGGAGCCCAGTTGATTCCAGTGGGGATCTGTGCACATGCAAGGATCTGCCCAACTGGAGTAGCTTGCAGGATCAGGGCCTTAGATGCGGACAAACTGCAGGCCCAATTGTAAAAGCTGGGCTGGGGAACCCTGAGCAGTTTGGCTTTCTCAGTCCACTCCATGTTGTTCGTGGTAGTTGAGACAGTGCATCCATCAGTCTATGTGAAAGAGAACAGCAAGGTCAGTGTTAAAGCAGTTCCTGTACTCATTCCTCTCCATTTTCCTGCAGAAGTGGCTTCAGCCTTATTTAATTTCACCTGAACCAGCGGCGCAGGAGACAAAATATTTGCCTAGCCATATGGTTGTGATATATACTGATTATGAAAGCTGTGAATTAGTTAATGAGCATAACAGATGCAGCATAGCAAACTGCATAACATACTTACATGCAGCACAAAGGTCAAAGAAGACAATCGAAATAGCAAGAGAGGAAGGATGGACTTGTAGTTGAGGCAGAGGATTGGGATTATGGAAATCTGGGTTTAATTCCTGGCTCTGCTACAAACTTTCCTTTGACCCTGGGCAAGTCACTCAATCTCTCGTGTATTGGTTCCCAATCTGTAAAATGAGGATAAAAGTACCTACTGTCTTCCAACCTTTGTCTGTCCTGTCCCTGTAAACACTTCAGGGTAGGTACTGTCTACTATTATGTTGTATGTACAGCACCTGTCCCAATGGAACCCTGATTTGGATGAGGCCTCTAGTGCTATGGGAATACAAATAAAAACAATAATTAAAAAAACCACACAAATCAGAGCTATCTGTGATCACTTGTGGTCTGTGTTACCAAGAACTCTGACTTCATACACCAAGACTCAGGGTAAAGTCCTGGCCCCATAGAAGTCAATGACAGAACTCCCCTTGATGTCAATGGGGCCAGGATTTCATCCGTAGTACTAAGGCAAAGCACTGTCAAGTTTATTGGGTATATTCCGGCTTGGCTATTTCCATCTAACTAAGCCGGGCCAAAGGGCCCTATGTTAACATATAACTGTCTCTTGAGTGAAAGATGGGACAGATGATTTGGGAGCTGCAGCAATGCTCTGAAGTGGTTGATTTGTTGGTTGTTGACATGTTCTGAAAAGGATCTTTCCAGGACTTGAGATCATCTTTAAATATTGTGACACGGCTTAGTCCCCTGAAAATCCATGAGGTGTGTTTATTGGATAACTGGCTCAGTGGATGAAAACCTGAATAACTGTAAATGACACAGAGTAATGTAGGTATATTATTTTTTAAATTATTTTCATTGATTTTTCTTCCACATTCCATATACAGGAACATCTGCTACGAAATACAGCTCTACTGCTGATTCTGTCCTAGGTAGCAAATTGAGCCCAAATCTTGAATCCCTTACTCGATTTGTACTCAGTCAACACTCTCTTTGACTTTAGTGGGAGTCTCTACTTGAGTAAGGACTTCAGGGTGCAGTCCCAAATCAACAGGAGCCAAATTGACCAGAGTGAGCTCTGCATGAGGATCAAGTTCGGAATTAGGCCTTAGTATCTGGGTTTCCAGACTTTGCATTAGCAAGTCATCCTTTCCTAGGCTTGGGATATCTTTTTTTCTACAGTACTGAAACCTGCCTTATGTACAGAGACAAGTTTGCCAAGTGAGTGAGAGATGGCTAGGACAAGGAGAACCTGTTTTACATTTGTGTTCTGTACCGGTACAAGCAACTATTGAAGGAATGCAGTGAAAATCGGATGAGGAGATAGCGGGCCAGAACCTCACAGAAGTACATCAGTATAGCTCTCTTGGTTTCAGTAGCATTTCAGTGACTTCGGGGGAGCTGTGTAGATTTACAGCAGCATGCGATGTGGCTTAGAGAGTCATGGGGGTCCATCTCCTTATGATTGCTTTGAAGTTAAGCTTTCTCTCCACCGTCTTCGCAAAATGATTTCGATCTCACAGCATTAGAGGCTGGGATAAATCCTTTAAGTTAGGTCAGTTTCACTTAACACTAGGACAAGGGCAAAACAGTGCGGATCGCACCATGATGCAGTCTCCTGTGCCTTTATAAAGAAAAATAAAGGGTTTCTAGACATAGAGTCAACAGTGCCAGGTTAGTTTACTGGAAGAAATGGGAAAAATCCTCACCCATTATGACCAAATTTAGGGGCTGGATTTGGTGTTTCCCTTTTATTTTGACACACATGTGATTATTGTGAAAAAAGCTCTCTTCCTGCTCTGGCTGGTAATAGCTCATGTCCACAGTAAGTTGTAATGCATAGTCTGGTATTCTGCTAGTGCATATTTCTTGCCTAATATAAGTTTAGGATCTGCTAAGCTGTATCTGGCTTGGAACTATGTTGCATTAGATTGGCTTATTCACAGCAGTTCTTTTAAGATAGAAAAGTTGCAGATATCGGGGTGAAATCCTGGTCCCGCTGAAGTCAATGGGATTTTTGCCAGCAACTGTAATGGGACCTCCCGATTGGTGCAGATTCCGTCTAGCACTTACCTGCGTTGACAATGTGTGCAGGAAGGCGTAAGGAGCTTTCTGGGCCCTGGATCAAATTCTCTGCTGCTGTGAAGAAGCACAGCTCCATTGTCTTGAATGGAATTTTGGCCATTTATACCGATAAAGACTTTGGCCACCCAGGGTCAGGCTACAGCAACACTGCAGTTGGGAGGTACAGTTTCCAGCTCAGTTAAATATACCTGCTAAAAATAGCAGGGCAGCTGTGGGCGGCATGGGCAGCGGCTGGGGCTAGCCACAATAATATGCTGCTATTTTTAGTAAGCTAGCCTGATCAAAGCTAGCTCAGGTAAGTCTGCCTGAGATGGAAAGTATACCTCTGGCATAACCTCAGAGGAGAAAAGAGCCTTTTACCCCAGGCTCTGAGATGGACCATGGACTGCTGCTTAGCTGGGAATATTAGCCGCTGTGTTCCTGCATTTAGGTAGGTTTTCCAGGATTTGCAACAATTTGCGCTCCATAGCAGATGGCAGGAACACAAGGCCTTTTATATATTTTGGATCCAAAAGGCTGCAGGAACTTTTAATACTTTGTATCTTTCCTGGGGGGCGGGGGGAAGAAAAAAATAACGGACATGATTTTTTGTCTCTGCTTCTTGGTACTGAGTCAGTTTTCACCATTAGGAAGTGTTATCTGCACAGACACCTACTACACCTCCAGGCCTGACAATTCCTAACTGGTGTCAATAAGATGCTAGGCAAGTCACCACGGGAGTCACTTGCTGTTACAAGACCAGAAGTGTTAGCTTGCTCGGGTTGTCACGGCTGGCACTTTTGTGGGTGGAATTTGGGCACTGCTATAACAATCTTGGGCCTGATTCTCAGCTGGTGTAAATCTATATTGCTCCCTTGAAGCCAATGGAGTTGTGTTGATTTACATCAGCTGAGGATCAGGCCCTTGTTCCAGATTTTCTAAAGTGCCTGCTAATTTTGGGTGCCATAGTTGTTTGGCGGCGAATTTGAGGCAGTTGGGGCTTGTTTTTCAGAGGGGACGAACTCTCACAGCTCCAAAGGGAGTCAGTGGGACTGGTCTATCCGTAAACGCTGTTCACGGGGTTGCAGGTTCTAGTCCTCAGTCTCCATTATCCCACCTAGGGTTGCCAACCCTCCAGGATTGTCCTGGTGTCTCCAGGAATTAAAGATTAAACTTTAATTAAAGATTATGTCATTTGATGAAACCTCCAGGAGTACATCCAACCAAAATTGGCAACCCTACTCCCACGTATACTGTTACTCCACTGGCCGCTCTCAGAGAACTGCTGAGGAAAATAGGAATTACCATGCTAGATAAGACTAGCACATTATCATGTATTTGACCATGGCTGAATACCTGATGCTCTGGAGGAAGGTGAAAAAAAACACCATAGTGAATAACTTTGGGATAAACTGCCTGTAGGGCAAGATTAATTTTCTTATCCTAGGTAGTTACAGGTTGCTTTATGCTCTGAAGCATGAAGGTTTATAGTCCTTATACTTTTTTTATCTTGCTTAGAATAGTGGTAGATGTTCTAATTATTCCTATGACTGCGAGCCCATCAGTTGACTCGGGCCCTGAGACTCACTGCTGCAGGGTTTTTCTGCCGGGTAGGTGTAGCCTAAGTGACTTGCTGAAGGTCACACAGGGATCTATAGTGGAGCAAGGAATTAAATCCAGGTCTCTCAAGCCCTAGGCTAGCACCTTATCCACTGGACCATCCTTCCTTTCGACGGCTGATGGTATGACATTTCCATGTAGCTGAGGGTCAGAGCTGTGCTAGTACAGTGGGGGATAAAAACTAGCAAACGTTACTTCAAATAAAACGCACAAGTTTGTTTTGAGAGTGGTTATTATTAAGTATTTTTATTACAGTAACTCCCAGAGGCTCCAGCCTCTACTGGAGCCCCATTGTGTCAGATGCTGTACAAACACATAGAGAGACAATTCTTCTCCCTAAAAGCTGGCAGTTTAAATAGGCAAGATAGACCCAAGTTCAAGGGGGGAGAGGAAAGAAGTGCTATTGTGCCCATTCTATAGAATGGAAAACTGAGCTGCACTGAGATTAAGTGATTTCTCAAGGTTGCCTGGGCAGTCTGTGGCAAAGCTGAGAACTGAACTCAGATCTGTGTCCCAGCCCCAGTGCCTTCATTACAAAACTATTCTGTAAGAATAGTTTTCCTTTCAGTATTCACGAGCCCTTTTATTTGCTCTCTTAAAATATAAGTACAAGGGAATTTTAATCCCAAACAGTTCTTCCAGGGCGGAGTCCTGCTTTTGTGGTAATAAGTGGGTCTTGAGTGAGGCATAGGCCAGGGCAGGTTCTTTACACAACTGTGAATTTAACCCATAGGAGAGACTTGCGAGCAAGTGTTTTCACATGACTTTTCACACTGTAAGTGTTTCCCTGGCCAACTTTCTGTTGATTTTGGAGCGTTCAGTTAGGCACCAAAACCAGACTCATGTGACAACGCTGCAGTCGGAGGGGTGACTGCAACAGATGTAGAGATACGCGAGCTATCTTTGATCTAGCTAGCTCCAATAACAATAGACACGAAAGAGGCTAGTTGCTGGAGTGCCTGCCCAGGGTCCCAGGCCAGCTTGTACAGTCCATACTGGCTTCACTGCTATTGTTGTTCACGCTAGCTGCGTTAAAGATCAGGTATATCTCTGATTTCAGTGTAGACACTTAGGCTACCAGTAACACAATACAAACTGCAAATACCTGAAACAGTGATTGCAGTGAATAACCCGTGAGAACCACCCATAGGCTGAAATATGTTTCCATAAAACCTTTCTATCGAAGTACTTCTATGCCCCCTTCCTTCTCACCGGCAAATGTTCATAAGTACATTCTCTCAACCGCCCTGTGAGTTAGAGAAGAATTATCCCCATTTACAGTTCATAGAATATCAGGGTTGGAAGGGACCTCAGGAGGTAATCTAGTCCAACCCCCTGCTCAGAGCAGGACCAATCCCCAATTTTTGCCCCAGATACCTAAATGGCCCCCTCAAGGGTTTAGCAGGCTAATCCTCAAACCACTGAGCTATCCCTCCCCCATCAAGGCCTGGACTAGATGCCCCACATAATATAGAATATTTGTGGCAGAGCCAGGAATTGAACCCAGGTGTCCTGGATCCTTGAGTTTTAGTCACAGGATCACCCTTCCTGTCTTACCCCTTTGCCTGATAACTCTGAATGATGAGGATGTTGATAAAAAATAAAAAGCTACTTGTGGATAACTAGTGGGGGAAAAAAAGGTGGGGATCTGAATTAGTTGTATAGATTCTGTTCCCTGAGAACAGCAAAGGTTAGAGTTGGATGAAAATGGAATTTCTGTCCTGTGGGAAATTCCAGGTTTTCTAAATATTGTTTCATTCTATTTTGGAATGAAACATCAAACTTTGGAATTTTCCATGAAAGGGAATATTCTGATTTGGAAACATCAAAATCACTCCTCCAATCATTGGGGAATCTGTCAGTCAAATATTTCATTGAAATGGGCATATGCCTGCTACGCATTTCAATTCCAAGGAAACAGTGTATTTCCACAGAAAACTGTTCCACTGAAAATTTTTCAACCAGCGTTAGCAGAGATGCAGGAGTGGGTTAAAGACTCTGAAAAGACTTCCCTTACAGAATTGTGCCATTGTAATTTCTCTTCTTGATGAATTGGCAGATGCAGTTTCTCTCTCTTCTCAAGGTGGTGGTTGTTGCTATCCCTCCATGTAACTTGCAAACTCTATTCCAGGGATAGTCAATTATTTTTTGTCAAGGTACAATGTCTTGGTCAAGGTATAGTCAAGGTCCAGCCTGCAGAGAAAAATTTTTCACACCAGAATAACAATGATGATAATAAAAAGATTTGGGGGTCCGTTCAAAAGCATCTGGTGGTCCGTATTTGGCCCATGGTCTGCCTGTCGACTACCTCTGCTTTGGTCCATTAACTGTCCTTGAGCTAATTTATTTAGCATGCTCTTTCACAAGCATTTCATTTCGTATTCATTGCCGTAGCACTGGTCATGATGAATTCATTCAAGACTGCGTGGGCAAAAATACTAGAACTTGGCCAAGAAGGTGCTGGGCTTAGTTCTCTGCTGTCTTACACAATTGAAGGGAATCACACTGGTGCCAAACTAGAGAAGGGAGTGGAAAATCAGGCCTGCAGTACAGATCTGGATCCATGTTAGGCTGAAGACTATGGGAGAGAATTTCAAAGGCAGAAATGGCAGGTACGTTTCTGTTGATCATCAGTGGGCATTAGGTGCCTACCTGGTGTTTGTGCCTTAGAAAATCTCCCCTTGTGCTAAAATAATCAAACTTGGGTCCCTAAAGCTAGACGTCTAAACAAAAGTGGTTTGATTGTCCATTCCCATTAATGTACTGTGGCTAACCCACATTGTGGGTGCTCAGCACCTTTAAAATCACTCTTCTTTTATTTAGGTGAATAGATATGGATTTAGGTACTCCCATTTGACAATAGCAACCCAGGTCCATTGCATATGGGAGTTTCCAGTGGAAAAATCTGAAACTGAGGGAGTGAAAAAGACGCGTCCAGGTGCCCGCAGACCTGGTCTTCAGTTGCAGGTACAGATCGCTAAGTGCCTTATTTAAAGTAGAATAGGCACTGTCTGCACCAAGGAGCCTCAATGGAGAGCTTGCGCCAGGTGCTACCCCCAAGGAAAAAAGACACATTGCAACCCAAGTTATTCACTGACCACACCCCACTCCATGCAGGCTACCTACAGTGATCAACAATGTGTTACTACATCTTGCACTGCAGTTATTTCCATTTCCACTGTGGATAAATGTTGACTTTTTAATACATAGCACTTCTCTGAATGTGGCTTTCTTTCTATGCTAAACACTCCGGACCACACTGATACATGACACTGATATGTGCTAAAAGTATTTGGTGGAGTTACTCCGGATTTACTCCAGTGCGACTAAAATCGAAATCTGTTCCACTGTGCATAATGTTCATGTTGTCGAGAGAGAGAGAGATGAACAAACACTGCTCAGTCAATAGATAACGCCAGATGGAGAAGATGGAGAAAAAAAATTGTCGCAATGGTGTTGTCATAGAAACATAAGTCTGTTTATCTAACTCTTGGTCATCCCAGCAGCGTAAATCACCTGAAATGAAATTTACCTGCGGCACACACAGTAGTTACGGGCTCTATTTTGGCAACCTTCAATTGGATTCCCAAAGAAAGAGCAGCCCACTTTATGGTCCAGTGAGACATTTATAATTTAGGTCAGAATCTTTCCAAGCTACAAGATTTTTTTTTATTTGTTGTCACAGGTTAGATATTTATATTTAAAAACAAACCTTGACTTAAAAGTTTACAGGGTTGAAAAAAATCAGAGGGGCCTAATTTTCTCCTCTCTGGACTGTGCTTCTTTCTTCCAAAGGCTGGGTAATTAGGAAAAGTTTTGAAATGGATCCTCTTCTTTTACAGGAAACAGGAGCTGTTAAACAACACAGATGTGACCATTCCAGACCGGCCATTATCCCCTCCACTCACTGCCCCAGCAACCATGAAGGTAGGTTACATACATAATACGCTACGGATTGCGTTCTTTACGTTTTATTCCTGTTCTGCTTTGCAAAGTGCATGCTGCGTCCCGTAATGTGGGTGCAATATCTTGTGGAGGTCTGGCGGAAGGAATTGTACGGTACATACACAGCCCAGCTTAAGGTGATTGCTTTGAAACCGAAGCTAGTTAATACCAGTGTTTAAAAGTAGCAGCTGTGTTGTCTCAGGCTTTCCTGGGCGGATTCTGGAATTGAGCCAGAAGATTGTTCTGGTGCCATCAGCTAGAGTGTGGCTGCAAAAGGCTATGGGCTATGTTGCCCTGTGCCTCAGGCAGTCATTGACAGCAGTGCAAAGCAGTTGTCAAACGACACTAAATCAGAAGGGTGGTAGCACTCGGGGCCCACTCTGCATGAGTGACTGCACACGCTGCAAGGTAAAGAAGCATCTGACCCCTTTGTCTGTCTTAAAAATTGTTCCAGTATTGTTATAACCTGGGGTTTGCTGCCAAAGCGGTGATCTTTATTTATGATTTGTGTGCCCGGTGCTGTACATAGAAGATGCAGCCCATGCCCTAAGGAGCTTATTTTCTAAGGGCTAGATTTTAGACCACGAAAGGAGCAAGGGCAGAAATAGACTCTACCCCATTCTCCTTTATAGCAGTGGGGAATGCAGGCCCGGCTCCTTCTTATAACCTCTGTGGATGTTGCCCAAAAAGGAATGGGGAGGGGTGGAAAGAGAGTGAGTGCTTGTCCGGACACCTTCCAACCACCACCATCCAGCACCAGTTAATGAAGATGGAAAGATGTTGCATCTCTGTGCATGAGTAGGGGGCACTGTCATGCCACTGTGCCCAGCCTGGGATCCCCTTGGAGGAATTCTTGCCAAGTCAGCTCCAGCTGCATTCAAGGCCTGGCGGAGTTGCCCTTGAAAGGCTTTGCCGCAGAGGAGGGATTTGAATGCAGAGCAAGCGGTTGTGTCTGCAGCAAGGAGACAGAATGTCATGCAACATCCTACGGGGAGGGCTTGGTTGCCTTTTTGCTTAAATGTGGCATCGTTCCTCCCAGCCTGAGTTATGCACAGTATGCAAGAGTTCGTTATGGTCTGTGATGCATTATTGCCTTGTATCACCCGGAATGAAATTCAGCCAGAACACTTAGTCCAAACCATCCTACATTATCCTTTCTCTACTCAGTCTTTCTGACTCCTTCGCAAACTCTTGGATGGCATTCCAGCTCAGCGCTGAGCCAGAGTGTGTTAGTAAGGGAGCAGTGAGCCCTGGAGCTCAGCAGAATTCCCTAGGGGGGTGATGCAGAAGGTACCAGAAGTGGAGGCTGGAGGAAGGGGCTAGCTGAGGGGTGTTACCAGCTTTCATGCATTGGAGAGGCCAGGATCATGGAGATTTGGTAATTGGTAGAGGTGGGAGGAGAAAGTACTGCTCGTCACAGGGCATCCCGACAACGTATTGAGAATGTGTTTAATTGTAGAAGACATGGAGGAAACAAGGGGAGAAATGAAGGAATGGGAATGGAGGGAAGTGATTTCTGGGGGATTTGATGAGAGATAGAGAGTGGGGAGATGTATGGGATAGGTGGGGGAAGGGGAGGCGAAAAGGAAATTGTGAGAGATGGGTGGCAAGGGACAATTAGGAAATCTCCTGCTATTGTCTTTTTCCTACTTTTGGGGGAGGGAGGGTACATTTCAGTAGAGGCCTTCCCTAGACACCCACCAAAATCCTCACTCATTAAACCTCAAATTCCATCAGGAGGAACGCTCAACGTTGCAGGATTACAGAGGCCTAACCCAATGCCCATTAAATTCAATCAGCAACATGTATGTATATTTGCACACGCACACATCCCTAGCTCACAAAGATGTCCCAAGGAATAATTTGCTAATGCTTTGAAAGGGTCAAGCGCTATGTAAGAGCTAAGCATTATTATTTTATGAAATGCAAAACCGTTGAAAATGGAGGCTTATGCAGTTTGGTTTTAAGTTGTCAAAATGGTCCAGTTCTGTGTTTAAAAACCCTCCAATGCTATTGCATTTTGAAGTTTCTCTCTCTCTAAAAAAGGGATTTCCTTTTGTGCCAAAAAAAAAAAGAAAAGAAAAAAAGATGATGACAATGGGCCAAATCTCTGTTTGTAAGTGGGTGATAATTTACCCATGTCAGTGGAGCAGTATCTGTTAGCAGCAGCTGATAATTTGACCATAGGCTTTTGAGATTTTGCATTGAGCTTTCTTATGAAAATCAAAGTGCATCCCCAAATTCCAAAGTTTTGCATGATTTTTTTTTTTAATGTGAAAAGGGCCATTTCCTGGAAATGTTAGGTTGTAAGATGACCTGAAATGAAAGGATGATAATATTTGACAATTTCCCCCTCCCCACAACCCCTCAAACAAACAAACAAAATATTCATTGCTTTTGCTTAGCACAGCTGGGTTCAGCTTGAATTTGCCTCTCTCCTGCTTAGTTTTGATATATTCATAACAGGAATGAGCCCTGATATATAAATAAAGAGAAGACCTGCCTTCCCATAGGAGCCCATTTGTCCCAGAAGGATCTGTGGAGTAACTCTCAGCCCTTGCAGGCTAATCCTCATGAGAGGGTTTAACACGATTTTCAGTGAGAACTCCTGGCAGGCAAGCTTTAAATGGTGTTTTCTTTACGTTGCAATGATCAATGTAATATTTTCAGGGCCATGCACAGTTCTGTATTAGCTGGTTTGCAGTGTTTCAAGAACAATGTGTTCGTTTTTTTTTTTTTTTTTTTTTTGGTAACGCGGTGTTCATTAAGGTTCACACAATACCACTTATAGCCTGAGTCTGGCAGAAGAAAGACACACAGATGGCCAGATACCCATCTCACTGCTGCTTTACAGCAGTGTCATTCCATTGGATCTGGCTCATTTAGTATATTCTTCTCAATCACACTGCTTCTTCAGACCCAATTTGCCTGCCCATAAGAAAACATTTTGTGTATCCATATTATTTAGATGTATGCATCTACATATCGCTGCAACTCTCTCTATTTCGAGGATGCTGTGCTGTGCATTTGAGCAGGATCCTATACCTCTGCAGGGAATTTTGACATTGATTTCAATAGGAGTAAAATAATAATCAGACCTAGCTCTTATATAGCACTTTTCATCCATAGGTGTCAAAGCGCTCTAGAAAGGATGGAGGCGTTCCCCGTTTTACAGATTGGGAAACTGAGGTGAAGTGACTTGCCCAAGGTAACCCAGCAGAATAGTGGCAGAGTCAGGAATTGAACCCAGGTCTCCTGAGTAGCAGTCTAGTGTTCGGTCCACTAGGCAACACTGCCTCCTGTGACTTAGGTGTGTGCTGTTACTGTGTATTGATGTTATCTCCCCCCATCCTCCTCCGACTTTCCCACCTCTACTTATTTTATTGTCCCTTTGTTGCATCTTGTCTCAGACTAGATTGCAAGCAGGGGCCCAGTTGGGTGCTGTAAAATAATAACTAATTATCAATGAGGAGAGGATTGAGAGTCTCAATAACCGTAGGGAAATGACTCCTGGAGGTGTTGGCACATTTTGCCATGCAATTTCCCCCTTTCCCCCTGCAATTTCTCCCTGCTCTCATCACATTAAGACAGGGATCATGTGATCTACTTAAGATCGTTTTAAGGCAAGCTTGCTATGTCTGTCATGAGGGCAGAGAGGTGGTAACTAGGTCAGCTGCATGTAGCTCAAGGGAACAGCTGTTCGTGGGTGTCTTTTTCCCCATTGCCAGGCTTTCTTGCCTGTAGAATCGGCACTTCCGTTGAAGTTAAGCCATACTGCTTGCCTGGAAGACATTAACAAGAAGAAAACTAATTACACAACCTGTTCAGAGTGCTGAATGCAAGATGAATGCATTTTAATGTACTAAGGAGGGATTGCTTGCCAGCTGTCCTCAATGCTGAGTGTTGGTAAGGTGCGTCTGTTGATTCTTTTGGGTTGGTTTTAGAAAGTGAGTGTCACTCGTTCACTGGTGTTGCCAAGTGGTTAGGGCAGAGGATTGGGTGTCAGGCTTTCTGGTGGGTGTTTCTCACTCTGCCAGTGACTTATCATTTGACCTTGAGCAAATGACAGGCTAGAAAGTGGCATTTATGGCACATCCCTGAGCCAAGGGCAGTGCAGAGCTGCCCTAAACCAGGAGGGGCACTCGGAAAATTATCCTTCAGGCCCGAGGCAGGAGATGCATCTTGCAAGTTCTTCTGATCTCCTACCATCTGAACTCCACAAGTGCCATATCTGTGTAACTCCACTGCAGTCAATGAAGCAATTATCTTCAGGTGAGAAGGGTGCCTCCATTTACTTGACTGTGAAATGGGTGTAAAAGCATCTCCCCAGGGTGTTGAGAATGAATCGATAGAAAAGTGGTGAGAGATCATAAGATGAGAAGAAAGATGTTCCAGTGGTTAGGGCACTAAGCTAGGGCTCGGGAGACCTGAATTCAAGTCCCTGCTCTGTCACAGACCGCCTGTGCAACCTTTGGCAAGTCACTTAAACTCTGTCTCTCAGTTCCTGCACTGCCCTGCCTTGTGGGGGTGTTACAAGGATTACTACATTAAAGATTGTGGTGTGCTCGGATACTATGTAATAGGAGCTATATAAGTACGTCGATAGTATGTGCATAGAAAGTACCAATAACATTCTCTGTGGAAGATTGTCGTAGTAGGCACATAGGAATTACCATATTGGATGATTAAGTATGTATTTATTTACTAATTGTACTGCATTAGCGCTTAGGCGCTCCAGTCACGGACCAGGATCACAATTTGTGCTAGGTGCAGTACAAACACAGAACAAAAAATGATCCTTGCCCCAAAGATCTTGCAATCTAAAGATCAGACTCAGGGCCCATTTAGCCCAATATCCTGCCACAGGCAGTGACCATCACCAGATACTTTAGAGGAAGGTCTAAGAAACCCACAGTAGATAGATGTGGGATAATCTGGCTTCTCTGTAGTTTTTCCATAGGCCACTGAGTTAAGAGACAGAACCATACTTGTTTAGTCACCTTTGGCGGGCCAGCTCATTACGATGATGTTCACATCCATAGCATCCCTAGTGCCAGGCTGCATTGTAAACATGCCATTTTAAAAAAATCAGTTGATATATATTTTTATAAAACTGAGGAAGCGGATGGAAGCCATTCATCAATAATTATGACCTGGATGTGTCATCGAGCTGTTAATGAGTAACCAGAATTTAGCCTGGGAGAACAGAGTGTTTGCACAGGTTCCCAGGCTCCAGCTGGCCAACGAAGGTTGAACAAAATGGCAGAGAGGCTCTTTTGTTCCTTTTGAGTGAGAGCAGGGCAGGGGAGGGGAAGAGGTGTCTTGGGGTTCCAAACAAAACTAGCTTGGTGGAACGACGGGAAAGAGGATTAGGCGCGTGGGAGGAGCTCACTGGTGCAGATGCAGTTCTTTTCACACCCAGGCACAAAGGTTTCTTAAGTTGCAAGCGCTGACCCCTACCAGTCACTTTAACACAAGATGGTTGGGGCCTGATCTAAAGTGTCACATGGAGATGGCCGTGCAAGGGGGGAGGAAGGAGCCGTGCAGGAAACTTTATCCTGACCATGCAAGGCCCAATAGCGGTCCCTTTCATTTGGGAGCACTAGGAAGCTAATAACACCACCAAAATGCTCCATTCGTTATGGATGGCGCAGCACGTACTTGTACGTGTACAGTGGTGGGCACTGAAGAGTCTGGGGGAGTTTATGCCTGCCCAAGGCTTACCCTCCTTGGAGCTCTTCCTGGGGGCAGGGTGACTCTGCATTCACCCCTGTGCAGGGCTGTAGCATAAATACTACAGTCTAGCCCCCAATTTCCATTCGTTGAAACAATAAGTGTAGTTACAAATGCTGTTGAACGGGGCCCTGTATGGCTGGGGCTGGCTTAGCACCTGCAACCAGAGCCAGAGGTTTTAAAAAGTTTGCTTCCCATTCAGGCACCTAAATAAGTGGCCAGATTTTCAATCAAGTAGTGTCCTCTGAGTGCTGAAAATCTGTCCCTTATTCAGATGTCTACACGGGAGCTGAGCTCTTTAGAAATCCATCCCCAATTTTGGGTGCTGAGCCCTTTTGAGAATCTGGCACACATCTAGGAGAAGACAGCATGGTCTAGTGGTCTGAATATACGGAAAACTGGGCACCCCCCTGAGATTTAGAGTTGGCTCTGATGCGGACTCCTTCTATAGCTGTGGACAAGTCAGTTCACTCTTTTGCTTCCCTGTCTAAAAATGGGGATGATGGTAACACTGACCTAATGTGAGCATGTTGTGGAAATTACTTAATGCTACGATAGGCTGGAGATTAAATATACTATAAAAAAGCAATGCTCTATAGAATAGCTACAGGATGGAAAACACAAACGTGTGACCCATCCCTCCTGTTGTGATGGTAACTTGTCCTCATCCAGATCAGATACATGGAGTGAAATTCACCCCTGAGCAGAAAGCTAGACTCTTGCACCAGCAAGTCCTACTTTAGCCTCATTTTAAGGACTTGGGGGGTGTCTAAACTTTGTATTTCTTCCTCTGTCGATGGGCAGACTTCACCCTTTGAAAATAAGAAAAGGCCATTTAAAAACCTCTCCAGGGATATTTATTTTTTTTTGTGGCAGAATAACATATTCACATGCCAGTTTGCCAAACTGTTGTTTAACTAAAATGATTCAGCTGAAAGAGGTCAACCACGCATGAAGATCAAAACAACATGCTGAGCTGCTACCAGGACAATGAAGATATCTGGTTTCTTTGCTCTGCAGAGAGCCAAGCGAACTTCTGGAGAGTGACCTCTGTTGGTTAAATTTATAACCAATTGTAAACAAAGCTATTTGTTTATGTTCCCTGAGCATGAAGCAAAGTAAGTATTTTTTTATATTGACACCCAGCACTTTGAAAAATGCAGAGGAGGGCTAAGAATTAAAGCAGCTGAAGGAGAAAGTGAAGGCTGGTAGTTAAAGGAGAGAGAGAATTCGGTCTTGCTCCTGTTTGGCTTCATGCTACTCCTGATCAGAGAGTGTTTAACACAGTGGTTCTCAACCTTTCCAGACTACTGTACCCCTTTCAGGAGTCTGATTTGACTTGCGTAGCCCCAAGTTTCACCTCACTTAAAAATGACTTGCTGACAAAATCAGACCTAGAAATACAGAAGTGTCACAGCACACTCTTACTAAAAAATTGCTGACTTTCTCATTTTAACCATATAATTATAGAATAAATTGATTGGAATATAAATATGGTATTTACATTTCAGTGTATAGCATATAAAAGAGTATAAACATGTCATTGTCTGTATGAAATTTTAGTTTGTACTGACTTTTCTAGTGCTTTTTATGTAGCCTGTTGTAAAACTAGGCAAATATCTAGATGTGTTTATGTACCCCCAGGGGATCGTGTACTCCTGGTTGAGAACCAGTGGTTTTACATGTCAGATTGGGGGCGGGGTAGCATCATTTCCCCTCCCCCACAACTGTTCTTCAAAGCAAAGTGCAGATGGCACCAAACACTCTTCAGAACACAGTTTCTCGTAAAACCATGGTCCCAGAGAAGTTTTTAGATGGCATGTGGCTTGAGTAATTGACAAGAGTGACCATCTGCTGGCTGCTCAGAGGTCTGTCAGCTTGTGGCCTCAGTCTAGGTCCCAGCAGACAAGTGTGTATATCCCCGAAAGCACCATCCCTGGGGACATATACACTGCAGAACGCCCCCTTCCCCTGGCAGCAAGTCTCAGCACCTGGGACACTGATTCAGGCTCTGCTACGAGGCTAAAAACAGCAGTATAGAGTTCCTGCTTAGGCTGGAGTGCAGGCTCTGAAACCCAGCAAGGGGGAGGGTCTCAAAGACCAGGCTCCAGGCCCAGCAGGACCATCTACACTGCTATTTTTAGCTCCATAGCACAAGTGCTGCAAGCCCGAGTCAGTTGGCCTGGGCTCTGAGACTTGCTGTGCGTTGTGGATTTGCAGTGTAGATGTACCCAAAGTCACCCTTTCTTTCACAAGCTCAGCATAATCCACTGTGAGTGAGTGGCACAGGTCCTTTTCTGTGCCCGATCCCCAGAGGTTATATAGCTCCAGTGACAGAACCTTGGTACTTAAGTTGACACTGTAGCAGCTTGAGCTTTTACTCTGGAGGTCTCTGGTTCAATCCCTGGTGCGTTATCTATGGTAGCATCAGCCGAGAGGGCAAGCTGTAACTGAGCAATGTACCTGCTGGAGGTAGTTCCCCCCTTGAACAGGGGACAGGCAATTTGCTGGAGTGACATGGGGGAAGTTCCTGAGGGGGGCTTTGCCCACTCCCTGTTCTGCAGGGGAAGAGAAGCCTTCCGTCTCCAGGCACCATCTTTCACAAGCACGACAGTTCTTTTGGACAGGAGTAAATATATCTGCAGAATTGTCATGTGGCCACCTATCTGGCTGCTCAATGGGTGACTGATTCAAGAGCAAAAACACAATCAAGTAGCTGAAGACAAGAAGAACATACACAAAAGAATCTTGATGGGTACTCGAGGTTTCTGGAAGCTGTCGTTAGTTCTCCTTTCCCATCAATGTTTCCTTTACAAGGGGCTGGGAACTAAATTCTTGCTGTTTGCGGGCAATAATCTAATTTTCCAGAAGTTTTGCTGAAAAAGGACTAAAATCATTTGTCATTGGTAAAGTTCCATTGGAAGGTCTGAGTTAAAACCAAGCAAAATATGGCAACGCTAATAGGTTGTTATTTAGTAGGTATATTGTGATAGTGCCTGGATGGGATCAGGCCCACATTGTTCCAGACACTGTACAAATAAAGGCTCCAGCCCTGCAATGAGCTTTCTAGAGACACAGCGTTCTGCCAGAGTGGACCTCACTGCGGGTTCAAGGTATGGGCACTGAGCCAGAATTAACTGTGAAATGTTACAACAGCTGGTGGGCAGAAAAGTATCCACATTCCCCCGCCCCCCAAAATAGTCACTTCTTGATGTAATAAATTTTCAGTGGGAAATCCCGACTTTTGATCAATATTTTCAGGTTTTTGTCAACAAAACAAAACAAACATTTTCTTTGGCTTTCAACAACCAAACAACAAGCAAATTTTAAATTGTCAAAAACTTCAGTAAAGATTTTCAATGAAAATGTAACTTTCTTCTAAAATATTCCCAGAAAATGAAATAATATGTCTGACCAGCTCTAGCACTGAACCTAGTTATTCAGAGTTTTGCATAAGGATGGTCTGCTTTTCTGAGTCTGCAGCTATTTCAGTTCTACCTTATGCTTTATGGTACTAAAATTGACCATGTGTGGCCCAATTCAACTGCCAGGGCAGTCAGTGGAAAGAGCCCATTGACTTCAATGAGAGTTGAACTGGGCCCTTAATAATATATGGCATAGTAAAATGGATGCTTTACCTTCAATCCAAAATTACTGGTCATTAGAGAAGGGAATAATCTACAGCATATAAGTATGTTTAAATTGGCCTTTTTTCTTGCTTGACACACATCCTGAAACAGATCGTGATTTTGTTACGTTTATTTGTGGGTCAATCTCATTTGATTAACATCTCTTAGAATGTTTTTACTCTCTGGCTTCATAGCATATGTTTGAAATTTGCGAAGTGTTGCTTCCCTGTGATTGATTAGATAAATCAAGTGGTATTTTGCCCCTGTTCCCTAAATGGCAAAGCTTGCAAAGTGCTTCCATTGTGAATTTTGACGTTAGTTTATTGTGAATGTTTATGCCGGTAAAATAATAGCTGAGATCTTTGCAGAGAGGGAAGATAAAAGGGGCAACAAGTGTAGCAGAAGGAAATGAATGAAAAAATTCCATTGAATATTCATAGGCTGTTGTTGCAACGTTCATCAAGATCTGCTATTCAATCAGAATGTCAAGGACTAGTGTGGAACTCAGCTGAACTGGTGGGATTTCTTCCCTATTTCCCCTCTCATATCTGCTCATCAATATACTTGGTTACCATCTGCATTACAGTTACAATGCTTTTGTGTTAGGCCCTGTTTTACCATGGTTTAGTAAACGGTTCATGACACTCTCACTCAATGCAGCTATGACTAGAGGTGGCTGGAAAACAGATTTTCCAACCCGTGGAAAATTTATAATTTTTTTCGTCTCAAATTGGGAAACAAAGCCAAAATTCCATTTTCCCCCCACGATATAGAATTTTTTTTTAAAAAATTCGTTTTGCGTCAGTTGAAACGTTTTGCTTAGGTTTTGACCATTTATAAATGTCTTAATATAAAATAAAATTTTTGAAATGAAAAGTTTTTAAAATAAAAAAAATCAAAATTTGTGTTCCTTTTTTTTTTAAACAAAATTTTGTCAAAATCGATATGGTTTAAAGAAAAACGTTGGTTTTGTTGAAACATCATTTTTCCACATAAAAATTTCCTGACCAGCTCTGGTTGCGGCAAACACATTGAGTTGTTTTCGTACAGCAGCTTTTTCAACAACACAGCCATGAATCAACCGTGCTTGTGACGACACGGACCATTCTGCCGAACTGTATGTAGCGGTGCATTCTGGGAAATTCCAGACAGCAATCCCGTAGAACCACACGGAGAATGGAGTGGCCAGAGAATCTGCACGGAGAGTTTGGCAATACATTCTGGTGCCCTAATGGAAAGAGAGCCTGAAGGAATGGAGACTGGCCTAACCAGTTACGCAGGCATGAGTACCCTTGATGTTGCCGAAGAGCTGGGTGCTGAACCAGTTGCAGGAAGACAAGTATGCGCCAGTGGCAGATTTTTTTCCCCCCTCTCTTGTCTTGCTGCCAGAGACACAGAGGAACATCAAGCAGATTTCCTGGCTGAACTCACACTGTCACCCAAGGAAATGAAGCGTAAGCCACCCCCGCTTTGTTTACCTTATTCATAGGACAGGAAGTTTCAGTTGATTGCACTGATGATGAGCAAACCTCTAAAGGTCTGGAGCTTGGGTTCCCCCTGGATGATGCTGATGATTATAATAATAACAGTGCTTTGCAGAACTATGCCACTGTCTGCCTGTGGCAGCTGAGGACCACAGGATTAAGGGCCATATTTTTAAAGCTATTTAGGTGCCTAACTCCCGCTGAAATCAATGGGAGCTAGGAGCCGAAGTAGCTTTCCATCTCTGTCCATATGTGACTTGCCCGAGCTGAGAGTGGAACCCAGATCCCTTGACTCCCAATCCCAAATTCTATCCTAGACCGTGCTTCCTCTCCAGTTATGGGAGTTTGTGTGAATCTTAATTCTCCAGCATCTGCAAACATTGGGCCAGACAAAGCACAATCACTAGCTTTCATGCACTTCCACCACTGGTCTAAGGTGGACTTCTTATAAGAATAGCCAAGTTTTTCACAATTTGTTACAGTCCTAGCTGGAAACTGGAAATGAGGGCTAAACAATGTATCCAAGCGGTTCAGTTTGCCTTTGGTTCAAAAAACGGGTGAGGCTCAAGAAAGAGCTGATATTATTTGAACTAATTCACTCTGTCTACTGCCACTAAGATCTTATGTATATATTTTTAGATAGTGTTTTTCAAGTATAGATTTCAAAGTGCTTTACAAAGGAAGGGGATATTATCCCACAGAGAGAAACTAAGACACAGAGAAGTGATGTGAGCCAGAAACAAACAAAAATCAGTGGCAGAGCTGGGAGGATAACTCATGTCTCCTGTCTCCCAATCTGGTGGCCACATGGCTTCCCCCAACTTAGTGTGTTAACTGGAGATGGGAATGAGTTGCAAAATTTAGATCCAGATTCTGATCTCACCAACCACACAGTGATAGAACAACAATATCACCTAGCTTTTGTGTAGTGCTTTTCATCAGTAGTTCTCAACATGCTTTACAAAGGAAGTAAGCATTATTATTCCCATTTTACTGACAGAAAAACTGAGGCACCACCCAGCAGGCCAGTAGCAGAGATGGGAATGCAACCAAGTCTCCTGAGTCCCAGTCCAGTGCTCTACCCATTACACTAAAGTTTCTGGTTCTGAGGATGTGGCTTGCACCCATTTCTAGCTCTTGCCATATAACTCCAAAATCATGACAGCAAAGTGCTTAATTTTTACAGTAGTGATCAGTTTTGGCATACGGATACTTAATTTTATTGTCGAGTATCAATCATCAGGAATTATTAGGTGAGAAGACAAATATACATGTTACAAAATGCTTACAGTTTATCCAAGTGTCAAATCTGCCCTATTTTAGGGCAGTCATCAAGCAATGCAATGAACACTTCTTTTTTTCAGAATCCTTTTTTTTTTCCTTTCTTTCTTGGAAGGAGAAGAAGAAACACTCTTTACTTCGCTGCCCAAGATACTGTAGTTTGCCAAGGGGATTCTCAGTTTCTTGATGCAGTGAACTAAATGTGTTAGGCTGATTTAGATTCTGGGTCCATTCCATTCTGGGTCACTGTTTCTCCTCTTTCCCTGCAATCCACTGTTCAGCTGTATACGCAGTCGTCACCCAGCAGGTAAAATTTTAGAGGCTACATCCAGAGCTGGTATAGATTGGAGTAGCTCCATTGACTTCAGAAAAGCTCTCTTGATTTACAGCAGATTAGGGGGCTAATCTTTGCAGGACAGCACCCTGTATATATTAGGCTGACCTGCAGAGAATCCATGATAACATCAGCTTTTTGTGTCACTTGCACCTTTTGCCGTCCCAGAGCTGCCTCTAAAAGCAAGAGTAAATAAAACAATGAAAAATAACAGTGTGAATGACCTCTTCAGAGGCTCCTCATTTCTGATGGCTGCTGCTGTCTGTAATATATTCACACATACCACGTTATCTGTCTAGTCATCCAGGGACCCTCAAGGGGATTTTCCTTTCTGTAAAGGAGATATATTTTTGGTTAGAAACAGGTTCAAAACGTGACTTTTGTTGCTCTTGAAGCTTCACCCATCATAGCTTAGCGACCTTTCTCAGTGGACAGATAGAGTGGAGTTGGGACCAATCCTGCTCCCGTAGCAGTCAAGGGAAAAACTCCCATTGATTTCAGTGGCAGTGGGTCCTGTAGAAGACAAGTCACCCGATGAAGTGAGCTGTAGCTCATGAAAGCTTATGCTCAAATAAATTGGTTAGTCTCTAAGGTGACACAAGTCCTCCTTTTCTTTTTGCGGATACAGACTAACACGGCTGCTACTCTGAAACCAGCTTTTTAATGTAGATCGTGAGATGCCAGCAAGTGAAATGTCAGGCGTTAATAAGAAAAAGTGCTAGTTTTGTTGCAATGGGGGAAAAACTCAGGTTTGTGGGGAGGAAAGACCTTTTCTTTCTGGCTTTGTGATGATTTCTGCAGAAGGACTAGAGAGACTGATTATTTTTCCAAATGATCTCTGAAAATAGAGTCAGCGCTAGTATTTGCACATTGAAATTACAAACAATTTGCAGAGGTTTGGCTAATCTTTCTGGAATTATAGCTCTTCCTTAAAGGCTCTGTTTATTTTGTCTGATCTGGTAGTCACTAGATCCAGGGAATTTTCTCTCCCCTCTTTCCCAGAAGGTGACTGGGAACCGGAAATGCTCTATAGTTCTACTGGTCCCAGCATTCTCTTGCAAGTTTACTGATTGCTTTGAGATAGCAAAATCCTATCCATGAGCTAAACTTCCCAGTAGCTTAGATTGAGCGTATGGTCATGGTCCCATTTTGAGGCGGGCCCAGGGGATTCACCATTGGAAATGTGGATGAATCTGTCTTAGATGACAAGGGACATAGAGTGGGGAGAGACAGGGAGGGTCACGGCCCCGTGACTAGTAGATGTGGCCACTTTGCCGACATACCGTGGCACAATTCTGAATGATGGCAGGTGACTCTGTTCGTGAGAGGCCCTGGCCTGCAGAATCAATGTAGTATGGTACCAGCTGGGAACCAGACTAAGAAGTGCATTGGAAGATCTGTGGGCCTGGCTTGAGGATGTGGTAAGATAAGCTGAGGACTAAACCAGCCCCTTTGCCCCCCAGCCCCTCAAAACGCAACACTAGTGCACCTAAGGATTGAGCCACTGATTTCATTGAACCGGTCCTCCTCTTATTGATGTTAAAGACAGAGCTCTCCTTGATTTCTGTGGGAGCTGGATCATGTCCAATGGGAAGGGAGGGCGCGCAAGCCCACATTCATCCCTGCACTGATGCAGGGGTGACTGAAGGGAGGTGGCTTGTGTTTCCCCTATTCTAAGTTGCCGTTCCCACTGCCACAGCCCCAGTGTGATAACCACAGTGGGGAATGGGTGCAGTACAGGATCACTTTAGCCACACCACCTCCTGCACTCGATCCCTGCCCGACTCACTTGCCTGCCCCCAACATACTCCCGATTCACCCCTCATGGTGGTGGTGGAGCAGAGCTGGCATAGCTCCCTATGCCAGAGAGAATTCACCAGGGGGGCACGTGGCTGCCTTGAGGTTACTTGACACTGGCGGCAGGGTGAGCCGAAAGCCTTATATATCCTCTCATAACTGCAACTTTTTCATGTGCAGTAAGGCCTCTTGGCATCTCAAACCTTATCTTTGAGTCCAAACCATTGCAAAACCAACAACCCATAACACAGCCCTTTCTACATCCTTAATAGCTCCTTTCTCCCACCTGAAGAACAGAATGTTTGTTTTTCTCACATGGGCTGAAATTGACAAGCTTTGTTACTGTAATGGTTTCTATCAGGTGGCTCTGCCTCCATTAGAAGAAATATATTGTTGGAGTAATTTCTTTTATGTTGCAGAAAGGTATTAAATTGTTTGGTAACACTTGGCCTAAATTCAGTTTTTTCTGCGTGTGTCTCTATGTTCCGAACCCCACAGTCTCATAAGAGTTTGTTCTGCCTGCAATTAAATTACCTTCTTCTTGAGAATCTCCCAGATGAGTTCTCAACTGGGCTTGGTGGGTTGTGAATGTCTGTGCATTTTATTATATGGCCTGTGTTCTAAAAATGATTGGCTGCTGTTGGTTTTGTTTTAATGATGTTTGTGATAGAAATTTTGTCTTCAATGAATTTGCCAGGAGGGAATTCTGAGCCCCGGTACATCTGAGCTACTCTGCATTTACCATTCCTACTAAATAAAAAGGCAATAACATATGCACAGGGCATCTGACTGCCCGTCTCAGAATGAGACGAGTGTTGCAATGGGAGCAGTGCTTGTGAAAATATATCTAATAACAGTGCTTCCTGATTACCCAGGGTGAGAGAAAAGTTCAAGTCTTTTCTACGTTGTTCCATGATCTCTGCTTAATAGGTGAGAGAATCATCTCAAACTTTGGACAGATGAAGCATGATGTGCGTGGTAAAGTGGCCACAGTTTGTGCATATGATCAATGAACTGCAAGGAAAAACTGTACCCCTCTTCAATGATTGTAGTTTTGGCTGGACAGAACAACTGGGTGGGCACAAGGAAGTAATAGCACAGAAGTAATAAGCCTGGTTAAATTCTTTGCCTTCTTTGCTCTGGTGAGCAGCCTTCCCTAATTCTGTCTCCATCCGGTCTTGCTCCCTATGCTGTTGCCTTATTTCTCCATTTCTCTCCTTCTTTCACTCTTGGCTGTGTGCTTCTAGGTGGCGAGACACTATGGTGATGAGGGCCATGCAAGTGCCTAAGTAGATAACAAGTTAGGTAGATAGATATCCTGCTTTTTCAACTGGAACATGCACCTTAATCCATCAGATTATCGCTCATTCTCCTCCAAGTCCACCTCTTCAATCTCTCCTCTGTTCTTCTCAATAAAATACTCCCCCCTTCCTCTCTTTCTTCTCTCTTTCTGTCCCCACTGAACTTTGAGCAGATTCTGTATTTATTTTATTTATTTATTTATTTAAATCTTGGCTTATTTAGATTTTAAGATGACTAGGGTTGAGAACTATTTGTGCAAAGGGTGCCATGTAATTTTATGGCAATATATAAATATTTTATTATAATGGTCAATTTCTGACTTGTATGCCTTTGGGGTTTCTCTCTGCCACATTCCCTTGCATCATCATCTTCTCATGTCCGTCCCCAGTTACAGTATTGTCTGGCTTCATCTGAGTTTTGGGAAAAGTCTGTGTGATCATTGTCTGTGCTCAGATAGGCTTTTCATAACTAAATCCAAGGCTCCTAAAGTTCTGGATGTGGCTATGGGGACTCAGTGGCTCTAATCATTTTAATTTCATGCCACCTGAGAGAGGCATCCAGGTAATCACTTTTGAAGCTTATGGATCAGGATTTACCTAATTCCTAATTTAGTCAGTGGAACTCCAGTGGGGTTTGGACAGGGTTCTTAGGAAGCATGTCTGAGCGCATGCAAAATGGGCATTTGCAGTAGGTATTGGTTAATTAGTATTTTTTTCAGAGAAAGAACGTTGCTTCATGGATACCTCTGGAGATAGATACACATAGTGTGCATGCCTCTGTGTGTGACAAACCTGATGGGTTCTTCAGTGTAAAATCTTGACAATCCTGTTACAATGCCACATATTTAAAGTGACAATTCCTTTATTTTTTTTCTCTGCCCCAAATTAAAATTCATTCTGCAAAGCCAATAAGTTTCAAGCTGGTATTGGAAAACCATAAATTTTGGATTTATATCAGACCAGGCTTTTCTGGAAATGGAGCCCATGCTTACTCAAAGACATGTTAGACAAACCAAGGCTGTTTTCAGTTTGTAATGAAGCCTGAAAGCAAGAGAGTTTAGCATAATTTTGGGTCTCAGTGTGAATGGTCTGTGAAGGTCTAATGATAATCTCCTGATCTTCCCGGATTAAAAAAAAAAAAAAAAGACAGAAATTATCCTCCCAAATAATGAGAGCTTGTGTCAATACAGTCCGTGTAAGGACTTTCCCAACTGGAAAGCAGTCCAATAGGGTTTGTACTACCATATGCCACTTCATCTGGTTAGCCTTATCTAAAGCTGCAATGTCTCATTGCAGGTTACTGTCTGTGTTCTAGAACTCCTCATTCTGGAACCTGTGTCCAGAAGTTCCAGACTGCATCCTCCTGAGTTAGCTTAGCAAGCCCAGAATGACTTAAAGATTGCTGCAACTCCTCATTCAGAAACAGTAAAAAATGAGGGCTGAAGTTGTTGCAGCAGAGCAGACGCTGTCTTTGGTTCAGTTTGCTGATGTTGTTTTTCAGATTCTCACTGGAAGAAAGAAATCTGCTCATGGCTAGTCAAGTAAATGTCATAAGAACATAAGAATGGCCATACTGGGGTCTGTCTAGCCCAGTATCCGGTCTTCTGTCAGGGACTGGTGCCAAATGCTTCAGAGGGAATGAACAGAACAGGGCAATTTATCGAGTGATCCATCCTCGGTCATCCAGTCCTAGCTTTTGGCAGTCAGAGGTTTAGGGACCATAGAGCATGAGGTTGCCTCCTTGACCGTTTTGGCTAATAGTCATTGACAGACCCATCCTCAATGAACTGATCTAATTCTTTTTTGAACCCTGTTATACTTTTGGCCTTCACAACATCCTCTGGCAACGAGTCTCACAGGGTGACTGTGCATTGTGTAAAGAAGCACTTGCTTTTGTTTGTTTTAAACCTGCTGCCTATTAATGTCATCAGGTGAGCCCTGGTTCTTGTGTGAAAGGGTAAATAACACTTCCCTATTCACTGTCTCTACACCATTCATGACTTTATAGACCGCTATCATATCCCCCCTTAGTCGTCTCTTTTCTAAGACAAACAGTCCCAGTCTTTTTAATCTCTGCTCGTCTGGAAGCTGTTCTATACCATTAATAATTTTCGTTGCCCTTCTGTGTGTAGCTTTTCTAATTCTAATGTATCTTTTTTGAGATGGGGAGACCAAAACTGCATGCATTATTCAAGATGTGGGCAGACCAGGATTTATACAGGGGCATTATGATATTTTCTGTCCTATTATCTATTCCTTTCCTAATGGTTCCTAGCATTCTGTTAGTTTTTTTCACTGCTGCTGCACATAGAGCAGGTGTGGAGAGTTCTCTGAATACAGTGACTCTAAGATCTCTTTCTTCAGTGGGAATAGCTAATTTAGACTCCATCATTTTGTACGGGATTACGTTCTCCCAATGTTCATTGCTTTGCATTTATCCACATTCAGTTTCATCTGTCATTTTGTTGCCTAGTCATCCGGTTTTGTGAGCTCCCTTTTCATCTCTTTGGACTTAACTGTCTTGAGTGATTGTGTACCATCTGCACACCTTGCCGCCTCACGATTTACCTCGTTCCCCTCTGATGATTTATGAATATGCTGAAGAGCACTGGTCCCAGTACAGATCTTCGCGGGATCTTGCTGTTTACAAAACCCATGTTGACTCTTCCCCAACGTATTATATTCATCTATGTGTCTGATAATTCTGTTCTTTGCTATAGTTTTAACCAGTTTGCCTGGTGCAGAAGTTAGGCTTACTGGCCTGTAATTGCCAAGATGGCCTCAGGAACTTTTTTCAGAAATTGGCTATCTGCTAGTCATCTGGTAGAGAGGCTGATTTAAGCGATAGGTTACATACCATAGTTAATAGTTCTGCAGTTTCATATCTGAGTTCCTTCAGAACTCTTGGGTGAATACCAACTGGTCCTGGTAACTTATTACTGTTTAATTTATCAATTTGTCCAAAACCTTCTTTATTGACATCTCAATCTGGGACAGTTCCTTAGATTTATCACCTGCAAAGAATGGCTCAGGCGTGGGAATCTCCTTCACATCCTCTGCAGTGAAGACTGATGTAAAGAATTAATTTATCTTCTCTGCAATGGCCTGGTCTTCCTTGAGTGCTCCTTTAGCACCTCGATTGTCCAGTGGCCCCACTGATTGTTTGGCAGGCTGCCTGCACCCGATGTACAAAACAAAAAATTGCTGTTAGGTTTTGTGTCTTTTGCTAGTTGCTCTTCAAATTCTTTTTTGACCTGCCCAATTATACTTTTACACTCGACTTGTTGACGTTTATGCGCCTTTCTATTTTCCTCAGTAGGATTTAACTTCCAGTTTTTTAAAAAAATGTCTTTTTTTCTCTAACCAGCTCTTTTACTGTGTTTAGCCATGGCGTCATTTTTTTGGTCCTCTTACTGGTTTGTTTTTTTGGGTTTTTTTGGTAATTTAATATAGTTTGAGCTTCTATGATGGCGTTTTAAGAAGTTTCCTTGTGCCTTGCAGACATTTCGCTCTTGTGACTGTTCCTTTTAATTTCTGTTTAACAAGCCGCCTCATTTCTGTGTCGTTCCCCTTTTTGAAATTAAATGCTGCTGGGGTGGTTTTCTTTGGTCCCCCCCGCCCCCCATGAGGATGTTAAATTTAATGAAATTATGATTGCTATTACTGAGTGATTCAGTGATATTCACCCCTTGGACCAGATCCCGTGCACCACTTAGGACTAAATCAAGAATTGCCTCTGCCCTTGTGAGTTCCAGGTCTAGGTGCTTCAAGAAGCAGTCATTAATGGCGTCTAGAAATGTTCTCCTTACATCCCATCCTGAGGTGACTGTCATGCTGTCTGGAGTGGTTCTTGACTACGAGTGCCTACCTCAGGGCAGACTGTCAGAAGCGGGGCAGACACCCCAAACTGGTGGTATGGTCTATAATTGGACTTCACCAACCCAGTAACAAATGTGTGCACCTGGGTCTCGGTAACAGCCTTACCATGGAGTCACAGACTGTCCAGTCTATCTTGCCACCCAGGCAAGCTGGACTTAGTGATAAATGGTCACTTACACCAAAATAAAAATAATAATAATAAAAATCAGTTTGCTCCCAGTCTGAAGAGACCAGTCACTTGTCCCAGGTCAATCTGTACCTTAGATCTCACACCAAAGACAATGCTGGCAGCCAATCCTGTTACCAACTGACTAAAGGTGTGTTAACGGGGAAAAAGGAATAAGAGAGTTATTTACAGGTTAAAACAAGCAAGCATGTATACGCAAGTAAGTTTGTCTGTGATTCAAAGGGTGACAGAGTTGTAGTAATCTGTTACTTCAAAATGTCTTTCAGGGTTAACCATGCCGTGCAGCGCAGGGATCTGTTTGCTTATATTTAGGAATCTTTGCCTCTCAGAGTCCAGGGAGCATGAAAAAGATCCAGTTTCTCCTTGTTAGGGATTTTATCCCCTTCACGCCAAAGTCCAAAACTAATAGGATGAGTTCATCCCTAGGTCTCCCCCTCCTGGAGGGAGTTAGGAGTGCAGGCAACAGGGCCTCTCTCCTTTGATCTGACACTACCTTGTTTTCCTTCAACGGACCATCTTGCACATTTTACCTGAATTAATGCTGCTTTTCCTGTTTGGTGAATTACACAATTACAGAGGTTTACAATGCAAACACTCTATAGCTCTTTCTACCATGGGCTATAGAGGTTATAAATGAGATCAGTACATGTAGCATCCCACAAGCATTTTATAAAGTCTAAACACATTCTTATCAACTTAATGTCTAATATCTATTTGGATAATGCTGACATAAGAACATAGGAGCAGCCAGACTAGGTCAGACCAAAGGTCCATCTAGCCCAATATCGTGTCTACTGACAGTGGCCAATGCCAGGTGCCCCAGAGGGAATGAACAGAACAAATAATACATCCCCAAGTGATCCATCCCCTGTCGCCCATTCCCAGCTTCTGCATTTCCAGCTATGCATTTGTAAGTGTTCAGTGAGGCCTTGGCATGAGCTGATACCTGGTCTGCCAGCATCACAGTGATATGTTTCCAGTCAGTATGAGGATACCTGAAATCCCCCATTATTACTGGGTTTTCTGTTTTTGTGTTCTCTCTAATCTCCCTGAGCATTTCAAAGTCACTGTCACCATCCTGGTCAGGTGGTCAGTAGCATATTTCTACTCCTATACTTTTCTTGTTCAAGCATAGAGATTCTGTGGTACAGTTTGATTCATTTAAGATTTTTACTATGTTTGACTCTCTGTTTGACTTTCACCTCTAGTGCCACTCCGCCAGTGCAACCTACCCTGTCATTTCTATATATATTTTTACCCTGGTATTACCATGTCCCATTGATTATCATTGTTCCACCCAAGTTTCTGTGATGCCTATTATATCAATATTATTTAATACCTGGTACTCAAGTTCACCCATTTTAGTATTTAGACTTCTTGCATTTGTATACAGCACTTATACAATTTGTCAATATTTAGTTGTCTGCCTTCATGTGATGTAATTGAATGGGACTCTCTTTTGTTTGACTGTTTGTCTTCCGTTCCTACCAATACTTTACTGTCCAAATCTCGCCTTAGGTTAGGGGTGCAGGCACTAATTTTGTTTTAAAACATTGCAGCCATATGAATAATAGGCTTTATGGGATTATTTTATTGTTTATTATTTGTACAGCAGTAATGTCCAGAGACTCCAAACAAGATCAAAATCGTTTTGTGTTAGGTGTGTTAAGTACACATTGCAAGAGATGGTCCCTAGATAGGCAAGACAGACAAAGGAAGCATTATTATCCCTTTATTTATCCTTATTTATTATCCCCAGATGGAGAAGTGAGTCACAGAGGCTTGTCAAAG
Source organism: Chelonia mydas (assembly GCF_015237465.2). NCBI lineage: Eukaryota > Metazoa > Chordata > Testudines > Cheloniidae > Chelonia > Chelonia mydas. The sequence continues at coordinate 10,590,208 of NC_051257.2, forward strand.
GTCATATAGGGAGCCAGGAACTCAATCCAGGTTCCTGAGCCCAAGTCCAATAGAGCTGGCGAACATTTTTAGGCTAAAACTTTTTTCTAATGAGAAATGCAGATTCATTGTCACGGAAACATTTCACAAATGCGTGTCAGTTTTGCCAAATTGTTTATTTAGGGGAAAAAATTGAAATGTTTTGTTCTGACATTTTCTAAATGAAATATTTCAGGTTTTTGGTTCAAAATGCCTTTTTTTTGGAATGTTACTTAATTTTATTTAGCAACGCCCGAAACCATTTAAAAATGCTTAGACTTGAAATGAAATGTTTCTCTTTGAGTCCAACGAGACGTTTCCTTCGACCCCAAATAATTTTTTTTCAATTTTGTTGAATTGCCAGGGAGCTGAAAAAATCTGTTGTTTGCCCAGCTCTACAGACCAGTGTCTGAGGCACAAGACCATCGTTTCTCCTCGATTCATATATAGACCAAGCCTAGTGATGGGCTGACGTGAGGCATAATTTGGCTCTGTATCTTTAAGACAGGTTTTATTTACCCACAGACACGTTTCCTCTGGTAACATATTAACTTGTGTGAAATTCTGTCCCATTTGCTGTGCACTTCTTTATAGTTCACACTCCTAATTTTCTGTTTGCCCCCTATGGCTCTCCAGACGGCTTTGCTAAAGACATGCATACCAAATTAAAGCCGCATTTTATTTAGATTCGAGAGTGTTACCACTGTCAATGCGATACTTCAGAAATAAATGTTTGTACTAGGACATTAATAGGCCCAATAAAATCTTGATGGGACTATAAAAGCTTGTACTGCCTGCCCTGTTTTTTCAGTGCACATTGCCAAGATGCTCATCTGCTGTGTGTCTGAAAAAGATAGCCGTCTTCGCATACCTGTCTCAGTATTAGCAGGATGTTTACGTAGGCCAGGGAGATATTGTGGTTGGGATGCACAACCACAGCTACACTTAGGAATCCCCTATAGCAGGCAGTACAATGGAGCCTTGTTTTGCCTTCTTTTAAGCAGTTGGGAGTTTTCCCCTGTATGTAAGGACTCCGTTAACTGTCCTGTCTTTTAGAAGGAGGGGAGAGTACACTCGATGACTTTTGGAATTGCTCCTGCGGCATGCTCCAGTCAACATGGAAGCACATGTCGCCAGCTTTACAACTAAGGGAGAGTGCTGAGCAAATTCACAGGTTACTGTGACAAATATGGTGACATCCTGCAATATCCTTAAGTTTGGACTTCAACAGTTCTTAAACTTGAAAACCAGCGTGGGGAAAAGTGTAGACATTGCCCCATATGTCTGAAATAAAGTGAACTGCCCTAAAACAAATGTGAAAGTCTCCAACCTTTTTCATGAATTTAAATTCTGATCTGCTCTTGTCACAAACCATGGGCCCCAATCTTACTGTTAAAAAACACAGCTACCACTCTGAAATCTTGCTGTTGCGATTTAGGCAAAATTCCCCTAGAAATCACCAAGCAGTTTTGTTTGAGGAACTACTGCAGGATCAGACCCACTGGCAAGACTGCAGGGTTCCTGTTTCGTTGCTGATTATTTGTTTTTATCTTTGTGTAATTAAGGCAATTAAAAAGCGATTAGCGACTTACTCTGCTTTGCAATGAGATTAAAGGATTCCACAATCTTTTACGTAATGTGTGGTTGTCCTTTAAGAAAGGTGAGTCAGAATGTGATGAAAATCTCAAACTCATCTACTCCTAAGTGAAAGTGACGATTCCAGCGTCTGGTCTAAATTATGCATTGTAATCAAGGTCACTGGATTGTGGAAGCAACATACCATGTGAGTGCATTTAATTTGTTAGCAAGCTGCAGGTGGTGGTCTGATTTGATTTTTTTGCTGGCATGCCACGAAGCTTCAGAAATGCCAAATGTTCATAAAAACAAAAGGGATGTTGTCTTCAAGTCTAAACTGAAAGAGCATTTTATGGACTTCTTTAGATGTGTTTGTTATGACCTGCTTTGTGGAGAAGGGTTGCTGCTTTGTTCTCATCACATGTTTCCCTCTGTGGGTTTATAAGCTTTTTTATGTGTGTTTTGTTTTTACTCAAGTTTGGAGATGAGCCCATAATGGCCTTGTCATAAATATAAAGGGAAGGGTAACCACCTTTCTGTCCACAGTACTATAAAATCCCTCCTGGCCAGAGGCAAAACGCTTTCACCTGTAAAGGGTTAAGAAGCTAAGGTAACCTTGCTGGCACCTGACCCAAAATGACCAATGAGGGGACAAGACACTTTCAAAGCTGGGGACAGGGGAACAAAGGGTTCTGGCTGTCTGTGTGTTGCTTTTGCTGGGAACAGCTCAGGAACGTAAGCCTTACAACTCCTGTAAAGTTAGTAAGTAATCTAGCTAGAAAATGCGTAAGGTTTTGTTTTGTTTAATGGCTGGTAAAATAAGCTGTGCTGGAGGGAATGTATATTCCTATTTTTGTGTCTTTTTGTAACTTAAGGTTTTGCCTAGAGGGATTCTCTATGTTTTGAATCTGATTACCCTGTAAGGTATTTACCATCCTGATTTTACAGAGGTGATTCTTTTACTTTTTCTTTAATTAAAATTCTTCTTTTAAGAACCTGATTGATTTTTCATTGTTCATAAGATCCAAGGGTTTGGGTCTGTGTTCACCTGTACCAATTGGTGAGGATTATTATCAAGCCTTCCCCAGAAAAGGGGGTGTAGGGCATGGGGGGATATTTTGGGGGAAAGACGTCTCCAAGTGGTCTCTTTCCCTGTTCTTTGTTTAAAACACTTGGTGGTGGCAGCATACTGTTCAAGGACAAGGCAAAGTTTGTACCTTGGGGAAATTTTTAACCTAAGCTGGCAAGAATAAGCCTAGGGGGTCTTTCATGCAGGTCCCCACATCTGTACCCTAGAGTTCAGAGTGGGGAAGGAACCTTGACAGGCCTAGAGGAATGTTTTAGGAATTTTGAATTCCATCACTCAAATGAAGGGCCAGGAAGGATAGTCTTGTTAAAATACTGGACAGGGAAAGATATCTGAGTTCAGTCCCTACCTCTGCCTGAGAAGATGTGTGTTCAAGCCTTGGCTCTGCCATGGACTTTATGCGTCACATGGGGTAAATCACTTAGCACCTGATTCTGCCGCACTTACATTGAAGGTGATGGAACTACACACAGAATGAGAACTACTCAGCATGAGAGATCACCTAATACAAAGGTTAAGTTGATATGTATTTTTGAATCTCTAAAAGTTTTAATAGTACCCACCTCTTACAGTTGCTATTCTTCAGTGGATTGTAAAGTGCTTTACAAAGTAAGCAAGCATCATTATCCCCATTTTACAGATGGGAAAACTAAGGCACAGAGTGCTGAAGTGACTGCCCAAAGTCACCAAGCAGGCCAGTGGCAGAGCTGGGAATAGAATCAGCTCTCCTGAGTCCCACTCCCGGGATCTATCCACTAGGCAACGCCACCTCGCTTTTTCATGGGGCGGTTTGAGATGAAGGTTCACACTGGCCTTTGCTTATAGATACAGTGATTGCCCACCTCTAATGCCTCCATTTATATATCTATGAAGTAAGGACAAGGATACTCATCTACTTCACAGGGAGCGTGTGAGGCTTAATTAGTGTATATAAAGTTTTTTAAAATCCTCTGGTTAAAGCAGTGTTGTTATGGCCCTCTTTAATAGTTTTATTTTATGAAAAAATAAAGACAGAGTCCATGAGAAGTACAGCCAGATCCTCAGTGAGTGTAAAACATCAAAGCTTTCCTGGTGTCAGTGGACCTGCCTTGGTTTACATACACTGAAGAACTGGCCCGTAATACCTTACATTTACACAGCACCTTTCTTTTCAAGGATCCCACATTGTTGCACAGCCCGGAATTCTGCTCCTGGAGTCTTTGGGCAAGCACATCTCCCACGGCAGTGTCAAACTGTTTCACTATGACACAAACAGGAGACACTTTGATCTAGAAAAGAAGCGGATAGAAGCATCCTAAGTAGCAGTTGCCCATAATGATTTTAAAAATAAAATAAAACATGTCAGCTATGTCATATTATTATGAAATGTAAAAATAACAACAATAAAATAAGGAAAATATAAATGTAAATATAAATAAATGTAAAAATAATAAAAATGAGAACATCCATAAAATAAAATGTGAAATAAAATTCCAAAGGTTCGAAAGAAGTTTTGAAAGAAAATTGCAATATTTTCTGAAACAATGACAAAAGTTTTGATTTTTCTTTTCTTTTCTTTTCTTTTCTTTTCTTTTCTTTTCTTTTCTTTTCTTTTCTTTTCTTTTCTTTTCTTTGAGAAAGAGGCATGGTCAAAATTGACCAGGTCTTCAGAATCTTCTGATTTTGACAAAAAATTGTACTTTCTGTTTAAAAAAAAAAAAAAAAGTTTTGGCCAGCTGTGCTGTTGACTTCAGTTTGGGGTGGTGGGTGCTCTGATCTCTGAAAGTTAAACCCTGGGAACTGAATTCAGCAATGCTCTTTGTACCCTGTGTGTAATCATTTTTACAGTGCAATATGGAAGCAGCAAAACCACTTGGCAGACACTGTTTTCCCCTGTTCTCCCAGTCTCTCACTTTCTCTGACTCACTGCTTCCCTGCCTGCCCTTTCACTGAGCGGAGTTTATAGCCTCACTGTCACTAGTGTTCTTTTGTGAGGGAGTTGTGGTGGTAGTGTGTGTGTGTATGGGGGGGAAGAACTGTAATTTCCAGCTGCAGAATGTAGGTCATTCGCCTTCCAGACCTGGCATCCGAGGCAAAAATAACAATTTGTTCTCTTGGAGCCCAGTGTTTGCTCCCTCTACAACCTGCTGAGCACCCTGGACTCCTGGGGAGGAAGAACTACAGATCTAAGAGACGAGGGTGAGTTGCAGACTGGAAATGAGATGTATATTTTTAACAGTGAGAGTAATTAACCATTGGAACAATTTACCAAACCTTGTGGTGGATTCTCCATCACTAACAGTTTTTCAGTCAAGATTAGAGGTTTTCCTAAAAGATCTGCTCTAGGAATTGTTTTGGGGAAGTTCTCTGGCCTGTATGATACAGCAGGTCAGACTAGATGATCCCAACAGTGCCGCCTTGCCTTGGAATCTCTGACTTTTCAAGCCCTTGGGTCTCGAATTCTTCCAGCACATGTGGTTGACTAAGCTGTTTTTTGAAAGCCAAGCCTCTGCTTTGCCTAAAGTGCCTGTGAAAATATTGAGTGGCTTTCTCAACTGCTTGGGCTGGCACAGTATTCCTGTCAAACCCCCCCCCCCCCACACTTCACGTGAAAAGATTTGTGTGTTTTCATGACCTCCACCTTGTGGGAAAGAGAGCTGGTTAGCCTGAAAGCTTGCAATGTCACTCTGGGGTTGAGTCAGGGCAATTAGCCTGTGCACGCCACATTTGCTGCCAGGATTTCTGTGTTCCTGAAGTATTTATTTAGGTAATAATTAAAGTGGGGGGTGGGAGGGGGGGGAATCAAGTTGTTGTTGCCGGTAACTGGATCCCTAGAGGATGGCTTGAAATGGAAGCACCAAGCAATGAGATGAATAACAGATTGCTTCTCTGCAGTTAACAGAGTCAGCTCCTGGGTTCACCTAGCGCAAGTGTGAGCTGCCCCACTGCAAAGCCATATCTGAGTTCCTGTTTCCTCACTGGTCCTGGGCTCCACTGGTCCCCTGTGTGTGTCTCTCTGAATTCTGGGGCTCGAGTGAAGACATACCTTCAGAAACTCCTCAGGGCCAGGAACGTTTTGCTTAATTGTAATGTGCCAAGCATTTGCAAAGCATCATAGAAAGAATTAATAATCATTAAACCATGTTCATGTTCTTTTCTGCTAACTTGCTGAAGCAATATCCCTAACAAAAATCTCTCTCCAGACAAAAGGCTATGGAACTTTTGTCTTCAGAGACCACACTCCACTGCTGGCATTATTGGCGGTACACATTCCCTGTGAGTGTGAATTACCTAAAAGGTGAGGGAGGAAAGAGATCAGAAATTGATTAGTAACTGATTATTGCTATCTTTGAAGATTGGTATGGTAATGGGAAGAGTGACAAGAGGTTCCTGATTAATGAAGGACTAATTTTTTGTGCACTGGAACAGACATCAGGGTGAAGTTGTTTCATGGTTTAAAGGTCATGCGGTGTGTTCTCCTGTGTGAAATGAAATAAGAGCAAGATTGACATAAACACTATAGTATAGCATAATGACTAGGGACCACCCTTGTTAGTCACATGATGGGATCATAATCTCAACTTTCATTTAAAAATAAATAGGATTCCTAGCCCTCAGAAAAAGCTTGAAAATATGGCCAAACTGTAACTGATGCCTGAGTCTGCAAACAGCCTGAAACATTAGCTCCCATTCATCTTAACTGAAACCTGGTACCAACCTCAGAAAAGGTAGGGTCATGGCACAGGAATGGGACTATAGTGTCGGCTTGCGGCTACAGTCCCTGTTGCCTTAATTCAGCCCTGATTATGATTCTTTGAGGTGTATGGATACCGATGTCTTAGTTAGGTTATTTTGTCATAGGCAGTGTAATGTATCCTGCACATTATAGGCACATGTTCCATTACGATTTGTTCATATTGCTAGTCTTTCAATAATGAGCGACTGTAGTTTGTGTTTAATAGCGCTAGTAGAAAAATAGAATTTCCTTGCCACAGGAAATGTCTGTACTTCAACATTTGTTTTCATCCCAAATTGGGCCAAAATGTCCGAATGTTGAAATTTTTCACAGCATGAAATGTTTAGAAAAACTTCAATTTGGAAAATGTCAAAATATTTTTTTTGATGTTTTCAATTGAAACAAAATGTCTCAACAGTTCCCACATAAAAATATTTTGTTTGTTTCGGTTTGTTGACTTAAAATTAAATGTTATTTTTTTCCAGACACAAAATTCAGCTGAAATTGATCTTTTCTTGTGGAAAATTTTGATTTAGGCAAAACCCGATTTTCTGAATGGAAAAGGTTTTGTTAGAAAATTTTCAACCAGCCTTTGTGGTTAATAATAAAGCGTGACTGGGATATTATCATACCTTTAAGCTGGCTTCATTTTTACAGGTACCATACTTAGGCATTGTCTGGCAGCATTAGTCTCTGTAATTCATATATACATTATGTAATAAGGCATAAAATAGTCTGTCCCATAATAGTAATAATCATTACAAACAAGAATGATCATTCTGAAGCAAGGTGGAGGAATATCCATCAAATTCAGCTACACCATAATGGAATCTAATGACAAGCTAACAATCATTAGCAAGTAGGATCTGGGTTCATTTGCACACTGAAAATACATTGTGGCTACTAAGGTGGTTATATTTATTTATCTATTCATTTATTCAAACTTCTTCCCCCCTCCCCACTCGCTTTGATTTAAGTGACGGACGCTAATGTAAGAAGTGACGTTGTGGATCCTAAAAAATGCTTCCTAAAAAAAATTAGTGGTTATGAAAGATGATGGGTGGATTGCACTGGAAACTGATGTCATCTGCTTATTCACAGAAAAGAGGCCTTGATTCAGCAAAACACGAAAGCACACACTTAAATAATATGCTGAATAAGGATGGACTTTAATACATGCTTAAATTTAGGCGTGTGGTTAAGCCCCTTGCTGAATTCGGGCCATATGCTGTATGGTTAGCAGCAGCAGAAACTTTTCTCATGGCACCCAAGCTAATGTAAATCAACAGAGAGCCAGAGGGAACTCCCTAGGTGTGAACGTACTTCAGTCTCTGTAGTTACGTGTTCAAACGTAATGTGGATATACACTAAATTCCATATACATTATGGGGGAGAAGGGTGTCTTTCCTAGGAGACCTTAAAAGTTGATGCTCTGTCTGCTGGAATACATTCTAGGAGTCCGTGCAGTCCAAAAACCTGTCTCCAACTGCATCAGAGGAGGCAACTCCACAGTAAATGGTTATGGGAGAGAAAGAGAAAGTTACTGACTGATGCATGCCCTGAAGTGTGAGGGTTTATATTTCTTCGAAAGCTTTATTTTTTAACATTTACTATTAAAACTCTGGATACTTTAGTTATCCATATATATTTCCAATCCTCCCTTTTAATCACTGAGGTACTGTACTTTTCTTTTTTTCTTTGGTACGGGCAGGGGGTTTTGCCTTGGTGGCATTGGTCAAAATGTGTCAGTTTCCAATAACGTGGTATGTTGTCTGCCTGGGTGAGGCCTTTCACCCCAGAGGTGGCTGCATTTCAGCAGTGGGTGAAGTGGTTCCTGTATATTTTGGTTCTGACACTTTGAGATGAAAGGTGCTATATAAATGTAAGAAATTGAAGTCTTCAGTATATCATAATTGTGCAGAATTTGTTTCTGATCTTCCGCTGTTCTATGTTATTGTTAATTCTTATGATTATTATTATTACTTCTATTGTAAATTATAATTATCTTCCTCACTACCAAATGGGGAATACAAACACATTTAACAATGGTCCTTGTCAAATTACATGTTATGGGTATTTGTTTATCAATCTGTTACATACAGGGCATGATTCATGCAGACTAGAATTACACTTACATTGAGTGTTACGCATTCTTGATTGCCAGCAAATGCAGACTGGATTGATTTAATTTGATGCTGAGGAGAAAGAGTGGGGAAATTATGAGCTGTTGCTATTAACACTGTCGGAACTATCTGAAGCTGGAAATACTGGAATGTGAGTATAATTGGACTTTTACAATTGAGGCAACTTGAAGAAAGAGAACAAAGAAGGAAAAGACCTTTACTTAGTAAGTTTCTATAATATTCTTGTTGTTATGGAGCATGGATTCTTTGTATTTTAATGAGTTACTTTCCTAACAACCCAGTTCCTCTATCTGTCCGTCCCTGTAGCAAAGTGACCAGCCTGCATTTGGGACATCAAAGCCTGTTCTCATAGAAACGACGGGGAAAGGAAAAATTTGGTACTGGAGACAGCTGTTTCTCAGACAGAATTCCCATTGAGGTCAATGCAGCTGCTGTTGGAGTTACTCCAGGCGTATGCAGTGTAAGAAAAAGGAGAGTCAGGCCCCATGTGCCTTCTTCTGGGAGAAGGTTGGAGTTCCCTCACAAACAGCCACTTCATTCAAAAATACTAATAAGAAACCATGCGAAAATTCTCTGGATTTCCATTTGGATATGGAGCTAGTTTCCCCCAGACCATATGGGGGTGTGTGTGGATTTCACTTTGTTGGAGGGAAAGAGGCATTACCATTGCATGACGATCCTTGGATTTTCAGTAGGGAGAGGAGCTTTAGATTGTAGTCAAGACTTCATAGGACTGATGCTGGGTGCTGGAGAGGCCCATGTGCTGAATTAATATTTCCTTTGGCTGTTCTCGTTATACCCAATAAGCCTAGACAAAGCGACCCACTTTGGGGGCTGCACTGGGCCCCAGTGGGCCCCCCTTGTGGATAGGAGGTTACAGTTTCTTTAGGTGGCCCCAACCTTCCCCGTGGACTTTGTGACTTTGTGTATCCTGCCACCTCAGAGAAGCTGTATGGTCTAGTGGTTAGGATGCTGGACCGGGGTTCAGAAAACCCAAGTTCTATTCCGAGCTCTGCCAGTGACCTGCTCTGTGACCCTGATAGTTTGCTTCTCCTTCTCTTTGTCTGTTTAAATTGTAAGCTCTTCTGTGTCTCACTGTATGTTTGTAAATTGCCTCGCACAATGGGTCCCCACTCTTGGTAGCTACTACTGTTATATCTTTCAGGAGAGATTTTTTCATCAAAAGGAAGCCATGGTCTGTAGACGGGAACAATTTGTTGTAGATTATATTTCCTTATGGCCCACTCCAGCCCCTGTTATGTCAAATAAAAGTTTCCCATTGATTTCAGTAGAAGTTGGTTCAAATCTTTAATGAGTGTGAACTTTCCATGCGATTAGCCTGTTCTGGTGACTGGTGAATTTAGTAAATAAGCAGAGTCCAGTTTTAATGCAGGTTGGCCACTATATATGGCATAACTCCTGTTGATTTAAGTGGACCAAAGAAATGTGTTGTGGACTCTTGCACTGCTGATCTGAACATATTGAATGAATAAACCAGAACGCATGGGATGTGGAAATTGCTTTCCAGAACACCAGGTGAAACAAGATGACACTGCTGCTTCAGAAGATACCACTCCTCAGTGAGTAATTATTAGTTGCGAGCATATGCAGTAATTTCTTAATCACTCTTTAAATACTCTATGATCTAGCTGCATATTCATGGCATTAATTGGTCCCAATCTAATCCAAATTCCCACCAACCATTGTTATAACTGATTATGCAACCATAATTGGCTGGCTTTGTAGGAAGTACCTCTGTTTTGAGGAAGTCCAGAGGCAACTGGCCAGCTAGCTGGCAAAGATGTTGGTTCCTGCTGATGGTACCCAAAGGGACCATCAGAGCTATTAGTTCCTGAATCCATCTTATGTAATTGTAGTTTTCATTATGGTTCAGCAGTATCTTTTTTAGCAGTACACTAGAACCTTGTTAATATGCACTATTTATTTATTTATTTATTTATTTAAAATAATAGACACCTATCCAAGGCTCTAGGCAGCCTAACATCATTAATTATACAATTCAATTAAATCTCATCAGCATTACAATCATCAGTTCCACAGGAACGCAGCCGGCCAGCCTCCTCCTCCCTTCATCATGCCCTCAGTCTTTCCAAAAAACCGGTGTCTTTGCAATATACCCGGAAAGTCACCACATTCGAGCTATTTTGGGCCAAGGATGGGAGCAAGTTCCAGAGTCTTGGAGCCTGCACAAAGAACGCCCTGCCAGTTGCCCCCACCATTTTATAATGAAGGGTGTCCAGCTTGGGCGCACACACTGACTGCTGCTATGGGGGTGTCCTTTCTAAAGTGCACTAACGTGTTGCACATTAATAGGTCCGTGCAGACCTTGCTGGTGTGCACTAAAGGTTCCCTTGTGCACTCTAATGTAGCACTGTTTGAAGCAGTACTATATGTATACAGAAAAAGAGAGCCCCCAAAACCTCTGATTTGTTGACATCTTCCTAGAACTCAAAAATGGCTAAAAATAAATCCCAAACCATGAAATCAGTGAACTCCGAAAACCAGAAACCGTCATCGTACGTCATAACCAAAACCTTACATGCTGCTTGGAGACCCTTGGACAGCCAGTGCCATGTCCCAGCGCACTGGTGGCATTTGCTTCAGTGAGATGCTCTGCTCAGTAAGTGAGCCACTATGTTCTGCCCCAGCTTCAGTCTGTGAATGGGTTTGAGATGTAGCCCTGTGTACAGCACATTACAACAGTCGAATCTTGAGATGACAGAGGCATGGATAACAGTGGCAAGTTCCGCATCCGGAAGGCAAGGTTGTAATCGTCTAGCCAGATGCAGATGGTAAAAAGCTGACAGGGTCAGCTCTGTAATGTGCTCTTCAAACAGCAGCTGGGGGTCTTAACGCATCCCCTAAATTGTGAACGCTAGTAACGAATGGCAGCTGTCCTCCTGCAATCAAAGGGACTGATGACACTTCCCAATCGTGGCAGGATCCGCTGTGAATTTTGCAAAATATTAAGTGAATAAGCTCAGTAAAAAGAAAAGCCAGGATGATACATGGACAAATGCCCTTTGCTCATTTCCTTTGACAGTTATGCTGTAGTTGGGTATTCATTATTTGTGACAGCAGTAATGCCCTGTAGTGCATCTTGTAAAATAATAAAGTCTTAGTAATTTGGCAACTCACGACCGTTTTTGCTATCAAATCTTTGCTGAGAGGTAGGGAAAGATGGCTACTTTTTTGTGCAGATGGGGTAAACTGTGTGGACTAGAGATGACTGGATTAGGGGTGGTTAGAATGTATTTTGCTTCAGTAGTTATTCCTAAATTTCAGAGTAGCAGCCGGGTTAGTCTCGTTTAGATGCCTAGGTGTGACGCTGACAGACCAGCCAACCTGTGCATGACCCGTAACAATTTAACAGGAGGCATTATAATTGTAATTAAGACAATCTACTTGTATGTGAATTTCAAAGAGACGTGTTAGACTAGCAATCATCAATGCGTTCATTTGTAGTCCTAGAAATTAAGAGTAGATACTATGTGTATTTGTCTGTGTTTACCTATATCTTGTTAGAAGTTTAACAATGTAACCAGATTAGCTTGTAGATGCTAATTCCCTTTCATGTCTTAACTGCCTTAATTATATATGTGACTGTGTCCAGTTAATCTTAAAATCAAAGATGTAAGATACTGCAGAAAACTGATAATATTGTCTACATTGTCTTCAGCGTAACTATCCATGTTATAATGGAGGACCAACTAATTGCCTTATGTGAATGAGAGTAACTAGTTTACCTGTGTATGCACAGGAACTAGAAAAAAAAGCAATGGTCCACAGGCCACCTGAACTGCCTGGTCTTCCTCGGGGGAAGGCACTGCTGCAACAGTTTCTGTGAGGAGGCTTGTCAGCCTGCTAGACGAGCTATAAAAGAGAAACCTCAGGCCCGATCCTGGCATCTCTAGGGTGCTTAAACTTTGAACAGGGAAAGTGTAAGCCGTAGGATGGAGATCTTCCAAATAACTATTTGGAATAACCTGGAAAATGCATGGGAAGACTCTAACAGACTTTACATCCAAGCTGCCTTTGGATTCTGACCTGCTAGGGTGATTCCAGAGAGACTTTTACAAGCCAGCTACGTTCCCTGTAAGTGGCGTGGCCTCACAGAACCCTATTTAGCACTGCGCAGGTGCTCAGGGAACCCACCTAGGGACCAGCTGGGGAAGGGGCACCCCTCCCCCAACCTAGCCCAGACCCCAACCTGCCACAGCCGGATCGTCCCCCTGGCCCCAACTATGCCACGGCCCGGACCTGCTGCAGCAGCTGGGGTGGTGTGGGCTGGACCCAGCTGTGGTGACCCGGCCCAAACAACCTGACCTAGACCCAGCCATGGCGGCCCGGCCCGAACCCCGCTGCGGCTGGGGAGACCTAGCCCGAACCTGGGCGGGGCAGCCTGGCCTAGGCCTGTCACGGGGGCACCCCTCCCCCAAACCCAGCCCCGGCCCAGACCTGTCGTGGCCGGGGTGCCCCTCCATGAACGCAGCCCTGGCCAGGACCTGTGGTGATCAGGGGAGAGGCACCTATCCTGCGGCCTCAGCACTTTTCCCCACCAGCCCAGGTGCTGCTGCAGGGAAAGAGAGCTGGGGGGAGACCTCTCTCCCTGCCATAGCCAGGAGCACCCTCCTGCACCCCAAGCCCCATCCAGAGCCCACACTCCCATCTAGAGCCCTCATACCCCTGCACCCCAACCCTATGCCCCAGCCCTGAGCCCCCCCCCCCACTCCAAACCTCTTGGCCCCACCCCCACCACATGAATTTTATGTGCACCGCTATGAAGGTGATCATCACCTCCATCTTGGTGCACATCACAAAATTCATTCTGCACATGGGTGGGAAAAATTAGAGGGAACACTGCAAGCCAGCAGTTCTTTCCGTCACTGCTATGATCCTGAACTATGAACACTGGAAATCAGTTGTATGTATATTGATCTTGTAACCATTTGTAACTCTCTTCTATCTTTTTCCTTTTACTGTGAAATCTTTAGTTTTTAGTTACTACAGGATTGGCATCAGCGTGATCATTGGGTACGATTGAGACTCATATTGACCTGCGGATAAGTGTCCAGTTCTTTGGGATTGGTGAACCTCACATGTGCGGAATCAGGTTTTCAGTAACCCTCACGATATTAGGCTTGGCTGTAATCAGTGTGATATCACAGAAGGTGTTTAGTTACTGGCTTGGTGAATCTAATTATAGAGTAAACCCCAGTTTGGGGGATTGTCTGCCCTATTTCTTGCAGTCTGTCCTGAGTGTGAGTGTGGCATTCCCAGTGTGGCCCATTCAGGCACCCGATCACGCCAGGTAATAGGGACACTGTAGACAGATGGATGTGGAAGTACCATAGGATTTCCTGAAAATTGTTCTGAGCGGTGCACACGTTCACATTCCTTCCAGTTGTGAAAACCAGCTGAAGGCTCTGCAGAGTTTTAAAACTTTTTCTAGCACAATCTGGTTCCCCTCTCCTTTGCTATTCTACATACACTGTGCGCTGCCAGCAAAGAAACAGCTGTAGCAGTTAACTCATTCAGAGCAATTATATTTGTCAGATTCTCTACATGCCTTCTAGCTCTGATCTCCTCCTTCACTTCAGTTTCTTTTCCCAGGAATTACAAGGGTGGACAGTTTGTGTTTGCTAAGTGCTAAGGATGATGTTCTTTCCTCCCCAGCTAACTAAACCTTTCCAGCATTGGCGCTACTGTCTTAGAGACCTGGCATAGAGTCTGTCCTGTGGATCCATTGAAATGATGCCTGCATTGTCCCACTACAGCACATGAAGTGGTATTGTCCAAAGTTTAGTGCTGGGAATATGGGGCCAGGGGACCCTGGGGCTTCATTCCTGCCTGTACCACTTTACTCGCAGTATGAGACTGATGATGCTGTCCATCATCACCATGATTCCAGATGAGGAGAAAACTCCATGATGGTCTTTGCTATGCAGATTTAATTTAAATGGGAAGCACTTAGATACTATGGTGATGGGTGTCATGGTGACCCTTGAGGCAGATCGATAGACTGGCCAAGTTATATCGCTTTGCTGTGCCTTACTTTACCCACCTGTGAAATGTGTCTAACAACATTGCCCTGCAACTCCCAACTGGGAGATGGATACTGTTCTCATATGGAAGTTGCAAAGTAAATGGGAATGTTTTTTATTGTTACTGCTGTATGTTAGCTGCCATGCATGAACTCAGCCACGCCAAGGCCCAGATCCTGCTCTCAGTTACACTGGTGTAAATGCAGAGTTACCTCCATTGAAGTATGCCAGTGAGATCAGAATGTGGCCAACCAGCTCTGCACGTCCCCTGGTTATTCCCCCCTCCTCATAATCCTGGAATTTTCCCCTCCCCCGATCACTTCAATGTGTGTCTCTACTAAAATGCTACTCCGCTCTTTAAGTGTCAAATCTACCTGCAGTTTACAGGTTGCCTTGTAAGTGGGTGCGAGTGTCACATCAAAGAAG
Source organism: Chelonia mydas (assembly GCF_015237465.2). Classification (NCBI taxonomy): domain Eukaryota; kingdom Metazoa; phylum Chordata; order Testudines; family Cheloniidae; genus Chelonia; species Chelonia mydas. Next base: position 10,605,238 of record NC_051257.2, read on the forward strand.
GAGTTTGAATCCATTCCAAGATGTGAGTTTGAGGCAAAGAATTCTTTCTTTTTAAATCCTATAGCATGCTTCCTGCACAACCTGTTTCGGGCACATTGCCTTCTGAGTTGACCCACCCTTTAACACATAAAACAACAGTCCCATCATGTCTCTGACTTGGAGAAACATTAACAAAGGGAGGGGACGGATTTGAGAGAGTTCTGCATGGATGAACAGGCTGGCATCAACTTCAGGAGCTCCTTATTTGATCACAATAAGGAAGTTCAGCAGCAGCAGCTTTCAGTGTGTAGAGTTTTCCCTGGCTGTTGCAAGGAGAGGAATGTTGAGAAGATGATGGATTTCTTAAGGAACTTTTTGGTAAGTGTTGCACTGAAAAGGGGGAGATGGGTGCTGAGATGTATGCCCCAGTGCATACCATGTGGGATCATTAGCTGCCGTTTTCCAGCATGTCGCACCCCTTCTGGGTGTCATTTACAAGGAGAGTTTCAAACTGGGCATTTGCTAATTACATTTTTCTTCTTCATTAAATCGTTCAGAATCCATGGTACACGTTGACTAAAACCTTACCTGTTTGTGTACCATGGGAGTTAAATAAATAGTGAGCGGTAGCTGATATGGCTATAAACAGTCCGCAGATCGTCTAATGCAGAGAAAAAAGAATACCTGTGTTTCCCTAATAAAATGTAAAAATTAACTCTCTGCATTCTTTACCTTTTCTGTGGTATTGGAGTTTAGCTTGAACGGTGTTTAACAGTGGGAGAGTTTTGATTTACAAGTGAAAGAGAGCGAGCTATGGATTAAAAGATTTTCATTTTGTGCATTTTGCATTTATAAACCCACTACTAGTACAAGTTACTAGACCAGTTTGGCGTGTCTGTGCTAATAATGGAGATTAGTTTCCACTGTGGGCATTTTACTTTCAGTAGGTTTTGAGAGGGGCATATGGTAACTTCAGTTCTGGAACACCAGTTGCACAAGAATCGGGGAAGTATAGACTTCCTGAGCTGCTAAAGTTGAAGCTACAGCGGACAGTGTTACATGCTGATAAGAATCACAAAAGTACATTTGTTTTAACTATAACATCAAAGATGGGAAGATTTTATTTGTGCTATAATATGATCAGGCTTAAGGATGCAGAGACATCTAAGAGCTACAGGCATACTGTCCACTTGAATTTTTTTTAGATAAATACTTTCTTAAAAAAAATTATACTCTGCTAGAGCACCACTTTAAAGAGTGGGGGTCAGATCTTGCAACATGGCATTGACTGCTTTGTACTACACTGCCGGTGTATTCTGGCCCTAAATCTGTTCTAAGTGGCTCAGGTTGGGTCGTGCCACCTCCATTGATACAGAGGTGATGTGGGACCAGACTCTCAAAAGCACCCACCGTAGGAGCCAGATTTTCAGAAGTGGTCAGCACCCAACATTCACCAATTGTGGACATTGGACTCTTTGATAACCTGGCTTCAGGGGACTCTTTTGCCACTCTGACAATGCAGCACTGTAAAAATAGGCAAGGCTGGGTTTGCCCCGAAGTTGTTCCATTCCTTGGCTGTGCTAATAGCTTCTTGTTACCTTCGCAGTCTGGAGTAAATTAGAGCAACCCCTGGGCTATTATTATAGTGAAAATTGTCCTCTGGCAAATAAGTTTTCTCTAAAGGATCGTACAAAATTTGTTTGTTTTCTTTTCCTCTCTCTGGTTTTTCTTTTTTAGACAAAAACCCTTGTGTTTTATTTTTGGAAATCTGGATATTTACTGCAAAGTCTGCTGAAAAGCTGCCTTAAGTGCCATTCTCTCCAACATGGTGCTCCCCAGTCTTAGGGGACCTCTTCGAGCCACTAATGAGCAGCGAGCAGAATCATGGCTGCTAATCCCATCGTGCACATTATCCTCCTTTGACCTGTAGCATCTTCTCACTGCCCCTGCCCTCTCTCAGCCATTAGCCCACACCTCTTGTAACCGGCTTCCTGAGCTCAAGCTGTTTTCTGGCTACTGTCCATTGTGAGCAAACAAAGGCATGAAGAAGACTGTGGGGGAAGAGAGAAGCTGCTTTAGTGACATTCTTCCTCCTCTGCTTGATTCTGGAAAAGCCACATGTTTGTTTAATGGGAGCGTCCCAATATTTTACAAACATGTTTTGGGCAGATGAGTAGCCTGTCTCTATTTTTAGACAAGGGATGGATAGGTCCCTGTGGGGGTGGGTTGGGGGTAACTGACCATTCAATTGAATTACCCTGGGATTGTTTGATCAAAAGATCTGAAATGACAAATGACTGAAAATTCACAAAGTGATGCATTAATCTAGTTTAGCTTGGCTGGCTTGCTGGAATCTTGCCACTAATGTCTCTAATAGCCTATGTCTGTATTTGCCTGAATTGGGCTGTGGCTGAAGGGGCCTTTATATTTTGTTATGAGGTCTGTCTCATTTAGGCTTTTGGGGCAAATTTCTCCACCAGTGCTCTTGCAGATCAGGCGATTGTCCCTGTGTGCAATCCTCACAGGCAAAAGTGACAGCTGATAGGCAAATGGGGAGGCACTTGCAAATATGAAGGGTGAATTGAGCATGTGGTCCTTGTCCCATGTGGGGCAAATTCACTCGGGCTGCATAGGGTATATCTACACTGCATTGTAAACCATGGACCTGCGCTAGTGGACTCAGTGTTTCCAAACCCATGCTTGAGTGTTCACACTGCATAGTAAACCTGGGCTTACAACTGCTGGATTCGGTTTTCACAGCCGTGCTAAGGCATCCGTACTGCACACAGCAGATCTTCTGACTCAGGTCTGTGGCTTGAGCTGCTTCCATCCTGCAAAATGACAGGGCTTGGACCGAGTCTCAATAGGACTCGGGCTCTGACTGACCTTCCCCACCGAGCAGTGTCCTAGGACTTGCTGACCCAAGTCAAGCTGATTTGTGTGTGACAGAAGTGGAGGGCCAAAGTAACCCAGGGTGGTGCAGATGAAAGGCAGAGGTGAGATTTAGAGGTGAAATCCATCCGCCACCTCGGAGACTTCCACCAGCCAGCGTGTAGTGGTCTCAGCCCCTCTCTGTCCCGTTTTCCCAGCACGATGTACCTTTGGAGCCACTAACTCTATTCTGTGAATGGGTTAATACATATCGGAATATATATGAAAAAGGAGCTTCTTTTAAGTGATAAGATAGTTTAAAAAAAAAAAGTGGATAAAACCAAGGAACTATTTTGGTATTGCCCCTTTAGTTTAAAGGTGAAGTGAATCACTGTCATTATTTGTGTCTCTATACTTCAGCAGCACCTGCTGTGTGCTAGGCACTTTCCAAACATATACAAAGACACACTTGCTGCTCAGATCTGAGCTCCAGAGTGTGTGAAGGGAGGGGGGTTTGCGTCTGTTTTTCTCTTGCTACAGCTGGAGTGATTATGTGGACCATAAAGTCAGAGTGAAAAGTGGGTAACTTTAACAAATGGTGACTTCAGTGCCTGGGCAGACGGCTATGCGCACAGGCAGCCCTGAAGAAGTAAATGGGCCTCTGGGAAGGCGGAACAGCTTGCCTGCACGCTTTCAGTTGTAGGATCGGGGCTGTGAAGCGCTTGATGTTGAGTCCTTTTTGTGAGAGGCCTTGTGGGACTTTTAATCAAAGTCCCTAACTCATTGGTCTCTTTAGATCATTTGCCAAGTAGGCCATTATCCATAAAACCAAGCCAGCTAAACCACCGCAGGGAGCCGCGTTCACAGCAGACCTTGCATTTCTCAAGGTGTCAGGGTTGTCCTCAGCTGTAGCCAGCGAAATGCAGAATCCTGGACTTGTATCTTGCAAGGTAATGGCTTGTAGGTGTTCTGTTTGAAACTGTCTTCGTTTGTAAAAAGAAAAGGAGTACTTGTGGCACCTTAGAGACTAACCAATTTATTTGAGCATAAGCTTCATTTGTAGTTTCTAAGTCTGCATACTAATCTTGGTGGTATTATGGATCTTAATTGGCTTTGTTTCCTTTCATTTATCGTTGTTTAAAGATTACCTCCTACAAGGTAAGGTCTTGTGAGCCCAGTTTGAAAATGTTATGTGCAAATTTCATACACTCAGGTTTATATGCACAAACTGAGTAGCTAGCCAGCTGTTTTTCTGCCTGATTTCTGAGCACAAATGGCCACTTCGCAAACACCAGTGGCGTGCCGGCATATTGTCCTTTTCTTTGGCTTACAGTGTGCCAATTCCTGTAAAGTTTCATGTTTTTTCTTAAAGCCCCAGCCTCTGTGTGATCATGTGAGAATCTCAGCTCCGTGTTTTTGTTTGTAAGTCAGTTTCTATCTCCCTTGGTTGTGGAGAAACACTTGAAAATGTGAACCCTAAATGCACAAAACCCAGAAAGCAAATCAAAAGAAGCCCAAACATTATTTTTACAATCTCGTGATTTTTAAGCCAATGTCATGATTTTTGAACACTAGGTTGGCAATACTGGTAGTGTTATAAGAAAAAATAGCTTAAGAGCCATAGTAAAACTGAACATAAATTGGGGCAGGTAACTGAGACAACAAATGACTTTATAGTTTAGTTGAACAAGAGGTGATCATCATTTGAAATATTATATTGCACAAATGAAAAGCAAACTCTGAGTCATGCTAAAGTGGCTGCTATTCCAACTGATTGTTATTCACCTGCTAATGGATTGGTCATGTTCACTATATTCACTTTGCCATAAGGATGGGTAAGTTCTCAACCTTCAGCCTTATTTTGACCCTTGTTCTGGCATTTTCTGTGGGAGCCAAGTACAGTACTTTCAGTGTTTTTATTTCAAGAGTGACTGTAATAGGGTGAAACAAATTGCAGGAGGAAGCTAAAGGGAAGTGGCCTTATCGCAATAAACAAGGAAAGAAAGAGTAGGCAAGACGGGGTGTATTTGATGCTGTGACGCTACACCCCATAGAGATATTGTTATGATATGAATATGCATATCTATGGCATAATTATGCAAGATGGTCTTGTGAGATATCATTGGAAAGGTGATGATTTACTGAATATGATTATCCTATTTGTATGCATGTGTCATTTCTGTATCTAAAGTTAGGAATATGGACTATGTATCAATTACAAAAGTGTTTGCACCTGGGGAACGCCCACCAGACAAAGTTCAATCAGTCTGGCTAGTTAGTTAATGCACCATTAGCGAGAACAATAAGACTTTGAAGATGCTAATCTGCCACCTTCCTGTGAAGTCTTCCTGAGGATTTATGGCTGCTTTGACACTACAGGGTCATGTGATCATGTCACCTGGTATTAGACTCCATCTTGGGCTGCTAGTATTTTTCCACAAAGGGGGCGGGGATCAAACTGGGAAACAAAGGATTCCAGCCGTATGTAAATCCTATGTAAGGCAGGGAAGTGAGTTAATCAGGGTTGGTTCCTCACTGAATCCCCGCCCAAGATGACTACTGAAAATACCTCAGACTGATCTGGGGAAGAAAGGACTGGACCCAGGCTAGAAGGTGTCTGGCCTGTGAAAGGAATATCCGGAGTTCTTAGCTGCAAGCAAGAGCAGTTCGTCTTTAAGAAACTCTGCAACCTGCTTAAAACAACATTTTGGGTGAGAAATTATTACTTGCAGCCAGTTTCTTTAGTGTATTAAGCTTAGTTTGCGTCTTTGCTTTATTTGCTTAGCAATCTACTTTGATCTGTTTGCTGTCCCTTAAAATCACTTAAAATCTATCCTTTGTAGTTAATAAACTTGTTTATGTTTTCTTTAAACCAGTTTGTGCAATTCATAAGGGGGGAGGCAACAAGCTGTGCATATCTTCCTCCACACTGAGGGAGGGAGCGATTTTCATGAGCTTACACTGTACAGTTCTCTGTGCTGTGCAAGACCATACAATTTTAGGTTTGCACCCCAGAAGGGGTGTGCACTTGAGTGCTGGGCAATCCCCTAACTGATTCTTCCCATGCAGAGCTGATTTCAGTGTCCGTGTCTTTCTGCAGCTGCGTGTGTCCATACCTGTGTGTGTGCTACAGGAGGGGCCCTCAACCTTTTTCTTTGTGCGGACCCCCCCAAACATGCTATAAAAACTCCACGGCCCGCCTGTGCCGCAGCAACTCTTTTCCTGCACATCCAGTAGATTCAAAGCCAGGGCTAGCATTATGGGGTAGCAAGCAGGGCGATTGCCTGGGGTCCCATGCCGCGGGGGGCTCCGCAAAGCTAAGTTGCTCAGGCTTCGGCTTCAGCCCAGGGTGGTGGGGGCATGGGCTTCAGCTTCAGCCCCAGGTCCCAGTGAGTCTAACGCTGGCCTTGGTCTCTGGCTTATTTTGGCGGACCCCCTGAAACCTGCTCATGACCCCCCAGTGGGCCCCCGGACCCCTGGGGGAGAACCACTGTGCTAGAAGAGGCTTCAGGGCCTGGTACAGCATGACAGGGTGAGGAAGCCTAGGCTGGTGGAATGGATGGGCTCAGTGGGACCCCAGTACATCAGGTGGCACCATGGAGTGTGTTTGTGTGTGGGTGGGGGGCAACCCGTCACAGATGCATTTAGCCACCTACTGCTAATCTCATGTATTTAATGATATTGAAGGGAATAAATAATGTACGTATAAGAGGGTAACTTGGCCTTAGGGAAGCTCCTTGGAATCAATCTTGCAGCTGAATATATCCGAGCTCAAATTGATTTGGCTGGTGTCGTTGACATGTATCAGATAAACAGTACGCAAGGTACCACTTCATTGAAACAGGGAGTGCTCAAAATTTCTCTCTCTGTTGGTCTGTCTACCTGCCTACCTATCTTGTGCTCATCTCTATCATGTCTGAGCACTCTTCTGAGGGAACTGCAGTGGGTCTGACAGGTTGAGAAAGCCTATGGTTGGGTAAAGGACCAACATGCCCCGTGCTCGGGTCTCAAGCCACATGCTTGGAAGGAAAAAGGACTTTTCTGCAACTGGGGTTAACCAAAGAAAATCTCAAAGGATTCTTACTGCCAGGTTTTCTCTGGCTTTGATCAGTCCAACCCGCAGACTCCCTGGTGCTCAGTCCTCTGATAGTCGCTTGGGATACAGTAATTCATGTTGACTGGGGATCTCATAGCTGGGCTCCTTGGCCACGTTAGCCATGACGGTTCATACCAGCGGTTGAGTCTCTGCTCGGGGAGTGAGTGTTAACTAGCCGAATGGGGTCTCTATGCCCCTGTACATGAAGTTGTAATCCAACATAATTCCTGTTTCCACTGAAGAAGATTAAAATACCAGGTTGAGTGTTTCTAGACAGAATGCAATGCAAATGTATGGCAAGTGCTGATGCTGTGAAATCATCACAGCATGTATCTCAGCTGGATAACAGCTGTTTTATCAAATCTTTCTCCTAAGCAATCAGCTGATTAGTTCTGTGGGTTATGGGAATAGCTTATGCTGAGCAGGGGGAGGGAGGAAGAGAGCTACTTTATTCAAGAGGTTCACACAGAATCCCATCAGAAAGGTGAGTGCGTGAGACTGAACCTGAGGGAGAAAAATCTCCCCTTTCACCCTACAGCAGCTCTTTGTACACTGTACAGAGACATAATTACCTGCTAAGTTATGTGTCTCTTTGGCCTGTCCTCTGACAAGGGGGTGTGTGAACCACTGATCCATTACCAGATGGAAAGTCAGATCTGCTTAAGCGTGTGCGTGTGTGTGTGTGTGTGTGTGTGTGCGCGCGCACAATTATATTGCCCTCTGGTTACTTTATGAGACAGTATGAAGCACAGTAATGATGCTGCTAAAAACTGACCATATTTCTGTCCAGCGGCCACCATCCATAGAGGATATAAAGCCACTGGTGCTAATGTTGCGAGAGGGGGAATGTTGTTTTAATTTTGGCTAAAGCACAGGGCTGGGAGTCAGAACTTCGGCGGTTTAACGCCTGGCTCTGCTACTGACTTACTGGGTGACTTTGGGCAAGTCACTTCAACTCTCTTTGCTCTAGTTTTCTATGATGAAAATACTGCCTTCCAGGTCTGTTGTAAAATTTAATTATCGATGTTGGCAAACTTGGTTTACATGGCCCTGGCTCAATACAGACCACTGGACTTGATGACTTCTTGAGGTCCCTTCCAGCCAGACATTTCTATCATTCTGTGGTCCTATAAAATGCCTTGAGATCCTCAGATTGTAGGCATTACAGAGTGCAAACTATCATTGCTATTACTATGTAGATATGAAGATTTCATCGCTTACCATCACTAACAGTAGCCATTTACTCCAGTTACTTAATTTTTACGAGCATATTAATTTTTTTATTGTCACACTTGTAAAAGAAAAGATCTAATATTAATCTCTGATGTAAATTAATTTCTCTTTATAAAAACCTCAGTGAATCACTTTTGTCCTCTTTGGCCCTGGTGAACCTGGAGATGGGTCAGAACCAGAACCCCAGATTGAAAGTTGGGGGGATATTTGAAATCCATATCCAGATCTGAATTGCGCAAGTTGACCTCATTTCTATTCCAGACAGGCAAGTGATTTATCTTTTGTTTGTTTTTCAGTCTGCAGAGTTCTTTGAAATGCTGGAAAAAATGCAGGTGAGTAGCATGACAGATGTGGTACACAGCACCCCCCATTGACGCATTATTTCTCCTTAGGAAAACTGTACAGAATGACAATAAACAGATACTGTGCGGATAGCAAGTTCCCAAAGCAGTATGTGACTTTAACGTGGCAGGGTGATCTTACAATACACAAATATAGTCCACATCACTGTGTCATTAAAAATAATATTGTCCCAGTCTAACCTGATCAGAGAGGATGCTTGGGTACTAAAACTGAATATAAAAAATCAGATGAAATTGTATAACTTCCCAGAAGGGTCTTGGTGAACAGCAGTAGACCTTAGTCCTTTTGTGATCAACCCACGTTGTTGCTGAAAGATTCTTTGAAAGCACCTCCCCAGCTTTTAGTCTTTCTAGGGTTTCAGCACACACCGACACACATGACCTGAAATGTAAGCCAATTATTTTCAGGTGCATGAGATTTAGACTCAATATGCCTGTCACCTCACAGTTTGAGCAGTCAGACAACACAAGGAATATGTTTTGCTGGGACACTGCTGGGCAACACTGCCCTGATTCAGTAAAACCGAGGTCCTTTAAAACACATACGTGGCTTCAAGCATATGAGTAGACTCCCTGGTAATCAAATTTAAAGTGCCTGGATGAATTGGGGCCATAGCACTTGGCGTTGTGTTTTGCAGTGTCTTGGTATTTAGGTCGCATTGAACAGTAGCAATCTGTGGTTGGCTGTATAATGCAAAGTAAACAAAGTGACTCGATCCATTTTACCCACTTGGCGTGACATTTTCCTAATTTGCCTTGTAGGCTATGGCTACTCTATGAACTAAGGGTGTGATTCCCCGGCTTGTGTACACATACTCCTGCTGGCTTTCACCGAGCTAGGGAGAAACATAAATAGCCGTGAAGCCATAGTAGCACAAGGCTTGGCAGCAGAAGCGCAGCTGAGCCGTGCGCATACCACTGGTGTCAGGTGAGTTTGTGCTCACGTGGCTCACGTGGTTTGTACTCCCCTCTGCTGTCACTACCTGTACGACCGTGGCTACCCTGCTATTTGTACTCACACTGGCTTGAGGATATGTACAGGAGCAGGGGAACTGCACCCTTAGCTCGTAGCGTGGAGACGTAGCCCTAGAAGGTATGTGTTTGGTAGACTGTGCAAATAACGGATTTGAGGGATCGCTGGCAATTCTAAAAAAAAACTGGGGGTGGGGAAAGTTTTGGTTTGAACCCAAACTAACGTTTTTTAAAATAAAATTCAGTGAATTGAAAAGTAACAAAATAGTTGGTTTTGGTCAAAGGAAACTTTTTGTTTGACCCAAAATGAAAAGTTTCAGTTGGATTTCAAGCATTCTTAACTACTTTTGGAGTGTTTCCATTTTTCAGTTCAAAATGACTTTTTGTTTCAAAATTCCTTTAATTTTATTTAAAAAATGCCGCATTTTGTTTACAAAGTGTTGGCGCAAAATGTTTTGATTTTTTCCCCCAGAATTTATTTTCGGTGTTTTTTGACCAAAACGGTGTGGCAAAACTGACATGAATTCATAAAACATTGTGGTGTCGCTGAATCTACATTTTTTGCCAACAAATTTCACTCCGCTCTAGTTGTTACAAGATGTCAGCCGGCACATGGAAACTAACATGGTAAAATCCCTGTGTGGACAAGGCCGTTTATAATTTTCACACGTATTAGCAGGTCAAGGAAAAAAACATGGTGGGGAGCCTAGAATAACCTGGCTGGTCACTGAGGGCTGGTCTACACTAGAAAATTTAGGTTGACTTAGCGACATTGCCTAGGGGTGTGAAAAATCCACACTCCTGGGTGACATCGTTAAGCCAACCTAACCCCCAGTGTAGACAGCATTAGGTCAACGGAAGAATTCTTCTGTCGACTAAGCCATTGCCTCTCGGGGAGGTGGCTAACCTGCACCGATGGGATGGACTACTTACACCGACAGGATGGAATGCTGCTGTAGTATTCAAAGTGTAGAAAAGCCCTCAGAGTGGTCATTTAAGAGAGATTTCACTGCTATGAAATATCATTGGTTTTTTTTTTCTTCCATACCGTAGCAAACATCTTAATTATTTAACTTATTATTATTCATTTAAAACAGGCACCAAAACCTGAAGACCAGAGAATTGGAAGCCAGAAAAATAAGGTTGGTGTTGGAATAGATGTTGCTCGTTGTGCAGAACTCTCAAAATAATCTTCTGTCTCTAGAACTAGGGATTTCAGGGAATGTTGGTAAAGCCACCGACTAAAAAAATGAAAGGATTTAAATGTTATCTAAAGACATGGGACTAATTGAATTGCAAAGATAAAGTAGATGTGCATGCAGGCCCCTAATCTAGCCTTAGGTCTCAGACCTGTTTGTCTTTCTGCAGTGAGCTGTTTAAAATGGTTTGTCTTTTAATCACATTGTTGAGAACCTTATGTTGGTAACTGAATGGGGAAATGGTTCCGTTATGTCCTTATGCACTGAGGTATTTTGAAACAAAGAATCACAGGAGGAATGGAAAAGTCACCTACCCCATCTTTCCATTAATGCAGGGCTGGTTTTAAGCCCAATTCAGTAGTTCAGTCCCTGTGGTAAACTGCTGGTCTGGTTGCCTTTCTACTCAGCTCTTATTTGTAGGAATTGCACAGCTTGCCATCTCAAACAAACTTACAAAGCTCAGGGTATTGGCAATAGGATATGAAGAAATATTTATCTCTACAGCACTTCACTGGGCCTTCAGTTTTCCCCTGTGTCTGGGCGGCCCATTGGGGAGCAAGTTATAGCTCCTTGATTCTGCACTGACCTGGCCCTAGCGTCAGTTAGAATAGTCTAGGGGCTGTTCCCCGCCGTATCCCCTGCATTGGGATGCGGGATTATGGCTGACACCAGAGCCTACTCCACTTGCTCACTCTCTCAGATGCTTATATGACCCTTATTACTGACGTATCTGAGCACTTCTAGATTGTTACCCCCTGTGAGGGAGGAAGTACCTACATATTGGATATGGGGAAATGAACCACAGAGACAGTGACTTGTCCAGTGTCACACAGGAGGTCTGTGGCAGAGCAGGAAATTGAGCTGGGGTCTCCTGAGTCATAACCATTGGACCATCCCTCCTCCCACCTGAGTTTACACTACTGATTGCCCGTCCACTAGTTGAATTCTTCACTGGCAGACAGATCGTATCAGCTGGCCCTTTCTGTTTGACTAGGGGCAAGAATGCTCCGTGGCTTAGTTTCCCCATCTGTCAATTTCCTATCACACAGGGGTGGTGTGAGGATAATTTTTTGTTTACAAAGCGCACGGCACTGGGAACATTAAATCGTACTTTTACTTTCTGTACAATAGGGCAGGTTAAAAATGTTTGCATTAAATGGAAAGGGGTAAGGATGTAATAAATACCTAATAGAGAACAAGCAATCATTTCTGTGGTGTTTTGATCTTTTATAGGAAGATTACATCCCATACCCCAGCATTGATGAGGTAGGTGCTTTAAAGCATGTTTGGATGGCTGCCTTTTTCAAAATGTTAATAAAAGTTATTTGTAGGGATTCTTTCCTGTCTTATGGATGAGCTGTGAAACCAAGATCATGGCCACATTGCTTATTAAAATGCCATTTGTTCTCTAGAATAATGGTGGCTGTCTCTACGGTTGAGCTATGTGATTTTTATAATTGATTTTGTACATGAGCCTAGAGGCCACAACACATTGTCGTAAGCGAGGAGAATAAATAACAAGCACAGTGTCCTGTCCTGGCTCAGTTGCATTGTGGGGAATTGTATTTCATGTACCTAAATTCCCCCAGCCGTTCCAGGTCGCTGTGATATTTGTCAGATTGTGGAGTTATCGCCAGACCTGAGTAAGGGGCAACGTGTACCTGGGCTGAATTCTTCCTCTGGAGAGGTCTCTCTAGTGTTTTATTTCCCCGTTTCCTGGGGGCTGCAGACTACGGGTGCAGATTGCTCCCTCTTTCACACTGGCTCAGCTGTGCTAGCCAACATATTGTGTGTGTGGGGGGGGGAGCGAGGGGGTGCCCACTCCCTGCCCATCATCCCAAGATGGGGAGTAACAGTGATATGAGTTTGTTTGCACCAGGGAACAAGGGGGCCTTACACCCCTTTGTTCCCCTGCATGAACACACAAGGCAGCTCACACCTGTGCCTTGTCTGTCTTGAACTGTTGCACTCCGTTGCCGCACACTGCTGAACGACTGCTGCTACATCGCAACCCAGAGGTGGCTGCAATTCAGTGGTGTGTGAATTGATTCTATATGCTGATATTCAGCCTGTAACACACTTTTGGATCCTTTGGGACCAAAGACACTATATAAACGTAAGTCATTGTTCCTGCGCTGTTTGTCACTGCATTTGTTACTTACCTCAGTCCACACCAGATGGGGGCCGCATTTCAGAAAATAGTTTGCCCGATCAGTTAGTAAAGTGCTTTGGGATCAGCCTGGGTGAAAGGCATTAGATAAACATCAGTTGTTATAAAGGGATTCGTTTAGGGCCTGATCCTGCACTACCACTGAAGACAGCGTGACTGACTTTAAAGGCATGATCATGTTCTGGTTGGAGACCCACTCTTGCTGATGAGTGTTTTATGCTTTCCTCCCCCCCCAAATAACCTTTAATAATGAAACAAAGGTAATGCTGTTAACTTGGTGCTGTTACGCTGGAACATTTCACTTGCAATCTGGCTACTCTCCCAGACCCTATGGTAATACTGCTATTGATCAGTGGCAGTGAGAGAAGTACAATCTCAGGCTTGTCGATTATTGAGTCCTGCAAGACTAGGAAGTATTGATAATGCTGATTTGACAAGCACGTGGCTGGCTATTTGATTTTTACCTGCCTAGTGGCTAGCACACCCTGGACCACCCTCCTCTCCCATCTTTTAAGCAATGAGATGGTTGATAAGCATTAAGGACCCATGACAGCTGAGAATGAGTCCAACTTCTACTGCAGAGGTAAATGCACCCTTGGTCTGTTGTTACTCAGGAAAACTCACATTAAAGTCAACGAGAGTTCTTCCTGAGTTAACAGGGAGCAAGCAGTGAATAAAGACCACAGGATTTGGCCCTACCCGTGTTGGTTAGTTGCTAATGAACTTACCTGCAAGAGGTTGGAACACAAACGATTGTTTCCCAGCTTTCGTGGTCAGCATGAAAATCTCATTGTCTCTCGATGTTGTTATGAATCTCGTGATGTTTGATGTGTTTCTTAAAACCTCAAATCCTGGAGACACTTGATTAAATGAAAGCTGAGATTCTAAAGGAAAAAAAGAGTATGATGTTTTCTAGCCTTTATAGTTGCACAGAAAAGCTTGAAAATGTGACTCAAGTGCACCCTTAAAGGCTCAGAAGACCAGTAAAAAGAACCGCAAACGTATTATTTAAAAAAAAAACACATTATTTTTAAGCCAATCTCATCAATTTGGGGGCCTGACTCATGATTTTTAAATGTTTGGGGTTGGCAATATGGAGCTCTTGACTCCTCTGTTTCTCCTTAATGGTGATGGGAGACTCTAAAGGCTTGATCCAAAGCCTATTGAAGCCAATGGGAAACACTCCCACTGACTTCAGTGTGCTTTGCTCCGGCTAATCCAGTCCCTGTTGCACTGTATTGTATCCTCACTGCACTGTATCGGAATTCTTTACAGATTTTAGAGAAAGGAAGCCCTTATCCCATGATCATTCTGCCCCAATTCGGAGGATACTGGATTGAAGATCCAGAAAATCTCAGCACGCCCACCTCGTCGGATAGCAGCATCTCTGAAGAGGAAGAGGAAAACCTTAGCCCTAGCACGTATGGGTATAAATTAGAGTGCAAAGGTGAAGCCCGGGCATACAGAAAACACTTTCTAGGAAAGGTTAGTGGTCAATACGCATCTACGTTTCTCAGTCTGTTGTAAGCTATCTGTTTAATGTGGCACTCTGTCCCCCTCTAATGGTGGCTAGGCAAATTAGAGATTGATGAGCCTGCTATCGGGTTAGCTAAGAGAGGAAGGTCTTTTAGCTCAGGCAATAGAGGCTCACACATTAAGATCCACAGATCCTAGTTGTGATCTTTGATGCTGCTGACCTACCTGGAGACATCAGTGTTATGTGTATAACCAACAAATTTTCTTCAAGGAGGAGAATTAGTTGGGCCAGTTGAAAAATGTTGATTTATTTTCATCAACATTTTAAATTACAATGAATCCCCTTGCACAATTTTTGGGGGAAAACCTCATTTCATTTTTCAGCCATCTCTAGTAACTAGTGTTTATCTAGATGTAGCCATTTGGGTGAGGACATGAAAGGGCACTTCCCCGACAACATGGCTGCAAAACTCCAGCCGTTTCACTGCTGGACTCCCTCCCTGTTTACGTGGTTGCCCCTTTGTTCAGCTCTCTCTGTCATTTTGCCATTGGGCTGATTTCTCTGTTAAGAGCTGACAGTGCGGTATGAGATATATAAATGAAGACAGCCCCTCTTCTGAAAAGTTTATCCAGCAGAGTCAGGCAGAGAGAAAACAGGATGGACCATGGGAAACCCAGAGGAGTGGGTTAACTTAGAATTGTGTGCCTTCTCCCACACACGTAACAAAGGACCGGGGTTGTGAGTTTGAATCCCATCACTTCAATAAAGGTGCTCTTCGCACAAGTGCTCGGAAATGTCTCCAGACTTTTCTGGCCCCAGTCACCCAGCCTGGATCAGTGTTCTAAAGCGTGAGACCTCTGTCACTAAACTCGGAAACCGTTTTCCATCGGAAAAAGCCGTTTCCACTCCACCAAAACTTTTTGCTCAGTTATATAGATTTCGACAAAATTTGGTTTGAAAAAAGAATGTGGAAAACCTGTTTTGAAAATGTCAGAACATCTTGTTTCAGTGGTTTTGGAACAGAACGTTTTGATTTTTTTTTGTTTTGAAGTGCCTTTTCATTTCAAAAGGTACTTTATTGTATATGTTAAAAAATGGTCAAAATCCTAACAAACCATTTCAAATGGAATTGTTTGAGTCATTCCATGTGACAATTTTTTCAGAATTTCATTTTGCAAAAAAAATTTCAAAATCTTGGCTTTTTGTCCCAATTTTGGATTTTTTTTTCCAAATCTAAGAATTTTTCATGGGAGAGAAAATCCATGTCCCAACCAAATCTGCATGTCACTTCCCTTAAGTTATTACAGACCCCTTCTCCATTTTAATCTAGTAACTCCCTTCTTGTGGACAATGTGAAAACAGTGAGATTTTAGGAGTGGTTTTGAATAGGGATAATGAAGGGTTGGAAATCCAGTATACTCTTCAGTACTCCTGATACTCTTTAGGCATTAGTGAGACTTATTACTGGTCCCTGATAGTCATACAGTTGCTTTTTACAGTATTGTCATCAAGCATCTCTTCATGATATTGAGTTAAAAAAATTAGTAATGTGTATAAGTCACAAGCATTTGGGCTGAGATCTAAGCTTCCCCAATTTTTTTGGTGGGGCTGGATGCTATCTGGATCTGGCCCATGTGTTCAGACATTCACAAGCTCAAACATGAGATAAATTATTATTTGGTTCACCTTTGACCCTTCCATTGATTGAGTCAGAGTTCCTTAGATTCATAGATATTTAAGGTCAGAAGGGACCATTATGATCATCTAGTCTGACCTCCTGCACGACACAGGCCATAGAATCTCACCCACCCACTCCTGCGAAAAACCTCTCACCTATGTCTGAGCTATTGAAGTCCTCAAATCGTGGTTTAAAGACTTCAAGGAGCAGAGAATCCTCCACCAAGTGACCCATGCCCCATGCTACAGAGGAAGGCGAAAAACCTCCAGGGCCTCCTCCAGTCTGCCCTGGAGGAAAATTCCTTCCCGACCCCAAATATGGCGATCAGCTAAACCCTGAGCATATGGGCAAGATTCACCAGCCAGATACCCAGGAAAGAATTCTCTGTAGTAATTCAGATCCCACCCCAGCTAACATCCCATCATAGGCCATTGGGCCTATTTACCATGAATATTTAAAGATCAATTAATTGCCAAAATCATGTTATCCCATCATACCATCTCCTCCATAAACTTATCGAGTCTAATCTTAAAGCCAGATAGGTCTTTTGCCCCCACTGCTTTCCTTGGAAGGCTATTCCAAAACTTCACTCCTCTGATGGTTAGAAACCTTTGTCTAATTTCAAGTCTAAACTTCCCAATGACCAGTTTATATCCATTTGTTCTTCTGTCCACATTGGTACTGAGCTTAAAAAATTCCTCTCAGGCATGCTCAAGGCAGGACAAGAAGTAATTGACTTAATCTGCAACCAGAGAGATTTAGGTTAGACATTAGGAACTTTCTAACTATCAGGATAATTAAGTACCGGAATAGGCTTCAAGGGAAGTTGTGGAATCCCCATTACTGGAGGTTTTGAAGAACAGAATAGACAAACACCTGTCTGGGATGGCCTAGGTATATTTGGTCCTGCCTCAGCTCAGGGGGATGGATTAGATGACCTCTTGAGGTCCCTTCCAACCTTATATTTCTATAATTCTATTCTGTTGTCTCATCCTGAGGGAAAAATCCTTATTTACTTTTGCCAATCAAAATATTTGTCCCTGTGAACAAATGAAGGACAGAGTAATAAAGACTACAGGCTGAAAAATAAATAGACCCTTTCAGGTTCCCAAAGGACCGAGACATGGAGCGTTTGTGAGTGAGGTGTTGGAGAATTTCTTAAGACAGTAATGAGTCATCCTCAGTTTTCTCTTGACACAGGGACCAGTGTCTAAGAAGCATTCTAGGTAGCAGTTGCCAGTAGATAAGGCTGCCTTATCACATCACATTAACACATCTCTTCTATTTTTAGGATCATTTAAATTTTTATTGTACAGCCAGCAGCCTAGGAAATCTGATCCTTTCTATTAAGTGTGAAGAGGCAGATGGTACTGAATATTTAAGGATTATACTCAGGTATGAAATGCCCTCCCTTCTCCCCCCAAGGTTAAACAAAAAATCACTATTTAAATATCCTTTATCTGTTTTTTCACTCTAATGGATGTAGATGAACTTGCTACTCCTAGATTAACAGATGTCCCACATGAGGATATGAAAGGGGTTGGGGTATTATTTTACTTTCTCTGGATTTGGAATACTGTATCTTGAGATTGCTCTCAGAGTGAACATTAGACTTTGATCTATAGCCAAGCCCAGTGAAACTGAACATAAAAATCTCTGTGAGGATATTGGATAATATCAATCATATTTAGCATCATCCGTTCTGTAAACTGATGAAACCCGGTGTCTGAATTATCTTCTTCGTCCCTCACCAAAATATGAATATTTTAACATAACAGAGCTGCAGGGGCAATAAAAGAAATTCTAGCCATACACTGGAAATGCAGCAGGGTATCAGTTCCAAACATCTGGAAGAGATTCCTGCTGTGACTTCACTGCACATTACCAGTCCCAATTAGTATGCATGGAAGCTCTGGAGGCATGTCTATTATCGTAACTTATTTCATGTTCTCTGTTCTTCTCTTTTCCTTTCTCAGGTCCAAACTGAAAACATTACATGAAAGGATCCCCCTGGCAGGACTTAGCAAGTTTCCTAGTATCCCGCAGATTGCAAAGGTGAACTGTCTATATTGCCTGGAGAGAACTGCTTTACGAGACGTGGATGCTCTAGATGCACCATGGAAAGCTTTTCAAATGCAAATACTGTGCTGCTTTAACATTTTGGGTGCAGGAGGTGGGGTTCTCAGACAGTCAATGTAGAGAACAATATCCAGGTTTTAGGGCTCTATTCCTGCTTCTGTTGTGTATTTGCTGCGTGACTGTGGGCAAGTCACTTACCTGCTTTGTGTCTCAATTTCCACATCTGTAAAATGGGGATTATATAATGTGTACCTCTCAGGCGTGGTGAGTCATAGTCATGTTAACGATTTTAAAGATCTTGGAGACCTTTGGTGGAACAGTGGTATTCGAGTGGATGGTGTTGGTTATTCTTACTACTCTATGTTACATGTGAGCACAGCCATGAGCTACTGCTGCCAGAGAGGAGAGAAGGAATTAGGAGAGAGAGGGATGTAAATGGTCAAGCCATAAAGAAAATGAAGGTTTCTGCTGTTATTTTGTATGTTGGCCTGATAGAACAAGGGGCAGCAAATACACATGTTCTCTCTCAGTCATAAACAAAATGCTTTTCTAGTTTGCCTGCACTATGGTCTCCATGTCCTTCTCTGCAGGGTGCAATGTGTTGTGATAATGCAGCTTTATTTTGGCTCCTACTTCAGCAAAGCAAAAACTTTGCTAAGCAGTTTATTTGGCAAATTTTGCCCTTTATTCTGTTCACACATTATCTGAGAACAGACTGTGATTTTTACCAACTTGTTCGTCTGCCTGTGTGAACAAATTTCAGGCTTGCAAACTGTTTGCTGCCAGCAGTCAGTCTTCATGAGTTTAATATGTGAGCTGTGTGATTGATTGCCTTTCTCATGTGGTATTTTTTTTTCTGTTTCCTGATTGGATGACTTAAGCTATACAAACAACTGCAAATAACAAATTTTGCTTTGCCACGGGCCCGTGATCATTTCCGTGAACAAATGGGCGCCTGCATGCACCTTTGTGAAATGAGAAGAGAGCTGTAAAGGCGGTTTGGAGCAAAAGGCTATATATGGGCCACTTAAATGTCAATGAATCATTTATTCACTTAGGTCTGTTTTGTGCAAACCCTTTAATGTGAGAAGTCAACTCCTATGAATAGTCTTCACCTGTAAAATTCTGAGACTACCATGCCATCGCTGATCAGATTAGAATGAGAGATGGAGCTATGAAGACAACGCATGCAATTTAGAGCCGAATTTGGCTCATTATATTAAGTTAGCAGCCTTGACTTTGAGTATATCTTCCCTCAGTGGCAATTCAGTGGAATGCTGGGGGTGAGGTCTCCTATGCAGATTGGAGAGGGCAATTCTGTCTATATGCTGGAGGAATCGAGTTCTTGCCAGGCGTTGTATTTGTCCCCTCCCCGCTACACACACACACGGTAAAAAGAAGCCAAGTGCTTTTATAAACACTGTCCTCCTGCCTCATGCTGATTTTGTTTTTCTTTGTGGTAGGCTTTCTGTGACGATGCCTCCGGACTGAAGTTTAACCCAGTCCTGTACCCCAAGGTGAGGATAAAGACCATAAAATACTCTGGCGCAGGGATGCTATATCTGAAGGGGCTGGTTTTCAAAACTGCTTGTGTCATTATGCGCCTAATTTGTGCATTCATTTACATATGCAAAATAAGTATGTGCCAACACAATTGGCTCGTTAGCTGCATAGCTAATAGTAAAGCGAGGAAGTAACATTTTTGGGGTGGGACCCTTGAAACGTGCAGGCAAGCATATTTTTATTAACGACTGATGGAGTAAGGGGAGACTGTGATTTTATTAACGACTGATGGAGTAAGGGGAGACTGTGATTCAGGAATTCTAGTAAGTCACTGGACTTTGTTTCCCGGCCTCAGTCCCCGGACCTGGGGTAAGGTCACAAACGTTTAATACGCCTGTCACATGAGTGGGGTCTGTATGCACTGACACCAACGGGTACTTTTCTAGGGGGCACAGAACTGAACACGGTCTTTTCGCAGCTGTGTCTCTTTAAGGAAGTTTCTGGCTGAACCACATGCAGATGCAGTTCCTAATATACTATTTTTTTAATTAGATGAGTCGGGATATGAATTTGGAAATCCTCACAATAGGTAGAATGTCGTAGCAAGTCAAGGCCGGGCACCGTATGCCAATTGATTAATTTAACTTAAAACAATATTAACCCTTCTTCAAGATGATGGGCTTGACAGCCTCTTTATGGGTTACATTCCCACCTCTGTGCTGCATGTAGAAAAGAAAGGAGGCTGTTGGCTGCTTGCATGCAAACCAAAAAGATGTTTAATGGGGGGAAACCCATTTTCTAATTTGTATGCTACTTTTGAGTCAGTGTGTCAAAATCTCATTTGTAGAGGGTATGTAATTTTTGGTATGACTCTGGCATTAATGTCTATACACACTGAACTGTGCACCAAAAGAAGCGTACAGAGTTTGTCATTGTGACGGGTAATGATTATTGCCATGCAAATAGCTGGCTAGTGGATCTGTGACTACATGAAACTGGTATGGTTTTGGGTTTTAGTAGAAGCGCCAGATTCAGATCACATCCCTTGAAAAGTTCACGAAGGCAATGTCTACACTGCAATATAAGCCCGAGTTAGTAGAACTCGAGTTAACAAACCCAGTGTTTGCTAACATAGGGCTTAGGCATCTACACTCATTTGTAACCCCAGGTTAGGAATGGTTGAACCCTAGGTCCCAGCCTCGGGCTCCAGCATCTACACTGCATTATGAGGACTGACGTCCAACCACCCAGATCCCAGACTTCCTAGCGCCTTCCCAAAATGTGGCCACTCTAGCCCTTTGTTTGTGGTGCAATGTGGGAAAACTTGACGGTCGGCAAACTTGACTGTCCAGAGGACAAAGAAAGTCAGCCTCTGGGATTGTGGAATACTTCTGGAAGACTTGCAGAGCATGAGTCCAGTGGGTCTGTGTCTACACTGCAAAACAATAGGACTTGAACCCTAAGTCCCAGCTTGACTCAGGCTCAGACACTCCACCCCCATGGGATCGTGGGACCTTGGGTCCAAGCCCTGGCTTAGTACGATTTGTGTGTAGCTAGAAGGGGGGTTAGGCTTGAGCCTGAGTTCAAACCTTGGGTTCACATTGCAGTGTAGACATACCCTAAGGATTTTACAAAGCTTTTGTGCTAATCTGGGCTCAGATTTGAGCAAACCTGGGGCCAGTTCGAGGTGTTGTATCCAAATCATATGGAACTAGTGGGTTTCATGTGGTATCAGTGGGAAACTTGGTGAGTCTCACTTCGAGATTTTTGGGTCTGTTTGAAACCAAAACTTAAAGGTAAACTCTGTATCTGAGAGCCCACATGGGTTAAAACTATAGAAAATGTTTATTTGAACTGCTTTGAAGCAAAACCCCTTGAGAGTTGCCCCTTTCTAATGATGATGTTGCAGCCCTATAGATCTGGACCTCTCTAGTGATGACATTGATTTAGGGTTAAATTCTGGCATTTAATGGTGAGAATGAGGTTGCCCACAAAAAATTGCAGTGACAATATACGCTTAGAGAGTCATTAAATTCTTGTCACAAGCTTCAAATCAGATTTATGCCTGTGCGCGAGAGGTGGTGTGACCCTAAAACTACTTAACCACTATAAAAATGCATAGGCAGGGAGTTCGTTCTATTTTGGGGTGGAATATCTTATTCGGGTGGTTCATGCAGAGCTGTCAGCGTAGTGTGTGAGCCAGGAGACACTTACGAGTTCTAAGTTCACACCCACTTTAGTCCAAAAGAATTCTCTGTGCTGCTGAGAGCTCTCTCAACACTCTCTCTAATTTTTCAATTAGTAATTTGGCCCCTTTGAGCTTCAATGACACAGTCATGATTGCAGGACACTTGAAGAAGCACAAAGGTTATATTTCAGAGTGTGTTTTAATGACGCGGCCTATTTTTCATCTCTTTTTTTTTTTTTTAAAAAGAGAATAAAATGAGACAAAACAAAACAAACCATAGTTGCCGGGAACTGTGCCTCTCCTGTAACAATAAATCTCTCCTCGGTAGGAGGCAGACTTGAAGGAGTGATGTATTTGCAAGCCCCATGCAGGGGAGAAAAAAGGGATGTTGCTTCTTTTACAGCCACTATTAGAACATTCACGAAACAAACTGGAGGGGCTCAGGCTGTGATTCTCCAGTGACCGTGAAATGCCCCTCCTTCCCTGTGAAGAACAGCAATGGCAGTCATTTGACATGGCTGAGGTTTTAAAAGGAGTCCAAGGGAGTTAGGCACTAAACTCCCATTTGATTTTGGACACTTAACTCTCTTGGGTCTTTGGGAAATCTCAGCCTCTAGGCAGGAGCTCCACATTAATGCCATTTTTAAAAGCGGCAGTGAAGCGTGTGGGGGAAGATACGTCTATAACCTCACTTGGGTCATTGGCAGCGTATGAACTGGAGACTGTTAATGCTGAAAGTTTGAGTCGCTATTGATTAAACTAAAGGAATAATTCTATTAGCAGATAGCTGAAGTCGGCTCTTCTCCTTTTATGTGGATCAACCATTAGAGGGGGACAAAGACACACACTATACTACTGTGGGGGCACATGGACAGGGCTAACAGGCAGATATATGTGTGGCTGCCCTGTGTCCAGGTTTTGAATATTTGAGCTGGTTTAGTTGGTATAAAATATGAATAAATGGCCTGTACCATACAGGTTTGGGCCAGCCTAGCTCCATGGAGCTGTGACAATTTATACCTGCTGAGGACCTGCCTCCGGATGTGGGGCGGAACAAAATGTGCTCTTCGGAAGAGATCTTGCAACTGGATTCCATTTGTGTTTCCCTATCACTACTCAGGCAGTTGTGCTGCCATAGAAACCTCTTACTGGGTAGTTAAAAGCATATTCTTCATTTTTGAAGTATCTTGTATGTTGGAGACCGAGTATGTCAGAAGGCGTTTTCACCACCTTTTGGTGTAAACCAAGGTCAAAATTATTTTATTCTTGCTTTGTTGTTGTTTGGAAGTTGAGAACGTCCATTGCACAGTTCACTAAGAGGAATGTCTTTGATGAGTGCTCTCCTCTTAATGCTATTCATTTAAAAAAACATGCAAACCTTTAAAAAAAACCCAAAGGTGCTCCATATGCTGCCACTCAGGAGGAACCTCTAATTCACCCAATAGTAGAGCGCCAAAATCTCCCATCCAAACAGCCCCGAACTTTTGGGAAGTTAAAATCCAGATTCATTGGAAGAAGGTGGCTTCTCAGCACCTTCCATGATCAGACTTTATGGGCCAAATCTTCTGCTGGTGTAAGTAGTGTATTGAAGTTCAGGTGGGTTTACTCCAGCTGGGACTGGCCTGAGGACAAATGTGAAGCTGGTCACTAAAAACTTGAGGGTGCTGTTGAAAATTTGGGCCCTTACATTCTATGGAAGTGTCAGTTCAGTTTCTCCCACTGCTCTGGAATTTTTTTGGCCAAAAAATGCAGATTCTGGGTGCATTTTGCAAATTTCTGTCAAATTCACTGGATTATTTCCATCAACCACTGCCCAGGCAAATTCTGAGAATACAGAAATGTTTTGTTTTGCTGTTTTCGAAATGAAATGTTTTGATTTTTCCATTTGCAATGACTTTATGCTTTCAAATTTTATTTCAGTTTTGTTGAAAAAAAAAATTAAAGCGTGAAGATGAAGCAATTCATTTTGTTTCCGGTTGAACAAAAGCATTTGATCTGTACCAAAACAAAACGGTTTGCCGAAAAATTTTGTTCTGGTTTTACCCAAAACTTTTGGGTTTTAAAATTTTTTTTAAGCCAGTCAATCAAAAAATTAATTATTTGCGTAGCTCTAATGACCTCTAATCTGTTTGGCCCTGACTCTCCACGGTACTGAGCCACAAACAAGTATGGCACTACATAAATGACCAATAAGAATTCAGAGGTGTGTAGACATGGAAGACTTATTTATCCTGCCAATGGGACGTTACCATTCCAGTCTAAATTGTGCTTCTCCTTAATGCCATTTTTTATCTATGCAACATTTTAGACTCCGGTTCTACAAATTACTGAATTAAATAATTCAAATGATGTTTTATTCCAGGCATCCCAGATGATAGTGTCTTATGATGAGCATGAGGTTAATAACACATTTAAATTTGGTGTGATTTATCAAGAGTTTAAACAGGTAAGCAACCCCATTGTATTGTCATTAAGTATATTCTAGAAAGTAGCTAGGGGGTGTGGTTTTTAAATGCTGTGCACCCAAAACTTTAGCTGAAGTCAATGGGGACTGACTATGCTCGGCACCTCTAAACGCTTGTAATTATGTTGTATTGTTTTCATTCGAATAATATGTTTCTTATTACTTGCACATTTTCCTTGCTCGTTAATAAATGATATGATTCAAAAATAAATGAATATGTAAATCAAACCCCAAGCTAAATTAATTTGAAAATGCATTTTAGTGGCCATGTGTTTTTTAGTCAGACGTATGTTTAGACAGCCAAACAGTTCTATTTTTGTTGGAACACTTAGACTATGGAGATGTGTGTTCACTGAAAATACTTTTATCAATCTAGGTGCTTAGCATATGCAATACAGACCGAGATGAATCTTCTCATTTAGCAGATATTATTCTGACAGGCATTTGAATTATATTTCATCGTATTGTGTGTTGAATAACTAATGCAAAGATCATAATTACAGTCCCTTTCTCATGAAATATACCAAAGGGGAGATGATTGAGACTCCAATGTTCCAATAGCATGTAGAAGACCAAATTAAGAATCAGGGCCCCATTCTAGTAGTCACTCTATAGACAAGTAACAAAGAAGTAAGGCTCAGATCCTCAAATGTATGTAGGCACCTAACTCCCATTGATTTTAATGGGAGTTAAGCACCTAAACCTTTGAGGATCTGGCCTTAGTTCCTGCACCAGGGAGCATATGCTTGAGGTGTCAGAGAGGATGTGACTGGTGGACAAACAGACAAATGGGAAAGAGGGAGCGTGAGGTAACAAAAAGGACGAGTTTAGCAGAAAAAGTAAAGGCTTGTCTTGTTGCTTGCCTAGCTAATGCCAGAACGGTATCACAACAGAGATAGGTTTGAAGGCATCACAGCCGAGGTAGGTTTTGAGGAGGGTGATATGGTAGCTTTTGGAATTGTGCTTTCCTAAAATCCCCCTGCAGTTTCAACTGAACACGGTGGACTTCTCACTTCCTGACCTGTGCAGCATTAATACTGCAGTGTGGGAACAAACAACTGTCGTGGCCCCCCTACAAAGGGGATTGCATTTCAGTGCTAGGAAAAGTGATTCCTGCACTTGAAGGATGAGGGGCAGTATAAATGTTAGATTGTCGATTAGAAACTTCTGCAGACTTCACCCCCATGTCAGATGTTTCTAATCATACCATGGTCTGTTCCTCTGCCTGATACTTCTATGCTACGTGACTCCAGCCAAGTGGCTTTCAGCATGCTGTGGAAGTAGAGCATGCATAGATAACAGCAGCATAGTTGATTCAGGTTAATTTCTGAAGACAGGCAAGCCTGCTTTTTTGGGGATTCCTTTAGAAAGTGGAAGATGAATCAGTGTCCATAGGCTTCCATCAGTGCTGACTGCTTGAGCCAACACGATGTGCGGGCAAATTCATTTTTCTGACTGCCACAAATAGGAGAGAAACAAAGAAAAGTGACTCTTCCATTGTTTCCTGACCTGTGCGTTCACGTACCTGTCTGTTATTGCCATGTGGCTAGTTTTTATTTAAGAGGTTTGTTTTTTGAGAGAGAACTTTTTCAAAAACTGGTTGGAACTGGGAGATTTGTCAGAGCCGATCCTTTCTTGCAAACAGGTTTGGTTTTGATGAATTGAGTTTTTCCGATGAAAAAATGTTGTGTTGGAAATTTCCCGACAAACTCTAGTTCTGAGGAAAAATACCCAAAGAAATAGAGGCAAAAAAGAGCTCTCATAAGCAGTATAGCATCCCCTTATTACATCTCCCCACAACCAGCCCAGTTCTCAGAGTCCCATGCATTCATTTCTTTCATTGTCCCTCTTAACAGAGTAATTTCTTCCAGCTCCCGAAGGCTGATACCTGTGGTAGCTTCTCTGCTCAGAGAGAGTATTAATTCTCTCCATACTGCGTCCAGTAGGCACAGCCTACATACCCCACCACAGTATGCTCGTTTAAGTTACTTTGCTAGGTGGAGATTGTGCTCCCTGAGCCTGATTCTGATCTGGGTTTACACCAGAGTTACTCCGTTGACTGCAGTGGAGTTACCCCTGATTTATGTGGATGAAAGTAATATCAGAATCAGGCCCATCCTGAGTAACAAAGGCCTGACATCTGGGAGTGCTGGTGTCTCAACTTTTATTACACCATCCATCTCTGGTTTTAATGTGTCTTTAAACTTCCAGTTTGGTCCCTGCATCCTTAGAGTGAAAACTAGCCTGAGTTTTTTACTTTACTTGTTGATGTATTTTGCAGACTTTAGAGGAAGAGTTGTTTGGGAATAATGAAGAGAGCTCTGCTTTCAAGAACTTCTT
The DNA here is from genome assembly GCF_015237465.2 of Chelonia mydas. Taxonomy (NCBI): domain Eukaryota; kingdom Metazoa; phylum Chordata; order Testudines; family Cheloniidae; genus Chelonia; species Chelonia mydas. Next base: position 10,631,849 of record NC_051257.2, read on the forward strand.
GAGTTTGCTAGGGGAAACCATAACACTCCAGGATTTCAAAGGGTGAGGAAAATAAAGGAAACTGTTTTCTAAATAAATGTAACAAAAGACCCCTTAAGGTGTAAACTCATCCAGTAGCTTAGAAACAGAAGTCACTTCATTGCTGGACTGTGTTGTACAAACCAGAAACAAATGCAACTGTGGCTATTCTTTCAAAACCTGGGGAGCTACTCAAGGGGTCAGAAGGGCAAACAAAAAAAGAGTAGCAAATTTGCTTTCCTTTGTTTTAAAACATCTAGTTTCATTTCAGTCATAAATGAAACTAACCCCGTATGGAGAACACACCCAGCATGGTCTCGTGTATTTATCTTAAGTGTGTTGCAAACCTAGAATGAATTTGCAGAACTTGTACAAAACACATCTGATCATGGTATCAGATGATCATCCCTGTCCTTTTGCTCTGCGCCATCATTGTGAAAGGGATGTGAAACTGGCTTCACTTGTAAGGAAGAATCTCCAGGTAGTATAAATCTGACATAGCAAGTCACATGCCACTGGCCCGCAGTACCTGTCATAGGGCATGTCTGGGGAAAAGGGCCTGGTTGGAACACCTCTGCTGTCATAATGGCCCCTTGTGTCTAATTGTAGCTTGGGTGCACATTAGAGCAGCCCTGAGGCTACTCAAGAGGTCAAACCTTCTCCAATAGACTCCTGTTTCCTTCAACAGGAGTTTTGCATGCATAAAGATTGCAGGATCATGCCTCAATGGCTATTTCCTAGCGGGTAGATGTCCACATCACACTACCAGAACTGGAATAAATTATCAGTCTTGTTGGCTGTCTCTGCAAGGAAACTAAAGACTGAGTAGCCCATGGAGACTGAACCCAACCAAACTTCCACTAATTTTTACTACTAGCTTTGTCCCTTTTTTTTCTTTTAAGTTTCTGAAACATTCTGATAATTTGTCTTCCCCTTCTGCTTTCACACAGTTTGGGGCTTCCAGGTTTGGCCTGAGACTAGGGCTGGAAATGATTAAATACCCAAAGAAAGGCTGTTTTGTAGGCTTGAAAATTTCAGATAATTTGGGTAAAGATCTGGTGTCAGATGCTTCTCTGAGCTCCAAACCACTGAAAATTAAGCTAACACATATCCTGAGCTCCAGATTACTAATAATTATACTTGCTAAATATATACCAGCTAATTATTTATAACAACAATAACTAACTATATGTGGATACATGAGTTAGTTGTCTGTCTCACTAACTAGCTAATTATATATGCATACAGGAGATAGTTGTCTGTATCATTAAATAATTTAACAAGCTATAGCCTTGGGTCAATGTTCTGTTAGTATTTATTCAGTTCTTTCCAACGTTTTCTTTTATTTCTAGTTTCCGAGGGGGTCTGGATGTAATGCATGGTCAGACTGGTACCGAGTCTGTGTACACTGTGTTCAGGGACAGAGAGATTATGTTTCATGTCTCCACAAAGTTGCCTTTTACTGAAGGAGATGCACAACAGGTAAGAGAGAGAGCTAACCTTGCTTTAAAGAGAAACTTTTAAACAGAAAGGAAACGCTAAATATTAGACCCGAAGATGAGTTTGGAATTATTAAATGGACATTGAGTATCTGTAATGAATGAAAAACTGTACTTTCATTTCCAGTAGGCACCTTTTACGTTTGTCTGTGCTACCTAGAACAATTTAAACAGCGTGGTTTTATAGTCCCTAAATTCAAGCCCTTTGAGACTGGTATGGTTAAGGAAGTTACGGCTTTGTCTACATACAGAGCTGTACCCCTTTAACTATGTTCTAGTTAAAATGGCACAAACCCACTAGTGTGGCTGAAGTTACACTGGTATAAAGTATAGCTTATTCCTGAACAGGAAGGGGAATAAGTTATGTTGGGATAGGCACCTTTATACGAGTATATCTGTGCCCACATTAGAGGTTGTACCAGTATAATTATTTTGGTAAACCATCATGGCCCCTAACTGGTATGGTTAAACTGGTACAATGTGGGTAGATCAGGCCTAAGTGATCTTCCTTTAATATTGAGCAACAGAGATTTAACAGGTGTTGATTTTAATCTACAAATCCCTGCGTGTTTTTGACCTAATGTAATTAGCGATGTCACAACTGTCAGTCTTGGGTGCCTAAAGTTTGATACCTAAATCTACAGTTAGGCACTGAAATAGCCTCATTGTCATTGGTGTTGGGAGCAGTGGAGGCTGAGTTTCAAATCAGGCTACTTATTTAGGGGCCTAAATATGATTTAGGGAATTAAATGAATAGATTTTAAGGCCAGAAGGGACGATTATGAACATCTAGTCTGACCTTCTGCATAATAAAGGCTACAGAACCTCACCCAATAATTTCTATATTTAGCCCATAACTTCTATTTGAGCAATAGCCTCTGAGAAAGATATTCAGTCTTGATTTAAAGACTTCAGGTGACTGAGAACCCACTCTGTCATTAGGTCTAGCTTCGGGCACCCAAGTTTGAAAATTTTGGTCGAAGTAATTGCTCATGCAAAGTGGATATTTGTTTTCAGGAGACATGTGAATGCCTAATTTTAACTATCGAACATTTGCGCTTTCCACTCAGCTCCAGAGAAAGAGACACATTGGTAACGATATAGTGGCAATTATATTTCAAGAAGAAAACACTCCATTTGTCCCAGACATGATTGCTTCAAATTTCCTGCATGCATACATTGTTGTGCAAGTGGAGAGCCCTGAAACAGACAATGAATCCTACAAGGTAAGAGGATTCTGAAAGTTAAACTGCTGAATTTTGGTTCTGCGAGTCCACCTGAGATCTGACAATGGATGTGCAGTTGTCACCCTTAAAAACTTACCAGTTTTAACTTGGATAAATAGATTAGGGACCCAATGCTGCAAAGACTGTTGAGTGCTTAATTTTATGTACTGTGATTAAGATGACTCACAATACATAAAGCTAACTATGAATGTAAATCTTTGAACCTTGCTATGGGCCCGATCAAAAACCCACTGAAGTCAATGGGAGTATACAGTATCCCCTACTACTTCTTTTATTGACTATAGGAAATATCTTGTATACTGTCAATACTAAGGAAAAGCACTCACTTAATTTAAAGCATATGGAAATTAAGTACATGCTTAAAGTTTAAGCACTTGCTTACTTTCCTCTACCTGAAAAGAGACAGCCATGACAATCAACAATTAATCCTTGCTGCAATAAAGTCATGATTCGTTTGAGATATGTCAGTCTGGCATATGCCTCAGATTTATGGACAATAAATAAGTAGTTCACAAACTATTTACCTTTTTGTGGGTTGTTTACGTATATTTCATATTTGTGTGTATACTGTGTATACACACAAATAGTTGACATAAAAATGGCCATACTGGGTCAGACGAAAGGTCCATCTAGCCCAGTGTCTTGTCTACCAACAGTGGCCAGTGCCAGGTGCCCCAGAGGGAGTGAACAGAACAGGAGATCAAGTGATCCATCCCCTGTCGCCTAGTCTCAGCTTCTGGCAAACAGAGGCTTGGGACACCATCCCTGCCCATCCTGGCTAATAGCCATTTATGGACCGATCCTCCATGAATGTATCTAGTTCTTTTTTGAACCCTGTTATAGTCTTGGCCTTCACAACATCATATGGCAAGGAGTTCCACATGTTGACTGTGCACTTTGTGAAAAAATACTTCCTTTGGTTTGTTTTAAACCTGCTGCCTATTAATTTCATTTGGTAGCCCCTAGTTCCTGTGTTGTGAGAAGGAGTAAATAACACTTCCTTATTTACTTTCTCTACCCCAGTCATGATTTTATAGACCTCTATCATATCCCCCTTTAGTTGTCTCTTTTCCAAGCTGAAAAGTTCCAGTCTTATTAATCTCTCCTTATACGGCAGTCATTCCACACCCCTAATCATTTTTGTTGCCCTTTTCTGAACCTTTTCCAATTCCAATATATCTTTTTTTAGCGATCGGGTGACCACATCTGCAGGCAGTATGCAAAATGTGGGCATATCATGGATTTATATAGAGGCAATATGATATTTTCTGTCTTCTTATCTATCCCTTTCTTAATGGTTCCCAACATTCTGGTCGCTTTTTTTACTGCCACTGCACATTGAGTGGATGTTTTCAGAGAACTGTCTGCAATGACAAGGATCCCCCTTGTCTACATGCTTGTTGACTCCCTCAAAGGATTCTAGTAGATTGGTGAGGCATGATTTCCCTTCACAAAAACCATGTTTACTCTTCCCCAACAAATTATGTAGACAAGTTACGGTACAAAAATGTTATATATAACCATTATTATATATTTAAATGTATACAAAAATGTCTAGTACCTAAGTGTTTTAACACTAATAGTATACTAATTCTAAGTGGAAGATATTAACTTAGTACTTAGATATTAACTTAGTAACTTAGTACGCTATTTAATTTTTTAATTTGCTGTAGAACATTTTATAGCCTTCTGTACACAGTGCTCAAATGTACACAGAATAAAAATGTGTGTGTATATATATTTTCTCTGATAACTATTAAGAGAGAATGTAAGGTATCGTTTTTAAAATTGAAAATACATTACTTGAAGCCGTGAACAAAAATAGAACTCATATGAAAACTAATTAAAAGCTACATACAATTAACCATAAAATTAATGTATTTAATGCAGGAATAAATGATTAGCCTTGGGAATGGGTATATCTCTAAGGCTGTGATCTAGAGTAACCTTTGCTTAAGCCTTTTGGTAAACTCACGGGCGGTGAGTTCTATGGGCCCGTGGTGCCTGGGCACCACGAATATTCCTGTCCCAGGGGCCCAGCTCCAGCAAAGTTTCCCACCTCCCCCGCCCCACACACACTCCCCCCGCGCTTCCCCTGGCCCGCTCCCCGGCGATTTAAAACAGCCCGGGGGCTCCCGTCACCACCCAGCAGCGCAGCGGGGCTGAGCGGCTTCCTGCGCGCTTGTTCCACGAGGCTGCCGGCAGGTCCTTGCAGCCCGTGTGAGGGGGGTTGTGCCGCTGCTCGCTGCCCCTGCCCCAAATGCCCCTGCGGCCAATGGGAAGCTGCAGGGGCGGTGCCTGGAGACAGCAGCATGAGGAGACCCCCCCGGCCTGCCCCGCCTAAAAGCCGCTGCTGGAGGGGGTGCCTCAGGTAAGCATCGAACCTACCCCCATCCACTTCCAGAGCCTGCACCCACACCCCCTCCGCAAACACATCCTTCGGCCCCCAAATTTCCTCCTGCACCCCGCACCCCCTCCCAGAGCCTGCACCCCGCACCCCCTCCCCCTAACTCCCTCGTGCACTCTCACCCTCCCCTGCACTTTTGTCCCCAAACTCCCTCCCAGAGCCTGCACCCCTGCCAAGAGTCTGCACCCAGCACCCAAACTCGTTCCCAGAGCCTGCACTCCAGACCCCCTCCCCCACCCAAACTCCCTCCCAGAGCCCGACCTCTCACCCCTTCTGTACCCAAATTCCCTCCCAGGGCCTGTACCCTGCACCCCTCCTGCACCCCAATCCCCTGCCCCAGCCCAGAGCCTGCACCCCAGACCCCGTCCCCCACCAAACTCCCTCCCAGAGCCCAACCCCTCTCACTCCTGCACCCAAACTCCCTCTCAGAGCCTGCATCCCCACCCCCTTGTGTACCCCACTCGCCTGAACCCCAGATCCCCTCCCAGAGCCTTAGGTGGGGAGTTTGCGGGCGGGTTCTGGGTGTTCTGGGCACCACCAAAATTTCTACAAACCTGCCGCCCCTGGGTAAACTTTTGTGCTTGTGAAGGTGATATGACTGGTACGGTTACAATGGAACCTGTGAGTTTTCCATTCAGAGAACAAGAAACTTGCAACAAGATTATTACAAAGACGTGGCCCATTGCTGGAATTGTGCTGAGACACGGTAGTTCTAGAAAGAGTCCTGAGCCTGTAGCTAGAATGTTTCATGGAGTCTCTTCCAGAGAAACCCTGGGTGGTGTTGCTAGGCCACAGAGGCTGTGTTAGACAATCCGGGAGCTAGAGAGTCAGAACAAACCACAGGATCTGTTTATGTCTGGCAGCCTCATTAAAGAATTCACTTTATATTCCTCACAACTAGTCTTGTCGCTTCATACCTCTCAAATACAGAGGGACTTCAGTACCTCTGTTAGGGCCTTTCCGTTGACTTCACTGAGCTTCAGAGTGGATCCTTACGGAGAACTGTGTTAGAACTGCCCACGATGGGAACTGCTCAAAAAAGAACCCTGCCATTGCAGCCCTGGTACTTGCTGTGGTGTGGAAGTCAGACGAAATGAGTGCAAGTCCCCCTAGTTTTGGCAGTCGATGTCCAATACTGTTGTGGCCCAACACTTTCATGCCGGTGAACTTACAGGTGAACCCACCCTGCCTGAGAGTGTAAATGCTTCACTTTTCATGTCTTCCTAGCCTTCAGGCTCTTAACGGACGTGTCTAACTATTACAACAACTTCTGCATAGCAAGCAATATAGTTTCCATCCCATCCCATCCCACCCCACCCCACCCGCTAGGGACTGTCAGTTCCTTTCGTTTTCTGCACACGCATCCAAATTGTGATCAAAAGGTCAAAAGGACACTTGCCGTGTGCACTGAGCTGCGTGTTCCTGCACGCGTCTCTCTTTACGCTTCTTGGCTAAGCAGATGGTTTTCTTTGGCTTTTAACATTGAAGAGTTAAATATATTAGAACTGAAAGGGACATTTTGCAACAGAAGCCAGCCACGCAAATTAAATCATCCGAATGGAAACATAATTTCACAACATTAGGCTCTAGCAGGCTATTCTGCCTCAGTGACTGCAGGTCTGGAAGTAGCAAAGCAGGATTTATTATAGTCTTACTTTCTTTTTTCCCCATTTCCAAAGAGCCCCTTCCAATTTGATGGCAAATCTGCCCTGAAATTTACTAGCATCCATCTTTATGCCCTGTTTAACTCTTCTAACGAGCTGGCTGCCTGCCAGAGCACTGCAGACATCAGTAGCCGGCCAGAGAATTAAAGGGGCAGGTGGTCTATTGACCAAGCAACGTCAACTTACTTGTCAGATGGAGAGCTAAAATGATCAGCCAGCTTGGTACATTAGCCTGTTCACACATTTTGAGGGTACAGTGTGTGTTGCTTGTGACCGGGAGCAGACTAGAATCTCGCACAGCCCTCTACGTGTGTTGATTAGGGCAGGGGTACACTAGCAGAGCAGGTGTTAACATTGCATACCACCGAGACAGGGTTATTATCAATTCTTTATTGTTTGCACTGTGATCACACCGACAGGCCCCAGTCAGGGATCAGGGCCTCATTTGTGCTGGACTCTGTCCAGGCCTCCAAAGAGTTTACACCCAAAGAATAAGTGATTATGACAAATAGAAGGGGGCAGGCACAAGACATCAGTGAGATGACTGGGATTAGTGTAATAAGGCAGTGGGACCTAGGGGACTCAGGAATTAGACCCAGGTCTCCTAGCGATGCCACTGGCCTAAACACTCTGTTCTATCCAGTGAGTCTTCAGTACAAGTGGAATTCAGTCTCAGAATGGGGATTTGACTTCTGCTTCTTTGTAAGAGGAGTTTATTACTGTGTATGATTTGTATTACAGCGGCACCTAGAGGCTTGCTGTTGAGAACCAGAGTCCTGTTATGGCAGGCGTAGCACATACCCACAGTGTAAGAGCTTACCCTGAGCCCAAAGAGTTTACAGGCTAAAGAGATAAGGGCGAAAAAGGCAGAGAGGCTTGCCCACGTTCACACAGCAGATCGGGGCAGAGCTGGGCACAGGACCCAGGTCTCCTGACTCCCCACCATTCTGCTTCTCTCCATTATAGCCTTGTGCCTCTTGCGTAGGCTGAGCTGTAAACGGATACAATGCATTTAATGAAGGTATGCCTTGGAGCACCTCTGTGTTATAAGGAATCTTGCTAGCAGCCTTGCCTGGATTGCTGCCGAGGTACTTCAAGAGAAATGAATACTTTGGGCATTGCGAATATATTGTTGCTGCACCTGTGCGCTCGGGTAACTCATATATTCTTGCTTTCTTTTGGTTCTAATAGGTGTCGGTCACTGCCCGGGAAGATGTCCCTTCGTTTGGTCCTTCTCTGCCAAGCCCACCAGTATTTCAAAAAGTAAGAAATGGAAAGCACAACGAAGTAGGTTTTTAAAAAAACAATATCTACCCAAATTGTCTCAGAATGCACCTGTTTATTATGTAAAATATAGTAGGATTGAGGTCAGAGCTAGAGTAAAACTATAGGGCCAGATCCTCAGCTGGTATAGATCGATCAGTGAGCGAAACGATGCTGAGTTATACTAGCTGATTTGGCTGATACAGGTGCTGGATCTAGGCAATTCAGTGGAACAGTGAATTATTAACCTTTGACCTCTAAGGATCTGGGCAAAATCCTGAGTTGCAAATGAAAATTATTTGGTGGGAGGTTCTCAATGTAGTACAAGCCAACACATAATTTGGCACAATTCTCTGTACAAAAGATGCCAAGGAGCAGAATTCTGCAGCTGTTGGAGGGTTAGGATGGAAGAAAGTGCATTGGCAGAGCTGTTTGGAGCAGCTTGAACCAGGGCCTGCTCTAGTCATTGCTATTTAGCCTTCATTGTCATGAGACATGAACTCACCCACAAATATTGTTATAAAGAAAAACAAATTAATTTAGATGTACTGTATGTTTAATTTCCTAATTCAATATGATCTATAATGTATCCCACACTATAGCAGTATCTCTGTGTACATAAAACCAGACACATATTTAAAATATTTTTTTTACATGAGCATATCCTATTTTTAAGGAAACTCTTAATATAAAGGCTGTGTGTGTGTGTGTGACTAAATTGACAGTGAAATTAGTCTCTGTGTAGAAGATCAGCACAAGGCACAAGGGATCCATTTAAGCCTTCAAAATAGGGGTTAAATTGGATTTAATTGCATGTATTGGACCTTGTACTGACCCCCTGCACAGTGGTGAATTTCCCTCCAGTCGCACATCCTTTTGAAAATAAAATGAATGCTTGTGTTTAGTCAAGAGGTGATGCACTTTGCACTCTTCCCTCTGAGTCTTGAATGAACTAACGCCCAGCATATTATTAATAATGCCTAGCTCTTATATATCACTTTTCATCAGTAAATTTCAAAGCGCTTTACAAAGTAGATCAGTATCCTTGTCCCCAGTTTCCAGATGGGAAAACTGAGGCACAAAGAGGTAAAGTGATTTGCTCAAGATCACTCAGGAAACCAGTGGCAGAGCCAGGACTAGAATCCATGTCTCCTGAGGTCTAACCCAGTGCTCTATCCACTAGGCCACACTGCAGTGCTGAAGGTGTTTTCTTTCAGATGAGACCTAAAGAAATTGTGGCTGTTCCTTTAAGAGGGTGGTTATTATTAGATACCTCCTCCCCACTTTGTCTTCACCCATGCTGGAAGGAATGCTCATTTGGTTAGGTCTCTGATCAAATACAGGGAAAAAAAAGTAAAGCAGGATGGACCTTTGCAATGGATTTGTAACATGTCACTAATGCTGAAGTGTCCAGGATGTGACGTGTTGAGATGTATTTGCTGGCATGGAGGATTATGGATGGTTTAGCTAAGAGTATTTAAATGGTTTTGATTTACCAACCTTGCTTCACTTCTCCCTTTCTAGAACACAGAGTTCAGGGAGTTCCTGCTTACCAAACTTATCAATGCTGAAAATGCTTGCTGCAAATCTGACAAGTTTGCAAAGCTGGAGGTAAGGAGAGTAAATATTTTCTCTGTCTTTCTCCTGCCTCTTCCCCAATCTCTCCCACACCACTGTCCTCTCTTTTGGGCCAGTCACAAAGACAGAGTAAGGCTAGAAGCAACTGGCGTATGAATGGAGGAAGTTCTTACCTATTCATCTTCCTCAGCTGCCATGTCCCCAGTGCAATTTCTAGGTCAAAATTTTCCTTAGGGAAGTAGAACCTCATCCCTCACCAAGTACCTCCTTAATTAAGGGAAATTTTGAAAGTGACCCTCTGCATAGGTGCAAACCACTGGTGTGGGGGATGATGGGAACATGTCCCCCCCAACTTTTTACCTTCTATGTGGTACAAGTCTCACACGTTCACAACCTGTCTCCCCTCCCCGCATCTTTTTTATATGGCCGAATGTGTGTCCCTCAGTTCTCCGCTGCCATGACATAATGCAGTGTGGGCCCCAATTTAGACCACGTTGTCTGGGTGACAATAGAAGCTGGTCCTGCGTCTTCTATCAGGAAGGCAGAGGGGTTACATGCTGTGCTACTGTATTAATGTCTATGAATGTCCTCCAGAATCTATTTGACCTAGACTTTATTATTGAGCTGGATCTGCACATCAAGGCAATCAGTGGAAGAGCCACTGTATTTTGCTGTCTAGGCAATTCGTAGTCACATTCTCATGCTGTTGCAATAAGAGGCTGATTGCCTGAATGTCCTGGACTGAGAAGATTGTTTTGACCCCACGGAGCCATTGTTGCACTCATGTTACCTTGTTCCTCTGCACCAAGAGGCTGTCAAACCAATTCACACACCACGAACTATGTCCCTTTTTATTCTTTCAGGACCGGACACGAGCTGCATTGCTGGACAATCTCCATGATGAGCTCCATACACACACACAGGCAATGTTAGGGCTGGGGCCAGAGGAAGATAAGCTTGAGAATGGAGGTCATGGAGGTTTCTTGGAATCATTTAAGGTAAAGAAAATCCTCTTACCTATTGCTGTAGATAGGACGGGCTATGGTCCAGTGAGCCCCAGAATAACGAAAGATCAGGGAACCCAATCTGATCCCAAGAGTGGCTTTTGGGAAAAGGGGTTTGGCTTCAAAGCAAGACCTGGGGATCAGGTAGAAGAGCTTTTTGCAAAAGGTCCCAATCCAGCCAAGTACTTTTAGAACATGCTTAACTTAAAACACATGAATAACTCAATGGAAGTCAGTGGGAATGCTCACGTGCTTAAAATTAAGTACACGCTTAAGTGTTTTGCTGGATCAGGGCCTGTATCAAGGAATCCCTCCTCCAGAGCATTTGATAATTCCTTCACCTGCCACTGTCCATTACTGTTCACGCCCTCTTGAAATAATGCCTGTAGTACTCAGGGCGAACGCTCAGACCTCTGTGACAAATACCCCTTGTGGCCTTACTAGCCGCAAGAGATGTCTCATAGGCTGCTCCCCAACCTTCAGGACTGCTTTTGTCAGCCGATGCTTTCACCACATTGCCATATGCTGCTGGGCTGTGTCTCTGCTCAGAAGCTAGTCATTGTGCTGAGAGAGGAGACACTTCCTAAGATGATGCTTCTGAGCTGGTGAAGTAAACGGGTGGCCTGACAACAGGACTAACAGGTGGTGGTTGCTGTTTTTAATATAGGAAACAAGATGAGAGATGGGTATATTTGGAGATGAGAGTAGGAAAGGGGCTTCAGTTACCCCGGCGACGAGTCTGGTATAAATGCCTAAGGAGAGAATGGGGGAAGGAGAAAATGCAAAAGTCTAAAGAAAAGCGAGGGAAGAGAATACAGTGACCCCTCAAGGGATTCATTGCCTGGCAGAGCTGGATTCCTAACCATGGTGGAACAGAAATGTACTCAGCGCTTTGGGGAAGTCCCTAAAGAAAGGAGGCTGTCTAAAAAGAGTGGTAGCTCTTGGACAAGCTCCACAGTGAAAGAAAAGAAAGCGTGGCAGGAAGCGTTTGTATGTATAAATATGAGGCCAGGCATCACCGGTACAGCTATACCTGTAAACTCTTCCGGCAAAACACTGCTAGTGTGGACGCAGCTCATGCTGGCAAACCTGTGCTTTTGTTGATATCGTTTATTCCAGCCTCCCCGAGGAAATAAGAGTCTAAACTAGGGGTAAATAGAGTCTAAAGTAGGGGTTTTTGCCAGCACAGCTATGTCTGTCAGGGATCACATCTCATCACACCCCTGGCTGATATACTATGCCAGTGAAGGTGTAGACCTGGCCAGAGTCCAGAATATAGAAAAACAACAACTGCATTGTGACATTGTTCACAAGCAGTAAAACACAACATTAGAAGCACTACAGAATATGATAGTGTCATAGTTCCAAGACAACTGCACCAGTATTCCCCCTCAAAGGCACCCGCTCTAGGTTCCCGGCTCTTCAGACATCCACATTTCCCTCCCTCCTGACTGGGGTTTTTCCAGGCTTCACAGTTCCCTGCCTGCCTGCATTGTGATAGCCTCAGACTGCCTAAAAGGCCAGCATCTCTGCTTCCTCTCCAGAGGTTATGAACAGCGTTAATTGCCAACAGTTTTGAGTTCCCACACAGCTCTTTCTAAGCAAGCGCATTTGTTCTTAAGATAAAAGCATTACAGAGAAAACATATTAACAATAATAAAAGAACCTACATGCATGCTATGTAGCTTACCCCAACTCCATCTTCAAGCTCTGGCAGGTGTCAGTCCTTCCAACCCTTCTGCAAGGTTTGGGGCTGTCCCTTGGACAGCAGGTCTTGTCTGTTTGATGGATCAGAAAGAAGGTCTTAAATCAGGTTAAACTCAGGCTGTTTATCCAAAAATCCTTTCTTTGTTAGTTGGTCTAGCCGTGTCTCTATGTGCCAGTCTTGCCATCACTGTGGCACAGAGAATGCAGGCAGGCCTGGGTGGGGAGAGTATTGTATTTGTAGCAGAAAGCTGCCAAGCGGGTACCCAAAGCAAGTGGAGGCTGCCAAATGGCCGAGTCAGTAGGTCACACAGTTGACAATCTGATTCCAGCCACTGGCTGGGTTGTTCTAATAAAACACAGAGAGTCTCTCTCCAGCCCCCAGCACGTCCTGTGGGATATCTGGAAGCTGGATGTTTTCCTGGTTGCTGTTCAGAAACATATGGCTTGCTGAACAGGGCTGATATCCCGGAACTTTTATTCATCTCCCTCATTGCTACAGCTCATTTCCTGAAGGCCACAACCCTGTTTCTAGCAGCTTCTGAGGGAGAGGAAAAGGAGAGAGGAAGATGAAAGCGAAACCATATGTAGCTGCTCCCAGGCTAGTCTGTGATTTTCAAGCTCTTCAAACAGTTTTCACTGCCTGAGGTTTTAGACTTTTAGGTGTGTTTCTTCAACCTGTTTATACTCAAAATTTTTTTGTTGGTATGGCAAAGTAAGCGATAATGGCTACCAGAGACTACGGAATTATGGCATGTGACAGTGGTCCTTCCAGCTCATCCCTTTAAAATGTTCATTTTAAGAAATTTGGGCCTAATTTTAATCCCAGTTGTGCTGTTTTTACACTTGTGTAACTCTTTCGACTACAGTGGAGCTATGCCTGATTTACATGAGGGCAAAGCAGATTTCATGTACCCAGCATACATGAGCAGTAGAATTACACCAGATGTAAAAATGATATAAAGCGGGGTCGTAATCAGGCTAACAGACATGTCGGTGTCTCATGTTGGGCACCCAGAACACTTCACAGAGCAATCACACTATATCTGATCTTTGTCCTCCTTCTCAAAGGAAACCTGCACAACACCTACAAAAGACGAGCCTGGGAGCCTAAATTCATAACTTTGCTAGACACTAAAAATCACAGACTGAATAGAGACATTGGATTTATGGCTTATTGCAACAATCTATAACCCACTAACCTCCCTCCTTTCCCCAGTGCTTTTTTCCCTCTCCTCTCCTCCCTATGACTAGAGAGGTGTTAATGGACCACTTCACCTTGAATGGTCCCTTGAAATGTGTGTTAACTATTTATACTAAACAATCTGTTCCACCTTGTATTTAGCTGTGACACGCTGAATACCTTTCCCAGACCTGAAGAAGAGCTCTCTGTAAGCTTGAAACTCAGCAGCAGAAGTGGGTCCTATTAAAAATATTACCTCACCCACCTTGTCACCCAGAAATTAAGACGCACGAAATTAATGGACAGTTTTGAAACTTTTGGCCACAATCCCTCTGGGTGCTGGATTCTGATTTCACACCAATTTTACGCTGGCATAACTCCACCAAAGTTGTTGCTGAAATCAGAATGAGACTGGGTCTTATTTTCCCCATCCGTAATAATACTTCCTTGCCTATCTCCTAAGTGTAGATGAGGTTTCATCAGATAATCATTGTACTGTGTTTAGAAGATGTGAAGAGCTGAACAGGTGCTAAACCTTATTACTCATGCAGAATACTGTAAGTCAAAAACGCTGAGCAACCCTTTAATCCTGTTATCTGCCTCCTGCACAGATCATGTCCATTAGATTCACTCTCCAGAACAAAATCAGCAATACTTTACTGTAGACCCCCTAAAAGTTATTCAGAACATCACGAAAACCACACATTCGTTAGACACATCTATTTCAAGAGATTTTGAGATATTCATGTTACATGAGATTTTTGCTTATAAGAAAGTGGACTTTATTGCTCTTTTGGCATTTCAGGGTCTCCCAGTGCATGTGATGAATTCAGCTGCCAGAATAACTTTGCGTTTGCCTTGTTACCTTTGGACAGCACTGCTGATCTGCCTGATAGCTTATTTCCTTCACAGTGTGTTTCCAGTGTAAATATAAAATGAGAGGAGAAATGGTAAATAAAGTGGTTTGGCGGAGAAGGGAGGGTGGAAAGAAATTACACGTGTTCATTTCTATTTGCCTCCTGTCCCAGGCCTGCTTTCCGGCTGCTCAGGCGGTGCTGTAGTGGCCTCTGTTTGGGGGCTTCAGTGATTTGGTGTCTGAGTGCTTTTAGCCCCTCCCCACAAAGCCAATGTCCTCTGCTTCCTGGCTAAAGCAAATTAATCCTTTCACATACACCCCAGAATTTCAAACAATTCCCAATTTCAGCTCTTCATGGCCAGGCGGCGTAGCTGAGGTATAAAGGAGCTTGGACCCAAATCCGGAAAAGCTTTGAGGTGGCTAACTCCTATTGAAATCCATGGGAGTTAGGCGTATTCAGGTGATTTCAATGGAAGTTAGGCACCTAAAAGTCTTTGGTGTGTCCCTCTTCCTGAGTCTCCAGGCTTTGGGTCCATGTAGAGAAGCAGCCACTCCCACTGCAACAGTTCACATCACTCACCACCCCCAGGAGCTACTCCTTACCTTGGCTCTCCTGCCAGCCTGCCTTTCAGGCTGCTTTTCCCGGCCCTGTCTCAGGCACCTTTCCTAGCTCCCTCTCACCTGTGAACCCAGTGCAGGTCCTTTCTAGAGGCTGCTCACCTTCTCGCTCGGGAGCCCACCGACAGCCTGCTGTTCTCTCCAGCTCCGACTACACCCTGGTTGGCTTTCATGTCCTTGTCCACGCCCAGCAGGCCCTGGTGTGGGCTAAGGAGCAGAGAGGAAGCCAGGCACAGGACAGAGCTGGAACTGGAACCTTGCTTGAAGACCCAGATCACTGTGGGACACCTTCCGTTTCAGTACAAACCAAGCAGCACAAATGCAAGTTCGGACATGGGGATCTGTCCTGTTAGAATTAAAGTCGCAAGTGTGAAAAATGCACCAGGCAGAAGTCGGATTTTAAAGTGTAACATGTTTATTTCGAGGAGTTGTGGGTTATAAATATTCATTATTAGCTGAGATAAAGTGGGCTCATTTTCAACGTGATGTACAGAGAATTAAGCATGGTAATCTATCACCAATTCACAGAAGAATAGGCCATGTCAATAGACCTTTTTTTCCCCAGCCCCAATCCTGCAGAGTATTAATCACATACTTAACTTTATTTAAAGTGAGTCGTCCCACAGAAGTCAGCGGGATTATTCACAAAGCTAAGTTTGTGTGTGTGTGAGTCTTTGCAAGGTCCAGGCCATAATATTTATGACTCCTAAATAAATGCCAGGAAGAAATGCTAATATTTTGTTGACAGGAAGAGCCAATACAATACATGAATTGAGAAAGCACTTTATCTGAATGTACAGTACCTGGAGAACATTTGTTATGGATAGTAAAGATACCGGTCAGTTACAAGAATTAATTGTATTTTCAAGTATTGTTAATATATACGTTCATCAGTCATAATAAACCAAACATTATGGATTTATGTTTTGTCTTGATTTTGATTACAGGAAGTGAGGGGTACTGGGTTAAACTGTCTTGACAGTTTACCATCATAGTCATTTCTTTAGGCTGAGCTGACACCTACTGGTTTAAAAAACAAAGTCACATCAGCCAGTTTTCAGAGTAGCAGCCGTGTTAGTTTGTATCTGCAAAAAGAACAGGAGGACTTGTGGCATCTTAGAGACTAACATATGTATTTGAGCATAGCTGCTGTGACTGGGTGCATGGCACCCTGGGGTTATACTATTTCTAGATCAAAGTAAAGGGCAGAGACTGGCACATATAATATTTCCTTTTCACTGAGGCCCAAGGGCTGGTTTTTAAATGGTATTTAAAACTGTTAAGGATACAGATACACACCGAGTGGGAATTCCAGAGACACCTCAGTGCCCAGCTCCTAGAAGTCATTGTTTCTGTTGCGGGTTCTCGGGGGGAGTGTGGTCTAATGGTTAGAGCAGGGCCTGGGAAGCAGGATTTCTGGGTTCTTTCCCTGCCAGGAGACTATCAGCCATGACTCTCCGGTTTTACTTCTGGCTGTCCCACTCACTGCCAATGCTTACCTGTCAGAGACACATGGTAGACAATGATGTGTCCTCAGTCCATAAACTGTGTGCATAAAACTCATTAAGAGAGTAAGAGGAAAACATCTGTCATGTTTGCTGTATGGCTTGTCATCTAGGTGTCCTCTACTACGGGCTAGGTAGCTAACTGCGGTGCAACCTATGTTACTGTTTCCAACCTTTTCAGGTCGGCAAGCCCTTATTCAAAGGATCTGCGACCCTCTGAAATTTATTATGAAAGTTAGAGTAACAAAGCATATCAGTGACCCCACTCCATATAATTTGGTGTGTTTTGAGAGGGTGACAGAGAGTATTTGAAGGGGGGAGGGTATTGCAGGAAGCGAGGGAGATTTTCTTTGCTTTACAGTGTAATACAATTCTCTGTGACTTGCCACTCTCCCGATTGCCTGTTGTAACCCACCAGTTGAGGAACACTGGCATACATGAGAAAAGACTGGTTAATGAACTGGCTTGTCCTTTTCTTGTTGTCTAGTGGAACTTGGCTTGTGGGCGAAAGTGACCATGATAATCCATCGCCTGAAGGATTTCTTTGGTTGGTTGTGGGTGCAAAAGCCTTTATGCCATTTGGGGTGATTCATGAGGCCCATGACCCACCTAAATTCTGTGTTGAGGACTTAGTCGGTGCGGACACCGTGTGAATTTTAACCCTTTGTGAGCCATTCATTGTATGGACTCAGCCGTCGACATTCGAGATACGCTGGTCAATTTAATTGCACTTGCAGGTCACGTGGTGGTACTGCGGCTTTATCCTAGGATAAGACTCAGGTTCCCAGGGTGGATACCTGTGTTCACAGATTCAACTCTGGGTTTCAGAAGCTCCTGACTCTGATTTTCTAAACTATGACAACATCCCGTGGAGATGCAAAGGGGTAGTTAGTGCAAGGAAATAGTATTCTGGCCTCATAACAAGGGGTTGTTCCCTGTTCCTGTTAACTTGTCGACAGAGAGCCATTCGAGTCCGCAGCCATTCAATGGAAACCATGGTGGGGAGTCAGAAGAAACATCACAGTGGAGGGATCCCAGGGAGCCTGAGTGGAGGAATCACCCACAACAGTGGCGAAATAACAAAGACCACCTTCTCGGTGAGTACAGCACATCTGCTGTGAGACCATCACTCTTTAGAGATCAGAGGAGCAAACGGTGAGAAAAGCCATATTGGACTACCTAGTCTATCCTTCCTTTACCACACAGTGCTTTTCTCTGCAGTATATGGAAGTATGCTCTAATGTGGATAAAGCCCTGGATCGGGTGATGAGAGGCCTGGGGGCTATCCCTAGCTCTGCCATTAACCTATTGTGTGACCTATTAACCTATTCACCGCTCTGTGCCTTTATTTATGCCCCCCACCCTTTGTCCATCTTGTCTAATGAGATTGTAAACTCCTTGGAGCAGGGACTGTTACTTAATATATGATTGTGTAGCGCCTGGTATGCTGGGATCCTGGTCTTAGTCAGGGCTTGTAGGTGATGCCATAATCATATGTATATTTCCTAGTGTTGTAATCAGTTCAGCTTTAAATATCTCAAGTGACAGGGCTTCCACCACTCTCTTGGGGAGACTGTTCCAAAATCTTACAGATATTGGTGCAGATTTACAAATGGTAGGTGTCTAACTCCCATTGATAGTGTAATGATAGTGAGTGGAATGAGGTGCCTAACTCGCACAGGTGCTTTAGTAACCTCCCCCCACCCCGCCGGCACCAATCTATGTATTTAGATGCCTAAATATCTTTGTCAGTCCGGCCTATCCTCATTAGGATTTTTTCGCCTTATTCAGACTTAATTTTCCTTTTCTGTCACCCGATTTGTCTTTGTTATACACCTTGAACCATCCTAAACAACTCCTCTCCCTTCTATATGCTTCAAATCCTTTATCATTGAGCTATGCTGTCCTCTTTCAATCTTTGGTTATCCAAACTATACATCTACCTAAAACTCTGTGGGCACAAATATCCCTAGAAAAGGTGTATTAATGAATGTGAACTTTGTTTGCAAGGCTGGTGTAGGACATTATGTGGCGATTTTCTCGACAGTTGTGCGTAATAAGGATGAGGATAAGATCTGTGTGGCAGATTGAGATGCTTTTGCTTGTTTTGGACCAAATTTGATTCCGTTGCCTTTGGGGGAATTATAACTTTCAGATTGTCTTCCCAGATGTTTTTATCTGTTTTGGGAGTGGCATTAAATAGGCTGTAGATCGTCACCCTGAGGGAAAAATGCACAGCCGGAAATAAGTGTCTGGAGTAATTTCCATCTTGGCTCTGGGCAGAGGAAGATCCTGGAGAGGAATATTTTTGTTTTATTTTAAATTGGAACATTTTGTTTTTCAGCCTCCTGTAGCTGCAGCAACAGCCAAGAACCAGTCAAGGAGTCCTATTAAGCGACGGTCGGGGTTGTTCCCCCGCCTGCACACTGGATCAGAAAGCCAATCAGAAAGCAGGACAAGATGGTAAGCACTGAAGTGCAGCAGTAGTAATTGTTTTGTCTGAGGCCTTGTCTTGACTAGGAAAAGAGAACATGCTTGTTATCATGTAACCACATCATGACTTTGCCCTTAGCATACACATCTTTTAACTCATGTTAGGTGATCAGGGCTGACCCTAGGTTCCCCTCATTGGTTGACCACATCAAGCTAAGTGTTAATCTTTGCCTATACCAGGGGCAAAGTCATGGATGAGGTTGTGGTAGCTAACAGATGTTGGCTAACACAACGTCATCTCTGACCTTTTTTCCTAGTCAAGACAAGGCCTTAGATTGCAAGGGCATCCTGCCTTCTCCATGGATCTCTACACCTAGCTAGTCCTAAAAGGAACGTTACTGTTGTTCATCTGGTTAAAGGCGAGATGTCAAAGTTTGGCTAAAAGTAAAACAAACAAAAAAACTTGCTTGAGAGAGATTCCAGAAGAGGGGGAAGTGACATGAATGCTATTGCTTAAAAAGGGTATTTAGGCTGTAAATCTACACTGGTCTCTGTGCCAGAGTGAGTGATATGACAAGCACTGTACACAGATGGGCTTAGATTAGAATGACTCCAGGCCCGGGACTGGCCTGATTAAAGCTAGGGTCAGGTTTTTTAATATGATTCTATTTGTACTATAGAACACAGAGACTCAGGTGGGTCAGATTTTGATCAAAACTTACGCAAAGTTCAAGAGGGTTTGGATCTAAGATGTAGACTCAGCCCATTCTAGAAAGAAGGTCCAGACCCAAAGTTTAGGTTAGGATCCGAACTTCCCCAAAGTTTTTGGGGGATTGTTACCTGGGGCCCCTGCCAGCGGACACCTCCTTTGAAGAGGAGACTCCTTCACCCACCTAAACCATGCATCGGTTTAGCCAGCACTATAGAAACTATTGTTTGATGCTAGAGACTTTGCATACTGTTGTCCTTTTCTAAGAAAGATAGCAAACATCTCCTCTGCCACAAGTCAGGTGCCAGGATCCTGGATAGCTTACAAGTGGGTTTCATGTCAGACACTGGTCCTGAGTCAGCAATGGTTGCTCTGATGGATTTACACCGGCCTAATAGGGAGCAGAATTTGGCCAACTCTTTCTTGTCTCTTGTATAATCCCTCCAATCTGTTCTTTGCCCCTCAGTGACAGTGTCTCAGGAACACAGAAGACACCAGACGGGGGACATTCTTCTCAAGACATGAAATCTGAAACCTCATCTAATCCTAGCTCTCCTGAAATATGCCCTAACAAAGAAAGGTAAATAGCAAAGGCTGGAGCACAGTTGTCCTTTATGCTGGAGTTCATATCAATGCAGTTCAGTAAGGAGCCTACAGACAACCAAACAGGGGAGGAAAGTGAAGTTGTTATATGACTCACTTACAGCAAACCTACCAATGTATCTTTCTTCAAATAAGATTTGGTATTAAGGGAAAAGCAACGAAAGCAGGCATCTCCCTTGTTTGTGTGAAAATACCTATAATTCTCTCAGGAACCCTCTTAATAAAAAAAACAATAACCAGTATTTTGAAGATATTGTCCAAAACACCAGAGCAGTGCAATAAAAGCATTGTATAGGACTGTTACTGCAGAATATCTAACAGGTGAGGCTAGTAGGAATCTGTGGAAAACAGAAGGGAAATCAATAGAAATATTTAGTGTTCTGGTTAGCATTTAGGGAATTAACATGGGCCATTTGTTTCTGTTAGTCTTATACCCCAGTCATTTAATTTCATGGGTTTTTTTTTAATGATTATGTATAGATTTAAAAATGCCAGGCCAAACTAATCCCTGCTGTAATTCCATTGCGGTCAAGGAATTGAATCAAGGCTAAACATCTCCCACTAGCCTTCAGCATGAAGCTGTCTATGCTGTAATCATCTGTTTTCTTCTTGTTCGCTTGCTAGGCCATTTATTAAATTGAAAGAGAATGGAAGATCAAACATCTCCCGCTCTTCATCAAGTACCAGCAGCTTCGGCAGCACGGCAGGGGAGACCGAAACCTTGGAAGAATACGACAGCGTGGTAGGCATTGAATACCACCACACTTGTATACAGTAGGGCCTGCTTCTGATCCTGATTATGCTTGTCTAAGTCCATTGACTCCAATTGAGTTACACCTGATTTACACTGGTGTAAGTTCAGAATTAGACCCATAATAGCTATACATAGTTGTACCTTTATCTAAACAGCCTCATGTCATTGATCTTACTGCAGTGCTTTTATTTATCTTTCGCCATCACTGTTTTGAATGAGTTTCCATCATCTGAATTAATTAAAATTCTATAGTAGTTCTCACCCTAACTTCAGGACTGAGTCCACTGGTCCCCTGTGCAGTAAAACGATGAGCCACAACAAAGGGTATGTCTACACTGCAGTCATGGGGTGTGATTGCAGCTAGTGTAGACACACCTGGGCTAGGCCAGTGTGGGTACTGGAATAGTGAACCCTGCCTGCATGCACTTCAGCTGATGGCAGGTTGCAGCTAGAACTAGAAATCTTGCCGGTAATGACATTTACAGTGGAAGTCTAATCAAGCTATAGCTGTGGGTCTTCTCTCTCCCTCCGTATTTACATTGTACTCATCACCACGGTGGCTAAGTGCCTAGACGTATCATTCCCTTCATGTTGTTGATGGGGGGGAACTGAGGCACAGGGAAGTGAAGTGATTTTTCAGATGTCACATGGTGAACCTGTGGCAGAGCCAAGCATATAATGAAGTCTCCTGACTCGGATCATTCCTGCATGTTCCAAGTCCTAGGGGCCTTGCTGCCATGATGAGGCAGCATCGGTGGCTGCGTGGTGGTAATAGTGCGTGTTCTGTCATGTGACTCAGCTGTTCCTTAATGTTTTCAAAGGCGCTTACAAGATTCCATTAATTAGACTGATTAAAAACAAAACTAATCCTGCAGCCCTTCCTGACATTGCGGTTAATGGGACTACTCAAGGGAATTCAGGCTGCAGGATTGGGCCTGAATCTGATCTCACTTGCATTGGTTCATCCTCTCCCCACTGATACCAAGTGACTTCACACTTGATATACATAAGCAAGAGGGGAATTAAATCTACAGTGTGCAAAAGTCCTTATTGCAGCCGGTGGGGACAGACAGACAGGTGCAAGTCTAAGCACCAGCAGGCTTTGCTCCATCAATATCACCTTTCCCAAGAACCTTGCTATTTCTTGGACCGGAACCGCTGCTGAGCACAGATGCAGTGCAATAGGAATAGAATGCCACTAACGAAAGCTCTCCATAAAAAGGTCTTTGCTCAATCTCTGCCTACAGGGCAGCCATCCATCCACAGCCTCGCCTTTCAAACAGGACGTGTTTGTCTACGGCTCTTCTCCCAGCAACGAGAATCCAAGTATGGCAGCTGCTGCTACACCGGTGATCATGAGCAGGAGTCCCACAGGTGTGTAGGATGGGGTGGTGGAGCTTGACTGGGACAGACACTTGTATCTGTTGGGCAAATGTACAAATGTCTCTAGGAAGGTCAATTCACTAAGTGCCCCCCATGGAACGAAACCCAAGTATCTGGCTCCACTTCAGTTGTCTTCTAATAAGGTTCTTATGCTGTCCTTTCACCATAGTGCCTGAGCACCAGTAATGCATTAAGCAACATGACTACACATCCGTCAGGTGGTGGTTATTCTCTGATCCTCTCCCCAGAGAGAGAAGTGTGTGCAGTGGAGGATGTTTTGGTAGGGTTTGTTTTGGGGTTTCTTTGGTCTCTGGATAGAAACTGTCCCCCAGGAGACAGGTTGCCTTTGGACCCCCTAGAAACACCACAATCCATTCAGTGCTGGCATGGAGGAACAGAATGGCACTGGTCTTCCCATTCTTTTCAAAGCCGGCAAAGGCCGCCACTGATCTCCCCAGGACCTGTTGCCTTTTGTTTTCCAGGGCCCCAGCAGCACTGGGAAATTATCCTTCTTGTGTGAAGAAAAATATGGCCTAGTATCAGCTGTGTCATAGCGCTGCTGGCAGTGCATTGAAACAGAACCCACAAAACAATGAGCAAAATTACTTCAGCCGCTCTCCCCCCAGCCAGCCATTAATCTCCAGTGAATATTTTATCACCAGTCACTGTTACCGAGAGCCCTATTCTGCAACTCCTACTCATGCTAAAGTCCAGCTGAAATCAACGGGCCAATTCACATGAATAAGTACTCTTTGATGTGTGAGGGTTGCAGAACTGGACCTTTACTTAGGGCTTGATTTGGCAACCCTTATGCACATTAGAAAATAGTTCCACTGAAGTCAATAAATGGAGACCGCTAGCCTGACTCTCTCAGCATGACTAAGGATTGCAGAGTGGGGCCCAAACCAAAATCTGTTGAAGTCAATGGGCATCTTTTTATGGTTGTCTTTTCAGGCCCCCCCAGTTCAGCAGATGCACTTTACCAAGTGCTTGACTGTAAGCACATAAGCAATCCTATACATATTCAGTAAAGAATTCAGCCACATGCTCAAGTCCCATTGACTCTAATGGGCTTTGGATCAGTCCCTTAAAAATTAGTTAGACAGAATGAATCATTCTGATTCACAGAAGCCTGACAGCGCTATAAACGATTGTATTACACTTTCAGGATATGTCTCCTCTGCAGGTGAGAGAGCACCTCCCAGCCCAGGTAGAGTCATGCTAACGGGGATTGAGCTAGCGTGCCAAAAACAGCAGTGTGGACATTGCGGCTTGGACTGTCAAACCCATCCATTCCCTTAGGTTCGAGAGCCCAAGTTGCAATGTCCATATGACCGTTTTTAGCGTACTAGCTCAAGCCCCGGGGTGGGAGGCTCTCTCCCACCTGAAGTGTAGGCATACCCTCATTGGCCTGTGCAGAAGCAGCCTCGGAAAGTGAATGAAATGCTAACTTCTTCCTAAAACCTTGGCTTGAAAGGTATGCTGCAGACACATCCTGGTCACCATGGTATCCATTTAGCAGACTTTGTATTTTTTATGTTTATATTCTGCACAGGGTTTATTTCGCTGTTATAATTAAAGCGTATCAGTAGCTGTTTGTTGTTGGTTTGTTTCCTTCTCAATGGACTGGCAACTAGAGTAGTCTTGGAAACCTACATATGAGAGCACTGGCTCCATGGAACATAACCAGTAACCAAGAAGTTTCCTTTGGGCATGATTCTGCCAGGCTTATTTTGAGCTGAAGCTCACTCTGCCGCTAGTTCCATTCATTTCAGTAGAACCACTAGCAAAAATAAGGCACTACTCACAATAAGTAAGGGCAGAATGGGAATCTTTGTTAATTCATTAAAATAATGACAATACCACCATTCTGTGCTGGAAGGTTTTGTGGGTGCAGGCAAGGAGTTTGGGACTTCAGCGTCATAGTCTCCTTACACATAGATCTACCACTGTTTTAACTTTCATTCCCAATAAAGAGTGTGGGAAGAGACGATACAAGTGCAAAATGGGAAGTTATGAGTTAAGAGTATTAGCTCTTGGCTTACCAGCCCTCTCAATTTAACCTTCACAAATTAGTAACAGGGAACAGCTGTAAAAGAAGGATGAAGTGGAAACTTTATTTCTGTAGCTCTACCCACGCGCCCTCCTCCTCATTTGTCCCAGTTACTTTTGTCAAAATTAAAACAGCCATTCTCTGTGTTTAAAATTTGTATTTCATATTCGTCCTCTTAGCAAACTGCAACCCGTGCAATGCATTTCCTAGATCGGTCATTTAGTAGTCATTTCGGTGACATTTCTCTCAGAAATATTATGGGATATAATTAAGCATCAATTTACTCCATCCAGGATGATTGCTTAATGTGGAGATTTTGCCAAATCTTTAGAAAGACTGAATGAAATGATTGTTAAAATCAATGGGAATTCATTCAACTGACTGACTGGTTGGGCTGGTCTAGGTGCAGTCAAGATTACAGCTTAAACAAATATTGGTTTATTGATTTTTTTTTGTTGTTTCCTGACAGATATAAAGAGCAGAAACTCTCCAAGGTCCAATCTAAAGTTTCGCTTTGATAAGCTTAGCCATGCCAGTTCCAGCACGGTACGTATCTGTTATTTTAACCAGACAGTGTACTAAGCATGGTCTCACACACTGAACGTGTTATAGCTCCAATTGTCCACTATGTCCGAGCTGTGCTTGGATAGAGAATAGCAGCCACTGGGAACCAGTTGCAGCTCCCTGATCCTCAGCAGCAGGGTCCTACTCTAACGTCTGTAAACAACGTTACGCCTGTGGAGAATCAGGTACAGCAGTTCAATGCCCTGGGATACCTTGACGTGCTCCTTCATGCCAGGTGTAGGAGGGACAGCTAGTGTGGGAGGCCATAGCACAATGTGGCTCTAGCAGACCAATGTCTAAGGGTCTAACTCTGGTAGTATAGCTCACATCAGCCCACAAGAAAATGAGCACACGGAGAGGGAAGACTATGCAGCAACCACCACCACCACCAAACTGACAGAGGGGCAACTCACTGGTTGCTCCACAACAGAACCTGAGGAGAGAAGTTCCAGTCTGAGGCCAAGGAATGAGCATGGTTCTCTGTATAAGCCCCATAACAAAAGATACGGGGTCTCATGTACACACACATCTCCCCTCCCCCTCCCCACACTAAATTAAATGTGCTCTTAGCACAGTCTCTTGCAATGGGTTCCCAGAGTCAGCATCATACATGCCCATGTTAATTGACACACACCGGCCCGGGAAATGCCAACGACAGTCACCAAAGCATGGCATTCCCAACTAGACTTCTTGGTTTCTTCTGGCTTCGGGTGGCTCAGTTGTGCAAAATGGGTACAATGTTGCTTTTATGGAAAGGAAAGGGGAGGGCAGAAAAAAGGATTGGGAAAAGCAGAAGGTCTGTTGATGGCCAGTCCCTGGGCAACAGCCGCAGGGTACCTGTTAAAGCTGGTCCAAATGCTTCAAAATTGTGATGATGAAGTTGTCTTTGTAAAAATTTCATCAGCATTTTTTTCACCCATTCTGTTACTAGCAACGTGAATCTAATTTCTGACCATCCTGGAGGCCTCTTGGGGACAACTATAGATCAAGTTAAGAAATACAGGAGGGGCAGGGTAAAAAGGTTTTTACACAGTTGTCCCTTTATTTGTATGAAAAAAATCTGTGTTCTGCTTTTTTCTTTTATATAGAGTCACTAGCAGGCAACAGACGACATGAACTTGTAAAAGGTAAGCGTTTTGTAATATGGTCTAAGATGATTTGTCCATTCCCCTGCCAGTGCAGTTATAGTATATTTACTTGGGTTTTATCTAGCATAGTTTTAAGAGTCCCAGTGGGGCTTCCATCAGTTCCCTTATGGGGCGATTGTTCGGCCAGTTAATAGATCTCACTGCGGCAAGGTCAACGGTTTTAGCTGTTGCATTCCTTTTTTTTAAAGGAGTGGTTAGAATTTTTACAGTGAGAATAAGGATCCATTTTGTTCAT
This sequence comes from Chelonia mydas, assembly GCF_015237465.2. Classification (NCBI taxonomy): domain Eukaryota; kingdom Metazoa; phylum Chordata; order Testudines; family Cheloniidae; genus Chelonia; species Chelonia mydas. The sequence goes on from NC_051257.2 coordinate 10,658,277, forward strand.
TCTCATAACTGGAAAAAAACCAGGCTGAATAAGTTGCTCAAACATCCTGCCCTCGCAATTCTCCTTGCCAAAAAAAAAAAAAAAAAAAAAACCAAAAGAACATTTGGGCAGGGCAGACCTCATGCATGGAACTATTCAGCTCATCAGGTATGTTTTACAAGCATTTAAAACATGCAATTGTAATGGGAACTGTTTTGCAACCCTTAGCAGTTTTTCAGCTAATGGCTAGAATAACTTGGGGGGTGGGGAGGTCTCAGTCTAGTTCTAAACAGACACGTGTCCACAGCAGAAAATACCTCCATCAGAACTGGCAACAACTCTGTCTCATCAGAGGAGGTTTGCGTCTGGCTACTCCTCTGGCTTATGGGTCGCCCCCTCCAAGTCAAGGCTGAAATATACTGATGAGCAGCTTGGAAGGCCAATGTTGGAAATTCTAGTGGTTTCATTGCAGGTCTTGTGATAGTTGTGTTTTTTGTTAAGCCCCAGCTCTTGGAGTCCTGTTACTTCACAAAAACCTCAGTTTTCATTCAGTTAAAAAGTTTCTAGCCCTCATAGTTGTGGTGAACAGCCTCAAACCCCAGACGTATCCCAAAATGTATAATTTTTTAAAACCAGGCCATTTTTAAGCCAATCTCCTGCTCTGTGCGTGCTGACTCATGAGTTTTCAATACTTAGGATTAGCAGTGCTGCAAACTCTAACTCTTCTGTGACTTCAGAGGGAGATGGAGTGGCTCAGCACCTGTGAAAAATCTGGCCTTTCATGTTTACAGTTATCACTACCTTCAGCAAATAATATGGGCCTGATCCAAAGCCCACTGATCTCAGCTGAAGATTCCAGTTGGCTTGGACCATACTTTCACTTGCAGGTGAAAGTTTTTACAGCCTCATCGTACTTTGCGGAACTCTGAAAGTGGCACGTCTTATTCATGCTGTCGCTGACCCTTTCTTGAGAATTTTCTCCTCTATCGTTTTCATTCTCTCTTTTTGCCTTTTTTTTTTTTGCAGTTTATTTCTGTTATGACAAAGGGAAAAACTCTTCTCTTCCACCATCAAACGGGAAACCGTATTCGCTACACTAATAGCAACTGCCACGCTGCATTGTGCGATCTTCACCTGCTCAGCTGTACCTTGAAGTCAAGAAGAAACTGCCACCTAGCAGAAATTTCTGTAGTCTAACAAGAACCCGTCTTTTCAGAGTGGTAAGCAAGTTGCTCGACTCCCATTTTGTCTGACAAAACACATTCTTGCATTGCAGCGGGAGATGCATCTTCTACTTGAAGCAACTTCACCCTCTCGCTCGGTGCTCTGAAATGTGTTACCCTCGTGTGCGCCTTGTAGCTATTTGTCTTAAGATGAGTGTTGTTCATCTTGTAGATCTTTGACTGGAAAAAGACAATTCAATAACCAATCCTGTTTCCCATAGGCCCTTTCCTATTGCAACTCTGTGTCTATCAATTTATGCTAGCATCTGTTTTTCCTTGTCCAGAAAGTAAGCAGGACAGACATTCTCTGTCGTTTCAGGATGTCTCTGTGCTTTATTTTTAGTTGCCTAATGAAAAACAGGTGGTTGGTTTTTTTTTAAGAGTGGGGGGAGCTTGTCAGGAGACATGCACAAGCTCTTTCAAACATATTTATTTGACTCTCAGCTTGGACAGGAGGGATCTCCTCCTCCTCCTCCTCACTTTGCTCTGATCCGTTAAGGGATTTTGGAGAAAAATCAAGGGAAAAATTCTGTGCTGCTGTAAATCAGTAGATCTCTATTGACTTCCGAGAGGCACTGTGGTCTAGTGAATGTGGCCCTGGGTTTTATTCCTGGCCGCTTTGAGTGAACTTGAGCAGTAATTTCTGTCGGCCTCTGTTCCCTTCCTCCTTGTTGGGGTAGGAACTGTCTCATATGATGGGTTTGTTCAGTGCCAAGCATAATGCGACCTCCAGGCACTCCCACTCTAGAAATAATAACAACAGAGGCTGCGCCATTTTACAGTAGAGAATTTGGCCCTCACTCTTTAGGAGGACATATGGTCTGGAGAATATCCACTTGGCTGGAATCTATCTCCAGCAAGCAAATTACAAGCTGACTTCTGTTGTTTGTTTGTGTAAACTCGCTTGGCAGGACTGGGTAACCCACCTACTCAGAGGAAGTTCATCCTTTTGCTGTGTAATGGATTATTCACATTCTGTGGGGAGCGGCTGTGCAATGTCAAAACAGGGCTGGGAAGAAGGGAAAAAAACCTCCTCCTGTGAATAGAGTGTGATAAATGAGCAAACGCCACTCTCCCATAATCACACAACAACTCTCCAGCTCTTGTTCTAAGTCTCCATAATTCTACATCACCCTGGGGTATGGCTTATTTCTGCAAACAGGGCTTGTACTTGAGCAAGGTTCTCCTTTGCTTGGGCAGCAGCCGTGTGGTTTGTATTTTTATGGGTGCCATGATAGTATACAAGAGCCTGCAGAATGACCAACACAATGCTCTTGGCAGACATCACCAGAGATTCTGCACCTCACCCAATCAGCGAAGGAAGTTTGCCGTTAGAAAAGGGACAAAAACATTGGAGAACATTTTTTAAGCTGTATAAATATGCCACAGATTTACGGTATTGTGAGAAAACAGTCAGGCCCCCCCCCCATTTTTCCTTCCACTTTATGCTTCATGGAAAGTGATTTCACTTCCCCCTCATAGGTCAACTCATCAGTAGTACACGGCCTTGTTAAGGAACAGCACCTAGGTCACCTGCCACCCTTCAAGACTCAACTGCCAGGACCTGAGGGCTCCTACAGAATCAAATGTAGAAGTTTAATCAAACACCAGGGGTCTGAATGTACATCCATTGCCCTGCACCTTTTACTCTAGTGCAATGAAAAGGTAAAATGGAATTATGGTGTGTGGCTAAGGCAAGGGAGATTCAGAGCCTGGCTAATTTAAGGGGTTCCTGTAGTACTATTGGAGACATTTAATTAAACAAAGAAGAGGCACTTTCATTTTTATCAGCACCTGAACTGCAGCGAGAGGGGAAGTGCTTTATATAATTTAAACACCTTTCCCCCGGCCCCCAAACAGAGTGACTTAAACTACAACTGGGCAGTGGTGATTCTGACTAAGTAGATCTCAAAAGCACCCACTGAATTTTACGGGCCAGATCTTCAGCTGGGGTCAGCAGGTGATGCTCCAGTGACCTCCATGGAGCTATGCTGACTTGCACCGTATGAGAATTGGACCCCATATCTCAAATTTTAGTTTCACATGAAAGACTTTTCAGTACCTGACTTGTTCCTCCAGAAAATGGGGGAAAAGACAGTGTAATTTCTATGGCAAAGAGTTGCTAAAGCTTCTTTTATGGGAAAATAATTTACTATGGAAATACTGGTGGAGCTAATTTCCCCCTCCTGTGTGTGACAGCTTGTACGTCATTTCTGGCGGTGGGTACAAGTAACTACTTTGATTTTGATATCAGGAACTCTAAATACCTCTATCAATTTCCATAAAATGTAGCCAGCTTCCTTTTTTTTGTTCTTTTCTTATGGAGGGCCCATCCAAAGCCCACTCAAGTCACAGGGAGTCTTTCCACGACAGGGCTTGGGAACCATTCTATTAGCACTCTAAAAAGAAGGTTTCCACGCTCTGTAAAATGACAACAATTTTTTTCCTTAAATTAATCCAATTGATTCGCTAACACTGCCTCATTAAATGAGGGGTGTCACTTGCATTTGGAAAGAAAATTTTCATACTTTGAACTTCAAATGTATGCCCTAACCGCTGGCACCAAAGAGGCTCTGAAGTGTCCCAAATGGGTCTCTGGTGTCTAATTTGTGGATGTTAAGTGCAGAATTGGGCACCCTAATATAAGCACCCCCCACCAGTCACAACCGTAAAGTGACAGAGGAAAGTTTAAAATACATGTGAGCATAACAAAGCGAGGTACCGTATTTTCAAGCAGCCCACAGCAGGGGGAGTTCTTCCCACAGGCAAATCCTCAGCTGGTACACTTCAGTATAGTTTGATTAAAGTCAAAGGAACTACACTGGCTCTACAGCCTTGAAGGATCTAACCCCATGCTGGCAAAGTGCTATGGTAACTTGGACACAAGCTTGCCTGGCCTTTGGAAAGAGCCTGAAATTTTGGTTGAGGCAAACACACAGTATGAAGAACCAAATGTTCATTTTCGGTCAGTAGCACACTGCATATTAGTTTACTAAAACAGATACTTAAATTTGTACAGGTGCTGCCAGTGCCTACACATAGTCTGCCAATTTAAAATAAAACTAATCGCCATATAAGAGCTTGTAACTATAACAGCAGATGACGTAAAGGGCAATAGACAAATTTTATTGATTATTTTCTCTGAGAACAGACAGTTTTTCTTTAAAAAGTACTGCTCTCTGCAGAATGAAATACTAGTAACAACTAACCAAAATTCAGAATACTTTCCCCGAATAGAATTTAAATATTAAAAATGAATATTTTGTTTAAATAAGGAAAAAGCACTGTCTCTTAAGTCCTGTTTTGCAGCAGTATGTATAGATAGGTACAGATGTCTCAGGTTCAAAACATTTTAAAAGCTCATATTTGTGTGCCAGGGCAGCAACTTTTACATATTTTCTTCACTCTTTCACTTAGATAGTGTTTGATCAATTTCTTGAAGCCATATACCAAAATGTCACCTGGTAGCTTTTTTTTTTTTTTTTACTTTTGCTTTGAGGTTTTTTTGGTATTTCAACGGGCTGCTTTGATTCTACAGAAGTCACCTTTATCTTAAGTGCTGATCTCTGTAAAATCTTTTGGCATAAGACATGTCATCTTGGGGTATTTCATTAGAGACTGTGACTTTCAGTAAAAGTTGTTTGAATGTGATTCAAAGCAATGTCGATGGGAAAGTTTGAAAATATATGAGAGAAATAGAGCAAAGTGGACTCATCTTCACAATACCACTCCCACAGAATTTCAGAGGAGATGGAGACTTAAGGTCAAGTTTTCAAAAGTACCCAAACATGTCACGAATTTAAGCTTGATGAGTCTTAGATACTTTTTACCCCCCTCACCACTTGTGATCATTAAAGATCCTGTGGAGCATTTTACAAGAGTAGGGGTTTTAATGCTGCTGTCCTAGCCACATTCCCATAGAATTACTTTGTCTACTTACATTCGTTTTAAGGGAGGGACAGTATTCTTCACTTCCTGTGCTACACCTAGGAGGCATCTACACATCAGTATATATTGCAGAGTGCTTCAGGATGACAAGAACTACATTAGACGAAAACCTCAGTAGTTCTAGTTAATACACTAAATTCTCAGACAGTGCACTTTTCCAGTGTGAGTGAAAAATGGGGATTCAGAAAGCAGAAACAAGATATTTGTGTCATTCTTCACATGGTCCACAAAAAAGAGAGATTTCTATGGGACAGTGTTCTAGGGTCTGTCTTACCTTCTTGCACTGATTTTACTGTATTAACATGGGTACGATGGAAGTGCAAACACTGTATATTTATTTAATTTCCAAATAAGACATTCTGGGCCAGATCCTCAGCTGGTGTAAAACAGCATAGCTCCACTGACTTCAATGAAGGCCTGGTCTTCCAGTTGGGGGTCATTTTATTTTATGCTTTAACTTTTCCACCACTTATTTGAGCCCTAAGGGCAAGAAGTTCTCTTCTCTAATCTGCAGCACATCCTGCACTTGTTACCTGCCTGGAACTTCCACAGAGAGCACTGGGGACTCTAGGCAGAGAAGAAGAGGGGGATTTTCAAAAGCTTCTAAGGGAGTTAACAGCAGGAGTCAAATTGAAAGTCTATGGGGCTTGTGCTCCTAAATTGCTGAGCCTCTGAAAACCCCATCCCAAGTATATCATATGCAATCAATCCCACATTGCAGACAGGAAATCTCAAGTGCGGAATGGAATGGAGAATTTTGTCCTGCCTCTCAATAGCAGGAAGGGGATTGGTTTGCAGCTGTGTATGCAAACTTACATGTACGTAAGTGCTTTCCTGCATAAGTCTCACTGAACTCCACAGAAAGCAGAGCCCTTAAAGTGCTTTGTTGAACAGGGGTGTACTTAAGCAAATATTTAACTGCTTTTCTGAACTAGGGCTTTGGTTAATGTAGCGATGAAGGGCCAAACAGCGAGCTGGTGTAAATGGACACATTAACACCAGCTGAGGATCTGTGCCAAAGATTTTTCAGCGATCTTTGGGCCTGATTGTGAGAGGCACATACAACTGCCATTGAAGTCAATGGACATTGTGGGGGCTCAGCACCTCGATTCATGGGGCTTACGTTCAAAATTCTGTTTCATTTTTAAATAGTTAAAGGTTTCTTTTTTTTTCCAAATCTTAAAGCATGCTTTCAGGTTTTTTTTTTTTTTGTCATGAATGTAGTACTGTATAAAATCCTGCAAAGGGTTTTCTAAACATTAGAATGTGACGAGAGGTAACCGTGTAGAAAAAAATTCTTAATGAAATGTATCTGACAAAAAAATTATTTTTTTGTAGAGAGGTGATGCTTTGTAGAGTTTCTGGTTACCTATGTTTGTGTAAATAATGTACATTTAATTTATTGCTATGGTAGCATATTGTATTTGTTATGTATAAAAACTAATTCTAAAGGTTCAAAAATGTATATTTTGTTGCTTAATTGTGTCTTTGCAAAGTTCACAATAAATAACATATTTTGTGCCTGTAAGCGTACCAGGATTTATGTGCACTGATAAAGCACTTGGCTTAAACTGCACCCTGCAAGGGTTGCTTGTGATCTCCCTTATGTGATTTTATGCCGGTTTACTTCCATGAACTACAATGGAGTTACTCCTGCTTTACAGCAGTGTATGAGATCAGAATCAGGCCCTATGGGAGAGCAAATGTAAATGAATGGCTAAACCATATAAGCCAGATCCTCACTTTGTAAATTGAAACTGGCATACATCCACTGATTGCTATCGCCAATTTCCATCACCTGACGCTCTTAATATAGTTGGTAACACACTTTTTCAAAATGAAAAATTGTTCCAACACACCGTAGGCCAAATTTTGTTCATTTATACTGGTGTAACTTCAGTAGAGTTACTCCTGATTTACTTTGAGAACAGAATTTGGGACCAATTCAGCAAACCATTTAAGCATGTACTTATGTCCCATTGAATGCAATGGAACTTTAAACTTAGCTTTACGCACATGCTTGACTGAAGTGGGTACTTGGCCGTTTAAAATCTGACACTGAAGCTATCCATTCCAGCTGCTAAACGCTATAAATGGCCAGTGCCTTAATTCAATGTTAAAACAATGAATGAGTGCCCTTGCTTATCGTGATCTGAGTTGACCTCAAATTGGGTATTTCTCTCTTTTTAATGTTGTGAATTATTTACTTTACAAAAACCACAAAGTTCATTACTAACACATAGTGCCATTTTCAGGCATCATGTCTCTTTACAACAGTAAGCTCCATAAAACTTTAAGATGAACAAGAAGTGATGACTTTTTGCCCCTTTGGTTAAGAGCACCTGCAAGTGACAAGCTGTTGAATACCAGTGCCCTGTAGATTGTCTATGGGTTTGCTTCCAGGCAGAAGCTGTAATGCTTTAACAATACTGGCATCAGAGTGGTACCTGCCCCTCATGTGACATGGCCGGTTATATAGGTAGAAAGGTGCTTTATACAATATGGGTAGGCCAGGTCTCAGTCAACATGGTGGGCAGACCTTCAGCTGGTAGAAATCCCTGAAGTTCAGTGCTAGAGTTATACCAATTGAGAAGCTGGCCCTCGTGTTCTCTCTTTTTTTTTTTCCAGAGGTGAATTTATTTCACTAGAGTACTTTTTTGAAGCAGAGCCCCCTCCCTTCAAGGCTCATCATAAGTAATTTAGGGTGATACCTTGAAATAAGATTGGTCCCTACTACTAATCAAACCACATGGAAGAAGGGAAAATAAGTATTCAATTAGTCTAAAACATGCACATTACAGTAACGACCTGGCATAGCTTACCTGGATTCCACCAACCTTTGAGCCCTTACAAACGTTCTCCCTGTGCCAGGCATGAAATTGGATTGTCACTGAAACGCATAAGGCCTCGTTTAAATCCCTGTAGTTTGGAAATTCAGTTGCAATGTCCCAGATCCTTCCCTCCTGATGTTGTCTGGAGGCCACATGACTGGTAAAGTGTTCCTGAAGCTTCAGCTGAACAAACAACAAAGGAGATTAGCCGGTGTTGCTCAAGCTTCAGACATTTTTTGTAAAAGGTATTACTCCACTGTCCCTGCAACTTTATATCTCCAACACTGTAACAAAAGAGGGAAACAAAACCAGGAGGCAGAATAAATCTTCCTTGATTTATACCTCAAAGATAATACAGTGGTAAGTGTCATGGGAGTATTACACCACAGTCTCTTTATGATGCAGCAGGCAGAGTGCAAAGCACTATAAAGCTGGGATTTTTGACGGAGCCAAAGGGAGATTAACTCCCTTCTTCTCCCTCAGCCTAAAATGATGAGGGTTAATTGTTGCTTTGCACCAGATTCTACAGTGGTGAGCAGCAATGATGAAGTGTACTGGCAGGAGGCCCTGGGATGCACTGTCGCTGTACCACCTGTAAAGATGATGCCACATGTGTTTCCCAACTGCAGCATCCAGTCCAACGGGTGTGGTGCTAGCCAGGGGCAGTCCTTGGTTTCCTTCAGAGCAAGGGTGGTGATTAGGAAAAGGCTGGGGGAGGCTCTTTCACCCCCTTCTCCCACCGCACAGGAGCCAGCCACAAACTGGTTCGATAAGGGCACTGTGTAAACAAGACTTCAAACCTCATCTGGCCTACCTTAGGGGTGCAATCCTGTCCCCATATAAATCAACGGGGCCTGAATTTCAGCCACTGGCTCTGACAAGTCCCAGTGTGACTCGTACTGGAGTAAACGCAGCTACACCCGTGGCTAAAATCCCAGTATATAGACAGCCTTTCCATGCAACCATGTAACTTTCCGCTATGGAGTGGAGGATGCAAACCAACCAAAACCGAAAACAACATTCACACGAACCCTTGTCAAACACAACGGCAAGCCTCTGTTGTAGAGCCAGCCACGGGGAAAAACAGGGTGGGAATATTGAGACATGAGGAGTAACAAATCCACGGACCTTACACCAACAGCCAGAGATTAAGAATCCAATCAAACAAATCAGAATGTATTTGAGTTTTTCGTTATGTGTTTTTATTGCTGTTTAATGACCCCTTTGCATTTCACAAAACTAAAAGCCAGCAAGCAGTTTGATTGATTTAGATTTGCACAAATACTAAAAAGGGGCCACAACATGACTTCAAGATATTCCAAGTAGAGCCAAACAAGCCAACGTAAATGACCGCCAGGGGCCGTGGCAACTTTAAAATTCAAATACCTTTTCTTTCCAACCATTTCCCACTCTTATAACCAACCTGCCTGGATGCAACCACCATTTTCAAATACCTGGGGAATAAAAGGTCAGATTTGCAACGTGCCCTGAAGTTGATCTGACCGTCTATTGCAGATGGGAGTTATTTCTAAAGCTGTGGGGTCCTCACAGAGAATTGCTCAGCCAGTAGCCTCACAGGACTCCAGCACATCTGCTAATCTCAACTGCAGCTGCATGGCTCAAGGACAGAGTCTCAGGTAGGCAGGTCCTTAAGCCATTTAGGGCTTTATAGGTCAAAAATCAATACCTTAAATATCACCCGGAAACCCAACAAGCAGCCCACAGAGATGGCAGGGCACTGGTAGAATATTCTCTACTTACCAAACAGGCTGCCGCAATCTGGCAGCAGCGTCAATTTCTGGGTTGTTTTCAGGGGCACAACTTAATTCTTGGCTAGGCACATAAACATTAAAGAAGATAGCCAGTGCCCAAAATGGGGCACACAGCAAATTAACTCCTCAAAAAGAAGCAACGGTGTAAAAACCACGCCTCAGCAATGGCATGTATAGCCTGATGCACCCCCATTTTGCATAAGTTTTTTCACGCAACCTGTGTCCCTAAGGCAGATGTGAATGATACTAACCAGTGAGCGGGCAATAGACGGCACAAGTTAGAGTAACACTGGTGGGAAGGTATTGTCTGCATGTTAAATAAAGCATTTCTATATCTACAAGAGACAAATGAATAGGACTAAGCAGGGCAAAGACACGTTTGAAGATATGTGGAAGGATAAAGCAGAGAGATTCAGGAAGGTTGTTTTAGATGGTAAGTACTGCAGAGAAGGTGCTCAAACCAGCAAGTGTGGAAGCAAGACAGAGGGAACAGAGTAGGACTCTTGCTGTCATTTACTAGGATAAGTGTACCTGAGCACCCATGTGGCTTTAAAAAAACCAAACACACACCCCCAAAAAGCCCCAGCCATCATAATCCTAACATGCAAATACAAGACATCTGATTGATGACTGAGAAATCCTGGTGAAATCCCTTGGAGGGCATAAAGCCAGATTCTCCACCGCCCTGCACCTCGTGTAGTTTTTTACCCCAAAGGCCTGGTCTATATAGATCCACACCCCCTGAGCGCCATAGCTAGGTCGGCAGAAGAATGCTTCCATCAGCCTTGTTACCATCGCTTAGGGAGGTGGGTCTTCCGGCGACGGGGGAAGAAAAAAAAAAAACAAACTTTTCATATCCTTCAGGTTGCTATGCTACTATCGCTCCCATTGTGTAAACTTGGCCCAAATCAGTGCAAAATGCTAGTAAATCCGACTGGGAATGTTTCACACCCACTCTGGACTTGTGTAAATGATTATACAAGGGACCGGGCAACAAGAAATCTGGCCCATTATTTTAAAGGATCTTATCTATGGCCTTGTCCGCATACAAGTTGTATTCCATTAACTATACCAGCATACAGTCATACCGCTAGCACGGAGGAAGTTATTTTAGTGCATCTTATTTCCATGTAGTAAGGGGAATAGGTGTCCACATACAGGGATGTACTGGCATAACTACCTACCGGCTGCATCAGTTTAAAAAAAAAAAAAAAAAAGAATTCATACCACTAAACAACATTCATAGCAGTACAAAAAAATCCAGACCAGGCTCAACTTTTCATTCCTTTACAACTTGTGCAAATCAGAATTCTCCACTCCCACCGCAGTAGCTTGTACAAGTGTAAATGGCTCCAAAGTGTATGTTTGGAGAAACACCATCTAGAGCTCCTGGTGCAGATCCAGCACACGTTCTTTCTTTCCACTCTCTGTGTTGTGATTCATTCCTCAGCTAGGGAGCAGCAGGTCCTAAAAGTGAGGGACAGAAAAAGATATTTTATATTGATTTCTTTAAAAGGATTAAACAGAAAGCCTGGCCTGCCTGGAGCATCATTCTTTACGCAGAGCACACTAGTTTTCTGTCTCCGCTAGACTGAATGTGTAGATGATGATAAAAATGGTAAGTATTTTCTGGAAAGAACCTAGAACAAAATGAACATCATCTTGTTTTGTTCAAAATTTTTCACCAAGTTGTTCTGATGAAATGAATCAGTTTCATTTCTGGTATTTTTTAAACTTCCCTTTGCTGGTAGAAAGGGAGGAGAAAAGAGGAAAAAAAACAAAGAACAGACAAAAAAACCTGAGCCAAAATTTGTTTCGACGCATTTCGTAAGATGAACATTTCTCACAAAAATGTGTTTCCTCTGAAAAGCTATTTTCCATCAGAACAGATCATCTGTAATATTAATTTAGGTTCTCCTGGCAGGTATGCATGGACGATGAGCAACTTGCTTGACACTGGGTGGACTCCAGAGTCCCCGGTAAACTGTCCAACATAGTTGAACAAAAGACCCAAACTCTTAGTGGTAGGTCCTGGCCTTCAGGCACAGAAGTTCTCTCTCTAGCAGTTGCTGATCAGCTGTGTAGATCCTGGAAAAAAAGGGTCACCTCACTTTCCGTCGCAGTCTTGAAGTTAGAGGGTGAAATCGCCCATTGAACTAGGACTCGGGAAATTAGAGTTTAGTCCCCAGCTCTACTTTGTGTGAGCTCAGGCAAGTCATTTCACTGCATTGGGCCTCAGTTTCCTACCTGTAAAACAGGGTTAATACTTGCTTTCTGCTGTCCTTTGCCTATTTCAGTTATAAGCATTTTCAGGCCGGGTCTGTCTAAGTGTGTGTACAGTGCCTAGGACAATGGGCCCAGGATGACGGCTGAAGCCTCTAGGTGCCACCATAATAAGAGTCTGGTCATAGAAAACACCAAATAGAGCATGAGCCTACTGCTCTCAAAGGGATAAGACAGAGGGATTTGAAAAGAGAAGATGAAACGAGTGCAAACCAAACTAAAGGCATAAAAACCTGCGAGTGATCCGATCCCACTCTCAGTGATACTGAGGCACTCGGTATTTTTTGTTTGCTTTTGCTTCACTGTTTTAAGGGCTTATGTCTGAAAGCCAAAATCCTAGCCCCATGGTAACCAGCCTCAGGAAGTATTTTTGTCTTTACTCTTATGGTTTCAAGCTTTTATGTCTCATTTGGTCCCAAGTCCTAATATTTCCAGTGAGGAGGAGAACTTATGTCCCAATAACTCTATGGTCACTAAATACTCAGAGGACTTTTTTGAAGCATAGGGTTGTTAACCTGCTGTTGTGACCCAATTCCAGCTTGGATAATTACATTCTGTCCTTCTAACATTTCCTCTCTAGTTTCAGCTGGAGGCAGAATTCTTCTTTACTTCCAATCCTACAATTTGGCAGTCTGCTTTTTTGTGCACTCCTTAAAGAGCGGCGGCTTTCAACTTCAGGAGAGTCTCACAAGAAAAGTTTGTAAAGGACTATGCAGTAACACTATATAAAGACTTTAAATTTTATAACATGCACTGTATGTTCACAGGGCCATAAAATATTAAGCATCTTTGTTTTTCTTAACTAAATCAAATGCAAATTAAAGAAAAGATAAGGCAAGACGTATCGTCATTCAGGAGGTTAGATGTTAATTTGCTTTCTGCATTAAAAAAAAGGAGGGGAGCATTACAGGTAAAGATGCCCTGGGTTGAGATTTTCAAGGCAATCTTGGGGATTTAGACTTTTTCAAAGGAGCCTAAGGGAGTTAGATGCCCAATTGACAGTGTCGTGATTTGGGGGGTGTGATTCTGCACTGCACCTCTTAGAGGCACAGTATTGAACTTGCAGCCTAGGGGAAGTTGGGAATATGATGGCTTTAAGCTACATTTGGTCCCTCCTGATTTGGGGCTGCTCCAGGAGCCGCTCGAGGCCCATCTAAGTTACAGCAGCCTGTCGCCATCTACCTGTGGGCACTGCCCAGTGCTATGGATATGCAACTCTTCGTCGTGCTGATCTCTGAGTTAGTATATGCTGCAAAAACAGAATATGGCTCTTCAAATGCATGCAATACTATTATTCGCTTCCGACTGCAATAAAAATATATTGGGGAAAAAACAAAGGTTTCTTCTGTTATTTCTATTTGGGAATAAATGGAAATAACTTTAAACACACATGCAGCCCCTTTCATCAAAGTAAATCACTTTACAAATATTCAGGAGTGAAGCCTTGCAACATGTGAGAAGCAGATAATTATTATCTCTATTCAGCAGATGGGTCAATAAAACAGAGAGGATAATTGACTTGCCTGAGTTGATGAAGTTACTCAGTGGCAGAGATCAGGACTCCTGACCCCCCCCCTCTCTTTATCTCTAAATTATACACACTCCACTAATAACATAGGCCAATGCTGAGCACTCTGGAAAACCCCACCTTAACTGTGCTCCCTTTGAAGTCGACGATAAAAATCCCGTTGCTTCAAGTGAGAGCGGAGTTAGGCTAATGCTGAGTGCTTCTGAAAATCCCACCCACGCTCTTTCTTCGGTACATCTTCATAGCCAGAAGCAGCGAGGCTCTGAGCCCAGGTCAACAGACTTGGGCTCATGGGGCTTGTGCTACCGTACTAAAAAGAGCTACTCAGACAGCATTTTTAAGCTGCGGGTTGAGCCAGAGCTTGGCTCTGAAGCCCACCCCCCTCCCTCGGCTTCAGGGCTTGAGCACCAGCCCAAGCCACATCATCTACGTAGCGATTTTAGTGCAGTAGTGCGAGCCCCACATCTGTTCACCCAAGCTCAGTGCCGCCGGCGGTGTAGACGTGCCCTGACAGGTTACTGCAGATTACCAGGTTGGATCCTTTGCCTCTTACCTGACTGGATTGAACGGTCTCATGCTCTAGTAAGGCTTTGGCTGAAATTGAAACAAAGACAAACGCATTAGAGAACAGCCCAATGGAAACAACATAAAGCGAATGGGTAGAAAACAGAACCGAAACCTACCTTATTGGTGCTCATCCCTAGGGAAGAAAAGAAAGACAGGTCAGTCCGAATGTGGAACTATAGACACCACTTACCAGCCATAACCAGACAACTCAGTTACAGTTCAAGGTTTGGGCTTAGAGTCTCAGATGGTGTAAATCAGCCTGGCTCCATTGACTTAAATGGAGCTAGGCCAATTTACCCCATTTGGGGATCTGACCCGGTATTTCAATAGAACCCTGGTGTGCTGAGGCTACTGCACACCACGCTGACCTGTATTGTCTCATTGTTTCCTTCTACTTCCCCCATCAGTCTGTCTGTATCCATCTGTTGCCTCTACTCTTATATTTAGGTTGTAAGCTCTTTGGGGCAGGGACGGTCTTTAGCTTAGCACAGTGGGGTCCAGCTCTATGACAGACTCCTATGCACTACAATACTACAAATAAATAATGGGGATGCCAGCAAACTCCTTTCCACCCCAAATAATGGTTTTCACACACTTTTTTTTTTTTTTTACCTTGGTAAAGAAAATACAACATCACAACAAGACACCCAGCAAGGACGACGAATAGGATGACAAGGAGCCAAGTTGCTGAGGTAGATTCTGTCCAGAAATAAATAAAAGAACCATTTTATAAGAACAACCTGCAGAGAAGAATAAACACCCTGTTGCTTCTTAGAGGACATAGATACGATTTACAATAATGAAGCCATATTACATCTCTGTGTGTGTTAAAAACGAGTCTACTGCAGAGGATTAAAAACAAAATAAAATAAATAGAACAAACCACAGCTGAGGCTCAAGAAACTTTTGGGGATCAAAGTAACAATGATTGAGGTGGGATTTACGACCACATGGTGTTAAAGGCCAGAGATTGAGAGGAGTTAGTTATTAACCCCCAGGAAGTGCCCTGAACAAAGGTTATTATTGATATTTGATAGCTGAGCATGAGGGTGAGAGGTGATACATAGGCACAAAGATTGCATAGGTGGTTATTATTACTGTCTACTGTCCTAACACTTAAGGCTCACCAAACCACTCTCCACTCCTCACTGAAATCTCTCCAAGAGAGCCCCTCCGCTGTTGCCCAATGGAAAGGAGTTCAAAACAACACGGAAACACAAGCACACGCAGTAAGCTTTTCCGAGCAAGGGCCACCTTTGTTCCTACACTTTCTATTGCACCAGGCACACTGTTTTTCTTTAAGAAATTAAATCAATCAATCACAGGGTCAAACTGGTCAGGAAGGGATTTCTAGTCTCCCTCCCCCAAAATGTTCATTATAAATTAAGTTTGCTGTGCATTTTAATTTGTTTTTTGGGGTCAAAAAAAGGGTGGTTTTTTTCTGTTTTTTATCAAAAATGGAAATATTGTTAAATGCTGTTTCCTCTGGTGAACACTGTACCTGTCACTTTCACCGTCAGGCTTTTCTTGATTGGGTGCTTTAGGCTTTGGTGTTCCACCCGGCAGGTGTACCGACGCCCATCGTCCCTGAGGGAGGCCTTAAGCAGGAAGTAACTGGAGAAGCTGTAAGTCCCATCGCTGTTCTGCCTGTGACTACTAGAGACAACGTGAGTCACCACATGTGGGAGCATCCCCTGCTGCATTGGTTCCTGAAACCACTGAGCCTCGGCATCATGAGGGTAAAAGTGACTGATGTCACAGACCAGCTTGTGTTCATCTCCTTCCACCAGAGACAGGACAGCAGCGTTCAGGGTCACCGTGGGCTTTTCTGGTTAATAAAAAATTATTACAGTGCTGCATCCAGATCCATTTAAAAATAAGCAAACTCCGCTATTAAAATGGCTCCATTTAATGTCCCTCATTTCTAACGAGAGCACTGATTCTAGCCCCCAAATTACTTCCCATCCACACAAATTTGGTTTCCCTCACTTATATTGCTGAAAACAGTTTGCACCAGAAACACAGAATCACGAGACAGAGCTTCACTCCACCAAAGGAAGGAATCCCACAGCATTATAAAGCTTCCACCCTGAATATATTTGTGTCCCCCCCTTATTTTGGGGGTCCCTGACCCGTCGTGACCCACATTTACGTGTTGGCTGGTTGGGAAGAATGGCATGGAACCATTAAAAAACCCTTAGACATGTACCACCCACAGGCGTTAAGTTTATCATAGAAAAGGGAAATGACACAGGTACTAAGCGCAGCGCTCATCCTTTAAAAAAGGAGCTTGCTGAATATGACTCGGCTGCACTGCAGGACTTGCCAAAGGATGCTCCACTGGCTAAAAGTCAGCTGCCCTAGCTTTGTTATGGAAAGACAGACCTGGGAGAGCACGAACCCTTGCTGCTGGATCTGCCCCAAGCTCTGGTCTTGGGTCCCTGATTCTATTCCTTGATAGAGTTAGACACAGCAGGGTTTATCCCACAGAGACATAATTAAAGGGTGGTGGGAAAAAAAGCACCAGATAGCGATCACGTGGCAAGGAGACTGGATCCTGTCCGAGAGCCTCACAAATTCTCCCCCTTTGCTCAATTCCAGCGGCGTACTTCATAAATACAGAATAATACACAGCGATTGTTAAGTGATCACCCATCCGTATCAAGGCAAGTATCCTCTTATCCTGCTACATGAAGATAATACAAAATTTTCAGCATTGCCCAATATATTTTAAAAGAATCAATTACCTACTATTTCCAGCTGGATATTCTGTGCCCAGAGAACTGACGACACCAATATTTGGCAAGAATAGGTTCCTGCATCTCTTACTCCCACTGTTCTTAGTAAGAGAGAAGCATTCCCCTTAGGGATCTCTGCTAGGAACATCTCAGCCCGTTTATCCTTGTGTTCCACCTGCCTGGTAGATCCATTATAGGCAAATATCAGCTTTTTGTGTCCCCCTTTCTGCTGTAATATCCATTTGATGGTGACATCTGTGTTGTGATCGACTGAGAAAGCACAGCTGAGGAGGACATCCTTATTCAAGCCAGACTGGATTACAGAGGGTCCTGTGCGTACCAAGAATACACCTGTAATGCAGATGATAAAGCATCATTAGAGTGACCAGATTTTGGATCAATGGTGCTAAACACAGTCAGAGTACAAGCTGCCATCTAAAGACACACAAACCTATACTACAGAATAAAGCTTATATATGGTCAGAGCGAGAAATGGGTACAATTCATTGCTCTGCCACCGACTTCTTTTGTGCCCTTGGGCAAGCCATTTAACATCGCTTTGTGCCTCGGTTTCTCCATTTGAATAATGGGTACAATTAGCCTTCAATAATTCATAACTGTGTTACAAGTCTTATGCAGCGTTGTAGCCGTGTTGGTCCCAGGATATTGAGAACTCAAAGTTTCAAACCTCGTATTTAGCAGGGACACTGAGTTAGTTTCCAAGACCTGAAGAAGAGTTCTGTATAAGCTCGAAAGCTTGTCTCTCTCACCAACAGAAGTTGGTCCAATAAAAGATATTACCTCACCCAACTTGTCTCTCTACAAGTCTTAGTTGACTAACACTGGTTTTCGCAATCTAGGTTTTCATGACACTAAATAACTGGGAAACATTTATAATATTCTTTAAAATCCTCAGGTGAAAGACTATATCTATATATTACTTCAGTCGAGTTATTCCCAATTTACACTGGGAATCTGGGCTGGCCGGCCAACTGAAACACACACACACACAACAAAAAAACGTTTAGGCTTCAACAAAGAGGCTATCTTTTGGCCATCAGAATCCCACTCCTGCTATTGTAAAAGCGAGAGTGAGCGTGTGAAAGCAACATGCTTGAGAGGGCTGAGCACAGAGTGTGAATTCTATTTTCTGTTCTGCCACTAAGCCAATCCGCCTCCCTGCCGCAATCTCCCATCTGAAAAGGGAAGATGATCCTTGACCTCACAAGGGTGCTTTGAGCATTAGCTAGTTAATGTCTCCATAGTGGTTTTGAATATGCAAAACACTAGACATGTGCTAAACAGTATTACAGACCATTGTTGTTATTACTTGCATTTGGGTTGAGAAGCTGCCAGGTTACACTTTTCTGGCAATGCAAGTTATCTTTACATCTACTTTCTAGTCCCTTTACCCAGCTACACTGGAGTCAAGTGGCATTAGCTGTATCGGCAATCCTAAGTATTCATAAACCATGAGTCAAACCCAGAATCATGAAATTGGCTTAAAAATTAAGAGATTTAAAAAAAAAATAAATACATTTGGTCTTCTTTTTTATTTACCTTCTAGGTTTTGAGCCTTTAAGAGACACCAGGGTCAAATTTTCATCATTGTCTCCATAACGATGAAGCCTAGAAACTTACTTTCTAAAAAATATATATATTTGACTAATTAATTTATTATCAAAAGGACTGTAGAGATGGTCTCTTATTCACAAGATTCCAGGAGCTGGGGCTTTAAGGAAAACACCAAATATCAGGACACCCCAAATAAAACTGCAGGAATCGGCAATACTCCCATTGTGTAAATAAGAATGAGACCCATTATTTAGATTATACACAACCCTAGCAAAGCTGCTTCTCCCTACTTTAAACCCACCAATGGGATATTTTAAAAATATCATGATGCTAGTTATTTCATTGACAAACTCACATTGTCATTACAATGCTACATGAATATTGTAAAACTTAAAGTCCTCATTTGGGCGGTGCAGTAGAAGTGCAAACCAGGATTATCATCATTATTATTTTATTTTTTTGGATAGTCTTATTGTTACCTGAAAGATAAAACGTCTCTGCGTTGCCTTGAGAAACATCTTCGGGGATTCGGTCCTCTGCCTCTTTGCTGGCACTTGATTGTACCAAAAAGACTGTAACGGTGAATTTGTCATCCAGGTGCTTTATGGTGCCAGTGAACCATGAATCTAGTTTATGAAGTTGAGTTTGTAACCCAGGCCAGAGGATCTGGGTGTTATCTGTAAAATATCTGCTAATCTTACATTCAAGCTTGTCAGTATCTTCATCCACGTGTTGGAGAATATCCAGTGAGGACTCTGCATGAAAAAATACACACGCACCTGTTAGAATCCCAGCTCTTCTTCATCAATGTTATGGAGAGAGTTGAACTATCTACGCACACCAGCCCAAACAGCAAATACGATGCAACCCTATTCAATCTCAGTGGTAATCGACTCTCAGCACACGCAAAAACAGCACGGAATTCTTCTCCCCAAACCCCCAGTTTTACAACAGGTTCAAGTCTCTGCTTTTATGGACCCAGTTGCGGAGTTGTGGCCCTAATTTGGTTGTAGCATCTCAGGACTAAGATAAAGATGCTTGTTAACGAATACCACACGCACCTCTCCTTCAAGGCTAATTACCCTGGCTTTAGGAGGGGTCTGACATGACAGAGCCTGATCAGGAGAAATTACACAGAAATCAATGGGAGTTACACCGGAGTAATAAGATTTAAGTGAGATGGGCACCAGATCTACGGTTTTCAGCATCTTTGAAATGAGTATCACTGAGCCTGCAGACTGTCGAATATTATCAATATCAGCTAAGGAGCTTTCGGGCTTAAAGGGTGAAGCTCATTCCTGTACAGAGGCTTAAGAAGGACTTAAGCGGTTCACAGACCTCGTACTGGCTGAAAGAATAGCCAAAGAAACAATCAAATCAACAGATGAGAGACCAAGAAAACAGACAGATGTCCTGATTTCTAGAGGCCAGCTGTTGGGCTCATCTTGTCACAATGTCTTTTACCAGTCCCCAGAAGCGAATGAGGAGATCCCTCCACGAATTTGACAGCACTCACTTGAGTGCATTGGGAAAAGCAAAGAGTTCAGCAGACTGAATAATGGGATATTCTGGGGAGTGCCTTTTAGTCAGATACATTTTACAAACATAGGGGTATTCTTGCCCCTTGAGTTCTTTCTTTAATGCAGTATATTGTCACTGCTCTTTGTCATCCGCCATACACACAATAGGTTATTTGTGAGCCACACAATAAGTCACTTAATCATAATCACACAATAATGTTATTTCTAAAGATAAACCCAAAGCAAACCCCCAGACACACAGGGGAATTTGGAACCTGGATCAAGATCTGAACTTTGCAGCTCAGATTCCTCTCCTACCATGTTCAGCTCTGCATGAAAGGGCTCCAAGAGGCACATCTTTTCTCTGAATCCTCCTACACTGTTGTGACTAGTTTGAGGAAAATGTACTCTGCAAATCCCCCCTATGTTGTGATTAACTTTATCTGGTGATGATATAACAGCACAAGCGAACAACATTCCCAGCAGAATTTACCCTGGCAGATTTGTCTTCCCACTCTTGCAAAATGATTAAATATTCATTTACTAAGTGAATTTAATGCTGGTAAAGACTGAGGACTTATCTACACAGGGAAGGTAGTATGCAGTAAGTGAGGGTGTGAATTTAAAGTGCATTAGCTACTCTGCACCAACTCCCCATGTGGACGCTCTTAATGCAGTTTGGCTTGGAATACTTCCAAATTATATTAAGCTGATGTGCACGAAGGTGCTCTTAGGGTGCGGTAAGAGTCCACATGGGGAGTTAGCGCTATTGCGGGGCCTTTCCCCGTGTAGGCAATCCCTGAAGTCTTATGTTTAGTCACATAAAACATCGCAGCCTGCAGTAACGCCCACAGTGACCTACTGAAGTGCCTCAACCATGAACTGAAGGGAAGTCACGTTCTGATCATTCCTTGCAATAGGGCAAAGCCAGCTTAGCTGAACAGCAGAGGATCAGCCCTGCCCGTGCCATCCTGCTGTGGTACAGAGTTGCCATAGTGACTTCTAGGCCATTCTCATCCCAGCTGCCCTGGCACACAGAGCATGCCCAAGGGATGTGGCTGAGGAAAAGGGAGCATGGTCAGGACAAGGGGGGGCAGTTGGTACAAGGTTGACCAACCTTCAGAGTTATTTCCTATTTCAGTCTTTGGGCTGCTCTGGTTTGTGTCCAGGATTGGTCTGTCCCCCAGAAGGCCCCAGTGTCAGAAGAAGGCTTACAGCATCCGCCATCCTCACAGGCGCCGAGTTGAGCGGGGCCACAACTCAGGATCGGGGCCTCACTCTCCAGGCTCACTCCGTTCTTCTGAACGGCCAAACCAACCACATATATAGGCGGCTCCCTGACCCAGGCACTTGTCCACTAGAACCTGGGACATGACCCGCCAACTCATTTCAGGTTGGCCAGCCAGCCACCGCTAAGTTGCAGCCACTGTGACCCGAGGCACCCCTGTATTCAGACCCAACACACTACTGCTGTGATTTCTGTACCAAATACGCCTTGTGAAATATTTGAAAACAAACAACCCCCTGGTCAATATCATCATTGTAAATTGTATATAACAAAGCTGGATGTGAAATTATGAATGCTCACTGGTATTACACTTCGAAGTCTGTGATTAAAGGGTATTTAAATCAGGCATGCTCGGGGGGGGGGGGGGGGGGGAGGAGGGAAGAGTTGATAAACTGGTTTTTTCCAGATAAAAACAAGAGGCTGACACCTCAAAGCAGGTATGGCTCAAATTCAATGGGCTATTGATTTGTATCAGAAGTTACAACAGGAAGAGATAATTTGGAACCAGCCCCAGCTTTATTTTTCAGACCTCATGGGTCCTTTATTCAGCCTGAACTAATGAACTTTATCTGGGGGCATCCTTTGGAAGAATCAATTAAAAAGGTACCCTGAACTACAGAGAGACAGGGAGCAGACCCCTAAGTTATCCTCCACTTCAAGGAGGCAAAAAACCCACATGATTTGATCTCTGTGATGGGTCCTGGCCAAGCCAGCCCGTAAAAAGCTGGAAAGGAGAAGGGCGGAGGGGTGGTTGTATTTTGTCATTAGGAGAGCTTTCTCCTGGCAACAAAGATCTGCGGCTACACTGCAGACCTTACAGCGGCACACAAGGTAGACGTAGGCTAAGTTATAGGTTTTAAAAGTGACAGCGCACATTCAATTTGCATGTAACCATCCCTACCTTAATTTCTGTTACTTGGTACCACTTAATCCATGCTCTTTGTGTGAATAAACTTGTTTTGCTTTCATTATAAATCCTCAGTGCCGGATACGTGCAGTGACGTCTGAGCTTCTAAGAAGCTGACCAATTGGAATGTTTTACAGTCTCTGAAGAAGCAATGAACCAAATACTTTTTTGGTGAGGGTCCAGTAGAGGGACCAGACCCTGCAGGACGATGGTTTTGGGCTGAATTCAGGGCTGGAAGGGTCCTAAGGTCGGCCTGCAAGGAGTAAGCAAGTTGGGCAAGGCCAGCGTGAGGCTTGCGGGCTGTTGGGGTTGTAGCTCCGGACAAAAGCTGCACAGCTAGCCACAAGACGCTCAGAGTTGTGTGTGTGTGTCAGGCAAACAGTGACTGACCCCTTTACTGGTGTGGGTGAACCCCAAAATGTCCCCCAAAAGGTTTCCATGTCCCACTGCCAATTACTCCCATCTGGAGCCCTCTTGCCCCCCACAAAAGGGAGATGAACCAATAATACTTCAAACATCTAAATAGTTTAGCAGCTACATAGACCTGTGCTGATTGTGAAAGTTACGCAACACAGCCGCTCTGCTCCCCGTTGTATTTAGAGTCAGGTCAGCTGACTTGAGTGACAAAACAGGTTCATCGTAGTGATTAAGGATTACAAAATAACATGACTAAAGTGACAGCAGAACCTCAGAGTTACGAACACCAGAATTACGAACTGACCCGTCAACCACACACATCTCATTTGGAACCAGAAGTTCGCAATCAGGCAGCAGCAGACACCTCCCCACCCCCCAAAAATAAAAATAAAAGCAAATACAGTACAGTACTGTGTTAAACATAAACTACTAAAAAAACAAAGGGAAAGCAGCGTCATTCTTCTGCACAGTAAAGGCTCGAAGCTGTATTAAGTCAATGTTCAGTTGTAAACTTTTGAAAGAACAACCAAGAAGTTTTGTTCAGAGTTACAAACATCACAGAGTTATGAACCACCTCCATTCCCGAGGTGTTCTTAACTCTGAGGCTCTACTGTATGTATTTGGTAACTCCCTTTCCTTAGATTTACCTTCCTACATAGACCTGTATCTGTATACCTGGAGATCTCATCACCATGGTAAACGGAATGACTTCTTCATTTCTTCTGCTATATTTTCAAAATGCTGCATTCGATATTCTGAGAATAGACAGGGGAATCTATGGAAGACTCTTCAGTCAAACACACTAAAAATGGACCCTCTCATGTCAAACACATACTGTTTAGATCTTCACTCCACTGTCATTCTTTCACGGAAGGAAAGGCTCATCCTTCTGTTACATTTCTCTCTCGTAAAAATATTTGCTGAAACAAGTCAGGGTGCGTGGGCACACAGAAAACAGTCTGACATAGATCAACACCCCCTTGTCGGTAAACAAACGACTAGCATAGCATGCTTAGTTGTAGGATGTTATGCTGACATCTACTGGCCACTTTAGAATATAGCACAGCATCTATTCATTTAACAAACACAAACTACCAGGGGCCAAATTTTCCCCACAGCAGGACCCAAGCAAGAACTCATACTTTGTGTCTTGCAGTGGGGAAGTGGGCTCCCCAGCGGATAAAGGTGGACACTACTACTCATATATTACATATTTATACTATATATACAAATGTTGTTAAATATAAGAATAGCCACAGATCAGGAGGTCCATCTAGTCCAGTATCCTGCCATCAACGTGGCCAGCACCAAATGCTTTAGAGGAAGGTTCAAGAAACCCTGCAGTAGGCAGTTATGGGATAGCCTATCCCTCAGGGAAGATTCTTCCTGACCCCTAAAAGTAAAAGGTTGTTTTATGGCCTGACGCATGAGGATTTTATATATATTAGAATTTATTGTTACAACTCTGCATATTCATATTCATTCAATCCCTTCTGAATCCTGCTAAGCTCTTGATCTCAACAAAATCTTGTGGCAATGAGTTCCAGAGGGCATGTGCCTATTGTGTGCGCACACAGAGAATCATCATAGCTGGAATGCATAGTAACAGTTATCATTAAAGTTGACTAAGCATTCCCATTCTAAAGGGCTTTATTTCTGTTTGTAACTTTCATTTTGCAGAGAGGTTTTCCAGGTGTGGTCTCTGCCCAAGAATGAATTTTAAATTTGAACAATAACAGCTCAGCCATTTTTGATTATAAAGGGACTGAACACATATACTTCTACTATTAAACATCTTCGGTGTGTCTTTTAAAAACTTTTCTAATACCTGATTGGGAGAAGCTTGAAATTTAGCAGAGAGAGAATCCCTAGTTTGGAGACATGCCTCTTTGTGGTCCAGTGAAAATGCATTCTTCTTTGGCCTAAATATAAGGGATTAAAACACCGTGCTTTGATCATATGCACTTATGTTGCCTGAATCACAATCTCCCAACCTTCTACTGACAACAGCATGTGCACAAATAAGTAAGTTGGGCACAAAGATCTGAAGGAGTGTACGGAATGGCTCTGAAGATGCCGACTTATTCTGTATGATCTATTAATGCATGTACTGAGGTAGGCAGGAATCTACCTTCATGTGTCTGATTGTCTCACAGGGTCTTATTAATTATTTCCCGGTTGTTCTCTTTCCCACACTCTAAGTAAAGTAATGCGCATGTGGCATACCCTGCTTATCAATCTGTGGCATAGCCAGCTGATGCATCTATGACAACACAGGCAAGCTCCTGCTTCATATCAAGTCTTTCATTTTGTATTTGCCATCCAGCCAGTCCACAGCAACAGCAAGCTAGATTTCCAGAGGAGGACACTGAAGGTTTTAGTAAGTGAACACGATGAGCGAGAACAAGGCCCACTGATACTTTAGTTCCTGACAGGCTAAGTAGGATACACTCACGCACTTGAATTCCAGCCCCAGCTCCCCTACTGACTTGCTGTGTGGCTTTGGAAGATCACAAGAGTCTGTGTCCCTACTGGAAAAATGGGGGTAATATTCACCTACATCCCAAAGGCCAGGGCAGAGTGAGCAATGTTTGCAAAGGACTTTGTGGGTGTAAAGAGCTCCAGAAGTGCTAAGTATCACTGTTCTCCGCAGCAGGCTGACATGGGAACTCTACAATGAGAGAGGATATGGCCTCAGAGACAGGGAAGCTATTGCCTGAATCAGAAAGGCCCCCTTTGTGCGAAACAGTTGATGGATGATGACTCAGGCTGCTAATCTGGACAACCTGCTCCACCCACAGTGATGGGAAGACAATGCAAGCATAGCAATACACCAGTTCTCTTTGTGGGGGGCCTCCAACCAAGTGCAAGCAAGAAACAACCTTACTGGCAAATTGCTTTTGGCCATCTCAAAGTATCACCGGCTTCCTGACAGTGGTGGATTAACACCAAAAACCACTCCAGGTCCCCCCACTGAGATCACCCCCAGGGTCCGATCCGTGTGCAGCATTCCAACATTTGCGTGCCACCATCCCTGAGCAACCTGAAGGACACCCCCCAAGCGAGATTTGTCTGCCAACCTGCCCAGAGATTGGGGACCCCAGTTTTGGTTGCCTCAAGCCTCAGCCTGCACCTACTTTACAACTCCCCCAAATTTGCTCATATGCCTGAGAATCTAAACAGATTACTCACCTTGTACGATAAACGTGAGGGTATCAGCAGCAGGAGGATTTTCTGAGTGAGGTCTCTTGGTG
Organism: Chelonia mydas; assembly: GCF_015237465.2. NCBI lineage: Eukaryota > Metazoa > Chordata > Testudines > Cheloniidae > Chelonia > Chelonia mydas. Next base: position 10,684,107 of record NC_051257.2, read on the forward strand.
TCCTTCGATTCAGTTCCACTCAGCAGGAGCCAGGCATTCTGTCTGATGTACTTGAAATCACTTAACAATGGGATTGTTTCAGTTGTCTCAAACAAGCAGGAAAGCTGCCTACTTTGACTAAAGGTTGAACCTGCTGTTGCAACTCCATTATGGTGCTTTAGGATTCCTTCAAGGCAACACGTGCACAAATGCATTAAAAAAAGTACTGTTGATCTTTCAATTATAAAAAATACCCCTTAAACTTTGTTTTCCCATGTGAAAAAAATTTAATGCATTTAGCTAACCCTGTTTCTATGCAGTTTTAATGGCTCCATTTGATCCGTAGTATCTTGAATATTACTTTTTTTGAGGGTGAAGGGCCATTTTTCTGCATTATAGGAGTACAAGAAACTTTGGGCTCTTTATCCATAAATCTTTTGGGGGGGAAAATAACAGAAGATATAAAATTTTCCCTGAGCAAATACATTTTGCTTTTTGGTCACAGAACGTAATGTAATTATTAAGTTCTATTTAAACTACGGGTGTAGTATGATATAAACGATTAACATGGTATATACATAAAAGTTACAAACGCAGCACATTAACCCAGACACAACAGTTTTCTAGCAAAACCTCAAATCATGCTTCATTTCAAGTTTCATTAATCGCCAGTACTGCAGGCCAGACTGACATCAATTCAGACAAACCTAGCCCAAGTTTTGAATTTGTGGTTCAGTTTGTTGGAATAAATGAGCTAAACTTGGTTGTTATGTGGAGTCTACCACAAATCTGGGCAAAATAGCAGTTTTGGCTGAGTTTCACTTGGAGATTTTGGGTTCATTTCTATTAAAAAAAACCCCTAAGGCTAAGGTTTTCAAGTGAGACTCATGAATTTTGGGTGTCTCAAATTGGACACCCCAAAATTGAGGTACCACCAAAAAATCACTAGAGACTTTTGAAAATCTTAGCTTTGTTTTTGTGTCATAGAAATCTAGGCTATTTGGATCAGCAGTGTTCTGCAGTGAAACCACCGAGGGGCCAACAAGGATAATCTCATCTTTACAATAGGACAGAAATCATCACAACACGCAACAGTCTCTGGCAACAACGGATCAAGAATTTAGCATATAAAGTGATTCAGTCTCATTTTACATAGCACTATAACACACGCAAATATACTAGGCGTACATACCAGTGCACAGGAAGCAACAAACTGCCGTGTAAATCCTGCAATTCATAGTGGAGTTGCTTTAGATACAGAGCCACCCTCTACAGACACTCTTCTTATCCCATAACTTTCAGTTCTCTCAGTTTCACTTTCATTTCTCTCAAAGAGGCTGTTGCAATCCCTGCAGGGCGGGATTTCCTGGTCAAACAAACTTCATAACAGCTGGGCCAAATTCTCTACTAGCATTAACGCCAGTGAAGTCAATCGAGTTACGCCAGCAGAGAACTTGGCCCACTGAGAGGTAAAAGAGCGGATATAGCTGCCAAAGAGGAGCTAAGATTTCTCTGTTACAAGCAGGTGGCAATAAGTTCATAGCAATGTGCTGCAGCCACACTGGATAGGAGCTTCTACATTCCCCCTTATTAACAAAGGTTGGGTGAGATCTGCTTAGCACCAGCTGTGGTAAGTACCATCCCACAAGGAGCAGAGCAGGAGACAGTATCCTATCCAGCTCAAAAATCATATAATTGATTTAAAAAGATTACGAAATTTTAAAGATAATAGAGGTGTGGTACTTTTTATTTGCCTTCTGGTGTTGCAGCATTTAAGGTCAAGTTTCCAGGTCTTCCCCCTTAAGCAGGAGAGCCAGAAACTTAAAACAAAAACAAAAGCTGAGATTCTGAGCCCACTGCCAATATTGTTGCATTGTTTCCTTGCATTCCCCCATCTGTCTGCCTCCATCTGTTGTCTCTTGTCTGACACTTAGACTGTGAACTCTTTGGAGGCAGGGACCACTGTGTTTGCATCCAATGAAGTGAGCTGTAGCTCACGAAAGCTTATGCTCAAATAAATTGGTTAGTCTCTAAGGTGCCACAAGTCCTCCTTTTCTTTTTGTGTTTGTACAGTGCCTCGCATAATGAGGGCCTGGCCCTGGACTAGGTCTCCTACACGCTACGATAATACGAAGAATAAATAATTTTCAGGCTATAACCTGAATCCAGCAGCTGGGGCTTTAAGGAAAACACCAAATAGTGAGATGTGCCCAAAAAAAAAAAAAAAAAAAAAAAAAAAAAGGGTGTGATAATGATGATCTGATAATCTGGGATTAGTTAGTATAGATTTATGAATGGTTTAAAAATGTAAACGCATGCTGCAACTTGACGTACTCAGTGATAACTTTTTGATACTGATGGCTCAGTAGCTGCCAGCCTTCTGGTTTACAAAGATTCTAGAGTCATGGACCATTTTTTATTAATACCGTGAATAAAAATGGGATAAAGGAAAGAGGAGAAAAAAGCTACAGAAAGAGTATGTTGCAAATGACCCATTGATACATAGTCTAGTATTAGACGATAGGGGCGTAGACTTTAGCATTGAGTATTTAGGGCCCATGAAAGGTATTAAATTGATAGCTTGGAGGGCTGTAATTTTATACCCACAGTACAGCAGAGGAAGTGGCAATGAATGCATCTCCATTTTTGCCAGTCCTGTGCTCCAGCAATAAGCCAAAGGGACCAGTTCTAGGTCTGGTCCCTCTACAGCACGTCGCAATGAACAAAAAGGAAGTGTTCTTCAACCGAGTTAGCTCAGCTGAGCAGAACATGATTGAAAAGCTCGGTTAAGAGGTGTTACCCTGCTTCTTACCAGGGTTTTCGACTGTGCTAAGAAAACTGCAAAAAGTAACTAGAAATAGGGAATTGCCATCTAATGGGGTTGTGCCCAGTGGGGCCCCACAGGGATCTGTTCTCAACCAATTATCTGGAAGAAAATATAAAATAATTGTTGGTAAAATTTGCAGATTACACAAAAATTGGTGGCATGATGGAAATGGGTCAGTCACACAACCTGCATTTCAATACAGCTAAATTCAAGGTCGCACAATTAGAAACAAAGAAAGCAGGTCAAACTTATAAGATGGAGGAGTGTATCCTGGAAAGCAACAACTCTGAGAAGGATTTTGGGGTCATGGCAGACAATAAATTGAACATGAGCTCCCAGTGAAATCCCGTAACAGAAAGTGAATGCGATCCTTGGATGTATAAGTAGGAGAAGGGCAGTAAAGTTACCTGGATATACACCATTCGTGACACATTTACTGGAATACTGTGTCCAGTTCTGGTATCCATTCTTCACAACAGATGTTAAAAAATTGCAAAGCATTCAGAAAACAACAACAAGAACAATTCGCAGTTTGGAAACAATTCCTTAGTGCAAAAGACTGGAAAAAAAGCTCCAACTATTTAATTTATCTAAGGGAAGGTTCAATAGTGACTCAAACACAATCTATAAGCAAGGAAGAGCTTACGGATAGTAATGGCTTTTTAAACTGGCAGAAGATGACAATGACGAATTCAGATTAAAAATAATATCATCTAATAGTGCTTTTCAACTGCAGATCTAAGAGTGGTTTACAACAGTCAGTAGCATGATCCTCATTTTACAAATGGGGAAACTAAGCACAGAGGTGAAAAATAAGGCACACCTTTTTAACAATGGACATAATTAACCATTGGGACAACTTACCCAGGGAGGTGGTGGATTCTCCATCACTTGGAGTCTTTCATTCAAGACTGGATGGTTTTCGAAAAATATACGCCGTAACTCACACAAGAAGATAGAGGCTTGATAAAGAAATTATTGGGTGAGGTTCTATGGCCTGTGTTATACAAAAGATCAGACTAGATTATCAGAATAAGAAGTTTTAAGGCCCAAAGGAACCAATCTATGAATTTACACCAGTTGAGGACACGGCTCACCATGGATGAGCATTCCCTTCTAACTTTAATATTTAAACCTCACAAGTTTTGCAGTAGTTATATCTTTCCTTCCTAATGAACTCCCCCTTGCACACACAAAATCAAAACTGGTTGTTTTTAGTCCAACACAGGAGAAATGGGTTTATTTCCCGTGCCCCCCACCTCAAATTTCAATTAACAGGATAATTTCCTTCTGTGGAAACAGTGAAAGTTTCTATTCATTTGATTTTAATAGTAAAAAACCCCCACACATACCAAACAACCCCTCTTCCCCCACCATTAAGAATTTTGTTATTACACAGTAAAATACTTAAAACATTTTAAAAACAATACATTTTCCTTGATACAGATAATCCAGTAATATGTTAAATAGTCATCTGATTCTCAATTACTTACTTACTAGACCATGTAATTTTGACAACACATGAAAAGGTTAAAGGCTTACACAAGGAACGGAATCAGATTGACTTTTAAGAGGCTGACCCAGCAAGGCAACGAATGACCACAACTCCCACTGATACCAATGGGAGTGAGGGTACTTAGCATCGTACAGTCACCTTGCAGGGCTGGGCCTTCAGCTGAGATTTTCAAAGGAACCTAAGGGAGTTAGGTGCCAAATTCAGGCAACCTTTGAAAAATTCCAGCCTTCATGTCACTATGCCCCGGTGTAGCACTAATGGGTTTTGGGAGAGAGCTGGGTTCATCTTCATTCTTATAAAAAGAATGGCTGATATAGGATCTTTGGGAGAGCAGACAGAGAAGACGGATAAGGGATGAGTTACTCCAAAGGAACTAAAGATGAAGCACCAAGTTTACGTGTGTTCGGATCTGGGGTTATGGTTTGGAACCTTGTCTACATAAGAGTTTATAGCAGTAGGAAATAAAAAAACCCTATTGTGCTTTTCATGTTCAAACCACTTCACCAAGATAAAATTACATAACCCTCAAAGAGCCCATATGAGGTAGGCATTTACCCCCATTTTATAGATGGGGAAATGGAGGCTCAGAGAAGTGCAGCAACTTGCACAGCTTGCCTGGTCCTTAGACTACACCTCTGTAACAACAGATACTATCTAAAACATTATTTTCTTAAGAGCACTTAAAATGTCACATTACGAAAACACTGCCAGATTCACCATTGGTGCAACGACTTCTGCTTAGTAAAGTGATAGGTTTGGCCTGCTCTTATGGTCCGCTCCATTCTGACTGGTTAACCCTGTGAATTGAGTGCACACACATTTTCACATCAGTAAGGTGGAACCTCCTTCTGGGAGGACAGGGTTGTCTTCATTTACTCTTCTTTGGTCCACTTCTCTGTTCAGGCCCTTCTGCCCTTTTCCTTCTCCAATCACAGATCTCTGAGTAGCTACATGACTGGCATTTCCATGCTTCCTCAATTTCCACTCCCTGTACCTCCCTTCGTCCTTTCCAGTAAGCAAGGTAGTACTGCGCTCTCTCTCTCACCTTTTCTTCTTCAAACTGAACCACCTCTGTCCCGAGCAGGGTGTTACTTTCCTGGTGGCTGTATTCGATTTTCAAACAGTCAATGCTGGGGACGTCGGAGAGCGTCATGTTTAGATACATCAGCTCCAAGAGGTCCCCAAAGCAGGTTACCGTGAAGCCTATTTTCTGAGCGTGTTCCCTAAGGTGCGATCCCAGTGGCTGCTCCGGCCTCAGACGGATGTGACTGGTGATAACATCTGGTTTCAGTTGTCCTTGCACCATGGCATCAAAAATGTATTTATACAGACAGACCTGAAATGGGGGAAGAAAAAAAAAAAGATAATAAGCAATCCGCTATAGCAAAATGCGTTATAGAATGCGACAAGCTGGGTTGTACTCCCCTAGGCTATGCCTACACTTACAGCCAGGGGTGGGACTCCAGCTTGCATAGACATACTCCACTTTCACTCACCTGAACTAGCATGCTAAAAACAGTAGGGCAACACTGGCAGCGGTGTCACAGGTTAGTCGCCACGAGTACGTACCCTCCAGGTTCAGAGGGGTTTGTACTCCGAGCGGCAGGCCCAGTCTGCTGCTGTCCACGCTCCACTAATTTTAGCTCAGATGAGAGCAAGCGTGAGTATGTCTGCACGAGCTGGGAATCCGCCCCCTCTCTCAGAGGGCAGGCATAGCCTCAGACTTCACTGGAAACTCCAGCCCTAAACCATCAGGCTACTCAGTGCAATACTTCCTTGAAAGCCGAGTGTATTATTCATAGAAATGCCCCTCTCCGTAAGGTTATATGTCAGCTCCAAATAGATGAATCGCCCAGGAAAACGTGGAGGAGCTAGTAATAGAAGTTATTTGCATGTACATTTTTAGGTGTAAATAAAGCGTGTTCAAAATTGAGGCGCGAGTCTGATAGAATGAGTCTTAATCAGCTGAACTTTAAAAGGTGGGGTTTTCACAGCTGCCCGAATTCTAAATGGGAAGCAGGCAGCCAAATAAATCCTTTAGGCAGCTTTGATGATACGCAGCTGAAAGCAGATCTCAAATTACACGAATAGGGTGCACTTGTAGTTAAAATAAAAACTTAATGTTGCACAACCAATCCAAGTGCTGTGGGATTTGATGGCAATAGTTTAGTAGGTGACGTATGTCTCTGCAAGTCAGCATTGAACCAATGATCTGGGGGGACCATGGACTGCTGGAGTTCTATCTTTTGCATGAGATGCTAAACCAGTGTCCTGAGAACCTGTCTTTGAAGATCCTAGGACACTTTTCCCAAGAGAAGGGTTGTTAACGCTGATGCCTGGTCTGAATTCCAGTTTGGGTTGTTACACTCCACCTACATGGAGTTCCCCTTCTAGTTTCAACTAAATACTTCCTGTCCTAAACAGCTGTGTAAAATGGTGGCTGGCTGTCAAACAACTGTTCTCTTTCATTCCAGAGATGGTTGCAATTCACATATAATTTGTACAATAATCTGTAGAATGTTTTTGGTGTAAGAGGGACAATATAACTACAAAAAGTCATTATATTACACTACTTCTTTAGGAACCCATCCGTTGCTTGTTTTCTGAGCAAATATTTGTCACTGGATAGACCCCTCTATGGATTTGAACATATTTTACCCACCTGGAAATAATCTTTCTTCTTCTGTGCTCCAGAAGGCATAAAAGGTCGGCCTCGGGTTTTTAGCTCTCTCAGCTCCAGCTCTCCCTTGGCACTATAGCATAGCTCATCAATAATTCCCATCAGGAAGACATCTTCTATTATTCCAAAGACTGGAAGCTCCCGCACGCAACCACCTGGAATACAAAATGGGATACCCATACATTTTATGAGGCTCGCTGGCTTTTAATTGAAGATTTAAGTAACACTGCAGACTTCTTGGAATTGTACTACAGATGCATTTTAAGAATTTGCATTTAGACACCTGATTAAGAGAATGCTTGCATGCCTCCCCAAGGAGTTTCAGTTTTAATAATCTAAGGTGGTTATTAGAAATTCAGGCAAGGGAATTTAAAATACACATTTTTGTCTTGACGATCTCTAATTGTTATCCTTTCAAGCTAGCACAAAGATCACAACAAATTTTTATACATAAACTCTCTCACACACACACACACACACACACAGGGTAAAACAAAGATAAAAAAAAGTATGACAATACCTTTTGCCTGCCTACATACCTGCTTGTAGAACTGGAATCACAGAAAGAAGATTCAGTATTTTTATCGCCCACGAGTCTTCCTTGCTGGTCGTATGTACTTTCACTACATCATGAACTTCTAGTTCTGGTTTCAAAAGAGATAAAACAATTATTATTTTTTATCACAGTCCTACCTTGAGGCTGCAAATGATCTCTGGGTCCTATTGTGCAAGGCACCATGAAGCATGGTAAAAGAGCTTCAGTTTAAATAAACAAGATAGACAACAGGTGGGAAGGGAATCAGGCACAGAGATGAGTACCCAAGGGTACTCAACAGATCAGTCGGAGAGCCAGGAATAGAAGAACCCCTGTCTCCTGACCCCCAGTCCAGTGCCCTCTCTGTGAAAATAATCACCAATTTTAGAAAACGGTACAAAATTAGGCCTCTTTCCTCGACCCTGGTGCAATATATCAATCCACTGAGGATTACAAGGAACATTTTCTTTTTTCCAGGGACACCCGTAAATTAAATATAGTCCAGAAGTGGGCATAGTAGGATAGTTAATGCAGCGTCTGTTATACTGCTCTTGAATGCAAGTATATGCTTTTGGGTGACTCTTATGAGACTAGAAGGTGAAACTCGGCTTACTGTTATACCTGTGCATCCCTGCTGACATCAATAGGTTTGTACAGGTATAGCTGTGGGTAGAATTTGACCCAGCACATTACAAGTAAATTAATTTGTACACAAACATAGTAAAGCTTTCTAAAATATTTGCAGAAAACATAATGAAACAACGCACTGTATAATAAACTACACAGAAGAGGCTGGGGAGAAAGAAAACAAAATGGAAGTTTTTACCGCAACATCCTGGTAGTTTTACCTCTTGCTAGATGTATGCTCTTCCCTGTGTTTAATAACACGACTGTCTCTGGTGCCTGCAGCTGAGGGAGCTCCCTCCCATAAACCATTTGTTGTTCGCACCAACTCTGAGCGGACAGATCAGTCACGCAAAGGTAGTTCAGGTCATATTTTTCCAGGGGAGTCTGTGCTCTCTTTCTCTTCACCTTCCCGGATCCCAGAGGCAGGTCGCTTGAGGAGTTTGGCTTTCCACGGTGTCTATAATGAAATACATTAATTGTTTCCCCCTCTCTAGAGTACTTTAAAAATACAACTGTTTTGCAGTTTGCACAGTAAGTTTCTCCGGCAAAGCCACTACACAAAGATGAAATAGTAAACTGATGAGCGATATCAGTCTCTCTTTAAAGTCTGTGCCAAGTTAGGGACACACTAGTATAGTTCCTACTGTCCTCTGTGAGAGCCCCAGTAAGGAGCAGCCCTTTATTTTCAGTGAGCATGAGCCAGATTAGGGCAAGTTTGGACCTGTCTCACACCCTCCCATGGGAATGTCCCGCTCAGCCCCGGAGCAAAAGGAAAGTCTCCCTGAGTTAGGAATCTAGATGCTGGGAGCAGGGAACAATTGCTCGGATGGAGATTTGATCTTCAGGACTCCTTGGGGAGGCTACAAGCCTTGGCTCCCCCCCCAGCCCTGTTTAAGGCAGGGGGCCAGTTCGCTGCCCCCTGCCTTCGGGAGCGAAGGGGGTACAGGACCCTACCCTGCTTTGGCAAGCACCCAGGATGCAGCCCAATTTGGGGGCTGCTTCCCAGAGGCCTGGGCGGGGGGTGCAGCTCTTCTAGGAGCAGCCAAAGAAGCCCCCGGGGGTTACCGGGGAAGAGCCATGGCAGGCTGGAGTTGGGATGCAGCATGGGGGTGGGGGGCGAGCTCCGGGAGCTGCCGCCCCTCTAGGCTTTGGAGGTGGGGGGGCGGTTTACAGGCGAACCCCGAAGCTAGGGAGAGGGGGGCAGCGCCTACCCCGGCTGCAGCGCGTCGTCCCCCGCCTCCTCCAGCAGCCGCAGCAGCTCGGAGTCGCTGAGCTCGCCAGGCTCGGAGCCCGGTCCCGCCATGGACGCTTGAATCGCAGCCCGTGCTCCGCCTCCCCCTGCGCGCTGGGACGAGCACGGCTCGGAGGAGGAGGAGGAGGAGGAGGAGGGGCAGGGGGCTGGTCTCCACCCGGGTCCCTTCCCTCCAGCTCCAGCTCCAGCTCCAGCTCCCTCCCATGGTGTTCTCCTTCCTCCTCCCCTTCTCCAGTCCCACGCCCTAGGACCCCGCCCAGCAGAGACTGCAGAAATGGGCATGAATAAGGACCAGTAATGGAGACACGGGGTCAGCCCCCAAGCCGCCTGAGAAGCCCAGCCCCAGCAGAGGCATTATGCATTGTGAAAAGGAGGACTTGTGGCCCCTTAGAGTCTAACCTTAGAGACTTGAGCATAAGCTTTCCTGAGCTACAGCTCACTTCACCGGATGCATAAAGTGGAAAATACAGTGGGGAGATTTATATACACACAGACCATGAAAAAGTGGGTGTTTATTGTACACATTGTAAGGAGAGTGATCGCTTAAGATGAGCTATTACCAGCAGGAGAGTGGGGTGGGGGGGGGGGAGAAAACCTTTTGAAGTGATCATCAAGGTGGGCCATTTCCAGGAGTTAACAAGAACGTCTGAGGAACAGTGGGGGCGGGGGGGGGGGGGGGGGGGAGACTAAACAAGGGGAAATAGTTTTACTTTGTATAATGACTCCACCGCTCCCAGTCTCTATTCAAGCCTAAGTTAACTGTATCCGATTTGCAAATTAATTCCAATTCAGCAGTCTCTCGTTGGAGTCTGTTTTCGAAGTTTTTTTGTTGAAGAATAATCACTTTTAGATCAGAAATCGAGTGGCCAGACAGATTGAAGTGTTTGCCGACTGGTTTATGAATGTTATAATTCTTGATGTCTGATTTGTGTCCATTTATTCTTTTGCGTAGAGACTGTCCAGTTTGCCCAATGTACATGGCAGAGGGGCATTGCTGGCACATGATGGCATATATCACATTGGTAGATGTGCAGGTGAATGAGCCTCTGATAGTGTGGCTGATGGTGTGGCTATCAGAGGCTCGTTAATTATAACATTCAAAAACCAGTCAGAGAACACTTCAACCTCCCTGGTCACTCTATTTCAGACCTAAAAGTCACAAGTCTCCCAAAAACAAACAAACAAACAAAAAACCTCAAAAACAGACTCCAACAAGAGACTGCTGAATTGGAATTAATTTGCAAATTGGATACCATTAACTTAGGCTTGAATAGAGACTGGGAGCGGTTGAGTCATTATACAAAGTAAAACTATTTCCCCTTGTTTAGTCCTCCCCTCCCTCCCCCCCCACTGTTCCTCAGACGTTCTTGTTAACTCCTGGAAATGTGCTGGAAATGGCCCACCTTGATTATCACTTCAAAAGTTTCTGTCTCCCCCCACCCCACTCTCCTGCTAGTAATAGCTCATCTTAAGCGATCACTCTCCTTACAATGTGTATGATAAACACCCATTTTTTCATGGTCTGTGTGTATATAAATCTCCTCACTGTATTTTCCACTTTATGCATCCGATGAAGTGAGCGGTAGCTCACGAAAGCTTATGCTCAAATAAATTGGTTAGTCTCTAAGGTGCCACAAGTCCTCCTTTTCTTTTTGCGAATACAGACTAACACGGCTGCTACTCTGAAACCTGTCATTATGCATTGTATTCGCCCCCGCCCCCCAGCAGAGGTTTCTGGCTCTTTTACTCTTCGCTTTCAGCTTGTCCAGCCAATATCAGGGAATGGAAAGGCAAGGTATCCTACCAGGTCCCAGGCTGTATTTGATATTAAACTGATATCCCCCATTAGCAAATCCTGATTTGGCCTTCCTCAGGCAGCTTCGCCAACTCTCCTGAATTTACTGCGATCCTGGCAGTATGGGGTGTCTTTTCTAAAGCCCCAGCTCCTGGATTCACAGCCCTGCAAATCTGCAGATATCCGCTTTATATCCACGGACCCATTTTGGGGGAATTGCGGATACAAAATTTTTATCCATGCAGGGCCCTAGTCATGTGAATACACGAGAGTTTCATAGAATCATAGAATATCAGGGTTGGAAGGGACCTCAGGAGGTCATCTAGTCCAACCCCCTGCTCAAAGCAGGGCCAATCCCCAACTCATCTTTCATTAAAAAAAAAAAAAAAAAAAAGTTTCTAGCAGAAAAAAAAAAGCTTGAAAATGTGATCCAAGTGCATCCTCAAGGCTCAGAAAGCAGAAGTCAAAACAATATATATAGGGTTCAACTCATTTGTTTTAAAAACTCATGCTTTTGTAAGCCAATCTCATAATATTTTGTAGCCTGACATGATGTTTGACAACATTCTAATAGCGTGTGATTTTTATGGGGCGCACACACCTTTCCTGTGCTTTGTTCCTGTCCTTGGGTGTAAATCAACATTTTCTCAGCACAGCTCTGAGAATAGGAAGTGTTACTTTAGGTGTTCTTCCCTGCTGGTTATGCTAGGGCTGTCAGGTTAAAGCAGGAGCTACTGTCTGCATGAGTCTCAAGGGTAGCAATGTCGTGACACAGCAAAACCAGATAAAGATGTGTCAGGTGAAAGGTTTATCCGAAGGGAGGCTGTGTCTAGGGAATTAGTGGGTGAGTCAGTCACACGCAGGTGTCTCCGGCTCAATGCTGGAAACCTGACAGAGCTGACAAGCTGAATGTATTTGTTCAAAGTCACGCTGGAAAGAATACGATTAGGCTAAGCTTTTAAAAGCCTTGACCCCCAGCTCACATCAACACAGAGACAAGTTTCACACCTCCCTTCTTGTTCTGCTGTCTCCTTGCCTCTACTGCAGGTAAGTAATGCCATTTCTTCACATGACAGAGCCTTACATATGACTCCTTCAGACTTCACTTCTGTTTTCTAAGCTCTTCCTGCACGGATGTTATAACCTAATCACTGTGTCTGCGGCTGAGGACTGAAGCTGGGTTATTAAAAATGGATTTAAAATGTATTCCTCCCCCCCACATAATTTTCCATGTCTGTTGCAACAATAGGAGAATGTCTTCAAAGGCAAAGGAGAAGCATGGCAGCTGTACAGACAGGGATGCCTGATAGCACTTTCTCCTAGACCTTGTCTGACAAGGGTTCTTTAATCTTTACCAAATGCTATACTCTTCTGCCTTCCCAGATCCATTGGCTGTCAACATTCACATGAGAAACTTAAGTCTTTCTAAATTAAGTTAGATTGAGTTGGTTATGCTAGAGGAGAAAGTATTATCTTCTGTCTACTAATTCTAACCATAAAAGAACATCCTGGGGGAAAGTTATGAGATATAATGGGTACCTGGCAGAATCTGGTTGCTACATTGCAATAGACCACGTGCTGACTCAAAATAAGTTACGCAAAATACATTACTCCAGACAAGTTACGGAATGAGCATTGAGCATGTCTGACCCTGACACTATTGTTTGCCTAAAAGAATGGTAAACAAGAAGCAAAGTGTGCCAGCCCCTCATTGCTAAACACCGTTCTAAATAGATGGTCAAACAGTCTTCTCATCAGCTCTTCAAAGCAAGCCTGAGGTGTGCTTTATCAAAGACTGGCTAGATGCAGACAGTGTTAGTTTAATGAAATCACAGATTTTTTAGGCCAGAAGGGGCCACTGTGATCATTGAGTCTGACCTCCAGTATAACACAAGCTATAAAAGCTCACCCAGTAATCTTTACGTTAAGCCATAATTCTGATTGGGTTAGAGTATCCCTTTTAGAAAGGCATCCAGGACAGGTCTACACGACAAACCTACATCAGTATAAGTATGTGGCTCAGGGGTATGAGCGATGCAGTTGTACTGACCTAAGCCGCAGTGTAGCTAGCGCTCGGTTGACGGGAGAACTTCTCCTGTTGACATAGCTACCACCACTTCTCACGGAGGGGGATTAACTATGCTGATGGGAGAAGCTCTCCTGTCAGTGTAGTAGCATCTTCACTAAGCTTTTTAAGAGTAGACCTGCCCCCCAGTATTGATTGAAAGACTTCAAGTGATGGAGAATCCACCGCACCTCTTGGACAGTTGTTCCAATGGTTAATTACCTTCGCTGGTGAAAAAAACTGCATCTTATTTCTTATTGGAATTTATCTAGCTTCAGCTTTTTGCCATTGGACCTCATTCTGATTTTTACTGCTAGATCAAAGAACCATTACTATCAAACATCTCTTCCTCATGTAGGTACTTGTAGATTGTGATCAAGTCACTTCTTAACCCTTCTCTTGCATAAACTAAATTGACTGAGCTTCTTAGGTCTCCGACAGCAGTGCCCATGACAGGTAATAGAAAGTTTTGAGGAGGTAGGATATGATAAAGTATTACTCTTCTGTCAGAGAAGAGTTAATCTTGGCAGAACAAACAAGGATACAAGCTGGGAAGGATTATGCCTTTATTCAGGCTCTCCACTATAGGCACCATACCAGCTTCTCTTCATGAAAACCTCACTCTGTTAAAAGCCTGTTGGTTATTTAAATCCACTTTCCTGGGAGAACTCCACAAAGGGAATCATCTCAAGGTTATACAAAACAATGGGAGAGGGCTCATACAAAAGCTCTTAGAGATCTCTCTTTCTAGCAGAGACATGGATGTAGTTTTTTCCCTACCCACAAATTAAAACTGAGTGTGGCAATAAATGTTTAGTGCTCTTAAACTTGGCAAGGGAGATGCTGATTAATGTTACCAGGTGCACGTATATAATACAAGCTAGAATGTATTTTACGTCTCTAGATACCTTTCCTTTTTTATTGGAAAGAGTACGGAGGCTTAGGCTGTACATCATGCACATGGTACAACGCTCCCTTGACCAGGGACTTTTTACAGCTTGGCATGGACACTAACATCTGTTTACTGTGGGCTTCTGCCCAGCTATCTCTCGGATGGGCTACTACTGAGACTTGGGCAATAGCCCACTGCTGCAAGGGTCCCTATTAATATCACTCTAGGCCAGAAAGAGCTTAGTGTAACAGATGTATCATTCATTATAAAGGAATGGCCACCTTATGGGAACATGGAATTCCCTGAAAACATTTTCTTTTTTACACTGTGACAAGAATAAAAAGTGAGCAAACCGGATTGCTGTTACACAGAGAAAGTAATACCCAAACCTTATAATACGTGACCATTGTAAAGTTAATCCAGAGGCAATAATGCTGCAGTGACAGTTAGCTTTTGATCTTCGGTCTACAGTTTTATATCCCACAGCACTGTATTTCCTGAAAATGTAGGACATGCTGGTCTTTTTTCAGGCTACAAATCCACTGCATCTATTTAGTCACTTATAGCACGAAACCACAGAAACCCATATTCACTACAATTGTTGGCTGAAATTCTTAGAGAGATTCAATACCCAGTTCCTATTAATTTTAAAAAGAATTGTGTATCCAAATCTCCTCGCCAGCTTTGAAAATCCCAGCCCTGTTGGGCATTTTGAGGCACTTAAAAAGTGAATTGGAGACCAGTCACCCAGGCACAGGAACATAACAGGGATCACCCAATAATAAACGGCTGTAATGTGATGTCAGTACACATTGCACCACCTATATTTGGGGACATCTGGGGGCATGTCATTAAAGCATCAACAAATGATTTCCAATGAGTAACACCGTTCCTATTAGTACTACTTCTCGAAAAGGGCTGAAGAACAAAGTGATATTTTCAGGGTTAACTAAAGGCCCTTGCATCAAAATAGCTGACTTTTCCAAGGATTTTGGGATTAGCCTTATGATTAAAGGTACCTGCACCATGGTGTACACTGTTAACACGGCAGGACTGCCTGACCTTTACCGAACCAAGGGTTGCATCAGAAATGTTCCAGAGCCTTGAATTTGCATTAAAAGGAGCAGAATGTATTTTTCCTCTCTTTTAATAGGGAACTACAGCCAGAAGGGTGAGAGGTCTCAGCATGCAATGCTTCATCTTGATCTGAGGAACAGGTGTGCTGGGAAGGGTTGCCTCTCAGTAATAAAGACAAGGTCACACATGGGTCCAATTGTACAATACTTATATGCTTTCTTTGCACGGTGCTTTGGCAACTGTTCCATGACAATCCCCAGCGTTCGGGAAAATAGCAGCCGGGGTGAATACAGACACACAAAAGTTTCAGACCAACAAGTTCCAAAAGGGAAAACAAAATCCTTCTACAGCAGAAGCAGTTTCTCAAGGTATTCATCTTCACAGCAGGAAGAAAAGACCTGAAGTGTCAACACCTCCATTATAGAAATTATTAGACCATTTATCTCTGTAAACCTACTGAAGAGGTTACACTGGCCACCTGTCTGCACGTTTATTTAAGAAACTGCCTCACAGGAAGAAATACAGAGACAAAGCAGAGCTGTCTCTCACACACACACACAAATATGTACACAACATTTAGCAAGTACCATGGAGTCAGGTTTTGTCAAGAGGGAGGCTACTCAGTTCTTCTATTCACTGGATAACCAGCCAGCTCAGACTCAGACTTTTTACGCTTCCAGAAACATCTAGCCCCAGACCCTCAAATGTATTTAGGTACCTAAATATCTTTGAGGATCCGGGCTCTAGTTCACACAGGGCATTCTCAGAGGCTGAATAAGTATTTACACCATCACATGATACCTATCCTTAGAACACCCCCACTCCCCCTCAGATTTGTTCTCTGGGTCAAATGCAGAGAGTCAGCACAGGGCCTATGCACTACTTAATTCCCCATTAAACCATTTTGAGGGGTATGTAGAGTTATGCAGGCTCCTGCACAAGGCTGAAATCCCCTCCCGGCCTCAATCCAGTTCTTTCTCTGGCATCCCACTCAAGGCTCAATTAATCCATCAGTGGGTCCTAGGCCCCATACATTTATGGGCCCCTACTGTCTCATGAACAACAACAAATTGCCGCACAGCTCGCTCACCACACCAGGCTAGCTATGCTGTGGTTCTGCAGGACTGGCTGCTCATCCTGCTGCTTCGTGGGGTGCTGTTCATCATGGCAGAGGGCTAACTGGGCCAAATTTGAGTGAGTGGTGTTGGGTAGGAGCTGTCTTTTTGTTATTGGTCTGTAGCACATCTAGCACAGTCAGCCCCTGTCCTCTTACTGGGGTTCCTAAATGCCAGCCTAATAAGCAGCACTTAATTATGCAATATTTGTGATGTCACCCGTTTTCCTTTTGGAGCAGGCACCTCCCATTTGGTTCCTTCGCCAGCATTCAAACAATTCAATTCTATGGAGAAATCTTAAATCCCATGACTTTCGAGAGGATTTGAAACACTCAGAAACCTGCTGCTCCTGTACCAGAGATCCCTACTGAGTCTTACTTTGGAGTTTAACACAAGTGGTAGTGGCTTGGCTCCATTGGCTTACACTTGCTCCGAGTCTGGAATGCAAGCCCCTTTGGTACCTTCTCTAATTTATGCTGTAATCATTCCCCAACTGAACACTGATGTCTACATTATTCGGATTTGCAGTGTCAGCATTTCCATTTGATGGGATTTGTGAGCTAGCATAGGTTTACTGATTCCCCAATTTTTTGCCATTGTCAATGTGTGTGAATGAAAATTAAATATGGTTGGCTATTTTAAAACGGTTTAATACTATCTTCAGAGCTTATCAGACTTGGCATAACAGTGTAATACATCTATTAGGGAAGTAGATAAGACTGTATCTTTCTTTTTAATGAAAAACTATGTGCGCCAGATAATCATTTTGGGTTTTCATGATTAAAAATCTCAAGCATAATTTATCAAGTAATTTGGTAGCTACCGTAAGAAAATATAATGAATAAAATCCAAGCACCTCCTCTAAGTTACTGGTACAGATCTTGATTACAGTAATTTTTATGTACTCTTGGATAAAGTGGTGTGTTTTAGGAATTAGGTAATGGGTAATGCACTATAGACACAAATTATAGTAGCAGCCTGCTATGCATTTAGTTTAATAGAAACAGTCAAACGCTCAGGACCTTTCTCCAGGAAAATACTTGGTACCACACAGATAAGAAAAATAAGTATCCATATCCAATTACTTTAATTATAACCCTGTGATTTCATTTAATAAGAGGCTTAGAAGTTTATGGCTAGATTTATACTTCCATTAGGTTTTTGATAATAATGGATATTTACTTCTCTCATCCATTAAATATCGTCCCCAAAGCTGTTGGAAATTATGGAAAACAGTGAATGAAATTGATAGGCTCTCTTCGCAAAATTAGAACTTTTGTGCACATGTGAGTGTCTTAAACATACAGCTTTACATGCTGGAGAGCAACTGAAAATACAAATCTGCCAGTACTTAGTTTCAGCAGCGGCGTGGTGCCTCAAAAAAAAAAAAAAAAGGTTTCAAATTTTATCATCCACAGCTTCTCTTCAAATACAAAGACTTCCTATTCTGTTCACCAGATGGCACTGATGAAATAGAAATAAAAGTACAGTACTATCCTCTCAGATCTCTTTCATTGGACAGGACACTCTTGCTTCTGCAAAACCTATCAGGGTTTATCCTCACCTTGAAAACTGATAATAATTCCCAACCACATGGAGGGCCACATTTAATCTAACTGAGGAGTAATTTACTCGACAAGCAGTCCCACTGATTTCAATGGGACTATATGAGGAGTACGATACTAGTTTGAGTATATGTGACAGAATCTGATTTGACTGCAGGCTGTATTTTAAGACTTCCATGGTCCACCGTTTGCATACTCTTGTCCTAGGATCAGAATTATTGGATGAGATTTACTGAACTAAGGGTGATTACAATCAACTGTGTAGCTGAGATTCAGAAAAAAAACCTGATGTTCCAACCTATGTCCACAGAGCTGTAGATCAAAACCCAAAGACACTACTGGAAATTCTCTTATACTTTCTTAAAAAAATACATCTGGACTCTAGGGGGCAGATCCTCAACTGGTGTCATTTGCCACAGCTCCACAAGTTCAAGGTAAGACACAAGCAAACATGACTGTACTTCATTGGTACTTCCTGATAAGTTAGCATCAGCAGGAGTGTGAGTAATGATTTGATGCCTCTCCTGCCAAGCATCAATTACATTATTATTTAGGTAGTGTTCTCTGTGTGCATGACACTTTCTCTCTCTCTCTCTCTCTCTCTCTCTCTATATACACACACACACACACACACGACAAGATCCCTGCTCTCCGCCACCCCCAGCAAGCTTATATTAAAGAGAATAATAAAACACTGAATATTTCAACCCAAAATAGCTTTAAGGAACTCCAGAGAGAGATCATTATAAACAATGGCCTTTTAGTTTTATTTTATTGTTAGGTGCCAAAATGGAAATGAATAATAACAGTGTAGAAGCAGATGAATCTAATAGTAGAATCTCTTTGCTTTACTAGTCAGGTGGAGGTTTCCTTTACCGTAATGCTATGTCATTAGATGTGCTAAGGTCGTTTCTTTTACAGTTATTGAAGAAATGTTATGGAATTTGGTGGTACCTTATGCAGAAAAAGTCTTTATTCTAATTACATTCCTTTATTAGTTTAATGAATTTGGCTCTTTTCCTAGAAATTATGCTGCCATTTTTTGCTGTCTCTTCTACTTAGAACGTCATTAACATGTGAATCTGTGGTAAGACACAACATCATGGGCTTAGGAAATTGCATGCACGTTGAGAAATAACTGTATTTGTACTTTCTGCTGGAGTAATCAGCACAAGACTGTTACTTTGATTTGATCAGAATTTGTCAGAATGAATTCCAGTCCTTCTACCACGCTCTAGGAAATAACGTCTCATTCAAGATTTTCAAACGAGGAGGTCATCTGACAGCCCGCTCGCCACCCACTTGGTGAGGTACAGTAGTTTGGACTCTTCTCTCAAATGAACCCTATGGGGATGGAGCTGAAATGAAGCTTCTCTAAAGCTGCTCTTTTTGTCCCATTGGCTCTGGTCACAGAAGCTTTTTTATTAAAGGCGATCTCCTGCTGTGGCACAACCACCAACATAGCTAGTCCTCCTGCCCTGCCCATTCTCTTGGGGAGGGAGTAATACATAAGTGGCTCCTGCTCACCTTCCTTCTGCTGGAGATGGGGTAAAATTTTCAAAGGCACCTAAGTGACTTAGAAGCCTAAATCCTGCTATCAAAAGTGACGTAGGCACCAATGGGGAAATGGAAAAAGTCAATGGGACTTAGAGTCCTAAGTCACTTTTGAAAATGGGATTTAAGCCGTAAGTCACACAGAGCAGACTTTTAAAGGTATTTAGGCCCCTAACCTGTGTAGGAGCTTCTGAAAATCCCACTAGGCAGCTCTCTTTAGGCGCCTAAACACCTTTGAAAATCTGGCCCTTAGACTCTTGTGAAAATTGTCCTGGTAAAATAAATTTTACTGAGTTAGGGCTGAGCAGAGAGAAACGGAGCCCTTACTTTTTTCCTCCCTCTGTGTGACTGAATAAGGGCTATTGTGACAGCCGTCACCTTGGCCAACACACCAGGAATTGAACTGGGGACCTCCAGAGCTAAAAGCTTGAACTGAAGAGCAAAGGCTTTGTAGTTGGGGGCTCTAACATCTACAGCTGGTCGGGTCCCCTTAGGTTTGGGTCAGGTTGCAAGGGTCTACAGCATAGAGGAGGGCCTGTAACACACACTCACCAATGGGTTACACTGTGACAATCTAGCCTTTTAAAAATACGCCTTCCCTCCCTCCCCCCCAATTTGTATTTAAAGCTACTTTGGAGGGTTTTAAAGCTTGTGTGGGAGGGTAGGAAGGCTATAAGCAGGGAAACCCTCTCTCCGACATGTTCCTGCTACTTGCATGCCTGAGGATATGAGACAGGGAGGAAGGTGATCAGAAGGAGAAGAAGAAACTGTCAAAATATACTCAAACTTGCATTTTTTGTCTCGAATTTTTTGGCATGTGACATTTCTCTGGCTACATCCAAGCTGGATATTGTGCATTTTATTTTATACGGTATTGTAACCTTGGGCGAAGAGCACAGACCAGCAATGGCTGTCTGGCGTTATCAAGCTTCTCTCTGAGCACTGTGCAGGGAGCTTTTCCTTTTTCATATTGCCCGGAGGGAATCTTCGAAGTTAGTACATATCGTCTTTAACCAGCAATGAGGAAAGCAAAATACATGCTTTTTTGGTAGCTGTTGTGAAGGCTAGGTGCACGGGTCACAGAGGGTACAGATTATATACCTGTATACCACAGCTCAAGCTGCATTGATGGCAAAGTTATGTATTGTGAACAAAAACAAACAATATATGTTTTTCCATTGCTTCAGGGAAATTCCCTACCCTGTCTCTGGCAATTTTGGGAATAGATATGTTCCTGGGCAATGTCAAATAATCTTTCACAGCTTTCTAGATTTTTAAGGACCAGAAGAGACCATTATGTTCATCTAATCTGACCTCCTGCAGAACACAGACCATAGAATGACCCAGTGATTCCGGCATTAAGCTGCAAAACTTGTGGCTGACCTGTTTTAGAAAGACATCCAGCCTTAATTTAAAGATCCCAAGTGACGGCAAGTTAAGCCATCCCAATGGTTAATTACCCTCAACAGTAACAACTTGCATCTTATTTCCAGTTCTTCTTTGAACAAATAAAAGTTTATTTTTCCATAGAGCTCTGTGGAAATTGGATACATACATCTTGAGTGAATATTCTGATGGAACCCTTCTGTGGAGCTGATGAATGTACCAAATATAGTACTCTCTCGAGAGCCTCTATGCTGCACATAAATTTCATTTCACTATCATGCCACCAAAATTGCATATCCTACTAACACAAAAGGCCTGATTCTAATTTAAACTAAAAATAGCATAAAGGGGTCTTCAAGTAGACATAAATTACACTGACACCTATTTTAAGGCCCTTTTACACTGCCAGAGGGATGGAGCAAGAATGTAAATGGGAATCAAGTTTTTTAATCCATGTTTCAAATAGAGCTATATTCTACACATCAAAGCTCAATACCAGTTCTGGCCATTTTTATTAGGAACCACAGAGTGGCAGCATTGCCTTGAGTGACAAAGAGCATTCTCCTTGATCATATATAATTGCTTCATACTTGATGATTAAAAATAAAAATCCAATTCATATGAACGGATGCAGATGAGGCCATAGAAATTAAAAATAATATATTTTTATCTTAGAAGCTCAGAGTTGGGAGATTCAGGTGGAATGGCCAAGTGTCTATTTGCAACCTCAGAGATCGCAAAAGGCACCTCAGAAGTCACAGCCAATAAGTGTGTCCTTGAAAATCCAACTGGACAACTGGATTGCTAGAATCACTTTCTTAATGTCTATCAAGATGCACTGCAAAAATAAACAACATCGGATCTTTGTTTTCCTGGTGTCAGTAAAGTTCCCCTTAGAAGTGATTATGTTTATATACTACATTTTAACAAAGTGTAACATTTCAAAGAACTTTTGCCCTTATCAGAGGAAGCAAATGTGTGAATTTTGCTTGAAAGCTTTCCAACTTTATGTTGTTTGAGAGATTGGGACCACATATACCAGTCAACTTGAGTTAATTGATTTCCAGAGTTCTTTGAGGAATAAAAGGCTAATGGACTGAACTTTTGCTCATTTAAAAAAGTCTTTTACATCACTGTAGCTTCATTCTCTTCAATGTTGTTACTCCTGATTTACATTGGTGCAAGTGAATGGGAATCGGGTGCTAAACCTTGTCATCTATCTAGGCTGTAAAAGTGATTCAGCTTACAGGAATGCAAAAATGTAGCCCACTGGCCTGAAGTGGAGCTATGCCAATTTACACCAGCTGAGGATCTGGCCCATAAAATGTGAATTAAGATTAGTGACTTTTTCCCTTGATCTGGATACAGGACTTCTAAATCTCTTTCACTGAATGATGTTTGTAAGAAATTCAAATCAGAGAGACAGCCCCTCAGCCTCTAGCCTAGCTCCATTGACTTTGGTGGAGTCAATGGAATGATGCGGATTTACACCAGTTGAGGATCTGGCTGAGAGTTCAAGAATTTAGGAGAAGTACTAGGGTGAGGAAAATTGCTCACGGCCAAACTTTCAAATTTTTAGGTGCCTCTGTTGTCCGATGCTCAATGTGAGAATTCCTCGGGCCTGATTTTCAGAGCTTCTACAGTGCCAACTGAAGTCAACAGGAGTTGTGATATCTCAGAACCTCTGAAAACCAGTCCCGAAGGCCCTTACTTCAGTGGCACCGGGTGACTTTACCCCCTTCATGAGAAGAATTTCCAGGGGGAACGGAGCTGCTATAGTGCCCATGGAGTCACTGGGGGAAAGGAGGTATGGCTGGAGCACCTCTGTGGTCTGTTTGTATCCAGCTGCTGGAAGAGGCTCTTAGGGTTCTGTGACTTACTGTGTATAATAAACGTCTAGCTTAAAAATAGTCTTTTTCCAAAATATATATATATATATTTTAATCTTGCTATATGAGAAAACAAACACAAATAAAACCCCATCCTTCAGTTCGCTTCCATCTGCAGTGCATGGATCTCCATAGCTGGAATGCTCTACATTCCCTAGTTTGAGAGACAGCTGAAGGTCTGTGTTGCTCATGCTATGATGATAGGGACCCAAAGAATAACTGGATATCTAAGAATTGGGATAGGTATCAGGACAACAGGCTAGATGGACTTCTGGTTGAGTCTGCAAGCCACAATTTCTAAAAATGTATTAGTAGACATGGCTGTAACACCTACAGTGTCCTAAGGAACAAGGCTATGTTCTTAAAGAAGTTTTCAGAGCTTTCTCCTCTGCATTTGCCTTCATCCGCTATGTTAATAAAAATTATGCCAGTTAACTGAGAGGAGCCCTTTGAAGTTTCCACCATATGGCAAAAAATTGAGACATTTGTATGAACTTTGATTTTCTAAACAGTTTGATCTTGAGCTTAATCCTATAAGAGGCTCAGCAAAAATGAAGAGTGATTGGGGAAAACAGTCATATCATAAGAACAGATTTAGGGGACATATTTCCTGCAGAAACTGGGGACCTCTTTGTGAACATCCTGATTGCTGCATAATTAATGTTTGAGTTGGACTGTGACAGAAGAAATGCTTTGCCAGCGATGAGACCTTTATGTGAACTTCATAGTCATGTTCAGTCAATGCACATATATTTGTACTGAGTGCTAAAGACAAATGGGTCTTTACTGAAGGTTTTCTTTGCAACCGTAATAACGAGAATTTTTTTTTTTTTTTAAAAACAAAAGCTGAGATTCTGGAGAACAAAATGTCAGAGAGGGACTGGCGCAGCATACGGGCCGTTTCTGAGCCTTGCCTAAGTCTGCAGTCCATCTGTGACTCTCTTTAGGAAGTCTTGGACTCTTTATGGGCCTGCAGATTAAGATGGCGCAAATAGGCCATGAGGCGAATTGGTATCTCTCTCTTTCAACAGCAAGTCTGTTCATATATTAAAATATTAGAAACACAACCAAAGTATTATGTTGAAACAAAACCTATTTCCATAACTAAGGAAATTCTCATAGCAAATACTTTGTTAACAGAAGAATAGAAATGTAGGGCTGGAAGGGAGATCATCTAAGTTAAGGTGTGGAATTTAAAGATAAGAAAGTCAGGAAATCCTCATTCCACTGAATTCTGTAACTCACCCATTGTAGGTAAATACAACAATAAGACCATTCATTACCTTATCATTAGGGAAAGTTGTATGGCTTGCTTACTTGCTGGAGGTTTCTCCTTTCCTTTGTACAGAACAACAACTGGTGGAGAGCCAGAGATGTAAAAATGCCTCCTATTCTGGTGCAGGAAACTTTTGTGAGGGAAGCAGTGTAACTTTTCTGTCCTAATGAGACAGAGTTTCTTTGATTATTCCCCAATACCTGATCAGCTCTTTTATATGTGGCCTGCTCTAGGGTTTCCCCAGGGAAACCCGAGAGTATACAACATGCTAAGGAAGCCCGCAAAAGCATGGAATTTAGGGCTCCCATGCAAAAAGTGTACTGGAGAAGTCTTGGAAGCTGTATCAGTGGTTTCAATTCACTGATCACTGAAAGGTAAGGAGAGGAGATCATTAATTACGTACTTCCAACGAAGTACAGCAAAGATTTTGATTTGGTTCAAGAGCTGATTTAAGGTTTTGCCAGTTCCTATATTCTCAGAGTTGGTATTCTTTTCCCTAACTGCAATTCTGTCCCTAATTGTAATTCATCTCTCCAGGGGAAAGTCAAGTTTGGAGAGGAACAGCGCTAGACAAATCTTTCTATCCCACGTATATAGTAGTGATTGTAACTACGTGATAAATTGCTGGACTGTGTGATAAATCGCACTGCCACTTTATACTCTGTCCACTAATCCATCACCCCTTTGGCTTTTTCTTACTTTCCACAATCACTCAGCAGCTTCAAATAACATTTTCCTGGGAGTGTTTGTGTATGTGGGGTCGGGGGGGGGGGGGGAAGGGGAGCGGGGAAAAGGAGGGATCACCCTAATTAACCCGCTACAACATATTTCCTTCTTTTGCCCAATTGTAGCATTTCCCCTCCAAAATGATGTTTTAATGAGTCTGTGGGATATAGAAATGGCCATTCTGTATCAGACCAGTGGCCCACCTTATCAGGTATTCTACACGTGACAGGGGAAATTGCCATATGCTTTAAGTGTTTATTCAGTCCTCATTAAAGTGACAGGTTTAAGATTTGCTGTTTTATGGCTCTGCAGAGCTAGAAATGGGAGTGACCCACGGGAAAGAAAAGATTTCCATCTTCTCATCTGACTCAATGACACTTTCAGCTGCTCTTGGACAGACCCAAAATACCAAAGACTAATTTTATGATATCTTTATGTTGAGAAAACAATGTTATTTTCAGAGCCATTTCAAAGGCATTCCTTTTAATTTATTGCTTCCTCTGAGCCCTGAACCATTGTACCCATGGTTCAGGAGAGCCTGGTTTTACAGGTGGAGGGATACAAAGGATAAGTCTCTGAACATTTCTAAAACACAGTAAATCTTTTCTAAAAAATTAACCTTGCCACTCAAGCCTCTCTCTTAGATCATCTAGATACAGATGCACAATGCAGGAGAATTAAGTGACAGGCCCGACTAGAAAACTTCTGTGTCTGATTTGGGTCTGAATCTCAATATTCAGAGCTGGTTGAAATTTTAATTTAAAATTTTTAAAAATATACAGAATGATTGTAATTAAAATGTTTGGACATTTTTCTTCATTTTTCTATGCTGTTAGTTGACTTTTTCAAAAATTTGAATGTCAAATTCCTGGGGTGGGCCGGGGGGAAATGGGGATTTTGTTTACATTGTTTTCCGGAAAAACTCCCCTCCCTCCCTTTTGGTCCTCCCTGAACTCTACTAAACTTCCACAGAGTTTGGAGTGGTATGGGATAGTCTTGGATCCAAGGTCTGTCCTTCTGTCTCAATTTAATTGAAGGTCTCCTAATGGGTCTTTATTTATAAGACCTAAATGTGACAGGACTAAGACACATAGTTACTATAAAAATTAACACATAAAGGAACTGGTTCTGTACCTCTGCAGGCAATGGGAGCTTTGCCATTGATATCAATAGGCAAAGGACCAAGCCCAGAGAGATTAGGCTTTCAAATACCATCTTGCTTCTGAAGAAAAGCATCCCAATGCCCAACCCTACTGACAGACAGAATTAATGTTTTTTTTCTTGCAGAAGTAAAATCTAGCTTGTTTTCCTTTTCTACACATGGAGAAGTGTATTGATTTTTCTTCACTTCTGATTGTTCACATTACTGGTTTGCTTCTAAATAATTGACACAGAGATCATTCATTTTACTGCACTAACATATTTTATTGTTTTGTTTTCACAGCTATACATCATATCGATCACATTTTACAAACTGCAGGCTCTGCACGGGAAAAAAATATTCTTCCACATTTTCTCCCAATTATTTCAATGCTTGCCTTTCAGTTTCCTCACTGGGAAACCTGAGACAAGTTTCAAACAAATCTCTAAGCGAAGACCAGAAAACGTCAATGAGAGGAAACGAACACTGACAAATCTATAGAACTGAAAGCAGCGTTTAGTACTGACAGAGGTACTAGAAATGCTCAATTAGATTTTGCCACATTAGAGATACTAAACAAGGGACAACTAGGTCATAAAGATGAATATGAGGCAGCTTTGAACCCAGATCAGATACAAGCCAAGAAAACTTCTAGGCATCAGATTGGAACTTTAAAACAGCCAAAGCAGCCAACACTCAACACTCAAACCACTGAACTATCTCTCCCTTCCCCTGAAGAATCCACCCCATGTTTTAAACTCCTTCTGTGGACCAACTGTAAACCAGTGGGCTATCTGACCAGCTCAAGACAGAACCAATGCCATGCTTGAGTCCATTTCAGGCCCTTGCCTTTGAGCACAATTTATTGTTCAAACACACACACAAAAACAACAGGCTGCAGTTCTCAGAGGCTTTTCCCTTGCCTCCATCAGTACCAGAAAGAGGACACACCCTTCCCTTAAATATTCTGCTGGGTCCTCCTGCTTAACCTCTCACACCAAGCAACATGCATTCAGTACAGCTTGCTAGCTCTTTAAGTTAGAAGGAGAAATTATTCTTATTATTTATTCGTGCTAAAGTCCTCAAGCAGGATCAGGATCCCATTGTGCTAAGCACTGTACAAACACATAGTAAGATCCAGTGCTTGCCCTGAACACCTTAGAATCTAAATCGACAAGACAGACAGTATTATTATCCCTATTTTGCACTGGAGGAACTCAGGTCGAGAGAGATTTACTCAAGGTCACACAGGAAACTTGTAGAGCTCGGGACTGATCCCGAATCTCCTGAGCCCCAGTCCAGTGCTAAACCATGAGATCAGCTTTAAGGAGTTCCTCGTGCACTGGGGTGAATTTAATCCTTTAGGTGTAAGTGGCCACAACTCCCCTGATGTCTTGTGAAACCAGGACATTTGCCGGGGAAACCATTAACTTACCTAAGCCCATTGGAAACTGGGCCTAGCATGTGCTGAACTCCTCGTCAACTTTAGGGAACCTCTGAATACACCAGAGGGCTCAATTTTCTGTTTTTAATTAGACTTGGATTTCATTGCAAATATTTCACATCGCTCTAATTTGAAGCAAACGGCTGAACACTAATTCTCATCTCAGTTAATGCAAATGGGAGAAAAGGAATCGGGACTATCACTGGTAGGGCTGCCCCCGCCCCCCCGCAAAAAAAGGAAAAACTCATAGTGAAAATGTTTAGAAAAAAATGTTTCCTTTTTTTTTTATTTAATACTTTGAACATTTTTGACCAGTGGTAATCACTAGTGAGGCTAGAATGGCTGCCATGTTTCACCCCCAGAATAACAGGCACTTTTATGTATGAGCTTGTACAGTAGTTCTGAAAATTGTTGAGAGGCTTATGAAAGGAAGATAGAACACTTCACATCCAAGGCTTTTTTCACCCTGAGTTAGTCTGTTACCAATGGCTCCAGAATAGGAGCTGACAGCCTTGTCTCGTTGCTTTGTGTTTCATGGACGTTGATCCTCAAACAGCTGAGATGCAGCTTAGGGTCTGTGTTTCTCAGAATACATTTGTGCATTGCACAAATATTAATTAATTCGGACAACTTACCCTTGAGGAATAGGTAAGTAAGTAGTAGTATTCCCATTTCGCAGATGGGGAAAGTGTGATACATAGGTCCCACGTATGCAAACCTGTCCTGCATGGAATTTCCATTGAAGTCAATGGGAGTTGCACGTATGAAATGTTTTTGCCCAGAAAGCTTAAAGTGACTTGTCCACTCAGTGAGGAGGGGAATGATTCAGGAATAGAAGCTCCTGATTTCCCTCGTCTTCCTTCTTTCAAGCCAGCAGATTCTTTCAAACAGAAGAAATGTTGTTTCTTCTTTATAACATCTCATTTTCATGTGTTCCTCCCTCTCTTTGTTTGATTTATCTACCTGATGGCTATAGCCTTACACTGAGGCTATAAGATCTTTGGGGCAAGGCCTGTTTCTTTGTTATATGTATGTACAGCACCCAATACAATGGGACCCTGAGTGCTGCTACTCCTACTCCCTCTAATAAATAATAAATCATGGGGAGTGTACCTTGCCCTTCTCAGCTCTCCTACTAGATGTGGCTCAAAGGTGAGGAAACAAGATCCAGAATCATATTTCCTCCACTGTAAGCAACATGAAGGTGAACTTCAGCTGCGGCTACGCGTATCCTATGAGAACCTGGCTCCACTTTTTCAGGAAAGGCAGCAGCAGCTCGGCATACAGACTATATTTAAATATCGGCAGATTAGCAGCAGCGATGACCAGGAAAATAAACTGCTGCTGATTCATTGTGTTATACAAAATTGATTCCCGCCTTAGGCGTAGCTCTGAGCTACAAGATATTTTTACAAGATTTAAAATGTGAAAGCGTCAGCTTCCGAGGCAATTGCAAAAGGCATAAAAGGCAGAACAATCCTCGCCTGAGAGCTTATCATCAGTCTGGACTGAAAAGTATGTTCATCAATGAGAGGGACTCTAAACTGAAGTGGAAGGGTCTGTGTCACTTTGCCATTTCTAGACATTTTTTTTCCCCAGGAGCCACTAACAGGCCTTTCCCAGGGAAAGAGAAAATAGGCTGTACAGTGCGTGTTTCTGTCAATCAGATCATCTCTTGTCAATCTACATGAGGTATCTATAGTTATCTTGGAAATAGTCTTCACTTGTGTAGTATGGACTGATTTTATGAGCTGCCCTACAAGTTCCGCATGCCTGTGCCTAGATTATACGTTTGTAAGTGGACAGCATCATGAACACAGAGCATTACTTTTATTTAACCACTAAACTGTATATTCTTCAAAAGGAATATAAGGCTACTTGTGTAAATAACTTGCATACATCCTACCAAAGTGGGATTTCATTAGCAGCTCATTAGTTATAAATAATGAAAGCTTCTTCTGTAAGCAGAAGTGTGAGATTGCATTTGAGCCTGAGAGATGATGGAATGGTTAGCAGGCGGACTGATGAAAGGGGAATCAAGCAGGGTCAATCATTTGCACTATGTTCAGAGGTGAAAGTGGGCCAGTATGGCGCGCCGGTAAGAAGTGGCCCATATGCAGCCGACATTAAAAAGCTGCTGCACGGTCCCTACAGGGGGGGCAAATGGGGCAGCTGCTCCGGGGTCCGGCAATTTAAAAGGGCCCGGGGCTCCTGGCCACTGCCGTTGCTACCATGGCAGTGGTCGGAGCCCCGGGATCTTTAAATCGTTGCTGGAGCCCCGGCGGGCGTGGGCTGGGCAGCATGGAAGGGGGGGCTGTCCCTAGCCCCGCTTCTTCCGCCTGAGGCCCTGCCCCTTCCAGAGGCCTGGAGACGGGCCCCCATACCAGTAAGTCTTTTATCTTACTTTCACTCCTGACTATGTTACAGACAGTTTGCTGGAGAATGCGTCCAGTGTTTGGGTAAGAGTTGAGAAATGTTCATGTGTGTTCACTTGGCTAGTAATATTAATAAGAGGAGCTTTGAGCGAGGAAGAACGACCTGGCACTTAAAGCACTGTGCTAGAATGCAGGGGAACCTGGGTTTCATCCTAGGCTCTGCTACAATATTCCTATTTAGAGCTGGTTGGGAATTTTTCGATCAATTGTTTTTTCAGCCCAAAAAAATGATTTGTCTAAACCAAAACTGTTAGCAAAACAGGATCTGGTCTGATAAATTTCCCAACTCAAAGTAAAGGAAAAAGTTTTGAAATTTTCAAGACATTTCTATATGAAAAATGCTCTTCTGGTTCAAAATAACTTTTCATTTCAAGGTTTAAGCTAATTAGACTGAAGAGAAAAAAAATCAACGATTGGAAAAAAGGTCAAAATTGAAATGAAATGTTTCAATTGACCTGAAATGGAAAAAAATTAATTTTGGTTGCTAAAGATTTTCAATATTTCCATTTTTTTGGTCCCAATTTATGCCCAGCTCTTTTCTCATGTGACCTTAGGCTACAAGATGTGGAAGGGTCTGAACTAGCCCATGGCTGGCCCCAGAATTAGAAGGGCATAAATGTAGCAGAGCATAGGTGGGCTACATGGGTCTGGTCCTTAAAATCCAAGCCTTCCAAAAGATCAGGAATGTAAGGAGAGCATGTGCAGACATAATCAGGTGAAAATCTCAGAAAGGATAGTGGAGAAAAGTAACATCAATTCATGAGTACTATACTGCACTATGAAGATCAAAGGACCTGATTCTCCACTGCCTTTTAGTCAAATACATCTGTTTTAAGTGAGCAATGTTGCCAATCAACTCTCATGGTTTTATCATGAGTTTTGCAATATTTGGCATCTTTCGTACAGCTCCAAGTCCTGTGAATATGTGAGAATCTCAGGGTTGCAAAGAAAGGCTTGAAAATACCGCCCAAGTCTACCACAAAGGCTCAAAAATTAAGAGGAATCCCATACATATGCTTTTTAAACTGATCTCATGATTTTGGGGGGCTGGACTCTTGCTTTTTTTTTTTGAATGCTTGCGATTGACAATCCTGAGTGGAATGAAAATGCCACGTAGCATTTTATACTCCCTTTGCACAGCCGAATATGCCTGCACAAAGTGCCAAGCTATGGAGAATCAGGCCCAAATGCTTCCTCAGCAGACCACTCAAACAAATAATCAAAAATGCACTCATTACAAAGGAATTACCTACGGAATAGAAACTACAGCCTCGGAACAGTTAAGCGAACTGTATCGATGAAGCTGAGAGCGCAGAGTACATTAACATATGACTAACGTCAGCAAAAACATGTCTCCCATCTAGGAAAACATGTCTGTCACAGGTCACAGGCTGAACGCTGACAACAAAACCAATTACAGGGAGAAAGGGGGAAAAAGGTGTCGGTGGGAAATGAAGACAGCTTTAAATAGGGGTCTTGTGTGAAAATCTGAGCAAATGCACATTTTACAGTAAAAAAAAAAATCACAGCTTCTTTTCACACAAAATGAAAGCAATAACGCTTTTGCCACTTTGGCAAAAAAACCCCCAAAACTAGATCACTTCTCACTGGTGTACTTTTGTGGGGGATTTAAACTGCAACCCTCATGCAAACACTAAAAATCACAAGACTTGGCAACATTGTTTTTCTGTAACTTTCTTATTTTTCCTAGACTGTTTTTCATTGCACCCCAGATACTTGGCATGTGTTCTCCAACTCTAACACCACAAAACAGGATGCATTTGATCCTTTACCCAGCATCGGCCTATATGGACTCTCCTTTGAAGTCTAATGGTTGCCTTGCCCAATATGGATCTAATTCAAAATCCTTTGAAGTCAATGTGAGTCTTTCATTTGAAATCAATGGAAATGTTCTACTGACTTCAAAGGACTTTGGCTCTACGCCAAAGATTTTCCATCAATATGTTAATACAAACCCTTCTATTAGCTTTTTTCATGAGAAGTAACAATTATTGAACAACATCTTCTCATTGGTGGTGGCTGAGCTAATCATCACACAGCTGACTTCAGCTAATTTACATAATGCAATCCTATTGGTTGAAATGCCACAAACCACGAGGCCATGTCTTCACTGACAACGGTGTATTTTAACAGTGAGATAATTATCACACAATAGCTATCTTGCTATAAAATCCCAAGAGGAGACAAGACACTTGTAATGTTTACCGCTATGAAGTCACCACTATACACCTCACCCCACCTGTGGCTGGCCTTGCCTAGTTACCTCACAGTAAAACTAAACAAAGTAAAACTAAAGCTCTCTCCACGATTTGGTAAAAACCACACCTATTTTTTTCAGTGAAAGCAGCCTGAGTTATCATGCCCTCTTAGATTTCTTTCAATTTCCTGAAAGTCTCCTTTCATTGCAATAATGCCACAGACATGAAAACAATATCCTTCTTGTTCCATCACAGTCTGCTGGCAAGAAGAATGATTTGTTTATACAAAAGACAGATTCTGCAGAGGAATGTGTCGGTTATGAAAGATTCCCAGTCTAATGTTGGTCTGCTAGGAACTGAGGAGCATCAAACCTATGTTAGCAGAAAGTGTTGCAGAAGAAGGTTTTCATGTACAAAGTCCCATGGAATATGCGGAGTGCATCAGAATTATGGAGCAGGACCATTTTTGCTGCTATGAACTTGACGTCCTATGAACAGATGTCCATTAAGTATGAATTCATTGGCTCTGATAAGGGCTGACTCTCTGTAGACACATGAAGGGAGCTCCCTTTAACCAACTGCAGGCTTGCAGAGCATCCAGAAGGAATTTGCATTAAAGGCATAAAAGTACATTACAAAGCGTAAGAATAATGAGATGTCCCTGGGATAAAGGCACTGAAGGCATTATGAGGGGGATGAATTTGACCTACTGTAAAAAAAAAAAATCACAACACAGAAAATCTTGTGTGGTCTCTGGTTAATATTTTCAGAAACATCTAAGTGATTTAGAAGCCTAAGCCCCATTGACTTTCAATGGGACTTAGACTCCTAAGCCACTTAGGTGCTACTGAAAATTGCATACTCTGTCCTTAACATGGACTGTTCCAAGTTTGTGCATAACCACAGTAAACAATTGCTTTTCCTCCTGAATATCATAATGATGGGAGGTCATTATAAGTTTGTTCCCTTTTCCCAGCAAATTATAAACTTCTGAGAAACCATGCACAGGTTCAGAGCCCCAGCTGGTGTAAATCAGGCTTGCTAGGCCCATTGACACCAGCCGAGGATCTGACCCTGAAATCCTTAGAACAAGGTTGTAACCGATCCTATACAGTTGCACACTGGAGAGAAAGAAGCAAGAAGGCTTCTCCCAACTTTGTGCTCCCACACAGAAGCCAGCTTCAATCCCAATAGGATATACAAGGACTGTGTGTTTATCTAGCAAGAGTGCTTGTGCTCTAGACTATGCAAAGTTGGCAGAGTAAAGGTAGGTCCCTTGTATCTCCCCTTGCCTATCAGCTGGCAGAGCTGAATTAGTGCAAGGGGAGCCCAAATGCACACACTAAAAAAAAAAAACAAAACCCAGGTGAAACTTTCACTACCCCAGTGAATATTTTCCCTGACAGAGAAATTTGTGCTTTTTTAAAAAAATATTTTTACTTTTCATTCTCATTTGGAATCCAAACAAAATGTCAAAACATTGGAATTTTCCCATGGGATGGAACTTGCATTTTCCAACCAGCTGGCATGTGGCAGCAATCAGGATTTTGAATGGCTTTTATTATTACTTTGACTTTCAGGGTATGTGTACGCAGCCTGTCGCAGCAAGTCTCAGAGCCCGGGTCAAAAGACGGACTCTTTGGGCTCATGCTATGTCATTAAAAACATCTGTGTAGACATTCAGGTTTGAGCTGGAGCTTTGGCTCTGAAGCTCAAACCCCTCCCTAGGTTCTAGAGCCCAAGCCTGAACATCTATCCAGCTATTTTTAGTGCCATAGCATGAGCCTGAGAGCGTCAACCCTGGTTCTAAGACCCGCTAGGTAGACACACCCTCAGGAGTTGGATGCCCTTTGTGCCTAGCTCTGCTAGGATCTGTATAGACAAGTAACAAAGAAGACAGTCCTGCACTCAGGGAGCCTACCGTCTAGATCACAGTAGGTAGATGAAACAGACAAATTAGAGGGGGAGTCCAGAGGGATGAGTTAATAATAAAATGAACAGAAATAAGCAGAAGTTAAAATGAATTTTTAAAAAATGTCCAAACTCAGATGACGAAGAATTGAGAAGAGGATTAAAAAAAAATAAAAGAAAGAATAGAAAAACTAAATTAGAAAGAGGGAAAGAAACTAATTTAGATAGAAAACCAAGATGAGCTGACTATTAAAAAGAAAGTGAGTTCGCTGACTTTGGAAAGGAAATGGCCAAATCTATAGTAGGTTAATTACTTAAAGCACTTAATGAAACTGTCTGTATGAAAATACATTAATCAGCAATTGACAAAGCAGCAGAGAGATAAGATGCAAGTATAAAAGTAAACAGAGGTTTTAAAAGAAATGAGATAATACCATTTCACTCCACAGCTATCGCTTTACTTTTTAAATTTTTCTATTTCTTGCTTCTTGTACAGTCACTATCAAACTCTGTGCGGATTAGTGCCTTGGCACTACAGGCCTTGATCCCGCAAAGACTTACCCATCTGCCTAACTTTACACATTGTAAGCAGTTCCCCCGTTAAAACTAGGGGCAGATCCTCAGCTGATGTCAATGGTCATATGCTCCAGTGTCTGAATGGAGCTATGGCAGGTTGCTCCAGTTGAAGATATACCCTGTGGTATGTAAAATTGAACACATGCATTTGCAAGATTGGGGCCTTAGAGATTTTCGCACTAGAAATGCCCAGACCAGCTTAGCAATAGCAAGGCTATTGATCACCAGAACAGATCACCAAGCGATGTGGTAAGTTCCTACATCACTTGGTGTCTTTAAATCAAGACTGGATGTCTTTCTAAAAGTGATGCTCCAATTCACCCACAAGATACTGGACTCAATGGAGCTGTCACTGGGTGAAATTCCATGGACTGTGTTATGCAGCAGGTCACACTAGCTCTAGATAGATAGTTTTGTTTTCTCTGTCAGTGTTAATACACCCATTCTCACAAATTTAGTAGTCTGAGTTCATGATTAAGGTGAAATGTCATCGGTGAGCCAAACCCTCAGGCTCAATTACACAGTAGTAAAGGTGCAGAAATCCCTTGCTGTTACATATACCGACTCTGCACCGGGTAGAGTGACCATGGGAATGACCTAATCTGGTGCAGAAGAAGATAGAGAAATTATATAACTTTTCCATGTGAGACAGAATGCTCAGGTGCTTGGAGGGGCAGGGGCCCAGGTCCCAGTCCAGCAAAGCCCTTAAGCAAGCACTTAACTTTATGCATGCGAGTAGTCTAACCGAAGCCTATATTAGGCTGGTTTGAGGCAACAGTGTGCACGAGCTCCCTCCCTGCCTTCAAGAATGGTCCTCTGTGGATACTAATCCCATCTCACTATGTAAATTACTGGAGCCCTAGAAGGGAAAGGAGAGGAACTGATATTGGAATAGAGGATCTTGACCCTTAGTATATTTTGGGGGGAGTGGGGTCATGAAAAGGCATTTCTGGCTCCTTACCCAATATTCTTTTGCATGTACAGTTTCCCCAACTAGTCAATAGAATTACACCAATTAAAGGGAGAAATTAATTGCGTACATACGATCAGGTTTCCAATGCAAATATTCATGACTGGCCCAGTGGACAGGGCACTGAACTGGGACTCAGGTGACCTAGATTCTATTCCCAGCTCTGCCACTGACTTGCTGTGTGACCTTCGGCAAGTCACTTCACTGCTCTGTGCCTCTGTCCCCCTTCCTTCTCTCCCCTTCCCCCCCCAGTTATTCTGTCTTGTCTATTTAAACTGTAAGGACCAGATCCTCCAAGGTATTTAGGCTCCTAACTTCCAGTGAAATGACTGATCTCATGATTTCAGTGGAAAGTTAGGGGCCTAAATGCTTTTGAGGATCTAGACCTAGGTTCTTTGGGGCCAAGAACGGTCTCCTCCTAGGTGTCTGTACAATGCCTGCCACAATGGGGCCCTGATTGCCATTAGGAGCTCTAGGCTCTACAATAGATAAATAAATTAAATAAATAATAATTAAATTTTCCACTTCAGACTGCTCTCTGAGAATGAGCTGCAACATTTATGTACAATTCGCTATTACAGAAAGTGCTCGGATAGGAAACAGATCTGCTAGAATATAGTCATGGAAAGTGAGCATAAAAGGAGTAGGAAAATGGTCAACATGAATTCATTAAAAAATTCAAAGGAACATTGTGCATAATTGTTTGCAGTGTTTGCCCAGCTCTAGCAATGTCCTAGATAAACAAAGCACACGGGAGATGAGATAAAAAGAAGAGAGTCACTCAGTCATTTACAAAGTCTTTGTTAGTGAACCCAAAATGCAAGTACATTATCCCAACAAGGGAACTGCGTGCTCCACTTACAGGAGTATGGACTCAATGAGCTATAAGTCTTTTCCTTCTCAAACCTCATTACAGGGTAAAGGGAATGCAATAAGAAAGAACTTGCTTGCCGCTGAAGCAATTATATGAAAATTGAATATTCACAGGGCCCAAATGATTGTGTCCCCCATCTCACAGGTCAAATCTGAGACTGCACTGCAAATGTAGAGAAAACTACTTTTTCACCTGGCACAATCTTCAGCTCCTTACAAGCGAGAAGTTTGCATCTGACCGTTCATAACAGTCAAATTACATATAAAATTATTATACGTTTTTAAAAGGTAAATGGGAAAAGCCCTTATAAACTCTGGCCATTCACTCCTTGTTTTCCTTTCCTATTGTCAACGGGCCAGATTGCTGATATGCATAAGTTGAGTATCTGGCCCCTAATTTTGGTTTTTACACTTGTTATTCGGGGTGGGAGGGAGATAACCAGCTGCCACTAGCTTGCATCAGGTTGAAACTTTATTATTGGATAATGTTAAAAACTTGTCTCTGTTATCGAATGTAAATACCCCTCAGAAAGAGTTTCCACTTGAAATATATTGGTTTATTTAGAGCACAGTGCTTACAGTGCCTTCTTACATTATTGTTTCACTGATGTCTAGTGATGATGCATAAGTTAGATTTCACAATGCGGAGGAAAATCAGTGCTTCAGAAAAATTCATCTCCACCATTATTGATGTTCTGTCAGCAACAGTGTTCTTATATTCTCTCCAGAGAACTAATGAGACTGACAAAACACACTGAACTGCTGTTCCCGTCGAAACATCTAGATTAAAGACAGCAGTTCTGTTTGCGAGGAACATTATTTGATGATGACAAACTTATCTCTTTTTATTAACAAGACATTTGGCCTTTTCCCCTGATGAACTTTTGGAAACATGTGATCTGGCAGTTATACTTGTGCTTTGGTCAGGTCACTGTGTGTTGATACAGTTTTAGCATAACAGATACTACACAATTTGTTGTATCAGTTACGACACAACTCCCATTGACTTCAGTGGGAATTGGATCAGGCCCACAGACCTCTGAAAAAGCAGAATATAAAATTTAACTTTTTGTTAATGTTCACAGAAGCTTCCCTCCCTCCCCATAACATCACACGAAAAACTGGCCCATAACATCACACGGTAATGGTTAGGCTGCTGGTGTGCTGAGACCACAGCCTGTCATGCCTGACATGTATTGTCTGAGTTGTTCCTTGTGTTTCTCCATCAGTCTGTCTGTATCCGTCTGTCGTCTTTTGTCTTAAATTTAGATTGTAAGCACCTTGGGGCAGGGATTGCCTACCACAAGTCCTGGTCCATGAATGGCTAAGCACTACTATAATGCAAACAAATAAATAATAATCTGGTGATGTATAAGGAAGAAAATGGTACCAGAACTTTATATGGGGCTTGCTCAGGCCCCGTATGTAGGTGTAGCATCAATAGTCAGAATTTCTACTGGTAAAAGTAGGAATGCACCAGGGATCAGCACTGAGCCCTTTCTTGTCTATCCTCATCCCAGATATCCTCACAAGGAAGGTACAGAAGGGACATGCTGCATAGAATGATCTCATCTGCAAACAGCGAGGAGAAAGACAGTCTAGCAAAGGATCCTGATAAGCGGAGGATCCTGATGTTTTGGAGAGACATGAGTCCCAAATAAGCAAAGGAAAAACAGAGTATATGGTATATCATTTCAATAATGTGAACACGGAATAATTATCCTTGAAACTAGGGATACGTCTACATGGCAAAGAAAAACTCGCAGCTGGCCCATGACAGCTGACTCGGACAGCTCTAGGAGGGTCCCAGAGCTTGGACTCCAGCCCACACCCAGAAGTCTACACAGCAGTGAAACAGCCCACAGTCTGAGCCCTGTGAGCTTGAGTTGGCTGGCATAGGCCACCTGCGAGTGTCTGGCTGCTGTGTAGACATACACTAGATGGGCAGACAACACCAAAGCCACAAAGTTTCAAGTGTCTGGGTTCCAGATGCTGGGGAAATGGAGGAATCATCATGAGAATTTGCTGATTTGGTTAAGGCTGAAATTATGACAGTGGACACAGCATAATTTTTTCCTCAGACAATCAACTTTGTGCAGTAATCCCATATGTTCCAGCAAACTGAATGAGATTAGACCGATTTACTATGTCGCCTCCAGGGAACCGTTGACGCTTCAGAAAGTAGTGTTTAGTTCAAAAGCTGGCACTCTTAATCTGAGTAAACACCCCAGCCTGGCATTAGGGGGCACTGGTGGGGTTATGTTATGGATGAGACATAAAAGCTAAGATGGCGATCACTTGCAAGTTCTAAAAGGTTTCATCGCATTCCACATTTTCCATCCTAAACTATTCTATGCTATTAAACAGGGGCTGTGTTTCACCCCAGACACGGCTACATTTTAGTCGTTGGTAGAGGGATTTCTGAAAGTAGTTTGTATTACATTTGTAAAGTGTTTTGACAAAGAGTGTATATCAATGTATGTTATGCATTAATGATGATTGTGATCACTTAAAATGGTAAAGACCTGCCATTGAAATGAATCACAAATTAGACAAATTTGCTCTGGACAGAATTTTGCTGAGAGATGAGCCCCAACCAAAACCCGGGATCCCAACTCCAGATTCACAACTGGGTCTGGACCTGAGTTAACACCTCAAACTTAATTTTGTTTTGGGCTGAATATAGGCTGGGATTTTCAAGAGAGTCTCTGGGAGTTGGCTGCCCAGTTCTCATTGAATTTCTTAAGCCTCTGAAATTCAAAGCCCAAATCAGAACATCCTGATTTTGGGGAACATTTGGATTCTAATCTGGAGTTTGAACTCACAAGCTTGGAAGTGTTTGGCTCTAGTTCTGTCCATTTCAGAAATATGAAATTCAGGTCTGGAGTTAGGATCTGAGATTTTGGTTTGAGAGTGTTTGTAATTTTCTGGTTTTTGCAGCAAGCCTCATGTTGGCAAAAACACCTTTTGCGTTTGCTGAGACTAGAGATGTGTGAAACTGTCTGATAAAGAAAAATCCTCCCACCCTTAGTAAAATGCAGATTTGGGTCAACTGAAACATTTAGCAAACTCATGTTGAATTCTCTGAATTATTTCAGTCAGAAAAAAAAGAATCCCTAAATTTGAAACACTAGGGCTGTTGAGCAATTTTAAAAAATTAATCATTATTAATCATGCAATTAAAAAAATTAATCGGGATTAATCGCACTGTTAAACAAGAATAGAATACCATTTATTTAAATATTTTTGGATGTTTTCTACATTTTCAAATATATTGATTTCAATTACAACAGAATACAAAATGTATAGTGCTCACTTTATATTTATTTTTGATTGCAAGTACTTGCACTGTAAAAAACTGAAAGAAATAGTATTTTTCAATTCATCTAATACAAGTACTGTAGTGCAATCTCTATCATGAAAGTTGAACTTACAAATGTAGAATTATTTACCAAAAACGGTTATTTTTGAATGCAATGTACAATATTAGAGCCTGCAAGTCCACACAGTCCTACTTTTTGTTCAGCCAATTGCTCAGACAAACAAGTTTGTTTCCATTTGCAGGAGATAAAGCTGCCTGCTTCTTGTTTACAATGTCACTGGAAAGTGAGAACAGGCATTCATTCACATGGCACTGTTGTAGCTGGCATTGCAAGGTATTTACGTGCCAGATGCACTGAAGATTCATATGTCCCTTCATGCTTCAACCACCATTCCATGGGACCTGCATCCATGCTGATGACGGGTTCTGCTCGATAACAATCCAAAGTAGTGCAGACTGATGCATGTTCATTTTCATCATCTGAGTCAGATGCCACCAGCAGAAGGTTGTTTTTCTTTTTTTTGGTTCAGGTTCTGTAGTTTCTGCATCAGAGTGTTGCTCTTTTAAGATGTCTGAAAGCAAGCTTCACAACTCATCCCTCTCAGATTCTGGAAGGCACTTCAGATTCTTAAACCTTGGGTCGAGTGCTATAGCTATCTTTAGAAATCTCACATTGGTACCTTCTTTGTGTTTTGTCAAATCTGCAGTGAAAGTGTTCTTAAAAACGAACAACATGTGCTAGATCATCATCCGAGACTGCTATAACATGAAATATATGGCAGAATGTGGGTAAAACAGAACAAGAGACATACAATTCTCTCCCAAGAAGCTCAGTCACAAATTTAATTAATGCATTATTTTTTTAATGAGCGCCATCAGCATGGAAGCATGTCCTCTGGAATGGTGGCTGAAGAATGAAGGGGCATATGAATGTTTAGCATATCTGGCACATAAATATCTCGCAGTGCCGGCTACAAAAGTGCCATGCAAATGCCTGTTCTCACTTTCTGGTGACATTGTAAATAAGAGGGCAGCATTATCTCCTGCCAATGTAAACAAACTTGTTTGTCTTAGCGATTGGCTGAACAAGAAGTAGGACTGAGTGGACTTGTAGGCGCTAAAGTTTTACATTGCTTTGTTTGAGTGCAGTTATATAACAAACAAAAATCTACATTTGTAAATTACACTTTCATGACAAAGAGATTGCACTACAATACTAGTATGAAGTGAACTGAAAAATACAATTTCTTTTGTTTATCATTTTTACAGTGCAAATATTTGTAATAAAAATCCACTGATTTCAATTACAACACAGAATACAATATACATGAAAATGTAGAAAAACAACCAAAATACTTAATAAATTTCAATTGGCATTCTATTGTTTAACAGTGCAATTAATTGTGATATTTTATGTTAATTGCGTGAGTTAACTGTGACTAATGGACAGCTCTAGTTTCTACATTTTCAAAATGAAATTTGATTTGAAACACCTTTTTGCTATAAAGTTTACTACAAATTTATTTTATTTTTCAAAAGTGAAAAAAAAATCCCTCAAAAATGAAGTTTGTCATTCCAGCTCAACCAAAACCATTAGAAAAATGGGACAAACAATTGTTTCGGGTCAACCTGAAATGAATTTTGTTTTAAAATGTTTTGGGTTTGGCCATGAAACCCAAAAAATCCGTTTTTTCCCACATAGTTCTGGCTGAGGGACGTCCATA
Source organism: Chelonia mydas (assembly GCF_015237465.2). Taxonomy (NCBI): domain Eukaryota; kingdom Metazoa; phylum Chordata; order Testudines; family Cheloniidae; genus Chelonia; species Chelonia mydas. Next base: position 10,725,478 of record NC_051257.2, read on the forward strand.
CAGTTAAGCTGGGAGTGTAGTTCCCAGTTCAGGAGACATACCAAGGCTAACTTTGAGCAAACTCACATGCAAAACAAAGTACGTTGCAGTGGCATGAGCGATGGGAGGGCCCGGCGCTCCAAGCACTTGCCTAGGCTTCATGCTCGCATTGCGGTGGCTATGCTATTCTTAGCGCACTCGCTTGATCAGAGGTTGCGTGGGTATGTGTCCTCAAGGTAGGAATTATACTCCTCGGTCGAAGTGTAGGCATATCCCGAGACTAACAAGGGTGCTAATTAGTGCCAATTACAGTGGGTGTTTATCTGATGTGAACACCTATCGATTTCAAATGACCCACACAACAGCCAGCAGATGATGATAACTTTCTGTCGCTACCCACTGGAGCTGGATTTGAATAGGAGACAGAGACCAAATGTGGTTTCCTATTACCAATCCTTTGAACCAACCAACACAGTTTCTGAACTGTCTATTTAAGTGAGGTCTTTGCAGGCTGTGTATTTCTGCAGGAGCTCGAGTCTTGCCAAATGCTGTATATCACGGACTTGACACTTTTCGATTTTTTAAACTAGATCCTCTAAACAAATCCACCAAAATTAATATCCACATGTTGATAAAACTTGCAAATAAAGTCTATTGGTGAAACAACTTCTCAGCTTTATTATGCGTTTAAAAGGTTTTTTAAAAATAAAAGAAGAATATAAACTTTAAGAGTTCTAAGGCATTTAAATATTTAATGACTCAGGAAGCTCATTTGAAAGTAAAAGTTAAGAGGGCGGTAATTCATTTTCTCATTAAACCACCTAAAGCAAATCACAATGACTACACAAGATACTTTCACTGAATGACACTAACACTTGCCAGTACTAATCAAACCGGTGCCCGCCTGGGAATACTGCTGCTCTCAGACTTGGCAGGGAAGCAGGGAAAACTGCCAAACTCAGCAAGTTGACAGGGTCTGCTGTGCTTCAGAGCCGGTGGAGGGACTGCATTCAAAATAGGCATGGCCCAACCAGACCAGCTATACAAAAACCTATATAAATGTATCTTTTCACTCTCCTTCTTCAAATCAGCTGACTGGACCACTTATGAATACCTTGTATCAAGAGCAATGGCCCTCTGGTTCTTGTGTCCGCAAGACTGTCCCTTCCTTATGTATTTGCACCAAATGAGGCTTTAAACCTTAAGGCCTGATCCAAAGCCCAATGAAAAGTCCCGTCGACAAAGCCACCCTTTCTAAGTCAAGAGTAAAGCCCCCATATCACAGTGGTGTCATGTGACTTAATCAACATCTGTGAAGAACTCCAAAATCCTCAGACGACAAGCTTGCTAAAATATTGCTAGCCCCGGGGAGATTTTCCCTTTGGCAGTGATTTTCTTGTTAGGCGAACAATGCTGTCTGAGGATCACATCACCAGTGATTATTTTTGAGGCACAGCAGTAGCAATCTCACAGGGTGATGCTGAATTTTTAAATAGACCCTTAAGTTTACTATTGAAAAACAGCACTGGAGAGTACAATCACGTTCGCACCACAGGGGAAGGACTGACCCAAGACTCCAGAAATCATGATACATTTTAAGATTTCCACTTTTTTTTTCATTAAACCTATAAGAGCAGGTTCAGAAGGTCCCAGACTTTCCTCAGTGAGCAAATATCCATCGAGTCAGATTATTCTCTTTGTATTTGAGTGGGTGTACATTATTTACTTCATCTTATGTATTTTCAGGAAGTAGAAAGCTCTTTGTATTAATCAAAATCATAATGCAATATGGACCCTGTTCCTGATGCTTCTGGGCAGTTTCACAATACAAATACATAATAAATAATAATTACTGAATTAATTAGCTTTTACTACATCTTTATATCCAGTTCTTCAACCACTCGGTGGTGCTGCACTTGCAAACTGGTATTATGCAGAGCGTGCAAAGGCTTCAGAATTGGGGCCCCCTTTTTTTCTGGAATTGCTTTGAAAGTACAGACCTGAGTTCAAAGCTTCAGTCTTCTGCTCTCCTGACAGCAAATGCAGCACCACACTGTGCAGAAGCCAAATAACCCTCCAGTAATTCTTCCTATTAAAATAATTGCCAAGCCAATGGAATACTGCAAACAGCTGTAGTTCATCCCGTCAACATATTCTCTCCCCTTTTGGAACCTCATCTTCTAATTTATGCCAGAGCCATGGTTAGCTGCAGAAATAATACTGCAGATTTCCTTTGCAGAAATGAAACTATTGCAGTAGAATAAATGTGTTATGCAATGGCCTAACCCTATCCAGTGAGCACGGCACACGTGTTGAAGAATTAAAAAAGACAATAGCGTTCTGCAGTGAAATAAACCGAAGCTAGGGTCCATCTGCCTTATACAATGGCACCCTAGCTCTACTTAGCAAAAAGCTCGGCTCTGAATGGGCAGGCTAATATCTCACCATGTGCACCTTCCACAGTTGGAAACACAGCAACATCTCCTCCACCCCCTATATTTAAGGCGGAGATGTTCCCGAAACAAAAGTTGTGGATGTGAACATCCCCAAATTTGACAGGAAGACTAAACCTCATTGTTTCCTTGCGCTCCCCCGTCTTGACTTAAACTGAAGTGGCAGGTTGCCTCTTTGGGGTAGGGACGGTCTTTTTGTTCTGTGATTGTAGAGTGCCCACACAATGGGTCCTGGGCCACGACTAGGGCTCCTTAGTGCAATTCAGATCTGAATTTCCTGGCTGTCACACTTTACATGGGAGCTGAGTCAAGTCCATTGGAAGCTTTCCATTGATTTCAATGGGCTTTGGAGCAGAGATGTAATTGGGCTGAAACAAAACCCCAGCTACTCCCAAACTTTGAGGAAGTATTGCTGAACTTTGGAAAATTTGGGGCCCATCTCTAATTTAGGAGTAAAAATGTCACAAGGCCTCCTTAATTGTGCCCACAACGTTTGCCCATTTAAAAATTTAAAAAGTTCAGCAGGAAGATCCGAAAATATTCTTACTTACACAAAGGCCCCTTTATACCACTCTGGCAGTGGTGTAAAGGGGCTTTAGTGTAAATGAGATTCTGGCCCATGATCTGAATCACTGGCCAAGAGGATACATTTATTCACTTTGAGACAAATCCCTCGCTCCTTACCCAGTTCCTATTCAGTCATTACTGACTTCAGAGGGAGTTTGTCTGAGGAAGTAAAAACTGGTCCTGAGTCTCTGTTGCCCTGGACCTGGTGCACAGTGAGTGCAAAATGGCTGTAAAGCTTTTATCCACCTTGATAAGCATTTCCCACTCACTTTTTACTGCTGTAAATGACAACCAAATGCACTGGGCAATGGAGAATGTTAGAAGTCTGGGAGTTGGCCCTTGGTTTGTATTTAGGAGTGTACAGGGGGGCGGGGACAAGCTGGAGAAGAAACAACAACAAACAGACCTACTTCCAAAATTTGGAAGCCGAACAACTCTGTATTCACGAGAACTAGGAAACTGGCAGCTGTAGTGACAAGAGCACACAAAACAGGATAAATGGCTCTCCTGCATGGCTGTATATTTTATTACAACTGAGAGGAGAAAAAAGTTATTTGCCAGATTTTCTGTCTGAACCAAGTGTTTTGAAAATAAAATAGGAGGCCCCATGGGCTGACAAGTAGAACCATGTCAGCAGTCAGTGAATACCTGCGCTGAACGAGAGAGATTAGATTTTAGAGCAGGGAGGACAGTGGGTCAGAATCCTGCGGATCAGTGTATCTCTGTGATGCCGATTCTGGTGATTATACCCTGCCTGCCATGTGTTCTTGTAAACTGGGCCCTGGCTTGAGCCTCATGAAGGCTGAGCTGTGTTCTTAGCTCTTCCTAATCTGCTGTACAACCTTGGGCACAAAACTCCCCCTCTGATTCCCGTCACCCTTTGTCACTTTGCTTAGCTTCTAAGCGGTGTGGGGCAGGGACCGTCTGTAACTATGTGTTTGGACAGTGGCGATGCCTTTTCAATTGGGGGTCTTTTGGTGCCACTGTAATACAAATAATAATAATGACGGCTTCCAAATTTGCTCTCTGAGGAGATACTACTAGTTACTCACAATTTCTTCTTTGAAGCACACAGCCTCCATTAAAGGGGAAGATATAACCCTCATCTGATTTTTCTTGCATCCTACCTACCAACATCCCTGTCATCTCAGCTGGAGTGAGCTTCAGCCACCTAGCCCTCAACCATGTCCCACCTTCTACTAAACATGATGTAAAACATTTCACAGCAATGGCTATAGCAGCTGAGGGCATGTCTATACTCCGGCGTAGACACTTTCTCCAGTGGCAGGAGGAGTGATTCCATCAACGTACGTAATCTCCGAGAGGCAATAGCAAGGTCCATGGAAGAATTCTTCCACTGACATAGCTCCATCTACAGTGAGGGTTAGGGCAGTCTAACGACATTGAATAGGGCATGACATTTTTCACAGCCCTGAGCAATGTAGCTAGGTCAGTCTAATGTTTAAGTCCTGAGAAATAGAGATATAGAACTGGGAGTCATCAGCCTACTAAAGCATCTTAGCCAATGCCTCTTTACTAGCGGTCCTACTGACCCCACAAACACATTGAAAAAGAAGAGGGGACCAGATGTGCATTGGTGAATCCTTGGGCAGAAGAGCAATTACCCCAAATAGAGCGTGGAGAACAGCTTGTAAGGAGCACATAGTAAAAGATTGATTCAGTTTTCTAGACCAGACCTATATAAGGCCATAAGTGTTACTAAGAGAACTTTAAAATCAATACAGTGTTTTACAGGGAGCCAGTGTTGGGATTTCAAAACAAGAGTGATAGGTTGAGAGAGACGTGTAAGCGTAAAGAGGTGAGCTGCTGCATTCTCAATCTGCTACCTCCTAAAAATAATGTGATGAGGAAGTCCAGAAAAGAAAGAATTCCATTAATCCTGCCGTGAGAAAAGAACAGTTCTTCTACTGATGGACTTACTCCATCAGTGATATGTGTATGCTGCTAGCCCATTTAAAGCCAGGCTCTTACTGCTTTTCTCTCTCCTCCTTTCCCTACACCCTAGGTGGCTTATTTTATTCTACTGTTGTGTCTTTAAGATTGTAAGTTCCCTGAGGCAGAGACTGTCTCTTACTACAGTGCTTAGTTGCCGCCTTCGGGCACTTCGGTAATAACAAACACAGTGGTCAGCACTCATTCTAAAATCATCCCCTCAAAATGCTCCATAAATGGCATAAGTCACTTGCTTGATTAATAAAATACAGCTTATGATGACTAAGGCCTGTTGCTGGAAGAACCAAAAGAGCTGAGTTGATATTGGGATAATTGCTCTGGTCATGTTCAGATAACTAAGCACCCTGTACTGCAGAAAGTGCCGGCAATCCACTTTCCTTGGAAAAGAAAAAAACAAAAACGAGGGGTAGCCACTTAACTGCTGCCTGTAAGGTGCTTTTTGCTGCTTCACTGACGTTCACTCCCCACACGGCAAGACTGGTTTAAACGTGTGGCTGTAAAAGGTTCCACTGAAGAATCAATATGTTAAGTCAATGATATCGTAAATACAGGAAGGCTTGGAACAAGTTTACTGCAGTCTTACAGAACGGCCAAGGAGAACTCATCCACGGCTGTTATTGTTGCTAATCATTTAGCATCGTATATAAATGTAGATGGTGCTTTAAAGGCAACACATACAGTGTGATTCAGCTACAAAAACCACCAACATATGACGTGGGTGATAGCAAAGCCCATGCATTGTTTCCATGACTAGGCTGATGTCAGAGTGTAAGGAATGCTCCATTCTGGCCACTTAGTCCCTCTTTCTCTCTGTCCATCATTAGCATGGTGCTCCTACTCTCCACAAGTCTCAGCTGGCACTTTTGCTCCTCATTTCTTTCCCAGTATGATCCTGGACTCAGGCACTTTATTCTGAAGTCAGGTGGCCTCATCTGCTCTCAGGCAATTTAAGCTATTGAAGCACATGCCTAACTTTAAGCACGTGAGCAATCCCACAGAGGTCCAAAGGACGCCTTGACGTTAGGCATGTACATTTCAGCAGCTTGCTCAATCGGGGCCTCAGGAACAAGCATCCAAATCCAGAGTTACTCCAGTGGAATTTCTTCAGATGCTGACTGGTCCAGTCGAACTGAATTTGGCCCTATGTCCTCAAATCTCTTCATATTCTGAATCTAAGTGTCAAAGGCACAATAGGATTCTGGCACATAGGATTAACATTTCCAGCTGGGTGAAATTCTATGACCTTTTTCCACCATCTTCCACTTTAGAGCATTAGAGTCCCACCAAGCAGATGTGAGTAGCTACTGCCGATTATTCTACTCCGTTTGACGATGGAGAAAAGCCTTAGAGAGAAGGTGTCTTGTATCTACCAACTCCAGGCCAGACACTAGAACAGACTTAGGGCCTGCTCTTGTGAATAGGGTTGCCAACTGTCTAATCACACAAACCCAAACACCCTTGCCCGGCCCCTTCCCCACCCCTTCCCTGAGGCCCCACCCCACTTACTCCATCCCCCCCCTCCATTGCTCACTCTCCCCCACCCTCACTCGCTTTCACTGGGCTGGGGCAGGGGGTTGGGGTGTGGGAGGGGGCTCCAGGCTCAGCCTGGGGCAGGGGGGTGGCGTGCAGGAGGGGGTGCGAGGTGCAAGCTCTGGGAGGAAGTTTGGGTGTTAGAGAATGCTCAGGGCTGGGGGAGGAGGTTGGAGTGCGTGAGGGGTGCAGGCTCAGGCCAGGCGGCATTTACCTCGGGCGGCTCCTGGTCAGCGGCACAGTGGGGCTAAGGCAGCTCCCTGCCTGCCCTGGCTCCGTGTCACTTCTGGAAGCGGCCAGCACGTCCCTGTGGCCCCTGGGGGTGCAGGGGGCTTAGTGCGCTGCCCCTGGCTGCAGTTCCCAGCCAATGGGAGCTGCGAAGTGAGAGCAGGGGCGGCACACGCAGACCCGCTGGTCCCCTCCAGGGGCCGCAAGAATGTGCCGGATACTTTCAGGAGTGGTGTGGGGCCACAGGAGGCAGGGAGCCTGCCTTAGCCCCGCTGCACCGTCAGTCTTTTACCAGCCTAAAATCTCCTGGTTTGGCTTCAGTAGCCTCCAGGAGATAGAGCCCGATTCCGGGAGACTCCCAGCAAGACCAGGACTGTTGACAACCCTACTTGTGAATCGTTACTCATGTGACCTGGCTTTACTCAGAATATTCCCTTTGAAGTCACTACTCACAGGTGAAATTCACCTTCAGTGCAAGTCTACGTACTACTTAAGTCCTAATCAAACCTTCCAAATTGGTGTAAGTATTGCATATGGGTATGGGTCTTTTGCATGGGTCTTTTGCACATTCTATCCCATGAGTGTAAAGATTGTGAGTAACTATTAACTACTCACTCCTGCTAATATAGCCCAGATGTGTTCGCTTTTTTTGCAGCAGTGTTACACTGACAACTCATATTTAGCTTGCGATCCACTGTGACCCCCAAATCCCTTTCTGCAATACTCCTTCCTAGGCAGTCATTTCCCATTTTGTATGTGTGCAACTGATTGTTCCTTCCTAAGTGGAGTACTTCGCATCTGTCTTTATTGAATTTCATCCTATTTACTTCAGACTATTTCTCCAGTTTGTCCAGATCATTTTTAATTTTAACCCTATCCTCCAACGCACTTGTGGAAGGTCACACAGGAGGTCAATGGCAGAACAGGGTCTACTACCCTAGTTTCCTGAACCCCCAGGCCAGTGACCCATCCGCTAGACCCCATTGTCCCTCCTTCTGTTGTTTCTCCTCAAGACAAGCTTGGCGTTTCACACCTACCCCGGCCAAGCATGGCAAGTTTCCAGCCATGCACTTCAGGCTGATGACTAGGAGCAGTGCTGGCTAAGAAAGCTTTTCCTTTAAACCTAGAGCTCAATTAGGTTTCCACAATGTCTGTAACGTGCTCTGAGGGTTGTTGGGTTCATGACCCAAATTGCATTGCTGCTCTGTCTTTTCTGTTACACCCAGGATTGTGTATCCTCAGTCCGCTTCCTGTGTTCCCTTCACCTCCAGTAATGAGAACACTGAAACAAAACACACACCTCTCCCCCCAGGAACTATCGATTCTGAGTTTCACTAAACACATTTCTCCCCACCCCACCCCCAACACCACTCACGTAAGAAGGAAAAACAACAGGAGAGATTAAATAATTGATCTGCTCAACAGTAGCCACCTTTCACGAGCAAAAATAAAATAAAATAAAATAAAATAGCAGAATGGCCTATAGTTGCAAAGAGCCATTAGGAAAAAACACAGAGGACAATGTGAACTGTATTTGTCCTAGTTTTATGGTTTTGGTATTTGTCTGACAAAGTCAAACTTTCTGACAAGCCCATTTATTTCTCTAATTCATGTCTGACTGGAGGAGATGAGCGATGGACGCAGCCACCTATACACTTGATATATTGGCTAGCTGTCATCAGCCTTTACAGTCACAACTGTATTTCCTTCCACTCAACACACGGGTGGGGAGGCGGCAGCGGCGGGAGGGAGTGGTTTTGCACTAAGGAAGAATGCTGGCTCCACAATAGGCCTGCCGGGCTGCTAAAATAGACTGTGCTATATTTGCAAAACGTTGTTAATCAAGAGACTCAGTTCAAGGCTTTGACTGGCACATCCAGTTAAGCTGGAGCAAACACACGTTGTAAAACTACTGTGCTGAACCCACCTTCCTAATGGATGTAAAGCAGAAGCAATCAATCAAAGAATCAAGAGTCGTCAGCTCTCTGCATCTGTGAACGCAAATTGAATGAACAATAATGAGTGTTATCTAATTAGTCCACACAGCTGCAATTCTACAGCCTCAGAGAGGACATACCTTGTTAAATTTCATGGTATGTATAATAGAGTGTCTAAGTGAAAATGATTAAGATTTGCCATGTGCATGCTTAGTAAGATAAAATTAGGTAGATTCTTAGTAATAAATGTATTACCTTCAGCAGATGGCCTTTGGATTAACTAATACAGGGATTCCTTTAACAGTAAGCCAGTTAAAGTGCAAATTAGTCAGAGGTACCATGATTGCTTAGTGTGTTAGTGCATTAACACTTTGGCCCCAGATCATCAATTGGTTGGGAACTGTCATCTTGACATCTCCAGATGGGCCAGACTCCAAACTAGTTCACTCATATAGCCAGTTACCCAGCTTTTTCCTCTCACTCTTGCACTGCATTGCCAAAGCAGAAGGCTTTCAAACTCCATCTCATCAGCAGCCAGATTCTACTTTGGCTGTAACTATAGGAGAAGCTGCACATAGGAGAACGGTACAGAATCTCCTTGTGTGTTACAGCTGCTGGACTGTATGAACCCAGAGTCACTTTTCATCAGGTCACAGAAGTAGAGGGGTTCTACTCATAAAAGAGGTTCACTACTGTTTGCTGAGTTTCTTCTAGATTGAAGAATGGTGCCCCATGTTCCTGTAAGGGGTACGGGGTGCTCTTATTTGTATTATGGTGGTGCCTATGGGCCTCAACTGAGATGGAGGCCCCATTTTGCTAGATATTGGACATATCCAAGAGACGCTCCCTGTTCCCAAAGAATTTGCAGTCTAAATAGAGGAACAACATCAGTGAACTGGTGTCTGGGGTTTCCATTTTGGGCCCATCTTGGCAGGTTATATACTGAATGGAAGGTCAGCAACTCTTGGGATTTGGCCTTATATAAATATGGTGATGGAGGAACGTGCTAGTGGATTAGCATTAGTGGGATTAAATGGTGAACTGTTAGGATACAGCAGCAAGGAAATTAGACAAGGGTTTCAGGCTCGGGAGAGAATGTCTGTTTTGGTGCATTCCACTTTGGGCGGGTAGGTTGTTGCTAGTGTGCGGAGAATTCTCACTGGAGCACCCATCCTTCAGAAATGATCCAAGGTTTTACTAGGAATGGATGTGGTTCCATCTTTGATTTTCTGGGAGAGACCACAGCAAAGCTCCCATTGACTTCAATGGGGCCAGGATTTCACTCAGCATATATTGAAAGTGCTTATAAAGTTGCACCCTGGCTTTTTTCCACCTGTCCTGGTTGGGTGTGCGCCTTTGACAACTGGCCAACCATAAATCCTGCAGGGTTTATTAGGAAGGGAAGGGATTTGGGCTATTAAAGTTGTGCCAATTTGGAGAGATGTGTGTGATGGGTTAGTGGGGAAGTTACATTATACAATTAAAATTCCTGTAGGTATTAAGGAAAATAAACCGCTTCATCTACAAATCCAACTTTCAGTGACTGTGTGTGTGAATCAGGCAAAATGAATGCAAAATCACTACCCCCCATATATACATTAAAATGTTAAGTGCTTGTATTTTCTTTTCACTTTCAAATATCACTGCAATGATCTCCAAAGTTTATCATAGTTAATACTTGCTCAGACATACTGTGGCAATTATCTCCTCCTTTCCCCACTTTTCTTGTTAATTCATTCCTTAGATTCATGTACAGACAGTGGGTTGATAGTGGAGAGCAGTTGTTATGTATGCTTTTTAAATGTGTGTACACATGATCTGTGTGGTACAGGAACATGTGTCTTTTCATTCTTTGTTTTTCTGTTCCATGGCCTCTCACGTATATCTTAACAGTATCTATCTTACATATTTTTAATGTCTTTAGATACCATTCCAGAAACGGAAAGTACCATGGGCCAGATCTCCAGGTGGTGAAAAATCAACATCACTCCCTTGAAGCAAATGAAATTATGCCCATAAATGGCTCCTTACAGCTAATAAAGGGTTAAAAACTCAGACGTAAATACCGAGATATTGTATGGGTTCCTGTAGAACCCCAAACGCACAGCCTGAGCAACAGCTCCTGCTGGATCAGTCATGGAGAAGATATTTTACCGGAGGATCCAAAAACTTGCTGTCCATGAACCAGGAGGATCTGGGGCTGAGTCGAGCTAGAGGTCATATCTGAGAGGAGATTTAAGGGCCAATCCTTCACACTCTTATTCAAGCAATTTTTACACTCATGGGATAGAATGTGCAGGAGACCTATAGAAGGTCTATGCAATACTTACACCAATTTGGAAGGTTTGAATAGGACTTAAGTAGTACATAGACTTATGCAGATTTCTTGCACTGAAGGTGAATTTCACCTGTGAGTAGTGACTTCAAAGGGAATACTCTGATGAGTAAAGCCAGATCACAAGAGTAAGGATTCACAAGAGCAGGCCCCAAGTCTGTTCTAGTGTCTTGCCTGGAGCTGGTCCATATAGGACCCCTTCTTTCTATGGCTTTTCTCCATAGTCAAACATATGAACATTTTCAGAAGCATCTAATGACGTGGGACCGCTAGTCCCATTTTAAAAAGTGACAAGCATTTACGAGCCTAAGACTCACTGAAAGTCAATGGGACTTGAGCACTTTTGAAAATTCAAACTCTAATGTGATTTCCTTCTAACAGCTTCGAAATCACATAGACACTTATTCCACCACATTTTCTAACTAAGAGAACTCTCCTCCCCAAATGAAGTTAAAAAAAGAAGGGAGCCAAATTCCTCCCTAGCGTAAGTCCATTTAAGTTAATGTAAGGATGAATTTGGACAAAGACGACTTTCAGGCACCTCTTGAATTGCCATCACCTTCAAGCTCAACTATCTTCTCCTCCAGCAAAATTTGTGGTGACACTGTTGGGGATGGTATTTAAATATTGATGTTTTAGCAGCTGATGATTTTAATACATTTTAAATTATACAAATATTTATTGGACCCTAATAGTCACTATTAATTTAGTCCCTTCCAGCTACCCTGAAGACCTTTCAATATCTCTGTATTGATTTCTGTCTTAACAGTTGAGTTCTCATGACTGGATGCATCTTAGCATGTTGGCAAGGTAAACAAATCGAAATGCGTTTATTTGAGCACAGTTGGTTGGTCACCACAAATGTGTAATGAACAGCCTCCTACCTATAGAATTAGATCTTCTTAGTGATCATTAATTTCATCCCTTGCTGGTTTAACAAAAACCTCTTGGTAAGAGGCCAAACTCAACTACATTAATGTCTGGAAAATTAAAATAGGAGGAAAGAGTGCATTGCTCATGAACAAGTGTAGATTCCCCTTATCTTGTCTAAGATATAGACTCTTCAAGGAATGTAATACACACACACACACACACCCCTGAAGGGTCTACATTAGACAAGATAAGGGAAATCTACACTTGGTTGTGGGCAATGCATAGGTTATATATAAGCATGTGTATAAAGAGGGTAGATATATAACTAAGAGAAAGTTTGTTTGAACTCTTACATTATAAGCTCTTTGAGTCAGGAGCATCTTTTTATTTTGGACACAAACAGTGCCTACCTAGCACAACCAGGTTCTGATACATGGCTAGAGTCTGTAGGTGCTACCACAATGCAGTTAATTTGAAACTTTCAAAGGGAACTAAAGAAATCAGGCAACCAAGTACCACTAACATCCCAGCCTTAATAAATAATTGTAACTCCTATCCAGTATTCAATACATTACAGAAGGCAGCACACTCGTATAATTAAGGCATGGGACTGGAAGTCAGGAGATCTTGCTTCCATCCTCAGTTCAACCTCAAACTTCTTTTGTGACTTTGGACAAGACATGAAATATTTCTGAGCCTCAGTTCTTCATCTCTAAAATGAGGAGAATGCCACTCACTCTTCAGTTGTTTTGTGTGGTTTAATTCACTAATGGGTGAAATTCAATCCTGTGTAAAGGGCCAGCACAAAGCCTACACACCACATAAGGTCATAATTGGCTGTTGAGCTGGCCTTCTCCACAGAGGTGAATTTCACCCATTAACATACATAAAGTGCTCTGAGACAGGAGCAGCAGAAGTGCCCTAAGTGTAGGGGGGCTACAGGTGCCCAAATTGTATCCCTGCCTCCCACATCACCCCTTCCCCCTGAACCCCTACATCACTCCTTCCCCCAAGATCTGGCCCCCACTCGACCCATTCCCCTAAGTCCTCGTCCCCCTCGCGCTCCTCTCCGTCCCCATCACTCACCCTTATGGCCTTTAAAAAATGGGGGAGCCCTTGCCCCTCTTGTTCCAGTGCCCCGGCTCAGAAATCCTCAGATATAGAGGCCATATATTATTATTCTGTGGTAGTGCTTGGGGGCTGCAGTCAATAATAAATGTCTCATTGGACTATGCGCTGTACAAACCTATAAGAAAAAAGATGGTCCCAGCCCCAAAGATCTTACAATCTCAACGTAGATTTGGAAAGTGTTATTCTTCACTATGTTAATAACTGGAACTTTCATGGGGCCTGAATCTTTGAGACGTAGAAAAATCTCTGCTTTGAAAAGTGCACTGGGACCTTTGCAGAGTGCAGCGGAAAGAGTGAAGGATTTGCAAGAGTAACAGCTGAAGCGCGGGCTCCTGCTACCAAAAAATCATTAATAAAAGATCCTTGCATTCCTCTCCAGGTATTTTTTATGCCATCATGCACAGGATATATTTCTGGAGAGAGGTGATAAGTTTCTGAGATGCAAGATCAGTTTTTACAGTACAGCCGCTGGCATTAGTGAGAGGAGAATGGTAACATAAAAATAACAGATGGAAGGGAGATATAATAAAATGGAAGCACAGGCAAATTATAAACCCATTCTAACTGTTCATGCAGATAAAACAAGAAAACCAAAAGAACACCTGCAATCACAAGGACCAGGTGTCTGTAGGGAAAGAGTGTTTGATTTTACGCCCACAGTGAAGCCGCTGAAATTAACTGAAGGGTGAACAACAACTTGTGGTTCAGATGAAACTTTTGCAGTGGCTCTTCATTATTTGTTGGTGAGAATCATTTCCTGCAATGACGTTTAAAGCTGGTATTCTCCCCCCACCCATCCACTGTGAGAAAGCAAATGTGAACATTTTCCTTGTGCGAACATTGCAGTAAATAATTATGCTAAAATATGATCTAAATAATTTAAGAATGCGCAGAGTAAAACAAACAACAAAACCCAAAGCCTAGAGCGTAGCTAAGGATAAGAGTAAAAAAGCAATACAAAATTGAGCAGATTCTTCAGAAGCGTTCCTGGAACTCTGACAGAATAGGCAGAATATAATTGTTAAGGACAAAGCTAAAACAGACGACATGAAAAAGGAACAATAATGCCGCAGAAGCAGAATCCTCTTAATTGGCACAGACTCCTGGTGGAAACAGAAAACTACCAATTGAAGCCATCATCCTCTTTTCTTAGAAGCTTGTACAAATACATTGTGCCGGGAGATAGTCACTTTAATTTCATGAACTGCTTTAAAAATAAGCACAATACAAAGTACTAAGTTTTAGAAAAAGTAGTTAGAGGTCAGCTTGACTTGTTTAACAGCTGTAACAGAGCAGGGAACCACAGTAAAGAATGGCCTACACTGTAGGCCACTTTATGCTGGTAACCATCAATTCAGTCCTCTAAAATGTGACGATAGGGCAAATTCAGCACCTAGTTACAATTCAAATACCTATGGAAGTTGCACCCTGTTACATATAGGCTGAGTTGAACCCAGTAAACTGCAGACAGAACCAGACATGCCATTTAACCAATTTAGGCTTGCCATTTAACCACGGTGTAGTGGTTTGCACTGATTGTCATTACCCAGCTGAACATGCATGCCATATCCCTAGTGCCTGAGCACATGGATTCAAATGCAGCAGAAAATGTATAAAGAAAATATCTGCTGTTTCGAGTTATTAAGAGAGCTCTCTATAAAAGACAGATCTGGATATATAGGTCCACATATAGTATAAAGAGCAACATCTACAGGCATATAAGATTACATAGCATTATTCATCCATGTGTAGGTTTAGTAAAGTTATTCTTTTTCGTCATGCTCCTAACAGGGATAGCAAATTTGACAGAAACCCTTGCTGGTGGATTCAGTGTGCTCCAAACTGTATGGCCTTCATTGGTTGCTCAGATCAAACACCCCCATCCCACCACTTGCTCTGCAACAGTGACCATCAATGGCTATGTCTATAGTTTGAGCCAGGGGTGGGATTCCCAGCTTGAGCAGACACACTCGCACTAGCTCTCATTGAGCGAGCACTCAAAATAGCAGCACAGCTGTTGGGGCTAGCTGCCCTGAGTGCCTACTCAACGCTCCTGCACGCCTCAGTGGGCCGCACTACCCCACCAGACAGAAAGCCAGCACAAGGCTTATGGACCACTTTAATCCAGCTCAAGCCTTATTTCAAGCACTACAGTGGGATTTCAATGGGGCATAAGCCTAGGGCCCTTTGGACAGGGGAATTTCATCTTTGGTGGATAAGGGCTACTTGCAGGTGTGAGTTTGCAGGAGCCTTAGGTCTAGATCCTCAAAGGTATTCAGAAACCCATGGGAGTTAGGCACCTACATATTTTGAGGATCTCGGCCTTAGTTTGTAATCTTGGTTTAAAGTACCAGTGCTACCAACTCTCGTGGTTTTATCGTGAATTTTGCAATATTTGGTATGTTTCTTAAAGTCCCAGCTCCTGGAGGCATGTGATTAGGTGAGAATCCCAGCTTTTTTTTTTTTCTTTTTTTTTAATAAATGAAAGGAAGATTCTTGCCCTCACTACTGCAGAGAAAGTCTGGATAATGTGATTCAAGTGCAACCTAAAGGCTCAAAAACCAGAAGGCAAATGAAAAGAACCCAAAAGTGATGTATGTTTTAAAGTCTCATGATTTCTAAGTCAATCTGGTGATTTTTTGGGAGCCTGACTCAGGAAATACTGAAGTACTGTAACATTAAAATAGAAACGACCCAGAGCTAGTGGAGGCATAATGATATATGGGTTACATGAAACCTTGATGTGATTACCATAGTTCTGAGACACAGTGCTTGTTTAGGATTTTCTCGTAGCTAATCAGACTGCAATACCATTTGTTAGAGGAGTGCCCTGCGAATGAGAGATGTCTGTATATATGGAAATGGTTAATAGATAATCTTCCAGTAGATGGCACTCAAGAATATGTTGCAGCTTTTGTAGGACCAGTACACTTTGTTGCTGTGCACTGCAAATGGCTTCCTCTGGGCAGCGCTTTACATGAAGCTCTTAACATGATTTGTGCACATTTTAGGAGATGAGGTGGCCCTAATTGCTCGGTCCCATCAAGATTTGGTCGTAATAATCACACACCAGGATCTTCAGCATGTTTAGTAAAAGACCAAAAAACCAAACAGCTTTTAGTGACAGTCCTTTGCAAAAAGCATTCTGACAATAGAGAAGACAGGGCTCAAAAATCTGATTAAGGATTCCAGTTCCACAGTGGCCAAAGCAATGTGTGATAAATACCATAAAAGTGAATTGATGTGTAGAGAGAAAAAAGAAAGTAAGTAGCACACAATTTGGCAGCTTGATTTATTTTTAGGCGCTATCCGCAAACCCTTGAGCTGTATAATTGAGTCTCTTTGTTCTCAAAGATTGGCATTATTACTCTGCATTTCATAATTCTCCCCAACACAGGACTCACTTCAGTGCAGCATTTGGAATATTGCAATGAAACATTTGGATCATCACAGTGGAGCTGGGTGTTATAGCTAACGATTATGTTTTACTTGGTAATGGGTGCAATTATAGCCTGCAGCTTCAGACTGGAAACCAGAAAAATATGGTTATTCACGGGGAAAAAGATCTAGAATAGAAGCTGATTTTGCATGTTGGGGTGGGGGGAAGAACAAAACAAAAGGTTCATGGTTAGTTCATCAAGATGAAACCCAGTGCGTAACAGATGGGTCTTTCTATCCTCTCTTTATCCCATTTCCTGTAGTATCAACAGTTGGTATCTGAAGAGAGATTCAAAGTATCTTTAGGGGAAAAAAACAAATATGATTGGAATACAACAAACAGACCTCCTTCAAATGCTGCTGTCTCTCAACCTGGTTCATACAGAATGGAAGATAAAGGGTGAAATCCTAACCCAACCAAGCCAGAATAAGTCCCAGTATCAGAATAATGTATGTAATGCTCTGTAGCAACTGGACCACATAACACCTGAATCTGCTACATCTTCCAGGTTAATGGACTGGTCTTTTAGCTCAAACAATAGCAGTTCACAAATGTAGAGTTGGGGGGAGGGAAATGGAGGAGAAGGCAAACAAGTTGTAGTTTTAAAATGAGTTAGCAGGTCAAGGTAGACCCTAGGCTTCCCCTCCCCATTGTTGGTTTTGGCTGAAATAGTTAATTTTTTGCTCTAAAGTCACTATTTTCCACACATTTCCCAACCAACTCTAATGGCGACACTTATGGCCAGATTTTCAAAAGAGCTCAGCCCATCTATGCCAGGCTGTCCCATGCAAGGGAATGAAAAGCTGTAAAAGGGAACTCCTTTGCACAAAAAGGTGGATGTCCTATGCCAGAATAACGTTGTCATGCTGCCCTTTGTATTAAATACAGAGAGGAAAGTGTTGTGCTCAACCCATATGCCACTCCAAGAAAACAGGCACAACCAACAGCAAAGATGGCATGGCCAGCCAAAACAACACTCAGCGGCCTGATCCTTCTCATTGTAGGCCTTCAGGAGGGGACATTAGGACAGCATAGTTTACAGACCAAGGGATTTCCTTGTAGGCAACAAGACGCATTGGTAACTGAACATCGGCCGAAGAACCCTGTGCCAGGGAAAGACAGATAGCATACAGTTCTGTACCTTGGTCTTGCTACATCAGGAGAGGTATAGTGGCCTATCATTTGAAGCTGCTCTCTTTTGAAGGGTCATGGAGTGGGGGATCCCGGTAGGGAAAGGGCATCTGTTTGCAAACGTTTTTCCTATCCCCTTACATGCAGTCCTGTAGGGGGTTAAGTGCCTGGAAAGTCCCATTGACGTCTCTGGGAGTCTAGGGCAGTGTGTGTCTTGCCAGGCAGCGCTAAGCACCACGCAACAATCAATGCCTTTGGGACAACTGACTTGCCCTTGAATTTGTCTAGGACCTAACTTCTCTCCCACTCCCTCCCTGTCAGCCATAAAGATACAGTCCCTACAAACTGCAGCTGACAAAAGGGAAAAAATAGGCGTATTTATACTTAAAAATGTATTCAGTTTAGATTTCCATGGCAACCTCTATGGGAAGCCTCGGGGAGAAAGAGCGCATAAGTGACAATGCCTAGCAATTATTGTACATTTGTATAGCGATGCTGCCGCATAACCTATATAACTGCAATGCAGGGAACCCAGCATCGGTCTGTCTGTGTCTTTGGGAGGCAGCATTGCCTAGTGTGTAGAGAAAAGGAATGGGAGTAGAGAGACCCCAACATTTGGCCAGGAAAAGGTTGTTAGATACTTGGGTGGGAACAGTTTCAGGGGAGTGAACCATGCTGGAGTTGGAGGTAGACAGTGAGGTATTGGCTGTACATGGCATGTCAGATGAGTGTAGAGGTGAAGCAGCTAAAGCCGTTATACCACCCCACATCATGCATATTCTCGTGTGCAGGGAGTTCACACATTATTTCCGCATCACTGAGACCTTCAGGGATCTGCATGACTTCCTGTGAACCTGGCCCCCATCGTAGATACCACCTGTGAATGGCTCTGTGGCCTGGGAAATAGTATATGCAGTCAGAAACCATAAGGGTAAATTCTATGGCATGGTTTTGTTCTGCAGCTTGTCCAGCTATCTGCTTGTTTTCTTTACACTTGGAGAGCTGTGTGTAATTTATTTTGTGTGCCTGGGGGTGAACACTTACACAGGGACCTCTCTCTCTCTGATGCTATGATAAGTCCTCAGAGCCATATTTTTCTTCCATCAGAATCTGCGTTAAGAGGCAAAGGGTGAAGTTTCAAGGGTAAAACAGAAGGTTCTCTCAACCCTTAACAGGCCCTATGTGTAAGAGAAAGTGCCGTAATCATTCACTTTCTTCTTACCCCAAACACCGATTCCTTTTCTCACTTAATTTACCCGGTTAGGGAAGGTGGTTTATACGCACCCAGCTTACAAATCCAGAGACTGTCTCATCAGCTAAGGAGTTCAGCGAGATTATGGTGGGGTAGGGTAATCAGATGGCTGAATTTAGAGGCACCATGCTGAGCTGTAGTTTTTGCTACATCTTTGAAATCATATAGCCAAGGCCCTACAGCTGGGCCTTACTAATGCCATGAATCTATTCCACCTAGACATGCCAGCTCTGCAATTCCTGCAGAGTCATAAGGTTTGGTATCCAGTTGCCTCTACTACTCCACCCCACGGTAACCATCCAAATTATAGCTGTGCCCTGCTCTGGCAGTGGGACACAAAGTGGCTTCCTCTCCCCATCTTTAATGCTCCTGTGCAGGGCCGCCATCATCTGTGGCTTGACATTCAAAAGAGTCATAGAAATTGGCTCCTAGGGTAAGATTCTAGAGAACAGGAGCCAGTAGCTCTGCTGATCTGGCCCATCTGGGTGGGGGTCAAATATTCAAGGCATTTTTGAAGCAGAAGGAATGGTTTGAATATGTACGATAGGCCATCACTGCCAAATTTTTTGTCAAGAGATACTATGGGCCTGATCCTCAACTGGCACATCTCCACTGGCTTCAATGAAGCTACATCAGTTTATGCCAGCTGAGGATCTGTCCAGGTAACCATGCTCCTTTTCTGGCAAACAAATATTTTTCCACCCTCTGTTTAGAAGGCACCTATAGCCTATCTGCACGTCAGTCATCCTAACAGAGCAGGCATGTTAATCAAAGCGATCCCTCTTGTGCACGCCATAAGGATGTTATGGGAAAGCAAAAGCTTGGTGCTCCTACTGATTCTTAGGGCAATGAACTATACCTTTAAACAATAGGCTCCGCATACAAGTAAAGTCGCAGTTCGTTAGCGGCCCTGCTTTTCAGCAGCATTCTCAGACAAAAGGTACCTGTGGAATTATTTCCCTTCTTTTGTCCGTTTTTTCATGTTATGTGGATTGCATTACCATGGTGACAGCACCACATGCCGGGTTGTGGGGCACTTGCCAAAGTGACACCACTGTTCAAAAAATAATGACTTGCTTCTGTTGTTATTGTTTTCAGGCACAGCAATATGGGCCTAATAAGAGACTCAGTCATCTGAAATGCTACTGCAAATTTAACAAGCTCTTCCCCATGCTTTGGCCAAATGTCTGGCTGAAACCTAATGGCCCCAAAACGTGCTTCTGACAAACAAGTTCCAGGTACTTTTGCTTAGGCACTGACTATTTCCCATCTGTATAAAGCCGAGAAATTAGGGAAACCACCTGTACATCATTTGCTTGTGAGAATTCCACAGACAGGGCTTCAATTTTCAAAGCTGCCTAAGGGATTTGAAAGCCCAATTCGTATTAATTTCTAATGGGCCTGAGCATCTGAATCATTTAGGCAACATCAGAAGTTTCAGCCTAGATGTCCTAAGTGATGGATAACCCAGCAAGTGAACCTCTGAAGTGCAAATAGAGAGACTAAGTGACATGACTACAGCGACATAAAAGGAACAGAGTCCAGATCTCCTGAGTCTCAGTTTCAGTGACAGCCACAGAACCTTCCTTCCCTAGCAAGACCATTGGCAAAGGCAAACAAAGAAGGCAGACAGACAAGGATCTGCTTGTACTGTTCAGCGGTAGGCCTGTGCATATGTACGCAGTTACACCACGAGAGAGAAAATTCAGTGTAAACTCTAAACACAGCTAACAGCTCTTACAGTAGCTTAATTTCCCTAGGAATGATGTCTTGAACAAGGCTTACGTGGCCCAGAAGCAGAAAGGTCTACATTGTTCTAAAAATCTCTAATCCTGTATACCGTCTTCCACTCAAAACCCCAGTGGCATCTCCTCGGCCTTCTGACTACAGGGGCTTTTATTGATGCTCTGTGGCTGTTAAATGAGTCCTTAGACCCCCAAGACACTTTGGAACAGTGATTCCAATATATCCACATAACACACAGGCTAGAAATACAGATAAACATACTTTAGCAGTAAGATTATCAAGCAATAACCTACAGCTGTCGAAGAGCCTGGTGTTGTCTACAGGCTTATGACGCTATAACCCATTCTAACACAAAGTCTAGTCTTTTACTAGTAGTTGGTCCATATAAGAGATTTATAAGTCTGCTACTAGTTCCAATTTAAGGACATAGGGCCAGATCCTTAGCAGGTGTAGATCAAATATTGCTCCATTGACACTGTTGAAGGATCTGGCCCTTACTCCTTTCGGTGAAGAAGTCAAGGCTCACGTTTCTAGTTTTGCAGGTCTTGGGTTCAAAAACCACTATCAGCCCAAGTGGCATTGATTATAATTCCACTTCATTCTCTAATAGGCTAAACTTTTAAAATCTGTTTCTGATCTCATATCAATTTTATACTGGTATAGCTGTTGACTTCAGTAGTGTTAACCCTGATTAAAACCAGTGTTTGATCAGAATCAGGCCCTTGCTACTAAGGTTTTTTTTAGGATTACCTGTGAAATGTTAGTGATTTTTATTTTTTGGCCCTCAGTGCAATTGGAGTATTCAAAGTGACCTCGTTGAATCCACAGAGTTTTACATTTCACTTTGAAAATGTAAGCATGAGAAGCCATTGGCCTTTTTTGAATGCCAGGTTATTTTTTGGCTGGGATTACATGGATAATACTTTATCAGAAATCCACAGTTTACTTCAAGTCTTAAAACATTTCAGAGTCTTTTACATTTAAATAGAAACGAGGCTTCTTTGAATTTTTTTTTCCAGTTGGCTTTGTATATTGATGATTAAAGAACATGGTTCAATTTTTTTCTTCTCTTATTCTTAGCAATGTCTCATTAGACTAGCTTTTTATTGCTTTTCATATCCATCATGATTTGTGTCAGCAGAACGGTTATGCAGACGGACAGCTTATTATCGGCTTTAAGTGAAGAAACAGAACACAAGAGTGGTTGCTAAGAAAAGGGAAAGGTAATTAATGCTGGCCATGGAATATAAATGAAGCTTGACATTTTCACTTTGTAAATCCAAATTAACTCCAGTATTAATGTTAGAACATGCAACAGACAATATTATGCTTCTGCTTGCTTCTCTTTAAAATCTATCAACAGTAAATGTCTCCTGATGTTGCATGACAGAGCAAGGCCATGAATGTTCTGGCATGAGCTCCTGCCCTGATGACACCAAATGGAAAAATGTATAAATATGCTATATTTATAATAGGCTATATATCTTTGCACTCATAAATCCTATATTGGAATGTGCCTGCAGGGTAATTGCATGTCTTGCAAATACCACTCTGTGAAGACCCATGAGAGATTTGGGAATGCACACAGTTGGGTACAACCACCATTGGAAATTTGGACTTTAGAGTCCAAGGAATCAGGGAAGCAAGGATTTTTGTCCCAGATTGCCATGCGATTTCCATGGAAATGACATCTATTTGTATCAAAGTTCCAAAATCACAGATCCAAGGACACCAGATGCAGGTAGGGGTGGCGGTGTAGAGGGGGAAGAGTTGAAATCTCCATCTGAAGCGGACCGTCTCTCATTTATATTTTATTTACCTCAGTTTTTTCCTCTGATAAAGAGAAGTGACCAATTATGAGTGAACAGCTTGATCCAATGCCCAATGAAGTCACTGGAAAGACTCCCATGGACTTTAAAGCTTGGTGGATCAGGTACTTCACAAGAAGCATTTGTCCGGAGCCATTCACGGAATGATTCTCAGTCACAGCACAAATGGTATATGTCCTGCAGCTTTCTTTGAAAAACTCTTCAGGCTTTACAACTTGCCAGCCACATACTGTCCTCAATCCCTACGATCAACTTCTGCTCATATCAGTAGGAGTTATATACATGTCATTCAAACATAGCATGTGGCCTAGGAGCTACTTTTTTTGTTGTTGTTCAAATGTATAACTGTCAGAGCTATTGAATCTATTCAGGAAAAAACATGAATTTGTTAAAATAGCAGCCATATCATGTTACTTTGTCACAGAGTAAACTGTCACAGGGGAAAAAACGGAAAAAGCCAAGCTCTTGGAGAAGTCTGACCCACCAGGAAGAATCTTTAGAAGGTCACTCTGTCTGCACAATGTCCTCCAAACCTGGTGGTTTTCTTCCACTAATAGTGTGGGGAAGGGGATCCCTGGCTATCAGTATACTTTTAGCAAAGCATGCTGGGAGTGCGAAGAGTCAGGCCTTATAAAATACAGGTTCTTCTAATTTAGGTAGCATGAGGAAAGGTAGCACCGAAGTAGGGAAACAATGCTAGGAGAGGCAGCTCAGTAAAAGAAGGAACTAGAGACTTAGGGATTTCAGACATACAGAGGCTGGAGCTTCTCCTGCTTAAAAGAAAGAAGTGGATTTGCCCTGACTCACCAGTGAGCACCTGGTGACATACTGACTGAGTTTTTCTCCTAAAACTTAAAGGGGGTCTTTATCATGTTTACCTATAAATGCATCATGCAGGTTTCTGCCTACCAGTTTGGTTGTCATAAATGCACTGGTTCATCACATTTACTGTGCCCCTTGGATGTGGGAGTTCATTTACATTAAAATAGTTTGGATTTGAATTTTCCTAAGAGGTATTTGTTTTGGATCTGGGATTTGGTATGGGTTACAGAGGTAGATCCAGCCATGGAAGTTTGCATTCTGTGCATTTCTATATCAATTGCTACAGAGATCCTGATGAAGCAGCTCATAGTGGACCATTATTTGTTGGTGCAAGTTAGAGCAACCTAGAGGCTGCTCAGTCTTGTGCCAGAGACTGGTTCAGCCTCCTGACAATCCCAAGAATCAAGGTGACTAAAATGTTATATAAAGCAACCTAAGGCCCCCACCAGGCATGCCAAGTGCTGCTCTGATACCCTGGGGATCTAATCCAACACCTCCACAATTTATCCATCCTCAGACTTGATCCTTCTAGGTACTATAAAATATATCAACCCGGGCATCAGTGTTATTTATTATAACACTAGTACACTGGACATACACCCAATGAAAGGACGGTACCTGCTGTTGTAACACCGACAGACCCCGGTTGTCGGCGGTTGCGATTGAACCTGGGACTTCTCGAGCTTAGTGCATGAGCCTCTACTGCATGAGCTAAAAGCCATATAGCTGTTAGCTAAGGCTGTAGAGCAGACTCATTAATCTCTTTCCCCAAGGGATCTTGCTGCCACTAGATGGGACAGAACACCATACCCAGGAGGTGTTTGGGTTACATGGTCTCTCAATTTAAACTTTAAACAATAGCCATTCCTCTGAGGATTTTCTGTCAGTAGGGAATTCAAAGTGTTGGGTATTTTCAATGCACTTTACCCCTTCCCCCTTCTTCAATTTTCTCTTCATAATGTGATATGTCTACAAAGTAAATAAACTTCGTGGTGGAGGAGGGAAGACCTATGAGGAAAGTGGTGGAGGAGGGAACAGGGGCGGCAGGTTTGTAGAAATTTTGGTGGTGCCCAGAATCCGAGCCCCCAAACTCCACCCCCCACCTGCCTAAGGCTCTGGGAGGGAGTTTGGGTTGGGGAGGGGGTCTGGGGTGCAGGTTCTGGGATGGAGTTTGGATGCTGGGTGCAGGCTCCGGGCTGGGGAGGGATGCAGGAGGGGGTGAGGGGTTCAGGCTCTGGGAGGGAGTGTGTAGGGCTGAGATGCAGGCTCTGGGAGGGAGTTTGGGGATGGAAGGGGTGGTGGGCTCTGGGAGGAAGTTTGCGGGAGCGAGGGGGTGCAGGCTCTGGGAGGGGGTGGGGGTGCGGCGCTTACCTGGGGCTCCTAGGCAAGGCAGGCTGGGGGGCCTCCGTGTGCTACCCCCAGGCACTGCCCCCCCAGCTTCCTATTGGCTGCAGGGGCACTTGGGGCAGGGAACAGACCCACCCCGCCCAGGGGCCACAGGGAGGGACCAGCAGTCACGTGGAGCAAGCAGGCAGGAAGCTGCTCAGCTCCGCTGCGCTGCCGGTGGTGAGCCTTGGGCTGTTTTAAATCGCCTGGGGGATGTGCCGGGGCGCCCGGGGGCAGAAGGCGGGACTGAGGGAGAGACCAGTGCTGTGGAGCTGGGCCTGTGGTGCCCGGGATGCAGGAGTATTCCTGGTATTCTGGTAAATATTCCCGGGCACCACGGGCGCATAGAACTCGCCCACGGGAGGGAAGACCTATGAGGAAAGATTAATGGCTTATCTACATGGCCCCAGTTTGAACTATGGGGGTACGAATTGCAGAACACACTTAAGTGCTACACTGTAAGTCCTCCATGTGGAGGCTGCTGTCGTGCACTAAAAGGTACCTATTTCATGTTAACTTAACATTAAAGTAATCCCGTTAGAAATGGGACTACTTTAATGTTATCTCAGTACCTTGCAGTTTAAACACCAGAAGGGGGCTTAACTGCCTCATGTAGAAAACACTTTAGGGTGATCTTCAAATCATAGAACCACAGGGTTAGAAGAGACTGTGAGGGTCATCTAGTCTAACCCTCTGCCAAGAGACTGGATGTGCCGTGTCTAAACCGTCCAAGACAGATGGCTATCCAGCCTCCTTTTGTAAACCTCCAGTGAAGGAGCTTCCACAGCCTCCCTAGGCCCCTGTTCCATTTTCCTACTGTTCTTACAGCTAAGAAATTTTTCTTGAGATTTAATCTAAATCTGCTCTGCTGTAGTTTGAACCCATTGCTTCTTGTCCTGCCCTCCGTGGCAAAGAGAGAACAACTTTTCTCCATCTTTTTCATGACAGCCTTTTAAGTAGTTGAAGAGTAAATACTCACAACCTTGCATTCCGCACTGTGGGGCTGTGTAGACCAGCCTTAAGTGAGCTGGAAATCCGCAAGTGAGGAGGGAAGAGGACAGACGAGAGACAGAATAACTCTTTACAAATACTTTAAGCGATAGAATAAAGAGGACAGGGACCAATTATTCACATTAGCCAATGAAGACTGAACAAGGAGTAATTTCTGCCTTATTCTGCAGAAAGGAAAATTTAGAATATGATGAAAATAATTAACCGAGCAAAAAAACGAGGCATACTTGTGGCACCTTAGAAACTAACAAATTTATTTGGGCATAAGCTTTCGTGAGCTACAGCTCACTTCATCGGATGCATGCAGTGGAAAATACAGTAGGAAGATACACACACACGGACACACAGAGAGAGAGAGAGAGAACATGAAAAAATGGGTATTACCATACAAACTGTAATGAGACCAATTAATTAAGGTGGTCTATTACCAGCAGGAGAAAAAAAAACAACCTTTTGTAGTGATAATCAGAATGGCCCATTTCAAACAGTTGACAAGAAGGTGTGAGTAACCGTGAGGGGAAAAATTAGCATCAGGAAATAGTTTTTACTTTGCGTAATGACCCAACCACTCCCAGTCTTTATTCAAGCCCAATTTAATGGTATCCAGTTTGCAAATTAATTCCAATTCTGCAGTTTCTCGTTGGAGTCTGTTTTTGAGTTTGGTTTTTTTTGTTGGCTTTTTTTTGGGGCGGGGGGGGGAGAATTGTTACTTTTAGGTCTGAAATAGAGTGACCAGGGAGGTTGAAGTGTTCTCCGACTGGTTTTTGAATGTTATAATTATTGAGTTCTGATTTGTGTCCATTTATTCTTTTGCGTAGAGATTGTCTGGTTTGGCCAATGTACATGGCAGAGGGGCATTGCTGGCACATGATGGCATATATCACATTGGTAGATGTGCAGGTGAACAAGCCTCTGATGGTGTGGTTGATGTGATTTAGGTCCTATGATGGTGTCCCTTGAATAGATATGCGGACAGAGTTGGCAACGAGCTTTGTTGCAAGGATAGGTTCCTGGGTTAATGGTTCTGTTGTGTGATTGCTGGTGAGTATTTGCGTCAGGTTGGGGGGCTGTCTGTAAGCAAGAACTGGCCTGTCTCCCAAGATCTGTGAGAGTGATGGGTCGTCTTTCAGGATAGGTTGTAGATCCTTGAAGTTGTGCTGGAGAGATTTAAGTTGAGGGCTGAAGGTGACGGCCAGTGGCATTCTGTTACTTTCTTTGTTGGGCCTGTCCTGGAGTAGGTGACTTCTGGGTATTCTTCTGTCTCTGCATGCATCCGATGAAGTGGGTTTTAGCCCACGAAAGCTTATGCCCAAATAAATTTGTTAGTCTTTAAGGTGCCACAAGTACTCCTAGGTTTTTTTGTTTTTTTTCCTGATTCAGACTAACACGGCTGCCACTCTGAAATCTAACAGAGCAGTTATGCGTAAGAGCTGCCAGGAGAAGATGTTGAATCCTTCTTTTTGGATGCACTTTTGAATCAAAAGTGCCCAAAGCTGTAGAAAGGCACCCAGAGAAATTTTCAAAAAAGTGACTGAGCACATGAGGTGCCTAATTCCTATTGGGAGCTAGATGCCTAACCTAGCAGGATTTACAAAATCACCTATCTGCATCTTTAGGCACCTAAATACCTTTGAACTACTGCATATTTCCCCTGTCACCCCTCACTCCATTCTTCTTTGGCCTGAGAACAGGCCTGAGACAGTTGAGTCCAAAGGGTCTGTCTTTTTTTAAGCATAAGCACCTGAAATTAAGGATTTTATTGAAACTACCTTCTCAGCCTTGCACTGGCAATGCTGAAAGAGTGGGAGCAGTATAGTATAATAAATAATAATAATAATGAATACTGCATTT
This sequence comes from Chelonia mydas, assembly GCF_015237465.2. Classification (NCBI taxonomy): domain Eukaryota; kingdom Metazoa; phylum Chordata; order Testudines; family Cheloniidae; genus Chelonia; species Chelonia mydas. The sequence continues at coordinate 10,752,952 of NC_051257.2, forward strand.
GTACTTATATGCCCAAATCCTACACATGCTTAACCCTCCACCTGTGAAGAGTCCCATTGACTTACGTGGGTCCCTGCTTTAGCCCTAAGCATGCATTTAGTATGCAGTAATGACTTACACCAGCTACGTTTTGATTGCAATGGGAATCAGGATGTGGTGCTATAAGCAGGTTCCTGCAATCCTTTCTTATATGAACAATGCTGGGGGCTCCCAGAGTGATACTCACATGAATTAGGATTGCTCCTATGAGAAAGGATTGTAGGACCCTGGTATTAAGAGCCTAAAGACACTCACTGAAGTGGGACTGAAGCAGTGCATAGGTCTTCTACTGGCCCACTGCACAGGGGGGAAAATTACCTGAACTCCTCTAGAAAAGCAATAGTAACTTGCCCCCCAGGACCCCTTTATCTCCCGATAATTGTGTAATTAACTCATTTTACCAGTGTATATTGTTTCTCTTTCCATAATGTGGGTCTTTTAAAAAGAAAATTAAAACTGTCAGGCATCATTACACGATAAACCTACCAAGTAAGTAACCATTCAGATTTCAATGGCCATGATTTAAGAAGCTGGCTGAGTTCAGACATCTGGAAAACGTAAGCATCTGGCCAGACCCCAGATAATTTGCCGGTACACGAGTGATATTTTTTTCCCAGACTTACATACCACCTGGTGGGTTCTATTCATGCTAGGGGAATGTTTCATATTTCTTCATTATCTGTAGGCAACATAATAGGTATCAGAGTGTAGACAATAGTGCCTAATACAATGAAGAGTCCCTGGGATTACACACAACTCTTCTTTGACTTTGAGTTAATGATGAGGCTTTGTTAGGAACTCATTGAAGGCCGGTCTACATCCTGCATAGTTTTAACAGCAGTGCGAGGGAGCAGCTACCGAAGGCTGACTCATCTTTATGCTTTCCCTTGTTTCCTTTTGGAAAGATCCCATGCATGATATTACAAAGGCATAAGTGCACCTTTTATATCACAGGAATACAATTACCTCGCTTTTGACCTACTCCTGAGCTGCGAATAGACCATGGTAGTCAAATGTGTCTTTTGTACCTAAAGAGAAACATTTGATGCACTGCCCATATGTTCTCTTCATCATACTAGATGCAAACAGAGTCTACAGCTCTTCCTTGTGCCATCAGTGATTGATGAGTGTGCCTTCTAGAATGCATGGGGTATAGATACCTTCCCCTGTTGCACATGGTGTGTCAGTGCCCCCACATGGTCCGGTCACTCCCTGTTCCCCCTTTCCCCTCCCTCATAACCCACATACAGTAAAGGAACCCTGTCCACTGCATTCTGTTGCAGTGAGCACATTCTTGTTGCATCATCATAATCATCTCTTCTTTAGCAGGGACAAAGCAGCCAAGGTGTTCAGTAGCTACACAAATAAATATGATGGTTATCAAATATTAAACTACGGTACAGTCTTCAGTGCACAATTGCTTTTTTAAAAATAGAGCTGGTTGAAATTATTTGAACAATCTAAAAGTGGCCTTAAGATTTTTTTAAATTTTTTTTTGGTTTTCACGGAAATTTGCATGCCTCCTGAGAATTAAAATGCAGAAAATTTTATAGCGAGTGTTACTGAACTGGTTATGGATTTATTTTTTTTTTTACACAAACGAAAGAAATAGATTTTTGATAAATTCAGAAAAAATATAGAAAAATCCTGTTAAAAATGCTGAGAAAATACAGGTCCGTTTCAAACCCACTAAAATGAAAACAGCTTTCAAATTTCAACAATTTTTCACAAAAATAGGTTTCAGCTCTTAAAAGATAAGGATAATCAAGTCATACTTCCGACCATATGTTCTCCACTGAAACAAATGCGAGAACTAGACTGACTTTGGGCACTGGAGAAATCTCAGTAGGAATCGAGTAGAGTGTATTAGCTTTTAGTGAGTTAAGCATGAGAATCACTCCAGAAATTAAAATGCAGATGATATTTTGAGAAGGTGATAAAATATTAAAATGTGAAACTCACATTTGAGTCTGGTCCAGCCTTCGTTTTTACTATTTAAGCTGAAAAGTGTGATCCCTTGCCAGTAATAAGTGAAGAATCCGGGCTGTTGCTAAGGTAAGGAGGAAAATAAGTTTTATACTGCAGACATATTTCTGCTTCATCCAAGAAAAAATAAATCAGACCTGTTAACTCTGAAGTGCAAAGACAAACATACCCTTCAGCCAAGAAGGGCACAGTGGAATGAGAAATCAGTGGTGGTCAGGATAGTTGAAGGGGGATAGTATAGCGTCCCAAAGGGAAGAGTGAGGAAAAGAAAATTGAAAAAAGAGGAGCAATGCTGGAGAGGCTCAGAGGGGTATGAGGGACTAGTTGAAATGTGGAAAAGGGGAGGATCAGAGAGGTCCAGGCTGAATGATGTGAGAGAGGGGAATGCTGGCATCAGATCGCTCGTCATGGACTCACCAGCTTAAGTTGTAGAGGAGTCAAACTCTGTGTCAGGGAGGAGTGCTTAGGAAATGATTACAGGATAGATTATAATGGCTCCATTAAAGCTGCTAGGATGGATCATGTTAATGCGGCTGAAGTGTGCATCATGCGGCAAAAAGCTCTATGACAGTTTGGCTGGTGTCAAAGAAACGGGCAAGCAGAACAGGCATTTCTTATCAGAGTAAGTTTGGGCCTGCCCCTGATCTCACTTGCACTGGGGGAAGTCACAAGACACTGCTGGGAGTCAGGGGAGTTATACATAGCTAAGAGAGTTAGACTGGTGTAAGCGAGATCAGAAGCCAGCCCTGTAGTCTATTCATTCCCAGATGCCCCCTGCTGGTGCGTCCAAGTACGTTTGCAAGAACGGGGATTTTTGGCATGTGGAGCGGTTAATGTTCAAATGGATGAGTATCTGCCCTTTCAGAGGTAAGGGTGCATTTGTCAAGGATTCTTGCAGTTCATTTAAGGCCTCTCTCAGTCAGCTTCACCTCAGTCCCTAGAAAAATCATGGAGCAGGTCCTCAAGGAAACCATTCTGAAGCACTTGGAGGAGAGGAAGGTGATCAGGAACAGTCAACAAGGATTCACCAAGGGCAAGTCATGCCTCACCAACCTGATTGCCTTCTATGATGAGATAACTGACTCTGTGGATATGGGGAAAGCAGTGGACATGATATATCTTGACTTTACAGTCTCCCACAATATTCTTGCCAGCAAGTTATAGTAGTATGGATTGGATGAAGGGACTATAAGGTGGATAGAAAGCTGGCTAGATCGTTGGGCTCAACCGGTAGTGATCACTGGCTCAATGTCTAGTTGGCAGCTGGTATCAAGCGGAGTGCCCCAGGGGCCAGTCCTGGGGCTGGTTTTGTTCAACATCTTTATTAATGGTCTGAATGACAGGATGGATTGCACCCTCAGCAAGTTTGCAGATGACACTAAACTGTGGGGGGAGAGGTAAATATGCTGGAGGGTAGGGATAGTGTCCAGAGTGACTTTCACAAATTGGAAGATTGGGCCAAAAGAAATCTGATGAGGTTCAACAAGGATAAAGTGCAGAGTCCTGCACTTAGGAAGAAAGAATCCCATGCACTGCTACAGGCTGGGGACCGACTGGCTAAGCAACAGTTCTGCAGAAAACGACCTGGGGACTACAGTGGATGAGAAGCTGGATATGAGTCAGCAGCATGCCCTTGTTGCCAAGAAGGCTAACAGCCTATTGGGCTGCATTAGTAGGAGCATTGCCAGCAGATCAAGGGAAGTGATTATTCGGCACTGGGGAGGCCTCATCTGGAGTACTGTGTCCAGTTTTGGGCCCCCCACTACAGAAAGGATGTGGACAAATTGGAGAGAGTCCAGCCGAGGGCAACGAAAATGATAAGGGGGGCTGGGGCACATGACTGAGGAGAGGCTGAGGGAACTGGGCTTATTTAGTCTGCAGAAGAGAAGAGTGAAGGGGGATTTGATAGCAGCCTCCAACTACCTGAAGGGGGGTTCCAAAGAGGATGGAGCTCGGCTGTTCTCAGTTGTGGCAGATGATAGAACAAGGAGCAATGGTCTCACGTTGCAGTGAGGGAGGTCTAGCTTGGATATTAGGAAACATTATTTCAGTAGGAGGGTGGTGAAACACTGGAATGGGTTACCTACGGAGGTGGTGCAATCTCCATCCATAGAGGTTTTTAAGGCCCGGCTTGACAGAGCCCTGGCTGGGATGATTTAGTTGGGGTTTGGGCAGGGGGTTGAACTAGACGACCTCCTGAGGTCTCTTCCAACCCGATTCTTCTGTGATTCTCCAGAGTAACAGCATCTTGAGTTTGAGATTCCTCAATAGCACTCCAACTAAGGCTGCCTCATTTTTTATATAAATGAACAAATAAGGCTGTCCAGCTACAGTGCTTCAGCACCTTTGTGGCATCTTTAAAGAGACTGAGCAGCACATTCTCCTTGGGTTTTTTTCCTCTTTCACTTTAAAAAACCCCAAAAAACTTTGCCCCCCCCCCCAGAATTAAGGTTGGAATTTTCAAAGGCACAATGGATAACATTTTCGAAAGCATCGAAGTGACTTGACCGCCCCACACTTAAGTGCTTTTGGAAATTGTACCCACTGAGGGATGGAGGTATCCAAATCTCTTTGACTCCTTCACAAACTGCAACATAAACCTAAAAATAAATGTTGCACGGTTACAGCTTTTGCTACCCTGTTCATCAGCCACTTTGCAGATACGTATCACTTGCCATTTTTCTTTCCCCTGTTAAATGTAAACCTCAGTGCTTCTCTTGTTAATTAAATGTCTTATGGAAAAACCTAGATGTCCTAACCAAGAGTAAGGTCTATCTGACCAGCTCAAAAAGAGAATGGATATGAGACAGTTCTCTTTGCTTTTAACTTGGACTATGTATTACACATGGAGGAATGAAAACTGTGTTGGAGCTCAGTTAGGGGGCATGAGGCTGCTCTCTCAGCTGTCTATCCTCCGCTGTACATTCTTTGCTCACCCTAGAGTAACCAAGATTATGCAGGTGTTGCACTATGTACCAATGTAGATAGTTGCTTTGCTATGGAAGCAGTGGCTTTCCACTCTGCTGGATCTCATTTATTATGGTTAAGGCTAAGATTTTGTCCTGGATATTTTTAGTAAAAAGTAGTGGACAGGTGACGGACAATAAAGAAAAATTCAGAAGCCCCTGACCTGTCCCTGAATTTTACTAAAAATATCTGTGATAAAATGGGATGGGACTGGGCAGCTGCGGGGTGGCTGGGAGCTCTGCCCCCCCCATCTGTGGGGGGGGGGCTCAGAGCTCCAGGGTTCCCCTGCCCACCATAGTGGAGGGGAGCTGCGGGGATCCCCTGCCCCTCCCCCCAGCAATGGGGAGCTGTGCAGGTCCCCTGCCCCTCCCCCCCATTGGCTGGGAGCTATAGGGTAACCCCGCTGCCCATGGTAGTTGGGAGCTTGGAAGCCCACTGTCTCAGGTGGTGGGGGTCCCTCACAGCTCCCTGCCACTGTGGGAGGTGGTGGGACAGCTCCCAGCCACCAGGGCTGAAATCACAGACGTCTTTGGAAGTCACAGATTCTGTGACTTCCGTGACAAAATCATAGCCTTACTTATGGCTGAGGGGCATCTCCACCCAGATAAGAGGCTAGGCTTCTCATATGAGCGTGGAGTCACCAACAAACCCCAGCAACATCCCTGAGGTCCATCCAGGTATAGAGGCACCTTGACGCACTTTGCAGCTCCCAGTGACTTCAGACATCAGGTTTCAACCCGAAACCGTGTTATTACAGATTAGGTGCTCCTGAAAATAATGAGTTTCAGGAAGCTCACATGGCAGGGTGGTGAAACCAAGCGGCATTTCTAACCAGAAAGATTAAAAACTCAAACAAAGCAGGTCAAAGGACAGAGAAGCCAGCCAAGACTTCCAAAACAGAAGGAAAAGCAGGCCTTTCTCCATGATACACTAATTAAAACAATGCCATTTTAGCAATTCTCATGACAGTAGGGCATCGACCAAGAACAGGATCTGTGAAATGTCTCCCACCTCCTCTATAATGAGCACAGCTTGATGGAATTCTGCAAATTAAGAATAATTACATGTATCTTAGTGAGGGGCACAAGTGCTGCTTTCAGTTGATTAACTACTTCAGTAAAACGGTAATGTCGTGTATAAATCCAACACAGGAGACAATGGACGGGGCTAAAGCCTTTTACAGAGGCTGCTGGAAATCAGTGGAAGACGACTGCAAACAAGGATAGGCAAGTGATATGTAATACTAAGTAAGAAACATACATCTATTTACAGATCTGTTCTTTCGTTTCTTGCTTATATACTTAAGAACCCAAACCAACCTCCCCCCTAAATTCTGAGGTTTCAATTTGACACAATATTCTTTTTCACATCCCTGTCCTAAAGTGTTATGTAATATAGCTGTGCTGATTACTTGAAGAGGGTTTCCATCTAGGTATGTAACTTGAATACCAAAGGTGTACAATCATTGTTTTTAATATTAAGTGCATCTAAGACTGTACAGTAGGAAAATCATGCCAAGCAAAAAGAATCCTGGTTCTGAAGAGATTGCCATCTAAAGGACTGAACAAGTCCAATACAGAACCAAGAGTGGTGTGCAGCCTTTTTAGTGAGTTTCTCTCTCATTGTTACTCCTACAAGAATAGATGGCTATAGATATCTTCCTGTAAGTATAGTTGGCACTGTCAGAACCTTCTTCCCGACCCCAAAGTAAATACCAAATTCAGTCCTAAAGAGCCTGCAATTTACAGTCTTGAAGAGATCTGGTGGAAGAGAATGAATGCAGTGTGATGCAATGCAGACCAAAGAGCAGTGTGCATTTGTTAATTTATTCATTCATCCCTCTGGAAGAGGCATCCCTTTCAGTTGATCTGATGGGTTCAAAACCCTCCATACAGCAATACCGTCCCTTACTTGTTCACTTATTTTAATTCACCCAGCTCTGCAGGGAAACGATTCCCCATGCCAGCTATTATTTTATTGTTGGATTTCCTTCTTCGCTTTTATTGCTGCTATTGAGGGTGCTGATTTCATTACATTTGTTCAGTGGAAAGAGATAAAAGCCGAATGGGAAAGGGAGAGAACACACACCATTTAAGAAATAAATGCTAAGTTATGAAGATTCTGTCGGCCTCAGAAAGAGATTTTTATGCAGTTTTTGGCATTTACAAATCCTTTGTGAAAAGGTCACCCTGTACTTGGAATCTTTTATTAATACTGAAGAATGGCCCAGAAAATGTCATGTCTTTTTACCATGATATTTACACAAAAAAGTATGACTAAGCATATGAAATTTTTCAAGCAGGATGGCATTAACAAGGCCAGAAATCGCAATCTTTCTAAAGGGATGTGTGCTCTTTGCCAGCCAGCTAGGAGGATGGCTTTGAGTGCTTTGTCTGCTGCTAAGCTAATTCTTTTAGTGGTCTGTCATTTCAGGTGGTGAGCTTGGAGGGCACTCACAGCAGCAGTAGAGAGGGCCTGGGGTAGGAGCTGCCTGGGGTAACATAGCTTTGGGGCACATATAATACTGGAAGGATTTCCGGAGCTCAAGCCAAAACGTTCAAGTTAAATAAGGTAGCCACATTGTCCCAAGGTGCTGAGCGGTCAGAACACCCATTGACTTCACTGGCAGCTACGGGGGATCAGCACTTTGGAAAAATCAGGCCAGACCTTATTTAGGTGCCCAGCTGCGAAACATATCAGCTTCATGGTTCAAGCACTCAGGAGATCATCATCAGTAATACATATTATGGTAGCACCCAAATGCCCCCATCAGTACTGGCAGGCCCCATTGTTCAGGGCATTGTACAATCATAGAGAAGAGCTAATCTTTGCTTTGTGTCTTTGGATTGTAAGCCCTCAAACAGATGAAGGGTAGGGGATGGCAATAAAATCACAGACTACAGTATTGCCAACTACAAGCTTTCAGAAATCATGAGTCGGGGGCCCCCAAATAATGAGATTGGCTTAAAAAAAGTGTAGAACCCCAATGTAAATTCTGGAGAAGCATCAGAACCGTTAGATGCTTATTGAAACCGAACGTGAAATCCAAATACTTTGAAGTTTGACCACAACTTCTCTTTCCAAAACCTTTTCACTAATTTTATTTACCATGCTTTCTTATTAATAAGCCCCACAAGTAGGGATACGGACTTTTCAACAGCATTGACATGCCCACTTTAGAGGGGTTTAATAGAAAGTTGAAAAATAGGGGCAATCAAAACTTCCTTGTACTGGTAACATCTGATTCATGCCATGCTTTTATATGGTTATTTGGACTCATACAGTCTATATATGTCAGAAGTTGAACCTGGTGGCATTCTCTACCTTTTCTTCTGCATCAGAGAGATCATTGCTGACTCCTTGATAAGAACAGTGGTCGTCTTTTCAGATTAGTTAGAGATGGTGGAACTAGATGGTTTGGTTATCCAGTGAAATACTGAGGCCCTCAGGTAAATTATGTTTAAAGCCAGAGTGCTGTTTCTCACAATTCAGTAGGGGATATGTAAAGCCAGGCCTGTTTTTATAGGAACTATCCCTCTTAGCTGCAAACACTCCAAACAGGAATAGAAGCTATATTTTTAGTTACATTTCTCCCCCGTCCCCCGAGCAGTTGAGAAAGCCAGACCCAATAATCCTCTTTCATCGGAAACATCCATTACTGCGCCTACTGCAAGTCCACTGACCTCCCCTCACAGGAGTGATCTCTAGAAGTGACTCTGAGTTCACAGTCAAGAGCCATGCCTATCAAAGCAACTAATTAGAGGCAGATTCCACATTGTGTTCATTATGCACAGCTTCTTGAAACTCTAAATATGCCAGTAGCAAAAGAGATTCTAGCAATGAGAACAACAGATGGAGACTTACAATGAAAAACAAACAAACAAACAAACCAACCATGCTGAAATACCTCTCAACTACTATACTACTTAGTGGTAAGAATGGACAGTGCTCACTGCCCAGCTATCCCTTTCCAGGTACCCCCACACATCCTGTGAGCAAAACCCTGGGCCAGATTTTCTGCTGGGGTAAATTCGTCGAGGTCAATGAAATTACATCAATAGAGAATTTTGCCCTTTCTTCAGTTAGACTTGCTCAACTTCATTGACTCAATGGGTGTAACTAAGGTCAAGATTTAAATCAATATGTATAAAACTGTAGACATCTATCTATAGCATATACTCTTATGGAGTTATGGGGCCAGATTCTGAAGTCACTGGAGTCATTCAAATTTTCACCACTGTAACTGAGGGCATGTCTACACTTCCCCTCTGGATCGATTGCTCCAGAGGCGGTTGATTTATTGTGTCTAGCGAAGACGCAATGAATCGACAGCTGAGCACTCTCCCGTCGACTCCAGTACTCCACCGGAGCACGAAGCATAGACAGAGTCGACGGGGAAGCGTCAACAGTCAGCCTACCACAGTGAAGACACCGCGGTAAGTAGCTCTAAGTACATCGACTTCAGCTATGCTATTTTCGTAGCTGAAGTTGTGTAAATTAGACCTACTTAGCTTGCCCCCCACCCCGAGTGCAGATCAGGCCTTAGATTGGAATTGGGGCTACAGTTATAGGTATGTCAAAATATACCAATGGAGGGCCAAAATATGCTATTTTACACCATGTGAAGGACGTTGGGATTGTAGAGTCTGTGAATGCAGGATTTAGCCCAAAGTACAATATAGAGGTGTAGAAGAAAGGGAGTTGATTATAAATCATACTCAATGTGTGTGTGGATACACATATATATAGATATATAATAAAAAATCTGTACTATTTTATTTTTATATCTATCTATTAAATTTAATTGGTGCAAGTAGTTTTCTGGATAATTCCTCTTCCTTCAATAATACAGTGATTTTCAAAATACAAACATTAATTCCTATAGAGAAATATTTTCCTTGTTCCCAGCTGAGAACATCATCACAATAAATAAATTAACCACCGACAAATCCAAAGAGTACAGGACAGTAAATGGAAAGTAGGGTTGATTAACCATCCTTTTTCTTTCCCTGTCATTGTATTTCCTGGGAAAATGCCAACTTTTTCCTTTTCATACACACAAAGCCACTTTGTTTCACTGGTATAATTTCTTACAATAACATTAACATATCATTGGAACTCATTACCTTTGGTGTAATATCTCCCTATTGAACTGTGTCAGACTCATTATGTCAGTTCCTTTTCATTCCAGTTTTGTGCTCCTCCAGAGAGTCGCACTGCAGCACCAGTAATAATGATTAAACTGCTGTCTAATGCTTCACTGGACATCCAAACCAAAGAGGGGAAAATTTCTCACTGAAGATGGGAATTGCTGCATTTGCACTTAATGGTATTCTGTGTTAGGAAAGCCCATTACACTGCGGTAATTTTCATAAAGAGACATGCACAACTGATGTAGCCTGAACGAACAATATAAATAAGTAAAAAATGGGGAAAAAGGAAAAATACCAAAATCAAGGAACCAAGCCAAAGGCAGTGAGAAAAGCAACTGAAAATATATTGCAAGCAAAGCTCTAGTATATTTTTAACTCTTTATTCACATTGGGCCACATATCCCATTGACTTCAGTGGGACTGACTTGCATGAGTAACTGCTCAGTGTGTGTAAGGGACTCACAATCTGGCCCCTCGTGGTGTATTAAAACTATTTAAGGCTGGCACTTTAAATTTCAGGGATTTTTCCTGGTCCTGCTTGCAGGCTAGGGGACTTGTAGGGAAGCATGTGAGTTAGGCCTAGCAGCAGTCAATCTGCACCCAGCCAGACCGGAGTTATCTGGGGTGAGTTGTGCCTCTGTTTCAGGGAGTAGTCTGCTTTGTCTCTCTCTGATTTTGGGTTTTTGTGTATCATCATCCTGAATTCTAAGAAATAAAGTAGCATTGGATTACAATCAGCAAGACTATTCTAACTTCTCTGCGAGTTTGCTGTGAACATAACAGCCCTATATGTCTCTTTCCCGAAAGTGAGCAAAGGTCCACCTAGGAAGACATTTTAAAACTCAGCTTGTCTGGGGTGGGGGAAGCATAAGCAGAGGTGATACATGAGAAATAGATAAAACAAACTGAAATCAGATGTTTAAAATCTCTGCATGCTTGCTTAGAGATAAAAGAACACAGGATAAACGTGGTAGCTTTTGGAATCAACTTTCCCCCCCACATTCTACATTTAATATATCCTGTCCTTTTCTATAAAGGAAATAAAATGGTACTCAATCTCCTGAGTTGAAGAACTGAATGAAAGGGGTGATAGACTTTGTTGTACTTGAAGGGAATCTGTCACACCAGGAAACCCTTTAAAATACCAGCGATTCTACTTATAAAAGGGACTTTATGCATCTCCATTTCCCTGTCTTGCTTTCATCAATTATCAGAGTTATTTGTCTTCAAACAAAGGGCACGATACTGCCCACTTTATGTTCCCACTGAAGTCAATGGATCGAAGTCAGCCCTGCAATAAGCAGATGCAACTCCCAATAAATCAGCATAGACACAGTTTCCATTGAATCCCACAGAAAGGAATCCAGTAGAAATTGAGCCCGCTTACTGCACAGCTGATGTGGTTCCCACCCAATTCAATGGAAGTTTTGTCCGAGTCAAGAAGACAGAGTCAGGGTGGCTGCCTCTCTGTCCTGCAGTGAAGTCACAATGTTGACCTTGTCGTCACCCCAAATGTTATTAAATCATTTATACTGAGTAACACCTATAGACTTATAACACTTATATTGCAGGAGGCCTCAATCAAGGCAGGACCCCTCTGAGGTAGGTGCTGTATAAATACAACGATAACCCCGGCACTAGTGAGTTTACAGTCTGAAAGACAAGACCTAACTCGTGGAGGAGACAAACATGGTAAGAATTCAACGCAAATAGCTGCTCAGGATGCCATTTGCTGTGCACAGCAAGTTCTATTGGTCCTACAGAATTAGGGTTGCCGCTTTCCAAATTGCTGGTAACCAGACCCCAAGGCCCTTCCCTCTACCCCGCCCCGTATACGAGACTCCACCCCACCACACGAGGCCCCACCCCTTTCTCTGCCTCTTCCCCAAGGTCCCTCTCCCATTGCTCACTCCTCTCCTCCTCCCATCACTCACTGGATCCTCTCAAGGAGCCTGCAGGTACGTGGCGGCCCCTTCTGAGCCGGGGCTGGCCCAGGTTAATTACTTGGTCCTTCCCCCCCACCCCACAGTAACTGGACTCTTGGTCCAGGCACCATTTAGGGTTGTCAAGTCCCTGAAACCTGGGCACCTGGTAACCCTAAATGGCACTTGGACACAAAAGCCAAAAAACGGACTATCTGTGTAAATCCTGGATGGGTGGCAGCCCTATACAGGATCCAGTAACTATGCTACATATTATTGAGTGCTTTCTGTTGGAATGTTATCTATTTATTACTACAGGTTAGAAAGTGTCTTTTCGTTAAAAAAAATTCAATTTCTCATCAAAACCTAAAAAATGTCAGCTGAAGAAAAAAAAAAAAACAAAAAACAGAGTCAGTCCAAACCTACACAAAAAAGGAAAAATACCGCGAACAAAAAAAAGTTTAGTTTTCTAATGGAAAATCCAAAAATTTGATGGAAGCAGTGGAAATTTTCAGTTTGTCAAAAATCTAATTTTTCCATCAAAAAAGTAAATGGAAATTTTTTGACCAGCACTAACATATGCAGATATTGCTGATTTATAGACCGCTTCTGGAACAAAAAGTATGAGTAGGAAAGAGACAGAGTAACAAAAAAATCTCAGTATGCTATGAAGGGACAGGAACCAGTTGCAGGGACCGAGAAGAGAATACAGACAGGCTAGATAACTGCAGCATTAATACTGTGCTTTCTTGAGAATTTAGTTCTTATTATTTAAATAAAAAAAAGTTACCCCCAAACTTGCGTTGTTCATCACAGGACTGGGCAGAAAAACACAGATACATTTTTGGTGGGAGGAAAGGAATTGTAAGGAAAAAAATGTCAGCCACACTATTAAAAGTTCTTCAGAAAACAACCGGTTTTCATGGAAGTTTTGAAAAACTAATAGAAATTTGGAAAATGTTCAACTGTCACTGAAATGCTCCCTCCAAGGCCAATCCCACTAGCTCAGGTCTGCAACGTCTTTACCAGAGAAAGCAGAAAGGGTTGTGCAGAAAAGAGCAGTGGGGACAAAGGTTGGACCCAGATCCAATCATCGGGGTGTTCAGATCTTGGACTTCAGTTTAGGACCAAGTTTGTAGGAATGTTTTCATTCAAAAATAGGGGATCAAATTCTGCTGTCACTTTGGGCCCAATCTGTCCAAACAGATGCATTTATCACTCTCCCTAGGGAAGTGTAGCTTCCCTTCCCTCTGGATCAAAAAGTATCCTTCCACTGAACACTGGTTACCTGGATTCTGAGCTGCAGGGCAAGTTTGGTCCTAAAATAATGTGCTGGACTGTAGACTGTATTCAATTTCTGCAAGCTGCTGTGAGTTAATATTAAAAAGCCAGTATCAGATAGAGATACTGATTAATGTAAATTTGGTGTGGTTTTATTATTAATTGGAACTACTACCTGCTAAAACTCACCCAGGCAAGCAACAGAACTCATGTAAGCAGACAAGGGACCATGGAAGAGAGGCATTAACCTAGAGCGAGTCCTGAACCAAGGAAACAAACTGAAAATTAATCCCATGGCTACAAAATAGGAACCATCACTTTGCCTGTCAGATTCTCCTTCACTGCAGTGAAGAGCTGGAAAACTTATAATAACCAATGCCCAGCTGTGTGGAAAGAAACCACTAGACTGTTCCCTTTGGGTAACATTACCTCAACTTGTATAGATGTGACTGAGTCCAATTTCACCACCTGCTCCCTGTTACTATCTACAGTTAATGGGGAAAAGACACATGGTACCTGAGGGTATTTCAACCCACTCATCATTAGTGAAACTCAGTTGCTGAGAGAATGTTTTTTCATAGGGAGGCGATCTTTTGGTCCAGATTCTCAGCTGGTGTAAATGAGAGTGGAACTATAATGCCTGGCACAATGGGCCCTTGTTTTTGGGTGGTTCCTAAGCTTTACTATAATAAACATGAACAATAATGCTGCTATTCAGATCCGACTTTATTATTAGGCAGTGTTCCGAGTCCACTTTTTTCTCCCCCTTGCTTGGAACTAAACATTAGTTCATTAAATATTAAAATATGAAGGAGTTCTCCATCCCTCCAGGGATGACGACGTATTTATGAATCAAAAGACTTCTCTCTGTGGAAAAACTACAAAGAAAACTCACTTGGTAGATTTTTACAGGGAGAATGAGGATTTAAAGAGAAGAAAGTGCTTTCTTTGAAAAGCTTAAAAGAGAAGATCATAAATATGGCTGCCTCCCTTGTCCCCTCTTCATCATCTTTGGTGGCTCTCTTGGTTATTGATCCTCCAAGAAAAGGACCGGTCCCTTCCCCCTTTTCTGCTTGTTACTAACATCTGAAAGTACTTTCTGATTGGCATACTTGAATCCATAAAAGCTGAATCAACTAATTTGTAGATTTGGGTCTTGTGGTCAGGGGGACTCTGCAACACCCCCCTTTGCATCACAGCATTGCAACACTGCAATGTGTCACTGCAACACAATGGTGATCTGGGACTATCACATCCATCTCTGAACACAGGGTCCTCTCACAATCATGCTTCCCAACGTAGCACTCATCCAAAAACTTGGACCAAGCCAGATCTAGATGCATTTGGAAGGTTCTCAAACTGGGGAGGGTTGTGAGGTTATTACATGGGGGGTCATGAGCGGTCAGCCTTCACCCCAAGCCCCGCTTTGCCTCCAGCATTTATAATGGTGTTAAGTACATAAAAAGTGCTTTTAATTTATAAGGGGGTCGCACTCAAGGGCTTGCTATGCGAAAGGGGTCACCAGTATAAAAGTTTGAGAACCACTGGTCTAGTTCTTTTCAGTCAGTCATTCTCTGATCGGTGGAGCCCAAAACTAAGTTAAAACAGAGAGATTAGGAACCAACGTACTAGAGTTGGCTTGGTTTATTAGACTTTTCTCTTTCTTTCTTTTTAAGATTTGTACATAACATATACAGTTGGCTCTTTATTCTGGAAGTTATTTGAATGTTTTCTCAGAATAACTGAGCTGTTTGTTGACCTTATAATTATTCTGATTAAGGTTACTTCTGATGTTTGTCTCTGAGTTATTGTCTCTTTGTAAACTGTAGACAGATTAGATTGGAAATAAATTATTACTCTTATGGTGTTCTGCAGTTATTAGTAATCTGGCTGCCCTGAAATAAACAAAGAAGTAATCATCTAGACCAATGCAGCCGTGGTTCTCCCAGGCCAACCAAGGAATCTATCTATCCATCCATCCATGGTACTCATGTGACCTTCAATTCTGGAGCATCTGAGCACCTCATAATCTTTAATGTACTTATCCTCACAACACTCCCGTGAGGTATGGAAGTGCTATTATCCCCTTTTACAGAAGGGGGAACTGATGCACAGTGAATCACCAATGCTCAAACAGAAAGCCTGTGACAGAACAAGGAATTGAACTTGGGCCTCTTGACCCCCAGGCGAGTACCCTAACCATTGGACTGTCCGCCTTCCCTACTATGGGTGATTTCATCTGCCATTCGTGCAAAAATGGCACAAACTAAGGACAAAAGTTAGGTTCAAGACCAATGTTGCCCAAAGTCTTGTGATGTTTTTCTTAAGCCCTCAGTTCCTGTAGTCATGTGACCAGACACGACTCTCAGACTTCATTTAAAAAAAGCAAACAAATACAAGTTTCTAGAATACAAGGTTGCAGAGTAAAGCTGGGGAACAGCAACAGCAAAGGCTTAAACCCCCCCCCCCACAGAAGGCAAATAAATAGATCCTACATTTATTTTTATAAGCTCATGTTTTTTGTGTGGCTCTGACTCATGAGTTTTGAATGCTCAGGTTTGTCAGTAGTGCAAGCCACCAAGTTTAGATTTGGATTCACAACCAAAACTTCCTCAAACTCAGTTCTACTGACAACATGAAAATAAAAAGGCCAGAATCTGCCACTACACTTGCTGGAGTGAGCTGTCCTTTGAACTCAGTGGACAACATCCTACTTAAAAAACAATTCTCACGACTAGGGGTTTGTATGATTGGACCCTGAACAACCATCCTCACTCACACTGCGTATTTTACTCTTGAAAGTAGCCTCCCTGAAGTCTGTTTCAAAAGCTAAAGCTGCTTGTTCCTGCTGTCTATATAGGTTCCTGAAGGTGGAGCTAAACTTCCCCTCCCTTTGCTTTGCAAATAAAGCTCCCAATGAATGTCAACGAAAGCTTTGTTCACAGATCAAGGGTAGAATATTGTATAATCTACTGCATGACATGCCAAGAATATATTATGTTCTTTGGAGGGATAATAAAATAATCTATCAGTCAGTTCTCCGAGGATTTAAATCTCTTCTTTAGAGCCCACATTCCTTCTATGTTTATTTGCTTCTTTGTAACTCCTGACAGAAAGCTGGGATTTGACTGTGAAGTCCTCAGTTAGGTTTTTAAAATTCTAACCTTTGTGGGTTTTTTTCTTTTTATTACAACAATGCAGTATTTACACACATGAATGAGGAAAACTAAAGTATATGTAATTTAGAAGCTGGCAGCTACCTTGCACACTGCTAGTCTCAGATGTGCAAGAGCTGGTTATCTTAACTTGATAAATTATCGCCATGATCTGTTGTACTTTGTGGCTACATCAGTAATTATGTGCCAGGCATCATAGATCACTGAAATGTAGAGGAAATGAAACTATTTCTATGAGAACAATGGATCAGACAAAGCATTTTAAAAATACACGATCAGGTACAATCCTCCACTGGCAGGAAAAATTTGATTTAATAGATCTTTGTAAGCTCTAATTTCTCGGATACTGTCAAAATTATTTAATTGTGACTTTTCTTAATCATAATCACTGCACAGCATCCCCTCACCATGAACACAGACAAAAAAAACAGTGCTTTGTCTGTGGAATTTGTATTGCTAATTTGTCTTGCCTTTGCACGGTTCTGTTCCCCCTCCCGCCCCCACGCACACTCCAGTCAAAAGAGGACAAATCACAGGTGGTTCTTTTGATAGAACAACCTGTGCCGCCTTTGCAGGAGGTGCTCAGAGCCCGCAAAGTGGGGTCAGATTCTCTACTGTTCCTGGCATTTGTTGGGTGCTACAGGAGAGGGGTACTGTGGAGACAAGCCTGACTCCCTGATTCTCTGCCTGGCCTGGGGTGCAGGTAGCTCTAACACCGCACCAACTGGCAACGATTCACAAGGGACCTTTCACCCGCTGAGAATAGCTGGAGCATGGTGCATGCTGGTGATGTTCCCTCCTGCTCTTGACTTACTCTCTGATCTGGAGACTGCAGGAAGGGAAAGCTTAAGAGCCAGCTATGCAGTTTCTACACCAATGGGGTATGGGCGCCGACCCCGTGTGTGTGTGTGGGGGAAAATGGTGGGTGTTGAGCACCTATCAGCAGCCCCCCTCCCAGAACCTACCGCCTGCCCCAGATCAGCTGTTTCATGGCATCAGGAGGCACTGGGCGGGGCGGGGGGGGGGAGAAAGAGGAGGACTGGGTAGGGAAGGAGCGGAGTGGGGGGGCCTTGAGGGAGGCAGTGGAGTGGGGGCGGAGCCTGGGTGAAGTCGGGGGGGGGGGGGGAGCACCTCCAGCAGATCAGAAACTTGGCGTCTGTGTAATGGTGTTTGCCCCAGGCCAGGAGAATCATCATCTAGGGGGATATGGATAGCCTTTGCTCCTTTCGGGCCACCCAAAGGACCCATTGGGAAGTGCAGCAAGGCGGAGAATCTGCCTTAGGACATTATTATTATTTACAACTTGTATTACCATAGTGCCTAGGAGCCCCAGTCCTGGACCAGGACCGCACTGTGCTAGGAGCTGTACGAAACAGGACAAAAAGATGGTTCCTACCCCAAAGAGCCTCCATTTTAAGTACAAGATGTTTTGCTGCCTACTGAACCTTGCCTCTGAACAGAGGCAAACCCCACAGCTATGCTGCTGCTGTATGATCGAGACAGCATTACCAATTCCTGCAGGTTGATCACCAGTCTCAGGATATTTGAGGCTTTTGTTTGAAACCACAGCCCCTGGAGTCATCCGGCTGCATGCAAATCCCAACTTTTCAATATTTTCTAAAAAATACGGACAGTCCTGGTCCAGGAAAGATTCTTGAAAACGTGACCCAAGTGCACCCCAAAGGCTCGGGAACCATAAAGAACCCACCATTTATTATTTTTAAAAATCATGATTTTAAAAGGTATTTATAATTTGTTCAGGCCTGAGTCATGATGTTTGAATGCTTCGGGTCAGTAAGACTGTACAGTGGCGTTTCCACTCAAGAGATTGAGGCAGATCCATCTGAACAAGGACCATAGAGGTGTCTCTGAAAGATGGGTGGCAGCGGCTCTTCATGGAATACTCAACCATCTCTTTACCATCTCCCCATAGGTACTAGAGGAACTCACTCAGCACCCACCAATGAAGAAGAAATCACCCAGCCACTCTCCATTGACGCAGTGGGGTGGGGGGGAAAAAAAAGCAATGAAACAGATGAAATCAGGTAAATCACCAGACAAAAAGACAGCACATCAACCGAAATAGTTAAACCTGCAGGCCACAAAACTGTCAACTATCTACATGAAATCACTAAGGACATTTGGGAAGCAGAATAAAATTCCTCAGGACTTCAGAGATGCAATCCTAATTTTGCTATACAAAAAGAGACAACAAATCTGATTGTAGTAACTACTTGGGTCTTTCCCTGCTATATGTAGATAGTAAAATCCCTGCTTGTATTTTGCTCAATTGGCTTGTCGGAACAGTATTAGAGATGTTTCTACTGGAGACCCAATGCAGTTTTAGATCAGGTTGTATTACAACAGACATGATTTTTATTGAGACAAATTCAGGAAAAAGGTATTGAATAAAACGTGGAACTGTATGCTGTCTTCATTGATCCAAAAAGTAGTATTTAACACTGTGTGCAGAAAATTGCCTCTGGAATATTCTAGAAAAGTTTGCCTGTCACACCAAATTCATTAACATTATACTTCAATTCCTCAAGATATAACTGGTCTAGTATTCTCAGATGGTGGCCTCTCTAAACCACTTCCCATACTTAATGGGATGAAACAAAGCTGCATGCCAGCACTGAACTTTTTTTGGTCTCTTCTTTGGTCTGTTCTGAATTATGCAATGGACAATCTTCAAAAAGGGCATCTACATAAGGTACAGAACTGATGGCAAACTCTTCAATCCCCGAAGGTTTACTGCAAAGACAAAAGTTCTTGAGAAACTCCTATGTGAAGCCGTTTTTTTGGACGATGGTGCTCTATTTAGTCATAGTGAATGTGACCTACAGCTTATCCTTAATAGGTTATCAGGGGCAAAACAAACTAACAGTTTGGATTCACCCTCAACCTAGAGCAAACTGAAGTCCTTGTCCAACCAGTTCCTTCGACCATTACCATTGAGACAACCACCACCACTGATGGTATAGAACTAAAGAGCGTCAATCACTTTACATACCTTGGCAGTACCAACTCAAGTGATGGTTCCCTGGATCAAAAAATATCACATAGAAAATGAAAGGCAAACCAGGCTTTTGAAAGACTGATATAGGATACTCAACCAGCATACCATCAAACAGTCAATAAAAAGGATGATATACAATGCAGCAGTGATAGCATCCCTTTTATACGGCACAGACCGTTTACTTCAGACACAGTAAGCAACATGAACAATTTCATAGGTGCTGTCTCTGCTCTAGTCTGAAGATCCACTGGCAAGATAAGTGTCAAACATTAACATCCTTGAAAAAGCAAAAAACACACCCAGCACTGAGTTAATCACCCTCAAAGCTGAGCTTAGAGAGACATGTCATGTCAGAATTTGGGGAGTCTACTGTTGCACTGTGGTTTTCTGTTGTGAGCTGCAAATGATTCAAAGACACCTTTAAGTGGAATCAGACCTTATGCAGCATAAACCACGATAACTCTGAAGACATAGCCAAGCACAGACCCGAATGGAGAACAACGATCAAAAAAGGTTGTAAATGCCTTAAGGAAAACAGATGCAAAAACACACACACAAAAACCAACTGACCGGGGAAAAAGGGGCCAAGCATTGTGCCAAGTCCTCAGTGGGAGCCTGCACATTCAAGATCTTGCTCCTCAAGGCTTGGACTGTACAGCCACAGAACACCATACAATACCATGGCATCATCATTGGATAGGACAGAGAAGCCATGTAGATAGAGGGAAAGAGCGTGCGAGTGAGCACATTTCAACTGGGCGGGGCTTCACATACTTCAGGATTTTTTGTTTTGTTTTAAGTCTCAGAAGCCCTTTTACCTTAGCAAAAATATAAGATCTCTCTAGAAAGTATATTATGATAATTGTACTGGAATAATTTTGGGGAAACAATGTCATTTGATAAAGATGGGAATGGTACAGTATAATGGATGTCCACCCGTGGAATTTAAAGTAATCAAGGGTCAAGGCCAACATACTTTAGGAACAAGCATAAGAAAATGTTGCAAGGGGTTTTAAGTTGTGGGATAGAAAATATGCACCTAGTTCTTTGACCCATTTTAAAATATGTAAATATGCAAATCTCAATCAACTATGCAGATGAAAAAGTCTGGTCATACTCTATGTAACAGAGAATTCCACAACCCGCTGAAAAGTGTGCATTACCTAACAACCTATTTCAACGTTCAGATGTTATGTGTGGAATCCATATGGGTGGCCCCATTTGAAATCAATGGCAAAACTCCCATTAATTTCAATAGGGGCAGGATTTCATGCTGTCTGTGTTAGAAAATTGATCCTCAGATGCAGAAATGGAACATAGGAATTGCTAGATCATTTCAAACTAAAGGTCCATTTCCTATCTTTGATAGCGACCAGTACAACTGCTTTCAGAGGAAGGAATAAGAACCCCACCGTAGTCAGATATGGACCATCTGCCCTCTGTATTAGGTCTTATCTTGATCTCTAATAACTGAAGATTGAACGTCCATGTTTCAAGGCTTAAGCCAATGTCCCTTCCCAATTTATCATCATTAATTTTATGCTAACATTTATAAAGCACTTTGCGATTTTCAAATGCAAGGCACTAGAGAAGTGCAAAGTGTTACGGTAGCATAACTACTGTTCCCACAGAACTGCATTATTGCCTCCTTCATATACATAACTTGGGTAACATATTAAGCTTAAAAGTTTGTTTTAAACCATATATTGCACCTGTCATCTGCAGTTTTGATTGTCACAGAAGTCACACATCATCATAATCATGGTCTGCCATAATCTATACAGTAGCATAATAAATAGGAGACAACAGAATCTGTCTGATGAGCACTTCTCTCTCCTTATCATAATCATCCTGGGCAGCTTTAATACAGCACAGGTGTTAATGAAGATAGGTGACAATCCATACCTGTAAAAGACCATACCAGATCTTAAAAATAGCTCTGGAGGCACATCATGTTTACTAACAGGTACAGGAACACATGCAAAAACCTTCCTCGCTCATTTCCACACATGGAAGGCTTAATCTTGTGAGCCTTCCAGGCGCAGAAATGAGCACGGAAGGCTTTTACATGTGATTTTAAAATATGAGCAATAGCAGTCTCTGTCTTCCATCACTCCCAAGCCTACTGAGCTCGGATTACCTCTGCCATTACTGGACCAAAAAGAAGGGGGAAAGTTAGAAATATTTAAATGCCAGCTGTAGTTAAAAGTGGAAACTATGCAAGGAACGTTTTCCATTCTGTCATCCTGGAGAATCTCCACATTTTGGGTACTGGTGACAAAGAAACCAGTAAAGACAGTTTGAACACAGGGTGTTCGAGCCCGAGAGTAGATATTTTGGGGCAGATCTTCAGCTGGTGTAAACAGGTGTTACTCCATTGCCCTTTGTCTTCATGCCTTACAGTATCACCAAACTGATTTACCAGTGACAGTTTGAATGTCATTAGTCCTGAAATGATCTTCTGGGAAGGACATTGTACTGCGGACAAGCATTTATTGGCTAATGCTCTGACTGGTTCCACTCCAGGAATTGCCCCTCTGACAGAATAATAATTATTTCTATCATGACACTCACCCCAGCTCAGATGGAGGTGATGCATGAAAACCTTCCAGAGGACTATTCTGCCACCCTTACTCATGCTGAATAGCGCTTCACTCCACACCTAGTCCCACGGACGTCAATACAGACTTGGGCCCAAGCTGTGCTTTGCTCTGATTGGCATCATAATTGATAGGATCCTGAATAGCTGGACAAATGACTGCTATGAACATATGTGATCTTGGCTCAACCAACTACATGGGGATTAGAATTCTAAGACTGACAACCTTGGTTTAAAAGAACATGTTATTCTCCCCCCGCTCCCCACAGACAGAGAAAATCCTATTGTTCGGTTTCCAGTCCCTTTCAGTATTTTTTATTTTACAAAGTCACTGTGTCATTTACTTTTAGTGACAATCACCACTGTTCTAAGCCCCATTCTGTGGCAATGATTTATTACTATTGGCTACGTATAGCTCTATAAAAAGAGGTACTTCTACCTCTTCAGCTAGCACCTGACAGTTGCAGATAGTTGACTATTTTTCATGTGAGTTTTAGCTTGAAGCTTTTCTCCTTTGCTGCCATGGAACATAAAATGCAGGTGGGCTTCTAAGGATGAAAATTAAAGCCTAGCTTTTACAGGATCTCACTTAAAAATCTTCCCCCCCCCCTTCCCCCACTTAAAGAACATCATTATCTCTGCACGTGCATGGATTTATTGTAAACAGAGAATTTAAAGGAAGGACAGTCTTGTCGTTAAGACACTTGACTGGCATCCAGGAGATTTGGGATTAGTAAATCTCTTTGTGCTTCCATTTCCCCCTGTGTAAAATAGGGATAATAATTAGAACTGGGCAAGAAATAGTTTTCCTGTTCTGGGAGGATATGAGAGTTTTTGCAAACAACCCTCCCTCCCCACAAAATTTGGTTCAAGCCAATCAAAACGTTTCATTTTGATTTCAATTTTCATATTATAAAAATATTTTAAATGGTTTCAAACAAAAACTTCAAATATTTCATTCAGAAAATGTCAAAGTGGGACGTCGACATTGCTGAAACATTTCAATTTTTTTTAATCAAATGAAAAATTCTTCGAAACTCATGTTCTTTTGGGAAGTTCTGGTTTTGATTAATTAGCATTTTCCTATGAAAAAACATTTAGTTGAAAGATTCCCAACCAGCTTTAGCAATAAAGCTCCTTGCCTGAATTGTCTATTTTGACCGTAAGTTCTAATTAAAATGGGTTCAGGTACAGAAGCTGAATCCAAACTTCTCCAAAAATCAAGAAGATCTGGGTCCAGTTTTTTTGGTTTGGGTCTACCTTTAATTGAGACATGTATATGTTACAGACTCTATACATTTTACAGAAAAAAGAACACTTTTAGTCAAACATTTGTCCATGAGGAACAAATTATTTTTCACTTGCAGAAAACTTGGACAACTGATCTCCAGAGTAATTACTCTGCTTTAGGTTTCTCCCCACAGT
Source organism: Chelonia mydas (assembly GCF_015237465.2). Taxonomy (NCBI): domain Eukaryota; kingdom Metazoa; phylum Chordata; order Testudines; family Cheloniidae; genus Chelonia; species Chelonia mydas. The sequence goes on from NC_051257.2 coordinate 10,776,519, forward strand.
GTACAAGTTTCCTGTGTGCAGTGTAACAAGTTATTTATTCAGATACACTTGTTCTGCTGACCAATTCTCCAGCACAGTGATTCCTGCAAAAGCACCAGTACAAGCGATAGCAGGATGCCTTTGAAATTAAATTTTGGCTAATACTATAGAAATTGTAGAAGCAGGGTGGGAGGAAGACCCATAAATGTATACTAGTCTGACTTTCTTTTTTGATTCCATTGCAGTCTAGAGTTGGTGGGAAACAATATTTCCATTCTGTGAATATTGTAGAGAGTTCAAAAATTTCTCTTAGGTCAAATCAGGACGAAATGTCAAAATCTCGAAAATACTTGTGGACTGAATTTTTTTCCCTTCATTTAAAGTTTTGAAACATTTTGTTTCAATTTTGACCTTTCAGACTTTTTTTTTTTTTTTTTTTTTTTTTTTTACAGTCAAACTTAAATTTTGAAATGAAATGTTATTTTGAACCAGAATATTAGAATTTTTTATTTCCAAAATTTCAAAACAAAATGTTTTGACACTTTTCTTGAGTTGGGAAATTTGTCAAACCCAACGCTGTTTCGCAAACAGCTCTGGTTTCAAGAAACTGGCATTTTTTGGCCAAAAAAGATGTGTCAAAAAGTTTCCAATCAACTCTACTGCAGTCATTAATAAACTCAATCCTCCATTCCGATAAAGACTGCGCATACAAGCACAGAAGTGTGCATCTTCAACACCACTGCAAACATTACAAGGCTACCATTCCACTGAAGATTATAGCACACCCCGTACACATAAAATGGACCAAACTTTGCCTTCAGTTACACCATCCCACCCTGCTGAGGTCAATGCCATGCAAGGCTATAAATGTGGGCAGCATTTTGACTTATGTGCCTTTTATATGCCTGTATATTAGAGCTGGTCAAATAGATAAAAAAATTCAGCACATACATTATTTTTGCTGACCAGCTCATGTGTGATATACCTGTTGACCTATAACTAGAAAGATATGGATATGAGATGTATAGGTTATGGAAAGACAGATAGCTAGACACAAACACACAAATGTATATAGCACAGATTTATCATATCATGGTATAGATTTCAATTCTCAATATATAGGCTTTTAAATAATAAATATGTATGCATTTAACAAACACACATGGGCATAATTTCCAGGGATTCTGAGTGCCAGCTGATTTCAGTTGGAGTTTTGGTTGTACTTACGAAAATCAGGCTTGTAATGTCTAAAGGCCAAAATCTGGACCTCTGAACAAAGCCCAGATGAAGGGATCAGTGTAGTGGCAGGGAATTTATTTTACATAGGTTCTTACATTGTGCCTGAGTACTTCCATGGAATGGTCTTCACTAGGAAGTAACACCAGGATTTCTGTTCCATAGCTGTGACTTTATCACAGGTTGCGGGGGTCATTGCAACAATCCTTATACATAAGCATAAGCCAGAGGAGCTGCGTGATCGCTGACCTAATGGCCACACCCCCGACTCTTTCCTAGGTCACCCAGTTCTGTGCTGCTGCAGTCAACATACATTATCAAACATTCTTCTGAAGTATGCAGAGGAATCTTGCTGCCTGCTCCTTGCTGTAGCTCACGAAAGCTTATGCTCATATAAATTTGTTTAGTCTCTAAGGTGCCACAAGTCCTCCTTTTCTTTTTGCGAATACAGACTAACACAGCTGCTACTCTGAAACCTAGTACTGCAGTTGTTCCACTGTGCTCAGGAGAATTTACATGCTGCAATGGAACTGGCTTAAACCCTTAACAGATTACAATTAAGACGTCTGTATGAGTAGGGTCCTACCAAATTCACGGCTGTGAAAAACACGTCACAGACCATGAAATCTCATCTCCCACTGTGAAATCTGGTCTTGTACTTTCATCCTGTACTATACAGATTTCACAGGGGAGACCAGCGTTTCTCAAACTGGGGGTCCTGACCCAAAAGGGCATTACAGGGGGGTCAAGGTTATTTTAAGGGGGTTGCAGTATTTCCACCCTTACTTCTGCGCTGCCTTCAGAGCTGGGCATCTAGAGAGTGAGGAGTGATCAGTGTTGGCCAGGGGCCCAGCAGAAGTAAGGGTGACAATACCAGACCATGCCACCCTTACTTCTGTGCTGCTGGTGACGGCGGCTCTGCCTTCAGAGCTGGGCTCCCGGCCTGCAGCCACCGCTCTCCAGCTCTGAAGGCAGCACCGCCACCAGCAGCAGGACAGAAGTAAGAGCAGCAGTACTGCAACGCCCCCCCCCCCCCCCAACTCCTTTTGGAGTCAGGATCCTACAATTACAACGCTATGAAATTTCAGATTGAAGTAGCTGAAATCATGAAATTTACCATTTTAAAAATCCTATAACCGTGAAATTGACCAAAATGGACCGTGAATTTGGTAGAGCCCTAGACACTGAAGTCTTGCGGCACTGAACTCCGGCGTTGCTTGGCTACATTGATGAGGAAAAAATATTGAACTAAGTGAAAAGAAAAAGAATGGAGAGGAATATTAGAGAATAAGAACCCCAGACTTTTTTCTGAAGGCAGAGGAAGCTAATATGAACTGGGAGTGGCTGGATTCAGAGACATCCTCCTCAATTGCTCATGTCATTCTCCCCTATTCACCCTCACATGGTTTGCAACATTTCAGAACCCGATTGTTAGGGTGAAAGCAGGACAGGGTGGGGGGCCCAATGGATCTTATAACACAAGACCCCGAGGCTATGGCCGGATTTCTGCTGCCTGGGCTGCAGGTCTGACAATCAGGATTTTTATAGTACCACCCCTTCCCTCGTCGCTATCCAACCTCAATAATAGTCGTTTAATGGCTTCCCACCGTGTTCTGAGCCCCTCTGCTGCCTTGAGGATTATTTTGGGGCTGCTCTGCATGTCGGCTTTGCACCAGACGGGGCGTTAATTACCGCTCCCTCAAACAGAACGGCTCCTTTGCTTGTTTTTATAACCGCACCAAAACAACTTTGTGTTTGCATCATGTCCCACAAACGCGCGCACACACGTTGCTCAGTGGTACTCCTGCCCTGATGTTCTTAGACGTTATTCAATAACGTTTACAGAATAAAAGTGCTCCCTGTTTGAGGGCACAGATTTAATTATCTATTTCATGGATCAAAAATGGGTTAGAGAAAAAGCAAGCGAGCTACAAAGCCAGCAGCAAAGATGATGGAAATAAATGTACAATTGTTGGAGCCTCAGAAAAACAAGCGGTGCTAAAGTTGACTACCGGCTGGATCCAAACCCATTCAAGTCAATGGAAAGACTCCCATTGACTTTGGATTAGGGCCTCCATCATTTTAATGATATTTCTGTAGCTGGAAGCTTTGGGACCAATGGCTGTAAACTCACATTTTGTGCATTCTTTGCCCATGCAGTAGACAAATGGCTGCAAGAAATGATGCTCTAACACAGCCACAAGGACCATGGATTTATAAATACTCATTGCCTCTTAGGCTATAACTGCACTGCAAATCACTGTTGGCCATGTACAGGGCATGTGTAGCTACACGCTACTCTTAAAAGCGGGGTAAGTCCATGCAGTGGTGTGGTAGCTACAGATATCAACGAAAGGCTCCGGCCATGGCCAGAGCCTTTCCCCCTTGCCTCCCTCTGCTGGAGCATTTTCCCGCTGTTATACCCATGCTAGGGATCCTGCAATATATATATACTCTACATGCCACCATATGGCCCATGCACTGTAGATATACCCTTGGAAGGGACTCAGGCATGTAAACAGGCCGATGGTGCCCAAGTCCACCACTGGCATTTTCAAGGTTGCAGCTCAGATGGTGCCAACCCCACAACTAATGAGCTGCTCAGAAGACCTAGCCCAAGACCTGATACCTGTCAGATCCCACAGCAGGAGGAGGCCATCAACAGGTAGAGGGGCAGCATGGCACCTGCCCAGAAAACAGCCTAGGGGGCAGAGGGTGAGGAGATTTGAGAACAAGCAGGATATGGAGTCGGGGAGGAAGATGGTTTCAGCTGTTAAGATATGGGCTCCCTAAGGGGCGGACCTGGCTTAGCTGTCTAACTTCAGAAGTGGGTCAGCAGCGGAGGATCCTGAGTGGAAGGAGGCACCTCATCAGCCAGGTCAGTTGCTTGGTGCCCATACCCCACACTCTCCTCGACCCTGTTCTTGTTATTTCACTCCTGGCTAGCTTAGGCAGGTGCCTGCTCAGCTGGCCGGCTTTTGGAAATCCCTTTCTTAGGCACTTAACTATCCCCATGCACTCTACAGGGACCCGAGGCCCACATCTGCAACAGAGAGCAACGTATTTAAAAAAAACAAAAACCTGCCAGCTTAGCATGGCTGAAATTTTATCTAGCTTTGGAATCATTTACACCACATTCATCCCAGAGATAGCTAAGTGGCAATGTGAGTTGCACACGTCATAGGGGACAGATTCTAGAGGTGGTAAAACAAGGTCTTTTGTTGGGTAATCTTGAAGCAGAGGCACTTTTTGCCAAGTCACTCGGAGGCAGGGTCAGGTATGACGAGTTAATGCCAGTCTCAGAATACAAGGAAGATTGGAGGGCTTTTCTGATGCAGACGGAACTCGGGTCTGCGGCAAAGGGCCAGAGGGTAAAACCAAGCTTACGCGGATGTCTGTCATCACTGAAAAAAGGGAGGCAAGTTTGGACCACATTCAACAAGTGTCTCTTCTGTTCAGAGCAGCATGGTCATTCCATCATCTTACACAGCCAAACAGTTAGACGTTAACTCAGCTGGACCGGCATGTGCAGATGGGTACATATGAGACCAGAGTATGACAACTGTTTTTGAAGCGTTGGAGCCCGATTCTGATCTCACACTGGTGCGAATCAGAAGCAACTCCTCTGAGACCACTAGGAGTTAAACAGATGTAAAATGGAGATTCAGAGTCAGGCCCTTGGTTTCTACCAGGCCTTGAACTAATTTTTCAAAACGGTACTGTAACATGTTTGGGGTGAATATACTGGAGAACTGCTTGATAATGTGGTCCACCCACAACCCTGCAAAAGGTGCAGCTGAGCATGTATTTATAACTATTTACCCCACCCCCCCTCCGCCCCCGTTTGCCTGTCTAAAATTAGTAAGGACAAGAAAGTCTGACAGCGGAGTTCATTAACCTTTGTTAAACGTCACCTTGTCAAGAATGCTTTAGGAATTAGCAAGCATCACCCCTATTTCTTCATTATAATGATGATCCAGTTTGTATCAAACAGCCTTCTAAACAGTGTACGACAGATTGATTGATTTAAAAATAGACAAAATTATTAGATGGTGACATTTGGCTATCCCAGTCTTGTGATTGCACATGCACCTTTTAATTTTTTTAAGTTTGTTTTGATCTTGCTGAAATTAATTTAAAATTCATTACAGTATGTCTTTTCTGGACAAACTTACGTTGGCTTCAACATTATTTGTTTTTTCCACTAGGTTCTGGTAGTCACTGGATGTTCTGCTTGTAAGCTAACTGATCTGTTTCTGCTCTTAGTTTTGTGTACTTGGAATGGATTCTTCGGATCTTAATTGCATTGATTAGTACAGTGTTCCTCAACCAGGGGTACCTGGGGGTTTGCAGAGGTCTTCCAGGGGCTACGCCAACCCATCTAGATATTTGCCTAGTTTTACAATGGGCTACATAAAAAGCATAAGCAAGTCCGTCCAAACTAAAATTTCATACAGACAATGACTTTTTTATATTGCTCTATCAGGGGTTCTCAAACTGGGGGCTGTGACCCCTCAGGGGGTTGCAGGGTTATTACGCGGGGGTGCAAGCTGTCAGTCCCCACACATGCTGAGTCTCCGGCTGTCAGCCATGCATGGGGCTGACAGACTAAGCCCTTAAGAGCTGGATGGCCAAAGAGCAGCGGCTACTGGCTGGGCGCCCATCTCTGAAGGCAGTGCCAGCAGCAGTGCAGAAGTAAGGGTGGCATGGTATGGGGGGGGTGGGGTGGCAAATCTCATTGTGAGTGGGGAGGCCCACCAACATCCTCTCTATTTCCATTAATGCCTGTATTGAGAAATACCAACTTGATGTGTGCCTGGCTACATCATTGAGAGTATGTCTACCCAGCAAAAAAAGAAAAAAAAAAGACCCTGGCAATGAGTCTCAGAGCCCCTGTCAACTGACTCGGGCTGGTGGAGCTCATGCCGCGGGGCTAAAAATAACTGCGTAGACATTCAGGAGCAGGTAGTGGGTGGGGTGAGTGGAAGGGGGGGGCGGTCTCAAAGCCCAGGCTCCAGCCCAAGCCTGAACATTTACACGGTTATTTTTAGCCCTGCAATGTGAGCCCAAGTCAGTTGACCTGGATTCCGAGTTTCACTGCTGTGACGTTGTGGGTTTTTTCTCTCTCTCTCTCTCTCTTTTTAAATGGACTTATTGAAACTGGAGGGCCTGGAACGTCTTCGTGCCCAACACAGAGTTGCTTGCATTGGCTTTAAAGGATTGAGGCGGGGACGCCAGACTCCATCTGCCTCCTTTGAAAATCCCAGTCTGAATAGAGAACATTGTGACAAGAAATGTGTGTGAGCCATATGTAATTTAAATATTAGTCGTTATTTCATCCGACAAACTGTTACGCTTCCCAGAAGTCCTTAATGACTCCTTATCCATCCACTTATCTCCATTACATGCCATTATAAAAATCTGGCATTTCTGGACTTCTAACTACATTACTTATACATCTACACTGCAAAGAAAAACCTGTGGCACCAAATCTCTGAGCTGGGGGGGTCAGTTGAGTCGGGTTGTGGTGCTAAAAATAGTAGTCTAGACATTCAGGCCTGGGCTCTAAAACCCGGCCGGGGGGGAGGGGAGGGGGAAGGGGAGGAGGAAAAGAGAGAAAGGATCTCAGAGTCCAGCCTCCAGCCTGAGCCGGAATGTCTACACTGCTATTTTTAGTCCCACAGCCCTTGGCTCCGGGAGTTGGTACTGCCAGTTTTTTTGTGGGTTTTTTGGGGCAGTGTAGACACATACTAAGGCCATGTCTACACTACCAATTTGTGTCGACAAAAGCGATGTCCACACCCAAAGGTCATAAAAAAATTTGCAATTTCGTGTTCACGCTTGCTCCCTCTGTTGGCAGATCGCATCCACAGCGGGGGCACCATTATCGACAGGGTGAGCAATGCACCGTGGGTACCTATTCCACAGTCTTTCTGTTGCTAGGTGTTGTGGGACGACCGAGTGGATCGGGGTGCATCTTGAGGTGTGCTAAATGTCCCATGATGCATTGCTTTCTGTCCCAGCACAACATGGGCTTCCGGCTTTCTTTCACGGCATTTTTTTCAAAGGCCCTTCTTTACTGTGCACCCTGGCATCTTTGTGAGAAGGGATGGATCCCGCACTTCTCTCCTATGCTCTGATAATTGTCATGAAGACATCATGGATGGCAGTGCAGTTAAATCATGAAGTTTCTAACTGAAGACTTGCAGGCCCCCGACATGCTGTGTGACATAGATAGGAGCAACTTTAGATTGCTTTTGGCATTCACAGAGTAGGTGCATAGGGTAGACTGTTGGGTTCGTGAAACAAGCACTAAACGGTGGGATCGTATAGTCATGCAGGTGTCAGATGACGAGCAGTGGCTACAGAACTTTCACATGCAGAAACTTCCTGGAACTGTGCACAGAGCTCGCTCCAGACCTGCGGCGCAAGAACACCAGAATGAGAGCTGTCCTCGCGGTAGAGAAGCGTGTGGCAATTGCTGTGTGGACGCTGGCAACTCCAGACTGCCACTGGTCAGTCACGAATCAATTTGTGGGGAAGTCGACCGTTGGGACTGCGTTACTGCAGGTATGCAGGGCAATAAATTGCATCCTGCTACAAAGGACTGTGACTCTGGGAAATGTGCGTGAAATAGCGGAGGGCTTTGCAGAGATGGCTTTCCCTAACTGTGGAGGGGTGATATATGGCGCACACATTCCAATTTTGGCACCAGACCACCTTGCGAGACTGGCTAGACACCTCTGGAGTGGAGAACAGTTCCTGGCTGCCAGCCCCACTAGACAACCTAGCTGGGAGCTTCACATCCTCATCTAACTCCACGTCTTTGTCAATAACTTTATCCTCCGGTCCTCTTTCCACCACCTCTGTGCACTCCATAGTATCTATGGGGCTCTTGGTGATGGAGGTGGGGTCGCCACCAAGGATAGCATCCAGCTTCTTATAGAACTGGCTGGTCTTAGGTAAAGCACCTGAGTGATGGTTTGCCTCCCTCACCTTATGGTACGCCTGCCTCAGCTCCTTTATCTTTGCTCTGTACTGCAACATGTCCTGATCATAGCCATTTTCGCACATGCCTTGAGAAATCTGCCCATTGGTATCCCAATTCCTGTGGCTCATGCACAGCTGGGACCGCACAGCTTCCTCTCCCCACATACTGAGCAGATCCAACAGCTCTGCAGTGGTCCAAGCGGGAGAGCGTTTGCTGCAATAACCCACCATGGTCACCTGGGAAGATGTGATGAGACCTCTCCATGCCGAGCAAACAGGAAATGGAATTTCAAAAATTCCCAGGGCTTCTAAGGGGGAGGGGCATTGTTTACCGGGCTGTTGGGCAGTGGAGTTCAAATTGCTGACCAGAGCAGTCAGGATGGGCATTGTGGAACACCTCCCGGAGGCCAATTAAAGTGATGAAATGAAGCGTGGTGTCTACACTTGCACTGTGTCAACAAAAATGTAGAGAGAAAAAAAAAAAAGACGTAAATCTGTCATGAGGGTGGATGTATTTTAATCACCAAAACTGGGTATTCTCCTTGACAAAAGTCGCCTCGCAGTGTGTACGCACTCACTGTTTGGGTCGACAAATGGCAGTTCTGGCGACAAAACTCGGTAGTGTAGACAAGGCCTAAGTGATTAACCCAAGGCCACACACAAAGCCTGTGGAGGACCAGTTCTCCTAAGTCCAAGGCTAGTGCCCTAACTACTTGACCATTCTTCCTTCTCCTACCTCTTGTTCATTTGTCTCTTCAGTCAGAGCTGTACCTGAATAGCAAAAATCTTCTTTCTACTAACTGACAGGTTGAAATGATGGGCCAGATTCTCTGCTGATTGAATTCCACTGGCTTCAACAGTTACACCAGTAGAGAATTTGGCCGGCTGTCGCTTTCCCGAGTCTCAAATGCTTTCCCATGCCTTTGACACCCCATGGATGAATTACAGCATTTTAATTCCTCATGATTTGGTATTCCAGAACTTGCTTCACAGACATGCTTCAGCTAGTCCAATATGTTTGGGCTTTCCCCACCCCCATTTGTCATTCAGGACAGCAGACTCGCACACTATTTCAAATGGGTTTTAAAATTTGACAGTAAATCCACAAGATCTCATAGGGCCTTCGCCTTGCTTAGCTGAACTCTCTCTAGCCTCCAGTATACTATGGAATGCAGTTCCCTGTGTAGGTGTTGATGAATCACTTCACACCCCCAGGTGCCAGAGGCTTTACCAGCTATGCCTCAGAGCTATGTAATACCTACAAGCTAATTCTATTTCCAGGTTTAAAAACAGCACTGAATATATCCCATTGGTTTTACATAAGCTCTGAATTATTCTTTTTTTGTGTGAAGAGCAGCTTTTGATGCCCGTTATGAAAGGCACTTCATACAGCATGGATACTGTATTATTAAAGCAACCACATTCTTCCAAAACATCGCTAATAAATAGGCTATTGGGGTTTTTTGTGGTGGTGGTTTTGGTTGCCAGCAAATGGGTCAAAATTGAAAGAAGTGTAATAAAAATAAAAGGTGGGGTGGTTATTACTATTTACCATTTGCATTATGGTAGCACCTAGAGGCTCTAATTGAGACCACCATTTCACCATGAAACATTGTGCATATATACAGTAAGAGACTGTGTCTAAAGGGGCTGACAAGGTAAAGAGAGAGACAGAGGAACTGTTATCCCTATTTTTACAGGTAGGTAACGGAAGCACAGAGTTTAAGTGATTTGCTCAAGATCCCACAGTGGCAGAGCTAGGATTTGAACATAGATCTCATGAGTGCCAGTCTGATGCCTGAACCACAAGACTAGCCCATCACATTTTTGCCACTCTTGCACATCTGTCCTAATGTTGGATCCTTAACTCCTGTGAGAGCTTCAAGGCTGTAATATTTCCTATAAGAGGAGCTCACCTTTATGGAATCCAGGGAAATGGGGACACAGCACAATGACTCAAACTCAGGATGCCTCTGATGCAAATTTTGCAGTTTATAAATGAGACTTGGGAATACATCATTATCTTACTGAACAGGGTAATATGTGCACACAACTGTCTGTGCCAGTAAAGATTTGGGCAGGTGAGCACCATGTTCAAAGTGTAGCACTTTGTAGTGTTGGAACAATATATGATGTGAAGCTTCAGGTGGATTTTTAACAAGGGACCAAATACTTTGGATGGAAAATGTGGGTATTCTCCCTGCTCACACTCTTGTTTTCTAAGTGCTTCAGGATCCCAAGAATTTCCCCACGTTTCCTTCATCTACAATCAGTCTCTAGGACCTGAGCTATGACGCTCTCTACTCTGTGGCCCTGAACCAGAAAAAACACTGCAGCATGAGGCATCCCAGTGAAATCAATGGGACAGGTATGCTTAAAGTTATGCAAGTGCTCCACTGGATACAGGCTGTTCCTAGGACTACTGAATGGGACTACCTTTAGTCTACATTTTGCAATGATCTTTTTATGGTACTTATATGGCCCTTCTCCCCATAGTATCTAAATGCCTCAGATTGCATTTCTATTCACAGCACACCTCCAAGGAAAGTAGGCAGGTACTGTTATACCCATTTTGCAGATGGATAACTAAGGCATAGAGACACTAGGTCCCAGGTCTTCAAAGGTATTTAGGCTCCTAACCTCCACTGCAGTCACTGGAAGTTAGTTAGGAGCTTAAATACCTTTGGGGATCTGGGTCTAAATGACTTGCTCAAGGTCATCGAGGGCACCTGAGGCAGAGTGTGATGTAAACCTTCATCCTCATTCCACCATCTTGCTGATGCACTAGGAGGTAGTTAAATCCCAGTCTACCTTTAACTTGTACAGTTCTAACTAACATTGCCTTTGCGAAATTTAAAATGAAGCGGATTTTACAGTACAGACATACAATGCATGTGCCTGTCCTGCTGAAATTTACAAAGAAAAAGTTTGTTATGCCTGTGCAGTTTAACTTTACATTTCAATCTTTAATCTACAGCTTTCAGTTATGTTTGCTGACAGCTCTGACATGGAAATAGTTCAAGTTTTCAGATAAGAAAAATAATAAATTCGGAAAGCAGATATTAGAGATTTAGGAATTCATTCAAAATTCTCCTTGATTTGATAAGTGGAAAGAACTTGAATGAAAGAAAGAAAAAGAAAGCCCTTTTCATACTTCCTTACATGTAGGAGACACACAGTTTTGGAAGTCCTTGTCTTTTTCTGAAGACTTGTCAGTGGTTATAGTTATTTAAAATTCTCTATCATCAGGAGCAAATACCACTTGAAAAATCCCTGTTCATCAGGCCTTCTAAAAATAAAGCCCCCCGCCTCCATCCTAGGGGAAAGAAAGGATATTTGAAAACACTCTGTTAGAAGCAACCATCCTCTGTTGATTCCTCTCCCCAGCAATTCTGGGACAGACGTTAGCTAAAACAAGTGGGCAGAGTTATTTTCAAGTCATTGAAGCGATGCTGATTTTCACCAGCTGATGATTTATCGCTCTTTCTGTGATTCTTTGCCATTGTCACATGAGACCTCAGAAGTGTTGAGTGCCCTCAACAACTTTTAATGAGAGTCAGTGGGAGCAGAAGGTCCTTAGCATTACACGGAAGAGGCTCAGAACCCTGCAGGATTGGGCCCTCAAGAAAATTGACTGTTATTTGTACTTAATAGAAATAAAAAGACCTCTTAAAATATATGTTCAAGTCAACCATCTCCAAAAGGAAAATCTTAAACAATGATTAATTTAAAATTAAAAAAAATAAAAAGGAAAAAATGTAAGAAAAAGCCCCGAAGAAATCCTTCTGCAAGTTGTCACAAAAATTAAACTATGCTTCTTTTTTTCCTGGGTGCTGCCTGTCCTCCTCCCCCTCTCCCTCTCTTTTTTTAAATGCAAAGAGTAAGCAGGAAATGAGCATCTGTAAACGCAGGTTTCCACGGAAAAAAGGCTGGAGAGAGTTCGTGGCTTTTTTTTTTTCTTGCTACCAGCTGGCAAAAGATGTGCCTGTCTGATAGCAGTGGGGATCTGCTGTTAACTCCTCCCCAGAAAGAAATTTCAAACCATCAGATCAAGGAAGTGCTGCGAGCTCCTTGTCTTGAAGGTTCAGCTATTTAGTTTGCAGTGTTTCAATAGAACTGATTTACTGTAACTTACTGCAACTCAGCAACACGGCTTCGGGGAAAAAAAAAAGACGCGGGGGCCATTTATAATTATCCTCCAAATTTTCATCCTGCCATCCACTCCTCCTTTCTCATCTTAAAAGAAAAAGGCACTGGAAAGGCTCTCACACCCATTGTTTTTTGCTCGATAAAATAAATGGTATTAGTTAAAGCTACTCTGGCTCAGTAGAAAACAGCTTCAGCGTAAGCAAGGCTTTTGCATGAATGTTGCTTATTTTCCTTGAGCAATAAAAAAAGCAAATGTCAGTCTAGTAAAGACACTGCAACTCCTGGTGACATAACAATTGTTAAGCTAAAGTGACTAAGCTGGGTGTTAGTTCACAAACTATATCACCCTCCAGCGAACACAAATACCCAAGGTAATTCATTTAGGCGTACACAGACCTAAAATGCCAGTGCCATTCTGTCATTACTGAATATCCATAGGTAATAGAGCGATCACTGGAGACTCTGTGCAATCACATTTGTGAGTGCAAAGTCTTTCCACATATGCAAGGAAGTCACTGTACTGTTACCACCTTCTGAAAACAGTTTGTGTGTTTCTCTCTCTCTCTCTCAACTGCAATAGTCGACTGGATTGCCGTACCATTTTCTTTGGCAGGATGAATCATGGACCCACTCCTCATGCTGCAAGCCAGGTCAGCACAAACTTTCAATTCACATAGCTTGAAACAATGGGGGACAGGCTGACTGCCCCTTCACTCACACAGTCTGAGGAGGAAGGTTGGTCAAGTGGTTGGAGGGGATTGTGGGAGCGGGGGAAGAACACACTCGGCTTGTTTGTATTGAAAAAAAAATTATTGCACCTAGGAGCCCCAAGTGAGCTTAGACCTTTTTGTGTGTTGTTAGGTGCTGTACATGATCCAAACCTTGGTAAAAATTCACCTTCCTCTCCAATTCAATTCAAGGAGCGCTGCTCTAGTGCACTGAGGATTCAGGCACGGACCTCAGGGTTAGGCACCTCACTACCTTTGAGGATCTGGGCCTCAGCCCTATGAATAGAGTTAAACCCACTTTATTGTCAAAACACAGTAACCCAAACTATTTTGTATGTTGTTGCTTTGTTGCAGTGTCCATGAATCAACACCAAATGGTAATGGGTACATTTTTTCCTCTAATAAACTCACAAAAACTTGAACATGAAGGAACACTTTTTGTGTGCGCCCAGCCAAGGTTTTATGGTCAAAAGTCAATATCCTGTATTTTTTTTAATTGCATTCCATTTTCTCAAAGAAGGTCTAAATAATTTGAGAGCCAGAGCATGATGTTATGAGAAATAATATTTTGCAGCTTCTCTTGACATGAGAGCAAGGCTTCTATGAATGTGGACAGTAAATTAGAAAGACTGCACTTTGAGTTAATCTGCAAGGCTGGAAAGTAAATTAAGAGCTAATTGGGAAAAAGATGGGTACAGAACTGAGATCTGAACTTGCCACCAGAAACTTAATAACTAGGAAAGCATATTGGAAAATGTTCAAGTAATTAATGGAGGCTAGAACAAAAAAATAAACCTTGTTAAATTCCCCTATGAACTTAACATGAAAGGTTAATATATTTTATCAGAGTAAAATCCTTTCTACCCGACAAGAGTCTGGCGCCTAAGAAAATGATTATATATACACAGCAGAAATTATGTTCTCAAGAATTTAGAGGCTGGCCTGGCTGTTCTTACCAAATGAAACATTATGGAACCCTTCAGTTGTTTTAGAAGTCAGCCTACACCCATTTCTCAATGTAGTAACAATAGTTTGGTACCTGCTTATCTTGGTCTGTGAGTGGAACATCATGAAATTTAGAGGGGAATTTACCCACATCTTGCCTGACTAGAAAAATGTGTTGTCTCGTGGTTAAGGCATTTGTCTAGAAGTCATCATTACTCCTGAGGATTCTCAGAGGGTATGTCGTCTAATGATTAGAGCAAGGCCTGGGAATCAGGATTCCTGGATTCTGTTCCCAGCCCGAAGACTGGGGAACAGGACTCTTAGATTTTTACTTCTTTCTCTCCCAGTGTTTGTCAGATACCATAAGCTGTACAGTATAGTTCTAAGAATTTCACGGTAAGAGGAAAACATTTTACATACACACACACACAATTAATTTGCTATGTGGATCACCATATAGGTTTCCTTAATGATAATGTGTATCGAACTAGATGGTGAAGCCTACACTAGTCTTTACATTTTCAGACTGGTGTGCTAGGTTCCAGCTGCATTACTCTCATAGGGACTGATCCTTGGTTACTCAATGAACATGCGGGGAGGACAGAGTTGGCACTTCCTGCCCTCTCAAACACAGATACGTGGGGTATTTGGGAGGCTAGTTCAGGCCCTGGTGCAATTTAGAGCGACGAGTCTGCTCGAACGTATGCTGGTTATTGGAAGGGTCCCCCAGAGGCCTTTCCATTGGCCCAGCTGCTGGAGTACAGTGTATTTTGGTTTCAGAGTAGCAGCCGTGTTAGTCTGTATTCGCAAAAAGAAAAGGAGGACTTGTGGCACCTTAGAGACTAAAATTTATTTGAGCATAAGCTTTCGTGAGCTACAGCTCACTTCATCCGATGAAGTGATCTGTAGCTCACGAAAGCTTATGCTCAAATAAATTTGTTAGTCTAAAGGTGCCACAAGTACTCCTTTTCTTTTAGTGTATTTTGGCTACACCCACTCTGATCGCAAATATACCCCCTATCCAGGGGACTATGGAGTGGGTGGCATAGACATATTTATGCCAGTTTTGTGTCGCTAGGGTATTTCTCTGCTGCATCAATACAAAGGAGATTTAACCTGGACTGAGGACCTGGCCCATAGTCAGTAAATGGGTTGTTTGTCCTCTCGCATATCCCAAAGTAATTCCCTTATCGCCAATGGAGTTTCTTCTTGTATTCTCTGTTTAAAAATAATTAAAAGGTTGGTGCTTTGCTTAGATTTAGCTCAGGCAACAAGTAAGCTGCCCAAAGGGCACTTTGGTGGGTATTGTCAAAGGAATTTAATGGAGTTAGGTGGCCAGCTCCCACTGAATTGCTCTGGGATTTGGGAGCCTAAAGCAAAGTCAATGGGAATTAGGTGCCTGAGTTCCTAAGGTACTTTTGCAAATCCCAGTCTTCATTTCTCAAATTGCTAATTTATCACCATCTTCCCTGCTGCACATGCAGTGCCTACCACTCTCAAGTCATCATCTGCCTTCCTAAGCGTCCCTGTGTATTCAGCTTTTCCACATAAGTCATTCTTGGAGAGATGTGCTGGGGTGGTAGAAAATTTCTATTCACTGCAGCTCTGCAAATGTCTTAAGTAGGACTTTTAGGGCTCGCTCAGTGCTGCTCTATTACCAGTATCTAGCTTTTATGCTTTGTTTCTTTGCACTTTTATTTTGTTCAGCTTACCAAAAAAAAAAAAAACCACCACCCTTAAGAGTAGTGCAGGTAGATAGATACCTTGCAAGATTGGACACCATCTGTTCCATTTCATGGATCTGAAGTACACGAGCAAGAAAAGTGTCTCTGTAGGGGTTATTTAAAGCATAACACTGGCTATCTGCTTTACATGGGGCGGGGAAGAGGGGATTTTTCCATGGAAATAGTTTACATGCTGCACGGCAAGAGGAATTTGTATAAAACAGAATTCCAACTGAACCATGAAAATTGCTGCACAGTGATTCTCAGACACCCTTTACCATTAAAAATATGTTTAAGGGAGAGAAACCTGCTCTGCACCCAAGTGAAACAAATCCCATTGGCTTTTTCCAAGAACACTATAAATATAAGAGCAGCTGTGGCTTATATTTTGGACCTGAAGCTTATAAAAATTCAAACAGACATTAAAAAGGATTTTTTGCCACCAATGCATCTATCCAGTCAATAAAAGAAATTGAGCAACCTATCTGGCAAGTAAAAAGCTCAACAGTTTCCCCAGTTATTTAAGGGGATAGTGCTTAGAGTAGCAGTGATGACTTTGGGGTTCTTAAGCAATCCTACAAGCCATCATCAAGCAATTCAAAAGAAGATTCAGGGATGGGAAGGCAAAGTTTGAGAACCGATCAAGTTAATACGCAACACCGATAGTTTGTATGCCTCTTGCTTACTGCTTTGTTTGCGATGGAAGGCTGGGAAGTGATGCGAACGCAGGTGTCAGAAACCAGTGCAACATCGCAAGTGGGAACAGATCACTAAAAACCAGGGACCCGAGTCTCACTTACGCTAAGGGCTTATCTTCAGACTTGTTTGTACAATGCCTAGCACAATGGGGTCCTGATCCTAGGCACTATGGTTGATATAATCATTGCAAAATGTATGTATGGATAATACTTAAGGAGTTAAGTATCTCTACTGAAAATTAGGTTCTTAAGGTCATGGAATTAAGGCAAGTTACCAAGGAGGTGACATACCACGGAAATGTTCCTTTCAGACAGAAAGTAGCAGACACCCCTCTCCGGTCATTTGTGTATTACATGCCTCAAAACCTCTGTCTATTCCTGTACTGAGCCACAGGAAAGAAATTCTATAAGACTAAACAGACAGCAGGGGTGGGGTTCTCTGTTTATGAATAAGGGCAATGGATCATCCTGGTATATCTTGGAGTACAAAGCAATGCACTGGATCCCTCACCTAAGAGACAGCTGACAGTGTGCTTGTCTCATTGAAGCAGGCTCACAGCCAACCTGGTTGCAAAGTGCTACAAGGATTTTGGGTTAGCAATACTTGGTTAGATATGAGTACCTTAACAACTCTAGGCTCTAGAATGCATGCGGTTTTATGTGTATCCATTTATTTCCAATACTGCTACTTGCTACTACTTGAAACCGTGCTTTGTGAAATAAACTTGTACTTGATTTCACTATGAACAAATCTCAGTGCTGTGTGTTAACGGGAGCGGTGGTCTGCCATGGAACCGGTAAGCTGGGGATCCCTGTTTCTTTGGGAGCAGTGAATCTGTGAATGGACACTCCAGGGAGCCAGTGGGCCAGAGAATGGACACTCCAGGGAGCCGCTTGGGGGCTCAAGGATTGGGATGTACAGTCAGTAACCTGGAGGGTAACAGCGAGGCCTGTACGGGCCGGAGGGGGAGGGCTTGTGTTGTGTGTGACTGGTGGAGTTGGGGAACTGACCCGCAGCATGCACAGACTTGGCTTCCTCATGCTAAGGACAGGTGATAGCAAGGTACCTTGCACTCTGGCTGTCCCCAGGAAGCATCATAAGCACCCTTACAGATATCCTGGGCCAGCTCCCCCGGGCCAGCTCCCCCGGTCCAAAAAAGGGACAATCCTGGGAAAGTCTGGATAGGTGGCAACCCTAAGCACAGGTCTAAAGAGAGGCAGGTGTGTCTGGAAAGCGTTCCCCTTTACCTTGCTGTAAAGGTACAATGGGTCAGATTCTCCGAGTGGTTCAAAGGAGCTGTAAAGCTGGCTTATCCAGCCTACTGGGATACGTCTTCACTAGGAAGAGAGGTGTGTTCTGACCTCACGTTAGCCAACATATGGTAAAATTCAAGTGAAGACAAGGCAGGCTGTAGCTTTTAGACACATTAGCAGGTCGAGGAACAGACCACGGGGCAGCCTCGTGTTTATCTTGATCTCCTAACTCATGTTAAAACAAGTACCTGCTTGTCTTTCCTAGGATTTTAACTCATGTACACTAACACACATCCACCCACCCTTCTTTTTCCTAGTGAGGACAACGACATGAGGATTTCCCCAGTATGCAGCAATCCTTCTGGTTTGCAGAGCCAGTACAGCTAGCTATATATCTTCTCCCTTCTGAGTCTCCATCATTCAGCTCCTGGGTGGGATTCTTCTTTTACAGTTTCCCTCAATCATAATTCATTTTTCTTTAATAGTTTTCATCAGGGGCTGGGATATTTCTTTCACCTACCTCTTAGCGAACTGGCACAAACCAGTTGCTAGCATTTGGCAATCTATACAACTCTTGTCAAGTCAGCGGGTTTTTTAATTCTGTAGCTTAGATTGACCTGACTGCACTATAAACATATGTAATCAATCAAGATCTAGCTTCACACTCTATGTAATTTACTCCTTTTTAATAACCTGTATACTGCAAACATTTTGCCAATTCTGATCTGAGTCAGTCACAAGCTAGTGCTGAAAAGCACTGGCTCATTTAGCTTCCTACAATCTCTTGTAGCATTTTAATTCTCCTCTTCTCTTCAAAGAAACCAAAAGGCTAAATTAGGCTTTGAATTGGACTTTATTTTGATCCCATGGCACATCCTGTTACCTATTACCTTTAAAGGTCTAACACCTATGGTCACAAAACATTCCTGAAGAGGACCATTGTGGTCACTGTTACTTGTATTTTCTGTTTCCAGTCTGTTTTACGATAATCTCATAGTTCTGTTCCACATTGTGACATAAACATTGATTTCTTATTAGGAAAGAGATCTGCCCTAATTACCCCCACTACTGTACATTTATAAGTGGGGAAAATTACTCAAAGCCATTGACATGTATTCACCATTGATAGAGCAACTCTAAGACAGGGTCTTAAATGATTGGACGGGGACCCTGCACATACATAAAAGCCCGAAATAGGCCACTGATCTGAACATCTTGAACGTTGGAGACTCTCAATCCAAATCCAGATTCAAATACAAATGTCCCTTCTCTATAGATTCAAAATCTCCTTTTTGAGAAAGTTGGAGCTTTGCCAGTAGAGCACAATCCAGTCCTTTGTGATTAAATTCTAAAATGTGCTTCTCTTGGTTAGTAGTTTTCCTGATAGTTACGAATTTTGTGCTTGCTTAATTCACCCCTGGCCGGGGCAATTAAAGCAGTTAGATGTGTAGTTTCCCATCTGCATGCCTACTTATAGGTTAAGGGGCTGTTCAGAAATCCACTGATGTCAACAGAAGCATTTCCACTGATTTAATTGGGCTTTGATTCCCACCCCCTGTGCACATGCACATTAAATATAGGTATAATCACCAAAAGAAAGCTGTCATTTTCAGTCTTGCTCTCCATTCCCCTTATCCATTTCAGGAGGAGGTTTCATGGGCACTGAATTACTTTAGGGTGCCAAACCCCTTTTCTCTACTTTCCAGGGTTTAGGGTGGGGCAAAACACTTGATCCATAATGAAAGATTCATGACAACAGGTCCATCGATGTTTGGGTAGATCTTTAAAGCCTACATATTACAGTACTTCCCAAACTGGTTTTTAAATTAAGCTGGTTCTGTAATTCAGTTACATGTGCATTATTTGATAAATGTGAATTGCAGTAAATGCTCTTAAGCCACCTCTTTAAAGTAGAATATAAAGGTTTTATTAATGTGCTTCATAAATGATAATATTTTATCATTTCATAAAGCAAAGAGAACAAATCATTTTCTCCCAATGATACATTGTCTACAGGGAAAAAATGTATTGATCTTAACAGTTCCCATCTATTTTCAGAACCTTCAAAGAACAGCTATTACAATTCAATTATCATGCTTCATTAACCAAGTTAGAAATTACTACAAGCTTCTAGTTTTTTTTTTTTAGTTTTTTTTTAAATAAAAGGGTTCAACACAGTTGTTTATGGAATATAATGTAGTGTTCACTTGATAAACTCTGATGGAATGAGCACTTAACCACGCAACGCTGCGATAACCATACCCCACTCTGAAAACACTGGACTAAAATTAGACTTATGCTTCACTGTTCATTGAGTGAGCCTATTGTGACTGGGGCCTGATCCAAATCTCAGAGGTCATTAGAAAAAAAAACAAAAAACACAACTCCAGTGGGCTTTAGATCAGACCGTTAAATAAAATATGCCAAATATATACAAAGCAGTAAAGTTTAGCTACTTATACAGCTCTTAACATGTGAGGATTTGAGTGAGTAGCAGCCATTTTCCCAGTCACTGTACACACACAAATTCTGGGTCAGGTGACAAAGTGGTTTTAGGGCATAGTGCCACAGGCAGAATAGCTTCTGTCTGTGTGTTGTAAACACCAGGGCCAAATCTTCAGCTGGTGTCAACTGATATAGCTCAATTGACTTCTCGTGCCTCAGTTCTCCATCTGCAAAATGGTGATATTTCCTTCCTGCGCCCATTCTTTGGCTGTCTTATCTCTTTAGACGTAACCCCTTTAGGACAGGGAGTGTGCCAACTGACAAGTTGAGGATCTGGCTCCAACCCAGGTGGCTCCGAGGTTTTTAAAAAGGGAAAGTTTAAAACATAGATTGATGCAAAGGGCATTGAAAACACCCCTGTGAAGTTTGAAATAAGGATGATAATTCCCAAGAGAAGGAACTGAAGCACAGATAGATCATGGCTCCAGTTCACTAGGGTACTTAAGCATCTGATTAATCCCTTTGACGCTAACCCGATTGCTCATGTATTTCAATATCTCGCTGGACTAAGGCCTAGGTGTTTTGCCCAAGGTCATGTAGCAATACTGAGAGAGCTCCAGGAATTGAACCCAGGGTTTCTGAATCTCTGTCCAAAGCTTTGGAGCATTCTCCTCCCCCGCACCCCTTGCTTAAATGCTGTTATTCCTCTTTGCATTAGTCCTTCACGGACTTGCCAAGTGGTAAACAATGGGTATGTACACACACACACACAGTGAACACTATGCAGAAGAAATATTTTTCAAATCAGTTCTAGTGTCATCTTTGATTAATTCTCATCTCTCCCCTCATTATGGCTCATCCCTCATTTCAAAGGTGTCCTTCAACGAGGACACTAGGAGCGCACTGAGAAGCAAAAACTGACAAGGAATAAACTAATATGGTGAATCGGCAAATGTTTCAAACAGTAGCACCTGAGGCTTAACACTCATTTCCAAATTGCTGCTGCTCGTCATGAGCTCTCTCTTCTTTAGTGAAATATCTTCCTAGTCAAAGAGTCAGGAAATTATTGCATCTCTCTTTGAGAGCAACATCAGGGCAGATGACAGCTAAATGGAGCCTGCATAAAAGGAATATAAACATCTATATGCAATTCACCTATTTCTTCCCCCGCCCCCTCCAGCACAACACAGTTGAAGGTTAAGCGAGTCCTTTATTGTTTCACAGTTCAGAGACTATGACCAAAGTGGCAATAAAATGGATACAGGAAAATGTCCACTGCCATCCAGCCCCTAGGTTCTTCCTATACAAACAGTAACTATTATGCCAAATTACTATAGGATATCCTTTGTAAAGGAGGCTGAAATTCACAGACAGAATTTGAGCCAATTTCCCTATTAAAATAGGTTGAAAACATCAAAAACAGAACTCATCTTGGGATATATTTCATCTTAAGATTTAATGACAAGGTCAGTATCACTTAAAACGTGTGTTCTCTAGAATATTTCAAGGACATATCAAGCCCTACTTTTTTTTCTTTAAGTTTTTATTTGTTTTACAAGCCTAGGGTAGGCCATTTGAGGAATTCTGTTTTAAAATACTCCTGCTACGTACTGTAGGCATGTCCACTCCCTAGTCTCATGCCCTTGAAATAATGCCTTGAGAGCTGGTTCATACATCACCTTTGAAATCCTACTTTGCAATACAACTGACAGATCTTCAAGCAGTTCCTTCTTTGGGCTACAACTTGACAAGTCTTTTGATAGACTGTCTCTCTTCATTCTGTTGCTAATCAAGCAGATTTCTTTTCTAATGTACTATTAATTCTTCTTGGAATCCTATCTTGAGATACATCTGGCCAAAACACGTATCCTTGAGGTTGTAGCTTGAGGTTTAACTGACAATTGTCCCAATCTACTGAAGTCTTTTTTGCATTATGTTTTAAGTTAAAAATGCCCGTTACTTAGCTGGCAATTAAATTTAGATAAAAACAAAATCCTTCAAGCCATGCCTCCTCATTATTGTAGAACTTGAGCATTCAACAGCAATAATGATTGACAGTACTTAAGTTCTGCCGAGTCGACCCCATATAGAAGGGACTAAGAATAGAAGGAGACATAGGTTCTTCTGTAAAACAGATTTCCAGATTCAGATGTCTAGGTTTAAACACAGGAAAAAAAAGTTTTAGTGAAGAAGTGCAAAAGGTAGAAAATTTCAAAGAGACAAGATTTATTGGTCTCAGCACAGGACTGGGAGCTGGGAACTCTCCAATTTTGACCATTACTTCAGAAGTAGGTAAGTCAATCACAGGGGGTGTCTGCCTCAGTTTCCTCATCTGTAAAAATATGTATGGTGATATTTAAATACATCATAGTACTTCTCATTCACATTTTGGTTTCCAACTGCAAATATATGTATGTAGGATGTAAAACAAATAAAAACTTTAAAAAATATATTGAAAACCTAGGCTAACTTCTTGGGCTGATGTCCTTGAAATATTGTAGAGAACACACTTTAGTATCCTGACTTTTATCACTGGTTGCTTAGGAGATGTTGTTCAAAAGTGTAACCAGGGTACCTGGAAATTCTATAGGTGATCTCCATTCATTGAACAAAGCAGTCATATTACTTAACTGTAACAGTAAATACATGTTTCTTTAATAAAGGATGGTTTCTATTTTTTGTTGAAAGTCTGCAATGTGCTAAACACAATGGGCTAAATTCTCTGATAAGTTAAATGGAGAAGACTCCCTTAAAATCCATGGAACTGCACTCATTTACACCAGCAGAGAACTGGTCCTCATCTGAGCCCTCTAAAAAACGTTGTTAATGTTTTCTTACCATTTTGAGGATATATAATGTATTCTCCTAAATCACTGGGGGACTGTATTTAAAAGCTACTTGATAACCAGTGGTTTAATCTATTGTTTGTGGCATAAAATAATGTTATATATTTTTTTAAAAATGAGTGAGTCTGCTGTACCAAAGAAGAAAAAAAATACCAACTGTTTGCCTGATTGCCGGAAGACTTTGAAAGAAGCCATGTCTTTTCAATCCTAGTTATCAGCTAATTAAACCACACTCTTGTTTGCGGATATAGAACCAGTAATAAAAAATCTAATAGAATGTCTTTTGTTATCATAGGAACAAAACGTTCAGATCACATTACAAAGTTTGCCTTTTTGCTGACTGGCGACTAGCATTGCTTTCTGTTTTAGATTCATGTTCACAGTATTATTGTGTTACATTTTATCTTATTCTAATTTATTATGCTTGTTTTAAAAAACAAGCGTGTTTGTATACATATGTATACACAAACAAACACAACACACACACTAAGAGTTGGTTAAAAAAATTGTGGAAACTCTTCAGGCTTTAAGTGAAAAATCAAGTTTGCAGTGAAAATTTTCCTCTGAAATTTTAAATTTGTTGAATTTTGGCTAGCTTTATAGGTGGTTGAAAGGCTTGAAAATTTTCCATTTAAAATTTTTCAGGCCCAAAGTATGCGGTGGGGGTTATCAAATATTTTACACACACACACAGAAAAATTGAAGGGTGGAAAATTTTGACCAGCTCTGCTATCTAGCATCTATCCATCAATTGACAGAGAGAGAAAGGTAGAAAACGACAGCCAGCCAGCCACACGGTTAATATTAGAGGCAGTAGAGACTTGCTCAAAGAATGGGTACCTGCCCAATGCGTATAGAAAATCTGAATGCCGCGTTACACAACCAGGGGAACAGCTAGTTCTTTTCTTTGCTAACACGAATATGTAACAAATACGATTAAGACATCATAGTTGGTATATTAGGTCTCGGTTTCTTTAGAGAATGAGACAGTCCGGCAAAAGCAACAGCCTTTTCCCCTGCAAGGCTTCGTACTTGAGTCTTGATGGGCACAGGTTATAACACAAAATAAACGAAGGGTTTGTACATAAACACAGAATCAAATTGGTGCTCAGGTACAAAACTGTGCTGTAAAGGCATGGCTAGATTAGTTTCAGTTAGATAGAGATGGACAATTACTATTCCATCCTCCAAACAAGTAGGTATATGAATGCCTTGGAGGCTTCGTTTTTGCCAGATAGCAGATCAGATCAAAAATGGCGTGTGCATGCATATATCTCACCTTGCACTTAAAAAAAAAACTGACAAAAAATGAGAACTGAAAAAAAATTTCCCACCCCCCATTTGCCTCCCTTTTTACCTCCTCCCCAGCTTTCCTTTTTCCATCTCCAGTGGCAAAATCGAGGGGGGGGGGGAGGGGGAGGAAGATGAGTAGAGAAAAGAACCTCCCCCTCAACAAACAAAAAACCTCTCCCAAAAACTGGAAACATTTTGGTTTTTATTGTTTGTCAAAAAAGTGAGATTGTGACAAAAACAATTTCATTTAATCCAAAAGAATTTTCGTAAAAAAATGTTTCAGTGAAAAGATATCTTGCTCTTTTATAGTTTCCTGGGTTCCTATTGAGTGCTTTGTGGGATTTCCAGTCCTTGTCCTCAGTTTGTCACTGCGCCCTGCCCACGTGAGAGAGCTCTAAGCAGGGAGTTAATTCCTTGCTTGCTAATAATTAGAGCCTCTGCTCAGTGTTAAGGTCTTTTTAGAGGGGAAGGAGAAATAAGCTAAACAAACCATCGCTTCTCCTTTTCTAAGCTGCTTGCCACGGTACTTTATTAGCAGCGCTTCATGTGTCATATTGACAAAAGTGAAAATATGTTGCTTGGCATGTGTTGGGTCTGCAAGAGCACCCATGACTCATCCGTCGTTTTCAGTGAGAATGTGTATGAGAAAGACCAAAATTATTCTAACCATAGGTCTAATGTGATAAAGTTAGCTCTCTCAGCACAAGCACACTTCAGTGCGATCCAGTCCTGGGCTACTGCTGCTTCAAGAAGGGCTGGTGTTACCATGTACTGATCATAGAATATCAGGGTTGGAAGGGACCTCAGGGAGGTCATCTAGTCCAACCCCCTGCTCAAAGCAGGACCAATCCCCAACTAAATCATCCCAGCCAGGGCTTTGTCAAGCCTGACCTTAAAAACTTCTAAGGAAGGAGATTCTACCACCTCCCTAGGTAACACATTCCAGTGTTTCACCACCCTCCTAGTGTAAAGTTTTTCCTAATATCCAACCTAAACCTCCCCCACTGCAACTTGAGACCATTACTCCTTGTCCTGTCATCTTCTACCACTGAGAATAGTCTAGAACCATCCTCTTTGGAACCACCTCTCAGGGAGTTGAAAGCAGCTATCAAATCCCCCCTCATTCTTCTCTTCTGCAGACTAAACAATCCCAGTTCCCTCAGCCTCTCCTCAAAAGTCATGTGTTCCAAACCCCTAATCATTTTTGTTGCCCTTCGCTGGACTCTCTCCAATTTATCCACATCCTTCTTGTAGTGTGGGGCCCAAAACTGGACACAGTACTCCAGATGAGGCCTCACCAATGTCAAATAGAGGGGAACGATCACGTCCCTCGATCTGCTGGCAATGCCCCTACATCTACATCCCAAAATGCCATTGGCCTTCTTGGCAACAAGGGCACACTGTTGACTCTCATCCAGCTTCTCGTCCGCTGTCACCCCTAGGTCCTTTTCCGCAGAACTGCTGCCTAGCCATTCGGTCCCTAGTCTGTAGCGGTGCATTGGATTCTTCCGTCCTAAGTGCAAGACCCTGCACTTATCCTTGTTGAACCTCATCAGATTTCTTTTGGCCCAATCCTCCAATTTGTCTAGGTCCCTCTGTATCCTATCCCTCCCTGCCACCGTATCTACCACTCCTCCTAGTTTAGTATCATCCGCAAATTTGCTGAGAGTGCAATCCACACCATCCTCCAGATCATTTATGAAGATATTGAACAAAACCGGCCCCAGGACCGACCGTTGGGGCACTCCACTTGATACCGGCTGCCAACTAGACATGGAGCCATTGATCACTACCCGTTGAGCCCGACAATCTAGCCAACTTTCTACCCACCTTATAGTGCATTCATCCAGCCTATACTACTTTAACTTGCTGACAAGAATACTGTGGGAGACTGTGTCAAAAGCTTTGCTAAAGTCAAGAAACAATACATCCACTGCTTTCCCTTCATCCAAAGAACCAGTAATCTCATCATAGAAGGCGATTAGATTAGTCAGGCATGACCTTCCCTTGGTGAATCCATGCTGACTGTTCCTGATCACTTTCCTCTCGTGTAAGTGCTTCAGGATAGATTCCTTGAGGACCTGCTCCATGATTTTTCCAGGGACTGAGGTGAGGCTGACTGGCCTGTAGTTCCCAGGATCCTCCTCCTCCTCTTTTTTAAAGATTGGCACTATATTAGCCTTTTTCCAGTCATCCGGGACTTCCCCCATTCGCGACGAGTTTTCAAAGATAATGGCCAATGGCTCTGCAATCACAGCCGCCAATTCCTTTAGCACTCTCGGATGCAACGCATCCGGCCCCATGGACTTGTGCACGTCCAGCTTTTCTAAATAGTCCCTAACCACCTCTTTCTCCACAGAGGGCTGGCCACCTACTCCCCATGCTGTGTTGCCCAGCGCAGCAGTCTGGAAGCTGACCTTGTTCGTGAAGACAGAGGCAAAGAAAGCATTGAGTACATTATATTTTTCCACATCCTCTGTCACTAGGTTGCCTCCCTCATTCAGTAAGGGGCCCACACTTTCCTTGGCTTTCTTCTTGTTGCCAACATACCTGAAGAAACCTCTCGTTACTCTTAACATCTCTTGCTAGCTGCAGCTCCAGGTGCGATTTGGCCCTCCTGATTTCATTCCTACATGCCCGAGCAATATTTTTATACTCTTCCCTGGTCATTTGTCCATTCTTTTTTATGTTTAAGATCCGCTAGGATTTCACCGTTAAGCCAAGCTGGTCGCCTGCCATATTTACTATTCTTTCGACACATCGGGATGGTTTGTCCCTGTAACCTCAATAGGGATTCCTTGAAATACAGCCAGCTCTCCTGGACTCCTTTCCCCCTCATGTTATTCCCCCAGGGGATCGTACCCATCAGTTCCCTGAGGGAGACAAAGTCTGCTTTCCTGAATTCCAGGGTCCGTATTCTGCTGCTTACCTTTCTTCCCTGTGTCAGGATCCTGAACTCGACCAACTCATGGTCACTGCCCCCCAGATTCCCACCCACTTTTGCTTCCCCTACTAATTCTTCCCTGTTTGTGAGCAGCAGGTCAAGAAAAGCTCCCCCCCAGTTGGCTCCTCCAGCACTTGCACCAGGAAATTGTCCCCTACATTTTCCAAAAACTTTCTGTATTGTCTATGCACCGCTGTAGTGCTCTCCCAGCAGATATCAGGATGATTAAAGTCACCCATGAGAACCAGGGCGTGTGATCTAGTAGCTTCTGCGAGTTGCTGGAAGAAAGCCTCATCCACATCATCCCCCTGGTCCTGTGGTCTGGAGCAGACTCCCACCACTACATCACTCTTGTTGCTCATACTTCTAAACTTAATCCAGAGACACTCAGGTTTTTCTGCAGTTTCGTACCAGAGCTCTGAGCAGTCATACTGCTCCCTTACATACAGTGCTACTCCCCCACCTTTCTGCCCTGCCTGTCCTTCGTGAACAGTTTATAACCATCCATGACAGTACTCCAGTCATGTGAGTTATCCCACCAAGTCTCTGTTATTCCAATCATGTCATAATTCCTTATCACCACCAGGACCTCCAGTTCTCCCTGCTTGCTTCCAAGGCTTTGTGTATTTGTGTATAGGCACTGAGATAACCTGCTGATCGCCCCTCATTCTCAGTATGAGGTAGGAGCCCTCCCGTCACAGACGTTCCTGCCTGTGCTTCCTCCCAGTATCCCGCTTGCCCACTTACCTCAGGGCTTTGGTCTCCTTCCCCCGGTGAACCTAGTTTAAAGCCCTCCTCACTAGGTTAGCCAGCCTGCTCGCAAAGATGCTCTTCCCTCTCTTCATTAGGTGGAGCCCGTCTCTGCCCAGCACTCCTCCTTCATGGAACACCATCCCATGGTCAAAGAATCCAAAGCCTTCTCTCCGATACCACCTGCGTAGCCATTCACTGACTTCCACGATTCAACGGTCCCTACCCCGGCCTTTTCCTTCCATGGAGAGGATGGACGAGAACACCACTGGTGCCTCAAACTCCTTTATCCTTCTTCCCAGAGCCACGTAGTCCGCAGTGATCCGCTCAAGGTCATTCTTGGCAGTATCATTGGTGCCCACGTGGAGAAGCAGGAAGGGGTAGCGATCCGAGGGCTTGATGAGTCTCTCCGTCACATCGCGAATCTTAGCCCCTGGCAAGCAGCAGACTTCTGTTTTCCCGGTCAGGGCGGCAGACAGATGACTCAGTCCCCCTGAGGAGAGAGTCCCCGACCACCACCCGCCTCCTTCTCTTGGGAGTGGTGGTCGTGGAACCCCCAACCTCAGGACAGCGCATCTCATGCCTGATGCACTGGCCGTCCCAGGTAGCCAACACATGCACCTGACACACATGGAAAAAATTATTATTAGGTACGTGTGCAAACTACTTCTGCAAGGTGGAGTCATTCCCTCAGCAACCAAATTTAACCATTTCATGTACATCCTACTCGGCAGCACTGCACACAGTACTCCTTTCTCTGGGGCATTTGGAATAGCCAAGCTTGGTATTAAAGGAGTCGCATGGGGCTTCAGAGGAGGAACGCATTGCAGGAGCAACCACTCAGTGTGCGCGCGCTTTCCCCACGTACACGCAGGGGCATATTGCTGGAGGACGTGACACTGTTCAGATCACCTGTGCATCATCATCAGATCATCAAATCCTGTGCAATTGTGGTCAAAGAGCTCCTGTGGACCTGAGCTCTAGAGCTGGAACCCTGCTCCCCCTCAGCTTCCTACTGTGGCCAGGGCTTTTCACAGCCATCGAGGATTTGTCCTCAAGTCACCAGAGGAGCTTGTACTGCAAACTCTCAGAAATCACCTGCAAGGGCAACAGATTCAGCTAGGTTGTGACACCAACGGAAAGCCCTTTGACACCAACAGAAAGATTTCCCATGGACTCCAGTGGGCTTTCGAGCAAGCCTCCAGTTACCATTTTAATATGTTAGAATCCTAAATTAAGAATATAATGTATCAATTTTTTTTGACCAATAGGTCAAATTCTGCCTCAGATACAATAGTGTACTTGGAGTGCACACTCTTTGGGAAAGGGACTGTATGTACAGCACTTAATACAATGGGACCCCAATTCTGATTCTGCCCCATAGGTGCTACCAGAATGTAAATAAATAAAATTAAAATTAGAACTCACTCTGTGGAGTTACTTTAGTTTGGTGCTGAAGCAAAATTTGGCCACTGAGTCTTAAGGGGAAGAAATCTCTCAGGGTAACACTTTCCATGGCTCATCTGTAGACAAAAAAAAAAAAAAAAAAAAAAAAAAAGGAAGAACACTGGATGCACACCCAAACTAAAATGATACTTATCTGAACAGAACCAAAACTCAAAGAGACTCCAGCGTTGACCCTACGGTGATCTCTAAGAGAAGATGCCTGTGCAGAGGTCATTGCAGGATCAGAGCTCTTCGCCACCACTAGTAAACTATTTTTGCAGCCATATGTCCTGTTGCATTGCATTTTACATTTGTGTAACAGGACCAATATGCTAAAGACCCAAAACAGTTTAAGAAAATGAACCACATTCTGCTGTTATTATGCAGTTAGAAAAGCTTTTATGGACTTTGATCGCACTTTGTCCCTAAATCTGGAGTAAGTCTATTGAAACTAGTGAAGTTGTGTTTACATTATGATCTCTGTTACATGAGTGTAATCTATTTTGCATATACTATGCCCGATTCTCCTTTTAGTTACTCCCAATTCACACCAGTTTAAGTCAGTCACTGGGCCAAAGCCATTTTATGCTGGTATAACTCCAGTTTCATGCCAGCACAATGAATGGAGTGATACAGAAGTGAATCAGGAGCAGTGGAGTTCTGTTAGCGCAGGACTGGTGTAAATGTCCAGCATTCATGCATTTCACTTATTTTTGTACAAAAATCTGTCTTTGCATTTAAAGTTTAATGGAAGATGAATGGCCATTATTTGTATGTCATATTAAACACACAATCACTTCTAAATAACTATTTAGCATATTACATATTCAATAGTGCATTTAATCTCAATGAGTCCCTCTTCTGGTAAATAAAAACAGACAAACACTTTCTGTCAAAATGCACTCATAGCTCTACCCAGTGTAAGATAAAGAGTCTAACTGACATTTCAACAGAGACAAGTTATCTGCCTAATAAATAGTCTTGCATTCATGTCATTTTCAAATTGGCACCTTGCACCTTTGCTAATTACTTGCTCTGAGCAGAAGATCTGTCAGAGATTTATAGGACAGCTGCTGTTCAAACAAACGGTCTTCATCCAAAAATAGGGAAGAAGCTGCAAAAGAAACGCTAAAACTAGTTTTTTGCCCCACTCTCAATGCTCACATTCCAAGAGTTCTATCAAGCTGCCTAATATGTTTATGTCCTGTTTTCATCACATGGAGCCTTCTCTCATTCCATTTTTTCCCCTATGATGGAGTATGAGGAGCCAGTAAGATTTTTTTCATCAAAACACTTAAAAATAAAAAAAACCCACACATGTTGATCTAGATGATATTTTGTTTTAAAAAACGCCCACAAATGGAACATTTTGGAATTCCATTTTGCAGAAAGTTTAGGTTTGTTTTTCGGAATGAAAACACATTTAAAAATCACGGCATTGCCCATGAAATGAAAAAAAAAAAATCCACTTCTCGCCCAGTTCTGCTATTGTTAGTGAAAGGTGCCACATTCTGGATTTCATAATGGGCCAAACCCAAGCCCCATATCTGCGCCTAATGCTTTGGGGGTGGGGAATTCAATATAGGGTGTAAGGGGGGGGACGCACTAAGCAATGCATAAGCTTTGTGTTGGTCCCTGTGGAAAAAAGGGTGAGAGTCACCCTTTGAAAAGAAAAGTGTAAAAAAGGGTAATGCAGTAAAACCCTGATCCAGCAAAACATTTAAGCAGGTGTCCTTTAAAATCATGGGGACTATTGCCAGACAATGTTAATGTGCTCAAGTGTTCTTCTGGACTGCAGCATATCAATATATTGCTGTTGTCTCTCTTATGTACTTGCTCTCCTACAGTAGCTCTGTTGTCCTCCAAAGGACCAGAGAGAGGATGTATTGGAGCTAAAACTCCCAGGGCCAGATTCTCATTTACACTACTCTGAAAATGTAAAGGGGTCTTGAAGTGGGCATAAATTGTATTGGCAGTGCAAAGTGGTCTCAGTGTAAATTAGAATAAGGCCATGTAATAGGGCACGACACTTGGAGCATCCCTCTGCAGCACACCACAACATGAAAGGCATGTGTGCCTCAGTTTCTCCTTTCAGAGGCCCCCAGGACAGTCTAAAATATTTTTTAGATCAGTTAACTCTTGGGTTAATTTATTACAAAACCGATGTGCACACAAATCATAACAGATGTTCCACAACCATGGTCCAGAATTCACCCGCATAGATCAAACAGTACATGCAACATACAGCCTGGACATCCCTCATCACATTCCAGCATAGCCCTGGCATCAGCCCTCTTCTGTTCTTCCACCAGAACTGTTCTAGCCCCATCCTTCCAACTGGGAACCTTCACAGCCTCTCTGCTGAGAGAGCATCTTCACCAGGGGAGTATCCCTGTCCTTGTCCCTCTTACTGTTCTCCTGATGCCCACTCTGCAGCATGGAGAAGTCAGCAGGTAAGCCCCTTTCTGGTCCTTGGCTCTGGCTCTCCAGCATTCAGGCAGGCAGGCAGGCAGGCAAGCATGCATCTCCCTCAGCTGCTCCTCCTGCTATCAGCCCTGGCTCTCTGGCTTGGGGACATCAGGGAGGAAAGCCTCTTGCTGGTCTCCTGCCTTCAGCCTTCCTGCAGGTCCCAAACAGTCTCCTAACCAATTGCTCCCTATTCCCAGGGAGGACCCACAGAAAGCTTTCTGCTCTCTACAGGTTTGCCCGAGATCTCTCCCAACTCCCTCCCTGACTTTTTTCAGCCCCCAGGTGCTGTCCCCACATGCTCTGAACTGGCCAAACAGGAGCCCCTGCTCTGGCATAGGGGTTCTGGGACTGCTTCATCTGCAGAGGCCAGCCTCCCCGTGACCACTTCCATTTGTTCCTTGGGAGAGAAACGGAGCGCCAACTTTTCCAGCCCTACTCCATCACACCAGCGCCTTTGTGCGTCCAGCTCTTCGCAAGCAGATCCCATCTCTGTTCAGGCAAACAGGGGTGTTTGTGCATGCAGCTGCATGCACAACAATGCAGATGTGGTTTAGGAACTGGTGTCTGAAACACTGGCCCATATGGACTCATTCTGTTTGCTCTTCTTGAGTCAATGGTGCTCTTAGCACTGTATCTTTAGGATTCAGTGGTAGCTTGGTTCCTTTCATGCATACAACATGAAATACTGATACACTGATCAGTTCTGACTGGGACCTGGCTTCAAATGAAAAAAGCATTTGCCCTGTGAACAAGGTGAACACAAGCCATAATGGAGCTCAGCAGTGTAATACAAATAAGTATGTCCCTTTACATTACCAGGAACACACACTATGCTTTCTCTGCATCCCTGCTCCCAGTTCCCTTGAATGTTCCACCAAGAAGGTTTTTGTAAATAAGGGGTCTCACTTAACATACTCAGTGAAATACGGTATTAATGAACCTTTAAATATCACATGGTCTAGTGGGAATAAGGTCAGGGCCAGGAATCCAGAAAGCACGAGCTCTCACCCCAGCTCGACCACTGGCTGTTGTGTGACAAAGCCCTGGCTGGGATGATTTAGTTGGGGATTGGTCCTGCTTTGAGCAGGGGGTTGGACTAGATGACCTCCTGATGTCCCTTCCAACCCTGATATTCTATGATTCTAAGTGCATTCTCCTCTGGGTCTCCAGGTCCCTAGTTGTAAAGCGAAGACAGTAATTCTCAGGGGCGTTGTGAGCAGAGCTGGGCAAGTAGTGGATTTTTTTTTTTGTTGGTTAGCAATTAAGAAATAATTTCAAGGCAGACCATAACCAAACATTCTTTGTGAATTGAAAAGTTGGGGGTAGGGGTGGGGGAGGGGATGGAGAGAATAACTTCAGGTCTAATGAAACCTTTCATTCGGACAAAATTCAAATATTTAGTTTTAATTGTGAATAATTTTTTTTACCATGTTTTAGCAATTTTTAAGGACATTTTTTAATAAGTCATTTCAAAAAAAGGAAAGGTTTCATTTCCAAAGTGTCCGGATGAAACACCGAGGTTTTGTTTTTTTTGTTTTGTTTTTTTTTTTTTGGGGGGGGGGGGGGGCCGGGGGAATAGAAGAAGGTAATTTGCTTTTTCCTCCTAAACAATTGGGCAAAAAATCAACACAAATCTGTGAAAGCTTTCAGTTTCACTGAATCAGCACTTTTTATGAAAAGTTCTAGCTGAAAAAATTTCACCCAGCTCCACACGTTCACTGAAGACCTACAGTTAGACAATGCTTGGCATGTATCACGTGCTAGCAAAGACTCAAGTGTTACCGTAATCCAAATAATGACCAGAGTGGTTACTATTGCATCTCCTAAAAGCCCCAGTCAGGATCAGGGCCCCATTGCCTTAGGTTCTGTACAGAAACAGCTTAAGAGAGAGTCTCAGCCCTAAAGAGTTTACAATATAAATTGAAGTCAAGATGCAGCAAGTCAGTGTCAACACCGCTAAGTTTTTGGTCTGAATTGTACCGAGGCTGATGCTCATAACCGGAAGCTGCTGCCATTTGGAGTCCTACGCCAAATGATGCTGATAGTCCCAAGTTGATTCCTAGCAGACTCACGCCCACTTCCTGAAAAATAGCCATCATTACTGGCATCCTTATGCAAGAGGTGCTAAGGACTGAGAAGACCCTCCCAGGGTCAAAGCTGCTGCATGCTGGTGGGGGGAGTGGGGGGGGCCGGGGGGGGGGGGCAGGGAATTTTGCAATGGAATTGCCTGTTCCTCTCCAATGGCTAGAAGATTTCAGCTCTGAAGGCTGTCAGGCTGCCAGCTTTCGTGAGCACTAAATTCCCTAATGAAATCAAATACTTGGGAAGTGCTTAATTTTGCATGTGTTAATTTTTGTGCTAACACTGCAAGCCACATTTGTTTATTGTCATGGCGTTTATGCCATTTTTGTTGTCAACATACTTTTACAGGTCATAAGCATAACAAAAACCCCCACCGAAAATACGGGTACCACATACACTTCCAGTTCTACAGTAAAGTGAATTAAAGGGAAAGCGTGGAGGAAAAACAGAGTAACTTGTAGCCACCACAAGACTGCTTTTTTCTATTCCTTCCTTCTGTACACAGGGTCTGTCCCTCTACTCAGTCACATCAGTTTTGCACTAGTAACATACCAGTATCATACCATAAAAGAAGAAGTTTTAAACCCTGCCAGTAATAACCATCTGTCTCCCCATCAGTCCAAAATTTGTGCCCAAATTCCAAACACAATAAATGCAGGGGAGACAGGAAGGATGGCTTGTGGTTTGGGCATTGGACTAGGACGCAAAAGATCTGGCTTCAAATCTTGGCTCTACCACACATTCTTTGTGTGACCCCGGGACTCACTTCGACCCAGACCTAGGTACCACGGACATTTTCCAACCCCCTCCTCAGCTGCTGCCAACCCCGTAGACAACTAAGTTTCTGCCAGTTGGCATTTGCAAAGCCACCTAAGCCCTAATGTGCAGCTCAGAGCCCTAGGTCAAGCTGAAGCAGGATTTTCATACTACTTATCTCACCAGCAGAACTCTCATATATAAATGTGCTCAGAGCACAGCTAATACCAGTTATCCGCCAGCCCCCTCATCCAGAGACAGGCCACCAATTGGTGGAGGGGCAGCCAAGCAACTGCACAGAACACAGATGGGGGCATGAAAACGTAGGGGAAACCTGAGGGTGGTACTGAGCATGAGCAGTGTGGGAGGCAGGGGAAGAGAGACGTGCATTTTGCCTGCGAGGGCATGATCTAACCTGGCTTAGATGCCTCACTTAAGGCAGAGCATCCCAAATGGAGGGAGATGCTATAGCCCATCAGGGTTAGGCATTTGCCAGGCTGAGCAGA
This sequence comes from Chelonia mydas, assembly GCF_015237465.2. Classification (NCBI taxonomy): domain Eukaryota; kingdom Metazoa; phylum Chordata; order Testudines; family Cheloniidae; genus Chelonia; species Chelonia mydas. The sequence continues at coordinate 10,811,759 of NC_051257.2, forward strand.
ACTACACCCAAGTACCTTTAAAGATCTGTCCCTTAATGTTTCAGTTCCTCATCTTGAAAATTGTGGCAATAATACGCCCCTAACTCCAGGAGAAGGTTGTGAGGAAAATTCTATTAATAAGCATAAAGTAGCCACAACATTGAGTTATTTAAATAAGTATGCCATCAAATATTTGACATGATACAATCACTGCTGAATCACTGAGCAGTGTTTGGTAGATGTTAATGTAATTCATAGCCTTGTATTTGTTTTAGTAATAATTCATCTTACAGTTGATGTGCTATTAATAAAGCACATTTAATAGGGTAATTTACAATAAAATGAATCAAGGATTAGGCAACACATTTGACTTCTTATAATTATTTGGAGAGTGTAAAATGTAGCTAAAGTCTAAATGCATTTAAAAATATGGTTCAGACTATTTGTTTCAGGACCTAACCCTCCATTTTGTGGTAGGATTTTCAAAAATACACAGCATTGGCCACTGAAGTTAATGTGCCACTGATGTCAATGGGAGCAAAGTTAGGCCAACATAACGGCCCTGGCCCTGCAATAGGATGTTCATGAGAGGACCCTGTGTGGAGTCCCACTAAAGTCAAGAGTTTACTTAGCTAGATCCAAGCATAGAACCAGAGGTCTGTCACAAGCAACTGAGGAAGCTAAAACACATAGGATTTAAATCTCCTCTTACACTGGTTCTACAGTGGTGTAGCTCCCTTCACTTCATTCAGTCTGGGGTGAAAGGAGGGAAGCTCTGCTGGTAGCTGGTAATGTATGTTGATGTGAAAACTAACACACGTTGGATCGACTTTGTGGGAGAAAAACAGTATTGCTCCCCTACCAAGTGGCAGCAGATGTCAGGGTCTTGCAGCTTGTTTTCCTGTTGGAAGAGTAATCAGTGACCTGGAATCTATGTATTTTCTTAATGTAACTTGTGTTAAACTATATGCACCAGTCCTTGAACAGAAGTGGTCAAACAGCACACAGACAGTCCTGTCTTAGAAATTTCAGCCCATTAGCAATGCCCAATTCCCAGGAAGCAACTTTGCCCAAAGAATTGACTCCAGTTAGGAAAATTCAAGCAGAGAGCAAAACCTTGCGGCTTGCTAGAGTGCCACCAAAACAATTAGATCACAAAAACTAACAACAAAACACAGCACTTCAAAGACTGTACACCGTTTTCATGCTAAGAACTTTCAAGACTGTAACAGTGCCATCTTGTCTGAGACTCCTTTTATGACAGTTATAGGGCACAAAGGTGAAATTATGAACATACATGCAGCATTCTGTATCAGCAAATGATATCCAATTATCTTAAATTAGCTCAGAACAGTTTGCCTTAACTTATAATTATAAGTCATTTCATGCCTTGGTAGGAGGTCACATAAGGAGACAGAAGACTGCAGAAAAACACTGCACTGGAGAAAGGCAGTGAACGTGCTCCCAGTGGAGACTCAATGTTCTGTCAAACAAATGCAACTCACTGTTCCCCCCCACCCCCACCCCCGATACTGCGGTCCCTAACAAAGTTGCTTTCATTATCTGGAAAATCCTTGGTGAAATGTTAAGTAACCCGTATAAGTGAAATGAAATCCAGAAAGTGATCAGACCACACCAGGATAGAAAAATGGAATTTTCTATATATTAGTTTCCATTAGTTCGAAAGGTAGGTATATATTACAAACAGTGTTTGCTCATGGTCAGAGCACTTTCGACAAAATTGAAATGTATCTGCTGGTGAAACTGACAGTGTTATTAGAGTTAACTATCAACCACCAGGTGAATGCAGTATAACCTGATTCATTTAAGACTGACCTTATGGTCATTTAAATTGTATCCTGTAAGCAAGCAAGAAAAAAAAAAAGCCTGTCCAGTTATTCAATGATAATTTGTCCATGAAGAAAAGGAGTACTTGTGGCACCTTAGAGACTAACCAATTTATTTGAGCATAAGCTTTCGTGAGCTACAGCTCACTTCATCGGATGCATACTGTGGAAAGTGTTTCCACAGTATGCATCCGATGAAGTGAGCTGTAGCTCACGAAAGCTTATGCTCAAATAAATTGGTTAGTCTCTAAGGTGCCACAAGTACTCCTTTTCTTTTTGTGAATACAGATTAACATGGCTGTTACTCTGAAATTTGTCCATGGGAAGTGCCTCAAATACATATATAGTTTAGATTTAAAAAAAAGATAATGGAATTAGACTTACTGAGAATCAGCCCCACAATATTTTAAGGCCCTTTTAGCCACTGTGGCAACGTAAAGGGGTCTTAAAGTATGTGAAATGGCTCCCAGAGCATATCCCTCTCCACAGAGGGTCTCCTCCAAATGGAGCAGAATTTATGTAAGAGCTCAACTCCAGCCCCTACTACTGGAGGCGGATTGGGGTGCACCACACTATGACCATTTTCTGCTTCCCATGACCTACAAGGGTCATGAGCAGGAGAGCCCAAGTTAGAGCAGTCCTGAGGCTGCTGTAATGTATATAAGTGCCTGTGCTCATACCTCCCTTCCATAATCACTGGAACACGGTCATCAAAAGTCAGGACCCATGGACCTGAGACTGATTTCAAGGCCTCATCCCCCGGGATGCACCATCTGAGCTTGATGAAGTCCTAAATAACCCCTGCACTCCTGGGATCCCATTTCTCAGACACGGAAGAATTTGCATAAGGGGGGCAAGGCACTTTACCTGGCTACAAGCCACAGTAGCTGACTGGTGGAGGTAATTTTGATGGAGTGATGGAGAGGGGGAAACGGGAGCCGGGGGGGGGGGGGAAGGGCAGCTCAATTTGGGGGTAGCAATTGTGGAAGAAGAAAGTGTGGTTGGATATTGCTGGAATGAGGATGATGGAGAGTCTCGCTGGGCAGTTTTCATGGTATGGGGTGGAGAGCAAGGGTGGGAGAGGTAGCACTGGTTAAAGAGGGGGACAAAGTGAACCACCATTTGTTGCTGCCCTTCTCAAAATCCCTTCACCACCCCCCGTATATATCAACCCCCTTTCATGAATCCCCTGTGCATTCCTGGCTAAATCGCTTAACGATACTATAGGGATTTACTCTTCTTTGCAAGCAGAAGAAAGAATAAAGGATTTCCTAATTATTGCATTAGCAATTCCTCTAAAGAGGAGCCACCCAGAAAATGGAGAATTGCAGAACCTTGCCTCCCCCGTCATATTTTTTCCACAGTCATTCTCAAGACCTCTGGGGACCCCGCAGCTACCGCTGACTATTTACAAAAAGGGTATAATTGCCATAGTAACAGTCACTCGCCTGTTTTCCCACCTGCCTTGGAAATGGAGTAAATGGTCAGATTCAACCCTCCCCACCACTCAGATTAGGACAATGGAGGGAGTTTTGAAAGCAAGAGTTAACAAAGGGGACTCGCTTTTCTAATAGTTTATGCTCAACATGTTTCCTTGCTAGCAAGTAAACAAGGAAATTTGGTTCTCCTCCTGCATGATGTGACATGTGAAAACTAACTTGGAAGGCTGTTTTTTCAGGGTAAGTCAATGTTCCAATTACCAGCAAATTGCTAGCGCTCCACAACAACTCTGCATATTAATTCAAACCAAATGAATGTTCATCAAATTACCTAGAACAGTAAATAGCTCTTCCTGGGGCATGTAAATAAACCTAAGATGTCTGGGAAATTGGAAGAGAGATTTTTTGGAAACTAATTAGTCTGGGAGGAGTAAAAATTCTCAAGTAAATTGGTAACAGATAATCCAGCTATGAAATAGTGTAAAAACAAACCAAACACACTCTCACACACACAAAAACCCTCTATGGCTGGATCACATTTGTGATTCAAGAGAACATTTAGCGGGAGATGCAAATGCACATTTTAATAGATTTTATACCCTTTTCATTTACATAATTTATTCAGCTGTGACTTTTTATTCAAAGATTAATTGAAACATCCAAAATTAAACCTCCACCTCCCCACCACTCAAAGTAAAATCAGGGTTATTTATCTGCCAAAGTGTTGGAGAAGGACAGTGTACACCTGCCTTCCCTAAGCACTGGCAGTCAGCACTGTGGGATTAGGTCAGTTTCCTTTTGTGCTGTGGTGGGGTGCACAGCTAGGAATAGCTGGCCACCAACGGAGGTAGGGGTCTGAGGGCAAAGTTCCCATTAACTTCAGTGGCTCAGAAGCAAGTCCTAAACCTAAATGTGGACCCAAGCCTCCAAAAAGTGAAAGGGGATTCACTAACTCAAGGTCATTCCACCCCCCAGTTAACAAACAAAAAAAAAACAAAAAAAAACACACAAAAAAAAACACACAAACAAAAACAAAAACAAAAAAACACAGAACCAAACTCCTCTCAAAACTCTTCCAACTGTCACAAGCCTAAAAAGGTCAGACAAATCCAATCAATTGATCTGGCCAACGAAACACACAGACCAGGGTCAACTTTTTTCACAGAAGTACGTAGGCCTGATACAAAGCCCTTTAATGTCAATAAGAAATCTTCTGTTGACTTCAGTGTCTTTTCAATCAAGCCCCTAACAACTTCTGTGTCAGAAACTGATTTGCTAAATGCTGGGGTTTTTTCCCCACCGTTTAATGAGGCCCATTGGCATGGACTAATCGTCTACTGCACAGCCGATTAAAATGCCACCCTTTGTGATTTCTTGCTGCATGACACAGGAGAGAGAGAGAGAGAGACTCATTGATTGGGACAGTGCCAAAAAATTAAAGCGATGGGACAAGCCTAGCCCTGCCGTGCTGGTGTGTGTAATTTCCTGGCTCTGTTCTTCTGGTCAGCTAGAGAGGGAATATGTGACAGTGCAAATACTTTTCTGGGTGAAATGGAATACAGGTTTTATGAATCTTTCCCCCTGGAGACTGAACTCCATTATCCATTCTGCCCTTGCCGGTCTGGCTATTATTCAGGTCACTATTCCACAAACTGCAAAGAGCTGTATTTATGAATGGATAGGGTTTTCTTTTTTCCTCTTCATCTGACTCCCTTTTAGCGCAGTATATCACCACTGAGCTAATGCACTAATGGACACTTACCATTACCAATCTTCCAACGTAATTAATAATGGCAAATAAGTGAAAACTTCATAAAACCAAATTTACGGATCACTCCTTTTGCTATCCATTAACTGAAGCTATGTATAAGGTTCAACAAATCTGGAGGCTATAGAGACATTCATCTTGAACTAATTATGTTAGACATTTTTAGAATCATGTAAATGCTAATACTTAGAAGGGTGGAATGTATGGGTTCACAGATATCTGGGACAGTTTGATCACATTCTGCCCCATAATCTACAACTGAACTGTGGGTCGATTTTTACCTCTCTTTTACACCCATGTAGGTCCAGAATAAAGCAAAGGATCCCACCACGGAGCTTTGAGAATTGGGGAAAGTTTTTTGGACACTGGGTAGGATCTTGGCTGGCTAAGTACCATAACACGTCTTGATGCAATTGGCTCTGTCTGGGCAGAACCCAGTATCTGCACAGAGACTCATTGACTTCAGTGTGTCTGGGCACGGGCACAGGCACAGGGGTCCACTCACACAAAGTAGCTTGCAGGATTGGAACCACAGATTTCAGTTCAGGCCACAGATGGAAGTTTTTGGTAGGTTCCATTTCAGAGAGACAGATCTCACATTGTATAAGCGGGCGGTGGGAGGGAGAACAAGTGAAGTCACAGCTTTGACCCCCACACCTCTCCATTTATTTGTATTAGAATCTTGAACTCCAAATCCCCAAACTAATATAAACCTCTTCTGTGCACAGCCCAGGTTCTGATCCCCATTTGTGCTGTTTTCTGAGCCACAATGCCCAGGTGTGGTCCTTGAAATTGACTAAGCCGACAGCCTGAAAACTCTGATGAGAATCTACAGGCCTCAGAGGACACCAAATTTCATTTTACCTCCATGTCAGAGGACAGCGATAGTCCTGTTTCTCATCTGAGAGAACAGCCTCTCTTTTTCACGGTTCATTTGCTAAACTGAAATATATTCCATCAACATTACCAAAACCAAACCCCTTACCCAGGGAGCAGAGACAGTTTGTCCACAGTGCCATGGCACATAATTTGACTCCATATTTTTTTTTGTCTCCGTGCACATTAAAGGCTATCAGGTTGAATGCAGGCAGAAATATTTACTAATTCAATGCAAGGACTGAGCGATCTAACGCTAGACATCAGGAAAGCTTTGGATAAATCATGGACAAACAAGCAAAACTTCACAGATTAGTCATAGCAAAAAGAGCAAATATCCTGATATGCCATTCATTTTATTCCAAAAAGTGAGGCTAAGATATTTAACATATAGATTGCCTGCATCAAAAATAGTTTACACAGCTGCTGGTGACAAGACAGCCAATTTTGTTTATCAAGAAATTACTAGCTTCTAACCCTCCCCCCTGCACCCCCCAATTAAGGTGCCACTGTCTACATTTCACATTCCACTCAGCAGCAGGAATTACTATTGTATTCTCAAGTGTCTATTTGTGTTGCCCCTGTAAAAAGTGTTTTTTTTTCCCAGAGGCTTTTCACTGTGTTATTCTATTTTGCATTGGGCAAAAATCTGGTCTCTAATTCAGATTTAAAATAGTTAGGAACTGGGTGGCTCAGAAAGTTGGATAATGGGAGAGAGTGAGTATTTTACCTCTCTGGTTGAAAATCTAGTGTGTCTCATCATGGACTATAAGAGGATACTACCCAGTGCTCATTTGGTAGACTTTGTGAAATGAATTTGATAGCTTCAGGTCAGTTCCCAGAGGAAAGATATCCAAATAATTAAAACTACCACCACGATGGCATGTACTGGTCTCATTTCGGTAGGCCTGGCAACCAAATAAAAACCCAAAGCCAATCAAACTCTGCTTTTAAATACACTGGTGTAAATCCAGGACAATTCCAAATCAGTGGTGCCGCAGAACATGGCTCTAGATCATCCTAACACAATTGTCAGAGAGGCCAGATTCAAACTACATTCAGTCTAAACAAGGGATTTATTGTAGTCGGCGAGTTTCCTGCTGGGTGGAGATAGCTTTAATCTTTCTCAGGGGCTCCACAGAAATCCAGCACAGACCCTACATGAATTTAGTCTAGAATATGCTCTAATGTACTCAGAAAGCAGCTTTTTTTGGGTCACAAAATGAAGGGTTAATTTTACTACAAATCAGTTTCCCCTCCTGGAAGTTCTATCACTGTCTGCTAGACAGATTTCTCTCTCCCTCCTCATCTGTCAAGTAAGCAGACTTTTCTTCCTTATTACCAGTTTCTGAAACCAGGTTCCCTCCTGTGCCCACCTGCCTGCAATACATCATTGGCTGGCAGGAGGAAGCAATGAGTACCATGGCTTGGAGGGACTAGGGGGGGAAGGGAGAATGTGGAGTCTGAAGGAAATGCTCTGTGACATCCCATAAAAATTATAGATTTTTTTTGTCTTCTCTGCCCTGAGAGTTATCTTCACTATACTTCCAATGCCTGCTGTGATCACACACAGGGTGTACTAAGAAGCTAAAGGGCCAGACGCTAAGGTCTGAAATGCATTTTCCCAGTGGTAGTATCTTGGCCAGTGGCTGACTTCCTTAGTTATTTTTGAATGACCTCTTGCCTGCCTCTCATACTGCATGTGCTGGAAGGGATGGAAGTGCTCTTGGGCCGGTGTGCAATAAGGATGCAGGTGGCTTGTGCTTTCAGATCGGATGCCATTTTCCCTTGGCTAGTTCTTGAAAGTAAGAGCATTTTATCCCTTATATCCATTCAAGGTACAAACTCAGGCTCCTCTCATGTAAGGAACTCAGTTTAAAACATAGGTTTTCGTTAGTTGCATGCTAAAATTTAATAACTCATCTGCTTGAGATCTGTTGCTATTATTTTATTATCGACTACCAAGAAGGACTGGATTCAGTACATTAGGAAATTAGAGAGATAAGGTGGGGGAGATAATATCTTTTATTGGACCAACTTCTGTTGGGGAGGGAGCTTACCTCACCCACCTTGTCTCTCCAATATCACAGAACCGACATGGTTACACCATCGCCCCTGCACACCTGAGAAAATGTCTGTTCAAGGGCATTTGTTCTCAAAAGCCCTAGAGCACTGCAAAAGGAGTAAGTCCTACAACTTTCTATTTGTCACCCAAGTCCTAGGCTAGTAACCTAATCACTAGAATATCCCTCCTCTCTGATCGTAAAGCCAAAAGAACGTTTAAGATCCCTGTCCCATAAAGATTCTACTTAAACTTAAGCTCATGCATAAATCTGGGTCTAAATGTTCTACTGCATTGCTGCCTATGCATGGATATAATACAAAATGCACACTATTGCATTTGGCTAGCAGGAAAAGGATCACACTAGTATCAAATTTCAACAGCTGGGTTAGAAGAGCAGGTCAAAAATAGAGGGGAGAAAAATAAAAAAATATTCTCAATTTTTTTTAATTAATATGGACCAGAGTTGGGTAGGAAAAAAAACCCAGGAAAATGTGTGTGAAAATTTAGTCCATAATTTCTCTTATTTTTTCCCCTTTTTTGGAGCTTTTAACAATTAATAAAAATTTGAAATTCAGAAACTTTTCAAGAGCTCTCCAGGTTAGATTTTCTGAACCAAAGGGGAATCATTCTAACATGACATTAAAAAGGAGCATCATCCAGTGATCTGAGTTGAGCTGGATACGGGGAATCAAGACTTCCAAACTCTATTCCCAGCTTTACGGATTACTTGGTGTTTTGATAGTTACCCCCCAGAAAGTCTGAATTCATCAGTGTTTGAAAAGTGCTTGGATATCTTCAGTTAGAAATGTAAAGCCATTACATTACATTGTTATTACTATTTCAACTTTTACAAGACTAAAGTACCCTGGAAAATAAAATGTATGTTATTTACTATTACTTAAATTGTATAGTCTCAAAGATATATTTGCTTTATTAAGCTATATATTATACAAACATTATATACCCATGCAAATAAATATACTGGGCCTGATTCTTCATTGCCATGCACTTTATTCAGTAATTTATAGCTGTGAATAGTGGATTGAAATTCCTATTGTTCTGATCTAGGAGCATTTCAACCACTTTGCACTGGTCTTAATGACTACACAAGTTGCAGAGCAACAGGAAAATCAGGCCCATATATACGCATCTGTATATGCATATATCTGTACGACAATATAATCTAATGCACAATAAAAGTATGATGAAAGATTAGTAATAATTATGCCTTCTGTTTTCCGTCAAAAAAGATAGGAGTTCCCATTTTATGCAACAATATTCATTTCTTTGAAGAAAGACGGCATTTTAATTTAATCAGCTTTCTGAATAGCAAAGAACAATCTGCTGCCCTTAATGGGTAATATTCTCTGCCATCAAGGCAGGCTTTAGTATTTCACAGACTTCCATAAAGAACAATTTTACTGGGCTCTTAAGGAAAAAAAATGACTATAACAAAAGATTGTTTGACAAAAAATTTTCCTTCAAGTCTGGTGAACTCTTTTCACCTAAGAAAAGATTTGTACAAAGTCCATGCAGCTTTGGTAAAAGCTAGGGGCCAGATCCCATTGTCCAGGCTGGCTGCTTTGCAACTCTGCAGTGTCAGACTGGAGAGGGCTATAAATATCACCCCTCTCTTTACATCCTTCCATTGTCTTACCATTCTCCATCACAAACACAAAATTACCTATCTTCTCTTATCAAGATGTCCACCTTCTCCATAACACCCCCCCCCGCATTTGTATGCATACGAAGCCGGTCTTGATCACCTATTTTAAAATTTTTTTCCAACGCACACCATTGTGCTTCCTTCCAGGCCATTCCTTTATCTGCAGAGCCGCCTCATTGTCTTCCTTCAAATCCCTCCTTAAATTTCTCCTCTGATGCAAGGCCTACCCAAAAAAAACAAAAAAACCCCTCACTCTTGGTTAAACTGGTTTGCTGGGCTAATTATTTTACACGCCAACCACTATCATCTCCGTTTTCTTGTGCTCTCCTCATCTGTTTTATCCCCGTTTCCTACAGTCTTACACTTCGATTTGAGCTCTTCAGGCAAAGGACTGTCTCCGTTATATGTTTGTACAATGCCTGGCACCACAGAGCCTTGGTCTCTGGCTGCAGCCATAATACAAATACACAAATGGCAGATTGAGCTTTTCTGCTCAGATCTGAGTAAATGAGGTCATGCAGCTGTACTTTTATCAGAGTAGCCCCTGGGAGGAATTGTAACCCTCTTTATCTAAGGTGCGCGTGTGCACGTGGGAAGGAATAAGTTATTGTAGCTGGAGAGAGCCAGCTTGGTTGACAGATTAGGGACTGAACAGCGGACCTCCAGAGCTAAAAGCTGAGCTTTTACAGCTACAGTAAAATAGCCAAGGCTCCCAAGGTGGGGCTGTAACAGATTCCTATCTGGGGCTGGTTGAAAAGCAGTGTTGATGGAAAATTTGCAACCTTTTTTGAGGGGTGTGGGGTGGAAAAGAAAGTGGGAGAAATACTTTGTTCCCCCCCTGCAAAAACTCAAAGTTTTCCATGGGAAATTCTAATGAAAACTGAAAATCTTGCATTTTTAAAAAAAAAAAAAAAACAAAAAAAATAAAAATCCAGACTTGCTCTATGGTCATATCCTCTGTGGTTTGGGCCCAGAATGGGGCCCCATCATACATTGACCAATGGGTTACACGAGGTGCAATTTATTTCTCCCAGCTCCTCTGGCTGGCAAGGAATGGGCAAGAGGCCTTGCCCATCCCTTCTCTCTTTGCCCCCTCCAAGCCCAAATGCTCTTACAGGGAGTTTTGGAAGACGGGGTAGCTGCATCAGACCTAAGATGTGGGTAGCTGAGTGAAAGGTCCTTATTGTTCATACAGGTAAGGCAAAAGGCACAATCAAGCCCTAGTGAATTGATAGCTACACGATTTCAAGAGATGGAACAATGCTATTAACCTTAATAACGTCTGATTTATAAATATCAAAACCAGAGATAGATTAGATGAACTTTGTAAACTTTAGATATATTTTAAGAGATCTTGCCTGCATTGCTGTTCTCCCCCCCCCCCCCTTGTGCTCCCAGCACTCTAGTAAATAGTCAGTCACTACACCACTACAATCATTTGGGGAACAGTAAACCTTTGAAAAAATACCATTTGTACTGTGTATTTATAGAAACCATTTGAACTACAGTAAGCTTTGAAGATAACTCGGAAACATGTTTCCAAGTTCTCAATAAATTATTGAGAATCATTAAAAGAAATGAAACACTATAGCCTGGGCAGATGCAGGCTGGGAAAGCAAAGCACCAAGGTGAGGGGGGAATATTCCCCCCCCCAATTAAGAAAATGTATGAAGAATCTTCCAAAACAAACCCACTCTTAAAAAAATAATAAAAGGACAGTGCTTCTGATGCATAACAACTTGCACTGATCACAATTCATGGCACTCCCCTAAAGAAGAATTCAATAGCATTCTCCAGGAACATTTCAAAACTTTGAACATCCTCAGCTGATGTAAACTGGCACAGAAGTCAAGGAAGCTACATCAGTTTATACCAGCTGGCCCTGTATCTTACAACAGTGTTGTGGGCCATCTTTGTGTAATCTGATGCTGAACTCTTTCAGCACCATTAGACATTGCTTAGGGCACAAACAAAGACTACACCATCCCAGCTGAAAAATGTTGTGTACTTTTTATAATGGTCTGACTGTGGTTTCAGATTTGAAGTTACTATTCTGCGCCTGTGCTCCCGCCCCAGACTTTGTGATCATCCCCTGCCACCCTGGTTTGTCTGCCAGGATAGAAGGGAAGCAGTGGACAGAGCTCTGGAGTGGGACTCAGGAGACCTGAGTTCTGTCACAGGCTTGCTGGGCAACCTTGGACCAGTCACTTTACCTCAGATTTCCCCATCTGTAAAATGGGGATGGGGAGATGGACCTCCTTTCTGAGGCACTGAGATCTATGGATGGGATCTCAAAAGCTATGAGAAAGCTTATTAACAACCCAGGATTCTCAGGACAGGCCTTTACTAAAAGGACAGGCCTCTATCCTTTGAACTAAAGGACCAACTCCAGTACCAGCAGCAGGCTCATCTTAGACTCCACAGACACATCTACATGAGTTTCAGACCCTGGGTCAGCAGAATCAGGCTTGCTGGGTTCGGTCTACGGCGCTAGAAATAGCTGTGTAGACTTTGCAGCTCAGGCTGTGGCTGCAGCTCCTGCTCTGAAACCCACTCCTCTTCCCGGGCTTCAGAGCCCAACCCGCAATGGCCACGCTGCTGTTTTGAGCATCGCAGTGCAAGCCCGAGGCTGTAGACCTGGGTTTTAATAAGTAGTGTGGGCTAGTCGCTAGAGGAAGACAGAGCAAGGTCCATGCACACCTCTGTTCATAGAAGAAAAAAAATAATGAGTGCAGATGAGTGGTTAATGATTAAATTTTTGCACCAAAAATTAGCAGATATTCTCATGATGATCATGAGCTATAGACTGCCCTGGTTAGAGAGGTCGGAATAACACTTAGCCACCTTTCTTAAAATGCTCTAAGATCTACAGTGCTATGTAAGTCCTATTTGGCTGGGGACCTTTTAAATAAGAGAGGTGATGATGTGTTTTCCCCCCCCAAACCACACAGCCAGTCAAGGTATTATGGAAAAGAGATCTATAAAAATTTGTGTGTATATATGGGCATAGGTGCAGATAGTTAACATAAAGAGCACCATCTGCTGGCACACAGGATCATGTAAGAAGCAAAGTCAGGAAAGTAACTGAAGTACTCCTCTGATGGGTTGTATTTCCTGAGAGACAACCTAGGCTAAATTCTCAGTTACTGAGGGACAATCTACACTCATTGATATATTTGCTTTGCACAAGCTACTCTTACTATAACCTTTTATGAGTGATGTACCTGAATATTTGGATACTAATATTTTCAACCGTATCATTAAATTTATTAAACTTAATTTGGGATATTGTTGATTATGTGTTTTATGACTTTCAAAAAAAAAAAAAAAACTTTGTACTTTTGGATAATTTAAGCATTATACCCAGATGTATAGACACTCTTTCCTTAACCCGTGTATTAGAAAATTTTAGCACTAACTTTAATAAAATAAAAAAATATATATTTTTAAATTTGTTCTTTATATTATTGGTCCAACAAATTTATTTGTGCTATGCATTGCAAAGAGCTTCTGGATCACAGCTTTCAATAAACAGTGGAGCTGGGAATCGAACTGAGGTCTTTCGATTCCACAGCCGAGTCCTATCCAATGGGCCGGGCCGCTGAATTTGATGTGGCTTTACGCATCAAATGAGAGAATTAGTTACTGCTCTGATGCCTTGTCTTTGACAAAAAGGGAAAAATCCAGCAGCACAAGATCCAATGGGCCAAGAAGGAAAAGCAGGAATAGAAAGCACAAACAATCAAAACAACTGAGTTTCTGAGGCAAGGGAAATCTAGAAGCTGCCAATCATTGGGACCATTAGCACTGTGCACCTGGCTGAACAGTTGTTAGCGTTGTTTGTGTGTTTCACGATCCCATAAAACACCAGTGGGAGCTTCTATGGTACTGAGGCAGCAAAGTTGAAGAGAAACGAGGAATAGATTGGAGTAAAGCATTAGCTGGCATATCCCTGGAGTATGCTAATCAGTGTGGGTATGTAAGAAAGTAGTTTAAGGGCTTAGTTTGTTCCTTTTCAAGCCCTAGCTTCATAATTTTAATTTAAATTGTGACTAAAGGCTCTGAAACCTTACATAGCAAGACTGTGTTCACTCTGTGTTACAGAATAATTTTGGCTAGGAATCCTAAGGACTCTAGTCCAGAACAAGTCCTGCTCTAAATCCTAATGTTGCCGTATTGTTCCCATTTCCTCTCCTTCGTTTATTCCTTTGATTAGGATTTAAAGCCAAAACCAAGAAGCAACTGTGACGACTTCTACTTAACTAGATCCGGAGAGCATGATCAGCACTGCAGCAACACTTAATAATGAATCAAACAGATTGCTTAATTGTCTCCTGACCTACTTTTTTGACCCATTTGACACCTTTATATATATATATATATATATGTCTTATCAGGGATTATGGCATTTATGGCACATGTCCAAAGGCCAGAAATGACTACACATTAACTGCTAAGTGAGAAAAACTACTCCTGGCACTTTTAGTGTTGTACTTTATCTCCAGGGGAAGTAGCAAATTTTTTTAATCTTGGAAGCATATTTTGTACAAATAGGAGCAGCTAGAGACTTTTTTTGGGGGTGTGGGGAGTTCAAAACCAAATGCAACATTCTGAGTATGCACAGCTCTATATCCAGCTTCACTTGCTATGAGCAAAGTAAAGAGGAAGTACCAGTGGAACTCAGGTTTGGTTTTTTGTTTTTTTTTTGCTTTGAAATCACTTGATATCCCTCAGTAATTATCCTGTAAATAGGAATTAAGTAGGAAATCATTTTCAGCCATTAAAAATTATACGCCTGGTATTTCCACCCATCAGCAGCAGCTCAGTTAGATCTCCTGCACAGGTGCCACTTGGAATTTAGGGAGGATATATAGCTGAAATATTTTTAAGTGGCTACAGGTAGGAAGCCGTTGCGAACTGGTTCTAAACACAGTCATCACAGTAGCTGTGCATGGTGCGTTTGTACAGTCCATGGGTAGGTTTGCTCAGTTTGGAGCTGTTAATATGCAGTACACGCTGCAATCAGTTTTCCCACTAGCTCTGTAGTGTGCTACTTCCCCCCCCCCTTTTTTTTTTTAAGTTTTGCCTCCTCCTTGGGGACCAGTCTACCCAATCCTACCTTGCAACACTTCTGACTATTTCAGTGCTCAGGTCTTTCCGAAGCAGAATCCGGAAACCCTGCCTAACGCTGGGGTGATGGTTTTGTGCCGTAGAAGCCAGTCCCACCTCCATGCATGTGAGAAAGCGGATGTGCCTCTGCTGCGCAAGAGTGTGTTATAGAAGGAGGGTTCCCACACTGCAGTGGGCAAATAAGGGGAAGGCAATGGTGGAGGCAGAGCGATGTATGAGCTAGGGCTACAGAGTGCTATAGCAGCCATTGGGATGCAGTCGCCTCCACTGAATAGCCCTGTAGCCTTGGTGAGAAAATTCCTCATTCAGCAGCCTATGCATATGCCCAGTGCTGTACCCAGCTATGCGGGCTGAGTGACCAGGTAAGTAATTGGCTCTGCGAGACAGGATGAAGATACACAGATATCACAGTTTTCAACTCTGAGCTATACAGTGTTTGAATCTAGGTCTGTAGGGTTCAGGACTAAAATTGTGTTCCCCTCCTATGGCAGATTATAGGAAAGTTGCTGTTGAGGAGATACAAATGCCCACTGATTGTGGGTACCCAGCTGGAGACACCTTTGCAGAAGTAGCTGATCTTGTTAGACTAGCGTGCGCTCAGCTCTTCTGACAATGCATCCTAAGAGGAGCGGCTAAAACCAAAAAGGACTCAAAGTCAGAGGCCCACTTTTGAAAATGTGGGCCATCGGGTGTAGCTTTTCGTGCAATTATGTTATTATATAGCACAAGTAAGAGTTAACGCTGTTAGGGGGCTTATTCCTTCACCCGCTTACTTCCCTGGTCCTTCTCGCATGAACAGAGAGCAACAATACCCAAAGTCCAAAGGGTGCAAACAATTCAATGTTTATGGGGTGAACTTCCAACAAGCATGATTCCAGTTTCCTTCCTTAGTGTCCCCTTTCCCAGCTCTGACACCAGAGCCTTACCTGTGTCCCTGTTCCCATCCCCCACCTTAGCAAAACATGATTCCAATTCCTCAGCCCCATTCCCATTCCCCCCACCCACCCACTTCCCGATTGACTGCAGCCTATACCGTAAAACTTGAGTTCTGCTTAGCTATACCCTAACCAATCATTTTCCTGAAATTTAACTAATCAATCCCAACATATTGTAACATGATTTAACCAATTCTATCCCACCACCTTAATTAGTTTACACCCAGCAAAATTAATTATACAGCAGACAGACAATCACAGAACCAGACAGAGATTATACAAACAAACAATAGGGAAATGGGGACTACAATGACAGAACAACACAGAAATAAGGATTTCACATCCCAGCTATTGATAAGTGAGTTCTTAACAGACAGGATGCTATCAAACTAAGTTTCCTTTTACATCTTCTAGGCACTTCCCTTTCTCTGGAGGCGATAGGAATACAGTCCTGTCCTGATAATGCTTAACAGCCCAATAACACCTTGTTTCAATGTGACTAGTTTGGAATGGGAGGAGGTGACCGGTCGCTTCCCAGCTTATGGCTGCCTCTGCTGCTTAGCCAAAGGCCTTAGCCTAAGAACAGGGCCTCAGACTGTCACAGTAAGAGAAGGCTCTTACACTGGCAGACAGTGATTTTGATTCTCTCTTTTATAGCTCTATAACTAGCTAAGTGATAAGAATATACCTAAATTCTTAAATACTAGGCCATTGCAGACAGGTCTGAATATCTATATCCCAACAAATGCTCTCACATTGCTGTTTGTAAATGGCTAAAGCACACGAAAAGTTCACCCCTATTACCTATTCAACACAACTAGACTAAGAATGAAACAGCCCTGAAGTCCCAGCTGATCTGCTATTTGAACCAGATACACATAAAATGCCCATCTATAGTTTCAGAGAAAGAAATGGATGTAAATCTCTTATTAAAAAAAATTCTATGTACAGTAGAGTAGGGCCAAAAGAAATCTGATGAAGTTCAACAAGGAAAAGTGCAGAGTCCTGCACTTAGGATGGAAGAAGTCCATGCACCGCTACAGACTGGGGACCGACTGGCTAAGCAGCAGTTCTGCAAAAAAAGGACCTGGGGATTACAGTGGAGGAGAAGCTGGATACGAGTCACCAGAGTGCCTTTGTAGCCAAGACGACTAATGGCATATTGGGCTGCATTAGTAGGAGCATTGCCAGCAGATCAAGGGAAGTGATTATTCTGCTCTATTCGGCACTGGTGAGGCCACACCTGGAGTATCGTGTCCAGTTTTGAGTCCCCCCACTACAGAAAGGATGTGGATAAACTGGAGAGAGTCCTGCGGAGGGCAACAAAAATAATTAGGGGCCTGGGGCACATGACTTATGAGGAGAGGCTGAGGGAACTGGGTTTATTTAATCTGCAGAAGAAAACTGTGTGTTGGGGGGGGGGGGGGGCGGGATCTGATAGCTTTCAGCTACCTGAAGGCAGGTTCCAAAGAGGATGGAGTTCGGCTATTCTCTGTGGTGGCAGATGACCAAACAAGGAGCAATGGTCTCAAGTTGCAGTGGGGGAGATCTAGGTTGGATATTAAGAAACACTATTTCACTAGGAGGATGGTGAAGCACTGGAATGGGTTACTTAGGGAGGTGGTGGAATCTGCATCCTTAGAGGTCCTTAAGGCCCAGCTTGACAAAGCCCTGGCTGGGATGATTTAGTTGGTGTTGGTCCTGGTCCTGCTTTGAGCAGGGGGGTTGACTGGATGACCTCCTGAGGTCTCTTCCAACCCTAATCTATATTTTATTACTGTCTTAGAGAACAGATTCACAGGTGTGCCTTGGGACAAAACCATCAAAGATATAAGGGTGTGATGATGGTGTTGTGAGTCTCACATTATTTCTTACCTGCCTTTGTGGTATATAACTGTAAATTGCAGACATTCCACTTGACTAAGGTAAGAACCCGCAGAGTTTAAAGCTTGTCTTATAAAACCAACATTGGACTCCTTTCTGAAATATGCTTTTTCTAAATATGGAACCAAAAGTAACACCTAGATAAAGCATTTATAAAGCACCTTTCATCCATGGATCTCAGAGCATTATAAACAATTAAGCAAGCCTCGGCCACCATGGGAGGCAGGTTCAAATAATCATATGGCATAGTTGTGTATTGTACTTTGTTCAGCACAGTTCATGGATCGCTGGGAACAGTATACACTTAAATAGCAGCTGTACCCTTTGTGCGAGTAGATATACTGAGTTACATCCGAGGTTAACTAATTTACCCAGATTTATATGGACTCAGAACTAGGACCTTGGAATTCCAGCTTTTATGGCCCTGTTCCAAGCCTGAGATAAATCTACCTTCCCCAGAAAAGCACTACGCCCAATTTGTAATCTATCCCAACCTTCCATACGCTCATTAGCTTTTCTCTACTCTAAAGAAACCTTCTCATGTTTACAGGTAGAAAACAGAACGAGGCTGCTGAACAGACCACATCTCAGGTCTTCTGGGCCAGTTTCTGTGCTCGCTCAGAAGTACCCAGATGTATTCTCTCACCTGCCATGATTACTCATCTGTGTTCCTCAGATCTGTGCCATATAGTAGAGGGGTACTCTTAAGAAAGAGTGTTTTGCCCTCTGGCTGTTTTACAGGCTTAATGTTCTCTTACACACCATCATATTTTGTATTGTTCTGCAGTGATTTTTGTTAAGTGTTTAGTTATTATTTTAGTCTGGTGAAGGGTAGTTCAGTATTCTGCTGTGCACTAAACTGTAGTTGGTCTTACAAGGATACATTTAAAAAAAAAAGTTGACAATGGGTCTCTTTGCAGCTGCAATCTGCATTCCCCCAAATCAACTGCACGTACACATCAAAAGAACTTGCTTATCTAATTACCTGATTTGCAATTGCAAAATATCTAGAGGAGAAGTGAAATGATTCTTTAACCTCAGAGGATGGTTACAGTAACTGCTACACTTGGGTTCTCAAAGAGCAATTGTGCCCCACCGGTGTTGTCAACGCCCAGCCACAGATGAGCGTTTGAACATCCAAGACGACAGCTACCTAAACCATAGTGTAAATCCCTGATATCACAATGCTGCAATTTGTTACATGAGTTAATTATAGTAGCTAGAAGTACAATGCTAGTAGATTCAGTTAATTTAACAGATTGCATCAGATGTGCATTTACAGTCTACTTAACCTTCTACTTCATTAACTTTAGTTATGACAAATTGTATTACTGCATGGCACACTTCAGATAATACTCAATCGACTACGATGAGCAAAGACACCATGTTTAGTGTACTGATTGTGACAGTGGAAATTACAGTTATCCACATTGTTTCTGGTTGTGACCAGCTCAGATCTTACGAACTAAGAAGGGCCAAAGCAGCTTATTAAATTTGTCCTCAAGGAACACATCCATGCTGCAAGAAATTGTTTTGGCAATTCCAAAACTGGCACATTGCCCTCTGAGTTGATATGGGACCAATGCCTTCGAGCAGACATTGTGCTGCTGTGGATGTCAACTTTCAGATGAGGTGTAAAACTGAGGTCCTAACCACCAAGGATTGTTAATGTCCATGATGCTTTTCATAAAGGTTGGAATATTATTCCTAGTGTCCTGCCTTAATTCCATTCTACAGTTTGCCCATATTTATTACCCACGGGAGAGGATATTCTTCACTTCCTGTCCTAAAATCTTGTGCAAACTAGGTATGAGTTGTTAATAAATAATAATGCCCATTTCTTATATAGCCCATTTCCTCCATAGATCTCAAAACACTTCATAATCTTTAATGTATTTATCCTCACCACACCCTGTGAGGTAGGGAAGCATCATCATCCCCATTTTACTGATGGGGAACCGAGGCACAGAGAGGCTACGTGACTTGCCCAAGATCACACAAGAAGTCCATGACAGAATGGGGAATTGAACAGAGACCACTAGCTTAGAATGTGGAAGACCTAACCACTGGACCATGGTTTGTTAAATGGTCAAAACATTCCACCCCAGATGTGCCAACATTTCAGCAGTGGGGGGAGGTGCTCCCATACTGGAAATTTGCAAAGTGCTTTGGAATGGAGGGTGTTAGAAATGGAAGAGACCAACCACATCATTTGAATACATTTGCCCAGGTCTGACAGTTTTAAACTACTGTATTTCATTTTTTACAGTCTCTTCAATATGGTAATAAGTTCACTTATTCTGCTCAGGAGTGCTTTCGGCTCTCTTCTGTCCAGGCAGACTAAGGGCTGCTTTAAATCCTGCCCTTTGCTTTACTTATACAAGAGGTATTCCATGTCAGGCTAGTGCAAAAGGCTGGCAGAGGAAACATTTTGTCCTGCCCCCGCAAAGTAGCAGGTTTAGATCTTTTCATAACATTTAATACAGCGCTAGGAAAGAAAGCTGGCTTATGTGATGGCCCCTGCAACAAGACCTCAGTGGGGCATGGCGTGTGCTGCACACCCCCAGTTAATTCAGCTGAAGTCTATTTGACTAAGGCTGGGATTATCAAAAGAGTCTAAGACTACCTCCATGTAGCAAAAACACCCCCCCACAAACCTCACAGCAACAAGTCTGAGCCAGAGTCAGCTGACTCGGGCTCACGCTACATAACTAAAAGTAGCATTGTAGAGGTTCCCGCTCAGGCTCAGAGACCTTCCCCACCTCACTGGGCTCCAGAGCCTGGGCTCCAGCGTGAGCAGGAACCTCTACGCTGCTATTTTTAACTCCACAGGCCCAAGTCATGACCTCCAAGACTTGCTCCCATGGCTTTTTTTTTTTTGGCGCTGTGTAGACATACCCCTAAGGGCGTTAGACACCCAACGTCATTGAATTTCGATGCGATTTCAGTGCCAAACTCCCTCAGACTCCTTTGAAAATCCCAGTCTAAGTCTCCAAAACTGAGACCCTATTACTTATCAGGCAACTTCTGCTCATGGACCAAAACTTTCCTAACTTTGGTGCCTGCAGTTAAGGAGCAAATTTCATATTTAAGACTGTACATAAGTGGCCTGATCTCCCACAGCTTATATTGGCCTTACTGGACATCCAACACTTCTGAAAGTCACGTCACTTCAGTTATCTAAGTACAAGGCCCAGTAATTTTCTAAAGTAGACTTTGGTTGACAACAGCAAGTTGTACTGGGCATTTTTAGGCTGGAGGTTTATTTTCAACTTGCTACTGGAGGATATATTCTGGTATCTGGAATTCTGATGGTTTCTGGTCCTTCCCTCAGAAGCTCAATGCTACATTGCAGGTGGGATTTACAAAGCCACTACAGGGATTCAGATACACAGCTTCCCTTAGGGGCTAATGAGAATGGGACATCCAAATTCCTAGGCAGCTTTGACAACCCCACCCTGGATGCGTTACTAGACATGAAAATAGGCTAGTAGCTATAATGCAGACTCCTTTAAAACCCAAAAAGAAACCATCTCTATCACAGTGCATCAACAGTTAATTATATTAAGAGCGAAGCAAGCCCACCAAGATCATGGCAAATCACACCTTATTACTTATTTATAAGAGTTAATGTGTGGCATTAAACATACCATATGGAAGTGACTTTTGAAACCAAGTTGCTATTTTTTTTAAATGTCTGAATGTGAATGAGGCAAGATCAGTGCTAGTGCCACTTTTGCTTAGCAAAACTATTTCTTAAAAAAAATTCCTGCCCCTCCCCCAAAGTGAAAACAATAAAAACCAGAAACACGGAAGTTTGTGTGATGGAGAAAATCAGCAGGCCCGGGGGAGAATACTGTATGTCTTTGGATAAGCAGCAGTCAGCAAACATTCAGTTCTTGTGGATATAGTTAAATACTTAGATCACATACTAGATATCGAGTATGTACATTCACATTTGTTTTAATAAGCTGGACTTCCTCCTAACATTTGTTAATACAATATTAAATTTAGAGGAGAATGTGCTGAAGTGTTTTGCTATCAGATATTAAGCCCCACACAGATAGTGTGCCTCGTAACTCATCTTTTACTGCAAGCTGACTTTACAGAGTTTTCTTGAGACGCTTGCCTCATGAAACTCCTCTTGGCCAATATTTTCTGTACTCCACGGTCATCCTCGGAGGATCTTTAGCAGGAGTATCCCATTCCTAATGGACCAGATCCTCAGCTGGTGTAAATCAGCATAGCTCCAGGATCAATGAAGCTGTGCTGTTTCAACCAGCTCAAGGTCTGACCTCCTAGACACAAATATTTTCTGTACTGTGTCTTCTTAATTTAGCGCTCTCTCTGAATAAGATGTTGATATACCCCAGAGTTCCGACACATTTGGTATTTACTGTATAAGAATGATGCTTGTGACAATAAAACTGAAGCAGCTCTGAACAGGAATGATACCGATATTTCAGTAGGGGTAATTGGAAACAGAGAAACTGCAAACGAGATGGGAGAGTTAGGATTTGCCACAGAGGTTTGGGTGGAGGTGGACAAAACTGTATGTGTGTTGAATAGAAAAGTAAGCCCTAGACGCTGCTAACTCTGTAGTATTGAAATATTGAGAGCTCTGAATAGGTGATGGTAAAGGACATGTGGGGCTGTCAGGAAAACAGAGGGTTTCAAACAAACATTTCTCTCCCTACCCTCCCACTGTTGTTCATATTAAAAGCACTAGAAAACGTATTAAAAATATTGGACCAAATCCTTGTCCCTACTCCAGCCGCCCTGCATCACTGCAGCAGTAAAAAGCAGCTGTACCTGATTAGACACCTAGTGGTGCATTCCACTGAGACAAGAGACATGAGTGGTGTGGGGCTTCCCATCCAGGCAACCTCCAGTGCAGGTGAGGGGTGTTCATGGGACCGGTACATTGTCCGGCCTGGGGCACAGCTGCAATCCATTAACCACTGGTTGCTGGAGTGGCCCTTTGAGAGCTGGGTACAAATTAGAGCAATTTTAGGGTTGCTCTAAGTTGCCCCAAGTGTCCTAAGTGATCCCAAGATAGGGGAGTGTAGAAGTGGCATAAAGCCACTTTGCCCTGCCCACTTGGATCCACAAACCATAAACTATTTGCTAATGAATAGCATCAAATAAGGAATGAATAAAAGAATTTCCACAAATAGTCTGTGGACAGTTCATCAACAAAAATGGAGGCAGTCCATTAAGTAATTCTTCCCATTGTGAATTATTTAGCTCCAGTCAACACGAGTCTTCAACTGTGTTGGAGCCAATGCTGCCATGAACACAGCTACCATTTGTGGCCTTGTAACAGAACAATTCTTGCATACAAAAAGTTCAAGTATGCCAAAAGTTGCTTACTCAGGGAAACACTCAAGGGGAAAAAGAAATATATATTTACTTTCTCTTTTCTCCTTCCTTTTGTCTCGTTTATTTAGACTGAGCTCTCTGGGGCAAGGTTGTCACTCTCTAGTCAACAATGCTATCCCACTGTAACTGGGCTCTAGTTTTAATAGAAGTCTCCAGTAGCTCCTTCAGTATGAATAATTATTAATTTATATAACCCGTGATATATGCACATACCAGAGGGCAGCATTCATTTGGTAGAATATAGTAGAGGCGATATAAAAAGTGGTATGCAGTAGAAGTCAGTGAGTGCATCACCACATACCCCACAGGATATCGTGTATCACAGAGAATATACTGCACCCTGGTAAAGAAAAGACTACTCAGATCCACTGAAAGCATGAAGTGTGTCCTGAAATTATCCCGGACTTTATTCTTTCCCACTCTTTTAGAGCAACATTAAGGGTTTGGCTTATCTTTGTTGTCCGAAGACCCGGTGATGCTGCTTGCTGCACTTTCAGTGTTAGAGGTATTTAGACAGGTGCTTTCCCCTTTGACTCTACCCCACTGCTAGGAAGGAATAACTGGCAGCAGTCTCATTAATACAGGGTTGGGTTTCCCTGCACTGCCTGTCCTGATTATTGCTTTTTATCTTGCAGTAAAATGTGCAATGCTCCACATCCACAGTGTGCAGTTTAATAATAAAGTTAATACTAGGTTCTCTCCCTCTCCCCCTACTTATGGGCCCTGATAGAGAATGCATTGCAGTCAGTAGATACACTCCCATTGACTTCACTGGGTTTTGAATGAGACCCCATACAGACCAAATTCAAAGTCCCCCTAGAAGCATTGATATTGCTATTGATTTTATGTGGAAGGTGCTCAGATACCTCATCGATGTGCATCAGTCTAAGGCCTTAATATAGCTAGAACTCTGCTGAGGTCAGTGGAGTTACGCTATCAGAAAATTAGACCCTACGTATCAACATGAGTGTTTATAAAAAGAAAAGGAGTACTTGTGGCACCTTAGAGACTAACAAATTTCAGCATAAGCTTTTGTGAGCTACAGCTCACTTCATGGGATGAAGTGTTTATATGGCCCCTCACCACTAAAATATCTGATCACTACACAATCGCCACTGAATTGTGTCGTCATTACATTGTTGTGAGGGAGGAAAGTATCATTGTTCCCATTTTAAAGATGGGGAGACTGAAGCTCAGAGAGCCTTGAAATGGCTCACTTCACATTTAGGCAATAAAGTAAGTTGCCAGATTTTTAGGTGTCAGTACATCAGGTGCATGTCAGGTGCAAGCCTCTTGAAAATCTCACCCTCATTTAGGTACTCAGATAGGAGCTGAGCTCTTCTGAAAAAAAAAAAAAAAAAAACCAAAAAAACCCCCCCAAAAAACTGGCCTTAAATGACTTCTCAACCCTCAGAGTATATGAGCCAGGAATTGAAAGCAGATCTCGAGTTGCAGTCCACTGCCTGTCCTCCCTCTCCACTAGCACCCGCTTCATTATAGAATTTTAGGCTTCCAGTAATTTCCCCCCCGTTCTTTATCAAAACCGATTCCCTTCTTTTAAAGTCCACAGCTGTCTGCAGATCTTGCCAAAATCATTTGTTCCCTTAATTTGTAAAGCACCCTTAGACTTCTCATTAAACATTAAATTAAAGTTTAGTAGAAGATGCACAAAGCAGAATAAACTTTCAATTAAAATATAAGCATTGTTACTGTGAAAGAAAACTGGAGGGAGCTCGTAGGCTTCTTTGCATTAAAAGTGCTTAGATTTAATTTCACTATGACATCTCCTTGGCATTACATTGCTAATTGATCAAATTTTGTCTGTCTGTTATTTAAACTTTCAATAAAACTTAGATTAACGGAAGGTGTAATCCTCCCGGGCAGAACAAACATTTCCATTGTTCATCTCAGGTATGGAATAGTAATGCCCTAATAATAGCTTTTGCATTCAATCATACAAAATGCTGTGATTCTATAATTGGTTGAATGAAATTCTCTCTTGGCATCATTTAACCAACCAACTGCCCCCCCCCCCGCCCCCCAAAACCCCAACCCTGCATTAAATGACAATGGAAGTGAAGAGTTTCATAACTTCCCCTGTATAATATTCAGGGCTGATTTGCTTGGTACAGAATTACAAATACCAAATCAACCCATTCTACTTATGACCCTACAGAAGAATTATATCTAATTACACCATCAGACTCTACTGCCAGGTCTATTTTTAAAAAAGGTATTAAAAATATTTTTCTTCCAACAGAAAGTTTAATGTTGATTTTTTCAAACTTATTCAATCTACTCCTCTAACTATATTGCCCACAGCCAAGATTTTAGGCAAAGCACAGCAGAACTCAGCCATGATTTTATCCACCTGGTCCTGGGGCGGATCTCCCCAGCATAAATTCAAGCAACAGCTCTAATTTATGCCAGTTGCGTAGAGAGGCCCTGACCACCTCTATTTCCTTTGTCCACATCCCTTTTTATTACCAATACGTGATACAGCAAGCAGGCTGAGTTGTCAAGAAGGTTTATTAAACACATTGAGAAGCCAATGTTGTATGAGGAGGCTCTGCCGTTTGCCTCCCAGGAGCAGCCAGTCCCAGGCTTGGATTCCTGAGCCACTGGTTCCTTACCAGTGCAGGCCCCTCCTGCAACCTGATCCTTTTTCTCCAGTTCCACTCATCATACTACATCTGCCACAAGTTGGGGTGGTGCTATACACGTTCTGATGCCAACTCGGCACCACGGAAGATCCCTCTAGCAGAATCCTCCTATGGTCTGCTAGCTTTAGGGTCGCTTTGTGCATGCGGTATGTTGCAAAGCATGTGGATTACCATTTAGAAACTGGGCCTATATCTAGTATCAAGTTAGACTGTTCACACCATAGAGTGTTGCCAGCTCTAACAATTTTAACATGAGCCTCACGATCTGGTGCTTTTCTGAAAGCTCCAGATCCTGGAATCCTGTGTTTGTGTGAGAATCTCAAGTTTTTTTTAAAATGGAAAAAAAAAGTTAGTCTCTGTTGTAGAGGAAAGCTGAAACCCTAAAACCTCAAGAAAGGCGGCAAATAAAAGGAAGCCCAATATTTATTATTTTGTCTTAAATCATGAGATTTAGCACTTATTTTTAGGGGTCCTGAGCCTGACTCAGGATTTTGGAATACTTGGACAATATTGTATCACATAAGATGGTACATATACTTTCTGGAGGTGAGGAGATATGGAAATATCCTGTTTCTACCCAGCACTTTCCCTACAACTATAGTAGCTTGGCAGAGGAGATGGAGCCAGATTTAGAGAGGTATTTAGGTACCCAACGGGTTTTTAAAAAGCACTTAGGTAGCCAAGTGCCAAACTTGCTTAAGTACCTAACCTGCTTAGGCACTTCTGAAAATCCTACTAGGTACCTGTCTGCATCTTTAGGCACCTAAATACCTTTGGAAGTCTGACACCAGGTGGCTAATAGAGTCATGGCCAGACACAGGAATCAAGCTTCTGACTCCTACATTCATGGAATATCTGTATAGTCAGAAGTCTCATGCTTGGTGGAGAACTCTGCAAAATTCTCTGACACATTCTTATAAGAAATCCTGAGAATGTGTGTGAAACTTAGAAAACAGCTTCATATAAAACTGTAATCCTCCTCCACACTGATGCCATTTTCATGGTGGTATATCCCTAAAACATTTTACTATTAATCTAATGACAGCTATTACAGACTTTTAAGACATTTGCTTGATTCCTTGGGGTGCATTCCTGGCTTCTGTAAGATACTTACAGATAGGACTGACTTGTTAATTGTTGTTGGGTCTGAGAAATTCTCAATTAAAGAAGCATTACTATGCTGCAGTTATACAAAAATGAGTAGGTTTTCATATATAAATTTTCTAGGGGCAAAAATCTCACAACCCTAACTCGGGGGGGGAACCCCAAAAGAACTTTCATTTACGAAAAGGACTATGCAAGGACTACAGGATCTTAGCACTTTGTTACTATGCTCTTCTCATTTTCTAAGTCTTGAGAATTTTATTACATACATATTCAGAAACCCTTTTTAAGGAAAATAACTTCTCTCTTCAGCTTGAATGTGAGTGGAGTAAACCAAGGCCAGTGTCTCTTATGATCTTCAGTGTTCTCAGAATTAGTTATCGTACTTTCTGCTGCAGCAATGAGTAAAGCAATCTCTGTATTTTTGATGGCCTTCTCATTAGAAGCACAGATCCTCAAAAAGGGTATTTAGGCACCTAACTCCTTGAGGATATGGGCTTGGATGCTTGTCTTTAAACTTTAAATGATGGAAAATTTCAACAAATATTATATTACAAACCTTGTTATTGTATATTATATTTCTCCTTTGGTGGTTTGCCAAAATAAGTCATATTGAGACCAAATTAGGAGCCAGTGTGTGCAGGTGAATGGCTCAGGTATTTAAGATTTTTAAAAAATACCTACCCAAGACTCTAGGTGTCTTAACACAGTTATACAATACAATGTAATCCCATCAGCATTAAAATAATCACTCCAGCAGGAACTCAGTCAGCCAGACATCTACAGTGACACCTCTCCATGCCTTCATTAGTGGGGGGAAGCAGACCCTCAGCCCTGATTCCCCAAACAAGTACTTGGAAGATCAGGCTATTTCAGACCTAAGGGGGAGCAAGTTCCAGAGTCCAAAGCTCTCACAGAGAACACCCAGGCACCCCCCACCCCATTTTATAGATGGGAGATTCAGCTCAGGGCCCCCTGCTGACTGCCACTGTGGCAGTATGGCAGGAGGCCTCAGGTATGTTAAACAGAATACCCTGAATGCATCAGTAAGACAGCAAGTAGTTGTGTGTTTAGGGCACAGGACTGGGACCTGGGAAATCCAACCTCTATTCCTGGCTCTACCATCCTGTGTGACCTTGAGCAAGTCTCATGGAGCCAGATTTTCTAAAGACCTCCGCATCCAGATGTCTTTGTAATATTTGAGGGCTTATTTTGGTCCCTAAAATGGGAGCTGAGCTCTTCTAACAATCTGGTTTATCATCCCCCAGTGCCTCCCATCTGTAAAATGGGGCCAACAATACTGATTTCTTCCAGTCTTGGTCAGTCTTTTCCATTTAGAAAATTAATTCCTTGGGGCATGGATTCTCTCACTGTGTATATGCAGCATCTTTCACAGTGACACCCTGACCGGATGCTTCTAGATGCTACCACTGTACTACTACTAAATAGTAGAAAACCATTCATTGATTTCAATGGAATTAACAGACTACAGCAGCAAAAAACCCAAATAAATTGTAGGCAAGCAAGAAAGAATTATTACGAATACATGAATCTGAGCTGCAGGCAAGGTCTGAACTTCTCCAAATTTTGGAGGAATTCAGATCTGGCTTGGGGAACAGGTGTTTGTTTCACCAGCTGTACAACTCAAGGCCACCTATGAAAATTTCAGGTTCGTTCCATTCTTGAGTTGCGGTTTGGGCTCACATGTAGTTTAAAAATCTCTTCTAAAGTGAATGTCCGATGAATTCATGACAGTGGGATCTTGAAAATAAAGTTGCATCTAATTTCATGGCTGTTAAACAGCCTTTTATGTGCAGCAGTGATAGTTTAGTAGTAATTAGTATGAGAACATTTTACTATGACTAGCAAATATGGATTTATTTCTATAATGTTAATTGCAACAACATTAATCCTGAATAATGTTGCTGATACTGTTCTGACTTTACATTTTGTTTTTAGGTTCAGATGGCTTCTAG
This sequence comes from Chelonia mydas, assembly GCF_015237465.2. Taxonomy (NCBI): domain Eukaryota; kingdom Metazoa; phylum Chordata; order Testudines; family Cheloniidae; genus Chelonia; species Chelonia mydas. Next base: position 10,840,473 of record NC_051257.2, read on the forward strand.
AGTGTGAATTATGCATGTGTGAAGACTACACAATATACAGAAGTGACAAGGTGTAAGCTCCATTCCGCATAGGAGGTTGCAGCTGATTTCCTGTAAAATGTGGCATTACCACATTTGAAATCATAGCTCAGGGACAAGAGAGCACGCACAGAGAAGTGATAATGGTGTCAGAATATCAGGTGATAAACAGTACCATTAATGCGTGTCATCTTTCTACGGCAGATCTTTCAGCATGACAAGAGAACCGGGATGCAGTTATTGGCAGTCTCCAAGTTGTTCAACTACTGTAACAGCAAATAAACCAAATGAGTAATTCTATACATGTTTATGGAATAGTTCTTCTAGCTACTTTTACAAATAAAGAGATGTTATGCTGCTGAATATATTAAGCACTTGCCCTATTATATTCTTTAATATCCAGGTTTGCAGCTGTGAATGAATCTAGAGGATTGACTGGATGCTCAGCTGGTAGAACATAGCATAGCCCAGCTGATGTCAGTGGCGCTTGGCTGATCTATACCAGCTGAGCATCTGGCCCATAAGAGAAGAGAGACTGACAATATGCTACACTTCCAATTAACCCTTTGCTGAATCAGTAAGGGCAAATCTTCCGTATGCAGGACCAAACTCTGTCGTCTGGGGCACTAATGTGGCTTGGGTAACTTTAGCAAATTCCCATGCTGCCATGTTCCCAATAAAAATCCCTAGCCAAATTACATCTCTTTTCTCACGAATCATTTCCATTTTAATGCAGCCAGGATTTTGCAGGTAATCGATCACAGGAGTAGAAAATGCTACCACCAAAACTCTCAAAAATTGGTGATTTTTCCAGAATTGGTCAATAAGGGAGACGCATTATGATCAGAGGAATGGGGAACCAGAAGTATGCATCTCAGAAAACATGCACCTGTGCCAAGGTATTTCAGGGATAAGTCCTCCAAGCTGTCGAACACCTACTGCTAATGGCAATTGAGGGTGATCAACAGTTTACAGGATTGGACTTTCCTGCTGGATGACAGTTTTGACTTTAAGCAAAAGAACTATTGCATCCCAATAAAATAAGCAATTGGAGGATTGTTGTTTTAGGCACCTTCCAAAACTACCCCCCATTTAAATGGTACTTTTCTATGAGAACACCCAGTGGAATTCACAGGTGACCCAAATTGTGAAGATACTTGGGGGTGGAGGGGAACTAAGTATGTCCACAGAAGAAAGAAGGGGTTGGGGGGGGGGGAAACCATTTATGCTGCAAAGGAGTTAAAGTATCTACAGCCAGCATCCAAAAGTTGGACACAAGTGTGGAAAATTGAGGAACGTCAAAGTACATGCTGCTGTTGTAGCAACCTTGCTCCAGTCCATCCACTGCGACTGCAAATAGGTTAGCAGGATGTGCCTGCACCTTTAGTACCGAAACTAACATCATGGACTCCAGGAAGAAGATGAATTGTCTCAAGCAATTCTTTTAAGAAGATACATGCAGTTAGATGTATTGCCTGGGTTATACACCGATCAAAAAAGGTCTAAACCATTTGGCCTCTTTTTTCCCTTCTAGTTTGTACAAACACAAAGGAAATAAGCTATCCTCCCAGAAACATTAGTACTTAGTACAGGGACAACACAGAGAAGCCAGATTCATTAGCCCATATTCACAATGAATTGTGCCTTAACTTGCCATTAGCCCCATCAGTTTAAACTGGGCTACTCACGTAGCCTGCTGCTACTTATTGCGAGTGAGGATGGCATAATCTAGCCCAAAATTTATGGAAACTATGTTGTAAAGGGCTTGATTCTCCTTTCATGTCAGTCCCGATCCAGCGCATATTGAAAGCCAACAGAAAAATAATCAATGGATGTTTCCATGTAAATACTCAATGGACTTAGATCCATGTAACTGATCAGAAGTCAAAGGCATTACACTGGTATAACAGTTTGAAGTGAGAATTTGGTTACAAAATATGTTTACTGAGGAATTTAAGGGCCAGATCCTGCTCCTGTAACTTACATCCATTAGAACCTTATGCTGCAGTTAGTCCTATTGGTTTCAGTGGGCTTGAACAGACTAATTAGAGGTGGTTGGGAATTTTCCATCAGAATGATTTTCCAGTGGAAAATGCAGCTTCTGCAAATTCAGAGTTTTCTGTGGGAAAACGGGAGCTTTGCCAACATTTTTCAGATTTCTGTGGAGGAAAATCAAAACGATATTTCATTTTGAATTGATTTCGCCTGAATCGGAATATTTGTGTTTGTTGAACTGACCCGCTGTGGCTGAAAGCACCTCTGTATTCACACCCTAACACATCATTGTAATAACCTTTGTGCAAAATCTGCCTCGTAGGTATCATTTAAAAAACTAACCACCACACTGATCAATATTCTTGTGTAACGTGTGTACAAAGTGTGTACTAAGGGTTATGATCAAACTGAAATTATGACTAAAATACATTTACCAGACTTGCCTGATAAGTGGGTAAACCTGTATCTCAAAGACGAAGGATAAGCTGATGCCTCTTGCGAGCTGTCCACAAAGTTAATTGGCTGTCACCTGTCAAGTGGCCATTCTTTGGCAAGGAAGAGGGCACAGGAACAGACTGATCTGCATTTTAGCAAACATAGAACCTCTTTCACCACGAGACTCCATGTATCAGTCCTCATAGCACGAATGAATTTTATCTCGGGGTAACCCTCTGGAAAAAATGCTATTTCAAAGGATGACTGGACTGTAAACGTAAGGGGCAACACCCCTCAGGCTTCTCCCTCTCCCCTAAGACACTAAACGAACCAGCCCTTGTCTTTGGGGGAGTTCCTGACCTGAGAATTTGGTCAGCAATGTTACTGGGAACCTGTTATAAGGATTTTACTTTGAACCAAGTCTAGCTTGTTAAGTGTTTTCTCTTTATTTCTCGTGTAACCATTTCTGACTTTAATACCTTATACTTGTACTCACTTAAAATCTCTTTGCAGTTAACTAATCTTATTTTTTAAACAAACTATTCCAGTGTTGTATTTAAACTCAACTATTCGGCTAACTCCAGTTAAAAGTATCGTATTGTCTATTGACCCCTTATAGGGGTAATGAATCTCTAATAGCTGAACTTCCCAGGAGAGGGCTGGACAGTGCAGAAGACAGGTTTGGGGGAAAGTTTGGGACTGGGAAAGCATTGGGCAGCGCCCTGCAAGTAGTAACCAAGTAACCAGAGTCTGACTAGAGAGCGTTGCCGACGGGCTGCTGGGCCAAGGCTGTAGCTATACAGACACTCATGGTGCGGCCTGCACGTTTTTAGTGAGTGGCCCCGGTTGGGAGCTACAACAACAAAGCATTGTGAGACAACCAGGGTTACAGGGCAAGTGGGGAAACAACCTCTCACTGGCCTGGCCTGCGAACTCTTCCCTCCCTCCCCACTCACTCACAGCAGGGAGTACTGGGGGAGCGTCTCCTGCAGTCCTCACCACAGGCAGAGTCACAATGTGAGAAGGGGAGTGCATAGGTGAGTAAGTGCAAGACTCTGGATAGGGTGTGTCCTGGATCCTCCCCGTGCCCAATCCATACAGGACAGGAGTCGGTTACAGCCGCCTCTGAGAAAGCCTGGGCCCTTTAGCTCAAGCTTGACAACTCATGCTTTTAGCTCTGAAGGTCCCCAGTTTAATCTCCAGAGTGTCAGCCAAGATGGTGGCCATCATATATTGACTGTAACAGTCTAGCTCAATGGTGTAAGTTACTCAGCATGAACTGGAGGAACACAATCTGGCCCTAAGTTTGCAATAATTAACTGTCAAGGAAGTAGAGACATTATGGAGGTCTTTTCTCAGGATGTTGCAAGGGGAGCAGCACATCTGTATCAAGTTGTTAGTGTGCATAAGAGGAAAAAAGTCACGAAACTCTTCCCTGTTCTGTGCTTCTTCAGCAAATTCACAATTTGCTGGAATCAGACCCACTGTGTCAAACCAAATCAAACCACATACAGGGCAGCTAATGAGGAAAAAAAGTTAGGAAGCAACATCTAGTTTGTATTCCTTCAGTGACAGTTTGTTGATGCAGTGCTAAATTAAGTCCCCTTAATTCACTGTGAAAACAAGCCTTAGAGAATAGTATGGAATTTACAGTTTCTTCTCTCGGATTAATGTTGCATGGTAGCACTTTATTTTAAGACTAATTAATGCTAACTCAACAGCGGAAAGTCTGATAAGTTTGAAATACATCAACAATAGATGGCTGCTATTGTACCTGCTGTGATTCATGTTAAAAAACAGCTGAATATTTTCATAGCTGTGATTTATCTTTCACAATAAATATAGTACAGGCCTGGGAGGATGGAATGGACTTTTTTACTTTAATGTGTTTGAAACGAGAGCGAGATGATGGCAGAATCTGGCCCTTTGACTCTCGCTGAGCAATGCTTTACTCGGAGTAGTCATACTGAAATCAAACGAGTAGTAACTTAATTATATTGAGAATACTCAGAGTAAGGATAGCAGATTCTAGGTGTATTGCATAGTAAATGCTCAATACACCACTGCCAGGTAGGTGGGGAACTTACCTTGATATAATGAAAAGGAGTACTTGTGGCACCTTAGAGGCTAACAAATTTATTAGAGCATAAGTTTTCGTGAGCTGTAGCTCACTTCATCGGATGCATGAAGTGAGCTGTAGCTCACGAAAGCTTATGCTCTAATAAATTTGTTAGCCTCTAAGGTGCCACAAGTACTCCTTTTCTTTTTATGGATACAGACTAACATGGCTGCTACTCTGAAACTTGATATTATTCATTCACCTGTACTCATTATGTCAAATAGATTGACAAATGTGAACACCAATCTTGCAAGGTTGGGGAATCTGTTTGGGTAGACCATTACGGCTGCAGAGTCCTGCTGATATCAGAGTATTGATCTCTTTCTATTTGTAAATTGCCTGTGAACAGCTTACAACTAGTCACTGAAAACTAAATTAAAAACATAAGCTTAAAAAGGTGCAACTAACTTTATGGAAGGGTTAAAAATCACCACCCCTAGAACAATACACAAAAATTTTAGGAAAACATTCAGTTACGGTTAAAGTAGCCTTACACAGACTTTCTGAATTTTACGGTTGACCAGGCAAGTAGGGCAACAGCCTAACAGATTTTTTTGCTACCTAACAAGTATTCTAGTTTCTTAGGTGGTGTGGTAAATGGTAATCTCCATTTCTGACCACAACGTCTTGTGTTTCCCAGCTGGTAGTACAGGTTACATGACAATATGTAGAGTGGTAAGTCTTCACCTTGGCCAGACCCACATGGACAACGATTATGGACCTTTGCTTGTTCAAAGTACTGCCGTGTTTGGATGCAAAGAAACAAAACCAGAGTTTCATTCCAGGATGGTAGGCTGCAACTTGTATTCTCCACAAAGAAGTTATTTGAATAATGTTCCTAACAATGTTCTGTTTGATCTGTGTAAGCTGAAACATATGGAAACTTAATTCTTTAGCTGGCTGAGACCTGGCTCCAGGTTGGGGGTTTTGTACAAAATCTGCACAGAAGATTTATACAAGTGAGAGGCACATGCTGTCCTCATTAAATATCAGTGTGGCTGGAAATGAAAAAGATGAATATCTGCTGCAGGAGGCTGTCAGGGATCAATATGTTCCAACATGTGTTTTAATGCTTTTTGGGTTCTCATATGTCTCTCCTGGGACTTCTTTATTTCTCTCTCCCCCTCCCTCCACCCCCTGCCCAAGGTTATGAAGCCAACTGTTTCCAAGCATATATATGTAGGCCTATGAACTGATTTTCATAATGAATATTCTACAGAGAAGAGTAAGAAGCTGTGCTTCTTATTCAAATAGTCCATGATAAGATTATGTTATGCATAAAGCCAGAACTGAGCCTACTATGTGCTTCTGTATTTAAGCTCTAAGCACACATTTGGGTAGATTATTTTGCTAGGAAGGTGGCTAACCACAATTTCCTTGTCAGTGATTTACTATGGATTTTGCTTCATTTCCAGTGATTGTTTTCTTATGTCTATGGTGTAGTGGCCCTTATTAAAACTGATGGGATAGTGGATTTTGTTGTTGTGGCACAGGGAAAAGGCCATGCACTCATGTACTGTAGGTGAAAATGTGTGAGCAGCAGGAGCCAGATTTTGGAGAAAAGAAAAACGAGAGAGAGAGATGGAAAACAGATCAAAACCAACAGAAGGTATGCAAGAGGAGCGGCTGGCCTGGCTTCAGAAACAGATTCACAGGCTGCTCAGCCATTTGTCTTTTGAGGCATCAGGCATGCATGCTTGCTAACTAATCCGATTTTCCATCAAATCAATTAACACAGAGCCCAAAAGGTCCACTTGAAGTCAGTACATGGCAGATGAAATATACAACACATCCATCGCAGAATACAGGACTCAGACATTCAAAGATAAGCCTCCACTTACCCGTCAAACTAGGCAAAGAATTTAGAACTTAAGATGGTGGCAGGTGTAGGACAGCTCTAAGTGTATTATCCTGAAGAGGACCCTCTTAGAAATAAGGGTTTGTTTTTGGTTGGTTTTTTTTGTTTTTTTTTTTTTAAACCAACCAAACAAGAGGCATGATCTAATGGTCTGAGCTCTGGCCTGGAGCTAGGAATTCCCCGGGTACTAATTCCAGCTCTCAAATCATGATTTCGTTTGTGGGCTGCCCTAGTTTTCCCCCTTTGAAAAAATTAATATTTTCTTCCCAACCACACAGGGATGCATGGAAGATCGATCAATTAATTGAGGTTTTCACATTGTTCCTTTGTGCTGCCCCTGACTGATATAGTCACCTGTTCGTTCTTGTCTTAAACTGCTTTTAAGCTTTTGGAGGCAGGGACAATTTTTGTGTCTGTACAGCACCTAACACAGTGGGGTCCTGGTCTAGGATTGGGGCTCCAAGATGTTAACACAACACAAATTATATCGATAATTGATCCAGAAATGAGAGTTGCTATTTACTTCCATAGTGCCTTCCCTCCAAACATTACAATAGCACCTCGCCACTCCCATACTGTACTGGCTGCCACTGTGCCAAATGCTATACATACAGAGTAAGAAACAGTTCCTGGCCCAAAGCACTTACTATCTAAATAGACAAGACAGTGAAAGGGTGGGAGGAAGGAAACTATATAATCCCCATTTCGGGAACCGAGACTCAGACATTTCAGCAGTGTGTTGAGCTAAAGCCCATTAGGGTATTTTTGATGGCATATACTCTCCTCTGACTGAAATCTTGACCAGTTGGGGGTCACTAAAGATGCCATAAGTATACCAGTTGAGGGATGTCAGACCAAGTATCACAACTATATTCCAGTTTAGGTAGTGCATTTCGCCTATCTAAAATTCTCACTGACGCTTCAGTTGGATACATAACTGATGTTTACTCTACACTTTTTGTTCTAAATTATTATACAGCTTCTGCATTCCACTCCAGACAGAGTCACACTTCTGCGAGGTAATTTGTAAAGTGGACAGATTCTCTGGGTCAGAAGAGGCTATAGAAATACTAGCCTCAGAGAGTGGGCCAGTTTGGTCCTATTGCAATAGAAAGGAGTGTTTGCCATGAAAGTTTTTATGTCAAGACTTTAAAATTTTAAATTTGAGGACTCACAGCATGGAACAAGAAGCCAACCGGCCAATGATAAGGGCCAGTGCAGAGCAAAATCCAGACCCTAACTGAATGCCATTCCTGCTCTGTTGCTTGAGGCTGTTTTTACATAGCTCCCTGATTTAACTCGGAGCACCTGATAGATCTTAATGAGCCAGCTATTTGATCATCTACCCTTTACCTCCAGGAGAGTCACAGGGAATTAACCCTTGCATAACTGTGTGTGAAAGGGTGCAAAGCCCTGAATGTATTAGAGTCTTCTACAGTATAACAAAGGGAATATTGTAGGGAATGGGCAAGATTATTCAAATATTTCCAGCACCAGTTGCCCTGATATTCTTTATAAACTCCTGGATATTATTGAAAATATCAACCCTTGTGGTGGGTACAGCAGTGCTAGAAATAAGGTTATCCCTTCTTTTATTGGGAGAGATGGTGCAAACAAACAGGATTTAACAGACTTTCATGCCAAACTGCAACAAAGGGCCACAGACAAACATGCCAACGAGCTAGGAAGCCCATTGCGTAGGTGAGCCATTACAAGCACAATACACACGCCAAGTCCACAACAATAGGGCAACGCATGTGGCTTACTACAGCTATGAGGAAAATCAGCAAGTGTGAGTCTTTCAAAGCAGAATTTGAACAGTCCAGTTGAGGCTCTTGAAAAGGAGCTGTCGTTCCTTGTGACTGGAATACAGTTCTCTTCTCCTCCTTGCTGTCAGTTACAAACATGCGTTAATATATACCCCTCATGACTACAAGGGGAAGCTTAGTTACACAAATCTCCATCCTTAGAGGTTTTTAAGGCCCGGCTTGACAAAGTCCTGGCTGAGATGATTTAGTTGGGGTTGGTCCTGCTTAGTCCCACCCCCTGCTCAAGATGACCTCCTGAGGTCTCTTCCAACCCTAATCTTCTAGGATTCTATGACCTTCCTAGAACACTTTGTAAATAAATCAGCATGGCATACGTATAGGGCAGTGGAATCAGGAGACCAGGGTTCTATTCCCAGCTCTGCCACTGACCTGCTGCATAACCTCAGGCAACTCTCTTCACCTCTGCAAAATGGCAATACACTGCTTAGCCTCCTTGGATCTACAGATGAAGAACTGCTGTATGGACTTGACCTGACAAAGTGCCGAGTGCCCTCAACTCCCACTGAGGTTAATGGGAGTTGTGGGGCAATGAGAACCTGGCAAGACAAAGCCCTCCAAGGATACACCTTCACTGCGTTTTAAAACCCAAGGCAGCGAGGGTTTGAGCCCAGGTCTACAGACTGGCGCTAAACACAAAGTTTAGCTATTCAGACTCATGCTGGAGCTCAAGGTCTGAAACACAGATGGGTGCACAGAGGAGGAGTGTCAGAGCGTGAACCACAACATCTACAGAGATATTTTTAGCACCATAGCATGAGCCAGAGTCTGTAGACCTGGTCTCTGACACTCAACTGCTGGGGGGCTGGGGCAGGGAAGATTTTAAAACAGCGTAGACATGGCCCAGGAGTTAGCTATTTACACTTCTGAAGCATCTTTCATGAGAAACTCTCAAAACACAAGTCAAGTCTTGCAGCACCCAGGCTAAACAGGTCATATTATACTCTCCCCTTCACAGATAGGGAAACGGATGGACGGAGCAGTGAAGTGACTGCTTGAAGTCACATAGTGAGCCATTAACATCGCTGGGAATCAATCCTAGAATCCGCAACTACTGTACAGTCCTCTGCTCTTGTAGGCTAAACTCCTTCCCAGTGTCACCTAAAACAATTCCTCCTCCCCCCCGGAGGTGAATACTAAAGTGCCTTTTATCTGTTTGCATAGCAAGCTACACTTGAATTTGATGAGAGGACAATAATCTTCACAACTCCTGCCATGGGAACAGGATTTTTTGGGGGGGGGCGGGGGTGTCTTGTTCTTACTGCCCGGGAGACCATCAGAAAATAAATTAAAAGATGGAATCTTTTATGTGGTTTATGACACTTTGATCAAGGTTTTTTAATTAACCTATATTGCCTTCAGCTATTGCAAGTTCATTTCACCCCGATTGACAATATCAGCACAAAGTTGCTTAGGATACAGTAGAAAGCTTGAGCAATGTACTGGAGTGGAGTCAGCTATGGACACTAAGCTTGTTTATTAACCCCTGTGCTGCTGAACACAACTACAGCCCGTGTGTGAGGGCAGTGGCTGGCTGCCAAGGTTGGCATTTCAATGGGGGGGATACCAGGTACACGAGGCAGCAACAGAGATGTGTTAGGCAGATATGAAAATGCATTTCGGCCAACATATGGTACCCGGCACATTAGAATTCTATCACAGTTCCAGCAATCAGCTAAGACCAAAGTGTACCTCAATAGTTTAGGCAGTGGATCAGGAATCAGGGTTGACTTTTATTACTGTTACTTAAATTACCAAGACAGGGACATTGTACTAGGTGGTGTACATAGAAAGAAACAGTTCCTGCTCCAAAGAGTTTCTGATCTCAATACACAAGAATGGCAAAAGGAGGAAATAACAATATTCCCTACTTTATAGATGAGGAATCGAAGCACAAAGAAATGAAGGTCCTGATCCAAAACACACTGAAGACAATGAGAAGACTCATGGGCTTTGGATCAGGTTTAAGTGACTTGGCCAAGCTCACACAGGAAGTCTGTGGCAGAGAAGGAAATAATTCCAGATTTCCCAATTCCGTAATCACAAGACTATCCTTCCTTTCTGTATTAACTCATACCCTGTAGCCTTGGGCAAGTGATTCTCGACTTCATCTCAGTTTTCCTGTCTGTAAAGCAGAAAAACTACTAGAGCAAGGATCCTGTTGCAGGATTGAATAGGTATATTTGTGATGTACTCCGAACATGAAATGTAGTATAGAAATATTTACTCTCAAATGTAGTAAGCAGTAAAATTGAATAGCTTTTATCTGGTATTTACTTGTGTGTTATACCACTTTCCTCTACACTGTGTCTGTTTTGTCTCTCTACTCTGCAGGACAGAGTAGTACACAGTCCCTGTCTTCATGTAACACCTAGCCCAGCGGGACCCCATTCTTGGTCCATAGGCATTACTATAACATCACCTTTGAAGGTGGAACCATACAGCGAAACAAAATACTCTGCATTTTCCCCTCACTCATTCATTGCTTGAAAATGACTCAGCAACTTTGGACAGAAAGTCAGAAAAAAAAAAATGCACCCTGACTCAGAGCCTGCATGCCAGATTTCCAGTCCCCTCCCAAATCTAAAGAGAGAAATTTAAAATGATTTTTATATCAGAAATTCATAAGCACCCTTAACAATAGGCCACACTACATACTCTGCATTTAATATTTTAAAAAACCGTCAATATGATTGTTTTTCTGAACACTGAAAACAGAAGCTAAGTGCGTCAGTTCATTTTTATCATAGCTTAGGCCCCTGTCCCGGGTGTACTCACCACCAAAGCAGCTTCTTTCCATGCCAGGGTGCTGTAATGCAAAGATTCTGCTCTCATATCCCATCATCCAGGGGGTGTAGCAGCCTGCATGGCCTGGTACTCTGGCCTGGTCACCTTTCACTTCAGTCCCTTTCCAGCGTAACAGGAGTCCAAACAGAAAACCCAACGCCTGATGGTCTTTATGGCAGGCCCCTAGCTGGGACCCAACTTTCTTTCCCTCTTTAGCACCTCAGGCTGGTATTTCCCCACCTGCTAAGGAGTAGAGGGAAACCAGCCCAGGTTAGGCAGCTAAGGACTGCCTCTTCCAAACCTTCACTGCTTCCCTGAGCTGCTCCTATCTTTAGGAGCATGTTTGTCAGCATGCCCCATGGGGCTGCAGACTCCACTCATCCCACCTGGGAGCTTTAGCTCCTCAAGCAGCTTCTTCCCAACCAGCTATGAAGGAGCTTCCTCAGGACTCATCCCAGCCTCTTTGATAGCAGCTGGGTGCACTTCAGACAGTCTCAGTCTCTTTCTCCTTCAGACAAGAGCTCTACAAGCCTAGCCTAGCCCAGCCCCAGCCCTGAGGCTGTGAGTATGGTTCAAGCACTTCCTATCCCCCTTCTTGAGAGAGGAATCCTCCTCCAACCCTCCTCCTAGCAGCTGAGCTGATTGGACCAGCTGTGGGGCCTTGGCCAGCTTCTCCACAGCTGGCCCTCTTTTCCCAATTAGCCCTCGGGCTCACAGGGTTCCACAGCCAGCTTTCTCCTGCTAGTATCTCCCTCCTGTGAGAGAGGAGGCAGGATGTAAACTGCTCCCCTTCCCACAGCTCAACCCAATTGACTGGGAGAGGAGGGAGCCTTACCCCACTCACTCTGCAAGGGTCCCGGTCTCAGGGCATTAAAGAGACAGTAGCAGGTTTTCTTCCCAAACACCCCTTATGCCCCAGGTCTGCTTCTCTCTTCTGCTAGCGTGTAAGTCCTGGCACACCTCAGAACTCCCAGTATCTTAAAGGGCCAGGCCACAAGAAAGGGGTGGGCTGTCCCCAAGACCTCACAACACTTAAGGGGATGGACTAACCTATCAAGCCCCATTTTAGCAACTTGTTTAACCACATAAACATAACTAAGTCAATAGTGTGATTAAAGCTACCTGTGTTTAAGAATCTTGCTGAATCGGGCCTAACTCCTGTTAAAAGTCAATGGGAAAGTCATTTTTGCAAATGAGACTCAGTATCCTAAGTCACTTAGCAGTTTTTGAAAATGTTCCCCCAATGATTCCTGCCTGGACCCCATAAGTCCTTGGTGAGCTAGAGCCTATCTTTTAGAAAGGTATCCAGACTGAGAACTGGATACTGATGTGTTCACTTTGTCAGAGAAGGAGAGAGTAATGCCCTTATTTTCTCATGATGTGAGCTGGCATCCCTTGGCTATGTTAAAAACCACTGTCTTTAAGGATATAAGATCCTTCCAAGAGCTGTGGCACCCCTGTGAAGTGCACTCCTTATGTCTCCAAACCAGCGATGCTAATAGAAAGATTCCTGCTGATTTCAAACGGAATTGTGACCTTAATGAAAACTGAGAGAATTCTGCAGCTGGCAGGAAGTGCTCAACACCTCTGGGGAAACGTCTGTTAAGAGCTGATCTCATGAACAAGGCTTTGCAGGTTTTAATTGTTAATTGATCCTGCAAGGTGCAGAGCACCCTCATCTCCCCCTGGATTCAACAGGAGCCAAGGATGCCTGGCACCCATCCAATGGCTTATGCTCACCATTAATTCTCTCTGGTTTATGGTGCTTTATCAGACTGTTTAGTGTACTGTAAGTGAGGGAGAGAGAAATGCTAGGTCTCTCAGCGCATTCATTAAAGGTTAAAAAATTAGAACTAAAACAAAATTCAGCATGGTAAGAGATTTACAGTATTGCTGTACCAGCAACTTTCTGACTGGCTTCTTCAATGCACTGTCCTAATAAACCCTTCTGAGCAAGTAATCACATGTTTGGAAAATGCTGACCCCCTTGTTGTTCCACTTAAATGGCAATAAAGCACAGTCTATTTAGAAACCTGTTCTTATCTATTTTTTAAAAAATAAATGTTGAAAACCCTATACATTTAAAATTCAGCTCAATACTGGTAATATACATTATGGGCCATCTCATGAACCTCTTGGGCAAAATAAATAAATAATCCTGTTTTCACTGGAGAGGAGGGATAGTCTTAGGTTGAAGGCACATAGAATAGGATGCAGGGGATCTGGGTGGACTGGCTCTGCCGGCAAGTTTGTGTGTCACCTTGGGAAAGACACTTCAGACCTGAACTGAAATACATGGAGAGACTCCGTATATCTTTCAGAGGACTTGAATAAGCTCCTTGATTTCCCTGTCCTTTATCTGTGAAAGAGGGAAAATACATCCTTTTATCACCCCTCTGTTTGTCTTGGCTACTCGAACTGTAATAATCTGACAAGATTTGTAGTGAAACAGTAAATTGTGGCAAGTATCCGGGGGTAGCCATGTTAGTCTGTATCCACAAAAACAACAAGGAGTCCAGTGGCACCTTAAAGACTAACAGATTTATTTGGGCATAAGCTTTCATGGGTAAGAAACCTACTTCTCCAACTTTCCCTCTCCTGGAATTGATACCTCCTCATCAATTATTGGAAGTGGACAACATCCACCCTGATTGAATTGGCCCTGTCAACAATGGCTCTCCACTTGTAAGGTAACTCCCTTCTCTTCATGTATAATAATGCCTGCATCTGTAATTTTCACGCCATGCATCTGAAGAAGTGGGTTTTTTACTCACGAAAGCTTAACAGATTTATTTGGGCATAGTCTTTAAGGTGCCACCGACTCCTTGTTGTTTTAGTAAATTGTGGCAATCACTGAATATGTTGTTGGAGTACCACGAAAAGCAGCTAAATATCAAGGCCCTAACACTGAGACATGCCGCAAAATGCGTTCATAGGAAAATCCTTAATGAAGCTTATTTGTGATGATTCACAAACAAACAAAACTTTGAATGAAAAGCCCATGTTTAAAGAAGACAAGAAATGTTGACATTTAAGAATTATAGCATGCTCTTCAAACTCTCCCCCACCCCACCAAGTAGATGAAGGGGATAACATATACTGACTTATAACATTGAAATATAAAAATGAAGGATTGCTCAATGGTAAAAATTAAAAGCTTTGTTAGGTATATTTTAATGATTTGTAATTATGGATAGTGAATGAGTGCAGAGAAGGGAGCACCTCAGCCAAGGCCTTGCTGACGTAAGTGTGGGTTTGCCAATTCTTCTTTTACATCTGCTTAAAATGATGTTATTGCTGACAGAACAAAGGTTAAAAAAAAAGCCAGCTGGATAAAAATTAAGTTATCTGTTATGTGGAAATGTCTGAAAGACCTAAGTGAACATGGGCCCAAACTGGAGAAACCTGGGGTCAGAAACGGAGGGGCAGGACTGATGGACTAAACCGAGGGATCAGAGAAGGCGCTGACTATCATGGAAGGATTTTCTGCTGCTCGGAAAAATGGTAAATTGGGTCCATTTACCAATTCTGTCTGGTCTGTTATCATGTATCTGGTATAAATGTATGACAATAAATCTGTCTGAAATTGTATAAATCAAGGTGAAAATTGATTAAGCCTAAATCAGATAGACTTGTGACTCAGTTTCCTAACTTTTACCCCCAGCACTGTTATAATGTAAGAACTTATTGGATATTTACCAAACGTGAGTCAATCTCCCCTTTTTGCCTCATGCACCAGTTGCTTTGTAATAAAATGAAAAGATTCCATGCTTGTAAAACTAAACTGGCTCTTTATTAAGAGAACTCTTTACAGAGGTGTTGTGACTGTAACTAGCATTCCAGCCATGTGCACACATACTGAGTTCTTGATTCCTCCTCCAAACTCCTCTCTCCTGCAACCTGTGCTCCTTCCACCAAGTTCTATGCAGGACGCTTCAGGAACTATATTGATTGCTCATAGGTATTCTAGAGATATCAGTCTGCATTTGGTGTTTGTGCACCTGTGTATCCCTTTTGTTCAATGATAATTTACAGCCGTGAACTGAAGCAGCTGCTAACATTGAGAAAGGTTTTGCAATCAAACAGGCAGTTCTGGATTTTTTTTAACAAAGAACACAAGTATTCAGAGATGCTTGTGCATTAGACATTTTACAGTACCCGAAATGAGGAAGCTGTCCCTTTTAAAACAGATTAATCAGGTTCTGCATTGCAAATCCTTACAAATTGCTACTTTGTACCAATGTCCCTGTAGTATATTAAGCATTCGCTCACACAAACCAACGAGCATGTCATCCAGGGAGAATTAATCCAATAATCTGATGATGAAAAATGCAAATTTGGGCTGAGATCTGATTGTTTTTGTGCTAGACATGTGCTAATTTGCTGTTGTTCCAGATAAGGGGAAACTGAAATCATACAAGTACTTGCCTTTTCTTCTAGTCTACATACCACGTTTCTTTTACTTTAAGATCATAGATAATGGGTGAGAACATGAAGGGTTAAGGCACTACATGATTGTGTTGTGCAAAGAAATTCAAATAAGCAAGATTTTAGGTAAGAAGCCAAAGAAACCACAAGAATACTTCAAATGGAAGGCAGCATAATCACGGCACCTCATTGCAGGTGATTAGGACTGCAGACCAAGTTCAGTGAATCCATATGCTGCTGCCATCAGACACAACTCTATGAACCACACATATAATTGTGACCTGGATCTAGAATCTTAGGTTTTCAGCTGCATAAACAGGCATGTCTCATTTAAGCTAAAGGAGATCTGGTTGCTGCTAGCAGGTCCTTTATCATGCTCTCCCCTCCTCTACTCCAGCTATCACTCGGGAGCACTATTTCAAAACACTGTGTTAATAATAATACCAAGTTCATATATATCACTTTTGATCCATAAAGCTCAAAGCACTTTACCAATGACTTAAGCATCATTATCCCCATTTTACAGATGGGAAACTGAGGCCCAAGGAGGGGACGTAACTTGCCCAAGATCACTCAGCAAACCCATGACAAAGTCAAGAACTGAACTTAGGGCTCTTCTATCCCAGTCCAGTGTCCTATCCATTAGGTAACACTGCCTCCCACACCAAATGGGTCAGTTAGGACAGGCAGACCCATTTATACAAACAACAGGGTCCACAACCAAGCCAATTGTGGATTTTATAGGCATTAACCTAAAGTGTGTCCCATGTTTCATTGGATGCCCCTTGATTCACTCTCTCTCTTTGGGACAGGAGTAGCGTTGCCAATTTGGGTTGGATGTATTCCTGGAGTTTTCATCACATGACATTAATCTTTAATTCCTGGAGATTCCAGGCCGATCCTGGAGGGCTGGCAACCGTAGACAGGAGACCTGTAGACTGGTGATTTTGTTTGGGGACACCAGCGCCCTGCTCAGAAACTCTTCCACGCTTAGCAGATGCTTCAGAGGTTCATAGAATCATAGAACTGGACGGGACCTCGAGAGGTCATCTAATCCAGTCCCCTGCACTCAAGACAGTACTAAGTATTATCTAGGTTTCAGAGTAACAGCCGTGTTAGTCTGTATTCGTAAAAAGAAAAGGAGTACTTGTGGCACCTTAGAGACTAACCAGTTTATTTGAGCATGAGCTTTCGTGAGCTACAGCTCACTTCATCGGATGCATAGCATATCGTGGAAACTGCAGAAGACATTATATACACACAGAGACCATGAAACAAAACTTCCTCCCACCCCACTCTCCTGCTGGTAACAGCTTATCTAAAGTGATCATCAAGTAGGGCCATTTCCAGCACAAATCCAGGTTTTCTCACCCTTCCCCCCCCCCACACACACACATACAAACTCACTCTCCTGCTGGTAATAGCCCATCCCTCTTTGAAACCTCTCTTTATAATGCGCATGATAATCAAGGTGGGTCATTTCCAGCACTAATCCAGGTTTTCTCACACCCCCCCCCCACACACCCCCCTCCAAAAACCACACACACAAACTCACTCTCCTGCTGGCAATAGCTCATCTTACAATGTGCACAGCAATAATCCACGTTTAACCAGAACGTCTTGGGGGGGGGTTTGTAGGAAAAAAACAAGGGGAGATAGGCTACCTTGCATAATGACTTAGCCACTCCCAGTCTCTATTCAAGCCCAAATTAATAGTATCCAATTTGCAAATGAATTCCAATTCAGCAGTTTCTCGCTGGAGTCTGGATTTGAAGTTTTTTTGCTTTAAGATAGCGACCCTCATGTCTGTGATTGCGTGACCAGAGAGATTGAAGTGTTCTCCGACTGGTTTATGAATGTTATAATTCTTAACATCTGATTTGTGTCCATTTATTCTTTTACGTAGAGACTGTCCAGTTTGACCAATGTACATGGCAGAGGTGCTGGAAATGGCCCTACTTGATGATCACTTTAGATAAGCTGTTACCAGCAGGAGAGTGGGGTGGGAGGAAGTTTTGTTTCATGGTCTCTGTGTGTATATAATGTCTTCTGCAGTTTCCACGATATGCTATGCATCCGATGAAGTGAGCTGTAGCTCACGAAAGCTCATGCTCAAATAAACTGGTTAGTCTCTAAGGTGCCACAAGTACTCCTTTTCTTTTTAAGTATTATCTAGTGCAGTGCTTCTCAAGCTATCTGATGTGGGGGACCGGTGATTTTTTTTTTCAATGTGCGCGCAGACCGGCAGCCGATCGCTCGCGGACCGGCACTTTGAGTAGCACTGATCTAGACCATCCCTGACAGGTGTTTGTCCAACCTGCTCTTAAAAATCCCCAATGATGGAGATTCCACAACCTGCCCAGGCAATTTATTCCAGTGCTTAACCACTCTGACAGGAAGTTTTTCCTAATGTCTAACCTAAACCGCCCTTGCTGAAATTTAAGCCCATTGCTTCTTGTCCTGTCTTCAGAGGTTAAGAAGAACAATTTTTCTCCCTCCTCCTTGTAACAACCTTTTATGTATTGAAAACCATTATGTCCCCCCTCAGTCTTCTCTTCTCCAGATTAAACAAACCCAATTTTTTCAATCTTCCCTCATAGGTCATGTTTTCTAGACCTTTAATCATTTTTGTTGCTCTTCTCTGGACTTTCTCCAATTTGTCCACATCTTTCCTGAAATGTGGCGCCCAGAACTGGACACAATACTCCAGTTGAGGCCTAATAAGCGCGGAGTAGAGTGGAAGAATTACTTCTCGTGTCTTGCTTACAATACTCCTGCTAATACATCAAAGAATGATGTGTGCTTTTTTTTTTTTTTTTTTTTTTGCAACAGTGTTACACTGTTGACTCATTTAGTCTGTGATCGACTATGACCCCCAGATCCCTTTCCACAGTACTCCTTCCTAGGCAGTATTTTCCCATTTTGTGTGTGTGCAACTGATTGTTCCTTCCTAAGTGGAATACTTTGCATTTGTCCGTATTGAATTTCATCCTATTTATTTCAGACCATTTCTCCAGTTGTCCAGATCATTTTGAATTTTAATCCGATCATCCAAAGCACTTGCAACCCCTCCCAGCTTGGTATCGTCCGCAAATTTTATAAGTGTACGCTCTATGCCACTATCTAAATCATTGATGAAGATATTGAACAGAACCGGACCCAGAACTGATCTCTGCGGGACCCCACTCGTTATGCCCTTCCAGCATGACTGTGAACTACTGAAAACTACTCTCTGGGAACGATAACTACTCTCCACCTGCACCACCATTTGGGGAATATTTTTCCCTTTTCCACTGGGTCTGCCATTGGCTTTTGCTCAGAACGCTGAGCAGGGGCTCTCAATGGATACTACTGGCTGGAGCCAGCTGGAAATCCAGGTTCACATTGGCGGAGGTGACCACATACTGAAGTAGAGGAACAAAACTGTGGCCCTACCTGCTACCCAGTGCTGGGAAAAAAGGGAACACCAGAAAAACAAACAAAACAAAAAAAAACCCCGAACACTGAAAAGGGCCACAGTTTTCATTTTTCAGACTTCATGAAAAAACAAACCCCCGCCCAACCCTGAATATTTTGTAAAATTGACACTTTTTTGGTGAACATTTTCAGCATTGCTAAAAGGCCTTTTTTGGCAACATATTATTGTTTGATGACAAAAAAATGTGTCTGAAAAATGTCAATAAGCTATAGGTTAAAATGTTCAAACATGCATAAGGGACTTAGTAGCCCAAGTCCCATGTTCAAAACTGACTGAGGCCCTTGAGCCCAGATTCTCAAAGGTATTTAGTGCCTAACTCCCATTTATTTCAGTTTATTGAAGGGAACAGTTAATTCAGAGAAGGTCCGTTCATTGAAATCAATGGGAGTAAGATGCCTTTGAGGAACTGGGACTTAGGAGCCTATATTCTACTGACTTTCAATGAGATTTAGACCTAGTCTACACTACAAAATTAGGTTGATGTAAGTCACCTTGTGTCAACATATCTGTGCGTGTGTCTACACTCAAGTTGGTCTCCCACCGCTACAAGAGCCCCATTACCGCGACACAGTAACACCACCTCGCTGAATGACATTGAGCCACCGTCGATGTACTGTGGTCGATGCAGCGTGAGTGTAGACACTGCATGACTTGTGTCAACCCTAACAGTCTTCCAGCAGCTATCCCACAAGGATCGACAGCGACCACTGTTGTCCCCCTTGTTAACTCCACTGCCCAGGGGTCATGGAAACCAGAAGCCACCCGCCCCTTTGAAGACACCATGTATTTCTGAAATGCCTTTTCCTGGTTGCCCAGTTTAGAGAGTACAGCTAGCAGCTTTCCTTTGTTGTGGGCCGACCATGCTGGCTACACGCTCTAGACATGCTACTGCCTGGAGTAGACAAGAGGTTGGATCAGGGAAAAAAAAATGTCCCTGATTGCAGCTTCCTGAACAGTTCAGTGCTCTTAAAGATGTGAGTGTCATGAACCTTCCCTGACCAGCCCACGCTGATACCAGTGAAGCACTCCCAGTGATCCACCAATGCTTGTGGCACCTTAGAGACTAACACATTTATTTGGGCATAAGCTCTCGTGGGCTAAAACCCACTTCATCAGATGCATGGAGTGAAAAATACAGTAAGCAGTATACATAACAGCACATGAAAAGATGGGAGTTGCCTTACCAAGTGTGTGTGGGGGGTCAATTCAATTAAGGTGGAAGGGGCCTATTCTCAACTGTTGACAAGAAGGGGTGAATATCAAGAGAGGGAAAATTACTTTTGTAGTGCTCACGAGGCCAATGCAATCAAGGTGGACACCGGCCATTTCCAAAAGTTGATAAGAAAGTGTGAGTATCAGCAGAGGGAAAATTACATTTTGTAGTGACCTATCCACTCCCAGTCTTTATTCGGGCCTAATTTGATGGTGTCCAGTTTGTAAATTAATTCCAGTTCTGCAGTTTCTTGTTGAAGTCTGTTTTTGAAGTTTTTTTTGTTGAAGAATGGCCACTTTTAAGTCTGTTATTGAGTGACCAGAGAGATTGAAGTGCTCTCCTACTGGTTTTTGAATGTTACAATTCTTGATGTCTGATTTGTGTCCATTTATTCTTTTGTGTATAGACTGTCTGGTTTGGCCAATGTACATGTACTTGTCCTTCAAAAATTCAGATTTGGGTCAACTGAAACATTTTGTGAATTTTGTGTCAAACTCACTGAATTGTTTCAGTTGACACCCTCCCTCCCACCAATTCCCCTCCCCACCCCAAATCAAAATATTTCATTGTGAAATTTTTGAAAAGCTTTGATATTTGAATTTCAAATGACTTTTTGTTTTGAAATTTATTTTTTTTTATTTTAAAAGTTCAGCAATGAAATATTTAATGAGGGGTAAAACAAAACATTTCGTTTGACCCCCAAACAATTTTTTTTTTTTGAGTTTTCAGATCACTGAAAATTTAGAAATTTTTTTGTTTTGGGTCAACCCAAAATAAGAATGGCTTCCACCCCCCCCCTTTCCTTTTTGTGCCCAGCGCTGATACCAAACCAAACCAATCAATGATTTGCACAGCCCTATTCAGCACATTACAGGATTGGGCCCTTATACTATGTTCAGATGATTGAGATATGCTTCCAAGATTTTGGGTGTTTATCTGAAGCAAAATGACAAACCACCACCATCATTTTGACATCAATGTTTCACCAGTCAGCATTTCTGAAGAAGAGCTTTTCTACTGTTTTTTCCCCATAGCTTTTCCTATGTCCTTCCAGTCTCTGAGTAACTCAGACAGATGAAGTCACATGCCTCCCTCTTTTTATATATTGACATTGACAGAGATAAGGACCATCATAATAAATAGTCTATTATTATTACAATAGCACCTAGAATCTCCAACCAAGCTCAGCACCCCATTATTTTGGGCAATGTATATCAGAAACAGACAGTCCTTGCCTCAGAGATCTTACGGCAGGGGTGGGCAAACTACGATCTGTGGGCCGGATCCGGCCCGCAAGCCATTTTAAGCTGGCCTGCAAGCCGCATCACGCGGCTTGGCCCTGCTCAAGCGCTCCAGCCAGGGTGCATGGTTGGGGGCCGCACCACATGGCTCCGGGAAGCCGCAGCATGACCCCACTCTGACTCCTACGTGCTCCAAAGGCCTCCTCCGGCACTCCAATGGGAGCTGCAGGGGTGGTGCCTGCAGATGGGGCAGTGTGCAGAGCTGCCTGGTGGTGCCTCCGTGTAGAAGCCAGAGAAGGGACATGCCGCTGCTTCTGGGAGCTGCTTGAGGTAAGCACCGCTCGGAGCCTGCACCTCTCCCCACATCCCAACCGCCTGCCCCAGCCCTGATCCCCCTCCTGCTCTCCAAACCCCTGGATCCCAGCCCGGAGCACCCTCCTACACCTCAAACCTCTCATCCCCAGCCCCATCCCAGAGCCCAAACCCCCAGCCAGAACCTGCACCCTTTTCCGCACCTCTGCCCCAGCCCTGATCCTCCTTCCACCCTCCAAACCCCTCGGTCCCAGCCCAGAGCACCCTCCTACACCCCAACTCCTTATTCCCAGCCCCAGCCCAGAGCCTGCACCGTCTCCCAACCCCAATTTTGTGATCATTCATGGCCCGCCATATAATTTCTATTCCCCGATGTGGCTCTTGGGCCAAAAAGTTTGCCCGCCCTTGTCTTACAGTCTGAATAAACATGGCAAAAAAAGGGTGGGCGGGGAGAGGGCAAAAGACACCTACAAAGGGGAACGATCATACAACAGGTCTGTAGACGAGCTGGGAAAAAAATCTAGGTTTGCGGAGTCCCAGACCACCCTGCCTCTGTGAGTGGGCTCTCACTGGCTTTTCCTGCAAAAGATTCTTGTGTGAAAGAACATATATTAAAAGAAAGGACAAAGCCACTTCTCCCATATGGCAGTTTATTAAAATTAATCAAAAGAACAAGTGTCCGTCCAAGGAGGGCATGAGCCAAAGAAAGGCTTTCAGATTCTCCCTAGGCTATTACTGGAAACACAGTCACTGCCGTGGGAGGGGAGGGATGGGTAATGACAGACATCAGATAGAACCAAGATAAAACCACTTGGGCTAGGGACACACTAGGGGTGAGGAGGGGAGCATCTCATTCTTTCTTTAACGTCAACCCAGACAGTGTACAGCGCACAGTGGCAGACTTCTACACAGCACAACGCCATGCCTGAAATAAACAAAGCCCTCAACGTCAAGAGGTTCATGAAAAGGGATTCAATGCCAGCTGACCGCAGAAGAATCTGTGGGGCAAACTGACAGCTTCAGAGTGTAGCAAGGAAACTGATCTGCAATTACACCATGTTTCACACCAGAAACCACCTGCTTTTAACTCAAGGTTTCAGGATGAGTTTCTATGCATTTAAGACAACTGTTCACAGTGGTGAAGTATGGTCAGGACAGAACCCTGTGCTCAGTGACAAGCCCCTGTTTTTTCTGGATGATAACCCCTGGCTGACGTAGCTTTCAAGGAGCCCCCATCAATTTCCTCCCACTCCAATCCTTACATTTCTAGCTGGCTACCAGAATCCTTTACTCCTTGCCTGAGGTGCTACATTTGCTTTCCCACTAATCAAGTTACAGTTAACTCGAATACACCCAAACTAGACTATTAAATCACAGACTCCTTGACGGACTCCTTTCCCTGGCCAAAAGAGCTCAGTTCTCATTTAAACACAAGTAAGAAGCCAGATTTTCAAAACACCTGAGCAATTTGGGCGTACATCAGGTGCTGAGTAGCACTGGGTGAAATTTTTTGGCCTTTGTTGGGGAAAAATGCAGATACAATGACATTACATTTTGTCACAAATTTATGTAACTTTTCCCCTAATTGTTTCAGCCAATCCACCCCTCCCCCCCCCACACAACAAACCAAACCAAAAATTCTAGAAAAATTGAAATGTTTCATTTGCATGTATTAAAAAATGAAATGTTGCAATTTTTCAGGTCAAAATGAGTTTTTGTTCTAAAATTTCCATTAAAAAAATGCATCCCTCACCTGTTTGCACCCCATCCCCAAGAAATCAATACAAGATGTTTCATTTTGGGTCGAGCAAAATGTTTCCTTTGACCAGAAATGTTTTACAACTTTTCTATTTGCTGAAGATTCAGAAAAATGTCAGTTTGGGGTCAATTTTTTTGGAACTGCCAACAAACTGAAAAGCCCATTATTTGCACAGCTCCAGTGTGGAACTCTTCTGAATAATCTCTCCCCAGTTGTGGATGCTGAGCTGGGCCCCACATTATTTCGCACTTCCAGCACTGGCTCAGCTATTCAGGCAAGCACATAGGAGGGGGTGGTGTCAAAGCTTCCCTTCCCCTTCCCAACCCTTCCAGGGAAGGAGCAAGCAAGTAGCCCTACTTACTACTTTGCATTTGTACCCAAGGTCTGGATTGTCTGAATAAGGGGGCGGAAGGGGGGGAAGTGGGTGTGGGGAAATGGAGAGATTCTTACTTCAGTGCTCTGTCATGTGCCCTAAGCCACTTTTTAGTCCCCAAAAGAATTGAAGGATGGAAAATATAGGGCATAAAGATGCAACCCCACCTTCGTATTGGAGAGGGAAAATCAGATTTGGAAAAAACCAGAGGCTGTGGTAGTGGTGGTGAGGGAAATATGTTAGTTAAACCAGAGATCTTTCTAGCTGCTTTTCTTAAGGGCTTTAATACCTGCGGAAAAAGTGAGAATGAAATAAGAAAAAGATTTATTGAGTCTCAAAGTCTCCAGTTAAAATTAAATGCAGGGAGAAAAGTGGCTTTCCACATTTAATTGTCTTTTCCACAGTAACTATGTGTCAGTCTCTTCTAAAAGCCTATTAATTCTGTAATTTAGTGCTAGAGAGAGCTGGGAGATAGACAGAACCACGGCAGGATTTTTTTTCTTACTTCATTGACTAACTGTCATCAGGCATCAATGTTAGGGTTACTTTCTCCTTGAACACTCCAAATACTAAAAATTAAAAAGTTTTTATAGTCTATTTAATAAAAAAAAGTGCTGGCCCATCAGTTACTAAAATGGATTCTATGACATTGTATGTTAAGGTTTTAATTATAGCTAAAAATAACCCCACATGTCAGAAGAAGGAGGGAGAGAACAGTATTCTAGGCAAAGGGAGATTAGCTCAGTTGACTTCTGCAGTTAGATGTGCTAGTTTATTTGTTTAGCCATAAAACCACATCGGTTTTAGGAATTATTCTGAAGCAGGCTATTGCTAATGATACAGTTAACAACACAAGCCATTGTACTGGTGTTGTGAGGCTGTTTAGACAGCAGCTTGGTTGCCAGCCATTTACTGAAAATCAGTAAAAAACCAACATCCAAAATTGACTCTGCAAAACGCAATTAAAAAATAATCCTACGCCTGTAAAAAGGGCACAACAGTTCTCCTTGCTCTTGCATACATTTCCGCAGGATGGGTGAAATTGCTCATGTGCAGATGACCCATGCCACGGTTAAATCCCCCAAACAAGGCTTAAGTGGTGCCTAGACTTTGTGGTGTCCACTTCACATAGGTCAATTTCATCTCATTAGTAATTTACTGGCTGTTGTTTTCTAGTTTTAACTAAATCTCCTATTTTGCATTTAGAAATAACTATGGGTGCAATTTTGTGAGTGCCAAAAACTGAGGATGCCCATTATCGCAATTAGAGGTCTAACTACCTGAATGCCCCCATGCATCAGGTGGACACCTAATTGATGTAATCTGTGCTCTCAGTTGGCTCAGTTGCAACTGCAGTTATAGGATGCGTGGCTTGAAGCCCCTTTAAAAATCATTCTCAACATGTAATCTGCATTTAAGGGCTTTTCTGATGGCTGAAATTATGGGTCCCAAATTAACAATAATTCCCAGCAATTACATGGCATTTTTCTCATAGTTCTCAAAATGCTTTACAAAAGAGGGCATGTTACCATTATACCTGTGGAGAAAACTGCGGTACAGAGAAATACATTGATTTGGAGGGCAGCAGCAAAGCCAAGAATAGAATCCTGCTTTCTTGACTCCCCATCCAAAGACCTCTCCACTGGCCAACATTACCTCTATTAGTGTAACATCAACACATGGATTATTTCAGTGAGCATAAACAAAAGTTACTTGATTTCAGATTTACTTAGAAATTATCATTTTTTGGACTGCAGGAATATTTTTAAATACTTTACTTCTGAGTAAAGCTGAGCAAAAAATTTTTCATGCAAAACCATTTTTTGCCAAACAATTGCAGATTTGGGTTTACAAAACGGTTTGTGAATTCAGGCTGATTTCAGCAGTTTCAGTAAAATTGAGTAAAACAAAATGCAAGGAAATGTTTCAGTTCGTGATGAACCAAATGTTTTTGTTTGCCTTGAAATGGTTCTCCCCTGGTGTTTTTGGTCAGCGAACTGAAAAATAATTTTTTTGCACAGCTCTACTTATGAGTTATTTTTGTGATTGAAATTTTATCAGGAAAGTAACTGGAGAGTCATTGTACAGTATCATTGTACACTGCAATATATCATCACTGGAAATGACCATTTGTGCGTGCTTTTGCAAGAATGTATAGGTTTAATCCTCACCTAATTCACCCATTATACATTCCCTTGTATTATTTCAAATAAATCAGGACACATTTTTCAGATATTTCCCACCAGTGTGGGTACTGTCCTTGCTTGAATTTTTTTAAATTCTTTTCCCACCTGCTTCAGTTCCTAAGTCTTGCAGCAAACTAGAGCTGGTTTCATAAACAGAAAAAGCAGAAACTTTAAAAATTTACTTTATAAAATATCTCATGCTGTGCTGTGTGCTGTTCCTTATGGAAAAAATCCGTAGAATTTAATGGAAACTTTATCATGGTTCCATATCATTATGAGAGTAAGTTTTGGCTGGAAATGTATTGACATATCAAGTGAAATTCTGTTGCTTATATTTCTGATCTGATTTTGGGTAGGAATTCTAGGAAATCTTATAAGAAAGCTGATGCTCATAAGATTGACAGTGCAATTTGGTAGACTCATGGGGCTAGATTCACACAAAAAGTATAGGTGTGGTGATGCTCAGTGTAACTATGCCTAACTTTTAGGTGCCTAGAAAACTACTGGGTTTCACAGAATATGAGCTCAGGATCTTGGCTCACTGTACAATGAGAGGACCCAGGTGCCTGAGGGTACATCTGAGGGGACGCTGACACTGCAAAAAACAAACCCAACCCAACCCTGTGGCAGCAAGTCTCAGAGCCCGGGTCGACTGATTTGGATTCATGCTATGGGTTACACATCAGTGTAGACATTCCTCCTTGGGCTGGAACGCAAGCTCTGAAACCCAGAGACGGGGGTGGGCCTTAGCACCTGGGTTCCAGCCCAAGCAGGAACGTCTACACTGCACTTTTTACCTCCATGATGCGAGCCCAAGACAGTTGATCTGGGCTCTGCAATTCGCTGCTGAAGGATACTGTTATTGCAGTATAGAGGTACCCTGAGAATGGGATTCACAAAAGCCAGAATGACAGGTGGTGCCTTACCTAAATTAGCCAATAGGAGATGCCAAGATGAGGGGTGTGTGTTAAGCCCCCGCCCCCCATGATAGATGTAAGTCCAGGCTGCAGGGAGGTGCCTCCTCTGCTTGATGGGGAGAGAGGGCATCAGCTTCCACATGCCGGGCAGGGGGAATAGAGAGGGAGAGAGAACACATCTGAATGACTCTGTAGTCTGGGGGTTAGAGCTCACCTGGGAGGCGGGGGATCCAGTCTCCCTGATCCAATGACTTTTTAAAAAGTATTTATGCGAAGTGGAACAGTTTCAACAGGAGAGACTGAGGGAGCCCCACGTCGGAGTGTCCAACAGCTCAGTGATTAGAGCATTCACCTGAGAAGTAGCAGATCCCAGTTCAAATGCCTTTTCCCCCTCAGATGGAGGGGGGACTTGAACTGGGGGTCTCCCACATCCCAGATGAGTACCCTAACCACTGGGCTAAAAGTTATAAGGGAAGTCCTCCACCCCACACACCTTGTGGGAGCTCATCTACAGGGGCCCAAGCCTATAGGAGAGGTCTGAGCATGCTTAGCAGATTGGGCCCCACAGGTGAGTTAGGTGGAGGACCACCTATCTTCTCCCAGACTATGCATTGCTCTGGGACTTCAGGTGTCCAGATGCCTGGCATGGGACTGTAGTGTGCATGTTCAGAGGCAGAAACATAGGCACCTATAGAACTTACTACAAAAAATGTAGGCACCAGCTAAGTTTGGGTGCTTATAGGGATTGAGGGCTGCTCAGCAGGGGTTCTGTGAATGCCAGTGGGGCCTGATTCTGGGATTTAAGTGTCTAATATGGCAGGTTGGCACCTAAGGCTTATGTGAATCCAGCCCCTGATCTTCAGAAATTTTGCTAAAGTTCACTTAGCAGCTGCACTTTGAGTATTTAGCCAAACTTCGCAAAGGCATTTGACTGAATAATGTCAATAACTGTAGAAACAAAGTGATTCTCACCTGGTGTCAGTCAGCATAGTTCCACTGAATGAAATCCTGGACACAATGTCAAAACTCCCGTTGACTTCAACAGAGTCAGAATTTCATCCACTGACTTCAACGGAGCTGCGCTCAATTATATTAGCTGAGGATATGGCCGAAGGCATCCTATCCAGCCCTCATGGAAATCAAAGGCAAGACTTCCATTGATTTTAAGGAGTGATGGATCAGGCCCTAAGTGGTTTATAATTCAGTTTATGCAGACACGTAACTTACACTGACATCTACAGGGATTACCAATAAATTATGGAGAGAAGACTGGAACTCCATATGCATGAAGGGTGAATTTTCCCCTGTGCAGAGGACCAGCACAAAGCCAGTACACCAGAAACTCCCACTTAGGCCTTCAAAACAAGACATAAGTGAAATTTAAGAAGTGCATAGGCCTCATACTGACCCTTTGCATCGTCTTGAATTTCACTCCAATTGGCTAATGAACCCAGTCAGTTAAATATCATGGAGAACATGAACCATCCTTTGTGAGTCACTCAGATTCTTGGATCCCTCGCATGGGCAAAGTAGAGCTAAGCACTGTAGAGTTTAATACAGAGTAGTAAATTGTTTTGCCTTGGAAATGTTAATTTCTTTTTTACACACACAACTGGCTGCATCTATGAAACTGCATCTATGAAACAATTCTGCATGTATACAACCTGCCTTGACCAGCAAGAATTAAGTAGTTAGGTGCCCGGCTGCCTGATTTCTGTGAATGAATGGTTGTCTTCACAAATAATTTGGGTCTGCACACACACACACACACACACACACACACACTTTGGCTGGCACAATCAATTTGGCACAGACAGCTGCGGATGGAAATGTCACGATTATCTTAAAGGTTTATATCTGAAAATGTCAGTTAGGGACATAAGAATGTTTCTGCTTATTCTCCACCCACCCTCCATTAAACCACTGAGTTATCTTCCTCCATGAAAAAACAACAACAATTCACTTTAAAACAAATTCAGTACGCAGCATGACATCGTGAGGATGGGCCAGTATTTCTAATCTCTCCAGACAAGTTGTTAAGTACTTATAGAAGCATTTTCTTCCTGGCATACCTTAAACTGAGCACTGTATCTAATTTCCTCCAGAGAAATATGTTGGGGAAATCAGAATGATAAATCTGTCATGAATAGTAATAAATAACCAGACTGGCATCATTACTTATTTAGCAAAGTTATTTCTATATTAATAGCTTTTATTGTTACGTCTACATGGTCAAAGTCATGATGGCCCTAGCTCTTCAAGGCACTAAATAACCAAGTGGGTTGATGCTCTGGGGTTAGCCAGACAGATTCAACCACTGCACATTCGCAATATTCAGGGAATGGCACACCAGAAAGGACTGCATAATCCTAGTTACAAGGCAACACTGAGATAGGGTGACCGGAAGATGAACACATGATTTTCTTTCGTACTCAACTATGAACATATATGGTCGGATTTCCAAATGCAGGCCTCAGTTCAGGAAAGCACACAAGCCTATGCTTAACTTTAAGGACATGCTGAAGTCCCAGTGACTTCAACTGTCACTTACATTTGGATCATTTAGTTTGGCCTTCTGCATAACAGTGGCCGTATCCAGTTACTCTTGTAATGAGCCCAATCGTTTCTGTTTCACTAAAGCATATCCTCCAGAAAACCATCAAGACTTGTCCTTGAGCTAACTTCAGGATATGGAGAGTCCACCACTTGCCTTGGTAATTTTTTTCCATGGTTAACCATCCTTACTGTTAAAAATGTGTGCCTTGTTTCTAATCTGAATTTGTCTGGCTTTAACATCCAGCCACTGGTTCTTATTATGCCTTTCTCCACAAGATTAAAGAGCTCTTTAGTACTCGGTGTTTTCTTCCCATGAAGGTAAGCACATGCTTAACAACTCTTCTTGAATAGGATTGCTTTCTTGAAGTAGTTTCTGTATTTAGGGGTTTTAGTTAACTTGGGTTTTATTGATTTCAGAAACCAAAGCACTGAAAATCCAAGAGGAGAACAACTGATCCTTACTGGGGCTCAAAGTCTGACTTTCAGCTAAGATGTGAAAATGAGCTCTCCTTGACATTCAGGTGGTGTAAACTTACTCCTATGGTGCTAAGTCACTTTACCCCAGCTGAAGACCTAGTCCTGAAGAATCTAGAGCACTTTTTCAAGTGTAGATAAGTTACTCCATGTGTCCTGGCCAGATCCCATCTCAAGAAATCAGACTTGGCTTAACTAAAATAAATTGCCATTTAGTTTCACTGGGATAAAGAGTTCCTCGTGTCCTGTCCTGTGCTGCCCTGAAATGTTGGCAGGTTCCGCTAAATAGTAACTGTACCTCATTCTCAATATGCTTCATTTCCAAGGAAAGTTAAATGATTCCAATTCATAGTCTGCCCAGTGGTTGCAATAAAAAAGTCAACTTTTTCCAATTGGTGTTTGTCAGTTGGCTGGCTTTTTAAGTGCTTCGGGATCCTTTGGGTTAAAAAAAGCTATAGCCCATGGGCCGGATCCTCAGCTGGTGTAAATGGGGTAGCTCCAACTACTTCAGTAGAACTATCTCAATTAATAGCAGGTGAGGATCTGGCCCCATAAATATAATCTATTCGTATTATTTAGGGCAGGAACACAATTGGCAGGATCTCTTGCTTAAACAAACTGACTTTATAGCCCATAAGTCTGTACTTTAATGTGCAAACTTTCATCATATAGTGAAGAAATAGAACATCATTCTTATTTATACTAATGCCCCTTTACACCACTGGGCATTGTAATAGGCCTTGAAAGTGGGCATAACCGTAATTTAGATCCGCTTTAAGGCCCTTTTACGCTACCAGAGTGGTGCAAAGGAGGCCTTAAGGTAAATGAGAATCAGGACTAAAATGTTTTATTCCCTGGCTCTGTTGTCATTTTGTCATCATTGGACTAAATTCTCCTTTGACAGAACACACACACAACTCTCCGGAGACAATTAGGATTGTGCAGAATGTAAGTCAAGGCAGAATTTGTCCCGTTGTAGAAAATGAACATTAATAACTTACCCAGATAATCCATACTGTTCTCTAGGCTTGATCCTGCTCACCATTACATCGCTTTGCACTAATGCACGTTGGCAAGCCGTGGTGTTACTTCTGATGTACTCCAATGCAAGTGCGAGGAAAATCAGGTTTGGTTTTGCTTTTTGCAAACTATAAATCCTGTGGTTCCAATAGAATGTATAGCGTATTTTTGGCTATATCATTAAATAATGTTTTTATATAACTATATAATAAATAATAAATAATAATAATAATTCCTAGAGCTCTTATATAGATAGCACTTTTTAACAGTGGCTGTAAAAGTGTTTTACCAAGAAGTTCAGTATCATTATCCCTATTCTATAGCTGGGGAAAATGACTTGCCCAAGGTCACCCAGCAGCAGAGCCAGGAGTAGAATACAGGTCTCCTGAGTCCACTGCTCTGACCATACAGATATGGTTTGTCATACAAGGATATATGCGTACGCACATGTCACAAAACAGGCCCACTTTCTATTAGACTCAGTGTGAGGCCTTTGGCTGGATATGGGCCTGACCCAGAACTTTAGCTCTGAACAGCCCGGGCTTTGAGGAAGTTAAAATATGGAGCCAAAATGTGGTGACTCAGAGCCCTGTTTTTGTTCATGTAGTCGAGCCACTGAGTTAATGTACTTGACTGGAAAACCCACACTTGTGTTGAGATACCTACACAGCAGATGAACCATACAGAGAGAATACACAAAAGATAAAGCAAAACAGGCTGAGTGCCGCACTTGCACAGAGCCTTTCGCCGCCCCCCCCCCCCCCCAACTCTCTATAGTTCTCCTTTTTAATACTCAAAACAAGAGAAGCTTGGTTTGCTTTTTGAACACACTCCTGACTGGGGGCGGCCCTGGGAATCAAAGCTGTAGTTAAAGTGTCTCAGTGCTGTTGACATCTGTGTAGAAGAGAGATTCCCAACTGGGATCTAGAGTTTGAAGTACTCAGAGGCTTTTCTATTAGAAGAAATGCTTCAGAATGAATGTCAAGAGAGGTACTGAAAAGATGAAAGATGAAATAAAAGGACGGGAGATTAAAGGAGTTCAGGAGAGTGTTTATTAGCTTTACAATATTTTTAATAAAGTGATTTTCCCTCCCAAGTTTCTCCAAACTGCATTCAGTCTCTCTTGCTGTGCTGGCTTCAAACACCACCTCCCTCTTGCTCACTATCCACCATTCATTTCCACAGTGCTTTTTAAAGTCTATAGTAATGTAGAAACCTCTCTCTGTCCTCTACCTTTAGAATTGATGAGAGAGCTGAAGGCTTCTTAGATTTAAGTCCATGTGCTTCTAATAAACAAAGGGATGCTAAGAGTAAGCTGAGAAAGTGGAAGAGGAAGAAATGAAAGAAAAGGCTATGGCGGGATTTGTCAAACAAGGCTATGGGATTTAGGAGCCCAACTCCCATTGAAATTGCGTGGGATTTGATGCCTATCTCCTTAAATGTCCCTTAAAATCCTAATCTATGGCAATAGGGGATGCAAGTCCAAGAAAGTGCAAAATGTGAAAAAAAGCAAGGGGGATCAAAGGGAGAGATAAAATGGGGAGGAGAGGTAAAAAACACACGGAGCCCACTCCAAATCCCATTAATGTAAATGTACAGGACTCCCACTGACTTCGATGGACTTTGCACAAGGCTCTTATTTGGGAAGTGAAAAGGCTACTCCAGGATGACAGGTGAAAAAAATGGTAACTAGTAAGATAACCTAAGTGAATTCACTTACTTAGAGGCTTATTTATCTGTCTGGACCTAGTGCAGAGGTGAATTGACCTATTAAGTGATCACAGTCCAAGGTGGATGCTAGACTAGCTTGATTATTTTCTATCACTGGAGTCAAATATAGGGTTGTAGAAATGCAAAGGACAAAAACTGCAATCATTACTCAGGCAAGCTCCCAATGACTTTAATGCTTCCAAGTTTGTATTGTTCCTAACAGATCTCAACACAAAACAAGAAGATGCAGTGCCAGATCCTCAGCAGGTGTAAATCTACCATCTGATGATGGTTGAATGTTTTGTGTCCTCGTATTAGGCCTCATTCTGCACCAGCTGAAACCAATGGGAATTTTGCCACTGACAGACTTTAGCGAGTACGGCTTTGGGTCTACTGTTATGGCCAGAAGAGATTCATAACTCAGCTGCCTGCTATGGTGAAGCCCCATCAATATTGTATCTGTCCCAGTAACTCCAAGATGAGTGGCAATGCATTTTGGATTTAACCATCTCTACAGATCCTAGTCAGAAAAGCCTCTGCATTTTCAAAGCATGCATGCAAGAATGAGAG
The DNA here is from genome assembly GCF_015237465.2 of Chelonia mydas. Classification (NCBI taxonomy): domain Eukaryota; kingdom Metazoa; phylum Chordata; order Testudines; family Cheloniidae; genus Chelonia; species Chelonia mydas. The sequence goes on from NC_051257.2 coordinate 10,873,748, forward strand.
ATGAGTGGATTAACTAGAGGATGAGAGAACCACCACCACCTGACAGATCCTACAGTGATGAGCATGGTATAAGGATCTATATAGAACAGAATGAGGCTCATACTTTTGACCACAATATGGGAATAATGCACTAGACTTATGCAAAGGACAGACATTGCAACAGACTCATTGTCGGTACCATCCCTGCTAAAACTTGTTCGCTGAGAGCAGACTTGCCAGTCCACAATGCAGGGTTGTCTTCAATGTGCTCTTAGCAGTTCCTAGACTGTGCAAGCTACAGCACACTTGATAAACTATAACTCAATGTTACAAGCTCTTGTCTTCCTCCTTGGCAGAGCATGGGGTCTTGGCAGCTTTGATGTCACTCACAACAGTGCTGAGATGCTTATTATCTCCTTAGGTTCTTTCCTTTTATTTGTCGTGGATTTCAGCCTGTTGTATAATATACATTTTTCAAGTTAAACATCAAAACAATGAATACAAATGAGCAGGACCGTTCAGTTGCAGAAGAAGGGGATTAGTAAGACAAACTTCATGCAGTATTATATACTAATGGGTTTCTACTACGGCATTTGTATAAATGTATTAGAGACCTTTACAAAGACAAACTGAGGAATGCTTCAAAGTGAACAGAACCCACATATCTATGCAAAACACCATTAGAGAATATTAGATCTGGTGTTTCTGAATTAACAGTCATCAGATATCCCCTGACACAAGGAAAATGCACCTTTACTCCTACCAAAAGTGCCATGGGATCACTGATTTCCCTTATATTATCCAACAGCAAAGGGCTGAAGGGACCTAATTTTAAAGGCAGATCTTTAGTTGTGTAAATCCATTGAGGTCAATACTGATTTACACCAGCTGATGATCTCGCCCATTGATTTCAATGGGGGTTTTGGCTGAGAAAGGATGGTGTAAATAGTGAATCAAGGCAAAGGGTGAAATTCATCCTTATTTGTGAGAACTAATCCTTTTCCTACACTAAGGCTGGTGCTTATTTTTTGGATAAGACATTAAGCTCAAGTCCCTTTTGGCCATTTCTGGTGGCTCTTTGCATGGAAATTAATCCCCATGGCACATTTTGAAAGGGGGATGGATATCCTCCTTATTCTATCATCATTTCTCTCTCTCTTTTTTCTGACTCTCCTTTTTCAAATGGGTTCTAAACTCCAGATCTCTGGCTGGTGTCAATCAACATAGCCCTGTTGACTTCCGTGGAGTGATGCTGATCTGCACCAGCTAAGGATCTAGGCTCAAGGCTGCAAGTAAGATTTTTATTGAATACACAGTGCTGAATTTGCCTATACAGTGGGGTCACTGTACTACCAGCATCATCCATTATCATAAATTGCTTCTGCATACCTTAAGTGCAGATGGTGCTAACAGAAACCCAGGACTATATTACTTGGATTCTAATCACTGAATGATAAAAATGCACTCAGCAAAGGTATGGATAATTTCCCAGAACAGAGGGAAATTTTTCCTGAATAAAAACAGAAGAAAAAAAATGAACTGGTTACTCCCTGCATTTTATATCAGTATAACACCATGAAAAGAATAGACCAGATAATCCACTTGTATACGTCGATATAACTCCACTGGCTTCCTTGGGGCTCTGCTGATTTACGGCACCTGAGGATCTGGTTAAAAGTTGTGGTTATTTTTATTAAAAAGTAGATAAAGGGGAAGGGGGAGAATAGGTGTGTATGTAATTTTATGGAATCCAGGGAGCTAATCATTCAGCCTTAGACATTTTAAGGTAAGAACCAGAAAAAACAAAACAACCCCCCCCAACCTTGTGATGAAAATATTACATTCCTCAGCCTGGCCTGCTGTAAAGAGAGATTTTGCTGTGCAAATCAGTATAGTTTTGTAAGAGCAAAGCAGTCTTGCAGAAAGCTATCTGCAGTCAGCCAGCTAGAAATAGAAACACCAGCAAAAAGTGTGAAATGTTCTCCTCTCCAAGTTAATGAATGGGGCATAACCTCTTCCCAAAACATCCCCAGCACATCAATTGAGGGAACCATATGCCGGTGGGTTTTTTTAAAGCTCATTTTAAAATTGGTTTTAAATAGTAAAAATACACAAATGTGTCGAGATTATAACCTGTGTAATCAAAAAGAGAGAGAGACAGACACACACACACACAGAATAACAATGTGAGCTACAGGGACTTACAGAGTGGTGAACATAGAGAATGGTCTGGCTGGCAATATCAAAACAAAATTACAAGAGAGAGACAAACATTTTGGGTGTTGTTATCAGAAGCTCTCAATGGGCCTGATCCAACGTCCATTGAAGTCAGTGGAAAGACTTGCACTGACTTCAATGGGCTGTGGGTCGACTCAATAGGGTATGAAATTCTGCTCTCATTTTTATGGGGATCCTGCTGCAAATTGTAGACTAATTCTCTCCGGGGCCAAAATGACACCGCTCCATTGACTTCAACTGATCTGCACATGGATGCCTTCCTGAAAGATATGCGTTGGTCAGACACAAGTTATTGGGCTCAACACAGGAATAGCTGCAAGCAATTCTATGGCCTGTGTTATGCAGGAGGTCAGACTAGATGATCTAATGATCCCTTCTGGCCTTAAAAAAAAAAATCTACGAATCATCTTTCAACAGCAGAGAATCTGGCCTAAGCAGAACCTGATTTTAGCTGCGTTCTCTTTGGCACTATGGCAACACAAGTGATAAAAGTATCCAAATGTTCAGAAAACCATTAAAACAAACAAACAAAAACAATTTCATTCAGTCTCATTTCTATGAACAGTTTAAAGGTTTGGGTGGACACAGATTGTTTTCTTATTCTTCCAGACTCATTCATCTTTCTCTACTTCAAACGTTAATTTCAGGCAACACAGTGACATGGCAAAACTGTTTATTGTTTAAAAGAAAAATGTTAGAGCTGGCCAGGAAAAATTTCAACAACAATTAATTTTATTTCTCGTTTTTATAGAAGTTTTTTTTTTTTTTTTGAGTTTCAGAACAAAGCCTTAAAACAAAACAAAACAAAAAATGGGTTACCAGCAACCAAAACGCCAGGTTTTTCAGTTTTGGGCTTTTCAACAGAAACCTAAAAATTTTCAAAGAAAACACTTCTATGCAAAGATTTCCTTTTAGCTGAAAGTCATTTTCTATATAAAAAATTGATACAAAATATTGACGTTAGAAATTCTCTAGGATGTAAAAATGGAAATAGATTATTAAAATTAAACACTTGCAATGAAGTACCTAAGGTGTTAAAAAGTCCTGTTTAAAATTAGGATCTGATAGTAGAAGTGATCCTTGATTTGCAATCAGCTAATTGGAGAGTAGATCCAAAGATACCATTACTTCATTGCTCTCAGCCAGGACTGTATCATGTTCCACTATATTGCACCAGGATGTTCCCATTTTTGAATGTCAGCAATGTTTGCCAGTGCAGTTTGCTGACCACTTAAGTAATTCAAATGGAATCTAAACTTTTGGGTGAACCTGGACTTTGAATCTTTTGGGCACGTCATACAAATTTTTGCTCTCTTCTTCTGCCTTTTGTTTGCAATAATAATCAGTCTGTAAATAAGTAGCGCCCTGCAGATGCGTGGCTAATCATGAGTGTGATTCAGAGTCAAATGCTATGCCTGTATTACGCCTTGGCCTAAGAAGTTCCACATTACTTCAAATATACCAGCATTTCATATCATAATAAAAAGTGCAAAAATCAAGGGCCTGGGTGGCTCTGGAGTGTGAATGATGATAGAAGAACCCATCAGTCTATTGGTCTGTAATTCAGCTATCCATCCAACTCCCATTGAAAGCAGGGCACCTAACCCCTAAAGCATTTTGAAGATGCCACTAATCCATGTCTAATAAGTAGTAATACCAACTGATGGTTGTCCACTGACCCAGTAGGGAATGAGTTGTTCATCTAAATCTAGATCCTGGAGGAGAGATGTCCACATCAGAGTCACTACTGGGATAAACCGACATCTTTGCTGTGACCCCAGGAGAATGAGCGATGGAGGCCAGCTCTATATTTGTAGAGGAACTCTAGCAAATTGTATCAGCATTCAATTCAATTTTTAAAATATCAAAGATAAAAACCTAATTTACTCTAATGATAAACCAAACGCAGTGGTGTGTTTGAAGGAAAGGGTGTATTTACCCCCACTTAAATTAATCACCTGGAATGTACTGACTCTTTAACAGGGCAGCAAACTTGGTATCTTCTGTGAATGTACAGCGATAGGAGCGGTTCATTGCTGAGAAACATCTCTGGGGAGCTTGGGAGTTGGAGTTCACTGATTGTTACCTGCTCGACAAGGTTGGGGCTAAGAGAGCCTCAAGGAGTTTGTTGGTGAGGAAGACCAACTGGTGCGGCAAGGAGCGGACACAGTCTAATCTCTAGCAATGCTCGCGCTTGTGAGGCAGGGAGATAACACAGTGGCTTATGGTTCTGGGGAGCCACAGCAGCATGTTGCAAAGAGGAAGGTGGAAGAAACCACATAGAAGGCAGTTATGGGAGAACCAGTTCCCAGAGAAAGTTTTCTCCTTCCTAACCCCAGTACTGAGAGGTTGGATTCCTTTTTGAAGTATGAAGGTTTCTATCCCTTCCAAAATGCTTGGGGTTTTGGGGAGAGAGTTTTGTATTTACTATTATAACTCTAGACATTTTCGGTATTCATGGGAATATTCAAGCCCTTCATGAATGTTTGTGAACTTTGTGAACTTACCCTTTTTAGTTATCCTGACCATCCAAATGAAGGGTAGGGAAGGAAGTTGTCCTTCATTGTATGTTGACAAGGACATGGGCTATGATCCTGCTCCACTGATGTCAATGGGAGTTTTGGCAATGATAGCTGTGGCATAATATCAGGACCACGGAGAGGGCTTACCTTCCTCCTGAACGTCCCTTAGGACCAAGTAGGCATCTTCTACATGATCAGTTTTCTGCTGCTGATGGGCAGAGAGCTTTCTTAGATCCTTATCCTTCCCATCATCTTCTCCTTGAGGTATGAAAGCATAGCTATAAAACCAGGCCTACACCCAAACTCTGGGAATATTTGTGTTGGAGGAAGATTTTTTCCCCTAAATAAAATGTATCCAAATTGCTTTATGCAACCCCTCTCTGTGATGCTGGTTCACAACAGCAGAAGTGGCCTCTGACTGGGAGACATGCAAAAAAAGAGTGAGTGGGCTGGATAGAAAATAATTACATTGTTGAGAAACATATTGGTGTTTAGATACTACCTTAGTTTTGCTGAAGAATTATAACTCGCCCAGCAGCGTTAGATACTCAAGCCAGGTCTCACAAGAAACTTTTGCAGGTATAATAATGCCGGATAGGGCCATGCTTTTTATACTACATTTTTATACTGGCAAAAGCCCTACTGTAGGCACAGTTATACTGGCACAACTGTACCAAGGAACTGCTCTAAGCTAATGAAGCGGCAGATTTATCAGAATAGCAATACCGGCAAATGTTTTCTAACGTAGACTAAGCCTTGATGTGTGTGTAGCGAAGAAAACTGGACCCAAGAAGCTGGTTTGTTATCAGAATACAAAAAGTTTTCATTGTCTGGCCTGGCAATGTAGATTTGTTTGAATTTTCTTAACTCCTCATCAGCTAGGTGATTACTTAAGGGCTCTTCATTTTAGTAGGCAATGGCATAACTACATTCAGTAGCTGGAAGTTGAAGTCAGCAAAGTTCTAATTGGAAATAATTTTTAATATTGAGGGTAATTAACCATTGGAGCAGATTACTGTAGTAAATTCTCCATTGTTTGTAACCTTTCAATCCAGAGAGGATAACTTTCTAAAAGAGATACTGACTTTCAACCACACTTGGTTGGGCTAGATGCAGGAATTACTGGATGAAAATCTAGGACTTCTGTGCTACAGATTAGACCAGACAACAATAATGGTCCCCTCTGGCCTTAAACATCTATAAGTTTATTAAATCTACTTTAAAGTAATATCTTATAATATTTAGTATCCCAGATTCTGACACAGCTATTCATGTTGAATAGTACCTTACTCTACAAATGGTTTCATTGATTTAAATGTGAGTAGGGGTATCTGAAGCCAGCTTTGAAATAAGAATAGTGGAAAATAAAGCGTGGGAGGGCAACACCACAAACGATGGATGAAGTTACAGGGATAACAAAGGGATAAAGGTAAAAAGGACGAAGTGGTGGGGTGGGCTTTTCTTGTTTGTTTGGTTTTTGTTTTGCATTAAAGAGGCATCTAATTTCCTTGCTATTTTCCTATGAAATTCTCTCTCATTATTTCTGGTTGAAGGTCATGTCTAACAAAATAAGGATGTTGAGAACTGAGGTAATGATTTTCAATATCTGTCACATTACAAGAATGAAAAACTCTTCTCTGTTTCATTAGGGCTCCAGGTGACTTGTCACCAGAATACTTAGCCTCCATTAAAACGAACTCAAAAATACAATGAGACCAGACTCTCAAGTCACAAAAGAAAACTGATTCTGACAAGCTGTGACACACTGGATTATTTTGTACAGTTTCTTTAAACACAACTGGCTGCTATTGGAACACATTCCCATCCTCGAGATTTTTGTTGGGCCCGCTTCAATATTGCCATATAAATCTTGGATACAACATGCTATGTTTTCCCTTGAGAAAGATGGCTTTTTCTGGGAAGTGAATGTCAACAGTTGCTGCCTAGATAGCTCTTAGTAAATGGGAAATTATACAATATAATACTGTGGTCTGTAACGATAGAGCCAGATTCTGATACCCTTACTCATACCAGCTTACTTCATTGGCTTCAATTGGATCCTTTTAGGTGGTCGGGACCCCAAAGTGGGTTGCAACCCTGTTTTAATGGGTTCGTGATGGCCGGCTTAGACTCGCTGAGGCCTGAAGCCAAAGCCCCAAGGGCTCCAGCCCCAGATGACAGGGCTAAGGTTACAGGCCCCCTGCCTGGGGCTAAAGCCCTTGGGCTTGAGCTTTGGCTCCCCTCCCCCCTGCCCAGGGCACTGGGGATTTGGCTTTGGCTCCCACATCCTGGGGTGGCAGGGTTTGGAGGGTTCTCAGGCTTCAGTCACCCCTCCTGGGGTCATGTAGTGATTTTTGTTGTCAGAAGGGGGTGCAATTAATTTTGAGAAACTCTGGTGTAAGGTATTACTCATTAAAAGCACTATCATCTGCCCTATAGCAAATTGCAAACACACGAGCTGGTATTGTTATTGTTGTAAGGGACATGTAAACTGATTTGGAATACAGAATAGGAACCCTTCCCCTAAATCCCAGTGATGGCATGTTAGAAATACGTAGACAGATACATTCCTAGATACTACAGATATTTTAGTTAGGGATTTTTTGATATCCATATTAGGCACGAGGCTCCCTAGACTTATTAAAACAAACAACACTGCGTACAAAAACTTAAAAACCCATAATAAAATCTACCCTCCATATAAACTACAATTAAAACTGGCTCCTCAATAACCACAAAAATCCATTAACAATCCCACCAATCTACTTCTTTTCTGTATACCCACAAAAAACCAGTCGTCAGCAGATAAAACCAAATCTTCCACAACAAATTCAAACTGAACCTTGAAGAATGCAGCCAACTCCCTTCCCCACACCATTATTTTTCGCACACCTCCCTGTACACTGAGATCTGACTGGAAGTGCTGGAATAGTAAAGATTGTTCTTGCCTGTCCGACTGGTCACAGAAATCTCACAAATGCCTGGCTTTGAGTGATTCTCAAACCAGGTTTGAAGACCCAAAAGGGGGAGGAGGGACTTTTCTAAAGCAAACATTTGGAAACTGACCCATCACTAATGACTGACGTTTTGAAATCATATAAGACCAGATTTCTGCTGCTTTTTTCCTGACATTGGACATATTCTGTACTGGATTGGAGGGTTTTGTTGAATTTCATCCAAAAAGGAAAATTACACACAACAGGTAAGAACTAACAAACAGTCTGGGGGAAGCTATCAAAACCAAATCAAACAGCGTGGGTTTGAGTCAGTGCGAGGGGTGGGAAGAGAAACTTTCTACAGTAGCATTGAAACAACTGCAGCTTATTTTTGACTTTGTCCCTTGACACTCTGCTTATCTCATGAGCCAGTAGCAGAAGCCAGGCTGGAATACAGAAATCATTAAGGCACCCCCTAACACTAAGCAGACTATGGCAATGCAGATGACTTTTACCAAGCAATCTGTGCTTCCTGCAGTGTAGCTAGCAACTTGCAGCGTGGTTTGAGAAAGAAGTAGTATCTCTAGCATGTGATGGTTGGTCACTGGAATGGGAAGAATTTTGTTTTATAACTAGATTAAGCATGAGAAGGTTAAAGCCTCCAGAGTTTTTCACTCCAACACTCTGACTTTCTCACTGTTCCCACACTGCTGGGTTTCCTTCTTGGAGGAGGCAGGTCTTACCTCCATGCAGAGGTAAGCTGATGACTACCTCGTTAGTAGCCATCTAGCCCTTTCTTATTGTGTGGCAAAGTTCAGGGTCTACTACAGATGGGGTGTTTCTCAACAGATGCAGATTTGATTTCAATGGGAGTTAGCTGTTTAACTTGCTGAGGCCTTTTAATTTCTCACTAGGCACCTAATTTGCAGCTTTACCTGCCTAAATACCTTTGTAAATCTGGCCTTTAGGAGCCTAAGCCTGATTGAAAGTCAATGAGATTTAAGCTCTTATGTGCCTCAGGCACTTCTGAAAAAGGGATTTAGGCACAGATCCTCAAAAATATTTGAAATCAATGAGAATTAGGCACCTAAATCCCTTTGAGGATCTTGGCCTTAGGTACTTTTGAAAATTTTACCCTATGTTCTTTTGGCCAAGGTCACACGGAGAATCTGTTGAAGAGCCAAGAAGAGAAGCATTATCTCCTGGCTCTTCACCCTGGGATTTTAGTCTCCACATTTCTTCCAACCCATCCTAAACTGTCAGGCTGTTCCTGTCCACTGCGGGTCTGGCAGTGCTTGCCAGAGTAAGTGTTAACTCAATAATGGCAGGAACCTCTGTTTGTTGGTTCTTCCCTCTATTGCTCAGTGAACTCCCTCTCCAGAACATCTGCCATACAATGATGCAGTGGCCCAGTATAGTTACTGTATCGCTAAACATACTGTAAGCCTATTTTTAATGCTACTAAACAGATTATTTTTTCTTTAGGTGGGTGAATAATTCCCTTTGGCACATTTCCACTTAAAGAGCACAAGTATTTAAAGCATCAGAAACAGAGTCTCATTTGCTTGGATTTGCTAGGCCAGACCGGCTCAAAAGTCATAACTATTAAATGTGGCAAAGGAAGCAAAATGACAGGCCATGAAAATAGCTAAGTCCAGCGAATAGAAAAATGTTTTGCTTGTGGGACACCAGCGTGAAGAGAGGTAAGGAGCTCACGTATCACTGTCTGGTGTGTTCAAACGTGCTGTTGAGTGAGGTTGAGTTCGAAAAATAATGGGTGAATCTCTGAAGGTCTGCTGACGTTCAGATGCTTATCTGTGCCTCTTCAGCCTGCAAGATTGGAAGGAAGTTTAATTGGAATAGCATCTCTTACAGCATTATGCAACTCTTCTACTTCTACTGTCTCCTAAACCATGGTAACCCTAAACTTTTTCTCCCCTCTAAGGCTTCTCTTCTACCATGCCTTTCACTCTCCCCGACCTCCCTGGCCCCTCTCCAGACGTTATTCCCCCTCATTCCCCCATGCCTATCACCTCTTCTGCAGTCCTTCCTTTGCCCCAAGTTTATCCCTATTCAACCTTCTCTCATCTCCCTCATCCCCCGTACAGTTATCTGATTCTGAATTATAAACCAGGCAGCTTGTCTCCACCTCTTGTGGACTTTTCCCTTCACTACATACAAAGCAAGCCTGACCAAGACACTTTCAGAGATAAAGAATGGGATTGAGTAGGTCAGACAAGAGCAGGAGCAGTGAAACTGGCTTGTCAATTTCTCATTCTCTATGGCTGCACAGGACAGGGGAAGTCCAAGTCCTCCAGAGGCATTCTGGAAAGGAAGGAACAGTCAATAGGACCAGTTTCAGGTTCCTGACATAGAGGTGGGTTGTGAACATGACTGCACCACAAGAACAGCGGAATCACATGATTCTACAGAACTTCCTCCCACCAAGAGATTTGGTGCTCCGTGAAACCCCAAATCACAGGACAGTGGTCTAGTCTGGGATTTGGGAAGAACAGTATGTTCAGTTTTGAGGGAATCGTGCCTCGTCGCAGGGTCTCATTATTGATGTGAAAGTCACATGGTCTTGTAATTTCAACATAAGAACAAGAAAACTATCCATGATGACTCCAAGATCTCTTTCTTGAGTGACCACAGCTAATTTAGACCCCATCATTTTGCATGTATAGTTGGGATTATTTTTTCCAAATTTGCATTTATCAGCATTGAATTTCATCTGCCTTTTCATTGCCCAGTCACTCAGATTAGTGAGATCCCTTTGTAACTCTTCGCAGTCAGCTTTGGACTTAATTATCTTGAGTAATTTTGTATCATCTGCAAATTTTGTCACCTCACTGCACAGTGTTCAGTAAAAACTGTATAATAACCCAATCCCCAGCTCTGTTAGAATAGAGTTATGCCACCCAGCAAAATATTTATGGACTCTCCATGGTTGTAGGTTTCTATCTTTCTCCTTACGCAAAGGCCTGACAGCTTCAGCCTTTGCACAGGGGAATGCTCATAATGGGCTGCCAGGAGGGAAGAGGGATTTTAATATATGTTTAAAAATATCTGCACGGTTGCAATGCGTAGCATGACAAGGGCCAATCGATTTTAATAGGTGGCACTTTTAAAAATGACGATTCATCAGGCTGACTCCCAGGAAGCATAATGATCATAATGGTATCCACTAAGCGAGCCTTCGCAAGTGATTGACAGGTTATCCACCAGAAGCGCATTATTATTGTAAACGGAGCTAGAGAAACTGGGGAAAAAAACTTGCTCAGTGAGCAAAATCACTGCTGAAGAATTAGTTTGCAGAAAAGTAACAGGAATAAAAAGGGATGGAGAAGACATCATGCCTAGATTTCCAAAGAGTGGCATCCCTTTCTGCGAGCACAATTGGCATCTCTTTGATTTTGCATCTAGTGGGTTCTTCCCCACTTGCATAGGTTCAGAAGAAGCACAGATTAAACTAAAAGCTGCTCAAGGTGGTTTAATCTTAATCCACACAGACCACAATGCAGTCCTTATGTAAAAGATAGATGTAGGGTCACATGTAATACTACAATACAGAGCAGGGCTGAGGGCCAAGATAGCTCTGAGATCTATCTATATTAAATTGTTCAAAGATCTTTCAAAATCAGTGTTTTAATTTACACTAGTTATGAAGCAAACAGAGCACTTAATTTGTGTTTCTAGACCAAACGTCCATTACAAAATGCACTAATGCAGTCACACCACCCATAATCCTTTCCCTGCTTTTTGGCATTTATTTTCCTGCTCATGAATGTGTGCACAACTTGCATTAGCTTTCATTGGAATCGCTTTAAAAATAGAATCCCTGGTGTGTGCGAATGAGAGAGAAAAAGAATATCACTAGGAGAATGAAGGGGAAAGTGAGACACTATAAAACATTTGAGCCTCAGACTGTGTAACGTACAAAAACCGCAGCATAATCAATGACAATGAAAAGCTCAGTGTTGACTATAAAACAGTTACTAATCAGATAGAAAGGAGGAAATATTTGACAATTCAAAGACCTGCTGTATTCTTTGAAAGCTGGTGTGAGAAGTAAGAAAGATACAAAACAGGTCTTGAGAAATCAAGCACAAAGACATTTGATGTAAATGCTGATTTGATGAGCTGAAGTGGGAAGTCTATTACTCTTTTCACAAAGATTTATGAAACATTTAAACTAAACACTTGATCCTGCAACCATTTCATGCAGAGCTGATTAAAATTTGTCTGAACAGGTTTTTAAATGCAAATGGGCTTTCAATACAACATTTTTGCGGAAAATGGTCAATTTGGTCAGAGTTTTCCAGTTTTTTGCTGAAAACAAAACAAAAACACCCAAGCCTAAACAGGAAAATTTTCAGGGTAAGTGCTTTTCAGTAACAAGCAAACATTTTCTGCTAAGTTGTTTGGGGATTTAGTTTTCAAGAACTGAAAAGATTTTCCAGAAAATGCCTTTCAAAAACTAAACAACTGATTTCAGTTTTGGCTATTCACTGAAAAAACAAACATTTTATGGGAAAAGTTTTGGGGTGGGGGGAAAGATTTGTTTTTAATGTCTTTGTGAAAAATAATTGCCATTTTTGGACCAGCTTTACTTTCATTTGGCAAAACTCCCAGTGGCTCATTTGGGATTTTTATCTTTAATGGTGTTTCTAAAAGAGAAGGCTTGCTGGATGAGAGCCTAAGGATGGTTTTGGGGCTCCCTTTCTCTGAAGTATCTTAAAGCAGCACACAAATACAACATTTTTTTATTTACTTCATCCAATATATCAAAACTCTGTGCCCACCCAGGAAAGTACACAGTGGGGCTAGTTCTCAGCTGGGGAAAACCATCTTGGAAGTCTGTGGAAGCCTACAGAGTTACAGTACATTGATTTCCACCAGCTAGAGATGTGGCCCAAATACAGTGCATCTATTCCATAATATGTTGGATCCATCCTTTCTCATAGAATGGCAGCTATCCCTGTAAGGCAGGCTAGAGATGTGTAAAAGTTCAGTATGTTAATACGATTACTTGTTTCTGGTAGCTCCCGCTATGTGCTAGCCATTGCATAAACAGAAAAGCAAGGGTCCCTGCTGCGAAAACTTCACAGTCAAGCGAGACAAAACAGATAGACAAAGGGTAGGGAAGAGAGAAATGTACAACAGGTCAGCAAAGTACTTAATAGAGAAAAAATGAAGTCACAATGGTGACATAGCTGGATACAACACAGCAAGAAAGCCAGTTAAAGCCAGGTTTTCCAAAGTGTTCAGGGCCAGATTTTCAAGTGCTCATCACCCATAGCTAGAGTCACATGGTTGAAAGCAGTCAGCAGCACCCAGCCACTTCCATTGTAACATGCATGGCCAGATTTCCAGATGTGCTCAGCATCCAACATACACCCAGTATTGGGATTTTCAAAAAGCTGGGCACACTCTTTTTGGTGCCTAGGTATCATAGAAATATAGGGCTGGAAGGGATCTTAAGAGGTCATCTACCCCCTCCTCCCCCCACATTAAGGCAGGATTAAAAATACCTAGACCATCCTGACGTGTTTGTCTAACCTGCTCTTAAAAACCTCCAATGATGGGAACTTCACAACCTCCCCAGGTTATGAAATGTAAGATTCCCAGCTCATTTCTTCACATTCAAGAGAGTATTTCCCTTGGAATGAGCGTAACCACCTTTGCTTTTGATATTAGCTGGACCCATGAGAAAGGAATCCAGCCCATTACAAAATGGGGAATTTTTGTTTATAGGGCCCAGACTGTCAGGCCCAGTTAATGCAAATTTACTGCATGGCAGGACTGCAGGATCAATACAGACACACACTTTTTGGGTCAGCATTATTACTTAGAGTCTGCTTGTATTATGGACACACATAAAATAAAGACTAAAAAGTATCCAAGTGGATATAATAAAGCTGAATTTAATGACACATGCTATTGAATCAAGTCTCTGGCTTGCGATACAACAAATAAGTCTTACAATGATTTGTGAACATTTGTTAAAAACAGTAAATGAGATTGTTCTCATTCGTAGTCAGTAGAAACCACACAATAGACTTATATCCTTAGGATCCCAGTACAAGATTAATGACTGACATAACCATGAATGATGTAGCTGGGTAATGGTTCGTTACCAGGCTGGGCGTATAACTCATAATGAATAAAGTATTCCATGAATTTTGCCTCCTTTGCTGCTTGCTAACTGATAATGAACATGTAAACACAGGCTAAGATGGTTGTGCCCCCTTTCTAGTAGCTGATCCCCATAGAGGATAAGAACCTCCTGCTGCTTACAGCTAATGGAGTTATTTCTTTGGCTCAGGCAGTAGAGGTCTGTGGTTTAGAACAGAAACTCTTGGTTTCAGTGTATGCCATTTACCATAATGTTAAAGCACCTATTAAAAACTAAAGGTTTCCAGTCTATTTTCTATGTACCCTCATTACATTACTGTACCACAGTACCTCATTTTTAAATCCCTATTCAGCTGGATAGGATTTTCCCATAAGAGATTTTTTTTTAAGCATCAATGAAACTTTATTACTGTACAATCCTGGTTTTGTGAAAGCTCTGGGGATATTCAGTTTCGCAAGGCACAAAACAGGATGTCTATCTACTTTACTTGCCACATGCAGTAACGGATGACAAAGTCTTTACATTTTAAATACCAAGCATTGACAGAATGGTTACATACCATATTATCACAGGGTAAATGCCTGGTTATTACTGTCTTCTAAGTGGGCATTGCTTACCTTATAATCACAGCATTTTTGGCTATCATGGATGTGGAATGTGTCATTAGGAACAGTCATGTTGTTTTTACAAAAGGAAAATGCTTTAGTGACTTACATAATGCATGTGATCCGTGTTTTGTACTTGTGCATTGCAGTGCAATGGCTTTCAAAAACAAGTGAGATCATTGAGGTCTATGTTATCTACAGCACAGGAGTTGCAAAACATTCCTGGTGAAATCCTGGTCTCACGGAAGTCAGAGTTTAGACATTGACTCCTAAGGGCCCAGGATTTCACCCTCAGTACCTGATTGCATGAGTGAATGGTGATTCAAAAGGGTACATGTTCATTTGTTGGCTTAAGACAACAAACTTACAGAACCATTTCAAACCAGAGCATTATATTTCCTTCCTTTCTGGTTTTCAAAGTGTGACAGGGTGCGACTCACCACTCACCGCCTGCTGGCTGTCTTGGAAATTAGCTCTGCGCCCTCTTCTGGTGGCATCTCACCACTGTCACTTCTGTTCCAGGGACCCATATCACTCCCAGGACCGTGGTGTCCTCTTCATGACCCAGCCCTCCGGCTGTGCCGCACTCGGTTCTCCCCCGTGCTGGGGGAACGGCAGTTCACTGTGCAGCCACTTCCTCAGTGGGGGCAGGGGAGGGACCCGGGGCCACCCATTACTCCAGGTCCCCACCCAGGAACCCTGTAGATGGCAGCAATGTGCTGCGTCCCCTCCAACTACTCAGTCTACTTCCCTGGGCCACTTCCCTGCAGCCCCAGCACCTTCTCTGCCCTTGTCTCAGGGCCTCAGCATGCCAGCAGTCAGCTGGGACCTTGCTCTCACTCCCCTGATCCTGCCTAGCACTGCTCTGTCCAAGGTGTCAGCTTTCTTCCTCCTGCAAGGCAGCCAGTCCTCCCTCCTTGAACTCCAGGGAGCAACAGAAGCTGCTCTGTTCTGCACCCCTTCTTATATGAGCCAGCCTGGCCCTGATTGGCTGCTCCTTGCAGCCCCTCTCTGATTGGATGCCTCCTGCGCAGCCTCCCAAGGGTTCTATTAACCCCTTATGAGCCAGTGTGGGGCAGACACCCCATCACATAAACCCACATAGAATCATAGAATATCAGGGTTGGAAGGGACCCCAGAAGGTCATCTAGTCTTCACAGATCATCACAGATCTTCTAGTGGACATAAATACTGGGGAAAGTAGGGAAATGAAAACCTGCTCAGCACATCAGAATGAGCACTCTTGAAGACCTTGTGCAAAATAACCCCAGGCAAGAAAGTTCTCTTTAAAATAAAGTTTCCAAGAACATCGAACATCTTAAACATGTAAGAAAAAATAATAATTTGCCAACGAGAACTTAATGATGGCTCTTTGCTTCTGTAGATCATGCCTCTTCCTTTGAAATACAAACATTTTCAAAATGCAAATCCAATCAGAAATGGGAGAATTTTGTTAAACCATCTGGTTGCAGGATTGTTCCCTTTTCTCATGATTTATACTGTCCAGTTTAAAATGACATAAGTGATGGGACTTTTGTCCTTTTCCCTTGGGAGGTTATTTGGCCATCTAAAAGATATCATCAGTAAGAAGTTTTTCCTGAGATTAAGCCTAACTCTTCCTGTGTTTAATTACATCCTCTTCAATCTAATTACGGGACAGATTGTCCCTGGCCCTTGCGCAAGCACATGGAGAGAGGGAAGGATGCAAGGAGCTTTCTTTCCCCTTGCTAGGGC
Source organism: Chelonia mydas (assembly GCF_015237465.2). Taxonomy (NCBI): domain Eukaryota; kingdom Metazoa; phylum Chordata; order Testudines; family Cheloniidae; genus Chelonia; species Chelonia mydas. Next base: position 10,889,901 of record NC_051257.2, read on the forward strand.
TAAAGACAGTCAGAGCCCCTGAGCTCAAGAGATTGCAATCACAGTACCTTGGTGGCACAAACCACTCGGGGCGGGAGGTGGGTGCTGCACTGGCTTGTGAAGTTGTCCAGCAATGAAAAAAGGAGCAGTTTGCCGCATTCCCAGGGACTGTGTTTAAAGCAAACTCACCCTATCCATTGAGAAGATGGGGGAGGAATATCCTGCAGTAGGCCACTATGTTAGGCAAACACTCTGGGCACAAACACACCTCTCCTTCCACTGCTCAGAACAACTCCTCTCCCTCCTTGCTGTTTACAGCCTTCAAATGCATGTAGACAGACATCATTTCCCCCTTAGTAATTGTCTGACCAATCTGTGCTATGCTTTGTTCTTTTAATCTTTCCTTGTCACCCATCCTTCCAGTCCCTTAATCATTTTTGTTGCTCCTGTCTAAATTGCTTCCAGCTTACCAGCATTTTCTGTTGACATGCCCAGGAATCAGTGTATTATTGGAAAAAGAAAAGGAGTACTTGTGGCACCTTAGAGACTAACCAATTTATTTGAGCATAAGCTTTCGTGAGCTACAGCTCACTTCATCGGATGCTTACTGTTTCTGCTGACATACTGCATTGCAAAATGAACCAAAAGCAACATAAAGACCATCCTGCAACCCTCTGCAAAAAACAATACTTCCTTAAGAGGTTCCTTCTTTTCTGTTGAGTATATTGTGAGACACGAGAGAATTCACAAAAGCAGCATTGGTCGCTGCAGCAGAGAAGCTCAGTATTACTGAAGGGTCAGTCCACTAAGTTAAGATTTCATTTAGGTGCTGAGCCAAAACCCACTGAAGTCAATGAGAGTCAATGGAGTTTAGATTTGGCCCTTAGAACATGGAGGCTTAGTTTAGAAGTTAGCCCTGTAACTTTAATGGCCTATTTCCACTTACATGCTACCAGTGAGCAGGACGTGGGTGGTTATGCCTGGTGGTTAGAGGAGTCAGGCCCCATGAGTAGAGCAGGAGTGGATAGTCAGGAATCAGAGGCAGATGCTAGAGCCAAGGGTCAGAGTCAAAGTCGGGAATCAGAGCCAAGGGTCAGGACTGGGTTACCCAGAGTGAAGCCAGGCAGGAGCAGTGCTGGGTTCAAGGCAGGAGCTATCACAGCCACAGGAAAATGCTTTGAGCAGCTGCTGGGCTTAAGAGCTGGTCTGCTCACTCTTCCAACCAGCCAGGCAGAGAAGCCAATCAGGCAGCCTGCTATAGGCCAGCTGCACTTGTTGGGTTGTCTGCGGTCTGCTCTACTGAAGGCCCTGATTCCTGAGACATTCTAATTCAAGAGGGTTCTTACGGGGGCTGTGTATCCACTCTCAAAACTTCCATCAAAGTGGGATGCTGACCTGGCTGCAGAGTAGCATCAAGCAAGGCTTACTTCAAAATAAAGTGAGCCAGACGTGAACTTAATGAATGAAAAGAGAGGCCAGCCTGTGTTTTTGAACAGAACCCATAGCATAGGAATTTTACACTGGAGTTCATGTCTCAGGCACACAGCTCGTGTTTCCTATAACGATGTCAGGCAGCATTAAATGTGGTTTGTCAGGACAGACCAAAGACCAAATGTGAAAGGATGGCCTGGACTGCACAAAGATGATCGAGTCTGGAAACCAGAAATAAAAGCACACCGTACTCTGGAGCGAGCAAAAAACAATTTGTCCTTTCTGTTCCGTTTGTCCGCAATATTTCCACATGCACAAATTGGATACTGGTAATGATTCCCAGCCATTCAGATGCTAATGTGGACGGACAGTTAAGGCAGCCCAATGTATCTAAAGATTCCAAAGCATGCCACAATCATGCGTGATATTACAGCATTTCCAGCAGCAGTCTAGCGATGTATTTGAAAGAGCACTCTGCTCCCACACCAGAACACAGCCATCTGTGGAATGTGAGATATAAGCGGGTTAAAAGCACAGAGGAAAGGTCCAAGAAAGTCAGTGGGAGTCTTTCCAATGACCTTAGTGGACCTTGGGTTAGGCCATAAAGAAATACTACTGAACAATTCAGGGCAGACAGTGAATATTTCATCTTCAGGGGGATTTTAGGAAGAATGTGGCCACAGGAATTTGACCAGGATCTAGTTGAGAGAAAAGGTGGGTGAGATAATATCCTTTTTTGATCCAGCTTCTGTTGGTGAGAGAGACGAGCTTTCAAGCTTACAGAGAAAGAAGAGCTGGGCGTAAACTGGAAAGCTTCTCTCTCTCACCAACAGAAGCTGGCCCAAGAAAAGGTGTTACCTCACCCACCTTGTCCAAAATCCCGGGACCAACACAACTACAGCACTGCTGACAGGATCTAGCTAAGCATTTATAAGGGCCACATTATCACAGTACCTAAGCACATCACAGATATTAACACCTTTATCCTCATAACACCCTTATAAGGTAGGGAAGCAACATTATCTCCATTTTTCAGAGAAGGAACTAAGGCACAAAATTATTAAGTGACTTTCCCAAGGTCACAAAGGAAGTCTGTGGCAGAGTCAGGAATTGAACCCCATTCCGTACTCCAGTGCCTTAACCATAAGACCACCCTACCAGCTCTATTGCTATGAACATTTCCAGGGAGTCTTCCAAGATCCCAGGTGTTTCTTGATTTATGTCACATCTCAAAAAGTGACCTCCAGCCTCAGAGGACTCTTACATTTATGATGGCTCTGCCATGACTCAGAAGGAAGCTTGCCACTTTTTGGAATGCCAATCAGCATCTGTGTTCAGGTTAATAGACGGCAACAAAAATAGCCTGGCAAAGCAGAGGTCAGGGGGCTGTAATGAGATATTTGAGAGAGATGAGTCAGAGCTATTTTCTGGATGTGAAATTGTTTACACAGGCAGCCACTTTTCATTCAGATTTGAATGAGTGGGAAGGGCCTGGGGGTATAAAAAACATCAGCAATCATCTCTTTTTTATTTTCTTCCATCTCTTTTTTATCTATGGTATATTCATCTAACTAATGGGATTAATTCTATTCTGTTGGCATGTACCAGTCAGATCTCTGCCTTCTGGATTTCCACAGCTTCTATCCTCAATCTTCCATTAGCAGCAAAGCAAAAAATTAATTAAATAAATAAACACCCAAACTGAACAGGGAAAGATTCTTACATGATTGCTACACTGTTTAGGCCTGATTCTCCACTGGTGTAGATCCGGAGTAATGACATTTTGATGTCAATAAAGTTACTTATTGAAAGGCTCCAATCCACAAAGCACTCAGGGTTGGATCCAAACCCCACTGAAATCAATGCAACCTCCCTCTCATTAACTGCAATGGACTTTGGATCAGACCTTCGAGTGCATGCTTAAGTTTAAGCACACGGGGTTTGACCCTGCAAGATGCTGAGGACTCTTGCCTGAGTCTATGCAGAGTCCCACTGAAGTCAGCAGAACTATTCACATGCTTAAAGTTAAGTACGTGCACAAGTGCTTTGCTTAGTGGGAACTGGAGCACTCAGTATCTTGCAGGATCAAGCCCATGACTGGTCCCAATAAGCTCCATGGGACTCATGCTTAAAGTTAAGCAGGGGCTTAAGTGCTTTGCTGAATAAAGTGCCTAGTACAGGGGAGAATCAGGCTCTCTGTTTTTGACTCCAGAGTTCTCTGTTGGCAATTTTAGTCTTCTTTTCTTTCCCTTTAACACTCCGGAATTATGTTCTCTCTCCCTCTCACCGTTTCCCCCCTTGCATTTTAGGTATGTATCAGAAATTATATGTTGACACTGGAAGAAATGATTGTAATCAAGCTGATCTTTGGCAAAACTGACAATGTTATAGAAAAGCAGCCAATCACGATCATAAATATTATACTTAGTTTCAAGATCAGCTCCCAGATAAATGGTTTATTCCTTCTGGACACTTGATGGCCATTTAAAAAAAAAATCAACTTCTGTAAAGTTTGCTCGAGCCACTATGCCAGCTGCTGTACAAATGAAGATGTTTCCTTCCCCCAAAGAGCTTACAATCTAAGTAAACCACCAGCCATTACCTTTCTCTGCTTCCTCTCCACCTATTCACTTCAGGAGGTATCCAGAGAGCCAGACCCAAATTCTGGAGAGGATTTATTTAGCCGTGCATGGGGCTGAGGGATATTATTCTCCCTTATTTTCCTGCTCTTTTGAATAGGGCAACGACACTATCCACTCATAGCTTATGCCGGCTATTTAGAGTAACCAGACAAATACAACTGTCACTGGAATTCCCTGATCATCTTTATTTGATCTGCCAGCTTGCGTACTATGTATTAGTTGGTGTTTACTTTCTCATTAGTCAGTGCCAGGTAACATCACTTGAGTATGTGTCTATTTTACATGTGTAGACAACCCCATTCCTTCATTGAAATGCTCACTTGAAGAATTAATTAGTTCATCTGATAAAGTACCAAAGAGAAGGAAAAGCAAGGTTAATAGCATATATTAATAAAATATCAGCAAGGAAAAATGACTACTTGAGTCCTATCTAAGCTATATGCATATACATTATGTACCTATCTTTGCAAGTGAAGGGCTTCTTGTGTCTTAGTAGTGGGAAAAAAGACAAGAGACAGACTAGACCTGAGATGCGTGAAATACCTCTAGGCGAACAAAGGGCAGATTGGATGATTAGCAAACAACTCTAATGCTATCAGAAATCTCCTTTTGAAATTAATTTGAGAGGGATTATAAATTGTATAAAATAAGGTTTAGTATTAGTTAGTAGTCATTGTTATAATATTCACTATTGCATCAATTATTTTATTATATTTGTTTATTTGTATTGCAATAGTGCTTATGGGCCTACTGCAATGGACCAGAACTCCTATGTGCTAGATGTTGTACCGACAAATACAGAACAAAAAGACCTCATCATGCTGCCATATTGATGTCAACGTTCAAACTGCCACTGATTTCAGTGAGAGCAGGACTTAGATTCTCATCACTAACTTTTTCACACACTCTTGTGAACTCCCCATATCTCAGCATAGTCTCTGCTTAGATAGCTCTCAAATGACCATTAAAACAAGGCTCCTAAAACAGAACACATATAACTTGTAACAACCATATCTGTACATTGGGAATTAAGCTAAAGGACTGGAAAACATGCACTATAGTGAAAGACTCAGGGAGTTCAATCTGGTTAGTTTAACAAAGAGAAGGTTAAGGGGTGACTTGATCCCAGGATATAAGCTACATGAGGAACAAAACCTTGGTGATAATGGGCTCTTCAATCTAGCAGCAAAACATATAACGCAATCCAATGGCTCAAAGTTGAACAAGACAAATTTGGGCTAGTAAAGCACAAATTTTTAACAATAAGGGTAATTATTCTTCGGAACAATTTACCAAGGGCTGCAGTGGATTCTCTATCACTGGCAATTTTTAAATCAAGATTGGATATTTTACTAAAATATCTGCTCTAGTTCAAACAAGAATTAATTCAGGGGTGGTCTGTGACCTGCGTTATATGAGAAGTCAGACTAGATGATCACAGTGGTCCCTTCGGTCTTTATCTGTCTTTCACAAGAGTGTGTGAAAAAGCTAGTGGTGCAAACCTAAGTCCTGCTCCTGCTCTCGCTGAAATCAGTGGGAGTTTGGACATTGACATCAGTGGGGGAGCATTATTCTGTATTTATCTGTACGGCATCTAGCACAATGGGGTCCTGGTCCACTGCTGTAGGCCCATAAGCACAATTGCACTACAAATAAATAAATGTAATAAAAATAACGGATGCACTATTGAATAGAACAGTTACTACTAATTAATATGAATCGTCTGTAAATACAGAACCATTGTCCCACCCTCACAATCACATTTCATGTATTCAGTGGCTTTTTTCCAAGGCATGTGTTTGCAGCAAGAGGAAATATTCAGGTGGAAAGCTGAGAGTTGTCACTCTGACTCAGACTATGACCTGTATCTTGCCTTCGTGCTTCAGGCATTTCCCCTACTGTGCCTAGCTATATTCCCCAGAAGCATCACAAAAGTAAAAAAATGCATCCATTTTTCTTCACTTATTTGGATACTTTCATCATCGCTACAACTAAATATTTACATGGTTGCTGCAGTACATACCGGAAAGCAATATAGCCAGTGTTCTTTGATAGACAGGTGGGAAATAACATTTTAACTTCAGCCAATGATCCAGTGTGTCCTAACACTGAAAAAATGGGCTCAGATCTGAAGGGCAGTAGTAAAGGTGATAAAAATACAAGTGTCATAGGATCACAAAATAATTTATTCCACCACATGACAAATCACGAGGGAATTGGAAACTCATCTCATCTCCCTGTAAAGTGGGCGTAAAATGTAAGTCTAGAATCTTTGCTCTAGAGAAAATATTATGGTTTACACCTCCATCCTGCAATGAAGGCATAGCATCTGCTGCTTCTTTTTTGATTCATGTTATCTCGTCATAAAAGGTATTGTACGTCTTTAAAATGCTAATGTACCATTGAAGCAAAGAAAATGACAATACAGTATGTTCCGTGAATTGTGTTGATCCAGTGTCACTCCAAAATTGCTCACAATTTTAATAATTTAGCTGTATAATATGAAGTTGCTTTCATGCTGTGGGAGAGAGGTTAACATAATATCAAGAAGAGTTGTGTGTGTTTGCATTTGCATTTAATGAGTGAATTCTAAAAGCTCTAATGGACTCGTTGAAGGCAGCTGGAGAAATGCAGAAGCTTCCAAAGAGGAAGGTTTACTCCTAAATAGTTGAGTCAGGAAAGGTTGGCCAATAATAATAATGAGCATTAAGAATTTAGGATTGAGATATAAAACAATTTATTATTATTGCAGCATCACCTGGTAGCAACAAGAAAGATCAGGACCCCCTTGACTACATACTTTACACATAATTAAGAGACAGTTTCCTAAAAAGTTTACAATCGAAGACCAGACAAATGGTGAGATAGAAGAAATATTGTCACCCCCATTTACAGATACGGTGCCGAGGAACAGAGAGACAGAGTGACTTGCCCAAGGTCACCCAGGAAGTCTATGATAGAGGTAGGAATCTCAGTTATACTGATGCAATCCCATGGTTTTCCAAAGGGGACTGCAAGACTTTACCAAACAGCAGGATTTGTCCCTTATTATATAAGAAAAAATAAAATTCTAGTGAATTCATTTTTGTACATTCACAGGTTTGAAAAAAAAATATCAGTACAGATGTAATTTACAGCAATTATTTCTAGCAACAGGTAGCCAGCAGTCAGCTACCGAGGACACTGAGGGACCAGAAAATAATGTAATGCTAACGAGGGGCCAGCCTGTCCTGTGCTAAAATAAAGTCACTAAAATATACCGCACTACGGCATGTAGAAGTGTAATCCTCAAAGTGCTGCACAAACACCAATTAATCCGCACAACGCCCGTCAAGTAGGCAAAGTGGAATTGGTATCAGAGCTGTGGGAAAAGCTGGCAATTATATCTGAAGCCACAAGATACTATGGAGATTGGGGATTGAAGAAGTACCCAGCTAGCTAGGTAAGGCCAGAGTCTGCCAGTCTAGAATGCTCCTATGCAGAACAGTACGCTCCTAGGGACCAGATTGTGATGCCACGACTAAAGGCTGGTTAGCACTTTATCTGGAGGCATTGGTGGAGTTAAGGTGCTATTGAGCCTGAGTAAGGGTATCCATGGGCACTAGGTAGCTGCAGCCCCTGCTGCGGGATGCTGGGCTGGGGCTGCCCGGGCCCGGCTGGTGTGGCTGGGTTTGCTCCAGCCCAGGGCTCCTCTGGCAACGGAGGGGGGCGGCTTGGGGTTCCAGCCGGCCTGGGGTGATCCAGACGTAGGGGAAGGGGGTCAGGACTCCAGCCGCAGGGGGCTAGCCTCCATGAAGGGGGGTCCACCCGCCACCCATGAGGGTGTCACTATATCGCCCTTAGAATGAGCGTACAGCCTGACCCTCAGCCAGCGTAAACTGGCATAACTCCATTAACTTTAGTAAATCTACTCTGATTTATACAAGCTGAGGATCTGGCCACAAGTGCCTTTTTAGTCCCATTGCCTTCACTGGAAGCAGTGCTTAATTAGTGATGAAAGAGGTGCTGGGGCTCATGCAATTAGGTGTCAGGGCTCTAGCAATTTTTTTACATTCATAACTGATGCCGCAAGCCCAGAGATGTGGGGCTCTGAACTGCCAAACTAGAGATGTTGGGGCTCGGCCTTGGCTAGCCCTGGCACAAATTAAGCATGGACTGGAAATGCTAAGGACAGTAAGAATTACACTTGGTTCTAAGTGTTTGCAGGATCAGACTCTCCAACACAATGTTTCTCTGGAAAGATGTGCTCCAGTTCAGGCTGGAATTATTTTGGAGAAGTTCTCTGGGCTGTGTGATACAGGGCAGACGAGATGATGACAATGGTCCCTTCTGGCCTCAGGATCTATGAAGTTCAGATGAGATTTGCTGCTGAGATTTGAGAATGTTTGGAGTGAACTAAGACTAATGCATGGCGTTTTTCATGGAAATTATAAGCAATGTGAATCGTATGAAATTTTAAACATGAAACAAGCGGAAGGTAAGAGTTTTGACGTTTCTCTTTGTAACTGGGATCCACCCTACCCTGAAACCTGGGGAATTTAACTTGAATCAAAGGAGAATCAGAACGTCTGACAGGCTGTGATTTGAGAAAGCACTGAAAAAAATCTATTTGTCAGACAAGGGCTGCTTTTAAGCAAAGCTCATTAAGCTCCTGAGCCTGCTTATTCCTCAGTCCCCATAAGCTGTGCTAGTCCCTCAGGCCCTTGCTACTCCACTACTGCAATGAAAAGTCGAGTGGCTGCATCCTCTATGGATTGCACTTTTCAGTCCCAGGATAACTGATTCTTTCCTCAGATCTTATAGGCACTGACCTTTAGTGCCACAGCCACAGAGGCTCCCTGGGACACCGGCTGCTTCTCCTGAGCCCTCTTTGCGACCTTTAACAGTGTATCATTTTCTTCACTTTGCGGCATTGGCCGCAACAAGTTGGATCTAACTTTTGTGTTTTGTTTGGTGAGCTAAGTGCCTTTGAAGGCAGTCTCAGCGCCTTTGTTTATTTGCCAATGAGGAACAATGTCGGCTGGTGGCAGCACCAGCTTCCCTGCGCTCACACCAGCACGTCGCAACCCGCTTCTGGATGGACTGCCTCATGGGATCAGACGGTCGGCCTGACCCATTTAGTGCATGGCCTTTCTGCTGCCACGGTGGTGGCTTCAGTGATGAGCACATCTGGCCAGCAGGGTGCCCAAAGAAGCCGCATTTCACACAGACCACTGAACGGATATGGTAAGCACTTTCGGTGATCACTTACCAATAGCTTGGACTGGATGAAACCCAGCAATCCATATTCTGAGCCAGTCTGAGTCCAGTGAAGTTCCCCCCAGAGTTTCAGGTTCAAATGAACCCAAGTTACAAAGTCTTCTGAGCCACCTGGTCCCCCCAGATTGCTCCCTTTTCAGCATGGCATACTCCTTATATGCTGCACTTACCTTGAGTCCATCTCCTTATCTTCACCACCCCAGTGAATTTGAAAGGCCCTAGCCTGCAAAACTAAGTTCATACTTGAAGTCCTATAGACCTTGAAAGGTAGTAACTCCTTAGAGTCTCTTTCTAATGCTTTCCATAGCTGATAATAATATATTAATAGTAATACGACAAATTATAGTCCTATCGCTTAATACATCATTAGCTACCACTGTGTTGGGCACGGCATAAAGAAGTGACTGCAAAATAATTCCAAATATCAATATATAACAACATTTTTAATCATTCAAAGGATTATGTAGTTAGCAAAAGAAAATTGATCTTTATTTTTTCTTCTGGCTGCTAACTTTGGAAATGTGTTTCCATTTGATCCCTATACTCAGATGAATAAAAATCGGAGAAGTCAAGTCCAGCAAAACCTTAAACAGGTGCTTAACCTAAGCCTATGAGTAGTGCCACTGAAGCTAATGGACATCTCATGCACTTCAAGTGAAGCCCATGATTAGGCATGAGTTTGCATTGTGGGCAGGGTGCTCAGCATCTTGCAGGATTGCACCTTTGGAAAACAATGCGGAATTTAAAAAAGGACATAGTCCTTTGATGGGTCATGCCATGAATTTGTCTCCCTCGTTCATCAGTTTTTTCAATTACAAGTGTTCTAGTGTAGCTGCAATACATTAATTTTATACCTAACTGAATAATCGTAAATTTTTATTTTTCATCCATAATAGATTCTTTTATTGGAGTCCTCCTGGTGCTGGTCTGTTTCAGGGCTACATTAGCCCCTGCTCCAGCCTGCTAGAGTGATTCATTGCAGGAGAAAATAGGTTTTTTTTGAGGGGGGGGGGTAAAAAGGGAGGATTTTTATTGTGTCTTTACCCAGGTCTTGGCAGCTGTGCCACCAACCATTAGTCATATTTCAACTCTTTAACCATCAATAGCTTCTGACTAATACCTCGACAGATACATGGTAAGATTCCACAGTGATATATGTTGCCTTTCCTATCTTTTGATATCTGGAAGTAGAAAATTTCAAGGAAAAAGGGCTTTCCACTAAGATGACCATAAATCTCATTGTGTTTACAACAGAAGACTGACCAGAATAGTTTATTAAATCTATAAAGGATTTGATGTATATCAAACTGTTACATAAAGTCAATACTTTGGAAAGAACTAGACAATAAATACTCTACATGAGGCAATATTTCTATCATAGAGAAAGCAATCACATAAAGATTAGGAGACCAATTTCAATATTGAATGTCAGTCCACTGTAAGAAGACATTTATTGTTCTTCTGAGTTATCACGTGGAGCGAGATAAGGTATAACGGTCTGAGCCCAGCTAATCATGCTATCAAATTTAAAACTACTCTTTCACCTTTTTAGAAATCATTTTTCTACTTTGAAAATAAAAAGAACACCTCCTTCCATATGTTTGGGGGTGGAAGGCAGATTTATTAAAACAGCCAATAAAAATCCCAAACTCAAATCAAGCCTCAACTATTAAACTAAGGAAAATGCTCCACCACTGATCATTCATTGTGTAGAGCTAATTTGTCACTATACTTCTACCTTGGAGTAAGGGGCAATGCATAACTGTGGCAGTCCAGGGAAGGAATTATAACTTTGAGGGTATGTCTATACTGCAGGCTTGTTGCGAGTCATGCTGTGTATTTTTCTCAAGCCCCTCTTGTCATCAACATGCAAAGCCCTTAGACACATGTCTAGGTGCCTGTTGAGTGCCAGTTGGCACACTCGTCTGGGGATACGAGTCAGAATGTGCTGACTTGTGACCAGCCCCCCGACCACCCAATTGCAGCGTGGACATAGCGTGAGAGTCCTGCTTCCCCTACTCCTTGGCTCCAAGGAGGAAGTAATTTGCTGCAGCCCTTGACCAGCAGCAAGATGCCTTCCTCCTTTTCCACACCAGCTCAGCTGTGGAGGCCAGTTCCAGGGGTGGAGTCAAGATTCCAGCCATTGCTAGCCCTTTTCTGCCCACCTGCACAGGTTGGGGTGGGGTTAGTGATACCTGCATGGAGGAGGAAAGTGCTGTCTTCACTCCCCTACACAAGTGCATTTTTCTGGGTTTCTTGTTGAGCCTATCAAAATTTTGTATTTAAAATGTTTTACCTGCTGGATAGCTGATCGAAGCACAAGAAAAAAAGTTTCACAAAAATATCAAAATACTTCTTTTTCCTTTTTGGGGGTGGGGGGCGGGGTGGTCAAAATTTAAAAAATTGTTGGCCAACTCTTATTACTTGAAAAAGGAGGTACTTTTACAAGACAGCCGTGGGTCTGTCAGTGTGTTGTGATGCCCCAAATTCCTTCAGTAGACAGAGTGAGAGCCTTGTTGTGCAGAGACCTGGGGCAATTCCCTGCTTCACTACAGACTTCCTGTGTGACCTTGGCCAAGAGACTGGGGACTGATCTACTCTACAGAATTAGGTTGACTTAACTACATTGCTCAGGGCTGTGGAAAAATTTCACGCCCTGTGCAATGTAATTAAGCCGACTTAAGCCCCAGTGTAGACACCACTAGGTCAATGGAGGAATTCTTCTGGCAGCCTAGTTACTGCTTTTCAGAGAGGTGGATTTACTCCAGTGATGGAAGAACCCCTTCAATTGCTGTAGTAGATGCTGCTGCAGCTTTTCTAGTGTAGAGATACCCTGAGTCTCTCTGTCTCTCAGTTCCCCATCTGTAAAATGCAGATCAGAGACTTCCGTAACTCAAAGAAGTTGTGAGGATAAATAAAGATTGTGACGTGCTCTCATCCAATGGTAATGGGGGGGTCATATAAATACCCCATAGATATCTAGACAGACAGACATATAGATTCCAAGACAGTGGTTTGCAAGTGTCATTAATCAAGCTGACAGAATCAAATTTAAAAGTTTTCATGTTTGGCTGAAATAAATTTGAGCATAGACAATAAAACACACACTTAAAACAATTTCAGTAGGTTTCTAGTCTCTGTGCACCATGTATTTCACCAACAGACAATATCATCATAGACAAAGAATATAGTGACCCATTTGCATGCTGGGTACAAGTAAACAAAGATAAATCCCTTACAGGGTAAGATTAGACAATAGTTTAAGTGAATATGGCTATTAATAATGAACCCAAGTCCAGAAGGGAACCATCAATCATACTTATCACCTCACACTCATGTTCCCAACAAGATGAATCTAACAGATTGTCCTCCATAATGGGGAAAGGAAATGAAACAGTTGCTTCTTATTATCAAGGACTGATATACAATGAAATTAACTTAATTCATTATGAGCAATTTTAATATTGCTAAATACCCGAGTGTATAAGACACATTCAGTTATAAACACGTTTTTTAGACTAAAGGAAATGCTTTTTTCCCCAGGGTCTTTGACTGGAGGTGCTCACAGGCAACATTTGGAAGCAATGCGGTGGAAGTATGCTGTGGGTCTGGTTGGCTTTTAAAGTGACAGCAGTGGGTATGTTTAGGATAATTCTTTATCTATCTTTTTTTCTACCTTAGGGCTTTCTATACTACCCTTCATCAAAAGATCAGTAGATCTTGGGAATCTCTGAGCAAGTACATTTCATCTCAAGGTGTCCAAGGTACATGGAAACTGGGCTAGATGGATCATTGGTCTGGCCCAGTTTGGCCATTCTTAAGTCCTTATTCATTCCTGATCTTTCATGAGGAGGTCTTAGGCCAAAAGGAAGCATGTTCAGTTACTTGTCGCAGCTGAGCTCCAGCCTAGCAGAGATGACAGATACAGACAACAGGTGGAGCATCATGCAAGGAAAAGTCTAAATGTTTTTCAAAAAGGTTCCAGTTGGGTGGGAATACACGTAGGCTGAGAGACAACTTGTTTACCCTGGATCAGAACATATTTCTTTTAAAACCAGAGGGAAAATACAGGGACTGATTTTCAAAATTACAAAAGGGAATTAGGCACTTAATTCCCATTGGAAGTCAAAGAGTATTGGGCACTTAACTCCTCTTTGTGCCTTTGGAAATCTCCCCCGTAATGTGCCAAATGCATGTGTTGATCTTTGTGCTTTATGTCAGTTTGGCCATCTGACATTCTCAGACCCAGGAACTGTTACTGAGCATCAGCCTTCAGTTAAGTTTTGAAACTTTCATAATTTCCAATTAAGGTTGCCAGCTGAAAGCTGAAAATTACATTTTTCGAATTGCACCTGCAAGACTTCAGGATCCAACAGGTCACTAAAGACTGCCATGCTCTCGTGTTCCTATATAAAGGGTTAAGAATCACTTTATTGACGTCAATGGGAGCTGTGTGTGTATGTACGTGGGGTCCTTCAGCTCTGAGAATGAGGCCTGCAAGTGAAATCCACGTCCCAGTGAAGTCCTTGGCAAAGCTCCAATTGACCTCAATTGAGCCAAGAGGTGTCTCAAGCTGAGCACCCAAAAACTGGGGCACCCAAAGTCACTGCAGCCTTTTTGAAAACTTTGTAGTCTCCCTGTGCCTCCGGTCCCCATCTGTATAATGGGTACACTAATATTTACCTACCTTACAGTGCTGTTGTGAAAAGAAATGCATTGTTGTTTGTGAGGCACTCACTCAGACAGAAAGATGAGGAGCACTCTAGAAAGACTAGAAATGAATAAATACATTAATTAAAATGTGGGGGGGGAGCCTAAGGGCTTCAGGGTCATAATGTAGATTCTTGATTTGCTGCTGCTTGTGGAGTTTTTACTGTTAGGTTTGCACTATTCATTATTCCTCTTCCATTTAAAGGGCAGTGGTATTTTGTTATTTTTTAAAACAGGAATGTATCATTTCGCACATGTAAATGCTCCCTTTTGTTTCTGATCTCTTAAAACTGATCATCCAAACACAGAAAAGAGAATAGGGAAATTAGCTTCCAGTTATTTCTGCAGTGGTCCATGTTTGTTCTTCCACCCTGTATAAATTATCTGTAGATTGATGTGTTCAGATTTTGTCCACAATCACAGGCCTGGGCGCGGGGGCGGGGAAGCAACCTCATTAATCTGAGATCAGATAAACACACAAGCTGAGTCTGGGACACATAATCCGCTGCACTGATGAGGCAATTGTGGATTTACAAATTTATCAAGGGTTCCCAGGTTTATACACAGATGAAAAGATGATTTGGAAGATTTGAGGGGGAATCCAGAGATTCCCGCACAATATAAATGACTGTAGGGCCTCCTAAAAGGTGCCTCACCCTGGGATGCAAGAACAGGGGAATGGAGGAATGTGGAGAGTCGAGGAGAACTACTGAAGAGTGTCCCAGTAGATGATCTGCTCGGCCTCCTGCCTCGATGATGGGGGGAAATTGCTACTCACTTGCCACCTCACACACAGACACTTCCAGAAGATCATGCACTGAAGTGGGCCTGCCAACAGTGTGTGTAACTGGAAGGGTGTGTGTGCGAGAGAGAAAGTGATTTACTCAACCTGTAAAAAGCTTCAGTTTGGGTTAAAAAGAGGTGGGGACAAAAAATTCTTCATTTGTCCAAACCAGCTCCCCTATTTCCAGTGACTGTAAACACAGTGAACTTTCGTTATGAAAATATCTAAATATTCCCATGCACAAGGAACAATAACAAAGGCTGTACATTTCAGTTTGGGTTTCAGGACATTTTATAGGTATGTTTATGCATGTATGTTTAACAATGACCAAGTCATCCATTCAACCATAAGTATATCAGAAGCCCAGCAAAACTCCTCCTTCCACCAGCTCTGCCAAGAAGAGAGCAGTCGGATAAACTTTGGGAGGCAAGAGAGGATAGATGAGCAAGGTACTGAGGGTTTGATCCTACTCCCATTGACTTCTATGATGCAGGATCAGAGCCTAAACTGGCATTTGGGAGATCTGGGTTCAATTCCTAATTCTATCACAGACATTGTGTGTAACTTTGGGCAAGTCCTCTAATTTCTCTGTGTGCAGTTCCCCATCTGTAACATAGGGATGCAGTAACACTTCCTGAATTCTCATCCTGTGTCTTTGTCTATTTAGATTGTAAGCTCTTCACGGCAGGACTCTCTCTTGCAACATGTATGTGCCTAGCACACCAAAGCCCTGATCTTGATTGGGTTCCTTTGACTCTATTACACAACAAATAATTAAAGGGACAACAATGGGGTCAGTTCTGGAACTCTTTGCTCACATGGGAGTTGGCTTTCAGAGCGAACTACTTCTGCGATGAAGTGGCTGTAGCCCACGAAAGCTTATGCTCGAATAAATTTGTTAGTCTCTAATGTGCCACAAGTACTCCTGTTCTTTTTACTTCTCCCCTGAAGTTCTCTAGTTTTGCAAATCTAGCTGATGGATTCATCTTTCATGGTGAGCGTCATTTCAACCTCAGCAGGTAAAATAAATTGCAAAATATTTTGTAAAATTGTTTTTGACATTGAGATTGACTGTGATATATGACGGCACCATAAACTGATGTACAGTAATGTTGTCTGCTTGATAGATCATGTAGGTTGTGTGACATCAGGTGACAAATGATCTCTCTTTTCTTGCTGAAGATTAATTTTCTAGGTCATTCAACTGCATTTAAAGGGGGGGGGGGGAGAATTCAAGGGGCAAATCACTGAAATAATTTGCTGTGGGGTGGTCCCCCTGCTTTGAATTTGTTTTGATGAATTTGTGAAGGGAGATTGCTCCTTTTTGCCTGCATTTGCAAGGTGATCACAAATCCATAAAGCAGAGTCTGCATCCTACCAATATCTATCCTATTAAAAATATCATGGCAGAGCTGCGGTTGAATAGAAATACAGGAGAGTTAACCCTTGTGAGAATGTTAAGATATGAGTTGCTCTTTATGGCTATAGAATACTGCGATTAATTTATATACTGGGGAACCTGAAAACTAGACCATCTGAAAAACATCTTTCATCATTGTAACTACCAGCATTTGTAGTTGGATAAAAGGTCCAATGCTTCAGTTCTATCCACTAGCGCAGAGCTGCATGAATTCAAGGGTCGTCCCTTGAAAGTCATGGGAGTTAATGGCCTAAGCAGGTTAGGAGCTATGAAAAACCCCAGTAGGCCCCTATCTATATCTTTAGGCACCTAATATTTTATAAATCTGGACCTCAGTTCTCAAACGGTAACATGGAATAGCAATATCTTACCTCACAGGAATATTTTGAAGATAAATTCATTAATAAGTGTGAGACACTCAAACAGTAAAGTGACAGAAGGGCTATAGAAAAACATAGACTGACAAATCCAATGGCCTAAACCAGCTTGATTCAGAATGATTTGCCTATTATCTCTACATGTTATATTTTTTGTTCTCATTACCTAGGCTAATGCACTTGTTTATTTTTAGAACTATGGAATTTAAAACAATTAAATCTCACAGGAAAAGAAATGTCACAGCATTTCTGCTTCTGAGCAGTAGTAAGCTGGTTATAATGACAGTGTGGTTTATATGCAGCCATGGGGGCAGGAAGGAAGGCTTCTTAACTGAACCTAGAAGAGTGGCAGGTTAATAAAAAAATAATTTGGTTTGGCTAAGCTAAGATTCATTATTGTCATTTCATATTGTGCTGTTCATAGTCTTGCTGTGGAAGCATTATGATGAAATCCCTATAAAACCCAAGTAATACACCCCTCTCCCTTTTATACAGTATGTGTGCTGGGTTAATTTACAACATTAATCAGAAAACAATTCAGCCTCTCACAGTTTGATATAAAGAACTAAGGGCTATTTTATATAGCGCATGAACTGCACTGTGGCTGACAGGAGTTTCTGAAGCATACCTTCTCTGGGGAGATTTCTGAAGGGCTTTTGGAGCATCTAATGTCTTAGCCAGCAGAGTGACATAATGACATAGTGCACAGAAAAGAAACCCTAGGCGAGAAGAACCAAGTTATACAGATGAGCAAACTCAAGAAGCCTCAAACTCAAACTAATTTTTTTTAAAAAATGTGCCTGCACTCAGTGCATTGTGGGAAAGCTTTTGATCAGGAAGTTGGACATTATTATTAACCCTGCAGTGAAATAAATGAAGAACAGGGATAGTAATGTGGCCTGCTACACTGGGTTATATTATTTCCTAGTTGGGTGCCATTCTTCTAAAGGAGTAAAAGTATGGCTAAACGCCTGTTCCTTTAAGGCTGAAGTCCCTTGTGAGAGTGCAGCTACTCGGTTCCTAAGGGTGATTAGCAGAAGTGCATTTTGGGAATAGTTCTCAAGTTCAGCCAGAAAGAAGACAGCATGTCTTGTTAGTCCTGAGGTCTCTTGTCTGAGACTTTGAGAGAGAAAAGGAGGTTAAAATAAAAAGCTATCCAGAAATCCAGGGAATAATAGGGTGACGGTGGAGAGGAATCATATATAACCACAATGAGATGCATGTCGCCACTGGGGCAAAATAACTCTCATACTTCAGACTGTGAGCTGATTAGGGGTCAGAAGGAATTTTCTCCAGGGCTTTGGGGAGGTGCATTTCAGGAGATTGCTTTTGCTTCTGCAGCATTAGATATTGCTACCTGCGGAGGCATGATATGAGACTTGATGGACCAACAGACTGATCCACTAAGGCAAATTCTGCATGTAAAAAAGGAGACGAAAATGAAGATTCGGACTGGAACGTCCTCTAACCTGAGGTTCTTGTGTTGGGCTCACTTTGTGAAGCTCCTTAGAAGAAAGAATTAAGCAGCCTTCTGTGATGCTTCCCATGGGTAACTAGGGCTGTGAGGCACCTCGCTACCACTTGCCCTTAGTGTGAGGAAGTCATGTCTGTGCCTGCTGGGAAGTAGCTCTCTGACCCCCAGCCTCTGGCAACACAAGCACTGCCGCCAGGTCTCTGCAGGCCTCCCTACTCTCTGTACCGATCAGCAACCACACATATCAACCCCAGAGTCCTCCCAGTGTCCCTCTGATCCACTGAACACTCACAGAGCTCTTGGATTCGCTACTCCCAAAGGAATAATACACACTCGCTTACTAGATTTAACTCAAGATCACCACTCCACTTAACGCACAAAACTTCGACATGTTGACAGTGAAAAGGAGAATAATAAGGAAGAATATTGGAAATAAATGGTGACATATGAAACAATCATAAGTCTAAACTTAACTCACAAGACATTCTCCTGTCTCATACAGGACAGCTTGTCCCCAAGTCCTTTCACCAGTTTTCACCCAGGATGGCTGAGGATTCCCCCCACCCTCTTTCTTAAGATCAAGCTTGCTGGATCCCCGGTGCACGTCTATATTCCCAGTTATATCCCCCGAAGTTCATTGTCTTTACCTGTAAATGGGACAACCCCAGCTGTTTTTGTTTTTGTTTTCCCCTGCAGCACTCACAATTTGCATACACAATTACACAATGGTCAACCAAGGAGATAAGTGTCTTCCACCTCCTGTCTGGAGAAGTCTGTCTCAACGCATGCTACCTGTGAATGACCCGCCTTTCATTACAAGGCCTCATAAGTGTAATTTTCAGGATACATACATACAATAACTCCTTACCCATTATCTGCACGTACACTGGTCTTCATAACCATTGAGAAATGTGACCCATGCTTTCAGCAGAGACTTTACTGGGCCCTTTTTTGGGGATCCCTGTAACCTCATATGCCCTGGTGCCCTCCACCAGTGGGCATCAAGAATCACACCATCTCTCCCCATACATCTATTTGGAAGCCTTGCACCCTGCCAGTCTCTCTCTCTTTCATTGAATTAAGTTGCTTGCTTCACAGAAGTACTACACCGTAATAGTCCCCTTAGGCTCTTGGCCTGTAAACATAAAGGTCAACCGAAGCTGAAGGCACGTGAGTTATGTAACATGCTATAATCAGTCGAGGCCTTCAGATATAAATCAGCGTGGTTAGGCTGTGTTATGTTTCCTCATTCCTTCAGCATCCAGCACTCTGGAACCAGATTCCAAACAACTCCACCACTGTAGCCACAGCTCACCACCACTAATAATCAGATTATGCTTTTGGTAGGTCACTAGCTGAAATTGGCCCTGTCATTGATTACCCCGAGGTGCAAAAATCCTCATTACTCATGGGAGAGAAGAGAATTTCCCAAGATCTTGGGCTAAAGTTGTCTCTCAGTTACTCTGTATTAATCTAGAACAGTGGTTCCCAAACTGGGGTTCATGAACCCCTGGGGGTTTGCAAAATGTTACAGGTGGTTCTCGGGAAAAAATTCCCAAATGGCGGACAGAGCTGTCCCAAGGGACCCCGGTCAGCACGGGGCCAGCAGCCCGGAACCCCTGGACTTCCAAGAGCTAAGCAGATCAAAGCAATCATATCTACCACACTGAGGAGATTTAAACTTCAAGACTCCTCATAAGAAATGGAAAGGGAGGTGGATATTTTTTGCTGTTTTTAAAAATTATTATGAAGAACAAGTTTAAGCTTTGTTGTAACGTGCATCATTTGCCTGGACTGCTCAAGACCTGAATGCTTGTTTAGGAGCAACTCTTTGAGTTGGCTTCTTAAATACCTTCATGCTGTTTCACATCTGATACTCCTTGATGAAACCTAGGAGCCTTGTCTTATAACAGGCTTATTCAAAGTGATACAAGCTACGAAAGTGAGATCTTGGAAGAGTGTTGCCTTTTTCATAATGTAATAAAAACACTGTAATGATAAATAATAATTAATAATAAATAGTGTGTAATAAGCATGTCATAAAACAAATTTATATTTCCAAGATCACTGTTTTTATAATTTATACTCAGGTAAAGGAGAAAATCCCTGGAAATATTCATTTTCAGGAGGGGGCTCATGAGACTTGACATTTTAGTGAAAGGGGTTCACAGGTTGTTAAAGTTTGGGAACCACTGATCTAGAATAATTCTCCTGTCATTAGTGGATTGAGTCTGGTGTAAATGAAAGGAGAATTTAACCCCTTATCAGTTCATCTCTCCTTCCATCAGCTTTCTAGGGGCTGTTTTTACAAATGTTGATGCAGTGAAGCTGTTCTATTTTTGTGAAAATACAATAAGAAATAATGTAACACAATAGGAATGACTCTTGCTTTCTTACTCAAAACTTTCTTGCCAAAGTTTCCATATGAACATCTACAGGACAGCAAACTTTAAGCATGATGTGCTGGTTCCCCCCCATCCTGTATTAAAATGCAGATTGATTCTGGTATTTAGCTTTATAATCTTAGGTACAGGTCTGTTCAAGGCTGTTTTGTGAAGGGTTTTTTCTATATATAGATCACCTCACCCCAGAAATTGAGAGTGAAGTTACAGAATCCACTCAGAAAGGTTAAGGGATTCAGATGAACCTTTCTGTCATCTGCACTTTTAAGAGTCTGAAACCTCATTTGAAAGGAACCGTATGCAAATTCGGCATTGCTGGTTTCTTCACTAAGCTGTGCATTTCTTTTCCCCATTAAAAATAGCTAGGCAGCTTTTTAAGAATTCACTCTCTCTCTCTATCTCTCATCAGAACTACTGTCTCTAATTGAAGTTAGTCATAGGAGACTGGTCAAAGAAAAATGGTGTCAAAGACGGGTGCTGCATTGGAACTGTCAATTAATACGGGGTTAGTCCTATGATTCTCTCTCAGGAAAATGTCTGTGAACGCTTCTGAATGCAAATACAATCCACTGGTTCAATGTGTTACATGTTCCCCTCTAGCGCCTGATCCTCATAAGAGAAAAGGGACGGGATCCACGAAGGGATTTCATGTGCAATATTGAATATAGGGGAAAAAATAATCACAGGAACAACATTATGATCCACAAAGCTGAGTGAGGTGTCTAGTCTCCCTATACAATGAATGGGGAGAGAGAGGGGCCTAAGAATGTGATCTACAAAAGCCAGCCTGCTAGGCCGGGAGCCTCCAAAGCGAGGGGTGTGTGCCAAGCCCCACTCCTCTCTCAGAGATAGGTGTCTAAATCCATACTGCAGGGAGGCGCCCATGTCAGGTTAGCGATCTGCGAATGGGAGCCTGCTGCCTGCAGTCAAGGGGCTTAGGCACCTAACTGGCTTTTTGATGGAATGAGTTGGGGCCTACCTCGCTCCATGCAAAATGGCTGGAGGAGCAGGTGGTGCCCACCTTATAACTTTTATCCCAGTGGTTGGAGCCATCACTTGGGATGTTGGACACCCAGGTCCATCTCCCCCTTCTCTGCCAAAGGGAGAGAAAGCATTTGAATAGGGCTCTTCCACCTCTCAGGCGAGTGCTCTAACCACTGAGCTATGGGATTTTCTGATGCGGGGCTCCCTCAGTCTCTTCTGTTGAACTCTGGATACATAGTAAGAGAGTGGTTGGAGCAGTGAGACGAGTTTCCCACGTCCCAGGTGAATGCCCTAACCACTGGGCTACAGAGTCATTCTCACTCTCACTCTGACCAATGACTACAGCATAGTGGAATAGTATGGATAAATAGCTAAACAGTCCTACAAAGTAGAAACAAATCTGCACATCTCTGTGGATTCGCTTCATATATCTTGCATAGTATTATGAAACACCTCCCCGGGCGCATATAGAAGGATTGCATCAGCAATCTTCGAGCAAAAGCAGGACCCCTATAGTAATGAAAGTCATTGCAGCAGTATGTTAAGCCTGCCTTGTATAACTTGCTGCGTATTGATGCTGTAGTTACAAGGGAACAAAGAAGATATAACAACATATCAACAGGAAGAATGGTGGAGCACCTTGGAGTACAGGGGTGAATTAAATGAATGAGAATACATTTCTTTTAAAATAAAAATTAAACAATCTTTCATGCAGACAGTGCCTTAACTAGAAAGCAGATAGATCCCAGTTAACCACATGCTTCAGCAACTCACTCTCACATTCCTCTTCCTTACATCCTCTTTCCAGCCCCAGCTGCAAATCAGCGAGTCAGGGAGGAGAAAACCCGTTGCTCTGCTCACATACGAAAGCCCAAATCCATAGAGGGATGTAGGCACTTAAATACCCTTGAGGATCTGGGATTTAGGAGCTTAAATCCCAGATTTAGGCACCTTGGCAACCCACAGAACTCCCACTCAGCTGCTGCCTAACCCCATCCGCACCTAAACTCACTCAGCACCTAAATTCCTGCCATAAAAGTTCCCTAGGCACCTAGGTTTCTGCCTCGGGCCATCTGTTGCAATGCCTAAGGGTCTGTCTACCCCACGGCTGAATGTGTGTTTCCCAGCACAGGTAGATAGACTTGCTAGCTCTGCTCGAGGTAGCATGCTAACAATAGCAGCATGGCCGCGGCAGCACACAGGGCAGCTCAGGTTAGCTGAATACCTACCCAGCGGGTCAGGTGTGTTTGTACTTGGGAGGCTAGCCTGAGCCTCCACCCATGCTGCTAGTGACAAAGCGTCCAAGATAGAAATCATAAAATGAAGCGGCGAGGAGGCAGTAAAGACAGGGCATTTCTCCCATACTGTACATACAAACAGCAGTTGGGATCTAGGCCCCTGAAACAGCCCTCTTGCACTGCTCGGACAGTACCAAAGTACCATAAGGCTGACCCAAGCAGGCAGGTCAGAATTCCCTTTGTATGGGGGGATTCTCAGGTGCAATACAGCTGGTGTGAATAGCATGGGGGTGGGGAGGGAGGATATGGCTGGAGACTGCTCTGCTTTGGTGACAGTCAATTGGTGTAACAGCTTATTGGGGCCATGACCAACCAGTGCAAACTGCCCCCAGTGCAAGCTGCAGCTGCTCTCTCTTCACCAGGGGCTGCACTGTCCCTCAGCCAGCTCCAGGAATGGGCGTTAGGTATAACGGTGACATACACAATCACCTTTGTCAGCTCCCCCGCTCATCGTTTCACATGCTGAGCACAGCTCAGCTAACTCAAGGATTAGGACCAGTACTTCATGGCTATATGAAGTGGGAAAATTGGTTTTAAATTTTCAGTATGATGAAGAGAAACAAGCCCAGCAAAATGCCACACTAGAATCTCAGCTTCACTCATAAAACTTTAGCCAGCAAATGTATTACAAAACTTACTTCAAATATTTTCACTGCAATTTTTGTCTAATTTTAGATCTCCAACATCCCTGGTTAAACAACAAGTCCTAGGTCACTGGATCATAGCAAATGGCCTATGTGACACAGGGGCCCATTGGTGCCACCTGGCAAAGGGTTCACTGTGGTGTAACTGCAACTCCTAATGCCTCACAATCTCACTACACCTAGCACACTGCTTTCATGGTGTTTATCCATAGATGAGGTCATGTGAGGTCTTCGCTGAAGGCCAGGGCCACACTGATCATTAACAGTGTTGTGAAATGTATGTGCAGATATGGAGTAAGAAGTATAGTGAAAATAAGTTCCTAAAGTCTGAATCAAGGCAGGGTTGACAAACTGGTTTCTGTTAGACAAAGGATGTATGTATATTCCCGTGTCTATCTTAGTTCACATGTACATTTAGCCAGCAAAAGGGAAGCCCTATTTACATAAAAAGTCAAAGGGGAATGGGAAGTCAACAGGGAGATAAGACACAGGAGACTGAACCACAGAATGCTGTCCTGTCTCAGGGGACAGGCAATGAACTTTGGAGAATATAAGGCACCGAGAAAGTAAACGGACAGTACATTTATACTGACAAAAACAGGGTTCCTACCAACCTTGGACGGAAATGCTGCAAAGGACATTTGGGCTGAGACAAGCCTCTTTAGACAGATGGTTAGCTTGTTAAAGTGAAGTTTAGTCTCTAGAAAGCGTGTTATGATTTTGTTTTATACATAACCTTTCTGTTTCCGTTATCCTTACTGACTAGCTCTTCAGTCTGCGGCTTTGATAATACACTTGTGATTGCTTTTACGATAAATCTGTCTCTGTCCTGTGAGGTTAGCCAGGATCCGATTCCACTCAGGGTCAGGCAAGCTGGTGTGTGCCCTGTTCTTTTGGGGACAGTATATAGGGTTGCCAACTCTGACCAAAGCTATTCTTCAGAGATTTTTTCCTCCCAACGTGACAATGTCATTTTCTTAAACTATCCTATTAAACTCTCCTGGATTGCTTTCAATAGTCACTGAGAGCTGGATGCCAATTCCGGGAGACTCCAGGCCAATCCTGGAAGGTTGGCAACCCTAACAGGATATCTGGTATTCCTGGAAGTGTTCGGTGGACAAGGGGCTGAACACTACAGGGGAATGCTTCAAAGGGGCTTGGGGAGTGGGCTGCATCTATTGTTACCCTGGGAGGCAAAGTAAGGCCTGGTGTAGCCCAGAGGAGATTGTCTTGGTGGCTGACAGGCTGAATGTGTCAGGGAGCTGACACCCAGTTAAGCACTGGAGGAGAGGGTGGGGCATAAGAAGGTGACACCCCATCTTGGGCACCCTGTGAACCATCACAGTCTACTAATTTAAAATATGCAGAAAACATCCTATGAACTCACAAGTAGCAGAAAATCCAATAAACAGCCCCGCAGATAATTATTTAAAATGGAACAAGTGATCTGAAATAATAGATTTTCTACAGTCATAGATTTTTAAGGCCAGAAGAGCCCACACTAGACAATCTCTTCTGACCTCCTGGATAACACAGGACATAGAATTTCATCCAGTCAAGCCTGTATTGAGCCCAGTCACTTATGCTGACTAAAACAGAACGGCATCCAGTCTTGACCTGAAGACTTCAAGAGATGGAGAAAATAACCATTTAATGGAAAGTTGTCAGTTACACACAAGCACAATAAATAAATATTGGAGGGAGATGACCTTTTCTGACTAGCTTACTTGCAGCACGTATCCATTTTAGTTAGTGTTTGTTCTCAAAGGAGCAGAGCCAGGCCCTCCGCTGGTGTAAATTGACATAAGCTCCATTGATCTCTACGGGGCTATGGCATTTTACACCATCTGAGTATCTGGCTCCTAATTCCACCACCCCGAATCATGCTATATAGTACCGTACTCAGATCAGTACCCACTCCTTAATCACGAGGGCTAATTTCTATGGGATTATTCACTTTTGTAAATAAGGATTGCAGAGCCAGCCCCTTTTCCAAGTCACTAACTAATAACCAAAGCTATGAGCATTTTCCCTGTAATACTCAGTTCTGAATGCAAGGCCCCTAAAAGTTTTGATTCTGGTGAGATAACATGTATCAAGTTTTCCTCTCCGATCGTTTCCCAAACACTTATTGAAACATAAGGAGCTAAATTCAGCCCTGATGTAAATCTGCTCAAGCCAATGGATATAGAACAGAAATTAGTTTGGCCCTTCTTCATCTGGTTTTTAATTTTTAATCTGTTGTGTTTATTTTCTTCTTACTGCTCCTGAGCATCATGTTCTTGTTTTATAAGAACAGAATCGCATAGAGCCACTGAAAGGCTTTCGGTTCATCAGTTTTTAATTAAATTTGAATTGAAGATTCATTTTCCTTCGGGCTAATTTTCAAGTGAAACAAACTCCCCTTCAGTGCCTTTTCTTCTTTACCATAAACTAGTAATGCTGAGGTCAAAATCCCTTAGAAACCAAACTTCTCCAACCCCCACCATAATACAGATTATTGCTCAGTGAAAACTAAGTTACAATAATTTTTACAAGAACACATCAAATAATATGTATATTTTTCATTGCAAAAAGTCTAGCCTTTACTGTGCACCATTCAGGTCATATGTAGTACAATAAGCTGGAGAGATGTCTTATGGACCAGATTCTCAGCTTGGACAAAAATTAGCATAGCTCCGCCATTGAAGTCTATGAAGATTTATGCTAGTTGAGGATCTAGCCACATGGACAATGTTAAATTTCCACTGGATGGCAGAGGGGCTGAAGAGGGCAAGGAATGAGAAGAAACATTCAATTAGCCTTCTCCCTACAGTCTTGGTCTTCCCCTCCCACCTTTCCAACCCTATGTGGTCTCTGACCCCAAACCCAGCAAAGTCAAAGGGCAGGCTCCCATTGACTTCAATGGGCTTTGGATCAGGCCCATGGAGCACCAGGGCTACAACTGACCAGGCAGCTCATTGTCAATCATGAGGCGAAGCTTTGACATTATACTTCACCTGTAGCCATCTGAGAAAAATGATGGATCATTTCCTCAGGCTCTTTTAACCCACTGAGACCCATGCGACTTTGCTGCTGTTGCCACTCTCTTTCTGTGATGTACCTATTCTGTAGTTAAACTGAAGACTTTCTGTTCCCAGCTCTGATCTTGGGCAAAGCACTACACTTCCGTGCCTCAGTTTCCCCAGACGTAAAATGGGGATAATAATCCTTAACATACTTTGTAAAGTACTTTGAGTTCTATGGCTAAAAAGTGCTCCAGGAGAGCTAAGCATGATCATTATATTTTAAAACTAACTAGCATGTATCCACTCAACCAGCCAACATTTCTCTCTCCATTTACAACCTCCTTTATAGATGCCACTCTTTCCACTGTACTCCAATAACCCCAAATTCATTAACCTCAATTAATTCAATTGCAAAGCCTGCCATGAATGAAACATGGGTCTACACATCAGTGTTTGACAAGATCAATCAATAGATGTTTTTAATATTTTCAGCTACTACACCTAAAAATAAGAAAAGTGTTCATGAAAAAAAAAGAAAAGAAAAAGAAAAGCCACATACAAAGAATCAGGCCAAACCCACATAATTACTCTTAACTTAAGTGGTTCTTGCCTCCTAAAATACCAGCACACATTTATAATTAGCTAATAAACTACAAATGAATAATTACCTAGCACAAAGGGAGAAGGGAAGGAGGATTTAAAACATTACTCAGACACTTCAGCTTGTGCTGGAAAGGGAGAACCAAGATCTCTACAATTGCAAATTTACTCTGGTTTATAGGGTGCAATTTACATCTTTTACACAAGACCCAGGTAAGCCCCAATTAAGCCATGTTTTGAGTGGGACTTAAGTGGAGGGGCAGAGGTCTGGTGCTGGGCCTAGTTATAACCCCAAATACGTAGCCCAGAAATACATGGGGTGAAATCCTGGCTCCCCCGGAAATCAGTGGGAGTTTTACCATTGAATTTTAATGGAGCCAGGATTCACCCATGATGTGCTAGTGTACAGGATGAAGGCACTGTCTGCAGAGGAATTGTGTATTAAAAAAAGGAAGCAACTCTTTCATCTCATTGGTATGAGCTGCCGTGATAGGGAGAGGAAATGGCACTACTTAATGTGATGTCAGCATTGCCATAGGATAAGTGTTTTCTTTGCAATGTAAAAACCATAGTATAAACAATTTAAGACATATTGGGTGACTAAGATATGATCCAAACAATCCACAGGGATCGGGTAATACTAGAATACATGAAGGTGTATTTGACACTAAGCTGATAATGAATTTTCAGCCAGAAGACCTTGACTGCAAGTGCCCAGTGATGAAAAGTCTTCCCTGGACATTGAGATAACACTGCAATGCAGCTACAGCTCAGACCTCTTTAGCTGGTGCAGACCAAGGAGTGGGTGTAACTGGCTGACGACTGCACGTGGGAAATGACTGCCTCTCCTGCTGCTAGTGCCACAGGGAAGTTAACAAAGCTGCGGGCGGTACTGCTTTTCCAGCAGAGTTCCTCTGTCTTCGGGGCTCTCTCGAAGGGAGGTTCTGAGTTAGATACAGGCTGGGGAAGTCCCTCTGCTCCACTGAAAACATGAGGCCACCGAACAAGGAAGAGCAGCTAGGGCCTCCATAAAGAGGGATAGGTCAGTGGTTTGAGCATTGGCCTGCTAAACCCAGGCTTATGAGTTCAATCCTTGAGGGGGCCATTTAGGGATGTGGGGCAAAAATTGGGGCTTGGGGTTAGGGTTAGGGTTTGAGCAGGGGGTTGGACTAGATAAACTCCTGAGGTCCCTTCCAACCCTGATATTCTATGATAAGGATCTTTATCTCTGGAAGATTTCCTACATATATGAGGCTTGGGGGCAGAACAATGCAGTAGGGGAGGAAAACCCTGCCCCAGAATAATTGTTGAGGAAACTCACACAGAGTTAATCCACATGCAGGGGAAAAAAATCTAGGCTTCAGCAATCCACTAACACACATATCAGTGTGAGGCTCTGTCTACTCTAGGAGCGCTAGACTGGTATATCCTATGTGAGCAAAGCACTTCTAGTGGACACAGCTATTCTGACAAAGCTTCACTTTGTCAGTAAAAACCACTCCCCATGAGTGAAACAAGCTATCCTAGCAAAAGTGAGCACTGCTGATATAACTGTGTCTGCACTAAGTGCCAGCAAGGCTAGGTAGGTAAGGGATCACACCTCTGACCAATAAAAGCTAAGGCTGCAGAAGTCTAGTGTAGAAATGGCTTAAGTTATTTCCTGCTCCTGTTTTTATTCATGATACCTCACTAACCCCCCCGCCCCCCCCACACACACACAATGTAAGGTATATAGTAAAAAGGTAATTCAGATCCTACAGAACATTGTTAACTCCCCCGCCAACTCTTCTGCTCATACGAGGGATTTAATAAAACCCCTCCAACTCTTTACCTGATTGCACATATATTTTCTTAAAGAGACATACGGACTAAGGAGACTCTGTATTTTATATATTCTGTACTTACTGTCAACGAAATATTGTCTCATGATGAGTTTCCAATGGAGCACCACTCGGGGAAAATAGGATGATGATGAAAGAGAGGAGCCCACCTTAGATCAACAAACATCCTGAGAAGTTAAATTGACCTTCCGCTCCACACTGAAGGAGGGAGTATCTAGCCTTGATGTTGCATTCTGCGGGGTCAGTGATTATGGTCAGGACCAGCTGTTCAAGCAGCACCTACCAATGCTAGCGAAGAAAGAGATGGAGAGAAGAGCACCAGGATGAATAGCTAAGCTACTTTGAGGACTGCCATGTCAGCCTGGGATTCATGCCCTGAAGCAGCAGGGGCTTTATTACATGGCTAGACACTGATCCTGGAATTGACTGTGAATGAGTGCATGAGCCCACAGAGAGCCCCGCTGATTAAAATGGGACCCCACTCAGGCACAGAAGTCTGTCCACACACAGTCAGTTTCAGGATCAGGGCCCTAATTTGGTGAAGGAACAGCAGGTTGCTCTAGCTTGGTGCACAGCAGGGCTGCCTGGCTCTTTATAAAGATTGCAATCATTTGCCTCTCTTCACCTATGCTCGTGCTACCTAGTGGATACAGCACTGGACTGGGACTCAGGGGACCTGCGTTCAATTCCTACCTTTACCACTGGCCTATTGAGTGACCTTGGGCAAGTCAGCCACCACTCCGTGCCTCATTTTCCCCATCAGTAAAATGGGAGTAATGATACCTTTGTAAAGCACTTTCAGATCTACAGATACAATGCTGTAAGAAAGATGCAGATATTGTTAATTCTATATTTTCCAAAGTGGCTAGTGATTTTGAGTACCTCCGTTTTAGGATGCCTTAAAGAAGCCTGATTTTTAGCACTTTCTGCAAATCAGGCCTCTAAGATGCATCAAATTGGTCCCCAGATTTGAGGCATCCAGAACCACTAGTTACTTTCAAAAATATAGACCAACGTGGGGGTTTTTTTTTTTTTTTGTTTTGTTTTTTTGAAAGACACATTCAAAGGTCAAAACATTTTTAGACTATAGTAAATGTATCCAACTAGAAAGGACCATCTGTCTGCTCTCTGAGAACACTGGGCTAAATCCTTAGCTGGCATATGTCAGCCTAACTGTGTCTTCAATGTGCTCACAATGATTTACACCAGCTAAGGAGCTGGTCCAGTATGACCATCCATCTGTTGGGAGACTGTGGGCCAGATTCATTCCTCATGTAACTCCACTGAATCCAGTGGAGTTACATCGAGGGATAAAGGCTCATTCTGTCCCAAGAACACATTCCCAGCACTCTTGTGTAAAGGGAATAGAATGCGGGAGGGAGGGGGAAGAAACATTCTTAACATTTCAGATTGATAGTAGCTTTGTTCTCATTACCAGGGAACAAATGTAAAGACTGTCCTCTGAAGAAGAGCGGAGCATGAGAAGATATCCCTAAAAGACAAGCAGCGGAGTCATATTTCCGTAGTTACTTAACACCTGTAATTTATCAGCGAATGCAGGACAGAGTGGACATGGTTGTACATGTTTTACCACAGTGAGTTAGGAATAAAGAATTATTCCTTTACTTATGGTTTTGAGTAAAATAAGCACTTTGAAAATTAGGTGACATCTACTTCTGGAGACAAGGTCGATCCGTCCTAATGTTAATTAACCTCTACATCCAATTTTAATAACTGTGTAGAAAACATAGGTATATCTTCAAGGGTAACTGAAACAGTAGATGGCAGTGTGTTCTACAACACCCAACACACTCCCTGTGCGGACTGGATTTTCCCAGAGTGAATTTCAGATGTTATTTCGCCCTCTCCCCTCTGCTTAAGGCCCAGATCCTCAAGTGGTGTAAACTGGCATAGCAACACTACATTTACACCACCACCTGATACACAATTTATACCACCACCTGATAATCTGACCCCAAAGCGTATCTAAAAATCTGTGAAATCACTACAGTCCTTCTGAAATAAACAGATTAAGCCAGATCCTCAGCTGGTGTCAACTGTAGTTAATGGAGCTACATGCAGAATACCGGCTGAGGAATCTGGCCCATTATTTTTAAGAGGTAAAAGAAGTGAAGCAGGCAGGTATATTCAGCTTTCCTCTTTGTGATGGTGATGGCCCGATTATGCAGCGACTGCCTTGTGAGAGTGGTTTTCCCTCTGGGATAGGGAGCAACTTAAAAATGTTCAACTGGTAATATGGTCATAAAGATGTACTTGTGCAATGAGATGAACTGGGTGATGCATCACTACTCCTTTCAACTGGGGATTAAATGAACGACACTCCCAGAGGACATTTGGATACTACATTCTAATATTGCTTTTCGGAGAAGTTGATTTGGCTGGATCTATTGAATTCTTACCCCCTCAGTGCCATCCTTGATTGCCATTTTCCTGATAACTTTCTGTTTAAACTCATTAACTGGAACACCCCATGCAAAAAAATACAGAAGGAGCAGTAAATCTGGTGTCTCTTTGTAATAGGATTATTTCAGCTGCTTATGCTATGTGGACCACGCTAAAATACCATTTCCATGTTAACTCTATCATATAATTATTGCCATTGGAACAGAACTAATACAATTGTTTACAATACACGATACATTATATTAATTTTGCCACATGAGCCATGACTACTGCACTGTATTTCACTGCATTATAGGCTTCTTTGTGCATTTTATAACTGCGGTTTCAACTTTTTATTTCCAATTTTCTCTACGGCAGGTCTCTGAAAATTGGAAATCTTCTCCTAAATGAGCATGGAAAGTTCTTAATCGTTAAAAGAAAGAGCAAAGTATTCAAGCTGGTTTATTTTCAAACAGCTCCTATAATACATTTGATCGTGAGACTTCAGGGCTTATGTTTACTGCGCTATTCAACTACTTCTCATTATTAGAAAAAATGAAGTATTACTACAGCAGTTGTGTATTTTGAACCTATTCAGGCATTAGAAGAGATTAGGCTGTTTATGGGTATGAGGCTTTAGCTGCTGTTCTCCTTATAAATCCTATTTTT
This sequence comes from Chelonia mydas, assembly GCF_015237465.2. NCBI lineage: Eukaryota > Metazoa > Chordata > Testudines > Cheloniidae > Chelonia > Chelonia mydas. The sequence goes on from NC_051257.2 coordinate 10,921,826, forward strand.
TTAGAATTCTATTATTTGCTAGTTTAAAATTACACTGGGCTGTAACTTGCAAAGAAGTTGTCATCTGAGGGGGGGTTTTTTTTTTTGCTTCACACTGCTGTTATTTTCCTTTAAAAAGCTTTTGTAGATCAGGACAATTAACAATGACAGGGTTTTTTTGGAGGATTGGGGGTGGGGTATAGTTCAAAATATAACTGGTGTAGCTGGAGTGAAATTTACCCCCTTTACACAGTCCCCAGTTGTGTGGGGAACTAACAAGGAGTGGGCACATAGAATTTATTCCTCTAATCTCTGAGTAGACTGCATCGTAGCAATGCAGACTTTTGTTGCCTCTGCTCAAGGCTGTGTGTTGGAATAGTACCATCTGCACCCCGTACGCAGGGCGTGGGTTGAGTCACTGGATCCATGTAAGCGTGGCACTTCTGTCCCATACTTTGTCCACCGTCATTGTATCAGGTATAAGGTATAGCACATACCCTTCTAACCCTACGCAGGTGAATAAGTGGGGTGGAAGGCTTCACTAGAGAGCCTGACTCTTGCTTTTAGCTCCAGAGATTTCCTGTTCAATCCCTGCTGTTGGCCAAGATGGCAGCTGTCTCATTAGCATCTGATGTCCATTCAGCAACTAGTGTGAAACAAATGTGATGGGTCTCAGCCCAGTTCCTAGTGAACAGATGCCCACATCACTAAAAACAAATAAACCACGTAGCAGCCATTAGCAGCCTTGTTGGCCGTCTTAGCAGCATGTTCCAGGAGTGAACGATCATGAATACTGAATGACCATTTTGCCTCAAGAGTCATGTCCTTCTAAATCAGGGGTCTCAAACACGCGGCCCACGGGGTTCTTTCGTGCGGCCCGCCAAGCTCCCTGCGCCCCCTGCTCCCGCGCACCCCTCTGCCTACCTCGTGGCGCTCCCTGAAGCGGCCGGAACCGTGCCCCTGCGGCCCCGGAGAGGGGGGAAGACGGCTCCGCGCGTTACTCTTGCTTCCAGGCACCGCCCCCCGCAGCTCCCATTGGCCGGGAACGGGGAACCGCAGCCAGTGGGAGCTTCGGAGGAGGTGCCTGGAGGAGCAGCACACAGAGCCGTGTGCCCCCGCCCACCCGCAAGGACGTGGTTCTGGCTGCTTCCTGGAGCAGAGCAGAGCAGTGCGGGGCCAGGGCAGGCAGGCAGGCAGTGAGCCTGCCCCGGCCCCGGTGCATGCCGCTGCCACCCCAGAGCCGCTCTAGGTAAGTGGCGCCGGGCCGGAGCCAGCACCCCAGCTCCCTGCCCGCCCCCCTGCCGCACCCCACCCCCCTGCCGCACCCTGCACCCCTCCTGCACTCTCTGCCCTGAGCCCTCTGCCGCACCCTGCACCCCTCCCGCACCCCACACCCCAACTCCCTGCTCTGAGCCCCCTGCTGTACCCTGCACACCTCCTGCACCTCAACTCCCTGCCCTGAGCCCCCGCCACGTCCTGCACCCCTCCTGTTCCCCCTGGGGGCATGGTGGGGGCGGGGCTTTATGGAAGGGGTGGAGTGGGGGCGGGGCAGGGGGCAGCAAGGGTGGGGTGTCAGTGATGCGGCCCTAGGGCCAATGCACTGGTCCTCATGTGGCCCTCGTGGTCATTTGAGTTTGAGACCCCTGCTCTAAATCATGGTGGCAGCACATTGGTAAAGCAGCTTGGGGAAAGTAACCATGCCTTACTTTCTTTGTGGGGGCAGGGCCGGCCCACAACATTTTGGCACCTGAGGAGGGGAGCTCAAATGATGCCCCCATGTGCCCTCGCTTGGGCAAAAACTTAGAAAGGTCTCAGTTCTGCCTTCTTCCTGTTCTGCTCCTCTCATGGTACTGCTCTGCTATCTACCCCAATAAAGAAGAACTAACAACTTAAAATGCCTTGTTCAAAAATTTTAAGTAACACTTAACTTTAACTTTTCTTGTCTGCATAGTAAACACTGGCATTTTTATCTGTTTGAATAATCAAAGTGGTGCTTTCCGTGCCTTCTTGGCTGCAAAGATTTTAACTAAAGGTCCAGTCTGGGACAGCTCGTGCTTTATTGAGATGGTTGTAAGGCCGACCAGCCTCTCCTGAGTCATTGTGGAATGTAGATGTGTTTTTATTAACTTCAGCTTGGAGAACTGCGTTCTCCACTGGCAACTGTTACAGGAAGTGTTAGAAGTATGCGCAGAGCAACAAAAGCATTTGGAAAGAGGGTGGTCATCTTATTTGTGCACATATATTCCAGAACAGCCTTTGGAGTCGATCCTGCTGAAATGTATCTAGAAAGGGCTTTCAGTTCATCACCTAAATCACTCGCATCAATATCGTGCATGTCATCATGTGCCAACACTGTCTCTCGTGCCCTGCATTGCTGGTGTAGGTCTTCTTTAGGTATAGTGAGGAGTTTTGGAATATCATACAACATCCCAAATATACTGCTGTGTTCCTTGAAATGTTCTTCAACTGACTGTATTGCACTATCTAGCTCCTAGTTAAAGAATTCAACTTTGAATAGTTGTTTGGGGTCTCTGATGGGATTATCCTGTGCCTCGTAATCAAAATGTCTTCTTCTGTGACTCTTGTATTTTTGAATGGGTGGGAAAATAGCTTCAGTGTGAAGTTCCTCTGCCAACTTCTGTGCACTCTTCAGAACGTTTTGAAATTCCTCATCTGACCGGTAAGACTGTAGGTATGACTTTGCTTTGTCCAGTTGTTCCATTGCTCCAGATATATCAAGGTCAACACCTTGGAGTCTCATGCTTACAACATTTATTTCAAACAGTATGTCATGCCACAACACTAAGCCACACAGAAATTTGGAGTTATGTATGTTTCTGGTGATTCCATTTCCCTCTGCCACTGTTCTCCCACAAACAGTTCCTGTCATAGCCTTATCCTCCATAATGGCAACTATGGCATCATCTATCTTCCCAAGTTGGTGTTTGATAGGCTTTATTGCCTCCACTCAACTTTCCCATCGTGTGGCACTCAGTGGTTTCAGTGTCAGAGAGGATGTTCCCAAATGTTGCTTCAAAATTTGCCATTGATGAGTTGATGTGGATAAAAATACATAGATGCTTTGAATTACATTAAAAAATTCAGCAGCCTCACTAGAAGCTGATGCTTGGTCACTGACCACCAAGTTCAATGAATGAGAACTGCATGGGACAAAAAAAGCTCGAGGGTTTAACTCTCGGATCCGTGTCCGCACTCCTCTGTTCTTTCCTCTCATGTTGGCACCATTATCGTAGCCCTGACCTCTCATGTCAGCCATCGCAAGTCCCGTCTCTTCCAGCTTTTTAAGAAGCACATTTGTCATACCTGCTCCTGTAGTATCATCAATGTCAACCATTCTAGAAAATGCTCTGACAGTCACCACTGCAGAGACATTTTCACTAGGTTCTGTTGTTGTTACAAAATGCACCATTAAAGTCATTTGTTCCATATGGTTGATGTCAGGTGTGCAGTCCAGAATAAGAGAGTAATATCTTGCTGACTTCAGATCTGCCACAATCTTCTGTTTGACTTTTGTTGCCAGTAACTGTATGATCTCATTTTGAATGGTTTTTCCAAGGGAGTGGTGTGTGTACATTTCTTGGGTGGTGACTCTTCTTAGATGCTCCTGGAGTACAGCATCAGACTCAGTCATCAGCTCTACAATTTTAAGGAAGTTTCCATTGTTTGGCACGTACAGCTGATCTGAAGTGCCACGCAGGGCTAGGTTTTGGGTAGCAAGCATTCTCACAATGGCAATGAGCCTTTTCAGAACATTTTGCCAGTAAAGAGACTCTGATGCAATCTTCTCTTGATCATTTATGGTGGCCTTTAACCTTAGTCTCATCTCAAGCTCTTTCCACCTGTGGAATGCTCTGGTGATTTGCTGCCTTCCCATGGCATGCCAGATTTCTAGCCAGATTTTTCCAGTCCTCTGTTCCTGTAGAACCCAATGTGAGTGGAACATTAGACTTTTTGCAACAAAAACAGTATGCAGCATTCTGGGTTTTTGAGTACATAAGCCATGGCCTCTCCACTTTGTCACCATTGGGGATTTCACACTAATAATGTGTTGGATGGAAACTTCTATTTTCATTGTCTTTGGGGAACATGAAGTTTTTCACTTGCTGTGGCCCATGCAGTACAAGGAGGTGCCTCAGGCCACTGCTCAAGTGGGTCCACAGTCCTGGGTCATCTAGACTTAAGGAACTAAACTCAGTAGCAGCTGTTTCTTGTACCTCCACCACACTCTTCTCTGATCTGCACTTTTCTTCAGGAATGTGCATGGTTACATCCGTTTGAGATGGAGATATGGATGCTGCAGTAGCTGCCAGGTCACCTGCACTCTGACTAACTGGAAGATCAGGCATCTCCTCACCACTGAGGCCGGAAGGCTCACCGTGAACGTTTGTGTCTATGTATCTCAGGAGAGCTCCTTCCTGCTTAGATAGAAAAGCTTTCTTTGCTTTCTTTCTTTTTCTGAATGCTGCCCCAGAGGGGCGTTTTCTTCTTTCACTCATGACCACTGTTCTGTGCCAGCTATAGTGGCTCTCAACGCTCAATTGAAGGGGACAAATAAGCAGGCTGGTAGCAGGGCTTGAGTGAGGGAAGATATCAGCGTCTTAAGGGCGTAACTGGCTCCTACTATTTCAGTGGACTGCCTGCTCTCCTCAAGTAGGTTCAGGGAAGCAGCAGGAAACAGGAAGCTCCCTTAGAAGCTGGTATTAATCAGTCCAGGCTCCTAGGGGTTCTAGAGAGGCTCCTCCTCCTCTCTGTCCCTGCAGCCCCTGCTGCTTTCTCACCTTTTCTCCTGCCAACCTGTTATGTCTCCTGTGTCCTCCTTCCTCCAGCACAGCACTCCACCATCTCTGTGCATATTGAGCAGAGAGAATACATATGCACCAGCAGCAGACACAATTTTCTACACTCTGGGTCCTAATGGCACCCCCTCCCCCCACAGTCTGGCACCTGAGGTGGCCGCCTCAGTTTGCCTCATGCTAAGGCCAGCCCTGGGAGGGGGGCGGGGGTGAAATTAACTTTGTGCAAAAGGCCAGTAAAGGGCCTCATTGCCACTTAGGTATTGCCCTTGTTTTGATTCTACTACCCACCGGGGTGAATTGCACCCCAGCTCAACAGAAGACTTCATTCTCCAGAGGTGTCAGTCTTTCCCCAGTTCTAAAATTACTCAAAAATCAGTGCTGAGGGGCGAAGCACAAATGCAACAATATCTGCTCTCTCTCTAGCCACTGAGTTCAATTAACCTCCCGAGCCTGACAAAAACAGAACTTATTTTTTTGTCTAGAGTGGGTTTTCCCCAAGCACAGCTTTGCTCGGGAGTAAATAAAAACCTATCATTAAAACCTATTATTCCCATCTCAGCGCAAATAATGGCCGTCCGTGCTATAACAATGTGTTTTGTCACACATTGGATTTTAGGCTCTCATTAGTGACACCTTTCAGGGAAACATAGCCCTGAAAAAAGGACCAAGAGCCATTCAATGCCTGCCCTTAACTCTTCACAGCTGCTTCCTACCAGCCCCTGTCACTCGAAAGCTCCGGCAAACCAACGCTGAAACAGACGTCTCAAAATGAACCGGAGCATGAAAGCCCCTCACTGACGCATTTAAAAGCGATGGACCTCTCCTGGAAGATGCCATCGGTATGTGAAGGAAACCAAAATGCAATTGAAAATAGAAGAAACGTAACTAGCATTCACAGAGAGGAAACAGAGATGAGCAAAGAAGGAATTCATGACATCTCAACTCGAATGTAATGCAGAATGATGAAGACGGGGCTAATGCTACTAGTATCACACTTTCAAACACAGAATTCTAAATTGCAGCCTTAAAAATCCATGCTAATTATGAATGAATATTACTGCCTTTGTGAGCATAGAAAATTGACCCAAAGTCAGGGCCGGAAACTCCAGAGAGCTCAGCTCTCATTTAGAAGCTTATTAAGGTTAGATTTTCAGATGTGCTCAGCTGCTCCCACGGTGACAGATTTTTCACAAGAGGTCAGCACCTGAGATGCTGATCTTCTTTGCAAGGCGAATGTGATTTCAGGTATTGAGTTCTTCAGAAAATGCTGACCTTCAGTGTCCACATATTTGCCACAGTCTGACACATCACACGTGTCTTAGAGCCGGTGGCACGGGTCTCAGGAGTAAAGCTGCACAGTTGCTTCAGTACTTGCAGGATCCAGCCCATGACTTATAAAGCCCTGGGTGCGTAGGGGAGGTGATTTCAGCAGGAAAGGAGCTATCCCCCTTCAAAGCCTTATTAATAGCTGGACAATGCATCAATTCTCCTAATGGAAGGCAGCCGCGAAACATTTCCTGGCAACCAGCTGACCCCTTCCCTGTTCCCATGTGAATGCCACCCTTTGGGACGGATCACAAGCCCATTGATGCCAATGGGAGTCTATCTACCAACAACAACGGGATTGGGTTAGGGCCTCTGTAGATAAGGGGAAAAAGTATCTTTTCTCAGACATACTGTACTATTTTACAAGGCTGCTCTGGCCACTTGAGTATGAAAAGAAGAACAAACATGTCTGAGCCTGGCTGTATGTAGTTGGCCGTAGTAACCTACTTAGTAACTAGCTGAAGGGTGCAGGGAAGGAAGAGAGGATGGACCAAATCCTCAGAGGTATATAAGCTCCTAACTCCTATTGGGAATCAGGTGCCTGAATACCCTTGAGGATCTGGGCTGATAGTTTTCAGGTTCTCTGCAGCAAGCCAAGGGTGCCTGGTCACTCCCTACTGTTCATGGGGGGTTGAGTGGAGGGGCAGGGACACCACAAAAGGAGTTGTACTGATTAAATCGATGGCATAACCACCTCACCTCCCCATCCCCCATTAGAACAGTAATAGAGCTTTCTGCAAAAGTTGATGTGCTGAGGAATGAGCACTGCCTGTCCACACCTGCCCACAAACAAGGAAACTGAGGTGGAAAAGTTTGCTCTGAAAAGTGTAGTACTGTACTGCTTCCAGACCAGTCAGGCAGCAACTGTGTTCCCAGAATTAAACTGAACATAATGAGATGCAAATTAGATAGGCTGTGCAATCATTGCACATATTATTAAAGATAGATGACACTTGTTTATTTCAGTTTCTCAAGGGCGCTGGAAAAACTCAGAAAACATTATGTTTCCGCTCCCTAAAATGATGGCACAGTGTAATCATTTGCCAGATTGTCAAGGAGTTATAGTATTTTCCATAAAGTTATAAATGGTAGCTTCTTTTGTACAAGCATAAATAAAGGGTACTCCCTAAGGGCCAGTCCACTGATGTCAGTACAAGTTTTTTCTTTCACTTCAATGGGTTTTGGATTAGTGACTCCAACAGGCATTGGACTAGCCCCATAAGAACAGGTGGGAATTTCCATATATCCAACCTCCGTCCCCCCCAAGTCCCTTTGTTTCTTGTAATACTACAGTAATATCCAGTGTTGACGGTCTCCTACCCTTCATTTGTTTATATGGGTGACAAAGACAAATATGCGAAAGCCTGAGCAGTTCAAGACTTTCTGTGCTCTGCAACATACTGTGGACCGTAACCTCCTGAATCAGGAAAAGCTCCCCTGAGAAGAATGGCATGAGATAAGAAAATCGGAACCTGAGCAGATCACAAAAAGTGCAACAATAATACATCTATAGAGCTACTTATTTGTGCCCAGTTAAGTAATCTGCTTTCATATCGTTAGGATGATCATTGTTTTCTTTATGTGTTCTCCTGCTGCACATTTCCCCCACAGCACCTCTTGGGAGTCCAGCGGGATGATGCCTGATCTTCTCAATTGTGGTTTTAAGAATTTTTGGCCCCCAGGTCCTTTCCCTAATGTGGGGCTTCAGTGCAGTGTAGACCTTTTGCTGGTCCTCTGGATTGCTGTGAATTCTGCTGGGGAAAAGGGTTCCACCCTACAGCCATTAAGGCTCTGTTGAGTTTCCAGTGGTTACATCATATGCTCCATGCTCTAACATAATGAGCCAGCCCCAAATCACATTTTCTGATGCATAATTGATACTAAATATCTTCATCTGCTGAAATATGAATCCATTTTGGAAAGTGAGCATTGAAATTGGAAGCTGCTTTATATTCCATGTATTCTTTTTTAAAAGGCTATAAACCCATCGAGCAATATGATAAATTAATGCAAAAAATACTTTAAGGATGCAATCAGTTTGATGTATTTTATTGATCAATTTTTTTTATTTTTGTGTGTGTGTTTCATCAGGAAATGATTCCATTCCTTTTCTTTAGAACCCAGTGACACAACTGCTTTTCATCATTTCAAAGTGTTTCCCTTGCAATTAAATATTAAGAGGAAGTAGTTTCTCTTTCACCTCAGGCCAATGCATTTGCAGTGCTTGGATAGGCATTTCATTATTTCAAAATAAATATCACTTTCAATCAAACATTGATTTTATATGAAAGTGGAATGATTAGGCATGCTTTATTTTTTCTCCTCCAGAATAAAAGATAGATGAGTAGCACAGGGGTCATTAATTTCTTCACAGCAAGCCAGTTTTTCTTTGTGGCTCAGACATGCAGAAGAAATCTTTGTGTCCCCTTCCTAGTATTTCGCTCTCTTTCATGAGGGCATTCTTTTGGAGGAGAGGGAAAGATGAAAAGGATCAGCACCTTCAGCAATTGTTCTATGGTCCTAGAAGAAATGGGAAAGAGGAACGCTTTTGGTTGGGATGTGGAATCTGGGTAATATTTGAACTTAGAAAACTCTGAGCTAGATTCGCTGTGGCTTTGCAACTTGTATAGTAATGTACCACTGTGCAAAGAAAGAGAAGTGGGAGTATAAAACATTACCTTTTGAACCTGGTAGCATTTTACAGCTACTTTTGCACCCATTTTGCACCTGAGTAAGATTGAGATTTTCAAGAGCACCCAAGGGCTTTTCTACGTAGAGAAATAGCTCCGGATAGCTACTCCACACTAGCTCCCCCTGTGGGCACACTTGTTTTGCACTGAGTGCCTTTGTGCAATTTAGCTAACTCCATTTCGGAAGTGGGTTAAGATAATCCTCAAACTGGCACTTTTAGTGAAGAATAAGTATCTAGAAGGAAGGTAAGTATGGAATACATATTGTCAAATAAGCTATGGTGTGAATTTAAAGCTCAATACCATTCCCACGTAGACAGGCCTTAAATGAGTTTGGAGCCTCACTCCCATTGACTTGCAATGGGAGTTAGGAAACTGCTATGTATAGGTTCTTTGAAAAATCCCACCCAAAATGATTCTACAAAGTAGTGGAGAATCTGGCCCACTTTCTCTGTGCCCCTCCCCCAGCATGATTCTCTTCAGAAAATCAAATAAAAACAATTGAAAGTGAGATGAAGACCCAGTGTCCATCTTCTGAGTCATATGATTAGCGACTATGGTGATGAAAGCCATATAAATCCCTAGATTTATCATAATGCTCCAGAACAATTGTATTAAATTCTTTTGAAAGGGCCAAATTCACTCCATTAGTCCTAATAATGACTAAAGTGATCTGATTTCAGCTACACCACTGAAAATCCAGGAGTAACTCCATAGATTCCTATAGAAGCTACATGCCAGACACTGGAACTATGTCAGTGTACATCACCCGATTATCTGGCTCCACACACATTAATCTGAAGGCAGAATGTTACCTTAAGTTATCAGTGGCTGAAGATTTTATCCTGCAGCTACAGAGTAACTCTTTGCTTATATTTGGACTGTAATTTCTAGTTTAACAAAAACAGGAAAAGAAGCACTTCCCACAGATCAATTCATTTACATTTTTAGTAGTGGTGCAAAGTATTTAAAAGTCATTCCCCTATACTAGCATTCCACTGCTATAAAATACATGGTTACGTATACAGAGGCTGGGACTGAAATGTGATTCAGCCAGTGACCCTATAGATTTCTAGAATACTGTGAAATATGTTGCTATGTGACTTCTATGACTTTGTCCTTGTTCTGTACCTTTAATGAGTCTACCTATATGCAGGGGAAGGTCTGTTTTGGGAAGCAGCTTGGATGTTGCAGAAGAGACACCCACATATTAAAATCGACAGAGAGCTTACTTCAAGATACAGCAGATCTTTTGGCCACAAAATCCAAGTGACAGAGTGGCCTACAGCCTATTAGCAGACCAACTGCTGTGCCTCTCGAGTACCAAACTGTGCCTATAGAGTGTTGGTGGCAGGAGAGTCCACCTTTCCTACTTCTGTAATTATATGCGTACTTGCAGTATATTACTGTCACTAGACGTCCGTGTGCCGACTAAAAGTTTATCCCTGATGAAACAAGAGATGAAAAGCTGGAGCACAAACTGTGGGCAAGCCTGTGTGTCTGCATCTGTTCTCTAATACACTTAAAATTAACAAAAAGTCGGATTCTATATAGCATGAAAAGTTTCCTACTGGTCCCCTTCACATTGCACAGTGGGAAGGTCAAGGTTTTCACACTTCCAGCCTACATTTCCCTAAGCTTCAAGTTCATCCCATTATTCTTAATTAAAGCCAACTGGACAGCAATCTTGGGCTCATTTTACCTCCTCTCCTAATAATAAAAAATACAGCGAGGCCAGGTCCTCACCTGGTAGAAAGAAACTCACTGAACTTAAGTGGAGCTACACTGAATTACAGCAGCTGAGGGTCTCGCCTCATGAAGTGTATGCTCTCATTAAATAAATATTTTATTTTAGAATTCTTTTATGGAACCCCTGTGCTTACCTATTCATGCTACTGAACACAAAATATTCATATTTACTCCATAAAATGGACACTTCATTTATTCATTGATAATATAACCTTTAAGTTCACTAATTGTATGGCTAATTCAATTGCCAGTATTTTAAGCAAATATGGTGAAAGCATTCGTTCCTTCTTTAGAGCAATTTCATGTTGATTTACGTGGGGTTGCTAATGCTGACTGCAGGCTAGTTTTCCTGCTCTTCGTATTACATTTTTACTTTACAGCACACAGGTGAAAAAGGTAAAAACAACCTGACTTTCCAGACTTTTGTGCCACATGTCAGCATCACATGAATGCCCTAAAATCCCAGAATAAGCCCCCTAAGTATCTTCTACAGGTCTTTAATTCTCTCGCATATCTGATCATTTCAAATCTGGCTCTATAAAAGCCATCTAAGAAGAATGAGAGACATGAATACTGATGGTAAGTTTTGCATCTAAATTATGCCTTAATCAGTCAGTTTCAAATGAAGTGTAGTCTTTCGTCCAGGCTTCAAGTTTCTTCAAGGACACAACTACTGTGCATAATGGAAGGCTCTGAGCCCTAGCCTTTCATTTGTTGTGCACCCAAAATTGCCTGCTAAAGTCAAATGGGAGTTTGGGACATTCAAAAGGTGGCAGGACAAACTTTGTTCAGTTAAATTCACCCCTGTGCAGAACAGGGCTTAAGTGGAGCACAGGTCTTGAGCTAGTTCCTGCACTGGAGTGAATTTTGCCCTGTAAAACCTAACAATACAATTTAGTATAGGTCTGTGATCCCAAGCAGAGGTATATGGACTAGAGTTGTGTGAATAACTAACTTTGGGGTGGCTTGCAATTCTGAAAAACAGAAGAAAAAAAAGTTTGCCAGATTGAACAAAGGGGTTAATTCTGAGTACTTATCTCTGATTTTAAAACAAAACAAAAACAAAGGAAGTTTTGAAACAAGACATTTCAAACAAAAACACACCCAAACATTGTTTTGTTTCAAAAAAGTTTAATGGAAATATTTTGGCTTTTTTTTTTTTTTTTTTGGAGTTTGTTTGTCCCCCCGCCCAACCCCCAGGGACAAGTACACAAACTAGACAGGGATTTACTAACACTTCATGAAGTGTTTTAATGTCACCGAATCTGCATTTTTCACCAGTGTTTCAGCTCCCCCTCCCAAAAAAATCCACCCAGTTCTACTATAGAGTCATTGTTCTTAGGCTTTGTTCCTCTTTGTGAGGATCGTGATGAACTGCTCACAGGCTCTCACTCCACAGGGTTTGTCTTGCTACCTCTCTTGTTCAATGTGTATGTTACCTATGACATCCTGCTCTGCGTTTCTATTTTGTCTGTCCCTACTGGTGCTGTTCAGCAATTAGCTGAAGTTAATTAGTTAATTAGTTAATTAGTTAATATGGAGCTCCAAGAGGGATAATGTGGTTGAGTAAATGCTACAGTTAGCGCTACAGTTTCAACACAGGTGCCTTTTTAAAAACAAAATTTAAACAAACAAATGGTTTCATGTTCCAAGTGCTCTGCAAACACTGTGGGCAAAATCCTGGGGCCAGTGAAGTGAATGGGAAAATTGGCTTCGGTAAGGCCAGGGTTCACCCTTGGAGTTCTGCCATTGACAGCAATGAGAGCAGGATTAGTCCTGTTATTTAATCTAGTTTAATGACAGGGATTTTTTTTTAAAAAAGGAAATCTAAAACCTGTGCTGTGTGATGGACAAACTGATTAGAGACTGATCTGCAATGACACAATATCACAAAGATAAATTGCATAGCGCATCTAGGGGGAACCCCCCCCCCCCTTTTTATCAACACTGCTGCTTCTAGCTGAGTTAACATCTGAGCTATTGATACTCATCACATTCCATTAATATCCTAATTATTTTCATGGCTTTAATGGTGATAATTTCCAGAGGATTGCTTACTGATTGAGTTTTTTCGTAATTGAATTAAGATTTCAGCAAGATTAATAATATAAAACAATTTCATTTGAATTTGCAGCACAGACATGTCTTAATAAACCTTGTAACACCGATGAGGGTGGAAAAGTTTTTGCGAGGCACCTGACACTATATTAGTAAGGTCGCCGGTGCTTTTAGTGGCATGTGAAATGGCTGTACTGTCTGGCCCATTGTAAGTTAAACTCTGGACATAGGTCCTGACTCAAAGCGCTAATACCTACCTCCCACACAACACATTTCATCTGGAGATCTCAAAAGTGCTTTTAAAAGGACGGCAGAATCACTATCCCCATTTTACAGATGGGGAAACTGAGGCACAGAGGAGGGATGTGACTTGCCCAAGGTCTTCCAGCAGGCGAGCTGCAGAACCAGGAATAGAAGCCAGGTCTCTGAGGTCCTAGTTTACTGCTCTAGCCCCTCGGCCACACTGCATCTCCTTAAGCTTATGAGTCAGTCACACACAGAGGTGGAAGGGAGGGTCAACAGGACTCAAGTATGTGCTTAAAATTAGGCACATCCTTAAGTGTTTTCCCAAATAGGGGCCCTAAAGAGCAGGAATGGGCAAGTCTTGGGAACTCCATTACTGTTTCAGGTTTGCAAGATTAGATGGAGTGTGCCAAGGTTTCCTTTCACCGCCCCTCCACCACTCCAACAGAAATAAATCCTGCTTGGGGGAAATCTGTACTATGTAAATGTTAGGGATGGAGGATCACTGCTACAGAAGCTCATCAGGCACATATGGATGAAATATATTGCATATGACTTAATTTATACTTATTTAGGGCTTGACTGATCCTTGGACCAAATGGTTGGTGGTTGAGTGCAAAAACCTTCCTTATCAATTTTTTGCAGGCTACCCAAATCTTGGTCGCAGTCATGCAGGAATAAGAGGATGCTACATTCCAGCTACTCCTACAGGGTACAGTGTGGCGAGGGACAGGGAATGGGGGAAGCCTCGGCTCTGTGGTCCCAATATGCTGGCCAGCACAGCTGAAATGACAGAGGGCTTCTCAATCTGCTGCTTGCATAGGCCGGTATCAAATTACTAACCCCTTCTTCCCCCCTGCCCCACCCTCTACGTCCCGGAGCAAGGGGGATGTGGAAAGGGGATTTCGCCTTCTAGTGCTATGCTGCTATCCACAGCACTGTGGCCAAGTCACAACCTAGTCAGCATTCACTAAGGGCCTGACCCAGCTCTCACTGTGCTCAACAAAAAGGGGTTCATTGACTTCAGGGTGAGATGGCTCATGCCCTGGAATTATTCCCTACCTTCCCCTTTTCTCACAATCTCTCTGAGTTGGGTTTTTGCTCTGCCTGGTCCATGTTACATTTTAATTGGATTCTTTCTGCTTGCCCATTTCTGCTCCTGTTACTTTTTTTGAATGGTATCTCCGAAACAGAATGAAAAGCCATAACAGTGGCACTTCGGATCCCACCGTGTTCAAGTGGGTTTGCAATTAGTCAACAGCATCCTTCGTCAAAAGGAAAGAGAGTGCCGGTTTCACAGACGTTCCCCCTCCCGCCTTTTCCTTTCTCCTCGTTCTCGTCGGAGCACTGATAAATTGAACTAGGCATCTCCTTTGACTAAGATGGATGGTGAGCTTAAACGATATCCACCGAACAAATGGCTGATTTGTGTATTCTTCCATTCAGGATTAGGCTAATAAGATGTCCATTTATAGATCTATTACTCAGTTATTTAACTTGGCAAAATAAGAGCAGGTAAGGCTCCAGCTACAGAATGAGCGAGGGGTATGATTCCCCTGCTTGCATGCACGTACTCACGCTAGCTCGATGAGACACAGCACATCTATGAATACCAGTGTAGACTTAATGGTAGCAGCAGGGGCACAGCTGAGTCCTGCCAAGTACATACCCACTGGTTTCAGGCGTGTTTGTACTACCTACGTTTCACCAGCCAGGCATTTATTTCCATCTTTTGCTCTTGGAGTTTTTGCCTGGATAATCTGGAGAAGCATAGTAATGCTTCATCAGAATGAAACATTAGCTTTAAATAAATTAAAATAGTATTTTATATTTCCAAACCTGATGCAATTTTATTGCCGTTTGTTTTTATGATGGTATGGTTTTGTATTATTGACAACATTTGCACGGTGTATAAACCAGTTTACTTTGGTTTCTCTCCAAAGTCAAACCAAGGGTCAGCTTCTTCAAGCTATCCAACCAGAGCAGGAAGCAAAGATTAACTTAACAGATTCAAACTACTTAAGCCTGATTCTCTTTTACCTGTTTCAGAGTAGCAGCCGTGTTAGTCTGTATTTGCAAAAAGAAAAGGAGGACTTGTGGCACCTTAGAGACTAACAAATTTATTTGAGCATAAGCTTTTGTGAGCTACAGCTCACTTCGTCGGATGCATTCAGTGGAAAATACAGTGGGGAGATTTATATACATAGAGAACATGAAACAATGGGTGTTACCATACACGCTGTAATGAGAGTGATCACTTAAGGTGAGCTATTACCAGCAGGACAGTGGGGGGGACACCTTTTGTCGTGATAATCAAGGTGGGCCATTTCCAGCAGTTGACAAGAACATCTGAGGAACAGTGGGGCGTGGGGGCAAGCAATGCCCCTCTGCCATGTACATTGGTCAAACTGGACAGTCTCTACGTAAAAGAATAAATGGACACAAATCAGACATCAAGAATTATAACATTCAAAAACCAGTCGGAGAACACTTCAATCTCTTTGGTCACTCGACTACAGACCTAAAAGTTGCAATTCTTCAACAAAAAAATTTCAAAAACAGACTCCAACGAGAGACTGCTGAATTGGAATTAATTTGCAAACTGGATACAATTAACTTAGGCTTGAATAAAGACTGGGAGAGGATGGGTCATTACACAAAGTAAAACTATTTCCCCATGTTTATTCCACCCCCCACCCCCCACTGTTCCTCAGACGTTCTTGTCAACTGCAGGAAATGGCCCACTTTGATTATCACTACAAAAGGTCCCCCCCCCCCGTCCTCCCTCCGCTCTCCTGCTGGTAATAGCTCACCTTACCTGATCACTCTCATTACAGTGGGTATGGTAACAACCACTGTTTCATGTTCTCTATGTATATAAATCTCCCCACTGTATTTTCCACTGAATGCATCCGATGAAGTGAGCTGTAGCTCACAAAAGCTTATGCTCAAATAAATTTGTTAGTCTCTAAGGTGCCACAAGTACTCCTTTTCTTTTACCTGTGTAACTCAGGAGTCACTCCATTTCCTTGTGTTAGGAATCTTTCTCCGTCTGAATCGGCAGGTTTCACACTTGCCTGTGAATCCAAGCAGAGGTGGCGTCTTAAGTGGCAGCAAGAATGTGCAAACCTTACCCTAGTGAGCACTTATTCACACGAGCTGATCTTTTGACGTCAATAAGAGCCAGTTCATATATCAACTGGCCCCCACCCCCTCTTCGGGGCAAGGAGGCGGATGGGGTGGAGAACAGATCTGCTGTTTATGGTAGCTGGCTGTTGTAAGTTATAGCAGCCCCTTCACTGCACTGGGACTGGCAATGGTCCAGGAAATCTTGCTAATCAGGTCAGAGTGTGCATATCAGCACAGGAGATTGTGGTCCACAGTGTTCAATTCAACCATATAAAATAGCACAAATAGAAGGGGTACAGGGGCAGGTAACCAAGTCTGAATAGAGGCTTGGAAAGGCTTCTTTATGAGATGAGATTGAAAAGATTAAGGCTGCTGAGTTTGGTGAGATAACAAGAAGTGACATGACGGGTATGTAACAAAATAATAAATGGAATAGAGAAAGTAAATTGGACATTCCTATTTAGCTGTCCTATAACAAAACAAGGAAGTTGCACCAAAATAGAAAAGGCAACATGTTTAAGACTGATAAAGAGAAATATTCTTTCACACAATGCATATTTGTCCCATGGAACTCATTGCTATAAGACATTACTGAGACCAAGAGCTAGATAAATCACAAAAGATAAATCATTTATATACACGAGGACATCTAGTGTTACATTGGATAGGATTAAAAGTAATTTGTAAGGCATATATAAACCCTCCTGCTTTGAAGCACAAGCCAACCACTGTGTGCTAGAGGTTGGGTAGACACTTCCCCTGTGGGCAAGTTAGTGTATAACGGACAGTTTTGGAATATCTTGTACTTTTTTTCTGAAGTGTCTGGTATTGGCCAATGACAGAGACAGGACACTGGACTATAAGGGTCATTAGTCTGACCTGGTGTGGCAATGCTGCTAGGGGTGGGTTTGTGTGGTGAACACCAGTGCTGGTCAAAAATTCAGTTGACCCTGTTTTTCAAATTGAAAGTTTGCATCTGCTTTCCTCAGAAACCTTTGATATGTCTTTAAAAAAATCCTAATTCCTGAAAACCAAAATGTTTGTATTAAAAAATGGCACCGCCGAGCCCTATGGGAGTGCGGGTGCTCCTATTCTCCTTTACGGGCTGAGCTCTTTGGCCAGACTATATCTCCCATTATGCACCATGGCCAGGGACCCCTGTGATGCAATACCCTTCTCCCCAACCCTCATCCAGAGAGCAACTCCCCCCAGGTACAGTGGCACTGATTTGAATCAAAATATTTGATTTAATATTTTGGTGAAAAGTTGAAGTCTGCCACAGGAAAACACAACAACAATTCTCTCCACACCTGTTCATGACAAAAGTTTTCTGTGGACAGAAAAAGAGTTCAGCATAGCTCTAATGACCAGGTCCATAACCACCAAACTCAGTTGATATTAATCACTGAGCAGTGGCTAGAGGGTAATTACTTTACAGTTACCTGGACCAGGCATGGATTTGACCAAGTGACCGAGAACTGAAAAGCTCTGTACCTCCTTCCAATCCACTAAACTACCCAATCCCATTTTCACATCAGTTAGCACAATACCCTCCTAACCCGAGTGCTGGGCAATCACTGGAATTCTGAAAAGGTACCTGTCCCATACTTTTATCCAATTTAGACACTGACTGCTGGAAGGATGTTCCTGTAAAGAGAAAGCTGAAAGTTATTGTTTACCTCCTCTTCCTCCTCCAGTCTGGCTCTATTAAGAAACATGTTTTTCTTCTTGCTTCGCTTTTATTTTTCCCCTTCCTTGCCTCAGCAATTGTGATGCATGCTAATGAGACAATGCTCACTCCAAGCATGGTACTTTGTTTGGAGACATTTCTTTGGGTACTCAGTAACAAACAGGTAGCTTTTCTGCTCTCAGATAGGTCAAGTCACCTATTTACCAGGAGCTGTTGTGCTGATATGAACGAGTAGCCAAGCTGGGGTTGCACATTCCTCTTTGGTTTGAGGAATTTTGATTTCTAAAAACAATACATTTTCAGTGCCTAGCCTTATATATTCCGTTTCTTCATGTTTCTCTTTATTTGCAACTAGTTTTTAATCCCAGCATTATTTTAGCTCCCAAGGGATTGCTTTCCACTACATTATTTTAAGCACATGCCCATAGCATTTGTGTTGTAGACAGCTGGATAAACTGAAATGAGGTTCTGGCTGTTTAGCAGTCATACGCAGTCTGCTTTTTTGTGTGTGTTTTTTGGTCTGTTTTCCCTTTCGTGTGCTCTCTGGAGGATTTTGCAGACACTCCATGTATATCAGGATTCCAACAAAAAAAAATTCACCATTCACTCTTATAGTCCTTTCTTTCCCTATACATATCCAATGGCGATAGCCATAGCTGCAAAGGAAAAGCTTGTACTGTATATAGTTCTGTAACCAGCAAACCTACGTGCTAAGGTAAAGCCAGGATGAAGTGGATCCCTGACTATGTAATCCCTGATTGTTAGAGATAAGTAATTTTAATATTATGTTGTGGGGAACAGTACTCCAGAGTATATCAGTACTCCACAGAGATAGAAAATGCAAGGGTATTCATACTTGGTTACTATTACCGATACATTCGCCATCTCTCTGTTTATGCATATTCCATTCAGAGCGGCTCAGACAGCGTTCCTGTCCTACGTTAGCTGTCTGAACGCGTACTGACAGGATGATCAGTGGGGAAAAGTTGTCAGGTGTCTTAAAGCCCTGTATTACCGCGCAGCAAGCCGAACCTAAGGTCTCTGGATTCTGTGACAAACTGGAGGCAGACAGGAAATGGTGCAGAAGCCTCCCTTACAAATGGAGATTTGCAGTTAATTAAATAGTTCCCATTTTCAATAGGCTGCAGATTTTTATACTGAGACGCAAACTTGCAACTCGGAAGTTAAGGGAAAAACCAGGAGGTGCTAGCAGCTGGGTAGGGGGCAGGTGGTTCCTTATAGAACGGGAGGCAGTTGGGGATAAGCATGTTAGCTGGGTGCTTCTGCTAAAATGATCAGCAATTATAGTTAACAATGCTCATATTTAAACTGTTGTCTTTAGGTTCCAGAGCTAACAGCCGATTGGGGTGAATACGCCAATTCACCCACCTCTCAGGGCTATTGTTTCAGGATGTCTGCGGTATCTCAGCTCACTCTGTTTATATTTTCAGAAGTTATCTTCACAGCAATGAGGGCTAGCAGCAAGACAGGCCGATTCACTGCTCTGCTCTGTTTGCTTTATGCTGCTCCAGTGAGATGCAGAACCGTGATGAAGCCTGGTTTATGGCTTCAATGGAGCTCCACAGTTCAAGGGTGAACTTGCACTAGAAAGAAATCAGAACCCACAACATGAACCCATGACACTGTCTCTTTATGGACTTGCCCACATTTCTCTCCACCTTTTGATGGCAACTCAAACCACAAACTTCACAGCACAGCCATGGATCTGAAAGCAGCATTCAAACCCTTTCCAGACCATACATTAAGGGCCAGATCCAATGCACACAAAAGTCAACATGGGTCTTTCCTCTAACATCAATGGGCTATGAATCAAGTTTGAGGGCTCCAGTCACCCCAAAAACAGCTTGTTACCCAAGTTTTCAACAGCATTGCCAAGCATTAGAGGGAAGAAGGTCTGTATTCTCCAGAAGGTGTCTATACAGTATTTTCGTCCTCCTTCCAGGCTTTGAAAGCTATGATTCGAATAGAGTACTGCAAGCCCTCTCTTATTTAAGAGTACTAGTAACTTCCGGAGAGAGAGCAAGCAAGTCGTTCTTAATGTACACGTAGTCCACGGGGTACGAGTTAACAGGTCTCTACATTCATACAAATTATACCTCAGTATCCTGGCACAAGCTCAGTTTTCTAATTGTTCTGTTTAATATACCCACTGTGTAATGAGAATGTCTCATCTTATATGTTCTGTCTTGTACTCTACATTAATAGAAATGCCACCCTATGACTGTCATGCATTCCAGCACTCTATTTCTTCTGAGTAATCTAATGTCATTTCAAACTCATGATTATAAAGAAAATGTGAAACTTAGTTTTGTGGCTGATAGACAAGTTAGATATTTTCTCCCCCACGTCTATCATTACAATACGCCAACGGTAATAGGAGTAACAATCCGTTTAAGCCAGGAGTTAGAGGAAGAGATAGTATTAGAGCTTAGCAAATAATTCATTTTTTCAGTTCAAGGGCCAAACTGAACCCCTCCCCCCAAAAAATCTGGTTCATTTTGAAAAGCAAGTTTTTTTTCACTCTTGCCAAAACAGTATGGTCTTGGATAAAAGAACACCTGAAACATAACAAAAAATAAAATGAATGAATTTTTGTTTTTTTATTTTTTCAAATTAACTATAGCTAAATTTCCAAACAACATTCAAATTTGGAAATGTTTAGTTTCAAAATAAACCATTTCAATTTTTCATTAAAAAAATCCCATTTTTTTCCAGCCAAGGCCATTTGCCAAATTCAACCCAAATTCATGGATAGTTTTATGAATAGTTTTTTTGGCAAATTTACTATTCACCAAAAAAAATTTCACCCAGCTTTACAAGGTAGTGGTAACTCTTCCTAGCTCTGCCTATAAAATAGTCTCCACCCACATGAAACACTGCTCAGAGTAGATTGTGTAGGTGTTCAAGATATGATCACTTGTGCTCTCCTAGCTCCTTCAGTTCCACTCCCCTCAATGGACTCCAAATACTCTCATGGACTCTGCTGGTCTAAATCATTTTGCAGAGGTTCAAGCAATTTAAGGTTAGATTGTAACCTTATAGTCAGCCCTGATTAAGACGTGGTACATAGCTGCACTGCCCCAGCAAAAGATTGCGATTCAGACTGTCCAAGTGACAGCTGAGAAAAACCAACCCTTAGTGTCTAGGGCTAAGGATTTCCCCTTGGCCCTTTTATTTTTGTTTGAGGTTAGCTCTTCCTTTGCTACTAACATCTAAGGCTTATACATTTGGGTAAAGCTGAATGGCTTTAACTTGACGGTTGTTCCCAGGCTTTGTACCACTGAACCATCTGTGTGGCCAAAACAACACATAACCTGGTTTAATCTGGGTATTCCAGCCACACAAAATGTGTTTTTTTCCATAGTATTTCCATCATTCTGGAACTGAAACACTATGAGAAGCCCAGAGCATAAGTGGTATCTGGAAATTTAAATAAAATAGTAAAGAAAAATATAAGCACAACTGCAAACACACACAAATTGTGTTCAAATACTAGACTTCTCTCTCTCTCACACGCACACCCCTCCCACCTCATAATTTTGCTACCAGTCACTCTGGCTGGAGCTTCTCCCAGAAGTTATAGCTTGTTACCCAGTAGCACAGACACATTTCTTGGGAGGGGTTTGTTTGTTTGTGCCGGGGGAGAGAAGTGGGAGGCCACTGGAGTCCGGAAGGACAAAACTGCAGGAGTGAAAGAATTCTTCCCTCATCTTCTGCAGATCTCCCTAGCTCACTGCCTCTAATAGGGCTATGCTCTGGAGAGAAGGTGTAGTTTTATGTCTAAGGCACTGAACAGGGATTCAGGAGATCTCCATCTTATTTCTAGCTCTGCTGCTGTGTGATGGGGCAGCTCACTTCACCTCTATGTCTGTTTCCCCTCCCACTCATTTTCCTGCCTTCCCTATTCAAGTGTAAATTCTCCAAGTTAAGGATTGTCTCTCTAGGCCCTTGACAATGGGACACTGATCTCAATTGCAGCCTTTAGGTGCTACCGTTATACAAACAGTTAATAATAATGCATTTCCACATACAAATCCGTCCTATTTACTAGCCTTCCTCCCTCACTAGGTACTCATACTATGCTCATCACGATGTCTGAGTCACCGGGTATACCTAATCTGCACCTTTTCAAAAACGCTTTGAAAAATTATCTCCAGGCGTTGGTTTTAATGCTTTCTATTCCTCCTCCTTTCAAACGCAAAACAGTACAACTCACTGAGCTGTGACTAAGGAATAAGCCCATCTCTACCTCCTAATTTTTTTTTGCATAATGTTAGAAATGTATCTTTTTTATTGCAGAAAAGATACTCCTGTTTTATGTCCTGGCATCTTTTTGATGTGCTGAGATTTTGTGCAAATTCACTATTCATCATGGCAAAGACAGACAAATAAATAAATACAGCCGCAGCTCCATTTCACAGTCGCAATTATCGTCTCTTCCAGATATTGCTTGCTTCATTATCTGAGTGAACAGTTTTATCTCACCCACAAGGCAGCCCTTCCACATCTGCAGTTAGGTACAGATAACCATGGTTATTTAACTCAATCTAAATGGCCCTCTAATATTCCTGTTAATGGCTGCTTTTAAACAGTTTCCCCCTATAACTGCATTTCCAATACCTTTTAATGTGATTAACAATTTCCTTTAATTATGTGAAAATATTGGTTGTTTCTTTTCTTTGGAATCTTACATATAGTGATTAATAATAAGAAGTTTGAAAAGGCAGTCCGAGAAAGCTCATAATTGTCTATATACGCTGTAACTGGAAGACACCGGATTTTTCCTCCGTCTTTCCCGATTTCACATTCTCTGAGTCCAGAATTATTCTACATGTGTCTACCATTACATTAATCAAATACATGTTTTGTCTTCCATAAATCTGCCTAATTGCTTTCCTCATTTAGACAACCCTGCAGTCATTTGTTAATGAACATCGTCACGGGCTAATATGGCATGGAGGATTTACATGGGAGCATTCAGAACAGATTTAAACGAGCGTGAGGGGAAGAAAAGACGTCAGGCTTGTCATTACAGGTGCTGAAGCCTTCCTGAGCCATTTCTGTGCAATTACTGCATAGCAGCCTGGAAACTGAAATGCAGTAACACTTCACATTAACCGGTGCTAACAGCACTGTATGGAAACTGCTGTGTCCGGTAGCTAAGTGAGCATAATGCCATCTTTAAGTAGCTACTTGAGATGTGGGAGATGTTCACATCAAACTCAAACTGAGCCTTAACTTTAAGATTTGAAGAGGTCATGGATCTTGGCCCAGCTTTCTGGAAGCCTGGCAGATGAAGACTACGGTTGTTTGTATGGTTGAATAGGTGTTGGATCCATCACCCACCTGGTCAGCCCCCAGTAGCCTCTGCCCTCAAATACAGATCAGGGAAGCTCCCTGAATAAATCTTGGGCAAGAATTCTGTTTTATGAAGGGTCTTATACTGCATCCAATATTGTTATCTGAGCACTTTCAGTAAGCGTTCTAGAGCAGGGATTGTCTCTTTCTACAAGTACAGTCCACACCACAATAGGGATCTGTAGCAGCCCTACCTACCTGGTCTGGCCTCAGGCTAGCTACCATCCCAGTTTCTCATGCCTTAGTCTGGATCTCTTAACCTCCCAGTGTGGTCCGATTGCTGTGGTAACCTGCTGCAGAGACCAGGCCCTCTGGCTAAATCCAAAATAAGCACAAAACCAAAATCTTTCACCGTAGTCTCAAGGTGGTCACAGCCCCTACTTCCTAAGGGGCTACCTTCTTGCACCTGCCCCTTCTGAATCTCTCCTTGCTCCCTATCAAACAGCAACTCCCAGGGGTTTCTACCTGCAGCCCTTGCTTACCTTCTTGGTTGTCCATGGGCTTCTTTTATCTCTACCCCCAGAAGGCCTAGTTTAGCCATATGAGCTTCCTCTCATGTGGCACTGGGGAGGTGAGCTAAGTGCATTACAGGTGGGTCTGGACCCTTTCCCCTTAAACGGCCAGTCACTCCATGACAGACCCCAGTCCGACCTGTATCCTTTGCAGCATTACCATGATATCAATGGTCATTACTAACATTAAGGAATTGAATAACCCATTTTTCTCAGCAGGGTTCAAACATGGAACAGATAGCAAAGCAAATCCAAACTGCAATCATCAAGTGTAGGGGATGTGTGTCTGATCTGGAAGATAACTGGGTTCCAGGCCATTTAGCACTGTATGCATATTCATTAACACTGTGAACCCATGCATAAGAAGCCAAGTGCAAGGTATGGCGCACAGGCGTTATGGGCCAGATCCAAAGCCACTTGATGTCAATGGAAAAACTATATGCTCACATCATTTTTAAATCTATATTTACTATGTAAATACAGAAGTGTTATTATATCTTGGTTGTTCTCGGGACTCTGGTGTAAAACAGCACCTGTGTAGTAGATTATCTGAGCATGCATGTGAATAAAATGCAGAGGTTTTATAACATATCATTTTAAACACACAGTTAGGCCCAGATCCTCAAAGGTATTAGATTTCAATAGGAGTTATTACTCATTGGAATCAAATACCTTTGAGGATCCGGGCCTTTAGTCTATGCTAAATATTCCATAATTTTTGTTGCCTTTCCTCCTTTTCCCACCCCCACCCTGCACACTTATTTGTTTCAACCACCCATTACATCTCATCTTTTAGCGTGGAAGCACTTTGGGGGCAAAGACTGTATATGTGTTTGCATATTTCCTAATGCAATGGAGCCCCAACTGGTAGAGATGGGACTCTAGGTGCTAACAGAATAGAAATACTAAATACCACTTATAATAATAATGTCACTGTACCATATTGCAATAAACAGAGCAGAAATATTTATACCTACAGCTCAGCAAGCTGAATTTCCCCCTGCTGCCAGATTGGATGCCAAGAAGAAGCACAAATGTTTTTCTTTTTATCTGTTCTGCCCTACCAGAGAAAAATGCTTGGTTTTGCTTCCTGAAACCTTAATTCATATGGATTACGGTGCTGATAGAGCTGAAGGTCAGAGTTGAAACCCAGCATGATATTGCATTAAGCTATATAATGCTTAACTACATGTTCACTGTCATTGCGGGAGATCATGGCAAAAGGAGTGAAGTCATGCTGGCCTTAGAGGAAAATACAAGATATAACTGATTATATCAGTGGGCAGAGCAAAACTGCTCAGCAAAAAGACACTGGACCAATTCCCCAGCTAGTGTAACTGGCCACAGCTTTCTTAATTTAAATTGAGCTTTGTCCATACACATCAGCTGAGGAGATGGCCCATTTTTCTGGAGAGATGGACCAGAACCAACTCCCCTGATCTGAACAATTACAAACTCTCTGGTTCTGTTTGGGATCCCAGCTCAGAGATGAAGATCTGGGGGAACAATCTGTAGCAAATAACATCACTGAATTTTAGCCTTTTTCACTACAAGTGAACTGCCACTAATACATGTGATCTTTGCAAATTTGTTATTCAAAGTTATATGCTAAATAACCTAAATAGGCTAAATAGCAAATACTTAGCCTGCAAATCATCGAAAGGTACTTTCATGGCCTCTATCACTGTAGTGCCTGGGTGCTGCACAATCTGTAATATACAATGATACTGGTCTCCTTTGTAAGGTACTTCGAGATCTATGAATGAAAAGCACTAGATAAGAGGTAGGTATTACAACACCCTGTGAGTCAGGCCAGGGCTACTATTCCTATTTCACAGGTAGTAAAACTGAGGCACAGAAGGTCAGATTTGTGAAGGTATTTAGATGCTTAACTCCCATTGAAATCAATGAGAGTGGGGCACATGAATACCTTTGTGGATCTGGACCTAAGTGACTTGCCCAAGGTCACACAGGAAGTCTGCGATAGAACAGAGACTTGAACATGAACTTCCCAAGTTCTAGGCTATCATCCTAACCAGTGGACCATCCTGTCTCCCCATTTTGAGAAGAATAAAAAATGGTGATAGTTCCTCTATTTTTCAGCCAGTTCTAACAGGCTTTTCTTGGACAGACAGAGAGGAATTCAGCCTTACATGCTACTTTAATAAGAAATGCCTGGAATGACAAATTGAGAGAATATTTGTGACAGTGATAAAGGGAAAGTTTAAAGCTCATATTTAGATAAATTGGCTGGAAAATTTGATCCACACTCTCTTTCACATATGATTATAGAAACATAATTTGCATAAATATTATAATTAAAATTCTGCCCATAGCATAATAAAAAAGGGAAAATAGCATTACATGATCAAAGCAGAAATGTTTGAAATATCACTGTGTGATGTTTCATGCTATCCATTAAATAAGTAATTTATTGTAAAACCTATCAAAGAAAAAGGAAATCAAGTCAGATAAGGCTGGCTTTATAGTTTATGGTTGGATTTTGCAGAGGTTATCGTTACTTTCAGAACACATTTGATTTTTTCCAAGTTGTCAACTCAGAGTAATTATAATATTGGATTTGCTTTGGAGCATGACATTTTGAGTTCAATATTTGTAGTGTGTGCCAATAAGTGACTCATGAAAGTAAGGAACAATAATCACTCATTTTCAGGTGGAAGTCCCCAACTAGAATGTGGGTTCTTGTTTAGTTGAGCCAGAGACTGATATGAAAGGCTGTGATCTTACTTCAAACACAGGATCACACATGCAATGTTGTCAGTTCCAGATCAATGTCCTCGGAGGCTAGCAGGTTATATGGAGTAACTGCTTTGCAACACCTGAAGTGAGATGGACCCAAGAATTCAGATCTGGATTTTGTACTGATTTGTGGAAGGTAAACCCAGGCAAGTCTATGGGGAGAGATTTATTATTATTTTTAGCAGGCCTGTTCCCGCTAGCAGCCCGTGCACGGTCATAGGTCTGGAGAAAGCAAAGCATTTGTGAATATGCTTAACTTTTAGTACGTATAGTTCAAAAGAAGTCAGTCGAAGTACTCTCATGTTTAAGCACTTCACTGGATAGCAGTGGTAACTCTTGCGCTGACCTACTAGCAATCCTGGGGTTTTCAGACCTATTGTGGCCTTAAAAGGTATGTCTACACTGCAGTTAAGAATCTGCGGCTTCCCCATGCCAGCTGGCTCAGGCTTTCAGGGCTCAAGCTAAGCAGCTGTTTAATTGCAGTGTAGACATTCCGGCTTGGGCTGGAGCCCAGGCTCTAGAACCCTGTGACTTGGGAGGGTCCTAGATTCCGGTCTGCAGCCTGAGCCCAAACATCTACACTGCAATTAGACAGTCTCTTACCCCGAGCCCCAGTCAGCTGGCAACGGCCAGCCACAGGTGTCTAATTGCAGTGTAGGCATACCCAAAGAGACACCCCATTAGATATCTGAATTTTGGACATCGGAAGTATGGTGAGCGTATAGATCCATGTGGGTTGCTCGGGCCCACGACAGAAGTAGGTGCTAGATGCAAATTCTATCCGTGGGTTCAGATTCTAAATCCACTCCATGTAGAGTGCAGCTCCATCCCTAGCTTGGGCAAGGACACATACCTGAATGTAGATGAACTTATTCAATAAAGAAAGGTTAGAAAAAAATTAAGATTTCTATACAAAATGAGTGAACTGGTGTCCTCACAGTCCATCCCTAGATGACGGGGTTCACATCACAAAAGAAAACAAAAACCTGACCTGATCCTCGCTGGTGTAAATTGACATAAATAAAGCTGTGCCAATTTACACCAGCTGTGGATCTGGCCCATTGTTATAATCAGCACCGTCTCAAAAGTCTCAAAAGTGAAGCCAATGACCAAGTATGGGAAAAAAGTTCCAGGTTCTGGATAAAGGACCAGATCTATTCTTAGTTTATCCAAAACAGTTCATCCTTCCCTGATGTTTACAGAGCAATTTATCACATCCCTCTCTCTATTCACTGCCTTTTTATTTAGCCTACTCATAAGCTGTATCCTTCAGTTTTCAAGAAGACACATTTTTATCTAACTTCATAACTCATGGGGTCCCAACTGTGAAATGATGAAAGCTGTTGTAAGGGGAAAAGCCATCCTTTATCTGTGTACGACACATCTGATGCATGTAAAGATAAAGGACGTCCTGCCAACTGGTGTCTCATTGTAAAAAATACAAACACTGAAGAGAGGAATATACTAGAGATGCCTCCAGCAAGAAGAAAAACCAAGATGTTCAGAGAAGAGTGCTTCCAAACTGAATCCCCGGAGACAGGAGGCCAGGCATATCTTCATTTATAAAGCAGGAAGTTCCAGAGATGTTGGAAAGGTTTTTTGCAGAACAGACTTTCAAGGGTTTCCTAAATGACTCCACAAATCATGGTGACAAATGATGATTGGTCCTTCTAAAACAAAAGGAAATATTGCACAGGACTCAGCACAATGGGGCCTTGATCCTGACAGAGCCTCTCAGCAATAGAAGTAATCATAGCCTAGATTGTGACTTTTGGCACAGCCAAAGGAGGAGTGGTGTGTGATTTGTGTGAAGTGTAACCCCCCATTTGGAGTTTGCCAGATTGACCCTCTAGGGGGTCCTACCAAAGGACTGCAACTGTAATGGCTACCAGACCCCTTAGAGAACATTTCCCAGAATGCTTGGAGTCCATGGTGGAGGCAGAATGGACTATAAACTCCTGCTGAGGACAATAGAGAGGCTTCTGCATGGGTTGATCTGGGCAAGCAGTTTGCTGGGCCAATGAGGAGCCAGTCTGCTCAGCCCTGCAGTGAGAGGGGACAGCCTCACTTAGAGACAAAGAAACTAGCTTTTATTTCCATTTTGAGCTTGGGAGCTGAGAGAAGCCAAACAGCTCAGGGAGTCTCTGATTAACTCCCATGCCCCTCCAAGGAAGTTTCTGAACTGCTGTGGAATCTAGTGCATGGCAGTCCCAGCCCTGCAGAGACCGCGCCCAGTAGCGGCAGAGATCCAAACCAGCACTGGCTACTGAGACCTCCACAGCACGCCAGACCAGGGAGCCAGGAGAGGACCCTGCCCCACCCAGAGAAGAAGACACTGTAAGGGGACTCAACCTCAGTGTGCCACCTACCTGAGAAGATAGCTAAGCAGGTATCTGGGGACTTTGAAAAGTTGTGAGTTTTTGGAGGTGGGGAATGAGCTTGTTAGTGTTGAGTGCTTATTAATTAACCCAAATCCTTTCCTTCCCCAGATTCTATTTTCCTCCTCCCAGTAAAATCCCCCACAATTATACTGTTATTTTTGTGTGTATCATTTCATTTGTGGGGTTTGTATTGATGTACTTTGTTTCTTGTATACTGAGTTTTATATTCCTTGCCCGTTAGTAATGTTATTCATTTCCCCAAGGGAAAGCACCGCTGGTTTCTCAGACACAGCGAGGAGTCTCCTTGGTTGGAGGCACCAGGAGTCGGGGAAAAAACCCCGAGAACCCAACATATGTAAGGAGAGGGGGGAAGCCACTCCAAGCAGCAAGCACCAGTAAGGAGTCTTGAATAACAGTACGTAGGAGGCATTGCGACTCACAGACACACCCGAGTCATCTTCAGGAACGCGAGGCGTCCCATTAAAGCCAACAGAACCTGGGCGTATGCTTATGGCTAAGTATGTGCTTTGCTGAATCGGGATCTTTTTGATGGTCCACATCTGTAAAATTACTAGCCCCCCTCCTCACCCTGAAATGCCATCACATGCTGGTTCAGCTACTCTGGCCAGTGAGTAGGTGTGGTAGGGGAACAAAACTGTCTGTTCATTCCCAGCCCGCCCTTGCTTACCTGCTCTGGGGAAGAGCTAGCTGGTGTGCACTTACTCCAGCTTGCTCTGATCTAAGGTCTGGACAGTTTGTGTAGGGCTGTGCGGGTGAGTTTATTCCTTCTTACTTTGCTGCATGGGTGTGTAATCCAAGCCACAATCTAGCCTAATACTATGTATTTTAATGATGAAAACATTTCCTCCTCCCACTTCTCGCCCATTAGAGTCACATGAGTAAGTGGCTGACCTGACAATGATCAAGTTAAAAAAACAAACAAACAATCAAGAAGTAGGATTAACTTTAGTTCTCTTAGGTAAAGATGCCTTAGGAGCTCTGGTTTGTGGTGGGGAATAGATAAATTGGCTCTAATGGTGCTGGGTAAAATGCTGAGGTCCTTACACAGTTTTTACTTAGATCTTACCCAGGCAAAGCCAACTTTGCCCAACGAATGGAACGACTTGTGAAATGAGAAACACTCCATGTGAGTTATCAGGGCAGCACTGGGACCCAATTATTAGATTTAGATATGCAAGTTGTTCCTTTCATACAATTGTGCAGTCCTACTATTATATTCTCTGCATTGTATCTTTGGTATTTTAGGCATTTACTTCTATCCCAGCCAGATCTTGGCAATCACTTCATAATTTAAAAAACAAATACCTGAAACAATACATGTGATTTGAATGGATAAAAGGAAAACATTAAAGATGCATCAACAGTTCTACCACTGCTCCACAGTTTGACCAACTTAAGTAAATCCAGGGGCAGCAGATAATTTCAAGTAAGGTTGAACAGTTCAAGAAACTGAAAGCTTTGTATTATGAAATATAGGATGTTTCACAGCTAAGTCCCTCTTCAGCTGGATCAGATTTAAATCAATAGGAGAAGATGAGTTAAATTAATATTTCTAAACATGTATATAGAGGAGATATTACTGTCCTCCCACCAGCTCAGATTATACCTCCTTGTCTGGGGAAAATGATGGAATATGTCACAGTGGATCATGCTCAGAGATTGTATATTTGGAAAAACATGTAAAGGTAAATTGTCATTATCCAGTTGTCCCTGAGGATTTCCTGAAAGTTTCAGGAAACCAGAATTTTGGGGAAATTAGATTCAGTTTCTACATGGGTTTCACATTTGGAATATAGAAATATAATTCAGACTCAGAAAACTGGAGTTTACATTTGTTTTAATACAGATCAGTAACAAATCGGAATCTCCTAAGCAGCTTTGAAAAAAAATCTCACGTGTCAAATGACGTACCCCCTTTCTATATTACTTTTTAGCTGGCTTAGGAGCAGGAAGGTTTGGAACAAGAATGCTTGCAATGAATCATGGGCCCCAATAGAACATCTACAAAGGCGACAGAATTTTTGGGGTCTGATCCTCAGTGAGGGAGAGTCAACATAATTCCATGGAAGCTGCACCAATGTTCCAGTAGCTGAGGATCTGTCCCTTTGAGCTCTGTGGAGGAGCATATTATCTTCTTCCTTGTGTTTTCTTAAAACAACCAACAAAAATAACCCCAGACAATCAAAGTGAGGCAGCATTTCAATGAGACCATATGAAATAACTCCCCTTCCTTAGCATCGTATGCCTCACTAGCATGGGGGTTGAATGCAGGGAAGAACGAATGCAAGGTGTCTGTATTCCTTTTGCGCAGATATTTCTCCTATGCTAGAGAGTGATTATTTTTCAAGCGCCTCTTTCAGGCAGAAATCCCCATGTGTGCATCCTTCCTTCCTTGTGCTGACAAATTTTTATACAAACAGCAGATTGCATTGTTGCTGTGCTTTGCTAGAGTCAGGAGGAAAAAAAAAATCCCAAACTAATGGGATGTTGGTTTTTCCTTTCATTGGTGCACATTGGCTCGTACCTTCCTTCTGCCTCCAGCTACTTGCACTTCTTTTCTCTGTGCTTCCTGCTCCCTGTTACCTCCCGGGAGCCATATTTGCACAGGATTTTACCTTTGCTTTGCCCTGAGTCTCTGCCCTCACTGTCAGAAGTGCAGCATTAGGAAATAGGGTCACGCTTTATATCAAGGCTCTATTTAGAAAGGGTTAATAAATGATTAATGGATGGCGTAAGCACTGTTGCAGGCATGAGGTATGTGCTAGAGATGATTATTATGAGCTTATTAGTATATTAAGGTATTAGCCATTATTATAAGCATTTTATCGACCTGTTGGCCACTGTAACAACTGATTAACCATTTATTAAAACATCAATCATTTATTTGCCCTCTAGAACCTATTTTCCTGTTCTCAGTAGAACTTTACGATTGCCCCTTTTTCTGGCCTGAGTAGCTAGCTGATATTCAGGGCCTTGCACAGTTCTTTCTGTTAGAAGGCGAAATGGATGACACGAGTCAGGTATATTTCATGCAATCTTGTTTATTCATAAATAATGTACACCAAGTCATGTTTCCCCTGAATGCAGCAGGAACAAAACAGCAGGTGGTTTACTTGCTCAGAATTTCCAGGTTTGCCTTTCCAGTGTGTTCTGTGCCCCAAGGACCTCATCTCTCTGCTCCCTCAGGGCCATGCTCATGACTGCTTCTCTCTCTTTCTGTTGGTTTACTCCTCTCATACACACAATGTGACAAAACCAAACCCTTGGCCCCTGAGTTTGCAATCAGTCCACTGGGCTTTACTTCTGGTGAGGTATTGCCATGTGGTCCAGTGCCTTGGATAGTAGCCTCCTATTGTTTCCACCTATCACTACCTTAAGGAATGTTTAATTGCTCCTTCCACTAAGCCTAAAAGAAGGACGCTTAGCACAGCGATCAGCTTTAACCAGGTCTCTGAATGTCTACAGATCAAAAATCCCCTTGATGGCAGCCATTAACATCATACAGCATAACAGTATAAAATGTGTCTGGAAAAAGTATTGAGAAATGAGGGGGTTTGTAGTTAAGGTGCTAGAATAGCTTTAAAAAATTATGGGTTCAATTCCTGCCTCTGATATAACCCTCATCAATTCTGGCAAATCACTCAGGGCCCATTTACACTCCTAAACAAGTGCCAGATTTTCAAAAACGCTCAGCATCCAGCTGCTCCCATTGTGACTCAGATTTTTAAAAAACATTTTAAAAAAATCTAGCACCACATTTGTTCAATTTACCAGCTGTTATTTCAGACTCTCAGTTTGCTGTGAGCCACTGTAATGCTTATATTTTCAGTGTACTGCACCTTTCAGTTTCCAAGAACTCTGCATACAGACACAGCTGACATTCTATTCTTAGACTGGCATCAGCCTGTGGGAGAGATGTATGCACTGTATTAGCATAGAGACTTTACATTCGTTCTTTCTTGCTGTTTTCCTTAAGCAGAAAAAAAAAAAATTTTAGACTGAAAGTATACTATTGTTTTTTGGCTATGGAAGAGAGATCAGGCAGCACAGCAAATTCCACTCGGGTTCTGAAAATTAAGGTGCGATCTCTGCCTCTTATGTTCATGAAGAGTAAGAAAGCTTTTATAATCAAAATTTAGCTTGAGGATTTTATGCTGTGCATGAAACAGGAAAGAATCCATTTCATTTTTCCATATTGGCTCTGCATTACTGACACAAAAGTACTGGAGATAAAACACAGACTCAAATATAGTATGGACAGGTCTAACGATTAAAAGTTTTCCACCATAGTTACATGAGTTAGGAGGCTGATTTTACATGACATAGCTATACCAGCACAAGCCCTCGTGTAGATGCAGTTATACTGGCAAAAAAAGTATAAGCTATATGTGCAAAAATGTTGTTTTACTGGGATGACTGCATCCACACGAGAAGGGTTTTCTGGTATAGCTATGCTGCCAAAGCTTTTAGGTGAAGACAAGGACTTTGGTAAATGTGGTAGGAAATACATGCATAACACTCACACACCTCTCAATTACACCTGCCTCACACGGGTGTCACTCCATCGACTTCAGTGAAGTTACTCCTGATTTACAGCATTGTGGAGGAGAATCTGGCTCACAATGGAAAACAGTAATTCTAAAAAAGCAATGTCTATTATTATGTATTGTGCCTGTTACTTAACATTTAGGAAGGCCTCCAAGATAAGGGCATGCACCCTAAAAATGAAAGGGCAGCCACAGTACACACCTGGAAAAGCCTAGAAAAAACAGTCTTGCCTATCAGCCACTCTTTCATCTCCACCACTTAGAGATATACTTCAAGTAGACAAAACCAAGCCAAAAAGGAACCCAAAACTTAAGAGCAGTTTATTGAAGTGTTTAAAATAACTGCTGCGAGGTGTTTAGGCCCTTTGATAAAGCAGGCCCTATAAATCCTTTGCCTTTTTCACCTTCAGGTTCTAAGAACAATGCAGTCTCAAATCTAATGTCATTTCCAGTGCTGAAAATTTGTGACATCAATAAAATCCTAGTTTGTCACTACAAATGGAATTTTAAATTGAATTCTTATCAAATTAGCCTTTCATCAAGGTCATGCAATATTGTGCGAATAACCTTTTCAGAAGCTGTGTACATGGTTGCTGCCGGAGGTGAGAATGAAACAAATTCTAATAAGATTATTCAGCTGGAACACTCAATAACATACTATGGAATATACAGAGGTGACATTCGGTTTAGTGATAATTTAGGTAAATAGATATACCAATGCTCAAAATACAATGCTTCACTCTCCTGTATAAACATGCACTTCCAACGCCTAGCTCATGCTTATTCAACAGCCGGGGGAATAATTGTCACGTCTCCTATAAGCAACTTTCAAATACCAAGTTTCCTGTAGCTATTGGGAGGAATTGTAAATCATACCTCTCTGTTAGATCCTTGTTGCTTTGAGGACTCTTGACTTTCAGACCAATACTGTTTTGTGGTATTTGCAGTTGTGTGTGACCCAACCCAATCCAACACCCAAATCTTTCCCAGCCTGTAAATTCCAGCATGAGGGTCTCACTTAGGGTTGCCAGGCATCCGGTTTTTGCCTGGAACACCCAGTCGAAACTGGACTCTGGTGGCTCCAGTCAGCACTGCTGACCGGGCCATTAATAGTCCGGCCAGTAACGGAGCAGGGCTAAGGCAGGCTCCCTTCCTGCCCTGGCTCTGCACAGGTCCCTGGAAACGGCCTGAATGTCCGGCCCCTAGGCACAGGGGCGATCAGGGAAGCTCTGCATGCTGTCCCTGCCCCCAGGGCCAGCTCCGCAGTGCCGATTGGCCAGAAACCATGGCCAATGGGATCTGCGGGGGTGGTGCCTGTGGACATGGGCAGCACACACCACGCAGAGCTGCCTGGCCTAGGGGCTGGACATGCCGGCTGCTTCCAGGAGCAGCATGGAGCCAGGACAGGCAGGGAGCCTGCCTTAGCCCCGCTGCGCTACCGACTGGGAGCCGCCTGAGGTAAGTGCTGCCCGGCCAGAGTCCCAGGTGGGAACCCCCTCCTGCACCCTAACTCCCTCCCAGACCCTGCACTCCAACTGCCTGCCCCAGCCCTGAGCCCCCTCGCATGCTCCAAATCCCTCGGACCCAGCCCAGAGCCCCCTCCTGCACCCCAAATCCCTCATCCCCAGTCCCACGCCACAGCCCACACCCCAAGCCAGAGCCTGCACCCCCTCATGCAGCCCAACCCCCTACCCCAGCCCTGAAAGTGAGTGAGGGTGGGGGAGAGTGAGCGATGGGCGGGGGGGAAGGAGCTGGAGAGAGTGGGGGGCATGGTCTCAGAGAAGGGGCGGGGCAGGGCAAGGGTGTTCGGTTTTGTCCAATTAGAAAGTTGGCAGCCCTAGGCTCATTCCTTCAAGACTCTGTGGACTGTACCCCAAATGAGCAAGAGACTTAAGCATGTGCTTAAACTTTATGCAAGTGCATAGCCCTACTCATTACATGCAAGTGTTCATGCTTAAGTCAAAGCAGATGCCTAAATTTTTGTCTGGATCAGGTTAAGTGCTTGGAATCTTGCAGATGGAGCTCTAGGAACTGAAGATACAGACATTCATGTCAGGCAATGATCCACCAATGAGCCTAGAAATGCCTTAACCCCTTTCTACAGCTTGCATGTATATTAACACATCAGAAAGAAACTGTACGATAAGTAATTCATCAAGAAATGTCACAAAATGCAGGTCATATGAGGATCCTCTTTCTTGCAAAGGGGGATTAAAAAGGTCACTGGTGTTGTCTTTATCAGTAGTTTCTTTTTGCCAGCTCCTAGATGATTCAGCAATCCCTTCCAGAAACAAAATATAGTAGAGTTGGAAAGCATGCTAGAAGTTCTTCCCTAATAATGATACATATTGGCCAACCCAGAAAAATATTTCAGAAACCATAGTAGAGAAGATAATGATAATTAGATAAGTATTTTATGCCACAATGCTCACAAAAATACAATATTTTCAGCAAAAGATAATTGACAAGATTATTTGGCTTATCTAAAATATCCTTTTCCAAGCCTCAGCACATCTGTTATAAAATAATTCATGCAGACATATGGTGTAATGCTGTAGATTCAACTTAATGTTCATCACTTGGAGAAAGACTTGGATAATAATTTGAAGTTTGTGTTCAGGGTGGGGTCTCCGTGGTGGAATCTGGACCTGATTGCTCATTATCAGTCCTGTGAAAAAGGACCGAATGAGCACAGGAAAACAGTAACAAACAAAGCTACAAGAGTAGAAAGTTAATAGAAGTGTGCAGGGCCAGATACTCAGATGGGCTAAATCAATGCAGTTCCATTGCCTTTAATGAACCAAAACCTATTTACACCCACCAGCAATCTGACCCAAGGTATCTTGACAACCTGATGGGGCTGATTTAACAAATGCCCTCAACTCCACTTTTTCATGCCCGCATTTTTTGCACACCCCAAAACTCAGATCTGCACCTACAACGGGGGTCAGTACTTGCAAAACTGAATATTCGAGTGTACAACTTTAATTATGTCTGCAGGTCACCTTCCGACAGCTGACTGCAAGCACAGAATGTGTGCTCTGCTGCTTGGTTACATGTCCTGTGGTATTGTTTCAGTTTCCTGACTGGAGGACTTCAACACAGCACGTATGGGTAATTTTATGATCAGGTTTACAATTTAAAATTCACTTTCAATGAACATTTCAAGCATGCAAGCTAACCAATTGATTTTCCATGAATGTTCATGCTAGTCAAACTAAACTGTCTGAATGTGTGCAGGAGTCACAAACAGTCTAAGGGAAAATTACTTTCAATTTTGAATCCTTGTTCTTGGGAAAAATAATCCATTATTTAGTCATAAAATAAAAATGTATGCTAGAAGTGTCTACAGTATTTTAAGGTTAATGAGGACCTTTGTGGAGGACAGAAATTCCATTTCACAAAAGATTTTGAGATTTCAGAATTTGGCTTCATTTGGAGTCAGAACAAAATGTGAAGATACTTCATTTCTCTCATTTTGGATCGAAATGTTTGATTTAGCTAAAACTGAATCAAACAATTTTATTTAAAAAAACCTGTCATACAATACAAAATTTTAAAAATATTCTAACCCAAAAGTCATTTCAGAACAAAAAAAATCAAAAGGCTTAATTCTGATAATTTCATAATGGGATATTTTGACATTGAACGTATTTTGGCTGTGTTTCCCTTCCCCCAGAAACAAATTTTCGGCAAGACTGACGTGCTTTCACAAATCATTACAAGGGAGCTGCATTTTCCAATGGAAAATGGTTCTGCTAAAGTGATATGGACCAGCTCTAGTTAGTCGGCAAACTCCTCAGCTGCTGTCAATCAGTATAGCTCCATTTAAGTCAAATTCCTCCTAATAGGTGCTACTAGGACTGACACAGAGCATAAACATTTTGCTGGTCCTCTGCATAGGGGGTGAATTGTGTCCTAACAGAAAACAGGGCTAAATTTGTCAGATAAACTGTTCATTACAAGTTGCTCCCACAGCTGTAATGCAGATGCATAGGCAAGACAGCAGATATGGAGCACTGTAACTATAGCAAGCAATAGCATGATCATCTGTTATGGGACTTCAGGAAGGCTCAGATTCAGATGTAGACCCCAGTGTTGCAGCTCTAGCCCATGATAAATACTCCACTGCTGGAGAGATTCCTGATGTCTCCCTCTAGGTACTCATACAGCCCTAGTCATCATAGTATCTCAGTGTCTCACAATTATTAATGGATTTCACCCTCTCAGCTGCCCTGTGAGGTAGGGCAGTATCACCCTTCTTTACAGATGGGGAGTTAAGGTACAAGGTAGATGTAATTAACGGCCTAAGGTCATGCAGGAAGCTTGTGGCAGAGTTGGGAACTGAATCCAGTCTAATGTGCACCCACTAGTGATACTCAGACTGAGGCTCATGAGCCTCAAGTGGCTCTGCAACGTGTCTCCTGTGGCTCTTTGCGGCACAGGGTATTAAAACGCTGGGATTTAATTATTAACCAAACTAAGTTATTAACCAATCAGGATGCTTTTACTAGGTTATTAACCAATTGTAGTTGATAAAATAATAGTTAGACAGCCATTTTGCTGTGTAATGTGTGTGTATAGATGGAACAATGAATTCACACAACTGTGGCTCTTTTGGGCAATACTGATCGCTAATTTGCCTTCTGAACCACTGAGGTCTGAGTATAACTGCACTAGATCATCCTTCCTCCCGGTCATAGGACTGAAGAGACAAAAAGGTCTTTGTCTGATCAGTCCCAGACTTTGCTCAACAGACACGTTTAGGGTGGCAGATAGTTGGATAGTTGACTCATCAAGTCAAACTTAACGCAGGAGCTCACAGTGCTAGGTGGTCTCTGACACATTGATTCACTTGCCATGCATGGACTTCTGATGAGGCACCATATAGCTACTTGTAGCTTTTATTCCTTTCAAGTGCAGCCTAACCTTTGATGACTTCTTCACATTCCTTTCAGAATGATTTCTATTACAGTACCTTTTTCCTCCACTACTGACATTTTGTACTTACGATTTTTCTTTTTATTTAATCCTGCTGAGTTTAAAAAGTGGGGTTCTGGGAGGTTGGGAATACCCAGCTTGTACCCAGCTTGGTTGATGAGCTCATGCAAGTGACGGGAAAAGTTTAATTAAAATGTCCGTCTCTCCAGGGGCAAAAACTCTTAATTTCTGTTTTGGGGCTCATGCAACACTCTCCCTTCCTTTGTAGCTCAGTCTTTGTTAGTCACAAATGGAGAACTCAGATGCACTTCCTTGGGGTTCAGACCTCATTGCCTCTCCTTGTCTCTTAGCCTACCAGTGACAGCACCCACTTTCCTCCTCTCCCCACATCTGACTTGATGAACTGTCTCTTTCTAAAGACGACCTTTGGTTTTCACTCTTCTAATGGAGACCATTTAGAATTGCCTTGTGATGCAGATTCTTTCAGAGTTGGTGGTCCTCATTCTGAAGCAATTTGTGCGCCACGTAGGCAAGGCACATTGGGTGAAATCTTGTCGCCCTTGCCTTCAATGGTGCTGGAATTTTCACCTTGGTGCTTTACCATATTTAGCACATGAGACAGTGTAGCTCATGAAACACAAACATGCTGCACCATATTTTCTCTATAATGCATCTTTGCGCACATTTGTGGGGAAAAAACAGACCCCGTCCTGCAGCCCTCACCCACAGGAACAAGTCTGACACATGAGGTGAATTATACCACTTAAAGTCCAGAGCCTCTGGACAGTTTCATCCCAAAGCCGTTCCGTTGGTATCAGTGTGACTGCCGGCATGAGTAAGGATTACTCGAGGAGCTGAGGGAGCTGGCCCACTATTTGTTCTCAGTATTCAAAAATGCAGTTGGGTAAGAACATTGTTTGTGCAAAGTGCTAAATGTAGTAATATATTCCCAGCATTTAACTTCAGGCTACTCCTTGCCCTATCACATTGAAGAGAGTTAGAATTGGACATGATTTCCCAGGAGTAAGAGAAATCCCCGTTCATAGGCTTATAAAGGTTGACTTGTGAGCAAACTCTTCTACAGGGCAATTTCAGATGCTCTAAATGACATTTTAAATTCTTATGATTTTCCATTTGCAAAGCAATGTTGCTCTCCCAAATGACAAGCAAACCAAGCTGACTTCCCAGAAGCCAGTGGGTAAAGCCTGGCTGTGTTTTTTTTTTTTTAATTGCTTTAATTTCTGTAAGTCCCCCAAAATGACCAAAGGTTAAAAAAAATCTAATAAAAAGATTATGAATGTATCCCTATTTTACCATTTAGTGGGGAAGGGTAGCAGGCCAGCTACCTGATAAGATATATCAATAATTTTTATTATGAACTACAGTGGAAGCACATTTAACTCAGAACCATTAGCAGAGGAAATAGATTAGCTGTAAGAGCTAATGGTAAAGTGCAGTATAAATATTTACATTAATGTATGACTAAGTCTTTTATTAACAGGCCATATTTTCTCCACATTTGTCTGCCGTTTATTATGGGATTTTAAACTGGATTTATACCCCTGTAGGATTTTCTAATTTATCTATAGAGGAAGAGATAGCCCCCTTAGGATCCTTTATGCCACTGCAGACTGCGAAGGTCTTTGCATGGTTGCATAATGGTGGGCATTTTTTTTTTAAAAGTCTGTATCTGAAGTCCTTCTGCCTCTGAGAAATTAAGCAATGGACAAGACAATGGAGATACAGGAACAGATTCCTATCTGGTGTGAATCACTTGATTTCATTGCCTTTCATGGAACTTCATCAATTTACACCAGCAGAGGGTCTGGCCCAGAAAAGACTTCAGATTCTTACTAGAACTTCTCCTCAGTTTTATTTTTAAATGAAGAATTTTTTTTTTAAACCATGGTATTTAGTCTCCTTTTTAGATTAGACTCACATATTATCTGGATAAGCCACACAGCCTTATTCTCCGGCCACACTCTGTGAACGCTTGGACATTCTCTTTGCTCCAGTTCTAATAGCCCGCTCCACAGCTTAGTGAAGTGAAAAGATGCAGTGACTTCAGTGGGCTTTAGATTAGGCCCAAAGTGAATCAAGAACGTTGATGGAAATCAGCCAGGAACTCAGCCCAGTCCATGCAGAGCCTTCAGGTGCATCATTAAGTGGCAGCGCGAAAGCCTCCTATTCTAAATATTAAAACTATAGAAAAATATTAGGGAGAGTCAGCATCGCCAGTGAGTGACAAGGGGACATTCTTTCTGACCCCAAAGAAGTCAAGCCCTAGAAGGAACACTTTTATTTCCTACTGTCCAAAGCTCTGAGGTTCCCTCGGGCAGCAGCACAACGTATCGAAAATGACTTGACATTTAGTTTTTATCTGCTGGCACTGAAAGGCTTATGGCTTCCTGTCACGTACAATTTAGGAAGCGATGGTCTTATTTACGACCATGTCTTAGATGTGCTCGTAAATACCACGGATTAATCCAGGTCCCAATTTTTCTGAGGTTGGCGAGTGTCAGCGGTTTTGGTTCAGATCCATCATTAGTGAATAGAATGCAAATATTAGAACTGTCTCTCTTATTGTTTTTCTGACGTGTTCCCATTTTTCCTTCCCGTTTTTGTTATTAATTATGTACAAACCAATCATCTGCTGTATGGTTATAAAGAAAAAAATAAGATAACATGTCCCAAAGAGCCTGTAACTTAAAAGCCCCGATTAATGAAATTCACCCAGATCGGCACACAGGCACACTCTCCTTCCCCCTCCACAAAACATGAATTGTAAGATTGGAGCCTACAGCCTGATTCTGCTTGTTGATCTTTGAGGACAGACTCTTATGCCCATGCAAACCTTGTTAAATTCAGTTCAGTAAATTCACTGGAGTTCTGCATAGATACAAAACTCTGCTGGACTTGAATTTGGTTGCAGGAATGAGGCCTAATCTATGACCAGGAAGATCAGAGGCAGGAAAAGAGGGACAACAGAGGTCAGTTTCTCCTGTATAAAATAGATTCTATTCCCTAACTAAAAGGGCCTATTGTTTCAGGCCCCATCAACAACTCCCCTCCCCCAAACATACACACTTTTTCCAAAAATACTGAGGTTATAAAAAAAAAAATAAATAAAAGCTCAGATGGTCAAAAGCCTCCAGAAATCCTAAAAAAATGGGTTTAAATTAAAGAACCTTGAACTTGTTCAAGGGTCCTCTGTTTTTATTTTAAATCACACACAGCCTTCCATTTATTGCAGAAGAATTTAAGTTAAAATATATAGAGAGTCAAATATTAGGGAATTAGGATCTAGGCAAATGATGTGTGTCAGATATACTATCACATGAACCTTGCATTTTGTTCTGAAGCAGACGTGAGAAATATGTATTTCAGGCTCATGCCACCAATTTCCAATTTCAACTATCCTGTAAGAAGATTATGAGAAATTGTCACTTAGGGTCACTTATGAATCTCCATCTAGGACTGTTTTGAACAGCATCCCAAATCCTCATAGCATCAGGACTAATTCAATCAGACCTGTCAGCCACACCTACATATAACTCTCCCAAGCATGAGGGCAGTACAGAACATTTGTTTAAAGCATCGATAAAGGATACTGTGCAGTGCTTTCCATGAATTTGCCCGGCAGGGATTTGCCTGGCAAGAGCAGGTTTTACTGAAATGCTGTAATAACAAAGGTAGGAAGGGGGAGTCCTTTTTTCCACCGGCTGTTTTAACAAATGAACTTCATCACTCATGCTCTAGTGGTGCCATCTGCAGTCTTCACTTTATTTATTGGTGTTTCCCAGTCCCTTTAAAAAAAACAACATCTCACAGGTGCTTACTAAGAATCCTGCCGTTTGATTCCCCAAAATTGTATTTTTGTGTGATGATAGCACCGTAAGGCCAGAGTCCAAAGACACTGTTTCCAAAACACGGTGAGGTCTGCTGGTGTAAATGGGTGTAGCTCCATTGATTTATTGATTGCGTGTGTGCGTCCATCCATTTTTCTGCCTGGATTTCCCTCAGATCTGTTATTGCAGCCTGAAAGCACAACCCTTCTATTCCTACTTTGGCAATTGGTATTGAAGAGCATGGGATACGCAGGTCATGGACAGATTCATTTGACTTCTACAGAATAAAATGACCAGTAATTTTCAATGTGTCTACTTTTTCTTGGCCTTGCAGTTTCGGTTACTTTACTAACCCATTGCTTTACATGTAAGTGTCAGAGGGTAGCTGGCCTTTTTAAAGGCTCAAGGGCCCAGCCTACCTCTAACAGGCTCCACAGTGGGGAAAATGAGGCAGCTTCACGTTCAGCTCAGAGTAGTGAACTCACTCAGTAACTGGGAGATGGTTAATTAGGCAGGGAAGCACCTAAGCATAATAGAAGACTAAGGACCTCAGAGGGGGGACTCTGGAGGAGAAAGGGCTGTTAAAAAGACAGAAGGATAGCAGACAGAGGACCCCTCCAGCAGACTGGTGACAAGCAGCCATACAAAACAACACCCTGAAGAGGCAGAAGCAGGGAAAGAGTCTGGGAAAGACAACAGAAGTAGCTCAGGGAGCAGGAAGCGACTGAGGAGGATTGGTTCTGGCTGTTCCAAACAAGAGCCTGGAGCTGGAACCCAATGAAACATGTGGGCCTGGGTTCCCCTACCACACCCAGCGAGGGACTTTTAGAGAAGAATTTCCTAAATCCAAGCAAACTAGGGCTGGTTAGCTCCTACTGGAGCCAAGGAACATCCACCTCACCATTCTCCTTAAAGGGAACAAAGACTATTGAGGACTTGCACCAGGAGGAGTGGGCTCTTAACAAGGACTTGGCAAGGCAGAGTCAGGGTGGTGGCATAAGGGACAACGGACCCAGGCTGGTGTACCATTGCCTTGCAGCAGGACAAATGCAAGGTGTCTGTATTCCAGAAGCTCTGGCCCTGTATCATTGCTCCCTCTTTTGAAGTGAAATGAAGTCTGCTAGATTGGCAGAATTGTTTTCATTAAATGACTACCGGCCGGTCAGTGGAACTGCTACTTTTCACTGCATGTCCCACTGTTGTTCTGGAGGGACCATATCTACAAATGAGAGAGCAGTCCAGTCCCTGTGGCACAATCCATATTTGGACAGCTGATGCTGATGCCATTTTGATAGTGACATTTGTAAGGTGGCCAAGAGTCCACTAGACACAAGAGTGCTGGGTTCTCCTGACAGCTGAGTGGGAGCTCAGAGATTGTGAGGCAGGAGAGAAAAGAAAAGGAAATACAGATGGCAGGTAATGGAAACATGACGGATATATGGGACCATTATAATAGAAAATGAAAGAAAGGTGGTGGGGAGAGGAGGTGTTATCTGAAAATGATCAGAACCCTGGGCAGATTCTCACTTAACATGATTCAATAAAGCTCCACCGAAGTCAGAGAAGTTACACAAGCCGCGGATCTGGCCCATTGTTTCTGCTACAGTTATGGTACTGGAAAAACAGCTCTGCAGTTCTCTCAGGCCAGTTAATCACAAGATGACACACTTCTCAAGTCAGAGGCACACAACCATATGCCAGTGTTTTTGTTAAAGGTTTCATTAGGGTCAATCAACACTGTAACTGATAGCTGAGTGTGTATGTGTCACACTAAACCTGGAGTCAATTTTTTAAAGAAAGGTAAAGAACCTTACCATTGTAATTAAGTTGCCTAATTCAAGTTCTAGTTGTGAAGACACCCCCGCTTCGCAAATCTTCTAAAGAAGAAGCAAATCCTCTCCTTCCTTATAGTTAACTCTG
Source organism: Chelonia mydas (assembly GCF_015237465.2). Classification (NCBI taxonomy): domain Eukaryota; kingdom Metazoa; phylum Chordata; order Testudines; family Cheloniidae; genus Chelonia; species Chelonia mydas. Next base: position 10,965,816 of record NC_051257.2, read on the forward strand.
CCTGATGTCAAATGATGTCTTCGGTATTGCATGCATGCTGAGAGAACAGCTTCAGACTCTAAACTCATTTGAAGGTTAGCAAGCTCAACACTACGATCTGAGCTCTGTTATGTCTCCATCAAGGGAGTCTTCCCCGCCCCCCCGAATAATACCAACTTCCTAGGTAAGTTCATGTCATCTCTTTTTCTGCTTAACTATACTACAGACGGATGCGTGTAGCTTTTTGTTGGGAAGAGAAAGGTGGGCTAACAGGCCATTTTTTGATAAGGTTTAGAATTCTGGATACCCAAAGGACATGGTTAGATAGGTTAGGGCCAAACTTTAGGTTTTGTTAAGGAAAAGACATGTGGGGAGCCACACCTTTATGAAGCTTGTTGCCTCTTTGTGTCGACTATGGGTGAAGAGTACACGGCACTAACTCAAGGAGGAGGATATCTGTGTGAAAGTGGAGCTACCCGGAGGAAGACTGATGTGGGAAGAGAATCAAGCTTGGTAAGTCTATCCTAAAAAAAACCCAGAGCAGGTTTAAGCTTTTGGGATAGGTACTGTGACTACCTCTATACTTGCACAGTTCCTAGCAGGATTTAGCCTCAATCCTGATCAGAAACTCTGGCTTCTACTGTTATATTAAACACCACCACCTAGCTCCTATATAGGGCTTTTCATCAGTACAGCTTAAAGCACTTTTCCACGAGGTAAGCATCATTTTCCCCATTTCACAGATAGGGAAACAGAGGCACAGGGAGCAGAGACTTGTCCAAGGTCACCCAGCAGGCCATCAGCAGCGCTAGGAACCGAACCTGGTCTCCAGAGTCCCAGTCCAGTGCTCTATCCACTAGATCGCATTACCTAGTGTTTGGTAAATATTTACAGACTTTCTCAGTAACTAATAGGCAAAAGCCCAGTTCTTGGGGCTCTTCAGCCCCATTCTGGCCTTTCCCTCCCGCTCCATCACCTCAGTTCTTTCTTAGGCAAATTCCTGGCTTCAACAGGAGTTTGCTTAAGTAAAGCTTGAAGAACAGAGTTGGGTGAAATTTTCTGAATGAAAAAATGCAAACGTGGGCGGGCCGAAACTTTTTGCAACTTTGTGCCAATGTTAGTGTATAGTTTTGGTTAAAACAAACGACCAAAAAACCCCTCCTCCCCACAGAACCCCTCCCCCCAAATTTCATTGACACTTTGTAACTGAAGCATTTTGATTCTTCAGTTCAAAAGACTTATTTAAAAAAAAACAATTTGAAAATATTAAAAAAGTGAAAGTGAAAACCAAAGTGTCTTTCAGGTTGAACAAAGTGTTTAATTTCAGGTTGAACAAAATGGTTAATTTGACCCACAATGACTTCCCCCCCCCAAACTTTCGGTTTGACCAGCGAACTGAAAAAAAATGTTTTTTTTTTTAAATTCTAGTAAGGATTATAGGGTAGATCAGCAGCTAGTGTAAACTGGCTTTATAACTCAGTTCAGGCAAGCTATGCCAATTTCCAGCGCTGACCCTCAGGAGCTGTGTCAAGAATAGGTCTGCAGAGTTTTTACACAGACCAAGTTCTGGTCTCAGTTATGCACAGTTAAAACCAGAGTCACTTCATTAATTTTAATGCCGCGACTCTGGATTCAACCCAGTAAAGCTGAGATCAGAATTTGGAACATTTCTGCAGCTAGAAGCATAGCTGATATTTATGTTTCCAGTCGCTCCAGAATCTCGCTTGGTGATGTCAGCAGAGGATTAACACAGAAGTCTAGTTGAGACTCAATTAACTTGTAGTTTGGCAGTTTTTGAAATTTAAATATTTTTCAATATGATCAAAAAGCTACTTAAATATTTTATGCTGCTCTTAGTCACCTTTCAGTTATTAATATGTCTAACTAGGGCCTCCAGTTTGAGCTTCCTGCTATAAATATGATGGTTTTGAATGATTTCCTGAATGCATTAAAAGTGAAAATCTTAGAATAAGAGAACAATATCACTCGAGGCCCTGTACGCGGGTTTAATCCATCCTCAGCAGAAATCTAGTTAGCAATTTATACAGCCCCCATAACCATCTAAGCACCTCATAATCATTAATGGATTTTATCCTCACCAGACCCTGTGATGTAGGGAAGTATTATCCCCATTTCTGTCAGATGGAAAACGGAGGTACTAAACAGATTAGGTGACATACCCAGCATCACACATTAGGGCTGCGGGCTCAGCCAGAAATTGAACCCATGTTTTTTGTGTCAAAACACAGCATCCAATATACTAAACTATCCCTCCTGCCCCTTCACTGTGGTGTGTAGAACGTTTCTATATGCGGAAACAAAGCTTGGTGTGTGAGAGAGGAAACCCAGCCACAAATCCTGTAAGAAAAGGACAAGGTTTTTTTAAAAAGTGACAATTAAGTGATTTTGGGGTGCCCATATTTTTGTGTGCCCAGACTGAGGTACCTTAAACAGATCTGACCGTCAGAGAGTAGGTGCTCAGCACTTTCTAAAAATCAAGTCCCTTTATGATGCCTCAGACTGAAAAATGAACAAACACAAAAATTTCACTCATCACTCGCAGCCAAGATTTTCAAACATAACTAGTGATTTTTTCTTATTACATTAGTTCATATGTTTATAAGCATCCCATACGCCTCTTTGCTTTCCTTATCAGTTTGTGTTATTTATTTCAGCTCATGCGCACACTGTTCTTGCCTAATGGGGTTATAAAGCACAAAGTGCTGAGAAAGGATGCTTCCACTCATCTGCTCATCAATTTCGTCTCTCCATTATGTTGTAGGCTTCCTGATGAATGGGAATCCTCAATGATCAGTAGTTAGCTGGTAGTTAAAGCCCAGGCTTTGTCCTGAATTTATACAGGCATGGAATGCTAATCAGGGAAGAGATTTCACTTTGAGTTACTGTACATGAAGATTCAGCCACTTACTATCTGGCTATGAAGGAACCAGCAAGGATACTTTTTGAAAAAGATCCAACACAGAAAAAAAAAGTTCAGAAATGTTAAGAAGATTTTGAGACGCCCCTAGTCAGAAAATGCATTTGGGCCCACAGGGCTAGATTTTAATGTCACCATCTTCCCTGAATAAGGGGTGCCTTTGATGTAACTATTTTCACAATTCCCCTGTGAGGTAGGGAAATGCTATTATCCCCATTTTAACTGAGGGACAGATTAAGGGGACCTTTTTTTTTTTTTTCCCCAAGGTATATAGGTGCCTTGTGGGAAGTTAGGTGCCTGCGTGCTCTTGAAAAATCCCACCAGCTGTTTATTTGCATCTTATTCTTTAGGCACCTAAATACCTTTAAAAGTCTGGCTCTGACTTGTCTGTGGCAAAGCAAGGCATCGAATCTGCATCCCCCAAGTCCCAGCCTAGCTCCCTACCCACTTACCCATCCTTCCTCTCCTTGCTTTGGTGGGGAGTGAGTTACTTCCCCTCTTGTTATGGAATTGCCTGGCCAGCTGCGGAGCCCTGCTGGACTCTTACTCCTCTGCAGGCCTGAGGGAGGGCTGTGAATCTGTCCCAGAGGTAGCAATAAGGGTCAGATGACATGGACGCTTGAATATGCCACAGCTCCATACAGAGCAACGAAGGCTCGGAGAGGCTAAAAAAAAAATCACTTAGTGCACAAAGGTCCTGTGCTCTCCTTTGCACGTCAGGCAGATGAAGGGCAAGCAACGAGTCCCACAACTGTCTGTGCCGAAGCTGCCACTCGGAGGCTTGATCCCCCTCAGAGACGGGCTGGCCGAGGAACTGAACAGCAGCCCATTTGCAAACAGGTCAAGGATATTCAGGATCAACAGGGTCAGAGCCAACATATCTCAGGTCATCTGTGCTTCATCAGCACGTAAGGACGATCCAAGAAACAGGCATCCCACCGCACCAGCAGTATGGCATTCTGCTCTGCCTTATGGCCACAGGCTAATTCCCGGTTGGACTTCAGCCTATGTGCACTATGTTCGAGACACTGAGAGATAGTAACTGCCATTCAGGGGATAGCTTATACCTGCTGAATTTGTTGTAACACACAAACTGCCTCCATTAATAATAGAATCTGGCACTCAGAAACATTTACTAAGTGCTAATTAAAACCCAGTAATGTATGTTTACATTTAGTTGCCATGTGATTTTTAATTCAAAACTGCAAATCAGGTCAGTGTCTAGCATTAAACAGCTAAAATAACTAGCAATAATTTCTATTGATGGTGCTTGGTGTCTCAGTACTTCAGAGGTTAACTGTAACTAGTTGCTAGAGCATCATATTAGAAGACTAATAGGGCCAGATTCTGCCATCTTCACTTATATCGAACAGCATTTGACTTAAACCAATAGTCACATTTAAGGTTAGCCTGGTTTAGAAAAGTATCTAGTAGCCAATGGGGTTATTCATTTAAGTTCCACTTGATGAGAGTAAAGATTGCAAATTCCAGATCATGACTACTGGCTTTGAGTTATATATGTCAATCAAAGAAATGTTTTGTTAATGAGAATATTCTTCCTGTGGCTTGATTTTTTTCCTCCTGCATGCATTTGCTTTTATGAATCAGTGAAACTGTTTCTAGCTGCAACGCTCATTCTCTTATCAACACACATGCTCACCAGCGTGCAGATGGGGCTTCAGCAAGTGTGGATTTCTGCAGAGAAATTAAACATGGGCATTGGGAAACTCTCTTATTTATGCAGGCAGTATTCAGATGCAGAATGGGACCACTACATTGGAGACGGAGGGGCACTTCCACACAGCATGGCAGATGGAGCACTTACACAGTAGATACAGAAGAGGAAGAGAAGACAACGGTGTCATATACACTGATCTTCAGGGGTGAGAGAACCAGATTTGGTCAAATCAGAACCAACCAGAATCTTTGCCCAAATCTTGAACTAAGCCAAGCCCGACCTTTTTTCTCAGGGTCTAAACTTTCTGAGAAGTTGGGCCTGTGCCTTTGCATTTCTGGTTTTCATATGGAACAAGTTACCAAACCACCACAAAGCTATGGCTAAATTTGCTCAAGCAAATATATATATTAAATCTCTCATTGCGAGCCTGCTCTCAGGCGACTTCCAGCCCAATCTTTGGAACAAACAGGCTGGATATGCTCCTTATCACAATTCTCAGGTTATGGACTGGTGCTCCAGTCTGCAAAAACAGGAGTTTCCTCAATACTCAAGCCAAACTGTCTGTCTGCATTGGTGGGGAAGGGGGGTGGGGGGCAGCCGCTCATTTCCCAAATCCTACTTAGCACAGTCCCAAATTCACCCCAGGAGGCGTCAGAGTCTAAGCTAGAACATCAACATCCTATTTTTAGCACCGTAGTGCAAACCCACATCTGTGGCCCTGGGCTCTGAGACTCGTTGCCATGAGGGTTTGGGGGGGGGGAGGAGTGTCTTTTTTGGCAGTGTAGACATACCCTGAGTGATCCCTGAGCAGCACGACTATTTGCAGTTCGCCAGAAATCTCTGCCTGCTAATCAAGGGATTTGTTGCACCATCAGTCTTTTAAGCCGAACACCCCATTCAATTCAATGGGGAGTTTTGGGTGGGGGGGAAAAAAAAGAGAGAGAGAGAGCGAGAGAGAGAGAGAGAGATGGTACCCGGCTGCAGTATATTTGACTTCGGAAAACTCAACGTTTTAGCAGCAGTTTAATTTTAGCTGCTAAGGAATACAAGAAAAATGCAGTACTTACTACCCTTCTTCAGTACTGCAGGCCAGAGCCTCCACTGGTGTAAATTGGTGATGCCCCAGGAATTCTGAAGGAACTGCACTAGTTTCTGCCAGCTGAGGATCTTCCCCTGTAAATTTTGAGAGAATCCATTGTTTAGCTCTCTAGACATGCAGACAATGCTACTCTTAATTAAAGAAATACCACCATGACAGCTGGGAATTGACAGCTGGAACTTGACCAAAAAGAGTATAATAGTGTTTTCAATTTCTTAAAAAACAAAAAACAAACAAACAAACAAAAAAACCCCCCACACACACTCCAAAAAACCCCCCGCCCCCCAAAACTTTAATCTGGAAGTTTCTGTTCTAACTGAACAGCTGTTGATTCACAAAGAGATACTGAAAAGTACTTCACTTCCAACCACACATTTTTTCCTTGTCGGAAAGTACTTTGGCTAAGGAGGAAAAATCTGTCGAAGTTGAGGGGCTGGGGGTGGGGACTTGCCAATTGATTTTCAACTTCATTTTCTAAAGCGTCATGCCTAAATAATGACGAAGCAAAGGTAGAGCATACAAGATTGCATAAAGGACTGTGACACTAGATAGGTCTACTGCTATTGAACTCACATTTAACTGGTATGATTTTAAACAAACAACTATATTTTGTTTCATAAGGTCTCAGACTGGCATAAGAGGATATTAAACAACAAAAGATTTAAATCTCTAGCTTTCTTTTAATATCCTTTCTTTTGCCAACCTCTGAAAGGATCAAACACTTCTACTTTATTTAGATATTCTTATATACAATCTCCCAATAAGAACAATACATAGCTCTAGTTAAGGCGATTCTCTCCCCCACCCCCACCCCGGGTATTTGTATATGTATCTCTAGATAACCTGGTGAGACCTTCACTTGAATAAGCTTCCATGATTTTCATTCTACAGTCCTTTAAGTTGTGCCCTTCTTACCCCAGATCTAGTTAGAAACATTGCCTGTTGGGGAGGGAGTACTAGTTTTATACCACCCAGGCATTGTATCAGGGTATTCCTTCCTCTGTGGCAGAGGGACAGAGTCAGCAGCTAGAATCTAGCCAGAGAACCAAGTAACTGCTGCAAAACACAAAGGATGAGACATGCAAGATGTGGAGCATGCAAAAAAACAAAAACAAGCAAACATAACTCGGCTGTAACAAACACACAGACGATCCCCCTTCGTAAAATAATTATACGGTCAAAGCCAAGCAGTACGGCTACCTCGTTCACTAACCATTGTAAGGGGAGACAATATTGCAAACAGTGGGAGGCACAGAAACTCTTAGGAACGTATGTAAAAGGCAGCCAGAGGAAACCATTCCTCCTGTAACAGAATCAAGGTTGCTTCCATCTGTGGTGTGGAGATTATCAGCCATGCAGGCCCTTTGTGGTAGTCCCAATAACCAGTTTTATATAACTGTTGAATTTTAAACCCAGAGAAAACTATAGCTGATCTTTGACGTATACCTATTCTGAGCTCAGCTATGGCTTTATCACAAGTGCATGGTTGCACTACTCTCGCAGCAGCTCAGCTACTGCAGTTTGATGCTGAGGGTCACGGGTTTTCACCTTGCTGGAGGGGAGGGGAAAGTACCTGCACCATCTGTAATTTACTTCCCCCTCCGCCACAGCTCAGCTGTGCTGATTCAAGCTCCACCCACTCCCCACCCAACTGCACAGGAGAGGGTACAGGAGCCCTACACAGGCCATTTCCCCCCATGGCATGTTGATAGCTCATTGCAAAGGAGCAAAGGGCCCCCTGACACTTTCTTTCTCCCTCACGCGTATGTGTAAACTAGCACACCATTGAGTCCTGCATGATTTTCCACTTTGACTACAAAAGCCTAGCTCACCATTTCTTTTTACTCAGTTATCACATAGGTATATCAGGAAGTGAGAATAATAGGATGTTTTATTCCACGGGGTGGGGGTTATTTGTGTTTTTTGTAAAACTCAGTCTCAGCTGAAAATCATTGTCAATAACAGATTGTAAGCTTAGTTTTATTTTAGGCAATGAGCAATATAAATTGAGTCCCAATTATTTTTATTTCCAGCAGTAGTAAAATCACCTAATGTTTCTTCAAGATAACAAGACGGAGGAAAGGTCATTGCTCTTTCTTTACCTAGATGGAAAGTCAGTGAGCCAGATCCTCAGCTTGTATAAATTGACTTAGTTGCACAGGTTTCAATAGAGCGACACCAATTTGCATGAACAGAAAGTTCATTATTCTGAGCCTAACATTTTACCAGCTGGACTTTGTTCCCTGTGTTAATCTAGTTTTTAATGGGAGGATTCAGGGCCAGATCCTTAGCTGGTGTAAATCAGCCTCACCCCGCTTCAGTCAAAGAAACTACTCTGATTTACACCAGCTGAGGATCTGGCTGTAGGCACCTATGTTTCCATTTTATTTTTTTCTGCGCATTCTTATAGGTGAAAAATAACCTCAACCAGGATCAGGGGGATCAATGAAACCATCAAATCATAACAGAAATCAAGATCATGTGGTCTTCTAATTCAAAAGGGTTCACCCAGTTCTCCACCGCCTTACACCATGGGTGGTCATTTATACATGATCAATCTGAGTGCGTTGGAAACAGTGGCAAAACACCCAGGCTCAGTTTGCATAGTAGGTAATTTGATGTGACAAATATGTGATAATTAATATCAATATCATTCTTCATAGAGGCCTGGGATATACTGTCACCTCAGTGCCTGAGTACGTCTCCATGATGGGAGAAGAGGTTATCCATTAGTTTTGGCCCTGACCCCGAAAACACTTAGGTGTGTGTGTAATTTTAAGCAGGTGAGTAGGCTGAAGTCAATGGAATCATCCACATGCTTAAAGTTATGCACATGCCTAATGTTTTGCTGGATTGGAACTGCTGATGTGCCTGAAGGCTGCATCAGGGCATTGCTGTAACCATCCTGTCCTCTTAACAGCAAAGTAAAGAGAGGGAAAAAAGAAACCTAAAATCAAACCTGTTTCATTGTGGAAAAGGTCAGCTTCTCAGCATTTCCTGGTTTTGAAAGGATCTGACTGGTGCCACCCACAGTATCCTGCGTGCTTTAACTTTGTACTAAATGGAGGGCAAACCACGTTTGGAAAGAATGTCTTTCTAAAACCAGCTGCTTCGGCTTTTGCCTTTTGCAGTAAATTAAGGGGTTTGGGCTGCCGTAAAAAGTGCTTGGGTTGTGGGTTTGTATTTTGTCTGATTGTGATTCCCCGGTAAATAATAAATAAGCAGACTCCTCTCTGCATGCGTGCATAGGCTTTAAATATAAAAATGAATGTGATGTGAGTTGGACACATTGAAAGAAAGTTTTTAGCAAATTGTATCCTTTAGAATTCTCTAGGTTTGATATAAAGGAGCTTTCATTTGTGAAGGCAGGGGACCTTGTTGCTTTCTTTAGTGCTGTGTTTGATGCCAGTAATTGTGTCACACAATATAGCCAAGGTCGATACCATTGTTTGGCTGCATGGAGTTTGTTAATACTGAAAACTTCTCTCTTAATCTCTTTACTTTTTATTCTGTTTTAAGTTTTTGTCTCAAATGGTTGCAGTCTGAAAATGACCTACTTTGGACTTAAGGAAATAAAAGAAGGAAGACCTGCAAATGCACCTGTCTCAAGTTATCTTCCACTCTCTCCTCCCTTCTCCTGTTTGTCGGTTTATTCACCTGTTTGCCTAAATTCTAGCTTGTGAGCTCTCCTGAGGCAAGGGCTGTTTTTTGTGTTTTTTCTTTGTGCACTGCCTACCCTAACAGGGCAGAGGAAAATTAGTAATGATAATCAGAAGACGAACAACTAATGGGAACAGTTTATAATGGGGATAGTTGAGGGTATCATCCTGACTTTAACCACACGGGTACACCTCGACTGGAGCTCAGGTAGGCATATGCTGGCTAGCTTAGATTGAGCTAACACACTACAAATAGCAAGGTAGCCCCAGCAGTGCAGGCAACAAGTTGGGCTAGCTGTCCTGAGTACAATCCCACCCAGGACCCTGATATGTAGTCAGGCAGCTACTCCATCCCGCTGCTACAGCTCTACTGTTTTTAGCATGCGAGCTCAAATCACGCTAGCACACGTATGTGCACTAGAGCTGGAAATTACATCTCAAGCTCCAGCATAGACCGACCCCTTTTCTGTCATTCCTGTGCTTTGTAGACCTTTTGTGAAATTAGGGAGCAGGTGCCTTCTCAGTGTACCTGATTTATGATTTTACAGCACTGTCCCTTTTTCCTGCGGGATATATTCTTATGGTGCATTTAAATGTGAAAGGAGGTGAGAAAGAAAAAGTGTGCAGAGGATATAAAAATTGGTAAATGTGGTAAATTGGTAAATGGTAAAATGGTAAAATTGGTAAATGGTAAAAGTGGTAAATAATGAAGAGGACAGGTCACTGATGCAGGGAGATCTGGATCGCTTGGTAAACTGGGTATAAGCAAACCATATGCATTTTATGAATGCCTAGTCTCTTTCCCTCAAATGTTGGCCTTGCTTTGGAGTATGTTGACAGTATGGGAAACACCTGCAAGCATTATAGTTTTGTCAGTGGTGTAGACTCAGTTCATAGTTTGCCTAGGACCTGGATAAAAGGCAGATGGATTTATAGGATATCGAGTCTCTTTTGTTGCTATTGCAGAGAATGTAACACAACAGGCTTACTGGAAGCGTCAGGTCTGTCTGTCACGTACTGGCCAAGCCATATGAAACCACTTTTACCTATCCCAGGAGATAGTCACCAAGCATGTAATAATGCGTCTGCTGGTATCTATCTTCTGCTGTGCTCAGTCCTCGTTTTCTTTAGCGAAGACAGAATTGCTATAGATTTTCTTCTCACATGTTTAAAGTAGCAGCTACCATGCCAGGCATCAGTGCCCGAGTAAGCTTAACCAGCATGCAGAGCCCATGGTGCGTTCAGCCTGTGTCTGCATGCTACCCTGGCACTATAGTCACTTGTGTTATCTTTCCCTGTGTCTTTCTCCCGTTGCAACAGGTGTATCCTTGTTCAGTGGCATGTTAAGGACAAAACATCAAGGTGAGCTGCTGCTTCTCCCCCCAAGTTGTTTTTTGCAGCGTGCACGCCGTGTGGAGGCTGTCTACAGAAGCAAAACATTAAAGTAATTTTTGTTTGGGCAGCTGGTAGCATCAAATACAACATGGAAAAATGGGTGTCAACCTGGAGCAACACAATGCTGAATCAGACCCATGGACTCTTCCCTAAGATACATTTACAGTACTGTGGTGTGGTCTAGTACATGGAACTCTGTGCTTAGACTCAGGAGACCTGGGTTGTATTTCCAGCTTGACCGGCTGGGTGCCCTTGGGTAAGTCCCTTTCCCACTCTGTAAAATGGGGCTATGGCTCTTGAGCTTCTTTGTAAAGTGCTTTGAAATTTAGGGATGAAAAAGGCTATATAAAAAGCTAGGTATTATTATATTTTCAAGCACAGCAGCCCTGTAGAGTGGCTTCTTGGGGTGTAGCAACTACAGTGGTAAAATATTTACCAGTACAGAGCAGGGTCTTGCAGGATCATTATTGATGAAATTACACACTTGAGACATAGTTCTAAGGGCCAATTTCTGATACATTACCCGTCTCCCCTTCCAATCTGCACTCTACAGGAATAAACGCTCCCTATAAGCATGGGCCAGGGAAGCTAGGGACCAATCCCCCCCCTCCCCATCTCAGGCCTTGGATCTGGGGTGGGGGCGGTTAATTGAACAACTTTATAAGGAGACCTAAACTTGGGCTGAGCTGGCGCTGGAAGAGTGACAGAAGTGTTTGTGGGAAGAGTAAACTTTGCCTCTATTCCCTGTGTGCAGGCTTGAACCACACTGCCTTACTGTTAAATCCATTCTGCTGGGAGCCCATCAGGATGAATTGTACATTTGTAAATAAAAGTAGAGCAGGGTCATTTATTAATCTCATGTCCGTTGTTCACTCTTCTGTAAGAAAGCACCTGCTTCCGTGCGCACTGCTCTGCCCAGCCTGTGATGAGTGACTTTGTTTTACTTTTCCAAGGTTAATCTCAGTGGTGCTGCATGAGGGTGAAATCCAGCAGCCAGGGCAAACCCTCATTTAAGTCAATGGGAGCATTTGCCAGAGTGAGGACTGAAGCACTGGGGTCTTAAAAACATACGTTTATGGGCGTCTGACTGGAGGAATGAATTCAGCTACAACTATAGAGGAGGTGAAAATAACAGTAGCAAGCTACTGTCACTCTCAAATATAGCAGTACTGGGAGTGGCTTTGGCAGAGTACCAGGAATTTACGAGTGAGGAATTTAGAATCACCGTGGCAGCATTTTTTATGCTTTATCGCATAGCGCAGCATCTAATACAGTGTTGGAGCTTCTTAGGGAAACTGTGCCAAGCATCAGAGAGAAGGGTGAATGCATTAAAAATGAATCGTGCCTTTTGGGTCTGCTACTCACTTTCATTTAGTTATCATCTGGCACTGGGCGTAGGGGGTTAGCTCAGACTTTCCATTTGTCGCTGTCTCAGCCATAAGGGGGAAGTGGGGAGAGAGAGAGTCCCAGATCTACATTTCCTTTATATATTAAGTATGTGCGCGCACACACACACACACAGTCTCTGTAAATATTTAATACACAAGATCTCACACCAGCTGAGGGCCTGGCCATAGTTAAGGGGATTTCACTGTCTTTTCCAGAGAATAATAAGCTATATACATAAATGAGACAAAAATATAACATCTTCCCTAGGTGCCTAACTAAGGCCCAATAAGAAAGAAAGAATTCAGTGGAGCAGGGGAACCAGAGCCTGGGTCTTCCACCTCCTATCTTTGTGCTCTAACCACTCACCCCAGGCTACAGCACTGTGTTTTCTCTCTTATTCTTTCATTCTTTCTTATTCTTTCATCATTCATTGGAGAGTCTGAGGAAGCCCACAGAATATCCCACAGACCAGTGGTTGAGGGATTCACCTGAGAGGGAGCAGATCCACTTTGAATCTCTTCTCTCCACTTCTCCATCATAGGCAAGAACCCTCCCCACTGAAGTAAAGGTTATAAGGGAGATATATGGCTGGTTTCTTGGTAAAATGGCTTTGGTGCCTAAACCCAAGAGAGGGTTCACAGCTGAGAATCCCAGGCAGGGACCTGCCAGCAGTCCTGACTTAGGCACCTTTCTCCAATAGAGGGGCCGGGCTTGTCACCTCCCACAGGCTCTCTTAGGCAAGAAGCTGCCTATTGTGCTGGCTTTTGTGCATCCCCTTTCTGAAGCCCCTCTCTTTCGCCATTCATTGTACAGGAGCCTAGGCACTGACCTCAGGTTTTGTGAATCCCAGCGATTTTTCATCACCATAACTAAATTTCTTTGTGAATCTAGCCCACAGGCTTTTTGGGCAGCGAGGGTCTAATTCTGATCTGACTTATGCTGGTAAGAAAATTTAAGTCAATGGAGTTATTTTAGTTTAACCTAGTTAAGTGAGATCTAGCACCTGGTATTTGGAGCGGATGATGATTATAAACTGGTATTATTGGAACTATGACAGAAGATCCTGCCCTGAAGTATACCAGCGCGAGAGTTTAAAGACCAGCGCCTCAGCTGGTCCATATACAGCATCTGGCATAATTCCATCTGAGTTATTGAAGTTACTGCAGATTTACCCTGATGTGATTCAAAGCAGAATTTGGCCCCCTATTTATTATGCCTTTGGCATATGTTGGTGTCATGCTGAAAGGATTTCAGAATCAAAATGATGCATTATTTATGGGAAATAAATATTTATTAATCAATACCAATAAATATTTATGTACACATAATAAAAAGAGAGTGACCATATACAATGACAAACATGTGATCGAGTGAGTGTCCTTGTACTTGGGGAACTTTTGCAAACAAACAAGATAGATACAAACAAACGTCACTGGGTAAATATGATACCAAGTGTACATACTCTCTGGCTTTCAGGTAGCTGATTTTAACATTTCCTGAAAAGATGGAAGGAAAGGAGCCTAGTTATCCAGAGTTCCATGCATGTAGTCAGGATTTTAACCTACTTTTAAGGGTTCACAAGGATGGGGCTTAACAGACACAGCTGGATGAACAGTGGAGAAATGTTCTTCATTCTGAATTGCTTTACCTTGTAGGTGGTGCTAGAGAGGCCTGGGACTGTGCTTTCTAATGAAATTCTCGGCAGCGCAAGAGAGCAAGCAGTGGAGAAAGGGGTTCCTTGTGCCCTCTCTCCCCTTTGTTACCCACCCAATGGCTGTTCTATCCTATGTAAAACAACTTTCACATCAGCAATTCTATTACCTTTAATTAAAAGCAACTAAAAATTGTGCTTCACAGCTTTTCGTAACCATAATTGCCCATATTTGCCCATAATTGAGGGAGGGAGACAACTGCAATTGCCCATAATTGCCCAGTAAGGACCCGGCTGTGCTGCATATCACATTTCTTGGAACATAAGTGACTGTTGCATCACTTACAAGTTATATGGTACCGCCTCAAATTCAGGAGAGTTGATAGCAATTTACCACTCTGCATCATTGCCTCCTACTACGGTTTGTGTGTACCACCCCAGTCACACCCACTGTATATAACTATGTCATCACCTAGTTCCTTTGGTGCTATGTTATAGCCCCATCCCCAGTCCTTTCACTGGGCTTGGGTCTTTTAGCAATGGGACATTCAAAAGCACTCAGTATTGGCCTAACTCTGACTGTGAGGGGAGCAAAGGGAGCTTTGCAGTTCATTTCAGTGGGAGCAAAGTTAGTCTGACGTGGAGATATTTTGAAAATCCCAGCTTTGTGGTCTAAGCACTGCAGAGCAGGGACTGTGTCTGTTTGCCCAGCGCACAAACTAAGGGGCTCCCAAATCCAGATTAAAGCCTGATGATGATGATGATCAGTAAAAAAACAACAACAATAAAATGTATTTTAGTATCAATACTTGGGGCAGGGGAAGAAACTTGGGCTGTGTGTGTTAAAGGTGGTGGACTGCGCACTGTCAGCCATCCCACGAATGCTCATAAAAAGGTGGGCTGGCTAACAGGCTAATGACTTAATGGAAAGATTGCTGGAGTTTTTGAATGTGTGGATTTGATAAGCTTATGGTAGATATGAAGGGGTCACAGATTTCATTTGACCTTGCTTTTCCTTTAACTCACAGAGTGGATCTATTCCTTCCAGGTTATTTATATTTTTGTAACAGTTTACAATTTCCTCCCTAGGATATCACACAAGCCAGGATTTCACATCAAAATAGAACAATTCTCCTCTTGACTTTCAGGTACCCTGTAGTCTCTGTTTCGATTGTGACGCTCTACCATCCTCTCACGGTTTAATTGAGCAAAGAAAGGATGAGATGGCTCCAATGTTGTCTTTGCCATTGCCACTTTTGGAGGCTTTGCTGTTTCTGGGAACCCATGTCTATTTTGAACTCCTACATCTTCACAGAATTCGTTGAGGAGCTGACATTGCCCTTAATTCTTCTTCTGCTGTTGCATGATTCTCACCTTCCGTGTCATTCTACCCATGTTAGCTGCTGGTTTGGACTGTCAGATGATAGCAATGCTCATGCATTGCTCCTTTCACTACTAACCCTCTGAGGCTGCTTCAGGTAACAGAGCTAAGGTGACAGGTACTACACATTGCTGTAGAATGTGCTGAGGATGAAACCACTCAGGTTCTACAGACCTGTGTGATAGGGGATCTACAGAAATTAGTCTGAAATCCTATAGTCCCTGAGCTGCATTAGGGCAATTCCATCTCTCTCCCCGAATAAAAAATGCCTCTAAAACTGGCACAGCCAGCCCCTGGAGGATCACTCCAGCTTGGGGGAATCACTGGGTGGGGTAGAGATGAATGAAAGGTTCCTATGCCATCTCCAAACCCTGAGCCTGTGGCATGGGGACATGGCCACAACGGTGGGGGGGCGTAACTGGCTCTTTTCTGGTCTCCAGTGACCCCAGTTGCTGGAATGGTCCCTTGGGGGCCTTTGACAGTAAGTGTAAATGTAAACAGCTCTGGATTCCTGTAACTCATGCCAGGGACCTGAGCAGCACAGAGCTATCTCACAAACTGAAGTAGCACAAAGACAGTTTAAACCCTGCTCCTGAGCTGCACCAGACAGTTGTAGGCCATTGATGAGGACTGGGGCTATACAATTTAGCAGAGGTTTACATAATCTTCCCTGCAGAGGTCTACCAGAGGATGTGATGGGGCACACCACTCGTCTGATGCCTCCTCCTGGCTGCTCTGGGGATTAGCTCATCAG
Organism: Chelonia mydas; assembly: GCF_015237465.2. Classification (NCBI taxonomy): domain Eukaryota; kingdom Metazoa; phylum Chordata; order Testudines; family Cheloniidae; genus Chelonia; species Chelonia mydas. The sequence continues at coordinate 10,981,739 of NC_051257.2, forward strand.
GTCAACACCCATTCCCAAGGTTGCAGAGGCCATCACACCACCTCTCTGGTCTGCAGCTCCTCTCTCTCTCTGGGAACTGCAGCGTTCTCTTCATGACTCATCCCTGCGGCTGGGTCACTCAGCATTCCCCCACTTCCAGGATATATCAAAGTCTTCCCTTCAGCAGCCCTAAGCAGTCTTCCCATTCACTGTCTCAGGTATCACTCCTTCAGTGGCTGGTAAGGGAACCCAGGCCCACCCACTACTCCAGCTTCCAGTCCAGGGACCCTCCACCCAGCAGTTACTCTTCCAGCCCTCACTACTCCTTCCCTGGACTGCTTCCTACCACTCCTGGTCTCCCCTTTCCGTAGCAGTACCAGCCCCATCTCCCTCTTCCCAGGGAATGACTACTCTTTCCTGACAGCTGCCCCTGGTTGTTGCCAGCTTCCTGGCTTTAAAGGCCCTGCCTATTCCTGCACAGCTGAGTCTGCTTGCAATCAATTCCCTGTTCCCTGGCTCTTCCTCCAGGTGCAGCCTATGGCGTTAATTGGCCTTACTAGTCCTGAGTGGGGCAGCTACCCCATCACACAGGGATATATAATTATCTACTGAATACTATGCAACAGTTCAAAAAACTATAGAAAAAAGGATAATTTTCTCCTGATGTCATAATTTTTCATATATGCCATGATCCTTTTGGAAATTGCTGCATGGCTGCAGCTGAGTCCTGGGGCCAAAATCAGCCCTGATGCAAGAGGGTAAAACTTCCCTGCTGTTAATAAAGCTGTACTGATTGATACCAGGGCACGTATGACTGTGGCCCTTCGTCTTTAAAGGGAAAATGCAAAATATTTGTAAAATACTAACAATGATTTTTTAAAAATTACTTACGATCCCATGTGCCAGTGTGTCAGCCAGTGTAAGTCAGCAAAACTCCACTGACGTCCTGGAAGAATTTACACCAACCGAGGATCTGGCCCTAAATCATTAGCAATGCATTTGCAGAGTTAACTTATATATTAAGCCAAGCGGGCTGTAGTGCACAGAGACAAATCCGGTTTGCCTTTCTTAGGTGAGTGGTTCCATTGATCTGGTGTGAACAGAAGCCATGCTAGACATTCAGACACCAATATGAAAAACCAAGTAAGTCTAAAAAAACAAACTGCAACAACTCAGTGAACATAAATGAAAACAAACATGCTCAGCAGAGCAACAAGAAGCTAATAGTCATTTCAGCAGTAAGCCACCAGCAGAGCAGTTAAATCCGTCCTGCCTGCTGCATGTCCTCTCTTGCTCCTTCACATTGTGGATCATTGCTTTTAACCATGCTACTATCTACAGGCACTTTTTTTTGGAATCGCCTTCACAGCTGGTTTTGGAAATAGAAGATTGGGAAGGGGAGGGGCTAGCAATTAATATCAACACAGACTAGTTGAAGGGGAGAATAGTCCAGTGGTTACAGTGCTAGCCTGGCACACTGGCAATTTGGGTTCATTTGCCTGCTCTGCCACAAAATTCTTGTGTGACTTTGGGCACATTACTTCATCACTCCGTGTGTCAGTTTCCCATCTATACAATAGGGATAATAGCACTTCCTTACCTTCCACGGGTAGCCAGCTATGTTGCTATAGATATATGGGCATCTGTTAAATAAGGTATGGATATGGATTCAGGCCATAACACACAAGCCTACAGGTCTCAGGCCTGTAAGATATTTAGCGTAGCCAGAGAAGGCCTCAGGCCTAATGAAAGACTTGACGTAAGTAACTAACCAGTATGTGACCCTGGAAGTTGTCACAAGATAGCAATGACCCAATACCATAAGACAGAATGCTGCACGATGTGTGTTAAACTCCTGATATTTAGGGAATAGATACTGCAGGTAAGGCTGGTTAGAGCAATTCTGGGATTTTTGCACATACAGTAGCAGCATTTTTGGAACTGAATGTTTCAATTTTTCGTTTCAAAACCAGTTTGTGAAACAATTTTTTTTTAATATAAAACATTAAAAAAAGTTTTACAAGGTGAAAATTAGAAAAACTTTTCAATTGGCTCAAAATTATTTTTTTGATCATTTCATTTCAAAGGAAACTTTAATTTAGTTTAGTTTTGTTCCATTTAGGAATGGAAAAAAAATTTACTATCACAAATTTTCCACAAAATGTAAACTACAGTTGCCAGCCAGCTCTGCTGAGCCCTCACAGCCCCCACTGATTACAATGCTCATAGAGGCCAATCCCGCAAAACAGAACATTTAAGCACATGTTTAATTTTCAGCAAATATGTAGCACCACCAAAGTCACTATGAGCCATGGGACAATGCACGTGCTTTTGCTTAAAGTTATGCACATTTTGCTGAATTGTAGCCTAAATTCCTCTTTTGCGAAGCTGAGCACCATGCTCTTCTATAGACCGAAGCACCTTGTAGGATCAGGCCCCTGGTCTGCAGCTTCAGCAGGTCTCTTAATGCAGCAGTAGATTCCTTTGTTAAGAAATAGACAAACTAATGTTTTCACCCTTGCGACAAAATGCTCGATTCATTATCCTGCAATTAAATATTTAACTAAAATCATTTTCTCTTTTGGAGAGTAAGTGCAATAATAATAGCAATAAAAAAGGATTCAATTTAGCATCATGATGCACAAAACATACATATGATTTGATTTAACTGAATTTAGGATGTTTTTAATGACAAATTAGGTTTCAGAGGAAAACTGATTGATATTAATGGTGAAAACATGTTTAGTTTACTACAGCTTTGTTATGCCTTGTTGGTCTCTCCTAATAAGATCTGAAAACTTCTGAGCTTTCCAAGCCTTGCAGTTTTCCCTAGTGTACAGCCCTGCAGTTTTTTCTGTTGTGGAGTCCTGCCAATGCAAGACGTTGATCCACCATGTGGGCCAAAGCAGCAGCAGAAGGTTAATCTATTTCATTGCCTCTCTCCCTCTCCTCAGGAGCAACCACTTCAAGAAGCATCTGTCTAGCCTGGTGCACTGAGATCCAGAAATACTCCTAATTACTGTGATTACATTTCTCAGCAGAAAGCTGCGGGGAATAGGGAGGGAAACGCACATACCAAATCAAAATGACTTAAAGCCTCCTACTTTAAAAATTACATTTCAAAAGAAAATAACGAAGCAGGGCAGATGCTCCTTGAAGTGGCTGCTTCAGAGGTGAAAGGAGTGGCAGAAAATGTGAGGTGATGAGTCAAGGGAATGCAGACATCAGCACAGATGTTACCATGTCCCTCTCAAACGGAACTGTCAAGATGAAAGACTCGGGCCAGAGCTCAAGTGTAGCCAGGGTCAGCTCTGTTGAAGCCAATTTACATCAGTGGCAGATCTGATCCATAATGATGAACCCACAGAGAATTTTTCAAAACCATTGTCTGTTTGTCATAGTTTTATTGCAAGTAAATGCCTCTTCAGTCATGGGTCAGGAGCGCAGGTGACATAGGAGCTGTTTTGGGGGTTCCCCGTAGACAGAGGGAACCTTGAAGATTCTGCCTGGTTTATAGTTGCTTTATGGTATTGGAGCAACACAGAGTGGACTGAGTGCATCCAATCCTAAAGCCATTTTGCCAGAGTTTATTGATTGTCCCACCTACAAAACACAATGGTTTCCCACTTGGGCTTAAATTCCTATCTTCCAATCTAACCAGTGTATTGGAACGAGCAAGTTTCTGCCTAAGAAAGGCAGTGTGGTCTGGGGGATAGTGGCTTGCATTAGGAGTCAGGAGTCATGGGTTCTCTGCCACTGACCTGCTATGTGACCTCGGGCAAGTCATTTCACCCCCCTGTGCTACTTTTTTCTCCTCCCACCTTTTCTGGGCCTGATTCATTTAGACTGTAAGATCTTTGGGGCAAGGACTGTCTCTTACTATGTGCATGTACAGCTGCAGGCACAACGACTGGGCTCCAGATTTTGCAGAGCTCCTGATTTTGATTGGGGTCTTTAGAGGCCACTGAAATATAAATCTTCTGGCTTTTTTGCTTCCTTTTTCCCCAACCCCGTCTTTATAGGGAAACGTAGCAAAGGCTCAAAATATTTTAAATCAAACATTCCTCTGATGGTAATTTTAGATTCAAGGGAAAGAAATGCCTAAGTCTGTCTCGCTAAACACCACCACCTAACTGCCACATCCACTTGCAATTCCTCTCAAATTCAGTGAACTTAAACTCTGAGGATTAAGGCAGTTTGTTAGGTCTCCGCTTTTGTATAACTTTAAGGCACCCAATGCACTGTGCAAAATGCAGCTGCACAAAATCGTTTGGGCAAGTGGAAGCAAGTGGCCTAATTCTTCTGCAAGCTCAGGTTCCTGGGTTTTTCCACTGACTGACAGAAAAAGAGAATTTAGAAAATTTGTAGGTGGCCTTCAGACCTCTCACTTTTCTAGAAAAGAAAATCATTTCCACTTACAATCTATTTTCCCCCTTACTAGCTATGTTCTCTTGCTAGGCCTGTACCTAACCTTTTAACACTGGCCTATTCAACCGGATGATGACAGCATTTATTACCACTTATGTCACTTATCACTGCAGCTGCTAAATGCATATTGAACATTATAAAAGCAACTGACCTCTCAACTAATAAGTAACATTAAAGATCCATGCCTGCACTCTGCACACATTAAACATGTTGTTATAAATGCATATACACACAGTCATCCGTGGTGTAACTTAGTGGAATTTCACTAGTCATTCATTTGGTCCCAACAGGTGAGGGACTTTAAGGAAATAATGAGACAATATTTGTCACTCAGTCTCAGCACATCAGTGGCCTGCCCATTGTCAAGTTTTTTGTGGGTATCATGGCAAAGGAGAATTTTAAGGAGGAATTTGTTTCCATACCAAAAAAGATTATACTGGTATAAGAACTTTTATACCAATATAATTGCATTCACTCTAGGGCATTGCATCACTTTGACTACACTAGTATGTTATGGCAGTACAACTTTTACATGTAGACAAGGCACTATACACCCCTATGTGACAGCTATGTGTAAATGTTGACTTTGTAATGGAGACCACTGGATATTAGCACCACTCAAATCAGTATGAGCTAGCACAGATTTTATATTTTAAGTAGTTATTGAGAAAGATTTGCAGATTAGTTTGGTTCTCAAATAGATCAGATGTGGTCAAAATTCATAGTAACAGCTAATGTGATAGTTTCCATAGAAAATCAGCTAGTCCCTACAGGTGGGATTGGAGAGCAGGTGCAAGATTTTGTGTCACACAATGTTCATTGCAGAACTAAAGTGTTGTTTTTTTCTGAGCTGTTCCTTGTGAATGTTTATACTGTGACCTTTCAGGTTAGTGAAACATTCCTTCCCCATGCAATATTTGCCAGTAATTAACTTTCTTTATATGCAATTGGCTTTCCCTCACCTCTTTCCAGCATATATATGTGGTTTGCCAATATTCTTCATATGCACGACCCCCACTGGTGTGCTTTCTGCTGGTTGCATTTCTAACTGTGACTTTTTTAAAAAAGATTCTTTGCCTCATTTGTCATCCCCCTGAACTACACTTCCTTCCCCTCTCCCCCTACATGATTTATAAAGCCTCCTTTCCCATCTTGGGACTATCTGTTATACCAGCCCTTGAAATATCCAGATGAAAAGGAGATAATTGCTTACAAGTGTCACCTCAGCCCCTTGATCTGCCAAAAATGTGTGTATTGTCTCCTATCAAATTCCTGTGTGGACTGATGTAAAAATTGCTTTTGAACAATTTTAAAATTTGTTCTTGCTGGGGAATACAGTGCATTCAGGACTTGTATGACAAGAACACCTGCCATTGCAGCCTGTAAGAGAGGATGTTAGCTATTATTATGAAAACATCCTATAATGGCACAGCCATGAACTACAAGAGATAGCATATTAATCCTATAGTTAAGTCCTTCCTGAGGTGGCTGATATGCAGTAGCAATTCAGATTGCTTCGTATCTATTAAGCACAGCACTGTCTGGTGTTATTTATATATTATGTACCAAGCTTACTGAGGTTATTTCTGGACTGAGAGAATATGGAGCCCATGGTTAGAGCAGCAGTCTGGAGTCCTGGGTTCTGGTCCCAGCTCTGCCACTGATTCACTGTGTGACATTGTGTAAGGGATTAGTCTTGCTTCTGCTAGATCTTTAGGGCAGGGACTGTCTTTTTGTTGTGTTGGTATAGCACCTACCACTTATGATGTCCTGATCCATGTCTGTGGCTCCTGGGCACCACAACAATCCTAAATGTATTATTAATATGCAAATACTTAGTACACAGTAGAAATAAAAACAATAATAAATAATGATAGCATCAAGATTTAATGACCAGATGTATTGGCTGCGGGATTAATATAGACCATGGTCAATATTTACCTTAAGGGATAAGGTATATTGATATTCAGTGAGGTCACTGAGTCAGTTTATGTACTGTTACATACCGTCTGAATGCGTTTACTTCATTAGAATACATGCACATTTCTTCACTGTCGCCATTATTTTAAAATACGTAACTCCCTCCCCCACACTGTTTTTAAATTAACATTTGCTGGGATGTAGTTAAATATATATTGTTACTCTTACAATCTAAGCAGTGTTGGTGCAAGGGTCTTCTCTGCTGCTCCAGCTTCTGTATTTTCAGCTGTATCAAATCTCCATTAAAATAAAAAAACACCTATATATGAAAAACACGCTACTTTCTGCTGTGGCTGCTCTCTATTCCTTTTTGTTATTTAAGTCTGTAAAACACTTTTGTGTTAGGGTTTATATGCAAGACACTATAAAAAAAAACTATATTGTATCATACATCGTATAGCATGAGACCACTAAGTTCAGGATTTTCCCTCAAGTCTCAGGAGATGAAAAGTAACTGTGCTCTAATCCAATGCATCACTTAACACATTCATTTAACAGATATTTTTAATTCTATAGTAACCACCTCCAGAGCTACCCGGATTCCCATCTCATATTGGCAATGTCTAACAGGCAAAGCCATGAAAGTTCTCTATTTTGTCTGAAACACATATGGATGTAAATGTACAATGTACAGCTGACTGAGCTCAGTTATGGGAGGGCTGTTTTGGTAAGAGATGCAAATCCCAAACTGATGCTTTTTAAGCTCTTAGACAAACTAGACTGGGCCCCATTTAAAGTGTCTCTCATGAGATTAAGAGACTCAGGAATGTGTTGACATGGTTCACAGCAGGCTGGAGGCATTTACTTGGAGTCTACTGTAGCCTTAAGCCACCTTTGGAAATGCATCACATGAAGGGTAGAGAATTAAAGAGGGGAGAAGAGAAGGGAGGGAGTTATGGAACAGCAAGCAGTAACCCCTTTTGTGGATTTACTTGAAAATACTTTGGATTTAAAGACTGTGTCCAATGAGTTCCGACTAGATTAATCTAGGTCTCATGATAGCAAACAATCTCTTAGAAAGCTGAATTAAATCCAACAGTCTATGACTGGATTAGTGCTCTGACAGAGGCAGCTACACATGACAAAAAATGTCTTAAAGACTGCAAGATAAAATGTCTTAAAGACTGGGAGATTAGGTGGACCCCCTTTCTGGAAAGTATTACCGAACTGTATCCGCAGATGCAATAAAGTATGGCAGTCTGTTTTATTGGACCCAGGGAGCTAATTTGTTAAGGATGGGATTTTCAGAAGCACTCATCACTGGCCTAACTCTACTCCCTTTGAAGTCAAGAGGAATTTAATGATGGACTTCAAAGGGAGTAGTTAGACCAATGTAAGTGCTTTTTGCAAATGACACCCATAGCCTGTAAAGCCCCGTGTGGGCAGGGCCCGTGTCTCTTTCTTCTATACAATATGGAACACAACGTTCACACTGAAAAAATAAAAAATCACAGTAATAAATAATTTAGTCTCTGCGAGGAAGGATGGTTTTGTGATTAAGGCACTAGGTAGGGACTCAGGAGATCTGGTACGCTATCCTGGCATCTGCCACAAGTTTTCTGTGTGACCCTGGGCAAGGGGTTTGGTCTCTTGGTGCACAGTTCCACAGTTGTAAAATAGTAATAACATCACTTTACCCTCAGTGCAGCAAAGGAAAGGGGCTCTCAGACAGCCTGTTACAGCTCCCTGACTCTCAGGGCAGACCTGGCTGTCCCAGTCCCTGGCCACGGTTATAGCATTGCCATAGACAGCTCTCACTTAAAGCAGTAGTCAGGAGCCTTAAGGGATTGGGCATCAGCTGGGCACAGTATAATCCCCACTCCCACCCCAACGTGCTTCCTACACAAGGGCTGAGTGGTGGCGAAGAGTGTGGAACAGGCACTGTGTACAATCTCACTCACCCCGCTCAGCGGGTGGGAAATTTGATATGACCAGCGGCATGATGGACAGCCCCAGAAGGAAAGGATGGGGGAAGAGCACATGGGGGCTGGAGAGACATGCAGGGTGGTCCTTCCTTCTCCAGGGGCTCTCTACCTCCCATTGGCCAATCAGGGAGAGATGGGAGCTGACTGGCCTATCCCCGCCCCCACTTTAATTCAAAGCTTAAATCCATCTCTATGTTCTCATTCACCTGTGTCCTGATCAACGGCTTAGTATTAGCTGATCTTTTCCCCCCTCCCCACCCCGACAAATTCTCAGCTGATCAGATGCACCTACGTTCCTGGCAATTTACACCACCTCTATTGAACACAATAGAGTATCTACGCCCACATCTCTCTCATTTTCTCTGAGTGCATCATTTTTTAGTTAGCCCACTTTTTTAAAAAAAATGAAAGATTTCTTTTCTCGTGTGAGAGCACTAAGCTGGAATGAGAAAGGAGTAAGGAAAGGAAGATTCAGTGATCTTTATTCATCTGTAATGTCATTTCTCTTCTCTTCACAAGAGTTTTACTGAAGGAAGAGGAAAAATAATAAGGAGAAACTGGCTGGAAAATACTTAGAAAAGCTGAAAGTCAAGAAGAAATTAGGGCTCACAACCACAGTAGGAGCTGTCAGTAATCAGTATGTGCCACCATATGTTTTAATAATTTCAGATTTCTCACATGTCTCTAGGGAACCTTACACGGTTTTTGATGCTCTTACTACAGTTTCTAAACTTATGACTTTTCTCATCCATAAAAGATTTGGTTGACTCATGTGGCAACCATATAGTGAAAAACAGGTGCAGCCATATAATATTTCTCTATAATTACTGTTTGTAGGGCGGGGGGGGGGGGGGGGGAAGACAAGAAGATTTGGAAATTAATTATTCCGCATTGTTAGAACAGAATGAACTACTTACTAATTATAACCTCGGCTTTAATTCAGGAGGTGCTGCTCAACATCCTATTAATCCATGTAAATATTAACAAATGTTTTTAAAATTTTCTCTTCTCCCTACCTCTCGAAAAAATGTCTCCTATTATGATGACACATTCAAATAACTGAAGAGCATCTTTTTCCTTTGGAACATTTACTCAAGAGACATAAAACCTTTCCCCTGAGAATGAAAGAATACTTTTTGACTTCTCTGAGCTACTTTCTCTAGCATCAAGTTTGCTTTTATGACTTGTGGGCGAACAGCATGAATTCAAGGAAAAGCTATTCTTCCATTATTTATTCATATTATCCTTTAAAGCAGATCCACTCAAGTACTCACAAACACTTCTTTAATTAATATATGCATATGGATCTGCCTGTTAAACTCTAGCCCTATGCACAAACTTCCCCCTGGTCAATTTTTAATACCCTGCCAGGGGTCTGATGACCAGATCTTATCAAAACAAAGCTGAAATCTCCATCCACAGAGGAATTGTGTTTGCACTTACTGAATGTGAGTTTGCTGTGAGAAGTGCAGAAGGCCCCCAATGTTACTAAATTATGCATGATTGTGCATTCAAAGAATCCTCTACTTTATTTGCTAGTCTCACTTGCCAGAACTCCCCAGGGAAGGTGGGGAGGAGCTTGTCAAAATGAATACTGTCATCCAAAGAGTGAGGCTTTCATGGATTAACAAAGAGTCTGGTTTTTAGAGGCAACCTTCCCATTGCGGGGGGGGAGTGGTGGGGGAATGAGCAACTAATCAGACTCAGTCTGCAGCCACCATTCAAATATCTAACTGCCTGTTTGTGCCCACAAACCCGGCAGCGAACTTCTCAGTTACATCAGCTGTACCTATGAATGTTTTGACAGCAGCAGTACCCCAGACACAATTACAGGTGTAAAATGGGAGGTTGTATTGAGGTCCCATTTAAAATCAGGCTTATGAAGTCACAACCACTGTTTGTTTAAAGTACAGTGTATTTTTAGGCACCAAGTGTATTTGAAGAAGCAGAAAATTTGCTAGAGTGGTTCACAAACTGTGGGAGGGGAGTTCAAACAATGAGTCTTCATCCCTCCACTCCTTCGCCTGTCTGGATATCACACCATTTGGACAGGTCTCTGCAGATTTAGATTAAGACGTAGATAGAGGCGGGGGCTATGGAACATTTGCTATGCATGGTATAACTCCTCAGCAAGACTTCAGTCTACCTTCACAAGCTCTTGCTGACTATGTCAGCATCAGCTCCCATGGTTTCTGCTACGTGTCAGCTAGCCACCTTAGGGAGTTGGGTAGGGGCCAGAAATGGATACCAAAGAGACAGGCTGTCATGGGAGACAGGAAGGTTGGCCCTCTGTCGATGGCCAGAGCTCTGTGGGATTACCTATACACAGACCTCAGAACATCTGTAATGCTTAGGGGGGCGTGCCCTTGCCCACTGCACATGCAGACAGAGTCCATCCCCTTAGTGGCATGGAGTTCCACAAGTGTGAACTCAGTTTTCTAAATTACGTTAGCCCTCATGGAAGGCTACTGTCATAGAGGATGATCAAGCCCTGAATCAGACCAGGCTTGTGAGATTCCACTCAGCCATCACAGAAGTTCCGATGCCAAACAGGACCAGAAAGGTCACTAGAAGATTGTTTGGTTTTCACAGGGTTAGGTCTCTGAAGCCAAGATATAATAGGCCTGGACGCTTTTTGACAGATAGAAAGTTAGAAGGATCCTCGGGGAATTGCCAAAATGCCAAGCTGATTTGTAATCTATTTGTCTAAAAGATCTTCTTGCCTTCATTTGGTAAATACAAGTTCAAATAAAAAAAATCACAATGAAAAAAGCGAATGTACAATTTCTATCTAAAGAAAATAAAAATGCTGTGGTACCTAAGGAAGGTTGCTCTTGTGGTTAAGACAGTCAGATTCAGTTCACAGCTCTGCCATGCACTCCAGTGTGACCTTGGGCATGTCACCTAACCTCCCTCTGCCTCAGGGCCCCATTTATAAAATGAGGTTCATGATAATGCTTCCTATCTCTCACACTTTGTCTATCTTGTTTATGTACAGAGTAAGCTCTTCAGGGCAGGGATTGTCTCTTACTATGTGAATGTCCAATGCCCAGTGTAACTGGCCCCTGCTTTTGGTTGGCACCTTTCAGAATGACTGCAATACAAAAAACCAAGTCATAATAATGCCTCTACTTCAAGTGACATTAAAATGCTGTTTTATCTCAGACGCTATAATTCATATTTTTTCTCATGATCCTACATATTTTCTATCCAGTTCTTTGAGCAACCATGAATGGCTTAACCTGTTAATATTCCTTACTCCACACAGGCATAAAGGCTGCAAATTTTGAAAAGTGGCTTGTGATTTTGAGCCCCCAAATTGGGACACCTCAATGGTCCTGATTTTTCAGAAGGTAGGTGCTCAGCACTATTGAAAAATCAGGAACATTGTAAGATCTCAGGCTGAGCACCCAAAAGTTGAGACACCCCAAATCATTTATGAAAATATTGCCCCCAAACTGTATTCTTTGTTTGTTAGTCCCGTTTACTGGGATCACCTCCATACAAGCAAAAGGTTCAGTTAGCTAGCAGCCTGTGACAAAGTTCAAGCCAGTTTGGATCCACTACAGCTGTTCTTTTCCCGACTAACAGATGCAGTTCATTAGGGCTGACTAAGATGAATGCCAATATCTGTGGAATCTCCTAAGTACTGTCCCCACGTACAGGGCCAATGAGATAAAATGCTTGCATACAAAGCATTACACTCTGTCATATCACTTCTGCCAGCCCCTTGCTGGTGATTCAGAAGACTGAAATGAAAACAATTCAAGTTGAAGTGGCATGACACATTCTCTTACATAGGAACTGACCCAGAGAGGAGTTTCAAATTAAGGCTACTCAGAATAAGCATGAAGTAACTAACAGCTTCAGCTTTCTCCACCTGAATGAACCTTAAATAGCAGAAAATTACAGGCTTGATTCTGATCTCACTTACACTAGTATAGCTCATCAGTAATTATACTAAAGTCAATGATGTAAAACCAGGGTGAGTTCAGCATCGGGCACAAGGACTGAATTCACCCAGTTAAATAGCATATAGGTGCATGTGAACATTTTCTATCACATCACGTTGTCTGCTCCATAGCACCTTGTGCTACTACGCATCAGTTAGCCAGAGTCAGTACTTAGGGAACCTCAAAAGGCACATCTAAGTGCTGCAGAAGCATTAGCTGATTGGAGGGCACTCTTCTTTCTTGCTCACCACTGAAACAGTGCTTTGCCATGTTATCAAAGGGCACGGATAGCGCAGTTGTCTTTTAGATGAAAAGTAAAGTTGATTTCCTGACTACCTGTGGTTATTAAAGAGCCCACAGCACTTTGTCCCCAATGGTAGCACTCTGGGGCACCTGGCATTGGCCACAATCGGAAGACAGGATACTGGGCTAGATGGACCTTTGGTCTGACCCATTGTGGACATTCTTATGCAACAAATGTGGAAAGTAAAAAAATGCCATTCATACACAGGTATTTTTGTAATCACTGATGGAATTTAGAAGAACACTAGCCATCCCATTCCATAATATTAATTCTTGTGTTACCTTGCAATGGTAAATGATCTGTGTCTCCCTCTTCTGTAATTAATTGTTCTGCCTGTATAACCAGATATTACAAGGATCCGTTGAGTTTTGTAATTCCATCAGTAATTCCATTAATTTCAGCAGTGCCTGTTATGTCAAGGCGCTTCTTCCATTGCCAGGCATTTTAGTTCATCTATTTTTATGTTTAAGATTCTTGCATTTGTTCACAGACATTTCTCATTTCTATTTTTGGGCATGTCCCTATTTTTCGTTCACTATTTTGTCTGATATCCTGTTACTCCTCTGGAATACACCTATGTGATCTCAGTCTATTACTCCTCCAGTTCAGCTCTAATATCTACCCTACATTTTATTAGAGGATATACTCTTACCTTTCTATTACTGATATCCATAACAGGCATTTTGTCCTACTTCAGCATCTGCCACCTTTACCCCAGCTAATAGTTTAAACGATACACACAAATGTTGTAACCTTTCTGTACCAGGAATCTGGTTCCCCTTCGTAAGAAGATCTCTTTTCTCCAAACTTCCCCCGTACCTACCAAAAATGTAACCCTTTTCATTCTGCCTTATTCTTTCAGCCATACTTAGAGAACCTGAAGTCCCTCCTGACTGTACCACCAAATATATTTCTGAGAAAGGTAACACCAATGTTCTAGATTTAAGATTGTCTCTGACAGTCTACAATTATTTAGCTTCCAGAATTTCTCCCGCACGTATTCTTGTATCCAAGACACTGGTTCCCGAATATGTACCACATCCACCATGTAGCCTGGTGCCTCCTCAGCACTCTCTAAAAGAGTGGTGGGCAACCTGCAGCCCGCCGCTTCCCGCAGCTCCCATTGGCCAGGACCGGTGAACCGCGGTCACTGGGAGCTGCTGGGGCCTATGCCTGCTGACAGTCAATGTCAGCAAAAAGTCTTGTTACCCGCAATCAGATTACCCTGATGGGCCGCATGCGGCCCGCAGGCTGCCCACCACTGCTCTAGAAGTTTGTCTAGAGGTCTCATCAGATGTGCTACCATTGTGCTTAGTAGGCAGATACCTGGTGTGACAGGGCAAGGCCAGATGGCTACAGGAAAGTAGTGAGAAACAGGTATATTAGCCCCAGGCTAAACAAATCCCTGTTACCATGGTAACCAAATGGCAGTTGCTCCAAGTTAATCAAGACACCTGGGGCCAATTAAAATCCTTCCAGAAAGCAGTGGAGACAGCTAGATTGATTGGGACACCTTTGAGGCTAGCGAAATCCGCCAGGAAAAGCAGGACCCATGGAGACAAGGACAGAGGTTTGTCACACTGGATAGCACTTGGATTCACAGTTTATGAAGCCAGAAGGGACCACTCTGATCATCTAGCATGACTTCATTTATAACACAGGCCAAAATTAACTGCTGTTTGAACTAGAGCACATCTTTTAGAAACAACTCCAATCTTGATTTAAAAATTGCCAGTGATGAAGAATCCACCATAATCCTTGGTAAATTGTTCCAGGAGCTAATGACCTTCAGTATAAAAAAAAGTGTGTCTTATTTTTAGACTGAATTTTCTACCTACAACTTCCAACCATTGGATCTTGTTAAATCTTTGCCTGCTAGATTGAAGAGCACATTATCAATTCCCACCCCCCCACACACGTAGGTGCTTATAAACTGTGAAGGTACTTATGAACTCATAGTCACCTATCTCTACTTTGAAAAGTGACTGCGTATTTGGAGCCACATCTGCTTCTTTTTCTCTCCATAATTCTTCTAATAATCCCGATAAACCCACACAGCTCAGGGAGAGAGACAGCTGGATTCTCTTCTGGCTGGCACATCACCAGCAGAACTGTTGATTAAATTCCACTAGCAGAATTTATACTGCTGGTGATGATGCATAAGCCAGAAAGCACCCAGCTTGATTCGAAGATCCCAAGTTTAATTTTCAGGGCTGCCATTTGGCGGGGGAAGAAGGAATCTTTTTACTTCTAAAACAAGAAAATTTGACATGAGGTCATTAAGTGACGATAAAAATAGAACCCTACAATGACATTGAGAGTCATTTTTCAGGGTATTACTGTGTAATGGCCACTCATCACTTGAACCTACAACTGTCAGCACTTGAAACATCCTCATCTTCTAAGCTAAAGAAATAACTACTTTAGCTGACAGCAGTGGTAGGTTTCCAGACATGCACTTGTTTGAGGTAGTGGAGCATCTCACAAAGCAAACTCATGTAGTCTTCGAGCACTCAAAATTAATATTTAACTCAGGTTGGACCACTGGGCTTACCTTCTACAATGTAAACAAAACAGTTTAACAGTGACTCGAACAAAATGCAGTCGGTTAGGCCCTCAGTAGACCAGGCTTCTTGGATGAGTGACAAGGGGTGATACGACTTCCTCTATCCCAGCTTCATTCTGAACTGACCCCTGGAAGACCCCTTCATATTGTGTCAGTTGGGTCCTGATGGGCTTCTGCCTGCTCCCAGCCATTCTAGCTGCTGGAGGTCTGATACTCGTTGGTTCCTAAGTGACCTTTCTAGGCATCTCACGGAGGACTAAACATGGTCCTCTTTCTCCCCAAAAGGAAACATTCAGGTGTGGTGTGTGAAGGCAGTGGGGCCTCTAGTACATAGACCTGGTATTCCTTGTCAGTTTTCATGTGAACCAACCACGTGAGGGTCGTCAGCACCCACTGAACTAGCGGGTTGCAACTACACTTAAACCCTTAACCTGCGTTCTAACTGGAAGTTAACCAATGCCATACCATGCAGCCATCCCATTACTAATGCTTTGTATAAAAAGAAGAAAAAAAGGTTCACAGAGTGAAATGGATTATAGTAAAACAGATGGAAGAGAGGAGAAGGATAACTGCTATTCCCTTGCCAATGCACCTTATCTTACATATAAAAATCTGTATTGGAGGTTGGGTGTATGGAACTTTAAGAAATACCAATAAAAGGCGGGGGGGGGGGGGGGGGGGGGGGGGGAACAAACCGCTAGCTATGATGATTTGAAGCACAGTATAGATTAATTGCAGCTCTCTAGTGCTGAAAACTCTACACTGTGAATACATAATCATCATAGATAACTGCTGAACAAAACAGCTGCTCAGGCACCCTATTACATATATTTATAGTGATAGCAATTCAGAAAATAAGATACTGCTTTACCAAGAAAGTTAAAAAGTGGTGCAATTTGCACAGACACACACACACACACACACACACACTTAAAGCAGCAGTAAAGCTCTCCCATCGCAGTGATATTGTATTGTAATATATATTGGCATTATGTTAAGAACAGCAGTTCCCTACATTTGGCCACATTAATGTTCATCCTAATGAACTCTCTGGAGGAACTGTCATAAATGACAGACTACCATAAAAGAGCTTCGCTTCCAATAAAGGCCAGAGATAGTGCACACAATGATTGTATTCAAGGGAGCAGCTCTGATCTGTGGTGTCTGAAGGCAGAGCAGGGATATTTCTGGTTTATCAGTTATTCATTGGGTTAAGCTTGTTTCTTTCTTCTCCTCAGCAGCATTTGAAGTTGGATTCATGGAAAAGAACTTTAAAGATGTCCTCTAAAGTTATTAGAGATAATAATTGAAATAGTTTTTCTGGCTGACAAAGTCAACAGCTAAAATTATTCGAGCTCTTAAAATCAGATAATAACCTATGTTTCTTCCTACTGGTATCATCTCATTTGACTGTAAAGATCTTCAGTGTGATTAACGCCAACCTTGTGGCGGAAGGTTATTCAGTGGTGCATAGCTAACTTTCCAACAAAATCTAAACTAGAAACAAAAAGGTGGGGAAAAAAGATGGGACCAGATTCTCAACTAGTGGAAATTGCCATAACTCATTGACTTCACTACAACTTCTTACATGAGTAAAGTAAGCAGGACTCGGAACTGAGGTTTACAGTCATGCTGATCCGTTCCAGAGTGAGTTTCAGATTTGTGCGCTAGTTGCTGAGAGAGTTCCGTCTCCTAAACATGTACAGGCCCTGAGCTAATGTAAATGGCAAAGCCCCATTCAAGTTGTGGGGCTCATGACACTTCAGGCTAAATTTTGCCTTCGAAAATGTCCAGGCAACAAGCATTCCATTCAATGGGAGTTGTGCATGCATCAGAGCAGAATTTTGCCATGTTAATTAAAAGAGAGATTAAGTCAAATTAGTGTCACAACATATTTAATGGCTGCTCCTTTGACTGAGCCCAGTAAATCTGATTAAACAGCAAAGATTATAGCTTTTAAGTATTGGTAACACACTGTATATAAATAGGCTAGGCCCTGCCATGGTGATCATGGATTGTATACACAAGAAAAAAAAAAGATACATACTAGTGTCAAGAGACAAAAGATGAATTGTTGTGTATCTTAGGGAAAACAGTTCAAGGTCTTTTACAGTGATTCCTGGGCTAATTAAGTCAATGGAATAGTATAGCAGCATAAATTTATTATGACTAGAACCTCTCTTTCACTCTGCTTGGGGAATCTCCCACACTTGAGAGAGTTTTTGCCAAACAAGACCTGTACAAATATCTCCATGGAACCAAACATCAAACACGAATAGACTTGATGGATTTTCAAGGTGTTGATTCTAAATTTGGCAACTCCCAGCAATCTATGCGAAGTGACCATTCAGTAGCTTGCTCATCTCAACATGCTAACACAGAGGGCTGTATCCAAGAGGCATGCCTCCTTTTAACAAAGTCTTAGGGCCAAATTCTGGCTCACACTAAAAAGTCCTTTGATTCAGACAACCACCAGGCTGAGCTTTATTCATCAAAACTGTACAACAAATACTTACGAAAAAGAATCAGAAATCAATAATGCTTTGCAAACTATTTGCGGACCTAAAAAAAAACCCAGCTACATTTGTAATTGATGTTATTTGGAATGGTTAATTCCACCAGTAAGTTTCTCTTCTGTTGAGAGTCAACATGGCTGTACTGACATCAGTAAAAATAGGCCAATTAGATCAGCTGAAGGTCAGGTGCATCAGCTCTAACTTTGGGATCAGCAGGATTAGTATGCTAGCATTAGAATGATCCACGTTTCTACTGGATCTCTTCCAACACAGAAGATACAAACATCACCCTTCTTCCTGCTCTTTTTCTCCTGTCTCTAAAATACATTAAGAGGCTACAACCAAAAAAACAGCTTCAGTTCTACAGTGGCTCCGTCTTTCTTACCTTACTTTTTTGTTAAGGAGAAAATTTACTGAACATTAAAGTGCTGAAAAAATTCTTTCAGTGACCTGCTTACAATTCCCAATGATGCTGGCCATGCACAGATGTCCAGATGTTTGCTGCTGCCTGGGCCCTTTTTTTCAATGCGACCACTACTGAGAGTGCTAGGAAGCCAATCTACCCCCTACATCTTCCTGCAGCAGGGAGGAAATGCACTCAGATTTGTGAGGGACTTTGTGCTAAGGAAAAATGACACATCAGGAATTCTGACCTTGTGAAGTGTCCATTCCAAACTGCACAAAGTCTTAGATTAGAAAACGAAGCAAAAAGAACAGATTTTGAAGCTTTGGGGACCTCTCAAGATTTGTATTGGGTTTTGAAAATGTGTACCTGTTAAAAAAAATGGGTTTTGTCTGTAATTTAAATTTTTATTATTATTATGGCTAATTAAAAACAGAACAGAATGGGCCAGATCCTCTTCTCCCTCTCTGCACCATTTCTCTCATCTCTCTCTCCTCATTTGTTTCCCTACTTGTCTAGTTCTTCACCTGGTTTTTTTCCCACTAGGTTCCCCCCCCCTTCTCTCCTGACTTTTTCCTCCTAAGCAGATAAAGCAAATGGCATGTGATTCCAAGTGACACTATCGAATCCAAGATGTGTGGACTAGTTGCAAACGCACACAGGTAAGTTCTCTCGTCTCTTCATGAAAGGGGTGAGTTTATACAGATTAAACCAGCAATCTGGTTTCCAAAGAATCAGATATTAAAGTTTAGGACACAATTTTCCCTCCACATTGAAACCATCATTGTCTCACTCAGTGGGCAAAGCTGACCTAGAGCTGGCATGGCAGGCTATGAAAGACTCGCCCCAAATATAGGCAGTTGTTTCACAGAACCACCATGACTCCTATACTATACGTCATCCCCGTGGCCAGCATAGGAACAAGGCTGTGAGCAGGAGGCGTAGCTGGAAGGACATGGCTAGGCTGTGAGAAGGGACATTGCTAGGGCTTTCCTGTGTCCTTGGAAACTCCTGCTGTAACAACAGTACATTTCATTCATCAGGCGCCTCTTAGGCCAGCAAAACAGATCAGGCCTGGGGAGTGCAAAGTTAAGCCTTCATACTCTACCTCCCAAGTTCTTCCATTTGTTCCCCAGCTGCAGTTGATGTTCTGGCCTAGGAATTCCTGGAAAATAGCAACTCTTATATTTTGAAGTCCCTTCTCTCTCTGGTGAAGAATATGATATACTGAGCTGCAGAGCCTCTTTGGAGATTAAAACCGTTTTGCAAATAGAGGTCCTCATTTAATAATCTCACCATTTCTATCATTCTGACAGCATGTCTCAAGCAAACCATTAGATTCTGCAATTTAATGCTGGGGAAAAGACACAGGAAGGCCTGTCACAGCTACTAGAGGCCCTTCCTATGCTTACCTGTTGGCCGCGATCAAGTGTCAAAAAATTCCTCTGCCTCAGATAGAGTTTCACAGTCATTCTGAGGTGAGAGAATTTCCCCTGCATACGGCATGCCAGGTAATTCACCACTTGCCTGGAACATATATCAGTCCCTTGCTTCTAATGAAAAAGATACATAAGGGTTGAAAAGATGGATATTTACCCCATTCTTAATGGAAGCCAGGGGAAAAAAAAAAAAGGTAAGAAATTGGCTCCTCAGATGGCGGCTCCATAAATTTGAGTGTGATGAAATTTTAAATGAATATAGTTTGATGGGTTATTTTATTTATTACAACAAATCTTCATAGGAGGGTGAGAGCAAGACACTGCTGAAGGTAGCTCTGGAATGCATCTTCCCACAGAGAATATAGCCTTCAAAAGAAGATTATTTCTTAAATGATCTGGAGCCGTCAATCCCAGTCACCGGTATGAAGTAGAAATACAGAGATATTAAAATCCTAATTTTCAAATGTTGGCACATAAAGTTCATGGAATCATAGAATATGAGGGTTGGAAGGGACCTCTGGAGGTCATCAACCCCCTGCTCAAAGCAGGACCAATCCCCAACTAAATTATCCCAGCCTGGGCTTTGTCAAGCCTGACATTAAAAATCTCAAACGAAGGAGATTCCACCACCTCCCTAGGTAACGCATTCCAGTGTTTCACCACCCTCCTAGTGAAAAAGTTTTTCTAATATCCAACCAAAACCTCCCCCACTGCAACTTGAGATCATTAGTTCTTGTTCTGTCATCTGCTACCACTGTGAACAGTCTAGATCCATCCTCTTTGGAACTCCCTTTCAGGTAGTTGAAAGCACCTATCAAATCCCCCCTCATTTTTCTCTTCTGCAGACTAAACAATCCCAGTTCCCTCAGCCTCTCCTCATAAGTCACGTGTTCCAGTCCCCTAATAATTTTTGTTGCCCTCTGCTGGATGCTTTCCAGTTTTTCCACATCCTCCTTTTAGTGTGGGGCCCAAAACTGGACACAGTACTCCAGATGAGGCCTCACCAACATCGAATAGAGGGGAACGATCACATCCCTCGATCTGCTGGCAATGCTCCTACTTATACAGTCCAAAATGCTGTTAGCCTTCTTGACAACAAGAGCACACTGTTGACTCAGATCCAGCTTCTCGTCCACTGTAACCCCTAAGTCCTTTTCTGCAGAACTGCTGCCTAGCCATTCGGTTCCTAGTCTGTAGTGGTGCATGGGATTCTTCCGTCCTCAGTGTAGGACGCTGGATAGTCTTGTGGTTAGAACACTGGACTAGGAAATGAGATCTGGGTTCATTTCCTAGCTCTGTTACAGATCCCCTGGGTGATTTTATAAAGTAAATAGGCCACGTTAGACGCCTAATTCATGCAGGGCTTGTCTAAACATGGCATTTTCAGGTACAGCTATTCAGGAACAAGCCACCCTTAGTCTGGAATAAGAGTGTCCATGCATGGAGTTCATCAAGAATAGTTGTTCCTGAATAACTCCATGTGTGAACAAGCCTCAGGTGCTTTTGTAAATCCTACAAGGCACCTATCTGCATCATTAGCCGCCTAAATAGCTTTGCAAATCTGGCCCTTAACCTCTGTGTCTCAGTTCCCTAGATTTCAAAATGGGGATAGGAATATTTCCTTTCTTCTTCTCCTCTGTGATGATTGGCACTTTTGAAAATTAGTGCCCCAAATGTGGTTCTTGGCACCTGGATATGGGCTGGGCCTTGGGTCCAGAGTTTTTAAAAGAGCTTCGGATTTTGCAGGCACCACTAACTGTGGGCCCAGCTAGCTGAAGTCACAAATTTGGGTTTTCAAATGTCTTGCTGATTGTTTCTGCAAGTGAGCTAGACAGACACACAGGGTACGATTACATTGCAGAGACAAACCCGCAAAGCTGAGTCTCAGAGCCCAGGTCAATTGGCTCCAGCTCATGGGGCTAAAAATAGCTGGGTAGATGTTCTTGCTCAGGCTGGACCCCCGGCTGTGAAACCCAGCAAGGTGGGGGGAAGGTCTCTGAGACTCAATGCTACATGTTTTTCTTTGCAGTGTAAACATACCCAGAAAGGCTGGGAATTGTGATTGAAGAACTGGAGGGCAGGCTGAGGTGCCTTTAAAAATCGAGACTTAAATTCATGAGCTTCCAGCTTCTTACTGTGACTGCTTAAACAAATGGTATACTTCCAGAATACTTTCCCATCTGCCAACTACTTGCAGAAATTGTGGTTTGCTCTTCACTTACCAACTTAATCAATTCCCCGGGAAGGGCACCTTTCACTTGCTTATCAACTCTTTCTTGCCATATTGGCTCCTTCCCTGCCAATCTTCTCTTCCTACTTCACCCTGCCGGAAAGCTGCTCGTCAAAGTAAACTCATCTGAGTTCCCTGAAAAGGGAACACCAAAAATCACTGGTCAGGTAAATTATTCTTGTATTCTGTCCCTCTCCACTTCCCCTCAGTCACCCCACTCCCTCCTATCAGCTCCACAAGGTTTCAAACCATCCTAATGCACAGAGTGGCATAAGATATTTCTCCATGCAATGCTGCAACTCACTTTCCTTTCACACGACAAGGAAAGAATCACTCCTGAGTAGCTGGACTGGAGAAACATTCTCCACGGTGGTGCTGGAGCTTAATTTCTTTTATTGCAAAGTTCGCTGTGCTATGCTTCCTGCTGCTCAGATGGAAAACGGCATCTGTTCAGATTGGACGAGCAGAAATGGGAGTGTTCAAATAGTATTAACAATGCCCGTTTAACTTGGAGGATGTCACAGAATTATAGCAAGAGGCCATCCAGACATAGATTGGGGCAATTCTTTTTTTAGCAACTCCAGAGCTCTTAGAGGGTCTCCCTAGCAGTGGAGGCGCAAAGCATGTGGAATCCCATGGAACTTTTCAGCATGGGCTCTGCTTTTTCCAATATATATTTTATATATATGTTTTTTCAATATATATATATTATATATATTTTAAACACAGTCGGTTAAGTCTACATGATGTTCAAAGGAATTAACTTTAAGAAATTATACATTTGGTCTTCCTTTTTTTAGAACTCAACTTTTTCAGGAAAAAAAGGCAAAGTGGTTCTTGTCCTTTCCTGCTGGAGCTGAGATTTAGAAGAGAAATTTTGCCAGGGCAGTTCACAGCCAGACATTCTCAGTGTGTGAAATGATCTCTGGTTAGGAAATGATCTTAAAACCAATAGGACGATTCACGGTTGAAAGCACTAGACCTGGTAGAAAGCATTTTCTGCATGGTTTAACCTCAATTTGTTATATTTTTAAGTGCTTAGGATGCTTTGCTAAATAGGTGTTTTGGGGCCAGATTTTTAGAAGATCTCAGCTCCCATTCAGGCATCAGAATAAGCAGCCAGCTTTTCAAAATATCTCAGTATCTAGGGTGTACATTCAGTGCTGAGGTCTTTTGAAAAATTGGCCAAAGGTGTCACAGTGGGAGCTACTGGGTGCTGAGAAGTTTTGAAAACTTGGCCCTTACTTAAGCACCTAAGTAGGTGCTGAGTATTTGAAAGTCTGGCCCTGATCTCTTTGGAAAATCTGGATCTGTATATGTCAAGGTTCCGTCCCCACTCTGAACTCTAGGGTACAGATGTGGGGACCTGCATGAAAACCCCCCAAAGCTTATTTTTACCAGGTTAGGTTAAAACTTCCCCAAGGTACAAACTATTTTACCTTTTGCCCTTAGACTTTATTGCTGCCACCATCAAGCATCTAACAAATATATAACAGGGAAAGAGCCCGCTTGGAAACGTCTTTCCCCCCAAAATCCTCCCAAACCCTACACCCCCTTTCCGGGGGAAGGCTTGATAAAAATCCTCACCAATTTGCATAGGTGAACACAGACCCAAAACCCCTTGATCTTAAGAACAATGAAAAAAGCAATCAGGTTCTTAAAAGAAGAATTTTAATAGAAGAAAAAGTAAAAGAATCACCTCTGTAAAATCAGGATGGTAAATACCTTACAGGGTAATCAGATTCCAAACATAGAGAATCCCTCTAGGCAAAACCTTAAGTTACAAAAAGACACAAAAACATGAATATACATTCCATTCAGCACAGCTTATTTTATCAGCCATTTGAACAAAACAGAATCTAATGCATATCAAGCTAGATTATTTACTAAGTTCTAAGACTCCATTCCTTTTCTGTTCCCGGCAAAAGCATCACACAGACTAAGAGAACCTTTGTTTCTCCCCCGCTCCAGCTTTGAAAGTATCTTGTCTCCTCATTGGTCATTTTGGTCAGGTGCCAGTGAGGGTATCCTAGCTTCTTAACCCTTTACAGGTGAAAGGGTTTTGCCTCTGGCCAGGAGGGATTTTAAAAGTGTTTACCCTTCCCTTTATATTTATAACAGTATATGTACAATAAATTGAGGCAAGGGTGTAATAATATTTATGACCAATGGACCCTGATCCCTATGAAATCAATGAAAATTTTGCCACTGATGTCAATGGGAAGAGGATAGGGCCCCATATTGATATCTTGGTTCCTTCTTCTTATGGACTTCAGTGGTGCTATGCCACTATACACCAGTTTAGGAACTGGCCCTAATCTTCCATGGCCACTTTTCTCCCAAAGGATCCCAACCCAATTTACAACTACATAGAGCAAGATTTTCCAAAAAAGCTCAACATACTGGCTGCATCCTGGATGCAGAGCTTTTCTGAATATCTGGCCCCAGTTGTGGATGGTCAGCACTTGAAAGTCTGGCCCATATAGCACAAATACAGGCACTAGTAGGGTGAAGAGTGGTGACCCGTTGTCCCACAGCACAATGCAGAGAGGAAGGGAGATTGAGGCTCAGGAAGCTAGGGCAAACCCTTATCAGCAGGAAAAGTTTCATGGATATTTAGTGTCTCCACTGTGCTGATATGACATTGGTATTCATGGGACCCATAGAAAGTAACCTACATGGTTATTTTACCTATTATATAAGAAGATACAAAACTGAGTCAGCCTTCGCAGGTTTTGAACTTCTGTTTTCAAGGAAACTAAATATTTCAACCCTAAAGTCTGGCGCTAAACCATACCCTGATTATATAGGGCCAGATCCTCAGCAGGTGTAAATCAAAGTAGGTCCATTTAATTCAAATGCTGGTTTACATGAGCTGAGAAGCCAAAACAATTGATGGACCATGTTGCCCAATAATCACAGGTCTAGCAATGGATATTCATATCCTCAGGTTCCTGAACTTTAGTGGTGAAAGCTACAAGAATGTGCTTCTTTAATCCTGAGATAATATTCCCTCTCTCAAAAATAAAAGTGAGGCATGATGTACAGCTGATTGCTTTTGGTCCCCACGAGGGTAATTAACTTGTGATAACCAAGCCATCTGGAGATTCCTTACTCCCGCTTTCAAAATACTTCAGGGAGAAAAATGTTTCATGTAGATTACTCCCTGCATTGAGAGAAGGGAGTTTGGTAGCTTTATCTTTGAGAAGCTGAAGGAACTTGTGTAGTATTATTGGGAGAATTCCAGGAGGAGACAAGTAGATGCTCTCGTTCATTAGTGTGGTGAAGTAGCAATTAGCCTACACCACAAGCTTTCAAAAAGACCGAAGGACCACCAGTGGTGAGCGTCCTCTGAATTCTGTGGTTTTACTAATCCTCTCTACCATGGACTTCTATAAACAAAGCAAAGCACTGAATGCACAAAAGTTGATTGGACTCTCATAGGAATTGTGGGTGACCAGGAACTTAACTCCCTTGAACAGTTTTTACTGTATAAAAACACCACCATGTTGTTTTCATTTCCTATCATCTCTATTCTTCAGGATCTTTGTTAGACTCACTTGTGGGGTACTGGGATCATATCACTATCCTATTATTATTTATTATTTGTATTCTTGTAGCACTTAGATGCCACAATCATGGGCCAGGACCCTATGGTGTTACTCACTGCCCAGACACAGAACAAAAAGAGGGTCTGTCACAGGGTACACTCACCCCTAGGGCACTTCCTCCTGGCTGCTTTAGGGAGGAACTCCTTCCAGGTTTAATGCCCCCTTCCACCGTTCACTTGCGTGCCCTGCTACCTCTCTTGCTCCATCTCTGAGGGACTTGGAGTGCTCCCTCTTCGTGACTCAGCAGCTCCCTCTTCATGGTTTAGGCCTGCCCTCTAGAGGGTCCCTGAGCTGGAACCCAGAGTAATTAGCTGACAAGGTCTGTACCATCTTAAACCTTGCTGCCCTTTCCCTGAGCCTTTTCCTACACTTTCTCTGCTAGGTTGGTCGGTCTCTCTCTGATATATCCAGATAATGGCTACGAACTCCCTCACTGCAGCCTCCTTCTTCTGCCAGCTTTATACTAGCCCCGCCTGTTCCTTCTCAGCTGTGCTCCATCTCATGCAGGCGATTACTTAGGCTACCTAATTTCCCTCAGCAGTGGCCTATCCAGTCAATTGACCCCTTCTCAGCTTCATTAGCCCCTTCTAGGCTAGCAGGAGGATGAACACTCCACCACAGAGTCCCTGTGTTCAACACAGGTCCAGGAAAGCAGAAACTGTTTGGCCTGAGGTATCCTTACTGGTTGTCCTTCTACATATTTCACATTACAAATGTCGCCAGAAAAAGTCATGGACCTGACAACTGCTTTCCATGTTAGCATACAAAGGGTTACCACAGTGTCTCTTTTGGAGACCACTAGGCATTTTGAAGACATTTAAAGTGGATGTCGTCTTTGGAAGCTGATATTAAGCTTGGAAATGGCTGCTGGCCTTTAAATGCAGAGAAAAACAAGACAGGGCTTTGTGGGAACATTAATTTCCAATGTAATTTTCATCCTCTGTCTAAGATCCATATGGGATTTATGGTATCAAATACCAAGACCTTTATGCAAGGAGGCAGCTTTATTGAATAAAATTAGATCAAACAATGGAACCACAATCTTTGCAGATGTTAACCATGTAATAGCCCTCAGGAAAATATTCCACTGGAAGAGGCCCAGAGTCAAAATGCATGCCAGAGTCAGTAAGTCAGAGTCAAAGTCCCATAGTTAGAAGCTTCACAACACCTGCAAGAAAGTGGATCATTGTCCACCTAGGAAATGGAGTATGTATTGTGAGCAATATAGCTGATTCTTATGGTTAAACACAACGAGTTTGTTCCTGCCATCCTTATACAGGCAAGATTTCCTTATTTCCTACAATATTCCATCTAGTTTCTAGACTACTGAGACTTGGGCATTTAAACATTTGTGTGCATTCTTCCTTGAAGCAAACCTCTATCCATTTTCAGCTCTGCCCATCACTGGTGATCTTTGTTTTTACTCATCTTGCAAATGAAGGATGCTTTATGAAAATAAATTATCCTAGTTAATCTTCTCATTTGTATAACTCAGATAATGAAATTGTTCTTTTTACATTTACAAAGAAGAGGTAATTGGGAAATATGTAAGAAATGAAAAAGATGTAGATGCCTTCTAGGGATAGAGAAAAGCACCATGATGCATTGAGAACAGTGGGGAGGGTAATATTTAATATCCATATAATAGTATTAATAATATTATCCATATAATATGGATTATTTCCCATCTTCCCCTGTCTCCAGCTAAGAATTTCCATTTCACTATCATACTGGAAGCCTTGTGAAATTGCTCATTATACATTGGATTCCTCTGTATGTCAGTAACATTGATGGAAAGATGTTACTTTGATCATGCTCTTGGACAGTGATGAGCATTTTGGCTGTTATTCCAAAAAATTAATGGTATCGACATTTCCATTTCATGGCAAAAGGCATTCAATCACTTACGTCAATCATGTGTCATTTTGCCTTGATTGGAACGCCAAT
This sequence comes from Chelonia mydas, assembly GCF_015237465.2. NCBI lineage: Eukaryota > Metazoa > Chordata > Testudines > Cheloniidae > Chelonia > Chelonia mydas. The sequence goes on from NC_051257.2 coordinate 11,009,020, forward strand.
ACTACCCTCACAAAAATGCCTGTTGCAATTCCAAGGAATTTCATCTGACTTCTGTAAAAGTACCGTAAAGGTCTGTATACAGGAATTTGAATGGCAAAGTCTGCCACTGATTATTCTGCCTGTATTGTCTTGTCTTATTTGACATTTCTTGAACCTAATGTCAGATTATTTGTGGGGGGAGGTTTTTTTCTTATCCTCAGATTTTTCTTATCTCCCTTTTACTTTTTTCTCACCCCTCAAAAAGGCCTTTATTATGGCAACCCTGGGAGGGTCAAGAAATGCCGGATACATCTCCTTTAGCTATTGTCCAGAAGTACAAATAGGAACAAACTGGGACATGGTCCTAAGATAGGCACTTAATGCACATTTTTATCTAACTGCCTTTGACTTTCAATGGGAGTTGGGTGCTTTACTGTCATTTGTGCCTTTGAAAACCTCCTTCTCTACTGTGCCATTAATCCATGTTGGCTAGGGATCTTCATGTTGTTTTTTGCTCAGAACCCTATCCAACATTTATTTTATTTCCACTAAACCAACTCTATATTTGTTTTTTTCATGGTGGAGGAATTCACCTTGAACTGGCACAAGTACCTTGTAGAGGGGCAAGTGCCATTAAAAATAGAGAGCCAGACTGTGATCTCAACTACATTGGTGTTAATCCAGAGACACTCCATTGAAGTCAAAGGCTGTGCATATGTTGGAAAAACAAGGTATGTTTTTTACACTGAGATCACTATCTCACTGTAAAATTCCAAGGGAAACATGGCTCTGTAGTTTTTAACCTCGATGTGTATAGACAAGGTCACCCCCAGGTGGGGGATATAGGGTTGACCACGACTAACTGTATCAAGGCAAAAGCTATCTATGCCTTGTCTTTACCATGATTTTACATCAATTAGCTATCTTGATGTACCTCTTTTGCAGCGAACACATAACCATTGATGTTACTCTGGCTTTTCACTGCTGTATCTGAGATCAGAATCTGATTTAGAGTACACAACTTTTTATAAGGTTACATATTTTGTATTCCCCATGCTTTGTTCCATGGCCATACACTGCTGTTGCTGGCTTTTGAATTTCTTTTGGAATCATGCGCCTAAGGCGTAGTCTGTCTTATAAGTGAAACAAATGTAAGAAAGCTTATAAATTATACCATATGATGGCAGGCATTTTTATAAGAATCACTTCCTCCGCTGTTTCAATATGCTTTCACAATAGAACGTTTAATTTTGATTTACAATGGCATTCCATATTTACTATCAAAGACTATTAACTTCTTTCTAGAGCTGTGAAAGCAGGCAAGTATGAAAATTGTTTCATTTTGCTTGAAATCCAAATAACTTCATCAGTTTATACTTATTTTCAAAGAAAGTAATCTCTTGAGCTCCAGTGAACAGTTAACAAAAATCGGAAAGATTTTTGTTCTCAGTGATGAAAAGCAGACATGCCCTGTCATGACCTCTGGATTTCAAATGATCATGGCCCTTTCTAGTGTCGTCTTGATCTTTTTAGAATTGCTGTAACAGCTGATCACTGAGCCTTCTGTTCACTGAATACAGTATATGATCAGCTTAGAGTGCAGTGCTCAAAAAACATCGCTAATGGCTGTTTTTCAAACTCTCTCTTCCGCAGAAACCCATCATCTCGTAATTCTAATCCCCCATCCCCTATTTTTTCCCAGCAATCCCGAGACTGAAAGGATACAGCTGGAAAAGATGTAGTTCTTATGTATCATTCTTAAAATTTTAATATGCCTTATCACTAGGTGCATCCTTAATTTAATGAGTAGACAATCTAATTTCAGGGGGAGGGAAGGACTCTATATAATTAAATATGAAGATTTACAGAATGCAATAGCCATTATTCAGTTTGGGTCTGGTTTACAGCCTTTATAAAAGATATGCTCTAGGTATTATTTTGGGGATGTTCTCTGGCCTATGTTATACAGGAGGTCAGACAAGATGATTACAATCGTCCCTTCCGGTGTTGACATCTATGAATAGCCTGACTAATGCCCTAAGGTAATAACAGTGAATACTTGGCACTGATGGACTGATCCAAAGCCCAGTGAAGTCAGTAGAAAGATCTGCATTGACTTCAATGGATTTTGGATCAGACCTTTGGACCTTGATTCAGGAAAGTACTTAAGCTTATGCTTAAATCCATCCCTGTTCACGACAATACCTAAGGGACTGTTTAACTTAACTTCAGTGGTACTTAAGGATGTGTTGAACTTAGAACACATGCTTAAGTGCTGTCCAGAATAGGGCTCTTTAATTGGGGTATCACAGAGCACTTGCTATCAAGACGATCTCCAAGCACTTCATGAATATTTACAAATGTCACTAATGTGAGGTAGGCACAATGTACATAGATTCATAGGGTCATAGAACTGAAGGACAGAAGGGACCATCATGATTAGGACCTGACCACTTGTATGACACAGGCCATAGAATTTCACCCGGTGGTTCCTGCAGCAAGCCCATAATGTCTAACTGAGCTAGAGCAGATTTGTTCGAAAGACACCCACTCCTACCTAATGTAAAGACCTCAAGTGACAGAGAATCCTCCACATGCTGAGGTAAATAGTTGCAATGGTTAATTAGCCTTCACGCCGTATTTCTACTGTGAATTTGTCTAGCTTCAGCTTCCAGCCATTGGATCTTGTTATGCCTTTAATTTAGTAGACAAAGAGCCCTCTAATATCAGAAATCTTCTCCCGTGGTAAGTACTTATAGACTGTGATCAAGTCACTTGTTAACCTTTTTGATAATCTAAATAGATTGAGTTTAGTTTTTCACTGTAAGGCAGGTTTTCCAGACCTCAAAGAATCCTTGTACCTCTTCTCTGAACCCTTTTCCAATTGGTGAACATTAATTTTGAAGTGTGGATACCAGCACTGGACATAGTATTCCAGCATAACCATCATAAATTGTTATACCCATTTTTATACATGGATTAAGTAACATAGAAATTAGTGGCCTGATTTTCAGTCATCTGAAAGAGTCATCTGATTTGACCAAGGTGATATAGCAAATCTGTGGCAGAGCTAGAAATGTAATCAAGGAGTCCTGAGTCTCAGTTACTCCTATACCATTAGTACTAGATAGGCAATGCAGTTTTACCAGATTGCACCAGTGGTGAATTTGACCTATTCTATGGTCTTTTTTATTTTTAGGGTGAGATTGTGGTGTGTTTGTGTTCAACCACATCTTGGGAAAAATGTTAGAGAGCCCTTTCAGTAGAATATTGAACAATGTGACACATAGCTGAAATTAAATGCAGAAAATTCCCTGTATATGTACAACACAGTAACAAGCACTACCCAATAGTTTGCGGTTTCTATGCCATTCCTTTAAAAAAGGACCAGAGGCTCAGATAATTGTGTAAGGCCAATACCAGATATTTATTATGCATGATTGAAGAAGGCGTCCTAGGCAATACTGTGATGTTTCAATGCAGTGATTCAGATGGCTACTTCTACATCTGCCACTGATGAATTTTTAAAAAGCAACAATACCTTTACTCAGTATGATACCTACAATAATATCATGCATTAATGGAGAGCAAAACTACCCATGTGAAATGGACAATGAACAGAACTGTCAATGGAAGAAAGAAACTCTGAATTAAAGAGGGAATTGGGCTGTAGTCTGAACTTTCAGCTATCCTTCCCATAGAGCATAGAATCACTCATCTATCTCCCAAGTTGCAACCCAGAAAAATATCAGAGCAATGGCAGATATACATGAAAGGAACAGAGAACGAGAACCTACGCTTCTAGGTCTGAGGGATGAATTAGAGGACTCTATACACTCAGAGAAGTGAAGGGGAAGGGAGGCAATGGCTGTGCTAGCCCACCGGGGCCCTAAGCAGGAATATTTTTGGGGGGCCCCCCACAGACAATACTAAAACAGGCAAGTTCTTATGAAAATAAAATAATAATAATAATAATAAATAGTGAATAGGGGGTCCCCTTGAGCTTCTTGGGGCCCTAAGCAATAGCTTAGTCTGCTTGTGCCTAGTGCTGGCACTGAAGGGAGGGATGAGGGAAGCAAGAGAGGACTGGAAGTATGGAAAGACCTCAGTTAAAATTGGAATGAGCCTCCAAGTGTCTAGGGATTTATCTATATAGCAAAAAGAAAGTCCAAATCACGATGCAACTCACCTGGGGAAAAAAAAAATCACACAAGATGCTGGACATTGTACTATACAGAAACTCGAATGATAACTTGTGCTATGAAGATTTACATATGGGACAGACAGACACACATGTGCACGCACAGATTGTGTGTTCACAGAAGGCACAGCGTTTCATCTCACTTACACAAAGGCTCCTGTACACCACTCTCTAAGTGTAATTTGTGCCCACTTTAAAGTCCCTTTACACTGGCAGAGTGGGCAGAAGGGCCTTAGAATAAATGAGACTTAGGCCCACAGTTCTTATGCTTTCCTTGTGAAAGAAAGCTGTGTGGGAATATGGAGACTAGGGCTTCGTGAAACTTCACTAAACTCATCTGGTCTTATGTTTTGTTACAAACGGACTATTTGGCTTGGGTTTGCTGAAGGTTTGTGAACCTGGGCTAGATTTGGTGTGAGCCAACTGTTGGTTTTCACTTTGAGTTCTGGATGTATCTTCAAACGCCAAACTCCATGTTTGAACTCATGGAGTGTGAAGCTGTGGGTATAAAAACTGAAGGAAAGGCTGGCTGTAAATCTCTGCAAACTCAACTGATTGACATCCATGCAACTCTGATGGAGACCACTAATCCTAACATGGATGTTTCAAGTTTAATCAATATATTCACAGATTCTTAGGGCAAAAGGAACCACTGTGATCATTTAGTCTGACCTTCTGCATAACAGAGGACATATAACTTCCCCCAAATAATTCCTGTTTGAACTATAGCATCTCTTTTAGAAAAACATCCAATCTTGATTCAGAAATTGCCAGTGGTGGGGAATGCACCATAATCTTTGACAAATTGTTCCAGTGGTTAATTACCCTCACTGTTACAAATGTGCAACCTATTTCCGGTATGAGTTTGTCTAACTTCATCTTCCAACTACTGGATCTTGTTAAAACTTTGTCTGCTAGACTGAAGAGCCCATTATCAAATATATTTCCCTATGTAGGTATTTATAAACTGTTATGAAGTCACCCCTTAACTGTCTCTTTGATAAACTACATAGATTGAGCTTCCTATAAGGCATGTTTTCCAATCCCTTAATCAATCTCTTGGCTCTTCTCCAATTTATCACCACATCAGTTCTGAGAACTCCACATTCTGAGGGGAGTCTCATTTATGACCCAGAAAAGAGTCTAAGTTGTTGTAAGTAAAACTCCTAACATGTGCATTGGAGAGTGTTGTCTGCTAGACTCCCTTAGACACACGATTGCTTACCAATGCATCACTTACAGCCTCTTATGTGTTTGGTATGTGACTTATCACTGAATACAGGGAAGAACTGCCTGGCTTAGTTCTTATGCCAAGGGGCCACAAGACAGGAGCGAAGCAAGAAAAACAACTCCCTTGCTTTACTGTACATCTTCTTTTAGCTGGTTTCAGAGTAACAGCCGTGTTAGTCTGTATTCGTAAAAAGAAAAGGAGTACTTGTGGCACCTTAGAGACTAACCAGTTTATCTGAGCATGAGCTTTCGTGAGCTACAGCTCACTTCATCGGATGCATAGCATATCGTGGAAACTGCAGAAGACATTATATACACACAGAGACCATGAAACAAAACTTCCTCCCACCTCACTCCCCCGCTGGCAACAGCTTATCTAAAGTGATCCTCAAGTAGAGCCATTTCCAGCACAAATCCAGGTTTTCTCACCCTTCCCCCCCCCACTCACATACAAACTCACTCTCCTGCTGGCAACAGCCCATCCCCCTTTGAAACCCCTCTTTTATAATGCGCATGATAATCAAGGTGGGTCACCTCCAGCACTAATCCAGGTTTTCTCACCCCCCCCCACACCCCCCCCTTTTTTCAAAAACCACACACACAAACTCATTCTCCTGCTGGCAACAGCTCATCTTACAATGTGCACAGCAATAATCCAAGTTTAACCAGAACGTCTTGGGGGGGGGTTTTGCAGGAAAAAAACAAGGGGAGACAGGCTACCTTGCATAATGACTTAGCCACTCCCAGTCTCTATTCAAGCCCAAATTAATAGTATCCAATTTGCAAATGAATTCCAATTCAGCAGTTTCTCGCTGGAGTCTGGATTTGAAGTTTTTTTGCTTTAAGATAGCGACCCTCATGTCTGTGATTGCGTGACCAGAGAGATTGAAGTGTTCTCCGACTGGTTTATGAATGTTATAATTCTTGACATCTGATTTGTGTCCATTTATTCTTTTACATAGAGACTGTCCAGTTTGACCAATGTACATGGCAGAGGGGCATTGCTGGCACATGATGGCATATATCACATTGGTGGATGTGCAGGTGAACGAGCCTCTGATAGTGTGGCTGATGTTGTTAGGCCCTGTGATGGTGTCCCCTGAATAGATATGTGGGCACAGTTGGCAACGGGCTTTGTTGCAAGGATAGGTTCCTGGGCTAGTGGTTCTGTTGTGTGGTATGTGGTTGTTGGTGAGTATTCGCTTCAGGTTGGGGGGCTGTCTGTAGGCAAGGACTGGCCTTTCTCCCAAGATTTGTGAGAGTGTTGGGTCATCCTTCAGGATAGGTTGTAGATCCTTAATAATGCGTTGGAGGGGTTTTAGTTGGGGGCTGAAGGTGACGGCTAGTGGCGTTCTGTTATTTTCTTTGTTAGGCCTGTCCTGTAGTAGGTGACTTCTGGGAACTCTTCTGGCTCTATCAATCTGTTTCTTCACTTCCGCAGGTGGGTATTGTAGTTGTAAGAATGCTTGATAGAGATCTTGTAGGTGTTTGTCTCTGTCTGAGGGGTTGGAGCAAATGCGGTTGTATCGCAGAGCTTGGCTGTAGACGATGGATCGTGTGGTGTGGTCAGGGTGAAAGCTGGAGGCATGTAGGTAGGAATAGCGGTCAGTAGGTTTCCGGTATAGGGTGGTGTTGATGTGACCATCGTTTATTAGCACTGTAGTGTCCAGGAAGTGGATCTCTTGTGTGGACTGGACCAGGCTGAGGTTGATGGTGGGATGGAAATTGTTGAAATCATGGTGGAATTCCTCAAGGGCTTCTTTTCCATGGGTCCAGATGATGAAGATGTCATCAATATAGCGCAAGTAAAGTAGGGGCGTTAGGGGACGAGAGCTGAGGAAGCGTTGTTCTAAATCAGCCATAAAAATGTTGGCATACTGTGGGGCCATGCGGGTACCCATAGCAGTGCCGCTGATCTGAAGGTATACATTGTCCCCAAATGTAAAATAGTTACGGGTAAGGACAAAGTCACAAAGTTCAGCCACCAGGTTAGCCGTGACATTATCGGGGATAGTGTTCTTGATGGCTTGTAGTCCATCTTTGTGTGGAATGTTGGTGTAGAGGGCTTCTACATCCATAGTGGCCAGGATGGTGTTATCAGGAAGATCACCAATGGATTGTAGTTTCCTCAGGAAGTCAGTGGTGTCTCGAAGGTAGCTGGGAGTGCTGGTAGCGTAGGGCCTGAGGAGTGAGTCTACATAGCCGGACAATCCTGCTGTCAGGGTGCCAATGCCTGAGATGATGGGGCGCCCAGGATTTCCAGGTTTATGGATCTTGGGTAGTAGATAGAATATCCCAGGTCGGGGTTCCAGGGGTGTGTCTGTGCGGATTTGATCTTGTGCTTTTTCAGGAAGTTTCTTGAGCAAATGCTGTAGATGCTTTTGGTAACTCTCAGTGGGATCAGAGGGTAATGGCTTGTAGAAAGTGGTGTTGGAGAGCTGCCGAGCAGCCTCTTGTTCATATTCCGACCTATTCATGATAACAACAGCACCTCCTTTGTCAGCCTTTTTGATTATGATGTCAGAGTTGTTTCTGAGGCTGTGGATGGCATTGTGTTCTGCACGGCTGAGGTTAGTGGATTAGTGCTGGAGGTGACCCACCTTGATTATCATGCGCATTATAAAAGAGGGGTTTCAAAGGGGGATGGGCTGTTGCCAGCAGGAGAGTGAGTTTGTATGTGTGTGGGGGGGGGAAGGGTGAGAAAACCTGGATTTGTGCTGGAAATGGCTCTACTTGAGGATCACTTTAGATAAGCTGTTGCCAGCGGGGGAGTGAGGTGGGAGGAAGTTTTGTTTCATGATCTCTGTGTGTATATAATGTCTTCTGCAGTTTCCACGATATGCTATGCATCCGATGAAGTGAGCTGTAGCTCACGAAAGCTCATGCTCAAATAAACCGGTTAGTCTCTAAGGTGCCACAAGTACTCCTCTTCTTTTAGCTCTTTGTTATGTAAGACATTCCAGCATTGTCTCTCTTATCCATATTGATGTATGATTTAGGGCCAGATCCCTGGGTATGGTTGTACTGAATGTGCGCAAGACTTGAAGTGGGGGAGGAAAGGTAGCTCTTAGCAATCCATTTCCTGATTCTTAGTTTGACCAGTGGCCAAGCAAGCTCCCACTCTAAGTTAAGAGTACCTAGCTAGCTACACTAGCTAAAATGGTTCCCGAAGGATGGCTTTGCCAGCCACTTATTTCCAGATCTCAGCACATTCTGGCTGCAATCTGTCCTGCCTCTAGGCATGCCCCAGCTGCAACCAGGAATACCCACTAGTAGGGTGTGGCAGTGGGTGGGGCAGAAGAGGTCTAAAGTGGCAAGAAATAACTAGAAACTGTTAGAGCTGCTTAGAAAACCTACCTTCTGGGAAACCTCTCATGTAAGAGAAAATGAAGCTCAAAGAAAGAGCATAAAGTCAAACAAGCATTCTATAAAAGAGAAGGCTCTGAGTAAACAAGCCAACTCACCGACCTTCTCTAGCCTACCTGGAATCCCTGCAATCACATCAGAGCTTTAGGTTGCTGCTCACCACAGCAATCGTTCTTGCAATTCAGTAGGTGTTGTCTTTCCCCATTTCTCATGACAGCCATTTTCTTGAACAACTTGCTGGATTTTGGGGAATGCAGCATTTGTTGTTTGTTACAGTAGACCCTAGAGCCTCTCAGTGAAATCTGAGTTCCAGTGTGCTAGGCATTTTCGTAATTAAATAAAAGACAGTCCTTACCTTAAATAGATAAGACAGACAGAGGAAGTCTTATCTTGCCTATATTACAAACAAGAAACTAAGAGTTTAAGTGGTTTGCCCAAAATACATCGGAGAGCTCAGCTCTTTTGAGCCAGAGACTAACACCTTAACCATGAGACCATCCTTCACCTGTAATGCTATTCTTCCCTTATCTCCTGACTCCCAGGCTCTTTCAGCTGCCAGGCTATGAATTTTGATATCACTTGGCTTTCCACACTGATTTGCACTGGACAGTTTCTTCAGCAGCACTTAGCTTATCATGAACAATGTCATTACCACACCGGGCGAAGGGAGAGAGAGTCATAGACTAGCCTTGTATAGGAGTTGCTCTGACAGTGTTTATGATTGCAACTCTTGTAAACAGCTTGTTGTTTGAGGTTCTGTATAACATTTTAAGGTTAATATTTCCCACTCAAAAAAACTATATGGATACATCCCACATCTAAAAGAAACTGAAAATACAGGATCAGAATCTCAGCTCATTTAAACCAGTGAAACGCCATTAATTTACACTAGTTGGAAGTCTGGTCTATTGTCACTGAATGAAGAACGAAACCTTTCAGCAATAAAACCTCTTTTCACCATTTAATAAATCAATTTATTCTATATTGCATTGTATGGTCCCAATCCTGCTGGCCCTTATTTGTATGATTCATCCTTATTCACATGATTAGCCCTCTTGGGCCCAATTCTCAGCAGTGTAAATCAGCATAGATGCCTTGTCTTTAATGGAGCTATGCTGATTTACACCATCTGATCATTGGGCCCACTGACTTCAATGAGATCATTGCCTGAGGAAGAGCTCCTCATATCAGTAAATGTTTGCAGGGTCAAAATCTGTGTTTTGTATACAAATAAGCAAAATATATGGCAGAAAACATTGGTACTGGAAATTGCAATAAAGAAAACATTGCCACTGAAGACACTCTAAATGGAGAGATACCTTAGAGCTATCCTTTTCTATTCTATAGACCTCCATTACCCTGTTGACAGATTTTTCTCTGTACTTTCTGCCCATCCACACTACTTTGTGGGGCAGACAGTTCTCAGCAATCCAGGCAGAGAGTCCAAGCAATAACTACAAGTGTACAACTTAAGGATGCCCATAAGTTATGTTTGTATACTTTTTTTGTTATAATGAATATCAGAATAGTGGACTTAGGCATTGTCATTTTCTGTTCCCATTTTAACCTTTGCCATAAGAATGAGGTATGAAAACATTAATATCTCACATATGCTGTGAAAGGTCACTCTACCACTTTGAATTTAACCATATCCATTATTACCATCCCACCTGTTTATGCAAGTCTTGCAACCTGACGGAATAGACAATGAAAATGCCAATAAAAATATGTAAAAGGTCAAAAGGGTGCAGTAAAATGCTAAGCTTTGCTTTAAGCAGCAGGGACAGTCAGCCCCTTACACAGCGCATATCCTTTTGTGATTCCTTGTCAGTTCTCCTCTATGATACTTTGTGCTTGTATGTTCTTCATGGTTGGAGAAATCCATGCTTTATTTTTTTAAAGAGCTGAAACACAGAGAAGAATAATTTCCCAAGGGATTTTCCTGTATGGTTATTCTGTCCTAAATGGAATATTCTCCTATTGTTCTATTAGGAACAATCTACTGCAGTAGTGGCATATCATGACAATGAAATTACTCCTAGAAATTTGCATGGACAACTCCCCAGTAAAGGCGCTAGAGTACCATGACCAGAATCTCCATGAAATGACATGAAATAATTGGGGCCGGGTAAGCTATTCACATCATATTTATTTGTTAAATTTAGCTCTATTTTCCCTCTGAATTATCTGAAGACAGAACATGCAAATTTGCTTTCACCATGATTTAGAGAGGAAGGATGGTCTAGTAATTTGCTGTTAATGCCAGCACTCTATTGACTTCTATGGATGCAGAGATCTGGGTTCAATTCCTAGGTCTGTCATAGACTTCCTGTGTGAACTTAGGCAAGTCACATGGGGCCGGATTTTTTGTGTGTTTCAGCACACACAACGGGGACACGATTTTCAGAAGAGCTCAGCTCCCAGTAGCTCCGATGCTGATGCTCACAGCCAGATTTCCTAAAGAACTCAAAACCTAGCATGCTGAGCTCTTCTGAAAATCTGGTCCAAACGTGAATGTTAACCTCTTGAAAATCTGGCCCTGAAGACTTGACCCAAAGTCCATTAGAATTAACTGAACGAATCCCATTAGGGAGGATCTGAGATTCAATCTGTGGGTGGCTCAGTAAAGGAGGTATTAATATCTTCAGCGGTGTTATGAGGGTTACATTCATCACTGTGTCTGAGACCCTCTGATATGATGAGGGGGAAACAGAAGTACTTAGAAAGATTTTATATTACTAAGATTTTGTTCAAACATATGATTATGCTCTTCCTTAGCAGCCACATTTAACAATGGGTATTTGGGGAGGAAGGGAGTAATTGAAGACAACAACATCTGATTGCTTTTTAAAAGTTGTGGGTTTTTTGCATCCCTTCTGTTTACCCTGTTTCTGTGTCTGTAGCCTGCGAAAAAGGAGAATTCAATTGTTTGTAAGACATGAATAATAAAACATTTTAAAAATAACTTGAAAAAATAAACTGAAATGAAGTCTAGAAATCATATTTACAGTGTTGTGCTTGGAAGGGAATAGTTCAGGCATAAAAGAGCTCTACTTTAGGAGGATCTTGGAAAAGCAGTCTCCCATACATTATCAATAAATGAGCCCCTTTGAGTAGTCTGTCTCCAGTAGCTTTTCTGGTTAGACTTCTAGCTATTGATCTACTTATTAACTTTTTTGCAGAGGATGATTTTGTTAAAAATTTCTGCAGCCCACAAACAACAAAACTGACCTAATATAATATTTTTCATAGATCCATAGATTATAAGCCCAGAAAGGATCATTATGATGATCTAGACTGATCTGCTGTAAAACACATGCTACAGAATTTCACCAAGTGATTCTTGCATCAAGCCTATAACTTGTGGTTGAGCTAGAGCATGTCTATATTAGACAGACTACGGATCATGATTTAAAGACACCCCACCGTAAGTTGTTCCAATAGTCAATTACTGTCACTTTTACAAATTTTCACCCTTTATAAAACAGTACCTACTATACACACTAAATAAGTCCCAGCAATATCTTCCTCATGGGGAATTTGCATATTGTATTGGAGAGTGAATCAATAATTTATATTTATTTATTTAGATTTATACATTTTACCTCTGCAAATATAACCCTGCTGTAAAGCCTCCTGGCTACAAAAACTGATTGAAAGTTCGATTACTTAATATGTACATAGACGCTATGTTAAAAATATAAATGTAAAATGTAAGAGTGTAGCAAGCAAGCAAGCAGAGTTAGGAGGCTGTTTTAATAAGCATAAAGCTCTTTTGTCTCCTCAGCTGGGAGGTACTGAAGAAATGCAAAGTATTGTGATCCCTTCCAAGGCTGCCTGAAGCATATCCCAGCAAGCACCTACATAAAACAGCTCCTGGTACTAATGGAGTGCAGTGATTCTCTGGCAGCCTCGGGAATGCTACTATACACCTATTAGTCTAGGATGAGAGTGGCTGGGTCAATACTTGCCATTGATAAATGATCTTCCTATCATACATCTTACCAAGCTGCCCCACAAGTTGTTCTGTCCAAGAAACATCCCAGAAGAAATTTTATTTTCAAGGGGAAGGTCTTTGAAGAAATGGGGTGGGGGGAAGAGAATGAAAAGAGATAAATATTAATGCTTCAGGGCATAAACTGACCTCTGACTGACTAGAGTTAAGATGAAACTATCCCTATGGGTATTGCATAACGGTCCACGACGGGGGTTTCTTGGACCTCAAGTATCTGGTACTATCAACATCAGAGACAGCAGACTGGACAAGGTGGATGACTGTTCTGATCTGGTATGGTAATTCTTATATATTTTTTTGCACAGCCCTTCTGTGTATAAGCAAGAGAGATCCAATCCTGCTACCCTAAGTTACCACTTATTATTATTTTATTAGCACTGCGCAAGTGCCTAGGATCCCCATCACAGACCAAGGCCCCATTGTGCTAGATGCTGACAAAATGCAAAGAGTTCCTGCCATCGAGAGGAATAAACCACTGAAATCAATGGGAGTTTTATGTATGTAAGGGATGTATGATTATGAAGGAATCCCATACCCTAAACACATCCTGGGAATTATTAATCTCTTAGTAGCAGTTCTTCTGTTTACACTCCAGGAAGTAATATGTTCTACGGGGAATGAAGCAGGGGGGAAATGAGATATAAAAAACTCATTTTACAGTAATTTGCTTCAGGTTTTTATTATTGAAATGATTTGTTCCTTCAATTGTGTTTCATGCAGCCTTTGTTTTTATGGAAATTTGGAAGAATATCTAAAAGTTTTGAAACACTGTAATAACACTCCTCCTTTGGAGAAAACTAGGCTAGCAAATAGTGTAATTTCCTCCTCTGTTTTTGTGATGTATGGTGTATGCTATCTTCAACACGACTCACTTTCCATTCCAACCACCGTTTCAGCTTTGCTTTAATATAATGATTACACTGATGGAGACATCACTGTGAACAATGGAAGGAGTGACTGAGCAATTCACAGGATGGCTTTCGTGAGACATATGTAGAAAGGCTGATGGGTTGAGAACATTCAGCAATATGTATTCAGGCTTTGCATTTCTTGCAATCATTGTAAGTGAGGACATTAAACGATGAGACCTGTTTGCTGTATCTTTTGAATGATGAAAATGCTCTCTCCTATCATTTAAATTCCCATTGCAGCCTTAAAAAGCTCCCTGTGTTGAAAGACTTTAGCAGGCTTAATGGGAGGCAGGGTAGCCTCCTGGATGGCGCATTGGACTGGGACTCGGGAGACCTGGATTCTAATCCTGCTTTGTCATTGGCCTGCTGGATAACCTTGGGCAAATCTCTGCCCCTCAGGTTCCTCATCTGTAAAATGGGGATAATAGTATAACTTTTTATAAAGCTTTTTGAGATCAATAGAGCAAAAACTGCTATATAAGACCTCAGTGCTATTATTCAATGGAATTTCTTACTTCAAAGGTAAGGAATCACTGAAACAAATGGATTTTTTTTCCAAACTAGTAGAACTTTTTGACTATGCCCACTTATATTCTTCCATAATCCTTTTGCTGTAAAGATCAAAGCAAGTTGTCCCTATAATATGAAACCAATTTAGCAGAATCTTTTTAATGAAGAAAAATGTCAGGCATTGCTAAGATTTATTTACAAGGGATGCTGCTTGGTTAACAGACCAAGTGGTGAGATGCTGAGAAATTGTTTTGAATGAGAACACTCCTGTAACTCCCCCAAGTTTAGCAGTAGGAGTTAATTACCTTACTATGTCTCAGCCCCCAACTGTAAAAGCAGGAGTCCTCATCAAAGTTATTGCCATTATAAATAATGATCAAAAGTCCAGTCCTAATGATACTTTATGAGGTTCTTTGGAGACAATGAAGGAAGTAATGAAAGCTTAGCATTCATTTAATGCTAATGACACACCTGGATCCCTGACTTAATGAAAACTTTATAACTTTTCTCTTTCATCCATGCATCCCAGACACCTGTTCCCCCATTCCCCGCCCCCCCCCCCCACCATAAGCATAGTCATGTGAAAATAAGCCTTTCTGATGTTTGCCTTAGCTCTACTGAAGGTAGATTTTGATTATCTGAGAAGACTCAAAGGAACGGGGTTTTATTAAGAAGGCAGACGTGAGTTATTACAATGCTTTCAGTAATAGAATGTGGTAATAAGCTATGATTAAACTTTCACCACTACACTGATGTGGTGAAGCATATTGGACTCTCAATCAGTTTTTGCAGCTGGGCAGCTTTGATATTGGCTCACATCTTCAGTTGTCTCCAGTGGGCCAGAAGCTTCAGACTTCCTCAGATCAAGCAAGCCTTATTATTTCTCCCCCAATAGATTACTAGCTCCTCCTCCAGTGTCCAGAGCAATAAAGAAACAGAAGTATGTGGAGACTCTTTTATAAGCTAGAGGGGGGACAATGGGGGCTATGAAGGTCCTCTCTTCATGTCATGGGACCACATTATGTAAGCGAAATGGAGTTATGTCCAAGCAGAACCCCCAAGTTCACCATGGGTTGCAGATGGAGGATAACATTCCTGTTTCCAACAGAGGCCTCTTCACCAAGGCTCTACATGAGGAGATGTAGGGCACTTTCTTCAGCATTGATCCCTGTTCATGGGATGGGGTGGGGGAGGGAATAAACCATTGGGAGAATATGCCAGGAGGCCTTTAGCTTGTACAAGCTTCCAGGTATCACCCACCCAATGGGATGCTGGGAACTTTGCCGAGTTTTCTGGCCTTGCTAGCCTCCTCTCCTGCTGCTTTTTCCACAGTGGGAGCAATTTGCCACCCTGAAAAAAGCTCATATTCCAATGTATGCCTGGGTTCAGTGGTGAGCTTTTGATTTAAAGTTTAATCTCTTCTACTGTAGCTGCCCTGAAGTAACGGAAGGCGAATAACATTGTCCTAACGAGCCTTCTGTCCTGATATAAAATTCACTGGGTGACTGGACCAATCACTCTGCGTTGGCATCTCAGCCCGATAACACTTCTGGAACCAGAGAAGCCTCTTATAAAACGGAGAGGCGGTAGCAAGTTAAATGTGGCCTGTGATGCATTAGGATATCTAGAAATGATGTACAGATAAATATTGCCACATAAATAATGGCAGCTTGACACCCTGCCTGCCATTCTTCTAACTGATATTTTGACATTTTCGCTTAGGGTCATTATAAATGACTCGCTCTTGTCCCTACACACTGATCAGGACTGCCATTAGTAATATTCTGACCATAGGTAGGCACACTGTAATTGATCAAGGTGTCCACATTTTAAGATACAAGCAAATGAACATGATAAACAGCCAATAACTATGAATAAGAAACATAATGTTCTTTCCCTGTAAAATACCACTTGGCAGGGATGGTTGTTTTGACTTTGTTTTTATGTAGACAATAGCTTTTCAAATTACCTAGGAAAACCATTTGGCTTTCCATATCAAAAATAGGGAGGCAAGATGGGATTCCGTGACCTTGAAAACAATTTGTACTTTGGTTACAGCCATGTTCTGATTTATTCTCTAGACAGAAGCAAAGTGGGTACAGTGGCTGAGCCTGTTTGCTATAAAGCAAGAGTGAATGAAGGGATTCTAATGGTTTCTGATTCCGAAATGAAAAAAACCTTATACAATTTGTTTTAATCTCTCCGTTTTTAACTGAAATGTTTATAAGCGCATGGTTCAGCAAGGTTGGGGATTTGTGTGTAGCTTGCATGAATCAAATTTTGAAGAAGGTTTCTGAATTCACTTCTGAATGTTATTGTCATTAACTTAGAGAGAGTAACACCGACAAAAAGATGTATGCAGCATGGTTGTTTTCTTTCCCTATATTTTGTCTTTATGCCACTGAAAAGCTGTTGATTCCTTTCCAATTATTAGAATATAAAAACTGCCAAGCTGGATCAAAGTAATGGTCCATCTAGTCAAGTATCTTGCTTTAGAGAGTAGCCAGTATCAGAAGCTTCAAAAATGATGTTAAATTCCCACAAAGGTCAATTTTTCAATAACATTCCCCTGAGGTAAATTTCATCCTAGTACTCATCAGTTATCTTATTATGATTGTTTCTATTGTGGTGGCACCCTATGTGTACATCTACACTGCAATAAATGCTGTGGCACCAAGTCTCAGAGACTGGGTCGGTTGACTTAGTCTTGTGGGGCTTGGGCTGCAGGGCTATAAATTGCAGTGTAGACTCAGGCTGTTTGGGCTCAGGCTGGAGTCTAGCCCTAAGACTCATTCCCCTCATCAGGAGCCCAAACGTCTACACTGCAATTTTTAGCCCTGTAGCCTAAGCCTTGTGAGCCCCAGTCAGTTGACCCAGGTTTTTCATTGCAGTGTAGACATACCGTAAGAGCCCCATCATGGACCAGGACCCCATTGTGCTAGGTGCTGTACAAACATAGCTTATGTCCTATTCGAGCATGAAGGGCAACCTTGTTACAAATGCTCATCTTAGAGCTAGTGAAATGGAAGAGGATGTTGTTCACGCAATTGTCTAATCTATTGTTTGAAACCTGCCATGATCTTTGCCTTAATTGCATCTTCTCTCAGTGAGGCCTGTGGATTAATCATGCCTTATTTTTTTAAAAAAGTATTTCCTATCCATTTTTAAGTATGTCATATTTTAATATCATTGGGTGTGCCCTGGTTCTTGTGTGATGTGAAAGGATAGACAAGAGTGCTCAATCTACCTTGTACTGTTCATTATTCTGTATCGCTTTAGCATGTCACCTATTTACCTCCTCTCTAAACTACTTCATCTGAAACTTTAATGAAAAAAATATTACCAATACAGGGCCAGGTCCTCAGCCCCTCCTCTGGCTGCTTTGCATATTGTAACTGGATCCCTTGGCGTATCTACCTTAGGTGCTTATATAGCCTCCAACACCATTGTATCTGAGCACCTCATAATCTTTAAGGAATTTAGCCTGAAGACAGCCCTGGGTGGTGGAAAAGGCCCATTATCCTCCTTGTCAGCTGAGTAACAGAGGCTTTTGCCCAGGCTCACAAGAACTCTATGACAGAGCAGAGTATCTAAGGCAGTTCTCCCTAGCCCTAGGCTAGCCATCTAACCACTAGGTTATCATTCCTCTCTGCTATAGTGGCAGTGTTGGGGCTAGGGCCGAAGGAAAGGGGACATAGTGCTGCTATGCTCGGGAGATCCCTGGCCACCAGAAGAGTCTTTCAGAACTGTTGCAGCCAGGCATAAGGTAGAGCAGCCTGAGACTGCTCTAAGCTGCATTGGCAGCTGAGCTTCCCTATGGCCATCCCCAAGGGTTGGGGAGCCACAAAAGTAAAGGTGGCCTATAATTGTATTTTATATGTATTCATGGTGCAGTATACACCTAAGGGGATCCCAAAGCACTTTATAAGCTAGCGTGTACACACGCAGCACTAACAAAATCCAGCTTCACTGATTTTAACTAACTGGTTTGCTGTACAAAAGTGGGAGGATGGTATAGGGGAATTTTTAGCCAAAACCACAAGGGAACATCCCTATTGTCATAGGATCTTTACTTTTTCATGCACTGTGGATAGGACCTTCATTTTTAATGTTTCGTACGAAAGGTCCCCGCAGAGTTACCACAGGGGAGGTGATTTATCTACCTTGGACGGATGAAGGGCTGTGTTGACTCTGCAGTTGCAGGGAGTCAAAAGGTTTCAAAACAAATGTTTAGGCCACTAAACCACCCACACAATTCTACTGTAAAGCCATAAGCATTAGTTCTAAGCATAAGGGGATTGTCATTTGTAAATAAAAGCTCTAAAAGTAGTACTTTAATGTATATCAAGAGCCAGAGCTTATACAGCAAAAGGCTTCTCAGACTGCTTAGTGAACCTTTACATCAGTGAGTCTGTTTGAAGTGCTGCTGTCTAGTATCTTTGGCCTCGTTATATATATTTTTTTCTTTAGTTCCTGCTTTCATGCACCAGCCTTATCTATATGATTGCTGGAAAGCAGTCTCACTAACCATTGCTAATATTCGAGTAGCATCTAAAGGCCAGCTGAGATCTGGACCTTGTTGTGTTTGGCACTGAATAGACACATGGGGCCAGATCCTTAGCTAGTGTAAATCATCATAGCTCCATTGAAGTCAATAGAATGATGATGATTTACGCCAACCGAGGAGCCGATTCAGAGTGAAATTTTGTTCCCATTGATGTCAATGGGGCTGGGATTTCATGCATACTATAGAAAGAGAGCTCCCACACAGAAGAGTGTGTATGGTAAGTGGACAAGACCAAAGATTATTAGACCCCGTTACAGATGAAGTGCAGAGAGGTTATGCAATACATCCAAAGTCACACAAGAAGCCTGTGGAATGAGCAAAGAACACAATCTCCTGAGTCACAGCCTTAACACAAGACCATCTTTCCTTTTTAACCGCAAAACATTGAGAGCAAATAAAAAGTCAAAGCTCTCCCAAGCCAGTGGCTCATTGGGTTGATGCTGTTAGGTCACATCCATTTCACAGCCAATAGTACACATGGGCAGCACCACATCTGACCAACTTCATCTGCCCTAATCCAATGGATCATTTTGCAGCCAGGTGAACTAGAGGTGGCCGTTCACTGTAAAATCAAGCAAGACAAAAACACACAACCTTCAGGATTGTCGTCAAGTGCCTTGACCACTCAACCACTGCACTCAATTATTATGGATGGTATAAGGCTGCTGGGCCTGTCTCCCCTAGCCCAGGAAGGTCTAACACCCCCAAGTCTCTTTTAGGCCCCTTCCTCAGGGCCTAGTGTATTAATTTAAACAAAAAAAAAAACACTTCACAAAGTTACATAAAACAAAACTATCCCCCTGACCAATGCAGGCTGCGGGAACCCAGAGACTTTTCAATCTACAGCCAGCCATTCCCTATTCAATGAACTCTCTCAGCCCTTTTTGATAGGGATCACTTGCCCCCTTCCTAGCTGGATCTGATAATCAAGCATGGATAGCTGGCCCCAGGCCCTTAAAGGGACAGATCATCCTGTTACAGATGGGTATGAGTGAAAAGGTGAAATTCAGAAGTGGTATGTCAGGTGGGTTTAAAATTTGAACAACCCAATGTTAGGGAGTTGGCTCCCATCAGCTGAAATTTCCAAAGGTGCCTGGTTAATGTTATGAGAACTGGAAATCCAAAGAGTCTTTGAAAATCCCTTGAGTTTCTGGTTCAGGCCCATTTCTCCCATTTATAGAAGAACCAAGTTCAAACCTTTGCTGAGGGTCTGAAATGCTTGGCTAACTTTCTGTTGTCATTTTTGTGCCTGCCTTTGTATTTCTGCTGAGACACACCACAAGATGTGATGTTCGCATAGTATTTTCAGCTGTGACCCGAAGTGGAGAAGCAGGAAATCCAATGAGAAAGCCTTGAAATCTACAGCCCAACTGTGCAGATTTAAAAGGTTCTGCTCATTTGTATGAATTTCAGATAAGCCTTGTGAAGATGCAGCAGCACTTAGAAGTATGTTTGTTTCCATGCCAGTAACAGGACTGTTCAGTACAACAAAAAGAAATCTACTCACAGAACTGCAGGCTGGGAACTTCCTGCTTCAGCTAACCACAACTGAGTGGAGATGGGGAAGCGGAAGAGGAGAACTCCCACTGACTAAATAGGAAGGTTGAAGCATGACTCCATCCCATAATACTCTGGGTAACCCAGTTAACCCTATCTTGACCACATTACCACAATATTCCTGTGTGCCTGGTTATTTTAGAGACACCCTGTCATGGTGCGGGACTCACCCCTGCGGCGCCTCCTGCTGGTCTCTCAGTGAATTAGCTCTTCTAGCCTCCGGAGCGCCCTCTGCAGGCCAGTGTCCCGCTTGCCGCTGGCCCCTGTGTCCCTCCCACACCCCGGTGCCCCTTTCAGGTCAGGGTGCTGCCCCCTGGCAGTACCCCCACAGGACTGGGTCTCCCCTCCCCAGGGAACCCCCAACCCCCATCCACACCTCACCTCAGTCTTTGGCTACTGCCAGCCACTATAGAACCCCTGCACACTGGGGTGGACTGCAGTGTATAAGCCAATCATCACAGACAAGGGGGTTTGGACCTGCTGCCTCTGCCTACCTTTGGGCTGCCCCCTGCAACCCCAGTACCTATCCGGCCTTACACTAGGCCTGCAGCCTGGGGGGTTTCCAGGCCGGAGCTCCCCAGTTCCTCTGGGCTTCCCCCAGCCCTGCTCCACTCCAGGTACCTTCTCAAGCTCCCCAGCAGCCAGGCCTGTCTCCCACCACAGCTTGAGGAGACTGTCTGCTCCTGGCCCACTGCCCTCTTATAAGGGCCAGCTAAACCCTGACTGGGGCATGGCCACAGCTGACTCTGCTTCCCCCAATCAGCCTGGGAACTGCTTGCTCCCAGTCACAGCCCTCTCCGGGGCTGTTTTAAGCCCTTTGAGGCCACCCCGCTAAACACCCCCAACACCATGGAAACAACCCCTCTGTGAACATGCTTTAGTCCTTTAATTAACACAGCCACAGCACACCTGCCACCCACAGAACACCAGCACACATACACAGATAGCAGGTAACCTTCCTAACCCAGAAATCCCTTCGCATTACCGCAGACCCATTTCAAGATGAAAACATGTTGTCTTGATCTGGGTTGTAATTATCTCACACTTCCTTAAGCCGAGGAGATGCTTAAAAATAACAGGCAGAAAGTACAAATTCTTCCCTCCCTTAGACATCACTGTGATGCTCAGATGGGACCATCTCCAGAACTTGTCCCCACTTTCATTGTGATGAAAACCTGATAACGTTATTAGGAATGGTGGTCCCTATGTCGGGCAAACCAAAGCTACCTAGTCAGTAAGGAGTAGATTTTGCATAAGGCACAAATTGCAGTGAGGTATCTGATTCCCGTTGACTTCTTGTGAGATTGGGGCACCTTAACTGCCTTTTGTGCCTTTGAAAAACTAACCTTTAAAACAGTGATAATGTTATGGTAACTGATAGTGAGAATGGGTTTTCTAACAGTCTGGAGCTTTGACATGTCTTCTGAGTGCATTAAGACTCAGTCAAGGGTAAATTATCCAGGGTAAATTACTCTGATTACTGTCTCCATTATTTGGCCTTAATCCTGCCTTGATACCTTAGGCTAGAGTATAAAAATCTTCTATTCCAAGTAATTGTGCTTTTTTTTCTTCTTGAAGGGAGCTTTAATCTTTATTGCTGATGCAATTTCTTTAGCTAGATCTCTGTTTCTCTCCTCTCAACCTATTGCATTTTTCACAGCTCCAGTTTATCTGCAGCTATTTATTGTTCTTCTGAAAGGAACCAGGAATCATGCCTGAATGATCTGCTTGATTTTTATCTCACTGATAAGGCAGCAGCACAGGGACAGGCTCCTATCATTCAGATTTGTTACCTTTTATACAACAGAGATAAATTAATTACTGACTTTCCCAGATGTGCTCATTCCTTGCCTGCAAATGTTCACATAAAAGATGAATGACAACAAGATTCTCATTACAGCTTGATGAATTTGCCTTTTCACTTCAATTACAAGATAGTCTATGTTAGGGTCAGCCATTTTGTTTAGGCCCAACCACTGTAGGGTTCCTCCCCTCATCTATTTTGTTCAAGTCTAACATCTGTCAAGCAACAGTAACTATGCAATCCATAATTTTAGATTGTGCCATTAGCACTTTGTCATTTATCTGAAAAACCAGTGTTCTCTGTTTGGTTTGTCACAGGAAAATACATTTCCATGACAGCATCTTCCTGGTTTACCTCAGTGTAACACATTTCCGAGACTGAGTTTGTCTTGGACACTGAATGCAAAGCATATCCATTGTGTGAAAACAGCAGAGAGAGCTCAAAACTCAGCACAAATTGCACCCTACCCATTAACATACCTTATTAGTACACATGTTTGCAATTTTTGGGTGGAAAACTTTTCCTGCTGAACTACAGGGTTTAATCAAAAATGAGATTTTTCACTGGAAAAAAGTCTTTTTTTCTTCAGTTTTTGTAAAAAATTCTGTATGGGGAAATTTCAGAATAGTTGTTTCATTTAATTAATTTATTTTTGAAAACTAAACTGAATATTTCAATTTGAATTTAATAAAATGAAAATGTTCGTTTCAATTTGCTTAGGAATTTTCTGCCAAAACTAAGACCAGAAGATGACTGTAAGACAGATATGTCATAGGTCCCCATGATTTGATTGTAAAAGAGGACAGTGAGAGATTTGACTTTCAATTAAACTTAGGCTTCTAAGTGCCTACGTCACTTTTGAAAATGAGAGTTAGGCTCCTAAGTCAAGTGGATGCACATTTTTCATCAAAACTTTTTTGTTTCTTAAACAAAGTGTCAGACTGTTTCATTACAATAAAAAACAGGAAAAACTTGGTCTAGCAAAGGAAGTGTGTTTCAATCAGTACTAAGCAGCAGCTGTCCTTGATAATTTTTAAAATAATAAATATCCTTCAATTTCATTCTGTCATATTATGACATGTCAGTAGTAGCAGTCCCCATAAGAAATGAAGATTTGTTATAGTGAGGCTTAAAAAATAAGGGCCTGATTCTCTTTTATACACACGCCACTTTGCACTGCTCTGGGGGCATAAAGGATCTTCAAAATGGGCATAAATTACAATCACATCTACTTTAAGACCCCTTTACACTGCTAGAGTAGTTTAAAGCAGCTTAGTGTATATAAGAATCAGGTCCTAAAAGTTCTGGAAAGATAATAAATCCCCATGTTTCAGGGCAGAAGCCAACCTCACAGTAAAGGGAACGAGAAAGATTATGCCATAGCTACCTACTGCAGGATTTTTTGTATCTTCCTGTAATATACCCTGGTATTAGCCATTATTGCACACAGAATACTGGAGTACATGGACCATCGGTATGATCTAGTATGGCAAGTCCAATGTTCCTAAAGGTGGATTTCAAGTACCAGCGTATTTCCACAATCCTAGGGCCATCGGGCATTCATTAGAGCAGCCAGAAGACTGCTCTAAATTACTTCAGTTCACGTTGGTCCTTGGGACATTTTATAGCAGCCATGATCAGTTATGCATAATAGGACCATGGCCACACCCACTTTTCCACAGCCACACTCATGAAGGTCAGCAGTCAGGAAGGGAGGTAATATAGGAGTCACTATAGTGGTTTTATGCCACTAAGGGATTTTGGTACTCTGGAGGAATCCTCCAGTGGATGGCTCTGTCACTTTCAGTTATTCACCAGTTGAGAACCACAAGGCAGCCCTGCTGCATGGGGGAATTGGGGACGTAGAATCTGAAGGATTAAATCAGAACTGGGGGAGAGAATTAGGATTTTTTTCCTTTAATCATACTGTAACATGAGACCTTGTTTCATAAATCAATGCTTTGGGCTTAAAGAAATTCACCTCAGCTTAATCCATGCTGGTTGCAAATTGACCACGTCAACTCCCTTTATCATTATTTATCATTGCAAGACAAACGTAGTGATCAAAGGATTAACAACAATCTCGTTAAGAGCTGCAAGTTAAACTTCTCACCCTGCAGGAGGGTTAGCTTCTCATGTCAGATAATACAAGCAGATAGTCTGTTTACTTGAAAATGTGACACATTTGGCTCTGTCTACTGATGAGAGCGGGGCAACAGGTCAGGTTCTACTCTTAGTTACACCATTGTAAATCCAGAGAAATGACACTGACCCCTATGGAGTCACTCCTAATTTCCACAGGTGTAGTTGAGAGCAGAATCTGCCAGTTGCCTGAACAAACACTATACATACAGTCCTTTCAAAAATCACGCAATTCCAGCTGAATTAACTCCTTCTAAGATGCCAGGCCCAATGAGCATGTTGTAATAATCGCGCTTCTTATTAAGCCTCTTAATTTTATGGTCAGATCAACCAATTAATGTTACAGAATTAATAAAAATATAATTCCTAATGTTATTCATTACAAATAATATAAAAAACTTTTTATGGATTTTATTTTATTTTGGCTGATTACGCAAATGTGAAGAAGGAAGAATAGTATTATGATAAAGGCACTGGACTGAAAGTCAGGAGATCTGGGTTTAATTTCTTGGTTCTGCTGCAGACTTCCCGTGGGACCTTGGGAGTGTCACATGATCTATCCGTGCCTCAGTTACCTATGTGTAAAATGCTAGGATAATAGTAATTCTTTCTCCCACCCTTCGTCTGTCCTCTCTATTTAGACTGTAAATTCTACAGGGTAAAGACTCTGTTTCACAATGAGTTTGTACAGTGCTTAGCATACCAGGACCCCGATCTTGATTGTAATATTAATAATAAATAAATAAGTAAAGAAAAATACATATTTTGAACTCTAATAATGACTATCCATGCAGTCAAGTGCTAAAGAATGCACAGTAACAGCATTTTGAAGTCCATTCAAGTGACTGGCACGTTGGAATGTGTTAAGTATGTCAAGGCACATAGGAGGAACATGTTTTCTGAATGGCCCTGAGAAGCTATGGCTTAAACAGGTTTTCCCATACATGTCCTTTCCAAAATATCTGAAAATCCAAAACAGGGGCTGCCTCACTGTTATCTGTCATGGTGCGTATGACACTTCACAGTCATTAACCCTTATATGTCACAGATCTGGCTTACCTCATGCTGTTAGTACTGGTGCCTTTTGTGTGCGGATACCCTACAATTTCACAGCTGATGGGTAAATGAAGAGAAATGTTAGAACTGTTAGGAGAACTGTACCATTTTTGTAACTTGATTCCAATAGATTCCTAGATTTTAAGGCAAGAAGGAACCATTAGATCATCTAGTTGGACTTCCTGTATAACTCTCAGTAACTTGTGTCTAACAAAAGCATATCTTCCAGAAAGGCATTCAATCTTCACCTTTACAGGCAGTCCTCGACTTTATGACGTTCGAGTTACAACGAAGGGTATTTATAACATTTATAAATTGACATCCTGTTTCGACTTTCTGACATCGGTTTCGACTTTACAATGCTCGATCTGACATTGTTCTGATGGGAAAATCAAGTTACAACGTTTCAAATTAAGATGCGATTTTCAGGAACCAATTGTGTCATGAGTCTGAGGACTGCCTGTATTCATCACGGGAAGGAGATCATGTAGCTGGGCTTTATTGCACTAGCCTTTGCAGTATATCCCAACGGACCACAGGACACAAAGGAAGCTGGTAAATCATTACAGAAAGGTAAACCAAATAAAAAAGGTAAGCAAAAAGAGAATGACTGAGTGATTCCCTGGGAGGTGAAATAAGAAATTAGAAGAAATATGTATGGAACAAGAAAAGGATCAGCAAAGAGAAAAGGCAAAGCAAATACTGTTAATAATCAAGGGGTAGGACTCAGACTCTCTCACCCTAAGTTGAGGCACATATTTGTGCCCCCTCCCCACCAAGGGCAGCCCAGTGTTTAGGGACTGAGAGTCAGAATTCTTCCTCTGGTTCCTCTTTGCTCCAGGGGGAAGTAATCTGCTCTTGGTCCATACCAGTATCAGATTGCTCCTACCTCCTTGCCAGCTCAACCGTGTTGACTAGCATTTCAGGGTTGGGCAGCAGAGCCAATGTCCCACCCATTCCTTGCCCTTCTCATACCATCCTTGGGGGCAGGGGAAAGTAGCTGCCACACGGCACCATACACAAAAATAAGTGATGCAGGAAGGGCATGCGGTGAGAAAAGGAATGCCTTGAGCGTCCTTATTTCTTGTGTGGCCCGACAGAGGCCTATAGACACAATCTTGCCCTAAGGTATCATCTTGTTCTAATTGAAGTCAATAGCAGAACTCCCATTGACTTCAGGGTTGCAAGATCAAGCCTTAAATGAATACTGTGCAGCTTACATGAAATAAAACAAATGATACTTACTATAGCAGGTGGGAATTTTTTGAATTTTGTAAAGTTGATGAAATTTTGAAATTCCAAATTTGAAACAAACCCAGGAAAAATTTCAATTAAATTTCCGCAATATATTTTCCCAGTTTAACTAGTTTTAATACTTACATCTTCTACAAGAGGAAAAAGAAATATTAGAACCAGAATCATGCCAGAACAGGACATTAACAATGGCAAAAATGAAACCTGAGGATTCCAAAAGAAGTGGTTATTTATAGAGAGAATCCATTAAAAGAGATATCTGAAAATCCTAGATACAGATGCAGTAGGTTATCATATGAGTAAGAAAGAACCTAGCTAAGACCGAGAGAACTAAATAGCCCTTCAAGCTTGGGTTCCCTTGTGGCAGTTCAGTGCAGTACACTAAATCAGAGAAGGATGGGAAGCACTTAGAAAGTTATGATGTAATTAAGCACAGTCCACATGGATTCATCAAAGGAAGAACAGGTTTAACAAGTCTGCAAACAAGATGAGGCTACAGTGGTCATAATTTACTTGCACATTTGTTTCAGAGTGGTAGCTGTGTTAGTCTGTATCAGCAAAAAGAATGAGGAGTACTTGTGGCACCTTAGAGACTAACAAATTTATTTGAGCATAAGCTTTCGTGGGCTAAAATCCACTTCATTGGATGCATGCAGTGGAAAATACAGTTGGAAGATATATATACACACACAGACACAGAGAACATGAAAAAATGGGTGTTGCCATACCCACTATAATGAGAGTGATCAGTTAAGGTGGGCTATTATCAGCAGGAGAAAAAAAACCTTTTGTAGTGATAATCAGGATGGTCCATTTCCAACAGTTGACAAGAAGGTGTGAGTAACAGTAGGGGAAAAATAAGCATGGGGAAATAGTTTTACTTTGCGTAATGACCCATCCACTCCCAGTCTTTATTCCAGCCTAATTTAATGGTGTCCAGTTTGCAAATTAATTCCAATTCAGCAGTTTCTCATTGGAGTCTGTTTTTGAAGTTTTTTGTTGTAGTTTATTGTGACTTTTAGGTCTGTAATCGAGTGACCGGGGAGATTGAAGTGTTCTCTGAGTGGTTTTTGAATGTTATAATTCTTGACATCTGATTTGTGTCCATTTATTCTTTTACGTGGAGACTGTCCGGT
The DNA here is from genome assembly GCF_015237465.2 of Chelonia mydas. NCBI lineage: Eukaryota > Metazoa > Chordata > Testudines > Cheloniidae > Chelonia > Chelonia mydas. Next base: position 11,036,748 of record NC_051257.2, read on the forward strand.
TTGGCCAATGTACATGGCAGAGGGGCACTGCTGGCACATGATGGCATAAATCACATTGGTAGATGTGCAGGTGAATGAGCATCTGATAGTTTGGCTGATGTAATTAGGTCCTGTGATAGTGTTCCCTGAATAGATATGTGGACAGAGTTGGCAACGGGCTTTGTTGCAAGGATAGGTTCCTGGGTTAGTGTTTTTGTTGTGTGGTGTGTGGTTGCTGGTGAGTATTTGCTTCAGGTTGGGGGGCTGTCTGTAAGCAAGGACTGGCCTGTCTCCCAAGATCTGTGAGAGTGAGGGATCGTCCTTCAGGATAGGCTGTAGATTCTTGATGATGAGCTGGAGAGGTTTTAGTTGGGGGCTGAAGGTGATGGCTAGTGATGTTCTGTTACTTTCTTTGTTGGGCCTGTCCTGTAGTAGGTGACTTCTGGGTACTCTTCTGGCTCTGCCAATCTGTTTCTTCACTTCAGCAGGTGGGTATTGTAGTTGTAAGAATGCTTGATAGAGATCTTGTAGGTGTTTGTTTCTGTCTGAGGGGTTGGAGCAAATGCAGTTGTATCTTAGAGCTCGGCTGTAGACAATGGATCATGTGGTGTGGTCTGGATGAAAGCTGGAGGCATGTAGGTAATTATAGCAGTCAGTAGGTTTCCGGTATAGGGTGGTGTTTATGTGACCATCGCTTATTAGCACTGTAGTGTCCAGGAAGTGGATCTCTTGTGTGGACTGGTCCAGGCTGAGGTTGATGGTGGGATGGAAATTGTTGAAATCATGGTGGAATTCCTCAAGGGCTTTATCAGATATCAGGAGGAAGGTCCTGTGGTGAGAATAAAGAAGGTATTGGGAGGAGGCCATGAGGAAGTAGCCCAGGGAGTTGTAGCTGTCACGCAGCTGTTACAGGAGCCACGGTAGATAGCTGCAATCCACAGGGCCCTGGGCTCGAACCCGGAGTAGAGGGCGGGCCCGGGTTCCCCCCATCCCTCCAACTCCCTACTTGATACCGGAGGAGTTGACCTGGACTGTGGGTTCCACCAGAGGGGAAGGTCTCTGGCCTGTTCCCTGATCCAGTAGGTGGATCAGCAGAGACTGCGGGGATTGTTCTTCTTCCTTTTCCCCATGCTGGCCAGTGATGAGGCTAACTGAGTGAATGGCAGTTTTGAACCACGGAAGTGGCCAAACTGAGGGCTGCCGTGAGCCTCTGAGGCGAGCAAATCCGCCAATAAGCGCAGGACCCACCAAAGCAGAGGAGGAACTTTGTCACAATATATATCTTCCTACTCTATTTTCCACTACATGCATCCGATGAAAGCTTATGCTCATGAAAGCTTATGCTCAAATAAATTTGTTAGTCTCGAAGGTGCCACAAGTACTCCTCGTTCTTTTTGCACATTTGTGTATACCATTGGGCACAATTTCTGACTTAGACGCTTGGTCTCAATAGGCATCTCTCACTCTCCTTACCAATAGAAAAGGACCTATCATCCAAATATATATGTGAGGTTTAAAAAAACAACAAACCCTTGTAAGATATCACATGCAAGGTACAGTATAAGTGTCTGTTAATGATTAGCACAAAATAATCCCCACTAAATTGATAGCTGCCCATAAAGCTAATAAACTACACAATGGCAGAAGAGAGAGAAGGGACTTAGACATGATTTCATTTGTTTTTTAAGTGGCAATAAATCTGAGTGAAAACCATAGAGATTGCTAATCAGCAGATCCTATGCTAGGTCAACGCACACAGGAAAGGCCGATGTGGTTTATTAGTAATATTTAATAGTAGTACTACAGTAGAGTCAAAGGACACCAAACAGGGCTCAGGGCCCCACTGTACTAGGAGCTGTACAAACAAATAACATGACTGTCACTGTCCCAGAGAGCTCACAATTTAGCAATTAGACAATATGCAAAAGCAGCTTGATCCTGGAAAGTACTAAACTCTGGGCCTGATCCAGTAAAAGAACTTCAGCACATATTTAAATGTAAGCATTTAAGTAGCCCCATTGCCAGAACGCTCATCACCTTGCAGTACCAAGCCCTAGGGGAATAAACAGCCAGGTGAGTGGAGGACAAGGTAACAGAGACAGGTGTACTAGCACAAATTTGTAGTCATAATGGATGACATATCAATATATAAGAAGAGAATAGAGTAGACTAGGCCACTGTTGGTAACAAATAATTAAGTGAGCTAATCAAAGAGACAAGAAGGAAAGTATGGGCAGTCTGACAGTCAAAGAAAGCAGAAAATTCCAGCTGCGCAGGGTAAAGTCCTGCCAAATCTGTCGTAATGGCCATGTGATTATTTGGAAAGGCTCCACGAGGAGCTGAAAACGGAACTAAACTTAGAGAGCTAATCGCGGTAGCAGGAACCAGAAAAGACAGAACAAGGATGATCAGAAAAATAACTAACCCTGATGTCATCAGAGCTTCCAATAGTGTTATTTTTATTTTTATTTTTTCAACCTAACACACTCTCCATATAAAAGCAACCCTGATACCAACCTAACTAATTACACAATTTATGTAGTTGCAGTTATCTAGTGAATTTTATTTTTTGCTTTCGTTCACTGGTCGACTGTTTGGAACATAGCCTATAAAGGATGTGCATGCCAGACGGGGAATCCCAGAGGATATGTTCCTTCCATTGCTTAGCTGGCAGCCAGGAGGAGAAATGATAATGAATAATCTTTTTTTTTTTTTCCAGTGCACCAGCTGGCTCAGATATTCTTCCCCAGCATCTACTTCTGTATCCCCTACCGAAGAACCTTATTTCCGCAATAAGCAGGCTTCTTAAGATAATGCTTTATGCAGAGAACCAGCAGCTACATCAAAGTACAAGGGAAAGATTCACTGAACTGCTTCACCTTAAATACAGTTACTCTCCTATTAAGCAGCTTCTACAGCAGATTTTTTCCCTTTCGTAGCTGTAGCAACATTCAGGTTATGACCCCTCTTTCCAATCTGACCAGCGCTGAACTTGAATAAATACCACTATAGATAATGGAACCTGTCTCAGTCTTATACAACCCACACTTATACAGTGTGGGACTCTGTCCCACTCTCGTGGCTGGGCCACAAATAGAGGCGAACGTTTTTGCTACTGACCTCGAGCTAACAGAGCTGGCTTTTTCAGCTTATATTTTTAGATCCTGAGTCCCAGCTTTGAGCCCCAGTGCCAACAACACATCTAGTTGCCGTACATGGAATATCAAACTCATGAGTGGAGATGGTCAAGACAGCTTTAGTAACAGTTAGTTGCTATGGCAAAAATCAGATTCACCCAACGATAAGATGCAGCCACCTAAAAGAAAGTCTTTGTACTCTTTTGTCCTAATACCTAGTGACAAGCAGTTAACTCTCATTATAATTTACTTTGTGGTTTTTGTTTTCTAATGTATGCCAAATAAGCTACTTTGACTGGCTACATTGGATTCTCCTTGTCTAGATGGAATCCCCTCCAGAAGACCACCCTTTTCCCATTACAAAGAGAGAGTGGAATCTGCACTCCCCAAAACACAGGGCTGAAGTTAGGAGCAATATTTGCACAGAGCAAACAAGCGTGGTGAGGGGGAAGGTATGTATGTGTGTAAGAGCCACTCACAAAGTGGGCTTTAACATTCAAAGAAGGGAACTGGACTGCTATACTTCATAATGTCAGTGGTGTTTCGTTAGGGATGAATTTGGACCTATCTGGCCACCGGCCTGTAGTTAGTTGTACCAAAATCTAATGAAACAAATGTAGAAGACAGTGGTTTAACATCCCTTAGAAAGCGCGCTAGTTTATTCAGGGCAAGGAAGCCTTTTCCTGGGACATGTGGCTAAGCCCTTTGTAGTTGCGCATGGAATTCCCATGAAGACAGTGGTAGTGGCGGATATACCTGAGATAAGGGCCCAGATATACCCAAGGAATGGGGTACGCGTGAAATGGTGGCTTTAAGACATCTTTCTGTTCCACTGATCCAGGCAGCCTCTCTTTGTACCCAAATGTGGGCCAGAGGTCTGCTCTGACTTGCCTCACCTGCCAAAAGCAGTTGGTATCACTGGATCACATGTAAGTTAAAGTCATACCCCTTTTCTCAGGTCAAACCTCCTATGATAGCAGCTGGGAGAGGAGTGACAGAGGAGCCTCTGCTTTAGTTCTCTGCCTTGAGAGGATCCCCTTATATTATGGCCCCGCTGAACTAGATTTTCACTAGAGCTGTGGTACAAAGGAAAGTACCTTGGATCCCAGGATGCTAAATTATTGAGCATTTGGATCACATCTGACAATTGGGGGAAGCTAAAGATTCTGTGTGTCTTTTCAAAAGACGAGGGATCACCAAGCGTCCTTCTGGCCCACATTGGGTTACTTCATTAACTTGTGTAAAGTTGAACCAGGCATGTGGGAGCTATTGAAGCTAATGGATTTACACCAGCTGATGATCTATCCTATAATGGCTATCTTGTTTAGCTATACAATCAATGCCAGTATCACATATAATATAATTATGGTAAAGGCATTCGTATACTTTGAATGCAAAAGAGACTATAGGGAATTCTATTTATTTGGGTACAGCACAGAAAAAGAAAGATGCTGTGGCTTGAAAAAGTTTCAGCAATGTGAAATGTTATAGATAATGGTTGTGCTAATTCATCTATGTAATGCTGGCATCTTTCCACTACATATATGTGTGTATTGATGGATATTTTATTATGGCATATGTCTATTGCATTTGTGAACTAGAAGCTGTAACTGTGAAGACAATAAAAACAGATGCGGAAAAAGGGGGGAAATTAGAACAATTCAAAGGCCTAAATGCTATAATATTCCAAAAGCACTGGAGATACACAGGCAATGCAAATTCACAAAATGCCAGCATTCTAGGGATTCTTTTAGTCTTTTGTTAATGCCTAAACCAAGCAAATGATGTGTCAAAACAACCCTAAAATTAGATGTGCTCTAAAAACTGTAGGTCCAGCTGTTATGCTAGCAGGGTACCTTTCCAAAAATAACACAACCAGTAAAAAATGAAGCAATTGGAGTTGTCTGATATTGTGACTTGTAAAGGATAGTCTCTGTCCAGGGTTTCCTTTTTGTTTGGTTTTCCCAGTGTTCATGTGTTTGCCACATTCTGTCAGTTTTCCATTTGATTACGGAGCTTCAAACTATTGATTTTAGCCACCCTGGGTCTGTCGTTTAATGGTGAAACATAAACAGGAAGAGCGGAGATGTGATTTAACAAACCAAAACCAAATTGAGTGGCTGATAAACCACAACATCTGCCAGTTTTTAGATTACACATTGTCACAGCTCTCACCCAGCACAGTATATTCTAATCACAAGCTTTTAACCTTAGTATTGAGTTCATTTGTTTTTAAAGGGACAGTGTCGGAAGGAAAAAATCGTGGAATTTAATGTTGAAAAATTCCCTACTTGTGTCACACACACCACTGTCGACTATTACTAGTGAAAGGATTTTAAAAATGAAATACATTTTCAATAGATTCAGGGCAAGGTCTCTCTTGTTATTGCCAAGATCTTGCTCCCTCTCCAAACACTGGGTGGTCATTTGCTCCACCACTTGTTCCCTTTTTTTCCCCTAAAGGGACCTGCAAAGTCAGGTACTACTCCGAGTGAGCAAGGGTAGCAGAATCTGACCTGATGGCTAGCCAATAGGACTGATCCTCTTCTGGGTATAAAGCAGCATAGCTCCACTGATGTTTAGGCATGTTGTCTAAGCCAAAAAGTGGGGGTGAGCAGGTGCCTTTCTTCCCCTTATTCCTTACATGGCTGTGTAAAACCAGAGCATAGACTAGCTCTTGGTTTAGATGGCCATATAAAACTCTGGCAGTAGAATTAGGTGAGCTTATTCCATCAAGTGAACATCAATTGTATTTGTGTCTTTTCACCAGTACATCCGCCACTAAATAGAGATTTGCCATTGACTTTGGGATTCTGTGCTCTGCCTTTTCCTGATGATGGTTATCACCATGATGGAAGTCAGGCCTGATAACCACTGACTGTCAGTACACAGGGTCTGTAGCCTGTGACTCCGTCTAGGCGTGGGAGAATCACACAATTCCATCTCAGAGGAAGGTCAAGGTTGGAGGCTAGTGACCTGGGAAAAGGGGGGTCCACTCAGAAAGTGACCTAATCTGAACTGCGATATCCTGATATTCAGAAAGGTTTGAAGTTGGGCCCATTGCCAGTGGAAAAATAGATTGCATTATGCTGTTGTCATGGGGGTCCACTCACCGCAGTGGCACCTCCTGCTGGCCATCCCAGGGATTAGCTCTTCCAGTTGATGCACCCTCTTCATCTGGTGACTCTCCCGTCATCCTCTCGCACTGTGGACCCCCCTCACTGAAGGAACAGCAGCATCCTCTTCATGACTCAGCCCTCTGTCTGGGACACCATCTGTGTTTTCCCATTTCATGGTTACCCAAAGTCTTTCTGTGCAAACAGTCCCAGGCAGTCTTCTCCTGTGCTGCTCTGATGCTACTGCTTCTCCAGTAAGAGAGCCAGTAAGAGAACCCGGGCCCACCCTCTACTCCAGGTCCCAGTCCAGGGAACCTCAGCTCAGCAGTTCTGGACTCGACCCTCTCAGCCCTCGTGGCTCCTTCTCTGGACTGCTTCCTACTCGTCCTGGTCTCTCCCCTCCCCCCTCTGGGAGTAACAGCTCCAAAACAACTCCCTCCTCCAACAGAGTGACTGCCTTTTTCCCCAGCAGCCCTGTCTGTTTTCAGCTCTTGGGCTTTATAGACCCCCTCCTATTCCTGCCCAGCTGAGCCTCCTTTAATCAACTCTCTGCTCCCTGGCTACTCCTCCAGGTGCAGCCTGGGCAGTCAATTGCCCTACCTGGCCACCTTAACCCCTTCTAATCCTGTGTGGGGTGAACACCCCATCACAGCCTAATATATGTATGCCCAATGGCAACAAGGTTTCGAATCCTTCTCTCATTCAAATCAATAGCAAAATTCTAATTGATTTCGGAGGTCAAAAATTAGGTCCTGTTTTTGAAATAACCTGGTGGTCTATATTTGAACTAAGGGATTAGCTAGAGGCATTATTAAGTTAGGTCGCTGAGGCAAAGAAAACATCAATGGCTTAATCTTAAAAACAGTCTCTAAAAAACCGTTACTTCTCACTGAAATTTTAAAAATCCAAATGCATTTTACTTAGGTGCAGTATTTCAGGAATGTTTTGAGCATGTCAGCAGCATCAATACAAATTAGGATCTACAATCTGCTAGCATTTTAATTTTTACAGAATGCAAAACTCTTAAAGGGCCAGATTTTCAGATGGTAGAAAGCTACATGGTTCAAATGATTCTATCTGCCTGCACTGAGTGATGAAATGTGACTTCAATTAAGTGAAGTCAGTTTACACCAGGTAAGACTGTAGCTGAAAATCTGAAGTTAAAAAACAAAACAAAACCAAAAAACCCCCACACTAGGCCGTATTCCTTACGTTTGCAAGCGTAAACAGCTGCAAGTGTTTAAAACGAAAAGGTTATAAAACACAACAGAAGTGAAGTGGTAGTTAAAATATTTGACAGGAAAACTGCCTGCGCTGAATAATTTGTTTGACCTCTTGAGATTCAAATTCTTACCGACTCGCATTCTGAGCTGAAAAAGTTATAGAAATCACAGACACAGTAGAATGAACTTTATTGGTTACATTCACTTCCTCTTTCTCTACATTGAATGTTCTCTGAATACAAAGTGGCAGGACATTTAAATAGCCACAAAGCCAAACATGGCTTTTAGTGCACTGTTGGTGCCCATGGTTAGGATGCAGCAAAGAGAAAAGAGTAGCTCATGTCTCACTAAAGAGCAGTAGAGTGCTAAAAGAATCAGTCTGAGCAGAATTCAATTTTAGCTGCACAGAAGGATGGCAGTTCTGAAAAAGGTGATGTTTAACTGCTGGGATTTTTTTCACGTCTTCCCTTTTCACACAATTATCTCTGCTGGGTGCATTTTTGGATTCTTCTGGACGGCGTGGTTCCCAGTTGCCCTTTGGTAATGATAGGTAACTTAGCAATTGAAATTTAAGTTTGATTATTATATTAATATTGATGCTATCATTGTGTGAAACGTGCTAGCCGTAGGATGAATATTATTTTCATTATTTAAAACATTGATTTTGGAAAGATACCAAGAAGTAGGCACACAGGTCCCAATTCTGCTATTGCAGCAGCTTCAGGGGGAGTGCAGTGTGAATATGTCAAGGCAGAATTTCTACCACAGAGATAGGAGGAGACAAATTCTTGATGAGTGTTAGTTGGTGCAGCTACCCTGATGTCAGTGCAAAAATTTACATTAGCAGTAAATGTTATCCTAAAACTGTGATTTTCCTCTTGCTTACCCAGGTGTAAATCAAGAAGTGACACCACTAAAGCCAAAGGAATTATAACTCGTAAAACCAATGTGAGCAAATGGAGAATCAGGTCCTAGTTTAATTTGGGGAAGATTTTCAAAAACACAGAGCTAAGCACCCAACTCCAAATTGACTGGGTACCTAAATGCCCTTTGAAAAATATCTCTTTATTCCCAAATAGGTCTGCATCTTAGGGAAATAGAACAGCTCTGTTGCCCAGTTCCTCCTCCTCCAGAATCTGCACCACTTATTTTATTTTGAGTACAATATTTCTGCACAGAAGTTTCATGAACTAACAAATTTCACTGGCAACACAAAACAAAACAGCTTTGGAGTCAATTCTGATCTCCTTTACTTAATGTGAATGGCACCTTCTTCCTCTTCTATCCTCATTGGTTTCAGAGGGACTAGTCCTGGAGAAAGGTGCTGCTCAGTGTGTGGAAATGGATAAGAATCTGGCCCTCTGTACATTCTCCTCACTCCAGTGGTAATACTTCAACCTGTTCCAAAGAGCCTGCCAATGTTAGGATGCTGTGAAGGGGCAGAGTGGTTCATAGGGGCTTTAAAACCAGGCTCTGACGTTGCATTGTATAATGTGAGAGAGCAATAAAATAGCCATGCCCTGTAGATAACGAGAACATAACCAGCAAATGTACACATAATTAATCTGTCAATTCTTCTTCCATATCTGGGTTATCAGCTCTTTTCTCATCCTTTCTTCACTGCTGCAGCAGTTGTTCCACCTTGGAGCGATGTTAGGGAGAAGCATTTTCTCTCTCCATCAACAGTATCATCCATCTTGCTCTTCACGTCTCAGCTGTGAATGGAATCGCCGTCTACACTCTGCATCATAAAAATGCTTCTAAACATTTTAAGGCATATGGCTCCATTCACATCTGGTGCAATTCCACTGGCATGCTGTTACTTTAGGGCTGATGCCTGGCTTGAATTTGTTGGGGGTAAAGATGGGAAACCAAGTCACAAGTCCACCCAATTTAGGGTTAATCAATTTTCTCCTGTATTTATACAATTTCAAAGAGAATTGTTGTCACTTGCAGTGTCTGGACATACATTTATGCCAGACAAATACCAATAGACAAGGCAGAATTGGTAGGAGCCTGTTGCTGGACACCGAGACGTCCCATTGCAGGTAGGGCCTGCTTGCAAGGAATGGAACTGAAAGCTGAGCATGGCTGGGCCAAAGATTCTTGTTTTATACTTCTCTTGGATTTGGACGAGAGGACTCTTACCTCAGCAGGGGTTGAACTCTCTGAAGTGACTTGGCCACATCTATAGCAGAAGTGGGCCAAAGACACTTGGGGAAACTGAGGCAGCAACGTGTCACCTCTGTTACAGGTCCATCATTCTTATGATGGTGCTTCCTTCACTGCTTTCTATGCTGTCCTACAGTACTTATCTATAAAACAAGGGGCAGCACAGGCAGGAGCAACGTAGGCTTATCTCACCTCATGCCTCAAACATGTTCATGAGGTAACATCCCTAAAGATGACAAAGTAGTTCATAGTCCTTCTTGGGGGGGAAGTTAAAAAAATGAGTAAAATTACCATCAATGGGATTTGGGACCCGACTCCTCTTTGTGCTTTTGAAAATCCCTCCCTATAATTCTTGACTTCTTTACTGTGAATGCCAACAACTGTGTCAACTGTGATGGTGGTTTTGTGATATGGACATCTGCTTTCTATGAAATGGACACAGAACACCAGCTGTTTGTGTTAAGTTTCTAAGAAGAAAATGAAATTATAGTAGGCTCCAAAGTAAGCCAGAAAGTTGAGAAGGTAAATGAGATTCCCCCCTCCCCCCCAAATATATATATTTTTAAAGAGAATTTTGCTTTCCCCGTTTGCTGCTTGGTATTGTTCACGAGCAGTTTCATTCACTTAATGAACTGCCAAGACAACAGTCTCTTTGATGATAAGTGCTTAACTCGCTATCCAAATTCACTAGGAAATCCAAACTCATATTGAATTTGGCCTATCATAAAGCAAATAGTTTTTTGGAAGCTTTAAAACTGAACTGTAAGGGTTTAGTTCTTAATGTAGAGCACAAATAGCAGCAAAAAAACCAGAAGAAAACTAAAAACCTTATCCAATGAGTGCACTTAAAATGTTCATTCTGCTTTAGAGATATTCCCTACAGGTGGAATTATCAAAAGTTCTTAATGTTGGACTAACTTTGCTATTGTTGCTGTCAATGGTAGCTGATTTCAATGAGAGTACAGTTTGGCAAATACTGAGCGTTCATGAAAATCCCATTCTATATTTGAAGGACCACCTTACGTAACCTGACTGGTATCATTTCCACTGATATTCCCCATGTTGGGTCAGATTCTGATACTCTGACTCCCAATAACTAACACTTTACTCCACTAGTGGACCCACTGAAATCAGGGGAGTAAAGTATTCGTTATTGGGAGTTAGAGAGTATCAGAAACTGACCCAACATGGGGAATATAAGTGGAAACGATAACATCTTTAAACTTAGATTGAAACTGTACCCATTGTAGTTCAGATGCGAGGAGTAGCCACAACTGAAGTCAGCTGAGGTTGCAGAGCACTTCTGAAAACAAGACCATTCATGTATCATTTAGGAAACACTGAATGCCCTAAAATGAAAATATACATGAACATGAAAATATGGTTCCCATGTATACCATCATCCTCGCTCTTAAGTTCAAACCTATCTGTTATTTATACACTGTGATATGCAAAGTATCTCGGAAAGTTCATTGGTTATTGTGCATTGTATCCCTTAAACCTTAAGATGGCCATCCTTCCTGCTTTCACTTCTGTTCTTCTCAGCCCTTTGATTTTTTGGTGTGGTAATGCCCAGTTTGCCGTGGATCTAGTTAAGGCTGAACACTGCTCTTCTCTCCATCTTTCTGTTTGTTTACCTAACTGTTATGTCCTCCTAATGTCGTCTTTTTTAGGTCACATAACTGACTGAACTTAGTAGTTCATCTTATTCATTTGTCATCTCAAGAGGAGTCTTTAGGTTTTTCATAGTTAGAAAAGCCCAATTAGCTCATTGTTTGTTACCTACAACTTAAACTCAAAGGGTTAGTGCAGTATAGTTTTAAATTACTTGAGTTATGGAGCGGTCATCCCTTCCCTTGGGAGAATATTTTTGGATTCCTCACCCTAACTGTTCCAGTGATGCTCACTCCCCTAAATAATATAGCAGCTTTGAAGACTTTACCTCATCTGGAAGTCACTGCACTGCATTGCAATAGGTAAATTCATACGAGATTTCCAAGGCTATAAACTCGGATGTAGGAACCCCACCTAAAACGTCTATTTCTGGTCCTTCTCCAGAAAAGGAACCTGAATCCAGACTTCAGCTTAAACAAAGGAAAAAATCAGCATGTTTGTCACATAAAACTCAAAAACATTGGTTCTATAAATAACATGCCATGAAGATTTCTTTAATGCCTTTGCTTTGATAGGTCTTTAAGATCATAAACTTCACTCTTTTAAAATTTTTTTGTAAGACTTGTAATGAGACAAGACAATACTGAAGTCCTGACATTTATAAGTTTATTGCACAAAGGTCACCTTGCCCCAAGAATGTTTTATCATCAGTGGAGCAGAATAGCTCTGAATATGTAATGACTTTTATCTGATTATGGCAGAGTATTCTTTTCTAAAGGAAAAAAAAAGGCTTCAGACGTTGATAATTTGCATGTAGGCATAGAAGGGTTTGGTGGAAGAAAATCAAACTGATTCTGGAGCATGAATGACAAAAGCAGCCGCAGAACTGGAGCGAAAATGAACTTTTGTTGTTCGCATTTCTGTAAAATCATATTTCAGAGCCCAATCGGCCTGATACTCCTCTTGCGTATTCCATTATGTGTCGTTCAGGAGTGATGCAATGGCAGCAGTGTAAAGCCCGTGGAGAATCAGGGCCTAGACATATGAATATATGTATGTGGGGATTGATTCTCCAGTGCCTTGCACCTGGTGGAGTCATTTACACCTGGGCAAAGTGACTTGGTATGGACTACCACCATTCACATTCAGCAGCATTTTGCACCCGCTTTGCAAAGGTGTAAATGACTACACAGGTTCACACAACCTTCATTATTATCATCATTTATTTGTATTGTGGTAGCACCCAGGAGCTCAAGATCATGGACCCGCACTGAATAAGCGCAGAACAAATTGACCTTCCATGCCCCAAAGAGCTATTATCAATACATAAATTGGTTAGTCTCTAAGGTGCCACAAGTACTCCTTTTCTTTTTGCGAATACAGACTAACACGGCTGCTACTCTGAAACCTATCAATACAGTGGAATTGTGAACACAGGATTTTAAAAGCAGGGAAATGCTGAAGAAGCATAATCATGCTGTTAGAGGTTGGGATTTGACCCATTCTCCAGATACTTTGCCCAAGAAGTAGAAGTGAAGCATAGCTAGTGTGCTTTCCCTTTGGGAGCATGTACATTATCCAGACAAGTATCACTATTGCATTGAAACCAAGATGGATTATAATTTCTGCCATACCTCCTTAATCCATTTTGTGCATCTGATGGCCTTGATCCTACCCCACTGAAATCAGTGGATGTTTTGCAGGTGACTTCAATGAGAGAAAGCCCAGAAAGGAACATTTTGTTCATAAATGGCGATGCTGATGCTTATGCATTGTTTTGATTCATTGAGTTCCATTGCATTTAATTACTCACCTGCCACCACCGAAGATTTTCCAATGAAAACCACATCCAGTTAGAAACCCTTTTTATAGACTAACATCATAAGAATGGTTTTCAAAAAACATTTAAACATCATGCTCTATTAGCAATGGGGGCACACAGCAGAAACGGAGTCTATTTTTTAAATTCATTATGTAACAATAGTTTCCTAACAGTATTATCTAGGATAGAGCCAGTGTCTTAATAGGCATGCCATTTATGGGGGAGCTAATTAACTGAATTTCATCAGGGAAAACAATGTCAGGTTGTACCACCTGTATTTTAAAAGACTATGTGTAGATACACTTCATGGATGATATTCCTTCATTGCAAAATGAGTCTAGGATCCTGCTGCAAAAAAAAAAAAAAGAAAAAAGAAAAAGAAAAAAAATCAACTGGTGGAGAAAATTTATTACAAGTAATATTTGTTATAGATTTAGGAGGAGATTTTCAATGGCACAAAAAGGAGTTTGGCACTGAGATCCCATTGACTTTCAATGGAAGTTAGGTGCCTCACTGCTCTTTTTGACTTGGAAAAATCTCCCCTTTGGGTGATAATATTTGTGACTAATTAATTAGTCACAAATAAAGATGTTCATAAACTTCATTTCAACTCATTCCTTAGCCAGCAAAACTCCTGTTGAAGCCAGTGGGTGTTTTGCCTAGAAAATTGGCTACTGGGAAGCAATCGTGTTCAATGGTCTAAGAATAGGAATCAACAGACCTAGATTCTCTTCCTGGTACTGCCATTAACTTGCCATGTGACCGTGAACACATCACTTAATCTCCATGAATCCATTTCCCTTTCTGTACAATGAGGATAATAATCCCCAGCCACATTTATAAAGCACTTTGATATCTGTAGATAAAAAGAACTGTAGAAGTGTTAAGTATTGTTTGACCCTGTATACTCCTCATTAAATTCTATTATGAATTAATCAACACCGTACGTATTGAGAGAAGACCACAGTGTCACCCACTGAATTGCATAAGCATAGAAATCTGAAATGGAAAAGACCTCATAACTCACCTATTTCCCTGCCAGTTCAGTTTTATTTCCTACAAGACATGTTCTAGATGCTTGTCCGTTCTAATTTAAAATGTCACTGTATCCGGATTAGCTGAGTTAGTTTTACAACTCCTTTGCTTTGAAAAAAACCCCCAGTTTAACAATTCTGAATTAAAGTTTGCATATTAAACAGGCCACTCAGAAGAGAATTGAAAACTGCAGTCTGTGAATCACATTCTAAACACCATCTCCACTAGCTTTTTATTCAAATCACATTTAAGAGTTTATTCAGGTTAGGGATTAGCTGAGTCAAGGAAAATAGTTTTCCTACAATAACTAACTAACACAGGGCATTTATATATATATATATAGTGACAAAGTTCCGAGCCTGTAATTGTGGGTCCCGCGCTTCCTGGCGGATCCAGGGGTCTCAGAAACTCACTAAAGCCCTAATGTGACCTTCCTTTCACACTGTAGTGACAAGAGTCACAGCCTATTGAGTTACTTTCATCACAGGCCAGTATGGGAGATGGAAAGGGGAAATACCCCACAGTCTTTGTTGAGCTCAGCAGGTACAGTTCGGCCTCCTGAATGGACCGAGTCTTGATTCCCCTCTCAAGGGGATCTCTGTAGAGTATGGGGTGAGAGAACCTGGGCCTGCCCTCTACTCCGGGTTTCAGCCCAGGGACCCTCATGGTAGCAGCTGTTGGTGGCTTTCCCTCTACCGCTAAATGCTGCTTTGATTCCCTGGGCCACTTCCCCTGTGGTCCCCTCTTCCTAGCTTCACCCTTTCCTCAGGATACAGCAATGCTTCCTCCTCCAGCTCCTTCCACCTGGGCTCTCTCGAGGGAACTGGAAAGGAGAGCTTTCAAGCAGTCTGAGTGAGACCTTGATTGGTTCCACCTGTCTCCATTAGCCTAATGATCTTAACTGGTTAACTGGCGTCAGTTGTCTTGATTGGCCTGGAGTAGCCTTTGTTTGGCTATCCAGGGAACAGGGACCTGCTCATCCTGAGGCTGACATATCTGCCTTTCACCACTCTCTTATATCCTTCTGGTCTGACTCCATCACTATATATATAATGCCCTGTGTTAGTATACACACACACACACACACAGAGCACGCACACATATATACAGTACTCAGCTCTAGAAGGTTTTATTTTAGTTACTTGATTCTGTTTAGTGTATATTTCTATAGCGCTTAGAGTCTCCTCTCCCTTACATTGGGTTCTACAGCTTATGCTGATGAGCCATGCCTAAACAGGAGTGGAATGTAAATAGATCCTCCAGCTATCCATCTCTTCTCTGTGCAGCACATACAGGCCAAAAAGTCAATGCACATGGAGCCCTTATTAAACATTAGAAGCACCAGATCTAATATGAACTCACATATCTTAAGAAGACTACATTTTCCCTTTCCTCCTCTCCCAGCTGTCACTCAGGGCTAGATTTCTTTACCAAATGACTTAAAAAAAAAACCCTATATTTTGAAAATGTTGAAATGTCTCATTTTTCATTTTCTGAATGAAAAGTTTTGCCCAATGAATTCGTTCTGAAATTTACTTTATTTTATATAAAAAAGTAAAAAAAAAATTGAAAGATTAAAATAAAAACAAAATGTTTCATATTTATTTCAGTAAAACATTTTGATTGACCTAAACCATTTTTTTCTAGAGATTCACTGTGTGAAAAATTTTGGCTTTTTGTCCTGATCTGAGGTAACATTTTTTCTTTGAAATCTCAAAATATTTCTTAAAATGGAGATTTCCAACCAGCTCCACTTGAGAAAATTCAGAGGACCTTGATTTCCAAAGAGTGGGTGCTTAGCAGTTGGGGACTCGAAATCATTCGTTGGTTTATTTTTAAACTGTCCTAAATAACACAGGTTTCAGAGTGGTAGCCATGTTAGTCTGTATCAGCAAAAACAATGAGGAGTACTTGTGGCACCTTAGAGACCACATTTATTTGGGCATAAGCTTTCGTGGGCTAAAACTGATGAAGTGGGTTTTAGCCCACAAAAGCTTATGCCCAAATAAATGTGTTAGTCTCTAAGGTGCCACAAGGACTCCTCATTGTTTTTGCTGAATAACACAGACTTTTTTACCAAATAATCTCTGATTTAAATTGTGCAGTGAAATACCACAAAAGTATACCCAGGTTGCAAAATCTGCCAAGTATTGCTAGCATAACAGAGGCAACAAAACACTGATGATGCTTCACGTTGCAAATGGTGCATGGTTGTGCTTCACTTTGCAAATCTTCAGCGACTGCACTTTCCGAGGAGTGTGAGAAATCCCAGAATGCATCAGAGCTAAATAAAATAAATGTCTTGTTATACCATTGTTGCTAATCCCTTTTCAATTCCCACTGGGTATTTCTAAGGAAACAGTATAAAAAATTTAATGAAGTTCAATTTAGCTTCCTTCATTTGCCCCTAGAATTTCAAGGATGGGATAGTGCACATAATTGTAAAGTAGTCCCAGAGACTCTGTTCAGCTATGGGAAAGAAATGAGGTAGAGATATTTATATGCTAGCTTCCAACTAAAACTGAAGACTAGCGTGTGACACACTGAATTTAGGAAGATTGGCAGCTACAGATAACAAGGGTTCAGGAAGCTGGAAAGAAAGGTACTTATAGAATTTGAAGACACTGCTGGAGAAGTTCCTACTTTTTTGTTTTTAAAAGGAATATCACTGCAGAAGGGCACATTCCACTCAATCCAAGTCACAGTAGCATATTTCAGTTTCAAACCCAGAGAACGAAGAGGCGGCAGTAGTATGAATTGTTACTAACACTAAAATTTCAGCAGAACTCATTATCTTAACTGTAATCGCTCCCTCTCAGACTCTGACACACTTATTATATGGGTTCCCTTTCTGACATGTTTTAAGCTCTTCCAGAGAGAAGCCATACTGTAGCAGTAATGATGAAATTGCTGTCTAAAGCGTCACTGGACATCTAAAATAAGTCGAGTAAATTCAATCTTACAGCCCCTTTTAAAATAAAATAAAATAAAATTAGCATTGGGCCAAAATGGGAGAGCTTATGATATGTTCTTTTGAAATTAACTAAACACAAACACATGGAGACAAGCATTAAGAGTCATGAACAAAGAAATAACCAAAAAATTGAAAGCAATTTGGTCTGACTTTTTAGAGGTCTGTGATTAATGTAGACCCTAAAGACAGATATGTGGCTTCCTTACCCCGGCCTTTTTCCTAACCCTCTTTATTTACTTTGTGTATTACGATGAATCTGTTATTTTGCTATAAATATATTTGCTATATTTGGAAAAAATTAATAAAACATTATAAATAATAAAAAAAGAGTCTTATGAACAGAGGCAACTAATGGGGTTGGATCTCAGTTCTAAGATGAACTATGTTAAGGCATGAGTGATAAAGATATAGGCCAAATCTTGACTTCACTGCAAGTTTTGCATAGGTAAAAGACATGAGGTTTAGGGAATAGAAATGGTGTATTAAGAAAACGTTGAACTGAAGTCATTATGTTTGTGTCCAAATAAAACTAGGTTGAAATTGTTTGCCACTGGACCACCAGAGCACAGCAGATGTAAGGTGGTTATTGAATCCCTCAATTAACTTAGAAGAGGTCAGATGGGGAATAGCTCCAGGACTTGAAGGGCAGAGGTTTCTTTTTGGGGGGAGGAGAAGGGGGAAGGGACAGCAGTCCCAGCTGTGGGAGGAAGAAGTTGATTTTCTTCTTGAAGGTCACATTCATGTGAAAAATCCAACCAAACTCATAAAAATAGGTGCATTGCCACCCACTGCAATTTGAACTCAGCATCGTTTGAAGAACTCTTGAAACTTCAGTACAGTGGGGACTGTCATCAACTTGCAGACTTTGTTTAGTGGTTCTCAAATTGAAGAATGAGCTGGATCAAATACTGCCCAGTCCCACAAAGCAGCTTTTCAGGGGCTTGGAAAGGTTTGACTTTTTAAAATCATGATTGGGTTGATGCATCTACTGGTTCTGGCACAAGAGTCCAAATTCCATGAGCAAGAGTACTCCTGTGACATTTCTAGCCCAGTTACAGACAACAAGAGGTCCATGTAAAAAATGTTTATCCCAGTGAAAATCCAAGATATTCCACTGTCTCCAGTTTAGATTATGTTCTGATAAGGATCTAAACTAGTAGGTTCTTATTCCAAACCTGTGAATCCACTGAAGATCATCAGGCAGTAATGTAAATTTACTGTGGCCGCAGTCACAGGCTGCTTTAGAAAGTCTCAGGGTTATACAAAACTGTTTTATGCTTCATTTATCTGTTTTCCACTGTAGGTCATGAATAAATGAACCATGTGGATTGTTCTATACTGGAACAGTAAAAACAAATAAATGAATTACATACTATCATGGTGATGAACTTCTAAAAACTCATAGGGCAATGAGGATAAATAATTGTAACTCTAGTGCTGTTTCTCTATCTTACATATCCAACATCCATAACTGAGCAAACAATACGTTTTTTGTTTGCATTGAACCACCATCACATTCCTCCCCCACCGCCATACTTAATGAGCTAGCTAATGGTATCTAAATATACACTTGAATGATGAGGCCTGAGAGAACAATCTATCGTTCACCCAATCAGTCAGTGACGCTTTATTGGGTAGGTTTCACACACGCATTTTGGAGCACTGTACAGTCATTACTGTCAAATGTATAAACTTGCAAGCACTTAAACACCAAGGTTAAAGAAATTAGCCTTTGGGATAGATTCACTCTGTGGCCCTCAACAACAGAAACTTCATCTTCAGAGAGCTGAGGTGCATGCAACCTCCCCTGCATCAGGCAATTCACACTAGTTAATGCAGCCCCCCCACCCCCCCAAGTAGGGCAGAGGGATAGCTCAGTGGTTTGAGCATTGGGCTGCTAAACCCAGGGTTGTGAGTTCAATCCTTGAGGGGGCCATTTAGGGATCTGGGGCAAAAATTGGGGCTTGGTCCTGCTTTGAGCAGGGGGTTGGACTAGATGACCTCCTGAGGTCCCTTCCAACCCTGATATTCTAAGTGCATAGTACCAGTGTAGCAGGGAGCATGTGTTTCAGGAGGTCAGCTAGGTAGCCTTTATCTTAGGAGCTCTTATGAGGGCCTTAAAGGTGCCTACTATTTTTATTACCTCTATTATGTATCTGAGCACCTCACAATCTTAACACCACCCAGGGAAATGTTATTAGTCCCATTATACAGACAGGGAACTGAGGTAGAGAGAGAGAGGCTAAGTGACGTGCAGGAGGTCACACAGGAAGACTGGCTGAGCTAGGAATTGAACCCTGGTCTCCAGGTTAGAAACCTAACTCACAGGCAATCCTTCCTCCCATGCACAGCAGGCACCTGAATAGCAGGCAGGTTGCTTCATCTGTATCTTAATTCCGTGATTATCCATAGAATACAGCAGTCCTGACTGGGACCATCTTTCGATTGAGAGACAAAAGTGAGTCCCAGCACAATTGCATCCATACTCCTTTGCAGGAGTAAGAGTGTAAGCTCCAGTGTCTGGAGCAAACACCAAACAGATAATTGACTAATTAACTATTAATAAAATTATTGCTATAGTACCATAAATGTACACAGGGATTGACAGACAGAGGTGAGGACATGATCCGCACTCACATGACACTGCACTGTAACACAGACAAGACAATAGGATGAGATAAGACTCTGGAAAACACTTCAGGTAAGGGAAGTGCATAGGGATTTTTGTTGTTAGATGAAAGAGTAGAGCTTGATTTGGGACTCATCATGAAAGAGTTGGTAACAAATCAATGGGAGCAAATGAGATTACATTCTTCTTGTCTTAAAATTTCCTCATTTGTTTCAACTGGGTACAGTTTCTTTCTCTTTCTATTCTGATCAGTTGCGTTGATGTGCTCTCCAAGAACACTATCACATTGAATGCTAGTGGCCCATACATTTCACAGACCACATCTCTCTGTATATATAGTGTCTAAAATTCATTGAGCATTCAGTAACCTAGAAAAACACTCCAAGTAAAATCCAGGCCCCACTGAAATCAATGGCAAAAACACCCTTTCACTTATATGGTCCAAGATTTCACCCTAAGCGTCTACCAATTGTTATGACCAGTTGCTGATTTTATTATTTATTATCTTCAGAATAATACATAATATTTGTAATGCCAAAAACATGATTTGCTGGGATAGAACTATCATTTCCAAAAGAACCATGTTTTAGTGTAACTAAAACTGGAGTTAAAGGTCTGTAGTGGAAACAAGTTAAACTTTTTGGACACAGCTATTAGGGCATTGGTTAGATTTAGATCATTAGAACTGGCTAAACAACAGTAAAAAAAAATTCATGAGAATCTTTTGATAATTTCCAATTGTTTTTCAACATTTTAAAAATGTTTAAATGTTGACCAATCGTTTCATCACAAACCCAAAGTTTGGAACATTTCAACCACTTCTATTGATAATGTTACTACATTGATACAACTATGAGCATTTTTATGTGTGTATATGCTGTGTGAGCATTCACACAGGTCTGACAATCTCTCAAAGTCAAGTCGAACAAAGCAAGGGTTATCAGATCAGGCTAGTTGCTTCTTTCTGGTGCTGGTTAGAAGTCTGAAGGAGCCATCCCCAAGACCAGGGATTTCAAAGTCCCAGCCCGCGGGCCATCTGCGGCCGGAGAACCTCCCCACTGCGTCCCGCGGAAGAGAGATGCATGCAGACACGCTGCCCAATGTCTGCTGCAGGCGCCGCTCCCCGCAGCTCCCATTGGCTGCGGGAGAGGGACAGAGATACCATCACTAGTCGCCGGGCAGGGTCAGCCATGGAGGCAGCATCACTTTTTTCCCCACAATGAATATAAGCAAGTCAAAATACCAAACACAACTATCTGATGCCCACCTCGCTGCAATCCTGATGGTTTCAACTGCTCAGTCACTGAGGCCAAACATCAACAAACTGACAGAACTGAAGCGTTGCCAGGTGTCTGGCAAACACTAAAAACTCTCTGGCAGGCGAAGAATTGTATAAAGTTGTATGACAGTTTTATTACTTCTAAGAAATTCAAAATAAAAAATACAATATAAACATTTTCTTTTCTGAACACCATCTTCAGTGACATTATTGGCCCGCTGGGAGGATTCGAGGACTGGCCCTGGCCCTAAGGTAAACTGAGTTTGAGACCCCTGCCCAAGACATTACAGGCATTAGATGTCAGAAGCAGGATTTGTTTGCACCTTTAATTGAGCATTACTTGACTGGCATGTTTGTATTTCTCAAATGACTATACAGTGATCTGGCAGACACATGTTAACCATTAAAATGTATTTTGGAAAGAGATATCCATTCAAGTGGGGTTCATTGCACATTGTACATACTGACTTTGATTCTCCTGTCATGTTAGTTTGACATTCATAAAACCCTAATGCCTGAGCACTTTACCATCTTTACTGCATGTATCCTCACAACTTTTGTGAGGGAGAGCAGCATTATTATTATCCATTTTACAGAGGCATAGGAAGACTAAGACTAATTTGATCAAGATCACAGCAAATCTGGTGCTGAGCAGGGATTTATACTCAGTCCGTCTGAGTCCTAGGCAAGGGCACCAATCATTGAACCATCCTTCCTCTCTCCCTCATATGCCTCATTATTTTTACTTATATAACTGTGTTCATAATCTGGTCCATGGTCATTTTGATGTTATGCCCAGAATGTGGCTGACTTGGAAGTATAAGAACAACAGAGACTGGATTATGTAAAATACAATGTTTTCCCCCCAAAATGATTCCTTTAGTTATTGAGTGTCGTCGTGTCACCCTGAAATACAATGCTGACATTTTAGCTAGAAATAAACTAAAAAGAACATCAAAGTAATTATTTCTGCTTTTGTAATTCATTAACCACTGGGAATTTGTCTGTAGAACTGGTTAGTCAAAAGACATTGTGCAATCTGGTATGTTGCTGGATCATCAAGAAACAGACTTAGGTTTGATGGATGAATTCCATTGTCTTTAAGAATCTCTAACATATTCCCTTGCCTGCTGGTGTGAGATCATAGAATCATAGAATATCAGGGTTGGAACAGACCTCAGGAGGTCATCTAGTCCAACCCCCTGCTCAAAGCAGGACCAATCCCCAATTAAATCATCCCAGTCAGGGCTTTGTCAAGCCTGACCTTAAAAACTTCTAAGGAAGGAGATTCTACCACCTCCCTAGGTAACGCATTCCAGTGTTTCACCACCCTCCTAGTGAAAAAGTTTTTCCTAATATCCAACCTAAACCTCCCCCACTGCAACTTGATGTTATGTGACTATGAACGGTCAAGCCCACAGTCAGCCAGAAAGATGCAAAATATGTGGAGATAAAGAGGTGGGGGTATTTGGGGAGTGGAGGGGGTTGCATTGGAGAAGAAATAAAAAACATGACACAAAACTTGGGTTCTTTCCCCTTGACTTGAGCAATTACCACAGGATGGGTGCAGCCAAGGCAGGCAACATCTCCGGGGTAACCAGCTGCAGCATACAGTATTAAACACACCGAAAGATTGCTGTCCGCATTTCCCGCAAGGCAATCTAACTGGCAGGGAGAAGACACTTTTGGAAACACTTCAAATACTTCCCTTTTCCATTTTGCCTGATTTTTCTTCTAGAACGAGAGAGAATGAAATTTATATTCCTAAGAGTGAAACTTCATGTTCAAAGAACGCAAGTGTTCAAAATTATAGACATTGTAACTGAAGAATGATTCAAACTGTGGTGTAAATGTGACTGTGGCAGGCTACTCTGAGCATGGAAGGATTCTACATGCTGGTGAGAAGGAGGAGGATGCTTTGGGTTGTGGTAAAAGGGGACACAGCGGATGCAGTTTCAACTGCTGACTTTTTCACAGACTTTGTATTAACTTTGGCTTTACTGCAAAACAGAACAGTAACTTCGAACATTGTTCTCCCCATTTACACTGGAAGTCAATGGGGCTTTGTGCAGAACAAAGTGAGCTCAGATCCTAAGACAAAGCAAGTGGAGGAGATGACAACAGGGGGCGGTACTGCACAAGGCTGAGGACTTTAAGACTGCATAGTCACTTGGGAGGATAATGCAGGTGTCTAGAGTGAAATGATGATTCTTTTTTCAGTGTGCATGAACCTATGATTTTAAGCCTTTTAAGAGCTTGTAGGAACTCATATAGCTCAGCACTACACTGTCTGGAAAGTGAAATGTATTCCAACATGTTTTGTATCTTCTTTTTTCTTACTAGAGGCCTAGACTTTCTTACCCTTCTGGAAAATCCTGGAGTCTCAGCATACACAGTGACAGCTGGCATGCATTTTATTATCTTCTTTTCACATTATAATTGACACACCCCTCTGGCAAAACAGAGTTAACTAATAAAATCTCAGTGACATCATCAAATTACCATCCCACCTGGCTGGTCAGATATCCCCCTAAAACCCTAAAGATCAATAACGCAGATGGACAAAAAAACAGATTATCAGGTCAGACATTGGCAAGCACAGTCACCCCCAAAGTGGTCCGGAAACCCAGTCTAGGATTTTATGACCAAAAACTATTTATGTATAAATTATTCCAAGTGAATTAAGAGACTCTGGGACTCACACACCTGTCAAACTACTGCAGATTTGCTTGGTTATTCATAGATTCCAAGGCCAGAAGAGATCATGGTAATCATCTAGTCTGACTTCCTGTATAACACTGGTTAGAGACTCCTCCAAAATAATTCCTAGAGCAGATCTGTTAGAAAAACATCCCATTTCGATTTAAAAGTGCTCAGTGATGGAGACTCCACCACAGCCCTTGGTAAATTGTTCCCATAGTTGATGGTTAGTACTCTTTAGTGGTGGCAATCACAGTAAATACCAAATTAGCTTTTGTCCCCTTTTAAAAATACTTACAGCCAGATCCTCAGCTGCTGTAATATGGCCTGGCTCCATTGACTTCCACAGAGTGACACAAACTTATTTCAGTGCGGCATCGGGCCCTCATTTGAATCAGAAGGAAGAGGGTTCAGGATGAAAGGGGACATAAAGAGTAGTATGCTATTAGGTACTATTTATTATTTGAATTACAGTAGCACTCTTCGGACCCATTCAGGATAAAGCCCCCATTGTTCTGGGTCACATCCAAACACATTGTTCCTGTCTAAAGGAGCTTCAAGTGTAGAGAAAAGGTGCCCGACTGAGGGAGTAATGCGGGAAGCTAAGGGTAATAGTAACACATGCTTACATGCATAGGGCAAATTTAAAGCCCAGGGAAGTCAGTGCAAAGCCCCACATTGACTTCAATGGCCTCAGAATAAGGCCATGTGTGCATAACTTGCAGGTTTGGCAGGTTTTTTGTTTATTTAGGGAATGGTAGGAGAGATTTTAATGCATCTCCTCACAACTACATATCAAGTTATAGGACATTAGATAATGTACATTAAAAATTAGGGTGTGGTCACTTTTGCACAGAATTACTCACAGAAGTCATCCCACTGAAGGCCACTCAGATGAATATGAATTTGTTGGATCAGGCTCGAAAGAACTACCAGTCTGAAAATAGACAATAGCCACCATCTAGGCCTATGGGAGCTAGATACCTAATACCTTTAAAAATCAGGTCCTTAGGATTTCTCAGTCATCAAAATCCCCAAACAAGAACCTGGTCTCCTTAGCCTCCTCATTCCTTTTCCTAAGGATATTTCCTATCTTTTGCAGACTTACCACTTCATTCATTCAACTTCCCTCACAAATTCCTTTGGATGGCACTTTGGGCTACTGCTATTCTCATCCAAACCTGTTTTGGGGGACTGCTTAACCTGAGATCATTGATTTCAAATGTAGTTGCACTCACTTACATGGTGATTTTGATCCACTGGACCTGCCTCTCTACTGCCTTTCACTTTGTCGCACCATTGACATCTATGCTAAGTGGCTTATCAAACTGATTTGGGAGAATTTTTCCATCAACTTTACATTGGTTTTGCTCAGGTGCAAATGACAACAACAGGTGCAAAGCTGTGGAGAAAGAGGCCCACTATTTGTTATGGGTGAAAGGCTGTTGTAAATCAGCAACCCAACCCACTTGTTAAAATAAAAAAAAAATCTACATGTGATGAGTCCACACGCTTGCTAGTTTTGGAATGCTGCAATTTTAGTATCATAGGTAAGTGAAAGTCTGAGATTTGCCAGAGAACAAGTACTGTGTGAAATCATGAAGAACTGTAATCTCCTCTTTTCCCATTTACATCACATGAAAATGTACATAAGGAATTGTTGACACATTGGTTGAGCTTCAGTAGGGGAAAATAAATAATTTGCAACATGGGCCTGATCCAGAGCTCACTGATGTCAGTGGAAAGTTCAGAAGGCAAGTGGAGTCATGGGAAAAAAGACAGAATCCAACAGTGCAGCTATCAGCTAGATTTCTCCAGGTTAGCCCATGAGTCAAAACAATTTTTGTTTCCTGGGTTTTTTAGGACTGGTGGTCGATAGACCATGCAATTGCCTTCTGACCTTCCCTGTTGCTGTAACTTTCATACTTTCATCAAGTTTTGACTGTTTCTTCTGATGAGCTGTATGAAATATGTTATTCAGTGGCTCCTCCCTCTCCATCAGGTGGAAGACAAAGGAGATGAAAGACTGCCTGATACCCAACTGATCATGACCGTTGTGACTGCTCCTTGGGCAATATTCCCTTAGGAATGGGGATAGGTGGTAATTGAAACTTGAAAAAAAAATTCCTTTCTTTTTCCAAGGATCTTATCAGATATGAGTACAAAGCGAAAGAATAATAGGGAGACTTAACGGGAAATATAACTGCTACATCAAAACAAAAGGGTTTTTTTTTAATTTGTCTTTTGTGCTCCACTCCTAGATATAAAATTTTACACAGCTCCCGCCAAAGCTCATTAATGCCCTTTCTGTTAAAAAGCAGCAGAAGCTGTATTAATCTGAGCGGTGCTCAGATTCCCATGTTTACTGCACCCTTGGATTTTGAAATAATACCTAATTAAAGCAAATGTGCTTGGCTGGAATGTTTGCAGCCTGAGTTATGGTCCGCGAAGGCCGGGCAGGTGGGAGAAGTTCTTCAGCAATGTAAGCAGGCAATGGAAGGAAATAATGGACTAGGCAGGAGTGTTCAAGGAGGCAGAAAAATTCACTGCAACAAGATGGCAATCGTCAAATCATTTAGGAGAGTTCTGATGTGCGCTTTACTGACTATGAGAGAGATCCTGCCACCTTTACTCACATTAAGCACTGTCATACTCTGCAAGTAGCCTCAGTGAAATCAAGATCAGATGTCTCCATCTAAAAGAGATGCTCTAGCCCAACCATAAGTTATGCACTTGATGCAGGAATTCCTTTGTGAAATTCTCTGGCCTGTGTTATACAGGAGGTCAGACTAGATGATCACAGTGGTCCCTTCCATACTTCCAGTCTATGAATCTATGGAATCAGTAGGTCTGATTCCACACTACTTTACTGGAGTTTTACACAGAGGTGTTGGGATTCTCTCTGAGACCTTAATCTCTCAGTTCCCAAGAACTCAGCTCAACTCTGAATTCATCATTCATAAAAACTTAAGAATGGCCATACTGGGTCAGACCAAAGGTCAGTCTAGCCCAGTATCCTGCCTACCTACAGTGGCCAATGCGAGGTGCCCCAGAGGGAAACTTAGGTTTCTTTATTGGCATACAATCAAACTACACAGAGTTAATCCAACTTCCATGTAGAGGGTGGGTACAGGGTATATCACACATCCAAAATACAAAATTATTAATTAGCTTATATACACATTCCAAAACAGACAGCTGCACGCACCTTCTAGTCTAGAGTATATCACACGGTCTATGATTGGTTCATTAATTTCTGGTCCCTAATCTCCACACAGATCATGAGCTGTTCACGCACTACACACATGCTGTCTGTTACACATTGCTTACTTCTCTACTATCGCTTTTCTCCCACTGACATATTTTACATATTTACAAGGCTACTGTGAATTCATGCTTTGTTCACTGTTTCACGTCCTCGTTCAGAATAAACCTACAAGATGTAATTCCATTGATCAGGGAGATATAGTCTTTCTGGGGAATCCAGTCTACTCAGGAGAATAGAGACAAGTCTCCCAAACTACAACTCACAAGAGAGTATTTCCAAACTGTTGGGGTTTCAGGTTGGTTTTTTTTGTTTGTTTGTTTGTTTGTTTGTTTTAAAAGTTGTTTGCAGTGTTGTAATTGTCCACGGAAAGCAAACACTTCACAAAGACACTTAGTCAAAAACAGATTTACGAGAAAATGTTCAGCCAACTCCAGTGTATATCACAGCTGCAGTTAGCACTAACAGGTACTCTGATTGACATCCTCAAGAGAGCATCTAAAACTGGGCCTGGAGAACTTACATCCCTTCTGCCCTCAAAGGCAACCTCTTGTGCGGACGCTGGGAAATATTTCTCTGTTCATCTGTGGATGCTATGCAGAGCCCCAGACTGTTAACCCCAGTCTGTTTTGCTTCCCTTGTCCAGCCTTTGGCTTTCAATGTTCTGGATCAGCTGCAAGCTAGTTTATTCTCACAGATACCTATAATTAGGGGTGAGTGCCTTCATGCTAACATGCTAATTTCTACTACACACTCCTGGAGAAAAATCTGTAGCACACTGAAGACTAAAAATGTAAGGTCAGAGTGAGATAAATTGAATTCAATACAAGATCAATAACATAGGGAATGTTGTCCAGAGTGTTTGTTTTGTTCTCTTATTTAACTAATAGAACAGAGTTTTTAAAGCCAGAGGGGACTATTAAGCTCATCTCATCTGACCCCCTGCATAACACAGGCCAGAGAATTCCTACATCAAGCCTATAACTCAATAACTCAATAAAAGCCTCTTACCTGAAACTGCTGCAAAATCCATGGGACCTTGCTGCAGAAATTAAGTCCATCTTTTTTGAGAAATTCATGCATCCTCTACGAATGCAACCATCTCTGTAAAGTCAGCAGAAAAGATTGGGTTTGTAGGATTTCAGAGAGATCTGTAGTTGTTAGGTTTAGAGCAGGAAACACTGATGCTGTGGGAAGTCAAGCCCCTGTAGGGAATTATCCAAACAACGAACTGGGAAATAAAGTGTTCTATGAAAAAGGTCATTTCCCCAGCAGAATGATCTGCATTATACACTGCTGTCCGACACGAGGCAGGCGGCATGCCATTACTTAAGGGAAGCAAACAGGTGCTGATGATTAAAACTGACAGTCCTTTAATAGGACAGACTTAACACCTACCAGTGCCAGAGAAAAATCCCTAAGTGCCATGGGTGGAAAATATACAACTGCAGGGCCAGCTCCTCAAGGGATGTAAATTGGCATCGCTCTATGGAAATCAAAATAGCATTGTCGATTTACATGAGCTGAGGATCCAGCCCACAGTTTTGTACTGATACCACCTACCTAAAATGAGGGTTTGCCAGTGCTGGTGACATTTCCCTGTGTAAATCCTTCGAAAAATCTTAAGGGGTTGTCCTAGGATGAAATAATGGATAGATCAGCACCTATGAAAACTAGATTCATAGACTTTAAGGTCAGAAGAGACCATTATGATCATCTAGTCTGACCTCCTGCACAACGCAGGCCACAGAATCTCACCCACCCACTTCTGCAATAAACCCCTAACCTATGTCTGAGCTATTGAAGTCCTCAAATCATGGTTTAAAGACTTCAAGGTGCAGAGAATCCTCCAGCAAGTGACCCGTGCCCCGTGCTGCACAGAGGAAGGCGAAAAACCCCAAGGGCCTCTGGCAATCTGCCCTGGAGGAAAATTCCTTCCCGACCCCATATATGGCGATCAGCTGAAGCCTGAGCATTTGGGCAAGACTCACCAGCCAGACACCCAGGAAAGAATTCTCTGTAGTAACTCAGATCCCACCCCATCATAGGCCATTGGGTATATTTTCCGCTAATTACTACTTGAATAATGCAAAAGGTGTCTTGCTGCCAATTATGTTAAAGAAACCACAGGGGGAATAAACATCTACAGCACCTCAGTAAGTTCAGTGCTTGGTATATAGTGTCACAGTTGCTATGCAGCAGCTTCTTCTTACAAGTCCTTTCAGCAGCACATCTGGAGAACAATGATTAAGTTGCCTGGCACAAATTAGTGGTCCATATAGTAGCACTAGTGAATCTTTCCCTTTTCATTCTATTGTCAGGATACTGGTTGTTCCTCGTATAATTTGAGCTGGGTATTCATGAATCCAAAGATAAGCAGCTTTGCCACTTGAGCTATCGCAGAATCTCTGATTAACTGTCAGCATTAGAAGTTTGGAGACATTTTTATTCCAGGCCTCTAAGCCACTAGAAACAAGAGTGTCACAATTTGATGCTAAGTGAAGTCTTAGCAATGCATTTCCCCACCACTGAAAATCTGAAATATTCCTTTTCTTCAGCACTTTGACTTAGGTGAATAAGAGCCCCAGCATAAGAGCTGTGTCGCATTCATTGCATGTTATGAGAATCTCTGCATGCAATGGTAACCGTTTTTGCTTATGGCGGTTCAATGATTCAAATTCAAATATTTTTGAGAATAAAAATTGTGCTGGGTCTACAGGATTCTCAGGGGAAACTTCCTTGGATATAATTGTTTTTGGAATTCCAGCAGTGCCCACCATGTGCTAGGTGCCCTTCAAGTTCACAGCTGACACAGTCCCTGCCCTCAGGAGGAAATCAGTGAATGCATCTGAGCAATGAGAGTTCAAAAGATAGCAGAGAAAGACAATTATCTCCAACTGGAAGGCTTTTCCCCTATAAAACTTCTGCTTCTGGCAGAAGCTCTATGACCTGTGTTGTGAACAGAAAGGTGACCATCTAGGCTTTTTAGCAAGGAACCTCAACACATAGACTAATAGAATCACAGATGGCATTGAGGGGTCATCTAGTTGAACCCCCAGTGCAGAGGCAGGACCGAAGTATACCTAGGCCCCCCCTGACTGTCGTTTCTCTAGCCTGTTCTTAAAAAGCTCCGATGATGGGGATTTCACAACCCTCTGGAAGTCTATTCCAGTGCTTAACTATTGCTACAGTTGGAAAATTTTCCCTAATATCTGACAATCTTCCTTGCTGCCAGATTATTTTTTGTCCTACCTTGAATGGACATGGAGAAAGAGTGATCACTGTCGTCTTTATAACAGCCCTTTAACATAATGGAAGACTGTTATCCGGTTCCTCCTCAGTCTGCTTTTCCCAAGACTAAACATGCCCCCTTTTTTTAACCTTTCATCATAGGTCAGTACTAAACCTTTTATCATTTTTGTTGCTCTCCTCTGGACTTTTTCGCATTTGTCCACGTCTTTCTTATCATGAGGTGCCCAGAACCGGACACAGTACTGCAGCTGAGGTCTCACCAGCGCTGAGTAGAGCAGGACAATTACCTCCTGTGCATAAGTGCTGGAACTAGAGGTGCTGCTGCACCCCCGGGCTTGATGTGTCTGTCGAAAAAAAATTCCCTTGAACCTACCCCCTCCTTATGGGGAAATTGGATTCTCTTAACATCGTTTCGCTTAAAGTTGCATTTTTCAAGAACGTAACTAGGATGTTAAGTAAGTAGTTCCTGTATTCAATTTGTGATACACTATAACCTCCGGATCCTTTTCAACGTACTAGCACCTAGTCAGTGTTTCCCCATTTTGCACTTGTGCATTTGATTTTTCCTTCCTAAGTGAAGTACTTTGCATGTGTCTTTATTGAATTTCCTCTTGTTGATTTCAGACCAATTCTCCAATTTGCTAAGGTCATTTTGAATTCTAATCCTGTCCTTCACAGTGCCTGCAACCCTGCCCAATTTACTGTCACCTTAAAATGTTTTCAGCATACTCTCCACTCCATTATCCAAGTCACTACTGATAATATGGACTAGTATTGGATCCACATGCCACTGAGGTCATCGGGTCTTAAGCATATGCTTTAAATTAAGCACATATTTAAAAGCTTTGCTGAATAGGAATAGATTTAAGCACATGCTTAAGTGATTTGCTGTAACAGAGCCATAAAAATGGAAACACCATGGGCCACATACTCAGTGAGTGTAAATCACCCTAACTCTATTGATTCATTAACCTTAGGAGTAAAGTCAATGGATCTGCATCAATTTTCGCCAGCTGAAGATATGTCCGCATTTACGGAGCCACTGTAAAACACACTGTGGTTTAATTGTGTTTAATTGCATTGCAATTATTTCAGTTAAGGGTGAAATTATCCCTTTTGCAGAGGGGCAGTCCAAGATTGATGCACCACTTACATCCCACTTCAGCCCTCGGAAGTTCAGTGACACATAACCCTTGTGTTAATTTCACCTTAACTGCTTAGTATTTTCACTGGGAACCAGTGAAACTGCACCTCAGCTTGGGCTAGTGCTGCTGTAACGAAGTGGGATTTTTTGGTAATATTTTTATGAAGCCTGAGTTACCACTGTGTGCAGCCGAAGCTGGGGCTGGAGCTGCAGCCGGGAGTGGAGCCACAACCAGGGCAAAGGCCAGGACCAGGGCCAAGGCTAGAAGCTGGGAGAGGAAGCTGCGGCCAGGAATGGGACCGGGGCCGAGAGCCAGGCCCCAGTCAGGGGCTGAGGCTGGGCCAGGAGACAAAGCCAGTGTTTCAGCTGGGAGCCGGGCTGGGTCTAGAAGCAGAGCGGAGCTGGGTGGTGCTCCCTCCCCACCACCCATGGAGGCTGGGCTGGCCCTTGCCCCTCCACACCCCCCAGAATGTTCCTCTGTGCCCCCTACAGTTTGGGCACCACTTTCCTAGAGGGTCTGGAACACTGAAGGGGATCCTCTAAAGACTGCTTCAAGACTGGCACCATAGCACTGAGCCTATGGATCCAAGACAGCTGCTCTGTTAATTCATGCGAAAAGTGTGAAGAACTCATATTACTGCTAGTCATGCAATGCATTTAGTACTTCAAAAATGCAGTGTGTGTTATGTCATGCATCAGTAAGTAAGCCTAAAAGAGAAGTGAAAGTTACCGTGAATTATTTTTAGCAAGTATTGCACCATTTTAATTGGCCCCCTGATAAATACCGGACTGAGAGCAGGGACAATTAATTATTTCACCCTGTGAATTCAACAATAAAAAAAAATGCATTCTCTCAGGTCACAAGGGGAGTTGACAGTGTGCTGTGCCAGTCAACAACTCTTCAAATATCCTGTCAGCTACACAGATGCAAAACTCAAGCAGCCCCCAATGGCTCACCTAGTGAAATGGATTTGTTTATCATTCTGTATTTGAAAGGATAGACCTTAATGAGCAAGAGGTAATTAAATTCAAGTATTTTGAGTGCCTTGGTTTAGATGAAAATTCTCAGCTTACAACTCCACAAAAGCCCCTTTGCAACAAATATGTCACCAAAACAGCAAATTTTATTTTCCAGTTTTGAGGAACAAAGGCAGGTTCAACTTACCTGCTTTGTTTGTTTTTTCAGGGGGAGAGGAGGGGCGGGGAGAGAGGATGTCCCTGAAAAAGAAGCTGTAGTTGGCCAGGACTGCAAACCTTTAGTTAAGCTGAGCTTGGAGAGAACTTGAGTTGATTTATGATTTCAGTGGAATTCATTCATTGACCTCAACTGGGCTAATCTTGCACTGAAGTCAATAGGACTGCTCATGGTTTTAAATTCAGACACGTACTAAAGTCCCTTAGCTGAATCGGTGCCATATAGGTGAAGTTATACATGTGTGTGTAATTGTTTGCAAAAATCAAGCCCTTAGGACCATCCAGAATTAACTGAAATCACTGAAAAGATACCTACCTTCCTCCCACCCCCCAAGACTTTAGTGGGCTTTGGATCAAGCCCTGTCCCCCTGATTCAGCAAAGCACGTAAGCACATGCTTAACTTGAAGTCCACAAGCAGGCACACAGAAGTCAACATGGCTAAGTGCTTTACTGAATCAGAACCTTAGTGAGCCATTTTTCACATGGCCTTTGCAGAATAAATATACTGCATAGTATGTAAGAAAGGAAGTTAAACGGTGACACAAATATCCATAAAACCACTGATCTTTTTAAAAATAGTGAACCCCATAAAATGCTCCATCCTAAGGGCCCTCGGGCAAATCTTTTAGGGTCAGAGCTTCTGCTGGTGTAAATTGGCATAGCTCCACTGAAATAAATAGAGCTACATTGATTAACACCAGTGGAGGATCTATCTCATAGTTATTACTGATATAGTGCCTAATCCTGACCCACACTAGCTGAGGGTCTGGCCTCCAGACTTCAATAGGAAATTTGCCAGAATAAAAACGAATTGATTGGGCTCTCATTTTAGAATTTTTAAAGTGCCTGATGCTCACAAGAGATTTTCAGAAGAGTTTGGCACACTGAGTTCATGTTGAGTGCCAATGAGTCCTACTGAAAATCTGTCCATAAATCTCACAATGGAAACTGCAGGGTGCTAAGTTTATTTCAAAATCTGGCCCTGATTGCAGATGCTGATCAATTGAAAATCTGCCCTTACCCCGTTTTGAAAATTTGGCCCCACGTGAACTATTGTGTTGTACCAAAATTTGGCTTCTTTTAAACAGATCTGTTTCTTCAGCAGAAATTCACATTGAAGTGTGTTCCGCTGTGCTTGCAACCAGCCTCAGGTCTTAAGCAAATCCAATACATTGACATGGATCAGTTTATACAGTACTGCAGTTGTACAGTGAGATAGCTATAATAATCTCCTTGACATTACTAGATCATTGCAATATGGTTTGCTCAAGCTAAAAGTGTTCTAAGAGGTGTTCAGGGTTCATAATGTCAGGGAGGAGTAAGTGCAGGATGGCTTGAGCCTTATTTAGATGTATTTTATTCTTCTCCTTTCATCACAGTATCCCAATTTTACTGAATATGCAGTATTTAGCTTGAGGATTTATCTTGCTTTCTACACTAGGTATTTTGCTCACCCAACAAATTGTACTTTATAAGACGTTATTAAAGAATCAGAGTGAAATGTATCCAGGTCAAAGTTCAAAAGCATGCTGTAAACACAAAAGTCCCAGCAGAACCTAAGCTAATTGCTGTAAGAATGTACAAGCTGTAGAAACGGAAATGCTGCTGAATTATTTACTTTGCTACTATGGTCCATGTATTTCAAAATCTATGTTTGCCCCAAACATAATTGAATTCCAGTGGGACTAGTCTTAATTTAACTCACTAGTTAAGAGATCAGTGGAAGTGACCCACTATCAAAATGTATGACATCATAGCAGGTTTGCAATTTTACCAAAAGCGCTTAATCTATACTAAAAACACAATCTTCTGATTACATTGCTGTGGGCATTACATGGCTTGTAAACTGATTTGACAAGTAATGGAATCACAGTTCTATTATTGCATTTGTGAGATGATCACTAAGCCTAGGTTATACCTTGCCTAGAAAATTGCTTTGATACTGAATGCCAATGACAAATCAATGCTCATTCTTTTGTTCTTGCTTAAGATTCTTAGGGTTAAATGTAACTGTTGTATGATTCCACTTTTATATTCTATACTTTCTGTTCTATTCTTTCTTGCAGTCATTTTACAAATATATTTGGAGCCATAGCCACTTGACTTTAAGGATGTCTTTTTAAAAAAAACAAAAACAAGACAGCATTCAACTTTGAATACAAATATAGATGATTCTCTAAAGAAAGATGGATAAATGTCTGCAGAAAGATCAACTGCTGCGTTCTTGGGCTGTCCATCAAAACTGATATCTGTTTCCTAACAGTGAAGGAAGTGAAGGAGCCAAGAAACAGAGTCTCAGCTCCTGTCATCAGCATCCCTGTTTGAGGTACCTGGGAAGACTGTATTGATGCCCCTAATAATGAGTTGACTATGCTGGTGGGAGACATAGATATATGTCTTCCATATCTTTCCTTCCACCTCAAGGCAAGCTCAAGCATGCTTTTATCTTCCACTTTTTGCAAATTCAAAAATAATAGAGACTGGAAACATTATCTCCATTTTACAGATGGGGGGCTGAGACAGAGGGAGACTAAGGGCCACATTTTTAAAAGGTAATTAGGCAACTAAAGATGAAGATAGGGGCCTAGTGGGATTTAAAGTCCCTAGGTGCCTAACTCCCTCTGATTTCAATCCGAGTTAGGCACCATAAATAGCTTTAAAAATCTGGCCCTAAGTGACTTGCCCAAGAAATCAAGAGCTTGGACAGGGAGGTCCAAGGCTCTGAGGTGGCACCAAGCACTCTCTCTCTCTCTTTCTCTCAGGTGCTTGGCTGGCTGGTTCTTGCTCACATGCTCAGGGTCCATATGTGGGGTGGGGAAGGAATTTTCCTCTAGATCAGATTGGCAGTGACCTTGACGGAGGGGGCAGAGGTCGCCTTCCTCTGTTGCATGGGGTTCAGGTCACTTGCAAGGATTACCTGGGTATATCTCTTTAATTATTTCCTTGCCATTGTGGGGGCCTCACACACTGGTACACCTCAGTCCCTCCTATTCTTGGCATGTGGCACTTAATAGTCTTGTCTCCTCTCGGTTGTAATGCTTTTGTCTAATTTCCGTCAATGGGATTAGTGAGGGTGGTGCTGTGATACACAGGAGGTCAGACTTGATGATCTGGTGGTCCCTTCTGGCCTTAAACTCTATGATTCTATAACACAGACCTCCTGATTCTAGTCCAGTATCTTACCCACAATCCCACACTTCCTTTCATATGTAGGGCACAGAAGTCTAAAAGTGAGCGTGATAAGGCTGATTATTCAATTCTTCTGTGCCAGTCTATGGCGGAACCAATTTTTCTCTCCGTGCTCTAACAGAGGCTGATTCTGCGTTCACAGATTATGTGTAAAGCCAAAAACCAGTCCTAATTAAAGTCTCAATCAAATAGGACAGGAGGAGAATATAGGAAAATTGTCCTTGGCTGGTATCTTCGGATAAGGGCAGTATTAGCACAGGCCAGCACTACATGTGAGCATGTTTTCCAAACACTGTTAATGTAAGTACTGTACAGCAACTGTACAAAACACTGATACGAAGTGCGGCAAAGTATGAACGAAGTTGCACTTATTATAATCAGATATAATAGGCCAAATCCTCTGCTGTTGTAAATCAGCAAAACTCCTGGAGCTGGCCGGCTATTTGTAGTGGTAACTGAAGGTTACTGTTATTTGCCACGTTAACATGAAATAGTGTGCAGTAGTTTACAGAAATTGCACTGACTTTTGTTATGGATTCTATATTCTCTTTCTGGCAACAGGGTCAAAAACTTGTGGCACAGCCACATAGAGGACCATAACCATAAGTCATGTAAATATCCTTAGCCCAGGCAGCGGAGCAAAGATGTACAATACATTTTTCATTTTAAGGACCAAGCATGCTCCCAATTAGGGCTCCAAAAGGAAGCCTGAGTCCTTGATTCATCAACTGAAACAAATTGGAAGACTTCTAAAGAGATAAAACGTCTTAGAAGAGCACAATACCCAGGGTTAAAAACCAGGGGAGAAAAGAGAAGCAGGCAGAATCATATTGCACAATAGACTTATGGGCACAATGGGACTATCTGTGTACTTAAAGTATGTTCATAAATGTTTTCAGGAGTGTAATGGAGATGAAGGACAGTCAAAGCCCAGGAGTTTAACACAGGTAAGGACAACAAGATTTGACTCTCTATGGATTCTTTTTATTTGGGATTAGGAAACGTGTATATAGAAGTAATTTATACTTTCACATCATGTTTATTTTCAAAGGTAAATGTTCCTACTCACTATCTTGTTGCATTATGATTGTCCTGCTTTTCTTGTTATCTTCTCCCTTTTTCATACCCTTTTCTTCTCTGCTCTTTTAACTCCAACTCCCCTGAAGTTTTAAATAACTTTTCCTTAGAGAGTAAAAAAGCTCACACTTTTCATTTGGTTAGGCATTATGTTTAGAGTTTAACAAATGCCTACAGTATTTGTGCTTAGAACTTTAATTTCATCAGCCAATATGCTCTGGGATTTTTCAAGTTGGACATTTGTGGGAAAATTGAATGGTATAGTAAGATTAGTAAAACAGCATGATAACTATATTTCTTCCTATCTACCAGGTACGCTTAGCTCTATGTATCTATACCCATAAGAATGTAAATATACAGAATCTTTTGAAAAGCCTCAGTGTTTTCTATTTACAAATGACAACACAGTCATCTTAAATGTGAGGGGTGAAATCCTGATTCCACTGAAGTCAATAGTAGAATGCCTATTGACTTCAATGGTGCCAGGTTTTTCCCCCAACTCTTAAGGGATGCAGCACTGCAGTGAACTTGACCCAAAGAGCTTGACCCAAAGCTCATTGAAATCAGTGAGAATCTTTCCATTGATTTCAATGGATTTAAGACTAGGCCCAAAGGGACAGACTATGAAAATCCAGGCAAAAGGTAGAGATAAAAGGGGGCTTTCAAAGGCAGAAAGGAAAGGAATAAATGAAAGTCACGTAGAGTTTAGGGCCTAACTCTTCTTTGTGCCTTTGGAAATCTCCTCCAAAGGTTCAAAATTCCAGAGCCTTATCCTTATTAAACTAGTAGTCATTACATCAGATACTTGTGGCTAGCTGGGTCTGTTCAAACATTTTCAAAATTTGAAATTTTGATGAAAAATTTTGAGGTGAAAGAAACAGGACAAAACAAGGTCGTGAATGACTATTTCTTACTTATTGAGATAAATTGCTGGTGGTGTCTCTGCATCACTTCTATTTCAATCTGAATAGAATGATCATAAAGAAGCAGTAGTGGACAGCAAGGCTTGCTCAGGAAAGGGTATTATCATTATCATTATTAATTAATTATTATTAATGCCTAAAGGTGCAGCTAAGCTCAGGGCCCCATTGAGTTACACACTATAGATGTATGTAATAAATAACTGCCCCTGCCTCAAAGAGCTTACAGTCTAAATAGACAAAGGATTGGAGTAGAAACAGAAGCACAGAGAGGTGACTTGTTCAGGGTCACACAGCAGGTCAGTGGAAGCGGTTTCCACTACACAAGCTTTGTATATTAAACTTACAACCTCTCCTAGCCACCACCTTGTGAGTTACCCTTTCTTAAAGCAGACCTCATCTAACAACGAAATCTGTCTTAAATACCATTTCTCATGGCCCTTCTATGAGACTGTTTTTCCTAACCCCCTGGCATGACTGTAATAAAAATGCAAAATTCTTTCATCTGCAAAGGAAGCATTGGTATCGGACCACAGTCATTTTCATGGTTACCCTTGGCTTTTGGCACAGTTTAAAACTCCCGAGACAGATCACAAACCCCACATGGCACAGCAATGGTTAAACATAAACATACTTTATTATACATCTGTATATATACCTAATTTTTTTCTGTTTATGCATTTTATACCAATGCACATTTAAAATTGCCCTTCCAGGCAACATGTAGCTTAAGAATCTATATATTTCAACTAGTTCCCACAATGTTATCATACAATAGAAAGATTCCTCTAAATCTGCAGTAGTGCAAATGGGAGAAATTCACCTGTTTTGCAGAGGACCAACACAGGAGCTGGGCACCACTTATGACCTGCATAGTCCCTGTATATAGGGTTTAAATGTTGCACAGGGAAGGTGACTTTCATCCAATGGGAATACAGTTTGGAAAAGCAACCGCCCCTCCTACAGTTCCTAAAAGCATTGCAAAAGGCTTGGTGGCATTTCATTTTCCATTATTAAAATCCACATTGCACACTTCTGAAGATATCATTTCATCTTGTGTTGTAGCCTGAGACTAGATCAGGACAATTTTCTCAGTGTAGGTTTGCTACAATGCACTGATTAGAAACAATAATGATGCTTAGCACTAACAGTATATAGTGCTTTTCACTTTCAAGGCATTTCACAATCGCACACTAACTGAAGTGTATCTCTAGTGTGCTTGCTATTATTTATTTTACTTTGGTAAGGAACAACAAAATGTGCCCATATACTTGCAACGGGCGCTTTGCCAGATCTTTAAAATTGCAAAACCAAATACAAATGTCAGTTGTTTCATCCTTTCCATAGAGCATCAGCCTACCTACAAACAACACCCTAGTACCTGGGTCCAGTGCTCCAATCTCCCCTCACTGTTCTGAAAGTCCAGGCAGAGCAAAATAGCAGCGTGCCTTGAAAGTCAGCAAATCTGTCCTATTTCACACCAGCGCAGT
Organism: Chelonia mydas; assembly: GCF_015237465.2. Taxonomy (NCBI): domain Eukaryota; kingdom Metazoa; phylum Chordata; order Testudines; family Cheloniidae; genus Chelonia; species Chelonia mydas. The sequence continues at coordinate 11,075,960 of NC_051257.2, forward strand.
AGGGCATTCCAGAGCACTGAGTTTCCTATGGAAAATACCACACTGCCAGTCCACCTCTGTTATATCAAGAGAGATCAAGCATCAAGGCCTCTGCTGATCATTCAATTGTAAGCTCTTTGGGGCACTACGTTGTACAGAACCTAGCACAATGGGGTCTGGGTCCATAACTGGAACCGTAGGCTCTACTGCAATGCAATGCAAGCAAACAGCAGCAGCAGCCATGGCAGTGTCATTGGAAGAGATGCAATCTTTCACATAGGCCCTTTGGTGTACTTAGCATGCTTGCTACTATAAAACAAATAGCAAACAAATCTGGATATCATTATAGTTCCTAGTTTTACCCAAGAACCAAGAAGGTAGCTCTTTACACCCCTTTTTCATTTACAGTGACATAAAACACGAGTATGCAGGTAGGAACAGGCCATACGTTGCTTACTGTCGGACATGTATTCTGACAAAGACATTTTAATAGCCACGTCATGCTGCTTCCCAGAAACCATACTCATGACACCAGAGAGAAAAGCTGCTAAGCCACATTTCTCATCTCTTTTCACAGCTTTTTGCCAAAGTGCAATTCAAATTCCATTTAAAAAAAATTGCAACTATACCATTCAAATGCTTTTCTCTGTGAATATTGGAAAATGTATTAGAGACCTTGTGTTAACCGGAAAAGTCTTTGTTTTTCTGCTGTAACTGATGCACCTTTTGATTCAGCATTGCCATGTTACAGTGAGCAGATTTTTTTCTCCCACCAGTATAAATAGACACTTAAAACACCTCTAAATGGTTGTTGTGTTAATGACTGTTGCCCTGGAGCTGGAATAACTTACATCTCTCCTTAGCTGAAAACAATCTTTCCTGTCCCCTGCTTTTGGACAAATATGGTTTTTTTAAATAATAGCATTTGCAAGCTATCCGTCATCCCTGATATCCAATTCTGCCAGGTTAAAAGGCATGGAGCATCCATAAAAAAAGTTCAGGGATTCTGCGGGTGGGCTCAGCAAAAGATGCCTATGTGATTTTGAAGAACCAGCTGGATCCAATAGACACGGATACACATCCTTCTTAGGGCTCCAGCATTCTTTAGCTGACAGGACAGCACTGCATAGCACTGGGACAGGGTGCTGCAGATGAGGCCAATGGCTGTGTCCTACAGATCTACACAAAAGACCCTTTAATGCTACCCCATCCCCTTCCCATAAACACCATCTTTACAAACAGAGCTCTGCTGATTTAGTACATCAAATCTGGGCAAAAGAGGAGATTCTGGCTACAACAAATACTCCTAAAACTTGTTTCTTTGCAGTTCTCACATGACATATTTCTAAACAGTTTTCTTGTCAGGAATATTAAACAACTCTGGTTTCACGAGTAATATGCCAACTGTTTCCTGAGCATAAATGAAAGTCTCACAAGCATGTGACAATTTACTGATACGCAACAAGGACCCCCAAATGAAAGAATCAGTGTAATTATGGTGGGAAATCCAAATGTCTTTAGTTTATCTGTTATGAGAATTACCTGAAACCACCAACATTTTACTTTGCGATTTTAAGGTTAATATCAGGCACAACACCTTGATGTGCAATCTGACCTTATGCCCTCTTGTATCAGCAGATGTGTATCGGCAGTTATCTGATAGACAATAATTGGGAGGGGAAAACCCCTCTGTTGCGTAACTAGACACAACAGTTGTGTTATGAAAATGCAGAGCTTTATCACGCTGTTACTCATGCCCTACGTTCTTTGGTGTTTACAAAATATCAGAACTATCCATTGCAATTTTCTACTGAAGTTAGCTATAGTTTAAGTTTGCTTGGCTGTGGAGTCAGGAAGAGCTTGATCCAAAACTTGACATGGCCTAGTAGCTAGGACACTGAGAACAAGGTGTTCTGGATTCTATTCCCAGTGCAGCCACAGAGTGGCTCAGTGAATTTGGACAAGTCCCTGAGCATCATTCGGTGCCTCAATTTCTCCTTTCACTTTTCCCCTGCCTTGGGTGGGCTTTTCAAAAGTGCCTGAGAATCAGGTTTTCAGATATATTTAGGTGCCTAAAGAAGCACATGGGCATCTGGGGGGGGTTACAAAAAATCACCTGTGTGTATCAGATGTCTAACTCCCATTGATTTTAATGAGACATAAAAGTGTGAAATCTGCTTTGGTGCTTTTGCAAATCTCACTAGGCACCTTATCTGCATGATTAGGTGCATAAGTACTTTTAAAAAAATCTGGCCCTAAGTGACTTAAGAGCGCAAATCACATTGAAAGCCAACATGACTTATGACCCTAAATAACATGGGTGCTTTTGAAATCCCTGTCCCTTGTACATTTAGATTGTCCTTATTTGGGTAAGATGGTGCCTATTTGACCACGCAGGATTGCTGAGGTGTTAAGCCCTGCCATAATCCTGACTCCTCTGCACCGCCGAGTATGTGTTGTTGAGATTGTGCCTTGGGTGGTAGGGAGAGTAGGGGTTGCTCAGCTGAGACCTCCTGCATGGGCAGTAAGGGAGTGGGGAGTAGGAGCAGCACTGGCTGCTACCAAACTGCCATAGTAGCAGACTGGGTGCATGGGAGTGGAGTAACGTGCTCCATGAACGGGATGATGTATTTAGCTCATTCCTCTCACGAGAGAAATTATGTCTCTCTGTGTCACATTTCCTTTCCCAGAACTCCTATGGGGGTGGTGAAGCCACTTGCTGCCCCTTCCACCCAGTAGTTCAACCTATCCCGTAGTTAGTAATCACTTCAGAATGCATTGTCGTATCTGCCAGAGAAGCATTAAAGGGGACGAGGAGGTATATAAAACACTCCTGTAGTGGATTTAACATCTTGCGATAAAACATTTTTATCCATTCCAGAGGACAATATTTAAATAGGTACTATTAGTGGATGTATTTCAAAAGCCAGTGGGGGCTAAATAAATCTACCATTTACTTACATTAAAAAAAGAAAGATGTTATGAGACTAAACACATAATTTTTTCCTTAGGTGTTCAATTAAGCAAAACCACATAGATCTCCTCAGAATTTAAGACTGCCATGGACAGGAAAGCTTTTTGGTTAAGCATTCCTACCACTGAAAAGAAACAAATCAATTATTTTAAATAATTTACATTCTGGAAACAACTTTAAAAAATGGACCCAGTCAGAGTTAAAAGCATCGTAAATATAGTTTCCCATCAGGCTATATGAACTGCTTCGAAGAATGAATATCCCCCAAAGACTATTAAGTGGGAACTTGGAATGTGTAACCCCAGTTTTCTGAAAATGCTGGTGTTTATGAGGATTTCATTCCGATTTACTTTTTTGCTGATGTCGAGCAAACCCTCTGAGGTATCTGTCTGTGTGTGTTTTTGCTTTGATTTATTATTTGATGCATATGTTTTCAACATATTTTTCTATCTCTGAAGCAAACAAAAACTACTTTTCAAAATAGAATTTGAAAAGGGGAAAATGAAAACATGTTTCTGTTTAGAAACTGCATAGAGATCATTTTAAACATGTTGCAAGTTTGTAAACTGAACGCAAATGATGATCACATTTATTTTCTGTAGGGGGGAGAAAGGAGTCTGTGTTACCTCTGGCGCTATAATGCTGATTTTCTTTTTTTTAAAAAAAGCATCTCTCCAAGCTCTACTTCAAATCCTTTGAGTTTGTAAATGATGATTGACATTTTAGAGCCTCCTGCTCCCCATCTTGCTGAAATATTAATGCATTCAAAAGTTCAAGATGGCTGAAATCACTTAGAACAGAGGCATCCAACAAATAAAAAGCAGACAGAAAAATAGATAACCTAACTTTGGTTTTGAACCTCAAAAAGGGACTCATAAATGAGAGTACCGAGTAAAATGTCTGGGTCCTTACTCTATTCAAACTGGTTCTCATCATCCTTATTAAAAACCCTGTGTCCAGTTTTGGCAGATAGAGCCAGTCAAACATTTTGGGAAGGGATGAGAGGTGGGGGTGCATAGTAAAATAGAACCCATGTCTGCATAAGATAGGATTGCCTCCAGGAATGCTGGGAGGAACACATTCGGCAACAACACTTACTACACGTGCTGCATGTACTCTTCCTGAAGTGTTACCTTCCTAGTCCTAGCGGATGCTAACTACTGGGGGCAGGACACCAATCCCCTAATCTGTGTAGACATTCCCACTTAGGACTGTTCAGTATTATTTGTACTCGACACTTACGGACGTATGTAGAGTACAGAGACTGCATGACCTGCTAGCACTGGTAGAAATATCAGTGCACACAGTGAGGCCCAACTGAGGTGAGTAGAGGATGCTGAGTGGGTGAGGTTCTGTGGCCTGCAACGTACAGGAGATCAGACTAGATGTTCACAATGGTCCCTTCTCACGTTAGTAAAAGTATCTGAGAAAGAACAGACATTACAATTTTAAACCTAACCTGTGTCCCTTAAGTGACTTGCCACAAGATGTCAGAACAGGTGAGTATTAGAGCTAAGTGAGTCTAATATTTATTTAAACTTCTTTCTTGATATAGGAGTTAGATACAGTGCTCTTGTTAGATACTTTCTAAGTTATTATCTGCAAAAGAAGCCCCTGGAATCACAGTTAAAGTTGCTCCCCCTGTCCCCGAAAAAAATCTGAAATGGTGCCCCTCTGGGCAGGCAGAGAATTTGCCCTCCCCATGTGCGACCCCGTTAGCTTGACTGGAGCGACCCTCTCAAATATAGAAGTCAAAGTACACCCATGAGGGTCTTTACACACCCAAACATTTTTAGTCTCCCGGCTGCTGTAGCCTTTCCCCACCACAGTGACAGGCTCTGGCAACAGCCAGGTAGCAGGGAAAAGCTCTGGAAGCAACCCACTGCCAGAGACTTTCCCCACTGACTTTTTGCTGCCAGAGCCTTTCACTGCAACGTGCAGTGACAAATGTGGATACAGCCTGCCTTTCATTGCAGCGTGTAGTCACACATGTAGAGCCTGTACTCTTCATGCCACGGAAGAGTAGACATAGCCTAAGTGTTTCATTCTGATCATTTCAAAGTGTGTCATTTCAATTTTGATGTTATTTTTTACTACTTTTTAAAAAAACTTTAAATGAACTTAAATTTCAAAATGAAAAGTCACTTCAAACTGAAGTTCTTCAGTTTGAGTATGTCAAAACAGGGCATTTGAACAATTTTGAAACCTGTTTTTCAAACTTGGAAATTCATCAAAACCAGCCCTTTCCCAAAACCAGTTTTGGTTTCAGCAAGTCTGCATTTTCTATGACAACATGTTTTGTTGAAAATATCCTAGCCAGCTCTAGTCTTTATACCATGTTAATCGCTTTGCTATATGAGCATCTGTACCAAGAGGTCAGAGTTCACTACTGGACCACAGGACATGTGTTAATTTATATGACATCCCTGTATCAATCTATGGTTTTTAACAGGGTGCCAATGATATTGTCTGTTGTTTCATAGTTTTTCCACAATGTAAACAGCTTGATTCTTTTGGATGTTGCTAGTTCTACAATAAAACAGGCTGGGGTGTGCTTTTGTTTAATTCTTTTTAAACGTTCACAGATTGTTCAAAATATTTGAGTGTATAGCAGCTTGGCGTGTTTGACTGAAGGTGTCAAAGAGCAATACATCAGTGATACAGAATAAGATTTTTCTTGCTATGCTCAATTGAATACATTTAATCCATTAATACATTTGTGAACAAAAAGGAGATAGGAAATGCAGAATAGGAGATGAGGTCCTGAATGTCAGGTCTTGAACAGATGTTAATTAATGTGGAAATATGATTTCATAATGCTGCAAAGGGCACAGGGGTCTGTGTTATGTCTCTCAGATCATATAATATAAAGCTGAGAAGGATGGGTAAACAATGATAATGGTGATGGTTGTTACTGATAATAATAATATGAATGCTGATGATGTAGTCAGCACTATTCAAGACATAAATAAAGGTAGTCTCTACCTTAAGAATCTTACATACTCAGGGTCCAATCCAGGAACTAGTGAAGTCAATAAGAGTTTTATCATTGACATTAATGGGAGCTGGATTGAGCACAAAAAGACAGATTTGGATAAAACAAGATACTGTGACAAAGTTCCTGCTCTACCTTGGTGGGTCTTGTGCTTATTGGCGGATTTGCTCGCCTTGGAGCTTCACGGCAGCTTTCAGCTTGGCTGTTTTTCTGAACCCACAGTCCAGGTCGACTCCTCCTGTGTCTGACCAGGAGTTGGGAGGATTTGGGGGGAACCCGGGCCCGCCTTCTACTCTGGGTTCCAGCCCAGGGCCCTGTGGAATGCAGCTGTCTAGAGTGCCTCCTGGAACAGCTGTGCGACAGCTACAACGCCCTGGGGTACTTCCCCATGGCCTCCTCCCAACACCTTCTTTATCCTCACCATAGGACCTTCCTCCTGCTGTCTGATAATGCTTGTACACCTCAGTCCTCCAACAGTCCACGTTCTCACTCTCAGCCCCTAGTGCCTCTTGCTCCCAGCTCCTTACACGCACACCACAAACTGAAGTGAGCTCCTTTTTAAAACCCAGGTGCCCTGAGTTGCCTGCCTTAATTGATTCTAGCAGCTTCTTGATTGGCTGCAGGTGTTCTAATCAGCCTGTCTTAATTGTCTCCAGAAGGTTCCTGATTGTTCTGGAACCTTCCCTATTACCTTACCCAGGGAAAAGGGACCTACTTAGCCTGGGGCTAATATATCTGCCTTCTATTACTCTCCTATAGCCATCTGGTCCGACCCTGTCACAATACCTTAGGAGATCTGATGCACTATAAAGGAGTTAATTAAAATTTGGGGGGAGGGTTGCTCCAATCCAGCACTCCTTCCTCAGGCCAAACTCCCACTTTAGAATTGTAGCATGGAACTGTATTTGTTGTACGCACTTTTTCACACACACAGTTGTGAAAATTAGGATGAATTTAACATATAGATTGTGCTTTCATTTAACCTCAGGAAATAACTTTGACAGGTGTTTAGAAATGTGTGAGTAATGTTTACTTCTGTAATGCAGCAATAGCTTCTGAAAGTATTCTGATGTATACAAAATTGTTATCTATTTTTAATCACTTATGGAAGAACATTCCAGTTTTATGTATTGGCATCTTTTCATGTACTGGTTTTTATAAATTTGTTGTGGGGAAAACCACATAAATAAATTACAAAACAAAACAACCTACCTAGTGATGGCATATTTTTCAGCTGTTTGACCTAGAAAATCTCTTCTTTCTCTGACCTCAGCTTCTTTGAGACCATCAGGTTGATTTTGCACAAGCCCATTAACAGGGTATCTTCTTAGAGATAAGGCTTGGGAAGGCCAGGAAATAAACTATGCTGCCCACTTGGATTTAGTCATCCTGAATTAGACATCAGTTCCGCAAAACACTTAAACAGTATAGCCATTGACTTCAAAGTCTGTGCTTAAGTATTTAGCTGAATTGGAGTCTTAATGAATAAAATGTTGTTTCTAAGTCTGTAAATTTAAGGCTTTGGCTTGGTTCCAGTGTTAATCGCTCACCCTTAGCTACTATGGTTTCTCATTTGGGTGAGGGTGCCTTATTCCCTCTATTTGCTGGGCTCCCTGCCCACACTACATCTCCCATGATGCACTGTGGTCAAGAGACTCCCATTTTCACCACAGCAGTTCAACCAAAGGAGAGACCACAGTGCAACATGGGAGATGTAGGCCAGCTAGGCACCCTACCGAGACAAAAGAGGAAAATGGAGGCATGAGGTACCCAAACTACAGCTCTGCATTGATTTGCACTTACCTACAACCAGTGCACCGTCTTGTGTCAGCATGCAATGTTGCAGGGGGTCTCATCTCCAGTGCCCCGGCAGATGGTCTCTTTTTATACACCGCTCAGGCCTTCAGCTGAGAAGTGGCTAGTCCAAACCACTTCCGGGGTAACAACATGTCCAGGTGTAGTCCAAAGAATCAACCTATCCGTGACTAACTGGGCCCTTAGCCCTTTCTCACCCATGATGAGGGTTTCACCCCGTCACAAGCTCCAATAAGGCGCCACGGCAGCACTGGTGAACCCAGATTAACCCAGAACAGGTGAACCCAGTGAACTGACCTGAAATGAAATTTCACAATTTGGTTCAACAAACCAGCATGTTTAGACTCTGCTTGACGTGACCAAACTTTTTCCAACAGAAAAACCAAAAAATTTCAGAATTTTTTTTTGATTTTGCAGAACCTACATTTTCTATCAAAAATATTGACAGAAAATTCCTGACCACATCTAATTGATGGTGTTAAAGACTAAAAGCCCCCTCTCTATCCACAGAACAGGTATGAGGAAGATCTACTATACTTCAGTCTCCGTGACCCGTTTAATCCTCGGCTTTTCAGCAAAAGCCAGTTAGTACCAATTTTGGGGATGGTGGCTTTTGTGATGTGGGCACTTGTTCACTGGGAACTGGTTTGTGACCATGAAGCTCATTTCACATAATCCATGGAACAGTCATTGGATGTTAATTACTTTTGGTCTTTGCAGTTCTATGCCATATTAGAGCTAGTGACATAAAAATGTAACATTGTCCGTCATACCATGCAATCAAATCTCTTCCCCTCACTCTCCCCACTGCCAAATTTTTAAGGATCAAAACTCTTCTCTTTTTTTTTTTCAACAAACATTTTAAGAAGTTTGGGAATTTATGTAAAACATAATTACATTTAATAAACTAAAAAATGCACAATACATTTTCACTGTAATAAAGGGTAGGAATGAATGGTCAGTTTTCAGAATGGAGAGAGGTAAACAGTGGTGTCCCCCAGGGGTCTGTACTGGGCCCAGTACTATTTAACATATTCATAAATGGTCTGGAAAAAGTGGTAAACAGTAAGGTGGCAAAATTTGCAGATAATACAAAACTACTCAAGATATTTAAGTCTGAAGCAGACTGCAAAGAGCTGTAAAAGGATCTCTCAAAACTGGGTGACTGGGCAACAAAAGGGCAGATGAAATTCAGTGTTGATAAATGCAAAGTAATGCACATTTGAAAACATAATCCCAACTAGACATATAAAATGATGGGGTCTAAATTAGGTGTTACCACTCAAGAAAGAGATCTCGGAGTCATTGTGGATAGTTCTCTGAAAACATCCACTCACTGTGCAGCAGCAGTCAAAAAAGCGAACAGAATGCTGGGAATCCTTAAGAAAGGGATAGATAATAAGACAGAAAATATCATATTGCCTCTATATAAATCCACGGTACGCCCACATCTTGAATACGTGCACATGTGGTTGCCCCATCTCAAAAAAGATATATTGGAATTGAAAAAGGTTCAGAAAAGGGCAACAAAAATGATTAGGGGTATGGAACGGCTGCCATATGAGGAAAGATTAATAAGACTGGGACTTTTCAGCTTAGAAAAGAGATGACAAAGGGGGAATATGATAGAGGTCTATAAAATCATATGACTGGTGGGGAGGAAGTGTTATTTATTCCTTCTCATAACACAAGAACTAGGGGCCACCAAATGAAATTAATAGGCAGCAGGTTTAAAACAAACAAAAGGAAGTATTTTTTCACACAGCACACAGTCAATCTGTGGAACTCCTTGCCAGAGTACGTTGTGAAGGCCAAGACTTTATAACAGGGTTCAAAAAAGAACTAGATAAATTCATGGAGTATAGGTCCATCAATGGATATTAGCCAGGGTGGGCAGGGATCGTGTCCCTAACCTCTGTTTGCCAGAAGCTGGGAATGAGCAACAGGGGATGGATCACTTGATGATCACCTGTTCTGTTCATTCCCTCTGGGGCACCTGACATTGGCCACTGTTGGAAAACAGGATCCTGGGCTAGATGGACCTTTGGTCTGACCCACTCTGGCCATTCTTATGTTCACTGTTCTGAAAATCCTAATTGAAAAACATTTGAAAATAGATCCACTCAAAGTTTAAAGTTCATATTTATCTCAAATTTAACATACGTAGGGGTCAGATTCTGCTTGGTGCAGTGGCCCTTCCACGCCGCTCTGGAGCTCCAAAAGGGCTGTATAATTGATGGAAAAGGCCTCTGGTGAATATCCCTCGGGTACGTGGGCTCCCCAGGTGTCACAGAGCTGACAAAATGGCTCTATACTTCTTCCCAACTCCCAGCACAGGAGTCATGCAGGAGGGTGTCAGGAGAAGGAGGCAGCCCGGCTGGAGCATGCTGTGCTGTGTCTTTTCTTAGGTATGGGATGTCTCCTATGGAGTCACTACAGCTGGCAGCAAGTTAAAGAAGCCCTCAGACTGTTCCAACCTATGACAAGGACCAAGCAAGGCCCTCAACTGTTCCAAGAATACAGAAGGCATAAAGATATTAAAGCCACCTTTGGCCCCCAACTATGCTCCTGTACTGAGCAGAGTTTAGAAGGATTAGACAATCTGGCTCTCACATCTAATTAACATTGGTGTCTGTCTGTCTGTTTGTGTAGCATTTCCAATAGTGCTACATACTGGAGATGTTGGTCAGAGATGTGTTCTCTGCACCGTTAGCCATTTCTTATTTTGCAGCTGTGCATGTTTCTAGGTGATGGGACAGAAGTGGTGAAATAAAAAGTGACAGTACGTGTCAAGTGTTGTTAAGCCTCTGTCATTTCAATTTTCAAACAGATTGAGTTGGCACAAAATGAATGCAGCTCTTCAGAAGCACTAAATGGCTTTAGCATGATTGGAGGAGCTGATTGAAGACCTCTGTGCACAGTGCACAGCCCCATCATTTAAAAAACAAGGAATGACCTAACATTTCGTACTACTGATGCTTCCAGGCAGGGCGATGATCTGGGTACTGCTATTGCTTGAGATGGGCTGTGCATGTGTTCTAAGGAGCTACTATGGTTAAGCAGAGAGACTACAAAAAGCTAAAATAGCTGGTTCTCGTGCATTCTGATAGGATGAATGAGCTTGTGTTTGAGGACTCAGTTGATTGGGATTCAATTTCTGGTTCTGCCACAGACTCCTTGTGAGCCTTCAGGCTAATTACCTAGCTACTCCAGTCTCTGATTTGCAACATGGGGCTAATACTACCCGAAATCCACAGGGTGTTGTGTGGATAAATTCCTTGATGTCAGAGAGATGCCAGGCACTGTTGTTGGCATCCTTTCATCTACGAGAGACGGTGGGAATTGCAGCCTATGATGTAAATGGTTTGCAATGTCTCATGTGACTAAACAGTCCAAGCCAAGATTTGCATGATCTTTGGCAGTTGTGGCAACTGTATGTATCTTGGTTGGGAGCTGCCTGCTTTCTACAGGCTCTTTTCTCTTCAAGCTCCTGTCATGGACTTTGATACCCTGTTGGAGACGATGGTGCCACTTGTTATGATCACTTGCCAAGATTTCCCATCAGTCAGGATCAATTCCAAATTCCTTCATATCTCGCTTGCATGTGTATTTATAGAGAAGCTTGGGCCGTCCTGTTGTTCTTGTTCCCTCTGATAGCGCCCTGTATAACATGTCCTTGGGTGTGCATCTGTCTTTCAACCTACTCAGGTGGTCCAGCCAGCGCAGTCACCCTGTTTCCAGGTACTATGGTGACAGGAGCTGGACTGAAATTTTCCTGGAGTTGGATATCACAGAATTAAGTCTGACATCTTGGGACTTTTCTGTAAAAATACTTAATATCCATGGTGTTCTGAATCTGCTCTCTACGAATTTGATAGTGATTATTCAGCTTTATCCATCAAAAGTTATTTCCCCACAGCCATTTTCTATTGCTGCTAATGTGGTTGGCCCCCCTTAGTCATACCAGTCAATGACATTCTGTTGTGAAGACTAGACTGGAATTTTTAACTAAAAAATGTCTCATGCTTTCATAGGTATGAAAAGTGCCATTTGGATACAGTTAAAGAACTTTACAACTTATGGGTTGTGCGTCAGTTAGAAGTGGTTAGAATCTGAATAACCTGCCTTGGTAATGACAGGTTTCAGAGTAACAGCCGTGTTAGTCTGTATTCGCAAAAAGAAAAGGAGTACTTGTGGCACCTTAGAGACTAACCAATTTATTTGAGCATAAGCGATGAAGTGAGCTGTAGCTCACGAAAGCTTATGCTCAAATAAATTGGTTAGTCTCTAAGGTGCCACAAGTACTCCTTTTCTTTCTCCCTTGGTAAGAAACTACTGGAACTCACTCATTCCTCACAAGATGGAGATTTGGAAGTGATATTGATTCCATGACACCAGTGTAACTCTATTTCTTTCATAGAACTACTTCTCTTCCCACAACAGTTAAAGGGAGATACGAATTTACTCCTCCCAGCTACATGTATAATTTTGGGGAAGTTCCCTGTTTCATTAATCTGGACACCTGAATATCCTGATCAGCACATGGATAGATACTAGTATATATTGCAATACATAGCTAATTATGTGGAGAGTGCACAGATATTATGGTGATTGGCAGCAGTATAAAAGCCTATGGTAAGATAGATAGAAATACGTATTTCATAACAGTATGTATATCAAATTTTGTGGGTGCAATGGCAGTTATATACATACATATATATAACTGTAGCAATTTAACTGCTCAACCCCTTATATCTGAACCCATATACCCTTATGCCATTTGTGATAGACATGATATATAGAAAGAAGCAAGAAAAATTAAAGTGAAATGGACAGAACATCTTGGATATTCACACATAATTCCACTGACTTCAAACAATATTCCAGATGACCTATATGAATTTGGCCCACAGTGCTGAGCTGGTTATGCATGAGGAAAAGTGACAGAATTTTGCCACTAGCTTAATAGGATCAGGATCAGACAGATTAACCTTCTGTTTGCCTAGAATTAATACAAACATGCAGCTCTTACAGGTTTTGATGTTGCTAGGTGCCAAGCAGCCTCAGCTACCACTGACCTCAATAATGGAGATGTCATCGAAATTCAGTCATACAGAATCAAGACCATATAGCACTGTTCATCCATAAATCTTACAGCACTGGGCAAGTAGCATTGCACCCAGTTTACAGACAGGGAAAGTAAAGCTAAGTGCCTTTCCCAGGGTCATAAAGCAGGACATCGTGAAAGAGAATATAAGTCTAGTTTTCCTGGTTCCCAGTCAGTGCCCTACCCACTACATCATACTGCCTTCCAGAAATTAGGAGATAATTTCTGAAGTTTCTTCACACAATTCTGATGTTGATTTATGTTTATATTCCTTAGGGAAAAAAAAATAGCGTCCAAAAAGAAGAGAGAGACCAAAGATAATATAAGTGAAAATGGTACTTGGAAATATTAGTAGTTTTTCTTTCCATTCCAACTGGAATTCAGAAACAATAACATCTGAACTCCACGAGAAAAAAAAAAAAGATAAAAGGGTTTTTAGTGCCAAATGGGCAAGGCCAATGACACTGCTTGCCTTTGTGAAACCAGATGTGAAGAAAGAGAATTGAGAATAAAAGCAAAGCCTGAGCTGAAAGGATGATTTAAAAAAAACTAAAATGAAAATAATCCTGAAAGAACAACTGTTCCTTTCAAAGCCATTAAGTTTGGAAAGCGCGATTTAAAAGGGATGCATTTTTGAAGCATTGCTGCTGGTTACCAAGCAACCACTATGCCCCTGACACACTGGCAACAAAAGCATGCCTGACAATTTGGGAGCCTGCACGGAACAAGAAGGAAGGGGAAGGGGAAGGGGAAGGGAAAAGAACGCTGTTCAGAGAGACCTCCAAAATATTTGAGATGGCACAGGGGAGGGATTATGTCAAGCGACCCGGAGAACACAGACTCTCTCAATGAGCCTTTTTACATTAAGAAAAAAGAAATGTGTAGTTAGGAACATTTTCAACCTATGGAGTTCTCGTAAAGGAAATACAAATATTTTCTTTTGAGAAAGGTAGGAACAGTTGGGGCGAGATGGAGGATTTAAAATAATGAAAACATACAAGGAGAGGGAAAATGCTCAATGTAACTAAGATAAGAACATAGAAATTGCCATAAAGGACCAGATTGGTTGTCCATGTAGTCCAGCATTCTGTCTTTGATAATGACCAATCCCAGATACTTTTGAGGAAGGTGCAAAAACCCTTGGACAGTTCTGAGATCATCTATAGAGAATTTTTTCTGCCCCATCCTCATCCTCTGTCAGTTAGTGTTTGGTTTGTATCCCTCTGTTTTTTATCTTATCTAATGTAACTGTCACTGTCGTCATCCTATAAATGTCTAATCCTCTTTGGAATACTGCAAAGCTCTTGTCCGTAATGATATGTTGTAGCAGGGAGTTCCACCGTTTAATTATGCATTGTGTAAACAAGTGTTTCCTTTCAACAGTTTGAAATGTGATGCCTTTCAGTTGCATTTAATACTCCATTGTTCTTATTTTACAAAACAGGCTAATTGAGAACCCTCAATTTACCTCCTCTTTACCATTCATTATTCAAAATCCCTCTATCTTGTCCTCTTTGGTTCTTATGTTATGAACCCTGTAGCTCTCTGCTTTCATCCTCTGGTTATCTTCATTTGCTCTTTTTGCTGTACTAAAAACGGGGTGGGCGGGGGGAGAAATGACAAAGGGAACCTAATTGGCCTAACTAGATACAGCCCTACCATGATATGCTAATTCAGTGGAAGTTGAAGAAGATAGACTAATTGCCATGACTCAGCTATTTCTCTTTTCAAAGCCAGTAAAAGGTGATGCGTGCTAACTACAAGGCCAACTTGCAAAGAGCACCGTATGGTATCCGGACTCTAATTTAAAGTCTGAATCAGCATGATCCCTGCAATGCTGAGTGTCTGGGGCTCACTAATTGATGCTGTCAGTTCCTGATAATGAATGACTGAGTCAGCATGAGACAAAAGACCCCTGATTCAGTGCTCCAGCAATCTAACTTTTTTCTTCGGAATCTGTAGCGGGAAGCTACAAAGGTTTATGGGAGATGCTGATGCCGTGGTTTTATGGTACAGGCCGACATCAGGGACTTTAGATTGTTTATTAGTCAGGTGAAAGTCTATCTACTCAAGTGTATTATGAGCCACTAAAAACAAAAAGCAAGACATGATTTACACTTGTCAAAAGACTGAGCTTTCAAGCACCAGACAAAAGCAGGCTGATTTTAATTGAAGACATTAGCTGGTGTTGTTTTTGTGACTGGCACAGCATAAGGTCTTATAAAGTATATTATTCTTTCACACAGTGTAGCAGAGCAGTCTCCATTAAAGCACTCCTCCAAACTTCAACAGAGGGCTCCGTCTGGGAAGGTGACATCTCCAAACCACAGTGCTGTACAAGATCTAGTGAGCATGTAGCTAGGACAGCAGTGCTGTAAGGTGCATAGTGAAATTTCACATATTTTTACCATTATTCTGTCTCATGGGCAGCTGGACTTAAAAGATAATCTAGGTCAAAAGTATAAGAAGGCCTCATTGGGAAAACACCAGTATTTAAGTAGATTTTATTTTCAGAGGTAGGAAACCCAGCAAATAGCCAGGATGCACAAAGATTTTAAGCACATTGAGGAAGGACCATCTTTTTGTTTGTACGGTGCCTAGCACAATGGGGTCCTGGTCCATGACTGGGGCTCCTAGGTACAAACAGGATGCAAAGAAACAAGTCCATAATTATTACAATTATAATACAGGAAAAAAAATCTAGCTGACAAGCTACACTCAATAAACCTTGAGTAGAGCAAAATACATCAGCTTTATATTGCAAGATGTCGTGTTCACGCACCCTGAGTTTCACGCTGGTGTTCAATCAAATCTACATTCTCGAAGCATAACTCTGTCCAAACCACTTGATAGTGGAACTGTGGGTCAGATTCTTCCCTTTCGTGTGCTGGTTTAACCCTAGAGTAATTCCACTGACGTCGGTGGAGTCACTTCTGACTTTATCAAGTGCAAGAGGCTCCAGTGGCAAACGCACCAGAGATGAGAGACTGGAGTGTGGGAGATCTGGCTACGATCCATGGCTTTCCCATACACTTCCTGTGTGACTCTGGTCAAGTAATTTAAAATCTCGGGGTGTCAGTTTCACGTCTGTAAAATTATGGTAATATTGCTCTTTTCCTGCCCTTCCTTCTCTTTATTTTTCTGTTTCATTATTAGGGTGTAGTGTTCTTCAGTGCTGCAAGTTGACTTTCCCATTTGCATATTCCGGAGGAAGAAACCAACTAATGTAGAAAATGGGGCTGAGGGCATTGGAAAAGAGCTGGGTACAAAAGGGAGCTTATGGATGTTTGGCCGGCGGGATCCTGATAAGTGGGAGGGAGTTGAATGGCAGCGGGCGGGGGGGGGGTAGTTACCAAGAGTGCTGGGAGAAAAGGAGTGTGCAAACATGGCAGGGTAGGAGATGGAAGACTCACATCGTGTAGGAAAGAATTTTTTTTGCAGCGTAACTGGCCCAGTTTTTTTAAATCATTATGAGGTTTTGGTTTTCAGTTCTTTATCTTTAGATCGTTGAAACCCCTGGCCATGCTCAACAGCTACGAACATTTTAATTGCGGCGAAAGGAGGACAACTCCGTGGCCCGACAGAAAAATGTGGGGACTACACAGAACACAGGGACATGTCGCTCCTGGTATTTCCTAGATTTTAATGTCAAAAGGGACCATTGTGATCCTCTAGTCTGACCCCCTGCCTAACACGTAGGTGCCAAGGACTGCACCCAACATTTCTTGGGGCTTCTCGACACAAGCATTTAGTTTGCAGCAAGCTGGGGCATAACTCTACCCTGCACAAGCATGCCACACACTAAGGGTATGCTACGCTGCAGTTAAAAACCCGTGGCTGACTCTGGCTGTTTAATTGCAGTAGACTTCTGGGCACAGGCTGCTGCCTGAGCTCTGGGCCCCTCCCACTTCACAGGTTCTTAGAGCCTGGGCTCCAGCCCTAGCCTGGAAATCTACACTGCACAGGTGTCTAATTGCAATGTAGACATACCCTAAGTATCCATGTGGACACTAACAGTTCCCTTCTGCACTTTGAGCTACTCTCGTTTCAAAGCAGGACAGATTAAAACACAGTAGGAAACTGTGCCAGCAGAGTCCACATGGACACTTCATGCACTCCAGGCTAGTGCTGGGTAGATTTACACCCCAGTTTGCTGTGAACTAAGTGCTTGTGTGCACACGCCTGTGTACCAGAGTGTATCTTGTGACCCAGTGACTGCACGAGAACATACGTCGTATCTAATTATTGAGCTAGAACACATAGGGTTGAACAAATTGTTTCAGATAAACCTAGCATTCCCCTGACCTTGCCATCTCACCCCAAATCCAAACTGAAACTTCCTAGAGTTTTGAACATTTTTACTGATTTTAACAGAAGCTGTGAGTGGCCCACACTTCATTCCCTGGCAAATGGGAATATTTCAAGCTTTCATCCCAAGCCGGGATGCCCACGAAAGGTTGAAATATTGGAATTCTCCACAGGAAGGAAATTCCAAATCTCACTCAGCTCTATTCAACATTTGGAACAAGGCAGTATACATGTGCACGTAGCAATTATAGAGATAAGGGACATGTATAAACCCTCACCCTACACATATCTGTATGGCTGGATGGTTAGTAAAATACAGGTACCACAATAGTCTGTGGATTATGAATGGTTGTAACTGGATGGTCTGTTCCTTTCAGGGCCAGAAGCCTGGGACCCCACAAGCCCTGTTCATTAATCAGATGCAGCTGAAGAGGAGATGGTGCTCCCTGTCAGGAATCAGAAAGGAGCTGTAGAGGGTTCCTGGGAGAGGCTGCCAGAGTCCCCAGGGAAAGAAGACAGTGGGAAGCTGCTGGGGGCCTCCAAGGAGAAAGCCCTGAGTGGGTTGTGCTCAGCTAAACAGAGCAAGGAAAAGTCCTGCTGTAGGCCATGAAGCGGGGGGAGTGAGAGACACAAAGGGAGCTGTAACCTTGGATGGACTGAGGAACTGTTTTTGTCTATGCTTGGAAAACAAACTGTCTGGAAAGAGAGACTGGTATGGCTCTAAGTCCTCCAGGGACTGGGGACACAGCCCCTTACAGCCCCTTACAGTGGCTCTCTCAGCACCTCTAATTTTAGAAGGCATTTTAAAATAATCCCTTTGCTTTTCACCCTCTTGAATATCCTGATCCAAACACTCCACTTGACTGCAGTGGGTTTTGTATAAAGCCCCAACTGCAAACACTGCTAGTAGCGAAGAGATCATTAAAACATGATTCTTAATTCCAAATTAGCAAAGGATTCCACAGAAGAAACAAAATATACAGTCATCTGTGCTGTCTCGCTGAGTTGATAGCACACCAGGAAGTTAGTTCTCTCAGATAAGTCCCTTGAGTTTTCCAGTGTCTTCTGAGAAGAGCCAGGTGTCTTTTTCCTAGTCAATTCTGCTTAAAGGCCAAGTTGTCATCGAATTTCTGCCCCACCAGTTGTGCTTCTTTTCCCAGAGATGCTAACCAGACCACCAATGCCTGCTCGTGCATGCAGCAGCCTGTGCAATTGCCATCTGTTTCACTGGCACCTCTTCAAAAAATACTTAAATATCTGTGGAGCTTATAAGGGTGTAAATGAAACATGACAAAACCTGTAATACAACATAATGTATGAGTGAAGTAAGGGACCAACAACAAGTTCACAATATTTTTAATGAAAAAAAAAAGGAACAAGTGCTACACAAACTCCCCTGCTAATTTTGGGTGGGTTGCCAGATTTTCACTAGTTTGAACTTCCTCTGTCCACTTCAAAGGACAACCGTTCCCATATGGCGCACTCGGAAGGCCATTTTGCATGAGACTCTGAAATGTCCATGGGGATGTGATGCAGGCTTGTGCCGTTTAGCAGGGGCGAAAAGGTGTGAGTTGAATTGTCTCCCTAGTTCAGTGGCAGCGGTATGTGCAGATGGCCCAGATGAACTGGTAGAGCTGCGGAGCGGAAGCGGTGTGGTTGAGCTCCATGGACGGTGAAGGCTGCTCTCTCGTCATTCAGTGTCGAATCCAGTGCCAGCTGAAATCAATGGATAGACTCCCAGTGACTTCCATGGGCATTCACCCTCCTAGGATGCAGGGCCTGGAGCAGCAGTGATGTTATGCCCTCTCTTCCAGCCAGGAGGTGAACCCCATGCAGTCAGAGCTTTTTAGAATGGATGAGGTGCCCAGAGCGGAGGGAAAAACTGGATCCCAGACCAATGGTTAGGGAGTCGTCAGAATCTCATCTGCACTGGCATTTGTTTGACGGAGGTACTGTTGAGAGAAAAAGGTCGGGCCTCAAGAAGATCAACTGTCAAGTTTTACTAACAAAAATACATGTCATGTCCCTGAATTCCCTGAAGATCCTCTCTATCCTGTCTTTTCAGCTAAGTCCTGCTTTCCTCACCTCAGGCAATACTCACATTGAAGTCAACGTCTGCCATATTGAATGGAAATTTACCCGAGTAAAGGCTGACTCCAGGATTTGCCTTCTAGAGAGTAGGTGGGAAAAATCAGCCTTTGGGACTAAGGGTTCTGCCCAAGCCTCTTAACTCCCCTTAAATCCTCTTTTGTGGACGTAAGTGGCTAATAGGCCTCTGCACAGAGGTAAATTTAATCCAGTGTGGCAAATTCTATTCTCATTTACACCCATGTAAACATGTAAAACCAGTGGAGTTATTCTGAGTGTACACCAGTGTAAGTGAGGGTAGAATCTGGTGCACAGGCTGAAAGCAGATTTTGTGGGAGGAGTGGACCCTAAAAGCCCTACCAAGGCTTCATGGTTTGAGAAGTTAGAGGAGTAGGTTTCATCAATACGGCCTGTGTAATACAGGAGGTCAGGCCAGATGATCACAATGGTCCCTTCTGGCCTTGGAACCTATGAATCAATAAAGACAAGAAACCCGAGGGTCAAATCCTTAGGTGGTGTAAACCAGCACAGTTACAGTGAATTCAGTGGAGCTGGGCGGATTCATAGCACCTGTGGATCCAGCCCAGAGAATCACCGATGAATCAAAATTAAAGGAAAACACAATTCTCAATACATCCAATTTTATTTATCACTCAGAATTAATTATTGAAATTTGTATGTGAATACTGTGGCCAAAATTCCAAAGGGACTTTCCACCTTCATACCGTCTCCCACAGAGAATCACATCACTCAACATATTTATTAAAGTGAGACCAGGAAGGTAATTTAAACTAAACTTTATACAAATATTTCAGACTGGAGTGCTGGAAAATGTTATCATAATTTGGATTACAGTAGCACCTAGAAGGTCTCACCAAGATGGGGTGCTAAGCATTACACTGAGATATAGTGAGAGACAAACTGAAAAACAACACAGAATAAAGTGGAATGTATTGGACCAGTAAAGAACTCTGGGCCCAACTCACCACTAGAAAGAATCCACTGCAGTTTGGCCATGAAAGCAGTTATGTACAATGACTGTTTAACATTTTAACTCTGTTGCTGCTTTATAAAATACTAGCAAACCACATGATCAAGACTGAATATTAAAAGATCAAAAACAAAACACTGATGACCTTAATTCCAGCAGCATTCTGCACAAAACTCATCTTATTTAACTACATTCTCTGCTCAATAGGCTTCAATCTCCTTTTTAATTAAGATCAAGTCAGGCAACAAAAGAACTTCTCTCTGAGTAGTAGATTTTCCTCAAAGTCCTGTTTTAATAATGGTGCAAAGTGGTAATACAGGAGAGTTAATGCAGCTCCAGCCTGAAGGCCCTGTTACTCACATTTATCTTAAAGCTTAGCAAACTCCTTCACCTTTTACAGTGGTGGCTTTGCACTGCTGTACTTGAAACTGTATCAGCATTTCAGGTGCTACATAGATACCTCTGTTTAAGGCATTTAAAAAATGATCAGTGATGGGTGAACCAGTAGGAATAAAACAAGAGCTGAACCACCGTGGTTGACTGGAACCAAAATTGTACATAAGAGGCAGTCCTTGCCATTGAAAGAGACAAGACAGACAAAGGGTGAGAGAAAGGAAGAACCTTCATCCCAACATTACAGATGGCACAGACAAATTAAATGACTTGCCCAAGGCCAGGAAATCTATGGCAGAGCTGGGACTCCAACCCTTATCGCCTGAGTCACAGTCCAATGACTTAAATTCTAGATCATCTTTCATTTCTCATTTAGAAACTAGACTAAAATCTTGTGTGGCCAACAGTGGGATTTGGGCTTCTATCACGCAGCCAGTCAGAATCCCAAATTCTTTCCAAAAAGTAGATTTAGTGCAGAAGGCCTGCAAAGCCTATTTCACCTTCAGTCTTTATTCCCAGTCCCTGGAAGGCACAATCCTGCTGCTTCTTGAAACTGTGTGAAATAAACTATTGTCCTTGATGTGCAAGCAGAATAAAATGAAGAAAATAATATTTTTTCATAGAATTTAATTGAAATCCAGATGGCGGTGAATTGGTATCCCGCATATTCCTGGATTAGAAACAGCAATGGGTCCTCTTGATTTGTGCTGGCAAAAGACCTTGAAATTTCTAAGGCCACCTCTGGTCTTTCCATCACAGCTTCTATGAAGAGGTTGATTTTCTTTTCCAGCTTCCCTTCTACTTACCAGAAAATGCTGTATTTTTCTAAAAGCTTTCATTACAACCAGGCTTTTCAGCCGACTGATTCTCCCCCCACACCCCAACTTCATGTTTTTCATCATACACCCAACACTTTACTAGATACACTAGGCAGAATTCTGCTCTCATTTACAGCAGTATAAATCTGGAGTAACTCCATTGCCTTCATTGGAGTCACTCCAGCTTTACACCAGCATGCACCAAAAGCAGATTTCAAAGAATTCAGCCTGCTATTTTCTTGACTACAACAGTTTATTGATTGTTACTTTTTCAGTGTAATAGTATATTAGTATCAAAAGATAGCTAGCACTACCTCTGTTGAATGAAAGATCACTGGATCTTACAAAAGGATGAACTGTCTGAACAACAACACAAAACAAACAAAAAAGTTTCAATCTATTTTTTAAAGTACTATCCTGATAATCTAATTGTATTGGGAGTAAAAGGGAGCTGCATCTGCACCAGTTCAATGACCTCTACCTTCATTGCTGGAGAAAACATTGACAGCTATATGTACATTTCTGTATTCTTCCTTTTTGCAAGGATTTGGGGCTTGTCATGACAGATGATGAGTGTTTTCTGCAAGGTGCTAATAATAAATAATATTACCCAGCTCTTATACAGCACCTTTCAGCAGTAGATCTTAAAGTGCTTTACAAAGGAAATCAGTTATTAGCTAAGCACCTTTCACTGCCACTGACCTTACCAGAACCATGTAGTATTTGATCCTTATTTAATTACACCAGTGCAAATTAGGAATGACTCCTTTGAAGTTAGCCGAGTTACACTGGTGTAAGAGAGCGTAACATTAACGTAAAATCACCAGATGGTGCTATTTCTTGTTAGTTCAATTTATCTGATTATATAGCAAGCAGTTAGCTCTTATAGAAAATGCCTATTATCAGTTGTGGTGCAGGTCTTTTCAGGTGCTGAGTATGTCACTAGTAAAGTCTCTTATCCCCAACAGAGGCCTCGTCCACACACAAACTCGATAAACCGGTTTGGTTTAGCCTGTGCAAATCCCTATAAGGACCATCTTATTTTGGTTTAGCTCAAATCTCTAATTTCTATATTTGTAGATATTAAGGCCAGTAAAGACCACTATGATCCTCTAGTCTGACCAGTCTAGTCAACTAGTCTAATCAACTGCTGATCTAGTCTAACTTAAACTAAATGGAAATAAACTGGATTTAAACTGAAACAAGTGTTTACATAACCCTTTTCACTGGTTCAACCAAATCAGTGCACACTCACACTTGAGGTTAAACTAATGCACATAGACAAGCGCTGAGCCTTTCTCCCTCTGAATCATTCTTAGAACATGTCCGCACTGCAACTAGTGGTGTGACTGTATTATGGGATGGCCAATCTGCGCTAGCTTTAATCGAGCAGAGCTAAAAATAGCAGTGAACCCTTCATAATCCTGCAGTGGCTGGGCTAACCCACGAGTACATAGGCAGGGGGATTGGGTAGGCTTGCACAGCCCACATGGAAATGTCTTTACTGCTATTTTTAGCCATGCTAGCTAAATTAAAGTGAGTGTGGATAATAGCTACCTAGCTGCAATCACACCTTCTATGCAATTGTAGACATGCCCTTAGTAATAGTTACTGCCCTCGTGCACAAACAAGAGATCACATTGGGCCAAAACTCACATGGTGTTAGAAGCCATGGACAGTGTGTGCAGAAGCGGACTAAGAAAAGAGAAACTATCCAGGATTATGGAGTCTTCTGACATTCAGCTGCCCAAGTTCAGCACCAAGTCTACTAAATACCGCATTGAACTGGTCATGAAAAGAAACGTTGTTTGCTGATACCTCAAAGAGTTTTTCTTCACAGAACTTCGTGACAACGTAGAGGGGTCCCATGAGGCACAGTAGCATTTTGTTGTGACCTGTTTATCTGTGTCAGAAGAGAAATGAACAAAACTAAGGCCCAATCTTGCAAAGACTTCTGTTTTAAGAGAAGTAAGTGTGGCAACTTTGCAGGCTCTCCAGTTATCCACAGTGCTAAATTTCCTAAAGAAAAAAATCTATGTGTTTGCTACAAATGACAGAATTCTGGACAGCCTGTGAAGAATGAACAGTTACTGATAATCTTATTCTAAAAATGTTAAAGGCTTGTGATTCCACAATCACGGAGACTGAAAATTACAAAGATCATTCATTTGGGACACATGGAAGAGTAGCGTGAGGGTAGGACCAGATTTGCTGTTTTGGCCTTGTATGAATGCACACATTGAAGAACAGATTCACCAATCCAAATATTACAGTGGGAACACTAAATCCTCGCCTCTTTTCCAGGAAGGAGAGGAAGGGAGAGCGCATGCAGAATTCTAATGGTCAGCGGCAGCTTGGCAGTGCCAATGCCAAGTTACACACACTAAGACCCATCTGATTGAAACAGACAATGGAGGAACATTGAGATGTGATCAAAGACATGTGATTGATTTGCAGGGAGCTAATTTTAATCCAGTTGGTTCTGATTATGACTCTGGAAACTGTGGGCTAGATCCTTTGCTGGTGTACATCATCATAGCTGCATTGATATCTACAGAGTGCCCTAATTTATGGTACATGTGGATCTAGCCTCTGTTTCCAGACAGACAGCAGTTTTGTTTAGCCAAGGGACTATCTGACACCTTTGGATGCACCAAAAGAGTGATTCTCATTTACATTAGGGCCAAATTATGTTGCCACAGGGGTATAAAGGGCCCTTAGTGTAAATGAGTCAGATCTCTCCCGTGGTTTTTTTTTCCTCCCCAGAGTCAACAGAATCCAAAAGTCACAGACAGGTTGCATATGTTACCCGTGCTGGCCACGTTGTATCACCATCTAAGTAATTGAAAATGTTGACATCAAAACAGACTCATCAAAATGGTGCTGAGATTTTGCACTGCAATAACTTATGTTGTGTGAAACCTGTCTTTGAGTTCGGGGCTTGCTTGAATCCAAAACTCAAAGCACAACAACCAAAAAAATCTTTCAAAGAATTGTGTGTAGATTTGACAAAACGATGCAAAAAGCATATTTTCCATCAAAACAACAGTACCTCCCTGGAATCCATTCATAACTTGCTGCAGATGCAGATTTGTCTAGACGGTTTGAAAACCATGGCAAGTCTTTTTGCAAAACTGCTGATATTTGGTTTTGTAATGAAAATTTGGAGCAGGTGATTTTTGCCTGCTTTTGGATTTCTTAAGAAAATTTTGTCAAATCTTTGGAAACAAAGTTGTGTAATGAGATGACTTACCTCTCCTCTCATTGATTCACCAATATGCACTGGTGTACTTGTATTGATTTAGACCCTTAGACACTTAAGCATCAACTTAAGGGTTTGGTGGGTTGGGAAATTATGGACCCATCCATCACAAGTGAGAGGAGGATACACCTGATATTTCCATATATTATATTTTTATAGTTACATTGCTAATTAACTTTGCTAACCTGCAAAGTCTGTAATTTTTTTTTAACTGGAGTTTCCTCTTCATATTTACAGTCAAGCATTAACAGCAAGACAGCACTTAGTTCTTGTTACTAAGCCCTCAGAGCATTTGCTAGACTACTATGCAGCGCTATCCAAAAAAATTAAAAACAAACTAAAACTTGTCAAATCAAACTAGTACGTGTTTGTGATGCATCATCATTGGTTTGCTTTTTTTAATGTACTTTTTCACTCACTTTCTTATTCACAAAATTTGCTACGCTACTGGTCTTTACTGTGACTTAACGAGGTTCAGTGAGGGTTCAACACCCCTTCAGAGATTGCTATTTATTTGCTAAAATAAACCATAGCACTGGCTTCTTCCATGGCTTAAGGGTAAAAAAAATACAGGATATTGTATATTTAGACTATCCTGCATGTACTTTGCTACTCAAAATCCAGAAACTCACTGTGAAATTGTAGCCCTGTCACTATGCTAAACCTCAACAAATGTTTGACATGTTAATATCAGCAAACGGATTCTAGCAGTTCAGTTTCACATCTTATCAAGTCTGAAGGATTGTCAAACTTGGTGAGAATGGTATAACTGCTAGAAATCCTTAATCTTCGCTTCTTGAGTTTCCACATTTGAAAGCAGGTGGTGGTGTTTTTGTTTTTTACAACAAATTGCAAATTTATTCATTGAGATAAAATTCACCAACAGTCTAAAGATTTTTATGGTAGAAAAAAATGGTCTCATCTTGTCATGGATAACTAGGTGGATTTTGTCATTTTCATGGAGATGGTAAGTGTTTTTTTGTATTACAATAGCCCTAGAGCAGTGGTTCCCAGGCTTGTTCCGCCGCTTATGCAGGGAAAGCCCCTGGTGGGCTGGGCCGGTTTGTTTACCTGCCGCGCCCGCAGGTTCGGCCGATCGTGGCTCCCAGTGGCCGCAGTTCGCTGCTCCAGGCCAACGGGAGCTGCTGGAAGCGGCACGGGCCGAGGGATGTACTGGCCGCCACTTCCAGCAGCTCCCATTGGCCTGGAGCAGCGAACCGCGGCCACTGGGAGCCGCGATCGGCCGAACCTGCGGACGTGGCAGGTAAACAAACTGGCCCGGCCCGGCAGGGGCTTTCCCTGCACAGGCGGTGGAACAAGCCTGGGAACCACTGCCCTAAAGGATCCAACCAGCTTATTATGTCCAGTACCTACACATAACGAGATGTCTTGAACATCTTTCAATCAAAATAAACAAGACAGACCAAGGGTGAGAGGGGAATCAGAGGTACAAAGAGGTGAAGTGACTTGTCCAAAGTCACACAGACACTCAGCGGAAGAACTAGGAATAGAACCCAAATTTCCTGGATCCCAGTCCAGTGCCATATCCACTAGATCATGCTGCCGTCCCAGATGTATAGAAATTCACAGAGAAATGGAAGTTGACTTTACCTAGAAAAATGACCTTTGCTTTACACTGAAAACAAATACAAACTATAGAACCAGGTCATCTGGTGCATGAGCTTATGCTCAGCTCAGCTGGAGAGAGAGAATAGGAAGCCACTTTTCAACTTCCCCAACCCATAGGGTGCCTGGGCCTAAACATTCTTGACATAAATTTGAACAGCCTCAGGGGTGCTCTAAGTTATGCTGCTTAGAAAGGCCCAGCCTTGCCTTTCCCTGACCTGCACACCAGGGAGAGAAGAGCTGATGACATAAATCAAACATAGCTGTCCTAACGCCAGCTGAGGATTCCCCCAAGCATCCCAGTTAGGCCTGGTTTAAGGGCCATCTGTACCACTGCAGCTCTGTAAAGGGATTCTAACTGGGGCTGAGGATCCAGCCCACAAAGTGCAATCAATAGAAATGTGATACTTCCTCTGGCTTTGCCATTTCTGTCAATTGTTTTCCTGGGTGCAGTTAACAGTAGTAGAAATACCTGCATTTGTTTGCTTTAAAAACAAAACAAAACAAAACAAAAAAACCAAACAATCCTCCCATCCCCCAAACCTTTAGTCTGAAAATAAATATTAAAAAAGTAAACCAAAGTCAAATAATTACAGCACCAACCTTGTTTGCCTAGAAGTGACCAAACAAGAGAGTTCCTGGGTCTAAATATTACAGCACACAGATGGTGAAATTCCCTGTTGGTGCAAAAAGCCAACACAAAATCTGTGTATGCCTGGAAGACCTCTGGACAAAATCTTGCAATATACTGCACAGAGATGAGCCCAGGTCATAGCTCCAAACTTCAGGTGTGTTCGAAATCCAGATCTGCATCAGGACTGGAATATTTTGCAAATGTTTATAACGAACAAACAAAACCATGGGTTTGACCAGTTGTGTGGTGACTGAAATACAAGTACAATTTGCCAGCTTGCGCCTCTCTCTAATTCAGAGACTCGGGACTGGGTGTTAGGGGTCTGCTGTTGGTGTGCTTTCTGCTGAAATAGCGCCACTGAAATTAATGGGCTAGTCACAGAGTAAGGCAATAAGCAACATGAAGAAGATTGACAAACTTATACCCTAAGCAGCACCAGAGATCCTGACTATCCTCTCTAATTAAAGTTACAGGTATAGTGTTTGGATTTTTTTCTTGGTTAGAAATAGGGTTGCCAACTCTCCAGGATTGTCCTGGCATCGCCAGGAATTAAAAGATTAATCTTTAATGAAAGATGATGTCATGGAATGAAATCTCCAGGAATTTGTCCAACCAAAGTTGGCAACCCTAATTAGAAAGGAATGTGATCCTGTATTAGAAATCTGAACACCCGAGCATTGAGGATAAGAGGCGATATGGGTCATTTGTAGGATGACCAGACAGCAATAGTGGAAAAACGGGATGGCGGGGGGGGGTAATAGGCACCTATATAAGAACAAGTCCCAACAAACAGGACTGTCTCTTTAAAAACGGGACATCTAATCACCCTAATTATTTGAAATCCAGATCCAAAATTGGATCTGAATTTTGCATGTAACGTCCACAGCTATAATGGTCTGATCCAAACATGCTTGAATTCGGGAGTGGTCCAAATCCAGGTGCAGAGCTGAATTTGGAGCTCACTCCCAATCTCTCATTGAACACAGGTGTTGTTTTAATACCATTTGAACAAACAGGACAAGGGGCACCAAATACACAGTGAAGATGATATTGCCGATCAGTCAATCTTATGGACAGCCAGTGAACTGTCTTTCAGCTCTCACATTCATAAATAATTTACTTCCATCCACCTGTGCCTTGAATAACAAGATGCTGTCTGAAATCTCTGAGCCTGTGTTGGAACAATTTCTGCAGAACCATGTACCTGTATTTCTCTCTCACCTGTTGGGAATGCATCTAGGAAAAAGTGGCACCAAAACAGATCTGATCCTAGTGGAAAAGAGGCATAAAAAAGCCTCCCTTCAGATGATAGTATTAGATCTTCTGTGTTGCGGATGATTAGATTTATTTGCCTTCCTGGACAGGTCTACAGGTAGAAGTCTATAGCTGTGAATGAAGTCTATAGATTTCTACAAAACAAATGTGAAGGAGGGGAACTTTTACAGCTCACTTGAAAAGGGAAAGCAAAGCACACAGATCATGGCTGCTTATTTTGACACAGTACGACACACTGTGCGTGTCATTACTTCCCTTCAATTTTACATGCACAAGAGCATGGGTTATTTCTCCCTGTTCTGCCCTCCCCAACCCCCCACACCAAACACAACACTCTAAAAACAAACATCTCTGGTATTTTCAAATCCTAGCTCCTGAACACCGGTCTGAGTCACTAGGACCCTGGAGATCTCCCGGCTTGGCAGCAGCAAAGACTGGTGAGCAGTGAGCATGTGCAGACAGGATATGATCTCTTGCTGCTTGGTTAGTTACTGATATAAACAGCTGGAGGTATTGAAGTGCAGAGCTTAGATACAGGCAGAGCACTGAGGGGGTACTCAGGAGGATTACAGCTCTGTGTACTGAAATCTGGGAGGCAGAAGAAGGATTAGTGGGGAAGGGCAAAGAGAGCAGGATTTATCAGGTTTTCAGATATGCATTACAGCTTTTTCTAATATTTCACTGGATTGTCTAAGACTCTGCCTCACAATAATAGGAGTTCCTTGACCATAAAAGAAAGGTGAGTTTTTCTTCTTCTTTTTCTTATATAGTTGAATTATCTTCTTCTGGAAGCCATTCATATGCTGGCCATCACACAAATAATAACCAGACAACTTTTTGCAGACATTGGGGCATTAACATACCTTACAGACCCAAACGGCTGTTTGATTTATTACATTTATCCATGCCATCTCAAGCATGCAGGGCTTAGCTGCATTGTTTGTGAAGATTGCAGTTTGCTGCTGAGATGCCCTTCCCAGAGCAGCTAGGAAATATTATACTTAAAAAGTAGGAATGGATCGTATGTGTGTGTGTTTTATAGCATGGCAAGGCAAATTAGGAAGCACTGTTTCTTTAAGCAGTTTCAGAAGCCCCACTATACCGTGTAAATAGAATCTAATAATTTTTGGTATGCGACTCTTACGACACTTTGGCTGTTTAGGGTATTGTCCGTTCAATGTATTTTATTGCACACAGAAACTGCTCTCATGTTTAGCTTCTGTGGGATGTGCAAATCCATTCATCGTGCATTTTCTCCAACAGTCTCTTGGAAAACTTCAGCTTGTAGCAACACAACCATATTGTTTTTCAGAAATTGCACATCATTTGCTGTGTCTTATTTTGAGTTTCTAACATCAAAGAGATGTACGTTACACTAATGTGATTTACCTTGTACTAAAAGACTTTCCAGCCTCCAGATGACTTTTTGTAGATGTCTCTTTCCGTTGTTGTTTTTGAAGGTATGTGACAGGTTTCATGCACGCTATGTGTCTTTATGGTACACAATACTCTGTATACACAGCGCATCATGTATATGCATGTCTGCGTTTATTCCACAGTGGTGTGGGTTCATTCTCCGTGATAATCAAGTTATTGGATCACTGACCTGTAAAAGGTGTTGAGTGTTGTTTTTCATAAACCCTACATATCACTCCAGCACATTGAATGTTACAAACCTGTCATTTTAACACTTGCCAAGTCACTACTCTATCTCAAGCTGAACGATCTTTAAGTTATTGTTACCTTTGGTGTGATCTCTCGCCATGCCTTCCTACAGGGCAGGGCGATGGTCTGTAAATGATCCTCTTGACTGACATTTACTTATGATTAACAAATTAGCCTTGTATAAATGCACTACCCAATTAGAGAGCTGTTACGATCAGATTTGCACAAGTTAAATGCTGACTTCACAACTCAATTGGGTTGTAGCTCTGGTGCTATTTGGTAACATCACCATTTACTTTTAAGTAAATTAATTTAGTACCAATTGTAACACTGCTTATGTTGTATACTATATACCAACACCTCCATACAGCGTGTAGTGTGTAAACACATATATTTTAACATTGACATGACAGTTTAGGGATTTTGTATATTTTTGCTGCCTGATATCTCTGCATAAATTTTTTCTGCTTTGCTTAGATCAGCATTCAGAATTATTTAAAAACTTTAACATGATACCTGTGTTAAGATAAACTTGGTGGGCAGATTAAATTATACAGCCTCTTCACTTCAAAAATAATAGGGGGAAAAAAGTAAACTCAGTTAGGCATTCTTCGCCAGCTGCAGCATTTGCCCTTGGCTGTGTGGAGAAACTGTGTTGCTCCCATCCCACTTCCAGTTTGCTGACTGACTTTATATTGTGTTTAAAGTATAATAATTCATTTGAGATCCATTACTCACAAGACTTGCGTCTGCATCTGTCACCCTTTAAAGTATCAACGTGGCAGCGTTACTCAGGGATTAAACTTCACTAATGAGTTGGGTAAGATGGCCCTTTTACAAAAGGGGAAAGAAATAATTACAGTTAAGACAAAGAAGATGAAGTGAACCCCACACTGATGTGTTGCACCTGCATCTTCCATTGATTTCAACTGGAGTTATGGGTGCTTAGCACCTCAATGTCAAGGTGTGAGGGCCAGATCCTTATCTGAGATAAACTGACATAGATCAGTGGAGCTATGCCATCTTACATCAGCTGAGGATCTGGCTCTATACATTTACATCAAAGCCTCTCTGAAAAAAAAAATCAACTTTTAAAAAAAACAAATGATTTCCTGCCCAAAAGCTTGCAATGGGAATTCATTGAGAGTTTCTTATTATCATTAGTTTCTTACTGGTAATACTCATAGGATATACTAATTTCTATGGAAAGGGGATGTTAGAGTTAAAAATATCATATTTTTAAAAATATTTAAAGCAACATTTTGTTTTTGTCCAACTCATGCAACCAGGGGTGGGTTTGGAAAAAATGCAACCTTAATTTGATCTTAAATATAATTGTTTAAAATACATCATTACTAAAGTAAAAATAAATGAAAATATTTAGCAACTGTCAACTCTATACAGTGTTTGACAGAGTGTGGTCCCAGGAGGCTGTATGAATAGTCAACTGCTACCAATTCACAGTTGTTAGCCAAATATTTTTAAATTGAGATCATTGCTTGAGCCACAAGTAAAAGTGATTTTGCTTTTCTGCTATGCAAAAGGGAGGACATGGCTGGGAAAACCAATGGACAATGCAACCAAACTAACATAGAAGGGGCTGAGGTGCATTGGTAGTGCTGTGTGTGATAGCTTTCATGGCACTTGTTTGCAATATACCAGGCTCAAACCAAGGCTATTATTCTGTCTCATGAGCACTGTGTTCACTGGGGTTAATTAAAGTGCATTCCTGGGAATGTTAATGAGTCCAAGAGCTACTGTCTTAATACAGGCAAAAATCCCTTTGACTTTAGGTGTGAACAGGAACTGTAGGATTTAGCCCTATGTAGCTATACTGATTTTTACCAGCTAAGGATCTAGCCCTATGTTAGCTGATGAAGAGAAGTCCACTTGCCCCTGTATCACAATCCTTCCTTTTTGTTTATTTAGGTTTATGGGATATCCAGCTTTCTGAGCTCCTGAGGCATGATTGCCCCATGAATTGTAAACCTATAGCTCCCTTTGATTTCAGAGGGAGTTGTACCCAAAATTGACCGACCGGATAGTTAAAGCCCTGAATTTTAATTCTGAAGCTGAGGCATTTTATATTCCTCCCTGTATCTCCCCTTCCTCCCTCCATCTGAACAAGTAAAAGCCTCTCTGAGACTTGACTTTGTTATTTTCTCAGTGTATAAACTTTGACTTGTGCCTAGAACTGAGCCAACCACAGAGCTTATCATGAATGAGCTAAACCACAATCTTGCTCCCATTGAAGTGAATTGAAAAATTTTCACGATCTTCAGTGGTGTAGCACCAGATCCTTACTGGGCATCATCACTTTGCCTGAGGTCATACCTCCAGGGTCCTTAACCTTTGTCATAAGTGTGCTCTGCTGCCAGGTATACTGCAGGCTTGACCAAAATGCTTCAGCAAGAATTCTAATTCTGCTTTGAGAATAACCATCACTCCTAGAGTGCCTCCTCCCATCGATCTAAACCAAAAGGCACTCTGAAAGCCAATCTACTGGATTCTAGATGAGTCATATCTGAACATAATATTGTAACTGCCGGAAAAGTCAATTATCAGCTTATCTCCCACAGACCTGTCTCTTAGGTTGTTTCAAGTAAATGAGGTATTTCGATAACTCTTCTTAGAAAAGCTTTGTTTTTGTTAAATAAAAAAAGAAGGAGAGAGAAAAGCGTGCTGGAGAAGCCACCTGTTTTTCTTGCATTTGCATCAACCACCAGAGAACACTGTGCAACAGCTGGGACAGCCACGCGAGTGCCTTCTTCAGAGGCCTGATCCAAAGTCCATCAAAGTCAATGGGAGCCAGTGGACTTTGCATCAGGCTCTGTAGCAGCAAGATTTTTCTTGTAAGCTCTCTTTATGGTGTTGTGATTTTCCACTTTAACATGAAATACATCACCAACAGTATATTTCTGATCCTAGGCAACAAGGATAAGATTTGTCTGGTGAGAGAACATGGAATATTCTCATTGCCCCAAATTGGGAGGGTGGAGTGGTTGGAAACATCAACTTTGTGCGTCCTTCATTTGATTTCTGACAACTCAAACGAAAACCCCCACCCATATTGGAAACTATGGGGCGAGCTTGCTATTCACCATTGCAGTAGTGGTGATGACAGATGTTCTGCAGAGTAGTTCAATCATTTAGAGCTTTACACCCGACACGAGCCACAAATTAAAGCTTAACTTCAGGCATGAGGCTGGATCAACTTTGTGACTTTTCCCTTTCTCACTAGTTTGTTTTCAGCCTTCTGTGCTCTGATTGAGCCTACATTTCATTATATTAATCCTTACCCTCCCCCCCCAACCATAAAGCCTCAAGAAAATGACCGTCTATATCCAAAAGACAGGCTGCAAGCCAAAATCTATTTTTGTTAGGTCTTGAAATCATTTCCAAGCTGACTACATTTGTCTTCAAAGAGAGCTGACAAAAGAGAGGAGAAATGTGGGAGACAGACGGGTTTTTTTTTCTAAAAATAATGTTGCTCAGGCATCCCATTTCATTTAGTTTAGGATACAAAATAGAACCTCACCTTCATGCCAAGAACTCTGCATTTGTAAAATCCTGCTGTTCTGTAACTACATTGTGGTATTGACCCAAGTCTGAGGTGCGCAACATAATTTAGTAACAGCCCTGAAAAGGGAACAAAATTCACCTGTCAGTCAACGATGCCTCTTCTTCAGGTTGTCATCTCTGAAGCCTGAAAAAAGTGAGTAGTATTCCCCAAAGGTTTCTGTGGTTACCCCTTGGCTGGGAGGATAGAATCTCCAGTGTCTTTTTTTTTTTTTTAAATGGTACTAATGCATGCCTAATGTGATTTTTTTGTTTTGTGGTCAATAGGAAAAGTGACTAGTGCCTGTCAACTGCTGTCATTTTAGAAGCATATTATCAGCCTGCTTTTCCTTGTATCCAATTCTTTATGGCATGAAAGAAAATCAGAACTGTAAATGCCTCAGGTCTGATTTTTAGCACTGTCAAGGCACAATGGGATGCTAAGCGCTGAATGTTTTAGAGACGGTGGGGATTAAATGTGCTCTCACATTTCTTGACACTATGTGTAACTTAGTGTTGTGGAGACACTAACTACAAGCAAATTTTCAAAGCTATTCAGGAGAAGCAGTACATACAAATCCTTCAAAAAAAACCAAACACACCTCACTGTGCACATGTTAATGATGTGTGGGTGTTAAAAATATCTGTTACTCATGTCATTGCTATTAAACATTTATAGAGCACTACAGGACACTTTACAAGACAGAGGCCTACCACTACCATCAGGAGGGAATTAGATTAATAGGGCCAGATCCTCATTACAGTGAACGGATCTACATCGATTTACACCCATTAAAATTCTGGCCTATAGGTTGTAAATGCGCCAAGGCAGAGACAGTCTCACTCACTCATCTCTGCAAGTCGCACCAACTCTAGTATCTTATACTTTTTGGCATGACAGCCCCAGAGGCAAATCTTGCCCCCTTGTGCCATGGCTATGGGGGACTTAGAATTACACCGAGGGGAACTATATGGAAGGGTACAGGATTTCTGGTGACTGGGCTGGGGACCATGCCTCTAGACTGCTACAGGGCCGGGTAGAATGAGATTTAGGGATGGGATGAGGTGGTCTGCAGGAGCTGGAGGTCTGGGTGATCCACTTGTCGCAAAGTAGAGGTGTAACACCAGCTGCCAGGGTTAATGTGACCTTTGGGTTGCAACAACCACCATTGTACTGCTGATGCCAGTGCTTTGTGGATTGTAAGGTCTTTGGGTCAGGGTCTTTTTATTACAGGCATGTATAGCACCTAGTAATATGGGGCATTTATGCATTATTGTAAAATAATTAATGAACGTGTTCGGGTGCGGATTCTTTCCCAACCATCTCCACAAGCCCTCTTGTGCCACCCCAGACTAGGGTTGAGTGGGAGGACTTGGAGGACCGCTAACAAATTAACATATCTGGTATGATTTTGAGCAATCTCCTTCTTGAGTGGCTATTTTCAGGCCTGTTGGAAAGAAACGTGACTTCAGCTAGTTTAGGAACCAAATTTGAACCATATCTATTTTGAGGTTCTGAATGTTCAGATATTTTCTCACTTCTGGTATCTTGCTAGGAAATGTAGTGTTGTAAGGTTCTCATGGTAATTCCACTGTGGCCAGAAGCAAGCAAAAAACTAATTGTTCTTGTGAAAATTCTACACAAAATTCTGCAGACACAAGCAGTTAGAATAGGCTACAGATGCCATAAGTGTTCAGACATTTCAGCACTTATCTGATCTGAATCTGGCCTATGAATATTTGGAGGTTCATCCATTGCTAATACAGTAAGAAAGGCTGTGCTTTTTTATATATTAGGAACAGAGGAATTTTCACACTTGATCAGACCCAAGGTTCCTTTGTCCAAAAATAGGTCTGACACTGGCCAAAATAAGACACTTCAGAGAAATACAAGATACCGTATACTGGAAGATCATGGAATTATGGAAGACGATCCATAGAGGGAATTTATTCCTAAATCAGGTCCGAAACCAAGCATTAACGCACAGGAATTATGGGAGTTTATATCCCTTCATATATCTTGACTAATGTCATGGTGGATGTTCTCATTTGCCACAAAAATGTTTATTGCTTTTTTCAATCCTACTAATCCTGCCTTCAATGATATCTTGTGGCAATGAGTTTCACAGGTTAGTTATGGTTTGTGTACACTGGCATTTACTCTTCTAGATTGCATTGTACTTCATTGTCATTGAATACCCCTTTGTTTTTGTATTATGAGAAATAAGAGCACCCAATTTACCTTCCCCATGCCATTCATTGTTTTATGCCTCTATTATGTTTTCTCTCTACCCTGAACAATCCCAGTCCTGTTATTTCTCTCTTCATTAGGAAGCATCTCCATCTCTTCAATCATTTTCATTGCCCATCTCAACCTCCCTTCTGTTTCTACTGTAAGTTTTTTGAGATGGTGTGATTAGAACAGATCCTGATATTGCAGGTGTGGGTGTACTCCAAGTACATAATCACATATTTTCAACCATATCCTCTATCCCATTAATTATACACTCTAACAGTCTGATTTCCTTTTCTGACTGCCATGGGAATTGTAGCATTCCTAAACAGGAATCCCAAATCTGTTCAACCAATCTGTGTTGTCAATTAATCGGGGGCTAATAGACATCTAAAAGGATAAGTCCCCTGTCATATGAGAACAGGGGTAAAAGACTCTTCTGCTACTAAGGAATGCCTTTTTCATATTGATTCCAGTAGTTTAAAGTGAACATTTATATACACAAGACAAATTTCCGATTAGCAGATCTCACCATGTCTTTCTTATTCCTTATTTTTTTAATATAATTGTCAAAAGTGATGTTTTTCTAGACTTACTCGGGCAATACTGAAATACACAGTTCATGGAAAAATCAAATGGCATTTTTATATGTCAGTGGCAATGCTTGCTAGTGGCACTCCACTGCTTTCCCACTAACAGAAACACTTACTTTTTGTGAGTTGTACATTTGCAGTATTGCTCCAGTGGAGTATTTTTGCAATTTGCCTACAATGTACTTTTCTGACAACTCTATTAAAGGACACTGGATTTGGGGCTAATTTACACACATCACACTGCCTGTGCTAAAATTCACTTCTGACATTTGAAACTTTTTAAACAAATGGACAGGGTTCATTCTTTTTTTGGACCTATGAATAGGGGAAAGGAAGCTAAAACAGAGAGTCTGCGAGTCTCCCATTTTTTATTAATCCAGCCCGATTCAGGAAGATAGGATTTAATGTTAAATTATTTTGCAGGGAATAAGGATTTATTATTGTACCTCTTTTCACCCCTCTGCTCCTCTTCTGTGAAAAAGAGAGGAGCATAGCATTCATACTGTTGTGCATGTCAACTGATGGCTGGACACAGCAGTGCTGTCAACCCCAAACTTTCAAAAATTGTGTCATTCCTCCAAAACATATCATGAGATTAGCTTTAAAATCATGAGAGTGATGCATTTGGGGTCCATTTGATTCATCTTCTGGTTTCTAAGCCTTTAGATCATACTTGCATCACGTTTCCAAGATTTTCTCTACAGCTGTGAGGGCTAGAAATTGCCTTTTTTTTAATGAAAGCTGAGATTCTCCTGTAATCACCAGACTTGAGCTGAGGCTTTCTGGAAAATATAGTACATTGAGAGGCTCACGATGGAATCGAGAGAGTTGGCAACTGTACACGAGAGTGGATGTAATCAATATAGTTGAGCTCCCCCTCACAGCTCCCCCCTCCCATTTATCTCCAGTCCACGCACCAAATCTGGTCTGTAGGTTAAATGTTTGTGAAACTCTTGGGAAGTTCATCTGCAGTAAATAAATAACAACAATAAAAAGCTTCCCTCTTAGTCAACTCAGTGGGAGCTGTGCTGAGCGTCTTTTAGATTGAAGTTGTTCTTCTGCATATGTTAGATGTCTTGTGCGTTCTTTGCATGCTCAATAAACAGGTGGCAAACATAAGGCTAACTCATGGCTTTCCATACTGGTGGGTGGAAAGAGAGGGTGCTGGTAGTCCCTTTCCAACAGTGCCCTGACACAAGAGGCAATTATAATGTGGCTCTTTGTGCTCCGAGTGGAAGAGCAAGGCCTGCTAGCACTACCAGCGGCACTGCATAGCCCAAAGGGGTTGAGTCTGGCCAGACCCTTCTCCCCAGACACCTGATGGGCATCACTAAGGAGCAAACATGACACCTTTTGGAGGCAGGTGTAGCAGGTATCGCTGTTGAGTGAACCACCCTCGGTGCTCCTAGATACACTGGACTTGGATCCTCTCCCACTGTTTTACACAGCTCACCTAAATATGGAGTGACTCCATTGAAGTATGTGGAAATAGAGCAGTGTAAAATGATTTTAAGTGAGAGCAGAACAAGGCGCGTTATACAGTGTTTGGGCACAATGCCTCCATCCATTTGCACTCAGCTTCTACAGCTGCTTCTAGCCACCGCCATTTTCCAGTGGATCTCAGAGCCATGATGTAGCTCAT
Source organism: Chelonia mydas (assembly GCF_015237465.2). Lineage (NCBI taxonomy): Eukaryota > Metazoa > Chordata > Testudines > Cheloniidae > Chelonia > Chelonia mydas. The sequence goes on from NC_051257.2 coordinate 11,113,916, forward strand.
AGGGTGTTGCATTATTTCAATGCCACCATTACACCATTGCAGGGGGGGAGGGCTGGGAAAAAAAAAAAGAGGCGTACGCTGCCAGAAGGAGACTTTTCTGTGATTAGCTGAAACAAAGAAATGCAGGTGTTTACAGTTCCCCTGCTAAGGGTAGAGATAAGACACTGGTAGCACTATCCTGTTAAATATGACTTCCCCTCAACCTATTACCAGTAATACCCTAACCTTCCGGAGTCATTGGTATTTAGCACTAATCTCTGCAAGTTATGTCCCCCTTGACATCCATATAATGGATAAAGCCTCTGAGGTTGGAAATAGGTGTTTTTTTCCCTCTGCCCCATAAACAAAAGTGTGAATATCCATGTGTAGGTAGATAGGGCATTGAATGGGGAACTGGGAGACCTGGATTCTGCTCCAGGTTCTGCCACTGCCCTGTGGCCTTGGCAAATCATATCAGCCCAGATCCACAAAAGGTATGTAAGCCCCTAATTATCTCTTGGGACCTGGACCAGCCCGCTTTGTGCCTCAGTTTTCCCATCTGTAAAATTGGTCTCCTGTAAAGCACTTTGAAATCTTTGAATGAAAAGTGGTAGAGAACTACCACCTATTGTAAACTAAGTATTGTGCTTGTCAGAGATGTGTGTTTTATTTCTTTTCCACCCAGCAATGCATTTTATTCAGGTTCCTTGAACATTTTCCGGGACCTTGGTTTGAACCATTTTTTCTAATGATTACTGGAACTTTTTTCGAATATCAAAGAAAACCTTTAATTAAAAAAATGAGCAAAAGTATTGTGAATATATGAAAAAAAATCTATATATTCATGTCTCAGTTGCTAAGAAAAAAGATCATAAAAACATTTGACTATATATGATTGCAATAATCATTGCCTTAATAAAGAGATCATAGTATTGAATGCTATAGCATGTTAATAATTGCAGTTATGAAAATCTACATTATGAATAGGCTTGGAAGGATTAGATTTATTGGTAAATGTTGGTAAACGTCAATTTTGCTGCATACACACATGGAGATGAAAAATATTTCCATCAATAATAATAAAAATTTATAGATGGGCAAAATAAAAAAAATGTGGGTTGAGATCTTAGAGTTTAATTTAAGGATATGTACTTGGTATAATTTGACATGTGATGTTGACACTTTGTATTTTAACAGTTATAAAGCTTTACCTTTTTGAATCTCAACATCTATTAAAAAATTATCTGACCCCCCCGATTGTCTCACCCCTCACAATTTCCTGCAACTGTGAACATTTAAATCAATGAAAATAGGAAAAAATGCTTACAAAACAATTTTGCACAACTGTGAAAATTTAAATTAACAAAAATTCTTAAAGAAATATGGATATTATCTATCAAAATTATTAAAAATATTAATTCTGACAAGCCTTTTTATGAATAGACTCAGACTTTTGTGGATCTGGGCTGATGTGATTTGCCAAGGCAGAAGGAACCATCATGATTATCTAATCGGACCTCCTACACACACCACCTACTCCTGTAGTGGGCCCATAACCTCTGGCTGAGGTACTGAAGTCCTCAAATCTTGATTTAAAGACTTCAGGTTTTCAGAGAATCCATCATTTTCTCTAGTTCAAACCAGGCAATGACCAAGACCCCATCCTGCAGAGAAAGGTGAAAAAGCCCCCAGGGTCTCTGCCAATCTGACCCAAAGGAAAATTCCATCCCAACCCCAAATATGGTGATCAGTTAAACACTGTGTGTGTGGGCAAGTCCCACCAGCCAGACACCAGAGAAAAAATTCTCTGTAATAACTCAATGCCTTCTCCATCTAGTGTCCCATCTCCAGCTGTTGGAGATATTTGCTAATAGCTGTCACAGGTGGGCCCCCCATTCCCTTGGGAAAGCTGGTCCAGAATATCACTCCTCTCCCGGTCAGAAACCTTTGTCTAATTTCAGCATAATTATAAGAGTAATAATCTGCACTATGTAATTATTATAAATAATCTTCTATTAATCTCAGTATTTATATAATCCCATTGTCATTGAGCACTCAAAGGTTTTGATCAAAGATGTTAAATAACTTAATATTAAGGGTCAAATCTTCAGCTGGTCTCAGTCACCATTACTGAATGGAGCCATGCTGATTTGCACCAGTTGAGGATCTGGCCTTAAACAGTTTATCAAATATGATGTGTCTTTTGGAACACATTGAATCTCTCAAAAGTTTGTCAGCTGAATTATGGATGTGAGCTGCAAAGTTCCACAGTTATTATTGGTGAGAAAATGAGAATTGCTTGTGAAGTTTGACGTTTGAAGAAAATGGAATGGCAGATATGAACACAGCAAAATCTTACCCCATGTTTCAGATGCTACTCAGCCCTGTGAGATTAAGAATTGGATACTTTGGTTTTAAATTAAGAGCTCTCTAAATCAGGTCATCAAAACCCTAGTCAGCCTAATCTGCAAAGTTGGAATGTATTGACCTTTTTTCCTAAACCCAATCTGCTATTTAGGAAAAATAGACTAAAAGGGGATTGGACAAAAAGAATAGATGGTCAGATGAACTGTAATATCGTTTTGAATGAGAAAGGTTTACCTTTCACTGATTGGTGGTTAATAAGCAAAGAGATTACACAACTAAGCAAAAACAGAATGAAGGAGAAATTTTACATGATCATATATGTTTTAGCAAGAGGCATATAGAAGCATCCTCAGATATTTAATCAGGAACTGCGCAGTGTGGAGGAATGCTATGAAAAGAATGGCAGATGAGTGGACAGCAAGTTTCCTTGTCCTGATGCTGGTTTTGAGGGTTTCTGAATGCAAGTTAAATAAGAGCCATAATATTTTCTTTTCTGGAACAAACTGCATCTTTTCTCAGTGCTTTCATGGTTCCACAGAAGAGCAATTAACCAGGAACTCAGGCAACATATGGCAAGATGCCCATTTTTATTTGTTCCAGAAGGTTAAAGGTTACCTAGAGCATAAAAGAGCTTTTTCTTGCTTGGACAAGCCCGTCACTGTGTAGATCAGCATAACTAACAGCCTGGCAAAGCCCCAAAATAGTCTAGAAATATTTGGAAAACTTTAAAAGAAAATATAAGATTCCATTAAATTAAAACCTATACATATATACATACTCCCATCCACACCCACTCACACAAAAGGTACATAGAAACATACACTAGATTCAAATTAGTGGAAACTTTAGCTTTCTTTTAAGTTTGCAAGGCACAAAAATACACTTTCTCTCTCTCTCTCTCTATATATATATACTGGAACTATCCTTCCAGCATAAAGCCTCATTTTATTGTGATTCATGGAGATTAAGAATTATTCTCTTATCCTTTGAGAGCTGATGCCATTTCGTTTTTCTTCACCATACACCCACACTGCTGTTTTCTTCTGATCTAGATTTGTAGCTTAGCTACTGTAACACTGAAAAGAAAGTATCCAATAATATCTTCCTATAAAGATGTCTATATTGTGACTACCTGGTTCCAGTCAGTAACAAAGACCGGAGATGTCAGCTATTTACCAAAGGAAATAAAAGGACTTACTGTTCCAAACATCCTGAGGAGACTATTCTAATCATGCAGGTGTTTCGTATACATTTCAAGTTTAAAATAAAGAAAAATGTAAAATTAGAAATCTGTAACTGGATCCTTTTTAAATCAGTCATTGTACCACGATTATTGTCTTTATATGTTTAGCTAAAATAAAAGAAGGGGGAAAGAACTCGACATGGTAAGTGTTTGCTAATGGGATCAGAGCCAACTTTATTTTTCTTAATATTTCAGGTTTCCTATCCTTTTGGAATGTGATGTTATGAAGTGCAACTGGCCACAGTTATGGAACTGTTCATAAGTTCACCTGAACCAGATCAGCTGCCCAGAAATCCCACAGTTCTATGGATATAAAGCATGATGGCATTGTAGTTGCTGTTGCTACTGAAAAAGACAATTTTTATGGGGGAGGATACATTAAAGTGATGGGATGAACTTATGGGAGGAACTAATACAATTTCAAACAGTGATTCCGGGGCCGTTCTGAAGGCGTGAAGTGCCCAGTTTCAGTAAGGGTATGGCCAAACCTTTTTTCAGACTACAGAAATTTCTTCGGCGGACCCAGTTTCTGCTCTTTTTTCTCACAGCAGCTTACCTAATGGCTGGCAGCCTTCTCCTATTGCAGCGATCCCGCTTGGTTATCCAACAAGGCACACGTGGGACCTCGAATATTCAGGTCTCACCAGTTTCAGACATGGTGATAGGAGTCGGAATCCTAGATACCAGAACAATGCAAAACCCTCGTTTGAGTTCTAAGCTTCTGGTGGACATGGATGTGCTCCATGACCCAACATCAGATCAGAGGTACGGGCCACGGTGGCTAATATCCCGGAACTCAGAACTGAGACAGTTAAGAAGAAGATGGTTTCACAGGTTCATTAATGAACAAGAACCCATGCAAGCAACGGGATCTAAGGTGACGCAACATACAGGTGAAAACAAAGGTAAGGGCTTTTCCCAACATCCATTTTCTGTCACGCAGGACTTTGTTTCAGGCAAAGATTGATACCGTTCATAAGCATGTGAGAGGTATTCTGACTCCTTCCAAGAATGTATTTCTGTATTAGCTCTTGAGCATTTACAAACCATTTTATGCAAACTAAGTATATGTATGGTTTCAGAAGCTTCTAAAACCGTGTTAGTCTGTATCAGTAAAAACAATGAGGAGTCCTTATGGCACCTTAGAGACTAAATAAAGGACTCCTCGTTGTTTTAAGTATATGTATAACAGCCCAAAATATTTAGGATCCTCACTTGTTTGAGTAGTACCTTACTCCAAAAGTAGTCTCACTGAATTTAATGGAACTTCATAGAGATAAAAAATGCTTCATGTATGATTAAGGAGGTCAGAATCTGGTCATAAATGAGAAAATGGTTACAAGCAGTTCCCCAGTCATAATCCAACTCTATGATTGAATGTTCCTTCATGTATGTAAAGCTGTAGATTCTCCTATGTCTGTCCAAATATACGGCTGCCAATGCAGCCTTCTGTGAATGGTTTCTCAGGGGTTGGACTGTATAGCGCAGATTTATTTTATTCTTCCTTCAAGCAAGTGGAGATGAAAATTATTAAATTGGTTTTCCCCTCCCAGGATCATCATGAAAGAACAGAAAATCCTGGAACTGATTGAACTCTTCCTGGGTATTAGAAGAGTTTGCTGGAACATAACAACATGAAAGCAAACTGAAAGGGGAATGTACATCATTGCAGCAATGCTGTGAATTAGAAGCCAAAGCACAGGGTACAAGATTGTGTGTTTTCACCTCACGGTTTAATAACAGTCTAAATGGAATGTCATCAGATTGATATAAGCTAAATTCACCTCACGGTGAGCCTGATTGTGCCACCCTAACTCATGCTGAGAAATACATACATGTGCTGCCCCCTTGAATTCAGTGGGGAAATAGGCATGACCAAAGCATGAGTTAACACAGCAGAATCAGGCCTTATATTTTCTCTTTTTGTAAAACACAGATTAGTCTCCTTGGGCTTGATTGTACCTTTAAGGCCCAGCCCGGCATTTGGGTCAGTGCAGAGCTGCACCACCACAGTGAGGGTACTGGAAACCATTCTGCCTCTCTGAGCTCCCTGGTGCATTGTGGGAGTGAGTGCAAACTGCTGCTCCCCTTTAAGGGGTACAGGATACTCTCCCCATGTGACTGTCTGGTTCCACAGGCTGGTGTGGCATGGAGGGAGGGGAAATGGAGCCTTGTCTTGCTGTACTCTCTTCCCCACTTTCGGGCACTGTGTGACCTTGAGGAAACCTTGCACTCTCTCTAGTGCGTGGAGCTGCTATTCTAGCCAGTCTTAAAGAAGGTTTCACAGTAGGATGAAGGCTCTGTACTCCCTCCCCACACACTACGCAGCCAGAATTTCATAATCGCGAGCCTCATTTTTAGAGCATCACCAACCAAAGGCTCAGGATGCGGCCTGAAAATTCATAGTAAAAAGTCACAATGATTTTATATAGAATATCAACAAGAGGTCATAAAATATTATTCTTAAAGCTATGGTGTCTGACAGAAAGAGAGGAGAAGAAAACAAAGTGATTTAAACAAAGGGTCATACTTAGAGCTGGGCAAAATTTTTTGGATGGAACTTGCTTTCACTGAAAAATGCCGATTTGGGTGAACTGTAATATTTCATGAATTAATGTTGAAATTCACCAAATCATGTTGACTGGAAAAAAATCTCCAAATGTTTCATTTTGACATTCTTGAAAGAAAATCTTTTGATTTTTCAATTCGCAGTGACTTTTCGTTTCAAATTTTACCTCAATTGTTTTTAAAAAAGGAAGAGATAAAACAAACAAACAAAAAAACCAGACTACATCACAAAACGAAAATGAAATTTTTTCTCTTGGGAGGAAGTAAACATTGAGTTTGATTTGAAACAGTTTTTTTGTTGTTGTTCTGGGATTTGTTTTTGTGTTTCAGCCACCGAACTGAAAAAAATTCAGTGATTCGCACCGCTCAGTGATTTGCACAGTCCCACTGAAGAGTCCTATTGGGGGAATAAGTGAGAGATTGTATGAAAGCATGGATGCTGAGACAAGGGTGCATTATTAGAGAATAGGTTTCACACATTATGGTCCACCACAGCAGAGATGGTCACCTGCCAAAGTAGGACCGTCAAAAGTGCCTTAGCAAGTTAGGCATCTAACCCCCACTGGTTTCAAAGGGAGTTAGGCTCTAACCTGCTGAGGCACTTTTGACAATCCCATTAGTTTCCCATCTGCATCTTTTGGCACCTTAATATCTTTGAAAAGCTGGCCTGAAAAGCTGGCCTATTAGAGTACATGGGGAGACTCCCACTGATTTCAGTGGGAGTTGAGTCTAATATAGCCAAGGCCTCTACAAAAGAACAGGTTAAGATGGATTCAGTCAGCTGCATTAAAGACAGTCAGCCTTAAACAGATGTAGGGCAGGAGTAATGTGATCAAACGTGCTGCTTCATTCCGAACAAGCTGAAAGTGATAGGGAAGCCCTGCTCATAAGACCTATCAGGGAATTACAATAATCAGAAGGATTTGAGTGACTGGTACCAGGTCACTACAGGATAAAAGAAGAGCACAGCCATTATGTGTACCATTATATGTTGAGCTCATTGTAGTCATCTGTAGCAAGTCCACTAGGACGCTGTAAAAGTGAATGCGAGTTTTCAACACCCAATGACAGGGAGCCGAGTCTTGCCTAAGTATGTGGAAATAGTGGCAAAGGCTGCCACAACAACATGACACGGGTACTAATGACCCCATCTAAACTTCACTAGCTCTAGGCTGAACTGGGAAAGGCTGTGGTCTTCTGGCATGTTCCCTGACCAATAAAGACCTAGAGGAAAGGGACTCCGAATAACTAGACGTCACATTACCAACATTAATCAACAATATGAAGAGCATGTAATCCAAAGAAAAAATATTGTCCGAAATTTTTGTCACAAAAAGATGCCTATTGGCTGCGCCCAATGTGGACATTTTTTGAAACTGAGACAGGAAGTTACGATTAACAGTGAAGAATAGATGGATCGAAGTATTGCAGATGGAATTCTCAGGCTCACGGAGAACCAGATTCTAACAGGACTCAGGGCTTTACAGATTGAAACTTCACAGTTAACTGGCTTGGGCGGCAAAGATCATAAGGGTTTACGCAGTTTAAATACCATGGAGTCTAAGGGCATGTCTACACTTACCGGTAGATTGGCACTGCTGCAATCGATGCAGCGAGTGTCAATTTAGTGGGTCTGGAGAAGACACGCTAAATCGATGGGAGAGCACTCCCCCATTGATTTGTGTACTCCACCTCCCCGAGAAGCATAAGGGAAGTCGATGGGAGACACTATTCTGTCGACACAGTGCAGTGTAGCCACCGCAGTAAGTGGATCTAACTACATCAACTTCAGTTACGTTCTTCATGTAACTGAAGTTGCGTAAGTTCAATCGATTTATCGCAGTAGTGTAGACCAGCCCTAAGTGAGATTCAGCAGACTGCACTGTGTCCGTAGACTGTGAACTTCAGACCAACAGAAACTCCTAGACTAGCAAGAAACACAAAGCCAAGCTATTCCTTACATGTCTTGTGGTTGACTCAAACTTGTGACTGACCTGAGAATGTACCTAAACACTTAGGAATGAATCAATTTTTTTTTCAGCTAATAATTCTTCCCTGACATTGGTTCCCACATACTTTAATGCACTTCTGTCCAAAGGATGATTGTTAGTAAGAACCAACTGAGTCACCTGGGAGGTTAGTATTTAACAACTCAAAGGATCTCTTTTTTGATCGTAAAGACAGTACATACCCTGCTTTTGCTCACCCAGTAGATGACTGGTGATTTAGCAGGTCAAGGGCACATCCAGTACACGGGCTTGACAGGTTTGTTGTATCATGTGACGAGATTTGAGGGGAGGGGAAGAGACCTTCATTGAACAGGTTCACATTATGTTCAGTTCATCCAGATTCCCTGTGATTTGTACTTTCATGCTGCACATTTTTACACCCCATATAATTCTGATGAGTTTCAAGGTTCCCTCTGAAATAAACCTGATTTGCTGGCTTTGATAAATGCTCACACGCCCCATGACTTAAAGTCTGGACGGTGGAAGAAGCTATTAAGATGATAGCTCTGATTCTCCTCTCACTTACGACAGCTGTATGCTGTTCTAGCTCTCTTGACTTCAATTGATTTGTTGCAGATTAGCCCTGGTGCAGGTGAAGAGAGGGCGAGACTAACTGGAGAACTGAGAAAGGGTGGCCTAGCGTGTAAGGTGCTAGCTTGGTAGTTGGGAGATACTGGTTTATTTCCCTGCTCCACCGTAGACTTCCTATGTGACCTTCAGCAAGCTACTTAGTGCCTCAGATCCCCATTTTACAGATTGGGAAAACAGAGGGCTGCTGTGAGAATAAATACATTAAAGATTGTAAGGTGGTCAAATACTACAGTAACGGGGACCATAGAAGTACCTAACATAAATAAGTATCTAAGGTTTGCTACCTACGCTCACCAAAGATTTGACTTACTAGCTATTCAAATGCTATGCTTGAGCAGTTGTGCGGTGGACACATCAGCTAAACATATGAGCAAGCCCACATGTTATCAGTATGAAGCCAAGAATGGAGGTGTATACAAATAAAACAGCCACTTTAAGGTGATGTGACATTTTATTGAAAGGAAATCACTGTGTGGAGTTGAAACTTCAGCAGGCATTATAATCACTAAGTATTTCATTATATCTTGGAAGGGATCCATAATGAAATAAAGAGCCAGTAAGTTTACTAGGAGAGGGGGAAAATAGCACACTCTATACATGGAAAGTTTAATTTTTAATTGATAGTAATTTCCAAAGACTTGTTAACAATGCTGTTATTAATATTGTCACTTCATGTACATTTGAATATTCAAATGATGAATATTCAAATGTGCATAATCCAGTGAGCTACAGCAATAAATAATCTCTTGGCTCTCTTTCAATTCGCAATTATAACATCAGCAGGGCACTAGATTAATGGCTGGTACTGGCATCGGCATTAACTAAGTTTATGGATATTTCAACATTAATGTATTTTAATGTAATCATTTGAAGAGCTCATAGTTCAACAAGGCCAGGATTTACAAAGGATCGTAAGGGTAAAATTTTCAAAAGCACCTAAATCCCATTTTCAAAAGTGACTTTAGGGCCAGATTTTCAAAGCTATTTTGGTCCTAAAAGAGTCAGATTTTCAGGGCAAAGAGGGATTTTCAAAGGAAGACTAGGCTATGGGAATTATCAGTTATAAATCAATGGGAGTTAGGCACATAACATACTTAAGTGCTTTTGAAAGTCACACTAGGCACCTAGCTGCATCTAAATACCTTTGAAAATCTGGCCTTTAGAGCCTTTGAAAATTTTACCCTAAGGAAATAAGGCACCCAGGACAAGATCCTCAAAAGGATGGGCCTAAAACCCATATCTGGGCTGGAGCGCCTACTGAGATATGGGCCAAACTCACGTAAGCACCTTTAAAAATCCCAGTCTGAGTTTCCTGAGCAACAGTTTGGCCATTTAGATTGTAAAGACACCTTGGTGTGAAATTACTGTCAACACAATACACCTGGATCATTATTTTAAAAAACAATTTTCTGAGAGGGAAATTTTACCCTGGTGCAGAGAACCAGCAAAAGGTCTGCTTTCCTACTAAGATCATCACAGCATCCGTGATGCTCCTACAGTCTTATTCAAAGGATACAGTCTCCTCAACTTTGGTAGGGCTGGAAAAAAATTTGATTTAAAAGGGGAAGGCAGTGTGTCATGTTGTGTATAGGATGCTAGATGTGGTTCTATTCCCAAAAGGGGGTCAGCAAAATTTTTTGACAAAACTTTTTTTGTTTTTGGTAAAAAAAATATAGATTCATATAGAATATGTATAATGGTTTGTGTCTAAACTCCACCCCCAATAATTCCCCTCTACAAAATCAAAACATTTTGTTCTGACATTGTCAAAACAAAATGTGAGGTATTTTTTTAATTCAAAAATGACTTCGTTTCCAAATTTGTTTTATTGTTTAAAATGTTTTTTTTTGAAGAGCTCAAAATCAAAACAAAACATTCTGTTTGACTCAAAACTATTTTTCCTCCCCAATTTGACAGAAATTTTGAAAATTGTCAGATCCGGGTCAACTCAGCAATGCCCCTCTCACCTCCCCCCCTCCATTTTTGTGGAATTGCCAGGTAACTGAAAAATCAGTTATTCACACAGCTGTAATTTACAGCTTTGCCACTGACTTGCTGCGTAACTTTGGACAAGTCATTCCACCTCTGTTTCCCTCCATCATCCTTAACTTTCTTGTCTATTAGGATTCTAAGCTCTTCCGGGCAGAGAATGTCTCTTCCGGATATTTGTACGACACCTATCACAATGTGGCTCCTAAGTATTACTTCTAATACAAATAATAATAAATGGTGTGTGGCTGTGCAGTAGAAGATATTTCCAGCTAATAATAATGCATATTTCTAGGATACTTTTTAAGAGATCATCTTCATCGGCTTCATCGGAAATTATCGTCCCATTTCATGTTATTCCCCATTTGACAGACGTTATCACTGAAACACCATTGCATTCTAAGGTCATGTGGTCTGAGTGATCATATAAGGTGAGGATTAAGGCAGATATTGATAAGTAGATAAGAGAATTATAGGAGTCTTCAGTGATGGAAATTACTCATAGGGGCTAGAACCAGGTATAATTTACATTAACTTAGATTCTCTTACGCTATCTCTGTGTTTGACATGAACCCATGTTACATTTTCAGCAGCAACTGGTGGAATCAAGCCCCTGAAGTCAAAAGGCCCCACTGAAATATAAAAAATTCTTATTCCAGGTGCATAACTCACATCTCATTAACAGCCTTTTGTGGGTGTTTATTCACAGCTTGCGGATTTTCTAATTGCATGTTTGCAAATTACCAACGTGCAGTTCTTTGAAACTACTGTGGTGTGTGTGCCATTGGAATGTTGGATTTATCTTCTTAGCTCTGAATTCTCCATTTGACTCTGGAGTAACTCCCCCCACCCTGTAGTTTTATTTATTACTCTTCAGAATGGTTTTTTATCAATTCTCATCTTATTTTCCCTTCCTGTCTACAGATCACCTGATACTTGTATCCTCTAATATTTATATTTTAATAGGAATCAAATTCCAGAATCAAATTTCCTCTCATCCTTTATACCTGATGACTCCATGTACCTGAATGACTCCACTGTACGTTATAAAGCCTCTCCATATTTCTTCTGGTGCGGAATTCTTTTCCGTATATCACAGGCTACACGTGGTTTTCATGTAGTCTGTTACTGACATCAAAAAGACAAGATGCTTAATATAGGAGATAGGCTAACTGAAATATTTTGCTTTCAAACGCTAAGTAACGCCAGGTGTATTTCAAAGGTCTCAATAACAGCGATGGGAGAGGAGGTGTGGTTCAATAGCATCGACAGACAGATAGCTCCATAGGTAAGGCTAAAGTTATCTTTCCACTACAGACTGAGTTTTCAATACATCCCTACCTATTTCAGAAAGAAACTCATCTTCCTGACACTTCTCACATCTCATTTCATTCCAGGGTAGAGTTTTTCAGGGAAGTTTTTTAACAATCCAAAAAGGGGTTTTCCAAGTCATGGTATTTGTGGAAATATACTTTCCCTTCACTCTGAACATTTTTCCTAACTCATTTTGTTGGCTTGTCATAGGCCATATCTTGACCAATTGCTGCAGCTGCTCTGAGCTGGTCTCCTGGCCCAAAGCCGCTACAGAGCTAGCTTACCTGGCTAAGGGGAATCCCAGGGAGCAATAAGGGCCAGTATGGCCAACATTATTCCCCTAAATAGGTGGGCTAGCTATAGAAAGAAGGTGGAGTGTTGTTGCACTTTGTGAGTGTTACTGTGGCTTCTGGCTGGTGGGGGCTGTTACAGCCAGGTGCAAGTTAGATGCTGCCATAACTTGCGCTGGGGCTTAACTTGGCCCTGGCCTGGCCCCAGGAGGGATGCAGGATAGGCTGCATGGAAGAGGATATAGGGTACTGGGAACATAGACGGGGCAGGGGACAGAAGATGTGGAGGTGTGATGAGGACTCAAGACAGGATGACATAGAAAGGTGGATCGGGGATGGTGACCAGGATGGATGGAGGGCTCTGTTGCCATGGGTGATGGACAGAAGGAACTACAGAAGGGAGTAAATGAGTGTGCAAGGGTCTAGGAAAAACATCAGGATCTTATATTTTAAAATAATGTATGTATATAAGTTTTCTTTTCTCTTACATTTCCCTCCCCTGTCCACTCCCCACATACCCTACCAGATATAACTCCCACCAGCATTCACAACTATCTCCTTGCCTTTCTGTGGTGAGCCCCATCCTTACTTTGCCCCATCTCACGCAACCTTAACTTTGCCCCCTAGTAACAAAAGATTTCTTAGAGGAGTTGAATGTCAACACGACTAGTCTATGTATCAGCCCAGGCTACCAAACATAGTGCTACTACCTGAGCAAACAGCAAAGTGCCACGTGTAACTAAGGACCTTGAATTTGCAGTTGAATGTTCCAGAACGTAAGATTATCTCTAACTATTGTGCTATTTCATGTACTTTAGGCACTTACGTTGGATGCTTCAGTGATGATTCCAGGGAGAAGACATTGAAGGGAGCTGTGTTTTATGACTTAAGAAAAATGACAGTATCTCATTGTCAAGAAGCTTGTGCTGAGAGGTAAAGAGAGATTTTTCACTGCACTTTCAACTGTTCTCCGATAACAAAGGGAATTTAGAATTGAGTTCACAAGGGGGAAGCACGTGCATATATTAAAGAGGAGATAAACCGTTTTGAAAACGTTGTTTACCTCATGCCTCCAAACATAAGGTTGCTTGGCAACACTGCAAGAAGGGGACTCTTTCACCTCTGCCTAACCACAGAAGGAAAGCCATTTTGGGGTCAGTGTCCTTCCCCAGAATTACTGCTTGGATACATGGGAAATGAATGGAGAGTGCAGGAAATGTTAGCTGGCCCAATTTGTGGTCTAAACTGTAACGTGACCTACATACTTGTGCATGGGGAATAAGAGGGGGGTAAGAACCTTGGGTCTGGGTGCAAAGCTACTCCCCTGCTTACCTCAACTCTGGAGCAGGGGGTCAGAATGTTGGCTCTGCCCCCAGGCTCACTGGCCAGATTAGCTGAGCCAGCATGTGGGTCGGCAGTAAGAATTTATGGCAGGTATAGGCCTGCACTTCTCCACCAGCCTCTCTGCTCCCAGGGGCAAGAGGAAGCAGCAAAAGAATGGAGACTCAGAGGTGTGTCTCAGGCACATTGCTTCCTAAGATGCATCATCCCAGGAGTACCCTTATGTGCTACCCATTGTTCAGGGCAATGCCTACAGTCACTGTGTAATCATGAGGGACTTGCTTTTGGGATATGCTAATTCCTCTAGCTGTAGGGCTTCCAGTTGTGGGGCCTCACAGAGCCCCCTTATGGAAACTGGTGAGACACTTCCTGATTCAGGGGGACAGCTTGGAGTATTGGAATGGTTGATCTTGCTCAGGATTTAACTTGGTGCACAGGGGAATTATACGCCAGAGCAGGTGCTCACATTGGACTCAGGAAGCAAGGAAAATAAACCCCGCGTCCTCCGCAGACAGGCTTGTTCACCTGTACTCATGTCTCCACCTGGAGCCAATGTAAACCGCAGGCAATCAGCACTTCTACAAATCAGGCCATTTATTTAAATATTGATCTAGAGATATAGCAACCAACTTTTGGTGACCAAGATTGAAAACCTTTCCTTTACGCTTCCTAAGCTACATTTGTAAAAATGCACAATAACAGACATGCCAAAAACAATCTAAATAGATAAGGCAGACAAAGAGTGAGAGAAAGGGATGGTTATTATCCCCATTTTACAGATGGAGAATTGAGGCACAGGGAGATTAAGTGACTTGCCCGAAGTCCTAGAGACAATGTGTAGAAGAGTTGGGAACTGAACCCAGATCCCCTGAGTCCCAGTCCAGTGCCTCAACCACAAAACCACCCTTCTTCAAAGCTTATTTAGTATTAACTTTTAGTAATGATGATTGCAATTACATGTATTAAATGACATCAGGTTACATTCAGACTGGAGAGAAGCTGAAGAGGCAGATACAATAAATAATACTGCAAGTAATAATACAGCTCTGCTTGAACAGCAAAAGGGAATTAGCCATTAACTCTTACATTTCTTTTTGGTGCGGTAAGTGGGAATCCCTTTACAAGCAGATTCTTGTTTATTGATTCTTGTTTGAAATATATTTAAGAATAATGAGCCAGACCCTAAGCCGATGTTAATCAGCATAGCTCCAGATCTCACCTTGTGTTCTCACAGCTGTGTGTGTGTGTGTGTGTGTGTCTCTGTCTGTCTTAGTGTGGATAAGAAACTCTGAATGTGAGAGGTTTCAGAGTAGCAGCCGAGTTAGTCTGTATTCGCAAAAAGAAAAGGAGGACTTGTGGCACCTTAGAGACTAACCAATTTATTTGAGCATAAGCTTTCGTGAGCTACAGCTCACTTCATCGGATGCATCCAGTGGAATGTGAGAGAGAGTTAGACAGACTTCACCTTAAGAGACGAAGGCTTTCTATTTGTATGGCATCATTTTGTACTGCCAGTTAAACTACATCCCTTCAAATTTTAAATTCCATACACCAAGCCATATGTTTGAATTTTTAGACACCTCCCTAATCAAAGCGGATTGCCCTTTCATACTTATTTTTGAGTTTTCTTATTTTATATAGCAACTGTTCACTGAAGCACACTTTTACACCTTGAAAGAGACAGCAAGCCTTTAATCTAAAATTGAAGTAATAGCCAGTTCTTTGTTTTGACCATTTGAAAGTTCCTTGACTGGATCAAAAGTGGCTCCTTTTAAAGGCTAGTCAAGATAGCTTCAGCAGTGGAGTTTTCTCCTGTGCTGCTCTAAACGGTCAAATACTTTACAAAAAGTCGCTGAAATATTTTGGCTCGACCAAGACCCATCTCCCCTGGAGCTGCGATGCCGTCACATCGGGCATTCTAAACTGGCCCAGACCTGAGCAGTGCTCGGATGAGAAACCTCCAGCAAACATGGACGTGTCAAGAAATGGTGCTCTGGTTCAGTAGGAGACACTCCTGAACCAATGCCCAGCATAGTCTTAAGGGCACTGTGCTGCTGGGGTGTCATTTGGCTAAGGCATGAAAATGAAGTCCTGGGAAAATATCACTATTCATATTTCCGTAGCACTTCTTTCAAAAGCAGGAGTATTAAAAACCTGAGTGCACTGGCCAAACTGCCTTGGAGACCTTTGTATTCTGCCTAACAAAATTCCCTGTTTACTTTCAACTGGATGTGTTATTCTGCACTTCTTGCCTATCACTGTTGTGCCGTGCTGTTATTCACTTTTTAACAGTTGCTGCCTTGCTCCCCAGAGTTGTCTGCATTTCTTGGTGGGGGTGGGGGGCATTGTGCATAGTTTGTATATACAAGTTTCCCAAGTTTGCCAACTGTGCAGAGGAACTTTGGAATACAAAGGGTCTAGCTGTATTCAAGGTATTGTTCTCTTCCTACAGGGCTTATACCTATGCTGGCTTGGAGTATGGTGCAGAATGTTACTGTGGGAACAAGCTCCCCATAATGATTGCAAAGCAGGAAGAGTGCAACAATGAATGTAAAGGAGAGAAAGGTTCCATCTGTGGCGGGGTGAACAGGCTGTCTGTCTACAGGGTGGAGGAACTACGGGCAGGGGCCAAACGACGTAAGTAACATAGCGCTATTTGATGAGTATTTTCTCCCAACAGGGACAGGGCATTCAGCATGCTGTCCTGAGTGATGTTCATCCCGCAAACAGGGCGCACCAGACATCAGTGGGAGGCCCGGGGGGGTGGGGGGAGAATTATCATTCCACCCTCCCATCCTGCTCCAGAGAATCCTTCACTGGGGTTTTAAACATGGCAAATGACAGAAGCATCTTTGCAATGTCAGCTAAGGGCATGAGCCCATATCTTCAAAGTTACTTAGGCAACTAATTCCCATTGATTTCAATAAGAGTGAGGTGCCTAAGACTTTGAGAAGCTGGGCCATGATGTCCACTTATGGCTGGTGCCAGTATCTGGCTCAGCTAGGATGGTCGTTCAACTGGTTATTTAGGAGGAGCGTGAAGCATCTGACTCAGTTGCATCAGAGTTGCTACACAAAGAGTTTGCGTAACCATGGGAACCAGTAAAATATAGACCATTACGACTGTCACTTCAGCAAGAGTTCATCTGCAAAAAAAAACAGTCTTGCATTCATTATCACAGGGCAAAATGCAGGTGTATTAGAAATTTAGGAAACCTTATATTTCTTCTGCCATTCGCTTAAGAGAATGCATATACCATTCTCACCCCAAACTGTCTCTTAAACAAAATCAATACATTTCTGTTTCCAGTGGTAGAGGAATATGCCTCTGTCTCTTCTAGATAAGAGCTGGTAATGATATGACGCAAAGATTTGCTAGTTCCTAAAGAACACCTATTCCCCTAATAGCTGGAGTTTGTGGGGAGTTTTGCCTAATTTTGAGTCAATTCTTGTTTGCCGTTCAATTAGGATTTATCATGGGAGATAAAACAGATAGACCTTCAGACCAACACAAACCACATACACGTCTAAGCAGCTGAACAGTCTTTACTTCTACAAACCTTCTGATTCCTTAATGCTGCTATTTGCTGGGAACAAAACAACAAAGACCTTAGGTTGCATCAGCATATATGGTGAAAGAGGAGTCAAGATTTGTACAATAATGTACACTGCTACACATTAATTATAAAACACAGGTACACAGACCTAAATTGCTCATGTCAGGCTGACAGGCACATTGGCAAGTTTCCCAGGATTTGCATCACTGTTTAATTCTGAAGGAGGTGTGTGTGTGTGTGTAAGAGCCAGACTGTGATGCCTTTGCTCACCTTGAGTAAGATTTTACTCTGTGAATGGTCCCACTGACATCAGCAAGACTACTGGCCAAGTAAGATATTAATTAAGGTAAATAAGGACAGCAGAATCTAGCCCTGGAAGCTCTGTGGAGTGAAGTGATCTACGGAATACAGTCCACAAAGCAGATACAGGGTATGCTTCTGCCCCCTTTCCCACTCTTTTGCCTCTAACCTGGCCCAAAGGGTCAGTGATAGAGCAGGTCCAAACGTTTCCAGTGGAACAGTGTTCTGATCGGATAATGCTGGTTTGACAGAATCAAAACATAGGAGTGTGTCGACTGTATCTAAACTTTCCATGGAAACCAGGCAGGCTGGCAGGCCAGCCTCCTTAGTTTCTCATCAGCCTGCAACTCAGCCCACGAGGTGGTGGACAGCTGCAATGCCAGAGTTCCCAGACTCCCCAGCAGCCAACCTGATGGAGTTTCTGTATTCCTAGCCTCCGTGGGCCACGCAGCAGCTCAGCTGGTGGGTTGCCTGAGCTCCAAAGGTATGTCTACCCTGCACACTAAGCCGGGGTCTGTGAGACCTGAGCCTATGGACTCTGTGTTTCCAAGCTTGCGCTTGAGCATCCACACCATATTGTAAACTTGGGTTTAAAATTGCTGGATCTGGGTCTTGCAGCCATGCTTATGTGTCCATAGTGCTCTGCGCACACCTTCTGACCACTTGCACTGTAGCCACACTGCAGAATGACTGGGCTTGGACCTGAGTCATAGCAGGACTTGATCCTCCTCCCTCGCAAGATCCCAGGACCTGGGTCTTCAGTGCTCGCTGACCCAAGTAAGACTGATTTGTGTGTGAACGGAAGGGGGATTTGGGGTCAAAGCTGAGTCAGAGCCTGGGCTTAATGCGTAGTGTAGACATACCCCAAGGCTCTCTAGGTTGCCCGGCTCCCAAGCAGCACAACTGGCTGCCAGGGCACCAGTGTGCCAGCCTGGACGCTTTCAAAAAAATTCCATTTTGGTTCATACCACTGAAAATTTCACATTTCCAACATTTCGTTCTGATTCAGAATTTAAAAGAATTATGCAAATGTGAATTTGTCCCCTGGGTGGAAGTCAGTCTTTATCAAGAGAAATATTTTCACCAACATGGTCAAACCAAGGTATCTAAACTTAGATGCTTAAAACTCAAAGGAAAATAATAAACTAGTTACTGATTAATTGCAAGACTGATCCATCCACCATTGACAAAGGCAGCAGGAAAGTTGGTCTGTTCCTTCTTTCGGTAAAAAAATACATTACTGGAATCCACTTCTTTTCAATGTTGACTTTGCTTTCTGATGGCCAGCTGGGGATCACTTCAGTGGCATATTTATCAGCATTTATAAGTAGTCGGTGCCAGTGAAATTCACTTCTTTGCAGAGGTCTATGCATCCCTTAAGGCCTCAGAATAGGGCTAGTGTGATTTAAGGGATACAAAGGCCATCTGCTGGCCCTCTGCACTTAGATGAATATTATATAGTTTAAGTAATATCATATGCCCCTTATGCTGGAGGAATTCTTATCTGTGAAGTTAGAACCATATCCTGGCCTTTTTGTGCCATTCAGAAAGGAGAAGCTCTGTCCTGCAGTGTAGCTGCAATCCAAGAAGTGATCATGGCTCCTGTTTTTGGGGGGGTGTTTGGTGCAAATGGAGGCACTAGCATGATGCTCTGGCTACGCAGAGAATAGAATGTAGAGCCTAAGCCGGGATGCTGGATGGCATGGGCCACGGCTCTGAAGCGGCACTGAACAGTTTCTTTTGGGTGCTTGACTGGCTGGTTCTTGCTCACATGCTCAGGGTCTAATTGATCGCCACTTCACTAGATCACTTCATTCTGCAGAGCTTGCAGGGCTATATTCTGCTGTCCTTATTTACCTTGATTAGTATCTTACTTGCCCAGTAGTCTTGCAGACTTCAATGTTCAAAGAGTAAGGTATTACTCAAGGTGTGCAAGGGGATCAGGGAAGAATCTGAGGGGTCACAAAGGAATTCCCCCCACCCCGGTCATATTGGCAGCGATCTTGGGGGAAGTTTGCCTTCCTCTGCAGTAGGGGTATGGGTCACTTGCCAGGATTTTCCGGGTATCTCTCACTTAATCATTTCCCTGTCAAATACTGACGCAGCTCAGTCCCTTCTATTCTCTGCCTGCGGTACCTAATAGTTTAGTGTTCTGCGGGCTGCAATGTTCTGGTCTCATTTTAGTTGCTGGGATTAGTGTGCGGGGTGGTGCTGGTGGCCTGCGATATGCAGGAGATCATGATCTAGTGGTCCCTTCTGGCCTTAAACTCTGGGACTCTAAATGACAAGCTGGGTCTCAGAATTCATTAATCATTCAAAAGCATGAGCACAAACAAGTGAGGCTCTCTGTGGTTTGGAATCACCACTCTTTTTCCCACTCACTTTGTTTGGGGGAAGGCTTTCGGAACAATAGGGGAGTGTGACTGCCTTTTGCACGGATCTTATATAAAAAGAGAGTACATATCAGGCTGGGGGGGGGCGGGAGGGCGCTTGAGAGGGCTTCCACCCATCCCTTGTGTTCCTTTGCAAGACCTCCTGGGATCAGGTAGTGCAACAACTGCCATCTTGACTGAGTCAGGGCCCTCCAGAGCAAAAAGCAGCAGTCTTCTACAGCTTTAAAGCTCTATACCTCGAGCTGAGAGCTGTAACAGACTCCCGTCCTCTGTAGATTGAGCACAGTGGGGGGTGCATAACACACACACGGAACCAGTGGTAAACAACAGCCCCGGCTGGAGCAATGTACCTTGGCTCTGTTACCAGTGTGCAGCTACAGCTAAACACAATAGAGCCCATCATTTCCCTAGGGGCAGAATTTGGCCATCTATTTATAGATTTCTCCCTTGCAAATCAGGAAGACTAAGACAGAGCAATGCAATATGTTTAAAATATTATCTGTTGGCTGTGTACAGAGCCCGCTGCTCTCTGGTCCCTTGAGAATGTAGGTGGAGGCTGCTGGAGCTCTGGTCCAGATCAGATCCGATAGGATTCTCCATATGTTCATAAAACTTTTGTTTCATGAATCAAGTATTAATGTGGGAAGCAATAAGTCTTTCAGGAGCGTCATGGGCAGCAGGGAATCTTCTATGCTTTTCTTTTTCTTTTTTTTTTTTTGGTGCTGGGCTCTTTGTAACAGTCTGATCCTAGGGAGAGTTCTTTCTCCCCCTGCTTGTTATTTGGCTTGCACGTTTCTTGAGTAGCCCCACGGATAGGACAAGGCCTTCCTGCAATGTAGCTGGTATTATAGCTTCTATTAAAGTTACAGGTTTCAGAGTAGCAGCCGTGTTAGTCTGTATCTGCAAAAAGAACATACACACCAGCTTGCTGGCTCAGCTAAGGATGCACATCTCACTTGAATGTAACGGCACTGAGATTAATTTATCATATAAGAAGAATATGTTTAGTAACAGATTTAAGTGATAATAGAAAGAGATAATAAAACAAAGGTACAGTCACACTTCCTCATGACTAAAACTTAACTCAACAGGCTACAATCCTTGACTCAGACAAGTTTTTTCCTACAGCAACCTTTCCATGTCACCACCCCATAGGGCTGGGTATCCACCATTCATACAATGCAAAGAGCACTGGTCTTTTTGTTCCCTCAGTAATGGATAACAAAAGGGTTCTTTCCTCTTCTTATTATTATACTGTGTACCTTTGAGATGTATTCTTTTGAGGCATATCTCCAGATAAAGTTCTTCTCCCTTGCTGTTAGTGCTAGTAAGAACATAAGAACATGTGACACCGATTTTTAAAAAAGGCTCCAGAGGCGATCCTGGCAATTACAAGCCGGTACGCCTAACTTCAGTACCAGGCAGATTGGTTCAAACTATAGTAAAGAACAGAATGATCAGATACATAGATTAACATGATTTGTTGGGGAAGAGTCAGCACAGCTTTTGTAAAGGGAAATCCTGCCTCAACAATCTGTTGGGATATTTTGAGCGTGTCAAACACGTGGGCAAGGGCAGTCCGGGTGATAGAGTGTACTTGGACTTTAAGAAAGCCTTTGACAAGACTCTCACCAAAGGCTCTTACACAAAGTAAGCTGTCATGAGAAGAGGGAAGGTCCTCTCGTGGAACAGTAACGGGTTAAATGATAGGAAACAAACGATAGGGAGGGCAAAGGCAGAATAGGAGCCACATCACAATCTCTATGCCACCAGAAGATCCCTTGTCCTGAGGTGATCCTCCCATGGTCGGCTTTGTTGGCGTGAGACCCATAATCCATCAATGATGTAGGGGAAGGTAGTCATACCACAATCCAGAATCGAGGCCAAAGTCTTTCCACCAGAAATGATCCAATGGCCTAATTCAGGCCTTCTCTATTCATGCCCGCAGGTTTTATCCTACATATACTGGGGTAAGGTCTGACAGCACTACTATTTATAGGGAACTGTACAGTGTAATTGAGCAAAAGTCAGACCGCAAGCACAAGTAACCTTTATTTTGGGGTCTGAAGCAGAGCTGCAATTCACAGAATAGCCCAATCGCCCCTTCCAGCATTTGCGAGGCAATTATCAACCGGAGTCACCCTTCCCCAGACAGGGGTACTCGAGTGGAAGGAATTTATACCTCAGCCGGTGTGAATCATTACTGATCTAGACCTGCTAAGGATCAGGACTATAATGTATTACACCTCTGATTCAAGGAAACATTTGGAGCCAGATCTCAGAGCAGATCTTGGTTGCTATTCACCAGCTGAAGATCTGGCCCCTAACAGATTTGAATAGAGTGGAGAAAAAGAGCAAGTGAGAGAGTTTCAGTTTTGATCGACTAATTCCCCTTCAGTGCCACCTTCCAGCTATGATGTCACCAAAGGTCGGGGACTTGTTGCGGGGTGGAAGTTAGTGCAGGACTGGGGAACTATTCTTGGTTAGGGGTTCTGTTTGGGGCCATGCAAAAAGAGCTAGAATATCAGAGGCCTGATGGAGATAGAGGAGAGGATTGGTGGTGGGGCATGGAAGAGAAGGATGGGATGGGGATGGGGGAGCTTCTGGTTGGTTCAGATGGTGGAAAGGAGGAGGATAGGAAGAAGGAAAAGGGAAGAGTGAGAAGAGACATCAAAATGTGTGGCACAAATCAGATAAGTTTCAGATCAGCAATGTGAACATTCTGATCGTCCTCATCTAAACTAGTAAGACTTAATAGGTTTGCCCAGTTCTAGCCTTATAACATACAGGCACGTAGGATGGCTGTTCTTTATAATCAGCTGGTCTGATGCACATTGGCATGTTCTCGTAGTGGGACAGCTCTGGGGGCAACCACCATGTCATCTCGTTTGTACAGTGCTTAGCACAATGAGGCCTCTGCCTGCTCTTCTAATACACCTAGTAAATTATTATACCACTGCAGTAGATGGAGAAATAGTTCATCTTGATCTAGTACTTTGAATTGGATTGGTGGGGGTGGGGGAGGGAAATCAGAATGGAATTTCAGCAGTTCCTGTCTTTACCTCCGTCATTCTCTAATCTCTGTCTTTCTTTCTCTGATGTTCTCCCTATATCTTTGCCATCTCCCTCCTACCTCCCACCCCTTCCACCCCGCATTTATCGATGTATGATTCTCAGCAGTGCCATGCTATACGGGACTGAAAGCGGACAATGTGACAGGGATGGTGTGTTCAGATCACATGATAAGATCATCATCCACTGAGCACTGGTATCCTATCTAACCAAGCAGAGCACATCAAAAGCCATGGCACACAGATGCAGCTTCCTTACTGGAATAAAATAAATTACTTCTAGGAAACATTAGTCCCAACTCCTCTCAGATAGCAAAACTGTTGGGGGTGGGGTAAATTGTCAAAGCTATGGGGCAGAGTTACATGGCCCAAATTATGATGAATTGCTTGGAAAATATTCACTTTTGTCTTGGGACAAATGGGGTGCTTATGAAATTGAAGTGAAGATGTGACCTGGATGAGGGAAGATGCATGTATATGTATAGAGAGATCTAGCAAGGGATATGGACTTGATTTGTCTTCAAATGCAGCAAAGAGAACACAGGTTGCTGTTGGAGAATTAAAGACCCATGCTGGACCTGCACCTCTTCTCTTGCTGGTGTAGATAAGCAGTAACGTCACTGAACTCTAATATTAGACCCTGCACAAATGCGCACGAGATCAAAATCTACCATAAGGGTACATTCATCTGTGCAGGAGCCAGACGGTCTCAGGGGCTGATTCACGGCTGTGGCATGAACTCCCTCAGAAACTGAGGGCCATCACAAATCTACCCACCTTCCCCCCCCCCAAGTGCAAAGTGTATTTCTTCAACCCATCTCCTCTCGTATAAACACAGAAGTGTGGACATTTAAAAATAAACACTAAAGCTCCACCGCACATGCAGTTCTCCTGGGGCGAGGATGAGAGAGAGAATGAACCACATGCCAGACCTTGCTCATGTCACTTAGTGCTCTGATGGGAGGGGCTCATCTACGCCAGTGTTCTGAAAACCGGCCTGTTTTACTCCTTGTTTCCTTATTCCTATATCTTGGACTCCACTTTTTTTTTGGCACACTGAGCTCATTTTGTTCCCCCCTGAAATAAAAACAAAGAAACAAAAAGATACTTTTTGCCTGAGAATTTCATAGATGGCCAGTACCCTTTGAACATGCCATTTTCCCATTCATTTCTCCCAGTAGTTGGGCATCCAAATCCTGGAAGTCACTTTGAAAATCTCAGCATTAAAAAAATAATCATTCAGTTCTGCAAACGAAGTGGTTACCATGGCAAGGTCAGCATTTGGCACCAGATACTGCAGAGTGGTATCTGGGCTGGCATAATGTTTTCTCGTATTTAAAATAGGGAGATGGCTCAGTGGTACATGATGCTTTTAAATGGTGATCACTAGATGTGGATCATCAAGCTGTTGAGATGCCAACACAACAGTTTAGCTTATCAAAAAGAAGATCAAGAGGTGACTTGATTATGGTGTAAAGCTACCAAGGAGAAATAAGCTCCTGGTGAGATAATACTGGGTACTAAAGGGCTGTTTAATCTAATGGAGAAAGACATATCAAGAACAAAAGGCTGGAAGTTAAAGCCAGACAAATTCACATTGGAAATAAGGAACACATTTTAAACAGTTAGAGTGATTATCGCCTGAAGTGATAGATTCAAATCAAGACTGAATGCTTATGGAAGAGATGCTTTAGTCCGACAAGTTATTGGGCTCAATACAGGGTAACTGGGTGAAATTCTTTGGCCTGTGCTATACAGGAGGTCAGATTACATGGTTGAATGTTCCCTTCTGGCCTTAAAAATCTATGATTTTATGCACAAAAGATTTTATGAGAGTGAAATGATACCAGCAGTGTGGCTTCTTCAGATCCCTACTGGGAAACAAACACATCACCTTAAAAATCGCATCTCAGTGATTACATCTCTGATTTCTTCCTCCCACTGAGAAATGTAAAATTTTAGGGTCCAGATTCTATTTGCATATACTCCTTTGTCACTGAGGAGCAATTCCATGGAAACCTGTGGATTTACTCTGAATTCACATTGGTGTAACTGGTTTCAGAGTAGCAGCCGTGTTAGTCTGTATTCGCAAAAAGAAAAGGAGGACTCGTGGCACCTTAGAGACTAACAAATTTATTTGAGCATAAGTTTTCGTGAGCTACAGCTCACTTCATCAGATGCATTCACTGTAAAATTGAAATCTAGGCCATGTTGCCAGACAGTCATATGCATGTAATCTCTTCAAGGCCCCAAACTACATCTCCTATTAGTTCAGTCCAATATTAACTATATTTGCCCATTTACCATGATTTTTGTTTTTGCTTTTTTGGTAGATGCACTATTGCCTAGTTGATAGAGCACTGGACAAGGACTCAGCAGACCCGAGTTCTATTCGCAGGTCTGTCACTGGCTTGCTGAGTGAGCTTGGGCAAGTTGCTTCACTTTTCTGTGCCTCAGTTTTCCCATCAGTAAAATGGGAAGAATGATATTTGCCTCCTTTGTAAAGTGCTTTGAGATCTAGGGTTAAAAGTGACGTAAAAAGTAGGTACTGTTGTTATGTGACTGGGTTAGTAAAATATCATTACTTTCTGTATCATCATCATTCACCTTCTCAAAGAGTAGGAAAGCCAATTGCATGACTAGGCTAGTATATTTCCAGGCCAACTTTGCAAAGGGACATTTGTCCCTGTATGGTAAGTGGGATGGAACACTACACTCTAAGTACTAGAAAGACTCAGGGCCAGATTCTGATCTCAGTTACTCAGCTGTAAATCTGGAGTAACTTTACTGACCTCTTTAGTTACTGAGCATTTACACTGGTGCAATGGAGATCAGAATCTGATCCTCAGGACTTCAGCAAAGAGCATGCATTCTCCCTGAATGACTTGTAAAAGCTGAGTTTAGATTTTGAAGGCTGCAGTGAGCTCATCTGATCTGAAACGAATGCAAGTGCATGGGAAGGGGGGACGTCTTCATAACTGAACAGATGTGCAGAAAGGTGGGTCCCTAAAGGAGCTTCTGAACTCATTTAAATTCCATTTCTTTTCTGGTGCAGATCATGGGAAGCTTTGTAGATTTTTATCAGGGCTTTTAAGCCTTTCAGGGGAAAAA
The DNA here is from genome assembly GCF_015237465.2 of Chelonia mydas. Classification (NCBI taxonomy): domain Eukaryota; kingdom Metazoa; phylum Chordata; order Testudines; family Cheloniidae; genus Chelonia; species Chelonia mydas. The sequence goes on from NC_051257.2 coordinate 11,140,038, forward strand.
TGTCTTCAAAAGAAAACTGGGGCTTGCAAACAATAGCAATGCCCTCCACCAGCAGAATTTAATTTAAATTCTTCTCTGCAGCCCTACTTTCAATAGTTAGTATAGGGCTAAAGGGATGTGTTCCTTTCAGTACAGCAGGACTTGCAACACATTTTCCTAGTGTCTCTCTATTTCTCTTATTTCTAAAGTACTCTGAAAAACCATATATATGGAGAATTTTTTTTTAAAGATTCAAAATGAATATTGTCCTTTGTGATAGTGACAGGCTACTATGGATGCTGTTTTCTCAAGAGAAACCTATTTCATGTCCCTGCAGGGAGGAATGTTATCTATCGAGGATGTTTTAAAGCTCCAGAAAATTTAACAGTCACCTTTCCAGCCTCTTTGATACAGTCCAATTTGACGGTGGAGATGTGCTCTGAATTTTGCTCCAAGAAAGTAAGAACAGTTCTCATTTCACTTTTCTTTGTGTGTGTGTGAGTGAGAGAGAGAGAGAGAGAAAGTGTGTGTGTGTGTGTGTGTGTGTGTGTGTGTGTGTGTGAGAGAGAGAGAGAGAGAGAGAGAGAGTGTGTGTGTGTGATTGTGAGTTAATTTATGAAGTAAATAGAGACGCTTAGTGCCTTTGGAGCTGTGGATTCAAAAATTAGTTTCCAAAGGACAGATTTCTTCAAAGGAAGCGCACAGTGGCATATCCAGTCTAATTATTATTGCTTATGTGGGGGAGGAGAAATCAGAATTCTGCCACTAAAGATGATGTACACGGAAACCAATCCTAAGTGACCCTCCAATGGGCCAGCAGAAAGTCAATATTGTATGTCACATTACTAACAAGTACAGACCTGAAATTGATGCTAAATAGGACAAATTCTTCCCTTAGAGATTCAAGTTCAGCACCTTGTGTGTTCAATGTGCATACTGAATGGAAGAATTACGTCCCTCTACGCTGCTTTGTACCTTTTGGGCCTGATTCTGATCTCAGTTATACTACTGTCAGTCACCTGTCACACTGCAGAACTCACTGGAATTACAGCAGTATAACAAAAAAGAAAAGGAGTACTTGTGGCACCTTAGAGACTAACAAGTACTCCTTTTCTTTTTGCGAATACAGACTAACACAGCTGCTACTCTGAAACCTAACAGTATAACAGTAGTGTATGGGTGATCAGTATCAAGCCTTGAGGGCCAGATCCTCCACTGCTATAAATTTATACCAGCTGAGGATTTCGGCTTCTGTGTTGCCATCTACACACCTTTAAATAATAAACAACAACAACAACTAGTAGTATGAATGGGGGAGAAATATTATCTGGTAGCATTTTACACCAACTGTGCACAGGTGTAAGGGAGTGGGTCCAAAGTGTCCAAAATAATTTGGACGACAATCTGATCATCATTGCTTTGACCTTATTTCCCTTTCGCACCAGCTTTACCGAGAGGTACCTTCATTAGCTACAGTGGTGTTACTTAAAGTTTACCTGAATGGGAGGAATTTAAGTTCCACTTTGAGTCTGGGAATGATTCTCCACTCTTTTGTGTCTTGTGTGACCATTTTTACAGTTGTCCAAGGTGACTACAAAGGATCTGATCCTCATTTACACTTGGGGCTTTAAAGTGGATGTAGATTATGTTTATCCCCACTTGAAGGCCCCTTTGTACTGCCACAGTGGTGTAAAGAAGCCAGAGTAATTGATAAAGTGACTATGAGCCTGATTCTCATTTACACTAAAGACACTTTGCATAGCTCTGGCAGCATAAAAGGAAGTGCAGTGCATTTACATTCACTGTAAAAGCCCTTTACACTGCCAGAGTGGTGTGGAGCAGTCTTAGTTTAAATGAGAATTAGGTTCTACTACTGTTGTAACTGAGGCCTAGTCTACACCCAGTTTTGTTTGAGTATAACAGGTTAGGGGTGCCAGTTTTTTTTACTGAAATAACTATATTGGTACAACCGCAAGTGTGGATTCAGTTATACCAGCACAAAGGTTCCTTATACCAGTAGCTCATTCTCCTTTTCATATGAGTCTAAAGCTATACTGACAGAAGCACCTTTATGCTGATATAATTGTGTCCATACTGCAATTAGGAGGTGTGAATGCAGCATGTGTAGACACGCCAGCTTTGATCTACGTCACTTGTTACAACTGCAGTGAAGCCACACAGATGTTATCAATTTTTTTTTTTTCAGTGTCCCAATTTTTTGGTCAAAGTATAGTTAAGGTCCAGACTCCATAGAAAACAACACAAAAATAACAACAATAGTGATAATAATTAAATAACAATAGTGATAATAAGTAAATAAGATTTTGTGGTCCATTCAAAAGCATCTGGCGGTCCAGATTTAGCCCCCAGTCTGCCTATTGACTACTCCTGCACGGCAGCATGGGCTGTACAGGCAGGGCCAGGATCCTGACTGGGTATGCACTTGAGGGACTATCCTATCCTGCCACAGCTTCACTGCTATTATTACCAAAGGTACCTAGATCAAAGCTGGCTCAGGTCTGCCTATACAGGTTGCAGACACACATCAATTGCAATGTAAACATACCCCCACGGGATTGTACTGCCCCTATAATGGCATAGTTAAAGTGGTTCCACTTGTGTGTTTAAATAAACCCTGAGTGGAGAATTCTGACTTGGTAACATCTTACACACACTTTACACTGGTGCAAATGACCAGACAGTGGCTAATAAAAGTTCTGCTACTTATTTATTGGCCTGTAGACTGACAAAGGGCATAAGAACATAAGAATGGCCCTACTGTGTTAGACCAAGGGTACATGTAGCCCAGTGCCAAGTGCCCCAGCGGGAATGAACAGAACAGGTAATCATCAAGTGATCCATCCCCTGTCACTCATTCCCAGCTTCTGGCAAACAGAGGCTTGGGACACCATCCCTGCCCATCCTCGCTAATAGCCATTGAAGGACCTATCCTCCATGAACCTATCTAGTTCTTTTTTGAGCACTGTTACGGTCTTGGCCTTGGCATACATCCTCAATCGGCTCGGTTTACATCTGCATAACTCACTCCATTGACTTGAGTAAAGATGAACTGGTGTAATGGAGTGGAGCATTTGGACCAGGCACTTTCTATTGAAAGGAGGTCCTCCCCCCACACCCCAAAGTTGGGTTGTATCTTTGTGCAGAGGAAGATTCATTTTGTGATCAGATTTAGCCTAAAGCCACCCTCAGATGACATGGAGTAAACCAAACATTCAATTAATTTGTCTTCTAGTAACACAAAGTGATTAAAACTATTAAGGCATGAAAAACAAATCTTCATAATCACTAGGTAGAGTAATTTTAGCAGCTTTTATCCCATGATGGGGAGTGGGAAGTCTTTTTCCAGTCAACATATCCTTTATGCCACCTCCTCAGTTCAATGTGTTTCGAGAAAATGCCACTGAAGCGTTGTTCTGTGTTAATTAATTACCATAGTACGTGTGCGCGCATATGTAATACTGATATAAGGAGTATGTGGGAATAAGGGGTAGAGCAGAGCACTGAATTGAAGGACTCCTGGGTTCTGTTCCCAGCTTTGCTCTTTTTTACACAAGGACATGCAGGGAAATCAATCTGAACTACCTAAAAGTGTGAATTTTAAATGAATTAATTAAACCACATTAAATCTCTGTCTGGACACTCTTATTCTGAATTAAAGTGGCCTTAATTCAGTTTAGAAGTGAATTAAACTAAACCGAATTAAGACGACTTTAATTTGGAATAAAAATGTCCACACAGGTTTAATGGGGTTTACCTAATCCACTTATGAGGTGTAATTATTGCTTGTCAATTTCTGAGATGATTGTACGGAAAACCCTGGAGAAGAAAAGTTATCATCATAAAATGCACTCAAACACTGATGCCTACATTTTCACAAATGACTGGTGATTTTGGATGCTTCTGTTTTTGGGACACCTTAAAGGGGATTGGTTTTCAGAAAAGCTAATTCATGAGTACTTAGTTAAGATAAGGTCCTTAGGGACCAGACCCAGCTCTCACTGAAGAATATGGGAGGCTTTCTGTTGACTTCACTGGGAATTGGAACTTGTCTTAACTCAGTAAGATAATAGGAACTGGGCCAGATTTTCATCTGTGTAAATCATCATAGCTCCATTAGCTTTATTTGTATTCCATGAGAACCCATTCAGTATCACAGCCCCATTGTGTTATATGTTTGTATAGCGCATAAGAATTTTTCCCTGCCCAAAGACCTTGCAATGTAAAATAAGCAGAGATTTTTATTTCAGGGGGACAGCTAATTTCAAGGTATTTTCCTTTTCACTCTTAGAACAGGCCAGTTGATAGAAAGTTGCTAAATGATGTTTGACTTTGTTGCAAAATGAACAGGCTTATTTTCAAACAAATCTCAAATCAGCAGCTGCACTTGAGGGATTACATTTTTCAGTGATGGGCACTGTCTGTCTTTGCACATTTTTGTGCCTCTCTGTGCTTTTTGGGTAGTCGCAACTGTGTCCCCGTCTCAAGGAAAGCTGCATCAAAGATTTAGCTGTGATCAGAGTTGAACTAATTATATATGCTTTTGATCTCTCAGTAATTCATTAATTGAATGGGTTTATAATAAAAAAGAGTTTGAGAGGCTAGGGTTAGGATGCATTTATGTAAGTGGTGAAGAAAATGCTGTAAGGAAGGCAAACAAAAATAATTAGAGCTGTTTGCAGCCTTATATTATGTCTTTGTGTTAACTAGAAAACCAATTTTAAAGTGCCTGGGCATTGATATTAATGGGACTCTGGTGCAAGTAAGCGACTCATATGAGCAGTGAGGGCTTGCAGGCCCTGATCCTGCAAATGTTTACACAAGTAGGAACTTAACATAAGCTGCTAGATTCTGCCATTTTGGGGCATGTCAGGTAGTAACTTACTCTACACAGGTGAAATCCTGGCTCCACTGAATTCAATGGCAAAACTCCCAGTGATATCAGTGAAGCCAGGATTTCACCCCATGAGCCCCAAGAAGTCCCATTTGTTTCAGTAGAATTGTGGGTGCAATAAGGCTGGATCCAGCAGAGTACTTAAGCGCATGCCTAACTTTAAGCATGTGGGTAGGCCCACTGTCTTCAGTGGATCTACACTGCCATAGCACTGGAGTAAAGCAGCAGAGAATTGGGCCCTTTGAACTTCAGTGGGACTGTTCACATGTTTAAGTTTAGGCACGTGCTTAAATCCTTTGCCAGATCAGGGGCTGTGTCACTATGAAGGTGAGATTGACAGAATGGGGATGGATTATAGTTGTTGATTAAACAGTAAAGGGAAGTCATGGCTGAATACATTATTTTGCAATCATTCCACTTTCTGCATAAGATATGCACAAAATCTGAATAATCAGGAGGCTGAACATAAAGAGTTGCAGCCCTTTGCACTCATGCTTGGACTCCTGGTGTGTTTCCCAGAACGGTTGCTGGGCTCTCAACGAGTACAGTACATTTGCTGAAAATTGTTCACTGATGAAGCCAGCTCCCTGTTTTTTTCCCTTCCCCGACACATGTTGAAGCCAAAAAGGAAGATTATATATTAATTTTTATGGAAATAAGCTCTTAGAAATTCCCTCCAGGATTGAAAATTGCTCTGCATTTTCAGAATCAAGTCATGTTGCTGAAACCTTAATGTTGTAAATAAAGTAACATTATTATCTGAAATTCTCCAGTCATTTTGAAAATGTACAGAGATTTGACAGTTTAATATACTTGATGAAACAAAACAGTTCAAGCAGTTGAAGGGGAGATCTTCCTTTGATTTAAAAATTGCCAACATATTAAAGTCAATGGCATTGAAGGAATGGGGAAGGAACTCTTATTATCTTGGGTTCTCTTTGGGTCTGGCAAATGTGCAAGAAACTTTAGTGAAAAATGCACTGTGCATGCTGAAATTGGCGACCAAGCCATGTTTTCAGGCTAAGCAAGGCAGCTGACATTTAATGTTGTTGGGGGAGCGTTTCCTGAAATGTGGTAATTGATTGGCTTGACAGTTTTTTTCCATTTGTTTACAGGCCTCATTGGGGCTGACACGCCAGCTCACAGTATGAAGTAGGGGTGAGAGAGTAAAACCCTGTTTGTGGTTTTCTTGGGAAGAACCTTCACAGAGAACCAAATTCTACACCCAAAATGGGCATTTGTATTAACTTCAAAACTGATGTTAGAATGCATGAGCATCTGTATTCCAGCCAGTGGGAAAGCACTGGTTACCCCATCCTCACACATAGTGATGCAATCACAGAGTGGGGCTACCAGGAGTGAGAATGCATTAACTCAACAGCTGCATTGGAAGATATCCCCATGATAATAAAAAGATGAGGGGCACGTCCATCCTTTCCCCCAAGGGTAGCACCTATGCTCACACAGCACAGACTATTCCTGTTAGGAGCACAAATAATAGGCATGGAGGCTTATATGTTGGTGCTGTATCTGGGTCAAGTTGAGTATGTGCATAAAGAGAGATCATTATTCAGTGAACCCCTGGCACTGCTCCAGATAGCTCCTTTGCTTGGAAGCCTTTAGAAAGATTTCTCCCTGAGGATCTAGGGTTTCAACACAAACCCACCCCCCCATCCCCCCCCCGCTCCATCCCCCTTACTGGATACAAATTCTCTGATGCATGTTTACGCACAGCATACTGGTAGAATTTGGCCCATTCACTAGACACATCTAGTGGAGGTACCAGGTACATTTAGCCACAGGATGTAGGATTCGTTCCAAGTTCTATCCCTTGTTTGCTGAGGCCAAAGCTCCACTGACAGCAGAGAACCCTGGGAAAGTCACTGAGATACAGATATAGAAAGAGCAACAAGAAACAGCTCCTGAAGTCAGTGGAGTCTGACCCGCATGATGCTTATGTAAGCAAGAGGAGAACGGGGCTTTTCGTGTCTTGCACTAGTTTGAAACACTGAGCCTAGTTCACCACCACGCTGTACCTTACACACCAAATCAGAGTGGCAGCATTTCATACTCGCTTTGTTGTTGGTGGAAACAACTGCAAAGGGGACAGAGGATGGTGAATCAGGCCCATTTGCTTAGCTTTGCTTACACTTTTGCAAGCTTTCCATAGGTGCCATCTTGCTAAGAAAATGATGAAATTTTATTCTAAACCAAATTAGGAGAGGAAATTTATGATTTTACCTATGCTGAAAAGCTGCAGCTCTGTTTGCAAACAGAAATGGGACCATTATGCCCTTGGACTGAATCTGCAAATACTTTTTCACAATCTCATCTCTCACTCAGTAAGCAAATGTTGGTAGTTTGGGTACAAATAGGGCACACATTGTATTTGACTCCTTATCAGAGGCTAAGCACTGGGGAAGAGCAAGAGATAAGCCACTCAGGAGTTTTGTCTCACGCTTCCATAGATGAGAATCAAGATGATTTTTAAAAGTCATTTGCTAAAAGTGTAAAGATAGTGGCAGCTTAGCAAGCCATTCAGATAGATTCAGTGGAATTCAACCCCCTGTGTGCTTGAGCAACCCTTTGAACTTCTAATAAATGCTTGGTCGTCTACATTTAGCTTCCCTGCTGCCTGCACATGCAAATACACCCACACTTCATGCAAACATTTATTGGGACCCTGTCTTTAAAAGTTCCACAATGTCACTCTTCTACGGTAAAAAGGGGAAAACTCAGATTCAGCCATTTTGATTCTATATGCCCGTGTTCAGCAATGCACTTCAGCACATACTTCACTTTAACCACGTAAGTGATCACATCCTTATTAAGAAGAGAATTTAAGCACGTGTTTAACTTTAAGCTCCAGTTTTAATGCCATTGACTTCAACATGTGTTTAGATGCATATGATACACATATAGTGAGTCTAATGCACCGGCTTTATACCAGTGTAAATTCATTGAGGTCAGCGTTTTACTCCTGATTTACATCAGTGCCAAAGGAGAATCTGGCCCACCAGATTCTCCATCTCTTCCAGAATCCTTTGGATAGTATTTACTTTGGGAAAGAGGAGCTGGCTGCTTCTTCAGATCTGAAAACCTAGCACTAGTCCTGGTCCTACTGCCCTTGCTCCTTGACCTCACCATTACATGATGCAGTAAGAAGCCATACTGCTTTCCCTTTCTGCTCTGCCTGCTGGCTAAGCTTTGTAGCATTTCACCTATTCTCCCCATTCCCCGAGAGGGATTGCTATGCTGACAATTTAATGCATTGCCATTAGAATTGGTTTAAAAATTCCAGTTTTTAGCTGGAAAGTTCCATAGGGAAAAATGCTCTCATTTTCATTGACATTTCCTACAAATTCTTTCTAGTTTTTTGGTGAAAAACTGAAGCCAAAAACTGAACATGTTTTGGAAAACTGTTTTTGGTTTATATGTTCCATATTTTTGGGGGCAAGGGGAATCTAAAGTTTTGGGTTTCAGTTTTTTTCATTTAAAAACTGGAAAAATGGCATCAAAAACGCAATTTTCCCATGAAAATATTGGCTTTTCACTTAAAAGCCATTTTTCTTCAAAATTATGTTTTCATGGGGAAAAAAAAAATCAGCCAACTGTAATTGCTCCTTTTCCCCCCCTGATGAAAATGTGGCTTTTGACAAAGGGAACAAAATCAGCCTTTATAGTCACATGACTGAGCACACCTGGCCTATTTAAATCCATTTGTTCAAAAGGCTGTGAGCGCCTTTTCAGGAACAGAAGCACTTTGCAGAGGGACTTTATGATTGGAGCTTCTTCTTAACATTGCAGATGTTAAAGAACAACACATCAGTTTAATTCTTAGGCAAGCATTGGCATAACTCCTCATTCCAGGAACTAAAGGATTTCCATCCTTGTAACAGTGAGAGATATTCACAGCTATAATCCAACAGGCTGTATTAGCATCCATATGGCAGGTGTTAACCCTCGTGCCCAGAAGCAACCTTGAGACAGGTTTCCAGAAGAGTTCCGCTCCTTTTTAGATACCTAAATAAGGGCCATATTTTCAAAAGTGCTAAGCACACAAAAGAGTGGCACTTAATTATTTAGTTTCCTGAGCTTGTGTTTATTTATAAACACTATGCAGTCTCCCCTCCCGCCGCCTCCCATTTTCATGTCTAAAATTAAATAAATATGCAAAACCAGAAAGTTGCCAATTCCCATGTGCAACCTTGCAACAATACAAAGCTTTGTCCTTGCATAGTGCCTGTGATCTGAAGATCTCAAATTGTATTGCACTTGCTAATTAATAATAGTCCCCAATAAGGCAAGTATTGGACCCATTTTACAGACAGGAGCACAGTAGATGTTCATGTATTTATAGATTGTAAAGCTAGAAGAGACCATTATGAACATCTAATCTGACCTCCTGTATAAAGCAGACCATAGAATTTCATGCATGTTGTGTTACCTCCAGATAGCGTCACCAGTGATGGAGTCAGGATTAGAACCCCTCGGTCTCCACCCTCAAACACTGTGCACCAATTCCTACACTGCAGTCCCTCTCTATAAAAATTCCTAGCATTTCTGTCCCAAATGTGCATGCCAATAGAAAAGTTTTTAAGGGGGAAAAATATCCAGTCTCAAGACCAAGGAGTTATTTTATAAACAAGAGTCCAAAAGAATATTTTTAAAAGGATGAAAAATGGGGATGTTGTTTAAATGGGGAGAACATGTTCATAAACTTATGGTTTTTCAAGCTCTCCCAATCCTTCTGCTCCATTCACACTTCCAAAACTAAATTATGTTGTTATAACCCTTCCCAACTGTGTACTTAAAGCATGTAAAATATACATCACTGTGTTACACTAGCTCTGTGCAGTGAAGTAATCTGCCTTGTTTTAGTAACCCCAGTGAAGTCTATGGGCCTGATTTAACATTGAATCCAACCCAAGATGTGCTGTCATATGGAAGAGAAAAGACATCAGGGATTTTTAACAGATCTCAGGGTCAGATTTTTAGGGGCTCAGCACCCACAACTGGGATTAGGTTTTCAAGCGAGCTCAGCTCCCATGTAAGCATATAAATAAATGGCCAGATTCTCAAAGAGCTGAACTCGTGAAAATTTTGCCCATAAATATCACCCCCGGTGCTCTGGGGCACTGAGAACTTTTGAAAATGTGACCCTTATTTTGGTTCCTAAATAGGAGCTGAGCTCTTCTGAAAATCTGCCCTCAATTGCAGGTGCACTTAAAAAAAAAATCTAGTCTGAGCTTCTTTAAAATCTGGTTCCTAGTATCTGGATGTGTTTTGTTTAATTTTATATATCCCCAGTCACACTTTGATAGCAGCATGGGTAGGTATTGACCCACATGGTCAATGTAGTGTCATATTTTCAAAAATTCCCAAGTGACCTAGGAGTCACAGCCCCATTTTTCAAAATGATTTAGGGGTGCCTGCAGAGTTTAGATGCCCACAGGGTTAGACAGCAGTTGAGCGGGAGTTTGGCGAATGCCTGTAGTGCCTAAATGTTAGACGCAGTCCCTCTTGTGAATCCCACCTTAGGTGTTTAGGTTTCCAACATTAAAGTCTAGGTGCCTAAATTTCAACAGCTGGCCATGCGCAGTCACCTGCGTCCTGACATTACCAAGCAGCTCAATGCCTAACTCACATCTAAGCCCTGGGATTCTCAGACAAGACGTTCCCCTGCCCATCTTGCCTTCGGCACCCCAATCCAGTAGATATACTTTAAGAGAGCCATAAAGTAAAATTGCAGTATGAAGTATTTATTTCCAGGGCTGGTCTACACTGAAAAGGTACATTGGCCTAGCTACGTCTCTCCGGGGTGTGTAAAATCCACACCCCTGAAAGGCATGGCTAAGCTGACCTAAGCCCCAGTGTAGACAGTGCTAGATCAATGGAAGAACTCTTCCATCAATCTAGCTACTGCCTGTCGGGGAGGTGGATCATGGACAGCAATGGGAGAACCCCTCCCTTCACCATAGTGTCTACACTCAAGTGCTACGGCAGCGCAGCTGTGCCACGGTAGTTTTTTAAGTGTAGATGTAGCCCAAGACACAAGGGAAGCGTGTGGCAAAGGTGCCCATTCTGCCTCTTTAACAATGACTGCATATAACTGTGAATATGGTCCCACAGATCTCCCACGGGCTCTGGAAACCCTGACTGAGGCCCATGCGTGCTGTTACTTCAGTCTCTTTGTCTACAATGGTGTAAACATTTCTTCCTACTATATTTTTAACAGAGTTTAGTGAAAAACTGATTGCCTTTGTTTTTAAATGACTGTTTTCTGCTCATGATTCATCAGCTTGGGAGATTCCCTCTGAAAGCTATACAAAATAAACACTGTTTGGGCACTCAGACATGTGAATGAGTCAGACTAGGAGATATTCAGTTCTTCATGGTCTTCCATCGTTTTTGTAAATGTATTTAGCATTTAATTAATCTAAATCCCTGCTTTCCCCCTTGATCCCTTTCCTGAAAACAGAATTCTTGAAGTCCAAGGACAGTTTTCTTCTCCGCGGGCTCTATCCTGGCAATTGACCTCAATGGTTATTCAATTTTGTACTTAGTCTGGGCTATATCCTCAGCTGCTGAAAACCAGAATAATGGTGCTGATGTTGATGTGGCTATGTTGATTTACACCAGCTGAGGAGCTGGCCTTTGGAGTCTTTAAATGGTGGATGAATATCTTTCTAAAAAGTTATGCTTTAGTTCAGCAACAAATTATTGGGATTAGTAATGTTGACTTTTATAGTAAAGAACATCATCATCCTCCACTGTAGGAATTACCAGATAGAATTCTATGGCCCGTGTTCCACAGAAAGTTAGAGTGGACGCCTATAGAGGTTTCTTCTGTCCTTAAATTCCATAAATTAGTAGTAGAGATGGAACGTGTTTTGAATCTCCAAGTTCTCAGCAAAACCATCAGAAAAAGATTCAAAAACTTGTCCTGAGAAATGGACAACAGGTCTAATAGTGACATAGGTATGAGATTTTTAGTGAAAACAAATATCGCTTTGATCCTGACCGTTTACCCTTTGAAGATATAGTTTTTGCTTTTATATTAGGAGTGTCCTCTTAGGATTGTTGATGCCATGGCATTTGCGTTCTGATCTGTTTTCTTTCTTGGATAGGAATTTCCCTTGGCAATCATCGGACGGCCAGAATGCTACTGTGGCTATCCCACAATGCATTTCACTCTTCACGACAGCGTGGACAGGTTGTTCTGCAGCAGACTGCAGAACGTCAGTAGTATGGCTGAGGTGCCAAGAGAAGAGAATTACTATCATGTCTATCAGACTCCAGTACAAGGTAAATGCTGCAACTCAGCAAGAGCCCCGGAAGTCAATGAAGCTATGCCTGTTGACACCAGGTGAACATCTAGCCATAGAAGTGTTAGCTCTAATGTCCAGGCCACATGCTGATTTGAATCATTGCAGTCTGCCTATACCTAAATTCCCCATGCAGTTTCAGTTGTATATGGTACACTTCCTTTACCAAACTGATATGTGATTTTGTCAGGCACTATTGAAAAATGGATCATTTTCGAGCCCAGACATGGCAGCATTTCAGTGGTAAAGTGGTTCCAAAGTGCTGTAGGATTCTTTGCTGTGTATGTGTATATAAACATATGTGTTAGGTAGCATTAACATATGTGTTTTATATACACACTATCCATATGTGTAATATAGAAATTAACACAACATTAACACTGTTTTATGTGATGTTTACAAGAGTAAAATAGCCATGCAAGCTAAACAACATGTTATGGATACAACATAATCAAGTAGCGGCTTTTGGAAATCCCCGGCCTTAAAATTCCTGGACAGTTTCATGGGCTTTTGATTTTTCAAACAACTTTAACTAAACAAATTAGAACTTTTCCTTCACCCTAAACTAAAACTACACTGATTTCGTGTTGAACTTCAATAAACCTCCTTTCAAAGGAGAATTTCAAGGATTTTTACAATGAATGAAGCCTTACAAAGCCCCTGTGGGTGTAAGTAATTATCTTACAGGTGGGGAAATTAAGGAACAGAGCTTAGCCTGCACTTAAACACTATGACTAAGGCCAGAAGGGACCACTGGATCATCCAGTGTGACATCCTGTATCTCACAGACCAGCAACACCACTCATCACCTACACACTGAACTCAGCCACCGCCACCCCCACCCCTTGCCCAGAGCCACACAATAGCTATGTGACAGTCCAAAGTAGAACCTAGACTTCTAGTTCTGTGCTTTAACCACAAACCATGCTCTCTCTGGCTCATACATATTGCAATTATAGCTGCATTAAAACCAGTGCTACCAGCATTTCTAATTTACTTGAGACATCTTCCTCTAAATGCTCATAAGCATCTAGACGTAGGTTGGTAACATTGACAATAAGGCTTCAATCCAGCAAATCACTTAAAGATAACTGGATACTTAAGCGCATGAGTAGTTTCACTGATCTCCATAGTACTATTCATAGGCATGAAGCTGAGCATATCTCTAAGAGCCCTGCTGGATAGAGGCCTAAACTTCTGCTCATAGCCCATTTTCACCAACACGTATCAGACAAAGTAGAGTAGGTAAGGCCCACTTCTGAGCATTTATTGGTTCACACCCCTATTGGACTGCAGCCCTCTGAACTAATTTGAAAATCCAGAGATTTAATTGCGCACATTTCAAGATGTTTGGAAGTTCAAGTTATTTTGAATCCAGCAGTTCAGGCTAGGAATTTTCCCATTGACTTCAGCCAGAGCAGGATCAGGGTTCCAAATATGAACGCTGAATACTTCAGAACATGCTTTGATTTTAAAAATCACCCTAGGGAGGGATATTGGGGCACCCTCCATGCTGGATCACGTGCAGGCATTCGTCCACGGCAACTTTTAAATGGATGGCACTGCCTGCGATGGGATAAGGAGCAATGCGCAGCATTTCTTCTTTCTATTCATTAGAGATGACCACACATAGCCCCTTCATGGGTTATGCTCATTCCCTGTTCTGAGGTTAGGCAGGCATTAATAAGTATACGGATATAATGCCAAGCTCTCATGTCGCACTTTTCACCAGTAGCTCTCAAAGTCCTTTACAGAGGAGGCCAGCATCGTTATCCCTGCTTTACAGATGAGGAAATGGGCATGGAGAGGCAAAGTGACTTTCCCAAGGTGGAGACGGGAAGAGAACCCCGACCTCCCAAAGTCACTGTGGTGTGGCATCCACGAAGGCACACGGCCGCATATCCGTAGACAATGCCACTAAAGTTGTGTAATGATTGTGAAACCCTTCAGTTCCACAATGTAAGACGTCCAAACAGATTCTAAAATATAACGAGAGAAAATAGTTCATCGGCCACCACTCTCTGTTTTAAAGTTGAATCCATTTCATGTGAACATATACATAGTCAGGGTTTGATCCTTTCTTCTGAGTGAGAAACGCTCACCCTAGACAGCTGACTTTACCTTCCACAGCATCCCTTGTTCTGTGGATTGAATTTTGAGGCTGCCAGGGCCCTGTTTGCAGCAGATCTGACAGAACATGCTTGTGAGACAGGTTACACCCAGCCTTTTTGAAGTGCCAGGAAGCCTAATTTCTTTTGATTTCCATTTCAGCACAAGCTTCTCAGGAAGGATGTGAACTGAAGTCTGAAGCTTAATCCCTGCCCTTCCTCCCCCCCACCCCAAGCTGATTATGGCCAATTGACTAATTTTCAGATGCAACAGGAACATTCTTTACATACGTGTTTACAGGTAGAATGTGGGTTTTAAGAGACTGCCTTGAGTTAGGAATGGTGCATCACTTCCCTGCCCTATAAAGAGCCCTATACAGACAAAGACACAATCTTGCCTAGTGTTGTTCCATAGTGGGTGAGCAATCTGCCTCCATCCCACCTTTATCATTTGCATTAATTTATGGCTATTTCCTTTGCAAAGCACTCAGATGTTCCCCTAGGAGATAGCAAAAGGTATGGGAGATACAGTTACATACATAAGGCCAGATCTTCAGCTGGTATAAATTGGGATAGTTCCATTTTCGTATGGAGCTACGCTGAGCTACACCAGCTGAGGCTCTGGCCCATATACTGCAGATAGGCAAGTATGCACTGATGCTGCATGACACATGACTGTTGGAGGATTAAGTGCCAAGGATGCATCATTCTGTAATGCTGAACCTGCTTCTGTAAATGGAAAGAGCTACATCTTCTACCTGTGGTGCTATATTTTTTAGTGATGCTTCTTTGCCAGCAGTGGTCCTGATTCCCTCCCCTCCCTCAAAATGTACCTACACCTTTTCTCTCTGTACATTATTCTGTAAACAGACACCATAGTCAGCAATTGTCACCAAGATGACATTTACACAGGTACAAAAAGAATGACTGTGGCTGTCCTGAATGGCAATTATATTTTTAAAACACAGCACATGCAATCTGTCTTGTTCGCAATATTTTAGCACTGCTTTTGCAACTATGAAAGGCCTTCAAAGCATGGAATATTGCTTTGCTTTTGAAAATCCCAGGCTAAGAGGTTGAACTGAACTCTAACTTATAGGAAACCCCTCCTATTACAATGAGACACTTGATTCACACATCTAATGGCACATTCAGGCGGGCAGTGAACAGCCAGCCTGCCAGGCAAATAGCAGTTAACAAAAACATGCATCCAGGGGCTTTTATTAGAACCTGCAGGTAGGTACAATAATTTCCTGCAGGTCTAATAATAAAGCATTGCTTAACATGACGTCAGTCTCTTGAAAGCCTCCTGTAAAGATAAACTCTTTGGCCTGTTCAGGCTGAATTAATTTTGAGAAGTATCTGAATCACAACTGGACTCAAACTGATATCCTATGGTATACATAGAAAAATGAAAGCAATAAACCTTGTAATCAGTAGCTGTCAGTAAAATTAATAAGAAGGCACCATGCTTACAATGAAATATCTTCTGTACTTACAGACACCCGATGCACAGATAGGATATTCCTCACTACCAAATCCAAAGTATTTGTTGCTTTGTCTAGTTTTCCTGGGGCCGGGAATACCTGGGCTCGTCATTTAATAGAACACGCCACTGGATACTACACTGGAAGCTATTACTTTGACGGAACCCTGTACAACAAAGGTATTGTTGTCGGAGACACGTGAAAACCTGAAATCAGCTTTAAACATGCACGTTTACTTGTCTTGACATTTGATTATAATATTGATAGATGTATTTATTACAAACACCTGTGTTAAAAATTAAACACGTTTGGAATTTGAGAGTACCAGCCTTTCATATGTATTGTACAGTGTACAGAGACTGGTTGAATAGTACACATAAACCGATTCACATACATTTTCAAGAGTAAAAACTTGCTCTGATTTGTGGGGTCACATTGGGTAAACTATGCAAACTTGAGCATCTATTATTATCATCATCCCTCTGTGTGTGTGTGTGTGTGTGTGTGCGCGCGCGCCCCTCTCTCTCTCTCTCTCTCTCTCTCTCTCTCACACACACTGTCTCTCTCTCTCCTTCTCCCCTTGCCCCATTGTCAGAACTGGCCCATAAAAAAATTTTCAGCAACAAATGAGCTGGATTCTTGGGCTAAGATTTTCAAAGGTACCTAAAGAAGTTGGGCCACGATTTTCCAAACTGACTAGTGGCTATGGGCCCAGCAAAAGACAAATTAAAGGGCCCTAAATTTTTTAAAGTGCTGAGCAGCTGCCTTCTGAAAATCATCTTTAAGGTGTCTCAAGTTGGGCACCCAAAAATCACTAAAGAAAATAATAGAATGATAGAAATATAGGGCTGGAAAGGTCCTCAAGAGGTCATCAAGGCCAGGCTCCTGCACTGAGGCAGAACCAAGTATACCTAGAACATCCCTTACAGGTGTTCATCCAACCTATTCTTAAAATCTTCCAGTGATGGGGATTCCACAACCTCCCTTGGAAGCCTATTCCACAGCTTAAACTACCCATATAGTTAGAAAGCTTTTCCTAATAGCTAACCTAAACCTCCCTTGCTGCAGATTAAGCCCATTACTTCTTGTCCTACCTTCAGTGGACATGGAGAACAATTGATCACTCTTTTCTTTACAACAGCCCCTAACATCTCTGAAGGCTATTATCAGGTCCCCTTTCAGTCTTCTTTTCTAAATGGTTTAACATGCCCAGGTTTTTTTTAACGTTTCCTTGTAGGTCAGGTTTTGTAAAACCTTTTATCATTTCTGTTGCTCTTCTCTGGACTCTCCCCAGTTTGTCCACATCCTTCCTAAAGTGTGGCACCCAGAATTGGACACAGCACTCCTGCTGAGGCCTCACTAGCCAGGACCCAAGACTGACCCTTGCAGGACCCCACCAGATATGAATAACTGACAACTACTCTTCAAGTACAGTCTTTCAAGCAGTTTTGCATCGGTCTTATAGTAATTTTATCTAGACCACATTTCCCTACTTTACTTATGAGAGCATCATGTGGGACTGTCCAAAAGCCTTACTAAAAAATCAAGATATATGATGGCTCTTACTTCCCCACATCCACTAGGCCAGTAATCCTTTCAAAGGAGGAAATTAGGTTGGTTTGGCATGATTTGTTCTTGACAAATCCATCCTGACTATCCCTTACAACCCTATGATCTTCTAGGTGCTTATAAATTGTTTAATAATTTGTTGCAGTATCTTTCCAGTTATCAAAGTTAGGCTGAGTGGTCTATAATTCCCTGGGTCCCCTTTGTTCCCATTTTTACAGATCGGTTCTGTGTTTGCCATTCTCCAGTCCTCTGGGACCTACCTATTCTCCATGAGTTCTTGAAGATAATTGCTAACCATTCCGAGATTGCTTCCACTAATTCCTTGGCCACCCAAGTCGCATTTATTTACAATTATTAATATTGTGGTAGTACCTGGGAGTCCCAGTCATAGACCAGGACCCTATTGTGCTAGGAGCTGTACAAACCTGGGGCAGGGGGAAAGGTGGTCCCTGCACCAAAGAGCTTACTGGCCAAGGAAAATTAAGAATTAATAGTCACATAGCTGGTCATTGATAGAATCAGGAATTGAATTCCAGACCTTCTGACTCCCGATCCAGAGCTCTATCCACTAAGTTACGTTGTTTCTTGTAGTTGTTAGAATTTTACACCATTAGAGGATCTTGTTTATAACATGAAACCTGAATTTTTTTAAAACAATGAAACCCTCACATTTTAAAACAGGTTTTAAAGGAGAAAAAGACCACTGGAGAAGCAGGAGGACTATCTGTGTAAAAACACATGAAAGTGGCAAGAGAGAGATTGAAATGTTTGACTCCGCCATCTTGTTGATCAGGAACCCATACAAATCTCTAATGGCAGAATTCAACAGGAAGTGTGCTGGCCACCTGGGATATGCAACAGATAGGAACTGGAAGAGTAAAGGTAACATGCCAAGCCATTGCTAACCAATGGGTGTCTAAAATGGCCTTCAAACAATAAGGCTTGAAAGTGGGGTGCTATGGGTGTTGCTGGTAGGGCAATGCACTGAGGGCCTGATCAAAAGCTCATTAAAGTCCATGGGAGTTTTGCCACTGAGATTAGTGAACTTTCCATCAGGTCCTAGGGCAGAGGGAGGCCCCCAGAAACCTCAGATCTGAATTTTGGAGGTGGTTAGAGTCTTAAACCATATCATCTGTCACAGAAAGAGAGCACAGCCCCAGGACTAGCACAGCACAAAGGATAAGCAGCCTGGCAGAGAGAATTTCTCTTTGCAGAGAAATCCTGCACACAACCCATTTAACCAGGCTGTGTGCTGTGGTGAGGATTTGCCCCCGCAGTATCTAATAGGTGAGATATATTAAAAAGATTAGTTTAAGATCAAGGATATGATGGAACAGGATTTGTTGGGGTACATTTGTATGCATTTTACAGGCATTACTGTAGTACAGATTAGTAATAATAAGACTTGTTGACCATTACTCAGAGCCCCTGGACATGTTTTAAAAATGCAGCCACCACGCTTCATTTTCCTTTTGATACTTTCAACTAGCAAAGCAAATGACAACTTTAAATTCCCCACTGAATGCATTGCTGCATTCATACTTTACCATGCTAAAGAATTCAGCATGGGCTTCTCCTTTTGTATATCCTGAGCATTAGAATAAGGGATGGGCAAACTGCACAATCCCTGATGGAGGTTCTCCAACATTGTATGTTTCTATCCTGAAACCCTGGTTCCCCCTTATCCCGCTCAACCAAGGACCATGCGTTTACAATCTCACAAACACCACAAACGATAGGAGTGGAGTGGAGGCACTGGGTGAAAGAGTTACCTAAGATCAGGCACATTAGTGGTAGAGCTGGGATTAGAACCCAGATCTCGTGACTTCCTGTCCAGTGCCCTCTCTATTAGAATCGCTCCTAATAAATAAATTAGGAATAAAATAAAATAGGAATAAATAGGAATATTAGGAATAAAATAAAATAAATAAAATAAATCGCTCCTAGTAAATAAATGTGCTGCAGGTTTCAATATACCAGTGTACTACTTGTGAAGAATTAGGCAAAGGCTTTCTAGTTCAAGCAGGAATTAGCTCAGTGAAGTCCTATGGCCTGTGTTATACAGGTCAGATTAGATCATCGTAATTGTTCCCTCATTTTTGAAAATGTTATAGATTTCCTCCCCACACACACACCCCTTTCTCTGCTTCTATTTTTCAATAAGTTTTCTAAGCAACATGCAAACTCAGCAACTTTCATATTCAGACCAAACACACAGAGTTAGTGGGGGGTTGAAACTAGAGCTCATTTTAAAAACAGAGAACATTTTCCACTAAAATGTTTAAAATGTAAATGAAATTTCAAAAATTTGAAAAAAAAAATCATCATCTCACCAGCTGTAGGTCAACCTTAGGCAAAAAGAAGTCAGCCGTCCCTGACAAACAGGACAAATACTGCTTCAATTTATACTTTTGCTGCCCCATTCAGCAAGATCAGATTTTGCCCCATTCTATTGCTGCCCCAGGAGAATGTTTGGGAAATTATTAACACAGTGTGGATAAAATCTAATATTTCCCCCCCTTCCCATCTCTTTCCCCAATGTATAGAATGGCCAGACTTTGTCAACAGCTACGCCTCATGGTGGGCCTCTCACGTCTTAGACTGGTTAAAATATGGAAAACATCTTTTTGTTATTCACTATGAAGACTTAAAACAGAATCTCATCCCCAAGCTGAAAGAAATGGTGGAATTCCTAAACATGACGGTGACAGAGGACCGACTGCTCTGTGTCGAAAACAACAGAGATGGGAATTTCAAGCGATCAGGTGCTAGGCAGAAGGATTTTGAGCCGTTCACCCAGGAAATGAAAGATCTTATCAACAGCTACATCCTAACAGTGGATGAAGCGCTGAAAAGAAGAAACCTGACAGGGCTGCCAAGAGAGTATGTTCCAAGATGATATCCCAGTTGCAGTTAGCTGTGTTTTTAAAATAAAATAAAAATAAATAAATACGAGATCAGAGCTTTATACCAGCAAAAGCAAAGATATTCTTGGAGTCTGCTGAGGAATGCAAATTCTCTCCACTCTTGGATGTTCTTCAGGGGCATTAAGTGCTTCAAAAGGCAAACAATGAAGGACGGAAATTGGGTTATAAACCAAGGAAAAAGCTATTAGTGTCTGCCTATGTGTGTCCTTCCCTATATAAACGGCTACAAATTTAACAGTTGTGCACTGCTAATTCTGGAAAAGGATTCCTTCTTCTCATCCTTACTGCCTACTAGCAATACCTGTCAAGAATAACTTGAGATTTTGCAGTGCTTGATTTGGAAATTCATCATACATATGTATGGAAAACCCTCAAAGGTGATAAATATTTTCATCCAAGCTTTTAAGTAAGTTAGTTGCTTTCTTTTTAAAAATTTTCCCCTCCCATCTCCTAAATTCTCACTCATCCCATACATCCTCTCATTAGACTTTTGTTCGTGTGCAAGGGAGAAATAGAAACATACCTGCAGTGAACACTTCCACAGAGATATGAATGGTCAGATAAACCTTGTCTAAGGCTCACCTTAAAAACCTAAGCTTGGACTGGTCCACTGACTTGTCAGAAACTGCATTGTTGCATGGTAGATCTGATTCAAGACTGACCTTGGGTTTTCATCATAATGTGGACTCAAAACATGTGCCAGAGGAGATATTAATATAATCTCCAGGAGGGAGGTGCATCCTGTCTCCAGCTTGCCTCCAGCTCTTTGGGCTGGAATCAAGGAGAGTGGTGGGTCTCCCTTGGTGGTAGGATATATAGCCCCATGCAGAAGGGGCCTGAGCAGGGGAAAGAAGGAATTTCCAACAGGAGAAAATGATGATTCAGTATAAAGGGATGGGCAAAAAGCTCCATGATATCATCCCGCTCAAACCAGCCCCAAATTCAGAGGCATACCTCAGGCTTGGTAAAGGCCCCATTGTATATTATATCCTTGCTGGGTTGAGGGCGGGTTGATGAGATCAAGAGAAGAACAAAGCATTTCATTTCTGTTACGAGTGACACTCAATACCTGAGTGGGAACCCTTTGTCTTTAAGTTTATGGTCTCTACAGTGGGTCTTGTCACTGGGCCTGGTGTGCCATTTGGGCCCAAATGACAGCTTAGCTGTGTATAGTACTGAAGAGTCAAGAAAGTGCTTTTCTATTGCGAGGATAGTGGCCACAGTCAAGTGATTAAAACTAATGAGTTGGAGGATGGGGAAGGTGGCACTGGCAGCCATGGGAGAACAGAAGCTCTATGGGTGAGCAGTGCAGCTAGTAGACATGGTGAGTGAAGAGGACCATGCAGCGTTCTGTCACACAGCATGCTTGTTGGCCTCTTAACAGACAAAAAAAGTCCCACCTGGGTAGATTCACCCCTTCCAGACGTCTAAGCTCTCTAGGTAAAGACTAAGCTGCTCACTGTTGTCCTCAAGAGCCATCTCCAGCTTTACTCCCAACCTCTTAAGGGCTGTATTTAGAGTTAGCAATGAAGTAACTTTTCCTTTGAGACAACGTAGGTCCAGTATGTAACTATGGTTGTTGTACCTTGAAAGGTGGATGATTTTCCAGGCTGGGATTGGGGGTGAGGGGGTTAATTCCATTATGCTTCCCTTCAGTGTATTACATTTAATTCTTGAACACATGCAGCAACATGACACCAATTAGCTTTGTGCATTCAGCTAAGAGCCACCCTCGGTGTCAGCAGGAGTCACACATGAAGCTCAGAGACATTTTATCACCCTACATGCTTTGGGGCTAGGCCTGGAAGGTTGTATTACTCTACAGTGTATTTGTTCATGTTAACTTTAAAAAATTCCCCCGAACCCCAATGGAAAATTAGTTTTAATAAAAAAAAATAAAACAGTTTATATGAAGGGAGCTGGCCCTCCTTTGAGTATGTACCATTGATGCTTTGAAAATATAGTAAATCAAGCACAGTCTGGTCTGTATCTTTTATAAGTTTTCCTCGTTTGTGCTCTGCATGCAATTGTCTTGTTTCTTTCTTCCTTCCTCTGAAGAATTGCTCATTATCATGAAACTAACTACACAGTAGTCCCATCTCAGCTGGAACCAAAAATGGATGGAGACTTTTTTGCTTGAGTGAGGAGAGATATTCTGGTATGAAATGGAGAAAACTGCCCACTGTGTGCCTGCTTTTCCACTCTATTTCTGCAGTTGACACCAGTGTAACTTCCATTAATCTCAGGGAAGCTGTTTGTTATGTACACCAAAGTGAGAGAGTTTACAGTGAAGCCCAATAAGTCTAATTCTCTTCTCACTTACATGAGTAGTAAATCATAAATGAAATCAATGGAACTATCCTGCTGCAAATCCAGTTTAAGGCACATGGAGGATGATAGAGAGAGAAAAGTGTCCCTGGACCAAAGAGATTTTCGAGGCTCCATTCAATTCTAATTAGTTTTAAGTGGAATCCAGGTAACCTTCAGTATTTTACTCAACAAGCTATGCTAAAAGAAAGTAAGAGTTGTCTTTAAAACATATACCAATAAAGATATGGTGGATACAGCTAGATCTTTGAAAGGCTTTCTTCCTATCTTATAAATTAGGAATACAGTAGTGCCCAGAACTCTTTGTCAAAAGCAGGGCTTCATGGTTCTAGATGCTGCACATACAATCCGAAAGTAAGGGAAAGGAAGCATTTCTAGATAAAATTTTCACAAGCATCTAAGTGACGTGGATCTTACCTTTCAGGATCTTGGCATAAGTTCCCATTTTCAAAAAGGGCCTAGTTTCCTTCGGTGCTTTTGGAAGTTATACCCACTATCACATTTTAGGGATGGAGAACTGACAGATACAGAGTGTGTCACTTGCCCAAGGACTTTTATTGATTTCAGTGCTCACTGGATCAGACCCTCAGTACATCCACAGCCTTACTCACCACATAATAATTTGTTCCAAGCAGTGGGTAACTAATACTGCGGATGAAAATCCAAATGGGAAGCAGTTATGCATACAGAGTACGAACAAGTCAGTCTGTGTGCACCAGTCTCAGACATTAATGAGAATTGGCTTCATAAATCAAAAGGCAGTATATAGTTCCATTTTACTTCAGAAAGCCTAAATCTTCTCTGTCCACCATCTCACTAGCTTTTTAGCTGGAGTGGCGTTTACCCAGAACATGGGTACAGCAAAGTAACAAAGGTCATATAATTTTATTTTAAACTGAGGGGCCTGGCAGCATCATTTGAATTAAGATTATGTCAGTGTTTATTTTATAAGCCATGTTTGTAATAGCTTATAACACAGCTATTTTCGTTTACATCAGGGCAAAAGAACACAACAGAAGTGATTAGCCTAGAAGCAATAATAAAAGACTGATTTAAAATGTGTTGGTTATGAGAAACATGGATTCCATATAATTCTAGAAGAGGGAAGATATTGACATTTCTAAAAAATTATGAACACTATACAGGGTCTTCATTTCAATGAATATTGATTTAGTCGACCACATTCTCCAATGGTGTCATAAGGTGTCGGCAAATGGAAAGTGGATGTTAAGACACTAAGAAGTCAAAACGGTACCATTTTATGCCCACTTTGCAATGAGTGCACATGATGCAGGGCAGTGAAGAATCTAGTCTATAATTGTTTAGGCCCCAATTCCTCAAGCTGGTCTGCCCAGGCAGACCCTGGTGTACACAGAAGCCCCCTTGATTCCAGTGGAAGGCAGTGTTGACCAGTGGATAAAGCACTGCACTGAAACACAGGAAAGCTGGGTTCTATTCCTAGCTCTGCCCCTGGCCTGATGTGTGACCTTGGGCAAGTCACATCCCCTCCTTGGGTCTCAATTCCACAGCTGTAGAGCGGGGATAGTGATACTGACTGCCATTGTAAAGCAAAGGTAAAGTTCTACTAATGACTATTATTATTCTAAGGCTCTATGATGCGAGGCAGCTTGCAGGATCAGGGCTTTAGAGTGTAATGATTCCACTCCAGGTACAAGGCCAAGAGGAAATAAGAACAGTGGGCTCGATTCTTGTTTATACTCCAGGCCTGATTCTCTCTCACAACTCTCTGGCAACACAAAAGGGCCAATATATTACCAATGAGACTCGGAGCCAATAAGTTGCCAATGGAAGTTTTGAAGGTGAGTGGGTGGGATTGTTAGTTTTAAAAACACTTTCATCTTTATTTTTAATATTTTACCCATTATTTTATTACCACTAACAAAGCAAAGAAAAAACCTGCATCAGTTTTTGCAGAAACTGGCTGGAGAATGTATATGTAGTGCAACATACTTAGGTGCACACACTAAATTTTTCCCTTTATCATTGGTTGAAGTCACACGTGAAGAGGCCCATTTGCAAATCATCACTGAAGTACCCAAATGAATATTTGGCACCCACTGATAACTGTTTGGGCTTCAATATGTGGGATTTATTCATTGAAGTTTGGCCCCCAACCCTGAAAAACTTGGGTTTCTCATGTGTACAAAGTTACTTATATGTTTAAGCCATTGCAGATTTGAGGTTAAAATTTGGTGTGAAATTAAATGTTAGTCGATTCCTTCTCTAGCTGCGCATAATTTTTTTTAAAAACTGAAAAGCATTTGGATAATTTCAATTCTGTGCAAGTGAGGAAGAATAATAGGACAGTTCAAAAACTCTTGGAAGAAAGCCGTTCAATTATGTGAGCATGTTGTAATGAAGTCTCAAGCTGGCTAAAATTAGATCTTAAAGAGTATGAATATGCAGTAGCATTTTGCATGCCAAAGTGGGTTTGTTTTCCAAAAAAAATAACACTAGCTAACTTAGGACCTGCCTATACAGGGACCTATTCCTGATTAACTATATGGTGAATGCTCTGTGGAAGTGATTCAGAATAAGGCACTCCTTTTCCAGAATTAAAGCATCCACGCGTCAGTCAGAAATAGTTAATCCCCTTTAAATTACCACCACACCATATTCTGGTTTAATTTTCCTGTGTGGACCAGCTCTAAATCTTACTAGACAGATATATATAGTGCATTCTCCATATTTCTTATCAGTGGATAAATTAATTTATGCAAAATATGAATTAAGAGCATTTGCAAATGTAAAGAACTGTCCCTGCACAAAAATACATTAGCACCTTGCACCAAAATGCACTTTTTCACAAGTGCAGCTGGCATGTCATTTGCCAGTCTCTAACTAAAATTTCTGAGTTAGTGAAGCTGGACAGGAGAAACAGCATTTATCAAATGAAGAACCCAGAGGCTCTCCTTCTTATTATTATTTTAAAAAGTAGCAGCAAGCAGGGATTTGTCAATCTTTGCGATGAGTTGATGCATTCATGCATCTCAGACAGTGTTCTACAAGGGTATCATGCACTTATATTTTTCAGACAGCATTATGTGCTATGAAATTATTCACAAAATATTACACTGCTCTGTAGAATCTGAAAGCTGCCGTGTCTAATGAATAAGACCCAGCCAGTGCACCTTTACTCAGCATGGGCTCGCTTCTTTAACTCAGGTATGAATCAGAAGTAGCTCTGTGGAATTAAGTGGGCCCAATTCACTGTTGCTCTGCACCTTGTGCAGCCATGTACACCCTTGTAAAGTGAGTATAACAACCTATCAGATTAGCATGATGGCATTTTGCACTGATGTGAACGACTACCCAAGGTGAAGGGCAACAGAGAATTGAGCCCAACTAGGGTATGTTGGCATAAAACTGGTATAAGTGAGAAGAGATGGATAAGGCCTCAAGTCAACCTGGCCTTCCTCCCCTGGACCCAGGGTTACAGTTTTCTCTGACCTCAGTGCAGGTAAAGATTTTAAAAAAAAAAAAATCAGTACAGTCAGCAATTGAGAAAGAAGCTACCAAATGAGATCTGTATAGCCTATTGATCACTCATTAGTGCGTAACATACATAGGTGTAAATTCAATCATCAGAATTCAACAACTAACAGAAAGGATCCATTCTGGAGCAAAAAAATCCATGCAACAGAAAGACTCCCATTGACTTCAGTGGGCTTTGGATCAGGACTTACAGAACTCAGACAAAATGGCAGCATCAGATGCAGCTGTCTTCTGCATCTCACCCTCACAAGTGTGCACTAGCCTTGGCTTAGGGACCACTGATAAAGTTCTAAGGGTCTACTTAGGGATCATCTCAGATGAGTGAGCCCTCTCAAAGGTTACATTAACATAAGAAAAGGGCTGAAAACCATGCAGATGCAATTTTCAGTTCACCTTCAGCAATGCAAAATAATGCACTAAACCTAAGCTCAGCAACCAGAATCTATGTACAGTACAAATGCTGTATTATTCATAAATTGAAGATTCCATAGGTTTGTTCTACCCCAAAAACTCTAAGATGTGAACGTAGGGCCAGACTCATGTGTACAACCTGCCTGCCCCATGCAGTTCAGTGATGCAAGTCAGCCATAAACCTGGCAAAACCAGTCAATTAAGATGTGTTTGCAGCTGCTTTGCAGCATTGGAGTGATGCAAAGAAGCCAGGGTGTTTTGGATTTGAATTACTTGATTTGCTTTCTTTCTATCAACTTCAGTGAAATTCATGAAGCTTACAAAGAACTTTCTATTCAGTTTTAAAAAGCAGGAAGCAACCCTAACAAGGCAGGTTTTCCCATACTCTCCAAGCTCTAGGCTTATTATTTTGGACCTTAATTAACCAGGATGTTTTAGTTAGAAAAATAGGTGTTTATGCCATAAAAAACTATGCTGATGTTCACCACACATTCTTTCCTATTTTGTATTCATAACCAGCCTATTAGAAGTAACAACACGCACTCAATTCCCCGAGCTCTCAGATTTTCCTCAGGAAGTTAAAGCTATGATGATTCATAAGCAGAAAAGTAAACACAAGCTCTATATGAAAGGAAAAAAGTTTCAATTTTTTTAAACAAAAGTTGCAGCCATAAATGCTTTCAAAGTAAGCTTCCCTCGGTCAAATTGCAACATCTTGCCCATTACCCTGTTAAGCTTCAGTTTAGTCTGGAAGCAGAGTTGTGAAGGGTTTGGGTCACATCTGTTTCTGAGTGTCTTCGCTTTCGTTTCACATTGGATCATAGTTTCCCCCATTCTCATCTCTAGTTCAGACTCGGATGGACCCAAAAACTGCAAGCAAAACTCCAGCCATAACCACTAAGGCTGACCTGGCCTTGTACACATTTCTAATGATTTAGGCCTAGTCCAAATCGCACTGGCTCCCATTACAGCCATTGTTGGCTAGTCACACATTCGCAGAGATCAGATGTGGGTGGTCATGTCTAGGGCTTAGGCCTGACTCCTCCAGGGGTTGGACCAGGAGCCAATAGCCAGGAATAGGAGCCAAAAGGTCTGTCATAGGCCAGATGCCAGAAGCAAGGGGGAGAGCCATAGTCACGAGTCAGGAATTGGAGCCAAGAGTCAGAGCTGGGTTACCTGAAGTAAGGCAAGGCTAGGCCAGGCCGGGGCAAGGCTTGGTCTGAGACAGGAGCTATCAGCTGCTGCAAGCCAACTGCACTCATCAGGTTGCCAAGAAACTGGCTCTGCTGCAGGCCCTGATTCCTGACAAACACGTACCTTAGCATAGACAGACGTAGTTGCTATTTGCACCACTGTACCGCAACCGAGGTAAGCTCCACGACTGCAAATGGAGTGCAATATAGAGTTGGGGGTTGCAATGCTGCAGCCACACCAGTGGCAGGTCAAGCAGGCTGAAATCCAATGTTAAAGCTGTAGGACAGCTGTCAGGACAATGACTGTCAGGACAAGTTCTTGCCAAACCAAGCTCTTGAAAGACCAAGCCTTTGGATGACTCTCAAGCATTTAATGGAACTCAAAATAAAGTGAATATTGTTTAGCTTGGCTTTTATTGTGTTTATTTCAGTATGGCACTTCCTGTGGGGAAAACAGGAAACAGCAAACTCCTGTACATGGCTTACCACCTGCTAACGCACTGCCTGGGAACAGTGTCATTCTATTGGTGGGAGGGCAGGACTGGGTATCTCGACTTTTATGAACCACACTTCCCAAGAATCCCGCAGTTTGGGGCTCAACCAGGATCAGGGCTGCACTTGGCCTGTAGCCTCCTCTAATGGACCAACATTCTCTGTTACAGTTCTTACGGAAGGAAAACCAGGTAAGTTTTGCAATGTCATGTTTTGACAGTGATAACCTGACTCTGCCGACATTGCAGAGGATGCATAGTGGCTTCGTTTCATTTTGAAATATTCATCTTTTAAAATTTATCTATGATGCTAGTTGCATCCTGCCGTGGAACCTCTGGGAAACCACCTAAGAAATGTGACCTTTGGGAAGATCCTGCAAACTCTGAGCTTCAAGACTTCTCCTCCCTGTGCTCATCACCAGCCTTCATATTTAATTCCAACTGTTCTGTGCTGCCTTATTAATTTTCCATTAAACTCATTTCTGTTGAAATCTATTATTCACTGTTAAGACCAAGCTACTACTCCACTATAGCCACATTAACCTCCATAAAATAATTAAAGGCTGGATTTTCAGCAGGAGACCTTGTGTCACCTCTCTGGAACCTAATATGTCTTTCAATGGCATGGATTATAATGAGATGTTCAAATATAGAAAATTGAGTTACTGCTTGTTTCAGTTATGACATTTATCCAGCTAGAATGATCCTTTCCTTCTGACCTTGGTAGTTGAGAGTAGTCTTTAAAGGAAGCTATCCTTTTAATCTCTTATTTTATTAGCATTTAATTACTGTAACAAATTTTCAGACATACAAATTCTATAAGGATTTTAATTCAATTTTCCCCCCTCAAAGTACAATATGACAAAGACCAATATATTTGTTTGAACTTTCTTCACATTCAGGATTAGTGAAGCATTTCTATCTGCATATTTGTTCCGTTGCCTCCCCTTATGGCACCTGTAAAATATATTCTATTTATTTTTAATTAAATGGTTTCTAGTGTCGGGACTTGTTCATAGCTCAGTACAGTCCATTTCTATCTACTAAGTTTCTCACTAATTCCATTTTACTAATAGAGTAACTTTCATAGTATGTGTCCAGGAAAGTGAGAGAACCACATCAGAAGTTAAATCATTTCTAAATGTGTGGCATGATTGCTGTTAATGGATCGTTATTTTTGTCCAAGGCATATTACATCTATCCCGCACTCCCACAAATGAAAAGATATGCAATTAAAGTACAGTATAATGAAATGTTTTATGCAACAGAACTGTTACAGATCCAATTTTTTTTTAAATATTTGTATTTATATGATCAATTTTTACTCATTTTTTGCATTTCTTATTTAAACCTCCAAGCTTTGTCTATTCTCTTATTTGGACCATATGCTACTCTACCTTATGCAGAACAAATAAAGATAGTCAACATGAGACTGAAAATTCCTTATGGGTGAAGTGAACCCCTGTGCAAAGGAGCAACACAAGGTGCATGCAACGTTTCAGCATCCAAAGTAGGCCTTACATTAGGTGCAAAGGCTTTAGTGCTTTGCACTGGGATGAATATCCCCTCATGTGATGAGGGAACCACTTGTCACTCTGTAAGGGAAGAATAAAAGAACCTATGTGCATCAAAGCAGCTAATGTGATATTTCCATAAGGGATTCATGCCAGACTGGCAGTGAAAGCTAAAGATCCACAACTGTTCCATGGACTGAGTAAAGGAAACTGTGCACAGGAGAGAGCTGAATCAATCCTCCTCCCATCCCACCCCAATTTGGAGAGTGAACCAAGAAAGCCAGGGGGAAAAAAAAAACCCTCGTTTGTTTCTCACCAAAACTGAGCTCTCCATTTCTCACCAAAACAAAAATAAATTTTGTTATGGATTAAAAGAATACTAGAAGTTAACTTTTTAAAAATTGTTATTGATCCTTTTTGTTTTTAAGTTAAATATAGCAAAATTTTTAAATGAAAAGTCTAAATGTTTAATTTCAAAATAGTTGAAATGAAATATTTTGACTTTTTCAGGAGGAAAAACAAACAGAACATGACACTTTTTTGGCCAAAACTACTAGTCAAACATGACCCGACTTCATAGCTTTGGTGCATCCAGAAGACTGTTTTTCAGTGAATTTACTATTCACCAAAAACTTTTTTGCACAGCTCTAATGATAACGGTAGGAGGCCTTTCAATGTGTAGCTCTAGTGTATTATGATACACATATGAAGTCACTATCCTATTTGAACATGTTCTGTCTTGTGGTAAATACTAAGAAAACATTCAAGTTACTTTATATCACTCAGAGAGCAAATTCAAAGAGAAAAACTGTTTAAATTTAAACTAGTTAATGACAGAATGTGCAGTTTGTATGGACTTAAAAAAACAGAACAATTTAGCAGATTGTTCCACCCAACTGTTATGTTCAGTAAAACTCAACTTAGAACAACTCAGTCCTAGAGGAGTGGAGAAGAATGCTGGTAAATGAATTTTTGTTCAACATTGTATCCACTGGGTATGAAATATCCAGACTCCCTGGAATTTGTTTAATATCACCAGAAAGTCAAAAGCGCCTCAGTCACCTGAGTCCCCTGTGGTTTATTGAACTGGAGGGAGGAATGGTGTTTTGTCAGATGAAACCTGGAAAGCCCAAGGTATCATTTTCATGCAGTGTAAGTCAGAAGTAACTTCACTGGAATTGATGGAGTTCTGCTCCCAGTTCCTGCCCACTTTGGGTAAGTAAATATGAAACCCACAATAGTTTTCATAAAATTAAAACCTTGCCAATACCCTTGGCCAGAGCTCCTCCCCCCATGCCAGTGTAGCATGACTGCATCTGGTTGTCCACCTGGTTGCAGCTGCATTTTGGTGGTGCTGTTTGCAGTTAGCACCTTTCATCCTGATAACTGCTAGGTTATTGCAAACTGTAGTCACTCTTCCATCAATGTGGTATGTCAGGAGAAATACTCCACAACTGGGGCCCTTTTTATTCAATGACTGGAATACAACTAGTTACCATAAA
Organism: Chelonia mydas; assembly: GCF_015237465.2. Classification (NCBI taxonomy): domain Eukaryota; kingdom Metazoa; phylum Chordata; order Testudines; family Cheloniidae; genus Chelonia; species Chelonia mydas. Next base: position 11,171,303 of record NC_051257.2, read on the forward strand.
ACCACTGCAAAGACAGAAGAAACAACCATAGCTTCTTTTTCTTTCTGGTGTTGAAAGTCTTCATTAACCTATAATGCTTCTAAAATGAAGCACTTAGCATGTTCTTTGTCAAATTATACAGCTCATTTCATAGGAGAAAATTTTCATGTCACAATGGATAAGAAAACAGGTAGGGAAATGATTTAAAGGAAGCACCTTGCCAGTGACAAGAACATTTCCTTGAGATGAAGTAAAACTCCATCCTTCATGAAGCATCAAATATGCTGGAAAATGAACCAGATCTTGCTTGCTGGCATACTTTAACAGTTTTCCAGAGCGTCATTTTAATAAATGCAGGCTTGTGAATGCATTTTCTTTAACTGTATCCCTTGCAGAAGGGATTGACACTATGGGCCACGTTCATACAACTTAAGTAAATGGATATACACTTGTGACGAGAATCTTGACCTGTGATCACAGAGGGTTGTAATTTGTAGACCCAGCCTATCCCTGAAGCTAGCAGGAGAACAAGCTAGTCCTTCCTGTCCATTTAGAAAAGGGCCCACAGCTCCGGGCACTGAATGCAGGCCAAGTGTGGGGAACTGTTCACCATGCACAATACTGAACTGGGGCCCAAATCTGGCAGAAAGATCACTCTTTCAAGGTCACTCAACAGGTCAATGGCAAAACAGAGACGTGGGTTCTATTCCCATGCCCTAAAATGAAGGCCTAGTGTATTAATATTCAGTCTCTTAAGTCTCTGGTCATTCACCAACACCAGAAATTCGAGGGTGTCTTTCACATAGAAGAAGGAGATGTTCCCCATCTCTATCAATTTCTCAGCCCCTTATCTCAAACACATTGGTCAGCCTTGTTTTCAGAGCTTGCATAGTTCAAAAGGCCTCCAAACAATTCTGCTGAGAAGAGGACATAAGGATTGCTATATTTTAGCAATGGTTATGCTACATGATTTTTTTTTAATACTTCACTATATAGAACATTTGTTTTCTTAGAAATGTCTCTTTTGCAGACATTCATTTAAATGGATTCTACTGTACCTGTTTTATGCCTCTTCATTCCAACAGAGTTTAAATTAAGCTTTGAAGTTTGGTGAGAAATCCCACCGGCATAAAACTTCAGTGCTATTTCCTGAGTACGAGGGAGTTTAAGAAAGAAAAAAAAAACAGCTCCTCTTTTCTTACTTTGTTTTCTACAGCCTGATCCCAAAATGGCTGACTTTGAAAATAACCTTAGCACCTAGCCTTATGCATTATTCATGATACTAAAACATGTAAATATGGTTTCTAAAAGGTTAAAGTAAAAAACTGCTTTCCTGCACAGGTCACAATTATTTAATATTCTGACACTGCCGCTTACTTCGTGAATATTAATGACAAAAAAGTGACCTAAAAGCATATTTCCCCCCCAATATCTAAGATATAAAGATTGCTTGAAAAACCTGGAGCTATAAATCTGTGTAAGATTTATTTTTAAAAAGCATGGGGGGGGGGAAACAAAACATTAAAAATCCATTAGAATTTTGTAGAGCAGTTGGATTACCATTTAATAAATATTTAGGCTGCTAAAAAGATCAGTTTGTTATATTTTTCCTGTCATGGTTACAGTCTGCGGGGATTGGGAAGAAGTAGGTTTTAGCCTTCAAGGGGAATCGTTGCAATTTGTACAAATTATAAAAATGAGACTTTTTTTTATGACAACAACCACCAGGATGCACCTGGGAAATATCTAATATTCATGAGCCTAGACAAATTTAAGTTTGCCTTTCCATATACTGGAGACCTGGTGTGCGTGCCAACTACCTTACACAGAGAAACAAGCAAATCATTTAAGTTTGCAGTATGGCTATGGGTTCATCGAAAAATAGCCTACTGATAAAACAACAGATGTGTTTAATATTGGGGCAGTAGAAATAAATTATATGAGAGCGCATTGGGTTTTTTGTAGGTAGATTTATTCTCTCATCTCTCTCTAGATATAGCTATCTAGAGAGAGATGAATTAGCACACTGAAGTTCAATACTGCAGACCCTTATTTACATGAGCTGTCCTTAGTCGGTTGTTCCACTAAAATCAACACATCACTGACAGGCACTTAGATACCATGGCGAAGGGCACGGTATTAGAATCTAAATAAACAGCAAGGACTAGTCCCATGAGAAACTCTTTACAGGAATAGGATTGCTGTACTTCAAAGAGGTTAGTCAAAAGTGAGTGTTATGTGAGTGGGTGTGCCATATAGCATTCCAAAGTCAATTCATTCATACTTCGTAACCCCCATAATGTACTGTGGTGAAGATGCGGCAGCATATCTTTGTGATGCAACGGGTCTTGGAACAAAGTGAATGTAAATCTATTTGCTCAACAATAGAGCTGAAGGAGTGAACAAAGTATTACTTGAGTGATCTCTTGCTGGGTATCATTATAGATACCATCTTTTTCAGCCACTGGCAGTGATAATAAACTGTGTTTAGTGTCCTAAATTTGATAAGAATTACAGAGCAGACAATATACTTTCAGATGCATGCTTAACTTCCCCAGTTCTCTGTTTGACACAAAGTACTGCAAATACAAAGGAAAAAAGCAAACGTAAACTTTTTATGCACACAGGATTTGATCCAAATCAATGGTAGTCCTTTCATAGATTTTAATGGGCATTAGATTAGGCCCACAGCCTAATCTGTTTGGTGAATTAAAGGTATAGGACCTGAGTCGACTCTTGATTATGTTAGTGTAAATCAGAGTGACTGTACAAGGAGTCAGTTGAGGAACCCAAGTGTAAAACCAAGTGTGAGAAGAGAAGACTCACCTTCGGACAGATGCTCTGAAGCTGTATCATTTAATCATGCTTTAAAGGCCATATTGCTCCATTGTGACCTGAAAGAGAAAAAGCAAACTCTTAGTGACAAAATATAAATAGGAACTTCCGACTCAAAGGAGAGTGACTTTGTGCATTCTGGAAACTGTAAAAGTTTTAGTGGGGTTAGCATAAGAGAATGATAAAATTTATAGCAATACTTTGATCATATTTTGATTCTACCAGAGGCATCGCATATTGGGTGGGGGAGGGGAAAGGGGAAGAGAAGAGGCAGAAAAATAAAAAACAAAAACAAGAACCACCACCACCATCAAATCACTGTTCATTAGCTTTTCCCTGTTTTCATCTGTTTTCTAAGAAATACATTGCTGCCAGATCCTCAGTTGGTATAAATCAGAATAGCTCCATCAACTTCAATAAAGTTATGCTGAGGTTTGATGTAGTAAATTGTTAAGGATGAAATTCATGCCTGCCTCCCACACACACCAAGCAGAACAAGCCCCAGTTAAGCATTATTCTGAAGATTTAAGCGGTGCAGAAGGCCAGCATAGTCTATTGACTAGAGTGAATTTCACCTGTAATGCATTAGATTCTTCAGCACACAAAAATTATCCCTGCCACACTGCAGTCACAAAAACCCTTGCAGCAGCGACACAGGTTATCAAGGGATCCGTTGCTGTTGGGAAGAAAATGATCAGTAGCATGTTAAGTGGAATTTAGATGGTACAGCACTTCAACCTGCAGTAATCTTTACAGATAAAATCCCTCTGAAAGCACAAGGTATAAGATTTACAATGCAGTTGCACATGGACTTCCCTTTCTAGCCATTTAGGAAGATCTTCCCTGCCTTCCTTTGGAATAGTCTCTTCCTACTGTCTTCATTTGTCTATATCTTGAGGTAGGAGTTTGAGACCTCCTGCCTGGGTCATCAACAGGATTTGAAGCCTGGATCTTCTGCCCACAGCACACTCCTATACCATCAGAGCCAAAGGAAGAACTCGGTCAGCTGTCAGCAGTAGTAAGCTGTTATCCCTAAACTGGGCTATGTGACACACGCTGTACCAGGATGCACATATAACCCACACTTGTATCAAAGATCAGGCCATCTCATCGTGGACTAGATGGATTTGATTAACCCATTGTCAACACTTCTTAAGTCTTTGCCCTTTAAATACAAGCCTCTCTGCTCCTCTATAACAACATCTCAGTGATTTTTAATATCATGCATGCAAGATCATTCATTAGGAACAAAAGAAAGATGAAGGAAAGCGTAGGTCCTGTATTTAGTGGGGAAGAAGAGCTAACCATGGACAATATCAACAAGACTGAGGTATTCAATGCCTATCTTGCTACAATCTCACTAAAAATGTAAATTGTGACCAGATACTCTCAGTTAACATTAACAACAATGGGGAAGGAATGAAAGCTAAAATAGGAAAAGAAGCAGTTAAAGATTATTTAGATAAGTGAGATGTATTCAAGTGAGCAGGGCCTGATGAAATTCACCCTAGGGTATTCAAAGAACTAGCTGAAGCAATCTCATAACCATTAGCAATTATCTTTGAAAACTCATGGGAGACACGTAAGGTGCCAGAGGACTGGAGAAGAGAAAACTTTGTTCCCTGTTTTAAACATAGGCACTAAGAGCTCCTGTGGAACTATAGACCAGTCAGCCTAACTTCAATACCTGGGAAGAGATTGGAAAAAATTATTAAACAACCAATTTTTAAGCACCTAGAGGATAATAGGGTTATAAGGAATAGCCAACATGGATTTGCAAAGAACATATCATACCAAACCAACATAATTTCATTCTTTGACAAAATTACTGGCTTACTAGATGGAGGGAAGCATTGACATGATATATCTTGATTTTAATAAAGCTTTTGACACACTCCCACATGACCATCTCATAAGCAAACTAGAGAAATGTGGTCTAGAGGAAAGTACTATAAGGTGGGTGAAAAATTGATTGATACACCACACTGAAAGAGTAGTTATAATGGGTTTCTGTCAAACTGGGGGTAGGGGAAACATAGTGAGGTTCCACAGGGTTCTGTCCTGGGACTGGTACTATTCAATCATTTTACTAGTTACTTGAATGGAGAATATGCATATAAAGTTTCCAGATAACAAGCTGAGAGGTGGGGGTGTTGGTGGGCATTGCTAGCACTTTGGAGGACAGGATTAGAGTGCAACACAGCCTTGACAAATTGGAGAACCTGTCTGAAATCAAAAAGATGAAATCCAACGGAGACAATTACAAAGCACTACAGTACACTTAAGGAGGACACGAAACAAAACCAAACCAACTGCACAAGTACAAATGGGAAATGACTTGCTAGGCAATAGTACTACCAAAATAGCGGATCACAAATTGAATGAGTCAACAATTGATGCAAAACAAAGGCTAATATTCTGAGGTTTAACAACAGGAGCATTGTATGTAAGACATGGGAGATGATTGTGTTGCTCTACTCAGATGGTGTACTGTGTCCAGTTCTGGGCACCACACTTTAAGAAAGATTTGGACAAGCTGGAGAGAGCATCCAGAGAAGAGCAACAAAAATGATAAAATTTTTAGAAAATCAGACTACTGAGGAAAGGTGAAAAATCTGAGCACATTTAGTCTTGAAAAAAAAAAGAATGAGGGGCACCTGATAATCTTCAAATATGTTAAGTGCTGGTACAGAAAGGATGGTGATCAATTATTCTCTATATCCTCTGAAGGTAGGACAAGTAGTAATTGGCTTAATCTGCAGCAAGGGAGATTTAGGTTAGATATTAGGGAAAACTTTCTAACTATACAGTTAGTTAAGCACTGGAATAGGCTTCCAAGGGGTTGTGGAGGGTTTTAAGAACAGGTTAGACAAATATCTGCCAGGGTGGCCTTGGTGTATTTGGTCCTCTCTCAGCGTGGGCGGCGGTGGGGAGAAGGATTACATATCTTGTTGAGGTCCCTGCCAGCCCTAAAGTTCTGTTATTCTGTGCCTTATTGCTAAGGAAGTTGGAGGTTTCTGTGACAGCTTTAATTTCATGAAAAAAGAAAAGGAGTACTTGTGGCACCTTAGAGACTAACCAGTTTATTTGAGCATGAGCTTTCGTGAGCTACAGCTCACTTCATCGGATGCATAGCATCAATTTCATGGTCTTCTTGATTGGGGAGTTTACAGTGAGATTATGTTAAAATTAAGCATGATGAATTTTCGACTTCCAGGATGAAATTTAGCATACATTTTCCTAATACATTCTCTCTACAACAGCTTGAGTTCTCACCCACCTAATGGCCATTCTGAATAGTTTTTTTAAAATGGATCAGCAGTCCTAGTGCTATGAACAGCTTCCTAATAAAATGTTCATGGTTTGTGAGTAAAAATAAGTACAGGAATAATACTCTCTATATAATGTGAAAGTAATGCCCATATTCTCAGCTATACCCACACAAGCCAGGATCAGGACAGGACAGCAAAATAATTGCAGGCTTGTACAGTTTCAGAAGTTCAACTGTAGATCTGACTAGAACAGTCTCACAGCAGAAAAACTGCATTTAAATGATATGGAAAAACCCCAGGAAACTCTCATCCTCAAATGCTACAAGAATATAAGAATATAAGTAGGATAACATTAGCCCTTCTCTGATTAAAAGAACAGTCTTTGCTTTGGCATTGGCACGCACATCCATGGCATTACTGTAAGTGCTAATATTTCACTGCAGAGTTCCACTCATGCTGTACAATATCAAAGGTGTAATTTTGCCTGTCAGAACTGGTACACTATTACTATTGTCACTAATATTATAGATACCAAACAGGGCACAATTATACTAGGCATTGTCCAAGCACATAGGGCCAGATTTCTTTTTTCAAATTCAATAGTACCTTACCCAATGGGTTGTTCCACAGAAGCCAACGGGACCACTCTCAGAATAAGATGCTAATCCACATGAGTAAAGACCAGTAGTAAATAGACAATCCCTGCCACAAAAAATATTGCCAATCTAAATGACACGTACGAAAACACTTAAAGTGAGTTAGTGCCAGAATTTAACCTGATAAGAAACTTGTGAAGAGGTGGAGACATTCTCTTTATAAGGGCCTCATCATGAGGTCCTTACTCAGGCAAGCTTCCCTACTGAGTAAGAAATTCATGGCCGGGCTCGAAATATATCACTCTCATGGATATATAGACAGACTTCCATTTGACAAATATTCACCAGCTGAGAACAAGATTTGCTGGGGGATGGAAATCCTGGTAGCCCACCATAACATATTATGCAAGATATTCCCCTCAGCCTACAGGATATTTTCTAATGCTTTGTTCAATGTATCTTAAGGTTGTGAGTTGGTGTGCTTCACCGGTATCTGTGTGACTCCCAAGTTAATGAAATTGGCATAGCCTGGTCTCTTATAGAGATCGTGGCAGCTTCAGTTCTCCTTTCTCTGGTTCCATCCCATTTTAAGTGTACCAAGTGAATGTGTAGGTAGCAAAGATTAGAGCTGGCTGGGAATCTTGCACTAACATGTTTTCTGGGGTTATATTTGTTTGCTGGAAAAAGCCTGTTAGTTGAAACCAACAATGTTTGTACAAAAAGGTCAGTTTCAATAAGTCTCCTGAAAACGTTGGAACTTTTTTAAAAAAAATTCTCCAAATCAGAACAGCCTATTTCAATGTTTTCTAACCAGTTTCATTTTTCAGTTAGAAGTTATTTGTATAAAGATCAACATCAAAATGAAACATTTTGATTAATCCAAACAAAATCAAAAATCTGATTGGGTCATCAGTTCATGAACATTTTTGGAATTTTGACTTTTTCCCATCCTAATTTGAGATGGGAAACATTTTCAAAAGTCTTAGAGGAAAGGAAAACCATTTCCCTACCCACCTCTCCTGAAGATACACATTAACCTGTTATATTATTTGATCTTATAGGTTTCTCACAAGCCCCCCAAAATTGTCTTTCTTGTTTCCTCTTCAAATGTAATTTAGCTGGACACGTCCCTTTTTGTATTGACAACTACACAATAGGCTCTAAATCTAAATGATCGTTTTCAGTGTCATTACTGCATAATTTGTGGGGTATTACTGAAACAAAATTGTAGGTTCCTGGGCTGTTTCCCCAGCCCAAGAAAGGCCACAACAACACCCAGAGTCTCATTTAGGCTCTTCTCTCAGGGTATGGTCCAGTCTCTAAATATAAAACTTAGTTAAAACATAAAAATAAAGCAACTCCTCTGCTTACCAGAGGATACAAAGATTTTCCCCTTTGCCTTTCTCCCTGCTGAACAAAGAATAGTCCCTCCCTCCCAGCTACTTCAGCACCCACTGCAAGAACCTATCTCCCTTTCCCACCTCCAGCTCCTCCTCAGTTGAACTACTTGCTGGCTTTTATAATCACTTGATCCCTTCCCAGCTGGGTCTGATAACTGAATGGGGCTGGCTGGCCAGCCCCAGGCCCTTAAGGTGGCAGACCACCATGTAATAAAACCACAGGTAAACAAAACTACAGGTAAAAGTGCAAGGCATTTTGTCTGTATCTGCCTCTATGGCTCCCTGTCAAAATACAGGATACTAACACAGGGTATGACTGTGTATAGGGACTTATGTAGGTCAAAGGGCATGAATCAGGGATTTTGTTTGCACAATTTTGGATGCTGAACTAAAAAAGGGGGGAGGAATTGCATTGTGACTGATTTTTTAAATCAAATTTTTTAAATAAAAGTTTAAGGAAAACAAACTTTGTAGAAGATTGTGACGGGATCAGATACTACAGTAATGGGGGGCCATATATGCACCTAAGGGTACAGCTACACTGCACGCTTCTTTCAGCAAGCATGTAGAGAACATACATAGATATAAACAGCAGTACAGACGATGAGGCACAGCTTAGGTGAGCAAAGACACGTCTGAAGTCTCTGCGTATGTATCTGAGTAGATACCTTCCACAGTTCTCTACGCACCCAAGCTGCATCTCCCTGTCTACACTGCTGTTTTTAGCAGTATAGCATCCCATTGGCTTTCCCTGCTGCCTCCTCCCTGCCAGAGCCTTTCCTTGCCGCAGTCACCGACACACGTCGCTACAATAGTTTCACTGGAGCACGCAGTTACATGCCGCTGCCGCCCCTGGTGTATAGTGTAGATGTAACCTATGATACACGTCTCATTTCAGTTGACACAATGACAAACTGGGAGCCCCCTTTGCCCATTTTAGTAGAGTTGGCTGGAGGACGCCAATTCTATTTCATGTCCAAATGGCAGTTGCCAAGTGGAAAGCTGAACTTTTTGAATGTATCTGGCTTGGTGGCTAGGGTGCTTGCCTGGCCTGTGGGACATCCAGGGTCAAGACCCTCCTCTACCTGATTCAGAGCAGCGATTTCTCACCCCAGATCACTCGGACTCAGGCAGAGGAGGGACTTGAACCTGCACCCCTGACTACAACATTTGAGGGAACCTCCCCCCTCCCCCGCTGCCAAAACCAATTCATCTTCCACCAAACAACATGTGTAACTGAAAATCTTCCAAGCAGGTGTACATTTTAGTAGAAATATGAGAGACTGGATACAGAGTGAACCATCATCTCGGCCCTAAAAGGAGTTTCCTCCACAGCGGTAGGGCAGTATGTGGATTAACAGAGGATGCCACTCTTTATGGTTGTCACAGTCTGGCACATTTCTTCGGCACTAGGAAAAAATGTAAAAGTCTCTTTTTATCTACATAGAAATATGTATCTAGATATAGACAAATATAAAGGGAATGTATATTCCATACACAAAGACCAGGCATGGCTAAGTGAGTTGGGAATTGGCTAGAGGACAGTTGTACAGTACAAAATGACAGTAATGACAGATATTTGTTTCAGTAGATATCTCTGCACTCTCAGAAACCAGCTAACCTGGTGGTAGCCTATCATTCTTGTGGATGGAGGGTTATGGCTAAGAAGAGACAGCTGGCACCCTGCAGCGTAGGCTTAGCCTGGAGTAAGTGGAAGGTTTCTAGAGGACACAGCTGGAATCATACAGCCGTAAGTAAGTTTGACAAGGAGTGAGGAGGTTTCCCACTTTTGGATAATTGGGTAACAGTGAGATCTCTAAAAAAAGGAAAGGAGTACTTGTGGCACCTTAGAGACTAACAAATTTATTTGAGCATAAGCTTTTGTGAGCTAGCTGTAGCTCACGAAAGCTTATGCTCAAATAAATTTGTTAGTCTCTAAGGTGCCACAAGTACTCCTTTTCTTTTTGCGAATACAGACTAACAGGGCTGCTACTCTGAAACCAGTGAGATCTCTATTAGTGACAGGTGAATCAGTGATACAATGGCTTGAATAAACACTCAACTTTATTCACGGCTTGTGGCTGCAAATCTTACAAGAACAGACTATGTCACTAAACTTCTGGCATTTCTTGTTTCGAATCAGCCCTTACCAATAGTTGTATTAATTGTGGACTGTTTAAATTGAAGTAATTTATTGCTATCTATCATATTTGTTTAGCTATAAATTATGAGAAAGGACCCAGCCCTTCAATCCCCGTGAAGTTAATTTTGTGGTCCACAAGAGAGCTTATATTTGATGGTTGAGGGTCTATAAGCTGCTATATAGCTGGCTATATATTTCAGCTGGGATGAAATCAGTGGAGCTTCAGTGATTTACAGAGGCTGGAGATCTGACACAGTATCTTCAGTGTTTATTTTAGAGGGGGTGGGGGAGGGCATCATGCATTTCTGAAACAACATAAACAATGCAGGCTGGGTATTATTCATTTCTAACCCATCTGATGGTAGAAGTGAAAGTTGAATCTGTAACAACTTAAACTATCTTGCAAAGTCTATATAAAATCTTATTAGATTGCTGAAATTTCCCACTACAAATATATTCATGTGATGTGATATTTTTAGACGAAATCAGTCCTTTTAAATTCCTGTTGTGGCTGGTTAAGCATATAATCATAAAAATATAAGGCTGGCAGGGACCTTGAGAGGTTATCTATTCCATCCCTGTCATGTTGAGGCAGGACGAAGTAGGCCAAGACCATCCCTGACAGATGTTTGACTAACCTGTTCTTTAAAAGCTCAAATGACAGGGATTCGACAACATCTGTTGGTAACTTCTTCCAGTACTTAACTATCTATCCTTAGATATTAGGAAAACTTTCTAACTATAACCAAAATCTTCCTTGCTGAAGATTAAGCTGATTACTTCTTATCATACTTTCTGTGAACATCACGAGTAACTGCTCACTGTTCTTGTTATAACAGCCCTTAACAGAGTTGAAGATTGCTATCAGCTCCCACCTCAGTCTTCTTTCCTCAAGCCTAAACCTGCCCCCTTTTTTAACCTTTCCTCAGTGGTCATGTTTTCTAAGTGTTATTTTTGTTGCTCTCCTCTGGAATCTCTCCAGTTTGTCCACATTTTTCTTAAAAGTGAGACACCCACAACTGGACAAACTAGGAATATAAATAGCAGGTAAAACAAGTAACCATTTAACCTTTTGAAAGTCAATCGGTTAAACGTTTTACAGGGAACTAGGGGTGCAGGCTCTGCTGGTGTCCGGTGGCAGCAGCCGAGCCCCGTGCATGGGACCAGCAGTCGGGACCCTGGCGCACCCAGGGTGGCAGCCAGGACCCTCAGCGCACGTGAGGGCAGCGGAGTTTAACTGTTATCTGGAAACGATAAGCATCAAGCTTATGGGTTAGCCGGTTAAACTTTTACATCCCTAGCACATACTACTCCAGGTTGGGGGGCACTCTTTAAATGACATTGGATAAGTTTGGGGAAAGATGAATACCTCTGAGTCCAGCACTATTCTGCTGAAATGAGGGTCCCTTCTACATATAGATGCCTCGGATTACGGGTAGCATGTTAAAGATCTTGCTACTCTTCCTGGACTTATGCACAAACCCTAGGAGCACACTTTGCTTTACTCTATGTTGGTGTTATGGCTCCAATCACTGGGCAACTCCCAAAAAGTTAATCAATTTACCTTCATAATGCCCCTGTAAGGTAGGGAAGTACCCCCACTTTACACATAGAGAACTCAGGCACAGAGATATTCAGCGACTTGCCCAAGGCTATACAGGAAATCTGTATAAGAGCTAGTAATTGACCTCAGATCGCCTCAGGCCCAGTCCAGTGTCTTAACCCCAAGACAATTCTCACAGGTTAGTGGTGTGCAATTATTCATACATTTGCTATATCTGGGGAGGACAGTGCCATTGATGGTGATAAGCATGTCTATCACGCCCCTGGTTAAGTAATGATGGAGGAGGAGACCTTTTATGATCCTCTTGAGTTACACAGAATGAAAGGTGGTGAAAAGTCAGGGTGTTTCCTAGAAAAGCCATAACCTAACTCATTGGAATCAGCCTATTTCTTCAAGTTAAAATGCAGAATTTCAGCTTTGTACCCTAAAAAATACTCTATTTTTTATATTAGTGGAGTGGAAATCACTATCATTTGCACACTTGCAAGTTACCTTTAATCCAAGCCATGAAAAATTGAAATGTAATGGTGCTTTTGAAAGAGCTATGGCTTCCTCTTACATTTCATAAAAATGAATCGTCATTGAATATGTATAGAACAAGCTCTTGGGGAGAACAAAACTTTTCCCCCACTGAAAGGCTAGGCAATAAATTTTAAAGATACCTAGTATCAGATTATAAATTTCTGGTCAATCCAGCCAATTTAATCTGCACTGAAGGGGGTGGAGGGGAGGAATCAAAATCAAAAATATGATTAGCTTCTATTTAACTAATATCTCAAATATTAACTAAAGATTAGCTAGTAGTCAGGGATAACAGCACAAAATTATCCTAATAATGGCTTTCATTCCATTATTTTGCTGCTAGAAAGAGATATTGATTAGAAACTCTTGGAATGGAACTAATTGAATATTTGAGCAAATTTAGCAGCAACTGCTGAGTTCTAAATGTAGACACAATGTTAATTTTGAAATCATTCTAGAGATGAGTTCTGGATGCAGGCAGAAAAGGCCCACTGCTAATCACACATTCAATTAACAGTTGGTGTAGCACATTTTTAACCATGTGAATATCTGAGTTCAGCTCAGTTCTACAAGGGGCTGAGCTCCCCCAGGAAACAATAGCTTTAACTCCGTAAGGGACAGATAGTGACACACTTACTCTTAGTAGTGTTTTACTCCACTATTGATCCCATTGACTACAGTAGGATTAAATATCCAGCATGGTACTGCTTAACATGCATAAAGCAGACAGAATCTGGATATAAGGAGCAGACTGCAGCATTGTCTTACTCAGGCTAGCAGGAGAGTAAGCCCCCACACCTCCTTGCTCAGCCTACTAGGATCTTGGTGCAGAGCACAATCTCTGCTCCCTGGTGCTCCGTCAGTGAGCAAGGGCATGGGGAAGAGGTGAAGTTTGGCTATGCTCCACGGCCTTACTGATCTGAGGAGCTGGCCAGGCATAAGTGTGGACCGATAAGGTAGGCCAATTAAAGGACTCCCAGGCAGTAAGAAAAGAACTGAGATTAGCTGAGTCACATTCCTTCCTGGGGCTGTTCCTTGGGCAGAGCAGTTATTGCCCCTTATTCAGGCCAATTCTCCCTCTGGGATATGTTCACTTAGGTAAAAGAGCTGTGTTATATTTATCAACATAAAATACTGATGTGGCATGACTCTTCTCAGAAATGACTATGACTTGACTCATTGTAGTGGTACACAACATGGGTTTTGCCAATGAAAAGTACTGTAAGCAATAAATATATGAGGTAAGGACAATACCTAGCTCACTGTCATGGTAATGGATATTTAACAAATGAGAATCATAGAATGACTTCAACATTTGCCATGATGCTGACTTAAAACCAAAGAAAGAAAAATGTTACAGCTCTGCACAGACTATAAGTTCTGCATATTTATGGACATAGGACAAAAATGTCCCTCAAACATAAGTCTGTTACAGCCACAGAGAAAAATTAGCTGATTTCAAGGTATGAGAGTTGAAAGCTTATGAACATCTTCATTCAGTAGAGCACTGTATTGGTTTGCTGAAAATGATACCCCAAAAAGCTCAAGAACCTCCAAAGCACTACTTAGTCTGGTATATTAAACCCATATGGGATGAGAGCCTTAAAAACAATTCCATATTCTTCATCTGTTGAGAATCCTCTGAGAATCACTTGCAGTCCAGTATTTTATCTTGTAGAGTGTTAATTTTAGGAAGAAGACAATATCAGTAATAACCATGAAGAGTTCATACAAAATCTAATGGTCTTAAAAGAGATTATAAATAGGCAGGTAGTTTTAACAGAAGAACAACATAAAACTTGTATACAGGAATCTAGGACCTGATTCACCAGAGTTACCCAAGTTGAATGGCAGTGTAAGGTAGTTGAAGATACTCCAGTGTAAAATTGGGATAATACATTAGTGAATCAGACACCGCATTATTAAGCATATAGTGTCTCCCAAATTACTGTTAGCACACAATTTATCATTTGAGCATCAACTTATAAGTTGTCATGGCTATTTGGCAGCTTTATGAAATTAATCTGGAAGGTCTCAGTCCAGTTTCTAGTGAGTGAGAGTCCACATCACAAAACCCACCACCAACATAATTAGCACGGACCATATGGACAGTCTCAGATGAAAGGTTAAGGAGACTACATTTTCCTTTCCCTGCAAGCAGTGGTCAGGCATGTTCATGAGGCAAGCTGGAGTTCAGCCTGGCCCAATGCTGTTCTATGGCTGAACAACAGACTCCAATCTCATGGTGCCACACATTTCTCCTCCATCTGTCCTCTTCAGCTGTATCAACTCAAATGAACCAGGCTAGATTTCAGTGTGTGCAAGTCAGCACAGCTCAGTTGGAATCAATTAAGTGAAGCAAACTTATGCCAGCTGAGGATCTGACCGGTCTTCTCTCCTTCCTTGCCATAACAGATAGCATCCTATAACCTGTATTGTTAAACAAAAATGTGAGAAGTAGCCATATATTAGGACCATATTGCTAAGGTCTTCACCAGTTCACTTCAGCTGCTTTGTGCCACTGTAGTCACCTAAAGTAAACAAAAATCCAGTTTAATTTGCCAGTTAAACTAGGTTTATGGCGGCTCTGCATTTCCAAAGTAGCATAGAACACCCCTCTGATTTCCAGTGAGACAGTTCCCTAGGTCTTCAAATGGCTCGCACATTTAAACTGGAAAGAAAAATAAAATGCACGTGCTAGCAGGTAGATTTCAGTGTATTAGCACCAAGCTGAAATTTTCAAATGCCATAAAAAGCCCCTGATTAGAACACTCAATATTACTCTAATTTTCTGTGATTTCATATCTTTATCCATAGGCTAATCTAAAGTGTTATAATGATACAAGACCAGAAACTTTTAATTTTAATAAGCAACCTTAAGTAAAAAAGAACAGTACAGCATTGTAGTGGGATGGCACTGTTTTCAACAAAGCCCATCTAGTATCTCTTGTAAATGAGGCCAGAAGTAGTGAAAGAGACACATTAAAATGTATCCACATCTTAACAACATACAGAACTTGAAAATCACTTCAAAGGCATATTTGGCTTGATCTAAAACCTCCTAAAGTCAATACAATTCTTTCCATGGTCTTTAGAAATAATTAAAAATAATACCGTTGTGGGAGCACCTAGAAACCCTAATCATGGATCAGGACCCCAGTCTGCTAGGCGCTGTAGAAACACAGAACAAAGAGACAGTCCCTGCACCAAAGAACGTACAATCTAAACTATAAGACCAGAGACAATAACTTAATATAGACAGATGGGGGAGCGTCAGGAAACAATGCTTATTGGTCAACATGGTAGGCAGAGTGGTCTTTACATAACAGTGCCTAACCACTGTCAAGTTTTTTTTGTAGGTATCACATCACAGGAGAGTTTTAAGGACAGATCTGAAGGAGGACAATGAGGTATCTTTGTACACGTTTATGAGGCAATCCTTCCCCACATGAAATGCAGCATGAAGATGTTAGCTTGAAAATTTTGGCTTTAGATCAGGCCTAAAGTCCTTTAATTGCCTTTTCCAGCTACAGTAGCTTAGTTTACAAACAATGAATACATTTCTTTACAAAATTCCTGTTCTTATAAGAAATCAAGGAAGAAGAGTGAACAGGTTTTTAATAGTAATTTATTTCAATGTAGGCTTTAAACTCTCAATTTATATTTGTCACTGACAACATTTGGATTAATCTGTTGCTCTGTGTTTCTCTCACTGCTGCAAATCCCTGAAGGTTAAGGAGGAATTGATATACATAGAGAACTGAATCTCAATTAATGCAGGCTCTCGCTAATTTTCCAATACGTAGCTAAGAAACATTTTAATTTGCCACTGTTTCCTCATTGCCAATCCTCAAGGGGAAATACTTCTACATATTCATTTTTCCTCAAGTCTGTATTTATCACTAAAGATGCTTGCAATCTACATGACAGAGACAACTAACGCCTGGTTCTCCCACCTTTCCCAAAGTAAATATTTCAATAAAAATGGGAAGCAATTTAAATATTAGCATGAGGCTTCCAAATGGATATAAATAATGCCCCAGCTGGTCCTCAGTCAACATTTTTAAAGGGGAACATACAAAATTAACCAAACAAACTCAAGATAGATACTGAAAATATGCACTTAATTGTACAGTGAACCATGTACCAATATTGTTTCCTTCCATTTTAAACAGACAGCATATTTTTAAATAAAGATAGAAAAAACTGATTAAATTCATACTCATAAGATTGCTGGTCTATTAATCACATTATAAACATCGTCAGTGCTTGTGAAGGGTATAAAATTGATCCACACTGGTAGACTGTACTCCTAAGAAACATTAACAATAAATTTCATCACTGTGTAGAAGGCATCACATATACACATCAGGACAGCTCTCCCAAGTACCCTGAGAAATTATTCCAAATGATTTAGACCAATCACTGAATACAGTCCCTCAAGAATATTCGATTCTGGTGGCCTACTTTTTTAGCAAGCAGGGCTTGCAGTCTTCAACAGAGATTATTGACTTACTGTCCTAAGCGTTAAAATCAACAGCCAGCAAATCATAAGACAAAGCACCAGGAGTAAGAGTTAAAGGAACTTTAATTTTTTTTTCTAAAATAACTGAATCTCTAAGCATTGATTTCTTGGCAACAAGAATTATTAAAAAGTTTATCATCCTTCCCTATTAAAATCTTGACCTCTGTTCTGGCTATAAGCTTTCCTTCAGTTAAAAGTCAAACAAATGAGAATGCTTTGCTTCCAGATTCTTTGAGAAGCTCCTTTGATTAAATGTGAGATACAGTTTTCCTGAATTTCTTGTTTCATCGAGGTCTCGTTTGTCAAACTATTTACACTTCTTTCCTGAGCTAGGGCATTCAGGGAGCCTTAGATCTTAGAATGATTAGACTAGAAGAAGAACAAGGTCAGCTCCCAGACAGCTGCCCTGGGCATCACAGCATGGGGAGCAGATGGCCAGCCCTCTGTGGAGAAAGAGGTGGTTAGGGACTATTTAGAAAAGCTGGACGTGCACAAGTCCATGGGGCCAGATGAGTTGCATTCGAGAGTGCTAAAGGAATTGGCGGCTGTGATTGCAGAGCCATTGGCCATTATCTTTGAAAACTCGTGGCAAACGGGGGAAGTCCCGGATGACTGGAAAAAGGCTAACGTAGTGCCAATCTTTAAAAAAGGGAAGAAGGAGGATCCTGGGAACTACAGGCCAGTCAGCCTCACCTCAGTCCCCGGAAAAATCATGGAGCAGGTCCTCAAAGAATCAATCCTGAAGCACTTACATGAGAGGAAAGTGATCAGGAACAGTCAGCATGGATTCACCAAGGGAAGGTCATGCCTGACTAGTCTAATCGCCTTCTATGATGAGATTACTGGTTCTGTGGATGAAGGGAAAGCAGTGGATGTATTGTTTCTTGACTTTAGCAAAGCTTTTGACACGGTCTCCCACAGTATTCTTGTCAGCAAGTTAAAGAAGTATGGGCTGGATGAATGCACTAAAGGTGGGTAGAAAGTTGGCTAGATTGTCGGGCTCAACGGGTAGTGATCAATGGCTCCATGTCTAGTTGGCAGCCGGTGTCAAGTGGAGTGCCCCAGGGGTCGGTCCTGGGGCCGGTTTTGTTCAATATCTTCATAAATGATCTGGAGGATGGTGTGGATTGCACCCTCAGCAAATTTGCGGATGATATTAAACTAGGAGGAGTGGTAGATACGCTGGAGGGCAGGGACAGGATACAGAGGGACCTAGACAAATTGGAGGATTGGGCCAAAAGAAATCTGATGAGGTTCAATAAGGATAAGTGCAGGGTCCTGCACTTAGGACGGAAGAATCCAATGCACCGCTACAGACTAGGGACCGAATGGCTAGGCAGCAGTTCTGTGGAAAAGGACCTAGGGGTGACCGTGGACTAGAAGCTGGATATGAGTCAGCAGTGTGCCCTTGTTACCAAGAAGGCCAATGGCATTTTGGGATGTATAAGTAGGGGCATAGCGAGCAGATCGAGGGACGTGATCGTTCCCCTCTATTCGACATTGGTGAGGCCTCATCTGGAGTACTGTGTCCAGTTTTGGGCCCCATACTACAAGAAGGATGTGGATAAATTGGAGAGAGTCCAGCGAAGGGCAACAAAAATGATTAGGGGTCTGGAACACATGACTTATGAGGAGAGGCTGAGGGAACTGGGATTGTTTAGTCTGCAGAAGAGAAGAATGAGGGGGGATTTGATAGCTGCTTTCAACTACCTGAGAGGTGGTTCCAGAGAGGATGGTTCTAGACTATTCTCAGTGGTAGAAGGAGGACAGGACAAGGAGTAATGGTCTCAAGTTGCAGTGGGGGAGGTTTAGGTTAGATATTAGGAAAAACTTTTTCATTAAGAGGGTGGTGAAACACTGGAATGTGTTACCTAGGGAGGTGGTAGAATCTCCTTCCTTAGAAGTTTTTAAGGTCAGGCTTGACAAAGCTCTGGCTGGGATGATTTAATTGGGGATTGGTCCTGCTTTGAGCAGGGAGTTGGACTAGATGACCCCCTGAGGTCCCTTCCAACCCTGATATTCTATGATTCTAAGAGAAGAACCATATGCTCATTTGTGGCTCTGGCCGATCTCCATTAACTTCACTAGAGCTACACCGATTTATAACAGCTGACGATCTGGCCTGTAGTCTTGGCAGCTAAATTTAGCCAACATATTGTTTAGGGTGGGAGGTCTTGCTCTACTGTATAGAGACCATTCATCTGTATATCAAGTCTATATGTCTTGTGTCTGCCATTGGCAAATGCCTGATGCTTCAGATCAAGGTGAAACCCTCCTAAAATGAATGTTAGAGAATACAGTACATAAGGGAGGAAAAAACCTTCCCTATGATAATCAGTTTACATCTGGAAGCATGAGATTTCCTTAGCATGCATAATTACAGTCTATATTAGTCTTGGTTATTAAAATTATCCAGCTTCCTTTTAAAAAAAAAGGAACAGCCATGCTATTTGATTTAGTAACTTCCTGTGATTGTATGGGCTAAATTAAGCCCAGGGTTATGACTGCTTCTACCAGCCAGCCAAACTCAAGGCAGAGTGTCTGCTCAGAGGGAGCACAAAGGCACATCTTCCATAGGGATCCCGCCCTAGTTTGAAATGACTGTGGAAGAAACATGATTAGTCCAGCTAGCAGATGTGCTGACTCAGGAGATGCAACCTTCGCCAGACAGTCTGCCTTATGGCTAAAGCTGCCCTCCCGGGTGGGCCTCCCAACTGGAGCAGGTTGGAAAATGGAAGAGAAGCTTGCATGGAAAATTATGACTTTGCAGTGAAATATTTCAGTTCTGAAATGCTACCACGGTGCCTCAAGGGAGTTGTAATTCAAGTGCCTCCTGCTACCCATTTTCCTCTATAGGCAGGGCTCACTGGTAAGGCTGCATCTCCCATGATATGCTATTATGTCCCCCGCTTTGCAGCCTTGGCATCTCACTTTGTGATGACTTATGGGAGATGAATTCCACCTGGGGAGCCTAGCACATTGTGTCCCCATTCTGGCCTAAGCACCCAAACCACAACCCACACTAGGCACTTTGCTGACATAGCATTTTAGGCTAAAATATTTCTGGGTTTTGATGGAAAAATTCAAAAATTTCCACAGAAAGCAGATACTTCTGTGAAATAAAATGTGCTTAGTTGAAAACCCCATTTTCCATTGAAAGACAGTTTTGGCAGATCAGGCAGTGCCATAAGCTCTCTTCCAACCTGGAGGGGGACGGGGGTGGGGGTGGGGGGAGAAATCACAAGATCAGCCACTCTTATCGATTGGGGATGAGATTTTGAAAAACATCTAATAACCTGAAAGCACAAGTCCCACTGAATGTCATGTTGGCTGCCAAGCTTTTATGAAAATCTGGCCCTAGCTGTGAGTGCTAAGAGCTTGTGTTTCAACACAACTTGTGGGTAAAAATTTTCTATTATACTTAAGTGAATTAGGAGCTTAAGTCTCATGGAAAGTTGATGGGACTTATGGGGCAGAACTGAAAAAAAACCAAAAAAACCCACAAATTTTGTATTTGAATCCCCAGACTGGTGATGGCTTCCATTGTGAGCCAACTCCAAAAGTTGGAGGAGCTTCCCCCCCCACAGACACACCCAAGTTACAATTTTCAGTTCCAGGGTGCAATTTTCAATTCAAATTAGGACCTGTTGGTAAAAAAAAAAAAAAATGCACCTTGGATCTGAAAAGGAGATTCCCCTGTAGTTCGGAGCCATCCTCCAATGAAAATCATTGGACTGGATTCTGATCAAGGAGTTCAAATTCAGAATTTGGGTTTCAGTTCTGACACATTTCTAATGATGATACACTATGTAAACCAAACTGTTCTGACTAAGTAGAAAACATTTCAATTTCTTTAACAAAGATAAGATGAGCTCTCAAATAGCCTCATTTTCCCTCAAATTAAATATGCCCTTTTGAATTTTCTCATGGTTAACCAATGCATTCTTTTTAGGAAATCACTTTGGAAAGAACCATACTGTCTCTGCACAAATCTAACAATCAAGGAACATTCAACCTCCTTCTGGCTTTGGAGAAAAAGAATGTATACACCATCGTGCTACTAATTCATTAGTCTCCTATAGCAGTGCTCCAGCCCAGAGGGTCTCCTGCTGATTTCCTTACAGAACAATGCTTTGCATCTCCATGATTTCTGTTTACTGTACAAAAAACAAGTAGATTGTACAAAAAGGGCATAATCATGCTCTTGTGCTATTGTACCATTTGTTTGGTTTTGTGTCTTAAGTAGAGAGTAAAAATACAAGCTTTAACTAGGAAACCTGCTATCAAAGATGACAATTTTCCTGTGAGCTTTATTTTTTATCTCCCTGAATTTTGGGCTCTCTGGGACAAATTTTAAAGAGTCACAGTAGAGCAGTTTGGGAATTTTTCAATGAACCATTTTTTGGTGGTGGTGGTGGGTGGGGGGGGGTTGCTGAAAAATGCCAATATGTCAAAATTTAAACTGTTTGCAAAACAGAGTTGGTTTCAATACATCTCCCAACTCAACCATTTTTAGGGGGAAAAAAGTTTCAAAGTTGTTGCAGCATCCCTTTTTGACATTTTGGAACAGGAAAAAAAAAATGAAGTTTTCTGCACTGAAACAACCCTAATTAGAAATTTTAGATTTAAAAGGTTGAAGAAGTTGAAAAAACAAAACAAAACAAAACAGTGTTTTGAAATGATCAAACAAAACATTCTGATTGACAAACCATTTTTGTTATTAGCCAATTCATGAAAATATTCAAGATTGACTTTTTGTTCCAATCATGTATAGAAAAACACTCATGGGACAACCTGAGTTGACAACATGAGAAAACCTGGATTTGTGCTGGAAATGGCTCTACTTGATGATCACTTTAGATAAGCTGTTGCCAGCGGGGGAGTGAGGTGGGAGGAAGTTTTGTTTCATGGTCTCTGTGTGTATATAATGTCTTCTGCAGTTTCCACGATATGCTATGCATCCGATGAAGTGAGCTGTAGCTCATGAAAGCTCATGCTCAAATAAACTGGTTAGTCTCTAAGGTGCCACAAGTACTCCTTTTCTTTTCATGGGACAAGAAGACCATTTCCCACTGAGGTCTGGACTAAGGTCAGATTTTTAAGTACACAGAACCTACAACTGGCCAGAATTTCATAAGAGCTGAACGTCCAACATGATCAGCTCATTTGAAAATTCTGAGCTTGATGATTGGGGGATCATTATTTGGGGCATGATCCTGCAGGGTGTGCTGGGCACTATAGCCCAAGTCACTAAAATCCTTAAGCACAGATGTAACCCCACTAAAGTCAATATTATTCAAATAGTTAGCATGTGATTAACGGTATGTCTACACTGTAATTAAAAATCCAAGATTGGCCCATGCCAGCTGACTCAGGCTTGATGGGCTGTTTAATTGTGATGTAGATATTTGAGCTTCGACTGGCATGGGCCAACTGCAGGTGTCTAATTGCAGTATCTATATAGCCCAATCCAGTGCAACACTTACGGTAAGTGCTTAGCCCCTTGCAGGATCAAGCCCTTACATCCCAGTCTGGCAAAAAGTCATTCATAAGTTTAATTGTAAGTACATGAGCAATCTCATTGACTTCAGTGGGACTACTGCAAGAATGTAAAAATAAGCACATAATGTAAGTCTTTGCATGATCAGGACTTAAGATTGCTTTTCCATACAGACCCAGGTTATTGTGTGTTTGTACAGCGCTCAGGCATTGAGAAATACTGCAGCACCATCACAAATCATATTGTCAATACTTGAATGAAATAACTTTTAATGAGGGACATAAAACAACTTTAAAAGTCATGAGCATGCAGCTTTCAAAAAAAAAATTCAATAAAAAAAAAAGGTAGAAGTAGCCATGGAAAGCCTCCAAAACACAGGCGATGATCAAGTTGGATTTCCAACAAGTCAGGCATGTTCACTCTGAATATCTTGTGGCCTGTGAATAGGTTTTGGGGAAAAGCCAAGAGGCTTACAAAAAGGTGATTTTATTAGCTCAGATTAGAGCCAGTATGGCATGGACCGAGGACTCTATATTCACCAGAGGAAGCAAAAGGACAGGCTGACAATGATCCTAAAAGGGTAAAAGCAGCATAGGGAAAAACATTTAAGTACGCTCCTGAGCAGGGAAGCTTTGACTCAAGAACCACTCCATTAATGGAAACCGAAGTGACATAACCATTAGGAGGCAACATCAAAGCAGCAGCAGTACAAACTGACCTTTCTGGGTCTGCAAATGATCACTTCAGTTTTCTCTGAATTTAACTTTAAACTAAAAACCGATTATGTGCTCCCACTTGGGCTCTGTCGGCTGTTTGGGCTTCAGACTCTGTATCTGAAGAGGACAATTTGAAGTTCTATTTATCTCTAGCCAGATGCTTTGTTTGTTTTATTTAGAACAACAGACCCTAACAATTCCTTGCCCAAGGAAATGAATACCAGTGGTCATATATTGCAAGACTATGGAACCCTGCCTAAATTCCAGTCCAGCAAGTCCATGTACAAGAGGGAGACAGCAAACCCTAAATTGCAAACACTACCAAAAGTATAAATAATGGCATGAAAAACATCCTTTTATTGTTTTGGAGTCTATATATATATTTTGTTTGATCCACCATTTTTTTCTAAGTTAGTATTTTAGGCCCCACCCCACAATGAAATCAGTGGGACTACTCGTAATAGTCAAGTTAAGTAAGGGTGTGAATGTCTGAAGGAGCAGGGTGTTATATTTCAACACATGCACATGCTATTTATTCAGGTCAGGTTCCCAGTGCCTCCCTGTTTAATGTAGTCTATATCTACTCTATATCATTATTATATACTACCACCACCCAGTCTAATATAATTGTATGTAATTGGCTTGGGTTTCCAAATTTTCGGAATGTAAAGTCGGCTTCTAAATCCATATTTAGGACCTGATCCTGCAAGTCCATATGGACAGATGAACCCTATGTCTGGGCAGAGGGGTTGTCAGTGGGGCTTCACACAGGCTACTAGGGTGCACTTACACAGATGAGGTTGCAGTTTTGGAACCTTAGGAAGCTAAATAAGGCCCTGATGCTGCAAAGACATACTCCTTTTATATGCTTCAGAATTGGGGCTTAAGAGACCAGATTTTCAAAAGTGCTGAGCATCTGGCACATCCTATTGACTCTGTCTAAGAGAAGATACACCCAAACCTTAGGGAGATTTAGAAGTCTCATAGTAACATCAAAATTTGCACTTTTCTTTATTAAAAAAATCAGTTATGTATATGAGAAATACTGACCTGCTAATAGATGCATGAACTGAATGCCCTTTGAGATCCAGTTTTTGAATATCTTGATCCATTTTCTAGCCTACTTGGGCATCATTTCTGAAAGTTCTTCCATGTAGAATAATTAAAGAACATAATAACAGACATAAGAAGGTTTATTTATAAAGAGACAAGAAAGAGGAGAGAGTTAAGATGGTAAAAGAAATCATATATATGCAATCATTGCAAAGTTCTTGGATCAGGTTTATAGCAGTGATGTTACAGACTGCTGCCTTGTAGAGTATCTGGTAACTTCCCGAAGATTGGAAGGTCCTCAGTCCATTGATTAAAACGCTCCCTTCAGTGCAAGTCCATAGTCCAGAGATCAGAGCAGGAAAGAGGCAAAATGGAGATGCTGCCAGGGTCCTTTATACCTTCTCCCACATGGAGGAAATGCTCAGTCTTAGTTTGTGGAAAATTACAGGCACAAGATGGCATCCGGGGTGACATGAGCTAGTCACAAGCCCTTGCATGCTCGGATGCCTCGTAGGAGCAGCCTTGACCCATATTCTGGCTAAAGCATCCACAGGAAGGCTTGCCAGGTGGGGACAAGCTTTTTTCATGGCCTATTGAGAGTTAAATGTTCTTTAATGGGTCATCAACATGGCTAGTCTATTCACAATGTGCTGTCTCACTTCAATGTAGATTTTACCTGGTGGGTGGTACTCAGGAATACAGCACCTATGTAGGATGCCAGTACATAGTCAATATCTATAACTTCAGAAACAAAAATGATAATGCTTATAAACAGGATAATCATTTGATAGATTGTAATTTTTCCGTCAATATCTTATATGACATACTTTGTACAAGATTTGTTGTACAATTGTCTAACAACGGCAATATTAATTATATAAATGGTCACGTTTCACTCAGACAGCATCACAATATGCATAGGTTATTGTTGTAACATTCAAACTGGTAAATGTGAAAGTGTGACTAGCCTGGCCACACTGAAGTCAATGGGAGTTTTGCCAAGGACTTCAATGTGGCCAGGATTTCACCTGAAGTGATTTTAAATGAATACAGTAAACATGTCAAATCATATTCTAGGCAATGCACTATAATAAATGAAATTTATATAAATTTTATATAAATTATATATATAAATAAATTTATTAGCAGAACTGGTTTCAATATTAAAAGAATCATAGCGTTCTGAAAGATAGTGGATAGTGTTTTTTAAGTACAATTTCCTCGTCTGAAATCCATCCGTTTTGGTGTTTCTTCTCAACCATTTGTTTTGACCACTGGATATCAAACTCCCCACACTACACAGCTCTCATGCTCTTGTTGTTATTTCTGTAGTTTTTTTGTATTAGGCTCTTAGATCAAGTATTGCCTTTACTCTTGGGGAAATATTAGCTCACTACGTGCTCTGAGAAACTGTTGTAAGATAATTAAAGTTTCTCATCAGTAGTAGCCTGTCACTCCTCTTTACAGGTTTACTTTCCCATTCAGTTTCCTCAGGAAATTCTACAGGAAATTCCACACTTGTCTTTACCAATTTCCATCTCAATAGCAGATTTTGTACGCTGATATTCACAGCCACAGCTGTAGTAAGTGGAAACCTGTCCTAGAATCTAGGACTGAGACCTGGTACAAAACCAGGGCAAGACCGTGATCTCGCTCCACATGACATGACCAGTCAGCGCCCACCTCTAGACACATTATGGGATTGATCCAGCACCCCTCAACTCCATGAGAGTTTTCCCCATTGACTTGAATGGCAGCGGGATCACCCCTGTAAGAATATCTGGTTGCACATAAGGCCAACACAATACTCCATAGGGGCCTTGATTCAGCAAAGGACTTTAAGCCCATGTGCATGCTTTAAGTGCAACTTGTGTTTGTGCCTCAAGTCAGTCAAATGAAAGGTGCTGGAATCTATAGGCGAGAACTCCTCCACAGCATGACTAAGAATTGCTACTGCAATTTATCAAAACTTTTTGTTGGAATATGCCCATTTGTCAAAACCAAAACTTTTCGCAAGAAAGAGTCAGTTTTGACTAATTTTTTCTACTCACATTTTTTTGAAATTGTCAAAGTAAAACATTTGGATAAAAATTCTGTTTTGAAATTACTGTTTAGAAATGTAAGCTAATTATGGTACAAATTTTTAAATGGTCAAAATCAAACCAAAACATTGTTTGACCCAAACCTCTCTGTGTGTGTGTGTGCACGCGCGTGTGCATGCACATCAGAGATTGAAAATTTGAGATTTCAAGTTTGTCTTGATTTGGGATGGGAGCAGATTTTGAAATCTGTAAAATTTTCACAGGATGGGAAAAACTGTTTCCCACCCAGCTGTAGCTACTACTGACATTAAGGTTTCCACTGCTCACACTGAGAGGCCTAGACCATTTGTCAAATTGTAACAACAAGCTCCATATTTGTCTTTGGTTATTCCATTTTATTCTAATGTTTCCCTCTAGCAAGAGTCTGCAAATTTGTTTTAACTATTCTTGTTTTTTAATATAGATGTGCTGAAGATGAAACACCTGGCTTCCTCTTTATTTCATCTGCAAGTGTAAAGTTTCAAGTGCTTTTCAGAGGTGGCATTGTAATTAGAGTAATTATTGTAGGGCTTAATGTAGCTGGAAGCAGTATATCAAAGAGAATATTATAATAGATCTTTTTTTTTAAATGTGGGTTAACAGGTCATTTACTAACCACCACTGATTCCATTAACTGGAAATTATGAGTGGCGTAGTAATTACCAATGAAAATATGGGTAGGAAGAAACACAAAGCTTTGATTAGAAATAGGTTTTAGACATTCTCCAAAGGAAAAAAGGAGCTTCAAGAACGCACTTTAGATCTTGTCTGCACTTGAAAGGCTCCAGCAGCACAGCTGCAGCACATCTGCATAGACCTACTGATGCTGACAGGAGGGGTTCTCCTGTTGGTGTAGGTTATCCACCTCCACAAGAGGCAGTAGCTAGGCTGACAGAAGAATTCTTCCATCAACCCAGGGCTGTCTACACCCAGGGTTAGTTTGGCTTACCTATGTCTCTTAGGGGTGTGGATTTTTTATACCACTGAGTGATGTAGTTAAGCAGACATAATTTTCTAATTTAGACTAGGACTTAAGCTTTCCTATTCAGAGCAGTACTTAAACACATGAAACACCTGGCTTCCTCTTTATTTCATCTGCAAGTTTCAAGTGCTTTATGCATATCTTAAATCCAAGTGATGGCAATAGGAATGAAGCATGTGCAATTTTAACCATATCTTTAAGTGCTATCCTAGATGGGGATGCTTTTCTGAATCTGTTGGTCTGACGGGAAACAAGAAAAGGAGGACTAGTGGCAACTTAGAGACTAACCAATTTATTTGAGCATAAGCTTTCGTGAGCTACAGCTCCCTTCGTCGGATGCATCTGACGAAGGGAGCTGTAGCTCACGAAAGCTTATGCTCAAATAAATTGGTTAGTCTCTAAGGTGCCACTAGTACTCCTTTTCTTTTTGCAAATACAGACTAACACGGCTGCTACTCTGAAACCTGACTGGAAACACTTTTATTTAATCATAGAGCTTTAAATTCACCACTACGCTCCAGATACAAAGGAGTCAAACAGTAAGCTCTATGGAACAGGCACTGCCTCTTATTATGGGCAGGTCTCTACTTACAACGCTGCAGTGAAGAAGCTATCTATACCAATGGGAGGGCTTCTCCCTCTGGGATAAGTAATCCAAATCCCTGAGAGTCAGTAGCTATGCTGACAAGAGAAGGCCTCCTGTCGACGTAGCGCTGTCTACTCCAGGGGTAAGGTCAGTATAACTGTATAACTACTGGTATTTTCCACACCCCAAAACAGTTATACCATAAGTTCCTGGTGTAGACCAAGCCTGTGTGTTTATACTGTGCCTCAGACTGATCTCAGGGTATGTCTACACTACAGCAGCTGCACCGACACAATGCTTCTGGTGAAGATGCTCTATGCTTACAGGTGAGAGCTCTCCTGTCAACTTCAGGGGTGTGCTCAGAATTTAAATTTGACGCCTTGGGGGTGGGGCACAGGAGCTTGCTGCTCCCCTCCCCACCCCAGCTGTGGCCATGGCAGGAGCTCATCACTCGATCTTCCCAGAAGTTCTGTGCCCCCCCCAAACGATTATTGGGGGTGACCCTGCTTGCCCCCCCCCCCCTTGTGCATGCCCCTGGTCAGCTTAACTCCTGCCTCCACAAGAGAGGGTGCATATGTTGGCAGGACAAGCTTTTAGGTCAATGTAAGGTATGTCACCAGGGGTGTGGATTATTCATACTCCTGAGCGACATTAAGTAATTTGAGGTATAGACACAGCCTCAGTTAGGAACTTTAAACTTCCAGGTTGCCTAGGGAATGTGGAAGTCCAATTCATTTTATAATACAATAAAACGATAAGGGTGCTCTGTTTCTCAGGCCCCAAGAAGCCAACCTCAAAAGGTGCGCCTCACTCCATCCCACCAGTAATGGGCTCTGTCACTTGTGTCTCATTGGCAAGATTTTGTCCTTTATCCTTTGGAGATCTTCTCACTGAATTGCCTAGCCTGAATTGCTTATCTGCAAGGCAAGAAGGTTTGTGTGATTAACAGGCCAATGCATTCAACAGACAAATGGCACCTTGCAAAAATGAGGTTGACACCAATGCTTTTAATAGATTAAGATCAGAGGTTCTAGTGAAACCATTCACCCTTTTGTCACCTTTAAGGAACCATAATCTGTAAAAAGGTCAAAAGATTCTATTACCACGGCAAAGGATCCTGAACTCTTATTTTTAATCCGAGATGTGGATTCAAACTAGTGCATTTGTACGCTATCTGCTACAGTGTTTTTGAAAGCTTAAGGGCACAGAGTGCTTGGAAACTAGGTGCAAACTCTGCACAATAGCTGTATGGCATGCTATATTTTCAGCAAGCCACTCCTGAATTTGGCTTTGCCTGGTTTCCAGCTACATTACGAAAGCTTCCCACACCTCTTACTCCGCAAACTTAATGCCAAATTGTCATGGACAAGCAGCAAAGGTCACAATAATTGTCAGAGACAAAGAATTCCTGTTTAAGTGCTTAGCAAGCATTTTACTCAATACTTCCCTGCCAGTAAGTTGGGGGAGGGAGGAAGAGTTGCATTTGATACAATGTGTCATTTCCCTGATACCATTTTGCTTTTACTTAAAGGAGAAGAGAGCCCTCCAAACAGCAGATGGCATTTAAGGCCTAATCCAAAGCCCACTGAAGTCCAGGGGCGTCTTTCCATCAGGCCCCACCACTGAATTTTACCATCCAGGATAGTACTATGTAAGAGGAAATAAAGGAATGACTATGGTATGAAATTCAATTATTTGTTTTGTGCTGTGACAATACCAGTTCACTTACTGTACCAATTATGCTGGACTGTAAAGAGAACACTGGATACTGTTAAAACAGAAAGAAATGAAAGTGGACCCTTCCCTCAGCAAGCAGGTAGCCCTGATGCTGCTGTCAAAGGCACATTTTTAGAAAACAATGAGCCACATAGATCACTGAGGTCTTTTGCACTGCTGAAGAAAAAAAAAAAAAGCAAAAAAAAAAAAAAAGCATGATTTTAGATCTTATTTGCCTAAACTATTTGCTGATTTGTGAATAGCTTCAGTTGACCCAGAACTGCATTGGGTGAATAAGCTATTTGTCTGAACAATTTTGACCAGCTTTACTCAGCACCTACAGTGAGGCTGGGTTTACCAAAGTGCTAGTCTCTCAGTTAGGCACCAAAATACACTGTACATAGTAGATGTCCAAAATGAATCTATTTTTATGTGTTTTTTCCGTATGCCTATATATCTCTGTAATGTTTTATTAATCTAGTTGTGCCAGATTATTTTAATTGATAAATGATTTAAAGTGTATTGGTTTTAAATTAAAATTCAGTAATGATGTGAATATACTTTTTGACCCCATAGGAAAGAGGTGAGAATTAGAAGAGGTAAAGATTATAGGAACTGGAATTTGTGTTAACCTAAAATTGCCAGAGGATGCTTACACATTCATATATTGAAAAACAGGCAAATATCCATGAAAGAAAAACAAACTCATTTATCATGTACTGAATCCAACCAAAAGCAGCCACATCATTAAGAACCAAGTGCCAGTCACCAATTTGAGGGACAGTTGGTAATTATCATTTCATGATTAATCTGTTGGCAATGGGCAAGGTACAAAATCACTTTTTCTTGAGCTTTAGAAAAATGTCTAACATTGTAGGACATATTTTCTGCATATGGTAGAGATGCCAGAATTTCAAAATTTTAGCTTTGTACAGGCTTTAAACCATGAAAACCTCTAAGTCAGTGCAAAGCAAAATTATCTATAGTCACATGAGCTGAATTCTGCAGTACCCTGTGTTGTTCTGTTGAGGTCACTCATACACAAGTAGGTTGGATTGTACAAGATCAATCCAGAATTGTGCGGTCACTCTTTTGCGGAAGGGACATCCCAGTTTTTCATATGATGTCCTAGTGTCCTGGGAAACTCTTGTGGGATACCCAAATGTCCAGCTTTTTGTTTCCTCTATCAAAACATAGTAAGTACAATATTTTTGTCCAAGACACTAATCTATTGATCAAAATTTGTTCTGTCTCTACCAGGAACACGCCATCCAGTAGAACAAGTATTCAGTGTGATGAAATGTGTTTGGAGTGAATAGAAAAGTCCAATGAGTGTAGGTACTAGGAGAACTGCTTTCCTCAAAGAGAATGTTAATAACTTATTCAGGCACTGAGTTAATGTGGAAAAATATCCTCTATTCTGAGAAATATGCACACATCATGGTTCAGTCAGAATTTGACAGTATTGGGAATATCACCCATTTGAAAACGAGTACTTTTGTATTTTATAGGACTATTTTGTGGCCCTAAAAACGTCCCTACAACAGTGCCTGATTTTTGATTTTGTAAGTGTCGGTGTAAAAATGCTAGATGACACTTACCTATGGCACTAAATGGCTTTTCAGGCTGGTAGTTCTGCATTCACATACCTCAAACAGAAGCCAGACATCAATGGGGAAAGCAAAGTCATGCAGTGCCTTGATAGCAAGATACGATTTAGAAGGAAACTAACAAAGCCACTCTAAAGTCAGATCACTTGGCCTAGGCAAGTCTTCTGGCAGAAGTAGACTAAGGTATCTGGAGAAGCCTACTTAATCTCTGATGAAAGGCAGTGGGCACACGCATGGAACTCATCTTGCCAAAGCATGCACCATTACTGCAGATGGTCATGTTTAAACATTTTTATATATAGATATATATATATATCTATCTCAGCTTGAAGGGCCAAAATCCCAATAATATGTATGTAAGATCTTGACCACAGTTGTCAAGAACCTTTCACATAGGCCCAAATTCCACAGCTTGGTCTGAGGCTTAGTTAACAATGGACAATATATGGCTAAAAGAAAGCTGGGATAAACAGGAGACAACTTTCTTTGTTTCAACTATACATGAGATAAGCTCAGTCAGCATAACCCAAGATGGAGAGCAGTAATTGGGAGGCTTATCAGGAGTTACAGGCACAAAACACACGGAGAGGAGCCTTAAAGTCTGCTCCCTGGTTCAGGAAGAAGATAACAGTACATCCTCCCCAGATGCCAACCAGAGTTCAGGGAAAGGCCTAACATGATAGCATGAGTTATGGCATCCTCCCTCACAGATGCCAATCCTGGTTCGCAGAAACACAGTGGTAAACCCTAAACAATTGTTATTGCTGTGTACTGTTCACTGTTCTTTTTGCTTTAAACCCACCAGGAACGCACCTGTTGGCCAACCTGTCTGGAAAGAGCCACCTCATTTCTATGGATCTGAAATCAGGATTTAACTTACACATTGCAAAAGGAGAATTTTGAGGGAAAACACCTGTGTATTAGCAAAACATGTTAACCTGAGCTAGGGGCGGAGCCATTATGTAATCTTTTAGACTATTTGCTTATTGTGATAATTTTGTCTTGCGGCTAGAACCTATCCAGGGACTCGGGAACTCCCACCCCGTCGCTTCTCTCCGCCCATTGGCGCCCTATATCATCTATTTTAATCAATTGTTTAGCAGTGTCTCACTGAGCCTAATAAGCCAAGTGACACTCTGCCAGTGCTGTGCGTAATAAACCCTCGGTCTTGACTCTATATGGTGTCGAACTTCTGTTCCTTCACAGCTGAACAGCATTTTTGAAGTGGCAAAGACAGGGAGGAACAGTGTGAAGAGGAGCATGAAATAATAAAATTAAGTCCATTTACACCCTTATATTCCTAGCATTTTTGGAAGTGTCAGTGTAATTACTACCAAAAAAAGGACAAGAAAAAAAGAAAAGAAAAAAAGAAAATCTCCCCTCAGGAGGATCATCAATTAAAGGAGGCAATTTTCAACATTTCTGTTCCCCTGCCCCTCCCGACTTTCAGATGTAATACAAACGGTGTGACATCGAGACTTGCATTTCAGCCAAGCATAATGACAGGACTAAGGATGCACAGCAGGACCAGCTTACAGAGCAAAATAGATTTGAGTGTGATCAGCATAACACCATAATTCACAGGGTTGCAAGCAAAGAAACAAACACCAAAGGAAGCAGTTACTGTAATGCATAAGGCCTCTATGACAATCCTGAGGAACTCTTTAATTACCCATTTGACCTTGTCTCAGTTTATTTATTAAAATCCACAAGAGACCATTGCTGGAATAAATACAGTAAAGACAGAGACACCCACTGACTAGATGCTTGATACAAGACGGTCCTGTGAAGCACATATTCAAAAGCTGCCAGCAAACCTAAACAACCCTAAAGCAGGCAACTTGCTAGAATGGACTAGACAAAGTTCATTACAGATCCTTTAAGGCTAGATCCTCAGCTGGTATGAATCGGATGAGGGTCTAGTCCCAAAACCACAACAGCACTGAAACTTCTTCTATAGGTGATGTATAGGGAGGTAAAATTATTGTAACTAATTCAACACGACTGTTTGGTCAAACAGGGTTAATTTCTATGGCCTTGGATGAGAATCATAGAATATCAGGGTTGGAAGGGACCTCAGGAGGTCATCTAGTTCAACCCCCTGCTCTAAACAGGACTAATCCCCAACTAAATCATCCCAGCCAGGGCTCTGTCAAGCCAGACCTTAAAAACCTCTAAGGAAGGAGATTCCACCACCTCCCTAGGTAACACATTCCAGTGCTTCACCACCCTCCTAGTGAAAAAGTTTTTCCTAATATCCAACCAAAACCTCCCCCACTGCAACTTGAGACCATTACTCTTTGTTGTCATCTGCCACCACTAAGAACAATCTAGATCCATCCTCTTTGGAACCCCCTTTCAGGTAGTTGAAAGCAGCTGTCAAATCCCCCCTCATTCTTCTCTTCTGCAGACTAAATAATTCCAGTTCCCTCAGCCTCTCCTCATAAGTCATGTGCTCCAGCCCCCTAATCATTTTTGTTGCCCTCCGCTGGACTCTTTCCAATTTTTCCACATCCTCCTTTTAGTGTGGGGCCCAAAACTGAATACAGTACTCCAGATGAGGCCTCACCAATGCCGAACAGAGGGGGACGATCACACCCCTCGATCTGCTGGCCATGCCCCTACTCCTGGAATCCCATGGGGGTTTCCACCGAGACTGGTGTGTGCTTCCTGGCCCAGTTATTGTCTCATAAAACTTTCATTTACTGCACCAAGGCCTTGACCCAGCAAAGCACCTAAGCACATGCTTAAAAACTTTAAGCACGTGAGTAGTCTCACTGAAGTCCATAAGCTACGTAAGGAGCTTAAAATTAAGCATGTGCTTAAGTGTTTTGCTGGACTGAGACCTAAGCACAGCTCTGTTGGACTACAGTCTGGTGCAGTATATTTAAACTTTTTACCTGATGATATAAAAGTTCCCTTCTTTAAATCCACCATCAGTCCACTGCTGGAGGAAGGCTTCCTCCATTAAGCACTGCTTTCCTGACTCTTGTGATGTACCTATCCAAGCAACTCCCATCTGCTTGTGTCTCCATCTAGCTCACAGATGTCCTGTGTTTTGTAATCCCTGGGACTCCATTCTAAAGCCCTTGTAATGATTTAGAAATTGAGGCACGTGTGCTTAAGTGACTTCCCCAAGGTGACACAGCAAGACAGTGGCAGAGCCAAGAATGGAACCCAGGACATCTGAAGCTCAATACCTGTTCTAAACACTAGACAAGACTTCCTGTTGAACCTATTAACAACTGCCTCGAAATACCGGAGTTTCTAATTCTGAATGTGCCAGAGTTGCTCCCTCTGGCAAACATTCCCATAGTCTCCAGTGCAAATCAGATGAAGTCCTAATCCTTAAATAGCATGAAAACAGTATTAAGAAACGTGCCCAAACAGTAATGTGGTGATAAGCAGTGAAAGAGCATGAAAAACCATAATGAGCTCAAAAGGAGTAAGGACCATGTTAAATCAAGACTGGATATCTTTTTATAACAGATATGCTATAGCTGAACCAGAAGTTATAAGCTTGATGCAGAAATTGAGTGAGGAACTAGGTTTTGTTTTAGGCAGGAGATCAGATCATCAGAATGGTGTCTTCTGATCTTTAAAAAAAAATAATCTAAGAATTTTGTAGTCCGTAAAATATGCAAATACACAACCAGATCTGAAATGCATCCTTCAAATTCAGGACTCCAGTGAGCAGATGAACAAAGTGTCTGAATTTACTAGTGAGCTCACACATACATATCTGAAATTAACAGCCACAATTTAGAATGTGCAGCTATCAAGGAATTTTATACTGAAGTGAGAAAACCTGAAGTGTGCCCTAGGAGGTCAATAAATAATTAACAAGAAAAAAGGCAAGATGAGATACTCAAATGGGAAACAGTGATTCAGAGCAGTATTAGAAGAGAAGATTATGGCTGCAATAGCTAGACTTTGGCAGATAAAAGAAAACACTATGTAAAACCAAAGGACCCAAAATCCAAGACTACCAACTCATGAAGTCAAGATTTTAATCTAACTGTCCACACTCCATTCCAATTACAAATATCTTTCTTAGGTTAAGGGTAGTCATGTGGGAATCTGTTTCAGGCCCTGTTCCCACAACTTGATCTCTGTAGGCAGATGCCGTAACACAAAAATGGTGGCATTAGCTTTGTGCTGGCAGGCTGCACAGAGAAGTTTCAGGTGCCGAAGTTTCAGGTGCCTAGATCCCACTGACTGTCAACATGCACCCTCACTGTTAACATTAAAAACAGATCAAGAACATCTCTGAGTGATGTTAAAATCCTAAAGAAGTGCTACTGTAACACCGACAGACCCCAGTCATTGGTGGGCGGGATGGAACTGGGGACCTTTGGAGCTTAGTGCATGAGCCTATAAAGCATGAGCAAAGAGCCAACTGGCTGTTAGCTAAGGCTGTAGAGCAGACTCATTTTCTCTCTCTCTAAGTGGTCTCAGTGCCACTAGATGGGACAGAACACCACACCCAGAAGGTGTGTGGGTTACACTACCATACTTTTTCCCATTTGTAGTGAACTCAGAAGTTGACTTTGAATGTTTCATCTAATCTTTATTCTAGAATAGACCCTTCCTTATCATTAAATTGCAAATGCCTTGGAGCAGGGAGAGAAATCTTTGAGTGTCTGGAAAGTGCCTGGCACTATAGTATATATATATATATCACCACTAATACTATTAGTGAAGAGTAGGCAAGATCCTCAGCTGGATTCATTAGGGTAGATGAGATGACAATTTTCACCAACTGAGAATCTGCCCCTTTGACTTCAGAGGAGCCATGCTAATTTATACTATACTGAAGATATAGTTCTACAACACTAATGATTAGAGCTGGTCGGGAATTTTCTGATAAACCCACTATTTCCCTATGGGGAAAAAAGGTTTAGGCGAAACCTAAACTGGTAGCAAAACAGTGTCAAGTTTGACAAAATACCCAACTGCATACAAAAAAAGGTGGCTGAAAAAAATTATTGAAATAAAGTTTCACTTTTTCAAGCTGAAAAGGACTTTGTTTTGAAATTTTTGAAAATTTGCACTAAAAAAAGTCAACATTGAAACGTTTAGAAAATGATCCAAATGAAACATCTGACCCTAATCCCCATTATTTTTAATATATTCAGGTTGCAATTTTTTCCCCCACAATTTCAACTTTTTGTTCCAATTCAGGACAGGAAAAAAAATCCAGAAGTGTTGAAAGACTCGAGTGCCTTTTCTTTAGCAGAACATTTCCCCCTTTAAAATTCTGGTCACTTATTAACTGTTTTGTAATTTGCTTGGTGCAATCCATAAACTCCAACATGATACTCTTCACACAGTATGCTACTGCATACAGTGAAGTCTGTTTGGTAAGCTTGGGGACTGTATAAGATACAGATAGGGACATTTTCAGTGGTGCATACAACTCCAATTACAAAAGCAACATGTGTGCTTTGAATTTTCCAGGCAGATATTGTTTTCCATAGGTTTCTTTTTTTTTTTTTAAACTGATTTTTGGACATTGGCATAGGAACCTATTAACTTCAAAAGGTTTATAGCCCTCCGAATATTTGGTTTTATTTTTCAAGTTCTCAAACGGATATTATAGTGCTTCCCAGCATGGTAGCCCTACTAAGCTTTTATTGCTTGCTATGCACTTTGCTTTTGACATTGTAAAGGTGAATAGAAAATATAAAGTTTTGATGGTAAAATACAATTTGTCATTCGATATGGCATATTATAAACCTCTCCATCACTGCATGATGTATTTGACACTGGGAGCCAGCCAGGAGTGAAAGTAACTGAGACCACTTACTGGTACGGGGTGAGGCAGCTCCGGCCTTGGGCAGAAGGGGGTCAGCATCCCCCAACCTTCCAGGCTGCCTGGCCTGCGCTGCCCAGGGCTCCAGGGTTTATTTAAAGGGCCTGGGGCTCCGGACACTGCTGCTGCAGTAGCGACATCCAGAGCCCCGGGCCCTTTTAAATTGCCAGCCCCAGGGCAGCTGCTCACTTTGCCCCCCCACCCCGGCCCATCGGGGTGGCCCAAAAGGGACAGGGACATTAAAGCACTCCAGGGTCCTTTGCTGCAGCAGCGCTTTAAGGATCCTTTAACGTTGCTGTCTCTTCCCACCCTCCCTCAGTGGCCCTGCCGGTAAGGACCCTACCAGCAGGGCCGCCGACAGGGGAGGCAAAAGGAGCAGGCAGGGCTTTAATGGAGGCTGGGTATGGGCCGGTGCGGGTTCTTACCGATACGCACTACTGGCCTGTACTGGCTTACGTTCACCCTTGGAGCCAGCTCCTCAGCTGGGGGTCAATCAACTCAGCTCTCTTGACTTATCTGAAATCTGCCTGCTGGGAGGTTCTTAAACTTTGCTCTGAAGTATCCAGTACTGGCTGATGTCAGAAACAGGATGCTGGACTAGGCGGACCTTGGGTCTGCTCAGTATAGCAATTCCTATTTTCCTGTGTCCCTATGATTTTAGTGGTGCTATGCTGATTAACACCAACTGAGGATCAGGGCCACTATTTTTGTGTCTTACTGAACTCCTGCCTAATATGTATTCAGGTGGATGGAAGCCAAAGTTTCTCTCTTCACTAGGTCATTATATTATATATTGTCCATATTTCATAGATCACACTGCATATTTCATATATCACACTGCAATCTTTTTTGTTGTTGCTGTTGCTATTTAATCAGTCACTTTAGTGCACTTCTACCAACAGTTTTCTTTGAAGTAATGCTAACCTTGCCAAGTCAGATAAAAGATTATCTAAACAGACTAAAGTGAGAGGAACTCCCATTTTAAAAAAAATAATTGCCTTCTGTGTACTTACTTTCATCTGCTTGATCTTAAATTAGTTGGCAGTCTGCAGTAGACAAAGTAGGTCATTCATAGAACGTTTGCATAGGTATTGGTAATTGGTATATTACAGAAAGTGAGAATATACATATGTTGAAATAATATGAAGGTCGTGGCACACAATGACAAACACCAAGTGAAAGGAGATACACTTTTCCCTGGGGATACTACTGAACAGAGATTTTATACTGACTAAGGCTGGATTTAAAAAAAAGAACACTAGTGGTGATTAGCCTGTAAATGGAAGGATACAGACTATTGATGCGCGACTACTTGAAATTCAAAAGGTTTTGCATTATATTAGGCGGTCCCATTCTCCTAAACTTAGACATAGGACTTAAAGACAAAGGGTCCCTTTTCCCAAGTGGAAATTAAATTAAAAATGGACCTCACAAACCTGCCAAATCTGAACCAAAATTCTCCAGTGCAATTATGTCTGCCTGAGTCTGCAGAAAGCCTAAAACAGCAGCTCAAAAACAAAACAATTCAAACTGCTTCCATTCATCAGACTGGTGTGTTGACTTTAACTTAATGACAATTTAAAATGTCAGTGTTAACCATTTTGCTGCTGATCAAAGCACATAAAAGATAGAATAGAGACAAATCATTTTATGAAGATTGCCTACTGTGAATGGCATATTGACATTTTGGTATCACAAGTGGATAGAGTTTGGTTTGTAGGTGGAGATTGAGAAAGCACTACTAATTTTTCCCCTTGTTCCTCTGATAGAGGAAAATATTAATTTTCATGAAGCATCTGAAGGACTGATTCTAAGCTCAATTTCTCGTTTCATACGGATGAAGCTTTCGTAAAGCTGCTCCTAACTTTCACTGGTGCGAGATCATAAGGAAGCCAAGAGTAGAACAGAGGAATAACTCTCTCACATGATTTGGCACAGATGATAAATAATGGTAACGCTAAGACACCAGATATCAGATAAATAGATTTCACTTAATTCATACAGAAGGAGGATTTAATGTCATCTGTCTGAATAGGATAAAGGAGACGCTTACCCATAATATTCAAGAGAATTGCTCTTTATTAGGGATTCAGTAAATGTTCCAAGTCTTTGAGATACCTACTAGGTACTGAAGCCAATGGTTCTGTCTATCTGTGGTACAGCTATTAATAAATAGCCCCAGCTCACAGACAGACAATCCTTATCAGTAGATCTCTAAGCACTTTACAAAGTAGGTAGGCATCATTATTCCCATTTTTATAGATGCAGAAACTGAGGCACAGGGAGGTGAAGTGACTTGCCCAAGAAACCCAAAAGGCCAGTGAATGAGCAGGGGATAGAACACAGTGCTCTTGAGTAGTGTCCAGTGCTCTACCCACTAGGCAACACTGCCTCATCATCACAGTATTTGAGCTCCTTCCAATCTTTAATGTCTTTATTCTCAACACCTTTGTGAGGTGAGAAGTGCTATTATCCCCATTTTATAGATGAATAATAGAGGCACAGAGTGGATGTCTACTCTGCACACTAAACCTGGTCTGACTCTGGTTTGAGCCCAAGCCCCTATTCCTTCAAACACACAAGTCAGTCTGATTCAGGTCCTGGGTCACAAGACCCTGCCGGGGGATGGGTCAGAGCCCAAGTCCAACCGTGAGTCAGGTCCAAGCCCCTCATTTCACAGTGTGAGTGCAGATCAAGCTGCAAACCCAGGTCAGAAGGTCTGCATAGTATAGCGTGGACATGTTAGCACAGGTGTGACATTCTGGTCCAGCAATTGTAAACCCATGTTTACAATGCAGTATGCATGCTCAAGCACAGACTTCAAAACACCAAGTCCACAAGGCCAGGTCCCACACCCCCAAGCTTAGTGTGCAATGGAGATTTACCACCTGAGGCTCTCCCAAACTCACAGAAATTCTGTGGCACAGGAAGGAATTACGGCTCGATCTACATTAGCTGAATAACTGGCTCCACAAGTAGCTTCTCCAGGGAAGCAATTCAGCTCTGAGCACTGAACGAGTCCAAGGCCTATGCACCACTTAAGTCCAACTTAAGCCTTCAATATAGAGAGTTTAAATGAGAATTTGGGGGCATGGATCAGCATTCATGTCACGCTCCTTGTCAGTACCCGGCCTGGGCCAGGGAAGCTAATGATCCAACCAGCGGACCAAATTCGGTGATGAATCCTGGTTACGTGTCACCTACGGCAGATTGTGCATATGCTAAGAAGAATGGGAGTTAAGTGGAATATCAACCTTGTGCTGATCCTCTGCATAGGGATGCATTTGACTGAAGGCGATGAATCTGGGGTGTCTACAAAAAAGGAAGGGCTTTTTTCCCCATGTTCTTTAATAGAGTTTTATCAGAGGGAGCTGTGTAAGACTCAGGCAATAACTTAAGAATTTCTGCCAGTAGAAGACATTTAATGTCAGTTAGTTAATTTTCTAGCTTGGTAAAAACCTGAAGGGATGCTCACAGCTTTATCATGTGTGCGAAAGAATAATTCTAAGCATTTAACATGCAGAGGCACACTGATTTTCTCCCTCCCCCCGGCATTCCTCATACCCCTCCTCTACCACCCCACCCCCAAAAAAGCCATTTAAACAAGATCTCTGTGGAGGTTAAGATCATGCACCATCATACCAGGAGTGGCTTCCGCGATTGACTTGGTAAGCGGATTAACAGCTGTGAAATTCATCTGGATGATATGCAGAATCCCACAGATGGTGATCAATGCCAAATCCGAGTCATTGCCTCACATTTGACAGTTTTTCGTTTCAACATATACGTATATAACCTCTCACAGATATTAGAGGCATGTAATTAAAATAGAAAATGCTGAAGAACCCATATTTGCCCTTAGGACCAATACCAGCCTTCCTGTCAGGGCCCAGCTGACTCAGACTATGTGAAGACTTGGCAATCAGCTTGTCACTCCTCAGAGGCTCACAAAATGTCGTTCCTTAGGCAACCGACATCTACAGATGCATTATTGTAGGGATGGCCCTTCAAACGACATGAATAAAACAATTTAGGGTTTTTTTTTGTTTTGTTTTGTTTTTTTTAATATAAAACACACACTCATGTGGGGCTCAATTCTCCCTTGCCTCTACCTTCTGTAGTCACACCCCCGCTTTCTGCAGGTGTATAACCTGCTAATCAGAGTGGCAGCATTTTACACTCATTTGGCAGTGGAGTAAAATGTGCAAGGCTCAGGACAGCATATAATCAGGCTGAGAGATTTGGGGCCCAACCCTGCACCCCTCAATGGATGTTTTGGTACTGACTTCAGTGGGAGTGGATCAAGATCATGCCATGTGAACGGATGGCAATGAATGCTACAGAAAGCAGCAGTGCCATTCTTTATCCACATGGGCTCCCCACAGAAAATAATCTCACATTCAAGGTTTTGGGGCCATTTACACCAAGGATTCTTTAAATCACTCTGGCAATTAAAAGGGACCTTGGAGGAGGGAAGAGAGAAAGAGAGAAAATCTGGCCCTCAGTCTTTATACTCAAGGTGCTTAATGATCTGGGGGCCAAGGTACCTCAAAGATTTCCTAAAGCAGTTAACAGCTTCATTCTTCTGGCACAATGCAATTGTCTCCTGGAAGCAGAAGTGAAAGGAAGCCTGGCTTCCCTAGGCCGGTGATTTAAAGGGCCCGGGGCTCCCTGCTGGGAGCCCCGGGCCCTTTAAATTGCCACCCGAGCCCCGCTGCTGGAGCCCTGGGGTAGCGGCGGCAGGGCTCTGGTGGTGATTTAAAGGACCAGGGGCATTTAAAGGCCCCGCCTCTTCCGGTTGAGGCCACATTTCCTGCTCAGGCCTCCGGCGTACCAATAAGTCCTTTAATTTACTTTCACCCCTGCCTGGAGGGGTTAATTTTGTTTATGCAACTAAACCTTGCGGGGGGGCTAGTTTAAAGACAGTGAGCTTCTGCAGTACCTAAGAACTGCAACAAGCCTCCCCACTCCAGCATGAAATATGAGACCAAGCTTCATTCCCAGGCCTGTGATCATTAATTCATTTTAACTGCTGAAATCCGCCACACAGAGAATATTAGTATTTCTGCATACCTCTTTCCACACTGAATAATTCTACCAGTAATTATTACGAGTGACATAATACCATATTGCCGAACAAGGAAAACAGAGCCAAACCTGCTCCCTGAAAAACCCACAGCACAGATCTAACCTGCTACCCACGTAGGCATTAATCACAAACTCAGAGCTGATTGAAAAGCCTAGTCAAGTGATTTCTCTCCGCTGTTCTTATGTCTGGGACATAAGAAATACAATTTACCAATTAGTGATAATAGATCTTGCATCACAACAGCTTACCTATGTGGGCACAAGAGAGGGAGAAAGAAACAGGATATAAAATAGTCATGACTTTTTTCCTCCATTTTCAAAATTGTCTTCTCTCCCCTTCAGAGAGGGACTTTAGAACCATTTGGAAGACATAAAAGCCTGTACAATCTTTGCCATGTTTTTAATATGCAAATACAACTTTCTTTGAGAGTGGCTTATTTTGGATTGGCTTAACCTTGTTCCCAATTGACTTAAACCAAAATTAGATTGTCCACACAGATGTTTACACTGGTGATTTTTAAAACTGATTTAAACAAACATCTTAAATTCTGTTGCTGCAACCCTGAATGCATGTAAACCCTAAACTAAACTGCAAT
This sequence comes from Chelonia mydas, assembly GCF_015237465.2. NCBI lineage: Eukaryota > Metazoa > Chordata > Testudines > Cheloniidae > Chelonia > Chelonia mydas. The sequence continues at coordinate 11,213,882 of NC_051257.2, forward strand.
AAGCCAGTCAAACCAAAATAAGCATAGCTGCACACAAACGTATAATGGTTTAACTGTATGTGTTTACAAACAGACATTACATTAAGTTGGTGCAGGCCTGTGTGCGGACAGGCCTGACTCTTTACCAGTACACCAGCAGAGGCATTAATTTACTCATTAATAAGGTCTCAAAGTATAATTACACTCTGAGCGGAGCTATATTTGGAATTATTTATTCACCCTAGATAGAAGGCTGGAGTCGTATTATTTTAAAGTTTGTTCTTTTATCTTGGCTTCAGATGAAACTGCTACAGATTTATCAACAGCCTCACATTTTCCAAGTTTCCAAGGTTCTTGCATTATTCAAAAGATAACCCTTTCTGTAATTCATTCTTTACAGTGAATAGGCAGCTTACAAGATTATTCTTAACAAGAAGCAGTAGTGTAGGTACAATAGCTGACTTGCCTGATAACATATACTGTTCTAGCCATGGGAGATGCAGATACAGTAGTATACTTTCAGTCACCGGTTGTACAGTAGAATAGGTATTTTGATAACAGCCTTACGACAGGCCAATAGAATATTGGACTAGATCCTACTCTGTTCTCTCACTGATTGCATAAAGGTGGGAGGAAAATGAATGGAGAGATGCTCCACACACAACATGCACTAGAGCAGAATCTCTCCCAAGTGCTCAAGTGAAAGGACCAGCCAATGCACTAGTCAGGCCCACAAGCAACAAGTCTGCCCAGTTGTGTGTTCCCTCAGGATTGCTCCACAGATCCCTGTCCTGGCCAGCCAGCCGGCCAGCCCCATAGGATGCTTCTTCGGACATCTCTCTCCTAATCAATATTCCCTGGACAAAGGAGATTTTTAATTAATCACTTGTATGCACAAATATGCACATAAAGAAACAAATTGCTAAGACTCAAAGCCCGGACATGTAAACACAGGAGGAACAGTGCAGCTGAGCCACAGCGGGGGAGTATGGGGAAGGATTCTACATCAGGAGGATTAAATCCCAACTCTGCTCGCAGTCGCACCAGGAAAGTGAGCAAAACGCAACATCCTTCAAGATGGCACTGCCTGATCCCTTCTCTACTCAGCTATGCCACTTCCCGCTCACTTTGGGATGGATCACCTCAAATATACAAAATGGCAGCATCCTCTGTGTTACATAAGCGCAGGGGCGGTGATTGTTCCTAACCCCCATTCAGGGAGTGCAAAGTAGACAGAATATTCCATCAGGTTGAGTCACCATTCCCTCTATATTCTTATTCTATAGCATTTTACAGTAATGTAAATGGTGCAGGGCAATGGAGAATCTGGTCCTTCATACTTTCTCCTTCCTCCCCGCCCAGTGGCTTATAGAACCTTGCATGTGTAGGAAAATGTAATGTCATCTATGACATTTTGAACTGAGGCCTTTAACTATGTACAATATCTTTACACTGCAGCTTGACATGTAACTTTCTTTAGCATGTTCCCTCCAGGAAATAAGGCTTAGGAAAGATGCTTTTCCTTTCTTCATTTTCCATCCTGCCCTCTACCCAACCACCCTAGCTTGATAGACACTTATAAGCAGAGTTCAACCTGATGCTCAACAAGAAATGCGTGCTTAAATGCTCCACGCACCAGTGTTTAACAAGGATTTAATGATTTTAAAAAGTGTTTTTAATAAGTTGTAAATGTATTTTACAAAGTCCTTTCGCTATTTATAATAAATGCAGCCAATGAAAAGCAATCATTACACTGAATAATTTTTGCCTGTTTAAAAGTATATTTTGTTTATCATTCTTCCAGAAGGGTGCACAAAATACACTTTTCAGGAAAAATGACTTGATACCGACATACAGCAGAACTACAGAGCATCAGGTTTCCTCCTAGGTTCATATAGTTTGTGCATAACTCTTTATTTGCACAGATTTTTTTAAAAAAATATTCAGAAACCGATACTGGCAACAAACAAGAGTGATTATGATAACTGGGCCAAACTAATCTCTGGTGTAACTTAGCTCCAATGGCATTACAGCAAGGATCAGTTTGGCCCTATGTTTAGCTTTGTATAAGCATAGAATAAAGTTCAGGGGAAAGAGGAAGGGGAAATTAATCATTTTTCTGTGTGTGGTAAGAATGAAAAACTTCCAGGATCAGCGTTAATAAGTGCTGTGGTGGTCCTTAGGACTCCCAGCCATAGACCAGGACAAACAGAATAAGATCAGGGTCCAATTTTTTTCTAGACAACAATACGTTAAAATGCACTATGGAACGTTTAACGCATACCAGCAGGGTCCCCACAGACCATTAATGTGCAGCATGTTAGTGCAGGTTAGAAACCACATCCCCATAGTGTGCATTACCCCCCATGTAGACAAGCTCTAAGAATCAGATTCAGTGGACCTGATTTTCTCCTGCCACTCATGGTAAGTGATGAATATTATCCTTCTGCACTACATTTACTACAATGGTGCAAGGCAATGGAGAATCTGGCCTGTTGTCTGTCCTTTTAGTCTGTACTGAAAATATTTTGCCTTCTGTTTCTTCTGTGCAATTAAATTGTGATGAATTAGAATATAAAATAGCTCTCTTAGTAATATATAGTACTTATAGCATTTACTATGCTTGATGGTTCTGTCACCATAACCATATTGTGATCTATAACAAGGATGAAAATTAAAAGGATTATATTAGTCACTTTTAAATGCCCACTGACAGGTTTACCCACATTTACAATCATTGCTTTTACCATGTTCAAACGCATTCATAAATTCGGGCTAATTAATTTTATTTAACCCCTCTGCTCAGTTTTCTTTTGGTATAGCAAACAGCAAGGGACTTTTAAAGAAGAAAAATGTTACACCCATTTCATCAGTACATCCTGTGGGCTTGGATTTTTAAACACACTTAGATGCTCAGCTCCCACTAGGTGAAATCCTGGCCCCATTGACACAATGGCAGAAATCCCATTGAGTTCAATGGGGCCAGGATTTCATTTGTTACATTTAGTGAGATTTGGCATCTAAACTTCCTTGGTCTCTTTTGAAAACCCCAGTACAGTCCTTACACAAATACTCAATGCTCAAATAAATTGGTTAGTCTCTAAGGTGCCACAAATACTCCTTTTCTTTTTGCGAATACAGACTAACACGGCTGTTACTCTGAAACCTACACAAATACTCTGACTCTAGTGGGATTTTTTCCCTACAGGCTAGATTGGGGGGACGATATAGGGAGAAGGGGACAAGCTTTTTCCACCTTGCAGGGCTACCCAGGGCTTATACTGAGTAACGTGGGAGTGCACCAGGGACTTGATCTTGCACTATTTAAATGAATGGAAACTTTAATGTTCCCTAAAGCCAATTCGTGTCAACAAGGGGGCAGAAAGTGAGCAAAAAAAAGCAAAGCAAAGCATAGCCATAACTTCACCCTCGCCTCCTCCTCCCCCAGTACATTGACTTGCAGCGAGTGCAGGGGGAGGCAGGAGGGGTTGACTGCTTTGGAGAAGAGCAGGGAGTAAGCTGACCCCTGAATAGGTCTGTAGCAAATAATTTGCTCAAATGGCTGTGGAAGAACTGTACTTCAGGGGGATAGCTCTGATGCTTTCTGCCTCCTGGTCTTCTCCTGGGGGGTGGTACATCTGCACATTTCCCCTTGTTCAGACCTGTACATAAAGCACAGTCTCACCTTATGTAAGGAATGCGAGAGCAGAGCCTCAGAAAATGTCACTGAAGTAGAAATCTAGCCAAGAGTTTATGCAGCTTCATATTCTCTGACTTGGAAGAATTGTGGGAACTTGAGAAACAAAGCCGGACTAGTAAATTCACTTTTTGAATTTTAAAGAAGCACACACACACACGTGTAGTTCCAGACTTTTCTAGTGAGCAGTTACACTTCGTAAACTTGTCTTCATTTAAATCCCATCCAATCAAGCTACCATAAAGTAAAAGGAATATCGGGTCTTCCAAAGATGGAGCAGCAGTGGTGCAGAACATGCCCGTACAACTGGCGACAGCTGGCAAATGAGTGTTTTTGTTTTGGGCTTAACCAGATTTATTTTTCAGGAGGAGGGTAGGGTTTTCAAAAAAAATTAGCATATTTCTATCCTCCTCCCCCCCACAGCTGATGGGAGTTTTCAGTAACATGCAAGAGGGCCAAATTGTGGCCACATTACATCGGTGTAAATCAGGAGTGACCTTTGAAGTCAATGGAATTACTCATGAAACCAATTTTAGTGGGACCAGAATCAGGCCTACAAAATAAAGTGCTGATATGAACGGCCAAATCATGGGCCTGTGGAAATCCATGGAAGTTTTGCCACTAAATGGAATATGCCCTTTGCCAACAGCATCTATGCATAAAGCAGATCTGTTACACTCATTCAGATCTTATTCCTAGTTTCATGTGCCAATTCACGAGGGACAGTCCCGATTTTGGGGTCTTTTTCTTATATAGGCTCCTATTATCCCCTCACCCCCGTCCCAATTTTTCCACACTTGCTGTCTGGTCACCCTATAATTCACCCTCTTTCCTTCTTGATAGTGATGGAAGAGAATTTGGGCAGGACATTGTTTTGGATGGAATTGGTTGAGTACAGGTGCTGCCATCTGTCTGATAGTCTCCAGGATTTTAAATGCCTCCCTCCCTCGGCTCTTCACCAGTCCTCAATTTTGGCCTGTGGGTAGTTTGTTCCTTTACCATTTGTAGGAGACACAGAACCCATGGTGGTAACGATAGAGAGAGACACACCAAAGCCCTTAGTATAGTGGTGGTATAGGTTCTCCTACACCCCTGGCTGATCCCACATTTAATGTCTCAGTAGCACTGCAGTTTAAGTTGCCAAAACTGGGTCCCACTCACTCAAACATCCTACCATTCAGTGACTGAATTTTGAGGGGTTTTGCCATCATTTGTGCCGGGTCTATGAAGACAGTTTCCATGCTGTTTTCTGGTCAGGTCCCCCTGAAAGCCAGAGATGGGGCTTGATCCTGCACCATTAAAGCTACGAAGAGTTTTTCCATGGACTTGAATTGGAGCACAGAGTAAATGGATGGCAGCAGCAGCAGAAGTAGTGAGCACTTCTAACTCAAAGCCTGATTGATTGCATAGGAGAAGTAGGAACCAACAAGGCACATTCTGGGGTGGCAGCACCTAAGGGGGCTCACGCATGTGTGACCCATGACCTGGCAATGGCACAATTCCCAGTTTAGAGTACTCATGCACCAAGTGTGAATGATTTAGAGTAGATGCTGACCAGAGCGTGGACGCTTATTAAATAAGGGAAAACGTGCACTCATTTTGCATAGTTCAACAAGTCAGCATAAAGTTTTCAGTCATTACCCAGCCAGAGATAAGCAAGATAAAACCCATCAGTCTGACTGGTCAAGGAAACAAAAATCTGTAATAAAAAAATCATATGTAACCTACACACCTCCTGGGTGTGGTGCTCTGTCCCCTCTAGTGGCACCAAAACCACTTTATCTCTAAGGGCCATACGGCTTTTCACTCATGCATTTAGCTCCAGAGGTCCCAGTTTCGATCCCGCCCGCTGACAACCAGGGTCTGTCAGCGTTATACATACAAAAATAAATATGCTAGCCTGTGGGCCTTTTCTTCTTGTAAAGGCTTGTAAAAGCTGTGGGCTGTTTTTCATGGTCTGTGTATATAAAAACATCCTCACTGTATTTTCCACTTTATGCATCCGATGAAGTGAGCTGTAGCTCACGAAAGCTTATGCTCAAATAAATTGGTTAGTCTCTAAGGTGCCACAAGTACTCCTTTTCTTTTTGCGAATACAGACTAACACGGCTGTTACTCTGAAACCTTTCTTCTTGTAGTCCATCTTCCACTGCCAATAAGGTAAACCCACTACATCTGTCCCCTTCTTGTGGTGGCTGGGCCCTAGAGAAGTTCATGAGCCTGGCTACAGCATAGGCTAACAGAATTATGTCTTTTAGCTCAGCTGGTAGAGACTCATGCTTTAAGATCCAAACATCCCAGCTTCTCTCTCTGCTGATGACCCACCCAGAGCAGGTCATGAGAATACATTCTATGGCTCATATTTTCAAAGTTGATGAGTGATTTCAGCTGCCTCACTGTTTGGGCCTCCAATCTGAGGCACTTGCAGAGGGCTGGAGCTCAGCAGTTTCTGAAAGCGATTCCCATTTGTACACCCAAAAAAGGAGACTCTCAGAATTACCGGAAATTTTTGAAAATGTAAGTCTAGCTGATTATTCTGTAGGGTTTCAGTCCCTGGCATATTCTCTAGTAATTATTGTGGAGGATGGCTGAATTAAATGAGATGTATGGTCAAGAAATAGTATTTCCAGAATTTGAGTGCAAGAAAATAATACTGTATGTAGTTGATGAATACCAGAGACACTCAAGAATGAAAATGTGCAGAAATTAAGTTACCCATTCTATGGCTAGTTTACACCGAATTTCCAAAATTGTTTTGTTTTGGAGACACTTTATGCATGCCATCTTTAATTATGATCATCATAATAGGCTGCCATACGAACTAAAGGCAAAGGTAAAGCTTTAAAAAAAAAAAAAAAAAAAAGGGTGTCTTTACATTGCTTGCAATGTCCTCAAAACAGATACATGAGGGTGCTGGACAACAGAGCAACCAGCTTTTTGCTGCATATTTTACATTACTGATTTAGAAGCTACCTCCCTCCTCCACCTAGATGCTCAAGTGCATGAGGTGAAAAGGGTTCTGGCAGCCATAAATCAGGTGCAAAATAGCATTGCTGGCAGGTAGATGGCATCTTGCCTTAGCACAAAGTGCCATCACTATACCTATCTAGCATTGGAGGGAATGGCTGGTGGGTAGCGGGCTGTAGTTCGCTAGAATGGAGGAGTGGACATGCTCATGGCCCTGTAAGGAAATACCATTCAATACCAGGTGGGGACAGGGGAAATCTGTACTAAATATCCTCCTTCTCCTGAGGTCTTAGTGTTAGCACCTGTGACATTGAGCCAAAAAAAGGGTTAAGCAACTAGCTGGACCATGGTCATAGCAGCACACAGCAAGAGAAGCAGGATCTTGCACACTGGACAGGTATCCAGCTATGAGACCCTATTTGCACTGTTTAGGCCTATAGCCATAAGGCCAGGATCCAGCCTGTGGTAAACCTGGATATTTATCTGTCTACTCCATACAAGGTGACTGTAGGATCTCTCATTAATAGGTAGTTTAAACACTAAAATTACATTCAGCAAAATGCAATGAAGTCTTCCATTTTTCATATAAAAAAATAGCAGTTCCTTTGAATACTAATAGGCTCATCTTTTCCTTGTAAGCCATGGTTCAGATTTGTAATCAGATATTGAAGGAGGAAAAAGGGACCTCAGTTCGGACAGCCAAATAATTTTACTGTTCAAAAGTTTTTGGAACCTTTCAAAGTATAATGCCCAACAATTTGTATTCCAAATACCTCCCTTATAAACTCAAGGATTGCTAAAGGTTACGTATCTCAGTTTTAACACCAGTGACCTTTCCGCAAATTAGTGACACAAACACACACCGATGAGATCATATCTTTGACAGAGAGCAACATTTTAGTAACTTTGATATGTGCTCTTATCCAGTAGGACTTCTACTTCTGTGGTATTAGAAGAGAAAAGGAAATCCCATTAAGTTTTATTAGAGAAACTGTTATTCAGCCTCCAGCTATGTGAATATATTTGAGCACTACACAGAGTACGCCGTGAAAAGAAGAGGGTATGAAATGAAAATTCAGAAGGAAGAACAGGAATCTAAGCAACTATGGAATATAATCCCATCCACAATGTAGTGCTGATTATAATTCTATGTCTTGGACATAAGTGAAGAAGACCGAATTAAGATTTGGAGGCTATACATGATTTAAAACTGTGCTTACACTAGCTGAGGATCTGGCCCAGTATGTGTGAATGGCAGGGACTGAATGATTTATATCTTGCCTATGGTTTGTAAGTGTCCAAAATGCATTTACAGGATTCTTCCTTCCTCTCACGGGTCAGAATAATTTACCACAAAATAAAATGCATGATCAGGATTAATTGTAAAACTTCCTGCGCATACAGTATTTCCAGAGAATTGCTGTAAGTATACAGGATGTTGGAAAGTTAACACTTTAAATATACTACACAGAGGCTCAGAGAGAGAGAGAGAGAAGGAGTTAAGAATTTGTGCTGAGATCATTCAGATCCCAATCCTGTGAGATGAGTTCTCTTAATTCCAGGCACCTTCACCTTGAAGGATCAGGTTCCAATTGTCTGATGGTAGTAACAAAAGCAGGAGGGAAACAGTAAGAGAAATCTTACTGAAAAACTAAAAATTATTTAGTTTAAAAGATAAAAAGGAAGGGCCACAGGGAGCACATTGTGCGATATAGCTCAAGTGACAGAAAATCCTTTCAATCCTAAAACATCACAGAAGATCAAGTGTCAGCGGAAAAGGAAAAGCAATCAGAGAAAATGCCTTCCAGACACCACTATGTTTAACCAAATTTACTAGTTGTCTCATGTCTAGCTCCTAACAATCCAGGACACACAACAACAAGGGATGACATCTAAATTCTTATCATGTACCCATCTTAATACTGGATCCCCTTAACAAGAATATTAAAGTAAACATAAGACAACCTTTATATCTTCTCTGTATCTTTCACCAGGACTCCTTACAGGTAGGATATTTCATTAGAGACTGGTAACACACAAAAAAACACCAAAAATCTTGAGATGCTCAAAAGTTTGAGTTTCAATTCCCCCCCACACACACACAAAAAAGACCCCAGCAATATACTGTGAAAATATTCATAAAAAAAGGAGTGTTTCCATTTTTCATCCAGCTCTACAAATATCAAAAGGAAAGAAACCACTATTTCATTTTCTTCTACAAAAAGACTGCTCTGGTCCAAGGCAAGCCGGGGGCTTATCTATATGCACCATTAGTGCACAAGCTGGGGTGTAAATCTACCCCATACTAGCCTGCCCCACTCTACGTGAGCATGTGGACCCTGCTACTATGCACTGGAAGTTCCCTAGTGCACTTCAGTCTAATCCCATTTCAAAGTGGGTGGTGAAATCAAAGCAGCACACTGTAGAAATTTTAGTACATGGCAGCAGGGTTGACATGGTCACGTAGAGTGGGGCAGGCTAGTATGGGGTAGATTTACACCCCAACTTGCTGTGAACCACGTCTGAATAGACAAGCCCTGTCTGAAGATGCATGCCCATGTTTAATCTTCGTTCCAGATCCTACAGCAGTAGTGGGCAATCTGTAGCCTGTGGGCTGCACACACTTGCGGCCCGCGGGCCACTAGACCGTTTGTTTACATTTGCATGGGCGCCCACAGCTCCCAGTGGCCACGGTTCCCAGTTCCCAGCCAATGGAAGCTGTGGGAAGTAGTGGCCAGGCCCACGCTGCTTCCCATTGGCCGCGAACAGCAAATCGCGGCCACTGGGAGATACAGGTGGCCATGCAAATGTAAACAAATGCTCTGGTGGCCACCGCTGTCCTACAGTCTGGATGGATTCCTGCACCCATATAGGGCACCACTGGCTTCAGTTGGACTCCATAACATTATGGACCAGCACACGTGTAACACCGACAGACCCTGGTCATTGGGGGGCGGGATTGAACCGGGGAACCTCTGGAGTTTAGTGCATGAGCCAAAAGCCAATAGTCTCTTAGCTAAGGCTGTAGAGCAGACTCATTTAACTCTGTCTTTAAGTGGTCTCAATGCCATTAGATGGGACAGAACACCACACTCAGAAGGGGTGTGGATTACACATGAATCAGACTAAGTCTGGTACCTTAGAGGTCTCACTCATGCCAGCTGCTGACCTTCAACTCCTATTGGCCAGAATTTTCAGAAGGGCTCAGTACAACCAATTGGGTGGGGCCAGACTTTCAAGAGAGATCAGTTCCCATTTCAGCACAAAAGTACGTGGCTGGGTTTCCAGAAAAGCAGCTCAGCACCCTGGGTGCAAGACTCTTCCAAAAATTTGCCCGTATGAAGTGGGCTGTAGCCCACGAAAGCTTATGGCTCTAATAAATTTGTTAGTCTTTAAGGTGCCACAAGTACTCTTGTTCTTTTTGTGGATACAGACTAACACGGCTGCTACTCTGAAACCTGAAATGAGAGCTACTGAGCAGGTCTGAAAATCAAGCCCTATTTAGGTACCGAGTGGGAGCGGAGCTCTTTTAGAACTCTAGACTTAATTTTGACCATTTGAAATTTGGCCCCTCTATGTTCAATGAGAGTGTAACACTGTGCCTGATCAAGCCATGCATTAAGTTTTTTTATTACTGTTGGAAGCTGCCTTTTTAACCGTACTTTTTCTACCCTATGCTTTGCATTTCACTAAGACTTTCCAAGTTCTTATGACTGCAGCAAGCATAAAAATTGTACCATCGTTCCAGGACTTTAGCTTCACCTGCAATACTTAATGAAGCCATTCTACTGCTTAATGATGCTATGTAAGTAAGACTTCGGGTTGACTGCGTAGTAATAAAAGCACATCAGGGTCATGTCACAGCTGAAGTATGGTTTGGTAGTTAAAGGCACATGAGCACAATGAAATGGGATGGTTTTCATTCTGAAGTCTTCTTCCCACATCTAGAGTCATCATAAACTTACAACATTCTAAATTAAATATCTGGAAAAGAAGTCCACAAGTGTATTCTGTAAATTGAAGAACACAGTAATGGTGTGCTTTTATTTTCTGCACCCCATTAATGTAAATTCTCACATGACAACAGCGGAGTCCTTCTAAGTGATGATAAAATCATGGTAACAACGCCCATACAATTTAACATAGTTTAATTGAATAGTAATAAGATAAAAAGTTTTCATAAATGATTGCATATTGTAATACGAATGTTACTTTTAAAGCATGCCTTATATCTATAAGTTTTTATTTAACTCCTTTTAGCCATCTCAGCTATTATATGCCACTTGTGTCTAACGTTTATATTTTGATAATTTATTAGCCCTGTATAAGTACCCCTTTAAAATAGTGTGCAACCAAACCTTGCACTGTTCTCCCCCCCCCCCAACCCAAATCAATATTCAGTGCCAAGAATCTAGGGTGCCCTTGGAATATGGCAGAACTCAGATATAATTTTTAGTTCATGATACATGCAAGCCAGTAGGATAGCTAACCAGCTCAGGAAGGATCAATGCTACACTAGAGTATTGCCTCAGCACCATAATGTATTGAGAAATGTGGGCATCACAGAATAAAGTAGTTCCTTTGCCCCTCTCAGGCTGTGGTTCCCAGAGGTTTTCCCTCACCTGGTTCAGCCAGTGCCCTGTCCCAGGGACTCCCACAGGAGCTTTTCTACCGCTTCCCAGTCTCAACCCTCAGACCAGCTACTTAAGAGTCATCTAACACCAAGAGTCTTTTCTTGCATATAAGTTCCTGCAATAATCTACCTGTCCTGTGCAGTTCTCTAGCTCAGCTGACCGCTTGCTGGCCTTTATAAGAATCAGGTGTCTGCAGGGTGCCACCTGACTCCTAGCCCCACAGCCTAAGCTGGAAGACAGTTGATTAGTGATAGGTGAGTCTGGGCCACCTCCTCTGAGGGGTTTGGGGTGCAGGAGGGTGCTCTGGGCTGGGATCAAGCACTTCAGAGGGCGGGAAGGAGATCCTGGCTGGGGCAGGGGATTAGGGCACATGAGGGGGAATCAGGACTAGGGTGGCACTTACCTCAGGCAGCTCCCAGCAGCACCAGGTCCCCCACAAGCTGCTACGGAGAGGCATGGCCAGGCGGCTCTGTGCATTGCCCTATCTGCAGGCAGCGCCCCTGCAGCTCCCATTGGCCGTGGTTCCTGACAAATGGGAGCTGTGGAGCTGGTGCTTGGGCAGCATGCAGAGCCCCCTGGCTGCTCCTATGCCTAGGAGTTGGGGGGGGGGGGAAGAGAGAGAGAGAGACACACACAGACAGACTGCTGCTTCCGGGAGTGGCGCAGCACCATGGCAGTCAGGGAGCCTGCCTTAGCCCCGCTGTACCACCAAGTCAGTGGTGCTGACCGGAGCTGCTAAGGTCCCTTTTCAACCCGGTGTTCCAGTTGAAAACTAGACACCTGGAAACCCTAATTGTAAAGCCTTTCCCAGAGCTAGGAACCTAAGCCCCCCCGCCGAAAGAAACACCACAGGAGGAGCCTGTCCTTATAACATCAGCCCACTAGTTACTGCACTCAGCTGGGATGTGGAAAACCCCAATTCAATTCCTCCCTTTACTGTATACAGAGAAGAAGGGATTGGCACTTAAATTTCCCACCTCTCAGGAGAGTGTCTGGGCTAGAGAGTCAGTCACTCTTACTCACCCTCTGGCCCACTGCATATTTAAATTATTTATACAGTGAAACAGAGTATTTGAGAGAGAGTCACCCCTCTTCCCCCACATGCATAAGAATATCCCATAGCCCTGTGGTTAGGTCAAGCACTTAAGAGATGGGAAACCCACATTCAAATCCCTTCTTAATCTCAGGGAGATGTCTTTTATGGACTTCTCTATTTGAAGTTGAAAGTGCTCAGATACTATGGTGATGGAGATAGATGATGCAGGTTTGGGGCTGCTGGTATAAACTTGCACAGCTTGTTTGCACCAGCAGTGATTTTGGCCTTTGATGTCTATTTAAAGAGGCAGATGAACTCCTCATTCATAGTTGTGATTTTCAAAGAGGCATAAGGGAGGTAGGCACCAAATTCACTTAGTCTTCTTTGAAAATCCCAGCCCGCATTACTGTTTGAGCAAGGGGCAGAACCACACAACTGTTTAAATTATTTTCTTTTTAACAAAAAAAGCTCCCGTCATCACCACTCAGTGAAAGCCACTTGCTACTCAAATCTTTGCAAATAGAATTATCCATTAAAAGCATGTAATTTCCCACTACTTGTGCATAAAACGGAGGCAGGCTTTTCCAATCGACTGCGTCTCTGCCATTAGCCTGCTGTTTTTACACAGTGCCTCCACATGCCAAATGATTCAGGATGTGCATTCCCCTGCCCAGATCTTGACTGCTACATAGTAATTGCAGAGCTGGGAACGAAAACTTTACACAGCCTGCTATGATTGATGCAACTTGACTAAAGCAAAAAAAAAAAAAAAAAAAAAAAAAAAACCAAAAATCCACCCACACACAGGCAAAGCACACATGTGCGATTGGGTATTTAAAAAAAAATCCAACCTTCCACAGGCAGATTATTATTTTATTTTAGCTGCTGATAAAAGGGGTGTGAAATAATTCAGATCATTCATCCAGTGTCTGTGGTCAATGCATTGGTTTCTTTTAGTTCTTAGCTTTGCCAAAAAAATCTAGCATTTCCATGAAAATAATTAGAATGAAATATAATCTAAACTTGCAAATACAAAAAGAGAAAGATTTGAGAAGGTAGAGGGACAGGCACAAAAATATATAGCCAGATCCTTAGCTTGTATAAAATCAGTATAGGCCTAATTTTAGGGAAACATGAGACACACAATGAGTATGTAGCTGGATGTTTCCATTAATAGATCCAAAATGGTTCTTGTATTTGTTTTCTGTTTCCATTGTGTAATGTGTATGAATCTGAGCTCTTAAGAGAGACTCGGTCATTCTGAAATAATTGTAAGGATTTCATCAATGTATATTAAATATTTCACTGGAGCCAAAACCCACCATCCTCCAAATATTACAGCATCATCTCTGGGGAAATGGGTCACTCACTGATCATAGAAGCTTCTTTATTAAATTGGCTTCAGTAAAAGAGTGATGAAGATATGTATAGGTGCTTAGAGCTCTACATGTGTCACCTGTATCTAGGGAGTTGTAAACCTGAAGGAACTAATCTGGGCTGGGTTGGGTGGGGGGGGGGGGGGGAGGGAGAGAAGAAGAGAAGAGAGAAACGCATCCTCTGTTTTGAGGATAAAGAGTAACAGTGGTAGATGTTATGTTCACATATTCATTACCCAGGAGAGTGGAGGCCATTACTAAATAATTGAGATGCTATGCTATAGCTGTTGCATTAATCTCAGAGGATCTGTTACAGACGTTTTTAATCAGATACTGAGTAAGGCATAAGAACGTCTGGACCATCTTTCTTCACAAAGATTGCAAAAAATGCAATGATGGAAGATAACTGAGCGAGTGAATGTATTATTTCATTATTTTTCTAAGCTAAAGTAAGTTGTCGGGCTATAATTCAGATCTATGCCACAAGTACCACAGCAGCAAGTGAAAACAGATTTTTTTTTTTTGGAGTAATAGAACCAAGGCAAGATGTAACCATAGTTATTGTAGACTTCAGCATAAAAGTTGGAGCTGAAGCATATAACAGAAGATCCCCATGACAATATGGACAGTGGCTGTAGCTCTTACCTGTAGCATTCTTCATAGCATATTGAGATCATATTTCTCAGAGCTTCGCAAACTGACATCAAGGGCAGTGCATATAAAAATCAGTGACTATGGCTACACAGTGCAGACAGAATCTCAGAGTAAGAATAATCTATGGATTGCTGTATACATTTGTGGTATTTTGATGAGGAAGGTCATATGTATGTGATGAATTTATGTAGCAACCAAGACAGATGAAGTTATTTTGCCTAATTTCAACTCCCCTCAAACGGTGCGTGTTTAAAATTCACATCCTGCTTAGGGGAGTTTGAAAGGAGAGGAGAGACAAAACCCAGTGAAAAATTAAGCAGTCAGGAAGAAAGAAAAACTTCAATGAAAAAACAGGCAGTGTCCAACATTTTCAAAAAGTGACTCTGGGTGCCTCTTATTTTGGTGTCTAACTCAAGACAGTTGAAGGAGCCTGATTTCCAAAGGGCAGATGCTCTAACAGCAATGAAAATGAGTATCCTTTTAAAGGTAGTTCAGTTTGGGCACCCCAAAAAAGTCTAGGCACCCAAAATTTGCTAGCTATGTTTTGAAAATTTAAGGCAGTGTATGTGTGTAGACACAAACACCCCATATATGGGACATTAGGGAGGGTCAAAATTTTTCAAATGTCAAAGTTTTGACAAAAAATTCTCCCTGTAATGCTTTAACAGAAGAAAAAGGGGGGGGGGCACACACGCGGCTTAACAGGGGTAAACGGTGAGCTGACAAAATTTGAGGGTGATACAAAACTACTTGAGATAGTTAAGTCCTAGGCAGACTGTGAAGAGCTACAAAAGGATCTCACAAAACTGGGTGACTGAATTTCATCTGCCATTTTGTTGCCCAATGTTGATAAATGCAAAGTAATGCACATTGGAAAACCTAATCCCAACTATACATATAAAATGGAGTCTAAATTAGCTGTTACCACTCAAGAAATCTCTTCGAGTCATTGCAGATAGTTCTCTGAAAATATCCACTCACTGTGCAGCGGCAGTCAAAAAAGCAAACAATGTTGGGAATCCTTAAGAAAGGGATAGATAATATAAGAGAAAATATATTGCCTCTATATAAATCCATGGTACACCCACATCTTGAATACCGCATGCAGATGTGGTTGCCCCATCTCAAAAAAGATACATTGAATTGAAAAAGGTTCAGAAAAGGGCAACAAAATGATTAGGGGTATGGAATGGCTGCCATATGAAGAGAGATTAATAAGACTAGAACTTTTCATCTTGGAAAAGAGATGACTAGGGGGCGGGGGGAATATAATAGAGATCTATAAAATCATGATTTGTGTGGAGAAAGTAAATAAGGAAGTGTTATTTACTCTTCTCGTAACACAAGAACTAGGGGCCACCAAACAAAAAATTAATAGGCAGCTGGTTTAAAAAACAAACGGAAGTATTTTTTCCACACAACGCACAGTCAACCTGTGGAACTTCTTGCTGGAGGATGTTGTGAAGGCCAAGACCATAACAGGGTTCTCCTTCCTCCTCATATGCTGCAACCAACTAAGGCACTTAAGACGACGACAGAGGAGATTGGCCCCGGCTTAAGGAACAAACCTGTATATTAAGGACTGCAATATCTAGTAGGGTGAGAAAAACTGCTTAATCTAGATGTTGCCCAGTCAAATAGGGTTGAGAGTTTAGACTGCGTGCTTATATTCTCTTCTGGTAACTAACTCTTTTTGCCTATCACTTAAAATCTACCTTTTATAATCAATACATTTGTTTTACTATTTATCTTTACCAACGAGTTTGTATGAAGTGTGTGGCAAGTCTGCTCAGGTTTGGCAAAGGCTGGTGTATGTCCACTTTCCATTATGGAAGTGGTGAATCAATTAATAAATTTGCACTGCTCATCTTAAGCAGTGCAAGGCAGTATATTCCTGAGGCACAAGGCTGGTGCCTTTCTGTGGGATTCATGAGTGGCTCTGGGCGTATTCATGCAATCTAGGGGGGGTGCAGCTCCACATGCTGTTGTGCTGAGTGTAACAGCGCCTAGAGGGGCTTGCTGCCAAGCATTGTGAGACAGCCCAGGTTGGAGAGTTAAGGGGGTACAGAGGTCCCATGGTCCCAGGCTGCACCCTGGAGATCCTGTCACAGGTGCTATTTCATAAATAAAGTCTTTGCTTGGAGAATATTTGTATTTTCTCATTTTGCCTTGAGTTGACCGTCTGACATACTAGCAACCTTTGTAGTCAAAATCAGGATTGGTGTCAAATTTTCACTCTTTTGGTGTGTATGGTCTTCAGAGAGAAAATTAGAGAGAGGGATATACATGTCAAGATTGTATTTATTTTTAAAGGTAAATCTTTGAAACTTTCAACAATATTTTAAGACCTTGATTCATCCAGATACTTAAGCACATGGTAAGTATTAGCATATTGTCTCATTAATATTGAAGTTGTAGCAGGCAGAGTGGTATGAAACAATGTTAAAGAAGCCGAGAGATCTGTCTTCCATGCTCAAGCTTTACTATTTGTCCAGCAGCATCCCAGTGTAACTCTCACACCTTCTAGGTATGGTGTTCTGTTCCATCTAGTGGCACTGAGACCACTTAGAGAGATAAAATGAGTCTGCTCTACAGCCTTAGCTGACAGCCAATTGGCTTTTAGCTCATGTGGTAGAGCAGGGGTAGCCAACCTGAGCCTGAGAAGGAGCCAGAATTTACCAATGTACATTGCCAAAGAGCCCCAGTAATACATCAGCAGCCCCCCCCCCAGCCCCGATCAGTTCTCCTCCCCTCCAAGAGCCTCCCGCCCACCAATCAGCATCTCCCCTTCCCTCCCTGCACCTCCTGATCAGCTGTTTCGCGGCATGCAGGAGGCTCTTGGGAGGAGGCGCGAGGGCCAGGCAGGCTCAGGGGGTGGGAAGAGGTGGAATGGGGGCAGGGCCTGTGGCAGAGCCAGCAGTTAAGCAGCTAGCACCCCCGTCACACTGGAAAGTTAGCGCCTGTAACTCCAGTCCCAGAGTCGGTGTCTATACAAGGAGCCACATATTAAACTTCTGAAGAGCCACAAGTTGGCCACTCCTGCAGTAGAGGCTCATGCACTAAGTTCCAGAGGCCCCAAGTTCAATCCTGCCTGCCAAAGACTGGGGTCTGTCAGTGTTACACCAGCACTCACCTGCATTCTTGAGCCACTTGTCCTTCACTAATCTAGGTCCTGAAACCTGTCCCCTTTACTCCAGTGCCACTTATCCTATGGTCTTGAGCAGCCTCACTGAAATCAATTGGAATACTCACATGCTTGAAGTGGACTTCAGTGGGATTACTGGTGTCTTAAGTTACACGTGTGCTTAAATACCTTGGGGCCTAATTCACAGAATGAAAATCTTAGTACATAGCTGAGGGCCATATGCAATTAGAAGAAACTCAAGTAAGGTCACATGAGCCCCTGAAACATCATTTTTGATTTGGTGGTATAGAGAAGAAGCTCAGAGAATGGAAAATGAACCAAATTGTCATTGAACATGGCTGTATTTATCCATTCTCAATAAGCTTTGTTGCTACTGTGACCATAATATGCTGAAGTGTCCTTGTCCTGACCTCTATGAATTCAAACTCCCTAAGGCCTATTCCAAAAAACTCCATTGTTAGGTGTCCCAGTTTTGTACCCAAGGAAGGGGCTAGACATACAGCCAATTAATTAGAGAGCCTTGCATGATAATAGTTATTCCAGTAATCCCTGCAGCTGGGAGGTTAGAGAAGTGCAGGGGACTCTCAGGAAAGTATTAAAAGTAAGTATACCCCATAGATGGTTAAAAAACTAAGATTAGGATTTGATTTATATGATTAATAAAGTGTAGTTCTCAGAGTTTCATAATGTGCACAAATACCAGGTAGAAATAAGAAAGGTAGGACTTCAACTGGGATAGGTTTGCAGGCTGTGACAGAACAAACTCAAGCAAACCAAAATATCACATTACTACTGTATTTAATTCTATAACTAGGAAAATAGATCAATGTAGTGGAAGAAACTTAAAGTAGGCACGACCTTCTGATAAACCAAGGTGGGTGAGGTCAATAGGTGTGGTATATTAACCAGTTAGCTTTTAAAACTTTGAAGGCCTAGCATTCACTTTAAGGAAACAAATGAACATGAATTTGATGGTCTTACTTCAATATCTTGGGAACTTTGGGCCACAGTGAAAAATACAAACAGAAGACACTGTCTGAGATTCCAGCTCACCAATAGTAAGGTCACTTCTGAACACTGCTGCTTGTTCAGGACTGAATGATGCCTGAACCTAGTTTAAGGGTCATGTAGACCCTGCGTGATTTCCAGATGATGTGTGCTTAGTTTACAAGTTTTTACTAACGGCCATCCCTGCAAGCTCAACCTGGGCTCTGAGGGTCAAATGGGTTCCTCCTTCATCCAGGGTTTCCCATGGAAGTGGATTGCACAGAACTTCAACCCTGTTTAAAAAAAAATTTGGAATTATATGAGCCCCACACAGATTTTTGGATTCAACTGGCCTGTCTTGCCTCAGTTAAATTAAAAGGCTCTAAAGTTGAGGAAGGCAAATGACACTTGACAGCTGTTTTCACTTTTCCTTCCCTCTTCCTCTCCATGCTTTACTTGAAAGGAGTTCATCTTAAATGCTTTGCTGAATCAAGGCCTAAATTAAGAGTAACTTTAAATTATTGCTATTAGTTACATGCTTAAAATTAAGCACACAGTTTAGTGATCTGCTGAATAGGGCTGGATTTACTCACATGCTTAAAAGTTAAGCATGTACTTAAATTCTTTGCACTGGTGTGTAATAGAGGTGCAAATCAAGCCTGTCAGCTTTCAGTGTTCAATTATTTTAATAAGCTTTGGGGCTCTTGCGTATACATTTACATAACTTGGTCTCCGTCCTCATTGATCCCTGGCTCTCTGCAAGGTTGCAGTTTCATATACTCAATTTTCAGAAGCAAGCCTAAGTTTAAACAAAGGCTTGAAATAAAATTTAAAAAAAAAAAAAAAAAAAAAAAAAAAAAGAGTGAGGAAACCACTGATTATATCAGATCAGGACAGCTCCAAAAGGAACTTGCTATATATTTCCAGATGTCTACTACATATTTATAGAGATAACACTAAGTGTAAATATTGCACTACATTTAGAAAACAATCACTGCAAGCCTTTAAGTTTCATAACCTGTCATGTAAGGCAACTATATATCTCCAATCCGGAGGAGTCCAGGCCAAGGGAGAGTCATATCAAGAAAATGAGAGCAATATTGTTTCCTTCATTACTTATTGTTGTAAATGGCTGACCTTTCTAAAAGTGAAGGATAATTTGATTTTCCCCTTTCACTGTTTGCTTGTATTTTCTGAAATTAGCTTACCCAATATTAACGATCCAAGATTCTCCCCCAAAATTTACCCAGCAGGTGTAATGTGTTAAATATGTACATTTTTAAAAGGAAAGAGAAAGAAAATAAGTTATTTGTTGTTTTAAGTAGTAACTGCAAGGAGAATCAGATAGACAAATGCTTTTTTCTTCTAGACAGCAAGTCCCAAAGCAATAAAGAGGAGAAACACTTCCATTAATTTCAGCTTGGAAAGATCAATACTAGTGACACCAACTAAAACTGATCCTTTTCTCTAAAGATCCAATCAAAATTGGAGTAAACACTGCCGCTGGAAACAAAGCTGTAAAATATTTAAACCCCTCTTAGTAATTTTTTCTTTTATTAGAATCAAGAGATGTCCAGTTGCATCCTGATGCTAGCTTCTTGTAGCCCCTGTTCACTTACTCAGCCGAGGCCACAGGAAAGCATAGGAAAACAGAAGTTGGTAGGCATTAGCATCTGCTTCCCAGGATGCAGAGCAAAGCTTTAACCCTTTGAATACTAAAAAGGAACAACTGAAAGCGTCTCAAAGGTTTCTGGTTTACATTTCCTGGAAACAACTAAATTTACCATTTGTCACATTCCAGTGAGATGTTGCCACCTGCCCTGCAACCTTGGGTGCTTCAGTATTTTACTGCTGTAGCTCCCAACCGGGGCCACTCACAGAGTGTCTGTGTATAGCTACAGGTTTGGTCTAGCAATTTTGACTCCAGCAGCCTGTCAGTAACACACCAGTCACACCCTAGCCTCCACCAGCCTTGGTTACTACTTGCTGGGTGACCCAAACATATTCCCAGACCTGAATTTTCCCAAAGTCTGTTTTCTGCACTGTCCAGCCCACTCCTGGACAGTTCAGTTATTAGAGGTCTGTTGCCCCTGTACAGTGTCAATATTCAACAATTTGCTACTTTAACTGGAGTTATCAAACCATTCAGTTTAACACACAGCACTGGATTACTTTAGATAAAAAAAATAAGTTTATTCAGCTACAAAGATTTAAAGGGAGTACAATGCATTAAAGATAGAAATGGTTACAAGAAAAAAAGCAGCTTTCTAGTAACTAAAACTTAACAAGGTAGCTAGTCTTGGTTCATGGTAAAATCCTTACCACACTTTCAGCAACAGGACTGGCCAAATTCTCAGGACAGGATCTCCCACCAACAGAGACGGTAACTTCCCAGGGGCAGCTCAACGCCCACCCCCCACCCCTTTCCCCAACCAACCACCCTACCTCTTCCTGCTCCAACTCTGCCCCCTCCACGCCACTGAACAGGGCAGGTAGGAGGCACTGGGTGGGAGGGGGAAGACCTGATCCACTATCCGTGGGTGCTGAGCACCCATTCCACCCCCATCCCCCAAATGGGAGCTCCAGCCCCAGAGTGTGCGCAGAGTCTGGGCCTATGTCTACCAAAGTCAAAAGGCTGGTTCCTTTGGCATTTTAGGTGAGAAAGAAAGAACCTGGGGTGTTTTTGCCACTCATTTTTATAGTCCAGTCATGCTTTTTAAATATATTATCCTGAGGGTTACCATTAGATAAAGTTCATTCCAGCTATGAGGAAGGAGACATGGAGTCTCATGGTGAAAGGTTCCATGTTGATGGTTTGCTAAAATACAGATCACTCTGTTCCTGTCCCCCTTCATTGCCAAAAGAATGGCCACTTGACAGATGATTACCAATCAACTTTGAGGACATGTCCTTTGTCTTTGAGAAAGGAGTTTACCAGACAAGACTGGGGAGTGGTAAACACGTAGTCATAATTTCAGCTTATGTTCATAATTCTAAATACACATTCCATAATACATTACACAAGAATACAGATCACTGTTAGTTTTTAAAATGATACCTTACAAAGTATTTTATACAAAGATTACTACAATAATGTATAGGGTGTGAATACATGGTGCTTTTGGTCACATTATTGGAGCAGGCACACAGAAAGGGTCATAGGGGATCACAAGCTAAATATAAGTCAGTGTAACGCTGTTGCAAATAAAATAAAATAAAAAATAACACACACACACACACCCCTCATTCCGGGATGCATTAGCAGGAGTGTTGTAATCAAGACATGAGAAGTGATTCTTCCGCTCTACTCCATGCTGATTAGGCCTCAGCTGGAGTATTGTGTCCAGTTTTAGGCATCACATTTCAGGAAATATCTGGACAAATTTGAGAAAGTCCAGAGAAGAGCAACAAAAATGATTAAGGGAAGATTCAACAAACCCAATTTTTTTCAGTCTGGAGAAGGCAAGACAAAGGGGACATGGTAACAGTTTTCAAGTACATAAAAGGTTGTTACAAGGAGGAGGAAGAAAAATTGTTCTTAACCTCTGAGGATAAGACAATAAGCAATAGGCTTAAATTGCAGTAAGGGCAGTTTAGGTTGAACATTAGGAAAAACTTCCTATCACAGTGGTTAAGCACTGGAATAAATTGCTTAGGGAGGTGGTGGAATCTCCATCATTTTTAGGAGCAGGATGGACACACACTTGTCAGGGATGGTCTAGATAATACGTAGTCCTGCCTTGAGTGCAGGGGACTGGACTAGATGACCTCATGAGGTCATAGAACTGGAAGGGACATATTGTCAGTAAACATTTTCATTAAAAAAAAGCCATTTTTAATTAAAAACATTTAACAATTTGACTAAAAGGAATTATTTGTTTCCTGTCTAAACTGTTGTGTAGTTTTGCTGAGTGCTTCTGAACAGATGCGTTTTGCACCAAGGGTGCGCACACGCATAAAGACTGGGATTCTCAGAGGTGCCTAAATCCCATTGAATTTCAATGGTAGTTGGGCTCCTGATTCCATTAGGTACCCTTTGAAAATTCCAGCTTTGGTACATAGTGTGATGATTTTCTATTTTATTGTCCTGAGTCACGTCTGGGGCATCTCGCTGCCATCATTGTGCTAGGTGTTGTGCTAACAGAACAAAAGACAGGCCCTTTCCCATGACGACAAAGGTTAAGTAGACAGAATCCTACATAATCCTGTAACTACAGTGCTAGGTTGTTGAGAGACTTGTTTCATTTTAAAGCGATAATTCAAAACTTGAAAGGTGCTATAGAAAAAGCATTATTATGGGTCAAGTTTGCTGCTGGTGTAAGCAGGCTCTGTGTGATGTAAGAGGCCATGGAGGAGGTGTTCCCCCTTACATGAGGAAAGAATTAGTCCCTCTGTGCAATATTCCCTCCCTTTCACCTCAGCATGCAGAACAATCTGCTCCATTTCATCCATTGCCTATTAATTTTACAGCTATATTTTTTGGTCATTTGCACTTAGGAAAATGTGTGCGCGCAGTACATGGCTTGCCGTCACTTTATATATTAAACCTCCTTTCAACTTTGATTGCTCACGGAAGCCTTTCATAATCAAGGGAAAGGCACTTGTGTACATCCAACGCCCTTTGTCATACTTATTACATTAATTGGAACTGATGGAGTAGGGGTTGCAGGAGCTGATTTCCCCATTCAGTATAAAGCTGCTGCTCAAATGAGAGCTGATCTGCTTTGAAAAGGCTTTCCCTTTAATGCAGCTAGTGATGTTTTGTTAAAGACAGACATCCACTATTTAATGCTCTTTCATCTTTCAAAAGTGAGCAAATACTTGTAATTAAATTAATTATGGTAATCATGCAGGTGTCTTGTGTGCTTTAAAATGCATTTTGATTTTCAAGATACAGCATTCTAAAGGGGAATAGAGAATTCTCTTGGTCCACAATGTAAGAGATTGGAAAGAATTAATTACAAATAATTAATAGTAATATTAGCAGTGTATACTGCACTAATGGGATGACAGTGTGTGCTCTTAGCAGGTGTTGATTCTGCTGGGGAAGTGCTCAGGAGGCTCCCTGAGGTAGGTGGCTCATTGCTCTTCTTAGTTATGGAAGTAGAAGATCTCTAAACAGAAAGATTCTACTGTGCAGGCTGAACACTGTAGCCCATACATAGGAGTCCTGAGAGCAACAATTCAGATCAGAATTAGAGCCGTGTGGGAACCAGAATTTCCTTGTTCAGGGAAATTCTGCATTTTTGTTCAAGCACACCCAAGTGAAATTTCACAGCACAATTTTCAACCAAAAATCACTTTGAAACAAACATTTTGTTTCGAACTTTATAGTATAAAATCAACTTGGTGTTGACTTTTTTTAAATGAAAACTTGAAACATTCCATTCTGATAAGATCAAACTGAACATTGACATTAGTGAAACATTTCATTTGGATTTCTTTTTCAAACGAAATTTAACTGGATTTTGGTGAATTGGCATTTTCCAATGCAAGAATATTCTGTCAGAAAATTTGCCTCGCTCTAATGAGAATATGGAGGACTTTGGCAGACTGGCAAGGGGGGAGATTGAGTGGTGTTACCACAGTTACCATTTCCTTGTGGACTGCTCCAGGATGCAAGTCCCAGTGACATTATTTTCACATCCATTATGTGAAAGTGCTAGTTAATACAGATTCTGTAGTCCCAGCAGTCAGAGAATGGGACAAGGAATTACTGTCTATAGTTCCACTAAGGGTGCTAATATACATCTGTTATAATGTTATTGGGAGGCACCATATAGTGCTGTTGTAAATGGTCTTGCTAGTTCGGTTTTGCTGAATGTATATTCAGGTAGATGTAGGAGAAGTGTTGAATGTGAGCTGTTGTGCCATTATTTTTGCATGTTGTGTATCAAAGTCTTTACAGCCTGATATTTCTCTAAGGAAGAATGTTTTAGGTGTAGCTAGTGTCCACAAGTTACACTGTACATGGTGTCATCATATGGTGTCAAACACTGAAAGGTGTCAATACTGTATGCTGCTAAGCAGGCTGGAGAGGTTCAGAGCACCCTCAACTCCCATCCAAGTCAGTGGGTCTTGCGGGCACCTCAGAAACGCTCAGCACCTTGCAGAATCAGTTTAAAGGAAGGACAAACTAGCCAGGAATGTGGTGTTTGCAGGAGCTGAGCTGGCCAGAGCTAACTGGGAACATATGAATCTGCCAGAGGAGTAAATAAAGCACGCAGGGCTCATTTTTAAGTCATTCCCCTGATATCCACACAAGCAGAGGAAATATTACACTCCCCCAACCCAACAGACCTAATCCCACCATCACTGTTCCACACTTGCAGAACGGACAGTGTTCCCCTTGCTTTCAATGGGAATTTTGTCTCAACGAGACTAGCAGGTTTGGGGCTCAACTGGGAGGGGGGAAAGTAAACCAACAGCAGAAGCAGATGAACACTAACACTTCTTGGGAGGAGCCAGGGCTGTGAGGCACCCTGCTACCACCTGCACTTAGTGTTAGGAAGTCTTGTCTATGCCAGTTGTCAGTTCACCAACCACCAGTCTCGGGCTTCACAAGCAGCGCCTTCTGGGCCTCCCTGGGTCCCACAGCATAGGCACAATCTAACTCCAGAGTCTTCTGAGCATCACCTTGGAGTACCCAGCCCCTGATCCATTGGACAAAGTCAGTTCCCAGATCCTCTGCTCCTAAAGGAACAGTACACCTACAGTTTACCAGTTACAACTTCGATCACAGCTCCACTTATATGTTTATAGTGAAGAAGAAGTTTAACAAAGATCAGTGATTTGAGAAGCAAGTAGAATTAATGGAAATGAATTGTTACATATAAAAAAACCTACACACTTGACCACAGAAAATGAAGGGTTTTACATATAAAAAACCCACCACACACTTTCTAGAGCCTAATTTAACTAACAAGACCATCATACTGACCAAAACCTCACCCCAAATCCCTCCAGTGTATCACAGTGAGGCTTGGCTGTGATCTTCCATTCATGAGGCAAGTCATGCTGTCCTTTTGCCTCCTCGGTGAAGAGATGCAAAAAGCATGTCTCTGCCTCTACAATTATAGTCCAAAAAAATCCATTGTCTTCACTTGCCAACAAGTGAAAGCTGCTGCTTGTGTTTTCCTGTTTATACTCTCCCCTGGAGACTTTACAATCAGAGCAAAATATTAATCAAGTGATTTCAAATAGGCATTTATTGTGAGGTATACAATACAAAATTTTTACGTAGCCAGACAAACATCTCTTGCCCAAAAAGAAAAAAAGCCATTTCTCACCTTTTGGTGAACAGCCCCAAGAACATGTTTTTCTCCTTACATATTATCCACATTTCACAGTGATTATGACCACCAGCATGTCACAGGCTTTCAGTAGAGACCTTACATGTCACTTTCATCAACTAGTATGTAGATACCAGACCCTGGGGATCCCTGTAATCTGTGCCCTGTGACAGTGGGAACCAGGAGGTCATTTGGCAATAAATGCCTAAGCAACAAAAATCCTGACTGTGTGAAAAATATATGTCTGGTAAAAACAGAAATCCCCTTCTCTGCCTGCCCAAATAAAGCATGACAGAAGCAAAAGCTCTCAAAGAGGAGATTTTTCAAAACTTTGCAGGAAGTGTCAATAGAACAGGATGCATGGACAGTGGTGTAAAATGCTAGTTTCACTACCTTTGGGATCATTAAGTCCAAAAATAGGATCCTATTGTGTTAAAGATGTTGTGATAGGCATCCTGACAGCCTAGTAAGGAGGAAGTTTGAGCTCTTCTGGGCTTAGACACACCTGCAAGGCTTGTGCCACCTGCAGGGAGGAAGCTTAAAAAGGGAATGCCTGCCACAGGAAGGAATGCTGCAGAAAAGGATCAGGGGGTTAGGGGGGAGGTCACAGTAGATCACAAGCTAAATACGAATGAACAGTGTAACACTGCTTTTTTTTTTGGAGGGGGCAAACAAACATTCTTGGATGTATCATCAAGAGTGTTGTAAGCAAGACATGAGAAGTAATTATTCTACTTTATTCCGTGTTGATTAGGCCTCAACTGGAGTACTTTGTCCAGTTCTGGGTGCCACATTTCAGGCAAGATGGGGACAAATTGGAGAAAGTCCAGAGAAGAGCAACAAAAGTGATAAAGGTCTAGAAAACCTGACACATGAGGGAAGATTGAACAAACAATTTTTTCAGTCTGGAGAAGAGAAGAGTGAGAGGGGATAACAGTTTAAGTACATAAAAGGTTGTTACAAGGAAGGAGGTCAATTGTTGTCCTATCTTCAGAGGTTAATAAGAAGCAATATGCTTAAATTGCAGCCAGGATGGTTTCAGTTGGACTTTAGGAAAAAACTTCCTGTCAGGGTGGTTAAGCACTGGAATAAATTGCCCAGGGATGTTGTGGAATCTTCATCACTGGAGATTTCTTAAGAGCAGGTTAGACAAACATCTGTCAGGGATGGTCTAGATGATATTTAGTTCTGCCATGAGTGCAGGGGACTGGACTAGATGACCTCGAGTTCCATTCCAGTCTTATTATTTATGACTATCCCCAATCAGGACATTTAAAAAAGCTACAGACAAACCAGGACCCAGAGGATTGAGGGAGACAGATATTCTCCCTTCAATTGTTCATTTCTTGACCCTCAAGTTCTCTACCTCATCATTCCGCTCTGCCTACCCCCCTTCCTTCGGCCTTCTCACCCTTGGCAATTTGCTTAGCTGCACAGAAAGCAGTGTGTTCAGAATTTAGCTGACAGTCTTCATGTTTTACCCCTTCACTTATTTTTAAAGAAAGCAGGTCAGGAAGGTTTTGAGAGCTCTTTTTTGCCTCCTAATCTAAGTAAAATAAATCAATCCATCTTTGCAAAGGTGTGTCTATGCCATGAAGGAAGAATAGTAAAAAGGATTTTCAAGTAAAGAATCCCAAATCTGACATGATTACTAAGCTGTAAAAGAAAGTAAGTGGACCATAAAATGATGCTAGAATTATGCATTATCCCCATGTTACTTAGCTTTGATTTTTGAATTAAGAAGTCTGTTTTAATAGTCACTCGGAATGACTAATTGTTACCTTCTGTTAGTCCCATAAGGTACCCAATAGCTTCTTTATATTTCAGTAATAGCCAGTCTCTTTAAAGAAAGACCTCAGATCACAGGGAACTCATGAAGGAGTTTAATGGTACATTAAAATGATGCTGAATTACATAGGAATTCGCATGGATTTGCATTTTACATTCATATTAATGCCAGATGAGTTCATTATGATTCATATAACAATAATGAATGCTAAAGGAATAAGTAACAATCATTATGTTACAACTGTGCCGTAATCCTGTCTCTCTGCAGTTTCAGGCTCTGAGTCTCAAAACAGAAAAAAAGAAAGGGGGGTGGGAGGGGAGGATTGGTTACTATCACTCTGAGCACTGTAATGTTGTTCTATTATTGTTGCATTGGCTCAGCTCTCTTGCAGATGTTTTACTAAGTGCTGCCTGAATATTTAAAACAGTTATCAATTTGCTGCGTACGTTTACCCCTTACTGGGACTCAAAGTTGCTGGACAATCCCTTCAAGGCAATTTTTTCCCTCTGGCTCTACATCATTTAATGAATTTTGTCTTTGTCCCTAGCACTTCAGAAGATTATTATTATTCTGATTCAGGTAGGAGGATGCCTTTCACATGCCCTACTTGCTATTTTCATTCCCAGATTTTAAGCCCATAGTAAGCTTCATTGGTGCGCATCAGCAATAGTTTTGATATGTTGAATTGGATTGCCTGGGCTGTTAGTTGCCAGTACATTTTAGTTTGTTCACGTTTTGGGCCTCTCCCAAAGCATCAGTACAACAGGAATAAAACATCTGATAGTGCCAAGTATCGGAGGGGTAGCCATGTTAGTCTGTATCCACAAAAAATGAGGAGTCCAGTGGCACCTTAAAGACTAACAGATTTATTCGGGCATAAGCTTTTGTGGGTAAAAAGCCCACTTCTTCAGATGCATCTGAGGTAGTGGGGTTTTTTTACCCATGAAAGCTTATGCCGAAATATATGACATTGTACTTTCCCTGTACAAATTTCTGAATAAAATAATTCATGGTAAACATCTGTGAAACCATGAGAGTTTGCAAACATATGCACACCCAAGCAATTTCCCCAGCAGTCTAGACTTTAATGAACAAATCCTATAGAATTCAATAGAGGAAGTGAATCTTTCTACAGGTCTTTTGGAACACCCTCTTTACAGAATATGATAACTTTTCTGTAGAATTCTAGAAGATGGTGTGGGGAAAAACACTACAGATCAGCTTAGTCTTTATCCTATTGACTTGATCCTTATGAAGGTCTATAGGACTTTTCCATAAGGGAAAAAAGGTGAAATTCTGACTCCTCAGTCAATTGGAGTCTTGCCATGGCTTCAGTAGAGCTGGGATTTCACTGTAGGAAGCCACGCATTGTAGTGACCCAATTGTGAAGGAGTTATTTTTAACATCCAACCAGCTCTAAGTACAGGGATAGTCCCCAAGAGCCAGATTCAAATATATTCACTCATCATGGATAGCATCCTACTCCACAAAGAGTCCCACTTGGTGTCATTGGGGCTCTTCTAGGAATATACTACAATTAAGTGGAACAGAATCTGGCTTGAGGCAACCACCACCTTTGGTTCACAATGGTAATGCCTTGCTCAGGGAATTGCAGTGTTAACATATCTATGTATCAGTTAAAATTCTATTATACACACGTGCATGCGGATACGGAATGTATCCATACATATAAATAACCAGAAGACAACAACTCACTAACTCTCCCCAGCAAACCAAACAAGTAATGGAACAGAAAGATAGAAAACAAACCGTTTTGTCATTCAACAGGACATCAGATCTGATTTCTCAGCAGGTGTCAAAGGAAGCCAGCCTGGAAAAAAAAAAAGTTTCCTCCAGAAATGCATTCTAGCCTCTGTGTCTGTATGTTGATTTAAAAAGTTAAGAGTTCAATTGTGTCAATTCAGAGCCAAATACATCTTTCTAACTGCTGACATCCCTAATTACATGGATCTTAATTTTCTAAAGATAGGAGCACTGACTAATATCAAAGGGAAAATATTAATGATGCTGAAAGACAAGACACGTTTCTGCCAGAATTCTTAATTGAAAAAGATTTACTCCCAACAGCATAACTATTTTCTAGAGATGTAAAAAGTACTGCTATGTACCTGTCAAGACTTACCTGGGATTGGGGGGTGGGGGGGGGAGGACTTCTTAAAAGCAAGTTTTAATGCATTGTTTTGATGGATCAATTGAATTACTTACTTGTTTGCAACAAATTATGGCCAACTGTTTGTTATTTATGTTGATATCCATAAGAGCTATGACCAAATAGATAAGCAATTTGAGCATTTGCAGCTTATTTACTCTTCGGTTGAATCCTGAGAGAGGCTGAACACCCAGAAGAGTGACATCCTGACCCACTGAAGTCAATGGCAAAACTCCCCTGGATTTCTTTCAGCCAGAATTTCACCCAACATGTTGATACACAATGAGACTGGAAACACACAAGATCTTGTGCATTCTAGACAGGAGGACCCCCCCCCACTTCAAGATTTATACTGGAATGCTAGTCCAGAATCTATCAGAAAGAGGAGACTACCTTTTGCTGCTAGATGTCACTCAATGGGATCTCCCGAGGAACATTATGGGAGAAAGTGGAGGGGGTGGAGGGGCTGACCTGGTGATGAGGATGGGCAGTCTTGTCAGAGCTGGTGAAAAGAGACAGCAAGGGACTGAAAAGAAAGCTGTGCAGGTAGGTGGATGGAAGGATGTGACTTTCCAAAAGTGCTGCACAATCGTATAGTGGTGTAATTAGTAATGACTACTTACAGGAGTGACACTTTGGATTTCAAGGCACCTGAAGTCATGAAGGGTTTTGTCACTTCAAAAGGAGAAGACCCATCTTTTACTGCTCAGAATGATTAGAAAGGGCTTGATTCTGACTTCATGACACCCTGCTTTAGTATGACATGAATACATTGACTTCCTGTCTTGCACTTAGCTCACTCATCTAATACTCAGGGCAAAAGTTCAAAGATGTCCCCAGGACTAAGATTCACTTTAAGTCTATTAAATATTGGCCATATTATACAACACTAATCCAATGAGTGGTCCCAGTGGGTGAAAAATATCAGATGACAGGATTGGAAACTGAAACCCTATTTTTAAAAACCACCATGAGAGTTGTTTAAGACTTTTCACAAGCACATCATTAAGGCAGGATTTAAGAGAAAAATTGTAGATTTTATATTTTTATAAAATGTGAGCTGGTGATAGTTCTTTTTTGATTCGGTTTCTGCTCATCTCCATTAGTGATTCTTCTGGACATTAAATATCTTTCCTTAAACACAGTTGGCCCTGGTGAAGATTCAAGTGCTATTTCAACACAATGTGATGTTTGAAGCCATGGAATTACTCCAGAGAATGAGTGTGAATTAAGGTTGAGAGATTGGGCCCTACATTTGGCATAGGGTTGGGGAGGACTGTCACAGGCCTATCTGAGTCCTTACTCTTGGCCACTCACAAGGCTGCTGAGAGGAGATCCAACTGCTAAAATTCCCAGGTGTGTGTCTGAAAGGAGTTCAGGCACTCCCACTGTCTTAGGCCCTCTTGGGATGCAGCTAGTCCACATTGCATTTCCTCTTGAGCTCTGGAACCCCTCAGGCTCTCTATACCAGCGGTTCTCAAACTGGAGTTCAGGACCCCTCGGGGTTCATGAAGTTATTACTTGGGGGGGGGAATCAAGAGCTGTCAGCCTCCACCCCAAACCCTGCTTTGCATCTGGCATTTATAATGGTGTTAATGTAAATAAGTGTTTAATTAATAAGGGGGAGGAGTCGCACGCAGGCTTGCTATGTGGAAGGGGTCACCAGTACAAAAGTTTGAGAACCACTGCTCTATATCTTAAACACACCCCTCTGCTTGAGCCAGTGAAAAAAAATGGCCAAAGGACCCCTCCCCCACCAGATCATCCCCTACCCTTTTATAATCTTCCAGTCCCTCTGTTAGGTGACTCCCAAATCAGCCACCTCAGGAGTCCAGCCTCAGATTCATTTGCCAGGCAACCTCTCCCCTGACAAAACAGTCCTCCTGGTTGGGAGCCTGCCTATTGTCTGTATTGTATGTTTGTAGTTGAATAGAGGATTATCCTGCATGGATTTAATAACCTTAATCATCACCCCCCCACCTTTGGAACTTTAGTCCAGTATGATAGTAAATGCATAAGCACAAAACTCAATTTTGCATGTGAGGGCTTGCAAGATAAAGATACATACAGAGTTCATAATCTCATATAGAATTCATAAATTTTAAAGACAAATTCCCTAGGTTACCGCAGGGACATTGAGAAATATGCACAGAAGACCCTGCCATTTCAACCTTTGTAGCAGCATTCTTTCACAGCTCTCGCTGCATTACTTTTGCTGCTGTAAGCCCCTGGTAGGAACAGCACAACCTTAATTTTCTCCCCCACATTACTGTGGTTAGATGTATATACATCCCATTGTTTCCATGGATACCAATGCAAAATCCCTTATTGGATAAGAAGTCTTCCTGCAAAATATTTTAATACCTGTAAAGCGTAGCATGATCTTTGAAAAATCCTGCTAGGCAGCTCACAGTACATCCCGCTTCCTTTAATAATGTGTGCATAACATGCTTGACAGCAAGGCTGACTTCTTCAGTTCCGTAACATTCAACATTGTGTTGTCTTAAAATGAACTTTGGAAGATTAGATTATTTCTCTCTGCTGGCTCTTTGGGGTTGCTTATGGTTGAATGGGTTTACAAGTTGACATTGCCCTGGGTTTCCATCAGGCTGAGTGTGTCTATAGGTCACACTGCTAGTGGAAGCTGCGAGAAATGAAAAGCCTCATACATTTTTCCCCTCTCTGATGTTAGCTAGGGGCTGATGTCAATAGAAGTGATGTCTTAGGTTTTTGTTTTGTTTTGTTTTTTTCAATCACTAACTATATAGCAAAGGTCATGCCCCCCATGACTATGCTGTATCAATTGCTCCTGCAAAGCCAGGGCTCATATTCCTATTTGCTTCAAGAGAAAGATGTTCCTAGTTTTGTTCAGTACTAATGATTTAGAGGATTAACTCCCTCCCCCGACCCCCGCAAAAAAACCAACACCCTTTAAAAATTGCACGTGAAGGCTAATGACCAAATCATTGATACTAAAAATCCACCTCAGTGCAGAGGGATAGCACAAGTCCTATGGATCAAGTAAGGCCAATTTAAGCCCTATCTGGATAGGTTAAGTGGGAGATACGTGATGCTTGGCCTTGTGTTGGGCCTCTGCACAGAGGTAAATTTCACTTAGGGCTTGTCTACACACAAAAGTTGTACCCCTTTAACTATATCAATACAGTTAAGGCAGTACAACCATCCCAATGTGAATGTAGTAATATCACATAAAAGTATAGAGTATTCCTGCAGGGGAAGAAGAATAAGCTATAATGGTATAAGGCACTTTTATGCTGGTAAAACTGCATCCACAGTAGGGTCTATACTGGTGTAGCCACCAGTAAAACAATCACATGCCTAGCTGACAGTTTTGCCAGTACCAAAACTCTGAATCCTTAACAGGGGTTGAGGGGAAAATGCTCACTCTGCAGAGGCCTGGCACAAGGTCTAGAAAGTACTTATATCCTAATTTGTGGACATAGGGGGTGCATTGCCCCTATGTGGGTTGTCTGCACAAGGTAAATTTCAGCCTTGGTGTCCCTGTTCTGCTTAGAAGACTAAACGATTGGTGGGTATTTTAGTGAAAAGCACAAGTAGTCTTTCCAGGCTAGCTACTCCGTTGGTGTAAGTCAGTGTACTTTTATTGATATCAATGCAGTTGCACAAGTTACTGCCAGCCCTGAATATCAAATTAATGGAATTATGAGTGATTAGAGTCTTCATTATGATTATGAACCAAGACCTATATTTGCAACATGAATAAATAAAATATTCACTTTTGCATCTTTTACCTCTGAGTCCCCTTCCCATTAATGATAGTGGGACTTGTACTAAAATTTTGCCCTTCTACACACAAAAATAGGAAACTAATTATTAAGACCACCAAGTTTCCTAATGTTTAGATGTATTTTTGTTCCTTGATGTCACTATTTTCAGTCCCCACCAGAAGCAGGGCCCCATTGGGCTGAGCACTGCATGGACATAAAGTACAGTCCCGGATTCTTAGACATTATTCAGGCGAAGGCCCCTATCTTCTGTTCCAAATAATTCCTGTGTTCACATAGGATGGAAAGCCAAAAATTAAGACAAGATGGTATAAAAACAACTGGGGCAGGGGAGGATGAGTATGAATGATGAAGAAAGTTACAAGTTCTTGTTATGCGTAGCCACCCAGATCATTTGGAAGTGTTAGATAAAATTAGTTTCTTGTTTAGGAAATGACCATGTAAGTCTCGTCACCTCAAGCTAGGTTTTTTTGGTCAAGTGATAAGCTTCTGAAGATCAATTTATACTGGAATCCCCATTACAATTCATGGCAGCGTAAGCCTACAGATGTTCAATATATTTATCTGAGTTTGCCTCCTCCTACTCTACTTCCCCCAGGTAAAAGATCTCTTTTCAGTAGCAGTAAATGAAGACAGAAGCACTGTATTGCAGCTTCTCATTGATCCACTCTGTATCCATTTCTGCCTAGGGCCTGAATGCCAAAGATGGATTCCTGAACACATGTCAGAGCAGATACTCTGCTGGAGACTCAGGAAAACCTTTTCCTTCATTTCTCAGTCCGCTTGCATTCCTAACATGGTAGGTACAAAGAACAGGAGTACTTTCTGCGGATACAGACTAACACAGCTGCTACTCTGAAACCTGTCATGGTAGGTACAAAGAAAAGGAGTACTTGTGGCACCTTAGATTAAGGTTAACAAATTTATTTGAGCATAAGCTTTCATGAGTTACAGCTCACTTCACTGGATGCATTCAGTGGAAAATACAGTGAGGAGATTTATATACATAGAGAACGTGAAACAATGGGTGTTACCATACACACTGTAACGAGAGTGATCACTTAAGGTGAGCTATTACCAGCAGGAGAGCGGGGGTGGGGTGGAAACCTTTTGTAGTGATAATCAAGGTTGGCCATTTCCAGCAGTTGACAAGAACGTCTGAGAAACAGTGGGGGAATAAACATGGGGAAATAGCTTTACTTTGTGTAATGACCCATCCACTCCCAGTCTTTATTCAAGCCTAAGTTAATTGTATCCAGTTTGCAAATTAATTCCAATTCAGCAGTCTCTCGTTGGAGTCTGTTTTTCAAGTTTTTTTGTTGAAGAATTGCAACTTTTTGGTCTGTAATCGAGTGACCAAAGAGATTGAACTGTTCTCCAACTGGTTTTTGAATGTTATAATTCTTGACATCTGATTTGTGTCCATTTATTCTTTTACGAAGAGACTGTCCACTTTGACCAATGTACATGGCAGAGGGGCATTGCTGGCACATATCACATTGGTAGATGTGCAGGTGAACGAGCCTCTGATAGCGTGGCTGATGTGATTAGGCCCTATGATGGTGTCCCCTGAATAGATATGTGGGCACAGTTGGCAACAGGCTTTGTTGCAAGGATAGGTTCCTGGGTTAGTGGTTCTGTTGTGTGGTTGTGGTTGCTGGTGAGTATTTCCTTCAGGTTGGGGGGCTGTCTGTAGGCAAGGACTGGCCTGTCTCCCAAGATCTGGGAGAGTGATGGGTCATCCTTCAGGATAGGTTGTAGATCCTTGATAATGCGTTGGAGAGGTTTTAGATGGGGGCTGAAGGTGACGGCTAGTGGCGTTCTGTTGTTTTCTTTGTTAGGCCTGTCCTGTAGTAGGTGACTTCTGGGTACTCTTCTGGCTCTGTCAATCTGTTTCTTCACTTCAGCAGGTGGGTATTGTAGTTGTAAGAATGCTTGATAGAGATCTTGTAGGTGTTAAAATAGGGCTGAAGTGAAGCTTATCTATCCTTTGTATTACTCTGGAACTCTAGGTGCTAGTGAGAGGAGATCAGGGCCCCACTGTGCTAAGTGCTGTATAAACACAGAGTTCCTCTTCTGGAAAGCTTACAATCTATGTGACATAACTTGGCCTAGGTCACACAGAAGTTAGAGCAGCAGAGCTGGGACTAGAACCCAGATCTTCTGGTTCCTAGTCTAAGGACTAGTGGGTGCAGTACTAAAGAGAAAACAGGAGCTATATGTGCTCTTTGCCAAGAGCAAATTTCACCCCCCCTCCCCCAAAGGGCATGTTGGGTTGACTGTCCTGTAATGGTTCATCCCCTCCCTAGAGAAAGGAATAAGTTGTTACTTGCCCTCCTGATTGTTTCTAAGTATCTGCAACCTTCTAAGGGCAAAGGCTCTGTGACTGGTGCCTAGGATGGATCATATTGAGAATGCCACACTCAAGGCAGACTGCAAGAAACAGGTCAGACAATCCCCCCAAACTGGTGGTTATTCCATAATTAGATTCACCAAGCCAGTAACAAAAGAGCTTCTGCAGCACCTCACTGGTTAACAAGAAGCCAAACAGTTCCCTTTAGGCAATCCAGCACTTGGTGCCCATCCAGACAAACAGGTCTAATATAGTGACAGGTTACTGAAGACCCTTTTCACCATATGTGCGGTTCTACTAATCCCAAAGGATCAGACACTTACCCCCAGGTTAATACACATCTCAGATTTTACCCAAATATCACACTGTCAGCCAAACTGAAGATTAAGAATAGTTATAAATGGTTAATAGATCATATACACACACGATTATGAAGTCCTCGTATCAGGTTTGGAACAGTGATGAATAGACAGCTGGCTTGCAAAGTCTCTCTGGTAGCTTCCAAAAGGTTGGAAGGTCCTCAGTCTATTGTTCTCAAAACACTCGTTTTAGTTCTAAATCCACAGTCCAGACAATTGGAGCAGGAGTGAGGCAAAACAGCGATGTCACAGCTTGCAATTTATAGCCCAGCCCAGGTACATGGAAAGTTACTGGCCCAATACAGAGTCCAGGGTCACATGAACATGGAACCGAGTGTCCTAATGGGCCATCAACACAACTGTCTAGTCCTGTCGTAAATCTACCTGGGGGGTGTCACCTAGGCATACAACATGTTTGAGACACAGATACATAGCCACTATTCATAATTTCAGATATAAAGATGCATGAATATAAACTGGACTATCATGCTTAGCAATTCGTACCTCTACTGATACCTTACATGACATACTTTGTACAAGATTTACGAAAACTGTGTAACAGTGATATAAATGGCCACTTTTCTTATAAACGGCATCAGACTTTCCTGAATATTCCCTGTGATGTCCTGCCCTTTAAAGGGTTGGGCACTCTGTCCACAGTAAAGAGCCTCACTTGTTTGTTGCCAGAACAATAAAGTTAAACAAAGCTATCTGTGGTGTTTACCTCCTTCTGTACTGGGTCCAAGTTTAACATTCCCCCATCTGACTTTTCAATGGGGTGCCTTCAAGAAGTTCATTGGGGGATTTAAAAAAAAAAAAAAAATACACCACACACCATGAGAGAATCATTTTCTCCTCCCCCACATGCATTTTTCATTGCAGTCATTCACTAAAAACCCACCTTAAGCTTCAGTTATTAGTGATTTAATGAGGAGTCTTTTAATTATAACATCTGTTGTTTTAATTACCAAAGGAATTATAATTAGACTCCCTGTAGATTCCTGCTGCTAAACCAGAGGCTCAGAAAACATTCTCGACATCAGTAGAACATATCAGGTACTCAATAGGTGTGACACCAAGGAGTGCTGCCTGTCATTTGGAATAGTCAATCTTAATTTTAATTAATCTCTTGGGAAAAGAAAAAAAATAGTGAGGCAAAGCTGCTAGAATTCCAGATACAAGTGAACTCAACATCTTGAACTCTGACATGTTCCTTACACTATTAGGCTTATTGGATTGTGACATAAAAAAAGCAAGCCACACTACTATCTAAAAGGCTCCCCCCCCCCCCCCCCACCGCTCCCCACACACACGCAAATATTTACTGGTTTTGTGAATGACTGTTCCTCTCACTTTTCAATTAGAAGGGGAAATGAAGAGCTATATTGACTACAGGCCAGTCGGTTTACTTTAAATCAGACCTTTCTTTGCACAATAGAGTGAAGACAAACAGTGTTGTGTAGGACCACTTTGAGCAGATCTAAACAAACTTCAGAATTTCCCACAGAATGGAAATTCTGATATTTCAACATTTGTTTTCATTTACTAAGTGGGACAAAGTTGAAATTTAAGTTTTCTGCCAAATAAATTCAGGAGAAAAACAAAAACCTCTTATTTGGGAATGCTGAAATATTTTGTTTTGACATTTTTGCTCAAAAACCAACTATTCCAGCATTCCCAAAACCAAAATGTTTCAAAAACAGTTTAATACAGGAATCATTTTACTACCACCTGGCACTGATGGAGGAATAAGGAAGTTTCCTGATGGTGCACAGCCTCATAGCAGAGCAGTTTATGGCAGGAAGTGAAGTACAATTTCTCCAGTTGAAATTATAGGATTAAAAATCTCTCTCCTTCCTGTCAAACACAGTTTCAATTAACGTGGGGTGAAATACACCCCTGTGCAGAGAACAATGCTTGCATACCACTTAAATCCCATTACAGCCTTTAAAAACTGAACTTAGTGATGATAGTCCTTGCACCTGGTTTCATTTTGGTTTGTTGAAATGATGCAGAAAATCCCCCTTTGGCAAAAATCGCCTTTTCCATCAGAATGTCATTCTGCTGGGAGACTCCTGGCCAGCTCTATTTCTGAAGGTGGTATTCATCTGTAGAAAGCGAGTGCAAGGACTATGCACCACTTAGGTTTCCTCTGCAGATTAGGACTTGGAGACATGGTTACCCCAGGGTGTGCAATTAAGAATTATATTTAAGTCTGTTTAGATCTCAATGGTACATGACTGACATGGTCTTCAAGCGGTTGTTTTAGTTGAATGCAGTGAGTAGCACTTGACAGGTTATTGACTTTCTGTACCACACTATTAAAAATCAGGACAAATTGGTGCTCTTCATTTCCTTTTAAGGTGCAGACTTGATAGGAGAATTTAGTGATATGAAAATTAGTTTTCAGAAGAAATGGTCCTTCTGAGACATTCAAAACTGCAAAAGGTTAAATTAGAACTACTACAGCATAGTCATGAGATAGCCAGACACGGTCCCTCTTATTATGCTGTGCACACATCAATTGGCACAGTGGAATAGATTTTTT
Source organism: Chelonia mydas (assembly GCF_015237465.2). Classification (NCBI taxonomy): domain Eukaryota; kingdom Metazoa; phylum Chordata; order Testudines; family Cheloniidae; genus Chelonia; species Chelonia mydas. The sequence continues at coordinate 11,252,635 of NC_051257.2, forward strand.
TTTTAAGTGGCATGAAGCTATTCCTATCCATGGACCCAGTTCCTCTCTCCAGGTGAGTCTCTTCTCCATTTATGAACAGACATTCAAACTGTTAGCAATATGGTCCTGAACCAAAGCTCACTGAAGTCAATGGGCATCTTTCCATGTACTTCAGTGTCCTTTGGATCAGGCCCGGCATGGCCATCTGTGCTAATATCTGTCTGGAATGTTGGCAAAATACTAAGAAATAAAAATGCCTGATAGACAAGAGATTTAAAAGCTGCCTTAAAAATGTAGCTTGTTTGTGCTGTCCATTTGAGTTATACAATGCATGGGGCTGAGGAATCACCAAGAATGGAACAGACAATTATTTGAAGACTGGATGCCATGGCCACAGTTATCAAAATTACCACCACCTCCCCATTATGTAATACCTGGTATTGTGGGTCATTAGCCGGGGACTGAACCTGAAGTGCTGTGCGTCTACCCTTAAAGTAGTGGGAGTCACATGTTGCACGGATCAAACGTTAGATGGATGTGAGACACACACAGCATTCTATACGGATTATCTGTACTGGATATTTATGATGGACCTGTAGGACGCCTATTAAGTAGGATCATAAACAAAACATAGGAGAGGACCCTGCTGTCAAAGACAGACCAGGGAGCATCTTTTCACTATCGGAGTGGAAGCCCCTCAGAGACCTCACTCTGAAGCAGCTCAATCTTAAGATTTGTTTAACCCCAGCTAAGCAATGTCAAACATTTACATGCCCCCCAACCATGCAATTAAATCAGTGGCAAATGGGGAATTCCAGCAGACAATACAATTATTGTATTAATTACAATAACCCCAGTTTGTAACAACTACAACAGAGTCACTAAAAACAAAAAGCCAGGGATTTGCCATTCAGCCCTTACTTCCTGCCTTTATATAGGTAGAAGAGCCTATTAGAGAGAGTTAAGACGCATGTTGCTTAACTCTCAGTTTCCAGCCCATCTTTACACTGATTAAATCTGTATAATTTCTTTACATTAGTGCTCAGTATGGGCCAGGTGTTTTCCATACACTCCAAGACTCCCTGTGTTTCAAGGAGCTCACTGCCTATGGATAGACAAGTGGACAGATGTTAGTGGAAAGGAAACAATAGATATTTTATTTGCAAGTCCGTTTGAGTTGCTGTGAGTAGGTGGTTAGAAGTGGATTGTTAGAGGGGATTTAAATCTGCACAGGGTAAGGGTCACGTAGGTAATCTCAGGGACGTCATACCATGAGGCAGTGTGGTACACTGGATAGGGTAGTGCCATACCGGTAAGATTCTATTCCTAACTCTGTGCCAGGTGACCCTTTCCATCGGGGGGAAGTGGGTTAAGGGGAGGATAAGGCCAAGAGAAAGGCATTTTGTGGCATTCATGGAAGATATCAAATCCAGGCTCTGGCAAAACAAGCCAGGGAACAAATTATGGAGTTAATCTTTCAGTGTGTGCCTTCCCATTTAAGCTGAGTGAAGGGGTGGGGGAAATCTGTTTGCAATGCCGCTCCTGATCCCAGCTGAATAGTATCTCAGGTAGCCAGGACCTCAAAACTAGTGAAAGTTTGAGGGTGAAAACCTGTTTTAACTCCAAGGAGGCCAGGATTTCACTTCTAGTATTTCTAGTTAGAAGAGATGGTACCAGATGGGGGAATGTAGGTTTTGAATATCCCATATAGTCAGGGGGTGTTCAGAGCAGCCCAGTTAAAGTTGAGGCTGCTGTGACATTTGGATTGCAACCTTCTCAAAATCCAGGTTTATCCTGCAGAGATCTTGAGCTCATTACTGATCAGTACTATCATTGTGCAGCTACTAGATTTAGGTCAGGGGTCCCATCTTGTACGGCAATGAGCATCTTCAATGAAGTGCCAAACATGTCCTCCCTTTGGGAGTTAAAGACTAACTAGTGTCAGACTTTAGGACCATGCAAGAGAGGTGTCGGAACTATTCTGACTTCCACCCCAGCGTGCAGACCAGATGGTCTTCTTTGACTTGGTCTCAGGGCTACACAATCGGAGTGGCTCTCTGACAAAGGGACAGGCAAATCTTTCTTATTTGTAAGAAAATAAAAAGCAAACCCCAAGAAGGTGCAGAGTATGTGGAAAGTAACTTACTGGTGCCTGGGGAAAAGTGTGCAGCAGCTACCCTCTTGGCTAATGCACATGTGATTGAACTTGGGACCTCCCACGTGGAAAGCATGAACTTCTACAGTTTGAGCTAATGAGCTCTGAGAGCTGTTATCGACCCATAGTTTTCTACAGATTGGGCACATACACTGCCCAGTGGGTTACAGCAGCATGGGGCTCTCTATTTCAAGGATGTTTCAGCAGCAGTACAATACCCGAACTGGGAAGGCATGAAGACTTGGATAAATATGAACCTTCTGAGAGTTGGCCGCAACCACTGTGCCTCTTACACATTTCTCATCCCTAATTAACAATCACACACCACATGCTTTTTAAACTGAAAGAACAAATGCTGGAGCTCTGAACATTCAAAATCCATCCTTTCATTATGACAGATGAAATGGCTTTCATTTCATAAGACAATGACACTGAGTCTAGAAAAAGGACAGAACATCTTTTGATCCATGATTTGCTAGTTGTATCAGCCTCTCGGGAGATAAAAGAAATTGCCAATTTAATTCAAGTTGCGTGTTGCAATGCTGATTGAGGTGGAAGGGGACAGAAACAGTTGCTAAATATCAATAATTTCATGTACACAATTAAGATGCAGCCAAGAATCCTTTAATATAAATAAAATGAGGTTGTGAGCAAGCAAAGGGATTCAGTGATATTGCTAGGTTAAATCTCCAACTCAACACAATATTTGAAGATTTTTTTCTTACTCCCAATCCCTTTTAATATTCACAGTTGGTATCTTGGCAAGAAGTTTCCAGTTCTGAAACATTGTTTGAGCTGAGTAGCTCAGGATTATCTGATAAAGCACTGTAATATGGGACAAATTTCTATAGACATGTTTACTACATGGCTCTGACCTTTACCCTCAATAGTTTTTGTTTTTATAATAATTTTTTGATAAGGTGTCAGTCATGTCTATCATTAGAAGTTAGAGTGTAATCATTTGCCATAATTTGCTTGCTTTGATATTAAAATAATCTGCATATATCACAATTTTTCATAAGCAAGATCTTTAGACAGTAAAGAGGTTGAACAAAGTAATGAGAAGACAGGCTAAAGAACCTTCTGTCACCTGAGCCAACCGATCTCTCAAGGAGAGAAGTCAGGTGTCTACTGAAGGCCTGAGCACCAGGGGGAAAGATCGGGGGAGGAGGGGGCGAAATAAAGTTTAACTTAAAGATGGACTGTCTGCTACATAAGGAAGGAAGTTGACAAGTAGCAGGTGTGGACTGATCAGAATGGCCCTGCCTAGGTGAAAGGACTGCTGAAACATTTATCATCGTTAGTCGATAAGCAATCTGCTAGGATCACATGGAATTTTCAAACACTAGATAAGGACATGGGGTTTCTTGTTTTAATTAAGTAGATTGAACTAGATTAACTAGTAGATTGAGCAGTCCAGGAACTATTAAAAATATCCAATAAGATCTAGTATTGGAACAGAAAAATGTAGCAAGAAGCTTGCCTTGGAAAGTTAACCATTGTTACTGGTCAAAGAAATCTCGTGTGTAGAGTTAATGAGGCAATGATGGAATGTTTTTACCTGAAAAAAAAAAGTAGGGTTAGAATGGCTGATCCTTGGTTAGAAGGAAATGGAGGGCCGTACTACCATTTTTTTTTTACCATAATCATTGCTGTAATAGATCCGACCAGTTGTTGACTATTGGACACTGTTGGATAGGATATTGGACTAGGTCAATGCTTCAGAGGCAGGTGCAGGAATCCCCAAAATGGATAACTAAATGAAATATCCTTCTGTTAGTTAACCCACATTCTTATCTGTGTTTTAGCCAAAAGCTCCCTACTCTCCACACTGAAAAACCTCTAACCTGGGTTTGGAAGTGTTTTAAGACCATGCTAGCTGGGCAGTTGGTGGTGTGGATTAGGACCCAGACTCTGCTTTAACTTGGGCTAGAACCCACCCAGTTTGCAGTGAGGATGCAGGCTAAGACACTTAAACACTGGTAATCTTCCAATAGCTTTCCCACAATTCCCTGGACAGCCAAGGTCTGCCACTATTAACACAGAGGGCTGGGAAAGAATCCTAATGTGTCTCATCACATGGAACATGACCTCAGTGTTTCTGCATTCGCCCATTTGTATCTAAGAACACAACACCACCATTAGGGATCTGCAGTGGGGATGCTCACACCCAGGATTTACATCCTGGTTAGCCTGTCACCCTATTTAACTGTGCACCTTAGAGACAGCATTAGTAACTGGCAAGAGGGTTTTTACCCCTTGTAATTTTGTATCCAATCTTATGGAACTGTGAAAGATCTCTTTATGCATATTTGAATTGTATTAAGCTCTTGAATTCATTGATGGAGTGGTATGTAAAAATAAACATTCCCTTTCATTTTCCCTCTCCTCCCCAAATCTCATGATTAAGGGATTGAAGTTTCCTTTCTGACTTGGGCTGTGTGCACACAACACCCGTTATAGCAGAGGGAATTGTATACATTTTACCAACAGAAAAATTTGATCTTTGGCCATTTAGTTATATGCTTGGGGAAAAGCGACCAGCCTCATAATTTGCAGGATTCCAAGCTGCCAGAGGGATGGATAAGTAAGTTAGTTCTCTTCCTCAGAGAGGGAAATATGAAAAAGATTGCACCTGGTTGGATGAGGGAAATAGAAAGACCTTAAGCTTTACCTTAGATCCAGCTCAATTAAAAAAAAAAAAAACATACACACACACTCTTAGGCACAGATGCTGGAAAGACTTGCACATGTGCTCAAAGTTAAATGCATGCATATGCGACCACTCAACTGTGCAAAGTTAATTACATGTCTTAGTCTTTGCTGGTTTGGTACCTTAGACTACAAGATCCTCAGGGCAGGAACTGTCTCTTACTATGTGCCTAGCACAATGGGGCCAATGGGCACTACTCCCGCATAACAAATAGATTAATATTAGTCTGTTTGCAAACAAAAAATTAAAGCCTATGAAAAAAAGAATATTTAAATTGGCTATTTCAAGATCTTAGTAATTTGCTTCCACTCTAACTTCTGGCAAATCTTTGCTTCCTTTCATCTCTTCTGTAATGGTGGCATTTATTACTATTATTTTCTCTTACCTGGGCAAGAAATCACCATCTAAAAGATTCTATATGTCAGGAGGCATCCAACAGATTGTAGCTGCACTGCGATGTTAAAACTTAAAATGATTTGATGACCAAGTAAGGAATATATAGTATATATACATACATATACACACTCACCTTGTCAGATTGTGTCTGACCCTATATCGCTGCTGATTTAAAATGACACCGTTGACCTCACTGAACATAACTGGGCCCAATGAGAGGCCTTTGGAAGGGAATGAGAAGAGATTTTATAGTCTTGTCTGCAAAACTGGTAAGTGAGAAATAAATAAAATAAGCAATGCTGTGTTTGATTCCATGGGCTCTTAGGGCTGCTGTGGGTGTTCCAGCCCTGGAGCACCCACAGAGTCAGCGCCTAGGATCCTTCTGCTCAGGAGTGACTCAAGTCTATAGTCTATTTTTCACACTGCCCCTCCTCTGCGCCTATTTTTTGCGTTCTCTTTCCTAAATGGGATACAAACCCAAGTCGGGAGGTAGAATTGAACTTTCAAACTCACAATGTTTGCATGGTTTCCACATGAGGCAAATATCCCTTACAAGCGCTAAAATAATAGTACATTAGAAGATTAGTATTGTTTACCATTTACTTCATAATATTAAAGCAACTAGAAAGTCATTCGTTTATCTGAATATAGACCTCTTTGGCATGCAGATTAGACTGGAAATCCCATGAGGATAGGCTCTTGGAGAAATTTCTAATCCTAAATCAGGTCAGAAATGCTACTGCAAGAAAAGCTTCTCATTATTTTCAGCCCATCCAACATTTGGTTCCAGAAACAAGAAGTGCAGAGGCACATGGCGGGGGAGGAAGGAATCATTGATCGTCAATGAGCCACAGAAAGTGCTAGATTCAACTTCCATTTGAGTGACAGGCAAAAGTTCAGGTCCGTTCTAACTTTATCCAAACCTCCTCACCGATATTTTTAGACCTATGCTCCCCCATGGTTACTTGTATAAAACAGTTTCCGTAGTGCCTGCCACAAAGCGTGCGCTGAACACATGTTGCTTTTGTGCCACACATTGCACAAGATTTGTGTAACCCCCAGTGTGGCTCTCTGCTCTCCTCTAGTGACTGGATGGCATATAGGTTTAATGAGTTAGCAACTGGCTAAGAGCTAACAGACCTGGCCTCACTGCTCAAGCAGCAGAGCCTTACAGATCTAGAGGCGTGACACTCACCCAGAGATCACATCAGTGGTGGCAGGTACTGGAATTTCAGCTGTGGTGGACCTTTCCAGCTCAGAACAAGCTTCCCTTGCCAGAGCAAGGCACGTAACCCACGCTCACACACTGCTTTAGGCACAGCCCTGAACAAGAGGTGCCATGCAAGCAGCACCTCCCCAAGTGTAGCCCCAGGAGGTGTTGTGCATCAGACAGATCCTCTTGAGGCACAATCCCCTTGCTCTGGATGGGGAGGCTAATAATTTGCTGCTGGCCTAGATGGACAGTAAATTACAACATCCCTGCCACCAGCTCAGCTGCACTGTCCAACACACTGGGAGGGGTGGAGACAAAGCTCTGCCCATTCTACTCCACTCCCAGTGTGCAGGCACACCTCGCACACTTAACTCCTGCATTCCCAACCCCCAGGTCTAGGAAGCCTATGCAGGGGTATTGGGGACATTTACTTTGCATAGGCAAAGCCACAATCAAGCCTACTGCTAAATTCCAAGGATATTCTATCTGACTACAGCAGCAGAACACCCCCCCCCCCAAACACACACAAAAACCCCAATAATGACAAGCGACAGCAGAATGAACTGATTCGGGGCTGGGCTTCTCAGTTGCTTAAGTTATTTCAAAAGCAGCTGAAATCTCTACATGGTTATTATACTGATAAGTGCAAAACAGAATAGGAAAAGCAGATGTTATCTTGACCCCTACTTACACGAGACCAAGAGCGGATTTTTATTTTTGGCACACAATCTGAACATATTCGTCACAGGGAGGGGAATGAGAGAAAAAGGACATCCACAGCAAAGCCAGCTGTACAAAAAAGTGTTACTCTTTTGCTTATGTGAGTCATGAACATAACAGAAGAAAAACAGGAAAGTGATCTCTGATTCCTTCCATCTACTTTATTTGTTTTTTCCTTGTTTCAGTGTTCTCTTTTCTCCAGACACTTCACTAGCCTCTCTCTGTTTAGAAGCATCCTGTTACGTCTCCACTAAGGCACTACTTACAAACCTCCTGTCTGTAGTACACAAACCTCCTGTCTGTAGTACATGCAGCTGCTATTCCTGTTTGCAGTGACTCACAATGGTGAGCTGCATTCGTTACTGTCTGGAGCCACACTAGCATCGGATCTCACAAGTTAAGCAGAACTTGGTCAGCTCTTGGTCATTCAGCAGAGCATGGTCATGTAGACAAGCCCTAAGTCTCGTAGCACCCCAGAGAGAGAGATGGGAGAGAAAACAAACTGCTTATAGCAAAGCTGATGCCAAGATTTCTGGTCTTCAGAGCGTAACTGAGGTCTAAATGAGGAAAAATTATAGGAGCCAGAACTATAGAACAAGTAGTACAATCCTTACCTTCTGTTTGTGCCTACCAACCCAACCATACAAACTGCAGCTGGCCTGGAAATGAAAAAAAAAAACCCAAAGCAAAAAAACCCCAAACATTTTGAAAGAAAGAAAACAACAACATTGTTCTAATTAGGAACAGAGTGAAACCGTGAATATATTTAATGGGAAGGGATTGCCAGAACAATCCTGTTTCACTGTATGCCACAGGGTACTGTACTCACTGTTGACTAGCACCTCCTCCTAGTGTGCTGGGGATTAGCTTCGCAAGGTCAAATGCCCCTTCCTGCGGTTGCATGCCATCTCTCCACCTCACCCTCTCAGACTGCAGCCCTTCCCTCGCTCCATGAGCTGCTATGGTCTCTTCGTGACTCAGCCCTGTCACTATAGACGTTTTCCCACCTTCTGGGATACCAAAGTCTCTTCAGCAATCTTAGGGGCAATCCATTTAATCACTACCTCAGTGTTAAGCAGTTTTTCCCACTCACTGTCCCATAGTACCATGTCCTCAGTGGGGAACCTGGGCCCACCGTCAACTCTCTGTTCTGGCTCAGGGGCCTTCTAGTCAGCAGCTAAAGTCTTTTCCCTTCTAGATCATTCCACCTGTCTCTGAGCCCCTTTTCTTACCAGCTGGCACTCTTCCCCCAGGTCTGCCAGCCTCCCAAATCCCTCCTCCCAGAGAGTAACTGTAGGCTGCCTGTCTCTGCAACTACCAAACTCTTCTCCCAGTGAATGACTGAAGACTTTCCCTGCAGCCCCCTGTATGTCCATTTCCCTCTCTTTATACACCCAGCCCCTCTCCTTCCTCCTCAGCTGGTCTCCCTCCATGAGTCAGGGGATTGCTTAGCCACCTGAGTCCTCTCAATTGTGGCCTGTCAGGCTAATTACCCCGCTCCCACACACACACATACACTCTCAATCTACATTAAGCCTCTCATAGCCCGTGTGGAATGAACACCCCATCCCCGGGTAACTGAAAGTGAGTGTTTCACTTTGCCAGCTGCCCCCCGGAAGTCTTTTTCTCCTGGCAGATGAAAGTGAAATTGTCAACAGCCTTGTAGACAAGCAGTTGAGGAGCAGTCATTTGATTTTTCCAACAGGAAATCAAACTTTTTTCAACAAAATTGAAATTTTACCTCAGGAAATTTTGGTTTTGCAAACCAGGATTTTTCCATCAGAAAATCATTGCAACAGAAAATTCCCAACCAGCTCTAATACAGGTTAGTATTAGTATATGGTTACTCTGGCATTGCCCTCAGGTAGAACAACTCTGGTCCATCCCTTGAAGTGAAAGGGCGACACTCAGTTCAGTGATACACCTGCACTGTCCTTTTTGCTCTTGGAGGCTAAGACTTTCTGTGCCTTTCACAACACTGGCACATTACCTGTAATAAACAAATAAGGGCTCAGTTCTACACTGCCTCACATTGTGCACAGCATGGGTCCTCAAGTTGGAGGGCTCACAATCACTTGTCGTTCTCACATTGCTACATGGCTTTCCAGTCACATGGATGTCCTGATAGCCTCAAAGGAGGACATACTGGTATAGAAAAGCTTAATAATCACTGATGTATCTAGTCTGATAGGTGCGGCAAAGTCTAGTCTGAGAACCTTGCCAGGACACAGGAGTGAGCTACCATGCTGAGCAGCTTGATGGTGCTAGGTCTTAAGTATCAGTTGGCACATGACTGGCAAAAATTTAGGCACTTAGGAGATTTTACTGGCAGAAATTTGGGCAGCTAAGGTCTTTAGACACCTATAGGGCTAGATGGCAGCTGAGTGGGGGTTTTGAGAAGGTCAGTGGTGCCTAAATGTTGGACTTGGGTGCCTTAAAGGGCATTTAGGCACCTAAGTCCTGTAGTGAATCTAGACCCTCATGCTTACGAAAATTCCATTAGGTGTCTGCCTCAAAGCCCTTTGGCACTCAAACTCCTCAGACGGTTAGGCATTTCTGAACATTTCCCCCATCCCGATAAAAGGGCTCGTTTACACAAAGGCTCAGTCTGCGGCAGGCTGGGATGTGAATCTACCCCACGGTAGCCTGCCACGCACTAAGGATACATTGACACGATGAGCTAGGGGGGTGACTCCCAGCTCGTGTAGACACACTCGCACTAGCTCTCATTGATCTAATGTGCTACAAATAGTAGCATAGGGTTAGCCATGCCAAACACATACCCCCCCCCGAACCCTGCGGGTACATACTCAGCATGGCTATACCCATGTGTCACTTGCGACTGCAGCTACCCTGCTATTTTTAGCACATTAGCTTAGTGAGCGCTAGGGTGAGTATTCTTGCGTGAGCTGGGAATCACCCTTAGCTAATCGTACTGATGTAGCCTCAGTGTCCACGTGGACCCTGCTGACACGCACTAACAGTTCTTTAGTGCACTTTGATCTACTCCCATTTCAAAGAGGGGTAGAGAGAAGTACACTCAGGGACTTGTGGTGCATGGCCGCAGAGTTTACATGGACATTTAATGCATGGCAGGCTGGCACGGGGCAAATTCACTCCCTGGCTTGCAGCAAACTCACTGTTCATGTGGACAAAGCCCTAGGTCCCGAACATCTCAAAATAACCACTTTATTCAACACACACACACACACACAAAGCTGCTAAATGGTGTGATTGTATGGAGACCGCACCAGACCAGACCATCACACAGAAGCAAACGCAATGGGTGACAGGTGGCCATAAAATCTCTTCTAAGGGTACTTTCTCCGTGGGTGAATTAAATAGACCAGTTTAAGAAGGAAACTGGAAAAACAGAAACCTCTGTAGACCTATCATAGGAGTCAAAAAAGTATCATTCACACCATATTACAGATCACGTATCACAGTGGTTACCTGAGCTCACTTCAGAAAGAAGTCAGACAAGAACCAATGTTTCTAAGATGGTAGAACCAAATCTCCGCACTTAGCCACACTGGCTCTCAGAATGGATCAGCCAAATCTATGTGGTTGGTTATCTTGTCTGTAACTGCTGCTCTAATCCTTCCCTCCTAAATCCAGGAGTAGATTTCAGGAGTTCTGATTCCCAGCATTTCCATCGCTTTCTAACAATTAGTTGTGTACTGTACAACTATTGTGTTTCACCACTACAGAAGCCATATCATCAGCGTCTCGTTTGAAAAAGGGCAGGGGCAACTACTCCATGAGACAAACAAAACTTCTGGGAACCCCCTCCAAAATAGTTACCTGGACTTATTTGGAAACTTGTATTAAGGGAAAGTTACAATAAAATGTTAACATACTATATCGTACATGATTTATTCCTTATTCAGGATCAGGTTACTATTCACAGAACCTGGCTAAAGATTCTGGCTTGCTGGCTGGGGCGCCATCCTCCTCCCGGTACAGTACAAAGGGTAACCAAATTTCTAATTACCTACCCTCCTGAGCCGTGCTTCTCTTGTATGTGTACCTGGTGTGTGTGGAGGGCTGGGACGGTAAAAGAGAAGCAACGTATATTTACAAAGAAAAGATTCAGATTGTATAGCGGTGGGTAAATGGAACAAAAAACAGATGGTGATCCTTAATGGTGGTGCCAAAGAAACAGTAAGTAAGTGGGTTGTAAGTCTATGTACATGTCAATCTTCCTGCCAGTTCCAAACTTTAAAAACAAACAAACAAACACACAGACAAAGAAAGAATGAACCTTTAAATAATAGAGGCGGCATCGACTGAGAATGACAAGCTTAATTGTGTGTAGCAATTTTCCAGCCAGTCTCATGCTGGCACTTTGGAACTCCTAGTTTTCTGTACACCGTAAACACAGATGTAAACTAGCAAGGGTAGCAAAATGGAGATCTTACAAATAAGGGAGTCAGGTACCCTTTAAAACATATATAATTCATGCATACAAGGTGGGGCAAAGGCAGCATTTTATCTGTATAAAGATGTGAGGCTACGTTTTAAAAGAAGCCTCTGGATCTGGCTCACAATATTTGTGTATTTCAATTCAATGAGACTTGATTGACATGACAAGCTATGCAAGTGTGTAACAGAGACAGACCCCTGAGGTCTCTGTCAGCAGCAGACATGACCCATGCAGCACAGAGTTGCACACTGTGTTGGGGATTTGATCCCCTACAACCATTTGGCATTTCTGTCTAGCCCTAAGTCAGTGCCACCTCTCTGCATTCTCCCATGGTCAGGCATAGTTCTGCCTTTTTGGTTTTCAATTAGACTTATTTTATAGTTTCTGATAATGTGAGGAAATATGGCTCATTCATCCTTGTATGTGGGACAGTGGAGTAGACAGGGTGTGTTTCTTTGTTTTAACCTCTCTTGTCACATCAGGGGCACAGTTTCCCTGCTGTGTCTCAGCAGGGGTTTAGGCAGGATTTAGACTATGCTATGTCAAGGGGAAGCAGTGTTGTCTAGCAGATAGAGCACCAGCTTGGGACTCAGGAGTCCTGGATTCTATTCCTGGTCCTTGCCTAGGAGATAACCTGGGACAAAGCATTTAACCTCTCTATGCTTCAGTTCTCCCTTCTGTAAAATGGGGATAATGTGATTGCCTTCCTCTGTAAATGGCTTTGAGATCTACTGATGAAAAGCGCTACATAAGGGATAGGTTTTATTATGCTGTGCCTACTGATTTCCATCTGTAGTTTGTGATCACTGATTCTGTATTTGGTGAGAATCTGACTTATTTTTGCACATCACCGTGGTGAGATATCTGCTACTGTAGCAGCCTACTGTGATACTGTTTTGGATTTGCTCCTCCCGGTAGCTTGTATATTAGTATTTAGGAACTGGTCTAGTATTCAGAACATATCATTTGCAGTTTGGATAGTCTAGCTATTTGATGGGAAATAATAGGTAAAGAGGGGAATGCAAAGTAGCTGCGGTAGAGATAACAGCATTAAATCTTTTGAACAAATAGCTATTTGAATTCTAAAACAATTTTTTTTAATTCAACCATCTTAAAACTAGAGCTGGTAAAAATTCTCCAAAATTAGACTTTTTAATTTTCATTTTTGATCGGAAAGTAGATGGATTTTTTGCATGTTTTCCAACCAACTATCAAACTGAACAATGTTTCAAATTTCAATAAACATTTTTGAAATACTGAATTTTGACAAACAGAGAAGGAAGAAATGTCAGTGAAGTTTTTTCAGTTGCTTTCCACATTCAAGTTGAAACCTTTGATCTTTATTAGTCAAATACTGACAAAAATAAAATTTTAAACTCAAATATTTACCCCACAAAATTCCAGATCCCAACCCACCAACCCAGGGCATGGCTACACTTGCAGATGTAGAGCACTGGGAGTTAAACCAGCCTTTGGAGACCGCAGCAGTGGAAACGCTGCCATGTGTTTACACTGTCAGCTGCAAACGCACTCGCATGGCCACATTAGCAGCTCTTGCAATGGCCACAGAGAGCAGTGCCTTGTGGTAGCTATCCCAGCATGCAAGTGGCTGCAACATGCTTTTCAAATGGGGGTGGGGTGGGGTGGAGTGTGACAGGGAGTGTGTTGTGTGTATGTGGGGGGAGAGAGAGTGGGTTTTTGGGGAACTGAGAGCGTGTCAGCATGCTGTCTTGTAAGTTCAGACAGCAGCAGACCTCCCTCTCCCACTCCCTCCCCTCTCTCCACACACTCACAGCAAGCAACATTCCACCCTAATGGCTTGCTTTGTCCCAGAGCAGATAAGCAGCCGGCTGTCAGAAATGGAGCTTTGAAAGGGCATATCCGCATTCCTGAAGCCAAGTTCCAAACAATGGCAAGAGTGGCCACTTGACTTCCGGGGATTATGGGACGTTTCCGGAGGCCAATCGCAGTAATACAGCGCCTCGTTCACACTGACGCCCGGGCGTTTCAGCCGACGCGTAGCAAGCGTTATGCTTCTCGCGGAGGTGGAGTACCAGGAGAACTCCAGCTGCAGAGTCCAGGTGCTCCAAGTGCTTTGCCAGGGTGGACGGGTCATGAATTAGGGCACCTGAGGCTGCTTTCATGTGCTTTAACTTGCAAGTGTAGCCAAGCCCTCAGGACATAAGTGAAGACACCCACCATAAATATTTGCAATAAACTACCCATGAATAATCTGTAGACCAAGTACTATTTTCAAGTGAGAATATATCGGAGAAATGCCCAGTATGTTCATGGACAAATCATAAGCAGTAATAAAAGGTGAAATGACTCAGCCTGAATTATTGCCTCAGCTCTACAAGTCACTCACCAACCTGGGAGCACGTTGATGGGTATTTTCTATTTCAACTCTGATGCATTTAGCAACAAGTCACAATTACTACTGTAAGACTCAGAGGCACTTAGTAATACCTTCAATTAAAGATTTCAGTTGTCTCAAATAAGCTCCCTAATATGCATTTAATAAGATTGCCTATGTTAATTATATATCAATTTGTTGCTAAAAGAGCACTAAAGATTTAATAAGAGATAAATCTATCTGTCCTGTAATTAACTCAAAACTACATAAAGGAATAAGGCTGAGATTCACCCCTGTGTAGAGGGTGAGCATTAGCCCTATGCACCACTTCATGTCCTCTCAATCCTTAAAGATTTAAACACGGCATCAGTCTTGTAGTGACCTTTCTGGACAGTGGCAAATTTCACCCAAAACATGTAATGATCTTCTTACCCTTACTAGATACTTGCAAAGAGACTTTTTAATGCATGTAATACTTTACATGAAACTCAGTACCACGATAATTAGATAAAAATGCGCATTTAAATATTATGCACTTCAACTGTTGCTACTTTGTTACATGGCAATTAAACAGAAGAAAAACACATTCCTTTAGAATTTGAATGTGTTCATTAGGATCTAAGTGCTATTTGACTCTAAAGCAATAGCAGCCAAGCAATTAGAAGTATATTGCATGAAATACAATGTGTGCGTTTGTCAGCTGACATTTCACATGTCGCCAGCTCCAAGGCTGGCTTCACCTGAATCCTGGGGCTTGGGGTGTGATTCCCAGGAGTTTAGCCACAGGAGCACGGGCAGCAGCAACTGGCTGCAGGAGCTACCTACCCCAAGTATAAGCCCACCCGGATCCCCTGGATGAGTACGCACGGTGGTTAGCCCATGCCATCACCCCCTGCTGCTACTCACCACTGCCCGTGCTTCCACCACTATACTATTGCTTATAGCATGCTAACTTGAAGTCGGCCAGCACAAGTACATCTACAGGAGCTGGGAATCACTGCCTGAATTCCAAGTGTAGATGTCACCTTAGGGTAGTAGTAGGAGCAGGGAATGGATGTCGTTTTGGCTCCCCTTCTGGGTAGAATAGCTCGGCCAGTATGGGAGCAAGATAGCTATTTAGGCCCTGATTCAGGAATGCACTTAATCATATCCATCCCTGTTCAGGAAATCACTTTAATGGAACTTCAGCTCAGGCTTAAAGTTCTGTTAAATTCAATGGGATCTAAGCATGTGCTTTGCTGAATCAGGCCTCGCTGCAGGCCTGTACTTGTACATTAGTGCCCCCCGGAGCAAAGGAGGAGAATGGGGGGTACTGTAACTCAGAGGGGTGGTATAGTGCCTCCTAGGGCTTCTTCTAGGGTGGTGCAGCTTTCACCTCTCCCTGTGTTCAGAGCTGTGTCTGCAGTGAAACTCAAGCCCTATATTTTTCCATTTGCATAGCATCCCACTGCAGAATGAAGAATTAATGCACTGCTACAGATGCACTATCATTTTAATTCTCTTTCTTTTCTTATAATTAATTGTATCACTCTGTAACTGTCTCAGTGAAGACCGATATGAGCTAGATTATTCTAATCGCTGCAAACATCCCCCTCATAAATATTATTAATATGCTCAATTGTCCGAGGCAAGAGACTAGCTATCACTTAACACATGCAGAAACATAAAAAAATCATCATTGATTTGGTGGATCAATTTTTGACAATAACTAATCTCGGTAATTAATCTTAATAAGATTGCTTCAAAAAAAGGAGGAGGGGGGAAGGAAGTGTTTAAGCAGCATTAATGATTATCACTGTCATTTTCATATGCAAGGGTTGCCTGATTGACAATGACTTTGGGTGGGGGAGATCTGTGAGGAGATGGGCTATTTGCCTGCCCTAACAGGCTGGCTGCCTAAGATCAGAAGAAAGGCAGAAAAGAGACGCTTCTCCTAGTATAATTAATGATATGGAACTAGTTATAATAAGGAAGTGTCATGTATTACTTTTGTGATATAAGATGCTTGCGGCAGTGATAACGATGGGACATCAATTATCCTTTTAAGTGTCTTTACATCTGATAGGTCCATTTTCTTTGCTCTCTTGCCTCTGTTTCAATTTATTTTCATGAATTTTGTGCTCTTTGGCAGAGACAACCTGAACTTGCCAACTGAGGGGCGGGGGACGGGGGGGGGGGACGACAGAGTGAGGGTAGTGGCTTCAACAGATATTACTGAGCATGCTCAATCTCTGTAAGCATCCTCCATACAAGCCAACCAGCAACTCGGGAGAAGGGGGTGGGGAATGTGATCCCATGTGCCCCCACCACACACACACACACACACATCACCTCTGCTCATGCGAGGGATTAATGGCCCTGCTGAGCAGTCTGAATCCTCTTGACTAACACACACACAATACATACAAGCTTCTCACACTGCCTTGCTCAATCCTCACCTAGAAAGGCCGCATCAAAAGGTGAGAGGATAGTTCCATCTCTATTTTGTATTCAGTACCTGGCCTATCTGCTGAGATAGTCACCTACAAGCTTGAGCCAAGACAATGGGAGTCTTTCCACTGACTTCAATCAGTTTGAGAGTAGGTCTAAGGCCACTAACTAGTATCGGTTGTTCGAAGACGTTTTCTGCTATGTGGAAAATGGCCTAGGTCACCAGCACATTTTATATAGGCCATCAGTCATTTATTGTTGCATTCCTCTATCTATCATACTTATAATACCCCAGATATTATGGTAATGGTATGCCTCAAATCTTTACTGTATTTATCCTCAATTGATTCATCCTCCTGTGAGATGGGAAAGTAATGGGGAATTTTAGTCATTTAGCCCACTAGGAGGGTTGTCTTTCCATAGTTAAGATTCCACGCTGCCTAAACTTAAGTAGAAAAGGTTAGGATAGCGAAATCTAAAAACAGGTGAATGCACTTAGACCACAGGTAAATAAAGCTGCTTAGGAATTTTTCAACCAATTTTTTTTTCATTGAAAAATGCTGATTTGTCATTTTTTCATTGAAAGGGGTTGGTTTTGACATGTTTCTCAACATCAAAATAATTTGGGGGGGGAGAAAGCTTCAAAATTGTCAAAATGTCCTTTTTTGACTTTTTCAAAATTTAATATTCTGGTTCAAAATGACTTTTCATTTCAAAAGTTAAGCTGAGGAAAAAATTTTAAAAATAAATGATCAAAATGGAAACAAAACATTCTACAGTTATTAAAACAAAACATTTTGACTGACCCAAACCAAGAATGTTTGGTGATTTTTTTTTGGTTTGCAAAAACTGGGGGGATTTTAACTTTTTTGTGCAATTCAAGACGGAAACATTTGTTGAAATCTTGAAAATTTTCACCTGATTGGGAAACTGTTTCCTGCCCATCTCTGTGTTTAAGTGAAACTCATTCAAGTTTTTCCAACCAAGCATGGACCACAGAACAGAATTTAGCCTTACATGATTTGAATATCAGAATAATCAAAAGACAACTGTACTCTTTAAACAAAATACTACTCAGAATAAAATTAGCCCACATTATTGTAAAAGGAACTCATAGAAAAAAATAAAGAAAACCTGGTTAAATCACACCCAAACATGCCACTGATCATCAGCTCTCTAAATCAAGAAATCTGGCAGATTCTCCAAGCAAGAATCAATCTTCCTGCCTCTGTAGTAAATCCTGCAATACTTTTTCCAGCTGGGGTTAGAAAATGTAACTGCCATGCTGAAGATTTATTGGAAAATATTCCGCCACATTGTTTAAATGTGATGATTCACAGTGCTTTTAAACAGTAGGTCAAAACAGCTGGAGCTATACTTGGTTTTAGTGGAAGTGCATAGGACTAGTTTGCTCTTTTTACTTATCAGCACAAGTCTCAAGTTAACTTTCTTATTTTTAAATGTTTATATTCAATGACAGCTAAAAGCCTTAGTGCCATATAAAACTGTGCAGAAACATCAACCTTGCATTCCATCCGTCAATGCTATGCTATCAATCCAGGGCTATATCACAAGGAGCATATTGGCCCTATGCTAACGTAACTCAACACAAGATGTGGATCTTTGTCTTCTCTAATGGCTGGTCCACATAACAGTCTGATGCGGCTTACAGCTAGGTGATTGTGATGGATTTCCCCCGGGGTTCCACTTGGAACTAGGGGACCACTGAGTCTGCCTGACCCACCAGCCTGGGGTCCCTTTGTACTGTACTGCTATGCAGCCTGTCAAGCCCTTCTCCAGACTGCAGACAGCACTTTACCTGCACACATACAGGTAGGGACACACTCAGCTGCAGCTATACACACAGTGCTGAGATCAGCTCTGCATGGGAAGGCTCAGCTAAGGAACTGGCCAGTTACTCAAGTGCACACCCCCCTCTGGAGTGTAAACTCAAAATTATACTGTCTTGCACAACACAGTGTCAGCTCATGAAATTTGCCCCCTCCCTCAATGTGGAAAGGAATATACACAGCTTTCTGTCCCAATTTATAATTTCCACACACACTGGTTTTAGACAAAACAAAAACAAGTTTATTAACTACAAAAGATAGATTTTAAGTGATTATAAGGGATAGCAAACAGATCAAAGCACATTACCTAACAAATAAAACAAAACACAATCTAAGCTTAATATACTAAAGAAATTGGCTATAAGTAACAAATTCTCACCCTAACAATTGTTTTAGGCAGTTTGCAGAGATTATTGAGGGCAAGCTACACTTGCCTGCAGCTTAAAACTCCAGGTATTTCTTTCACAGGCTAGATCTCCCTCTAGTCTGGGTTCAAGCCCTTTCTTCCCAGGTTCAGTCTTAGGTGTTTACAGCAGTCATCTTGGGTGGGGACACAGTGAAGAACGAATCCCCTACACAGTTTTTGCATATGGGGGGAATCCTTTGTCTCCCAGTTTGATTCCCATGCCTGGTCAGTGGAAAAACACTAGTATTATCATGGAATCCATGTCTCTATAGGGCCATAGCAGCCATGACTCAGAGGCTGTTTGTAGCATCCTCAAGAAAGCTCCCCAGTGGGAGATAAACATCTTCTAAGACTGATTGTTCTCTCTAATGGCCCATCCCAGCAAGCCATCCAGACTGATTGCATTCTGTCTAATGGGCGTTTCCCAGGTGTAAACATATTTGTAATAGATGCATAGACAATATTCCAAACTTCAGATACAAAAATGATACATGCATACAAGTAGGATAATAATATTCCATAAATCATAACTTTTCCAATGATCTCTAATGTGACCTATCTTGTATAAAATACATCATCATTATGCCATAATCATATCATAATAATATTACTATGAAGAATATGTGGCATAAGGCCACAGTGATTTAAAGCATGAGCCAATACCCACAGAAGTCACAGGAAAGATTTCACAGGATCAAATCCTCAGACAGCAAAGACTCATGCTTTTAGAGCTAAATATCCCAGGTTCAAAGCCCACTGTTGGCCTGAGCAGTGTTGGTTATACCAACATAACTTAACACAGCCAGGTGTCTGGGTTCAGAAGCATCTTCCAGCACTGTAGTCATTAAGCTGGCTCGGTGCACATGATTGTACAGAAAGTAGGCTGAAAACTAAGAGAAGAGTTAAAGCCTCTGGTGACTTTGTTCTGGTTATTCATGAATCTCAGGAGACGCAATGGAGTATCTGGGCCATGTTAGTGGGCCTTGTTCAGCTATCTGGGCCATGTTAGCCCACAGACTGTCTCACCTTACTCCAGTGTGCACAGTTTTTTCACAGCTCATTTTCTTGTTTCCATAATAGATTAAATTACTCAAAGTAGAATCCCAGAACTTGGTGGCGTTTCTCTCCCGCCTTTCTGACTTATGACTGGCTTACTTTGCTAAGACACTAGTTAGTCATAGTTTGGTTTCATCTTCACCCTCAAGGTAGGTCTACACTGCACATTCCCCTCAGAGGCATGTACACTACACGTCGCCCAGCACGAGTATAAATAGCAGCGTAGATGGTGGGGCACTGAGTAGGTGAGTCGAGTAAGGACATGCCTGAACCCTGTGGGTACGTATCCGGATATGGACCCTACTCGCCAAACAACAGTGTACATGAGGGAGGCACTATTTTTAGCAGTGTAGTGTCCCACTGCCTCCCCTCTGCCAGAGCCTTTCCCAACCGCAGGGAAATGCAGCAGAAGCAGGGAAAGGCTGTGGCAGCTCTCTGCTTCCAAGCCTTTCCCCACTGCATCTCCTTGCCAGAGCCTTCCACTGACACGTGTAGCTACAGTGTGGATGCGGACTGTTTTCCACTTCAACATGAAGCCACACATATCCTACCCGCCACTGCCAGTGGTGTGTAGTGTCAACAGAACCAAAGGCACACATATCTTTCTCCCTGCACTGTCTCAAGAGCTCTTGATGATATTGTAACGTTACCTACTATCATAAAGAACAACCCTGTCCAAGGACCAGCACACATGCTTTCATTTCCACACATTAGAGCTGATTGAAAAATGTACTATTTTTCTCAAAACACAGTCTGTTTTTTTTATTTCCCTGCAATTTTTCCCTGAAAAAAAAAATGCACTTTTGGGGGCCAAGTGGTATTTGGTTTTTGAAAATTGAAAAATGTGGGAGTTTTTGGATGTTAGTAAACTAAACATTTTCAGACTGGGGGTTTTTCAATTTTTTTTAAAAAACAAACTTTTCTCATCTTGATTAAAAAATTCTGGCACAGAACAGAAGAACAGTCCCTGCACCTCATGCACTCAGTTGCACTATAGCAGATTCAAAATGGATGGCCCTTGGTGCGGGGACTGTCCTTCTGTTCTGTGTTTGTACAGTGCCTGGCACAATGGGGTCCTGGCCCATGAGTGGGCCTTGTAGGTGCTATGGTAAAACAAATAATAAATAAAATATTGTAAAATGTATTAGTGTTACTCATGTTTATTACAGCAGTACCTAGGGACCAGCCAAGATCAGGGCTCTATTACCAGGCACTGCACAAACAGAAAGCAGAAGAAAGTCCCTGCCCAGAAGAACTTACAGTCTAAATAAACAAGAGAGACAGGATAGGTGAAAAGTGTACAAAACACAATGTAAGACTCTCTGTGCTTTCTACTTCACCTTTCAGTTTGATCAGTGGGCAAATATATAAAGTGACTACGCACACAAACGTTGGCATAGTTGCCTGGTAACAGTTACCAAGTATTTTGGTGCTGGTACCATGGGCAGAAGTCTCCAAGGGTCCTCACTGACAACCATACACATTAAACAGAAAGCAAGGTGAGAGAGTTAGAGAGAGATTTCCTCAATCAAACAATAAAATAAAAATAAGTAATAATAAACGTGCAGTATATTGCTTTAGCGTTTACTCAGCTCTCGTCTCTCTCTTACACCTCTGGGATCTCAAAGATCCTTTTGAGAAGAGAATAGAAACATATAAGTAGATGGGGAAAAAACCAGCGAGCGTGTTCAGAGATAGATATTTTTCTTCTATCATTATAGTTTCCAAAGAGAAAGGAGCAAATACAACCACTAAGAATAAAGGACAGATGTTTTGGTATACCGGGCCTTTTCTCCCCAACCCATCAGAAATGTAATGAAAAAGATTAGACATTAAGGATTAGACATTTATGTGGATAACAAGACTATGCAGATAATAGTAAACATTTTAAAATATACAACACTTTCGGAAGGGATATAAATCCTCATGTATCAGAGCTATTGAGGGTCAGAAGGAAACTTTCCTGAGGAGCAGTTTAAACCATTACTAACTTCTGCTGGGTTCCATGCATCTTCCTTTGAAGGATCTCATGCCAGCCATTGGTTAGAGACAGGATATTGGACTAGATGGACAATTGATCTGGTCCAGTTATAGCTATTCTTATGTTCTTGAACCTGCATATTGATCCACATGGACCGACCCCTGTGCACATGTGGAGTTCCATTTCTGCAAGATTGGGGGCTTTAAACAGGATTTTTAAAAAAGCTTATTCAGCACATTGGATTTATTATATTAGGTGAAATCCTGGCCCCACTGAAGTCAATAGTAGGTTGTCCACTGTTGTGTATGTAAACATAGTGGATACAGATATAACAATATACCTCCCTCTCTGTTCTCCTTTCCAATTTTTTTTCTCCATATCTTCATGTGCTAAGACCGTGAACTCTTTGGATAAGAGAGTGCCTTTTATTACATGTGTGTTCACAGTGCTCAGAATACTGAGGCTCTCTTCAAGTATGGATTGGGGGGTGGAGGGATTATTTTATAGAAATATTTTGAAAATTTGAACTTTTGATAAAAAGAATTCAAAGCTTTTCATGAAGATTATCTGCCTCTTTTCAACCAGCTTAGAGAGTAGCAGAAATTTTCCAAAAATATATGAACATTTTCCATAAAAGTTATTCTGGGTTTGCTTATATTTTAACCTTTAATGGGGTAGAACCCACCTCTCACAAGTGCCCCCGGCTCTAGTGCGTATGCCTACACTGTTAAGTCTGCGGTGACCTCTGTTCATGGTTTATCAGGCAGACTTCAGTGACTTAGCCCTCTGGCCAAGTCTCGCATACAGTCTGCATGCTTGGGCTCTGTCCCAGCAGCCAGCCAGGAGCTACCTCTTGCTCCTCAAGTGCTGGCCAACAATTGATCTGTCCGTGGGCCTGCTGCTCCTTCAGTCAGTCAGTCAGTCAGGCAGCCAGGAACACAGTCCTCACTCCTCCAGCTTCAGGCAACAACTGATTGTC
This sequence comes from Chelonia mydas, assembly GCF_015237465.2. NCBI lineage: Eukaryota > Metazoa > Chordata > Testudines > Cheloniidae > Chelonia > Chelonia mydas. The sequence continues at coordinate 11,275,295 of NC_051257.2, forward strand.
TCTAGTACTGCAGCTCCTTTTATATGGCCCTGCTGGGTCCTGATTGGCTGCTCCCTACAGCCTCTCTCCAAATGGCTGCTTCCCCTGCAACCACTCTGGGCAGCCTGGAGGACTTCTCTATGACCCCAAGGCCTCCAGCTGAGGGCCTCTCGGCCTAGTCCAGTCTATCATATACTTGCTGTAGTAGTTTTACACTAAAAGAAAGGGAGTACTTGTGGCACCTTAGAGACTAACCAATTTATTTGAGCATAAGCTTTCGTGAGCTACAGCTCACTTCATCGGATGCATAAAGTGGAAAATACAGTGAGGATGTTTTTATATACACAGACCATGAAAAACAACCTCACTGTATTTTCCACTTTATGCATCCGATGAAGTGAGCTGTAGCTCACGAAAGCTTATGCTCAAATAAATCGGTTAGTCTCTAAGGTGCCACAAGTACTCCTTTTCTTTTTGAGAATACAGACTAACACAGCTGTTACTCTGAAACCTAGTTTTACACTGCCAAGCACAGTGGATTCCCAAACCTGAATAGGGCCTTTTAGTGCTACAATACTAAACAGAGTTTTGTAATGTATATGATTAATTTTAAGCATTTTGTTCCCATTTCCAGATTTTACACTCATTCCATTCATTTCGGCTCAGGCTGACAAAGCACTTTACAAACACTAACCCTCATACCACACCTCTGGTAAGGTAAATGTGAGAATACCTGCTTTAGAGATGGGCAAACAGAGAGGATACGTGGCTGCTGAATGCCATACAGTAAGTCAATATAAATGAAGTACACTGAACACATTGATAAAACAGAGGAAGAAAGGTCTTGTCATTAAGCTACTGGACTAGGACTCAGCATGTCAGGTTTCATTTCCCAGCTCTGTCAGACTCTCTGTGACCTTGGACAAGTCACTTAATTTCTCCCTGCCTCAGTTCCCCCCCACCCAGACACACACACACACATCAGCAAAGCTGGGGATAGAACACTTCCCATTCTTTGTCATGTCTATTTAGATTGTAAACTCTTTGGGGCAGGAGCTGTCTCTTACTATATATTTGTATAATGCCTCTCTGAATGAAGCCCTGATCTGAGGTGGGGTCTTAAGGTGCCTTTAGTAATACAAATAATTAATCGTAATAATTATTATTAATAATAATAATTACTATTAATAATAATAATTACAACACACTGTTCTCTCTGGTTGTAAGATCCAAAATCCTATTTCTCTTATGTTTTGAGTAGTGTGTTTATGCAAAGACAGTGTGTATTTAGGACTGGCTATTTAGTGTGTATGGAAGGACAGGATCTAGTCAGTGTTTATAGTGTTAATGGGGGGAGTGGTTTGAGCATTAGCCTGCTAAACCCAGGGTTGTGAGTTCAATCCTTGAGGGGGCCATTTAGGGATCTGGGGCAAAAATTGGGGCTTGGCCCTGCTTTGAGCAGGGGGTTGGATTAGATGACCTCCTGAGGTCCCTTCCAACCCTGATGTTCTATGATCCTATAGAAGGATCTGTTTTATGTAGGATGCCTGCTTGCCTTCAATTCTTTTGCATAGCTCTCAAGTGTAGAATGTAGTCGACATCACCTTAGGCTCCAAGTGTCAAATACCCAAATGTTCCACTTCTCAAACAAGGATGGAGAATTTACTTAAATGAGCCTGAGAAATTCTGGTTAAGGCAGAGCAACCTGCAGCAAAGTCAGAACTTTTTTTTTTTTCCTTCTCATCGTCCTTTGACAAATGGAACTTTAATGCTGAAGTAAACTTTGCAGCAGCAGCAGTTGGCAGAGTCCTCCAGGAGATGTCAATGGTCATGCACATGTTCACGCTAGCAGGTGATGTATGTTTCCAGCACCCGAGGAAATGCACCTGCCAGCTCGTCTGACATCCTGTCACCTCCTAGGGAACTGTAAAGATACTGCTGAAAGCACAGAAAAGGTCAGCTCGGGGAAGAATATTGGAAAGGCATGTACAATGAAACAAGCAACAACCCAAGGCTAAACAACAACCCTTCTTCTCACCCTCTCTCATTAGTGTCATAGCTGTGAACTGAAAGCCCAAAGCACTGAGAATGTGGTTGGGATAAGGAAGTAGATCAACCATAGTAGAAATCATTGGAAGGTTTTCTCAGATTTCATGGAACGTCGTAGTAAATCCATAGCACCAACGTATCCCAAGCAAGGTTCAACAAGAAACTTCAATGATTTTCCAGAACTAATCCTGAAGCATTAAAAAGAAAGAGTGGGGATGGGATAGGAATGCACTCCTGGCATTAGTAAACTATTGAAAATAAGTAGGGTAATTAGAATAGTTCCATCTCACTTCATTTCTCACTCATTGTCAGATCTCATGAACGAAGCAATGTCAAGACTGGTTAGTACTGTATTCTGATGGGTGCCCCTCCTAGCTGAAGGAAATGACGGTGAATCAGTAACAAATAATCTTCCCTTTGAAGCCCCAACTCAGCAAAGCACTTTAAAGCACATGCTTAATTTGAAGCATGAGATTAATCTCATTCCTAATCAGCAAAACATTTACGTGTTTCACATCAATGGGAGGGATTTAAGCATGTGTTTAAGATTAAGCACATGCCTACATGGCATCTGAGTCAGTACTGCACCAACGCCCCAGTATTATTCATGCCTTTTAATTAAAAGGTAAAAGTGAGGTTCTTTGTCCACTTGTGATGATTAAAGAGCTGTTGGAACATTTGAGGTTGACAGTTTGTGTTAATCCTGGTGCCCTGGCCAAACTCCAGGTTGGATAAATATATTCTAACTTTCTAAAATTCTCCCCTGCATTGTTAGTTGGTTAGTTCCTGCCTGAAACTGATTTGTCATCTTGCTCTGCACAGCTGAACAGGTGCAGCATGCAATCCCAGGGGTGGCTGCATTTCACTGGTGGGTGAAATGATTGCTATATATCATTTGTATACCCACTAAGATTTTTTTTAAGTGCATCCTTCAGGATGAAAGGCTGTATAAATGCAAGATTTATATTGGTAGTCTGTTATACAGAGTAAGAAAGAGGAAGGTGCTAAACATTAATATGAGGAAGAGGCACTGTTCAGGGCATGGAACTTAGCCTTGAAAATTCCTTTATGCTGAATGAACAATTTAATTTTTGAGCTGATTCTGAGCGTTGTAGAGCTCTCTCTCTTCAAGTGAACTTTTTCTCTAGACCTCAGAAGGAGAAAATTGATTTCACTGGCACTTTGAAAAGGTACAGTATGTTTGCTGGTGTGGAGAAGAGAGACCGGGTTACTAGTGTAGTTTGAAACTCTCTTCCCTATAGTGGCCTTTCATGAGATTTAGGGTTCAGTTTGGATTTTAATGAGAAATATTGGGTGCTTGCCAGGAAAGCTGAAGATTTGGTTTCTGTTTCAAAACACACATAAGTATAACAACAGCGACAGTGTTTGGAAAGCTTTAAGCATAACGCTATCCCACCGAATCTCTTTATTTCATGAATGGGCATGGTAATTCTTCTGCCAAAGGGCTGTATCCATTAAGAATTACAGCCGTAGCCCTGCAGCTGCTGGCCCAGTGCTTTATCCACAATAAGGTGGTAGGGCAGTGAATTATAACGCCTTGCAGCTACTCTGGTTGCATGCATTTAGACCTGGTGGGAAAAAAAAATTCCCTTTGGAAAGTCTGGACAAAAATGAAGGAGGGAAAAAAAAAAAAGCTTTTTCAGATACATTTTCTGCAGACCTTTTGATTTTTTTTTCAGCCAAAAACTAATATATTTACATTTGGAAATGTTGCTGTGACGCCTTCTGTTCAGGTGCCTCATGACTACATTCTCCTCTAAAGGCTGGTCTTCCTGATCAGACTACATCTCCCATGATGCACCACAGTCTCTCTTCTTGGACATGGAAAGCAGTGCATCATGGGAATTCCTGACCAGGATGTATCCAGATGAAGTCGAGACAGAGAGTTACCGGTAAGTGGGTATATAAAGCAACCAAAGTACAGCTCCCATAGAATATCAGGGTTGGAAGGGACCTCAGGAGGTCATCTAGTCCAACCCCCTGCTCAAAGCAGGACCAATCCCCCAATTTTTGCCCCAGATCCCTAAATGGCCCCCTCAAGGATTGAAATCACAACCCTGGGTTTAGCAGGCCAATGCTCAAACCACTGAGCTATCCCTCCCCCCAATGAGATGCCATGGCAGCATTTCCAAATTAAAATATTTTGATTTTGTGTTGAAATATTTTGGGTATGTTTTATTTTAAAAATGTCAATATTTTAAGCAGAAATCAGACCCTTTTCACAAAAAAAATTTGTTGTAAACCCAATTTTCCATCAAAAACAGTTTCAACAGAAACTTTTAACCTAGCCCGGGACACACTATCAGTTAGGGCTAGATCCTCACAGGTACTTTACTCAGCCATACAGGTTGAGGAGGGTCCCTTACTCTCCTGCTTGGTCCTGCTCTGGACTGTGACTCTGGCCAGAGAGAGTCTGGAGGAAAGTTGAAGCTGCTTTCTTATGCTTGCCTCCCGTAAGGAAGCAGGTGCAAGGTAGGAGCAGAAAAGAAGAGTGATTGATTGGCTAGTTACATCAATAAAGATCAACATGAGCACAGAAGTCCACCAATGTGGAAGCAGGTTGCAGGACTGGTACCATAGACTATTAAAACATCTACTGCATCTGTCTCCTTGGATGAATGGAAAGTAAAGGTGGGATCTGAACTGGTATTAAAAATCGGGAAAACAATTTCCCTTAAAAATTAATCACTCCTGGCAGATAATATGATTGTAGCATCTAGACAGCCTCCAACAATTAATTAATCAGCAGTTTTCAAAAAAGGTATTGATTTGTTGTTTTTCATAAACCCGGCATACTAGATTGAAGATGAGACAATTACAGAAAGCAAGGGAAGAAAATAGGCCTTGATGTATCAGACAAACACAGAGGAGGCTATGTTTCTGGCAGAACCCTGGTGTGTTCGTGAAGGTCACTGGCACCGGAAAGACACATTTAAAACACATGCTGTGAAATGTGTCCATCTAATTAATTCATCTAAAAGAAAAAAAAGCAATGAAAAATGCTCCTAAAATTGTCATCTCTGCAATATGTCTGTCTATCTGTGAAGCTTACATCGCCCCCACCACTGCAGTATCTGAGTGCCTCGTAGCCTTTTATGTATTTTCCTCCCAACATTCCTGTGAGTTAGGCAAGTGCTGTTATCTCCATTTTAAAGATGGGGAACTGAGAGACTAAGTGACTTGCCTATGGTCAGGCAGGAAGTCTGTGTCAGAGCATGGAGGTGAGGCCTGGAGTCCCAAATCCCTGGCTAACACCCTAACCCTTGGACCATCCTTCCGCTCGCTCCTCAATGTACTGTGATTAAATTGCTATGAAGTATCAAAGTCATGGAAATAAGGGCTAGCTTCTGCCACCCTGACTCACACCGATTAGTACCTCAGAACACAGTATCTTGTTTGTAGTAGCTGCTCAGGCACTACGGTGCTAGTCAACATGAGTCAGGGTGGCAGCATCTGCCTCTTGGAGCCCAAATAGAGAATTTATGGTATGGTCATTCGTGGGAGAAAGGCGTTGGAGCGCATGCAGGATACTGTAAAATAATAGCTCATGAATGTTTAATGCACCACTCATGGGCAAATACAAGTCAATAAATTTGGGGTGGGATTTTTAAAAGTTCCTGAGTGGCTTATTATTAGGAGCACAAGTCCCATTGTTAAACTAAAGTAACTTTGGTGCTTCTGAAAGTTTGAACCCATTGATACATTGGCACTGCTAAGTTACATTTTTATGTTGTTGGGTTTTTGGAGGCGGGGGGGGGGGAGGGGGCTGTTAATTTTTCAATAGGGGGTACAGGTAGGGTGAGGCCTGGCAGGAATGGAGAAGTCAGTCAGAGTAAGGGAGTAGGAAAAGGAAGATGAACAGTGACACCTCAATATGTGTCTGCTTATTATCTGCAGATAGGGTTTTATAGGCTTTATGGCACAGGTGAGGCATTTGAAATTGGATATGGAAGTGGGGCAGATTATATCTCTTGAATAAGAAATAGCATGGGAGAAAATACTATGGCCAAAGATATTTTGGTTTCTAACTTCTGGGCCTAAGATGTTTAAAGAAAAGCTCCTGGTGGATGACAAAGGCTGGGGACATTGGCAGGGGATGGTATAAGCTCATCAGCAGAGAGATAGATTTGTGAGTCATCAGCAGCTAAACAGTAGTCAAAGCCATGCCTGTGGATTAAAGTTTAAAATTTGAAGCAGAGTCCAGAGTTACTCCCTACCAAATTATAATAAGGCTGGTCAGACATCAGGCCTAAGTCATTTAACAGAATCCTTTTAAAAGATGAAAAGTAGCCAAGCTATTCAACCCAACCAAAGCACCCCCTTACCTGAGGCTTCCTTCAGGTGAGTTGCTTTAAGCCGGCTCTAGTTCTTTTTATAGGTACAGAAAGCCTTGCTCTTTTTTGTTCTTGTCTTTATTAGAAGTCTTGTTCTGAGGATGAAAGGAGAATGGCTTTGGGGAGGGGGAGCTAAGGGGGGGTTATGTTGTTGACCTTTTCTTCTTCTAAGTGGAAATTCATCAGCTCTGGCTTTTATCATCTAAGCTGTTTCAGAGAAATACCTTGTGGAGGCTCAAGTGGCGAAAGATAGAGCACAAGCTGAAGTAATGTACTACCAGTGTCCATGAAAGCAGTATGCTTTTTGCCTTTAGCGCGGATGGCCACAACGGCAGCTTTTGACAAAGGTGAGGGGCCCCAGTGGGAAGCAGCACTGCCAGCTTTCTTAATCTTTTTCATTCCTAGCTTATCCAGCATGGTGCAGCAGAAGGGGGAGTAGGGTGGGGAGGAATTTAACCTAGACAGCAGATGAAGGTCAACATCACGGAGCTTGCAGAAAACAAATATGAAGTCTGAAAGGTTTTTCTAGGATGTCCTTTACCTTGCTGAGCAAATTACATTTTAATCTGTGCTTCCTGGCTTGTGTTGGTATCAATTAAAAGAAAAAACTGCTTGATTTAAATCTCGAGATAGATTATTTTTCGCTCTGCATTGCTCGTGTTGTTCTCCAAATAACCTCATGTACCCAGCATCACTAATGCATGACACTGTGAATGGAATTGCTGAAATGTGGTGGGTGCAGAGCTTACTGTAGATGGCAAGACTTAATCTGAGCAAAGTTTATATGTAAAGCAGCAGATTCTCAGCTGGTGTAAATTTCATGGCTCCATTGACTGACATGGAGCCATGACAATTTACATGTACTACAGCAGCCTGAAAATGTCTCCCATAGAATGAGTAGGAAATGGCGGCACATTCACCGTATGGGCTAGATTGAGCCTTTAAACTCAGTCCTGAGTCAGAGTTGGCACATAGGGGGCGCTCCTAGAATATGCAGCCAAGAAGGAAACATGGCTCCACGTCACATTTCCTCCCTAGCGTCCTTCTTGCTTTGCGGGAGGAATAAGTCATCCTTGAAAGGGTGCAATGTACCTGCCTCTTCATCTCTGGCCAATGATTAAGGAGGGTGGAACCACGGCATGCGTGGCCCATGTGCTTGTGAGAACAAGAGTCCACGGTCTGCACCAGTCTCAAACCCAAGCCCCCAACAGACTGAGTAAAGGGGGCGGGGCTTACTCCCACACTCAGCTGAGTAAGACAACAGGTGCGGCACAGGGCTATTTGGAAGCTGATATACTGTGGGTATTTTGCTGACCATGCTCTTTGCAAATAGAATCCTATGCACACTAGCATATTTTTACACCCCTCGCATCCCCTTGAACCCAGTAGTTCTTGTGATAATGGGTCACTCTTGGAAAGGCTGATTGGCGGATTCCAGGCTATCCATTGTGAAATTCAGACTTAACGGTGGCAAGTCCTCTAGAGATGACATCAGCATTACTTATTCATTACAGCAGATGTGCATCTCTCTCTACAGGTGCATAAAAGACCCAGTCCTCGCCTTGAGGAGTGAACAAAGATGCTATAAAAGCAACAACAGACCATAATGGTGGGGGGACCAGGGGAAGTGTGGGAGGACAGAAGGAAAAGGATAATGGTCCCGGGGAACATATTTTCCCAAGGGAAGCAGATAGCATCTGTATTTAGTACACCACAAAGATTGATGGTTGTACATGTATTGAGTTAGGATTTTTTTTAATAAACCTTTATTTTAAAGTTGTAGATGAAATTCATGGATGAAGGATCATCTTACGTGGGGGCGGAGTCATTTTGCAAAATCTTCCACCAATTTTAAGGCCACAAGGGGTCATTAGATCATCAAATCTGACCTCCTCTATGGCACATGCTATAGAATTTCATCCAGTTACCCCCGTATTGAGCCCAATAACTTGTGTTTGGCTAAAGAACATATCCCAGAAAGGCATCTAGTCTTGAAAGCAGTGCATTTTAAAAGAGTGATTGGAGCTTTGCAGGCACGCGCTTTGATACTTCTGAGGAATTACTGATGCTTAATACTATTCTAGAGAAACAACAAGGAGTTCAGTGGAACCTTAAAGACTAACAGATTAATTTTAAGAATGCTTGATAAAGATGTTGTAGGTGTTTCTCTGTCTGAGGGATTGGAGCAAATTCGGTTGTATCTTGGGGCTTGGCTGTAGACAGTGGATCGTGTGATGTGTTCTGGATGGAAGCTGGAGGCATGTAGGTAAGTATAGCGGTCAGTAGATTTCCGGTATAGGGTGGTGTTTATGTGACCATCACTTATTTGTACTGTAGTGTCCAGGAAGTGGATCTCTTGTGTGGACTGGTCCAGGCTGAGGTTGATGGTGGGGTGGAAATTGTTGAAATTCCTCAAGGGCCTCCTTCTCATGGGTCCATATGATGAAGATGTCATCAATGTAGCACAAGTAGAGGAGGGGCGCTAGGGGACGAGAGCTAAGGAAATGATGTTCTAAGTCAGCCATAAAAATGTTGGCATACTGTGGGGCCATGCAGGTACCCATAGCAGTGCCACTGACTTGAAGGTATAAGTTGTCCCCAAATCTGAAATGGTTGTGGGTGAGGACAAAGTCACAAAGCTCAGCCACCAGGTGTGCCGTGGCCTCATCAGGGATACTGTTCTTGACAGCTTGTAGTCCATCCTCGTGTGGAATATTGGTGTAAAGAGCTTCTACATTTATGGTGGCCGGGATGGTGTTTTCAGGAAGATCACCAATGCATTGTAGTTTCCTCAGGAAGTTGGTGGTGTCTCGAAGATAGCTAGGAGTGCTGGTAGCGAAGGGTCTGAGGAGAGAGTCCAAATAGCCAGATAATCCTGCTGTAAGAGTGCCGATGCCTGAGATGATGGGGCGTCCAGGGTTTCCAGGTTTTGGATTCTAGATACTATCTTCTACCATGCTCATAACCACACTGAGTGCCTTCCAGCACATTAAGCAATGTGACTATGCATTTGTCACACATTGTGCGTTTGCTCATCCTCACACCAGAGGGAGAAGTACGTGCAGTGGAGTGTCTTGTTCTATTAGAGTTTGGGGGAGTTTTTTTTTTTTGAAATATACTTATTTACGTTAGAGAAGGCAGGTTAAAGAAATGAGCTTTGCATTTGGAGGGGAGGGTGATGAGGTTTGTGATGGCTGGGGTAGTTCATTCCACAGCCTTGGACCAACCCCAGAGAAAATTTTGTCTCCCCCATGGACGTACTTTACCCTTGCAGGAGAGAGTTCCATTGTGGCGGATGATCCAAGGGGTACAACTGTGAGGAATGGGATGGAAACTAGCAAAGGAAAATACATGCTGGATAATGGAAATAATTTGCTATGCTGAAGCTTGATTCTCTTTGATGGTGGAATTACCTCACAAGGAAAGGGGTGAAGATGGTGCCATGCCTAGGGTTGCCAACTTTGGTTGGACGAATTCCTGGAGATTTCATCACATCACAATCTTTAAAGATTAATCTTGAATTCCTGGAGACTCAAGGACAATCCTGGAGGGTTGTCAACCCTAGCCATGGTGGCTGGATTGAAAACTACACTGGAGAAAAATACAGGGACAAATCTAATACTGGCAGAGAATTAGAATAAGTGACATAATAGTCTTTTGCATCTATGACTGTGTGACATATATGGGGTGTACCTGTCCTGTAGCTACTGCCCTTTTAACATAGCTTGCTATCACCTTCCTCTCCAGTCACACAGACATTGTTAGGGTTAGGTTGTCAGCTCTTCCTTTACGAATTTCTACTGAAATTCACTATAAAATAATCAATTTTGGGATATATGTAGACAAAGATTCACAATTTGTCAAGTGAGCTGCATCCTAAAGTAGGAATGGAGAAAGAAGGAAAGAAGTCCAGAGAGTATGGAGAACAAAAACAGGGATATTCAAAAGCACCTAAGATTTAGGAACCTTAATCCATTGACATTCATGGAAATTTGTCCCTCTAAATCACTTAGGTGCTTTGGAAAAATCTCACTCAAAATTATAGACCTGATCCAAAGCCTACAGAAGTCAATGGAAAAAACTCTCTTTGCTTTATTAGGCAATGGATCAGGGCCCTACCTGAACAAGGTCTACTCTTAACTGGCTGTAACAACTTAAAGTTATTCATAATCAAGTTCTAAATGAAGTCCAAGTGAGGTTTTGTGCAGCTAAAAGTAATGCTTCCTGTAGCTAAGAAAGCGCCCTGAAATAGAAATAACTACCCAAAAGAACAAGAACACCACAGAGAAGATGCTTTGTCATCTTGCCAGTAGACTGAGGAATAATTTACTCTATAAGGGAAAAAAAACCACCCTAAACTCAACTATTATACAACTCGTCTAGCAAGCACCTTTTCTAGCAGCCTGAGAAATAAGGCAACTTCTTTCATCTGGCTTCCTTGGCAATCCCTGCCTTGAGGATATGCTACTGTAGCGCTTTATCGGCTTAGCCTTCTCCTTGCCAAACAGGTGGGTGAAATTAGTATAATTTAAGGGGAAACAAAGGTCAGGAGCTATTTGACCATTTAAAATGCATTCAATTCCCAATATGAACTTTGAAAATGTGATCAAATCCCCAAGTCAAATGCTGTGATCACAAGGGCTGTCAACATTTTGAAAAGGACCCAGGTATTCAAATTGTGCATATTCAGTGTGACATTATGCATGTGGTTTTATACAGCTTTTTTTATTGGTAGAGGCAAATAACATGGTAGATTGGAATTAGGTCTATAGTGTGCACCTCTAGTGCAATACATGGCTTAAATTGCCTAATTGTGTAGGTCTGGTCTATATAATAATCTCTCTCTGTCCCTCTTGCATGTGCTTTCAAATGGAGTGGCTAATTATATGTAAGTATCTGATTGTTCTTGTTCGCCTGGCAGTAGCGCATAGGAGTCATAGACCAGGACCGTCTTGTGCTAGGCGCTGTACAAACCCAGAACAAAAGGCTGCAATGGTTGTTTTGCGCTCTCACAGAAATTATAAACATTTGGCTGGGATTTTCAAATGAGCCTAAGGGATTTAGGTGCCATAATAGATGTGGTGGATTTTAAATAAAGTGTGCTTGCATCTGAATGATAAAAATATATAACTAAACATTTTGAGCCAATTAAGGTGTACTAGCTGGATTATAATATTTAAAAAGATTGTCCATGCAGTTGCCATAGAAATACCAGATGGGATTTTCAAAAGCATCCAAATGACTTAGGAACAAAGATCCCCATTGATTTTCAGTGGAGTTTGTGCTCAAAAGCCCAGATCCTTAAAGGTATATAAGCTCCTAACTTCCACTGAAATCAATGACCATGGAATAAAAGGCTTTTATAGAACAGAATGGAGTGGAATATAAATACCTTTGAGGAGTTGGGCCAAAGTCACCAGGATGCTTTTTACAAATCCCATCCTGTTGCTGTGGATAGACCTGTGACAGGGGAGGCGAAAGCTGTGGGTTTTATTCCTGAGTCTACCATATTTTCACTCGTGTGCCCTGGAGGCATGTCACTTCACCAGTCTGTGCTTCAGTTTCCCGATCTGTCAAGTGAAGATGATGATCCTTTTGTGAGATTGGCAGAGACCTTGGGGGGCTTTCACCTTCCTCTGCAGCATGGGGCATGGGTCACTTGCTGGTTTTAAACTAGAATAAATGGATTCGCTGTAGCTTGAAGACTTTCAAATCCTGATTTGAGGATGTCAGTAACTCAGCCAGAGGTCATGGGTCTATTACAGGAGGGGGTGGGTGAGGTTCTGTGGCGTGTGATAGGCAGGAGGTCAGACTAGATGATCACGATGGTCCCTTCTGGCTTTAAAAATCTGAATCGAAATGCTCTGAGACTGATGGCTGAAAAATGTTATACAAAAGCTAAATATTAATATTACTTGATATTAAACAATAATGTGATCTGTCACATTTGAATTCCAGAGAAAAATACTCACTGAAAGGATCTGATAAATGCTGTTGCCAGTGATGCAAGGATAGCGTTGACTGCATGTGCTAGCAGGTTAAAAATGATTTCTTTGGCCCAGAATTTTGCCCTCCCCCCACACACGATTTTCACGTTTTCAACTGACATTTAAGCTCAGTTCATAATTTAATGTTACCACTTTTGACTCCATTCATAACGCAAGTGGTGCCATTTACATGGATTAGCCTCTCTTTGGAAGCGTGTCCAGTATATCCCTGCCATTCCCTCTGCTGCTAATGGAGCTCAAAGGTGTACTTTTTAAATCCACTCCCTGCTTGCAGTGTATGGCTGAGAGTGACGTTTGCCGCTTTCACAGTCTGCAGCGAGAATGCCTGTGCCGTCCGAGTGAAGCACTGGTTCCCGTTGGCTGGGACTTAGCCAGGTTTGTCGTGCCCAGATGGAATGTCAGACGTGTGCATAGAAGCGACAACTGCAGGTTGGAGAAATGACTGGGTTGTTGAGGCTGAGACAGCAGCTGCCTGAGCCTATCTGTGCAATAAAATAGCTCCAAATCTGGGAACACAAATGAAACTTGCTGGTGGACTGACATAGATGTCAAAGTCACATTATCACTGACTTGAGTGCAGCAGAGTGTACTTGCTCCAAGGGGAAGGCAATACCTAGAGTTCTAGTTCATGTACGGCACCAGGTACAGCCGTCACCCTTAAAATGTCTCAGCCAGATCCTCAGCTGTCAGACTAGCTCCCTTGAAGTCAATAGGACTATTCCAATTTACATCAGCTCAGGGTCTGGCCCTCACAGCTAGTTCCCAGACTAGATATCAGGGAAAGATGTGGTATCTTACCTCTTAGTGACTAAGTGTAAAATTTACCAAGGCACCTATGTGAATTAGGAGTGCTATTTTCAAATATTAATTAGGGCCAGATTTTCAAAGGTATATACACCTAAGGATGCATCTAAAGGGTTTTTTCCAAAGCATAAAAGGAGGATAGGTGCCTAACTCCTGTTGATTTCAATAGGACTTAGGCATCAAACTAGCTTAGGTGCTTTTGAAAATCCCTCTGGGGAACTAATTTGCACCTTTAGGCATCTAAATACCTTTGAAAATCTGGCCCTTAGGAGCCTTAGTCCCATTGACTTTCATTGAGAGTTTCCTACTTGCCAAAGTTAGTTTTGCAAAATGTCATTTAGGCTCCTAAATCATGGAGGCCCATCACCTCAAAAGGTATTTTAAGAATTTCTACATGAGTTAGCTGCCTAATACCTTTGAGGATCTGGGCGTTAGGCACTTTTGAAAATGTTACTCCTCATGTCACCATCAAGTGTTAAGGGGAAGATTTTCAAAAGGGCCTTAGGAATGTAGGTGCACAAGTCCTACTGACTATAAATGGAATTTGTGCTCCTAACTCCTTTAGGTATTTTTGAAAATCTTCCCCCATATGCTGGAGGAGTAGTATTATCTCTAATTTTTGATACAAGTCAGGGGTGGGATCTATATCCTCCTTTTTATTTTGCCCAGTGTTCACTATGCTGATTTAATATTAAAAGAATAAAAACTGGGTTAAGAAAAATGATGTATTGCTGACAGAAGCTGTGTAGTTTACACCATGATAATAGTGGCAGTGCCCTCCTGTTAAATATGACGGGATTTTGCCAAGAGCAAAGTAAGGGCCAGGTCCATCTCTGGTATAAAAAACAGCAAAGCTCCACTAAGCACTTGGTTTGATTGCCAGGAGAAGAATTTGCAGATCATCAGCAACGAGGATAACTATATTGAAGACGTTTTTTAATTTTTCTATTCAACAGCACTGATTTCTGCCTGGAAGGCCGTGACCTTGTTTCAGGTGAAATACACACTGAGAGATCAGAATCTGAACTTGTCACACCTCTGCAAATCAGGATTAGCTCCACTGTGCTCAATGGAGATAGACCAGTGTAAAGCTGGAGTAAGCGAGATGAGAATCAGTCCCTTGGTATTTGGAAGGTGCTGATGCATAAGTAAGGCATAATACATGAAGGAGTAGCATTTCTCTGCTGTGAAAATTGACTGCAGCTTGTCAAGCCCAAGCCACAGCACTAAAGTGTTGCTCCTGTGACAAGCTATTCCCTCTGACTAAAAAAAAAAAAAAAAGTGGGAACAATGTATTAGACAGGCTTACCTTTGTCATTGGAGTCATATGGGGACGCTGGCTATGGTGCATGGGAAGTTCCCAGGAGACTTCCCATTATTGTGATGTGTGCTAGTTCTTGAAAACCATTACAAAGGTGCACCCCACCGATTGAACAGTTTGATTGCATCAGTAACTGACTACCATTTATATTACAGAAATACCCCTGATAAGAAGCACGAAACCAGAGCAACCTAATTAGAGAGCATTTCAGCCTTCTGGATCTCAGCCCTGCTGATCTCCTAATTTTCTCTGAAAATTACATCTCCAGAAACCCAGGAATGTATCTGAACAGGAACCCTTGCCACAAATGACATTAGAACAATAGTTCCCCTTGGTTTAAGCCTGTTGAGAAGATGTATTTCTGTAATGATGCAAAGTTCCTAGGACTGTTCCTGAGTTGTATTTCCAGACTAAGGTCATTTGTGGTAAGGAGGGGGGCATGCTTGGGGGGGCATTTTATAGCTGAGGGAAGGGCATTGGTCAAGTCCTTGGGGAAGCAGGCAGGCCTTGTCAATGAGTGCAGCCTGCAGATATGTGGCCTGAATCTTCTAACTGGTCACAGCAGCAAACCGGGGGGGTTCATTTATACTTACTAGCAGCACATCCGATAGTTCCACATCTGAAGTAAATGAGCTTTACCAAAATGTGGCTGGAAGGTGAAAACCAGGATCCTGGGGTAACACAGTTTAATTCCCATAAGTACCCTGCTTTGGCAAGAGAAACAGAAAGTTGCACCAAATCCTTTAGATCCTATTTACAGAAGTGACATAAGCATGTGGGAGGGGGTTGTCAGACACCTAATTCCCAACAAGTGGGAGTTAGGCACTTAATTCACAAAAACTTTAATTGCTTTTTAAAGTCCCACCTTTAGGAGCCTAGGTCCCATGGACTTCCAAGGAAATTTAGGCGCCTCAGGGCTGGAATTACAAAGGTATTTGGATGCCTAAAGATGGGAGTTGGAATTTTCAAAAGTGCCTAATCAAGTTAAGTGCCTCTCTTATCTTTAGGCACCTAAATACTGTTGAAAATCTGCCCCAATCACTTGGACTTAGGGTCCTAAATCCTATGGGTGCATTTGAAAATTTTACCCACAAATAGACTGTTTTATGTAAAGTTGAACATCTAGAAAGGCTGCATGATCCAGTGAATAGGGTATTGTCCTGGGATTCAGAAAGCTGGATTCTATTCTTAGCTCTATCACTGATCAGGTGTATGTCCTTAAGCAAGTCTCTGTGCCTGTTTCCTTTCCCACCATTTGCCTGTTTTGTCAATTTAGATTGTAAAAGCTACAGGACAGGGACTCTCTCACTTAATCTATGTACACTGCCAAATACAATAGAGATCTCATTTGGGATCTCTGAGCATCATAACTATAAGTCAACTTTTTCTTTCCAATAGTTAAAGTCATTTGCAGCCAACAGTCTAAAACACAAACATGCTTCTTCTAAACCCATAGTTGCCACTCTCTTTGACTGCTGAAGTTTCATTGCTCCCTATACCCTCTTCTCCTTTGTCATCTATACCTCATGATGTTAGCCCAGTGCACTCTGCAAGATTTGCACAGACTCTAAGCTGCACTGAAATATACCTCCAGTTGTAATTTCAATAAATGCAGCGTTGACACCTTTTCATATGTAAAATACTGAAGCTATTGCTCGTTTGGGATTATGGAATCCCTGCTGCCTTGAAACATTAATGCAAGAAAAATATGGTCATTAACTAAGAATGATTTGCATGTTTCCAGTCCTCCTTTGATCAATGGCTTTAAAAAATGCTAACAACTGCAAACAGCATAATATTGCCTCCGATTTATTTTGGCTGAGAGACACCTTGGCATTACTGAATCCATCATGTAACCATCCCATATGGCTGGGATAAGAGCAGACAAATAAAGAACCACCAAAGACACATTTGAATGATTGGAATCCCCATATCTGGGCCTGTGTGCCATTGTTTGCAATGACTTGAATAAAGAAAAACACCATGAAAGGATTATTGGGCAATTGTGTTCCCATCAAACAGCCTTTCAGCTTTCTGTGTACAAAGCAGCCTGTCACTTCTTTTTGGTGGTGTTGTGAATGTTAATGAAGACGGCTGCCTTTGCCACTTCGCTGAGGATGGAGAGTTGGTGGGGACAAGAAAGAAGTAGAAAATGGATTGTCGGAGTCACAAATTTCTGGAGGATATGCACCTCAGAGTTTGTGAGCCTCTTGACGTGCACCCAGTCCAAATCCCAGTGAAGAGATAGCAAGTCTAATGGATGTATTAGGCGATAAAAAGCAGTCCAAGCTAGTGAAATGCTCATTTTCACATCACCGGTAGAATGAACCACTGCTTGCCTGTCCTAAAGAAGACATGCTCAGAACTGCAGGCTATATCCAATCCTTCTCTGATTGAAAAAGAGATAGAAAACCCCCCATTGTTTAAAATGGAAGCAGGATCAGACCTACTGTGGCTGTTTTCCTATCTTTTTTGAGGGAAAACTGACTCCTTGTGGAGAACAGCACCATCATCTGCTCCTTTCGGCCTGACATTTCCTGTTACATTCCAATGCAAAAAAGGAGGAGCTGGCATAGTAGGATGGAAGGAGACAATTTCTTGCCATTTAGCAACCATGAGATTTCATCCAGCTGGCCAAGATAGCCTCTTATCACATTCACCAGTAACTGTATTGACTTCAAGGAAGACATGCTGTCCTTCCCATCCAGCATGTGAGACTGTAGGGCGGAGCCAAGAGGGCAGACCGTTCCCACTGGATTACCTTGTTATAGCAGTCAGCCAGTGTGGTAGTTCCTCAAAAAGAGGGTCTCTCATGTTACTCCTGGTCCTTACAACAGGTGCTTCTTGGGTTCGCTGGCTGGGGCAAAGGACAGTGCAAACAAACAAGGCAGCTCCTTACTGCTCTACCCTCTAACACAAACTCCAATGTGCAATTGCTCCTGATTCACAATGGTGTAATTGACAGGAGAAGCAGCCCCTCTGTATCTCTAGATATTATCAGGTACTGGCCAATGGCATTTAGATAAAGCATGCAAAAGAATTTTGGATTCACCCACCTCCTTTAGGAGGATAACTATACTTTGCACTTTTTATCTGTAGATCTCAAAGCAACTTATAAACAAACACATTATTATACTCATTCAACCAGTGTGGCCAACTTTTATGATTTTATTGTGAGTCTTTTGATATTTGGCGTTTTTCCTAAATTACCAGCTGCTGGCAGCAAGATATTGCATAGACATCTCAGCTTCCATGTTTTTTAAATGTACATTTCTAGCCCTCAGGGTGTTGGGTAAGTGCTCAGAAATGTGAAGCAAGTGCTCAGAAACCAAAAGGTAAATGAAAAGAACCCAGCCAGTACTATTTTAAAAAAAAATCATGATTTTGATGTAAATCTCATGAAATTTTGGCCCAGCACGTGACTTTTGAATACTTGGGGTTACCCATCTGTCAGACAGTATTGCTAAGGTGAGGTCCAGAGAAGTTAAGTGACTTGTCTAAAACCAAGGTGGAATATAGGAACAAAGCAATGGACCAGTGAGCCATCAACTCCAGGATTGCGTGACACTAGCCTGCACCAGATAAGTCAGAGGCAGGTGCAGAAGTTATGGGCTGATCTGTTCACAAACAAGTTTTCCTCCTTAACCCCAGTAGTTAAATGTTGGCTTCTGCCTTGAAGCCTCAAGCCTTATTTCCCTTCCAAAACTCTTGGTCAGTTTAATATGAACATATGGGCCTGATTCTCTGATCTACCGGTCTGATAACATAAAGGGAGCTTGAGATCTGGCCAGGAACAGCTGGTTAGTGCCAGACCTAGGAATTAATTCTGTGAACCCAGAAGATGAGTCACTATCCTTAACTACTGGATACTCTCCCTCTGTCTCTTCAGCAGCGCTTCTCTTTGCTTCTAAGCGGAAGCTTTTAGGAAAACTGTGTATTAAAATAAATTAAACCCTTGCCCCACTTGTTCTTCGAGGTGCTAATCTGTTAATATGCCATTGCAATCAATAGGATGTTAGGGCAGACATAGTATATTCAGGAGGTGTGGTCTAACTGGTTGTGCCTCTTACTGTATATTAAGCCACCCAATGGGTGGGCTCACTAGAACTACATTCTTTCTTGGTGTATGTGGTATAATCAACAGCAGAACAGCTAACTGCAACCTTTACATGCCTTTACAAATAAACTGGTTAGTCTCTAAGGTGCCGCAAGTACTCCTTTTCTCTTTACATGCCTAGTTAATTCAGCAATAACAGAAGAGAATTCTGAACGGATAACCTGTAACCCATGGCAGTAGCCAGTTAGAAAAGATCATCTTTAGGTCTAAACTCCTCAGTGTCCTGTTAGCAATGTGACTTTCCTTTCTACTGACTTATGTTATAATCTCCCATTTGCAGAATAATGTTTCAGGTCAAACTTTCAGGGGAGACCAACCCCCCATAGCTCCCATTGTGGGTCCATAATAAAGTGGCTTCCCAGTGGGGGCTGTTGAGTAGAGCTAACAGAAAGTTTTCTGTTGTAGATGGAAATGAGCTTTCAACAAAATAGAAGTTTCCCCCCCAAAATGGCAGTGTCTGTCAAAAAACAAAACAAACAAAAACAACTGTATTTTGTGGAAAACTGAAAGTTTTGGGGGTTTTTTTTAAATGAAAACCAACAAAAAATAATGAACATTTTCAACCCATAGGAAAAAAATAATGTATATGTTCCTCAAAACTGTTCACGAGACTATAAATAATTTCACAACCAGCTTTAGTACTGAGTATGTTTCAAAGTCTCATCACTTAATTTGCATGCCTAAATCGGAGCTTAGTCTACATTTTGGCCTAAATCTGGTCCCGAGTCTACATTCAGAAAGGAAAAATATCCACTTATGCTTTAAGCAGGTACAAAGTCCGTATGGCCCATATTTTAAAGGTATGTAGGTGTTGCAATGCAATGCCTACATACCTTTAAATGTCAGGGCCTTTGACTGTATTTACACATCCCTGTCAAATACGTGTCTGACAAAAATTCTGCACACACATCAGTACATGCCCGACTATTCTGCTGACTTGCAGGGAACAATATCATATATGGTACAGGACCATCAAGCCACACAAAAGGAAAAATCCAAATCACAAAAGAAAATGCAAGAACATAAATAAAATGGAATGTCATGTGAAGTACTGTTGAATTACTATTTATTTTACAAAGCTGAAAATAAATCAGAGGATCTCAGAATTACTTATGTAGCAGATTTAAAAAAAAAAAAGCATTATTTGTACAAGCTCCTGGTAACATTTCCCATTTAATGGCCAGTGAATTCTGCAACTTAATTAAAATATGAGCAAATGCTGCGAAATGCAAACTGCAAGTGTTAGGGCTGGACTGGATTTACCTTCGCTTGCAACAAAATTTTCAGTAATCCCCTTTGCCATCATGCTCTCCAGGCCCCAGTTGGATCTTTTGTTCCAAGGTTTGCTGATTTCCCCCTCTTCTTTCGCAGCAGGTCTTTGCAGTGGATTAATAAGCAGGCAGGATTGTGCCCTGTGTGAGGTAACTGGCGGCAGCTTGAGTGCAGATGGGATTGGTTCCAATGATTATACATGCAGCAAGGAAATTTCAGTAGGGGGTGAGACAGCTTTCACCATGGCAGGTGCTCCATTGACTGGGCTCACTGCTATCTCAAGTTCATTGTCAGCATTGAGGGATGCTCAATGGGGGGGAGGGATAGTTCAGTGGTTTGAGCATTGGCCTGCTAAACCCATGGTTGTCAGTTCAATCCTTGAGGGGGCCATTTAGGGATCTGGGGCAAAAATTGGGGATTGGTCCTGCTTTGAGCAGGGGGGTTAGACTAGATGATCTCCTAAGGTCCCTTCCAACCCTGATATTCTATGATTGCCCTGAATCAGCAATAGAGGGGCCCAATTAAAAAAAGTCAAACATTAATAGTGCTTCCAGCAGTTTTCGTAGGTGCTAAAAAATATAGGGTCAGATCCTCAACTGCTGTAAGTGAGAATAACCTAGCTGAAGTCAATGGAGCTACAGCTATTTACCCCAGTTGGAGAGTTGGCATCCATATTTTAAAATTCTCAAGCGCTGCTGAAGAGCCACACACCTCATCTCTTCTTAGATGGCACTGATGTGGCCTAAACATGCAAGTGTGGTTGCTTAAAGTTTGACAGCTAAATCCATCTTTGGGCATTCAATTAAGTGGTCTGTAAATCAGAGGGACTGAGCCCCCACTGCTCTCAGTGAGAGCTGCAGAACTTAGATTGTATGCTTCATTGTATGCTTTTTGGGGCAGGGACCATCCTTTTGTTCTGTGTTTGCACTGTGCCTAGCACAGTGGGGTCCTGGTTCATTACCGCAATAGTAATGAAATATAATAAAGGTTTTGGCACTTCTGAAAGTCAAGACTTTTAGATTGGCACCTTAATATGGATTTAACTTTCTGATTTAAGCCACTCAGATTTGAAAATGGTGGTGTGTTCCTTTACATCCACAATGATTTCAGCATCATTGAACTCAAAATCCCCACCTAGCCTTGTGGTGCTTGGGTTGGCAGTAGCATTGTCCAGATTTACTGCTGGGCATTCACACACTTGTCAAAGACCTAGAAAGAGTCTTGTCTCCTTAGATTGTAAGCTCTTTGGAGCAGGAATTGTCCATTACTTTGTGTATGCATATGTGTAAGAGAAGGGCCTGGCACAATGGGGCCACAGTCTTAGTTTGAGCTGATACACCCTACTGAAATAAACAAACAACCACCCATTTGAGAAATAAAGGGAGGAGCTTTTGATTAGCATTAGTTTAGCAGCTATGTACATTATTTCCCTCTCTTTCTTAACGTCTAATTAAGTCACTTGGAGCACTCTTTTTCCTACCATCCACGTCTGCATAACAGTAATTGTAAGTAATCTGACACTCCAAACCAGGCGATTGTTTTATTGCCCATAGGGTACATACACATTTGTTCAGTATATTACTACTCATTTGTCAAATGTCAGTGTGGCTCGTTTACTAGCACTCTGCCTGCTGGGCACAGAGGACTGTATGATTTTACATTGCCTACCAGATTTGCTTTCACTACTGTTCAGGAGAGTTTTGCTATCATGTTAGATGGAACCAACATCTCTCCAGCCCGCTTCTGGTAATCTCAGGTCCCAGAACACATCTCCTATTTTAAAATCCAGCTAACTAAAAGGCCAGGCTCTTGCCACTTTTAGCCACACTGAGTAGTATCTTACTGTAAATAGTCCAATCACATTCAGTGGGACTACTTGCTGAGTAAAGTGAATGTGGATAAGTAAGGCTATGATTATGTCATGGAGGTCACAGAATCTGTAACTTCCATTGACCTCCATGACATTTTCTGCCCTGGGGCTGGAGCTCCCCGCCAGCCCTGCCCTCGCAGCTCCCAGCCCCCAACCTGGTGGGGGGACCCCACACAGCTGCCCAGTCGTGGCGGGAAGCCGGAAGGATCCCACGAAGCTACCCAGCTGTGGCGGCCAGGGGGATTCCCCTGCAGCTGCCCAGCTGCAGCCGCCCAGCTGCAGCCACGGCCAGCGGCTGAGGGACCCTGCAGCTACCAGCAGCGAGGGGACCCCACAGCAGCCCTGCCCTAGAGGCGGAGGGACCCTGGAGCTCCCACACGCTGCATCAGTGGGGGACCCAGGAGCCCCAACAGCAATGGGTGCTGCACCCATCTACCCCTTTTATCAGGGATATTTTTAGTGAAAGCCAGGGACAGGTCATGGGCTGCCATGGATTTTTGTTTATATCCCATCACTGTGCATGATTTTTACTAAAAATATCCCTGACAAAAACTTAGCCTTACGAAGAAGGGCAGGAGAACCTATCTCCAAAACTGTGCAAAACCAATGGACGTGTTTTCCTGTAAATAAATAGTTTTACTGCTTAACTTCAAGTAATATATAGAAGAGAAGATGGCAAAAACCACCATCATTAGGCTTAGACTGTCAAGTCTACCTCTTCACAAATCCAGAATACAGTTCCTTGAAATAAGATGCATCACATATTCCATGATATTGCACTTGCTTTTACATGGAAGATGCAGGAAAAGTTATAGCTATTTAGGTTGTCCATCTTTGGCCTGATTTTTTTTTTTTTAAACAGGTCCTGATCACCCACCATTCCAGTTAAAGAGAACGGGAATTGCAGGTGCTCAGCAACTCCGAAAATCGGGCCTTTCAGTGTCTCAGGTTAGGCATCCAAAATTCATCGGCACTTTTGAAAACGTGGTCCTAGCTGCAGCCTAAACAGAAACCAAGCTGAATACATGAAACTGACACGCCCTGCTGAGCATGGCGTACAAATCCGAGAGCGCTGCTGCAAGGATTAGTGTTCAGAAACAAGGCTATTTTTGAAACGTTGCCTCATTTCCTGTGCTGTCGGAAGGGGAGAAAGTTGCTTATCTCGGAGTCAGTCAACTCATTAATGACATTTACTGACCTATTAAAAGTTTAGCCCGCTCCCGATGATGCTGAATACTATTATCTCAAGCTTTAACATTCATTCGGGTGAAATTTGCCCGCATGCAGAGGACCAGCATGGGTTCAGATCCCTGCTTAAGTCTTATTAAGACTTGAGAATAAGACGGGGACTTCGTGCTTAGGCCGTGTGCTAGGCCTCTGCAGAGGGATGAATTTCATTTTAGGTTTCTTGAGGTAACATCTTGGCCCCACTGAAGTCAAAAGGGGTTTTGCCTTTGACTTCAAATGGGGTCAAGATTCCATCCCTCATCTTTTGGTATTCCCCACTCACGTGTATATGCCTTAGGGCAATTCTGCTTCTGGCCTTGATTCAGCAAGACCAGGTGGGTAAAGGAACGTCTTTTATTGGACCAACTTCTGTTGGTGAGAGAGACAAACTTTTGAGCTGCACAGAGCTCTCCTTCAGGTCTGGGAAAGGTCATCCCAGTCTCACAGCAAAATGCACAATGGAACAGATTGATTAGCATAAGTAGTTAGCACATATTATAAGGGACCAGCCACAGTAGAGTGGACTGTTAACACCTCTGCAGTCATAGCACAAAAAGGGGTTTTGTGGGTTACAAATGCTTGTAATAAGCCATAAAGATAGAATATCCTTGCTAACAGTGACTTTCCCTGACCTGAAGAAGAGCTGTGTGTGGCTTGAAAGCTTGTCTCTCTCATCAACAGAAGTTGGTACAATTAAAGCTATTACCGCACCCAACTTGTCTCTCAAATATCCTGGGACCGACCTGGCTATGGCTACACATGGTTCAGCAAGGTATTTAGGCATGTGCTTCACATTAATATCCCCAATGAAGTCAAAGGACCGACTCAAGCACACACCTAGCTTCAAGCACATAAGTACCTTGCTGAATTAGGGGCTCTGCTCATATATTATAGGGTGGGAGGGTTTTTTTTTTCTTCCAGAATTAATAAACAAGTTCAGAAAAAAAATTCCAACCAGAAACATAAAAATTTTCTCCCTTCCTTTCCAGTCACAGGAGAGATAATGCATGCTCCCTCCAAATCCTTACACACTGTCACAAGGCAATTTCCTCCAGGGTGTTTATTCACTATTCAGGTCATGTCTTATTGACTATATAAATCTAATGTGAAAATAATTCCTTAAGATAGCAATATAATGAGAAAATAGCACACCCTGTCCAAGAGCGAGTGTCAGTGAAAGTTAAAATGATGTTTTAGTCTGTGTGTTTCTCTTTTCAGGGGATGTGGTATGTTAATTCTAAAACAGAATCAATCCAGTCATGTACAACACTACCAGTCTCTGCTTGACTTCTGTGGAAAAGACACAGCAAGGAAATGGGACTTCCTAAATGTTTCTTCCAGGCAGTCTCTGTTTGTAGCAACTCAGCAGTCCATTTGTATTCAGGAAAGCATTTGAGCACCTGCTTACCTTTAGGCATGTGCAAAATCCGGGCACTTGCAGTTAAGCAACAGCTAAAGTGCTTTTGTGATGGCCACCATCCTGGCCAACACCAGGGATTGATCTAAAAGTATCAGTCTCTATAGCTTCAGCTAAAGACCCAGGCTGTAGCTGAAAGCTGCAAGCAACCCATATTCTCTATGGATTGGACAAACTGGGGGCACAACATAAACATACACCGACTAGTGGGTTATAATTTGCTGAGTAAGGATGGACTTCAGCATGTGCCCAAATGTTTTGTTGAATTAGGGCCTCAAAGAAATCCAGATAGAAAGACAATCGATCGTATCCTGCAGTCCCTCTTAATGCAAAAATCTCTTGTATAGTCAATGAAAGTACTGCTAGGTAGACTACATAATTTAGCCCATTGTTTGCTCAAAATCTATGGCATTTATAGAGCAAAAAAGGATTGGATTAATTTTTTTAAACAGTAGTGTTTCAACACTATACTAATGCAGATTGGGGAACTATTAGTTCGTGCCAGGAAGGTCTGTACTGGCCAGTTAGTGAACACCACATCGGTGGGCTTTAGAAATCATACCCTGTTAGCACATGTTGCTGTGTTGTGTAGACAAGCCCTGAAAGTCTCTCTCTGCGTCTAGAAAATTAGACCTATATTTTCAAGAGAGAGACTAATAAAGTCTTGTCTGCAGATAAAAGTAGTCCTGCTTTAATTAATTATACTAGTATACTTCAGGCAGTACACTCTACCCATAATGGATGCAGTTATACCAATATAAAGGTGCTTATACTGGTATAGCTTATTCCCATATGGGAAGAGGAATACACTATACTGAGGTAAGGCATCTTTATACTGGTGTGACTATGTCTACACGTGGGATTGTAGTAGTATAATTATATTGGGGCAGGGTGTGTGTGGAAATCACACCTCTAACTGACAGTTATATTGGTACAACATCTGTGTGTAGACCAGAGACACATTAACACCCGAGATCATGAGTCATTTTTGAAAATATAGACCGAACAAGACCATTTTAAGGCTTCTGATTCTTTGAGTTCTAGATATTTGGCAACAGAAAAAGCCCAGGACAATAGTAAACGTGACAGAATTCCTGACATCTAAACTCTGTGGTCCAGTAACTTCCTTCTTGTAATGATAATAATGGGCCAGATTAATCACCCTACTCCAGATTTGCCCTACTGTAACTCCACTAAAATCGACTGTGTTAGACCAGGTGTTAACACTAGAATAACGTTGCCCCTTTTTTTTACCCTAGGGCCTAGTCAAAGTTCAGGACCCTGGGGATGTCCGGACTGGAAGCAGAAATTGACAGAGTCTGGCAATTTCTTTGATGTGATCCTGTTAAGTTACAAGGAATATACAAAGTTCCATGTCTCTGAACGCAGAAGGAAACAAGAACAAAAAGGATCGGTTTCTTAGCTTGGAGGTTTATAGCCTCCAAGCCTCATTAGCCAACAGTAGACCCCTCTTTAGTGTTTTTCCAGGGTCACATTGTGTTTACAGGATCCTGCTGGGCTTTCTTGCCTCCCCCCCCCCCCCCCTTCCCAATTTGTGTGTTCTTGTCCCACCCCGCTATACACAGGGACCCAAAACAATACTGGGTCATAAATTCCTGAGAAGGTTCACACACATTTTTTTCTTAGGTGGAGGCTGATGCTTACAGTTAGGTTAACTACAGGATGAGTTCACACCTACCAATTTCAACAGGGTTTTAACTCAACCCATAACAAGGTTTCACCCAGCTCATAACAGTAACATACTCTGGTGAATCAAGCCTATGAAGCTTCTAGCTTTCAAGTTACACTAAAATCCAATTCCAACCCTCCCTTTGTAGAGATGCTGTGAGAAATGGCTCAGATGATGTTATAAGTCACAACATCAATGATGAGGGCATGAAGAAAAGCAATAATAACTCAAGGATGGGTAAGTGGCAATTTGAAATATGCTCTGGTCTTTTCATTTATGGTGAGCACTCTTGCTATTATTCCATAAATAAGCAACAACACACCCAGTTCAGATTGAGATAGATGCCTTAGCAAAACAGCACTCTCTGCTATACTTTAAGAGTTTGCCACATAATGTTCTTTTGGCTGTGTGTTTTATGGAGTGACTGTGGCACTGACTGAATGGTTTGTAAGCATTCATTATGGAGATCCAGGGGCAGGGGGATAAACAGAGCTACGTTGAGTGCTAAGCTTGTTTCACGCTCGAGAATGATTGTTTTAAAGCTTTAGATCATCACTGACTATACTGCATCACTACAGCATTGTATATAGGAAACTTTAGCTTGTAAACTTTAGCATAGTCTCAACGGCTATCAGAAGTAATTAAGTACCAATCCAAATGGGGATATGGTTTTCAGTAAAAATAAAAATCAGACTTGACTGGCGTTTCATTTAGGTGTGGTCTACATGGAACAGGTTCAGTATCATCTAAGGTCTGAATTTAAACCAATATAGCTCTTATTTAGATTGTAAAATATTCTGGACAGGAACCATCTACCATGTGTTTGTACAGTGCCTAGCCAAAAGCGGCCCCATTTTTGGTTCGCCCTTAGGCTATCCATACTAAACAAACATAAGGATGGCCAGACTGGGTCAGACGAAAGGTCCATCTAGCCCAGTGTCCTGTCTTCCGACAGTGGCCAATGCCAGGTGCCCCAGGGGGGAATGAACAGAACAGGAGATCATAAAGTGATCCAGCCCCTGTCGCCCATTCCCAGCTTCTGGCAAACAGAGGCTAGGGACACCATCCCTGCCCATCCTGGCTAATAGCCATTGATGGACCTGTCCTCCATGAATGTATCTAGTTCTTTTTTGAACACTGTTATAGTCTTGGTTTTCACAACATCCTCTTGCAAGGAGTTCCACAGGCTGACTGTGCGTTGTATGAAAAAGACTTTGTTTTCAACCTGCTGCCTATTAATTTCATCTGGTGACCCCAAGTTCTTGTATTACGAGAAGAGTAAATAACACTTCCTTATTTACTTTCTCCACACCAGTCATGATTTTATAGACCTCTATCACATCTCCTTTAGTCTTTTTTCCAAGCTGAAAAGTCCCAGTCTTATTAATCTCTCCTCATATGGCAGCCGTTCCACACCCCTAATAATTTTTGGTGCCCTTTGCTGAACCTTTTCCAATTCCAATATATCTTTTTGAGATGGGGTGACCATGTCCAAGATGTGGGTGTATCATGGATTTATATAGAGGCAATATAATATTTTCTGTCTTATTATCTTTCCCTTTCTTAATTATTCCCAACATTCTGTTCGCTTCTTTGACTGTCTTATTCTCTCTCTCTCTTTCCTAATGGCTCCTAACATTGTTAGCTTTTTTGACTACCACTGCACCTTGAGAGGATGTTTTCAGAGAACTATCCACAATGACTCCAAGATCTTATTAATAATTATTATAGTTTGCAGTAACATATAGGAGGTCCAGTCATGGACCAGAACCCCACTGTGTGGGGGTGTTGTACAAACACAGAACAAAAAGACAGACTCTGCCTCAAAGAGCTTACGATCTAAGGATTGTTATAACCCTTGTGGGACACTCGTATTCCAGTATAAGAATAGCTTCCCCCCCCCCCCCCCACATTAGCTTATGATGCTAGCTAAGGGGTAGAAATTAAATAGAAAAAGCCACTCTTATCCCAGAATAAAAGTGGCTTCTTGTCAGATTTTACCAGTGTATCTCTATTGGCATAGTGGTAAAACTTTCCTGTGTAGACAAGGCCTTAGACCTGCTATATATTCCACATTAATGCTCAAAAACTGTAGGCGTTATGCAGCAGTGTCTTATAAGGCATATGATTTGGGGAAGAATTTTTCTCTCAGAACCACATAGTTCTCAAATGTGATATGGAGCCCTTGCTACATGGGCAGACCTTCCACTGACAGCAGTGGGAGTTCTGCATCTGTAGCAAGAACATAATCTCTCTCTTTTATAGGAACAAGGGGAACGTTTAGTTCATTACCATGAAAACCATCAAGGAATTGTAGGTATACTAAATCTTCTCAAGGAAATGAAGAAACTGTTACCACTGACATGAGGAAGCATCTCTTCATAAAGGGAAAAATGCTAAACCCCAGTAATAAGCACTACCCCACTTCTTAACAAAAAAAACAAATGGGCTGTGGGAAAAATATGATCAGACTGCCTTTAGCACTAAAGATGCACTATGAGATCGGATCCGATGCATTCCTAGCATCCTCTGCAATCCTAGATAATCACATAATCAAAATTGCAATAAGTTTACAGCTTTTGCTTACTAATTAATAGGTATCTTATTGTTTCTATCTGCTACAGCCTGTTGATGGTGTAGGTTAGGTTTTCTACAAAAATATTTTGATTTTTTAAAAATAAAACATGATAAAAAATCATTTTATGTGGTAGCTCTTATATGGAGACACGTTCACCTCCCTTCAACGTTCTTTGTTATTTATTTTGCAGGTGCCTTTTTCCGAGGAGATTTACAATTTAGCATTACAATTATTAAAATACGTATTATATATAAACAAGCACGGTTAGATTGTAACGCTATAGAATTGTAGTAATAATAAATAATAATAGTGCAGTATTAATAGTGGAGCATATGCAGTAAGACGATAAATAAGAGGGAAGTACAATACACGAAGAGCAAAAATAAAATGCAGTCCTGATGTTTTGAACGAAAGTGGTCTTATTTTTTCCCTTGTTTGTACTGTAATTACACCTTAAATATTATAATGTGCTACATTTTATATCCTGGTTATGTCACAGTTGTACTCTGCGAGATATTGAAGTAGTATTTTGATTCCCCTGCCTCTTTGGCCTTGGCCTCCCCACTTTTATCAAGGTTCTGGCGGCACTGAGCACAATGTTGGGTATCTGTAGGACAACAGTCACTGGTAAAGACTTTTCCAGAGTTGCAGGCACACAAACTGTTTTGGAGAGATCCATTCCCTCCCCATCCATCCTCTTGAATGAAAATAAGGGATAATGGTGCATTCAATCCGCGAGCCCGCCGCTGACACTGCCAAAAAGGGGGTCAATGACAGTGCTGGGTTTTGACTGAAAGTTGTTACAATCTGTTAGATAAATGTGAAGGTCCCCTTGCACTTCCCAATTGGTGGCCATTCTGTAAGGGGGAAAATTCACCACTGCACTGAGCACCAGCACAAAGCCTATGCACCACTTAAGCCCAATTTAAGACCATGGCTAATAGCTTTCCTCCAACTGCTTCTAGGACTGAAATGAGAATTATGTGCTACACTCCCACAAGGGCGAATTCCACCCTAAATCGTCACTGAAGCACAGCCTAGAACTGACAGATATTTGTTTACTTAGACTTGTAGCATTGTAGCAAGACAAACACTTTCCAACACAGCCGGTACCTGTTTGTTTCCCCCTTTGCATTCCACACAAAGGAGACTTTTTTTTTTTTTTAAACAAGCTCGAAAGTAGTTGCCTCCTTGCTGGCACCCACACAGGCTGATCTAATCAGCACTGTAAATGATGAATATGTCATTTCCATGCAGACACTTCTACATTCCAGCAATATTATGAGTACACTTTTATAGCTATAATTTGCATAAATAAAACAAATATGATTGTTATTACTGAAGGACAGTATATCAAGGGGCCATCTATTTAAGGGAATGAGACAAGAGGCAGAATGGGGCTCATTTATTCAGAGATATGGGTAATCTAACGAATGATCTTAAAGCCCTGGTTTTGTGGCCAGGAAGCTTGTGAAGAAATATTGCACTAGAAGAAGTTGGTGATCTCAGATTTTAGGATATTCTGGACTAACAGGCTAATTTAAAGAGCACTTTCATGTTATGGGTCAGATCCACACTAGTGTAAATCAGCATAGCTCTACTGACCCATAGGAACCTATACCACTGTGGAGCTGGTACTATATTTCTCTTATCAATCTTTAATTACACACAGTATTTCCCAAGCCAAATTTTCTCTTCCTTGTAAGACTTACCCCATCCATTTTGTGTCACTAACATTATCAATGGACATCTTTATCCTTCTCCTTCTGAAAACAGAACACTTCGCACTTCTGTCTCCCAAACACATTTCACATTGTTGGCTGTATATTCAGATGCCAAAGTAGATGGATTTCATTCTTCCAGGGACATGCACATTGGCTTTGACATAATGAGTGGCTGCGTAACTATTTGCAGTAATTTCCTTGCATAAGCTGGCACATATTGTCACTATGATTTTTTTTAAAAACAATTTGGGCCCTTTGAAAAGCAGAATTGATGCCTGGTGCCAAAAAAAAAAAAAAAAAAAAAAAAAAAGTCTTCCTTCACTTTAATTTAAAAAGCTTGTTGTGCAAATTCAGTATGGAGGGAATTACACAGTTGATATGCCCAGTGAAAAGCAAACCTCCATAAAAACCAATATACTAGACAAATATTGCATAAGTATGACTGTACTGTCATTCCATTCAGATAATATTGTACACTAGAAATGCTACAAGCATAGCTGAGAAGACCAAAGAACCTATGAGCCAGAGGGGCACACACTGACTTTCAGGTTAAAGCATCTATTTTGACACCTGCTTCTTTTATTAGCCGAATGGCTGCATAGTTCTTGTCATTAACAGATGGGCCACATTCAGATGAGAGTAGTTCCAGATATGAGGCTAAAGAACCAAAGACATTGATCAGCTGGCCTAGTGACACAACCACCCCAAAAATGAGCAATGTAGACAGCAGGAAATACTCAGGATAACCTTGACAAAACCATGGGACTTTTCAGGACCCATTCATGTGTCACAAACTCATGTGAATGTATATTCTTCAGTTTATATTACGCTGTCACAGGGTGGTCCCCAGTGAGTCTCTCATCCTGCAGGTACAACCACACTTCACTCCAGGCCACCTCCACTGGGCTTCATTAAGGTACTCTAGCAGGTCATTGCCCGTAGTACTATGGACAAGCCCCAGTTAGCTTCTCCCTCTTACTTCTGGAGAGAAAGGGAGCAGTGCTAGCAGCAGCCAGCTCTGTCTTCCTTCAGACTCTCTACCCAACCCACTTCCAGGGCTTCCTTCCTCTCCATTTATCTGCTCCCAGCCGCTGGGGTTGTTGCTCCTTCTAATTAGCTCTTCAGCAGTGGCCCATGTTAATTGATCCTCTATTTAGGTTCCCATTAACCCATGTTGGTGGGGATTTGAGTCACAAGATTCTGAGTCAACTCAGTACCCTGTCACGCATGCCTTTGGGCCATGTGCAGATGGTCGGGTTTCCAAAGCAGCTAAGTTGATTTTGGATACCTAGCTCCCATGCGGCCTCACACGCTTGCAGATGCTCCCCATCAACATCCTCAAAACGACCTCATTATCCACCTTCAAGTCTTAAAATACTCTCCTTTTCTGTGATGCCTACAAAAAACTTGACAATGTTTAGGCTGCTGGCATGCAGCGGCCACTGCCTATCAAGTCAGCCAGTATTGTCTCATTGTTTCCTTGTGCTTCCCCATTGGTTTGTATCCATCTGTTATCCTAGATTTACAATGTAAGCTCCTTGGGGCAGGGACTGACTTTTTGTTCTGTAGATGTATGCATGTAGCAAACCGGGGTCTCTGAAATTGTAACCATTAGTGAATAATTGTAACCATTAGTGAATAGGTTTGGAAGAAACAAGGACACTGCCTGCCTGGATGCATCCTTACCCCATCACATGTCTTCCTCATTAAACTCACAGCAAACTTATTTGAGATTCTTTATGAAGTAAATGTTTTTCTGTTAACTGACTTGTTTCTTCAATACCAGGCTGGATAGAATTGGAATGGGAAGCAACACGATATAGTGAAAAAGGCTGTTCTCACTGTATTTCTAACTGGGACAAGAGAGCAAAGTGCCAGAAATCCCCAAAAGACTTGCAGTGCTGGCTACTCAGTCTGGCTGTGTTGATTCAGTGTGGAACAAATAACACGCTCAAATGTTTTACAGCTAGATATTTTGGCTGGAGTTTTCAAAGGAGCCTAAGGGAGTGAGGTGCCAATTTCTCATTGACTTTTAATAGCATTTGAGTGCCTAACTCCCAGAGGTGCCTTTGAAAGTCCAAGCCTTTTCATATCATTGCATCTGTAAATGCCACACCATTCCAGACTCTAGAAAATGACCCAGAGCAAGAAAATCACAGCTCTCCGTATTAGCCTTCAGTATTTCTGATGAAGGAGGACTCTGAACATGAAGTGGCATGGTTTGCTCACTGCTCACATTTCCATGACAGCAATTTTCTGCATGGTAACTGCAACCCTAAAACTACATCGGGGTGATGCATAAGAAGCCTGCCTGCTTTAGCATCTCTGACAATGCAACAGCAATTCCTGAGCTCCAACAGTCAACCAAAATGGGGAGAGAAAAAAGTCAATTGAAAAATAAGAAACTATTGCATTTTATATGCTCAAATAGCAGCAGTAAGCCAGGCAAGAAAACATGTTGACACACAATTCTGGTGGGGCAGGAGTTATACTTGGAAAGGGATGACCAAACTGCTCCACTGATGTGTTAATCTTGGTCATCAAAATGGTTAAGGCCCAACCATGCAATTGCATCTGCATGGGTTGAACCCTGTGTCCTAATGACATCCATACAATTTCAGGATCAGAGACACTGATTTTTCTTTTCTTTCTCTTTAGTTTAGTCTATTGTAATATAAGAAGATCCCAGACCTCCAAGCTTTACAGACAGAGATTTTGCGGATTTGAGTTCCACACCATGGCTCTAAAAACTCAATATCTTATACCTCTAAACTCCTTAATTACAGATAATAAGCGCTACGGGGTAAGCTTTGGAGACTTTCTGTAGCAAGGCCAGGTTATGAAGTACTTGGGTGTTAGACTCAGAAACAAAATAATAATTGCACTTAAGTCTTTGAGACTACTCTCTCCAGGGCTGCCTGGCTTACTGAGTTCCTCTGGAGTTAGAGGTTTTCCTCCTGCAGTACCCATTTTATGCCCCTACTCTATCAAAAAATATGACAAAAGTTAGGCTTCTGCCAACACGGGGGAATCTTCATCTGGTACTGCTGGTTTTACACCAACTAGTGGGAGGGGGCGGAGTGGGAAAGTGGGTGTACGAGGGGCAGGGGCAGGGCACAGAGTGCGCCAACCAATCCTAATCAGGCACATGTGGCCTGACTCAGAGCCTAGTGAAGTCAATGGGAGCCATTCTTCCCAGTGTCAATTAGAGTGAACCTGGGGCTGACCCCAGCAATGCAGGGCGTAAAAAGGAGGCATTGCACTGCCTCACCCACACCCCTCAAGGGACCAATCAAGCGTAGTCAGTTGCACCTAAGCACAGAGTCCTAGATCTTTAATTTGTACAGCCATCCAGAAATGATCAGACATCATGCTGTCAGTGATTGTTGTATGTCAGATACAAAGTGTCTGATAGGCCCCATTAAAAATCCCAGACAATATCTCCCAGAGATCCTCCTCTCCTACTGTCGGAGTCAGTTTGAGCTCCCACTTTACACTGATGTAAAAGCTGGAGTATCTCCTGCGATGTCAGTAGAATCAGAATCTGGCCCTATTTATATTTCTCTGAAAATGCTTTTTAGGGAGATGTGGAGAAAAAAATATTGGATTTAGAACATGGAGATCAGGAAACAGTGTTTCAGACCCTCACTGTAACAGCTGGGCAAGCAATTTACAACATATTACAGTATTAAGTGTTGTTTAATCATCGTATTAAGGAAGGACCATTTTGTGCCCATGACTTTGAAAATTACGGTAACCCCAACAACGTGATGCAGGAACATGCAGCAAAATCTGCACGGATTCATGCACCGGGTCCAATGCCACTGCTTTCTTTACTTGGGTCAGTGGAGTCCATGGTACCACAAACCCGGTAATACTCACACCCCGCAGAAAAGCTCATGTGCATTAGTTACTCCATCTCAGAAGTGGAAGAGTTTCATTCGGTCCTATGTGCTGAGCAAATCACCCTGGTGTGTTATCCAGGACCTCGTTACACTGATTTCTCCATGGACCATAACCACTTCTGGGCAAACCATATCGCTTCTTCCTATGCCACAACCACACTTGCTGACCATCTTTAGAGGTGTCCTTCCGGTAGCTTTTAGGCCAGCACAAGCCCTACGTACTACTTATGTCTACTCTCACCTAAAGCCTCAGGTGAGAGTAGAACTGAGATATAAGTGGTCATAAGCCTGGTGCTGACCCTCTGCAGATGGATGCACTTTGTCCTCTATTCTTGATTCTATTTCAGTCAAAAGGAGCTTTGATAGTGACTTTCATAGCAGCAGACTAAGCCCTAGTCTACACTAGGAGTTGAGGTCGAATTTGGCAGCGTTAAATCAATTTAACCCTGCACCCGTCCACACGATGAAGCCCTTTATTTTTTGACTTAAAGGGCTCTTAAAATCAATTTCCATACTCCACCCCCGACAAGGGGATTAGCGCTTAAATGGGCCTTGCCGGGTCAAATTTGGGGTACTGTGGACTCAATTCGACGGTATTGGCCTCTGGGAGCTATCCCAGAGTGCTCCATTGTGACCGCTCTGGACAGCACTCTCAACTCAGATGCACTGGCCAGGTAGACAGGAAAAGGCCTGCAAACTTTTGAATTTCAATTTCCTGTTTGGCCACCGTGGCAAGCTGCAGGTAACCATGCAGAGCTCATCAGCAGAGGTGACCATGATGGAGTCCCAGAATCACAAAAGAGCTCCAGCATGGACCGAACGGGAGGTACGGGATCTGATCGCTGTATGAGGAGAGGAATCCGTGCTATCAGAACTCTGTTCCAGTTTTCAAAATGCCAAAACATTTGTCAAAATCTCCCAGGGCATGAAGGACAGAGGCCATAACAGGGACCCGAAGCAGTGCCACGTGAAACTTAAGGAGCTGAGGCAAGCCTACCAGAAAACCAGAGAGGCGAACGGCTCCTCCGGGTCAGAGCCCCAAACATGCTGCTTCTAAGATGAGCTGCATGCCATTTTAGGGGGTTCAGCTACCACTACCCCAGCCGTGTTGTTTGACTCCTTCAATGGAGAAGGAGTGAACACGGAAGCAGGGTTTGGGGACGAGGAAGAAGATGATGATGAGGCTGTAGATAGCTCACAGCAAGCAAGCGGAGAAACTGGTTTTCCTGATAGCCAGGAACTGTTTCTCACCCTGGACCTGGAGCCTGTATCCCCCGAACCCACCCAAGGCTGCCTCCCTGACCTGCCAGTCGGAGAAGGGACCTCTGGTGGGTGTACCTTTTAAAATACTATACATGGTTTAAAAGCAAGCATGTTTAATGATTAATTTGCCCTGGCATTCATGGCTCTCCTGAATATACTCCCAAAGCCTTTGCAAAAGGTTTCTGGGGAGGGCAGCCTTATTGCGTCCTCCATGGTAGGATACTTTACCACACCAGGCCAGTAGCATGTACTCGGGAATCATTGTAGAACAAAGCATTGCAGTGTATGTTTGCTGGCATTCAAACAACATCCGTTCTTACTCTCTCTGTGTTATCCTCAGCAGAGTGATATCATTCATGGTCACCTGGTTGAAATAGGGTGCTTTTCTTAAGGGGACACTCAGAGGTGCCCGTTCCTGCTGGGCTGTTTGCCTGTGGCTGAACAGAAATGTTCCCTGCTGTTAGGCACAGGGAGGGGGGAGGATGGAGGGGCTAGCCACGTGCTGGGGGGAGGCAAAATGTGACCTTGTAACAAAAGCACATGTGCTATGTATGTAATGTTAACAGCAAGGTTTACCGTGAAAGAGTGTACCCATTGTTCTATAAAATGTGTCTTTTTAAATACCACTGTCCCTTTTTTTTTCTCCACCAGCTGCATGTGTTTCAATGATCACAGGATCTTCTCCTTCCCAGAGGCTAGCGAAGATTAGAAGGCGAAAAAAATGCACTTGTGATTAAATGTTCTCTGAGCTCATGCTGTCCTCCCACACTGATAGAGCACAGACGAATGCATGGAGGCAGACAATGTCAGAGTGCAGGAAAGCACAAAATGACCAGGAGGAGAGGTGGCGGGCTGAAGAGAGTAAGTGGCGGGCTGAAGAGAGGGCTGAAGCTGAAAGGTGGTGGCAGTGTGATGAGAGGAGGCAGGATTCAATGCTGAGGCTGCTGGAGGATCAAACCAATATGCTCCAGCGTATGGTTGAGCTGCAGGAAAGGCAGCAGGAGCACAGACCGCCGCTACAGCCCCTGTGTAACCAACCACCCTCCCCCCCAAGTTCCATAGACTCCTCACCCAGACGCCCAAGAACGCGGTGGGGGGGCCTCCAGCCACCCAGCCACTTCACCACAGAGGATTGCCCAAGCAACAGAAGGCTGGCATTCAATAAGTTTTAAAATTGTAAACTTTTAAAGTGCTGTGTGGCCTTGTCCTTCCCTCCTCCACCACCACCCCTCCGGGTGCTCCTCTCCTCCACCACCCCTCCCGGGCTACCTTGGTAGTCATCCCCCTATTTGTGTGATGAATGAATAAAGAATGCATAAATGTGAAGAAACAATGACTTTATTGCCTCTGCAAGTGGTGATCGAAGGAAGGTGGGGAGGGTGGTTAGCTTACAGGGAAGTAGAGTGAACCAAGGGGCGGGGGGTTTCATCAAGGAGAAACAAACAGAACTTTCACACCGTAGCCTGTCCAGTCATGAAACTGGTTTTCAAAGCTTCTCTGATGCGCACCGTGCCCTCCTGTGCTCTTCTAACCGCCCTGGTGTCTGGCTGTGTGAAACCAGCAGCCAGGGGATTTGCCTCAACCTCCCACCCCACCATAAACGTCTCCCCCTTACTCTCACAGATATTGTGGAGCGCACAGCAAGCAGTAATAACAGTGGGAATATTGGTTTCGCTGAGGTCTAACCGAGTCAGTAAACTGCGCCAGGGTGCTTTTAAAGTCCAAATGCACATTCTACCACCATTCTGCACTTGCTCAGCCTGTAGTTGAACAGCTCCTGACTACTGTCCAGGCTGCCAGTGTATGGCTTCATGAGCCATGGCATTAAGGGGTAGGCTGGGTCCCCAAGGATAACTATAGGCATTTCAACATCCCCAATGATTAGTTTCTGGTCTGGGAATAAAGTCCCTTCCTGCAGCTTTTGAAACAGACCAGAGTTCCTGAAGATGTGAGCGTCATGTACCTTTCCTGGGCATCCCACGTTGATGTTGGTGAAACGTCCCTTGTGATCCACCAGTGCTTGCAGCACTATTGAAAAGTCCCCCTTGCAGTTTATGTACTCGCCGGCTTGGTGCTCCGGTGCCAAGATAGGGATATGGGTTCCGTCTATGGCCCCACCACAGTTAGGGAATCCCATTGCAGCAAAGCCATCCACTATGACCTGCACATTTCCCAGGGTCACTACCCCTGATATCAGCAGATCTTTGATTGCTTTGGCTACTTGCATCACAGCAGCCCCCACAGTAGATTTGCCCACTCCAAATTGATTCCCAACTGACCAGTAGCTGTCTGGCGTTGCAAGCTTCCACAGGGCTATTGCCACTTGCTTCTCAATTGTGAGGGCTGCTCTCATCCTGGTATTCACGCGCTTCAGGGCAGGGGAAAGCAAGTCACAAAGTTCCATGAAAGTGCCCTTACGCATGCGAAAGTTTTGCAGCCACTGGGAATCGTCCCAGACTGCGGTCTCACCAGTCTGTGCTTATTTCCCAGGCCCAGAATTGGCATTCCACGGCATGAACCTGCCCCATTAGCACCATGATGCCCACATTGGCAGGGCCCATTCTTTGAGAGAAGTCTGTGTTCATGTCCTCATCTCTCACGTCACCGCGCTGACGTCGCCTACTCACCCGGTATTGCTTTGCCAGGTTCTGGTGCTGCATATACCGCTGGATAATGCGCTTGGTGTTTAATGTGCTCCTAATCGCCAAAGTGAGCTGAGTGGGCTCCATGCTTGCCGTGTTATGGTGTCCGCACAGAAAAAAGGCGCGGAACGATTGTCTGCCATTGCTCTGACAGAGGGAGGGGCAACTGACGACATGGCTTACAGGGTTGGCTTACAGGGAATTAAAATCAACAAAGGGGGTGGCTTTACATCAAGGAGTATTTCAGGCAGGACTTCACGGAGGGATGGATGGAGGGGGGAGCAAATGAGTACAAAACGAATCTGGTCTATTTCTTGTTTTGATCCACTCCATCTATCTTTTACATCTTTGGCTGGCAGCAGATGGTGCAGAAGGACTGCAAGCCATCCACATCTCTTGGCTGCTCGGCAGAAGATGGTACAATAGGACTGCTAGCCATCCTCATCTCCTGCTTGCCCAGCAAAAGATGGTACAATAGGACTGCTCGCCATCCATATCGCCTGCCTGCTCACCAGAAGATGGTAGAATAGGACTGCCTGCAGGACTAAAGAGAGTGATCTGGTCGAGTCACTCCTAATGTAGTCCCTGCACCCATGTCTGCCCAGGCGCTCCTGGCCGACGTGGCCAGGAGCACCTCGGACATGACGATGACTGCTACCAGTCCTATTGTATCGTCTGCTGCTACAAGCCAATGGGTTGCTGCTGCTGTGTAGCAATGCAGTACCGCGTCTGCCAGCACCCAGGAGACATACGGTGACAGTGAGCTGAGCGGGCTCCATGCTTGCCGTGGTATGGCGTCTGCACGGTAACTCAGGAAAAAAGGCGCGAAACGATTGTCTGCCGTTGCTTTCACAGAGGGAGGGAGGGAAAGGGGCCTGATGACATGTTCCCACAACCACCCACGACAATGTTTTTTGCCCCATCAGGCATTGGGATCTCAACCCAGAATTCCAATGGGCAGCGGAGACTGCAGGAATGTGGGATAGCTACCCACAGTGCAACACTCCGGAAGTCGACACTAGCCTCGGTACTGTGGAAGCACTCTGCTGAGTTAATCCACTTAATGCACTTAGAGCATTTTGTGTGGGGACACACACAATCGACTATTTAAAAACAATTTCTAAAAAAATCGACTTCTATAAAGTCAACCTAATTTCGTAGTGTAGCCATACCCTTAGGCTCTCTAACAATTATACACTGTACGTATTTGATGGGAGCCCACTCACAGCCGTTAACCAGGAATTATACTTCAGTCACACTTGTTTTCATGCATCTTCCTAATCTACTTTTTTCTATTTAGCACTGTAGATACAAAACTAATTAGAAAGGTCTCCCGGGAGCGTTAGTATTGGGGAGAAATAGGAAAAGGCGACATTAAAATCCTTTTGAATATTCATTCAACAACGAATCCTCATTCTGTTTAGTATTGTGGATGTATATTTCAAAACAAAATTGAGCATCAATGTAAACATTAATTATGGTGGTGATGTTTTATCTATAACAGAGCTAATTTCTAAGTCATCATATGATTTACAAATCCTGGTACATCATTGTAAAGTTATTTCTTATGCAGCCAAGGCAATAATTTAGGTGAGCTTTGTATTGGTATGGCTTGTAGCATCTGCTAAAGATCTGTCAAGTGTCAGGTGCATGTACAGTTTACTAAAAGCAATCAAATCCTTAGAAGTTAGGGTTGCCAAGCCTCCAGGATTGTCCTGGAGTCTCCAGGAATTAAAGATTCATCTTTAATTAAAGATAATGTCATGTGATGAAACCTCCAGGAATTCATCCAACCAAAGTTGTCAACCCTATTAGAAGTCCTATTGCGCATCTGAGCATCTATTGGTTTCAAGGGGAATTGCAGGCACTTAGCACATCTCAGGATTTGGACTAGTGATAACATGGGCTAAAGTGGTGTAAGGATAAATTCCCAGCTTGGCTACTACAAATTCCTCCTCTATTTCCTTACCCCTTGAATTCCTGCTGCCAAGACATTACAGGTTTCAGAGTAACAGCCGTGTTAGTCTGTATTCGCAAAAAGAAAAGGCATACTTGCAGCACCTTAGAGACTAACCAATTTATTTGAGCATAAGCTTTCGTGAGCTACAGCTCACCTCATCGGATGAAGTGAGCTGTAGCTCACGAAAGCTTATGCTCAAATAAATTGGTTAGTCTCTAAGCTGCGGCAAGTACTCCTTTTCTTTTCAAGACATTACAATTTTCCTTCCCCTTTCTCTCAAAACTTTGCTTCTCCTGCTCCTTCCCATCTTCAAATTTTCCTCACTAGCTTTCCCTCTGCCTTTCCATACAGCTCATTTCTCCTCACTTTTAAAGTCCCGCACCACACTTTTCCAGCAAACATCTCTGACCTTCTTCCCAACCCTCTCCGGTACGTCTACACTGCAGCTGGGAGGTGTGAGTCCCAGCACAGGTAGACACACTCACACTTGCTCAGCCAAACCTGCGTGCTGAAAATAGCATGGGTGCTGAGGCACCAATGGCAGATCAGGCTAGCCACCTGAGCCTGCCAACTCCCTGGGTCCCTGGCTAATCCAAGCCTCCACCAGCGTTACCGTGGCCTCTCTGCTATTTTTAGCTAGCGCAAGTCTGAATCACGCCTCCCAGCTGCACTGCAGACATACTCTCATGGTTGCTATGTCCTGCCCCAGCTACCCTCTTGACTGCTCCTTTGTTCCCATTAAGGATTCCTCTTTCTGTACCTTTTTCAGGCTAGCTACACCTTATGCTTTCATAGAATCATAGAATATCAGGGTTGGAAGGGACCTCAGGAGGTCATCCAGTCCAACCTCCTGCTCAAAGCAGGACCAATCCCCAATTTTTGCCCCAGATACCTAAATGGCCCCCTCAAGGATTGAACTCACAACCCTGGGTTTAGCAGGCCAATGCTCAAACCACTGAACTATCCCTCCCCCCAACCCTCTGATAGACGTGCATGCAGTGCTTCCCTGCTGCTCCTTCAGATCTCTTCTAAAATTGCCACCTGATTTATGGAACCTGCTTTGGACATAATGGTCATGGTTGCTATAGTATAGTATACTGGTGTTAATATCAGCATGGCACAAAATGTTGGTGGCCTGTTATTTACACTATATTTTGTTTAAGCCTTTGGAATGGATACTCTGAGGCTGGAAATTCATGCAATGTACCTATTGTGTAACATGCTACGAGACACCAGAGCAAAATTTTCAAACTTGGGCAACTAATTCCATGTTCGGGTATGTCAAGAAGTAGTCTGCTTTACAGAGGTGCTGAGCTCCACAGCTCCCACAGAAACAGGAGCTGTGAATGCTCAGGACCTCTTAAAAAAAAAAGTCAGACGAACTTAGCATTTAATATTAGGCACCCAAAGCTTGAAAATATTTGCCATATGCATCGGCATCACTGTCGGTCTAGTCCAAAGCCCACTGAAGTCAATGGAAAGACTCCTATGAACTTCATGAGCTTTGGCTCAGGTACTGTCGTAAATTACTATGTAACTATGTAACAATTTACCTTTCATCTCTGGACACCTGGGTTCAAAGTCTGTTCAGGTCACAAGCGAGTTTAGTGTCTCTGGTGACATTTGATTTGTCCTTAACACAGAAGAACTTCAGCCTAACCCTGCACAATCAGACAGTCTACTCTGTAGGGGCTTAAAATTGGAACAACAACAGTATTACAAGTCAGGATTGACTTGTGGGGGTTTGGGAAGTTTGCTCAATCCCTTCCAACACTGTCTCTAGCTCACACCAATGCAATCAGTACCTCAAGCTCAGGGGCATTCGGTTACAAAATGTTTAGAAAATACAAAAGGTGAACACACACACTGAAAGTTATTAATCCTAATCAATGACTGTAATTTAAAATTAGAGTTGCAGACAGCTGTTTGCCTGTGATTCAAAATCCACCAAACAAGCTCCTGGGGGATCGTGAGGAAATCAGTCTTATTCCTCCAATTGTCCATCAGGCATGTGTTTGGCTTGCATTGCAGTATTATGACATTAGAGATGAATAGAGCTGAAACATTTGGATCCAGACCAGGACTTTAAATTTCCATTGATGTTCAGCTGTAGGGGCTTTGTTTTGGACCATGATAAAATTAACAGCCAGATACCATATTATAATTTGGATTCATGTTCTGCAACACCCACCAATACCAACAAAGTTTAGGAATGTTCTGGGTTTGTTTCAGATCCAGCTCTTCTCCCAATGTGACATTAGAGCACATTGCTGGTATAAATTAGTACAGTTCACAGCAACTGAGGATCTAGAGCCAGATTTTCAAAGATGGAGATGGGTGTCTAGTTGGATTTACAAAAGTGCCAAAACAGATTAAGTGCCTAAATCCCATTGAAAATCACTAACTCACTTAGATATTCAGGTAAAACCCACTAGCTGCCTATCTGCATCTTTAGATACCAAGTGCCTTTGTAAATCTAACCACTGGTGTCAAACTGCCTCCAGGGTCTTCTGAAAGAGATTCGGGAGAATGCATCACAACAGCACCAATCCAAAGATTTGGAAAATTTAATTAATGCAGAATTAGGGATTCCTAGAGCTGGCTCAAGCCATTCCAGAACATGGAGGATGGCTAAACTTACTCCAAGGCCCTTTGTTTTCTGAAGAGGGATGGAGGATATACACAGCACGTAACTGGTTTTGGTGCATCTAGACCAGTCAGATAAACAGAGCAAAATATCATTGCTAGCAACCTGTGTCTTTTTCACCTTTCACCAGCAACTCATTGGTGAGCTTGAGGAGGGATGTGCCAGAGAGTGAGAGGAGACTGCTTAACAGTGTCCGAGCAATGAGATATTAAAAAAAAACGAACAAAAAACGAATCACTATGCCTTGAGCTAAGTCCTCTGTCACAAGGGCGGACAGCTATTCATTTTTAAAAGAAGAGGTTTCTCAAGCTTCTTACTTAAAACTATTCCTCTGCTTTCCATACCAGAAAAGGAGCAGTAGACCCAGATCGCTGTTATCAGGCATGAATTGTAATGTACGTGTACCGAAAAAAAAAATCAATTTTTATGGATTGGCTGCCTTAGGGATTTCATTCAAAATGATCATCTTCAATTTTATTAAAATCAATAGGAGATTTTATTACAGTATAAATTAAATGAGAGGCTATTTGCTCCTGGGACACCAAAAGCAATAGTAAGAAAACTGCTTGGAGCTATGGTATTCATCCAGATGTCTTAGCAATGTTATCTATGTGCAAGCATGGAACTTCATTTCTTTTTCTAATACAAGACATAGCTCATGAAACTCTGATGCTTACCAAAGGCTATACAAATATTTCTAAAGGCACAGGCTCTCTAAAGGTTGAAAAATGCTGAGAGCGCAAAAAAGAGCTACAAAAAATGATTTGAGGGCTGTACAAAACGCCTTACGGTCAGAGACTTAAAGAGCTCAATCTTTTTAACGTATTAAAAAGACAGAGGTGACTTGATTACAGCATAGAAGTACTTCATGAGGAAAAAATACAGGTAGTAAATGGTATTTTAATCCAGTGGAGAAAGGCATAAAAGA
This sequence comes from Chelonia mydas, assembly GCF_015237465.2. Lineage (NCBI taxonomy): Eukaryota > Metazoa > Chordata > Testudines > Cheloniidae > Chelonia > Chelonia mydas. The sequence goes on from NC_051257.2 coordinate 11,319,051, forward strand.
ACCAATGAGTGGCAGTTAAACCCAATCAGTTCAAATTAGAAATCAGGTGCACATTTTTAGCAGAGTAATTAACCATTGGAGCAGATGGATTCTTCATCTCTTGGTCTCTTCTTATCAAGACTGGTAGCCTTTCTAGAGGGTATGTTTGGTCAAACACAAGTTAATGGGCTCAATACAGGGGCTAATGGTTGGCCTGTGCTAAAAAGGAGGTCAGATCTAGATGATCTAATAGTTCCTTCTGGCATTAAAAATCTGTGAATAAATATAGGAGGCTAACTGAAAAGCAGAGGCTGAAGGAGGAAAAGAAACACGTGAAGTAGTGTTGATTGTTAGTGTTGTCGATAAAGATGAATCCTTAAGGATCGCAGTAGCCCTTGCATGGATATCAAATGCTAAAATTGGAGAATAAATTTCATAGGCTTAGATTTTGCCACCCTCCTGAGTATTGCCTCATTTCTCAAGTAATCCCAATTTCGATGGGATTGATTATTCAAGGACTAGGGCGTGCTAGCAAGTATTATGTAGCATTAGTAAAGATGGGAAAATATGGTCCACAGTAAGTACAAAAGTTGTCAGAGGTGTCGCTGGGATAGTATTGGAGACTAAAAACCTTGTTTGTTCATAGGACAAAAGAAATAGGTAGAGCAGTCTCCACTGCCAGGTGAATGCTTAGCCTCTTCCAAAAGCACAAAGATTTCCAGTAGCTTCCAATGTAGACACTGAACTCAGACCATTTCATCTTACACGGGCCACAAAACCACCATCAGAGCCATACATTAACTGGTAACAAAGCAGCTTCTACAGAGCTCACTGAAATGAATAGAAAACCTTTGGATTATTAATGGAGGGAGCCTATAAAATAAATGCACACATCAGAGTAGACTGATTTCCTACAAAACAAGCATGCTTTCCTGAAAGAAAGCAGTTTTAAGTCAACTGGACTACATGAATACAGATGCTCTTACGTGCAGCTAGTTATAGAGCTAGATTAATAATGCGCACACAGCTCATCAGAGACTAGCAGGCAGTTAAAGACCTATCTGTCCCTCCTAGATGGATAGATAAACTCAGCATAATCATTGCCTTCCAATCTATGCAGTTTCCCACTTCTACACGTTATTTGCTTCAATCTGCTCAAGGTGGATGGAAAGATGACTTTTTAGACGGCTATTCAAGTAGAGCAGCAGAAGACAGACTTATTTTTTAATTGAATGCACTGCTAGCAATGTGGCAACAATTCACCTAAGTAGCTTCAACTGCCCTGAATTTCCAGAGGAAATCAACACAGCAGCTGCATGAGCTATCATTGTGAAGCACACTGATGATTCTATCCTGTGCACACTTCTAGTAGAAAGGCAACTTATTAGCAAGGCTTTCTGTCCATTCTGTAATTTGAAGCTAAAAAGCTGTCATAATGAAAATAACCATGAGCACCGAATGATACTGCATATGGCTAGCATGCTGGTTTTCTGGCTGGTATCCACATTTCAATGGGATGTCAGTTTCATAAATCTGCCTAGAACATTAAGCCCCAAATGAGCAGGTTCTTTAAGTGGTGTTTGGTTTTGCTTGTGGGGAGGGTGCGAGGAAGAAGTCTGAGAATGCCCTTACTCTGAAAGTCAAGTGGGATTGAGGAGCCCAGGAGGGGCAGAAGACATCATATTGATGACTAGCGTTGTGGGGTGGAGCTCAGAGCAACGAAGATGAGAAAGGCATGAGGAAGGCTACGGTATCCTCTCCTGACAGGGGCACTCTGTTAAGGGGGCCAAGGACAGGAAAGACTGAAAAACTACAGAAGGGAAGTGAGCTGTTGCGGTGGGGCTTGTCAAAGGGGCAAGACCCAGGGAAGGTAGCCTGGAGGTTGGTGTTCCTAAAGAAGAGCAGGGAGCTGGGGAGAAGCTAGACTTTTCTGCAAAGACTTGAGCAAATGAGCTCAACAACTGGGATGTCTGTTGGATGAAATTAACTAGGTCTTTTTAGCAATACTTATTAAATTCCCAATAGGAAAATATGGACAAAAATCTCACTGTATGTCAGTGGGGCTCGAGCTTTTCAGGTCTAATATTATGCAGAGGTAACCACCAATAGTTTGTGTGTGGCTTGACCAAAAATAATTTCTCAGGGAGTTTGAAGAATGAAAACCAAAGCGCTCTCATCTATTGTGTTTTTCATGTTCATCTGGTTAATGATGTCTTAATGTATGTATTTATCTCACAAACGTAATGATAAACAGGTGCGGAGTTCCCATTACATAAACCAGACACAGTAGAAGCAGTCCTACTGTACTTGGTAAGTGTGCAGGGATGAGTTGAGAGATGTGCTGCATACATCTGTCGTTCTTTAATTAATGAAACACTGATTCAATTACTGATCTGCTTGCTAACCTGAAAATATAGCAGTGCAGAGAGAATTAGCAACTAGAACTGGCCTTTAAATACAATGGGGCATTTTTGCTACTCTCACCAATATATAGTAAAATGTTCCTCGTCTGCCTAGTAGAACTACATTGTAATAAAAAAAAAGGAAACGTGAGCACATTTCATATGATAACAAAAGCTCTGTGCCTGGTGAGGAGAGATGGACTTGTGGTTAAAGCACTGAACTAGGTCTCAGGAGATCTAGGATCAATTTCTTGTCCTGCCACAAACCTCCTGTGTGACCTTGAGCAGGTCACAATCTCTCTGAGCCTCAGTTCCCCTCTGTAAAATGGGAGCAGTAAGACTTCCTTGCCCTCTTCATCTGCCTTGTCTACTTATAGACTTTAAGGCCAGAAGGGACCATCATGATCATCTAGTGTGACCTCCTGCACATCACAGGCCGCAGAACCTCACCACCTGCTCCCGCAATAGGCCCATAACCTCTGGCTGAGTCAATGAAATCCTTAAATTTTGATTTAAAGACTTGAAGTTACAGATAATCCGCCATTTACTCTAGTTCAAACCAGCAAGTGACCAGGTCCCATACTGTAGAGGAAAGTATGGGAAAGTTGAGAGACTCATGAAAATTAGATGGGGAACTCAGCAGCACCGCTCAGAAGGGCTCAACCCTTACCAAGATCAAGCCCGTATACCCACACAACCCCAAATCTTCTGAAGGTGCAAGGTAGCCAGAATTCAGGGTTAAGTGGAGTTCCCAGGGAACTGCATCTATGTACCTTTCATGGGTTGATTGGCCAGCATGCCACATTGCTGCAAATGATTTGAGAAGGGCTCACAATCCCGAGGTTTTTGTCAGCCCATGGCCATACCACAGATGTAATGCAGTTAATAGGATGGAGGGAACCAGGAGGGACTTTTCCGAGCTAATCTACCCGCCTGGAGAACAGAAAGGTTTCTTGGAGACATTGCTTTTGAGAACTGAAATTAAAGAAACACACGGTTTTGATGAATAAAACTTTCTTAACCTAGAGAAATACAGCTATTAAGATACAGTACAGTTACTGATCTCCATGCTCAATGACCCCCAAATGACTGAGTGTCATTAACTCAAATCTTTAACTCCTAGCAAAGATTTGGATAGGCTGAGAATAGTTTTTGATACTGAATTATGCATGTCAGACTTTACTCACGACCTGAAGTTTCAGGAGGCTAATTAGGGAGTGATAAATAAAGAGGATAGGTAAGCAAATTCCACTCATAGCCAGGGAAAGTTGGAATGTACTAAAGTTGGAATGTACTCTGTTCAACCAGACCCTTTGTACGGAAATAATTTGTTTAGAGCAGTGGTTTTCAAACAGTGGGTCGCGACCCAGAACTGGGTCGCGGAACGGAAGGCCCTGGGTCGCAGCGGCTCTGCTCAGCACCGCCAACTGGGCCGTTCGAAGTCCCGTCAGCAGCGCTGTCCAGCTAAGGCAGGCTAGTCCCTACCTGCTCCAGTGCCGCACTGGGCCCCGGAAGCGGCCAGCAGGTCTGGCTCCTGGGGTGGGGGAGGGAGCCGTGGGGCTCCGCGCGCTGCTCCTGCCCCAGGCACTGGAATCCTGCTTCTGCATCCCTGCTGCGCCACTGACCGAGAGCCGTCCAAGGTAAGCGAGCACCCTAAACCCGCGCCCCAATCCCCTGGCCCAGCCCTGAGCCCCCCCAACCCAGAACCCCTTTCTGCACCTCAAACCCCTCATCCCCCACCAGCCCCACTCCAAAGCCTGCACCCCCAGCCCAGAGCTTTGACCCCCTCCTGCACCCCAACTTTCTGCCACAGCCCTGAGCCCCCCCAAACCCACAGCCACCTCCTGCACCCCAAACCCCTCATTCCCGCCCGACCCCAGAGCCTGCACCCCCAGCCCAGAGCCCTGACCCCCTCCCACGCCCCAACCCTCTGCCCCAGCCCTGAGTCCCTCCCACACCCCGAACCTCTCATCCCAGCTCCACTGAGCCATGGGCATCAATTTTCTGCAACTGAGTCTCCAGAAAAAAAGTTTGAAAACCACTGGTTTAGGGTATTCGTTGCTCATGACGTTAATGGACAAACATAAGATGAACTGTTTGTTAACATCTGGTATTTCTCCATCTGCCTGGCAGCTGTAGTGGGAAGCAGGTACCTTTGATCCAGCACCAGCCAGTATAAGATCAGAGCCCTCCGGTAGTTTGGATTGATCAGATGTCTGCATCAGATTTGCAGCATCCTCAAAGGAGCGAAAGGAAGAAAGAGGAAAATAAAGTGATTTCAAAAATAGGATAGCGTCGAACAGCAAATAAAAGCCAAACAACAACATTTCCTCACTACTGAGATCCATCCAATTAGTATGAAAGGGTCAATGGATGTGGATAAAGAAAGAATAATCTCAATGTTTTGTCTAAGTCAGAATATTATTTATATATGAGTTTCAGGAAGTTTTGAATAAAACCTTTGTTAGGTCTTCTAATTTTCATGCATCTCTCAAAATTCTACTGACCCATATTTAGTTGGGATGTGTATGAAGTCCTCACACTGATGAGATCAGTGCAATAAACCTTGTGAACAGGCCTCTGTATATGGTGCACCTTTGAATGTGGGCATCTGTAGCTTATAGGGCTAGCTTGCCTATATTATACCCACTGCTCTGCATGTTGGGAACCCCAAGATGCACAGTTGCAACACTCACACTATAGGAACTCTTCTATATTTACAAATAATTTATTAATACATTTAGCACAGTCACAAACACCCCAACTCAATAAGGTAGACAGAGATACTACAGAACGTACATCTGCACATCTATATACTCACACAATCCCTTGAAAGAACTCCTAAGAGCTCACACTTCCATAGGCAATCACTGTTCTTGTATCCATTGTTGTTCAACCTTAGTATGAATATGTAAACCCCAATACTTGCTGAAGGATGTTGTAGCTGGTCAAGCTCCCCTTGCTGGACACTCACCAGACTGCTGTATTAAGACCCACACACCTAGCTTGGGTGCTTTTTTAGCTTCTCTGGGTCTCAGTAGACACCAGTCACCATCTCTGGCCCACTCTTCCTGGGCACATACTCTGTTTGGTATCCCTTTTCGGCAGCGGGATCCAGTGGCCAAGGTACTCATCACTCTTGAATGTTTGAGATTTGGACTAGTGTCCTTTCAGAGTTCCTGGTTTTCTCTCCAGAACTTCACTCCTCCAGGTCAGCCTTGTCTTCCAAATCATGGAATCTCCTGTCAGCCCCTGCAGCCAGTTTCCTTTAGCTTTGTCTGGTCCCCCAGTCATTAACAGGTCTCCTCTCGCTCAGGGTACCTGCTTCAACTTCTCAGGATAAGACTACATGACAAGTGCTGCAGCTATGCCACTGCAGAGCTGTAGTGTAGACATAACCTGAGAAGTTAAGGAGGGACTCAAATAGAAGGTGTTTTTCTGTTGCTGTAGTAAATCCACCTCTCAGAGAGGCAGCAGCCAGGTCAACAGACCCTGTAGCTAGGTCGACCTACGTTTTAGGTGGAACCAGATCTTTGAAAGCCTTTGAGCTTTTAAACCCCTGCTCTGAAACCTCTCTCTTTGTCCCCTTCTGCGGACTTTCCATTTCTTAAAACCCTTGCTCTCTGCAGACATGCTGGATAAAACTGGTTTCACCTAGGGTGCAGTCATCCCATTGTTCTACTCAGGCAAGACTTATTCAGGTGTTGATGGTCTTTCATGACCATCCTATTCACAGACAGACACTCAGGAACTCCTCCTTGTCACCTTAGTGCAAGGAGTATGAGGCAAGAATACAGTAAAGAAAATGATAAGGGTTTAAACAGAGTTCATCATCTCAAACAGAATTCATATGTTGTACATAGATTCCACAAATCATCACAGATGTCCTTTGCAAACCTTGCCCAGCTTCTCACTACTCCCTGAAATCATTAGTAGATGATTTTCTCCATGCTGGCGTCCATAGACTTTCATTTATTTATTACTCATTATTGGCTTGTAGTCCCCAGCTTCAGCTGTGGCAATGAAATGCAAAACTAAATGGAGCTTTTGCAATCTGGAGGTATCAATCCCTCCCCAAGTCACAGATGCTGATTGCAAATATTCAGTGATCAGCTCATCTCAAGTTTCCTTAGAAATGTTTTGTGAGATGCCAACTAGCCCAGAGCTATGGGCAGATGCTGCTCTCACTCACACAGGTGTAAATCTGAGTTAAATCATATGCATTACTCTTTGGAGTTACTCCAGATTTACACTGATGTCAGAGCAGAATTTAGCCTGAAATGCACTGTACCTTGCTGGGTCAGATAAGATACCCTTAATGAATTGTGCTAGGAGTCAGAGAGGGAATGTAAGAATTGTGCCAAACAGCCATTAGTGCTTTCACAAAGCAGTGCTAAAGAACAAACTGGCATACAGGCTGAACCTTAATACTATACTAACCGTACTGTGCTAAATACTTCCCTGACTTAAGTAGTTTGGGTCCATGTCTTCTCAAGCAGTAACCTCTATCTACTTAGACTGCCAGACAGGTAGATAAGAGCTATAGATCCTCTTAGACATTCATTAAACTGGTAGTCTAGAAAATGCCTGCATTTTAAAGGTTAACACAGATTTCTAAAAACAGATTGAGAAAGCTGAGTTCCCCATTAATATGCCAAAACTCTGGAAACACTCCAGGAAAGATGTAAAATGCTTTATGCATACAGTAGCTGAGGGACTATCCATGATAACAGCCAATATTCTGTCAAAGTTGATCTTGTAATCACTCAAATTGGGCTTCGATGCTTGAAAGGCTATTGTGTGATTGCCTCACTCTATCAAGTCTCCATATATCAGGGGATGGTTCACCCAACACACACATGCACCCTCAAAAAAGAGACATGACATTATAAATAAATAAATGGCCAGGTCCTCACTGAGGACCTGGTCCAGAAATACCTGACAAGGTACAGACGTGAAAACAAGAATTTTTCAATCATACAGAAAATACAATTAGCCGCAAGTTTATATGGAGATGATATGGACTAAGAGATCTGTGACTACCACCATTAGATGCAATGGCGCATGGTAGGAGGGAGAGGGAGGGGAGAAGACATCCTGAAGATTATGCATCCCATTTTTAATCTAGCTACTAAACTAGAGATAGTATTGCCCACTGTAGATTGGAGTTGAGAACTTGGTTCTTCTATTCTAGGCTCTGCAACTACCTGGTATATGGCCTTGGGAAAGTCATTTAAGCTGTCAGTGTCTCACATTGTCATGGCTTTTATAGCAATCACAAACATTTCACTGCTTCCTTGTACTCCCTCGCTTGTTTCTCATATACTTAAGCCCTGATCCCAAAGAGAATTACACACACAGTTAACTTTACACACAGTCAATAGGCCTGCTGAAGGCCGTGGGGCTACTCACAATGTGTAAAGGTAAACTTGTGTGCAAGTCTTTACAGGATCAGGCCTTTACATGTAGGTTCTTTGGGGTAGGATCCATCTTTTCATTATATGTGTGTACAATGCCTAGCATAACGAGTTCCTGATCCTGGATTAGGGCCTCAAAAAACAGAATATATTGCAATTAGTGGTTATTAGATTTTCTGTGCATGAATAATAAGTCACGGAAATAACTGATAGAAATTAGACACAGCACCTTCACTTGTAAGCTGTATGCACTTGACGTTGATGAAAGTCAAGGACTGGGAGTATTTATTAGAGTCAGATTTAATATGGGCAGCAGCTGGGCTAACTTCCCACACACATTTCATATCCTTTCTGTTTAAACTCTTGCACCTTTAATAGGCACTTTTCAAACTCCTTGCAATGTCACTGCCAGCTTCACTACTACCATGGATACATCACAGCATGTTTTCTAAACTACTGGGGATGGAATTTCCTCAAGGGACCTTAAGATATGCTGATACTGCATGGAAAAGTTTGGGGAAAAAATGTTCTCTTTGAAAACAATTCTGCTCATATAGCAGTTATCCTCTGCAGATAACATGCCTTGTTCTTTCTTTAATGAGAGTATTTGAATGAAAACCAGATCCTTGCATCCGACAAGTTCATCAGCTCTTGCTGTTTCCCTCTTCCCCCTTTTTGAAACCATAATCCTTTGGTTTGGGACAACATAATTTCTAGGTCACTAACTGTGATGTCACAAACAGAGGATTATGAATTCTGGCAGGAGAATAATCAATGGGAGATCATTAACTCTTGAGATACAAAGATCCTGTTTTATGAAACGTCACTTAGTAATAAAGAATGGGAAAGATAGAAAGTGTCGGTTACAGTAACTGGATATAGTTCCATGGAAGTAAACAAACAGAATACTCTGAGGTCCTGCCCCACAGTATATAAGCAACATAGTTTCTCTCAGTTGTCCAGGAAGCATGTGTTACCAACAATGGGAGTTCAGGGAGATTGGAGACATACAAAAGCACTTCATGCCATGTAGAGATGTTACCCCACATGGACAGGTGGAAGACGTTGGCTCCTATACTATTGTAGAAAAAGAATTGCTAGGAGACACCTTTCTTCTGGAGCCACCCATATGGGTTCAAAAATGAATCACAAGAACAGGCGTAAGCATGAAAGACCAATCAACTGTCCTTCTCATGGTGCTTAGATTAATGCTCTCTCCCCCATGACATTCACTCTTGATTATACACAACAGATCTGTGAGTCTCTCTCATCTGTCCAAGGAATAACAAACCTGAAAGCTGTGCCTATACAATATGATCTGGATGTTATTTGATTCATGAAAGTTCCTGTGCGCTTAAGAACATTATCCACTAGAACAGAAGAAAATGGCTTAGTCATAAGCACTTTTCCATACTCCCCCTCATGTCAACTGCCTTCTGACTCATTTTGTGCATAACACATTTCCAAACAAAGGTTAAAGTAGCAGAAAACCAGCCGAAAGCCAGCCTTTGACATATGTCTCTCCTTTGCGTTTGAACACCTTGTTTTCTTTTCATCTGTCTAAGTACTTATCTGGCTGCCATTTCCATATATCTGAGAGCCTCCCAAACACTTAAACATGAACAACAATCGCAACAGATTTTCTGACAGTTCCTTTCAGCCCTCATATTAGAAGCTCTCTCTTCTCCACCCCCCGCCCCCACCCCGTGTAGTGGGGGTGGGTGTGTGGAAAACTCACTTGGGGGAAGCTAAGATGTAGGAATTAGTTTTCCATTGCATTCTGAAAGAGGTGAGGTACAGCTCCTTTGTGTACCTCTAGCACCTTTGTGCTTGGTTTATTTTTAGTATGGTGCCATGAGCTGCAGCTCACTTGTCTAATCAGAAATTAGACCCTGTGTTCATTCATCTAATGTACAGTTCAGCTGAATTAAATGTTGCCTGCAGCACTAACTAAATGTATTCACTTATTAATTTTTTTTAATTACAGGTTTTAGAACATTATATTTAAGTACAAGAGCTCAGTGTTTTGTTGAAAATATAAAAACAAATAGAGAAACTGTTTTAGAAGCAGAAATCTGCCTGTTATATTTACTGACAGGTTAAGAAGCCTGACCAAAATTGAGATACCCACACGTACCAAAACACTAGAACATGTGCTTAACTTTAAGTATAGAAATTGCCCCATTAAAGGCAATGGCAGCCATGTGTGTCTTTCCCCTTGGCCATATTAAAATGGCAGCTATTTTACATTAGTGAGAAAGCTCTCTCACCAATAGGAGAACTCATGTACTCAGAGTTAAGCACATGTTGTAATGCTTTGGAAAATCAGGATCAGACTGCTCAGCACCTTGCAAGATGAAGGCTTAAAAACAAGAAGTGAAGAATGCCAGGGGAATTGAAGGTAGGAAAAGGTAATTGCCCAAATAGGAACCATCTAAAAAATGCTATGGGATCTTTCATGTTCAGAACTGTTTGGGAGCTCAGTTTCACATCTCCTCTGAAAGCCCAGTGACACCTAGTGAATAGAGGTAGCCAAGAAATCAGCTTCTTAAAAACAAATCTGATAAAATGTAGCTAACTCTGAGGAGGAATTGCAAGGGACCTTTCTGTCTGGTCTAAAAATAGCTGCAATTTTAATATGCTCTCAGAGAAAGACATTTATGGATGAGCATGACTAAACATCTCAGACACATTCCAGCTGTCACAGCATCTCGTCCCTGTATCTCTTAACCCCCTCCCCTACTTCTAAGGCTCCAACTGAGCACCACTGAAAGAAACGAATATACACCACTATTTTCTTCACAGCCAAAAAGTTTGTGTAAAACATCTTTATTAATGGAAAACATTGTGCAAATAAGATGCCTATTTCTAACAATGATGGTAATTAACCACTGGAATAGATTACCAGGGGATGTGGTAAATTCTTCATCATTTGAAGTCCAGTGAAGGTTCGGTGTCTTTCCAAAAAAGATTCTCTACTTCAACCACAAGTTGCTTGGGTTAAATACAGGAATAACAAGGTGAAATTCAAGGGTCTGAATTATGCGGGAGATAAGACTAGAGGACTGTAATACAGTAGTCCTTTCTGACTTTAAAATCTTTGAAAATAAGGAGGACATTTATTTTCAGTGTTCCTGTCTTCACAACAGACTAATATTTCATTAGCTTCTTTACTGAAAGGCCTTATTCTTGCTGGGTTTTGTTGGGGTAATATTTGTTGGGAAGGGAGGTTTGTTGATAGATTAACGTCGCTGTCCCAGTGCAAACTCGTAGTTTAGACACAATGCACCTGCATAAACTGAGGTTTGCACCAGTGTGGCGTACCCTGGCAACACTTTATGCACTGCATCAGCACTAGGACTTACTCTTGTGCAGCTATCTGGATGGTGCCTAAAACCCCAGCATGGACAAGGCCCAAATTTCCTAAGATTCTTGACTATGACCTTAGGAAAATATGCTCCGCTGGTGTAAACCTCATGAGCTAAGATTTTCAAAGGAGTAAGAGTTAGGTATCCAATGCCTATTGACTTTCAGTGGGAGCTGCACCTCCAGCTCCCTAGGGTCCTTTGAAAATCCCAGCTACTGACTGCAATCACAGGCATCAGGTAGCAATATTAATTCTAAGTGTGGGGGAAGTAATAAATAGATGTGATTAAAAATTACTAGATGTAACTAATCTTTCATAGATGTAACTGCTAATGGACTGAATTCTATTCTAGCAGAGTTCATTTTGTGGCTCTTTTTCTAGGTGCTTAACAGACCAGGATAATAGAATTGCAGTGGAAATGTTACTACCGGACCCTTGCACCTCGGCCTCAATGCAACAGAAAAGAAATGTGGGATACTGATTTGGTTCATAAAATGCAGGGCAAATGACCAAAATAGAAGATGTAGCAGAAATTAGTAGAGTGGAAAACTCCAAATGATGTGCTAATAATCCCTTCCATTAACACAGTGTCTGGTGACACGTTTTGTAATTCAATATAATTGTTAGCACATTAAGCTGATGGGGTAAGACACTAAAAGGTTATTCTGAAAGAAAAAACAATTTCATGTCAAAGTTTGTTAAAGTTCTGTTAAGTTCAAAGCCCCCTCCCCTCCCTTGCAACTTTCTCTTTGTTTTTTTTAGCACAGTGGTGTCAAGAATACAGGTTGTACAGTACATGAAAATCAGCTTTCATAATGGGCTTCAGTATCACACCTTGCACACTACAGCCTATTCTCTAAAAATAACACAAATGACAAAAATGAAGGCACTTATGGTCTGATTTTCAAAGGGAGTGAGCAACCCCAGCTCCCACTGATTTCAGTGGGAGCTTCAGTTGCTCAGCCCTCTTGGAAATCAGACGGTTACTGAATAGAACATATTAAAAAGACACTAAATTGCAGCATATATAAATGTATTATTCTCTCCATATGACTGCCATTTGATGGGAAAGAGAGAATGGGTAGTGGCTAATTTGCAATGGCCAGCTAATGATCATTGCTAACCAAAGAGAATTTCTACATAATAAGTAGAATAGAAAGGACAGGGGGCAAATTCTGATCTCACCTTCATATAAATTCATAACAATTCCATTGATTATTCACTTCTGGTCTCTCACTATCAGGATCCCATCAGTCAAGTTTCATATCAGCATTGGGTAGCTTATTCCATGCATACAGAAAGATTGGGGGATTCATTTCCCCTAGATATACCTTATAAAATAAGCTCACAGTGTTTATAAAAGGCAACATTAAAGAATGGGACCCACCACAGCTAGGTCAGTTTGTGCCGATGGAGTGAGAATGTACATCAAAAGATGGCTTAATGGGCTACTTGGGGATTATAGAGCACTTGTGGGCTCTTGCTCTAAACTGATCCTTGGGACCAGACTAGTAACCTGAGGTTCTACCCCATGGGCAGAAAAATCCATCCTGAGGATCTGGCTCAAGAGTTCTAAGAGTTACCCCAGTGGTGTCTGAGATATCACAGTTCCCCCCATACTTGGATTAGGAAATAACTGTGGTGGTATCAGACATATTGGCAAATGCAGACTTTTGAATGGCAAAAAGCGTACATGGGAATGACGAATGAAGCTCAACCCCAAAGCATACACAACTGGTGCTCCTGGCAATCATATGTAATGTTATAAGATAAACTGAGAATTAAAATACACCACACTGTCTAAACTTCAGGTTTGAGTGATTCGGATTTACTCGCGGTCTGAGAGCTATTCCTGGGGACCTGATTTATAGAGCAAGAAAGTCAGAACATTTGTTATTCAGTTTAGTAAAATGGAACAGCAGCATACTTGCCTGACAGGCATAGGATTTCAAAATATGTCAAACAGGTGGCTGCGTAGTTGCTGGTTGTTGGAGAGAGGGCATGCAAACAAGCTGGGCTCTGATTCCAGGGAGAGGATTGCTTAGTTATCCTCTTCCCACAATGACGGTGAGCAATTTGAGGGGCAGAAGGGAGGGAATGTGAAAAAGAGGATAGAATTTGTTAAGAGGATTTATACCTTTCATCTCTGTGAGAACTACAGAATCCAAGAGAGAAAAGGCACAAAGCTCAAAACAAAACAAAAAAACACTACACACATGGCTCTTGATCATCTGTTCAGACAGAATGGAAACAAAGTCTTAATTAACTCTTGATGCAGTATCAGAATAATGATAAACGATGCCATGAAAGCAGAGAAATGTTTTCCATCTCCTGCATTTGATTTCTGCTGGGGAAGATGGTTCACCCCTTGGATTTTCATGTACGCATCCATCATTCTAAGATTATTACACTTACCTTCTTACACAGAAAATTATGTCTTAAGAAGAGCCTGGTGCTGAGGCTGGGGTAATCCTATTTGCTTTTCATACAACAATACACACACGAGACTCTTAAGAATTTGTTCTTAATTCAAGCTTTCTGCTTGCCATTTATTTCTGTCACATATACTGTTTATATTGATCAGTCATTACTAGCTGTCTTTACCACTGGAAGCATCAGACAGCTAAAAATACCTCAGCTACAGCAGAAGATGGATGTGTCCTTTCAATAATAAAAATTATGGGCCAAATTTTCTGCTGGCATAATTCCACTGAAGCCAATGGACTTGCACCAGCATTTGAGCTACGTGCCTGGATTCTCAGTAATATTATGGGTATAAATGAGTAACAAGGAAATAAGTGATGTTTAAGTCCATTTTAATATCCCTTTACATACACAGCTAGAGCAGTATAAAGGACCTTCACATATCTGACAGTTCAGGCTGATACATTTACATATGGATCTATCTAAAATGATTATAGCCTAAGAGAGACAGTTGTTACTTACACGCACCCAAGCAGTAATCTTTTTTGTGATGCAGGCATTCACTGTAGTGAGATAGTGTAAAAGGAGAAAAAATGGTGGAACCCTCTGCCAAAACCCCAATGGCAGACTGAGCTGGTAGGTGGAGGAGCTGAGCATAAGGTCTGCCACTTTGGATGGTATATTAGACCTGCTGGGCCAGATGGTAAACTTGGTTGCCTCAGTGTAAATCCAAAGTAACTGTACTGAAACCAATGGTATTACTCTGGATTTACACCAGTGCAACCAAGATTGCCATCTGGCCCATTTCTGTCATGTTCAAAGGTACCAGCTACCTGGAGTTTTGTCCCCAAAGAGGTTTAGCAAAGATCTCGTATTTTCCCATTTTAGATACATACCAAGAAAGTCTTGGAATAACACATCCAGCACGTGAACTTAACTAAGGAAAATACAGCTATATTTCATTGATCTCTTTGAAGCAGCACACTGGCCAATTTCCTTTCTGCTTGCAAATTCTCATTTGGCCTTATCTTTGCAGCAAAGCAGAGAGATAGCACATGTATATTTCACATTTAATTTCTATCCATTTTTAATAAAGAAAATCTGAAGAACTGTTTTGTTCAAAGAGCTGTCTTCCATAGGATATAAGGAATGGGGTGTCTGCACTAACAATTTCTATCAAACAAGATTTTGATTGACTTCAGGGACAATAATGCAGCATATGAAGAAATTCCATGAAGTCAGGAACCTATACTCCTTTGAGGATCTGGGCCATGGTGCCTCCAATTTATATTATACATAGAAATTACACATGCAGTTCATCTATTACCAAAAATCATGGCTCTGAGCCTCAGCCAGTGTAAAATCTGTATACCCCCAGGAGGTTGATAGAACTCTACTAATTTACACTGTCTGAGCTTCTGGCCCATTATACGTATGGGGCCATAAATATATATGGCCTTTTCCAAACATGGAGTAAGATATGTTCCCTGTCCCAAAGGGTATGTCTACAATGCATTGAAAACCTGGGCTCAGACTCAGGTTTGAGCCCAAGCTCCACTCTCACAAACACACAACTCTGTCTTATTAGGGTCAAGCCATGTAATTTTGCAGTGTGGATGCTGCTCAAGCCGAAAACCCAAAT
Organism: Chelonia mydas; assembly: GCF_015237465.2. Taxonomy (NCBI): domain Eukaryota; kingdom Metazoa; phylum Chordata; order Testudines; family Cheloniidae; genus Chelonia; species Chelonia mydas. The sequence goes on from NC_051257.2 coordinate 11,334,282, forward strand.
CAGTCTTTGCACCGGTCTTTAATAAATTTCATCTTGTTGATTTCAGACCAATTCTCCAATTTGTCAAGACAATTTTGAATTCTAATCCTGTTCTCCTGGGTGCTTGCAACCTCTCCTAGCTTGGTATCAGCTGTAAATTTGATATGCATGCTCTCCACTCCATACCCAAGTCATTAATGACACTCCTGACTAGTACTGGATTCAGAACTGCCCCCGGCAGGTCCTCTCTGTCCTCACCATTGAGAGTTAACCATTGATAGCTACTCTTTGAGTACAATCTTTCAACCAGTTGTGCACGCACATTACAGTAATTTCCTCTAGCCTATATTTTCCTAGTTTGCTTATAAGAATGCCATGTGAGACTATGTCAAAAGCCTTACTAAAAATCAAGATATATCACGTTTACAACTTTCCCCCACCCACTACACAAGTAACCATGTCAAAGAAGGAAATTAGGCTAGACTGGCATGATTTGTTAGTGATAAATCCATGTTGGCTATTACTTATACCTCCATTATCTTCTAGGTGCTGACAAATTGGTTTTTAAATAATCTGTTCCAGTACCTTTCCAGGTATTGAAGTTAGGCTGACTGGTTTATAATTCTTTGGGTCCTCTTTGTTCCCCATTTTAAAGACAGGTACTATGTATGCCCTTCATCAGTCCTGCAGGACCTCACCTGTCTCCTGTGACTTCTCGAAGGTCACTGCTACCAGTTCCAAGATTGATTCAGTTAGTTCTTAAAATACCAGGGAAGAATTTCATTGAGCTCTGCCAACTTCTGAATACATTTAACTCATCTAAATAGTCTTTAGCCTGTTCCTTCCCTGTATCGGCTTGCTTGTATATTAATTGTGTTAAGGATCTAGCCACAATTTACCTTCGTAGTGAAGGCTGAAGAAAAAAAAGAGACCTGAAACACCTCAGCATTCTTAAAGTCATCCATTCTTAGCTCTTTTCCCACGGAGTAGAGGACTGACACGGTCCTTTGTCTTTCTCTTACTTCTAATGTACTTATAGAACCTCTCCTTAGTGTCTTTTATGTCCCCTGCTAGGACTAACTCATTTTGTGCCTTAGTCTTTCTAATTTTGTCCTTTCATATTTGTGCTATTCTTTCATACTTGTCTTTAGGCATTTGTGCATCTTTCCACTCTTTCCAGGATTCCGTTACGATTTTTCAAATCGCTAAGGAGCTCTTGCTGGAGCCATATTAGCATCTTGCTGTTCTTCTTATCTTTCCTTCATATCAGAATAGTTTGCTGTCGCACATTTAACACGCTCTCTGAGAAACTGTCAGCTCTCCTGCACTCCTTTTTTCCTTCAGATTTTCGTCCCCCGGGACAGTACCTACTCATTCTATGAGTTTGTTAAAGTCTGCTTTTTTGACGTCCATTGTCCTTATTTTGCCACTCTCATTCCTTCCTTCCCTTAAAATTGTGAAATCTATCCTTTCATCATCACTTTCACCCAAATTGCCTTCTTCCTTCAGATCCATCACTAATTTGTTCTTGTTAATCAGAATCAAGTCTAAAATGGCTGCTGCCTGGTTACTTCCTCCACTTTCTGAAACAAAAAATTGTCCTAATAGATTCCAAGAAGTTATTGGACATTTTGTGTTTTGCCATATTACTTTTTCAGCAGATCCTGGGTAATGGAAGTCCCCCATTGCTACCAAGTTTTGTGTTTTGGATATGTCTAGAAATACCTTATCCTCCACCTCCTCCTGATTTGGTCTCTAGTAGACCCCTATCACGACATCATCCTGTTTTTTCTCCTTTTATCTTCACCTGAGACTTTTAACTTGTCTGCCTCTCACCTCTTTGTGGTGAGATGCAGAGCAAATATATATATTCTTGGTGTATAATGCAACACCTCCTCTCTTTCTTCCTTGCCTGTCTTTCCTGAACAAGTTCTACCATTCTATACTAATATTGCAGTCATGAGATTTATCCCATCAAGTCTTTGTGATGCCAACTAAGTCATAATTTAGCTTATATACTAATACTTCCAGTGATTCCTCTTTATTCCCCAGACTCTTTGCATTTGTTTATAGACATCTAAGATGTTGAGCAGATTCCTCCATTTTTAATCTCTTGTTGCTCCTGCAACCCTACGGTAATTTTTCATTTTGCCCCAACATCTAGCCCTCTGTTAAGGTCACTTTTTTATAACTACTTATTGGCTTGTGTCACATGCCCCTTTTGAACATAGACGAAAGTGCTCCTCACTAGATTGGTAAATCGATGCATGAAAATATTCTTCCCCTTCTTGGGCAGGTGGACCCCATCTCTTCCCAACAGTCCTCCTTCCTGGAGCAGCAGCCTATGGCCAAAGCCCTCCCCTTTAATACCATCTGCATAGCAATACTTTTCAGTGTTCTAGCACTGCTAACCTACTACTATATTATTACGCAAGATACCTTTTTCTAACTGGTCTATCTCATTCTTTCATAAGGCACCTGTGTATGACATTGTGCCATCAATTGACATGGCTTGTAATCACCATGAGGGCCTTTGGAGAATTCCTAAAATGATCAGCACAAGCATTTAATTTGGAAGTTGTTTAATGTAGTTAACAAGCAAATGGGTTTGGGAATGAGATGTATTAGAATAAACAAAGTGAATATACTCAGACCCTGTTCAGTTCAAGATTCTGTCAATCTAGCTATGTACACAAATCTAGAAAAATAATAAGGTAAACTGTACAAGGTAATAGTAGTCATTATTAACACCTACTGGGTAACTGGGTAAGAAAATGTTGAGAACATCCTTGGAAGAGAAAGGCGTGTGGTTTTATTTCTTGCCAACAACCCACACGTCATTAATTTGTGCATTTAGCCATTCTAATTAATGAGAAAACATTACTTGAAAAACAATGTTTAAATATGTTAGGTTTAATTGAATCAAATATTTAATAGCCCTGTAATTAATCTTCTAACTGTTAATGAGTTGAATGATGGCTCTCCTGCAGTTTGATTTATAACATCCACCTGACTCTGGAAAGTAAGCTATCCAGCACATTATTCTACATTTATGCATTTTACATATGCATTCAAATTTAAGCCAATACTTTGCACCATATGGGCCAAATTTAAACATGTTGTAAATGGATGCAACTCTATTAACTTTACCCTTGAGCCTACACTGGCATACACCAATAATCATACTTAGAACGTATGGTCTATAATGCTTTTCATTTATAAAGCAATGTTCAACAATTAAGGACTGGATTCTGGCAGGCTTCCTTAAACTGATCTGGACTGGTATATGGCAATCCAGCTCAAGTAAGGGGTCCCAAGAGCAAACGTTAATAAAATATTAACAATAATCCATGATTTTAGCTGGTGTCCTTGAAGAATTTATGGACGCCTGGCATGTGACAACAGAGATAATTATTTCTCTTTTCCTTGTGTCTTCTTTCTCACATATTCACTTTATCCTCCCATTTTTTCCTCTTCTTCCCTCCCACTCACCATTCCCCAGATGATGGGATGGATATCATAGTAAGCCACCCTTATGGTGAACAGTAGGACTGCGAAATGAGAGCATCTGATATAATGGGCAGAAAGAATTTAAAAAGAAGACAAAAAGATCAACAAACATCATTTAAGATAGACACAGCACTATTACACACACAGAGTGCGTTCGTATGTATTTCCCTTATCCACAATGTTATGACAGGAAAATGGCTACCCTGCATTCTGCGCTCTTCTTTGCGACACATATTTCTCTCTCCACTGCTAACATTATCACAGTTAACAACAACAAGTAGTGCTGTATGCTGATAAGCCCCAGGGAAAGAAATGTCTGTTGACTTTCTGAATTAACAACTTTCAATCCTACTTAAAAAGAAGTCATTTTGACAAGCTGATGTATAAGATTATTTATCAGGCACGATAGTGCTATACAATGCACTTATACTTCTATGCTATGTATCGTTTCCTAAATAGGGTACCCATAATATAAAAGAACGCCAGATCCTCAGCTGGTGTAAATGGTGATAGGTCCATTGAAGTCCACAAAGCTTCGCCAGTTTACAACAGCTGAGGCACTAGTCCCTCGTTTCAATAATCCAGTACGTTAATATCTCAAAACCATGATACATGTTACATCCCAATATATACTATTACTACATAGCACCTAAGACAACACTGCTGGAGCAGGACCACATTGTGCTAGGGGCTATATAAATACAGAACAAAAAGATAGTCCCTACCCCAAGGAGCTTGCAATCTCAGTAATATTTTCAATTTTTCCAAGAAGCTCACTTTCACTGGTGACCTGAGAATACACTATGTACACAGAAATCTACTGTGGCACCAAGTTTTTTTCCTCCTGTGTTATATAAAGTACCAATTGAGTTAAAGTAATAAAGAACAAGACCTACAATTCTGAGCTTTCTGGGAGAATTCAAGTCTGACACATTGAGAACAAAAGCCTCAGGCTTATTTCCAAAGTGCAAGGCAATCTATTGCGTACAGAGCTAGTTCCTAATATATTTTTCAAAATTCCAGTGATAACAGACTCTTTTTGCTGCAGTCAGCTATTAACATATGAAGATCACTCAGGTACTTAAGTAATTTTTCTAGATGCTTGTGCTGAAGACTTCAGAACACCTGCAATTTGTTAGATGGTATGTCAGCTTCATTCTACAAGAGCAGAATCAATCAGTCTGCTGTTAATAATGCACAACATTCCTCTTCCAGCACAACGTACTGCTTGTGCATCTTTGCATTACGTCTTTGTGCACTGATTTTCCCTGTTAATTGCACACCATGCTTGACGTTTAGTGTACTAAAGTCTACTGCTACTGATGGATCATGGATTTTAAGTTTCAAAAGGATTCTTATCTTAAATAAAAGGAGAATAATTAGGCCCAGATTATGCCACACTTACAGTATGCATGAGCGTATTACAATCCAACACTCCTCAAATAACCCCACTGAAGTCGATGGTTCTTATAGAATTAGGTACTATTTCGTATGTGTAAGTTTGGTAGAATCTGGCCCCTAGCCATTGATGACTGACCCACCAAAAATTCAAATCGGATTCAAAATATGACCCAAAACTGGGGTATTTAGACAAACCTCTCCTCTACTTTCTATATTTCTCACTCCCTCTAATTCCAGCTCCTTCCCCCGTCACCTAAAGGGCCCTGATCTTCCAGGCTCCACCGCACCACACCAAAGCAAGGGGTCTTGCCCATATCCAACTCTCTAGCCCCTCACCAGGGTCCTTAACCTTTTGTGATAATCCATCAAGTCTGGCATATTCTTGCTGCTCTTTGTTCAGCTGCTCTAGTCACATTTTATGTTCTCTGGTACGATGGTGGTTCAAAGTTGCTCCAGAATGAATTTCCCCCCACTCCCATTTATGATGATGGACAATCATAGAAACATAGGTCTGGGAGGGACTGCATAAATCATTCAGTCCAGTCCCCTGCACTGTGGCAGGTCTAAGTGCTACCCAGACCATTCCTGACAGGTTTGTCTAACCTATTCTTAAAAACCTCCACTGACAGATTCCACAACCTCCCTAGGTAATTTGTTCCAGTGTTTACTACCCAGTTAGGAAATTTTTCCAAATGTCTAGCCTAAATCTCCCTTGCTGCAATTTAAGCCCATTACTTCTTGTTCTGTTCTCAGTGGATAAGAATAATAATTTATCATCCTCCTCTTTATAAGAACCTTTTACATCCTTGAAGACTTATGTCTCCCTTCAGTCTTTTCTCCAGACTAAAAAACCCCAGTTTTTTCAATCTTTCCTCATGTTTTCTAGAGCTTTAATGATTTTTGTTGCTCTCCTCTGGACTTTCTCCAATATGTTCACATCTTTTACAGAAGTGTGGTGCCCAGAACTGGACACAGTACTCTACTCCACTTAACAGCACTGAGTAGAGTAGAAATATTATTTCTCATGTCTTGCTTACAACACTCCTGTTAATAGATCCCAGAATGATGTTTGCTTTTTTTTTTTTTTTTTTTTTTTTTTTTTTTTTTTTTTTTTACAGTATTACATTGTTGATTCATATTTAATTTTTGACCCACTGTAACCCCCAGATCCTATTCGGCAGTACTCCTTCCTAATCTCTAGGGCTCACAAGATATCGAAGACAACAATGAGTCTATCACTGGTTGACAGGCCACCTGAAGTTCCACCATGAATTAATTTTGCATTATAACAACAAAAGTCAAAAATACCTTGGATGCAGTAGTGAAAAATGCAGGACAGAACCAGTCTCAACCTTCTAAGTACCTTGTGTTTGTTCCATCTCATTTTCTTAAGCTGTTCACCTACTCATAATTAAGAGTGAACTAGTTTTTATCTTTTTTGTTCCTTGTTGTACCATGAAGAACCGTGAAATCATTTAGCAAGGACTGACTATTCTGTGTTTGTACAGCACCTAGCACAATGGGGTCCTGGTCCATGACTGGGGCTCTTAGGTGCTACAACGATAAAATAATAAAGGACATTGGGCAGAATTTTGAGCAAATTTGGTCTGGATTATGGTCTCATGGGAAAAAAACCTCTCAATTTTTCATGGTTCACGTTACCTCCAACAACCAACAATGTTGAGTTTCATTGAGTACTCCCCATTACATTAAGGTTTCCCTTACCTTTCTTGGTTTTCCCATCATTTTCACTGGCCCAACAGTTATATCTCCATTAGCTTTCAAGATAGGTGCAAGCCTGGAAGCCTTATAATCAGCATAATCAACAATAAACCGTGAAATTAATTTGACTTGTACATAAACGTATTAAAATGGTTGTAAAACAGCAAAATTTAACAATAAGATATACTTCATCATGTATTATTTATCCCCACACCACTAGCTCATTACATTAGGAATGCATAAAGCAGTTGCTGCTCAGTAACTAAGTCAAATTAATACACAATTAAAATACAAAATAAGACTGAATAATTCCATTTAATCTCCTTGTTTACAGACCCAAATGTTAAAGGGGGAGGTGACTTCCAATCTGCCTGGGAGGCATGATCACCAAATCTCCTCCCACAACACTTAATTGTCACTCTTAGGCAGTCATGAATCCATGATGCTACATGCATGGGAAAGCAAACCCTTGTAGCTCCGAATGGTTACCACATAGACCCTGACTTCTCTGAACCAATGAACAATGTGACCTGTCCAGAAGTAAGAGTAGTAGGAATCAGTAGGTGTAGTTTCAAACATTTTTATAATTTAAAGTGAAGGTAGCTGCAATAAAAGATGCAAGGAAATCTCTCTTTTAGGCCCTGATTCAAAACCAATGGAAAGACTTACTGACTTCAATAGGCTTTGGTTCTGGCCCTTTATCTTCTGTACAGGTATATCAGAGAGCAGCAAGGCCCCTGCACTATCCTGCCAACATACATACGCACATATAAGAAGCTGTACACATTTCATGAATATATTGTTACACTGCATACCATGTCATCTTTTAAGGTTTCCATAGATAGCATTCTCCGCTCCATCTACCAAGAAGATTTGAGTGCCCTGCAAATCTGGAGCCATTCTAATCTGAAACAAGTTTTCTTTACTGCCCTTCTTTTCAATACATATGGCAAACGTTCAGGTACTTCACTGATATTGTACTTCCACTCCTAATCCTTCCCCCACCTAATTCCAAGAGGAAGCAAAGTGAGGTGATTTTTTTATTTTTGTTTGCTACATTTCTCATTGGCACAAAGGGAAAGCTAAAGCAAAGAGATGGGTGTAGGCCCTGTTGGAGACCTTGGCTTAACTAACAGTGTGAGCCAAAGCTGTAACTCAGAGTAGACCCGCCCTTGGCAAACTAGCAACACACCAGTTATTGGCTAACACCAAGTAAGCACATTCCTGACCTAAAAGAATGGTACAAAAACCCCCAGAGAGCCCAAGTCACGGCATCAACACATTCCTAGGAAATAGTACAAAAACACACACAAACCCCTCGTAAAAGAAAGAAAAATGTTTGGTTCGAACTAGCAAGTATAAGTACAAAACAACAACAAAAACTATATAAAATTTAATATGTAATGTATTTACATTAACGTGAAAATAAATAGATAAATAAAATGGGTAGCTTGGTGCCATCCTAGGGGACACAATTCTGGTGTCCCAGTTAAGAGAATATATTGTCACAGGCATACATGTGGTAAGGTACTAATACCATGCTTTGTCAACAATGAACCTGGCCAAGGGGCAATGGGTCCTTAATTCTGCCCTGAATAACAACGCTTTTCCCAGATTCAGCAAAGCACTTAAGCAACATGCTTAAATCTAAGCACATGCTTAAGTCCCGCTGACTTCAATGAGACATACGCTCATATTAAACATTAAAACAGTCCCTTCTGGTCTTGAAATCTGTGACTATGAAGTACTTTGTTGAATAGGGATGGGTTGAAGCACATGCTTTGCTGAAACAGGGACTTAGAAGACATGGCACATACAAAGCACAAGAGAAGAGGGATACAATCAAATATATACAGTCTTTACATAAATTACCTTTTAAAAATCACTATAATTAGAAAAATCATAGAATCATAGAACTGGAAGGGACCTCGAGAGGTCATCTAGTCCAGTGCCCTGCACTCAAGGCAGGACTAAATATTATCTAGACCAGGGGTCTCAAACACACGGCCTGCAAAGTTATGTCCTGCGGCCCACCATAGGAGCCAAGCTCCCCTCTGACCACATAAGGAATAGTTACAAGTGTTTATATTTTATTAAAACCCCTCTTCACATTACAATTTTTAAAAAGTTAATACACTGACTTTTAATAGCATATTATATTACTCTTCATTTTTTGAGACTATACTTTTGTATTGTTGTATGAAAAGGTTTCAGTGATGCAGCCCTCAGGCCAATGTACTAGTCCTCATGTGGCCCTCGTGGTGATTTGAGTTTGAGATCCCTGGTCTAGAGGTGTCAACTATCCAGACGCACCCCATGCCATATTAATCAGTTGGGCTCTTATAGGTGGAGCAGCAAATGCAGGCTTTGAAGAAGCGTTTGAAGGAGAAGAAGGATGTTCCATGGGAAAGGGGCAATATGAAAGAAGGCACAGAGTTGTGTATGAGAGACACTGACACTTGCTGATGAGGCTGATGTTATTGGCCAACCAGAGCAGGAGCCATGATATGAATGCACTTGGGTGTATAGTCACCATCAGCCAAAGGGTTGCCGTATTCTCTGAAAATCTCACGGAATATCAGTGCTGTTTTCTAGTTTTGTGAATGGACCTGCATAAGCATTTCACTTCCTAATTCAGTAAATACCTCCACATCTTCTACACTTACACACAGATGTCAAATGTGAGGGCTTCAGGCAAATCAGACACCAGATTTGGATATCAGTTGAAAACGTACAGCAGCAGCCTTTAAGACTGTTCAGGCATCTTTTAATGAAATGACACCGAGGAAAAGGGAGAGAGCTAGGATTATGAGAATACAGTATTTTTAACAGAATTTTCAAGGTTCCTTGCAGACGGTTGTTTTGATATTAGGGCAAGGGGATGATGTGCTTGCTCACAAGTGGGAAATATTACCAGTTAGCTCAGGCAAATTTCACTGGCTTTGCAATGACATGTCAACATTGTGTGCAGTTGTGATTTTGCAAAGAAGCACTTTTTGAATAGTTAGGTTTGTTTCAGACCATAATGATCTGAGATACAGTGAGAAACAAATATATACACACAAACAAGAGGATGGATGTCCAGTGATTAGGACCCTAGCCAACAACTTGGGAGACCTGGGGCTCAAGTCTCTGCTCTGCCACAGCTGGCCTGTGTGATCTTGGGCAAGTCACTTAGCCTCTCTGTGCCTCAGCTACCCATCTGTAAAATGGGGATACTAGTACTTTCCTACCTCACACATGTGTTATGAGGATAAATACATTAAAAATTATGACTTTGGGGGCCACATAAGTATAGTAGTTAGACATATCTACAAAGGGAAATTAAATGTATTAACACGTTTAAAGAATGAGTGTAGACACATATCAGACCTCAGATTCTGGAGTACTAGCACAGCTCCATTAACAGGAATGGGGCCACCCCAATTTACACCATCCAAGAATCTAAGCCCCCATGATAGGTGGTCTTGGAAAACCCTAACTCCTCAGGTTCACCCATCTGGTTACTCCCAACCAGACGACAATTTTGATCAAGTCAGTCCTTTTCAATAGTGAATCCTAAGTTATGCTTATTATTGTGTTAATTTATACAGACTCACAAAATGTAACTTCCCAGTGGTTTTTGTTAACATACTTCTTACCCAAACACCACTAGTTTTCATTCACTATTTTCTCTCCTTAATGTTAATCATTCAGGAAACTTTGCTTCCTCTGCGCTAAGCTTCTTGAGCAGATTCCATGTCGCGACTATCTCGGCTCTCCAGCAGACAAGCTGATTTTCCGTGACGCTCACAGTACAATGGGCAAAAACCATTATAAATAACTAATGGCATTGTGAACACCAAGACGGGCTATCGGTCCTTCAGGAAGAGGAAAGCGGCAGCTGCTTTTCTAGCTGTTGTGATGTCCTCTCCAGTTCTCATGGAAGTATATAAATATAAAATACTGCAGCTATCACCCTTTGAGGCATCCATTTGGTTCTCAGGTGGTATTCATGGTTTGCAAATATGGATCTTTAAACAGTCCACTCTGCTAAGCGGAAGCCAAATGAATATATATCGTTGCAAACAGGGTAGTAAGCATGTCAAGTGATGGAGGTATTTTACAAATTAGTGGAGTGAATGTGGTTTCCTTAGAAAGAATCGCACACGCAGGAACCTTTGCATTAAAGAGTTTTTAACTTCTGCAAATATTTGTAGCTATAGTTTCTAAATATGCACTAAACCTGGTTAATCCTGGATTTATATATACACTATGTCTAACTATCTAAGCAATCAGTTTTTATAGAGTCTAGACGTGACATGAAATTTATTGAAAGGTTTGGGTGTGGTTTTTTAAAAAAATTCTTCCTTCTTGGCAAATAGAGTTGTGCAAACGAATCAGTCTCACAAGCAAGCATCAAAATAAAGATTAGTACTTCCCCCACACAAGTACCATAATTGCCCTAAGGAGCATTAGAGACCTGCTGCCAAAACACTTTGAGCATCTTCATTTGCCTTTTTGTCTTTTAGGATTATGTAGTTCTATTATATAGATTAACATGACCAAACAACCTAACCCAAAGCTCATTGATATCACTAGGCCCTTTCCTGTAGGCTTTGGATCAGGCCCCTAGAGAAGTGTAGACAGTAGGTTTCAGGGAAGGTTTTAAAAGGCACAGACAGGTTGTCAACTTACACAGGCCTTCTGTAGAATCATGAGCAACAAACTGCTCTTTTGTCTTTGAAAACTTCCCCCCACATGCCCATTTAACAGACATGAGAAATTTTACTAATGCAACATAAAAACCCTGCCCTCTTGTGGTTAAGCTAAAGATGGATTGACACAGACTCTATTTGCTGAAGTGTACATTCCTTACAGAACAAAACCTAGTCTTAATGTTAACTATTCCATATGCTACATAGCCAGAGGTAGGATGATCACCCAAGAGCATGTATTTTTATCATGCAAATAAAATTTGTGGGTGCCTTGTGGTTGTTTTCCATCTGTCCTGGCTGCTTAGGCTGTCCAGTTCTAGATCCCTCACAGCTGTTTACAGCCCCCCCCCCCACCCCCCATATGCAGTTGGAGTACACCTGCTAACAGGTGCCTTACATCTGCCTTAAGTTGGCTTCCTATGGCTCCTTTCTGTGTATTCCTCAGAAGGTAGCTGCAGTGGCAAATATTGCTGTCCTTTTAGCCATTTTGTGATGGAATATGTGGAGTTGTGGTCATCCCAATTCATACCAAGCCCACTCCTGTGGATGCAAGTGAAAGTTAGGGTAGATAGGTGGCAATCATAGCAGTCCGGCAGCAAAATGTACACAGAATGTCAGAGCTAAGTATGGTCCAATAAAAAGATATTACCTCACCCACCTTGTCTCCAATACCCTGGGACAGACACAGCTACAAACAACACTGCTTACAACGTCTTGCTGTGACATTTTAAGTTACAAGTTTCATTTTTTTGGTTTGGGTGTGGTTTTTTAAAAAATTCAATAAATGTTTCAAAATGATCAAAACAAAGTTTGACTGGCCCCACCTTAAAAAATTCAGATCAGTTTGAATATTTGTGGGTTTTTTTTTTTTTTTTTTTACTTTTCATCCAGTTTCAGGATGGGAAAACATTTCAAAAGTCTCGAAACTCTTGTGGGATGGGAAAATATTTCCCACCATCTCTAACTGTGAATGGCTGATATCTAGGTTCATCTTTCTATTGGTCTACTGCACACGTTCATGTTAATTATTGAGGTTGCGATTGGAGAAAAATGGTGGGTTTGTTGGTTGCCAAAAAGTGTTTTTTTGGTTTGCGCCTATGTAAACTTGAACATATCTGCTGCACATACCAACATAAATAACCTGCTATCAGGTTATATTCATTATAGTCATGATGTTATGTAGTCGTTTCTCTATATCATGTGCTCTGTCATTGTACTTGCCTGTTATCTTCTCTTTCAATGTACATTTCCTTTCATTTGAAAAGGAAAGTTTTAATTTTTAAAATATTGGTCTGAAAAGGAAGTTCTACAGAAAAATTTAGAGAGTTAAAATTCCACTTTATTAAAAAAAGCCCATCACCCAAACACTATAGTATAGAAGCTTTAAGGGCTGAATACCAGCAAAGCATTGAAAGAATTTTCCGATAGTGAATGTTTTTCCTGATTTTCACCTTACACTGATCATTTTTCTCCTTTTAAGTGTGACAGAATACAAGCAGAAGCCATGAATTCTTAGAATCATGACTGTATAGAGCATGCAACATTATTCAGCTCATGAATAACTCATCAATAACTGTGCAGTGGAATCTTTATGCAAAGGTGATTCTCTTCCTCCCCCCACACCACCCCTCAACTTGTTTAAACACCAAACCTTTTCAAATTTCAGTGCTGTATTTCAAATCCGGCATATAACTTGCTGATTCAGATACAGCTGCTGCCACAGCCATTCCTAAGGGCCTAATAAAAGCCTGAAAATAACCTGCACATCAATGAGTATGCAACATTGGTCCTAGGTAGTGGCACTTATGATTTGCAATATTCTATAGGCCCGTTTACTTTTATTCAAGTATTTATTCTTAAGAGCCTGATGTAAAGCCCATAGTTGGAAAGATTCCTATTTGACTTCTAGTGATTTCAATGGCCTTTGGAATAGGACTTCCATGCATATTTATTTATGAAAGATAGAAGTGATAGATCTATCAGAAAACCATGAAGACATCTGTCAGCTGAAGCTTCAGCACTGCTCCTCTATATGGGACTGATCCTTGGAAGTAATTGAGAAAACAGTCATGCATTTCTGCAGTGCAGCATTAGGTTCTATGAGAGAAGATTGTGTAGCTACCACGAACTATGGCTCATCATTACATACATAATAAACATACCAAAAACCTATTGCTCTGCTTTTCAGAGATGCTCAGCATCCACAAATACTACTGAAATTCAATAGGAGCTAAAGGTGATTGGCCCCTTAACCGTAGCGATGCAGCAAAGAGGAGTAAAGGAATAAAGAATATTTGGGGACTCCCAGAAACAACCCTAATAATTAAGTGTAGAGACTTATTTCCCCAACTGTTACCCATTATAATTTTTTGTTCCATCAACTCACTAGTCATATTATCCCGTGTTTGCTACAACTATGGCTTTGGATCATGTCTGTGAAATATTACATGGGGAGAGCCGTTGCTTTGAAAGCTTCTGCGGTATGTGTCATCTGACAACATCCAGGGTTATGCAGACTGTAGACAGCCATCCCGTATTGTCGTCCCAGTGAGAGGCTGCATGAGATTAATCAGCATTCACTGGTGATTTTCAGCTCCTGAGAAGTGCACTGGATCTTTCACCTCCATCAGAAGGGAAAAGGCGAATAAGATTGTAGCTATTCACCGTTGTATCGGAATTTCCTTGATCATAAGAGATCTATGCCATAATGTGACTCACAAAGAATCATGTTGCAGGATAACTGACTTTCTTTTCGCTTTTCCATATTAAGCTTAGTGACAGGTGGTGGCTTGGGGGGGAGGGGGGGAAGGGGCCTGCACATTTTTATTTTGCTGTCCCTGCCGGTTTTCTACCTAAGCCCCCCAGTGACACACACAATATTCTTGTTACTTCCCAACTCTTGCAATAGCAAGTTGAATATCCACAGGGTGTCATGTTTTCTGTCCAAAGATGTCAGATAACTGAATAAATGTACCCAGGCTGATGAGAACACCAGCAACACTAGCATGTTTCACTAAGCAACAGAAAGAACACCACTCTTGTTGCAGGCGACACCAGAAACTTCTGACTGCTCAGGATAGCTACCCAAAGGATTGATGCCCTGAACCAGGACATCATTCAAGTTCACGCTGAAGTCATCCTAGTCGGCAGAGCAGTTAGGCCTTGATCCGGCAAGGTACTAATCAAGTGCCTAAATTTAAGCCTGGGAGCACTCCCGCTGACATCAGTGAGACTATTCCCATACATGATGTAAGCCATGGGACTTGCTGAATTGAGGGCGTTGTGGGCAGAAGTCACTGTGCTGATATTGCACAAGGCTTTCTTTAAAGCATGGCTCTGCTCTGAAGAGAGTCTTTGTTCAAGTAGCATGTTCCTATACAGTAGAGCTACTGTTGGCAATCTGCCCCATCAGTTTCTCTCCCAGACTCCTAGAAGTTCCTACTTGCATAAGAAAATTGGTAACCTAAAGCCTGACCCTTCACTCTTTGGGCAGAACTCCCATTGAACTGGGTTCTAGCTCCTAATGGATTGGGCTACAGTATAAGAACCTAACCAGGAATGAAAATAAATCCTCTCAGAAAGCAAGTTCTTCTGAGATCTCCTGCCCAAAGTCAGACTCAAGAGATTATAGCTAGCTCACATAAAGCTTGAATAAGCATCCAAACTTTTGGCTGTTTAATTAAACAACCTATTGAGGTCCACTCATCGCTGCACGTAATCTCTGTGGTGCCTGTAGCCCTCTGACATAATGCATCTGAAGAACTCAGCCCTGAGCAAGGTCAGCACAAAGCTTAGGTACTACATAAGTCCCACCTAAACTTCAGTCTAAGGCCCTGATTCAGCAAAGCCCTTAAACCCCCTTCATTTTGATGGCTTCGTTTGGCAGTTAAGCACATGCAGAAGGGCCCAGTTTCATAAGGTACTTAAACATAGGCCTAAATTTAAGCCATGGCAACAATTTTGGGTTACTACTGACTTGAACTGGATGTGAATCACTGTATACTACTGCCACTCAATTTGGCTAGGACCTTCTCCCTCTTAGTCAATGGGATGATTCAGGTTAGGCTCAGGTTTAAGCAATGTGCTGTGTCAAAGCCTAACTCCTTTGCTGCATAGGGATGACTTTAACAGGGGTTTAAATGTTGTGCTGAATCAGGTGCCTATGTCACATCCTGACCTTCTGTGTGTGGGGAGGGGGTGGGGGTGGAGGGGGGGACGACGACGACAATTTCATCCTAAGTCTTCAAAATCATGATAGAAAAATCTGTTTTACAGGAAGTGCAGGTTTTGGGTGGGTAGAAAAAAAAATGCCCAGCTTCCACTGAGAATATTTTCAAGTCTTATCTCTGCAGAGATAAGAGTCCTAAAATATTTATATGAAGAATTTCATGCTTCAGTGTGAACCCCATTGTAACACTCACAAGGAAGATATCTCCCCCTCCCAGCTCTCTCTCTCTCCATACACACAAAATAAACTGATAGCATCCAGCTAGGCTGAATAAATTTAAAGCTACTGAGCTGAAGAATTACAACTGCCCAGAGAAAAGCATAGAGTGAAACAACTTTCTTCTTTACAATGTAGGATGAGTAATGGAGCATAAATGTGGGACTTGTGTCAGTCGGGCCATCACAGGAGCTCAAATACACATCTCCCAGAAGATGCCAGCTGGATCTGAGGATGGATGAATGTGTGTGTTAAATCTTAGGAAACAATATAATTATCAGATGACAAAAATAATGTAATCATAATGCTGACCTATCATACAGCATAAAGAAATCAAACAATTGTAAGATAGTAGGTAGTATATGATTTATGTAAGTGGTGTCAAGACCATAGAGATGTTAAGTTCACTCTAAAGGTGGGATATATTTCACACCAGACTGAAATCTTGTCAGGTCTAGATTCTGCTCCCTGTACTTGTGTTGGGTAAGGTAATAGTTTACTCTGCCAGTAAGTCCATAGAAATCAGGATGGTAGAGCTTGGCCCTAGAACTCCAGTCTTACTCTAGCGCACGTATAATAATCTTTACTTATAATTAGACCATCTGTCTGCTTTTTAATGCATTTTTTTTAATTAATGTGGATACTTGTGGCAAATGCTGAATTGGCAGGATGGGGCTTTAAATTCCTTCTGCTATAAAACAAACACAGCCCGGGCAATGGTAATGCAAGCTTGCCATAGCGCTGCTCTGCCAATGTGTCCCTGATCCAGAGGGACCCCCGCTGGAGACAGGTCTCCATAGCCATTCAGGCCTCATTTTTTCTGAGGGCACAGCTAATTATTTACTAATTAGTGCCTCTTGCAGCAGTGGGCTTGCAACGTTCATCTAAAACACAGACCGTGACCACCAGCTGGTTTCACACAAGCCAAAACCACTAACTATGGCACTGAATTACTCACTCCTGACCTGAGGGCTGCATTTGAATCCCACACCTAGAAATGTCCATCAAGGACAACCTAATTTTGTCCATCAAGGACTGCTCCCTGGCCTCCTCATTGTAACCCTTTGTTAATTTCCTGATCATTTCTTGATTCCATATTTTGTTTTGCTGGTTATATTTTAATTTATTCTTTGCTATTAAACATTTTATATTGTGGTAATGGCTACAAGACAACCAGATCAAGGCTTTGTTGTTCTAGGTGCTGTATAAACATGCAATCAATGACAGCCTCGGCCCAAAGGGCTTACATTCCCTTGTGTTGTCCTTCAGATCGTATCAAGTTACTGTTAGCCATGATCTGAGCAGCAATTTCTCTACATACAGGAAGATTCCCCCTCCCCCCCCCCCCAAGTATTGCTTCACTTCAGCATTAAAGTTTTTGCAAAAATTGCACTGCAACTATTTCACTCTTCCCTCTTTAGCTTACACCCTTTTCCTATCACCTTTGAGCCCCGTCTCCCTGCTTTTAGGCCTCAATTCAGCAAGGCTCTTAAGCACATGCCTAACTTTAAGCATGTGAGTAGTCGCGTTGGAGATGGGGGTGATTTTCAAAGTCACATGGGAATGAGACGTCCAATACCACTGAAAGTCAATAGGTGTTTGGCACTTAATTGCCATTTTTGCCTTTGAAAGTCTTCCACAAGGAATACTCATATGCGCATATTAGGCACGTGCTGAAGTACTTTTGCTGAATTGGGGCCATGATATTTGCAGGATGGAATTACTGTCTCCATGATCAGCTTAAAAACATTCAAAAGCTCAGGTTCAGTTGCACAATAGCAACATATACCACCAGGCGCACGCCTCCTCCCCAAATCAACAGTTAAGAAGGACAGATGCTAGGGGATACTAAGGCCAGATTGGTGGAAGGGTGAATCCAAGTTTGAAAATCTTCCTGTTGGGCAACCCTGTGGGAAATACGTCTCCTTCTGCAATGGTTAGGGAGGGGCCTTCAACCTCCAACCCTACCACCTGGCAATAGGAGCAAGAGAAATCCCCACTCTTTGGGAAGATGGAGAGAAATGGTCTCAGAAAGCACCTATTGAAAAGTGATCATTACCATCTTCCACTTCACTTCGTGTATTTTACTGGGGCACACTATAGATACATCTCCTTAAGGGGCAGACTATCCTGTCACAGGCCCCAACTGAGTCCATGGGCCCGTTATTCTAGGCACTGTATGTAAACATAATAAAGCACAGTTCCTTCCCCCCCAAAGGACTTACAATCTAAGTGGATAAGACAGGGTGTGGGAGAAGGGATAATTATAATTATCCCCACTTCACAGATAGGGAACCGAGGCCCAGAGAGATAAAAGCCCTGATCCTGCAGAGACTTACACACTTACTCCTGGGGTTTGCTGGGTTGAGCTTCATGGTCCAAGTTCTCATAATAATATGAGCAGGCCAGTTCCATGCAACAAGACACCACAGCCAGTTCACTCTCATCCCTAGACAACCCCATTGGGTGACCAAAGGAGGAAAGCTGTGTGAATTTCATTTTGTTGGCTCTGTAAGTGAGGTGTGCTTTGCCTCACTGTAGACTAGATTGAGGGGGTTAGCCCCCAGAATCCATGGAGAACCTGCCAAACCCATCTGTGCTTCAAGTTAGCAGGAATCCATGGGGGAAAATTGTGTTTCTCCCTCATTCCCCTGTCACCACAATAAAGGACAGTGTTTCCCACACTGACTCTTGCTTATCCCTGGATCTCCTCTAATGGTGATGGGGGCTACAGCATTGAGAGGTAAGGTAGAGTAGCATGAGGTTCTAATAACTTTTAAGCATACATCCCCTGGAGCTGGATGGAGCACAATGCATATAATGCCCATCTTCTCCATCCCTGCCCCACATACCCTGCCACCTTCTTCTGTACATATCCCCAGCCCTCAAGGGGCTGCACAGGATAGTCAGAGGGAGGAGGCTGCTGCAGGTACAGTTGACTCTCCTTTCCATGTGAAAAGGGGGTAAATATACACTCACACAAAGGGACATTTCTGTGTACAGGTCTAGGGAGCACAATCTTGCCTCCAAGGGCCAGATTTGTAACAGCTGCATTCAGCACTGCAGTGTCTAACTGATTGAGGAGCCTAAGTTGCATTTTCGAGAGGGAGTTAGGCATTTAGGAGTCAAAATTTCATCAGATTTTGTGCCTAAGTGCCTAAATCCCTAAATCCCATTTGAAAATGAGATTTAGGATCCTCAATTAGGCATTAAAAAGCTGAGCGTGGCAACGCCTACATAGCTTTAAAAATCTGGACCCCAGTGCCTAATCCTGTAGTTCTTCCTCAGTCAAGACTCCTGTAGCAGTTGGCTTAGGCAGGATGGTCTAGTGCAGGGGTGGGCAAACTTTCTGGCCCGATGGCCACAACGGGGTGCAAAACTGTATGGAGGGCCGGGTAGGGAAGGCTGTGCCTCCCCAAACAGCCTGGCCCCTGCCACCTCCCACTTCCCGCCCCCTGACTGCACCTCTCAGAACCCCGACCCATCCAACCCCCGCTGCTCCTTGTCCCCTGACTGCCCCTTCCTGGGACCCCCCATCCCAAACCGCCCCCTGGGACCCCACCCCCATCCAACCCCCCTGCTCCCTGTCCCCTGACTGCCCCGCCCCCTATCTACACCCCTGCCCCTGACCGTCCCAGAACCTCCACCCCATCCAAGCACCCCCTGCTCCCTGTCCCCTGACTGCCCTCCAAAACCCCCCCACCCCTAACCGCCCCCTGCTCCCTGTCCCCTGACTGCCCCCCCAGGACCCCCACCCCCTTACCATGCTGCTCAGAGTGGCAGGAGCTCGCAGCCCTGCTGCCCACGCAATGGCGTGGGGGGGGAACAGTGGGGGAGGGGACGGGGGCGAGCCTCCCGGGCCAGCAGCTCAGGGGCCAGGCAGGACGGTCCCGCGGGCTGGATGTAGCCCGTGGGCCGTAGTTTGCCCACCTCTGCTCTGGTGGCTAAGACTCTGGGACTCAGGAGACCCAACTTCAATTCCTGGTTCAGCCACAAACTTCCAGTGTGAATGTGGGCAGGCCACTGTGGGCTTGTCCCAGAGTGGGACTTTCACTGCACTGCAGTAGTGCCCACATTGCAAAGCTGGTGTGCTATAGATTCACACCCTGGCTTTCCAGGCAGACAAGCAAAATGGGGTAATACTTCCTTTATTTTCAGGCCTATGGTGGTCAGAGGGGATCTCGTTACTTACATGCCCTTCCTGGGCCTGGCAAAAGGACAAACCATTCAAACCTGAATGCGGGTACATGAGAATTATATTGCCCAACTTATCTGGTTTAGTAAATGGCCATTAATTGTAAAAGCACTAATGTCACATGACCAGATGGCTAAAGCACTTTGGAATTGCTTCATTTCCATTTACAAGAAGAGAAATTACTCACCAAAATTTTAATTTAAAACATTTCCATCTCAGTAAACAGTTTATTTAATGAACACTATGTACAGCAAGTCAGCAGCACTCAGCACATTAAATTGAAGCTATTTCTGTAGATAATAAAAACCAAGGAGGAGAGTCCTGGGATTATGATCATACATGATACTTTGTTAGTGTGGTGAGACAAGGTATATATCTCAGTAAACAAAAACAGGCAGCTCCTTACAATGGACTAACTTCTAAAATTAAATGGAGAATACGGAGGCCATGGCTCAGCAAGACATTTAAGCACATGCTTAAGGTTATACCTGCATTGAAGTCTCATTAACTTCAACGAGACATAAGAATTTATTAAATTTAAGTACCAAGGTAAGGTCCCAGTTCAGGAGAGACCTTAACCATTTGTGTAAGCCACTGGCCAACTCACTGACCAGTAAGTCAAACCAACCTCTCCAACAGTGACAGAATGTCTGTCTCTTTCTTCAGTGTTTTCCTTGTTCAACAACATAGTTCAATGGCCATTCAACTAAACACAAATCTTCCTGGGTTTCAGGAAGGAACTATAAAGTCTATGGACCTGCTGCTTGGCCTTTCCTAGAGCCTCTGCCCATTAAGAGTTCTAACCCTCCTCTCTGGAAGTATCTCCTAACAGACCTTCCACCTGACTGAAGCAGAGACTTGCTGACCTTGCATCTCCCTCTCCGATTGAGCAGGTTCCGTTTGAGAACCTTCCAAGCAGTTACATGATCCTTGGTCACCCATTTCACCTAGTCAGGCAGAGCCCTCAAACAAGACACTGGTTCACATGCATGTCTCTCAGGACTAGTGCCCTGAGCCAGTGGCATTAAGTCCATTCCTGTTCAGGAAACCACTTAATGTCTGCTTAGCTCTCATTGACTCCCTCATTTTTCCCCAGAATGGGTTGACTTCAATGGGACTTAGACACATGATCACGTTTTACTAAATAGGGATGCTTTCCTGAATCAAGACTTAAATGATATAACTAATCAGGGATGGCTCAATCTGCAAGGAGGCTATGTCCCTTTGGGATTTGCCATGATGATGAGAGACAGAAGCATATGCTTAAAGTTAAGCATATGCTTAAGTGCTTTGCTAAATCAGGGCCTTAAGAAACATTCTGAGAGATGATAAATTGTGGGGATTATTTAACCATTTGACTACTGCTGACACCAGTGCCTAGTACTGCTCCCGGCTCTTACACTGTTCAATTTACCAGGTACACCCAAATGTCCCAATGGAGGATCCATTTAACATAACTTTGCAAAATTGTCATGAATCTTTTCCAGCTTGGACACAATCTACTAGCACACCCATTACCATCATCAAGACAATGAAAAGCAAATATTATTTTATTTGCCAATCAAACAAAAAAAATCCACCCTGGGTAAGCCAACAAGTAGAATTTTGCACTTTTTAAAAGTGCACAAAAGGACGTGGAGGTTGGGTTATAGGCGAAGATAGGGTTCCATTACCAAAAGAGAAAGTGGGATGATGTAGAATTCATTTCTATGATACCACCACTGCCTTTCCCCCCTTAAATTAAAGAAATATATACAACTAGGACAATAACACCAGGGAAGCAAACTGGAAATACAGTCATTACCCTGTCATCCCATTACATATGCCAAACAGATCATTTGTATCCCCTGATTGCAGACAGCTTAAAAGTTTTGAACTGTTTCTTAGGAGACAGCATGCAATGAAACATCATCGTGTTTGGTTATTTAGTAATATGCTCCCCACTTTTTCTGTAAAGTTTACAAAAAGGTCATCCAAGTTTTAGTTGTGTATCTGCCCATGGGGAAAATATGTGAGCTTTTCTATCAGTATCAAATCCCTCATGAGTGTGTGCCATGACCTCACAGGGATGCACTTATAGTGAATGGTACCTTATGCCCCGAGTAGTCCCACTAAAGTCAGCTGTATGTGATGCAATCAAAATAAGCATGTTACAGTTTGTCCCTGAAGAATCGCCCCCTGTAACAGGGTGCGCTCACCTCTCACGAGCACCTCCTGGTCGAGCGTGTGCATGCCTGCAGTTTTTTCCTCGGTTTCCTCTGCTCATGTTGTCCCAGTTGGCCACTGCGCTGATCAGGTCGGTCTTCAGTGACTCAACCCTCCAGCCTAGTCACACTCTGTCCATATGAGAAACAAACAAACAATTCCCTTCCAGTGTACACAATCCAAGATGTCCTAGTGTCCTTCAGCCCTCCCTTAGTTCAGTCTTCTAAAACCGTCCAACAGGGCCCATTACAATGCCCTCACTTGATCAGGCTAGGTTACAAGGCTCCTACTCTGGAACTGAGCAGCACCCCGAGGGCTTCTTCCCTGGGGACTGCTCTTCTCTACTTGAATCCACAGTGACCCCAGCCTTTCTGCTGAGCCACCCCTCTTGGATTCAGTTCGCTGACCATAGCTTCTCGTTGAGTCAGTCCCAGTGGATCCCCCTTCCCTGGGGTGCCACAGTTCTAATTCCCTTCATTAAGGCATAGTCACTTCTTCCCAGTGGCTGGTGGGGAGGTCCCAGTCCCACCCACTCCTCCAGTTCCCAATTCAGGGACCCTTTAAGTATAGCACCTCTCATTGTGTCCCTTTATTAATTGCTGCTCTATGTTTCCCTAGGCCACTTCCCCTTAGCCTGTCTTAGTTCAATCCCAGCAGCCAGAAGCTCCTTTCTCGTTCCCCTAGTCCCTGCCAGTAACTACCCGCTTTGGCCCTTGCAGGCAACCAGCCAGGAGCACCTCTTTCTCCCCGGGTCCCCACTAGCAGCCAGATCTCATACTAGCCTGGCAGCTTTTATATGGGTCTGCTGGGCCCTGATTGGCTGCTCCCTGAAGTCTCTCCCATTGGCTACTTCCCCCTGTAGCCACTCTAATCTGCTTGGAGGACCCTTTTACTGCTCCTTTCCTGGACAGGTGTGGCAGGACCCTGAGGCCTCCAGCAGCAGGCCTCTGGGCACAGTTCCCCCCATCACACTCCCACTGACTCCAGTGGGCGTTAGCTCAATGCCTTACGGGGCTGCACTCTGCAAGTGTTAGAAGAGGCATATTGTTGAAGCCTTTGCTACCTAGGCATTCAGTGGTTATTCATATGAATTACTGGTATTAATAGCAATGTAGGCGTTTACTTAATGCCCATCATCATGGTGTATTACAAGGCTTATGTTGAAAAATCTAAGACCTCAATAGTGGAGATCAAACTCTGCTGCCAGCAGTTTTACCAGTTGGCTCGGAAACAAAGGATAACTTTGGTTTGGAAGTCCGGGGGAAGATGCAGGGCCAGTACAGCCATTTTGGTTGGCTGCAATGCCTTGCTAGGTGCCCCACTTCTGCAGCTTCTTCCTGCCCATTGTACACTGACTGGGTATGGCTGTGCATAGGAGGGCCAGTGCTGGTTCAGGGAGTGTACATGTGTAATCATCCAGATGTCACCTCCTTTTCCAAGTCCAACCAGAATGTGCCTCCAGGGCTCCTCTCAGAGAGAGCTGGCATAGTGGCCTGTGCAGGTGTGCTAGAGGAAACCAGAACGGGGCAGAAAAATTCCACTGCTGGCTTAAGCAGTTCTGATGTTTTCCTATGTGGAGCACTGGCTAGAATGTGCCTCTAGGTATTTTCCATTAAAAAAAAAAAAAAAAAAAAAGAGTCTTTGATGGAAAGGTCCTGTAGAATGTAATGGGGATGAAACCAAGAGATTGCTATAGAAATTACTTTAAAAACCTACAAAATATTACTGGGAATGATGGCCTCTCATAGAATTCTAGAGCAAGGATAATATCCTATAATAAGATCCATAAAGCCTGTAGAAAATACAATAGCCAGATCCTGAGCTGGTGTAAATCAATTTCACCAGCAGAGAAGTTGGCCCATCACTTGGCATTATGTTCTAAGAGGACATTTCCATCAGGGTTTGTTAAGTGCCGAAATAAAGAGCCAAACATCTGTAAATAAAGAGAAAATGCAATTTCAGCTTGCAGGAGTGTAAAAAACAAGAAGTCCTTAAAAAGAGTTTCAACCTGAACAAATATCCTTCTGAGCCTGATGCTGCAGCCCAACTAGGTTATAAAGCTTGAGAATAATGGAAGTAACTCCACAGTCTGAAGTATAGTGATGGCTATAATTTTACATTGCAGATTTCTTATTCTGTTGATCTCTTTAGCCTGGATGCTTTAGAACAACTGAAATGGATGAAGACAAACAGTGTCATTGTTCACCCTCGCCACAAAATTGCAGTTCTGGTACCATAAATTGTGATCTCTATAGGACTAGAAGGAGCCTGCTTTTCAAAGAATTATTCTTGCGTTTGTAAAAGCCACATGCTGCAATATATTTAATAGAATATACTTTTTATAACGCAGCACTGAGAGACCTAAAGCATTTAGTAATAAACTGAGAGAGTAACTGCTGATTTGCCATTGCTGAAGCTGCGCTCATAACAACATTTAAAGTACCATATTCAATAACGGCTTTTCCTCACAACACATTGATTTGTGGTCTCTTCGTCGAAAAAGCTACCTGGCTTCTTAATGTCACTAGCATAAAAGTCGAGAACCATTTGAACATTTGTTCCTTTTTGCTTCCACCTGTTATCTATCAGAGCATTATCCAGTCAAGCTCACTGTGCACTAGAAGAGAGTCTTCTCAGAAAGCAGCTCTTTAATTTTACCTTCTTCATCATTTCACTACAGTTTCTACCTGGGACCCACATGTAGCTCTGTTTGATCTTTCAACTGGAGTACTTTGATTTTAATGGACATTAGCCCTCATGTTTACTTTAGGGATTGCTGCCTATCAGCTTTGCATAGCAACAGCACCTTTAAAAGCAAATAGACTCAGTCCATCAGTTAAACACTGCAGCCTGCATGGAGGCAGAGGTGCTGGAACAATTTGTATAGTGGGGGTGCTGAGAGCCATTGAACCCAATTGTAAATATTATTGAAACCACTTCAAGCCAGAGGGTGCAGCAGCACCCCCACCATCCCTAGTTCCAGGACCTACGCATGGAGGGTTAAATCTGATACGACTGAAATTAACAGCAAATCTCCCATTGACTTCACAGGAACTAGGATTTGATCCTGAGAATTATGGTTTCTAATAACAAAGGGGTACTATACAAGTGCTCACTTCACACTTCTATGGTAGCACCCTTCAGCCACGTATCTCAAGGTGCTTTCCAAAAACAGGTAAATATTATGAGCCCCACTACACAGATGAGGGTACAAATGTGCAAGTCCCCAGTCCAGCACTGACTTCAACAGTTCAAGTTTCAAAGTAAGCATTGGTCAGGGTAGTGTCAGAAATACAGCCTAGGGCCCAGATCCTCAAAGTTTTCTAGGAGCTTAACTCCACTTAACTTCCATAGATTTCAGGTGCCTCAATACCTTTGAGGATCTGGGTCTAGGGTCCCAATTCCCCACACAAGTTGATACTGCCTCCCTTAATAACCAGCTTTAGGGACTGATCTAAAGCCCTTTGGTGTCTCAGGTTCTCAACTTGGGGGACACAATCCACATGGAGGGGGGGTCATAAAGCAGGTTTTTCCACAGGGTCATGACCACCTTCCTTTTCTTTATAGCTAGATGGCTGGAAGGGGTAGTGGGGGCATCCCAACATATGTTTCTGCTGTAACATGGAATCAGAGACTGGAAGAGGTTGAGAAGTCTTTGAGAAGTGGGCAGCATGAAAATGTGGGAATGTATGTTTATTTCTATTATATCAAAGTATGTTTTAAATGCATAGGGCCAGATCCTCAGCTGGTGTAAGTCAGCATAGTCAATGGAGCTACACCAGTTTACACCAGCTGTGGACTTGGCTCTAATATTTTATTCTAAGACTGTCCTATGAACATGACCATGTAGCCTGAGCTAGTCTATCCCAGACCTGTAATGGAGAGTTTCTGAGCAAAAACAGCTCTCAACACTATCAAAGAGGTGAAATCCCATCCCAAATTGGAAAAATTAAAAGGGCACGAATGCACCTTCTCAACTTCACTGCAGCATTCAAAATGATCAAGAATCATAAAACCATATGCACTTAGCCTAATTAAAATATAAAATTTCAAATTGTGAACAAGACTAAATTTAAAGTAAGCCAAGAAATGTCACCCAAATGAAAAGTAGCTCTTCAAAGTTTCACAAGAAAAGGAGGAATTATGCATTTCCCCAGGCAGGCCATAACAATTACAGCATGTGTTCACAGCTCAGGGGCCTCTGGCAGGAATGGGGCTGTTCTTCTTTAAGTCTCTAGCGTCACCATACCCTGAAGGCAGGAGTGGAGGTGCCATGAAACACCTCCTGCCTGAGATGGGACACGTTATCTCACAGAGTGCTATCACACTGGCATGGGAAGGACAACATTATGGAAGGGGTACTCAAATGGCTCACTGATACTTAATATGGGCAATGTGCCCACAGCTTCATTATAGCATATCAAATTCTATCTTTGACACTTCTATGCCCAGCCATTACCAAAGTAGCTGAGCACCTCACAATCTTTACTGTATTTATCCGTACAATGCCCCTGTCAGTTAGGGAAACACTTTCATCCCCATTTTACAGACAGAGAACTGAGTCAAAGGGACTAAATGACTTGCCTAAGGTCACAAAATTAATCTGTGGCAAAGCAGAGTTGAAGCCTGGTCTCCCATGTTTCAGGCTACTTCCCTAGCCACTGGGCCATCCTTCCTCTCTAAACTAGTTGTGTCAAATTTATGCCATGTAGAGGGCCAGTGCTAGGCCTATGCACCACTTAAGCCCTCTTATGTGGACTTCACATGGGCTTAAGTGGTATATAGACCTGTGTTGGTTCTCAGTACAGGGGAGAATTGTAAACTGAAGCAAAGTCCTAGCAGCTGCTAAAAGAAGGAGTGCTTAGTTATTCTTCTTAGCCATTCCCCCTTTTCCTGGTCCTGACATGCCAGTCAGGAAACCAAAATAAATCTTTCCCTGGCTATGAAGGAAGAACCTCTTCCCACAACATGGTTGATTTATAAGGGGATGTTCATCGTGTTGCACAATGAGGCATTCCATTAAGGATGTGTGATCCCAGCTAGTGTCCCTGATGTTCCCTAGAAGCAAGGGGGGGTTCAATGGCTGCTCACAACTCAGCCTGTTGCGGGGAAAGAGTCTCTCCCTGCACCTGTAACTAGAAGACTGTTGCTCATTACCACACTGTGATACAGGAGTGGGAATGCTATACAGCAATGCGGGAGTACATGGTGATGAGGGAGGGGAAATCTTTACACCTCATGACACTGGTGCATCAGGATAATTGGAGTTGATACTTCACATTACTTTTTACAAGTCTCTTCTGTAATAAAAGGACGGAATAACCCGATTTCTTGATGTGTGATTAAGATGTAAGCCTTGATTTCTTCCCATTGCAGGGCATCCTGGCTAAGCCTCTTTGACAAGCACTCATTTTTCAGATCAATGCTTGGTATTAGCTTGCATGGTTAGTTTTGTTCTTCTATTCAGAAGGGACATTTGATGCATCCTGACAGCTTTATCCATATTTAAAAGTTACTGTTGGCAGATACATGGGTAGAGGTTTACTCCTATTTCATCTGGCTTGTCAGCTGCTGAAAACTTATTGACAAATACCTACTAATAACCCGAGAGAGGGAAAAATCATATCCTGAGCTAAAAAGAAGGCATGTGCTACAGTTTTAGGGACCTTCCACAATACAGTATTGTCCCTCCCACCCTCACAATTTTAGTTCAAAGTTTTCAGACACAGGTAACATCAATGGGATTCCCAGCTGCTCAGCACCTCTTAAAATCAGCCCTGTAACTTGCACATCCTCACAGGGATTTATGTGCCTTACACCCATGGGAGCCCAGCCAGGTATTTCCATGGTGAGCTTTAGCCATATAGGGGAAAGTTTTCAAGGGCACAAATAAGTGTCCCACTCCCATTAAATTTAAACCATAACTTGAATTCTTTGACTTTCAGTAGGCGTTGGGAATCTAACTCCCATTCATGCCTTTGAAACTATCCACCATAAATGCCAACAGGGTTAAGCAGTAGAATAGAGGCTAACATTTAGTTGGAGTCAAAACACGTTTTAGAAACACTGGGGCAAATCTTAAACTGCTGTAGCACCACTTGATTTCAATGCAACATTAGCTCAGAGTTTGATCCCCATGGGGTCAACTTCATCCCTTCATCCCTGATGTAACTCCATGAGGTCTGATGGCTTTACGCTCTCATATTACCTAATTTTTCCATGATGGGCTGGTTTAAAACTCTTCAAAACTTTATTGGTATGACACGCATGGAGACTTGAAGGAGATTTAGGGGTTCTGCCTGACCATCCCTGGAAGTGTTTCCTTTATTTCCCCACCCTGCATTGTAGCTTGAATGGAGGTTTTTCCAACTGCTGGCTATAATTTATCCTAAACAAGGAGAAAAGGAGTACTTGTGGCACCTTAGAGACTAACCAATTTATTTGAGCATTAGCTTTCGTGAGCTATAGCTCACTTCATCGGATGCATACTGTGGAAAATATAAAAACATCTTCTGTACACACAAACCATGAAAAAAATGGGTGTTTATCACTACAAAAGGTTTTTTCTCCCCCCACCCCACTCTCCTGCTGGTAATAGCTTATCTAAAGTGATCACTCTCCTTACAATGTGTATGATAATCAAGGTGTCCTCACCCATAACCATGTATACCTTCAAATCAGCGGCACTGCTATGGGTACCCGCATGGCCCCACAGTATGCCAACATTTTTATGGCTGACTTAGAACATCATTTCCTTAGCTCTCGTCCCCTAATGCCCCTACTCTACTTGCACTATATTGATGACATCTTCATCATCTGGACCCATGGAAAAGAAGCCTTTGAGAAATTCCACCATGATTTCAACAATTTCCATCCCACCATCAGCCTCAGCCTAGACCAGTCCACACAAGAGATCCACTTCCTGGACACTATGGTGCTAATAAGCGATGGTCACATAAACACCACCCTATACTGGAAACCTATTGACCGCTATTCCTACCTACATGCCTCCAGCTTTCACCCAGACCACACCACATGGTCCATTGTCTACAACCAAGCTCTACGATACAACTGCTTTTGCTCCAACCCCTCAGACAGAGACAAACACCTACAAGATCTCTATCAAGCATTCTTACAACTACAATACCCACCTGCTGAAGTGAAGAAACAGATTGACAGAGCCAGAAGAGTACCCAGAAGTCACCTACTACAGGACTGGCCCAACAAAGAAAACAGAACGCCACTAGCCATCACCTTCAGCCCCCATCTAAAACCTCTCCAACGCATTATCAAGGATCTACAACCTATCCTGAAGGACGACCCATCACTCTCACAAATCTTGGGAGACAGGCCAGTCCTTGCCTACAGACAGCCCCCCAACCTGAAGCAAATACTCACCAGCAACTACATACCACACAACAGAACCACTAACCCAGGAACCTATCCTTGCAACAAAGCCCGTTGCCAACTGTGCCCACATATCTATTCAGGGGACACCATCATAGGGCCTAATCACATCAGCCACACTATCAGAGGCTCGTTCACCTGCACATCTACCAATGTGATATATGACATGTGCAAGCAATGCCCCTCTGCCATGTACATTGGTCAAACTGGACAGTCTCTACGTAAAAGAATAAATGGACACAAGTCAGATATCAAGAATTATAACATTCATAAACCACTAGGAGAGCACTTCAATCTCTCTGGTCACGCGATTACAGACATGAAAGTTGCGATATTACAACAGAAAAACTTCAAATCCAGACTCCAGCGAGAGACTGCTGAATTGGAATTCATTTGCAAATTGGATACAATTAACTTAGGCTTGAATAGAGACTGGGAGTGGCTAAGTCATTATGCAAGGTAACCTATTTCCCCTTGTTTTTTCCTCCCCCCCCCCCACTGTTCCTCAGACGTTCTGGTTAAACCCTGGATTTATGCTGGAAATGGCCCACCTTGATTATCATACACATTGTAAGGAGAGTGATCATTTTAGATAAGCTATTACCAGCAGGAGAGTGGGGTGAGGGGAGAGAAAACCTTTTGAAGTGATAAACACCCATTTTTTCATGGTCTGTGTGTATAAAACATCCTCGCTGCACTTTCCACTTTATGCATTCGATGAAGTGAGCGGTAGCTCACGAAAGCTTATGCTCAAATAAACTGGTTAGTCTCTAAGGTGCCACAAGTACTCCTTTTCTTTTTGCGAATACAGACTAACACGGCTGCTACTCTGAAACCTAAACAAGGAGTCATCACAGCCAGCCTACAATGAGCCAGCTGTCAGGCATCTAATAGGAATGGTGGATATGAATCCATGGTCCAGTTTTTCCAGTGTGCAGTTACAAGGCATTTGCACTGTAATTGCACTGAACTTTTTCTGTTTATTATATGATCAAAGGCATTTGGGGACACCTCCATATCTCGCACTTTCTATTTTTGCCTACAAAGGGTTAGCATGGTTGGCTCAGGCAGGAGCCATTTGCAGTGTGACTAGTAGCTGAAATTTTCCTTAGCTTCATATCCATAAAAACTGGCAGCTGTGTGTTGATCTCAGACAATATGTCTAGTTGGTTTGCTGGTCTGATGAAGAATTTCTCCGGTAAGAGAGACTCTCTCAAACTATGCAGTCTTAACTGTATAGGTAGAGGCTACAAAACAGTCTTGATGCTAGCCGTGAACAGAGACATTGAAACAAACCCTACAACATTTCTAAAGAGGGTGTTTGTTGTTTTAACATCAGCAAAATTAACCCAAAGTGAAATAAATGTCTGCAAGTATAAATATTATGTAGCTTAGAATGATGCATAACAGACTAATTACCTTGTTCTGCTATGAACATCTCAAGAGAGCAGACATCTTCATGGAGTGTCTGATTGGGGAGAAATACATTTTTAAGATGCATCCGATGAAGTGAGAGCTGTAGTTCACGAAAGCTTATGCTCAAATAAATTTGTTAGTCTCTAAGGTGCCACGAGTACTCCTTTTCTTTTTGCCAATACAGACTAATGCGGCTGCTACTCTGAAACCATTTTTAAGAGAATATTTTTTAGGTCTAGCTGTAGTGATGATCAAATAGCAGCAGCACCATAAGGGGAAAAAACCCCCAACAACAACGGTTTGAAAGGGTCTATAAATCTACTATCTGGCATATTGGAGGCATGTTATATAGAGTAATGGTCAATACTGAATAACAACTGAAAAATCAATTGGAGCAGTTCCCCCAATGACTCTTCAGATAAAGAAAGAATATAGATCTCTACGAGATTAGCTTACATACTGTATATACTGCTGACTCAGAATATCAAATGTTCATTTTCTAGCTATATATAAAAATATCATCATTTACCATCTGGAAAACTGATCACAGACTGTACATAAAAAAAAGTTAGAAGATGGATCATACTCAAAACAGCACCAAACAAACTTCTGCATGCAGTCAATATGTTTGTGTGCCTGAAGCCATGATGAGCAAAGGCACATGAACCTATAAAGGGGGAGGGAAATGGGAGTATCCCCCCATTAATGGGTTCAAATATTAGTTTCCTTTAGAGAAATCATGCCACCAATGTATTCCCAGTGGCATGGCTTTGAAGGGCAGGCCCACTGACTTCATAGCACACTATCTGCAACTGAGTGGCACATAAATGCAGTCTATAGCATATCCATAGGGCCCTTTAGCTGCCTAATAGGACAGACATCCTAAAGCATTTAATAGATTACATTTATAATAATTAGGTTGGAATTGTAATGATGAATTTTGACAGCTGTAACTTCTGCATGGTTAGGATTTGAATGAATAATTGGATATTATCCTACAATTCCTGTACTTTGTTTACAAGAATTTAGTTTCTTATGATAAGCCCTAAAATAATTGAAGTTAGCATTAGTATTCTGGCAACTCTATACCTTAGCTGTAGATTCATAGCCAACAAATTTTAAAAATAGACCCATTGCAACTTACTGTAGAATGTTTCATTCTGAGTTAGACTGTGGTGTTATTAAATAAGGCATAGATTCAATACAATTTAGAGTTCAACCCTTTAATAATAGGATGCAAACGTTTTCTACAGCTGCATTGGTGTCCGAAGAATTGTAGGATGTATGTTATGCAGTCTAGTTCATAAAGGATCTCAGAGAAGCTGAGACTAAAAAGTTGCAGAGACCTTATTTCAGGCATATTCAAATAAAAGACAAAATATAGTAAAGCTATAGTATATTCTCTTTCATTTAAAATCTTAGAGAAATGTAAACTTGGAGGATAACTAGATAGTGCCATCTGCTGAAAAGTAGGGGAAACTCATGGAAATGTTTACAGGCATTTGAGAGAAGATGCCAGTTTCCACTTCTTTTCAGTGGGAGCTTCATCTGAACCTTAATTTACACCAGGTTTTCCAGACAACTACCACTATTTTTCAATTATCAGAGCTGTGCTTAAATATTTCCTGGGCACCACCTCACTCAGTGCATTGAAAACAAAAAGCCTGGGGGGGAAAAAAAAAGCCACTCCTGCTCTGCAGCAAACATGGCCACATATGTGCTATACGTTTTTATGTTGTATTTACATCTTAAACCCTATTGTGGTTTTTTCTGTGCCTGCAATCTAATAGTTGATATTTCAGATGAAGTTTAATTCATCTTTCATCTCCTTTTCTTGTTACCAAGCCAACCGAACCATTGCACATTAAGGTTCTTCAGAGGTCTGCCTTTGGCTAAAATTTTGTATATATTGGAACTGTCATACTGGATCAAGGCAGTTTCCACGATATGCTATGCATCCGATGAAGTGAGCTGTAGCTCACGAAAGCTCATGCTCAAATAAACTGGTTAGTCTCTAAGGTGCCACAACTACTCCTTTTCTTTTTACGAATACAGAATAACACGGCTGTTACTCTGAAACCTGGATCAAACCAGTGATCCATTCCATTCAGTCCAGTATCCTGTCTGAGAATTGCCAGTACCGACTACGTCAGAGAAAGACGTATGAAATCTACTAGTGGACAGGTTTCAGAGTAACAGCCGTGTTAGTCTGTATTCGTAAAAAGAAAAGGAGTACTTGTGGCACCTTAGAGACTAACCAGTTTATTTGAGCATGAGCTTTTGTGAGCTACAGCTCACTTCATCGGATGCATAGCATATCGTGGAAACTGCAGAAGACATTATATACACACAGAGACCATGAAATGCTATGCATCCGATGAAGTGAGCTGTAGCTCACGAAAGCTCATGCTCAAATAAACTGGTTAGTCTCTAAGGTGCCACAAGTCCTCCTTTTCTTTTTACTAGTGGACAGTTACAGAATAACTTCCCCATAAAAAACAGGTTTCAGAGTAGCAGCCGTGTTAGTCTGTATCCGCAAAAAGAAAAGGAGGACTTGTGGCACCTTAGAGACTAACCAGTTTATTTGAGCATGAGCTTTCGTGAGCTACAGTGAGCCACAAGTACTCCTTTTCTTTTTCCCCAGAAAAAGAAGTCGCTTTCTCAACCCAGGCAACTAGAGTTTGGTTGCAGCTGTCTGTCATGATAGAAAACATGCGCTGACCATGGTGCTGAAGGCAGATGCATCTGTTCTCTTGAACTGGTAGTGATTTGTTTTTGCAAGGAATACAATATTATTGTTAGGATGTTTTACTGCTTCTGGAAAATGCAATTATTCCCAGGTTAAGCAAATTTAAATGAAAGGTAAAACAGACAAAAAAATCAGAGTAATATCAAATGTTGATGCAGCATAAAACAATTTGCATTCTATGCACAGAATTAATTTAGTTTACTTATACTTTAAAAGACTTTGAAAAAAAAGATTGAGATAAGAGGATCCAATGCTAATGTGTTAGGCACCCCTATGTAGACAGAAAAAAAAAGAGGAAATCACCACAAATGAAGAATTCACAGTTTTTGCATTATTTATATGACAGTAGCCTTGGTGATCCCCAAAACCCATTGTGCTACACACTATATTATAAACATAGTAAGAAAGTCCATAGCCTGAGAAGCTAGCAGCCTAAATCAATAAGAGAGACAGTGGGGAAAAGAAAGGTAGTAGTAGTATTATTTCCATTTTACAGATGGGAAACCCAGACACAGAGAACTCTAAGCTTAGATTCTGCAAACACTTATGCATGTGCTTAACCTTTATACCCATGAAGAGTTATGTTGCTTTCAAAGAGTCTCCTCATGTGCATAAAGTTAAACATGGGTGTAAGTATTAGCAGGATCAGGGCTCAACTGAGTCATCCAAGGTAAAACAGGATGTCTGTTTGAGAGCCAGGAGTTGAAACCTGATATTAAGCCCCAGCCAGTGCCTTAACCACAAAGCCATCTTTCCTCTCTGGAAGAGGCACTCTAGAAATGGATCAAAAATACTCAGATGCGTCTTCATTAGTCTAGTTTTGTAAATGCAGTTCTCAAAAGGATCTCTCTCTCTCTCACACACACACAGGCCAAATTCTTGGCTAGGCAAGAACATGCTACGGAAGTCAAGTAGCTAATGCTCACTTTCACTAGTGGTGAATTCAGGGTATTAACAAGTCTGTTGGAGGAAGTTTCAAATCTCCTGTGCCTTGGTATTATTGCCTTTATATTCCAGACGAGTAAGGAATTTACATTTCCTCTATATATTACTTTAAAAATAATTTACAAGCCACAATAAAAATGTTATGATTGCATTTAAGTGTGTGGGTGGTGGGTTTTGTCAACTCATTCTTTCAATGCAGGTGAATTCTTTTCTGACCCCTTGCCCTAGCTTTCATCTAGCTCTATTCTCTTTTCAACTCTTCTTCCTTGCCCTGAAAATGGTAAAAGGGACCCTTTTAGCGGGTTTGATGCCTTGTGAAATCTTCCCTTTGATGCAATGATTTCTTCACAAATATTCTCTTGGCTGCATTTAATGTAATCTTTGTGCATTCATAATCTAAGGAACTGCATACAGAATTACAAGTGGAATTATTCGCATGTCTGATGCTATGGGCATGCATTTAGGATGCAGCACCAGCCACTCAGAGGTACTGAGGAACAATGAAGGGAAGAGCTGTTTAGAATGTAAGTGATGAAGGGCTAATTATATGGAACATATAAACTTTCTTGGCAAATTTTTGAACATGGATGGGAAAATGTAACTGATCCATAGCTTTCACATTCTCTACTCCCCAAAAATAGTTTAACATTTATTTTGATTAACAGTGCGCCTCTCCCTGGCTCTAGGTATTTGAAAAGCCTTAAAAAAAAAAAAAAAAAAAAAAAAAAAAACCAACCCACCACAACAGCCAAGCCAACACAAATCAAATTGTCTCTACACAGCAAAATACCCCAATCTCTCCCCCAGATTCCATCCCTTGTCCTGCTCTCTCTCCCTTCTTGTCCCAGTTCAGAAAGATAATTATGTGATTATTCCTAAACATAGAAATAGTCCAATTATGAGTTCCATGCTTGAACTACTTGCAGGATTTGGTCCATAAGCCAAGTGAGATCAACCCATTTGGGTCACTCAGGGGTGAAAAATCTACACCCCTGATTGATGTTTTTAAGCCAAACTAATCCCCAGGGTAGACAGTGCTAAGCTGATGAACGAGTTCTTCCTTCAACATAGTTACTGCCTCTCAGGGAGGTGGATTAACTACAGCAACAATGGGAGAACCCTCTCCCATAGCTGTACATAGTGTCTATGCTACCGTGGACCCTGTTACAGCCCTGCAGCTGTGCCACTGCAGTGATTGACACAACCTTAGATTGCGTTCAAAGGAGGAAAGGGATTGGCGACTATGGGGCAGAAGGAGTAAAGATAGACATGACCTGGCAAATCAAAAAGCCAAAGTTCTTGATCATCGAAAATCATTCCCTTCTCGTAAGTCTTCTGTAGGCCTTTCTGTACTCTCAGAACACATCTATTGTTTATGTCCTGGATGCCTTCATGGGTTGGTCAGCAGCATTGTGTAGAATGCCCTTCTGGTAGAGTAGACCCGAGATTTAAAAGATGATCATGCTTTTACAAAACAAAAAACAGGGTCAGTATTTCTTTGAGCCCAACCATTTTTTTTTTTTAAAAGAAAAGTCTTGTGTGGTCATTAACTCATTGGTAACTCCATAAGAGTGGATGGAATTCAATCTGGGGTGTGTTTATTTTATTTCTGTCTTGCTCCCTCTAAGCAAGCAAATTGAGTAAATCTGTATACCCGGTGACTATACCAGCCCTCCCCAGCAGACTTCAGCTCCCCTCCCCATGTAACAGCATTGTAATTCCAGTGTTCTGGAAGATTGAGTTCATTCATACTGGGGAAAATCCTGCTCACTTCATGCATGCTAGTATTTCAAGTGACAAAAAAAGTCAATGGAGCTATTCACAAAAGCAAGCAAAGTACGGTGTGAACTCATGGTTTTTGGGTTCTGGAGTCCTGGTTCATGACATGGGCTCCCAGGCATTACCACAATACAAATAAATCATGTATCTTGTCCGAGGACCTCAAAGCCCTTTAACTTTAAGCCTTGTAATTAAATTTTTTTTAAGGGCAAGCCACATACAAGTGAAACTACAAACTGTGAAGTGACTTGATTGGAACAAAATGTGTCATGTTTTCTTACAGTTACAAGTGACTGTTGGTACAGGGTATATTTTCACTAGTGGCGCACATGATGGGGCAACAAACAAAGGGTTAGATTCACCAGTACACTCTGGCCACATTGTGCTACTCTGCTGATGCACAGCAACTGCAAACCCATTTTCACTAGCCAGTTAGCCCCTAATTTTAATTCTTATTCATGTGAATATTTTCCACTCCAGGCTCCTAAACATTAAGTAATTCTCACAATACCCCAGCTATCATCATCTCCCATTTCATAGATGGGGAAACAGGCACAAAAAGGTTAAATAATTTTCCTGAGGTCACAAGACAAGAAATTAAACCTCAGGCTGGCAGTGCTCTCAAGGCATTCTCCAGCATATAACCCAGTGCCCCCCGCCCCATTCTGCTTTTTTCAGTGTGCTACCCTGACTGCGCTGAGATCACCCTTCAGAAGGGCCTGCCCTGAGGTCTGACAATCTCCAATGCTGCAATGGATTGGGGCAGATTTTAACCATAAGAGTTCTTTAGTTCTTTCTTGACTGATGTGGTGGAGTTATAATACAATCATGAGCTGGCATGACTGGGATTGGGCTCTATTATCAATAGTTCTGTGAGCACCTGAAGGGATTTTTTTTGTAAAGAATGAAACCAAAACTACAATAGTCTCCACCCTATGCATTTTCTTCCTGGTTCCCGGTGGGGGGGGGGGGGGGCGGCACACACTCAAGGCCTACTTAAGAGGTTTCCCACTCAATCAGATTTCACTCAAGCTGAACCCACAGGGAAGTGAAGCTATCATTATTAATAGCAATGAGTTGGCCTGCTTGTCACCACACTTTTGACCAGCTTGTAAAGGCAATGGAGATAATACCTGCTTTTACATGAGTGCTTCTGTTAACAGCAAACACGGGATGAGGAAGGTCTGCCTGGTTTCTAGCTGAGGCTGCGGTCTCTGGTTTGAAAGACTGTAAATGCTGAGCTGTGGGCATGGTTGACTGGACCTGGGGGGGGCGGGGTGGAGAGAAAACCCAAAACTTTCAGGTCAGTTAAATCATGTCCAAAATTTGGACTGCAAATATCATTCAGTGAGCTGGTTCTAAAGGCTGAGCAAGTTAACGTAGCTGCTTCATCAGTGACATTTCTTTAATGTTGTGAGCGGACATTAGCTTGTTTAAGTAAATGGAAGAAAAGCCTGAGAGAGATGGTAATCCATGTGGAGAAAGGGTTCTCAGTGGCTGGCTTCTGAGTATATTTAGAGGATTTCAAATGAGGCAGAAAGGTAGGGAACAAATGCTCTGAGCTTAAGGCCTGTGCCACTACAAAACACTACTAAAAAGTAGATCATAAATCTAGACCTATTCCTTGCTTTCTCTATCAAAGCATTTGTTTTAGTTGTGGATTCTTTATAGTCATTAAACGCAGAAAATCAACTGCATATTGGACCAGTTCATTAGGGCTTTGTTCAGTTATACATAGCCTGATTTTCATTTACACAATCTAGTGGTGTAAAGGTTTCAAAGGTGCGTGTAGATCACATTTACACTCTCAGTTTAAATCCTCATTACACTGCTAACGCAATGTAAAGCAAAGCATTCTTATTGTAAAACACCAAGCAGGCCCTAAACATCTCAGGCAACCCTCTTCAAAACTATTCCACTGTCTAATAATTTTCACTGACACCGCACAAACCAATCAACAGATCTGTGCTTTGGTTCATTCCTTTTCCCCTAGTTTAGAGATATTAAATAATAATCAATCATCAACCTCACTGATGTCTTTATAGCAATGCTCTTGTCTCTCTTGCTAAAGCCTTTGCCCAGAGTCCTCAGTGTATTTGGCCAGTCCAAACTGGTAATGGCAAAACAGGATTAGCAACACCCATCTTCTCACTGACCATAATCTCTCTTAGTTCATCTCATAGGGCCGGTTGTCTTTAATGGCATTGCTCATGGTTTTCTTTGCCAGCAGCCTGCCAACTCTGAGACAGTGTCTGTGACTTCTGGGTTGATTAACATTGATGATCTTCTTCAGACAGAGATTAGCACAAAGCGGTGTCCTTTTCTGAAATACTAGGATTTTTGAATATGGCAAAATGATATGCTTTCCTTAGCCATGTGCAGCTCTTGTATCCAAGATTATAATGCTGCAGCAGTATATGCCACTCTATAAAATACAGCAATAGCTGTTATCCGACACACCTACACATTTATTTTAAAATGCAGTAAATTAAGGTGCTACAGGCAGCTTTGTAGGAGGAGGTTATACACTTATATATCCATTATCAACGGGAACAACTGCACTTGATGGAATATATTTTTACTCAAAAATGGGCAGCAATATCACCCAATGGCCCATGTTGTAAGACAGGGGTTAACCACAGTTCACTTTCACCAATAATTTAGAGTTAGATCAATACAGATCTATTTATAATGCAAACAAAATATGATGGACTGGATACTTCGCTGGTGTAAATTGGCATAATTCTATTAAAACTAGTGATATGCGAATTTTATACCAGCAGAAGATGTGGCCCAGTTAATGTAAAGGTTTGCTTTGACGGATTCCATAAGACAATCCTGATTAAAATCCATAGATGAATGTACATCATGAGCGAGGAAATGTGTTCACACAAAAACCATCTCTTTAGCATCTGTGTAAACCTCAGCACCCATTTATATTTGGAAATCTAGAGGGAATAGTGTTACTCTGTTACATGATCCTCTGGGGCAATTGTACAATGTACAGTGGGAGTACTTTAGGGAGGCAGGGGAGGCTCTCACTAGTCTCATTTGAATCAGATACATGAAAAAAAAAACATTTGTTGCTGTAAATGGATTGAATGGACTTATCTTCTATTCCATGTACTTGTTTAGGGACAGTTTCTGCCAGGGGTACTGCTGCTGGACCTTACAATTCAAAACAGTCCCAGTGAGATAAGTGGGGCTACTTCCCAACTAAGGTGCTGCTCAATCTGAATAATAATGGCAAAATTTGACTCCTAGAGATTTCACTAGCCTCCACTGAGAATACATGATGTAATCAGGCTCACAGGGCCACGTGTTTCCTTAAGGTCTGTTGCATCTCAGCCTACCATAAAAGTGCAGGAAGGATACAAGGCATCTTCCAACACCTCTGCCATGGCCCTCCCCATGAAAATATCAGGCACACTGCAACAGCTGTCTCTGCATTCTGGGCAGCCTGGGGTCTGTTCTTCCCTAGATCCCTGGTCATGCAAAAAATCACTCTGCATGGGGATAAAAGGAGGTAGGGTCCTATCTCCATCAAGTTGTCTGCACCATCCAGAGTGTACAGATTGTTGGAAATTTTGACTGGACTTTTCTTTTTGTCCGAAAATATCAATTTGTCAAAACCAAAATTTATTTATTTTTTTGAGGAAAAAGGGTAAAATTGACAAATTTCCCTTGCAACATTGTTTTGAAAAGAATTTTTGAAATTGTCAAAATGCCCCCATTTCAATATTTTCTAAATGAAGAGTTCCATTTTCATGTAAAAACAACCTTTCCTGTACAAATTTAATTCAGAGTCATAAAAATGCAAAAAGAATAAAAGACTACATTGAACCAAATTTTAAAGGGAATTTGGTATCCAAATCCCTTAGGTTGGCTGAGATTTTTCAAAGATGAATAGCCTGAGTTTTACAGGTGCCCATCTCCTGTGTCTCCCACTGATTCGAAAGGGGATTTGTAGGT
The DNA here is from genome assembly GCF_015237465.2 of Chelonia mydas. Classification (NCBI taxonomy): domain Eukaryota; kingdom Metazoa; phylum Chordata; order Testudines; family Cheloniidae; genus Chelonia; species Chelonia mydas. The sequence goes on from NC_051257.2 coordinate 11,374,703, forward strand.
GCTCACCACCTCCAAAAAAAAATCAGACCATATGAAATGACATCCTATATATTATGCCAGGTTGTCAGCTGCCATTGGGTACAAAGTTGTTCTAGTTTACACTATCTGAGGATGCAGCTCACTATGGTACCACACTGTGGATTTTGTATTACAATAATTCTGGCTGAAAATCTTCACACATCATAATTTGCACAATATTCCATTTTAATTCAGCTAACCAGAAACAATGTCACATATGGCTTATGTATGTGTCCTGCTTTCTGTGAAGTATCTTTGAAAAATACTCACGGTGCTGCCTTGGCTAGAGTGCAGTGTGACAGGGTTTGCATTCCTAATGCAAGCAGATGTATACGACACAGATTCTGTTTCATTTTAATCTTGAATGTGAATTGTGTCCAGATATCATAAAACATAACAGAGTTCATTCCAAAAAGAGATGAGTTTCTGAATGTAGTAATACACCCATGAATATTTTATACATTAGGATTTCCAAGATGCCAGGGCCTATCGGTAAATATCCATTTTCAGATCTTTCATTCCACACATTGTTTTCCATGATGAAGTCACTCCACTAGATGAACTTTCTCTATTGTTCCACAAGAAGCTGACAGATTCAATTTACATGTGGCCTTCTTCTGCATATACACTGTACATTACAATCCATGCTCACAGTGTCCATGGTGAGTGATAAAGATGTCTTTTATTAGTCCTTTTCAGCTTTAGATTGGTTTAGCTTTGCTTCTCCTTACACATTTCTCCTCTTTCCGGCTTCTACAATTTACTCAGTGTGCTTTACTGGCTGGAAACAGCCCATGAGAACATAGCAAAAGGCCAGATTCTGATCCACTTATTCATGTTAAGCATAGCATCTCACTGCACAAGCTGTCCCATTGATTGCCATGAGACTAGTGAAATGCATAAAGATATGCATGTGCTTAAGGGCTTTGCTGGATCAGGGTTAAAGCAGAGAATACCACTTACTTTTCAACCCATCTTGTAGGCCGAAGGCTGTGTCTTCACTGCAAAATAAGGGGTGTTTTTACACCAGTATAGCTATCTTAGTGTAAAACCTAAGTGGCGACAACTGACAAGGCACTGTAGTTTTTAGCTTGATGTAGCTAGACAAAGTCAGCCTTAGGTGGAGTATAGCCTGATCTCAGTTAGCTACATTGAGATAAGAATGACCTGTACCTTGCCTCCATAAGGAATTTACACCGAGATCTCTATCTTGATGGGAAAAAAAAAGCCAACCCACATCTTGTAAGAACCCAACACACCGTCGCTCTTCTACCACTGTGATGAGAGAACATCAAAAGGCTCAGCATTATCGAGCCTGATTCTCCATTGCCCTACGTGTGCAAAGTGGATGTAATATGCTACCAGATCAGACAAGTAGAATTTTGATCCATTTTACAATCGCCTGGGTAATGGGTAAATGTCTACATGAAGTGCAGGGCAGTGGAGAACCAGGCCCATAGTTTAGATAGTTACCAAAAAGGTAGGGATATTTATCTGAATTATCCCAGCCTTCAAAGCCCCCAAATCTGGCTCCAAGGCTGTTCCTCCCCATATAGATACCCTGCATTCTCTTTCATATTAACCACGGCTGGATGAAACAGCTGGGATGAAATTGGGACTATTCTTGTGCTTAAAGCCATAAACATACTTAAGTGCTTTGGTGGATTGGACCCTTGGTCTTGTTTAACTTGTTCACCTTTATGATGAGAGCATTCCAGAGACCTCTGAAAAGCATACTGTAGTGACATTCAGATGCTTATCTGAACCTCTTGAGTCTGCAGACCTGAAATGGAAATCTCAAAAGACATGATAAGTTTCCACTTGTTTCAGCTTCCCATTAGCCCAGAAATATAAATTTTCCCATGGAATTTGAGGGCTTCTGCTTCCAAACAGAGCTACAGGAAATGTAGAAACACAAACATTGAAGTAGTAACTTTAAGGGATCCATACTTCGATTCCAGGAAATGGTTGATAACAGACTCAGTTTAAAGTTTTGGGTGAAAGTTCAGGTCAGCCTAGGTCATCAAAACTGTTTCATCCACCTTTGTTTAATCTGAGTGATGAATCAGTGTGGATAAAAACCTAAGCTACTTTACCTTGTCAGGAGTAGTGCTGAGTATAAAGGCCAAAGCAATTTAACCATTCAAGCCATTCCAGACTTCACTAACTCTTTTATAGTTTGTCATTCCTCCCAAAAAAATTTTATAACAGAACATGAGGCCAAGTGGCACCAGCAGTCTTAATAAAATGAATGAGCAATTACTTCACCTAAGGCTACTTTTAAGGTTTCTGAACCTGCTAGTGATACATTCTACTGATAGCTGTTTAAAGATTCCATGTTCCTATAGTTGCTACTCACTTACAGAGAGCAGAGTATTCAGTGGGGTGAATGGAATCCCTTAAATGTATTTATTAAGGATTTCATATTAATCTGATTTTTCCCCCTCTGAAGAAGAGGGCTGCACAAGCAGTCTCAAAACCGGAGACCTGCAAGGACTTGAAAGAAAATAAGTTCCCTAACAGCAGCACAATTTACTTAACAGCTTTCCCTTGAAAAGGAAAATGGCATGAGTGAAAAGACCAGAATTGCAGTAGCTTAAACTAGAATAAAAAAAAAAAAAAAAAAAAAGAGGACTTGTAGCACCTTAGAGACTAACAAATTTGAGCATAAGCTTTCATGAGCTACAGCTCACTTCATCGGATGCATTCAGGGGAAAATACAGTGGGGAGATTTATATACACAGAGAACATGAAACAGTGGGTATTACCACACACACTGTAACCAGAGTGATCAGCTAAGGTGAGCTACTACCGGGGGGGGGGCGGGGAGAGGGAACTTTTGGTAGTGACAATCAAGGTGAGCCATTTCCAGCAGTTGACAAGAACATCTGAGGAACAGTTGGCGGGTGGAGGGGGGGGGAGTTGGGGAATAAACATGGGGAAATAGTTTTACTTTGTGCAGTGACCCATCCACTCCCAGTCTTTATTCAAGTTTAAGTTAATTGTATCCAGTTTGCAAATTAATTCCAATTCAGCAGTCTCTCGTTGGAGTCTGTTTTTGAAGTTTTTTTTGTTGAAGAACTGCAACTTTTAGGTCTGTAATCGAGTGACCAAAGAGACTGAAGTGTTCTCCAACTGGTTTATGAATGTTATAATTCTGGACATCTGATTTGTGTCCATTTATTCTTTTACGTAGAGACTGTCCAGTCTGACCAATGTACATGGCAGAGGGGCATTGCTGGCACATATCACATTGGCAGATGTGCAGGTGAACGAGCCTCTGATAGTGTGGCTGATGTTATTAGGCCCTATGATGGTGTCCTTTGAATAGATATGTGGACACAGCTGGCAACGGGCTTTGTTGCAAGAATAGGTTCCTGGGTTAGCGGTTCAGATTGACAGAGCCAGAAGAGTACCCAGAAGTTATCTACTACAGGACAGGCCCAACAAAGAAAACAGAACACCACTAGCGATCACCTTCAGCCCCCAACCAGAACCTCTCCACTGCATCATCAAGGATCTACAACCTATCCTGAAGGACGACCCATCACTCTCACAGATCTTGGGAGACAGGCCAGTCCTTGCTTACAGACAGCCCCCCAACCTGAAGCAAATACTCACCAGCACCACTAACCCAGGAACCTATTCTTGCAACAAAGCCCATTGCCAACTGTGTCCACATATCTATTCTGGATATATCTGGAATATTTACAAAGCCCAGAGCCATGGGCATGACTCAGATGGACTTTTGGCTTGTCCATAGAAGCATGAAGTTTTGCAAGCTCAAAGTGTGAATCTGAGTTTTGCTAACTAGAACCTTAGAGGCAGAAATTTCAAGGCTGCTTATCAGAAGTGGTATAATTATAAACCTAGTCAATTGCAGAAGTAGGAAATGCTGGGTTTGCAAAAAAGCAGATCATGAGAATCTGGCAGCTTGAGTAAAAATTGGTCAGAATCAAAAGCCAAAAGGATTTCTTTTAAATTTAAAAGCATCTGGATATTACAGTAGCCTAATCAAATTCATGGGAGATACAAGTGTCAAGTGTAATGAAAGGGGCCAGCATTACTCAGGAATACATGCCACATGCAGGAAACACAAAGGATTGAAAAGGTATACAGGGAAAGCATTTAAAAAGGGAAAATAGGGAATGTTCTTTAAACAAAAATATCAGAGGTGTCAAAATGAAAAATGATCCCAATGCACTTCTTGGCATCACCCCCCAGCTAACAGAGCAAGGTTTCTTAAGTGCATGTATAATATGAATAGTGTGTTTTACTAATCATATTGGCAATTATAGCTTTCTAAAGAATGACAAGAGGAAATTAAAGATACAGGATAAGGAAACAGCAGGGAAATGGTTATCAGCTATGGTTTTTCATTTGTCTTCACACATGGAGACTGGACATTTGCCCAAAATGGAGGTTCAAGTCCTTACCCACCCAATCCAGCCTCTTTATCCAGGTAAAAGAAGACCTAAAAGCCTTATATCCAGCTAGGGGAAATAGAGCCGGATTAAGGTAGGGGCTTTCGGGGCTGCAGCCCAGGGCCCCAGTTCTAGGGTGACCAGATAGCAAGTTAAAAAAAAAATTGGGACGGGGGGGGTGGTGGTGGGGGTAATAGGTGCCTATATAAGAAAAAGCCCCCCAAAAAATCAGGACTGTCCCTATAAAAATCAGGACATCTGGTCACCCTACCCTGCAAAAATAAATCACAGGCAATGATCGCCAGCTCTGGGCTGCTAAAAGTCCCATGGTGCAGTGGGGCACTTGGGCAGGCTGCCATGCTGTGGCCCCACACCGCTCCCGGAACCAACCAGCTGCAAGCATGTCTCTGCGGCCCCTGGTAGGAGGAGGGGAGGTGGCGCTGCATGCTGCTCCCCTCCCCAGCACTGTCCCCCTGCAGCTCCCATTGGCTGCGAACCAGCCAATGGGAGCTATGGGGGTGGCGCTTGCAGGCATGGGCAGCACATGGAGACATGCTGTCCCCCTCTCCACAGGGGCTATAGAGACATGCTAGCAGCTCGCAGCTTTCAGGAGTGGTGTGGGGCCATGGCATGCAGGCAGCCTGCCTGAGCCCTGCTGCGCCGCTGGCTGGGAGCAACCTGTGGTAAGCGCCTCCCAGCCAGAGCCTCCACCTCACACCCCCTCTTCCACCCCAACCCCAGATAAGAATCCCCTTCTGTACCAAACTCCCTCCCAGAAAAAAAGACTTTTATACAGGGGCCCCACAAAATCTAATAGCCCTGGGCCCACAGGAGAGTTAATCTGGCCCTGAGGGGAGGATTTCCCTAGCTCAAGTACTGTGGTAAACAACTTTTAGACTTTTTTTTCCATGTTTTGTTTCATGGTCTCTGTGTGTATATAATGTCTTCTGCAGTTTCCACGATATGCTATGCATCCGATGAAGTGAGCTGTAGCTCACGAAAGCTCATGCTCAAAATAAACTGGTTAGTCTCTAAGGTGCCACAAGTACTCCTTTTCTTTTTACGAATACAGACTAACACAGCTGTTACTCTGAAACTTTTAGACTGCCTTCCAAGAATCCCTTCACAAACCCAGGCACAGAAGGTGGGACTGGAGGCAAGCAGGGGCACCCTGGGGGCAGGGCCGCAGCAGTGCTGTGTGCTTTTGCAATGCCATGGCCCATAGTACAGCCCCAGGGCTAAGTTCCAGCCAGGGGTCACTCCAGCCCCACAGGGCACAAAGGTGGCTTAAAGCCATGTTAGCAGCCCCTCCCACTGGGCTATGAGTTCTGTGCTGTGCCTTTTGGAGCTGCACCACAGAATCTTGCCCTAGAGTTTTAGGGTTGGAGCACGAGGGAACGTAGCTCTGGGTTAACATTTAAAACGGTTGTTAAAATAAAAGCACAGAAAGTAGCTAATGCATCAGACTCTGATGACCTGACACATGAGAGAGTGCTCAGGGAAGCAGTGATGGGAATCCAAACAGCTTAAGTAGGTAATTTTACAAGCTCAGAGGACAACCCAAAGCCTGGAACATAGCCAACAAAAGAGCTAAGTCTGCCCTCCAAACTATACAAGGAGGAAATGTTCTAGATGATTTTGAAGAATTGATGTGAGCTCATTATGGCAAATTCTACAGCTAACCTTTGCCCAAGTGTTAAATAAGAAAGAGGGGATTATTATTTTTCCCCGTGGGACCTGACTAGCACCCATCGAAGACCTCCAGAAATGTCAGTGATCATATTGTATGCAACATCCTTGTAGCATCTATCGTATGGCTATAGAGAATGGCATGCTTGATCTCTCTTGGACCAGCGCATTCTCCATGCCCTACAGTGTTCATCCTCAGTTAGTGGTGCAAAGACTCCCAGAAATATTGTTGCTGGTAAAAGATGAATCGGTGTCATGCCACAGCAATTGCTACATGACATTTCTGCTGAATACTTAATGGGCATGCAAGATCTTGTTGAGGCTGTTACTGCCAGGATACCCGAAAGGGTTAGTACCTATCTATGCAGTTAGATTTACAGAAAGCTTTGACATGATTCCAAGTCTGGGATTAATGTGGAGTGAGGTTATAAAGCAACATTACAAAATAAGTACAACACTGGGTCAATGGACAGATACAAAAAGGCTAAGCATAATTTCTTTTTTTTTTTTAAGCCTGAACGATCAGCAATTGGTTACTACCTTTCAGATATCAAAGTTAGGATTTGCAAAAAATTAATGAACCAGATCCTTGGCTGTTTCAAATCAGTGTAGCCCCAATGCCTTCCATGATCTGCAATACCTAGGAATCCATCCCAATATGTTACATAGCACCTTTCATCCTGAAAGATTTCAGTGTTCTTCACAAACAGTATCCTGAAATGCAGCCACTCCTGGGACAGAGAGGTGCAGCCAAGCAGATGACAGGTACCTTGCACACTGCTCAAAGTTGGAGCAAAGAAAAACCGTAGCTGTCCTAGCAGCAGGATTTGCCCTTGTGATTCTTATGAGTTCCTTTGGGAAAAAATTAAAAGCCATGAATTCTGAGGGTTGTAAACAAAGCTATCAGTTGAAATCAGGTAATGTCTTCTTTAAAATGAAATCCCCATCTTCAAATGCAAGAAAAATCTAAATATGAAAACCCCACTGAACTCACCAAAAGAAGGAAGCTTAGGCAATTTCAACCTCCAGTAGAAATTACAGTTGTGAGCTGTATTGCTTGCAGGAAACCATTTTCTCTGTCATCTCACTGACTGACAACTCCGCAAACGTAGAGTCCCATCCTCCCCAAACGTAGAGTACATTTCTGCATGAGTAGGTGGAGGAGGGACAATTGTAACAGCAAGTTTGCATACTTCAAAGGATGAGAAAGCTCCCCGTAGTTGAATTCTGGGAAAGGCTTAGAAAGCTGAAGTTGACAGTAATAATTATTCTGCGGTCATCTGAACCCAGTGTACTATCTGATAGTACAGTATTTAGCATGATACAACATCACTGTTTGAAACTGCACACATCTAGGCTTTTTGCCTGGTAAGTTTCTGTTTTGTTTTTTTTTAAACAAAGTTGATTTGGGAGGAGCTCTGTACTTTGAAACTTCACATGGGAACCCTTAAATATGGCTAAATTTCAGTGATCCCTGTCCCTAAGCCAGGCCTTGATCCAAAGCCCCAAGAAACCAATGACAATTTTTCCCCACAGACTTCAGGAGGCTTTTGTTCAGGCCCTGCATTCATAATCTTATCTCTTCTGTTTCAACACATACTGGCTAATAGGATTCAAAGTGACACTCGGGTTTCTTTATTACAGCATTAACAGTTTGCTGGTGTCTAGGAAGGCTCACCCAGCCTCATGGGACATTCACAACATTTTCATGTGGAAGGCATTGGGTTTCCATTTTCCAGATTGGGAAACCAAGGCATGAGGCAGTTCAGTGCCATTTCCACAGGCACAGAACAGATCAGTGGCTAGCAACAGTAGTAATAGTATTTGGCCATTTGTTCAAAACACTGTGCAAGTATGAAGTGATCCTCACAGCACCTCTGTGATGCAGGTAGGGGGAGTATTAGCAGCCCCATGTTACAGATGGGGAAATGGAATCAGATGTGAAGCAACTGGCATGAGACCATGCAGAAGGAGTCCAGTGTTCCTGACTCCATGTCCGCTGCTCAGTCCAGCAAGGCACATTCCTTCCAGGCTTATTTTAATCTTACAGGACAGTAAGGCCACAATTTTCAAACTGAGCCTCTGATTTCACCTGCCTGGGTCTTTGGTGACGTACCCGGTGCCTGAGGACCTGCGGCTCCATTTAGGTAAAAAGATAGTGGAAAAATCAGACTGCATACCAGGCAATGCAACACGAAAGGCCTTTTTTCCTTGCTTTAGCCCAGCAATTCCTTTATCTACCTCTGGTACACTGTTGTACCTCAGGACCAGATCTGCAGCTCCTGTTAATCAGGAAAGCCCTGCTGAAGTCAGCGATGCTACACTGACTTACATCCACTGAGGATTTGGCCCTGATCATTTGCTATAATAAAAACACATGTATTCCAACAGAGAAAGATTTTCATAGCATCTTTTCCGTGTTGCCAGATTACAGATCTGAGAGCCCTTCCCATGCCCGTCATCTTTTGTCACGTTCTGCCTTCATGTATATTTTGATACACACCATAAAATTATTGCTGTCAGTTACAATGAGATTTCTCTGGAGAATGCTCATTGCCTGAGCATATTTAGTGAGGGATAAAGGAGGGCTGCGATTATGGATTCGATGTGTAAAGGGAGTACTTTTAGTACAGTATTAATGCATATGATCCTGTAGGGCTCACAAGATATAGACAGTAATGACTGGGACTGCTTGCGAAAGAGCATCATTAGATCTCCCGGCACAGTGCCCTGACTGACAGCACAGAGAAAGGCTTTTGACTATTTCTCTCAGAAATATGAAGCGTATCCAAAAGGTCCCAGAAGATACAACTGTGCCCCACTTTTCAAGAGCTGAATTGGCCTAAGACTCCCATAGGGTCTAAAATAGGATTGAAAAAAGGCTAGCGATTTGTCTTGAAGGGGCTGTTAGACTCTAGATCAAGAGAAGAGTCTTAGATGCTTGTGCGATATGTTTTTCTGGTGGCTTCAGCATCCCCTCTTCCCTTACCCCTTCTATGGTCAAATCATCTAGCTGAGATAGCTCTGTTTTAAAACTAAAATGAAAACTCAGCTTAGCCAAGCAGAAACAAAGAAAATTAAGGCACCTTTTTATGTTGTGTGGTGGGCGGGGGACCCACTGACCCTGCTGTACTTTCTAAAAGGTCTGTGTATTTATAATGCATGATGCTTTTAGTGCTTCCTCATTTTATTTCCCAGCTCATTTCCTTGCTCCCAGAATACCCTGTGCTCAACTCTTTCCTCTTCCCTACAGACCCTCATCTGTCCTCTGACTTGCTGTGAAAGGGAAACACTGACAGCAGCATGTCTGAGTTAATATAGCATGATGCATTGTTCTCACATCGTTTGCTCAGCAGAAACAACACTGCTGCAAAGAGAAAGCGATTCTTGTTGTTCTTGACTGAGTAGCACAAGAAGCAATCTGTACAATAGTCTGAGAAAAAGCTGTAAATGTCTAAAGTGATGATAAAACGCTTCCTCTCCAGATGGGTTCAAGTAGCCAACGCTCCCACTTTTAGTGAAAGGCTTGTGGTATGAGGGTTTTTCTTAAAGCCTCAGCTTTGGAGTTGGGGGATTACATGAAACTCTCAGTCCCCATTTAAAATAAGCAAGTTTGTAGCCCTCATGGTTGTGGAAAAAAGCTTGAAAAACGTGAAGCCTAACGGCTTATAAGTCAGAAAGCAAATAAAAATGCCCAAATTTGTTATTTTTCAAACCCGTTTTTTATGCCATCTCATGATTTTGGGTATTCATGATTTTTTAAAGTTTTGGTTGGGCAATACTGAAGCTGTAGAAACTTATGCTTAAATAGTTGACTCAGTGTTTATATACAAGTAATCACTGTGAATCAGGCAGCTTCGCAAGACTCTGGTTGCACAAAAAACAATTAACACATTTTAAGAATAACCATTGCTTATTCTGTGTGAAGAGAAAAGGAGTACTTGTGGCACCTTAGAGACTAACCAATTTATTATTTCTGTGTGAATATCCCATTAGCAGATCTCATTATGGGGCTAAATCCTAAAGCCTTTACTCAGCGTTTAACAAGTCTTTGAGATAACTGTTAGCAAATGTGTATGGCAACTACTGTAGTAAGCAATCCTCCTTATAAATACCTTGCCTGATTTGTTATGCACCTATGGTTAGTATTGTAATATACTTCCAGCAACACTGAAATTGCCTTCATCGACAGCTTTAAGTTTGGTAAAGGAACAGCTATACAAATTGGTATTAAATCCACATTTACCAAATGGAGATTCATTTAGTTTCAGCATTGCAGTAGGTCTGTTCCTGTAATATGCTATAGCATTACAGTTGATTATAGTCATTATTGATTGTGGCAAAGATTTTATCCATAAGTCTGAAAGTACTTAATATTTTTTTCCCCTGTGATGGGTTCAATATCAAAAGAAACTTTTATTGCTTCATAATTGTTCTCCTATTGTATCCAAATGGAACACAGAATATTAATTTAGATGCTGTTTGGAGTGAAAATATGCCCACTGATCTACATTCCTGAAGAGTAATGAACTGTAATGCATTGTGAGATGAAGTTATGCCTGTGGCAGATGAATTCTCTGTAACAATTTTGTTCAGGAAGCTGTAACAACATTGAATTGGTTAACATTACTATTAAGTAAAGAATAGCTGTAATTTTAGAGAATCCCCCTCCTCACGCAGTGGGTGATCAGAAATTGTTCCCATTCCAAACATGCTGGGGGGGAGGGGGGAAACCACCCTCTACCCCCCCCCCCCATGATGGGAAGTTGCTCAGTAGCAACCCCCCTTTGCCTTCATTTCTATGCTGAGATATAACAAGGGTTTGCCATAGCTGCACTATGACCCCATTCCCAGAGCAGCAGCTGCTGCAGTATCCCTCAGTGGGATCACTTTCCTCCCTGAGCCTTGGTGCATGGTTCTTCCCCTTCTGGTGTGAGGGGGGAGGGAGGGCACCAAGCAGCTCTGGCATCCCTTATCCTTCACCTCCATGCAGGGTGCTCCATGGACTTCCAGATACAGGGTGAGGGAGGGGGCAGAGAAGGAAGTGTAGCAGATGAACTTGGCATGAGGATGTGGGGGGAGACACACATACATGCTGGCCACCACTGGCCCAACACAGCTTAGACAGAAAGGGTAATTCAGTCTATGCGGTATTATCTTTCCCATCCAGCCCTTCAGCACACACCCTCCCAACCTTCCCAGGACTAGCCATGGGCCTGCTGAGTGCCTAGCAGTATGACTTGAGCGAAGCCAGACTGCCAAGGGAGCTGGCTGGAGTGGAGTCCAAAGCAAACTGTCCAATTTCCCTCTGCCCTTCTCATGATGTTACAATAGGATCTTTGAAGTTTTCTCCAGCAGAACCCTCTCCCACTGTTGATGTTTCTTCATTTGTTTTTTTTTTTTTCCTTGTTCCCCTCTCTGCCCCCACAGGAGAAGTATGATCAAGCCCCCTGATTCTTCAGAGAGCCCAGCTTTTGCTTGGGCAGGATACCAAATCCTTCATTGACTTCCACACAGAGATGCATTAAAATGGCCATCTGCACACACTGGGGTGTGAGGAGTCTAGCTGTGGCTCCACATTTTACAGCTTGAGCCTCTGTCAAATATTGAGCCAAATCATTCCTTCCATCAGAGAGAACGCATGGGATCACTTCCTATGAGAAGCTCAGTACTTGCTGATGCGACAGCATCTCAGCATTTGGCAGAGAGTGCCATTTTAGGGCATACTAACATCTTCTACGGCATCTCAGAAGATAATGGGTTGTCCTGGGGTAGGAGGAAGGTTTAGCAGATATGCTCAGTCATTTGAAGTCATTGCAGAGTACAGACATTTATCATATCTTCTGCTTTATGTACAAGTGTTCTCTTCTGGCCCAATTCTTGCCGTGTACAAAGTGCACAAACTACCACTGACACAAACAGTCCAGGGAGCTCAGTGTCTCCCAAGAAGCGATCAGCACCTTGCAGATCAGACCCATTAACTCTTGAATTCACTTTATTGTAAAAATACTTCCGCATGTGGAAAGCGGGTAATTTGATTTTTTCAGTGTACATTTTCACTTAAAACTAATCTTTTTTCTAGCTTAGGGATTTTTACTGATCCCTGCAGATAGGGGCTCACTCAAGGCAGCTTTTGGATAAATTTTTTAAGCTTGGTTTTGTTTAAACATTTGGTTCCTTCAGCTTCTAGTTCCTTTGCTTTCTGTTCTCACCACATTATGCCTCAATTTAGGAAAGCACTGACAGACATTTAACTTTAAACACATACTTAAGTTTCATTGACTTCAGTGGGACTGTAAGCACTGGGGTGTTTTTCTGAATTAGGGCTTTGGCTTGGAAGGGACTTTGTAATACTTGTCCTGTAAATTGGGTACCTTTTGGTTATTCACTTGTGATTAAGTAAGCTACCATTACGAACTCCCAATTTAGCTTTTTTTTTTTTATTATTAATCAAAGGCAACTTGTCTAGAGGTGAGTGATTTCTGATTTCCATGATGACAAGTCAATTTGTGTGCTGGAAATTACTACTATTTATCATCATCTTTTGTATTATAATAGCATCTAAAGTCCTCAGCTAAGTTTGGAGTGGAAAGATCTTCTGCTCACCCTGTACACACACACATAGTAAGAGATGGTGCCTGCATCAAAGAGCTTGCAGCTGGAGCTAGTTGGGACTTTATTTCCCCCCCTCCCCATGAAATAACTACAAAGTGTTTATTTTCATCTAAATTTATCATAAAAATGGAGAGTCCCCCTGCTAAAGTGACCCTTACAGTTGCCACAAATAAGAGTGTCATTTTTAAATTAATAGAACTTCTCCAGGAAAAGTTCTGTTTAATCAAAAAAATCCCAAACAACAATTTTCCATTGGAAAAAAATATTGATAGAAAATTTTTGATCAGCTCCACTTAGATTCTACAGCCATGCCAATGTGAAACTACATTCTAAATCAGTAATTTAGCTACCCTGAATAATTCCTCCCCTTATTTTTATTTCCAGACCCTCAAGTATTTGTAGATCATCATCTCTCTTCTTTGACAAGCTGCAGCTATCCAGTTTTGTAAGTTTCTCTCATGCCCTTTAGCCTTTTTATCCTCATTTCCGTTGCTTGTCATAGGATGCTTTCAATTTCAGCCATGTCCCTTTTTTTTTTTTTTTTTTTTTTTTTTTGAAGAGCCTAGACTAAGTTATGATACTCCAATGAAATTATTACCTTCCTTGTCTCACAAGTGAGGTCTTGCATATATACCCGAGAACTGCATTTGTATTTCCATTCTGCCATTACAGCATCATCGCTGTGTCTTAATGGAGTCTATGGACACCTCCACCCTCCCCGTTGGCTCTGCTAAGTAACACTAATGTATTTTTGAAGAGTTTGGGGGGGTTGAGTGGCTGTATGCATGAGGCACTTATTCCTCCCCCACAAAAAATAAAGGCCCAGATGTTTAGCTGGTATAAATCAGCATAGCTCCAAGATGCTGCCTCTGCCATTACTTATCCTACAAGCATTTCTTATTCAAATATCATTGTGGTATTCTACAGAATAGAGATGGGCTGTACATTTCAGGTGAAATTGGCATTGACTTCAATGCCACCAGGATTTTACTCTACATCTGTGACTCAGTTTGCCCATGTGCGAACTGAGGATGATAATCCTTATCTACTTTACAGGAGCGTGGGGAGGCTTAATTAATTAGGTATGTAAACTTCTGAGAGGTGCTGGAATAGTGCAAATAATTATTGTTATGAGGTATTAAACCTAACCTCTCTGAAAAGGAGAGAAATAGCATTTGGTAGCTGATTTTTGTTCTGACATTTACTGGGCTTTTTGAAAATGTTGTGGCACAAAGAAAATGTATTGCTGAGTCTTCCTTATGAGTAGTGAAGTGATTGGGTCATTTGTCTGCCACAAAAAGGCAGTTTTTTTAGGCTCAACCTGATCCTTCTCTCAATTTCCTTACAACCAACGTTCAAGAGAAGACCTAAATTTATAGGCATATAAATCTTGACCGAAGGCCCACTGTAGTCAATTGGAGACTTTCCACTGACTTCAGTGGGTTTTGAATCACACCCTTATATTCCATGCCGATAGATACCTTAGAGGTATCACTGGTAGATTAGACAGATGAGAAAAAGAAGTCATTTACACAAGGATAGACCCAAGTTGTATTGACTCATTCACCATAAAACAGTCTACACAAGATGGAAAAGCCTTGATTGGGTTCCAATTGAGAAAGAATGCCTTAAGCGGATATCATTACAAACCCACATTGAGCATTAAGAGAGCTTTTACCCCTTTCTTAATACTATAAAATATCCAGAAACAAAAGGTTTCCTTCTAGCATGAGGTTTAATGTTTAAATACTTTCATGAATCTGACATAATCCATCAGTCTGCAATATCCCACTATGAAAATGGAAAATGAGATTTACTGGAAAATTAGATCCAGAATGATATCCTGGAAATAATTGTCTTATTTCCAGATGAGTCTTTTTTTTTTATTTGCCTCTCTCCAGCCAAACCTCAGGGTCAATCATTCATAACACTGGAAATATTTACAACTGAGAAGCTCGACAGAACAGCCAGTAAGGCTAAAATGGAAAGGTATCACAGAGGATCTATCAATTCTGAAGTATGTAGCATTTGTGGCTATATAAAATGTAAAGCAGCTTTTCTATATTGGGCCAAATCCCCTGCCAGTGTAAATAAGCATCACTCCGTTGATTTCAGTGAAGCCATGATGATTTGCACCAGCTGGGGGCTGGCCCAGGATTTGTGAACACTAACACCAACCTAGAAACCAAAAAAGGAGAATGCTATGCATGAGAGATCAAGAAGAAGGAAACAGGTGTCCATTGCATGAAACGTTGGCTATTAAAACTGAATTCCAGGTCCTGTATATTTACCTTCATATAGAGGGCTTTGTGTACCCCATAAGCCCCATTAAGGCATCAATTCAGTGCACCCCTGGTGTAACCTCCCCAAACAGCTGCTGTGGAGGACCAGGCAGAACTTAGTTTTCCCAGTTTGGGGCAAATTTATGTAGGAGCACAACTTTTCCAATGAGATTGTTTGCAGCAAATATAAAACAAAGACCTGCCAATTAACCTGGCTCATTACAGAAATGTGAAATAGTTTTGTTTTTCTCCCTGCAAAAATCCCTCTTTGAACTTTAATATTAAACAGGAGGAAATTTGGCAGTCAGCAGTATTTTGCTATTGGTTCACAGTTGCCAGTGGTTAGTGCAGTGCTTGTGTGCCAGGCACTCTTGCTTCCAGCATGGTCCTTGCCAAGTCTTTCTACTCTGGTAAATGCATCTCATCTGCCCCTTTGATTTCACAGTGAGTCTGGTTCTGGTTGGCAGTCATCCTCTGGACACATGATGCAAAGTGCTGTTGGTGCACTCAACTTGGAGGCTAGGGAGGTAGGAAATAGGGCTGATGTGTACTCACACCGGTGAGAATCAGGAGTAACTGAAGTCACTGGATCTGATTCTCCATTGCCTTAGACCTTGTCCAGTCACCTTTACACCTGTGCAAAAGGGGTATAAAATGCTACCCCCTTCTGGTGTAGCAACATTTAGTCATTTACACGTCTGCAAAGTAGGTGTTAGACATGTTGCAAGGCAAAGGAGAATCAGGTTAATTGAGTTTGTGTGACAGCCACCATCTTGGCTGACAGTGGAGAACTGAACTACAGACCACCAGTACTAATGAATCTTTAAGACTTCAGGTAAAGAGTCAGGCTTTCATGCTGAGAGGTGTAACAGACCCTTATCCTTAATGGATTGGGCACAGAGAGGGACATAACATACACTGAGCAGTAGGTTACATTTGCACAGAGCAGGACATGAACTAGAGTTTGGTGAATAATAGATTTTTTTTCTCCTCTGGGAATCAGAAAAAAAAAATTAATTTCAGTTCAAACTGAAAACAATTTCTTCACCAATTTTCAGCAAATGGAAAAAACAGTGTTCAATGTTTGATGTTGAGTTATTTGGAAAAAAAAATCAAAGCTTAAAAAAAAAAGATAATTTTGAAACAAGATCATTTAACGCCACCACTCCCCAAAAGTCAAAAAACATTTAGATTTTCCTCCAAAGTTTGTGTTGTTTTGACTGAAAATTTGGTAAACCCAATATGAGTTTATGAAATATGTTCATGTGGCTGAATCTGCATTTTTTGCCAAAAAAAGTTTTGCAGAAAATTTTGCCCCGATCTATGCAGAATGCACACTGACCAGGAGGGTACATTTACACCAGTGTATAAGTGAAAGGAGACTCAGACCCTTGCTGTCAGGCCAGCAATGTTAATTTATGCATGCACATCTTTTCAAAGTTCTCCCATAGATTGCAGGCACCTGCTACACTACCTCATCTTTGGCTCTGTTCTGACTTGAGGGCCACTGGGGAGAAGCATCTCCCCCATTTGTGTCTATAGGCTAATATATTGTACCAACATAACTTAGTTTGAGCCAGTTGAAAACTTTCTATTAAACAGCTAAAAAATGCAAGGTGTGCAGTTAAGAGTTTGATTAGAAAACCAGGGATGGGGCCTGATCCAAATCAGGCCAAAGGAAACCTATTGACTTCAGTGGGAGTTGGATCAAGCTGTATTTTCCCATTAAAAAAAAACCACAAAAACCCAAATCCCAAAAGCTTAAAGCACGAAAGCAGAAACAAACATTCTGTTGAAGACAAACGGCCCAAACTGGAATCCCAAATCCTCACGGCTGCAAAAAAATTCAGGGGCGAGGGGTAGAGGGTTGGAACTGATCCTAAATCTTCCTGCTGAGTTCTCTCTCAGTAATAGTTTGAATAGTTGAATCTGAACACTGAATCCAAAAGCCCTGAATTCTGAAGGGCTATTTTAATCTGGATCCAAGTCTCTGGCCAGGTCTTTAGCTGGTATAAATCAGTATAGCTTTAGAGAAGACAGTGGAATTATACCAATTGACATCAGCTAAAAGGTCTCAGTCTGGACACATCTGTTTGAAATAGCCCTCAACAACATACAAATCCAGCACAGTAGATTCTTATTACCAAGAACAGGAGCATTAACATTCCCAAAGCCTTCCAAGGCGAGCAGTGGGGGCAAAAAAACATAACAGGCTTCAAGACTGCGCTTGAAAAGTTTATGGAGGTGGTGATAGGAGACTGCCTACAATAGCGTGTAGCTGATCTGCAACTGCTAGAAGCAAATATCTCCAATGGCCAGTGATGGGACACTAGAGGGGGAAAACTGAGTTATTACAGAAAATTCTCTCAGCTGTCTGACTGATGGGTCTTGCCCACATGCTCAGGGTCTAATTGAGCACCATATTAGGGTCAGGAAGGAATTTTTCCCCAGGTCAGATTGGCAGAGACCTTGGGGTTTTTTTGTTTTTTTTTTTTCCCCCCAACCTTCCTCTGCAGCATGGGGCACAGGTCACATGCTGGTTTAAATTAGTGTAAATGGTGGATGCTTTGTAATTTGAGGTCTTTAAGTCAAGATTTGAAAATGTCAGTAACTCAGCCAGAGGTTATGGGTCTATTATAGGAGTGGGTGAGTGAGGTTCTGTGGCCTACAATGTGCAGGAGGTCAGACTAGATGATCATGATGGTCCCTTCTGACCTTAAAGTCTGATAGTGTGTTGAGCTTTTTGTAATCAGATTGGATTTTTGTGCATTTCCCCATCTTTCAGGGTTAGCTCCTCAAATGATTGTATTAGCATCATTTTCAGATCTGGACCTGAACTAGTTCAGGAAACAAGGAATGCATCTTGAAAATGCCCAAAGGAGCAAAAGCATGAGTTTCACAATCTTTATTTTATTTTCACAGCCTCATACCACTAAAAAAGTTATATATGCAGGGTTGCTAAGGGATACCAACTCATATGACTTTCACCTAATTTAGAGGCAAAGCTGTAGCCACTGGAGATTTAAAAGCATTAATTGCATGCAAACTAATGGATGGGACCAGACTTACACAAGGGTTGTGTCATTACTCTGTACTTTGTTCACCTGTCTGAGGGCTCCTATCAGTAGTGATCCTGCAGCTTCTCTTTATTTATCAGACTGGTTCAATGTGACACAGGTTTACATATGACAAGTAGCATTCACCCTCTTGCTTGACATGGAAGCTGAAAAATTACTACTATCTCCAATGGTTGTACAAAAGCTTTTGCTGATCTTGTTAGTAATCCAGGGAGATGTGGCTGTAGCTTACTGCTATTTCAGAGGAACAATTAAAGGCAGATTACTGTTGGAGAGACTAACTGTGATTTGGTGAACAAAAAGAAGTTATGATTCATCATGCCTTCTGGCCAGGGCAAGTGTCAAGCTGCAGTTACCATATGTTTGGAATTCTTTATCCTAAAGGGACATTGTTTTAGGGGAGTGGTCTGTGGAAAAGTGTGCTGGTGGAGCGTCCTAATGAAGTCAGCTCTCCCCCCTACATAGGTCCCTCATCCTTTGTGAAGGGAGGCTCCAACAAAACACACACATCCAGCTTCTGAGGTGTTAAACCTGGCAAGGCCACAAAAATCAGGTTCTGTCTGCTGGGGCTGGATATTTGCTTATCTTATTGACTGAGATCCTAAATTTGATCTCTTCTTAAGGTCTTCAAGGAAGGTTAAGCAATGTAAATAAACACTGCTAAGGTACATTAACTCCACTGAGGAAAAAATAAATATGATCCCATCATAAGCCATTCACCCAATAATTCTTCAAAACCTTAAGTAATGCGATCATTGCCATCAATATCACTCAGCCAAGATAAAAATTGATTCATTTGAGTCTTCAAAAATTGTTCTCCATTCATAGAGATCAGACTGTGCCTGAACCAGAAATAAAACAAAATAATTGCAATGCTCTCTTATCCCAGAAGGAGGTAAACACAAGCAGTAAGGGCTCCTCATGCTGGGCTCATATCCAGATCTAACTCACTCATAGGTTGAAACAATATCCTGGATCCAAGCACCACAGAATTTGGGGAAGTTTCAGATCTGGACATGGACTTTCCCGCTCAGATACAGCTTTGCTACCTAGACTTATACATAGAGGTACAAAAGAGTGGTCTTACTCACCACACAGTAACTATTGTTTCTCTTTTGCAAATGGAAAAACTGGACTTGCCCAAGTCCACTGCAATAGTTAGTGTGACAGTTGGGACCAGAAGATCTTGAGTTCTGGGTTCCCAGTCCAGTGATCAGACCACTAGATTGCACCTCTCTTTATATAGAGAGATTAGGTTAATCCAAATGTCATTTACACAATAGTATCAGCTCTAGGCCAGACCCAGTTACAGCAAAACCAGTCACAAACTCTAAAGATGCAACTATATATTGTCTACACTATATATATGTATGAGATTTAGGTCTACTTCCTGTGGGAAAGCTACAGCATAAGGGTAGGGCCATACTGCACCCTACTTTCCCATCACTGCCAATCTAAGATGAAACAAAACTGGCAATGTGGAGGTGACAAAGCTCTAGGCGTCAGTACAATTCCCCTGAGCCATCCAGTTCCTCTTGAATAATATTCAAATAGCAGCACTGACATGCAGGGACTTCATCCATTTTCTGTTAACTAAGGAAAGGAATGATTAACAACCAGAGAAGAAGCAATGTCTTGTGGTTAAGACATTAGACTATAACTCATGAATTTTGAGTCAGTTCCTGTTCTCCCAAGGACTTGAGACCTTGAGCAACACTGTATGTCTCTGTGCCTCTCTTCCCCCTCTGTGAAATAGAGATAGCAACACTTCCTTTCTTCTAACCTTTATTTGCCTTATCTATTTAGACTGTAAGCTGTTTGGGGGAAGAGACTGTATGTGCAGTAGGATCAGCTGAGAATTTTTTGACAAGATGTTTTTTCATTGAAAAAAATCCCCATTTGTCAAAAAAAAAAAAACCACCCAAAGCTTCTCATGGGAAAGTATCAATTTTGACACACTTGACTCCAAACATG
Source organism: Chelonia mydas (assembly GCF_015237465.2). NCBI lineage: Eukaryota > Metazoa > Chordata > Testudines > Cheloniidae > Chelonia > Chelonia mydas. The sequence goes on from NC_051257.2 coordinate 11,394,782, forward strand.
TTTTGAAATTGTCCAAATGAGACCTTGACAATTTTTAAAGAAAAAAAAAAATCCAGCTTTCTGGTCTGAAGATTGGTTTAAATTTCAAAGCCATATTAGAATTTTTTTAAAATGGTCAAAAACAAAACAATTAAGTCAAAATGAAACATTGATTGACCCAATCTTTTTACTCCAGATGTAAAATTTTCAAGATTTCACGTTGTTGCCCCAATTTGGGCTGGTGAAAAAAAACTGAAATCTCAATTTTCATGGGATGAGAAAACCTGTTTCCTGCTCTGCTCTAATGTACAGTATTTAGAATGAAGAGGCCCTGAACATAGTTGGGGTCCCTACAGGCACGATACATGTAATAAACGGAAAGAAAGTAGGAGCCAGGGTAGCATCCTAAACCAGATTCCTCTACTCACTTGCGGTTTGATTTAGTCAAGTTACTCAACCCCTACCAAAGCAAAACATGGCATTACACACAATTCTCTCCTTGAGCAAAGGGGGAGAAAAAGAATCTACTACATGCTGTCAGATATCACTTAATGCACTCCAGGAATGTGCTCAGATACTACAGTGATGAGGGCAACATAAGAACCAATAGAGAACCTTTTTGTGCCTCAGTTTCCTCCTCTGTAAAACTGGAGATGGAAACTCAGGCAAGCAGTCTACCTTAAAGCACTTTGAAATCCACAGACAAAAGGGCACTATAAGTGCACAGTATTATGGTTATAAAAATAACATCTTTAATCTGTTCTTGAAATCTTATGTTAATTTTGCTGTTTCAGTTATTTTTAAACTAGGACCTATAGACACATTGGAAACCAGGAAGCTACACAGAATCTGGAAATATTTGATATCATTAATTTCTTCTCTGGCTCTTTGTGAATTATTTTCACTGCAAAAAAATACATGAAATAGCTCTCACCTCTAACCCATCTCATTTCAAAAGTGCCATCTTTGGTTTGCAACTAAGCTTGAGAAACTTTATTGTCTACTATATTGAAAATTCTTTAATAAAGAGTTAATGATCATGTCTTTTCTTATGCAAATTGCAAAGATAAAAACCTAAGAAAAAATATTTTAGAAACTCTTTGATTTTATGGAAAGAATGTGTTCTTTCCTATTGCTTTCAGCATCAATAAAAAGAAAAAAAATCTGATGTACCTTGAATGCATTTCATGACTACAGGGAATGTTATCTACTTTAGTGATGACTGAGACAGTGTCAACAGAACTCTGACGAAAGCCATATGAAATGGAGATTTAAGAAAGAGATAGCAAAAAGGATATTCTGATAAATGGTATTATTTGTGATTGAATTCCACCACGACTTCTAAGCAGGGAAGATGAAGGTCACCTCTCTCTCAGGCAGGTAGCTGGGTTTCTAATAGGATATTTATTTGCTGCTGGGAGAGACAGGCAGATCAAAGCATTTCTAAATGTAAATTTGTTGGGCCAGATCCCCAGCTGGCATGACTTCGTGTAGCTCCCCGGGCTTGAATGGAGCTACATGGGTTTAGACTAGCAGGAGATCTAGCCCATTGTTTTTCAGGATAAATCCCAAGGTCCTTTCTCTGAGCAAAAACTGAAAACTTCCTTGGAAGTTTCAGTGGAAAGTCTGCCTGAAAGAAGGTGTGGAAAGCCATCCAGTGGATAACAGTGCTGCACTGGTGGCTGAAAAATTCCTCATTCCACTCTGGAACAATCCAGTCCCCGCTCAAAATAGGACCCAAATGGGTGCATAGCCCTGGTACTGACCCTCTGCCCAGTGCTGAATGTTTCCCAGGTATCAGCTCTCCAGATAACATCACAGCTTGCTCTGCTCTCTACAACAGGCCAAGCAGAAAGCCCAGGTGGTCTACTCCAGCAATGCAGTTTACAGTGCATGCAAGAATGAGAGAAATACAGTAAAGAAAGACTACAGCAAAGGAGAGAGTTGCAATAAAGGGAGGATACAATTGCTAATCAAGGCTCTGAATTAAAGCCTTGTGCAACATACAGAATCTGGCCTCATCCCCATTTATACTAAGGCCCCTTCACACCACTGTGGCAGTTAATTACATGCATACCTACCATAAAGCCACTTTACACAGTCAGGATGATGTAAAGGGGTCTTAGCCTAAATGAATCAGCCCCTGTGACTTTTCACAGAAGAGTCCAGATGCAGAATGAAGATAGGCACCTTTCAAACAGGAACCTCTTTTCCCTTGGACTGCCAGCTGCAATCATCCTATAAGCAATTAAAATGCATTATTGGAATGAGTTTTTTTTTGCCCTCAGTTGAAACATGTTGCTGCTGGTTTCTTCCTAGAAGATAGTTACACGAGTTATTGCATCATTTGGCCAAGTGAAAAAACAAATGACTTAATTTATAAAGAGGCAGAGGCTTTGGTGCAGCAAATAGAAGGACTGAACATATTAAATATTTGATAATATTCTCCCATCCTGCCTAGACGGAGACTGTAATACTTTGAATTAAAAACTTTCCATTAAAAATTCATGAGAACACACAGCGTGAAATAATTTAAGACTCCAGTCCAGCTTCACAAGGGCTAATGAAAGGGGGTGTGAATGACACCTCTGGACCAGCAAATCTGTGTGCCCCTGTGCTAAGGGAGAACATGCAGAATGTACCTTTCTCAGAATGTCTATTGGTAGGGAGTGTCTATAGTTATATGGCTGGAACTCCATAGAAGTATTGCTGATGGAGACTGAATCAGACTCAGATTTTAAAGCCAGAAGGAACCATCTAGACTGACCTCCTGCACATTGCAGGCCACAGAACCTCACCTGCCCACTCTTGTAATAGACCCCTAACCCCTCTCGTTGAGTTAAAGTCCTCAAATTGTGATTTAAAGACTTCAAGTTTGAAAATCCACCACTGATGCTAGTTTAAAACTAAGTGACCTATGCTGCAGAGGAAGGTGAAAACCCTCCAGGGTCTCTGCCAACCTGATCTGGAGGGGGAATTCCTTCCTGACCCCACATATGGCAGTCAGTTAGACCCTAAGAATTTGGGCAAGGCCCACCAGCCAGACACCTGTAGTAACTCAGAGCTCTCCCCATCTAGCATTCCCTCTCCAGCCGTAGGGGATATTTGCAACTAGCAGTCGCCGATTGCCTACAATGCCATGTAGGCAATCACACACCACACCATCCTACAGCCATTCTGGCGACATGGCATTCCCAGCCAGGGCTACACTGGACCCTTCTAGTTGCCAAGCACAAAGGAAGCTGCACTGTGTCACCCAAAACTCTCCCTCCTGCCTCCCCAGGAGATATACTCCCTCTAATGAGAAAGCTTGTCCAGTAAAACTGAAGCCCATAGGAGTTTAAGTTCCTGTTTGGCTAATTATTTTATTTATTGGAGGTACCAGTCATTACACACCACCCACCATAAAAATAGGAGTAAGCCAAGAGAGAGTTTTGCCCTTCAGTCTTCTGGATGAGCACTGTACAAGATTTGACCAAATTGCTCCAAGAACATGCTGAAATGTGTTTATCACATAGCCAAAGTCATCCTAAGAAAAATCTGAGGGCAGACCCTCCAGAACAGTTTAGTGTGTTCAGACTCAATGAGAGGAGATGGAGGAGGATTAAGGGAAGGGTCAAATGGTGATGTTGAAGGATAATCCTATGGTTCTATAGTGTGGAACTTTGAGGATTTAGGTCTATTAATCAGAGATAGGTCCAAACCGGACCTATTCAAACCTAGGTCAGAACTGAATGCCAGTGTGAATCTGATCTCTGTGGATCCCTTCCCTTCCCCCCCCCCTGCATCTTTAAATTTAAAGAAACAATAAGGTGACTATTTAAACCCTGAGAAGACAGCTCAGAGATAAGGTCTCTTCAGGCTTGGGATGCCCACCTTCATTCTCTATCCTTAAATAAGAGCAGAACATGCCCCCTACCCCTTCCCCCAGTGGAAAATTTTGACTTTGGGCAAAACAGACTGTTTCAATTCTGAAATGTCTCTGCATTGCCTCATGGGAATTGTATTTTGAGTGCATCATGGTCCAATTCTCCTCTATAGGCCTCACTCCCTGGTTGGACTACATAATACATCATGGGTCTCCTCCTCCCTCCCCCACCCCCCCCAAGAAGGAGCTGTATCACAGGAGTCCCTGGCCCTAGTGCATCATGGAAATTGTTGCCCAGTCGGGGGAGCCTGCCCCATAGAGGAGAGAGGGGATGTGAGGAACCTGAGCTACAGCTCTCACAAGGCACTGCAGCAGGATACCTCAAACAAAATAGTTCAGTTTTTGAGCAAAGCATTTTGGTTTGGGGGCATTTAGTTTGATGAACTGAAACTTCCCATGGAATGCAAACTCTTGACAAAAAGCTTTTAGTCAAAAAACAAAAAAAAAAAGTTCTGACAGAACTGTTTTTGATGTAAATTTGACTTAAGTGTTGGCCCTCTACACAGGAGGACATGTTCCCCCTGTAAAGCAGCACTTTCCCCTAAAACAAATGCTTCCCCTTGCAGCTGTCAGAAAAGGAAATTTATTTTGGCCACTCATTGATCAATTATGCCAAGACTCCATACCAAAATGGAAACAGAAGAAAATGTACTGTTATCTGGCTTGCTGTATTCAGGGAGGAAGTGAAGAGGGGACAGGAAATATTTTACCATTCCAGATTCCTTCTTGTTTGATTTTGTTTTAATCACACTGAGGAGACTTGATTCTTTTAAATGGTGTTCTCTGACCTATGTTTTATCGGTTGCATTAATCTACTTTTTATAGTCTGAACCCTAAGTAAAGTCAAGTAATTGCATTTTAGATAGATAATATCTACACTGAAAGCCTTAAACATCTGGATAATTGCTCAGAGCTGTAGTTGTTTTGTATAACCTGGGAGCCTAATCCTGCAAGGTGCTGAGTGCTCTTAAGTCCAACTGAAGACACGTGGGCCTCATTTGCTAGACAAAGAGAAAGTTGAATGCCTGGTGCTTGTTTTAGATCCAACATAAAAATGTTATACAGGCAATTCCTGAGCTGAGATAGTGGGTGCATATGGGCTGCAGACCCTGGGTTGTTTGGTCTCAGTTTTGTAACATGCCAGGTGCCAGCAAAAGCTGGTTGTTGTGACTCCTTTCCCAAAAGCTTTTGCACAGGTTTGAGAATAGCTGTGCTAAGGATAATGTTGGAGGGACATAAGGAATCAAGGAGGTTCTTGGAATCGTGGTATGGGGCTTTATCTGAACACAAATAATGCTTTTATCCAATATCAGCATGATTTACAGCCTACAGGTTGTGTTTCCCTGGGCTTTATATTTACTCACAAGCACAGGGACTACTAGCTGCATGTAACATTGCAGTCATTTATTTTAGGAAACGGTATGGGCTCAGTTACGGATGTGCCATTCTTTCATTCAAAGCAGCAGTTCTCCCCTGCTAGGTTTTGATCCACTGGAAGATCCTAGTGTACTTTGAATGAAATTTGGTGTACACATTACTGAATTAAAGCATCAATGACAGGTTATGGTAAGACTGTTCAGGAACAAGAGAAAGGGCCACATGCTGCAGACTTAGGAATTGCAAATTCATTTGGCATAATCAGCTTAACCATGGAAAGAGAGTCATGGTTTGTTTGGGATTTTTATACCATGTAGGGTTGCCAATTTTGGTTGGCTGTATTCCTGGAGATATCACATCAATTAAAGGAGGTAGCCTTTGATTAAAGATTAACCTTTAATTCCTGGAGACTCCAGGACAATCCTGGAGGCTTGGCATCCCTAATACCATGGCTCATCCCCCTATGTAGCATCATATGGTTTTTGCCTCTGGTCAGTCTCAGCCAATGCTTGTAACAGTTACTATCAATGATTCACAGGGTTACTCATATGGGCCATACAGTAAAAACCTGCTGCTTTCACTCCATTTGGCTTATTGGAAAAGAAGCTGTGTTGATCCTGTCAGTACAGACAAGAAAGAGGCCACTGTACAGTCTACTTGATGATTAGCAAGTGAGGCCTAGGTATCCCCACCTGTAAAGTGGTAGGTGTGTTATGAGATTTTCCCCAGCCTGCAGCTGAGCCCAGGCCAGCTGGAGGGAGTTATGGAGGAAAATAAAAAAAGCCCAAAATAAAAAAAAACACAGAGTTTGAGGCTAGATTAACTTTTCCATGTACACTTCAGGAGAGATGTTGTGCCCTCTTCCCACACAGAGGACAACCCATGAAGAGACCTCAATGGGTCCAGTGGCACCAGAGAGGCACGTGAGCTTCCTGCCCACCCCCACCACACACACACACACACCCCCCTCTCTACCCTCATAGGAAAGGGAAGATTTGCACATGAAGGACCAGATCCTCAACTGGTGTACATTGGCATCCTTCTACTGGGGCCAGTGAAGCTCTGAATTAAAACCAGTTGAGGATCTGGCTCAGAGGATTCACTCTGTGCGTGGGAGACTGAACCGCTGTTTGTTATGTTGGCTTTGTTTTCATGTATCAGTCTAATCATGGAATGGTTGAGATATTTGGTTCTGCCTTAGCACAGAGGGCTGGACAAGAGGACCTTGAAAGGTCCATTTCTAGGAGGCTATAACACCATGGCCAGACTTTTCAGCTTACTTATACTTTCCAATCATTCATGCCCAGCACTGATTAATGATGGGCAATGCTGTTAACCTATCATGTTGATTCTTCCTTGCATTCTGTGTCCTGGCACAAAAACTTAGGAAATTACCAGTCAGTGCTGGCAGCAAACCAAGCCAGGAGCAGTGGAACTGAGATGGAGGATGGGAAGAGGTAGCACCCTCATAAGAGAGCTATTGGGGAGACCAATGTATTTTTCCTCCCACTGTTTTCTGACCCCACAAATAGCTCCTGGAGGGGACAGCAGGACCTAGTTATGCCTACAGGAGGGCGGAAGGCAGAGCAGGACCCTAGTAGGTGCTTGAGCAGCTGCCATGCTGCAGGAGATTGGGCTGGCTGCTATAGAGCTGATAGCTCATATAGGGAGAAGAGAGTTGTCCCTGTCAGGATGTCACTTCCCAGCCTGCACCTACCCACCCTGCTTGGCCAGTCTGAGTAGCTCCCCTTGCCTCCCTCCCCCATTCACACTGAACTGCCCCCACCCCAAACACACACAGAGCAAACTCTGCTACAGCTTCAGCTGCTGCTAGCTGCTTTCGCAGACCAAATTCATGCCCTACTATACAGGGTTGACCTTGCCTGGAAGAGCAGAAACTCCATGTGTTTGGACTCAAGAAGTGGAATGTTTTTGGAATGGAACAGATAAGCACCGCCCCATTGCAGTTGCCTGCTTCTGAGGGGCATACCTGTTCTGCATGGCCCTTAAAGGGGAACCCTAGAAGATTGTGCTGGCCAGATGTACTCCCCTCACCTTGCTGTTTCCTGCACATGGGGAGGTGCCTATTTTGCACTAGCCAGTAGGCTGCTGTAGAGTGTTCCCCTCCAGTACAGCGGGGCCCTGCCTTCTCCCCACTCTCTTTCAGTCACCTTTGTAGGTTAGAGAAGCAGGAGGAAAAAGTCCGTCTTCATCAGCTGCATGGGGGTGAGGAAAATCTCTTATATGTATATTATGGAGAGGTGGAGGAACAATCTGTCCCTAACTCTAAAGCAGGAAGAAGAGGTCATAAGGCCAATGCGCTTGCATAGAGATGCACTAGAAAGTAGTACAAGAGAGGGAGAAGACATTTAAAAAAAAACCATTTAAAACAGCCTAGGAAGGAGGACAATTGGGAGATCTACAAGACTAAGCAGAAGTGCATTAAAAGGATAATGGGGGGTGGGGAGAAGAGATCTACTGAATACCAAATGCTACTGACAATTTCAAGCACTGTAGCAATGAGAGTTTGTCAGATATATTCCAGATAGGCTGAAGGAAATTAAAAGAAAAGGTTGGTCTACTAAATGGCAACTTGTAGAAACAGTTTCTTTATAAAGACAGGCACAAAGAACGAACAAAATGAAGAGCAGACAAAGGCTGACATATTTCTTGATATGCTAGGGGGAAGGTTAGCTAGAGTGCACTGCACTAATGGTTGTGAAAGAGATATGCTCTGATGCTCATGAGACAGACAGGTTCATAACATCCATGAAATTTAATAGAGATGAGATAGCCTAGTGAAATATTAGATATTATAGGAACCATACAATTAGAAGGTATAGCAGGCCTGATTCTTGATTGCCCTCTGCCTTCTATAGTCATTTAAACCAAAATGAAGAGGGCTGTAAAGTCTACTGTTCTGATCAGATATAAAAATTTTCAACTCACTTTCTATTGGCATAAATAGCTACACAAGGTGCAAGGTAATGGAGAATATGACCCTACATTCCAAAAAGGTAAGAAAATGGAAAATATGGCATTTTTAAAGTTACCTTGATATCATCTAGGAGGCTCCGATATTGGACAGTCAAGATTGAGAATCAAATATCTGTTCTTGCACAGTGGAAACAAGCCACACAGAATGAAGCACACTTTTTGGAAAATTAGAGAGTCTGAGAAGCCAGCTGATAAACCATTATTGCTGCAGTGGATAACCTTCTATAGGCTCATACAGGTCTTTGATTTTCTTGACAAAAAAACCCAGTTGTATTATGATGTTGCCTGTGTACGTGCTAGCTTTCAATCACTCATTCAAAAGCAGGATTCCATGCTTTTCAACCATGTTGCCAGGAAAAAACACCCCAGAACACCATGCTTTCAAACTCTCCAGCGACATACAAAAGGGGTGCATGCTCTGTCCCTACCTGTGGTCACTTGCACAGCCACCTCAGATTTGTGGATTTGCAGATTAGGCCAGATCTGGGACTTTACTACATAATTTTTGGTGTGATACCACCTACTGTGGTCACTCTGGCTGCTGCAGTGGTTCTCAGGAGACTATGAATGTTTGATGATAACACTCAGGTCCATTTGATCCTTGTCCTCTATGCTGGTCTGCCAAGATTATTAGGGGTTGTGTGTTTTTTTAGGGTTTTCTTGTATTCCAGGAGGCGTTAAATTAGCTTTCAGGAATGCTTCAAATAGATCACTTCCATGACAGACAAGAAAGCATGCTTAATGTTACATAGGCAGATTTTTCAAACATTCCCTGAGCACTGATGCATTTTAATTTTGTTGGACAAGGTCAAAAGTCTAGGTAGGTGCCCATTAACCTAGTATATGAATGCCTACCAAGTATTAATTTAACTTCACAACACCCCGTAAAGTATTATAATCTCCACATCAGAAATGGAGGCACAAGGAGATTAAGTGACCTTCCTCATAGAAGGAGTTTTGAAAGAAGTAGAAATTAATAGAATTTAGTAGACAGAAATTGACCCCAGGCCTCACAAGTCCTTGGCCATAAGACAACCCTTCTTTTCTCTGTGACAGGGTGGAAGGAGGTAAGATATTTAATAGAAAACTGGCTCTATACCAAAAATTCCCTTGTGGCCACTTGGCACAGGAATTTTGATATCCGTCTATTATTCATAGAACATACTGTATATCAATCTGTACTGCACACCTGATAACTGTCAAATTTTGCTCCAATCCTCTTCACTCTTAACAGATTAACCCAAATCTGCTGATTACCTGATAAGCGTGAGATGGAAAGCAACTCAAAAGCAGGCTCTTTCAATCATATATAATGTTGTGGGTCTGCCGTAACATACAACCTTTTTGGTGATTAGCTTCACAACATTGTCAAGTACAGGAGACAAAGCACAGTTCATAGCAACCTTTAAGTGTTGACAGCTGATCCCCTAAGAATAAAGCACAGTCACATTTTTGATTTTGTGATCTGCTCAGTGGAGTTATTGATGCAAAAGGGTGAATTACAAGTGGACAAATGGCCCTTTAAACTACAGGAAGTTCTTGTCATGTAAAAGATGCTAAGCCTCAGAAGAGACAATCTTAACATCCCTCTTAATTGCTTATACCAGTAGCAAATGTTGCAAAGAAACCTTCAAGTCTCACTGGATCCCACTGTATTGACTCATCTGAGCATTATTTACCATCGCGATATTGCTTTAGCATTGTGTACTGTCCTGCTATTGCCTTTCACAATAGCTCCCTCTGACAAATTCTAACGCTGTATTCTGCTAGTAGCTAATATTGCTATTTATGTGTTTTCAATTCAGATTCCAATCTTGTACACATTAACCTTGCCCCAATCTTGGAATTATGGCCCTCATCACCACAGTGACACAGCACCTCACATGTTATCCCCCATTTTTAACATATGGGGAACTCATGCACAAAAAGATTAAGTGATTTGCTTTATGTCATGAAGAAAGCCTGCAGTAAAGCTGGGAATTGAGCCCAGATCTCCTGATTCCCATGCCAGTGCCTTAACCACAAAATTATCTTGATGCCTGCATTCATGGGAGAGGTGAGGAAGACTAAATGGACATGGGAAATGAATGGTCCTATTAGTCCTAGCCATTAGCCAAGTCAATAATCTAGTCCAGGTTATTGACTAGACATTTTGAGATTGCCTGCACTGATGCAGTCTGTAGTATCTCTTCTGTAATTATATAGAGGACTTCAGTCAGCCAGGAATCTTTCATGACCCCTATGTATGTGAGTGCTCCTCTGAGGGAGTTTTGTTGTTTTTCCCTAAGATCTGCATGAAAAATTTTTTTCCTGTTTAAAAATAAAAAGTAGAAAACCAGATCAAAAAATATGATGGAGGCAGAGGACAGTGGCTTCTCCATGGCAAAGTGTGCCCCATATACAATCTCTCAGGAAAGTACAAAGTACAAAGAATGCACCACGATGGCTTCACTTTGCAATAACACAGAACATTGTGGGGGGGTGGTGTCACATTCAAGGACATAGCTCATCTGAAGTCATTGGTACACTGGCAAATCAAGTGGCCATGAAAGATGCCAGATCCATGTTTTGTAAAATCGGCATAAGTCCAATGTTTTAATCAGCTAAGGATCTTATCTGCTGTTTTTAATAGAAGTTCTTGTCCAAGTATTTATATCTCTTTGGTATTTCTATAGCAATCACTGTAGTGCAGTACGTGAGCACTAAAAGCAAATACTATTGTTACAGGCATTATCTCTGCATAGTCTAGTACTGCTTTTCTCTATTTGCTTTCTCTTCTAGCCAATTGAGGAGGGGGTTTTGTTTTTTTCCTAAATAGAAAATGATGCATAGCTATTTTCACAGCTTTTTCCTTATGGAAATTATGGCCATTCTCTCTAAATGCAACTTTGGAGGAGATGTCACTGAAAATTGCTATGAATAAATAGCACAAATTCACCAAATATCAAAAGGTTTAGGGGCAAGTTTGTTGCCCATCCCATGGGCCTGTGCAGAGGAGTGATGGGTGTAAATAAGAAATAACCTGAGGCTGGTAAAGGGCTGGTGCAGACTAATTCTGCTCTTGTGCAAGAAGGGAACTGCAGACTGAACTGTAAGTACGTCAACACTGCAATTAGATGCCCACAGCTGGCCCAGACCAGCTGACTTGGGCTCCTGGGGTTTGGGCTAAGGGGCTGTTTAATTGCAGTATAGACATACCTGCAGAGTCACAATTCCCTCCCTAATCTGCTCCTGGGGCAGCACAACCATGCACTAACCCCTACATAGGGCAGACTGCAAAGTGACTAGCCTCCCTTTTACCCGATACCATATTTGAAGATGTGAGATTTGACAATGGAGGCAGAGGGAGCTATGCACCCAATCCCCAGTGAACTTCAGAGACATTTGGGGTTGCTAACTCCAGTAGGTTCCTTTGAAAAAGCAAGGATATGCCATCTGCTCAGGAATGTCAGTCAGTGTGAAAACTTAATAGGATTTAGGAACATTTACCCGGTGGATGGGAGGTATATACAGCAAACTGTAGCCCAGTTTAGGGCTTCAATCTACTCATCTCTTCAAAATGTTAAAGGGCCACAAGGAAAGCATGCTTGGAAAAGTCCTATAGAGAATACACACTGGAGAACTTTGGTAGTAGCTAAATAGCTGCCCCAAAAAAAACAAAACAAAACCACAAACAAAAAACAACACACACCTGCTCTTCTGAGAATGCCTGACTGCCTACTTTTGATGGGCAGAGATTTGTCTGGAAGACTTCCAATGGCTTTCAAAGATGGACCCTGATGAGTTTAAAATAGTTGTGCCTTTTGTCTTCCTCTGATATGTTCCATAATAAAAAAGTGAAATGCTTTTTGATACCAGCTGGGTCCTGTTCTTAAAGCTTAACCACTGCACTGCAGGTCAGATTTGACAACCACATATTCAGAGGTATTTTGATTTTTAAATGGCTTTTAAAAATTCATGTTAATGAAGGGAATGGGTAAGTAAAACATCAGAAATGGACTTTAAAAAAAGATGATGGTACATTATAGAAAAACATTGCAGCTTTGTTCAGTCCATTGTTGCTGAAATATAGAAGACAAACCTAATACTCTGATAGACAGCAAAGGGAAACCACTCCTTCCCCAGAAAGATTAAAAATGATTATCACTAGTAAAGGCGCATCTGAACGACTGTCAGTGTTGTTATCTCCCTGGATGGGGTGGGCTGTGTGCCTCCTGGGAGGATTTCAGACTGCAAGCATATTTATGCAGAAAGTCTCCAAAGGTGGTACTTTTTTTTTTTTTTAAATTGGAATAAAGATTTCAAGGTGACCCAGGGAAAGTATGTGGCTCAGGCACTGAAGAACTAGGGGTAAAGTGAAAAAACCACATCTGAAATGATTGTGCCACATGTTTTAACAAGTTCTCTTCAGTTATTCTCTTAAGTGTTTAAAAAAAAAAAATCATAATCCAGACACTATCGGATGGTTTTGTTTATAAAAATAGTTGTGATCTTCTACAGTCTGATGGCCAGCACCTCAGCTGGTGTAGCTCCAGCAGCAGCATCAAAACGATTACAATTCACATCTAATCTGGGCCCAACAGGTTCATAATGGCCACAATTCAGCAAAGTGCTCAAATCTGAGTAGGAGAGTAGTCCTACTCAAGTCAATGGCGTTATTCACGTGCCTAAAGTTAGGTGTGTACTTAAGTATCTTGCTGAAGTCAGACCAAGATCATGTTGTTCTATTAATTTCCACCCCTTAAAAATAGTTAAGAAATTAAATGCAATGAAACAGCCTCTGCCATCTTAAAAAAAAAGTATTTTTTTTTGAGAAACTCCCTGCAGCCAACCCTAGGAAAAAAGGTATGTAGAGTCAAATTTCATCCCTGCTAATGTACAACCATGTAAAGCTTTTATTTTGCCTTCTTGACTCTTAAGTCAGCGCTGGAGGGTGAAATATTCTCTGCTGGTAAAAATGAACGCAAGCCTGAACTGATTGGAATTCAAGTAGAAAATTGTGCACATACAATAAATCCTTTCCAAAATTACACTGAGGCGAGTTATAACCCTTTGGAAATACAAGTTTCATTTCCCTGGATCAAGTTTATAAAATGGTTTTCTCGAGTTATTTCCATGTTTTGTGGCCCATAGTATCACTTTTAAGCAGCCCATAACGTCCTATAATACTTTAGATTATGCTACTAACCATTACTCATGAGTCTTTAAAGCACACACAAAAAAATTAGGGGTCCATTCACGCAGAAGAGCTTTAGATGACCAGAGTGCTGTAATTCTGCAGTTTGTACTTGCTGGCTGGATAAGCAGTCATAACTGGAGACAGGCAGTCAGGACTCTTGGGTTCTATCTATATCTAGCTCTGACAGTGACTTAGCTGTACAAATTGTTTAACATTCTTTGCCCAACTGTGAAATTACTGTAAATATCACCTGGATCAGATGGATGTTGTGCAGCTTAATTAATGCATGTTTGTGAAGACCTCAATGTACAGTTGAATCCTATTGTTCCCTAATCAATTCCATCTTGCCCTCTACCATTTTCTCTCCATAACTAAATATTGATTTTGTTTTCCAGATGAAAAAGTGGCAGAAGATTAATAATTTAAAAGTTCAGATTTTATCAAAAGGGGATCTATTCAGCCAGAGTGAAATTCCTATATAGAGCGATGTCATGCAGGGAAAGATATAAGAGCGGTGGTGATGGAATATGTCCCAACATGGAGCAATACAAAGGGCTCCCTAGACATCTAAACCCCTAGGCTGGAGTAAGAGCTGCAACTTATGCATCCCTTTGATTAGGATTGCATAAATCACAAATCCACTGGCCACAGCCTCCCCTATCCAGTTTAAAAATAAATAAAACAAACCACCACTCTGCACTGGTCTACGTCAAACTCGTAGGGAGCCTAGCCCCATCATGAACTAGAGTAGAACGACGCCCCTGTACAAATGCTCCAGTTGTCCACCTCTCATATAGAGCAACCATAGCAGTTCCATTGTATTCCACAGCCCACCCACTGCTGTCAAGTCAGTTTCATCCCAGGTGATAGTTATTGGTTCAGTAGTTATTGATAAGAGGTAGAGGTCCATGTTTCTAGGCAAAATAGACACTGCTTAAACTGCAATGGGAATGTAATGCCCTGAGTTTGGAAAGGTGCTAACAGTGTATCTGGACATATATTAGACAGACAAATATTTCCAGTGCATCAAACAGTCTGCTAAGTTATATAAGCCTACATATATATATATATATGTTGCACACTTAACATAAATTGCCTGATTCTACCACCTGTAGGGACAGTATGAAGAGTCTCCAGGAGCAAACATAGGCTGAGATATGGGTCTTTTATTAGCTGAGTTGCCAATAAAGCTCCTACCAAGGAAAGGGGGAAAGTTGGACTACATATATTGGGTGTAAGTCTGCTAAGGAAGGGAGGTGTGTGATATCCCTCTTATGGCTGTTGGCCTGCTTTGTTTAAGATCATTACCAAAGGCTCTAGCCTGCCTTTCTGGGAAAAGATTTAGTTGCCGGAGAAACAAATCAGTGTTTGAGTCAATTACTGCCTGTAGCACAAAAAACAACATTTTCAGAGAGCTACCTTCAAAAATCAGAGGAGGAAAACCTTCTGAATTAGCTGCAAGCGTAACCCACATACCTCCTGGGTGTGGTGCTCTGTCCCATGTAGTGGCACTGAAACTACTTAGAGATTAATGAGTCAGCTACAGCCTTAGCTAACACCATGTGGCTTTTAGCTCATGGAGTACAGGCTCATGCACTAAGCGCCAGTGGCCGCAGGTTCAATCCTACCCGCCAACGGCTGGGATCTGTTGGTGTTATACAAGCAGAGAGCATGGACCAGAGCAGGGCCTGTGCACAACTTAGGTGGCCAGTGCCTATCTTCCCCACTTATAGAATCACTCTGGGCTCAAGCAGGAGATGGGCATTCGGTCACCTATCCGGAGGCCACAGCGTGCACGCTCAGGTGGGAGATGGGCATCTGGGCACCTGCAGTGAGGCTGAAGCACATGCCCAGAAGCAAGAACTTAGGCACCAAATGAGTCTAGCCACCTACTGGCTAAGGCAGCAGCTGAGTGGGAGTTTTGTCAATCAGTGGTGCCTGGAGAAAAAAAAAAAATGGGACTTAAGTACTTTCTTGGATCACACCCTTAAACTCTGTGCCTCAGTTTCCCCACAGAAGGAAAAGTTGTGTGGCATAGTGCCATCTTGTGGACCCTGCAGGTATCTTCAAGGAGTAGGTTAGAGAGACGTGCAGACAAAGTTTAGGGGTTCTTTGGGTCAGACACTGGATCCATTAAATTGTGGATGAAATTATTAAAGAAAAGCACTTCACTGAAACCTCAGACACCCTGCTTCCTCTGAAATACTAGATTGCCTGTTCATCTTTCTAAAGCATTTGAAAAATCTATGAAGGAAAATGTTCATAAGAGCATCATATTCTTCCGGAAGTACAGTGCCCACTAGAATAGTGCTATAATACAGCCAGGGTATAGCATTCTCCAAGATCAGAGACTGCTCTACCTCGGTACATTTGAGAGCATGTGGGAGCATCATTCCACCTGTTGTAACAGATCCGACATCATTACTTCTGCTGGTAAAGTCCAATTCTGGCAGAGGAGGCAGGTGGCAGATACTCAACATCAAGATTACAGCTGCAGCAGCAAAGTGTTTACAGTGATGAGCTCGCTATGTATACAAGCTAGATAAATTAGACAGTTAATGAACCTTAAAGAGGCTTCATGCAAACCTGCTGAGTGTTTTGAATTTGCAGTTAAAGTCAGGTGAGTTTCCAACTGTTTATGTGTTAGATGTGTGAAAATTTCACACATCTGTCTCCTGTCCCCAAACTTCCCTGAAGTTATGCACAAGTTGTTTGTTTCTGTAGAGGAAGACCCTACTGAAATAAACAGTGTGCTGAAAGGCAGGGATTGAGGTGACAGCCGTGCAACAGCTCTAACCCTTGCTATAGGCTAAGTTGTGGCTGTAGAGACAGCCCTGAGCAAGACATAAATACATAGCCTCAGGAGTGACCCTAGGAAGCTCTGTGCCTCAAACTCCCCTCTGTTACTGCCCCCCGCCCCAGCTTCCTTTTCGCTCTTTGGGGTAGTGAATTACTTCTTCCCTAATCATCAGAAGATTAATACACACACACAGAGCTGCAAGTATGGGGTGTAGCCAATGCTCCATGCCTTCCCCTCACTGGCCAGCTGTTCTGGTGGGGCCAATGTATGTGAGTAGCCTTGTTTGTGGCTCTTGGGTCTGCTGTGTAGGAGCAAAGCCCACACAACAGCATAAAGGAAGGATATTACTTGCTCTTTCTGGGTACATTGTCCAAGTTACAATCTAGCTCTATGCCTAGCTTTTGGGGCTTGATCCAGTGGGCTTTGGATCAACCCTCAATAGCTTCATTTCTCCATTTCTGCTTCCTTCAATGACTAAAGAGACTTCCCATAATGCAAAAATCCCTGCATTTGATCTAACATTTTATGACATTTAAGACCACCCCACACACAGCTATACAGTCAATCAGTATAAAAATAGTTGTGTGTCCACACCGCATTACACGGTAAACACATTGCATTTAGTTTTCTGGGCAAAACTTTTCAACTCTAGTTCCATTCTAAAAGAATTAAAAGTCCATATTGCCTGAGGACTCCATTTCCATTATGAGGCATTCTGTGACTCAAGCGGTGTTTAAATTAAAAATAAAAAAAAAAGTGAACCTTCAGTTTCTCCCAGGAGAGGATGCTTTTCAGGAGGTACAATCAGACAAAGTCTTTTATGTAGCGCAAGGCGAAAGACCTTTGATGTCAAAAAAAAAAATCTTTGTGCTTTATTCTCTAGAGAGAATCGGTCATATTTTCCAGTATCTCAGTGGGCACTGGAAGTTAAGTACCATGGTTTCCATTTAATATATTTTTAAGAGGTGTGTATCACTATTCCATAGTTTACAAAGGAAGATATGCACGCTCCATACATATGAGCCACAAACAACTGAACAGTTAAGATTATTGGTTTAAGATGCCTCCAGAGCCTTCACTTGATCCATTAGAATCAAGGTCCAAATGAAATCAAAATACAAAATAAAGAAGCTTCTTCAGTTGCAGTTTGGTCTCTGCCCGTAGCCAAAAATAGCAGAAACTCCAGCTTTGCTTTGTATTTTTCCCTTCTTTCTTAAGGACGGACAATTGCATGTTAAAATTCCATCAGCAACAACCACCTCTAATCTTCACCATTTTTTATTTAAATTGATATGCTAATGTTTCCTTGCAAGTCAGGCTCACAATAGACTGGAGTCGTCAAGATATGAAAGGAAGACAGCCTTGTTAAAGAAACAATGCCTAATGGCACCTAACGCACAGGCTACAAACATTCATCATTAGTAATTTTGCTCTTAGCCTGGTCCGGGTGCACCAAGATGCGTTTTTACGTACACAATGGAATCCTAACAGCAACTGCTGCATTCTAACATTTTTGCTAGTATTTTAGACAGCACGCTGCTGCTGTCAGGCATTGGTGAGACACATTATAAAGGAGAGAAAGGACAACATAGAAGCTTGGTTAATTTAAATATTTTCTACTTATATTGTATAGAAGTTGCAGAATACAGCCCCTCCAGTCCAGTTGAGGAGCCATAGAAAATTCACATGTTCCACTGCTGATAATAGGAACAATTTTATATCTCCATTCCAATTTTATATCTCCCTCTGTCTCAATGCTCATATTTCCTAACCTCATGCTAGTTGGTTAACAACAACAACAAAATTAAAAAACCCACTCTTTCTAGGTAGAGTTTTATGGCAGGAATTCTGGGTTAATCCAAAACTGAAGTCAGGGAAATAAAAAGCCACCAACTCTAACCTTTAGCAGCAGATTGATGGGAGCCCCATTTCCCCCTCTGAGCACTAAACCCTTCTTTCTCTTGCTGATCCTAAACAGGTTCAAATGAATATTTGTTTGCCCCAAGCTGTAGGTACCTCTACCCCCGGATTGGAAATTAACCCCGAAGCCCCAAACCATTGTCTGGCTCAACAGGGCCTCCTCCTAGGTAAGCAGGTAGGGCAGGATAGAGCTTCAAAAAGGCCCCTCCAAGCAGCCCCAAAAGATTTGGGCAGCTCATCACCCCAGGATATTCTACACTTTTCTTTTAGTGCATTGTGTTCTGGTTGATTGTGGGGGATAATTATAAACATACACTATTCAAAAGCTAGAACGATCCAATCCTGCTTGCACAAGGGAAGTGATAAAGAACAGGCTATGCAAAATACTTTCTGATAGGATGCACGCTGAAATGATGTAGCATTGCCTCAATTGGTCTTCTTGGACATCTCAATTTTGGTCATATTGATGCTTCCACCTGACTACGACAAGTAGCCAAAACAAAGGAAGCCCCCCCAACAACTTCTGATTATACCTGCCATTAAACATCTCCTCTGCACTGCTGAGAAAAAAAAAAGTCTCCTCTTTGGGCCACAGAGGACATAGGCTTAGCCTGAAATGACATTCAAGGAGGGGTTGGTAGGAACAATTCACATACCATCATAGGCAACAATAACAACTTTAGCTGTTGAAATCATGACCACCTGCTGCCAAATTTTTCTACTTCCTTGATATACTGCCTCAGAGAATACAATACCAATGCTGGACTATCTCAGTCTCCATAAACACACTGTTAAATGGCAGTGTGTGCTGATAGGACGGATACCAATATTGTGTATTTGCTGTACCATGGGGAGGGGGAGGAGAACGGGAGGGGACAGGACATTCCCAGCAGATTTAAGAAACATACTGTTCTAAACTGCATCTGTACTTAGCTCTGGGACAGCCATAGATGAGTCCATTCTAGATGTGTTGACGAGATTTAAGAAGTCATAGATGCCGTTAGCCATAAAACGGTAAAACGCAAAAAGTGTCTTTTACTCCCCCTTGGAGCATGTGGGCAGGGAGTAGGTGAAGCAGAATGGAGAATAGCTTCACCACCCTTTTCCTAACGTACTGTCTGGTGCAGCTGAGCCAGTGCATGGTGTGTCATAGTTCAATACGGAGATAGGCCAATTACTGTCCCTCCCCCATTCCCACCGGTGACAGGGCCCACTCATCTCTCACGAGCACCTCTTATCAGCTGGGCGTGAACCTGCCCTCCTTCCTTTTCTGGTATTCCCTGTTGGCTATTGCCCTCATCAGGTGGGTCTTCAGCAGCTCAGTCCTCTGACCGAGTCACACACAGTCAATACGTGAACAAAAACAACCCCCTTCAGGGGTAAAAGTCCAACAGGGCCGGTCCTTTTGCCCTCAGTAATGTCTTTAGCCCTGTCTCTGGGCTCAGTCCTCAGCCCCTTCAGGGTTAGCTTTAAATCCATCTGCCTTGGTAGAGAGTAGTGCCCCCAGAGCTTTCTCCCTGGAAAAGGCTTCCCCTTCACTTGGGCATCAAAACAAGCCTTATCCCCGTCTTGAGGCCAGTGGTGGGTGGGGAGACTCAGGCCTGCTCACTACTCCAGGCCCCAACCTGGGACCATATAAATAGCAGCCACATGCTGCTCGCTGTAACCATTTCTGCTACTAATTCTATGTAGCCCCTTTCACTTCATGCATACCTCAGGTCTGAAGCTCTTCCTTGCAGGTTGCCAATCTCACCAGACCCACCTTCTGGCTGCCCCTTGAACTCCAGCAACATCACCTTTGTTGCTCCTCTACTCCCCACCAGCAACTGATGCATTCAGCCCCTGCAGGTCCTTTTATCTCAGCCTGCTGAACTCTGATTGGCTGCTACCCTGCAGCCTTTCTAGGCAGGCCTGGAGGACCCACCTTCACTGCTCCTTTTCTGGGGTGGGGTCAGGAAGGATCTCAAGCCCTCCAGCAGGGGCCTCAAAGGGCCTTGTGCACCCCATCACACCACCCCAGACCAAGGAGTAAGCAGGCATGTTATTTGCTATGCACCTTTAATCTCTATAATAAACAGGAGATAATTTAAAATTATACTATCACTTGTTCACACAAATCTGAAGGATCTACTGGTGTAGGCTTTAAAAAGTTACTGTAGCTCACATCCACTAAAAAAAAAGATTGCACCATATGTCCATTTCTTATTTTGATGCCAGTGCTTTCCTTTTGTTTGGAGTTTCCTGCTATATATAATTCTCCTGCTGTCATCCTGAAGAGCTCCTGTCCTAGGAAACACCTCATGTAATCCCTATCAGTCTTTCCTCAAATGATTTTTTAAAGTGATACAGCCACAAAGGATAGAATAAACTTTTGAAAGTGAAATTTACCAGCATTGCTTTCCTCCTTCCTTCCACAGGCCCTGATCCTGCAAAGACTTATCTATATGATAAATTTCATTGTTTGCTAGCTGACCCACCTTGGTGCTTCATTTGGTCTGTCTGCAATGGTTTTAACTCCTTGCTGGGAGATTTCTTCCCATCTTGTTGCCGGCACCCAGTGCCGAGAGGCTGAACAACAGCTTGAGTTGGTTCGTTACCCGGTGTGCTACACCCAATAATCACAACGGGGTGGAGAAGCAGAAAAGTTTATTTGAAGCTTCAAATAGGTATAGGGAGATTTGAATCTCAAATCCTGTACACAGAGCAGGAAGTTACACAGGCTTTTATACATCCTTTTCCCCAGCATACTTATCCAATAGCAAGCTGCCCCAAGTATCCATATAGCCAGCCAATCCAGTTCCCAGCTAGTTCCCTGATTCTCTGTATCATTTGTTAAACTATACATAAAGCTGCTTTATTCAGCATTGTTCTTCCGTATCTGCCCTGTTTCGCCTTGCTTAGTTTCAGGCAGTCTGACTCTGCAGCATATTGTTGCAGATTCTCAGCAGAACTGCTGTGTGTGCCTCCAGGCAGGGGGGGCCAAGGACACTTGGGCCTAGTACGCAGAGCTGCTGCGAGTGCCTCCAGGCGGGAGGGGGGGCCAAGGACACCTGGGCCTAGTGCGAGGGGGCTTCATCGACACTCGTGGTCTTCCATCCCCTCGAGTTACCTAGTGGCCATGCCCCAGTGTCCCCAACAATCTTATATACAGTTTGTTTTATTAAATATATAACTTTGATATTTTGCCTTTATGAAAATGTTGCACAAACTTTAACACTCCTGTGAGAAAGGTATTATTCTCCCAAAGAAAGGGAACTGAGGTACAGAGAGTTTAAGTAGTTTGCCCACGGTTGTCCAAACGGTTTCACAGCTGGAAGTAGAGAGGTGCGGTTCTTGGTTCCCAGTCCCTGTTCTGTCCACCAGCTCTTGCTGCCAGAGCCTATCCATGTGAAGAAACTTGCTCACTCAATGCTTGTCTTTCTCAACTTAAGACCCAGACCTTACTTTCCTTATAAATCTGGAACTCTTAGACTGCTCATACAATGTTTTTGATAGACTTGAATAAGGTCTCCTTTTTAAAAAAATGTACATACACTATGTGTATTTTTCTATCTCTACTATTCCTTAATTCTCATTCTTCCACTCTGTCCACCATGAACTATTTCTCCTTCATGGAGCCAGACTTTACACTACTTCAATCCTATCAAGAGGCATAGGGGTTAAGATTAGGCTTTAGGACAAGGAGTTCAGATAACTATACACTCGATCTAAAATCTGTTACAAACCTAGGAAGACATTGTAGGGTACTCTGAATGTAGGACACAGGTTTCATATAACTGTGCAGACTATTCCAAACCTGAGAAGGTACATGCTGGTTGTGGGACATGAGCTTCAGAAGACAAAACTGAAAACATTACCTAGGAATGCACATGTCTCTGGAGAACTGTCGGTTCCCTTTAAGAAAAAAAGAGATAATTTTAGAAGTTGCTATGTCAATAAGTGTGTAAGTTTCAGCACATCTCTTTCAGAGATGGGTAAACCTCAGACATTTAAAGATTCAGTTAAGTATCTAAAAACTCAGTTGTCTACCCAAAGTTCATCAGACCAATAGCTGCCTGTGGTTTTAATAAGACTTTCTGACAGGAAACATTATGAATCCAAATGAAACTGAGTTGTTTTTCTCCCACCGTTACATGGATCCAGCAATTATTAACATTTGTTCTGCTCTGAACAACTCAAGGGGATTACTCAGAGACTCCTATATCCTTAATTAAGAATTTCCAGCTGCCTTCAGAACGAAGTCGAATTCATTATATCAGAGGTGAAATGATGATGCATCTCCCAACCAGTGGAGGTTTTACTTCTACTTAGTGTGTGAATTAGAACCTTCGCACAGCTGTTTCGCAGAAGTGAACCTTCATCATCTGGAGGCTAAATCTCACAAATCATTAATTAAAAGTGCTTGGATACACTTTAATTGGTGATACAGGCAGTTTAACTGATTTCACGTGTGAGTATGGCAGGGGGCAGATTTATACATTTGCATTTCCCACATTCATTGTCAAACTGTTTTGGGTGTTTGACCTCTATGAAGGGCAGGTCTGTTGATTCCAGTGAAACAGAGGCAGAATGGCAAGACCAAGAACAGAAGTCCATAGAGCATGTACGTGCCTTATTAATGGACTCACACATTCACCTAAAGCAAGTATTTGAAGAGTGTAAACAATGAGCACAGGCGGAGAGGAATTGTTTACGGTGGCCCTTGTGGGTATAACTGGATTCAATAGGATAAAATAGAGTCAAGGATATTTTGGCTGAATATCAGGGTAAAGTTCACCAGCATGACATGTATCAGGGCCTAATTTTGTAGTGTGCAGAGTACCAAAAACACCCACTGATTTCCATTTGATAGTGTGTCTCATGGACTTCAGGAGGCATTGAAAATGCTCAGTATTTTGTGGTATTGGACTCTGTGATGGAGCAGAGAAAACTTACACCGATGGGAAAAGGATTAAAGGGATCCTATAGGCCCAGCTAGCCCTGCCCTACTATACCTGCTGCCAATGCCAGGCCTGGAGGGGGAAGAAAAGGGGAGAACCTGGCTCAATTCGGGACTGACTAGTGGCGAGGCAGCTCTGTCTCTGCAGAAAAGGAGTATCACTACAAACCGGACAGCCACAGGGGGAAAAGCACTGCATCCCTGATCTAAAGAGAGAGAGAGAGAGACTGTTGAGGAGGCTAGAGAGCACCCAGCACTGAGTGAACTGTACTATTTGACTGTAAGGACATTGTGGGGCGAGGCCCCCTCTAACCTTACATCTACCCCCATCCAGAGGGAGCTGAGGCTGCCTCAGAATGCTGCAAAAGGTCCACAAGTGTGTGCTACTCCAGGCGAGATATAACAAACTGTTTGGACTATAGGGGTCATGCCCCAGACTGAAGGGACATAGGTAGAAAAAATAGCCCAGGACAGGGGACTGAGACTTTCTGCTGGGAAGACCCTGCTGGCATTGGCTCACACAGGATCCTCAGCTGGGACCCAGTGGAGAGGGAGGGCCCGGGTCCTCCTGCCACACTGCCTTAAGGGCTGAGGCCCAGATGCAAGCAGAGACCAGGCACCTCTACCAGGGAAGCACGAGGCTAGAAGTCAGGTGCTCTAACCACTAGGCTGCCCAGCCCTCCCACCACACCCTTACAAGTCCTTGTAGTTCAATTCAGCACGGGCTTGCGGTATCTTTGCATTGAGATAGAATATGGTTCTCCCAGGTTAATATCTCGAACGCTAGCGGCGTCTATGCCAGGCACAGAGCCTGGTACACCAGCTCTTCAGTAGTGCCACAGAATCCTGGGTAAAGGGATCATTCTGGGTGAGGGATGGGCAGCTTAGGGGCAAGCTGTAAGGGGGCTGGGGAGTGTCAAGGTTGGAGGAGGCATGGTCAAGGCAGTCCCATGCTCTGATGATTCCGTGCTGGCAGAAGCCCTATAGGAAGTGCAGCAGGAACAGAAGTTAGAATAGCCCCGTTCCTGAGTTGAACTGGCCCTAGATAAGTCTGAAAAGCACTCAGGTTAGGGTAACCAGACAGCAAGTAGGAAAAATCGGGACGGGGGGCACGTAATAGGTGCCTATATAAGACAATGCCCCAAATATCAGGATTATCCCTATAAAATTGGGACATCTGGTCACCCTAACTCAGGTCCAGAGTCTCAAAGGTATTTGGGCACCTAAAATCCATTGGAGTTAGGCACCTAAATACCTTTGGGGTTCTGACCCAACCCCTAAATATCACAGGCACTGAAAACTGATCTGTCTGAAAGCATGCAGAATAATGTCCCAAGGGAACTGGTGGAAGGCCCATTGGAGCTATTTAAAACTGGACTTAAAGTTCTCACGTACCTACTATAGAACATAATCCTGCAGAGGTGAGAAAATAGGTGTTTCCCATCCATGGTAAAGCAACTAAGTTTTATGCCTATTATTCTCTCTCTTTCTCATTTACTATAGGAATGTCACAAATGAATACACCAAGAGTAATGCCTCAGCTTGCTGCATGGCCAAAATTTGTTTTCCTAAGTGATAAGGAGCTTTTAAAATAAAGGTGGAAAAGGTATTTTTCTGTCTCGCAACAGCTAAAGATTTTGAAATTTTTTCCATCCCAAATCATGACAAAAAGTAAAAAATCCAATAATTTGAAGAAAAAAATGGCATCCGGTCCATCGAAATGTTCCATTTTAATGTCAACCTTTATTTTACATTTTTTAGTATGCATTAATTATTATTTCGAAATAAAATGTCATTTTGAACCAATAACTAAAACTTTTCATTGTGAAAAAGTCAAAGGAGATGATTTGACAGTTTTAAAGCTTTCTTGCTTTTTTTTTTTCCCCAAAAAATGTTTTGAATCAGAAAATTCAATGGTTTTTGGTTCACCATCATTTTCTGGTGAAAAATATTCCATTGGAAAATTTCAAATCTAAGCAGCTTTAGTTTAAAGTAGTGGCATAGGTGCATTGCAGCAAGCACTTTCATTTGAGCGGGTGGCTGAGATTTTATGAGGACAAAAATACAGTTTTGCCAACGTCTCCAGAAGCTCAGAGGGGATAGCAGAAGTGGGGCGGGAGCACTGAGGAATTGTGTGTTTTTTTTAAAAAATGGGTCTTCTGCAACTGTCACGAGTATTTCCTCAGTTTTTTTGCTTGGATTTTTCTATTCTGAGTCACTGCAACTTAGATAAATGAGGTCACTGGGTTTGAAATGCCAGGCTTCATTATCTCTTCACACTCAAGCAGTTCTACTGACTCCTGTGTCAGTAATTGGTTCCCTGATATTAATAATGAGCTCTCTGCCTGTATAACCAATCTATTCAGACAATACTAATGGCAGAAAGGAGACAAAGAACTATGTAGGTAAACAAATTATGAGGTTGCATAGCCAGTGCCCATCAAGCACTGAAAAACAATTTACCAAGTATTCTGCAAAGGCAATTTCAGAAACTTTTTTCTGGTATATGAAGAAGTACAAAATGTGAGCTAAATTTTATATGTCAAGAATAATCATCATGTATTATGATGTTGAAAATGAGCCTTCTTTCAACTGTTCATACATGGATACTTTCAGAATAATTGCCCATTGCAAGGTAAACAAATAAATTAAAGGGACACTGTCAGGTTAGGCTGATATTTAAAAAAAAACTTAGATGGCTGAAAACTACAAGAGGTTTACAAACATAGGTAATCTGGTTTTTCACCGTTAGATTGCTTTTAGAATTGCGCTCAGTAAGGAAATTGAAACTAGACAGTTTCCTATTTTTATTCTCATTGCAGCAGCACAAAGCTGCTGTGATGGCATTCATGTAAAACAGGGGCAGAGGGATTTTCAAAAGCTCTTAGCACTGAATTAGCTCTGCTCTCATTGGAGTCAGTGGAAGTTCTAGCACTGACTTTGATGAGGAGACGAGTTAAGCCAACACTGGGTGTTTTTTGAAAATCCGACCTTGTATGTGAAGGAAATTAGTCACATGCTTAAGAGCCTGTCCTTACTAGTCAAGCATGCGCATAACTTCACTAACATAAGTTGCCTCATTGAAGTCAATGGCACTGATCATATTGTAAGTATTAATACTTAAATGTTTTCAGTTTTAAGCCCTAAGGGTAACATTTTCAAAAGTGCCTAAGTGACTTAGGAACCTAAAATAATTTTTTTCAAGAGTCACTTAGGCATGTAGGAACCTAAATCCCATACACTTTCAATGAGACTTAGGCTCCTAAGCACTTAAGGTCTCGTCTACATAGCCAGTTACTGCACGGAAGCTGCTTCACTGTAGATTCACACTCTGACTTGCTGCACAGTAACTTTCCATGTCGCTTCTGAAAATGGAATGTAGGCTCCTAAGTCACAGAGACACATTTGAAAATTTAACCTTAAGTGCTTATACTGCAAATCCACAAGAGGAACCCCAAATAATCTTTATCAGAACCATAAAAAGGATGTTTAACAGAGGGTGCAAAGCATGATTTGTAAAACAGTGCAAAAAATTCCTCAAATTGGCCATATTTTTAAAAAAAATATTAAAATACATATTCTCCACCCCTCAGATCCACAACTTAAGTGTCTAATTCTAATCAGACACTATTAGTATATACTAATCATAAGTTTAGTTTATGCTAATCATAATAGTCTCCCCATTACCTTGTGCTCCTCCCCCTGTTTGTTGTATATCTTTACCTCCCATTGTATATAAAAGGTTCCAATCCTGCATTCTGATCCAGCTACACAGAACCCCATTGATTTTAATGGACAGCAGCCCACCTGTCTGGATCATAATGCCAGTTTGTAACCGGAGATTGTAAAGTCTTTGAGTCAGGGAGTGTCTTTTGATTATGTGTGTGCATTCCCTGTACCCAGCACAAGGAAGTGGTGGATTCGCCATCTCTTAGTGTCTTCGGATCAAGACTGGATGCCTTTCTGGAAGATAGGCTTTAGCCAAACACAAGTCATTAGGCTCAATGCAGAGATCACTAGGTAAACCTTAACGGCTGGTGATATACAGGAGGTCAGATTAGATGAGCTAATGGTCCTTTCTGGCCTTACACTCTATGAATATATGAATAAGCCCCAACTGGGGCCCCTAGCTATTATTTCAATACAAATAATAAATAGTGCATCCATCAGGAGTCTGGGGTTTATATATGATTGACACAACTGAAATATTTATTATGGATATTTGAGGTCACCCTCCCTGTAGGTGAGAGAAGTTACTGCAATATGACAATCCTGCACTTCCAGCGGCTTAAAACAATTTGCATGGCAATGTTTGTAGCAATCCTATTGCAATACAGACTGGCTGGCGGCAGCGCTTTGCAAACATTTCAGCTTTAAGATTAAATACTCCTTGAAAATCAGGGTGTATTAAAGAGACTGTATCAGAATCTAATTTCCTGTAATTTAGGAAGCTAGCTGAAACATCAATTCATGCTCTAAGGTTCAACACAAAAATTTGGGATGAAATCCAAGATTGGTGGCCTAATCACTAAATAAAAAACTATACTGCAGCTTGTCACTTCATGTGGAAACAGTTTTCCAGATTTTTTTTCCCCCCAAAGGTTAGCACTTAAATGGTCTTTAACAAGCTGCAGAGAGAATAAATGGTAAAATATCCATACATTGAAACTTAACTTAATAAAGAGCCACACCTAATGTAAAAGTACATTTTCAGATGTATCCCAGGCTGAAATACAGACACTTAAAGATAGCTGGAAGGTTCCTTACCTACATACCGCTGTGAAGAATGTATCCCATAATATAAAAGGGCTTACTTTGCGGGAATTTTTTTTGGGATATCGAGCCTAAATTTTTCGTTTGCTCAGGTTTCAGAGTAGCAGCCGTGTTAGTCTGTATCCGCAAAAAGAAAAGGAGTACTCGTGGCACCTTAGAGACTAACAAATTTATTTGAGCATAAACTTTCGTGAGCTACAGCTCACTTCATCAGATGCATTCATCTATTTCTTCTTCATCATTTCTAATACCCCAACTACAGTGCAATTCTCAGGAGCCTCACAGTTTTAGAGCTTTTCTTGGCCCCAGCTGCTGGAATCATGACATTGCATGAGAGTCTCAACTTTGTAGTTTTTTTTAATAGCAATGTTCTATACCTTATGGTTGCAGAGAGAAGCCTTAAATGGTGTTCTGAGTGCACCTACAGGCAGAAAAGCCAGAAAGCAAACAAAAAACTCAGCATTTATTTTATTTATTTATTTATTAAATCTCATGATTTTTAAGCCAAGCCATGAGGCCACGGGCCCAACTCACAATGTTTGAACATTTGGGATTGGCAACACTGCTACTGTTTCATCAGCAATAACTGATGATGCAGAGTATTAGGAAAGAGATTTTTGTTGCACGTGCTACATTCTGAGGCCTGTCTTTGTGTGGCAGCAGCATGGCCACCATCTTGCATTTCTGAGTGCTAGCTGTTACACCACAATAGCTCCCCTCCCAAAACCTGACCTTCTTTCTCTAGTTCAACCCATTAGGCCAAATCTTACCCATTTTATGGACAAATAAACAACAAAATTAACTAACTTCCAATCCCGCAAAACACCAACAGACCAGAGGTTACAGCACTAATCAGAGTCTCATCTTTACCATGGACAGGTAGTCACTCAGATAATGTGGCTTCCTCAATGGGCAACTGGACCTTGATTGGTTTCAGAGTAACAGCCGTGTTAGTCTGTATTCGCAAAAAGAAAAGGAGTACTTGTGGCACCTTAGAGACTAACTAATTTATTTGAGCATGAGCTTTCGTGAGCTACAGCTCACTTCATCGGATGCATACTGTGGAAGCTGCAGAAGACATTATATACACACAGAGACCATGAAACAATACCTCCTCCCACCCCACTCTCCTGCTGGTAATAGTTTATCTAAAGTGATCATCAAGTTGGGCCATTTCCAGCACAAATCCAGGTTTTCTCACCCTCCGCCCCCCCCCCCCACACACACACACACACAAACTCACTCTCCTGCTGGTAATAGCCCATCCAAAGTGACCACTCTCTTCACAATGTATATGATAATCAAGGTGGGACCTTGATTGCACTACTTCTATCTTCTTTCACTTGTTTCCAAATCTGGCAACCTGCCTGTCTCTAGAATCTCTTTGAAGCCTCAGAATTACTCCCTGTCTTTATGCTTTCCAGAACTCTTGGCATCTTGAGGAACTCACATGGGTTGGTTTTCCATTCTTCCCTACCACCTTTCCCTCCTGAAACCTGATCTCCTGTCCTACTTCCAATACTATACTACTTTGCAGCAATCACAAAAAGTATCCTGATGCATGGCAGAGTTCTATGTCTACAATTAATTCAGATCAGGTGGCAGGTGGCCTGAAATCCTTGCTATAATTCAATAGAGTGCTAAAAGTAATGGCTCAAATGCTTCCTTTTAATTTGAATAGTTGCTGTGTGATCTGGATACTGTAACAAGATGAAACTGGCCTTGTGCTAATATGCTCAGTATTACACATTCCCTAGTGAACTCACAACCCCTACACAATGACAGCCTGGATCTAATATATTGTATTTATACAATGATCCTACCAATATTACTCCTGCCTCTGGCTACACCAAGACCTTCAATTGCATTTGGTATAATGGTTTATGTCTGGATTCTTTGTAGTAAGTTGAAAGTTACAAGGCAAGTTTCTCTCTGACCAAGACAAATCCATTGATAACTGGTGGGTTATCTTGGAGATTAGACAGGTTAAGGAAAGGATGAGCAAAGTTTTGAATGAAGATCAGCTAACATATAGTATTTGGCCCACCAAGGACACTTGCGGGTACCACCAAAATTCTTCTGGGTAATTTGACAAAATTTACCTGGTATTGCAAAACAAACAATGTGGATTTCATGTTGTTTGGTACTCCAAACAAATAATGACCTAAACATTTGATCTTGGTCTTGGATTAAAAATTAGCTTATCAGCATTCAAATCCAAATCAAAGTAGCACCATTTTACACTGTCTCTTCACAGTTGTTTGTGATGACACAAAGAGCAAAACAGTGAAGAATCAGGCCCCTTCTCTTTATTTATATTAATTAATTCGCAATTGTGTTGTTGACTTTGATTTGACTCCCAAATGATGCCACATCTGCAATGCAAGTGGGTGAATTTGGGATGTTGTCTACCAGAGCTAGGTATACCTAAGGGACTATTTATTGATAGAACTTAGAAGATTAGTTATAAGAGCCGATATCTAATGGATCACAGAATGACATTTGGATTGCTCCATTTACATCTTCCCTCAATTAGGGCTCTGGTTCTCCTATAATTCTACTCTCCTAGGATGATATCCTGGCCCCACTGAAGTCCATGAGAATTTTGCCATTGACATCAATGGGGCCAAGATTTCACCCCAGGTTTTCACACCTCTCCATTTTCTCTACTAGAAGAAAATTCCTAAGCCCTACTGCTCCTGCATGTGAATGTTTGGAGGCTAACTAAACAATGCAACATAATCACACTTTAAGGATACCTGCCACATGGACAAAACATCTGTACTTACAGTCTTGCCACAATTATTGTGGGAAGAAACAAATCTAGACACAGATGGTAAATGATCCGGTTGCAAGCCATTTAGGAATGACTAGCCATTGTAAGAGTAGAGATCCAATACCTACAGGCTACTTCATTAAAACCAGGTATCAGGGCTAGCTCTCATTTATTGTGAAAACAACATTAGTGGATGCTGCTGAAGAGATGTTGGTGGCAAAGCTAATGAAAGCCCTAAGGTACCCTTAGTTCAAGTGCACTCTTCTTCACTGTTTCAAGACATTTGCAGTGATTCATTGAAAGGAACAGAGATCCAGAGTGGCACTAAATATAGAAATAGCCCTGCAGATTTCCCAAGCAGATACTTTACGATACGGTGAAATTGATGTCTTTTTTTTTTTCAGATGCCCAAGTACTGCACTGTGTCTTGATGCACCCCATCTCAGGGTCCTTTTTTTTTTCCTTTCAAGAAGATGTTTACACCTAAATAAAATTATACGCTTCATTGACAAAAACATTTTAGTCACTATGCTGTATACTTGGCTCCTATTATTCCTGAGTACAGATGTTAAACATGAGGAATTTGAAATGATTTAAAATGTATGCAATATGTTATTTGATTTCTGGTTCTGAGCTGTGGGCCATTATGCCATGCTAGTGTAACATCAGCTAAAGATAAGGCCTTATGCATGTTGTTTCCATTGGTTAGTATTTTGAACCTGGGTGTTGTATAGCCATGCTAACAATAACTGCATGAAATTCCAAAGGATCTAAGGCCAGATTTACAAAGGTATTCAGACACCTAAAAATGCAGGTATACCGGAGCTTGTAAATCCCACTATAGGCACCTAAGTAGGTTAGATATCTAACTCCTACTGCAATGGGATTTAGGCACTTTACTTGCTCAGGCATTTTTGAGAATTCAATTAGGTACCTATCTGCATCTTTAAGCACCTTAATACCTTTGTAATGCTGGCCCCTGGTGATTAAATGAATCATATACTGTTTTTTGTGCAGTGCAGGTCACTAGAAATGTGGCAGATTCAGACATTTTGGTGGTATTAATTGGAATACATTTCAGTCTCCCTGCCTAGTGCAGAGTGCACCTTCAAACATGACAAGTCACTAGGTAGGAAATAGGATTTGTTAACAGAAAATTCCTCCTGGTTTTCATATTGCACTTGACAATAGTACATAAGCACTGCATTTGGGATCGACTCTTCTGGGGGGTGATGTGAATCACTGTGACAAGGCATGCTGCCACTGGGGGACCACAAAAAGGTCTTGGCAAGAACAGGCCCCTCCTTGTTAACAAGTTTCAGAGTGGCAGCCGTGTTAGTCTGTATTCGCAAAAAGAAAAGGAGTACTCCTTTCCTTGTTAACAAGTTTCTCTTGTCCCACCCTGAGTTTTATTAGTGCCCCAACATCAGAGCTCTGAAAGGGTGGATCAGAGTTTGCCCTTCCCTCCTACCTCCCAGCGTTAAGAAGTTGGGAGATTCCATAACACACACAAACCCACCACTGGAGGTCAACTCATGGATATCTTAGTAACACAGTCAAATCCTGTGTTTGCACATGCGAACTGACACCCAGGCAGGCAAACAATCTTTTTTGTTTCCAAGCCATTTCCAATGCCCACATGCTGGATTAGGGCATTTCATTACAGTTCTAAAAGGGCTGCTTTGCAGAAATTATAGACTTGCAGGTTTAATGTTGCTTATTGATTCCATATCTATTTTGCTTCCCCGGCAAGTAAAAATGATGCTCTGTCTAAATGCCAGTGCCATAAACTCAGCCTGAGACTTGAGCTGGCTTCTTTTTTGCTCACATTCTTTAAACTGGGAGTGCTATAGGGCAAAGCACCATCCCTTCTGGAATGTCTTGCACAAAGTCAGCCCAACCATAAGCAAAAAAATAATAATGAGAATAGTGCATCCGTACCAGAAATAAATATCGATGCTGATGATTCATGTAGGATCCTGCTTCTTCACAGCTATTGCCTCTAATGCAAATAGGCGTTAAAAACCATATTTATGGTCCTGCTCTTCTTCTTGCACCATTTTTACACTAGTGTAATTCCACTGACTTACTCCCCATTTTCACCAGTAAACAAGGGAGGAGAACCAGGTCCACTTTTGCTGAAGTAAGGACCTGGGATACATACAGGGGACAGACTTGATGAGTAAGACCATTCTGTTTCTACCCAGTCATTTTTCTGACCGTAACAGCACAATAGCAAGTTACTTTTGAAACACTGGGAGCCATTCCCCTTGAAGTGAAACTGAAGTTTTGCCACTGTATTTAGCGGAGGCAGCAGCAAGTAAATGGGATCCCCATGTAGAACCTTCTGATGATATTTTCAGGCACATACGTGGTAGTTCATGGACCCTTCTATGTCCGTTAAAGTGCAAGCATCAATCTGAAGTAATATATGAAAGAAGATATAGAGTAATCGTGTATCTTGCTGTCTTCCAAGTCCTTTTTCATGCAAAGCAGCAGACTCACGACCATTCTCACAGCAGACTTTTGCCCAGACTTTTTTCACACACCAACCTACAGAATGTACAGGGAGCTCTCTGAGAAGAATTATTCCAAGATACTTATTGAAAAAGAGTGTGCTGTTTGAGTACCCACCAGATTTCCAATGATACTCCTAAATATACTAAGGCATTGCTCCTAGGACTCACGTTACTAGGCCTAAAATGATTTGCTGGCTCTCTGACATCATTCCTTTTGGAGGCAGTACTTTTAGAAATGCATCCTGAGAAGTGGGAAGAAAGTAGAGTGACCAGATGTCCCATTTTTAAAGGGACAGTCCCTTTTTTTGGACTTTTTCTTATATAGGCCCTCTACCCCCTGTCCCGTTTTTCACAGTTGCTATCTGGTCACCCTAGGAGAAAGCCAACTCCCATTGAACTCAGTGGGGGATATGTGTGGCCAGCCCCTCTCTAGATCACTGGTGCGGAGTGAGTGTCCAGTTGGTGTGGCATTTGTGGGACCCCCGTGCAAAGAGGCCTCCAGAAAAAACTTATCTCCCACCTTGTTGAAAGCGGATGGAAAGAAGAAAAGCACTGGCAAAGGCAACCAAGGAGAAGAATGAAAGTACAGTAAATGACAACAAGAAAATGAAAATTGCCACTAAGTTCTTGGGAGTGGAAGAAACCTCCTTCTGCCTTAGCTGTGCTATCTATGGCTCTTCATTCATGTCTGAGAGGATGCTGAAATTTACAGCATTGCTTGGACAAATGGCTTTCCCCTATCTCTGCTTGAGCTCTTCCATGTTTTGTCTGGAGCCATTGTCAGATATCAGCACGAACCATCATTATGAACCTACCCAATCTCTCCTGCAATGACATAAAAATCTACCCTTGAAATTAACCCCGAAGGATCAACTCCAGAACTGGGGAGCATTCCTTGACTCTGGGCTGCCCTATCCTCTACCCACTGTTTGCAGGATAATTTTAAAAGGCTTTCTTCCCTTTGAATTTTCAAAAAAGAGTCTATATCAAACAAAAGGACAGAGCGGTAACGTCTCTTCACAACTGGTGTCAGAGTCTGTGGTAGAAAGAGGAGTAAGAATGACATCAAACACGGAAAGGGGATCTTTCTTACTTTCTCAGGAGAGCAACATCAGAGAGTCAAGTCGTAGCGATTTTTGTGCACCTAAGAAAAAAATAAAACACTGCAGGAGACACAAAATGAGAACATCAGAAAAAGTTCAAGCAATTCTTCCTTGTGCCAAGCATCATGGTCAAGACTCTAACCTAACATGTTTAGTTGTGCCTTAGTCTCTGACTGGTTCCACTGGCTTCACTGAGACCACCCATGGAGTAATGTAGTATGTCACATGAGTAAGGGTATGAGAATCTGGCCCCAAGAGTTTAGATGGGCTTTTACCTTCCAAACTTCTTGGGTTTTCCATCCGTACTTTTGAGCTGATGGCTTTGCACTGATGTTATGTATATTTCCCAAATTCTATCCCTTGTCAGCTTTTCTCATTGTCAGTGGCCCTGCTAAAACATACAATATCTTATTCTACATTGGCTTTTTGGCCAACAGTTAAGATCTAGCTTACACCTGATAACATAAATTGATGACAAATTGATAAATTATTTCCCCATTATTTCCAGTCTGAAAAATAAGTTCTTCTACTATAAACTCTTTCCCATCTTCCCAAGCCACTGTCAAGACCCAGGACCGAAGTCCATGCATTGATGAAAGGCAAACCTGATGGCTATAAATCCGTTAAGAATTAACATGTTAATGAATTTTCCAAAGTAATTGAATCTAACATTACAATCAATGGCACTGATTGTCTTTGTGATAGGAAAATTGCAACAGGACAATTAGAATCACTTCTATAAACCCAATCCTTTGTTATTAATTAAGGTAAAGATTAGCTGTCAGTCACATTTACTATCAGCAAGTTACAGATTTAGTACATAATGGTCCAATATGCATTACCTCACTTCTGAATTGAGATATTGAGCAGACATGTTGATCTGAAACATTTTGATGCAAAATACAATGGAAACATAATTTTTAGACATTGTGAAAACACTTCGCCCCAATATTAGATTTCAAAGTACCCTCCAACACCAAGAAAAAGAGCAACAGGTGCACAGGGATTTACAAATCCACCCTGTTACATCATCTTGCAAAAATGCTAATTCATTAGGAAACAGATCATCCTGCACATGTGTTTTTGTTTCCTGTCCAAAGTCATCATGTTGTCAGAGTTTATGTTTTTTTAAAGAAATCTGAGGGGGAGAAATTAGCAGTTATTGCAAACAAAACCACTTCCAGCTCTATGGTCACATGTCCCTATCTGTCATGGGTAGTTTCATATTTATTGAATGCACTCACTGAGAGTGCCGTGTAAAGAAGCAGGAGACTTATTTGGAATGCATATTCCATTACTCACAAAAGAGCTGACTGCCACATCCGAAACCCTTTTGGAAAATAACCTTTCTGGGTCAGCCATTAACATTGCACTTTGGTTAATTATATCAGTGGGAGAATATTAATAGTGATTCTCACTTCATAACTATTCATTTCAGACTAAGAGCTTTCACTCCACCAATTCATCCATCTGCCATCCTTGAACTTGCTATTTATCTTAGTCTGAGGGCATTATAGAAGTTTAACAAGTCAAAGGCCCAACCCTCGTTATCTGTGTCACAGTAAAGCGCAGCTTGCTTAGTGCATAGTCAATGAAATCTATTACTGTTAATGACATTGCCTTCGGTTAGATACTCTTTAGGTAAAGAAAATTGAAATCAGTGATCTACAATGTTGCAGGATACCTAAATAGAGTTCCCATGTTAAAAGACAACAAACTAGGAATTAAAATCTTTCTTGTAGGCTATTGACCTGATTCTCTACTGGCTTGTGCCAAAATGCAACCATTCTGATGAAGTGCTTTTATATATTGACTTTGTGCAGGTGCAAGTTGCATCACAAGGTGTAAGATGGTGATGATGCAGGTCCTGTATACTGAAGTAAGGGACTGTTCTTTCCCAGGACCTTATACTCTACCAATTCATGGAAGTTAGGACCCAGACATCATGAAAACTGAGCAGGCAAGGAAAACTAGATGAAATCTATTAGAGAAATGGCAAGCGTTTTAGGTGAGGGTTATTAAATCTTTAAATGAGTCATGCATACGGCAGCTATCCAGATTCCTTGTAGGGGGTGGGCCAGCATAAGCTACACGTATACCTCAGTGATGATCATGCTATTCAAGCTTAGCTATGAATTAAAAAGATAGCAAATTAACAGATGTTGTATTTAGAGATGGTAACAAGCTACAGAGTTTGAATCCCAGTCTGAATAGCCCCAAAGTTCGGGCATATCTCAGATAACAAGTGCTCAGTCTTGCAAACACCCACTTAAGTATCCCCGTTGACTTTCGTGGGACCAGTCACAGAATTGAGGAATACCCATGTGAAAAAAGGCTGGAGGGATTGGTCCTATTATATAATGTTATTGCACATAATACACTAGCAATTTGAGGCCCCAACCAAGCTGAAGATCCCATGGAGCAAACCATGGGCTTGGGAATTTTTTGACAAAATTTTATTTTATTTTTTTGGAAGAAAATCCTGATTCGCCAAAACCAAGACTTTTCGCTGGAACATACCCATCGATGTTCTCTCTCATCAAAACCTGCAAAAGGTCCTGAGTTAGAAAAGGACATTTTTTGACATCTTCCATATTTTCACAGGGTGGGGAAAACCATTTCCTGCCCAGCTCTATTAGAAACAGAGTAAGAAACAGTCCCTGCCCCGAAATGCTACACCAGATAGAGACAAAGGGTGGGAAAACAGGTTCGCAGAGAAATAAAATGTATTGCTTAAGGTCATTCACAGACCAGTACCAGAGCTGGACCTAGACCCCAGGTAGGCCCTCTCCCAGTCCCCTGCACTACCCACTACACCACACTGCTTCTCATGTAGTACATCGGGAGAGAGAGTAATGGATACATATTTCATGCTTTCAAAAGAAACTTGCATAATAGACTTAAGCTTAGAGTCTCGGCAAGGTCTGAATTATTATCCCACAGTGGCCATCTAAACCTCATAATGGTACACGCTTGGCACTACGTAATGATAATACTCACATTGCAGAGCCTTCTTCTGACAATAAAAAGGACATAATGTTCAGATTAGTCATTATGAGCCTGTTATTTTTCACTCAGATCATTAGGAATTTTAATCTGAGAAGTGAAACGGGTAAGCAGATACCCCCTCTAACACTCTTTTAGTCAGTATGTAGAATTTATTGCTCTGTATGGCATGTCTAAGACATGTAACATATTGGGGCAAGTATTTACTACTTGGAACATACAACAACATAAAGTGTCTCTCTTTGAAAGACCAGTTTGTAAAACAAAATGCAGTTGCAAGAAGCATTTCTTATTCACATCTGCCTATGACCTTGCAGGGTAGTAAGGATGATTTCAAATTTACATTGAGGGACAATTTCAATAGCTCATTTAAGAGAACAAATCCCATTGGCTTTCAATGGGACTTATGCTGCTAAATCCCTTAGGCTTTTTTGAAAATCCAGGGATACTGTGCTCCTGACGTAACGGCTAAAAGACAAACTGCGTTCACAGCTCCCACTGATGTCAATGTGAGATGTAGATGCTTTGTACATATTCGGATCAGGCTCTTTGGTACCTGCCGCTAGTAGCTAAGGTGATGAAGGCTGAAGAGAATGGTTTGATTCAGAGCCCATGAAGTCAATGGGCGCCCGCTGACTTCATTGGGCTTTTGATAGAGAACTGTCAATAGCTGGAACTGACCTCAAAGAGATGCTGGGATTTTCAATGAAGAGTTCCATATATTTTTACTGTTAGGACTCAGGATGTTCGAATGCACTTATCATCCCTTCTTACCAGCAACCAAACCCCCAAAGAGGTCCTTACGTTTTTGCTCAGGTCAGCAATCCTACGAAACCCAGCCCATGTCAAGATTTTGGTCATACAGATTCTGATTTAGTGGCTTGTAGAGGAGATGTACATCTCGTAAACCCCTGCCTTCACAAACATGAATGAGGGATGGGAGGATGAATGGACACCTAACGGGAAGGGACACCTAAAGAATGAGAAGGGAAGCCAGTGAAACTCAACCATTGCAAACTTTACAGCCACACAAAAGTAGCTGCAAATATTAGTGTCTGAAATAAATTACACCATTGTATATGATCACTAGTAGCAACCCACAAAACCCAGCAACTATCCCTTTGGAGTGGAGGGTGGGGAAAGAGGGTGACAGCCATTTATATAAAGTCAGGCACCATCCAGCCACTTTTAAGCTGCCTGAAGTTACTCAGCAAGGGAATGGGTAAACTGGGAATAAAACCCAGGATTCCTGACTCCCAGACTCTTGCTCAAATCACATCTATTTCTTCTGTGTTTGTAAAGCACCTAGGACAATGGGGTCCGGGTCCATGATTAGGGCTGGTAAGTGCTACAGTAATACAAATAATAAATACTGCTACTAGAGTCATATCAGGGTAAATACGTTTGCTGATTCACACAGCTAGCACCAGCACAGCCTTAAATTGCTAGTCCTGTTAGTGCCTCCAAAGAAGCCGTGCATAAATTTAGAATAATTGGAAAAAACATTAAATCTTCTCTTGCATTTGGAACCAACAACATAATTTGTATTGTCCTAGTTCAAGTCAGCCAGGCGCTTTGCGGACAGCTAGCTTCCATGTCAGGCCTTGGTTATAAAGAAAATGAAACAAGGAGTCAGAGGCCACTTTTGGTCAGAGAAAGCACATTTTTAAACATACAGATATGTGTTCTTAATAGAAACATTTTAGCTAACATTTAACAAATAACCAACATTTAGATATTTCATAGACAGCAAATAAGATAAACTCATAACTGTTTCATTAGGCACACCTTCATTCAAACAAAACTCATTCCTAAACAGCAATTATTTAATCAGATAAATCGGGTGCATTGGCTTAATATACTTCCTGAACTACTCACAGGGAAAAAATCAGAGAACTGTTCAAAAGATAGATTCTGAAACTCTTTTTGAAAAGGTTAAGGGTAATTATTATAACTTCTGCTTCTGCATCAGGGAAAAAAAGCTGTTTATGAAGCTACATGACCTACTGTTCCATTTGTCCTAATTTATAGCTGTTTAGGAAATACTCTCCATGTGAAAGTTTCATTTTTTAGATTCTTCAACCCAAATCATCTCAATGTTAAATTTGCCCTAAAAATGTTAGAGAAAAATGATTCACACTTGACTGAAATTCTCTTACATGGCATTTCATTAAAATCTGTGCATTGACAGAGAGGGAGCACATCTCCGGAGCAGTGTATGACAATTTAGGCACAAGATTCTCATTAATGCTATTCAGAGTCGTACACCTAAGACTCCATGCACTGGGCTGAATTTTTACCTTATTATGATTTTCAAAGAAAGAAAGATGCAGTGCATTTTTGTTAGGAGATAATGCAATGCTCCGAGTTAATATCTGAAACTCCTTGCTGTCTATAGCAGATTATGTGCATGAAACGATTCACTCACATACACACACACACACACACACACACACACACACACACAGAGTTCCTACAACTCACCCCATTTGCTGAAAACAAAAAGGAATAATAATTCTTTAGTTTTCAGGTATGGAAGAGGCTGCAATCAAATCACGAGCTGCCTGCAAAATCCCCTGTCCTCCCCACCCTTCAGGCTGTATTGCTGATCAAGATTAATGACTCACCATATTCTTTCTAATGACTGTCTATTCCACAACTGACATTTTGTTAAATTACAGCAACTGAGATATCCTCAGGGACGGTGTAATGATCAATTAAATTTGTAAGCTTTGGTTACTTATCCCAGGAAGGCTGGCAAAGGAAGAACATCAAGAAAACAAGGAACACAAACAGAAGTTAAAAACAATAATCTCACTGGATTTTATCCTGGGGAAAGGTTAAATCTCTAGATGTACCATTCAGAATGATCAGCTGGGTTATCTTTAGAGGGATTTGTGACACCAGCTCACCTGTCTCCCAAGTTTATAACTCCGAAGCATGCTTAAGAGGGACTTACTCAAGAAGTGATAGCTCCAAAATGTATATTTTGTTTTTCACAAAATTTCAGAGGTTAATGAAAAAAATTGTTTGGAAACAGATACTATTGCAGCCAGCTCTAGGTCGGAGCAATGACGGTGTTCAGGAGCACAAGGAACACTAAACACCAGTTTAGTCCAGGGAGTGAGGAATGCTATACTCAGGGGATATTCTAGGACCAGATACCGAGGTGCCACAAGTACTCCTTTTCTTTTTGCGATACCTATACTGACACTGAGTCGTTATTTACTCAAATCGATGGGTCTACTTGTGGAGTAAATTACTACTATGGGTAAGTATAGTTATCAACACATGACCCTTGTAAGGCAGAATGTAGTTACTCATATTGTCATCTGACCAGGAATCTGGGGTTAAACCCCCAGTTTTAGAAAAAAATACCATCATTAATGGTCCATCACTCAGGGTATGTAAAATTATATACATGAACAATACCATTACAATTTCCATGTCACTTATATAATACATGCTAACTGATTCTGTGGTCTGCTCATTATGTATCTGGGTTGAAAGAGAAGCAACTTACGAAAGAGTATCTCAGAAAGTTGAGGTTTCCAATTTTGAGCTCCTGCATAACAGAACTGCTACTGTGAGATATACAGGGGTCTGGCACAGACTGAAGCCTGCTGCTGCTGATCCTGCTGTGTCAAATGTCCTCCAAGAACATGCTCCTGCTGTGGAAGCAGCTCTTCTGGCATGCATGCATGCATGACTGAACTTCCAGAACGATGATTTTATTGTGTGTGTGTGTCTAGCTAGCTGCATGGTAGCTATGAGGTCCTGATTCATGGACCCTGGAGTGTCTTAAAAATAAAGCATCTTGAGCCATCCGATTTAACTTCCAGTCAATCATGCTTTGAACCAGCCATTCCATTTCCAGTACACTTCCCTAACCAAGATAATATTTTGAAATACCAGGTGCAGCTCAGGAAACTTTTAAATGAGTGGTTAATGAGCTCCCTGAGGCTGGGACTGACTTTTGTATTGGTTTATCCAGTGCCTAGCACAATGGGGCCATGATCCTTCCTTGAGGATTAGGTGCTATTGTATTATGACTAATACATGATCATCCTCATCATAACTGAAGAAGGCTAACACAGAAGACATGCAGTAAAGCTGGCTTTTTCAGAGGAGACTAATTGACTTCAGTATCTAAATTCCATTGAAAGTCAATGGGAATTGGGCATCTCAGGGGAGATTTTCAAAAGTATTCAGGTGCCGAAAAATGCAAATGAGGCAGCCAGTGGAATTTTCAATAGAACATATTCAGTGCACCATTGGTTCCAATGGTATTTAGGCATCTAAGCTGCTTTTGAAAATACCACTCGGCACCTACTTTCATCTTTAGGAACTGAAATCCCTTTGGAAATTCCAGCCGAAATCTTCATGATAATGACTCTCCATTGGCTGTAAAGAAAGTCTGAGGCTGGATCAGTATTGAACCGACTTTAGAAGCTGGCTTAACCCTTCACTGTGGAATTGTTCCTCTGACTTCACTACAGATAGACTGTTGTTGGCTGACTGGCATCTCTGGCCTGTGCTCACCTATGCTAACAGTCAGTAAAATTACAGCCCCTGAAAGAGTTCCTAATTACTCCCTCTACATTACGCAGCTGTCTGTTAAACTAGCCAGAAGAATAGCAGTTCATATGCTGTATTTAATAATATTTACACTTCTCCACCATAGCTCTCAAAGCATCTTATACTTTTCTGTTGCTATCCCCATTTTACAGATTGGAAAAGAAGTTAAAAGTGCCTCGCCCTAGCTCATGCAGTCAGTCAGTGACAGAGCCAGGCACAAGAACCTAGGTGTCCTTACTTTTAGGCAGTTGCCCTACCCACTGAGAATACTGCCTCCCTGCTCACTGCCATTATAGCCAACCTTGGGGGTAAAGGGGGAAAGAAGGGGAGAGACAGTTTTGCTTGAATCAATGCTCTGAGTAGTCACATGATATTTATAGGCACTCTCTCTTATACAGGGGGCCAAAGCTTTTGCCCAGCACATGATTCTTAGTGGTAAAATGAAGGCACAAGAGGAAGGAAACCAGCAAGATTGTATGCAGATGCCTCTATAGGCCTGATATCTGGTGCTACATTAGGAGAAAAGAGAACAGTCGTCTTATATCAATGAGTGATATTACAGCCATGACTATGATAGGGGAACAAATCTCTTATTAAGCATCTGATCCAACCACCACTGAAGTCAATGGGAATCTTTCCACTGGTTTGCAAGGACTTTGAATTAAATCCCCAGAGCTTCTAGGGTGCTAAGCAACCTCAACCAATGGAAACTGAAAGTGCTCACTCACAACTTTTCAGAAGGTGCTCAGTAGAGCTGTGCAAATAACACATCTTTTCAGTTCATTGGCAACTCTGAACATCAGAAAAAAATATTTTAGTTAGGATTGAATTTAAAAAAATTGAAATTTTTGCTGTATTGGAAAAGTTGGAAAAAAATTGTTTTGATTCCAATTAAATGTCTCATTTAATTTTTCAGCTTTTTATTATTTTAATTTTTAAAAAATTTAAAGGCCATTTTAAGATTAAAAAGTCATTTCAAATGGAAAAATTGAAACAGTTCAATTTTTTCGTTCTTTTTGACAGATGCGATTTAGCAAAGTTTATATGAATTCATGAAATGTTTTGATGTTGCTGAATCTGAATTTTTCACTGAGAAAAGTTTCAGTCAAAAAATGTTGCCCACCTCTCATATTCAGTACCTTAGAAGATCAGCGATTAAATGG
Organism: Chelonia mydas; assembly: GCF_015237465.2. Lineage (NCBI taxonomy): Eukaryota > Metazoa > Chordata > Testudines > Cheloniidae > Chelonia > Chelonia mydas. The sequence continues at coordinate 11,437,819 of NC_051257.2, forward strand.
ACTGAACAAAAGCTAGGGTAGAGTTTCATCCCAAGAGTACCATTTCATCATTGATAACATTGTAAAACAGGGATATTATATGGCTGTAAGGGTTTACTATGTAAGACTTTTTGCAGCATCAAAGAGACAAAAAACATTATTTAGAACACGAACATGTTTAGAGACAGTATTTCTGTGTCAGCAATAGGAAATATTCCTGTACAGCCTTTACTCTGTGCACTACTACATAGCTGGAATTGTACCTCGTAGTAGCAGCGTGGATCATTTTCATTTTGGCAACTTCAGGCACATTAATCAGAATGCATTTCAGAACATCAGTAAACACTGGAAAGAGGACAACTTTAGCACTTAACAACAGTGAGAGCCAAGACAAGCCCCTCTTTTTCTTTGCAGAAACCAGTCTACAAGCTTCTCTTCTATTGATGGCCAGTTAGGAGATACTGTAGGCTTCCAGAACATTAAAAGAAGTAGAGTTCAAACAGTCATGCATGAAGAGCTACCTAGAAGCTCTTTAGAAGTGCTACCTAGCAGAATGATAGTCCAGTGGTTAGGGTGGTAAGCTAAAACTCTAAAGATCCATGTTCAAGTTCCTGTTCTATCCCACACTTCTTATATGACTTTGGGCAAGTCACTTAGTCTCCCTGTGCCTCTGTTCCCAATGGGTGAGATAAGTACCTGAGATAGTTTTATTCTTATAACCAAATATAGCTAGTTAATGTAGATATATAGCTTACAAAAGCGAGATATCAGATTGACATATGCTGTATCAGAGGATGTCAGTAAATGGTACTATAGTTTGTTTCTATGGGTTTACATGCAGAGTAGTAGTCTATAGAAAAAAAAAGAGAAGAGAATTACATATGAAGCTTCTGCAAGCTGAGGTAGCTTGAACATCTCCAAATGTAATGCCTAGCCAAGCCTTTGTGATGAGGTGTTTGGGCCTAAACCTTTCACTAACAAACAGGGAAGTCTCCAGAGGGCAGGAAGGCTGGGGATAATGAGGCAGGCTAGCTGACCAAGGGCAATCAGTAGCTAATGGCTTGCACCAGAGAAGCTCAGGCAGCTGAAGGAAGTTCGAAATGGGAGAAGGAAATGAGACACAGAGGAGACAGACTGCTGCACCTGGCTACAAAGGAGCAGCTTAGCTGTAGTTTGAGCAATGCCTTTATTTCTGTGTTGTTGTCTTTTGCAGCGTGGGAGGCAGGATTAAAGCCAATTTATGTCAAACTCCTGATAAACCATAGGGAAGAAAATGTTCTCTCTGTGAAAAAGACTTTTGTTTCTGCACCACATTGTCTGAGCCTGTCTGCAAACAGATCCCTCTCTGTAGAGGCTTCACTTGTTTGGTTATATCAGCCTGCCGCAAGCAGAATGGGTTTGTCCACTGCATTTTAACAAGCAACAAAAATGGATGCAGATTATTAGCCATGCTCAAAAGCTGTTTTAAATACTTTTAAGGAATCAAACAGCAGGATAGATGCAAAAGTGGGCATTTTAAGAAGATTTATAAGAACAGGTTAGACCAGGGGTTAATATGTGGCTCCTTACCTAGGCATGGATTCCGGGGCTGGAGCTATAGATGCGAACTTTCCAATGTGCCCGGGGGTGCTCACTGCTCACCCCCCTGCGCTGCCCCAAGCCTCGCCCCCACTCCACCCCTTCCCCTGAGCCTGCCATGCCCTCGCTCCTCCCTCCCCCTCCCCAATATAGCTGATTGTGGGTGGAGGAGAAAGTAGGTACTGATTGGTGAGGGCTGCCCGCAGTCGCTGGGGCTGGGGAGCTGATGGGGGCCTGTTGACGTATTACTGCATCTCTTTGGCAATGTACATTGGTAAATTCTGGCTCCTTCTCATTCTCAGTTTGGCCACCCCTGGGTTAGACAAACCCCAGTTGGAATGCTCCAGTTATTACTTAGTCCTGCCTTCAGTGCAGGGGACTGGACTAGATGACCTATTGAGGTCCCTTCCAGTCCTACAGTTCTATGATTATTCAAAGGTGCCATTTCATCCTGTTTTTACAGCGTTGCCTCAATTGTCAGTGATCATAAACACAGAAGAAAGATCGAAAGAGGTACAGACATACATGGGCTAGAATTCGAGGCTTTGTATTAATATGCAAATGAGAAGCTTAGATGTTTATTATTTTACTGTATGGACTGGAAACTCTATGGTGTGAGGTGCTCCTCCTCTTCTCCCCCCCGCTCCCCTCCCCAAAAAAGTCCAGAACATGGAGACCTGGGTGAAGCGCTGGAATCTGGGGGAACATGGGCAATCATAGCAGGGGGAAAAGGAGAAACAAAAGGAAACATGAAGGGGAAATCTAATGAACACTGAGATGTCTATATACTAATGCAAGAAGTATGGGGAATAAACAGGAAGAACTAGAAATATCAGTGCGTAATCACAAATACAACATAATTGGCATCTGATTGCAATATTGATATAGAAGGGTACAGCTCGCTCAGGAATGACAGGCAGGGAAAAGAGGGAGGAGGTGTTGCCTTGTATATCAAGGACAAATACATTTGCACTGAGGTCAAGATAGAAGTGAGAGGCAGACCTGTTGAAAATCTCTGGGTAAGGATAAAAGGGATAAAAAACCCACAAGGGTGATGTCATGGTAGGAGTCTACTATAGACCACCTCACCAGGAAGAAGAAAAGGTGGGTGAGGCTTTTTTTAAACAACTAACAAAATAATCCAAGGCCCAGGACTTGGTGGTAATCGGGGATTTTAGCTACCCAGACATCTTTTGGGAAAATAATACAGCAGGGCACAGATTAGCCAACAAGTTCTTGGAATGCATTGGAGACAACTTTTTTTAATTACAGACGGTGGAGAAAGCAACTGGGGAAAGGTTGTTCTGATTTGATTCTGACAAATAGGGAGGAGGGGCTGGTTGAGAATTTGAAGGTGGATGGCAGCTTGGGTGGAAGTGATCATTAAATGATAGAGGTCAAGATTCTAAGGAATGGTGGGAGGAAAACAGCAGAATAAAGACAATGGAATCCAAGAAAGCAGACTTTAGCAAACTAAGAGAATTGGTCCGTAAGATCACGTGGTAAGCAAATCTAAGGGAAAAAAGAGCTCAGGGGAATTGGAAGTTTTTTAGACAGACATTACTAAGAGCACAAAAATAAACTATCCCAACGCGTAGGAATGATAGGAAATATGGTAAAACATAATCCAGACTTAACCTGGAGGTCTTCAATGGCCTGAAACTCAAAAAAGAGTCATACAAAAGAGGGGAAGTTAGGTCTAATTACGAAGGATGAATATAAAAAAAAAATCAACACAAGCATTTACAGACAAAATTAGAAAGGTCAAGGCACAAAACAAGATTAAACTACTCAGGGACATAAAGGGCAAACAAAATGTTTTACAAATACGTTAGAAGCAAGAGGAAGACTTGGGGACAGGATAGGGACCTTCAGTGAGGAAGGAAAGATAATAACAGAAAACTCAGCAATGGCTCAGCAGTGTTAAATGTCTTTTTGGTTTCACTTTTCACCAAAAAGGTTAGCAATGACCGGGCAACTAACATAGTAAACCTTAGCATAAATGGGGTAGGATCTGAGGCTAAAATAGGGATAGAACAAGTTAAGAATTACTTAAACAAGTTAGATGTCATCAAGTCAGTATGGCCTGATTAAATTCATCCTAGAATACTTTACTAACTGGCTGAAGAGATCTCTGAGCCATTAGCAATTATCTTTGAGAACTTGTGGCAGACAGGAGAGAAAAGGGAAAATATAGTATCTATCTATAAAAAGGGGAATAAGGACAATCCAGGGAATTATAGACCAGTGAGCTTCCCTTCAGTACCCAGAAAGACAATGGAGCAAATAATCAATTTGTAAGCACCTAGAGGAGAATAAGGAGATAAGTAACAGTCAACATGGATTTGCCAAGAACAAATCACATCAAATCAACCTAATATTCCTCACTAGCAAGCCTGGTGGACAGGGGAGAAGCAGTAAATGTGATGTATCTCGACTGTAGTAAGGCTTTTGCTACTGTCTCACATGACTTTCTATTAAGGAAACTAGGAAAATATCGCCTAGATGAACCTACGAGAAGGTGGGTTCACAACTGGTTGGAAAACTTTACTCAGAAGGTAGTTATCAATGGTTTACAATCAACCTGAAAGGGCATATCCAGTGAGGTCCTGCAGGGATCTATCTTTGGTCGAATTCTATTCAATATCTTCATAAATTATTTGGATAATGACAGAGAGTACACTTGTGAAGTTTGTGGATGATTCCCAGCTGGGACAGTTTGCAAGTGCTTAGGAGGACAGACTGGAGAAATGGTCTGAAATTAATGGGATGAAATTCAAAGAAGGAAAAATGTAAAGTACTACACTTAGGAATGTTGCCCGATCTTTAGATTGTGTATTAATTACATAGATTACTTAAGAATCCCCAGTTATCACTTTGAGGGCTGACAGGTTCTTGCCCCAAGATCAGGCCCAGTATTATTAAAATTATTACATAGTTGGGAACCTCGATGTGCACAGTTGCAACACTCACACTATACGAACTCTTTTATATTTATAAATATAGTTTATTAATACATTTAGCACAGTCACAAACACCCCAACTCAGTAAGGTAGATAGAGATAATACAGAATGTACAGCCGCACATACATACACTCTCACCATCCCTTGTAGGACAACCTGAAATGGTAGCCACCATCTTCCTCATCACCGTCACCTTCCCCATCATCACCAGTGGCCATCATTCTGGCACTTCCCAAAGACTATATCTTTCTCTCCTACCGTCCCTAAGCTGGGATGCCATTTTTATAATATGTTACGCTGACACCACTATGTTTGATGCATATTCAGTAGGGGATTTTCCCTCTTTTCCTTATTTGTATTTCCTCACTTCACCAATGTTGGAATGTCTTATTTCTATAGGTTAGTATATCAGCTATCTCAATTTATTATCATATACGTCAGTTCATTACCATGGCCTCTTGTGATTAGGTATCACATTTGTTATTTCTGTCCTAACTGGCTATTTCAGTTCTTTCCAAGTTGTTGTGTACCTGTTAAGTTTCAAGGGGTATGAACTTAGGAAAGCCCCTATGCCAAACCTGCTTTAAGACATCCTCTATGTTAAAGGTCACAGCCATATATGGACCTTACGCTTTAGCTCATCACCATCTATCTAGGTGATACATGCCAAACATATGTATGCTAACTTTGCCTTAGCTCAACATACAGGATGTGGTTTGCAGGTCCCTTGTGTTACAGCCAAAATATACTCAAATATAAACCTATAAACCTATTATAATAAAACAAATCATCAAACCTATAAGCAAATAAGAAACTTATAAAAAAAGATACATAGGCAAGCAAGGAGGCTAGCCTTAGATGTATCTCATGTACCTGTTATGTATGTCAGTTTGTTGCCAGGATACTTCTGTGGTTGAATTATGTACCTGTGATCAGAACTTCCCCTTAAACTCTATTTTCAGCTCCCCAAATACTTGGGGTTTTCCGTTGGGCCATTTATCTGTGCAAAGTTCATCTGTTCAAAGTTCATAGGCCTCAAGCCTTATGCTACTTGCTGAAGCTAATGTCTTACGGAATACAGGCCTGTAGGTTTCTTGCATTACTGCTGAATAGAGTTCAAAGCAGATATAATGCAAAGCAGTAAATATAACAAAGGCAAGATAGCCCACTGGGCTACAGTAGCAGTGAATATAACAGAGGCAAACTAGCCCACTGGGCTACAGGAAGAAATAGTCAATTGCACAAATACAAAATGGGAAATGACTGCCTAGGAAATGACTGCCAACTGCAGAGAAGGATATGGAGCAGTGGTGGGCAAAATACAGCCTGTGGGCCAGATCTGGCCCGTCTAACATTTCTGTTCGGCCCACCAGGCTCTTTGGCTGCTAAAAGTCCCGCGACGCAGCAGGGCGTTCCACTATAACCTCCATATCAGGGGTGGGCAATAATTTTCGCAGGGGGGCCACTCCATGAATTTTGGTAAGTTGTCACGGGCCGCACATTTCTACTATATTAATGGAGGGGGTGCGGGGTCTGGGACGGAATTTGGGTGCAGGAGAGGGCTCTGGGCTGGGGCAGGGGATTGGGGTGCAGGAGGGGGTGCAGAGTCTGGGAGGAAGTTTGGGTGCAGGAGGGGGTTCTGACCTGGGGCAGGGGGTTGGGGTGCGGGAAGGGGTGCAAGGTGCAGGCTCTGGCTGGAAGGTGCTTACCACAGACGGCTCCTGGCCGGCAGTACAGCAGGGCTCAGGCAGGCTGCCTGCATGCCATGGCCCCATGCCGCTCCCGGAAGTGGGCGGCTGCTGCTGGCACATTTCTGTGCGCCCCGGTGGGGGGGGGGGAGGTGGCTCTGCACGCTGCCCCCAGCCCCAGCACCGTCCACCACCAGGCGCGGGCAGCACACGGAGACGCACTGCCCCACCCCCCAGGGACCGCAGAGACGTGCCAGCAGCCAGCCACTTCCGGGAGTAGCGTGGGGCCATGGCATGCAGGCAGCCTGCCTGAGCCCTGCTGTACTGCCGGCCAGGAGCCGTCTGTGGTAAGCACCTTCCAGCCAGAGCCTGCACCTTGCACCCCTTCCCGCACCCCAACCCCCTGCCCCAGGTCAGAACCCCCTCCTGCACCCAAACTTCCTCCCAGACTCTGCACCCCCTCCTGCACCCCAATCCCCTGCCCCAGCCCAGAGCCCTCTCCTGCACCCAAATTCCCTCCCAGACCCCGCACCCCCTCCATTAATATAGTAGAAATGTGCGGCCCGTGACAACTTACCAAAATTCATGGAGTGGCCCCCCTGCGAAAATTATTGCCCACCCCTGATATGGAGGTTATAGTGGATCACAAACTAAATAGGAGTCAACAATATAATACTGTTGCATAAAAAGTAAACATCATTCTAGGAATGTATTAGCAGGAGTGCTGATAGTTTTAGATAGAAGGCATTCTTACATCGATTTAACAGTGTCCACACATGAAGGTTGAACTGATATAACTACATTAATTCCTAACTCTGTTTAGTTAAATTGGTAAACTTCCATGTACAGGCAAGGATTTAATCCATGTTATGTTCCTCTTGCTCATCCTTTTTGTTCAATTAAATCATAGAATATGAGGGTTGGAAGGGACCTCAGGAGGTCATCTAGTCCAACCCCCTGCTCAAAGTAGGACGAATCCCCAATTTTTGCCCCAGATCCCTAAATGTCCCCCACAAGGATTGAACTCACAACCCTGGTACATGCCACAGGAATAGAAGAGGAAGGGATACCAGTGTTGTAAAACTTCACTGTCTCTCTGAATCTGAAGTAAAACAAATGACTCCTATTTCATCTGTTGTTAGAAATAAAGCAAGAACTACTTTGATTGTAAGGTTTTGGTGCGGGGACCATCTGTTTTTTCTGTGTTTGTACAGTGCCTAGCATGAATGGAGTTCTTGGGCATTACTGTAATACAAATAAAATAAAATAAAATAAAATCATCTTGTTTTGTCATTTGTTTTTGTTCTTTCCTCCTTCCTTGTGGCTAAGTGACCTAGTGGGTATCTTAAGTAGTCATCTGATCTTCAGCACGGAGTTCATCTGCTTGTTTAATGGAGTTAGTAGCATTTTTTTCTTCCGTCTAAATAAAAAACAATGGCTAAGAAATTCATCAGACTTGGCATGAGATATCCCTGCTTTATGTTAGGAAGAAGTCCTCCATGGATATACTTTTTGGTGGACAGAACTGTACCAGTCCAGGATTAGTGTATGTAGTATTTATTATTTTAAAGTGAGGGGCCAGAATTTGCCATTGCCCTACACCTGGAGCAGTCATTTAAAAGTTAATGCAAAACACTATCACTGTGAGTTAATCGTGTTTTATACCCATTTTGCACTGGAGTAAATGACTACACAAGATGCAGGGCAAAAAAAAAGAATCTGAATAAGTGAGTTTACTCTGTTTTTTTTTTATTCATTATGAACTCCCAAAATATAAAACCTAAACCTCCCCCCTCTTGTTTTGCTCTCTCAATATCATTTCCATTACGATAAAATTACAAATCCCCCAGTGTTTCTTAAAAAACATCTACTGATGCCATCAGACACAAATGACTAGTAAAAGGAGAGCACGACTCATATATGAAAACTATCTATCTAACAAGTCTGAATCAAACCTTCCTGACTTGCAATCTAAATCTAAAATCAATTCAAACTAGGTCAATGTTCGAAGTGCTATTTTGGGGATCCCAGAACATACATTGGTCAAAATAAAAATGATTCAATTATCTCTGTTTGCTGCTTGATTTGTTTAGAACTCATCACTTGAACTATGGCCTTGTGCAATTCTTGGAGGTATATTTAAAGGTAATGCTTTTAAACCCTCTCATTTATACTTAATAGGCAAATAAACTATAATGTACTTAGTTAAATGTTTTAGTGAGAGTTTACATACTGCCTCACACCACTGAGATCCAGAGATGGTAGTACCCTTCTTAATGATAATGAATCCATCAAAGAGCACTGGAAGGAACACAACCAAAAGCTTTTAAATCAAGAATCAACTGTGACTGATGACACCATTGACTCCATCTCGCAGCACCCAATCTGGGAAACTTTTGCCAACCCACCAACACCTGAGGAGGTCTGCAAAGCAATTAAACAAATGAAGAACAATAAAGCTCCAGGCCCTGATGGCATACCAGCTGAAGTACTGAAAGTCGGGGGAGAAACACTGGTTAACAAGCTTCACTTGCTGCTCCTCAAAATCTGGTGCACCAAAGAAGTCCCCGCTGACTTACACAACTCTAACATCGTCATCATTTTCAAAAAGGAAGACAGGGCCGACTGCAGCAACTATCGAGGCTTTGCCCTCCTCTCCATTGCTGGGAAGATTCTTGCTAGAATCTTGCTGAATAGTCTGCTCCCTCTTGCAGAGGAAGTACTACAAGAGTCCCAGTGCAACTTCAGACCACCATGAGGCACCACCGACATGATTTTGCAACCAGGCAGATCCAGGAAAAATGTCAAGAACAACACCAAAAACTGTATATGGCCTTTATCGATCTGACCAAAGCCTTCGACTCTGTCAACCGCAAGGCTCTGTGGAAAATCATGTCAAGGTTTGGCTGCCCGAGCAAATTTATCACCATAGTCAGCCTCCTCCATGACCTCAGATGACTGCCTCCATCCTGTGCAGTGCCTCTGCCTCTGAGCCCTTTGACATCCGAACTGGTGTAAAACAAGGTTGTGTACCAGCACCCACCCTCTTCTCCATTTTCTTAGCAGCTACGAAAATGTTAACCCAAGACCGTGTACCACAGGGCATTAGCATCCAACATCGGATTGATGGCAACCTCTTCAACCTTTCTCGTCTCTGTGCCAGAACTAAAGTAATATCGGCAACAATAACCGAACTCCAGTGTGCAGATGATTGTGCTGTAGTTGCACGCTCAAAGGAGGATCTACAAACAGCTCTTAACTGCTTCTCTGAAGCTCACAAAGTTAGCTAGGGCTAACTCTGAACATCGGCAAAACAAAAGTTCTCCACCAGCCAGTCCCTGGTCAATCATCAGACCCAGCAAAGAAGATCTACATTGACAAAGAAGAACTGGAAAATGGAGAATACTTTGCCTGTCTTGGCAGCCATTTCTCACAGAGGGCAGATATAGATGTCGAGATTCAGCAAAGAATCCACTGCGCCAGCCTTGCCTTTGGCAGATTGTCTCTCCAGGTGTTCAACAATCACAACATCAGAACACACACTAGACTTTTAGTTTATAAAGCAGGGGTAATCCCAACTCTCCTCTATGGCTGTGAGACTTGGGTGACCTATCGAAAACACCTGAAATACCTGGAACACCAGCACCAGCACTTTCTTCAAAAGATCCTGGACATAAAGCGGGAGGCTCTCTGCATTAATGTCAGTGTCCTCACAAAGGCCAATGTCTCCAGTGTTGAGGCCCTGATTATCCAGCACCAACTGCGGCAGAGCGGGCACTCTGAGCGCATGCCTGATGTACGCTTACCAAAACAACTGCTGTACGCACAACTCACCAAAGGAGAAAGAAAACGGGGAGGCCAAAAGAAATGCTTAAAGACATCCTCAAGAGATGTGGCACTGACACCACACACTGGGAAACAGCAGCCTAGGATAGGGATAACTGGCAAAGACTTGTCAGGAGGGAATGTCCATTTTTGAGGAAAATCGCCTTGCCCTGGTGGCAGAAAAATGCCAGAAAAGAAAAGACAAACAATCGTCATGCAGCAATCGCGGCCCAACCCTGACTTCAACCACCACCTGCAATGTCTGCTAATGAGCCTGTGGCTCAAGGATCAGACTCCTCAGTCATCAAAGGACCCATAAAAATAAACACCTGTGAAAGAGATCATCCTCGACCTCGAGGGACACACATACTGCCTTACAGCTATTTTGTAACTGCTAAATACTTGAGCAATATTTCTGCATGCTTTTAAAGAGCTGCTGAATTCCATCCTAGAGATGAATGCAGTTCAATGGTGAGTAAAACCATATATGTCTTACCTTTCAGGGGTGTTGTGTGGCTTAATGGGGACATTAAAGAATGAATGTTTGAATACTTGGACAAAAAGCAGCAATATTTAACATAACTGTTTTATTACACAGTAATTCTTATTTCAAGTGCTAACAAACAGAGCAAATAGGACTTTACTCCTCTAAAACTACGTCTGTGCAGGTACCCATCCAGTCTCAAAATTCAACCAGTCACACCAAGATAAGACTATTAAGCACTGACTTCACTGTGGATAAAACTCCCTAGTTTGCAATTTTAAGCAGCTTTATATATATGCTGCAAGTTACATCTATGTCTCAGGATAATTCTGTTACCAAATACTATAGATCTCCCCTTTGTAGCTGCTTTTTTTTTTATAACAGCTACAACTTTGTAATAATTTTCCAACCAAAATACACCTGCAAAAAAATGTCCCTTTTGCTTTTGTTAAACAGTCGCATGCAACTGTAGATATTTATTGTCCTGCTTATCATATCTGAATAGGAAATGATCCCTGTGGCAGACTCTTCTCCCTTCTAACTTCCCATCAGGAAGGAGCAAATGGCGGCTTGTTGCCTGGTGCCTTTCCCATCATCCCTGCCACATCGTCTTTTCCACAATGCCTGCAGCAGCACAGGTGCAAGAAAATTCATCAACAGGCAGATTGTTAAATGCAGACCTCTTTCCAGGATGAAGGTCTGAATCCAAGACATCTGCTCTGCTAATATCCTCTTAGTCTGTCATATGACAGGGCCAGTTTGTTTTCCAGCTGCAACTGTTTTCTTTCATTTGCCTTTCATTTTCAGGTCCCCTTCCAGTCAAGACATTTATAACACTTTTACATAGAACCAGTTACGCTAACTGGGACCAAGGATTAGCTGCAGCTTCTCTCTCTGAGACAGAAGTTTCGCAGACCTGAGCTAACCTCCCTATGTCTTGATCACGTGGGACAGGGTCAAAAATTCAGCGACACAGGAGAAATACCATGTGGCTTATGCCCACGTGACATAACCAAATAGTTAAGTCCTATAGAATTGAAAAGAAAATGCTAACCTTTCTATATGGTTTTTCAGCCAATCTATACAATTTATTAGAAAATTATAGCTACGCTATTGACTGGTTTAATGTCCCATCATGCTTTGCTTTTGAGAGGAAGTCAGCAGGTCATTCAGTCTACCGCACTGCATGGACCACAAGGGTCTTTTTTTGAGACTACTAGCTGGTGTTTTGTGACTGGCTCTGCATTACCTGAATTCCATGGGTCTGTATAAAGCATAGAGCTAACAGAGGTCTTCACTAATGTCAGTATTTGTACATTGGTAATATCTTTTTCTCAGAAGTGCCTTCTGCCACCTACTGGTGCATGAACAGGCTGTGTTTAAAATTCTGGACACCAAGACCAAGGGTTATTGCTGCTGACTGGAAATTAGCCCCAACGTATAAAAAAGACAGTTTAAGGACAGAAAAGAGAGAGAGAGAGAGAATTCTGGAAACAATGGATACCTAATATTAGAAAAAGAATGAACTAATTTAAAGGGCCTGGTCTTGGCATCAGAATCAGTTTCCAGGAAGGACAGGGCTATTTTTCTCCATGATGTTGTCAGGTTTGTTAACAGAGGAATTTAGCTTTATCCTCTAACAGCTTGCAATGAGAGACGTTCTTTTGGAAAGACCACCTCTGGAGTCCACCAGCTATGGTCTTTTTGAGTACATCTACCCTGCAATAAATGACCTGCAGCATAGCCACAGTTGGCCTGGTTCAGCTGACTCGGCTCATGGGACTTGGGCTGCAGCGCCAAAAATTATGGTATAGACATAGATTCATAGGTTCATGGATATTAAGTTCATTATGATCATCTAGTCTGACCTCCTGCACAGGGCCTGAGCCCTACAAGCTCAAGACAATTGACCTGGGCTCTGAGAATTGGTGCTGTGGGTTTTTTATTGCAGTTTAGACATACCTTTAGGGTCTGATCCAAAGCCCAATCAGGTCGTTGTCATAGATTTCAATGGGCTTTGGATCAGGCCCTCAGGCCAAAAAAAGGATTTAAACTTGTGCTTAAGTTGATCTCTACTGAGCAAAGCCCTTATACACATTTACAAGTATCACTGAAGTCAATGGAACTTAAGCAATTGCATAAAGTTAAGCACATGCTTAAGTGTTTTGATGACTAGGGATGGGCTGCTGGATCAACCCTTTAAAAATGCCCCTGAATTTTGTTGCTGCATTTTGCCTGTTCCTTGACTTTCCCTTCCTTGCTGCATTATCAGTAATACCTGTTCTGTCTGTCTCTGGGATGTTTATCTACTTCCCTTACCCCGTTTTGTAGCTTTTAACACTTCGAGCACAGTGCTGCAGATTTCAAAACACACAAGGAGTCCTCGTTTAGTTTTACGGAAAGAAAACAATGAACAAATATTTTTATTGTTTTTTTGTATCACCTTTTAAAGTTCTCCCCAGGCACCTTAGATTCACATACTGTATTTCACTACTTCAGATCCTGCTACCTCAACATAAAAATGAATCCAACTTTGAGGTTTTCGTGTTTTATACTTTTTCCTTCAGTGTGTTTTGTGTTGATCTTCATAATGTTTCAGCTGCCAAATTTGCAAGCATGTTATAAGTCTACTTCTGCTTGTAACAAAGTGTCAAATCTATATATCAAACATAATGGGGTAATTGGAAAGTTGCCTTGTATCTTGACAATTAATTCCCATTCTCACCAGCTCTGCAATTCCATTGCTTCTTATGGCCTAACCAGTTGCTGTATATGCCCTCTTTCTCCTTGTTCCTCAGAAACTAATCTGGAATTGACATGATTCTTTTTGGATGGGTGACCACATGGGAATAGCTGATACTACATGCTCAAGATGCATGTATAATTCTGAAACACAATGAAGCTCAGAAGAATTGTATAAACTCTGCAAAAAGCACTCCAATAGCAGGGGCCCAAAAATGAAACCAAATGTCCTGAAAGATGGGTGGCAAGTAGACAAATATGACCTGAGAATGTTCACACAGGTCTTTCACAAGTAGCAAGAACGCTATCTTGATCATGGTGGGATATCACTAGACACAACAAAAGCCATATGTTTGGGGAAAGCCAGGAGCCATTGGCTCCGTAAAAGCAAAAAAGACAAAGAAACCACAGGGAAGCATTGTGCAGTTCAGCAGTCCTGACAATAATGGAACATGGTGCTCACTGATTGTGTCTTTAATAGACGAGAAGATCATAAATACATTTTGTAAACCAATCAAAACAGATGGAGAGTCAGCATAAATAACAATGTAGTATAGATTCAAGAGGAAAGTGAGAAAGAACAGGCACAGAAATATAATTGTGCAACATAGAATCTTAGAATCATAGAACTGGAAGGGGTCATCTAGTCCAGTCCCCTGCACTCATGGCAGGACTAAGTATTATCTAGACCACTTCTGACAGGTGTGTGCATCTAACCTGCTCTTAAAAATCTCCAATGATAGAGATTCCACAACCTCCCTAGGAAATTTATTCCACTGCTTAACCACCCTGACAGTTAGGAAATTTTTCCTAATATCCAACCTAAACCTCCCTTGCTGCTATTTAAGCCCTTGTCCTATCCTCAGAGGTTAAGAAAAACAATTTTTCTTCCTCCCCCTTGTGCCAACCTTTTACGTACTTGAAAACTGTTATCATGTCTCCCCTCAGTCTTCTCTCTCCAGACTAAACAAACTCAATTTTTTCAATCTTCCATCATAGGTCATGCTTTCTAGACCTTTAATCATTTTTGTTGCTCTTCTCTGGACTCTCTCCAATTTGTCCACATTCTTCCCAAAATGTGGTGCCCAGAACTGGACGCAATACTACAGCTGAGGCCTAATCATTGCAGAGTAGAGCGGAAGAATTACTTCTCGTGTCTTGCTTACAACAGTCTTGCTAATACATTCCAGAATGATGTTCGCTTTTTTTGCAACAGCGTTACACTGTTGACTCATATTTAACTTGTGATCCACTATGACCCCCAGATCCCTTTCCGCAGTACTCCTTCCTAGGCAGTCATTTCCCATTTGGTATGTGTGCAACTGATTGTTCCTTCCTAAGTGGAGTACTTTGCATTTGTCCTTATTGAATTTCATCCTATTTACTTCAGATCATCTCTCCTGTTTGTCCAGATCATTTTGAATTTTAATCCTACCCTCCAAAGCACTTGCAATTCCTTTCAGCTTGGTATCACCCGCAAACTTTAGTGATAGTTCAGAATGTACAGCCACATCAGAGGGCATATGCTGCCCAAGTGAAGTGCTCTTAGCAGCACCAATTAAACTGCAGAAACTGTGTTACTAGGAAGCAGAAGTGTACTGAAATATGTATGTTAAGCCATTACATGCACTTACAAATTACTGCTAGCACTGTTTCAAAGAGTAAATAAACTAGTTCCTTAGACATCAGGTTCTGCCAGATTGGAACCATGTCGGAACAAAGCGATTAAGGGCCTGATTAACTTCCATTGAGGTCAACTGAAATCTTTCTATTGACGTCAATGGAGCAAGATCAAACCCTTTGTGAAAGAAGAATATTAGTGAAATCACTATGTAGTCTATTCTGTTCCTACAGGTGGTGAAAGAAAGATGGGAAAAGCTCAGCTCCAACCATCCATGAAGTTTGGGAGGGTGAAGGGATGAAATCCACATCCAGATCTGAATTTTTCACCATGTCTGTCTCTGTTACAGGCCAAGGTGGAATCCTGGATTCACAACATGCAAAAATCATTGGGAGTTTAGAATCCATTTCTGGACCCAAATCCACAGTTAATAGGTTTGGCCCCATCTCTAGTTCAAATGAAAACCATGAACCTTCATCCAAAACTTGAACCAATGTGTCTGAATCAATGTTTCATTGAATTGCATGTTTAAAAATAAATTTTTACTTCTTTTTCCACTTTGCACTCTCTGGTTGGGGCTGGGGCTGGAAGCATACGTGTTAGAAATCTCATGAGAGAGCTTGTGAGATTTCCAGGGCAATTTTTGCAGTGTCAAGAGGTTGAAATTATTTGGATACAGCTCAGAGGATCATCTGGGATTGAATCCTGGCCCCATTAAAGTCAATGAGAGTTTTTACATTGCCTGCACTGGGGCCAAGATTTTACCTCTGGACTTTGGGGTGTGTATCTGAACTGAACTCTTGGGCTGTTTATCCAAACATGCCTTCTGAGTTTACTTCACGCACAAGTGAATATGCATTGAGTTCTGCTTGTTTAGTGGAATTTACTCTGCAGTTATACTACCTTAAACTAAAAATAATAGCAAGCTGATAAAATGATGACACATTTAAACTCTCTACTTCAGTTTAAAAATATTTTAACAGTCTGCGCTTTCCACCAAAATGCCTAAATATTATGGAATATCCATTTTAATATGCTCCTGGATGATACAGAAACACAGACTTTGTGGAAGTAGCAGCTCGCAACATGATGTGGCTACACAATTTTCATTTAATTGAGTATAAATGTTTAATTACATTAGGGATAGCCAGGAGAACCCCTTAGGTCTGTGAAGGCAGCCAAAGGCAATTTAGCACCTGGCTCATAATAAGGTACGAAATGGAACCAGACATCTGTGCATAATGAAATAGACAAAACTACGAATTTTCAATGTCCAATTCATGCTAGCTGATTATTGACTAAAGCTCAAGCAATAGTGTAAAATGAAGTCTCTTCTTTTTGATGTCAGGAAACTGGAGATCTGTAAGTTTTGAGACTTCTTTTGGGGATCTGATTTTCTTTTCTTTTTCTTTTCTTTCTTTCTTTTTACATTTTGTTTTTAAGATGAAGCTCAAACTTCATGCTGTCAAAATTATAGAAGTCAATTGCCAAAGTCTAACAGTATCTCAGAAAGATCAAATGTAATGGACTCTTACAGAACAAATGCTGGATTATATCTGATGATTGGTTGGCTAACAAACCCTATCATCTGTGGTTGTTAATAGCCACTCTCTCACAATACCACAAAGGACAAGGAAAGATTGCCAGCATAGTCCATGGAATTGGCAATGGAATATGGAGTCTTTTGTCCCTAAATGACTATTCCGAATCAACCAAAAGGCTGATCCTGATCTTTATCTCACTCACCCCAGTGTAACTTTGTTGCTTTTAGTGGAGTTACATCTGATTTACACTGGTGCAAGATGGAAAATCTTTCACCATTCATCCATCTCCACTGAGCAGAAGTGTCAATGGGCAGAGACTGAATGACCACACAACATGAGGGGCATCCTCTTCAGAGCAGGGCCTAGGGCACTACCGCTACTTTCAAAGCACCTCTTCCCCTAGGGAGACCACTTGGTCTGGTGGAATCAGGAGTCCAGGGTTCTACGGCAGGCTCTGCCAAAGAGCTGTATGACACCAGGCAAGTGTGAATTTCTGTGCCTCATTTGCCATATCTGCACCATGAGGATAATATTGCTCCTTACCCACTTTGAAGCCCTTTGAGACCTACAGATAAATACTAAGTATGGTTATTTATTACTATTTTCATTCTTCCTGGTTCCAACAATTATATCTTTAGTCCATGATTAATTTGCCTTAAGAAAAAGAACACCCAATAGCTCTTTTCTTGAGTCATATTCTGGAGGCACTGGGTAGCAAACCTAAATGAATATGTCTGTTTCACAGCTGTCTAAGTACCTCTGTGGTGTTATATGTCTTGGGTCTCTGTAACCTCTACCATATCCAGCTTTTTCCACACCAATCTGTGAACAGACTTCATCAATGAAAAGCATAGGAAACTAGCCCACCTGTTCACCTATATTAAACCAGTTCAACTGAGAAACTCTCAGGAAAGCAGCAACAACCCAAAACTCTAAATATTAAAATAGAGCTTTTTAGGTTATCAGGATTGGTGAATTTTTAATGGCCCATAGCTTCTTAGGACAATTGTCACTTATTATAGGAATGAACCTTGCCCCCCATTGAAGTCAATGACAAAGCTCCATGTCACTTCAGTGGGATCAGGATTTAGCCCTCAGGGCGTGATACAACACTTACTGAAGTCAATGGGAATCTTTCCTATCTCTTTAATAGGAGGTCTTTAGTAAACAAGGAGTTAAATCCTGAACTCACTTTTGCATTGAGTTGAATAGTCTCCCAAAGTTCTAATTGATAACATGCATATAGGAAGATCCTAGCAATTATGAGACAATTCCTTCCTCGAGCCTTGCGTGCTCTCGCCCAGATTACAGAAATACTTGCTGGATGAATAATTAAGATTTCTCATTTTATGGCAAATATGAACTCCACAGACCAATTAACTTTAGTGACCACCCGCTCATCTGACCCACATTTCTAAAGCAGCATGTATAAAAGACTGCTGTACTCCATTTACCCTACTATTTACACTGCCATTCAGTCACCTATAGGATTCCAGGGTCCGATACATTGCTCCAGTCCTATGCAGTGATTTTAATGGCAATATTGTAAAACTTGAATGAAGCTGTGGTGAACCAGCCCTCAGTCTGCGTGCAGCAAGCAAATAATATGCATACAACCCAAAAGGAGTGACTCACTTGCTGTATCCCCACCTCTGCCTGCTGTACAAATGCACCCGCAGCAAAGTCTGTCTCCCTTTCATTTCACCAAAATTAGGGCCTAACTCCCTATCTTCTGTAGCCATTTACCATTATGCAGAGTAAGGGCAAAGTGAGCATAAATCACTGTCATCTGGTAGGTTTCAGAGTAGCAGCCGTGCTAGTCTGTATTCGCAAAAAGAAAAGGAGTACTTGTGGCACCTTAGAGACTAACAAATTTATTTGAGCATAAGCTTTCGTGAGCTATCGCTCACTTCATCTGGTAGCCTTTCATACCCATTTTGCACAGGTGAAAATGACAAGGTGCAGAGCAATGTAGAATCAGTCTGTCAAGGGGGAGGCAGCAATGCCACTTGGACAGAGCACAGAACTGGGGCAACTTAGTTCTATTGCACGTTCTGCCACTGATCTACTTGGTGCCCTTGGGCAAGTCACTTCACTGCTCTGTGCCTCAGTTTCCCCATCTATAAAATGGGGATAATGATGCTGCACTCCTTCGCAACGTGCATTGAGAGCTATGGATTAAAAAGCACAAGCTATTATTTTTATTAAAGGTCACCTTCTCCAAGAGCTCCTCTCTGCCAGAGTGCTGTTTGTTCAAACATTGACATAGATTCCTTAATCCAAAGCACTTTGCACAAGTGATGATGGCAACAGCAGCCAGTCTCTTTGCTAGTCACAATAAGCCTAGCAGGCAAATGGTAACGAGAGTGGTAAACCTTAAAGGGCTTTGCACACCAGAGTTCAATTCCCTGCCAAAGAGCAGGCTGCTCCAGCTTTTATGTATATAGAACTTCATTAAGAGAAGCAGCTGGTGAGACCATTTTCACAGCAAGGTTCCATACTGGAGTTTATCGGAAAAGGTAAAATTTTCTAAAGTAAAAAAAATTAACCAGCTCCAGCCCAAGCAAAATCTGTTTCCCTATTTATAGTGCTGGTCAGTACAGTCTAATACTAAAAAGGGTGTGGGGTGAGTAGCCACTGGACTTTGCAAAATAAAGGTACATTCAGTAATACAGTCAGAGTGCTTGTTTCAGTCTAATAGAGCAAAGCAGCAATAATCCACGTGTCGGGTTTGAACCTTGTCCCATTACAGGTTGTTGTTTTTTTAAGCTTCTTAATTTGTATGCATGAGACCAAATGCAGGGAAGGTATCCTGATCCTGCATTGTTCTGTTGGTAACCTAGGTGAGACATGTGATAATGAACTTGCTACACTGAGATGAGTGTGTTTGGTCCTCAGTAAGCTGCAGATTCTGTTCATTTTATTTGGCAAAAAAAAAAAAAAAGAAAGATTTTCAATCTAAGCATAACAAATAAGAGGGAAGTTAAACAGTATAAGGAGCAGGCAGTTGCCAGACACTGCTCTGCCTAACTGTAATAGGCTGTTTACATTCAAAGTTCTGTTAGTCATGCCAGTCTGGGGCCAAATGGTCAGCTGATGTAAATGGGCATAGCTCCAGTGACTTCAAAGGAGCTACTTTGATTTATACCATTTGAAGATCTGGCTGGTAGTCGGTCTTAAAATGAGATCTTGCGTATATTCAAAGTTGCTCAAGTTTAATTAAAGATTAGATTTTAAACTGATTTAGTTTAACCAGTTCAAAACCCCATGTGGACATTCTTATTTCAGTTTAAACCTGTTTTATATCAGCTTAATTTAAATTCAACAAGGAATCAATTTAAGCAAAAAAGGCATAAACACGGTTTAAACTGAATTAAGAGTGTCCGTACAGGATTTTGAATGGATTTAATTAAATCAGGTTTTTAATTAATTTAAGATCCATTTAAAGGCTGGTGCAACTTTGAATATAAACCAGGCCTAAGTAGAGTAAGATGTGTGTGGGAGATATGGACGATTAAGGTAGGTATCTCGATATGCAATGCAAAGTCATGAAAGGGAGAAGGAGAATGACCAGTCATTTCCCGTCTTGTGGTTTCATAAACGAACGAGGGAAATGCAACCTAGATGGAGTTACTATAAGGTGGGTGCAGAACTGGTTGGAAAACCATTCCCAGAGTGTAGTTATCAGTGGTTTACAGTCATGCTGGAAGGGAATAACGAGTGGGGTCCCGCAGTGATCAGTTCTTGGTCTGGTTCTGTTCAATATCTTCATCAATGATTTAGATAATGGCATAGAGTACACTTATAAAGTTTGAGGACGAGACCAAGCTGGAAGGAATTGCAAGTGCTTTGGAGGATAGGATTAAAATTCAAAATGATCTGGACAAACTGGAGAGATGATCTGAAGTAAATAGGATGAAATTCAATAAGGACAAATGCAAAGTACTCCACTTAGGAAGGAACAATCAGTTGCACACATACCAAATGGGAAATGACTGCCTAGGAAGGAGTACTGCGGAAAGGGATCTGGGGGTCATAGTGGATCACAAGCTAAATATGAGTCAACAGTATAACGCTATTGCAAAAAAACCAAACGCAATTCTGGGATGTATTAGCAAGACTGTTGTAAGCAAGACACGAGAAGTAATTCTTCTGCTCTACTCTGCACTGATTAGGCCTCAACTGGAGTATTGCATCCAGTTCTGGGCACCACATTTTGGGAAGAATGTGGACAAATTGGAGAGAGTCCAGAGAAGAGCAACAAAAATGATTAAAGGTCTAGAAAGCATGACCTATGATGGAAGATTGAAAAAATTGGGTTTGTTTAGTCTGGAGAGAGAAGACTGAGGGAAGACATGGTAACAGTTTTCAAGTACATAAAAGGTTGTTACAAAGAGGAGGGAGAAAAATTGTTTTTCTTAACCTATGAAGATAGGACAAGAAGGAATGGGCTTAAATAGCAGCAAGGCAGGTTTAGTTGGACATTACGAAAAACTTCCTAACTTTCAGAGTGGTTAAGCAGTGGAATAAATTTCCTAGGGAGGTTGTGGAATCTCCATCATTGGAGATTTCTAAGAGCAGGTTAACAAACACCTGTCAGGGATGGTCTAGATCAGTGCTACTCAAAGTGGTGGTCCGCTGACTGAGCCGTCGGCTGCCGGTCTGCGCGCACATTGGAAAAAAAAATTGCAGGTCCCTCACATCTTATAGCTTGAGAAGCACTGGTCTAGATAACACTTAGTCCTGCCATGAGTGCAGGGGATTGGACTACATGACCCCTCAAGGTCTCTTCCCGTCCTACGATTCTATGATTTCATTCACCGGCTCCTTTTACCTGCACATTTTTCTTTATTCTAGGTGCTGCAAGCAAACATAGGCCTCCGAGATGGTATGTGGCTTGTTAGTCCTTCAGCAACCATGACCTCGTCAATGAGATGTTAGAACAGGGGTGGGCAATAATTTTTGCTGGGGGGGGGCCACCCCACAAGTTATGGTAAGTTGTCACAGGCGGCACATTTCTACTACATTAACGGAGAAGGTGCGGGGTCTGGCAGGGAGTTTGGTGCAGGAGGGGATTCCAGGCTGGGGCAGGAGCTTGGGATGCAGGAGGGGGTGCAGGGGCTGGGAGGGAGTTTGGGTGCAGGAGGGGGTTCTGACCTGGGGCAGGGGGTTGGAGTGTAGGAGGGGGTGCGAGGTGGAGGCTCTGGCCGAGAGGCTCTTATCACAGGTGTCTCCCGGCCGGCAGCACAGCAGGGCTCAGGCAGGCTGCCTGCATGCCGTGGCCCCATGCCGCTCCCGGAAGTGGCTGCAACTGGCTGCTGCTGGCACGTCTCTGTGCGCCCCTTGGAGGGAGGGCGGCAATGGGTCTCCATGCGTTGCCCATGCCTGCTAGCACCACCTCCGCAGCTCCCATTGTCCAGTTTCCGGCCAATGGGAGCTATGAGGATGGTGCTGAGGGCAGCACACAGAGACACACCCCCTCCCACCAGGGATGCACAGAGACATGCCAGCAACAGCTAGCCGCTTCCGGGAGCTGGGTGGGGCCATGGCAGGCAGGCATTCTGCCTGAGTGCCCCGCTGTGCCACAGGACTTTCAGTGGCCTGGAGATCACAAGGGGATGGCCAAAGAGCCCGGTGGGCCAGACAGACATGTTAGATCTGGCCCGCGAGCCATATTTTGCCCACCCCTGCATTAGAACCAACCTTAGACAGAAGTAGATCTGTTGGGAAATTCTGGATCAATCTGTTGCTTTTGTAGATGGTGTTTTAAAATCTCAGGGTCAGATCTTCAATGGATGTAAATCAGCATTAACTTTGATAGAGTTACACGCTGCTATTCACCAGCTGAGGATCTGACCTTCAGATTACCTGGTGACTAGTAAATTTAGTTCTGTTAGTAGGATTGCTTCTCAGCTTCTTTACTTTCATTGCTCAAAGTCATGATTAGTGTAAAAAGAATCATACCAGCTCCTTTAGACCATGGGTCACACGTTATTTATGAACACTTCAACAGCATCTGGGAACACCAGGTTTTTCTCAGAAAACCAAAGTAGCAGACATTCCTTCATGCCACACTGTTGACCACACTCCTTAGGATTTACTACTTCTTCCCCCTTAGTGTTTTTGGCTTTTTATAGCCAAAATACTGCATTACTAGGGCACAGATCCAACCACCTGCCTTCTATTCATTTCCTAGCATAATTCTCCCTACCTTCTACATTGTCTTTTTTCAGACATATGCACCAAATAGACAGGCAACTAGCTTTTGGCCTTTTAGCTCCAGCTTCTTGCCTTTCTGGTCAGTGAAAATAATGGAAGAGTCGCTATGTCGTTGTTTTTCCTCATCCAGCCTCCAAAGATACAGAGAAAACTAAATAAGGTTTACCTACCTATCTGAAAACATAAAAATGTTTAAGCTTGATTCAGCTTTGGGAAAAGACTGGTGGTCTCCCCTGATTTCATCGGAACTGGTTTTGCAAATCATCCCTGTGCTCCAAAGTGGGTGGGGAAGAGTAAATTCTCTTGTGATTAGAAACTTCTCGTTTAGAGGGGGTGGCTCAAAGTACAGTGCATATTTAGTGATTTTTGGTAAATATGGAGTACAGTTAAATAGCACAGCACAAAATCTCACATAATAAGCACCCAAGGAGACTAGCATTTCATACTGATAGTGTGTGTGTGTGTGTGTGTGTGTGTGTGTACACATATAATTACTAACTCATTGGGCCCAAAGAAGCATTCATGTGACTCTATCAGCACATAGAATGCTTCTCTTCCCAGTGTTCCTTTGACGTCAATGAATCCAAGCAGGTTAATCTCATGGGAAGGGTTCATTATCTTATGTACTATATTAATTATAATCAGCACTTTCCAGATAGAGCTAGCTGCAGCTATATAAAAACAATTTGCTGGGGTTTAAAAAGGTTGGTTTTTTTTTTTTAATGCTAGCAAATCATATCTGTGCTTTGAAAAATGGATGGAATTACTAATCAGAGCAGTGTAATCCAAAATCGGTGGCAGAGGGAAAAGAGGGGGAAATTAAAAAATTAACAAGCTGTTACTACAAGACCTCCTGGGAAACTTATACATTTCATAGATGGAACTAATGATGTTTTCCTGTCATGTGAAAACATGAGTCACAGTTTAGGCTCCTAGCAGATAAACAGATTTAGTGAATTGCGGTAACACATTTCCATTTTCCATCTATTTCAGCTCTGCCAACAAGTCAGATCTCTAAAACCCTTCCTTTCTGAGTAGCTGAACATGCTGTCTCCCCTACCAGATATCATAATATTTTCCATTCTGACAGTGAGTTAAGAGTAGCACTTTTTTTCTTTTTTGTTTGTTTGTTTGTTTGCTTTTGATTAAGTCAGTTGGGAACAGGTTGAAATAAATTCCTTTTAAACTGAAATAACAGTGTCCACTCAAGGGTTTGCACCACTTTAATTAAGTCTGTTTAAAAAGACAATAAAGGCCAAGTCTACACTACAAAGTTTTATTGGCATAGCTATGCCAGGCCGGGGTATGAAAAACAGCCACCATCCATACATCCCAGCTGACCCAGCTATCCTGGCAAAAACCCCAGTACACACGCAGCTATGCTGACAGAGTGCTTCTTTTGGCATACCTAATATTGTTTAGAGAGCTGGTGTTGCTATGCCACCAGAAAAATGCTGTCGGCATAAGCTGCGTCTACACCAGGGGGCTCTGCCAGCGTAGTTATACTGATATAGCCATACTGGCAAAATGTTTGTAGTGTAGACAATGTCTACATTAAACCAGTGCAACTTTCCCATGTAGACATGAGCTTAGAGAGATTGGGCCAGCTGCAATATCTCTGTCTGGATCCAACTTTTCTCACTGTTCAAGGGAGGACAGATCTTGTGTTTATACTGAGGGTTCGACCACTAGTTTGAAATTAGATCCAGATGTGAACTTTACCCAAAGTTCAGTTATTTAGATGGAAGATTTTGTCACAGGCTCATCTCTAATGCTGCTTGTTTTATTACCATGTGATCCTGCAAAGTGCTGAATAACTCCTCCAATTCCTTTGGCTTTAGTGTGTGTGTGGTGGGGTGGTTGTCCCACTCAGGCAGAAGAAGGGCCTGAGTGGGGCAGTAAAGTAAAGAAGTAAAGCAGCCTTGGGGAGGCTGTGCATAACCCAGCCAATTAGAAGAAGGCTTACTGAGCCAGCCAATAGAGAGAAGGCTTAGTGAAGCACCCAATCAGGACCAGGCTGGCCCATATAAGTAGGGCTGCTGAACAGAGGAGGAGGACTGGCTGCCCTATAAGAGGGATGAGAGAGAAAGCACCATGGATAGAGCAGTGCTGGGCAGGGTCAGGGGAGCAAGAGGGAGCTCCAGCCTGATGGCTGCCAGACTGAGGCCCTGATACAAGGGTGGAGAAGGTTCTAGGGCTGTGGGGAAGTGGCCCAGGGAAACGGACAGCGGAGTAGGAGGAGGGGCAGTATGTGGCTGCTGGCTATAGGGTCCCTGGGCCAGGACTCGGAGTAGCGGGTGGGTCCGGGTCCCCCCTCTTGAGGAGTGGCTAGACCAGAGACTGCAGTACAAGGCCAATATACCAGTTAAGCCTGTTTTAAAGGGTTGTGTGGGACTTAGTACATAAACCATGTACTGGTTTCAGCCACAATTCAGTATGTGCTATGTGTCTCCCTCTCTATGCCCAATGTGAGTCTGTTACAGGTTCCAGCTACAGGTCTTTTAGCTCATGCTGCAGAGGCTCATGATTGAGGTCAGAAGATCCTTCATTGGGTCCCTGGTTGTGACCAAGATGATATACATCACACTAGCCCTCTATACAGGGGTGAATTTCCCTAAATGTGTGTGTATGACCATGTGAGTCTTCAAATATGTAAAAGGTTGTTATAAAGAAGATGCTGGTCAGTTGTTCTTCATGCCCACCAAGGATAGAACAAGATGTAATTAGCTTAGTTTACAGCAAGGGAGATTTTGGTTAAATGTCAACAAAACCTTCTAACTCTAAAGATAGGTAAGCACTGGAACAGGTTACCTAGGGAGGTTGTGGAATCCCTGTCATTGGGGATTAAGAACAGGTTAGACAAATACCTGGCAGGGTAGGTCTAGGTATACTTAATCCTGCCTCAGCATGAGGGGATGGACTAGATTACCTCTTGAGCGTTCCTTCCAGCCCTACAGTTCTATGATTCTCTGTGACTGGCACTCTGGTCACATAGTACCTACATACATATACATTTATAAAGATTGGTATGTATCATGCTAGCTGGTGTAAGCATTGCAAGAAACAAAAGCCAAGTGAACATGTGGAGACCACGTTACTTAGCTTTAAGAGCAGAGATAAATATTTAATCACTCAACGCTTAGAAGCTATTTGTGGGACAACAGTGTCAGAAACAGTGGACTGCACTGTAAAAAGCTCTTTGGAGGATTTCAGAGCAGTAAAAACGAATACTCTCAGTATTAATCCTACTTGCTGAAGCACACCGACACAAACAAAAGGGGAATTAGTGGACTACACCTACTAGGAAGATCCCTCATTCCCTGCTACAATTTAAACAAATACTTGAACTAACGAGTTTCTTTAATGAAGGAAGGATTTTAATAAGAGGCATGTTTGTAGTTGGCTTGTGCTGATATTTTCTAATTACAGTTAAGGTCTTTAGTTGTTTTTTTTTTTTCCTCACAGAAAACAAGGTGGTATTCAGACAACACTTGGCTCTAGACAATTATTAAGGAAAGGAGAGGAAAGTGATCAGGAACAGTCAGCATGGATTCGCCAAGGGCAAGTCATGCCTGACTAATCTAATTGCCTTCTATGATGAGATAACTGGCTCTGTGAATGAGAGGAAAGCGGTGGACGTGTTGTTCCTTGACTTTAGCAAAGCTTTTGACACGGTCCCCACAGTATTCTTGCCAGCAAGTTAAAGAAGTATGGGCTGGATGAATGGACTATAAGGTGGATAGAAAGTTGGCTAGATTGTCGGGCTCAACGGGTAGTGATCAATGGCTCCATGTCTAGTTGGCAGCCGGTATCAAGTGGAGTGCCCCAAGGGTCAGTCCTCGGGCAAGTTTTGTTCAATATCTTCATTAATGATCTGGAGGATGGTGTGGATTGCACTTTCAGCAAGTTTGCAGATGACACTAAACTGGGAGGGGAGGTAGATACACAGGAGAGTAGGGATAGGATACAGAGGGACCTAAACAAATTAGAGGATTGGGCCAAAAGAAATCTGATGAGGTTCAACAAGGACAAGTGCAGAGTCCTGCACTTAGGACGGAAGAATCCCATGCACCGCTACAGACTAGGGACCGAATGGCTCTGCAGCAGTTCTGCAGAAAAGGACCTAGGGGTTACAGTGGACGAGAAGCTGGATATGAGTCAACAGTGTGCCCTTGTTGCCAAGAAGGCCAATGGCATTTTGGGATGTAGATGTAGGGGCATTGCCAGCAGATTGAGGGACGTGATCGTTCCCCTCTGTTCGACATTGGTGAGGCCTCATCTGGAGTACTGTGTCCAGTTTTGGGCCCCACACTACAAGAAGGATGTGGAAAAATTGGAAAGCGTCCAGTGGAGGGCAACAAAAATTATTAGGGGACTGGAACACATGACTCATGAGGAGAAGCTAAGGGAACTGGGATTGCTTAGTCTGTGGAAGAGAAGAATGAGGGGGGATTTGATAGCTGCTTTCAACTAGCTGAAAGGGGGTTCCAAAGAGTATGGATCTAGACTGTTCTCAGTTCTGATGACAGAACAAGGAGGAATGATCTCAAGTTGCAGTGGGGGAGGTTTAGGTTGGATATTAGGAAAAACTTTTTCACTAGGAGGGTGGTGAAACACTGGAATGCGTTACCTAGGGAGGTGGTGGAATCTCCTTTCTTAGAAGTTTTTAAGGTCAGGCTTGACAAAGCCCTGGCTGGAATGATTTAATTGGGGATTGGTCCTGCTTTGAGCAGGGGGTTGGACTAGATGACCTCCTGAGGTCCCTTCCAACCCTGAAATTCTATGATTCTAATAAAACAACCAAACATAGGCCAGCCTCAGTTCTCTTCCACCTCAGGTTTAAAAAAAAATTGGCACAAAGATATCTAGCATAAAAAGTAGATCAAAATATAGGAGCAACCACTTTATCTCCTAATCAATTAGCCTACACTAATATGTAGCATTGGTTGACACAATTAGTATACGAAACCATCTCTGATTATTGTTATTTATAGGCCTGATTCACTTCCCATTGAAATGAACACTAGTCTTTCCGTTGACTTTTCTGGCCCCTGGAGCATGTTGCCAACTTTTGCAATTTTATTGCAAGTCTTGTGATATTTGGTGGTTTTCTTAAAGCCTCAGCTCCTGGGGTCATTTGAATACATCAAAAGTTCAGTCTTCACTTAAGAAAAAAGTAAGATTTTAGCCCTAATAGTTATAAAGGAAAGCTTGGAAATTTGAACCTTAAAGGCTCAAAAACCAAAAGGCAAATACAAAAGAATGCAACATGTACTTATTTTTAAAATCTCATGCTTTTTTAAAGGAATCTCATGATTTTAGGGCCCTGACCATTGAGAATGGCAATACTGGGACTTGTCCCTCTATGAATTCATTACTATAGACCATTTCAAGTCATTTCAATTACAATTACAATTGTAATTACAATGGGGAAGAAGCTGGAAAATGGGTGGCCATGGAAGGATGGAGTGGTGTATCTCTGTGGCATCATCCTTCTTTCCTTTCACTCTGTGGAGGTTCCTTACTGGGGACTCCATGGAACTGGGATCCAAAGCTGGGGAGGGCTTGGGCTCAGGTGCCAATGGTCTTTTCCATCCATCTTAGATACTTATACAGCCCCATCACTGTGGTACCTGAGCGCCTAACAGTCTTTAACGTATTGATCCTTACATTTCCCCAGGGATGGAGGGCAGTGCTATTATCCCCATTTTGCAGTGGGGAACTGAGGCACAGAGAGTAAGTGACTTGCCCGAGGTCACACAGGAAGTCAGTGGTGAAGCAGGGATTTGAACCCAGGTCTCCCAAAACCTACACTCATGCCATAACCAATAGACCATCATTCCATTCCCCTCACCACTGATGGCATAGAGAACACTAGCCTGAGGTCATGTCTACACTTACCCCCAGAGCGATCGATCCAGCGGGGGACAATTTATCGCATCTAGTGAAGAGGCGATAAATTGACCGCCGAGCGCTCTACCGTCGACTCTGATACCCCACTGGAGCGAGACTCATAGGCAGAGTCGACGGGGGACTCTGGTTATTCACGTAGCTGAAGTTGCATAACTTAGATCAATCCCCCACATAGTGTGGACTAGGCCTAAGTTATGCCTGTTACATAAAGGCTACTTTTTTTTTTTTTAACCTGAGCTTCCAACCACACTGCCTTTGGGATTCAGATACCCAGACAATGGCTCAAGGAAAGCTACACATTAATGCTTATTACTGAGCTGCTGGGCTTTTCTGGTGTTAAGTTACATTACATTTTGGTCCAACATCTCAGAGTTCCACCTATTAATCTTCACTGCCAGTGTCAGATCCAGCTCTTGCGTGCCAACTTATAACCCAGGAGGTGAGAAACTCCTGCAAGTCTGAATTGGTAGCATAAATTCTAACCATCCTTAACTGTGGCAGTGTGGGCATGGTGCAGCTGTAATCAGAAGGCCCTGTCAATTGCCTTGTAAGGTGACAATGCTGAGCAGCGTCACAAAATGTCACAAGGCTGAGCAGCGTCACAAAATGTCACAAAATATAAATTGGAAATACCAAAAAAAAAAAAAAAAAAAAAGGCAGATCCTGAGTGTCACATTAGGTGCGTGTAGCCAAGGGAAAAAGAAGCATGATTCTGGAACGTTATCCTGTTGCTAAGTAACCCTGTGCTGTGCAAAGAACTTGCTGGTATCTCACAAATGTCATTAAAGTAAACCCACAAAATTGTGTAAAAAGCAATGACAAGGATCTGACCTAAACCCATCGAAGCTAAATCACAGTTCATAGCTCAGCTCTGAAACTGAGCCTGCGGTGCCTAAATATTGCAAGGTCTGCAAACAATGAGTAAAATGTATGTACAAGGGATCACTGGCCTGGTAGTTCTTTGCTTTTGGAGATGAAAGTCAAACTCTTAGCACTGTTTGAACACCGCTTCATCAGGCATAATCCCCTGAAAAAGACGGATTCCTAAGAAATGAGGACAGAGAAGATCATAATGTCTTGTGTGGCACCTTTATAATATTTCACAGCTAGACTGTGAGACAATATTACAATTCACAGAAGCGTACAGAGGGGACTCATTGGAAACTGTGTGCTTCTCAGGAGATACAGGGCGATAGCTGCCAAATACAATGTATTAACAATTATTAATGTAATGTGTAATCAAGAAGTAACGGCTATCATCAGTGCTTGTCAGTAACCACTGTACACTGTATCCAGTACACAGTAATGGCTTTGCGGAGTTGTTGTCTATCCTCCAATTGTTCACACAGAGAGTTTTTAATATATGGCTTATTGACCCAGTAAAACAAAATGGGTCCAGAGGTGTCACATTTTCACATCCATTTGGGGACTTTTCAGACTGCAGGCTCCTGAGCCCTGAGCCGGTGGAATTTTGAAAGGATAAACCATGAATCTGAGGTAATGAGGTTAAGCCAATCTGCACACACCTTAGTATGTAATATTTCTCTGTTAAATTCCATTGCATCAATGAAGCAGTTGCATATGTGCACTAGTATAATGTACTGAAAATCCTTATGAAGGGATTGTTAGTAGGATATAGAATATTATAGGATATAGTAGGATACATTGCTTCTAGATCACCAGTTCAAATACAGATCAGCGTTCTTACCCAGCTCTATCTGTGGAAAGCTGCAGATCTTCAATAGTAGTAGAAGGCTCTTTATGAAGGCACTTCACACTGGATAAATATCTAACTACAAGGCAGTCTGCTAAAAAATTGCCATTCTACACCTGAACACAAAAATGTGTCTTAAAATGTGCTTAAACAACCATGTTTTAAAATGGCTTGTCTCCTAAAAACTCTAAAGCAGCAACTTAACAGCAGGAACAAGTGTTCTGCTCATAGGAAAATGTATGATAAAATATACTGCTGCCTAATTTCCCTAGAAAAATCAGAATTCCCCTTTTTTTAATCTGTTAAACTAGTGAAGCGCTCAATAATTTACTGAAAAGAAATGCAATTATCTTCCTTTGAGAAATTTCCCAGTGGATCATCCAATTAATTGGAAAAATATTAACCTTAGAGGGTCAAGCTTCAGTATATCTAATCACAATACACTTTTTTTTTTTTGGCTGATCTCTTTAAAAAAATTCTCAGAGTGTCTGTACCTGTGTTTATGTACTGTTTGGTAATGGAAGCTGTATGTGGAGATTAAGAGGATCACAATAAAATAGGCATATATTTCAGCATTATTTTAAAACCTGCAATTGTTAAATCTTATCAGTTCATACAAATATATGGTGCTGACTGCCAATCATTTTAATAGCATGTTTTCACTGATAAAACCCTCAGTAT
The DNA here is from genome assembly GCF_015237465.2 of Chelonia mydas. Taxonomy (NCBI): domain Eukaryota; kingdom Metazoa; phylum Chordata; order Testudines; family Cheloniidae; genus Chelonia; species Chelonia mydas. The sequence goes on from NC_051257.2 coordinate 11,468,771, forward strand.
GTGTTAAGAATTTTTTCAGTGTTCTCTAATTTACTGAGTAACGCTGATTCTCAGTCTCGTACAAAATTCCACAAGAATTTTAAAGGAGACATAAATTGTTTATCACTGGAGATGGACCAGAACCTTTTATCTACAAGTCCAGTGGTCATAAATCTCTGCATAAGAGTTGCTGGTCCTATGCCATCACATGGACAGGAATCACAGCTGTGGCAAGGCTGTAGATCTGCCCTGGACGTCAGTGGGTGGAACCTAGACCCCCCACTCCCAAAGCTCTCATGCTTCCCCAGATAAATACCACTTGCTCTGGCTTTGTCGAGGAGGAATGTGAATTTTACTTCATATTAGTATACAATTTCCTTTAATACTTTTTGGGACAAAGGCTTTACCTGAAATTTTCAAAGCTGGGTGTTGGAGATTTTCAAAGACACAAAAGACATTTAGGCACCCAACTCTAGAGCTGACCAAAGGATGACAATTCTGGAAAAGGGGACACCAAAGAGGGGAGTCTGGGAGGGAGCGAGAGCAATCCCTTGCTGAAGAAGGAGCAAGTACTAATTCTTGGGGTGAATGAGCTAGCCCATCTCCAATTATAGGTCCCTAAAATTTCTTGTGGAAAGTTCTAAGACACTGAAGGGTTAACTGAAGTTGAAGGTGGAAGTTGACGCTAAACAAATTCAGACTGGAAATAAGGCATCATTTTTCAACAGGGATGATAATTACTATTGGAACAACTTACTCATGGTTGTGGTGGATTCTCCATCAGTGGAAATGTTTAAATCAAGATTGGATGTTTCTCTAAAAGATCTGCTCTAGTTCAAACAGGAATTATTTTGGGGAAATCCTATAGCCTGTGCTATGGCAGGAGGTCAGCCTAGATGATCACAGTGGTCCCTTCTGACCTTAGAATCTATGAATTCTCAACTGCCTTGCCTTGAATATTGTATTGTCATTTACACCTGTGCAAAGTGTGTGTAGAACGCTACCATTCTGATACCTAGATGTCAATGGGAGTTGGGAAAATCCAGCACCTCTTGAAGGTTGTCCTCACTGCAAAGCTAACTAGAGTTCTTACTAAAGGGGTGTTCTTAACCCAAGTCCTGTAAATACACAGAAACCTCTCGCTTGAATATAGTGGTGCTTTACACCCTAGCTATCTGGGCTGACAGGGGGATTAGGTTAAAGCCAGAGTGCTGCTAACATGACCACTCAGCAGTGTGGGTGCAGATTGGTAGTGTTAGGCCCCTGTTGACTCCTTTCCACGTTTCCTTCCTCTTCTAAGAAAAGCAGTCAATGAGATATTATTCTGATATATCCTGGAGATATTAATTCCAGTACCGATGTTGCAATACTAATGAAATAGCTAAAAGCTTGCACAGTTAAGATCTGATGCAAATGCCATTGAAGTCAATGGGAATCTTTCATTGACCACAAAGGGTTATATATGAAGCCCTTCATGCCCTATTGGAGTAGATTTTTGTTATTGCCGGAATTCTTATATACTTCCTTCTGAGCAATTGATTCCATCTGTATCATCTCACTTAATATCAAGTTTTCATTCAAGCCAATGTTTTCTTAAACATATATTTGATAACTACAGAGTGGCTTTTTAACATGCGATGGCCCAGTAGCCGACCGTCTCCAAAGATGGAATCATAAAAGGTATTAATGCTGAAAAATTGCAAATGCCCAGTGAAAAGGGCAGCAAATGTTCATGCTAATATGCAAGATTGAGTCGGGTAATGAAGCAGAAATATAGTACGTGAGTGCTTGTGTCACCCTGATTGATGGGAATACAGATTGCTCACTGGCTGTTAAGTGATTTTAAGGACAGTCTTGTCATTTTCTTACTTGTCTGAGAAACCAAATGCAGCAAATTAGCATCTTGTGGAAGTTATTTTATCTAATTGCCAAAGTAACTCCACCTTTCCCACCAAACCCCTACCTAGTGCATGGAGAAATTGTATTAATATGGGAAATATTGGACACTGTTCAATATTGAAAAAAAGGTCTCAATACTTTACAACAGATAAAACATGCAAAAAAATTTGGCTACTGCCAATTCAAACCATTCTATCTATTGATTGCAGGTGTTCTCAGAACAGAGATAATTGTATTAATGTATATGCTATACTATATAGCAAATAAAAGTAGTATTTTATCATTATACATTGAATGTGCATGGCACTGTACAAATACATAGAAGATATTTTTCTTTCCTGCCTCCCAGTCCAAGGGGGTTTAAATCTCCACTCATTTGAAAGTCAATGGGGCACCACAAATGTCCACCCATGTGCATCACATTATAGGACTGTGTCTAAACTCGGCAGACAATACAATCCAAATATAGATGATCAAGCAATGGGGATTGTACCTGAACAAGGGCTGCAAGATCACAGGCAAAGTCATGGAAAAAACTGCTAGACATTCCTTTCATTTGCTTAGTAATCTGAGCAGGGAACTCTTTATCTGTATATCAGTCATAAGCAGGATATTGTCAGTATTTGATTTTCAAAATATAATTGGTGATCTGCTGCATGAGTCACATGATAATGTACTTTTCTTTCCTTTATTGGATTAGCACAGTGTTTCTCAACCTTTTCCCCTATTCAGAGTAAAATATAGTCATGACCTCCTTATAGTTACTACACAAGTAAGAGTAAAATATGTACTGATGATAACAGTGACAAGCCGATGTAATTTATCTCTGTGTGTTTCAAAAGGTTGACAGAAAATATCCTTCAAGGGTCACTGTGTGCAATGAATAATGGAATGACATTTTCTTTGGTTTAGATTGTAATCAAATGTTCAATGTCTTGCAACCCCGATTGCCTGTTGTGACCCTCTCCCAGGGGTAGTGACCAGAGATGGGTGAAATTTTTTCAGTAAATAGTAAATTCATCAAAAAATGCATTTTGGGGGTTACTGAAATTATTTGTGAACATGAGTCAAATTCAACAAATAGTTTTGGCCTAAAAAATGTGAAAAAATTTCAAGAGAGTCAAACTGTTTCATTTTCAATGGACATGTACCACATTGACAATTTTGAAGAAAAAAAAGTGTTCACTTTTCAGTTCAAAATAACATTTCATTTTGAAATTTAGCTAATTTAAAAAGTGAAAAATACTTGAAGGTGACCTGAAACTAAACAAAACAAAAACAACAACCAACAAACAACGCCTTTCAGGTGAAACTGAACATTTTGTTTGACCCAAAACAAGTTTTTAGGGTTTTTTTTGTTGTTGTTGGTTTTGTGTTTTGATGAAAAAAAACTGAAAAAAAAAAAAACCCCAGTTTTGGTTCAAACCAAAGCATTTTCAGTTTGACCTTTATATAATATAAAGTGAAAGTCTAAATCTAAATGAAACAAAGTGTTTCAATTGAACTGAATTTTTATTTTTTTTTATTTTGTTTTAGAGAGAATTTCAAAATTATCAGGTTTTGTTCCAGTTTGGAATGAAAACAAACATCAAAATCTCTAAAATAATCACGAAACTGAATTTTTATTCTCTGCCCCACTCTATGTACTATCTCCAGCAAGACTTGTGTTTCAAAACTGGGTGAAAGTCATAAGCTCGCTTTCAGTACAAACTGATACACCATGTTAAAGAACTTGTTTTTGCTATTAATAGTGAAGCTCACTTGTTTCTTTCACTTAAACATCATCTTAGGAAAGCTAAAATGATGGACCTCTATAAATTATGTAGAGGCACTTAGGGCCTTATCCAGCTCTCACTGAAGTCAGTGAAAGACTCACACTGACTTCAATGGGCGTTGGATCAGGTCCTTAATGTTTCTTTCTTTGTCTGATGCATTAACCAGAGCTACATACATGAATTTTAATCTGTCTACTTAGGAAGTGCTCAATCACTGTGAGATCTAGGTAGTAATTTACACTGTGACATACTGATCCTTCTATAAAAATAACAGGTTTTTGTACAGATTCATGGACTTCTACAGAAACTAAAACTGGTCATATTTGCAAATAAAGTAATTGCATCCCATGATTTAAACGGCTGACAGCGTTTAATTGCAAAGTTCACACATGTAGACAAGTTCAATGGGACAGACATGAATGCCTTTACAATGTTGGCATAATATTAGTTATCTCAAGATCTGAGTCAAAAGTAGAAGCCTATTTAACCTGAAAATAAAGCAATCAGAGCGTTTATTCTGTAAGCATTAGTTCCATCGTTGACAAGCGGTAGTGATACCGAATAAAAGCAATTTATTTATTTATTTGTATTGCTGTCATGTGTAAGAGCCCCATTTGCGGACCAGGACCCCATTGTATTAGGTGCTCTATAAACACAGAACATAAATGAATTCTACAATCGTACATCTCAAGTTAATTACTGATTGTGTTAAACCCAATTTCATGTGTTTATTTATTCAAGAACTCAAGAGAAGCTTTGAACAAGTTCAGCTCAGGGTGGTTATTCTGAACGCTAGGATGTTCAGAGATGTATGGTTGCAGTAATCCATCGATTTTGTCTGCCAATCACCTAAACCTCTCTCTCTCTCTCTCTGAACTGATGAGTACAACCCTCAAATATCAGCCTCTTCACAAGGTATATCCCTCACTGAAGTCTTACACATTTCGTCAGTTGCACGGAGACCGACTCCCATCCCATCTTTTCATTATTGCTGTAAGTCACTGGGGAGATGTGACAGTGACATTATATCCCACATCTTTTCACATTTCCTGCCTTACCCCTCAGAAGCGATTAGACCTCGATCCAGGTCACTATGGGTATGTCTACACGGCAGCTGGGAGGAGTCATTCCGAGCATGGGTTAGCTTGTGTTAGCACTGGTTGCAGTACTGCTGGCAGCTGTTAGGTGGGCTTGGTCTGTAGCAGGCACAGTTATCTGGAGGAAAAAAACAAAGTCCTTGGACAGGAAACTGTACTAGAGACATGCCAGCTTCCCCCGTGCTAAGCAGTGATTGGAGCGGATTTGGACCTGGGTGGGGCTGGCACATCTCTCCCCTAGTGTGGGCACTGATGGGATTATGTAAATTTGTTGCCCCCAGAATGCCCCTCCCAGCCTGACCCCTGGAGCAGGGAGAGATGGGAAAGGCCAGTGGGGCACCTGTCGCCACCCCTCAGGCTATGCAGGATCGGGTCCCACAGGCCATTCTACAACCATGGCTCAGTCTAGTTGTAAACGCCCCCAACATGGAGCTTCCCTCTCTGCCCCTGGGAGAGGATTCCAGAGACTCACAGAGCCCAGTCCAGCTCCCACTGCAGCCAGTGCAAAGGGCCTCATTGGATGAGGCCCATCAGCCTCAGCCCGGTCAGCAAGACTTTCCTGATATTCATCCAAATTGCCCTTCATTTCACGTGTGATCCCTGGTGTTGCATTACTGCCACCCCCAGTGGTATTTACATGCTCCAGGCAGCTTAGTCAGTTCTCATGGCCCCTCCCAGACAGCCCTTAGCTGAGCCCCACTATGGATATTTAGTTCTTTTCGTCCTTCTCCATAAATTAATCCCTTCAGCCGCTGACCATTCTGCTGCTTTGCCCAGGGGACAGCAGGCAGTGGCAGCAGGGCCCCCTTCATCCAGGTTCCTAACACCTTTACATTCTGTCCTGGTCTCTCTAGAAACTGAATCAGTGCATCCTCGAGGCAGCCTGATTCTGGCTTTGCCACTTATGTATCCATGCTGGCCTTCTCTAAACCACAAGCTCCCCAGCCCAAGCTCCAGTCATGGCTCCACAAGCAAATCCAGCCCATATAGTCTTTTTCATCTCTACCTCCTCTTTCCTTCTGGCCTCTCCATCCCACTCACTCAGTCACTGGAGCCTTCTGTTCAGGCAGCTGCAGAGGAAAGCGCCATACTTGTGGTGCAGAAGGGTTTTTACGGCTTGATCCTGCTGCAGGGGAGCCTGATGGCTGACTGGAGAACCTGAGTCCAGTTTCCCCTGCAACCAGCTCCCTGTGCAAAGTACTTCTGCACCTGACCATGCCACTACCATCTACAACTGAGGCCAGTTGTCCCCCCGGGTAATTCTGCCACCAGGTGGTTAGCTACCAAGTGCAGCAAGGTGAAGGTACTTATGCCTGACAGGAGGCCAGCAGCTATTTTTACATGGCCATTGCTATTTACAGTATCTAGCGCCAGTCCCCATAGCAGAAAATAATGGGTGAAGGCTCATCCACTGTACATAAGCGCCTTGGGAATCTCTGCATTGGTGGGGTACTGCAGTAATGGCTCAGCAAGGCCCCCTGGTCTCTCACAATCACTTGTCAGAGTAGAACCCCAGTCTGAAGGGAAGAGTTTTCCTCTCAGATAAATCAGTAGAACGTTTCCCTCAAACTCTTTAGGTAGTTTGAGCAAGTGATGGGGGAAACTAACAGCTAGCGAGTAAGAGGGAGAGAAACATTCCCCTCGCTTAAAGTTATTTGTCATGATGTCCCCATTGCTTCTCATTTCTTGACGGAAAAAATAAAACGATGCGCATTCATGTTGTAACAGTCTGATAAGGTGACACCCTCAGAGCAGCAGAGGGATTAACTCCCTGCCACTAGGACAATTTTAGAGTGCACTTACTATCAGCAGTTCATTTGTAAGATTAATTTTCTTTAAAACCTCTAATTGTGACACTTGTCAAACAGATATATTTCAACTATTAGTTTGCTTTCCTTAATAATCAGCAGACTCGGTGGTTTCCAGCTGGGTGAACCACAGGACGCAGAAGCAGTTCCAAATTCAGAAGGACTTATCAAGTTATTGGTATGCCTGGCTCCTTGTGCCTTGTCTTTCAATTGGATTGCTCTATCTGGGCACTGAATAGCCTGCTTAAGGGCAAAAAAGAAATGTTCAAGTGAAACAGTTGGGAGTTTCCATCTTAAGGAGGCAAAAATCACCAAGCAATTACAGTAGGAGAGATAAGGAAATAAGCAGTACATGCAGAAGAAAAAAAATCCTAGAAGAAAGACCACGTGCCTGATTCTCCTCTCTGTTACAGAGTTTTTGACTTACACTGGTTTAGGAATGAGGCTGAACAGGAATGGACTCCATCTGTCCAATGCTCTAGCTTAATGCTACAAGTTTTCTGGCACTATACCGGGGACGTCCCATTGGCTCCAATCCCAGAAAACATCTCTGTTCAGGAAGGGCATTAAGGAGATGCTTAAGTTCCACTGAAGTGAATACAACGTAAACATCTGCTTAAAATTAATCACATGATTAAGTGCTTTCATGAATCAGGACCATATGACCCTTCTTGTTTATTTTAGGTAAAATTCACCCCTACTTGACCATCTAGGACAAGGCCTTTGCATTACTTAAATCCCACTTAAACCATCAAAATGGGGCTTAAGTGGTATCTAAACCTTATTCTGGCTGCACATGGGTGAATTCAACCCCAGACCTTTAGGGTATGTTTACACTGCAATTAAACACCTGCGGCTGACTCGTGTCAGATAACTCGGACTTGCAGGGCTCGATTATGGGGCTGTTTAATTGTGGTGTAGACATTTGGGCTCAGGTCTGGGACCCCAAGAGGGGAGAGGTTCTTAGAGCCCAGACTACAGCCCAAGCCTGAACGTCTATCCCGTAGTTAAATGTCCCCATAGCCTGAGCCCCACGAGCCCGATTCAGCTGACATGGACCAGCCGCAGGTGTTGAATTGCAGGATAGTCATACCCTTAGTCACTAAGATCAATATTTTCAATTTACGCACATAAAAATGTCCAGCTCACATAAAAATGGCCCTTTTTAAAAATGTTAAGCATCGAACACCCCTTGATTTCACTGGGAGCTGCAGGTGCTGACTGTCTCTAAAAACCTGGTTACTTTTACCTAGGTGCCGAAATAACGATTTAGTTGTCTGACTTTAGACATGCAAGTTTGAAAAAAGTGGCCTTTACTCCAGTGAACAGTACCATTTGCTCACTGAATTCTTTCAGGCTGCAGTTCAGTTTAGCACTTAAGGCAGGTGCTTAACTTGACTCATGTGCTTAAGTCTCATTGTCATAAGCACATAGGGACAGATTTTCAAGAGTATTTAGGTGCCTAAAGACATAGCTAAAAAAGTCTAGTGAGATTATCAAAAGCACCCAAGCAGGTTAGGCGCCTAACTCCCACAGATTTCAATCTAGCCCATTGTGCTTAAGTGCTTTGCTGAACAGAGATGGTTTGCTGAATGAAGTCCTCAAGGATTTTGTTTAGAATTTCAATTGAAATGGGCAAGGGTTTTTTTTTTTAATTCTGCTAACATAGCAGCAAAGATAGTGAACAAAATCTTGGACCTGCAAGGGGAGAAAAAAGAAAAAAAAAAACGATGGGCTGAAATGAGCCTGTATTAGTCACTACTAATTTACATTATATATAAAGAAAGCTTTTAAGAGCTAACAGCCTATGAATGATTAGCCAATGTGCAGCTTCTCGATCAGACAGAGCAGCACAGAGTATGATCAAACAATTAGATATTCACTGAAATTTCAACAGCATCTATTGTGGTGCAAATAATTGAAAACAGTGATTTAAATTATCTGGAACCAAGCCATTAGTAAGAACAGATCCAAGATAACTGTTGTTGCACCAGGAATATTCATAGGACCAGATCCTCAGCTGGGTAGGGGATATAGCTATATTGTATTCAGCAGAGTGGTGCCCACTTACACTGGCTAGGCACGGTCACTTTGTACTAACTGGTAGGTAGCTTTGGGGGCTGAGTATCTCACTGAATGCAAGTGAGTGAATTATGAACAAATGGGGGCGGCTACTTTTACGCTGTCTTGAACCTTATGTAATCATTTACCCCTCTGCAAAGAAAGTGCAAAGCAGGTGTACAATACCACCACTTTCAGCCCAGTTTGTACATTCGCAAACCACCACACAAGATGCAAGACAGTGGAAAAAATCAGACCCATTAAGCTTAACAGTGGCATGAGAATCTCCACTCATTTAAAAGTTAAGGGCCTAATCCTGTCCACTGACATCAATGAGATTATTCACATGAATAAAATATTCATGTATGGATTGCACCCATAGATATCGCTTAAGAACAATTTAACCTGAAAGGAATTAGAAGGCAGATTTAGATCTGGGGTTCCATTTCTCCCAGGGAAGCTAAGGGACTCATCCTGCGAACCTATACTCACATGAGTGGTCTTTATGCTCATCAGCAGCTCCATTGCCTTCCAAGTGTATGTGCATGAGTAAGGGTTTCCAGCATCAGCCCCTGATTAATTACCACTCTCTTTCTCCAGAGAGAAGTTGCTATTACAGAGTCCTGTTAGGAAACTTGGAGCTTAAGCTTCTCATTTTCTGAGCATAATCTGAAGCTACATTTCAAACTTACCTTGAAAAGTGCATTCGCAAGCATGTGAGCGCATGGACATCCTGCACAGTACTGTGTCTCCTTGTTTGCCCTCAGCTTAACCATCACTCCTTTGTCTTCAATAGCTCACCGTTATACAAGGCACTGGTGAGACCTCACCTGGAATATTGTGTGCAGTTCTGGTCTCCCATGTTTAAGAAGGATGAATTCAAACTGGAACAGGTACAGAGAAGGGCTACTAGGATGATTCGAGGAATGGAAAACTTGTCTTATGAAAGGAGACTCAAGGAGCTTCGCTTGTTTAGCCTAACCAAAAGAAGGCTGAGGGGAGATATGATTGCTCTCTATAAATATATCAGAGGCATAAATACCGGAGAGGGAGAAGAATTATTTAAGCTCAGTACCAATGTGGACACAAGAGCAAATGGATCTAAACTGGTCATCGGGAAGTTTAGACTTGAAATTAGACGAAGGTTTCTAACCATCAGAGGAGTGAAGTTTTGGAATAGTCTTCCAAGGGAAGCAGTGGGGGCAAAAGACCTATCTGGCTTTAAGATTAAACTCGATAAGTTTATGGAGGAGATGGTATGATGGGATAACATGATTTTGGCAATTAATTGCTCTTTAAATATTCATGGCAAACAGGCCCAATGGCCTGTGTCAAGGTTCCTCCACCACTCTGAACTCTAGGGTACAGATGTGGGGACCTGCATGAAAACCTCCTAAGCTTACTTTCACCAGCTTAGGTTAAAACTTCCCCAAGGTACAAATTAATTTTATCCTTTGACCCTGGATCTCCACTGCCACCACCAAACTCTAACTGGGTTTACTGGGAAACGTAGTTTGGACACGTCTTTCCCCCCAAAATCCTCCCAACCCTTGCACCCCACTTCCTGGGGAAGGTTTGGTAAAAATCCTCACCAATTTGCATAGGTGACCACAGACCCAAACCTTTGGATCTTAGAACAATGAAAAAACATTCAGTTTTCTTACAAGAAGACTTTTAATAGAAGTAAAGGAATCACCTCTGTAAAATCAGGATGGTAGATACCTTACAGGGTAACTAGATTCAAAACATAGAGAATCCCTCTAGGCAAAACCTTAAGTTACAAAAAAGACACACAGACAGGAATAGTCATTCTATTCAGCAGTTCTTTTCTCAGCCATTTAAAGAAATCATAATCTAACACATACCTAGCTAGATTACTTACTAAAGTTCTAAGACTCCATTCCTGTTCTATCCCCGGCAAAAGCAGCATACAGACAGACACAGACCCTTTGTTTCTCTCCCTCCTCCCAGCTTTTGAAAGTATCTTGTCTCCTCATTGCTCATTTTGGTCAGGTGCCAGCGAGGTTACCTTTAGCTTCTTAACCCTTTACAGGTGAGAGGATTTTTCCTCTGGCCAAGAGGGATTTTAAAGGGGTTTACCCTTCCCTTTATATTTATGACAGCCTGTGATGGGATGTTAGATGGGGTGGGATCTGAGTTACTACAGAGAATTCTTTCCTGGGTATCTGGCTGGTGAATCTTGCCCATATGCTCAGGGTTCAGCTGATCACCATATTTGGGGTCAGGAAGGAATTTTCCTCCAGGGCACATTGGAAGAGGCCTTGGAGGTTTTTCGCCTTCCTGTGTAGCATGGGGCACAGGCCACTTGCTGGAGGATTCTCTGCTCCTTGAAGTCTTTAAACCATGATCTGAGGACTTCAATAGCTCAGACATAGGTGAGAGGTTTATCGCTGGAATGGGTGGGTGAGATTCTGTGGCCTGCATTGTGCAGGAGGTCAGACTAGATGGTCATAATGGTCCCTTCTGACCTTAATATCTATGAATTTTCTTGTACATTTCTGTTTGCTTATAAAGCTTGCCTAGCAGATGTTTACTCTATGGAAATGCTCCCTTTTAAGCCTGTAGCTTTAACGTCTCTGTGCTTTGCCCTCTCCGCTCCAAATAATATCCCATCATAATTATACTTACTGCTTCTGTATTGATGTTCAGTTGTGATACCCTAGAAGGTGTTTGAACTTTGTGATTTGGCTGGAAGGCTGAGCCACAAGAGATCTGGAGTCAGAGACAGGCAGCCAGCTGGAGGCACTGAAGTTGGAGAGTGGCGAGATCTTGGATCCATTCAAGAGAGTGTTCCAAGGGTGAATGAGTCCCATCACACCCATGCTACAGGGAATATGCAAGAATAACCTCATGACAGGATTGACAAGTGGAACCAGAGATCTTCACAGGACCCATGGCTACTAAGAACATAAGAATAGCCATACCGGGTCAGACCAAAGGTCCATCCAGCCCAGTATCCTGTCTGACAGTGGCCAATGCCCCGTGCCCCAGAGGGAGTGACTTAACAGGTAATGATCTAGTGATCTCTCTCCTGCCATCCATCTCCACCCTCTGACAAACAGAGCCTAGGGACACCATTTCTTACCCATGCTGGCTAATAGCCATTAATGGACTTAACCTCCATGAATTTATCCAGTTCTCTTTTAAACCCTGTTATAGTTCTAGCCTTCACAACCTCCTCAGGCAAGGAGTTCCACAGGTTGACTGTGCGCTGTGTGAAGAACTTCCTTTTATTGGTTTTAAACCTGCTGCCCATTACTTTCATTGGGTGGCCCCTAGTTCTTATGTGATGGGAACAAGGAAATAACTTTTCCCTATTCACGTTCCCCACACCACTCATGATTTTCATAGAATCATAGAATCATAGAATATCAGGGTTGGAAGGGACCCCAGAAGGTCATCTAGTCCAACCCCCTGCTCAAAGCAGGACCAAGTCCCAGTTAAATCATCCCAGCCAGGGCTTTGTCAAGCCTGACCTTAAAAACCTGTAAGGAAGGAGATTCTACCACCTCCCTAGGTAACGCATTCCAGTGTTTCACCACCCTCTTAGTGAAAAAGTTTTTCCTAATATCCAATCTAAACCTCCCCCATTGCAACTTGAGACCATTACTCCTCGTTCTGTCATCTGCTACCATTGAGAACAGTCTAGAGCCATCCTCTTTGGAACCCCCTTTCAGGTAGCTGAAAGCAGCTATCAAATCCCCCCTCATTCTTCTCTTCTGCAGACTAAACAATCCCAGCTCCCTCAGCCTCTCCTCATAAGTCATGTGCTCTAGACCCCTAATCATTTTTGTTGCCCTTCGCTGGACTCTTTCCAATTTATCCACATCCTTCTTGTAGTGTGGGGCCCAAAACTGGACACAGTACTCCAGATGAGGCCTCACCAGTGTCGAATAGAGGGGAACGATCACGTCCCTCGATCTGCTCGCTATGCCCCTACTTATACATCCCAAAATGCCATTGGCCTTCTTGGCAACAAGGGCACACTGCTGACTCATATCCAGCTTCTCGTCCACTGTCACCCCTAGGTCCTTTTCCGCAGAACTGCTGCCTAGCCATTCGGTCCCTAGTCTGTAGCGGTGCATTGGGTTCTTCCGTCCTAAGTGCAGGACCCTGCACTTATCCTTATTGAACCTCATCAGATTTCTTTTGGCCCAATCCTCCAATTTGTCTAGGTCCTTCTGTATCCTATCCCTCCCCTCCAGCGTATCTACCACTCCTCCCAGTTTAGTATCATCCGCAAATTTGCTGAGAGTGCAATCCACACCATCCTCCAGATCATTTATGAAGATATTGAACAAAACCGGCCCCAGGACCGACCCCTGGGGCACTCCACTTGACACCGGCTGCCAACTAGACATGGAGCCATTGATCACTACCCGTTGAGCCCGACAATCTAGCCAGCTTTCTACCCACCTTATAGTGCATTCATCCAGCCCATACTTCCTTAACTTGCTGACAAGAATGCTGTGGGAGACCGTGTCAAAAGCTTTGCTAAAGTCAAGAAACAATACATCCACTGCTTTCCCTTCATCCACAGAACCAGTAATCTCATCATAAAAGGCGATTAGATTAGTCAGGCATGACCTTCCCTTGGTGAATCCATGCTGACTGTTCCTGATCACTTTCCTCTCCTCTAAGTGCTTCAGGATTGATTCTTTGAGGACCTGCTCCATGATTTTTCCAGGGACTGAGGTGAGGCTGACTGGCCTGTAGTTCCCAGGATCCTCCTTCTTCCCTTTTTTAAAGATGGGCACTACATTAGCCTTTTTCCAGTCATCCGGGACTTCCCCCGTTCGCCACGAGTTTTCAAAGATAATGGCCAAGGGCTCTGCAATCACAGCCGCCAATTCCTTCAGCACTCTCGGATGCAATTCGTCCGGCCCCATGGACTTGTGCACGTCCAGCTTTTCTAAATAGTCCCTAACCACCTCTATCTCTACAGAGGGCTGGCCATCTCTTCCCCATTTTGTGATGCCCAGCGCAGCAGTCTGGGAGCTGACCTTGTTAGTGAAAACAGAGGCAAAAAAAGCATTGAGTACATTAGCTTTTTCCACATCCTCTGTCACTAGGTTGCCTCCCTCATTCAGTAAGGGGCCCACACTTTCCTTGGCTTTCTTCTTGTTGCCAACATACCTGAAGAAACCCTTCTTGTTACTCTTGACATCTCTTGCTAGCTGCAGCTCCAGGTGCGATTTGGCCCTCCTGATATCTTTCCTACATGCCCGAGCAATATTTTTATACTCTTCCCTGGTCATATGTCCAACCTTCCACTTCTTGTAAGCTTCTTTTTTATGTTTAAGATCCGCTAGGATTTCACCATTAAGCCAAGCTGGTCGCCTGCCATATTTACTATTCTTTCGACTCATCGGGATGGTTTGTCCCTGTAACCTCAACAGGGATTCCTTGAAATACAGCCAGCTCTCCTGGACTCCCTTCCCCTTCATGTTAGTCCCCCAGGGGATCCTGGCCATCTGTTCCCTGAGGGAGTCGAAGTCTGCTTTCCTGAAGTCCAGGGTCCGTATCCTGCTGCTTACCTTCCTTTTACCTACCTTTTATAGACCTCTATCCTATCCCCCCCTTAGTCTCCTCTTTTCCAAGGTGAAAAGTCCTAGCCTCTTTAATCTCTCCTCCTATGGGACCCGTTCATACTGTTGCATATAATACAGTAGGGATGGACAAAGGAGTTCGGCTGATATCAGGAACTCACCCACCCCTCTATTGAACCTTCACCCAGTGCTCAAACACAATGATGCAGCTATTGTTATGCTTGAAAAAGGTTAGTTCTCGTTGCTACTTATTATTTTTGCAACTTTTGTCACTGCCCCCTCTCAGAGGCGAAAAGGGTGAATGACTTTGGCAGGACGGCATCGTTCTCGCGGCAGATGGTACGAGCAAGCAGTGGAGATGCTCCGTGGCAGTAATGTCTGCTGTGGCTTGGAGGGGGATTTGGAGGATGGTCTAGGGAAGGCACGTGGAGTGACCATTGGGTCCAGCTGTCTGATAGCAATAGATCATAGAATATCAGGGTTGGAAGGGACCTCAGGAGGTCATCTAGTCCGACCCCCTGCTCAAAGCAGGACCAATCCCCAACTAAATCATCCCAGCCAGGGCTTTGTCAAGCCTGACCTTAAAAACTTCTAAGAAAGGAGATTCCACCACCTCCCTAGGTAACGCATTCCAGTGTTTCACCACCCTCCTAGTGAAAAAGTTTTTCCTAATATCCAACCTAAACCTCCCCCACTGCAACTCTCCTCATTCTGTCATCTGCTACCACTGAGAACAGTCTAGATCCATCCTCTTTGGAAGCCCCTTTCAGGTAGTTGAAAGCAGCTATCAAATCCCCCCTCATTCTTCTCTTCTGCAGACTAAACAATCCCAGTTCCCTCAGCTTCTCCTCATAAGTCATGTGTCATAAGTCATGTGTTCCAGTCCCCTAATCATTTTTGTTGCCCTCTGCTGGACGTTTTCCAATTTTTCCACATCCTTCTTGTAGTGTGGGGCCCAAAACTGGACACAGTACTCCAGATGAGGCCTCACCAATGTCGAATAGAGGGGAACGATCATGTCCCTCGATCTGCTGGCAATGCCCCTACTTATACATCCCAAAATGCCATTGACCTTCTTAGCAAGAAAGGCACACTGTTGACTCATATCCAGCTTCTCGTCCACTGTAACCCCTAGGTCCTTTTCTGCAGAACTGCTGCAGAGCCATTCGGTCCCTAGTCTGTAGCGGTGCATGGGATTCTTCCGTCCTAAGTGCAGGACTCTGCACTTGTCCTTGTTGAACCTCATCAGATTTCTTTTGGCCCAATCCTCTAATTTGTCTAGGTCCCTCTCTATCCTATCCCTACCCTCCAGTGTATTTACCTCTCCTCCCAAGTTAGTGTCATCTGCAAACTTGCTGAGGGTGCAATCCACACCATCCTCCAGATCATTTATGAAGACATTGAACAAAACCGGCCCGAGGACCAACCCTTGTGGCACTCCACTTGATACCGACTGCCAACTAGACATGGAGCCATTGATCACTACCCGTTGAGCCCGACAATCTAGCCAACTTTCTACCCACCTTATAGTCCATTCATCCAGCCCATACTTCTTTAACTTGCTGGCAAGAATACTGTGGGAGACCGTGTCAAAAGCTACCATCTACCATTTGCCATTTTTAATTGATAACGTTATTTAGCAACTCCAGTGTGGTAGCACCTACAGGCCAAAACTGAAATCAGGGCCTCTTTTGCTAGGTGCTGTACAAACAAATAGTGAGAGACAGTCCTGAAGAATATGCAGTCTACAGAGACAAGACAGACAAAAAGAAAGTGCTATTATCCCCATTTTACAGATGGGGAGTTGAAGCACACAGAGAGATGAAGCGATTTGCCCAAGGCCACACAGCAAATTTGTAGACGAATGAGGAATTAAACCCAGATCTTCTAATGTCCAGCCCATCCACATCCAGTGGCACTATTACTCTGTAGCAGGTACATAACATGGTGCAATCACTAGTACAGATTAAGGGCACCAGTAGTAGCCTCAGAATGGCTACATGTTAGCTCTTCCTTGGATTTAGAGTTGGGGGAGAAAACCCCATTTTCCATTGCTCCTTGCCCAAAACCCGTTGACTCAGAAAACCTATTCATAAATCTTAACGTAACAGGTGGTTTTCCCTCTTAAATGCCAGAGGCTTGGGACAAGCCAGCCCTGTTTATGAATCAGATGCTGCTGAGGAGGGGACAGGTGTTCCCTATAAAGAGCTAGATTATCATTAAGGAAGGGGAAAGCAGCAGCAGCAGCAGGAGGAGGAGTTGTTTCCTAGGAGAGGTTATGAGAGTCATTTTGGCGGGGAGGCAGTGGGAACCTTTTGGGGAAAAGGAGACATCCAGAAAGGAAGCCCTGGGAGGCAGTGCTCAGTCAACAGAGCAAAGGAGAATCCTGCAAAGCCCATGGAGTAGGGACAGCACATGCAGAAGGGGTTGATTTCTAGTTTGTTGGACATTGGCAGGTTTGACTCTGAGAATTATATATCCTTGGGCTTGAAGGGCTTATGTTGTATCTTAATAAATGAGCCCAAACAAGAGTGTTATTGAAACAAGGAGTCCGAAGTCCCTTGTCAAGAGCCTGACTGGGGGAAACTGAGGCAAAGTGTTGCAATGCTGGATCTTGCCACTAGGGGTGCTAGCAGATGGAATGTCATGTGATACTTTCAGATTTCTTAAAAGTTAGCATATTTAGCAGAATACAAAACATTTTAGAGGATACACAAATACAGGAGCATATAAGAAGCTAGAGCATCCACTTATTCCATTAGGCAAACACGAATCAAAGCAAACAATGGATAGCAATTTGGGATGGTGTGGAAGCTTGATCTTGTAGTTAAGGCATTAGACTGGGATTTAGGAGACATGGGTTTGATTCCCGGCTCTGATACAGACTCATTCTGTGTCCTAGGGCAAGTCACTTAATCTGTCTGTGCTTCAATTTCCCATTTGTAAAATAGGGATCTCTTTCTCTCACCCTTTGTCAATTTACCTTGTAAGCACCTCAGGGCAGGGTTTGTGTCCTATTATGTGTTTGTACAGCACCTGGCACTATTGAGGACTGATCCCAGTTCAAGCATCTAAGTGTTGTTGTAATGATGATGATAAGAATAAGAAAATTGACAACTGTAAGGCCTGGTGTCAAGATTGTGTAGAAATCTGAGTTTGTATTTGGATATGAGGATTTGTCTTCATTGAGGAGGACAAAGGGAGGAACAATAGCATGGAAGTAACAAGCTTGGGCAAGGCGTACACTGGAAACGTGGGCTGTTTTGAATATAGGAGCAAAATAGCTGGGAGTATGTTACGCGTCTCCATTTTGGGTGCCAATTCAATCATTATTTCATCAGTTTAGCTTTGGGTAAATGAGAGAAGGGAAATCCATCTTGGATAGCTGGAGGACAGCAATTTGCTGCAAGAATAATGCAATATTAAGGACAGATTATCAAAAGGTGGCTTCTCTGATTTTTGCACACAGTTCACGAGCATGAATAACTGGGTGTTATTTCTACCTGTAGCTATCTCTGTGCAATCTGGTACTTACATTTCCAAGTGGTCTTAATGTGCCTGGTATTTTGCAATTATAAAAGGGAGGCTCAGTGAAGGCAGGATTAAAAAGGTGACCCTTAACAAAGCCTGACCAATGAAGAAGTTTTCATTCTCCATCTCCAGGGGTCCATAGCACCACTATGTCTTGGATTCCCCAATGCCCAAATTCAATCTCCTACGCTTTGGGGATTAAGGACACAATGTGTACCTTGAGGAGCCAGGCACCACGTTTTCAATTACTGAAGTCTGAGAGAGTCTTTGAGATTGGCTGGACCCCATCACAAGGCGATCAACATAAATCAGGAAGATGCGGGATTTATCCAAACCTGAACAAAGTCCCAGGCTCAGTTTGGAGGTATGAGTGGATATAACAGCCATGTCAGCCACTCCAAACAGATTTGCCATGACAGTGATTATTCTCGTGCCCTCTTTACAGCCACTGTAGGTCCAAGTCTAATTGCCTGACTTGAGTCAGGTGGTAGATTACATCCAACTGTGGCTTTGAGCATGCGGTGGTGCCAGGGCGGGAGGAAATAGATTTAATGTGCAAGGTTTTGCACATCCAGTGCTGGGAAATTATTCTCCTCTCATTCGCATCAATTTTACTACCATGTGGCTCCATCAATTTAAGCAGGTGAGAAGAGAAGCTGGCCTGCTCTGCTGGAATTTAAGGTGCAGAATGTGTGCGTTGGGGCTTCGCTCCTGTCTGTACAAATGAGGTGTGTCAGAGAGGGCTCAGTTGGCATCATGATAAAAGGAAAACACGGATGCTTTGCTACTCTGCTGCTGAGAGCCTTCTGTTAATATTCACAATGAGTAGCAAAGCCAAGAACTAACAGATGCTACAATCTGTTAACTCTCAGGATGCTGAGGATAACAAGGCCCTGATTCTTCGCTCACCAACACCAGCTTTGTACCAATGTGTCTCTCTGACTGCAGTGGCATTACCTCTGATTTACACCAAGGTAAGTGGAAAGAAGAATCAGACCCCTAGCATTTCTCCTCCTTGAACAGAAAACTGTGCAGAGCCATGTATATAATAGACTCAGAGCCATTGCATGCAAGAATCAAATGAATATGAATGCTGTGGGGACCTATCTGAGCATGAGGAAGAGACATTTTTCAAATCCTGTGAATGAACAGATGGACTCACCCTTCTTGTTACTGGATTTTTTTTTACATTTTGGAGTCTGTTAATCATGATTAGACTGTTGAGAAAGATTCTTGCTTTCAAAGTCAGCCCAGTGACTGCAGACCAGCTACAATTAACCATATGGAATAATTTCTCCATTTGAAATAGCCACCTTTCTATTCTATCTTGTCCAGCCCAGATCCAGAAAGCACCAGGTCACATCCCTGTTCAACAGAGGATGTTAAACACCAATGGCTGGCCTGCATCAGCTGACTCAGGCTCATGGGGCTTGGACTATGGGCCTGTTTAACTGTGGTGTAGATGTTTGGAGCCTAGGGTCTGGGACCCTGCAAGTGGGGAGGGTCCTAGAGCCCGGGCACCACAATTAAACATGTAGCTGGAGCCTTGTGATCCTGAGTCAGCTGGCATGCGCCAACCATGGGTATTTAATTGTAGCGTAGAAATACCCAGAGACACCCAGCGGGGGTGCTGCAGGTCAGGTTTGGGGAGGGTGTGTTAGCAGAGCTGTTAAAGGATAAGGGAAGGTTACCCACTCTGTGCCTGTGTAACTAGTTGCACACTCCTCACCATGGGGCCTCCTGCTGGTTGCACCAGGAATTAGCTCTGTCCAGCTGTGGAGTGTCCTCTGCAGGTGGTGTCTCACCCATGGTCTCCTCTGCTGTGCTGTCTGGGACCCACATTGCTCCCTGGCTTCCAGTGACCTCTTCTGGACACAGCCCTCCAGCTGTGCCCCACTTGGTTCTCTCCCCTTCCAGGGGTATCCACAGTCCTCAGCCTGCACCTGCCCTCGTGGCCAACTGCAGCCCCAAAGTCTAGTCCCTTGCCTCCAGGCAAGCCACAGTCTGTATTGGGCCACGCTCCTCCACGGCCAGGTGCAGTGTAAGCGGTGGGGGGGGAACAGACTCAGGCCCATCCACTGCTCTGGCAGTAGCCATGTCCTGCCCTCCTTCTCTCCCCTCTACTGCTCACACTCCCTGGGCCACTTCACTTTGGCCCTTGCACCGTCTCGGCCCTTTCTTTCAGGGGCCTCAGGCTGGAGCTTTGGCTCGGCTCGCTCTGAGAGCCAGTCCTCCTCCCTTGCTTGTCAGGGAGAGACTCAGCTCCTCTTTGCCCTGTAGCCCTTCTTATAGGACCCAGCCTGGCCCTGATTGGCTGCTTCTAAGCCTTCTCTGATTGGCTGGGTTCTGCACAGCTGCTCCAAGGGCTGCTATTAACCCTTTGTCTCCCAAAGTGAGGCAACTGCCCCACTACAGCCTGATTCTTTTGAGGACCATTAGCCCCTCACTTTCAAGAGCACTTCAGATGTTAACTTTTTCCTCCTAAAGCCAATAGAACTAAGGCCTTGTTGACTCAGAGTTATACCCCGCTGGTGTGGAAGCAATTACACCAGTCTAAATGTGTCTCTACTGGTATAGCTCTTCCAATGCAGGAAGGGGAATAAATCGCCTGAATACTGGTATAACTACTAAGACTGTCTACACTTAAAACGCTACAGTGGCACAGCCGCAGCTGCACTGCTGTAGTGCTTCGGTGTAGATGCTTATTACAGTGACGGGAGGTGTTCTCCCGTCACCATCCGTAATGCACCTCCAAGAGGCAGTACCTAGGTTCACAAAGGAATTCTTCCATTGATTTAGCACTGTCTATACCAAAAAGCAATAGCTTAAGTAGTAGATGTAACCTGACTCTTCTGCCATGTCATTTGAGGTGGCCTCTCAAATATGTACAAATGGGACCTTTTTTGGCAGTAGAAAAGGTAGTACATAAATCTCCTATTCAGTCACATGAAAGAGCAAACAGAAAAATGAGACCATAGCACCTGCCTTCTCTGGAAAGTTGAGGAACTATCTAGCTTAGGCATAGGCACCTATGCATCATCATAGTATTGGAGCACCTCACAACCTCCCTGTGAGATTCGGGGGTGGGAGGGGGTGGGGGGACTAGGAGAGAAACTGAGGCACAGAGAGGCTAAAGGTACGTCTACACTGCATTGTAAACCCAGGTCTGTGGGACCTGGTCTTGTGGACTTGGTGCTCAAGTGCAGGCTTGGAAACGGTCAGCCTGCATTGTCACCTGGGTTTATGATTGCGGGACCTGGGGAGTCTTAACTGTGCTAATACATCTATACTGCACTACACAGACCTTCTGACTCAGGTCTGCATCTTGACCTGCATCCACACTGCAAAATGAGCAGACTTGGATCAGAGTCTCAGCAGGACTCAGGCTCTGACCCACCCCCTAGTAGGGGCCTAGGACCCATGTCCTGAGTGCTTGCTGACCTGAATCAGACTGGGGTGTGTGTGTGCGTGTGTGGACAGAACTGGGGCTTGGGGTCAAACACGAGTCAGAGTCCCAGCTTAGTGTGCAGTATAGACCTACCCCAAGGCCCAGATCCTCAGGTATCTTCAGGTGCCTAAATACCTTTGAGGATCTGGGCCTAAGTGACTTGCCCTAAGTCACACAGGGAGTCTAGGGTAGGGCAGGGAACTGAGCCTGGATTTCCCAAGTCCAAAGCTAGTGCACAAACCACTGGACCACCTATCGGGGAGGGAGTGTTGGGAGCAACACCTCTGTGGTGCATGTCACTAAGTAGCTGTCTGTTACCGTTTTGTTTCTACGTACTGCACCTTTACACTTTTAGGAGTCTGCTCTCTGAGGCAGTTGCTCTGAGGCATAGAGATGCCGCATGTTACAGTGACACGTTATGTTCTCGCTTAGAGACTTTATTTTTGTTTGTTCTTATTCTGTTTTTCCTCAGTCTGGAAGTAAAATAGGGGTGAGTCTGTGTGTGTGTCTGTATGTGTGTCTGTGTTCTTTTTAAATGCAAGTGAGTGGTTTGGTGAAGAAGGGTAGGGAACGGATGAGGCAAGGCTTAATCACATCCCCACATACGTGCTGGCCAGTGGAAATGAGATGTTATAAGAGGGGATGTAAGCTGTAAAGGTCTGTAGCAGATTACTTACCTCATAGATGCACTTCCTTTGTAGGACAGTGCAACTATGTGCCAGGTCCAACATAGGGCTTAACCGAAAGGATCAGTCCAGCCCTTTTATACACATCCATTTTTCATGATTTGCTTTGCAGAAATGGACTCTGACACTCCTGGCTCTGTGTGTGTGTGCGACTGAATCATTAAAAGGTTTTAATAGCAAATATATTTGAAACAAACATGGACAGTGTAGCCATAAATAGAAACATGCGGCATTTTAAATAAATCAGTGGAAAATGGGTTTTGACATGAGACACTTGGGTCACAATCATTCCGAAAATTGGAAGTTGAAGATAAACTATTGCAACAAGGAATTGTCTTTCAGAAGAGTCAGTTGATGATGAAAAATATTATAGGAACTGATTATTTCAAGATGCAAAATCTGCCCCTATCTGGCAGTGCTCTGCATTCCTCCTCAGAAAGCTTCGAGGTTGGTTTTTGTCATATACAATTATTCCGGCACAGAAGGTCAATATATACAAGCTTATGCAGTTGCTTAACATGAGATGTGATAGGCTGTTGCAATATTTTCCTCGATGTAGCTAGGAAGACAATCTAACAGCCTGATCCTTTTGAGGTGCTCAGCACTCCTTGCAGAATGCCCTCAACTCCCACTGAAGTCAACGGGAGCTGTGAGCATTCTGCACCCTGACGATGATGTGCTCAGTATTTTGCAGGATCAGGCCCAATTTTTACCAAGAAAGGTGATATACATACAGGCTGAGCCATTGTCACTGAGTTAATAAGAGTCCTTTTATTGACAGCAATTGGTATTGGATTGGGTCCCTACTTCCTAATGCATGCCATGAATAAAGATAAAACTCCATTACTGTACGTATCTCCCTAGAGCACCTACCTGCTATTGTGATTAACTCTTTAATACCCTAGAGATTAAAGCCCCGTGGCCTGAAGCCTTAGAGGGGTGGGAACTCTCTGACCGCATCTGTGGCGAGCAAGGGGAACTGGCTGAATGGTCCGGGTCTCATTTGTATTTCAAGTTGTGACAGTATGGGGCATATGGGCTAAGTTTTCAGCTTGGGGGAGGGGCTATAAAATGCTACTGGTTCTGATAGGAAATAATGGGGCAAGAGAGAGACACTAAATGTGGCTGGGGTCACTCTGACTGAGACCACAGTCAGGCACACAGTGGGGTAAGAGCCTGGACGTGGCTGAAATGGGGGGAGGCTCCTACCTTCACTGGGAGCACCGCTCTGGTGGGAAGGATGAGGTTAAGGGTCCTAGATGCCACTGACCCTCTCGAGAGCTGAGCTGAGACAGGGCAAAACCGCACGTGGTGGGTGCAGAGCTGAGGCAGCAGGCAGACAACGTGGAGCCGAGGCGGCTTTGGGGCCAGGGTTCTGAGGTAGAGCTGGGCGGAACCTTACCAGAGGCACTCCAGGGCGGGCCTCCCGGCCCAGCAATTAAAGCTGAAATCACCTCAGCTGTGGCAGGTGGCAGAGCCCCTGGAGCAGCCCCGGCAGCACTGACTTGCCAGAGACCCTCTGGACTCCTCCAACCCAGGGCAACAAACTGTGAGTGGGGAGCTAGGCCGTGGCTAGAACACCTCAGCAATGCACAATGGCCAGAGGAAGACTGAGGATGGGACTATTGTTAAGAAAAACGGGGGAGGGGACTCTCACCTAACATTGTTAATTTATAAAATGCTGGTCTTCCCAAGTTTATTTTGTTGTTCCCGTTCCCCTCCCTCGCCCCCCACTTCTCCCTGCAAAACATGAAGCCTGCACTCAGAGTTTCCCAGTGAGGAAGTATTGCCCATCAAGGGCGTCCAGGGTGATTTGAGATAGATAGATAGATAGATATATAGTTTCCCAACTTTCTGGGTTGGGGCTTGAGCCCATTCTTTAGAAAGAATGCTTTAAAATTTGAAGCTGGCCATTTTCACTGCCAGGAACACCTTTCCGATAGGTACTATTACAGTGGCTATTGTTTATACACCACTGTAAATGTGCATGCCACTTTGCAATTGAAATATATACAGTATATAATACTATAAGTTACTTGAAGTAACTTTGCTATGGGGAAAGGGGGGGCAGTTGTTCCTGACTTTGGTTTCCAGCCCCCCCCCCCCCCCCGACATTTAATACGTTTCTGTGTTTCACAGAAATGATACTACTGCTTGAAGGCCAGTTTTGCCAAGGGGTAGATTATTACAGCTTTGATCCTGGTACATAGAGGAGCAAAGGGGAGAAATGGGCTCCCTGCTCAGCCCAGCTCTGATTGTGACTCCCTCTGTGGTGGAGAGAGGGGGGCTATTCACCAGCTATTCTATGCTGTGAGAGAGTGGGCAGGCAGGGAATCGAGTGGGGAGGACAGTGGGAAGAACTCGTCTGAGTGGGCAAATGGTGGGAGTCCGCTGCTCCACAGAAAGGAGTGAGGCAATTTACTCTCTCCCCAGAGTAAAGGAAAAGGATAGCAACAATCTGAGACACAACGTATTCTCTGGTGTGTTCCTGGCATGGTCGTCCCTGCTCCCCACCCCCTTTTACCCAGCACATGTTGAAAACTAGCCCCAAAGAATGGTTATTTAACGTGTGTCCATATTTTAATTAGATTTGGCTTCTTTTATGCTAGTAACAATGTATGTGTACAGCTAATGTGTCCCTTGGTTTACAAGCATCATATAGCAATGCCCTGGTTCTGAATCTACACATGCTCTGGGTCACAGACAGTTGAAATGAGGCATTATCCTTTCCAGGATTTTTAAAGTGTGTGTTGCAGTTTAAGAGTAAATGACTCTAAATATGGATGAGTTCCAGAATTTTGGAGCTAACAATAATGAAATGGCATAAACTTTTATAATAATCCTATGAATGTGAAATCTCCCCATCAGGTCTGCTTAAAATTTCTCCAATAGTTCTTTTTTTTTTTGTATTTGAACATATATTAATTTCTATTGTACATAATCCGAGACTTTGTTCAGTGACGTGAATGAGGTTGGTGGCCATTGTGCATCAAATATAGTGCTATCATGGATTTGGCACAAGGATTACAGTTGCCCTAGAGACACAGTCAACCTGTGGAACTCCTTGCCAGAGGATGTTCTGAAGGCCAAGACTATAACAGGGTTCAAAAAAGAACTAGATAAGTTCATGGAGGACAGGTCCATCAATGGCTATTAGCCAGGATGGGCAGGGATGGTATCCCGAGCCTCTGGTGTTTTCCAGAAGCTGGGAATGGGTGATAGGGGATGGATCACTTGATGATGACCTGTTCTGTTCATTCCCTCTGGGGCACCTGGCATTGGCCACTGTTGGAAGACAGGATACTGGGCTAGATGGACCTTTGGTCTGACCCAGTATGGCTGTTCTTATTTTCAACAACATCCTTCCAAGAAAACTATTGACATCCAGGGTTGATCTTGAGGTCAAATAGCCTGGGCATGTGTCAAGGAATGCCATCTATCTATTATGGCAGCTACGAAGAGACTATAGCTCACATCATTTCTGAAGAGTCCAGTTCCTAACAAAAGTTCAGAATATAGGATACTTGCTTCAGGGCATCACTTACCATTACTGGACATGTACCATAACTAATAGCAAGGCACTGAGGGAATCTGGGACTCCCCTTTATACCCTTTCTCTGGGAAAGAAGATCTTCTATTGATTTGTGCACTAACCCCCTACGATTTGTGCTCTTTGGCATTTGTTACCAAGAAAGGAGAAGTCTGTTACTTTGATACTCAAAAGACATATATGGGGTTTGGTAGGAAGAATGTTTTCTAGGAAGATTTGGGGCCTGATCTTTCAAGGAGTTGAATTCCTCCTTGTAAGGTGCTGAGCGGGCGTCTGCTCCTCTTGGTTAAATCAGCAGAAGCCGAGAGTACTCAGCACCTCCCAGGCACAGCTCAGGACCTTATAAGATGGGACTTCCTGCTGTGAGGAACAGATGTTAGACTGATTCATGTGCATCCTTCAGTTATGAGCATAAGTCATTATCTAGTGTGCTATAGAGCCATGTTATTTTCAGAAGTAACAATAAATGTTATCTTTTTGCATATTGCCACACACATCCTCTAAATGTACACCCTCTCACTTTATATTTGCATGTGAAAACATCAGTGCATGCACAAGGAAAGTAGGTACATTTCTAGCTGTCCTGTCCACAGGTGCCAATGGCATGAGTGAATCATGGCATTTGCAAAACTATGGGTGCGAATCAGCTACTTTGAAAACTTCCTCTCTAGTATTACTAATTTGTCCATCACTGCTCAAAGGAAAGCTGATGCACTAATTTAATCTGTGTAAGGCCCAGTAGGTCTTGAACTTGGGCCTCCAGAGCTCCCAGGAAGCTGATATTGCCATGTTATCACCCAGCAGCCGCTGTAACTGTGTTGCGCCCAGCAGCCTGCTGAGGACACAGATGACAGGAAGTCCCACCTCATGGGGTATGACAGGCAGCAGACTCAAAGCTGATTGGCTTCCTTACCCTATATACACCCAAGCGGTGTTCTAATGCTGTTGCCTGGACATTTCCTGAATCTCTTGTACCTGCCATGACCACTTCTGCTCCAGAACTTGGCTTGATGTGGAGCTTGCCTCCTAACCCAGACCCTGAGGCATAATTTGGTCTCTGACCGTTGGTATTGACACTGGCCTGGAGTCTTGACCTCAAACTTGTCTGCTTCTCACCCTCAGGCTTGACTGTGCTCTGACCCTTGGTCCTGACTGCCCTAGCCAGGATCCTTGACAGCTAGTGGGGGAGACTCAAGCCTCAGTTAAGCTGATGAATCTATATATTTCAAACCCAGCTCAGTCCCCTCTCCAGATCTCAGCTTAGTTCCTACTGGGTATGTACCTAATTGTGTGGATTAAATATGAACGAGGACAAGTCTCAACAGTGCATTTACTCATGCTTGGTGAGGACTTTCATAGAAAAATCCGCCAGGATTTATCAGTGCTAAATCTCCCCCCCACCCCCACCCCCGATGACATTTTGGTTTTTCTCTTACATACTGGCTTCATATCCACTCTCACCGTGATGCTTTCCCAGGGAAAATAAGATGTGGTCATATAGGTTAGCACTGCCTGAAGCTCACCAAAACAAACCAGCCCTCTATAGCTGGGGAGTACAGACCTAATTCCAGAAGACTGAACTAGCAAATCTTGGGCTGGTAATGCCTGTCACAAGGAGAGATAAGCCAGGCAAAAAGTTTAGTATTGCGGCCATCAATTTGTTTCCATGAGAAAGGAATGTGGGCTGGCAGCTCATATTTTTGTTCCGCCTTTTTAAGATTGATCGTGTTAAGTCACAGTGCTTGAAAAGCTTTTGTTGTGATTGTTCATATAGAAGCAAAGCACAAAAATTGGGACTAAAAACATCCCATTTTGTACTAAATGTTGGTTTTTGTTCCCAACCCTCTATTCCACTCTCTCCCGTCTCCCCTCCCCGACATACATATTTGTTAGATTATTTAGACTTATAAAAATGCTTCTGAAAAAGGGATATTTAGCCATATTCTCCAGGCACTCTTGACATTACTTAGAAATACATCACAGTTAATACCTTAAGTGCAGCAGTACTTGATGCTGGGTTCTAGTAACGACTCAAATCTCCCTCTGATTCTGACAGTCTCCCCCCCCCCCTTTTTTTTCTTTCTTCAAAGTAAGCTTTGCACTGTGCTCTGAAGGTCATCAGATTCAGGCTATTTCAGATGAAGTGGGAGAGCAAATCCCATCGCCATGAGGCACTCAGAGAACACCTGGCTAGCAGCCTAAAGTAGGGGCCCAGTTCTGCCCTCAGTTACATCCTGTGCAAACCTAGTGGGCTAGATCATTGGCTCCCACTCTGGGTGGCACAAAGTTGTCAGCGCTGTGTAACTGGCTATCTGAGGATTCTCCTAGTGTAAAAGGAATCCCCAGGTGGCACCGAGTTATCTTAAGAGTGCTATGCAATCCCCAGCCCCACCCCCCGACCTGCATCGGGATAAGTCAAGGTCGAGCTGGAGCACTGCTGCCCTCTAGCAATCTCCAGCTGCTGTTAGAACATCATTAAATAGGCCTTTGCAGCACAGCTTAACTTAGAGCAGCAGTTTTATCTTCTGGTTATACTGGGCCCAGTCCAAGCCCAGCTGGGGATCTCACCCATTGGATCCAGTACTCCACTCTCACTGACTTTACATGGATATTTATGCATTGACTTCAGTGGCATCACTCCTGACTTATACCAGGTAACTGAGAGGAGAAGCAGGCCCTACATCATTAAAACAATAATCAGGCCTCTTTCAAAGTCATAGCAAGTTAACACCTTCCTGGGGGGTTTTGTGGGCTACAACTCACGCACTGTCTGGAGGCTAACCATCCATGTTCTATGTATGTCTTTAAAATGAAGGATGCCTTTAAATGCAGTGAATATTTTTTGTTTGATTATGCTTTCCCATTCCTGAATATATCCAACCAGAAAGTTTTGCTTCCAATACCCTATTTTCCATGATGTTCAGCTTAACTTTAGCTGGGCCCCCAGTTAGGTCATTTAGCCTTTTGCCAAGACAATTACAATACAGTGAAAAAAGTGTCTCGCATTCCCTTCTAGGGCCTGGTGTACTAGAGGATAACAGCCTATTGCTGCTACTAGCTAATGAAGTTATCCTTTTAGCTCAAGTGGTAGAGCTCTGTGTGTAGTACTGACAGTCTAGGCTTCAGACCTTGGTGATGACCTATATCTGGGCATGGTTACCGATGGAATTCAGACAAACAAGCTCACAAATTTTAAAAGGGAGCTTGATAAATTTATTAACAGGATTATAAGGCAGGGTTGCCTGTGATAGCAGGGGACTGGACACAGTGGCCCAGGAGGTCATTTCCAGTCCAGTGTTGCTAAGTGGCCTAAATTGTGTCCTGTAACAACTGTGGACACAAAATTGCTCCCACAAAATATTGGTGTAAACCAGTAGCCAATGTTTCGAAAGCTGGCCTAATCCCTGTATTGTTTAATTGTATTTTACTGTGATTCAGAGTAAACATATAAAGCACCTTGATATTTGAAGGTGTTTTATAAATCAGTAAATAATATAAAACTGGGATACTAGAATGAGTTTTCACTATTAATCGCCAGCCTGCCTATTCTTCTATTTGTAAAAATAACAGTATAATTGTTTGAGCTCTACAGGGTAGAAAACCTTAAAACAATTGCAGCTGTGGGTTCTTTACATAATGCTTATGCCTTCGTTGGGTGTTGTTCAATATTCTTACCTTAATAACTTCCTTTTAACAGCATTTTCGAAATAATTCCCTTCAAAGTGCAAAGCTTACTTTGAAGAAAGAAAAAAAAAGGGGGGGGGGACTGTCAGAATCAGGGGGAGATTTGAGTTGTTATTAGAACCCAGCATCAAGTACTGCTGCACTTAAGGTATTAACTGTGATGTATTTCTAAGTAATGTCAAGAGTGCCCGGAGAATATGGCTAACGCACAAAAGACATAAGGTTCCTGACACAATTTATGTACTCAAGTAAGCACTGCATTCTTTTAATTGTAAATAAGTACCCTTTCAGTTTTTTGTGCTTTCTGTAAATACATGAAAGGTGACTTCAGTGGTAAGGGGTCTAAAAGCAGATGAATCCCCACCCTTATTGACCTGAGTAAAGGGTAACCTGTAGCTTAATGTTCCCCTGAGCAACGTAAGTTATACTGACCTAAACGCCGGTGCAGACCGCTTCTCCCACCAACATAGCTATCACCTCTCGTGGGAGGTGGAGCAGTTAAGCTGTCAGGAGAGCGCTCTCCCATTGGCTTAGAGCATCTTCACCAGAAGTGCTACAGCCCCACAGCTCCATCGGTGTAGCTGCACCACCGTAGCGCTTCTAGTGTAGATGTAGCCCTAACTACTGCCTCCTGGGGAGGTGGATTACCTACACTGATGGAAGAACCCCTCCCATCGGCATGGGTAGCATCTACACTGAAGTGCTGCATGGTGCAGCTGCACCACTGGAGTATTTCAAGTATAGACAACCCTTTAACACTCAATTCACTTTAACACTCAATCCATTCCCGATTTACTAGGTGTCGGATCTGAATCAAGTCCCCAGACTGCAGGACTTTGGTTGATTGCCTAGGCAACGGGAAGCAAGTCACAACTGGAACAGAACAATGGAGGAAACAAAAAAAAAAAAAGATTTTTGTCCGTAGCCTTGGATCCCAACTGCACGAATACAATCTTTAGTGCCTGCACAATATTTTTCATCTAGTGACATATCAACACATCTCAAATAGCGATATATGCTGCAAGAGTTAGTCACTCATATGTGTGATTTAGAGACCACCCAAGGAGACAGTACTTTGGTTCTGGTTTTGTAAAAACTTTTCAAGCTGCAGTTAACCAAAATTAAAACCAGAAGGTAGTTCAGATCAGGTTCTGTTTCATCCACACTACTGAAGAGAAGGTCCTACCACTCTTACTCATGTCGAGTAGTACTTTTACTCTGAAAATAGCTGCACTGAAGTCAGTGGGACTATTGGAGGAGTAGGTGGTATGCAAAGACTCCAGTCCAGCAAAGCACTTACGCATATGCTTAGCTTTAAGCATGTGAGTAGTCTCACTGACTTCAGTGGGATTATTCACATACTTAAAATTAAGCATTGTGATAGTGTGGTTTTCTGGATTAGTGAGTAAGAGTAACAGTATCTGGTTCCAGGGTTCCTGCCACTCTTCAGTTGAGTGATGTCAATTCTCAAGTAGTTCCAAAGTTTTCAGTGATAATACTCCAAGAATAAGGTATTACACATAGTGAGTATCAGAATTTGGCCCTAAATTTAGAGTGGGATCAAAAAAAATATTCCCTGATTTGGTGTTTCTCCACTAGGTGTGTGAAAACATTAATCAGGTTGACAGCTTACATTGCTGAGAAATCCAAAGGTGACTTTTGCACCATGACATAAGCTTTCTATTCGTAACTTGATGTGAGGGCTTGATGGGTCGTATGTTCCGCACACTAACTTTCTATGCAGGGGTTGAGATGAGAGGTCGGTGAAAATCAAGGGAACTAAAATTAACTTTGGACGAGCACTACAGGGGAGTCCCATTTCCTGTGGTTGGTTGTTCCTGTTAATGATGCCACACCAGGTTTCTGAATCTATGCTATTTATCTCCAGTGTCCATTTGACAAATTACTTTGAACAGGATGGTGGGGGGCCCTATTCGTTTTAGCCTCAAATTCCCTTTGTTTTTTGTGTCTGTCCTTCTCCAATTTCCTCCCTCTGTTCATCCATTCTGTAGTAATTATCTGTTAAACGCTGAGGCCAAGTCTACAGTGGTGCATTTGCTCCACTGTAGCATATTGATGTAGACTCTCACTACAGTGATGGGAGTGGTTCTCCTGTTGGTGTGGTTAATCCACCTTCTCAAGAGGCAGTAGCTAGGGAAGAATTATTCCACTGACCTAGTGTAACACCGACAGACCCCGGTCGTCGTCGGGCAGAATCGAACCTGGGGCCTCTGGAGCTTAATGTATGAGCCTCTACTGCATGAGCTAAAAGCCAACTGCCTGCGAGCTAAGGCTGTAGAGCAGACTCATTAATCTCTCTCTAAGTGGTGTCGGTGCCACTTGATGGGACAGAACACCACACCCAGAAGGTGTGTGGGTTACACTAGCACTCTACACGAGGGGTTAGGTCCACTTGCTTACTTTGCTCAGGGGTGTGGATTTGCACACCCCTGAGTGATGTAGCTTGGTCAACTTAACTTTTGAGCCATTCCTGCAGGCTTAATGAGCCCTGTCAACTGTAGATGTTGCTCTCAGTCCAAAGTCCCCACAAAAAGTTGAATGCATTAACCAGTGAGTTTAAAAAAAATTAAAGTTTTCCTATTTAACATTTTAGAAGGGAAAATTGGACCCAAGAAACTGCTTCATAATGTAATATGGCACTTCAACACAAATTGCACTTTTATCACAACTTCTACCCTACTAAACGTTGGAGCAATGGGGAGGTATCTTGAACAGATACATTTGGTTAGGCTTTTCATCTTACTCTTGACAAATTCAGCTTTCAGTTTGTATTTTTTTAATTATCTTTTTTTCAAAAGGAAAATAACAGAGGAAAAACTGAGGTGTAAGTTACAGCTGAAAAGTTGATTTGTGGTACCATTTTTCCTTGCATGAAAGCTCTGTGTGGTTGTTAAGGGCTGGATTTTCAAAAGAGCTCAGGACCTGATTTTCAACTGTTCAGCACGCACCATTGCAGCCAGATTTCCAGCCAAAATGCACACATTCCGCTTCCATTTAAGCCCTTAAAATAAGGCCAGATTTTCAAAAGGGCTCAGCTCCCTGACTCTTATGGCCAGATTTTCTCAAGAGTACAATATAGTAGGAGCTGAGTCTTTTGAAACTCTAGGCATTTACTGCTTTTTCTTCTAGGTCAATTGAGGTGACTCTTTTAGGTGAACTGAAGGAAATGTGTCCTTTTGGACAAAATCCTGCTCAGTTTACTCACGTTAAGTAGTCCCACTGGAGCCAATGGGATCATTCACGTGCATAAGGCAAGCAGGATTTGAATCCAATGAAACTAGCAAAGTCTGAGATCTCTTTGTTTGCAATTTGTCTTCAGCACTGCGCTAGTGCATGGGCATAAGGATGCTCTTATGCAAAGTAAGCAGCCATGGGATAAGAGGGGAGGTCCTCTCATAGATCAGTAACTGGTTAAAATATTGGAAACAAAGGGTAGGAATAAATTGTCAGTTTTCACAGTGGAGGAAAGTAAATAGTGGGGTTCCCCAAAGACCTGTACTTGGACCTGTGCTGTTCAACATATTCATAAATGATCTAGGAAAGTGGGTAAATAGTGAGGTGGCCAAGTTTGCAGCTGATAGAATATTACTCAAGATAGTTAAATCCAGAGCTGATTGTGAAGAGTTATAAAGGGATCTCACTAAACTGGGTGACTGGGCAACAAAATGGTAGATGAAATTCAAAGTTGATAAGTGCAAAGTAATGCACATTAGAAAACATAATCCCAAATATACATACAAAATGATGGGGTCTAAATTAGCTGTTACCACTCAAGAAAGAGATCTTGGAGTAATCATGGATTGTTCTCGACAAACATCTGCTCAATGTGCAGCGGCAATCAAAAAGGTTAACAGAATGTTAGAAAAGGGATAGATAATGGTCCATCTAGCCCAGTAGCCTGTCTTCTGACAGTGGTTGCTGCCAGATGCTTCACAGAGTCTCTCTCCAATAGTTCTGAAGGGTTTCTGGTGGTTTTGCTGCTCCTTTCATCCCTTCTGTGCTATGCACCAGAGGAGATGATGCAGGTACATCTCATGGCTTTAACTTAAAAAAAATCCCATTTAGTTTTCTGCCACGTGATAAATTAAATGGCCCGACTGTACACAGAAGAAAGGTGTATAGTCTTCTAGCTAAAGGGCTGGACTTGGGCTCACTCTAAGTTCAGTTCCTGGCCTTGCCACGGACTTTGTGCATGGCCATGGGCAATTCACTCTGCGCCTCAGTTTCCTATCTATAAAAAAGTTGGACTATACTGATATTTCCTTTATCTCTTGCCTATTTAAACTGTAAACTTTTTGGAGCAGGGAGAGGAGTCTTACTCTGTATTTGTAGCACAATGAGACCCCAATTTTTGCTAGGAATTTGAGGTGCTACTATATAAATAAATGATGACATTTGAGAATCCAAGGCAATTCTTCCTAGCTGAGCAGCAGTTAGAAAATAAGTGTCTTTCAAATTCAATGGATTAAAAAAAAAACTTCTTTGTTCAGGGGAAAGTATGAGATAGATTAAAGCTGTCAGCCCCAATGTGGGAATAAAAAAAGAAAAAGAAACCCAACGTGTCCACTGGGTGATTTGATTAGAGAGAAGAGCTCAATGAAATGTCAGACTAATTTTGCTCCCTGATTAAAATCCTGAAGTATAGAATATTCTTGAGAAGCACATTTCGAATCTCATCACTTTAAGTCGAACTCTTTTACCACTTTCATATTTCCCTAGCATGAACGTGTCACTCATCGAGACAATGGCAGCGAATGATCATCCAAAGGTAGATGTTTTAGAATAGGAAGAGTTATCAATGCTGTACTCTATCCCTTCTGACTGATGGAGTGGAGGATGTCAGATTATATGGCTTTTGAGAGCATGCCTCATTTGTGTGTGGGGAGTGGGTATTGATGTTCTCACTGCTAGAAGGCAGAGAGTCCTGCCTTTAGAAAACAATGAGCACATATTCAACATTAGCCTCCATTGCATGAATGGCAATTATCAAATTGATGATCCAAAAAACACTCATGTGGAATTTGTGCAATGATCTATCCAGGGCATGCAAGATTTTAAGGAAACATGGTCCCATAAATTTCAGCAACACAATGCCAGCGCCACCAGATTATGTTTAAATATTACAAAGACTGCTCCCCCCCGCACCATCTTGACATTCATCCTCTCCAGCTCCATGGGCTATTGAGAGAAGGTCTGGGGATGGCCTCCTATAGAAATGAGCATTTCTTTAAGACAGAAGTCGCTAAATGAGGTTTGTGTGTGATGGATCAAAAATATAGCATCATCCTTGCTTCTGCAGAGCAATAGAATGATCATTCTGACGCATGAATGACTCCTCTATCTGTGAAATGTGCATTTTCTGTGTTGTTAGCATCAGGCCTAGTTTTGTTTCAGGACTTGATCATCACTGGAACGGGCTGCTCTACTTTCACATACGATCAGGCACTTGTACAGCTCCTTACTGGTTCTCAGCTTGGCACCAATTAATTCCAGCTGTCCTCCTGGGGTAGATGTTCTGTCCTGCAGGGTGAGTTCCGCTTAGTAACATTGGATTCCTGTAACAAAGACACTCCCTATCTTCAGGTAGGGGAAGAATTTGAAGGTTTCAAGAGTGCACATGTGCCTAATCCAAAGCACAATGAAGTCTACTGGGTGCCTTTTCTTACATCAGTCTTGGATGTCTTTGGATCAAGCTGCGTATGTTTAGCACATACAGTGTAAATCATGTTGGATTATTCCATGCCAAATGGATTAATCCATCACACTGTTTCTCTGTTACAATCATATTACATGGACAGAACCTGCAATATTTACTCAGCGTATGGATATAATGGACTGGCCCTCCGGCGCTCACAGAAACACATTATTAAAATTTGGCCAGCAGCTGAAGGAAGAATTGGGATGATTCCCTACTTCCGATAGAGCCCTTACTCCTCTCTAGACACTGCTTAAATAAATCCTTAACATCATGACTGACTCCTGGGGCACATAAAAATAGTTCTGAAGAGTATATACTTTGCCCTAACATGCCCACTCACTCACTCCATATTACACAAGCTGAGCACCTAGTGCTCGATCAATGTACTCTCCATGCTTTTCAGTAGCAAAATATATGCTTGGATCCTTAGCAGGTATATATTGGCTTAGCTCTGCTGAAAGTGATAGAACTACATAGATTTACACCAGCTGAGAATCTAGCCCACAAACACTTTCCAGTAAGTGCCCTTAACTTAAATTTGCTTGCTGAGTAGTGTTGACTCAGTCCATGGTTAGGTTTATGAGAAAGCATTTTTTCTTTAAATGGGAATTCAGGTTTCTCCCGTTCCCGATTCTCCATCACTCTCCACTTTCCCTAATATTAGGGTTTAGCACAAGCAAAAAGGAAACATCTTTCTGACAGCCCCTTTTTTGACGAGGTGGGAAGGATAGTCTAGCAGATGGGACACTGGACGGGGTGTCAAGAAAAATTCAATTGCTATCTCAGCCAGAAATTTCCTGTGAGACCTTGGGGGAGTCACCTATCTACTCTGTGCCTGAGTTCCCCATCTGTAACTGGAGTTGTGAGGATAAAGTCCATTAATGATTGTAAAACACTCAAGTGTCACAGCAACAGGGTCCTTATGAGTAAATTACATTTTAGCTTGCTAGAGCTAGTGGCAATATTTTGAAGCATGATAAAGTTCCTATGGATGTCAGGCTAGCTTGGTTGCACCTTATGAAAACACAGGCTTGTGAACTGAAGTCCATGGCATCTTGTTCCACTGTCTAAACCTGACCATATGTTTCTATTGATTACATAAGCTCTGTAATAACTAAGCTGGGAATCCAATAAAGCCCCTTTCTTAATTATGTGCAAAGGAAGAAACAATACTATAAATACTTGTTATGGGAGAGACTTTGAAAGAAAAATTATCTTACATTTGTGTGCAGTTGCTAATTCAATATATTTGTGATAAATAATGCATCATTACATTAGCACTCAGATTTCTAATTGCTTTTTTCCCTCTTAGGCCCTCAAGCCATGCTTCTTTAATCTCTAAATTAGTATGAGTGGTTTCACCAAAGGGGGAAATAGTGCAAAGAACGACACACCTCAATGTAAAGGGATTTTTCCAACTAACCAGTGCATGTGATTTCTTAAAAGCTTAAGGATATGGGGGGAGGAGGGGACAATCAAAGCTAAATAGCTATATTAGCAATCACCCATATTTAGAATAAATGATATTAATGAGCTTCATACAGCAAAATGTCTGGAAAATTTAACAAACACCGTGATGCTGCAGACAGATGGACCAGCATGGAGCCCCACTGAGCTAATTTTAAAGGGCTTGTCTACACTGGCAATTTTACAGCACTGCAACTTTCTCGCTCAGGGGGGTGAAAAAACACCCCCGAGCACAGCAAGTTTCAGTGCTGTAAAGCGCCAGTGAAGACGGTGCCCTAGCGCTGGCTACGCCCCTTGTCGAGGTGGTTTGTTTAGAGCCACGTTAAAGCATTAAAGAGCGGTCTTTTTCTGAGCATGTCAATGAGGTTGAGTCTAAGGGCTAGATTTTGCCTTCAATCCCCCTGTATGGACTACCTGGACATTGGGTGCCTGCTTCTCCCATCAGAAGTAAGTTTGAGAGAGGGGAGTTGGCAGAGCCTTAACTCTAGACCCCAATGTGCAGGCCATTGCAGCTGAGCTAGCATGGAGATTTGCAATTTGCTGCTAATAAAGGCCATTAGCAACTTACTGACCTCAGAACAAGGGGGAAGCAAGGACAGAATGTTGCCTTCCTTTCCTGCATCTCCTGAGGCAGTACATGTATATGCTGTTCCACACACAGGGCTTGCCACAAATCTGGGGGATGGTGGTTAAAATTATATATTGCCCCATGTTCCACGGGATTCCACATGGGGGCAGAGGCCAGCTCTAGTGGGTCCAATTGCAGGATTTGAGCCAAAATAGGTCTCATCTTTCATTTATTAGACTAGGAAGACGATGCCAGCTTGATATAATGCTCCAGTGACCCCCACCCCTCCACCCCCACCTCATTCTTTTAATGCTTAAACTTAATCTGTAGCATTGTCACTGTTGGACAAAAAGTCACAACCGAATTCATTGCAATTCAATGCAAAGACTACGTCTCACAAGGAGAGATTGCATTTGAAATATATCTGTGATTGGTAATATTTAAGTGCGATGCCTCCAGCCTTTTTCTCTTCCAAGGTGACAGTAATTGAAAGATGGATTCATGCAATTTTGACATTTATAATTTGGCTGCGGAAAGGTCAACTTCCTTTCGGAATCTTATTTAAACTGGTAGAAGAATGGCGTAGAAATGTCACATCATCTTGCTGATATTGTCACAAAAAGCTTTGATTAATAATAGTTTCAATTGGCAAAGTAGAAGTATATAAATAAAAAAGCCCTAAACACAGTCATAGCCCCATGAAGGGCCTGATGCAAAGCGCAATGAGATCAGTGGCAAGACTCCCATTTATTTCAACAGGCTTTTCATCAGGTCCTAATGGACATGCTCCGAGAAAGACAAGTCTGTAATATTACTCTGAAATATCATATTCTAGTCATGACAGCTCTGAAAGGCCCTTCCTGAATAGTGGGGTTTAGCACAGGGGAAAAAAGGAAACATCTTTCTCACAGCCCATTTTTTTTTGAATAAGTGGGAGGGATGACCTAGCCGCTAGAGCACTGGACAGAGCCTTTGGAGACCTGGGTTCAAGTTGCGGCTCTGCCACAGATTTCCCATCTGACCTTGGCAAGTCACTTAATCTATCCTATGCCTCAGTTTGCCCACCGGTAAAATGGGGCTAGTGGTACCCTAATCCACAAGGAATCTTGCGAGGATAAAATCCATTAATGGATGTGATGGCATTGGGTGTATCTCACGATATCAACTCCCGGCCACTCCAGGGGCCTTGGGCATTAACGCACCTAGGCTCCGCATGTAACACACACTAGCTCAGGCTCCTGAGGGCTGAAATATTGTGGTCTAATTCTGGTTGTTGGGATTGGGGGTGAGGGTGGTTGGTGTTTAGCGGCCTGTGATATACAGAAGGTCAGACTACAGAATCTGGTGGCACCTGCTGGCAGTCAGTTCTGTCTGTAAGTACATTACATATGCCAGCTAGCTAGAGCTACTGACAGCATGTTGCTGCTCACCACGCCAGCTGAAGTAAGCTTGGCTTGGTTGGGCCTTGTGACAACACAGTCTTGTGCACTGGGATTTGTGAGTCCTGTTCAGATATATACAACTGACTGTGTGTTTCTATTGATTGCACAGGCTCTGCAATGACTAAGCAGGGAATCCAATAAAACTCTTTAATTATGGGCAAAGGAAGAAACAACACTATAAACATGTCTGTAATTGTACTCTGAAATATTTCATTCTACCTTTGAAACCCCAATTTGAAAACAACTTTTTTTGCCTCAAGCTTTCTGCTCAGGAATGTAAAGAGAATTTAATTTAAAGTCTACATAGAAATCGCCAAGAAAATTAAACACTTAGCCTCCCCACTCCAAATGGGACTCTAACTATAATTTTCTCCTGCCCCTGGATGGTCTTGAGCTCAGATACAAGAACAGGATCTACACCTATTAAAAGCTGAAAATCCCCACTACTTTAAATAATGCTAGGCATTTGACTTATGTTCACTGGGCAAACTACAGAGCATCTCCAGACAGGACAGATAGCCACTGAATAACAATGATTCAGAGCACTTTCCTTGTCAGATCTATGTTGCTATGGCATTAATAAAAAACAAATGAAATATATAAATGCTTGGATTAATTTTTAGTCAGCCATTATATGGCTTGATTTGGAGCCCTCTGGAATTAATTTGGTGAATTCCTGTTTAAGAAAGGAGTATTTCTATTGTCTTGAAGAGGAACATGGTGGGGAAGGGAGGGTGGATGGACAGGTTTTAGGTCAGGACATGTTCCCATCTCTGTGTAACTGGCTAACACTGGAAGAAAAATTAAGGCCAGATTTTCAGCTAATGTAAATTAGTGTTGTTCCACCCACTTCAGTGGAGTTTGATTTATGTCAGTTGAGTGTCTGGCCCTTAGTAACAATGGCCCCCGATTTAGTTTTATTCATGCTTTACTCTAAGAACAGGAGCTGTCCTATGCCTCTAGTATGATCTAATTAACACCTTCTAAAACTCCAGTCAAAACAAAGCAATTGTACCTCAGTAAGTGCTAAAATCTAGGTTTTTAACTCAACAAGTTTAGCACATGCCACAATATAATTACTTGGTCTTGACTAGCATTTTTGGAGGTGTTAATTAGATAGATCATGTTATCTGCTCAAACACCACATCCTTAAATCCTATTCTGAACACACTGTGGAGGATGCCTACACTTTAATTCAGTGGCTCTCAACCTTTCCAGACTACCGTACCCCACCCCTTTAAGGTGTCTGATTTGTCTTGCATACCCCCAAGTTTCACCTCACTTAAAAACGACTTGCTTGCAAAATCAGACGTAAAAATACAAGTGTCCTCTGACAGCACACGACTACTGAAAAATTGCCAGCTCTCATTTTTACCATATGATTATAAAATAAATCCATTGGAATATAAATATTGTCCTTATATTTCAGTGTACAGTATTTAGAGCAATATAAACAAGTAATTTCTGTATGACATTTTAGTTTGTACTGACTCTGCTAGTGCTTTTTCTGTAGCCTGTTGTAAAACTAGGCAAATATCTAGATGAGTTGATGTACCCCCTGGAAGAACCATTGCTTTAA
Organism: Chelonia mydas; assembly: GCF_015237465.2. NCBI lineage: Eukaryota > Metazoa > Chordata > Testudines > Cheloniidae > Chelonia > Chelonia mydas. Next base: position 11,508,634 of record NC_051257.2, read on the forward strand.
TTCAACCTGCGAGTTCAGGTGGAGACGACAAAGGGTCTTGTCTTCACACAGATTTTACCTCAAGTTAGGGCTTGTCTACATTATAGCTGCTACAGCAGCACAGCTATGGTGCTGCAGCTGTGGGCCGTAGTGCGGACACTTGCTACAGAAATTGGAGGGGTTTCCCCTGTTGCTGTGTAGTTCATCCATCCATCCATCCATCCCTCCCTCTAAGAGGCAGTAGCTAGGTCAATGGAAGAATTCAGGCTTTTTTAGGTCAACTTAACTGCGTCACTCAGGAGCATGACTTTAAGTTTCAGGCGTAGACCAGACGATAGTTAACTGAACGTTTAAACAAACAAAAAAAAGCTAGGGCTGGCAAACGATTAAAAAGATTAATTTCAATTGGTATTCTATTATTGTTTAACACTGTGATTAAAATGGTGATTAATCACAATTTTTTAATCGCGATTAATTTTTGAGTTAATCATGTGGGTTAACTGTGATTAATTGACAGTCCCTCCCCCCCCCCCAAAAAATCACAAACCACACTTTTTCCCCCTATTGAAAACACAGCCAGATGAGACTACTGTATTCACATGATCGAATCAGGGCTTTAGATTTTAACATCTCCATTGAAGGGACTGCCTCGTCATCTGTATTTGTACAATGAGGCCTTCCTCTTGAATGGGGCCTTTGGGCACCATTGTAATAAATAATAATAGAAAAAGAAAGAAACAGGCATTTTTCTATTGAAGTAGTTCTTAACTAGTAAAGTCTGTGTTTAACCTTCCACTATCGTGAGTCTGAGGCTATGGCCTTTCCTGCAGGCTTAATGAGCACTGTCAACTGTAGATGTTGCTCAAAAGAGGTTGCCTGATAATCTCTGGTTTCATTTTTTTTTTAAATAAGTTTTTAATCCTTGTGGCTACAGAGGAAAGCTTGACAAAGCAAAGCTAGTCCACCTTGGAAAGGCACAGAAACCAGAAGGTGAATAAAAAGAACCATAAAAGTAATATTTTTTTTAAAAAAACTACCCTGATGACTAAGCTAAACTCATGATTTTCTAGAGCCTGACATGTGATTTTTGAATGCTTGGTGTGGGCAATGCACTTCTGTGCTATGATACGTATTAAAACTTGACAACAGTTAGACAGCTGGTGACCTCTGCCTGTCAGCCTGATCAGTATGGTCTTATAGGGTATGTCTACACTGCAAAAAAACACCTGCTGCAGCAAGTCTCAGAGCCTGGGTCAATTGACTCAGGCTCATGCTATGGGGATAAAATAGCAGCGTATATGTTCTGCCTTGGGCTGCAGCCCGGGCTCTGACACTTACCCCCTCGCCGAGTTTCGGAACCCGTGCTCCAGCCTGAGCAGGAACGTCTACACTGCTATTTTAAACCTCGGAGCATAAGCCCTGCAAGCCTGAGCAGCTGACCCAGGCTCTGAGACTTGCTGTCACTGGATGGGTGTTTGGGGGAGGGTTGTTTGTTCATTTTTGTTTTGCAGGGTAAACATACGCATTGTTTTCTTGTCCTTCCCCTTCTGTCTATATCCACTTGTTTCGTGTCTTATACTTAGACTGTAAGCCTTTTGGGGAAGAGATTTTTTTTGTTCTGTTTCAGAGTAGCAGCCGTGTTAGTCTGTATCCACAAAAAGAAAAGGAGGACTTGTGCACCTTAGAGACTAACAAATGTATTTGAGCATAAGCTTTTGTGAGCTACAGCTCTCTAAGGTGCCACAAGTACTCCTTTTCTTTTTTTTGTTCTGTGTTTCTACAGAGCATAACACAAGGGGGTCCTGGTCCATGACAGGTTTCTAAGCACTACCACAATACAAATAAATAGTAGTACTATACATAAGGGACATAAAGGCAGGGATGCCTTTAGAGCATCCTTACTTATGATGTGCTTCATGGTGTGGTGGTGGGCAGTAGTATAGAACAGACAGATGATTGTACGTTAATTTTTAACTGTCCAGAAATCCTTGGCAATGTCTATCGTATAATTAAATTATTTTTTATTAATTATTAGTACTATTTCTTGGATTGATCTAGAATTTTATGGAGACTCTGAAGGTGATTTTTATAAATCACCAGAGATGTAAGAAACATCATTTCTTCTCTCTCTTCTCATTTTAGCCTCTCTCTTCTGTTTCTTTTCCTTTCCTTCTGCGGTAGCAATGCTGAATACTAATGAGGCATATTCAACTAAATGTGCTCAGTCATTTCCATGCTAATTAATTCATGTTCCAATACCCACATTTTGCAAAGGTTAGATAAATCCTCCATAATTTTGGCAATTTTAGCCCAAATCTTCTCCCATTGCATAGAGGATATTTCCACACCTGCTCACTTCTGCTTAAAGTGTCCATGCAGGGATTATTTTAATTAAAGTGCCAGGTACAAAAATAACCCATTGCCCATGGATGGTATATAGATAGGATTCTAATCCAATTTATAAAGCTTTCAAGCCAATAGAACAATTAATTTAAAAATGTATTTCAGTTGAGATGAAAAACTGGTAAGGGTATTTAAATCTCCGGGTTGAATATACCCCAGAAGACAATCAACATGCATTTTCTTTTTATTTTATTAATCAACTGAGTGGAGCAATTACTCCTTCAGTTAGATTAATCAGAGCTTTTCCTACCTGTGCATGTGAAATTCTAGAATTAGTTTTCTGAATATGTCTGTATAAAGACTTAGTAAGTTTTGTTAGAAAACAATGTTCTCCTTCTGTTAATTGTTTTCATTCAAATACTTCCCATGTCACAAAGTCACTCACAGAGGAATGTGTCACTACAGAAAAGCACTGCTTCAAACTAGAGAGTCTATTCTGCTTCTATTGAAGTCAGTGGGAGAAGAATCAGGCCCTAGGGTTTTTTGGGTGAGGGGGAGGAGGGTATATCCGTTATGGTTACGCAGTACGCTATACATTGCACTTAACATTGTGCTACTTTGGGGTTATGCTAACACAGGAATTAGGGCTTTACCCGAACACCCAGTGTCCCACTTATTATGTGCAGTTGTATTGTGTTCTAAATCTGGCTCTTACATTTTTATCAAGGAACCAAATATGTGGTAGGGACACCGTTAATTAGCTGCTGTGTTCCACACCAGAGGTGACCACCCTTAATGATTGTGAAGTGGTTTCTGTAAACGCAAAAATAATTGTTACGTTTTAAAATACCCTGCATAATTTCACACTAATAAAAGGAAATACTTTTTTGTTATACAACTAGTTTGTGGAACTCATTGCCTCAAGACACTACTGAGTCCAAGAACTCAGCAGGATTAAGGGTTTTTGTTTGTTTGTTTGTTTTTAAAGGATATTTTATATAAGAACATCAAGAGTTATAGCAGTAAACGTTAACAATAATCAAGAGTTTTGGAAGAAATGTAAATCCTCCACATTTGGAGCATAAATCAATCTCAACTAATACAGGTTAGGAAGAACTTTACCTATGGCAGATTATTCCATAATTGCACTCTAAAGCATTTCTTGTCCCTTCCTCTGTAGCATCTGGTACTGGCAACTGTTGGAGACAGGATTCCAGACTAGATGGACCTTGGATCTGATCCAGTTTGGCAGTTGCTTTGCTTCTATTCTGGGATCCTTTTTCCTTTGGGGGAAAGGGCTACATTTACTATATTAAAAAATGATAGAAAGAAAAAGATAACATTTTATTAGAGAGCGGTCCCAACCTTCTACCTGCTTCCAGTAAATCCTCAGTTACAACATGTCAAGGTGCCCATGTGCCTTTCATGTTGTTTGTGCCCTACCAAATACAGTGCAGTACTAACCACACTCACGTCAAGATTTAATTGACTTTACCAGCACCCAGACTTTTTTATCTTCCTGGCTTTTTCCCTTAATCCTGCATATTTCTCCTTCAGAGAAGAGTTACAAAACATTATTCTAGGAATGGAAAAATATGCCTTAGAGTGAGAGATTTAGGGTGCTCAATCTGTTTCGCTTATCAAAAAGAAGAGCAAGAGATGACTTGATTATAGTATAAGAGTTCCTTTCTGGGAAGAAAATACCAGGTTCTCAAGGGCTATTTAACTTCCCAGAGACTGGCATCACAAGAACCCACGGCTGGGCATTAAAGCCAGAGACATTCCAATTAGAAATAAGGCACATCTTTAACAGTGAGAGGGAGTAACCCCTGGAACAAACTACCAAACTACCAATCCATCTCTTGAAGTCTTCAGACCAAGACTGGATGCCTTTCTGGAAAATATGCTGTAGTACAATGGTTCTCAAACTGTGGGTCGCGAGCCCGTTTTAATGGGCTCACCAGGGCCGGCTTAAGATTTGCTGGGGACTGGGGCTGAAGCCCAAGCCCTGCTGCCCAGGACTGAAACCAAAAGCCGAGGACTTCAGCCCCAGATGGACAGGGCTCAGCTTCAGCTTTCTGCCCTGGGCCCCAGCAAGTCTAACGCTGGCCCTGCTGAAGTCTGAGCCCTGCTTTGTGGGGCCGAAGCTGAAGCCCAAGTAATTTGGCTTGGTGGGGTCCCCTGTAGCATGGGGCCCCGGGCAATTGCCCTGCTTCTCACCCCCTAACTCCGGCCCTGCGCTGGGGTCATGTAACTTTTGTTGTCAGAATGGGGTTGCAGTGCAATGAAGTTGGAAAACCGCTGCTTTTAGTCAAACACAGGTATTAGGGCTCAGTACAGGAGCATCTGGATGAAACTCAGTGGTCTGTATGCTATGCAGGAGGTCAGATTAGATGATCTCTTTTGGCCTTAGAATCAATGAATTATCACTAATCACCCCATCTACAGTTGTCTGATGCTAGCTGAAGTTGGTTACTTATTCTACTTCATTAAAAAATAGGCACATTTTATATTTTCATTGTGACTCATATCCAATTATCCCAATATAGTGGGCCCAGATTAGAACAATTCATCTGAATCTGTTTATCCTGTCCCCCAAGCTCCCAAGCCTTAACTATGGAAGTCAGGATAAAAAGAGAGTTCGACAAAAACCTGTTCTAGGTTTTGTATTTGGTTTTGCAAAACCAAATTTTAATTAGAATTTACAAATCCAAACCCACTTCTGGGTTTACCCATCTCTAGAGACAGACCCAAATTAGATCGCTGTCTAAATCCTCCTGAACTTCAGGGTTTCAATAAACTGGGACCCAATTCTAACCCACCTGTAGTTTTGATTTTTGAAAAACCACCCTAGATTTTTGCCTCCTTTTTAATAGGATGAATTATTTCTTTTAACTTCACCAATATCTAAGCATGAAGTGCACAATTTGTGATTTCATACTAAGCGATCCTCCATCAAGTAGGTTTGCAACAGATGTTAGAATAAAAAATGTTAGAAACCTATTCATTCTAGGATAGTAATGAAGCTGCCGTCTGGTGCAAGTTAACTAAAGACATCAATCACTGAGAGCCAACTAACCTTTCTGTGTCCAGTGCCTCTGATAAGAGGCATTGTTGAGCTGTTACATCACCTAGTGCAGCAGTACAACAGGTTCAAAGAAAGAAAATGTTTCTGCAAACTACTGTACCGTGTCTCCAATAAAATGCTGCCCATCAATTTTGAAGAGGGGGAAAAAGGTTGCTGACAGTTGTTGACACCTGGACTGAACAAGATCTTGGATGATTTTGTTTTTTTACTCACTTTCTCTCCTTCCACCCACATTTTCATTTAATTACAAGTAAATTACATAATTGATCGGATTTCGAAATAGGTCTGTCTATGGGTGAGAAGGAAAAAAATGCCAAGGCTTTTTAACTCGACCAGCTGTCTCAAATTAGCATGCACATTTTTTGCAGGAAACTAAAGTGGCTTGGAAATGGAGAGATTTGTGTTTACACTTCTCAGGGAAAAAACAAAGCTTAAATTTCAAAATCCAAGGGCCTGCCCTTATTTGGATGATCTTTAAGCTGCGGCTTGGTGTCAATAATATGAACGTCATCATGAGAGCCCTTGCAAAAGTTTCCGTATCCCACGAATATCAGAGACCTTAAGAAGGTTGGTTTGATGTCTAGCTGCACTTGAGGTTTAACTGAGTGAACCTCACACAAGACACTATGGCTTGAATACTAATACTCAGCTGTGGCTGAGGAGTGAACTGTGCACACCACCCCACAGGCGGGGTGGCTTAACCATCTTTGGGCTTCCCTGAGACCTGCTCTATCCGCCACTGGCTGCAAATGGCCCTAAGATGCTGATACAGCAGTTGAGGATCACCAGTGTGCAAGGAAGTCCGCCCTCATTTCCTTTTCCCCATCCATGTCCTTATGCTGGCCTCAGGAGAGAGGTCCAATACAGGAGCGGCCACGTTGACTCCACGCCAGCGAAGGATCCTCCTCCTGCCAGTTATTCTGGCTTTGGGGCACTGTCTCCTAGCTGTATGGCCCAAAGCACCCACTTCTCAAGGCAGAATCTGCCCCCCCCCTTCTTAAAAACAATATGGCACAACTGACGAATGTGCAGAATAATTCAGGGGAGCACAAGGGGCAAGAATAAATGCACTGAAACACAAGTAGGGGACGTAATGTATAAATAAAGATAGCAATCAATTAATGTGGGAGCAGAAGAAGTGATAATGGAGGAACAAGTGGAAGGTAAATTGATCTTCTTTGAAACAATCCTCCTCTTGAAAAGTTTCTGCAGTAACCTTCAGTAGCTATCTAGAACCCATAGCAGGCTCTCAAGTGACCAAAGGAGGGGCAGCAAATGCTTTGTCTTCTGATTCAGCTTGCAGTGAGCTGTCCAAAATGTCCTGAGAGAGGGAAGGTGAGGCTACTTCTAAAGAACCATCTGCCATCATAAGGAAAATGGGCTGGAGCCTATTACCAACACTGGAATATTTCTTCCCTGCTTTGCTTTTGTTGTTGTTTGTTTTTTTTTAAGTGAATGTAGGCTCTGATCTTACTCCCACTGAAGTCACAGGAAAGCATCACATTGACTTAAGTGGGAATTGGATCAGGACCACAGTGCTCATTAAGGAATGACAGAATGACAGCCCGAGCAACAGAAGGCAACTAGCTAGCCATTTCACAGCACAAGCAATAACCATGGAAGTTTCCCTTGTACTGCTCCTACCTAGTGTGCTTCAATACTGCCCAATAGAGAGCAGCTCTGGGGTCAGGCTGACAGTCTATTTGCCATGCTCATGCTTCCCTTATTCCCTCTGCTGGAACTGACAACAAGGGTCCCAGTTAGTGACAATTCAATGGTAGTTTTCTTTAGGTAATGTAGCTTGTTACCCTTTAAAAACTGAAATGAGACTCTCAACTAAATACAACAAAGGACACTGCGCAGTCATAAAACTGATTTTTGAGTCACCATTAGCCTGAGACTGAACTCACGCCAATGACCGAGACCAATACCAATGACCAGCTCTGTGTTCTCTTGACACTCCCCTTAACCAGTCCCATCATGGCTAGAAATATAGTCATTTTGCCATAGACAATATACTCAATCAAACCCAAGTCCCTCTAATCATTAAAAGCTTTGTCCAGCTTTGTAGAAACCATTTGGGTTTTGCCATTGATTTCAATAGGAGTAAGACCATGACCTAATTTCTCCATTTGAAAGTGGACAAAGAATAATTCTTTTAAAAGTGAAGGGTGGAGACAATGACAGATGTAATGCTTCTATAATAAAACCCCAGTTACTTCTTGTTGCTGTTATAGTTGTTATCTATACACCCTGTTAGTAGGTTTAAGATTTTAAAAGAAATAAGGCTGAGGTTTTATGAGCTATGGTATTGTCACAAAAGTAGCAACCTGCCTTTCCACATTAAAAGCAAAAATCAAAGCGTAGGGTTAAAACAAAGGGCACTTTATCAGCCACAAAGTTTAATCAAATCAATATTGTTCAGGGCTACTTGTACACACAGCATCCGCTCGTCTGAAAAAAAGTTGAGGTTATGTGCTGTGCATCAGAATTAGTCCATTAATCCCAGCAAATGCCATAACAACTGAGCTCTTTTGTTAGTGCTTCGTTCATTAGGAGGAATAAAAACCAGGCTGATCAATATCTGTGATGTCAAACAAACTGCTGAATACTTAGCACATTTGATTTGTATTGGGTAAAAGTAGTTAGATCACCAGGTGAGACTTAGGCTATGTCTACACTTAAAAAACTTAAAAGTGGCTTATAGACATAGACTACCAAACAAGATATTAACAGCAAAAGTTTAATCAAATAGCCAGGCACTAATATTTTACGTTAAGCATTTGATTCTGTGCTCATTGAAATCAATGGCAAAGCTCCCATTGACATAACTGGTAAGAATACTTCCAAAAAATCAATGGGAACTGTGGGCATATGGCAACTTTCAAGTCTTAAATGAGGGAGATACAGTATGGTCTAGTGGACAGAACACTGGACTGGGGCCTGGTCTATGCTTAAAAATTAATCAGGCTGTGAAAAAAATTGCTACATCAATCAGGCTGGGAAAAAATTATACCCTGAGCACCACAGTTAGGTCGATGCAGATGCAGCTAGGATGATGAAAGAGTTCTTCTGTTAACTCAGGTACTGCCTTTTGGAGAGGCGGATTAACTCTATTTATGCGGGGGTCAAAACCCTTCTATCCGTGTAGGGAGCATCTACACTACAGCTGCACTGGTGCAACTGTGCCGGTATAGTGTAGACATAACCTACAACTCAGAAGAGCTGTGTTCTATTACTGACTCTGCCACTGCCAGGTGACCTTGCACAAGTCATGTTATCTTTCTGTGCCTCAGTTTTCCAATCTGTAAAATGGGAGCGTGGGGATAAAGCACTTTGAGATCTACTGACAAAAAGCACTATTACTGAAAGCATCAAGAGAACTATGCCTGGGTAATGGAATATTTTGTCTGTCAATGGCAATTAGCCAAGATGGTCAAGGATTCAACCCTTTGTGCTGCATATCCCTAAGCCTTTGACTGCCAGATGTTGGGACTGGACGACAGGGGATGGATCACTTGATAATTGCCCTATTTTGTTCATACCATTTGAAGCATCTGACATTGCGCACTGTTGGAAGGAAGGATATTAGGCTAGATGAACCATTGGTCTGAACCAGTATGGCCATTCTTGTGTTATGTTTTGTTCTGTATCTTCCCACTTAGGGCTTTTGGACAGCTCTGATATCCTGAAAGAAGATCTTAATTACCCAAGGAAAGTCATTGCAATGGTTAGATATGTGGCCAATATGGAAATAAACACAATAAAATTATCATACATTGTGTACTTCACTGGGCTCAGGATTATAATTATAATGTTGGGTACATTTTTTAAAAAATAATAAAAAAAAGAAAGTCAGAATGATATAGCAACAAAAGCCAGTTATGACATGGTATAAAATGCAAGTATTGAAAAGCTGGGTAACGTGTAATTAGACATAAAGTGTATCCAAGCATATATTCACAGTGTTCATTACAATGCTGGATAACAAGTCACTAGAGATAAAAATAAGCTCCAAATATAATAAAACTCACCATCAATTTTGCATGCCATAGGAACCCTTAAAAATAACTTGCAAAGTTGGTTCCGTTTTGCAAATAAACTTCACATGAAAAGTAGCAATTTTCCAAAAGCAACTCGTGTGATACTTGCCAAATACTTTTTTAAAGAAAACTGTTTCCCCTGATTGTGGGTAGTTTTTGTTTGATTTGCTTTTCAGAGAGGGAAAGGGGTCCTTTTTTTTTTAAAACTAACAATAAAACCCATTTTGTATCAGAAGAGCTCAGAAATGAGGGGGGAAAGATTGAAGCATATTTGTATGCCAAAATTGAGATCATAGGGGGGAAAAAAGCTTAAGAACCAACTGTATTCATAGCCTCCATTTCAGTACAAATGCAATAGTCATTAAAAAGAAATATAGTGTGGCAGGGCTGGATTTATTGCTGGAGTTTGCTCGCTGCCATAAAGAATGTCCTCTATTAATGACAACAGCTGTTGGTTTAATAACCCTGGAAAAGATCATTAAATTCCTTCACATTTCCCAGAAACAGATGGAAGAAAGGCAAAAGTGTTAAAACATATGGGGCAACATATTGAAATCCAGCAGCCTCCTGCAGTGGCTAGGAATCCTAATACTATAATCTCTCATTTTACATTGGTTTACTCTTGGGCACTTAAGGTGTGTGTGTTGTGAAGATTATTTAAACACTGAAAGGGGAAAGAGGAAGTGTGATGTTATGTAGGTGGCATTTGCTTTGACATTTTACCATAACTAACTGTATATTCACAGTCAATTATTTCCCCTCTCTCTATATCCCTATTAACAACTTATTTCAGCTTCACATTTTTACGGAAAGATCTCTGTATAGAAGAGAATTTGTTCATGAAACAGTGACTAATATTCTTCCAAATGAATGAATAAAATTTACTTGCTATCCCACTACTAGCAAAAGGCGCACTGAAGCCAGTGGGGGTTTTGCCAGAGACTTCAACAGGAGCCACATCTGAATAAGTTACCTAAACTTCTTACTCAGTTCTTCTCATTTAAGTAATGGGATTTTTGTCTTAGTAACAACTCGGACCCGCATCCAAAACTAAATGAACTCAATGAGAGTCTTTCCATTGATATCACTGGGCTGTGGATCAGGCCCTAAATAGTGGATAAGAACTTCTTAGAACATCAGAGTGAGGCTTACTGTTATTGTTTTATTATATATTTATTTGTATTACCATAGCACCTTGGAACCCTATTACTGTAACTATTTTTGGGTCTCAAGAGGATGCCTGAGGATGTGTATCAATATATACTGGTAAGGTGAGAATGGATCTGGTTGTATTCTCAGATACACTCAAAAGATTTACATTGGTGTGAGCGAGATGAGAATCAGGGCTCAGGTGTTTACCATCTAACAGAGATGCATAAATCATACTGGTTCAGACACATCACCCCTTAGGTGATGGTACAAGCTGGGGGTGACAAAGGGGTTGTCATGGAAAGGTTTGATGGAAGAAATGTGGGGTTTTGGGGTTTTTTTAAAGGAAGGATTTGAGAAAAATAGGAAAGAAACACAAGACAAGTATATAGATTCGGGCCTAAGGGAGAGCATAGATGAGAGAACATTTCAAGACAGCATATTTACAGGTATTTGTCAGGTGAGAGAGAGCTTTCTTTTTTTTTTTTTCCATTATAACTAATAGATCAAGAAATCCTGCTCTTCTGGGTGGCTCATGATGAGATGGAATCTAGGACCTCCTGCATTCAAAGCAAAACTCATATACTAGACAATCATTTTTATAAGCCTTATTTATATTATCTTCTTTCTTTCCCATATAATTGAACAGCTGCATATGTTGTATGTTTGGAACACAATGGAAGAAAAGACAGAGTTTGAATAAAAATGTCACCCTGATCCATCTCATCATTTCTCTTATTTGCTGCCTGCTATTTACTTGGTCTCCTGCTGGTCAAAACAATGTAATGATGTTATTAACCTATGTCTACACTGGCATGCATACCCGAATACTGGATCGTGTTCGTGCATGCTTCCCATTCCCATGCCCTAGAATCCACATATGCTGTACTGGACACGGGTATAATGCGGTGCAGATGCTTATACCCACATCCACTCTGCCGCTGTACATACGCAGCGTTAGTGCTACCATTTCAGGGGAGTTATTTGTGGGTTCTGCGCATCACAGGGAGACACTCCAGGAACTACTTTACTGTGCTTTCTTGTAGTGTCTACAGCCTACATGTTTGCCATTGACAGTTCCTGTTCACGTTGTCCCTTACGACTATTCTCCACAAAACTCAGTGGAAGCAACTGGAGTATGATCTGATTCTGCTCCTGCTCCTTATTGCGGGATGTTTATGTAGTGGAGTAAGTGTTCAGCGAGATGCTGGATGGAATTTGGGCAATACTTTCTGACACACCGAAGATGGCTGACCTGGAGGATAATCAGGATAATGTACAGATGATCAGCAAGGTACAGTGGGATCATGTTGTTTTGGAAACCTCGGATGACCAGCAGTAGCTTCAGAACTTCTGAATAAGAAGTTCACGCAGCAGGGAGGCAGAGGTTGACACCTGGAGCCTGTGCAGACATTTCATATCCTGTGAAGCTGCTGGAAATGCGCCTGAGGGAGCATTGGTGCATACTTAAGGGTCTACACGGCTTTGTGAGGCTTTGTCCCCCAACCCTCCCTCCATTCAGTCGTGTGACATTGCACACATTAAGGACAATTTTAAAAGGGTGCCTCCATTGAATTAGCACTTTGGGTTTGAGTTTGTGTCATGGATGGTGGCAACTGAATTATGTGGCCACTGTGCAATCTTTTTATCACCCTTCTTTACAAACCTCTGCAGCTGGGAGCACTGAAATTTTTGGTTTATGGCTGTTTGCTTTGGGGAGGGGGGAGTATTGCAGCCATTGTGATGTTTTGTTTTACTTGTCAGTAGTGCTAAGTGTAATTAACAGCCGTTATAGAGCATTAATATCTGGTAGGGGTGGAACTGCTTAAACTCTCAGGACGGGGGAAGCGGGGGGAAGGCAGGTGGTCTTTCTGTACCAGTACGGCTGTTGTTGCCAGTATGATTTTTTTGTTGTTGTTAACATTCATTTGTTTTGATCTTCAATATGTTTAATAAAACCATTCAGACACTGATCAAGAGAAACCCTTTTAACAGATAGTGTGGTTCAGTATGCTAGAGGATACTAGATAAAGATGCTGGATACTTGGGGGGTAGATTTTCAGCTGGTGTAAATTTTCATAGCTACATTGGCTTCAAAAATTTGCATCAGCTGAGGATTTGTTATTCCCAGCTCTGCTGCTAACCTGCTATGTGACCTCGGGTCCATGTCGCCTGTTCGTGCCTCAGTTTCCCTATCTATAAAATGTGGATAATGTTACTTACCCTCCTCTGTAAAGTGCTTTGTGACCCAGAGATAAAAAGCACTATATAAAAGTTGAGTATTTTATGTTTATAAAAGGGCAACACATGTTATTCACGCTTCTATTAAAATCTTTTGTGCATAATTTGAAAAAGTTAAAAAATGAACAAATGCAAGATCAGGGGTAAAATTTTCAAAAGTGCCTAAGTGATTTATGACCCTAGGTCCCATTTTCAAAAATGACTTAGTCACTTAGGAGATTAAGCAGGTTAAGTGCCTAAATCCCATTGATTTAGAATTACCTGAGAATTACCTAACCTGCTTAGACACTTTTGAAAATCCCATTAGGTGACTAAGTGTTTAGATCCCTAAATATCTTTGAAAACCTGGCCCTAGAGACCTAAGTGACTTTTGAAAATGGAACTTAGCCTCCTAAGTCACTTACGCAGTTTTGAAAATTTTCCCCCTAGTGCTGTAATGTCCGGCAGGTTCAGTTTGTGATATCTACCTTAAAAAAGAAATAAAATTTTAAAAATTCTAAAAATCACAGTATGCTCTACAGGTCAACCAGAAGCAGCCCAAAAGGGACTCTGAAGAGAATCCCCATTGAGCCAACCACACTAGAGGAAACATTAATTATTAATAATAAATAATAATAATAATATTTAACGTTTTATATTCCAGTAGGACCTAGAGATCTTATCTAGGCCAGCACCCAACTGTGTAGACCTATAGACAATGACAGAGCTTAGCTGTTTGACATGCATCCTATTCAGGGAAGTTAGAGGAGGACAAAATAGATTCTCATGAACATGAGTAGATATGACTTAGATCACTTTCTGTGGGCCTGATCCAAAGCCTACTGAAGTCAACGGAAAAAGTCCCAGGGACTTCAGTGATCTTTGGATCGGGACTCATAATTTATTGTAATCATTAAATGTGCAACAGATTGTCTTTATGATACCAGTTGTGGGGAAGAGATCGGGTATAAAGGAGAGAAGAGACATGGCTCTTGTTACAGAGACATGTCTGATTGAATTCATCAGGCTGTGATAGAACTAACTTCTAGGTTAAGAACAAACATGAATCCCAAAGCCTAAGGGAAATTAACCCGAGAAGCAAGCCTTTTCCATGTCATGCTTGTGGCATCACATACTTTTTTTGTTTTCTTTTTGGGCATCACAAACTACCTGGCAATGATGCCTCTCTAGGAATGCCAGCCCAGAGCTTAGCCTCAGTGTGCAGTCTGTTTAATTAGACACCCTGCCATCCTCCATGAGTGCAGTGAAGAATAGGATTGTCATGATAGAAAGGAAACTGGAAACTAGAGCTGGCTGAGTAATGAAAAAAAATCTCCATGAATAAATTAACCAATGAAGGAGAGAAAGAAAAAAAATAGTGTAATGCTTTTTGTTTTCACCCTTGTAGAATATTCAGCAATCTGTGGAGCGAGTAGAATAAATGAAAGGGCCAGATCCTCAGCTGATGCAGTTGTTTACACTAGCTGGGGATCTGTCCTCAAACATACTTATCCAGGGGAAATTTTTTGCCAACAAATTCTTGGATCATGCTGAAAAAAGGAGAAACCAGCTCCAATGAAAATGCTGGAGGCTCTGCTCTCTAATCTGCACAGGTGAAGTGCTGTGGCTGGAAAATAAGGATGGACATGCTGTGAAATGAAATGCAGGTGCAGTGGCTTCTGACACTATATAAACTGGTTGAAAACCAGCAAAAGATTTTCAGTTGAAATTTCAAAAGGATTTTCCAATCAGCATTATTAGTAATCTATTTATGTACGTCTAGTAGGTATTGAGGTGTATGGAAGAAAGATGGGCTTATGGTTAATGTGCTGGGCTGGAACTTGGGAGATCTGGACTTAATTCCTGTGTGTCCTCGGGCAACAAATTTAATGTCTCTGTGCCTGAGCTCTCTATGTTTGAAATAGGAATGACAATACTGCACTGCCTCAGAGGGGTGTTGTGAGGATAAGGAGCCCACCAGGCCCAAATGTATCAATGTCTGTGAGCTGCTGCTACCTAATGGTGATGGAGGCCATATAAGGAGATAGATCCAGGCCTCAAAAATCCCTGGAAAAATATGTCATTTATAAAATCTTCACCAGAATAATTATTTAGGTGTATCCAGCAATGAATAAGTTAATGCAAAATGGAACCTAAAAGTTGACGCTCTGTAGGGCCATGCAATATATTTTAAGTGCTCCCTTTTCATCTGCAAATACTTTTAGGAGGAAATAGTCGAGCTTCATAACCCACTTGGATTTCATTTTCCTTTGCATCCTATCATGTTTAAACATCCCTTTTTTATTTTGCTTTTGAAACATTAGTAAAACTTTTTGGAGGCGTATTTAGTGCAGCAGATTTTCTTTCCTTTTGAGGAATAACTTTGCTTCCTTTTCTTCCCCCTGACATTTCACCCTCATTATCATAGGTTTCTTCAGAGGATTTAGATTCACACCTGTTATTTGTGGCTTCAGAGGCTCAGGCTGGGACTGAAAAATGCTGTTTGGATGTTTTATACAAATATATGGTAATTATGAAAAGATGAAGTTTATGCCAGGATTCTGTGGAGCATGTGTACAGCAGCAACAGAATCATACACCTTACACAAAGCAAGGAGTAAGCCAAAACAGTTGGCATAATTGTTTAATTAATTACTGAAACTATGTCATCTTTCGCTTTGCCTTTATTGTATGCTTTTTTTTTTTTTTTTGAGTTCCCAATTGTGTCACGTTTTCCAGTTTGCAAACACTTGGTTTTTTCTACCTTAACTCCTTTCTCATCAATCCATTCAGAAGATATCAGGACTGGTTTTCCACTTATTCATGCTGGGGATACTCCCATAGGAGGCAGGAGGGCCTGTGATTAGGGTGCCAGCAATAGGAGTTAAGTGCCTCAGTACCTTTAAAAATCTGGCCCTTCATCTCCCTAGCCCAGATCCACAAAGATATTTAGGCTCCATTGAAATCAATGGAAATTAGGAGCCTAAATACCTTTGTGGATCTGGGCATCTGTGACTCAGTTCCCCCTCAGCAAAATGGGGACAAAAGCACTGCCCTACCTCACGGGGGTGTTGTGAGGACAAATACAGTAAAGAGTGTGAGGTGCTCAGATATTACAGTAATGGAGGTCTGTGACAGGGCATCTTTCCCCTTTACGGTCCATCTACGGTGCAGCTGAGAGCAAGCCACACAGCCAGGGTAGACAGACGCACGCTCATGGGGCTCGAGCTAAAATAGCCGCATAGACATTGTGGCTCAGGCAGCAACGCATGCTCTCAAGTCCTCCTGGGTCTGAGCTTGGGTGGCTAACCTGAGACTGCCCAGAGCCACAGTGTCCACACAGCTGTTTTTAGCATGCTAGTTTGAGCACCTGGTAGATCTCTGGCCTAGGTGGGTCTCAAGATGCATGGTTGGGTGGAGGAACAGGGTGGCAGCAGAGCTGGATGGAAGGAGTAGGGAAATGAGCTCAGATTCACAATGGTATTTAGACGCCTAATTCCACTGAAACCAGTGGGAGTTAGGTGTCTAAATAACTCTGGGGATCTGGGGCTGGGCTAAGAAAAGAGCAGGAAGAAAGCATGGGTGCAAGAAGACGAGTAAGAGGCAAACAATGACAGCAGTGGCTAGCATCACCAGGTTGCTGTGCTAACAGGAACCCATCATCTGTGCATCCATAGTGACAGACTTCAGTTGTGGAAGGAAACAGGGCAATTTACACGGTAGGAAACTACTTGTAAATATCTCTATTATAAAAATCCATCTGCAAATTGCATTTCTAGATTGAGTCACGGAATAGTACTCTACAGCTTCTTCTTGGCTGTTTTTCTTTTGGGAGGAAACAAGCTTAAGAAAAGGTCACCCAGTTTTCAGCTGTGCGTATGTCTTTCTTAGGAAAAAAGCAGTGATAAAAACATCATGAAAGCTCTGAGAGCTTGGGAGGAATCAGTGTTTTAAAATCCCTCTTAAATCCACAGGCAGAATAATCAAACCTGCTCTAATGCTATTGCATTTTATAAACATACCTAATCTCCAGATATAATTCTATCAAATGGATATCTCTGTATCTATCAATGGCAGTTACAAGTTCTTAGCATTTTGGGGAGGAAAATACATGCACAGGCTGTCTATCTAAGGTTGGGGCCCAAAATTAAAGGCTCCTTTTTGAAAATCTGGATTTCAATGGCAAATTAGCAATAACCTGTCCCTGGAAAGACACGTTTGTTTTTATGAAAATATTTGGCTGCTGTAATGATCACATATTGAGATACAACATATTAGGGTGTTTGGGTTTTGCCAGTTTAGGAAAGTTTATCTATCATCTATCGGTCTATATCAATAGCTCTCAGTAATACAGATGCAGGTTTTCAATGGCAAACTCTTCAGATGAACCACTTGGATGATAGGTAGTGTGAAAACGCAATAAATCTATCAC
The DNA here is from genome assembly GCF_015237465.2 of Chelonia mydas. Lineage (NCBI taxonomy): Eukaryota > Metazoa > Chordata > Testudines > Cheloniidae > Chelonia > Chelonia mydas. The sequence goes on from NC_051257.2 coordinate 11,525,887, forward strand.
TACTGGATCTTCATTATAATCAAATTACTTTGCCTGGAAACAGCTAACAAATAATGCTGCATTGATGAGTGCCTGAAGCTATCTAAAGTGAATTCTAACTTCATAAGGCAATTACCCATTAGAACTAAAGTGATTACGGACACTACTATTCTGTTATAATGTTCCTGCCGTGATTTTTCCTGTGTGGTCTATTACTTCCTTCTTTTTGAAAAGTATTGTAGACAATCCATGGCCTCCTGGCATTTCACCGTGTACTTGCAGAAATGGTGCTGCTTATTTATTGAGCTTTTTCATCTAATCAATACAACCCCCCTCCCCCCTTTTCTTTTCTTTGCTATTTTTCCCCATGAACAGTAGATGGTAATCATACTCTCTCTGCTTGTCACCAAGCTTCCCCCCTGGAACGTACTAGTTGTCCTGCACATGTGCACTCCAGCTGAACAATATGCTGTGTATGGCAAGAAGCAGCCATATTTGTTCCTCTTTCCAGGTATAGGCTGCCAGAGTCTCCTTGTGAAATACTATTTGGAGTTATAATTTCATAAAAGTAGTTTCTTGTTTTCAAATTCAAGTGAGCCATTCCAAAGTAAGGGAAGTATGTTTCCGATAAGTTTAAATACTTTGGAGGCGGTGATTATTAAAATATTCACTAGCTTTTTCTCCCCACACATTTTTAGGTGCATGCTTTTAGGACCATCACAGGGGCAAGTGATAATTTCAGATCACAAGGGTCATTCATAAAATGCAATAGCTGCGGCCAAAGAACTTTCACTGAATTACTTTCATAAAAATGATAGATGAACATGCCAACCTGCTGGTACAGTTTAGATCCAGAGAGCTGCCTGTTTTTTCCTAACAGCAATCCAAAGTGCCCTGTGAGTGATAAAGAATTACATCTGGGACAATGCAGGTGAACTTGACCCAGATCAGTTCCTTATCCACATACACTTCAATTTCACTGTTTCAAACTGTGGCTACTTTGTAAATGAAGCAAAAAAATCCTAAGGCTTGATCTTGTGCCTACTGAAATAATGTCTATGCTCCCATTGATTGCCTAATTATGTACTTGATATGCCTTGGGCCTCTTTCTTTTCCTAATGGGGACATAACCCAAGATGTTAGAATGATTCCTCCAGTCATTTAGGCACATTCTATGTATTTGAACAGACTGCCTAACTGTATAATTTGTCCGCTGCATCAAACTAGTGCTGAAGTTTTCCCCTTCTATCTCCAGGATAAATAGAGGCTTTAATAAATGTATTTGCTTAGATGGAAAGTTCTTTCGGGCTTGGATCATCATTTTCTTCTGTGTCTGTACAGCATGGAGTCCTCTCCACAACAGGGAATTATAAGCACTTCTGTAATTATCATCATCAGTACCACCTTTTCCCTCCTTCTTTGAAGGCTTTTAATATGTATAGCAAAGTAATAAAATACCAAGGCTGGGATTTTCAAAAGGGTCTAAAGGAATTAGTTGCTCAAATCATATTGAAATAGGAATTGGGTTCTGTATCCCCATTTCTCCTGCTGAAACCCCAGCGTGAAGTCTTGTTCCAACTCCCATTGAAGTAAATGGCAGTCTCTCCATGGACTTACAATGGGAATTGGGCTGGACTCTAAAAAAATTAACATTTAATAATATTAAGTTTGGGCCTCACACTGACAAATCCAGGAGATGTAGGAGCAAATTCTGGCTAGCACTGGAGAAAAAAAGAACTATTTTGTATACACTGGGAAAGAAATTTTAATGTGCTCCTGAACTCTGGCCTGGAGTCCCCAACCAAAAGCTGTCTCATGCATTCTGTTCTGCAATAAGCTGCACTGAGGCTGGGTCAGAGAATACACACAACACACACACACACACACACAGCTGGTGTAATTAAGCATATCTCCAATGACATCAAATGATTTATACTAGCTGAGGATATGGTCTACACTGTAGAACTCCAAACTGTAATGCCTATCTTTAATGTACCCTAAGATGTAACTAGTAAAGTAGTCTCTGTAACATTCATCAAGGAGGAAATTAGAGATAGCAAATTTCTTACCTGAACTCCCACTGCTAGCTATTGGTTTTCTGATATGTGGCTACCATGCAGCGCCAGCCAGAATATGGCCTGTGGTTTGAACCCACTCTCCATTCTTACTAGGGAGGCATTTTTCTCCATTAATAGTATGAGTCAAGATGACCACTTGTGTTGATATTTAAAGGATTTCTTCTCTTGAACACTATTTATAGTGCTAAGATTGTGTTATTTCCTGCAGCATGCACCGAGAACCTAGCCTATATAGGATCACAGCAGGGATCTTTAGCAGGTACTGCAAGCCCTTTAGAACAGGGTACCTGTCATTTTAGTGCAGAGCCTGTATTTTTTCCATTATATAGCATCTATAAAATCCCAGTGAGATCGACATGTGTGAGATAACTGGTTCCCAAGGTGATTTACAGCACCTGTTCATAGAAAAGCCAAATGCTGCATTACATACTTTTATGGAACGAGGCTGTTTTCTGAGACAAAATGCCCCCGTTATGTGGGATGGGAGGAGATGAGGGCCTTGATTGTATGCAGCAGGGTTGTAAAGTTTAGCACGCACAAGCTAAACAGTGATACACAGGGAACACTGGGGGATTGGATTCTGCATTAATGAAAGCGCTGCTGCCTGCCAGCCAAGTTACTCCTGCTTGTGGTAATGGAGGGCATAAGGCAAAGGAGAGGACCATGTAGCTAAGAGTCTCATGGCATGCTGTAAATCAGATTCAAGTCCGTGTTTACTCCTCATCCTCCAACAAGAGCCCAACACTTTTTCATCTCTCACTTTTGCTGTTAAAGGACTTAAAACTTGCTCAGAAGAGAGGACTACCTTTTGTGTCCACATGTAGCTTCTGTTCTCTCTCTAGTTGGAGCACAGCTGTGAGCTCCATGCCATTTGCAATGCAAAGATATGCATTCTATGGTGAGCGGGAAGTGAAAGTCTGCATATATGTTCATAAATGATTTAGATAATAGCAAAGAGAGGACACTTTTAAAGTTTGAGGATGATACCAACCTGTGATGGGTTGCAAGTCCTTTGGAGGACAGGACTAGAATTCAAAATGATCTTGAGGAACTGGAGAAATGGCTTGAAATAAATAGGATGAAACTCAATAAGGACAAATGCAAAATATTCTACTTAGGAAGGAATAATACATTACTCAAATACAAAATGGGAAATGACTGCCTAGACAGGAGTACTGCAGAAAAGAATCTGGGAGTTACAGTGGATCACAAACTAAATACAAGTCAAATGTAATACTGTGGGTTATTTTTTTGCAAAACATCATTCTGGGATATATTAGCAGGATTGTTGTAAACAAGACATGAGAAGTAATTCACCCACTCTACTCAGCACTGATCAGGCCTCAGCTGGAGTACTGTGTCTAGTGCTGGGCACCACACTTCTGGAAAGATGTGGACAAATGGAGAAAGTCCAGAGGAGAGCAACAAAAATGATTTGAGGTCTAGAAAACATGATCTATGAGGAAAGACTGAAAAAACTGAGTTTGTTTATTCTGGGGAAGAGAAAACTGATGGGGGAATATGATAAAAATCTTCAAGCACATCGGAAGTTGTTATAAAGTGGAGGAAGATAAATTGTTCTCCTTATCCTCTGCGGACAGGACATGGGGTAATGGGCTTAAACTGCAGCAAGGGAGATTTAGGTTACACATTAGAAAAAACCTCCTAACTGGAAGGGCAGTTGACCACTGGGACAAATTACCTAGGGAGGTTGTGGAACAGGTTAGAAAAACACCTCTCAGAGGTGGTCTAGAATAATGATTTAGTCCTCCCTGAGTGCAGGGGACAGGACTAGGTGACCTAACAAGTACTACGTTTCTATGATTCTATATGCCTGAGCCACAAGGTCTTATTGCCCATGCAAACTGGTTGGCTGTACATGCAAATGCCTATTACACAAGCAATAACTCAGTTTGTACAAAGAACAGGAGGACTAGTGGCACCTTAGAGACTAACCAATTTATTTGAGCATAAGCTTTCGTGAGCTACAGCATACGGATGCATCCGACGAAGTGAGCTGTAGCTCACGAAAGCTTATGCTCAAATAAATTGGTTAGTCTCTAAGGTGCCACTACTCCTCCTTTTCTTTTTGCGAATACAGACTAACACGGCTGCTACTCTGAAACCTGTCAGTTTGTACAATCATGGTAACTCATAGGATTGCTAGCCCCTCAAAGGGCGTGGGTCCAGCCCCAGCTCTGACTAAACCCTGCTAATGTCTCGTCCTCATAAAAGCCAGCAAGAGCTCAGGTGCTTGTGAGAGCTGCAGGAGAGCCCTCCCAGGTACAAAGCCTGCAGAGTGTAATACTGTAATGTGCAGGCTAGGAAGAAGAAGGAAGCAGAGAGGCTTGCTTTGACTCCCAGGTGGATGGCCTGCAAAGAGTACTCTTGTAGAGAATAGCTAGGCCCCTGAAGAGGCCCTGGGTCAGGGGAAAATACATGATTGGTATGTTAAATAGGTTTATTTTGAAGGCCCATCAATGACTATTAGCCAGGATGGGCAAGGATGGTGTCCCTAGCCTCTGTTTGCCAGAAGCTGGGAATGGGCGACAGGGGATGGATCACTTGGTGATTACCTGTTCTGTTCATTCCCTCTGGGGCACCTGGCACTGGCCACTATCGGAAGACAGATACTGGGCTAGATGGACCTTGGGTCTGACCCAGTATGGCCGTTCTTATGTTTTTAAATAAAACTGAAGCCCTAGAGAAAAGGGATATCCTTTGGCTGGAGTATGTTCTTATGTGCACAGACTGGAGAGAGAACCAGAGAGAACTCTGGAGAGTGATGTGCACTGCAGAGTGGGTTTACCCTGGTACATGCAAATGTTATCCTTTTACACAAGCAACAACCCAGTTTGTGCGTCAAATCATGGGTTACTTTGTTGCATGCATTATTTTGCATGTAGACATGGGACTCTGCCCAGGGGTGGGAGGAAGTCTGAGAAGGAGATCAGGCCCTTGCAGGAGGACCGGGCCCATTCTGCGTGTGTTATAGTAGAGTGGAGCCCTCCTCCTTTTCACCAACATTTGTAATTGGTGAAAATACGGATACTGATGCCCCATTTTCTGACACTTTCTAGACTATTATTCACACTGAGTGGCATGAAGTCAAAGCCAAAGTTGTTGAAGGTTTTTGATGCAATGACCCAGCATTTTAACATGAACAAATAGTACCTAAAGTCACAGAAACAGGGATTTATAACCCATCAGGAAAAAAGTAAGTAAGCGGACAGTTAAACGCCTCCCAAGGTATTAGTAAATCTATACTGCTTATAACAATCATAGTGCACATGTTGCTCAATTATTAATTAATTCTGTCAAGAAATATGAACTATATACACTGACATGAAATGAAACTTTTATCTAATTTCCTGAAGTTCACTTATCCTGTGACCTTTCCCTGCTCTTCCAAGTCCCCCTAGAAGATAAAACCCAGATCAATAAGGCAATTTCTTTTTGTGAGCAAAAACACAGTCATTTTAATCAGACATGACTGACTCTTCAAAGCTGTTTGTAGAACTGTTGCTTCCATTCCGTCCACCCCACCAAATACATCAAGAATCATTGTTAAAGAAAAAAGACCAGTCTTGTAAAAATATGTACACTGGGCCAAATTTATCTCTGCTGTAAATCTGTGGACTTCAGTGCAGTAACGGTAGGGATCACTTTTGTCCACTATATGTTTTTCACTCTGTTTCTGGGCCCAGTTTTTTGCTAGTTATACCCTGCAGCGATAACCTGAACAATGAATGTTCACACTTTCTGAACTGGGAACAATTCCACTCCGTTCTTCCTGCTCCAAAATGTTGTGCACTGTCGTTGCCTCTGAAATTAGTCCCCCCCTTTTTTGAAATGTCATCTTAAAAAGAATAAAAGAAATACAAGATTTTTATCTCTAAACTATTCCCATTTTCTGGGTAAGACAGGCAGAAGTTTGAGACTCACCGGGGCAGGCTGGTGTAAATCAGTGAGGCTCCCTTGACGTCAATAGAGCTATGCTGATTTGCATCTGGGTCTGGCCAACAAATCGTAAATGGCTTCCAAAAATTAAATTCTTTGCTGCATGCATTTCCCTCTTTTCTTGTACTTTCTGCTTCTGCATGACCATATCAGATACTTGGATGCATGATTATTGCATTTCTTATTGCACCAACAAGTTTAACTCCATCTGGAAATATCCCCACAACTCACAGCAAATTTCAGGTGTTCTGTTTAATGACAATGGCCATTAGTTTGTAGTATAGTAGTGCCCAGTGACTCAAGGTCAGGGAACCATTCTGCACCAACACAAAATAAACCAATAATTGATGTTAGATTTGTATGTATATTTGGGGGAAGTGAAGCAGTGATGATTGAATCTAAAAGCCTGGACCTCTGCTGTTAGGGATGAAGTGTATCAGATTAGACACAAAAGCTGCTATACATCATCTGGACACTATTGCGGGGACAGAGAGCCACCCACCCTGTGCTAGCCTCTGTTACTCACTCCCCTTGGCCGGGGAAATTCATCCTGAGTTTCTGAGGTCCACAGCAGTTCAAATGCCTAAATGGGCCACCATTTTTAACGATGGCCAGGGAGAAGTAATCTGCAAGGATCGAACCCAAGACCCCGGCTCTAAAAGCAGAATCCCATGCTGATCTGTCATTAATGTGCAAAATTAAAAAACCACAACAAAACAAACAAAACCACAACAACAAAAGCACACCGGGAACGTGTAAAAGAACTGCATATCCTGTTAATGTTTATCAGCTGTCCAAAACAGACACTGAGTTATAGAATTATAAATCCATTCATAAGTCATTTCTGGCTTGATCTGATGTTTTCCATAGGGTTCTTACTGTGAAAACCACACATCTCTGACACAACAAAAAGGAAACAAGAAACAGCCTTATTATTTTTTTAAAATAGCAATGGATCTGCAAGCATTTCCTAATAAAGGTAGAAGATCCAATGGCCAAAAGGATGGACAAGTTTGTACAGTCCTAAAAAGAGAAGGACTGATTGGAGAAATGGCATTTGACATGCCAGAAGCATTGGGTAGGACTATTTTGCCTGTTCTTCCCCTATTGAAATATGATGGCGAAGCTTGAGATACAAAGACTCCAAATGACAGAAATTTGATTTACAGAAAACATGACCCTACATGCTTTTCCATTCCAATAACATTTTTTGTTTGGACGCTTGTTGTCCAGCTAATTTGAAGATTACAATTTGCAACTCAGTTGGGAACCAGTTGGCGGAGGAGAATGAACTGCAGACTGAAAAACATCCAGGGAGAGTCTCAGTGGTTCTCCTTTAAAGTGGTGCTTGGAATACACTTGGGCAGAATTTTCAAAACAGACACGATTTTCTTCCTCACACACAACTCATCCAATATCTGACCCAGGACAAATCAGACAAAGGGAGAGCATCCTCAGATTATAAGAGATGGGGACAGAATCTGCTGTCAGTAACACTAGTTTAAATTTGGAGTAACTCCTTCAATTTCATTGGAGTTACTCTTGGATTGACACTGATATCTGATGATTTCAGCACAGCTGCTCTGAATCTATGCTAGTGAAATTCAGATTTGGTCGAAACTGCATTTAAAAAGAAGTATATTTTTTTAAAAGAAATATAGGATTAGGGTAAGATTTCCAAAGGTACATGGGGCAGTTAGGCAGCTAACTTCCTTTGATTTTCTCTGGGAGTTGAACTCCTAAGTCCCCTTTGTGTCTTTTCAAAATCTCCCCCTTCTGTGTTAACAATGAGCCCAGACTCAGAGCAATCCAAGGAAGAGCCAGATTTATCAAACTGAGTTTTCCTTACTGTGTGATGCAGTAAAAAAAATCTGCATCTCTTGGGATATGTCTTCTCTGAAATTGGAGATGTGATTGTCTGCATATGTGGATATATCCAATCTAGCTTTAATCTGGATAACACAAGTACCAGTAGCAGTGACAACACAGATTTCAATGCTGGCTAGCTGCTGGAGTTTGTACCCAGGGTCCTGAGAAAGCCTCTACAGCCTATGTCAAAGCCCAAGATGCTGTGGCTTCACTGCTATGGGGACGTGAGCTAGCTAAACCAAAGCAAGCTCTGGTGTGTCTACACATGTTGCAATCACACCTTTCGTTGCAGTGTAGACATACCATGAATGAGAATATATTCAGTTTCCACTGTTAACATGTCAGTCTTTGCACAGATGAAAGAAGGGATTTCTTGTGTTTTTGATTTTTAAGGACAAATGTACATGAGCTTTGGGAACAAAAACATGCAAGCCCGCACCACACTGGAGCGTCTTCCTTCCTTCTGACTGGCAATGAGTTTTAATTCTCTCCTTCAAGGAGATGTTGAAAATTCATTCAGAAATTAGAGACTGAAGTCTCATTAAGAGAATGACAGGTTTCAGAGTAGCAGCCATGTTAGTCTGTATTCGCAAAAAGAAAAGGAGGACTTGTGGTACCTTAGAGACTAACCAATTTATTTGAGCATAAGCTTTCGTGAGCTACAGCTCACTTCATCGGATGCATCGCGAAAGCTTGTGCTCAAATAAATTGGTTAGTCTCTAAGGTGCCACAAAGTCCTCCTTTTCTTTTTAGTAAGAGAATGGAGGACCCAAAAATGAAGAAGGAAAACAGAGGTGCTCGAAAGCCACAAGCACATGTCCAGTGTGTTTCTGGAAGTTTCCCATCTAATTTCTAAGCAAACCTGAGAGTGGTTTGCTTGGGTGAAACAACAGGGGCGCAGCTCACTGTAGGAGCAGTCTGAATAGATAGTTTAGAAACGATTAGCCGTATCCTCAGAAGGTCCTATGCCTGCTAAACCTGTTAAAGATTGTAAACATGTGGAGAGAGCAGTAGTGTCTTTAAACGACAGCCTCTCCACATCCCTGATGCCGTGCCTGAAACTTAATTCAACATCCCTACGTAGTGAGGAAGAAGGAATCACTGGGTGGAATTCTATGGCTTTTGGTATGTAGGAGGACAGACTAGATCATCATAGTTGTCCATTTTTGGCTCTCGTTCTATGGCTCAGTTGCTGGTCATTCATTTTGTGCGTGTGTGTGATTGTTTGTTTGCACTGGTGCTGTGACCTTTCCTGGAAGCCTTGCTCAGTGTAGACCTTTTTCTTGCCTTGCCCCTGTGGCATTCCTGGGGGCAGAAGCTGATGTCACTGATTCAGAGAAAGTAGCAGGCAGGCCACCCCCTAAAGAAAGAGCCCTGTCCAGGCAATGGGAAAAGCAAGTGCTGCTGCAGACATAACTCTCCCAGTTCTTCATCAGGTGTTTGCCTTTTAAAAATGAAACATTGCGGAGTTCTGGTTCCTTTTCATTCTTCTCTCCATAGTGATTAGCCTCTTTGTTTCTGCTTCATTGCCCTTCTCTGTGCTGTGGGGCTGTTATTTGCCTTTCATACCAGCACCTGTTTTCTTTCTTTGAGGCAACAAAAAGAAGAAAGTAGTCTTTTGACAACTTTTTCTGGTACACAAGAAGATAGTCTTAAGTGGCAGCTGCATTTTATTTATTCTTTTCTTCCAATGGTTTCCTGAAATGCTCAGTCTGTCTCTTACTTTCTGACAGTCCCCCTTTCTTTTGGCAGTGAGCAATAGTGATCTGAAAGGTTATTCTTTGTTTGCTACGTATGCTGCATGTGTGCATACAGGGCCAAATCCTGAGGCCCTTATTTAGGTTTGATCATGGCCTATGTTCTATGAGCAAATCTCTCTACCCATGGATCATGCATTCTTGCCTGCAAGGGGGCGTCTCAGTTGCCTCCTACCTTCCCCTGTGCCCATCTGGGGATCTGCACCCTGGACCTGATACAATGCCCAGGGAAGTTAATGCAAGGCTGTCCATTATGTCAGTGAGTATTGAATTAAGCCCACTGGGAAGGAGCAGAGCTAGAGAAGGAGTAAACAGGCCAGGGGCAGGGCCAGGACACATACCTTCCCCACACTGGTCCTGTGGATCGAAGAGATACCAAGGAAAAGGCCATTTCCTCACATGTGGGTTGAGTCTCAGTGGCAGATCCCCACTATGTAACCCTGGATGCCATGGCGCAATGCCTTGAGGCCTGACGGTTGATCTCCCTTGCACCACCATCCTAGCAGCTGTCACTGTGTACGTACAATGACCACCATCTTGGCTGACACACTAGGGACTGAAGTGGGGACATCCAGAGCCAGAAGCATGAGCTGCAATAGGTGGAGCCAAAGCTCCCTGGGAAGTACTGTAATAGTCTCGTATTCTCTGTGCATGAGTCACTAAGGGAGACACTTACCAGTGGCTTACATGTGATTTTTCTTATTATTCGAATCTACAGGGGGGGAAAATTCCCAACTGTCTTCAAAAAAGTGTCACAGATGTTTAACAACTACCCGAGCTGATAATGGAAAAAGGCAGAAGGGACCCCGTTTAATGAACTATTTGGAGGACATAGGACTGGAAGGGACCTCGAGAGGTCATCTAGTCCAGTCCCCTGCACTCATGGCCATATTAAGTATTATCTAGACCGTTCCTGACAGGTGTTTGTCTAACCTGCTCTTAAAAATCCCCAATGATGGAGACTGCACAACCTTCCTAGACAATTTATTCCCGTGCTTCACCACTCTGACAGTTAGGAAGCTTTTCCTAATGTCCAACCTAAACCTCCCTTGCTGCAATTTAAGCCCATTGCTTCTTGTCCTATCCTCAGACGTTAAGAAGAACAATTCTTCTCCCTCCTCCTTGTAACAACCTTTAATGTACTTGAAAACTTATGTCCCCTTTCAGTCTTCTCCTCTCCAGACTAAACAACCCCAATTTTTTCAATCTTCCCTGATAGGTCATGTTTCCTAGACCTTTAATCATTTTTGTTGCTCTTCTCTGGACTTTCTCCAGTTTGTTCACATCTTCCCTGAAATGTGGTGCCCAGACATCTCTTCTAACAGGTGACCATTCTAGAATCAATGTTAGATAAGAATGATGGGGGAGGAGGTGATTACACCTTATAGATTCCAGGTCAAGAGATGAAAAGGTTGCCAAAATGGCACAATCTCATAGAATTAGGAAATTTCTCAGGAAATGTCAACCACTATAGCAACAAATAGCAGCTGATTTTTAATTGTAAGTGGTACACAAATATTTAGAGAGATTAGTCTGGGGAGATGGTCTAGACAGATGATGACCTCTTGAGGTCCCTTCCAGACTTACATTCCTATGATTCTGTATAAGAGATGCATTTTCAACTTTCCATAGAATCATAGAATATCAGGGTTGGAAGGGACCTCGAGAGGTCATCTTTACCAACCCCCTGCTCAAAACAGGACCAATCCCCAATTTTTGCCCCAGATTCCTAAATGACCCTGTCAAGGATTGAGCTCACAGCCCTGGGTTTAGCAAGTCATTGCTCAAACCACTGAGCTATCCCTCCCCCAATCTCTCTATGCATCCCAGTAGGGACCAGGTCACTAGATTTCAGATGTTCTGAGTGATTCATTTGACCTTCGCAGTTTAATCCTAACTATTTTATTTATTTAGGACACTGAAGATCACTATATTTATTACACTAGAGTTGCTCATCCTCTGAAAGGAAGAACTCAAATGGCAGCAAACTCAAAAGCATATATTTTCTCTCCAGGTGCTAGCTGAGTGTTTTCAAATAACCCCTGTAATATATAGTAACTGCTAGAAGGTAATAGCTTTTGTCCAGCCATCATCTATCAGCTTTAAGAAAAGGGTGTTAAGTGTTGCGGGGGGGTGGGGGTGGGGGGTAAGGACATTTTCAAAGTCCTTTTTGCTGAGTCTTCACTTTGGGGTGGATGGCCTTGTATAAAGGGTGTTTCGATCTATACACTCGGTCATAGTCCTATGTAATATGGACCCAGTCCTACAAATCCTCACCCATACAAGTAGCCCCTATTCATGCAAGTAACCTCACTGAGACCAGCCACAATATTTCTATAAGCAAGAGTTGGTAGGATCAGATCCCACGTTAGTTTTCTTAAAGCAACTGAAGAGGTTTGTGTAACCTTAACTGTTTCTCTGAATATTCCTGCCGTCAACTCCAATTGACTTCTATAAATAAAAGCCTTTCATCCAAGATTTCAAAGATGGGTAGCTGTTAACCTATCTGACAGATGGGAAAACTGAGGCACAAGAGGCTAAGTGACTTAATGAGGGTCCACAGCAAGTTAGTGCCAAGGCTAAGAAGATAACCACTCCCTAAATAAGAGCACAACCAGGGTACGAGGTTAGGTCACTTTCTTCACATTTACCAAAACTTGAACCTAGATGTAAAAGTTTATCGTTACTCGTATTACAGTAAGGCCTAGAGACCTGAACTGAGATCAGGGTCCCAATGTATTAGGCACTATACATACACATAATAGGAGATGCTCCATGTCCTAAGAGCTAAGATAAGACAAAGGGTGAAAGAAAAGGAGAATTATTAGCTCCATTTTACAGATGGAGAGTTGCCGCACAGAGGAACTAAGGGACAGATTTAGGCACCAAAAAGTGTGCTGATGAATTTACCACCTAAGTGAGGTACGCGCCTAACTACCATTGACTTTCAACCTGCTTAGGTGCTTTTGTAACTCCCCTAGGTTAGGTGCCCATCGGCATCTTTAGGCTACTAAATACTTTTGTAAATCTGGCCTAAAGTGACATAGGTGCATAACTCCCATTGATTTGCATTGGAACTTAGGTGCCTACACTGCACTGTTGAAAAATGTACCCTAAGTGACTTGCCCAAGGTCATATAGGAAACCTTTGAAAGAGCCAGGAATTGAACTCCCAAGCCTTAGTCCAATATCTTAGGCTGCCTCTCTCATACGCTACTTATAAATTATGAATTTACATTTATATTCAAGTCAGTCTAGAACTAAGTGACAAAAGCTAGCTGCACCATTATTCTTATTTGTAATAGCATAGTGATTTTAGTTTTCACTCACGATGGCTTTCCTTATAAGACGAAGCAAGTGATCCATAATGTGGTTTAAACAATTTGCACTCTGCAAGACCTCATTTTTAAGTGCAAACGGTAGGTGACATGAAATGAGAGTCAGCTGAAACTGATATTTGACACACTGAACTCTGCAATTATCAGGCATAATGATCTCTCCAAAGAAGATGATGTATTCTTAATTAAAGCAGGAGAGAATATGAACCATAAAATCTTGAGAGAATACAAGATCGGCAGATGTGAACAAAACAACCATAGCAGTTAATGAAATTTGCAGACCACTTACATGTGGCACCTATGTTTTGACAGGCTACGTTGGCTGTAGGCCTGTATTACAGGAGGAGAGGTGACCTTGCAGTTTAAGTTTAGGATGGGGAGTTAGTGGTTCTGGGTTCTAGTCCTTGTTTTGCGGTTGGCTTGTTGTATGACTTTGGGCAAGTAGCTCAGAGACAAATTGTCAGTCTCAGGCAAATGCGTGCCTTTTGTGTGTCGCTGTCTCGTACCCAGTGGTCATTTGCACCTCTGATATTGTGTCAACATATTCCTGGAAACAGCTTCATTAGGACCACTCGGGCTACTGGAAGAAGCCGGCATTTGGAAGGGCACGGAGTGGCATAAAGCCATCGTTGTCCTCCTTTCCTGAGCTACCTTCTGGGAGGCATGGGACAGAATCAATCCCCAAATGCTTGGATAGAAGGTATTACATGTGTAAGTACAAAGTATCAGGATTACATTATTATTGGCACAGGACTGATTATCAGAAGTTCTGAGCACTCAAATCTCTAGCTGATGTCAATGGGGACTACTAGCTCTCAGCATCCTTGGCAACCAACCCCATAGTTCTTTCCATTTATGGTCCATTAACTTGCTGTTTGAGTTGCTACAGCACCAGAAACTGCGCTGTGTTTGCAGGGTTCAAATAGACCATCAAACCATCTTACCTTGAAACATAGGGCAGGCACCAATTCCACCCTGAAGTCAAGATGCAGGACACTTTGTCATTTGCTGTCATTTATAAATTACAAGTCCCCAAACACTGGCCTATCATGAAAGTGAGGGTACGATTTTTATTAGAGAGCAAACAGCTTATTGCAAATTATTCCCTTATTAAAATTCATAAAGGATAAATTTCAGTAAGAGGCTGTAACCTTTCCATTCATCACAGTCACAGATTGCAGCCTATTTGTCTGATTCTTTCTTTTGTTAACTCTCCAGCAAGCTGTCATTGCACGGAAATCCAGGAAGAAGGAGATTTAAAGAACTGTGACAGGAATGCTTGTAGTGGACACTAACTCTTCCTGGCATGTTACAAAATAAGATCACATTTTCAGTTCAGCAAGATGAATTGTACATGTTTCTTGCTGAATTTAGCTAAAAGTGACTTACCAAGTACTGAAACGCTCATCATCCATTTTAACACTCCCACTGGCGTGTACGACAGACTGAGCTGCTACCAGTTTCCATTAAAACAATCACCACGTTGTAGCAGAAATATTGAGCCAAATCCTCAGCTGGTGTAAATCAATGTAACTAAATTGACCTCCATGGAGCTACAGACATTTATGCCAGTTGAGGATCTGACCAAGTTACTTTAGTTTTCACTTATCCACTTGATGAATGCACTAAAACCAAATGAAGATTTCAGCAGTAACTGTGGTCTCACTTTACCATCGTGTCTCATCTAGGGTTCCCCATAAATTTAAGAAATATAAGAGATAGAGAGAGCTTAACATTTAAATACAGCAACTGGTTCTCTTCCAGGCAGAAGGCTAATCCTCTTGCAACGCCCAGAGAATCCGTGCAAAATTAAAATTAAGTCACAATGTGATTATTGTATGGTGACAGTTATAAATACCCTTTTGTTTAGCCTTCAGCGTGAGGTCTCTGGAACACTTGGGACTCTGCTCACTACAAAAGAGTTTTGTCAGAAGATCCTGAAGGCACATCTCATGCTACTACTGCCTGAAAAACACTGGGGCAAATCATGATTTAGAAGCAAGAACAAATAAATGTACTGCACTGGCTCCAGTGAACAGAATTTCCTGGCTTGGCTACATCCCCATGTCTTCAGAGATCCCAATGTCCACTCCTTCTGAGTCTTATTTTGTACCTTCTATTTCATGCTCACAAGGCAAGATATGTATATATATGCTGCAAACTAAGCTGATTACTTCTCATCCTACCCTGGGTGCACATGGAGAACAATTGATCACTGTCCTCTTTCTAAACAACCTTTTATGTATTTGAAGACTGATCACGTTCCCCCATCAGCATTCTTTCCTCTAGACTAATTATGCTAAGTTCTTTCAACCTTTCCTCATGGGACATATTTTCTAAACCTTTTACAGTTTTTGTTGCTCTGCCCTGGATTCTTTCCAATTTGTTCACATCTTTAAGAAGGCACAATAAAGATACCAAAAAAAGAACAGGAGTACTTGCGGCACCTTAGAGACTAACAAATTTATTTGAGCATAAGCTTTCGTCAATATAGATACAGTTCACTTCACAGTGCTGGTCCTAATATAGAAAACTGTGTATTTGATTGGGATCTAGCTATCACCAGAGCTGCTTCATCCCCTATGACCCTCCAGTCCAGCTATGCTCCATAGGAATGATATGGCGGGAAAGAACCAAGTTTAGGCTCTTAAGCGCTTGGGGCAGAATGTTCTCAGCTGTGGAGCTCCCTGTGAGAAGAGATCAGGTTGGCCCTCAGTCTGACTGTTCAGATAGAAGTGCGAGGTGTTCCTCTGCAGGAAAGCCTGTTCCTAGGAATGATGTCTGTAAATCAATCTATTAAATATAAATTTGATGAGCATGTAAATTCACACACCACCGCACAAAAGAGAACAGACACAAACACCATTTCTTCTGGACACCGTCTCTTTATCATTTTTTTTTATCCTTAGATACCAAGATGATAGATGCCTTATAAATATGAACAGATAGAAAGAGCTGGGAGTGGAAATGTAGGGAGAGAGAGATTGGGCCCTCTATTCCCACAGAGAAGGGACCAGGATTCCTTTCATAATGCAAAGATCTTGACTTGTCATTTTGCACCTAAAGGATTTTCCTTTAATTGAAAATCCAGTTGTTTCAGCCTTAAATTTCCATCCCCATGTAATTTGGCAAAGTCCTAACCCCCAAGACACAGCGAGAGGAACAAAATGAAAGCCAAATGTAGTTGCTCCTGTGGATATCTACCTGCTTTCACTGAGTAAAGGCTAATTCATTGTTGCATCATTGGGAGAAGCAAATCCAGAACTATTGAGGGCCCTCTACTGAGAATACCATAGCTCTGTGCCAGGTTCCTCAGCATAGAGGAGTTAGTGCAGCAGAATTTGGCCAGAGGTGTAAAACTTGATGTGGTATTAGCAAGGGAACAGGGAGCCTTAGTGAAATGCTTTTGTTTAACAATGGAATAAACATAATGGATAGAACCCTGGAAATCTGCGGATATCCATGGACCATGTTTGCAGATCAGATGTGGATACAAGTTTGGTATCTGCACAGGGCTCTAATAATGAGTGAAACTGGATTCAGTGTCTAATTCAGAGAACTCTGTCTCCAAGTGTCTCTTTAGCTGACTTTCTGTTATCTAACTGAAGGGTCCAGTAGAGGGCACTATGGCCCACTGGGTATGAGATCTTCTTCCGCTACATTTGGATCTGCAGAAGATTTTTGCTGGTGAGCAAAGGGAACCCTGTCCTGAAGCAGTCTTTGAAGAAGGAAACAGTTTCCATTTTTTGTCTTCATTTAGACAAACAATAACATCTGTTTATCTAACTCAGCTTTTTCAATGTGTACTGCAGTAAAAAAAAAATAGATGTAATGAATTCACAAGGTTATTAATCATTGATGAACAGCCTTAAAAGTAAATATTAATATTTGTTTGGGAATTTTACTGTTTTCTTCTCTGATAGAGGATTAGAAGCAGCCTAGACATTAATGGCCCAAATAATTTTTGTTTTGCTTAAATGAAAAAAAAAATCCATTGGAGGTTAGGGGAAACATTAGATTCTCACAGAGAGTTTGAGAAAATGTTTCAATTGACAAATATATATGTAATAATTAAAATATTTAATTAAATATATCTCTGTCTGTCAAAGTTGTATTTTTCTTTTGCGTTCCCAGGTAATTTCAGTAGCCACAGCACCGTGTTTATTTAAACTATATCTGCCAAGATGATTGCAACCATTTCTGTAGGTTGCAGACTGCCACACAGTTACCTAGGCCTTTGTGACTTCTATGTTCATTGGGCCAGATCCTCAGACGGTGTACGTCAGCATAGTTCCACGGATTTCAATGGCTTACACTGGCTGATGGTCTGGCCGCATTGCTACAATGCACTCAGTACAGAAGTTTCAGGTGGCACACAACGATCTGCCCTCTTGCTTGACAGGGTTAGCCATGGACAGCATATCACGCCAGTTCAACAACAACTGCACCTGCTTCCTGTTTAATTCATTGTCATTGATTGATAAAGCTCTACATGGTTTGGGTCTTTCCTGTCTGAGAGACTCCTTCTTTTTGTGTAAGCCAGCATGACAGTTTGCGTCAGTTGTAGAACTTGTGATACCACTTAGATTTGAAAGTCTCAAGGCAGGGAGTAATAATATGTTCACCTGCATTCAGCCACTAGATGTCTCTGCTTTATAGAGTTCCAGACAAGGTGAGGTCTTGGCAAACAAGGGCGACAAAGCTGGAGCTCAAGCTGAGTGGGAGTCTCTGTGTGGAGTTGTCACTTTTTGTTCTTGTTGTTGAATATAAATGCCTCTTGTTGTGTTCTCAGTGAAAGTCCCTCAGAGGTTCTGGAATTTGCTTCTCCCTGTGGTCCAACAGAACCTGATGGTCACATACAGTGGAATTCTTGTAGAATTATGCTGGTGTAACGGAGATCAGAATCTGTCCCTATATCTATCAAGCTTTAGATCATGGGTGAGCAAGACTATTTTTGTTATGGTGATGAATGTGGAACAAGAGAGAAAAGATAGATTCTCCTCTTTAGCTGTGAGCAGAAGGACTGGGGTTCAAGCCTAGATTTTCATACGTGACTAGTGATTTTGGATACTTCGATTTTTGGATGCCCACTTATGATACCTTAATGGGGTCTGATTTTTTTCAGGAGTTTAATGCTCAGCACTTTCTGAAATCAGGACCCTTCTATGTATCTCACGTTGGGCATCAAAAATTACTAAGCATTTTAAAAACATCTTGATTCAACTAACGTTTATTTGGTTATATAGGAGAGCCTTTTTTATTTTGTTTGTACATTTATTTGACTATGGTTTTGGAAATGGTTCATATCTCCAGACAGGTTGGCATTGGCTGCATTTCATAAACAAATAAATAAGTGTGTTTGGAGACAGACAGAGATAGCATTTTGCAGACACACTGCATATTATTTCTGTACAAAAGCAATTATAAGCTGACTCTCAAAAGATTTTTGTTTTCCTTTAGTGAAAACCCAATTACAACATTAAGCCATAAATCTATAAATCTTTTTTCATTGTTTATGTATGATAATTTTCATAAACAAATGACTGTTGTCTTATCTAAATTGATAGTGCAAGTGACCAAATTTATCAAAGTCAGCTAAACTACATTTAAGAGAATATCTTGTCTTACTATAAATCTAGCTCAGGGTATTCCATTAGCACAAATAACATTTGCCGCATTACTCCCTTGAGCAAAATTCTGTTTCAGTGAAATTCTGGCAAACGTTTGATTTGCTTGAAAATGGTTATTTCATTTCATTGTGAGATCCAGAAGAAAGTCTCTTTGCAACAGGATATTTACATGTTTTCTTTTATCCTTTGTTTTTCTTTATACTCAGTCCAATGAGAACACTCAACTTCTAGAATTAACAACCTTTGAAAGGCAAAGAAATTGGGGGGGAGATTCATAAAAGCACACATGCCAATGAGATGCCCAACTCCGATGGCAAGTAAATGGGAGTTAGGCACCTTCACGCCTTTGAAAATCTCCCCCTATATTGTCAGTATTCTGTATTCTGTCAGTATTGGCAGCCCTGTTACCATACACTGAGGATGGAAATTCAGTGGTAAGCACCCACTGAATTTCAAGGAGAGTTGGGTGCTGACTTCCTTTAGGCTCCTTTGGGAAATCCCATTATAAAGCCATGGGGAATTCTCAACTCAAACTTGTCTAAAAGGGTACTGCATGCGCACACACATTTTAAATATTCTACATTTATGTGTCGGTCCGCCCTTCCACGCTGTGTACATGGATCACTATGATAGCTTGGCTGGACCTGGGGATCTGCCCCAGAGAGACTTTATTCAGTCACAAGTAAATCCTGCTGGGACAATAGTTTGCCTTCCTCTGACACCATTTTTGGTTGCTAGCTCAATAAGGAGCGGGGATTGTTATCACTATTATCATAGCCTTCATTCTGAAGGTATGTGCTTGCAAGTGTCGCACTGGCTTCACATAAATCATTCAAGCTGTTGGAAGACTTGTACCTGTCTGTACTATTTGAGAAAAGAAAAGAATTCAGAAAATATCCTAATAAAGAAACACTTATTGGCTATTTGTTGTTCCCTGGAACAAAAAATGGTCCATGGTAATTCACTCCAAGGTAATGTTACAGGGTGATTCACTCCAAGGTTCTGATAATTGTTAAATATATTTATACACAATTCTATTTCTTCTTCTTATGATTTATTATATTTTAGAGCACTGACCCAGCTCCACTGAAGTCAATGGGAGTCTTTCCATTGTCTTTTGTGGGAGCTGGATCAGGTCCTTAATGCTCTGAAAGGTACCATGCTAACTGCCCTGGTGACTGAAGTTTTGTGTGTATCCACAAAGAAATTCTGCACAGGGATCTAGAGTGCAAGCTTCCCCAAAACATCCCGCCACTATGCTTCAATGGAGGGACCACCTCTGAAGAGAAGCAAGTTTGTTCTGTGTCCTTCCATACCGTGGCTTCTCCATTGACAATGCCAGAATGGGCATTGGCTGTAGTGCCAGTTTTGTGAGATGGACAGTGGCTCACTGAGGTGTGCTGAGAGCTATCAAGATGAGGCCATCAAACAACTGCGAGGTGTAACCCCTCTGAATCCCTCTTAACCGTAGCTGGATTCAAATTGGTAAATTAGAGGGGAGTGATTGTATTACAGTCTCGCCCGTAAACCCCCATCCATACCAAGTCCCTGCTGTGTACTGCACAACACAACACATATAGTAGGACACAGTCCTAAAGCAATTTGCAACCTAGACAAAGGAGAGGAGAAGAAACAGAAGCCCAAAGACTTGCACCACATCATACAGCAGGAGTGGCAGTGCTAGGACTAGAACTCAGAGCTCTTGACTCACAATCCAGTGGCTGATCCATGAGGCCTGACTGTCTCACCCAGCTGTCTTTTTTCAGTCCTCTGAGCTATCCAGTCCCCCGGCAACTTCCTTTTTGCAATGAGGACTACAAATGTTACAGCCAATTTTCTTGAAATAACTGCTTATTTGAAACAATGAAGTCTCTTCACAGAGCATATTTTCAGTGTAATGATAAATAAAGTTTACTGGCATGTGTGAAAGGCAGTTTTAGAAGGGAAAGATGCTATTTAATTGTCAGGAGCAGACTATATTTGCATAGTGCAACGAGGGAGCACAACATTTTGTTATTGGCATCTAATAGCATAACAGATGATCTCCCAAGATATATCTTTGAGCTGCACTTATTAATGCCAATCTGTTATGGTGCATTATGTAGTTATTAATACAGACAAGGCTCTGTGCATGCCCACAGCTATGAGTTTCAAATTCACGGCATGCTTTGGTGTGGGAGATGCTGCCCTGATGTACAGTCACCAAATATTAATCAGGCTAGCCTCTTCCAGCTCCATGTCCCTTCTGCACAATGAGCCTTCCTGTTGAAAATGCTTGGAATGGTAAGCTGCTGTAAGCAAAGTCCCTTTGGATACCAATAAATAATGAATTAATGCTTTGGTGTCTCACTTATGACACTTGGGGAAGAAGCTCTTATTCCTTTATTTTGCCTATCCGGTCTTCTAAGGGCCCAATCCTGAATTAATGCAATAGATGAGAGTCTTGCAACTCACTTTAATGGAAACAGAATCAGGCTACAAGGGCATTAACAACTGGCACATAAATCCCTCCCCCCATGTAATAAATATAACTGACCCACCATTCCCACTGAAAAGAGAATAAGACTGATGTCTACCACTCAGCCCAATGCATAAGAAAAAATCCGAAGGAAAAAACTCTGTGCTACATGTCTTGAAAGTCAAGAAACTCGGGCTTTGTGAAAGGATGTGAAACAAGTTGCGAAGCCCACTTAGAAATATCCCCGGACAAACATAACTCATGACTGTGAGCTTAAGCGTTTTATCTGATCTCAGCGAGTCTGTCTCTGAAATACCCACATCATAAAGGCACTTTTACAAAACCAATACCTCAAATCGAAACCCATTTATGGCATTAATTAATCTGGTGGTATATGGGGTGCGTTAGATAACATGCACATACACATCACGGTGTGCTGCAATCAAACATCATTTACAACAGAGTCTAGGAGGATCACTATTATTATTGAATATTTGTATTATCAAAGCATCTAACAGCCCCAGACATAGACTGGGACCCTATTGTACAGGGCCTAGCACAAGCACAGAACAAAAAGACAGTCGTAGAGCACAAGATGTTTTGCACCCTTCAGCTCCACTATAAGGGATGGTTGTAGTCAGGGCAGAGTTTGTTGCAGAAAATTTTTCATAATGTCACAGCTGAAATAAGGGCAAATATCTGATCAATTCACAGATTTGAATCACGGTGTATGACTCACCATTGGGTTTTTTGGCACACAGCTTCATCCCACACCTCACATACAGCTTCTCTTCTTCCAGCAGGGATTGTCCACAGAGTGACAGTTCCTCTTCATACACACACACACATACGTCCCATTATAGGGTAGGCCCTTGACACCATGAGCTCATGAATATCCTAAACAAAAAAGTTGGAAGTCACAGAATCCACAACTCCAATGACAAACTCACGGCCCTATTTATAAGGCCCAGGCTAATCCTAAAACTTAGGTTTGACCTAACTACATCACTCAGGGCTGTGGGGAAAAAAAAATCACACCCCTCAGAGATGTAGTTAAGCCAATCTATGCCCCAGCGCAGACAGCGCTAGGTTGACAGAAGAATTCTGCAGCAGCAGCATTTTAAGTGTAGACAATCCCTAAGCCACTAAAGCATTCCCTATGCCCCAGTCTAATGGCTGGAACAAATAGTCCGTGCAATTACACACAACATAGTCATATATAGAGAATTTCAAAGGCAACTAGAAGATTTAGCCAAATGTCCCCCACTCATTTTAATGGGAAAATCTCAGCCATAGCCTGAAGAATGAGGAGTACTTGTGGCACCTTAGAGACTAACAATTTTAATTGAGCATAAGCTTTCGTGGGCTAAAACCCACTTCATCGGATGCATGCAGTAGAAAATACAGTAGGAAGATATATAGATTGATATATATATATATATATATATATACACACATACACAGAGAGAGAGAGAGAGAGAGCGAGCATGAAAAAATGGGTGTTGCCAGACCCACTACAACCAGAGTGATCAGTTAAGGTGAGCAATTATCAGCAGGAGAAAAAAAAACCTTTTGTAGTGATAATCAGGATGGCCCTTTCATTTCCAACAGTTGACAAGAAGGTGTGTGTGTAACAGTAGGGGGGAAAATAAGCATGGGGAAATAGTTTTACTTTGTGTAATGATCCATCCGCTCCCAGTCTCTATTCAAGCCTAATTTAATGGTGTCCAGTTTGCAAATCAATTCCAATTCAGTAGTTTCTCTTTGGAGTCTGTTTCTGAAGTTTGTTTGTTGTAGTATGGCCACTTTTAGGTCTGTAATCGACTGACCAGGGAGTTTGAAGTATTCTCCGACTGGTTTTTTAATGTTATAATTCTTGACGTCTGATTTGTGTCCATTTATTCTTTTACGTAGAGACTGTCCGGTTTGGCCAATGTACATGGCAGAGGGGCATTGCTGGCACATATCACATTGGTAGATGTGCAGGTGAACGAGCCTCTGACAGTGTGTCTGATGTGATTAGGTCCTATGATAGTGTCCCCTGAATAGATGTTTCAGAGTAGCAGCCATGTTAGTCTGTATTTGCAAAAAGAAAAAGAGTACTTGTGGCACCTTAGAGACTAACAAATTTATCTGAGCATAAGCTTTCATGATAGATATGTGGACAGAGTTGGCAACAGGCTTTGTTGCAAGGATAGGTTCCTGGGTTAGTGTTTTTGTTGTGTGGTGTGTGGTTGCTGGTGAGTATTTGCTTTAGGTTGGGGGGCTGTCTGTAAGCAAGGACTGGCCTGTCTCCCAAGATCTGTGAGAGTGAGGGATCGTCCTTCAGGATAGGTTGTAGATCCTTGATGATGCGCTGGACAGGTTTTAGTTGGGGGCTGAAGGTGACGGCTAGTGGCATTCTGTTATTTTCTTTGTTGGTCCTGTCCGGTAGTAGGTAACTTCTGGGTACTCTTCTGGCTCTGTCAATCTGTTTCTTCACTTCAGCAGGTGGGTATTGTAGTTGTAATAACGCTTGATAGAGATCTTGTCGGTGTTTGTTTCTGTCTGAGGGGTTGGAGCAAATGTGGTTGTATCTTAGAGCCTGGCTGTAGACATGCCTGGTGGTTCTTATTGTGTGACTGGACCTCAAAGGACTGGACTTCACCATCCATTTTCTGGGGTGGTTTTATATATAGACTATTATATGCAAAATAAAAGCAGCTGGGCCAGGGCTACCCCATTTGTCTATGGCTGAAATATCAGCATGACACAGAACTCACCGAGTCCCTCAATGGGGTGTTGTACGTTCAGATTTTCACAGAGGCAAGCAGCACTGCAGAGGACCAGGAGAGGGTGAAATCCTCCCATGAGGCTAGCCCAGAGTCATTAGAGATCAAGAGTACATTCCAGCAGGGGCACGGGAAAGGACGATACAAACGGCTAGCCAAAATCCCAGTCTCTCCCCAGCACACCTGCGTCTCAGGCCCTTGTTACAGCAAGCACCTTTTTGCACTGTGGAGGAGCCTGTTCCCAGTCAAACCAACAGGTCACCTCCCTGAAACGCTGTCCCTCTTTTAAAACACTCCTCCCATGCCAGGCTAATAGGCTGCTTTCTGTTAAACGCTGTGTCCCCCCTGGGCCAACAGGCTGCTGCATCCTGAAAGCTCCTTCAAAGCCTTTATTGCTTCCTGCTGGGATAATAGGCTGCCGCCCTATGACACTATCCTCCTTCAGGGCAGAAAAGCCTGTCTCTCTGGAACACTATGGCAATAGAGTTCTGGGCTTGAAGATGTTCACATCTGGAAGACACTCTAGAGATGCTTATTTGTCAAGTATTGCTTCCCTGCTGGTCTAATAGGCTGCTTTCCTGTTGCGACCCTAGGCTGGAATGATACCTTGAGTGTTCTATATGTCACATCCCCGCTGTGCTGATTGATTCCCAAGTCTGTCTTTACAAAGCGCGATCAAGCCATAAAGCTTTATAATTACACCCTGGTATTTTCCAAATAGCACCTCTCAGTAGTCAAACTAAAATGCAATGAATGGTGAATAAACTATGCTGCTCAAATCATGTCAGCTCTGGTTATGGGAAGAATTTAAATTTTCACCCATGTGAAAAAAAATGTACTGTTATGGGATTTTTTAAAATTATTATTTTTTTTACATCTCTGTTTAGAGATAACTTAGTGTTTTGTGTCAAAGTGTCACCCTCCACCAAAGGAGGATACAGTACAAATTAAATCCATCTGTCCCCTAGGAAATAAGTCACAGGCTATCTAGGTTAAGTTTGCCACTCACTGTTTTATGTTTTTCAGCAATGTCATTGCGTTCTGAAATAGCCGGGACTGACAGCTTTCGAGATATGCAAATTGGCATAGCTTTGTTGAAGTCAACAGAGCTACCCTCATTTACGCTGAGAAATCAGCCCCAAAGTTCTCTATTTAGCCACCAAACTGTTACAGCAGCCCACAGACTGCCCAGTGATCATTGACAGCCTGACATGGAGGCACCCCTTCTTGGCACCCATGCTGTGTCCACCACACCCATTTAATCTCTGGATGTGCTATTGAGATTTCTAACAAAGGCGATATTTATGACTTTGGATTTCTGTAATAAGGACAACTGTCCATTGGGAACTGGACTGAGACCTCTAACTCATTTCAGACAGGGCATTGACTAGCTATCAAATGGCATGCCTTTCTGTTGTGTCACCTGGGCTGGAATTGAGCTCATAATTTAGAAAGGAAATGGTCTGTAGCCCCTTAATACTTCCCTGAGTCACCCAGTACATCATGCATGTTTTCCTCTTACATATATACTCTGAATGTGTAGGATTCTCTGCTTCTTGTGAAAGTCCAGAATACCTTTCCCAGTGGTATGCAGTGTTGTTGTAGCCATGTTGTTTCCTGGATATTAGAGAGACAAGGTGGGTGAGGTAATATCTTTTATTGGACCAACTTCAGTTGCTGAGAGAGACAAGCTTTTGAGCTACACAGAGCTCTTCTTCAAGTTATTCAGGAATCGCTCCATGTGTAGACAAGCCCTAAGGCCTCAATCCTACAAGGAACTCCATGCAGCAGGACCCCTGTGCATATGCAATTCTAGTGGCAGGATCTGTCCCTTAGCTATCTGGGGGCAAGGGATGTATTTGAAGCAGTTACACTCTGCAGTTATTATTATTTGGGATAAATGTTATTTCTACCTGGTGTACTCTAAAAAGGCAGTCTGGACCAGTGGACTGGGCACTGGCTGGAGAGTGAGGTGACCTAGGTTCTATTTCTGCTGAGTCAGGGGACTTGCTTGGGCCGATGTTTGAAAACTTGGTGAAAAGAGGGGGAATGTTTCCAAGCTCGAGAACTTGTTTACAAAGTTTTTCCTGGAGCAAATTTCAAGTTGAATTATAACTCCCTGAATGATTATAGGTGGTATCTAGGCCTGGGGCTGATTCTTAGTTTGCAGAATTTTGCTGAGCACCTGTTATAGTAAATGTTCCTTTATAGTATCCGACGAAGATCTTCTCCACCTCGGTCTCGAATACCATGTTGTACAGAATGATATTGTTAATTAATGAAAGCCTCCTCAAAAGGTTTCTGTTAGCACATAAAAGCCTATTACCCATCAGGGTTTTATGATGCTATTCATGCACCACTGAAAATCCAGACGCAAGTTCTACAGAAGAGTTCACATTGCACTGTCTCTTAGGATGCAGCTCCCCTCCCAGCAGCTAGTCAGTGTGTGGCAGGGAGGAGCACTGCAATGAATCTTGCCCCAGTGGATATTAGGAGGACTCTGTTCCTTCACTTGGGGTAGTGCAGGGCTGCGACTGTACCTAACTTCTTGTGCCCTCACCCTTCCTTTTCACAAACATTCAAGGGCCAGTTACAATCTGGCCCTAAATAGCCATACTGCTCAGTTTAGCCATACTAGAAGGATGAGGGGCTCAGTGGCTCAGATCCTCAAAGATATTTAAGTACTTACCATCCATTGATTTCAACTGACTTTGATTTCAGAGTGTGTAAAACACCTGAGTACCACTGAGGATCTGGGTGAATCAGCCTTGCCAGGATTTGAACCTGCAGTCCAAAATTCTGTCCTGCCTTAAAAATGGGTGTACTCCCATTGAAGTAACTGGGATGGCACATGGAACTGGCTCCTTTCAGTCTAGATAATTCAGGCAAGTTGCTTCGATCACTAAGGCCTTGATCCTGTAAGTACTTACATAACTTTAAACATATGAGTGGTCACACTCAAGCTGGTGGGATGACTCACGTGCTGAAATTCAAACATGAGCATCAGTGGTTGCAATATCAGGGCCAAAGTCGTTCTTGCCTTCAGCAAACTACAGTAGTTTTATTTTATTTATTTATTTTATTATGAAACTGGCTGAGACAACTCCCCCATAAAAGGCATGCACGTCGGTCTCTTTTAAAACTAACTCATAAAACTGCAATAAGTGTGCTGTTTCTCTGGTAACTAATGTGTAATGAGTGACCTTTTTCTTGCATGCCATCCGTGGGATGATATTACAGCATTCATGGATGTTTCAAGCTTCACCTTATTCACGAAGAAATCGAATCATGTTAATTACCTCAATATTGTTTATGCATGGCAATAAAACAGGCCTGTTAAAGCTGAGCCATTAATCATCTGAGATAAATCAATAAATAATTATACATATTATACTGCTGTGCTCGTAAACAGAGATTTCCAAACCTAGACGCATGGGAAACTAACAATAACTAAATACACACACACACACACACACACACAAAAGAGCAAAACCAGCGATGTAGTACGAACATTGTATTTGTTGGCCGTGTTAATGGTGGCATTTTCAAAAGTGCCTACATGAGTTGCAAATTGATTTGTACTCCTAACCCAGTGAGAGGTTTTTGAAAAATCCCATTAAATCCATAATATATTTTTTAAAAGAGCAGATGAGGTTATTTTTAAGAATGATCATACATGAAGCAGTGGTAGAACGATCATACCAGGCCAATTTTTTTTTTTTAAAGCAGCCTCTGATTTTGGATGCTTCTGTGTTCTAGTACCTAGCTTTAGAAAACTGAGGCAGGAATGTCAGAGGTGCTAAGACCCTAAAATATGGGTCTTTGTTTTTGTGTGGGTAAAACGGGTGACCTGCCATAGACAGAATAACCCTTCTAGAGAGGTTGAGGTGCTAGGGGTGTAACTGAGCAATTTTCCTTTATATTCAGGAAAGATGGGCTCATTTCATGCACTTACAGGGCTGCAAAATTTTCTGGGGAAAAGAATTCACGTGGCACTGGAAGAACTTATGGACAAGCCACTGAATAAGTAAATTCCTTCAGTAAAAGACAAAGGAACACAGTATATCCAATCATTAGAGCAGGGGACTGGAAGTCTGGACTCCGAAATTCTGCTCCCAACTCTGCCACTGATGCACTGTGTGACCTGGGTCAAGTCACTTAAAAACAAAGTGGGGCCTGGGAAGGTTATGTGGAACAGGCAGAATAATCATAGACTCATAGGACTAGAAGGGACCTTGAGAGGCCACCTAGTCCAGTCCTCTGCACTCCTGGCAGGACTAAGTATTATCTAGACCATCCCTGACAGGTATTTGTCTAACCTGCGCTAAAAAATCTCCAATGGTGGAGATTCCACAACCTCCCTAGGCAATTTATTCCAGTGTTTAACTACCCTGATAGTTAGGAAGTTTTTCCCCTAATGTCCAACCTAAACCTTCCTTGCTACAATTTAAGCCCATTGCTTCTTGTCTTACCCTCAGAGGTTAACAAGAACAATTTTTCTCCCTCCTCCCTGTAACAACTAATGTACTTGAAAACTGTTACCACATTCCGTCTCACTCTTCTCTTCTCCAGGTTAAACAAACCAATCTTTTTTCCCCAATCTTCCCCCATACATCATGTTTTCTAGACCTTTAATAATTTTTGTTGGTCTTCTCCGGACTTTCTCCAATTTGCCTACATCTTAATTGAAATGGGGTGCCCGTAATTGAGGCCTAATCAGTGTGGAGTAGAGCAGAAGAATCACTTCTCATGTCTTGGTTACAACACTCCTGCTAATACATCCCTGAAAGATGTTTGCTTTTTTTTTTTTTTTTTTGCAATAGTGTTACATCGTTGTTTCATATTTAGTTTGGGATCCACTATGAGCCCCAGATCCCTTTCTGCAGGACTCCTTCCTTGGCAGTCATTTCCCATTTTGTATGTGTGCAACGGATTTTTCCTTTCTAAGTGGAGTACTTTGTATTTGTCCTTATTGAATTTCATCCTATTTACGTCAGACCATTTCTCTAGTTTGTCCAGACTATTTTGAATTTTAATCCTATCCTCCAAGGTACTCGCAACCCCTCCCAGCTTGGTAACATCCACAAACTTTATAAGTTTATCTCCCTCACCAGGTTGATACTAAACATAAGGCCCCCAAAGTCTTTTGTTGGAGTGAATGGCAAAATCCACACTGAATAAAATGAGCAATAAAATAGCATTAATTAAATAGTATAGGTAATGAGCTTTGAGATTCTCAGATAAAACGTACAGTCATTATTAGAAGAAAGTAGAAACATTGAACCATCAGCTCACACAGCAGTTCTTTACACTTTGAAGGCACAACGTAATCAAAGGCAGAGGATAATTAATGTGCAGACAATCAGAGGCAGCAACAGAAGCTGCAGCATTGCACATATTCAAACCAAGAGACAAGCATTTAAAGGGAAAGCACAGCACAAGCTCCAATAAGAGATGGATGGACCTGGATATGCTTCACAGGCTCCCCGTATTCTGAAATGTTGCCATAACTAGGATAGGCATGTTTGGATTACTGATTCCCCCAGAGGAGGAGTATACTCTGTGGCTGCTAAGATGCCATGGAGAACTTGCAAGTTCTTTTGTCAGATGAGCTAAGAGTCATTATTGGTGTTTTCTAATTTCGGGGGTGGGGGAAGAGTCAAATCATCATCTCTTCCTGTAACTCTAACCAGTCATGTCTCTTTAGCTCCTAATTTTCCAGGCCTGCGTGTAATGACAGAGTTAAGAAGATAACAGGACCAATTCTCTGTTGCATTGCAGTCCATTTACACTGCTCTAGTAGTAGCCAGTAAGAAGTGGAAACTGAGCCTGTGGAAGATCCCCTGCAGAAGAAAACTCCCCTGCCTTCAGAAAACTGCTAGAGTAGTTCTATGCCATCACTGCTCAAAAACACCTGTCGCAGGAAACATGTGGGAATGATCTTGGGGCATTGCCTATTGGGCTACAGATATTCTCTACCTGTCATTCAAGGTAAAGCAGAGTGTAAGTTAGAGTAGCCCCAGAGCTGTTTGCTGAAAGTTCGCAGCAGCTGGTCAGGCCCCTCAAAACAGAAAATACAAAGGATCTTAAATTACCCACCACCACATCCACTCTGTTCAGGATTGGGAAAACACAAAATTGGGGCTCATGTATTCAGATACTAAAGTGATGGGGGCCATATACTTCAAAGAACAAATTTTGACATATGATTTTTCATCAAGTGACCAGTTGGCTCTTTTTGAGAACTGGCTGTGAACTTCAATTTACCATATTATATCAAACCACTTTCCACTTAAAAGCTTACACTGGTGGGTTGTGTTCTGCACCTGTGAAAGAAGGGAGTCAGTGATATGATAGGCCTTTTCCATCTCTAGTTTCCTGAATGCAAAACAATGGAAAAATGCCCAATAAAGGCTTGGAAGTAGGTTTGCTTGTGTAATCTCATAGGCTTCCTGCAAAAGGCTGGGGACACCTCCTAGCCTCTCAAAAAGCTGAGTGCTGGAAACTATTTACAGAGCAGCAAAACTGCTATTTAAAAGGGAGCTATAACCAGGGTATTTCATTTACCACAAAGACTTGCCTCAGTGTTGAATATAATGGAGTCTTGTTAATCCACAATGGAGAGCATTCCTGTGACAATTAGGGAGGTTTGTACTAGCAAGATCAGAGAGTAGGGCTTCATGGTCTCATTTCCCCACTAGTAAGTAATGGGAAGGGCACAGAGCTGGGTTTGGCCCCACCCCTCAGCATGCAGCATCAGTCCCCATGTTTAATTTCACTCACTCTCAGCTGCTGTGTGGGGAAGTGGAGGTGGATAGCAGCTGAGGAAGAGGAATGAAGCAAGGCAACAACCAGCCAAGGTAGAAGTGGTATGTGATACAGTCATAAGCAAAGCAGCAAGAGGAGAAAGGTAAGGGGCCCTCTCTCAGGGCTTCAGTGAGTGCTGGGAGCTGGGCCAGGGCTCATTCAATGATTGTCACTTCCTGTGGGAAATGTGCTGTCATCTTTGCTGCCCTCTCTGGAGTTGAGTCACAGAACCTTGCTGGTCATTGAAACCTAGGTGTGTGCTTTAAAGACTGGAGCATCAGTGTCCTGCAGCATTGATGGAGTTACTATAAGGTGGGTGCATAACTAGTTGGAAAACTGTTCCCAGAGAGTAGTTATCAGTTGCTCACAGTCAAGCTGTAAGGGCCCATCAAGTGGGGTCCCTCAGGGATCAGTCCTGGGTCCAGTTCTGTTCAATATCTTCATAAATGATTTAGATAACAGCATAGAGAGATCACTTATAAAGTTTGCAGATGATACCAAGCTGGGAGGAGTTGCAAGTGCTTTGGAGGATAGGATTAAAATTCAGAATTATCTGGATATACCAGAGAAATGATCTGAAGTAAACAGGGTGAAATTTAATAAGGACAAATGCAAAGTACTTCACTTAAGAAGGAACAGTCAGTTGCACACACAGAAAATGGGAAATGACTGCCTAGGAAGGAGTACTGCAGAAAGGGATCTGGGGGTCATAGTGGATCACAAGCTAAATATGAATCAACAATGTAACACTGTTGCAAAAAATGCAAACATCATTCTGGGATGTATTAGCTGGAGTGTTGTAAGCAAGAGATGAGAAGTAATTTTGCTGTACTTTGTACTGATTAGGCCTCAATGGAGTATTGTATCCAGTTCTGGGTGCCACATTTCAGGAAGGATGTTGACAAACTGGAGAAAGTCCAGAGAAGACCAACAAAAATGAATAAAGGTCTAGAAAACTTGACCTATGAGGGAAGATAGAAAAAATTGGATTGGTTTTTCTGGAGAAGAGAAAAATGAGGGGGGGAACATAACAGGTTTCAAGTACGTAAAAGGTTGTTTCAAGGAGGAGGGAGAAAATTTGTTCTTGTTAACTTCTGAGGATAAAACAAGAAGCAATGGGCTCAAATTGCAGCAAGGGAGGTTTAGGTTGGACATTAGGAAAAACTTCCTAACTGTCAGGGTGGTTAAACTTTGGAACAAATTACCTAAGGAGGTTGTGGAATTGCCATCATTGGAGATTTTTAAGAACAGGTGAGACAAACACTTGTCATGAGTGATCTAGTTATTACTTAGTGTTGCCTTGAGTGCAGGGGACTGGACTAGGTGACCTATTGAGGTCCCTTCCAGCCCTACACTTCTATGATTCTGTAGACTTCTGGGACAGAGTTTTGACTAATAGTTAGAGCAGAGGGATACCACTTGCCAGGACTCCTGGGTTCTAACACTGGCTCTGCCACTGATTCGTCATGTGACCTTGCATAAAACGCTTACCCATTTTACAGAAAGAACTGAGAGGTTATAATTGTCACTGAATGAAAATCTGGTCGCTTCAATGTAAAGGGGAAAAACTGGGACAACTGCAGTGAGAAAGGAGGGGACAGTGAATTAAGGAGTTTAGGGGAGAGAACTAGTACCAGGTTGTGGGGAGTCACTGGATGATTTTGGGGAAATGGGCAAGAGCATCTACAATTCTGCCAAGCTCTATGAATGTATCAACCATCACAATTGGGGCCTGCTTTCCTAAGAACTCAAGAGCTATTTAGGCACATGAATAAGTGGCCACATTTTCAAAAGAGCTCAGCATGTCAGATGCATGTTGGATGCTGAGGTCTTTTGAAGATCTGGCCCTAAGTGTCATAGTGGGAGCTGTGTGGTGCTGAGCCCTTATGAAAAACTGGCCCTTGTTTAGCTACCTAAATGGGAACAAAGCTTTTCTTAAAAGGGGGGGAGGAACAAAAAACCCTCAGTATAACCCCCAGTTGCTCAATAATTATGAATCACACTCCCTCCCTCCAGTCAGGAAACTGGCTTAAAAATCATGACATTTTTAAAAATAATAGATTTTGGTATTTTTATTTGCCTTCTAATGTCAGAAGCTGTAGGGTTCACATTTTCAAGCTGTCATCGGCTACCATGAGGGCTAGAAATAGCTTTATTTTTTTTTTTAAAGTGAGTCTTGTATAATCACATGACTCCAGGAGCTGGGACTTTGAGGAAAAAACACCAACCATCACAATATTCTTCATTTAAAATGGCAAGAGCTGGCATCACTAGTCCTTAATATCTTTTGGGGTTGTGGTTTTTTTTCTTCCCTGAGAATTCAGTGCAACGTCCATGATGCTACTCATCCTTTAGACAGGCAGTCACAGTCAAACACTAGCTTCTAAGCTCTTATAAATCATCCCTGCATTTTAGCCTTTTCTGTGTTCCAGTCTCTTTGAAGACAAAAGTCTCCTTGTCACAAGTATGCATGCTCCTTTTTCCAAAGATGTTTCCAGGAAGTTAATTCCTGTATGGGATTTTAAAAAATTATAGAAATAATGTTCTTCTAATAAACCTACATAAAAATACACTTTTCATAGTGCGTGGCAGTAATGATAAAGATTTAAGCTCTTGTAGAAATCAGTGAATCTATCCCACTTCAAATGCCTCTGTACAAACAATATTTCCTTGGACTAATAGAATATATTGAATTGAAAAATTTAACTTCAATGTAATTGCACCAATAGACCAGTCATATTGTTCCAAACAGCCACTCTGAAGATGAGATTTTAAAGCATGGCTCATAAATATAGGAATAGAACAAAATAGCTTTTTTTATATAATTAAACAGTTAGCAGCTAAATTGCATTGTAATTGATTAGAAAATTGCTTTTTTAATGAGATTTAGTCACTAGGAAATGGTTTTTTCTTCAATATGCCCAATGTGCATTGGGTCATTTAAACAGCAAATTGCCTTACTGGCCTCCTATTTAGACATTCTGGATTCAACTTTCCATAAGAAAAGAAGCATCTTACAATACACGCATCTCAGTGCTGAAGGCAAAATTCTCTTCTCCAGTGCTCACAGAGGACCTCAACTCCCGTCATTGTGATCTTTGTCTCCAAGTGAAGGCCATGGAAAATCTGTGCATGAAAGAAGAGCAGGTTATTGGAGGTGACCCATATAGGAAATAAGTTTTACAGTAATGTTTCAAATCATTACAGGATATGTTCTCTGTCCTGGCCCACCTGTGGATTAGATGGGGTGGGGAGTTATGTGAATGACAGATTTTTCAGTTTGTTGGCAATTCTGAAAAATTGGAAGAGAAAACTAGTTTGGGTCAAACCAAAAATGAAGCGTTATGAAATATTCAATTAATTGAAAAGTAAAAAAAAATCGTAGGTCAAATGAAATGTCTTGTTTTGAACATTTTAAAAACCATTTTATTTTTAAAAAAAATCGAAGGAAATATTAAAATAAAGTCATTTTGAACTGGAAAAAACAGACAAAATATTTTTATTTTCTTGGAGGGTTGTTTTGTTTTGTTTTGTTTTTTAAATGGAGGGGCTTAACATGGACGGGGTGGGGAGAAGTTGACTGAAACAAATTGGTGAAACAGACATTAATTTGCAAAACATTTTGGTATCACCGAAACTGCTTTTTTTTTTTTCCCGCCAAAAAAAAATGTTGAGCCAACTGTCCACGGTACCCAGTGTGGTCTGGCAATGCCCTCTTTCCCCTATATAGATATGCTTCCTATATTGGGGGGCCAAGAACATAGAAGCATAGAGCTGCTATACTTGCTCTATACCACCTATGGATTCTCCTTATATACGAGCTCTATAATTCAGCCAGCTTGCAGGGAACAATCAGAGCCCACATTTTATAATAGCAGTACTACAGAGAACTGGGCAATAGCTGTAGATTTTTATTTTATTTTTTTTTTATAAAGGGAAGGCTGTTGTATGGATGTGAAAGAGATTTCCCCTTAATGTAAGATCCAGAGGAGTGAACCCTAATCCACAGCGATCGGAGAACTTCCGAAGTTTTGAAGGCTCAGATTGATTTGAAGCTTAATTTAATGTCTTTGGCCTGAAATAAAGGCTGCAGTTCTCATGAGAACGGACTGACTTGAAGTATTTCTGGTGCTTTCTGGTTCCAACTGGGCTGGAAGTTACTGAATTTACAAGCTACCTTCCATATCATCGGTACTTATTATTAGTGATTTATTCTTATTTGTTAACAACAACAGTTTTAAAAGGTGGAAATTTTCAAAGGTGCTGTTACTGTTGGCCTAGCTCTTCTCCCACAGAAGCCAATGGTAAAACTTTCATTGACTTTAATGGGAGCAGTTAGGCCAATCCTGAGCACTGCTGAAAATTCCACTTTAAGAGATCATAATTTATTGCAGGATTTCAATGCTCATGTCCTGTTCCCATAGAACACAAGAAATGCAAAGACAAGAGATAATAAGATGAACAAAAGATATCTCAATTTTTGATCTTAAAAAAAAGAAAAAAAGATTCATTTGGGTTTGCTCTGTGCTTGGATCAATTCCAACTGCAGACTGTAAAACGGGTTATTTCAATGTCTTGCCTTTATGCATCCCACAGTCCATTATTGGAGTATGACAGACCTCATATGTCAGTGCTCTCTACTATAAATGATCTCAGTGAGCCTTCTTGTGCAATAAGATATTCCTCCATGTGAACAGAGGTGCAGGTTCTGGCCTTAACATTTTAATATAGATTATGTAAACAGCAATACAATAATAGTCTGTGGTCAACAGGTGGGAGTTGCATGTTGTGAATTTGTGATTTTTTTTTTTTTAAACTGATAGTCTGTTCTAAGAGGACAGAGCAGGGAAAATAATCTTGCTGATTAAAGAATTATGGGTAAAATCAACAGGATTTCAAGGGGACTAGGATTTCACCCCCTATTTCTAAAATACGGCGGAGTTTGGATAGGGTTGCCAATTTTGGCTGGATGTATTCCTGGAGGTTTCATCACATGATATAATATTTAATTAAAGATTAATCTTTAATTCCTGGAGGGTTGGCAACCATAATCCACAGTATGACTCTGAACTTCCCAAACCTTCAGGAGTTCAAGTTCAAAACTAGAACTGGACGTTAGTATTATTATTATTTATTTTATTTATTGTACAGCTTGGACAGGCCCCATTGTACTAGGCTTTTGTGATGGGGTCTGCTCCCCAGACTTGCCCTGAAAGGGTTAACCTAGGCCAGATGGGACAATTAATGTATTAAGCTGCAAACAAGGGCACATATAGGTTGAGAAGAAAACCCTCATCAAGGGAAACTCGTGCAGGAGCAGGTGGGATTTCTATATAGCCAGGGAGCTGGTAGCAGGAAGGAAGGCTGCAATCACTTTCCCAGGGACAAGGGAGATAAAGAGATTTGAGCTGAAGAGGAAGGGTTTGTCTAGAAGGGTGGAGAATGTGAGCTTGGATTGGCAAGGCAGGAAGTAGTCCCAGGAATGGCAGAAGGTTTGTGGTAATACAGACCTTAGCCTCTGGAGGTAGGGCCCCTGGGCTGGAACCCATTGTAGGGAGCAGGCCTGGGTTTCCCTACCGGTCACTGAATAAGTGGCAAATCTGGGCAGTGAACTTGAAGACTGTCCAGGACACTATGTCCTAGTCGCTGAGGAAGTGGTGCAGCCAGGGCAGTGGATTTAAGGACTGCCTGGGATGGTGTGGAAGACTTTGATAGTACCCGGAAGGGAAGGACTGTTGTGACTTGGTTGGAGGGCTAAGCCATGGAGACAAGGTATGTCCGCTTTTGATGAGCAGAAGAGGGGCTGAAGAACAAGATGCTGGGCCAAGGAAAAGCGAAAACAGGGCATCAGGCTGGCAGGGCTTATGCTCAGATGAAGCCAGAAAGAGGCACTCTAATTGTGAGTAGGGGCCCCTTTATACATGGCCAAAGACTCTTCTCGAAGAGTTAACAGTATCTGAACAGAAGTGTGGGAGAAAGTATTGTATTCCCCTTTACAGATTTGATACTTTAGGCTTATGTGTAGTCTCTCAGATACTGCAGTGATTAGTGTGGTGTTAAAAAAAAAATTAGAATAGAATAGGTACTTCATCGCAATTGTTTCCACAGCTTTCATAATTATCAAGAAAACAGTTCAACAGAAATATGTATTGTCCCATTCTATGAAAAGCTGTGATTGAAAGTGTGTTGAAACCAAATAATCCTCTGAAAACTCTATAGTTTTTTGAAAATCATTTATAGTTTACTTCAGGAACAAAGGATTTTGATGAATCTTGATTATCAGGAACAACGTATTATGAAAAACAATGAATGCAGTGTGCGCTTAACTCCAATTTTTATTGTTCAGTTTCCAAAACCTGTACTGATGCAACTTAGCTTTCAACATAAACAGTAGTGATTGCAATCAGTTGCTGCTACCATAGCAACAGGCAAAATTAAAGGGGCAAACAGCAAAGCTAAAATTGCCTCAGGGTTGTAGATTCTAGTTGTATGGCAGTCCAGTGATGTACTGTAAATCTGCAAATCAGGTTTAGTTAAGTCACCAGGGTTATGTACTGTAAGTTCAGAAATCTACAAATATAATAGTTTTGGCTCTTACAAGTCATCATGTCCTTCTCTCTGATTCTCAGGGTTTGAGTGGGTATCCTTTTTATTATTTATTATTTTATTATTAACCTCAAGTGCAATTTTTTGTGAGCTAATGCACTCTTCTCCAGAGGTTTGAATTTTGAGTTCAGATAGCCAGCGATGACTTTTTGGTCCAGTTTGGTTCAAAGCGAAGATCCCATTTTGGGAAGAGGAGGTTGAGAGGGGAGCAGAAAGCTTCAAAAGCAACAGCAAAAGGAAGCATGCTTTCATGTCTGAATCTAAATAACACTGGAAGACAAACATAGTGCCTTTATTTCATTCTGCTGTTACTTCTCCATCCTGTTTGCTGAATTCACTTCAGGAATTTTTGAGTTTAATCAAGGGAGTTATAGCTCAGGCAGAGGTTAGCAGGACTATAGGGCACTCATTCACCACAAACCATCGGGGCCTTGTGAATTAGAACACAACTAAACTGTCGCCCTAAGTGAAGATAGATAGTGATGAAACTGCTCTTCAAGAATGTGTTTGAGGCCTGGCTTAAGGGCAACTGACTTGCAGTTCAGCCACCTCAAATATAAGGACAATGCCCTGAGAGATGCTGAGCATCTATAACTCATGCTGCCATCAGTGGAATTACCAGTACTCTGGATCAGGCCTGTATTCGTTCTTGTATATGGCGAAATCATTTTGGGTCCCTTGCTAGTAAAAGTCAGCTATTGCTAAGAAATATAAAGCCCAGAGTTTGAATTTACTGTATACCCTATAAGTGAACCAGAGCTTTAACTGACACACACTCATAACTCAGTGAGGATTCAATCTTGCATTCCTTGTGCACCGAGAAAAGCCAGGGGA
Source organism: Chelonia mydas (assembly GCF_015237465.2). Taxonomy (NCBI): domain Eukaryota; kingdom Metazoa; phylum Chordata; order Testudines; family Cheloniidae; genus Chelonia; species Chelonia mydas. The sequence continues at coordinate 11,563,973 of NC_051257.2, forward strand.
CGTTTTTGAGTGAGCAGAGGTAATGTGATGCATGAGAATGTCATAAAATAAAATCCAGCTGCACAATTTTTAGCAACAGTGAGGAGAAGCTGGTTCCTTCAAGATGCCCGAAGTAGGTCATATTTTAAGTAGCTGTACTTAAATCAATATTATATAAGAAATGCAAGATTTCAGTGGGAGTTCTGAGTGCACATGAAATGCAGGCTGCAGTCCCTGATGTGCACAGCTCCACAGCGGATGTTCATGGGTTGCAACCCATTGTGAATAATTCACTTTACATTTGCTTAACGATTGCAAGGAGCCCAGTTGATTTCGCTGTTTCAGCTCTGGTTATTATGGGAAAGAACTGAGATGCGTTGGCTACCAAAGGTTGGGGCTGCAGTCATTTTTCATGTATTTGCCAGCTTGTGAAACTCAGCAGGCTGTTAGTGTCCCTCGAGATGACGTTCGCAGATTAGTGTCAGAAGTAATATGTCCCATGAGATAGCGGGGCGGTTGGGAGGGGTTACCACAATTTTTAGCAACAGCAAGGAGAAGCTGGTTTCTACAAGATGGCCTAAATTTGGTCATATTTTAGGCAGTTGTACTTAAATTAACCCAAAATAAGAAGCCTTGAAGATAAAACAGAAAATTACAAGATTTCTGCTTATTGATTTGTTAGGTTAAATAAATATCAGGGGTGCAAGGAATGTCTCTTACCATTTATTCTCTGCTCAGACTTGGCTAAGGATATATTTGAAATCAGGTATATGGATTCAGATCCTCAGTTGGCGTAAAGCAGGGTAGCCCTAATAAAATCAACAGAGCTACCCCAATTTACATCACACAGGGATGCTACTCTCATTTAGGCCAGATCTTGCCCATGATTCTTTCCCATCTTTATCATAGTGTATAGTACTGTAGTTTTAGATATGGATTTTTTAATTATTTCAGAGGGCCTAACTCCCGTCATAAATGTTTTGCCATTGTATTTTGCTACCTTTATGCAAATTGGGACCACAATGGAAAAGAGCAAACATTTCCGTGACAAAGGCCTCTTGGTCACTCGGATTAATATTGTTATAGCGTGGTTAGCCAATAGTTGGGGTCTTGCATGTTGTTTCCATTAGGAGGAGAAAATGTGATGAGTCAGGAATTGCTTTGGTACAATCCTGTTTATTAACAATGAATACACATAGAGTTCAGTTTACCTGAACACAGAAAAATTAATCAGCATGGGACAGTATCTTTGCTCAATGTTCCAAGCCTGTTTCAGCCACCACTCTACCCAGAAGGCTCTTTCTTTAGGCTTTTTCATAGGGACACACTCAAAGTGCTTGTTCTGGCTGGCTTTTCTGTCAGCTCCTCTGGGGGGTTTGCTGCTTCTCTCCACACAAATACCGCTCCACTAAAACAGTACCCAAGCCCCCTGCATTTCCATTCAGCCAGCCTCTCCCGTTGACTTCAACTCCAGTTGTGGGTACTTGGCACTTCAGTAATCAACTCTTCTCTCTGTGTAGCACTTGCAGTATTATATATCAGGCATAGATTTTTTTTTAAAAGTTATTGACCTCTGGTGAGTGGCAAGATACTGAAATTCTAAGGCATGCTCTGTGCTAAAAGGAACAATTGTAAAATGTACTTTTAAACTTCCTTTAATTAATTTAATTGGCAATTTCCCTATATCTGATATACTCCAGGGAAGAAATGAGGGCTAAAGGTTGAGCTGACCTGCTCTAGTAAAGCTTCTGTTTTCACAGAAAGGCAAGGCACTTAGCTTTTTTGCATCTATGTTATAGTCTATCCCCAATTAATTTTGTCATGCTTTGCCAGCTATCCAAGCTTAGTCAGGAGTGTCAAGAAATTGTAATTTTGTCTACTTTAAGAAAATTGGCCTGTGAAAGACACTGTGCTAAAGCTTAGTAGCCAAATCCTTGGCTGGTCTAAATGGATGCGACATCACAGACTTCAGGGGACTGTTGTCCATTTATGCCAGCAGAGCATTTGCCCCTATTTGTCTTCAAGATGAAAAATTCCAAAAGCAAATTGAAGTGCTCATGGAAGGCTATGGTTTGACAACCCTGGAGACTGGTGTTCTCTGCTCATCCACAGGACAGGCACAGCCTGACAGAGCAGCAGTGCAATTCTGCACATTGGCTAAATACTGATCTAATTGAATATGGTGTGAATCTTGAGTAACACCACTAAAATGAATGGAATTATCCTGGTGTAAAACGGAGACCAGAATCAGGGCCATTGCCCCTTCAATATTTCTTTACCTCATTCTGGAGAGACCACCTCTGAAAAGGAGAGGGTAGTTGGCTCACTTTTAAAGTTGCGTATGTGAGTTAAGCACCTACCTCCCTTTGAACATGAATGGAAGTTGGCACCTAACTCTTAGGCTCCTTTGAAAATCCCAGTTTTAACCTTTGGCCTCTCTGCTAGGACTCCCAATTGGCCTCAGCTTGTTGTGTCCTCTAGACTCTGGTCTACAAGGAATTACTGAGGACCGCCACAGTCTTCCATGTAACCCTGTCACTGGGCTCCCATTCCTACAGCATCTCCTCTTTGCTGCTATAGGGACTAGCTCCTTCCAAGTCCAACACACCCTTCCTTTGCACTGCTCTCGTCATGGCTCCTCTCACTCCCTGGGATTTTGCACACTTCCTCTTCATGACTCGGTTGCGCCCCCATTGTGTCTTGGCCTCCAGCCAGCTTACCATGTATTTTCCCCGTTCTGAGGTATCAAGGTCTTTCCATTCACACTGTCTCAGGTAGTCTTCCCATTCACTGCCCAGACTGGGCCACTTCCCCAGGGGCTAGTAGGGTAACCTGGGCCTACCCTCTACTCACGGTTCCAGCTCAGGACTCTTCTACTCATCAGCCAAGGTCTGCAACATCCCATCTAGCTCCTGAGCCTTTTCCTACTCTGACACACTCAGGCTTCTGCTCCACCACTCTTTGGCATAAACTCTTCCTTCAGGGCCTGGAGCCCCAGGGTTTCCTCCTTTCCCTCTCCAATGCCTAGAGAGCAACTGCAGGCTTCCTCCCTGCAGTCCTTTTCTGTAGTCAACTTCCTGGTTTTATACTAGCCCAGCTTGTTTCTTCTCAGCTGGACTCCATCATCCATCAGTAGTTGCTTTGACCATCTAATTCCCCTGAGGATTGGCCTGTCTGGTTAATTGACCCTTTCCAGGCTAATGTGGGGTGAACATCCCATCAAAAAGTCAATAAACAGGCATCAGGTAATTACTATCAGTTTTTAGGCATTACTGATTGAGGCCAGTTGAACCCATAACCTAGAGGTGAGATACTAAGAAAGCGATTAACAATCCTCTGAGCCATCCTTCCCTTCATTTTTTTTTGGGGGGGGGAGTGGGGGGGTAATGAAAACATTCTGTCTGAAGTAGATGCAGTGAAGTGTTTCCTTGATCCATGCAAGGTCTTTTAGCTTTTAAGTGATGCTGACAGAAGGGCAGAGTGTTCTGCTTCCTAAAGCAACTCCACACCATTGAAAGTTAGAAGAAGAATGACATAATCCGAAACGAAACTTCAGAGCTTCCAATTTCAGCTCCCCTCCTTTCACTAGCCCTTTGTTACACTGACAATGGGGAGGAAAATAATGCTGCCTAAAGCTATTCCGCCCATGGGTGACAGCAGATGCAGCAACGTGCACAATTACAATATTCATAAGTAAATTTTAATGATAATTAATAAAGACAATTGTCTTCTTTTGTTCTGATTACCTACAGATAGGTTAAAAGTAGGGTTGCATAATTAATTTCCAAATGTAAGGTTCCTTAGAAATCCGTAGAGGTTATTTCAGGGAGCTTTTTCAAGGGAGTCATCTCCGTAATAAACGTTACCTGTCACTTCTCAGCTTATAAATTAATTATTATGGGGAAGCAAAAAGAAATACCACGTGAGCAGAAAGCGAAAGATAAAGCCATGGAATTGTTATTAACAAGAAAAATAAAAATCTACAGGAACGTGATGTTTCCTTGCCAATTTAGGGGATTTGTGTCTCTGCAATTACATTTCTTTTCTTCCTCCTTTTTTTTCTTTTCTTTTTTTTTTTAAGGTAAATTATTATAAGCTAGTTAGGTGTTTGGAAGTTCCTGCTGATCCTGACTTCAGCGGGAGAATGGGTAAAGAGAGAAACTGGTAAGATGTCCCAATACTTGTCTGGCTAACTTTTCTACATGGTCAAATGGATCAACTGCCCTCGGGGTCCGTACCCACAGTTTGGGAAACACTGAGGGATTTATCTCCTTTCAATCCCCATTTTATCTAGGTGCTTAGTTTCCAAACACAGACCACTTTCCACACCTTTTCAGGAGGAAAGAGAAGGGCTAGTAAATGAGAATCAGTTGGGCGTCTCCCACAAGGTGAATTTTCTGTAGCCATAAGAGGATGGGCATCAATAAAACGCTGACCCTTCCCATCTTCTCTCTCAGTGGTTCACTCCAGTCACTCTGCTTTTCCTGAATCTGGAGCTGCAGTTAACAAGCTGTGCGTGTTCCCCCTTCACTGCCCATGTCCACTGTAGTGGCTTAGCTGCAATAGTCTTCTGAATGCCAGCATTCCACTGGAATATCAGCACCGTGAAGGGGGCACGCCAGGGTCGTCTTTCACTCCATTCCCTATTCAGCAAAGCCTTTAAGCATGTGAACAACTCAAAACAGATGCCTAAATCCCGCTTACTTCAAGGGACATGTTTAAAGTTCAGCATGTGCTTCAGTGCTTTGCTGAATAAGGATGGATTTAAACATGCATTTAAATGCTTTGCTGACTTGGGCCTCATGTGCTTAGGGGAAGCAACTGGCAGTAGATTTTGCTCTTCGGATGTGGTATCTTCAATAGCCCTGCAATGGTTAAAGCTGGGGAAAAAATTAATCACTTTCTTTTCATAACATTCTAAACAGGCACTGTATCATGGTGAGGGCTTATCATGGTGATCTTAAAATATTAAAATAGTCTGGTAAGATGACACCCACAGGTGACATGTAGGGTTGGTGATTCAGTGGAGTGACAGCTGAAAAGACCTGGATAAACAGCTGCTTCTTAATTTCCTCTCTTGGCAAAGTCAGGGCTGGTGAACGCTAGGTTTCATAACAATAGGATATTTTATTGTTGTTTTCTCCTGACGGTGTTGAGATTTGTCAGCTCTACAGCTGTAAAGTCATTCATCCAAATGTATCTGTGGGCATATTTACTTTTAAACAAAGGGTATGAAAATGTCAACCAATATGTCAGTAATACAGATGTCTCAAAACTGTAATTTATTCACCTTTATTCTGTTATCTCAAAACTGATAATGGAAACACCCTGCCTCCATTTAATGGCAGTTACAGTCCTAAAAGAAGGGTCAAGAATGTCATCCGTTGCCATACCACAGATTGAGATTTACTATCAGTGAAACTCACCGCCCAGCAGAGGGTCAGTAGAAGGCCTGTGCCTCTTAAATCCTACTTAAGTCCTCTCTTAAGGTGACCCATAGTCCCTTTTTCTGGCCCTCTGTCCAGGGGTGAATTTTGGCCTGAAAGCATGATACTCACTTTCCTACATTAAAAGCACTTTCCTGTTGTAAATGACTAGCTGTATTTTAAGTCTCTACTTCTTAGCTCATTATAAAATGTAAAGAAAATTATGATTTTGAAACACAGTGTGATCTAGTGGATAGAGGACTGTACTGGGTTGTGGAAGACTTGGGTTCTAGTCCTGGCTCTGCAACTGGCTTCCTGGGTGACCATGGGCAATTTATTTTGCCTCTGCGCCTCAGTTTTTCCATCTGTAAAAAGGGGATAATGGCCTCTTTTGTTAAGTGCTTCGAGATCTGTGGTTGAAAAGTGCAATATAAGAGCTAAGTGGCAGTGTTGTTAAATTAACACTGGGGGGGACAGTGGCCAGGAATTTCAAAGTGACTTGTGATTTTTGCGTGCCTCCAGTTTTCGGAGTGCTCAATCCGACACTTTAAAAAGGAGCCTGATTCTCAGAAAGCGCTGAGCTCCTGTCTTCTGAAAACCAGGCCCCTGGAAAGTCTCTCAGGTTCTATCCATTAGATGCAATTGCTCTCTCTCATTATGTAAGGAGCTCTCAACCATGACTCCTTCCAGTAACACCAATTAACTCAATCTGAGTGAAAACCCCCCGCAAAAACCACAGACTAGGTAGCATTGCAAACAAAGGTGGACTATTAATGCCATCACTAATACTTCTATGAGCGTTGCTTCCTTTGTTGCATGTGGCTGACACTGAAATCAACGTTCTAAAATGTAGGGCTATGCTAGGGTGACCAGATGTCCCGATTTTATAGGGACAGTTCCGATTTTTGGGTCTTTTTCTTATATAGACTCCTATTACCCTCCCACCCCCTTCCCGATTTTTCACACTTGCTGTCTGGTCACCCTAGGCTACGCACTTCCAATAGGCAGCTTGCCCAAACTGTAAGCACTGCAACAAGTACTAGAAAGACAGCATCTTTGTCAGCTCTCCTCTCAGACTTACGGGGACGGATTCTCCTCTTCCTGACATCAGTTTTAAAGCAATGTGTAAAAAAACCAAACTGCAATAATAGCTGTGGACCTTCTTTGGTTGTTCTTAGTGAAAAAAGTTGATTCCCAGGCAGCCTTTAATTGAACAGGGCAAAGGGACAGTATAACTTCCTATCTGATCTTTTTTTCTTGTTTGAAAATAACTAAACTGTATATGTCTTGATAAGTATCTGGCAATCAGATCCCTGGAAGAGGGACACTGAGCGTTTAATACATGTCCACAGCATTGTGGACTTGGACAGGCAGTCAGACACTTTATTACAGTACATGACTGTCGCTACTCTTTCTCCTGGTCCTCCATTAGAAACAGCAAAGCACTTCTGAAAACATGATCCTCTGCCTGAAAATAATTGGAAAAACTTCCTGCAGCAGTTGGTGGTGCTTCACAGAGAGTGGGAAATGGCTGTCTCTCTGTCAAAGATACTCATGGTTTAAAAGTGCTTAGCAACCATGGGTTTACATCTGTTGACTGTTTTGCATCTTGTGTGAAGCTTGTAGCTGTAAAAGGGAAAATGATGGGTATGGAAAGGATCTCATCTAGATGCTAAGTATATTCAATGCTGTTCTCTCATTCTCCAATGAACATCTGACTGGGAATGTTGCTACAAAGTAGAACTCTGCCCCAAAGATACTGCAACAATAGATGATACAAAGAATAGCCATGTGGGTGATATTCATCCCTGTGCAGAGAGTTAGCAGGAGGCCTGTGCACCACTTAAGCCCTATTTTTATAGTCTAAAGTGGGATTTAAATGGCAAATAGACCTTGTGGTGTTCTCTTTGCACACACATGAATTTCACTCAGTATCTAAGTGGTTTAAAAAACTGTCAAGCTAATGAAGGTGTTCTCAAATCATTGACCTTATTAGAGCAATAAGGTCTCTTATTAGATAATTAGTTGATCTGTCTGAGCTTTCCATAATAATCTTCTGTTGATGAAAGAACCACCCAGATTTTGGACCAATTCCTGAGTCCATATTTAACCCTTGATCTGTTCTTCCTCAAATCGAATTCCCTTGAGAATCAGTGGGAGTTTTTCCCTAAGGACTGTGTAAGCAATTCAGAATTTGGCCATTTGATTGTATCGCTAACGAGACTGTCTGAATATCATGGAGGTCATGCAAAACAACACTTTGATCAGTTCGGAGTAAATTAGTTGGAAGTTGCGGATTTGTAGAGAAGCCATCTGAATGATGGAAAATGCAAACAGAAATTTCTATACTAGACACGGAGAGGTGGTAGGATTCTGTGGATTGGACTCTGGACTAGGAGTCGGAAGAGCTGGGTTCTGTTCTCAGCTCTGCAGTGGATTTGCTGTGTGACTTTTGAGCAAGTTACTTCATCTCTCTCTGCCCGTTTCCCTCCCACCCTTTGTCTGTTGTGTCTATTTACATGGTAAGCGCTTTTGGAACTGTCTCTTATTATGTGTTTGTACAGCACCAAGCACAATGGGGCCTACTAGCTGCTACCATAATGTCACCACTAACAATAAAGGTAGGATGACAATGCACTTGTAATTGTCATACTCTAGATTGTAAACTCATTGGGGCAGGGACTGTCTTTTTGTTCTGTGTTTGGACAGCACCTGGCACAATGATGCCCTTGTCCGTGACTGGGGCTGCTAGGCATTACCATGATTAGGGCCCTACCAAATTCACGGTCCATTTTGGTCAATTTCACAGTCATGGGGTTTTTTTAAATAGTAAATTTCATTATTTCAGCTATTTAAATCTGAAATTTCACGGTGTTGTAATTGTAGGGGTGCTGACCCAAAACGGAGGGGGGGAAGGGGCCACAGAGTTATTGTAGGGGGGGTTGCGGTACTGCTACCCTTACTTCTGCGCTGCTGAGGGAGAGCGGCGGCTGCTGGCCGGGATGGCAGCTCTGCCTTCAGAGCTGGGATCCGCCGGCAGGAGCACAGAAGTGAGGATGAACTGATATGGTCTTGGCACCCTTACTGCTGCTGGTGGGGTGCTGCCTTCCGAGCTGGGTGCCTGACCAACAGTGGCTACTCTGTGGCTGTCCAGCTCTGGAGGCAGCACAGAAGTAAGGGTGGCAATACTATGACCCCCCTAAAATGACCCTGTGACCCCCTTGCAACTCCCTGGTGGGTCAGGACCCCCAATTTGAGAAACGCCGGTCTCCCCTGTGAAGTCTGTATAGTATAGGGTAAAAGCGCACACACAAGATCAAATTTCACGGGAGGAGACCAGATTTCATAGTCTGTGATGCATTTTTCATGGCCGCGAATTTGATAGGGCCCTAACCATAATTAATCTAATAAAAACAATAACTTTTTAATATATTCTAGCTCTTGAACCTCAGTTTAAGGTAACACAATCACATCTTTCTTGTAGCTCATGTATGACATGCAGAATAATGTAGTTGTTCCAGAAAGTTCATCTCAGGCATTCGGGCTGCAAGAATGGCAGCAATTCCTCTTTTTAAAACAGCTGATGCAGTGAGCCTCAGGCACAGTGTTAGAATCTATTTCTATGCCTCTCTCTAGCCAGCAGCAGAAGTTTGTTTGGTTTTTTTTTTCTTCACAGTTGACAAACATCTAAGAAATCTTTCTTCTGCTTATCTCCGCTACAACAGTCTATGAGCATGGAGAGCTCTCAGCTCCCACAACGGTGTTCTGCTGTCTAGAGATCGCCCAATTGTAATTAAGGCTAATACTCTGTTTACATGCTAGAGAAGAAAGGAAAACAAGCTGGCTTGATTAACTTCCCCTTTGAATAATAGGGGCCAAATGCAACCCTCACATAAATGGACACATCTCCCGTGAAGAACATTTGGCTCTAGAACTATAGGAGCTGTTCCTCCTGCCTCGGGAACAGACTCTTTAAAAATAAAAAGCTCTCCGAGCTTTCTAGTTTATGGAGAGATTAATTTAAATCATAAGTTACCTGGTTTTGAAACATCCCCTTTTCTATTCCGATGCTATCTTGTGAAATGTCTGGATGATGCACAGTCCCTCAGCTTTCTGTCAGTCCTCAGAATAGCTACAGGGAAGTTCTCTTTAGAAATATCACAGCTCTGCTTCAGTGTTCCTTCAAAAGGCTCTCATTGCCATCATGTCTCAAGGCAAAAAAGGGAATATTTCAAAGCAACTGATCTAAACATCTTCCCTCATCTAACTGGATTTGTTTGGTGAGGACTAAACTTAGTGCGGACGCACTTTAATAGTCTGACCTTTCCCATGAAATCTTGCTTTAGGGAAAGATTAAGGTCTAGATGTTTAGAAGCAACTAGTGATTTTTGGGGTGACCAACTTGAGACAACTTAATTTTGTGGTACCTATATGGCCCCTTATACTGTAGCGTTTGAGCACCTCACTGTTATGTTCTTGGCATACACACAAAGAAGTGACCTAAAAACATAAAATACTCTTTCTGGAAGGTTGCAAAGTAATACTGCTTTATTTCTTAGAATCCAGAAAACAGAGATAGACAAAGCAGGCGGCTCCCTAAGGCAGTGAGGAACAAATCAACCCACCTTGCTCTAGGGTGGCTGTTTGCAGACTGACTGCTAAACACTCAATTTGCACGCTTCCCTACAGAGCCCCATAGCCTACAAACAGGACCAGAAAACCCCTTGCACTTAATGTGATCACTTGTAATTTTAACACAGTTTTCAATACACCACACTCACAATCTTTAATGTATTTCTCCACCCAACAGCCCTCTGAGGTAACAAAGTGCTATTATCCATCCACATTTTAAAGATGGGGAATGGAGGCATCCAGAGACACAGTGACTTGCCCAAGGTCACAGAGGAAATATGTGGAAGAACAGGGAACTGAAATGTTTCTCAGGTGCCTGGTTAGTGCCTAGCCACTGCACCATCCTTCCTCTTCGAGCTCAAACGGTCCTGATATTCAGAGGGTGGGTGCTAAAAAGAAAATCTTTTTTAAACACAAACTAATTCAATAACAACCTGACCCATATAGGAAATTACTGGCGGGGGGCGGGGGGGGGAATGTAATGTTTATTCCAGAACCATTTATTTTTTTTCAAGTGTACCAGTGTGAAAGTTTCTCTCAAGACACAAATTGCATGCAGATTTATTTGAATAAATAAAATATTTGCCTGTTTGGTTAATTTAGGGAAATGATATTTTTGTAACAAATAATTACATTGGATATCTGGACAAAGCTCTGCAGCAGTTTCAATCTCTCCAAACTCTCAAGCGTGTATTATTTATGTTGATGCCTCAGTAACTTCTCCTGTGACATGGTTTCTGTGGTGCCTTGTAGGGTTCTTGGTTATGACTCATTTAGTTCACTCTATCTAACTGGCATCCTCATAATTCACTGCACAGCTTTAGCAAATACGGCTGTACAGATCACTGCAATGAGAGTATGTGTCTGCTAGTGTGTGTGCAATCCCATATTGTAGTTCTAATATTAAACAAAAGAGTCCTATTCCTCATAGACAAAGACTGGCCAGTTCCGTCCTTGGTGTAAATTAGAATTGGGTGTCAAATTTCTATGCTCAGATTAGTTGGTTAGGAAGAGTTGCTGGTGTTTTATATTGCGCCTCTATTAAAAACTGGATGTGCAAAGAGGTGGGAAAGAATCTACTCTAACAATATGAAATGCCAAATGAGTTCTTTCTTACTTTTCAGATACTATATGATGGAGGAAAATGAAAGAGAGGAAATGTCATGTTCAATCTGCATTATCCTTGCTAGGGAACCTTGACAATGCAGAGGAGTAGATTTCCTTTGATTCCACTGTGTCCAAGGAGTATTTGTCAGATGGATGTAAGATGTCTGGAGCTACTTTAAATCAGTGTTAAAAGTTAATGAAAACAAACCCAGTAGTCTTTGCATTTTAGACTGGGTGAGGTGGACATTTAATACTGACGGATTGTTGTCTTGCAGAGTGGACAGAGAAGAACAAAAAGAGCAACACATGATAGAAAATAAATGCCAGCCAAAATGTTATTCAATCACATTATTTTACTTGGTTCCTTAAGGCCCCAATCCAGCAAAACACTTAAACACATGCCTAATTTTAAGCATGTGAGTAATTGTATTAATAGATACGTGCTTCCAACAGCATTAACTCTCTCTTCTTTCCAATGGTATTCCTGCTGGAACATGCCATGCCAAGAAGTGTAGTTCCCATCCTGGATTCAATGCATCTGTCCACAATTCTGCAGATCATAACCTCCTGGGGTTGGTATAGAAGGCTTCAAAGACCTCCAGGAGGAGGAAGGAGTGTGTCAGGGAGCCAGTGTTTTTTCCAATTCTGATTCCATTTGCGGTTTCCCTCCCATGTTCGTTTTTTTTTTTTTTTTTGCTACTCACAGTACATAGGGTCCTTTCTGAGACTCCTGGAAGCCCTTTGGTTGGAAGGCCTCTCTGATGGGTCCTTGCCTAGTCACACAATCGGGGCATATCCCCACCGTCCTGGGCCTCTTGTCGCATCCTCTAACACTTCTTCCAGAGGGTGGATTTTCTATCACTTGCAGTCTTAGTCAAAACTTAGTCAAAACTCTTTCTAGAAGCTATGCTGTAGCTCAAGGTGACGTTATGGGCTTGATGTAGAAATTCCTGGGTGAGGTTCTTGGGCCTTTGTAATGCAGAAGGTCAGACTAGATGATCACAAAGGTCCCTTCTGGCTGTAAAAAATCTATGAATTCTAGTGATGATTCTTTCCCTGTTCTGTCCTGTTCTGAGGTAGGCAGAAATGGTGCATTAATGTTTGTCTTTTTGGACCAGTAATTGCTGATGATAAAACACAATATTATGCTGTCTGACACTGTCAGCACAGCCAGGGATATTTTTAAAGTTCTCTTGTCCAAACAGGAAATGTCAGCTGTTTCTTCCCAAGCTCTTTTTGTCTGAGGCATTATTCCTTGTGGTTAATTCGCTCTAAAATAAACAATGCAGGCATTCATCTCTGGCTTGGAGTATGCTTAGTCAAGCGAGAAGACATGAAGGAGGAATGTTCTTATTGTGAAATAATTACAACCCTGGACTTGGTCTGTAATCCCCAGGGACGTGATTATTTTATGATAATAAGCAAAATCCTAAAACTGGTTTTTGTTATGTATTTTAAAAAAATACTCTGAGGGGAAAAAGTGAGGGTGTGTTGGAAGACAATGAGAGTGACAGTTTAGGTTGCAGCGGTTTAGTATACATTGAAGTATCTAATTTACCAGCCCGCTGGAATATCCCCTGCACCTTCCAAATGTTAAACAATTTAATATGTCATCTGATTGCTTCTGGCTGAATTCAATGCAAAACAGTGTCTTTCTATGCTGACTATGGTGCATTATGTTTTCTGTGTACTGGAAAGTTGAGATACAATGTGGTGGTTGTCATTAAGCAGAAATGTTTGTCAAGGGATATCTCACTTTTAACTGCATGAGTAGAGAACAGCTATCAATGGGTGCTCTCAACAATTTGTATGTCTTTGGATCAGGCCCCTAAGGGGGAATTCTCCTCAAAGTACTAAAATCTATCAATGTCCATTGGAGTATTACCACTGACTTCAATTGAGCTATGAATCTGGGCCTATGTGGACAGGTAGCAGCTCAGAAATCAATAGAATCTCCCCACCCAACCCTCCCTAGGAAGTGTGGTCCAGCTCAGGAATCTAGAGATCTGGGTTCAATTCCCTACTCTGCTACAGACTTCCTCTGTAACCTTGGGCAAGTCATTAAGTCTCTCTCTGGCGCAATTGGCCACCTGTAAAATAGAGGTAATAGCACCACCCTATCTCACAGGGATTATGTAAAAATAAATACGTTAAGCTTGTGATGTACTCCGATACTTTGGTGATGGAGGCTATGAAAATGTTTTAGATCTCTAGATACATAAAAATGAGATTTTAGAAGGAAATACTGTAAACACAAAATTTAAGGCTATAAGGGACCTCATTCCAAAGCCTGGGAGTCTAAACAATTGTTCTGACCGAGGAGTAAGTCCTTTTCCCTGGACAGAGAATATATCAATACTTTTACCCCTGGAAATCTCTGTTGCAGAACAAAAAATATATTAAATTTCCCCCCAGCTTTATGGACTCATTCTGCATTTACACCTAAGCATCACTGGAGTTCTCTCCATCACCCATGTAAAGCATTGGACACCTCAAAACAGGTTAAAGGTCATGTGAACTATCTCATAACCCATACTCAAATCTTTCTTCTGTGATGGAATTTGGGTAAAAGAATCACTCTCCTGTGTCATCTCTAAAGTGGGGATAATGATACTTGTCCATCTTTGTGCAGAGCTCTGTGATCTATGGATCAAAACTGCTATATAGGTGGTACAAAGTATGACTCTTCATTTATTTACCACAACGGTAGCTTGGGAAGTTTTCAGGCAGTAGGGAATAAAAATTAGAATTAGACTATGGGTGAAATTCATCCCTGTGCAGAGGGCTAGCATTAGATCTAAGCAACATTTATGTTCCAGTTAAGCCCTTAAAGCAGGGCTTACAGGGGACTTCCCTTAAATTGTGCATGAAGGTGAATTTCATCCCCTATGCTCTTTGGGCCAGGGACCATGTATTCCTTTGGGACTGGAAAGTACCTATTAGATTTTAAGCACTACTGCAATCTGAAGAATAATATTAATATACAATAATGGGCATCATTTTTCCCTATAGGTGTGTTAACCATTCCTGTATTTACATAAGAGTATGGACCACAAGAAAAAGTTCATTTGAGAATACTTTGGTTAAGTTAAGCAATATAAATGAATAATTATCATATACAGCCTAACATATACACTGTGTATGTATGTACTGGCAACGCATTCTAGCCACAGAGCAGGCGACAGTAATATAAAGGGGATATAATGTTATTTGACTGAGCCTTTCAGACTGTATAAGCATTTCTCTGGGGGAGTCCTTTGCACTTGGCTATGGTTGATCAATCCAAGAAGGTTTATAAGTTCCCTCAAGAAGCCTACCATGTAAAAATTATTCATTGTTTCTCCGATTCAGAAATTCTGCATAGATCTTGTGAATGCTAAGAAACTGACTAGCTGGAACATTACCTTTCAGTGACAGAGTGATAACCAGTGGCATTTGGGAAATTAATCCTGTCTCATACAGAAGTAACAAGAAAATGTGTCTGATAAATAATTTGAAACCTCAGACTTGAGAAGCTAGATTCTGTACTGAATCTAATAGGTTTCACCAAATGAATATAAGCTGGGTCTTAGAGTTGTTCGATGTGCATAGCTTTGAAAATAGGTTGTGTGTGCCCAAGCCAAGACACCTATCACACAGCTTTTAGGTGTATTGTTTCTTTGCTTGTGTAACACACTAGCTAAATTTACTATGTCCCATTTTACTGGCTGGCTCACGTTGAGGATAACTGCTTCCTACTGCTATTAGCTACTGGAGTTATCACTTCAAATGACAGAGGCCTATTTTGTTCTAGGGAAAGTCCTGATTTCAAGGCCAGCTGATAATCCCACGGTGGAGAGGGAAGTCATTAAAAATGTACATTCATTCTTCCTGGTCATGAAGTTTAGGGAATAAATAATAAGAAAACTTTTAAAATCAGCATAAATGGTGACTTTTTTTCCTTCTCAGTAATATAGGGCTCAGTTCTGGAAATACTGATGCCCCCAGCTCCTGTTTAGTCCACGGGAAAGCATGCTCTGCATTTTTCTTGTGCTCTACTCTCCCGTTGGTAGATACAAGTAACTTTCATTGAAATCACTGAAGTCTCCTGAGCTGGGAAAACCAGTCCATGAATCTCCTCAGTTACTGCTACTGAGATTGTAAGCACAGGCATGAATCATCCTTTTGTTCTGTGTTTGTACAACACCTGGGGGCCTGGTTACTTGAACTGTTCATATATCTGTGTATTTTTATATATATATATATATATATGACTTAGCATCTCTTTAGCATTCAGAAGGCGTATACGGAATTTCTGCATATGTGTACATATGACTTTTAATTTGACAGCGTCCCTTTAAAAGCAGTGCTGTAATATGTAATGCAGTTGCCTTTTCAATAAGACTTGCTCAGATTTTCTTTGTCTTTTACTCTCAATTTAGCTCTTACTGAATTGGCAACGTTGGGAACACAGCTTATTGTGGTAAGTTGAATCTGCAAATAAATGGTATCCCTGGCCTAAAATAATTCATCTAAAGTGCAGGGGCAGTCAGTTGTCAAATTGTGTCCAGAGTGGGTTAATCAAGTGTACCAAAGAACAAAGAGCAGCCCCAGAGAAATATTTTTACATCATTAGACTTTTTTCAGTCTGCTTTCAGTGTGTTCATCTAACTACTTCAGGCTGATTATTCACTCATAGTGGCTCATTTTTAGATCGCAAATATTATGTTTTTCCTCCTGAGTTTGTCTTAACAGGTTGCAAACACTTGAAGTTCTCAAGTTTAAAGATGTGCCATTTCACTCCCAGGATGTTTCACTTCACAGACAGTTTGTGTGTGTTTTGTGCCATGATTTGTAATTCTGGGCCAGCTTGCGATGGCCTTACTCACCTTGAGTAGTACCTTACTCCACTAGCAGTCCTATTGCCTTCACTAGGTACTTACTGTTCAGTGTGAGAAAGGGTACCATAGTCTGGCCCACTAGGATTAGCAGGACATACACTTGTTCCCAAACATAACCCGGAAAGATATGAGTAAGAGGTAACAAGGAAGCATCAAATACGTCTTCCCAATGTTTTGGGTGAAACGGTTCTGGGTGTAAGGATTTTAAACTATTGCATAAATGTTGCCAGAAGTGCAACCAACAGAGGGTGAAATTCACTCCTATGTAAAAAGCCAGCATGAGCACTTCTCATTGAAAGTCAATGCGACTAGGTTCCTAAATCACTTGAGTGTGAGCATGCAGGCTTCTCCCTAAAGCAGAGTGGCACAACTCACCCCACCTTCTTGCAGGGTGGTTCTTTGAAGACTGATTGCTGAAAGACCCAAATGGCACCCTTCCCTACAGAGCCTCCTAGCCTGCAAACAGGACCAGGAAGACCCCTGAGAATTTAAAGTGAGAGTTCACAATTTTAACCAGAGTTTTCAGTACAGTACAATTATCATTGATGATAGTTAAGGCTACATTTTTGTCATGGGTATTTTTAGTAAAAGTCATGGACAGGTCAGTGGCAGTAAACAAAAATTCACAGCCCGTGACCTGTCTATGACTTGTACTATATACCCCGACTAAATCTTGGGGGCGGGAGGGGCCGCCCGGGGGCTCCGCAGGCGCTGGAGGTGGAGTTGGCAGGGCTAGTACGCTCCCTACCTGGCTCCACGCCTCCTCGGAAGCAGCGACATTCCTCAGCTCCTAGGCAGAGGTGCTGCCTCGTTCCTGAGCGCCAGCTCCGCAGCTCCCATTGGCCGGAAACTGCAGACAATGGGAGATGCAGGGGCGGTGCCTGCAGGCAGAGGCTGTGCGCAGAGCTGCCTGGCCATGCCTCCGCCTAGGAGCGGAGCGAGGGGTACGTCGATGCTTCTGGGGAGCCCCCCAAGGTAAGTGCCGCCCAGAGCCTGCCTCACCACGACCCGTGCCCCTGCCCCTTTCCACACCCAAACTCCTGAGGGTGGGGGGCAGTGGCCCCAGTGGCCAGTGCAACGGTGGTCACAGAAAGTCACGAATCTGTGATTTCCACGACCTCCGTGACAAATGCGCAGCCTTAATGATAGTACCCAAATTCTGCATAGAAGATCAGGGCCCCAGTGTGCTTGGTGTGGTGCACAAATGGATACAAAGACAATATCTGCCTTGGAGGGCTTGCAAATCCAGGGTACATACTGCAAAAAGAGCAGCCAGAAGACTGTGCTGGGAGAGGGACAAGGATGGGAGCTACTTTAGGAAAACATAGGAGTGGTGCTAGGGAAAAAAAAATTCTGCCCCTTGGGTGTCAAAACCATTATAGCACCAGTTCTGTGCAATCTTGAAACAGCATGAACTTTGCTAATATAAAACACATGTGAACAGAGGATTAACCTGCATAAGTGAGGAGGGAAAGCTAAGTCACTGAAGGCTTGTTTTCTGCTGCCCTCTCCTGGCCCTTTAAAGGAGAGGACATTTTCATGGTCAATGAATGTACTTCCATGTACAGAGAAATATAGAGCAATGTGCGACTTAATCAAGTGCCACAATCTTAGATCACTGAGCGCTGAAACTAGTTCAATGTTAACTAGTTTAGTTAGGCCCTGATTCAGGAACATATTTTTTCTCAGAACAGCACGTAAGCATGTGCTTAATTTTAAGCACATGCTAAAATGCTGTTCTGAATAGTCCTAGACTTAAGCACATACTGAAGTGTTTTCCTGAATCGGGGTCTTAATGCTTGCTGCTATGTCAATGAGCATCACATCGACTTAAGAGACAAGCCACCAGGATTTAAAGTATCTGAATGCCTGGAGTGAAAAACAGCAGACTGGCTGGACCTTTCTAGGGTAGGCAGGTGCTTGTCACTTTCCAAACAGCTCCTGGACTGATATGTTTCTGATGCCATTGTGAAATGCTTGCACTAAAAGAGTTGATTGCATGAGTAATGGAGGAGAAGTAGGAAATCTGACAGAGTGAGGGGAGCCAGGCCATTGCCAGAAATGTGTCCTCCCTGCAGAATTATTTATGGGAATTAAATAACAGCGAATGATTTGGTGCACCCTTCAGTAAGCTGAGTACAGCAGCAAAGAGGATTGCAGTGATCCCTGGCTGATTTT
This sequence comes from Chelonia mydas, assembly GCF_015237465.2. Lineage (NCBI taxonomy): Eukaryota > Metazoa > Chordata > Testudines > Cheloniidae > Chelonia > Chelonia mydas. The sequence continues at coordinate 11,582,175 of NC_051257.2, forward strand.
TCTGTATGCACGTTAAACCTGGGATGCTGAACTAATTAGTACCACCCCTTTGCTGTGCATGCAGAGCAGAGTTCTGGCAGAATCCTCCACAGCTGGCATTGAGGTAGGAGGTGTCCGGTGTTTCTGCTTTGCAGGAGCGTGAGTTCTAAATGAGCATGTATTAACAAGGCAGGGCAGGGAATTGGGGGGGCGGAGGAGTGGGTTACAGAGAAGAGAGAGGGAGCCAGAAGCAGAGGTGTGCAAAACTGGTGAAATATCACACCGAAAAGTGTTTTGCCATTTCATTCCAGTTAATTTCATACCCCTCAAATGCTATTTGACAACACTAGTATTTTCATGTTGAAAACACACACACACACACTCTGAAGCTCAGATTTTGAAGCTGGCTCTCACATGATCTAGCTGGGGTGGGCAAACTGCGGCCCACGCGCTGCGTCCAGCCTGTCAGACATTTTAATTTACCCCTCGAACTCCATCTGGGGAGCGGGATTATAGGCTTGCCCCATTCTGCACATGTCGTGGCTCCCAGAAGCAGTGGCATGTCCCCAGTTCAGCTCTTATGCGTAGGGGCAGCTAGGCGGCTCTGCACGCTGCCCCTCTCCAAGTGCTGCCCCTGCAGCTCCCGTTGGCCAAGAACTGCAGACAATGGGAGCTGCAGGGGCGGCACCTGCGGATGGGACAGAGGGTAGAGCCACCTGTCTGGCGCCACACCTTCCCGTAGGAGCCAGAGTGGGGGCATGCTGCTGCTTCTGGGAGCTGCTTGAAGTAAGCGCCGCCCAGAGCCTGCACCCCTGCCCCAGCCCTGATTCACCTCCAAACCCCTCGGTCCCAGCCTGGAGCACGCTCCTGCATCCCAAACCCCTCATCCCCAGCCCCACCCCACAGCGTGCACCCCTAACTGGAGCCCGCATCCCGGCCCACCATACAATTTCCATACTGAGATGTGGTCCCTCGGGCCACAAAGTTTGCCCACTCCTGGACTAGGCCCTTTGTGCTTGGAAATAGGCTTAACCCTAGTGGGCTAAAGGGGCCAAAGGGGGCCGTTCCCCCCCCCCCATAAAATGGACATAGAAAATGCTTAATATTTCTAATCGTTTCACCCTTTCATTGCAAACATTTCATGTGCCCAGAACTTGTGAACTGCATGCCAACCATGGACCTAATTCATCTCCGCAATACTCCAGTTTTAATTAAACTAGTGGTTATTACCAGCATAAAACTGGAGTGTCAGAGTGGCGAATCAGGCTTCATGAGTGCCAAACAAAGAGTCAACTAAAATGTGACAACCACCCAAATTCCCATACTCCTTTGTAGCAGTATGGGGAAGCACAGACCTCCATCCTGCCTCTGCATTGTGCAGATAATGAAGAAATAATTACAGAGGGCCAAATCTGGCTTATCTTGCACAGGTGCAGTAGTCCCAATGAAATCTATTTGAGTAAGGGGAGTAGGATTTGGCTCAATATTGTTACCACAAGACACTGTTTCCAGGAATTCTGCCTCATCATCAGCAGGTGATCAGTTAATAATGCTTGCAAAGATTAATGTCCTAAAAGGTTCCCTTCCTGGGAAATTGAACTTTGTTCCTGACCAAGATTTTGGAACAACTGAAGCAGAGGTCCCAGCCAAGGAAGAAAGTTGAAGCCAATAGTTTCAAAAGTAACCCTTAAAAGTATGCCTGCATTTTTTTGCATTCTGGTTCTTGCATGTACAAGAGTGCAGTTGTGTATGAAAAACAGCAGGCAGAGGACTCACTACCCAGATTCACGTGCATAATTACAATTCACAGATTTTATGCACAAAAACCTGTAGATACAATTTTTAAATAATGGGTTGAAGTCCATTTGAAAACTGAAGCATTGGTTCATTGTGGACCGCCTCTATAATGGATATGTTCAGTTGGAACTGCAAGTGTTACAGTATGGGCAAGATTCTTAGATGGTGTAAATTGGCCTAATTGAGTTTAATAGAGCTACATTGCTTTACAACCATGGAGAGTCTGGCCCTAGATCTTTTAATATTGTAACTAAGCTATGGTCAGCGAGGACTTTACAACTGAGACTATGCTGCACACAGACATGGGCTACTTGAGCTAATCTCTGTTAGCAAGAGAGGTCCTGTGAAATAGAGCTGAGCAGTTCTCGTTCCATCCAACGGAGGACAGTGGTACATCTGCTGCACACGAACCTGTTCGTTACACTGTATGCAGGTTTAGAATCAGTCATCCAAATATGAACATTTATCTTCAGGTTGTTTCCATGGCACATATTCCTTCTTTTATTTTTGACATTTCATGAAAAGTTTGAGCACTGAAAATGAACACAGTAATATAAATTATTTATGGGTAGTTTATTTTCAACACAACACTTGATATAGCATAAAATGTTAAGGGCTCTTTTGGGTTTTGGTTAATTTACATAACAAACTACTGTCTTTGACTATTGAACAAATTGCTGTCTTTCTAGTGCAATAAATAAATGAAAGTCACCACCAAATTGTTTACTAACACATTTAAACATCTGCTAATTAATAAAAGATACCAGAAATACCATAGTTTCTTGTACACAAATATTTTAACATGAAATCATTTACTAAGGATAAATTAAAAGTATGCTTGAAGCATGAACCACTTAAACCTTCTGTTGCCATCTATTAATGAAGCCTATGTTTGTATCTGGATTTTTCATCTTCATTCTTTTCTTGAATGCTGCTCTCAGGGATTCTCAGTTCCTTTTACTCTTCTTGGCTCATGCCAGCATCCAGCTCAATGTCTTTCTGAAGATGTACTTTTCCTTTGACATCCATCTACACCTATCAGCAGGCTTTGACCTGAATGTAATATGCTTTTCACACGACCTAGATGAGAGGACATACAGCTGCGAGAGAACCTTTCAAAAATATATGGGAAATAAACTTTCTCAGATACATGGGGCAGACCGTGAGCTGATGTGATCTGTGTTAGCTCCCTTAAAGTCAATGGAGCAATGACAACTTATGTGAACTGAGGATCTGCCCCCATAGTTCTAGGAACAAATGTAATCATGAGAGGCCTATATATCAACCTTAATGTTGATGATACAGTTACTTGCATAGATTGGCAAGAAACTAAATGGGACCTTGGGAAGTCTGTCTTCTGCAGCTTATCCGCTAGTTGCACTCATCATTTGGGACAAAAGCTGACATGAATTTTTTCATTGAAAAATGCCAAGATCGAACCATGGGGAGAAACCACCATTAGTCTGTATGTATGTACGTGCATGCAAATTGTGGGACATGTAGATTGGCAAAGTACCAATTAGTAGAGCTGGTTAGAAATTTTCTGTTGAAATGATTTTCTGACAGAAAACTAACTTTCTGCAAAATTGAAATTTTCGCCCTGATTTTGCTGAAGAATTGTTTGATTTTTTTTTTCTATTAGAAAATTGTTCTCAGCTCCACAGCTCCCCCACTGCTTGGCAGCCCAACCGGCAGACTGCTTCTCGCCTCTTGGCAGCCTGCGTGCCCTGGGAAACTCCACTCTCAGGTTTCCCAAGCAGCCCATCTCCCCATCTGATGGGCTGCGAGAGCTCTGGGCAGCTCAGGAAGCCTCGAAAGTGTTTTAAAACAATCTAAGCAAAATGTTTCAATTTTTTTTAATGAAATTTCAGAATTCCCAAATTTCAACTTTTTTTTTTTTTTCATTCTGGTTCTGAATAATGAGTTTGTTTTTGTTGAAATTTTGGAATATCCCGTGGAACAGGAATTCCAGTGTCCAACCAGTTTCACCAGTTACTGAGATTATACTAAAGGTAGCCCACAGTGAGAAGCATTCAAAATCCTTCCTTGGGGAACTAATCATACTTAGGTAAAAGTGTAGCTCCTTTGAGGGTTTTGTTGTTCCAAATATAACACCAAGTTCTACCTTGTACTATTTATCTAGTTTCTTTGTCCCTTTCTATGGAGCTGTTTAAAGAATAAAAGTGTATAGGGATGCTCCAACTACAGTTTTAAAAATTAAATACATAAGGAACAGTGAAAGCAGAAGGTGGGTCACAGAGAAAAACATCTTAACATGGATTTATTTTGATGCATGAAAAGTTCATGCTGTCACTAGGGAAGTGGAATGAAAGCTCAGGCTTCTGAAGAATTAAATCTGTTTACCGTGTACTTCTGTTGCCCATATTATATGTGTTTTAATATTGTCCACAATATTAAAGCATAAAATCTCCATGCAGGGCCAACAGCTTGATATTATTCATTTGCGTTTAATGCCCTGGCAAATTTATTTGCGTGCCTTCATATATATTTCTATTTGTTTATGACAAAAAAGTAAATGTTTAAATAATAATATATTTGCCCTGCATCCGGTTTTTAGTGCAGTTTATTGCTTCTGCAATGAAATATTCAGTATGGGATTCATTTTTATGTGTTATGAGGTGTATTTACACATATCCGCTTTGTATTGCAAGAAACAATTTGCAGGCTTTTCAGTTAAAAATCCTATTTTGCCACATTTCATTACGCTCTCCAAACAGGAAATACACGCCTGGAGGTTTTGATAAATAAGAAAGGGAGGGGGTTATATGTATTTTCATCATGTATGAATGATCAAGAAAAAAGTCAGTTAAATAAGTCTGATTTGTGTTTTTATTATATATATATATATATATATATATGAATGAGAGAGAGAGATTGTGACTTCAAAACTGTGCAGTCTCTGTGATGTGAACTTCCACTTCAACTTCAGTCAACACACCTAACCGAGAAAGTCAGGTGAATGGGATTTAGTGCACTACCAATCTGTTTTCCAAAGGCACTAGAATATGGTGATTCAGACCATTTGTTTCATCCACTCTGGCCCTCTGCTAACCCCTTATGTAACCAATTTCTGAATATCTGTGATGGAGAATCTTTGGCCTACTTGACAAGCACCTGGCTAGACCAGACTTTGGTCTACTTGGCATGTAAGACCATCTAAATAAGCAAGCCCAGTGCCCAATTACTCAAACATCCCTTTCTGAAAGGTGTCTTTTTCTGGACAACGGATGCTATTAACACTCGCTATAAGTATGAGGAACAGAAGACTTCGGTCCCTACTGTAGGCATCACCATTACTCACTGAAATTCTGCACTGGTACCTCAGAACAGCAGTGAGCTGAGATACAGAATACCTAGCTGATTACAGTTAGTGTTATAAGGAAAGACAAAACTCTGTTCATTGAGGCTTGGGGAATTCTAAGAACCAGATGAAGAAAGCAGAGGAAATTGCATGGCTTTTGAAATGACCATTTAGAGTGCACTCGACTACCAGTAAGGCTTCTACTCCAATAAAACAGTGAAACTTTATATTAATGTTGTTTTTTCCCCAGATTAAAGACCAGAGCATTTTGCAAAAAATACCATCAATTCTTCTCTGCTGATATTCCCTTTGCATTACCCCCTGGCAGCACAGCTAGGCTTTTCACTCAAAAGTCTGATTTATCATAGGTAGATTGCTATGGCATGGATAATTCCAGTGGTATTTAGTTATTAGGATTTCTTGACTGTTGCAGATGTCTGCTTTTTACTATTCCAGAGCTGGTGCTTTTGCAAGTGGTTTTAACAGCTAGCTTGGCGTTTATTTAAAGACTGAAGAAAGAACTTTTTGGCTGGCTCTGAGCAAAAAGGTTGGAATGTGGTAGAAGTTGAATGCAGCATTCAGACTCCAGCTATCTGAATTGATTTTAATGTTGAGACTCCTGTTTTGTAACAATGACTCTTATACAAAAGCATGCTTAACAGACATGCCAAACCCATGGGGAAAAAATGCAGAAATTGGGCTTGTTTTTGGCATAATTGGCTTGTGAATTGCTTGTTGGCTAGTTTTTGGCTTGCAGCTTGTTGCGTCGTCGTCCTTTTTTTTTTTTTTTTTTTTTTTTTTTATCGGTGCTCAGCAAGCAGGGGCAAAGGGCAAATGCGGGCAAGGGTGGGAGAGAGTCAGGGGTGCACAGTGGGCCCACCACAGTCCCAGACTGCATGCCAGGGGGATCTAGTCACATAGAGTGTTGGGGTTCTTAGGGATTGGCTTGTTTTGGCCTTGTTTTGAAATGGGAGTAGCTTGATTTTTGGCTTATTGTGAAAGTCGGGGTGCCTGTTTACCGTGTGAAAGTTGACAACTGGGATGCTTAAGTCCCCCTTTTAGTTTCTTCAGACTTCCTAAATAATGTGGTCTAGCTTTTTAAACAAGTTAGGAACATCCCTGCAAATGTAAAATGCATATGCGATTGAGTGCCTGATGTGTGCACAACATTAATTATTGCTTGCCCAAATCAGGTAATGGCACATGTAAATTAGCCTAATTATCTGTCTGTATGCACAAGTGATGTAATGACATGTACAAATTGGGTGTGCAATTACACATTTAGTTGGTTTAATAATCTGGCTTTCTATCCATAATGCTCCTGACAACATCTACATTTGATGTTTTTATCTTCAAATACGACATACTGTGCTATTTTGTAGTATTGCTTTATGCTGTTTGAGGCCTACCTCAGGGGCTGATGAGTACAAAGCCTCATGGCTGCTCAAAGTTGTGCCAACTTGTAACAGCTCCTAAAGGGCCAGTAGGACAACCAAAGATTGGGCAGATCCACTGGTTCCTCAACCATACCCTCTTTTTCCACCTACCACATCTCCTAAGCTGGAGGTTGATAGGTATATATGCTTAGGAGCTTAGACAGGTGCTGAGACCCCCCTGACCAAAGGAATCCTCAGGAGCACAGGTCTACTGGAGCAGACAAAGTGGTTAAAAATGGAGACCCTGATATGGCCAATGCTTTGTAAAGCCTTGAGTAGCCCTTCAGGAAGAAAGTCTCTATTAGGACTGGTTGAAAAATTTCCATCAAAACTGAATTTCAGTGGGAAATTTGGGTTTTCGATGAAATAAAATCTTTCACGAGAGGTCTCTGCTTTCTGTGGAAATTTTGGGTTTGTTTGTTTTTTAAGCTAAATATTTCAGCCAAAAACTGAAAGATTTGGGTCGAAAACAGAGTTCTCAGCCAAAACCTTTTAAAATTCTTGAAGTGGTGAAAATTTCTGCAAGGAGAACACATTTCAGACCAGTTCTAGCTGTTGTATAAAATAGGGGTTTGCCATCTATCTTCACTTTAAGAGTTAGTGTGAAAGGTAGAGTTTCCTTTGCTGTTCACACAGGTACTCCGAATCAGTTATGTTAATCATTATCAGTACTATAATAGCATCCAGAGGCCATAATTGAGATTGGTATCCCATAGTGCTAAGCAACATACAAATACTGGAGAGAGTCCCTGTTCCCAAAATTTCTTACAGTCTAAGGGTACGTCTACATTGGGAGAAATAAAGATCCACAGCAGCGAGACTCAGAGCCCAGGTCAACTGACTGGGGCTCATGCGATGGGGCTAAAAATAGCAGTGCAGACATGCCCACTTGGGCTGGAGCCTGGACTCTGAAACCTGGCAGTGCAGAAGAGTCTTAGAACCCGGGCTTCAGCCCAGGCAGGAACCTCTACACGGCTATTTTTAGCCATGTACTGCAAGCCCAAGTCAGTTGACCCAGGGTGTGAGAGTTGCTGCTGAAGGGTTTTTTGTTTTGTTTTTTTCAGTGTAGTCATACCCTAAATGGACAAGACAGACAAAGAGTGGGAGAGGAAATAAAGATGCAAAGTGACTTGCTCAAGCTCACCTAGCAGAACCAGGAACAGAATCCAGGGCTCTATCCACTAGCTCACACTGCCACCCTATGATAGGGAGTAGTATATTAGCCAGGTCAAAGTTGTGCCTGTGGATCTTTCCATTTTGGAAAGCAGCACAGGGCTTTTGAAGCAATCGGCTGCAAACCTAAATGCTAGAGAAATAAGCTCTGAGGTTTTTTAAAAAGAAACGTAATAGCTCTTTGGAAAGAAAAGGTGCAGACGAATTCCAGAAGCTTTACATATAATTGAGGTTTTGTATGTAAGCCATCGCTCATAGAACCGCAGTAAACCAAGGGAAACATGAGAAACTGAGAGGGAGCCAGGAGACATTTTTATATAAATTATCTGAGGGTTTAATGGTGATCAAAATGAATGGCACCTAAATTTTCTTGTTTCTCTTTTAAATAAAAGAAGCATATGGCAGCGCTAAGCTGCTATATTGAAAATAGGACTTGGGTGGAATGATTGCGAGAAACTAATGATTTGTAGATCAGCTAACTGTAATGGTTCGAGCAGATCTACACCATTACTTTCAACAGAATAAAGCAAAAGGCATCTGGAGTTACCAGCAATCTGGAGCGTGCCGCATCTCTTTAACAAATGCAAAGCAAAAAGTGGGAGCAGTGTCAGATGACTGAGTGAGTGTGTGTGTGTGTGTGTGTGTGTAATATAGGTCCTCTATGCAATGCCTTGTACATGTGCCACTGGTAGAATAACAGCTGACCATATTGCTGCTTTAGGCATCAACAGCTGTCAGCATGTTTCTTTTTAAAAATTAAAAAGGAATAATGATGCTCCTGAAATAGCATTTTTGGGTGTGGGGAGATGGTTTGGCTTCAGCCAGCTCAGTGGCCAGGCTGAAAGTGTGTTTCAACTGACTCCAGCTAACACCCAACAAACAATACACCACTTTGTCTAGCTAAAGTCAGCACCATTAAGTTCAGCAACCTAGCTATGGTACTTTCTGTGGCCCCCCATCACGTTCTATCTGGGCGGTTCACAGTCAGGGTATTATCTTCACAACACCTTGGTGAGGCAGGGCAGTGCTATTACCCTCACTTACAGAGGGGGAAGTGAGGCTTAGAGAGGCTAAGTGACCTGCCCAAGGTTCACACTACACATCTGCCACAGGGTGGAGACTTGAACCCAGTTTCCCAAGTCGTAGTCTAATGCCATAACCACTGGACCATCCTTCCCCACATTCTAAAACCCCATATGCTAGAAAATCTGGAAATGAATAGGCCAATGATCCAACCATTTCCCTACCACCGTGTAATCCTTTATCACTTAGTATCGTCCCCCCTCCCGATTTACACTGCCCACCCACATTTAACATTGCTTCCCAGTAATATTCACAACAAAAGTATATAAAGGTCAAAATAATAATTTCCTCAGCAACGATATAAAAAGGGAAGGTGGAATCATGTGAGTCTTTACAGAACGAGCAGGAAGATGCATCTCAAAGAATGTCTCAAACCTATGAGACATTATAAATAACATATGGTGTGTAAGCCTTACCTGTTACTGCTTTTTCTTTCCCAAAAGACTAGGCCTGTGTGAAGGAAGGAAACGTACCATGAATACATTGACACTTTATGCATGTGATCTTAACTTTACACACTGTGAATAGTCCCGTTTCCTTCAATGCTTAGAGTTAGGTACGTGCTTGCGTGCTTTGCTTTTCTACGCTGTGGGCCCTAAAGTGTTCATTTTAGCTCTAGAGATATTACAGCTATACCAGAATTCCCCACTTGAAGTATATGGAATATTGCTGGAACCTGGAATGTCTCTAGAGCCAAAATAACCTTTTTAACTGCACCAACTGTACCTACTGATAGCCATTTATGTAGCTTCCCAGAAACTCAACTACTAACTAGACTCATAAATTACTAGGTGATAGGAAAGTTCACAGGCATCATGTTCTCATTTTGGCAATCTGAGCGAGAGAGTCACTGACAAGGCCACAGTTTGCCAGTTCTGCATTCTAATCTTTGGGGTTATGAGATGACTTCAAGCATGTTATTTCCAGTCTCTACCTCCACAGGGGAACAGGCTGGAGGAGAGACCAGTACAGATCGCTAAGAGAATTTTCCAACAAAAAGCCCTGCAGAACTAATACCAGAGAAAGCTCAGCTCAGCCCAGCTATAAACAGTGCTGTCAACCTTTTAGAAGTAAGGCTTTTTCCTCAAGTAGCCGTGCTTGGCGATTTGTGAAGATGAGAGGTCTGCTGTTTCTTTAATCTAAACAAGGAAGCGAGGCAAGAGGTAGAGCTGGGTGAGGTGAATCTAAGCAGAAGTTTTGCAGTCAAGCGGAAAGAGACAGAGGAAAGAGTAGCTGCGGGAACAACACTGTTTGCCTTGTTCTAATATGGTTCTTTGTTCAGTGTTAAAGGAAGCAAAGTTCTCTTTAATACTTTACCATTGCAGGTTGGGGCTTTAATTTTTTCCTTCATTGTTTTTTTTTTTTTTTTTTTTTTTTTTTAAATAACCTATGGTGTGTATGTAAGATTATTGTAGGCAGGGCTGGGAGCACCACCTTTTATTGAGGTTGGCCATTTAAGACGTTGTTTTCAGCTGCTTATAACTTTGCAAACTTTTAACCATTTGGGCTGAAATTTTCCATGTTAGGTCTCTGGCTCAGGTGTGTGTGTGTGTGGGGAGGGGGGGTTGGGGTTGGGGTTGGGGTTTTTTTGTTTTTGTTTTTTGGGGTTTGTTTGTTGTTGTGGTTTTTTTTTTTTTTTTTTTGAAAATTTTCAGTCAAAAAGGTTCGGCCATGTCCAAGATGGAGGCTAGAGAAAAATAGACTGTTTAGCCCATGTTCAATTCTGGTGACCTTTTCTTTGAGACGTTCTAGTGCCAAAGTACAGAGATGCAGGGATATAAAATTTTGCAGGAGGTGGCTTTTTCATCTCGGGGATGTGCCTTTTTCCATCACTGTGAAAGTATGCCCAAATTCAGTCAAATGTTAAGCCTTTGAAAAAAATCACTCTTTCGCATGCTCCAGCTGGGGCTGAAGAGGGCTGAGGAGGACTTTTTCTGCAATTGCAGTTCCTGGCTGTGTAAGCTCTGCATCCAGGCACCAGGACTGAGATCAGGGAGCTGTGATGCAGAGACCTGGGAAAGGCTGGGCAAAGAAATTGGAAAAGGATCCAGGGGAAGGGAGCACACTGGGATTGGACAAGGAGCCTGGGCAGAGACAGGGGAAGGGAGCCTGGGATTGGAAGCCAGTGGAGATGGGATCTAGAGGTATAGTGTGACAGGAAGCTAGTGCGGGTGGAGAGAGAGGTTGCACAAGGTGACAGGCGGAGAACTGGGAATGGCTGAGCAAGGAGACTGGGGACTAGGAGCTGGGGCAGGAGGACTGTGACTGGGAGTTGTGGAGGGGAGACTTAGACTGACTGGGCAAGGAGACGGGAACTGAGATGAGAAGCCTGAGGAATGGAGAGTGGGATTGGTTAGATGAGGGGTCGGGGTGGGAAGACCTAGGAAGAGTGGGACAGCTTAGAGGGGAAGGGTCAAGATTGGGGAAAATGGGCAGAAGAGTCTCTGCCCCTAGAGCGCTCTTCTCCTCCAGAGCCTGGAGTGGAAACCAAGATTAACCAAGTCTCACCATTCCTCTGCTTTCAGCAAATGTCTGGGGAACCCACTGGCAAAGTATCTGCTCCCCCTCTAGTGCCGTTCTGCACTGAGGATACACTTGTCACTAAGGGAGCACCATCATTTCTGTGCACTGAATGAGGCAGAGGTCCTGTGGGGAAAAACAGTGTGTGATCATGTAATTAGAAACTGTATAATAATGCTTACAGAAAAGAGGACTGAATTAAGGTTGTACGGTGATGGGCAACCTTAATTTTGTCATTTCCTAACTTCTGAGTGCTTGATTTTGCAACCTTAATAATGCTCTTTAACATAAGTTTATGGATATTACAGATATAATGGGGAAAATAGGTCAAATTTGCCAACCTTGACAGTTTTCCTTTAAATAGGAGAAGATTTTAATTTGACAGGAGACTCTCTATAGCTAACTTTTTTCCTTTCCCTGAAATCTGAGATCCCTTTAACCTCGGCCTTAAATAATTATCTCTATTAAATTCTGAGCTCTTTTCCCATTATCTATAACTTCTTCCTATTTTTAATATCGCAACTGCGTCATCTCTAAAAAAAGAAAAAAATGAATAATATTGTTTTGGGAAATATAATATATATCTGATCCGCTCTGTGGGTGAGATCTTCATAGCAGCATGGGGAACTGAGAAACATGCATAGATGGTATATGTCTCCATGCCCTGGCATGCTCTGAAAATCTCAACCCATTTGATTATGAAGGCAACCAAAGACTCCAGTACTCTGAAAAGATGAACTGGACTGCAGAGGCAACAGAGCTAAAGGCTTAAAAGACATCACATAAAAATAATCGTAAGGCTTTTTTGTACTTAACAGATCTTTACAATGTCAAGATTTTGTTCAATAAACATGTTGCAGACATTTAGGGAAAATGCAATGGACAGTGTCAACCCTACAGAGTATCTGGAAGGGATGGGGTTAACACGGTAAAGGACTTTACATGTGTTTGCTCTCACTGTAGAGAGCCAGTTGCCTTGCCTTGCAGAGCAAATGGGACTCTGAAAAGGGAGACGCTGTGGTAAAGCACTCTTTGACATTTAGGTGCGAGTGTCGAATGAACACATTTTCTAAGAGAAGAAAGAGAAATGTTTTCGTGTAATTGGAGGAGAGTGGGTTAGAGCTGGTGGGGTTTAAAATATCCCAGAAAACTGGAGTCCCAGTGAGCTGAAATCCCAGAATGTTTCATTGTCCTCCATTGTAGAGCTTGTTGTTACTGCAGGCCGTCCTGGCTGAATCCTATTAATGTGTGGGTTAGCTGTGAAGTTAGTCAGAGGTACAGCTTTTTCAGTGATCTTTAAAGCTACAGGCAGGAGTAGATGAGTTGTAATTACCTGAATCTATTGTCAAGCCACCTTCAAGTATGAGTGTAATTCTAGAATTCCTCTGCTGGAGAACAAGCCCACTGGTGGGGAGATAGAGTTATGTATGAGGTTTGTGTGGAAATGGGATTATAAAAACAGCAGTAAATTTTTGCAATTTCCATCAATTCAGTTAAGTCCAATGGCATGTCATGGTGGGGAAAAAAAAAAAGCAAGCTGCTGAGACATTAAACCAGAGGCTGTAGCTAGCGGAAGCTACTTATTTCATCATTCACCAGCTGCAGAATTTTGCCGTAAATTCAGGTGTGGAACATGGTGAAGCAGGGATGCTGTAACAATTTGTATAGTGGGAGGTACTGAGAGTCATTGAACCAAACTGTAAATCCTGTATATGATGGAAACCACTTCAAGGCAGGGGTGTGTGGCAGCACCCCTAGTTCCAGCACCAGTGTGGTGGGAAGGGGGATGATCTATTGGAGTTAATAACAAAACTCCCACTGGGTGCAGAATGGGAGAATACGTGTCCCATAATTGCACAAGGCGTTGTCTAATGACTACATGAATCTAAATAAACACAGTCTTCTGTCTCAATGGCATGACATGTAGGAAGGGGCAGAATCTACATTAATAGGCATTTCTTTAATAATCCACACACTATTTTGTACCCTTGATATGACACACCTCCTCCCCCACCCCCCAAGGGGTCAACAAAATATCAAGTGGCATTTAAACATTGCTAGAGGCAGGGAAAGGTCTCATGCCTTGGAACTGACCAAAGATCATGCAGGAGAAGAGTTACATTATAATAGAATAAACAAAAGTAGCTCATTGTGACCGGATGACTGATCCCTGAGTACTTCTAGGTTTCTCTGCAAAGGGGGACATAAAAGAAAGTGAATGAACTTGCTGGTAACAGCACAATGATGTGCTAGGAGCCCTGTGTTGAAATTCTACTACCAAACTGGAGTAAAGATTGAGATGATTTCCCTCGTTCTGAGGGAGTTCAGCCTATCTTTACCTGCCAAAAATGACTCATCCTTGAGGCTCTTAAACTTTTTTTTAAAGAGCAAATTGCCTATTTAATAGAATAAATTACACTAAACAGCAAGGAATTTTCCCAAGAAAGTATTCCTCTATTGCACAAGTTGAAGGACTGTGCCATACTATCAATATATTTAAGATGCTTGCCAGGAACAAGAAATAAACATTTTTAATGAAATGGGGTGGGTGGGGGGGTGTGTGTGTGTGTATATATATATATATAATATGTAAAATCTAAATAAACCCAGTCTTCTGTCTCAATGGCATGACATGTAGGAAGGGGCAGAATCTACATTAATAGGCATTTCTTTAATAATCCACACACTATTTTGTACACTTGGTATGACACACCTTTCCCCCCACCCCTCCCACCCCCAAGGAGTCAGACTTTGGAAATAATAACTTGGACAAAACAGAAGTGACAAATCTTTCCTAAAACCCAACACATTATCACAAAGGCAATCCGGCTTACCCCTCCCACGTGTGTGTATGAGGCCTGAAATGCAAAGGAGCTGTCATAGACTGGCCATGCTATGAGAATCCAGAGCCATGTGCTTCAGAATACTAGTCTACGGTAACACCCTCTGGCAGTTCTTAGGCAGGATTGGGGCATGACTAATGCATCTGTGAACCATATGGCTGCTGACCAAGCCCACATATAGGGAGTGCTGCAGAAGCAGCTATTTGGTACCCTGGACTGAAATTAAGGAAGGGAAAATTCCAACCTTTCCTCCACCTCACCCCCAATAACTCCCCCATGGGTTTCCTACACCAAGTCTGTTCGACTTGGGCTTTTGCAAAGAACACAAATTTGGCTCTTAAGTTAAATAACAACAATAAATGGGGAGAATCCACTAATGGCTAATCCACCCGGTTACTGTCAGCTGCTGATCCCATATAGTCACTGGCCTCATTTCAGCATGAAGGAAACTGAAGCCCTGCTCATAGACTCACCTCCCATACGGAAAAGCTGATTAAAAAAAGACTTGACTAGCATTATACAAAATGGAGGTAGTATTTTAAATGCCAGTTGCGACTGGCATCAAAAACCTCTTTGCCCATTTAACTATTCCTAGTATTATTAGAAGTAGTACATATGTATATCATAAGTGTCCAGACTGGGGGTTCTGTTGTACTGGGTGTTGTACAAACATAGAGAAGAGACAGTATCTGCCCTGAAGGGTTTACAGTCTAAAGATACAAACAAAGGATAGCGATGGGGATATGTCCACAGTCAAAGGAATATGGTGCAGAATTTGCACAGATCCTATAGTAAAATATCTAGCAATCCTAAAAAGGGCGGGAGAAGGAATATAAGGATTGCTCTTTTAAGTTTGTAAAACTTAACAATCCTGTTCAATAGCTTGTAATATACTGGCCGCCTTTTCACTCAATTGTAACTCAAAGCTATTCTGTAGGGACATGTGCTGCTATGTAAAGACTTTTCTTTAAGTTCCTTTTAAGCTTTACAAAATGAAAATCCTTCAAATGCAGCTCCTCTTCTTTGGCATCTTGCTTAGCAATCAGCTGGGAGAGTCCTACTCTTTTAATGGACTTTCCGTATTTTGCTGTTTAAAAAAACATACCTCAGCAGCATTTAAAGTCCTCTATTGCATATTAAGCATCTGTTGCAGGTCAGCTGTCCCCTGCCTCTTTCCCCAAGAGCCCTGTCATCATTTGGGGTTTAATTTGTGCCATTTACCCAAATGGTGGCATTTGCTGTGTGTGATTGGTCATCATGTGGGGGTACTAATGCTGACTAGCTGCTGGCCTAGAGGGACACATGATGGAGAACCCAGTAAACTGGTTTAAAATGCTGGTTGCATGTTGAGTGGATGCCATTTTTAACCATCTCAATGCTCAGCAGTGAAGCTACAAGAATCTCTTTTCCTGATTCTGGAATATCCAGAACATTCCAAGTTCCTCAAAAAGAAAAGGAGTACTTGGTTAGTCTCTAAGGTGCCACAAGTACTCCTTTTCTTTTTGCAAATACAGACTAACACGGCTGTTACTCTGAAACAAGTTCCTCAAGTGTATCTGCCTTTTTTCCCCTTGCAAATATATTTACACTCTCTGGACTGATCACAAATAGCTTGCTGCAAGTCTGCATTCAAGCTGGTTTTGGTTAGCTGATAGGTCATGCTAGTCACAGGGTAGTGTTTAGGTGTCCTGATTGATTACCAAAAAGGAAGCTCAGTAAAGAGGACTGATTAAGCATATCCAGTCCACAAACCCATGTGTGTCAGTTTATAATTCACTTCCCATGAATGCTCGGGCACGTAGTTTGGAACTGGGTTCCTGAGAGCATTTGGAAGGGTAAAATTAAGTTCCTCAACTGTTTGTAGAAAGTAATTCTCAAAAGAGCCCAGAGTATTGAATTGCTAGTATTGGTTAGTCTAGGAGGACATGGAGGTATAACGATCTGAAACCACTGATGTGCTTTACCTAATTTACTGTTAACTGTATAGCAACATCATTTCTTATTTTTGTCACAGAATGCAAAAGGCTGTTTTCATTTTCCTAGGCACACTTTCTGTGTTGGAATAACTGTTCAGGTTGACTAAATCCAACAAGGCAGTGCTCTAAGAATTTAGTACCTGTTCTGTAATTCTTCCAATGTGTGACCTCTTCACGGAGGCATGAAATCAGATTATTAACATTACACTGATTAAAATGAATTGTATTGAAGCTATGTGTAATACCGTGAACCACATGACCTCCTGGTCAGCTGTTTCATTGCCTTAAATAGAATTGCATCTCTTTTTCAAAAAATGGCATTAAAGCTGAGCTCATCAGGAGTGCTGTAACCATGTGAGCCTTTCCTACCTGAGCATCATGCCTGATTGTAAACAGTTTAGTCTAGAAAAGACTTTCAGAATTCCACCCACAGCTGTAGCATGTTCTCAGAGGTCTAATAAAATAAATGACTCGTGTATGTTTAGTTAAGAAGGTAAAAAATAAATTAATATACTCTGTATATACTCTTCAGTAACATGTGGTCCTTCGCTCTGACATGATTCTATGTTCCAATGCCGTGAAAATGATCAGATTCTCTGTGCAGTGCCCTATGCTTGTTATAACTTCCCTGATCCTGAGCTCATCTACAAGTCCCTCTTACCAACCTATTTCTACCTTGCTGCCTATAGAGAACCACGTTGGTTTGTATATAAATTGTCTCTAAGTTGCCTGTTGTTCCCTTTCTCCTGGCCTCTGTGCTTAGATTGCGAGCCCCTCTGAGAAGGAACTTCTCCTCAAGTGTTGGGAAAGAGCTTGCATGTAGTGGGCACTACGGCAAATAAATGAATAATACGAATAAATGTTGAAAGCTGACAAAACCTACATCCCTTAAGTTATATGTGAGGTACACAGCAGCCGTAAGTTCTACACTAGGATCCTACGATTTCAACTAATTCCTCAGCTGAGTGCCTAATTCTATAAGGCTAAAACAAAATGCAAGTTAACACTGTGTTGAAAGATAATACAAGTCCTTTTGTCAGTTAAATGGCAGGCAATATACTGGACAATGCAATTTGCATGATCCTTTCCTGGTGAGAAGGATATCAAAGGAACCTAAAGTGTTCAATGCAAACCTCTTACCAGACACAGTTCAGTATCCTTCATTTATACTTAATAAGTCACATTTTGTCTATGTCCTCTTTACCTCTAGGCAATGTGTTTCAGTTAAGACTTCTCAACGCTGAACCTCAGAATGAGTGAACACAAAAGAGGATTGAGATTAAGAGCTCCCAGGTGTAAAATATTTGTCATGCACAGTTTCCCACTTGTGTATTATGGGGGAAAACAAACAAACCCATACATTCACTGTGTAGACAGTGAAGATTGTTTTTTATTATATCACAACTCAAGACTCTTGTATTATATCACTTAACTGAACAGAAAAGCTACTCATGAGAGACCAGCATTCAGCAGTTTTTAAAAAAGCATTGTGGCATATATAAAGGAGAAATGAATGCCTTGCCATCATCTATTGAACCCTCATTGATCAGATGAATTCACTGATTTCCTCTTGAGGGCAGGGACTGTTGTAATCCCATGTGCGTGAACAGCACCTAGCGTGTTGTGGGTTGTGCTACTGGAACACCAGTAACAATCATTGCCAAGGAAGCTTGCCCTGAGAATGCTGTAGATACAACACAAACATGATTTTCAACAAATGGGTAGGTCAGACCCTGATCTTTCAACTTGTTGCACGTGCGTGAATCTGTGCGCTACTGAAGTCAGCGGGGCTCCATCTGGGTTCAGCAATCCACCTGCACAGTTCTTTTTGCAGGATGTGGGCCACGATATCAATCTCTTAGGGCTGTAGTGAGACTTAATATTTGTAAAATGCTCTGAGATCCTCAAATGGAAAATGCTGTAGGGAGAGCAAAGATCAGTAACTCCAGAATGATGACATCATGCCAAAACTCCAGCTGCCTGTCTTATTCTTATGGATGCAAGCCCCATTTCCCAGACTTCCAGTTCAAACATGTTTCCAATAAATATCTCCCTGGGCCTGCCAACCCTTTTGCTATCATCAATCACCATTTGGTCGTCATCGCACTTCATGGTGCGGAAATGAAATGTCACCTTTTCGCAAAGCCAAGGAAAGTGTGTTATTGAATTTTTTTTTAACTGAGCTGCTAGCATCAGTGACTAGAATATTTATGAATCTGCTCACCCACTACAGCCTTGTCAGGGACCTTCATTAAACAGCTCTTATTAGGTCTGTAAAGGAATGTGTCAGCAAAGTTTCAAAAGCTAAATGGCATGATGTAAATGTGTGCAAGTGTAAATACCGGTAGCATTTTTAACATGTTCTGCTGTCCCGATAGTGCAAACTCTTGACATCCAAGAAATTGTGGAGTTACGCCACAGAACTAGACCAAGTCAACGATAGGCCCGGGGACCAAACTGACTCTTGAAAGGAACTGTGGGTAAAAATGCCTTCTTGAATCGAGGAAATGTCTCTAAAATCATCAGTAACCATCAGCTGTGTATATTTATAACCATGAAACATCTCTTTATCCTTTTGTTTCTTTTTTATGCAGTTCATTTGGAATCCATTTTGTTTACAAGGTGGTCAGTTAAGTTCTTCACAGGGGGGAATTGTGCCTTATAGGAGACACTTTAATTGACATAGGATCAGGTTTGCAGTGCCCTCAGTCCCATGGATCCAACCATTGTCTGGGAATAGTGACATGTTTATATGATCTGAAACATAAATACCGAAACATAAATACAGTCACACAAACTCCCTCTTAATTCACTTACACTATTTTTAGAATCAGATTTGCAGCTGGGCTCATCCTTATGCCAAGTTTAATTCTATGTGACTTTAAAACAGGCATTCCCCTGAAATGCCAAACTGCTGACCATTAATCATAAGGTTGCACATACCACATTATAGAGTAACTGGGTACATTTTTGTAAAGAATGTGTGTTTCTTACTTCATTCTTTAACATGCTTAAATGGTACACAGGCCTTTTGCTGCCTCTCTGCACTGGAGTAAATTTCATTCTTTTTGTGTTTTATAATTTCCACATCAAAGGACTGGTAGTTAAACTATGAAGACAAAAGTTGTGATCCTAAATTGCCCCTGCATTTGGGTGCAACAGCAGAACCATCATGAAGCAGAACTTACTTTTGATCCACTTATAAAAGTGGGTCATTCAACTACTCTCTCCTCTCCTCTCCCCAACCCATCTCATCTTAATTCCTCCCACATTTGATAACACTGCTTTCTCCAGGACTGTCTCTGTGTCTAAATGGAACAGTAGGCCGTAACAAACATGCACCTGGCTTCGTAATTCACTGTAGGCACAGATCATCTGTCTTCAAAAAAGATGAACCTTCAGACCAAGTTAAGATGGTGACACACAGCATTCTTTGTAGCATGGGAGACCGACCTTTAAGACACAGAGTGCATAAATCTGGACAAATTCATATGTGTAGCATTCTGGTATTTTACCTCTCTGTGTTAAGGCTTATGCTATTTTCATAAAAAACACTGATTCTAATTAAAAAAAAAAAGTTAATGGGGCTAGCAAGATTTGTCAGGGGTTAATGAAATAACTTAGTGTCTACAGGTCAAACTGAAGAATTAAGGTACACGCTAAAGTCTTAGGCTAATTCTAGAATTCCAGCATGGAACTGCAGGGACCGTAGAATGTCAGATTCTATATCTGCTGTGTAGATCTGTGAGACTGAGTTCTATCCTTTGTCCTTTCTATTCATTTTAGTTAAGCAATGATTTTCCACTTTTAGGAAATTACCACCAGTCCCGTTTTTAAGACTGGGACAATAACCTAGTAATATAAGCACCTATTACAAAGCAGGACAAGTGACAACTTAATTTCATCATTTTTTAAATCTCCTGGCTTTTCTTTCTTAGGTGAATCTAAGCCAATCATTTAACTTTTCAGGCAGAGCTGTGGTGATTTTATTGGTTCTTAGCTCCATCTAGTGACTAAAAGATATTTCTCACCCATGCCAATGTGGATTTCTAATCAGAAAACTTCTCTGCAATATAGGTTGCAACTCCCAAGAGGAGGAAGGAGGGGAACTTGCCTGCCAACCTTAATATTCTGCTATCCTCTTAGGCTATATCTACACTGCACTTTCGTCGGTAAAACTTTTGTCGTTCAGGGGTGTGAAAAAACACACCCATGACCGACAAAAGTTTTACCGATGAAAAGCCTCCTGTTGTGGGTGGCTTCTCTCCCGCTGACAAAGAGCGGCTACACTGCGTGCCTTACAGCAGTAAAACTTTAGCAGCACAAGCTGTGCAGTCAGCATAGACATATCCTTAGTCTCCATCAATGTATCTGTAGGATTAGCGTGTTCTCACTCTGGATCCACTTCCCTGCCAATTGTATACATGCACTGGTCTGCTGTTGTGTACAGTATTCTATGCAGAACGAATGTTCTGACTGATTCGCTTGATGCTGGCCTTCACTTAATAAAATATAACTTCTTTGGTTGTAAATGGCACAATATTTAACTTCACATGGAGAAATGGGCCCTGAGACTCTGATTCCCCAGGGTATGGTTAGCAGGAAAGAGGATGTGGTTGTTACCACTGTGTTAACTCTGAGGGTCCGAAGTTTGGTCTTTATTATCATGTATACTTGTGACTTGACCCAAAAGAACACTGAATGCAATAATAATCAGGTTACCTCCCATCACAAAAGACCAGTTACATACCCCAGGATAAATGTACCTTACATCTCTCACCAAAGATAAAACTTCTAGCTAATCCTATATTAAAATAACTAAACATTTATTAGCTAGGAGAAAGAAATGAGTTATTTACAAGGTTAAAGTAGGTAAAGATACACACACAAATGAGTTAGTCTTTGGTTTCAAAAGGTAATAGAAACCGCTGTAATATGTAAGCTCTGTATATCCTTTAGGGCTAACCCAAGGTAAGCAGCTTGGGGATCCCTTGCTTATGCTTAGAAATACTGTCCTTTCCAAATTCCAAGCAGCATAGTGATGCAGTTCCTTCTGTCAGACATTTTTATTCCCTTCCCCCAGCGTTCAAACTGATGGAGCAGGTGTTAGTACCTGTCTCCTCTTCAGGGCGTGGCGGGGAGGGCAGGCAATCAACAAAATCTTTATCCTTTGATGCTTCACAATAGCTCATTTGGTTTCAGTGGGCCTTTGTGGGCATAACCAGCACTTTGCACTAATCATAGGGTTCCTAGATATCTGGTTTTCGACTGGAACACCTGGTCGAAAAGGGACCCTAATGGCTCCGATCAGCACCGCTGACCAGGCCATTAAAAGTTGAGTTGGTGGTGCAGCGGTGCTGTCAGGCTCCCTGTGCAGCTTCCAGAAAGCGGCTGGCATATCTCTCCAGCTCAGGGGTTGCCACGGAGGCTCCATGCGCTGCCCTCTCCCCGAGTGCCAGTTCCACAGTTCCCATTGGCTGGGAACCATGGCCAATGGGAGCTGCGTTGGCTGTTCCTGTGGGTGGGGGTAGCACACAGAGCCCCCTGGCCTCCCCTCCACCTAGGAACTGCAGGGACATGTCACCGCTTCCCAGGAGCCGCCTAAGGTCAGTGCCACCCAGAGTCTGCACCCCGGAGCCCCTGCCACACCCCAATGCCCTGCCCCAGCCCGGAGCCCCCTCCCAGAGTCTGCACCCCACAACCTCCTGCCCCAGCCCGGAGCCCCCTCCCAGAGTCTGCACCCCACAACCTCCTGCCCCAGCCCAGAGCCCCCCTCCCGCACTCCAAACTCCTCAGCCCCAGCCTGGAGCCCCCCTGCTCCCCAAACCCCTCATCCCTGGCCCCAACCCAGAGCCCTCACCCTCTCCCACACCCCAATCCCCCGCCCCAGCTCAGAGCTGCCTCCCACACTCCGAACCCCTTGGCCCCAGCCCAAAGCCCCCTCCTGCACCCCAGACCCCTCATCCCTGGTCACACCCCCAGCCGGAGTTGTCACCCCCTCCTGCACCCCAAGCCCCTGCCCCAGCCCGGTGAAACTGAGCAAGTGAGTGAGGGTGGAGGAGCGCGAGCGGGAATAAATTTTTGTTGTTTTTAAGAAATCATTTCACCTCCACCTCAGGCTTCTCTAGAAACACCTTTCCTCAGTCATTGTAGGTTGCAAGTTGATCTCTCCATTAAAAGAGAAATATATTAGAAGGCAAAAAGAACAGGAGTACTTGTGGCACCTTAGAGACTAACAAATTTATCTGAGCGTAAGCTTTTGTGGGCTACAGCCAGTGGTGAGCTGAAGCTGGTTCGCACCGGTTCACGCGAACCAGTTGTTAAATTTTGAAGCTGGTTTAGAACCGGTTGTTAAAGGGGTGGGCAAACTGCCCGCTCTCTTACTATGTGTTTGTACAATGTCTAGCATAATAGAGCCCCCACTTTCAGTGCGGGCCTTTACTGGCTACTTGTAATACATATAAATAAGAATCTCAAAGGTTTGTCTGTGGCCTTTGGTTTCAATCGGATTTGTGTTTCTACTTGATATTCCATCATTTAACAGAAGCCAGGGTTGTGTCAGATGTTATGTACTCTGTCAAGCACTCCTTTCTGAAATCCAAATCAACTTGTTTAGAAGAAAAACATTACAAATATTGTATTTTTCTACTGGAGTGCTGTCCACCTTTTCATGTTCTCTGTATGTATATATATCTTTTTACTATATGTTCCATTCTGTGCATCTTGTGAAGTGGGCTGTAGTCAGCGATGAGCTGCCAGAAGCTGAAGAACCAAGGCCGGTGCAACCACTAGGCGAACTAGGCGGTCGCCTAGGGCGCCAAGTGGTTGGGGGCGGCGGTGGAGCGGAGGTGAGCTGGGGCTGGGGGGTGCGGGGAGGGCCGCCTGCAGCAAGTAACGGGATGGGGGGCGGCGCACAAGGGAACCGCTCCCCGCCCCAGCTCACCTCTGCTTCGCCTCCTCCCCTGAGCACTGCCCTGCTATGCTTCTCTCCCTCCCAGGCTTGTGCGCCAAACAGCTGATTGGTACCGCAAGCCTGGGAGGCGGGAGAAGCAGCGGCGTGCTCGGGGAGGAGGCGGAGCAGAGGTGAGCTGGGGTGGGGAGCTGCCGCAGGGGGGGGCTCTCCGGGCCGAGGGAGGGGGCATCGGGGAGCTGCCCCGGAGGGGGGGGGGGCGGCGGCGGCGGCGCAAGGTGGAAGTTTCGCCTAGGGCGTGAAACCTTGCACCGGCCCTTGAAGAACCGGTTCCTTCAGTCGCTCCGGGTCTTCAGCCGCCGAAGTGCCACCGAAGGCCCGGAGTGACTGAAGGACCTGCCGCTGAAGGCCCAGAGTGCCGCTGGGTGAGTAAAAATTCTCAGGGGAGCTTCCCCAGCCGAGAGCTCAGGCAGGACGGAAATGACTGTCCCGCGGTCCCGTCTTACACATAGTAAGAGAGTGCCCACCTGAAAGATCTTATCTAAATAATCAAGAGGAACAAAAGTTGGAAGCAAAACCAGGTGAAATGACTTGCGAAGGTCACGTGGTAAATCAATGTCAAAGCCAGAACTAGAACTGAGGTGTCCTGACTCTCAATGCTATATCCACTGGAACATGCTGCCTCTCAATATACTTACGGCTTCCTTTATATAGGACCGATTTTCTTTAATGGAGTCATGTCAGCAGATCATGTTCCATAATCACATTTGAAAATTGCCAGCAATAGACGGCCTGATTTCTCCAGCGATAGTCTTATTTCCATGAGGACAAGTGATGGATAAAAGATTGTTTATTGAAGGTTCATTTTTTTTTTAACAAAAATTAATGATTTGTGGTTGCAAATGAGTCAGGAAACAATTTAAATCTGGCAAATGTGAGCAAAATTGCCCAGAATTATTGCCATAAAAATTCCTGTGTGCTAATGTGTATACTTGCCAGTGGAACCAGTTCTTATCATTCAGGAATATCTGTTCAAAAATTATCAGTTAAAATCACCAAACACAACTGGTGATAATTTTGCATCAAAATAGCCACAGGAATTGAGCTGAAAGATAATCCCCAGTTCCTACAGAACTTGTAAATATAGTCATGCTAGCCTTTTCAAAAGTTGTAGTAAATATTATATTGCTTTCTTTAATCACTAGATCTCAGAACGCTTTTCCAAGGTGGGTGTCCATTATTTATACACATTTGTTCTCCCCCACCAGCTGGCTAATGCATGTTCACCTGTAAGACCAACAGGTCCTGATCCGGCCTATCCCACTCACCACAGGAAATCCCGGGGGGGGTAAGCCTGGCTAGCAGTTTCCTCATGCCTCCCTCTCCACCATTAGCACCAACAATAGTGCAATGGGGCTTGTATGCCCACCACCTGTGACTCTGAGAAGACTTCCCAATATTGGAGAATGGGGATGTTTCCAGTGGCAGTTGGGGGCAGGGATTTCTGTGGTCCACCATCTATTTCGCAGTGTCTGTGTTCCACATGGTGCTGTTAAAAGGTTGAGAAATGTTTCCAGTTTTGTGAACTAGTGGCCCAGAGATGAGGCTCTTTATCGAGTTTTGAGACACATTCTTGTCTATATTTACAGCAGGGCTAGTTTGAAAACTGAACTATCTGGTGCAGAGATGCCATGGTATTAGTTGACATCCATTATGGTGACACAGTGCAATGGTTGCACTGATAGCTGTTAGCCTGTTTCGCACCCTTTGCCTGGAATAGACTTTTCATCAACTTCCAAATCACACATTATAATTTTGAAGGGGTCAAACACTGGATGTACATATTTTCTTGCCTTTCCTTCCACTTAAACACAGGGATGTGACCTGGGATTTGAAACCCTCTGCCTCCATTGCCATGTACAAACTTTAATTTGTACAAAAGCAGGGATTGCTCACCTTTCAACAGTACCTGTCATTAGAATTGGCACAATTCTCAATGGTTCTTAGTCATTGTGATGCCTGTGGCAATGAACAGCTTTGGATCTGCTTAGAAGTTTCTGCGGTTAGCAACGCTGACACTTGCTCAGGGTGTTCTTAATGTGTGATGTAAAGAGACAGCAAAGCATTTTCCATTTCCTCAGAAAAGATGTTAAGTAAATTCATGGTGAAAGATAAAGGGGCAGCAGGTAGATTCTACCACTGGAGGAGGAGAACTGTATTTGGCTTTGATCTTGATCAAATTCTGAGGCAAAAATTGTGTGTCAATAATAAAGAAGATTCTTAGGTTTTTAAATACCAGAGATTTTTTGAAAGATCCAGATCAGATGAGCAAGATGAAGAATATATACAGCTGTGAGGTAAATGTAAGGGTGGCCTTCATTTTGGTGTGTTTACATACGGAGTCTGTTTCTGCATGGCAGTCCACAAATGTGTAGGACTGAGGCCAGTATTGCAGTATGCTTCGTGCTTCTACAGTAATTTGGTTGTATTAATGTGCATGTAACTTTCAACAAAACCTGAAAGCACTTAACTTTTTTTTTTTCAAACTTATTGATGGACCCTATAATAACCCTAGTATTCCTCCTTGTGAACGAGCCATAGGCTAAGCTGGAAGTTGTATACATGAACTGTTTGAGTACAAAAAAAGCTGAACGTGCTTTTTTTCATTTGAAGACACAGCTTTATTCCCCTGCTCATATAACTCGAAAATGGTGCCATGGATTATGCTCAAACTTGCGTGTGCACAGACAAAACCAGTATTTGGCTGAGACCAAGCATTTAAAATTTCAGCTGAAATGATATTTTTAGAAAATGTTGAAAGCAAGTGAATGCTGGAGTTCTTAAAAGATTTTCCTTTCCTCACAAGGGGAGTTCCACGTAGAATCAGGCCCCATGTATTACATTTATGACAGTAGTGCTAGCAACTGCTACAGTTGTTAAGGGGAATCATTTTTGTTACATGTAACTTCATCCAAATCTCGCTGGTAGCTTTAACGCTTTTCTCACTCATTCTGCATTATTCCGAGTTGCTGTCTTCCAAAGTAATCGGAATCAGGTGGACACGCTGACACTATGCTCTAGTTTTAGTGCTTTTCATTAGATTAACAAAATAATATTTAATTCTGTCCTTTGATTTATATAATTATTTTCCTGGGTTGTTGGGGGCTTTGCTGAGGACATTACCTCAAACTGAATTTATAAGGCAGAATATGTCAAGCCAAGAATACTTTTTCATTAAATTCTGATGGAAAATGGAACATTATTTGTTGGGAAAATTCTAGCAAAAAATATTACGGTTTTCAGATCAGATTTAGCGCTAGTCAAATTTTTTCTCGAAAATGGAAAATGCAATCAGAAAATTCTCGGTTTTCCCTCCATCCCCAGTATCCATTTAGGGCTAGGAAGACGGGTCTTCTGAAGCAACTGGCATTAGCAAGGCAGGATACTGGCTGAGAATGGACCGTTGGTTTAATCTCGTATGGCAGAATTTGGTGGAAGTTATTACACACCTGCCTGCTTCCACATAAAAGATTCACAGTGACATTACAGTCACTTTGCCATGAGCAGGTGCGTTCAAATACCACATTGGTTCAGAATGTAACTACCAAGATTAATCTAGTGCACAGTTAACATTGTCTGAACAATTGAGTAAATGCCATTAGCTGCAGTCACTGCACCATTAATACAAACATGTCTGCTGCTGTCACAGACTTCCCCTGTGCTGTTGAGAATGCAGCCTCATTGTGCCCTGGTGAATGTAGCTGCACGAGGGGAAGGAGAGGGGGACGTCTGCACTAAGCAAAGCTAAAGTGCTCGTGCATCAGTCATTTGTGCCTCTTCACTTGAATGAACAAGATACTTCTGCGTTAATTAATATTCATGGCAATCAGGAGAAACACAGAGAAGAAGGTTATTTAGCAAATGTCTGATGTCTGCTGGAACAATTCTGATGAGCTCTCGGAGGGCAGGGACTCTCTCTGTGTGTGGATGATGCCAAGCATTCTCGTGGGAGCTGACAGAATATTTTAGTAGGAAGGGTTTTTTTTTTTGTTTTTTGTTCTACCTTTTATTCCTTTCTTGAGAAGTCAGTGCTGCGGCTGGGAAGGTAGTTCATTAGATGCTTGTGGGGCTAACCGCACCCATAATTAGGTGGTTATACTCAAATATCAGCTGTGCAAGGCTCTCTCAAGCTATGGGGTAGAGCTGGACAAAACGTTGAGTGAGAGCAGGTGGGGGGCATGGAAGCACCCCTTAAGCCCCGGTTTCCCCAGGCTGGCTGTCCCCTGTAGCCTCTGTTCCCCAGGAGGAGGACTCACAAGTCACCCTGGTTTCAGTTTGCGTCACTCTCTCTGTAGTTGGCTCAGTCTGCACAGAGAAAGCAGCAAATCCGTCTCATTGCAGCCTGTCACGGGTAAGGCTTTTCTAGCTGTGCCTACTTTCCGTATTCTAGCATTTTGTTAGCGGTTGGTCTACATGAATGTTGTCTTAGTTAAGGTGAAGGCCTGAGCTTATTTACTTTGATGGTAAAACCTTGAGAGCAAGAAGTTATCCCATAAATACCGTAGTGTGTGTATATATAGTGCATGGCTGCCATACTTAGGGTGACCAGACAGCAAGTGTGAAAAATTGGGACGGGGGTGGGGGGTAATAGGCGCCTATATAGGAAAAAGCCCCGAATATTGGGACTGTCCCTATAAAATAGGAACATCTGGTCACCCTAACCATACTGCTGGAAAAAACACAAGAAAACATTCTGTAGGACCTAGCTCTGTACTAGGAGGGAGATAGACTGGAAGATGTAACAGCTCTTCTCCATCTCTCTAACTTCGTTCATATATTCTATGTACCCAGTTAACCCAGATTCCTCTCAATGATGGCATTGCAATGCCACCTAAAGCCACATGATGGCAGCACCATACAAATGTACTGAAAGGACAAGGTGGGTTTGAGGGAATATCTTTTAGGGGACCAATTTCTACTGGTGAAAGAGACAAGCATGTCTTTTCCACCAACAGAGGTTGGTCCCATAAGAGATATTGCCTCACCCACCTTGTCTCTCTAATATCCTGTAGCCAACACGGCTACAACAACACCACAAACATAAATGTATTGAAATAAACCCTGCCCAATTTAACTCAGCAGAAGAAACCTGCCTTTGTCAGGCTGATTTCTCCAAAGCAGAATAAGGTTAAAATAGTTATTTTATAGGAGAACTATTTTATTTCTAGCCACAAGATTGAACCTTTTGAATCCATTTTTTTTTCCCTCTGCAGTAGGATAAACAAACTGATTCTCTGTCCTGATCTCAGAGACAGCATGTGACATTCAGGGCTCCATTGTGCTCTGACACACACTTGTGCAAAACTGAACTAACTTCACTGCAATTAACCAGGCAGCTACAGATTTTCAGCCTCAGAGCTGAAATGGGCCTAGTGTGTATTAATTAAAACTGACTTAAAGGCCTCAGC
This sequence comes from Chelonia mydas, assembly GCF_015237465.2. Taxonomy (NCBI): domain Eukaryota; kingdom Metazoa; phylum Chordata; order Testudines; family Cheloniidae; genus Chelonia; species Chelonia mydas. The sequence goes on from NC_051257.2 coordinate 11,610,682, forward strand.
AATGTCTGCTACAGGTCTTCTTTGTAAGCTTTCCATTTAACAATAAAGACATGATTTTTTTTTTATTCAAGCAGGCTAAACTCTCCCGTTATCTAGTGCCATCCACATCACTATTTTTCATTGTGACAGATTTATATGGGCTAGTAAAGAAGTTACTATACAATTAGTCACTTTTACATTTGGTAATGAAGGTCATCCATTGGGGAAATCTGGGTATTACCCCCCCTGGTTTTGGTGAGAACTAATGTGTTCTTGAGCTCAATATTAATTCCACTTTTTGAACAGTTTCACAACTCCCTTTAACATAGTCTCTTTCTTTTTTACTTCGCACTTCAGTATTTCATACCAGATTTATTCATAAGGAGCCATTGGGCCCAGTGATTATACTGTATAGTGAATTCAAGTCATATGAAGACTGGTAGGACCAAATCTGCAGCCTAAGGAATGCCATAACCACTAGAAATGGCCAGTGAAAGAACAGAAATATTAAATATCTGGTCAAGATGTCTGCTTATCAGCTGAGCTGTTAATCATTCTCTGGCAAAAATAAATTATAGATCTATCCCAGTGATGGGAGACCTTCTCTCCTGTATTGGAGCTGTACTAAGGATGATTATGCCCACAGGTAACAAATCTATTGGATGGGAGATGAGAAGTTGCAGTATTAAATGTTGTTTTTCTTATACTTTGATCGTCAACCGTCTGGGGCTGAATCAGTCTTTTTGCTCTGCATTTATACAGCACCTAGCACAATGGGTCACAAGCCAGCACCTAGCATAACTGGGTCTCCTAGACATGGATTATTATACAAATACTAAATACACTTTTAAACCAGGTTGAGCTTCCCCTTGCCAGTTTACTGGGTGTTCCCTGGGATACCTAAATGCATGAAGATCCGGCCTATCTCAGCACTTCAACCAGACTTTCCTCTCTCTTTTTTTTTTTGTACATCTTTGGGTAGGATGCAATGGTTGTGGATGGTGTTGCTTTGCCCATCCTGGTGTCTAAATTCTTCTGTTTATCTGTTAAACAAATTTGACAGGACTAGAGGCAGGGAAAGCTTCCCATCACTGGTTCAGCGGGACTCAGTAGTGACCTGGAGGGAGCAACCAGCTTCAGAGGTGAAATAGGTCAGTCACGGGGTGCGTTGGGTCCGAAGTTTCTGTCCTTACAGACAGATGGCAGCGGTGCCAATCAGGGCCAGTCATGGCTGTGATCTTTGTGATGTAGATGTGTGGCACTTGAGAACTGGCTAGAGAACATGCTTCAGCCAGACATTAAGATAACTGTCTGTCCTGGCAGAATAAAGCTCTCTGCTTCCTTCACGGCCATTGATGCGGGGGGGGGCCTAAATGCAGAGACCAAACAAAATAGCAAAGACGAGACACACAGGGCCAGGTGCAAACCACAGAATTTTAAAATCACCTGGGCTCTAAAATTGCTCCCCCTTGTATTACCATTATTCCTCAGTATTACATTCTGGGGAAGGTTATTTTGGTGCTTGGTTTGTGTTTATAAACAAATAGCCTTCAAAAGATACCAGATCTTTAAACATAAAAACAGGGAAAAAGCTACTGTCTAAAATTTTCCCGGGAGTTACCAATAAAGCCTGACCACAAACTGACTCCATAGGTCTGGGTAGTCAGGAGTTTTATTAAACCCTCCATGGAATTCCTGCATTTTAAGTGCTCAAATGCACTCGCTCTGCTTCGACTTTCCTTAAAATTCTCAGAGTGTCTAGGAGCGCTGTCTTCTGGAGGTCACTGATCACAATGTCTTGAATTCCTAACGATGTCTTGAACGGCTCTTTCATATCCTTGGGAATCACTCCAAGTGCTCCTGTCACCACTGGGATCACCTTTGTTCTAGCTTTCCAGAATTCTTCCACTTTGTGGCAGAGTTCTTTCTACTTCATTGTTTTCTCTTCCTCTTTCTTGTTTGTTTCTGTCTACTGGTCTGGTAATATCAGTTACCATAATCTTGTTTGTTTTCTTTTCTACAACTACGGCCAGCCTTTTAGCCTGCACCGTTCAGTCTGTGACAATTGTCAGATCCCATACAATCCCAGCTTCTTCTCTAAAGCACTTCCAATTCAGTGACTGTAATACTGCCTGGTGTGTTTAAGTCTCTGCTTGCCCCCGGGGCTCCAATGCTGACACTTGGTGACTTAATGATTATTATTGTTGTGCCCTGAGGCTCTATCTGAGATCCGGACCCCGTTGTGCCTGGCTCAAACACACCCTTGGAGACACAACTCCTGCCCCCAAGAGCTGGCAGCCTACATAAACAAGACAAAGGGTGGGAGGGGACAAAGAGTCACAGAGAGAGGTGGTGCCTTGCCCAGGAATTAGACCCTAGGATCAGGTCTCCTGAATCCCACTCCAGTTTCCTATCTGCTGGGCCACACTGCCTCGTGTTTGAGTTTTACTTGACTTTACCTTTCAGGAACACTGCTAATGACATTCAGATCCCCTTTAGACTTCCTCCAAAGGATGAATTCAGGCATTTCCAGATGTGACTGGGTTTTTTTTTTATTATTATTATTATTTTTTTTTTTTATTCTTTCACCTCACAGATCGCATGCCTCTCACATCATCGGGTAGGCGATGACAAAATAATTAAGCTCTGAGTCAATCAGGTCTCGGTATCTCCTGAAAATATCTCGCAACATTCGATCTTCTTCAATGGTTTCGTACCGATTTGTGTAAATCCTCACCTGTGCGGATGAAGCAAAATCATATCTGTAAGAAGCACATTAACTGGCCAAAATTAAGCTCCAAAGCCCACAGGGCTACTGAGGTTTCTAGATAAGCCTAATATCTAATAAGATAGGTCATCACTGGGTCAAATCTTGAAGCCCTTGCTCAGTTTTTGCTCAGGCAAGACTCCCAGGCCTGCCAGTGAAAGTTGTGCCTCATGAAATGCTGAGTGAAAACGAAGAGGCTCACCAATCCCACCTTGGGGTATTTCAATGGTAGGCGATAATGGGGAAGGAAAGACTCAGTAGGCTGAAGAGGGCTTCTCCTGGGACCTGCACATATCTTGGGGGATCTATAGAGGCACAAGCCAGTTCTGCTCCTCCTAGGACCCTGCTGGCTCCCAGGTAGCATAGCTCATTTAGACCAGTGTGAACACTGCTTCCTCTGGCTGCAGTTTGTCACAGGACTGTGCTTTGCATGGGGCTCCCTAGCCATTGTGAAAGAGGTAAGATCAGGGCTGTGTTATTTTGGAATCTGCTTTGTGGACCTGGTCCGCTCCAGGGAGATCCATGCCTGAATGGTCCTCTCTCAAGTGGATCTTGGAAATACATGTATGGTTCTTGTACTTTCTCGCAATCCTGTCCTCCTGTGTGTTAACAGTAATCTTAAACCAACATTCAGAGGAGGGGGTTGCCTTACCCTGTTTATAAATCTGTGCTTCTACTTGGGTTTCTTTGGGTGGAATGCAACTTTTGAAACACATGATTTTACCTTCATGGTCCTCAAGGTGCATTTCCCTTCTGCTTGATTTTGTAACAGCCTCTCCACAAATGCGACACGGAGGAAGGCCCAGATTTTTAGGAAGAACAGTTTCTTGCATGATAACACAAGCTGCAGCAGCTCCTCATCCAGTGATTCGTGGCTGTTGTTGAATTCGAGCGTTAATTTCTAGAAGAGACAAATAGTAAATATCTATATCAATGGGCCGGGGGTGTTACAGTTGCCATGGGATTCAATCAGCAAGCCTTTCTTTGCGCTGATGATAGGGTTGACTTACAGGCAGGTCATTTTTTGTATCTTGGAGCTTATGTAACTTATAGTTCTAGCATAATAGCACCCAAAGGCCCCAATCAGAATTAAGCCCTGTTGTGCTAGTCACTGTATGTAGATAGCCCCTTCCACAAAGAACTTCCCATAGAGACGGAAAATGCATTAAATAATGCTCAGAGTCCCTGTAATGTGTCATTATATGAGGTTCTTACATGGATTTCCAGAGATCAATTCTGGAGAGTTTATTTTGATCCCCCAAAACATTTGTGTGTGGGGGAATAATTATAATTCGGAGGGCTGAATGTAAATTAAAGGAACATTGTGACAGTGGTTGATACACCAGAGAAAGTTAACAGCAATCGCTACTCACAGATGCAAATGACCATTTTCAATCGTTAGCCACAAAGAATGTCTGTCAAGGGACATACTAGACATCATTTTTTATCTTCCTATAGATTGATTTACATATTAAACCTAGTATAGAAGATGCAAGATTATAAAGTAATAACTTACACTAGTGCATATACTTATGCCTAGGAAGATTCAAAGCTCTTTACAATCTCATATCCAAATTGTTTGAAAGGAACACTGTCTTCCTCCCTCCACTAAACCAACTTTTTAAGAGGGCGCAGCAGTTTATGGAGAGGAAGTAATCTTTTCATGGCTGGGACCATGTTTTCTTTGTGTGTGTACAATACGTAGTTCACTGGGCCCAACTGGGATCTCTAGGTGCTAGCTCAGTACAGTTAATAATTAAGAAGAAGTAGAAATAATGTATCCAACTGAAGCAGATGGAGGAATTTAGATGGGAAGAATGTAATTAGCTAAACTGGACCTTGGTTGGGAAGTTGGTGCTCACATCTCTTGTGGAAAATCTGCCTTGTGGAGCTCTAATGACCTCATGGGTCAGGGTTTCACTTTTACACCGACAGTTTGGTACAATGCCCACACGGCCACCTGGTTAGATTAGTGACAAAACAGTAAAACATTGCTGTTCCCACCATACCTGCAGAATGTGTTTGTAGGCTGGTAAGAGATTGGTGAGGGTCGGCCTCATCGACCAGTCTGGGTCACTGAAATAGCAGCTCCGTAGACTGATGCTCCTGAGTGGGATCTCTGCTAAGAGTATCCTGGCTAGACTGTCGTGCTTCATGACTCTTTCAAAGAAGAAGTTCACTTTCAGTTTGGGTGCTCTCTTGGCTAGGTTGGCCCAGGACATCCCCCAAACCACCTGCCCGTGAGGGTCATGGATGTGGCACTTGATGTTTATTGTCCAGAGAGAATGGGCGTTGTGCTCGCACAGGATTTCCAGCAATTCATCGGAGATGCAGTTGTAATTGAGAGTCAGGATGACCAGGTTGCGGAACGTGGACATAGTCTGATGGAACAAGGGGCTGCTGTAGATAGAAAGATAGTGGCTGAAGAAGTCTTCTATGTTGATTTCAGAGGCAAAACTTTTGTTTTTCAAGTAGCTCAAAGAGCTCAAAAGCTCACAGCCTTCTTCCAGCGTCACTCTTGCTCCTTTCAAGCTGAGATGAACAAGATGTATGCCCATTCTTTTCAGGAAAATAATTAAGTTCTTGATAAACTGGTTCCTAATTATGTTTCTCCAGACCAATCGGTCCAACTCCAGGTGCTGAATAGTCAGGGATACCAGACGGCTGTTACATTTGCCCAAGCGCGAGAGAAGCCCCCTCATAGTCACTTGAAATTTTCGGGTCAAGACAGCATTGTAAGGATTCAGGAACTTGATCTCTAGGTGTTCCAAGTACTTGCCGAATCTCTTGACGTACCACAGAGCGGATTCAAACTCGGATATGTTTGACCTAGATGGCCGTCCACTGAAGGTGATTGTTCTGGTTCTCCAGAGAAAGCCTGAGTACATGGCTTGATTCCATCTCTTACAGACTAAAGCAGCCCGAGATCTGTCCCTGTCATCTAGCCACCAGAAGACATGGCTCAGGCAGACGTTGGGCAAATAAGCCCAGCAACTCTGCTCGGGTTCACTGTCATTCTCCATGAAGGAGACAGTCAGTCAGTTCCTGTTGGGTGCAAACCAAAGCTTAGATGGTCTCTAGATCAGGAAGGCTGTGGCTAGTTTGTTTAATGTTTCTTGACAGATCAAACACTTCCAAGTGAATAGCAAAACTCCTGCCTCTTTACATCCAAATGCTGGTGACCACATGAGCTCTTGGGTCTAACCTGAGATCTAACCTAAATAAAAAGAGAAAAGCAATGAGAAGAGTACAATCACACCAACAGCAAAGTGTACAACTTCAGTTCTTTGGCCTCGACAAAGCTTAAACATCACACGGTAAAATGATATACAGGTTTCAGTATCCATCTGCTACATTTTTTGTCTCTGCAAACCCTAGAAGTTCCTAGAAAATACCAATAAAACTGAAGACATCTCTTGTGGGGGATCAGTTCTTTCTTGAAGCATGCTATGTGCTTGGAGCTGTACAAAGAGTTGCTTTCCTTTGCACTGCAAAGATTAACAGCACTGACTATCTAAATGAACTGTCCACATCTGCTGATCTTAGCTTTTCTGGGTTAACATCACAGCCTATTTCAGGTGGCCCTTTAAAAACCTGCGGAAGATTTTTAAAACATTTTTGAAACTGGTCTAGCTCTGGGATTAGCTCTGGGAGGCATAAGATCTGATGGAGAGTGGTGAAAATAAGAGACAGGAAATGCTTGGGATGCAAGAAGAGGTTAGTTACCTGTTCTGCTTAGGAGGCATTCAGACCCCAGCAGCCTTGCTCCCTGCAGGGTTCAATGATCACCTGGCCTGTTCCCCCACCATAGGGAGCTCAGCCATTGTCAGGGAGCGAGAGGTAGCCTTTGTGATGTCATGGGCACTGACTTGACTTCATTGCAGGCGGGAGCAGTGCAGCCGGCTGAGCAGTGTTACACACTGCAAAGTCAAAGGGGAGGGAAAGATTTATTCTTTGGGGGTTCAGTGTGAAAAGGGGATCTCAGGGCTGGCTGCAGTACGTATTTCTCCCTCCCTCACCCCCAACAGGTGATGTATCTGGAAGCTAAGTGGCAAACAATAAAGGCAGAAAGTAGTGCTTGCTACAACTTGTGACCTAGGAACTGCAAGCCTCGTGTGTAACGATTTGGGGAATCTATGTACAACTTACTCTAGTTGGATTTTATGAGCTTTCTGTATTCTTATATCTTAGACTGTCTCTTTCTGTGTTCTGCCGCATGCTCCTTGTGCTAAGGAGACCGGAGAGTGGTATCGGCTTGTCTGTCTATGAATAGGTTGGTCAAGACTATCAGCCCCTGAATAGCTCTTGCCTGGGAAGAATAAAGAAGTAACTATATTCTAGATAAAATTTCTTCCAACTTCTCTGTAGGGGGTGCTGGAGTTTGAAGGAATGGAATTTCCTGAGAAGCAGGGCAATTAAAAACTGAGAGGGACTCAAGGAGGCTTGGGGAAAGAGTGCGGCATGTTTTTGTAGCAGAAGGGTCCTTTTTTACTGAGGGGCCATCTAAATAAGAAGGAAGCTGGCTGCAGGAGAGAGAGAGGGAGAAATATCCTGTGAATCAGGGGGAAAGCCTTCTGAAGGACGGGGGGTACTTGGAAGTCCCAGAGGACTCTGGCCAAATCAAGACTGGTGAGGAAACTGAGGCAGGAAGGGAGCGGGGCATAGGTCTTTATTGTTTTGTCTAAGTCTGTACATTTCTTGTGCTAGCTTAAGTCAGGAATAACTGTGTTACAAACTTTGACAAAGCCTGTTCGTTATCCCCGAAGAGGTAAACTCTAACCCAGACTGCCCACAAGGCTGGAGCTCTGGGAAAGGATGTGCTTACGCAACAGACCTGTCTTTGTGGGGAAGGGATCAGCTTTGGTCCTGGGGGCCTGTGGCAACTGCACTGTGACTTCCCTTCTGTGGTCGAATGTGAGCCAGAGAAGCCAAAGTAAAAGATGCTGCTTGAACCCACCCAGAGCAAGGGAAGCTGATGAGCACATAGGTCTAGTGTGGTGTAGGGTTGCCAGTTTGTTTGTTTGTTTTGGATGAATTCCTGGAGATTTCGTCACAGGACATTATCTTTAATTCCTGGAGACTCCAGGGCAACCCTAGTGTGGTGGGACCCAAAACCAGCAGCTGGGTGGTTGTGCAGCAGGGGGTCATGACATCGTGCATGCAATACAGGCTGGTTCCCACTGGTGATGAGATAAGGCCTTGCTTTCATCAGAACTTTAATAGACCAGGATCTAACTTCTCTCCACTCAAGACAAAGGTGTATGCAGAATCCCGTGCTCTGTTAGTAAGTTTGCAGAGAAGCAGATCTGGAGAATAAATATGCTTCTACCCAAAGCAGCCTCGCAATCTACAAGTCTTAGAAAGTGATTAGCTAAGATGATTAACATGCTTCCAGGAGAGCAACAGATGGGGGGGCGGAGTGATTATTTCCCCAAACTCCACCTAAAACCCAAGCCCCACACACTTGTGACACCAAAATAAGATGCTACTCTCAAGCAGGTTGTGCAGATCTTCCTACTATGACCATCTCTCTTCTTTCCTGCTTTTTATTGTCACAGTTAACAAAACTACATGAATGGGAGCCATTTTCAGGTCTCCAAGCTACATTTTAAAGACTTTTATCTGCAGCCATAAAGGCTAGAAACTTGAGGCTTTCATTTCACAAACAGGCTTTGAAATGCAGGTTGGCATTTTGTTTTTAATATCAATAGAACTGAGCCAAAACCCCAGAGCGGATGAGAGGAGAACACCCCTTAGTGTTGGGGAGTTCCAAATACAGATCTGATTGTAGCCTGAACCCATCATTTGTTCTTGTTGTTTGTTTGTTTGTTTTTTAACAGCTGTCCTTATTACACTCAGAATGATCACTTGCATAGAGGGCAGTCAGATAAAGGACCAAATTCTGCCTTCAGATAGGGAGACTTGAATGCACTTCTGTATCTCGAGGATTCTGTAGATAGAGAGATGTAGCACTCAAAAGCTGATTGAAGCAAGACAGATCCAGGTCCCCCTTCTCTTTCCTGTAGAGAAGAGGGGGGAAATCAGTCTGTAGAAATCTGAAGCTAAGGCACACAAAAGGACAGAGAGGAGTTTGAAATAATGCATGTGCGGGTTTTGCTGGGAGTGATGGGAATCGGGATGATATTAAAGGAAACATTTATGCACCACTATGAACAGAGATGTATTGGACTATCAGATCAGTCTCCTGATTGGAAGTGGCTGAAGCGCCATCACTTCAGACTTTTAAAATCAGAGCACACAAAACACTAGAAAATTTCTGGCAGCCCAATCCTTGCATGGGCAAGGAGACAGGGCTTTTCCATTTCTGACTTCTGTGGTTCAGAACTCATCGCACTCACTTCTTAAGCTATAGATTCTTCTGTGGTGGTGGTGCTGTGTTGTATAGCATCACTAGATGTCAGCATTGAGTTTGGTGAAGAGAAAAGCAATGCAAAATGGAGTTCACAGTGTGTGTGTGTGTGGTGGTGGGGAATTAATAGACAGCTTCGCACCACAATCCACCTTCGTTTTTCAAAAGGAGGATAAAGTTCAAAAAAATACCTTGTGGGGAAATGGCTTAACAGTGAGTACTTGAATTATTTTCCTCTGCAGCAGCGTAAACAGCCTGATTCTCTGCACCTGTGTTTTCTGTGCATTAAGCCCTGGTATACAGCACATACTGTACTGTATCTGATTTTGATTCAAAGCCTTGCCAGTTGTGGAATATGATGTTAAAATGGGATGTTTGTCCCCTTCTGTTCATTATAATGTTCAATAGCCACATGGATTAAAACTCATTTTGAACACCAAATCCAGCTGTTCTTACTCTACAACGCTGTTGTGAAGCCAAGGGGAATGCTCTCTGAGGAAGAGATACAGGATTTGGCCCTGGGTGTTAGCAATAGCAACTGTTGCTGGGGTTTTCAAATGGCAACCTAAGGTAGTTAGGCACCCAGCCTCCACTGAATTGCAGTGGCATCTATGTGCCTAACTCCCTCAGGGTCCCAGCTTGTGTGTCAGTCTTGGAGCCAAATACTTGAGTTGGGCCAGAGGCGCTGCTTGTGGTTAAATTGTGGACACTTTATTATTCAAAGTGTGCACAAACCTACCACTGGGTTAGGTCACTGTCAACCACCAAACCACATCTGTGGGTTTAAATTGCTAAAAAGTTATAGCATCCTCACAGCAACTGAGTTGCAGATGTGTAAATTTGGTTTGTCTCTCACTGCTCCCACTGCATCATTTCTGTAACTGTTGCTCCTGTCCCCCTGCCTTGCGCCATCCCAAACCGCCCAGAATGCAGGTAAATGACACAAAATGCCACCCCACCTCCCTCGTATCTCAAGCACAGGTCAGATGCAACTCTTCTCTGCAACAGAACAAATCTCTGCATAGAGGAGGTTTGGGGAAGGGGCAGATGAAGATGCCTGTGGTTTTACACGTTATACAAACAGATTTCAGCCTGATGGATACCAGTGTGCTTTGCAAGCTGCAAACGGGGATTGCATCCCTAAAACATAGCTTCCTCTAGGTGAAACAGAGCAAGTATTTAACGGTGCACAGCAATGCTGCACAAAAGATATGAGAGGGTGCAGAGGGGCCAGCAAGCAAAGAGTTAATTCACAGTTCAAGGCTTCTGCAGGTGTAGAAGGGTGGCTAATGAGAGGGGAGCTGGTGGCCTAATTAGGAGGTCTGGTGCCAGCTGGTAGTAGTCTGGTCATATGAGTGTTGCAGTGTTTGTAGCTTGAGTAAGGATGTAGCCTTTCTGTGAAAGCTGGTTAGTGCCTGGTCTTCTCTTGGTAAGAGACAGCTTCTTTTTGTTTTACATCGATTCTGTGGGTTGGCTCCGTTTCATGGGTAAGAAAAGAACATCTTCCCTAATTGAAAGAGCAGTGGGAGTTTAGGTATGAAGTAGAAGAAGCTAAACTGGAGTTTGGCTAGGACACTGGTGTTAATAATCCTGCCCTTATAAAGGGGGGTGGGGGGAGAATTTCATGATCCCTGCATTTAGGAACTGAGTATTTATGCCAGCTTTTGTTCAAAATATGTCCTCCACGCACCCACTCCCCGGCTCGTTCTGACCTAAATAGGTGAGGCGCAGAAGGCAGACTGTAACAGTTCATGGTTGTCTTTAATTATTCATAACTGGACCCTGCAGATAATGGGAACTTGTGTCTGTACAATGGGGGAATCCATCCGTTAACCAGTGTTTTGAGCTCGAGCGGGTGCACAAGGGATCAATAAATAGTGGCTAGTGCCATTTGAAAAGGACAGATGCCATTCCCCACTCAGTTGGACCAGGTGAAAGCAGGCAATAGGCCACCCTGCTATAGAATCATAGAATATCGGGTTGGAAGGGACCTCAGGAGGTCATCTAGTCCAACCCCCTGCTCAAAGCAGGACCCAGTACAATCTGCCAAATAAATTGGTTAGTCTCTAAGGTGCCACAAGTACTCCTTTTCTTCAAGGAACCAGTGTTCCTCTTGTCTCTTACTAAGGTCCAGCACGAGGGGGCCCACCAACAGCCTGGAGGGGAAACCTGGGCACAGGGGTGGGATTTCTTTCACTCGCTCACTCACACACACGTTTTCCTGTGTCTTTTTACTTGCCAGACTTGGCCCTTGTATTAAACAGTGAGTGGGGAGGAGGCTTACAAGGCGTGGCAGGATCATTGCACAAAACAGTCCCCTCTTGTGCTCTTCCCCTCTGGCCATTCAAATTGCAGTGCTTGCAAACCCAAACCCACCCGGACGGGCTCCAGGCCGGGGTGGGTGAGTGAGCCAGTTGCTTGCAGACAGGGCTGCACGGCCGCACCCCAGCCGCCCGCCGCAGCCGATCGCATGGAGCGTACAGGCTCCCCCCTCTTCGGGGGGCAGGCCGGCGGTGGGGGTGGCTTTTCCCCCCATTGCACGGGAGCGAGCCAATCCTGGAGGAGGAAGGAGACCGCGCGCAATTTAAACCCAAAGGCGATTGAAGAGGCGCTGGGCAGCTGCTGGTGCGAGCGGGGCCGGGCTGGGCTGGGAGCGGTGGGTGAGTCTGCTGCAGAGGGGGCAGCCTTGGGTGGGCAGCGGCTCGGGGGGCTGCTTGGGGACCGCCGGGGGGTGAGGGGGAGGAAGCTGAAGCGGCTACAGTGTTGCAAGCCCGGGGCCCTCCAGGAACAAAGGCAGGGCTGGGCTCGAGCAGGCGCCTCACCCCTGGTCTTCCGCGGCAACGCTTCACGCCCAGGGAGAGGTGGGGGGCATGGGCCCCACACATGCCCCCTGGGCCCCAGCCATGTCATCAGCCTCTGCATCGTGCCCTGCCTGCCGCAGATTTGCTGGTGGGCTGTTTGCTCCCTCTCTGCCCCTTCCTCCTGCCCTTAGAATCCTAGGATCTCAGGGTTGGAAGGGACCTCAGGAGGTCATCTAGTCCAACCCCCTGCTCAAAGCAGGGCCAATCCCCAATTTTTGGCCCTGATCCCTAAATGGCCCCCTGGAGGATTGAACTCACAAGCCTGGGTTTAGCAGGCCCATGCTCAAACCACTGAGATACCCCTCCCTTGTCAGCATCCCCATCCCTTGCTTTCCCCCTGGCCCGCCCCACTGCCACCGTCCCTGCTAATAGGTAGAACAATGCATTTGCTGACCACTGCTCGTGTGGAGTGGGTAGAGACCTGGCCTGGGCCTCAGGAGAGCTGGGTTCCAGAACAATGGGGGCGGTGCTGCGAGCCATTGACCCAAACTGTAAACCCTGTGTATGATAGAAACCACTTCAAGCCAGGGGGTGCGGGAGCACCCCTAGTTCTAACACCTATGCTGGGTTCTGTTCCTGCATCTGGATGACTGTGGGTGATGTTCCGCTCTGTGCCTCAGTTTCCCTATCTATAAAATGTGGAATAATGATACAGACCTACCTTTTATCTGTAGATATCAAAGTACTCTATAAAAGCGAGGAAGCTGTGGTGTAATCTGTGAGTTGATTACAGATTACTTGCCCTGTCTGCTTTTGGTCCTCTATTGCAAGCTCTTCCAGATTTTGTGTGTCTGTACGGGGTCTAGAAAAAATTGAGAGAGAGTTTATGAAGGTCCTGTAGAACCTCAGAGTTTAAAAATGCCTCAGGCATGGAGGTTGTTCTTAACTCCGAAATGTTTGTAACTCTGAACAAAACGTTATTGTTGTTCTTTCAAAGGTTTACAACTGAACATTGACTTAATACAGCTTTGAAATTTTACTGTGCGGAAGAAAAATGCTGCTTTTAACCATCTTAATTTAAAAGAAACAAGCACAGAAACAGTTTCCTTACCTTGTCAAATCTTTTTTTAAACTTTCCCTTAATTTTTTAGCAGTTTGTTTAACGCAGTACTGTACTACATTTCCTGCTTTTTGTTTTTGTTTGGTCTCTGCTGCTGCCTGATTGCATACTTCCAGTTTCAAGTGAGGTGTATGGTTGACCTGTCAGTTTGTAACTCTGGTGTTTGTAAGTCTGAGGCTCTGCTGTAAATGGTGTGATGTAACATGGGTTAACCAGAGGTAGAGCATGCCAGACTAACCTGATTTCCTTCTTTGAGAAATAGCTGACTTTTTTTTGTAAGGAAAGTGCAGTAGATATAATACACTTGGACTTCAGTAAAGCATTTGACACAGTACCACATGAGAACTAATTAGTTAAATTAGGTACTATTGGGGATTAGTACAAAAATTGTGAGGTGGATAAGGAACTGGGTAAAAGGGAGAAAGCTATAGGTTTTGGAGAAAGGTTAGTCATGGAGTTCCTCAAGGATGGGTTTTTGGGACCAGGGATTCAGCCAGCCATTTGCAGGAGTCAGGAAGGGATTCTCTCCTTCCCCCGCCTCATCGCCCCACATAATGCATTATGGAGGAGTGGGTTTTGATCTCCTTCCTCTGAAGCCTCAGAGATGGCCACAGCTGGAGATAGGACATTGGACAAGGCTCTGAGGTGACACTGAGCATTCTCTCTCTGAGGTGCTTGGCTGCCTGGTTCTTGCTTACATGCTCAGGGTCTAACTGATCACCAGATGTGGGGCCAGGAAGGAATTCTCCCCAGGTCAGAGTGGCAGTGACATCAGGATGTTTTATTTTTTTGCCTTCCTCTGCATCATGTGGGTGCGGGTCAGTTGCCAAGATTATCTGGGAATATCTCATTTAATCATTTCCCTAGGTCCCTGTGGCATAAATCTAGTCTCCTGTAGGTTGTCATATTTTGGTCTAATTTCAGTTGTTGGGTTTAATGGGCGGGTGCTGGTGGCCTGTGATACATGGGAGATCAGAGTAGATAATCTGCGGGTCCCTTTTGGCCTAAAACTGTGACAGTGGGCCTCTAAGATTTTTTTCTTTTTCTTTTTTGGACACTACTGTAACATAAACAGTAAATAACTGAAATTTTGGAGAGACTGAACTTTGTGTGAGCGCAGAGGAAGAAGCTGTGGGGTTATTTGTTGCCCACATCCAGTGGTGATCATATAGGGTAAGAGAACCCCAGTCAGAGATGGGCATTTGCACCACTTATATTCACTACGCTTCTGGTGTTTGTTGCAAGACGCTCAGTGAACAATAACAGAAGGATTGATACACAGGGCCACAGCTGTATTAGACAGCTGTCATAAATATAAAGGGAAGGGTAAACCCCTTTAAAATCCCTCCTAGCCAGAGGAAAAATCCTCTTACCTTTAGCTTCTTAACCCTTTACAGGTAACCTCGCTGGCACCTGACCAAAATGACCAATGAGGAGACAAGATACTTTCAAAAGCTGGGAGGAGGGAGAAAAACAAAGGGTCTGTGTCTGTCTGTATGCTACTTTTGCCGGGGACAGAACAGGAATGGAGTCTTAGAACTTTTAGTAAGTAATCTAGCTAGGTAGGTGTTAGATTATGATTTCTTTAAATGGCTGAGAAAAGAGCTGTGCTGAATAGAATGACTATTCCTGTCTGTGTGTCTTTTTTGTAACTTAAGGTTTTGCCTAGAGGAATTCTCTATGTTTTGAATCTAATTACCCTATAAGGTATCTACCATCCTGATTTTACAGAGGTGATTCCTTTACTTCTATTAAAAGTCTTCTTGTAAGATAACTGAATGTTTTTTTCATTGTTCTAAGATCCAAGGCTTTGGGTCTGTCATCACCTATGCAAATCGGTGAGGATTTTTATGAAACCTTCCCCAGGAAGTGGGGTGCAAGGGTTGGGAGGATTTTGGGGGGAAAGACGTGTCCAAACTACGTTTCCCAGTAAACCCAGTTAGAGTTTGGTGGTGGCAGTGGAAATCCAAGGGTAAAATAATTTTGTACCTTGGGGAAGTTTTAACCTAAGCTGGTGAAAGTAAGCTTAGGAGGTTTTCATGCAGGTCCCCACATCTGTACCCTAGAGTTCAGAGTGGGGAAGGATCCTTGACAACAGCACTCGCTACAGAAGTGTGTATCCTGGAAGAGAGTAGGTCATGAACTTAACAGAGGTGTATATAAAGCTACTGTCGGAAAATCGAAGTTAAATTTTATCAAGTGACTTGAAACTGTCTGTTGTTGTTTAACACCCAGAAACTGCACCTTTTAGAAGCTGATTACACTTTATTAGTAGCAGGTTATAACTGAACTTGCTGCACTCTCCAGCTACTGTGCAAAGACAATAACATGCAATACCCATTGGGACAATGACTCTTCTATCCCTCTTGAGAATCAGAATATAACAGGAGAGGCCCTTTGATCTGCACTTCACTCATCTTCGCACTCCACTGTGTGAATGCACACAATAAATTGGTCTATCACCACTTCTCAGCAAAGATTTAATGGCTTACTGAATTGAGGTCTCTAAGTAAGGCACGGGTTATCAAACAGGTTTCTGGAGAGCTGATTGATCACATGGTGCTGGTACGTCCTCATTCAAGTGTGCAAAACTGCATTGAAAGAAGCTAAAAATATTAAATGCTTTTCTACTATTCCTGTTTCACGTAACCAAGTGCTGCAGTTGATGAGGGCATGTTAGCTGGAGGGGATGGGGTCCAGAAGACACTGTATGGGTGGGAAAGTATTTGCAAGAAACTCTAAGATGTGCAGCATGTTTTTAAAAAATGGAGAACTCCTGCATTAAGACATCATCATGCTTACGCACTACAGTGCATTTATTAATACGCAGTGAGGTGTTGAGAAAGCTAGTTCAGTTTTATCTCCGATCACATTTGGATGCAATCGCCTAGCTTTTCTAAACTGTGTTTATGAATTGACACAGTTCATTAAGTCACCATGGGTGGCTTGCTTATTAGCAAGCGTAAAAGTACTTTTAAAGATTATTTCCCAAATAATTTTGAGCAAGCTACTGTACAGAAATCAGGAATGCATGGTTAACTATAACCTGTAGCAGATCTCTTTTGCTGGTAACACCATTCCCGCTCCATTGTGTGTGCACGCTACTGCAGTTGTGACTTAAGCATGAGCTGGTACCTCAAAAGGGAGTGATCTAATCAGCCCAAGTTCCAAATGTAGGACATAATCTCAATATGACGGACATAACAAACTCTTGCCATTATAGGGTATTCATATCTTTAGTCTTTTATAGTAAGCTTCGGTCTTATGATTCACTGGGGCTGATGTCAGTAGCTGGCAATGCAAAGTAGAGGGATAATGGGCCTGTGGGGGGAAATGTAAAATCAGAGTGGTGTGAAAGACTGGAAACTTCACCGAATAGAAATAGAAGCCCAAAATACTGTTTGACTAGTAATGAATCACTTCTATTGGCTGTCAGAGCTTTAACCAGTTTCCTCCTCCAATTTCAGTCTTGTACAGAACACCTGGGGAAAAGTCAAAAAAAAACAAACAAACAAACACACACACACACAAAACCATGGGGAGTTACAGAAATGGACACAGTTTCCTGTTAAACCAATCAAGGATGCTCAGCCTGGTACTTTTTGCTGGTCTCATGTTTTGGAGGGGATTTGGGAAATGAGAGCGGGTCCTTTTCAACAACCTGTTGACTTTTGTGCTGTGCAATATGTTTATCCTTTATCATCTGGATTGACTTGTGTTGGGGCTGTGTTCTCATTGGGTGCATTATTTTTCACAGCTTTGTCTGATCCCCTTAGAAGCAAGACTACTCCAAGAAGTGAAGAGTGATGGCATCCGTGTTCCAAAGTGTTGGGGCTACAGTTGGCTGGAGGAGCCACCAGCTACTGGCTGACTTTGAGAATGAGAGCCCAGTGCCTGACAAATTTAGAAAGAAGCCTTCTTCAAGCTCTCTCAATACCCTCCGCATGTCTCTGAGAAAGCGAATGCCCTTAAAGCAAGTAGAGATAAACCTCGGTGAGAATCCAACTTGGGAAAGTCTGGAAGCGAAAGAGAAGCGACAAACCCTCCGGGCTATCACAAGAACAGCAAAAAATGCCTTTGGAACAGTGTCCCAGGTAATTACCCTTGTAATGTACTGTGCATGGCAATTCAGTTCATAGCCTGGTGTCCTGTTTCAGGACTAATAATACCTAGCTCTTTTTGTACAGCACACGTCAGCCATAGTGCTTTATTGCCGGACATAGTAGCTGTATTTTATAACTAGTAAATGCTTTATAATATCGAGCTTGCTGGTTACCATAGCAAAAAGGGAAGTGACATAAAAAAAAAGTCTTGGTCATGTTGTTTTGAGCAAAACCTCCAGCAACTGGAGAACCGCTTTCCCTCTCCCAGACTGCATGACGTGGGACATCCATAGAGAAACACTTTACCAGGACTCCTCCATTTACTATTTTTAAACCACTGGATTTGCTGGGCTCTCAAAAGAACATGCTTTATGGAAACCTTGGAGCTCAGGGGTGAGGGAAATGTGGGACTTTAGTTATACTGTATTTGGAGGCAGAGGGAGGAGATGCAGTAGAATATCACCCACTTATATATAGTCTGAATTTGGACTGACTGGTTTCACAAAGACCTACCTTATGGAAACTCCTAAAGCTCAGGGCTGTTAAAAATGTACAGCCTTATTTAGACTGCACATGGAGAAGAGGTCTAAATTTTAAAGCCTGATCTAAAACCGATTAGCCAATTGCTGACCCAAGTCCAAGTGTTGCGTCGTTTTCAGACCCAACCATGAACGTGCACCAGTGCTTTGTGCTTGGAGCTCAGCCTGGCGGGGGGCTTCACGCTCCGTCTGCCTCCTGCCTGTTGGGTCAGCGTGGTAGTGGCTGCATGCCCCTCTCCTGCCGGCTGCCACAGCCTCATTACACTCTGTGCTCAGAGTGAAGGACCCTGCAACTCGTCAGCACCTGGGTCCGCATTACATGGTGCTGAGAGGCAGCGGTGGTCAGTGGGAATAGGGCGCACAGCTACCTATGGGCAGACTTGACCCTGAGAGAGCTAGGTTGTTTTCTGACCTGACTCGGACACATGTCCCTTTGGGTTCAGGTCAGGTTTCAGGGCTCTAGTTTGGAGTGGGGAGGGGAAAATATCAAATAGCATCCCTGAAGATCCTGCTGGAATTTAATCCTTTGATCTGTAAAGTCTCAGTTCTTCACCTAGATCGAGAAGACTTCTCCAGCAGCTTTCTTGCAACAAACAGTCTTTGTACCCTTTTAAATTCACTGAGGCAAAGAGAAGCCGTGGAAATCCTGGGAATACCTTTAGAAATAGCAAAACACTAGCCCCCATATGTTAAGCAGATGGCAAGACCTTGGTATTCTTGCTAACTATGAATTGTTTCTGTAGTGGCATGCACATAGGGGGAAGAACCTGGAATAAGTGCTTCCTGCTAATTCTAAGTTTATTTTGCAGATGAAATGCCAAGCACTGGCAGCAAGGAATTTTTGCTTGAGTAAAGGCTGCCAATCAGGCCTGGGCACTTGTCTCATGGGACCAGCAATATTGGAGTTGTAGCAGTGGGGAGTTTTGCTGAATTTTTCATGCAGCCTATGCTAGGTTGCACAAGCTATTTTAGGAAATGCTGCTAGCCAGGAGCACAACCGGCTTGCTGCTACAACTCATAGTTTGCAAGTAGACTTGAAGCCCAGGGGACAGTCCTGCGGGTTGAGGTATGTTAGCAGGGCAGCAAAGGGAAGCTTGTTTGTGCTGCTCTTCTTTCTCTAAATGAAGGCCTTCAGTTTAAAGGCATCTTTAACTGGTTCTAAAGGCAGGGGCCTGATCCTGCTCCACATGAAATCAATGAGAACTTTGTCCAGGGCTCCTGTGGGAGCAGGATCAATCCCAAAGACTAATGGGTCAAATGAAGCACGCTGCTCTATTTCAGTGCTATCCGAGGGAAGAGGCTTTAGCAGCAATGAGAGACGTGCATCCACCCTAGCTTAAGCCTGGCTCTAAGAACCGTAGCTGGGGTTGAGAGCGATCGTTCACGTGCTGGGATTTTGTTGGGCTGGCATATTGTAGACAGCAATTCATAATCCCAAATATGTCTGCCTTGCAGAAAATACAGAAGTCCTGCCAAAATCGCACGCAGTCTCTAGTCATCTCTCCAGCTAAAATCCCTGCAAGGAGAAGTGGCAACATTAGCTCTGCCAAGAAGAGAAGCACTTCACCTCGAACTCCTAGTCGGAAGAATAGGCTGGCCACAATGACCACCCCATTGTCTGGTCCCAGTTGCAGCCCCAGGTCCAGCAAGAGAGCCTCCCTTTCATCCAGATCTGCAAAGAGCTTGGTGGGGAAAGAATGGAGGAGTTTCTCTTACTGGCTTGGAAAAGAAGCTGTCCCTCTCCGGAGATCAAGGAGAGCAGCTGCTCTAAAGAGCCCGTACTCATCACCTATGCCTGCCAGCAGAAAGAGGCAAGCTGCAATCATCTGTAATTCCTATTGCTGTTTATTATTGTGACTAGAGTGTCTGGCTACCTGAGAGACAGCAGCTAAGCACTACTAATCTTTCCCACTGAAACAATGTGCTGTTATTATGGTTAGGAAGGTAATAAAGTTGTTACATGCCCCTATTTACACAGAGAGAGAGCATGGCATAAAACTAGGCCATGGAAACTTAATTTTGCATGATGACGGGTCAATGAGCGCTCCTGCACCATCCCCATCCAGTGGGAGGGTGATGTTAAGTTTATATGCTGTAATTATGCCAGCTCAAGTCTGGCTTGAGTTAAAGAAATGTTAACCTTCCAAACTCTCTGCATTGATGCTATTTGTTTGATAAATCACTTAGCTATCGATTCATCCTACTCTGCTCTGCTTTTCCCCAAGATTTTTTATTTTGTATTGTGGTGGTATCTGGGGTCTTGGCCCAGAACTGGGGTTCCTGTGGTGCTAGGTGCTGTACAAACAGAAATATGGCCCCCTACCCTGGAGAGTGGACAAAGGGTCGTGGGGAGAAAAAGTATTATTTCATGAAGCCTGGAGATCGTGCCTTGCCCAGGGTATCAGGTGAAGACAGAGTTGGAAGTTCCACATATGCCTCCTGGATCCCAGTCCAGTGCCTTAGCTATGAGACCATCTTTTCTAGATGCGATGTGAATGGAGTTAAGGCATGATTAAGGCTGAACATTGGGATGGGGAGATAGAACCCTGTGGCTAGAGGCTTAAAAATTAACCGAACCAAGCACTAGGGTATATACTGTAAAGATGCTTTTGCAGTGGTAGGGAGCTGGGCTAGATCACCTATGTAACATTTGAATCCTCTAATTGCATGCTGCTTTCTCCCTTCAGAGAGTTTGACTGCGAGTTAGAATCAGTCTCTATGGGAATTCGCCGCCTGAAACGTCTTTCTCAGGTGTTTGATGATGTCATTGTGAGAGAGGAGAGGTAAGCAATATTGAGATCGGGGGAGATGTTTGTTTCCCCTCTCTAATGCTACCTGTATCACCAAAGATTCACCTCTCCAAGCCTGAGTCAATGATCACTGCAGCTCATAATCAAGATGAGTGAGAGCACTAGAAACGCCTTAACTGTAATACAGCCTCTCTGCTTTAAGACTCTGTATCGTCGACATCTGCAGACCAGCTCGCAGCTCCACCGAAGCCTGTAACAAACATTCTCCTTGATTACATGCTGCTTGCTGTAAAAATCAGAATCCTCCTCACCACGCTCGGCCTCTGATACTGTATCTTGCGTGGTAACTCCTTGCAGCAGTTCTAGGTGGGTTAATAGCCGAGAATGGGCCAATAGAGGCTTCTTAGAATCTTATTGTATAGGCACTTGACTTTCATGTCAATAAAGTTCTTTGAATGTTGCCTGAAAACTTGATTCAGATCCAAGTAACACCTAGGATTAGTTTGGCTTGTGCGTTTGACAAGTGTGTATAGTTATTATCACAATCTTCTCTTCTAGTTGAGGGTCTTCCACACACACAATTGTGGGAAAGAAAAACCCTATCAAAAAAGGAAAATAACTTAAAGTGGCAAGATGACCTGGGAGCAGGTGTATTCACTGAAGCTGTTCCTAACTCACTTTGAAATTAACTAGATTTCAGGTTGAAAGGCTTGAAGTGTTGAGGGTCAAATTCGTTTCACAGAGATCATCAAAATGGTAACAAGATAAAGTTATTCTGTAATTATTATTGTCCATCCCCCACATCAAGATTTTTTTACTGGGAACCTTTCTTTTGTAAGAGAATTACTGTGCAAGAATTTTAGTTCCTAATGTGAGAAGCTTTTGAAATGGGGGAAATTGCTGTTTTTTTGTAATAATTACCTCCTTTAGAATCAGCATCTTCGAAGTGCAGTGTGGTAAGAGTTTTCAAATTAAAAAGTTGATGCCACAGTAATCTCCTAAACCTTCACAAGTTCTGCTTAAAGAACTCTTAGAATTAAGCCTATATCTTGCAGCTTAATTCTACTTGGATCTGGTTACAAATTCTGCATCATCAGGGGACTATATCTAGACTACAGGGCCCTGTCTTGCAGATATCAAAAGCATCTGAATGTAGCTTAGCACTACAGATCTTCTAGATCAGGGGTTCTCAACCTTTTTCGTTGTCGTCCCCTCCTCTCTCCCCCCTGCCCAACAAAAACCTCCATGGCCCACCTGTGCCATAGCTGGTTTTCTGCATATAAAAGCCAGGCCCAGTGTTAGGGGGGTAGCAAGCAGGGCGGGGGGCCCTGCGAAGCTAAGTTGCTTTGGCTTCAACCTCGGGTGGTGGGGCTTGGGGCCCTGGCTTTCTGCCCTGGGCCCCAGCAAGTCTAATGCCAGCCATGCTTGGTTGGCCCCCTGAAAGCTGCTTGCTGCCTCCTGGTTGAGAACAACTGTCCCAGATAACTTGCCCCAGAAAAAGGCTTGTGGAAATCCCTCCAGAATTCCAACTATTTCTCTCTACCCCAATCGTATTTTTTCATATCGGTCAAACTTTCAGTTGATCAGGTGTGGACGTAAGTTGCCAAAATCCTAAAAGAGCCATGTGTCAATTAAATGATCGTAACCATTTCAAGTTCACTAAAGCCTCACTCCTAATATTCATTCTTCCATCTGTTAGCGATATGACAGTTTCTCTCATTCGTAACTGAAGATAGTACCAACCAGGTAAAGTTGTTGTTCTTAAGCTTGCTTTGAATATACTTACTTCACTTGCATGTGGCTGAATGGAGAAAAACTGCTGTTTTGAAGGGAACGAGTACATACAAAACTTTGAGCACCTTTAAAAAAAAAAAAAAAAACTTACTAATTAATGTACAGAACCACAGGCTGCTTTCTCAAAGTCACCAGTGTTGTGCATGCCTCTCTTAACTGCAGTTGTAATGCGGTGCAGCCATGAAACCCAGCTTCAGCTGGTGGATTATAGGTCACAGAGCCCCATGTGGGTTTGCACTGAAAAAATAGTTTGACTTCTGTGCAAATAGCTG
Organism: Chelonia mydas; assembly: GCF_015237465.2. NCBI lineage: Eukaryota > Metazoa > Chordata > Testudines > Cheloniidae > Chelonia > Chelonia mydas. The sequence continues at coordinate 11,633,177 of NC_051257.2, forward strand.
TTTTTCTCACCCAGGACCAGAAAACATCTAATGTTTTGTCACTTCAGTTCTCACTGGTTACTCACTAACAACTTAAAGCATGTCAGAAAAGTGTTCCTATGACTTGCCTGATTTTGTGTATGTTTTACCATTCTTAATGTCTAACTGTTAAGACAATACTGCCTCAGTAGCAGCAGTTGACATCTTTCTCACCAGTGTTTAAATACCGCAACTGCATATAAGTGGCTTTGGAACAAGCAAGGTTCTCCACTGTAAATTTCTGAACATTCTGTCTTCAGCATCACTTCTCCGAACTTCCCCATTAAGAGATTGGCTCTGGGAATTCCTTAAATGCTTAAATTATCTTCACTTCAAGCTGCACCGTGACATCTTTAAATATTTACACCGTTGTGTTGAAGGCTTTGTATGTGGGATTTTTTTTATTTAATGGGAAAGGGGTAGTGAGTTGCTGTAGGTGTTTTAATTAGGAACAAATACGCAAATAAGAACACTCTGGGGAGTGAATACCCGTAGCATGGCATGGTAGAAAGTGTGGGGACTGTGACTGCTAAATGACAAGTTGATTCAGCATGTTACTTCCCATGGTAATGCATGCTACTTTCACACTAGCAATTCAATTCACTTTACTGCATACTTATACACCTTCACTTGCTGGCCTGAAAATCTTCTCTTTCTGTTGGGAAAAGCCCATGACTTTTACAATTTAATATGTTGGTAAGAGGGTACCATACTTAGCAACTCCAAGATAGAGACTAATTCTACCTTCTGATCTCCACTAGCCATGAGTAGGAGTCTGGAGTTTTTCCTCCAAATAGGCCCTGTGCAGATAAATTTACTTAGACAATGTCTGTTTTGTTTGTTTAAACTTTCCCTCACCCTTCACAAAACAACCACTGATGTAAAAGCTACATTAGACACTCCCTTGTTTATATAACATTTGTTAAACATTTAAGCAAAATTAGACCATCCCCATTAATGTTCTTTTTTCCTAATCTATCATGCTGCTTAGTCTGTCTGCTGCTATTGCTGACCACACATCATAGCAGATAAAACATGACTGAAGTGAGAATTTTTTTTTTAATGACCTTCATAAAATCTGCTCAATATACCAGGCACAGTTTCCTGACTTCTGCCCACTTTCCAGCAGCTTGTATATACTGAACTACCAATTACTTAACCTTGCCATTTACTGTTGTATTAATTGCACTCCTTTATTCTCTGCAGAGAACAAGTGATATCAAATTATCAGCATCTAATGGCACAAAACTTGCGATCTGTGCATCAGTCTCGGAAACTCTCCCAATCTGCTTTCAGACGGCGTGCAAGGAGGCTCCAGCATGCAGTCAGCACTTGGACGGAGATGGCCTTAAACAGTATTAACAATGTGTGAGCAAATGAAGGATTAACTATCTATGGGAGTTGGAGGGGTGTATTGTCTTTTTGGATTTAAGTGATTGTGCTTTGAATAAGCCATTAACTTTTTAAAATACTACCTTTCAATTCAGCTCAGGTCTTTCCTTCTATGGACGTCTCCTGCCAGTGGTGCAGGGATGATATTAAAAAGTATATCATTTGACAACCCCTATGGTATTGCCCACCAATGGAACAGTAAACTGAACTCACTTAACCAGTACTTACACTAGACGATGCCTGTCTAATTTGAATTGAACTTTAGGGCTAGATTAAATACTACTGAATGATTTTAAGGAAAGACAATAGCATCTGTGTCTGACACCTGATCTGTGAAATTGGAATAATTGCTTCCTATACCTCCCCCAGGAGATGTTGAGGACTTAAGTTTCTACAGAGCTTTGAAAACTGAAAAAACACCAAAGCTTATGCTTTTCCAAAGTGCATGAATTTCAGTGGGATTTAGTGGCCTTTGAAGACTTTATGCTGTGCACCATAGTAGACAAAGTAGTGTCAGGCTCTGACTTCAGTTACTGTGGGTTGACATCGGAATTCTGTAGTTACTCCAGAGTGACACTGGAATTAAAGAAATTACTGCCAAAGTGAATTAAGATAAATAGAATCAAGGCAACTTGAATTCTGAATGAGCGTGTCCAGGTGATTGAAGTCAGAATGTATGACCCCATACAGTTCACAGGGTTTGACTGACTAATGTAACTATTTCATTTTAACTGCTAACAGTTGGGGCTTCATTTGTCTTTCATGCTACTGCTATAAGACATCAACAGCTGAGGTAAATATTGCTCTTGGAACATGTACACACAACTGAAGACACTAACAATTAATATACTAAAGTTGGAAGTAACACTTGTTGCTTAACATAATTTTGTGCAGTGGCACTAGTTAAGTGTTTCTAATAGCTTTAACATCATTTTTATAGCAAAAGAAGGTCAGGCTCTATAATAGAGGTAATCTTAGTTTAGCAAAAATATTAATTCTCTAACATTTCAACAAAGCAAAGGAGGTGTGTTTTCCATAAACCTCTAGAACTCAGCACCAATGCTGTTCCTTGAGCTATAGCTTTTTTCTAAAGAGAATAAGTAAACAAGGAGGGGAAGTGTCTTTAAAGCAATCTGTCAGTGTGCCACTACAAAATATTGACATTTAGAATTTTTAAACTTTGACTGTTTGTGTGAATTCTGTTGCCACTTATTGTAGCCATCTGAAATCTATCACTATTGTCTTGCTTCATTCTCCCTAAAATATTCTATTGGTATCGAAGTCCAAATTTTGTAAGCAATCTTGCACGAATGCTGCCCCTATCTATATTTAAATTGAGATTAACTCTTTTTTTGCCTGTTGACAAACCAGACTGTTGAAAAGGTAAAACTTTAACAATGGGGTGGAACCCCTTCCTATTTGGATTTAAAAAGTAGATAAGGTTTATTATTTTAAACCAGGGGAGGGCTTTTATTTGAAGTTTTACTTGTATGTACTGATCCTTGACAAAATAGACCTTTCATTCTAGTGATGTCTTGCTGAATTCTGTTTTCAGACTCCCTTCCCCTTTAAGAAAAACCTCAACCACCATTCACCTCGTAAGTGGGAGAAATGTTTGTTCTTGCTATTTCTTACAAATGCTTTATGTGCATTAGTATCTATTATAGGTTTTGACTAATTAATTAAAATCAAGGGGACTGCCCGGGGTGTGTGACAAAGATCCCACATTTTGGAATATAGGGTCAAATCCTGCCCATCTCCTTTTTCTTCTTGAAGCTCAGCTGGCAATGCTGCCTTACAGCAGGTGAGGAGCTAGAGTTCTCTATTTTGACTAAGTGCAGGGTAGTTTTGAGCAGCTGTATCTAACTACCTTTTGGTATGTCTTGGAAGTGTACCCATTCTGAACAGGTTGATCAGGTGCATAATGCCTGAGGAACTTTCCCACACCAATGTAAAGAAAAACCCACAATGCTGTCCACTTAAAGGCAAAGAAGGTTTTTATTTAAGTGACTAGCTTTTTATAAGATTTTTAAAAACCAGCTCACATCAAAATCTAGACCAATTGTAAAAATCTTACTCCTTAGTTCATAATATTTTAAGAAATTCATTATTGTACATTTTTTTAAATTTTTACAAGGCAGCCATAAGAAATATAAACATTTGTCACCATAGATAGAACCTTCCCACTGACACACTATTTAAAAGTATACACTTAGTAAAACTGTAGACTCAAAGACCATGTACAATTTCAAGTCTCCTTACAAGGATTCAGTTATAAGTAGACATTTTGTTTTCCCACATAAATAGAAAAATAAGTATGCATTGGGGTTGGGGTTCTGCTATGAGACTGCCATTCCTGACCCTTCTAGACCCAGAAGTATCTTTCGATATTTAAACTTGCCATTTTCCTTTTTAGTGTTCCATTCTGCATGTAAACCTGCCTGTACTTAGCAGTCAATATGCTCCAAGATCTTGACTACTGGTCCAGTGCTTTTCTGGGTAAGGAGAGGCTAACTCAAATTTTTCCACCCGCCCCAAAAGCAGGCCCAGTTTTAAGGGAATACTGTCAAATTTTAAAATAATTACAGGCCAGATCATCATCCCCTTCCCATGGATCTGAGCCAAAAGGGGAGTGTTAGCTGTGTTGTCATTTTAACCCTAACCACTCCCCCCCCCCCCCCCCCTTCGGAGCTCCCTTCCACAGTGTTCCAAGCAGGATCGCTGGCTGCTGTGTAGCCTGGGAAATGAGTAAGTTATCATACTCACCCTAGTCTGTATTTAGAACTCACTTCCACCCTCCAGTCTCCTGTGGAACAGCTATGGTGGCAGGGTGAAAAGAGGCCACATGCCTAATTTCTCCACTAGCTAAATGGAAATTCTGTGACTCCATATTCAGAGTTTTCAGTCCCTTAAATAGGAAAAAGCCAGTGGAGGAGATGATCCTACATAATGTAAATGCTTTTCTTTAGCAGCAAGTTGCTTTTATAGGTATCAGTCAATTTACTTTCTCATTTTTGCTTTTAGTGCTGTACTACAGGGAAATCTTGTTCTTTACCAATTGTTTTATATTTAGTCTTGTGCTTAAACTTTTTTTCTACTTGGGAATTTATTTATAAGGAAAAGTGCTCTTGCTATTTGCATATAATCTAGCTTTAAAAGCACACAACTGGATTTGTTTAAAGAGATGCATAGGCACAAAACTTTTGCAAAGTGGAAGCAGGGCATCCTGTTCAGTAGAACCAGGTACAAGGGCTGTTTACATGGATTCTGTGCCCCCAAGAGTGTGAGAGTTTAACAGCAGTGTCACCATCTTGGCTAATACTGCTTAATGAAACAAATTAAGCTTTCTTAGCATATGGCTTGTTCTGTCTCCCTGCAGCTCCTGAAATGTGTCCTAGCTACTTTGAAAGCAGTAGCAAATAAGAGGAGGGGAGCCCTGTATCTTCACTAATACCATCTTCTAAAGTCTGAACTCTCCAGTGTAAAAAAGGCTGCTTTGTGCACTAAATAGTGGAGAATGGAACATAATTTAATGCTTTTCTTCCCATCTAACCATATCAAAATGGCAGCTAACTCTTGAACCCCAGTGAGAACCCCAGCTTTGTAGTTCTCACACCTAACAAAATAGTATGCTGGATAGATATAAAACATGCCACAGAATAAACAAGAATACTTTGGTCAAGCAAGAAGATTTTTGTTCCAACAGCACTAGTGTAGGCAAACATGTACTTGAACATTTCTTACTGACATACTCATCAAATTTGGATTACCATTACTATGCATGTCTGTGGAATATTCTGCACTCTTTACAATGCTACTTTTTCCCCAAAACTTACCTAACAGGACAACAAAATAGACCAAACAGCCATTGTAAAAAATGCATATTGGTTACAAATTTGCTGTGAAAGCTTTACCAAAACTTCACATAAGGTTGTTATGAAGTCAGTAAATATACACACACGCACAACACACACCACAGCTATGACGGTGTCTTTTCACAATAGCTCAGATAAGTCCACCACTGCTAGTTAATCAGATTTTTTTTTTTTTTACAGTAATAAACTGGGTCCATAAACTTGGCAGAGAAATAAGTGTTCCTAGTCACAGCCTACCTTACTTGTGCATTAAACTTTGACTGCTATGACTCATTTTACATTTCCAATTACTCTCTCAGCTTACCTGGGCAGAAGACTGTGCTTTTCCATATCAAGCAGTCAGGAGGCACTAAGGTGCAGAAATTATTTATGTGCTCAAGCTGTGTTCTGTGAGCATCCAAAACTTCCACTGATGTCTTAGTTCACAACCAAGATAGTTTTGAGTGTGCAAGGACATCTGGTAGTAACTTGATACATACCCACACCTAATCTGCTAATGAATGAGATTTTAAAAAGCACTGCTAATCCCCTGGGTGAAAGTTTAAGCAAAACTGAACGAAGACTTAAATTGATTTTGAAATTCCACTTTACTCAATGGGCTCTGAATTAGGAAAGTCTGCACCTATGAATCATAGCATGTAAACAATTTGGCAAGAAGCAAATGCTTTAGGAGATAACAGGGATTGACAATTTAACATAATTGGGCCTAGGTCAGCCTCCACAAAAGAGCTACCTGGACACAGCATAAGTTAGGTATGAGTTTTAATATACAGCTGGGTTCCCAAATTTCCAATTACATAATAATTTGTTTGTAGGCCTAGGTAGTTCATTCTTCTTACCATACTGATACTCTCAGCCCCACTGAAATGATGACACCATTTTAGTGACTAATAATCTAGAGCAGAAAAAAACCGAATTGCTTTAAATCTGAAATTTTGGAACCCCAGTTTCCAGCTGGTATGAAATATTAACCTCTAACCTGAATATGTTGTGGGATTGTTTGCAAAGGTGCTTAGTTGGAGGACCAGTGAGCAGAGGGTAAAACATTCAATCCCTGAGCAATAAGCAAGATTGGAATTATTCTAAGGCCACATGAGTTCCAGTATCTCATGAAACCGAGTAGGGGAGTTAAATTATTCTCATCTGAATTCTAACATTGTATGTAGTAACATTTAAAATGCTGACATTGTAATCATGTACACAGACTAGCACTTATTTCACTGCTTAAATTATTATACTGTTAAGAGAAGCCAGCACAATGGCTTCTAGTCAAGAGACCCAGGTATTAATGGAAAAATTCAAGTTAAAAAAACACATGGTTAGAACTTTCAGGCTCATTTCCCTTAATGATGGACACACAATTCCAACTAGATCTCATTCTGGAAAGAAATATATATAATAGGAGAATTAGATAAATGTATAGGATAATTGGTTTTGGAGCCTCGTGGCTGATAGAGGTAGACGTTAGCTAAAGCAACAATAGCTTTGAATTGCACAGCAGGCACAATAATTACCAGCAGTGTACATGCCGTAACACACAGCTGCTTTAAAAAATGGAATTTCGAGCTAAACAATCAATGTCCTCTTTAGCTCTGCCCATCGGATGACAGTTAGGAATTCAGTACACAAATCTGAAAAGTCTTATGCTCTCTTACCCGATTAAACTTGGAGTAAGCTGAAAAATACTGTATCACCGAGGTTTTGCAGTGAAGAGAGCCTAAAACAATTAGGCCAATCACCACAGCCTCAAGCAAATAAAACTGCTCCAAGGACAATAAAGCAGTGAATCTATAAACCATTAGTGGTCAGATGTAGATCACTGGAGCAAGCTTTTTACTGTATGTTCTGAGGGCATTATTTTGTTGGTACCTGTTAGTCAGAAGAGATGCATCAGATAGGGATTGAGCACCAACCACCCATCTTCATTACTTACTTTTGCTTTCTCCTAGAGCAGCATCAGGGAGCCAACTTCATCACTGAATAAGCAGCCATGACTCCACTAAAGTCTGTGGAGCCATGCATGCAGATACTAGTAGTCAGTTTAGGGCAGGGAGCTAGTTTCTGCCCTGCCCTGCTTTGCAGCCGGTGTGATTTCAGTCTGGTTGCAGAGGGTGGAAGAGAGGGACACAGAGGCTAAAGACAGAACACTTAATAACCATTTAAAGTGCTGTGTGTTAGAGGACTTGTGACATTACTCATAAAAAGACATTTGTAAACCTAAAAACTATTTTAAGTGTTGCTCTTGGAGATCTTACATTTAGCTTTTACATCCAAATGACCTTGCACCAAGGAAACACTGAGCAAAGGACATAAATAAAACAGTTACCTTTAAGTACCCGATCCTAAGTAGTGTGAGCTTGCAAAACATTTAGTGTCTTAATTTTAACTTCAAAACTCCAGTTTAATTTAACAGGGATAAGAGAAACATTAATTTTATTGTGAAATGCTATGAGATCTTTCAGGAAATATGAAGCTAAATTTTTGCATGTGGACTGGTTATAAGTGTAATACAAAGGAGCAGGTAACTTTGGCATTCCTCCCTCAGAATAAAATACAGAAATGTACCTAAGGTGCTCCATTAGTAGAGCTAATTTGCTGCTTTCTTGGGTAGGAATCAGCCATCAGAACCTCTCTGGCAGTTTGGGGTCTTCAAATAATGCTCGTTTAGGTTTTCCCTCTACTGCCTCATTGTCATTTCCCCAGAGCATTCCTTCTACATACTATAGCTCAATAACTAATAGGCTCATTTGAGCCTGCATTCAAGATGGAGATGACTTGAAAAATGGGTAACTTTATCTAAACTCTCCCAGGCTCATAAACCAGTTTTTAATGCTTAGAGAGGTGGTTTTCCTGAGCACTTACAGCACTGATGCAGATTGGAAAACGTGCTTATGTTAGGGCCTAATCCTGAAAAGTTTTAATAGTTCTACTGAATTCAGCTCAGTAGGAGTTATCACTGAGTAAGAATTTGCAGGATCTGGCTCTTTGCTTCTATCCTAAAATGACTACAATATTTACCTCTGAAATGTGAGCATTTAGGGCAATTCCCACACAGTTGCCTCCAGTAGATCCTTCTAACTAAGCTGAGAACATCTAAACGGAATTTTTCGATAATTAGAAAATGAGTACTTTAACTGGCACCTGCAATTTCATAGCATCTAGTTCCTATGAAGCGTAAATGTGGGTATTTTAAATGCAGTAAGATTTTGTTACCAGAAACTGCATCTACAATTTCATAGCATATAGTTTCTTTAAACAGCAGCGGCAAGGGAAAAATTACCAATATAAAATTGGTGATGATTTTATCACTCATTTTCATCCATTGTAAAATTCTGGAGACACTACAGAAGAGGGGTTTTTTAGCTTACCTAAGAAGGATCCATGTCTTGTATCGAAAGGGTCAAACCCATCTTGTTGCTTGGAGCAATTCAAACATTTGTACAGTCACCAGTCTCCACGAAAAATGTGTGATCTTCGTATATAGCAACACTATCAGTGCTTCAGACTGCAGTAAAGAGACTTTTTTTTAAAAAAAAAACATCAAGTGTTTATGATTTGGTTCTTAAGTAGATTTCTCCAGTGGGTATTTTAAGTCTAGCTACCTCACTTATAAGATGTATAGATCAGAACTTGAGCTGATGCACATTCATCAACACCATAAGCCAAAGGAAATTTTCTTGGGTTTAAGGCACCCAAAGAGTTTGCCTTCCACATTCCACTCCACCTGCACTTCCCTTCTGTGTATAACACTTTCTCAGGAGTATAGCAGCAATTGATACTGCCATTAGGGTTTTAAAACGTAAGCCTTCTCTTTCACTCATTTTACCTGCTTATGCTTTTTTTAAAGGTACTACTAGTTAACTGATGTCACTCCTTTAAGCATCTTCCATTGAGTAAAACCAACCTGTTACCGCTTTTCTCTTATTGCACATTTTATAATGTGTATTGTAAAAAAAAATTCTAAGACATATTTTTGCAGTTTTGATGTTAAGCACTTGCGATAGTTTTAGATCTGGGATTTTAAGTTTTATAATAGGTGTGTTAAGAGGAACAAACAAAGTTCCCTACTTGGTTTAAGAAGGCAGATTCCAGAGCAAGGAAGCCTCTGGCTGTGTCCCACCCCATGCCTACAGGTTGATTGGCCGGCACCCAAGACTTATACCTCAATGCTTCCTAAGGTGCAGACTCAAATTTATGGACCCCGCCTCGAACCCAGGCTATGGGAGGCAGGTGCCTTTCGTGATCTTTGTCGGATTCAGGCTGGCTCTGGGCACGCTCTGGTTTGGGGTTCGACGAAGGTGGGTCAGGCTGCTGCACAGACATAGTCCTGCGAAGGTGAGTCCTTTTCCGTAGAAACTCGGGCTGGGAGTGCAGGCCAAAGCTTCCTTTCCTCAAGATCATCCGGGAGTTGTTCTTCTTGGGCCGTGAATGGAGACTGAACTCCAGCAAGGCTAAGTGCGCCGCGTAACCTTCACTGAGGAACTGGAATCAGGGAGGGAAAGAGAAAAACACTATACATTAATGATCCGTGTGAGCAGGCTTCCCATCAATGAGCAATCTGCCTGGTTGGAATGGTGGCCAGACAGACTCCCAGCAAACATGATCTTGGGGGTGGGGGTGAAGCATTCAGCATGTGCTGCTTTCATGCCAGCTAATGGACAAGCACTGCGTATTGACTAGGCCCAGCTATGTGGTTCCTTCACAACAGCCTCCTTTCTGGAGTGATGTTTCCAACTTCAGTGTAACTAGTTAAGTCAAGGACATGAGAGGCCAGACTCTCTGAGATGGAGGGAACAAAATGGCCTTTCTACCACTTGCACTTATCTCCTCATACTTCGTTTGTAGTACTCTACTGTAATGAGGGCGGGATCCTGCTCCTCTCTGGGAGCTGTCCTTTCATACTAAAGCACAAGAAGGGCCCAAATGGGTAACATTCTTTCCCCATGAGTTCAGCAGCAGAGCTGCATGAGAATCAGAGCCAGGGTAGAAAGAAAACTGAGACACCCCCCCCCTTTAGAGTGACTACACTCCTGATGAAAACACATGGATGATTAATTTTGGACCACTATGGCTAGAAGATGCCAATATTGAAGACATTACAGCTGTGTATCTTAACTTGCTCTTTCCATTTGGTCCTATATTGTACGTGCAGCTGTCAAGCAACCGGCACTCTTGAGATGCTAAAAGCCTTTTGCCCCATTCTCCTAAGTGAAAATGCCCTCTCTAGGACTTGTGCTGCCCTGGCCACAGTCAAGATTTATCTTCACTTTTCATCTGCTGTGCATGTCCCAAAAGACACTGACTTTTTAGCAAGAGTTACATACCTGACATTGAGTCTGGTATTTCTTTGTCGGACGTCCAACTATGTAGATCTGGGAAGGCGACAGACCCAAAACATTGTACACAGAAATATCCTTCATTGAGCCATACGCAGCAGAAATTTTGATGTAGCACTGAAAGAACCAAGGCAAATATTGTTTTAACTGCACATGCTCTGAATGGCTGACCCATATCTTATAGCAGGCATTTTCTTTGTGATGAAGCTCCGGATAAACTGATGTTACTGACCCAAATTTATAAACTTGCCTTTGTTTAAAAAAAAAAAAAAAAAAAAAAAAACACAGCAGAATTCTTGCCAGTAAAAGTGGTAAGATGATTGCGTTTTTAAGTAATTGCTGGGATTAGGGTGAAAGCCAATAGGAGTTGGGTGCTTAACTCCCACAGGCCTTTTAGAATAACCCTCCCTTTATTTCTAGAAGCTGAACAAGAATTGCAATAAAAATAATGTTTCCATTTGGAAGGTCCGTATGAGCAGGGGGTACTTGAGAAGTCTGATCTTCAGAGGTGATAAACAACCATAATTTATACGAGTGAAAATGAGCCACATTTTCCCATTGGATGTGAATCCAAACCATAAACATGACTGACCAGGTTCTCAAAAGCAACATAACCCTAGTCTGTCCTCATATCTGCTCCCTACTGAGAAACCAGCATAATTTCCTGTAGCAACTAAGATCCTTAGTTTTGGGGGATTTTATGCAATCACAGCACTAGGAATGGAATTTAGTGTGAATCAAAAGACCTCCATATTTGTCTTATAAAAGTGAAGGTTTTGCTGCCAGATTCAGGTCACTGAAAATTATCAGGCAGAGGTAGCTACATAGCAAATTTAACCCTTCCGTCATCCCTCCAACGTGCTTCAACCATGACCCTGAGGGACCAGAATCCATACAGAAGCTTATCAAACTCAGCCTGGATTTTTCCTGATTCTTCATAATTAATACTTTTAGCAAATGGAAGGGTGCAGCAATTATCAGACATCATGATGGCTGGATTCTCTTAAATCAGGACAATAGCTTGGCTACACACATTTGACCTTGTACTGTTCATAGCTACTGGATTTATTTATATGCATCATCAAAATGAATAGCCTGGATCCAAGACCCTCAGAAGGCAGAGCAGCCTTCATTGCATCTGAATCTTAGGAAGGAAACCAAGATACAACAAAATACCTTGTAATGGACAATGGTCTTTTCCTTCCAAGGGGGAGAGACCCTCCCCTTGGGCAATGACAATAGAGATCTGACTTTCCAGCAACTGATCATTTGATTCAATATGTGCAAAACAGCCTCTGTTACCTCTTGCATTAGATTCCGGAGGAAAATAGTCTTTTGTCGTAGTGGGTCATGAACAAGCCCATCTGAGAAGAAAATCATCCCTTGAGGAAAGTTGTGCTGAGATAACCACGAGACCACTCTCTGCTTTTGCATATCAGGACGGCCAGTGATATAGATGATCAGGTATCCCAGATCCTGCCAGTGTCTGTTAGAAGCAAAAGCAGCGTGGGAGAGTGGAAAGCGGGGGAGAAGTCACTATCCACTTTAGTCTTAACGAACATCTTTGCTGAACATGGTGACAATTTAAGAAAAGCCAGGCATAATCTCTCACTAGGTAAAAGGCTAGCTGGGATGGGGTCAGGTTTTGATTTTAATAGCTAACATCCTGGTGCGTTCATGCAATAATTTGTATGCCTCAAGAGGAACGGGGAAGAGCAATAGGTAGACTTGTGCAAATATTGTTGTATAAAACACCGGGGATATTTCCAAATATATTTTATCTTCAATATTCTGCACCCTGTGGATTCAGTCCTGCTGTCCTTGAAATGGATGGAAATTTTGCCTTTGACCTCAACAAGAGCAAAATCACAGCCTGGGAAGCTGTGATGCTCATCACTCCATTTTCAGGAGGGCTCAAGGGGCTCTGAGTTTAAAATGATAGACACCAATTCTTCGCCCAGTGCAGCATTAACTGACTTCTTAAGTGAAGGAATTAAGTGGTTCTTAGAACTTATTCTCACAGTACTTTACATCCGGAAGGTACAGCAGGCCTCAGGATTAAAATTCATTATAGCATAAAATCCTTCAATAACTCACCACTCTTTTTGATAATCAGAGTAATAAATGGAAAATTATCCATTGAGTCCATGCACTTTTAGGCCATGTTTCCTAGAGGCAGCCTTTTAACTTTAACTTATGATTTGCATGGTAAATTGCACCAAACATCTAAGGTGCTATAAAATGTGTAAATTTCTGTGCAAATCAGGTATAGCTAGATGTCTGAATGGTACAAAAATGTATCTGCAAAGAAGTCTGGGCTTAATGAACAATCTGTTATTTCTTGCTTCCAGTTTGATCCCCTTTGTTAAAAAGGGATGAGGCAGGGACTCCAAAAACACTAATGTGTATGTGTCCCTTACCGGACAACGTCGACAGCCCCAGCTCGAACTTTGGGGTCACTACCCATGATTGAGACACTTGCTGCAAAGGAGCCATCAATGCTAAACACCACACACTCCATTCCCGGGGGAAGCACAGTCAGGTAACTGATTGCATTGCTCTGGTCACCCCTGTAGAAGAAAAACAAAGCGAAGCATCAGAACTCAAACTCTGTGAATTACAATGAAAACCAGAAATGATGTCTGTCTGGAGCAAGGCATTCAGGGCTCCACAAGCCTAATGGGACTTACTATCCTGTTTCCAGTTTGAACCACAAAGTAAAGATGTTGGGACCCTTTAAGAAGCTAATTTTCCAAGTCCACTGGGCTAAAACAGTGAGACTTGCATAAATCTAATTAAAGCAGTGCAAGGCAAAAAAAATCACTGACAATACAATAAAGCCCTCTAGGCTTTGTCCCTTTTGTGCAACATTAGAAATAAAAATTACCCTGGGTTTTTTAAAGCAACCTAAAAATATCGGGCAGCCACAAGTGTATGGGGAAAAGCGATGTACACTTCTCTCACTGTGCATACTTGCAAAAAGTCAACCTTACTGTGCAACAGAAATGGACAGGAATTGACCATCCCTCTATCCCTGTTTCTTGTGCTGAAAATGCTGGCCCAGAAGAGTAACAAATTCACAAAAGGGGAGAACTCAAACACGAGGTGCCTACTTCCCTACATGGCTTTTCTCATGTAGAGCTCTGGCATCTGCAAGCTTCTACTCATCGAGTATTCTTTCACTGGAGTGCGGCTCTCAGGCCACCCGCAAAAGGCAGGGGCAGAGATCCCACAATTCCCTTACCTTTTCCTGCCATATGAATCGTGTTGCTCTGCAGCTCTGACCCAAGCCCTGCCCAACTTTGTCACAGTGAATGTTACAGCTATAGGGGAAATTATATCTGGTGTTACTGGCAACATCTTGCAGGATGGATTTCTGCTTGGAAATGTGCCCGCGTCACATGTCAGGTCCAGGCATGACCATTTAAGGGTGAGGAAGTAATAACTACTTTCATTCTAGCGTGAAGCATATTAAACCTGCAATCTAAGGCCCAGGGAAGCAGGAGATTGGATCCTGAGTCAGTTGCAACGTTTTAAACTGCAGACTTCCCAGAAGAGACATTAATTTGTTTTTAAGCGGCCCTATCTTCTCAAATTGATTGCCTGCTATTCTACAATGGAATTATTATTAATTAAGAGAATATATATGTGGAATTGGAAAGCTGATCTTCCATTTGATTAGCTGCGAGGACACCTTTAATTCCATTTTTCTTTTAGAGGAGACGTTTAGTGGAATCTGCAAGTTATTTCCCAAGTGGGCATGAAGTTTAACTCCAAAGTGGAGTATTAAATTAAAACTTTATGTCAAAGCATTTAGCAGTTTTCTGACTAAACATAAAAAGCTTTAGAAGCACAGCTGCCCCCATCCATGCACTTAGGCAGATTAATTTTATTTCACACATTTTTCCTCTTTATGCTTGACTCAGCAGAGGGCTTTTCATGAAACTCTTGAGAGCTAGGAGAGAGTCAATTGATTTCACTTCACTGAATTGTTGCTTTAAGGCTTGTGTTTTTCAATTTAAAATAAGCATGGCACTGATTCCAGAATTAAAGTGATTCCTTCAGTCAGACTGACATCAACAGATGAACTGAACTGCAGACTTGGAACAAGGCAATACCTTCACTATCCATTTCAACAGGAGAAACTGGTCACCACCCAGAGGGATACAGATCATCCCTTCAGCCCAGCCCCACCCACAAGCAGGCTCTGGATTACCCAAGCTACACCTTTGCTTGGGCCTTCAGATGGACCTGATCCCCTGCATTGACAAGACTAAACTCTAGTTAGTGGCGTCCCACTGGCTGTTATTATTTGTATTACTGCTGTGTCTATACATTGCAGCCGAGATCAGGGCCCCAGTGGGCTGGGCATTGTGTGAGACTCACTGCCCCAAAATGTTTAATAGGCAAAGCATACAAAGGTTTGGGGAAAGGAAGGACTGGGAAATGGACACAAAATGAGATGAAGTGACTTTTCCAAGGTTGCACAGGAAGTCTGTGGCAGAACTACCATGGCCACAAAACCATCCTTCCTCCAGTATCTTATTCAGATCTGTAGTTGTGACTCACGTGATGTGAATGACCATTACGAAGCCCAGGGGAGGCTTCCCTGCTAGTGAGGGCTTTGTGATACCATAAAGCACTTTGACTAGTTTTACTCTTAGCAATTAACCAAGTCTGCCTTCAGTCTAGAAAGCAAAATTAACAGGAGACTCGTCCCTCTAAAAGCACATCATCCCCCTTATGTGCATTAATTAAAAAAACATGGTTTGAGATGGCAGCTAGCGATCACATGTGTAGTTTGTTGCCAGTTATTACTTGTACTGCAGTAGCACCTAGGAGCCCCAGTCATGGACCCCGCTGTTCTACATGCTGTACTACACTCAGCAAGGCAGCAGTTCCTGCCCCAAGGAGCTTGCCATCTAAGTAACCCCCTTTCCTCTGCTTCCGTCCATCCTCACTAGAGCCAGCGTAGCTGACTGCCTTGCTCATCTTCAGAACTGCCACCCCTGAGTACATCAAATTAAAACATCTGTTCAGCGGGGGGTTGCCAAGAGGTCCCACCTCCCAGTGTAGATATCCTGATCATAGCCCCACAGTCAACCCCTTTAACTGATATTTTCCCCCATTCCCTCTGTCTATCCACACAGCAGCACCCATTTCCACAGCTGCAACAGATATGTGGCCGAGCTCTGAATGCCCTCTCCATCCAGACAAGGGCCATCATTTGGCCCGTATTGTCTAAAAGCACTGTCTCTTTTTCTACATATTGAGCCCACGATGGTGGAATAAACGTCTCCAGAGCAATAACTTTGCTCAGCGTTGTGGACAAACAATAAGTGCCTTTGCTCCGTTTGAAGAATGGCACTCATGCTAAATGCAGGTTTTTGTTTGTTAGTTTGTTTTTTTATGGCATAACTCTCTTTGTACTAGGGAATCCCACACCTTAATTATCCAGCATTCAAATCTGAAAACATTACCTAACCACCATTTTGATGGGATACACGCCAACTCTAAGCCTCTTCTGTTTGGGTATGTTGTAGGATATCCTGCCACTGCTATTGGTGATCTCTGTGTCGAAATACACCCACCTCCCCGAAGAGGGTTCAGTCATAATAAGGATATCAACCTGTAAAAGTAAAAAAAAAAATCTATTAAATTTGTTAGACAACAACACACATCAGCTCATAGGACATGCCAGACTGTCTCAGACCAGTGGTCTAAGTAGTTTCATATCCTGTCTCTGACAAGGGCCAGTACCAAATACCTCAGAGAAAGGGGCAAGAAATCCTACAGTAAATGGTTATGGGATAATCTTCCCACTGGACAGTTTCTTACTAACCCCTCTATAGTTAGAGGGTGTTTTATGTCCTGAAGCATGAAGGTCTATTATTTACGACTTTTTTAAATTACTGGGCTCAATCTTGCAATATACGGAGTACTCTGGACTCCATCGTGTACAGCACTTCCTACACTGAGTGTGCTTAAATGCTGTGCAGGATTGGGACCAGAGTGCTCAGCATCTTGCAGAATCGAGTCCCTAACTTCATATATTCCTGTTATCCCTATAAATGTCCAGTTCTCTTGGCCTAAATGATGCCTTGTGGCAATGAGGTCTGAATACAATTAAATGCTAAAAACCTTTTGAAAGCTTACAACAGAAGTGTTACCAAATCTACCAATGCATTTACTCCCCCCCCACACACCCCCACCCCCTCCTCCGGCTGCTTTTAGACTTCAGTGTGAAGTCACAGTTCTTATATAGGCACGCAGCAGGATGTTTCTCAGGATTTTGTTTTTCTAAGTTCTGAAACTTTCTATTGTTCATTTTGTACCCTAAGTGGATTCTGTATCTGAATCTTTCAAGTACCCCCTTAGCACAAGGAAGGAATGGGGAAAACAGAGGAAGTTTTGCTAACAGTAAAGTGAGAAGAATCATTTCTCTACAGACAATCTTCAAAGGAATAGTAGATCTATAAAGAAAGAAGAACTGTATTTTCTTTAGTGAATTACAGCTTGAACTTTCTTTTATTTAACCATTCAGTTCTTTTTCTTTTATAAGGATGGGGGGGGAAAATCTTCTGTGGTGTTAAAGTAAAAAGCAATTTCACGGAAAAAGCAAACACTCAAACTGTTCGGTTTGCATCAAGCACACTCAAACAAGTCTCCTCAATCATATCCATTCCAGATCAAGGACTTTATGGAGGGAACATAAAATGCTACTGATTGCTATTTCTAGTCACTGTGCCTCAGTTTCCCCATATAAAATGGAGATAATGATGCTTGCCCTCTGCAAAGTGCTTTGAGACCCTTAAATGAAAGGTGTTACGTATAAGTGAAGAGTGGTACTTTTTCTACTGTGAGATTTGACAGCCCCCCAAATTAGAACGTTAACTACACTTGCATGAGTGAAAATTCCACAGCCCAAATGAATTCTTCAAGGGAGTCTGAATGCCAAACACTTCTTTTGCACCATCAAAGCCACGAGATTCTAAGGACCTTTACTAACGACAGGATTTTATTACACCCTAACACACGCTTTGCTTTCCCCATTGCTGAAATGCAGCCCTTTCTGGGACATGAACGCAGCAGCAAGGCAGACCATGGGCACACAGTGCAATGTGGGGGAGGGAAATATTGTCAAAGGACAAAGCCCCAGACTCATTAAAGCCCTTACAGGGAAAAAAATCCATAAAATAATAAACACTGGGCCTAACCTCTGCTGGTGTAAATCGGCATACCTCTGCCAAAGTCAATAGGCTGATTTACACCGGCTGAGAATCTGGCTGAGCTTTCAAGGGAGCAGCTGGGGATTCTGTTTCTAAAGTTTTCATTTGAAAGTGCAACATGGGGCTTAGATATATGGTGGCATGAATTAAGGGCTTAAGCCCTGATTCAGCAAAGCACTTAAACATATGCTTAAAAGAGCTCTGCTGCATTCGGGCATTGGATACTATGGTGATGGGCACTCTGGGAACCCCCAGCTTCGACAGAACAGACATGGAACTCCACTTATCTTCCTCGGAACTGGGGTTAAATTGACTTTAATAGGATTGCATTTCATGGCTGAAATCCTGGAGTCTCCCTTGCAGGAGAAAATAATGGGATTTGGGGTTACATTTAATGGAAGGACAAACTCTCAACATTACCCAAAACCAGTTATATGTTGTGTGGCCAGTCTGAAACTATTTATGTTACAGTGCACTTCCCTATAGAACACTGAGCATGCAGAAACATGCATAATGAAAGAGACACTGGAAACAAACAAAATATTTATAAAGCACGTGAAATGCGTTTCAACCATCCAAATTAAGCATCTCACTGTGATCAGAACAGCATTTCGTTTAACTGCACTGCCTTATCCCTCACTCATCATCCCTGCATGAGTTTGTTTCCATACATATCTTTATAGCTTAATAAGTAATCTCTCTCCAAGTTAGTCTTTTTATGTCCTCCTCCCACCACTGAATTTTGGGTTATACCAGAGACATACATTTAAATGGTGGTAGTGGGTCTGCAGTCTGAAAGAGGAATAAACTGGAATACGTTTTCAATCTAGTTAGTTTCATACTTGTACCCGTTAGAAGCCAAATGTGTACACTGTTACTGAGATGACAGAAAGTCAATGGGAATACAAATGAGCAGTCTGTAGAAATCCTAAATGGACCCTCTTGAAGAATTCCCTTGGAAAATGGAATATACGTGTAAGCTACAGCACTATGCCTGACAGCAGCAAAGATATTCTTGCCCTTTTCAAGCATCTCAACCTCAGTGTGAGGTCAGTAAATATCCACCCCCATTTTACAGGTGGGGAAACCGAGGCACAGAGCCATTGCATGACTTGCCCCCAAGGTGGCATGGCACTGAGCCAATAGCAGAGCCAAGTTTAGCCTCTTGGTCTCCCAGTTCTGTGCTCTAACTGGGAGGCCTCCCCTTAATAGCATCCAGCACTGATCCTCTAGTGTATTTTTACACAAGAGGCTGAAAGCAATCATAGCTCAAAGAGAATTTTTCTGCTTAATGATGAGAGCAACCTAAAGTGACATCCGACTAAAGCTAACTACATCCGACTCCCAAATCATGCATAAAGTGATGCTTATGAAGTGCTCAAATCAGCACAGGATCCAGCTAATTTAAGAGTTGTCCTCCCCCCCACAGCTCCTTCTCGTGCCTCTATAATCAAAATCAGTATGGATTTCAAGTGATCTTGCATCCTCTGCTTCCCCCAGCTAAGAGCCATTAAGAGGAGAGGGGGGATTTGCCACAATAGTCTCTCTGCATCATTTCGGTTTGGACACCGTCTGCTTTGTTCTCTTGCATTGCTAGCAGAAGAATCCCAACTCCTGAGTTAGGCGCAGGAAGAGAGGGCAGAACACGCGCTTCGGCTAGACTAACTGCTGCTGCACAAGTGCACCAGGAAGGGGGAGTAGATGGCACAGAGAGCAGACAGCGTGTCAGTGATTCAGTTCTCTAAGCACAAGCAAGGGAACCTCAGGCATTCCACACGTGAAAGGGGCCGGAGCCAGCGTCTCACCCTCCCAGCACAGCCAGTGGCACTACGGGAACACATGCCGCATCATTTTAAAGCATATATTATTTGCTGCTCCTGAAAATGCTACCTGCCTGCCTCAGCACTGTGCAGGCAGAATGCCACCTGGGCGGCACACATGCCCCACCTGGAAACATGAGTGTGAGTGCAAATGCCACAATCTAGTCCTTCAGCAGCTGGAGGAAAGGCCAGGTGGTCCAATGGATGGGGCACCTGAGTGGGACTCAGGAGACCTGCATTCTGTTCCTGGATCTGACGTGCTATGTAGTGCTGGGCAAGTCACTTCACGTCTCTGCTTCCTTTTCTCTCCCACCCCGTCACCGTCTTGCCTATTTAGACTTTTAAGATCCTTGGGACATGGATTGTCTCTCTGTTTGTACAGCACCTAGCACAACGGGGCCCCTGTCTAACTTGGGGCTCTAGACGCTACTGTAATATAAATAAAAAAATGATGTGGAGGGGGGTGACTTCTTGAGTGGCTGGGAGTTGTAGTCTTCCTGAATGCATAACTGAAGCCTTTTAATACCAAGCAAATATACTCTGAGACTACACTGCTCACTCATATCCACATAGGTTCAAAGTGTCAATTAATTCTACGTTTGAGGAATGGTATGCATAAGTAGTAATCAAGTTCTGGAGCAATATAACTTATGTGTTTCTCATAATGCCAGTACTGATGCCCCCTCCCAGCTTCCTATTCATCACTACCAAAAGAATCTTCTCTTTTATTTTATATATACATAAAACGTGATCAGAATAAAGAGTGGTTGAAAATCTAATAAAAGGGCTATGATAAAAATCTGCAATAAACTTTGAGCAAATCTGTGATCTTATCCCCTATGTCATCTCAAGTAATAGGGCTGTTTTAGAGTTCTTACAAACCAAGAGACCAGATTAAAACAACGATCTTAACTAAATGTGACCTCACCCCACTTTGACAATTAAATTTATGTTGGCACGGGAAAGGCTGAATTCTGCAGAGAGATGGTAGCCGCAGCACATTCTTAGGAATTGTAGAGCAGAAAAACCAAGCCCTGTTTAGGACAGAGAAATACTGTTACATGCACTCTACTGGGTTTGGAGTCAACATAAGGAGGCAAATTCATCCCCTGCTGTAGTTTAATTGATTTCAATGGAGTTACTTCCAGGATAACTTTACTCAGCTTCCACCATGTCACTCAACCAAGAAGTCTCTATGGCTGTGTTAGGAAAAGCCATGCAATTTTTGCCTTTTGCAGTAAGTCAGTTGGGAGGGACTTTGCTATTACATTAAAGGCAGAGGTGCAATGAGGTTCCCCAAATTGTGTTTCCAAATGCAGTGGAATGGGGAACGAACCTGTTTTAAGAAGCCATCGGCGTGTGGGCACGCACACACAATTTTCTTTTGGAAACGTACCTGCCATCTGCCACCACCCCAGACAATAAAGATTGCTGTATTTGAGGGGGTTTGACTACAGGATCTGCACACCTCTTGAAATTAAATGCATTTTAATAGTTCACTCTCCAGACATTTCACCTTTAACGAGCACTATATTAACCAAAGTTCACTATGCAACCAAGGAACCAGTCTAGCAATGGCAGCAGAAATTCAAGCTTCGTCCTCCTACCCCTACAATGGTCCTAATTTCTGAGGGGACAACCTTTAGATATGGATATCTGGCACCAAGCAAGCCTTAGCATGTCTGCTAGGTTTTCAAGAAGGTGGCCAATTGTGCTTTTGAATTCTATAGGGTGGGAATCCAACTACTTACAAGGGAAAAGGAACCACTTCCAGCTCACGGCATTGGAGGGGGGAGCCCATGTCTTAAAGTGCATCAGAAATGCTACCAAAGGGGAGTGACACAGTGACTAAATTAAATAGCCCTGGTACATGCAGGGAGTTCTTCCCTACAGTTATGTGACTGCCAGCATTCTATACACCTTTGTCACAGCCAGGCTACTGGAACCAAGGTACCAGTAAGCACAGAGGTTCTTAGCCTTTTTCATACCAGGATCCCCACCACCTTCCCATCTAGCAATCTGAGAAAGTCAAGGCAGTATGACAGCCAGTTGTGACCCTCACATTGAAAACTGCTGCTGTGGCCAATTCCCTATCCAAGGCCACATGCAATAATGGCTGTTTCAGGGGACTGGCACTCCAGGCAAGACGTCTTTTGTACTGTAGTAAGATTCTCACTGTGCCGTGAGGAAGTCATAATATGGACTGATTAGGGCTTATGCCTGATCATTAGTCACGGTTGGCTTCTTCAGCTCACTTTCCCCAGTTTAGCATATGTAGTGCAAGGGATTGTACTGCATCAGGTA
Organism: Chelonia mydas; assembly: GCF_015237465.2. Classification (NCBI taxonomy): domain Eukaryota; kingdom Metazoa; phylum Chordata; order Testudines; family Cheloniidae; genus Chelonia; species Chelonia mydas. Next base: position 11,655,151 of record NC_051257.2, read on the forward strand.
AAGGAAAAATGAAATCTGCTCAATGGCTACATTCCATGAAACAAAGGAGGAGCATGGATTTCCTGGTAGCTGAGGTGTGAGCAGTGAGAGCACAAAGCAAGCTTCCTTTATGTAAACCAGTTATTAAGAGTGATTATTTAAGTGCAGATGGTTTCAAGAGCAAGATGCCCGAGGTTAAGAGTACAAACAGTAGATTGTGCACAGAACCCATTATTTCATTTCTAGCCTGTGATTACATTCAGCTCAGCTGTGTCACAACCCTGCTGGCAATGGCAGGGCTAGGGATGCTATCTGTTGCTTTTCAATAATTCAGCTACCACCACCACCAGCTTCATTTTCCTCTGACAAAACATATTTGTTACATCACAGATTGTAAATGAAGGCTGATAACTCATTTAAGGAAACAACTGCAAGTCATTCTTTTAAGGCTATTTTCATGGTATTAAACTACACACATCTAGAGGGGACACATTTTTGTTTATACAAGCTGATGGTGTAAGTGTAGCAATGTTGGACCTTGTAATTATTTTTGGTTACAGGCATTTGTTACTAAATAAAACTGCACTGATCATGAAATCTAAATATGACAGAGCCACTGTACTGTTGGGCGACTCTACTGAAGCACAAAAAAATTCACCATTACAGTTTGCAATGAATCTGTGCCCCTCCAATGCTCTGCCCCTCCAGTGCTCATTGCACAATCAGGCCATACACGCTAACTGGTATATTGTAGCTTAACGCTTGGCTTTATTAGCCTTAAACACTTCTATTGTGTGAGACTTTTAGAACAGCAATGGCCCCAGCTGTGTCACATTACTACTCTGGTGCTAAAATTCATCTTCAGGCTTCCTTGTTTAAGAGAACAACAATGTGAAACCCTCCCACCCCCGAGTCCCAATTCCTTTATCTGAATGTCTCATCTGGGGTATATCAATTTTTCTTCCATGATTTGCCACTGCTACAGAATGATTTCTTTTAATTCTTGTTTAGTAAGTTAATTCAGTCTCCAGTAGGTGGTGTGATAGGATGGAATGCTTAGTAATCACTTCACCCCTGACGCTCAGCATCAAGCTGCTCAGATGGCCAGGAGCGCATAAGAAAGGTGATGGGTAGAAAAGGTCAGATATCAGGAGGGCTCAATTTTAGCACATTTTTGCCAGCGTGACAGGAGATCAGACACTTTCGGCTACACTTCTCTAGTTACAAACTATAGAAATGATCCCTGAAACTCAAGTCTACTAAACATAGTCCCCATCACTGTGGAGCCATCTATGGTAACACAGACAGTTAAGTGTGTGACTGTGCTCAACTCATGTAACCACTAGCGTTAATTTGGGGGAAATGATCCACAAAAGCTCTAGCTTTACCTTTTCACCCGTTAAAGCGACCATATCCAGGGGGCCATACATAAACCGCCCAACTAGTATCTGAGGACCGTCTTCGGCTGCAATGACATCGTTTGCCCTGTGATTGGCAGTTACGTTCTGAAATGAAAGAAAAAGGTTAGTATTTCCACGTTTTTATGCTTTTGGTAGGCTTTGCATTGGGTTGTTTGTATTATATTAGTGCCTATGCCCCGTCAAGGTCAGAGACTAAGTGGTAGTCTCTGTCCCAAAGAGATTGATTATAATCTAAATAGATGAGGCAGACAAAGGGTAGGAGGAAGGGAATATTATCCCCATTTTACAGATGGGGAACTGAGGCACCAAGAGATCAAGATTGGGATTTTTCAAAAACACATGAATTACTTAGGAGGAGCCCAAGTCGCACTGAAAAAATCAGTGGGACATGTGCTCTTCTTAGGCGACTTAGGGTGGCATTTTTCAAAAGCACCTAAGGAAATTGTTCAAGGTCACACAAGGAGTCTGGCAGAGCCCAGAACAGAACCCATCTCTCCTGAGTCTCAGTGCAGCAGCTGAATCACTGGGCCACCCTTCCTCTCTAATGTTCTAGTTTTGTTTATTAGTATTATAATAGCACCCTGAGGCCTCAGCATGCCGGTGCTGCACAGATCCAGACAACAATTAAACATTAACACTACTCCCAGAGGTTGAAATTCTGCCCCGACCCTTACAGAGGGCTAGGATAAGGCACATGAACCATGGTAGGCATTTGCCCTTGGAGAGTGGAGAATCAAACCCAGCTGTCACAATTCCCAATTCTCCCGAATCTCACCATTGGACCCCATTGCTCTTATAGTAAGATGATGATGGAGGACTAGAAATCACAGTCCCCGTGTTCTCTTATTTAATAGCACAGGGGAGGGATAGTTCCGTGCCTTAGCCACAGAAGAAAGAACCTGAATGTCCTGACTCCTATTCTCAACTCTGCCAAGTATGCACTGGTCACTTTTCCTTTCTGTTCGCTCACGCTGAAAAGCAGGGCAGATGACCTACCTCACACCTGTGTTAGAGAGCTCTGATTTGGGAATCTCTGTGTTTGAGAATTAAGAAGCTAGACAAGGGCAAAATATTATGTAACCAATATCCACTATTCACCTGAAGATGCTTTCAGTCTGCAGATCAACCTATTGTGCTTGGAATAATGTTGCTTTAATTTTAACACCATTTTTCTTGTTCTGTAGCACTCAAGTTTTTGTTGTTGAAGCCTCAGGATTCTGTTCTTTTAGTTCTCACTTCTGTACTCTCGCAGTCAGTAGGATATACACACACACACTCACTCCTTCCCCCTAGCGATACTTAATGCTTTTCAGTTCTTTACTAATTTGCAGTTATGCAACAATCACACTTCAGGTGAGAGAACTGCATTCCATTGAAATCGTTGCAAGGAAAGACATAGATCTGTATCTGCTCTGGGATGGTACAGGATACGTACTCTGAGCTTGACGTGTGTCCTCTTGCGTAGCCATTTCTCTCGTGGATTGGAGGGGCTTAGTGTTGCAGGGTCCAAGCTGTCATTTTCCTTGACATTCACATTTTCATACCTCATCACCTGAAATGAGATTAATGTTACAACAAATGATGGGCGGCCACCAGATTCATCGTAGCTATGCTTGGTGCGGGAGGAGGAAGCACGGTGCTGCAACAGTTTAGTTGCATTCCCCAGATCATATGGTAAGAATATGCTGAAGAAATGGGTAATCGGATCAGGAATATTACTGTACCTGCATATCATTCACCTTAAGTGTCAAGCAAGCAGAGGATGTTATTGTATCTGCACAGTGCATGTCAGCAGCTTATTGTGTTGTTTTCCATTCCCAATGAAGCAAATTTATTCCTGCTTCAGACTCAAATCCTCAAAACCCACAAAAGCCAGAATAAACAGTGGGAGTGTTACATAAGGATTGAGGACAGTTGCATCCTCTTCTCCTGGGCTGTTAAGCCATCCACAAAGCAATCGTATGATTGCTCATGGACCATAGTAGCATTTGCTGCGACCTTCCCCTTTCCTTGATGGGCCTGGTGGCCAGCTCCCTGACCCCACTTGCACTGGCTTTCCGCACCTATCCCCCATGCGAGTGGTTCCACGTATTAGGTCCATATGCAGTAGCATAACGACAAAGATGCCAGCACCAATTCAGTCTAGTGGTTGAGCATGCAAAGCTTGATTAAAATACAAGTCTAGCTGCATTCCCATATGATCTAAATGTCAGCCCCCAACAGGGAGCTATTGTGCTCTCTCTGTGGTTCTAGAGGAACAGTCTACAAACTTAAACAAGAGGAGGTTTGTACTCTGACTGGCGACCGATGGACCATGGATAGCGTGAGGTTACTTCAGTGTAAATGAGCAACTGACTCACCAAGCGTAAACCTTCAGTTCAGCCTGCTCCACGAGCTAATGTGAAATGGCTGCTGTTGCCTATTTCAGCCTCTCTATGGATATCATTAACACTCCTTCAACTTGGTGTCCAAGATTCCCTCTTGATGGGCATTTAATAGAGAGGAGCCAAACCCAGACCCTTTTAAGCCAATCTGACATCCCTAGCCTGGTTCACACTGAAATGGAAAAGTGCCTGTTGATACTGAGATGTCCTAGCTGCCTCAAATAGATGGGTGCCCAACTTGCTTAGGCAGTTTTGAAAACCTCAGTCTTGCTTTTGTTTTAAATATATATTTACATGCAAGTTAGTGAGACCCACAGACCTGCCAGTGCAGCCCCTGCTGTCTCAAAGAAAGGTCCTCTTAATAAAAGCCTGCTATATACAGCCCCATGACTTTCAACTGGAATTAGGGTGCCTTACACATTTACAAAAGCACCAAAGCAGGTTAGGTGCCTATCTGCAACTTTAGGCACCTAAATACCAGTGTAAATCTGCCCTTAAGTGACTTGTTTAAAATCACACGGGACATCTGTGACAGGAACAGGAATTAGATCTAGGTCTCCGAGACTCCAATTCAGTGTTACCACAAAGCCAGCATTCCTTTCCAATCCAGGCTAAGCAGCTATTTACTTGTAATGCTGTGTTTCTGAGACAGTTGTTCCAATGGCTTGGTTCCTTGCTTGTGTCAAAGTACATCAACACTCTCAGCAGGATCACCTGAAGAACCATCTATCGTTATTGGAACAACTGACTAACCAATTAATTGTCCACTGTTTTTTTACCTCACCTGCTTCATGGACAGAGGGGTTATTTTGAGAAGTGACAGGAACAGCACTGGAGAGACAAGGTGGGTGAGGTAATATCTTTTATTGGACCAACTTCTACTGATGAGAGAGACACTTTCGAGCTCACACAGAGCTCTTCTTCAGGAATGGTACTGATCAACTTTGCTATCTGCCTCTCAGGATAGGGCTTTAATGGAACCATTGAAGAGCATTCAGTCTTGATATTTATAAAATATAATGTGTCGTGAGCAGAGAGAAGGGCATTGCAAAGGTGGGGTCAGAGGATGGGGGATGTTTCTCCTTTAATATTTAGAGGCATGAGAGGAAGGAAAATCTTTTCATAGAAAATGACATGGCAACATTCACTCCCACAATGATTTTCTCCAGATAAAGACAGCCAAGTCTTGCTGACTTTCCCCACATGGATATGCCTATGGTGTTCCAGGGACTACTTGTATGAGTCAAGCCAGGCCTGATTTGGCTTGGGAAGCCTTTCACCTGAAGTTTACATCTGTGCTATTTGTTGTCTTAACTTGCAAAAAATCTTATGGGGAAAACGAACAGGAAAACCAAATTTGCTAATGGAAAGATAAATACATTTCTAAAGCAAAGTACAAGCAGACCTGGGTAACCCATGATTGGCTTTACTCTATGCGAGTGACTGTCTAACAGGTATAGAGGACTCTGGGGTTTTAGTTTAGACAGGTATTTATTCACTAGCACAAATCCCATTCACCATGGGCATTGCTCAGGCAAAGACAATCCTGCCGTACAGAACGTTCATTAACCTGAATCTATATAGAGGCAGAGTGAGGAAGTTGCACCTGTATTACCTAGTCATTTATACAGTGCTGTAAACCTACATGGTACTTCAGAGACATGGCCCCTGCCCCTGCAAAGCTTATACTCAAATTACACAAGAAAAATCCCATACACAGGGCAACATAGAGCACAACAGCTCAACTGCGCTTGGGGTTGGGGTTGGGGGGGCGCTGAGAAGGAGAAGGTAGGAAGGATTGCTTGGAGAGAAGTAGGAATAGGGAGGGATTTGAAAGAGGAGAGGGTGCTTGACAGAAGAGGGAAGAGCATGCCATGATAAAAAGGCATAAAGTCCAAAGCTGGAGAAGGAGATGGAGGAAGCAGTAGGACAAAAGCACTGGAAATGAGAAAATGCGTGTGTGTGTATGTGCTTCCGTCTGCATAGCTGAAAATCAGGCACCTGGATTCTATTACTTCAAGAATTACTCCCTAAAAATAAAATTCTGAACGTGACCACTTCTCCACTGCTTTAAGGAGAGCAGCAAATCTATAGTTCTTTTAAATGGAGATTTGTCTTGTTTGATGGGTAAATTTTGCTTTTAACTGACTGTGATGATACTGTTTCTAGCGAAGTTTACTTAAACTGGCCTTGAGAATTCCACAGCGGAGAGAGCCTCTGCCCATTTATTGCCAAGTTGGTGCTGAAATCCTCAGAAAGATATCTGCCTAACCTCTTAAATCTGCCTACCTTAGGTATTTCTAAGGGGCCCATTACCTTCATCTCTAAGCATCAAACAGGGAAGTTATGAACACTGGATCTAAGCCCCTGATCTTAAGCGCAAAGGGTGATGGATGGTTTTGTGAGTGACCTAGTTTCAAGCCATGGCCTGTAGTAAAATCCACAGATGCAGACTGACCTCTGAGGAGTGGAGACTGGATAGAACTGCCCAGCTGGCTTTCAGCCCTTTTCTCTGGCTAACCCGCATCACTGTCCACCCAGCACTGGGGTCTGTTGCCTCTCCAGGCAGCAGGATGGGCAGGAGGGAGGGTCAGCCATTGACACTCTATTCTCAGGAGCTGTGGATAGCACACATGCTGCCTGGTAGGTCAGATTAGGGAGACTCAGCCGGCTGAGGAGACTCCAGTGACACCAGCTTGGAGCAGGAAAGGAAGGGAGATAGCCTGTGGAGTTAAGAACAGGAGTACTTGTGGCACCTTAGAGACTAACAAATTTATTAGAGCATAAGCTTTCGTGGGCTACAGCCCACTTCATTGGATGCATAGAATGGAACATATAGTAAGAAAATATATATATACATACAGAGAAGGTGGAAGTTGCCATACAAACTGTAAGAGGCTAATTAATTAAGATGCGTATTATCAGCAGGAGAAAAAAAACTTTTGTAGTGATAATCATGATGGCCCATTTAGACAGTTGACAAGGTGTGGGGATACTTAACATGGGGAAATAGATTCAATATGTGTAATGACCCAGCCACTCCCAGTCTCTAGTCAAACCCCAGTAATGGTATCTAGTTTGCATATTAATTCAAGATCAGCAATTTCTCCTTGGAGTCTGTTTTTGAAGCTTTTCTGTCGCAGAATTGCCACCCTTAAGTCTTTTACTGAGTGGCCAGAGAGGTTGAAGTGTTCTCCTACCAGTTTTTGAATGTTATGATTCCTGATGTCAGATTTGTGTCCATTTATTCTTCTGCATAGAGACTGTCTGGTTTGGCCAATGTACATGGCAGAGGGGCATTGCTGGCATATATCACATTGGTAGATGTGCAGGTGAACGAGCCTCTGATAGTGTGGCTGACGTGATTAGGTCCTATGATGGTGTCACTTGAATAGATATGTGGACAGAGTTGGCATCGGGCTTTGTTGCAAGGATAGGTTCCTGGGTTAGTGTTTTTGTTGTGTGGTTGCTGGAGAGTATTTGCTTCAGGTTGGGGGACTGTCTGTAAGCGAGGACTGGTCTGTCTCCCAAGATCTGTGAGAGTGAGGGATCATTTTTCAGGATAGGTTGTAGATCTTTGATGATGCGTTGGAGAGGTTTTAGTTGAGGGCTGAAGGTGATGGCTAGTGGTGTTCTGTTATTTTCTTTGTTGGGCCTGTCCTGAAGTAGGTGACTTCTGGGTACTCTTCTGGCTCTGGTGGGTATTGTAGTTTTAAGAATGCTTGATAGAGATCTTGTAGATATTTGTCTCTGTCTGAGGGATTGGAGCAAATGCAGTTGTATTTTAGAGCTTGGCTGTAGACAATGGATCGTGTGGTGTGTCCTGGATGGAAGCTGGAGGCATGTAGGTCAGTATAGCGGTCAGTAGGTTTCCGGTATAGGGTGGGGATCCAGAGAGCTGAGAAGGTAGGTCAGCCAGGGAGCTGCTGGCAGTCCACTAGGTGGGGAGCTGGGCAGTCCAGCGAGCGACATGGGCTGGCAGGAAACCAGACAGGCAGACTCTGTGTAACGTCGACAGACCCCGGTCGTCGGCAAGCGGGATCGAACCTGGGACCTCTGGAGCTATATGCGTGAGCCTCAACTGCATGGGCTAAAAGCCATATGCCTGTTAGCTAAGGCTGTAGAGCAAACTCATTAATATCTCTAAGTGGTCTCATTGCCACTAAATGAGACAGAACACCACAGCCAGGACCGTGTGTGTTACATCTGCATCAGCTGAATTGACACAGCCCCACGGAACATTTTGGTGCCATCAAATCAGCATTTTTCAGATGCAGTACTCCTCCATCAGAAAAATTTCGACCAGCTCTTGTATTTATACTGTGCTGATCTCCATGCAAAGAGCCCCTACTCCTCATTTACACTCCTCAGAAAATCCTCTCCTGGGTAAACTGAAGTCAAATTACTCTTGTCAAATAAAGGTGAAACACACACATACTAATCATGGGATCAGACTAATGTCTTGCTCACTCACAGCCTATTTTATCAGGAGTCAAATGTCAGACTCCTCCATGCCCTCCATATAAACACAGTATCCAATTAGACCAACCTATTTCATCCAAAGTACATCAGCGCTGCCTGATATCAACAGCCTATTCTGTTACCAAAGATTAGCGATTACAGTGCCATTTTGACTACGCAGAGACACATCTGATCCAAAAATACAACCTTGATTAAAGCCCAGTAACTTGCACATTACATTATTATTTTTATCCTATGTACCTATTTTTAGATGCCAGCTTATGAGAATTCATCTCTTCTTCATTTAATATAGTGCTTTTCATCAAAGAGATTTGTAGATAACTATTCAACTCTCTCAGCCGCTTGTTTTGTATTATTTCCCCTCCGCATTTGTTGGGCGGTACCCTAGGGAAGCCAAGCAGAAAGGGCAAATGCCTTCTCAAAGATCAAGGAGGATATGACAAAACTGAGACTGTAACCCACATCTTCTCACTTCCAATCCTGTGCTCTAGCTACGAAAGCATCCTTCTCTTGTAGTATATAACAAATGTACCTCACTGGACTCTAAAGAGGTGACCTCCACCTGAGTTAATAGCAAAACTGAAAACAAAACAGAACAAATGTGAGATGCCGCTGGGAACAGTGGCAGAGGAGGGACTGGAAAGCAGATATTCATGACTCCCGGCCAAGTGCCTAGACACTGTTTCTCGGAAAGGATGAATAACTTTTCATCAAACTAAAGTTGCTGTATAGCTTAACATTCCAAAGGGTCTGATACAGATTATTACTGATTCATACTGAATTTTCCTTTAGAGAGAGATCAAGATAAAATTACCTGTCTTAAAATGAATGCCACGACGTCAGTTGATTCCCAGTAGCTGGCGTGGAAGAGATGTGGCAGAGCCACTGTTGGGAATGCAGTTAGAACATCAGGACAGTACAGGGAATAATCTATTCGCTTTGTTCCCCACCATTTGGCAGTAACTGCAAATAACAAACAAGCAGTATGGCACCATGTTTCTAACAGATATCCTGTTAATAATCTCTATCTTTCTGGTTTAGGCAACTTGGTTAAAAAGATTCTCACAAAATTTTGGTTCCTGTAAAAGACATTATAAAGCCTAACATTAATTGTAATGCTTTCATGAACCAAAAACAGTCTATCATTTGGTTTCAAACAATTGCTCGAGTGTTTTCAATGCAAATTGTACCGTTAATACTATACTGCTTGGGGCGGGGAGCATCTTCACAGCTCCCAGCATGATGGGACCTTGATTCTAACTGAGGCCTTTGCATGCTACCATCACATAAATGATGACAAATTATAATGTCTTAACACCATAAAATTAAACTAGTCAGTTTCATTGTGTACCACTTTATATTAAGAATAAACTTACAAAAAGCTCTTAAAGGGTTAATCATCTCTGAATAACAGATGTTCTCAAAAAGGGTAAATTAATCAATTATAGATTAGTTTTGTCCAACAGGCTAATAGGTTGCTTATAACCAGTGGTGAGCTGGAGCTGGTTCGCACCGGTTCGCTGGAACCGGTTGTTAAATTTAGGGACAACCGGTTCTAAAAGGGCTTCTAAATTTAACAACTGGCCAAAAGTGGCACCTTAGGCACCAACTCCGTGGGTGTTCCGGGGCTGGAGCACCCACAGGGAAAATTTGGTAGGTGCAGAGCACTCACCGTCAGCTTCCCACCCCGCGCCCGGCCCCAGCTTACCTCTGCTCCGCCTCCTCCCCTGAACGCACCACCCCACTCTGCTTCTCCACCCCCACGGTTTCCTGCGAATCAGCTGTTAGCGCGGGAAGCCTGGGAGGGCTGAGAAGCAGGCGGCGGCTTCACACTCAGGCCCAGGGAGGCGGAGGGGAGCTGGGGTGGGGGTGGGGGGCCGTGAGGAGGGCCGCCCGCGCCGCAGCAGGTAACCCAGGGAGGGGGGGGGGGGCGCAGGGGAACTAACTCCCGCGCTAACAGCTGATTCGTGGGAAGCTGGGGGGGCGGAGAAGCAGAGGGGGGCGGCGCATTCAGGGAAGGAGGTGGAGCGGAGGTGAGCTGGGGGCAGGGAGCTGCCGAGCACCCACCAAATTTTCCCCGTGGGTGCTTCAGCCCCAGAACACCCAGGGAGTCAGTGCCTAAGGCGCCACTTTTGATGTGATCAGTGGGGGGAGCGGCTGCTCCCCCTGCTTCCCCCCAGCTATGCTACCCCGCCCCTAGGAGCCAGAGGGACCTGCCGGATGCTTCCTGGGAGCCGCCCCAGGTAAGCGCCGCTGGGACTCCCCACCTCGTCCCCCAGCAGATCCCTCTGGCTCTTAGGGGCGGGGTGGTCACCCACTACAGTGGCCCATGAGACCCTCCTGCCCGGTTCTGGGGGGCACTCAGGGGACAGGGGAGGGGGGTGGATGGGGCAGGGGTCCCAGGGGGCGGGACATCAAGGAACGCGGGGGGATTGGATGGGGCAGGACTCCCGGGGGACAGGGGTGGGTCACGACCCCCTCATGGGGTGAGGAGGGAACCGGTTGTTAAGATTTTGGCAGCTCATCACTGCTTATAACTATCTACAGCACTTGAAGACACAGGACTTTTGTACATTCTTTGTAAATAAACAAAACTGTATCAAAGAAACACCTGACTATCACCAAATTCTACTCCCAATGGGACACCCACAGGGACCTGAACTTTGACTAGTTGCTTGGGTCAAAAAAGGGGCAACAGTAGTCATGACTGGAACATGCTCATAATACCTGTTAAAATTTACTCCTTATAAATGACTTAATAAAAAGCATGACCCTAATTTTATTACCTTATCTGAACAAAATGCAAAAAAAAAACCCAACGATATAAATGGAGGACACTAACCTGGGTTAATTAAAATTCTAGCTACTTAAGCTCTTAAAAGCACTACTAGTATTCCTGGAAAGGGAAGATTTCCTTTTCAAAATAAACCTCCATAGGCCTGAGGCACATGGAAGGATTGACACTGTATCAGAAATAAACAGCCCAAAGCCTCACTCACTATTGGAGATGTTTGTTGATGGCAAGCTCTCTGTCGACCCAGAGGTTTCACTGTTCATGCTGACCAAGCTTGTCCTCCTTGTCCTTCCTTGTGACTGACTCAGCGTGTCTGGAGATTCTGGAGTCTCTGGAGAGGAGGGTATGACCCTGGAGATGTTCTCAAGAAGCAGGGCGCTCTGGTTGTGGAGAGTGTCAGCTGCATATTTTAAACATGAAAATCAAAGAGAAGAGCATGGTTTTCTAACAATTTCACTGAGGTCAGTGGGAGTTTGCCTGAATAAAGATTATGCGTGAGGTTCACTCTGGAGAGAGCCAGTGCAAGCTAAGGAGCCTATATGAAGGAAGCTACCAACTCCCACGAAAAGTCTATGAGAATTGGTTGTCTTAGGCCTAGATTTTCAAAAGTGACTAAGTGATTTTGGGTGCCGCAATTTTTATGACCAGCTACGTCTTAAAGGGGCCTGATTTTCAGACAGTGGGTGCTTAGCTCTTAGAAAATCTGCCTTCTCTAAGGCAGGGGTTTCCCAAGCTTTTTCTTTCTGAGCCCTCCCCTCCGCACCAACATGCTATAAAAATTCCAGGGCCCACCTGTGCCCCAACAACTGTTTTTCAGTAGATGAAAACCCAGGGCTGGCATTAGAAGGTAGCAAGCAGAGCAATTGCCCAGGGCCCCCCGCCACAGAGGGCCCCACGAAGCTAAGTTGCTCAGGCTTCAGCTTCAGCCCCGGGCAGCGGGGCTTGGGATTCGGCTTTTTGCCCTCGGCCATAGTGAGTTTAATGCCAACCCTGCTCTCTGGTTTATTTTGCTGGACTCCCTGAAACCTGCTCACAGTCCCCCAGGGACCCTGGACCTCTGGGTGAGAACCGTTTCTTTCAGGTATCTCAGACTGGGCACCAAAAATTGAGGCATCCAAAAACCACTAGTCAGATCTGAATATCTTGGCTTAATTCCCTTAGGCTCCTTTTGCAAAACCTTGCCTAATTCCTTAAAATAAGACTGAAGTGAGTCATATGGTGCATAGGCCTTAGGCTGGCCCATTCCACAGGAGTGAATTTCACCCTGTTGGATGTGGCACATAGTTAATCAATCAGTGTAAGTGTTACATGCCACTTAGACAATAGTACATTATTATTATTTGCATTGCTATACATGATTCCCTGTAGTTCAGGAAGATAGTAACATTCTCACACTCAGTGGATTTTGGGTTTCCTTCCCCACCTGTTTTCCACTCCAATTTTAGTTTTAAAGTTTATTAAATCACAAAGACGCCTTTTTCCAATGGAAAAAATGAAACCCTTGTTATTAAATTAATGGAATCCTGATAGTCATTCATCGACTGTGAAAGATTCATGTGAGCATCTTTCTTAGAGATTGAATTTTCTGACTCATCTCATATGCTCCAACTTATTGCATTAACGTCCATTAGGTTTGCCCAAATCCTGCCTGCTTTTCCACCAAAAATAAATTATTGCAAATAAAAGGAAGTGCGACTGAAGTAAACAGGTTTAAGGAATCCTCTCTGGGTCCAATAAAAGATCATGAGCAAGGGGTTTTACTGCTGACCTATTCCCACTGAGAAGTAGATGAAGTTACATTTGCAGCCTATACAATAATACTAAAATGTCTGATACCAAAATCGTTACCCTTAAATAAAAGAAGAAACAGGTTTCTTTCTACATATCTCACTACTTTAATTGCTCTGTTTGATTGCTGTATAGCGTGCATCCTAATAGTCCCAGTTGGGAAGCTAAATATGTAATAGCCAAAATGTGGTGAAATCTATTAAACATCTGCCTCCCCAGTTTGTACAAGTCTGTGCATACAGACAAGTTTTTCCGCAAATTATTACAGGACTAAATGCGGACAGCAAAATAGGACTGCTTTGAAAATGATGACATATGTTAGCTTTCCGGGCCCTACTGAAGTCAATGGGAGTTTCACCCTCAGATTATCTAGGCAGTACCAATACGTGGAAGATCAAGGTGTAGGAGACTGACATTATTCCTGTGATGTTGATTTCTTTATTCCCCCTGATACTATCAAACCAATTCTGTAACGGTGTGACAGTGATGCTTTAGAGAGAGTGGACTGTAGGCATGTCTTCTACATACTGAATTCTTGCTTCTCTGTAACTCCTGTAAAAGGACTGACCAACTACCAATGGACAGTTTGCAGCACAGCCGAGTATGGTTAATGTGTATTTATTTAATAAAATAGACCAACTTCCTCCCCCACCATCCCTACCCCACAAATATGAAATATAAAAATATAAACCAACTCTGATGGTGCATCTCCCCCATCCTTCATATGCTGATTGTCTTCTTAGATTGTAAGCTGTTTGGGGCAGATAACATTTTTCCCTCTATGTGGGCAGTGCTTAATATTGTGGGCATTAGCAGAATACAAATAAGTGATAACAGTCACACTTTAAATTAAGAGTACATTTATAAGTAGCTTATAAAGACAAAATTTATGAAAACATCTACTAATCATGTGTCAAGGATAGTTAAGGCCAACAAGTCAATAGATTGCCTGTCACAATGGCTTATAACCTTGTACAACACCTTCTAGTGATGTTCTTGTAACCATCTATAACACATACTACCCAGGTCTGTAACATGAGCATAACATTTATCAACCATTTATAAATGTGCCATTAATATAAAGTGTGACCAATAACACTTTCTTCAAAGTGGCTTGTCCATCTTGAATTCACATATGAAGGGCAGGCATCTTAAGGTGTTTACAGTACCAGCTGCAAAGTGTTAAAGCACAACTGGTAACCAGTTGGATGTAAGGGAGGAACACTGATCAAGAGCAGACAAGGTGGGCAGAACCTGCCTTGTTTTTCAATGGATATCACAAAACCCCTAGTGATATTGGCAAGAGTAGAAAAATGGGACTCGATCCAGAGAACAGAGCAATAGAAGCAGAATGGTCTATTGCAGAGGTTCTCAACCTATTTACCATTGCGGGCCGCATATGTGTTACGTGGGCTGTATCCACGCAATATATACACTATCTGTATGGCTGCAGCTTTGTGCTGATTGGGTCGCAAATGGCCCACGGGCTGCGGGTTGAGAACCACTGATCTATTGCAAAAGGGAACTTGACAGGGATTCAGGAGACCCGAGTTTTGTTCCTGTCTCTGACATGTTGTGACACCTTGGGCACGTTACTTCTCCTCCCACTCTGTCTTGTCTATTCAGATTTTCTTTTACCATGTGTTTGTAGAGTCTCTACACGGTGGGGCCCTAATCTCATTATTGTCATAGAAATAACACTGACATGCTGGGTTTGCCTTCCCACATCCGGGCGTCACCACCTTCCATTGCACTGAACAGCACAACTATTTCATCACATCACAGTCACACAGAGGGGAGCGCAATGGGGCCTGCCCATGCAGTCATGATAAGTCCCAGTTTTTAAGGCCATAATAAAACCTCCCTGTAAAAAAAAAAATGCATCTGAAGCTTAAATTTTCTGTACATTATTGGAACTGCTGAAACCTGACAGAAACACGGCATAATGGGTTTCCTGTGAACACGCACTGCAGCCATTTGAGAGAGCCTGGCTTATTTTGATTTCAGCCCGAACATCTCAACTGGAAGAGACAGCAACTGAACCCTATTACAATTGAGCCAGGGAAAGCAATTAAAGTCTAGCGCCAAATAATGGAAGATGAGATTCGGAGAGAATATGTTGAATTGTGGTTTCCATGGGAACACACAGTGTTTTGAGTTTCCTCAAACCACTCTGAAAACCTTCTTACAAAAGAATCCTGCTAAAGCAAAAGGGCAGGACAATCTGTGTGTGGCTAAGGGAAGGCTAGAGAATGCTAAAAGATGAATAACTTTCTTGCTGTTACTGTCCCAGTAAGCCATCCTGGTGAACTGGCTATAAAGTGTGACTTCTAACAGAATGCCTCTATAAAAGGATCTCACAAGAAAACTACAAACATTACTTTATGCAGCGTAGCTGTAGCTGTGTTGGTCCCAGGACATTAGAGAAACAAGATGGATGAGATAATATCTTTACCACATAGGCACTTTAGGTGCCTAAGTCCAACAAAGTCCCTTTTTGGATCTAGCTGTAGACCTTTTAGGATAATAGTTGGATTTCGATAGGGATAGGAAGGCTTACTAGGCTTGATCTATCCACCTGCACTTGGGACGTAGTCCACTGGTGGAGGATATAGCAGATATCAGGGTAGATTTGATTTAATCATGGTTTTCTACATAAAAGTGTATTCTTGTTGGTTGTTATAACCTTAATACATATTCTTCATAGGTAGAGGAACTTCATTAAAATATTCCCAAACTGGGTCTCTTTTATGGCCTGCTGCCATTATAGGTTTTCCCTTCTCATGAGAGAATGGTATGGTAGATCTCAGATCAATGAAGACTACACTCAGAAAGACCTTCAGACTTCTGGAATATGCTGCTCAAACAGTTTCACTTTTGTTTCTACCACCTGTCCCTCCCTTCTACATTTATCTCCAGACTTCTTCTCCATGTCCAGATCTATTCCGCCCCCAACAGTCTTCTATTCATTGAACTTTTTGAAACTTTGCACTTTTAGAGAGAGGTAAGGGATTGACTCTGTGTACAGAAACGTGCAGAGGGACAATAGGGTTGAGGTCTGCTATTTCTCACTTCTATATATTATTTATTTAAAAACATTTTTGCTGTTAACTGGCATATTATCTCTGGAAACACAAATCCACAGTTTGAGAACTGCAAAACGAAGCATCTCTGATGGTATCTTCTAGACTGAGCACTGAGTCCCATTGGGTAGAAAGAAAGATTAACCTAAATAATCTATACAGAAGCCCCTGGAACCCCATAAAATTGGGTCCCTAATCCATGAACTATTGGAACTCATTTACAAAACTTTTCTTAAACATTACATAAATATATTATCTCATACCATAGAATTAGAATTTGTAATCCCTATTCCATGATGAGATATCTTTGAGCTATAATGTATCTTAATTAAAACGACCTTTAGATAGGTTTTTTCCTTAAAACGCATTTTATCAAAAAAATCTGATTTAAATAAAAAAATCCGATTTCTTTGATTTTTTTTTAAATCATTGATTTTTATCCACCCTAGCAGATATTAAACTGATTCTACATTTATTCTCCTACCTTTTTATATATCATGAATGTCATGTTTCCCTACCATTGTCCCATACATTTCAAGTATCTCCATTCCTTTTCTTACTGAAATTTCCCTTGATAAATCAACAGCCTAACACGGTAATCACACCTACATTAGCAACTGTATTGGTAGTTGCAGTCAGGTGAGTAATCATCAAGAAAAGGAATAGTTCTCAAGGCTAGCCAAGTCCCTGTGACTGTCAAAAAATCATCTGACAAAGGTCAGTCTTGATCACAATTAAATGCAAGGAGACAACTTTGCTTTACTGAAACTCTTAACATAGAATCATAGAATAGAATATCAGGGTTGGAAGGGACCTCAGGAGGACCCCTCAAAGCAGGACCAATCCCCAATTTCTGCCCCAGATCCCTAAATGGCCCCCTCAAGGATTGAACTCACAACCCTGGGTTTAGCAGGCCAATGCTCAAACCACTGAGCTATCCCTCCCCCAATCTCTCTATGCATCCCAGTAGGGACCAGGTCACTAAAACATGTTCTTTGCATGCTGTCTGTGAAACAATGGTGGCTCACTGGAATAATAATAGACACTAGGAAGAGATCAATGCGGGCAGAGATTTGATATGCACATAAGCGATGCCATAAATTAACATTGTAAAATGAATTGAATGACCCTTTGAGTGGACTGAGAGATGGATGCTGTTGTCTATTGAAGAGAACGGGAGATCATCTGCATAAACCTGGACCACTTTTCCTTTCATGTTACCTTAATCTAAATGGAAAAAATAAATCAAATCAATAGGTCTGAAAGCTTCAAGCTAAATCCTACACACAGTGCAGTGGGCATTAAGTCTTTATAGTCATCCAGTTAGGAAGAATTGGAAGGTAGCTATAGTAAACTCAGTTTTCACCATGTTCTCCAGCTCGATTTATCTACATCCTTCCTGTGAGTCACATCATGAAGTTCCTTTTCTGGTCACTTCAACTGGGTTTCCAGATTCATTACCTTTTCACATAAAGGCACCAGTTAAGAATGCTAAGTCCACCTACAATAGAACCGTTCTCATTTTTAACTATGTTCCAACTCTTCTGAAACAGAGGATCTGAAGAAGAGTCTCTTTTCTAATAGGACAGGTTTCAGAGTAGCAGCCATGTTAGTCTGCATTCGCAAAAAGAAAAGGAGTACTTGTGGCACCTTAGAGAACTAACAAATAATTTGTTATTCTCTAAGGTGCCACAAGTACTCCTTTTCTTTTTTCTGATATGAAGGATTATCAGGAAAGGAAGTTTTGGACAGCAGTATAAACATCATGAAATGCATGGGATTAGGCTTTTCCATAAGGGCCTTGAAATCTTTCAGTTTTAAGACTTGTACTTTACATAAAGGATATTGCAAACTGGTCTGCCGCAGGAAGGAAAAATCCATGTAATCAACAGAACGAATCCCATCTTCATATAGCACCTTTCATTCCAAAAGATGACGCCAAAGCACTTTTATTTTGTTTAAATTAAATGAGAGGATTTCATCCTTCATTGAAATACAGCTCACTTTGGGGTAAAACATGGCAACAACTTAAGTCCACCTAGATTTAAAGCCAGGAGTTTAAGTTGGCGTTTCCAATTATTCTGGGATTAATGCAAAAAAGTTCCATGGAATCTGTTATAATCACCAGAGTTCAGAGACTCTGTTTTACAACTCATGCAACAGACAGCACCTCCAGCTGCACACTGGCCTTGTAAGAACGTTCTGGGGTGTGGGGTCAACATGATCCCAGAAAGAAGATCTGCTACGACTAAAGCAGCAACACCACATAGTGCAGCACCTGCAAGGTCTCCCTTTCAAGCATTCACTCTCTGAATCTGTTTAGCTTGAAAGAGCAGATGGGACCACCACGAAAGACAGCAAGGCTGCACTAATGCAATATTCTGTATCTTTGCTACCAGTCATATGGAAGTATTCTATGGGCCAGATATTTAAAGGGATCCTGACCCGGTCTCCTTTATTGGAAGGCACAGGTCCTGCCATTTAGATGTCTAGATACCTGATTTGCTAGGACATTTATGTAGAAAGGTGCCTAAATGATAGCATTTGCAGACACTATTCAGAAACATGCCTGTAAGAAGGAGTCTGCACTGAGAATCCGGCCCTATATATTAGCCTGGGAATAAGCACTGGTACTTTGGAGTTAGCACATACAGGCTGTAGCTACACTAGACAAATCCAGAGCAGCTTCCAGGGAAGTGCAAAGGATCTTAAGAGAGATGAAGAGATAAATAATAAATAAAAATGAAGAGAGATGCGCCTTTGAAAAGGGAACTGGATGGGTGAGACAATATTAAACAGCAACTCAAACTACTTGGAGTCTTCTGCAGTAAGTAGTGAAATAAACTGCTCACAGTGGGGAAGTGTCTGCAGCTGAACCGATAGTCATTGAAAGGCCTCTCAGTCAGGCTGCTGCATAATTCATAATCTTGCCCACTGAGCATAGGAATGCTTTACAAAACGTAGATCCAATTCGTGTTCCGTTTTATACCGGAGGGAGACAACAGCTGGATAACACAGACTGCCAAAAACCCAAGCAAACACATCACACATATCCTAGGAAGCACATACAACAGACTTTAAAAAATTTCTGAGGCACACAGAGAACGATCTGGAAAAAAGGGGGTAAACGCTGAGGTGGCAAAATGTGCAGATGGTACAAAACTACTCGAGATAGTTAAGGCCCAGGCAGACTGCGAAGAGCTACAAAAGGATCTCACAAAACTGGGTGACTGGGCAACTGAGTGGCAGATAAAATTCAATGTTGATAAATGAAAAGTAATGTACATTGGAAAACATAATCCCAACTATACATATAAAATGATGGGGTCTAAATTAGCTGTTCTCTCTCAAGAAAAAGATCTTGGAGTCATTGTGGATAGTACTCTGAAAACATCCACTCCATGTGCAGCGGCAGTCAAAAAAGCTAACAGAATGTTGGGAATCCTTAAGAAAGGGATTGAAAATACGATAGAAAATATCATATTGCCTCTATATAAATCCATGTACACCCACACCTTGAATTCTGTGTGCAGATGGATCGCCCCATCTCAAAAAAGCTATATTGGACTTGGAAAAGGTTCAGAAAAGAGCAACAAAAATGATTAGGGGTATGGAACGGCTTCCGCATGAGGAGAGATTAATAAGGCTGGGACTTTTCAGCTTGGAAAAGAGATGACTAAGGGAGGATATGATTGAGGTCTATAAAATCATGACTGGTGTGAAGAAAGTGTTATTTACTCCTCATAACACAAAAAATAGGGGTCACCAAATGAAATTAATAGGCAGGAGGTTTAAAACAAACAAAAGGAAGTATTTTTTTACACAACGTGCAGTATACCTATGGTAATTCCTTGCTTGAGGATGTTGTGAAGGCCAAGACTATAACAGGGTTCAAAAAAGAAATAGATAAGTTCATAGAGGATAGGTCCATCAATGGCTATTAGCCAGAATGGGCAGGGATGATGTCCCTAGCCTCTGTTTGCCAGAAGCTGGGAATGGGCGACAGGGGATGGATCACTTGATGATCACCTGTTCTGTTCATTTCCTCTGGGGCACCTGGCATTGGCCACTGTCAGAAGACAGGATACTGGGCTAGGTGGACCTTTGGTCTAACCCAGTATGGCCATTCTTATGTCCTTAGAGAAGCATGATGGGATATATGATTTCATGCCATTCAGGGGGATATATGTTCCCTAGCTTTGGGATTGCCAATGATTGTCTAAGTACAGAGCAGAACCATGGAAGGACAATCTACTATAGAGAAATTAATTTCTACATGCAAAGTATTTGGGAATCTGCTTTTTGTTTTAAACACTTTGACCAGCTCTATACCTGACCTTTGCTATCTTATTTCCATCTGACCAGCATAGTTAGGGGATTGAATAAAAATACACAATAGAGTCATGGTGGATGGACCTCAATTATTAGTCTTGTTCCAAGTGGTAAAATTATTCCATTTGGTTTCTTGTTATAATTCCTTTATCCTTGACTACACTTATGTAGGCATCATTTAACTGTAATGAAAAACATGGCCCAGTTTGACCTTGTTGGGGAAAAGAAATCTATAATTTCAAATGAAAAAACCCTGTCGTGGTTTAACTGAGTTTCTCCATGAAATTACTGAAAATGGACATTAAGCAGTTTGTCAAAGCTACATATTAAGTAATGTTAAGAGAATCAGTATTTTAGCTACTATAAAAAGGTTGACATTAAATCTAGTAACACTTGACTGATACTAGATTTAAGCATTAACCTCTGTGTTATCCATTTAAGTCATTGTGTACATTAAATAACTAATAATGGATAAATGGTAGTGCCCTGTATTAGTACTGTTATTTTGGGTTAATAGATGGAACTCAGTTCATCTGAAGTTCTGTTAAACATATGATTGTCTTCATTGTGAAATGGCATAATTTCAGATTTGCTGTAGCTTCTTAAACATGAAGTTAATCAGCATCAAATCTACCACAGTTTATTTACACGTTGGGCCCAGCACATGGTTTAGCAAACAAGACTGATGTTGGATTTATAGCTATGTTACTGAATGAGGAAAACAGGTTTGCACTGATTTGTGTTCTCATGAATCCAACAGATGCAAAACTCCACCATTTCACTCCTTTACCTTCCAAGCTCTGAGTCGCAAATGGCTTTTGAAATATCCTGCTGAGGCTTGAATTTATGTCTGGGGATTTGTAACCAAAAAAAAAAAAGAGAATAAATTGTGGGCAATTAATAGAGTTTTTGCACCATGTTATCAGTTAGAATGCTTCATCTCTGTGTGACTTTTTCCAATCTTATTTTCCATATAAAATTTTCACAAAGTAAAATATGGCACAATCCCTGCTCTCCACTTTTATTTTCCTCTGGATTCAGACACACACACACAGGAGATGCATTCTATCCACCCTGGCTAGATCATGGCAAGCTATCTAGGAAAAGAGCAATTGCACAAATTTACACTTTTTTTTTTTTTTTTTTTGGTTTAGAGAAGAGATGGAAAATAGACAATCTCTTAGGAGGTATGTGGGATGAGTCAGCTACAAATAATATAGCACAATGACATCTGAAATACCCATGTACATTTAGGTAAGTGTTTACTGGAAATGTACTTAACTGTTCTACCTACATAGGATTAGTGTTTTTAAAAAGGATTTTGCTCTGTTTTCTGTAGCCAACCTAACTATTTTATAAAACTGGCTTTGGAGGACTCTTTCATAGTAAACGAGGCATTGTTCACATGCTATAAGTGAACCTAGGTGTTAATTCACACCACATTCCTCCTACGATGAACCTGAATCTCTGTTATATTTACTGTAGCCATGAGAGTTAGAGAGGAGGTCTGGTCAAAAACATTCAGTCCAAATATTTTCCCTGATGCAAAATTGGGTTTTTAACAAAAAGAAACAAAAACTGTTGCATCTACTCAAAAATTGATTTTTTCATCAAAACCTCCAAAATGTTTAGTTTTAGTATTTTTTTTCATTTTTTGTCAGCACTTTC
Source organism: Chelonia mydas (assembly GCF_015237465.2). NCBI lineage: Eukaryota > Metazoa > Chordata > Testudines > Cheloniidae > Chelonia > Chelonia mydas. The sequence continues at coordinate 11,677,082 of NC_051257.2, forward strand.
CACACTATTAGAAATACTGAAGTAGGCAGACACCTAAGTTGCCGTAAGAGTACATGAAAGAGGGGGCTGTGAAGTGGCACAAAGACCGCAGAAAAGCATACATTTAGGAACCTTATGTCTTTCATTGCGTCCCTTTGGGCTTATAACTACAGTGTAAAGCAATACCCCTCCTGCCCTAAAGTTATCTGACTATCAGTATGCTGGTTGTATCGGTATCTAAAATCCTTTTGAACAGCGTAGCTGAAGAGCTCAAGAGATTAATGGGGTAGGAGCGGTGAAATCCAAGCAATACAATATGAAATCTTTATCATACCTAAATGGTGTGATCTTCCATCTCCCAGTGGAAATCTCTGGTACCTTGGGACGTTAAATGGAGGCAAGAGGTGGAATTTTTTCTCCAACAGCGGCTCAAGCCTGGAGGCAGAGGGATCAGCAGAGTGAAAGAAACTGTACACTTGGCTGCAAGCTGGACGGACTTGGCAAACTGGAATGAAAGAGAGAGAGAGAGATCAGCATTGCATCTTTATGGGTTGCTCACGTATCTTTCGAGAGGTCTAGGTGGGGGTGTGATTAAATATACAGTCCCTTCAACTTCTACAAACAAACAATAGCCCAAACTACACACACAGTCAAAAGGCAGGAGATTCTTCAACTACATTGTTTCATGCTTCCTTGGTGACGAAATGAGCTTTGCTGTAAGATAATTTTGCAAAGGGATAACAGTGAGAAATAGGCAACCTGCTGAGGCTAAGGCCAGCCTTTGAAATCAATGGAAGCCAGAAAGTCAATAAAGTTTTAAAACCTTCTAAATATATTATCGAACATTGCACCTACAAAAGCATGAGGCATCCTCTGCTTGGAATATCTGAAGGCAAAACTATTTGATGGGAACATTAAATCAGGAGGATTGAAATGGAGATGAAAGCTGGAGTGGGTATGTGAAGCAAGGCAGCTTCAGAAGTCAATTTCTTGAAGTTAATGCATAAAATGAAACCGCACACATTAAAACAGGAGAGCATGGCTTGTAATATTTGCTAGAGAGAGGCAGCTAATGAGAAATTCAGACAGCAATTGTAAAGGGATGTTTGAAAATCACCCGCTCGCTCAGCTAATGAGGCACTCTTTCAATCTGATATACAGCACTGAGATAGAGACATCTCTTGTACTCAAATGGGTGATCATAGAAGGCTGCTGGGGTCTGTAAACCAGCAGGTGCAGTCACTTCCCAGCTAACCAAACTGCGTTTGGATCACTGTGAATCTCTCCAGTGTTAGCAGATCAATCCATTATGGGCTAATTATGCTAATAGACTTAGTATATTACAGCAGCACAAATATGTTACAACAGTCAATTCATTCACTGTAGGAGTAAAGAACTGATTAAAGTACTTATAAACAGATGTTTGGGAATATTATGCCTGCTCCCACTGAACTCCATATGAGCAGGATCAGTCCCTTAATGTTTTCCAAACTGCTGTGCAATATAATAATCTCTCAGATCTTTTCTATTACAGTTTCTTACTGTTCTCTTGCACTGATCCTATAAAACTGATAACCTGCATGGTGCTTTTCTTTAAAGCTCAGTTGTTTGTGCAACATTATTCTTGATCATCATCTAAGTGCTGGTGTTGTAAACACCACGGGGGGGGGGGGGGGGGATTGTTTTGGGGCACTCCATCACCCATCATCTTTAATGTATGTATTGTCACAACACACTTGGGAGGTAGGGAAGTGCCATTATCTCCACTGGATAGATGGGGAACTGAAGCACAGAGGCAAAGGCCCAGATCCTCAAAGGTATCCAGGCCCTTAACTCCCTCAGTGACCTTCCCTAGGTCACACAAGGAGTCTGTAGTGGAGTAGGTACCTTAAACCCAGGTCCCCAAATCCCAGGCTAGCATCCTGATCACTGGACCATCTCACCTCACCTTAATAGTCAAGATGAAAGATTCCCACACTCCCCCTTCCTCCTGAAAGGATTCCCAATGAAACAGGACAGTGGTTTTCAACCTTCTTTGAACTGTGACTCCATCTTACAGCAGAATATTGTTTCCCTCACCCCCCAGTCTGGGACACATCTTCCAGAAAAAGAATGAAATTAGGGCTGAGAAGCTGGCCCCATGTTTCAGAAATAGGCCTTAGGCTGCTTTTACCTGGAGGGGGAAACCCATACGCCAGACTGATTATTAACTTGAGAACTACTCTAATAGAATCCACTTAAACTCAATTACTCTGTGTTGCAGGGTTTTCTGATGAAGTTTGTCTTAGGAGCCCTCTCCTCAGGACAACAGGCTCAAATTAAAGGAGGAAATAAAAAAAACACATGGGTTCATTGTCATTCTCCACAGTTTCATATGGTGACAGCTGACGTGTTCAGCCAGCCGCTGGATAAAATGTGATGTACTTTGATTCAAGCACTGCACATTCCTCAGCCACGTGTGCTCTTTGGGAGAGGAATGGAAGAGTTAAGTTGGAAAACACTGAAGCTTGACAGGCTTTGTAAGCCCCCCTGCTGATATGTGGCTTTGAAAATCCATGCCATATAAGCTGTAAGTCTAATTGGCATTTAGTGCCAAATGATGGTACCAGTGAAGACAATGGAGCCATGATCTGACCCTTCAAGAATCCCCATGACCATCAATATGATGGCACTGCCCCAGGCAGACTGTAGCAATAGCTTATGGTAATATTCACTTTATACGGGCAGGATGCTGTGCCAGGAACAGCAAGGCAGAATGTTCAGACATACTCAGTGGGCTCCCCATCAGTTCCCAGGGTAATGAGAAAATACATTTTTCAGTGTTCTTACCAAGAACGGGCTGTTAAAAATGATCACTCATGAAGGTTTCAGTTCATGAAGGTGTCTAAGGAAAAGCATGTCCGTTGTTAGGCATTGACCTCCCGGAGCTGGGGCCCAAGTGCTGAAACTATGTCTAAACTGCAACCAGCACCTATCAACTGTACTTCCTACATTAGACCACATTCAATGTAAACCAGATTTCTGTTCAGTCAGGGCTAACCTGAATTAAACAGCCAAACCACGTGACCTCAAATTAGCTATCAAAGCATCGCCTTTCCAGTTAGCCTCTGTTTAGACAGATGCAGTTGACTGCAGCCCTAAAAGGCAGGCACATATTCAGCCTATGGGGTTGGGCATGCAAGTCAGGTAGGTGGCCACCACCCTCTGGCTGCCTCTACATTTGGAATTCACAGAAATGGGTAGGCATCTACTTTATAGGTGAATCCACTGCATGGGCAGAAGCCAGCAGGCAATGGCCACTACTAACAAATTTGCCCCAGACAGGCATCTCCATGAGTGAGAGTGTTGGGTACAAGGAGTAATAGCTCATGGATTCATTGACAAATTTCTAAAATACAGTGTCAGCTTTAAGTTCACTCCTTTCTTTTAATGACCTCTCTAGTTCATCTGGAGGAAAATTCTCCTGAGTTGTATGTCATGGAGATGCAGATACTGTGCTCTGGGACTATCCTTCCCTCAATGTTTGATCAAGGTCTGGCAAGCTGGGATCTTTTCTGTCACTGTGAATTGCATTATGCATCACATTCCACATTCACTGACTCACTCTGGGGGTGGTGGAACATTTGTTTCATTCAGGTGGTTTCTTGTCATTAAATTAAAAGTCTTCTTTGGGGTCTTTCAGTCAAACTTTGGCCCTTCCCCGGGCCCACTTTGTGACGTGTCTGGTTTATGATCTATGTCTAATGCCATGTTTCCCAGGTATGGGGAGTCCAAAACCTGCTCTGATGTCTGCTGCATGTTGTTTATTCTAGCAGGAAGTTATCTGAGCATCAAACAATTGGGGGGTGGGAGGAGATAATCAGAGTGTTTGCTTAAGACACTCTTTCTCCCTTCCCATTAGCACCTGAATATGGGCTACTCATTAGCCTGTCCGATGTTTTATGTATTATTCATTACATATCATTTGCCTATATTACTAAAATGTAACTGAATTTGTAACCTTATCTGACATGTTCTAGGTCTGTTTCCTCTGTCCATTTTTTATGCCCCCTGTGTGAACGTTTGAGGGCATATAACTGGATTGTAAGGACTAATAAGTACTTACAAAATGGCTGCTGTGTTTCTATAATTGCCATTTTTGGGTCTTTTTTTAAAAAATTGTAGTTCTTTGAACATTTTCAAAGCTGAAACCCACTGCAAAGCTTTCACTGTTCTTAAGAGATTGTCTGGAGTGCTCCAAATAGAGGATCCAGTAGCAAACTGTGCTAGTCCTTACTGAGTTTCTGGTCACTGGCATTATTTTGGGAAGACCATGAGATGTATCCATTTCAGCAGTTCTGTGGACTGAGATCCAAATACTTAACTAGCTAAAAAAATTGGTCAGGTTTAGATGAAAAAAGTTACCCATAAAGCTCTGAGGCCAGGGTCTGCATGCTCAGAAGAGTGTGAGTGCTAGAGAATATCAAACTTTGGGAAAGCTGTGATGGACTAGAAAACCATGAATGAGGAACATAGAAGGTGGAAGAGTATGAAATTGAGCTGTAAATGATTAGTGATTTATAGGATGAGAATTGTGACTAGACAACTGGAAGAGCAAAGAAAGAACTGCAGGAGAGGACATTAAAAATTGCCATGGAGTGTCAGGGGAATGTTGGATGAGGGGGAAAATAGAATACCCCTAGAAAGGACAGCAAAATATGGAACCTAGGTTCATTTTTTAGCTAGATTCCTACTACCACAGAAGAAAAATCAACATTCAAAGCTATGATGCCTAAGCATATGACAGATGTTATATATATTCTGTATGTCTACATTATACAGCATCCCACTACACCATGTGGTCCTATTTGCAGCAGGAAACACACAATCCATTGGGCAAATTTTCCTTTGCCTGTGGACTCATAAAACGTTTCATTTTAGTAATTAGTAAAAACACAAAATAAAACTTTAAATCAAAAACAAAAGGACATCTAGCCTTATATTTCTCACGTTTTCTGCTCTCTACCTCTCATCTCAATGAGGAGTGACTGACTCCACCACCTTACTGACTTCAGTCATATGTATGACAGGAGCCTTCTGGTCACACATTTTCCTTTTGGCAGCATGATTCAATTTTTTTTTCCCCCTTATGGAATTCTCCTAACCAGAACCTCCCTCTGAGGACTGACAACACTTCACGTTGCACATAGACTGCTTGTGCTGGAAATGTCCTTGAAATACTGGTCAAAAAGGTTGCTCTCAAAAGCAGCTCCCTGCAGGATATTTGAGGGAGGACGGAAGTGAGGGCTAATGGGAAGAAATAATGTGTAATAGTTCAGAATGCTGTTAATTTAGCAGCATGTTGCTGCTCAGTATCGCAGAGTGCCTGAAGCGATGAAGGTTGCACTGTTCCAGCATTGTACTCGGATAGTGAGGAGAGAAGGACTGAAGGCAAGAGAGATTAGAAGACTATGCCTCCGATCCAGAAAAGCATCTAAGCACCCGGTGTAGCCCCCCTGAAGACAACAGAATGACTCATGGGCTTCAAGTTAAGCAGCATCTTAAGTACATTGCTGGATTGGGCCTTCACCAATAAAAACTGGGGCATTATAAGAGATTTGAAAGTACAAATATCAGATTGGTAGTAAACACGCAGGTTGCAATAGAAAGATCTTTGTGGTTTCTATATTTTGCTACTGCAATAGCTCGGTAGGTAGTAAGGGTGGTCAGAAAACAACTCCATTTCATGAAACATGGAGGTTTTGAAATTTGTTTTCATTTTGATGAAGAACAAAACCAAGACCTTTGGAAAATTGTTGTGAAAAAAACACAAAAAGAGAAAGAGAGGGCGAGGCCCACCCCAGAGTAGCCAATAGCCGGACAGTCAAGTCACTGACTTGGAATGTAGCATGTGCTCTCTCTCTCTCCAAATTCCATCTTTCACCTGAGAAACTTTCCCAATGAAATTTTCATTTTAAATTACACATTACTGCAAAACATTTCACTGTGGCTGAAACTACAGTTTTTGATGGCAAAAGGTTCAATTGGAAACTTTTTGAGCGGCTGTAATGGACAGTCAATAGGAGCTTCTTTTATGTATCTCAGCTATTTGTTGTAGGTTTAAACAAAACCAGAAATTAACCCTGAAGACCATCTAGCTATACATTCATCTACCACATATTACTGCATGTTCTCACATTTGTCACCTGCCACAGAGCTCGGACACATTATTTCCCACATCACAGCACAGAGGTATTATACTAACAGAACCTGACACAGCATGAAGATTCAAAGGATACAACTTGTCTCTTAGGAGAACGGGGTGAGTCACCAGAAATAGTATAAATATCCCAGTGTGCATTAAAAAAAATTGTGGTTTTTTTTTTTTACTTTACTGGGCACTAAGCCATCACTAAAGAGGAAAAAGAGGTTTGTGACTGTTAAAAAAAGACCCAGATTCATCCAAATGCCACCTGGAATAATGGGTACAAATCACATGGAAGTCTCTGGGCCAAATTCAGAGGTGATTTTTTGGGCACTTTTTCAGGGACTGTTCCTACAATTATACTTATGTACATGCTTGCAGCAGTATGACATTGAAATGCATAGCCAGCAGTGATATGAGTTACACATGAGGTGTGAATAGGTCAGAAAACAGGTGTAAATGGTATAGTACCCTAACATGCCCCAGTTGTACAAAATGAGTGCAGCTTACATGCCACGAAAACAAAAACAGGTGTGTACAGTCCAAAAAGCAAATCGAGAGGAGGGTGTAAGATTAAGCAAGGTGGCTACAATTTATACTTGCACCATTTCTCAGTACTTCTGGGCCCAGTCAGTTTGAGCCCACTTATACCAGGGGCTGAATTTGCTCCCCATGGAAAGCTAAAATGATGTTAGTTATATTTTAAAGCCACATTCTGCTTAGTTGCACTGGGTTCATTAAAATTACTCTGAATTTACATTGGTATATAGTAGAGCAGCATATGGACCATTGGTTACAAATACTGTATACCAAAACAGTGCAGGTTTCACTGCTTAAGATGGCATTTACACAAGGTTGCCAAGCCTCCAGGATTGTCCTGGGGTCTCCAGGAATTAAAAATTAATCTTTAATTTAAAATTATGTCATGTGATGAAACCTCCAGGAATACGTCCAACCAAAATTGGCAACCCTACATTTACATCACTGCTGAATTGGGACCTTTAGCATGCTGGTCCATTACAGGTAGGAATTCATCAGCTGTCTCATCTCTAATTTTGCTTAACGGAACAGTGTGTACCTCTCTTTGCCTGTATTGGGCATTAAGCAGCCAGTATTCTAACCTCGAAGAGCGCTTACCATCCAGTCCAGGCAGAACAGTACTCCTCATGGCCAGTACTAAACCAAGCGGTGATCCAAACAGGAAGAAATCTGAAACTTCAAATTCAAACCGTCCCAGGTTTACTTCCGAGAGACTGGAGCTGCTCATAGGAGGAAAGTCTGCATCGTTCTTCATAACACTCGCGTGGATACTGAACAAGGAAAATGGATTGACTTAACAACAATAAACCAGGGGTCCCTTTCCATCTTGCTGTGCAAAGGCTCTACTTCATAGAGGGGCTGCTTAGAAAACTCCAGTCTCGGTCTGTAGGTCCAAACTTTCTGCTTTAATAATGAGACACTCATACAGCAGAGCCAAACCCTAACCATAATGGCTTCCCATTCTCTCTGTTACAGTCATCTGGAATATTTTATTTTCTGATGCAGATACATAATAAATTTGCTACCGTTAAAGATCAGTAATTCCCTGCAGTTAAAATAGTTGGCATAGAAGACAGCTGTGTGGGCATTGTATGACTCAGAACTACTCCCCCCCCCGAAAATAATAATTAAAGCAGGAATTCACTGAAAAAGTGTTTGCTGCAAATTGTAATGGACCCAAGTTGTGTAAGAATATGACTCAACAATGTCATTGTACATGAGAGTTTTTGGTGTTACAAGGATCTTCATGTCCATGAGGGTTTCTCTGACTTTTCACCCCCACTTTGCAGCTATCTACTTAATAATAAGCAGCAGTCTAGCTTCTCATCTGCATTGCAAAGTGATTTACAAACTTTATATTAACCCTCAAACCACCAACAGTTGAGGTAGGTAAGTATCGTAATCCCCCCCCCCCTTTTTTTTTTTTTTTTTTAAAAGAGAAAATGGATTCTCTACTGACTAGCATCTTACTTCACTATTCACATCTGTGCAAAGCTGGCGTAAAATGCTCCCAAATCAGAATGGTGGTGTGCCAGGACCAGAGAAGTGAAGAGTTTAATTTTAAGAGATGCAGGACATTCTGACTTCCAATGAAGTTCTGGGTGCTTATCAACTTTTGAAAATCAGGCCTCAAATTATTTACCATAGACCTCACACCATGTCAGAGGCTCAGCCAGGATTAGAAGTCAGGAGTCCCGGGCTCACAGTCCTGTGTTCAGAGTATAAGACCAGGCCTTTCTGACAACCTGAGAACTTAATGGTACCGTCTTGAGCCCTTCAATGTTGTACCTGATCTTCTCGCTTAGACAAGATAAGACACTTTGAACCCAAACCACTAGGGACAGAGTTTAGCCCCTACAGTGCCCCCGAGTTTACAGTCATGCAGAATAGAATGAATCCAGGAGTCAAACTCATCTTCTGCTTGGGCACTGCAGAGTTACCACTCCATCCCTACGTTGCATTATTGGCCCCATGTCGCGTCATTGCTACACTACAAGATAAGAGAAGCTAGCACAAAGTAGCCAAGACAAACATGTCAAAGTATACAGAACAAGTTTCCATGCTTAGGAGGTATCGTAGTCATATCATTATCCAAAATGGGATAAGATCTCTAAATTAAAAAACAACAATTGTTAATAATCCTACATGGAACTGATATGTAAAAAACTGAAACTTTTTAAATTGCTGTACATGCTGGGGAACATAGATCTCAGAATATTTTTCATCCTCAATCTGTGCATTTCCAGCTATTTCCATGCTACCTTGCAATAGATTTGTGCAAACCTGGTGGTTGAAGAGTCAGAAATCTGAGTGGGGTGTAAAATTTTCAGGGGGAAGTTAAGCATAGGCAAAAATGTATTTGTAAGTGTAGCAGTTTTCAGTTTAAAACAATTGTAAATACCTAGAAACTGAAACGCGGAAGGTTTAAGGAGGGTTGTTGTGCTGCTTTTTTTATTATCTTGTTTTCCCCATGAGTATGAAATACATTTCTCTTAAGAACCTTTCTCTTTACTACACTTCTGCCAATACCCACCTCTCCCCATCCAAGCTAAAATATATCCAAATTCTACTATTTACAACAACCAGATTAGGCAAAAATTATAAAAAAAGATCATTCAGAACTACTTGCTCACTTAACATTATTAATGCTAATCAAATGAGTCTCTATCTTCACATTTCAAACTCTATTATGTTCCCTTTCCTATTTCTCTGAACTAATAAATCTCTAGGAGTGTAGCATTGTCTGCTTTTAATGAACAAAGACTGAAGTTCAAATGCTTGTCATTAGAACACAGGCATACACTGTTATTTCTATCTTGATTTTTTTAAAATAAAAAGATGGGCTTTTTTTTCTTTTGTGAAAACATAAATAATGTACTTTTGGGGGGTGAGGGGGATTTTCTTTTATATATTTATTTTGCAACTAACATGCACCTGTAGTCTATAGGTATTAGGAAAAGAAGAGTGCCAATATTTTGACGTGTCAATTTGTAAGCAAGAGAGATCAGACGCCAAAACCTGATAAATTAGTTCAGTTGAGCCAGATTGTATAATAAATGGGTTGAATGGAGAGTTCAGATTAGATAGCCTGGGAGTTTCTTGCTGCTACACAGGGAGCTAAAAGTGATGGACTAGAATTCTTGACAAATTCTCTACCACAGACAAATGGAAAAAGACACATTGTTTTCTTGAAGCAGGAAGGTACTTTAAAATGTAAGGACCTGGTATCCAAAAAGGAACAGCAGCACATTGATGTGAAAACCAAATAGAATAATCAAGGAACCCAAAGCAAAGAATGCATTGACTGCAGCCAAAGAGATAGAATAAAATTACCTTGAGCTATTACTGACAAAACAGGCAGGCTGGAGTACAGCACTGTGGCAAGTCTGCACTGTACCTGAGCTCTCACAGAACTGAAACTTGGGAGCACACAATGGGGCTTTTCTCTCTATCGGCATCACCCCCAACGAAATAAAGGAAGAAAGAACAAACAGAAAGAAAAATAAAGCACAAAGGATACAGATACTCAAGCAAGCAGTCAAACTAGGTAGGTAAAGACAGAGAGAGAGACAGACAAAGGAAATGATGAACCTCCCATGCTAGATATATTGTTAAAAGGTTTCTTTTTTAGGATTTAGGGAAGCTAAGTAAGCTTCCTTTAAAAAGATTACTTTTTATTAATTTAAATTGAAGATTTATGGAGGTTTTCAAAAAAGCCTGAATAGTTTGTAGACAGCTGAGAGCACCAAAAATCAATTTCCTAATTCTCTGGAGAATCATGCAAAGCCTCTAATGAAAGTCAGATGGGGCTAAATAATAGTAATAAAAAAAAAACTTCCAAAAAATGCCAAGTCTATTTGATTTGACTTGTGAGAGGTGCATTATAAAAACTGGGATTTTTTGCATTCAGTTTCTGCATTCAAAATTCACACCAGTCAACAAAAGTTGAATTAAAAAATCCAGCTGAGTGGGTCCAGATCAATGCCCCACACCCCAAAAATTAAATATCTACATTTTTCCGGAGTAGCTTGCAAAGGCTTAAACTAAGTCTGCAGCAACATATTATGTGGGTTATATAAATGATGCCATTACTCTCACATTGCCTGTATTAATACTCCACATTCAATTGTAATCCTATTGCTTTTACTGAATTAAGGACTAGTTACCTCGACAGAAAAGCATGGTGTTGGGAAATAGTGTCACAGTCATAAGTGGACGAGTCGCTCTGTTTCCTTGGCAATGGTTGCCTTGGTGCCTCATCCTCCATGATTCCCGAAATGTCAATATTACTTTTGCTTAGGCGTTTGCTGCCACCCAGACTGGAATCCTCTGCTAAAAGGGGATTATCCTTCAAAGAATGAACAAAGCAAAAGGGAGGTTAAAAAAGCGACCAAAATAAAACACAACTAATATGAAGCAGTTCTATTTGTATAGTTGTCTTATATTAACCAATAGAGGGTGGAATTGTTAGCTGTCATCTCTACAAAGGTAAGAATAAGGAGGCTGAGAAACGGCCTGATGTCTGTCTTAGCTGTGTGTCATGCAAACTGGGGGGAGGGTCACTTGTATGACAACTTTAACCCTGGTAACCCCCTTCTGGGCTTGGGGCCCGATCCAAAGTCCAGATCCCATTGACTTCAGTGGTCCTTTGAGTGCCCTTTAAATAATAGACAGACATAAGCAGCCTTGATCGAAGTGTACAGAATGCATTGAAATACGTTAACGGAATAGGCCTTCATGCCCCATGGATGTGATAGGTAGATGTAAAGTTAAAATAAAAACTTTTTTGCTTAACATGAGCTTTTTGTGTGTTAATGTGGAGAACAATAGGGTCTCCGCTCAATTCTTATTACGCAACTCATCCTATTTTTAAATTTGCCTTTGAATCTCTTATCTGCATTGCAAATCAACATACCATCTTACAGTGAAACTCTCAGTTTCATAAGAATTATCAACAATCTTAACAGAAAAACAGTGAACTTCTCAAAGTCAAAATGCCTTTTGCCAAAATGCTTCCTGGCTGGATTTCTTTTACAGGTCCCTTTTGCAGCACTTTTTAACAAAGCAGCAATTCTGAACAGCAAAGGAATTATTGCTGTGGATAGCTCCTGAGTACTCCATGAATCTCTCTTATTCCTGTTCATAAGATTTTTGTGAACAGACCATGATTATCTCAAATTGATTAGTTATTCAAAATTATTTGACTAATAACTTCTATGAAGAGATCTTGCGCTGTAGCTTGTCTACAAGCAACCGAGTTGTGAATAGACAACGTATTTGTGATATAATAATTTGAAATTTGCTTTCCACAAATATGTTGCAATCTTTGCTTTGATTAAATGTTCCTTCCGTAAATTAATTTATAAGAATGTTTATGGCTACCACACACAAAAGGTGCTTAGGGCACAGTGCGCGCGCACACACACATACAGCAAAATCATTTATACCTCCTGCAATTCAGTAACTTCAACAAGTTTTGGATAAAGCACTTAAACATCTGATTGAATAATAAGCTTTTTTATAATTCTCATTGTCACATTATCTAAGCACTGTGAATATCATCAGAGAATATCAGGTTGCCAACTTTCAAAATTTTATCATGAGCCTTGTAATATTTTGTGTTAAAGCCCAAGACCCTAGAGTCATGTGAATACACAAAAATCTCAAATTTTGTTTGTTTAAAAATAAGTTTCTAGTCCTCCTGGGTGCAGAGCGGCTTGAAAACATGCAGCCTAAAATCTCCAAAATAGCTAAATTAATTTAAAAAAAAAAAAAGCCAGAAGGCCAATCAATCCAATTTTTTAAAATCTCCTTATTTTTATGCCAACATCACATTTTTTCTTAAGGGCTAGGCTCAATTTTTGAATACATGGAGTTGGCAACACTGCAACACAAACGCACTTATTTCTATTTAATCCCACATCTGTTTTGCTGGTCTGGTTCTCAGCAATATTTAGACACTACCTCGTGCTACCACTGAACTAGGTCAACAGAATGTTCAATAAAAGAATGACCAGTGGCACTGGAAGTTACGGGTCTCTTCAGTCTGTAGGAAATTGGCAGCAGTTCACGGTTGCCCACGGAGCATCATTAACACCTGTGTCCAGGTTTCTTCCGCTGGGTCACAAGGCAACCACTGCGAGATTACTATTGGCACAGTTTGATGATCTTAGAACAATACTGAGTGGGAAAAACATCCAAACTCTTGCTGCAGGGCTGCCACCACCCTGGTTAAGTTGGCATTTCCATGTGTGTGTTTATTTACTGGATATGATGCTGCTGTTTGAGCTGGATCCTGTTCAGATGTGGTAGCTGTTTTCTTTAGTGACAAAAACTAATCTAAGTTAATAGGGTACTGCAATTTTTGTTTGTTTTTGTTACTCTACAGATTAGGAGGAAAAACCCCAGATCACCTAGTTTTTGGATTACATTGTATGTAGCTGCCAAAGCCCAGGCACCTCAGATGAGGTTTTGAGGAGGGAGGGGGTTGTATGGAAGGAATGAACAAGTCTGGATGGAGAAGGGATTAACTACTTAGTAACTTTCTTCTCTCTTATCTTCCACAAGTCAGTGAAGTTTTTACTAGTGACCTCACTGAGGGCGCAATCCTACCCCGTCTCTACACAACTCTCCCCTGCCCCTGATTTCCGTTCTCTGTCACACTGTTCCCCTCAGGGTCCTCCTGGGAACATAATGGGATAACGTTGAAATGTTTTCAGAATCACTGTTTGTGGTTTATTACAGTAGAGGCCCCTGCTGAGATCAAGGCTACATTGTGCTGGGTGCTGTACTAACACAGTGACAGTAGTCCTTCTGCACAGCATTTACAATCTAAATAGACAAGACAGACAAGGGGTGGGAGAGAGGAAGTGCTACTATCACTGTTTTCCAGATGCAGAACCGAGGCTCAGAGAGATTAAGCCCTGGTCTAAACTACGGGGTTAGGTTGAATTTAGCCGCGTTAGGTCGATTTTAAAATGAATGCGTCTACACAACCCACCCCGTTCCGTCGACCTAAAGGGCTCTTAAAATCAACTTCTGTACTCCTCCCCGGCGAGGGGAGTAGTGCTAAAATCGACATTGCTAGGTCGAATTTGGGGTAGTGCAGACGCAATTTGAGAGTATTGGCCTCTGGGAGCTATCCCAGAGTGCTCCAATGCGACTGCTCTGGACAGCGCTTTGAACTCCGATGCACTAGCCAGGTACACAGGAAAAGCCCAGGGAAATTTTGAATTTCATTTCCTGTTTGGTCAGCGTGGCGAGCTCAGCAGCACAGGTGACCATGCAGGTTCCCCCAGAATCGCAAACGAGCTCCAGCATGGACCGAAAGGGAGACACTGGATCTGCTGTATGGGGAGAAGAATCTGTGCAGGACGAATGCCGATCAAAAAGAAGAAATGCTAATATATATGCCAAAATCGCACAGGGCATGGTGGAGAGAGGCTACACCAGGACACACAGCAGTGCCGCGTGACAGTTAAGGAGCTCAGGCAAGCCTACCAAAAGGCAAACGAGGCAAACGGTTGCTCCGGGTCAGAGCCCCATACATGCCGCTTCTATGATCAGCTGCATGGCATTCTAGGGGGGGATCCTACCACTACCTCACCACTGTCCGTGGACATTTGCAAGGGGGGAGTCTCACGCAACAGGGAAGATTTTGTGGATGAGGAAGAGGAGGAGGAGAATGCGCAGCAGGCAAGCGGTGAATCCGTTCTCCCTGGCAGCCAGGACCTTTTCATCACCTTGCAGCCAATACCCTCCCAAGGCGGGATCCCCGACCCTGAAGCTGAAGAAGGCAGCTCTGGTGAGTGCACATTTGTAACTACAGTAGAGGGTTTAAAAGCAATAGTGTTTAATGTTTGATTTGCCCTGAAGAATTGGGATGCATTCGCAGCCAGTACAGCTACTGGAAAAGTCTGTTAACGTGTCTGGAGATGGAGTGGGAATCCTCCAGGGACATCTCCATGAAGCTCTCCTAGAGGTACTCTGAAAGCCTTTGCGGAAGGTTTCTGGGGCGGGCTGCCTTATTTCACCCTCCACAGTAGGCCCCGTTACCACGCCAAGCCAGTAGCAAGTAGTCTGGAATCACTGCAGCACAAAGCATGGCAGCGAATGGTCCTGGGTTTTGGTCGCATTCAAGCAACATTCGGTCTTTATCTTTCTGTGTTAGCCTCAGGAGAGTGATATAATTCATGGTCACCTGGTTGAAATAGGAGAATTTTTGAAAGGGAACAATAAAAGGACCCCATTCATGCGGGGTTGTTTGCGCTTGGCTAAAAGGGATCATACCGGAGAATAGCCATGCGGTGGTGGGAGGGGTGAAGGGCTCATCCCAGAGAATAGCCATGCGGTGGGGTGTGGGGAGGTGTGTGCTGCACATCCACCCGAAAACCGCAGCCCCTCCTTTTAAATGTGAAACCCAACCGGCATTGCTTGCTATGGGAAAGGATGGCGCTGGAGTTTGAAATCATTCCCACATGTTATGAAGGTGGAAGAAGCCAACCCCGCATACCAAAAGGCTTACCATGGCAGCCTGGAAACCAAATTCTGTTGCCCAGCTGTGTGTGATGTATCACCATACCGGCAGGCACTCACCATAAAAGGCAAAATGCGACCTTGTACCTAAAGCACATGTGCTGTCTGCTGTGAATTGCTTGATTCACTGTGAAAGAGTCTCCCTTTTGTTCTCAGAAATGTATCATCCTAAATTTTACTCTCCCTTTTATCTCCCCCAGGTGCAAATGTGTCTATGCTCCCCCTATCATCTCCGTCCCTGAGGTTATTGCAGATTAGAAGATGAAAAAAACCGCACTCGCGATGACATGTTTTCCGGGCTCATGCAGTCCTCCTGCACTGATAGGGCACAGCTTATTGCATGAAGGCATTCAGTGGCAGAGGCCAGGAAAGCATTAAGTGAGTGCGAAGAGCAGAGGCAGGAGGCAATGCTGAGGCTAATGCGGGAGCAAATGGACATGATGAAGCATCTGTTGGAGCTGCAGGAAAGCCAACAAGAGCACAGCCGCCCGCTGCATCCATTGCATAACCGCCTGCCCTCCTCCCCAAGTTCCATATCCTCCTTACCCAGATGCCCAAGAATGGGGGAGGGGGGTGGGGAGGGGAGGCTCCGGGCACCCAGCCACTCCACTCCAGAGGATGGCCCAAGCAACAGAAGGCTATCATTCAAACTGTTTTAATTTGTAGTGTGGCTACAATAAGCAATGTGGCCTTGTCCTTCCCTCCTCCCAAACCCCACCCCACCCCACCCGGGCTACCTTGTCAGTTATCTCACTTTTTTTTTGTAATTAATAAAGAAAGAATGCGTGGTTTCAAAACAATAGTTACTTTATTTCCTTTGCCAGCTCTGATCAAAGGGGAGAGAGTGGTTGGCTTACAGGGAATTAAAACCAACAAAGGGGGCAGGTTTGCAGCAAGGAAAAACACACACAGCTGTCACACTATGGCCTGGCCAGTCATGAAACTGGTTTTCAAAGCCTCTCTGATGCGCAACGCGCCCAGCTGTGCTCTTCTAATTGCCCTGGTGTCTGGCTGCTCAAAATCAGCTGCCAGGCGATTTGCCTCAACCTCCCACCCCGCCATAAACGTCTCCCCCTTACTCTCACAGCAGTCCCCACAGTAGACTTGCCCATTCAAAATTGATTCCCGACTGACTGGTAGCAGTCAGGCATTGCAAGCTTCCACAGAGCTATCGCCACTCGCTTCTCAACTGTCAGGGCAGCTCCCATCTTGGAATTCTTGCGCTTCAGGGTGGGGGAAAGCAACTCACAAAATTCAAGGAAAGTGGCCTTACGCATGCGAAAGTTTCGCAGCCACTGTAAATCATCCTAAACCTGCAACGCTATGCGGTCCCACCAGTCTGTGCTTGTTTGCCGTGCCAAGAATCGGCGTTCCACTGTATCAACCAGCCCCACTGCCGCCATGATGTCCCAATTGCCAGAGCCCGTGTTTTCAGGAACGTCTGTGTCCGTGTCCTCATCACAATCGTCCTCGTGCTGGCGTCTCTTAGCCTGGTTCTCCACATACTCCAGGATCATAAGTGAGGTGTTTACAACGCTCACAATAGCAGCTGCTGAGCTGAGCGGGCTCCATGCTTGCCGTGGTATGGCGTATGCATGGGTAACCCAGGAAAAAAGGCGCAAAACGATTGTCTGCCATTGCTTTCACAGACAGAGGGAGGGAGGGGTGACTGACGACACGTCCCCAAAACCACCCTCGATAATGTTTTTGCCTCATCAGGCATTGGGAGCTTAACCCAGAATTCCAATGGGCAGTGGAGACTGCGGGAACTCTGGGATAGCTACCCACAGTGCACCACTCCATAAGTCGATGCTAGCCACACTATTGAGGACGCACTCCGCCGACTTAATGTGGGGACATACACAACTGACTGTATAAAATCGATTTCTAAAAATCAACTTCTGTAAAATTGACCTAATTTCGTAGTGTAGACATATCCTAAGAGACTTGCCACAATGTCTGTGGCAGAACTGGGAATTTGCCTCTAAATTTCTTGAACCACAAAGAGAAAGAAATTTAGAGTTAAGGAGTTCATAGTACTGAAGTCAAAACCTCTCTGATAAGGCAGTGCAGCCAAAATGGACCACAAAGCTGAGGCCATTATATGCCACAAGGAAAATGCTTTTCAGCAAGCATGTGGATAGGCCTATTATTGTTTCAAATCTGTATGTGAATCCATTGCGGGTGAATTATGCCAGACGCACAACCCCGCAGTGAACTCCAGTTTATCCCCAGAACATATACCACATGGTTAGCTTCATTGTAAACTTGCCCACACTCTCAAAAAAAGAGACTTCAACTCTGTCCTGGAAGGACTGCTAAGAGGGCAGCTTTGTCAACGTGTGCATTCAATAACTGGCCCTTCTGCTGAGATAGGCAAGCAAGGGAGCCCGGTAATACCCATTAGAAGGTTGGCTTTCATCATGTGGACAACCTGCCCAATGGGATTTGAACTGGGACCAAATTCAGTTCACGTATGTTACTAAACAGCCATTAGACAGGAAAGGCTTTTTGGTACTACTGACCCAAGCTAGATATTAACTGGTAACCTACAGGTTCTGTTACTCTGGAATGGATCCACTTAAGCCATCCAGTCATTTGCAGTTGTAACTGTGTTCTGTATCATTTGTGCCACAATATCTCCATCCATTTGTCAAGAAGGGCAGAAACATGTAACATCACCAGTATTTAGAGACTCTATGTTGTGCCAAAATGTCTAAACACACTGAGGCTAAGGCAAAGATGACTTGTTACATTTAATCCCATTCTAATACATGGGTTGTTTTCTTTTTAAATTTAAAACAACAATAAATTCACACCTCCAAAGATTATCTGAAAAGATTTGCTGGAGTTCAAATCTCATTAGTTTAATTACTTGGGGTCAGATTCATAGCCATTTGTCTCTCCTACACTGCATGGGAACATTGTGTCACATTGATACATTTATTTTAACTGTACTTGGAAACTATTCTGAGAAACAAAATTAAACTATTGTTGGGGGGGAGAGGGGAAAAATCACCAAACATTCGCTGTTAAAAGAAAGCTGAGATGATTGCTGAAGAGACTATTTAGTTATTTCAACTTAATTAATAATTAAAACACCACTCTCCAAAGCTCTAGGCGCCCTAACATGCCGGTAATACAATTAAATCTCAGCAGCATTAAAATAATCAATTCAACAGAAGCTGAACCAGCTACCTACAAAAACTCCTTTCCACCCCTTTACTGCTACTGTAAGCAAACCCTGAGCCTCCTCCTAAAATCCTGTCAAACAAACGTCTTTCAATAAGATCTTGAATGATATTTTAACAGCATCAGCAAGAGAGAAAAAAATTCTCCTCTTCTAAGAGACAGTGTGTTCCAGTGGGGGAGGGTCCTGGCATGGGACTCTGGATAACCGAGCTGTATTCCCAGTTCTGCCATTGGTCTGAATCACCTCCCCGCTCTGAGCTTCAGTTTCCCCAACTGTAAAATGGGAATAATGATACAGACCTCCTTTGTAAAGCACCTTGATATTTACAGGTGTACACTGCTGTACAAGAGCTAGGTATTATTACTACTATTAATCCGGTCAAAGCAGAATGTATTTATTTCCCTATACTCCCTTAGAATGTACAGTGAACTCCTTAAACACTTGTCTAGTAAGGCTTATATATGATAAGCAATGGGAACACATTTTTCTCTGTGTATGATGAGAACTCATACTGTAATTCTCCACTGGTTATTCTGGGCATATTGGAACCCAAAATACAGCCGAGAAATTACAGTGGCCTATTCCAATGCCTCTGCAGGTGAATTTTGATTGGTATTTCTATTATAATCCCCTACTTACATTGCTATAACATATTAATATACCCTTCTATAGTACAAGTTTCTAATGCTTAAGGCTGTGCGCTACTCAGAGAACATAACGGTCTCTGCAGTACCCTTTCTCTAACTTATTGTTATAAGGCACTTTGGAATAACCGGAGTATGAAGGGAGCTATATAAACCTAATTTTATGCTATTTTCAGGGTTCATAATCAGACCATAAAATTCTTCCCTGGTTACGATTCAGAACAGAGGATTCCCATACCCAATTAATTTCATTTCACAAATACCCTTGGGATTGACAAAACAAACAAATCCCCCCTCTCGCCCCCCGCAAACTCCTCCTTAAGGTCCATTTCTACTGAAACTCCAATTAATTGCTAGGCAGGGGCAGCTGAGGGTAGCAGATAGCTATTCAAAGGAAGAATATCTGGAATTCGTATTTCATCTTCTCTACCTGACTGTCTGATTAGACTGTAAGATCCTGGGGCAAAGACTGTGTCCTGTTTTGTGTTTGGAAGGCACCTAACACATTGTGAGGACTGCCACAGTACGAATAATTATGTAAACTTGTTATGATACCTTTTGCAAGCACTGAGAACCTGGGAAACTGACTTCTTCTATTTATCCCAAGAAGAGGTAAAAACACAGGCATTATCATCAACAAACATTTATAGAAAGGTAACACCCAAAGGTCTTAGTGGGATGGGGAGCTGAGTGCAATACAAACAGACGAGACAACCCCTCTCCTGGAGATCTTACAAAAACAAAAATCATCTCCTCTCCACCAGAGTCCGCACCTATTTGATCCTTGGCCTCTCTTCTCTCCACTCTGGGCTAGGCCTCCCAACAAGGGTACCAGTTGGTATGAATGTTAATGGCTGCTTTTATGATGTAGAAGAGTAGTGTTGTTTTTTTTTAACAATTTTGCATATATTTACATATATTTGCACGTATTTAATTTCTTTCACAGTTGCTTTGGCCCACGAAACCCCTTCAAAAATTAATATGGCCCTCGTCTCAAAGTTTGGAGACCCCTGATGTAGATTAAGGGCCACTAAACTCATATTCCGCCCAGGCCAGCAAACGAACATCAGTACCAACTTTCGGTCACAAGCAACAGAGATATCATTTACAACTATCTCCTCCTCACATGCCCCAGTCCTGAGAGGTACTAAAGCACCTGGCAACAGCTTCTGAGCATCTTTCAGTACCAAGTGCTAAATTCAACCGAATAAGCTCGAAAGGTTCCTTACAATTGCTTTCAGTTGATCTTACACAAGTCTGCTTTGTAGGTGAAATATAATAAAAATAAATGCTGCACAGATAAAGTAGCATCTTTTCCTCTCACATAAGGACATTGTGCTCCTACCAGCACTGCTCAGATTGCCAAAATTCAGACAAATGCCATGTCCCTCTGCCTGTAGGCTGACTGTTTTGCTCAACTGTACTCTGCATTCAGCGAAGTTGCTTTGACCTTCTACTCCAGGAAACAAATTGGTCTCCTAGTTAAGTGCTCTCAATCTGTCTGTGTAAGAGAAGGGAAAAGTTCAAAGCAACCCAAGTCACCCATAAAGACTGGATAGATGTATAGACCAGGCACAAATTCCAATCGATGATGATGATATACCAAGGATGAAACTGCCTTTGACTTCAATAGGACCAAGATTTCATCCAAGTGTTTTGTTTTGTTTTGTTTGTTTAATATTTCCTGCTGTGGGGGGGAAATAGATGAATAGGTGTGGTGAGAGAGGATGAAAAGGAAAGGGGGAATAAAAAGAAAAAAGTGTGGGCAGGGGGAGAGGAAAGTGGGGATCATGACAAGAAGTAAATACAGAGAAGAGAAAAGGGAAATAAAGGAGGAGAGGAGGAGGAAGAAGGGAACACAGTGAAGGGAACGATGAGAGTCAAGCTACATGGCCAAGCCAAAAGGGTGATTGTTATGCTGAAAATATGTCAGTTTTTTAAAAAGGTATCAATAACTTGCACTTCCAAGATCCAATCCTGCAGTAGGATTCATGATGGTCCCTGCGGAATCCCACTGAAGCTCTTGGGCATCCAATTGCAGGATAGGGACCTATGATTTTCAATTCTTAACGGTGTTGAGTGACATGACAATGTTCAGTGCTAGAATGGCTAGCTGCAGAGAAATTTCAGCAATGTAGCTATGGGGTAATTTGTTTTAGGAATATTTCCTTTCCCACAAGTATTAGGAGGCGGTCTTTTTTTCTTAATAAAAATACCATTTAGCTTTTATATTGCACTTTTCACCCATAGATCTCAGAATGCTGAACAAAAGAAGTCAGTCTCGTTATCCACGTTGTAGAGATAGGGAAACTGAGGAGCCAAAAGATGAAGTATCTGGCTCAGAGTCTCATAATAGGCCCATGGCAGAGCCAGGAATAAAACCCACATCTCTTGAACCCTACCTAGTCCACTACCTTGTCAACTGGTCACGTCTACGCTGCATTGTAAACCAGGGTCTGTGAGACCTGGGCTTGTAGACTCGGTATTTTCAAGCCTGCACTTGAGTGTCCACACTGCTTTGTAAACCTGGATTTACAATTGCTGGATCAGGCCTCACAGCCATGCTAGCACGTCCATATTGCACTATGCAGACCTTCCGACTTGAGTCTGGGGCTTGAGCTGTGTCCACACGACAAAACAACAGGGCTTGGATCCAAGTCACACTGTGACTTGGGCCCTGACCAACCCCACTAGCAGGGTCCTAGCATCCAGGGCCTGAGAGCTTGCTGACCCGAATCAGACTGATTTGCATGTGGACAAAAGGGAGAGCTTGGGCTTAAACCAGAGTGACAACCCAGGCTTAGTGTGAAGTGAAGACATACCCACTGCCTCTCAAGGTCTGAGAAACTTTGTTCAGACTACATAAGATTAGTTAAATTTATCTTTGATCTTTTTTTCTGAAATGGTACATCAATAATGCAACGTAAATATTAACATAATAGTAATAAAAAACCTAATTCTGCTTTTTTCTATCACAAACTACTTTCTAAAGCAGATTTATGTCTCAAAAATTATCTGAATTTAGAGTTTCTCATTAGAATAGGATACATTTAGAGACTCCGGAGTGTGCTTAATGCTCCATTCACAAGACCCTCAGCTGACTGGCATTCCCCAGTGTAACCAAGGCGTGCTTTCCATGAGCCATTAAAGCATGTCTTAATGCGACATTAGCCTCTAGCAGCAGCATTAAGAATTCCAGACTCTATGGGGAAAATGAAAAACAGTAGATTTTAGCAATAGACAGGAGCTGACAGATTATTGGGAGAGGGTGCCTTAAAATCACAATTAAGGATACACTGAAAGGTACTCCATGACCTCACCCCATGGATTTGCCAAAAAAGCATTTGTTAACGACTTGCAAGCATCATAAACCCAAAGTTGGAAAGTTTTCCTATACATCAATGACTTTTTACTTGAAAATAACAGCTGAAATATTCAGCACTATTGCAGTTTACCAACGCTTTGTATTTGTTCTCGCAGACAGCTGCTTCATAGTGCCAGTTGACTTCCGTACAGGGAGTTAACCCATGGGAGTTTTACCTGCATGCTGCCGAGGCTCCCTCTCCTGCTACTGTTCTGACTCTCACCCGCAGGGCCAGCACTGTAGCAGATGGCATCAAACCCCAAAATTCCTCCAACACAGTCACCGATGAGGCACACCTGCCCATAATAAGAGATTTCATGTGAGTCCTACATAGTGATATTTATCCAGCCAGAGTCACTGACTCAAAACAGGAGGCAAAGGGGGGTGGCATCATGAAGCCTGATAACAGCTCCCTGATCCTGGGGACTAGTCTGCAGCAGCCAAGTGTTGCAAAGTTTCTGGTGGATCTCATTATAGCCACTTTGCCACTCCTCCTCTCCCCACCAACATGCTCCCTATGCCAAAGGCTGGCACAGGGGCTGCCTCCATCAGCTTTACACCAGAAGGGAACTAGTTTTGTTTGTTTTGTCATGCATCATGAAATCTGTCCGTAGGTCCATGGCTGGAGCCCAGCTGGGGCTGCACAGCCCTCCTCTCCCCAAATGCTGATGAGGTCCAGCAGCTCGACATTGCCCCAAACAGGGGATCGCCTGGTGCGTGGAGCTGGCATGGTCACCTGGAAAGATGCGCTGAGACCCACTGCCCGTGTCACCGAGAAAACAGGATGGGGACTTTCAAAATTCCCAAGGAATTTAAGAGGTGGGGCTCACGGTTGGTCACCTGAGGGCAGGGCAGTAGAATTCAAACCGATGACCAGAGGCAAGAACAGGCATTGTGGGACACCTCCTCGAGGCCAATCGCGGCGCTGAGGTCGACCAGGGTGTCTACACTGGCACCACGGCGCTGTACCCCCGGCGCAGAAAGCTCAACGCCTCTCATCGAGGTGGGTTTTTCGCAGCGCTGCTACTGCGCACTTAGTGGCTTGGCAGGGTGTACGCCTCGGGAGTTACACCGCAGGACGCTGCTTTACTGGGCAGAAACTTGCCAGGGTAGACAAGGCCTCAGATTCAAGTCACTGCTCTGAACCAAGCAACACAGGGTTCTCCCACATCTCAGGTGAGTTGTTAATTTAATAATAGTATCCTCTCCAATGCACCCCACAAAGAACTGAAAATCCACCTGGCTACACAGAACCTGTAACACTACACGAACGGCACGTTTTGTGAGGGATTAATGGCATCTCCTTGCACTTACATGACAACTCTCATTTTAATAATGATGATGATCAGTGTTAGAGTAGCAGGATGTTATTCCCACCTCAAAGAGACATACCTGCATTACCTCGATGACAGCTAGTGTGCTACAAATGAACGTCACTACGGTGGCAGGTGGGGCTAGCCACCCTGAGACATGCCTGTAGTCTGAGATGGGCACATAGTCTGGATAGCTAGCCCCTCCTGCTGTAAGAGCAAGGCAGTCCTTTGCCCCAAAGATTTTGTAAAGTAAGTAAACAATAGAGGAAAGGGTGGGAGAGGAAACTGAGGCACAGACACATGAAGTGACTTGCTCAGGTCACACAGCAGGTCAGTGGCAGACCTGGGAATAGAACTGAAGGCCCGACTCCCAGTCCAGTTTCACTTAATTATACTGTACGTATTTTATAACTGGAGACCTATATATTTAGAGGTGAATTGGATGTTTTTATCCAGTTGCCAAAATGGAGGACCATGAACAATACAGAGAATGACATCACATTTTCGTTCTAATGATATCAGTACTTCTCCTGTGTGGTGGAAACATGCAAAATATACTGAGATTGTTTACACCCTCCCAGGTGAATTTCCAATAGACGTTTTTCAAAAAGAGCCTTTTTTGTAGCTTTGGCCTAAAGAAAAACAAACCTCTTAACATTCAATTTCTACTGGAAGAGATCTGTTTTATAATTATCTCTGTAATTGGTATAATTTTTCTTTGTATAATCTCACCTTTCATAATGTCCTGTCATAGTAGCCGGGGTTTTTATTTTTTAAAAGCTCCAAGCGAGAACATTTTTACTATGGATATTAAACTGGCTCCAAACCAAATTTTAGCTTAAAAAACTGATATGCCACAGCATAATCCTATTATTGTTATGAAAAAAACCAATTTGTTTGTGTAATAAAACTCATGCTTTCCTCAGAAGATTACACTGTACCCTCAGATTAAAAATCTTTTCTTCTTTCAGAGCCTTTGAAACCTCACTGTACTTAAAACAACTGTATCTATCTAGACCTTTAAAGGCTCCTCCACACAAGTGTTTATAAGCACTTCACACTCAGTAATAAATGTATCTTCAAATAAGGTAGAGAAGTATTAGTAACCCCATTTAGAGACCAGGTAGCTACAGGAGAGTGGTGATCCCAAACCAAATAAATTCCTTGCAAGTCTTTCAGCTGATTTAATTGGGATTTGTATCGGGCCCAGTGATACTGAGTGATTTGCCCATGGTCACACAAGGGAATGTGTGGCAGAGCCAAAATCTGAACCCAGATCTCCCCAGTCCTCAAGCATAAGATCATGCTTCCTCCCTGTGTTTTATTGACACTGTGACAAGAGAGGGGGATACCAGTACTTAAATGTTCGATTCCCTATGGCCTAATCAGAGACATGCTGAGGTCCCTCAACTCCCATCATCTGCAATGGGGTTATACAAACTTGGGAACTGGACTGTCTGGGAGAGAAGGTACAGCTAGAGTGGAGTAAATTTTTCAGCTGAAACTTTTTCCAGTGAGAACTGCAGATTCAGCCACACCAAAACATTTCATGAATGTGTGTTGGTTTCGATTAATTGTTCACTTTGGAGTGGTGGTGAAGGGGGGAGAGAACAAGTCAGGAAAAAAAAAAACCGTTTTGTTTTGACATTTGCAACATGAAGTGTTTCAAATTTTGTTCAACCCACAACAAAAATTTTCTTCAGCTTTTCAATTTGCTGACAAATTTCTATATTTTAGTTTTTGGTCTGACCTCAAATATTGATTTTAAAATTTTTAAAATTGCCAATGAACCAAAAATTCCAATATTCTCACACCTTTTGGTCCAGTCTTTCTATTAACTGCATGAGTTACCAGCTCAAACTGACACTGCTCAGGTTTCAGGAAACTTCTAGTTCACCCTGGACATGCTCAGAGGGTTAACAGAGAGAGAGTGTGGGTGAGGAACTTTTATTGAACCAACTTCTGTTGGCGAAGAGAGCTTTTGAGCTTACACAGAGCTCTTCTTCAGGTCTGGGAAAGGTACACAGAGGCTTAACAGACATTTTGCACTCCCATGCTAACACTGCTTCATCTTATTTGCTGTGTCATCCCCATACTAGTAACTTGATACACTCAACACAATGGCTTAAAATAATGGAAACTCAGCCTTGCCCAAAGCATTTTTCTTTGATGTAAGAGGAAACAGTCCTACCTGTCCATTAAAACCAGTCCCATCTGGAGACTTGAGAAATTCATTGTAAACCTGGTTGGCTCTGCTAATCACCATGGCAACTGCATCCTGGTACTGAGGGGAGGAAATGGCCAGCAAGGGCAAGGCAGCCAGTGGGATGTGGTCTTCACTACTGCTCAGGCAGTTCTCATCATAGCTGTAGGGATTCAGGCTGAAGAAGAAGATACTGTCATCAGGAAAATGCAACAAAAGGAAACGCACAATATTACAGCCCTTATGTCAGTGTATTAAACTGAAATGATCCTGGGCTAGTCAGGTTTGGTACAAAACACCATCACCTTAAAAAATCATCTCTTTAAAAGCTAGGCTTTCCTGATCTGTGTTATTGACACTGCTTTAGATTGTTAGAGTGGAAGGAATTTTTATAAATCTGATTTATTCTTCACCATTTATGCTCCTTATTTTTACTAAAGAAGCCAAGACAAATGCAAGAAGGAAACAGATTCAGTTTCTGGTTTTCATACATTAGCACAATACAACGGTTGATAGGATGCAGCTGCTGCACTGGAATATGATAGCCTTCCAAATGAATGGTTCCCATTGAAATTTTTTTAAAAAATACAGAAACATTTCTGTCAATGAGATTTTGTAAAAGTTTATATAAATTTTGGAGAAAATCTGACTTGACAATATTCCTTCCAAAAGGCAGAACAAGATCAGCCTATTATCTGATCAATTACATAAAAGTATGCCCCAAAACAACATTTCAACATTCATCTATTAGCATTATACAAAAGAATGTGACTGGCTTGAAAACTGATGTTTAGATTTACTAGGATACCAGTTTTATCTGAGGGCTTGTCTATATGGTGAGGTAATGTGCTCTACAGGGGTTTGATTTCTAAAGCGCACAAACATACTGTGTATTAATTGGTCTGTGTAGAACCTGCTGGAATGCACTAAAGGTTCCTTAGTACACTTTAACGTGGTACGGTTTTAAACCCTCTATGTCTAGTCTAGATTTTAGCTCTGCACGTTTCCCCATACCAACCTGTCAGTCATGCTTTGGATGATCTTTAAAAGTGAAGGGGAAAAACAATTTCCAGAGAGCAGAAATTGCAAGTCATATCACCTCATGCCAGGTTCTCAGAATATATTTATGTACCTTTTGAGACTAAGATAAGGTCAGAAGTACTTTGAAAATTAGGCTGGATTTCAGCCAAGGCTGCAGAGGTAGAAAACAAAGACTTCATAAATAACAGTAGTTGGAGTGCAAAATACTCCAAAGATCTCAGAGCACTTTAATTAAACCTCACAACAAGGCAGGTAAGCATCACCATTTCACACATGGGGAAACAAGCACAGAGACGTGTAGGGTCAGATTTTGAAGTGAATGAGTTTAGACATTAAAAACAAACAGTATTTGCAATCTAGATGGTCAATCCCTGAAGTCTGCTATGATTAATGAACAAACAACTAAGAGGAAGGGAACATAAGAAGCCCCGCATCTGAGAAACAGAAGGCTACAGTGGTTGGGTAATCTACATCTGGTAATCAGAGAGAAAAAGCAACCAGATCTCAGAGTAGAAGGTTATGGAGAAGATATTTCTTAAAGTTACCTGCAGTCTTTTCCAATAACGAAAGTATAAAACACTAACTGGCCAAGATTACTGGGGTTCCTTCAGTATAATAATTTTTGGACTACTGAGTATGTCTAAATCAGGGAAAGATAGCAAAAAACAAAACAAAAACCAAAAAACCAAAAACATCAAACAACCCCAGCGATTTCCTGTATAAACTTTAAGTAACACCATTAATAATGCAGTGTTGTTGTACCCATGTCACAGTCAGGGTATAAAAGAGACAAGGTGCGTGAGGTAATATCTTTTATTGCACCAACTTCTGTTGGGGAGCGAGACAAGTTTCAAGCTTACACAGAGCTCTTCAGGTCTGGGAAAGGTACTCTGAGTGTCCCAGCTAAATACAAGGTGGAACAGATTGTTTAGCGTAAGTTGTTAACACATATTTCAAGGGACCATTAAGGTGAAGTGGCCAACTAGCAACCCCAACCCCCCCCCCCCCCCCGCACCCGATGCGTTCCATCCTCTCCGTCGCCCGCACTTTCCCCCACTATGACCAGAGGGGTGTTAATGGACAACTTCACCTTAAATGACCCCTTGAAATGAAATGAGGCTGAGATTTTCAAAGCAGCCTAAGGGCTTTAGACATGCATCTTCTATTAATTGTAAGTGGCAGATGTGTGTGTAAATCTCCTAGACTATTTTGGAAACTTCAACCATTCAATCCTACAAAAAACTCTTTCCCTCTCTAGTAGTTCTCTCTCAGGTTGGGTTGACCCCTATGTAATTCTTTATAAGATACACTTATAATACCATCACACTTCTGCAGCAGTACATACCCTTACACCTGCAGATCTCAAAGTGCTCACCCCCATTAATCATGCGTTGCATATTCAATTTTAGCCCATTTTAGCCACTTGAACGCAGAATCGTATTCACCCTGGTGGCGGGGGGGGGGGGTGGCTGCACATCTCATAAATGCCACAGCTTAGACAGATGGAGAGAGCTGCCAGCAACACAGAAACATGACCTTATGGGCTAACAATGCATGGAAATGCTGCAGAGGATCCTGTAGGCTGAACAAATGAATGCTGGAGTGGGTCAGTTGTACAGGAACAGGAGCATAGGAATTGCCAAACTGGATCAGACTCAAGGTCCCTCTAGTCCAATATCCTTTCTCTGACCGTTGCCAGGACTAGATTCTTTGGGAGAAAGTATAAGAACCCTACAGCAGGCAGATGCGGGATGATTTGCTGCAGTTGGTCTCCATCTAATCTCTCATAGTAAGAGATTAGTTTAAACCCTGAAGCATGAGCTTCACTATCCCTTCCAAGCTTCTGTTAGCATAATCTATTTTAATTCTGCATTTTCTTGTGATCCATATAAATGTCCAAACCCTTTTTTGACTCTTCCTAAATTCTTAACCTCAATGACCTCCTACAGCAATGAGTTCAACAGCCCAATTATCCATTGTGTGAAAAAATATTTTGCTTTATCACTTTGTACCTTGGCCTCTGTTTGAGATTTGTGGGGCTGGATCTCACCGCACTGCACAAAGCCCAAAGAGTAAGGTTTTGTGGGGGAGGAGGGGAGTGAAGGTGAAGGAAATCTCACTCAGATATGGTAAATGACTTGCCTCCAAACTCAAATAGTGAGGCAGTTGCTAAGTCAGTCATAGAACCCAGGAGTCCTGGGTTGAAATCCTTTGCTCAGCCTTAAGCCAACACAAACTTTTCAGATGAAATGGGGAGTAGCAAACATCGGGTTTTATTTAGCTGTTATTATTTATTTTTTATTGCATCAGTGCCTAGGAGCCACAGCAATCGTCCGGGACCTCATTGTGCTAGGCACCGTACAGATAACAAAGAGACTGTCTGCTTCAAAGAATTTACAGCTGAAGTGATTAGTAGGTTGTATGTTCTGTTTCTGAAATGCAAATACATCACAGGTACATAATACTGTATTTTGTTTATGTTCCTCTCCCCATACCTTTCTTCTGTTACTCATCCTGGGGGGCAAAAACCTCCAACAACACACACCAAAATGAACTAGCCAGACACATGCATATCACCATCTGTCCACTTGGCTGTATGTAGCACCCCTTTTCTTTGTCTGTCCCTTCTCTTTTTTAGAATATATTCTCCTCAGGGCAGGGACTCCCTGTTACTATGTGCTTGCCCTGGACTTAGTACAATGGGTTCCAGATTCTGACAGGAACCTCTGTGCTATAACAATATTAAACAGTGTGCCGTTTGAGATGGGATTCGCTCTATGGAACTATTATCACCACCACAGATGATACCAATTTAAAAAAAACAAAACTACTTACAGTTCTGAAATGCAGTGGTTGGTCTGTATTTTCCTCTAAGCCTCATGTAAATTTCCATGTTTAGCCTGTGCTGAAGCACTCAAGTGACAGATATTTTACATCTTAAGAAGTTCAAAATTTTTAAAGACCCGGAGCTCAGCTGCTCTGCCAGGTAGCATCAATTTATCAATTAACATGACTTCACTCTGCCAGCGGATTAGACCATCCAAATGCAAAGCAGACAGATTGCTGAATACCAGTGCCAAAATAAAATAAAATAAAATAAAAACAAACTTTAAAAATATAAAATAAAAAGGCCTCCCTAGCTATATAACTCTCACTTAAAAAACAAAAATAATCATTTAGAATGGGAATTTTCAAAAGAGAAAAAAGATCACATCTACATAATAAAAGCAAGATACAAAAGGAAATACAGAAGAGAAAAATACACAAAAAGAGGGTAAAAAAAATTAATAGCCAGCAACATTTCTCATGAGTGAGCAAAGAAATCAGGATCAAGCTGCAGTTCAGCAATTAATTCCTGCTAAATTAATTACAAATAATTACCTGGTTGGAAAAGAACTGTTTATTTTTCTTTTATTGCCAAGGTCACGGAAGGGGAGATTTTTGTTGTTATCATAAACACAATGAAAACGAAAAAGCAGCACTTGAAAAGGACACCCTGGAAAAGAGGAAGCTCTTTATCACAAGAGATAGGCAGGATGTCAGAGACAAACACAAAGCCTTGTTAGCTTGGTGCCTTGACAGAGCACTGCAGGAGGCCCTAACATGCACCACTTTGGAAGTGCTGCATTCACAAAGTGGTGGGGTGAGGAGGAGAGGAAATCACCAGGGGGCAGGTGAATCCATTAATTGTAATAATGTTGCAGATGCAGACAGTATCCCCTTCATTGCCGGCGCTGTATCCAAAACAGCCGGCGCTGTATCCAAAACAGATCCAGGACCCCGGAGAGCTAGGTGTTTGTATCATTTGTGCCCAGTCAACAGATGCCACCATGTCACAGAGCCAGCTGCTTGCAGGGGTAACAGATTGTATAATGGGGGCTGAGAGAGAGAGAATATTCAACATCCAACGCAGGGGATTAGCAAAATAGTTTCCAAACACTAGCTGATGCAGATCACAACCCCATGCTGGTCCCTTTGACTGACTTCTTTGGGGAGGGGTGCTGGAGGCTTAACACTTGGAAAAGGAAAAGGCAGACGGACCAATTTATGCGCCAATGCTTGTGCTAACATGCCTGCTAGAGCTTCCCTCAAGTTATTGTTGCTTGTGGGAAAATTAGAAGTTTAGGGTCTGATTTGCTTGTAGAAGTGGCCTGCAGCTCCTATTGGCTTCACTAGGGAGTTGAAGTTGGTTTCAAAATCCAAGCCGTGTGTGTGTGGAGTTCCCTTTCTAGCGGGAAGGAGGGTGAGGGACCGATCGCAGGCCATGAATACTAGAGCTTTACATGTGCTGGATAGTGTAATTTTAAAATTAGTTTTAAAATGGATTATGAACCCAAGAACTCATTTTAACTTCCAAGTTACGCACGTTGGGGCCTAATCCTGTGCGGTGCTGCTGTCAGCGCAGGCTGTGGGTGCTCCCTACCTCACCAGTAAAACAGGTCTAGAACAGGATTCCCCCTTCCTTTAAGAATCAGTTGTGCAAAGTGCTGACCGCCCTGACTCTGATCCAGCAAAGCACATAGACAGCGAAATGGGACAACTTACATTTTGAAAGTGCATTGCTGGATCAGGGCCAGAGAGTGCTTAGCACCTTCCAGGATCGAGCCCTGACACTAGAGGAAACTAACAGCGTTTCTCTTTGAGTGTGTGAAGCTGCATAAGTAAAACAGTAAAAAAAAAAAGAGGAAAGACCAGTAAGGTCTTGTCTGCGCTACAAAATTAAGTCAACCTCTGGTAGATCGATGTTCAGCCACCTCAGTGATTACTGCAGTTTTTCATGTCCACATTACCCTCCTTCTGTCAGTGGGGTGTCTTCTCACCAGAAGCGCTTCTGTGAGTGGTGTGTCTCCTCACCAGACTTAAGTGTCCCCCCTCCCATCCCAAGCTGTCAGCCCCACATGGAGCTGACAGCCAACAGACAATGTAAGTAACAGACCCTGCGTTGCCCTAACTACGTCGACCTAAGTGCTACACCTCTCACAGAGCTGGAGTTATTAGGTTGATGAAGTGGGCAAATTACTTTGGTGGGAGCAACTTTGTAGTGTAGATGCTTACAGAGTTAGGTCGATGTAAGACGCCTTACATCAACCAAACTCTGTAATATAGACCAGGCGTAAAGAGAGGAGAATCAGGCCATTAGATTACAGTTCCAATAGAAGACCCAGATCCTCAGCTGGTGTAAAATGATGCAGCTACACTGATCTGACCCAAGTTCAGCCAAGTGCCTGAAAGTAAAGCTATGTTCTTCCTAATGCAGACACTTCACAGTGGCTTCCCCAGCAACATTAGCACTCCATAGAGGAGTGCAGGAAACATTTCTTTTTAAATCAGTAAACTAAATGGATGTGATGCATAAGAAACTTAGGAAGCAAAGAGCAATAAGAGGATAGCATTTTTAACAGTCTTTTTTTTTTTTTTTACTGTAACCCCATTCTAAACTCCCAATCGGTCAACCTCCGGGCAACACACAAATGAATTTGTCCATAGATGTTTGGGGGCTTTCTTAGGTAAAATTAGGAAGTAGGAGGATTGTAAACTTCCACCAAGAGTGCTGAAAATATGCAATTCAGTACCACTGCCTACAACCACATAACTAGGGAAACTCACAAGCCTGTTGGAAACTGGTGCCATTAAACTCAATGGAACTATTTTTTGTGTGTCAGTCATAGGACCAAATCTCAGCTGATGTAAATGAGCTATGTCCATTTACACCAGCCAAAGGTCTTGCCTTCAGTATGTGAAGTAAAGCATCAGCTTTTCATCCTGAGAGAGAGAGAGATTTGTCTCAGAGGACCTTTAGATTGATGGTTAGAAAAGAAATAATACCTTTTGTCATTTGGTATTTTCTAGAGAAAAGGGGGGAAATGAGAAAATACATCCTAGATACTCTGAAAATTAAATTAATTACTTAATATCTACGGCTCCTTCAGAATGTCAGATGTGGTCCATTAGACACATTGTCGTTTCACTAAGTGCTATGGTATGCTTCCCCTCCCCACTTTTGCTTTTGTTGTTTCTCAAGAACTGTAGGCCCCTTTTACCAAGGTTAATTTGGACAGCATCCCATCCATTTCAGTAATTATTTTCATACGTAAACCTCAAAGCAGTTCATACTTGTCAGGCATTACATTTTAATGGAGTACTTCATCTTGAACTGGCTTGTCACTTAAATCAATGCTGCTAAGGACTCTGGGTTAAACATCGAAAGTCTAGGTGGCTTTTCTGCACATCACTCACTAGATGAGTAGTATCAGACACTGAACCTAATAGCATTTTAAAAATTTCCCATAGACAATGTCCTGCAGTCCTTAGTTATGTGAATAAACCAATGCGACCAATTCCATAAGGGCTGGATTCTGCAACACTGGAGACAATGGAGGTTTTGCCACAGGCCTCATCAGGAGGTTTTTATTTGCTTAAAAATAAGAAGTTTTATTAATTTTAGTACACAATTTTCAGAGCTGATGCATGCTTAGCGTTTGTTTGTGTCTTATAATCCCTTGAAGATTGCAGCCTCTTCTGAGATTTGCAAGACCATCCTTATCAGGGCAACCTTGCAGCCCAGGAGTTGGGATTGCATTGATACCAATAGGCCATAAAAATCACAATCCAACTATGTCATGAACTGCAATGTCCCATCAGCAGGCCAGGTCTCCGAGTGATAAAGTTTTCGATGTCAGGTGATGATGGTGGATATCAAAGTGTGCATGGGGAGGGTTAATCTCCTTTTCCTTATGCCATGGAACAGAGAGTAGTATCTTATTCCACCCACAGCTCTACTGAAATCAGAACTGGACCCTGGGTAATTGGCAGGGACATATCCCTATACAGTTGTCTTATAGCCTCTGCTATGCAATTAGATTGTACAGTAGAATCCTGGATTATTTGGCATCACTCAAGCTGGTCTGTACTTTGTTTGTACCTGTGAAGCGTGTCAGCATTGGTATCGGCTAGTCGTTCAATTCCCCCTCCCACAAACAATCTATTATAGTTTTATAAAGGAAGAAACACAGGATGTTCTCCCCTTAAGTTCTGCAGGCATCTTACTTCAAACACTGTGTGATACAAAAAGAACATGAAGGCCATTGCTGGAAATAGTAGCGCAAAAAGCATAATGATGGAAGGATAAAACATTAGAGCCAAATGAGAAGCAGAGACTCTTTCACCTCAGACAGAAAAGGCTTTTCTCCTATTCATTCTCTAAACGCCGCAAGATATAGGGAAAGGGCAGGCTTCAAAGTTGGTAGCAATATCCCATCAGTAATTTTGTTCAGTTTCCAGATCCCTGCAGAGCCTCATTCTGCTTTGATATACAAAAAATTAAACCTCTTTATAAAATACTGGCATCAGCCAACTACGGTCTCAGACAAAAACAATGCAGAGCTCCACATCGACTGCAAACTACCATTTGAATTTAGAACATAACAATATAAGAATGGCCATACTGGGTCAGACCAAAGGAGCATCCAGCCCAGTATCCTGTCTACCAACAGTGGCCAATGCCAGGTGCCCCAGAAGGAGTGAATCTAACAGGTAATGATCAAGTGATCTCTCTCCTGCCATCCATCTCCACCCTCTGACAAACAGAGGCTAGGGACACCATTCCTTACCCATCCTGGCTAATAGTCATTAATGTACTTAGCCTCCATGAATTTATCCAGTTCTCTTTTAAAGTTTCTAGGCTAAATGGGATGTTTAGGCTGTAGGAAGGGTGGAGAGGCAGGATGATCCAGGGGTTAGGACTAGAAGACCAGGGTTCAATCCCTGTTCTGCCACAGGCTTCCTGTCTGATCTTGGGAAACTCACTTAACCTTTCTATGCCTCAGCTCCCCCATCTGTAAAACTGGGATCATAGCTCTTTCCTGCCTCACAGAGATGTTGCAAAGATCAAGCGCTCAGATATTACTGTGATGAGGGCCACATAAGTACCAGACAAAGGAAGAGAACTTCAATCCTTTTAAAATTCATTACACGGTGGGTTGTGGCCAGCTTTACAAACAGGTTCAAATAACTCTAATTTGCAATTTAGAAATACCCGCACGGAGACAATGTCGTGGAGAGATTTCTATTTCTACTATAAAACACACCTGGAAAACCATTCGAGACTGAGTGTGTCAATGTACATTCAAACAACGTTGTCACTACTTGGGGTTTTTGCTCGATAGACATCTGTACATTTGAAAGCAGAACAGATTTTACAGACAAACTAATAAAGTGGCTGAATCTTAACAGCCAATTACAAGTAATAAATGCCACCCCCCTGGAGCCCACTCACAGTCTCATCAACCTACCCTCTTCTCAAAAGCCTGGGAGAACAGACAGGCCTTGCAAAACAACTGGACTTGGACTCTGATAGACCAAGGAAGGAAACCAACTCTAAAGTCAATGTCTCTTCCCATAAAATAACCTGGCCACTAACCCACCTATGCTTAAACCAGGACACAGTGCACTCAAATGCCAACACTGGTCATCATTGCCACTGTATTACAAAGTGGAGATGATCCTAATGCAAGCAGGCCTCAAATTGTGTCAGAATACTGGTCCCAGTTCAGCAAAGCACTTAAGCACATGCTTAACTTTACACACATGCTTAAATTCCATTGATTTCAATGAGACTTAAGCACGTGCTCAAGGTGCTTTACTGAATAGGGCTGGACTTAAGAACATGCTTAAGTGCTCTGCAGAATCAAGGTCTTAGAATTCAAAACCAGCTTCCTGAACAGCAACCAGAAATCACTTCATACTAAGCTCCAATCACTGCAGTACAATAATTGCGCAACTGTCTTCTAAAATTAACAACCATTATTTACTTGTAATAAATATTTTCCAGTTTACACAACAGCCTGTCTACTTGAAATTCTAGTCGGAGATTGGGAGCCTTGCACTGATGTGCGTATAAATGTACATTCCTGAAATTAATCTATCAAAAACATGATGGCTGATCTACATTCTGACAGTCTTCCTGAGAAGGAGAGAGATTAGCCATAAGTAGTATAGCTAGGGTAAGTGTGTGTTATCCTTGTCTCTCCTCACCAGTGAAGCTTGGAGGTGAATGTCACAGGAGATCAGTCATGCATTACAAATACATGAAGGTAACAAATACATGCGTGTATATATGCACTTTCTGATTTATGACAAGTGTGGGGAACTTTAAGTGAGTCATGTAAACGGAAGCAGACTATTCTAAACAACCTTGAGCATTTAACAGCTTGTGAAACTTTGCAATGTAAATTCCCAGTTCCCTGCCCTTGCATCAGCAGCCACACTGACTTCCAGTGGTCTAATTGAGCAAGCAAGGGACTGCAGGATGAGAACTGTCTGTGTGTGTTAAAAATGAAAACCAAAGTATAATTCCTTCAAGTGCATATATACAGCATATGTGCATACAAGACAAGACCTCTTCTGATTCCATTGACAGTATGGTAGGACAATTCTTCTGCTTACCTGACCACTAATTATTCCTCCACATTCAGAAAATGCAAGATAACAGTATTTAAAATCAGATCTAACGCTGCTGGTAGAGCAGTCATCTGGCACCTCATGGCTGGAATACTGTGGTAATCAAAACACACCTCCTTCCCCTACAATTTACTAAATAAGATGTTTATCCACAAGTTATGCTGCTTAATTGCATCCTGAAGTTCTAAGCCCTGAATGTTCCAGGTGCAAAGCCACACAAATTCAAAAAAAATCTGTCTGACAGTCCCAAATGTGCACATGACAGGCTACTCCACGCTACAAAGCATCAAGGCAGTGCTGGTATCACGCCAGATGCAGAAATTAGCTGCAGGAAGTCATTCAAACTTCTAGTTCAGCTCCTTTTGATACGGCTAAACACTTCTGGTGCCGTCTGCTTTGGTTAAGGGAAGGCAAAACAGGAAACTGCAGGAGCTTAGCTTATTTGCATCTTACTTCCACTGCCAATTTACTGGTCTTCCCTGCAGCCACTAGCAGGGCTTTTCCTTTACCCTTCCAGATGGCTGAGCATGGATCAGACATCAGGGCACAGCTAGAGAGAAAGGAATGGGCCGTGGTATCCCATGCTTAGTGTACATGCTGCTGGCTTGCATGTGTGACTAACCAGACAAAATGAGCAAGCAGCGGGCAAAATAAGCAAGCAACTCCTTTGATCAGTTGTCGATTCCTCCCCAACTTCCACCAGCAATCCTCTTCTCCAGCACAGCACCACCTTGTTCACACACACTCTTGCCCGCCAGCTCCATAACACAGCTCTCCCCCCCACACATAGCCAGCCACCACTCCCACCTGCAAAGCCCTAACCTCCTTTCCCATAGCCATCATACAGCTAGAGTCCAGATCACCTCCCAGAAATGTCATGTCTCCCCTCCCTCTGCTGCAACCTCACCTTACCGGCTGATGGGCCTGGAGACAGGCACTTTATAGCAGAAGGCTCAGTCTGCTCACTCGCTCAACACAGAGGGAGAAGCATGCAAAGAAAAGACCTCATCTCATCTAGGGTTTTCTGCTCTGGTGATAAGTCCATGCATGCGGTCAGGCTTACCCCATTCATGAACAATGTGACTATTCCAAACTCAACCTATATACCACCCACACCAGCATGTATTCTCTCAACACGAATTTGTACATGTTTTGTTGGTGGCGGTGTGGTCCAGTGGGAAGAGCACTGAACTGGGAGTCAGGAGACCTGGGTTTTACTCCCACCTCTGCCAGTGACCTATTATGTGACTCCAGACAAGTTTCCCCAGCTGTACGTGCCTCAGTTTCCCCATCAATAAAATAAGGATTACAATACCTTCCTGCTTTTGTAAAATACTTCGATATTGATAGACGAAAGAGTTCTCTCCATAAGAGCAAAGTGTCTATTATTTGATATCCAAGCACTTTACAAACAACTGCCAATCCTTACAACCATCCTGTGGGTTTTTCTAGTCTACGAAAAGGCTAGTTAACCCTGACCTTCTCCCTACTGTAGGCACAGGTTAATGCCATTTACCTAGATAGACTTAGCGGTCCCACCTGGGCGGCTAAATTGAGGTAAAAGGTGTTAAACCGTTATCTAATCTGGGGGAAAGATCCAGATTAGGTCAGGTTAGGTAAAATGTTAGTAAACCTGACCTCAGCTACTTTTCCTAGTCTAGATTAACCTGGAGAGGGATGGATTATCTCCATTTGACAAGTGGGGAAACTCAGGCAAAGAAAACCTACCAAGGCCACACAGGGATTCAGCATAATGGCTGAGATTAGACTGCAGGTCAAAGACCTTTGTTTAAATCACTAATTTGTTCCCATCCTCCTCTCTTGTTATTTTTAAGGGCCTAGCTAGCCCCGTTATATAGTGCCTCAGAATCAGAAGGTGACGTACCTCTTTGGAAAGGACATTGGGATGGTCAACTGGATGCAAATCAAGGGAATGCTTCTAAATGACGTGGCAATGGGAAGTCACAACCATTCCATGAAAATAGATTATGAGGAGGCACCATATTCCAGCGAACAGAACACTGGACTCCAGAGACCTGGATTCGAATGCCTGACTCCTGACAGAGTGACCTTGGGCAAGTCACTTCACCTCTCTGTGCCTCCATTTCCCCATCTGTAAAATGGAGAATGTGATCTCCATGTAAGGAGCTACAGGATCTATAGATCAAAAACACTATGTAAGAGCTTGGCGGTATTATTATTGTCATCAGACTCCTTCTATGCCTACAATATGTTTTCACACAAATACAAGTGAAGACTGCTAATATGGATAGATTATAGAATCATAGAAGTGTAGGACCGGAAGGGATCTTGAGAGGTCTTCTAGTCCAGTCCCTGCACTCAAGGCAGGACTATGTATTATCTAGACCATCCATGACAGGTGTTTGTCTAACCTGCTATTAAAAATCTCAGATGACTGAGAGTCCACAAACTCCATAGGCAATTTATTCCAGTGCTTGACCACCCTGACAGTTAGGAATTTTTCCCTAATGTCCAACCTAAACCTTCCTTGCTGCAATTTAAGCCCATTGCTTCTTGTCCTATTCTCAGAGGTTAAAGAGACCAAATTTTCTCCCTCCTCCTTGTAACAATTTTATGTACTTGAAAACTTAAGTACCCCTTCAGCCTTCTCTTTTCCAGACTAAAGAAACCCAATTTTTTCCATTTTCCCTCATAGATCTTGTTTTCTAGACCATTGATCATTTTTGTTGCTCTTCTCTGGACTTTCTCCAATTGGTCCACATCTTTCACGAAATGTGGTGCCCAGAACTGGGCACAATACTCCAGTTGAGACCTAATTAGTGCAGAATAGAGCAGAAGAATTACTTCATGTCCTGCTCACAACACTCCTAATAATACATCCCTGAATGATGTTCGCTTTTTTTGCCAACAGTGTTACACTGTTGACTCATATTTAGCTTGTGATCCAATATTATCCCCAGATCCCTTTCCACAGTACTCCTTCCTAGGCAAGTCATTTCCCATTTTGTGTGTGCACAACTGATTGTTCCTTCCTAAGGGGAGTACTTTGCATTTGTCCTTATTTAATTTTATCCTATTTACTTCAGACCATTTCGCCAGTTTGTCTAGATCATTTGAAATTTTAATCCTGTCCTCCATCATACTTAAATGCATAGTTTGGAGCAACATACTGTATTACTTTTTTACAAAGAGACCAAATCTGTGGCATGCTGTAAAAGCAACCATTTCTTAAATCGAAGTGCTGGAGGAAACCAACAAAAATGAGTTCTCAAACTTTGCTGAGAAACAGAAGAAAGAAAGAAACCCAACATAAAGTTTGATTCTCCTCTCACTATCACCAGTGTAACTCCAGGTATGTCTATACTACCCGCTGGATCGGCAAGCAGTGATCAATCTAGCAGGGGTCAATTTAGCCTGTCTAGTCTAGACATGATAAATTGACCCCTGAGAGCTCTCCCGTCGACTCCTGTACTCCAGCGCCACGAAAGGCTCAGGCAGAGTCGATGGGGGAGCAGCAGTAGTCGACTCACTGCAGTGAAGACACTGCAGTGAGTAGGTCTAAGTACATCGACTTCAGCTATGTTACTCACGTAGCTTAAGTTGCGTAACTTAGATCGATCCCCCCCTCCCCCAGTGTAGACCACGCCTCCATTGAATTCAATGTAGTTATTCCAGATTTACACAGAAGTGACAGGTTTCAGAGGGGTAGCCATGTTAGTTTGTATCAGCAAAAACAACGGGAGCCCTTGTGGTACCTTAGAGACTAACAAATGTATTTGGGCATGAGCTTTCATGGGCTAGAACCCACTTCATCAGATGCATGGAGTGGAGGGGAATCAGGCCCATAACATGTATCCATCTTCCACCCTCCCGCAATCTTAAATACATTACTGCACTATTGTTTAAAATATTCATATCAGGGATGAAACAGTGAAAGAGAAAAATAAATGTTTACTACTAAGTAAGAATAGAATGGCTATCGCCCTGTCTCTGCAGAGACAGCCTGCAATTGAAATTTAGAATAGGGAAAGGCAAACATATGCTCACGCAGCAAGGGAGGATGATTTCATTAACCAAAGCCAGTCTCTAGAGAGGAAAGGGATAATACTGAAGTAACTCTGTCGCACAGGAGTCTATCATGGCCTTTGATGCTTTGCTAATTTCTCATTAATGCTGCCAATGATGAAGTTTGCAGCCCATGCAGTTGAAGATGTAACAACAATCTGAAGACACGAACCAGAAGAACCCAGTGTTTGGTGTTGGAGGAAGAGTTATTTTAATTAAAAGTGGTTTGTGGCAGGTTACAGCCCCAAACAACTCACTTCGTACAAGAAGAAAGCCGACTTCTCAGTTGGATTCTCTCAAGAGCTCTGTTTCCAAGTGCCAAGTTGTGTATTTACAGAGGCAATCTTTGAAGCCTGGGAGCGCTATCTCTGGTGCTCCACAGGAGGGCTAGATGCCTTGGGAAATTGCTGATGATATAATGCCCAAGGGTCCCATTGAGGTGGCCCGTAAGAAAACAGGGGAGGCATCCGAGACTGGCCATAACAGGGAGGATGTTGAACTCATCAAGGTCGTGGAGGTCGCAAAGAGTTCGTGGGCTGAATAATTTCAGGAGAGTCTGAAGAGCTCTTATCCATGTAGAATAATGGTGGAGCAGATGTTGGATCTGCCTATCAGACTGTGTGGGTACTGGGGAACCATGCAGTGCCAGTGCTAATGCAGGCTGTGGTACTGGGAGTCTAACTGAACTCAGTAGAGGAGACTCCAGCTCATCAGAGACAAATAATAGGTCCCTGGAGAATCTGAACTCCTGTGGTACTGGGTGGGCTCATGCCTAGACCTGGTGAGCTCCAGAGGAAGAAGGCTGCAGTACCAAGAGTGGCATCAACATCAGATGAATTGTCAATGCGGGTGGTACTGACTTCTTAAGTGCAGGGTCCTTACCTCTAGTATTCTGCTCATGTTTTGATGGTACCGGGGGGAGGGGTGCTTTGGTACTGAGCGATGGGAACCCTGCGACTTTGATACACTAGAGGACTTTGATCTCCAAGCCTCCGTGGAAACCTTTCAAGGGTATGGGGTTCTCTGGTGTGGTAGGTCTGCTAGAAGAAAGTTCTCCCTGAGGAGATTTGATGCATCTCCTGGATGAAGTCTTCCAAGTCTGTAACCGCTTCATGTCTGGAGGGTG
Source organism: Chelonia mydas (assembly GCF_015237465.2). Classification (NCBI taxonomy): domain Eukaryota; kingdom Metazoa; phylum Chordata; order Testudines; family Cheloniidae; genus Chelonia; species Chelonia mydas. The sequence goes on from NC_051257.2 coordinate 11,718,710, forward strand.
AGCAAGCTGTGGAGGACAACAGGGCACTCTGAGCCCGTGGTAGAGGAGGGAGGAATCTCTGGGGAAGGATCTGAAGCTGGGAAGAGGGAGTGTTCCATCATTAGAAGACACAGTTTTAGCTCCCTGTCGCTCCTAGAGTGGCTTTTGAAACTTGTGTAGACCTGGCCATGTGTCTATCCCCAAGGCAGGGGATATAGTGGATATACGGCCGTCATTAACTGGGAAGGACTCCTGGCAAGTGAGTCGATGTTTGAAGCATGGGACTTCAGCGTACCCCAATAGCAATGCAGACTTCTTCAAGTATCGCCCTGTAATGAGGGGTGGGGGAGCAGAAGGCGAAAGCCTCAACTAATGGAAACCCTCCCCCCAAAAGGCTCTGCACTAACTAATTAAAGACACAAAAAGTATAAACTATAAAAGAACAAAATGGGCTACAAACTACTTAAGGTACAACTGCAAGCGAATGCAGCTGTACACGCCATCTCTGGCTGAGGCAGTCGAGAATGAACTGAGGAGATTTGTCTGTTCCAACCCTGTATATCTTTAGCACTTGGGGGGCATCAGGATAGCTTCGGTGCATGCGCAGCCCCAACAGACACTGCTGACAAAAATCTCCAATTGAAGACATGCACACCTGAAGCAGAGCACCCATAGGGACACTACTCAAAGAAGACTGACTCTTCCCTTTTTAAAAATTAAATTCCTATTATACAAACTTAGGGTCCAATCCTGCAAACATATGCGCATAAGGGCTTGCAGAATCGGGACTTAATACAATATGACAATATTTTGCTGAAGCAGCTTTTGATCACCACTAACACTACCCTGGAAAACAAGCTTCCCCCAACAAACCAGCTGAGAAAGTCCTCACAGATCAGCCACTTTCATCCAAAATCCTAAATCTCAAGACTCATCTCTTCCTAACAAAACAATACATAATAATATGGTTGAAAAGTGCTAGGTAAGGGCTTAATTCAACTCCCACTGAAGTCAACAGGAGGCTTTCCATAGATTTAAATGCATGCTGAATTGAATTATATGTGAAAGGAGCTCCAGCTCCTACAGCTCTCAATATATATTAAAACCACCCATAAGCAAAGTGAAGCACCCAGGAGAGAGAGGAATTCCCTCCCTTTTTTCCAACAGACTATGGAACTTACTCTTACAATGAGACAAACCATGGACGTCGGGGAAAGTGGGGCATAGCAGAAAACAAAACAAAACAACCATGCCCACTCGTGGCCATGGCACCACCTGCAAACATGGAGAAGGGAGGATCTGCCTTAGGAACGAGACCCTCCTATGCCACCCAGGATCCTTCGTTACCTTGGCCAGTCCTGGGTCTAGACCACCTTCCCAGGATCCTCCTCTTCTTCCACTATGGCGTTCGCTCTCTCTGCCTCTTCCTCCTGCCGCACCTGGCGAGGCCTTGTCCAGCAGCTCTGCTGCCTTCACACACCCATAGCCAGCGGAGTCCCAGAGAGGGAGCGAGAACCTGCTGCCCAACCCGGTCGTAATGCCTGCCACTTCCCTGACCCGCCCTAGGGGAGCACTCTATTTCTACAGTCACTGTACCCTGTAGCTTGGGCAGTAAGTCCAGTGCCCTGAGCCCCATTGAAGATCACTGTGGCTTTGTTTCCTGTCAGACCTTGATTTTGTGGTCCACACATGGGGCTGTGGCGAACGCCCTGCTACTAAACACAAATTGCAGCACAGCAAATCTATAGCTTCCTGCTACAGCTTTGCTGTATTTGTGGTATGTATTTAGTCTCTCTCACACACACCTAGGTGGGGTATTGCCTCAATACCCTCTATACATGAGCCACCCCTGGACTTCACTACTTGTCTGAATTCAGAGTTCAATTCAGCCAAACACTTAAGCACATGCATAAAGGACATTGACTTCAATGGGCTTTGGATCCAGCCCTCTTTTTTCAAATTTACATGGACACAGGACAGAGTGAACCACACAGCACAAACAAATCAACCATGTGAACTAAACAGAACTAATCAAACTATTCAGAGGGAAAATGTTATTTGTGTTTTCGAAGACTAAGGATGCCATCATATATGCTAGTAGCTAGTTAATTAGAGAGATTCCCTTGGTAGACTGTGCTTAACTTTATGATAGCCACCATTAGGATGACCAGATGTCCCAATATTTGGGGCTTTTTCTTATATAGGTTCCTATTAACCCCCCACCCCCGTCCTGATTTTTTTACATTTGCTGTCTGGTCACCCTAGCCACCATGTACAACTGGGTCACAGTGTGTACTTGAGAGCTACAGGAAAAGAAAATCTGATGACTGACCTTTAGCTGGAAATGGAACTGCCATAAAAATAGTCGGTTTGCAGAAGGCAATAGTAGCACAAGTCATTAGGTGCTTTGTTACATGAATCTTATTTGCACCTTTCATTTAAAAGTACATATTGGCTCACATCTTCAGGCTCAGAGAATTCAAGTGACACATTATGATGGAGGTAACAACACTGTGGGAATAAGTGTATTACATAATATCCCCTCTACTGAATTTAAAGCAAGGCTAAGGGCTATCGATTGACAAGTAAGAACAGGTGTTCTCAATTCCTTTGTCACTTTCTCTCACTGTTGGTAATTTAAAAGGCTTACAGATATTTTAAACCATGAAAATACTGAGCATTAGAAAACAAGTCTATCTTTTAGGTAGGCCATTATACCTCTAGGTCTTAGGTGTCTTAGACCAAACACAGACCACTGATATAGCCACAAATGCTCATACTTCCTCATCTAAAATTTCACGAGTGTGTTTGGGTTAGTTTAGCTGGACCTAGATGCATAGAAGTTTAATACAATAGAGGCTGGGCAATATATTCAGCTGATGTAAAGCAGTGTAGCTCTAATGATTTCAACAGAGTTATGCCTATTTATATCAACTTAGTCACAAAGGGCCAGAGCCTTGCTATTAATTAATTAATTAATGTATTTGTAATACCATACCACCTAGAAACCCAGTCACGGACCAGGATCCCCTTGTGCTAGGTGCTACAGAAACACAGAACAAAAAGATGATCCCTGCCCCCAGAGAGTTTAGATTGATTGATTATATTTACAGGAGAAAACTAATTGGCTAGACAGCAACATGAAACACTTTTTGTTTGAAAGGCACCATTGAAACATAGCATTATATCAGACCTCTGATTGCATGTACTGGAACTATCCTAAATTGGCCTGCTTGGTATCAAACAATAAGCGTGACAATTCAGCATCAATGGATTGCAATATCTGAAAACCCCTACCCAGTGTAGATCCTTGGTAGTGTCCCTTGAAAACAGGGCAAAGATCTTTGGAAGGTTTATCATTTCCTGAGGGTATGTCCTACGATATGGCTGAGTAGTTACCAACTATCTGCTCACTGTTGAGAATATGCAATAACGTGGCTGCATTTCTCCCAGGATATTAGAGAGACAAGGTGCATGAGGTAATATATTTTATTGGACCAGCATCTATTGGTGAGAGAGACAAGCTTTTGAGCCTACACAGAGCTCTTATTCAGGTTAACTGTATGTAATGGCAGGAGTCCTATTTACCAATGTAGAGTTTACCTTAAATGCATGAGGGAATCAAATGGGCCGTTGTTTTGCAAAATGATTGTTGTTGTATTATTTGTTTAGATCATGTTACAGTACATTGCAATAATGATGCCTTTCCATTTTTATTGGGTATCGCTTTAATAGGGTGTAACGTGGCTACAGCCTTCTTAGCAGAACAGCTGCTGAGTGTCTGAGTTACAACGACCTGCGACAACTTGGGATACAGATTGCAGCATTGCTCTGGAATGCCAGAACTGTAGTTATTTATAAAAAGCATCCTATCACCATGCAGAAAAATATTACTCCTTGCAATGCAGTTAAGGGCTTGAAATATCTCATCTCTCTTTATTGCATTACTGGCTGCTGTGCTGACAAAGCACGCTCCTCAACTAAGAGCATATTAAAAATTTTATCCTCATAATAAACGTCAGAGAACTTTTACAAGGCATGAAAAAAAAAGACATAATGGAGCTTACATCCATTTGCCATCTACAAGAAAGTCTCTATCTTATTAAAGGGAATAAATTAGGACAGTGTGTGTGTGTGGGGGGGGGCAGGAATCTAGCACTCAATGGGAAGATGGGAAATCTTTCACATGGGGGAGGGGAAATCTTTCACATGGGGGATGGGAAAAAAATCAAACACCTCCTTTATTTGGTTGAAAGAGGAAAGAAATGTCTTGAAACTAATGAGAGTTAGTAATTTGAAGTTATTAACACACATCATGGATCGTGGCATTCAACCTTGTACTTCACTGAGCTACAATGTACTTGCACTGTAATCACTGGATTTGTGGCTTTTTTGAATGTATACCACCTGCTGGATGCAGTTTGCATTGTGCCTGTAGTTTGGGTCACCCTTCTAACAGGGAGGATAACTCAGGGCACTGGACTCCTAGAGAAAAGAGTTCACATTAAACACTAATGTGCTTGAGTGCAGAGCACTCATTAGAGGACCTCAAAGTGCTTTTAAAAATATAAATCAAACCTTAGGGTTTTATTTTTAGGACCCATCATTGTAGCATGTAAGTGCAGCACAAGTAAATTACCTCTGCAGAGTGAACTGCATGGTGGACTTCATAGAATATTGGGCTCTTCTCTCTCTTTTTTAATCATTCCAGTTATGGTGGGGAATCTTTATTAAAGAATGGGGCCTGCAGCTAGCTTAAAATGGCTAGATGCTGGATCACTCTAATCTATTCTTCTCTGGAGCCCTCTCAACCAAGAAAGCTTTCTCTCTGCTTCTCATATGGTTTCTCCTGAGTTTTATTAATGGCACTGTCTCACAGGACTGCAGCCATATTTGCAGGGCATGGAGGGCATGCATATTTGCAGGACAAAGCGCGGGTCCTGCCATGTGATAGACACTCTGAAAGCTAGTCCCCGCATTTCAGAGTGCATTTCCAACTTTTCAATTTAGTGTTCACCATATGAGTAAAGTGGTGTGTCTAATTTTGGCTTTCCAGATAAATTACACAGGTTGAGGCATCATCTTAAAATTCTGCTGACCAATAAAGCAATTCCTGCACTGTAGGGAAAATTCCTAGAATTCCAAGACTTCATGCTTAGTCCGTTGGCGATAAGCGATGCAGAAGGCAGCAGGCAGAATTTCAGGAAAGAGATCTTTACTGAAGGTGCTGGGAGACCTAGGTTTGGCGGGTTGTAGCCTGCGCTTGGCCATCAGCTCACGTTCCTGAGCTCCACCTGTCACACCTAACGAGGTCCATCCTGAAACCTGATCTCCTTTTTCCAGTCCCACCATGACATCATACCACCATGACAGTAAGTACAAATATACTTCTCAACTTGCCAAGGCCCAAATGCGGATGCCATGTTTGACAAAGACCCAAAACAAGGGACACAAAAAACCGAGTCATGCAGGAAACCTAAGATGCTGTGGGATCTATTGCTTTAGTTTAAACGATCCTTTCTGTAGCCTCAGTTTCACAATTCTTTACTTTTGATGTAAATAATTTTCAGTAATAAAACTGAAAGGACATCAAATGTGCGTGCCACACTGATAACTTTGGGAGTTAAAATGAGTATCGTCCCTTCAAATGGGGGACAGTGGAAAGGCAGGATTATGAAGTGCTCTCAGGAAATAACTCCTGAGTTTTAGACAAACAAAGGGAAAACTAATCTGTCGTTTCTACAAATGAGCAACCATATGCAACAGATGATCAGCAGGGAGACGAATTTCTGAAAAAGAAAGATACTGAAGACCAAATCTGGCTGCTAATACAGCACTGATCATTCAGTTGATATGGACTTTGGTCTCAGCAATACCACACATGGGGATGTGCAAAATACATATAGTTTTCCCTAGCTGACTGATCTTTAATGAGTTTTAGGACCATAATGCAGCTAGTTGATTACTGCAAAGTAATCCATAATCCATCTCAGATGTGTTTTATAAGGATCATCCTAGTTGAACGGCTTTATACGGTCAGCACAAAAACGGAATGACCATTTGACATCAAGTTGTCAGGTACTCTGATAGTTTGAAGAAAAATGTGCTTTTATTAAAGAGGCAATACAACAGATTGATTCAATACAATCAGGAGCTAATGGAGTGAGAAACACCAAGGGCTAAAAGAACCACCTGCTTTTACAATGCAGTGAATGCCTTCAGCCAGTATCATACCTCTGCGCATTATAACAACACAGCAACCACCAAATAATCTACAGCTGGAATTCCATCTAAATAGCCTCCAACAGCAGCGGTATGGTAAGGTTACAAAGTCAGGCACTCAAAAGCCAGCAAGGGAGAGGGGTGCTTGTACAATCTTCATGCTTCCCCCTTGGTTTGTACACATGATGATACCATTGTTAATGATACATGCAGAGAAAAATCAGAGTGGCTACAATGCACAAGTCCTTTAACGATTTGAAAGCAAAAACTACTTTATTTCCAAATATCAGAAAAGACGCAACTTCCAAGGTATCAATAAGGGAAGAACAGTTCCCATTAAGATATTTAATCCAATACTTTTCTATTCTATAAAAAGAAAAGGAGGACTCGTGGCACCTTAGAGACTAACCAATTTATTTGAGCATAAGCTTTCGTGAGCTACAGCTCACTTCATCTGAGCTGTAGCTCACGAAAGCTTATGCTCAAATAAATTGGTTAGTCTCTAAGGTGCACAAGTACTCCTTTTCTTTTTGCGAATACAGACTAACACGGCTGCTACTCTGAAACCTTTCTATTCTGTAAAAGCTAACTGCTTTTTCGAGTCTTGGATTAGGTAGAAGGACTATAACTGACTAAACTAACAGAAAACTGAGAAAAATGAAGCAGAGGAGAGGTATGGGAATATTGATGGCGGACCTGTTCTCGAGCTATTGATTACCGTTAGGTATTCTTTGGTATTTTGCCATCATATATGTCTTAAAGTAGAAATGTGCTGTCAATGCAAGTGAGTGGTTTACATGTTTCATTGTAAGGAAAGCCAGCAAATAACTAGGTTTTGGGATGACAAGAGATTTGTGATTTTAACTGTGCCAATGAACCATTTTTTACTATCTTTTGGAATAAGTTCCTTTTGTCTTTTCAGCACCAGGATGATTAATCCTTCTATAACTTGCGCTCATTCTTCAGGAAATTTGGGAAGTGGGGGGGGGGGGGGGGGGCGGAGAAAACAATATGGGCTCATAGCAGAAATAAAAAGGGACAATAGAAGCTGCCTTTGAATCCATTAAAGAAATTTGTCAAGATGAGTGGACACATCTAAAGAGTGCAAGATTCATTTTTACAAGGGTTTCATTGAAACAATTCCACTAGTCCATTATTTTGGCATACACACTGTGGATTGCTTTGTAACTTATAAGTAAATTTTCCCACAACTCTGTTAAATTGATGTATACACCAGTTTATTATGAATATCTGTACTGGACAACCTACATTTAAATCAACTGGTTTTCATTTTATTATTAGAAAAGCTAATTTCTGAAAATTAGTCATATCTTATTATTTCAGGTAGTTAGTTATATGTTCCCCATTACCATAGTATCTGAGCAACTCGCCATATTTACAGCATTTATTCTCATGACCCCCTGTGAGGTAGGGAGATGCTATTATCCCCATTGTACAGATGGGGAACTGAGGCATAGAGAAGAGAAACTAAATAGCTTGCCCAAGGTCAAACAGCAGCCTGTGGCAGAGGAGTAAATTGAAGATGGGTCCCCCCCGTCCCAAACTAGTGCCCTAAGCACTGGGCCTCATTCCTCTCCAGTTGTGATTGCCATATTAAGTATGTCATTATTGTTCAGAACAATGACGTATAAATTAAAACAGAAACCATTTTCACTTTTCTTTGTGCATTTTACACAGTATTATGTTTATACAGATTGAAGGGCTTGTCTCCAGGGCCCTGCAGTTCAGACTATGAGGGTGTGAACTGCAGCGTGCTATGCTGTAACCCCCCTCGCCCCCCCAATGTGGATACTGCTAGCGTGAACTAAAAGGCAGCTAGTTCACACTAACCACAAACTACGCTCACATCAGCAACATCTCCGCAAGGGAGTTAGAAAGCACAGCACCCAGCGTGCACTACAACTCTCATCCTCATGATGCAGACTGCAGGGCCGTGGAGACATAGCCAATATCTACTAAACTGTAATGTTATGATCAGCCTTTTCATCTGGATTAGTCTCATGTATACAGGCATGCTCGAAAAGCCTCCACTGTTTTTACTCTTTGGTGGAAGAAACAACTGAGTGCAGAAGTTCTAGGTGCTTTCTATCAGATTCCATTCAATTTCACATTCTCTGTGGAGATCTTACAGAACCAAACGGAGCCCAACATGGTTACATGCATGGATGTCCTGTCCTTTCAATATATTTACAATACTGTTCCATCATCCAGAACCCAAGTCCTTTGTGAGTCCATTGAGATGCATCAAAGATAGCATCTGGCTGGTTAGCTGCTCAGAAATGCTGGCTTAGAAAAGACACTTAAGGGTGTCATAAAAGGCATTTAAAATCACCAGGCCATATCATTCTGTGGGCTTTTTCCAGCGCTACAGAACTCCACTCTGTACATTAGTAAAAGATATGCTTTAATCCAGATTCTGGGGAAAATTCTATGGGTGGTCGGACTAGATGATCATAGTGGTCCCCCTCTGGCCTTCGTCTATGAATATACAGATCTAATGTTTGGGCCAGAAGCTGTGCTTTGCAAAGACCACCAATAAATGAATGTTTTCCACAATCTGTTAAGAGATCTATAGAGTCTGATTCACCACTGTCCTTGTTCAGTCATTTGCACCTGTACAAAGAGAGTATGGAATACTAGCTATCCAATATGGTAGCATTTTTACACCCACTTTGCACTGGTGTAAGCAACACACGCAAGATGCAGCACAAATAAGAATCAGCCCCCATAGTGCTTAAGTATTTATGGACTAGAATTGTCCCTGGAGGCTTAGCCTTGAATAGGGTTGCCAACTTTCTGATTGCAGAAAACCGAACACCCTTGTCCTGCCCCTTCTCTCCCCTTGCTCACTTTCACCAAGCTGGGGGTTGGGGTGTGGAAGGGGGTGAGGGCTCTGACTGGGGTTGTGGGCTTTGGGGATGAAGGGTGTGGGGTGCAGGAGGGGGCTCTGGGAGGGGGTGGGGCCCAAGGGGTTCAGAATGTGGGAGGGGCTTTGGGCTGGGCTAGGGGGTTGGGATTCTGTAGGGGGTGTGGGATGCAGGCTTTGGGAGGGAGTTTGGGTGCAGGGGGTTGGGGTGTGGGAGGTGGTGGGGGCTCCGGGATGAGGAGTTTGGAGTACAGGAGGGGGCTCCGAGCTGGGGCCGAGAGGTTCAGCATGCAGGAGGGGGTGCGGGCTCTGGGCATCACTTACCTTTGGCAGCTCCCAGAAGTGGCCGGTATGTTCCTGCGTCCCCTAGGTGGAGGCGTGGCCAGGTGGCTCTACGCCGCTCCCACAGTTCCCATTGGCCCAGGTTCCCAGCCAATGAGAGCTGCGGAGCCAACACTTGGGTGGGGGCAGCATGCAGAACCTCCCTGGCTTCCCCTGCGCCTAGGGGCCGTGTGGACATGCCGGCTGCTTCTGGGAGCCACAGTGAGCCTGCCTTAGCCAATTGGACTTTTAAGGGCCAGTCAGCAGTACTGACCGGAGCCTCCACGGTCCCTTTTTTCGAATGGGCATTCCGACTGAAAACCAGATACCTGGCAACCCTAGCCTTGAACAGTGGGCGGAGTATAGGTGCTTTAAACCAGGGGCAGCTCGGGGGAGGAATTATGACTCAGAATCTTACTCTGCATCTTGAAAGGGTTCCGTTTTCTATATTCCTCATGTCTGGCCAGTTATTCTGTTTCTCCCTCCTTTCTCCACCCTCTTGCTCACAGGAGGGAGAAACTGAAGAGTAGGGACTGTGCTTCACAATGGATCTAATAGAGTAAAGAAGTTGGTGGGCATCTTTACTTTCCTGCAGGGCCAAGACAGACAAGGACACAGTCTAGCCCTACCTCTACAAGACCACAAAGACTGGGGAAAAGCACTCAATATAGGAAAACAGTAAGAATTTGCAAGCAGTGATGCAATGCATAGGGATCAATTTGTGGCAGTTCGGTGGAAACGAGAATATACTTTACTTACACTGTTACATTTTAATACTCACTCCTATCAGAGCAATAAGACTGAAGCATGTCACATAATTCAGGCTTAAGAAATGGGTTGATAGTGCTGCACTTAAAATAAAAATGCAGACTATGAGAAGATGTGTTGTTATAAGTGTGTTAATCCCAGGCTATGAGAGAGACAAGGTGGGTGAGGTAGTATCTTTTATTGGATTGACTGTTGGTGAGAGAAACAAGCTTTCGGACTTACACAGAGTGTCTTCTTTCGAATATCAGAGGAAGCATTTGAATGGGAGATTAGAATGCGAAAGCAAGACAGAATGAAATATTCAGCACTACCAACCTTCCACTTGCTTCCCTTCATCTAAACTTATTCCATCATGGTTTAGCATCTTCAAGAACATAAGAACAAGCCATTTTTTCCCATCCAACACTGACAACCTTTATTCATTCAGATACTTCGGTGTCTGTATCCATCTGTTGTCTCTTGTATTATACTTAGACTGTAAGCTCCTTAGAGAGGAGAAAGTCTTGTCAAAAACCTTCCTCAGCTTTATTGAGTACAATTGAAATTAATTTTTAGTGGAATCTCTCTACTGTGGTAACATTTTGTTAGGATTCTGGTTTTCAACAGGGAAAGTTTTTACAAAGTAAGAACATAGCTCAATATCAAAGAGATACTGGCATACACTACCCACTTCAACTCACTTCCATTTAGAGTTAGTTGAAAATTTCTCGGTGGAACAGTTTTCTACTGGAAAAAATCTGCTTTTGTCAAAATTGAAATTTATTGTGGGGATGTATCGATTCTGGTAAAATTTTCAATGGAGAAGCGTCAAAAGGAAACATTTTGCTTTGGTAGGTTTGAAACATTCCATTTTGACTTATATTTATATTTATTATTTTATACTATATGATAATGTTTTGACATCACCAAAACAAAACATTGTGATGTTTCTGAATCAGCAATTTTGGGAGCTTCTGTTCCACAAGAAATTTTGCCTTTTCATTCCGATTCATAGTGAAAACCAGTTTTTACATGTCAGAATTTCCCGTAGGATGGAAATTCCACTGTCCAATCAGCTCTAGTTCCCATTTCATCTTTTCCAAGGGACAATGGGACTCTCATGATCTGCTTACAACACCACAGGACAGTTATACATAGTGGGTTGCTAACTAGTCACCAGCATCTATTCAAACAAAGGTCTGTAGGCATTAATGCCTTGATCAGGCACAGAGTATGCCCTTGACTTTGTGCACGCAAGCAGTCACACCAATTTCAAGCATAGTTGTACGCAGAAAGCTAATCATATGCTTGTGTGTTTTTGCAGGATGGAAGCCTAAACCTGGATTTACAGGTGGTTCAATTAGATAACTACTCCTCATTTAGGGACAACAGATTTTCAAAGGCACAAATGACATCTTGGCATCCAACTCCTATTGGCTCTCCTTTTATTCTTAAAATGACACTGGCACAAGTCTTTAATACCAATCTAGCCCCTCCATACAGAGTTCTATAAGATACCATTTTCATCCACAATATATTAATTGTTTCCCAGAGCGATGCTCCCCTCCCTCCACCCAATAACTTATGAGGAAAATATATCTTCCACAACAGAACCATCTCAAAATTATTACTTTAAGTTCATTAAAAATAAAATTAACATTTCAAGAACAGGTTCCAATATGCTATCAGCTGAATAAATAATGAACAGTTCTGGCAAGCTAAATATCTCTGTTTTCAATACAAGTCAACTATAAAAAATGCATCTTTATCCCTTTGCTCATTTATAGCATTTATTGTATAAACTGCTGTGACACTGATTATCTTGTATGGATAGAAAATGGTCCATCCATTATGTTGATTGCTGACTTAGAGCATGGCAATAATCCGAAACAAACTCTAAAAGGAAATATTTAAATAATTACATTTCGCTTTTTTACAGTCTAATGCCCATTGAAGTCAGTTGGAGTTTTTCTACTGACTACAAAAGGGCGTTGGATCAGCCCCTTAGTTGCTAAAGGTTGACAGGTAAGTTTCTGGACTTTTGGATCCCGTTGATACAACTGCATAAGTGTCAGAGATTCAGGCAGGACAGCATAAGAGCTTAAATAGTTGCAAGACAGCAGCACTGGCTTTGTGGCTATGAATGATGATGTCCCCTGGTGGCTAGCTAACATCATGGGTAAGAGACCAAATACCAGCAGCTACTAAAAGAAATCTCCTGTGACTTAAGTGGTAGTAGTCAGTGTTTTGAGGGTTAAAGAATCAAGATTCTAGTATCTCCTTGCTGTATGTGTAAGTTATATAGAAACGGCATCTGTTTACCGTAGGTAAATCATTACATCATATGCCTTTTTAAAAATAGCCTTATTCTTATGTTTGGCCAATCTGTGCTTCGCCAAAAAGGGCTTTCTGCCACTCTTACTACTCTCTGATTCGGAGGTCGGCCAGTCTGACCTCCACTGTAAGTTAGAGCAGACTCAGGAGCAATTCTACCTGGCACCCTTGCCGATGGTCCCAAGGGCTCTTCCAGCACTGGTGAACAGAATTTCAGCCTGGCCCCCACAGGAGGGCCTGTGAGGCCAGCTGGTATAAAGCTAATAACCCAGCTGTCAAGGTTGCCACCTGCCGAAATTTTCCCAGGATCATCCCTTTATTGAGGTTGCTGTCCCATGAAATCTGTAAGGATGTTCAGTCCACACTGCCAGCTGTCCAGTTACATGGGCCCAGGATCATCCTGGATGTTCCATTTTTTTTATACCTCAGAAGTGCCAATTTATGCCAACTATATTTCACCCAGGGATTCCCCCTTTATGGTGGAATTTCCCAGCTGGCCTGCTACCCTGGGTTTCTAGCCATTGTGTCTGCAGAGTGACACAAAAGGACCATGGCAGAATAAAAAATTTGGCCCATGGTTTGCACCTCTGATTTAATAGTATTAGTGGGGTATTTCCTATACTATCTACTTCCCCTCTGCCTTCTACTGATACTGGATTAACCTATCATCAAAAAGGCCAGGTCCCCCCGCAAATTTGCATTCCTTTTGTCTTGCATCAAACACAAATTTTCTTTTCTTAAAGGGAACAGAACATGGTTCTCAGTGTTTAGAGTCAAATTGGCCTAGAAAATACTGTTTACTGAATACAAAAGCTATGAGCACAGAAGAGGGAAAAAGGAAAAACATAAGGAAAAACCTAATTATTTACTTGAAAAGTTTCTGTCGTTTAATAAAAGAATTCCAGTGCTGCAAAAATAATGAGCAAAAAAAGGGCAATTAGGGAAGTGGATATGTTTTGACATGAGTCCCAGGCCAATAACTGCAAAGAAATTTTGTGGATGAAACCAAAGAAAAGCCACATCATTTATTTCTGAATTCATTTCACCCAACCATGAGAAAACAGGGAGGAGGTTGTTAAAGGTTTTAATTAAACCCATTACTGAACATTCTATATTTACACAGCTAGCCTACTTTTTGGAATGCTGCCTGGTCTAATGTCACAGGCAAACAGAATTATATGAATATAATTGGGGAGAAAATCAACTACCATTACAATGACAGGAGAGCCAACCTTACTAAAGTCAACGGCAATTTTTCTACCAGATGCTAAGGAGGCAGGATTGGCCCCCTTTGCCTTAGTTTGCTTGGTGTGGGCATGCCACGTGGGAGGATGGTTTTGGCAGACAGGGAAATCAAATCTGTTACATAATTGCTATTAGAGCCCCAGTCCTACAAGGGGACTGTTACTCCTTCACCAAGTCCCATTAACTTCCCTTTGCAGAATCAGGGCCTAAGGTTAGGACCTGAAGTCCATTGAAGTCTTTCTTTTGATTTCTATAGGCTTTGTAACAGGTAAGTTAGTAGTAGAAGAGTTCCTTTTCTAATGCAGTTGCTTTATGTCGCTGTTAATCAAATTTGTGGGGAAATGAGGCACAAAGAGATGAACTGACTTGCCCAAGGCGCTACAGGGAGTTTGTGGCAGATCCAGGAATTGAACCCAGATCATCTGATCCCAGGCCAGTGCCTTAACTACAAAGGCCAGCTTTCCTCTCCAGAAGGAGCTGCTGGGTGTCATCTCTCACATCATACAGCTGTGCTGAAAGGAACACACATCTGGAATTATTACTACTACAATGATGATAAATGCTGAAGTTAATAGTCATGATAAACTAATTCAAGGGGAAGACATTTTTATATGAGCACACAGAATAGGCACTTTAGGATGTGTCCATTTTTAATGTCTAGTTAGCAGCTTAAAGTTATGAAGATTGGTTTTTGCTTTAAGAGTGCAGTAAATATTAAACTAAGCCTGTCTCTGAGGTGTAATTGCTAAATATCATCTCACTGAAAGTTGCATTTAATTTTTCATGGTGACTTGTTTTTCTTCTGAAATATTATGCGTGTGTTTTATAGCACAACAATTTTCACTGTCCAGAAGAATTCCCACAAGAAATCTCAGAAAGCTACTGGCTTTAACGACAATATGATCTGATAGAATAGATGTACAAACCAGGCATAATATATTGCCCTGCAGAAAGATGGGCAGGAACTAAACTATCTTTGTGAAGGATTCTTTTAAAAAAATATGAACTAATGTTTTATTTCAGTCACTTTATAAACTGAAAGCACTGTCATTGCTAGCTATACAAAGTAATGTGGTTCTCCTTTAGAACACTGCCTCAGACTGGACCTAGCAGCTAGAAATATAAGGGGAATAACAAAATGCTCTCTGCTTTACACCCAATCTTTAAAATGGACACTACTTTATGCCATGCAGTGTTCACAAATAATTTGGGTTTGTGCATAGTTTATACTGACAGATGACTGTGTGGCATACTTCCAAGGATGGAGTTGAGCTAAAAATTATCTATTTTTAAGACATGAGTTTCCTAATCTATGTTACTAACAACATTTGGTTAACAAAATTGATTTTTAAAGAACAAAACTGCTTTTCTCTACTTGGGCTTTTTGTTTATCTTTTGTGTTTTTCTCAACATAAACAACGAAAAAAGAACCTCAAAGTGACTAGATACAAAAGTAAAACTGGTTAATCTATCTATCCCTCATTCCCTGGAGTAGAGATAACCTAATTCCTGATTGAAACTTCTCTAGTTGCAGCAGTCATGCTAGCCTCTCCTTGACATGCCCATTCCCCTTATCACCTCCAACACACCCCCTACGCATAGGGCAGAGTGAACAGATGGCCAGGATTAGGGCAGCGCAACAGCCATCCATGAGACCAAGACGCCAGCCCACGTGTTCTTGCATAGCAAAGCCATTTTACTGTGTTTGGAATGGAGTTTTGCAAAGTAGTTAGGCATTCCCGCTGATCAAAGAAATAAACCAGCTCAAGATTCCAGCATACTGTGCTCATGGCCACAATATTTGAATACCCTAATGCTGTGTCAATGGAAGCTTTGCTACCTTGTTGTTGCTGATTAGTCCATTCTAATTCAATGAATTCATTGGAGCTATGGGCCGGATCCAGTATCCATTGAAATCAGTCAGAGTCTTTTGCTATTATTCTCAACAAGTGCTGGATTAGGCTTTACATGCATTCCATTAACTAAAAATAGACTAGGAAAGAACATCCTTCATTTCAGCACACTAATTCCTTTCACAACAAGGAAATAATCCACTGAAAAAGTCTAAACCCTCCTGGACTGTGGTATTTCCATCACACCACTCCATCAGGACTATACCCAAACAAGGAAGAAATAGATATCAAAAGCAAATGTTTGTTCTATAAACATTTAAGTGACTTTATAATCTATTCCCATGATGTTCAAAGGTTAACTTTATTGGCCTAAGAGTTGAGCTTCATATTCATAATCAGGAATCAGAAACCACTTACTGCAGATTCATAGCTATATACACCAAGAAGCGATCAACATGAGAAGCACCCTCTCTAATATAAATACAGGCACAAAGCACCATATCCATTTATATCCTCTAGCAAGAGCATCTGTTAAGAAAAATCCATCAGACCCAATGTACCTCTCATGCTACCAAATCCTCCTTTGTAAGGCCAGTACCTTCATCATCCAAAGTCAATAGGTGTTCTAAAAAGCATCTTAATAGCTCATTCAAACCCTTGCTTTATCTTGCATTCTCAAAAGTTAATTATGATAAATGAATGCTGTACTGCAAAACACTACAGCATTTTGAGGTTACATTAACTGCCATTAGCAGGTGAATAGACACTATAATGCTTGTGTGTTTTAGTTGTGTTAGAGAGTTAAAAAAAAATGTTCAGATTTAAATTCTACCCGAGAAACAAGGCTGATCACAAGCCACTAATACATGTTAAAGGCTTCTTCCTTCCTGCTTTTCCAGTGCTAAGGAGAGTTCATCAAAACTAATCATAATTTCTGTTTTAACTCCTCAGAATTCTCTTTCCACTTTATTCCTAAACCAATTTAAGCAATAAACCATCTTAGTTGTTTAAACAACGAAAATTATCTACCAAATTCTTCTGTCGTGTCCAGCACTGCAACATCTAAACAATGAGCATGCGAGGTTAGATTTGTCAATGCCAGTTGGGACACTGGCATGCAGATCTAGCTGTCATAGCTTTTAAAGCAAGATAAATGGTGACTGCGGATTATTCACAGCAGTTGTCAGATATTAGAGAAAAGGAACATCAATGCTCATCCAGCCTGTTTTCTTCTCCACTTATGGGATGTGGGAGTTTATTTTTAAAAGCAATTTGTACATCTTAAATTTCTTTTAAGTGTCAAAGGATGTATGGGTAATATTATATTTCTGGACATAGATGCTGGTAAACATTTTTTACTGATATTATTGACCATAAAGTAGATTTTAAAAGCCAAGGGATTTAGGAGCACAATACCTGTTAAAAGTCAATGGTATTTGTGCACTTTAATTACTTACATGATTTCAAGTTTCCCCTGCCCACACTGATAGATATTATAGCTACAGAGCAGTTACATGGCTTTGGAGTTACTTTTTGAGCCTCCTTAAGGAAAGACTTTGGGATTGGGCTCTGTGGATCTGAAACTGGTCATGATGTAATCCACACTCAAGTGTAAACACAGCAAGCAATAATCCATTGTTTACATCATAACTGCTAGTCACACAGTATAAGCTGAATCCCTATTTAAATCCCCAGGAGCTGAACAACTATTGAGAGTGGGAGCTGGGGACACATCAATCGCTGGAATTATCTTACCAACCCAAAGTAGGATGGATGTGGGCAGCCAAGGGGTGTGGAGACAACATACGTTAGGTGTACCTAATGGTACCTGCACATCACAGTCCATGTACTAGACCAAGGACCTGACCAACTTCTTGAGCCAGCAGTGTGCACCCTCCCATGGGAGCCACAGTGTTTCGGCACCAGTGGAAAGCCTAGCACAAAGCTGCAGTCACCACTGAGTGCTGAATGGGAAGGCAAAATCACCCTCTTTTCCACTACTGCATCCATCCAGAAAAGGACAGGACCCTGTCCTTACTAATGAAATGGGCAAGAGGGTAAGGCGGACTTGCAGGAGTCCATGCCTGGCCAATTAAAGCACTATAACCATATCAAAAAGCTTGCGAATAGCATAGACCTTGAAGGGCCACACTTGACAAAGCTGTGCCTTAGAATGCAAATTAACTTACTTGGAAACAAGAGAGAAAGCCTCCAAACAAATGGCTGGGCAGTGGACAAGCCTGATTAAGATGTGGCCCAGTGCAGCAGGGAAATGGGCTCGGGTCACCTTCTCAAACACGGAACTGAAGGTGTTGATGTCAGCCATCTTGCAGTTCTGGTCCCCTCCTCCTGTATCTAAGATGTTGCCCCCATGTAGGACAAGAATAAGGACATGAGTTTTACAGTTCCTGTGTGGAGTTCCTTCCTGAAGAAAAGAAATAGTCATTTGAATAGGCTTTTGTTAGAACAGGCTTTGCAAGAGCAATGTTGGTGCACTTGGTGTCAATCTCCATAGACAATTAGTGATGTATTTTCAGGCTCAGAGTGATCTTTTGTATATTTTACTTTGAAAAAAAATCAATTTCATTCAAGTATCCCCGAGTTAGATACAGCACACTATACTCTAGCGTAGAAGCTTTTATGCCTGAGGCTTAGATGTAGAAGTCATATCCAAAGAAGATTATGAATGGTTTTATGCACAACAAATGCTATTGGCAGTGTATCCAGATGGGAAGATGTCCAAACTCTTGAGGCAGCCTAAATGTCTAGTATCAAGAGCTAAACTAATCTCATTTTGTTGGATCTGTCAGAAAGATTTAAACTGAAACCCTCACCTTTTCTAGAAAAGAAAAATAATTCTGTGTCAGCAACATTCTACGTCAGCAGGGGTTAGAGTGCAGCCTTTCTCAACCTTTTTAGGTCAGGGACCTCTTGTTCAAAGTCAAAAACATTCATGACATGCTTCCATTGACTGGAAAGGAATGAAAAACCTACCAGTGAAACAGCGATAGACCTATATGTTGATGTGTCTGCTTTGAGAAGCTGACAGAGAATGTTTTGCCTTAGAACATAAGAACAGCCATACTGGGTCAGACCAAAGGTCCGTCTAGCCCAGTATCCTGTCTTCCAACAGTGGCCAGTGCCAGATGCCCCAGAGGGAATGAACAGCCAACATGTAATCATCAAGTGATCCATCCCATCACCCATTCCTAGCTTCTGGCAAACAGAGGCTAGGGACATCATCATCATCATCCCTGCCCATCCTGGCTAATAGCCATTGACGGATCTGTCCTCCATGAAATTATCTAGTTCCTTTTTTGAAACCTGTTATAGTCTTGGCCTCCACAGCATCCTCTGGCAGGGAGTTCCGCAGGTTGACTGTGTGTTGTGTGAAAAAATACTCTTTTGTTTGTTTTAAACCTGCTGCCCATTAATTTAATTTGGTGACCCCTTGTTCTTATATTATGAGAAAGAGTAAATAACACTTCCTTATTTATTTTCTCTACACCAGGCATGATTTCATAGACCTCTATCATGTTCACCCTTAGTTGTCTCTTTTCCAAGCTGAAAAGTCCCAGTCTTATTAATCTCTTCACATATGGCAGCTGTTCCATACCCCTAATAATTTTGTTGCCCTTTTCTGAACCTTTTCCAATTCCAATTAGGGCTATCGATTAATCGCAGTAAACGCACATGATTAACACAAAAAAATTAATCGTGATTAAAAAAGTAATCACGATTAATCACAGTTTTAATCACACTGTTAAACAATAGAATACCAATTGAAATTTATTAAATATTTTGGATGTTTTTTCTACATTTTCAAATATAATTATTTCAACTACAACACAGAATACAAAGTGTATAGTGCTCACTTTATATTATTTTTATTACAAGTATTTGCACTGTAAAAATGATAAAGAAATAGTATTTTTCAATTCACCTCATACAGATACTGTAGTGCAATCTCTATCGTGAAAGTGCAATTTACAAATGTAGATTTTTGTTACATAACTGCATTCAAAAACAAAATAATGTAAAACTTTACAGCTTACAAGTCCACTCAGTCCTACTTCTTGTTCAGCCAATCGCTAAGAGAAATAAGTTTGTTTACATTTAAGGGAGATAATGCTGTCCGCTTCTTATTTACAATGTCAACTGAAAGTGAAAACAGGCATTCGCATGGCAGTTTTGTAGCCAGCATTGCAAGGTATGTACATGCCAGATATACTAAACATTTGTATGCCCCTTCATGCTTATGTAGAGGCAAAGATATTTTCTGTCTAATTATCTATCCCTTTCCTAATGATTCCCAACATTCTGTTTGCTTTTTTGACTGCCCCTGCACATTGAGTGAATGTTTTCAGAGAACTATCCACAATGACTCCAAGATCTCTTTTTCAGTGGTAACATAAAATGATGGGGTCTAAATTAGCTATGTATAGTTGGGATTATGTTTCCCAATGTGCATTACTTTGCATTCATCAACATTGAATTTCATCTGCCATTTTGTTGCCCAGTCACCCAGTTTTGGGAGATCCTTTTGCAGTCCGCCTGGGACTTACCTATCTTGAGTAGTTTTGTATCATCTGCAAATTTTACCACCTCACTGTTTACCCCTTTTTCCAGATCACTTACGAATATATTGAATAAGACTGGTCCCAGTACAGACCCCTGGGAGACACCACTATTTACCTCTCTCCATTCTGAAAACTGACCATTTCTTCCAATCCTTTGTTTCCTATCTTTTAACCAGTTACTGATTCATGAGAGGACCTTCCCCTTTATCCCATGACAGCTTACTTTGCTTAAGAGCCTTTGGTGAGGGACCTTGTCAAAGGCTTTCTGAAAATCCAAGTACGCTATATCCACTGAATCCCCCTTGTCCGCATGCTTGTTGACCCCCTCAAAGAATCCTAGTAGATTGGTGAGGCATGATTTCCCTTTACAAAACCCAACAAATTATGTTCATCTAGGCGTCTGACAATTTTATTATTTACTATTGTTTCAACCAGTTTGCCCGATACTGAAGTCAGGTTTACCAGCCTGTAATTGCCGGGATCACCTCTACTTAAATGGAGTACAGCATTTTTTTTTAAAAGAAATGAGATTTTAGTAATGACAGACCCACTAAATGCTCTGCTGCAGAATCTTCGCTGAGAAGTAGAGCAATTACTGCCATGTTTGTCGTAAGAATTTGCTGATCAGCAAAGTGAACTTTAACAAGGTTCTATTCTTTTTCTAATTCATAGGTTTCCCACCCCCCTCCCCAAATGTTCTTTACGTGATTTACTAATATAGAAACTCAATTTTGCTCAAAGGACAGGGTTACCTCCTTCCATAGCCAACACTAAATTCTCTCTCTTTGATCAGCTGGCACTGCAGAAGGCTGTTTGGGGGATTGGAAGGCTCAAGGAATCGGTTGCAGCATCTAGGTTACCAGTTAAAATTAGTAGGGACAGAAAGTCACTGTCATCAGATGGAATATGGGAAGCGAGTTAATGGACTCAGTCCCATTTCTATCATCACAAAAGCAACTTACAAGTCAATTTAAACTGGCATACTTCTTGGCAGTCTCAGAATGAGCTTCATTCACGCCTAGAGGTGGTCCTTCTAAAGTTACAGAGAGAAAACAAAAACACACTGAAGTCAGTGGAATGACTGACTTCAATGAGCTTTGGACCAGGCTGGGTAAGAGTGCGAAAGCTTGCACTGTTGACACCTGTACTATAACTACTGTGTGAATGGATAGACTCTGGCTAGCTAAAAACTGCTAGGCAGAGTTGTGCATTTGCTCGGTTTCTGTTCTTTCTTCTAGAAACTAAATTTATTTTCTATTACTGCTACTGAGACTTTTACTAAATCTGCATTTCAACATAGGTCTTTACAATGTGGCACTAAATAGACTTGGTAATCTGTCTTTGGAAAATGTGTGTTTTTCAGCCAAACTAATTACGCAACATCTCTGAAAGGCCACTAATCATTTCCAGTGACTGCACATGAACCTACTAGACAGGGGAAAGGATGCACTGAGCCATCAAAAGCGCTTATAATTCCATCAATATATTCTCAGAGCTCAGACAATTTGGAACTTTGGGGCAGGTTTGGACAAAGTGCTTTGAAAAGGGAATTCTCTAGATGGGGTCATGGTGACAGAAAGCTGTTGCAATTAGCAGAATCCTAGAGTTACAAGGGGCTAGATTCTGATACTTTTACTATGTTAGGTGGTACTTGATTTTTGCAAGCAGACCCAATATCAGCAAGGCCACTCGTAGAATGAAGAGCTACCTAGTATTAAGTAGAGGTGGCAGAGTTTGACCCAGGTACTGCTCAACACACTGATGCTGTTATACTCTGATTTTCTACTCCCAAAATTCATCTGGATATAAAGACAGCATTATATCACCTTGACAAAGTCTTGGCAGACCTAAGGACCTGCCTTCATGAGAGACTCCCTCCCCTCATTTGATTGTCTCATACCTGCAAGAGCAGAAGCATGTGCTCTGGACCACCCTTGGTTTACAAGACCATCCGGCAGGACATTTTCCAGCAGGGTCCCTCACCTTTGACACTCACTCCCTTTTGTCCCCAAATAACCTGGACATGTTGACCTTCATGGCATGTTGCAAAGCAGACAGACTTTTGGGGAAGAAAGTGTGACGTGTCAATGTTTGTGGGAAAGATTGATTTTAGTTGGTATAGTAAATTGTGGGATGGGTACAGGTGGCTCCATTTGGGGATACTGATGGAT
Organism: Chelonia mydas; assembly: GCF_015237465.2. NCBI lineage: Eukaryota > Metazoa > Chordata > Testudines > Cheloniidae > Chelonia > Chelonia mydas. The sequence continues at coordinate 11,741,049 of NC_051257.2, forward strand.
TTTATATTTGTGCCAAAAGCACCTAAAGGGTGTGGAGAGGCAATTGTTAATGAATGTATAAAGTGTAATAAACAAATAAAACAGCTGAAATAGAATATGGTTCTCAGGAACATTCAGATAAAAGTATTGATGTAACTGGGTTAGCTAGACTTTTGTAATCAACACTTATTTCCGCATCTAGTCTTCAGATTCAGGAAATCAGCAAAGCTATTTATTGCAGGAAAGAATCTCACCTCATTGTCTTCATGTATTTCAATGCTGCCTTGTGCAGGGAATCTTTGTTTTCTCAAAGAGGCTCTATACAATTCACCTGAAAGGGAGAAAAAAATAGAAACTTAGCACTTTAGCATTTGGCTATCTGATTGTTTAAAGAGATCTGTAGAGATGAGTCACTAAGAGCTTGTCTACATTTACAAGTTAATTCAGATTTAAAGTGCAATAGCTATTCCTCAGTAGCTCCATGTGTAGACAAGACATTTAGTCTGGTTTTAAATTAGATACATTTCTGTTGGGAATCCTGTGATCAACCAGGAGCATGGACCAGGTGTCTTGCAGTTCCACATGCAACAGAATCTTTCATTCTTATAAGAACACTTAGCTCTCATTTAGGGCATGATCCAATACTCTCTGAAGTCAGAGAGAAAGGATGATCTTTTGGTTAAGGCACTGGATTAGGACTCAGGAGAGCTGGGTTTGGTTCCAGAGTGTGCCATAGATTTCAGAGATGCCAAGGCCGGAATGGACCATTGTGATCAGGTAGGCTGATCTCCTTTTTAACACAGGCCATAAACATCCCCACAATAATTTCTAAATAAGACCTTTTAGAATAGCCAATCTTCGTTTAAAAATTTTCAGTGATGTAGAATCCTCCATGACACTTGGTAAGTTGTTCTAATGGTTTATTACTGTCACTATTAAAAATGTACACTTTATTTTCAGTCTGAATGCGACTAGCTTTAAATTCCAGCCATTGGATTGTGTAATACTTTTCTCTGCTAGACTAAAGAGCCCACTAGACCCCCACCCCGTTTGACCTTGGGCAAGTCACGTAATCTTTCCGTGCCTCAGTTTCCCATATAATATTACTGCCTTTCTCCCACCATGTTTGTCTCTTGTCAATTCAGCTTGTAAGCTTCATAGGGAAGGGACTGTCTCTCATTGTGTGTTTCTATAGCACCTAGCCCAATAGGGCCCTGAATTCTGTTGGAGAACTACCTAGGCACTACTGTGTTGTAAACAATAATAATGGGAAGCCTCTCCACTGGCTTCAGAATAGGCTCATAGTGCCACTAACTTCAACAAGCACAGATTATTGATAGCAACCATGCCATGTTTTATAGAAGATGGTTTCTCTCATGTCTTATTTAACCTACAGGGATAAAGACAATTATTTATACTAAAAGCACTTGTTACATTTGTTAGCAAAGGGGTTGAGTCCAAACATCCCTGGAATATTTGTTCCCCTAATTTGCATAAATATACAGCTTTAACACTCACTACATAACAAACAACAGAAGAGCAGTGAATCCAGTTATAGTCTAGTCTCAGAGTTAGATATCAAAAAACCATCTAATCACAAAGGGAAAACCATCAATTTAATGTACTTTTTGACACAATATATAAACGTATCTGAATGTGCTTAGGAGCCTAGAGGTTTAATAATAGATATTTATCTAAATACTTATTCACCATCCAATTTATAAAAAAATGAAATTTCAGAGTTTTCTGGTTTGTTTTCAGTGTAAACCTTCATGCTTCAGGGCATAAGCCAATCACTAACTTGCTGTGGTCAGGAAGAAACTTCCCTTGTAGCAAGTTATTCCATAAACGTCAATTACTGGATTTCTTGTAGCTTCCTCTATATACTTACTGCTTTCAAAGAGAGAGAACACTAGATGGACCATTGGTGTGATCTTATACAGCAACACTTTTGTTCATATATTCCACAAGTGACAGACCAGTAGGTAAGCTGCATTATGCAATATATCCTCCATCCATGCCCTAATGACCGTGTCTGCTGCAGATGTGCTGAAATTATTATTGAAATGGTGCTGAAGTTTTGCCGCAAAGTTGCACTATTTCTGTTCATCTTCTCTTCTCAGAAATTGAGGGATGAAACTTGTAAATCTCCAGGATCAAAACAGATTCTCAGAAAATGTAAATTGGTAGTATTAGATGGGTTTCCTGTAATGATCCTGTCATCTCTCTCTACTGCAGCCAGGTAGATTATGACATTGGTATGGGTAAATCTACACTTAATCTTCACTTTTTCTCCTCCGTAATAGAGGAAATCCTTGCTGATCATGTGCAAATCAATTTCTTTCTTAGCTTAATAAAACGCTTCAGGTTAAGAAACAGATCTCATAAGCTACATTAACAGACCCTGTGCTTTAATCAAATTAATTGAGAGCGCAAAAAAGTCTATAGAAATGCAGTTTTCTACATATTATTGACTCAACCTAAATTTAAATCTGCTCAACTTTCCATTTTTAGAGGAGCCCCAAATGCATGTTCTAAAAGGAAGGGAACCTATCTATTTTGGTGGTCAGGCAAGCAGGACACAAATCTGAAGACACCCTACAGCTTCACATCATGGAATGGAGAAACTGTTCCCACTGTCCCTATGGCTAAGGAAAGGGCGAGATTCACCAGTCTGAACATTTCAGGGGGTGTGGGGGGAGACAACCAGATTGTGCAGCCTTGCTGAGGAAGAGAAAAAAAAAATCTCACACACTGCTCAGAGCATCAAGAAATGTCTTTCCATCTATCAACCACAATGGAAGAAGGAAAAGGAGAGAAAAGACAGACAAATATATACCAAGGGCCTCAATGAGTATTACATTCATCCTCACCTCCTGAAGAATGGCTGGCTCTATCAAAACAGGTTGCCTGGGTAGCAATATACTAAGGATGGCAGAACTTACACATACTAGGGATGTGACAGTAACAATCGGTGGACATGAATGGGTCTCTCCTGGTAAGCCTAGGGAAAACAAACCCCTCAAGCCTACGTGAAAAGAGAGTGTCTCACATTAAGAATTCCTTCCCCATGAGCAAACCCGGTAAGGGTCAATGGAATATCACATTGTCCATTTTGGGGGCCGCTTTTCTGCAGTATTCTTAAAAGCATTTAAAAGTAGATCTAGCAAGGCACTCTCTGGTCTCCATGCACAGTGTTCCGCACCTTTGCTCTAGCTATGTGTGTTGGTTACCTAGGAAACAGTTGTAGGATGGTATTTGATTAGCTCAGTTGTCAGCTTGATTGTCACATTTATACCTGGGGCCAACCACTTGCTGACATTAAGGGACACTCCACCCTACTGTGTTGTATGGAAGTTAGGAGACATCTGCATCAGAAGTGATCAAAGTCAAGCTTTGTGCAGGAAAGATCCACCTGTTCCAATCCTGATCTCCTCTTCCCCCGCCCCGGCACACAGTGGAGTCTCAGATCCCTTCCCCACGGCCTTGTAAGCTTGGGATAAAACTGCAGAGAGCAACCAGCCAGAGACCTCAGCTGTTAAGGTGCAGCTGCAGAAGTAGCCAAAGCGGGGACCTTCAGACACTCTGAGAACTTTACGTAGTTCTGACTAGACTTTCTCTGCCCTGTGCTGATTGCCTGTTTGCTCCAACGGAAAGAAGGAAAAGAAACCACCAGGGCAGTCCCTACCGAAATGCAAAGTATGCAGCTGTGTAAGGCACCAGGAAATTTGGGGCACCACATTTCCTGGTGCCCTGTGCAGCTGTGTGCTGAGCCAGCCCCTGCCCCGCCTCTTCCCCAGAGCCCCGCCTCTTCCCCAGGGCCCCACCCCTGCCCCTGCTGCAGCCCCGCCTCTTCCCAACCCTGCTCTGCCCCTGCCCCGCCCTCACGCCACCCCTTCCCCAAGCCCCTGCTCAGGCCTGCACTCAGCACGTGGAAAGTGGAGTGACCTGGCCCCAGCCTGCTCCGCTCCCCTGGCTCCCAGCCGCACCGCAGGCGAATGCTGGGGGACAGTTCCCCCCTGCCCTCCCAGCTTCCCCCGCCACATGGAGGCCTGGGGCTAGCCCCGCCCCTCCACAGAGGCCTGGGGGGTTGCGTAGGGCACCAAAATGGCTAGGGACAGCCCTGGAAACAGCACCCATTTCTTAAAGTACTTTGGAGAACAAATAATTAAAATTATCTTGACTCACTGTTTTCTCTACTTGGTGAATTCTACTGACTGTTTGCCCCGACATTAATATACTGGGATGTACTATATTGGTTTCTATTGCAAGACCGGCAGTTCTCCTAAAAGCATCCAGAGATTATGACACCCTAAAAGTCCATTTTATGTCCATATTTGCTACTATGTTCTTAGAGCTTCCAACAAAGGGAGCTTCTGAAGTTATTAAAACAGCACATTAACTTTACCTAACACAAAATTTTGCTGAAAGCCATTTAAAAGCAGTTAGAGGACAGAAACTAAGGTCTGACGGTAGCCCATGTAGAATCTAAAGAGCTTGTACGGTGGTCCCTTTTTCATTAGCAAAGAGTGAGGCTGACTACAGCTCAAGCTGAACAAGTGGAACTTTATTAAAACCTGTGCACGGCCACATCCACGTGGGTGAGTTGCATCCAGCCTAACTCCTCACCATATCCTGTTTTCCTGATGTGAACAACAGTCCCTTCAGGGAGCATGGGCCAACTCACTCCGCTGATCATGACACATCTTCCCTATTTTACAAATATTTTAATATAAATATGACTAACAAATAACTGATGCCCAGACCCCCGTCCCATGTCCCTTCAGCCAGAGTCCGCCAGCACAGCCAAGTTGGTGTCTCGTCTTTACCACAGACTCAGGAGGTTACAGAGCCTTTGAGACAGTTCAGTCTCTTCAACACACAGCCACATCAGGAGGGATGTATTTCTATCTCTGAGTCTAGAAAACAATCTGATACAGCCCCTTATCCTGCCTCCTCACACTTTTCCAGCAACAGATATTTACCTGACTTGAAGACAAATAATCCAGACAGTGAAAAATGAATTTAACCCTCAAGACCTGAAACCTTAATAAGTAGAGTTTGCTATTTGTCTAGTGACTTAATCTATAGAACCAACCAGGCATTGAACTAAGGGTGAAAAATCCATTTCCTTTGGTATATGCCTGAACATAAGCTTCAGAGAACTCTGGTACAAGAACAGTCATTCTGCTTTATCTCCTAAACCTGTTCATTTCCTCCTACAGTCTACTCCTCTCATGACCCTTGTTTCTATCACCCAAACTCTCATTACTCTCCAGCATTGCCCAAGATGGTTGTTCCACATCTTGCTAACCAGTAAAGCCTCCACATGCTGAAAGGGAACTTTGATTTAGAGTATTGGAAGCCCCAGATCAGTCACAATGCATGATGGGAGGGGAAGTTATGATTTCACCACAGGGCTCTGCAGCTCACCCTCATGATATCTCTTCTCCATTCTGCTGCTAGTAAGGTAAGTTCTTTTTAAGATTATAGACATTGTAAATTATAGCAGACTTGTGATTAAGAAGACTATGTTGCAATACAATCAAAGCATAATAAAGTTAAAAGACCATTTGGCTCTCACATAGCACCTTTCATTTCAGGTTCTCAAGGGACTTTATAAACTTATTAAGCACCACAACACCCAAGCAAGAGAGGATTATTTCAGTTTGAGGTGCGAGTACTCAGCATCCCTCGGGGGAAAAAAACCACAACAAGCTAACTATGTTACCTTCTTTTTCTTGTACAGGAAGGCTGTCAAACCCTGGGAGAGCAGAAATGTATAATCTCTAGTCTCTCTAACACTTTCTTCTCTGTCTCAGAGGGAAAGGAGACCATGAAACCCTTTTGAAAGTCAATGACAGAAAATGTGTACTTTATAACTTCACACATAGCACAGTGTTGCAGTCCCACCTGTTCTGCGGGGATTTGCTGCTTTGAAAGGTGAACAGTGCTTCCTTCCTGTAAAAGTGGTAGAAGTTAAGGATCCATGAGTGTTTGGGAGTAATACTAAAAAAAACCCAAGCAAACCCATCGGCTGATATTATTGAGAAAGTAACAAACCCAGTCACTGTTTAAGGTAGGTTCTCATTTTCTGCTGCGGGTTTCTGGTGGTTGTTCTACTGTTTTTGGAGAGTTTTAAGTGGCTCCGAGAGCAAAGGGGAAATGTAACTTGCCAATTCTAAACAGCAAACATTTCCTCTGATCTCTCTCAGCATGACGACAGAGAATGAACGCATCACATAATGCTTCAAAGGCACAAGGCTTACTTTTGTGTGTATATAAAAGCAAGCGGATACATAACACACATAGAATGCCCTCGTGAACTGGTATTGGACTAGAAACTAGACCACCAATAAAGGACTGACAGACACTGAAAGAATTAACTGTAGGTCTCATCTTCACCCGGAAGTAGCACAAATGATCTGTTCCCCTTGCCAGAACCACACATGGGTCTCTGCACTCTTTATACCCATCGGTATGACAGCACACTGCTAATCCATTTCCAGATTATGCCATTGCCATGCTGAGCGGCCACTGGCAAATCAAAGACATTTATTCTCTGTATCTCAGTTTCTTTATACGTAAAAATGGGGGTAATTATGCTTGCCTTCTTTCTAGGGTTGCTGTCAGGATTAGCCAATTAATGTTTGTACCAAAACCCCCCTGCCCCCCAAAAAACCAACCAAACAAAAAAACCCAGCAACCCTGAAACATCCAGCACACTTAGAACATAAGAACGGCCAGACTGGGTCATACCAAAGGTCCCAGTATCCTGTCTAGCCCAGTATCCTGTCTTCTGACAGTGGCCAATGCCAGGTGCCCCAGAGAGAATGAACAGAACAGGTAATCATCAAGTGATCCATCCCCTGTTGCCCATTCCCAGGACTAGCTGCTCCGAGAAGCAGTCATTTAAGGTGTCAAGGAACTTTATCTCTGTGTCCTGACTGTGCACATACTCAGGACAATATGGGGATAGTTGAAATCATAGAATCATAGAATATCTAGTCTAACCCCCTGCTCAAAGCAGGACCAATCCCCAGTTTTTGCCCCAGATCCCTAAATGGCCCCTTCAAGGATTGAACTCACAACCCTAGGCTTAGCAGGCCAATGCTCAAACCACTGAGCTATCTCTCTCCACAAATACAAATTTGAAAGGTCATAGAATATCAGGGTTGGAAGGGACCTCAGGAGGTCATCTAGTCCAACCCCCCACTCAAAAGCAGGGCCAATCCCCAATTTTTGCCCCAGATCCCTAAATGGCCCCCTCAAGGATTGAACTGGCAACCCTGGGTTTAGCAGGCCAATGCTCAAACCACTGAGCTAAGGTCACACTTTATTATTGAGTTTTTTATTTTAATAGCCTCTCTAATCTCCCTGAGCATTTCACAGTCACTATCACCATCCTGGTCAGGTGGTCGGTAATATATCCCTACTGCTATATCCTTATTATTCAAGCATGGAATTACTACCCACCGAGATTCAATGGTGCAGTTTGGTTCATTTAAGATTTTTACTTCATTTGATTCTACATTTTTTTTCACATAGAGTGCCACTACCCCCCCCAGCACGACCCGTTCTGTCTTTCCGATATATTTTGTACCCTGGTATTAATGTGTCCCATTGATTATTCTCATTCCACCAAGTTTCTGGGATGACTATTATATCAATATCCTCATTTAATACGAGGCACTCTAGTTCACCCATCTTATTATTTAGACTTCTAGCATTGGTATATAAGCACTTTAAAAACTTGTCAATTTTAGCTAAATATAAGTGCTTTCTGGAAACCCTAACAACATAAAAAGCAGCCATGGATTTCAAAAACTGGCTAAACTCCTAACGAAGCCAACTACTGCATGAATGTGAGCGGTGTGCAAGCCAAAAAGGATTATAAAAGGCCACTAGACGTGTCAGATAAATTTTAGCTCAGTATCTATTTCATTTTATCTTAAACCTAAAACTGGAACAGGAAAACAATGGGTTAGACCATGCCAGGGGCAAGGAGCTGTGGAATCTTTACTGATAACTGGACAAGGTCTTGGGTTTACGTTTCACCTTTCTCTAGCACAGTAACACCAGTTGGCTTCGATGGGAATTGGGAGCAATCAGCATTTGGCAGGATTAGGGTCAATCTGAAGAATTCTCCCATTCCTGTCAATTCCTACTATTACTGTATGATAGCTTAATTAGTTCACACTATAGTGCTTGGATAATTAGCATGAAATAATTTTTCTTCAAGGTGTTTATCTCCATCAAACCCATCTCCACCTCTGTCTCCTGTTTGATCTTTCAACATCTCCCCCTTCGACACTAGCCAATCATAGCATCACATTTCACTGGGGTCTATACAGGCTGTTTGACAGGAGTGTTAAGTGGTTTCAGAACACTTTACCCTGTAGGGTCCCTCTCTAGGAGGCTGTCTGAATGTTTCTTCTCCTCGGAGCATGAAAATCCTACTGAACAGCTGGACTCTTTATAATACAAGATTTATTAAAAGGTAGAGAGAAAAGGATTTAAAACTACAATAAATGGTTGTCTCGATATACCTAGATTTAGCAAAAAGTTAAACTAGAGAAGGCATTCTCACTAAGTTTCACAAAAGAAAGCATGCATGCTTCAGAGAGCTAACTCTGGGGTTTGATTCCCTTGTCAAAATCCCAGCATCCAACCCCCCCACACTTTGACATAGTCTTCTTAAGTAGACCACTCTTCCTGCTATCCCAGTGTTTCTCAGAGGATAATCCATAAATATATTCACAAGGTACTCTTTGTCCATAGTTCAATTCCTGGGAAGAGATCTCCCTCCCCTTAAACCAGGTCATCAAGTATCCTAGGCTGCTTTTCCACGCATGGCCTGTGAGATCTCAGCTTAGCTACTGTATTTGAATAGTCCTATTCAGTGTCTTTAGGGTTCCATCCTCTGTTCTGGGAGGAGATGTATAAAGTGGTCAACATCCACTAGGTGGGGAGGGGGAAATCATACTCCAGACAACTGTGTTATTTTAGTTCCTTTGCTCCGGGCTTTTCTTTACTAACAAAGATTGAAAACACCACCCAAACCACCTCCCTGTCCCCTCAGGGTCTTGTCTTAGCTGTTGTCTCCAGGTTCTACAGCCCTCCATCTGCAGGTGTGCCCCTCTGGGTATGTCGACACTGCAAAAAAAACCAAACAAAACAAAAACCAACAACCCCACACTGCAGCAGCAAGTCTCAGAGCCTGGATCAACAGACCCTGGTTCGTGGGGCTCATGCTGCGGGTCTCAAAATAGCAATGTAAACATGCCCAGTTGGGCTGGATTCTGGGCTTGGAGACACACCCCCTAGCTGGGTTTCAGAGCCCAGGATCCAGCCCAAGAGGCAAACGTCTACACTGGTATTTTTTTTAGACCCATAGTGTGCGCCTGCGTCAGTTAACCCAGGCTCTTAGACTCACTGCTGTGGGTTGCAGTTTTTCCCCCCCGCAGTGTTAGCTGTACCCATTCAGGCCTTCTGCCTGACCAATGCACAGAACCTCCCTTGGCCCTAACTCTCTCATCTGCTTTCCAGCTAAGGAGGCAGGAAGCTCAAAATGCAATTTCCTATTGGGCATCAGACTAGGAGAAAGCATGTGACTTGCAACTACAGCTCCCAGTCTGGAAGGGAGCAAGGACCATAATGGGCCACTAGGAGGAACACATGTGCCCAAGGCTCAGTATCCTGCTATGAGGTGCATACCCATTGTCTGGGTGTATGTGCTTTACAAAAAACAACCTCCTTTCTCTCCCTGCCCCTCCTAGTCATAAAATATTACTGATAAATTAACAGAGGTTTATATAGGGGCAGAGTTTTATTCAAGCTCTGGATTCAATTGCATCTTTGATTCTTTAATAGAAGCTGCTGGGTGCAGTGTTCTTTTGAAAACCCAGACAACAAAATACTGTGTTTTAATGGCATGGAAAATGTGCAGACTTTAAATGAGAGGAAGATGCTTGTTTGCAGCACTGATGAATGATTTTAGATGGAGCTGCGTGGAATTTTTTTATTTTTTTATTTTTTTCCCAAACAGTAATTTTGCTGGAAAATGCATTTTTTGTTCAAACTCTTCATGAATTTGCATTGAATTCAGTTAATTGGGGTTTTTTGGGCGGGAGGAGTGAAGGAAATTTTTTCTTGAAAAAGTTGAACATTAAGTGAAACATTTCAACTTTTCATGACAGTTCATTGAGAAATTTAGCTATTTTTTTATTTTAAGCTCCTCTCTCCCCCATGGAATAAAACACACCTGAAAGTGATCCAAAACAAAAAGAAAAAACAACAACAAAAGTTTGTTTTGGGTCCACTGAGACATTTTGTTTGACCTAAAACTAAATCTTTTGAGAGGCTTCAAGTTGGGTCCCTGAACTGGAAAAAAAAATAAAATAAAAATCAATTATTCATTCAGCTCTAGTTTTAGCAGATAAATATTTCACATTTTGCTATCCAAACACGTAAATAAACTCTTCTGAATCCAAACATACCTACAGAAAAGTATAGAAAGAAAGGGTTTAAAAATCCAGCTCATCGGAAGGGACTTTTTGTTCCTGAGTTCTAAACGAGCAACAGATCTCAGGACCACACAGGCTTTATTGTACAGGCTAAATTATGGAGGCTTACATAATTGGAGGCCTTCTTTGTTATGATGGCAATATAACACAATGGTACTACTGAAGAGTTACAGCTCTGTGGGAGAGAGGATTGTACAGCATGACCTATTAGAGAAAATGCCAGAGAAATTTCATTAGCCATTGAAATGAAGCTGATTACGGGGAAATTGTGTGTTTTATTATTTACTGAAAGCGTTTTAATGAGGTAAAATAATAACAAGGCTTAGCAGGACTGAACCTCTCTGATGAGATATCAACGTGTCACAGATTTTTTCTGGCAGTCTTTATTTATACCATCATTATAGCAATTTATGCTAATTACATCATTATGTAAATTATAGTAACAAAAAAGATAATCAGATCCCATACAGAGGCAGAAACCAATGGACTGTAATGGCTTACATTCTAATTGCAAGTGATGGGGGAAGGTTAGAGATGAGATTACATTAACAATGATTTTTTTTCAAATTTAAACCTGAAAATGAACTAGCTACAGACTGCCCTAGGTCTCTCAAATCTTGGAACAAGCAGAGAAGTCACAAGGATGGGAGAAGATCCTGAATACTAGATTTTCAAGAAATCTTAGCTCCTATTTTGACATCTATAAGAGTGGCCAGATTTTCAAGAGATCAGTAGCCAGCAGTTACCAATGTGACCCTTCAGCACCTAAGGTGCATGGAACATGCTGAGCTCTTTTGAAAACCTGGCTATGGATTTTGGTGCCTAAATGGGAGCTGTGCTCTTGAAAATATGGCCCCAGCTATGGGTGCTGAGCCTTTTGAAAGTCTGATCCACTCACCTAGCCCAATGCCTGGTGAAGTCAATGGAAAGTCTCCCACTGACTTCAGCGGGTGTTGGATCAGACCCTACTTCATACCAATGAGACACCTTGTCCTCCACTCTCTACAAGTGGCTTCCCATAGAATATCCAATCAAGTTCAAAATCTATGTCCTCATCTTAAAGGCACACCCAAGATATCTAAAAGACAACCTGAAGCACCAGGATGAGGGCCAAGGTCAAGAACTCCTCAGGCACAATGGAACTTTCTACCATACGGTAAAGCTCATTTGTACAGCAGACAGAGCTTTCTAGGGGTCGGGTCAGAGTGTGGAACCAACTCCCACAGCAAGAAAAGACCATCACAAGCCTCAGCACCTTCTGCCTTCTTCAACCTGCCTTCTCTAACAAATATAGAACAGCCTGGACATTTATAAAAACAAAGTCCTACCACAACAAAACATTACAACACGCACATAATGTCCTCCTGCAGAGTATGAAAACAAAAACAATCCTCATAACAGATGTTAGTCATGTCACTTAATGCACTATTGGAAGAGGCTCAGATACAATGGAAATGAGGGTTATATAAGAATCGAGATGAATAGAATAATGATAGAGAAAGAAGGATGGTCCAGTGGTTAGGGAACTCTCTTGGGACACCTGGGTTCAAGTTCCCGTTCTACCACAGACACTGTGTGACACTGGGCAAGTCACTCACTGTCTCTGTGCTTCAGTTCCCCATGAGTAAAATGGGTATGATAGCACTGCCACACCTCACTGGGGTGTGGTGATAATAAATACATAATAAGACTGTGAGGCTCTCAGATACTATGCATTATGCAGGCCACATAAACACTTCAAAACCCATTGTGAATCACTGAATTCCGAGAATCAGTAAAGAAGAGAACACGTAATAAAAAGAGCAAAAATAAAAGCAGTATAAAAATGGACCTAGTCACTTATTCTGCAAACTGTAGATGAATAAATATTTCTAATAATTCTCCACTATTTTTCAGGATTACCCTACAGCGCATTTACTAGTAATCACTCGTATGCGTCTCACTACAGCACTAGCTATGGAATCTTTGCTGAGTAGCTGGGAAAGAGCTGACATTTTTATGCGTATTATGAAGTATGTGGGATTAACGAGTTTACAACATCTAGGTCAGAAGCAATTTAAAGAGTGGAAATATGTTGTTTTTTTTAAGCTCACATTTCAAACAAAGATTTCAGACCACCTATGCAGTCTTTGACACGTTATGCCTCCTGTACTCATCTCACTGACAGAAATCTGTTCTCCCCTTCACCACTCACACATGAATTTAATATATACCAAATAAAATCAAACGTTAAAAAATGCATTATTCAGTAAAGCACGAACCAGGTTATCTTGCAGGCTGTTGTATTCCCTTTGCTTCAATCTGATCCTCTAAAAGCAATAAGTACGTAGTATTACTGAACTACATTCAATGACCAGCAGAGAATTCGGTCCATTGTATCAAATTCTAAGTGCAATCACTATCAGCCCAGTCCAGCAGAGGTAAGAGGAGATATACAAGCACTCTTGGAGCCTGTGTCATCACGAGTGTTTTTCTACCAATGTTTCTCTAATTGTGATCCGCTGGATCTAATACGGATACACTTCAGCGTGCCTCAAACTTACGTCTATCAGCGCCATGAGAGATATCAAAAGTCCACTCCATCAACATCCACTACATCAACACTTAAACAAAAAAAAGCCACCACCTTTGAGCACTACACAATTTGAAAGAAACTGAGCGTATTCAGTCCATTGTAAAGGGTAGGAGTCCATTTGCAAATTTCAAATCCAGGTTTAGGTTTTGGACACTTACTGAAGTTCAGAAGTAATCAGATTTAGCATGGCACTTTGAGGTAGTCTCTAGTTTATTCAACGTTAATAATCAGTTATGATGTAACCTACCCTCAAATAGGCCCATTTCCAGCCTAGATTACGGACACCAACAACAATCACCAATCTCACCCATCCACTATATTAGATAAGAACAAGTGTCTTGGTTTTGGAGCGACATCGCCAAGATAGCAAATACTAACAGAATTAACATAAGACCAAGGGCTCAATTTAATTGGCATAGCCCTGTAAAAAACAAACTATGCATAACAGGTGCTAATGTGATTCCAGAGACATGTTAGCTGCATGTTTAACACACTTATGATCCAATATTCCCTCCCCAATCCATACAGAACATGGATAATGAAACAGTAGGAGGTTTTAGTTCTACATGTCAGTAATTTATATACTCCAGTCAAACAAAGGCAAGCTGTGCCATGATTCATTAATATCAGGATATTTCTGGAATAAACAGCACACAGGAGCCTCCTCAGATGGGAAGTCAATAGAGAGTTTAAATGCCTTCCTGAGAATTTTGTACATTTTTTCAGCCAAGATAGAGATCAGAGGTCAGAAAAAAAAAATTTCCCCAATAGTCCAATTTGGTATATTTAAAAGAATTATATGTCTTCCTCTGTAGCATCCAGCTAGAGAACATATTGGACTATGTGGACCATTAATCTATTCTGACATAGCAATTGTTAAACTCAGATGCTGTAATGGTAAGAATCAGCACAAACTCTTCAAGTGGATTTGTAATATTATTTATTATGATGGCTTCCAGGGGCCCATCACAGAACCCAGTTAGTCTCTGCCCCAAAGAATTAATAATCTAAGTATAGATTAAGATTGTCATGAAATAAATCATATACTAGGGAGACTAGGAGTACTCTAAAAACATGTTATACTCTGTTTGCGAGTGATATATCTATATCTAGCTCTCCCCCACATGTAAAACCAGGTGCCTTTACTACCAACTGTACAGGTTTAAAAGACAACAATATGAATGTCTAAAAATGCCCCAAGAAACTTTTCTTCCCCTGAAAATGTCACAACTGGAGAGTAAAGTCATTTCTTGGGCCCTTCCAGAGTTACAAATGAGTACTGGGTCTGGTTATAAAGACGGGACCAACCCATTTTTCAGTGGCAGAAAGCTCATTTGTTTTTCTGCAGGGCTGTGATATATCAGAGTTTACAGCTGTGAAACGTGCCTAGAAAAGCTGTATCGGGCATATGGCTGCATGCCACTCATCCTGTGGCCTTGTGGGGGATAGAAGGGGGGACTTTCCACACAAGCAAGCAAGCAAGCAAGAAAGAAAGAAAGATGCAGTTTTGTTTGAAACTGTTTTGTTTGAAACTGGCAGAAGGCGCAGCTGGCGGTGAAGGCTGCAGCAGAATCCCAAGGAGAGGTGTAGCGATCGGCCATTGACTCGAGCAGTGGCTCATGTAAGGTGGCCTCATATCTTCCCCCCTTCCACTCAGGCTGAGAGGTAAACTCTGCAAATGAGCTTCTGAACTCTGGGGCTGCGCTGGCCAAGGACAGAAACTGTGGGAGCGGCGACTTTTGGGTTGCTGGACTCCAGCACCGCCCCGGGGCTGCACTGACCAAGGACAGAAACCATGGGGGGGGGGGGGGGGGTGACTGTTGGGTTGCTGGACTTAAGACCCTGAGGGGAAAAGGACACTGCCCAACTTACTTGGGGGTAGGTCTTTTGCCCATGGTTTGTGCTGTGAATGCTGTTTGTGGTGTTTCCCCACATAATGCCGCATTGTTTCCCTCCTTT
Source organism: Chelonia mydas (assembly GCF_015237465.2). Lineage (NCBI taxonomy): Eukaryota > Metazoa > Chordata > Testudines > Cheloniidae > Chelonia > Chelonia mydas. The sequence continues at coordinate 11,756,088 of NC_051257.2, forward strand.
ATTAAAAGGCTTTTGCTACACTCGGACTCTGTGCTTGTGAGAGGGGAAGTATTGCTTCTTAGAGGCACCCGGGGGGTAGTATGTAATTGTCCCAAGTCACTGGGTGGGGGCTCAAGCCGGTTTTGCATTGTGTTATTGAAAAGGAACCCCTAGACACTGAACCCGGCCCTTGTTGCTGCCAACTCTGAGGGGCAGAAGGGTTTAAAATGTCAGAGTAAGTGCCAGACATGATGGATTAGTGGGCAGAGAGGTGATAAGACAGTCAAAAGTGTATGACAAATTATCACATGGCTCTGCAATTTATCATACAATCCCATAATTTATCACATGGTTTTCTCTCTCTCACACACACACACACACTTTTTCCATCTCTATAAATGTAATATTAATATTCTACCTGGCCTAATTCAGTAAATTCAATGAAAATTACTAATGCAGATTAGAAATATTCTCCATAGTATTTAACTGTTTTCCCATCATATTGCCTGATAGAAAACAGTAAAACAAATTACTTAGAAAAGAATGAGGAGACTTCACCATTTTGTGATGCTTGGATCAGCTTTGTCAAGTGAATGGCCTGCCATATTTTAGTTGGTCAATTTTGGCATGTCACCTCCCCAGAGACAACTTATGCTATGCCTTTTGCTTCACTGAGAAGTGTGATGCAGACCATAAAGTGCTGCAAGACAACCTGAAAAATGCTGATAAAATATCTGTAACTGATAAGGTATATACAGCAATATTGCTTAACTGTATTCCCATTTGTGATTGAAACAGTCATATAGGATATAACAAAACAGTGGCAAGTTTTATATTAGTACTAAATAAGTACATTCTTTCTGGTCATATGTACAGACATACTCAGTTTCACTTAGGTAACCAATATCTGTGTGTATGATGTTCTGCTCAGCCCTGTCAGAAAAGTGGTTTCAAGTCTGCAGTTTCAGTGAATTTATCATATCATGTTAATCTCAGTCATTGTGCTGGTCCATGTTATCCTGTGCATAAATGGCTAGGAAACCTGGATTGGATTAGAAAGACAGAACAAGTCATGTAGAAGCCAACAAGGGCCAGATTCCACAGAATGTAATGTGAGTTGCCCCAGGGCTAATTTGGCCCAAGATGCACAGACACACTCATATGCTCAGGAAAGTAGAGGCAGAATACTAGCTATATTTGGCAGGAGCACAGCTATGGAAACCCTAACCCACAAGTTAATACAGTTTTGCCAGGACAAAACTTCACAGCTTGTAGCTTGAGTTGTGTTACCTTCTCCAGCTATTCCTTTGCTCTTTAAAGAAGCACATAAGTGAGATTTAAAAAGCACGTACTGCCCACAACGTGCAAGTTCTCAAAACTGCTGTATATCAGGGTTATTCTTTGATTGCTTAACATAACCTTAATGACATCAGTGCTGTCACATTCATTTCATGCCTCCCATCTAGGTGAACTCTAGGATAAAGAGAGAAAACGGGATTCTAATAAAGACTGGCATGAATAACATGAATTAGTTTCCTTCTAAAATATTTTGGAAAGACCCCATATTTCACGCCAGCTACTAGCTTGACTCACAATAGTCTCTGATGATCCAATTTCTTTTATGGTAAAGACCACTGAGAATAAATCAGTTTTAAGTGCTGTTTTGAGAAAGCAGAACACTGGGTGCTTAGGGATCTATCACAGTTGAGACAGTCTGGAAACTTTTAGGGTACAAGTTATGAAGCCTTTACAATGAATGCTTGGAGAAGAAATAGTAACTGAAGCTCACGTCCCCTCTGCTAACGCTCCAATGCTGGAGGCAGTCATAATGGGGCTGTGTATGCTCCTAGATCACAGGTTTGGAAGGCCACTAACGCTACTGGTAGTGTTATGGGGGCCAAAAATATATATATTGCAGGGCGGCCATGGCTGCTCCTACTCACCATGCTCCAGTAAGCTCTTAGAGGCTGGTGCTATTGTGGGAAGGAATGCTTTTGTAGAATTTTCCTCAGGTGTCATTATGTCTGCTCCTTTCCTCTTCAGACAGCTACTGCCAGACAGGTAGGGCACCCTCCCTCCACCCTATCGTAGCCCAAACCGTAGCAGCTTTAATTTGGTCCTTAGCCATCTTCCCACCCTACATTAGAGGCAAACCTTCGCCTTTTGCAATAGTTTACAACCTCTCAGAGAATTAAGGCCCTGAAGAACTTAAGCATGTGCTTAACTTTTAAGCATGTGAGTAAGCCTATTGAAGTGACTGCTCTTATGCTTAATGTTAAATACATGCTTAAGTGCTTCACTGGATCGGGACTAAGAGAACAACACCATTATTAGATTCCTAGGACACAAGGGAATTGTAAATATCCGCTGGTTTATCTTCTTTTGATGAGAAATATTGTTCCACAACCTCCCTCTACCTTTGTTTTATTTTAGGCTTTTAAAGTTATTTTTTTCTTTAAAGAAACCTCTTCCATGGCAAGTCATTCAAGCCAACATTAGTTCAAATAAGAATTGGTCAGAGACATTTTGAAAGAACCATTTTCCATTAGAATATGCAGTTCCATCAAAAGTGAAACACTTCACAAAATTGGGTTGATTTACCAGAATTTCATTTTGGAAGAAAACCAGAAGAAAAAAGTTCCAACCATGTCAAAACCTAACATTTTGACATTTTCAGAATGAACTGTTTCCATTTTTCATTTGAAATGATCTTTTGTTTCAAAGTTTTTTTATTTTGTATTATCTATTGATACATATTATAATAATAATATATTATAGTACAAAATAAAGAAGTCAAAATAAAAATGTTTCAAACTTCCCAAAACATTTTTTAAAAAAAATTTCCTTCCAAGAAGTTTGAAACGTTCAGTTTTTGTTCATTTGGAATGAAGTCAAAATTCAAAATCTTTAACCCCTTCACAAAAGAGAACTTCCATCCTCTCCGCAGCACTAGTTCAAATAGTTTTGTCTCCCCCCAACTTTAATTTCTTCAAGCTGCACATTCACGTGGCCAAACACAACACTAACCCTTCAGAAAAAGAGAACTCTTATAAGATGTCAATCTTAGCATAATGTCAATTTCATACCTACTAAACAATTCTTAAAGTTTCTTTTTAACATACATTAATTGTGCCTTCCATTTTCCTTACACATAATCAAAGGGTGTCATGTCTCCTAAAGTTAAACTGTCATTCAAAGCTTTAAGGTCATTTACATTTTGTTCAAACATCTTTAAAATTCTCATGATGCTCCGTCTCACAGGTATCAAACTTTTTCCGAAGAGTGGATGAGAGATTGTCTGAGACTCTTTCCCTTTTCTTTTATTATTTCACGAACCACCTCAATTTCCTTTCACAATCAAATAGCATCCCTCTGGCAACATTAGCAATAATAAGCAAGAAATGTGAAGGAAGTATTTACTGTATTTTCCATAAGAACATAAGAATGGCCACACTGGGTCAGACCAAAGGTCCATCTAGTCCAGTATTCCGTTTTCCATCAGCAGCCAATGCCAGGTGCTTCAGAGGGAACGAACACAACAGGAAATTATCAAGTGATCCACCCCTGGTGCCCATTCCCAGTTTCCCTTTTCTTTCCACTTCTTTATAATGCAGTTTAGCAGTTGGGAATGAAGAGGAGAGCCAATAACATGTGACCAGCCTGCTCTCCACAGATTATCCGCAAGTGCTCCATGGACCACACTTTGGGAACTGCTGCTCTAGGTTATGCTACAAGTTATAGATGGCCCCGACTCAAGATCCCAAATCCAACCATCACCATGGTTTGGGGAAACTTTGGGATCTGAACTCAACAGCTCAGATGCACATCTACTTTAAGAGTAAGCATTGAACTAAATGTCTATTCTTTGGGTCCAATCCTGAAGTTGTTTTCTCCAACTTCAATAAAAGTTCTTTCTATGGTCATTAACCTGAGCTGACACCACCACACAATACAAATCATTATTAACACGTCAAGGTCAGAGCCTTTATCTTTGCACTTCCTCCATCTTTCCATAAAACAAGCAAATTGAGACTAAGTAGAATGCCCTTAACCTTTTTTTTTAAATGCAAGATTTTCAATAGAAACTAGTGATTTGGTATTCCTGAGATGCCTAAAAAGGGGTCTGATTTTCAGAGAGTTGGTGCTCATCGTTTTCTGAAAAAATCAGTCCTCTTTAAGGTGTCTCCAGTTGGAACCCAAACTGAGGCACCCAAAATAACTAGCTGCTCTTGAAAAGCATGGCTTCAATAACATTTTTTAAGATAGTAAGAGATATGCTTTTATAAAATAAACAAATAAAAGAATGCTGCATTCTGAATTTCATAAGCATCATGTCTAGATGGTCTAGATAATACTTAGTCCTGCCTTGAGTGCAGTGGACTGGACTAGATGACCTCTCAAGGTCCCTTCCAGTTCTGTGATTCTATGTTCACGGAGTCAAACTCAGACAAAGTCCTCTAGGTTCATGAAGCAAGTTCACAAACTCTTTAACATTCACCTCTTCACAATGAAGGGAAATTAAAAACAGTGCCAATAAACCACCAGGTCACCGGAACATTTTGACCACCTTAATAGAAGGAGCTAGTGAAAGCACTGAAAGAGAGAGATAATATTCAGAATGATCTCAGTCCTGCTCTCATTCTGAAAAGAGAAGTAGGGGTAGGAAAATCTGAGACTTATCCTTTCTTTGTGTTGGTAATGCTCACAACCCACTACTCTGACGTGAAATAATCTCAGAGCTCTTAAGTGTATGGTCAGCCTTAAACAGGCTATGGTTTCCCCTCTCCATATGTATGTCTTTCCTTTAAATAAAAAATTCTCAAGGCTTGTGAACTAAACAACTGTTTTCTCTTTTCACATAAATCTGGCTCTCTCAAAATGTTTTCCTGAGCCTCCGTGGCACTAGCCTGGAAATCTCTGCATAGACAACACTGAAGAGGGTACATGTCTCAAAAGGAAAGATGCGGGTTACCACAATTACTGAATTACACATTTCCAGATCAGTTTCACTTGCAGCAACAGAATCACAAAAGGAGGCCTATCGAAACAGACAACAAAAGATGTCTCAAAACACACCCTATCTTCCAAACTCTAGCAATAATTCAGCGTATTCATCTTGCTGGTAATTTATTCTATTAATTTTTTAAGAATCAATACAGTAATTCACAGAAGTGCAATATGGAAAATAAATCAATGAACCCATAAAGAGTATTCCAGTAACATAACATTACATGGCTGAGATTGTCAACCCCATTTAAACAATCTTAATACTTAATACTCATTGAAATGAAAGGGAATTTGGTGCCTAAATCCCCTAAGTAGCTTTGAAAGTCTCAGCCTATAAGATCCATAAGGACCCTTGCAGGAACAATAGGAACTCAAGATTACAGGGCAAAGCCAACAAAAAAGCATGACCAAGCCACATCCCCTTAACAGTTACTGAAGGAAATAATGAAAAACAGAAAAATTTTAAAAACCCAAATCACAGCATAACCCTAATCCAATAAAGTACTTAAGCATGTGCTCAATTTTAAACACCTGAGCAGTTCCATGAGTGACCTTTCACTAGTCTATAAGGTATTTGAGAAGTATATAACTGCTTCAGAGGTAACAAGACAAAAGAAACTTTAGTAAAAAGTCAACCAAACTACTCAGGTCCTACAACTTAAGCATTTAAGTACTTGGCTGGATCAAGGTCTTAAAATCTCAACTAGAGACTGAGTAAGAGAAACAAAGAAAGAAAGCCAAACTCAGACTGGAAATAGAGCATACATTTTTTCCAGTGAGGGTAATTAATCATTGCAATTTTTAAACTGAGATTGGATGTTTTTCTAAAAGATCTGCTCTAGTTCTAACGAGTTATTTCTGAGAAGTTCTCCAGCCTGTGTTATGCAGAAGGTCAGACTAGATGACCACACCGTTTCCTTCTGGCCTTAGGATCTATGAATCCAGCGGGAGCGCATTCAGCCTTTTCTGTTTTATCTGATGAGATGCTCAAAAGCGTTAACCCAAATTTAAGATATTTGAGGTCCATTTTCTTTTCAGTAAACAACTTTTTTTAAAAAAACACTCATAACAAACCTTCTATTTTGTTTACTTTCATTAGAAGAGGTCCCATCATCTGACTGACAGAACATTCTGCTCCCGCTTTCTCAAAGGCTGCCCACCCCAGCACCGTCACAGAATGAAAACGTTATGGCAATCCTGGAGACTTCACTTCTCCTCCAACTTCCTGTCACTTCTCCCAGCTACTGACATTTGCAGGAGAGGTCAAGGACATAAGTAGAGGCACTCATCTGGTAATTTAAACAGTGTTACATCAATTTACAGCAGCAGTGAATCGGTCTCCTCCCTCCCGCCCCCCCAACTCTCCATGCCACTAATATGTTAAAGTTTTTAACCTGGATCTATTTATTAATCTCAATTTAAATAATGACTAAAAAGATGATTATCCAAAGCTTTAGGTGCCCTATCACATCATTAACAATACAATGTAAATTTGCTGCACCAATAAAATCATCAGATGCTGAGCCAGCCAGTAGTCTAGTAAAACTCCTTTCCACCCCCTTCGGTGTTTAGGAAGCATACCCTTAGCCCTCTCCAAAAACCCTACTGCAGCGTGTCCAGGAGACCACCAAATCGGGAGTACAGTGAACCAAAACGGAGAGCAAGTCCCAGAGTCTTGGAGCATCACAGAGAAAGCCCTGCTGGCCACCTCCTCTCTTTTATAATGAGGAGGATTCAACTCACGCATCCCTGCTGACTGCAGCTGTAGCAGTGCGGCACGGGGTGAGAGGTGATCCCTCATGTAGACCAGTTAAGAACTGACATTTACTTAAGAACAGATATTTGTGTTGAATATTTACCAACAAAGGATTGTTTTTTCTTAACAGGCTGTTTCTTTTATTGCCAACACAAGAGACTAGCGAACATACCCCCGTGCTTGTGATGAAGTAACAACTCCCCTTTGAAGCAGTTATGTCCTCCTCTCTGATACTTTCTAGACTAGTGGAAAGGTCACCTGCCAAAATAATAAAGCAACAAGGCTGGCTAATCAGTAAGATCCTGGCCTTCAGCTTTCTGAATTGCTAGGAAGAGGGATGAGGATTCTTGAGACCAGAGTGCAAAGGACACAGACACCTTGAGGAAACAGCCAGGTTGTTTAACCAACAGAGATTGATGTTTAATCAATAGTAGTTGCTCTTTAATAAGGCTCAGTGGCATCTTACAGAAAGGAATGTAGATTTTTAGGTCTTCAAGTAAAAGAGTGTATTGTCTGAGACGGCGGCTCTTGTTAATTTGGTCTCAGACAAAATGCTTTTTATGTATTTGCCCCCAGCGACTGTATAAATGCTTTTCTGAATACATCATTTTTTCTATCCACTACTTTGTTTTCCTGCATGTATTCAAAAGCAGACATCAGAAGAGTTTATCCGCAAACACTTTTTGGACCTGTATGTTTTAGTGTGTTCATTCAAATAATAAAAACACACAGTAGAGCACTGAATATTTACACAGTAAATCTCTTGCACCAAGAGGGACATTTTCAAAAATGACTTCGGAGTCTAGTGTCAAGCTGTCTGGAGTGACTCATGACCATGAGTGCCAACCTCAGGGCAGACTGTCACAAAGCAGGGCACAAACTGGTTGTGAGTTCTATGCTTAGATTTCTCCAACCAAAGTATCAAGTGTGAACTTCTCAAGCACTACAGTAGCCTAACCATGGAGTCACACACAATCCCCTTGGGTACTCAGTCTATTTTGCCACCCAGGCAAACTTGCCTTTGTGATAGATGATCCCTTACCCCTCAAAAAAATCACAATAATATTCAGGTTTCAGAGTAGCAGCCGTGTTAGTCTGTATTTGCAAAAAGAAAAGGAGGACTTGTGGCACCTTAGAGACTAACAAATTTATTTGAGCATAAGCTTTCGTGAGTTACAGCTCACTTCATCGGATGCATTCAGTGGAAAATACAGTGGGGAGATTTATATACACAGAGAACATGGAACAATGGGTGTTACCATACACACTGTATTTTCCGCTGAATGCATCTGATGAAGTGAGTTGTAGCTCACGAAAGCTTATGCTCAAATAAATTTGTTAGTCAATAATTTTCACGTCACTCTCTCTCCCAAAGGACCAGTCACTTATCCCAGGTTAATTGTATCTTAGATTTCTCACCAAAGATAATCCTCATAGTCAATCCTATATTGAAGTAACTAAAGGTTTATTAACTAGTAAATAACTCATTTCTTTTTCCAAAGTTAAAGCAGGTTAACATATACGCACAAATGAGTTACAGTCTTAGGTTTCAAAAAGTAATAGAAGCTGCTGTAATTTCCTTTAGGGCTAACCCAAGCTATGCATCTTGGGTGTCCCTTGCTTATGCTTAGAAATATTGCCCTCTCCAAATTCCAAGCAGCACAGTAATGCAGTTCCTTCTGGTCAGGCATTTTTATTCCCTTCCCCCAGCATTCAAACTGTGATGGGACGAGGGTTTGTGCCCATCCCCATCCCCTCTTCACAGATGTTGCGGAAACAATCAACAAAGACTTTTGTCCACTGATATTCGTCTGCAGTCGACAGGCCTTCTTTTGTTGGGCAAGAGATGATGCCTCTTGTGGCAAACTAACATTTCACACTTGGTGATGCTTCTTTCCTGACTGTGGGGGTTTCCAGTTACAAAGCAAACACTTCAGTATTACCTCATAACATGTGATACAGATATTATCAGTAAGGCTGCGAGTCTATCACAGAGGTCATGGGAGTCACGGATTCCGTGACTTTCTGGGACCTCCAGGACTTCTGCAATAGCCGCTGCGGCTGGCCCGGGGGCCACCTGAGCAGTTCGGGAAGCCCCTGGGCCAGCCGCACCAGCCGGGGGCCACCTGAGCAGCTTGGGAAGCCCCCGGGCCAGCTGCACCAGTCTCTGGCCACCGCGCCCCGCCCCAGTAAGCAGCAGCAGGAGTTTGGGTGCGGGAGGGGGCTCAGGGATAGGGCAGGGGGTTGGGGCACGGAAGGGGGTGAGAGCTCAAGGTGATGCTTACCTCGGGGGGCTCCTCAGAAGTGGTGATATGTTCCTCAGCTCCTAGATGGAGGCGTGGCCAGGTGGCCATTGCAGAGCCGGCACTTAGGGCGGGGCAGCACGTTGAGCCTCCCTGGCTGTACCTCCACCTAGGAGCCGAGGGACACGTCTCTGCTTCCAGGGAGACGCACAAAACCAGATAGGGAGCCTGCCAGCCCTGCCAACTCCTCCCCATCAGCAGCAGAGGGCCCACGCTGCCAGCCCGTGCGCTGCTGGGCTGCCCCGTGCCCTAGCGCATCCAAGATTTAGTCAGGGGTATATAGTAAAAGTCATGGATAGGTCCCAGCCATGAATTTTTGTTTACTGCTCGTGACCTGTCCATAACTTTTACTAAAAATACCTGTGACTAAAACGTAGCCTTCATCATCATAGAATCATAGAACTGGAAGGGACCTTGAGAGGTCATCTAGTCTAGTCTCCTGCACCCATGGCAAGACTAAGTATTATCTAGACCATCCCTGACAGGTGTTTGTCTAACCTGCTCTTAATAATCTCCAATGATAGAGAGTCCACAACCTCCCTGAACAAATTTATTCCAGTGATTAATCATGAAGTCCAAACATTAACACACATCTCTATAAATTTAATATCTATTTTAACAAGACTAACATGCAGGTGAGTCTGACTGGTTTCCAGCTATGCATTTGACTGTGTTCAGTGAGGCTTAGGGACCTTGGAATGAGCTGGCAGCTGGTCTGCCAGCATCACACCTAGCTCTCACTTGAACTCAATGGGACTTAGGAGCCTATTTCCAAAAGTGATTTAGGAACTTAGGAGTTCAAGCCACTTTGACCCAGATCCTCAAAGGTATTTAGGTGCCAGACCTCCATTGAAATCACTTTTGAAAAAATTTACCACAAATCCTGGAACTCTTCAGAACAACAGGCAAATCATGAAGATCTTACACAAAACTCTCATTGGGGTTTTACCTGAGCAAGGATTAGGGGAGGGGAGAAATGGAATTACACGTCGCCGCACACACACACACACACGGTATGACTTTACAGTTTTAAGGTATCAATACTATAGAAAAATACTTTTTTGATAATAAAAATATAGGACAATGTGCAGCGGAGAAACTAGCTGGGCAGATGGGTTCAGACAGACAGTCTCTGAGCTCTGCCAATCCACCTAAAGATCACTCGGGTAGAGAGTGAACAGTACACACTGGTTCCGCAACAATGCGGATATTTCTCTCTTCCATGAAGAGCAGGTATTTCTGGTGACTTCTGATCATGTCAGTTGAGATTTTAATCACATGGTCCCAACATAACTGGACTGCAGGATAAAACAACACACATGTACCTGACAGAAATGGATTTTTTCCATTCACAGTAACAATGTAAAGTGCTTAGCCAAATTTTCAGTTGAAAAAACATTTTTCTTGTCCCAGATCAATAAGCCACAACTGCACTAGTCATTTGGGGGGCTTTTCTTTGATGATTAGGCACTGGTTTTGTGAGGAAAGTTTTCTATTGTTAAGATATCTTGATTCAAGGAATACACTTCTGAAGAGAAAAATGGTCTCTCCCCCATCCCCTCCAGTCAAACAAACATTTCAGGTGCCCTGCTTTTCACTGCAGTACATAGCTACACTGTTGCCAGTGTAGTCAGGGCCTAAGATAGCAATCTCTGGCGTTGTTACTGTGTACACACACGCGCCACAGTCATCACCAGCTACACACCTCATAAAAAGATGAAGCATCAGAACCTGATCTCTACATATTTGGCTACTCTTTGTGCTAAGCAAAAGGAGCAGATCTCAGAGCTCATCTTCTAAGGAAAATTGTTATAAATGAGCGAGCCGGTCACATCCCCTGTACAAAACAACACACTGAAGGGAGGCAATATCTCTCTCGTAATCCCAGCTGCAAGTGAACACCTGAAATTATGGCCTGCTGGAGGCGATCGCGTAAGAAGGAGCAGAAAGTTGGCATAGGAAAAAACCCAGCTTCCAGCCAACATCAACATTAGAAACATAGGGTGAGCTTTTCAAAGCTGTCCAAGGCCTGGGCTACACACAGTTTTTGTACCAGGTGTGATTTTTTTTTTAACTGAAATAATTAGACCACTACCACCCGTAACGTGGACACAGTTATACCAGTTGAAAAGTACTTATGTTGGTATAGCTTGTGGGAGGGATAACTCAGTGGTTTGAGCATTGGCCTGCTAAACCCAGGGTGGAGAGTTCAATCCTTGAGGGGGCCATTTAGGGATCTGGGGCAAAAATTGGGGATTGGCCCTGCTTTGAGGCCCCAACTCTATGTTCTCCTGAGGTCCCTTCCAACCCTGATATTCTATGATTCTGTACACCTTCCTGTACAGGAATAAACTATTCATAAACTCGTTTAGACTGGTACAACTGCATCTGCAATAAAAGGCAGTTGTACCAGTTTAACTATGATTACAATGGTGAAATTTGTGCGTGTAGAACAGACCTTACAAATTTTAGATGCCCAGATAGAAATGAATGGGAAGTGGGTGTCCAAATTCCTGTAGGCAGCTTTGGAAATCCCACCCAGAATTGCTGTGTTCATTTCTTTCACAATATTTTAAGTGACCTGAAAAACTGAAAGGGATTTTTATAGCATCGCATTTCTCTCTTGAGTAAAATTGTCATCAATTCTGAAGCTGGTATCATCTTGTCTCTGTTCCCAACAGCCCAGCTATTCACCAATAATCCAAAATCCAAGCCATTTTAAAATTAAAAACATATTTATTCCATAGAATTGGATTTAGTGAAGAACAGCCTGCAGTAGACATAGAAAATAAGAAGGCATGATACATCTCCCAGTCCTTTGGACTATAAATTGCTGTATAATGGAGTCTGAGAAGAAACCTTGCTGACAAAGAGGGTGGGATGACACTAACTTTTATGTAACTGAAATTCATGGTTTGATAATGGGGAACAACAGATAAAGCAGCACTGTTAATAAAAATGTAAATGAAATAGAAACTCCATACCCAATGCTCTGAATTTTTCATGCCATTTGAGCCAGAGAGTGTATCCAGAAACTCACCCATGCTTTGCTTTAAAATTTAACGCTGAACCAGAAATGCTTCATTGGTCAATGAACCTGTTGTTTACTGTGAATGTCAGCAAGCATGCTGCAGCTGGGTGTGTATATGACATACAGAAGCACAAAGCCAGCTGCTGGGAGACAGTGAAGAACACAACAAAAACAACAGGATTTTAATGCTAGGACATAACTGCCTCAAATAATCATCATCAATACTTCCAGTATTCTGATTGTCATCACCTCCTCTCATTCTGTGATGGGCATTTGGAGTAGCTCTAGGAGGCAAAGAGACAAAAAAGCTGCACCCCTACAGAGGTGACGCAAGGTGTGTGGGGGAATCTCATCCCCCCCGCCTGCTAATGATTTGCTGCTTGGCTTGTACTGTCCTCCTTCTGTCCCCCCTCCCTACTATTGGTAGGTATGCGTCATCTCTGCACCATTATCTGTAGAAAACCAGATGGTCCCCTCTTCCCTCCAGTTGCAGAGCTACATACAGAGAAGTAAAAAGAAAAAGGAGGACTTGTGGCACCTTAGAGACTAACAAATAAGGTTGAGAGCAAAAGGAAGAACCGGATAGCAGTGCCACCCTGTCTCAGAAGTAAAATGGGCAGGATTACAGAGTACAACAATTACAAGTGAGTAACGTTCCCTTGTTACACTTCTCTCTTCTCCCATCCTCTGACAGGCAGCTTGGACAGTGACCATATGTAGCAAATTCCCCTGGAAGTTCTCTTGCTGGAAGGACTCTGTGCCCAAAGAAGGCATCCTAAGATGCAGAAAAGTCCAGCCAGTAATATGTATAAAGGTGATAGGAGATGACCAGGCCATTCTCTTACACTTACAGAGATGTATGCCTTGGTCTTTGCTACCCATAGAGTGAAACTCCTGCCTTATCAGCACAGCTATTCATCAGCTTTACTGTAAACTACAAGGATACAAGTGGGTAGCCAGCTAGCCATGGTAGTCTTTGATTCCTCTTTATCTGTTTTGAGAGTTGCAGTGAAGATAAACTAGTGTTTGTTTTCCTAAAACCTAGAGAGTAATGCAGCTAAAATATCGGAACTTCTTATGCTGGGGGGTATATCAGGCTAGAGCAAAATGTAAGTAGAACAGCGGTCTCATGGAGATGAGACGCTGTGATCATCTTGAGAATTGTGTCCAGAGAGGGACGCAAAACTAACTTCTCAAGGAAAAAATATAGAGGATGGTGAAGAAAGGCTAGAGAACTTATGTAACCAACCCTCCTAACAAAAATGATGGCAGCTGGGAATGCTCTTTTAGAAGAAAGCAGTTTTCATAGATTCATAGATATTTAGGTCAGAAGGGACCATTATGATCATCTAGTCTGACCTCCTGCACAACGCAGGCCACAGAATTTCACCCACCACTCCTACAAAAAAAACCTCACACCTGTGCTACTGAAGTCCTCAAATCGTAGTTTAAAGACTTCAAGGAGCAGAGAATCCTCCAGCAAGTGACCCGTGCCCCATGCTACAGAGAAAGGTGAAAAACCTCCAGGGCCTCTTCCAATCTGCCCTGGAGGAAAATTCCTTCCCGACCCCAAATATCAGCTAAACCCTGAGCATATGGGCAAGATTCATCAGCCAGATACTACAGAAAATTCTTTCCTGGGTAACTCGGATCTCACCCCATCTAATAGCCCATCACAGGCCATTGGGCCTATTTATGAATATTTAATTACCAAAACCATGTTATCCCATCATACCATCTCCTCCATAAACTTATCGAGTTTAATCCTAAAGCCAGATAGATCTTTTGCCCCCACTGCTTCCCTTGGAAGGCTATTCCAAAACTTCACTCCTCTGATGGTTAAAAACCTTCGTCTAATTTCTAGTCTAAATTTCCTAGTGGCCAGTTTATATCCATTTGTTCTTGTGTCCACATTGGTACTGAGCTTAAATAATTCCTCTCCCTCTCTGGTATTTATCCCTCTGATATATTTATAGAGAGCAATCATATCTCCCCTCAACCTTCTTTTAGTTAGGCTAAACAAGTAAAGCTCCTTGAGTCTCCTTTCATAAGACAAGTTTTCCATTCCTCGGATCATCCTAGTAGCCCTTCTCCGTACCTGTTCCAGTTTGAATTCATCCTTCTTAAACATGGGAGACCAGAACTGCACACAGTATTCCAGGTGAGGTCTCACCAGTACCTTGTATAATGGTACTAAAACCTCCTTATCCCTACTGGAAATACCTCTCCTGATGCATCCCAAGACCGCATTAGCTTTTTTCACAGCCATATCACATTGGCGGCTCATAGTCATCCTATGATCAACCAATACTCCAAAGTCCTTTTCCTCCTCCGTTACTTCTAATTGATGCGTCCCTAGCTTATAACTAAAATTCTTGTTATTAATCCCTAAATGCATGACCTTACACTTCTCACTATTAAATTTCATCCTATTACTATTACTCCAGTTTACAAGGTCATCCAGATCCTCCTGTAGGGTATCCCTGTCCTTCTCTAAATTGGCAATACCTCCCAGCTTTGTATCATCCGCAAACTTTATTAGCACACTCCCACTTTTTGCGCCAAGGTCAGTAATAAAAAGATTAAACAAGATTGGTCCCAAAACCGATCCTTGAGGAACTCCACTGGTAACCTCCCTCCAGCCTGACAGTTCACCTTTCAGTAGGACCCCATTGTAGTCTCCCCTTTAACCAATTCCTTATCCACCTTTCAATTTTCCTATTGATCCCCATCTTATCCAATTTAACTAATAATTCCCCATGTGGCACGGTATCAGATGCCTTACTAAAATCCAGGTAAATTAGATCCACTGTGTTTCCTTTGTCTAAAAAATCTGTTACTTTCTCAAAGAAGGAGATCAGGTTGGTTTGGCACGACCTACCTTTTGTAAAACCATGTTGTATTTTGTCCCATTTACCATTGACTTCAATGTCCTTAACTACCTTCTCATTCAAAATTTTTTCCAAGACCTTGCATACTACAGATGTCAAACTAACAGGCCTATAATTACCCGGATCACTTTTTTCCCCTTTCTTAAAAATAGGAACTATGTTAGCAATTCTCCAATCATACGGTACAACCCCTGAGTTTACAGATTCATTAAAAATTCTTGCTTATGGGCTTGCAATTTCTTGTGCCAATTCCTTTAATATTCTTGGATGAAGATTATCTGGGCCCCCCGATTTAGTCCCATTAAGCTGTTTGAGTTTCGCTTCTACCTCAGATATGGTAATATCTACCTCCATATCCTCATTCCCATTTGTCATGCTACCATTATCCCTAAGATCCTCTTTAGTCTTATTAAAGACTGAGGCAAAGTATTTGTTTAGATATTGGGCCATGCCTAGATTATCCTTGACCTCCACTCCATCCTCAGTTTAGCGGTCCCACTTTTCTTTCTTTGTTTTCTTCTTATTTATATGACTATAGAACCTTTTACAATTGGTTTTAATTCCCTTTGCAAGGTCCAACTCTACTTGACTTTTAGCCTGTCTCACTTTATCCCTACATGTTCTAACCTCAATAAGGTAGCTTTCCTTGCTGATCCCTCCCTTCTTCCACTCCCTATATGCTTTCTGCTTTTTCTTAATCACCTCTCTGAGATGCTTGCTCATCCAGCTTGGTCTACAACTCCTGCCTATGATTTTTTTCCCCTTACTTGGGATGCAGGCTTCCGATAGCTTCTGCAGCTTTGATTTAAAATAATCCCAGGCCTCCTCTACCTTTAGATCCATAAATTCTTCAGTCCAATCCACTTCCCTAACTAATTTCCTTAATTTTTGAAAGACAGCCCTTTTGAAATCAAAAACCCTAGCTGCAGATTTATTTTTATTAATCCTTCCGTTCAGTTTGAACTGAATTAGCTCATGATCACTTGAGCCAAGATTATCCCCTACAACCATGTCTTCTATGAGGTCCTCACTACTCACCAAAACCAAATCTAAAATGGCATCCCCTCTAGTCGGTTCAGCAACTACTTGCTGAAGGAATCCATCAGCTATCACATCTAGGAAAATCTGAGCCCTATTATTATTACTAGCACTTGTCCTCCAGTCTATATCTGGGAAGTTAAAGTCTCCCACGATCACACAGTTTCCATTAGTATTTACTTTATTAAAAACATTAAAAAGGGCTCTATCCATATCCAAATTAGATCCCGGCGGTCTATAGCACACCCAGGGGAGGCTCTAATAGTTTTCTTCCCCAATTTAATTTTTGCCCAGACGGACTCAGTCATATCCATTTCATCGCCTCTTATTTCTTTACATTCTATCTCATCATTGATATACAGTGCTACTCCACCACCTTTACCTTTATTTTGGTCTTTCCTAAACAGCACATACCCCTCAATACTGTAGCCCAGTCATGACTACTATTCCACCATGTTTCTGTTATCCCTATAATATCTGGTTTCACTTCCTGCACCAGTAGCTCTAGTTCCTCCATTTTGTTACCTAGGCTCCTCGCATTAGTGTACAAACATCTTAATTTTTGCTGTTTGGCCTCACTCACATTCTGTGCCCTATTAGGCACGGTCATTTTACTACCAGTTGTAAAGAGTCATGAAGGAAGGTCACATTAGGACCCGAAGAGTGAAGGATAGAGAGCCTACTGTGGGACTGTCTAACGAATAGCAGACCTCAGCAATAGAGATTAATGAAAGAACCTCTTGATTTAGGGGTTCTCTAAATCAGGGGCTCTCAACCTTTCCAGACTTCTGTACCCCTTTCAGGAGTGTGATTGGTCTTGCATACCCCCAAGTTTCACCTCACTTAAAACTACTTGCTTAAAAAAAATCAGACATAAAATACAAAAAAGTGTCACAGCACACTATCACTGAAAAATTACTTACTTTCTCATTTTTACCATATAATTACAAAATAAATCAATTGGAATATAAATATTGTACTTACAGTTCAGCATACAGTATATAGAGCAGTATAAAAATGTCTTTGTTCGTATGAAGTTTTAGTTTGTACTGATTTAGCTTTTCATGTAGCCTGTTGTAAATCTACGCAAATATCTAGATGAATTGATGTACCTCATGGAAGACCTCTGCATACCCCCAGGGGTATGTGTACTCCTGGTTGAGAACCACTGCTCTAAATATCCCAACCCCCATATTCTCCTTGGATTGTAGAAGTAGCATACCTTCTACCTTAAGCATACTGACATCAATGCTCTTCTTACATCTCAATAGTAGAAAGTCCAAAATATTCTGGATTGTGCAGGAAAGGAATGGTGTTTCTGGTGGTGCAATATCTAACCAAGAGCTTTCAGAGGCAGAAGCAGAAGTGTGAAGTTGACTGTTTCTTGTTGCTTATGAGCCACTTCAGTTGAACCACTTTTGCTTTGAAACTGTTCTGTTCAACTTCCAAGCAGCCAACTTACAGGGGTGGAAATGACTGCAGAATGCATGACTCTGGGGCAGAATTGAGAACCACAAGTACCTCAGAAACATTAATAATTTTTGCCCCTCAATACCCCTGTGAGGTAGGAGCTGATGAGCACTGTCCTCTCTGATTTAGAGACATGAACTGAGGCAGAAAGTGACTGGCCCAAAGTCACACAAGAACGTGTGGAAAAGCCAAAAATTAAACACAGATCTACAGAGTCACAGTCCAGAGCCTTAACCACAAGATTATCCTTCCAAGTCCCCTGCTTTGAGCACTAGACCACTTGGACACTACTTCTGGAAATAACGCACCTTAGCTGTCTGAAAGACCTTCCACAAAAGTGAGTGTTTGGAGTTATCAACAGGTAGAAACCACTTAGGTAAAAATAAAATCAGGACAGAAACTATTTATTTCCCATTTTAGAATTAATTTGATTCAGTTAACTTAGTTCTTTTCAACTCCCAAGAGCAACTCTATTTCTCAAGAGCTGAAGTCATTGCATCAAGTGTATTCACCTGTACGTCATTCATCCTAGTTTATTCAGAGACACCAAATTAATTATATAACAACATATAGCACTTTTCACCAGTAGGTCTTGAAATGCTTTACAAAGGACATCGCTATCATTATTCCCACTTTACAGAGGGAGAAACTGAGGCACAGAGAGGCAAAGTGACTTGCTCAAGCTCACCCAGTAGGCCTGTGGCAGACCTGGGAGTAGAACCCATGACTCCTCAGTCCCAGTCCAGTGCTCCACCAACTTGACTGCATTGCCTCTTCACCCTCCATTTTGCCCCTGCACATTCCCATTCCACAATAGTCCTAATTGATTGACCTCCAGTTACGAAGCAAGCTCTGTTTTCCTCCCTTACTGTGAGGGATTAGGACTACTTTAATGGGAAATGTTACACATAGTTTTGTCTAGGTTACTACATAGGTTAATGTTTTGTCAAAGGAGGTTAGTGGGAGAGCCTATTTTTATAACTATTTTTATACAGCATTAGGAGCATTTAAAGCAAAGGACAGGTGCTCCTCTGTGCGGAATGAGTGCACAAATCAAAATCAATAAGTAGTTAAATACAATTATGTTATTTTTAAAGGAAACTGATAGATGGGAATTACAGTATTTCTATCCTCTTTGTGAGACAAGGTGAGTGAGGCAATGTCTTGTAAGCTTGTCTCTCTCACCAACAGAAGTCAGTCCAATAAAAGATACTATCTCACCCACCTTGGCTCTCTAACATCCTGGGACCGACACAGCTACAAAAACACTAAAAATCCTTTTTGTGTAATTTCTAAATACTTTATTTCCCAGAACTGAGTCACCCATAGTCCAGTAAAGCAGACTGATATATTACAAACATCATTAAACAGATACGCATATTTCCAAAATCTCTTTCCAGATTCCTGGATGTCAGGTAACACATTGTATTGGTGATAATGAACCTGATTCAGTGCTCATGGAAATTAATGGAAGGACTCCCACTGAATTTCATGGGCATTGTATCCATTTTGCATTAGAATGAAGGGATCTGTATATTAAAAAGGGAGGTATTAAAAAAAAGAAAATGCACCACATTCAGCCAAGAATAGCATTCCAAATAGTCCTGTGTACTGTCTCTCAATGAAACACACATACACAGAGCCAGATCCTCATCTGGTGTAAATCATTCTAACTCTACTGAAGTCAATGGAGCTAAGCAAATTTACACCAGTCAATGATCCGGCCTTCTACAGGTATCTCTGAACAGGACGGAGTAGTTCATCTACACCACAATTGCTTGAATGACAAGGGTAAGACCTCCTGGCCTCAGTCGTTCAACTCATCTGTCATTAACCATCAGGAAAATAAATGGATACATTGAGCAGCCTTCTACTGAACTGCGATTAGTCTGTTAATCTGAAATGGCAGACCTAATTTTGAATTCCATGCAGCCAGCGTCAAGTTGTTTCTAATACACCAACTGATACATAAGAGTGATGTGTCAGCTTCATTTTATCGGAAATGGCACACATTGCCAACGTGAATTCAACCTATGTTGTTTATGCCAAAAGACAACAGTGTTGCCTTTTAATCTCTCATCACTCAAAAGGCCCTCCTGCATTGAGCCTGATGAAGCTGTTTAACTAACACACACACACACACACCAGTATTTCTGCATCAATAAACCATACTTTTATATATTGTGAAGGAAAACAGGCAGAGATAATAATGCACTAGGGGAATCAGAGGAAGAACAGGTGACAGATTGCAACTATCAGATTTAATACACTTCATTTTTTCTGCAAGTGACTGAAATCATAAAGCAAATTCTAATTATTAAGAATGGAGTTGTGGAATTTACAGTGTTGTGCCAATCAAAATATTTTTATGAAATGAGGCTGGGGGGAAAAAAAACAAAATCCACTTTAGCAACGACTTACTAATGACCACAACGTTCTAAGGGACAGACTAAATTACTGCTGCTCTGGAGATTTGAAAGCTTTAATACATAAGGCTGATAGAAAGTTAGCTTGTCAGGTGTCTATGAGAAACTAACAAAAATCTTACACAATAAGCCACTTAGATATTATTTATTAATCATGTTGCACGAGTTCTGCTGATTAAAAACACCGACAAAGAACTTTAAATTTTCTCCTTTTAAAGTATTGATAAAACAAACTCATTAAGAAACAGGGAACTTTTTATAGGAATTAGCATGGCAATTACAGCCAAGAGAACAAACTTGCCAAGTAAGGGCAGCTTAAGATCACTCAGAAGGGTCTGAACAAGGAGAATGGGTTGTGATTGCCGTATGGGAAGGGCTTTCCACGTGGGAGGCAGATTACAATGCAACCAAGTGGCTGCGGCTTCTCCTTGTAAGCAAAGGACCAGCACTGACAGGGGAAATGGCTCTGTCAGGGCAACCTGGGAGTGAGGCAGTTTAGCATCTCCTTTGGAAGAACCATGGCAGCAGTTAAAGCTGCTCTGTCCTCCCCCCAGTGGAAACCACTAGAGATGATGGCAGAGGAAACACTGCCAACCCTTTACCAAGGTGACTCCCTAACTCCAGCTCAGAGGATTGGTGCAGCAATGTGGAATTTACTGAAGCTCATCCAATGGACTTCATGATAATAAGGAATGAGGGAAAGGTGTTGCGGAAAGTTATAAAAACAGAATGGTTTCTAAAGAAAAACGTTTTCTAGAGTTTTACTATCAGCTGCACTTGAATTCTGTGCTTTCATGGATACTGGGCCCAATGCTGATCTCATATTGTATAGAACTGTGTAACTACTGATTTCAACGAAATTCCTTCTGAGGGTACATCTACGCTTAAAACACTGCATCGGCTCTCCCATTGGCATATCTCCCTGATAAGCACTAGCTATGTCGGTGGGATAAGCTCTCTCACAGGGGGGATTAGGTCAATTTAACTATGTCATTCAGAGATGCGGATTTTCACACCTCTGAGCGATGTAGTTATAACAAAGTAATTCTGTAGTGTAGACCAGGGCTCAGAATGTCTGTTATGCTCCTCTGCAAACTGCAGCAACTACCTGACAATCCATGCTACTGCTATCACACTATCCCTGGATTGTTATGCAAACATCTCATGTTGCCACTGTAGAAGTCAGTTATGATTAAGGAGAAGATGAATTGTTTTATCTCAGAGAAACTTACAAAGGGAAGGATAGGTGGAGAAAATTCTTTGGGGCAATTATTAGCGAGGCAATTTGTATTGAAATGCTGTTTGGATTGGGGGAACCATGCTAGGGTAAAATGACAAAGGGACAAAAAGGCATTCTTGGAAAAAGATGAAAGCGAAAGATTATGAAGATCTGAAAAATGTACAGCCTTTCAAGGGAAGGAAAGACAGTCAAACTGTCTAAACAACTATCTAGTAAAAGCTTACAATAGCAGCTTTCCAGAGAAGCGAGATACTTTGGATTTAGTCTCCAGCTGACTCTATTCAAGGCTGACCTAAATATAAATAGGTATTGTCTGCCACCAGCAGCTAAGACGGTGACTGGGTGTAATATCATATCTGTAAAAGCACGCCAGATGCAGCTCAACAATAGAATGGGGGGCTTTCTGAAAGAATAAAGTACACTTGTAAGGCAGCAAAATCACACTTTCTTTTTTGTTTAATAACACCAAAAGTTTGAATCTGTCAATTATTGGGCTGGAGTTTTTTTATATATATATATAAACATAAACTCCAGCCCATATATTTCTCCAAAGAAAATAACTGTTACTTTGATTTTACCTATGTTAGGTACCCTAATGGCTCCCCATTATCATAGTACCTAAGCACCTCACAATCTTCTAATGTATTTACCCTCACAACACTCCTATGAGGTACGGCAGTGCTATTATCCCCAGTTTACAAGTAGGGAACTAAGGCACTGACTGACTAAGAACTTGTTTTCACTGGGAGGGAGGGGGAAAAGGTGTGTTCTTAATTCATGTTACCTAACATGTGGTAACTAACATGAGGTACAATCTTAGTGAAGACAAAGCAATTTATAGTTTTAACATGAGTTAGTAGGGGAAGATAAAGTTTATTGGAGGAGCCTAGTGTTTACCTCAACCTGCTAATGTGTGAAAATGACAAACTGCCTTGTCTCCACTAGGATTTTAGCTCATGTTAGTCACCACGTGTTAAACACACACCCTCCTTTCCTAGTAAAGATGCACTGTAAGTAACTTGTCCACTGTCACACAGGAAGTTTATGGCTGAGCAGGGAACTAAATCCAGCTCTTCTGAGTGCCAGGATAGTACCTTAGTGATTGAACCATCCTCCCTTTTAATCATTAGCTCATGTGCATTTTCTGTGCATAGTCTCCCAAAAGGGATCAAACCATCTTTCATCCAAGTCAAGTATCAGTTACAGGCCAACTTTTTCTATACTGAGAGAATACATCCCATACAGCCTCAAGGCATGCAGCAGTGATTCCCACCAGTTGTTACTAAGTTGTGTAACACTTCATTTCCTTTTATTAGTTCTAAACTTACTGCTTTGTAATTTTAATCAAGCAACAGTTTGGGGTTGAGGGGTGTCTTTTAGAATTTATTATGATGAAGAAGTGGTCATTTTTCATCATAGATTTCATGATTTTAAACAGCTCAGTCAAGTGCTCCCTATTTCTCTCTTTTTGTAGGTTTAATAATCCTTAGGGGGTTGTTTGGTTTTAAGTGCCCTTAAATAAGAAATTTAAAATGGAATATCAATGCATCCTTTCATAACAGGATAAAAATGTAGCTTTCTAAACTTGCAAATCTAACATTTAACTCAATGATTTTCATTCCAAGCTGTGTAAAGATACTACTGATTCCATAGGTCATACTGTTCCTGGTTTGTGAAGTATCTGAAAGGTGCATTATCTGTGCTATGCACAAAGCCATTTCTGCAGTACAGCAAATCCAAAGTGGTGATTTACTGCATTATTGTAATTCCAAACCTGAAGAAGAGCTCTGTGGTAAACTTGAAAGCTCGTCTCTCTCACCAACAGAAGTTGGTCCAATAAAAGATATTATCTCACCCATCTTGCCTCTCTAATATCCCGGGACCGACATGCGAACAAAAACACCGCATACAACATTATTGTTGTAACGCTGCTAGCATGCTTTAGTCTAAAGCAGCAAAATGCCAGAAGCACCAAGAATCCCATTTGCTTGGGATGTTTATGTATGTTCCACTCGAGAGTTTTCACTTGAAAACTGCTGAGACATAACATAGATAACGTAACATATTGGTCCTGGCAAGGAGCTGAGTTCATCCACTCCTCTGGACTTCAGTGGGAAGTACTGACCACCTCATTAATCTGATAACGAGGAGTATCCAGCAGTTAGGGTGCTGGTCTACGCTGTGGGAGACCCACAGTCCATTCCTGCTCTACCATAGACTTTAAGGTCAGAAGGGACGATTTGTGATCAGACTTCCCGTGTGATTTTGGGCAAGTCTCTCCGTGCCTCGGTTCCCCATCTTTAAAATGGGGACAATAGCACTGCCCTACCTCACAGGGTATTGTTGGGATAAATTCATTAAAGATTGTGATAATCTTGGATGCCAAGGTGATGGGGGCCATCTAAGTACTTCAAATGGACACAAAACAGGGCCACAGATCCCATCACACTTATGTATAATACAGCAAGGAAAGTGGGGGGAAATAGGACTTAGACTCTGTCTAATCTCAAAAGCTTATTTCTCTCTCCAACAGAAGTTGGTCCAATAATAGATATTACCTCCCTACCGTGTCTCACCAATACACAATGTGAGATGGGTCACCTCAATTAAACAAGCTAAAACTCCTACAGAAGTTTACAAAGGTCACCTTAAAATCTTGCCAACTGTGCCTTATATAGATTCATTTACCTCTTTATTCCCCATAAATCCAGAATAGGGAATACTTACTGAAGGGAATGTTAATTATGTAAGGCAATCAGCAACTTTTAAAAGGGCCATTGTACAACCTGAATCATTAATGGGACTATTCCTATGAGTAAAGTTATGCATATTCAGCAACCTCTTCAGGATAGGGGCAATTGTTGCCCATCAGCGATAACATGGATATAAATTGTGACCAGAGGAGTTGGCAAACAGGCAGTTAACAGATGATTTGCCCAGGAATTTAAGTCTCCTGATCATTTTCAGTGAGAGTCTTGCTACATTTTCACATCTTAAATATGGGTATAATAGAAGAGGACACGATCTGCTACTGGCAGCAAGATGAGGAAGGGAAAGAACCAGGGAACAAATTCTGACTCTCAGAGATGTAATTAATTCTCTGGCCTAGCTCCTCAGGGGTTGTAGCTATGCTCTGCCGCTTGCTTACTCAGGGCAGATTGTTTTGTCATGCTCTAGCTGTAAAGAATGGCAAAAAAAACCTGCCTGACACCAGAGCCTCATGAACTTATTCAAATTCTGACTTCTATCGAGCTGGTTGCGAAACATATTTTCTCTTTTCCCCACAACAGTTTTTCATGAAAATGAATTTTGTTCAGTTTTGTTAATATCTTTCTTTGATTTTTTTCATATTTTTGTCAAAAAAAGAAGCTAATTCCCCTCCTCCGCAATGTTCAGCAGCTAAAACCCGGTCTTTTTTTTTTTTTTCCGGGGGGGGGGGGGGGGTTGCTATTACGTCATTCAAAAATATTAGTGAAAAATTCATAACCAGCTTTAACTCTATAGACAGCATGGTCATGACAGGTCATCAGTCCTTGCAGCTTCCCCAACAGACAATGAGTCAGTAGGCTCGTGTTATTTCACTTGATGCTAATAGGGAACTCCTAAAACACAGGAAAGGGAATTTTCATTAGTATTTAGGCAGTTCTGCATCAACAACATCTACAGCTTGACTCAATCAAAGCTGGGGATTCAGAGAAATAAAATATCGCCAGCTTTTATAAATGTTACATGTGTTACTAGGGGATTTTTTTTGCAACTGACTTTGTTGAACAAATATTCATTATTTTCCATCACTTTTTAAAATGTAAGCCAAAATAGAAATAGTCCTTTTACTCCCTCTTTAATGGCACTTAAGTGTGAATGAGTGAAGGTAAAAGTCAGCAGTTCTTCTGACCATTTCCTTATTTCTTAGTTTCAGAGATGATTTTTCTGCCTGTTTTTGTTCCAGTGTTACAGTCTTTTCTCTGGAGAGCTTCATATTACTGGGAAAGAATACTGCTGCAAGCTAGTACCCTGTTGACTAAAAACAACAGTCCATTGCCTATTATAGAAAACAATATGAAGAATTGATTTCTTTATCAACATCAACAAAAAAAATTATGAGTTCTCAAAGCATCCCCTTTCTCCACTAGCCCTAAGAAATGTCCACGAACTCAAGTAACAGTACCAAAATAAAAGCCCCCCAAATCATTACTGTAGATGATACCGCATCACCGAACCACATGACACTTGTATACTTGCCAGAGAAGACCTGTCTGGCTACACAGATGCCCCAGCCATCTCAGATCTGATCTGCCATGTGGAAGAAGGCCAGTAAACCTATCTAGGCCTGTCTTATAGAAGATCTGATCTGATAATTATCATCAGGGTTTTTAAACAGCCTTGAGAGATGGCTCCAGCTGTTTCAAGCTGCCAATTTCCAATCTGCGTGCTAGAATCCCATACCAAGCAAAGGATCAATAGCAGACCAATAAGCAGAAATAAAAAATAAGTGGGCAGGACAGCAGATACCAGCTATTACACAATTCTGTACGTTTCTCATATCATCTGGAATGTCAAGTGTGCTCAGGGCTTGATAACTTTTTTCATTGTCTTGTTAGGGTATGAATATACTTGGGGGAAAAGATGCATTGTAACACATTTTACAATCCTAGCCTAGACAGGGGAAACTGCACCTTTAATACATATTAGCTGGTCGAGGTCCATTGATTCCATGGCCAGAAGGGACCATTGTGCTCATCTAGTCTGACCTCCTGTATAAACAGGCTATACAACTTCCCTCAAATAATTCCTAGAGCGTATCTTTTAGAGAAACAGCCAATCCTGATTTAAAAATGGTCAGTGATGGAGAATCCACCGTGACCCTTGGTAAATTGTTCCAATGGTTAATTACCCTCACTGTTAAAAATACTGGCCTTATTTCCAGTCTGAATTCATCTAGCTTCAAATTCCAGCCATTGAATTGTGTTGTACATTTCTCTGCCAGACCGAAGAGCCCATTATTAAACATTTATTCCCCCATGTATATACTTATACACTGTAATCGAGTGACCACTTAACCTCTTTTTATTAAGCTAAAAAAAAAAAAAAAAAAAGCTTTTTGAGCTATCACTATAAGGCATGTTTTCTCAGAGCACCTTTTTTCCTAATGTAGATAGGTCCTTAAAACTTAATATGTTGCATAAACTCAGTTTAGTACCAAGTAACATTACCACGTGCTACAATAATGACTATGCATGCCAAGATCATTACCATTTAGCTTTATAAAGCGTCACCAGTTTGCATGTTTAACTCGTGCCTGGCTAGTAAAACTGGTTAGAAACACAGCTAATGTGCCACTTTCAGCGGCCATATATTCTTGTGTATTCTCCCAGCCACAAATGTGCAAAGCTTAGCTCCTGATCTCTGCTTCATTACCAACAGAACTATTGAAAGATACGTGTTGGGGACAATGAGGACAAATTCTGCTCTCGGATCCACTGGTGCAGCTTCACTGAAGACCTTGGTGATGAATTCAGGTAATTACATTGAGTTTCGGGACTATAGAGAAACAGAACCACCCTTGATGCACTGAGCAACAACAGCCTGATATATAGCATTGAACAGTTTAGCTCTGCAGTGTGAGCACAGGACTATACAGCCAAGACCTCTAGAGTAGGGCTGTTTGAAAAATGGAATTTTTTTTTCATGAAAACATTCAAGAAACATTTTTTTTCCTTTTTGCCGAGCGGAAAAATTTTGAAATTAGATTTTTTTCAAACCAGCTCTATTCTGGATCTGTAATCCAAGCGTTGTAGCTTTCTGGCCTCTGCTTCCCAATCAGAAAAAGGAGGACAATTATACTTATCTAATTCAAAGGGCTGTTGCAAAGCTGAAGTAGCGACTGGGACACAGGATTATTCCCATTATTCCCCTTAAAGTGTGCCATGGATTTTAAAATTTGGATAGACAAAACAGATGAGGAGAAGGGCCCTTGGTGCTGCATCTCATCAAAAAGGATGGCACTTTCCAGTACACTCTGCTGAAACTCCAGCACACACGGACTAATGTACAGGGCCATTGTTAGATCTGGATTTAGGGTCTTGGACCTCCTGGATCAGAGGCAAGATTGCTATCAAGATTGTTAACCATCTACTTTGTTTCTCTGTTATGTTATAAGGCATACGGTGAGTGGCACTGGACTTACTCATCAGAGATTCAGGAGTAATTATGACCACTGTGTATCACCCACAGTGCTGCAGCATCCTCTTATTTCAGATGCCCTAGTGCCCACACCTTTTCATTTCCATTTTGAGGAATTGCAGGTGGGTAGTACTACTGCCATTCAAGGAGATGTAGAAATGCTACAAGCCCATCAAGTTATGAGACCAGTCCCATGGAGTACAGAGAAAGCATCAAGGTGCCAATTAAAGTCAATGGACAGACTGTCATCGACTTGAATGGGACACTGGATCAGATTCGATCTATAGATAGAGCCTAAGCCTGCTATCTGTCCAGTGCCAGCAGCAGCGGTACCTGGGAGGGACCAGGTCCGTTTATACGGACTAGAAGAAGCAAAATAACCAAAAACTAGCCACAGTGAAGCTATTCACACTATCACAGCAACGGAGGACTGAAAGCTGCAGTTGGAGGAGCAATCAGACAGAACCAGCATGACACCGACATGCACAAAAGGTCTGAGAACCACTGAGTCACCAAAAGGAACCCCGATTAGGCAGAATTACCATCTGCTTAAGCAGCAGACATTGCTATTAACAGTCACTGGCTTAAATCAGCTCCCTGGGAGACTTCCCAGTTAAGCAGATTTCCCGAGTAAGTGGAGTGCGCTCTATCCTGGAACAGCAAAGCAATTCAATTAAAAAACTTTAATGTGAAAGAAAAAAAAAACAACTTTGCCAAGACCTGCATGTTCAGTGTTTTGGGGGGTTGTTTTATTTTACTTTCAACAACTCTGTTTATTCCAAGTTTAAGATTCACAACTTTTGACCAACGTGTTCATTGTCCCTTCTCATCAACACTATGGCTTTTTATTCGCCTGTCGTTTACACTGGTTTTACATCCATTTGCTTCCTGACTGATACCAAGTGGAGAATCAGCACCATCATCTTAAATATGAAGATTATAGTCACAGATTATCCAGAAAATTAAGTTTAATAAAAAAAAAGGCAAGACACAGGAGGATTCTTACTCTTTTCTATGAACTTGTGGCAATAACTACGTTTTAAAGATGGATGCAGGAATTGCGGTTGCTGCTTTGGAGTCAGTCTGCACTGGTAAAATCAAGCTGATTTCAAGCTGCAAATATCATGGGATCTTAGCTAGACTTTGGTAAAATTAGTTGTTTCTGCTTTGAAAGCAGATGTTAATGATCAGTGTATTTGCGGAACAGTGAAAGACTTCCCGCATAGGTCATTAGCAGCATTTGAACTGTAGCCATTCAGAAAAGATTTTACCACTTGAGCTCAAGAAGTAACTCTATTAGTTAACAGCAGTAGTAGAGTGTTACCACCCTATATCCATGGTCAGCATCCTATGGAGGAATAGAGGTTATGCATATTCAGGCCCTAATTCTGCAATGACTTGAATGATAAATAGGACTACTCACATACATAAAAGTTAATCACATGTCTTTGCAGGATTGTGGCCTTCCATAGTTTCTAAAGGTAGAATAAGGTGTACAGCACCAATTCAGAATAGATCCCTTGGCTGAGATTTAAATATCTTGCTGAATCTAGGTCAGATAATTGTATTAACAGCAGCAAATTAAAAGAAGTTCAATCCATCTTAAGATAAAAAGATTTTCTTGTTTAAAAAGATATAAGGTCTCATTATAAAAATCAGCAGGAATTAGTAAGCATCATTTGGCAGGACAACTGCTGGACTGCGCACCAGTTCATTAAAAACTATGCTAATACTTCTGCAATTGTTAGCAAAATTCAAGACCAACAACAATTAAAATGAAGTAGGGTTGACACAAAAGTATCAAATAGTTATCCATGGCTGAGAAAAGGAATTGGCAAATTATGAAGTTGCCAACTCACAGAAGTACATCAAATGTGACATGATAGATTAACTGTTAAGAAACTATTATACATTGTAGCCTAACAGTCAATATCAAGGCTTGATGGCTGCCATCTTGACCAACACACTGGGGTTTGACTAGGGACTTCCAAAGATAAGAGCAGGAGCTTCTACAGCTGGAGCTAAGAGGAATCAGGCTCTCTTGATGGCGCTGTAACAGATTCGTATCCTCTGTGGCTTGGGGACAGAGAGGGACTTGTAATACATTCACCAGTGGTTTACAAAGGTCTCTGAGAAAGCTGTTTCTGAGGAGTTTCATGGTCAGGCTGGGGATACAGCCAAACTGATCACTGCACTCAAAGTGCATCATATTGGAAGATGACACTGTAGTAAAAAGAAGGATCTGAATGGGAAATAGAACAAGTATTTACACAGCAAGGTCAAGATTTTCAAAGCCATTTCAGGAATTTGGGGAACGGGGCATCCAAATCCCACAGGCAGCTTTGAAAGTACCTGCTCAATTCTTAACATAATTAAATAAAATAAATAAATAACCCATAAGGGGGGAAAATAACTTAGCTGTTCCTTAGCTCCTTAAAGTTCAGATTCAGTTCAAGTTTGGATCAAAATTTAGGTCAGTTCTTATTTTATCCAGACCATCCCTAATTTCTTGATACATTTATTCAAGAGAAATTTAGAGTAAAACTGTCACAGAGAAAACTAACTATACATAAAAAAAAGTGTAAGATGGTCTCAATCCCTAAGAAAACTGTATTTCCATTGCCACACTCCCATAAGAAATCATGCGGTTCTTTGCCATCTGCTGCACTGTTACTAGCTGTTTATAACAACAAATCTGTCAAGAGAAATATGTTCACATAAAGCTGATGACATATGTTTTCTATTAACCAATGTAAAGAATATTTTAATATACTGGAGATTCTCGCAGACTGCAATGTTTAGGGGAAAACAACGAAACAAAATGGACCAGATCCTTTGTTGGAAACTTCAAGGGCTGGCAGAGTAGGGCTGCACCATACCAGCTCTATGTTGCTCCCTGCATCAGAAGAATTCTCTCAAGTGCCACTGAAGCTTCCTTACAGACCCTATATGCTACCAGTGTGGACTACAGGAGGTGGAGCAATGCCCAGATTCTGGTTTTCTGTGAGCGGCCTTCTCCACTGGTACCAGCCCCAGACCCCTATGCTGGGTGAGATACTACTGTCAAGGTGGAAGCGTTAGTTAATATGTCCAGACCTGCAGTGTGCATTGGTGGACAGAGTTAGAGAGATTTCCTAGTGAACAGAAAGAGGGGAAAACCTACAACATTTCCCAGCCAGGGCTCTGACAGAAGGTCAGACCATCCCAATTCTCCAAGGAACTCAGAGCTCTCCATCATAACTCACAGCTCTCCATCATAACTCACTCTTCACAATTAGCACCACCAGAGGATGAGCAATAAACACCAGGCTGGTATTTAAACCTATCCCTGGTGGGGTGGGGCACCAGGAAATGAAGATGCCTCTCAATTGCAGGTTTGGCACCATTGTCTGACCCACCCCTGTCTCCAGCAGGAACCCACATCTAGAACAGCAACATGTCTTGCATCTCTATAAGATATAAGAGTCAGCAGAACCTGGAATACTTAATAGGGATCATTCCGAACTGTATGATCATTCTGAACAGAATCAAGCTGTGTTGTCCCAACAAAGACATGCCTTGAAACATGGCAACACCCCAACTTTCCAATTACTCTAGAGCCCCACAACTCTAACCATGGCTACAAAACATTGCTTAACACATGAAAAACTTAAAAGCTGCAGTAACTTGATTGATAAAATTTATCATTCTAATTAAATGTCAGACAAAAACAACTCCGATTTTCCCAGACCTAATATTTCAATAGAGCATAAAAATAGACTTAAAACTGGTCAACGTTTAATGTAGCCCGGTTTTCTGTATCTCTAGTTTCCTGTACAGCATGGAATACAAAAAAAAAGGAAAGAACCTTGACTCACGTTGCTTTTCCTGGAGAAAGCCAGATGAGCAAACTGCAGACTCTTCACCTGCTAAGAAAATAAAACAAAGTGAAATGAGCCTCGTTTACATGAGTCAAGGTCTTTAACTTTTTCTCAGATACTGTGGTGTGCATATCACAATGGGCCACAATTTGCCACTGGTTTACACAGTTCCCATTGACTTCAATGGTGATAGCTCAGCATGCAGAATGATGCTGGGAAATGACTAGCTTTTCATCAAATGCTCCTCGCCCGATTTTTTTTTTTTTTTTTTTTGTAAAAAGGGATCACAGGTAGCTTTCCTACCCAGCAGTTTATTTAGTTGGTTTGTAACATCACCCCCTGGGATTTTTTCTTTCTATCTGCCACACAAATTGTAACCAATTTAGTGATATTATAAACCATCAATCTCCATTTACAGGCTGAAAGTTGTAGACAAAGGGTTTTTTCCTTTAAGTCTAAATGGTGCAAAACTGGGACATGGAAATATTAATGACAGCAACAATCTGCTAGGCTCCAGTACTGCAACTGCTTCTACATAGACAGACCCCTGACCCCACAAGAGCCCCACTGATTTAACTGGTGCTTTGCATTGACTTTAGTGGGGCTCCATTTCGGTGGAGGGGTCCACACATGTAGTTTTCATTGCAGGATTGGGGCATTATGAGACACTTTGCATCCATGGATCTCAAAGCACTTCACAAAGGAAAAACAGTATCATCGTCACCATTTTACCAATAAGAACAACTAAAGGTATGTCTACACTGCAGCTGAAGGTGCAGTTTCCTGCTTGGGTAGACGTACAGGCACTAGCTTTGATCGAGCTAGTGGGCTAAAAATAACATTGTAGCTGGGGCAGCACGGGCGGTGGTGTGGGCTAGCCACCAGAGGACAGTCCTGTCCAAGACACTAGGTAGGCTCATGCAACTAGCCTGTGCCACCATGGCTACGCTATAGTGCATGTACATCTACCCAAGCTGGACATTACATCCTGCAGCTCCATGGTAGATGTACCTTAAGGCACAAAGAGGGGAACTGACTTGTCCATGGTTAGTGGTAGAGCTGGGACTAGAACTCAGGTCTCCCATCCCTGCCCCACGGTCCCTATGAACCATACTGCCTCATTGTATTAACCTTTCTAACTAAGACACACACACACACGTTAGTAAACCTAACCTCAGTGCTGTGTACAATGCAATATATAGTTTTTAATGTTTCAAATAGTCTTCTGGAAATAATAAACCACACAGGCCTATGTCCCTGGAAACTCTAATATCCTCGTAATGTCAGGGGTCATTTCCATTTCCTGTTATATGAACATCAAGCATAGTCTCAGTTTATATCTAGTACAACCTTTACCAGGGGACAACAACATGCTTTTGAACAAAGATGGACTCAGTCTAGGCGTCTTTTCTATCTCTAACTTCTATGATCCTTTGAAGAAAAATAGCCAACGAACCAAAACCCTTCCAGCCATTCTGATCATAATTGAAGTTGCAAAGTCTCGCTCACATAAGAAGTCCTTGTTTCCACAATAACTTCAGTGTCTCAGCTACCACTTTGTGGTAACAATAAATATTTGCAAATAAAACTGACCACTGCAGAGTACTTCTATGCACAGTTTTTGTTTTTGCAGCATTTTGCAGTCTACAGTTTTTTGGGCATTTACTGGACACTTTTCTGCTTGATTCAACTTATGGATTCTGCACATTGGATTTCTCACCATTTTATACCTTTATAAAACCCCGTTTGAAGAGTCAAAGCAAATGTCAACTTATGGATGCACATGACTTTTTTTTTTTTTTTTTTTTTTTAATAATAGCTGTAGGCACTACTCTGGAGAGACAGACCTGGCTTCAGTCAGAGACAGGATCATCGTATATGGACCTGTTAAATAGCATTTTAAAAGAAAAATCCATCGTTTAAATAGCTGCATATGGCAGAAACAAATTCACTCTTCAATAAGTGACAAAGTGCTTTGACCTTATCTGCATACTGGTATAGTCGAAGCAGTATAGAATAAGCTATACTGGTAGAAGGCATCTTTATCATGGTACAATTCTGTTCACGATAGGGCGCATACCGGCATAAGCCCTACCAGTCTGAAAAAAAAAAAAAATCACACGGTAACGAACATAGTTGTATCAGTACAAAAACTGTGAGTGGACCTTCAAGAATACAAACCTGAATCTTTCATATTCCTTTTATCCTTCAGAATGGGAACGGATTATTTATTTATTTGTTTGTTTGTTTTAAAAGAAACTCAGTCTTACTCAATGGAATTATTCATCATGTAGTAGCAAAAGCTTTTGAAGGGCCAGGAATGTATATTCCTGAATTTGGTTACTTGTGCCATCAGCTTGTCAGTCTAGGGTCTAATTAATGCTCCTCTGTGTCTGTCTGACTTGAGAAAGTTACTAAATACACATCACTAAAGTCCACGAGTATAAGCATACCAGGAGCACCTGTTAAAAACTTAACAGTACAACCGTGCAGCGTAGACCTGCCCCAATGAAGCTAATGGAAAGATTCCTGTGGACTTTGCTGGGAGTTCGATCAGGGCCTAAGATAAGAAAATCTCTCGCTGAAATTTCCTGAGTGTCAGGATTAGCAGGGTTGGTAATTTGATTCATAGCTTCCCTGACCAAGAACTGAACCTGTGCTCCAGCAGCGAGTATACTGAATCCAGACCAGTAGGGAGGTGACACCAGATCTAACATGGAACCATAGAGCATGAACTACTATGAAGCCCTTCAAATCTCACTGTCTCAAATTTAAATCCTGCTGATCGACTCCAGCTGGTTTATCACCATATCACTTTTTCAGTTTAGTACGGATTAAATGCTTCACCAGTCTGCCTTATCCGGTCTTTAACTACCAAGGTGACCTCCACTATCAAAAACTGCTAATTTATCAAGCATCAAACCAACCAAAAATAATTATGAGTATCAACACCCAACAAGCATCAATTACAGATAAATATTTTAACTGTCACAGGCCAAGAAAAATATATGTCAGCGATATAAACCACATCTTGCATCTAAAGCTAGTGGAAAATCGTGGATGAGATCCCAGAGACAAGAGCAATTACAGTTTCTCTTTTACATAATCTGGTACTTTTTCCTAGGACCTATAGACTGTTTGGTGATTACCCATTTGGCAGACCTAGTATTCTATAGCCTGTAGATGGGAAAGAGCCATTTCTGGAACAGCTGTCAACTGCACATTATCATTTCAAGAAGCAGTTTGAAAATTTTTCTTTTGTCGGAATTATGACTTTTTGAAAACTTTTGACAATGCTACAAAAAAATTTCAATTGGGGTTTCAAAAAATTCCGACCAGCTCGAATAATTACTATTTATTGTCTGTACTGTAGTAATGCTTAGAGATGCAGCTGAAATACATACATAAATAATGAGAAGGAGTCCCTCTTATATTACAATGATATTTCCAAACACAAGCCAGCTTTCCCAAATGCTTCTAGAGAAGGGC
Source organism: Chelonia mydas (assembly GCF_015237465.2). Lineage (NCBI taxonomy): Eukaryota > Metazoa > Chordata > Testudines > Cheloniidae > Chelonia > Chelonia mydas. The sequence goes on from NC_051257.2 coordinate 11,790,761, forward strand.
AGGGTAGTATCAGCATCAGACCTACCTACTTCTGCCTTCCTTCAGGCTCCCTACTCTCCTCCAGCCCTTCCTTCTTGTTTGCTTACAGGGTCTTGGCTGCTAGGGATAATGCTACCCAATTAGCCCCTCAGCTTTATCTCCATTCAGTTAATTGGCCTCCTCTGCTGACTGCCTGTCTTTCAATGAGAGCTCAATTAATATAAACTGGTGGGGCGTTGAGTAACAGGGTGCTGAGTTAGCTCCCAGCAGGTACTCTTCTTCAGCTAACATATTTTAAATAGATTTTGCTGTTGCACTAGCATAATTAGAGAGCGGAGAGAGTGAACACCTTGAGGATCAGCCCCATAACGAAAAGGAATCCATGCCTTTTACCACTGATGGATGGACCAATTGAGAACAGCAAACTCAGTCACAGCTTTCTTTTTTGTCACAGGTCCTCAAGTTACCACAGCCAGCACCTCAGCTTTTAAATAGCCCGGCAGCACAGAGCATACTGCAAAGAACAAGTGCCAGGCCCTCTAATTTACAGCAACAAAAAGCTGCCACTCTGTATTTTTCATGCTGAAATAGCAAGCAATGAAAGTCTCTTGGCATCTGACATTTGAGGCAAGAAAATTGTTTGAATTAACCTCTTTTCAATCTTCATATTCAATCTCTTTCACTTATCAGCGCCTCGTCGGGGCATTTGGCGGTTTGCAGCACCGCCAAAGAGCTTGGTTGTAAATGTTATCTATTTTTAGCTTATTGGGGAGAAAGTGCTATCTGCAGTAGCTCGTAGACAGAGGAGTAATGGTTGAGGTGAGCCATCCGTCACTATCTGTGGAAGGGCTTCTGAAGTCTTCAGGAACGTGACTGTTAAAAACTAGGTCATCACTCACTTTGTGGCTTGCGTAGGCCATGCTTGTTATTCACACCAGGGGCTCCTTGAATAACTCCATTCCCTCTCACAACCTCTGTGTGCCATGCTCCCATCCCCCTGTATTTCGGGGACTCCCTGCAACTCTCCCCAGCCATCCCCCTGCCCAGGGTTCTGTGCACTCCCGCCCATTCTCCATCCCATACTAATGGTTCTGTGTGCATACCACCCCCACTTCCCTCATGCCCTCATTCCTCCCACAGCAAGGGCTGTATGTGTTCTCTGATCCCCCGTCCTCCAGGTGCCCTTCACCAGGATTCCTCACGTCCCTCCCACCATGGCAGGGGTTTTATCTCCTACCCCCGTCCACACACACACAGCAGGGTCGTGTCTGCTCCCCTTTCCCATCTCCCCCCACCATGACTTAAGGGGAGGGGGACACACAGAGCCCCCACCAGCATCCCCCAATTCTTCCCTCAACCAGGGGTTATGTACACTCTATTCACTCCTTCTCCCATAGCAATCTCCCCCATTCCCCACCCCATCCCATGCCAGAGGTTGTATGTTCGCCCCCCATTTCACTATCTTTCTCCTCCTGCCACCTTATTTTTCTGTCTGGAAGTTAAGTCGTTCAAGATGCCAATATGTTAAACTCTAGGAGAACAGGCGGAAATGAGATGGGGTATTGTTATGCATGAAGGCATTAATGGATGCCATCACCCAGTTTGATCTACAGACAACTGAAGAGGTGTTTGAGGCTGAGGCTGTCCTAAAGAGCTGGCAGAGGCTTAATGGGTTCCATTCCCCCCTGCTTTGCAGTTCCCCAACTTTCCCAGAAATCAATGGGGTTCTGGCCATTGCTGTCTAGAACATTTTCTGAAATTTTGGAATCGATCAGATGCAGTGTTCAAAAGTTATCACATTACGGAGACAGAAATTGAGTCATGTTGAGCGTAAGGCCTTCAAAAGCTCAGCCAACAAGGACTGAGGCTCCATATCGTGAGCAATGTGAAATGTTTCAAATCACTTGAGTCCAAAATGAATCATAGAATCATAGAATCATAGAATATCAGGGTTGGAAGGGACCCCAGAAGGTCATCTAGTCCAACCCCCTGCTCAAAGCAGGACCAAGTCCCAGTTAAATCATCCCAGCCAGGGCTTTGTCAAGCCTGACCTTAAAAACCTCTAAGGAAGGAGATTCTACCACCTCCCTAGGTAACGCATTCCAGTGTTTCACCACCCTCTTAGTGAAAAAGTTTTTCCTAATATCCAATCTAAACCTCCCCCATTGCAACTTGAGACCATTACTCCTCGTTCTGTCATCTGCTACCATTGAGAACAGTCTAGAGCCATCCTCTTTGGAACCCCCTTTCAGGTAGTTGAAAGCAGCTATCAAATCCCCCCTCATTCTTCTCTTCCGCAGACTAAACAATCCCAGCTCCCTCAGCCTCTCCTCATAAGTCATGTGCTCTAGACCCCTAATCATTTTTGTTGCCCTTCGCTGGACTCTTTCCAATTTATCCACATCCTTCTTGTAGTGTGGGGCCCAAAACTGGACACAGTACTCCAGATGAGGCCTCACCAGTGTCGAATAGAGGGGAACGATCACGTCCCTCGATCTGCTCGCTATGCCCCTACTTATACATCCCAAAATGCCATTGGCCTTCTTGGCAACAAGGGCACACTGCTGACTCATATCCAGCTTCTCGTCCACTGTCACCCCTAGGTCCTTTTCCGCAGAACTGCTGCCTAGCCATTCGGTCCCTAGTCTGTAGCGGTGCATTGGATTCTTCCATCCTAAGTGCAGGACCCTGCACTTATCCTTATTGAACCTCATCAGATTTCTTTTGGCCCAATCCTCCAATTTGTCTAGGTCCTTCTGTATCCTATCCCTCCCCTCCAGCGTATCTACCACTCCTCCCAGTTTAGTATCATCCGCAAATTTGCTGAGAGTGCAATCCACACCATCCTCCAGATCATTTATGAAGATATTGAACAAAACCGGCCCCAGGACCGACCCCTGGGGCACTCCACTTGACACCGGCTGCCAACTAGACATGGAGCCATTGATCACTACCCGTTGTGCCCGACAATCTAGCCAGCTTTCTACCCACCTTATAGTGCATTCATCCAGCCCATACGTCCTTAACTTGCTGACAAGAATGCTGTGGGAGACCGTGTCAAAAGCTTTGCTAAAGTCAAGAAACAATACATCCACTGCTTTCCCTTCATCCACAGAACCAGTAATCTCATCATAAAAGGCGATTAGATTAGTCAGGCATGACCTTCCCTTGGTGAATCCATGCTGACTGTTCCTGATCACTTTCCTCTCCTCTAAGTGCTTCAGGATTGATTCTTTGAGGACCTGCTCCATGATTTTTCCAGGGACTGAGGTGAGGCTGACTGGCCTGTAGTTCCCAGGATCCTCCTTCTTCCCTTTTTTAAAGATGGGCACTACATTAGCCTTTTTCCAGTCATCCGGGACTTCCCCCGTTCGCCACGAGTTTTCAAAGATAATGGCCAAGGGCTCTGCAATCACAGCCGCCAATTCCTTCAGCACTCTCGGATGCAATTCGTCCGGCCCCATGGACTTGTGCACGTCCAGCTTTTCTAAATAGTCCCTAACCACCTCTATCTCTACAGAGGGCTGGCCATCTCTTCCCCATTTTGTGATGCCCAGCACAGCAGTCTGGGAGCTGACCTTGTTAGTGAAAACAGAGGCAAAAAAAGCATTGAGTACATTAGCTTTTTCCACATCCTCTGTCACTAGGTTGCCTCCCTCATTCAGTAAGGGGCCCACACTTTCCTTGGCTTTCTTCTTGTTGCCAACATACCTGAAGAAACCCTTCTTGTTACTCTTGACATCTCTTGCTAGCTGCAGCTCCAGGTGCGATTTGGCCCTCCTGATATCTTTCCTACATGCCCGAGCAATATTTTTATACTCTTCCCTGGTCATATGTCCAACCTTCCACTCCTTGTAAGCTTCTTTTTTATGTTTAAGATCCGCTAGGATTTCACCATTAAGCCAAGCTGGTCGCCTGCCATATTTACTATTCTTTCGACTCATCGGGATGGTTTGTCCCTGTAACCTCAACAGGGATTCCTTGAAATACAGCCAGCTCTCCTGGACTCCCTTCCCCTTCATGTTAGTCCCCCAGGGGATCCTGGCCATCTGTTGCCTGAGGGAGTCAAAGTCTGCTTTCCTGAAGTCCAGGGTCCGTATCCTGCTGCTTACCTTTCTTCCCTGCGTCAGGATCCTGAACTCAACCAACTCATGGTCACTGCCTCCCAGATTCCCATCCACTTTTGCTTCCCCCACTAATTCTACCCGGTTTGTGAGCAGCAGGTCAAGAAAAGCGCCCCCCCTAGTTGGCTCCCCTAGCACTTGCACCAGGAAATTGTCCCCTACGCTTTCCAAAAACTTCCTGGATTGTCTATGCACCGCTGTATTGCTCTCCCAGCAGATATCAGGAAAATTAAAGTCACCCATGAGAATCAGGGCATGCGATCTAGTAGCTTCCGTGAGTTGCCTGAAGAAAGCCTCATCCACCTCATCCCCCTGGTCCGGTGGTCTATAGCAGACTCCCACCACTACATCACTCTTGCACCAAAAATACATGAGGCAGAAGGAGGTGAGGTAATATTGTTTAATGGACCAGCTTCCCAAGCTTGTCTCTCTTACCAACTCATACAATAATGTTGTATGCAGTGTTGTTGTAGCCGTGTTGGCCCCAGGATATTAGAGAGGCAAGATGGGGTGAGATTAATATCTTTTATTGGACCAGCTTCTGTTGGCGAGAGAAACAAGCTTGTGAAGTTGGATCAGTAAAAGGTATTACTTCACCCACTTGTCTCTCTAATATCCTGGGACCCGACTCCGACACGGCTACAACAATACTGCGTACAAAAATACAAGATGTCCATTAAACAACAAAGGAATTCAGGAACAGAACTTTCCTCTAACAGCTATAGCTCATGGTGTGTGTAACTCTACTCACCAGGTTCTTATATTCCCAAATACTGGTTTACTAAATATTAATCATGGAGGAAGGATAAAGATGCCTTAAAATTACACTGCATATAAGAAGTTGTCCAACCCTGAACAAGAGAGCTGGATGAACAATAGAAAATAGCTTTCACAAAGGCTTTCAAGCTCATTTTTGTTCTGCAGCTTTCAAAAAGGAACTTTTATTTTTTAATTCAAAATTTTGTATCAAAAATTTTCACTTTTGAAAACTTTTTTTTTAAACCAATGCTTTTGTTTTCCTTTCGCCCGCCTTTTTAAAAACTATATCTATTTTGCCAATGAACTAGAGGGAGGGGAGAGAAAAGGAAAAAGGGGGGGGCGGGGATTACAAATTGAAAACTGAAAAACAGACTAAAAATTGGCTGCTCACTCCAAGGGTGCTGAAACAATTTGTACAGTGGGGGTGCTAAGAGCCATTGAACCAAACTGTAAACCCTGTATATAATGGAAACCACTTCAAGCCAGTGGGTGCAGAAGCACCATCATCACCCCTAGTTCCAGCACCTGTGGCTCACTCTCAAGTCACTAGATTTAGTCAACTCAAAACCTGCATCATGTTTCCATTTAGTGTTATTTCTTGACAGGAGAGTCCTCCATGTATTTACGTAAAAAAGTATGAACTTGTGAATGAAAAGCACTTTGTCAGCTTAGTGTGTATAACAATGGAACACCACAAATGAAAAGAAAATAGAGAATGGTAGGAAAATTGTATTTAGCCAGCAGAGCTGGGATGAAGCTACAATCTGAACGCCAAGTCATTTCCTGGGATCTAAACTAATTTTTCTTTTTAGAAAAAGACATTTTCTCAGGAGCCACTAACTTTGCCTTAGGCAACAGTATCATCTGCAATGAAGACAAATGCTAAGAATGTGTCATCCCGTTATACCTTCCACTCCCACAGTTCCAGTCAGTGCGGGCTCTAGTACAGATTCCAGACACATCCTTTCGTAGGGGGAGGAGAGGTGAGAAGAGTTCTGAATGAGAAGCCTGTCACACTTTCATCCGGGCTATGAATATTTTTAAGCAGCACTGTAATTTTCTCATTTATAGCAAACTACTCCACAGAGCAGAGAGATATTGATGGAGTCAAACATTCCAGCAGCAATGATCTATAATAAACATAAAGCATCCCTGATGCTGACTTGTAACACACTCACCAGCGGGTTACATGTGCACATAAAGGTGAGAGAAGAGAGAGAGGGGGGTTCTCTTATTGGAAGTACAATTCTATTTCCACCAAAGGAAGTTAGGAGAAATGGCATATTTAACTGCGTCCTTTCATTTCACTTCACAGCCTTTGATCAAAGATCTACATAATTTATAAATCTAATTTAAAAATAATTACATTTACATACAAAAATAATCCACACAACAGGCTTGACTTCGTGGTGGTTCAAGGAATTTAATTTTATGCTGATGGGGTCTGTTTAAAATTCTAAAAGCTCATGTCAGTTCACATGGGTGGGGGGGAACACAGACATGTATTAGAATGAAGATAACTGGCCATGCACAAATTTGCTACTGGGCAACACATGCTGAGCACCGTTCGTTTTCCCCTGGGCTGAACTGCTAAAATGGGGGTTGCTGGGGGCTGAATGCTTTTGAAAGTCTGGCCCATATTCAGAAGCCTACAAGGGAGCTGGGATCTTTTGAAAACCTGGCCCCTGATTATGGGTGCGGAGCTCTTATGAATCTGGCCCACTGCTCTTCTGAAAATTTGGTCCTAGAGATTTAAGGTCCAATCCAAAACCTACTTAAATCAATGGGATTCTTATCTTTAGCCCTTTGGAATGGGACCGCAGGTCTTGTCTTCACTGAAGATTTAACCACAGATTTCCCATTAACGCTCTCCATGTTCACACATGCACACACCTCTGTCAGTGCTGCGCAGTGTGGCTATAGTGCAGACCCCAAGTTAGCTGAACTGAAAACATGCAGCCACTGGCAATCACAACAATCTAGATGCAATGGTCCTCCAAATCCTTTCCTCTTAACCCCCTGGGCACCCATTCCTGCATACTATCTTGCCATCTACCTGTGCTCAGACCCCTGACTGGAAGTAGATTATTCAAATCAGTCTCTGCTCAGCACCTACCTGCACTCTTGAGTTTGTCTGCTTGAAGTTTCTTCAGCCTCCTATATCTCCTGTGTTTGATACAGCAGAACAGTGCCCACAGTGAAACTCACAGGTATGCCTACCCATGTTACAATTACACCGTCTCTTGCCACATAGACACACCCTTTAGATTTCAGACCCTGCACGCCAAGTCTTCTTCCCTCCTTCCACCCATTTGCAGATTACTCTCAGTGAGTGACACGGTTATACCGATCAAACTCCCGGTGTAGACAGCACTATGTTGACAGGAGGGCTTCTCCCACTGACATAATTACCACCTCTCAGGAGATGGAGTACCTACGCTGATGGGAGCAGCTCTCCCGTTGGCCTAGGTAGCGTCTTCACTACCTACTCTGCCTGTCCACACCGGTGCTATGTCCCTGGCACCAGGGAGCTGGACTTGCTTTAAACACAGGGGCCAGCCACCCTGTGACAGCTATTCAGTGAGTTGTTGTACTATGAATCTTGGCATACACTCCCAGATAGCTGTAATGCTGGTCCCGGCCTGACACAAGACCAGCATAGACGCAGGGAGTGACAGCACAGTAAGCGTGGTTGTGTGCTCTTGTGGGCCAGGCTACCACAGGTTGACTGACCCATGGTGTCTTACCCTGTGGTTAGCATGAAGTTGAAGACAAGGCCCCAGTTAGCTCAAGACTGGACAGCACTTAAAATCATGAGGCATAAAAGTACAGCCAATTGTTCACAACTCCTTAAGGTTCAGTTATATCACAGAAAGCTACCATTACTCTGCTTTACTGTGATTATAAAGTAACCTAAGGCAGCTGTGAAAGTCTAGATGTTCCTAACAGATTTATAGGTCTCAAAAACATCATTCGGTTGCACAATGGAGTTGGAAATTTTATCCTCCAAGTAAAGTTTGTTGCCCAAAAGGATGTGACAACATAAAAAAAGTCTTAAAAGTCTTACAACTGAAACCTGGTGCTACCGTAGTTACCTTCTTACCTAGAGCACTGCTGGGGGATGCTTTGCAAGAAAGTGATATTTAGGCTCAATCAGATCTGGTCAGTCATAGATTCACAGGGGTAGACTGTATAACCCATGCGCAAGGGACTATACACATGAGCGCAGTGCTCAACAACATGAATCCAGGTTGCACAACGTAGTCCACAGAGATTCCAAAAACTACGAGGTCACATAGTCCTTCCCCCGCCATCTCATTTCAAAGAGTTCAAGGAAAATCCCTTTGGAGTCCTTTCTGGTTTACATCTTATGTTCCTAGAATCTCATGCCTCAGGGCTTCAGCTGGTCACTTGCAGGAGTTAAGAATGGATTTTTTTTTTCTCCAGGGTATTCTGAGGTGGTGGTGAGTTGGGTTTTTTGTTTGTGTGTTTGTTTAGGGATTTTTTTCCCCTCCTTCCTCTGAAGCATTAGAGATGGTCACAGCTAGAGATGGGACGCTGGACAGGGAGGGCCAGCGTCTCGAGGTGGCACCGAGCAGTCTCTCTCAGGTGCTTGGCTGGCTGGTTCTTGCTCAGGTGCTGAGGGTCTAACCAATCACCATATGTGGGGTCAAGAAGGAATTTCCCCCCAGGGCAGATTGGCAGTGGCTCCTTCCTCTGCAGTGGAGGGATGCAGGTAGGGTTTGCCACCCATCCAGTTTTCACCTGGAAGTTCAGGTTTTAGCCTCTGTGCCCGAGTGCTATTTGACAAGTCCTGATGTCCATATTTTTTTTATTGTGGGGGAAAAGGTGGGGCAGGGTTTGGGAGGAAGAGGTGGAGAAGGGGACGGGGCCTCGAGGCAGAGAAGGGGGTGGGGCCTCGAGGGAAGACACGGAGTAGGGGCATAGCTGGGGGAAGAGGCAGAGCAGAGGGCGGGGCCTCAGGAGTCCAGTTACCAGCCATTAGAAAGGTGGCAACCATGGTGCCGGTCACTTGCCAGGATTATTCGGGTATATCTCACTTAATCATTTGCCTGCCATTGCTGGGGCCTTTGACACTGGTGCACCTCAGTTCCTCCTATTCTCTGCCTCTGGCACATAACCATTTAATGTCTTAAGGTCTATAATACTTTAGTCCAATTTGGTTGTTAGATTTAGTGCATGGGTGCTGGGAAGTGTTGGCAGCCTGTGATATACAGGAAGTCAGACTAGATGATCTGGTGGCCCACTTTCCTGAGCCCAGATGGATCCAAGGACTCTGGACAACCCAAGGGACTCAGACACCAGCCCAAAGAATTCACCTGTGGCAGGGACATTAATTTAGTGTTTATTGTTTTGTATGATCTGTACTCTCCTGTGCTTTACAAGCTCAAGTACAAAGAAACACAAAGGTGTTAGGGTCTGTGTGGGGGCAGGTGAGCGGAGGAGCCCCATTTCTGAGAAGAGGTAGCTGGTGCTGAGGAAATGTGCCAGAGAGTGCCATGGGAGAAACCAGGGCTGCACCCTGCTGAGGCTCTAGGAAGCACAACACTCACAGAGGCTTGGATTCCCCTCAGAGCCATCCTAGTGCATGGTCAGCAAGATGCGCTTCTTCAGATCTGTGACAAAGACTAGACTAGTGAAGTGACTGAAATTTATGCTACATTTAAAGAGCCTGATTCTGGAAGCTACTTTAGCATATAAGTAATCTCACTAAAGTCAATAGGACTGCTCACTTGGTGAAAATTTGGCACATGCTTAAGTACTTTCCCAAATCAAAGGCCACTGAGATTTATGCTCTGAAAAGTAACTAAAAATAGCATCCTGGGTTCCCATGTTTATTTGTTTGGCAATAATTTCCACATGATGTCTGCTGGTGCTGCCTACCCAGCTCTGCATCTGAAAAGACGAGCTGGAATCTTTCTGGGTCACATCACCAACCACAGAGATTCTGCAGTCAAAACTTACAATACATCTATCTCACCCTCCCAGCACTGCATTGGCTCTGTAGCACTAGCAGAGGTAAAGCCTATTTAGTCACTTAAGTAAGCAGATAGGACTCAGAAAATACACAGGGGAAGGGTGCAATTTTTACATAGTCACTTTTCAGAGCAGAGTTACATTTTAATATGTAGTCATTATGCATGCAGTAACCTTTGCAGAAACCGTACTCCAGGACTCTGTACTCTGGTCTCTTGTGCTTACACGAGTCTTGTGAGTAGCTTCAAAGGACAGAGCAGAGTATGAAAAGCCTCAGAATTGAGGGTCAAACAACAGACTTTTTCTGGCCTCGGGACATCAGCTTCTGGGGTGACAATCAGTTTCGCAGTCCGTTTGTGCTAGTGATCTGACTCTAGTTTACATTTTAAATCAAAATAAAATTGGGGTAAAACTATTTATTTTGCATTTCAGAATTCAGGTTTTTTCCCTCCTGGTAAGAATACTGAGAGATGTTGTGGTTAGATTAGAGATTAATTTAAACTTTGTTTTTAAGGTCTAAGTTTTGTTTTCTCATCTGTCCATGACAAATGTTAAACTGATAGGAATAGAATTGCATCAAAGCTTGAAGGAGAAGAGGCAAAAGAACCTAAGTGTGGAGGCAGCATGGTCCAAGCAGATAGGAAACTGGGTTGGGAGTCAGAGAACCCAGATTCTATTTCAAGCTCTGCCACTGATGTGTTATGTGACCTTGGGCAAGTCACTCGTGTGCTTCCATTTCCCCATCTGTGATATCAGGATAATAATACTGACTTTCCTTTGTAAAGCCTTTTGATCTCTACTGATGAAAAATCCTATATGGAACTGATTTCAGTGGGTGCTGAATTAGCCTTGAACTGCGCAAAAAGAAGAGGGGAACCAGCTGAGGGATTCATTGCAGGGTCAGGGCCTCAGGGACCATTTTCAAAATCATAAGATGTAACATTTTCTCATGTGCCAATCAAGTTAAGCTTTTTACATTTCCTATGCATTTGATGATCTCTACTTTAGAACATAAATAAAATATTTAAAAATATAAGAAGATAGCAGTTGCAGAACAGCACCAGTAACTTGCACTGAGGTAAGCTGCCGTCAATTATGATCTGCACGTAAAGGACAGCAGGAATCTAATTCATTATTTATCTCTAGAACCTGCTGGTATAAGTAAGTCTGTTGTTTACATCAGCCATCTGATAATTTAATAGGCAGTAGCATTCCAAAACGTATCTGTCCTCTCCCTTCCCTACTTGCTGCACTAAGCCAAATATTCTGTTTGCTGTTCTTCACATCATTTGGCAACAGCAGATGCTATGTCAATAAAATTAATAGCAGCATAAACTGCACCGTCAGTTATATACAAACACCCTTTAATTATTTGACTCTGGGAAAAAGATAAGGGGAGTGGGGGAGAGTCACATACCACCTGAAGAAAAAAAAAAATCAAGGGGCTTTTTTATACCAAATACTGATTCACTGTAGGCACAATTAATGTGAAGAGGGAAATAGGGGGCACGTGGGGAAAGGGAGAAATAAGCAAAAGCCATTGTGTTAAAAATAAAGTGCCATAAGGCTTCTATACTATAAACATACATCAGTATAACTACGTTGCTCAGGGTGTAAAAGCCCTGAGCAAAGTAGTTACATCGACCTAACCCCCGGTGTAAACAGCGCTATGTCGATGGGACAGCTTCTCCCGTCGACATAATCCACCTCTGCAAGAGAGAGTAGCTAACTACGCTGACGGGAGAAGCTCATAAGCCATTGAAGAATTCTTAATGCACTGACAGACACAGCAAGAGAGGTGAAACAAGTTTGCAAAAGCAAGTCTTTGCACAGCAGAGCTCCAGAAAAATACCAGGGCGTGAGCCATAACACTGGGGGGAAATGTGTTTGTTTTAAGTGATCTGCCTCAGGAACGGAGGGCAAGTCTACACGACAGCGCTACCTCAGCGCAGCGTCTCTGCCACAGCTGCACCGCTGAAGCGCATCTGGTGAAGACACACAATGCCGATGGGGGAGCGCTCTCCCGTCGGTATAATTACTCCACCTCTGCGAGAAGCAGAGCAATATGTTGGCGGGAGACCGTCTCCCGCCAATATAGTGCCATTGTGGACAGTGCAAAACCTGCATGGCTCAGGGGGTGCCTTTTCACACCCCTGAGTGACGCAAGTTATATTGACTTAGGCTGTAGTGCAGACCGGCCCTCAGTGGCTCCAATTAATTATAGAATGGGTAGTGACCAAAATTAATTGGCATCAAAGAGCTTCCCTCTGGCCTATGTGAAATGAAATGGTGGTTTGGCTTCGGGTCCTGCTGGGCTAGTATTGCAACTGGCACCTGTCTTCGCAGAGGGGCTATGGACTGAGTTACACACCCCTAGAAGTGATCCCTCCAGAGAGGTTACATTGCTAATGTGACAATTAAGTAGGGAGGAAGCACAGAGTCATAGAGTTTAAAGCCAGAAGGGACCGCCAAATAGATCATCTAGTCTGACCCCCTGTGTATCACAGGCCACCAATATCACCCAGAACCACAGGTGCCAACTTTCCAAAGTGCCAGGGGGTGCTCGACCCCCAGTTTGGCCCCAGGCCCCGACCCCACTCCATCCCTTCCCCCGAAGTTCCACCCTGCCCCGCCTCTTCCTGCCCCACCTCTTCCTGCCCAGTTCTGCCCCCTCCCCAGAGCGGGCCACGTACTCCCCACTGGCCCCCAGAGCCTCCTGAACGCTGCAAAACAGCTGATCGCGGGAGGCGTGGGCAGGGAGGTGGAGGCGCTGACCCGCAGGGCCTGCTGGAGGGCGGAAGGTGCTGGGGGGAGGTAGAGCTGATAGGCAACCACCAAATGATATCAAAGCATTACAGCCCACAGGAGACTAGACTGTCATGAGCCACAGCCGGAGAATAGGAGGGACCAAGCTGCATCAGTGCTCAAGGCCCCCTGCAATGGCAGGCAAAGGATTAAGTGAGATACACCCAGTTAATCCTAGCAGGTCTATGTTACAACTTTAACCTTTTCTGTTTGCTCACTAATTTCCAGATCTGTCATTCCAACACTTTTCACAAACACAGAAGGCTTGTGTGGCATCCGATGAAGTGAGCTGTAGCTCACGAAAGCTTATGCTCAAATAAATTGGTTAGTCTCTAAGGTGCCACAAGTCCTCCTTTTCTCTTTTTACAGAAGGCTTTGTCTACATGCTGCCCCACCGTTTGTACTGGGGGGAGGAGGGGAGTTTAAATAGCAGTGATGTATTGTAATTCCGCCGTGGGGACACTGCAGCCACAAATCAAAAGGTTCCTAGCTGGCGGCATATGCTGCTATTCACACCCTCGTAGTCCGAACTATGAGACAGGATAGTAGACATAACCTAAGGCTTCCAATTCACCATGCGCTTAGGAGCCTTGCTGAAGTGCCTGGCTGTACAGGGCTGGAACTGACTCATCTCCAAACTCACTGGAAATATTTCCTGGAAAATAAACACTCCTGTAATAATGATTTATTTGACCTGCTGTGAGAAACAACTAATGGCCTAACTCGGACAGATTTCATACACTAGTAGCAATTGACTGCAAAATGAGAGAGGGGGAGAAAATATTCATTATACACTCAAGATGATGAGCTTGTTAGAAAATCTGGCCCTAAATCTGGGTCTACTGTGCTACTGTACTTTGCAATTAACAAATTGCTGCCTGTCAGCTCCTTGGGGATTTTCCTCACCAAGGCATAATTCACCTCTGTACAAAGGGCAAGCACTACCCTGATGCACCACTGAAACCCTTAAAAGGAGTGCTTAAGTAGGAATGAAAAAGTATGTGGGCCTTATTCTGGCCCTTAAGTACAGGTGAATTTCACCCCAAGAGACACAATAGAAGGTTTAATTGTTAAAAGGAACTTCCTCTTTGTCTTTAGCTCAGTCAGTCTTTAGCTCATGAAAGCTTATGCTCAAATAAATTTGTTAGTCTCTAAGGTGCCACAAGTACTCCTTTTCTTTTTGCGAATACAGACTAACACGGCTGCTACTCTGAAACCTGTATTTTATATAAACATCTCTTGTGCTATACTTAAGATTCATATTTAACAGCAATCTAGTTGAAAAGTTGAGAAACACCTAGGAAGGCCAGTATTCAAACTTCCTACTCTCTTATTCTTTTCAGAACACTTAATTGGATAGGCTCTTAAATTGGTGGAAAGCTAAAGCAAAATTGCCACCCAGTAGACAGTTAAAAAGTGCTGATGTTCTATTAACAACCAAATATTGAATATTCTGTCTTGTGCATCCACTTCTGAACCTTCATCTACAGTGAATCCGTTAACACCTCAATCATTTATTTTGTAGCATATTTTCCCTCCTTGCCTGATGTCATTTCTCCCTGCATCATGTCACATAATAGAAAACTAAAATCCTAATCTGGCGCAGAGAGTTGTGGCAAAATTTTTTTTAAAATGACTAGTGATTTTGGACACCCAACACGAGACAACTTAAAGGGGCCTAATTTTTCTGGGTGGTCTGAAAAACCAGGGCCCTGAAATATGTCTCCAGCTGGGCACCCAAAAGCTGTAGCGTCTAAAATCTCTAGTGACTTTTGGAAAACTTGTTCCCAGTTTCTTTATTCTGTCTGTAATGTGCTATGTGCACACACAACACTATTGACAACAGGAATTCCAAGCATTACAACAAACACCATCCTAAATCCCAGTGCTGTTAGGTTGCAATTTAAGTACTGAATAGGAGCTCATGAATGTTACCCTTTTGTAAGTGTACTGAATGTATTTTCACTTCCACAGAATCCAGAGTCCCAAATTGTGCCTTGGTTTACACCCTGTGAAACTCTACTGAAGTGACTAGGCCAGATTCCACTCTCAGTTACACTGCTGTAAATCCAGTGACTTCAATGGAGCAACTCCAAATTTGCACTGTTGCAACAAAGACCAGAATTTTCCCCGCTGGTGGTGAGAGTGAGGACCCACTGATTATGTGCTGCAATTGCAAGCAGATTGCTTTTCCTGGAAGCGTATATAAAACAGGCTTGTTTTGAACTGGAGGGAAATAGAAAAAAGTCTAATTAGCTCACTCCACAGATGCAATTCAAAATCAATCTCGTTCAAGAAAAATTACCTTAGTCTTCTGATTTTGTTCAGTGCCTTGCAGATATCATCCCTGGCAGGGAACCAGATGTGGCAGCTTGGAGAGTCAATTGGAAATTGTCCCTGTCATCACTTATAACTGCACCAGTCCACACATAAAACAGGCTCTTTTTATACAGTGGTGGGAAAAAACTGAGATCCAAAGATAGGACAATGGAGGGGAAGAAATCACAGCTCAATGGAACCATCATACCTTTGATCAAAAAGCATGCAAAAAAAGGGCAGAGGGAGGGAGTTACAAAGATCACCCTTTTTTAAAATCACAGCATATGGCAGGGATTCGGCACAATTTTATTCTCCACCTGCCGTAATCCCGTTTTTGGAGAGCAATCCCTCTGCGTTTTATTTAAAAGAGCATAATGGAATTTGTTCTATAAAAGGTCAGTGGGAATTGCATAACTGAGGCTACATTTACAATACGAGTGCCATGGTGGCCCATCTAGGCTGCTGTAGTACAGTACCCACGGCACTGTTCTGTAGACACTTCCTAGAGTGACATAAGGAGTTTTCCCATCGCTGTAGAAACCGGAACAACAGACGTGCAACTGTAATGACAAATATGCTAAACAGAGCATTAAATTAACCCCAGTCCCACCCTATTGCATTATGGTAGCACCTACAGGCCTCAGATGAAGTCAGGAACCCATTGCCCGAGGCTTTGTACAAACCTTAAGGACAATCCCTCCCTTCAAAAGAGTTTAATCTCAATAGACAAGATATGCAAAGGTACAGAGACGGGAATATCATCATTTTACAGACAGGGAAGAAAGGCTCGGAGAGATTCAGGCTATGTCCTCACTGCCCCACAGTTTGGACTGTGGCGGGTGAATAGCAGCACGCACCTCCCCTGTCTGGATGTTGCCTGGGAGAACGACAGGGTTTCTAGTTCACATCATGTAATCCTGTTTGAAGAGGACTCCATTAATGAGAACTAGGAGCCTTTTAGGTTACGGCTACACTAGAGAGTTTACAGCAGCACAGCTGCACCGCGGTAAACTCTCTAACGTAGCCGCACGAAGACATAACCTGAGCTCACGCCCACGGTGTCCACATGGTGGGAGTTACAGCACTGCACTTCTGTGCACGGTGCTATTCCTACCTGTTGTCTGAGCTGCTGGGCAGTGTAGACAAGGTCTAATGGACTTGCCCAAGGTGACAAAGGAAGTCTGTGGCAGAGACACCAATTGAACCAGACCTCCTGAATCCCAGTCCAGTGCCTCAACCACAAGATCAGGCTTCCACTGACAGCATTGTTCAAGGAAGCAGCCAAGACCATATCTTTCAGAGTGATGGTGTGTAAATACACTGGTGCTCTGATACCACGGAGATGGGCACATAAAAAAAAGCTAGATATACTGTTCAAGAATACAATTAATTACCTGATCAGACTCCGCCAATTGCTTATTGCAGTTTCAGTAATGCTGTAAATGAATGGAGTGAAGCCTGATCATGCTTTTTCTCAGTATACAAAATACTCTCTCCAGAAGATTCCACGAGGCATTAAGACTTAGAGATTCCAGCATGATTCATTGTATACCCTTGTCTAGTTTCTTCTCCAGTACAGCCAGTTTTGTTTCATGCTATTTCAAATCTACTAGCCCAGAAAACCATAAAGTTTGGGAGTTCTGCCTCAGTATTCATGGTGGGGAAAAAACCTTCAGGATGATAGGTAGATAGTCTTTAAGTGGTCTTGACCCAAAGCTGACAGAATGACAGATGTCTCAATTAATAGGCACCTAGGGAGGTGACAGGTTAATGAAGCTCACACATACAGACTGCATGTAAGTATTCCTTAAATCATAGCATCATAGACTTTAAGGTCAGAAGGGACCATTATGATCATCTAGTCTGACCTCCTGCACAACGCAGGCCACAGAATCTCACCCACCAACTCCTGTAACAAACCCCTAACTTATGTCTGAGCTACTGAAGTCCCCAAATAATGGTTTAAAGACTTCAAGGTGTAGAGAATCCTCCAGCAAGTGACCCGTGCCCCACGCTGCAGAGGAAGGTGAAAAACCCCCTGGGCCTCTGCCAATCTGCCCTGTGGGAAAATTGAAAATGAGACCTTCAAGCTAAAAATATAAATTAGTTCCACTGACTTTTCAAAAAAACAGTCATGATAAAATCAGTGTGAAAATTTAGAAAGACGAATTTTCACAATTTAATCTTGAGGTATTGCTCAGCCATATTTCAAAAAAAAAAAAAAAAAAAAAAAAACCCAACCGCCAGACAACTAATATACAGCCCAAAGGATTAATAGATAACAACCACACACAGTAATGAAGACGATCTGGGCCTGGATGCAACATAAAACTCACCCTCAAGCCAGCTAGACACCAGGGGTTTTACAGTGTCATTAACATATATTAATTCCAATGCCTTTCTTGTAGGATGCAGCTACTGAGCAGCCTGCAGTGCCTGAATCCCCTTTGAAGGTCACTAGAGAAGGAACAACTTTAGTCAAAGACTTTGGTCTAATGTCTGACAGTTTGCCTACCTACAGAACTTTTGCTGATCGAAAGCTCATGCTCAAATAAATTGGTTAGTCTCTAAGGTGCCACAAGTCCTCCTTTTCTTTATGCCAGCTCAGCCTCCTAGTGGAGACACAATACAGCTCAAGTGAATATAACTGATGCTGCCCAGCAGAGCTGTCGGCCCTGTTTTCGGCACTCTCCATTGTGAGCCACATATCAGACAATGTGACAGTAACTTATGTCACTCAGGGGTGTGAATAAGCCACCCCCTGAGTGATTTAAGTTACACCGACCTAAGTGCCAGCATGCACAGTGCTATGCTGGTAGGCGAGCTTCTCCCATTGACATAGCTACTGCCGCTCATTGGGGGTGGATTAATTAAGTCGACGGGAGAACTCTCTCCCATTGGCTTAGAGCATCTGCACTAACTCGCTAGTGTAGTTATAGCCACAGTGTATGCTGGCAAAAGGAATAGCTCTGCTGGTATAGCTACGCCATCTCCCTGAACGACAGCAACTATACTGACAAAAGCCCTCTTCTGTCAGCATAGCTGCATTTACACCAGGGGCTTTGCCAGCGTAACTATCAGCTAGGGCATGTGATTTGTTTTCCTCCGCACTCCTGCTTGACATAGCTATACCAGCAAAACTTTGTAGTGTAGACTGAGCCTTAGTGTAAATACTGGGCTAAAAATCCTTGGATATCCCAGAAGGAGAACGCTGGATGGATGGCCTAAGACAGTATTTCCCACCAATAGGGAGACAGGGACGGGCAGGCACCAGGTTTATCAAGAGTGGGAGGCAGAGGAGAGCAATAAAGGAAGTGAAGAAAGATGCAGGACCCAGGATCTCTCTCCTGCTGAACATGGCATAAACACAGGGAATAAAGCAGTGGCTAGCCCCTCAGAAACCTTTCTTCTTCCCTCTCTGTTCTCACAGAAATAACCATATGAGATTGAGCCATCTCTAACCCCCAGCATCCTGTGTCCAAGAGTGGCTAATACAAGACACTTCAGAGGACGGGGGTGTGTGTGTGTGTGTGTGTGTGTGTGGGTGTGTGGGTGCGCGCGTACGCGCACGCACGTCTCTGAAAGGACATAGTATTCTATTTTCTCTGTGCCAAAGCATCATGTAGCTTTCTGGTCAGTAGGGTGGAAGAGCCACCGAGGAAGGAAAATTGGAAGAGAATGCAAGAAAAAGAAGAAATAGAAAGCAAAAAGTGGCATTAGGAAAACATATTACTGGAGCTTGATGAGATTTCTGTCCCTTGCCTGTAGCACTCAGTGAGGCTCCCCATTGTGAAGACTGGATTCCATATAATTTGAAAGAAAAGGGAAAGCAGAAATATGATGTTTTTTGCTTGAACAACGCTCAGCTTCAGGTACAGTATGTTACCGGTTGTGCAAGTGCCAATTATAGCTAAGCATGATTTAGCCAACCTGCCTTTGTATTAAATGCCTGACGTATAATTTGCTGTCGTGGCGAGATGGAGATTTTGCTTCTATTTTCACGGCTTCACTTCTAGTTATCGTTGACCATAATGACCACAAGAGGACATATCAAAACGGATAATTCCAGTATATACCACCCACACCACATTTATCAGTGGACTCCAACAGTCTATCGCATGTCTCCATTTTTTCCCTGATCATGCAGAGACTTTAGGCTCAGTCATGACACAGGCAAAACCTCCCCAGCAGTCAGGAGTAGTTTTGCCTGAGCACCCATAATCAAGGCCAGATTTTCAAAGAAGCTCACTGCACTGGGTGCTGAGCACTTTTTGAAATCTACCTGGAGGTTTGGGCTCTGAGCACAGGACAATGCAGTTCTGAGCTCTGTCAAAAATCTAGCCCCACCAGTGCAACAAAACTTGCCATGTGCCAAAGCCTGAAAAACGTTTGAGACGTCCGTGGTGTTGTTAAAGGCATTGGTGTCTTGGAACGACTCAAACAGCAAAGCTCCCAGGGACAGACGGTCCGATCCTAGCCCAGGGTACTCAGCCTCAGCATTTTAAACTATTTTTTAACCCGATACAGTTATTGGGAGTTTTTTTTTAAATCCGGCAGTCAGACAAACTCATCCTTCCTTAATGTGCTAAAACTTTGCTATATGTTTCGGTGGACATGATGTGTGGCTGCAATTTAAAGAAGTCGGAGCTGATCTGGAATAAATCAACTGGTGCAGTGAGACAAGTCCAAATGCTTCGCTCAGATGGTGTGAAAATTCCCCGGAGCAACAGCTGGACACCTCAGTCTATCTTACGGGTCATTGCGAAGACAACACATCAGTCTGCATTTGTGGCATACGGAGCACAGAAAAGGTGAATTTCACAGGCCTTTTACAGTCAGTTATATTTTAAATTACTAATAATTACATTTTGTCGTCAATTACCTAGCTGAGAATTCATCATCCTCTGCAGAATGTTAATTGAATTAGCTGCAATATTCAGAGTAAAACTTTAGTGTATTGCTGGCAAAATTGACTAATGGCTCTTCAAATTTAATTAGGGTGTATTGAATCAATAGGCAACCTCCGTGGCAGGCTGCGCTGCAGAAATCAAATTGCCATTTGTTTGTTTGCCTGTTTACTTTTTGTACTGCAAAAAGATTAATAAATGCCGGCCTCTATTTTGAGACTTCATACAGTAACAATGATTAGGTTGCAGTTCCATGGTATGCCATGGCCTTTAGAATTTATTACCTTTGTGGCTTATGAGCATGGGAAGCATATTGAAAACCCCAACCCTATCGAGTCTCTAATGTTGTTCTGCTAAGGAATCAGAAGGGACTATCGTAAAGCAGTAGAACTCCGCTTCAGCTAGATAAATGGCTTAGGAAAGAGTCATGGGCAGAACGTAGGGATTGTATCCTCAAAACAATGGATGGCTGAGGGATGTGGGTAATGGAATGCACCGCCCCCTTGGGTGGTAGTTCCAATCCAGCTCATGTCAATAGCAACCCAAAATGATTAGCTTTTAGTGGATATTTAGAAGCCTACATTAAAATGAGATAGTGGTCTGAATCTGCTCCTCATTACAAACACACCGCTGCATTTAGCATTAACTGGCTGCCTTATTCGCAATCTCAGCTGAGAAGACAAGGAGTGAATGGGCTTTGGAGAATGAATTTCTTTTACTCCTAGAGGTGGCTGATCCAGATGAGGTACATGGGTGGGGTTGTACAGTCCAATGCCCTGCTTCTGCAAATCAGTTCACTCTTTAGAGATGTGAGCCCAACACCTTCAGCCTGCATCACCAGTTCTCACACCCACAAAATCACCATAACAAAAATCCAACCCCAAAATTAATAAGCTTGTTTCCTTCAAAGTTCTCTCACTCACACACACACACCACCAAAGCACCATCCAGCCAAACATACTTTGTTATAAAGGTAGGTTATAATTGGGTAATCACTCACGTGGAAGACAGGGGAAGCTGTGAACAGAGGACCTTAGCTGCAGTTACATTATGTGCTATGACCAAGATTTTCCAAAAGTGACTAGTGATTTTGCACACTCAACCTGAGACACCTTAAAGGGGCCTTATTTTCACAGGGATGATGCTTAGCACCTTTTGAAAAATCAAGCAAGCCCCTTTAAGATGTGCCAGGACACCCAAAAATGGGCAGCCATGATTGTTAGCCACTTTTGAAAATCTTAGCCTGTGATCAAGATTTGCTTGGGGAACTAAGCAGAGGCCGAATGAGATGGAATTCACCCTTCCGCCTCTAGCTAGGCTTAAAATTTGAAAGCACAGAGTCGCAACTGAAAATATTAAAGTGAAGCAACAGGAGGCAGTATGGTCTAGTAGACAAAGCAGTGGACTAGAAGCTGGAAAACCTGTTAATTGCAAAATACATTTACTCTGAAATATTTTAATGGACTAAGGGAGTTAGGCACCTAGCTCCCATTGAAGGTGAATTAGAATGGTCTTAAAGTATAAAGAGATTGTAATTAAGGTTGGAATTTTCAAGAATGTAGGTACCTATCTCCCACTGTCAATGGGAGATGTATACCTAACACTCTTTGGACTCTTTAAAAATGCCAGTCGATACTTTTAAAAAGTCTTAACAAACCTGATTTTAGTTACACATAAAAACCTAAAAAAAAATTTTAAAATGGAGCGGTCAGAGCAAAGAAATCATAGTAAGTGATTAAACTGAGCACATGAAGCATCAAGACTATAATTACAGAGGACTCCAGATTCATTTTTCTGAGCCAGAGAAGTCTGGAAAGAAAATATCGTACTAAAAGGACTACAATGATAAATAGACTAAATGGCAGTTTCCTGACCTAGCATGGCAGAAATCCATCCAAACATAATGTGTGTCTAGACAGAGACCTAATCAGCCACTGATGAATTGCAGCGCCACTGTTTTCAAGGAACCAAACTTGGTTACATTTGATGTGATCTTGAAATATCAATTGATGATTGCTATATACTTCAGATTATCCTTTGCCGCTAAAAATGGGTTATGACTAAGAAACTAGACCGGGCCTATGTAACCCAGAGAAAACTTAATTGAGAAGAGATTATTTACAAGTGGAGTTAATTATCACCCAATCTGGGAAACTGTATCTTCAAACAAGGAATGCATTTAAGACAAACTCATTACCTTCACTGGAGAGGATGCAAAGTTGAATGCAATTAAATGCCAGAGTAAAATGAAATTTGCAAAAGTGTGTTTGACATTTCAGAAAGTAAGATTTTGAAGTGTAAGTGAGAGAACGAAAACAGCACAGAATGAGTCAGAGGAGGGTAAGTAAATGGAGGTATTTAACTAACAGCAGCTAAGTCTATTATGCACTGAAAGATAAATGTATTACCTGGAACAGTGAAAAGAAAAGGAGTACTTGTGGCACCTTAGAGACTAACCAATTTATTTGAGCATAAGCTTTCATGAGCTACAGCTCACTTCATCGGATGCATACTGTGGAAAGTGTAGAAGATCTTTTTATACAGGGCCTAATAACATCAGCCACACTATCAGAGGCTCGTTCACCTGCACATCCACCAATGTGATATATGCCATCATGTGCCAGCAATGCCCCTCTGCCATGTACCTTGGTCAAACTGGACAGTCTCTGCGTAAAAGAATAAATGGACACAAATCAGATATCAAGAATTATAACATTCATAAACCAGTCGGAGAACACTTCAATCTCTCTGGTCACGTGATTACAGACAAGAAAGTTGCGATATTACAACAAAAAAACTTCAAAACCAGACTCCAGCGAGAGACTTTTGAATTGGAATTCATTTGCAAATTGGATACAATTAACTTAGGCTTGAATAGAGACTGGGAGTGGCTAAGTCATTATGCAAGGTAACCTATTTCCCCTTGTTTTTTCCTACCCCTCCCCCCTCCTCAGACGTTCCTGTTAAACCCTGGATTTGTGCTGGAAATGGCCCACCTTGATTATCATACGCATTGTAAGGAGAGTGATCACTTTAGATAAGCTATTACCAGGAGGAGAGTGGGTTTGTGGGGGGAGGTATTTTTTCATGCTGTGTGTGTATAAAAAGATCTTCTACACTTTCCACAGTATGCATCCGATGAAGTGTGCTGTAGCTCACAAAAGTTTATGCTCAAATAAATTGGTTAGTCTCTAAGGTGCCACAAGTACTCCTTTTCTTTTTGCGAATACAGACTAACACGGCTGTTACTCTGAAACCTGGAACAATGAGTTAAATCAATGGAATTGTAACTATTCAGTAGAAATGATCATGCGTGGGTGCGGGGGGAAGAAAGGAGTTCACACAAGGCCCAACTATTGAAAAATCTCATGAGCCAGGTTTTCTGCACACTCAGCACCCTGCAGCTCTTATTGCTTACATCTACACTGCAATAAAAAGCAGGCTTCACCGAGTCTCAAAGCCCAGGTCAATTAACTCAGGTTTGCACGACTCGGACTGCAGAGCTAAAAATGCAGTGTAGGCATTTGAACTTGGACAGCAGCCCAGGCTCTGAGACTCTCCCCCTTATCATGGGGTTTCAGAGCCTGGGCTCCAGCCCGAGCCTGAACATCTACACTGCAATTCTTAGCCCCACAGCCCAAGCCAGCTGACCTGGGCCAGCTGCAGCTATGCCACAGGTCTTTAATTGCAGAGTACACATACCCATTGTGCCCACATTTTCCAAACAGCTCAGCATCAAACATCCTACACTCTGAGAATCTGGCCCCAATTGTAGAGATCTTGCAGAGGTCTTTTGAAAATCTGCCCATAAGTATACATATAAAACCTTTCATCAGCTCTAGGTAAAGTTACAAGGTTAAAAGGTGCCAGGGCCATTCAAAACAGAAGAGTTGTCTTGAAAGGCTGGTTTGGAGAAAGAGAAAAGGTTCACCATGCTGCGTGTGTTGGGGGTCAGTCTCATTCCCAGTAGGGTCTTGGGTTCCATGGGACTGAACCTCCAGACTACTGAGGAGTTCCTCCTACAGGAGGTTCGACCAGCCTCAGTAGCATCCTATCAAAGTCATAGCTGAGAGCATTGCTCAATACCGAGCAAGATCAGACTAAGAAGAACTATTTTACTGAACCCTGGCTCTGGGTTTTACTTCCAAACAGGTTTGTGCAAAGCAATTCCTGCATCCATAGATTAAATTTTACTAGCCTGGTTCTTAACGTTAGGTCAAATCCGTTGCAAAATGTGTTTGCTTTGGAAGCCAATAGTCTCATAACCATTGTGTTGCCTAAAGATTGATTCCCACTGTTAAGTTGAATTGGAAACTGCTCCCACTTGTTTTAAAATTAGATTTCTTTGGATGGGAACCCTTCCAACATAGTTTTCTTCTGCCCAGCTCTGGGCTTGGGCTGATTTACTAAAGCCAACAGCTTAAAAAAAAACAGATGGCATCAGTGCAAACTGTATACACAGGGGCCACAGGAAGAGAAGTGCTCCTATGAAAAAGGCACCAAAAAGGAAAAGGCACCGTTAAAAAAAAGAAGTGGGCCATTCCTCTTCCCATTAAGTGTTTGAGCTTCTCTTCACAACAACTTAAAATTTATGGAGCAAGTCTCTACAGATTCTGACTGTATTTAAGGACTCTAATTGAAGGAACAGCACCATCTGTTCAAGCGTGCACGGAGGTGCACGTTGGAAGGAAAGGAATTACTGTTTTGTGGTTACAACACAGCACTGCGAGCCAGGAGATCTAGGTATTCCTTGCTCCATAGCATACTTTCCACATCTCTAAAATGGGGATACTAATATATACATACCTCTCAGGAGGGCTTTGATGCTTAATTCATTTACATTTGTAAAGCACTCAAATAATTACATGGAAAATGCAAATTCAGAGATTCATAGATTAGAAAGACAGAAAGGGTCATTGTGGTCATCCAGTCTGACCTCCTGTATAACAGAGGCCATAGGACTTGACTGAATTAATTCCAATTTGAACTAGAGAATATCTTTCAGAAAAACATCCAATATTGATTTTTAAATTGTAGTGTGGTATTCTCCATCACTGAGAACCCTTGGTAAATTATTCCAATGCACAACTGTCCTCACTATTAAAAAGTTTCATCATATTTCATTTCTGAATTTGTCTAGCTTCAACTTCCAGCCATTACGTCTTGGTAGACTGGTCTTGTTTACTAGATTTATCTACTAGACTGAAGAGCCCTCTATTGAAGAGCACAGATTTCCGTTCCCCACATTAGTTCTTATAGACTGTAATCAAGTCACCCCTGAACCTTCTCTTTGATTAATTAAATCGATTGAGCTCCCTGAGTCTTCACTATTTGTTCATATGAATTTTGAGAAGAGCTGGAATTACCAGTTCAAGTCTCTACTGTAGGGCCAGTGTATCCCTTGATATCATTCCACTGGTGGTCTATCAGGATGGAAATGATCTAGCTCCAGTGCATATGTGCGCCCATGTTTGGAATCCGTATAGAGACCATCACTCTAAGAAGAGCATAATCTTATCAGGAAAATAATCCCATGGCATCTGTTTTCAAACCAGCATCTTCATGCTTTCTCCCATACTTCCACTCATGCTTCTGAGGCACTCCGGATAAACATCTGCAAACCGAGCTCATCATAAACCTTCAAAACCCTTAGAACTCTGTTACCAAGGTGCCTACAAAAAAACCCCTTTATAACAGTTACACAGCTGGTGTGCTAAGATGACAGCCCATCATGCTGAACAATATTGTGTCTGTGTTTCCTTGTACTCTTCCATCTGTCTGTATTCATCATTTATCTCCAGTCTTATTCTTAGATTGTAAGCTGTTTGGTACAGGGACTATCTTTTTGTTTGGTTTTATACAGCGCCTAGCACAATGGGGTCCTATTCCATGACTAGGACTTCTATGAGCTATGGTAATATAAATAATAATAATCTAGAGTGTCACTTCCTTCCCCACCCCGTGCTGTCTTACCAGCTGTGTGACATTTTTGTACTACAAATCCTTGTCCATTGTCCTGTTAGGTTTTGCTAGGTAGGGGCGGGGTTTCATCTTTATGCTGGGATTTTCAAAGAGCCTTTAAAGGAAGCAGGCAACCAACTCCCTTTGAATTCAAATTCCTGTAAGGCTTCTTTGAAAATCCCAACCTCAAAGACCAAAACAATACTTTGGCCTTAAAAAAATTCCTTACATCCAAAGCCCTTAAAGTGCTTCACAAATCACTGATGAATAAATACTCACATGTGAGGCACAGAAAAGTTAAAACAAGTTTCAGAAGCATCCAATTATTTTCAGAATAACTGAAAATCAGGATTTGGATGTCTAAAGTTGGCCATTCAAAATAAGGTGGAACTTTGGAATATTTGAGTTGCTTAAGAGACCACAGCAAGTTTGCAAAGAAAACCCAGAATTCCTGACTCGTAGTTTCTTGTCCTAACTACTTCACAACCCTCCCCCAGGTATATAGATGTTCATGTCTCATTCACCTTCTATGGTAGAAAAACCCACATACAAATGATCTGACAACCAGGCATCTATACAAGAATGAAGAACATCAAATAAAAGATGATGTGCCATTAACAACACTGTACCAGAGCAAAAAAAAGTAAGCTTAATTTAAAAAACTCAGAGAAAAGAAACCAAGTAGTCATCTAATTTTCATTAGGTCTTCAATTAAGCCCTGTTTTAAGATGGAAAATAATGCACTTTTGTTACACTTTTGCCTACGCGGTAATTACCACATTTGTGAGTCATGTCAAATGAACAGAAGCATTATATCCAGCATAAATAAAATAAAATAAAATAAAACAGCCAGAGTAACCTGGTTTGTCAGTCACTGTCCACTTTGCTCTCAGATCCTGTAATAGATGACACACCATGTTTAGGAGGACCTGTAAGTGTTTTACCTCAACACAATTAAATCAAAAGGCAAGGACGGATATTCTGTCCTTAAAACCACTCATATGCCCCAGTGACCTCATTTGGGTCCCATAAGGTAACCAAGAGCAGGATTTGACCCACTGTTAAACCAGCACCTGGGGATTGCCATGGGAACAGAAAACTGATGGGCCATACTGCTCTACCAGAGCCCTTAAAACACACTCATGCACAAGTGCGGCACAAGCAGCCACAGTGCCAGCTTTCCCATTAGCCCCAACAACGTCCACTTGGGCCTATAGGGACTGCCACTAAAGGTGGAAGGGCAGCTTAGACTCCACAAGCCATTGAGTCTTTAGTCTCTCTGCTAAGACACCCAATAAGGAGCCAATTAGTACCAAAGGAGGTGAGTTGTTTAAGGGTTGGTTTATTTTTGGTAACGTGAAGACTTCTCCACTAGCAATTCCACCAGACAGGCCACTGGTCAGTTTCTCACAGATCTCTGAACAGCCTCAGACATCAATGGCTGTCAGAACTCACGTGGTCTACTTTTGAATTGGCGATCAAGAGGTTAAATTCTCTGCACCGCATTACCAATCCTCTGAACTATCCAGGCACCTTGGGTATCATTAAATAAAAAACGTTTTCATCTCAAGCTGCAACGGAGCCCCATTAGTGAGCAAATTCTTCCATGTACTCCAGTACGTTCTTTGCAAACAAGAATAAGGCATTAACTTGAATGCTTTCTATCTAAGCTATTAATTATCTTCTGCTATTTAAACAGGCAGAGGTCAATGCACCGTTTGTCACAGAACATGGCCCTTTGAGACAAGAGCACAAAAACAGATTCCTTTTCTTGTGTGTGCCACACTGACGTCAAGATTCATTTCTTTTGCTCCCAAGTAATGTGGGTAAACAGCTTCATTACCTCCCTGCAATAATAATATACCTTTGGGAAGGTTCAGAATGAGGAAAAAAAAAGTCACCTATTGCCACTTTAATCCACATTAAAATAATACACAAACGCACCTTCCTCCCGTTCAAATTTAGTGCATCTTTGGATAAAACATACCAGAAAAAAAATGTACTTGTGTTCACGAGGAGCAGGAGAAATGAAAGAGGGGGCAGCCGGCTCAAATAAACACATTAAACCTGTAGAAATGGTTCGTAGCCTTCCTGAGATGCCAGTTTCTTTGTACATCTTACAAGGGTCCACATAAAAGAGAAACCGTTTCCATAGGAAACAACGTCAAGACATGACCACCACAGCTAGTTATTGCCCAGTAACTGTTCCAGGAATTCATGTCACTTCTGTATTCTGTTTGGTTCGTATAATCTACAATAAAAGCTGCCCTAAACCTGTTCTCAGTCTCTCTCTCTCTGATGATCACCTTAAGGTCTCTCTAATCCTCACAGCATTACAAAGGCCACATTTATATTCTCACAGGGAAAAACTGTCAAACAGTATGAGCCCAAAATATCCACCTTTAAATCCAATGCAAGTTTTCCCTAAGGAAGACCACTGAAGTCAAAGGCAGTCTTTCCACTGACTTCAGCACTTGTGTGTGTGAATTTGTTTCCAGGAACACTGAATGATACTGGATTAATAATCAGTTCACCGTTCTATATTTGGATCTTGTATGTACATAAGGTACTTAGATAGTTAAATGATCCTTGATATGAATACTACAAAGGTTGCCCTTATTGGCCTACTCTGGTCCTGATTCAGCAAAGTGCTTAAGCACTTTAAGTTTATATATGTGAGCAGTCTTATTGACTTCAGTGGGACTGCCCAGACGCTTAAAGTTAAGCATGTGTTTAAGTGCTTTGCTGAATCAGGCTCTTTATGTCCAATATTAGAGGCAGGGGTGGTAACTGTGTACTGAATGAAGCCCTGTGGGGGAAAAATACTATGTGATTGTGTAATTAAAGAGTGTATCATAATGCACACACACACAAGGGGACTGAAGTAGGTTTGCACAGGTACCCAGAAGTCTGGTATTTCCTAACTCTTCAGTACTTGACTTTGCAACCTTAATGTAAGGGAGGAAGGGGCAGTTATGTAATTAAAAGCAAGTCAGTAACAGTACTGTCAACCCCAAATGTTCAAACACCATGAATCATGAGATTATTTAAAAATAATAGATTTGGAATTCTTTTTATTTGCCTTTTGCTTTTTTGAGCCTTTAGGGTGAACTAGGGTCACATTTTGAAGCTCTCTCCACAGCCACAAGGCCTAGAAGCTTACTTTTTCTTTAAGAACGAAGACTGAAATCATCACATATCCTCCAGGACTCCAGGAACTGGAGCTTTAAGCAGAACAATTATCATGAGACTCATGACAAAATCCTGAGAGTTGGTAACACTGCAATAAGCCTTATTCAAAAGGAAAACTATTTTCCTGATGGAGTGCAGATAATTGTGAGAACAAGTAGCCAGAATAAGCCATTGAAAGGGTAATGAGGACAGTGGTTTAAAGATTATATTTGTACGATGACTTCTGTAAGCAAGTAACAAAACTGCGAAGTCCTTGAAATTTGTTTTTGATAACTCCCGTTGAAGTGACAGTAATTTCTTTCTATAAAGCTACCCTTTAATTTGGCATGTACGCACACTTTTCATGCTTGGTTGCAGAAGACACACTATGAGTAGTAAGAGGGTACTGTAGAGTTTGGCAAATAGAAAATCTCTACCAATTAACTGCAACATGTAGAGATAATGCATCCTAATCCATTCAGAGCCTGCAAGGGAATTCCTTCAAAGTTCAGAAGAGTTTTGTTTTGGTGAGAATAAACCGAGGACATTTCACACGACAAAACACATCTGCTTCTCTTTTGTCCTGGTGTGATCAGCCAGCCCTGTTCAGGGGAGGTAGCTGTGCTGGGCTCTTGAAGAACAGGGCGTGACAAATTGTGGGTTCAGTCTTCTGAAATGCAGATGATTTTATGAAATTGTATCATGAAATTATTGTACCTGTAATGGATCCACCCAGAGTTGTGTGTCATGTCCCTGCCAGACCAAAGTGATCAGCTCTCAACGATGGTTTATTCAAAGACCACCACCTTGGGAAAATGGGTTTGCTGTAGCTGGGAGGAGACACTTCCTCCTATCTGAAGGGAAGCTTGGAATATAATGGAAAATTATCAGGGCAGAACAAAAGAAGCAGGTGACCCAGCAGGAATTTTTAAATGGACTCATGGGAGGGGGAAAAGGGTGAGGAGATGGGGAGCCATTTTACAGAAGATTAAGATGAGGGAGGCTGCTGATAGGGTAGGGCAGGCAAGAAGGATGGAGGGCCCTGCCTGACTGACAGAATGCAGATGATCTTCAAGGGAAGGATGAGCTAGAGAGGGACACTGCATGTTCTATGGTTTTGTCTGATCTGTACTCTGTTGTGCTTTACATGGCTAACTGTAAAAGAACAGAACATTATTGAGGGGGCCATTTAGGGATCTGGGGCAAATTTGGGAATTGGTCCTGCTTTGAGCAGGGGGTTGGACTAGATGACCTCCTGAGGTCCCTTCCAATCCTGATATTCTATGATTCTATGATTGTTAGACTGGGCCACGTGTGTGTGGACCACTTCACAATTACTACATGCCCCTGAAAGACAAACGGTCAATCAGGACCTTCATGCCATTTGGATGGAGTCCTGGGAGAGCAGTGTGTTCAAGTACTGAGAAGGGGGTCTTGAAGAGCACACTGCACCCAGAGGGGCTAGGCAGCAGGACAGTATGTTCTGACATTCAAGGAGGATGCCAGATAGAAGGTCCGTGCCCAGAGAGTGTGCCTAGGGATCCCGAGATTGGGGCAGTGGTTGGAGTCCATTTAGGCTCTAGAAGCTTAACACACACCCCAGGGGATCCATAGCACAAAGGCTTGGATTCTCCTAACAGCCATCCTAGTGGGTGGCCAGATAGGGCAGTGTCTAGACGTACCCCCCCAGAGCCACTGTTGCTAGCTAGCACAGATTAGAACAGTACCCAGGCTGTTCTAACCTGCGCTGAAGATGGGGACAAGCAGAATATTGGGGATCCTTAACCAAAGCAGAAACTCAGCACAGCAGAGAATCTAGTTCATAACTAGAACTGGATAGAAGTATGCAGATGAAGGCTTTTTTCACTGAAGATTACAGATTCAGGTCATCTGAAACATTTCACAAACTTGGGTTGAATTTGCCGAAATGTTTTGATCAAAATATTCCCCCCACCCCCCAAAAAACACACAGAAAAAATACAATATGTTTCATTTTGACATATTCTAAATAAAATGTTTCAATTTTGATTCAAAACAACTGGTCATTTTGAAACTGATTCCCATTTTAAAAAATTTAACCCCCCCCCCCCCCCAATTTTTGTTTTGGGTCAAACAAAATGTTTAGTTTTATTTTATTTTGTTTTACTTTTTCAGTTTGCTGAAAAAAAATTTTAAAAAGTGTTTCATGCTGAACTGAAACAATTTAAAATTTTTGTTTGCCTGGTTCAACCACCAAACCATTAAAAAAAATTCAGTTCTTTGCACAGTTCTAACCTCTTTTTGTGCACGTTATCCTAAGTACTGTATTTGGTATATTTACTTGCTGGAAAAAATAAGATCAAGCCACAGCATTTGGCTGACCCTAGTCTTTTCGGAACAGTTGGATCAGTCTGAATAAATACTTCCTGAACTCAGTCCAAAGTGTGTTCTGTTCACAACAGCCTACATCTTGCCAACCTGATGGGAAGGGTGTCAGCCGGTCTCTGCGGCAGCTATAAACATTAACGCCTGAATTATTTTCAAAATATATAGGGAGGAGGAACAGAGTGGGAGGGGGGGCGCAAAGAACAGCCTTTTTGAGGTTTCAGGGGGAAGGTTACTCTGGGGAGAAGTTGGCTGGATTGTGGAGTATTCGTGAAGCAGCAACAGGTGGACAAGAGGAACGAAATGGCAGAGACAATATCAGGAAACCAAGGTCATAATCCAGCAAAGCACTTACACCATGTGTAAGTTGAAGTATGAAGGTACTGCTAATGGGGAGTATTCTCCGGCTTAACGCTATGCCTGTGCTTACATGCTTTGCTGGATCTATGCACAAGATCAAGACCTAGATGGACAAAGTTAGCCCCTGCCTGTATCTTCAGATGAAACGGCAACTATTGCTGGCTAGCACTGCCTACCAACCAGCAGGGGGATGAAGAGGCATACCTGAAGGATAAATAGCAGAAGAGCCAGCCAGGTAGGGGTTGTTTGGTCTAAAAGGGTTGAAGTGCAATGGGAATATCATAACCCTTTCATTTTTGCAGTTTGATGTGGGTGAAACTTGTTCAGGCTCATGGCTCTGTGTCGTATACAGTTAGCTAGCAACAATGAGTGATGCTGGAGTGAATTGTGCAGGCCAGTCATTTCCGCTTAACCAGGGGATTTTTGCACTGGATGGTGGAGTTCTGAGACTCCAGGGTTTCTCACTCTTGGAAAAATTAAAAAGGTGTTTCCAAAACCCAGAGCAAGGACATCCATCCCCTGCGGAGCCTGAATCCCAGCATGACTGCTAATTTCTAAATGCAATGGCAAGTATTTATTATCTCCCCACGAAGCTCTGTTTCTCTTTATCCAGCTCCAGATGTTTCTAGAGTCCTTGCTACTTTAATTTGGGCATCAGAGGGAGAGGGAAGTAATGCCATGTTAAGCTCTCCCGTTATGCTTTCCAGCTTGCGAGTACACATTTAATATAGAGCTTCTCACTAATGACTGCCTAATTTAAATAGCTGGACAAGAAAATGCTTGCTCTTTGGGGGAGCTTCCATAGAAGGTGCTATTAACAACCAAGCCAGATCTGCAGCTATACAAACCTACACATACATATCTGGCCCACTATTTACAGCAGAGCCTTGCTGATATGCATTGGTTACTGGGAGACCTATTGCTCATTAGCAAGGAGGGACCCAGTATCCTGCTCCTATTGAAGCCAATGGGAGTTCGTCATTTGACTCCACGGATCCTACGTGAACCATTTTAAAAGAAAAGTGAAGACTGAGTGAAATGCGATTTGATGACACTCACTTTGACAAGGATAGTTACATTTCAATAATATAATAACTCACCATGTCCTCGTGAAGTGTTTGGAAAAATAATTAAGTCTGATCAGTAGGAGAGCAAGCCAGGTTTATGCCTAATCAACCATGGAGCAGATTTTTGCCATTAGACAAATTACTGAAAAAGCTCAAGAGTTTCAACACAGGAAGGATGAGGTGTATAAAGCCTTTATTGATTTAAAAGCTGCTTTTGACTCTGTTGATAGTTGCTCCCTTTGGCTCAGCTTGCAAGCAGCTGGTGTGCCTGGCAAGCTCCTCTACTGTCTCATAGAAATGCTTCACTAAAGTGAGAACTGTGTCCACTTAGGTACTAGGATGTCAAACCGGCCTGAGTACAACAGTGGCATCTATCTAGGGTGCATGGCTGCTCCTGATCTATTCCGCTCTATTACTGAGTGAATTATAGAAGCTGTTACTAGCCACATACCCGGGATGGTGATTCATGATTTCTGCATAACTGACCTGCAATATGCAGATGACAAGACCGTACTCACGTCCTCACAAACTAATGTCATCAATGACCTGAATATGTTTGTGGAAAAAGCAGTAAGCTTGCTTTTCAAGTCAACTGGAAGAAGCTCAAACTGATATAAGTGGGTTATGAATCTCTGCCCCCACCCATCATAATCATCAACTCATTTCAGTACCTTGGCTCTGCTGTCACCAAGGAGGAAGGTTGCCTTGCTGACGTGAAACATCAAATCAACCAGTCTATAGTATTATGCACGCTCTTTGGAAGGCTTTGTGGTGCCAATGCCACATAACTTAGACGAAGATGGGTGTCTATTAAGCAGCAGTGGTTTCTGTCCTTTTGTATGGCTCTGAAACCTGGGCCAACCCAGAGATGCAAATGTGCCAGCTGGACTCTTTGACATGAAACAGCAACAGCTTATTGAAGGTATATGGTGGTTACTTTATGTTTCGAATTAGGTGATTAGGCATCAGACCAACCAGCTTCCAATGTTTTCTGAGGGACTCAACACCCTCTCAGGTGGCTTGGCCATGTGTTCCATGTACTGGAGTCCATACCAGCTTTGATTCAACAAAAGCTGGTTGGAGAAGACCTCTCGGACTGCCTCACACACACTGTCGGGATGTTGTGGCTTTTGACCCAGCTGCCTCAGCCTTAATATAGAGCAGGACTCAATATTGACCGGAGACCGAGCTTTCTGGATGTGGATGATCCAAAGTTTTGACTCTATATTCTATGAGTAGGAGAATTAATGAATGAAGTGAATAGGAGAGCTCACTACAGGACTCTAATGTTACCTTTTTGCTAAGAAGAACGTTAGCACCAAGAATGGGGAGGGATTATTTAGCAAGATGCACGGAAGCATAACTAGAAACAGGATGAGAGGAACAAATAGACTCAGTACCAGAGAAAACCTGACCATCAAGCTATCCACTGTAAGCCCCAATATGTAGAACATTTTCTCCATTCTAGTTTTAAAAAGGCAACAAATGTTTTGTAGGGCCATAGTCCTGCACTGGCTGGGAGATGGACTGGATGATCTACCAGGTCTCTTCCAACTCTGACTTTTGGGATTCTCCTATGAAGTGAGGAAACGGTCATTCCCAAATTAAAATTACAAGGAGTGCAAATCAATAGGGAGAAGAAGGCCCGTTTATATTGTACAAGGGCTGAGATTCCACATGCCTCCAACATTAGCCAATCCCAAGCCACAGCCAGGAAAATTTTCCAACCATGATAGAGCACTGCAAAGGTAAATGCATTAGGTGAGAAGGGTTAAAAACATTATACTTTCTTCTGAAGTACTGCGTATTGGCTACCATCAGTGCAACGGTACTGGACCTGCTGTCCTGGGCTTATAAATATTTAGGGTAGTGGGGCAATAAGCTTGTCAGTTTTCCTGGCAGTAAACAGATTCCTAGTTTGGCCAAGCTGGTTGCTCCAGGAATGCAGTTCAGGATTTGCAACAATAAAGTCTGGCTTGTTCCTAATTCTTAAATCTCTCTGCTCCAGATATATATTATATTAGACAGTCATGTTCACTTGGCATCTCAAGGCAAAAGCTGAATAGATGAGCCATGCTCTGCAGACAGTTTAAACTAGCTCCTCTTTGACTTCACGATATCTAAACTATTCAAGACAAGTTGAGAGTCACATGAAATATCTATCATGGTTTGAGTCATTCCCTGACATTTTAGTTCAGCTTCACCTTCGGATTGATCAAACCTGAAAAGAATCTGATAGACAAGTCTGACAGCAGTTAAGTTTCTTGCAGAGTTTGATAAGAAATCATTTTAATGGTGATGGCATTGCGTAATTGTGTGATAATCCCATGGCCCAAAAATTGAGATAATGGGCGCGACATTACACTGCATAAAATATTAAAAAAGGGGGAAAAATTGTTTCTGTTTCACTGTGTCATCCATCTCTGTCACTTGTGGGTGGAATGAGAAATTATCCACCACAGCTCAGACTAAGGCAGAACTAGCAGAAGAGATAAAATGGTGTGTGTTCCTATAGATATCTGAATATAAAATTGAAGTTCATTTGCCCTCTCTGTACCTCAGTTTTCCCACTTGGAAAATGGGGATAATGATCCCTCCTTTATACAGCACACAGATACGCTGATGAAAGCGCTAGATAAGAGCTAGGCATTATTAATTATTATTATTATTTATTAAACCAAGGCCCTGATCCCGCATGTACTTACTACTATTGCCAACCCCAAGCCTTTAAAAATTATGCATCGGGGCTCCCTTCTGCCTGCTTACTCCATCTGGGTACCAGCAGGACAACCAGCATCTTAGCCAACACACTGGGGACTTCACGCAGGACATTCAGAACTAAAGAGACAAAGTCTCTGCAGCTTGTGACCAGCTTGTGTAGTTGGTGTTAGAGGTGCAGTTGTTGCTAAATACAAATCTGAAGCTATTTTCACCTGGTTAAAACATAAGCAAGATGAATGAGTGAAGAATAGAGGGCAAATTTTGCTGAAGTTTTGGCACTGTTTTTACCAATGGGAAAATGCTTATGTGCAGTTCCCACAACCCACTATTGAATATGGCTCATTGTTTTTACCTGCATTCTTTAAATTGCTGGTTTTCGGGTCTTGCAAAGACCTGGAAGTCCAGAAGTATAGCCATTATTATAGATAAACTCCAACACTGTGACAGCCCTGGAGAGGATTAAAAAAAGGACCTAGCTTGTCAGCTCTTTTGGGGCAGGGACTGTGTTTTTGCTCTGTTTGTACAGCACCTAGCGCAATCAGGTCCCGGTCCATAACTACGGATCCTAAGCACTATCTCAATTCAAAACAGCATCTGAAACCTTCAGAAAATATGTGGGTTCACAAAATCATGTTTTACTTTCAGCACTAATTACAGACTTTGAGCCAGGTATGAAGTTCTGCTCACAAGAGGTTCAGGTTCCAAAAGACCATGGTTTACGTGGGCCGAGTTTTTTCCCTCCCTGTTCTGCCACTTTTCTATAGAAGCACATGTCATAAAAATAAAGGGAAGGGTAACCACCTTTCTGTATACAGTGCTCTAAAATCCCTCCTGGCCAGAGGAAAAACCCTTTCACCTGTAAAGGGTTAAGAAGCTAAGATAACCTCGCTGGCACCTGACCAAATGACCAATGAGGAGACAAGACACTTTCAAAGCTGGAAGGGGGGG
Organism: Chelonia mydas; assembly: GCF_015237465.2. NCBI lineage: Eukaryota > Metazoa > Chordata > Testudines > Cheloniidae > Chelonia > Chelonia mydas. The sequence goes on from NC_051257.2 coordinate 11,827,244, forward strand.
AAACAAAGGGTCTGTCTGTCTGTGTGATGCTTCTGCTGGGAACAGATCAGGAATGCAGTCTCAGAACTTCTGTTAGTAAGTAATCTAGCTAGAAATGCATTAGATTTCCTTTTGTTTAATGGCTGGTAAAATAAGCTGTGCTGGAGGGAATGTATATTCCTGTTTTTGTGTCTTTTTGTAACTTAAGGTTTTGCCTAGAGGGATTCTCTATGTTTTGAATCGGATTACCCTGTAAGGTATTTACCATCCTGATTTTACAGAGGTGATTCTTTTACCTTTTCTTTAATTAAAATTCTTCTTTTAAGAACCTGATTGATTTTTCATTGTTCTTAAGATCTAAGGGTTTGGGTCTGTGTTCACTTGTACAAATTGGTGAGGATTTTTATCAAGCCTTCCCCAGGAAAGGGGGTGTAGGGCTTGGGGGGATATTTTGGGGGAAGACATCTCCAAGTGGGCTCTTTCCCTGTTCTTTGTTTAACACGCTTGGTGGTGGCAGCATAGCGTTCAAGGTCAAGGCAAAGTTTGTATCTTGGGGAAGTTTTTAACCTAAGCTGGTAAGAATAAGCTTAGGGGGTCCTTCATGCAGGTCCCCACATCTGTACCCTAGAGTTCAGAGTGGGGAAGGAACCTTGACAGCACATTTGGACCCACAGCTGCCTATTGCACAAACCACTGTTCTTCTGAAATTACTTTTGACAGTTTCACCATGCAAGCTAAACAATGGTCTGCCCCGAGAGGCTATTGTTTATACACCCTACCTGCCATGTAAAGCACAAAGAAAATTAGTTTCTTTCCAGCTGAGAAGTCTAGGTGGGAGTCAACAGGCAAACAAATACTTACCTTGGTGGCACAATTTACAAGGTTTCACATTCTGAATCTCCGTGCTCACTGCAAGGGGAATAGATTTACTGCTGTCTCACCCCAAAAGCTAAGCATGGTAGCTGCACTGTCATCTAACTTAAGTAAATGTCTTTTTCCAAAGCTTCTCACAAAGCAGAGTTTCATTTACCTCTAGGTAGTAAGTGAACAGTAATGTCATGGGTATACAGTGTATTTTGTGTTCAAAACAACCACAAAAATACCCCTGCAATTTCTGTCATCATACTTTCTAGCACAGGCATGGTGAACAGCCTGTGGTTATGGTATCACATTTATGTCACTCATTACAGTACAGGGAGTATCCATATTTTCCAGTGACAATATCTATGTTGATTTTAATAATGGGAGCCAGGTATCCAAATTCCTTAGGCAGCTTTGAAAATCCCAACTTGAAAAAAAAAAGGGAAATAATTTGCTCCAAGCAAAAACGTGACATCTTGGTTGCAATGGTTTTTCAAAAATATTAATGACATCAGCGTCACCACTATTAAGCTGACAAATATATGACAATATGGGTAGTAGGTGCTTTGATTTTCACTTTTTAAAAGTTTCATTTTACTACAGCGTTTACAGAAAATTATGCAAACAAACTTCAGAAACATAAAAGTAATAATGTTATAATAAATAAATAATAAGTAATAATACTTACAAAGGAGGTCATCATCATTATATCTATTTTACAGATTGGGAAACTGAGGCAAAAAGAGGTGAAGTGGCATGCTGAAGGCCACCTAGCAGGTCACCGGCAGAAACCGGAATCAGACCCAGGTCTCCTAAGTCCCAGTCCAATGCTCTACATACTACGACACACTGCTTAACACGTGCCACAAACCCATTCTCATTCTAGATTGTTACATTCATGGTACTCTCATCTTTATGTATAGTAAACACTGTAAACCCATTTTCAATATCGTCTTCTCGGGGCAGATGGTCCCATATAAAGATAAGAGAGAAGACAGCTTTTCTAAGGGAAAATAGCCTTATTTTCTTTAAGCTTGGTAATTACTGGCCTAACTTAATAAACGTGCTACATTTCAGAAGAAAGGAGGGCAGGGGTAATGGCAAAGTAGATAGCCAGGGTTAAGTGTCTTTGCGGGTTGCACTTGAGAGCATGAAGCTACCTATGAAATTCTTGTTGGTGAACGTTATTATTTTTGTTTATTAGTGTGATGGCAGGCCCCAATGAAACAGGGCCCCATTGTGCTAGGTGCAGTACAAACCTGTAGCAAGAGAGTCTCTGTTCTGAAAAGCTTACAGTCTAAACAGACAAGACAGACAAATGGTGGGAGGGGGAAAACACACAGCAGGTCAGTGGCAGAACCACGAAAAGAAACAGGTCACTGACTCCTAGGCCAGGGCCCTATCCACTAACTAGCACTGCTTTTCATCACACAGTGTAGCCCAAGTCATCAGTAGGTTTCTATGACAAGACATATACTTTGATGTCTTGGAGGATATCTGTCCTAATCAATAGGACTGAAATATAGACACATCCTTAAATCTGTGATGTCCCACTGGTAAATCTGGAGAAGGGCAGATACTTTTTATAAAAATTCTTCAGTTTGCTATAAAGTTAAAAATGAGAATACTGTGCATTTATCTATAGTAAACAAATCAAATTACAAATCAAGTATGTATGTATAGACATTATAATTGCATTGGAAATAAAAGTATCTGGACACAATACTGTTAGGGGTCAAAGATTTTATTTTACTATATCTCATCAAGAGTATGTCTACACTGAGCCACAGTGCAGACTGAGTGTGTGGGTTGCAGACCACACCAAAGAGCTGCACTCTTATCTGCCTCATGTGGTTGCCTCAGGAGTGAACTAACAGGTACATAGTTTGTGTTAACTTAGTCCTCTTTCAAACCTTTTTGTTCATGCCAGCAGTACACACAACCTGTAGTCTGCACCTCAGTACAAGCCCCAAAACTAAAACACAAACAAAGACCCTGATCTTACAGACAAACACTTACATAGTAGCTTAAGCATGTGCTTTAAGTGCTTGCAGGATCAGGACCAAAGGTAGGGGGGTGGAGGAACAGAAAAAAATAAAATCTAATAAGCCAAATTAATTCCTGGTATCAAGCAGGTGCAATTCCATTGATACCATAGGTATCTGCTTAGCACCAGTCATGAATTTGGCCCTGAGAATATATTTAATACAGTGCTTTGATTCTGCCACAGGAAAAGCAGCTCCCCATCAAGATAATTTATGCAGCTCTACAGGTTTTTAATTCAGCTTGATCGCTGTTTGTGTTATTCTCTGTTTAACTATATTAAGTCGGCATTACTGGATTCCCAGATTTTCCCCTGAAGAAGTATTTCTAGCATTGATGGGGAAGTCTGTATTGGTCAAGTGCTCTCAGGTCTACTTACTGAGAAACAGTGACTGAATTAATTTATATACCTACTATTTATAAGGGTGCTAATAAGCTTGTCTCTCTCTCAGTGGAATTGTGACTATGCTGTTTCTTAAAGTTGTAGTGAGTGCCCAGTGTGCCTTTAATTCTGCCCAGAGCATACTGCAGCTTCCCATACATCTTCATTTGTTGAAAGAGCTCTTAATTGTGTGCTTTACTAGTCAATCTATTAAACCATTAAAAAAAAAAACAACAACAATGCACACAAACTTCAAAATTGCTGCAAAGGCAACTAGCAGAATCACTGGTCCTGGAAGCTGGTTTAACTACAACAAAGTGCAACACAACCACTTCCTTCTCAGCTGAATGTGTCGTTCATCACCATGGGTCAGATTCTGTGGTTTGGTCAGTCAACAGGAGTTTTCTGCACTGAATGCCTGGAGGATTTGTTCCTGTATTTTTAAAGACCCAGTGCAAATATGAGTGTTCATGAAAGCAGCTGGACTGATAGCACTAAACAAAGATGACAACCCTTGATTTAGACCCAAAAAACAGGTGCACCAGAGGCAACAGCACTGCGCGCTGCCCCCCAGCATTCCCACTGTTTTCTGATCCTGTGTTGAAGGGTACAACCACAAAGGGAATGAAATGACACCCTCACTACCAACAAGAGGCGTCGGAAAGGGACTGAATCAGAGACCTTCAGAACCAACCCACAAGCCTCTATCACTTGAGCTAAAGAGAGCCAATATACACTAGACCCTCACCTTTTATGGGAACAATCCATTAGAAGGGCACATGGCACATTTGAGCTGGGATTTTCAGAAGCGCCTAGGCGATTTGTGCATCCAGGTCCCAGTAAAAGTCACGTTACTCCCTTAGGCTCCTCTGAAAATCATAATTTAGGGAATAACCTTGCATCCGTCAATGTCAGTGGAAAGAGAGCCATTGACTTCAATAGGTACTGGATCATAAGAACAGCAATACTGGGTCAACCCAATGAGCCATCTAGCCCAGTTTCCTGTCTTCCAACAGCGCTGAATGCTTCCGAGGGAATGAACAGAACAGGCCGTCATTCAGCGATCCATAATCAGGCCATTAGCCAGTGGGTTTCAACCATAAGGGTAGTTTGTACACATTGTCAGCCAAGAGGATATGATTAGACAAGGTGCCAGTCACAGTTCTAGTTTGTGTCATACAGATATTAGCCTGAGATCAGCTATTCATTTCTCACAAACCACAGTACGGCTCTCAAATGGTAAAGGCTACACACCAGGGCTGGAGTTAACAGAGAAAATCTGGAGGCGAGCTATGAACTATCCAGCCCCCTCAGGGCATGTCTTTAACGAAGACACATGGGCTTTAAAAATGCAACCTTATTTTGGCAAACACTGATGAGTTCTCCAAATAGTCTCTGAAAAGGTAATAAATCAATGCAGCTGTTTAAAAGGGTTTAAGTGGTAACAATGGGCCTGATTCCACAGTTTAGTAGCACCTTACTCCAAAAGCAGTTCCACTGACTTCAGTGGGACTGCTTGTTCACTCTGAGTAAAGGTATCAGAATCCAGCCCTCTATTTTTACGGCTGAAATGATTCCGTTAAAAAATTTTGCCAGCTTTTTTGGGGTAAAGCTTTGAATGTAAACGGTTGCATTAACATTTAAATGCTTTTTTACTGCAGCTATTTCAGAAAATAATATCGTTCCCCATCAAATAGATCTTGCATGCCCTTCGCCTTCATTATTTGTGTTTTGCAGTTGCCAATCACAGAGTGGAGTTCTAAAATTCCCGAACACGATTCATTCTCCAACAGAAGCCCTGCATAATTCGCTGCAGTAAACACACAACAATAGGATCTATATGCATTTGGCAGGTAATTTCACAGCAGGGAAATATCAATAGGTAGCTAATCAATAGAACTGAACCTTGCAGTATAATGTGGTGGAGTTCAAGAGGAGAAGAGGCATTGAGATGTGTGGCCTAGTTTAATCAGATGAATTTAGCAGGGGGCCAACCGAGTGAAACACCTAACTGGCAGCATGCATTACAGCTGTTGCTCTAGTTTTTTTTTTACATTATTGATATAACAAAATACGAAATCTCATTCTGGCGTGAGCTGCCTTGTGTGGACATACCGTAAGGTCTGATTTTCAGAGGTGCTTATTGCCCACAGCTCCTATTGACTTCAGCCGAAGTTACAGTTGCTCAGCACCTCTGAAAATAGACCCATAGTGTGCAAAGTCATACACCCCAGCACAGTGAACATTGACTTGAAGCAGGCTACCGTGTTGTGAAAAGCCATTAAAATGTAACTAGATGTTATAAGTAGGCCCGCTCTCAAACTATGGTCCAAGTAGACCAGTAATCCTCTAAGCCCTGCCTAGTATTCTCCAGAAGAAAGCAAGGTGAGCACCAAGCAATGTGAGACAAGAGGGCTAAGAAGGAGAGGTAACCATGGTGGTTTGCTGTCTTACAAAGTAGTCCACAAAACAAAACAAAAAAGATAGGACACCACTGAAATAAGGGAGGGAAGGTCTCATGGTTAAGATGCTGGACTGGGGTTCAACTCCTGGCTTTGTACCACAGCCTTTCTGCGTGGCCTTGGGTAGGGCACTTATGCTCTCTGGGTCTTTGTTCCCCATCTGTAAAATGGAGAGAATAATAACCCTCCATTTATCTGTCTTCCCTGCTTAGATTGAAAGCTCTTAGGGGCAGGGACCATCCCTTGCTTTTTTTTTTTTTTTTTTTGTGCCTAAAACAATGGTGCCATGATCTTAGTGGGAACCTCTGGAAACTATCAAAACAATAAGACACAAAATCTAACATCATAATATTGAAGTAAATATATTAAAACTTTGCAGTCAGTGAAGAAAGTCCAGGAATAGTGGCAAATAGTCCAGAGTAACCTGCCTTTATGTGGTCATTAAAAAAAAATTATCTTAGTTGTGGTGCAACATTGGATCAATTTCTCTCAATAGTCTAACAGCAGAGAGAGGAGGCACATTTACAATTCAGTAAGCATCTCCTACGAATCCCCATTGAATCCCTGACTCCAACTGAAATAAATTGCCAAGCAACATGAAGGAGCACTGTATGCCACTGTCAAGGGCAGATGTAAGACAAACTTCTTCCCTCTCTAATTATCCACTTAATAATCTTTAACAACATGCCTTTTGGACTGGTTGGTCAACATGCTACTTAACCACTAGCAAAGGAAACACCCAGAAGATAAAGAGAAGAGAAGAGAGTCACTAAACAAAGATAATTAATAAATTAATTCCTTCCACAAGCGATTGCTGAAAATATGTATAGTTATAGAGAAATATCCCTTTCTTTTCCTACAAATGAACACACTCCAGTCCATACTGATCTTTCAGGACAGCTATTTGTAGTAAGAAACGGGGAAAGTCTTTTTAAAACAAGCAGCCTAAAAACACAAACACTCATGGCTCAGAATACATTAAATAAATTGTCTTTGTCGGTGGGAATCAGAGAAAAACCAAATAAATACCATTTAACTAACAATAAAAATGCTTTAAACCACTTGATAACATTCAACTAATCATCTGAAAACCCCCATACTTCATTGGACAAATTTACCAAGTTACTTAAAGGCAAGACTGACACCATTACTTACACTGAATCGTATCTTATGGTGGGATATTGCCTGACGAAGGTAACTCCTGTTTAAAGTCAGTGGGAGTTCAGGGGTAACCTTTTCGAAAAACCTGTGTATTTGGGAGCCTAAGTCTCATTGAAATTCAAGGCTCCTAAGTTACTTAGGCCCTTGAAAATTTTAGCATGGAGGCCTAACACCTTTGTGTCCCTTTGAAAAAAAAATCACACACTTACTACACAAATGGTTCCACTGACTTCAGCAGAACTACTCGTAGAGTACAGTGCTACTTACCTGTAGCAAAGATACCAGAGTCAGGCCCTGAGTAGCGACCTGGCCTGGGAGACAGTGACCCTAAAGCCCTTAATGTGTGTCATGGCCATGACAGATATACAACCATAGGCCTTGGTCATGCAAGCTGTTGTGCGTGGATGGAGTCTTGCACCCAAGCAGAGCCCCAAGTCTGAGTATACGGTCTACCCACAGGGTGCATCTTGCAGAAATAGGGCCTGAATTATTTTAATACAGGGAAATAGTGAACAGATGTATAACAATGTTAATTGTAATACCAGTTATGCTTTGTGACATTGTAAATGCCTTTTGTGTCAGGAGTCTCAACAAAATCAGACAGCTTAAGTGTCAGCTTAAGTTTCCTCGTTAACCTAAACATGTACATATAGCAAGTTAAATTTTACCTTGATTTTCTTCCAGCTTCCCAATTGTTTCGATCTGCTCTACCAAGTCATTGGAGTTCCACTGGCTCATTCCTATGAGAATGGCACTTTTCCCTTCCACCACCTCCTCTGCAGCAAGAAAACAGAGAAGAGGGTAAACTGCAGTCACAAGCTGGAGAATAAAGACAGGATTACCTTGTTACCAACTGTCAGAGAAATATGCAGCTCATTACGATCCCTAAAGGGAATACACAGCACATAGCATACGCAGGATTCTCTGAGAAGGCTTCCTGCTTACACATCTACAGCAGTTTGTGTTTGCATGCCAAATTCACTGCAGACTGGAAAACCACAGAGGGAAAGGGAATTTAGCAAATCTTTGCAGCTTACTTCTGCAGAATTATTAGCTGACTGAAATAAATATTCATAAGAGGTGGAAACCACTTGGCACTTTATACATGCAAAGCCCTTTATAAATATTGATTGACTAATTCACATTGATTATCTAATTAACAGATCTGATTGGAAATATTTTCCCTCCCCCATGAAACAGTTCATTAGGAACTAGGGCTGTCAAGCTATTAAAAAAATTAATCACAATTAATCACACTGTTAAACAATAATAGAATACCATTTATTTCAATTTTTTGATGTTTTCTACATTTTCAAATATATTTATTTCAATTACAACACAGAATACAAAGTGTACAGTGCTCACTTTATATTTATTTTTGATTACAAATATTTGCACTGTAAAAAAAACCAAAATAAATAGTATTTTTCAATTCACCTAATAAAAAGTACTGAAGTGCAGTCTCTTTACCATGAAAGTTGAACTTACAAATGTAGAATTATGTACAAAAAAAATGCATTCAAAAATAAAACAATGTAAAATTTTAGAGCCTGCTAGTCCTCTCAGTCCTACTTCAGCCAATCGCTCAGACAAACGAGTTTGGTTACAATTTGCAGGAGATAATGCTGTCCACTTCTTGTTTACAGTGTCACCTGAAAGTGAGAAAAGGCATTCACACGGCACTGTTGTAGCTGGCATCTCAAGATATTTATGTGCCAGATGCACTAAAGATTCATATGTCCCTTCATGCTTCAACCACCATTCCAGCGGACATGCATCCATGCTGATGACGGGTTCTGCTCGATAATGACCCAAAGCAGAGCGGACCGACGCATGTTCATTTTCATGAGTCTGATGCCACCAGCAGAAGGTTAATTTTCTTTTTTGGTGGTTCGGGTTCTGTAGTTTCCGTATCTGAGTGTTGCTCTTTTAAGTCTTCTTAAAGCATGCTCCTCACCTCATCCCTCTCAGATTTTGGAAGGCACTTCAGATTCTTAAACCTTGGGTCAAGTGCTGTAGCCATTTTTAGAAATCTCACATTGGTACCTTCTTTGTGTTTTTGTCAAATCTGCTGTGAAAGTATTCTTAAAACGAACATGTGCTGAGTCATCATCTGAGACTGCTATGACACGAAATATATGGCAGAATGCAGGTAAAACAGAATAGGAGACATACAATTCTCCCCCAAGGAGTACAATCACAAATGTAATGAACGTGGCAGGGCGGGGGGGCCCTGGGCCCTTTTAAATCACCCAGGCCCCTGAGCAATTGCCCCCCCTTCCCCTGTCGGCGAGCCAGAGACTAGGTTTTCTCAAACCTCATTGCACCGTGACCCCCTTCTGACAACAAAAATTACTACATGACCCCAGAAGGAGTGACCAAAGCCTGAGCCCCATCGCCCCAGATGGGGGAGGAGGGGTCCAAAGCCCAAGGGCTTCAGCCCCAGGCAGGGGGCCTGTAACCTAGCCCTGCTGCCCAGAGTTGAAGCCCTTGGGCTACGGCCCCAGGCGATTGGGCTTGGGCTTCAGCTCTGAGTCCCAGCAACTCTAAGCCAGCCCTGGCAACCCACTTTGGGGTCCCAACCCACAGTTTGAGAACTGCTGCTGTAGACCATGATGCACTCCTTGGCAGACTTTTTTACTCAACTTTGATGGCTTGACGAGATTTAATTGTACTCCTTTGGGCAGGCAATGTGTTTTTTATTCTAGATTTGTAAAGGGCCATGTAAAATTATGATGTCACATAAGCAATAATAGAAATAATTTATCTAGGTCCATAACGTGTGCCATAGTGTTTTATCTCGTTAGACCGACCTAACACTTGGTAAAGCAACCCACATCTTTTCATGTATTTACACCTGCTCCTGTATCTTTTACTTCATACATCTGATGAAGTGGGTTCTAGCCCATGAAAGCTTATGCCCAAATAAATTTGTTAGTCTCTAAGGTGCCACAATGGCTCCTCTTTTTTTTTAAACAGTGTTTTGTAGTTGCTCTTCGTGCTTATACAAAAGAACATAATCCCTGCTCCAAGGAGAGCACTGGCTAATGATAGGAATGGGAACAGACCATGTGAAAGAGCCTTACAGAAAGTGTCTAGTCATTATAGCTGAAATGGGTTTTCGGAAGCTCCTTGAAAAGAGGAGGAGCTGCAAGCCTAGCCAAGAACAAGGAGAGTTCTGAAGGAGTACATGTAGGTGAGCGATAGGAGGCAATCAGGATAGAGGTTTGTACAGACCTGCAGGAGTGGGGTGTGTGTGTGTGTGTGTAAAAGGAATCATTCAGAGAGCCTTGAAACTAAATAGAATCTTGGACGTTATGAAGTAAGAGGGGGATGCAATGCAGCGATTTGGGGCGTGGCGAGGGGAAGGAGAAGCCAGACCTGGGTGGAGTTATGGTACAAGACGATCATCATCCTGGCTGGAATAGAGGACAGACAAGAAAGAAGAGGGGAGATCTCAAGCTCGGTCTACACTTAAAAACTAAGAATTCACATCCCTGAGCACTATTACTATGCCGACCTAACCCCCCACTGTAGACATGGCTAGGTCAATGGGAGAATGCTTCCATGAGCTTAGCTATCATCACTTGAGGAAGTGGAGTTGCTACAGCAATGAAAAAACCCTTCCATCATTGTAGTTTATATCTATACTACAGGGTTACAGTGGCATAGCGCTGTAGCTGGGCAACTATAGCCAGTAGCCCCCATAGTGTAGACAAGCCCTAGAGTAAGAAGGTGTAAAAGTCTAGGGAGGAGAGGACTAGAGCCTGGACTAAAGTGCTGTTAGTAAGGGTTTTTGTTCTGTATCCATATTACAGCATTGGAGATTTACAAAGTGCTTCACAGACATTAGTTAATCCTCATAATAGCCCTGTGAGGTAGGCCATTGCAAGTATGATTATCCCCACTTTGCAATTGGAATGGATGAATTCTGCAGACATTTTACAGGAAGAAAAGGGGGGATTTGGCAACGGCCTGGATGAGAAGGGAGAAGAGAAGATGCCCCCAAGGTTTAAGTCCTAGGACACAGAAAGGATGTGTGTGTTGTGAACTTTTCCCTGTTGAACTGACATTAACCTTTGAATGGCTCCCTCCTCTGACAAAGTTGTCAGTAATTAATGAGAGATCTAAGTGCTCTTCAGTTATTTTATATGAAGACTGTGGTCAGGTTCTGCTCTTGGTTCCACCACTGTAAATCTGGGATAATTCCACTGAAGTCAGCTGGATTTACACCAGTCTAACTCCGGTTATGTTCCCTGCCTGACTCTGAATTCTCTATCTAGGTTCTTTTTTTTTAACCCCAATTAATGTAGCATCTTACATATACATTTATTCTTACAAAACACCCTTGTGAAGTTTAATCCCATTTTACAGATGGAAAAATGAGACACAGAGAGATTAAGTAACCTGCCAAAGGTCACACTAAGACTGTGGAAAAGCCACACATTGAAAGCAGATTTTTCAAGACCTAATTAAGTGCCTTAACTACAAGACCATTCTTCAGATCATATAATCACCAGTATACTTGAATATACAACAGGTGTACTAGTCAAACACATGTTAACACATTAAGGGCTATGCTAGAAAGTTTTGCTTTAACTACACTGGCACGGGTAAAGCAGAACACAGCCCCCAGTGTGGATGCAGTTATACTGGTATATTACTACTATTTATGGTATAAAATGCTTTTACCAGTATAAACTTATTCCAGTTCAGGAAAGAAAATAAGCTATATTGCTATAATACCCTTTATTCGGGTATATCTGAATCCACACTAGGGCTTATACTAGTATGATTTTGTTATGCCGCTAATTGATATTATACCCAGGTATAGGATTTTTCTACACTAGAAAAGTTTAAGTAAAATTCTCTCTCTAAAGTTTTTAACCCAGCATGAAAATTCAGGCATTTCAATGCTAAAAGAACAGAGAAACTGTACTTCAGATTTCACTGTTCTGGAATTTTGATGTTAGAACATTAATTTCTAGAAAAAAAAGGTGGGGGGGGGGAGGAAATGGGCCCACCAGACCAGTTCTCATACAAATTTCAAGCATGTTTTATCCTTTCATCAAAAACCATCTGTGCTACATGAGCTATTAAACTTTTATCTGACAGCAGAGAAGAGATTATGGAATCGCACAGCCCTGCCGCACAGCGAATGAGTTCCGTTAGAGGATTTGTTCTTTTATCAGGAGCTCATCTCAAAAGGGGGCTGGGAAGCACAGACAAAAATGGAATGTTGCAGATGTTCTCCTTTAATAGGCTTAGAAATCTGTAGGAAAACATTTCTATTCGGTTTACCAGCTGTTGAGGAAGTGGGGTGTATTAGTCCCTTCTGAACAAACTTATTTAAAAGCATTTCACTGTGGATTTATACAGGCTGCCAATGTAGACTATGTGCTTAATATGAGTACAGGAGAATGCAAATGTAAAATGGAGGATTGGGAGTTCTTTGTCAAGATGATGATTCAGATAATGAGCCCTGGGTAGTACTGTGGATTACAAATAAAGGGTCAGCAAGAGTAACCAGAGCAGAAGTGGGCCAGGAGATTCCAGGATACACAATCTAAATGTAAACCAACTTCAGCTTTACATTTCAAACATTTTTAAAAGGAAACTCATTCCCTGGCTCTTCAAATGCAAACACAGATAGTATCTTGTAGCTGGTCTGTTTGATAGTGGTAGGTCTATTTGGAAGAAAAGCATTTAAAAAAATTTTTTTCTGGAGTAACAAAGAAAAAAAATCCATCTATTAAGGTTTCATCACCATAGTCATTCATCACCATAGTATCTCATCTCCTACTGACCAAGAGGTCACCCAGACCTAACCTCTTTGTACATACCGATGGCCAGCCTTCAAACATCAGCAGAACTGATACTAATCATGATGTCTTTAGTGGACTTCATGAAATCTCTGGCAGTCTTTCGCGGGTAAAAATTCTACTTGGGCTAGCTTTTGTTTGGTTTTAGTTTTATTAAATTTACCCTTTTCTCTAAAGGTTGTTTTGTTTCAGGAGTTTTTCTTTAGTTGTTTGGTTGGGGGAGTTTAAGGTGGGAGGCATTGGTTGGGGGGGGTTTTGGGTAGAAGGGGCTGTCAACATAGCGAGTTTGCGGTGTTGTTGCTGTAGATGTATTGGTCCCAGGACATGTAGGACATTGCGAGTTTGCAGTGTTGTGGTGTTAGATGTGTTGGTCCCAGAGACAAGGTGAGTGAGGGAATATCTTTTTTTGGACCAACTTCTGTTTATGAAAAAGACAAGCTTTTGAGTTGACGCAGCTTACTCTGTGTAAGCTTGAAAGTTTGTCTTGGTGGATTGCCCTTAGGCTGACTAGAACTATTTGAATCAAAAACTTCAGATTCTTAAGAACATAAAAACGGCCATGTTGGGTCAGACCAAAGGTCCACCTAGCCCAGTACCCTGTCTTCCAACAGTGGCAAATCCCAGGTGCTGCAGACAGAACGAACAGAACAGGCAATCAGCAAGTGATCCATCCCTTATTCCCAGCTTCTGGCAAACAGAGGCTAGGGACACCATCCCTCCCAATCCTTAGGTTAGGCTTTGAGTAGGGACGGATGTCCAAGCCACACCCCTTGTGGTTGGGGGTCAAAAGTTGGTGGGGTTGCATAGAAATCACTATAGGAACTCTATGCCACCTGAGGAATTCCCTTTACTGGGTCAATCTGCAAGTATCTCTTTAAGCTGGGTTTAAATCCTTCTTTGCACTGCCTGAACTGTGGTGTGGCGTTATCATTTCACGAATGTGTCAGAAAGATGCTAAGAAGCAGTGTGCTGAAGAGAAAATAGAGAGTTGTAAAACTATTTGAGCATTAGAGCTAATATTATTTTATCATTCTTCCTGTTACGTAATCCACTAAGCCAACCATTCCAGATGGCCCTAATGTTTAATATTGAGATAAAGTAAGATGAAGCGGTCACAGACTTCCATACTTATTTTTATTGGATTTTGCAATGGACAGAAAGCATTTATTTCAGTCTGGAATATGATGGAATTTAACAAGATGCACTGGCTCTCAACATGAGCCATACTGTGACCCTATATCACAGCACAAAGTAGTTTTGAGACACATGCCCTTCCCATAAGTGTTGGGATCCTGACTCCTATCTAGCTGTAAAGGAAAGAGGGAGGCATACACCCTGAAAGATATTTCCAAGCCCCAGGTTGAAAGTTCATGAACTGGTTAAATGTGAAATCCCAATATAAATATTGGATTTACTTTTTCCAACCCGGAGTCCTGATGGCCCTTCTACTCCACTGGAAGTTTTTGCACATTGAGAGTGGAAAATTCCCTGGTCTGGGACACATTTCAGCCATGACTCAACTTTTTAACTCAGTTCTTTTCATCCCATTTACTAGATGAACAATATCACAGAGAACAGAGGGGGGACAAGCACGGGGGAGGGAAAGAAAGCAAACATTCTCTATAGCCACAATTTCAACAAGTCTATGGACCTGATTCTCCACCTCACATCAGCTTTATACGACGGCAATTCCACTGACTCCAACAGAGTTATCTATCTCCCATTCACGCTTTGAGCTGGGGCGTAATTCCCAGCTCAAGACGACATACGTTTGGTATAAAGTGTATCCACGGCAGCACAAGGGACCAGTCAGCCTGAGTAACATACCCCTCCAAGACACTAGGCATGCACTCTGGGCACCTATCCCTGCCTGGCTCTTATACCACATGGCTACACTCTATTTTTAGCATGCTAGCTCGATCAAAGCTAGCAGGGGTATGTCTCCTTGACCTGGGAATCAAAGTGTAGATACACCCACTGGCACAAGTGAGAGAAAAGTCAGGCTTTTGCTGTTTGTACAGGCTGAATAGCAACAAAGGGCATGCTTCACACTCCTCAGCAAGAGCATGTAGCACCATCATGAGAATATTAAAATTGTCCACAGAGAATGAAGACTTACAAGGTGATTTAGAGAAGCCCCATGTCAAAGGATACGTCTATGCTGCAAATCACGGTGTGACTGCACCTTGGGTAAACATACCCTGGCTAGCTTCACCCAAACTAGCATTACTAAAAATAGCTAGATTGATGTGTCAGCGCAGGCTTCAGCATGGGCTGTACATGCTCACCGGGGACCCTAGAGACACACTCACATCACTAGCATGTGCTGAAGCTTGTGCCACTCTGTCTACACTGCTGGTTTTAGCAATGCTAGCATAGGTAAAGCTAGTGCAAGTATATCAGTCCAAGCTGCAAATATACCTCAGACTGCAGTGTACGCCTACCCAAAGAGGCTTTGGCCCCGTTTCCAAAGGGGGTTACTCAGCAACTACAATGTCCATCAGTGTCAGTGGAGCTGTGGGTGGCTGGCACTTCCGAAAACCAAACCACTCCTCTTTCCCCCTTACCTTCTCTTTGCACTTTGGACCAAAAGGCATTTAAAGTGGAGATTTTCCAAAGGTGGCCGAGTGCTGCTCACTGCAGAAATACCGAGATATACTCTCTTCTCCACTGTTCCAAATAAAACTTGGAACTGCATGAAGGACAACCTAATTTACAACACTGATTTTGTTTCACTGCGTAGGAGCTTGCTGTTTAGAACCACTTCCCCTGGCCAGTGAACTATGTGCAGACGGTCCTGGGGGAATTTATATGACAGGACATGAACAACGATATAAAGCAGCTCTGCCCCTTCCATAGGATTCAATTTGTCCTTTCGCTTTTATTGTTTCTTCCAACAGCTTCTCAGATTCCTTGAACATTCATTCTTTCGTGACAAACTTTCTCCATGATCCACAGCAGGGATGTAGCAGCAGATGGCTATGCACTTTTCTGATGTTATGTACAATTAGCTGTGTATAAGGAGCTCATTGCAGGTTCAGGGACTGGAGTTTAATGATACATGTATGAAAAGACTCATCCAAACAGACATCTATATGGAAAGGATACTCCATATGTGAACAAAGTGGATACAAACAAGATAGTTACACAAAGTTATCATTTCAAAATGAGACATGAAAATGGAATATAGCTACCCCTTTGTGTTCCATCCCAATGAGCTGTGATATCATTTCACACAGTGTGAAAAGAATACATGTCAGGATGACCTGACTTGAATGCAACATCAAGAATACAAAAGAAAAACATATATCCTAGGACACGTTACTGGCTACAGTTAGGCTCCAAACTCGGGCCCCAGGTCAGAAGTCCATCCCTATGCAGCAAAGCACTTTACCATATGCTTAAAATGTTAGGCACATGCTGCTTCTCTGAATAGGGATGGACAAAAGCACAGGCTTAAATGTTTTGCTGTCATGGGATAAGAGGGAAGGTCCTCCCATGGATTGTTAACTAGTTAAAAGATAGGAAACAAAGGGTAGGAATAAATGGTCAGTTTTCAGAATAGAGAGCTAAATAGTGGTATCTCCCAGGGGTCTGTACTGGAACCAGTTCTATTCAACATATTCATAAATACTGGAAAAAGGGGTCAACAGAGAGGTGGCAAAATTTGCAGAAGATACAAAACTACTCAAGATAGTTAAGTCCCAGGCAGACTGCGAAAACTGGGTGACTGGGCAACAAAATGGCAGATGAAATTCAATGTTGATAAATGCAAAGTAATGCACATTGGAAAACATAAATCCCAACTATACATATAAAATGATGGGGTCTAAATTAGCTGTTACCATTCAAGAAAGATCTGGGAGTCATTGTGGATAGTTCTCTGAAAACATCCAACCCCTCATCTTGCAATGTCTATGGCTCTCAAGGAATCTAGATGGACCTTTGGTCTGATCCAGTATGGCTGTTCTTATGTTCTTAAGCATTATGCATTACATTTTGTTTTGGAGTAGGATGGGAACGGTTCCAAAAGTAAACCAGTTAGGCCCAAACCTGTAAATATATAAGCATAAGTATAGATTTGCTTACACAAGCAGTCTCACTGAAGTCAACGGGACTGCACGCCTGATTATGTGCTTGCAGGCATAGGGCCGTTCAGATCAGAGGTTGCTAGACAGAAAACTCTTGCTTTTACAACTGGCTTCTGCCAGCTAGGTTTTGAACACCGCTCTGTTTATATCTGAGCAGCTTCACTTCAGGCAACTCCGCAGTACACAGCTATATGAAGGACTAAACTGGCAAGGATATAGATTATATATTTTGAGTCAAGGAATATCCAGGAAGTGGAACATCAGTAATTGAACATATATTTGGAAAGTGCCCAACATCAATGGAAATCTACATAATAGTTTCCTGCACTCTGAGACATCTAGAACAGCAGAATAAACAGACACAAAAACATTTCAGATTCTGTAAGCAGAAAACAATGGCTGCAGAAACAACAGTGATTAAAAATGCATTTAATCTCTTTGGTGAATGTGTTACATTTGCAGGTGGTTAGATACTACAGCTATCAGCACTCATCCGATAGGTGCAGGTCACACAAAATTTCTACTGGCTTTAGTGATTTGTCTCTGCACCTCCTGGGATCAATTCTGTAGCATTCATAGGGACTTGAAAATAGGGAGATAATAAAGAGAGTTCAAAGATGTAATACACAGTATTCCAAACTCCGGTTGTTAAAAAAAATCACGAGTCAGGCCTCAAAATCATGAGGTTTTTAAAAAATACGTTTGGGGCTTGTTTTAATCTGTCTTCTAGTTTCTATCTGTCTTCTAGAACTGGGTGAATAACTGCTTTTTGATTCCTTGGAAATTTTGAAAAATAGGGGAAAAGTGTTTCAGGTTGGACAAAAAAAGTTCGTGATTTTCAGTAGATCGGAAAGCTGGAAAAGAAAGTAGTTTGGGGTCAAATTAAATATTCCATTTCGACGTCAAGCATCTGTTGTGGTTTTTATTTTTGAAAAATAAAATTAAAAGAAATTTCAAAACAAAAGGTTATTTTGAACCAAAAATTAAATATTTTGATTTTTTTCCCTCATTTTTTCCCAGGACAAACAAATCAGCAAAACTGACACAAATTCACATAACATTGAGGTGTCACCAAATCTTCACGTGTCTCCAGAAAAGAGTTTTGGTCACAAAATTTCACCCAGCTCTATTTAAGATGCACTTGGGTCACGTTTTGAAGCTTTTCTCTGGATTCAGAAGGGAAGGAAACTTACTTTTTAAAAAAATTAAAGCTGAGATTCTCTTCTAACCATGAGAGTTCAGGTGCACAGGCTTTAAGAAAAATACCAACTATCATGAAACTCACAATTAAGACACAAGGTATGAAAACACTGGATACAATATAGTCTCGCTCATTTAATTGTGCTCATGATATGTAAACTCTATAAGGATTAAAGAATTTTGTGAATTATCAACAAAAAAAAATAAAAGGTTACCATACCACAAAATGGACATTGTTCACCTGACAAGTTTAGTTCAGATTCCTTTTTGATTCTTCATAGTACAGCCATGATTCTGTAGTAATGATGAAGTCTCAGGGTATATGAACACTGGAGCTCATGTACACATGTCCGACCTAGCTCTGATCTAGCTAGCTAAGGTACTGGTAGCCATGAAGCTGATTCCGCCTGGAACCCTGGGTAATTACTCAGCCACGTAGTCCACTCTGAGACCCGTGTTGCCACGACTTCACTGCTATCGTTATCCGAGCTAGCTAGACTAAAGCTAGCTCAGGAGAGATACGTCCACACGAGCTGCCATCACAGCCCATAACTGCAACATAGACATTCCTCAGTAACTTGAGACTTCTCTACTACACTATGCTATCAAATTAGGATTTCGGTAACTATTCTCAGTTTTGCAAAAGTGAGGTTCAACGTTTTATAGTCAAAAATCAAATTACATCAAAGGAGATCAAATGAAGATCTCAATAGAATAGGAATGAAAATTACTATGCAGCCTAAATATTTCCGGTTTCTTTTCATAATTTTCATCATTCCCCCCCCCCCCCCCGGCTTTTCAAAGAGTACTGCACTCAACCCATATAACTGTAAAGGAACACTGAAAACTACTGGATATTTCGGTGAGCAGTACATTGATGGCATAGCCTGACATAAAAGAAAGGAGACAATGCAAACTGAGAGATACCTATTTTATAAATAAACGCAGCCCAGTTCAACCTTATACAGCACAGTGCTCCAACTCTCTGCGACAATCCATTAAATACTCTTTTCTACCTTACAACAACATTTCACAACGTATTTCAGAAAGCAATCAACGTGCTAAAAATAAATTGTGGAAGTGGAAAGATGGACTAGCTGATCTCTAACTGTCTGCTGTCTCCTCCTTTGAGAATTACAGCCTTGCCTTTGTTTGAAAAAGGCAATTTGTACAGCTGCCTGCTTGCTGCCTGTTCCTGGGACAGAGTGACAGGAATCTGTCCATAATTTAGATTTGATGTATAGCAGAATAAAGCTAAAGGGGAACTATGAGAAAACAAGAGCCCTATTTCTTTAGAGGCCTATAGTACAGTGGATTCAAGGTGGAGATGAGCAAAATTTGGAATTTCCACCTTGGAATTTCCTACAATAAACATTTCATCATTTGTTTTTGCCCCAAATCAGGACAAAACATTAACATTTGAAAATGTTCATGGAATGGTAATTCCAGAAATGTCAAAATGTTTTGTTTCAATATTTTTTAATAGAAACATTTCAAGATTCCTAAAATT
This sequence comes from Chelonia mydas, assembly GCF_015237465.2. Lineage (NCBI taxonomy): Eukaryota > Metazoa > Chordata > Testudines > Cheloniidae > Chelonia > Chelonia mydas. Next base: position 11,846,755 of record NC_051257.2, read on the forward strand.
GCAATATTTCATATCAGTTGATTGAACTGACCCAAAACACTTCATTTCGAGTCAGTTCAGTATTAAACTGCTTTTTCCCCAAACTGCCATATGGGAATAGTTTCACTTCAAATTTTTCATTGAAAATAAAGTTTCAAACTACATGAAAAATATTAGAAAAATGACCGCTGTAGTTCAAAAAGCAGCTTTTACTTTAAAAAAATATGTTGATGCAAAAATTTCAAACAGCCTTTTAAGGGACATGGATTTACATGTCATGCTTATACAGCCGGTGCTAGCATTCCACCTAAAGCTGAGTAACTTTTTTCAGACAGAAGATTTTCAGAGAAAATTACAGATTTGGCAATTTGTGTTTCGCTTTTGCCAAATTGTTTTAGTTAAGAAAAAAACCCTTAAAATGTAAAATACTTCATTTTGACACTTCAAAATGAAACACTTTTTCGGTCAAAAGAACTTTTTATGTCAGAATTTCCTTTAATTAATCATTAAAAACAACCAAAAACCATTTTAAATGGCCAAAGCCAAAATGTTTTGTTCTACCCCAAACACTTTTTCGGAATTGCCGACAAAGTGAAAAATCCATCATTTGTACAGCTCTAGTTCCACCCCATAATCAGAGGAGACACCAAAAAGAAACCAATGAAACCACAAAATTGCATATAATGCATCCAGCTGAGGTTAGAACAGATAAAAAGCCAATTGAACAAAAAGCAATTCTATTTCGGCTTTACTTTAAAACACACCTCTTTAGTTGGCAAATAGTACATTCTTATCAAAGTCAAGGTCACTGTTATACATTGTGTGCAAAATGGATTAAAAATAAAACTAATTAAGATAAAACGATGATGCGCTACAGAGGCTTTTAGCATCAACTTGTTCAATGCTGCCCTGGCTTGATGTGGAATTCTAGCTTCCCTCACCTCATGTGTTCCAAATACAATACACAGAGTTCTTCAGGGCAGCAAAAACAGCTACTGACCTCAGATTATTGCCGATAATGGGCTTAAATCCAATGCTTGAAGTCAATAAAAAGATTCTCCCATTGACTTCAATGGGCATGTGATCAGGCAAAAATAACATTTGGTGTCTTAATTTTGTAAGTCCATCATTGCTGCAACAACAACAACAAAAACCAACCTATGGTCTGGCCTAACAAAATGGCTAACATTTGGAGCTGTGATGCTTTCGTCTTGCAAGAGTCTTCATCTCTCAGAGTTATTGTTTCAGGCTCTTTTCAAACTCAGGCATATTCTGCTGCATTGGTTAAACTCATGTCAGGATTCCAAGGTTTTCTTTGTGTCTAGAACAACTGGAGGCTTATTCCGTTTTTATTTTTAAACGCATAAACTGAAAGCTCTGAAATACAACTAGGAGTTCTGTCTATGCATTCTCATCTAGCCCTTCTTACTCCCTTGGGATGAGTGTCCTACACTTTGGGAAACATTGTCATAGCATTTATTATTAGAGCTATGAGAAGAACTGAATTTTCAGTTTGCTGGCTGAACCAAAGAAAAAATTGTTTGTTCAAATTTTGGGCAAACTTAAAACGGTTTTTAAAAAACTTATTTTTGGTCAAATGAAATATTTAGCTTTATTTTTTTGAGGGTTTGGATTTGGATTTTTTGTTTTTACTTTTTTAAAATTAAAATTGAAGTAAAATTAGAAATGAAAAGTCTTTTCAAATAGAAAATTCAAAATTTTGTTTCAAAAATATCAAAACAAGATGTTTGGATTTTTTCCACAGTTTTGTTGGGGTTTTTTGTTTTGTTTTGTTTCTTGAGAGAAAGATTCCAGCAAATTCAATACAAATTCACAAAATGTTTCGGTCAACCTGAACCTGCATTTTTTGTTGAAAAAAGTTTCAGTCAAAACATTTCACCCAGCTCTATTTATATTACCAAAATAAAAATTCATTATAGTTTACAGGACAGGCAGGGCATTTTAAAAAATGGCTTTCATTTCTGTATGAAAAATCACAAAGCAAAAGTATCTTGAAACCCTGCCAGGTTTACCCAGGGGCAATAAAATCTTTATAAAGGTTCCTTTGGTTCAGGAAAGGATAAATCTTAGGCAACTCGCTGAGTTCAATCAGTTCAGTCCTCACAAAGCATTCAGCACAGCCAACCAATTAAAATGGTCACGGAAAGCATTTCAAGATGACATGGAGATATCTAAAGCCAGCCAGCAAGACCAGATTTAAAAAAATATAAACGAAAGTTGCATGCACAAGAAAATAATTATACAGTAAGGTAAAAATCAGATGAAAAATAATCTGGGTTTAAAACAATAAATGCATAGAGTATCATCGATATTGATATTGAAATGCATTAGTTTACAACACCAGACAATCTGGACCGCGACGTGAGCATAGGAATTACAATTACAGGGAGGGGAGCTGTTTAGCAGAAGGACTGTTTTATATGATTACCAAGGAGCTGCTGTTCACCAGACTGAAAAACCTAGCTCAAATTCTGTTCCATTGTTCAAGTGTAATTTGTCTCCATGCAAAGTAAAATATGCATCATTTTTATGTGCTCAGAATATAAATATGTGATTTTCCAAATTTGGAAGACACTGAGGATTGATTTTTTTTTTTTTTGGTGCAGTTATCGTGGACTTGTCTGCCTCATGAATATTGATTTGCACTTTACATTTAAATGTTTAGAAAAGGTTAAAGGGGGGGGATTTAAAATCAAATCAAATGAATTTTAACTAATGAACAACACTGCTTGCTTTGTTTTACTTTACAGTAAACACTAGCATTTTTGCCGAATAGTTAGTACAATTAGCCTGCCATTGACTGGGATGTTTGAGTACAAGACACCACCACCAAGTGGTGATGACATTCAGATAGTACTAGGATGCCTGATTCTACACAACCTTACTCATATTGACTAGTCCTTTACTCTGCAAGTAGTCCCCGCTGAAAACAGTGGGACTACTCACAGAGTAACACACTACTCAATGACAGGAAGGGTGGCAAAATCTGGCCCTTTGCTTCTGTGTAGTGTTTTTCAAATCACTATGTTGCTTATTTTTCAAGTCACTTTACAAATATCAATTAAACCTCACAACATCCTTGCAAGATGGGTCCAGTTCTATTAGTCCCACTCCAGATTGGGGAAATTAACATAGAGGGTCAAACTCATCTCTACCAGTACCATTAGCAGGGGTATTTCTCAGCACTGGGAGTTTGTGGCTGCATAACTCACCAGTGAATTTGTGTAACAGCCCCCCCTCCATTCCCAATCTGCAGAGGATAGGAGTCTGTTACAGCCCCAGGCAGGGCTAAATTTCATCCTGTGAAATTAAGTGACTTGCTTGAGGAATCAACAGCAAGGCCAGAATTAGTGCTTTGTGGTTCTCGTTCCCATGTTTAGGCCACTAAAGCATGTTGGGTTGAAGCTCAGTAACTAGGAGATAAGGAAAGAAAATGCAAGCTATGGCATGTCTCCATTTTAATACAACCTTTCTAACAGCACTGGTTCAGTTCAGTTGGGAAGCTGTTAATGTGAGCTTCAGCCCAGAAGTAGTAGTATCAAGAGAACAACCAAAAAGATGGTTTGCCAAGAATGCAACAAATAATCAGCTCAAAGGAAAAAGAGAGAGAAAGATTCTAGGAGGTAGACAGTGACTACAGGAGGGCAAGTAGATTCCTAGCTGCTGCGCTTACTCTTGGAGTGACCAGCCTGGCCTCGTGACCATCCTTAGGAAGGAACTTTGGACTCACCCCACACCACTGTCACATAACTCTACCGAGAAGGTGGTTTAGATGCATCTACACTCCTTTCCCAAAGCCGGGGGGCGGGGGGCGGCATGCATAAGGACCATTGCCTGGTTGGTCGCCATGGATTGAATACTGGATTTCCAGATCTAAAACATGATCCTCTCCAGTTTGAAGAGAAGGACTAAGTCTTCTGGCTGGGAGATACTAGCAGACCTGTATCCTCTGTGGACCAACCACTGGAGCAGAATGCATAACCCACACTGAACACATACAAGCGTATCAGTTGTAAGGGAAGATGAAAGCTTATTGGTGATGAAAACACAGAGACAGTGTCTTATAAAGAGGTAGCGATGAATTTAAATTGTCCCAAAACACTCAAGTAATGAGAGAGTCATCCTCTAGCTGTAGAGATTCCTCCATCCTGTCACATTAAGGGCATTACTGAGAGAAAGGGTAGCGTTATGTTTAAGGCACTGGATTGGGAATCAAGAGACCAGGATTCAATTCCTAGCTCTGCCCCCGATTACCTTTGTGATCTTGGACAAGTTAATTCATTTCTCTGTGCTTCAGTTCCCCATCTGTCAAACAGGAATGCTCAGACCTCTCTCTCATCTCTTATCTCTTTAGAGACTGCAAGCTCTTTGGGGCAAGGACTGCCTCTTACTGTGGTGTACACAGAGAATCTAATTCAAGGGGGGTGCTGATCTCAGCATCTGTAGATTACTGGGCTACAGATGTTTTTACTAACAGTAGTAACAGTAACAATGATAAATAATGTGTTTAGGAGACTGTCTACTGGCCTTGGGGTAAAGAAAAATTAATCCAAAAATTTCTAACATATAAGAAGCATCATCTCAACCTGAAACCCTGCAAAGGACTGAGAATTGTGTGTCTGTAGTATTCAGTATCACTTTCAGAGAAGGAAGGGAAGAGTAACATACAGGAGGGACCAAAAGAGGTCAGTGAGAAGGAAAAAAAAAAAGAATAACCTCTCCATTTTTTTCTGCGGATTTCCCTAAACCAAGCAGCTGGCAAGGGCAGATAGATCAGTAGCCAATACACGTACAGCTGTTTCTATCCAAAACACAGGTGTATGATTTTGTGTTGACTAGGTAATCACTGGGAAACTGGATTAGTTGAGCAGGTGAGGTTTGCCATCAGCTGTTTTTCAGAAAGCACAAGTAGCTCACCACTGTTAAGATTTAATTGTGTCTACTGCCTCCTTGTTCAGATTAAACCTCACATGGTTAAATTAGACAGGGGCAGATGTACCATATAGGATGCTACACTAAGCAGGGTCCTTCCAGCCACAAGAGTGGCACAACAGGACAGAAGAGATGCTCCAAACACATGCTGGAAAGTGCGTGGGAGACACAGGTAAGAAGTGGGTTACAGAAAACAAAGGAGTTGGTTGCTGAACTCGAAGTGATAGAGTCAGGCAATGACCGGTATTTTGGGGGTGGAATTGCAAAACTGCTCATTGCAAACTTTCCAGACCCCAGGATAGGTCTTCCCTGACATCTGTAGTTCTTTCCATTGGCTAATGAGCCAATTAGGTTTGCTTGAATGGTGGTTCTCACCTCTAAATGAAAATGCAGGCTTTCTATCACTCAGATCACTGGTACATCTAGCCAAGTATCACATTATGGCTTCAGAGGAAGGTGCAAGAAACCATGCAGTAGGCAGTTATGGGAAAGTTTCCTCCTGATCCCCAATAGTCAGGGACTGTCTTATGTCCTGAAGCATGAGGATTTATATCCCTTCCAAAAATCCTGTGTACAGCATCATTTCCCTCAATGGCAATTAATCAAAAATTCCAGGCTATGCATCATCTTCCCTTTCAAACATTTTGCAGATTCTGAACTTTGTCAACAGACTTGCAGCTAGATTGACCACTGGGACTCTACCTTGGCTTCAAAAGGACTGTTGCATATGGGTGAAATTTATCCCTGTACAGGAGTCCAGCACATAGATCTATGCATCGCTTAATTTTTTCAGGTTCTCTTCAGTAAGAAGTGCAAAGGCAGCTTACGGATCATTTGTTGGCTCCAGTGACCAGTTTTTATGAGCAGAGGATGTTAATTAATGAAGAGGCAGGGTAATATTGTCCTTTTCACCCTTCCGCTTTCAAATAAGCATGTGCTTTTTTCTTGATGTCCCATAAGATTCTTACCAATACAGGACACAGAGCAAGGTGGATAAAAATCAATGATTTAAAAAAAAATCAAATTGTTTTATTTAAATCAGATTTTTTTGATAAAATAGGTTTTTTCCCCCTCAAAAACCTATCTAAAGATAGTTTTAATTAAGATTCATTATAGCTCAAAGATATCTCATCATGGAATAGGGATTATAAATTCTAATTCTATAGTATGAGACAATATATTCATGTCATGTTTAAGAAAAGTTTTGTAAATGAGTTCCAATAGTTTATGGATTAGGAACCCAATTTTATGGGGTTCCAGGGGCTTCTTATAGATTATTTAGGTTAATCTTTCTTTCTACCCCATGGGACTCAGTGCTCAGTCTAGAAGATACCATCAGAGATGCTTAGTTTTGCAGTTCTCAAACTGTGGATTTGTTTCTCCAGAGATAACATGCTTGCTAACAGCAAAAAAATGTTTTAAAATAAATAAATAAATATATAGAGGTGAGAAACAACAGACCTCAACCCTACTGTCCCTCTGCAAATTTGTGAACACAGAGTCAATCCCTTACCTCTCTCTAAAAGTGCAAAGTTTCAAAAAGTTCAATGAATAGAAGATTGTTGGGGGCGGAATAGATCTGGACAAGGAGAAGAAGTCTGGAGATAAATGTGAGAAGGGAGGGACAGGCAGTAGAAACAAAAGTGAAACTGTTGGAGCAGCACATTCCAGAATGCATTTTTATGTAGAAATCTAGGATTAAATAGTCTTCCTGATTTAAATCAAATCCACCCTGACACTGAGTTCTGAAAAAGAAGATCTAATGCTGTTGATATTAATCAGAGTGAGAGCCGACTGTGTGCTTAGTGCTGCATAAATACACACTATGACATGGCTATACCACGACATGGTCCCTGGTCCAAAGTGCTTTCCATGCTGCAGAGAAGGTCTCTGTGCCGGCTCAAACTAGCTCAGTGTGAAGCGAGTGTATTAGTACCAGAGTAGAGTCCTGAAAGGAGAAGAGAGCATGGGATTGTTGCTTATTTAGATTTTTAAAATAGAAGAGATGCCTATCCAAGGCTTTAGACACCAAATAGCATTAACACCACAACAAATGAAATCCTGGCAGCATTAAATAATCACGTCACAAAAACTCAGGCAGACCAACAAACCCCTTCAGAGGCCCCCTTTCACTTCTTCATTCTTATAGGACACATACTTGCAGCCTTCTTGAAAATCCCAATCAAACTACGTGGCCCAGGATCCTTTTACAGGGAGTACAGATGTACAGCAGCTGTCCACTCCAAAGCAGCCTACACAATGACATAGTCTAGAGAATAGCACAGCCTGGGTGTTCCCCCCATATCCTGGAAGAGCAGCAGCAAAGGGGCTGCAACAGAATCCCATGGGCTACCAATAGGGTCCTAAAGGTGAGACTGCAGCCCGAGCGCCTACACCGCAATTAAACAGCCCCTTAGCCGGAGCCACCTGGCACATGCCAGCCATGGGTGTCTAATTGCAGTGTAGACATGAAACGCCTCTGGGCCCCTGCACTCTGTGCTGGTCAGGGGAATAGCTTTCTAAAGTTCCTTTGGGGATGAATTCTCTCCCCTGCCTCATCTAGTTTGCTGTGCAAACCTTAATTACTGAGGTTTATAAGCCAGTAGGTCCAAATTGACACCCTAAATGCAGAATAGTGCATGTTACCTATGAAGCTTGTCTGGAAGCAAGATAGGGCAGCGTATCAAACAGGACCATTTTTCAACATGCTGCACCTGCCAAGTCATCAATTGTTTGACTACCAAGGCTCTAGATAAAATACCAGATCACTTCAATCCTTCAGGAACTGAGCCGGACTGAATGCATCCAGGCTCTTCATCTATGGCTGGATTGTAAATGAATTATTTTGCTCTCATTTCTTTTTCTTCTTTGAGGGCTCGGGGGTGACACCTTAATGTTATTGAATCTCACAATGAATCTGCCATGTGAATAAAGCAATAATAGCCACGCCACAGGGAATTTCCTGGGGATTAAATCACTGACTGGGAGAGAGGATTGTCTGAGGCTTTACCTTTGGGCCATTAATACCCTAAGAACTAGCCTGTGACAAAGCTCATCTCCCATTCATTTCAACAGGACTTTAATGGGTGTTTTCTACCTAGGGGCTTAGAGGGTTCCCCTTACTGAACCCAAAGCATTGCAGATTCAATGTCATTTGCAGCAAATTAAGGGTCTTGAGGTTCTCCAGTATTGTACCATCTGCACAGCTCTAATTCTGACAAAAGTAAAAATGAATCCGCCCCAGTTTTCAAAGCCTAAACTGATTTTGGTCTGTTATTCCCCTTTGTTTCAATTCTAGATGATTGCATTGGCTCCATACACACTGAAGAGCTTAACAGAATCGTGGCCAGGATGAGAGTAGGCATGCACGGAGCCCATACTTTGTCCAAGAAAAATCAGACACTATATATCCAAGTGGATATCAGAGTGGAGCTGGGCAGGAATGAGGTTTTCCTATTTCATGGGAAATTCCATCGTTTCAAAAAAAATTTCCATTCCAAAAATGGAATAAAAATCAAGACGTTTTGAAATTTCCCATGAAACAAAAATTCTTTTTAAAAAATACCATTTCAGATCAAAACATTTTGTTTCCATTTCAATGGCATTTTTAAAAATAATAAAATTGATAATAAAGAAAAATCTAAACAAAAAGTGTTTAAAAAAATAAAAACCACCTTATTCTAAAAATGTCAAAATGGAACATTTCAACTCTTTCACGGCACTTTTTTCATTCCCCTACCCCCATACCTTGAATCAATATTTTTTTAAATCTACACGCTTCCAGGAAACATTTTGCTCCCGACACACACACATTTTCGGATGGAAAAACATTCCATCAGAAAATTTCCAACCTGCTCTACCCCCGAGATATGTACACAGCTTTCTTACAGAATTATTTACAAAGTGAGTGAAGATTTCATCCAGGATTAGATCTTTGCCTGGGGAACTCAAACAATAATTAATGTAGGTTGTTCAAAAGTAGTTGAATGAAAAGAGGTCTTTGTATGTTTAACATTGTCCATAAATACACAAATAAGTTAGAATCATTAAAGTAAAGTGAAGTGGCAAGGGAGAGCTGTCTAATGAGAGCAGAAGAGAAACTAGATTTAAGAACATCTGGTTACAGTCATCCCATTCTATCCAATGCACATAACAGCTTCCATCATGCTTTAAGAAAGGTTATGCCCTGGATCAAAAAGATCATCATGTGGGTCCTTGCGTGGGTTAACAGCTCATACGTGCAGGCCCCCTGGACTACATCTATCCCTAACAGTCTACCAGTCTATATTAAATACATACCCACCTGCCATGTCTCTTTCTAGGGATACGGCTACTCCATTGCCATTTTAGAATCAGACCCTAGAAGTTTATGTAGTGTTCTGTTTAGAATGAGAATTGGTCAAAGTTATCCCTGGGATGCAACACGATCAAGTGGATGGAGAACTGGACTGGAATTGAGGAGATCTAGATGCTATTCCTAGCTCTGCCACTGACCTGCTGGGTGACCTTGGGCAAGTTACTTCACCTCTGTGCCTGTTTTTTGCACCCTTTGTCCAATTGTCTGTCAGGTCTGAAGTGCTGAGACTGTCTCATCTCTTATTATGTGTATATACAGAGCCTAGTGTCATGAGACCCTGATCTTGGTTTGAGCCTTCAGGTGCAACTATTGTACAAATAATTAAGACCGTCGTACCTAAAGCTGAAGAATGTTGGCCAACGTTTTTATTTAAAAAGAGCAGTGAAACCTTCTGTAGAAATGACTGAGTAAAGTAGAGTAAAGAAGCAGTTTTGAAAGTTAGCTGCAACGGTTTCACACCAACAAACCATTCTGGTGTATTAACCCCCTTCCCAACATTTTAGTCTTTTACAGCCTGTAATGTTATGTTGGTTTCTTTACCACTTTAGCCTTAAATACCAAGATCACATTCAACTGTCTCCGAACACAGTTTCTCCTCTTCTTGCTTTATGATGAATGTCTTGACAGCTTGAAAAAAACCAGTTGCTAGGCTGACCTTTAAAGTGTTCTTTGCACAGTAAACTCAGACAGAGCACAGGCATATTCCCTAGTTAAATACAGTTCATGGTCATATTCCCAAAGCTGGGGTCTAATAATAACACACTGCCTTTCACAGAAACTACCTCATCCACATGCTGGAATCACCAAGTCCTTTTTAATCCTCTTTTAGGTCGAGATTTCGTTTTAATAAGAGGAGTGAAAATTCAAACTCTATTCGAAATTTGGAAACATTGCTGAGTACCTCGAGACACCAGTGGCAAGACAGTGGTTTCAAACACACAAGGGAGACATTTTCAAAGGCACAAAGGGGGCAGGCAGGTGGAAAAAAAAAATCAGTGGGACTTCGGCTCCTAACGTCCATTTATTCCTTCTGAAAATATCCCCCTCAATGAAGGTTGAGATTTCAAAGGACCCTATAGAAGTTAGGCGATGAATTCCCATTAAATTTCAATAGAAGTTCAGGGCCTAATGCCTATAGGCTCCTTGGAAAATTCCGGCCTTAAATATCTCATTTAATTTTGATTCTTAGAAGCAGTTTACTAAATATTAATTAAATTATAATCTCTTATTACAAGCCTATGATTAGAGGATTAACAATTACGCGACAGATGTCATCAATTATCTATACGCCACAACAGATTATGAAAAAGAACTTGCTGTTAGAGGCACCTCTTTCAGCAGACGTACCTAAAGCAGACTAATCCCAATATTAAACAATGGATTATTAAAAAGTAGCTATTGAATAAATGCTATGTAAAAGCAATGCACCCGATATATAGCTGTCAGCATGCAATAGTTGGGTGTATTATGGAATTTCTCTCAATTATATTTAATACATAGTTATGCAAAACACGTACACATCTCCCGACTATTTAAAATTTCTCATGTTAATTCAGGTTTCAGAGTCGCAGCCGTGTTAGTCTGTATCCGCAAAAAGAACAGGAGGACTTGTGGCACCTTAGAGACTAACACATTTATTAGAGCATAAACTTTCGTGGGCTATAGCCCACTTCATCTATGCATCCGATGAAGCGGGCCGTAGCCCATGAAAGCTTATGCTCTAATAAATTTGTTAGTCTCTAATGTGCCACAAGTACTCCTGTTCTTCATGTTAATTCAGTGCTTATGAAAGATGCTGGATTCGCTAACTTGAGAAATAAGGGCCTTTACATAGGCATAGAACAGCCACTTTGATACTCATTTTAATTTCAGTGGGGGTCAGGATTTCACCTATGTTGTTCAACCTAAATATCATAGAAGAAACCTACATCTCAAGGTAATTTAACAACTTAAATTTAAAAAAAAAAATTAGCATTTACTGCAAGTTTATAGAAACCTTCTCAGTTACAAGATAAGATTCTATGTATTAATCTAACAGGAGCAAATATTGATGCTCCACACTGAAAACTTACATGAGTATAGCTATATCTTGAGTGTGAAAGATCCACACCTAGACCTAGCTATGTGGACTTCACGCCCAGTGTAGACAGTGCCAAGTCAACGGAAGAATTCTTGCGATGAGAAAATCCCTCCCATTGCTGCAGTGAGTATCTACACTGAAGCGCTTAGAGAGGAACAGACAGTTTTAGCATTTTAGGTGTAGATGTACCCGTACTAATATAGGGCCTGAGATCTAAAGGTTTTTGAGGTCTTTCCATTGACTTCAGTGGGCTCACTAACAACAGTTGCTCTGGTACTATAGCTATGGGCATCAAGAAAGAAAATGACTAGACAGATGAGACAAAACTGGGTCAATACTACCGACAGAGAATAAAGAGAAAGCAATAAATGCTAGAGAAACATGTGCTATTAGCAATCCTGGCCAGATTCTGTATTATTTAGGGCACAAGAATTTTCAAGAGTTCAATAAAATATTTTTATTAGAGTTATACTCATCGATGCTTGACTTGTATTTCCTTCTTCTTTTAGATGGATGCACACATACTTTTAGGCATCTTATGATCTGCTTTAGCTCTGAGGTTTAGGTTGGTTATACATACCAAAAGGACAAAATTGCAGTCCTGATGGAGCCAATGGCAAAAACTCTGTTGGTGTTAAAAAACCACCTGATGTTGGTTCTCAAAGCCAGCAGAAAAATCCAAGTAGCAGCCAGCAGGGTTTTTAAAAAGAAAATTTGCTTGTGTGTTTTACTGCCAATTATTATACACCTTTATTTGAAACCACCGTTAATCTTGAATGAAATTATGGATCAGTTCCTTCAGTCATAACATAGGCAAAACGCCCACTAATGTCAATAGGAATTTTGCCAATGTAGGAACCCCAAGAATAGTCACATAGATATTAAAGTTCCCTGTTTTCCTTTACTTATTCAGAACATCAGTGGCAGATCTGGGACTAGAACCCAGGACTCCACTGTGGTAGGGGTTGTACAAACAAAACAAAAAGGAAAGGGTAATGTTTATAACCCACTTTTATACAGTGATATGAGGTCTAGTCTATATATAAACATCTGTAATTTTAGTCTTCGATTTACACTATTCTTGTATCAGTTACTCAAGCCAACTGTGGTTCTATCACAATGGAATAATATGGGAGAATTTAAAAAAAAAAAAAAAAAAAAATCAGAACAACTGCCACCCACCCACCCACAAATTAAAATCCCAAACACTGAAATTTAAATTATAATCAGGATAGTTCTTCACACAAAAGCAACAGATACTGCCCGAAGACCAAATATACATAGTCCTCTACATTATTTTTCCTATTGATTATGCAGAACAGTACAGAATTCTGATGTAACCCAACAATAAGCTATCGTTTTCTCTAAAAGGTTGTATAAATACACAACATGAGCACCACCACCACCTAGAACTTTCATAGTTCCATTGAAATCTGTAGCAAATTTGGAAACAGCACCCAGACATTCTAGTCTTGTACTTTAGCCACACAACCACCCATGCCTCTCCCTGAACAAGTTCCTGGCACTGTGATCTTTGCATTACCCCTGTCAGAAAGCTTTTGTCTCCAGGTCTAAGAGTTCCTTGCCATGCATGAAACATCCAAAATGAGTGGCAAAATAGCAAGAGCAAGCTATGAGCATAGCTCATAATATGGACCAAGGATTGCAGAGAAGTTTACACAATATGCCTCGGATTGCCGCCAGGCATTTAAATAAAATAAGCCAACACACAAATGCCAGCCTAACCACAGCTCACAACTGGTGGCTTTGGAAATAATCATGCCTCAAACAGCTGAGTCAGTGGGGAATAAGCGGCATCCGCAGCAGATGAACTTGCTCAAGAAGATACTATTTTAAAGGAGATTTCCTTAAATAAGAATGAGGGATTGGGAAAGATGGCCTTGTGATTAAGGCACCAGACTAGGATTCAGGAGTTAAGGGCTCATCATCTGACACATGTGAATTCTAGTACAGTACATATATGGTCGTAACCAATCCAACATTCAGCCAGAAGCAGCCACTGCCAGAAGGTGAGACAGGTCTCTAGAGATTCTTGGTGAGATCGCTGGCCTCCTGAAGTCAGTGGCAGAACTTCCATTGACTTCAAAGGGCCCGGCACTTCACCCTCTACATTCCATAGTGTGGAACCACAAAGAGTTTGACAGAGGTGACACAAAGAAAAGACAAATGCTGCTTCAAGGGTTTGACTGATGCTTGCGTAGGGAGGCAAGCTGGCCTTGTTGGAGCCTGGAACTGACTGAGACAATGTTCAAAAATCAGTAGTGAGATTTTTGAGAACTCCGCTTTTTGGATGCCCGTCTAGAAACACTTTCAATGAGCTTGGTTTTCAGCAGGCGGGTGCTCAGCACTTCCTGAAAACCAGCCATCTTTAAAAGGTGCCTCCAATTGGGCACCCAAAAAGTTAGGCACTTTAAAATCACTAGCAACTTTCAAAAACGTAGAAGTCTTTCCATTTGTTTGATTGGATAGTTTTCCCCATCAATAGTCTAGTAGCTCCAGTCAGTCATCAGGTTCTTTTAAGCAATTGTAAGCTCTTCAGGGCAGGGAATGCATCTACCCCTTAGGTTTGTGGTGCGTTGTGTAGACTGATGGTGCTATATAAATTATCAATACGTTAACATCATCTGCACTAAATCGAATGGGATGTGCGTGTTATACCATCCAAGAATAGATAAAGTGACTATTGTCTGTGTAAACTCACTGCGCTGCTCACTGATGAACTGTAAAAATATTTTTAATTTTAGATCTTTTAGCATCAAAATATTGAAACTGGTATTGTCACGGTGTATTTTAGTTGCTATGGAGCAGCTCAACTCCAGTGTTAAAGCCACCGTCTGATGAAAGATGCTGTACCGGCTTTCATTTATATAGCTAACTATGGGAGACCAGACTGCACCTGATAAACACAAATCCTCATGTGGCATGTGCTGTCTGTAATTGTGCGATAAACATACATTGGGAGTTTTACCATTTTCTTCTTTCTTAAGACTCAAGAACTAACATGTAAAATGAAACAAAAATGTTGTATTTATAGAAATTGGTTCCAATAATACAAAGTAACTCATTATCTGGAAAAAATAATCATCCTCCAGGATGGCGAAGATTTATCCCTTGGCATTAAGAGACTCATGCAGCATCACTGCAACATAACCTATCAACATTTCAGGAAAAGTCTAACTAAAGCGAATGCCATTTACATACATGGCAGGATCCATACTGGGACTGGTATCAGTTTACCCCTTCCACCTCTACCTTAAAAACACGAACACGGAGTTACCTAAAAATTAGAGGAAAGGCGGTAAGGTGATTCTGTCCCCGCAACCAACAATCAAAACATAGATGGTATCCTGGACCTGGATTTCAGTTGGTGCCTTTAAGCATTACGATAATACAAAGAAGAATCATCTTGCTCCTAAAACCACCTTCTGGAACACTAACTGAAGTTCATGAAAAATGTGAAAGTTCTCAACCTGAAATGTTAATGAAAGGAGCAGTGCTCCCAAGGAGAAGAGCTTTTGGGGCAAATGTCACACACACTTCAACATAATAGTCTGAGATTCTTATGTGTGACAAGTGTCCCAAGTGCTGTCTCTTTAAGGCTTGCCAGGAGACTGGGAAGTTACCGGATTAAATATGACCATGTAGATCATTGTTGCTACCACTGTTATATAATTGCAACAAATCTTGTACAAATAATGTCAAGTAAGGTGTCTATGGAAAGGTTATGATTTGCTGAATATGATTATGTTATTTGTAGTTATGAGAATTGGCTCTATCCTTGTATTTCAAATATGTTTGCTCCTGTGGTAACACCCACAAGGTATTTTGCCTGCATATCTTGAAGGGACTATTCAAATTAAGTGGCCCATCAAAAGAATACTTAGCTCACAACGGAAGGCACCCATCTACACTGAATGAACTTTCCTGTGAACATTCCAGCTGAAGTATAGGTAATGGCCTCTCCTGTGACTAATTGAAATCATGCATGGACATGTGACTTGCCCATGTGACTCCAAACACCATCTTGCTACCTGTAATTTTTCACTAGCTGTGCTGAGGGCTTTGTTTGAAACAATGGATTTCCCTCCACATGGCAGAAGCTATAAAAGGCTCTGGAAACATCTGCATTTTGCCTCTTTCCTGCTTAAACCTCTGGACTATGAGGAACTTGTAGTAATGGGAGCATTCTAACCAAAGGACTGAGGACCTTCCAAGGATTTGGAAGCAACCAGAGACTTAACAAGCCAGCAGTTTATTCCATCACTGCTACAAGCCTGAACCAAGAACTTTGCAATTGTTGTACATATTTGATTCCTTTAACCAATTTTTAACTCTCACCTTTCTTTCTTTTTATAAATGAACCTTTAGATTTTAGATACTAAAAAATTGGCAACAGTATGATTATTGGATACGATCTGAGTTGTATATTGACCTGGGTTTGTGGCTGGTCCTTTGGGATCAGAAGAACATTTTATTTGATTAAACTGGTTTTAAAAAAACCACTCATCTTTAAGTCTAGTGTTTTTGGTGGTGATACAAGGACTGGAATACCTAAGGAAACTACTTTTCTGACTTCTTGCTAGCCAGTGTGGTGAAACAGAAGTTTATTTTTGTTGCTGGTTTGGTATATCTTACGGGAGAATAACCACCAGTTTTGGGGTGTGTCTGTCCTATTTCTCAGGGGTTTGTCCTGAATTTGGTATTCTCAGTTGTGACCCATGGAGGCACGGTGACAGAGACATTTTGAAGAAGCAGTTGCCATGAGTAAATCAGCTCTTTGCTCAAGAAGTGAAACAAAAGGGGGAAGAGGGCCTGGGCATCAGAGGTCAAGGGAGGCCTAGCCTAGGCCATGGCCCCACCCACGTTCTGCCCCGAGGCCCCTCCCTTGCTCCCCCTCTACCCTGAAGCCAGCAGGGGCTCAACTCCAGCTGGCAGCCTGAAGCTCGGCCACCAGCAGCCAGGAGTGGCTCGGGCCACCTGGCGGCCTGCGGGGGAGGGATTCTTGGCTCTGGCTACCGGAGGAAGGAGAGACCCTCAGGCAGAAGGGACAGAGCTGGAAGGATAGCCTCCCCGAAGGGGAGAGGGGGTTCACCCACCACCCATGGAAGAGGGATTCACATCCAGGATCTGTTGGGAGTATTTGAAGGAAACAGGGGAGTTGAACAATTTTATGGGGGGGTGAGGGGTGCTAAAAGTGGCAAGCATATATGTGGTTATCACTACTTCAAGCCAGGGGGTGCTGCTGCACACGCAGCACCTCAGTAGGAACTATATATGATGGCAGTGGCAAAAGGTGACTCACATAGCAAGTCCAGCAGCAAGATTAGAAGAGAGTCTCGAGCAGAGAGAGGAAAGCATATAACTATGGGAAAGGACTGAAGAGGAGACAAGTACCTGGCAGCTATGGGGAGCAGACACAGAGCTGGGACTTTTGAAGTATAACTAAGAGAGAGACAATGACTGCAGCAAAGAACTAACTCCCCAGGCAACGTGGATCTCTGCCGTGAGATTATGCAGCCAAGATTCGGAGCCACTGATGGATCACTTTGAGGCACTGCTGTGAGAGACAAGAGGATGATGCAGTGTCAGCCCCAAAGTTATTTTGGGACGTAGAAGCATCTCTGCATGGGAGAGAAGTCAATCCTCCGTGTATGAAAATGGGAGTCTAAACACAGAGACAGGAAAAGTTCCTTAGAAGATGAGACAAAGGGCCTGGAAAGCAGACAGTTTGCCCAGAGACAGAAGCCCGGAAAAGCAAGCAGACCAGCAACTGTAGAAGTCCTAAGAATTTTTTCTGTTGTGAATATAAAAACATATGTAGACTGGTACACAGGACCTTGTATATTCGCTATGCTGCATAAAGAAGATGACATTACTGAATATGGTGTGATGTCTCATATTAATGCAGCTTCTCATACTGACATAAAAATAACCCAGTTGTTCAAGAATCTAGGTTACGATTTTCAAAGGAGCTTAACTACCTTTAGACTGCTTTGGAAATCCTTGTTTCAGCCTTTGTAATGGCACAGAAAAATGGTAATTTCCACCCAATTTATTGTCTCAATATCAATAACATTTTGAAGTACCATATATACTCGTTCATTAGCCTGTTCATTTATAAGCCGACCTCCGAAAATGGTTAGGTAAAAATAGCAAAAACTGTATGACCCTTTCATAAGCTGATCCTATATTTCAGGGGTTGGCAAACTTTGGCTCCTGGCCCGTTAGGGTAAGCCGCCAGCAGGCCTGGATGTTTTGTTTACCTGAAGCGTTCACAGGCACAGAGCCCCTCAGCTCACAGTGGCCGCGGTTTACCATTCCCAGCCAATGGGAGCTGCGGGAAGTGGCGCCACTTCCCGCAGCTCCCATTGGCTGGGAACGGCAAACCGCGGCCACACGCAACTGAGGGGCTCCATGCCTGCAGATGCTCCAGGTAAACAAAACGACAATATATTAGGTATTCAATTCAAGGATTCCATAGAGTTTAAAATCATCAAATTTTGGTGTAGACCGGTCTATAAGCCGACCCCCGCTCTTTGATGCGTCACTTTTTTTTACCAAAAATATTCGGCTTATGAACGAGTATATACAGTACATAATTCTCACCTAATGCCCCAAACCAAAGCCCTTTGAAGTCAGTGGGAATCTTTCCATTGACTTAATGACTTTGGCTCAGGCCACAAATGCACACCAGTGTGGAAACGCTCTAGACAAAACGAGCATATACATTAAGATGTGTAACCAAGGAAACTAAGAAGCCGAGATGGGACCTGGAGCCCAGTTCTACCCTCAGTTATGTGCATACAATTCCACTTTTTCTTCAATGGGATCCGTGCTTGCACATCAGACAACTAAGTTTGGTTCAGAGTCTATAGCCTCCGGCTGGTACTGAAGAGGTAAAAGTTATGTGTGCAACTTGAGATATTACCATACAGAGCTATCAGGCCACTGATACAGTACTTTATATTAAT
Source organism: Chelonia mydas (assembly GCF_015237465.2). Classification (NCBI taxonomy): domain Eukaryota; kingdom Metazoa; phylum Chordata; order Testudines; family Cheloniidae; genus Chelonia; species Chelonia mydas. The sequence continues at coordinate 11,865,116 of NC_051257.2, forward strand.
GGAAAAGAAGCTATTGAAGGGACATACCATAAAGCGTCAAGAAAAATCAATAAGGGCTCTGTGATTACCAAATGGGAGTTACCACTTCCACTCAAAAGCAGCCAATGGAAGGCAGTGGGTTTAGTTTCTTGACCCCAAACATCTTGTGAAAATAGGTCATTAGAGCTGGGCAAGAACTGGATTTTCCATTTTGTGGGGAATGCCACAGGTCTGAAAAAAAAAAAGATTCCATTCTGAAACCACACAAAAGCAAAAAAATGGAAGATTCCCACTAAACACTTAAATTTCATTTTGGGTGGACTGAAACATTTCATTTGTATGAAATCAAAATGTTTCCTTCCAGTTTTGACTTTATTATATTGTATAATAATTTTTTTTTAAATTGAAGTGAAAAGTTGTGTCAAAATGAAAAACTGAAATGTTTTGTTTCAACCTTATTGAAACACTTCTTTTCCCCCAACTTTTCTATCAAAACTAAGATTTTTAATCAAAATCTACATGTTTCTGCAAATAATGTTGCTTTTGACAAACTGGCAATTTCTGATGGAAAAAAGTTCAACTGGCAAGTTTCCCACCAGCTCTACAGGTAATTTTGGAGGATTCCTGCAACTGTTGACATTGATTTTCAGTAAGTCTGGGAACATCATGGAAGTGCCAGAGGACTGGAAGAAAGCTAATGTTGTGCTAATATTTTTAAAAGGGTAAAAATGGGATGACCCAGGTAATTACAGGTCTGTCAGCCTATCAATAATCCAGGGCAAAATAATGGAACACTGATAGGGGACTCAATTAAAAAAAGAATGAAAGAGGACTAATACCTTATGCCATCAACATGGGTTTATAGAAAATAGATCTTATCAAACTACATGACACCTTGATTAGTGAACTAGAATGATACAAAATCAATATGGCACACATTAAATAGATTAAAAACTGGGGAACTCATAGGTCTCAAAATGTAGTTGTAAATGAGGAATCATGATAGAGCAGGTATGTTTCTAGTGGGTCCTACACTATTTAACATTTCTATCAATGACCTAGAAGAAAACAAAACCATTACTGGTAGTTTCCCGGCAACAAAAAGATTGGAGGAGTGATAAATAACGAAGCAGACAGGTCACAGATACAGAGTTATCCCGGCATCGTTTGGTAAGCTGGGCACAAGCAAATTATATGCATTTCAATATGGTCAAGTCAAGTCACACTTCTAGGAACAAAGAACGTTAAATAGGATGGGGGACTGAATCCTGGGAAGCGGTAACCCTGAAAAGAGATTGGGGGTCACGGTGTCTCAGGTGGACATTGCTACAGCACACTGAAAGTTGTGGAGAGCAGCTACAGCACGGTCCACATGGAACATTACCGTGCAGCTGGCACAAATCATACCCTGGCTTACCATCCTCTACATACTGAGATTGTGAGCTGACGCATTGTCCTTCTCTTATATCTGCGCTTTCCCATTATAAAACACGATTCCTCACCAAGTTTTCAGAGGATTGTCAAACTATGCTTTTTTTTGTTTTGTTTTCAACACAGCTTGCTTGGGGATACGTATTTCTATTTTAAAATATCCAGGGACACTGGAGCAAGCTACTGTATTGTCAACAAATTCTACAAGCGTTCTAAATATTTCAAGGTACTTGAAAATGACTTTATTCTTTTGGAGATCTGTAACTAATTGCCTAAGGTACAGCTTGAAAACTGAAACAAACTGAATTATACCCTTCCATAAAAGGCTTTTCTTGTTTTCTAAATTACACAGCTTGATTTCCAACTAACGAGGATTATTTTGCAGCAGGGAAGAAAGGAAAAAAAAAAAAAAAGACCCTAAACAGTCTGTGTCAAATAAGATTCTGAAAGTAATTTAATCAGCTTCTATAAAAGTATGACGACAATATAGCATTACTGGTATGTGCTCAATGGAATAATTAACTGCACATTTATCCCTTTGTTCTGTCATTTTGTGGGTTCTCTTTGAAATTTAACAACAAAATATTACTTTAAAAGGTTTGCATAAAATCACTTGCTCTGAAGCATCTCCTGTTAAAAAATAATTTTAGTGCCATCTATACTGCTGTCACAATGATAGTATGAAGTAATGTACTGGGCCTGATCCTGTCAGCTCCCTTCAGATGAACTCACACTGACTTCAATGGGCACTTCATAGTCAGAGCTGGCAAGGTCAGAGAACTCCTAGTGTGTAAACAAGTCTAGATGTTAATTCCCAGGTTCATGTTCATAATTCACATGCTCCTTTCCGCATCAAGCTTATTTCTTGTATACAAAGAGCTCTAGCAACTTCCATAATTATTTATTTCAGAGGCAACTCCAGGGGTACTGTGTTGACCAATTTTCTATCATGCCAATGGTTTGATCCCCTGCTAGAAAGGTCAAATTATGCTTTAGGTATGATTTCATGTGACTGTATTATAAACCATACAAAATTTAGAGCGATAAACATGCCACATTTTAATCAATATGTTCTAATGGCAAAGATCACCAGTCGTCATGGGATTTGTATAACATTCATTATTATTGCACTCATCATTCCAGGATAACTAATCACACAGAGCATTAGGTATCTGCAAATACCAGTAAATATCAGTAAATACCGGAGAGGGAGAGGAATTATTTAAGCTCAGTACCAATGTGGACACAAGAACAAATGGATATAAACTGGCCACCAGGAAATTTAGACTAGAAATTATACGAAGGTTTCTAACCATCAGAGGAGTGAAGTTTTGGAACAGCTTTCCAAGGGAAGCAGTGGGAGCAAAAGATCTATCTGGCTTTAAGATTAAACTCGATAAGTTTACGGAGGAGATGGTATGATGGGATAACATGGTTTTGGTAATTAAATATTCATGGTAAATAGGTCCAATGGCCTGTGATGGGATATTAGATGGGGTGGGATCTGAGTTACCCAGGAAAGAATTTTCTGTAGTATCTGGCTGGTGAATCTTGCCCATATGCTCAGGGTTTAGCTGATCGCCATATTTGGGGTCGGGAAGGAATTTTCCTCCAAGGCAGATTGGAAGAGGCCCTGGAGGTTTTTCACCTTCCTCTGTAGCATGGGGCACGGGTCACTTGCTGGAGGATTCTCTGCTCCTTGAAGTCTTTAAACCACGATTTGAGGACTTCAATAGCATAGACATAGGTGAGAGGTTTTTTGCAGGAGTGGGTGGGTGAGATTCTGTGGCCTGCGTTGTGCAGGAGGTCAGACTAGATGATCGTAATGGTCCCTTCTGACCTAAATATCTATGAATCTATAAGAAAGAAGAATCACAATGATGACTATCATCTAAAGAGGATTTCTAGGATTAAAGGCATCCTAGTAAAGCATGTTCATTAAAGAAACATTGTGCATTCTATTCTACTCTATGTAGGTTCTTATCCCATGCTCATGACTGCAGTATCTGAGTGCTTTCCAGTAGTGTATTAAGCAATGTGACTACACATCTGTCACACGGTGTTTATTCTCACATCTTAAATTTTTTTGTTCTCAGATCTCCCCTATTTCTGAGGATTACAATAGCGTATAGGTGCTTCCCCCCAGACCAGCTCCTGTTTCCATCTATTCCTGTAGGAAAGTCATAACCCTAGGTGTTTGACTGCACAGTTTGTTATCATATGATCCTTTCTGTGGCAAGTGCCATCACAGCCCCAATTAGTAAAGCACTTAAGCATATGCTTAAGCCCATTTCTACTTAGGAATATGTGATATCAGTGGGACTTCAGCACACACTGAAGTGCTTTCCCAAGTAGGAATGTGCTTAAACCCATTCCTAAGTGCTTTCCTAAATCTCACCACAGCTTACTGACCACTCTGCATTCTGCCAAACCCCGCCCCTGCCTACCCGTTCTCCACCCATAAGAGGCTGGTGGTTGCTCTCCACCCCACACAGGCTCTGGCAACATGGATAGCTCATGAGGGGTTCATACTCCCCTAAATGTCACAGGCCTTATAACTGAGGCCCAAGTAACCTACTAAAGGATTTCAAACTCAATACAGTCTTCGTCCCGCTAATAAAACACACCAGGAAAAATGGGTGAGTAGCACAATAATTGTTCTCTTCCACTTTTGCTGTGTGTTGCTGCTTAGTTTATATAAGCCATTTGGTTCTTTTAACAGAACAACTTGAGGCAGAATGACTTATGGGGCTGCCCAAAGGCAAAAACAGCATTCCATTTATATGCTTCGCTGTGGCACTGAGCAGCAAGTGCCAGACAGCTCCTGGTTTAGCAGCGTTCTTCAGAAGCTCGAGTTCTCCCCTTGCCATCCAGCCACGGCTCAATGCAGTTTTTCCAAGCCATGATGAATGAGGAAATTGGTAATGTAGAACCATTCACTTGTGCAGAACTCAAAGCACAGTCGTGCACCAAGCCCAAAGTAGTAGAGCACCAAGGAACTTTACGAGCGCTTTAAACAATGGCAAATTATGAACAGTAAATGGACATTTGTCCTTCATGATTCCCTTCAGTTGTTGCTACTGATAGGCATTAAATATAATTTATCCACTGCACCTTTGCTTGTTGTGGCTGCCCAAGCTATAATTATCCTAAAATAACTACTCTACTTCAGTGAAAAATCCCAGAGTGGGAGGGAAAGGCAGAAAGAGAACAAGATTATTCAATATGCAGGTCACGCTAACATCTTTTAGCCTCTCTCTGCATCAATACCTTTAGCTCCCAAGATATTTGTCTATAACTATCTAGTTTGAAGCCACTCTGCCAAGACCATAGGCTTCTGGAAGAGTTTGCATCTAAAATTCTGTATTGCATTGGGAGGGTCTAAATATAGATTTACTTGGTTAAAAAAATATCTGAATTAAGAAAGAGTGCACGTGTTTGTGGGGGTAGAGGGTGGGGTTTAGTTGGCATCACCTCATTAGCTAAGAGAACAGTACAAGAGCCTTGAAATTATCCTTCAAATCTTGGTGTTTTTGAGGGGAATGTCCAGAATTTCCCTAAGATAGCCATACTATTTCAACCTTCTACTTTACATGGGACATCAGTGGTACATAGGACCTGAGCTGGCTCTGTGCACAGAAGAAAATTTCGCCCTCTGTGACCAAGGCATGTAGCCCCAGAAGTTTAGAAGTATTTGGGCACCTATAGATGCAGATAAGTGCCTAATGGGATTTTCAGACATGCCTAACTCACACTGCACGAAGGTGCTTTTGAAAATCCCACTGGGTGCTTATCTACACTTTTATGTGCCCAAGTACCTTTAAAAATCTGGTTCACAGTTACTTTCCACTTATTCTATGAACAGACCAGGCCAATTCCTGCTCCCCTGACTTGCCACAAGCTCTGAGTAAGAAGCAACCTGTAGAGAGGTGCTGGCCCCAGCAGCAGACCAGGAATCAGCATGTATCAGAATTACACTCTGGCCTCTGGCTCCCCCTTGCTCCAATGGGAAAGAAGCAACCTGCACCAACACGATAACTATGCTAACAAGTGCCCTGGGAGAGGTGGAGCCACGGTTCTACCCACCGCCCACGCAGGAAAGGGAGTAGCAGCCCCATGAAGGTTGCTCTCCTGCCTCACTGCAACCGATGAAGATGAGGCAGGGGTGTAACAGCAGCCATAGATCACTGTACTCACTCGTGCCACCCTGAGGTCAGTTGCTGATTAGAGCTGTGCAAAAGAAAAAAAAAAAACAACACAAGTTCTTTCTGTACACGTGCTGGTAATACACACCAGGGGAATTTACACAGGCACCAAGGCACCCAATGCCAACGGAGAGCCAACGGGAGTTGGGTGACTAACTCCCATTTGTGCTTTTGAAAATCTCCCCTCGACCCTACCCTACCCCACTCCCCATGTGCGTGCGCAAGCACGCGCGCACACACACACACACGCTCTGTTTTGGAAAGTTCACAGCAAAGTGTGACCACTACATTTCACGCTGACCACTTTAGTTTCATCAGTATCTTGTGCTCCCCATCTATATGCCGTATTCATCGTTTGTATCACCTTAGATTGTAAGCTCCTTGGGGTAGGAACCATCTATCTCTTCGCTATGATGTTTGTACAGGGCCTAACACAATGCCAGACTGGTGTATACCAGAGTCCTTAGTTACTACCGCAGTACCAATAGCAATCACCATTTCTTTTTACTCACCAGAATGTGTGTGTGGAAATGAAAGGCAACCACCAGTGAATAGCTTTCATTTAAGCTGCAAAATATGTTTTTGCTGTTTCTACAACCTTTCCATACACACACACACACACACACACTTGCTTTAGCTGTGTCACAATAGTGTTTGAAAGGACACTTCATTTATTCACTACTCTGTGGCTTTGTATACTGTACCAAGGCCAGGAGATTGAAAAATATGTTTCTGCTTCCCCCGGCCATGATAAATGAGCCTGAGTGCTGCTCCCAGCTAAAAGGGTATGTTCTGTACACGAGCAATTCTAACTACTTCTCTCACCCTCTAGATACTTCAATCTCACTTCAACTTATTCCTTTGTCAACTCTCTGAAAGAATCTATCAGCAGCTGATGTTACTGCAAGAAGCGCTAAGGGCAAAGAACACTAATAGTAACCTTTTGAGGATGACTCAAAAGCAGAAATTCGAGACATTCAAGACTTTTTAAAAAACTCATTACTATCCTTCTAATCATAAAAAGTTATCGAAGCTCATAGTAGAAATGATGCCCAACCAAAGGCCTTTGGCTTTTAGGGAATGAAACACCAGTTGTATGTGTATTCAGAACCAATACCTAGCTCCCGATTCATCGACATCACTCGAGGTATTCTCTTTCCAGTGCAGCATCAGAACCCCCTCTCCTTTGCAACTTTGGCCGTAGGCTTAACCAAAAGCAATTTTAAACAACAAGTATAATGAAGCGCCTGTCTCCACTACAAACAGCAGAAACAACCCATTCAAAGGTTTGACACAAATAAGTGGATCTGCTCTGAGGCTGTGGCCTTGTGTAACAGAGAGTGTTCTGTCCCTTTAAGACTGGGGGGGCCTGCAGCCAACCCAGTTTGGAGGGAGAGCCTTCCCCCTCCCCCAAACAAGCATTTAAGCCTGGAAGACACATTCAGACCCAGCTGGGAAGGGGTCAGATGATTCTTATCAAGGCCTGAAAGAGTTCACTTACCGAAGAGCTGCAGAAAGTTAAATGGATCCTGTGCCAGGACCCGACACAACAGAAAGACACACCAGGGGAAAGACCACTGTGCCCCTGCAGAAGACCCCAAGTCAGGAGGAGAGCCCAGGTTTATATGTGGAACTGTTTTATTGTGTTAGAAGACCGGTGCCCTGAAGGAAGGGCCTGAACAGACTTTGGGCCTGGGGTTAGTCTTTCCTGGGCTGAAGGAGACGAGCCAGTAGCCCTCGCAGTGTGTGGCAGTCTGGACCTCTTTCCATCAGCTCTGGAGAGAGTGGTTTGAACTGGGACGGTGACAGATTTGAAATGTTTTTTTCAGGTTGCATAACCTGAATTCTAGCACATCAATGACATCAATCAGAAATAGAAGCTGATCACAAGGACAGAGGTCTTCCCATCGCCAAACCCACGGCAACTGCAGGGGATGGATATCATGGGATATGCCCACCCAATCCTAAGAGCTGGATGTTCATTCTTATTACATTTTCATAGTGTCCGCATGCTTCTCCCTCGGTCCCCACCCTCCAACCCTGTTGCTGCTTAGTTCAAAAAGATCCTTACATATGTTTCTATGAGCCTGTCTTGGCATTTCTATATGACAATGAGACCTCCCACTCACATAGCTTCCCTCTTCTCCACTCTAGAGCTTGGGTGTCCTTGGATGAGATGACCTATCTAAATTCCACCTCTCTCTCTCGTTTATTTATAGGGTGCCAGCCACTGCAGTATCTACAGTGTATGGCACCATTATAGTTACACAATTCAGTTATCACCAACTTATTCAAGACCCTCTATCTTTAATCAGTTTGGTGGTCCTGCTCTGGACCTTCCCCAGGATATGCACATCCTGCTTTATCTTGTAAGCTATCCCAAACTGAACAGTATGTCCTGTGCTGGGTCCAATTAGAGCTTTGTACATTGGTATAAAATGATTTCACCTTTAGTTGATTACAAAACCCTGTAAAACCTTTTTTTGTAAAACCAAAAAGATATTGGTTAAGATTTTCATAGCTGCCTAGGGGACCTATTGGCTATGGGTTACCTATGCAGCGACTAGTCAGTTTGTGTTACATGTCCCCCTGCGTATCCACTCCAGAGAAGATGAGAGTCTGTTACAGCCACAGCTACAGAGGCTGATTCTTTAGCTCAGGCTCTTGAGACTCTTGCTTTTAGCACGAGAGGTCCACGGTTGAATCCCTGGTGTCAGCCAAGATGGTGGCTGTCATACCTATATATAAACACCATACAACTTTAAGGATGAGGTCCAAGCTTTTCAAAGGTGGCTAGTGATTTTTTGGATGTGTTTGTATTTGGGTGTCCTATGCCCTAACATCCCTTAGAAAGGCCTGATTTTCTGGCAATGCTGGGTTCCCACCTTCTCATGATCAGGCACCTCAAGCTGTGCACTCAAAATCTGTCTGTAGCCCTATGACCCTATGCCCAGGTTTCAGAGTAGCAGCGGTGTTAGTCTGTATCCGCAAAAAGAACAGGAGTACTTGTGGCACCTTAGAGACTAACACATTTATTAGAGCATAAGCTTTCGTGGGCTACAGCCCACTTCATTGGATGCATAAAATGGAACATATAGTAAGAAGATATACGTATACATACAGAGAAGGTGGAAGTTGCCATACAAACTGTGAGAGGCTAATAAATTAAGATGAGCTATTATCAGTAAGAGAAAAAAAACTTTTGTAGTGATAATCAAGATGGCCCATTTAGACAGTTGACAAGAAGGTGTGAGGATACTTAACTTGGGGAAAGAGATTCAATGTGTGTAATGACCCTATGCCCAGACTGCCTGGTATGAATTGCACCTGCTATAGGATACCAGTGATTTTCATCTTTGGTATTCTGAATCCATACTTCTCAAAAAATATATATTTCCTTGTCTTTAGGCTGCTTACTGCTTCCATTTTCATGGTAATGTACTACTAATCAAAGCATTGTGCAGAGTCATTAACTTTACAAAAGAGCAGCTAATGGGACCTGTACGCAAGCTGTGGGGGAAATGAATGCATCTGCTCATAGGAGATGTGTATAACAGGAAGAGACATCATTTAGCTAAACGGGTGTCATAAGCAAAATCAAAGAAGCTATGCAGGGTTAAGGAACAGGATCTCACACCAGTGATGTCCCCCTCCCCTCTTCTCCAAAGGCAGAGGTTTCCAACTGAAAGAGGGAGGTTTTTGTAAGGAAATGAGAGGACTGCAATACAATTTCTCTATGGGCTCCTCTCTCAGAAGCCGGTCACACTGGATGTAAGCTTCTACCATGCTGTGAATCCAGGTCATCTTGCCAGATTCTGTAACTGAGGCAAGTGTGTCAATCTAGCAATGGCTTTCCAGGAATAGTCATCTAGGCATGTGTGTGTTTAACTGTAGATCTGACTGCACTGCAACCGGGAGTGCGATTGCAGAACATGTCGACACACTCGAGCTAACTTACGGTACCCAGCTCGGGTACCAACAGCAGTGAAGCCACGACACCATGGACTTCAGTGCAGGCTAGCTGATCGAATAATTATCAAAGGACCCAGGAAGATTTGTACGGCCCGTTTGGAAGCCTGGACTGCCATGGCTGCACTGCTCTGGTACCCAAGCTGGGTTAAAGGCTGCTGGGGTGGGGTATGTTTACACATGCTGCAGTTACAGTCCCTGACTGCAGTATAAACATAGCCTCGGTCTCCTCTCAAATTGACAATGAAAAGTAACTGTAGCTAAGCCAAACTGAGCATCTAGGTGCTCGTATGGCCCCATCACATCAGTGTCTAAGTATCTGCCAAGTATTTACAAATAGGTTTATTTTAAAAGGTATATTGAAATGCCCCATCTTGAGACAGTTGCTGCATGATGCACTGACTGCTGACCTCGAAGCAGAGAGACGAGATCGTGTCTCTGCCAGCATCCATGTTCATACAGGCATGGAGAAAGTGCGGCTACCGATTCTGTGCAAAGACTATTACAGCCACAGACCTAAGGAGCATGAAGCAAGCATAACATGACACCCCTGTGGAGGTTGTCAGCAGCAGGCAATGAACCAGTGACTTCTGGGTCTAAAACGATGAGCGTCTACTGCCCAAGCTAAGAGTCCCGCATGTGTGAGCTCAAAGGCCGTAACTGCCTCTTAAAGCTTCAGATGGCCCTTCCACTTGAGGGAGACAGAGAGCCACACTAAGGATGGGTTACCCAACCATTACAGAATGCTATACAGAAAATCTCATATATGGAGATTAGCTTCTGCACCATGAACCTAAGGAAGAGCAAGGCTACCTGGAGTTGCAGTTGTATTTGCAGAGTAAAATTATCCAAGACTGGCACACAGGGAAAAAGCAGCAGCACCACTGTATTAGGGCCAGTTGCATCAGCATAAAATGGTAGGAGGAAATAACATATCCTATTTAGTGCCAGCAAAAAGGGAAGAATTTTTAAAGAGAATTTATTTGATTTCCCTGGAAATCAAAGATCTCATGCACACACAAAAAAATATGCTCCCTTGTCATGGGTTTTTAAAATCCAAACATTGAAATAGAACTTTTAAACGCAACTGTACATGTATATTTCGTATAAGATTATTTATTTCCAGGGAAAGTCAAGTTCTTGACACCTCTTAAAAAAGTGCTTTCCCCTTATTTCTAGCACTAAATAACTATCCTATTTCCTCCTACCCTTTTATGCCGATGCAGTTGGCTCCAACACAGTAGCACTGAAACTTCTTCTCGGATGTGCCAGTCTCTGTTACTTTTATTCTGAAAATACAACTGCAACTCCAGACAGCCTTGCTCTTCCTTAGGTTAATGGTGCTTAATAGATATGGATTATGGAAGCATAGTGAGACTGGGTCTCAAATTCAAATCTCAGATGTCCACATCCATTGCTACATGGATTGAGCATCACTCCTGTGATTTATCTTCTACTTAATTGGTATCACATTCCTCAGCTGAGCCTATTTAGACTTAAAATGAAACCACTGAAAAATAAACCATGTGTTTTCGGTGCACTAAAAGGAAAGACCTACTAAGGGAAAACCTATCACCGCAAAAATGTGCTAAGTGAAAATAGCACATTCAGGAAAGTCAATAAGTCATTTTCAACTGTTAAAAGCTATGCAGAAAGCCTGGCGATTCTTCTCTTAGGGCTCGTCTACACTTAAAACGCTACAGTGGTGCCAACATAAGTAGTAAATCAGGCTCACTCTTTTGACAGTTAAATGTGTATTTTTACACTCTCCTCACCTATAACTGAAAAAAATACACACAGTTAAACAATATAGGTCAGGTCCCTCAGCTGGTTTGAATTGGCATATCATCATTTACATCAACAGAACTATGCTGATATACATCAGCGGAAGATCTGGCCCTACACTTCCACTGAACATTCAGAATCCTCCTCTTCCTCTTTCATCCACATCACTCTGTCCCAAGAAATAACTCCTTCTTTGCATTAGTGAGCTCGTGGGAAGAGAGATTTGAGAAAATATATCTCAAATATATATTTGAGAAAAGTTTGAGATATACATTTTGGTTGTTTTCCATTTCCTTATGGGATAAGACTTTCCCTGCTCTGAAATCTGCATTAGTCAGGAATTATTCCTTCTAAAATCCATCCTCAACAGCCTGAGCTATACAAGCCACCCACCCAAGTACCCTGCAGCACTCTTTTAATCATGTTCTAACACAACTGTTAGCATGGTTTCCCTGACAAATATGTACAGGGATTTTATGGCTAATATTTTTCTAGCAACAACCTTGTTTAAACATGATTGTTGCTGGTACAGCTCTGATCCACTACATTACTCATATACTGCCAAAAAGTCAGCCGCGTATACTCATGAAAGCACCAAGTCATCACTCTAGTTGGAAAAATGTTTTTCCAAGTTAGCAAAATCAGTCTGGCTAAGAAAGCATGCCACTTCCAAGAAGCACCAAGATCTTTCATGCTTTTAGGGCCAAATATTCAAACATGCATAACGCAGCTTGGGTAGACGCATACCAACCACCATGCAGGTCAGGTTGGCATGGGTACAAAGTTTCATGTATGAACATACCTCAGCTTCAGTAGCTAAGGGCATGATCCAAAGCACATTGAAGACTGAAATCACTAGAACTTCAATTGATTTTAACGGGCTCGGAGTCAGGCCCAAAGTGGATTGTGTGGAAGTGTGCATGCAAATTTCTGTCAACTTGGCTGTAGCTTTTTAGCTAACCCTGCCACTCTTGTTTGTCACTGGACAAAGCATGGGGAAAGAGGGAACGCATCACAGTGAGCCATAAGAGAAATCATCTACTCTGCCTAACATATAGCGTTCCTACTGCTTTGCACAATGCAAATTGCTTTGGTCCCACCTCATGCAGCTATTACGCTGAGGAATGTTTTAGTCACTTGAGTTGGTTTTTCATATGCTAGCAGTGACCTACTCTGTACAATGTCCCACTGCAGCAGCTGAGACCTTGTAGTCAACCTCTGTACAAAATACTGCAACCGTGCAGAGCTCTTCCTTACAGAAAACATTCCATCTGAGGAGCCAAGCGAGCACAAGTCCGGTAACCTAAAGGGCAAAATGCAAATGCTTTTTTGTAGAATGGAGATTTCAACTAATTTACTGTTTATGAGTTACCAGGGAGTCTCCAGACACACACAGCGGATTTTAAAGAGGTGCCCGATGGGGTGATTCAAATATCTTAAGGTTTGTTTTCACATTTTAAAAAAAACAAACAGAGTGAGTGGCTGAGCTGCCATGCTTACAGGCTCGGTCTAAATTTCTAGTTGTATCATATAGACTAAAGGCTGAAACTCCTCTCATAGCCACCCTTTTGTGCCTAAGTACTGGTATTAAACCAGGAAAAAGAGGGAGGGGAATAACACTGAGGTACACAAGTTCATTAGGCAGCTGATGTCCACATATATTAAATATTCTCTCAGATTTATATCCAGTGGCACTAACCCACCCAATGCATAATAATCATCACCACCACCCATGAGGAAAAAGCAACTGCGTGCTCTTTCAACTGCAATCTGTTTGTCAAGCCATTTATCTTCTGAAAAATGCAAAAACCAGTTCTTGATTAATAACCCTCAGATTTCTTTTTAATAGTTGTGCAACTAAAGCACAGCTCTATGCCAGGAGATCTGAATTCTATCCCCAGCTCTGGCAGCGATGTGCAATGTGACCTCAGGCAAGTCACACTGTGCCTCAGTTTACCCATATATAAAAGGGGGCAAATAATATTTATCTACCTTTCAGGGGTGTTGTGGGACATAATCCATTAATTATTTGTAAACTACTTGAAGATTTGCAGATGGAAGGCCCTATAGAACAGCCAAGTAAATATGTTAAGTCTAATTTACAGAAGCACAGAAGAAACCTGCAACACTATGTACTTTTCTGGGAGTCAGAAAAGACCCTAAACAGAGTGCTCTCATTAGCACTACATAATACTAATACTATGCAGAGACCAGGGATAATAACATTTTGTTCTATAGACTGCGCTTACAAATAAATGAAGGGGGAGGACATAGACATGTGTCCCTCTGGATGAAATTGCAGAGAACATTATCAAAATCTTATCTGAGCTATAGCTGTAACTTTACTGGGAGCCCATTTCTATCTTCTGTGATTCCATATGATGTGAGCAAGTTTCATTTGAGAGTCATGGAAACAGATTCCCAGGCCAATTTCATTCAGCCCAATAACTTATATTTAGTTAACACACATCTTCCAGAAAGGCATCCTGAAGAAGAGCTCTATGTAAGCTCGAAAGCTTGTCTCTTGCACCAACAGAAGTTGGTCCAATAAAAGATATTACCTCACCCACCCTGTCTCTCTAATGTCCTGGGACCAAACACAGCTACAGCACTGCACAGAAAGACATCCATTCAAATACCCTTGCAAACTCTTTGCAGCCCTCTGCTGCCCCACATACCCCATGGATAGCAAGCGTCCGAACAAGAATCAAATTTTGTCCCAAATTTCACTATGAAATTTTATTTTAAACCCATTTTTAATTTATTTGATTTAGAAACCAAGGGTTTGCCATTCAACCCTGGAATAAATATAGGTCTTAGGCAGGCACCTTGGTCTTCCAAGTATCAAGTTGGCATTAATTTTACAGCTACCGTAAGTGATTCACAGAGAGCAAAATGGAAAGGGAGAAGCTAAGCAATTTGTTCAAAGCCATAGAGGGAGCCAATGTCAGAGCCAGGGAGAGAATTCAAAAGTTCCTGGCTCTCAGGCCTGTGCTCAGACCACACTTCTCCCCAGGTAATATGTCAGCTATACTAATCGTACATATATAATGAAACAGCCAGTGTTAGGGGGAAGGATATTTCTGATTTATGTTCAAGTAATTGAGATCAGAATAGCTGCACTGAGGTCAGTTCAGCTATTCTGGATTTAACGCCTGTGGACCTGGGGCCAGAATCTAAAGCAGTGGCTGTATCTCATCTGAAGTTACGGTACTGATCATGCAAACAGAAAGTGCTTGGATTTTCCTCTTCCTACATTTGCCAAACTGCCTACCCCATTACACTACTTTACTCATGTTTATGGCAGATTTTCATATTTGCACTGTCATCTTCTTTGCAGCAGCTTTTTCATCTTCTCCCCCTCCCTTATATTTTGCAAGCAATCAAAAAAACCTGACCAAATGTCTCCTTCATACTGACTTTCAACTCAAACATATGTCAATGTGAAAACCCACCAGGTGGTTCTCTAATGAAACCAGGCTGGTTCTCCAATAATCCCACCAACAGAAAAGAAAAACCATTTTAAGCTATGAAATTTTATTGCAAGACAGAAGACAAAGCAGTCAAACATGCATGCCTGGATACTACCTAAAAACACCAATTACCTTTTGTAGCACCATCAAGCATCCCCCAGACATCCAACAGACACACAATAATGTGGCAAGAACCTAGAAAGTTCAGAAAATTAATTCTATCTGCTCAAGAGAAGCCATGTTCAAATGGAGAGTGGAAACATTTGGAAAATGTCAGCTCTTGTACTATAAATATCGACAGATGGGGAAATTTAACAATCTCAACCATTAGAAATAAAATATCCATCTTCTTTGTTAAGCATTGAATTTTTTTTTCAAGTAGTCATCAAAAGAAACCTGCTGAATATGCCATTACCCAAAACAATCACATGGAAAAAATTGCATGTGTTTTCAAACCAGCACCTGGACATTTTAGCTTTGGCCTGTGGGGTGGTTGTTTCTTCATTATTTCAAACACACACGCACACATGTGCGTACACACACTATAATCAATCAACTTGGGGGGGGGGGAAATCCTCTTGCTTCTGACCAGACAGATTGCTCTGCCCTTTAAAATTATCAAGTGCTAAATATCCAGTAAGCTCACCGAACCATTTTTCTACTCCTCTTAACTCCTGGAATTCAGGCATCAGTGCAACTTGAGGTTGCATCATCTATTGGTGTGTAAAAGAATCTTATTCCACCTCAACAGCCCACGTTACAAAACTGTTACAAGTAGATTTCTCAACATTGACAGACTCTGTCATCTCCTGTGGGAAAAGGCCCAAGGGAAGCCTGCAGTTTAGCTGTTCACATTTTTAATTTCCTGTAGACAAAACCACATTGGTCCCAATCCAAAAACTCCCCAGTATGTTACAGAAGACAACCCAGTATTCCATCGTAAAAGTTGTTCACGGTCTGTCGAAGTGCCCCAGGAGGTTACAGGAGGAAGTTAGCCCTTCAGATTAACCAGTTGAGTACGTTCATTATGGCTCATCTCCGGAAACTCTATTTATGCAGTTTTCACTCATCCACAAAACTCTAATCAACGTCAGTGGAAGTTTTGCCAGAGTAAAGCTGGAGGGTCTGATTTTCAAAGGTGCTGAGCACTTGCAACTCCCATGGACTTCATTAGGAGCTGTGTGTGCAAAGTACTTCCGATGCTCTGGGGATGGGTGACATACGAAGGGATGATTAGTTGATAGGCTAAATAATCAGGTCCCTCAGGATTTGGCTTTTAGGTTCCAATCCTGCAAAGATTCACATGTATGCTTCACTTTACACACTGAGTGGCCTCATTGACGCCAGTGGGAATATATGCAGTGTGCAATGTAAGCACATGCATAAGACTTTGCAGGAGAGAGGGCCTAAAGTCTATAAAACTTGACCTGGCAGGTAGAAGATTAAAAAGCAAATCCAAATGTAGTTACTTATGTTACTGCCGTAAAATTCTGGAGGGAAGAAAAAAAAAACTGTACATACCTCGGGCATCAAAGAATTCATCGTCTGAGCTCTCCACAGAGTCATTAATGATGTTCTGCATGTGCCACTGAGTGCCACTGAATCTGCGCGAACCAGCTGGAAGTAAAGACAGACTCACATTAACAAAATGAAATGATGATCTGCTCGCCAAGCTAAAAAAGAAAAAGTCTAATTAAGTCCTCATAAATTGTGCGAGATGCTCATTTTGGCCAATTCATGTTTTTTAACCTAACGAGAGGGCCACTCAGAACATGTGGGATGACAGCAAAAATTATACCTTCTGCAAAATCTGAGTTAGAATGATTAAAGCAAACCCTTTGTTCAGGTTCAGTGTGCAATGCTCTCCCCAAATGGAGTGACTTAAGAGACAAAGAAAAATTCCACTCATTTGAACTTGTCAAACCATTACATTCCAAGCTCGCCCTCAAGCTGTGCAAATATGTCTAAAGGCAGAAAGAAGCATTTCTTAGGGACAGCGGAGCAACTCACATTAGAACTGAATTTCTTCCATAGCTCTTATGAAGATGCACCCTTCTGTTTGGCTTGCAGATTTGCATGCACACTACTGAATTTCCTCAAATGAACATCAAAGAGCTTTGGTTTTCTTTATTATTAACATAAATGTTCCTGTAGCTTTTGACAGAAGCTTGACATTTGAAGATAAGAAGGCCAAAGCATTTTGGGAGAGCTATATAACAGTGTCACATTAATATAGCTCAGACACATTATATAACCTTACACTGATATGAAAACATGAAGCTATCTGCGCAGTTTGCATCATCCATTCCTCATATGTGATGGTGTGTGGTACCTGTGTATGACAGAACTACACCACACTTTCAGATAGGATGTAAAAAATGTCTATAAGAACTGAACCATGCAGAGAGATACATAACTAGGGAGAAAGCTAGAATTTGGCCAGCATTCTCCTGGGCTAATATTGCCACAATTTTCATTCCATTTAGTGCATTCATATACACAGGCTGTATTTTATTTGTGCAAATGAGAGGCTGTATCACAAGACATGTACACTTGCAACCCCGCTTCAAGCCAATGGGAAGGCCAAGGGGAAAAGGTCCATCATTAACATTTTAAAACTAAATTAATCTTTTCATGAGCATCTACTTGCCATATCAAAACAGCCCCCTAAGTTTTAGTCACTTAGTGAGCCCTGAGAAGAGGTGGATTCAAACTATGATGGCCCAATTGGCCCATCTTAATTTGAGGGCCTTCTGGCAAACCTTATGACTACCTAGTAGTAATACTTCACTCCTGTAATAGGGCTCTTCATGCTTAGACCTCAAAGCGTGTTACAAAGGAGGTCAGGATCACAACCCCCATTTTTACAAATAGCAAAATGGAGACACCGATTGGTGAATCAACTCACCCAAGGTCACCCAGTGTCAGAGCTGGGAAAAGAACCCACCTTTCTCCAAGTCCTAGTCGAGCACCCTGTCCAATGGACCATGCTGCCTCTCAATCTTTATAACCCTCTCTCTCTCCCTGGCTGTTCCCCCCCACCCCCACCCAACTCAGAGTGCCACAGAGAAGAGGAGACACCATCCTGGCATTAACTAACATGGTGGGGATTTAATAGCCAAACCAAATCTTTTCCCCATCTAGCATTTTGGTATAGTCCTTGATAAAGAGATTGGGCCAACCACAGCATTTGGCTTTTGATCTGAACTCTGTCCATCTTCTAGTTGACATCACCTTTCTGGTACTCATTAGTGACAACTGACGTACCTTGTTAATGCGGAAGGTTTTGGACTCCTCAGAGAAATCCACAGTCACCAAGATATGTGATTTCGTTGTATGATAACGTAAGTGCAGAGCTACCCACTTAGCAAATGCCTAGGCAACAAGCAAGCATGGTAAGCTTTTTAGCAATCTTCATTTCTATGTGGCCAGAATCAATAATGCACCGTGCTGTAATCAAACCCTCACAGAAAAAGCCTTTGTCCATTTCACTTTAATATGAGTCAGTAACATCACTGCCACCGACCAACAGAAGTGTTTCAAAGCAAGAGGAATGATTCAGTGCTCTAGTCTCACTGCAGGACTTTTGCGGGGAGTTTACTTTATGAATGGTATGAAGGAATTTATATTAGTATATATTTTAACCCCCCCCCCTTTTCTTCACTCACACACAGAGTAGAACCCATATTTTACAAATTAACAGGACTGAGGGGTTCATAAAAATTGAAAAGCTCATACAATTGAACATGTCAAAATTACAGTAGATACAGTGCAAAGGTAGCAGTACGCTGCACTGCGTCACTTTCTCAGTGTCCTTCAAACCACTGCGAAACAATTTCCAATTCATTGGGATGTGCAAGGATGGGAACTTGTTCTTCATCAACTATCTTTTTGAAGACAATGCACCTCAGAGCCTTAATAGTTCCCTCCATCCCTTTTAGGGAAGTTGTCATTCAACAGCAAGTTTTCAATCACACTTAGGTTTTGTATACACTACATACTTACTTCGGTATAACTACATCACTCAGGGATGTGAAAAATGCACACCCCTGAACAACGTTGTTATATTGACCTTATAGCGCTGTCTACACAGGAGGTTATCGGCAGAAGAGCTTCTCTCAGCAACATAGTTACCACCTCCTATCTGCTTAGAGTGTCTTCACCAGATACGCTACAGTGGCATGCAGCTGCGCCAATGTAAACTTGTAGGGTAAACCTGCCCTCAGTCAGTGAATAAGTCACAATTAACACAAATGCTTCAGCTACCAGAGGAGTTGTGCAGCAATACTCCATTCCAGAGCTGCTAGTCTCAATCTCTCTCATCTGCATACAAACCTCCCTTCCTTCAGTGATAGTTAAAGTGCCGTGCCAGGCAACCACCCTATTACTAGGGACACTATCAAGTTAAAAATCATTCGAGCTGGCCAGAAGACAGAATCCCTTCCTGCCTCCACCCGCATAGAAAATTTCAACAAGAAGTTTTTTTGGTTTATTTTTATAATGGAAAAGTTTTTGGCCAAACCCCCACCCCCCACACACATTTGGGCCAAAAAACAAATAGTTTCAATTTGGAAATGCTGTCATAGTGCCTCACGGGAGCTGTAGTTCAAGTGGTTTATGCTCCTATTCTATTCTATAGGCAGAGCTCCCTGGTCTGACTACACTTCCCATGATGCAAGACAGTGATGTGAGGCAGTTGCATCATGGGAGTCTTTGGTCACGGTGCATCATGGGAGATGTAGTCCACTGCCAATGAAGACACCCTTACCCACCTTACTAATAACTGGAGAGAAGGGCCTGTGCTGAAGTTCTGATCCAAACATGAATCTGAATTGTGCCAAAAGGCCAGGAGCAGGAAGGAGAGTGCAGACCCAGCACCTAAGATCAATGTTTTTTAACCTTTCTAGATTGGTGATGCCTTAATTTGAAGTCAAAAATCTTCATGACCCACCCTCCCTTACATTTACTATAAAGATAAGAATAAAAAAGTATCAGTGATAAAAATGATAAACAATGTAATTGTGTGTTTCAAGAGACTGACAGAGAATACCTGACCTTGAAGGACAGGGGACTATGGGAAGTGAGATTTTCTTTGCTTTAGCTTGTAATAAGATTTTCAGCACCTCACAATCTCCAATTATCTTTAATGACACTCCCGGGGGGTTGCAACTTACCTATTGAGAAACACTGCCTTAGATCATCAAACGTGGATATGAGGGTACTTCATGCTATATATGCCATCTGTAGTTATTTTTGTATCTCTATAAAGTTGGGAAAGGGAAATAGACAAACGAGGAGCACTCTGGTGAAGTAGCCCAAGGCTATGGTTACCATCACTGAGGGAGAATATTTACTTGTTTTTAAAACTACTTTTCCCAGTGGAATAAAAATAAATAATTCAAACATTTCTAAAAGGCTTCAGCTTTAGACAAACTTGTTTTGTGAAACCAAAGGGCTAGATCCTTATTCCCTTATCCATGCCGAGTAGTAGAGCTGGGCAAAACTGTTCAGTTAAATAACTTTATTTGTTGAAAAATGCAGTTTCAGGTGGACTGAAACAATCCACAAATTTGACATGAATTCACGGAATAGTTTCAAACAACCCCCTCCCCACCCCGCCCTTTTCAGGTTAAATTTACAAGGGGGCTCAAGTGCCATCCACAGAAAGGAAGGAGGAGGAGATGGTGATATCCTCATATCTGAAAGCCTATGCTGTCTCCTGGGTGTAATTTGTAAAGTCATATGTAAAAAAGCCAAAAATGGCTCAGAACTTAAAAAATTGGATGGTAACTGACCATGAAACCCAGTGATGATTCAGCCTGGTGATATTCTGAACAAAGATCTCTCACTGTGCTTTTAGCTGCTTCCTGTGCTTCACACTGACTCAACAGAAACTGTAGACTTAAGAGTGACACACAGAGTGACATTCCTGGACTCTTAATATACAGATAGCTCAGTGCTTAGGGCACCCACCTGCATTGGGGAAGACCCAGTTTCAAATCCCTGCTCTGGAGCAAGGATCTGAACCTCAGTCTCCCACATCCCAGGTGAGTGTGCTAACCACTGGGCTAATGGGTAAAAGGGGGACACTGCCTGCTCATTTCCATTTACTTTTGTTTATAAAAGATTAAAATGCCCAGAAATAAAAATTTTCTTTTGGATCAAAATGTTTCATTTGACCTGAAATGAAATTTTTGTTGGCTTTTTGAATTTGTTAAAAATTCTGAATTTTTTTAAATTTTGGTTTGAGTCAAACTGATTTTTATTTTTCAGAACTGCCAGCAAACTGGAAAATCAACTATTTGCCCAGTTCTACTCAGAAGCACCTGATTGCACAGGTAAACCCATTGGTTTCAACACTATTGCTTATGGAGGAAGTAGTAGAATCTGGCCCTAATATTTGACCTGACCACCCCCTATTTAAACAAAGGAGCTTCCCATGTACATTGATGCTCAGATTGCAGAATCTGGTATGACAAGGAGAGCTCTAAAGATGTTTTACCTTCTGGTTTCCTGTTTATCTCACATAGAGAAGGCTGAATTGGAAGAGATACTGTAATGATTTTACTAGAAAGTGGCAAGTCTTCCTTCTCCAAAGGGAAAAAAACATGTCTGTACCAAGGGGATGTGCTGATGTTATCTGAACTGCTCTTTCATTAAGGAGCTGCCTAATAGCTGTGTAAACCTCTCATTGAGGTCCACAAAGGGATTAGGAGTGCTAAAAGATTTGCTTTAAATGACAACGTTTATTACAGTAGTTCATTCGCACCTGGTTGTGACAGCACTCCCATTGTAAGCCTTTATCTACAGGGGGTTTATATCTTGGCTGTAACAAGTCTCTCTGGGCTGAATCTTGGCAAAAGAGGGGTTTTTTGGACTTGAATTTCAAAAATATCAGCCTGGCTTTTGCACCAGAACAAAGGTTTTAATGTACATTTTGCTGAGTCTGGAAAACACCTGTGACTGCCAAGTTAAGTAACCACATATGACACTACCATTCCATTTTCCTCCTTTAGACAACACAGCACAGATTAATGAATCCTAGACTGCAAGTTCTCTGGGGCAGGGACCGTCTTTGTATAATGCATTCATACATTGCTCAGTACAACAGGGCTTGGATCCACAACTAGAATGAAAATATAAAATGGAAGGGGTTGTAGAGTTGTACAGGATGATATTTATTATGACCCCAGAGGGCTTTCACACAGCTGAAATAGTGTATGTTTGGTTTTACAGCTGAGTGAAGTCATTTACTTTTCCCACTGATGAGAATTTTGCGAAAACATTTTAATCTGTGAAAAATATCAAGAAGCAAAGTAAAATTTTGCTATTGTAGACAGCCCTTTCAGGACAAGCCTACAGGGGACTGGGATTCTTTGTCTCAGGTCTGAACCAACTAAACCTACGTTGCATACAGGGCAGTGTTTCTCAACCAGTGGGTCACGACCCCCAGATCACGATCCCAGGAGTTGTGGGGCATCAAAAATGTTATTACAGTCTAAAGCAAAGAAATCCTTACTCCACCACACCTTTACCCTTTAAGTTTAAGTACTCTGCCAACCTCTCAAAACACACATACCTGCATACAAATTGTACAGACTTACCACTGTTCTCACTGACACTTTTTTACTCCTATTTATTTTTTAAACTCAAGTTTATACTATATGTAAGAGAGCTGTCAACATATTTTTATTTAGACTAAGGAGTCTCCAGCTCCTTGACAGCGTATAGCTTCTAGGTCTGTTCAAGTTCAGGCTGCTTTGTGCCAGACTCCAGGCGCCAGGCTACTTGAAGGGGAATCCTGCACAGGGAATCCTCCTGTAGCCCAGAACAATCATAGCAGTTCCTATGACATCCCCACCTATCCTCCTCCTCTTGTGGCAGTGTCTGGGGAAAAGAGGTATCCCTACAACCTAACAGTCCCTGGCTGTTGGCATTTGGGTTCTGCTGAGGACGTAGCCCTTAGTTTTTAACCTTGGTGATTCTCAAAATATCATACTTCAAAACAGTCACTTGTCCTTCAGAGCATGAAAAAATATAAGGCTGTTTATACCAGGCAAGGATACTTTCAACACCCTAAAAAGTCCTGGACCACTATGACCCTAAAAATATGGTGTTTTACAGCAAACCCATAATGAGAGGGTGCTCTACAGACTCCTTCAGCCAAGTCTGCTACCCTCTAACAAAGAAGGAGAAAAAACCTCCACAGAAGTACAGATCTCAGAGGAATGGATGATCTAACAGAATCACAAAAATTAGTCATGGAAGAGACCAACATATTTCCTATGATTCACCTTGTCCATGTCGGGGGGAAAACAGTGATTAATTAATGGTAAAGGCAAATTTAACCTTGTAGCTAAACAATATTCAGTCTGTCACTGGTCACAGTACTACTATTATTTTAATCAATCCCATCTGACACAACAGGCGGTGTTCTTAATGTAATGTGCATAAACGTATTGTGTCCCATTATTGCTAATGAAAATGGCACCCATGGAGTAACACCTTGATAAGGTAGACTAATACGCATGAACACAAGGAATACTAATGTTGTTTCCTATTAAATAGCACCCACTTATGCTGAAGTGCTCCCAAACTCCCAGTACTCCCTTTAATTTAAACTGGAAAACCTCCAAAGCAGGAGTTAATTGAGTGCTGCATCTGATTAGTAAAAATGTTTATGACTTGCTTTGACTCCCTCTGCTGCATATAGCAAGATGCCTGTAGGACAAGTTATTTTCCATCTCATTTTAGGGTAAGGACTGTTTAAAGCCTTTACATTTAAAATGTGAAAGTTGTTATAATTAATTCAGACACCAGAATCTCTAACATCACTGCTGCAGTTTATTTTATTACCTAAATGGGATGTTACATGTTGATTTAAGAAACACATAAGCAATGAGCTAATCCTGAGCCTGTCGGAGACCAACCATGCCCAAAATTTGAATCTTCACATTACACTTCTTTTCAGCGACCCCCTAAACCATAACTGCTTCAAAAAGGGAATTTCCATCCCATAGGAAATTCCGATTTAAAAAAAATGTTCCAAACTGGGATGAGAAGTCAAAATATAGCACAGAACAGAAAATTCAAAAAAAGAAGGCAGAAACACTTTGCACATTTCCAGTTGAAACATTTCAGCATTTCCAAATTAAAATATCTTGTTTCGTTTATTGAACTAATTGAAATATTTCGTTTTGGCTTGGTTTAACATGAATCTCCATCTTCCTGAGCTGCCGCAGCACTTTATAGGAATCTGATGGGGCCTTGAAGCAACACACCTACAACTTCATGAGCTGGGCTCTCTTGACCAACTACATTTCCCATGATAGACCACGGACACATGCCTCCCATGGCACATCACATCAATTCAACAAGAAGGGAACAGACATTGCTTCTTGGGAGATGTAGTCCAGCCACAAAGCCCAGTCCATACAGGAGAAGGCAGTGGGGGGAGGGAAAGAGACTCCCAAACTATAATTCCCATGAGCTACCATGGCAGCTCAGGCCAACACAGATTAATGCCAAACTGATGCACAACGAAATCAGAGACACAAGGTGGGTGAGGCACTATCTTTTATTGGACCAACTTCTGGTTAGTGAGAGACACTAACAAGCTCAGACGCTTAAATTTTTCCCCCAAACAGAAAAAGTGAAATACTTTGGCATATTGAAATTTTTCACCACAGAAAGTTTTAATTGTGGAAACTGCACAGTGTCCTATTGAAAAGGACACTGATGGAAAGTTCCTGTCCATTCTCCGTATTCCATCCCTCCCCCACCATTCAACACAAACCATGAGTTCACTAAACCCAGACCTCCTATATCCCTTCCACATCCTGTACCCACCCAGCCTCCCACTTCTCCACCAAGCAACATCCTTCAAATCCTTCCTTTTAACTCATTCCTTCTAGGAACGTTTCCCAACTTCTTCTCAGGTTATGTCCAGACTACAGTTTATCTTGGCATAATTTATGTCAATCAGAGGGGTAAATAAATCACCCTCTGGAGCGATAAAAGTTACACTGACATAAACGCCGGTGTGGACAGCGCTATGTCTGTGGGAGAGCTTCTCCTGATGACATAGCTGCCACCACTAGCAGGAGCAGGAGGAGTTAAACTGACAAGAGACCTCTCTCCCTTCCGTTTAGATCGGCTACATTAGAGAGCTTACAGCTGCACCACTGTAAACTCTCTAATCTGCTCTCAGCTAAACCCTACACACCCTTCCTTTTCCTGAACTATTGTCCTACATTTCATCTTGTCTAGCATATCCTCAGCTCCTTAGAGAGGTATTACGCCTGCATCGAGGGGTCCAATCCTGCAAACGCCTACTGCCATGTGCTAGCATGTAGTAGAATCATTTAAAAGAATAAGACTACAATTAGTAAGTAGTAATCAATATTGTGTCAAATTCTCTGCTGATCTATATTGGCAAACAGCTCCAATAAAGTCAGTGGCGCTGCACCAATTTACCCTAGAAGACGATTTGACCCAACATCAGGTTGTAAGTGCTTGCAAGATCAGGCCTTACGTTTATCAGGATTAGGCTCTAGGTCAAGAGCTCTGTAAATTGATGGGGCTGTACTGAGACTGTGGCCATTCATTTTACTTACGTTAGGCTCTTGCATTGCAGGGTAACACTGCATCAGAGAAGAACAGTACCTTGCTTTTAATACAAGTGAAAAATTAAAAACTATCCAAGCCCAGTATCTTGTCAACTCATTAAATATCACCACAGCCTCTTTCAACATTTTCCTTTATTACCCTGGTTTTAGAGCAGGGGTTCTCAAACTTCATTGCACCGCGACCCCCTTCTGACAACAAAAATTACTACATGACCCCAGGAGGGGGGACCGAAGCCTGAACCTGCCTGAGTCCCATCACCCTGGATGGCGGGGCCAAAACTGAAGCTCAAAGGCTGCAGCCCCAGGCAGGGGGCCTGTAACCTGAGCCCCACCAGCCAGGGATGAAGCCCTCGGGCTTCAGCTCCAAACCCCAGCAAGTCTAACAACAGCCCTAGCAACCCCATTAAAACAGGGTCGCAACCCACTTTGGGGTCCCAACCCACAGTCTGAGAACCGCTGCTTTAGAGCAAAAGTGTTTACCAACATAAAAGTACTCAGCTGGGATCATGAACCAAAATAGTCTATTTCTCAAACCCCAGCCTTTGCACAATCATAAAGTGGTTGGTGTCTTTTCATTCACACAGACACAAGCCCCAAAGTATAATTAGATGTCTGCTCAGCCACTCAGAAATGGAAGCAAGACAGATTTTTTCCCTCCCTTTCTTTTCAGTATCTGTGCATTTCTGCAATTCATCCTGTTAATTGCTGTCAGAGCCACCCATCTAGCTCATCAACATTAACAGCATGCAGTGATAACCCTTTCTCCTACTATAAATAGGAGGACAGTGTGACAAGTGTGGGACCAGAGGAGAAAGCCTGGGATATAATCAATGGCTCATACGGTAAAGCAGCAGTTAGTCACTTTCGTTGCTACTGTATTGTTTACAGATACAGACCTGGCTGAAAATCTAATTTCTGTCTTTAACCCTCTTGGGGTTCTTTCCAATACCAGCACTCTCTCCTGCTTTTGAAATGGGCTAACGTGGATTAATATCAATATTTTTATCCCAGCAGCAAAGCACAAATTTTCAATATGAATTAACAGGTTGTCAGTAAACACTGCCTGTTTCTTATTTTCCGTCCTTATTCTGAAAGCTATCCCTCCTTCCCACTATGTCATTCGGATTACTTGGAGCTCCAACAGGATCAGTGCTGGTGGCCCAATTTAAATTGCCTGAATATGGATTACTTGCTGTAGTAAATATAATGATCACTAGTAAAAAGTCAGCACTTGCCCACCACAGGTTTCCATAGTTACTGGTATGCATGGGGGGGAAGGGAGGGCGATGAGTGGAAATATGGTATCTCAAACACACTGTGCAGTAATTCTTAACAAGTGGCGGCTCCTTTTTCCTAGTTTCATATTGAAGAATATCAGCTTGCCCCTACATTATAGCTAATACCAATGAATAGAATTCTCCTGATAAAGAGAATTCTCTTTCTGCTTTGGCTTCCATTAACAATCATGGAAAATAATCTTTCCAGCCAAATGTCCCATCTAGAATAATTTAGCAAACCTACGTAATTTTGTAAATGAACCAAATATTAATTATGGCTACAGGGGAGGTCCTTTTGTAACTAACTTCTCTAATCTGACAGGTTTCAGAGTAGCAGCCTTGTTAGTCTGTATCCGCAAAAAGAACAGGAGGTACTTGTGGCACCTCAGCGACTCTAATAAATTTGTTAGTCTCTAAGGTGCCACAAGTACTCCTGTTCTTTTTTCTAATCCGATACAACCTTTTAGAATTTACATTCACTTCCTAAATGAAATGTTTGCAGGTGTGCACATTTCATGTAAACAGAAGTCCACTGTCATTACAATTCATTCTAGAAATAAACCGGAAGCAACGCTCTGGCTCTGAACTCATCCCAAGCCCCATAGGAGTGGTAGGAGGAGAGGAAAGGGGAGGCATTTGACTGCAGATCCAGAATTTGCAGCTTTGGTCCCACCTCTAATTTATTCCTTTTGTCTAGCTTTTAAGGGAAAATTAGAAAGAAAAGATTTGATTAAGTCTCTCCTTTAAGAGCACAGAGGAAAACTTTGCTCAATTTCAGCTTTTTTCTACGTAGTGACACCAATCAATGTAAAAATGCAGTGTATTGTAAGCTAGATGACTGTTCTCTCTGTTTCTGCTTTGCACCGAGAGACATCTGGGCCAAATCAATAGGCACCAATAGAAAGACAAGTGTTAATTTTCAGCTCTTATGGGAAGACAGGCAAAATACCTTCAATTATAAGGGAATCTCTTTATAAGAGCTGTTACAGCACTGCTTCTTCTCCCAAAAACTGCAGTGCTGTATTGCTCACAAACGGCAATCCCAGAGGATAGGGACAATAAAAGATTCTAGGGTGACACTAAGATGGACCTAAGCAGGAAAAATTCAGGTCCAGATTTCTGAACATCCTAAATTTCAAGCGTGTTTGGAATTCAGGATTTTGATTCGGACCACTTGGAAGATTAGGTCCAGTTGCTAAAGATTCAGTTTAAAGATCTAAGAGTCTGGATCTTGCACATCTGTAGGACAATTCAGTTTACTGAAAGAAACAAAAAGTTTGCCAAGGTATTTAAGTGGAGCTTACTGGAAAACGGGCTATTCCCCCACACCCCCCCCAATGAAAACTTTGACAAAAAAATTGCCATTGAAAAATTCAAGATTAAAAAAAAAAAAAAAACCACTGAAATATTCCAATTAAGAAATGTTGCTACAGTGCCTCACAGGAGTTGTAGTTTGGGTGCCTCATACTCCCTTTCTCCTCTACAGGTTGGACGCCTTAGCTGAATTACATCATCCATGATGAACCATTGTGTTCCCTCATTGTGATGGGAGGTGTTTTCATCCTGAGAATCCCTGGCTGTGTTTCATCACAGGAGACGTGGTGCAGCCCCAAGAGAAGAATGGAAACATGAGGAAAGCAAATCCCAGCTCCCATGAAGCGCTGCAGGGAGATGTCCAAATCAAAATTTTCACACGCATTTTTTTAAATGAAAAAAAAAGTCAACAATTTCCATAAGAAGCTGACTCAATTTTAGACTAAAGTGTGTTCTCTTTCTCAAAAAAAAAAGAGAGAGAACAATTGGTTTTTTTGGTGTGGGGGTCAAAATCAGTTTCAATCCAACCTTTTTTGACTGGCCTTACATTTAAGAGCCAAGGAACTGAACACCAGCACCAAGAGATTGCTGAAGAGTTCGCAATTAAGTTGTGCTAATCAACAGGATAGAGCAAATCTGACTGCAGAGACATCAATTCAGGCATCAGCTGCTTGTTCATTTTGTCTGCACGTTGCTGAAAAAAAACACATGCAAGCTGACTTTCTTTTTTTTTTTTTTTTTTTTTTTTTAAAGTGGCATGTTTACAACTCTACTGCACACCCCCAACAACGGGTGCAGTCTAGCAGCAAATTATATAATAAGCTCCTGTTTAGAAACATTACATAAAATACATATGGTGCAAAAAGTTTTATATTTAAAGATGCGCTCTCTTTTGATCAACAATACATTAAAACAAACCAGTGGTGATTGACACCTCGCTGGTACTCAGGCTAAATTCAAACGTAAGGAACAATCCTGCAGCACTGCGGAGTCTTCTGCAAGGTGTCTCCGAATCCCAGTGAGGCCACAGAATTCAGGGCGTTCAGCACCTGGCAGATAAGGCCCTTATGGAGAGAACTAATGAAGCTGGAAAAATGCACTGTGGAGGCATTCACATCTAGGTCACCACTTCAGATCTGCTACAGACTAGCAATTCTCAAGAGAGTTGCTGAAACAAATTGGTGATTGTCTCTATCCCTAAACCACCACCCTCAGTTGGCACTGGCTGGCAAAATGCAAAAAGACTATGAATGGCCCTTGAAGGCAGAACTCCCTTCTAGCCCATACAGATGCTCTTTCCAGAGGCATGTTGACAGGGCGATATAAGAAAAGCTTACACTTACTACTGCTAGCTGTGCTAAACCTATCCCGCGAAGGAGTTCTGGGCCAAATCCTCAGCAGGCATAAAATCAGTTGACTTCAGTGGAGGCATGCCAATTTACACCAGCTAAGGATCTGGCCTTCACTTTGCCGGGGTGTCAGTCCGGAACCTCCTTCTAGCCCCACATGTTCAAAATTATAAGATAAACTCATAATGGGTTGAGGTAGGAAGGCTGGAGTATGCATCAATACAAAAAGTGCTATTCTAAAGAACCTGGCATGTCCCAGAGTCTTGAAAATGCTGCTTTAAAAAGATTGTAATTTCTGGCTCCACCACAGGCTTTTCCAAGACTGAACTACAGCAGCAGATGGAGTAAGAGCAGACCACAAGGGACATGAAACAATCATCCATCACTTCTCCCATCCCTTTCCCAACAGTTCAGTTCTGGAGGCAGTGCATGCCTTTTACTTCATTAACTCACATGACCAGTCACATGTGTTCAGCTGCCAGGTGTCACACACTTGAAAGGAAGGAAATGCTCTCCTTTTAAAACGTTAAAGATTTTAAAACATGCCTTAAGTAGTAAAAATCTCCCCCTTGTGCTGAAAGATTCTGCTGTGCACATTTTGCAATGAGATTTAAAATGTCACTCTGGTTTCAGCAATCTCCCTCATTCAAATGGTCCCAGCTCAACAATAGATTGAGCAAATCACTGATGGCGCTCTCTCTCTCTCTATATATATATATACACACACACACACACATATATATATATACACACACACACTCACCCCAGTATTTACAGCCTCTTTGTTAAGAATGCCACTTATGGGCCTAATTTTTAAATACACCAGGTACCGCTGAAGCCAAGAGCTTAGCAGGATTCAGACCAGGTTAGACATTTAGATGAGTAACGAGAACATCCACAGCTACATAATACAGGATGATAACTGATATGAGTATGCCATTAGGATTCAGGGCATAAACCAATCAGTATCTAATTGGGATCGGAAGAAATTTAGCTTTGGGAAGGATATTCCACAGTTGTCCATTATAGGATTTCCTGCACTGTTCTCTGAGCCTCTGGTATTGGTCATTGTCAGAGACAAGACAGGTCACCTCACTAGATAAACCATTGTGCAACAATTCCTGTGTTCCTAATTATTCATAGAAAATGTATATACACTGAACACAGTACACATCATTTCTAAACATAGTGCATGACTGGTCAAAATAAGTATCATTATTTATTCTGTGGTCTTAATATCAATTCTCCACTGGACAAATGACAGGCAGAGCATACGAGTTACACAGATGATTAATGGCTGTCACTTCCTCTCTCTTGCAGAAATGCTTTTCTGATATGACAAATTGCTTTCTTCCTTGCTTTTGATCTCAGCCTCAGTAAGGAACAGCGAGGTCTGTACTAAGCCAACATCAAGCCCCCTCTGATCTGAGAGAACCAAGACAACGTAATACTCTTCAGGTCACGATTCAAGCTATCCTACAACATACTATAAATGGTAACTTGCACGGTCTGCAGAAGGACTACATCGGCTTTGTGATCTTGCTGTTCTAACTGGCAGAAGATTTTATAGCGGACTCAGCCATTGAATTCAGGCCATCATTAGAGATGAAGAAGTCTCCGTCTAACATAAAAATGATCAAGGTATTGTTTAGAGACCTATTAACAACAACTCTCTATGTACATTGTGTATCCCCCTCCACACACACACACTCACTCTCTTAATGTGACAGGGTGGAGGGTACGTTGCTGAAGCCAAGGGGAGGGAAGGGCCTTTCTGTTGCTTTGATTTCCTGGCTGGCTGCGTTAATTTGTTAAATATATATGAGTACTGAATGCTGCTGGCTGGGTTATCATTATGACCCTGATTCAGAAGCCCATTCCTATTCAGTAAAGTGCTTATTTAAAGTTAAGCACGTGCTTTAGTCCCATTGACTTGAAATGGGAGATTCTAGATTGACTCAGTCAAAGTTAAGCATGTACTTAAAATGCTTTTACTGGCAGATTAATTAAGAGTTAATGCTTTTAATTAACTTTTATATTGTTTAAATCTGAGGAACAAATAATGCAATATTATACATATACACATATACACACACACACTATCAGAAGAGACAGGCAAGTAAACTTTACTATAGACATTACCAGCAGCTGTACCTATAAGAGTCATCATATTTCTTGCCAAATGGCTATCCATCCAGGAATCTTGCCCTGGCTCCTATAAAATCAGAAGCTCTTGCATACCATCCAAGCAGTGCATCAGATTTCAATTGTTGAGAAATATAATGAGCTCAGAAACTCCCCTCTTGAAAGAGAGAGTCATTAATTTAATGACTTTCTGCATGGCTTTCCGTATCCCAGAACAATTTAGCCCACAGACTTTTGGTGCATTTAGAAGGAGCATGTCAAAATAAGGCAACAACTCACACATCAGTGTCAAATTTAAAGGCTTCCAAAAATCACTTGGAGTCAGACACTACAGCAAGCCAACTGTTCCCAGAAAGATGACCAGCAATCACAGCAAAAGGAGACAAGTAGGCATAAACTATATTCCAATGAACTCTTTGTACAAAATAACTTCTAGGATCACAGTTATGTCTGTGGATGACTTAAGTTTCATTAAGAATACCTCTGAGAGGGAACATTTGTTTAAATGGAATCTAAAAAGGGCCAGTTTTGGGGAGAGGAAACCCAGATGCCTCAAGTAATTATGTTGGCAATTTAGTAGACAGCGCTCGTCCTTGGGAGTCGGTATTGAAACTGTGCCCCAGCATGGTGCTCATGAGCACAGCGCTGCTGCAGGTGCAATCCGTTGAATGAAATGTAAAACAGATCCTGACCTCTTGCATTTATTGAAGCTGTCTCATCTACTTTTATAAGAACCAAAATATTAGCTACAGTCCCTGTCAGAGCCCCAGTCCCATCCTAGTCTACCTAAATTTCCCTGCAGTTTCGGTTGAATACAATATTCTTTTCCCCCCACTTCCTGTCCTAAGTCATTCTGTGGTGTCACTGTTCATTATTCAACAGCTAAGGTCAGTTCTAGAGGTGTCTGTATTCCAGCAAGAGGTAAAGAGATAATTTTCTGTATGTACTTTGTAAAGCTCTTTGGCGTCCTTCAAAATGAAGAAGATTACAAACGTAAACTAGGATCATCCTCATATACTTGTATGATCCCTGAATATATTTTAACTGCATTCTTAGTGCTCACATAGTAAGATCAAACAAAATTTGAAAAATTGCAGCTTCCTGTAATGGGGTGATCATCGCTTCTTGAACGGGAGGGGGAACCCTAAAACAAAACCATTGTTCACAATATCAAGCCACAAGCCTTTGGCAGTAACTGAAAGTCCATCAGATGAAGATGCTAGGTCAGAAACAAAGAACCACACTGGCAACCTACATTAGCCAAAATGCTAATAGTAGTACTGGTTGTCTAGTTACTGACCACAAGCACCCATTTGGATTTTCTTACCCAATTCTATCATTTATTAAATGACCCAGAAAGTTTCATCACGGAGAGAGAAATCAAAAGGTGCAGCCTCCATTCATCCATTTTGGTATTAAGAATGCACATTGTGAAGAGTGTAAGTTATTAGCAAATATGGACTTCATAGCATCTTCAATGACCATTGTCTAGCATTTCTCAGTGGAAAAAGTGACGTTCTGTATACATGGATTTTAACTACAGGAACCATGGAACAAGCCTCTTCACCTAGAAACGAAGGCTCTTTATTTGCTAATTTAAATAACTCTCTAATATTAAATATCATAGATTTTAAGGCCAGAAGGGACTATTCTAATAATCTAGTTTCACTTCCTGCGTAACACTGGCCATAGAACCTCACTCAGTCATTTGTACATCACGAGAACTGGACACAGTAGCCAACAATGGTCTCTCTAGCAGTGCACTGTATTCGGTGGTAACTCCATTTCCCTACTCCTACTTGACATTCCCCTCCTTAGATGGCCACGGATCACATCCAGTCGAACCACTCCCATAGTGTGCATTACTCAGTGTGAGTAAAGGTGGCAGAATCAGGCTCTAAGTACCATATCTACTTGAACAAAGCTTAACTTTTTAAAAGAAGGTGCTGGAATTAGGTAAT
Organism: Chelonia mydas; assembly: GCF_015237465.2. Lineage (NCBI taxonomy): Eukaryota > Metazoa > Chordata > Testudines > Cheloniidae > Chelonia > Chelonia mydas. The sequence goes on from NC_051257.2 coordinate 11,898,632, forward strand.
TAACCCTATTTCCATGATTTCCAAGGCTTTGTCTAATTTGAGAAAATTGTACCAATTAAATCAGTACAGAAACTGATTTAACTAAATCAGGTGCAAACCCCTTGCACTCTTATTTCTCTTCAAGGAAGTCCATACAAGCACCTTGACTAACGTAACTAAACTGATTTAGTTTAATCAGTATGATTTTTCTTGTGTAGACAAGGCCTAAGAAGAAAACACCCTGAAGCATTCTATGGCATTTTGGGCCTGATCCTAAGTCTATTGAAGCCACAGGAAAGATTCCCAAATGACTTCGATAGCTTAGCTTTGGATCAAGCCCCATATGAGATAAAGAAAGAATTACTGTTAATTATTTGTATTACAATAGTGCCTACAGTCCCTAATAGGGTTCTCAACTTCCTAATCGCACAAAACCGAACACCCTAGCTCCTCCCCTTCCCCAAGGCCCCGCCCCCCGCTCACTACTTTTCCCCCTCCCTCGGTGGCTCACTCTCCCCCACCCTCACTCACTTTCACTGGGCTGGGACAAGGGTTTGGGGTGCAGGAGAGGGTGAGGGCTCCAACTGGGAGTGCAGGCTCTGGGGATGAGGCCAACGGATTTGGAATGCAGGATGGGGCTGCAGGTTGAGACGGGGGTTGGGGTGCAGGAGGGGGTATAGGCTCTGGGCTGGGGGTGCAGGCTCTGGGGTAGGGCCAGGGATGAGGGGTTTCGGGTACCGGAGGGGGCTCCAGGTTGGGCGGGCTCAGGGCTGGGGCTCGGGGTTGGGGTGCGGGCTTACCTCGGGCAGCTCCCGGTCAGCAGCACAACACGGCTAAGGCAGGCTCCCTGCCTATCCTGGCACCATGCTGCACCCTGGAAGTAGCCAGCAGTTCCCGGCCAATGGGAGTTTGGAGCCGGTGCACGGGGTGGGGACAGCATGCGGAGCCCCGTGGCCTCCTCCCCCCAACCTAGGAGCCAGAACTGCTGGCCTCTTCCAGGGCACAGCACAGTGCCAGGACAGGTAGGGACTAGCCTTCCTTAGACCCGCAGCGCCGCTGCCCAGACTTTTAACGGCCCAGTCAGCAGTGCTGACCGGAGCCGCCAGGGTCCCCTTTCGACCAAGCGTTCCAGTTGAAACCTGGACACCTGGTCACCCTAGTCCTTAAAGACTGAGCTCCATTGTGCTAGGTATTTTATAGGCAAGAGAGGTTCTCAAACAAATTGCTCCAAGACCTCCTTCTGACAACAAAAATTATTGCATGACCCCAGGAGGGGGGCCTGAAGCCTGAGCCCACATGAGCCCCACCACCCCAGGCAGGGGGGCCAAAGCCCAAGGCCCACTATCCAGGGCCGAAGGCCTTGGGCTTTGGCCCTGAGCGGTGGGGCTCGGGCTTCGGCCCCGGCCCCCAGCAAGTCGAACACCAGTCCTGGTGACCCCGTTAAAATGCGGTCACTACCTGCTTTGGGGTCCCGACCCACAATTTGAGAACCGCTGTTAAATCTAAATAGACAAGACAAAGGGAGGAGTATTATCATCATCTCCTTTTTACAGATGGGGAACTAAAACACAGAGATGAAGTGTCACAAAGGGGAACTGGAAATTTAACCCAGATCTTCTGAGTCCCAGGCCACAACAGCATCCTGTCTTCACTAATAATATAAGGATCATTCAGAAAGAACTTGCAGTATCCTGGGGAGAAAATCCCAACATCCTTTTGTTCTTCTTTCATGTTATTTATCGATGAAACAAAAAACCAACATGAATGAGAGGTAGAAGAGCATTGTTTTGTTTTATTTTATTTTTAAAAAAGTAGTATTTTGGGGACATGCTTGTTAATCCCTTATTTTGGCCAGAAGCAATTTCTTTCCACATAACCAAGGAAAAGATCTATCGTGACATCCTAATGGGCTCACCATTTTTAATTATATTAGTCAAGACCAATATGATAGGATGGCCTCAGCCAGTTGTTATATCGCCAATGGATTTGTCCAGTGCTAGTAATTGCTACCATTGGGATTCTTAATTGTTCAGTAAAACAGTCCAAGAATTGAAGCAAGTGGCATATCCACACATCAAGTACTCCTTTTTACCTTCCCACCTCCCCCCACCCTTCACACTACATTCCCTTGTCTTTCCATTTAGCAAATCCCCTCCATAGAGAATCCCCAGGCCCCCAAACAATCCCCACCTTAAAGAATTTTTTTTAAAAATCATGGCACTAATGAGATTTGCACTCTGTTCACTCTGCTTGAATGCCCCCCCCCCATCTCATCTGCTTAAACTGTAAGATCTTCAGGGCAGCTTTAAATCTAGCTAGCTGGGGTGCCGACAGCAGTGAGGCTAAGGCAGTGCAGGCTGTGTAGGCAGCAAGCCGGCCTGGAACCCTGGGTAGTTACTTGAGCGGCGAACCCAGGCTGAAGTTCACAGCTGCTGCAGCTTCACTTCTATCAGCACCCGAGCTAGCTAGGCTAAAGTTAACTCAAGTACATCATCATCATCTACAGAAGCCGCAGTTACACCCTCCTATTGCAGCATCAACCTAGCCTTAGGCTGCCTTGCTTGTTCTGCTCAAGTGTACAGCCGGTACCAACTCTTTAGTTGCTTGCTCCATATCGGACAACCACAAGAACATTTCTCCAAAATTCTAACCCTTACTACAAACGCAGAAGGTGACATTAAAAACAGCAGACCTGATCTTCCACTTCATTACAACAGTTTTACTGATGCCAGGGGAGTTACTCCCTATTTATACCTCTGAGAGTGGAAATCCAGGCCCATTATAGATCTCTCCACTGTGACGGAGGCTCCGGGTTCCCAGTACAGAAGCACCCTTGGGAACCTGAGCCTGCAAGTGCTGAACTTTTAACATCCTCTCTACGCCTACAGAAAATGTCTCGCTGCTTAAGAGCTATAATAGTCTAACAAAATATTATCTTCCAGTATGAACAGCAAATCAAAAGGGCAAGAACAGCCCAGATTGGGGCAACGACTCAGACTCTTTTAATTGATTCTCACCACGACAGCTGAGTGTCCCCAGTGAGAAGGCTGGCCAACTCTGCTTGAGTATGGACTTCAAGGGGCAGCTATGAAACCGAAAACAGAAGAGAGTCTGTTTTTGGTGTACTTCACCTTAAAATGTAGGAGTCGTCCCACATCCTGTATGAGAGGCAGCAGATATCTGCAGGAGGGTCCTATTTAGTGTCTCTTTCCCACTGGTGAAACGCCGTTAAATTGAGGGCCTGATGCTCTGTTCCTTTTTGCCAGTGTAGCTAGTGTAACTGCACTGGCACAAGGAATGGGGAGTCTGGTCCGTCAGTTCAGCAGCAGAATACCGCTCTGCATCCCTGCCACTTTCCTGGAAATTCTGTGTTGGTTCTTCTTCTGTTGTTTTCTGAATCTGAAATGAAAAGTCATCCAAGACTGAGAACTACACAGCTTTGCTCTTTGTGCAAAAGGAAAGCCTAACTGAACTGAGCTAAATATAGAACATGTTTCTCAATGAAGCCTCCTGGCAACACAACGAAATCAATGTTCCATTCAAGAAATCACTCGGTGGTATTTGCAGAAATAATCGGACTTGCGTGAAGGAAGCCAAAAGTCACTACCAGCTGCCAATGGCCTTTTCTAAAACACTGAATCCAGCCTAGCAATTTTGCACTGAAACACAATATCCTGCAAAACGTCCAGGGCCTTAGAGTCCAAGTGATCGTTTAAAATATTAGCTGCCTGTGTAGCTTGCTATATCTGCTTGCGAGACAAGCTTCTCCCATTGAAATACATACATCAGACCTACAGTTCAGTACCAGCAACATCTTATGGCAATGCGAGCCGCATATATGAGCCATACATCTTGAATGGATGTATCCACACAATCCTGAGGCAGAGTAGTGCTAATAGTTTCACATCTGTAAAATGGGGCTAAGGCACAGAGAGTCTAAATGGATTGCCCAAGCACACAAGAGCAGGGACTTGAGCCCAAGTCTTCCAAATCTGAGGCTAGTGCCTAACCACTGGACCATCCTTCCTCTGCTTGAAAACTGACCACCATAAGCAGCAAAGAACCATAGCTTTTCCTAGTTTAAAAACAAAAAACAAAAAAACCCCACAATTGTTTCTCTTTAGGAAAATGTTTTTTCTTATATTGTTTATAGAGGAGCGTTAGTTAAGGAACAAGAGCAAACCAATTAACTAAAGTGTTCTACACAGAAATAAAGGTATTTGACAGATGAAGGTTAATGTTTTATTGCTTTTAGTATCTAAACTTCAACAATGATCCTTGGGAACAGTTTTATACCAAATCAATAATCTGCAGCGTGCGCTGCTATCCAATTACAGCACTCAAAAATGTCAATACTGGAAAGAAACCCCCACAGGAACAGTTTTTCAATGGAGTAGCTCTTCCATCTTTGCTGGGGCTGTGTAGCTGCACTGAAAACAGTAGTTAAGGATGGCAAGGAAAGAGCTATCACAGTCCCCCCTGTGCCTTTGTGGCACCCCATGGGTGATAATTGAATGATGGAAAATCAATAGTCAAAAATCAGCTCATACAGAAGTGGTGGTGCAACCAATGAAAAATCACACTGATCTGCAAACAGGTAATTAAAATGTAGGTAATAAAGTGAGAGACCATGGAGGTAGCAAGCAAGGCGGTATTTCAGGTTATATCTATATTTAGCAACAGGTAAACTAAAAAGATACACAGGTATACGTTCTTAAAAGTGCCATGGTGTTGGGTGCCCATCTTAAAAAGGTGTCCCATTTTCAGAACATGCTGAGCACTCAAGTCCTGAAAATCAGGCCTCTTTTATGGTGTCACCAAATTAGATACACATAAACTTGAACATCCACAATTCCTAATCGCTTTTAGGAAGGGGGAAAAAAAAAAACCCACACATAGGCCACAGCATTCAGGAATTAAATAGCAAAAAATCAAGAAAAAGCCAGAGATGGGATGCAGCAGGAGGTTCGTGACCTGTTCTTCGTGCACTTGCATTCTTTATTCCTCTGGAACATGATCAATTTTTCATCTTCCTAAATCAGTGCCCTATGCTTGGAGAACCACTCATCTGGAAATGAACTTAATAATGCCACCACCTAGCTCTCACACAGCACTTTTCATAAGGAGATCTTAAAGCACGGTCACAAAAGGAGAGAGGTAGCGTCACTCTCCTCATTTAACAGATGTGGGAAATGAGACAGAGAGAGTTCAAGCGATTTTGTTGAAGGTCACCCAACAGGAATGTAGAACAGAAGTCAGTCCCAGTGTAGCGCTCTATTCACTAAACCACTCTGCCTCAACTATATTTAAAATGTTTAAGATTTAGGGCAGAATTTTCAAGAGCACCTATGTGACTCAGGAGCCTAAGCCCCATGGTACTTAGGCACCTTTAAAATTTTTACCTGTTGTCTTAGGCTTTCACACTGAAATGATCAATCCAAGCCAGAAAATTCCTGGTATTGTTTTTAATACATTTAATTCATCCAGGTTTATAGATTGATTGTGCTATCTTAAATATATGACTTGCAGCTGTGAAACAGGTCCTGTGCTGAGTAATGTCTCCTGCCAAAAAAAAAAAAAAGTTACAGTCTGCTGGCTGGCAGATATTGCTGGTGAGATACAGGTCTGTAGATAGAATGAGAACAAGCCGCGTACAGCATCCATTTTACTGCTGATAACTGGCCCTTTCAACTCCTAGTCACGGCAATTATATTAAATATTCTGAGGCGGACAAAAGCATCAATCAGTGATGCACTCTGTCAAGGAGGTTTCACTATTTTCTAATTATTAAGGAGGCAGCGGGGGCAGGAGAGGAGAAAGGGTGATTTCATTCATCTGTTGCAGATATTCAATAAAAATTTAAGGCAAAATATGATGTTTACATTCATAAAGTTATAAACAATGGCAAATTGACAGATTATTTTTTTTAATCACACAGAACCCAGGCTGGCATCATTTCCAAGCACCAAAACACACATCCGCCACTGCCTATTAATTCATGGAAATTACTCAGCTGCAAAAGACCTTTTAAAAAAGAGAGAGAGACACCGAAGAAACAGACTCTGATTTTAATTAAGCTGGAGAAAGCATTTCACTGGGAAGAACTGAGAGAGAAAAGGGAGGGCAATATTTATTTTTAAAAGTCCAAAGAAATAGGAGAGGATGGTGGGAAAGAGGCCAAGGGGCATTAAAGCAAACCATTTAAATGGGCATGGAAGAAAGAGGAAAATGGTGAAGAACAGTCCAGAGAAGGGATGGGGAAGCCCCCAAAAGAGGACATATTAAGAAAAAATTCCTGAGTGCCCAGATTAAAATTCTTCATTCTGAGCAGCTCTGTGCAAGGAGGAGAGGCAGATCTATGTGGCAGAACACAAGGACCAGAGGTTCACATGGCAGAATGGAGGGATTTCGAGAGCCAAGGGGAGTGTAGCCATCAGACTGTATCAGAGCAACAGGCCAGAGAGGCTTAGCATAACAGAAAGAACATTTGGGGTGGGGTGAAGGAAGACACTAATTGTTAAAGAACCGATTAAGCACGGAAAACATACAGCTTTCATCAGGCTCAAGGTGGTGGGGAGGAATTGATACAAACCAAGGAAAGTTGCGGATTAAAAGGCAAACAGAACTAGTGGGCATAAGCTTTCAAACGGGAAGCCCCTCCACTGATCGATTTCTGCTGTAATCTTTACTGGAGATAATTCCAAGGCAGCTGCAATCTCTTGCTATCATGCTGCAGAGGGAAAAAGGAATAGGGGATGCCATCTGGCATTTACTTAGCTGCCTTGCTCTCTATGAGTTGTGTCAGCTGCCAGGAGCAACACAGAAACACCCATTTGCCAGACTTCTAGCGGCCAAGCTGGTCAAAAAACGGTGTCATTTTCCCCAAGAAAGATGCATTATTGTTGCCATTACAAGAAGCATTCAGGGCCCAATTCAGAGTCTAGCAAAGTGGATGGACAGGATCGGGCCCACTGAGAGCAATTCTGGGCCTCGGGACAGAACAGCCAATGGGCCCCCACGCACGCACAAGCCACGCCCGTGGTCCACCTGACATTTGGGTGGCGCTGGCGCTGGCTAGTGCCCAGTGAGCTGCTGGGCGTACTCTTCCGGCACGCGCTAGGGCTTACACATGCCCCCCGGTAGGGTTGCCAACTGTCTAATCGTGCAAATCCAAAGACCTTTGCCCTGCCCCTTCCCTGAGACCACGCCCGTCCCTTCTCCCATCCCCCGCATTGCTCGCTGTCCCCCACCTTCACTCACTTTCACCAGGCTGGGGCAGGGGATTGGGGTTCAGGAGGGGGTGCAGGCTCTGGGATGGAGTTTGGGTGCGGGAGGGGTGCGGGCTCTGGGCTGGGGCAGGGGTCCAGGAGGGGGACCACCACTTACTTCAGGCAGCTCCTGAAAGCAACCGGCACACCCCTCTGGCAGTGGCTCCTAGGTGGGGGGGCCTGGGGCACCGCAGGCATCACCCCCACAGCTCCCATCGGTGCTCCGGGCAGGGCAGCAGCGCACAGAGACCCCTTCTCCAGGGACATGCCAGCCGCGTCCAGGAGCGGTGCAAAGTGAGGGCAGGCAGGATGCCTGCCTTTAGTGCCTTAGCCCTGCTGCACTGCTCAGGTCCCCAGGCCCTTTTAAGTCACCCAGGCCCCTGGGCAATTGCCCCCTTTCCTCGTCTTTACCACCTGTCGGCAGACCTGGGTAGAATCCCCACTGACCTCAGTGGGCGTTGGATCAGGGCTATAAGCATTTTGACCCTATTTCTTCCTCCCATGGAGCATAGACAGTTTTGAGAATTTTCAAGAAAGACCTACTGGATCAAGAGATTGTTTTTCTCTTTGTTTACTTAGTTTTTAAAGACGTAACTAAAGTTGTTATTATTGCAAAGCTGGTAGCAACACTTAAAGGTAAGGTCGCCTAATTGCTTTCCATTATAAAACCCTGTTTTCAATTGCTTATAAATTTGCCAAATTTTAACTTTGTGGCTGAAATTTTCCATGAGGTGTGTTGGCCCCTGATGTTGCTCTCAGGTTAAAGGTGCAGATGCAAACTTAATTCTTGCAATTCTTAGCTTTTAAGGCTTGACTTTGCAACCTTAAGGCTCTTTTAATGTAATATTTTGGTAAGTAATATTTTTATTACAGTAGTGCTTGGAAGCTTCAGTCAAGATGTGCTACGTCTGAACACAAGTAGGCAGAAACACCAAAGAGTTGATCATTTGCAGGACTATTGATTGCCTGAATTGGATCCATGCAGGCAGACCTTTATACCTGCACAGACCACCCTCGATGGGGCTCTGCAAGGGTACATTCACACAGATCTGATTCCAAGGTTGAGGCTTGAAATGACAAGCAGCAAACAAATGACATTGGAGTGGGAGACAAACAGAAAAGCTTCAGAAACCGTAAATCACCATTTTGAGTGGCTGGACACATTTTAGACTATGCGGTTCATTTACAAACAGTTTGATCCCTTCTAGAACATGCCATTGTTCTCATCAATTCTACTCCTTCAATTCCATGAGAGATGATTTTAGTGAATTGGTTTCAGAGTAACAGCCGTGTTAGTCTGTATTCGCAAAAAGAAAAGGAGTACTTGTGGCACCTTAGAGACTAACCAATTTATTTGAGCATAAGGTTTCGTGAGCTACAGCTCACTTCATCGGATGCATACTGTGGAAAGTATAGTATACAGTATGCATCCGATGAAGTGAGCTGTAGCTCACGAAAGCTTATGCTCAAATAAATTGGTTAGTCTCTAAGGTGCCACAAGTACTCCTTTTCTTTTAGTGAATTGGTTTCGGCTGTCCCTATGGCGATGCCTCAGATTCTTTTCTGGCTTTGAAATGAATCAGGAAAACAGTCAGCAATTACCAGACGGTCACTAATCAGAAGGGACATTTGTCCAACCTAGCCTCACAGCAATAGTTCCTGAAAGCAGTCTTCACTACTGTTTGCATCTCACCAGTGAGTTAGTGTCAAACAGCATGGGTTAGCTCCTCAGCTGGTATAAGTCAGTGACTTCGGTGGAACTAGGCCAGTTTATGCCAGATGAAAACCTGGCCCTTTGCCTCTTAGAAAAGATCAAGCAATGCTCAACAGATTGCTGAGTGTAAAATCCAATTTAAAACAAAAATAAATAAAACTGACCCACTAAGTTTATTCTCAAACCATAAGGAGTTTGCTCCTTCCCATGCATTCCCTCTAGGAATTCTGGTAAAGTCTGCCACACAGTACCTAGGGAATGGCTGCCATCAGAACAACAGACTGCCAGAAGCAGGATTTTGATCTTCACGCAAGAAGCCTTTCAAAGCTTCAGACCTTCAACAGCAAAAGGGTGAAAATAAAAATGTATTCTTAGTATCTCAGCTTGCCAGAAACTTGTAGGCAGGGACAGGCATTTGGTTTGTCTGATGTTCCTAGCCCTCTCCACACCAACTCTACTCTTGTTCAAGCCATGAAATCTAAGGAGCTCTGTAGTCAAACTACACATCTTCATTGACTACTGCCTTCTGGATCTTGAGTGGTCAGCATGAATACAGATCATCTCATTTTATGATCCTTGTCTTGGTCAGATTGCAACAATCTAAGAAGAGCCAGAAACAACAAAAAGCATCTTTCAAATCTTCAGAATACTCTTTCAATTTTAGTTTTCTTAAAAAAAGCAGGTCGCTTCTAATTAATGCAAAACCATGTTTGCCCTTTGAATTATTCATCAAAGTTCCCTTGCTTCCTTACTCTGGAGGCCATAAAACGCCTGCTGGGATGGATAGACAAGGACACGGAGGCATTACTCTCGCTCATCTATCTTAACTAGTCACGTCATTTCTTCCTTCCAAGCACTGCAGTAACCTAATTCGGATTCGCAAAACAATTAAATCATCGGTTTCCTGCTGTTTCTCAACTCTCCTGGCTCAGCGACTCACCTTCACTTCACTTGCAATTATTTTAGATACTGCCAAGCTTATCACTAGGGTTCACTAGACGTTAGATAGCCCATGGGGTTTTGCTGTCCCAAAGAACTTAGGATGGTAAGTCCGACTCCCTACCTGAACTTGGAGGCATGATTTTCATACCTAAAGGATTTTCTCTCCTTATGATAAAAGGGAAAGTTTTCCCAGGTGTCATTACAATTCCATTGGGGGTGTTCTGATCACACAAAGAAACTGATAGTCACCCACTAAGGGTGAAATTCCCTACTGTGCAGTGGAACAGTACACGGTCTAGGCTCCACTTAAGCTGTGATGCATATAACTTAAGCTGGCCTTCTGCACTGGGTGGAATCCATCTTTTTTAGTACATTCAAATGTATTAAACATTTTAAAAGAATAAAAATTATTGAATTTTAAGATCCATACACTTTCATTTATTCCCACTCCCTTTACTTGTTTATATTTCTGCATTTCACTCATCTCTAGTAGAGCTGATATGGCGAAAAAAATAAGAATGCTGTCCCCGACCAAAAAAGTTACATTTTTCTTTTTTTAAAAATAAGTGTATAAGGGAGGGAAAGAATCTGTTTTCCCCACCACTTTTACTCACTATTCCCACAGAAAAAGAAGTGGGCAGGAAAAACGAGAGAGGGTAGATAAAGGAATACAAAAATTTAAAGAAAAAAATTGATGACCATTTTTTCATTAAAAAAATGAAATGGATTTAAAAAATCATTTAGTTTCATTTCAGTTTTGTTGAAAAATTGAAATTGAAAAAATTTCATGAAAACCAAAGCTGTTTCAGCTGAACAGAATTTCAGTGGAACTATATTTTTCACTGTAAAATTTTTCAGGCAAAAAACTTCAGCAACAACTAATGCTGTCCAATCAGTTAGACATTTGGTTTTCTAGCAGGTTTCATTTCCCAGTTCCTGGGCACTAACATAATATAGTATGGGTTCACAAAACTTTATGGAAATATCTATTTAAAGTTATTGTACTTATCAAATCACACCTACACACGCACACCACAATATTTCTAATCATGTTCCAATAGTTTTTGTTAAACCAAATCTAAACATTTGGCCTTAAACTAGTTGACAAAGTCCCTTCAGTTGTGTAAACTGCCACAGTAATGATATCATAGGCTACATATTCCAGAGACCATGTTTACTTTGTCTGATCGGTACCTGCTTTAGACACGCAACTTTACACAATCAGTCTTCAAAAGGAATGGTCATGCATACAATGAGCGAGGTGCATCAGGTTATGTGGTTTTAGATTCTTTTTTAAATGGTTTTGGATTCTTTTTAAAAATTAAATTAAAGGAAATTTTGAAGCAAGAAGTCATTTCAACCTGAAAAAACTGAAAACACTGTTTTGAAAATGTCAACATTAAAAACACATTTCAGTTTTTCAGGCTTTCCCCCTCCTCCGAAGTGAACAATTTGGAAAAAAAAAAATCATCCTGAATTCACAAAATGTTTAAGTGTCACCACATGTGCATTTTTTACAGAAAAACATGTTTCAGCCAAAAAATTTCACGGAGCTCTACCCAGGAACGCCGGTGCATAATCTTGAGCACCATCTACTGGCATCGATCTATCTATCATCTAGAGATCAAAATAGAGGTCTGTTTTGTAGACCACTTTCAAACACACTTCATTTTCATGAAGACAGACTAGTCTAGTCAAATGCATCCCTGTTGTAACTCTACCAAACACAACGGAGTTACACTAGAGAGAAGGTCTATTTGTAATGTCTGCCGGGAAGTACCTTGCTTTACGGAATCGTGATTCCAGATTAATTTAAGAGCTCTGTAAATGAGGAATGAGCAGCCAGGACCCAATTCTGCAAGACACTGTATGCTCCTCTGAATGTCCATAGGCTTCACTGGGAGTTGAGGACATTTGGGCCCACTCAGGATCAGGTTCTGTATACTCCTGCAAATACACTGGTCAGCATGTATTACATATCTCACTCTGTGCCTGACCCACAGAGAATAAGTGTCCATTACAGCTTCTAGCTACACGTTCTAGTTCTTTAGCTTATATTGTAGAGACTCATGCATCTAGCCCTGGGGCTGTTGGTTCAATTCCCGATGGTGGCCACCACACTCAGTTTGCCCATTTTGCCTCTCTTATACTCTCAAATCCTACTGAGGATTCTACCTGGTCAAAGCTGAAGTACATTACCAACATGCAAACCAAAGTCTACTGTACAGACACCAGTTCTTAGTTCTATCCTTCTTATTCAGACTAAAGGACACCATGGGTGAACCTTCTACCTCAGGAACGACATATTCCCATCAAGTCTGTGAGGTCAAGCATCCATCCCCAACCAGGGTAGAGGCTTTTGGGACTGATGGTGCCAGGATCACATATTTATCAGTAGTGGCCTGAGAGTTGTTCTCCTGTTCCAAGGAATGAAAAATATGAAGAACCTGATCTAAAGCCCATTAGAGTCAGTGGAAAGAGGTCCATTGACTCCTATGGGCTTAGGAGCAGCCCTAAGATACAGTGATACCGTACTAAAAGGGAAATTTAATCATGATTCCTGTGCACAAGAAAGCATTACATTGAAACTTAGTAGAAACAGCCATCAAAGGGACTGTTGGGTAGATGGCAGTATAACACAATGCAATTGATATGAAGCAACTCCAGGACTGAGATCTTAGTGACCATTAAGAATAGGTAGCATTTTTCAGAACTTTAGAAAGGAGAAGAAACTCCATTTGACAGGTAGGGGAACAGGTTAAGTGACCTGACCAAGATCATACACCAAATCAATAGGCAGAGCGAGGAATAGACCCCAGGTCTTCTAACTCACAGTCTAGTGCCCTATCCAGTCAGTCATGTGACGACAGCATGAATGTAATACATTTCACCACACTTGCTAATTTGCAAAATTCCATAATGCAATGCGTCTCCCAGTAGTCAGTAAGCATTAGTGCATCTCTATTGCATTTAATGTGGACTCCACTTACACAATGCCTTGGTAAACAAAAACGCTTCTTTCCCATTATATCAAAACTGACAGCCACCATGGTGATTTCAGCACTGAAAACCCCTGCAATTATATGCTACATATAATTAGCAACCATGCTATTTTTTCTCCCCGCTAAGCTTGTCTCTTTTAGACTCCTCTATGTTGCCATCGTAGCTCCTAATATCACAAAATGTTAATTTACGTTTTCAAATTATGGAGCCTCCAACAGAATTTCAAGGGCTAATTTGCATTTTCAGATAGTAATTTTCTAAGAGGAAAAAACTGTTTTTCTGGTTAATTGTTTTGCAACAGATGCTGTTCACAAATTTTGCTTTCAGCTCACCTTGCTAAAGCTCTTCTTTTCCCTTGGATACAAGTCATTCAGCTTTGTACATCCTCAGTTACAGCCCTCCTAGAAATCCTTCAATGGAATGTGGAATAGGAATTCTAGCAACTGGAGCAGTGAAAAATTATTCATGTCTGTGGTGTAAAGGGCTTTTTTTAAAAAAAGCTAAGAATAATTTGCAGTTTTCCACTGCATCATTCAGATTTTGAACATAAGAATGGCCATACTGGGTCAGACAAACGGTCCATCTAGCCCAGTATCCCGTCTTCCGACATTGGCCGGCAACAGATGCCTCCGAGGGAGTGAATAGAGCAGAGCAATTATCAAGTGACCCATCTCCTGTCATCCAGCCCCAGCTACTTTCAGTCAGAGGTTCAGGGATACCCAGACCATGGGACTTCAATCCCGACCATCTGGTCTAATAGCCATTGATGGACCTATCCTCCATGAACTTATCAAATTCTTTTTTTGAACCTGGCCATCACAACATCCCCTGGCACCAAGTTCCATAGGTTAGCTGTGTGTTGTATGAAAGAGTACTTCCTTTTGTGCCTATTAATTTCATTGGGTGACCCCTAGTTCGTGTGTCATGTGAAGGGATAAATCCCTATTCACTTTCTTCACACTATTTATGATTTTATATTCCTCTGTCATATCCACACTTCGTCATCTCTTTTCTCAACTGAACAGTCCCAGTCCTTTTAATCTCTCCTCCTGCAGAAGTTATTCATTACCCCAAATGATTTTTGTTGTCCTTTTCTGTACCTTTTCCATTTCTAATATATCTTTGAGATGGGCTAACAGAACTGCATGCAGTAGACAAGATGTGGGCATACAGTGGATTTCTATAGTGTCATTACATTTTCTGTCTTCTTATCTATCCCTTTTCTACTGATTCCTAACGCTCTGTTAGCTTTTTTGACTACCACTGCACATTAAGTAGATGTTTTCAGAGAACTGTGAATATTTTTATTCAGAAACTAATCTTAGTTTCTTTCATGGCCCTCACAATCTTCAATGCATTTATCCTCACAACACCGCTCTGAAGTAAAGAAGTGCTATTATCCCCATTTTTACAGCGAAGGAACTGAGGCAGAGAGAGACTTAGGGTAGGTCTACATCGCAATCAGGAGGTGTGATTACAGCATGTGTAGACATACCCAAACTAGCTTTGATCAAAACCTGTGATGCCACCACAGCTTCACTGCTACGGTTACTTGAGCTAGCGTCGATCAAGCTAGGTTAAAGCTAGCCTAGGTACGTCTGCATGTTCTGCAATCACGTCTCCTGATTTCAGTGTAGACATACCCCATGTGACCCACTCAGTGTCACACAACATCTGTGGCAGAGCAGGGCAGTAAACGCAGGTGTCCCACGGCCCAGGTCAGAGCCTTCACCACAAGACCTTCCTTCCCTCAGTGCAGCACCCTGGTGCGGACACTCAAACTGAAATAAGAGGGCTTCATTCCAGGCAGAGGGCCTGTAACCTGAAGCTGAAGGCTGATCTGCAGGCAGTGGGGCTCAGTCTTTGGCCCCACGTCCTAGCCACTCTAATGCCAGCCCTGGCGACCCCATTAAAACAGGCTTGCGACCCACTTTGGGGTCCCAAGCCACAGTTTGATAACTGCTAACTTAACCAAATAAGCTTCTGACCAGACTTAGTTAAATTGGTACAATTTTCTCATGTGTGCAAGACCTCAGTGTCCCTAATGACTCCACTTCTCCTTGTCTCAGTTAAACAGGGGGTCCCAGTTTTCAAACACACATGTATCCACACCCTGCACTTGAAAGCCTACAGTTAAGCAGAGATTAAAGTGTTTTACTGCACTGGGCCGGAAGGCATGGGAGATGAGACCTCACTTGCTCAAGTGCCTCTCTGAGGATGGTCATTATTCAGGTTTCTCCTGATGACATATGTATCATGAGCTACAACACATTACTGGAGCTGCTTTCTACCAAGGGGAGGTGGGGCTAAAAAGCAGAGCAAGAACATGTTTAGTTGTAAAGGTAAATGCAAGAATCTTTAGAGAACCCCACAAAATCCTAGAGTGCATAACCAGCGTCACAAGAAGTGTGTTTGGATGGCATTGTTCACCCACCTCTACTGACTTATTAGCATCTTCCCACTGCCCCAGGACTAGACAGCACCACGTTAGTCAGCTGCAAATTACCATAAGTGAGGGCCTGCCTGGCTGATATCTATTATTAAATTTGTTAGATGCTACAAGTGTACTCATCTTCACAAAGCAGAGAACAGCCTTCCTCTTTGAATGACGCACAGCTCCAAGGCCACCCCACTCAGAGTAATTATAGAATACGGATGATTGCACTTCAATCCCTGCAGGGTACATACAATGCAGGGTCTACACTGTTAGAGAAGTCATGTTTGAGTCTCATTAGAGAGGCTACACGCTTGCAAAAGCCCAAGAAATATGGCTCCTGCCACTGAGGTGATGGTATTTAGGAAGGGTTTATGTCAGTTATTGATCCATTGCACCTATGTGGTGCACAAAGGAAAGAGCTTTCTTTGCATTATTTTTTTTTCAATTTAAATCTGTGTAACAGTCTAAAATTATTTTAAAAGCCTCATGTTTTTGAGTCAGTGTCACTATGATGGGAGAGTTATTTCCAGCTTTAAAGATAACACAATGACGTATAGCTTTAAGTTGTCTGTCAAGAAAATGAAGACATGGTTTACCAGTTAAAATGCAATACACATTTACACAGATACAAGAGGAGTATCTGCTGAAAAGGGCACTTATAATAAAATGGTCTCAAGCGGCTGCTTTGAGAGACACACTCATGTGAATATACAGTACCCGTGCATCCTCCTCCTCCATTGTAATTAATGGCAATTGAGTTTGATCATTATGATACCAGTCAGACAAAAATAAATAGAATATGCTTACAATGTATTTCAGATTTTTGGAAACTTACCATGAAGAATGTAATCCTACCACTGAGTGTGGCTTGTTGCCTTCACCCCCATTCTTTAAGTTTTGGGGTTACAGTGATCATCTCAAAGACCTGATAGCCCAAAGTGCAGACATTATTATTATATAATATATCCTCACATTATGAAAGCCCTGGGGAGGGGAGGAAATTACTTAGATTGTAAGATGTTTGGGTCAGGGACTGTGTTTTTGTTCTGTGATTGTACAGAACCTAGCACAACAGGGCCCTGGACCATGATTAGGGCTCCAGGGTGCTACTCCAAAGCAAACACATATACAATGATTCTGCAGACCAATTGAAATCAATGAGTAAGTGCTACGTCAAGTGTTTAAAATAATTCTGAGATTGGGACCTTCATCACAGAGAGGGTGGGTAAGGGAACTAAAAAGGGTGCTACAGTCCACAAGTGATGGCTGCATTTGAAGCCATGACAACTAGATAGGCCAAAAAGCCCTACTCAATCAGTGCAATTTTTTGCTCACTCGATGCTGAATCTTTCCTCCATATTTTGTCGAGCATCCACTTGAATAATTGCCCAATTATTCATTCACCCCAATAGAGTAAGTATGATTCATTGAGGACTCATTCTTGATTAGGATGATCATTCATTTGCTATGATACATTGATACAGTAAATAAAGCACTTAAGACTTCCTAACTGCTAGTATTTCTTCCCCTCTCCCCACCTCCACAGGAGGTGAGCCTAGCCTTCTTAGTTAGCTGGACCCCTTCTCTTCCTAGCAGCCCTTATTTCTGGAGCAGCAACTCAGTTAAGGAAGGCATGCATTCATCTCCAGGATGCACATGGGCCCTTACCCTCAACCAGGAAAATGGACACAAACACAACCTCTGACTCACAATCAGTTTGCACAAGCACTTGTGATAGAGCCACCAGAAAGGAAGCTGTATAGCTTCAGTTTCAAGATTACATACAAACTAAAGTCACTGGGGAAGTTCTGCCCTGCTTACTGATGCAACTCCAGGGCACAGATGGACAGAATGCAAATCACTTTCCTCTGGAGAGGAGCTTGAACCAAAGCCTGAGTGAAGTAAACAGTTCAGACCTCCCTCTGTAACGGGCTGAGTTAGAGACCCTATGAATTTGGGAAACCTAGGTCATTTGCTGAAGTCAGATATCATTCTGGGATGTATTAGCAGGATTGTTGTAAGCAAGATACAAGACACAATTCTTCTGCTCTACTCCACACTGATTAGGCCTCAACTGGAGTATTGTGTCCAGTTCTGGGCACCATATTTCAGGAAAGTTGTGGACAAACTGGAGAAAAAGTCCAGAGAAGAGCAACAAAAAATGATTAAAAATCTAGAAAACATGACCTATGAGGGAAGATTAAAACAAACCTAATTTTTTCAGTCTGGAGAAGAGAAGTTTGAAAAAAAATGGGTTTGTTTAGTCTGGAGAAGAGAAGAGTGAGAGGGGCCATGATAACAGTTTTCAAGGTTGTTACAAGGAGGAGGGAGAAAAATTGTTCTCCTTAACCTCTGAGGATAGGACAAGCAGCAATAGGCTTAAATTGCAGTGGGGGGTGGGGAGGCAGGGTGTTAGGAAGTTTTTCCTAATGTCCAACCTAACTGTCAGGGCAATTAAGGACCAAAATAAATTGCCTAGGGAGGCTGAGGAATCCCCATCACTGGAGATTTTTAAGAGCAGGTTAGACAAACACCTGTCAGGGATGGCCTAGATAAGACTTAGTCCTTCCATAAGTGCAGGGGACTGGACGAGATGACCTCTCGAGGTGCCTTCCAGTCCTACGGTTCTCTGAAAACATCTGCTCAATGTGCAGTGGCAGTCAAAAAAGCTAACAATATTAGAAGCCACTAAGAAAGGGATAGATAATAAGACAGTAAATATCATACTGCCGCTATATAAATCCATGGTATGCCCACGACTTGAATACTGCATGCAGTTCTGGTCAACCCATCTCCAAAAAGATATATTAGAAATGGAAAAGGTACAGAAAAGGGCAACAAGAATGATTAGGGCAATGGAACAGCTTCCATAGGAGGAGAGATTAAAAAGTCTGGGACTGCTCAGCTTGGGGAAGAGATGACTAAGGGGGGGGTGGGGATATGATAGAGGTCTATAAAATCATGACTGGTGTGGAGAAAGTAAAAAAGGAAGTGTTATTTACTCCTTCTCATAACACAAGAATCAGGGGCCACCCAATGAAATTAATAGGCAGCAGGTTTAAAAACATACATAAGGAAGCACTTCTTCACACAATGCACAGTCAACCTATGGAACTTGTTGCCAGGGTATGCTGTGAAGGCTGAAGGGTTAAAAAAAGAATTAGATAATTTCACGGAGGATAGGTCCAGCTAGGACTATTAGCCAAGAGGTCGTTGAGGCAACACTATGCTCTGTGTGTCCTTAAGACTCTGACTGCCAGACGATGGGAGCGGACGACGGGAATGGATCACACAACAATTGCCGTGTTCAGTTCATTCCTTCTGAAGCATCTGGCACTGGCCACTGTCAGAAGACAGGATACTGGGCTAAATGGACCATTGGTCTTGCCCAGTATGGCCATTCTTATGTAGGATCAGTAACCAATACGTCTTGAGTAGCCAAAACAAACTGTCAATAAGATAGCCAGCCACATTTTCTGACACTTCCCCCTTTCTTTAAATCAGAGACACAGCATTTTTCCTCCAAATCTTAAAGTTTTTTCTTTCTTTTTTTCTTTAAAGGAATCATTTCTCACGTTCTATCATTATGGGATCCCACACTCAGGTCTTTAGCTCAGACTAAAGAACTAAAACCTCAGGGAAATTTGTGAACCAATCCTCTTAAAAGGTGATGGTTTCAGTGTTTCTTTCTCTATGACTCATTTCAAACGGATGTCTCTCTTACCAAATAAAATGCAAGAAATTAGATATTTTGTTGGACCTGAGCCCCCACAGAGGGGCAGCACAAGCTGAAATAGACAGTAATTTACATCCGAAGGGCACCTAATTATAGCCTTTTTAAGGCAGCAGATAAGAGATTACAGAGTCAAAACTATTCTGGCACCGGTAATTGAACTGTTTATGCTCTAATGTGAATTTCACTTCAATCCATTCCAACTGCTGTTTCTATAGGCCTATAAAGTGCATGCAGGTCAACTCCAATTTCAAAAGGTGGCTTTGGACAATATTTAAGTCTGTATAAAAATGGGGTTTTGGCTAAACAGACAATTCGGACCTTCAAAGCACCTCCATTCCTACTGTGTTTTTACTCACCTATCATTACTATTTATATTCTAGTCTCAGCTGAAATTAGGGCCGCATTGTGCTAGGCACTATAAAGATACGTACATACAGTCCTTTCCCCAAAACAACTTCTAGTTTAAGGGCCTGATCCAAAGCCCAGGGAAGTCAGTGGGAGTTTTACCACTGATTTCAATGGGCTCTGGCTCAGACACTAAACGTATAAGGCAGACAAAAGACTGGAAGCAAGAAAGTATTATCAACTCCATTTTACAGATGGGAAACTCAGGAACAAAGAAATGAGGGGACTTGTCCAAGGTCCCAAGCACAGTCTGGTCAAGCTAGGAATTGTTGATCCTAGATCCGAGTAACACCTCAGCCACAATACCATCCTTCCCTTTTCCATACAGTTCTCTCATAAGGAAGCTACAGCATATTTACCTCCAGTGTAATCGATAATAGCTCACTGGGACAAAATTAAACAGGATTTTGATTGAAAAAAGCAAAAGGATAGAAATCAGATACTGCATATAAATGTAGACCAAAGTTTCTCGACATGGGTTGCCTAGGTCCCCCTTCCACTTTTGATACCTGTTATTGATCCTCTGATCAGAAACAGATACAATTCATTTTCAGATTGCAAGAGGAGACAGGGTGTTATTTTCTGACGACGCATTTTAAAGCTGCACCCCGGAAATACATGACAAAGGAGAGGCTGATACATGGGCAATGCAAAAAGGTAGCTGGAAAAGCTGCAACTTAAACTTAGGTTTTCAAAGCCAGCTGAGAGATTTGGATGCCCAAGTCTCATTAAATGGGAAGAGGGTGTCTAAATCCCCTCATCAGCTTTGAGAAATCTTATCCTTAAGCTATACATGCAAAACTTACAAACATGAGTCAAATAAGAAACAAGTCACGGTGTGATTCTAAATGGGTCTCCGATAAGACCACAAGCCGTAAATCTCAGGGTCTGGAAGCTGACAGGAGTCATCAATGGACATGCACACTGCATCCCAGCACGCATCAAAGTGATAGAATACTCAGGGAACACGTGCGTGCCTTTCATTCTCAAGGCCCTTTGGCAAGGAAGAAAGGCACAACTCTAACAAATTTGTCTAGAAAGCTGACAGAGCTTTGATTGACTGCTGAAGCCGTGGGGATGTAACAAAATTCCAGCCATTCAGAATGTAAATCACATTGTTGGTTTCTTCAGGCTTCCACTCAGTTCTTCACCAACGTGGTCTACAGGAACAAGACCCCTTTGCCCCACTCAAAAAGGAATGTCAAGGTCATTACAACGAAGAGTTTTGAAACAAGCTACTTTTCAGGGTTGCGCCATATGTCATGGGAAGAACAAATCGCAACTACTAAGGGTTAAGGGCTTCTGACCCCTGCGCTAGAGGGGAAATGGATCTTTTCTCAGAGGGCAGAACTGACATCTGATCTCATGGAGGAAGGATGCCGTTCTAATCATCATTCCCCTTGGCTATGTTCCAAGACACTAATTATCGAAGGAAGCTTTGACAGAACAGCACAAGAGGCGGCAGGTATTTCGCATGAGCGGCAGCAATGGACAACTCCCTTTGGCAGCGCCTACTCCAGCTGGAGCATGTGCAGTTTTGAGAGCTGAGCTGCCAGCATGGGAAGGAGGAAGCCCCTAGCAGTGTTGATCAGTGGCTAAAAGAAGAGCATCTTCTCTGCTCGATGGTGCTGTTCTGCAGAAGCAGCACCTACCGCTGGCAACTCTTCCTCAGACTCTGCCCGGTCCCCGAACAACAGCTGGGTTCTCGTTCCTCTTTCTCCAAAAGGCAGACATGAGACATGGGTCGGGGGAGGGTGATCACTGCCCTTCCCGAATTGACTGCATGGGGGAGTAACAGCCTGGATAGCTCACCAGACTGGGAATCAGGGAGAGTTGGGTGCTTCACCTAACATTAAGTATTAAGAACTGATCCAAAGCCCAGGGAAGTCCGTGGGAGTTTTGCCATTGACTTCAATGGGCTCAGGATCAGACACTAAACAGATAAGACAGACAAAAGATGGAATCAAGAAAGTATTATCCACTCCATTGCACAGGTGGGGAATTCAGAAACAAAGAAATGAGGTGACTTGTCCAGAGTCGCAGAGAGAGTCTGGTCAAGCTAGGAGCTGATCCTAGAGTAGAGTACCAGTCCAACACCTTACCCACAAGGCCATCCTTTCTTTTCCATATTGCTCAGACAACTTATACCTCCTGCAGCTAGGCACCAACATCCTTGGCCCCAAGCGAAGAAGGAGAATTAAGGGCCTTGACAGGCAGATGCAAAATTCCATACAAAGCTAAACACATACAAAAACAATTAGGCCATTACCATGACTAGGTGTGGTGTATTTTTGAAAAACTGCTGGGGATCACAGAAAGACCCACATGCTGGCACAGAGCGAAGCAAGTCTTTTAAATGTTAGGCATATTCTGTGCCCATTAGTGAAGATAACATTACCCAGACAGGGCTAACGGAGAACAAATGGAAGCACAAACCCATCTCTGGCCCATGCTAGCCTCAGCTTGCACATGTCCTTCTGCACTGGGCCAGAGCCCAAGGCAGGATCAAATGGCACAGTTTAATGCTGCTTACATCATCAGCCGATGCAATGGTGCAGCAGGTACATGGTACAAACCTGCTGCCTTCATATGCAGCTAACCCATTCCTTCTAACCCTACATTGTTGAGCTCCTGTCGCACCAGTACCTGCATTCCTGGCACAACACGGAGACTGAACTAGAAGCTATGGTTCAACGTGTGAGAGGAAAGGCCAGTGCAGAGCTTGGTATGAAGGAAGGAATGGAGATGACTGTTGGTGACCATACCGTTATATACAATGACTAGAGATTTTAAGAAACGCTTTTGCTTCATTAGTGCCACCAAAGCAGTTGTGAAAGAAAAGAAATTTTAAGTAATTAGAACAAATGCCTCAAGCTCTATGGTGGATATTTTCAAAGATGCCTAAAGGATTTGGATGCCCATTGCCATCCAAATCCACTAGGCCGCTTTGAAGATCTCAACTTAGGAACAGCGAAGGTGTGTAGGGCCTAGGAGAGAGTAGAATTACTGTCTGAACAAAGGGGATTCATCAGTAAGGGTAAGTAAGCTTTGGGGGGGGGGGAGGGACACAACAACCATAAAGAGAGAAAGACCGTGTGTGTCTTAGACAGGTTCACAGAACGTTCAGATGTGCTTAAAATGGACCTGGATGTGCAGCATATATTTGTAAAGACTGAAAGGATTAAGAACTACAGCAGGATGACTGATGTTTGCACACAGTGTCCCAATGCTAGTTTTCAAGCAAACAAGCAAATGCTAGACTGGTCCTGAATATGGGCAGGGTGAGGTGGCGGGACAGGGGGAGAAACACCATCATTGCTCCATATCCAAGTAGATTATGGCAGCCTGAAAAACCCCTCTTCCTACCATGCAGCCAATGTGCATCAACTAAACTGCTGAGAGCTTCCCAAAATATTTTAATTATCCACACTCTTAACCCCGGGATTTCTCAAAGCTGGTACTGCATAATTACTCACACGTTGTGCTGCTTTACAGGGAGAGACTGCAGATTTCACTTAGGCCATTTGAATTGGTTTTGCTCCTGACTTTCTAATCCCTTTGGACTTTATGCACCTCAGTATTCAGATATCTGAATCTACCCTTTGCAAAAGGTCTTATAAAGCCACTTGCCCTTCAAAATACAAGTCACCCCCCTAGACATACCCTGAATGAAATGAAAAATCTCAGCTGATCTAGCATATTGAAAATCTGAAATCCCCTTTGGGCTGAAGCCTCCTCAAGGAGGATTGCAAAGAAAATTTACAGGTGGAGATTTTTCATTTCATTTTGCAATTTTTAATTTCAAATCCCTTTGGAAATTTTGAAAACTCTCAGCTTAAAAGGTATTCAGGATTGTAAAATGAATGGAATCCAGAGAGATGAGTCAAGCCCTGTCTGGCTAGGATACATGCCAGATTGTGACCCTTTTATTCAAACAAGCAGGCCCACAGACTAACAACATAACAAAGCTAAATCACAAGCTCTCAGTCAGTGAGTTTGCACCTGCAAGTGAGCAAGACTGTCACAACCTAGGCATTAAGTCTTAAGGAATGACCCGTGTATGCAAAAGGAATGGGTCTTATTCCAGTGCCACTGCAGCCTGAAATAATTAAGGCCATCATTACGAAAAAAGGTCCCTGGCCTGTACTCCCAAATGTCCAGTGTGACAAAGGCCTATATATTATACATAAGCACTGGCCATGATCTTGGTGGACAGGAACCCGGGGATCAAGCAGATGGAGAATGCATGTTAAGAAGATCAAAGTTGCGGTGTGGCAGAAAGTTAAAAGGAATACATTTTTCCCATCCTCTTGACAGAAGAATAATGTGCTATTTCGCTGCTTTTCAGGGCCTTCTGCGAGAAGGTCCTGAACTTCCAGAAGAAAAGAAAGAGGCACCTGGATGAGCTGCTGCAGGAGTGCAGGACTTTGCCAGCAAGTTGGCACCAGTTCATGAAAGTGCAGAGGGAGATGTTGGAGCAGGACCAGCACAACCCGGCTGCAGCACATGCCATGCTGAAGAAAAAGACGGCAGCAGTCTACATCACACACAGCTGGACAATGAGGGACCAGGACCACCAGCAGCAGAGGAAACTGTTGGGGCCATATGATGGCTAGCAGAGCATGCCAGCCCAGACTCTAGACCCTGACTCAGCCCTGGAGCAGCCTGCTCCATGGCCTCCACTCCAATCTACTGCATCCTGCAGCCACTAGACAATTCCAGTGGAGAATGAGCCAATCAATTCAGTCCATGAATGGACGTGCACGTGGGCAGATGGATCAAATGCGCTCTACCCCTGTGCATCCACAAGGGAAGGAGAAGAGGTGCACTGATGCTGTGCGATTCCATTACATGGGATATTGCACTTTAGCTTTATTTTTTGTTGTTGTGATTTCTTGGCACTTGGGTTTTGTTTGCAGCTGTTGCTTTTCCTGTCCAGTCCCTTGGCGTGAAGTACTTGGGGAGTGAGAGTGAGAGAGAGATGAATTTGAAAGCAAAAGCTTTCGATAAGGTATTTTGATAACAATACATAAAATCCATGATCTCACAGTTAAGTGGATACAGAGCACAGATATGCTCAAACCATCCATTATCACAATCACATTATTCCATTTTAACCACATTCTCCTCCAGACAAAGGATGGGGCCACTCAAGGCATCAATTCCCTCACCCTCCAAGACCAGTCCCCAGTTATTAGAGATGAAATGTCAGGATGCCTGTTCTGGGTCCAGAATAGGCATTGACCCACTCCCGGTCAAAGTACTCTCTCTTATCCTTACAATAGTTGTGCAGTGTGAAACATGACCCAATAACACAAATGGCATTGGGCAAACTGGTGTCTAAATAGCTTTGCAGGCAGTACCATCTTCCCTTCAGTTGGCAAATGCTTATTCTATCACCATCCTGCAACCGATCGGCGCATAATTACATCTCCTACCATGTGCTCTCATATCAGGATGAGCTTCATGAGCCAAGGCAGTAACATATTTTAGGGGACCCAGACTAACTGTGGGCACAGACACCGCATTGACATACATATTGGTGAATGGGAACAAAGTCCCAGCTTGACCAAATTTGAAACCACCAGATCTCCAGAATAACTTGGCATCATGCATCCTGTTGGTGCATCCCACATTGGTGCCCTCTAGTGTTTCATGCCCCATATCTGCCTCCTAAATCAGAAATGAGAGAGTTTCACCAAGGCCAACAGTTGGAACAGGTAAATCCTCCTGAATAGGATCCCTGAGGATGGGGGACAAAAGTTTTTCAACAAAAACATACCCGTTTCCCAGCCAGCTATAGTTTCCCTCCATTTTTTGTTTTTTAATAGCAGTACCAACACTAATGGTCACCACTTAAAAAGTCTGCACCCTTCAGCACTTTTCACACTACAGTATCGGAGAGGATTATTTGTACTACAGTAGCCCCAAATCAAGAAGTAGATTCATTGTGCTAGGTGCTGTACAAACACACACACACACAGAGTATGACTACACAGCTGCTAGGAGGGTGCTTCCCAGCATGGGCAGACACATGCTAGGGTTAGCGGGTGCTAAAAGTAGCAGTGTGGCTATGGCAGCACAGGCCGCAGCTTGGGCTAGCTACCCAAGGACGTACCGGGGGCGAGTGCGGGTAGGCAGATTTGTCCTTGGGCACCCCTGGCCACACTGCTATTTTTAGCGCACTGTCTACCCACACAGGGAAGCGTTGTCCCAGCTGCAGTGTAGAGACGGACAGACAGACCCTGACCCCAAGAGTTTATAATCTGTGCAAGCGTAAGAGGGCGGGCAGTTTCATTGGCCAGAGAAGGGAAATAAAGCTCCAAACCTGAATTCATTTTAAGGCCTTTTCCTCAGCACTTGTTTTATTATCCACAAAACAAAAGCAAATCAACTGAACGCACAAGGTAATAATTACCATCGGCTTTCCCTGCTTCAGCCAGCCAGGAAGAGAGAGAGGCAACTCCCTTCTGACCCAACTTCCCTTTCCTTTCAGTCTCTGCTTCAAGCAGCCATGCAACTAGCCAGGGTCTGATAATGGTGCTGCAGCCTGGAGAGAGTTATCTTGTCACAAAGTTAACTAAATCACATAATCCCGTTCTGCAGATTTAAAAAAATGTTATTACACAGCAAGGTTAAGTCCTTGCCCACGCTTACACCGGCAGCCTGAGGAAGAGCTAGATTTGGCTACCTGGAGCTCCTGGCTCCCAGTCCTGTGCTCAAACTACCAAGCTATTTTTTCACTATTCATGCTACTGGATTGACTTGGGGCAATAAAACTCGATGGAACAGTTTTGCCATCTGAGTCTCCTGTGCTACCACAGTCCCCTTGCTTTTGGCTGTAAAGTGTTTAAAACCAAAAATAACTTGACACTGAGTTTGCCTTTTAAAAAAAAAAATTCTATTCATCTAACTTAAAGGGGTCAGCCCTTTGGGGCAGGGTTTGTACAGCACCTTGGTCCATGACTGGGTCTCTTAGGATGCAATACTAATGCAATACAAACAAGAGTACGTTCATTAGGGATTTTCCACCTTTAAAAACACACACACACCACTAAACTTGGAACTTAAAACAATCACGACAGTTAGGAATGAGCCCATTCCTGTTTCCACTGAAGACACTGGGAGTTTTGCCATCACCTTCAATGGAAGCAGGATTGGACCCTTTATGCATGGCTGGGCTGCATTTGCCATGTAGCAAATGGGGCAGAAGTCTCCATTATTGGCACAGCTCTACGCAGCACTTCCCACATCAGACCATGTGGCTGACACCTGGAACTTATTTTATATTGAAGAAATTTAAAAAGGATTGCAATCAACAAACACAAAGCATTTTGATGGACCCAAAGCTTTTTAGAATTTTGTGAAATTCCATTTTGTGAAAAGTTTCAAAAGCTTGGCTTTTCATCCCAATTTGGGACCAAAAAAACAAAAACAAACCTCAGTTGTTTGCAGTATGGACAAATCCACTTTCTGAACAGCTCTCATTATTATCCTCATTTTATAGATGGGAAAATGAGACCCTAAGGGTAAGTCTACACTGCAGCTTGAAGTGAGCTTCCCAGCCCGAGTAGACAGACCCATGTTAGCCAGGCTCGAGGTAATGGGCTAAAAATATCTGTGTCGATGTTGCTACTTGGGCTGGAGCTTGGTCTCTCAAGCCCCCTGGACCTGCTAGGCTTGAGAGCTCAAGCCCCCACTAGCGTGAGTCTGTCTACCCAGGCTAGGCGGCTTGCTCCCAGCTACTGCGTAGACATCCCCAGAGAGACTTAGTGACTTGCCCATGGTCACACAGCATGTCTGTGACACAGCCAAGAATCAAAACCAGACCTTGCAAGTCCTCGTCCAATGCCTTCCCCACAACAGCATCTTTCTTTTCTATACTATTCATGTTTAGTACGTCACCTTTTAAATCTGTTTTTTGGTCTAAGTGGGTTAACTTGTTCATGCCCAGGATCAAGCCTGACTGGTTTCACCATCAGCCCAATGATAAGCCATAAAGGGTGGAAATTTTATTAAGTTATGCCACCCTGAAAACATGGGAGGATTATTTTCCCACACACAGAGAATGACAATTTAGCTGATCACTGTATATTCAATTATCAGACCACCAGATTAAGTTAGGCTCATTATTTAGGCAACCATGCAGATCTCTTGTTATTCATCACCTAAAACGCTAGCTCTCCCTAGTGAAAGGCTTTAATGTTGCTATATCATCTCAGTTTCACACAAGCTACAGAACTGGATTAGGATGCATCTAAAGGAGAACTGTAAGAACAGCAGAAAAATCACTAAAATCAAGGGAAACAGACCCTTTCCCCAGGTAAATCAACATTCACGTCATGTCAAGCAGGGCCTACATTTGTTTTGGAAAACAAGGCTTTGCCCAAGTGCAGCAGACAGGAGCTGATGATGCTAAAAGCTGGGATTCTTGAAGTTCTTATTTTCTAGTGCTTAATTTAGCATCAGGAGTATATGCCGCCTGGGCCACAAGGAGTCAGTTCAAAAGCAAACACTTCCTTGGAGTCATTGCTTGTAGAGAGTGGACCCATTTAAATGCTAATATTCTGAGGTCAAATTATGCACCGGATGCATGTGTTCTTTAGGAGACTGTCGTACAATAGATAGGGGTACTGGGCTGGGAGTCAGTAGACCACCATTCCATTCCTGACTCTTGCTTCTGACTCATTGCGTGATCTTGGGCACGTCCCAGCTGCTCTGTGGGTCACAGGAACAAAGATATAACAAACAAACAAACGAGATACTTCAAAGGTATCAGAAACAGGAAACCTGCAAGAGAAAAAGTGGATCCGAGCC
Organism: Chelonia mydas; assembly: GCF_015237465.2. Lineage (NCBI taxonomy): Eukaryota > Metazoa > Chordata > Testudines > Cheloniidae > Chelonia > Chelonia mydas. The sequence continues at coordinate 11,926,933 of NC_051257.2, forward strand.
AAAGAATACATTAAAGACCAACAAACCCCTGGGACTGGACGTGCCCATCCAAGAGTACCGAATGGATCTGAGAACCAAGTGACTGAGCACCTGCATGCTCTGAGCATCCCTAGCTTCTGCAGAAGCTGAGCGTGAATGACACAGGATGGATCACTTGATTACCTGTTCTGTTCATTCCCTCTGAAGCATCTGGCATTGGCCACTGTCAGAAGACAGGATACTGGGTTAGATGGACCATTGGTTTGACCCAATATGCCCGTTCTTATGTAGCTGTTAACAAAATGAGAAACTACCTCCACTTAAAAGGAACCACATTTGGCTTTTTAATTATTATTAATCACGCTAATTACATTAGTGCACAGGGACCAACAAAGATCCGGGGGCCCCTGTGCCAGGCACGGTGCAGAAGTGCAGACAAACTCTATCCCAAAGAGTTTACAAATCTAACTATCAAGACTGGATCTGTTCCAAATTTCCCTAACCATCATAACTGAGGAAGGGAGGGTCTGCTGCTCTGGCTCAGGTCCATTCTTATGGGGATTGTTTACAAAGCTGGCTTTTATTTGGAATATATGATTCACTCTGGACCTGATAGGGCACCAGTCTGAGTGACAGAAGACCTGAATTCTACTCCGAACTCTACCACCATACTTGCTGTAGGAGCCGGGACAAGTCACTCTACTTCTACATGCTTCTGTCTCAACCGGTATAGAATGGGGATAACGGAAATACCTTCGTAAGGCGCTTTGATAGGTATTAATTAGAAGTTCTCTGTAAACGCAGGGTGTCATCAGCTCTCAGTATTGCACTGTAACTTCATAATCCATTAAAATGCTACTCGCATACTACTACTTGGGATTCATTAGCTATGGGGGGGGGGGGTGTCTTAAGACAATGGAAATTAAATGTTTCTAAGTATTAGAGCTGTTCTAATCAATTCCTCAGCCAGTTTTCATTCCTGCATCTCTGGTGAAGATTAAACACACACAAGCTAATAATTTTATTGGAGACACTACCTTTACTAGTGTGCCCCTTACACTTACACACACACACACGCCATATAGAGAGATAATAAGAGAATAATTTAACAAAACAAAAACCAAACAAAACCACAGCAAGGTTCAAAATAGTTTCTTTGGAACACAAGTTAAAATTAATAGACTAAGATTCCATTATGATATGATTATTATATACAGCATGTAGGAACCCCAGTCAAGCCCCATTTTGCTAAAACAAGTAACAAAGATTATGTTCCCTGCATCAGGGAACTGTCAATCTGCACGGTGCAACTGGTGAGTGAAATAGAAACTGAGTGGAGGTAGGTTGAAATATATCTTACTGAGAGCAGCATGTGGAGTAATAGTTTTGCTATGCTTTAAGCGTATGTAAATCATATTAGGAACAGGTAGGTCTTTGTCGTCCCCCTCCTGGTTCACGTAAGAGGATAAATGTCTACTACAGCTGACAGCTAGTGGAATTAATCCTTTGGTTCGTGCAATAGAGGCTCAAGATCCTGAGTTCAACCCCAGCCCAGGTTGGGTCAGTCATACTTCTAATCAAGAGCTTTTAGATTCAACTGCTAGTTCTTGGTTGCAGGTCTTTCAGAAATTCCAAGTACACACTCCAAAATATGATTACACTGGCCATCTAAAAACTCTTTTCCATGGAAGGACTAGTGTAACCTTAGACTTCACATGCACACACATCCCCTAGTGGCTAAGAAACTGAGGCACAGGGATGAGTCGGCATATTAAAAGGTTTAAATTGCAAAAGTGAGCATTTCCTTGATGGAATTTATAATGCAATCAGCTTCATCCTATTCAGGTTAAGGCTTTAAAAAAAAAAAATCTACAGAGCAACAAGATTAGGGACTCTTACTAAATCAGTTTCCTTCCCCCGCAATCAATCATTTTTACCTCAGTGTACTTACAACTTTACATTGAAAGTTTAACTTGCAGAAATCTGAATGAACACAAGGTTTTAAAAAAAAAAAATCTCTACAAGCAGTAAAGAGCACGGTACAGAAAAGAAATGCGCTATCTTCCTAGGCATTGCACTATCACATCCAATCAGCATGCCAGAGGTGAAGGTGAACTAGGCACCAGCAATGGAGGGGCCCTCAAAAAGGTTTAGGGGTTCAGCTGGGATGCTTACTTGAATCTCCTGAGGTCTGCAAACACTGGCCGGTAAGTCACCCAAGAATAGGTTTCTCAGTCCATTTGGTTTGCAACACTGTCACTAGTACATTCCTGTGGAGGAGGGCTCCTTAAAGTGACAGGGGATTAGGCAACCCTGGTGCGTGATGTGGGAATACAGAAGCCCTTGGGAAGAAGCACATACCGGTTTACTGACCTTGGTATTTCAGATTTGAATTGTGGTGAGTTAAGAAAAAAACTATGGAGGTTTAGATTTTGTGCAAGGAGTTTACTACCAGTCCACTGGTCTAGCTTAGGATCTTCTCATTAGCATATAGTGGTAGAGAGACAGTTCTTCAATCCAAACAAGGAACATTCGCACATAATCATGGAAGAAGCCTCTGATTTGGCACACACAACCGACAGATGGCTGGGCAGCTCTGCAGATGCCTCGTGTCAGATACTCCAGTCACCCTAACTAGGATGTGGTTAAGGGTGATGGTGGCTGCAACCGATGTAAGTCATACGAGATCTCCCACCTGCCCCAAGACGATATAGCTGTGGATAGGCCTTGGATGCAAGCACCAGGATGGAGTTAAAATGGCAAACAGGCCACCCTATTGCACCACAAAGCCCCTGCTGGAGTTAACAAGATCCCTTTCCCCAGACAGCTGCGCTAGAATTGCTGTGTGACTTCAGAACCCATACCAAGGGGAGGCTTATCCAGGTTAGCACATGACGTAGGCAGTTTTCTGGCTCAATGCAAATGGCTGGACAAGCTCGCTGGATCCTGGTTTGGGGCTGGGATTGCAGATGTGCGTAGCTGAAGCGGTAGCAGACTCAGGCCTGGTCTATGGTTCCACCAGGATAGGTATGCTATGGCAGTCAGGGGGTGATGTGTTTTACCACCATATCTATGCCAGTGAAAGTCCAAGTGTGGATAGTTACACCAGCATAACTGTTTAAACCTGTGTCTCTTATGTTCCTCAAACCAACATAGGCTACACCAGGATAAAGGACCTTTATACCAATATATCTGGATCCACACTAGGGGGATTTGCAGGTTTAACTACACCAGTATAATTATATTGGCAAAACTCTCTTAGCGTAGATAAGACTTCACTGCAGATGAAACGAAGAGATGAAACTGTGTTGCACAAAATTGCTCCTTCTAATGGATACCAGCATTGGATATTTTACATTAGTGAATAAATGAGAGGAAAGACCAAGTGGAAGTGGGGAAGGTACAAGCACATTCTTGACACAAACAAAAAGCAGTGAGTAAGTCATAACAGAGGAATCATCTTCAAATCAAATGATGAATGTCTTCACAGCTATTTTACATCCCCAAGGTTAGAATTGTTGCATGTATTAAATGCTGACTTTTAAGACCAATTAACCAACGTCAATAGCTTGTTTCAGAGAAGTTCCCTCTCCCATTCCGATTGCTTCTACTGCTACAAGGAAGCCAATTTATCGTTCAGTGATCTTAGAAAGCATGTTTTAATGCGAAATCTTGATTTTGTTTTGTATTGACCAGAGTTCCACTTGAGGCTGTTATCCATAATAAATGCATGCTAATATTTATGCTACCACACATCCAATTGTTTGTCTTCAGTTAAGCCACAGCCTTCAAAATAAACCAACTCCCTAGCTAATAGGTTTGCCATTCAATAAGGTTTGAACTATATCTAAAAATGTGGTTTAAAGTACAAACCTTGCAAATGCCTTTGCAATGCATCCCAAGATACAAGGTGTAGCCTTGCAATTTTACAATGCTCAGGGAAGATCTTTTGCAACATATCACAAGGCTAACTGTCACTTTCAAAACAGACACATAAGTGCAAGCAACAATTGTATCAAGTTGAATTAGGTCCCATTGCTTTGGCTATTCTATCTGTCACCAACCTATGAAAATTCACCCTGTGAATCTAGGACAGTCTACTTAATGCCACATGAATCCAAGGACACGCACCTAGGAAGAAATAATAGAAGAAAGAAAACAAAAGGCAGTTACGTTTTATAACATAGGTAACATCATAATCAGAACTAAACTGAACATACCATGCTGAACTGATTACTACTACCTGTATTTATTGTTTCTATAGCCTAGAGGTGCCTGCTGAGAACAGGGACCAACACATAGGCTATGTCTACTGCAATCTGGGGGGGACACTCCCAGCTCAGGTAGACACGCACTCTAACTCTGCTTGTGATAGCACCTAAAAACAACAGCATGGCTGTAGCAGCACGGGAAGGGGCTCAGGTTAGCCATCCAAGTACATACGCAGAGGGTCAGGCAGGATTGTACTTGGGCGACCTAGCCGAAGCCACTGTGGCCACACTCCGATAGTATTTTTAGGTGCAAGACAGTTCCTGCCTCTAAAAGCTTCCATTCTAAAAAGACAAGACAGAATAGCAAATAGGCAGCATAAGTGAACTTGTTTACATAGCTAACAAGTTTTAGCTACTCATCACCTTTGCCTTCCCTTCCCGTGTCCTGAAGCCAGAACCAGCATGCAGTGACATTGATCACCACAGACCCAATTGATCTGTGTCCACAGTATCTATATCAGGGTGGGCAAACTTTTTGGCCCCAGGGCCACATTTGGGTATGGAAATTGTATGGCGGGCCATGAATGCTCACGAAATTGGGGGCTGGGATGCAGGATAGGGTGAAAAGCTCCAACTGGGGGTGCGGGCTCGGGGGGGGGGGGGGGGGGGCTGAAGGGTTGGGGGTGCAGGAAGATGCTCCGGGCTGGGACCAAGGGGTTCGGAGGGAGGGAGGGGGAATCAGGGCTGGGGCGCAAGAGGGGGTCAGGGGTGTAAGCTCCGCACGGAGCTTGCCTCTGTTTCTGGGAGCTGCTTGAGGTATGTCCCCGCTCTGGCTCCTACACAGAGGTGTGGCTAGGCAGCTCTGCCCCATCTGCAGGCACCGCCCCTGTAGCTCCCATTGGCCACGGTTCCCAGCAAATGGGAGCTGTGGGGGCGGCGCTTGGGGTGGGGGCAGCGTGCGGAGTCCCCTGGCTGCCCCTACACATAGGAGCCAGAGGAGGGACATGCCGCTGCTTCCAGGAGCGACGTGGAGCGGGGCAAGCCCCTGACCCCGCTCACTGGCTGGAGCGCCAGAGCAGGGCAAGCTCCAGACCCCACTCTCTTGCAGGAGCTCGAGGGCCAGATTAAAACTTCTGGAGAGCCAGATGAGGCCCCTGGGCCATAGTTTGCCTACACCTGATCTCTATACTAGAGAGACGGACTCTGCATTGGTGCTGCAGACAGAACTAAACTCCATTAGACTTCAGTTCAGTTATTTCAGGTTTGTGCTCCTGTGATGGATGTCAGAATCTGGCTCTAGGCAAGACCACAAAGCAGCAGCATATATCCTGGCACCATGTCTTTCTGAGGAGACCCTTTAATCATTTCATTGACTTTATCAAAGCATGGACTGCTTTTTAGATCACTGGGAAATCTGAAGTGAAAACAAGAAGGGGGAATAAGGGAATTCCTTAACAATGGATGGGGCAATGAGTCTGGAATTGGGGAAATCAAGAAGCTGGTATAGAAACAGTCTGCAAAAGAGGTGGCTTTCGGAGGAGAGAAAAGCAGGTCACTGCAATGTCAGCTTCAGCCCAGAGGCGGTGGCTGGATTTCACGGTGTTCCACAGGGTCCCTAGAGTAAACATTACATCTAACAGAGGCTTTGCTTTTACAGCACACCGGAGGAAGCAAATTGCAACTCCAAAAAGGACAAAGCTCTAGGATGTTATACCAGGGTCTCAAAGCAAATTCAAGCTATAAAAAGACAGTGTGGGCTTCAGTTCATCTTCACAACCAAAATCCTAGAACTTTTAGGCCTATTGGTTCAATCAGGGTCAATATTTAGAAGCTTTCAGAACAAGTATATTTGTGGACATTTGAGAATCATGTCTCTACTTCTTATCTGTTTCTTGGAATATATTCCCTAGGAAGAATTATCCCAAGCAAAAATCCAAGCAATTTAAAAAAAATTGAGTTCATGGCACCAAATTCTTCCCTGGTGTAACATCCCTGGAATCAATGCTATATCGCCTCCAAGGATTCATCTGTATGCATGGGACCAGTTTTTCAAAAAAAGAGCTCAAGGCCAGGTTTTGAAGCACCCAGCAGTTCCCATAGTGATGCCTGTGGCCAAATATTGCCATTTATTAAGGTGCCTCAATAGGCATTTGAAAATGTTGCCCCAGTTTCAAGCACTGAGCTCTTTTGAAAAATTTGGCCCTAACTGGGAACATGTAGCGAGCCTTCTGATACATTCACTGAGCCTATGAAACGCTCCCCAGGACCTGTTACTCAGCTTCCTAACACCTACCAGGAAAATAAGCTGGTCAGTCTAGTTATTGATCTTTTCAACAAGAGCAAATTCTCCTAAATGTTTTGCAGCAGAAAGGACGGACATGAACTAATATGATCATAACGAAGATCAAGCCTGAATCTGAAGCGATCTGCTGGCTCAACAATCCGTATGTTCACAGCAGATTTATGTTAGCTTTATAAGGCTACACGGAAGCTCCAGGAAAACAAGGGACAGCTGTGGTAAATCCTAATTAAATTTCAGCAACACGTTTTAAAAAATACACTTCATCTGTTTCCATCCAAGGTGGAGAGCATCAGAGCTGCAGTGCCCCTCTGCACGGCCCTTTTTTGCCAATGGAAATTTGACCATTTAGCTCGCAATACAGGAGCCAATTAAAAATTATTCATCAGCAGCCTTTGTTTTCTCACTGTCCAGCCTAAATGCAACTGGTATTTTAAAAAGTGGAGGGTATAAAAAATAATCATCACGATGGAGACACAATTCTGCTAAAACTTGAAGGATAAAAATACTTGCCGAGGTGACACATGGTGCATGTTGATCAAGGGAACGCATAGAAGAGAATGCCAATAAGCTGCTATTGACGCAATTGAGCGGACTGCATTTCTAAGCAGGCCAAGTTTCTGCATGACGTCAGCCTCTAATTTAGGGGCAGAACGTGTAACTTTGCTCCATCTCAGAAAGGGGCAGAGAAGGTCACAGGAGACTGATGCAGTGTGAAGACAGGGTACCAGAAAAGAAATGTACATAGGATAGGTAGAAAGCATTTACTCCTCCTTCACAGGAAAGGCATTACACTTCAGATCCCTGCTTCTGGATTCCAGACAGCATCTGCATGTAAATTAAACTTCTTTGCCTCCAGTTCAAAAGGGTTAATACCTACAATAACGGGAACCAGTTAGGAGACTGACAATCTACAGTAGTGGGATAGAGTTCCTATTCCACTTCTCAGTGAGCCAAACGCCTTACTCAAGGACAAGTCATTTTAAAAGCCCAAAAAGGTGTATGGGGCTGAGGGGAAAGAGAGAGCTCCTCAGTCACGTTGGCTTCCGCACAAATGAGACAGGCTTATTACAGTGCTGGTGCAGGGGGGTCCCATGTGCTAGTAAAGCCATTTCAAAATTGACTGCACCACAGAGGAGCAGAAAGACATGGCTGCTCAAAGGTGAAGCTGCCTAACTGCATCATTAACATTTCCTTGTGCCTGTCTATTTCCATTTTTCACTTTTATTGCCACTTTGAATGTATTCTCTAAAAATAGACTGCATTTTCTCGACTTCCTGCCAGTTTAGTCTTAGGTTTTTAAACCTCTAACACGCAGCTCTCATGTCAGGTTCCAAGGCACTTGGGGTATGTCAATTAAACACCCACGGTTGGCCAGTGTCAGCTGACTATGGCTTGGGCTACAGGGCTATGAAACTGCAGTGTAGACATTCCGGCTAGGGCTAAAGCCCAGGCTCTAAGACCCTCCCCATCGTGGAGTTTCAGAGCCCAGGCTCTAACCTGAGCCCGAACGTTCGCATTGCACTTTTACAGCCTGGCAGCCTGAGCCCAAGTCAGCTACACAGACCAGTTGCAGGTGTTTAATTGCAGTGCAGACATACCCATAGCCTGTCAGGATGTCCCAGCCGATTAACCCATCACATAGGGAGGCAAAAGTGAAGAATAAGTACGTGACTCTGCTTAAATTGTTAATCACAAAGCAATCTGCATTGTCTGCAAAGTCACGGGTGGAAGCCAGAGTTGCAGTCCTGTCATATTAAAACCAAAGGCCAGGGCAAATGCTTAAATATAGGAGAGAACAATCAGAGTTGTACATTCTACCCATTACATGGAAAATTAGGCACGAACTACCACTAACAATAATGGGAACAAAGAGCGCACTGCTTCCCTACGTCCAAAGCTGAAAACCAACCTTCCTCTTGACGCCAACATCTGCTTCCTCTGACAGACCAGCTTAGGCTTTATCTATACTAGTTTTGTTGACAAAAAAGTCAGATTTCATCAACAAAACAGTGGAGGGGTACACACTGCAATGCTTCTTCTGCCAACAAAACTCTCCTGTATAAGAGAAGAAAGATTACCTTGAGCCGGGGGGGTGTGAACGTTTGCATCAAGAAACTGAAAACAGTTCCTAGGGAACAATGTTTTACTGTAATATTAACAGCAGCTTAGCCAGCCTGTTCTAAGGAAAATAAACTAGTTTGGTTGAAAATTGGGGTGATACCAATTTCACTCAAACACTAGGAGCCTGATTCTCATTCACATCAAGCTCCGGGAGTTTGACAGTGGGTGTAAAGTAGGTGTTAACCATAAAGGCCCTTTTACAAAGCAGCGCAAGATTCTCATTTACCTCAAGGCCCCTGGTCTTCTGTTTAAAAATGTATTTTATTTACACAGATGTGTTAATTCAGATCTCTGGCTGGCAATCATTACCCTTATTTTCAGAAATGTTGCTGAAGACTTTTCCTACTTATATGCCATTTTATTGGTCGCTATTGAGTGACAATGGTTCTTTGTGCCAGTGGCACTAAGGAATTGTTTTAGGTTTAGTTCCCTCCTTGATTTCCATTTCTGTTTCCATGAAAAAACAGGCATAAAGGAGTATTCTAGAACTCGGCAGCAAATAGAAGGAACACTGAAAGACTTCAAATTACAGTAGCTGTTATGTCAAGCACTTGTTATCAGTAATTAAAAAAAGGTTTCTTAATACAAATTATAGAATTAGAGCATTCTTTTGCTAAATGTAGGACTTAAAATACAGTTCATCCTTCTGTTTGAAAGATCTCTTCCAAGGGTCCCAAATGTTGCTGTTTCAGAGTTATGCTGGACTTTGAGATTTGGTTTGGATTTTCCATAATAGCAACAGGGAACAAAATCTCCATCAGCAGAACATCACATTTCACCTTTGCTTGCAGAGGATGTGATGGAAATGCATAAAATCAAAACCTGACTGATTAAAGTAGGTTATAAAAGGGGGTAACTAAACATGGTCTTCAATCAACTCCCTTAACAATGCTACTACACCAAACATATGCAACTAACAGTGTTAGGAGGGGTATGCAGTGTCGTTGTAGCCATGTTATTCCCAGGACATTAGAAAAAACAAGGTAGATGAGGTAATCTGTTGGGGAGAGACAAGCTTTCAAATTTATACAGAGCTCTTCTTCAGGTTGTTAAGAGGGAGAGCTTAGCAAACGGGCAAGAGTAGAAATGCAGATGAGAAGGGAAGAGTTAAGACTCCGGTGTATATGTTGCCAACTCTTGCAATTTTAAATTGACTCAAACAACTTCATCAAAAGTACAATTTTCAGTTGAAAAGCTATTTTGGATGGACAATTTTGATCAACACTACTATGACTTGTGTCTCTATGTGCTCTGGAAGCCGCTATCTGCTGCAATAGAAGTTCTCATATATCCTGCCACCACTTCATGTTACCCTAGAAGTGTAAGGAGGGGGCTAGATGTGGGTGGAAATGTAATGTAATGGCAGTTTGACACTGCCAGAGAGGTGGAAATGAGAATCAGGCCTGCTTTTAAATAAAGCAAAAAAATCAACACCCTCTGATTTCACATCCCACTGCACAGTAACTGTTGGCAAATGTTGTAGGTTTCTTTTTAAACTTGTATATTTTGTAAGCGTGCTGCTTTATAAAAAGAAAATAATTACAGGAAAGTGAATTCATTGTGTTTAATATGTCTCTATTCTGTTGCATTTCACCTATGGTAAAATCAGATAATTTTTTTTCCTTTCATCTCTGATGCAGATATTAATTGAGGACACTAACAATGCCCATCCATAAGCACAGTGTAAAAAGTCCTTTTTCACTTGAACTCCTTTTGTGGTGGCATTCTTTGGTCTAGACATAATTGGGAAATAGAATTGTTCCATTTCAAACAGCTGCCACCAATATTCAGTTAGATGTAGGTATGATATATTTAACAAAAGGTCGTCATTCGATACATGAGCCAAAACAAGCAGAGTTTGTTTTTATTACACTGGTTGTTGCTTCAAGAATCCTCAAACTGGGAAGGGAACTAAAAAACAAAACTCCGTATGATCAATGAAAATATTCAACCATATTTGGTCTATTTTTCTTGGTAGCTGTTGTGGTAATTCAAATGATAGAGTGAGTATTATAAAGGTGTTAAAGATTAAATCTTGACCTTTTTAAACAGGGAGTTGACTGTAAGATGTTGGACTTTTTTCTTACATACCTAGTTTTTAATTCAAGAAAGCATCCCTATTCAGATAGCACTTAAGCATGTGCTTAACTGCTTTGCTAAATTTGGCCTCGGATTAGTAACTTTCCATGTCGAAATGGCTTGTTTTAGCTCTTGCCTCTCAGAACATTCTGAACCCTGTTTTCTCCAAAGCTAGGATAATGCACTGTTTGAGTCAGTCAGTTATTAACATTAGTCAGGAATAAATATTTACATAGTTAACTTTAATTTGTAGAGAGAATTGAATGAAGGAGCCTCTAAGTAGTACCAGTGCCAACAGTGTGTGAGAGAACCACTAGCCTAGCCAAAAACTAAGAGATTTAAGCAATACAATCATCTTGTGCAGCAAACGTCTTACCACACTTATTATTGCAGTAGCATCAAGAGGCCCCAGCCAGGGGTTGTGCTCTGCGTTGTAAATACACAATACAGTTGTGCTAAAAAGCAAAGAACCAAGAAAATAAGCCACCTAACAATACATCCCTTCTACTCCTCCATCTCTGGATATTGGGGGGAGGGATAGCTCAGTGGTTTGAGCATTGGCCTGCTAAACCCAAGGTTGTCAGTTTAATCCTTGAGGGGACCATTTAGGGATCTGGGGTAAAAATTGCGGGGGTTGAGCAGGGGCTTGGACTAGACGACCTCCTGAGGTTCTATGATTCTATGATATGCCCCTCACCATAACCCTACACAGTACTGCCAATTTTCCACAGAAAATTGTGATTTTTCATAGCCCCTTCCCCAACCCAAACAGCTAAGCTGCAAAATATTTTGCAGCTTGGAAAAGCTGCTGGGGTGCCCCCTGGAAGCTCTACTTCATTTACCTCACATCCCCATTCTCCTTTCAGGGCTGGGATCCCCAGCAGTATATTTCCCGTAATGCGCCCCAACCAAGGACTCCCATGAGGTATTGCCTCCCTTCCCAAAAGAGGAGCTGGTGAACTCTCATGGAAGATGTAATCCAACCAAGGGCTATCAGGTGTAAAGGGGTCGGCACCACTACCATCACATCCTCCTCCACTTTGTGAATGGTGCCTAAGTGCTCTTGGGAAACTAGCCCTTTTTCTAAAATTTCTCTTCCCCCCCACCTCCAAGCAAACAGTTAAAAGTGCCTGAAATTGAAATTAAACACCAAAAATACAGAAAAATGTTGGTTTGGGGTTGACCCAAAATGATTCCCCTCCCCCCACAATTTTGCAGAACTGCCAATGGACCAGAAAGAAGTTATTTGCATGGTGTTGCATAAACTCACTGTCTTAGCTTAAAATTGTACCATGCCTATAAATAGTAAACAGCATATACTAAGTCTGCACAACATCTTCCTGCATTGATAAGCTTCCCCTTCCCTTCGATTTCTCTGTGGATGCCTCTCTTCTTCTTGGCAGTGATGAGGTGGGTCTGTGTTTCATCTGATCTTATTAGCCTTGGTTTTTTGGGACTTGATTGTGGCGGTATTTTTCCCCTAACACACTCAAGAATGAGATTTTAAAATGGTTAAATAAAATAGCCTCTTAAATCATGCAAACCTCAAAGTAAATTAATCCAGCCGGGAAGAAAATATGCCTGTATCTATGGCTGTGTGCCACAGTGATATATGTGCTGATTTTCTCCTAGTCTGTAATAGCCTAATATAGGCAACAATGGGAAATGCATCTGTGTATCTGGAAGGCAAAGTTGGTCCCTTATGCCCTGGTTCAGCCAAGCACATAGTTAGGTCCATCCCTATTCAGCAGAGCTCTGAAGCAGATGTTTATGTGCATGTCTGAACTGGGGGCAATAGCGGAGATCCTCTCTTAGTGACTAGACTCATTGTTCACGAGTTTCATTCTTTGCTACAGTTGAACCAGGGCCCTCATTGTCCGTTGATAGCAACTCAACGGGAGCCAAGAGAAAGCCTGAGCTGTACAGAGGTTCCCTTAGCTGGAAGTTGCTCTCTCCAGATCTTCCTGCTGAAGTAACACTAGTGACTGCCTTGCAAATTACCTGGCCTTTCTACTTTGGCTACTTGGAGCTTGAGCCAAAGCCCACTGAAGTTAGAGTGTATTGACTTCAGTGAGCTTTGAATCAGCCCATGAAGAGCTCCGGGCCAATACAGTCATGAAACCTAGTTCCTCTACCTGTTCATCGATACAGTGGACAAGAGCTGCAAGGTCATTACTATGGCAATTATCTGCCTTCGAAACAAAAAAAGAATCTGTTTATTAGAATATAAACCCACATGTAGCACAAATGCTGTTTCCAAAACAGGGAGAAAGGAGTAGAAATGTAATTTCCATGGCCAGTACTCAGGTTACATCTGAGCTAAGGACACTTTTAAAAACAAACACTGGAGAGCTAAAGAGAAAAAAGAATCTTTAAACATGCATATCACTAACAAAAAAAAAATAGTCAGTCAACAATTTCTAGACATCCTAGTATTGCTTGAATTAGCTGAATCAAGATTCTCAGTTTCCACTTGCATTTTAGCCTATTTCCCAGCTAAAAAAGTTATAATATGCTCAATAGCATGGCAAGCGTTCAGTGTCTTGTGACCAGTGATTTCTTAGACATAGCTAAACTGAGGATTTTAAGCACCTGTTCTCTCCATTGCCATGTCTGATCTGAGACAAGCGAACGTTTGTGTTTGAAATGTTTCAAGGAATATCCCATGAACACGAGAGAGCTGCTGGGCTAATCCAGATCAAAACCTTAGAGCACACGGAGGATGGTACGGGGCTTGCATCCATTCACTAAGGGGATAATACATTCAGGTATTTGATAGACTCAGAACTAGTCCCAGTTATGAACCTTCCATAGGCCAAGCCACATCTACAGATTCAGTACTACGGAGAATTCATGTTGACCTATAGTTGCCATACACTCCATAACAGCTCCATAACAGCTTTCAAATTGCAGTACACACCAGTAACTGAAGCCACAAATGCAGGCTAATATACATTCAGGTTTTATTTTCACCAGAGTTCTATAAGAAAGTGTCATACAAAGGCAGCCCATCTTCTAGCTTTGTGGAAAAATCCCCAATTGACTTCAGCAGGAGCAGGTGCACACCCCTGGAAATTTTTAAAAGTATTTAGGTGCCTAAAGACGGAGACAAGTGCCAAAGAGGGATTTTCAAAAGCACCTAACTCCCACCAAGGGATTGTGAAAACCCCACCAAGCAGCAATCTGCAGCCGTAGGCACCTAAATACCTTTGTAAATTTGGCCCCTGGAGTTTCCTAATTGCACAATTTAAAAAAAAACCTCAGCTTTCTATTTCTGGTATTGCTTGAAACAGCAGGGGAAAAAATGTGACTAGCATCTTCCTAAGGACACTACTCATGAGACTGAAGTTACCCACATGCAGAACGTAAGTTCCCATGGGTACCACACAGATGCAGTAGCACTACAGCTCGCAGAGTTTGTATCTCAAGTAGATTTTCATTCATGAAATTCTAAGATTCTACCAACCCTAAAATATAGTCTTAACACTCATAGCAGAGAGGGAGGTCACAGACATTGGTCAATACTTCATTGTTTTACTATGCTTCATAAAAAGCATGAAAAATTTTCATTCACATTCTCCTTCTCCCTGCCTTGCTTTGCCTTCTTACCCTTGTGCATGTTAAGATTTGCAGGGAACAGGAGCTGGCCTTCAAAAGCAAACTGGAAATACAATATATTCTGTAGGAGTCCCAAAGAGCAATTGAACTCAACCATGCAGTCTCCTTTTTTGGATCCATACCACAATAAAGTTTAATTATTTTAGGTGTAGAACCCATTTTGTGTTTCCTCTCAGTAAAAAAGTAATTATGTCTTCAAAAAAAGAAGAACACACTAGTTTCTCCCCATTTATGTTCAAGTTAATAACTGTCTACTGTAGAAACAGCTTCTTCATAAGAACCATGAGATGCCTCCTTGTTATATCATACTATACCTGCTGGTCTTCAGGATGATGCTTTGAATTTTCAAATTCCAGAATTTATTTTGATGCATTTAAAATTTAGTTTTAAGAAATAACAACATTCTGTCCACAGCAGTGGAACTAGGGATGAATAACTTTCTGAGAGTTAGACTGAGCCATGCATCTAGGCTGTTGCCTAGACTAGGATAAAGTGTGCTGTTAGCACGTGTTAGCTAACATGGGCCAGCATCACACCTTTTATCCTAGTCTTGACAGGGCCCAAAAGTTCAGATGCTGATGTGTATTAAAATAAACCAGGTCCAGCTGTGATCGTGGTCCCATTTTGCTAAGTGTTGTACAGATACATGCAAAGCTGCACCAGTATAACTTAAGATGTGATTTAGTGAAACCAGTGCAAAATGCTGTGTGGAAGTTCTTATTCTGGTTTAAATCAGGCTCATTTCAATTTATCTTAAATCAGTTAGGAACCTAGTTTAAATTACACTGAAATAAGCTATTCTTAAAATCAAAGCAAGAGTGTTTGCACTGATTTTATTAAGCCAGTTTTAATTAAATTGATCCAAGTTTGTGTGTAGACAAGAAGCCAGTGTCTGATTATATATGCACCTCCCTAGCTGTCACCTTCCAAATGTAAGATACTTTTGAAATACACAAAACACACAATCCCAGGCTATTCATTCAATTGCAGGGGAAAATAGTCCCTTCTATGCCTTAAAAACACAAGGAGAGCCATACCGGTCCATATAACCCAGTTTCCAGTCTCGGATGGTGGCCAGTACCAGATGATTCTGACAGTTGGAGATTTAGGGACACCTGGAGCATGGGGTTGTGTCCCTGACCATCTCAGCTAATAGCCATTGATGGACCTATCCTCCATGAACTCATCTAATTCTTTTTTGAGCCCAATTATACTTTTGCCTTCACAACACCTCCTGGCAACAAGTTCCACAGATTGACTGTGTATTGTGTGAAGAAGTACTTCCCTATGTTTGTTCCAGGACAAGCGGATACAAGAAACAGTCATTCGTGGTGTCTGGAAATTTTAATTTTACATCCCTTTCCGTTGGTGACATACACCCAGTCAACATGAGGATCGTTGAAATCCCCCATTATTATTGTGTTTTCTGCCTTTGCAGCCTCTCTAATCTCACTGAGCATTTCACAACAGTCACCACCATGGTCAGGTGGTCAGTAGTATATTCCTCCTGCTACACTCATTATAGATAGAATCTCTGTTCAAGCATGGAATATCTATGATACAGTTCGATTTAAATATTTTACTACATTTGACTATCCTCTCTTTCACATATAGTGCCACCGCGTCACCAGAGCAACCTACTCTGTCATTCCTATATATTTTGTATCCTCATATTAACATGTTCCACTGACCATCCCTTATTCCACCAAGTTTCCATAATGCCTATTATATCAATATACTCATTTAATGCCTGGCACTCTAGTTCACCCATTTAGACTTCTAGCACTTGTTTTCAATAGTTTCCACATTCTACCAGTTACAGCATTTGTCAGTCAGGATGCAGTCATTGTTTAATGCAAACTCTGAAAACAACCAGAATTTTAGTTACATCTTTGTGTCTTTATCACTCCTATTCAAGCAAACGTGTACCACCTCATTGAGTGACTGATAGCTTTGACTTGCCATTTGATTTCTTCATTTACTCAGCCAAGTAGCATTTTATAGTTATGAATTAATTAGTTAAAATGCAAACCCAATGTTGCTTTATCTAGACAGACAGACAACTCACATGTTTAGTGTTTTTCTTAAGGGCCCAGCTTCTAGAATCATACTATTGCATGACAATCTCCATTTTTATTTTTTTTAAATAGTAAGTTTCTAGCTCTTGTGGTTACAGAGAAATGGTTTAAAACATGAAGCAAGTGCACCGTAAAGGCTCAGAAACAAGCAGACAAATAGAAAGAACGCAGTGTGTGACTTAAACAACAAAAATAAGAACTCATTTTTAAAATCCATCTCGTGACTGAGGACGGGGGGAGGACCAGACTCTTGGTTTTTCATTATTTGGAGATGGTAATACTGTAGCCTAGGTATCCAGATTATGTAAAAGTCAATGCTCTGCAATCAAGGAAAAAAAAAAAGCAAGCCACAAACTAGGCCATATTAAAAAATTCTAGGATAGGAATGGATGGGGAAACAGTATCTAGAAAGCGTGAAGCCATCACAGTGAAGGATGACGATTCCCAAAGTTCTAGAACTTTGAAAGTGCTCGTTACAGCCAGAAGTCATAAGAGTCAGAGCGTTGCTGGCCCCCATGCTATTAGAACAAATATACAGTACTAACCTCATAACAGGAAGCAGCAGTAACAAAGGGTAGTGAAGCTTTATTGAATGGTTACATAATATGCCATTTACATAAAAGAAAACACAGATACACTAACTCTGTGTAATTGTGCTACATATTTTATGCTTGAAGATGATTAAGTAAAGAGATTGGAGGGCACACGAGAATTAGGAATGAGATTCAGACTCTCCCCTACAGGCCGAGGTCAGCAGTTGTTGAAAGTAAATTACCATCTACCCAGAGAATCAGTTCATGTTTGTAAAGCACTAAGTAAGTGAAGCAAGCAGGTAGGCTCAGTTTAGCTATTAGCTTTACCAGTTTCTACATTATAATTTCCATCCACCCAAGCCAGCCCCTGGGGCCCGATCCCCCCACCTAGATGTCAGCTGCATTGATGGCAACCAAGGTGTGTGAACACAAAATTAAAGTCTCAATGATTTCTTGCCCACTAATGGTTCTCTGTGAATTGTGAGATTCCTACCTTGGAAACTTACAAGAGAGGAGGCACCATTTACTTGGCTATACAATAGCAAGTTCTCTCAACTATGAAAAGAGCCAACCTAGGGAATTGTTGGAGAAAAAACAAAGACAAAATGGGCAGGTGTCTGGAGAGCGTGAAATATTCATGAGATTGCACAAATGAAAGCACAAAGAACTACATTATTACAACCAGCATTGAAAGCAACCAAGGTCCAGACAGGTGGTTCACAGACAGTAAAGCTGTCTAACTAACGAGACTGTCACGCCACGTGTCTGGCTGTCACACATTTTGGCATTACGTGAAATCAGCACGACGGACTCTGCAGCCTGAAGCAAAAGTTCACACTGAAAAGCCTGGAGACATTTTAGGAAAGCTTTGGGGAAAGGGCAGTGACGCTTTGCATGGGAAGTTATAAAAGATGCATTGGGTCCAGCTTTCTAATTCATGTGCTGTTTAACACCGGCTGCCAATAAAAATCCCTGAAGATCACACACATTATATTCACTGCTTTGCCTTGCAGTCTCGACAAAAATGTTTACAAATCTGCATATAAAGGCATACGTGAAAGTTGCTTTGTACAGAGCTTTCAGACTCTTTGCTACCAAATTTTGAAGACCCAATTCAGCAAAGCACTTAAACATGTGAAAAGGATTGGATTGAAGTTGCCAGCTGTAGTACCAATTTAAAAACCAGCATTATACAACACCATTGAAAATTCTTACCCTGTAACCCACAGCTGCAACAAGTCTAAGGACTTGCAAGCCAGAGCATACATATCATTTGCCACCTGGGAGAATATTCTCTTGTGTACCCATAAGCACTAATGAGATGTTCGGTGGTTCAAAGCTTCCATTTAAGCCATCATAAATATTAATAAAGATTAAAATGTATGGGCTGTGCTGGAAGAACAAGGAAGACTGATCATTTCATATTTACTCTGTGTTGGATACAACAGCCTTTGTAAGTATGGCACAAAAGGAACCTAGACAGTATTACACAGAGGCCTGAAAAAACTTTGAACAACAAACCTCTTGCTGTGGCTAGTAAGTCTCCAAATGTGCTCTGACAATGGTAAAACATCAAGTCAGCTAAAACAAAGTAATAGTTCCCTTGGAAAGCAATGCCATTAGAAGGGCTGGAAACGAGTAAGAACATTGGCACAAAACGAAGGAGTTGGCACGTCCAGCAGGATTGGAATTCTGATGCAGGAACTGGGTGGGAAAAGTTATCATTAAACCCCTTGCAGAAATTCCTACGGGATGATATTGGATTTCTTTTCCATAAGAAGAACAGACAAAAAAACCCTTGGGACCATCACTTATATTATATTCCATTAGGAATGCTACTGGTTTTAGAAATAGCTTAAACAAAGTTGCAATCCGCAGAACAAATCTCTGTAAACTCGTTGCAGCAGTTCATAACATCAGGGTTTATTTGCTGGCTGAGTTTTTTAGCATCCCCCTCAGTGCCTTTGTTTCATTCCACGTCAATGAATTATCCATCCTAACAGGGCTCTATTAGTCATTGGAGATGCCTGGATTCCCTGATTCAATTTAGGCTGTCGACTGGCTCATATTTTATTTCATTCCTTTCATTTCATTTCCAAGATCAAAAGACCAGATTTTCCCCAAACGTGGGCAAACCCCATGGAAATCATACGTGCTGTTGCTCATGAATCAGTGAGCTCTCCTTTAAATTATCAGATTTACTGACCAGTTAGCAATCAGATTAGGGCAACAACTGTGCAACAAAATTCATGTCTGACATTAATGTCTCTCTCCATTTATTCAAAACCATGACCAACATGGATATTATCAGAGCATGACCTGTAGGTGCCAAACACTTGTGTGACACTAGCAACTGTTATGAGCATGTGTCAGAATTTCATAGAGCAAAACTGTTGCTGATACACTATAGACTCTCAAAATTGGACATAAGAAGGCCCATAACGCCCACTGAAGTACGAGTGTGTGGTCCGTGTCAGAATCAGGCCCAAAATTCCTGGGGTGAAATCTCTGCCCCATAGAAGTCAATGGGAATTTTGTTATGGACTTCAATGGAGCCAAAATTTCTCCCATGCTTTTGAAAAAAATAAATCTACTTTTCATTTCTTCCTGCCTAAGAGCAGCAGCTGTGAGGGTACGGATAGGCCAGTGTAATGCATCTCATTTAACTGCAGACAAATTCCAGTTTGATCTGAACTTTACTGGGTTTGCATTCTGCTTAGGAGAAACTAGAGGGAAATGGGGGCATGGAAGGGTCTTGAAGTTGCAGGCTTAAGTAAATAATTTGTCACAATGTATTAAGCTAGTAGTATTGCAAACCACCGGGAGCAGGGGGTAGATTTCCTAGCTGGAAAGTCTTTACAGATTTTTAAATTAAAGAGGAGAGTTTCTGAAAGAAAAATCTCTTTAGATTCCCTCATCAACAAGCAAACATTACCGCTGCATGGCAGAGGAAGAAAGGCAGTCCAGTGCTCTACGATCTCAAAAGGACTCATGGTCGTTCTGCTGCAGCCTGCATGCCAATTCTATGTGCCATTCACAGCTGGTGAAGGAGCACATCATATTTTCTTGATGCAGAATCTGCATGGGGCAGCTGTTCCATCACCACAGACTGTTCAGTCCGAGTTCCGGTAGAGGGCTCCAAAGCAGCAGCATCAAGTCTACTGAACAGCTTGACAGGCACTGCAAAGGCACTTCAAGCCGAGCAGGCCAGAAGACAATCAATCAGTTTTATAAAAAAAAGATTTCAAGGGCTCGAAATTTCATTTTGTTCCACACCAGGACGAAACTAAGACCTTTCAATACATTTTCATGGGGGGGGGGGAAAAAAAAAAAAAAGAAAAGAAAAATGCCTGCGTGATTTGAACCAGGGACTTGAATCCGGGTCTCCCACACACCCGGTGAGTGCTCTAACCCCCAGGTTATTGGCTATTCTGGGATGTCTCTCTCAGCCTCCCTCCTTCCTTCCCACGCTGGACCAGAGAACGCTTTCCCAACAAGAATGTCATCAAAAACTGAAACGTCTCCACAAAGTGTTTTGAGGAAATCAGCATCTACTTCTAAGCATACCTTTAGATAGCGAGGACACCTACTGCGGAGACAACACAAAGGACCCCTTCTAACTTAAAGCCATCACTATAGGGCCTTGCCCTTGCTCTTGGCATTAACGAGGGAGCTGCAGTTACCTCCACTCTCTCCTAAATTTAACTCCTGCACGGAGGGTGGCACATATACGAATAGAGTGGGACGGGGCAAGCAGTGTAGAGAGTAGCTGAGAGCTAAGCAGAAGTATGGAAGGAGGCAGGTAGGAAATTGGGCATTGGGGAGGAAGCATGGAACTACACCAATGCACACACTCAGGCAGAAATTAATTCTGTAATGTCTCCAATTTAAAAACTGCCCAAAAAAAACCCCCACACCACCACCTAATATCAAGTCACTAGCATGGTTCATCCAGTCACACGGTTTTACAATAAAACACTTCTCACAGCCACTATTTGTCATCTGACACCACCTGTCACAGACACACACCTAAGCAAAGCCAGGCAGAGCTACCGATGCTGTAAATGTATGCAAGCCCCCAGCAACCCTCTCTGAATCATCACAGCACATGAACATATAACCGGGCGAAGGCTGTGCACAGAAGCTATGTAGGTAATGGGTGGAGGAAGGGATGAAGTGGAAGCGGAGAGCAGTGACTGGAGTGATGGTGCGGGTTTTTGGATGTCTTAACTGCTTGCTTCTTACTTGGACCGTAAGCTCTTTGGGGCAGGGACTGCCTTCATGCCCTGTGTTTGTACAGTACCTAGCAAAATGGGGTCCTGACCAATAACTGGGGCTCCTAGCACTACCACAGTGCAAACTGAAGTATAGGTGCTGCGTGATGGTGGGTTATACCATCTAGCAGCCTTGGCTAGATGCTCACAAAGGTTCTCTGTGTGGGAATAGAAGTCAATGGTGGGCACTGGCACCAACATCTCAGTTTAATCTTCACTGCCAAGTCAGGGAAAGAGCAACAAACCATGAGAAAGTTCTTACAATCCCTTCCCAAAGCAACTGAAAATATTTGTCTGAGCGCCAAAAAAGTGTCGTATTTTGATTACTGAAGTAGTGTTGTTACTGTACTTGCAATCAATGCTATTCAATACACCCTTATTTGCCTTAACAGCACAGGAACCATATCCCAGAATCTGTCAACAGATCTATGAACAGTGATACTTCTGCTTTCAACCACTGGGCCATTCCAGAGACACTGTCTCTATTCTGGATTTTGCAAGCTATAATGAGTTAAACATATGATGTGGTTCCCTTCCACCTCATCTCTCCACTTCCCACAAAAAAAATAAAAAAAAATTAAAAAAAACCCTCAACACTTTCAGGTACTTTGACAAGCCTTAATTTGACTAGATAATACACTAGCACTGAATAATTTAGAGTAACTCTGTCAGAGGAAAACATTGAACAGTCTAACATGAAACGCGAATACACAAGTCAATTATTTCCACTCCATTATTAAAAAACAGACAAATTTGAAAATTAATTTACCATTTACAAAAAAAATACCACCCTGACATTGCTTACCGTAATGAATTACAAAGGAAACACCTGACCCAAGGCAGGCTCACATGGTCTCTCAAAGAGAAATGCTAACATTTGCGTATGATTGAAATGTGCCTCCCACACATACCCCAGGACACAGGCTAGAACCAAAATTCCAAAGCCAAACCAACCTGAGCTCTTTTGCAAAGTTTGGATCCAAACTCGGTGGCACAGATGCATCTCAGATACACATATACTGAGATTTTTCAAAGGGGCATAAAGGAGTCAAGGGCCTAAGCACCTTTGAAAGTTCCAGCCAGATACAGAAGTTAAGTGGATTTCATTAGGAATAGTAGACTATTGGCAATGACAGGACAAGGCCCAGAAGATTTCCAGGATCCTAGCAAAAGAAATGGACAAATGAAAGATCTGTGGACTCTAAAATGAATAGGCTAGAGCCTCAGCTGGCATAGACCTATTGACATCAATAGAGTTACACAGATTTGCGCTAGCCCAGGGTCTGTCTCAATGGTTCTAGAAGGGGCAGATGATATTTTAGGAAGGGGAGGGTGCTTGAAGTTCACGGTTGGAAACCAGTGAACATGAAAAGGTCATTTATGGCAAAAAGGTCTCCTAAAGCAGCATGCAAAAGCTTCTGAGGAACTGCCACAAGCTTGTTTGCAATTTGAAGATTGAGCTTAAATACACAAAACAGTCTTTTTAAATACCCTTTTTCTCTTATCCCACATATGGGATAGGTTCCAAAACGCTGAAGGATGTAAAAATCTACTACCCTCATTTTTCAAGTGGTGAAATCCTGGATCCATTTTTAAATGAAGAGGAATCAGTCAGTTCAAAGAACAACAACTAGATAACCAATCAATTAAAAGGGATGGCTGCAAAACAAAAAATATGGTTAATTTAATTTAAAAAATAATCTAACTTGCATTGTCATCGAAGCAATTAGCTGGTAGTAACCAGACACACGTATGCCAGGGTTAAGTAGAGTGGAAGAGGTAGAGGTTATATCAGACATGAGTTTGATTGGTCAGTTCAAATTAAAATGAAATTGAAATACTCCTTTGATCCACCCTCGATGAAATCCAGGTAACTTGCTAGGGTGATTAATGCTACTTCGCCTTAATATGCATAAAGCCATGAAGTTCTCAATGCCTTCCAGAGAAGTTGTGAGTTGTAGCAACATACATAAAATTTGAAGGGAGGAGGGCAGGTTGCAGGAGGGATGAGTTTGGAGCAGGTATCAGAAAGTCAGAGTGTGCACGTGGCTAGAATGCTAGCTGCAGCATTTCTGTTCCTAGTTGCTTTAATAAAGAGGCAGTTTAGTTTTAAAAGCATGGAGTCCTCATGTTATGCTGGAAATAGGATTCTTTTTAATTTTTTTAAAAAACAAAAACTCCTCAAACTGACTCTGAAAGAATCAAGAGTTTGATATGCACTGGTACTAATTATGGTCCTCAATGCTACAAATATTTAACCCCTTGCTTGCCTTCACTATGGCAGTCTTCAACCACAGTGAGCAAACTTAGGTGAGGGATAAGCATTTGCAGGACTGGGGCCAACAACATAACATATATAAACTTAATGTACTACCTCAGCTCAACAGGTGACTGCTGACTACTAGAGGCAGGAATTACCACAGCAGCGAGGAGAATTCTGAGGAGCTGGGTAAATACATATGTGTAGGGTGGCTACACCTTTAAAAAGCATCTTTAAGCAGCCGACAATGTAATACCCCATTTTATTTGATGCTGTTTCTGTCATAATTTGGTGCAAGCAGTAACATTTGTCATAGTCTCCCACCTGCTGGATAATACCTTAATGCTAAGAGGTGGACATTTATCTTAGCATGAGCTTTTAAGATTGCCCAAGCAGGGAAATTACATTTTGAAAACTTGCATTCCAATAGATCTATAATAAATGGCAGGCAAAAACCAGGAAATTTGCTTAACTACAGAAGAGAATACACTAAAATTCCTTCCTTTCCAGCAACATGAACAGATTGTCTAATAAAAAGAAGTTACTGGGGCATGTAAGTTGTACAGAAATTAAAATGGACTTAAATGCATAATATACATGTTCAAAAGTAATTAGTCTTATAATTCTGTAAGTGAACTTTAAATAAGTAGGGGTTTTTAAAAAAAAACAACTTATTTTTATTCAATTTAAATTTAGGATCATCATCATAATATACAAAAACTTCTAATGTGATAGATTAATTTATTTCTGGTTATTTGGGCTGAACCCTGCAAGTCAATGGAAGTTTTGCCATTGACTTCACTGGATACAGGATTAGGTTCTCAGATAATAGACACTTTAATAAAAGTAGTCAAGGACTGAAAGAGACAATTGGGGGGGTGGGCTTTTTTGTTTGTTTGTTTGAGGGTGGGGTTTCCTTCCTCTGTCAGAAGCAGCAAGATTTTGTTACAGGGAGACAACTTCACTCAGCTCCCTTTATAAATCATAGGGGATTAGGGTTGGAAGAGGCTTCAGGCGGTCATCTAGTCCAACCCCAACTAAATCATCCCAGCCAGGGCTTTGTCAATCCAGGCCTTAAAAACCTCTAAGGATGGAGATTCCACCACCTACCTAGGTAACCCATTCCAGTGCTTCACCACCCTCCTACTGAAATAGTTTTTCCTAATATCCAACCTAGACCTCCCCACCACTGCAACTTGAGACCATTATTCCTTGTTCAGTAATCTGCCACCACAGAGAACAGCCGAGCTCCATCCTCTTTGGAACCCCACTTCAGGTAGTTGAAGGCTGCTATCAAATCCCCCCTCGCTCTTCTGCAGACTAAATAAGCCCAGTTCCCACAGCCTCTTCTCATAAGTCATGTGCCTCAACCCCCTAATCATTTTCGTTGTCCTCCACTGGACTCTCTCCAATTTTTCCACATCCTTCCTGTAGTGGGGGACCCAAAACTGGACGTAATACTCCAGATGTGGCCTGGCCTGTGCCAAATAGAGGGGAATAATCACTTCCCTCGATCTGCTGGCCATGCTCCTACTAATGCAGTCCAATATGCCATTAGCCTTCTTGGCAACGAAGGCACAGTGTTGACTCATATCCAGCTTCTTGTCCACTGTAATCCCTAGATCCTTTTCTGCAGAACTGCTGCTTAGCCAGTCAGTCCCCAGCCTGTAGCAGTGCATGGGATTCTTCCTTCCTAAGAGCAGAACTCTGCACTTGTCCTTGTTGAACCTCATCAGATTTCTTTTGGCCCAATCCTCCAAATTTGTCTAAGTCACTATGGACCCTACCTCTCCCCTGAGCTTAGTGTCATCCGCAAACTTGCTGAGGGTGCAATCCATCCCATCATCCAGATCATTAATGAAGATGTTGAACAAAACCAGCCTTAGGACCAACCTCTGGGGCACTCCGCTTGATACTGGCTGCCAACTAGATATCGAGCCTTTGATCACTACTCGATCTAGCCAGCTTTCTATCCACCTTATAGTCCATTCAGCCAATCCTTACTTCTTTAACTGGCTGGCAAGAATACTGTGAGAGACTGTATCAAAAGCTTTGCTAACATCAAGGTATATCATGTCCACCACTTTCCTCATATCCACAGAGCCAGTTATCTCATGATAGAAAATTCATTTGGCCTGGAAACTACCAGATTTATTCTAAAGGCCAAGAAAGTGTTTCTGCAAAGTATGATGAAAAGTGCATCAAACAATTTGTGTACTATAGCCTGCCAGGTCCCTAAATAAGGCCATGGTCAATTTAGTAGGTTAAAGCAGATCCGATTCGGGTCAAACTTGGTAGACTGGTCTACTTCACTCTCTGCTCCCAAGAAATCGACTATTATTGCATAGCTGTAGTGAGACACACGACAGTTCTATTGATATGAAAAAATATCACCTCCTTGAACAGTTCTGGATGTATTTCCGAGCATACTAGGAGGTAACAATTGTTAGTTATTCGGTCTTTCAAAGCAGAGTTCCCCAGAAGCATGAGATACTGGAAGTGTGACATAGCCAGTCACTATTCTTTAATCAAATTTCAGATTGTAGGGTCTCTCTACAGCTACATACGTAGTGGCCAGAGCTACAACATTGGTATGCTACAGTCCAGTATTTAGTATGAAACTTAAATCACTTCATTGACAATCCAGCACGCTCATCTAAATATACATCCATGTCCCTTTGCTTCCTGAGGCGTGCTATGTTGCACCACCTCAGCCTAGGTGCATGCTTAATGATAAGCATCATATTACCAGCATGGGAGTGTCTATGCTAATGGCACCATTTAATGCTAATGTCAGAGAAAATATAGTTATACCTGTGCTAAGCTTCCATCCTTGCCACCTGTGAGCTAGTTTCCAGAAGCCTGAGACGAGCCAGACTGAGCCAACTACTGATGCAGTCAATAAAAGTACTGATATCGGCTTTCCCGGGAAGACAACCCATGAGTGGTTTTAAACAGTGCAGAGGTATGGTCTCAAAGTCTCACTGGATTTAGAATTTTCGTATTTATGCACACACACACACCCCCCTCTGACTTGAAAACAGACATGAAATTTCTCAGACACACAAGGTGGGTGAGGTAATATATTTTGTTGGACCAGCTTCTCTTGGTGGCACAGATATAAGGATTACCTCACCCACTTTGTCGCTCTAATATCCCGGAACCGACATGGCTACAAATACACTGCATGCATGGAACTTCTCAAACAGGCGGGGAAACAAGAGCTGAAGTCATCCAACAGACACCAGTTAATAATAAAGCATCAAGAAACGAAGAACTCAATCGCAAGCATTCTCGACAAAGCATCAGTAGTCTTTCCTATCTAAAGCCTATTCAGAAGGCCACACCTTAGTTACCTGTATAACTCATCCATCACTCTCATTATACTGCATACAAAAGGATCTCTCTCAACCTCACACTGTTTGAAACATCGGCTAGCGTGGGAGGCTGCTGTCAACCAGGAATCAGCACAAGAAGTGCAGCCAAAGAGATGCACTTCGAAAGGACTGGGCTGCTCTCCCGCTGGTCGGGCTAATCTGAGCTGGAGCTAGAGGGAGGAAGGAATGAAGAACAGACCTGACATGTAATAGATTGTCAGCTCCCAATGCTTTTCTAGAGTCAACTGCGTCTGTTATTTCAAAAGGATCTATGTCTCGGGGGAAAACAGCTTCAGGACTCATTTGATCACACAACATGTATGCCTTTGGGTGCAAACAGACGGAGGATGGTATGCACTGACCTAGCTTGGCTTTGGAGCTCTAGGGTATAATTTTCAAGAGCTCATAAGTGACTTAGGAGCCAAAGTCCTATCAAAAGTCAACAGGACTTAGGAGCTTTTGGAAGTTTTACCCCAAGTCTTTTTCCATTTGTTTCTACGTTGGAGTTA
Source organism: Chelonia mydas (assembly GCF_015237465.2). Lineage (NCBI taxonomy): Eukaryota > Metazoa > Chordata > Testudines > Cheloniidae > Chelonia > Chelonia mydas. Next base: position 11,954,274 of record NC_051257.2, read on the forward strand.
TATTACATTTAAGCTCCCCCTGCCACATACACACTGACCAGACTGAGGCTTTCATTCCCTTTCTAACAGTTAATAAGAAACCTCCAAAAATTTCAAGTAAGCAGAGATTGCACATTAGTTTCAGGTTCCCATGATGGGCCTTACCGAAGGTATGGAAAGGAATTACTAGTGCAGCTTATTGGTACTCATTTAAAGCGTACAGTAACACTGGGTTGAGAGAAGTAGGCCAGACACAAAAACCTCCAACCCAGCTGTCCCACTCCAAGTCATCCCATCCATCCATCCATCACTCTCCCAGGAATACTTTGGAAAAGATGTGAGTATTGCAGTGTGACCTGGCAGTGAAATCTGGACTCTTGCAGCGCAAGGAAGCAAGAGTTCCAAAGCAACATCCCAACTCCATCTGAGGTACTTGTATGGCCCCCAATTATGGCAGTATTTGAGCACCTCACAATCTGATGTATTTATCCTCTCATCACCCCTGTGAAGACAGGTGTGATGCAGCTCCACTCACCACACTGGTGCCTCCTGCTGGCTGTCTTGGGGATTAGCTCTGCAGGTCAGCATGCGCTCTCCTGAGGGTGCCTCACCCGCTATCATTTCTGCTCCTGGACTCACGTCACTTCCGCAGCGGTGAATGGGGGAAAGGAGGGAAAGAACCTGGCCTGCCCACTGCTCCGCCACCCGATCCAGGGATCCTGTAGATGGCAGCCATGTGCTGTGTCCCCTTTAACTCCTCAGTACCTCTCCCTGGGCCACTTCCCCACTTTGCCCTTACCTCAGGGCATCAGCCTGCAAATCCTAGCAGACAGCCAAGAGTTCTCTCTAGCTCCCCCAGTCCTTGCTAGCAGCAAGGTTCTGTCCAGGGTGCCAGCTTCCTTCTGCCTGCCAGGCACCCAGTCCTCCCTCCTTGAGCTCCAGAGAGTAACTGACTCTGCTCTGCCCTACAGCTCTTCTTATAGGGGCCTGCTGGGCCCTGATTGGCTGCTCCTCTCAGCCCCTCTCTAATTGGCTGCCTCCTGTGCAGCCTTCTTAGGGCTCTATTCGCCCCTAAGAGGCCACTGTGGGGCCAACATCCCATCACAGTAGGGAAGTGTTATTTCCCAGTCTGTACAATGGGGATAATGAGGCACAGACAGATTAAGTGGCTTGCCTTAGGTCACACAGGAAGTATGTTGGCAGAGCCAGAAACAACCCAGATTTCCCATGTTCAGGGCATAACTCCAAAACTGCCTTTCCTTTCTAATTCATCCATAAAACAACCAGCATTTAGGTTATAGCTTTGGCTTCACTCAAATAATATACAAGCTGATTAATATTGAAAAACAAGTCAATATAGCGCAAAACCCATCCTCCTACTTTCCACAATACACCGAGGCTTTCTGCAATACACTCCACAGAGTGGTAGTTTCTGCCCCCAGGGTCCCACACCACTTCCTCCAGCACATTGCAACTGTGCTTTTCATGTGGGAGCAGTAGAAATGTTGCCTTTAAATGAGTGAGGTTTTGTACAGCACTTTGAAATATGCAACATGAATGTTGTTGCAGCCGTGAAGATTATACTGAGATTTGGCAAAACAAGCAGCTTTTGACTTGACATTTGTTTACCAAGGTTCAGCCTGTGGCAAGTTTCCAGTGGTTAGTTATGCACCCCTGAAGAGAAGTGTTTAATAATAGAAGTCTAGGCAGATGAAAACACGTCCATTCCCCCCTTCATCTTGATGCCATTTAAGTCAACAGCAAAATGTTCCACTTACATCAGTGGAAGCAGGATTGTGTCACAAAAATAAAGAACATTCAAGTTGAGGGTGAGGGCTACTCATCAGCTTCCTATTCCCAATCCTCACCCAATGCCGGCTCCATCATTTTCCACAGCTTGGGAGCCAGGCAAGTCCCATCACCTCTCAGGGAGCAGCCACATTTTGAAACTGGTTCAACCTTCTACTGAATCCTGCCCTTGAGCTGTTCGACATTCCTTGCATATTTGATCTAAAGTAACTTCGGAAGGAACTTCAGCACAAGTTTTTACATGTCCCTTGACTAACCAAAAAAAACAAAACAAAAAAACACGACCAAACTCGTTTCCTTTTGTTAAGGAAATTACAGTTCCACTTGCAGAGAGTACTAATGGTAGGAGAGTGTTAGCCAGCTTGCAGGGAGGAAAATGGCCTGAAAATTGCGTCTCACAGTTTAGCACCTTTAGCTAAAAATTAAACACACAGATATATCAGTACATTTATTCTTACAAGAAAGAACTACATTCATCAGAACAGAAAGATTCAGAGATTTTTTTTTCCCCCAACTTTTGTGCTTTTGACACACTATGTGTCCAGTCAGTTTCTCCCTCTGTAGCCTATTTCCCCTGTTTGTGTAAGTCTCTCCCTCAGCTGCAGGGCACAGAAATACATTTTTTGGAACAGACAGGAAAACGTGTCTGTACAAACCACAAAACATAGCTGGGGGGAGGGGCTCAAAGGCATGTGTAGCATTGGGAACTACTTTTAGCTTCTTTAATTTTGTAATTGATTAGACCATGTGGATACATGTTCACTTAAAGATTTGAGACTCTATTTGAAAGTTTCTGATGAAGGTTGCACCTTGAGTGGTTTGGTGAATAAAGAAAATATAAATTATTTCATGGGCTTGACTTCACACTGGGCAATCTAACAGGATTAATGGGACAGACCTTTTGGTTTTGGGGAGGAAATAAGCAGATATGAGCAAATGTTTGGCTATTCCCCTACCCCCTCCCTCCCATGCTCTCCAGTCTCTTGAATGGTGCCAGAAGCTTAATGTTTGTTTCCTACACTTGCTAGATTAATCTGTATCTCACCAAAGGCCATAACCCAAACCTTTCTTTTGTTGTGAAGATAGCTCCGTTGTGCGTGTGAATAGATTTGACTTGGTGCCATTGATGATCAAATTCTGTTCAAGGGTTGTCTCTAGATCATTGAAAATTCAGTTTATTTTAGCATTGTGTGCTTTTGAGTCACAAAAACTGCTTTGAAGATTGAAGGGGTACTTTTGCTAATTTAGTCCTCACAACCTTCCAAACGTGTAAAGTGTTCAGTTTCCCTTATTGCATCGTACTACTTTCTTATTGTACGGGCATATGCTGTAGATTTTGATTTAAAAAACCACACACATACTGGCTTCAATTGTATCTCATGAGGTATGTCTCCTTTAGAACGGTTTGGGGTTGTTTAGATCTCTGTCACCACAGTCTTGGAGAATAGATACAAGAAGAGTACAGCCATCCTTTGCTTTCCAGTTATAAAAAGAAGAAAAAGAAGAGAGAAGGGATATAATGGAACCTGCCAAATCAACATCTGTTGGAAGCAATATAAGATGAGCCCATAGTGTTGTTAAAAAAAATCAAAAGCTCCCCCTCACCCCCAAACACACGCATCTTCAGGCCAGGCGTAAGAGGGCAGAACTAGCAGTTATGGTTGAATTTGGTCCAAAAACCTAGGAACTGGTGGAATAGGCTGAATGCAGAGAGGTAATGAGAAAAAAAAATAATTTCTGAAATATGAAAAAAAAGTTCACAGATCAAATTAGTGTAGCTTTGGCAAATGCAGTTTATCAGCTTTCAGACTCCTCTAGATTTTAAATGTGTGGAAAAACAAAAATCCCTCTTTCAGAGGTATGTATCATTCTTTCTTCACAGTAACTATTTTCAAAGTATTCTTTACATCCCAAAGATTTTCAAGAGAGACTACACCTGCTGAAGTAAAGAAACAGATTGACAGAGCCAGAACAGTACCCAGAAGTTACCTACTTCAAAACAGGTCCAACAAAGAAAATAACAGAACGCCACTAGCCATCACCTTCAGCCCCCAACTAAAACCTCTCCAGCGCATCATCAAGGATCTACAGCCTATCCTGAAGGACGACCCATCACTCTCACAGATCTTGGGTCAGTCGTTGCTTACAGACAGCCCCCCAACCTGAAGCAAATACTCACCAGCAACCACACACCACACAACAGAACCACTAACCCAGGAACGTATCCTTGCAACAAAGCCCGTTGCCAACTGTGTCCACATATCTATTCAGGGGACACCATCATAGGGCCTAATCACATCAGCCACACTATCAGAGGCTCGTTCACCTGCACATCTACCAATGTGATATGTGCCAGCAATGCCCCTCTGCCACGTACGTTGGTCAAACTGGACAGTCTCTACATAAAAGAATAAATGGACACAAATCAGATGTCAAGAATTATAACATTCAAAAACCAGTCGGAGAACACTTCAATCTCTTTGGTCAGTCAATTACAGACCTAAAAGTGGCAATTCTTCAACAAAAAAAATTCAAAAACAGACTCCAAGGAGAGACTGCTGAATTGGAATTAATTTGCAAACTGGATACAATTAACTTAGGCTTGAATAAAGACTGGGAGTGGATGGGTCATTACACAGAGTAAAACTATTTCCCCATGTTTATTCCCCCCACACACTGTTCCTCAGACGTTCGTGTCAACTGCTGGAAATGGCCCACCTTGATTATCACTAGAAAAGTTTCCCCCCCTCCCCCGCCCCGCAGCTCTCCTGCTGGTAATAACTCACCTTACCCGATCACTCTCATTACAGTGTGTATGGTAACACCCATTGTTTCATGTTCTCTGTGTGTATAAATCTCCCCATTGTATTTTCCACTGAATGCATCCGATGAAGTGAGCTATATCTCATAAAAGCTTATGCTCAAATAAATTTGTTAGTCTCTAAGGTGCCACAAGTCCTCCTTTTCTTTTTACTGGTTTCAGGTTCCACAACAGTTGGAGCCAGTTTTGAGATGCTTTGAAAGGCCCCAATTTTAAGAAAGCACTAAGCATTCACCCGCTGGGGTGGTGGACACAACAGGCCTCTTAGTGTCTCTAGTAATTGAGACACCCAAAACAACAAATTACTTATGAAAATTTGAGCCTATCTATAGGTGTCTCCCTCCCCCCCCCCCCCCCCCCCCCCCCCCGGTCAATTCAGCCTTGTATTTTCCCAAATGCTTTTGAATAGCTGCTAATTGCACAACAGGGACTCAAAAAGGATTGATTGTTTGTTTGTTTGTTTTTAAAAGCCACGTATTGTTGAATGTAAGGAAAATAAAAGCCTCTAAAACCTATGTACAATAGCCAGCTAAAAAACAGCTAAGGAGAGCAGTCTAAGAAAACTTGCTGGTATTTAATCAAATCAAAAGTGAACTTGCTATCTGTCCGCCACTGAATCAGTAACTTTATAGGTCTTACTTTTTTTATTATTGCTATTGGATGCCTGCATTCATGGTGCCTATGAAAGTTCTATGCCTATGAAAGTTGCATCTATGATAGTCACTTCCCGGCACCTTCATCTGTTTACACCATTGCCCATCTGACGGCTGATCACATTCCTTCCATCACAGCTCCTCTGACCTTCAAAATATTTGACACACAAGGTGGGCGAGGTAATCTCTTTTATCGGATCAACTTCTATTGGTGAAAGAGACAAGCTTTTGAGTGACACACAGTTCCTCTTCAGGTTTGTTATTACTTGCTATTTCTCAGTCTGCTGCATTATGCATCAGCTCTGCTTCTTGCATAGAAAAGTAACCTAAAGGGGCCTGTTTTACCATATATTTCTTTGAACAGTTAAGGTTCCACTGGCTCTCTCCAGCACTTTAATCTTTCAGAAATTAAATAGTAGGGTTTGACTTTTAAATAGTTCACCCAGAGTCAAGCTACCTTTTCATTTAAATTCTCAGGAGCAGGTCCTCGGTTGTTGTAAATCAGTGTAACTCTATTCAGCCACACTGATTTACACCAGCTGAGGATCTAGCTCTCATGCAGTGTTTTTGCTGCAGCACAAAACGTTTACAATGCAGAACGCAAATATTTATTTTCTGGTCTTTGCCAGTGAACGTTTATTTTATCACGCAAAAGTAATTCAGTCAATAGATTTTTGATATAGAGTCAGCCCTGTTCTCTCAGTTGGATACAATCAAATGTTTGGTGAATCAATTACTGAATCCAATAGGGTTGAAAATCATCTATCAGGTACGACAGATACCAAAGGCTTGAAAATTTAATACAAATTCTCAAGGAAAGCTGACAAAATTCATTAACATGAGTAGAAACTATTAAAATCAACCAACCAGCCCATGAAATCTCTGTGTACATTAAAATAAGCAAACAGATAGATGCATGCCTTCCTTTCAGCAATCAGAAGTGCCTGTACCAGACTCAGCATGAACTTAATATCTGCTTCTTTTCAATTTACTTCATCTGCTCAACATCCACCAGTTTGAACAGCTATGAGAACATCATACTTTGGAGGCTCTTGGGGCAAAAAAGTGTCATAGGGTACGTCTACTCTGCAATCAAAAATACGATTGCAACATGTGTAGACGCACCACAGCTAGCTTCGATCAAGCTTGCTCGAACAACGGTTATGAAGCATGGCAGTACAAGCTATCACCGTGAGTGCATACCCAGGGGGTCATACTGCCCATGCTGCCATGACTTCGTTGCTATTGTTATGAGCCTGGTAGATCAAAACTAGATTGAGCAGGTCTACACATGCTCCAGTCACATACTCTGCAATGTAGACCAACCCTGTGTGAGATAACACAAGGACTATGTTGTGCTTTTCAATTCGAAACAAAAGTGCAACATTTCAACCAAAAGTTAATTTTACTAATTCTTGGATGACATCAAAATGAGGATACTCACACCTCCTTTGTAAAGCACTTTTTGATCGATGGATGAAAAGTGCTAGAAGAACTAGGTATTGTTTATTATTTTTAAACATTCAAAACAAATCAGCTTTATGAATTTAGAAGCACTGAGAGCAGGAGAATTATGAGCCCTTTTGTTGGCCATGACAGAAAATGTTTTTCCCGTTACCCCCTTCTTCCCCTGAGTGGCCAAGCCAAAAACCAAACAAACAGAGCCAACCAACCAGAGAGGAGCAAAAATCACCCCAAAACCCACAGCTAAGCAGAACAGTGGTACAGCACCCCTGGAAGAAGATACTTACAGCAATGCAGGGCCACTCCTAGAACCAGCCCTATATTGGAGGCTAACACTTCCTAAAGTAAAGGCTTTGTAAATAGCAAAGCCAAGGCTAAGCTACAAATCTGAAGATCCTAGTTAATGCTTTTTTTTTTTTTTTTGAGGGGGGGGGGGAAATGACATGTAACAATAATATTCTATTTGTTACTATAAACAGATTTACCAGTTCACGGGGGGCCTGATCCCTAGCCCATCTAAGTTAACCGGAGTCTTCCTATTCACTTTTATGAGCTTTAGATCAGGCACTCAAAGTTTCGCTTTTCGACTGACAATCCGACATGCCTCCCAAAACACTAAGTGTTAATGAAACATTAAAGATATGAAATCAAGAATTCAAGGATGTGACTAAATAAAGCTAGGACTAGAATTTCAATTTTAACGATGTCCCTGTCTCCTTACATCTAGTCTTTTTAGACAATTAAAAATAATGAACTAACGTATTTTCTACAAACCTCAAATACATTAAGCTGCAGTTCTCAGTCTTGACTAGGCTTGATTTTCAGAACTCAGCAAGATCTACAAACAAGCCAAGTTGCAAGAAGAAAATTACTTGGAGAGAATTGTAATGTGGATCCTCTTAATGAAACAAACCAGAATTAAAATGTCCTACTGATGCTCAGCTAATGGAACCTACTGCATATGAATATGCCTGTCTCCTGACTAATTCTCCTTTGTATAGGAGACACAGGTTTGTGGCCTTAGATTTAAGCAGCTAACTACACAGAAACCAAATTGTAAGTGACAAAATTCTCTCTACATATTGCAGTGTTTTGAGAAGAAAATGTTAAATACTGATGTCAGGTTTTCCTTATGTTGTTGTATGGATTTGCAAGAGAGGGGCTCCAGTAGAACTAGGTTTATGCACTTTTCTTTGCCCTTTAAAATATTTTATGATAATCAAGATTACAGTCAGCTATTTTCTTCTGTTAACAAAATTTCAGTTGTCACTTCAAAACAGGGAAGCACAAGCGTGCGTGGCTGCTGCTCGATTAGGATTCTACTGCAGACACATTGTACTGTTAGCATTAAAATGCTATTTCCCAAAAACACACTCTGGATTTCCTTTATGCAAGTCCAGTTTTTACCTCCACTTTGCCACTCCCATTGTCACACGTGTGCACAAACACAACTCATTCAGGAACCAAGCAAGGTCATTTCTCTTTACCTATGTTGGATAATAGCGTCCACATAGTAAATTAATGGAGTTCTTAGGATAAAGCTATCATGCCTGTGAAATATGGCTACATTTCTTGCTTATCTTCAGTTTTCATCCTTCTGAACATAGCATGAATGAACCGTGTCATTCAGGATTTTAAACTAGCAATGTATGACGACGACTCCCCCATCCCTTAGCATTTAAATGTACTTCTAAAATATTATCAATCTCATGCAGCCACGAAGAAAATCCAAAGGCCTAATTTGGGTTGTAGTCCTCAGATTACGTCTACACTACTAGAACAGCTGCAACTGTACCGCTGTAGCGCCATAGCATAGATGTTAAAGGGGTTTTTCCATTGCTGCAGTAAATTCGCCTCTCCAAGAGGCAGTAGACAGGTCAACGGGAAAATCCCTCCATCAACCTGGCCGTGTCTTCAGCAGGGGATTAGGTCCGCCTAACTATGGCACTTGTGGCACAAGATTTTTCACAGCCCTGAGTGACATAACTTGGTCAGTCTCATTTTTAAGTGTTTACCAGGACTCAGAGTTATTTTCACAATTACAAGCAGCAAATATTTGTCCAATCCTAGACTCGCTGGTTGGCATTATGCTTCCCTCTCCCAACAAAAGCTATTTAAAAAAACAAACAGGATTTTTCTGCAAAATATTTGCCAATTTATTAACTTAATCCTGCAAAACCTTATTATATCACCAGTCCTACTGACTCCAGTTTGAGAAAAGGATGGCTTTGTGGTTAAGGCACTGGACTGGTCAGGAGACCTGTATTCAGTTCCAAGCTCTGTCAGACTCTGTGTGACCTTGTGCAAGTCACTCAGGCTACAGCTACATTTGAGAGCTTAGCAGCTGCACCACTGTAAAGCTCTCTAATGTAGCCACTTTAAGCCAACGGGAAAGCTCTCTCCCGTCAGCTTAAACTACTCCATCCCTTGCGAGTGGGGGTAGCTATGTCAGCGGGAGAAGCTCTCTCACCGACATAAGCAACGGTGTGGACAGCACGATGTCAGTGTAACTTATGTCGCTTCGGAGGGTGATTTAGTCACACCTCTGAGCAACATAAATTATGCCGACGTAAACCATAGTGTAGATATAGCACAGTCTCTCTGGGCCTCAATTCCACATCTGTAAGACTGAGATAATAAACAAGATAGGCAGCTTTGTTTAGATTGCACAGCAGGGACTGTCTCTTAATAGGTGCATACACAGTGCCTAGCATAACAGGGCCCAGTTCTCAGTTAGGACCTCAAAGCATTGCTATAATAGCAATAATAAAGTAGTAATCATCTCTCACACACACACATATAAAGGCTATTCACGAGAGCAAGGCTTGCATAACAGGGCCCCTCAAAGTTGTTTGATTCAAAACACTGGAAGAGATCCCTAGATCTTAATGATGTAAGATGGCTCGGGGGGGCGATATGACCTGATTCTTTGTGCAGATCGTGTAGTTAGAGATGAATTTGGCCCTGTTGATTAGAATTTGCAAGAGATCAAGAGTAAAGTGGTTGGACAAGGATGCTGTATCTGCTAATTAAAGCTAGAAAGGAAGTTCTCTCTCCTCTCAGCTTGCACGGCTCCTGAAAAATATGATACTTGAGCTCTTCACAACTTCTATGGCAAGAGGTTGGATATCATCAGATCAGATATTGTGAAACTTTTTAACAGAATTATAGAAAAAGGGAGGGATAGGGGCATTCCCTTCCCAGACTGTTTTATTCTTGTTGCTACTGAAACGAGATCACAATTTACAGTACAAGGGATGTGTGACCGAATGCACCCCTGTATTCACATCCTACGTACTATTGTAATCTTTGTGCAAAACACACCTTATGACATATCATTTGAAAACTAATAACTGACTGGTCAATAATAGTATGGTGACATGTATGCAGCAACATAAGTTATGAAATCCCCCCCTTTGATGTGAAAAGCACGTGTTCAAACTCCAGTAACCCCAATTGGGTAGGTCAAAACACACCTGTCTTAAACAAAGGGCTGTGTGTTTATTTCAATTTACACACAAGATGTAAACAGAGTCCTCAGACAACAAGAGGGGGAAGAGAGAAGATTAAAAAAATATATATGCATTTCAGCATACCCGTGTGAAAAGAAACAGCACAAGACCTCCTGCCTCCACCAGGCTCCAGGTCCCCTTACTCCCAGCTGGAAAGAACTAAGGGTCATGCTCTGGAAGATGCTTTTCGAAGTGTGACTGAGCTATAAAAGTGAGGGACAAAAAACATCTCAAGGCATCTCTCCCTTCCCATCTTTCTTGACAAAAGAAACAGCCGTTAGACCTTGGGAGCAGATCTTGACCTGAAACTTGGTCAGCAATGCTGCTGAAAACGCATGGTAAGAATTTCACCTTGAACCAAGTCTAGTTTGATAAGTTCAGTACTAGGAAGCATTTTATCTGTATTTTTCATGTAACCATTTCTGACTTTAAATTCCTTAATAGCTGTACTCGCTTAAAATCCTACCTTCTTTTGTTAAATAAACTTATTTTGGGTCTTTAATCAAAGCTAAGCCAGTGTTGTGGTCAAACTGGGCTGTGTGGTATCTCCTTTAAAAGAAAATTTTTTGTATATTGTTCCATCACAGGGACCACACACGTAAAATATCTGAACTGTCCAGGAGAGGGCTGGACAGTACAGAACACATTCTGGGGGGAGAAAATTCAAGATTGGGAAGGTGTTGGGGTCACACTGCAAGCAGTAACCAAGGCTGGTGGAGGCCAGGGTGTGACTGATGGGTGCTGCTGGGGTCAGAGTTGCTGAACCAAGGCTGCAGCAACACACAGACGTTCAGGATGTGACCTACATGCTTGCAGGCTGTTTGTGAGCAGCCAGGTGGGAACTACACCAGCAAGGCATTGAGAGGCACCCACGACTGCAGGCGTGACAGCCCCTCACTGGTCTGGATTGCACCCCAGAATATCATAGGATGGATGATCTGTATAATAATCAGTGCATTAGATAAGGCATCTGATTTACTTGTTGCTGTGTTTTCTGAAGCAATGCAACCAGGAAATATAACTATTAGCAGCTTTCATGAAAACAGGTGTCTTTCAGAATTGTAAAGTAATTACTAAGTGTACTAATTTATCACATTGCTCCGTCCCCTCCCCCAAAAAACACACACTTCACGGCTGCTCTCCTAGTGTAAACTGGTAATTAAAAAGAAAGTCACTCCTGAGCAGTGTTAAAATCAGTTAAAGTAAGATTTCCAGTGTATAATAAGCTCATTAACCAAATTTACCCATACTAGACTTTAATTTCCTTAGCATTAAGATGATTAAGTTCACAGCTGAAGTCTATAACCTATAACCATAAGGCAGAGCACCATACACAGCCAGTTGCATTCTCTCATGACTCACTGGCAACGAAATGGCTTCCCATGGCTCAAGGATACACAGAGCCAGTTCCAATCTTCTTGTCCCTGGGAGAATACAGTTGCACCCTGCAGTTGGGTCAGGCAATAGATTGCATTCAGTGGAGGCCCATAATTTTTTGGCTCAACATCTGAATATCTCCTTCTCATACTCAAAAAGACAATTCTTGTCTCTCTCTTTCCAAGGCACTGGCTGGCAGAGGACTGTTGAAGATCTCGATCCACACCTGCTAGCAGGTCATTATTAGAATCCAGTCCCTCAAAGTCAGGCCTGGTGTAATTAGACACAACTCTGCTGCTGCTGTCAAACAGAACACACACCAGGGCTAAGTTTCATCCCAGATATTTGGGGGCCATAAATAGCTCTCACCTAACTGCTTATACGAAATAAGTTCGCGGTCTCAGCCCAGTTCCTGTGTGTATTAACCCTACAAAAGTTACCGCCATGGTGGTCCACGTCACTGCCAGTCTCAGCAGATGAGGACTGGAATGTCCAGGTAGACTAAATTCCCCTTTCTTCCACAAACTAGCAGGCCACATTCTGCTTTCAGTTACAAATCACAAAAATGGAGCGCCACCCATTCACATGAATGGAAGCTGCAACTTGTGTTACAGAGCAGCATTTGATCTGGTTTCTCCAGGTCACGGCTGAGGCACATTGGCAGGGCAGCATGGGACGCTAGATAGAGGGCTTCAAGGGACATCAATTCAGTTTCTCTCTCTGTCTTTTAACATACATTAAAAAAAATTGGCATTTAATAACAATGCACCATTAAAGTTGTGAAATCAAGTACACAGATACTCAGCCTCTCATATATATATATATATATATATATATATATATATTTTAAATGTCAGTCCTATCAGCACACGTCCAATGTGCCAAATTGCTCTGGATTAAGGGAACAGACACCCAAAAAACTACAGGGTTTTGTTTTGGTGGAAGGGGGGCAAGGATTGAGGCTGTGAAAGTCACCAAGTACCTTAGAGACCAAGCCCTTCCCCTGAAGTCAGCTGGAACATCAGACATGTTCCCCTTTACCTCAAGTTGTGCACAAATAACAGAACCACTTCTGCTCAAGTTTTCCTAAAAGAAAAGAAAATAGTCACCTTCAGGCAATAAACAACGCACCTGCAACTGTGCTCTCTCTGCATTTTCATGAAACCAATTTTCTCCACAATTTAAAAACAACCCCCCGCCCACCCGCAAAAAACCCAACCCCAAACATTCACCTCCACACTAACGCTGAAGGGCCCTAATTTACTATGGCATGCTATTGTTATTCAAGAACTATACGGTCTTAGCTAATGACACCTAGAAATATTGTTTTAATAAGTTACTTGTTATGCAGCAAGCTTGTTTATGATGTAAATTAATTCAAGTAATGAAATTCATTCCCCTCAGGTAAGCTATTACCTTCCAACTAGAATAAACAGAGGAGAGAAGTGATGGAACCTCACCTTTAAAAAAAATAAATCTGAGGTGGTATTAGGTTTGTGTTCGGTGCACACAAAGCTTCCTGCAAAACAGGAAGCATGTTTGCCTGGGGAGGCAATGTTGCCTAGTGAATGGAGCACTGGACTGGGATGCAAACCTGGGTTCTGTTTCTGGCTTTGCTACTGGAGTGGGAGAAGTCATTTCACCTCCCCGTGCCTCGGTTTTCCCCCATCTGTAAAATGGGATGATACTTGCTCTCCTTTGTAAAGATCGATGGATAGAAAGTGGGGAATCATTGAGATTGATGGATAGAAAGCGGGGAATCATTATTTGCTAGCAAGGTTTCTGTTCTTAATCCAAGTTATTTGACCTCAGTCAAATTCTCCAATAAGCATCCCCTCTCAATCACCAGTCTCCAAAGCGGAGGCTGAAATATACCTCAAAAAGGCATTATTGGGTGTTTTAAGACAAGGTCTTAAGGAAATGTCTGTGGCAAATCACTTGGTGTAGTAGGAAAGACCTACAGGTGCCTAAAGTTGTTAAAGCTTTACTCACACATCTTTGCATTTCTCTTTAAGAGGCACATGCTTCTGTCACATGCATTGGCTTGTTTGAATACAAGGTGCTCATGTACCCTAACAAATTGTATTTTGCCCACCAGATTTGTGTAAAATAAATGGCTGGCTTATACGATATGACAGCAAAAAAAAATAAAAAAAAATTGGGAAGAGAGCATGGCGTAGTGCTCAAAGCTCGGAACGAAGGTACATCTACAAAGCAAATAAGGAAAACCCCACAGCAGCACATCTCAGAGCCCGGGTCAACTGATGCAGGCTCACACTATGGCACTAAAAATAGCAGTGCAGATGTTCCCACGCAGGCTCTTACTCTGCCACTGAGATGCTGTGGAACCTTTTTAGATCTCCCGTGATGCTACCTGCCCAGCTGAAAAAAAGCTCCTACAAAAATTGCTCTTTCCAGTGGAGTTACTCAAACAACGTACATCATGACTGTTTGTTACAACAGTATTGGGCAAGTGAAATGAAGGTTGACGTAACGGAAGTGCAAGGAACACAGTATTTTCACGACTGTTTATTTTGTATTCTATACTTACCTTGAGAACGACAAAGAGGATTTACACATTTAGGGGAAAACCTGCACATACTACTGAACATAAGGCTTACCACAGTGGAACTCCCCAACGGCTAGATTTTAAATCATCGAAATGTAGGGCTGGGTGGGACCTTGAGAGGTCACCTAGTCCAGCCCCCTGCACTGAGGCACGGTTAAGAATATTTAATATGCATCGAAGTCAACAGAGGGACTTGCATTGACTTCTAGGGGCTCTGGATCAGTACTAAACCCTATGCTTGGCTTTGTTTGCAGAACTGGATCCTTATGTATACCTGTATCACACAGAGAAGATTATAGAAAATGCAGTGAGGCACATTACTTCTTTACCAAGCTAGATAATGGAGATAAATCAACTGACAATGTTTCCAAAGCTGCCGAAAACACTACCATGTTCATAATAGAATTATTGAAGAGCATGAATTAGTCTCAGTAGAAATTAACTGAAAATAGATGCCATTGCAGCCTTTCCCCTTGTTAGAAATTCAAACAAAACTATGATCAGTTTGAATTCAGGAGGCTTTTTCCACTATAAAAAAAGGGCAAGTTGCTTTTTCATTTGGAAACAGACTTGGGATGAAAGCAGTGACCTTTGCAGTTAGAACATAAGAACGGCCATACTGGGTCAGACCAAAGGTCCATCTAGCCCAGTATCCTGTCTTCCGACAGTGGCCAATGCCAGGTGCCCCAGAGGGAATGAACAGAACAGGTGATCATCAAGTGATCCATCCCGTCACCCATTCCCAACTTCCAGCAAACAGAGGCTAGGGACACCATCCCTATCCATCCTGGCTAATAGCCATTGATGGACCTATTCTCCATGAATTTATCTAGTTCTTTTTTAACCCTGTTATAGTCTTGGCCTTCACAACATCCTCTGGTAAGGAGTTCCACAGGTAGACTGTGCATTGTGTGAAAAAATACTTCCTTTTGTTTGTTTTAAACCTGCTGCCTATTAATTTCATTTGGTGACCCCTAGTTCTTGTGTTATGAGAAGGAATAAACAACATTTCCTTATTCGGGGCAGCAAGTTATATGGGCCTGTGGTGCCTGTGCTCCAGGAATATTCAGGGCCGGGTGCCCGGCTCCACCAATGTTCGGGGCCGGGTCTCTCCCCCGGCCCCGCCTTAAAAGGGCCCGGGGGGCCCCAGCTGCCGCCGGCAGCACAGCAGAGCTAAGGTAGGCTTTCTGCCCAGTCTCATTCCGTGCCGCTCCCGGAAGTGGCTGGCACATCCCGGCAGCCCCAGGGGGCGAGGGTGTCTCTGCACGCTGCCCCCGCTCTGAGCGCTGACTCCTCAGCTCCCATTGGCCGGGAACTGCGGCCAATGGGAGCTACGGGGGCATGCCTGCGGGCACCAGTGCGCGGAGACTCCCCAGCCCCCCCTGCCTAGGAGCTACTACCAGAGGAGTGTGCCAGTCACTTTTGGGAGCCACCTGAGGTAAAGGCGGCACCCCTCACCCTCTCCTGCACCCCAACCACTCCCTGCCCCAGCCTAGAGCCCGCACCCAAATTCCCTCCCAGAGCCTGCACCCCGCAGCCCCTCCTGCACCCAAACTCCTTCACAGAGCCTTAGGCAGGTGGGTGGGACAGATTCTGTTGCCTGCGTTGTGCAGAAGGTCCCTTCTGACCTTAAAGTCCATGATTCTAGGTGTGCTGGGGGGTGGGACTTGGACCCGTTCTGGGCACCACCAAAAATTATACAAACCTGCCGCCCCGTCCTTATTTACTTTCTCCACACGAGTCATGATTTTATAGACCTCAATCATATCCCGCACCTTACTTGTCTCTCTTCCAAGCTGAAACGTCCCAGCTTTACTAATCTCTCCTCATATGGCAGCCGTTCCATACCCCTAATTTTTGTTGCCCTATCCTGAACCTTTTCTAATTCCAAAATATCTTTTTTGAGATAGGGTGACCACATCTGCACACCGTATTCAAGATGTGGGCGTACCATGGATTTATATAGAGGCAATATAACATTTTCTGTCTTATCTATCCCTTTCTTAAGGGTTCCCAAAATTCTGTTCACTTTTTTGACCGCCCCGCTGCATATTGACGGGATGTTTTCAGCGAACTATCCACAATGACTCCAAGATCTCTTCCTGGAGTGGTAATAGCTAACTTAGACCCCCATCATTTTATATGTATAGTTGGGATTATGTTTCCCAATGTGCATTACTTTGCATTTATCAACTTTGAATTTCATCTGCCGTTTTCTTGCCCAGTCACCCAGTTTTGTGAGATCCTTTTGTAGCTCTTCGCAGTCTGCCTGGGACTTAACTATCTTGAGTAGTTTTTTTTATCATCTGCAAATTTTGCCACCTCACTGTTAACCCCTTTTTCCAGATCATTTATGAATATGTTGAATAGGACTGGGTCCAGAACAGACCCCTGGGGGACACCACTATTTACCTCTCTCCATTCTGAAAACTGACCATTTCTTCCTACCCTTTGTTTCCTATCTTTTAAGCAGTTACCGATCCATGAGAGGACCTTCCCTCTTATCCCATGCCAGTTGCCACTGAATGCTGCTACATAATATTCTTTTTCTAGTCTGCTTTTCTGAAGCTACAAGAGCCTTTTTGACTACCCACTAAGTTATCTAACAGAGCTGTCTGCATAGCGCTATTTAGCAGCTATGCTACTAAATCTTACTAGAGGCCAAAGTAATACATTGTTATTTTCCAGTGGCTTCATTTTAAATTTGCCAGATTACATGTATAAATACTAAATAGTCACTTTAAAATATACCTTTACAGTTGGGATGTCCCAGCTGAGATCAAGACCCCCATGAAGGAAGGCGTCATTCAAACATATAGTAAGAGACAGTCACTGCCCCAAAAAGCTTAGATAAAGCAAAGGGAAAAAATAATATTCTCTCCCTTTTTTGCAGATGGGGAACCCAGACAGAGAGAGATTAAGGCCTCAGTCCTGCAAAGAGCTGCATGCAGGTCGACCTACTGATTTAAGTGCAGCTATGTGGGACCCAGCCACATAGACCTCATTGAAGGATAAGGATTTACACGACTTGCCCAAGGTCACACAACAAAATCTGTGGCAGAGATTGGGATTGAACCCAGATCTCCCAACTCCCAGTCACAAGGCCAACAGCCATAATGGTGGCACCGTACGAACCTAAGGAGTTGGGATTTATTTCTCATTTGAGAATCACTCTGATCTAACATATTGTGATGAAAGAAATAAATATATCTATGTTCTTAAAAGTTAACTCTGAGGCCAGGTCAACACTTCAAAGTTAGGTCAACCCACCTACATCACTTAGGCGGGGGGTGAGGGGGGCGGGAATCCATGCCCCTGAGCAACTTAGTTAAGCCTAACCACTGGTGTAGATGCAGCTAGGTCAACAGAAGAATTTCTTCCACTCACCAAGCTACCACCTCTCTGGATTAACTACAACGACAGGAGAACCCAACCCCTTGCTACAGTAAGTGTCTACACTGAAGCACTACACTGTACCACTGATATGTCTTCACTAGGCATTTCTAGTGAAGACATATCAGCTCAGAGAGCCCAAGTATTCCTGTGTGGCTTCATCTAGCACAGGGCTGTGCTTAAGCTACCACAAAGTATGTTGTGGGTTGCTCAGACACACTGCCATGTGTTTTTAATATCGTGTCAGCAGCTTTTCCTTTTAAGTAATAAAAGATCTACTACACGGCGAAGAGCACAAGGGAACTAATTATAAGATACATTGAACAAACAGTTTTATTTGCTGTCAAAAAAAACCCCTCAAGGTCTTGTACAGCTCAGAGACATTTGATTCAGCTTTTAGCTGTTAAGCAATAAATCAGCTGAGGTGCTCTGTGCATCAAGCAGGGGACAGGCATAGCTCATCTTTACTAAGCAAGCTGCAGACCTTCCACTGGTTGCAGCTCTCAGCCCCAGAGGGAGGACTGAACTGAAATTGTAAACCACTCTATAGTTATGTTAGTGAGAGAAGGGGAGGGAACAGTCTTTAGGACCAGAATTTTCTAAAGAGCACAGCTCCTATATTTAGGCCCCAGAGTAAGCAGACAGACTTTCAAAAGACTCTAGCACGTTGGGCAAGAAAGTCTGGCATTGAGTATCACGATGGGAACTACTGAGTTCTAGGTGCTCCTGAAAAGCTGGCCTTTATTTCAGGCTTTCACTGGGAGCTGAGCTCTCTGGAAAAATCTGGCCCCATCTCTGGGCGCTGACTGCTGAGCACCTGAAAGTCTGGCCAGGAGCTCTTTGGAAAGTCTGATCCAACCGGCCCAGGGGTGGCCAACCTGTGGCTCCGGAGCCAGATGCGGCTCTTCAGAAGTTAATATGCGGCTCCTTGTCTGGGCACCGACTCCGGGGCTGGAGCTACAGGCGCCAACTTTCCACTGTGCCAGGGGGTGCTCACTGCTCAATCCCTGGCTCTGCCACAGGCCCGGCCTCCCATTCCACCCCTTCCCGCCCCCTCCCCTGAGCCTGCCGTGCCCTCGCTCCTCCCCCTCCCCCGAGCCTCCTGCACACCACGAAACAGCTGATCGGGAGGTGCGGGGAGGGAGGGGGGAGGCGCTGGTCAGCAGGGCTGCTGGTGGGTGGGAGGCACTGGGGGCTGCTGACGTATTACTGTGGCTCTTTGGCAATGCACACTGGTAAGTTCTGGCTCCTTCTCAGGCTCAGGTTGGCCACCCCTGTGCTAGATAAAAAACCACAGTTCCAACAGCAGTTGCTCTCTGCTCTGCTGTGCTCAAGATTAAGGTTCCAGAGTGATGGACAATATCCTTGACTAGGGCTTTGTAGCAGGAAAGTCTGGTGACCAGCTGGCCTAGAGGTCAGCTCATGGTCTTACAATTTCTGCCGGCCTAGTCGTCCCACAGGGGGCCCTGGCTGTGGCCTCAATCATCCCCTCATGCTCTGACTGCTCCCCCAAGAGACTGGTCACTACAAAGAAGCAGGGAGGCAAGGTAGGGGAACCAGGGCCCACCCACTGCACTGGGTCCCAACCCGGGGCCTGAGGCATATATCAGAGCATCCAGCCAAGTTATGTTTCCCTTGGGTCATTTCCTAGCAGTCTGGAGTGCCTCAGTTTGGGGGGCAGTTGCTGTCTTAGACTCTCAATGTCCTGTTCAGTCCGTCACTCTCTCTGGGCTTTCAACTCCCAAAGAAGGCCGGGGGGGCGGGGGGGGGGAGGGGGGAGCAGAAGGGAGGATACAAGTCCTTGCTACTAGAGTAACCTTCACAAAGCTGTTACACCTTCCTGGCACAGCTCTCAGCCTGGATTCCTGGTGCCACCTGCAGCTCATTGCCTTTCTCCTGGGCTACCAGCTTCCTTTTAATCGGTTCCTCCACTGGGAGCATGCCTTGAGGGGCAGCACCTCCCCAGCCCAGTATTGCTCTGTTCCCTGCCCTGGTTCAGTGTGGGGCCCGTAGATCCCATCACAGACTTGATTCCCCCACATTTGAAGTCAGTGGAGATTTGCCGTGGAGAGCGGGATCGACCTGGAAAGAACAGCAAGTGGCACTGAGCAGCTGGACTTGGTACACTACATGAGCAAGAGAAAATTAACTGAAGAACAGACTTGGTTCAAAACAGTTGTTTACTCTCTTCTGCTTCGCATCAAGGGGGTCATCTGCTAGCCATGACTCGTTCCCAGGCTTCTGGAGTTAAGAATGAAAACCAGATTGCTTCAAAACGAGTTCCCACCAGACAGATGCCCACATCACAAAAAGCAATCACAATGGGTTCTCTTGGTGGCAGTCTCTGCAGACAGAGGCCAAAAAGATTAAAATGGGCACAGTGAATTATCTTCTTGCCTCCTTTGGGAGGGGCAGCTAGATCAGGATTTCAGCACGCTAGCATGGGGAAGCTTGGACAGTGGCTAGAGGATCTCACTCTGTGGTCAAGTGCAAAATTCACATGACCCATTGAAAAATATTAGTCATTACTCCAAGGCAGCACCCGGCTAGAGTTGCTGGGGTTTCTCCTTATGGTAACAGAGTATGATCAGTTAGAGGAGGGGATGGGGCATTAGGACTCCTGGGTTAAATTCCTGGCCCTCTCACCCATAAGTGCTCCTGTAGGCAAGCCTGCATTTCAGCTGCCCCTCTAAAATGAGACAACTCCTGAGATTGCTGCATATGAAGACATCATCATAAAGTGATGACTAACTAGTCATCCGCTGAGCATCACAGGGCGGGAGGAGAGAAAAATCAATGGATCAGTCCATTATACTAGGTGGCTTTAAATTTGCACCAGATTCTTCCCCTACTTTATTCTTCATCAGCCTCCTAGTCATACGTTGTCTCCTCTCCGTGTTTTGTGCCATAACAGTGCTAACTAATAGCCTCATTTACTTCAAGGACTAGGTGACAAGAGGAATTCATTTCCAATGGCATTATTGGTATACGCCATGCTGTAAATTTGCACTGCACTTCGCAAACAGAGCAATCTTTTCAGGAGGGACAGGGAACATATTATTTCAGTAGCACCCAGGATTGCCGATCATGGACTAGGACCCTATCATATGAGACACTGTATAAAATATCTCTTCCAGGCCAGTCCCTCAGCAGGTGTAAGTCAGCACAGCTCTTTAGCCCTACAGTCTAAGGTCCCAATCTTGCAATACACTGCACGGAAGCCAATGGCTGCACCCCACTGAAGTCAAAGGTGTGCCCATGAGCAGTGATTTGCAGGCTGAGGGGCCAAGTCAAACATTAGGAGTTCATAAAAGGGTGAAGGGAGGACACAAGGAAGGAAGCATCTCCTGGAAGTAGGGGTTTACGAAGAAGAAATTTTAAAAGGACTAGAGGGAGTGGGAGCTTGGCAGACAAGAGGTGGGAGAATGTTCCTAGCATAGCAGGCAACAGAATGAAGGATAAGAAGCCAAGTGTATTAAAGAGACAAAAATGAGCAGTGAGGCAAGGCTGAATGGGGAAAGGGGAGGAAGCCAGAAAGGATCCATTGTGCAATATCACATAAGGCTTTAAAGATTAGGACAAGGAGCCTGTATGCAACACAGTGACTGACAAATTTAGGCAGATGATTAGAGAAGGACATGGCCACAGTGACAGAAGAGGATGTGGACCATAACCATGGCAGATAGGGAAAACCAGAAAGGAAGTTACAATAATCCAGCCAAGAGATGGTCAAAGTCCAGACAAGGGGGTGAGGGGTGGTGTAAAGACAGATGCGTGGGTTTGGGGGATGCTGAGGCAGTGTTTGGAAAGAGAGACTGGATATTGGGGGAGATGGGAGAAGAAGGGAAGAGGGAAGAGTCAAAGAGGACACCGAGTCCAGAAGACTAGCAGAGTTGTCAGCAATGAGAGAGAAGGAAACCAGAGGGGAGGGGGTTATGGCAAAAGTAAGGAGTCCCATTTTTGAAAGACTGAGCTCAAGAAAGCCTTGGGACACACAACAGAGACATCAGGGGATGTGATACCAGACAGAGGATGAGATGTCAGGGACAGGAGTTGACTTTGGAACCATCTTCTGGACAGAAGTAGAAGTTGAAGCCAAGGGAGCAGATTAAGAAAATCAACGACCAAGCCTTGACAGCCATCAGATTGGGAAGGGGAACTGAAGAGGAAGAGGAGGAGCAGCAGCAGCATCATCTGAAGAAAGTCATCAAACTAAGAGGAGAACCAGGGGAGCCCACTGCTGCTGAAGCCAAGAGTATGGTTGGCTCTGTCAAAGGCGGTAGAGAGCATAAGACAAATTAAGATAGTCAGACTCAGCCAGAAGGGCTACCCTGTAGAGCAGTGGCTCTCAACCTTTCCAGACTACTGTATCCCTTTCAGGAGTCTGATTTGTCTTGCATACCCCCAAGTTCTACCTCACTTAAAAACTAGTTGCTTATAAAATCAGACGTAACATACAAGTGTCACAGCACACTATTACTGACAAATTGCATGCTCTCTCATGTTTACATGTAATTAATGAAATAAACCAATTAGAATATAAAATATCGTACTTATATTTCAGCATATAGTATATAGAGCAGAACAAAACAAGCCAGTGTCTGTATGAAATTTTAGTTTGTACAGACTTTGCCAGTGCTTTTTATGTAGCCTGTCATAAAACTAAGCAAATATCTTGATGTACCCCTGGTTGAGAACCACTGATGTAGAGGGATGGTGACAAAACACTACCTAGGGCTCGAAAGAGTGCAAGATGCAGCTGTTCCTCATCACCACCACCCTCAGTATTTTGGGCTATCACAGTCTTTTCCCATTGGACCCAATGTTTTCCCTCTAATAACATTTCAACAATGACTTGTCCCTGGCTATCTCCCATCCTTCCTTCGACTGGCAATTTTGCAGCAGATGGTGTAAACAGGCCAGCATACATTTGCTGAACAAGTATAGAAAACAAAAACATCCACATCTGCCTGTGAGCTACTATTTTAAGCAACAATTGACATTTTTGCTCTTGCACCCTATGGTGTCTAGTGGCACCGGGGGGGGCGGGGGGGGGGGAGGGAGGAGAGAGACGACAAGCTAAGCTGCGAATCACAGACTGAACTTTTCCACAGTTTCTCTCAAATGTGGTATATGTCCTAGATCTGCTTCTTGAATCCTTAGACAGTGACTCCCCCACAGTAGAATTCATTTCACCATCCTCTCAGCCAGCACCACCGCCTCCTCTGACTCTCTCTCCCCAAATCCATAGAAGATATGAAAAGGTCAGAGAATATTCAACAGGTTGGGCTGCCTGCGCCGTCTTTAAAGTACCCAGCTTTCACCACAAAGTACCTGTATTTGGCTTTCTGGGTAGGAGTGAACATTGGAGTCACGGCAGCATGCTGTAAAGTGATGCAGAAAGGGAAGACGACAGGTAGTATGCTGCAATTGCTGTAGTGCTATCTGCACTCATGGGCCCGGATCCTGAAAATCCTAGGCTCCAATCTGCACATGCTTAAGCACATGCCCCCGGGGAGACACATGCCTGAGTATTTGTAGGATTAGGGCCTCACTCCAATTGCTCAGCATCTGAAGAACCCACCCCTAAGTCAGAACTCCCGATCAATTTAAAAAAAAAAAAAAATCAAGTCACACCTTTTACTGATGCAGCCTAAGCAAGCAACAGACTGAGTCTGCCCCTCCAAAACTCATTCTCCCTCCCACCATGATCTCACATGTAATTTGATATTCTGATCAAATGCATGAGTGGGTGGACCTGAACCCCTACCATGCTAGGAATTGAAAGCAGTGGCCTTGGAAAGGTCATTTCCCCTGTGTTTGCAATGAAGTCTCAGATCTGAGATGGCTCGACACCAGGAAACAGCGATTGCCATGCAGGTAAGGTACAAGCAAGTCACACACACATTTCGGTATATTTGCATAATTTCTGTTCATACCGATAGGCTCAGCAAGATTTCTAAAATGTAGCTCATTTCCATTGCTCCTCACACAGGTGGCTCTGGAACAGTCCCTATGGATAGGTTATTGATTTTTTTAATGCCTCTTTAAAATAAAAAGGGGGGGGGGCACCAGCCTCTTAAATTTGGCATAAAAGTTATATTTTGTTTAAACTCCAAGATCAATAAAAATGTAACCTTCATTTATAATCTTTTAAAATTCTGTGCAAACCTAGCTGAGTTTAAACAAATAAGCAAATCCCTGCAGTGAATGCAGCCCAAACATCAGTGAAAGACTTTCCCAATTTTCATTGTGAAAGGGGAAATCAATGCAAATCAACGTATGAGAAGGTCAACTGGACTTTTTTTCCACTCTTTCAAACAATTATCTCCTTTTGGTTTAATAAGTTTGTTTTGTTTAATAGCATGTTTGCATTTTGGTTGATTATTACTGTTCTCTATTTCAAGGGCATCATTTCTCAGGGGCTGCCATCTGCCCAGTGTGATTTTTCTCCTGCAAGCTAAAGACATTTGCTTTTGTTTATAAAGATGACAGTGTCCCTTTGAAATCTGAGATGGAGAAAGGTGTCCTCCCCTCTGTAACGAATCCATTTGCAGACAACAGTGGTCACAAATACCAGACAAGTCTGGCACACACAGACATTGCTGCAAGCCTGGTTTTTAGTCCAAGTGAAGTCAGGCCTTTTGCCTTCAAAAACACAGGCCTCTCTGCACAGGAGCTAGAAGAAATCACCTTTTCCTGGTAATCCTCATAGGTTCCTTATCTTCTCTGCTGGCAAACCACTAGAAGGCAGCATCATCATCAAGTGCATTGCACCACCTGCCTTGTCTCATTTCAGTGCTCTTTCCCAATGCATTTTCAGCAGCCGATACCTAGTGGAGCATTCCTAAATCCATCCCTGCAACACACAATCTAGTGGTACATGCATGTTTCTAAATCCATTCGATGGGTAATCCAATCCAATCCAATGGGATGTGCGGGGGAGGAAGAAAGATAAAATTTACAAGATGAACCAAAACAAAAACCCCAGCGCCTGCCCCATCTCTTTGCCTCTTGGCAGATCAAGAATCAGCACTTTGTCCTGCAAGCCTTTTCTGAACACGTGGGTTAGCTTAGTAAGTCTACGTGGGGAGAGGCACCAGTTTCACTGAGGACAGAAAATGTATAAAGTGGTATTATTCTCAAAAAGCAGGGTTTCCTTCCAGATCTCTTAAAAACCCATTTCAAAAAGCTGCTTCTACTTTCTAGTTCACTCACTCTTTCCCCCTTTTCAGCAAGGGGGTAGAAAATAAATAAAGGAAGTCATGGTGGAGCAGAAATCATTTAGGAAGCCAGTCTAAATTAAAAGTGAATCTCAAGCGATATAGCCGTTGATCCTTGCACTCCCTCTCAGATTCTTCCCCCTCCCATCCCCCAAAAGAAGCCGTACTCAAGATTTTCAACAATGAAGTGTAAAGATGAATGAAAACCACATGCGAGACTTTCAGCTAAATACTAAAGGCACCGATCAAGAGGAAACAGCCTCTTGGGAGCCCAAATAAACTTTGCTGGGAAAAACAGGAGCAACTTAAGCGGCGTTTCCATTCACGGAAAAGTTTGTGTGTGTCTTTGCACCTAGGAAAAGGGCTTCATAGCTCTATGTATACAAGAGAATGGTCAGGCTAGCTGCCTGTGGAAGTAATGGCTGGCTAGATCCCAGGAGAAGGTGCATGCTACCAGAAACCATGCAAGTTAACACTACGTGACTTGCAAGAGATTTCTGTCCTGGTGGGGCAATATGACAAGGCAAAACCGGAGGGGGGAATGCTACAAAGGGAGCTAGTCGTGCAATAAAACTCTGCCTGGAGCCCTGACTCCTGCAAAACCACGGCTAGGAATCAGATGGCCGAGCACCGCAATTTGGAGACGTGCATTGGGGAAAATGGACACGCAGCTGCCCCCACCCCACAGCCGGGAGCAATGCGATCCATTCAAACGCCCGCTTCAGGAAAAGAAACCAGAAGCTCCCCTCAAGCGAGCCCGCCGTCTGGCGAACTAACAAGGAGCTCGCACCCTGGAGGCATGTGCCCAAACCATCCCCCGCCGCGAGCGCCAGAGCGAGCAGGAGCGCTGCACCGGAGTCACACACCCCGGCCCCGAGCGCCCACCCAGGTGCGGGCCCCTGGCATGCAGACCGCGCCCCCTGCGCCCCCAAAGGGGCAGCGGCCCCATGCGCTTGGGCGCACAGAGCGCCCCGGCGCTGCAGCCTCCCGCAGCACCCAGGCGTTCCCTGAGTTTGGCGCTTCCTTCTCCCCCCCACCCCGCCAGCACCTGCGCCTCCCCGCTCGGCCAAACCCGCCCCCACCTCCTCGGGCAGCTCACCTGGGCGCGAGGCTTTCGCCATCTCCCCGGGGCTCCTGCCGCCGAGCCGCGAGTCCCGCACCTGCCCGAGGCCGCCGCTCTCCAAGCCCGCTGCGCCCCGGCGGCTGGAGCTCTCCTAGCGCGCAGGGGAGACGCGGCGCCTTGGCCACATTGGTTTCCTTCGGCTGCCTCTAGCGGCACCTCTCCCGGGGCTCAGGCTGCAGCGCCGGGAGCCGGAGGGGAGCCGCCGCCAGGGCACCAAGCGCGGCGGCGGCGGCTGTTTCTTCCTGCAGCTCAACCCCCGGTGTAACGACACCCGTTAAAGGCGCAGCGGACAATTCCTGCCCCGGGAGGGAGAGGTTAGCAGCCGGCGCTGCCCTCGCCCAGCGGCTGGGACAGTTTGGGATGCGGGGGGGACTCTGTGTGTGTGTCTCTCGCCAAATCAAGATGCTCACGAACTGCGGTCCTGAGAGACAAATACATACAACTCCCTCTCCCACCCCAGCCTTCCCTCTCCAGCGGAGGGGACTCTCAGGAGCGCCCCTCAGCCACCCCGTCCCACCCCACAGGCTGGGGAAAGGCAATTGCTAAGGACAGCGTTTGGAAGCATGCGGCTGCGACACTGTCTCCCCCCCCCTGGGCCCAGCCCTCCCTCCAAGAGCGATCATGCCAGGGTCTCACACTGAAACAGAGCGGGAGCTTCCTCACCAAGAGAGGCTTTTACGAGGCTCTCCACAGGAGAGAGACCGGTAAAGCCTGCTCTTCCCTCCCCGAGACACGGTGATCTGTCTCCCTAGTTCGGATTAGGTCAGCAAACGGGTTTCGCCCTTGCGTCTCTTTAAAGCAGAGCCGATTCCTCCCCTAAGGAATTCAGCAGATCTGCGACGATCCCCTTCCCACACACTCCCGTCAGAAATAAGCAATTCCTCCCCCCCACACACACACCCCAAAAGTCACTCAACGCCGAATTGGGATTTGATTCCCTTAGTCCCCTCCACCAACTCCTCCCCGGCGTGGCTGGGCAGTAGATTTGTATGGAGGAGCTGATGCAGAAGAGCCCCCCATCCTCGAGTAATTTTTCTTCATTCCCAACAAATGGATAGCACAGAAATGACAGGAAGCAGCCAGCCAGTGGTTTGTGGTCCTTTTTAAAAAAGCTTTCTGAATTAACAGTGCTATTCCTCATGATGCTTCAGGGGAGGATCATGTACCTGAGGATCTGGTGCAGAGCCTCAGAAGAGGAGTACTCAAGAAGTAGGAACTTTCACATTTTGGTTTATTTAGGGCTGAAATGTCTTTCCGTTTGACCAAGCTATCCCCTCCACCGCGCCGTCCCCCATAAGCCTCCCATACATTTCCCCCCCCCCTCCTGAATTCACACGCATCACTAGCTGTCCCTAGGTGATGGTACAGTTCCCAAGTCCCAGCAAGGGACCCTAACTGCCCCTCTGTTGCTCTGGGAAGATGACACAAGTCCCCACTTGAATACCAATAGAGAGACTCAGCCAGTTTCCTCCAATCTGACGTCAATGGCCAGAAGAGAGAACTGGGAAGCTCTGACTGATCAGCTGCTGAAGAAAATAAAAGACCACATAGGCTAAACCCTGTCCCTCCGATTCCAGTGAGAGTTTTGCCCTGGTAAGGATGGCAGGATTTGGCCCAAGTATTTATGAGCAACAAAAATAGAACAAAGCTAAAGCTCATTCTGCTGCAGCATAAAAAAAACCCCTACCCTGAGAGGAAGTGACAAAGCAAAGAGGCGGCAGCATTTTGGAAGAGTTAAGGATATAACAAAACCAATAAGCCAGATCCTCTAATTGCCTCTTTGATCACCTTTTAATCGAAAGTCTTCAGGTTACCTGGATCTCCAAAGGCAGCCAGTGCCCATGCAAAGGAAGAGGATGCCAGAGTCATTTAGGCAAACAAAAGGAATGAAGCTCTCTTATAAATAAAATCTGAGGTTTTTTTTAGATGTACAACACCACACACACAGAGTGACCATCACACCCACAAAGAGCAGAATGAAAAAAATCATGCATTTTCCTCTGCTTGACGTGTGCCACACCAACACACAGAAAGAGGAAATTGCTTTCCTCCCCCCATTATGCTTTTTGCGGGTGCGATGTGGGGTTGAATATTTTGGAGTAAAAAAGGGGGCCCACTCCACAACTGGGAGAACTCCTACTTAATGTGGATTAGGAGAGGATGTAGGTCCAGAGCTGGAAGCAGGCTCAGTGACAGGTAAAGGATTGCTCTATGGATCCAAGAGGATGAGGTGCCTGCAGCCAACACTTGAAATCTTGCAGCTCCTCCTACCTCTTCTCCTGCAGCTGTGAGAGATCAGGTGTATCCTATGTGTGCCCCACTCCCAACTGTAAGGATCTGCCCTTAATCCACTACAGCTCCCAGTGATTTCTGGGACAGGATGGGCACCCCAGTAAACATTGCATCTTGATGTCTGCACTTATATGTACTTGCTAGTGTACTGGCCTAGTGGATAGGGAAGAAGCACTAAGTGTGATAGATCTTGATTTTATTAAGGCTTTTAGCAGTCCCACAGGACGTTCTCATAAGCAAACCAGGGAAATGTGTTCTAGATGAAATTACTATAAAGTGGGTGCATAACTGGTTGAAAGACTGTACTCAAAGAGTAATCATCAATGGTTCACTGTCAAACTGGGATGGTGTTTCTAGTAGGGTTCTACAGGGGATCAGTCCTGGGTCCGATACTATTCAATATTTTCATTATTGACTTGGATAATAGAGTGAAGAGCATGCTTATAAAATTTGCAGGCGACAACAAGCTGAGAGGGGCTGCAACCACTTTGGAGGACAAGATTAGAATTCAAAACGACTGAGAAATTGGAGAATTGCTCTGAAATCAACAAGATGAAATTCAATAACTATAAATGCAAAATACTACACTTAGGAAGGAAAAAAAAATCAAAAGCACAACTCCAAAGTGAGGAATCACTGGCTAGGCGGTAGTCCTGCTGAAGAGGATCTGGGAGTTAGAGTGGATCACAAATTGAACGAGGGTCAACATTGTGAGTCTTTGCCTAAGGGAGCTCACAACATAAAGGCACAGGCAGTCCCAAGGCAGGCAAGTTGTTTGGAAAGTCTTCCAGCGACTGACCAAGCTAGTCTTGGCACAAAGCCTGTAGATGCAAAATGAAGTGTGCAATCACACAGTCAGTCACAATAAATGCCACTGAGATCAATATTTAAAAGCCCAGAGAGGTAGAGTGACTTGTCTAAGGTCAGAAGGCAGAGTTGGGAAAGAGACACACTCCAGGAATTCTGAACACCAAATCCCTGACTAAGCTAAGCCTACGATTTACCTTCATTCACCGATGAGTGATAGTGCTCACCTGGACAGTTGGCCCAAAGCCACCGTTTCCCCCCTGCTGTTTTGCGTGAAGTCCTGGTTAAGAGATCTGACCAAATGACTATTTCTTGAGGACGTTCCAGCATCACTATGACACAGGCCAAAAGGATTCTAAAAGATGACTAGACAAGCAGATGGGTCTATGGGGCTGTGTTACTGGGGGGGAAAGGGGCATTCAGATAAATAGCTAGCTACAAGGTCTGTGCCACTACTAGGTTTGGAAGTTATGCAAGTGACCCTTGTACCAATTTAAAACAAACCACCTCCTAGGGAAGGGGGCTTCGGTAACTGACAGGCTAGCTCTTTAGGATATCATCTGATCAGAACTGGTAGTGCTTGACCAGCACCAGTTAAACAGGGCAAAAAGGAACAAAAATAAGTGTAAACACTGGCTGATTTTAAGAAGTGCTTGAAAATGCATGAAGCAGCTGAGGGATAAATCACGCATGACAAATCTGTCTACTGGAAGAGTCGATTTATCATAAAGATGATCATGAAGGCAGATAGCATGCAAAAGAATATGGACCCACAGCGATCGTCCTCTTCCTCCTTTTCACCAAGAACAAGCATGAGTGCCAGGCTTTGCCTTCTTTTATGCCCATCCAACCTCTCTGAAGTCAGCAGGGGTGTAAGCGAAGGCAGAATTTGACCCACTGCCTTCTAGTTTTACCCCACCACTTTTAACCCACAAAAACTCATTGGCTGGCATTCATCCATGTGCAGAAGGCCAGCACAAAATATATGCTCCACTTAAACCCTGATGATTAAATTGGGACTTATGTCTGAGGAAGTCTCCACTGCAGGCTAAACCTTAGTCTGCTTGAATAGTCTTTGATCCTCCCCTAATTCTACTGGTCAGCAACTTTTTATTGTTCAGTTTTCTCCTGTATTTTTTTAAAATCTCTCCTTTGATTCACTTGTGCATCAACTTTTCATTATACATCAACATCAGGATTTAAACAGACTAGCCTCTCTCTAGTTGAGTCCTTTATACACAGGGGAGGATAATTTAGTATCCTTCCATGGACCAAGTTTTCTTAGCAATCTTAGAAGGCTTAAAGAAGTTTGTTTAAAAGAAAAACAAAATAGCTTTTGCCTTCTCTCCCTCCACCCCCAGGAAAATAGATCAAAATTATTATTACTCTCATTAAATATAACTGTTCCGTCAAATGACCTGGCTCATATGTGGTAAAAATACTAATGGCATTACTGAATTCACAAATCTATTGATTTTCTATAAGGGATTCCCCCAGATCCATCCTAATCCATACACAAGATCATGTGCTGGTTGAACAGCAGTGAATGTGTGGCCGATAATAAATTTGCACTTAGATAAGGACTTTTCATTTGTAGAACTCAAAGGCAGATGGAGAAACTGGTGCGCAAAGAGGCTACAGTGAATCATTCCAGGTTACACAGTGAGTCAGAGTCCAGGTTTCCCAACTTCCAATCCTGTCCCTATCCACTGGACCATAATGCCACCCACTTCATCTATATATGCTGCTGTTCTTACTTTGTAACCAATTTGCCAGGTCATTGTCTTAAGAGGTTCTAGGATTTTGCTGACCACAGAAATTTTAACACTGAACAGCTCAAGTTCAGTGTAGAACACAGCATATAAAATTTCCCATCAGCCATGTGTGTCCTTTCAGCTCTATGCTGTTTGCGGTGTTCATGCAGTGGTGTTGGTCCCAGCACATGAGAGAAGACAGCTCCGGCAGCTGCTGTTGCAGGAGGAGATGGGGACTGGAAATGTAATAGAAATGGGTGAAGGCAGAGTTGGAATAATAATGAAATCAAAGGATCTAAGTGGGGCCTTGTGAATCATCACTTGAATTCCTTTGTTCCCATGCGAGTTTGCTGCAGAATCCTTCTATTTTAATCAGGACTGTGGTTGTCCTCCCCATTGTTCACAAATGCACCTCAGTAAAACAAAAAAAGCCTTAGCCTCTAAAGAAGAGAGAGGAACAGGCTCAGCTCAGGTAGAATCACTAGTCTGCAGACACAAATAGGATCATACCACAGACCTGTCCCACACAAAAGAAAGTCATGACTATAAACGCATAAGCTCTGTGCATGTTCCTTTAAGGTTTGGGAGTCCCACAGACAGATTTTAAAGAGCAAGAGGCCCAGTCCCCTGTTCAGATCAGGACAGCAAGGGCAACTTAAACATGCTAAGAAACTGCTTGGAAGACCCATTCTGGGGATGCCCTTATGAAAGGGAGGATGCTGTAGAGAAAACACTCTGCAGAAACTTTGTTATATAGACACCATCTTTCCAACCCCACACCTTCAAAAATTCATGAATCAGGACACCTGCTTCCCCTCCCCTCCCCAAAAAAAAAAAAAAGGTTTTTATTTGTTTGTTTGTTTTAAGTCTCAGGATTTTTAACTCAAATATTACACTTATTTTTAACCAGGGTCAAAAACCAAATATCTAGGTGGTTGTTGCTGTTTTTTTAAATAAAAGCTGAAATTTTCAAAGCAAGAAAGCCCAAGCTGGGATCATAAACAACAATAAAAAAAACCCCAAGTACTGAGAGCCTCACTGTGAAATCCAGAGGGTTGGCAACACTGTTTAAAAAACTAAGGAGACATTGATCACAGATCTAAATTATACCAATGTATAGAAAATCCAGCAGAATCAATCCATCCATCCCTTCCTACACCAATTTAAAAAAAAAAATTAAAAAAAAAATCAGGGACCCAAAACTTTGGAGCAATTTACAGGTTTGTTTGCTCTTACAGTCACCCGGCCTGATGTCTCTCATTGCCTCATCTTTCAATAAGGAAGAACCCCAGTTTCCCTTCCCCATTGTGATGAAGCATAACCTGGGTATCATAACCTCCAATATTACTACCATTAGTTCTGCTTTATCAAGCCCTTTCTGACTTTTCCATTAAAAGAGAGGAAGACAAAGATAAATGGCAGAGCCCCTTGATTTCACTTAAGGAACCCAAGGCATCTATTCTTTCCACCTGGCAAAGCTTGACAGCTTCCCAATGTTATTTTCTACGAAGGCAGCCTGATTTTCCAAAACATTGTTTTCATGCCTTAAAAGCGTTGCTAGGAAGCCTTCCTTCCGGAGCTGGGTTGTGTCCCCGTAATAAAAATGAGATGTCGGGAAAGATCAGTGACAGAACAGATCATAATAAGTGCATGCAGAGTCATTTAAGAAAATCAGAGAAGGCTAGTTAATATTTAACAGGCCTGATTACAGGAGGGAAAGAATGGGTGCCAAAGGAATAATCAGTTGGTCTGACCTTCCTGGTATTTTATACGTTAGCCTATTTTCGTCTTTGAAAATTGATGTGCTGAGAAAAGTTGTGGCTGAGATTTTTCAAAGCGCCCAAGTCTACTGAGAATCAATGGTTTTGAAAATCATCCCCCAGATGAATTGTGAACATACGACATAAGCTCAGAGGGATTATTCATTCAATGAATTTCACCTTTGTTTTTGCAGCCTGTAAGTGATCCCCAAACACCTGATGAAATTCTTCAGTGCATTCAAATTTGAAGAATGTCTTTAACAAACAGTTCTTGGTTTGGTGATCATTTGCAAGTTACAAATATTCACCATTCATACTGTGTTGGTTTCTCACCCATGTAAAGAATTTAAGAGGAGGGTTCTCATAATTCATTCCCTGTTCTGGAGGTAGGATTGTCTAATGGCTTCAGATTGGATCTCAGGAGACCAGGATTCTATTCCCAGCTCTGTCACTGGTTTACTGGGTGAACTTGGGCAAGTTGTTTCACCACCTCATGCCTCAGTTTCTCCATCTGTAAAATGGATATAATGCTACTTTCCTCCTTAGTAAAGCACTTGGACAACTAAGGATGAAAGCCAATGTATAAGAGCCAGGTAGTATTAATTTCCACAAGATCTTACAGTAATTTCCATAGAACCTTCCTAGTTTCACCCTATTATATTCTAAGGACTTTTTCCTCTTGGTGGGGGAGAGTTTATCTGATTCCCACTTTGAGCCTTTAGGAAACAGTACCGCCCCCCCCCAACCCATTCACACTCTCCTCCTATAATAGGTAATTATCATTGTAACGCTTGTATATGCTGAGGCACACTGGAGGAAGAACACATCCTGTACTTATCCTTTTGTCAAGCAGCTCTGATTCCCAGTTTACACTGGTTCCTTTCATGTTATCAGGAGGTATTTAGGCTTAGTGGTTATTTCAATACCCATTCTGTTCATCTTTGGGAAGGGAGTTAAAAAAAAAATCATAGCTATGAGCACAGTCAAAGAGAGCCGCACAAGGGAGAGAAAAATCTCACCCTTAATTAAAAACTTCCCTGGGTGCCAAGACTGATGTAACAGACTGTGTGAGTTTTGAGTAAGTTAGCATTCTAGCTGCAGAATTCTGGCTAAATATGCTGTAATTTGTAAAGTAAATTGTCTAGAGGGTCTGTTAAACAAGCTGATGCAATAGTGCTGCAGAGATACAATTAAGACATGATTAATGACTCAGCCTCCTCACGAGACACCATTGTTTGTAGTGTCACTAGCTTCCAGAGATGACATTCTGCTTCCACAGTGTTGAGGCTATAGATTAGGAGTGACATGCACATGCCTGTCCCACTTAGAGGGCATGGCCAGCAGTACATCACTCCCATTAAAGAGGAAGCACATAACAAGAAGCGCCATTGAGAAAGGAGATGAAAGTGACCAAAGCAGCAGCACTGTTTGCTCAGCAAGACATAAGGAAATCTCAAACCAAGCAAGAGTGAACACCCTATCAAGTTAGGCACCCTATCAAGCTAGCAGTTGTTTTCATGGGTATTTGCCAAGATGGAGAAGCAAAGCAAAAATCAAACCATTATAACTGAAGGACAAAAGCACTTTAAAGTACTTTGAAGTCTAAAAGCACAACATCAGACATCAACTAATCCTCACTGTATGCCTGTGGAGTAGTTAATGTAATCCTGTTCCCATTTTACGGATAGGGAAATTGGCGAAGGGAGATTAAGAGACTTTTTGTGCAGCACCTAACACAAAAGGATGCTGATCCATGACAGCTGTGTCAGCACTCCAATAATAACTTTCCAAAACAACAGAAGGAAGTGAAAGGTCAGGTTGGCATTCAGGAGACTTGTGCTCAGAACACTCTGCAACATGGAAAAGCAAGTAATGTAGAATAGCATAGTAATAGTGATGTAAATGTAGAATAGCATGTTAAGAATCCATATCAGATGGTCACAGGATGACAGTTCACATTCAGCCAGGGTGAAATTCAGCCCCAGGCAGGTTGTCAGTATAAGGCCTATGTATCATTTAAGTCCTCAAAATAATGTTGCATAGGCCTCATACTGGTCCACTGCCCATGGGCAAATTTCACCCCCAGAGTATTTTATCTTAAAGGATCCCAAAGCACTTCACTGATTAATGTTAAATGGTAAAGATAGATGGTTCTAGAACCAGCTATATAATACAGGCAAGAAGTCACACATTAACACACTAGTATTACCAACCACAAACATTCAAAAATCACGAGCAAGGCCCCCATGTAGCTGGTAAAGTTTACCTGATCAAACCAAAAAGTGCATCAGATGCTGTTTTCTCACTTAGTCCCACATAAAATTTATAAGCAGAGAGAGTCGTGAAACAAAATTACAACTTTACTTATTGCTTCCATTGAAGTTTGGCTCAGGCCCTTAATGACTAAAATAAGAGCCAGAAACATTTTAATAACATCTGGGAACTGGAAATCAAGGAGTTCTGAGTTCCTGCTTGCTTTTGTACTGCATATTCTTTACACTTATTTCTGAATGTATAAACATTCTTTTCCTTCCCCTGGCATTCAATAATGGCACCACACACATGTTTAAGGTTATGTATGAATGTAAGTGGTGGCAAAATCAGAGCCTTAGTCACTTGAATATGTTCTTGGTGAGGACCAGCTCCTGTACCTTTGCTGGGAATGAAGGGTGCTCAGAACCTTGCCATGAGATTAGCTTAAAACTCATGAGATTTAAAAAAAAAAAAACACACTAAAATTTCAGGGGGGCAGGGGAGAGGTTATGTGCCTCTTTGTTTTTGACCCATTAGGGGTCACATTGTCATGCTTTTCTCAAGCCCTCGGGCCAGCAGGGGCCACTGGATTTTCAGAAGTGGCAGTTTGGGAAATTCTCTGTCTCTGGCCCTTTGCCAGAATCCAGTTTTTGCTGACTTTCAGCCCCAAAAGCCACTCTGTTGGTCAAAGTATTTGTTGGACTTTGGGGGGCTGCTGCACAGCTTTTTATGGTGAGTTGGGGTAGCGTAGAGAGGGATGTCATCTGTGCTCTCTTGTGGGTAGCATAACCCATCACTTAATGTATAGATGACATGATGGGCACACTGAGAGAAAAACGAATCTGCTGCACCCTTCTTACTCAGCTGAGATGTGCTGATTGATAAATGCCTGCCTCAGGGTTTGTGCCACAATAGCATGCTGGCTCTGATATTGGAGGGCAGACCTTTGCTAGTCTTACACTGGTAATTATGCACAGGCACTGCTGCCCAGATGGATTATGCATCACAGTGCAGAAAAATCTGTTACAGCTAGCATCTCCAGTTCTCACATTGCTCTTATCAGATGTCCTTCTGGACAGCCAAGTTCATTTGTTCTCAAGTAATACATACGGGATTGCCAAAATGAGGATTTGATCAAAATGGGCCTGGCCCCACTGCTATTTGAACATTTAAGTTGTATTAGAGGACAATGAATGGAAAAAGACTGCAGCATGAAAATCTCTTATACAATCTACCTCAGGCTTTGATCCCATTTTTGCTTAAATCAGTGGGAGCTTTGCCATGGTCTTCAAAGGGAGCAAGTCAGGGTGCTCAGTGTACTGTGAATTTATTCTCGCTGATCTTTTGTAAGAGCCTTGGCTTGCTGATTGCAAATAGAAACTGTAGGGTGTTTTCAAGTAATACCCACTCTCCTCTTCTCTGCTTCCTCCACGAGGGGCCAAGAGCCACCAACTCTCACTGGGACCTTTAGAGCCTGCATTTCATGCACACCCAACACCCATTCTCTCTCCCCCGCCCCCATTGACTTCAATGAGAGTTTACAGCAGAACCCAGGTTCCTCATTAATTATTTTCTGATGGTTCTCCTGGAATTTCTGACCCAGGTTCAGTTCTATTCCAAATAGCTTGTTCCAAGGTGTTCTTGCAGATAGTGCTTAGATACTAAGATAGGCGCCCAGGACAGCTACAGATACTGACTTGTTATATTGGTGCCTAACTGTGCTAAGTGCTTTGTGAAAACAAAGTTTTAGAAAAACAAAAATCCCTACCCCAGTGAGCTTACAATCTAGAGCCACCATACAGATAAGCATTGCGACAGAACACTACCGCCATGAGTGGTGACTGGTGAAGTCTAGCAAAGGAATCAAGTGTGCGCTAATGGCTTGTGCGTCTTGTATGGTTTGCATAGTTCTTTGGAGAGTTTTCATCTCCTTCGTCTGGCCTTCTCTATGAAGAGATTTCAGGACATGAGAAGATCAGAATCAGCACAAGTCTCAAGCAGATTAGACAACGGACAGCCCAGTTCCTTCCCCTGGAGCAGGGGTAGGCAACCTATGGCAAGCGAGCGAAAGGCGGCACGCAAGCTGATTTTCAGTGGCACTCACACTGCCCAGGTCCTGGCCACCGCTCCGGGGGGCTCTGCATTTTAATTTAATTTTAAATGAAGCTTCTTAAACATTTTAAAAACCTTATTTACTTTACAAACAACAATAGTTTAGTTATATATTATAGATGTATAGAAAGAGACCCTCTAAAAATATTAATATGTATTATTAGCACGCAAAACCTTAAATTAGAGTGAATAAATGAAGACTCTGCACACCACTTCTGAAAGGTTGTCGACCCCTGCCCTAGAAATCTTGGCTCAGAGGCATTTTCCTCTCCTTCCCAGCATCATCTTAATGCTATTCTATTTAGTTAATAGTGCAGATTTTTGCTCTCTGTCAACTCTAGAAGGGATGCAGACTGCACTGCAAGTTACTACCAAAGAGACACCAATCAGGGTATGGATTTTTAAGAGTTTTACTAATAATCAGCATTGCTGGCACCATATCCTGCTGACCTAAATCAAAGTCAACAGTAATGTGTGCTTCCCTGGGATGGTTAGAATTGCAGTCTGGAATGCTAACAATAGCCATTGCCTTAAAGAAAATGGAAAGGTTATTCTTTTAAATAAAGTTACATTGCCCCACCACCCTAGTTCCATCAGCTGTGTTCATCTCAGCTCTGTATAGTCAAGTCAGTTGCAGCAGGGCGGGGGGAGAGGAGGGAGCGTATTAGGCCTGTTTAGTATTAATCAATTGATGCTAGTTAATTTCTTTATTCAAAAGAGATCTTTTAATTGGGAAAAGAAACAACATGCAATTTGGAAAGTGCAACTTCTGTCACTGGATTTCAGCAGCTTTTATAAGCTCAAGAGACATGGGGTGAAAAAAAATCCATAGAAAACACCTTGATTGTTAATACTGCTCTGACTGCCTATGTTCACACATCACAAAAATAATCCAAACTGGTTTCTTCTATCTATACTGCCACTCCATAGACTGGCAGAAACCAGGACCTTGCAGGTTTGCAAGCCTTGAGCACCCTTCATTCCCAGTAAAGGTACAGGAGCTGGTCCTCACCAAGCATGTATTCAAGTGAGTAAGGCTCTGATAGTGCCACCACTTACATTCATACATAACCTTGAACATGTGTGTAGTGCCATTATTGAATGCCAGGGGAAGGAAAAGAATGTTTATACATTCAGAAATAAGTGTAAAGAATATGCAGTACAAAAGCAAGCAGGAACTCAGAACTCTTCGATTTCCAGTTCCCAGATGTTATTAAAATGTTTCTGGCTCTTATTTTAGTCATTAAGGGCCTGAGCCAAACTTCAATGAAGATAGTGGAAGCGATAAGTTACGTTGTAATTGTGTTTCACAACTCTGTCTCTGCTTATAAATATGTGGGACTAAGTGAGAAAACAGCATCTGATGCACTGTTTAGTTTGATCAGGTAAACTTTACCAGCTACATAGACTTATAGAGACAATGCCTTGTAGAAAAGGTATTTAGCTATATTAGTAAATTGAAAAGTGATCAGTGCTATCTGCATTTCATTTGGGAAGGGGACTTCAAATGCATTGTCGTTAGCCTTTGAGAATAACCTTCACTCACCACATAAACTAGCATATCAAGATTCAGACCTTCTGAAGAACACTATCAAAAAAGAAGCAACATTATAGAATTTTGGGGACATATTACTGAAGGCATTAGCCACTAACAGACATTTCAAAGCAGAGAGTTATTTTTCCCTCCAATTCCTACTGTGACTTTCCATAACACTTCTTCTTTCAGACTTTACAGGGTTTTTTTTTTTTTTTTTTTTTTAAACTTTCCATCTGGGATTTAAACATAGCACGGTATTTGCGGGAGTAACAAAACAGGCAGCAGTTGACTGGAGAGTAGATTAAGCCAAGTACAGCACCTGACTTATCTCCAGGTACCGCCATAGTTTTACTGAGTACAGAAAGATTGGCCCACATCCTTAAATGCATTTAGGCTCCTAAATCAAAAGGAAGTTAGGAGCCTAAATACTGCGGATCCTCAAAGGTAAGAAGTAGTGAACAGAGGACAGTGAGTCCTGCCTTAAGAATACTACACCTCTTAATGAAGCCAGTGGTATTGATTTTTATTTTGCAGCAGCAGCTTCTCTAGTTTCTATTCCTAATGCTGATGCCCAAGGTCGAACGCAGGCGGCAAGTCACTCAGTTTGCCTGCCGCAGTTTCCCCAATCTTGTCAAACTGCTCCAATAATACTTACTCAGCTCTGGGGTATGTTGTGCGTCTTAACATTAGTTTGTCAAGCACTTGGCTATGCCCAGATGAAGGGCACTCTATAAATATTCTAAGTGATCCTCTGTCAAGGTCAAGAAGCAATGAAGGAGAGTGGCCTTGTGGTTGAGGCAGCAGACTGGGACTCAGGAGATCTGGGTTCAGCTCTTAGCTCTGCCACAGACTTCCTGAGTGACCTTGCCCAAGGACACTTTAATCTCTGCCTCGGTTTCCCCATCTGTAGATATCCCAATGTCTCCTTTTTCTATTTAGGCTGTGAGCAGTTTGGGGAAAGAGTCTGTCTCTTTCTAGGTGTTTGTACAGTGCCTAGCACAATGGAGCAACGAAGGAACACAAAACAACACACAAGGTTTCCCCTGTTCCAAGGGCAGCCTGTGAGCAGAGCTACCATAGCAGGAACGGGTTAAGAATCCATCTGAAACTGTGTATTCATTTGCTGTGCAATCACAATCCTTTTACTTGGAGCTGGAGATCTCAGCAACCGTCAGCCCAAACCTACCTACTTTCTTTGGGCTAAGTCTGGCAAAGTTCTCCCTCCTTCAAGCAGCAAGCTTCAATTTCCTCGTTAGAGCCTGAGCAGATTACTCAGAGGATGCAGCCAGCATCTGAATGCTCCCCGAGCATAGGGGTTGATGCTTTAGTCATCCAAGGTTTATGAAAGAGAATTGACTCCACTTATTAAAGAGGCACTGGATTATGTTCTCACTGACAGAATACTCCTGGGAGCCTGGCACTCAGCTCAGCTATTCCACACTGAGGAAACATCCCACTGTGGCTACTCTTGACATGCCAGATCCCTGTTCAGTATCACGGAGGAGGTGGCAAGGACCATACTTAAGCTTCCTGAGGCAGGAGAGGGGAGGACTGGGAAACTCTAGGAGATGTTTTCTAAAGTTTTTGATCAATATTCCTTGGTGTGCGCTTGCAAAGGCGGGGGGAAGTGGGGGAGGCAGGAAGGCAGGTGGAAAATACATCCTCCAAATCCCATGGGGAGATGGAGCTCCAGCCTCTATCTCCTGGCATCTTCTGCTGCACTCCCCAGCCTTCCCCCTCCGCCTAGGCGGCATGGTCCCCAAAGGAGACGTGCCACTGTTGACTCTTCTGTCCCGAGCTGCATAATACCCTCCTCTCCAAGGGACAGCAGGAATGGCATGGAAGGGAATGCTACTTCTCATTCCCAAGCAGATAGGCCATAGACCAGTGGTTCTCAACCTTTCTAGACTATATTCAGGAGTCTGATTTGTCTTGCGTACCCCCAAGTGTCACCTCACTTAAAACTACCGGTACTTGCTTACAAATCAGACATAAAAATACAAAAAAGTGTCACACTATTACTGGAAAATTGCTCTCTCTCATTTTTACTATAGAACTATAAAATAAATGAATTGGAATATAAATATTGTTCTTGCATTGCAGTGTATAATATATACAGTATAAAGAAACAATTATATGAAAGTTTTCGTTTGTACTGACTTTGCTAGTGCTTTTTATGTAGCCTGTTGTAAAACTAGGCAAATATCTAGATGTTGATGTACCCCCGGAAGACCTCTGCGTATCCCTGGTTGAGAACCCCTGCATTGACAGCAACTATTCCCTAGCCTAACTCCAGCTTCCTAACTCAGACACACACAGCTTGAATAAACATGAGTCATACTCCTCAGCCAGACAATCACTCGAATCTAGAAGACAGGAGGACCAGAATAAAGCAATTCTGACCAGTTACTATACACCAGAATAAGCCTTTATGCAGAATTTTTTTTTTATAAGATGCAACATCTCCTTCCTGAAGTCTTGTCAAGCATATAAAGAATCTTAGATTTATAGTTGGAAACAACTTCAATGTAGCAAGCTCTAGTGTTGACTAGAAATCAGCCTATGGAGTTACTGTACAACAAAAAAAGACTATTTTGAAATGGAGAATAAAGGGTTCAAGGCCAAGATGTTCAAAGGTGCCGAGGGGATTTGAATGCTTGATCTCCACTGAAGTTAATGGGAATCCAAAAATCTAACAGACAGCTTTCACAGTGTCACCCCACACTCTACTCCAGCAAAGTTACAGGTGCTCAGCACCTCTCAGGATCAGGCCCTTAACAACAGGTATTTAGCAGTGATTGTTATTCCCAGAGCATCAGCTTTACAGAGAGTCATTAATGAAAAATTAATCTAAGTTATTACACAAACCCAGAGACTTGCTCCCCTTTCTGCTAATAGGCTGGCTGTAGAAGGTTTGACACTGGATTACACTTCTTTTGTAGTCTCTTCACTTACATCCAGTGCCCCTTAATTTATTTTGCAAACATTTTTTAGTCAAGCCTTTCCCTCACCCAGAGACGCACTACTCGAGGACACCCATTGGTGGGCTAGCCCTTGTCGCGGAGTGCTGCTTCACGAATAGCGAATGTGAGCTGTATCTCAGCACAGGGATTGTTCATAGAACTATAGCTGTAACTGGCACATGCCCAGTTTTCTGTATCAGGTCAGGCGAGCAAGCAGCTATCCCAGATCTCAGACAAAACAAACAAGTGAAAGCAATGGCTCTCATTGACAAAGGTTTAAACTGAAAGTTCAAAGAGGGGCCCCAGGTCTTCAAACAAAGTCAGTCCATGGATGGCTTTTTACAGTCCACACACACTGGGAATTCACAAAGGCAGCTTTACCCCCAGGTTACTTTCTTCCACAAAAAAAGTCTAGCGCCTACTGCACACTAAGCTTTTAAAAGGGACAAATTAACTCCAGCTGGGCCCAGCCTGATCTCCCATGGACTGATAGCTCCATTCCTTTAGTAAGGGCATGCAGCTGTGATCCTTCTAGTCCTTGGGGAGAGTTAACCCTCTCCCTGCCAGCCTCTAGATAGGAGTTTATACACCCTGATACCTTCTGCAAATCATAGACAGTCACGCCAAAAAAACCCACAAAAAACAGCCTGGCAAGGATAGGCCTTGGCTTAGTTATTCTTGAACGCATTGGTTTTAGCTTGTAAGCTTTTCAGGGCAGGGGCTGTCCCTTCTCTTGTGTTTATACAGCATCTAGAACTAGCAGAAACAGATACAAATAGTCACAAATGCAGAAAGAATTAGGAGAATATGGAATCTTATAGATCCATTCAAAAATAGAGACAGCTGCCTTTTCAAGACTGGATTTTTAAAAAAGCAAAACAAAAAACTTAGACATGTTACAGTTGAAACTTCACTGTTAAAGGAAAATTCCAGTGTTGCATATGAAAGATTGACCAGGTAAATTAAGTCCCAGCAAGATACTTAAACATGTGCCTAACCACAAGTACATCAGTACTCCCAGGACTATACATGTGCTTGGAGCTATGGACATGCTTAAGTATCTTGCTGAATCAGGGGAATAAGTATGCAAAAAAACAACAAACAAATTACTTCAGAAATACCCCTTGAAGGGTCAAATTCTCTGTGACTGTGGAGGCGCCTAAGTTTATTATTTATTCCTTAGCAGCAACCATCTTCCTGCCAACAGCCAGGCAGAAACTATCTGCACTGAAATCAACTTGAGAAGACCATGAACTTTGAGCACCACATACTATATATATATATATATATATATATATAAAAAATAGTGATTAATATGGCAATTTCCTACAATATCCTTGAAAGACCTTCTTGTATTAAGTGTATGTGTTATTGGGAGCTGGGAGCCTAAGGGGATGCCCTTGGCGGAGCACAGAAGGAGAATAAAGGTGCAGTTACCCTGAAACTGTGACATATACAATGGCAGCGTGCGTGGGATCTGTGACAGTGTGAATTGCCGTAAGTGCTAACAGCAGTGAAAGCAAGTAACGTAAGGGGGGAAAAGCACAGAGAAAAATCTCATAGTTAGGCTTGGAAGCATTAGAGTTTTATTACAAAATGTCAGTAACTAGCAATTTCACTGTCGGCACACAAACTGACAAAAATATATTTCCGCTGATCATAACCCAAATGCACAGAGAGGCAAAGTCAGAAAAATGCTGCTTGAGAACTTATTAGAGTTTGATTTAAGGATATTTACCTTATATATTTTGCATGTGATGTTGACAATGTGTGTTTTAACAGTTATAAAGCTTTCCCTTTTTGAATCGCCACATCTACTGTCATTAAATAATTACTGCCTGATTTCCACTGTTGTCTGACTGCTCCCTCTTCATTTCCTCCAAATGGGAAAATTCAAATGGATAAAAGTAAAAAAAAAGTTTTAAAACATCTATATTATTGGTCAAAATTATAAAAATAAAAATTTAATTCTACACTCGTAGCGTTTTCGGGAAAGGAATAGTGAAACGAGAGACAGGAGAAAATGAGTTATAAACAGTTGATGGGTTTCAGAGTAACAGCCGTGTTAGTCTGTATTCGTAAAAAGAAAAGGAGTACTTGTGGCACCTTAGAGACTAACCAGTTTATTTGAGCATGAGCTTTCGTGAGCTACAGCTCACTTCATCGGATGCATAGCATATCGTGGAAACTGCAGAAGACATTATATACACACAGAGACCATGAAACAAAACTTCCTCCCACCTCACTCCCCCGCTGGCAACAGCTTATCTAAAGTGATCCTCAAGTAGAGCCATTTCCAGCACAAATCCAGGTTTTCTCACCCTTCCCCCCCGCCCCCCCCCCCCCCCCCACACACATACAAACTCACTCTCCTGCTGGCAACAGCCCATCCCCCTTTGAAACCCCTCTTTATAATGCGCATGATAATCAAGGTGGGTCACCTCCAGCACTAGTCCAGGTTTTCTCACCCCCCCCCCCCCCTTTTCCAAAAACCACACACACAAACTCATTCTCCTGCTGGCGACAGCTCATCTTACAATGTGCACAGCAATAATCCAAGTTTAACCAGAACGTCTTGGGGGGGGTTTTGCAGGAAAAAAACAAGGGGAGACAGGCTACCTTGCATAATGACTTAGCCACTCCCAGTCTCTATTCAAGCCCAAATTAATAGTATCCAATTTGCAAATGAATTCCAATTCAGCAGTTTCTCGCTGGAGTCTGGATTTGAAGTTTTTTTGCTTTAAGATAGCGACCCTCATGTCTGTGATTGCGTGACCAGAGAGATTGAAGTGTT
The DNA here is from genome assembly GCF_015237465.2 of Chelonia mydas. NCBI lineage: Eukaryota > Metazoa > Chordata > Testudines > Cheloniidae > Chelonia > Chelonia mydas. Next base: position 11,998,469 of record NC_051257.2, read on the forward strand.
CTCCGACTGGTTTATGAATGTTATAATTCTTGACATCTGATTTGTGTCCATTTATTCTTTTACGTAGAGACTGTCCAGTTTGACCAATGTACATGGCAGAGGGGCATTGCTGGCACATGATGGCATATATCACATTGGTGGATGTGCAGGTGAACGAGCCTCTGATAGTGTGGCTGATGTTGTTAGGCCCTGTGATGGTGTCCCCTGAATAGATATGTGGGCACAGTTGGCAACGGGCTTTGTTGCAAGGATAGGTTCCTGGGCTAGTGGTTCTGTTGTGTGGTATGTGGTTGTTGGTGAGTATTCGTTTCAGGTTGGGGGGCTGTCTGTAGGCAAGGACTGGCCTTTCTCCCAAGATTTGCGAGAGTGTTGGGTCATCCTTCAGGATAGGTTGTAGATCCTTAATAATGCGTTGGAGGGGTTTTAGTTGGGGGCTGAAGGTGACGGCTAGTGGCGTTCTGTTATTTTCTTTGTTAGGCCTGTCCTGTAGTAGGTGACTTCTGGGAACTCTTCTGGCTCTATCAATCTGTTTCTTCACTTCCGCAGGTGGGTATTGTAGTTGTAAGAATGCTTGATAGAGATCTTGTAGGTGTTTGTCTCTGTCTGAGGGGTTGGAGCAAATGCGGTTGTATCGCAGAGCTTGGCTGTAGACGATGGATCGTGTGGTGTGGTCAGGGTGAAAGCTGGAGGCATGTAGGTAGGAATAGCGGTCAGTAGGTTTCCGGTATAGGGTGGTGTTGATGTGACCATCGTTTATTAGCACCGTAGTGTCCAGGAAGTGGATCTCTTGTGTGGACTGGACCAGGCTGAGGTTGATGGTGGGATGGAAATTGTTGAAATCATGGTGGAATTCCTCAAGGGCTTCTTTTCCATGGGTCCAGATGATGAAGATGTCATCAATATAGCGCAAGTAAAGTAGGGGCGTTAGGGGACGAGAGCTGAGGAAGCGTTGTTCTAAATCAGCCATAAAAATGTTGGCATACTGTGGGGCCATGCGGGTACCCATAGCAGTGCCGCTGATCTGAAGGTATACATTGTCCCCAAATGTAAAATAGTTATGGGTAAGGACAAAGTCACAAAGTTCAGCCACCAGGTTAGCCGTGACATTATCGGGGATAGTGTTCTTGATGGCTTGTAGTCCATCTTTGTGTGGAATGTTGGTGTAGAGGGCTTCTACATCCATAGTGGCCAGGATGGTGTTATCAGGAAGATCACCAACAGTTGATGGGAAGTCAGCTAGTTGAGCTATGCAGAGAATGGCAGCTGCACATTGAGGAGTGGACAAAGACACAGCTAGTCAACTTGTATTCTGATGACCAGGAGAGAACTGATGGTCCAGGTTCTCAGGGAAAGTCCAGCAGGTGAGGGAAATCTTAGAGCCAATGCCCTAGAGAGAAGCAGGGAAGATGCTGACAAAGGCAACATCCATGCTCCGTCTAGACCAAATACATCACTGCAACAGAGATCGCGGACAGGTCTACAGGTACACCAAAAGTGGATACCGCTGGAAAGGGACAGGCTGCATGTAGAAACCCAGCTGCTTGCAGACCAGGAGAGCCAGCACAAGAAAGAAAAGAAGTATAAGGATCGTCAACATCAGTTCAAGATGGGGAATCTGTGCCAGCAAAACCTTAATCCAGAAGGCCAATCCAGACTCCATATACCTGTCCCAATAGGTGACATAGACTCCAAATTATTTCTTCACTTTAAGGAGGTGGATGACATGGATGTGTTTCTAAAAGCTTTTGAAATGAGGTGTGAATTGAACGAAGTGGGGCAGGAGGATATGGTCTGGTGTCTGGCCCCACTGCTGTCAGGGACAAAAGCCTTAGACATTTTTCACCCTAACGGACAGAGAACTATAGAGATTATGGGCACTGCAAACAAGCTTTGGTGCAAAAGTTTAAACTGATCCTGAAGTGTATAAGGCAAGGTTTTGGGGAGTTCAGAAAAAATGGGGACATGACCTATGCCGAGGTTTCAACTCAAATTAGGGGTTACAAAAGAAAATGGAGAACTGGTTGGGAGGTTACCACAGGCGATGAGGCCTACAAATTAGTGGGTTTAGAATAGGGTTGCCAACACTGTATTTCAAAAACAAGAGACTATTTTCTTAGTACCCCCATTGCACCCCTCCTTCCAATATCATCATCATTGTCAGTAATAATGATACTAAGACGTACTCACCTACATTCACCAGGGGTATTTCTTGCTGCTTTTCACAGCACTCAGCAACTCCCAATCTTGTTGTACAGAGGTGAAAATTAAGGGATGTCCCTTGTAATAAAGGACTGTTGGCAACCTGAGTTTAGAATAAAATTCTATAAACTCTGCCACCCTGACCTACAATCACAGTTAATACATAAAGATCCTAGAGATGTTGTTATGGCTGGGAAATTGGCAGACCACTATGTAGATGGTTGGTTAGGTTTGATAGAAAACCTATTAGGGAAGGAAAAGGGTCAGGGGAAAGGGACTGGGTACAGATCCAGCAGAACTCCAGTGGGAGCAGCCGGGGGTAGTCAGTGAGGAGACATTCATTGGCTGGAGAGATACTGGGACTCCTCAGACTATAGTTAAGCCTCATGTTGTGAAACCCCCATCAAATGCTCTGCAGGTGTGAAATTGGAGTTAAAGTTTCTGGTGTAGATGCCTTCGCTCTACCTACAGCACAGATTTCTACACAGAAAAGCTCAGGGGTTCCAGCTGTAGCTGTGGCCTGGCCTGAAAAGAGGGAGCAATTGGTGCCCATTGCCCAACTAATAGCTAAGCAACAAGCAATTGAGGATAATATTGTTCAGGCAGTAGAAATATGATGGTGGGCTGTATCAGAGGAGGTGAGCTTACACCACCTGGTTCATGCTTTAAGCCTAATATTAATAGTGGTTCAGATGAGAACCCCCCACTGTGCTCTTGAAAATGCACTGCTGGGTAATAAACTTGAAAAAGAAAGCACAGAAAGACAGAAATATAATGCAAATGAAACAAATGCTAATATAAAAAGCAGGGGAAGGTAGGTGAGGCCTGGGCCTGACGTGAGTAATTAACACCTAGAGCGTGGCCTCATTTTTTGGAAGAGAGGATTAGGGGAGGAAATAAATCATCAGGTTGAAAACAAAATGTTTGTGCTAAATAAGGTAAGTGAACAGATCAGCAGGCTAAGATGACAGAATGGCTGAGCCAGCTAAGATAAGGGAGAATACACAGGGAAATATTTACAATGAACTAGATAAACAAGGGATAAATAAGAAAGGAAAGATGAGGTAAAGAGGAAGTCGAATCATGGACAGTGCGTGGTCAGCATATGCTGCACGGGGATTGGCTCCTGCAAAACCAATCCAAAAATGTGTAATGCAAGGTATAGTAAATGCAATAAAATGTGTAATGTATTTAAAGGGAAAGGGTTTTTGTATAACTTTGGAGTGGTGGTGTACCCTGCATCCACTCCTCACCCCCCGTGTAAAAGTCTGATCAGCTCAGGGTAGCACTGCTGTATGCCAAAGAAAGATACCTGAGTGGCCAAGCCTGAAGACAAATTGTGTTTTTGGAAAGCCAAGTGGAAAGAGGTCTCGGAGGGAATCCCAACAGGTGTGTTGTCAGATATTTCATATTCTTTGCTTTTGGGGAGTGATATTATGGCTTTAAAAGCGTACGGGGTAAATCAGACCCGCAGTTAGTCCCTTGAAGGTCTGGACCTGTGTTAGCCAAAATGCAATGGGGCAGCTGAGAGGGAGGAGGGGAGATACAAGTGCAGTTACCCTGAAACTGTGACATATATATAGCAGAACTTGCCGTTTCAAATTTAATGTTTTAAAACTTTTAGAGTCAACTCTTGCCCAGGAGTTCCAGCTAAATAAGACAGATAAACATGGGCCAGCCTTCCTGATGGCTGGTGGCTCCTTATTATAGTGCTGTCATAGTGCAGAAGAGCCCCACTCCTGAATCAGGGTCCTATTGTGCTAGGCGCTGTACAAAGACAAGAGCCCCAAAGAGTTTAGAATGTAAGATAACAGATGGATACAGACAAACAGGGGAGCACAAGGAAACAATGAGATCCTCTGATCTCAGCCCCCCCACACTTGCTTCTTTAGCCCCATACTCTCAGAACAGATCATTACTCTAGAATGTAAGTGGAATCTAGTCCTCAGGACTGGTTGCAGGGAGGAAGGCTGGTTTTGTGGGAGGAACATTTATGTAACTATTCAGTAACTACTTCAAGGAAAGCAATCAAAAGGAGCAAAAGAAAGAGAAGTGGGCTGTCCAAAAAGTCATGGTCCTGGAGTAATATAGTGACAGATCAATGAACCCAATCTTGCTCCCAGAGCCATCAAGGCAATGCTCTTATTGACTTTAATGGAAACAGAACTGGACCCAGCATCTGTGGGAAGCACTGGCAGAACACACACAGTTGCGACCTCACTCTCAGAAGCCCACTGACTTAATTTCTACAGATAAATATTTACAGAGTGAATTGTATTTATTTTCACAAGGGGTGGAGGAGCCACTTAGAGAACACGAATGAGTAGTAACATCTTTGGGGGCCTCTTTCCAGGTTTCTCAGGAGTAGCCCCGTTGCTCACTTCAAGCCATATGACGGCTAGCAAACTCCCCCTCTCGCCCCTCTGCCTAGGGCTGCCCCCTGTCCAGGTTTTCCCAGGATTGTCCCTTCTTTTGAGATAACTGTCCCAGGCAATCTCTAAGAGGGCTCAGGACACACTGCAAGCTGTCCAGTTTTATGGACTCGGGATCATCCTGGACATCTTGGGTTTGTTTTGTACCTCAGAGATGGCAAACCTACTGCCATACCGCCCCTCTCTCCCTTCGAGTTGCTCCTCCGATGTTCCCATTTCTCTGACAGGGCCTGTAAATCCAAGTCCTCCCTCAACCACATAGTAACTAAACAACAAATATGTGTCAAGGGGCAACCCACTGGTGAGGGAACCCCCTACCACCCAGGCGTGACGAAACAGCGTTTCTACCTCTCGGTTGCTCCTGCTGGATGTCCAGGAGTCCCCTTCCTCTTCTGACAATGTAGGCCTCCAGGCAGGTCACGCACTGTGGTTCTCCTTCAGGATATCAAACTCCTACATTCAAAATGGATAAATCAACCAACACAGTCGCACAGACGTGGGGCCCTCGTTCCTGGTCCTCCCCTGGGGATCCCTGCGACACAGGCCACTCAGTCAATACTAGCGCAGATATTTCCCGCTCTGACTGACTCCCCACCCCAGTCTCTTAGTCCCTTATTTCAGGCTCCTCACGGCATGTCTCAGCTCCGTGCTGGCTCATTTTCAGGCTCTGTTCCAGGTTTTCCTCCTGTCACCTCAGGTTGCATAGGCTTCCCAGCCTCCCACAGGCTTCCCACTAAGCCCAGAGCTTCAGCCACCTACCACCTGGGCCTCTCTGCTTCGGGGCTGGCCTTGGGACTCTCTCGCCTTCAGGCCTCTCTGCTTCGGGGCTGGCCTTGGGACTCCCTCGCCTTCAGGCCTCTCTGCTTTGGGGCTGGCCTTGGGACTCCCTCGCCTTCAGGCCTCTCTGCTTCAGGGCTGGCGCTCTCACTCTTTCATAGCCCTGAGGGTTTCCTTGGTACAGGCCTGCCCTCACACACTCCCCCTCAGGTGTACCACAGCAATCCCAATTAAGACCACACACTCGCCCCTCTCATTGCCAGGTGTCGCCCGGCTGTTCTAATTAAGACCCTCTTCATTTCATTAACCCTTTCCTGAGTCCTGTTCCTTCTACCTAAATTCCCTGGCAGGGGGAGGCCTGTGCTGAGACATTTATTTTTTAAATAGCACTGTTCTCACACATCCTTAATGCCACTGCTCTGCCACTTGCTTTTGCCTGCATTCTGTCTCTAGCCCTGCCCCTGCCAACTTACGCACATACTTAGCTTTAAAGGTAGCGTGTATAGTCCTCTGGACAGCAATAGGGCTACTCACCAGGTACAAAGTGAAGCACATGCCTAAGTCTTTGCAGAACTGGGAACCATTTAGGACCCACTTACATCAATGGGATTTCCTCATGCAGAATGGCTACAGGTTGAGGGGCTTAGATTAAGTGTTTCTCAGCAGAGGCCTCTTGAGTCTATATCATGTTTAGCATGCACGGTACTATATTAATAAAAATCATATGGACAGTAACATCCCTCAGTTCTTGTATGAGGAAAGGCAGGAGGATGCTACCTTTCAAGGCCTTACTCCTGTGTGGGTCCCAGGTTGAAGGCAGCACTCTTAGTCCAGGATCAGAGCTCAATGAAGCATCATCGAATTAAAGATGCAGTTAGTGGCACAAAGCCTAGTGGGAATTTGTGCAGGGAGAAAATGAAGCTACGTTTGGACAGACTGCATCAAGTTAATAAGGGCCAAATCGTGGCCCAGCCATAACGATGGCACAAGCTACTCTCTCAAATCCCTCTGCTGGCAACCCACCTCACAGATAGCAGTGTGAGAGGAGAAGCAGCGTCCATGTGCAGGTGGCTTGGCCCCACATCCCCAAGGCACCTAGATGTTACGACAGATATAGACCTAGTACTACTTGACTCCTTCTCTGGAACAGGGGGAGACTGGTCTTAGAGGCACAATCTCCTGACCAAGCTGCTCTAGAGGTAGTGTAATAATGCTGTTCCTATATGTGGTATAAGGCCATAATGGGATGATTCAGCCCTCTATTAGCATCTCTTTTTCTGACTGTAAAGATTAGGATGGCAGAAATGAAGAGCATTTTCTTAGCAGGGAATGCAAACAGGTCTTACTGATTATTTATAATAAACATGGGATTTAGATCCAAATTATTCTAAATTTAAAAAAATCCTCAAAAATCAATATAGTTTATTTGAAAACAATTCAAATATTTGAAAATACTGTTGCACATATACACTGCTGTTTTAATGAACCCAGAATTTTTTAAAATAAATCTCTCTATACATTTTGAAAAAGGTACCAGTTTGATGTATTTTGTTTTAAATTAAAAAACCACACGGAATCCACCAAATAAAGCGTACATTGATATAAATAAATGTTATCAAAACAAATCACAAAACACAAATTACAAACTTTAATAAAAACAATTTGGGGGTTGGGTTTTTGTTTGATTTATTTTTACAAAAATGTGTTTTGACTTACAGAAAATAAAAAAACTTTGATATACTGAAAATGATGCTATAATGGGTTAAACATTATTGCACAAAAGGAATTTGTCACAGTAAATAATGTGTAAAAAGAAATGTGAATGCTAATTTAAGGAATGGACCCATGTTTTGGCCCATAAGTTTTATCATATACCCTTTTTTCTTGTTTGTCCTCTGGACATATATTAGCAAAACTCAACCTAGGACACTGATTATTTGAAACTAACAAATGAGGCCAATATAAAAGAACCAGGGATGTCGGTTATTCTATTTATTTTTATTGTGCAATAAGACAATTCTGTGCAATACCGTCTCAACACAAATCAATAAAATCAAGGACATTTTACAAGTCTCCCATTCCATCCCTAACCTGCTACTGAGTCTAGAGTATTCAGGTACATATCATACACACCATACCCCCAAAAAACTAAGAACATCTCTGAAAAGTAAGAAAGACGCTAGAATGCCCTAGATGGTTTGATGTCACAATTTTGGGGCTGAATCCTGCATTCCTTGTTCACCCATAATTCTTATGGACTTTAATGGGCATTTTAAGTGAGTAAAGAATGCAGGATTGGGTCTTTAAATGGAGCTGGTGCTAGAAGAATGGTATTGTTTTAGGCTAGTATTGAAAAAAAAAAAGGGGGGGGGGGGAACCTGTGCCAGTAACTTTTTTCTAAAAAAGAAAAAAAAAAAGTCTTGTTTGTCTGGACTGTTAAATCGTAATGCAGATATGCATACTGCTGTAAAACATTCAGAAAACAATGTTACAACCATAAGGGGGTTGCAATAGTACAGCAGTACAAGCTTTCTTGCAAATAGATCAAGCCACTTCTAGCTATTGTTCAAAATACCCACTTAATGCTGTGACATAAGGATCACCCCTCTGGATTATTGCATCTAGTCCAAAAAACAGCTAACAAGACTGTGAAGAATGTTAATGCAGTTGGTCAGACAAAATAAACAGTATCTTTCTTGTGTGATACTGGAAACACTGAAGGCAAATCAAACAGCATTTACTCTTTTGCATCAGCATTTTCAATTTGGGTTTCAGACGCATATGAAATAATACTTTGTATTTCCAGCGCACCTTTCAGAGGAGCTCAAAGTGCATTCTGAACAATAATTTATTGATTAAGCCCCACAACAACCCAGTGAGGTAAGTAAGAAGCATTACAAAGGAGGAAAGTAAGGCACAGAGTGGTTAAGTGACTTGCCCAAATCGTTAACAGATCTGGGGATGGAATCCAGAACTCTCAACTCCCAGTGCTTTGCTCGTACCACTAGATCACACACAAAAGAGTGAAAAACTAATCACAGATATAGAGAAGGATTGATAATGGTTCTGCACACATATGTAAACTTTACTGTTAAGTGTTTACTTCTGTTATAGTAAACACTTTTTCAGCACCTTTATTACACTGAAATCTGAAAAGGAAAGCATCTGCATTGTGGTTTTTAAAAACCACAAGATGAATCCCTTCCGAATTTCATCCACACATTGAGCAGTTTCTTCCACGTGTTCAGTAAGAACAAAGATACTGAAGAAAACCTAAACACCCAATATGCTCGGTAGGCTGGGATTTGACATTCCATTAGCTGATGGCACAGATTTAAAAGTGTTTACTCTGTGGGCTGCAAGAACTCAGAAGTGAACACGGCTTCTGCATAATCCTCACATACATCCTGCAGCTCTGCTGCCACATCACATAAGGCTTCTTCGGTCAGTTCTTCTGCAAGGCTAAAGGAGAGAAAAGCAAGTTTAAAAGCCAAGGATAGAATCCTGGGGTTTGTACAAACAAACCCAAATATGCACCAATCATTTCATCCATTTATATCAAAGCTCTGATCTCAAAAGAGAAATGTTTGTATTTCTTTTCACATTATTATATATATTTACTATGGGGAAAACTCTTGTACTACAGAACCATCCTGTTTATGCCTCAGTTTTGTGGAGCATCTGAAATTTTTGCATCTATCAGCTTTCTGATAAAAGAGGGGTGAATATATGGTGGCCATGGAGGATTGGGGAATGTGACCAACCTTCTGTTAACTGGTATATTTTTTTCCTTTTTAAAAATGTTAGATGCAAACAGGCTAGTGAAGGAGAAATAGAGCTCAAGAACAGGTTTGCAGAGTTGGAAAATGAAGAAGGGGCTCAGCAGGCAGTCACTGAAGGTGGAAGGGCAAGGAAGAAGAGAAGAGCGGCTAGTCCTATAGGAAAAGGGGAAGAGTCAATGGAGACTACACCAAATATGAGCCCCAGGAGGATACAGGATGAGTTGAACAGGATTACAAGGGAGAATAGGAATGGAAAGAACTTGCAGGGAACAGGGGATAGACTGGAGAATAGCACTGTCACCAGGAAAAGGCAGGTCTATGTGATCGGGGACTCTTTACTGAGAATAGACAGGCCTGTAACCAGAGCTGATCCAGAGCATAGAAGGGTAGGCTGTCTTCCAGGTGCTAAGATACGGGACGTAGACCTGAGGTTGAAAAGGATCCTAAAAGGGAGCAGGAAAGAATCCCCTAATTATCCTTCATGTGGGAACAAATGATACGGCTAGATTCTTGCTGGAAAGTATTAAGGGAGACTATGCTAAGCTGGGGAAGACGCTTAAGGAAATCGAGGCTCAGGTAATCTTTAGTGGGATTCTGCCTGTTGCTAGAGAAGGGCAACAAAGATGTGACAAGATTATGACTATCAACATATGGCTTAGGCAGTGGTGCTGTAAGGAGGGCTTTGGGATGTATGTCCACTGGGAGGCATTCATGGACAGAGGACAGTTCTCTCGGGATGGACTTCATCTGAGTAGCGAAAGAAATAGACTTCTAGGATGGAGGCTGGCACAATTGATAAAGAGAGCTTTAAACTAGGTGTTTGGGGGAGATGTCCAGGTAATCTCCACGCCGGATTTTAGCATTGAGAGGGAAGAAAACAAAGTAAGAAAGGATACAGCCATGGGTAGGAAAATGTATATAAGGAGGAAGGGCAGTGTGGATACCAGTTTAATAGGTTATACTGGCTGTAGAATGACCGTGCCTAATAGGGTACAGAATGCGAGCGAGGCCAAACAGCAAAAATTAAGATGTTTGTACACCAATGCGAGGAGCCCAGGTAACAAAATGGAGGAACTGGAGCTACAGGTGCAGGAAGTGAAACCAGATATAGGGATAACAGAAACATGGTGGAATAGTAGTCATGACTGGATTACAGGTATTGAGGGGCATGTGCTGTTTAAGAAAGACCGAAATAAAGGTAAAGGTGGTGGAGTAGCATTGTATATCAATGATGAGGTAGAATGTAAAGAAATAAGAAGCGATGGAATGGATCAGACAGAGTCCGTCTGGGCAAAAATTACACTGGGGAAGAAAACTATTAGAGCCTCCCCTGGGATAGTGCTTGGGGTGTGCTATAGACCGCTGGGATCTAATTTGGGTATGGATAGAGCCCTCTTTAATGTTTTTAATAAAGTAAATATTAATGGAAACTGCATGATCATGGGAGACTTTAACTTCCCAGATATAGACTGGAGGACGAGTGCTAGTAATAATAATAGGGCTCAGATTTTCCTAGATGTGATAGCTGATGAATTCCTTCATCAAGTAGTTGCTGAACCGACTAGAGGGGATGCCATTTTAGATTTGGTTTTGGTGAGTAGCGAGGACCTCATAGAAGAAATGGTTGTAGGGGATAATCTTGGTTCAAGTGATCATGAGCTAATTCAGTTCAAACTGAACGGAAGGATTAACAAAAATAAATCTGCAACTAGGGTTTTTGATTTCAAAAGGGCTGACTTTCAAAAATTAAGGAAATTAGTTAGGGAAGTGGATGGGACTGAAGAACTTATCGATCTAAAGGTAGATGAGGCCTGGGATTACTTTAAATCAAAGCTACAGAAGCTATCGGAAACCTGCATCCCAAGAAAGGGGAAAAAATTCATAGGCAGGAGTTGTAGACCAAGCTGGATGAGCAAGCATCTCAGAGAGGTGATTAAGAAAAAGCAGAAAGCATACAGGGAGTGGAAGATGGGAGGGATCAGCAAGGAAAGCTACCTTATTGAGGTCAGAACATGTAGGGATAAAGTGAGACAGGCTAAAAGTCAAGCAGAGTTAGACCTTGCAAAGGGAATTAAAACAAATAGTAAAAGGTTCTATAGCCATATAAATAAGAAGAAAACAAAGAAAGAAGAAGTGGGACCGCTAAACTGAGGATGGAGTGGAGGTCAAGGATAATCTAGGCATGGCTCAATATCTAAATAAATACTTTGCCTCTGTCTTTAATAAGGCTAAAGAGGATCTTAGGGATAATGGTAGCATGACAAATGGGAATGAGGATATGGAGGTAGAGATTACCATATCTGAGGTAGAAGCGAAACTCAAACAGCTTAATGAGACTAAATCGGGGGGCCCAGATAATCTTCATCCAAGAATATTAAAGGAATTGGCACCCGAAATTGCAAGCCCCTTAGCAAGAATTTTTAATGAATCTGTAAACTCAGGGGTTGTACCGTATGATTGGAGAGTTGCTAACATAGTTCCTATTTTTAAGAAAGGGAAAAAAAGTGATCCGGGTAACTACGGGCCTGTTAGTTTGACATCTGTAGCATGCAAAGTCTTGGAAAAAATTTTGAAGGAGAAAGTAAAGGACATTCAAGTCAATGTGAAATGGGACAAAATACAACATGGTTTTACAAAAGGTAGATCGTGCCAAACCAACCTGATCTCCTTCTTTGAGAAAGTAACATTTTTTTAGACAAAGGAAAGGCAGTGGATCTAATTTACCTAGATTTCAGTAAGGCGTTTGATACCGTGCCACATGGGGAATTATTAGTTAAATTGAAAAAGATGGGGATCAATATGAAAATTGAAAGGTGGATAAGGAATTGGTTAAAGGGGAGACTACAACGGGTCCTACTGAAAGGTGAACTGTCAGGCTGGAGGGAGGTTACCAGTGGAGTTCCTCAAGGATCAGTTTTGGGACCAATCTTTTTATTACTGACCTCGGCACGAAAAGTGGGAGCATGCTAACAAAGTTTGCGGATGATACAAAGCTGGGAGGTATTGCCAATTTAGAGAAGGACCGGGACATCATATAGGAGGATCTGGATGACCTTGTAAACTGGAGTAATAGTAATAGGATGAAATTTAATAGTGAGAAGTGTAAGGTTATGCATTTGGGGATTAATAACAAGAATTTTAGTTATAAGCTAGGGACGCATCAATTAGAAGTAACAGAGGAGGAGAAGGACCTTGGAGTATTGGTTGATCATAGGATGACTATGAGCCGCCAATGTGGTATGGCCGTGAAAAAAGGTAATGCGGTCTTGGGATGCATCAGGAGAGGTATTTCCAGTAGGGATAAGGAGGTTTTAGTACCATTATACAAGGTACTGGTGAGACCTCACCTGGAATACTGTGTGCAGTTCTGGTCTCCCATGTTTAAGAAGGATGAATTCAAACTGGAAAAGATACAGAGAAGGGCTACTAGGATGATCCGAGGAATGGAAAACTTGTCTTATGAAAGGAGACTCAAGGAGCTTCGCTTGTTTAGCTAAAAGAAGGCTGACGGGAGATATGATTGCTCTCTATAAATATATCAGAGGGATAAATACCGGAGAGGGAGAGGAATTATTTAAGCTCAGTACCAATGTGGACACAAGAACAAATGGATATAAACTGGTCATTGGGAAGTTTAGACTTGAAATTAGACGAAGGTTTCTAACCATCAGAGGAGTGAAGTTTTGGAATAGCCTTCCAAGGGAAGCAGTGGGGGCAAAAGATCTATCTGGCTTTAAGATTTAACTCAATAAGTTTATGGAGGAGATGGTATGATGGGATAACATGGTTTTGGTAATTAATTGATCTTTAAATATTCATGCTAAATAGGCCTAATGGCCTGTGATGGGATGTTAGATGGGGTGGGATCTGAGTTACCCAGGAAAGAATTTTCTGTAGTATCTGGCTGGTGAATCTTGCCCATATGCTCAGGGTTTAGCTGATCGCCATATTTGGGGTCAGGAAGGAATTTTCCTCCAGGGCAGATTGGAAGAGACCCTGGAGGTTTTTCGCTTTCCTCTGTAATATGGGGCACAGGTCACTTGCTGGAGGATTCTCTGCCTCTTGAAGTCTTTAAACCACGATTTGAGGACTTCAATAGCTCAGACATAGGTGAGAGGTTTTTCGCAGGAGTGGGTGGGTGAGATTCTGTGGCCTGCGTTGTGCAGGAGGTCGGACTAGATGATCATAATGGTCCCTTCTGACTTTAGTATCTATGAATCTATGAATTCTGCTTTGTACAGAAAGATTTAACGTATTCGGGACCCGATGCAAAACCCACTGAAATCAATGGAAAGACTCCCACTGATTTTAATGGTCATTGGATCAGGCCCTTCTGAAAGCAAGGATGTTTACAGGGAAGCAGTGGGATCAGAGGTTTTAACTCAGGGCAACAGAAGACTTCATAGTGTTTCAGCATTTGAGAAGTTGAGGTCTTTGCTGGCCTGTTAAAAATTTGTCCTTCTCAGAGTCTTATGCTTGCTGCAACAATACCAGGAAAATTAACTTTCCTGTGTCTCTAATACAGAGCAAGGCGGTTTCTTCTAAATGTTTACTGATACATGTAATGGTTGACAAGTTTTATAGGGCCCTCTGATGGTAAAACATTCACCAAACAGTGCTGTGAATTGGATTACATTTTTAGTTTGATTTCAAATCATATGTATCATATCATACATAAGAGCTGCAATTCAGCTGCAAGAAGGAAGGGCTCATTTCCATTTTGTCCTTTTGGCAATCATGAAGGGGGGCCAGTGTTTGAGCTGCTGAGGCTCACACCAATGCCAATTATGAACACTGTATTGGAGTTTATAAGGATAGTGCTGAAACATGCCCAGGGATGTTTTAGCGGTCTATTCTAACCTGCCTCGGGTTATAGTGACCAGTCCAAGGTCATTCAGCTCTTGCTCACGTAGGCCCCACTCCAGCAAAGCACAGAAGCATATCTGAACTTTAAGCACGTGAGTGGTCCTATTAAAATCAAAGGCACTGATCCGGCAGACACCGGTGTTGATGCTTAATTTTACTACAGTAAGCCCATTGATTTCAATAGGACTAGTAGAGATAATAATATGAAGCATTTGCTTAAGTGTCTGTAGGATCAGGGCCATAGAGACTACACACATGCTCAGAAAGTTAATCCCATGTTTACGTGCTTTGCTGGAGTAGTGCCCTAACCACAACACCAAGACTTCTTGGTAGTTAATTTCTGAATGATGCTATTCAAATACTGAAAATAAATTTTTGGGGAGAAATGGCAGAATTTTTTGCTGGACATTCATTGAGCCACGCTTGGGAAATGATAACAGATAACATTGTTTACTTGCTGCACCTGTTACTTAGCAAACCAAAAATGCTTATTCAAACTTTGCTGCTGAGACGGCTATTTTTTATTTATATTGTAATCTTTCAGCCTTCACCTCCCTCCTCGTTTAGCAGACTTGGAAAAAATGAATAAACATTTTTTCTTTGCTAAGGAATGAGCAGCAAATAGACATTTATTACTTTACCTCTCTTGTTTGCATTGCAGAGGACTAAGTGGTGACCCAGCTATGCCATACACTATTTATATACCTCGCTCTGTACTCTGCAAAATATTTCCTTTTTCGAATCTCCTGTTCAGTGAAATTTACAAGGCCAGCTGCCATTTTAAAGTATTTCTGTTATTTCAAAAACAGCAACATCCAGCCCCTGCTTTGTGAAAATTAAAGGTTGCCAATGTCTTCTCTGCTACTTTGAATACCTTGATTGACTTTTTATTAATAAAATTTATAAAAAGCTTGTTCATTCCTTCCACCCATCATTGGCCTGGCTGTTCTTTTACAGTTAGCCGGGCAATGTTTTCTTTTTAATCAAATGGCAAAAGACAATCATGTTGTTAAATAGTCTCAGTTGAATGGATCAAGGCTCTCCAGAGCAGGTTCTCCAGCCTTACCACTGGAACTTGCATAAAGACAGAAGTGGATAAGGAAAGCAGAAGGTGTAAACTTCCACATACAGATTTCTACAGCAATAAGAGCAGATTTTCACAAAACGATGTGGAGCGGAAACTCAGAATTACACACCCCTCTGACTTAGACTCCTTTTGATAGTCTAAACCAAACTATATTTCACACAGATGACAGAGCTGGCTCTGTGGTACCACTGTATGCTATAGAACAGAGATGGGCAAACTATGGCCCTTCCACCCAGCCCTGGAGCTCCTGGCCGGGAGACTAGTCCCCGGCTCCTCCCCCGCTGTTCCCCCTCCCCTGTAGCCTCAGCGTGCCATGCTGCCAGTGCAGTGTATTAAACTGCTCTGTGAAGGAATGTGCTACTGGTAGCAGTTACGGAGAGCTATTTACTACATACCGGTGTAACTGTAGCGCCGCCAGCCAGCGTGGTAAGAGGGCAGGGAGCCGGGGGGGGTTGGATAGAGGGCAGGGGTATGGATGGGGTCGGGGCGGACAGAGGGCGGGGAACGGGGGGGGGGGGGGGGGGGGAAGAAGGACAAGGACGTCAGGAAAGAGCGGGGGTTGGATGGGGCAGTGGAGGGCCGTCAGGGAACAGGGGCGGGCCGGAGGCACAGACTCCCCTAACCGGCCCTCCATACAATTTCCGAAACCCAGTGTGGCCCTCAGGCCAAAAAGTTTGCCCGCCCCTGCTATAGAAAGACATGAAAAATAATTGCTCTTCCAAGATATTCTGCTATCACTCCCTTTAGTTTTCTGTGAACACTTTAAAAGGTTCACAAGCATCAAGGATCATTGAAAAACAACCCAGTAGCTACTGTTGTAAGCTTTCTGGCTTTCAATTCGGAATTTAAACCATCCATTTCTCCCGTGTGTTTCTAAGAAAGCACAGAAAGACAGGTCTGGAACGGACACATTTAATTCACAAAATCAAACACAACAATAGTTCGCGTACCTCTCAGCAATGTGCCATGGATTGAAGTGCCCTACTGCCTCATGAGAAATAAGTTTCAGGTGCTGCTCGTATCTATTGTTATAATCAAGGATGTCCTGGAGCATGTGCTTTGGAACAGAGAGAAAAATACAGTGCTCCTTCTGCTGAGATATACTGCGAGTCAAGGGCTGCCAAACGTCATTTCCAGTCTCCAATTTCTCTTCCACCTCCCCATCTTCTTCAATAGCACTGGAAGCACAAAACAGTCAATATACCAGAACTTCTTGGTTTTAATGTCCTTTTCCACATGACCTAAAGCCACAAAGCCTCTTTAAATAATACTCACTCGGGCATTTACTCTTAATGGAAAACATATTATATATCCACAGTAAAAGCACATGAGCATTTTAGTTCATGACCAAATTCTCTACTCACTTTCCATTGAAAGGTCTTTCGAATACAATATCCACTTGTGACTCTTTGTGTCCTATCAATTTGGTTATTTGGAGTGGGTGAGGAGACACAGGCCTTTTCTCTATTGATGCACTTTCTCTTTCTAGAAGGAAGAAAACAACATTAAAATATGTTTCTTTGGGAGCCAAAATCCAACAATATAGAGAAGTCCCCACTCTAAGCATAGTTCCCTTCCAAAGTTAAGTCCTTCGGAGAAATGAAGAAAAATGTTACCAGTGATGAGCCTCTAAGCTACAAATTTAAGGGGGGTACTTTCAAAAGAACCAAATGTTTCAAACGCGAGCACTTTAGAATATGTCACTTTTAGTACAACTCATTGAGTATTTCTAAAGAGGTGATAGGAAACATTACATTACTATGGCAACCAATCTATTGAGATTGTCAGTAAAAGGAAAAGGGAAATAAAACTAAAACAATTGAGCCCAGATCCTCACCTGGTGTAAAATGGCATCGCTCCCATGAAGTCACCACGGGCCCGAGCCTCCTCCCCAGAAAATTCAAGGGCAAATCTCCCATTGTTTTCACTGGTGCACGATCAACCTCTATATGGTCAGGTGCTTAGCTGGTGTAAATTGGCATAGCTCCACAGATTTACATCAGCTGAAGACCTGGCCCTATATCGAGACTAAAGCGGGGAGAGAAATCACAGGCCAAATTCCTTCCTATTGCCACTTGGCTGAGGCAAGTGGGGCTACAACAGGATCAAGGTGTGTGGGAAATAGTAGGAGAGGTTGTCTGGAAAGCTGACTTTCTTTAGCAAACAGCTTCCTGCTAACATCCCTCAGGTTCTCTCTTCATCCAGTTAAAAAGCTCTTCTGATATGAAGAGATACAATAAAACCTCAGAGTTACGAACTGACCAGTCAACTATACACCTCATTTGGAACTGGAAGTACACAATCAGGCAGCAGAGACCCCCCACCACCCAAAAAAAGAGCAAATACAGCACAGTGCTGTGTTAAACTACTGAAAAAAATAAATGAAAGCAGCATTTTTCTTCTGCATAGTAAAGTTTCAAAGCTGTATTAAGTAAATGCTCAGTTGTAAACTTTTGAAAGAACAACCATAACGTTTTGTTCAGAATTACAAACATCCATTCCCGAGGTTTTCACAACTCTGAGGTCCTACTGTACAATATCAGTCTGGGCAATTAGATTATTTTTCTTTACTCTCTATTACTGAAAAGTAAGGAGGAAAATATTTGTGAATTTTGAACTAAAATCTTCGAGGTGATTTTTTTTAAAAGCAAGATTAAGAACTCATGATAGCCGCACATTGGGCAGTATACTCTGATGTAAAGAAAACGTAGCAATTCAGGGAGTTCAGGGTCTAACCACAGATCTATGGACAAGAACTGAAAATTTGCCTTTTTCCTAAACAAATCTAACTCCATTGTTTTTATAACTTTTCCATCATTTGATTTACGTGAAAGGAGGAATGGGGCAAAAAACCTGTACACTTAATGATTAAATTTAACAGTGTTCTTTGCGTGGACAGAAAACCTACACTGGCAACCAATGCATCGTCTTGTTCACTGAGGCATGGACATGACATATACCTGACAGATCTATGGAATCTGCGCCATTTAAATTGCTTCATTTAAAATAAAATAAAATAAAGAGGGAAGAAAAGAGCCAATATGACAATAAATATTCATTTGTTCTTTCCTAGGGAAAACTCATTAGATAAATCAAGTGAGAGTGTTTTGCTGTGTTTTACAGATAATGTCTCAGCCTGTGAACTCTGAACTTTTCTACTACTAGAAATAATCTTTTATATGCTGGAGTGGAGTGAGAAGGATTATTGCTAGGTTATATAGAGGGAACTGGATTCTCTCTCGCTCCAGTTTTGGCTTTGTTCTCTAAAGTGCAGGGGGATTTACAGGCTTTGAAATTGATTTCTCAGTCACAGTGGCAACAGATGGGTCTTCGAGAGGTGTCAAAAGAGGTTTAATGAAGTAGCTCTAGTAATTGCTCAGTCTGAAGATGAAGAGGTGTTACACATGGATCTAACAGAACTGTTATTCTACAAATCACTCTAAACAACTCTAGCTTTTGTGTAGCCCTCTCAGAAGTGGACTCCTTTCCCTATCAGAATCCAACTGGCTTTAACTAATCCAAATCAGAGCCAGGAACTGTATTTGTTCACAAAGTGGGTGGCTTCAGAGAAGTTCAAGATAAAGTTTATCCACTCCAAGAGCACGTTGCATAATATATGGCCTGGGTCAGGATCCTCATTCTTTCTCCCCAATGTCTGAAACTACTGAAATAATAAAGTCAAGTGTTGACGCATTCAGAAGTTAAGCATGCTTTGAGAAGGCAAACTAGATCCTTCTGGAGTATGACTAAGAACGTCTGAGCTAAAATGTGAACTTGAACATTTGACAGGTTGCCTTCTTGGAGGATCACAGAAAACATCACTTGATAAAAGAGTGCCGACAGCTCATTCTCCATCACTTGAAGTCTTTAAATCAAGACTGGATCTCTTTCGATGTGAAGTGCTATAGCTCACACAAAAGTCATGGGCTTGGCGGAGAAATTATTGGGTGAGGTTCTTTGGCCTGTGTTATGCATGAGATGAGACTAGATGATCATAATGGTCCCTTCTGACCTTGAAATGTGTGAATCATTGAGAATTCTGAAACAGATTAGCAAAGGGGAAAGAAGAGAGGAAAAAGTGATTTATCCAGGTCTGTGTTTTTAATTCTTTTTAAAAAAACCTTGTGTGTTTACTTGCATCTATATGTTATTTTCATTTTTTCCTTGTCCTTTCTGGCAATGGTGTATGAAAAAGGAGGCCAAAAGAATAAAAGAAAATCCACCAATTAAGCTTCAGAAAAGGGAGGTAGACTCAGTTACACATGGATCAATAGAAAAGAAGTGAAAATAATTAGAAATAAGCAAGCAGAAGTCGGCAAAGACAGAGAGAAATAAAGTTGAAGGTGGTCAGTAAATCCACTATATCTTATTTTTAGAGAGATCCAATGGAAAAACTGCAAGGCTCACATTTACAAAGAAGGGATGAGGTCACAGAACATACAAAAATGTTGAGAACCAACATTTAAGTACAACATTCTCTCTGGTTTGGGACTGAATGTAGACGTTTTAGGCCGACTGAATTTCTGGTAAATTAGAAGGAGGTCAAAACCAAGGTTTAGAATGGAAAGAGTACCTCAGTTATGAAGTCATTATCACGACTCCATAGTGGAGCAGTGCTAACCAGACTTATCTTGATCCCCACGCTGCCACCTCCTCCTCCTCCCCGCCCACCTAGCTTAACTGATATGGGCTATAACAGGGATGGGCAATCTTTGGCATGCGGCCCGCCAGGGTAAGCCCCCTGGCGGGCAGGGCCAGTTTGTTTACCTGCCGTGTCAGCAGGTTCAGCCGATTGCAGCTCCCACTGGCCGCAGTTCACCACTCCAGGCCAATGCAGATGTGGCAGGTAAACAAACTGGCCCGGCCCGCCAGGGGCCTTACCCTGGCGGGCCGCATGCCAAAGGTTGCCGATCCCTGTGCTATAACAACAGGGTAAATTCCTATCTTCCGTGCCATGTTAGCACAATAGTACATGGTGTAGGAGGGGTTGGGAAAGAGTGCTTGGAGAAACCATCACATAATGGGGATCTCCACACCTTTTACACACTGGAGAGATGGGCTCTGTTCTCGTTCAAATTAGGCTGGAATGAAGAGAGTGTTAGGGCCAGGACCTGAGACAAAACACATGCTATTGTAGCCCATAGGTGGTGGTTGCTATTGCTGAGTTGGGGGAGGACTGGAGGAACCCATTTCCTAAGATTTTGTGCATGGCAAATTGCAAGTTTGACCCACACTCAGAAGAAGAAAAGGAAAGAATATTGGTGCTACTAAGAAAAAAAAAAGATTAATTACACTTTTGTCAAAGAATAACTTGAAGAAAGAAGAAACCAAACTTCACTTAAATCAACATCAAATATCCCCTGTTAAGACTCAGGCCCTAGTCCTGCAACTGGATCATACAGGCAGACTCTTGCATCCAAATGCTGCTTCAGTGACTTAAATCAGATCTATTCAAATCAATCCAATTGTAGGACTGGTACTTTAGCTTGCAAGCTTCTCAGTAAGCCTCTCCTGCTTTTAAATATTAATTTTTAAAGCAACAGTTTGTAAACATTCCTTTTGATATAGTGTTTGTAACATACTTAAGTCCAAATGGGTGCTATTTGATTAATATTATCAAATCTAATCTATTAATTTTGTTTAGGAGATGTTAACATCTCAAGATAGAGACTGCAGCAAAAAGAAATTGTATTAAAAAAAGAAAAGAAAAAAAAAGCCAACACTTACCCCTTTTCTCTTCCTGTGCCCAGAACTCTGAATCAGCATAGACAATCTGATTAAATCTCCTGCGAACTGCATCTTGGTATCTCTTAAAAATTTACAAAATTAAATCAACCAACAGATATTTAATCAGTTCAACCGTGCTGGTGATAGCTTGATGGAGAGGCAAACAATGACTCATTTTGATCATGATATAAATCTTCCACCCCCACCTCCCCCACTACCATTCCTAAATATAATAGAGACAGAAAAAATAATCTTTATGAAAATATCATGATTGAAGTACAGCACTGTAAGTCTCAAAAAGCACACTGCCAGTATGGCAGATTGATTGCAGATTGTACATCCTATGGCTCAGATCCTACAAACATTTAATACAATGAATAGTCCCACAGAAATCAATGGGGCTACTCACTGCACTAAATTTTACCAAGTGCATAAGTGTTTGCAGGATCAGGGCCTATGCCCAGTCTATAAGTCCCCTTACCTTTACTTGTAATATAGCTGTATTTTTAATGTAGCTATATTTACAGATATTCTTCTTCAATTGCTTTGACTAGCTTCTGGTTCCAGGCTCATTTCTACTTTCTTTGCTATGTGAAATTGACCATAAGTTGGAGATCCATAGTGTGTAAGCTAAACTGCTGTAACATCTTGTAAACCCTTACTCTCACTGGTGAGCAGTTACTCAGAAGAGTTGTTCCATTGACTTCAATAAGTCATCTCATTCTAAAGGAGACACCTCAGGGAGCACCACTAGCACCATTCTTGGACTTTCTCTCTCTTATGCAGTTAGATAGCCCCTGTATCTGTTGTATCTGAGACCTCACAATTATTGAATTATTATCCTCACTGTACAGATGAGGAACTGAGGCACAGAAACACAGGAAGTGTGATGAAGCAGGAAACCCATGTCTTCCAACTCCAAAGTTAGCCCCTTAATCACTGGACTATCCTTACTCTTATTCCATGATCACTGGTCCAGTACTGACTCAGAGGGAAAGTGTCACATATAGAATCAACAGTTCTACTTTCTGCTACATGTAGACACTCCTTCAAGGCCTTCCGTCCAAGTTCTGGCCCAGTAAGACCTTGCTTAAAAAAAAACAAACAATGTACCGGCTCAGGTTGTAAGGTATGGACAGATACACAAGGTGACAATGTTGCAAACAACTAACACTTAGACACATGCTTACTTCGATTTCTTCCATTCTTTGCAGCATTGTTTCCAGACTAGGACTGTCATGCATGGCTACAGCCTCAGCTTGCATCTTCTTGTGTTGCTCCATATTCCAGAGTTCCTGAGCTGTATCTTCCAAAAGATCATCCAATAACTTCTCACTCAGCATATCTGCATTGGATGCAGCCTACAGATACAAAACCCCCAAAACATATTATATATATATATATATATTTTACACACACACACACCACACACACACTTTAATTATACATATACATTTGAACTGGCTTTGTGTGTGCGGTTCAAATGTATGTCTATAATTAAAATTTCTAAAAGCAGTTATTAGCTTTGATAAATGGGCTGTCATTTCTTTCAACTGCTTCATTTAATGCAAATCTAATTACATTCTTAATACTTTTCTTTCACACATATAGTAAGCCAAGCTAGTAAAATTAATTCAGCATGTACAGGACCCTATAAAAAGGGTATCACGCAAGCCAATGGGAGTTGAGGGAGCTCAGCATGCTGAAGGATCAGGCCCTCAAATTTAGGACAGTTGATCCACTCACTCCCCAAATTCAGGAATCCCGTAGGAATTCACAGAACTTGAACTAAAGGATCAGAGCCAAAGTAAATCTCAATTATGTCTTCTTAGCTTGACCATTTAGCTGGATAACTTTGCTCTAACAGGACTATTTTCCTAGCTATACCTTTCTATATTTCAATTACTTTTTCTAACATATCCTTAGAGTGTGAAATATTTTGGATCAAATACTATACATAGTAAGGATGTCTATAATAGCCTTATATACTAATTTTCTGAAAATGATTTTGCTTTTTTTAAAAAAATACTTAATATCTATTTTCTCCATGTTTAATGAATTCACACTTTGTATATTTAAAACACGATAGCTCGTCAACCGACAAAAACGTTTCTATAATCAACAGCCTAATTAAAGAGGTCATTCTATTTAGTTTCCACTGACATAAGCTACAGTTTAGGAAATCAAATCAAATGTCCTATCCTTTTCACGTCACGTACAAGAGAAAACATCATCATGCATTTTGAACAGCTTTACTCCATTATATCCAAACAGAACATACTTTTTCAGCAGCCTGGGATGACAGTTTGTTTATAAATGAAGAATCCTTCAAACGAGTGTTTGTTTCCAAAGAAAGATTGACCTTCTAATGAAACAGAAATAGGTTAATGTTTATAAAATACTTTTTATACTGTATTAGCACAAATTCATTAAGTTATTAAGGAAAGCTATAACATGAATTCCTAATATACTCTGAGCAACACCAGTAATATTGAACATGGAATGCTCACAGTTATTCAAAACTATGTTCCAGTTTATCTGCTTGGCCACAAGATAACAGGAAAAACATTAATTTACTGCAGATATGGCAAATTTATTCCAAATTTATTCCAGTCAAGGACCACACTGAGAAGAAGAATATTCTGCAAATGAATGTCTAAAATTGTTTGGATTGGGTGAAAAATTTTGGACATGTTTTTCGCTAATCAAATTAAGGCAACCTGCCATTTGCTTTCCCCATTACAAATGTTTTATAAATCTAAGAGAGACTCTTCAAAATGTCAGCATAAGCTTTGATTGCATTACCTGAGCTTTATCTAAGAGAGGTTCCAAACGCTCCCGAACTGCTTTCTCCACCTTGTCTGCCAGCTGTGTAGGAGAAGCACCTTCTGACCTATTTAAACAAACAAAAAAAAGTGATGATGCATTTTAGTGAAAATCTGATGTGACAAAAGAACATAAACCCACTTTAAGAAAACAGGGCCACGTGAGAGATCTGCTACCAAATCTGCTTCTGTGCATCACACTTTTAAACTGGATAATTACCTCAGTTTTTGTATTTTCTCCATTTCTTCTCTACTGAATTCCATTAGTTCCTTCGTTCTTCTTGAAGTTTCTGCATCAAGCCACGCTAGTCTTCAGATATGAAATAGCAAGACAGAGAAGTTAAGAAAATAAAACGTATGTTTGCATAGACTAGCTAATGAAATGATGTAAATTCAAGGTAAATGAAAACCTCCACAAAGAATCAACAATGAGAAGTTAAATATGTTAAATTTAAGGCAAGGAAAATCTTTGTTCTGTCTCCCAGAACATCTTTAAGTGAAACTTTGTTTCAGAGGCAGAGTTGTCTAGTGGATACAGCACAGATGTGGAAGTTGAGAAACCTGGATTCTAAACCCTGCTCTAACATTGACAGTGTATTACCCCGGTTGTGGCTCTGGTCCACCCTAAAAGATGAACAACAACATTTATGTACCCCAGAGGAGTGTTAAGAGCCTTAATCAATTCATATTTGTGGAACATGATGGCATGAAAGTGGGAGGTATTATTATTACTTTCAGATACACAATGATGGGTCTTCTTTTGACCCTGTAATTCCTCAGCTTTCCTAACACACTCTACTCATTAAATATTATAGTAGACATGGTACAGAAGATTCTGACATATCTACCACCAACTAGGTATGTTAAGAACAGATTAGAAATTTTTATCCTTAGGCCAAGATTTTCAAAAGGGATAAGTGATTTTAGGTGCCTCAACTGTTGAGTGCTAAAGTTGACTCCCCTTAAAAGCAGCCTTAATGTCAGAAAGTGCTGCATACCAGCCCCCTGAAAATCCTTTAAGGTGTCTCATATTGGGCAACCAAAAAAAAAAAATCATTAGGCATATTTGAAAATCTTGACCTTAATTTCCTTATTGTGGTGGGCTAAATTCACATATTCAAGATTACTTTAGCCTAGTTGGTATGCTATTGCAAAATCCAGTCTGGATTTCTTCCATGCTTATTTAAAGTTTAAAGGATGTTTAATGGTGTTTGCGCCATGATACGAAGCAAGCTGCGGTCTCCGTATACCAAACCCCAGACCTTTTTTAACACTGTTTAATGTTGGACTGTGACTGGGTTATATTAAAAACACCTTTGGCCCATATATTCCATCTAATACAACATTTTTGGCGCTGCAATGTGGGGCCTCAAGGGTTAATACATGCTCCGAAACTTGCATCTTGGCAAACAAGCAATTTCAAAGTTAGTTTAAAACAAAAGGTTTTTTTTAATTCTTTAACGTGTTGCGCTTCTTTGAGGTAAGCATGAAAAAAAACTATTAATATTTTAGTTTTAAAACAATTAAGCTCTTTTTAAAGTTTTTAATTGTTCAATAATCTTTTTAACAAATGCTTTTGATTTCTTTTTATTCTTTTATTCTGAGGTGTCATAACCATACAGCTAAGGGTAGCCTAGAATTCCTCCTGACCTGTAAGGGGTTAAGAAGCTCAAATAACCTGGTTGGCACCTGACCAAAAGGACCAATGGGGAAAGAAGATACTTTCAAATCGGGGCGAGGGGGAGAAGAGAGAGGCTTTGTTTATGCTCTTTGTTTTTGTGTGTTCTCTGGAGAAGCAGAGAAGCATCAGGTCAGAAAACTCCTTCTCCTAAAATCATCTTAAAATGAGTCTCAGTATCGCAAAAAGAGTAAGTAAATAAGGCAAGGCCCCACCTACATCCCAAGGAAAAACTTAGTGTGGACACCCAAAGTTTTATCTTGGGATGTAGGTGGGGCCTTGCCTTATTTACTTACTCTTTTTGCGATACTGAGACTCATTTTAAGATGATTTTAGGAGAAGGAGTTTTCTGACCTGATGCTTCTCTGCTTCCCCAGAGAACATACAAAAACAAAAAGTAAACACAAAGCCTCCCCCCTCAGATTTGAAAGTATCTTCTTTCCCCATTGGTCCTTTTGGTCAGGCGCCAACCAGGTTATTTGAGCTTCTTAACCCCGTACAGGTAAGGAGGAATTCTAGGCTACCCTTAGCTGTATGGTTATGACATGAGGTTTGCAGTTTGTGTGATTGGTAATAATTTTGCTGATTTAATGAAAAGGTATTTTTAAGAGAAAGCAAAAAAGGTAAAATTAAGTGTTTTAAATTGTTGAAGGTTAAATTGCTATAGAAGACATTTACTGAAATAACATTTTCGATAATCCTCTTATTCACAAAATGCTAGCTTAATTCAGGACTGCTATTGCATTGACTATGAATATAATCTCAAACCAACAGAGCCAAGGGCTGCTGCAACACCAAACTGTGATTTTTGTTGTTGTTTTATGTTTTTCCACCTTTTTTTTTTTTTGGTTTGGCAGGTTTATGGTGGTTTTGTTTTTGTCACTGATTTTTGTTATTCTCTGCATGTAAGACAGCACTGTGCTAGCGTTGTAAGTTAGACTCCCAGAATGGGTTAAGCTGCCACAATAGCAATGTTGTCCTCACAAATATTAATAGTAAAACAGGTGGGCAACATCTGTCAGACTAAAAATGCCTGTGAATTTAACGCCTGTGTGTGTTGCAAGCGTTGCAGGAATGCAAAAGTGGCTCCAAAACAACATAATTTTGTTGCTTCTTTTTAAAGGAGGCAACACACCTGGGTAAGAACTCCATCAGGGCTGAACTTCCCCCCCCCCACCACGTAAGCAATCTTAACCACTAGTGCATAAAATTTTCATGGTTTGTATAAATGAACAGCTTTAATTGTGTAAGTGGCAAAAGAGGGGGGAGTTTTGCCATACTTACCCATTCTGGGCCTACAGCCAAAGAAGAGATAAGAGATGGCTTGTTTCTAAACATCTTACAAACACATAATTGCAGCAGTTTTAAGTTTTCTTTTAGCTACAAATGAAATGAGTTGTAAATTCTTAAGCTTGGTTAATATCTGAAAGGTTAAATTGTAATCTTTGTAATATCTGCTCAAGTAAGATTTGTAAATCCCAATTTTGGGATAAGGAATTTGCAAACCAAGCACCTTTTTCTTTTCTTTTTTTTTTATGCTTAAACTTTGTAATTGATTTTATGAACAAGCTTCCAACCCTAGGTGGAATTGTTTCATAAAGAGAGCGTTATGTTCTGATAATTAGGTCTATAAATTTACCCTAAGTGTGAGCTCAACTGTAAAAAGTATGTGAAAGTTCATAAGATGTCACAATAATCTATAACAACAAATGTTGATGGGAAAAGGTACAAAAGAGACAGAAAAACTGAATCAATCCAAACAAAAAGGCCTACTGAGGTAACTCAAGGACTGTGTTAAGATCATGCTTGGTAAGCAAGAAAATGTGAATCTGGAAATTAATGAATCCGTATTGGTGTGTCAAATATTAGGCCTAATTGGCCAATGAAATAATGACTGGACAGGCTATTCAACGCATCACTCCCTTTTTGGGGAAAAGATGGAAGAACAGATTGAGGCTACTGAAGCAAGCTTCGCCATTATGGCTGCCACCCACCATCTCTTGGATCACCAGACCCTCTTTGTCCTAATCCCAAGTGATGTCCTGATCAGACAGGGCAAGAGATAGAGACCAAGGCCTTGTCTACACTACAAGGAAAAGTCGATCTAAGCTAGGCAATTTGAGTTACGTGAAGAGCGTAACTCAAGTCGACGTAGCTTAGATCTACTTATCACGGGGTTCACACTACACGATGTTGACGGGAGACACTCTCCCATCGACTCCCCCTACTCTTCTTGATCCAGTGGAGTACAGGAGTCAACGAGAGAGCGATCTGCGGTCGATTTAGCTAAATCGACCGCTGGTGCATCAATTGCCACACGTGGATCCCCCGGTAAATGTAGCTCCCGATGAAACCCAAACACCAACTGGGAAGATACAGGATCAAACTTTAACAGGAGCTCCAGCCCATCTCAATTAGTGTCTTCTGTTTTCCCCAAAAGTACAGTTATTACCATCTTTGATATCATCAAAGAGACTGTCAAACAAGGGGGCCCTTTTCCTTTTAAAATCTCTCTAGCGATAAGGAAAGGGAACAAGAGATGTTGTTAAAGTGAAAACCTTACTTACTATTTTACATTTCAAATGCTTTAACTATTTTTCCTTCTTTTCTTTATATTTAAGAACAGGTTAAAAACATGATTAATGGTGTTTGTGCCATGCTACTAAGCAAGCTGAGATCTCTGTTCGCCAAACTCTGGACCTTATTTAACACTGGTTAATGTTGGACAATGACTGAGTTATGTTAACATTTTTGGCACATATATTCCATTTAACACAACATTGCTTATCTCTGTATCCCTGTACTCAGGGAAAGTGAGCCTAGTGCTAACTGTGGAGCAGTCCTCAGAGTGGGGCAACTATTGGAGGTGCTGTATAGGAATTAGCAGGTTCCCTCCACCCTGTGGGAGAAGAGGAAGGAAAAAAAATGAAAAGTCTCCTGACAGCCAGGAGGGGCTCAAAGGAGAACAAATGAGAGTGTAAGACCCTTTACCTCCAATCAGTCAGGTGGGGAGTGAGCTGCAAGCCTAACTTGATTCCTTCCTGGGGTGGCAGGAGAAAGAGAGCAGAGAGGCTCCTCCCATTTCCTCACAAGAAGATGACCCCCTGGTTCCACAGGACAGTTTAAAAAAGTGGTGTGGTTTAGCCCTTTGTACGAAGAAGTGGCCTTAATTCAGTTTTGGCCTGACTAAAAAGTTAACTGTTTTACCCTAAAAATGTAATTAATTCCATAAAGTGAAAAGAAAAAGAGATATTTAGAAAAATAATATATTATTGTTTGCGTTTCTGGATAAAGATATCCAGGCCAACCTGACAGCTTCTTTTTCAATGGCTCCCAATCTTCCTTCTTCAGTTCCCTCTTTTTGCAAAGCTGACTGTTCTCTGCTGGAAGCTCTGGGACTAGCATTCATGTATCCCCAAGGAGCACTGTAAAGGAGGAATATATATATTTGACTGAGATCCCTTTCCCACTTCTGTTCACAGCAGGCAAAATTATTATATCAAAAACTGACTCAGTTAGGCCTCAGTCCTGCAAGAACTTGCACACATTTCACTTTACTCACTTCAGTAACCCCACTGAAGTGAAGGGGTGTAGGTGTGCTCTCAAACTTAGGCATGTGTGAAAGTGTTTACAGGACCGGACTGGAGTTTAAAAAAAAAAATGGACATTAACATGAGAAGTCTGGTAACATTAACCTTGAATTTCCTCCCTTTTGTCAACATAGGGCCTGCAATGGGCTCCATGCAGAAGCAGAGTTACGCCCATAGGGAACCCACTACAGGATCAGGGTCCTAGTTACTTTAACGTGTTGGAGCTATCACTTGTTTTACAGGAGTCTAGCTAACATTTTTTAAATAGTGGAGAAGGGAAATAAATTCAAAGCACCACATTTAAGTTGTAACAGAACTTGCCCTGCCATCTTAGGATCTACTTTTTCAAAAGTTTATCTCATATTCATTTTGTTATCACATTCTGAATTAACTTCAAATAATTTATATCAATTAAAAATATAACGACTATTTAAAACATGCATTCTAAAAAAAAAATATTAAATCAATTATTGACGCATTTATTCCTGGATCCTGCAATGAATCAACAAACATTGCTTGTTAATCTGTAATGTGTAAGAACATGAGAATGGCCATATTGGGTCAGACCAATGGTCCATCCAGCCCAGTATCCTGTCTTCCAACAGGGGCCGGTGCCAGATGCTTCAGAGGGAATGAAAAGAACAGGGCTATTATCGAGTGATCCATTCCTTGTTGTCCAGTCCCTGCTTCTGGCAGTCACAGGCTGCTTCCTATCTTGTAATCAATTATTGATCCATGAGAGGACCTTCCCTCTTATCTCATGACTGCTTAGTTTGCTTAAGACTCTTTGGTGAGGAACCTTGTCAAAAGCTTTATGAAAGTCTAAGTACACTATATCCACTGGATCACTCTTGTCCATGTTTCTTGACCCCCTTCAGAAAATTCTAGTAGATTGGTGAAGCATGATTTCCCTTCAGAAAAGCTGTTTTGGACTCTCTCCCCCACACCCCCCCCCCAACACATTGTGTTCATCTATGTATCTGATAATTCTGTTCTTTACCATAGTTTCAATCAATCTGCCTGATTCTGAAGTTAGATTTACCGACCTACAATTACAAGGATGGCCTTTGGACCTTTTTTTAAAAAATTGTCATTACATTAGCTATCCTCCAGTCCTCTGACAGAAAGGCTGATTTAAGTGATAGGTTACATACCACTGTTAGTAGTTCTACAATTTCGTATCTGAGTGCCTTCAGAACTCTTGGAAGAATATCATCTGGTCCTGGTGTCTTATTACTGTTTAATTAATCAATTTATTCCAAAATATCCTCTACCAACATCTCAATCTGGGACAGTTCCTTAGATCTGTCACCTAAAAAGAACGGCTCAGATCCTCTGAGGTGAAGACTAATACCAAGAATTCATTTAGCTTCTTCACAATGGTCTTGTCTTGTGTGTTTCTTTAGCAGTTCAGTCATCCAGTGGCCCCCTGACTGCTTGGCAGGCTTCCTGCTTCTGACGTACTTAAATTTTTACTGTTAGTTTGTGTGCCTTTGGCTAGTTGCTCTTCAAATTATATTTTTACATTTGACTTGGCAGTTTATGCTCCTTGTTATCTTCTTCACTAAGATTTGACTTCCAAATTGTAAAGAATGTCTTTTTGCCTCTAGCTGCCTCTTTTACTTTATTATTTAGCAGTGGGGGCATTTTTTTGGACCACTTACTGTTTTGTTTTATTTGGGATATACAATTAGTTTGAGCCTCTATTATGGTGTTTTTAAATAGTTTCCATGAAGCTTGCAGGCATTTCATTCATGACTGTTCTTTTTAATTCCCATTTAACTAGCTTCCTCATCTTTGTGTAGGTCCCCTTTTGAAGTTAAATGCTACTGTGGTAGGTTTCTTGGATATATCCCCCCACAAGGATGTTACATTTAATTACATTATGGTCACTATTACTGAGCAGTCCAGTTATATTCACCTTGTAGACCAGATCCTGTACTCCATTTAGGATTAAATCCAGAATTGACTCTCCCCTTGGAGCAGCCAGTCCTGGAACCTAAAAGAAGCAGCCATTAAATGGTGTCTAGAAATTATTTCCATGCCGTCCTGAGGTGACATGTACCCATTCCTTATAGACATATCTGAAATATCCCATTATTACTGATTTTCTGTTTTTGTAGCCCCTCTATTTCACAATCACCATCTTGGTCAGGTAGTCGATAGTATATTCCTACTGCTATACTCGTTTGAGCATGGAATTTCCTATTCATAGAGATTCTATGGTACAGTTTGATTCATTTTAAGATTTTTACTATATTTGACTCTATGCTTTCTTTCACATATAGTGCCATTCCCCCACCAGCACAACCTAATCTGTCATTCCTATATATTTAGTACCTTGCTATTTCCGTGTCCCATTGATTAACATTGTTCCAGCAAGTTTCTGAGATGCCTATTATATCAATGTCCTCATTTAATACCAGGCACTGAAAGTCAGCCATTTTAGTATTTAGATTTTAGTATCTGTATACAAACACTTATAAAATTTGTCAATATTTAGTTGTCATTACAATATAGTTGTGCATTACAAACGTAAAAAGCCTGTCCCACTTGAATGTTAACGTACCGTTTAGGTGAAGCAGATGGGGATGTAGGATTTGGAGGTACCCAAGTTATTCTACTCTCCTTAACAAGTGGTTTGCTCTCTTTTAGCCTGAAAGCTACAGTGGTCTCTTGAAACCGGGCATGCTTTGCCTGAGGCTGCACAGGTCTTGATCTTGGAAGCTTACGGATTCCCTTTAAGACATGTTAACATTCAAAAGATGTTCAGAGTTTAAAAAATACATATTCCACACTGTGGATCAGAATTTCTGTCTTAGGGTCAGGTCTAAGGGATTGATTCTGCAGAGTTGAAGCCAATGGAGGTTTTAATACTGACTTTAATGAGAGTATGACTGCACCCAAATAGAGTGTGGGGCCAATCCTGAATCCCTTACTCATGCAAACAATCTGATTATTTCAGTGGCAGTATTCACATGAGTAAGGGCTTTTTACATTTGGGATATTTGTAGTACTGGACCTGCTCATGAGCAGAGCTATTTAGAGATTTATTAGGACTTCTGCAGAAGGGAGTGGCACAACTGCTAAATTTATATTTACTAGACTAAGAAACTAGACAATTGTTCTACAGGGGGTAAATTCTGAAAGCCTCTTTTCACTCACAGGTATGAACTATCCTGAGGTCTCGTTGAAACACATGGACTGAGTCATGTTATGGATTATTAAAATACTTAACCTAGCTGTTCACAGGCCTCACTGATATTAATATAGCACAAATATATAATTACACCAAATCTCCTGATTTTCCAGGCTGAGGTGAGTGAGAAAAAAATCCATCCATAAATGCCCAAAAATTGAAAATAGATATTTTTGGATGCATTTCAGAAGATTTTTAAAGAAGGACATGCCAGTAACATGCAAAAAGAATGAATGAGTTTTCTTGTATCAAGGAGGCCATCTGCTGGTTGCAAATGGCATTTACTAAAACACAAGTGGTTATATAATTACAAATAATTATTTTAATAAATACATCATTAACGTCATGGGATGAAATATTTCAACTTTAAGTCCAAGATGAAAAACAGCAGTCCAAATCAAATACCATACAAACACTTACTTGCACGCTAATTTTCTGCAGAATTGTTATATGTTATTTCCAGTTATGCAATTTATTTCCAACTGGTGGTAATGCTGCTTTTTTAGGGATATGTTTTTTTAAGTGATCACAAGAGCAGAACTAACCAAGAAGCAAGGAAATGCAGAACACTCAGACTCAGGGGTGGCCATTCAGGTCCCATGGAGTAATAAGGTCATTTTTTCAGTGTTTGGAGTGAGGGAGAGCATTTAGGACCTGATCCAATGGCCACAGAAATCAACAGAAAGCCTCCCAGTGACTCCAACCAGCTTCCCCATGAAACATGCCAAGTGTTCTCTATTCCCCCTGAAATGAACGGAACTTTACAATAGTGCAGCTGAAAGCAGTTGGCTTTAATTAGTTTTAATTGAATGTACCTATCTCAAGGGCAATGTTAAAGCCCTTCCCTTTCCTCCATATCAACTACATTTATTAAGGATGCTAAAGGGACACCACTGACTGAAAAAAAGACAACAATGCTTCTGTCTGAAAATGTGTTACCTACTACTATTGCCAACATGAAACAGAAGTCTCTGTTTTCCCCAATGCATTTACTAAAAGCATTTGATAATACTTTGTAGATAGTCAGTTTCACATTTCTGGCAGTCAGTTAGCTTTTTCTACGTGCATTGTGAAAGAACCATGGAACAGAGGACGGAGAAAACTATTTTTAAAAACAGGAACATGTGGTTATAAAGAGAAAATCTGGCAGGGACACCAAGAGGCAGATATAGAGTCTGAAACCGCTTTTAACTTAGTTTTTGAAAGTTACTTGGTTTCATGTTGATTTAACAGTGCCTTACATTAAGTTAAAGCTCCCATAAGAGAAGAGGAAAGGGTACATTTTAAGTGTCATATTTGTACCTGTTTGGCAGGTAATAATACACCTTTCTTCTTCAAAGGTCCACTTTCAAGCACAGGGACTTTTTTCACAGCTCCAGCTCTCATCAATGCATCCTGACTTGTTTTTAAAACTGCATCTCTGTCCGAGGTGTGAGAGTCATGCTCTTGCTGGAACTCTTGATCTGATAAATCAGCATGACTGCTTAGCTTCTGTGCCAATGGCATATTTGCAACATGTTGATCTTCATCTACATAAACAGTTAAAAATAAACCTTAGATTGGAAGCTCTTTGGATCAGGGACTATCTTTCTGTCCTGTGTTTGTACAGAGACTAGCACAATGGAGTCCCGGTCCATGACTGGGACTCCTAGGCACTACTGCACTACAAACAAACAACCATCATCATACTGGTAAACTCCAAACGTTTCCGTTGCCAAATAATACACAAGCTGAGTCTCTGCTCTGCTTCAGTAAGCAGTTATATGCTTGAAAGCAGTTTATATGCCTATATTCAAGGCCACTTGAGGACTAGAAAGAGACGACAACAAACACTACTAGCAGCAGGAGACATGAAATTCAGTAGATAACTAGGGACATGCTCTCTCGTTAAGTTCATGAAAAACAGGATCATCGCACAGATTATACTCTCAGTAAGAAAGGAAAGGAAGTTAGCATATGCTACTCTAAGAAACAACCTTTGAGGAAGACACTACACATTATAATACTAATGTTATACTTTGGACTGCTTTCAGGATGTATCAAACTGTTTTAATGAAACCTCACAATATAGAAAGAAAGTGTTATTAAGCCTGTATACAGAGGCTAAATGATTAGCCCAAGGTCACACAGCAAACCAGAGGCAAAGACAGAAATAAATCCCAGAACTTCAGATTGCCAGTCCTCTGTTCTACCCATAAGCCAATGCTTCTTCTCTATGCCTTGAAACTCGGAGGAAGGAAAAGGATAAAGTTATTGTGCGAGGGGAAAACAGTCTAGAATTAAGAGATAGGTTTTTGTGCTTTTGAGAGAAAGGCAAAAAACCCAAGAACCTACACAAAACTAAGGAAATTCTGAGCTAAAGCTTTGACACCACCTTTCATTCAATCCAATTGTGTACCGACATTGCTGCATTTATGGTGCAGATTCCCCAACAGTGGGTAATCCTATATTCCACTAGAATGTATTTCATAATTAGCTATGTAGATAGTTAGATGTATTTTATATACATCATTACAATCAACTAGTAAAGAACCACCTCAGCTATATGCTGCAATATAGACATTTGAGGGTCTCTTTAGATGAAAATCTAACTGTGCTCCAAAAGCAAAAAGTTAACAGCATGGCGAAGATATGTTTAAAAGAAAGTTAAATAATGAGGTTTAAGTTGTTACATGAAGCTGGAGGACCCTCTTATGGTAACAAGTTGTCATTTCATGTGAAGCACTGAAGGAATTGTGTACATAAGCTGCAGGGTTCTGGCAAGCACACGATGAGCAAGACAACACTCTTGTACCATGAATGGGCTATTCTGCACCTCAGACATAAAAAATGTATTATGACATGTCATTGCTGATCACTATGCTGCTTATACATTAACCAATGAAATCATTTAAATTAAGTATTCAGAACACATACCAGTCAGGAGTTTCCTAGCTACCGAAAGTTTTTTCTGTTCTTGTCCAAGTCGCTCCTTTGAGATGGGTGGTTTCTTCTCTTTCTTTGAAGATGCAATCTGCTCTCTGGTTGGAAACATCTCACTGCTCACTGGAGATTTACCCTGAGATGCCGAGAGACATTTCTTCACTTTTCTGGGTGATCGTTTCTTCTCCAGCAGAGAATCCAAGTCCTGCCACAATTTTTTTTTTTCATTTAAGTTAATCTCTCATTAAACTTGGTTTGTTAATGTTGGCAGACTGATGAGATCCAAAGCTCAAGGGTACTGATTTTTTTTTTAAATTATCACTCAAAAAGCTTTGTCATTATAATTAGTGTAACAACTGTACATAAAAATGCCTGTATCATTTACATCGTTATTTTTTATTGACTAAAGTAAGCTCTCAAAGAGCATTTAAATGTAATAAACATTTGAAGAATATAAACTAGTTTTCACAACAGAGATATTAGAGCTCCACTGTGAAAAGAAAAGTATTTTATCAGATTTTAAAAAGCAGACAAGTCCTAAAAACTGCTGTTATAAAATGTGCCCAGATACATAATCCTAGCACAACTACTCGATTTTTGATGGTCAATACGTGGACACCAGTTCATATCACAAAAACAAACCATCACAATTGGCATTAACTGACACCTTTGTTGGCAAGTACTGAATGGGCCACGGAGACTGAATTACTGTTGCTACTACAGGTAGACCTTCAGGGCCATTTGGGAGAATAATACAGGGGAAGCTTGTACTTCTGCTGCCATGTTATACCCATCTTGTTGCTAAAGAAGAGAGAACAAAGTCCCCTGGGAGGTCAAGCCAGCACCTTTCACTAATACTGAATTCGTTATTTTATTGAAGTCCATTTTCAGACTGTGCCCAATCACCTTCAGAAGCTAGATCAACCAAGTGGGGTCTTCAAACCTGAGAAGGACTCTGAAAAGCTTCTGATAGGAGGTAAGCAAGAAAACTACCTGACCTAACAAGCAGCTCTGACCATTTTGGTGGGCATCATCAGTTCTTATTTCGAGTGTCCAGAAATCATTCCAAAATGTTCGAACGTTATAAAATCCTTCTTATCTGATCAATAAACAAGGTAGCCTCCAACAGGTTAAGTATTTGTGACATTTACAGACACATTACTGGTGTTCAAATACTATGGTGATGGAGCCGTACAAGTACTCAGATAGAGTATTAGATAAATAGTATATTCCTAGCTTAACATATCTCTTGCTTGCATAACTCATCTGTAATAAGCACTGAAATGGTAGTATCAATGAGACTTCTCTGGCCTCAAATCCAACATGGGCAAAAAACAAATATCCATGATTGTGAGGGGAATCACAGGATAAAACTTTTGTGCCTTATTCTTGGTTTTCTCAGAACCTACAATTCATGCTTCATAAGTCTTCTGTGCTGAAGCCACAGAGGGGCATTCCAGGATGAGGCTTGGCATCAGGAGACGTGGTTTTAACACGCATTCCCCATAACCAGGCCACTACACTTCTGGTATAGATTATTCTTGCCAGAACCAGACTTGAAATGTATGTCCTTGCTAAATGCATTTAGGGCCTGAAATTGGCCCTTCACACAGACAATTTGATATTCATCTAGAATCCACCTAACAAATAATCTCCCTATAATTAAGTCGATTTAAAAATCGCTCTTAAAAAGTGGACTCATGGGCAACAGATTAAAAGCCTTCACCTTCCTTCCAGAGGGAAGGAAGAAAGACTTTCCAGCATGATGTCATAAGTAGCCCACTGTTTTTTCCCCTCCTGAAGCAACAACGACTATCGCTGCTTTCTGTAGGCAGTCTATAGCACTTTAAATAAAATTACAGCCATTGTAATCATTATAATACATTAAGGTGGTTAAGATATTTTCAAAAAATCTCTCACGGCTGCAGTGTCAGTTCAACACCTAAAATAAGCAACAACAAATAATCCACTTTTTTACATGGCCCACAGAATCTTGATCAGTTTAAAAAAAAAATCACTTGGGGTTAAAGGTTACAACCGTAAGGCTGATTCTGAGAACTTCTGTATTGTATCAACTGGAATAAATAAGTATTTAAAAAATTTAGAGCTGCTCTTTTCCCACCGCACACACTCCTAGTGAACTTCTACTTGATATTCATATACATGGCAGAAATATCTCCAACCAAAGTGGTTATGGAACATAGTGCTGAAGTAAATTTTGCAGCTATATCTTTATCTTCAAACTAGGTTCTTATATTACCACCATTACAGCAGCATCTGAAAGCCATATAGCCACAAACCCTGGCAACTGCAACATGCACTTATTAAGCCATATTTTTACTGGTAATATTTTATTCCCCCCCCCGTGACATAGTTTGCACCCAGAACTTAAATATTTCATCCAGCCTCTTCTATATCAGCTCCGAAGAAAAATTAAGCACTTTCCACACCTCAATTTGTAGCAGAATGTCTATGATGATGTCAGGAACAGAAGAATCCATTTCTAATTTGGCAGAACAGAGAGATAGTTGTCGAATGAGATTGCCCAACTCCTTGTAATGAACAGGAACCTGCTGCTCTGATTGATCAGTAAATTGTGTGGCAAACACCTGCAAGGCACGAATGGCTCCTCTGTGGGCAGCTGCCACTCTGGACATCGCTCGAGACTGTGGCACAAAGGAAAGACATGGGTGATTAAATATCCAGCACTTTTCAAGTGATGTTATTCAGAAAATCGTTAGAAGAATTTCATTGATCATTTAAGTAACTATATTTTGCCCTCAGTTAATTGTGATGGAGACGTATCCACCCTTGTGATGAAATTTGGCAGCTGCTTAAGCAGTGCAGAAAAGATTAATAGATTCTAAGGCTAGAAGGGACCACTATAATCATCTAGTCTGACTTCCTGTATAACACACGCCATAGAACTTCCCCAAAATAATTCCTAAAACATATCAATTTTGATTTAAAAATTGTCAGTGACAGAGACTCCACCATTACCCTTGGTAAACTGTCCCAGTGGTTAATAACTCCCACCATTAAAAATGTATGTCTTATTTCCAGTCTGAATTTTCAACTTTCAGCCGTTGAATTTCTCTGCTAGACTGAAGAGCCCATTATTAAATATTTGTTCCCCATGCATATCCTGATACACCATAATCAGTCAGCCCTTAACCTTCTCTTTGTTAAACTAAATAGATTGTGCTCCTTGAGTCTATCACTGTAAAGGCATGTTTTCTAATCCTTTAATCATTCTTCTGGCTCTTCTCTGAACTCTCCTGAATTGTGGGCACCAAAACTGGACACAGTATTCCAGCAGCAGTCCCGCCAGGGCCAAATGTAGAAGTAAAATAACCTCTCTACTCCAACTCCAGGTTCCTCTGGCTATGCATCCTAGGATCACATTAGCTCTTTTGGCCACAATATCGCACTGGGAGCTCATGTTCAGCTGATTATCCACTGACACACCCAAATCTTTTCCAGAATCACTGCTTCCCAGGATAAAGTCCCCCATCCTGTAAGTTTGGCCTATATTCTTTGTTCATAGATGTGTACATTTACATTTAGCTGTATTAAAATGCATATAGTTTGTTTGCTCCCAGTTTACCAAGCAATCCAGATTGCTCTGAATCAGTGACCTGTCCTCATTATTATTAATTTTTTGTGTCATCTCCAAACTTTATCAGTGATTATTTTACATTTTCTTCTAGGTCATTGATAAAGATATTAATAGCATAGGGCCAGGAACTGATCCCTGCAGGACCTTACTGGAAACATCCATTCAAGAATGATTCCTGGTTTACAGTTACATTTTAGAACTGTCAGCCAGTTTTTAATTCATTTAATGTCTACCATGTTAATTTTATTAGACAGACAAGATGGGTGAGGTAATATCTTTTATTGGACCAACTTCTGTTGGAGAGAGAGACAAGCTTTCGAACTTACATCGAGTTCCAATAAAAGATATTAGTTCACCCACCTTGTCTCTCTAATATCCTGGAACCAACATGGCTAAAACAATTCTGCATATCACTATGTTAATTTTATATCATTTTAGCTTTTTAAATCAAAATGTCATGTGGCAACAAGTCAAACACCTTACAGAAGTCTAAGTATATTAGGTCAACACTATTACCTTTATCAACCAAGCTTGTAATCTCAAAAAATATATATATATATATTATATGAAAGTTAGTTTGACAGGACATATTTTCCAAAAATCCATGCTGACTTGCATTAATTACATCATCTGCCTTTAGTTTTTATTAATCAAAGTTATACAGTCAATATACCAAATACTATGCTAGCCTGAACTAAAGCAGCTGAGTTATAGATATAAATCCAAGACGGAGGGTTGATGGGAACATTTAAAGTCTCAGAATACTTCTCCAATAATGTTGTACTTAAGGAGCCTTTGTAATGGATACCTAGAAACTGAATTAACCAAAAGTTCATTCAAGATCCCAAAAACTTGTTTTCAGAAAGATTCAATCCAAGTTCAATACATCTTACCTTCTTCGTGTGTTTGATTTTATGAGGACTCAGCTTCTCCAAGTCTTCCTGAATTTCTTTTACCTGTTTTTTCAGAAAACAAAAATCACAGTCAGAACCAGCTGTGTGTACGTATAGATTAAAGACAGGCCTGTGTTGTAAAGTCCAGGTTCAGATTCCAACTTTCCAATTCAGAGGTGTTTCGATGGCATTTTGGTTCATCCTATTATAATGGTAGGGCTCAGCCATGAAATTCAGATCCAGATTAGAACTTCCCTGAAGTTCAAAGGCTTTTGTTTCAGACCAGTTCTATTGCATACAAAATACATCATATTTTATATACACCCTTTTAAAAAATGATCTGTTCCTACCTGTTGCTGGAGGACATACAGCATCCGAGCAGACCGTGCAGCTTGCTCCTGCCTCCTAATGCGAACTCGTCGCTCTTCATCAGGATCCAAAATTTCTTCACATCTCTCTAAAAAGTGTTATTTTTGCAAAATGCAGAGTTATAGGTCTTGACAACCCAGTTAATCTGAGGAAATCCTGATTTAAGCTAGGTAATCACACATTTAGCAAGGGAGCTTCCTTCATGCAGGACCAATTCACAGTGCACCTTTACCTTGGCAAGGCATTATCTTGAACTAATACAGAAACTATTTTATCTACACATTCTGTATCATTTTAGGATGTTTTTACATATTCTTATCCAATATTGATCAGGTAAATCTTGCCAGCCCCATTATGATCTCCCAAATCAAATCATAAAGTTGTGGCAGGAATGTACAGAAAGTTATAACTCTTTAAACCTCTTGCTAAATATTACAAACAAGTCAATATAGTGTCAAAACTAAAAAAAATTAACCACTCCACCTCCCATGTGTCTCAACCCTGACGTGAGTCACTTCTAACAAGCAAGAGTTCTGACAGCCATTGGTCTCTTTCCTGAAACTGCTAACAATGCTTCTAGCTGTGATACTGTTTTTTGTAATCTGAAGATCTATCCAATAGGAACAGGACTAACAGCATCACCAATGCATTTCACACAAGCCAGTAAATGGCAACAGTGTTTTATTTACCTTCAACATGGCTTGGATTTGAACCCATGTTACAAAGGTGAAAGGCTCCATACCACCCTACTAATACCCTGAATGGATCATCCATTTAATTTTGTCTTTTTTAAAAAAAAAAAAGCTTTAAAAAAATATGCACGCACACACACACACACAAAGAAACACACACAAATTCAAGTCCAAGCCTAAAATTGGAGAGAAGAACAGAGAAACAAGATATAGTAATACTACATAAAAAATAATTATTGTGTCTTTCACCTTTTTTAGCCATTTCTTCTATTTTCTGGATGCAACATCTCAGTTCTTTTTGCAGTCGTCTGACTTCCTGTGTACTTTTATCTTCAATTTTTTTCAGTCTTGGCTTGGGCCCTGGTCCTGGATCATGAGTGGGCGGAGAATCTGAAACAGGTGGCTTTAACTTGCCCTGATTTGGAGTATAGAGATACACTTTTGCACCAGAGTTGGTAATCTCCATTTTGGAGGGTTGACCAAGTTGCTGATGATATTTCAAGCATGTCCGAGACTTTGATGCACTCCTCTCTGCAGGATTTTCAGATACTACACTCTTACACTGCTCCGATGTCTGGGGGAACACTGATTTAATTTCAGCTTCTTTCACTTGTTCTTCCAGGTGTCTTCGTTTTACATCCCTTTTAGCTAACTGGATGGCCAGTTTTAGTTTCTCTTCAGATATGACTGAAAATGTGACAGAACT
This sequence comes from Chelonia mydas, assembly GCF_015237465.2. NCBI lineage: Eukaryota > Metazoa > Chordata > Testudines > Cheloniidae > Chelonia > Chelonia mydas. The sequence goes on from NC_051257.2 coordinate 12,039,832, forward strand.
TCTTAAATTGGTGTCATCACCAGCACCTAGATCTCTCTGACTATCAGGTGGCTTCAGCTTTTCTATTATAATTGGACGAGGGCTGGAGAATCTGACAGCCAAGTTCTCTGGAGCTGCAGGAACGTTCCTATTAAACTGGAGCTGTTCCACAGATTAAATAAAAAGTCCACATTATATAGCATATTGCACAAATTATGCACCTCGAACATAAAATAAGAAGGACAAATGCAATTCCCTTCACATTACAATTTATCATATCACCACGCAGGTAATAGCTATTTTAGTCCTAAAGCATCCTTCCCACTCAAACAAAGGGCCAGATATTTAAAGGTTATTAGACAGCTAAAGGTGCAGCTAAATGCCTAGTGAGGTTTTCAAAAGCATTTAGGTGCCCAGTTCCAACTGAAATAACAAGAAACCTTTAAAAATCTAGCCCAAAGAGCTTTGGCACAGGACCATGTCATAATAAATATTTAAAACATTATAAAAGCAAAATAATCACAGGCAGTACTTACAAGTGAGACAGGAAGGGGTGAAGACAGATATTTACATTTATACATTTTCATCTGCAGATTTCAAAGCACTTTACAAAAGAAGAATAAATATCATGCCAATGGATGCTGGTGACACATGAAAGAAGGCAAGCAAACTTGACACTACAGCTGTGCACAGAACCAGCGTCAGGAAGTAGGTTAAGTTTATCATATTATAAAACAGGATGGCAAACCCAACCCTGAGAAGTCATCACTGCAGAAGTCAAATAATACCTGTGTCTGGAGAGTCCTCGCTTCATTCTTTTCTGCTTGGATATTGGATGCAAATGGATCATACGACGTGTCTGGTTTGCTTGGTCCCATCACATTGAATAGAATAAAAGGATTCTAAAAATCCACAGTCATCTGTAAACTGGCCTCTGCTAAAATTATAACAAGTAGACAAGATGTTTGGGTGTGGGGTTTTGTGTTTAAAAATAAGACAAGGCCTAACAAATGTAATAGCTTAACAGGCAAAACACTCACTTGTGGAAGTAATTTTGAGAACATGCTCTTTGTAGTGGTACAGCTGGAAGCAAAGTGGGGGATATATTCACATTTTCTGATGCACTAGATACAGCTTACATTCTTCTTTCACACACTGAAGCAGCTGGCTGTAAAGCAGTACTACAGACTGTGAAGAGAATGCTCACATTAGCAGCCATAAGGAGAATACAGGGTTAAGGAAGAACTTTTGCAGCTCTTATTACTAGAACTAGGAAACTGTGGTCTATTGAAAAGAGGTGGGTGGAAAAAGAAACCTTTGTTTTCTCAAACTTGCCCCAAATCATTAACCACAAGAGAGAGATGGCATAAAGTACAGAATATATTGTTGTCAGAAGGAGATAGACCAATGGAGAGCACACATTCGGATATCTTACATTTCTTCAGTGGAAAGGGAAATAAAATAAAAATAATGGCTCAGGAAGCCCTGATATATAAACTCACCAGCAATTAATTTCAGCGAGAGCCGAGGGCTCCTGAGGGGCCCCTAAATTCAAACAATTTCAAGATCAGGTATAATGACTTTGCTGCTTTCTCTCCAGTTTAAATCACAGACTGCCTCGCTCTGCTCCCCAGCTCCTCTGGACATTACTTCTTCTCTATTTCTCCCAACCATGCTGCCCACGGTTGGAGCAAGTGCCAGTTCCTCTGCAGCTCCTGCCAGGGTTACTCTGCTCACCTGAATCTTTATAGTCCTCCATCTATCATGTGAAAACAAATATTTCTCCCTTGCCTGTAACAGTTAATTCCACTTTACCTCTACCACCATTTATAACCAAACTAGGTAAAGATAGAGACTTCTGAATCAACTTCAATTTCCCTCCTTCTCTATTTCAAAGCCCTGTACAAATCCACCTTGCTCCATTTCACAGCAATCCTGGGCTGGAGAGGTCATCTAGTCCAGCTCCTAAATTTCAACTCCTCCTAGTCCCTATTTCCTATTCGAGTGTCTCCTGATTGTTCTCTGCCTCCTTCCACCCACTCCCAACGCGGCGCCCTTTCGCACCTTGGAGAGGCCCCCCTCCCACTCACAACTCCGGAAGGCCCACAGGTGCTCGGAAGCGTCCCGGCTATAGGGCCCACACCTCAGCTGTGGAAGGCGCAGGACCCACTGGGGGCTGCAGGCCGCAGTCTCGGGGCGGCCGGGCGCGATCCCGGCAGTGGGGGAGCAGCCATGCAAGGGGGGTGAGAGCGCACGGCGCGTGGGGGGGGGGTCGCTGAGGGGCCGGAGCCCTGCCCCAGAGCAAAGGAGAGGACATGGGGCTCTGGTGCTGTGGGAGGCAGGGGGGAAACAGGGTCCGGGGACCCGCAGCCCTGAAAGGAAAGCGGGGAGGGCGGGAGCGGACGTCCCGGGGCGTTGGCCAGCGAGGCCACCCAGGGGCTCCCCTTGCTCCCTGCCGCCCCGCTCCGAGCCCAGGCGCGGGATGGCCCGGGGCGCACCGGACCCCGGCTTCCCACAGTGGGGCGGGGGGGACACCCACCGCAGAGGGGGGGCGGGGGACTTGGCGAAGCGCTGCGGTTCAAACCCGTCCCATGACAACCGCCGGCGCTATCGCGGGGGCTGCCGGGAATGGAGGAAAAGGTACGGGTGCCTGGGGTGGCCAATCCTAGCCGCGCGTGTCCTTTCACGGCCGCCGTAGGCGGGGCTTGTCCCCCTTCAAGCCCCGCCCCGGGAGCTGGCGCTTCGTGCGCGGGTGTGCTGCCGCCCCGGAAGCAGACGTTGGGGCCATGGGCTGGGAGGAGAAGCCGGTGCGGGGCTATGGCGAGTTCGTGCAGGCGGCGCAGCAGAGCCGCGGCCGGCCCGTCTTCGCCTTGTTCTGCGGGGACAAGGATGCCCAGGGCAGGAGCTGGTGCCCGGACTGCGTCACTGGTGAGCCCGGAGGGGGGACCCCTCCCCCCGCTTTCTAGGGCCTGGGCGGGGCTCTCGCTGTCCTGCCCCCTCCTCTACAGCGGGCCGGTGTAGAGGAGGGGGCACCTGCTCCGCGCCCTCGCCCCCCACGGGTATCTGGCAGCTGTATGGAATAACTGCCTGGGGGTGGCTGACCCTCTTTTTCTGTTTCTCACTCGATGTGGTCTCCTAAGGCGATCTGTAGTTGTTGCCTTGGGTGGGGGATTCAAAACACTGCTTCTCTCTTTCTCTCCTGTGCCTGCCTCCGATCAGTGCCCCAGCTCTGGTCCCCAGCCACCAGTTATTGGTGCAAGCAGTGTTACACACACCCTTCTCAAATCTTCGACTTGAATGGCGAATCTCTGCTGCTGAGATTACATTATACCCGTGAATGGGAGTTTAGTTAGCAAACTTGCCCTGCAGCGTGAGCTGCTTCAGCCGCCTACCTTGGCACTTGAACTGGCCAGATGCCAGTTTATGAGCAGTTAGTTGAGCCCTAATATACCAAGGCATTGCAACATAGTGACTTCCAGTAGGAGTCCTTAGTAGTAGAAAACCGACCTGGCTCGGTGGCAATTATGGACTCGTACATCCCGATGAATTCATGTACACTTGATGTATGTATGTGTGGTGGTACTCACTAAGCTAAGTATGTTGCTGCTTGGAGGAGTTTATATTCCCAGGTCATACAGACAAGGAGACAAAGGCTTGGGGAAAACACTAGCCAGTTTTATATCTCAGTCATCTCTGGTCACTGAGTGATACTGCAGTAGCAGGACTTCAGAAGCAACTTAAATAGGTGCTGAGTGAGTGCAAGTAGTAAGTTGTACCATACACAGGAGGCTGAGTAGAGGAAAGCATGGTGACTAGTGCATGAAGCAGACAAATGAGCAGGAATATCTGGAAGAATGAGCAGCAGAGGTGACAGCATAAGATGCCACAACTGTAAAATATTAATACTGTTATGTAAACTTAACTAGAAAACTCTATTCTTTAGCTGAACCAGTTGTGCGGAGTGAATTAAATAGCCTCCCTGATGGATCTGTATTCATCTACTGCCAAGTAGGAGAACGAGCCTAGTAAGTGCTAAAAAAGTTACATGTTTTAATGGCTTCTTGTGCTATTTATGTTGAAATAATTCTTTAGTTCTAATATATGTACACACTGTCCCATAAAACAAATCTTAAGTGATATGTTCAAATTGTTCTCAGTGAGCTGGTCCAGGCAGTGGGAAGCCATATCCATCTCAAATGTGTAGTCTCTACGTCTAATTACCCTTATGCTCATCCAGAGGACTTGTAAAAGCTTGTTACCTTTATGCTTAGGGTCATCCCTCATCACAGTAATGTAACAGTTGAACTGAACATTTAAGCCTCCTAATCTAAATGCAGCCATTTTGTGCTTGTTAAACAAAATACTTTAAATCCAAAGTTTGGACTTCAAGTGGTATTTAGAATGCAGAGAATTAGCCACCTGAAAGTTGCAGAATACCTCACTGCTAATGTTGCAGCAGTTAATACTGATTTGATCTAGAATTCCTTGCAATTTATATTTCTACTTATTTTGGTGGTAGCTGTATGCATTAAGAATACAGAATCAGATTTCCCTTGGGCTTTCAATAGTACTGATTATGCATGAAATAGTAAAAGCTATCTTACCCTCCAAACAGAATGTAGAACTTTTGCATAAACTTAACTCTTTCAAAACAGCTGGAAAGACCCCAACAATGAGTTCAGAAAGAATCTGAAACTAACTGGAGTGCCAACGCTACTTAAATATGGAACAGTAAGTATTTTATTTGAATTTGTGTACGCTAAAGTGAGATGGAAAAACAAGCTTGAGCCTGGCAGAGTGAACCAGGTGCCCTGCACTCCACTACTCTGCTGAAGTATTCAGGAAAATTTATTCCTGACCTACAATAGCCTGGCAATTCCATTCTGGAAACTCTAAAGACACAAACCATTGGAGGCTGTGTGTTGAAAATGGAACCACCACAAAAGCGTAGTATTTGGCATTCTTAACCTTTGTACTTTACGCTGTTTTACTACTATTTGGGAAAAGGTGAGCAAGAAAGCTGGGGGGGTGCGGGAGGGCAGAATAAATTAATCTTAACTGGACATCATAAATTTCTGCAGCAGTTTCAAACACCATTTTCACTTGTGTATGACATCTGGAAAAACCCTACAAATTAAAGAAAACTAGTTTATTAGTCTCTAGTTTATAGAGTTAAATACCATTATGCTGAGCAAGGAACTCTGTAAAAGACTTGACACTTTGAACTCTCTTCTTGAAACCACTTTTTTTTTCTTTCAGCCTCAGAAATTGGTAGAAGAAGAATGTCTTAACAGAGAGCTTGTGCACATGTTGTTTACTGAAGATTAAGTTTTTCTCTTCTTTAGTCAATCATTTAGCTAGAAAGTAGATACCCATATCTTCAAGCTGCTGGTCATTTTCATTTAAAGGAGCCATCATGTATTGCCTTATCTCCATTCAGACTTTTTAAACTGTCAAGTGCATTGGCTGAGTGGCCAAAATAAATGCCATGAGACTGCTGGTACAGAGCTTGGGAAGGGATCTTGCAACAGTAGAAAACAGTAATTGACCCTTGTGCTGAATTAAACTCCTACTTGCAACAAATTGTGTTTTAGCAATCTTTTCAACAGGCTGAATGTTCTTTATATTGATCAATAGAGGAACTGAAGTGTTTAAGAAACAAGCAGAGTCTGTAAGATGTAGTTGCACACTCAACCACAGGATGGGCAAGGCTAACTTATTGAAGGCTACTTGCAAGAAAATACTAGCTTACTACTTAACTACCCTGTAGAAGTAAAGGTCTATAGTTGTAGCTCAACACTACCCACTACTGTGATGTAAAAAGGCCTCTTTTTAGTCTGCCCTTATTTCTGCTTTCCGTGTGTATTTTTTATAAACCCCACTATGTGATTGTTTGTTAAATTCTATATTATTTTACTACTTACCTTATATACCACATTACAATGTCCTCTTTTGGTTCTCTACTTATAGGAATGACTTATTCTCTCTCTATAAAGGCATGTAGTCAATGTATAGCAGGCTACTCATGGGGAAATAGTGCAAACCCAGCCTTTGGAAAGTCTTTTTACTCTAGCAAGAATGACACTGTACTAGCCTCCCTCAACTGTCCTGTTTCTTAAAACACCTACCCCACCTGAAAATTTTAATTAAAAGTGGAAGAACCACCAGAGACTGTCCATTTGACTTACGTGCAAGGGGCACAATATAAAACTTTTAGTCCTAATTCTAGTTTCACGCTTTAGTAGATTTTACTTAAAGCTTAGCCATAGCTGTTTCATTTAGGTACAGGTTCAGTACTAAAATAAGTAAATTTTGACTAAACTTCTCTAAATGTTACACCTGGGGTAATTCTGTGCCAAAAAAAGCTGCACACAATATTTTAAAATTTTATGTCAAAAACAACACTACATAATCATGCCAGTTTCAATTATTCTGGTAATTTATTTCAAAATACCTGTCAGCAAGTATGTCTAACAACAGACAGACAAAAATCCCCCCAATAATGGAGAGTTAAACTCCTGTGAGAGACCAGTTCCTGTTTCTCTTTCCCCCTCTGCCCAGCCTAGCTCAGGGGCCAGATATCCACAACTCTTCCCTTCCAGATTCCAGCTATGGGCCTCTCCGGACAATACACCTGAATCCCCTATCCTCAAGAGCCTAGCCATGGGTCCTCCACCTGAGATAGTTGTATCCCCTCTCCTAAAGAGCCCAGCTCTGGGGCCGCTCAGCTCTGGGGCCGCTCAGCTCTAGGGCCACCCAGCCTGGATACCTACACTCAGAGCTCATCTGCATGGCCCCCCCCTTCACCCAGATGCCCACCCCTCAGAGCCCAGGGATTCACAGCCTGATGCTTAGTCCCAGGCTTGGGTGGATTTTCCTGTGTGCCACTGCCTATTTCCCTCAGGGCATGTGGGGAACTGCAGCTGCTAGGAACCCTCCCCCTGACTGTGTCTTCAGTAGGTGCAAGCTGGGCTCTGCCTGGTTCAGTGGCCCCTTGTGGCAGCCAGCAACATTGCAGCCCATTTCTGTGGAGCGGGAAAAGGAAAGTCTGAACAAAACCCATTAATTTTTGCAAAATTGTGCAGTGGCACAGAATTCCCCCGGAAGTAAAATGTGGTAGAGAATTAAATAGGATATGCTTAACTCAGTACCAATTGCCAAGATGGTAATCTCTCTCTACTCTTCCTGTCTCACATTTCACTGCTGTAATACAGTCACCTCTCTATAGTGTGCTTTGCAGATGCATGGCCTACTAACAACTGTTGACTTATCTTTTAAAAAGTTTGTCTTTCTCATTCACTCCTCAAGGGTGTGCACAGAGAAGGACTGATATACAGACTGTATGCAGATTTTAAACATTAACTTAAAGGCCAACAGTTTTTAGAGGGTATGGTCACTACAGCAGTCTCTAAACCTTACCAGTCTTTTGAAAGATTAAATAGGGAGAATATACTCCCTGGTGTGGAATAAAGGGAGAGCTACATGAAGTAGAGTTAAGCACTGTAGATGTGAGGATGAAATTCAGATGTATCAGTTTTGATTTTTCATAAGTCAACTAAACAGAGTTATTCTAGAAGTCCTTAACAGAAGGAACATGCAATATAGCGCACATACTGTAGAAACATTTCCAGCTGTCTTTCTGCTTACATACCTAATTCAAAAGCTGGCGGGCAATATTTGCTGTGCTCTTATAGGCGCTTGTTACATCCAAGTTATTTTTTTCTATCTAAAAGCATAAGTGTTAGTCTGGCCAACTGCTTACAAATTGGCTATTTTCCACTGTAGAAGGCAATCTAAGTTTAACCCTTTTAGAAGACAGCTACATTAGTTCTACAGGGCATAAGCCCATTAAAACTTCAGGCAGGACAAAGCTTTGTTATTTTTTATTAAATATAGTTTCAGCAACAGCCACAGTCTTGCTGAAAAGTAACATCAAAGTCCATGAAAAATAAAAACCACTTCACTTTCTACTTCTAGTGTCAGAACTTTACTCTTTATAACTGACATTCACCTCAATTAATGGCCAGGAAGAAAAAGTATAATCCCTGCCTTTCTTCTACAGTTAGGGATAACTTACAACAACTGTGTAATAACCTATTTCTTTTTTATTAAGGCTTTAATTGATGTCTGTAGGGGTTGTCACCTTCTTGTAATAAAAACAGTCATATTAAAGATAAATACTTCTCTACCTATGACCTTTCATATACAAGCCTTAAAAACATTTACAACTACCTGAAATATACTTACTCCCTTTAAGCTTTCCTAGCAGCAACTGGTCAAGCTTGCTGACGCTAAAGAGACAAGATAACTGAATGGGTACAACTGTCACCGTTTATCTCCCCTTTTTTGTGTCTGCACTGGTTATTTCCCCCTGAAGGGCTTCTCGGTTGTTAGTACTAATCTCCCCTCATCAGCTGCAACCTCTGTTATTCTCATCACTTTGGTTTATGCCTCAAATTTTGGTTTCAGCAAATCTGCATTAAGTTTACAGCAAGTTTACAACAAATCGTTAACAGACGAACAGAAGTGCAGCATCAGCCATACGACAGCTCTGCTTCAATATGGAAATGTGCACAATTAAGGTTTTCTGTAACAGATCTCATTTCAATTGTGCATACCTTGCCCTTGTGACAGAAATACCTCTCCGCATCACATGGGGACTCTTAGCCCGGCTTGTAGAGTCACCTTATACCATGCCACTGTCCTCCACACGCTGCAGTTCAGAGAATATGCCTTCAAAGACAGGCTTTTCAACTACAAATTCTTTCAGTAACTCCATGGTTAGATACCAAGGTAACAGGGACCTTAGATAACCACATTTAGTTTTCAAAATAGATACATGCATGAAGGCCAAAAGTGATCTTAAGACTGTACTCTTTCTTCGGAAAAAGACAAAACCATCACTGAAGGTTCAACAAAGTATACATCAGCTACATCACGTTAATGTGGATACTACTTGTTGATAGGAAAACAGTCACTTGATAAACCAAAAACGTTCTCTGTCTACATTAGCACATGAGGTTATGTATATCACTAATGCCAAAGCTACAAAAATAAGTCAAATTTTCCCTTGTATTGACATGAAGTAAATGTTGCCACTGTGTCAAACGCTCTCATTTTACAGAAGTATTGTTCTGTTGCTGCTGCTCTGCCAGTGTTTGCTGGAGACGCATTCTTTTCCGTGAATAATGCTGCCAGTGAAGGATCTGTTGCTCATCAATAAATTTAGCACACTGAGCATTTACCAGTTCTTTACGGAAGTGTTCATATTGGAGCAGCTCTAACATGTGCAAACACTGAGGATACCTAGATTAAAAACAAACAATATATTTTAATACAAACTTTTGCAGGGTTTACCCAGATTAGATTTAATATACTGCCACTTTCTGTATTAAAAATCCCATATTCTTAGTTTATTATTTTACAATATTTATATGCAAGATATTCATGTTTTGAGAAGCTCTGCTACTTATAATTCAAGTAATTAATTATGGTAATGCATTCTTTAAGATAATGTGGACAATATTAGAGAAAGAAAACAGCCCCAAAATCTAAATGAGGCTGTCTAGATCAGTGGTTCCCAAACTCGTTCCGCCACTTGTGCAGGGAAAGCCCCCGGCGGGCCGGGCTGGTTTGTTTACCTGCCACGTCCGCAGGTTTGGATGATTGCGGCTCCCAGTGGCCATGGTTCGCTGCTCCAGGCCAGTGGGAGCTGCTGTAAGCGGCATGGGCCGAGGGACGTACTGGCCATTGCTTCCAGCAGCTCCCATTGGCCCGGAGCAGCAAACCGCGGCCACTGGGAGCCGCGATCGGCCGAACCTGCGGACACGGCAGGTAAACAAACCAGCCAGCCTGCCAGGGGCTTTTCCTGCACAAGCGGTGGAACAAGCCTGGGAACCACTGCTCTAGATTATCCACTTATTTAAACGTTCTTATATACAGTAATGTACTCAGATGATCTCAATAATGTTGCTGATAATTTCAATCTGAGAAACACACACCCATACCCCCCTCACCCTTCTCTTGGAGTGACTTTTCTGAGGTTAGTCACAGATTTCCATTAAAGCTTCTGTGTATCAGCTGTAATAGTTATCAGTTTCAGAACCTCATGTGGAAAAACAGAAGAAGAAAGAAACTCCTTACACAAAATGTGAAACAAGTCTGCAAAATTAAGAAGTGTTCAAAACCATGCTGTACTTTATACCATTTCTTTTCTGTGTTGCAAAATAACTCTGAGTGTTCTTTCTGTGCCTGACTCAGGCTTTGTAGTACCAGAGCGTTCAAGAATATTTACTATCAGCAAACAGTGAAGCTTCTGTGCGGGCTACCAAATCATGATTTACTTGCATAATTGAGGGAAGGTAAGTGCCACCCTCTTATCTAGGTAATTAAATACAAGGTCTTCTCATGAGGCCTGGACTGTGTATGTATCAAACTTTGTAATGCAAATCAGCAGACTGGAAACAAATCAAGTACTGGTACACAGTTATATAACGCACAATATAAGGTCCGTATTACATTACAACGCAGAACACAAAATAATTTAACACTTACTTTAGGTATTTGGCATATTCAGGTTCTTTCCAGTAAAGTAAATATTTAAGATAATTTACAAAAGATTTGTCTTTGAAGTACCCTCTCTGTGCAAGAACTGAAACAAAACAAGAGTATCAACTGCACTTGCAAGAAAGCAAATTATATTTAAAACTTTAGAAAAGCACATACAAAAGCTTCTTTCTGTGTGGCTTAGTATATATTATTAAAGAGCACTTCTATTTTTAAAATGTTTTAATCAACAACTGTTACAAATCACTCCCAAGAGTCCTATAATTGAGAGATGAAAAATCCTCCTCTTTTCAGTATGTTTATTTTGCTTATGATAGCACTGTGTTTATAGCAACTTAGTCACCTTTCCCCTTTTGTATAGGACTATCACAGAGCAACCAGGCAGAAAACAGACTTTTAAAAATAGGATATTGTGTTTGTAACATCATAAAAATTGTCAAAAAGGTTGAGGGGCAAGGATAGGGGTAGCACCTTAAAATTACTTGAATTCTCTTTTGTTTTTAATTGCCTAATCTTCAAATTGATGGTGTCCCTTTAAATAACTTAAAAATATTTTAATATGCCCTTTAGCTGCTTCTGCTATTTATTTAGGAATTTATATTGGCATCCAAGGAGTTTCATCAATGAAAACAATTACACAAAATAGAACTTATTACTTAAAAAAAAAAGCTATTCCTGCTATAAAGCTTGTCCGAACAAGAAGTGTTACAGACTGAGCAATTTTTATATATCAATAACTTAAACGATCCAACCCTCTTATTGTATTAGACCCTTTTTCAATATTTAGCAATCCAGAAACAGTAAATATTGGTAACTAATATTCGTTACTCAGGTCCCTGATGTTTCACTTCAAGTACTTACAGTTTAGGTAATTGGGGTTTGCCAGACACTGAACAAATTCCAACTCCAGTTGGAACCGAAGTCGATTTCCAGTATCATCTGATGTTGGGGGGAAAAGTAGGTCAGTACAAAAAAACCCCATGCATTCTACGCAAATGAAAGCGAGGAAAACATTAATAAGGATCTGAGCTATACACAGAATACGGAAGGTTTGTTTCTCAATCCGAGCCATATAGGCAGAAGCACTACATCTGGAGTTAGTAGGAGATAAAGCAATATATCCCTCCAATCAAATCGTAATATTGATTCATTTTGCAAGATAGTTTTTTCCAAACCTGAGATACTTTGTCAAATTAATCAATATTTGGCACATCAGTAAATATTATAGCACTAAACCCATAACTTCAATAGGCTACCTTTTAGAAAGATCCAGCCTTGGGAAATCTACCACATGCCTATGTCAGTTATACCAACAATCATTTACCTTCACTGTTAAAAATGTGTACCTTATTTCTAGTTTGGATTTCCCTAGTTTCAGTCACTGGATCTCATTATCCCATTTCCTGCTACATCAAAATGTCATTACTATCAGGAATATCTTCCCCGTGTAGATACTTAAAGACTGCAATCAAATCACCTCTTAATCTTCTCTTATATAAATTAAATAGATTGAGCTTCCCTAGTCTGTCACTATAAAGTGTTTCAGAGTAGCAGGCGTGTTAGTCTGTATTCGCAAAAACAAAAGGAGTACTAGTGGCACCTTAGAGACTAACCAATTTATTTGAGCATGAGCTTTTCTGAGCTACAGCTCACTTGTCTTTCAGGTCTTGAATCACTCTTATTGCCCTTTTCTGAACCCTTTCCAATTTTTTAACATCCTTTTTGAGGCACCAATACCAAACTGAACACAGTCTTTATTTACCACCTCACCAATCTGTCATCTGCAAATTTTACCTGCAATAATTTTATATTTTCTCTCAGATCACAAAGAAATTGAATAGTATTTGCAAGGAACATATCCCAGCAGGACCTCACTAACCACTCATCCCCCCACTCCCCAGACAATTCCCCATTTACAAATTTTTTTTTGTGATTTATCAGTTAAAAAGCTTTTAATCCATTTAATATGGGTCCATGCACTTTGTATATTTGGGGGGGGGGGTTATATGTTAGATGAGGATTAAATCAAATGTGTTACAGAAGTCTACATGTATTAGTTCTCTCTATCAATCAAATTTATGATATCAAAAAATATAAAGTTTGCCTAACAAAATCTATTTTCCATTAAGCCATATTGACTGTCATGAGTTATGTGACTATCCTTTTTTACTGACAGTATCCCATATCAGCCTTTCCATGATTTTGGGTGATGGGTATCCCGTAAAATGGGGAACCAGGGTATCCCGTAAAATGGGGAACCAGGGTAAAGAAGTGTCAAAGTTCTCCTGAGCCAATGGCTCATGGGGCTGACACAGTTAAGGCACGTCAATCAGTTTCACAGCCAATGGTATGCAAGCGAGTGATGTGATCCGCATCAGGTCCGACCACCTCTAAGCGTCCCAACCCAATGGATCAGACACCCTGTTTGCAGCTTGGTGGCCTTTCACTGTGAAAGGCAGCACAGCTCGGATCTCCCCCCGTTTCAGGATTGTAGTCGAGCGCCTTAACCACTCAGCCATGCTAATCCAATATCAGACAAGTAGTAGCAGCAGAAAACCCAGGTGAACAGGACCCCAGAGTTGAGTAAGAGATGGGAACAGATGCCAGCTCTAATCCGCAGACACCCATCCCTTCCCCGCAGTGTCTGGACTCTGTTCCCTGCTCCCCTCGCTAGAGAGCACTCCTTCCCAAGGCCAGGCCCAGGGGTCCATCCCCAGCAGCCCTGAGGGGCCTTGGTGGGGAACACCGCAGAGGAGCGGGCACAGAGGGGGCCTCATAACACCCAGGCCCTGCTGGGTGCTATGAGGAGGGGCGAGGAGCGCGCCCCTTCGGGGAAAGAGCAGGGGGAGGGTGGGATTGAGACGCGGATGCTCCTGGGCAGGCGCTGGTGAGAAGGGGGCGTTCACTCCCCCCCCCCGCCACAGCTCCGAGCCCTTCCCAGCGAAGCGGAGAGGAGCAGGGTCGCCAGCCGGGGGCTCGGTGGCCAGGAGCCGAGGGGAGGCTCCCCTAGCCGGGGGTGGGGTGACTAGGGCACGGGAGTGGAGGAAGCCGCCCCCGGCTCTCACCTGTCTCCATGGCTGGCGGCCCCGCTCACGCGCCGAGACACCCCGAACACAAGATGGCGGCGGCCCCCTGCCGGACGGAAGGCAGCACTGGTGCATTCTGGGAAGCCCGGCGGAGCGTGGGGGTGTTGCTAGGGTAACGAATACGCCAGTGGGCCTAAGAAGGGGAGCAGTGATTGGCCCTTTGTGTGCTGAGTGCGGGAGAACTCAGCTCCCGAGCAGGGCTGCGGTATCACGACATCACCGTGCGCCAAGTGGATGACGTCACAACCCGGGGGCGTGCTGGGCTGCTCAGGCCATAAAAGCCAAGGAATGCTGCGTCGATCATGACATCACAGTGCACGAAGTGAATGACATCACAGAATGGGGGGGTACTGTGCCCCCTGTTCATGACCTCACACTGGGGAAATGCTGCACTGAGCATGACCCTGCACCATGGCAGTGCTGTGGTGTGCATGACACCACAGTGCCACGGTGCCATGCTGTACATGATACCACATTGTGTAGGTGCCGCATTGTGTCTGACATCACAATCAAGGACACCGCATTGTGACATCACAATGCAGGATGTGTTAGGAACAGCCCGGATGGAACTCATTGCAGCATGAGACACTAAGATGGGACATGATAACTGTCTACAGCTTGCAAACACCAAGCAAGAGGAAGAATTATTTAGTGTGGTTCACAGAGAAACAACTGGAAGTGATTAGGTGAAATTAAGAGGGATAACTGAGGCTGAATATCAGGAAACGCTTCCTGACAGTGAGATGTACTGGGTTGTGGAATAGTCTCCCAAAGGAAGTGGTGAAAGCCTCATTGCTCTGGACTTTTAAAATTGGATCATACAAACATGTGCTACAGTATCAGAGAAAGATCGAGATCAGATGCCCTAACAATTCTTTCTCTTCTCTAATATAATACTATGATGATGATAATAATAATCAATCTCATATACAGTGATTTTCATCCATAGATCTCAAAGCAAATTGTGTATATGATTAACAAGTGGGGTTTTTTTACCCGTGAAAGCTTATGCCCAAATAAATCTGTTACTCTTTAAGGTTCCACTGGACTCCTTAATATTAGTTTTAAAACCTCAAATTACAAACCCTTTGTAAAAAATGTTGATAATTTTTATTCATGATGTTGGGGACACTGGGGCATGGCCACTAGGTAACTCGAGGGGATGGAAGACCACGAGTGTCGATGAAGCCTCCTCGCACTAGGCCCAAGTGTCCTTGGCCCCCCCGCCTGGAGGCACTCGCAGCAGTTATGCTGAGGATCTGCAACAATATGTTGCAGAGTCAGACTGCCTGAAACTAAACAAGGCCAAACAGGGCAGATATGGAAGAACAATGCTGAATAAAGCAGCTTTATGTATAGTTTAACAAATGATACAAAAAACAAGAGAACTAGCTGGTAACTGGATTGGCTGGCTATATGGATACTTAGGGCAGCTTGCTATTGGATAAGTATGCTGAAGAAAGGATGTATAAAAGCCTGTGTAACTTCTTGCTCTGTGTGCAGGATTTGAGATTCTATTCTCCCTGTACCTTTTTGCAGCTGCAAATAAACTTTCCTGCTTCTCCACCCCGTTGTTATTATTGGGTGACTCACACCAGACAACGAACCTTGCTGTTGTTTTGCCTCTCGGCACTGGGTGCCGGCAATAACAAGTTTCCAATAAGTAGGCAAAACTACAGCACCCAGAAGGGAAAATGATCTCTCTTCAGAAACAGCACAGAAAATAAAGGTAGAACATGACACGGGAAAAATAACACAGAAAAAATTTTAAAAACCCCAAATTTTGGAGATAAAAGGCTTCATACTGCTCCCAATGAAATCAACAGCAGGGAGCAGGATTGGGTCCATAGTCCACCATGTTGGTTCCGGGGAAGAATAGATATACTAATGTATTTTAATAACAAATTCAGCTGTATACATAAAAATAAATCAAAAATCAAAACAGCAGTTAAATGTTTCCTACCGTTTGTACCTAGTCTCATATCCCTTGCTCACTTATAGCTGCCTATAATTTTAAAGTTTGCATTGGGCTGCTGAAACTAAAGCACAAACTCTAGAATCAAAGGACTCAAAGTTCAGTTTTGTATCAGTAAGCTCCCTTTCCAATCGATGGCATTTACTTGCACTCGTTTTCAGGTGGTGCTTGCCAAAAAACTGTGAGCTTTTGCTTTTTGAAAAACAGTGCTATATAAGACATTTGTTTTGTAGTGCTTAATTATAAGGACAAATAAGAATTTTTTATGTCTACATTTTTGAAGTTTGTTCCCTAAGAAATTATAAGTTTTTCCTTTTTTTGCCACTAATGTAATTGACTATAAGAGTTAAAATGCTGTTAATTTACCAAATGAATACTAACCATGTGACCTGCTACCTAGATAAGAAGGAGGAAGTCTTTAGAGACCATATTCTTCACAGTTCTTTGCAACCGCCAAGATAATGGCAACACAATTTCTGCAGATGATGGACAATTTAAATATAAGTGACCCAAAAGAAATGATGAGTTTAGCCATAAAGTGGGTACAGAAGACATTTCCAAATGTGGAATCGGTTACCACAGAGACATTGCAATGCTGGATGGAAGAGAAGCCAGAGGAATTAATCATTCTTGTAAGTGATTTATTACCTATGAATTAAAGCAAGTACTCTGTAATTAAAATCAGTCTTGGTCTCCTGACTACCCAATTTAAGAGGGTAAAATTTTTCTGTGTTCAACAAGTATTTTGTGTAACCTGGCTGTTCAGGTAGAATTTTTTTTTAACTTATGATCTTATGTCAGACCTCTCTTTTTTCTCTTCTCCCTTCACGTCTTATCCTTTCCACATTGTACAAGTAGGGCCTCTTAGAGCCAGGGTGTGCAGTATAGGACACTAATAACACTTTGCCCCTTTATAGTCCGGTGTACCCAAGGATCTCAAAGCATGCCTGGCTCAGTCCTCTATGTAGTTGCTTTTTATCATTCTTTCTTGACCTGATTGTGATGCGTGCATGACCGTGACAAATTAAATAAAAAGAAAGTTATCATCAAGCTTACTCATAGGGTTAGCTCTTCAGCTGCAGTGAAGTGAGGTAGCACTGTTGAAGTCACCATGGCGGATGTACACCAACTGAGGATCTGGAGGAAAGTTGAAACCCACAGCCTTGCACATGGGATTCTTCAAGAAAAGAAATAAACAAAATCTCCCGCCCCATTATTTATTTACAGGCATTGTTATAGTGTTTCTGGTAGGATCTGAGTGCCATTTACTTATGTTAGGCTCAGTTTATTCCTTTAAGCCCACTGTATGGGCACCTACACTAGGACTTTCCACACTGCCTATCTAGCACTGGTACTGCTCCTAGTGCAAGGGGCGCTGTAGCCAGGGTGAGGTTGTTTGTGCAACTGTGCTATCTAACCCTACGTTAGTGCTTCTACCCTTGCTAGCACTGGGGAATCATTAACACCACTTTTTTGCAACACCCGGATTTTCCACTGAGGTCTCCCGTCCCAACCTAGAACCTCACCACGCCAGCTTTAGTGTCTGAGATTTCCTGATGCCCAGTATAAGCACATGATGGTGCAGGAAAAAGGAATGTTGTAGAGGCAGCATACTCTGCCCCTGGAAAGGAACCGCTGCCAGGGAAGAGAGCTCTGTTTGACGAGGCCTGTGTTTTGGATTGGGGTTTTAGTTCTGGTTCCCCAGTTGTGTAGGTCAGCTGGTGGGGTGAGAAGTATATATATCTAGTAATTGTATCTGCAATCCGTTGATTCATCATAACTCCATATTGCACCAGATGTTGCCAGGTTCTAGATTCCAACTGAGGGAACTGAATGGAGAGAAAAGGTGGGGGGCCAACAAGCCTCTCAAAGAAGGGAAACTATAGTTTTGGCAGGTTATGCTGTTAACCTCTTGGACAGGCAGTTTACATTTTAATTTGAAATCAGTTGCAAACCCCACTTCAAAACCAGCCAAGTTCTTCAGCCTTTTCCTAAGGGAACACGAACTATAAAGGTCAGTCAGGCTCTACAGGGAAAGTTTCATTCATCCAAGTTATGTCACAGCGAGAGCCAGGGCTGGATTTAGGCGCAGGCGACCAAGGTGAGGGCCTGGCTCCGTGGGGCACTGGGCTCAGGGTCCTGTAAGGGGGCACTGAAGATGCTCCTTGCCTGGGGCACCATTTGGTCTAGGGTCTTGGCTAAAGCACTTAACAAATGGAACTCTCTGAAAGAGCAGAGCAGAGCTGCATTGTTGCATCAGCACCCTGGGCAGGAACTCCGTTTCTGAAGTTGCATATTTATTCCAAATATTACATTTCTGCCTAGTTCAGCCTTTCAGATCTAGACTAAAACAAACCTCTGTGGTCTAATGCTGCCAAGCTAGCTAGGTTTTACTGCTCCTGCTGTTGTTACATTGCAGTAACAATGGTACAGATTTGCCTGGAATTTGATTTTTTTTGTAAGCACTTTGCTATTTTTATAAGTTAAAATATTTTAAAATGTCAGCTAGGAATCGCCTATAAATGTATCTGTTACAAACTAACATGCAGCATGGATTTTTTTTTCTGGGAATTGGGTTATAAAAACATCTAAAGATGACTTGTTCTTAGCTTTTGTTAATATAATAGGGGTTGCTTTTTTCAGACAGGATCTTAGTGGTTGTGGAATACTACCATTATCATGTTGAAAAGTATAAAGTCACTCCCTGGTAAACACAGACTTGAGGCTAAAAGGAGAGATCAGACAGATCCCATGTGTCTGCTTTTCTATTCTGGAATGCGATTTCGCTCCCAATAGTGACTTCAGAGGAGAGGATCCTATGGAAAGATTCGCAAAAAGAAAAGTAGTACTTGTGGCACCTTAGAGACTAATCAATTTATTTGAGCATAAGCTTTCGTGAGCTACAGCTCACTTCATCGGATGCATACTGTGGAAAGTTTAGAAGATCTTATTATATAAACACAAAGCATGAAAAAATACCTCCTCCCACCCCCCTCTCCTGCTGGTAATAGCTTATCTAAAGTGATCACTCTCCTTACAATGTGTATGATAATCAAGTTGGGCCATTTCCAGCACAAATCCAGGTTTTCTCACCCCCCCAACACACACAAACTCACTCTCCTGCTGGTAATAGCTTATCTAAAGGACCACTCTCCTTACAATGTGTATGATAATCAAGGTGGGCCATTTCCAACACAAAT
This sequence comes from Chelonia mydas, assembly GCF_015237465.2. Lineage (NCBI taxonomy): Eukaryota > Metazoa > Chordata > Testudines > Cheloniidae > Chelonia > Chelonia mydas. Next base: position 12,058,638 of record NC_051257.2, read on the forward strand.
CCAGGTTTTCTCACACACCCCCTCCCCCACACACAAACTCACTCTCCTGCTGTAATAGCTTATCCAAAGTGACCACTCCCCTTACATTGTGTATTATAATCAAGGTGGGCCATTTCCAGCACAAATCCAGGGTTTAACAAGAACGTCTGGGGTGGGGGGGTTAGGAAAAAACAAGGGGAAATAGGCTACCTTGCATAATGACTAAACCACTCCCAGTCTCTATTCAAGCCTAAGTTAATTGTATCCAATTTACAATCAAATTAGCATGTAGGTTTGCCAAAATCAAGTCAAGAATCTCAATTGGCCATCAATATCAGGAACAAATTGAAAATTGAGGATAAGAAATAAAGGCCTGGAACATTCTCTGGGGAAATATTAAAAAAACCCAACACTAGTTAGTTTGTATGGGAGACACCTGAACTTGTGACTATGAGCCCAGAACTCTCAGCTCTGACACTGGCCTTGAGCAAATAACAACCTCCCTGCTTCAGTTTCTTCATCTATAGAGCAGGAGTGATCGTACAGACGTACCTACTTGATCTCAGCCCTAGGGCTGTTTATTAGCTGAGATCCAGTGATGCAGTCTTTACTCCTGTGAGTTCAATGGCACGACTCATGTAAGCAAAGATTGCAGACATAGATCCTGATTGTTTCTAAAGCACATTGAAGGCATATGCTAAATACTGTTTGCTTTAAATTGTTATTTATTTTTATAAAATTGCATTTGTGTGGATTGCAATTAACAAATGTAGGAAGATGAGTTCCCTGCCACAGAGAAATTCAAAGCTGTGTAAGTGAAAGCTGTGTTGTAAAAATGAGACATTGCTACGTATGTAATTACCACCACACCTAAGTGGCAATAAAGTTAAGCTCTTCCCATGTTATTATAACTATTCTGTTTAGTGACATGTAAAGATAGCAGGTACCAAGAGATATTGCCAGGGTAAAAACCTAGCCCCTGTAAAGCCAGGCAATGGGTGTTTTGCGATTGACTTCAACAGGGTCAGAATTTCACCACCTAATTTCATCCACCACAAATGGATTCAGACTCCGTTGATACTGTCTATTTATGTAGCCTCTCTGTTGATTGGAAAAGGCTTCCCTTTAAAATCTGAGATATTACATAAGGTACTTGTTCCTTTGCAGGACTCGGTGGGTAAGTTTCATGTTAGAAACAAGGTGCTTTCTGTGCGAACAGTGGAATATCACACAAACAACTTTACACAGTGCTTGCGCTTTTCAAAGTAATTTCTCAGTAGTTCTCAAGAATTAGAGGTGGAAATAACATCCTTACAAGCTTTATAAAAGTAGACTGTATGAGACAACTGTACCATTTTTCACACTGAAGAGTAGTTGTGACTAACAAAATAAGGATAATTTTGTAATAAGGATTCTATAAAACCCTTTTTTTTTCCCACTCAGACCTTACATTCATGGAGTTTATACACAACATTATCTGTCAATTTGCTCATGCTGAGTTGTACTTGACTATGAATAATCCCATTGAAGAAAATGGATCTACTCATGGAGTAAGCTACTACATAATGTCAGTAAGGGTGACAGAATCTGGCCCTAAATAGTTATAGCACCACTAAATGCAGCCCCTTCTGGGGTGTGAAGCCAGCACCCCATCATCCAGCATACACTGGAGAAAAGGGATACGTTGGGCAAGGATAAAACCTTATTCTTATACAAAGTGCCATTAGATAGTCAAATTCTACCTAAAGGAAAGAGTATGTTGCTTAAGATCTCATCTGCAAGATCTTAGCGTATTTAAATCTGTTTATTTACCTCAGAATTATAATGGGCTGAAGCAACACTGCCATGATTCAAACCAGAGGTCCCAAGAATTGTTAAAAGAAAAGGAGTACTTGTGGCACCTTAGAGACTAACCAATTTATGCATCCGATGAAGTGAGCTGTAGCTCACAAAAGCTCATGCTCAAATAAATTGGTTAGTCTCTAAGGTGCCACAAGTACTCCTTTTCTTTTTGCGAATACAGACTAACACGGCTGTTACTCTGAAATCAAGAATTGTTAGTATTTCCTACCCAGTGCTTAGGCCCGTATAAGTCATCTTCTCCAGCCTATGCACCTTCAACGTCTCTCCCCACCTAGAAGGCAGTCCTGTCACTATCTCCATCAGTAGGTCTTGAAAAATTGTATCCATAGTAGGTCAGACAGAACTTGCGCAGACTCTAGAAGATCCTGTTTCAAATATGGTTAAATAATAGAGAACAGGGTGCACATTATGTTATATTTATAACAAGCCTGTACAAAGTCTGCAATTTTTTACTCCAACTCTATAATTGTAGCTCAATAGCAGCGAGATCATAGTTATCGCTGACTGAAACGATTGTTAGAACATATTTAATTAAAGGCTTGAGTTTTATTTTTGAGGTCAAGGGACTGGCAGGTGATGTGCATTTCACAAAGCCCATCCTGTGATAGTCTTTGCTGAAACAGTCTTCATCTGGATTTTATTAGACACAGATGAAATTTTAATGAAGCCGTAAGTTTGGCTGTCCCAAGACTCAAGTTTTTGTGGCTTTTTGTGAACATAGTCACATGAGCACATGTCCCTATAGTTCATTCCAGTTTCAGACAACTAAGAGGTAGCATAAATAGATCTGACATTAAACATCATGCTGCATATTTTAAACAGTCATCAGATATTGTAGGTTTTATTTGAATGAGTTAAAATTGGTCAATGTTCTGTTCTTAGGACATCCGGAGTGCAGCTGAATTTGAAGTCAGCCATCTGCCAGGGGCAATACTCATTGACCCTCAGAGTGATACACTGCAAGAATTTCTGCAGAAACAGCTCCTTCCAGGTACAGTAAAGATCTCAGTAGAACTCATTCTTTGTTGTTGCAAACAGCTTTCAAGCTGTTCTAAGGTGAGAATTTTCAAAAGAGCGCAGTGAGCACACCTGGGGCCAGAGTTTCAGAAGTGCTTAGCCCGTGGGGTGCTGGAGACGACTGGAGAATGGCTTGGCACACAGCCAGCTGAGAACTGGGGAAGTGCAAAGGCCACCTTTCCACCACCCTCCTGAGCTACTTCTCAGCCATAGCCAAGAATCTGGGCCGTAATATTAAAAAAAAAAAAAAAACAAAAACCCTTACCTGGATTATTAATAACACTCAAGACTATGAAGACTAAACCAATGAAAAACCTAATTTACTTTTCATCACATATTCTGGATTATTGGAAATGGCCCAACTTGATGATCACTTTAGATAAGCTATTACCAGCAGGAGAGTGGGGTGGGAGGAGGTATTGTTTCATGGTCTCTGTGTATATAATGTCTTCTGCAGTTTCCACAGTATGCATCCGATGAAGTGAGCTGTAGCTCACGAAAGCTCATGCTCAAATAAATTGGTTAGTCTCTAAGGTGCCACAAGTACTCCTTTTCTTTTTGCGAATACAGACTAACACGGCTGTTACTCTGAAACCTATTATTTTACTCTCTCTTTGACACTCAGCCTAGATGGTATAACTGGACTGGGCAATTTCTACTCAGTGTTACATTCAGGTTCTTATACACTGGCACAGAGCTGAAGAGCCTGGGTAAAGAAGTGCGGTGGGGCATTTCAAACTGAAACAACCATTTTCAATGACATTAAAAAACATGAACATGTATAATCATCCTTAATATTAGATTTTGTTATATAAAAAGAGACAAACTAAATTTTGTGTCTAAATGGCTTGACAAAGGTGCTGGGATATGCCCTGTGCTGAGGGCATTATTGCTGAAATCATCATCATAATAACAGACTAGAAGTATTGCCAACTCTCATAAAAATGTAACTTTTTTTTTAAAAGCCCCAGCTTCTGGAGTCAAGTAAATATGTGAGACTCTCAGCTTCAAAAGAAAGTAAGTTCTCAGCACTTATGGATGCAAAGCTTGAAAATGTGACACCAGCCACCCCTATATCCTCAAGGTTCAGAAACTAAACGTTGAATAAAAAGGACCCTAAATCCATTATTTATTTATTTAAATCTCATGATTTTTGAGGGCCGGAGTTACCACTGTTTGGAGTTGGCAATACTGGATTAGTGAGAAAAACCTTGTAGTTGTACATAGCTTTTAACTCCCTCCTTGGTTTTTTCCATTCTATTTCAGAGAGTAAAAATAAAAACATCATTTGCTATTGCACTGTGGGATACAGGGCTTCCAGGGCTGCCCAGAGCGTGAATGAGTTCTTGTCAAGTGAAGCCAGCCAAACCCGCAAAACTTCCCTGAAGGTTTATAATGCAGAAGGAGGACTGGTGAAATGGGCCAGTGAAAGAAGGCTGATGGTGGACAAGCAGGAGCATCCCATTCACCTCGTTCACCCCTGCAATGCAGAATGGGCAAAACTACTGGAACCAGAGCTGCAAGCACAGATCTAAAGCATTTCTGCAAGTCTGATCTAACTGGGGCCTCTAGGTGAAATACAAATTAATAATAAGAATAAAAATCAATGGGGGCCCCAATCTCAACTGTGTCTTGTAGGCATAACTATAATGCTACTAATAGAGGATTACAATATGTATTGTAGTTGTTTTAATTGGTGGGCAGAACTGGCTAAAGATACTAAGCTAGCTTTTCAGCTGGTCTAAAGTGAGCTGTAGCTCACGAAAGCTCATGCTCAAATAAATTGGTTAGTCTCTAAGGTGCCACAAGTACTCCTTTTCTTAAAGTGGAGTAGGAACTGAAGTCAAGTCAGATATGACAATTTACACCAGTTAGACTGAAATCTAGATTAACAAAGAGCACAGGACAATACAGAATCCATCTGCAGTCTGGTGAAAAGGGAGAAGTCCTGGCAAATGCTGGGAACAAGGTTATTGTGTATAAACAGATAGAATCCCACGGTCCAAATCATGACAAATGGAAAAGCAAAGCGCTGCATTTTTAGCATCTCTATTACTGTTTAAATTTGCTGGTGGAGTCCTGTATTCACCAGATAGCTTGTCTAGATGCATCTAATCTTTCTGGGAATAACAGTTGGGCCAGTCACATAGGTAAAGAGAAAGAGTGCCGGCTGGAGATGCACAGTAACCAGTAAATAAAATCCTATGGTTAAGTAAGATTATTTCCTGCTAGTGAGTTAGGTTCTAAACATATATAAGCTCACCCACATACGATGAAAATAACTTTAATTCTTGGTCCTTGCAAAGGTGATGCACAAATAGTTTCAGTTTCATGGAGGCCTAAATAAATATTTGGGAAGAGGTATAAACCCGCTCTTTAACTGCAATCTAACCAACCTGTCAGTGCTTATTATTTGCTCAATTGCTGTATAATCTTGCTGGCAGCTCTGAAATCCTTAGGAAGCATTTCTAAATATACACACCTCTCACCTTGGTTACTGGACTTTTTAGGCGAGTGAAAATAGCGCATCACTGTTTGAACCTCTGTCTTTTCCTAGACCACTTTATTTTAAAAGTAGCTGTTGACTTATTTTAAATAGTCGAACATGGAGTACTACAGCCAAAAGAAATCTGAAACCGTTATTATAATTTCTGAGGTGCTTGATCTTGTAGTTTTACTCTGGCAAAAAAAAAAAAATTGTTCCAATTGCAAGAGTGGTTTGGTGGGTTGTTTTTTGTTTGTTTGGTCTTAACATTCAAACCTGACAGCTCTAAGGGCCTAATCCAAAGCCCCTTAATGTCAATATGAGCCTTTCCATTTACTTCAATGGGCTTTGGATCAGACCCAGAGTCACCAGCCCAGCTACAGGATTCACGAGGAGCACTAGGGCAATGGAACTGAAAAGAGCTGGAGAAAGAGGCTGGGGATTCTGGAGAGTAAGTCAATCAATAACTCGACTGCATGACTCTTGTCTGACTGTGACTGAAGATGGAGCAGTCAGCATTTGGAATGGTCAGATTTAGGAACAAAAAATACAGTGAACTATCTAAAGCCACACAGCCCGAGCAGCCGAGACAAGGGTTGGTATTTGGTGAATGAGGTACAGAAGAAACGCAGCTAGAGCTGTTACAAAAGGGAGGCCTAGTGAGAAGTGCCAGTACTTCCTGCACACAGAGAACCAGTTCAGAGCCTGCTGGTGCATCTGAGTGGCAGAGGCCTCCTGCTGACCATATAACACAGGGGACAGTGTCATCTTAAGTGTGCACGTCGGGCTCCTTCTGGAACTTATAGGCAGCATGACTGTCAAGCTTCTTGTATCCGATGGCTTCAGGCTGCCCCTGCAAGCAGCTGAGGACAGCAAGGAACCAGAAGAACTCCAGAGCTGTCCTGAAGCACAAGCAAGGAGTTGGGGCCCCATCAAGCCCCTGATCTGAAGCCACTCACAGGGTGGCGGAGATCTCATTGATAGGGCTGCTGATGGTGCCGGTCCTGTCAATGAAGGCCATAAGAACTGCGAGCCGGGAAAGGGAATAGGCTGACGTTGCCCTTTAAGGAATGGACAATGGGAGCACTCAGTGCTTTCTCCCCCCTTGTGTTCCCACTGTCTTGTGGGGCTCCCCCATCCCTTCTCTGGAGCACACGCTCCTGACTCTCTCTCAGCCTTTGCCTCAGGACCTTTGGAGTGGGACTAAGGGAATACTTCCATCCCTCTCACCAGCCCTCTGTCTCAGGACGGGGAGCAGCACATAAAGTCCAGTTTCTTCCCACCACTCCTACCTGTCAGAGAGGGCAGGGCCCAATTGCTTCCTTGGGATTAATCAGAGATCAAGACCTATTCCAGGGTTAAAATCATTAACAACAACTATAAACGCTCAAAAGCTGATTCTGCCTGACATAATGAGCTGCTGGCAGTTCTCCTAAGGAAACCACAAACCACATCATTTACCTACATTGACTAAGGGGGAGACAGTCGAGGGATTTTAACTTCACAGCCCCAATGTTCCATGTTCTGCTAATTATTTCCAAAATTTTAACATAAAAATACAGTCAGCAGAAATAAAAAATGCAGAGAAAAGCCAGTCCTTTTGCCAGGTGGAGAGAATCTATTCTTCTGGGAAATTTGGATCCATATTCAATATCTACAAAGTTCAGGGTATTTGGATCTGGGCTTTTGGTTTGGGCCCATCCCTTCTAACAACAGAGATAACGGTGGAAATTAGCAAAGGATGCTATATGAACCCACTCACATGGGGGAGGGTTTAACTCCTGGGGGGAGGTTATTATAAGTGGAGAAACAAGAACAAGAAAAAGACTTATCCAGAGAATTAAAATAAGCAAGAAGGAGCAAATTCCTCCTCTCTCCCAGCCCCCTGAGAGGGCAAACTCTGTTCTCCCCATCTCCCCTCAGGGTCAGCACTTGTCTGAATTACTTCAGGGTGCAGAGATGTAGGTATGAAGTTCACTCACTCCTCTCCTAGACCAGCCTGGGGCATCCAGCTCTGTGGCACAGTTCCCATCTCTAATTCATAGATAGTGGGATTGAGTGGTTCTAATTAGGGACTGTTCTTAAACCAATATTCATGTCAAACTGATAATTTTGTTGCAGCTAAATGTAATCTTTAATGTGTCTATTCTAGGAAAGGTAGAGTAGAGGGAATAGGTCCATATACAGAATGAGATCAGTTTTCATTTTGGGTGCATGCATTTTTTTTGGCAGATGTCTGCACTGGGAAATGGTAAGAAAAGAGAAGCGCATGGGTTGTGGTGGTTAAAGCAGCAGGACTGGGCATCAGAATTCTTGGATTCTATTCCCAACTCTGGAAGGGCAGTGTGGTCTAGCAGTCAAAGCAACAGACAATCTAGAAGTTCCTGCATTCTCGCTGTGAGTTTATAATAAACAAGCTGCAGTAAAGACTGCCATAAAGGGGCCCCACCACCATGCAGATCCTTTTAATATCTTAATGAGTTAACAATTTGCCGGATTCAGTTATCTCAGCTGTAATAGGCTCTCTGCAGATGGACTTTATTCAAACATTGTCATGACCCAAAAAGAAGTTGATTTCTGTGCAATCTGCTAGTTACAGAATGACCCAACTAAATATGCTCTATAAATAGTTTACAAAAAGTAAGCGGACCTAGAGATTCTCATCTACATAATGCGAATAAGGGTGGCCTAAAGGTGGTTCACATGTGTATCCCAATACTGTTTAGGGACCTCATCCGATACTTTGCCTTCTGTAGCAATGGGACTTCAAACTATGGTTTGGTTTCCTCACATCAATCTTCTGTAATTTCCACTTTTTGTATGTTCCTCAAAAAGATGAGAACGGTGACAATCTACACAGACCTCACTAGCTGCTGTAAAATTTCAGACCAGTTTTTAAATACAGATGCATTTCTGTGGTGGAGTTCTGCAGAGCTAGATTTAAATTCACCTGTGTGCCAGCAAGATCTTGAGAGGTGTGTCAAAATGGAGCCATCCAAAATCAGTTGCCACTTTTGAAAATATTGGCCTTTGCAACTTGGTCACACAGGAATGACAGAGCAAAGAATCACACCCGGATAATCTGCCTACTTGACTTGTTCTTGCCACATGGCCATCCATCCTTCAAAAGACCTTGAGTCAGTTCCAAATTTCGATCACTATTTTGTGTCTTCTGGGGTGAGATTTTCAAAAGCACTCAGCGCTGACCTAACTCATGTCAATTAGGATGTCACAGGATTAGGCTAAAGATGAACAATTTTGAAAATCCCCCCTCGTTCTGACTTAAATATTAGAGCTGGTTAGAAAATGCAGGGAGGGAAGATTTCAACCACAGTGAAAATAATTGTTTTCTACTGAAAATTTTGACTTCTAATCAAAAACCTGAAAGCCATTTTTTAAAAGTTTTTGTAAGTGGGGAAAAAACAAAATATGTCCAGATGAAAAAAAATCAAACTTTTTTTGGTTTTCGCTCAGATCAGTATGGCTTTTGGTTCCCAATGAATAATCAGAAATGTTCAACGAAAACAGTCACCTTCTACACCAAAAAGAACAACAACACTAAACAATACAAAGTAATAACTTGACTGAAAACTCAATTTCCCATCACATTTAAATTGACAGAAAACGTTCAACCAGCCTCACTAAATATTAATTAAGTCACTGAAACCCATTATTTCTCAATACTCGGCACAGGAGGGTTGTTTTGTTATAAGGAACATTCAGTCTCTCCTGACTTTTCAAGAATCTGGTTGTCTACAGAATCACTGCTCTTTAGAAGCTGCACGTCACATTTCTGGCACGAGGTATTATTTGAAAACCTCTTGCTGTCTGACTCATTGAAAAGCTACATTGCAAAGAAGGCCAAGCAGCAATTTTTCATGGTTAAATAAAGTGAATAGACACGGGGAAGATAACATCTTCTTACTTGTAAAAGAAATGGTCAGCTGCTTATGACAAGGATCTATATAAGGGACCTTATTGAGTAATGAATGGCCACTATTCATTTATTGCAGCAAAGAAACCCAGATGAACAAAAATAGATTTAATACTGAAATTATGACACAATCACCAACTAAATTTTAAAAAATTACAGTATTATTGCTTGGGATAGTTTTATTTATTTTATCAGGCGTGTTATGTCCGTTATCATTCCTTCCCCGCCTCCCCCATTTTCATGTGGTTATAACTTTCTTACACAGTGGTGGTAAACTTTTATGGCTGCCTAAAACATTTTAGGAAATTTTTAGCAGCCATTTGAGTCAGTTTGGAAAATAAAGGTGCCTGAATATGCGTAGAGTGGCTGTGTTACTGAGGGACTTTTAATGTCTGCATTTCAAGACACTGAAAAAAAATTAACTGAGTAACTTTAACTTTTCATTAATATTGTGTTTCTCCCTAATGCGATGTGGAAATGGTTAGAGCAGTGGATTGGAAGCCAGGACACCTGGATTCAATTCTTGGCTCTGCCACTGACTTGCCGAATACCCTTGGCTTAATCACTTCATCTTTCTCTACAGTCTCCTATTCACAAGTAAAACAGAGGTAATAATAATAATACTTACCTACCACAGAGGTAGCCTGAGGCTTTATTAAGGATTGCAACATACTTCAAGAGTCTTGGATAAAAAGATTCCATATAAAAGTAATATAGAGTAATTGGATATAGTCACTGATTTTTATTTGTATATAAATCTAAACTTTAAAGAAACAATATCAGTAAACAGCACCTTGCATTAATGATGAGCAGCAAAAAGAATATTAGAAAGAGGCTGGGTCAGATTGTGTATTAGGGTTCCACTTATACAAAGGTTACTAAACAGTTAACGTTATACTCATGTTACAGCCATGAGTAGTATGTGTTATCGATGGTTATAAGCACATCAGTAGAAGGTGTTATGAGTGGTTTTAAGTTATGGTTCTATAGACCTGTTGGGCTCTATAACAATCTATTAATCCTTCATTAATCCTTTAGAAATGGAACTTTAACACCAAGCAGGATCAGATTCCGTTAGAATGTGATGTAACAGGGCAGTGGAGTTTCCAGGACTATACAATTGAAATAGGGAAAAATGTAACTGAGGCAGGCCACAATCCCCAATTATTTTGTGCAGTTATTCTCACTGCATGATGCCCTGTGGTCCATTGCATGGGCTTCTTCAAACAATGCTTTGAACAGGGAAAGCAGCCAAACCGTCAGGCACACACTGTGCTGCTTCTACTGATACTCTGGGAGAGTTTTCAATCTCTCCAGCACGTTGGTGCTTATTGCTCTGCTGGTGTGTTATACCAGTAGCTGCAGGAGTGGCCGTTGTCCGGTAATGAGCCGGAGATTGGATTGTTCTAGTACATCAAGGTGCCACAATGACACGGATCAGATTGAACAATGTAGGAAAGTCGCATGTTTATTGACACACGCTAGAGTACATTACAAAACAATCCACCTCCACCTTTAGGGAACCCACAGTGCAGGTCTAACATAGAGGATTTGCTACTGCACGCCTCTTTCCATAGTTTTCAGAGTAGCAGCTGTGTTAGTCAGTATTCGCAAAAAGAAAAGGAGGACTTGTGGCACCTTAGAGACTAACACATTTATTTGAGCATAAGCTTTCGTGAGCTACAGCTCACTTCATCGGATGCATAAAGTGGAAAATACAGTGAGATTTATATACACGCAGACCATGAAAAAATGGGTGTTTATCATGCACATTGTAAGGAGAGAGATCACTTAAGATGAGCTATTACCAGCAGGAGAGTGGGGTGGGGGAAGAGAAAACCTTTTGAAGTGATCATCGAGGTGGGCCATTTCCAGCACATTTCCAGGAGTTAACAAGAACGTCTGCGGAACAGTGGGGGTGGGGGAGGAATAAACAAGGGGAAATAGTTTTACTTTGTATAATGACTCAACCACTCCCAGTCTCTATTCAAGCCTAAGTTAATTGTATCCAATTTGCAAATGAATTCCAATTCAGCAGTCTCTCGTTGGAGTCTGTTTTCAAAGTTTTTTTGTTGAAGAATAGTCACTTTTAGATCAGAAATCGAGTGGCCAGAAAGATTGAAATGTTCTCCGACTGGTTTTTGAATGTTAAAATTCTTGACATCTGATTTGTGTCCATTTTTTCTTTTACATAGAGACTGTCCAGTTTGACCAATGTACATGGCAGAGGGGCATTGCTGGCACATGATGACATATCACATAGCGCAGGTGAACGAGCCTCTGATAGTGTGGCTGATGTGGTTAGGTCCTATGATGGTGTCCCCTGAATAGATATGTGGGCACAGTTGGCAACGGGCTTTGTTGCAAGGATAGGTTCCCTGGGTTAGTGGTTCTGTTGTGTGGCGTGTGGTTGCTGGTGAGTATTTGCTTCAGGTTGGGGGGCTGTCTGTAGGCAAGGACTGGCCTGTCTCCCAAGATTTGTGAGAGTGATGGGTCATCCTTCAGGATAGGCTGTAGATCCTTGATAATCCGTCACCTTCAGCCCCCAACTAAAACTTCTCCAACGCATTATCAAGGATCTACAGCCTATCCTGAAGGATGACCCATCACTCTCACAAATCTTGGGAGACAGATCAGTCCTTGCCTACAGACAGCCCCCCAACCTGAAGCAAATACTCACCAGCAACCACACGCCACACAACAGAACCACTAACCCAGGGAACCTATCCTTGCAACAAAGCCCGTTGCCAACTATGCCCACATATCTATTCAGGGGACACCATCATAGGACCTAACCACATCAGCCACACTATCAGAGGCTCGTTCACCTGCGCTATGTGATATGTCATCATGTGCCAGCAATGCCCCTCTGCCATGTACATTGGTCAAACTGGACAGTCTCTATGTAAAAGAATAAGTGGACCCAAATCAGATGTCAAGAATTATAACATTCAAAAACCAATCTCTCTGGCCACTCGATTTCTGATCTAAAAGTGACTATTCTTCAACAAAAAAAAACTTTGAAAACAGATTCCAAGGAGAGACTGCTGAATTGGAATTCATTTGCAAATTGGATACAATTAACTTAGGCTTGAATAGAGATTGGGAGTGGTTGAGTCATTATACAAAGTAAAACTATTTCCCCTTGTTTATTCCTCCCCCACCCCACTGTTCCTCAGACGTTCTTGTTAACTCCTGTAAATGGCCCACCTTGATGATCACTTCAAAAGGTTTTCTCTCCCCCCACCCCACTCCACTCTCCTGCTGGTAATAGCTCATCTTAAGTAATCACTCTCCTTAAACGTGTATGATAAACACCCATTTTTTCCATGGTCTGTGTGTATATAAATACACTGTACAGACTGTGTGTATATAAATCTCACTGTATTTTCCACTTTATGCGTCCGATGAAGTGAGCTGTAGCTCACGAAAGCTTATGCTCAAATAAATTGGTTAGTCTCTAAGGTGCCACAAGTACTCCTTTTCTTCTTTCCATAGCGAACACGAATGTTCAAAAACCAACAGTTAATCTGTTAAAGATGCAATTTGTCTGCAATTATTTTAACAAAAAAAGACACTCTGGCTGGTTTGATTTTAGGACTTGGTCTTGCATTTACATGAGACTCTCGAGCCAATTCAGTAGGCTTTTCCCCCCCGCAACTGATTCCCACCACCCATCCCTGATGCAAAAAATCTTTAGCAAATGCTTTCGCCATATTCTGAGGTTTTGCTCTTTAGAGCAGAGATGAGCCTGTGCTGGAACACAAGATCTGAAACTGCCAAAACTTGACCAAGAGTGATCCAGCTCTGGATTCATAGATTCTTTTGGGGCCAGATCCTCATTGGTGTGAATCAGCATTGCTCTGAATTCAAGGGCACTATGCTGATTCACACCAGCTGAGGAGCTGGCCCATACTTTGTAAGACCAGAAAGGCCCATTCTGATGATTTAGTCAGACTTCCTGCATAACACAGGCCCTAGAATTTCATCCAAAGCTCATGGCTCAAACCTATCTGCTATCTCAATAGTCAAAGAAGAATTCTTCTCTGTTCTGGAGGGAAATCAGTTTCAGCCCTGAATCCATATTCCACTCCCATCTGTTTCTACTGGAATGCTTTTTTTCTTCACTTGTGCATTCCCTACAGTGATTTATTTGCAGAGAGAAAGGCAAACTGTCCTACTCCTTTCCCTAGCTGTAAACAAACAACCACCACCCAACCAGGAAGGACATTTTCTCTTCCTTCATAGAGTCTCCTGTGGGTTGAATGCTCATTTGCTAACTAAGGGCTCCATCCTGCATACCATCTATAGTCATTCCCACACAGAGTCTGACTGAAGTCAGTGGGGCTGTATGGGAAGCATATTCACCTAGAGATAACTGTTTGCAGGCGCAAGCCCTATATGACAGCAAGCTATTTACCATGGTCTTGCACCGTTAGGACTTTTGCAGACTTCCTCCCCCATTCAAGGGTTCCACACCAAAAACCCCACTGATCTCCTAGACTGTAGGAAGCAATATTAGCTAGTCAGTGTCCAGCAAAAAGAACCTTGAACTACTGCAGCTCCATGAGCATAAAAGCACGGTAGGGCCAAGGCTGTACTAGAAGATGGATTTCAAACAACAGAGCACTGGATTTGCTCCTGAGAAGGAACAGCAAAAGTTGTGTGCCAGCTGGTCATCTGACATCACATTGAGCCCCAAAGAATCAGGCTCTGTCAGCATGTGGTAAACAGGAACTGGGGTTGGTGTTCAAGCCCAGGTGAGAGAACTACTCTCTGTCTGCACAACCCAGTCAGGCTGAAAACCCTGAGGCTGCCACGTCTGAATGCTGCTCCTTCCACATCCTCTGTTGAGATCACTGGCAAACATTTTGGGCTGCATGGGGAAAAGGCTGGTTTCCGTACCCAGCACGGCAACCAGAAACATCAGGCCATCAACTCCGATTGCAGCACTTGATCTAAAGCATTGACACTGTAAGAAGGAAGAAAGAAGAAGAAGAAGAAGAAATGTTCCCAACATGGATTTCTGTAACAATTTGTCCCTGGGAATGCTAGCAGCAGACATAACCTAGCACTGACATAAACAGAGTGCAATTCTCCTTGCTTTGCCAATATATATTTACTCAAGGCACTGGAACAAGACGATACGCATGCTTGAGGCTGAAGAAAAGCCTGTTTGTGCCTATTACACTGGAGACATTGTACAAGGCCAGATTCTGACACCTATACTTGGATTAGATAGTACCTTACTGTATGGGGTCATCGCATTGAAATGAATGGCATTTCTTGTAAACAAGGTACTACTCAACACAAATATGGGTGTCAGAAAGGCACAAAATAAAAATTCCTTTCCCATATGGCTGCTCAGATCAGTATAAATGTGGATTATCAGCCACTAATTTTGCCATCTGGGGAAGAGGGGGCAGCCTTGACATATGTACCGGAGAGTAAGCCAAGCCTTCATGTAAGGTTTGCATTCAGCAATTAAGGGTACTCATGTGTCTGAGGCAATTCCTCCCATTTTAAGCCCCATCTTGGGGCTAGGCTTCAACATGACCAGTTTAGCATGTGTTGAAGTCTACACTGCTTTTTAGCGGGTGTCGGCTAACACACTAACACCACATCTTGAAATCCTAGTCCAGGCGAGGCCTGGAATTCCTCTTCTGGCCCCCCTTCCCACAAATCAGATCATCAGCCCTGGGGCTGATTCTCGCCCACATTTACCTCCACTGATTTCAGTGCCCTGACACAACATACAGTGTAACGCAATGGAGTGTAATGCAATGTCATCAAGCCCTGTGTTGGGTAACAAGAAAAACCA
The DNA here is from genome assembly GCF_015237465.2 of Chelonia mydas. Lineage (NCBI taxonomy): Eukaryota > Metazoa > Chordata > Testudines > Cheloniidae > Chelonia > Chelonia mydas. The sequence goes on from NC_051257.2 coordinate 12,073,737, forward strand.
GCCATGCTGGAAAGAAGATGGAGTTCACCCACTTGTTATTTGGCAAGTTCAAATCCTGTGACTTTTCCATTTAAGTTGCCTTAGAAAGAAAGAGTTGATATTTAAAAGGACCATGTCATGTATGAAGAGGACTCCATGATTACAATAAAAAGGGTTCAAACCCTTTGAAACCAGGTTCTTTCTTTTCACATCTATATGTTCCTCCTGCCCCTCGCTCCCCCCCCCCCCGGATAAAAAAAGTCTTATATGCCCATATAGGAAAATAAAGTTTAATTTCAACTTTGCAGCAATATAGGAAAAAGATGCCCTGACTGACATGAGAACTCAAGTAACAACTTCATTTCCTCTTCTTATGAAAATTCCCCGCAGCTCACTCCCGCACACAGAGTTGGGGAATGACTAAGTTAAGGCCCTTCCCAGAAACCTACATTTCAGAGCAAAGTTTTTAATTCAGTTAATTTAGACAGGAAAACTAAGAACTAGCCCTAGCATTCTAGTGCTACCAGATTTTACATCCCAGCTACAGCAGGATGAATAAAATGATTATTTTCAGCTCACGGGCAAATTTTGAAGAGTCATGAAAAATATTCTGGGTCACAGGAAAGGTTTTGTTTTGATTTTGTCCATTTGCAAACTCTTCCCAATTTTATTTGATTTTTTTAAATAAAAGAAAGGAAAGTTTGGAAAGGAAAAGTTGTTTCAAACTGAAAACTTGAAATGCTTCATTTTGAAAATGTTGAAATGAATCTGCTTCAAGTTTTGGTGTCACCAAATTGACTGGAAAGTCTCACCCAGCTCTCATCCCACCAGTCAAAAATGAGAGTTGTGAGTTAATAACTCTCCAGCAAAAAGGTCCTTGGACCAGCTCCTGTGAAGTCACTGTGAGTTGAGGGCAATCAGCATCTCAGGGCAGGCACATTGGGCCAGATTTACAAAGGGATTTAGGCACCAAAAGATGCAGACAGGTACAAAGTGGGATTTACAAAAGCACCTGAGCAAGGTAAGTGCCAAACACCCATTGATTTCATTGAGTTTACGTATCTGTTTAGACAAGTGTTGATCAGATGCCCACAATCATAATATTTCTTGCTTTGGCTGGGATCTTCCTTAACAGATTGACACATATTGCTTGTTTGGTGACATTCACCAGCCACAGAACCCCACAGGTAATCTGCTTTGTCCTCACCCTGCAGTTATAGGGAGAGGGCCCCCCAGGTTGCATTGGGCCCATGACCACACTACGGACTCTTTAAGCCTAGGGTTGCCAATTCTGGTTGGACGTATTTCTGTAGGTTTGATCCCATGACATAACCTTTCATTAAAGATTCATCTTTAATTCCTGGAAACTCCAGGACAATCTTGGAGGGTTGGCAACCCTACCTGAGATGCTGAGCGTGTCCTTTGGAGAGGCCATGTGCAACTCTCACTGCAGTCAGTGGGGTCAAGGGTGCTTAGCACCTTAAAGGATCAGACCCTTAGACAATGAATTTAAATTATTATTATTAAAGTGTTTTCCCTTCAGGACATGCCTCTTGCTCCCACACCGGAGGTTTTTGTGGATAAATATTTTCCTTGTTTTTAAAGACAAAGCAATAATTAATTATTTTTTCCAGTTCTATAAAGAAAGTCAAAATAAGAACAACATTTAATATCTTACATACATTAACTCATTAGGGGCCAAATCCTGAAGCCCTTATTCAGGCTGATCTCCCAGGGCTGCAGGAATTGGGCTCTTAAGCCTCACAACACCCCTGTGAGGTAGGTAAGTATCATTATCCTCATTGTGCAGCTGGGGAAACTGAGGCACAGAGCAGTGAAGTGATGTGGTCAAGGCCACATAGTGAGTCTGGGAGCAGAACTCAGGAGGCGCCTGGCAGCCAGCCCTGTGGCCATTCCACTAGACCACATGGCCATGGCTTCCAGTAATTTAGTCTCCAAATACTAAATTAAAACCTTCCCCATGACACTGGCACAGAAGTAGGGCCAGACACATCTGTAGCTGTCTGTCACCAGCTGCTTCAGAAAAATTGAGAGATATCATAGAGCTATTCCAGTTATAAACCAGGTGCTACAAAACACTTTATACACAGGACCTTAGTCAGACAAAACTGCTGTTGGAGCCCCTGGGCCCAGTCCTACAGGGATCCATGCTTAAGGATTTCAGGACTCAGTCCACAAATAGCTTTAAATTCACTCTCTGGGTATTGCTATGCTTTGATACAAGTTGGAAGCGTGTTCCTACTTAAAAGCTGGTCTTTCCGGCCTTGTCTTCACCCCAGAATTAAAGAGTTAACTAGCGCTCTGCCGGTAGGCACTTAAAGGGTTAATCCAGGAGGTTTGACCACACCTGGAAGTCTTGCTGCCCAGCTTGATCACTTCCACATTGTCTAAGAAAGTACTTGCCCTGTTGAAACCACACATACTTCTGAGTGCAACTTGCACCAGCATGAAGCTGACCATGACTCAGCCTTGCCTGATGCCAAGTCATGGTCAGTCAGCCTGGTATTAGTCAACCCGACTCTTCACTGCGAGCATTTGGGAGTGATGACAAGGCCTCAGGGAACATTGCTGGCTCTGTACTCGGAAGGAATCGTTCTCACTGCACTGCTGAGCCCAGTCTAAATGAACCATTCCTGCATTAGCCTGCCAGTGACAGCCGGGACGCTTGACGTGGTTACGGACTGGCGGACACTGGAGGACGTTAAGGAACGGCAGCAGGCCTCAGACTGTACGCGGCGTCCGATGCTAATGATTTCCAAATGCACACTAGTTACATGGAGGTTCGATTCATTTTTTTTTTAGCAGCACAGCCTCTCTTCCATTTAATAAAGTTAAGTAAAATCTTGAGCTACATCCCCATCTTGCACCCAGAGATCACAGGCATGACACGGACACAGCTCCTCAGACTGCTGTGTGGAAGCAGCGCTTATGGCTCAGTCATGGCTGGAATGAGTTGATTTGCATTTGACCTGAAATTTAGACCTCAGAAGGTTGCATTCATCCTAACCCAGCATCCGAGGTGCTGATAAGGCTCTAGACAGGACGTGGGGCAAGGAGGAAACAGTACTAGGGTTCCTTTGGGTTTTCTGATAAATTCTTCACTGCTCACTTTCCAGCTGTGGCATTGGCCCAGGATGGGAACGTGTCCAAGCTGAACATGGGACGTCCCCAGGTATTGATGGCCAAAGTGATGCAGAGGATTCCAATAATGTTCATCACTATTCCAGATTTAGCCTGGAGGGGAAGAAAAAAAAACAACACGCCAGCACAAATGAGTCCCAAAAGACCGGAGCATAAACTCATGAGCATAAACACAATGAAGAAACTTGAAGGTGTTCTTAGACCCTTCATCCTAGTAAAGCAGAAAGAGAACCATTGTGCTGGCTGTTTGGTGTTCTTCCGTAATGGAACTGCCATGGAATACGGTGCAAACTCTTAGCTCTGGAATTAGTTTGGACTCTTGAAAAACTGTGAAACAAGATAGCATCCATTGTTGTATGCAACGTAGATCCCAGGATATTAGAGAGACAAGGTGGGTGAGGTCATATATTTTACTGGATTAACTCGGAAACTTGTTTCTCTCTCACCAACAGGAGCTGGTCCAACAAAAGATATTACCTCACCCACCTTGTTGTCAAACAAGGTGCATTTATTGGCTAAAGGCCGGATTCTGCTACAATGAGGCCATGGCTACGCTACAGCTTAAGTTGACATGTTATGTTGCTCAGGGGTGTGAATTAGCCACCCCGGCTAAGTGACATAATTTATGCCGATTTAAGTGCTGGTGTGGACAGTGCTATGTTAGCAGGCAAGCTTCTCCCACTGACATAGCGACGGTCACTTGCAGGGGCTGGAGGAACGAAGCCAATGGTAGAGCAGCTACACGAGCGAGCTTACAGTGGCGCAGCTGCATCGGTGCAGATTAGAGTCCAATCCAGCACATGGGTGGACTGCAGAGAGCCCCACTGACTTCAGTATGTCTCTGCATGGTGCAGCAGTTCGCCTGCACCCTATGAATTGCAGGATCAATCTTACTCACGTTGGAGGAGGATGTTTTGCTATTGGCCACAATGGGCACAGGATCAGGCCCCTTGTGACGCTGACGCAAACCTATTGAAGGCAACGAGGTTGCAGTGAGCACAGTTTTACCCTGTATGTATAAAAGACAAAACGACAGACTGCAGAATCAGCAATTTTATCCTGCATGGCAATTACTTGGAGCGAAGCGCCATTGCTTTTTACATGCGGGTTCCTATTACAACGCGACCACAAAATGGGGCGGTAGCATTAGAGGCTGAGGCTGTTTACACGTATCTCTCGACAGCCAAGGGAGCTTTGGAAATGCAGGACCATAAAACTAGGCGACATCCGTGATATTTACAGAAGAGGGCAACGGAAAGCTTAGGCAAATTACCAGGGAATCGTCGTCATCACCTTACCATGTCCAAAACCCGGAGGTGACCATAGGAAAACACTATCGCATTTGGAGGTGTCGCCACAGGTAGCATGAAGGCAAAAGAGGCGCTGAGAGTGCAAGGGATCATGATGTACAAGGGATTGACCTCGATTGATTGCGACTGGGGGGAAACAGACCAGACGTAGAGTTAGTGCTGTTCAGAAATAGAAGCAGGCGGAAAGCCTGTGAGATCCCACAGACACAACAGGTCTGTTCATCCCCCCCCGTATGAGTCACTTCTGAACAGTATATTCATGACGCACTGGACTCCTCTCGTAGCAAAGGACTGCTTCGCTAAACAGAAAAGTCATTCTAACCAGACCTGCGTATTGCACACTGCACGTTATCGACGTGGGTCCAGGCTCCCATCCTATTTCCAGAGAGAGGGACATGGGTTAATGGTTTGAATGCAAGACTAGATGATAGGAAGTATTCAGGTCTAATCCTGGATCTGGCACAGACTCTGTGTCTTTGGGCAAGTCATTTGGAGTGGGATTTAAAGACGTGCTCAGCATTGGCCTAGCTCAGTTCCCATTGAAGGCAATGGGCATTTCACCACTGACTTCAAGGGGCGTGGTTCTAGGCCAGCACTGATCTCTTCTGAAAATCCCACCCTGAAGGCCTGATTTTCAGACCTGCTGAGCACCCACCACTTCAGCTGGAGTCATGGGAGCTCTACGTGCTCAGCACCTTTGAAAAATCAGGCCCTCCAGAACTCTGTCTCAATTCCCTATCTGTAAAATGGGGATACCATTGTAAAATGTAAAAGAAACACTTATTTACCTCACGGGGTATTTATGAGGTTTAGGGTAAAGGATTAGGACTAAATTTTCTTGGTCTATGTTTTAACAGCACCTACCACAATGGGGCCCTAGTTCATGGCTGGGGCTCCTAGGCACTACAATAATAATAAATTTTGCCCTTAGTGGGGCACCCAATTCCCCATCCAATCCAAAGGCGACTGCACAGGCATATCCGAGGGCAGAATTTGGCTCCATAACGTTTTCAAAGCCCTTTGAAGGTGCTCTATCTATGTATCTGAGGTACTTATAGGGCCCTCATTAGCATAGTATCTGAGAGCCTCACAGTCATAGAATCTTAGGAATGTAGGGCTGGAAGGGACCTTTAAAGGTCTCAGCCCCCTGCACTGAGGCAGGACGAAGTAAACCTAGACCATCCCTGACAGGTGTTTGTCCATGTTCTTAAAACCCTCCTATGATGGAGATTCCACAACCTCCCTTGCAACCCTATTCCAGATCTTAGCTACCCTGACAGTCAGAAAGTTTTCCCTTCTATCTAACCTTAATCTCCCTCGCTGCAGATTAAGCCCATTACTTCTTGTCCTACCTTCAGTGAACATGGAGGACAATTGGTGACAGTCTGCTTTATAACAGCCCTTAACATGTATTTATCCTCAATGACCTCCCTGTGAGGTTTGGAAAGAAGGTCGGAGGTCCAGACCTTCAGCTGGTATAATCTGTGTAACTTCACAGACTTCAGTGAAGCTGCTTTAATTTATGCCAGAAGAGGATCTGGTCCAAAGAGTGCCAAATTTCATTATTACTTCACTATACACTGAATCGCACTCTATATGAATTCTGAAAAGGCAGGTTTCACTTGTCCTGAAATTGCATTCAACTAAGTATCTCCATAGTCGCCATTTAATATCTGTTGTATTTTAAAAAGCTGTTTATGGATTTGATGAATCATATTCCTCATGCTGGCTTTACATTCTTATTTTACTACTGTCCACCTCTTCTAAATAAAACATATACAATGCCTGTCCCAGGCCCGTAACCAGTGCAGGGTGAGCAGGGCAGCTGCCCAGGGTGCAAAGCTATGTGGGTGGAGAAATGCCGGAAAAAACCCCAGGGGGGCACAGATATGCTTGCTCGCCCTGGACGCTAAAATTCCTAGTTATAGCTCTGCTCTGTCCTCTTGGATCTTCTAGGTATTCTCTCCAGTTTTGTATTTACAGAACTGACAACACTGGATAGGTTCCATTAACTTCTACATTCCCACACATGGAATTTTTTCTCCTAAACGCGACTTGCTACATGGCTGCTTTATTTCACTTCACAATTCACTTTTGACTGCAGATGCAGATACTTGATACTTTTTTTCCCCCTCTGCATGGTATAATTTGGGGTTCTGGTCAAATGTACATGGAGTTCTTTTGTTTGATCTCTACCAACACTTTGAGAGGGTTTGTCAGAGCGACACAGGGACTTGATTGTAATTACTAGGCTCACAGAGCAAAACTTTTAAACATTATGCTGTTTTGTGGGATTCTCCAGTCCCCAGAACTTACGTGTCAATTTAAGTCACTGCCAGCTAAGCAGCCTGGGTCAGGATAATTTTACTTAAAAGAAAAGACTAAAACTCTTTAGAAATAAAGACAAAGCTATCTATTTGCTGTGGTGCCAACTCTGCTCAAAAAAGGCTGTGACCATTTTTATTCCTCTCCTTGTGTGTCTTCTTAGAGTTTAAAAATATTCTGTTCTGCAGAAATGGCACAATGAACCCTATAAGGATGCTCTTGTCTTCAGTGCTCTAGCAAAAGAAACAGAGATGGCTGAAACATCCAAGGAAATGAATGAAGAGTGTTGGATTTTAACAAAGGAGAACAAAAATCTAGGCGAAAAAAAAAATCTAGAGCCCTGCAGGAAGACTGTCACAGCAGAGAAAAATAACATTTTACATGTACACGGCATTTGTAATCCCAAGAGATCCTAAAGTGTTTCACCAATTATATACAGTCGAGGTTCAAGGCCCCATTGCCCTACACCTTGGGTCATCATTTACACCTGTGCGAAATGGGGGTAAAATGTTAAACTCAGAATAGTGGGGCTTTACACACATTTTATACTCACTTTGCACTGGGGTAAATGAGCACACAAGGTGCAAGGCAATGGAAAAACCAAGCCCTCAGTACTAAACGTGCCCCTCTCTAAGGCAGAAATACATTTATGCACATGCTTAAGTCTATCCCTATTGGCTTCAATGGCACTTAAGCATATGCATACGGTTACGTACTTCACATGTGCTTAATTTTAAGCTTGTGTTTAGGGTCTATTGACTTCAGTGATGCGCCCCTGAATGAGAGACTAAAGAAGTGAAATGTTTTTGGTGAGGACTCCTGAGCGCATAGGGGGGATGCAAGATAGGACTTTTAACCTCCAAGCTGCTGGTTGAATACAGCTCGAGTGACCAAAAATCCTCACCAGCTGACTGGTGTTGGGTAAGCTATTTTAAATGAGTTGGTAGCTCAGTCCACTTTCCCGTGGACAAGTGCCCGCATCACACAAACCACCATCGCAGTTGGCGTTAACTGGCCTCCTGATAGGCAATCTCAGGAGAGGGGCCAAGGAGGCTGAATTACTTTCTCATTCCAAGAGTTGGACCATCAAGGTTGCTGCACAGTGGCAGGGCAGTGCCAGGGAAGTTTGCAGTGCCGCTGCCTGTTTGATCCCTATCCTGTGGATAAATAAAGGACTCCAGGGCTGCAAGTCTGGCCTTTTTTTTCCCCCAGCACTAGAGCCAGCTTTGCTATCTGATGGGTTGTTTGCTAGATGCTTTCTGGAGTAACCCTATTTGCATACAAAGTCCCTTGGCTTATGGCACTAAATGTGGTATTGCTCCATTTTTAAAGACTTTATCAATTTTTCCTTGATTTTTAAATCAATTTTCCAGATCAGCAGTGAGAAAACCCAATAAGAAAAAAATCTTACCAAGGACGCAAAGACAGGTAGAAAAAGGGTGGCCGTAGCGACATTACTGGTGCATTCGGTGAAGACAGCAATAACAAGTGAAAGTATCACTGCAATGGCCCATGGTGGGACAGCGTGCAATGGGGTCATCTGATCACCCAGCCATTTCGACAGACCGGAAGCCTGACAAAATCAAGAGGAGCATTTCAGGAAGACACAGAACTCTAGGCCATCCATAGTAGCTCCTACTGCATGGAATGTATTGTCAAATCCAAATACACATATGAAAACACGCCATCGACATTAGTGGTTAGATCATTCAAGAGCAAACAAACCAGGTCATTTATAGAACAAGTATTGTGATCTTTCTTAAATAATAATAAATAATAATAATGAAGGAGATTCCCTGCCAGTTGGAAATTAAGTCGGATTTATTCTCTCATATTCTGGTCAGAAAATACTCACATTTTTGCCACATAGAAGTTCAATACTGAGTTATACGAGAGACCAAGGAAGCCACACAACTGCAAACATTTAATGAATTGCTCAGAGGAATCACTGAAAGAATCGCTAAGGCTTCTGAAGGCACTGAATTGATTGACTGTGTTTTCCTTCATGAATACTATCAGAGATTAACTCCAGTGGCTTACAAATGTTTTCTGCTATGCAGTCCAAAACCACCATACTTTGGATCCTCCTGTTCCAATGCCTGGGCAACGTTCCAATCTAGGGCTTTGGTCTGGCCCATCATTTAAGGACAGCCCAGCCACAAAGTTTGGGATCGGTATGTGAACTTCCTCAAAGCTTGGCAGTTTGAGGATCTGGGGTTCTGATTCAGACCCATCTCAACAGGGATGCGTGGAACAGGTTTCATGGAGTCAGGGTTCTTGCAAATCCTTGCCTATTTCTAAAGCAGAATTGAATGTTTTCTGAAGTTTGGAACATTTGATCAGAGCAGTGGCCCAGCGAGTCCTCTGTCCTCTCTCTGATGGCAGTCACTACCACACACTTCAAAGAAAGGGTCAAGAAACCCTCTTGCGCAGTGTTTCTCAAACTGGGGTCCGCGATAAGCGCCGTCTGGCTGGAGCCTGCACCCCTCACCCCCTTCCGCACCCCAGCTCCAGCCCAGAGCACACACCCCCTCCCACATCAAAACTCCCTCCCAGAAAGCACAGCCTGCACCCCATCCCGCACCCAAACTCCCTCCCAGAGCCCGCACCCCGCATGCGCCCAAACTCCCTCCCAGAACACGCAGCCCGCACCCCTTCCCACACCCAAACTCCCTCCCAGTCAGAGCCCGCACCCCTCACTCCCTCCTGCACCCAAACTCCCTCCCAGAGTCCACACCCCTTCCTGCACCCAACCCCCTACCCCAGCCTGGTGAAAGTGAGTGAGGGTGGGGAAGAGCGAGCAATGGAGGGAGGGGGGATGAAGTGAGTGGGGGGGTGGGAAGAGGTGGGCAGGAGTGAGGCCTTGGGGCTGAGCAGGGGGCTTTGGGGTCCCCAGAAAAATGTAAATCAAAATGGGGGTCCTCAGGTTGCTAAAGTTTGAGAACCACAGCCCTAGTGGATGATTATGGAGTAACCTGCCCCTAGAGAGAGAGTTGCTTCCTTAATCCCTTCAGTCAGTGTTTGGTTTATGCCCTGAAGTATGAAGATTTACATCCCTTCTAAACAAATCCAAAACAGCTCTGAAACTCTTAGATGGATTGCTGCACTTCTGTTGTCTGGCCAGGAGTAGAACTGGGTGTGACAATAGACAACAAGGAAGGCCGCTCTCCTGCTATTTGTGCTAAGGAAACCTCAAGGAAGAAGATTTCCTATCAATATTGCAGATTCTGGAGGCTCAGGTGTTTTGGAAAAGCACTTGAACTCCTGGAGTTCAATCCCTGAGGCACACCCATCCTAACCAGAAAACAATTATGCTAATAAATAGAGAACGGGCTGAGCTGCTAAATTGTTCAAGTTACTGTCCAGATCAGTGCTTAATTTGTAATGAAAGAGATGCCGTCTCTCAAGCAATTTTGTTTGCATTCATAACTGACGCAGCAAGCCCAGCGGTGCCGGGGCTATGAAGTGCCAAGCCCAGAGGTGGCGGGGCTCAGCCCTGGCAAGCCCTGGCACAAATTAAGCACTGGTTCAGATGCTGCTTTGGTTTGGACCTGTTACTACTAACAAGGGACCAAAAAGCAGAGCAGAAAGGTCACCCTTAGACTCAATGGCACCTAGAGGTGAGGACATACATCACTTCCGTTGGCCAAGGCAAATCCTCCTCCTAGCAGCAGCACGATGTTCCAGGGCATCTTCCTCTGAACCACCTTCCAGTTTAGCAACGGGGCTGGGAAAAAGGGCTCTTTCATCACTAAAGAGATAAAAGCAGAGCAAAGAATGCTGTGAGAAGATGAAGACACCTACATTTTCCAAGGCTATACACTCGGATGTGCACTTACTACCACCCCAGTGCAAAGGAAGCGCTAGAACCCAATGACACACAGTGTATGTGATAGCCCAGGACAGGCATGCTAGTGAGAAAACTGCCCATTTCAGGTGAACAGTGATATACAAGGGTTATGGTCAAATGCCAGCAGTAACTAAGTGGGATTAGCTCCCAGGAACTGCGCACACTAAGGGCTTATCTATACAAACACTTAGTTCGCAGCAAGCTGGAGTGTGAATGTGCCTTGCACTAGTCTTTTGCACACTCACTGTCCCCAGGCTGCATGCGGACACACACTGAAAGTTCCGCAGCGCACTCTGATCTACCCTGCTCTACCCTGATACAGGAGTAGGACAGTGTATACTAGGGAACATTTAGCAGGCGGCAGGGAGGTCTGCACAGACAGCACATGGCAGGCTGGCCTAGGGTAGATTTACACCCCAGTCTGCAGTACGCTCATGGTTCCTGCAAACAAGCCCTAAGTCACAAAGGAGCACGTCTTCTAGCACCATCAGCGGGAGCTGAGAAATGGCTTCACAATCTCAGCATGGTGAGTTGTGATCTCACCACAGAATCACAAAGCTGGGCTGGCCAGGGGGGAAGCTCCAAGACAAGCATCAATATTGTCAATTTCTCCTTCCATTACCTTCTCTGTTCTGGTCAGGGCTAAAGCTGTTTTGACTACAGCAGTTGAATTTGGGTTTAGTGGCAGGAACTATGAACAGTAGTAGTGCAACAAAGAGAGCTACACTGGCATCAGTAACGTACCTAAAAGAAAAAGCAGAGGGCAGGTTAGCAGGATATGGTACACCATTGTCTCAAGACATGGCACGCCTCCAGCATGTGTACTATTGTCTCAGTACATGGCATCCATCCAGCACACACCCATACCATTGTCCTAGTACATGGTAACCTGTAAGTCCTTTTTGCTTTTGTCTGTACAATCTCTCTAATCGGTCTTTAAGAATTTAGCAACGTTTTGTACCCTGATATTGCAGATTCTGATATCCAGACTTGCAAAACTCCACATTTGTATCATCTTACTTAATATCACTTTGCAATTCCGTCATGCCTTCCATTGAAAGATCTCAGAGTGTCTTCTCTACCACCCTTCTGTTAAGTAGGGAAGTATTATCATCCTCCTAGTATCCAGGGGAAACTGAGGCACGGAATGCTAATTAACTTGTCAAAGGTTGAATGAATGCCAGGACTAGAACCCTGCTTGGATTTAGGCCCTTTGAAAAGATTTCCTTTGCAGACTAAGTGGCTAAGGAGCTGAAGTCCCATTTTCAAGAGTGACTTGGGCATTAACAAGTCTAAGGGAAGGTCTACACTGCGGGTTTAAGTCGACCTAAGTTATGCAACTCCGGCTACATGAATAACGTATCTGGAGTTGACATAGCTTAGGTCGACTTACTGCGGTATCTAGAGTATTGCAAGTTTCTCCCGTCGACTTACCTAATGCTTCTTTTTCTGATGGACTCCCAGAGTCGATGGGAGAGCAATCAGCGGTCGATTTAGAAAGTCTTCACTAGACCCATTAAATCGACGCCAGGTGGATCGATCGCTGCAGCATCGATGCATGGTAAGTATAGACATGCCCTAAGTCTCACTAAAAGTCAATGGGATTTAGTGTGCATCCACACTAAAATCAGAGGTGTGACTGAAACACATGTTGTACATGGGTACTTTCTCAGGTAGCTAGACTATGCCCAAGTCCAAGCTATTTTGGCTTCACTGCTATTGGTACCCAAGCTAGTTAGGTTAAAGTTGGCTCACGTATATCTACCCATGGTGCAATCACACCTCCGATTACCGTGTAGACCTACCCTTAGGCGTCTAAGCTGGGAGGTCCTAAATCACTTTTGAAAATGGATTTAGGCTCCAAAGTCACTTATGTACTTTTGAAAAATGTTATACCGTAGCAAATACCAAGTCCTCAAAACAACACCCAGGGCATAGATATTTAACACGTTTCTTTCATATTTCAAAGAAAAGAGTCTCACTTATGCATATATTTTCTTTAGTGTAGTTGGTGCATTTTTAACAAACAATAATAAACAAGCAGTTTAATAAACAAATCATCATCATAAACATCAGGTCGCAAGTGAGACTGGTGCATGTGAGATGAGTAAAGACACTTCGACAGGCAGCCAAATGAATTCAAATACTGCAGCACGGGTGGGGTGTGGCAAGAAATGGTCTTAATTATGTTTCCCTTTAAAACTAGGGTGCAAGGTTAGGAGCATAGGAGGAAGATGGAGAAGCCTTTCAAATCTCTGAGTCAATTTCCTTGTGGGTGCCGGATAGATTTCCTTTGCACATGACATTTACTGCATATTAAAATGATGTTCAATCTGATCTTAACTCATAAAATTGAAGGGCTAATAGAAATGAATAAACAAATTGGATGGAGAGACAAACAGCATGAATTCCCCTCACATTGGCTGTGCCAGTCTTAGGCTGTGGCCCGCTTGCTAGGTGTGCCTCTTCAGAGCAGAGATTGTCAATTATCTGGTGGTTTGGTGCTATGCAACAAATGAGAACTAGAAATCAGACCCATCAAACAACTTCCATGTGTGACTTGAGACAGGATCTGAATTAAATGCCCCTACGGATCAAAAGGGAGTAGAGCTAAATAAAGTATAAACTAAGTCAGCCAAAACACTGCAGGATTCAAACTTACTCTTCATCTTTATTGAAGAGGAAGGTGGCCCAGCCAGGAATGAAGCCTGGGTCTCTGCTAAACCACAGGAGAATCAGTAGAATGAAGAGCATGAGGACATTGAATTCAGCAAAGGAGATGGAGCCTAGTTTCCGGTGCTCTGCCTTGAGCACACTGAAAGCAGCTTTCTCTTTGTCAGTTCTTTCCATCCTGCAGCCCCACATTTCCCTAAAACTTTAAAAAAATAAAAAAGTTGTAAATATTTGCTTGCAAGAGAAAATTACCAGTGAATCCACTTTGACACTCGCCACATAGGGTGCAGAACCATGTTACCTATCGCCTAGAATGGCTACAGCTGCAGTGTGCTATAAAGTGAACCCCTGTCTTATCCTTTGCACATAGCTGCCACTGGTTACCATCTCTTGCTGAGATGTGTGGTCTGGGGGCCAGGCCCTGCACTGGGAGTCAGGAGAGCTAGATTTTTTCTTGGCTCTGCCACAGATCTACTGTGTGACCTTGGGCAAATCACTTCACCTCTCTTTGCCTCTGTTTTCCCTCCCCTAGTTAGATTATAAACTCTTTGGGGTAGAGACTGTCTCTCACTAAGTGTGTGTACAGTGCCTGGCACAATTGGGGCCTCAATCTCAGTTGTGGACTCTAGGTTCTACTAGAAAATAAACACTAATTACAAATGTGGTTGTAACAAGCACAGTTCAATCTCACCACAGACGGTTGTACATATGTGAAGTTTCTACTAAGATACAATGTTATGTGACGTATGTCATTCTTTGTCTATACAGTACTTTGCTTCCAGATTGTAGACCTAGGCATCATGTAATCTCAGGAACATGTACCTGATGATAAAAAGACAAACCAAGAGGGCCAGATTCACAGAGGATTTACACCTACTGAGAATCTGGCCCATAACATTATATTTTTATACTTACTTGAACCCCATGAATGAAAACTGGAGCCAAAACCAAGATAACATCAACATCAGAAGCATATTTGGAAATGCAAATCCAAACCAGGAAGCAAAATTCAAGACATCACCATTTTCAGGGAACAGTCTGAAGAGAGAAAACAATGGTTTCTGTACCCAGGTCAAACCGTTTGAGTATATTCTCCCGTCTATATGCGCTAATTGGAATAATATAAGAGCCTCAGGGCTCATCCATTGCTCACCCATAAGGGCCTCATCCAAAGCCAACTGAAGTCAGTGGAAAGACTCTCATGGACTTCAGATTGTAAATGCCATGACTGAATTTTCCACTGTTCTTTATAGAATGTTTTACATTAATTGAATTATGAAAAATAGCAACGTGGGCTGCTGTGTGCCTAGAGCTTAAGGCTACAAGGGACCATTAGATCATCTAGTCTGAATACCTGCATATCACAGCTCATTGCATTTCATCCAGCTACCCATTTATTGAGCCCAAATAACTTGTGTTTGACTGTTTTGGACCCGTATGACATAAACCCAGTTTAAAGACCCACAGGTGCCCTATCAAAAACTTTGGGAAATATTCTGCTTGCAACAAATCTGCTCAACCACCTATGCTTTCAGCATTCCCTTCTCCTAACTCTTTAGAACTAAGGGGATCTTCAAGAAGACAGGAATTTAAAGCATGATCCTGCTTCTGTTGAAACCAACAACAAAACTTCCATTCACTTTGATGGGACCTAGGTTTGGCTCTTAGTTTCTAAAGAGTTAGGACACATTTTTAAAAACAAACAGTCTGTAACTTTGTGCCTGGAATTTTGCATTCAGTCAGTAATGGACGTGACTCTATTATAAATATCAGTTGCACATTTTCTACTGGTTCCATTTGGGCCAGATGGATTTTTGAAACCTAGTGGTCTACTGACTGCTGGGGCTACTGGTTCTCCAGCAGAAATCAGCTGAAGAATAGCAGTGAAGTCTACTGGAATTTCCCCTACAGAGGCTGTAGCATTAAGATCAGGGGTTCCCAAACTATTGCATAGTCAAGACAACATCTTAATAGAGAAAGAGCATCTTGTAGATACCGCCTCTCCTCTTCCATAACTTTCCTGTGGCTTCTATAGCAACTGCTTACATGGAGAAATATTACAGAAATATTGACTGTATTTTAGCTGTCTTTTTTATGTGTTGTCTATTATGAAAAGAGTTAATCACAGTCACCTGTTTCTCATTGCATTTTCCCTTTCCATTCCTTCCGTTAGAGATGGAAACAAGGAGGAGCCAGCATCATGTGACCAATTTGTTCTCTGCAATCCACCAGCAACCACTCCAAAGACTCCCAGGGTATGTCTAAACTGCACATTAAGCCTGGGCTCTGACTCAGGTTTGAGCCCAAGTTCCCCTTCCATCCACACATAAATCAGTTTGACTCGGGTCAGCAAGCACTCAGGACCCAAGTCCTAGGACCCTGCTGGGGGATAGGTCAGAGCCCGAGTCCCACTGTGACTTGGATCCAAACCCTGTTATTTTGCAGTATGGACGCAGCTCAAGCTGCAGACCCACGTCAGAAGGTGTGCGTAGAGCAATATGAATGCGTTAGCACAGCTGAGAGACCTGGGTGCAGGAATTGCGAGCTCAGCTTTACAATGCAGTGTGGACACTTCAAGCACAGACCTGGAAACACCTGGTCCACAAGCCCGGGTCCCACAGACCTGGGTTTACAATGCAATGTAGACTTAAATCCAGTGGGCTACAATGACAGACTGGGAAACTTTGATTTTGATATCAAACTACTCACTTGTGCTGGAGCAGAAGATGATTAGGCAAAGCACATCACATACATGATTCATTATGACATACACACAGGTAACTCTTAGAACCAACCTCAGCAGCCACCAACTCAGACTTTCAGTTGTGCTGGTCAAAAAGCGGCGTGAGACCATTTAAGAGGCTGAAGGAGAAATGGTCAGAACAACTTACTGATTCATCTGGCCTTTCAGAACCAGGTTTGGCCCCGTTCCGGTGAGCGTTGCAGTCCCTCCAATACTAGCAGCATAGCACACACATAGTGTCATCCCCTTACTGACGCGTTTCCTCACTTCCCGATCGCCAAGAGCTTTGGGCTCATCAGGAACGTGGCCATTACCTATGACTGGAAATAACAAATGTGAACTTGCCTTTCGTAAAACAGTGGCGACAAAAAACTCAGAACAGGGGCAATGTTCTTGGTGCTGCAATTTGTCTATGCCTCTTGTTTTAATGAATGCCAAGCTATGTTGATTATAGCCTCATATCATCTTATAATAATGCTCATGGCAAAGAGAAGGGAGGATGGTCCTGTGGCTATGGCACTGAATTGGGACTCTAGAGATTAGGGTTTGATTCCTGGCTCTGCCACAGACTTTCTGTGAGACCTTAGGAAAGTTGTTTTGCCTCTCTGGGTATGTCTACACTGCATGATAAGCCTGGGCTCCGACTCAGGTTTGAGCCCAAACGCCCCTTCCGTCTACACACAAATCAATCTGACTCGGGTCGGCAAGTGCTCAAGACCCAGGTCCTAGGACCCTGCTAGTGGGGGTAGGTCAAAGGCCAAGTTCCACTGTGACTCTGGTCCAAGACCTGCCATTCTACAGTGTGGACACAGGTCAAGCCGCAGACCCAAGTCAGAAGGTCTGTGTAGTGGAGAATGGATGTGTTAGTGTGGCTGTGCGACCTGGGTCCAGCAATTGTAAACCTATGTTTACAATGCAGTGTGGACCCTCAAGCACGGGCTTGGAAAACTCTGAGTCCACAAGCCCGGGTCACACAGACCTGGGTTTACAATACAGTGCAGACATACCCTCTGTGCCTCCATTTTCTGCTCTGTATAATGAGGGTAACAACACTTCCCTACCATAGAGAGGAGTTGTGAGGTGAATTCATTAATATCTGGGAGCTGCTCAGATATTACAGTGATGGTGCTATTCATATACCAGGGCAGAAACCCACAACTAACATTGGAGGCATCCAATAGATCCAGAGAAAACATAGGATCCAATTCAGTCTTGGTAGAATCGCTAAGATCGATGGAGTTGTGTCTGCTTACATCAGGCCTGTATTTGCTCTAGTAATATTGGGTCCATCCTGTTGCTTCTTGTGGATGAGGACCTAATCTGGAAACACACATTATGTTGTTGGACTGCGTAAAATCACCATGGAAACTGAGACCAGTTGACCCCACTTTTTTTTTTTTTTTATTAAGCACCCATATTAATAGTGTATCACTGAATACAAAAATAAAATCTATTGCCATTATAACAGCTCTGAAGTTAGAAATAGGTAGCATTATTACAAAGCACCAAGTGAAATCTGTGTAGGCATTTATATGTCCTGCGTCACCACAGTACCTGAGCACCTCACAATCATTCATGGATTTTATCCTCCCAACTCCCCTGGGAGGCAGGGAAGTACTAACCCCATTTTGCAGATGAGAAACTGAGGCACGGGGGAGATAAAGTGATTTACCCGAAGTCGGACAGAATCTGGGGCCGATTCACTTTCTGATTAATTAAATTCAGGTTTCTTGAGTCCCAATCTACTGCCATACCCCCTCAAGTAGACTGTCCTTTCTCCCCTGAAAAGCACTTTAGGTCTTCATCCTACAATGAGCTCTGCATGGGTGATCCTCTGTGCCTGCGAAGACATTAGGACTCAGTAAGGGTGCAGGGTTCTGCCTATGCAGAAAAAAATCCTGCCTATTGCAGGATCAGGGTCTCAGAAATTCCCAAAATACAAAGAAAGAGACTGTCAAATGTGGAGAGGCAAAGAATCCCCATGAGGGGGGAGAATACATTTCATGGGGGTGCAAGTACCAGCTCAGCTTCATTGAGAAGCTGCAGCTCCTGTTCGATCAACGCTCTACCAGTTTCTCATTATTTAATCATTTTCCCCGCAACTTGCTTCATAAAGAAACAGCCACTGATCAAGGACAAAGCAAAAAGGGAGTGGATAAAGTTTTCAGATGTGCCTCAATGACTTGATAGCCTAAATCCCATTGCCTCTCAATGACACTTAGGTTCCTCAGTGCCAAAATCACTTTTGAAAATGGGACTTCAGCTCCTAAGTCATTTAGGTGCTTTTGAAAATGTTATCCATTGGTTGTAATTGTCAGAGGCACTGAACGCTCACTGAGGTCGAAGGGGTGTTTGACACAGTTGAAAATTAAGCCCCAGGTGTCGAGAGCTGAGCACCCAAAGCTGGGAGGCACCCAGAACTGGAGGCCATTTTTGAAAATTTGGGCCTTAATGTATTTAATGGGTTTCTTTCTGGATACCGCTCCTGGCTTTCTTAGGGCCTGGGCCAAAGCCCAGTGACATCGGTATGAGATTTTTCATTGAGTCAGCAGGCTCTGAATCAGGCTTTTATACAGCAATTGAAACAGACTCTGATTAAGCCCGCTCGGAGGCCCCTTACCCTGCACCGACGTCAGGCTCATAACGTTCTTCTCCTCCAGCTCGATCGCTGAATTCACTTGCCCATTAGGCTGGTCCGTAATCGTCCGGTCTTGCTCTGTACTGTTCATCTGATCCAAAACAGCCTGGACGATAGGGACCATCATGGCGGTAGTGGCTGTGTTGCTTATCCACATGGACAAGAAGGCGGTGACTCCCATAAAGCCCAGCATCAGGCTGCACGTGGAGAAACAGAAGGAAGGAAAGAAAAATAACCATGAAAGCTTTTCTGGGCTTTTCAGCCAGCGCAATCTACTTCCAGGCAACCTGTATAGCAGGCCCCACTCTGGCATGTACTACCTGTTCCAGGAAAGGAAACCATTGCCCAATTTTTGGCTGGTGCAGCTGCATTGCTTTCATTGGACTCACTCCAGCAGAGTAGTTAGCCCCACACAGCTCCCTGTGAGAAACTCCATTGTCATGTAAGCCCTAGCGAGAAGCACTTATCATTTAGCCAGCGTAAAAGCAGCCATTTCACAATAGCGAACCACAAGCACGGGTGCCTTTCTCTCTTCTGATTACTGTTGGAAATCTGGAAAATTGCACTCTGATATTGTGAGCTCGACTTGGGAGGTGGATCCTGGCTAACATGGAACAGCTGTGGTGTCGGCTGCTCCCTCACTAACGTCAGCACCAGGGTAAATAAGACATAGAACGGGCGTACGTCTTCCACTTGGCTAATAATTGGCTGGAGCAGGGTGCGGGTTTTTGGCATTCATGAAAATGGCGACAGGGATCTCGGCATCATGGATATGCTGATTAAATAAGGGGGCCAAATCCTGGTGTCTTGAGCACAGGGGATTTGCGCAGACGATCTCTGCCGGTGTCATGGGGAATAAAACCATCCCCGCAACCCCCCCCCGGGACTCAGCAGCACCGCCACAGCCACTTTATAGCCACTATTACTGCCCATGGCTGTAGTAGTAGCTGTTACCCCCGCCCTCCTCCTATGCTGTGCTGGTCCCACTGGGCATGTCCTTGCCCCTTCTGGGGCTTATGCCTTTGCCCTCTGCTTGCTCTGTGCAGACGAAGAAGGAGCTTCCCTGGAAGGCAGCTCCCCAGCTTACAGGCTGAGCTCAGTCCCCCTGGGTGATCTCTCCATTGCCTGCCTCCCACGCACAACAATTCTGTGGGACTTAAGAGCCATGGGGGGTGGGAGGAGGGCAGGATCTGAGCCTTAACAGGATATCAGGGCATTCAGCCTCACACTTACAAGCTCTGTTCTAGAGCCCTTCACAACCTGAACCCGCTGGGACCGGACCACCAGTGTCGGGTCTGGGGCAGGGCAGGTGGGAAAACTCCTGGACCCGCTCAGGCTTGGGTCAGCTCTTCCCCTCCTGCCTGTGGGGCTGGCATGGCGGTGGCTGCGCGGCCTGCTCCTCTCAGCTGCCCCAGGAGCGGAGGAGTCCAGCACCTCTTACTCTGCAGCACACCGGCAGGAGCAGGGCGTTCAGCCGCCGGTGCATGCAGCTACCACCCTGCTGACCCATGGCGGCACTGCCTCAGGTTCGTGGGAAGGGTCAGTCAGGTCGGAAAACGACTTAGCCCCCTCAAGGTGGGCCTAGAGGAGACCTCTAGTCTATTGCTTGTGGTGGTTTTACTCGGGCTCCCCACAGAGCCAGACTCAAACAGGAACCGAACGTCCAATCCAAGGGCACCGTGTCCCCAAATGGGAAACGCGAACACCTAGCATTAGGAGCTTCACTGGGCACTTGAAACCCACTCTGACCAAGGCACTAAGGGCCTGAGCAGATACTATAGTGATGAGTGTAATAAAAGAACCTGTACAGATTAGAGCAGAACAGAACCATGCTCCCATTAATTCAACAGAAAGACCCCCATTGACGTCAATGGAAGCTGAATGATGAGCGTCTTCCTTTGCAGCCAGCCTGGGCTTTCAAACATTGCATCATTCCTGCGGTCATACACAGCCTCTGGAAGCCCGTCCTAGAGCAAGTGAAACAACTGAGGCTTTTGTCGCCTTCATTCTGCGTGACTCAGTTCTCACACTCTCCCCCTCGTCTCCTGGCATCTGAAGATGCTTCTGCTAAGCTTGGTTGCTCCGGATAACAGACAGATAGAAAGGCAGGCGTAACATGGCCTCTTACAGTGGGGGCTTCACTCCGACGATCAGCAGGACCCTCAGTGCAATGCGTTTGTGCAAATTCCAGTGTTCCACGGCTACTGCCACAACCAGCCCCCCGACAAACAGCATGTTGGTGTCCTTCAAGTACTGCATACACACCTGCAATGAGAGGAACTGCCTATCAGTGTCTGATTCACAAGTGGGTGCCTGGATTTGTCAACAGCCAAGGTATTCTGGCCCTTTTTCCACTCCCACTGACTTCAGTGGGAGCAGGAGCAAGCCCTGTACATTTTCTCAATTCCATTCATCTATTTAGATGCTGAGCTGCTTTGGGCAGGGGCTGTCTCTTATCTGGTTTGCACAGTGCCTACTGCAAAGGGGCCTCTGATGGTTGGGGCCACTAGATGCTAATGAAATATAAATAACTGTTCACATGTACTATAAGAAGTATAGTAGCTTTAAGTATTGCACGTATGCTGTCTGATTCTCAGAGATGTTAAGGCCCAGAAGGTCACTCAGTACCTCTAAAAATCAGTCCCATAATCCTACCCCAACAGGTCATTAGAAAGGACTGAACCTGGCACTTTCAGAAGCAAAACACAGACTTCCACCACTCCAGCTCAAGTAGTATGCCCATTTGCTGGCAAAAGTAGTGGGCTGTTATCCTCTATGACAATCAGCTACTAAAGGAGGACACAGCACACTCTTTGGCAGCATGTTACATACATCCCCTGCTAAAAGTATCTTGTCTCAAGCACCTAAGATCTCCCAAAGTATGAGTCCCTGATCGGGAGTCACTTTTGAAATGATCCCTTGGCTTTTCAGACGTCTGAACTCAGGAGTTTCAGCACCAAAGCACAGATCTCTACCACTGAAAGAATAACTCCATGGGTGGCAGCAGTAGTAGGTTATTCTCCTATGTTTGGACCAGCTACTACAGAAGGACACAATCCACACCATGTAGTTGGTTTTGTATCTTTTTGTAGAATTTCACCATCAAGTTTGTTTGCTGAATATTGAGGTTGGCATGTGAAAGAGCTTTAGGGGATGGATGTTAAGGTGGGAGAGTCCAATATGTGTCCAGCAGCACACCTATTTCACTATGAAAGGCAACAATTCCTTACAAAATGCAGTAGAGCTTGTTCTAAAAAGACAGTGTCTCCAGGGGATAGAGCACTGAGTCCCAGCCCAGGAGGCCTGGGTTCTGGTCTAGGCTCTGCCAGGAACTGCCTGTGTGACCTTGGGCAAGTCACTTCACCTCTCTGTGCTTCTGTTTCCCCATCCATCTTGTGTGTTTAGATTGGAAGCCCCTCAGATATAGGGCTACCACTTACCATGTGTTTATACAGCACCTGGCACAATGGTTCCCCAAATTTGGTGGGTGCCTTCAGGTGCTATTGTAATATAAATAATAATTTGCAGAAAGCAATCAGACTTATGTTGTACATTTCATCTCAAAGGATCCCAAAGCACTTTACAAACTATATACAGAGGAATCCCTTCACTCACCACAAAGTGCAGCCACCTCTAGGGTAGAGCACAGTGGTCATTTAACAGCACACAGCAACACCACATGACCATAAAGAGTAGGAAGTGAAAAAGAATCCTATGTCCAATATATACAGATGAGGGGATGTTAATAGCTAGAACAACAAGGCAGGTGAGGTAATATCTTTTATTGGACCAACTTCTGTCAGTGAGAGAGACAAGCTTTCGAGCCACATGTCTGGCTGGCAAGCTTGTCTCTCTCACCAGCAGAAGTTGGTCCAATAAAAGATATTACCTCACCCACTTTGTATCTCTAGTATCCTGGGACCGAGACAGCTACACTGTATACGATTGCTAGAATGTAGTTTTAAAAACTTGCTTCCAGGATTTGACTCACTCCAGCTCAAATCTTCTCAGTGAAACCAGTACGGAGATGAAATCTATCCAGATCCTGACCTGCACCAGAACTTAGGGGTAGCAGTGTAACCCACACAAGGTGATATTATCAGTGCTACCTTCATGATGAAAAGCAACTCAGCCAATGTGATAGGCACAGAAACATTGGTGCATTGGAGTATGCTGGTCTAAGCTGGTCTGGGCCCCTGAAGTTTATGAGTAAACCTAGGCTGACCTAGAATCAATCCTTACCTTTTTAGACTCCAGGATTCCAAACATCGGAAATAATATAGCAGGCAGGAGAGCTGTGACAGCCAATGGGATGACCTCTGTGCACCAGTACACAGCCATAAGGATGATGACATAGCCACACTTGGCCTCCTGGAATACAAGCAAACAAGGGTTTAAGCAACAGGAAATCAAGTGAGTAGCTGAATGCAGAGGGTCTCCCAGTAGATCCCAGGATATAAATGGCAGCGCTCTAATCAAGTGGTCTCTTAGGGGAGGGAAAAGAGCTTTTTAATAGGAGTGTTGTTTTCTTCTCCAAGAAAATAGTCTTAGACACCCAGCTGGTACAATCTGCTAAATTGTAAAGGCAAAAATGTACTCAATCGAAGTTTTGCCACAGACTTCAATGGGGCCAGGATTTCACTCCTGAAGTGAATTTTGGGCCTGATCCTAAGTGGTGCCAAATACCTTGGATTTAATTGGATCCAGGCCCATCTCCACAAGAAGCCAAATCCTGAAAGAGACATTTGATCTTTACAGCTCAATCGGTTATTCAGAAACTAGCTTAAGTGAACATTCACATCACATCCTAAAGCCTGGCCTGGAAAACAATGCATGGGCAAAGCTAGGGGCATTATAAATGCACAAGGACTGCAGGCCAAAGCTGAGCGGGTGGAAAATCCAGAATTTCCATAGAAATGCAAACATATGGCTAACTTAAATGTTCAGCTGTCAAACTGGCATTTGATTCAAGCAGGAGCTTCCATGCCTATGGGCCAAGATGCGTAGAAGCAACTCATGATTTTGGATGTCTCCGTTTTCAGGTGCTCATCTTAAGACGCTTAAAAGGGGCCTGATTTTCACAGGACCGACGCTGCCTTTCTGAACATAAGGCCTCCTTAAGGGTCTCAGGTTGGACACCTGACAATTGAGATACCAAAAATCACTAGTAGTCCCTTGAAAAATCTTTCATCTGACTGAAGGTCATTATATTATAAGTATTAAATTATTTCTCTGAAATGATAATGTTTTCTTAACATGGGGGTTGTCTGGATTAGAAATCTCTGAACATGTCCAGTTAAACTGTTGTTGAGACATTTTTATAGCCTAGTGATGCTAGGGTTTGTAAATTCAATTTTCTTATGAGAAGTAAGTATTCTTAAACTGACTGTAAACATTATTTTGGTTCAGGTGTAAATGCTCCATAGTTCACAGTTTGCTTGTGTTTATAATAACAGTTCGTAGGGTCTTAAGGATTGGGGGGGGGGGGGGGAAGGGCAAAACAAACAGGCAGGAAGTTGATATTCACAAATGTGCTGTAAGGTGTTTTTACAAGCAGGCATGTGTTGCTTATTTTTGCTGAGAAGCTCTTTATATGAGCAGAAAATGTTATTTACAAGCAATTGGAAATGTTTATCAACTTAGAAGGAGGTTATTTACTGAGTATGCTCTGTAAGGAACAATTCTGCATAGGCTACAGTACAGGAGAGATATCGAGGAAAGAGACTTAATTAGGGTTTCTAGGACTTTATAATGTGATTCTAGGTTTTGCAGCAGTAGCTAAGTGTTAGAATTTATCACATGTGATTGCATTTGGCCACTGTGTGACAAATAGAAACAGCTGGGAGGGTCTGAAAGAAAATATTACTCTTGAACAAATTTCACAATAGAAGCACTAGAATGTGGAGTAAATAATTTACTTAAAGTTCAAAAAGACAACAATGCTTATAAATTAACTCTTATAGACCCAGCCAATTCAAGCACAGTCCGGTTTAGAAAGCTGAAAAGCAAGCGCTAAGGTTAGAAAAATATAGTCATGATTGCCACTAACAACTGTAGAATGTTGATTTTGCTTCTTTGAACAGGGACAGAAAACAGAATCTGTCCTCTTGGAGGGCAGTTGTGAAAGTGATCATTGATGAATTCTAGTAAACTGTTATGCAATCCTGTAAGCTCCTGTTAAGATGACATGTTTCAGAGGAATACAAATACCTGAATACAAAATACCTCACTGGACACTCATTAAACCTGTCATTAAATTATAAATTTTATAAATTACAAACTTCTTTACTGAAGTCTGTATTGCTACTCTTGCACACCACAGCCCTATCACAAGCTTTGGCATTGATCCTACAATATTTACCATCTATCTAGAGCTTTTAATCTTTAAACCACATCAGTGAAGTCCCCCCCCCAACTCATAGGAATTTCTCTTCCACTGGATTCAGAGTAGCAGCCATGTAGTCTGTATCTGCTAAAAGAAAAGGAGGACGTGTGGCACCTTAGAGACTAACAAATTTATTTGAGCATAAGCTTTCGTGAGCTACAGCTCACTTGCATCCGATGGAGTGAGCTGTAGCTCACGAAAGCTTATGCTCAAATAAATTTGTTAGTCTCTAAGGTGCCACACGTCCTCCTTTTCTTCCACTGGAGTCTCTCGAGCTGACCAAAAGGCAGGGCTATTATTAGACAGGTAAACCAGAAGGGGTGGCATTTTTTGTTGACAAACATGCCTGAGGTTTTTCTGAAGTTTAAAATATGTCGAGCAATGTAGGTCAATCAAAAATGAATAGTTGTCACATTATAATTAGAACAGACCCTAAAAGCTATGCCAGACTATAATATTTGCTGCAAACATGGGTTTCAGATTTTACCAAAAAGACAAAAAAGATAAAAGGCACTAGCATGATTCCACTGAAATCAAGTTACACCAGGGTACACAGTGGTGAATCATCGGGCACAATGTTTTACTTCTCACAAGTTAATAATAATGGTGTGCACCTACATAGCTTTTCATGCGAGGATCTCAAAGCACTTTACAAATATCAAACCTCATAATATGCCTGTGTTATGCCCGTTTCACAGATGAGAAAACTGAGGCACAGAGATGTCAACACAGCAAGTCAGCGGTAAAGCCAGGTCTAACCACGAGAGGAGGCGGATGCTTCTGACAAAAACCAACATACATGGGCCAGAACTTGAAACAATGTCTTTGTGGATCAAAAACTTGGTATCAAAGTTGTAAGACAACAAAGATAAAAATGGCATGTTTCATGTTTGAGTCTGTGGGTGAGCCAGATCCTGGCACTGCAGGGTTTCTTATAACTAGTTTGTGTCTGCATTCATTCTACTTCAGAGGCTCTTTTTGTAACATTTACTGCCTAGACTGAGCTATAGCCTGGGACATAAATACCATTTTTGTTTGTTTGTTTGAGGGCTACCCTGCAAGTGATCCTAATCTAGTCCTTAAAACTTGACATTTACTAACCTGATCACCCAAAGAGGAATTACATTTCAGGAAGTAAAAGGTGAAAAAACACCACCACTAATCTTTCCCCCCACCATTTAAACTGTTTGAGTCAACTGATTGGATTTATTTAAACAACGCCCTCTCCGGATTTCTCGGCAGAAATCCATCCATTGTCCTTCCAGTGAATGAAAGGTTGCAGTGACACAGGGACTGGGAGATAACTTGGGAGCTGGCATGCCCTCAGTGAGGACACCCCCGGACAGATGGCCAGAAGTCCCAGCTGGTGGTGGAAGGGATGCAGCTTGTTCCCCTGGATTGATGCTGGGCGCTTGTGAAAACGTGGCCCCAACCGGGCTGTGGTCCTGGCTCGGTCTGAAGTCCCTGCCAGCCCTGCGGGCATGGGCAAGGAGCAGGAACAGGGGGAGCCCCCATAGCGCTAGCGAGCTGAAATGGGGGGGGGGGGGGGGGCAAGCAGGAGATGTTCAGCCCTAGACTCCAACATCCCCTTGGGCATCGCTGGTGCAATTAACAAAGGGGGGGGGGGGGTCCCTCTCCCGGAGGGAAACCCGGAGAAATCTGGGCTTTGCTAGCAGCGAAAAGTGATCTACGCATTGAATCACATGCCCCCCCACCCCCGGGCTGGCCGGTCCCGAGGCTGCAGCTCCTAGCGATCCGGACCCCCCCGGCCGCTTACCTTGGTGGGGACGAGCAGGGGCAGCGCCAGCAGCAGCAGCGGCGTGCAGAAGAGGACGGCGAAGGACTTGAACCGCAGCAGGGGTCTCAGGCACGGCGGGGCCATGGTCCGGCGGGGGGGTCCGAGCCCAGCGCAGCGGCAGGCGGCGGCGGCGGGCAGCCAGCGAGTGAGAGGGACCTGGCTGCAGAGGGTGGTTTAAATACACCGGCCGGCCCGGCCCCCCCCCGCCGGACTGCGCCGCGGCGACCTCAGTGCCGGCGGCCGCTGCCACCAGAGGGAGCCCCCCGCTGCCCCACGTCCAGCCCCCCCCCCCCCCAACGTGAGCCAGACAGCCTCCCTGTACCCCCCCCCAGCCACTCACAGCCCCCCCGCTGCCCCACGTCCAGCCCCCCCCCCAACGTGAGCCAGACAGCCTCCCTCTACCCCCCCCCGAGCCACTCACAGCCCCCCCGCTGCCCCACGTCCAGCCCCCCCCCAACGTGAGCCAGACAGCCTCCCTCTACCCCCCCCCAGCCACTCACAGCCCCCCCGCTGCCCCACGTCCAGCCCCCCCCCAACGTGAGCCAGACAGCCTCCCTCTACCCCCCCAGCCACTCACAGCCCCCCCCCGCTGCCCCACGTCCAGCCCCCCCCCAACGTGAGCCAGACAGCCTCCCTCTACCCCCCCCCGAGCCACTCACAGCCCCCCCCGCTGCCCCACGTCCAGCCCCCCCAACGTGAGCCAGACAGCCTCCCTCTACCCCCCCCAGCCACTCACAGCCCCCTCCCGCTGCCCCACGTCCAACCCCCCCGAGCCACTCACAGCCCCCCGCTGCCCCATGTCCACCCCCCCGAGCCACTCACAGCCCCCCCGCTGCCCCACGTCCAACCCCCTCCCACACGTGAGCCAGACAGCCTCCCTCTACCCCCCCAGCCACTCACAGCCCCCCCGCTGCCCCACGTCCAACCCCCCCGAGCCACTCACAGCCCCCCCGCTGCCCCACGTCCAACCCCCCCGAGCCACTCACAGCCCCCCGCTGCCCCATGTCCACCCCCCCGAGCCACTCACAGCCCCCCCGCTGCCCCATGTCCACCCCCCCGAGCCACTCACAGCCCCCCCGCTGCCCCATGTTCAACCCCCCGAGCCACTCACAGCCCCCCGCTGCCCCATGTCCACCCCCCCGAGCCACTCACAGCCCCCCGCTGCCCCATGTCCACCCCCCCGAGCCACTCACAGCCCCCCCGCTGCCCCACGTCCAACCCCCTCCCACACGTGAGCCAGACAGCCTCCCTCTACCCCCCAGCCACTCACAGCCCCCCCGCTGCCCCATGTCCACCCCCCCGAGCCACTCACAGCCCCCCGCTGCCCCATGTCCACCCCCCCCGAGCCACTCACAGCCCCCCCGCTGCCCCATGTCCACCCCCCCCGAGCCACTCACAGCCCCCCCGCTGCCCCATGTCCACCCCCCCCGAGCCACTCACAGCCCCCCCGCTGCCCCATGTCCACCCCCCCCGAGCCACTCACAGCCCCCCCGCTGCCCCATGTCCACCCCCCCCGAGCCACTCACAGCCCCCCCGCTGCCCCATGTCCACCCCCCCGAGCCACTCACAGCCCCCCAGCTGCCCCATGTCCAACCCCCCCCCGAGCCATTGACAGCCCCCCTATACCACCCTCCCTGTGAGCCACTCACAGCCCCCCCCCCCCCCCCGTTGTCCCCCGTCTACCCCACCCATCCCTGTGGGCCACTCACAGCCCCCGGGGGGAGTGGCAGGATCAGGTGTCAAACGCCAACACGGCCCCCAGCTCCCCCCTTCCCGCCCAGCACCATCCTGTGCCCGTGGGGCGGGGATCATGTGCCAGACTCCCCCCCATACACACCCCCACCCCCGCCCCGTGCCAATGGCAGCGTGTGGGGCGGGGAATCATGTACTCTACCAACCAGGCACCCAGCTAGTCCCCGCCAGCCCCCATCCCACACATCCCCCCTGTGCCCCTGGCAGTCCCGGGACGGGGGGGGGGGGATCCTGAGCCAGGCCTCCCCCCGCCCAGCCCCAGCTCTCACACACACAGACACACCCCCGGGTAATCCTGGGGCGGTGGGACTTGGGAGCAGGGGAAATGCAGCCACCAGCAGAGAGTGCTGCATGAAGGAAACTTGCACCGGCCTCGGGGGGGGGGGGGGGATCTCTGCCCAGCCTAGTGGCTGCTGGGGGGTGGTGGTGGAGAATCTCTGCCCAGGCTGGTTGACTGATGGGGGGGGAGGGAGGGGGAATCTCTGCCCAGCCTAGTGGCTGCTGGGGCGGGAGAGGTGTCTCTGCCCAGGCTGGTTGGCTGCCCTCTGGCTCCTTGGTCGCTCCTAAATGTTCCGCTGGGGAATGATCAGGGACTGGGATCAAACTCCTCCGAGCAAGTTACTAGTACAAAGCATTGATTGCCCAGCATGGCAACTCTAAGCCCCCTCCCTACCAGCCCCATCCTCTCTTCTGACCACCCTTCCCAGCCCTCTCCTCCTCCTGCAGCCGGGCATCCCCCGCTCCATATTCTCCTTTCCTCGGCTCCCCACTCCCCCCCTCCACTTTTCCTGCCTCCCTTCCCTACAGGGACACTGGTAAGAAGGAGCCAGGGCCCCCTCCTGGCTGCACAGCAGAAACTCTGTATGCAGTGGTGGTGTCCTGTTGGTCCCAGGCTATTAGAGGGACAACGTGGGTGAGATAATCTGTTTTATTGGACCACCTTCTGTTGCAGAGAGAGAGAAGGTTTCCAGTTTACACCCAGCTCTTCTTCAGGTCAGAACAGAAGTTGGTCCAGTAAAAGAGATTAGCTCATACACCTTGTCTTTGTGGCAGAAACTCTCTCTATTTGCACGACCGCCCACTGAAAGCTCTGGAGTACAATCACGTTACCCCTGTTAGCGGCCTGACAAGAGGAGTTACGTTGTGTATCCCAGCTCATGTTATAAAGCCATGCTCTCTAGCCGCTCTCTGCGTGGTTCATCGGGGGCTGTCATTTATAGCACAGTTATAAGAAAAACCTTCTCCACGTTGCTCATGGAAACTGGGCTACAATCCTGCAAGCAAGAACGGTGCTTAAACATGCTTCCAGTTAGCATGAGCTCTACTCCAATATGGGCAAGGCCCAACTGCGCTAAAACACGGCTCTGCTAGGGCCATGCCAGATCCTCTTCACTTGGAGCGGAGCGTTGCTCAAGTGAAGACCAAGGGGTCTGATTCTCCACTGCTTTGCACCTTGACGCGTAAATCACACCTGGGCAAAGTGGGCATTAAAACGCTGCCACTGGCATGAGACAGTGGGGAATTCTGGAGGAGTGGCATTTTTCCTGCTTCGCACACAGGTGTCAACAACCAATCTGAAGTGCATTGCTGTGGGGGGCAAGGACTTGTGGATCTGATCCTGCAAACCGTGATGCAGGGCCAGTGAAGTCACTGGGGCTGCTCATGTGAGTAACGGTTTGCATGACCTGTGTAAGGGCTGTGCTGATGACTTAAGGTACCGTTGGCAGGTTTTGGCCTCTAGTGACCAGGCACTCCAGGCTCAGAGTCACAAAAGGAGACGCTCTGTTCTGCTGGCTAACACGATGAATGTCCACAAAGAAAATGAACAGCAGGCTGGAGCCCCAGCAGCAGCTCCTCTGGGTAACATAACGAGCCCAGAAAAAAGATTCCACAAAGGTGGAGAGGCTGAAAGGGAGCTGGAATCAGCTCAAACCTGCATTCATGTGTCCAGGTTCCAGCAGCAGATGAAAGTGTCAGAAGCTCTCAAGTAAGTAACTGCAAAGAGGTAACTCCTTATAGAAGCTGTACTGTTTGCTGTACCCAAGCAACTAATGCAAACAGTTAATTGGTTTGTGGCTTCAGTGGAGAGACAGCAATTGTGCTCACCCAGTAAACACAGAATAAAAAGACAAAATCAACCAAGCAGTGGGAGATGCCCTTTAATGGACTAGCTAAATCAATACAGGGAAAAATCTTGGTTGAGGAGGCTGCTCCCATGCCTTGTTCTGACACTGAGTCCTCATGTGGCCTTGGGCAAGTCACTTAGCCAACCCGTGCCTCAGTTTCCCCATCTACTATAGAGGGGTGTTGAGGCTTCATTCAAACCCATCTTCAACATGCCTTAGATAATTTAACTGCGTGTATTCTATGAAAAGGATCAAAAATCCCAAGTAATTGAGACTTGGGCTCTTCATTGATTGACCAATGAAAGATCAGAGCAAGAGGTACAAGATATGCAAAAGGAGACATACGGACAATGGAATGATCCTCTCACTTGAAGTGGTTTGACTAGCAAATGGAGTGTTATGTCTTTAACAGGATAGGAAGGGAAGGAATGTTGGAAGCACAAAGTTCCCTGCGATGTTGGATCGCAGTTGGTCTTGGGCAGTTCCAGAGAGGGGAAAAAATTAAGGAGAGAGGCAGTGGCATCCCTGTGGGGAGAAACAGATGAGGAGGAAAAGAGATGAAAAGAAGAAACTGGCAGAGAGTAATCTAGACAGATGGATTCACCTGCAAAGATGTGACCTTACCAGAACTCTCTTGGAGTTTATGAAGGGGCTGAATTGCTGCCTGACCAGATGCAGCTGAACGAGAGAGAGAGCTTAGAACCAAACTCCTGAGTCCAGACACCGCTGAATCTGGGGGAAGAGAGGGGCCAGCTATAAAATTCAGACCCAATCTCCCACAGGCCAGAACAAAAACACAGATCTGCCTTAATACCATTTTAACAGGCAGGTAGTATCAGATTTGCAGTATTGCCAGGAGCCAGCCAGACACACAATCTAACAAGGCAGGCACCCACGGCAGAACTAAGGTTTGTGTTTGCAAACTTAGATGCCTAAAATTAGGCTCCAAAGTCGGGGTTAGGTACATCACTAAACGCTTTGACTTGCAGGAGTGATGAGCACCCACCAACTTCACTGAAGCCCCTGGGAGCTGGAGAACCAGGCCTCTTCTATTCAGGTGCCTGGACATTGACTTTAGGCACCCAGCTTGCAGAATTCTGACTGACAATCTTGCCTATACACAAAAATAAATTAGACTTGTTGGTAATTAAAGCCATTGGGAGTTGACTTTGCCAGCCTCCAAAAAACAGATCACAGCTTCTTTCCTGGAGTTACTACTCCCTCTAGGGCCGGATCCTCAGCTGGAGGAAACCAGCAGAGATCCATTGAAGTCAATGGAGCTATGCCAGTTTACACCAGTGGAGGATGTGGCTCACTTTACTTTGTTTCGTAAATTCCGTTCAGTGGTGGTTAAAGTTTGTACAGGCAGTGAGTAAGCTTCCCCAAACAGCCCCAGGGCTGACCTGGCTCAGGCCACTTACAGGGGCCCATCCACTGCTTGACCTCTCTGCTGAGGCTGCCAACAAGGGTGCTAAGTAGCGCCAACTGTGATGTGGATCTCTCTCCACTAGGAACTGCACAGAAACCGAACAAGTCTTGCACATGAGCCTCCAAGCCGCTGCTGGGCTGAACCAGCCTTCAGTCACTTAGTGGGCTGCTGAATTAGGAACCCCACAACTCAGAGAGGTAAAAAAGCTCCCTATCCCATCACTGCTAGATAACCCCAGCAAGCCAGTCCCTTCTCCCTTTCCCATTTAAATTAGATCCTCCATGCCTTTAAACACCTCCCCAGAGAATGTTTTATTTCAGTGTCAGTTAATTTTCTGTGTAAGAGGCAATGGGCCAAGTTCACCCAGCTGTCACGCGGGCCAGTCTAGCCCATCAGGATTGTATCTGGTGTTGAAATTTATCTATATAAAAACATAGATTAGAGTGGATGTGGGCGGGGGGTAGGTAGATCTAATTAAAATAAAGGAGACAGCTGTGGCCAGATAAGGGGAACTTCCAGCCTACTGAAGTGCTTAGCAAGGGGAGAGGGCAGGGGGCGTGTGATTGGGCAGAATGGGGAAGGACAGCGGCTTACAATGGCTGCTCTTGGGAGTTTGCTTGCGCTTCTGGCTGAGAGGAACATGTTTGATTTGGCAGCTCTCCCTCCTGTCCCTGTCCCCATCCCCGTCCCCGTCCCCCTCAGCCTGTGCATGCATAGTGACGCCAGCCTTGGCCGGATCCCATGGTTCTGTGAGAATGGCAGCTCTTTCACATGGCCCACACGAGCCTGGCCTCTGGCTGCTCGCAGACTAAGGGGCACCCATAACTGTTCACATTGCTGCAGAGACACAGCTGCGCTCGCAAAGCCAAAGCGCCCGGAGTTGGGTAGGTTTCAAAATGGGCTTTAGTCAGACCCTCCCACAGACCTGAAACCCGTGGCAGGGTGAATGACTCCACCATGCAAGCATGTAAAGAGCTGCTTCCCGCAAGTCAGCACCACTAAGGGCAGGGCAGGGTTTCCAAAGCTGAACCATGTGCTTCCCCAGCCTTTAACAGCCGCCGAAGGATTGTTTGGAAACTGGAGACTATTCGGGCTAGAGGGGGATGTCCTTCTATAGACTAGCATGGCTCCTAACAAGAGTCAATAAAGCAAAAACTGGAAATTCAGTGCAAAAGCAAATATAGGGGCCTGATCCAAAGCCTTTGGACTAAACAGCTCGGCTTCCATTAATGGGTGTTGGATTAGGCCAGTGGTGCACCGTGTTTCTACAGAGCCACCTTGCTGGACTCTTTCAAAGCATTTTACAACCATTAATGAATGAAGCCTCATAAAACCCTTGCTACTCTTATCCCCACTTTACAGATGGGCAAACTGAGGCACGGGGAGGTTACGTGACGTGCCCAAGCTAACACAGAATCTGTGGCAGGGCTGGTAAGAGAACTCCAGCCTCCTGAGCCCTGTAATTTAACAAGTCCATCCTTTCCCATATAGATACAACCATGAATGTCCGTTTCATTTGATCTGAATACTCTTCAGAACCATGGCACAACACAGGTCCACCAGCGAATGGGACATTACAGCAAAATATCTGTCAAAGGGTAAGACAATTGCAGTGTTTGAATTAAGTAACGTGGAGAATAAGGGGTAAACTTGGGAGGTAAGAGTTCCAAGTGGGGAAATTAGAAAATAAAGATTATTTGACAGGTTTCAGAGTAACAGCTGTGTTAGTCTGTATTCGCAAAAAGAAAAGGAGTACTTGTGGCACCTTAGAGACTAACCAATTTATTTGAGCATAAGCTTTCGTGAGCTACAGCTCATTTCATACTTCATACTTTCCACAGTATGCATCCGATGAAGTGAGCTGTAGCTCACGAAAGCTTATGCTCAAATAAATTGGTTAGTCTCTAAGGTGCCACAAGTACTCCTTTTCTTTTAAAGATTATTTGGTGTAATCTGACTCATTGCAAAGAAATTACTTTTCAGAGATATCTTGTCCTCCTCCTGACCCACGGATTCCAGTGGCTGCTGTTATCACTAGACAGGCTGGCCACTGGCACGGATGACTTACAGGTAGAAGTGGGTGTATTTGGAGACAGAAATTTCTCCCACCCCCTGCCCACCTGTATAGTTCAAACACCCGCCAACCACATAAGCACACCTTCTGCAAGCACAAGGTCCTGGTGTCAAAGCAATCAGTTTGTCTCACACAAAATACAACCATTTTTTAAAACAATTAAAATGTCGCAGCTTCAACACAGCATTTAGAAGTGCAAAACCTTAATGAAATTAAAGTCACTGAGACCTGCAAGAGCTCTGATACTTGAGAGGGGGCGGGGAGGGGGAATCTGACGCTTAAATGTACTACTAGGTTTTAGCAGAAAACTTCTACTACCCTGTCTTTTGACATTGTAAAAAAAAAACTTGTTCAGAACTTACCTCTCTGTGTGATGCTTAATTTGATCAGATGCGCAAAACATGTCTTGTATCATTACCTTATGCACTAGAAGGTTTACACACAAGCCTTAAACTGAAAGAAAGTTATTACTGGCATTCAGGGGACATCGCTGTTCGTTACCTTCTGTTTCTCCTCCCCCCACTAAGTACTTTTTGCAGCCTCTGCCAGTCCACAGTGTTCCTTTAGGAATATCTTTCGACAGGGTTCCTAATTCAGCGTCTGATATTTTTCCAAGAAGAGCTTTTGTAACTCTGAACTTACAGTTCTTTCAGTACAATCCCTGTGCCCAATAACTTTCTACATAAAAGCCTTCATTATGAACCTCTCAGTCACCGTCCCTTGCTGACCAGACTTCTGAGCCCTGGATGGTACTTCCAGTACAGTTTAGTCAAACCCCGGGGAGAGTTTCAAACACTGTACAGAGTAAACACCGGGAGTGAGGGGGTGGGAAATTTGAATTGTAATTGGCATCATTGTAGTCTGCCTGTCCTTCCATTACTTCCTGATGGCTGCCATCTCATTTACATATTTTTTCAAAAGCCTTTTCTTTGCTGTGTTACATAATTTGTGTTTATCCAAATAAACATTAATTATTTCCAGGTCTGGGCAATAGTGGATTTTTGTTTTGTTTTGTTTTTTGGTATAGGCAGAAAATTAACACTTAGCCCATGTGTGGCATTCTGGAGAAGCTCTGCAAACATTAGCTAAGGATTCTTCCCAACCCCCCCGTAAGGCAGAGGAATGAACGTTATCCCATATTACAGACAGAGGTGAAGGCTCAACATTTTCAAAGTGTCCAGTGATTTTGGGTATTCAACTTGAGACACTAGGGCCTGATTCACCAGGGTCCTGCACCTTGTAGTCAATTACACCACTGCAAAAGGGGTGCAAAGACATTCACTTTGCACTGGTGTAAATGACCCGGGGCAAAGCAATGAAGAATCTGAACCTTAGGACCTAATTTTCATAAGTATTGATTTGCCTGGGCCTAATTGATGAGTAAAGATAAGCACACCTGAAATAGGGTGACCATCTGTCCTGAATTGGGTGGGACAGTCCCGAAACGCAGAGTTCAAGCCCTGGTCACAGACTGAATGACTCCTGCAGCTCTTGTGCTGTGGGGCTGGCTTGGCATGGCTCTCCACTCCTGGTGTTGCAACCTCTGGGGTTGCAGTGTCGTTCAGTTTTGGCTCTGCCCCCCTGCCTGGACCAAATTTGTGAGAGTGGAGTTGTGACCTGGCTCATAGTGTTGCAGGGCCACTCACTCAAATCTGGCCTCCCCTGCCTCCCCTCACCATGACAGCTGGGTTAAACCTGAGTGGTGCTGGGACGCCAGAGGTTGCAATGCCTGGACCAGGGAGGTGAGCCCAGCCACCCCCATGGAACAGAAGCCACAGGCGCTGCCATGCAACCCTTTGAAACATTCTGGAGATCCAGTTTTGGGTCCTGACCCACAGGTTGAGAAATCCTGCTCTAGGCTGCCCAGGTACAAGAGCAGAAATCCAGATTATAGCAAATCTTGTTGCTTTGCCCAGAAAATCTTCTTCCTTGAGGTCTATCTACCTGTCCAACTGTCCATCCTTAGAGTAAGCCCCTGAGAGTTTTATATGTCTGGAAAGCACCTAGCAGATCGTGGGCGCTACAGTAAATAATAAATATGAAGTATAATCCTTTGCAGCTAATATTTTTGAGTCACTATATATTAAGGTCCCATTTATAAAGGTTAACTAATATATTTTTAATAGATGGCTAATCAATTGCTATAGATTCTTACAGAATCCAACAAGTCAACAGGTATCTTATAAACATCTATATCACACTCTGGTGTGCTTATTAATAGGTCTCTAACCTATTGCTTGTGTCTGTAACATACTTATAACACCTACTAACTCTTTATAAATGGAACCTCAGTGTAAAGTGTGACAATTTGTTTCCATTATTAGTGCTGCAGTAATCTCATGTTTCCGTTCATTGATACAGGCTTTTCGGTCGTCAGGACGTAGGTTGTCCACCAGATCGTCCTAACGAAAATAATTCCACCAGGATTGAAATGGGGAAGCGATGCGATGGAACAGAATTCTACTCCTACTCCCCCTCGTTTATTCCCTGTGATTCATTAGAAGTGCATCTCTAGAAATCTAGAGCCTTATAATGATTTACACTTGGTCCAAATTTCATGTGGATCAGCAGCCAAAAAGAAATATTCCAGCACAGCACACACAAGCCTTCTTCCACAACCAACCTATATCCCCGTCAGCTCACGACACAACAAAAAAAGAACTTGTAGTTTGACTGGAAACGTCAACGGATCCCAACTGTGCTGGACCAATGGGAGAGAGTGAATTCCACAATCAAGCACCAATCACTGAAAATGTCCTGTCACGACCCCTGCCTTTTAAATCTAGCACGTCTGCAAGTTCAAGTGCCCCCACTGATAGGGTGACCAGATATCCCGCTTTTATAGGGACAGTTCCAATTTTTGGGTCTTTCTTATATAGGCTCCGATTACACCCCCACCCCTATCTAAATTGCCATGCCATATTTCTCCTCCTCCTAACAACAGATTTTGTAATACCTCAGAATATTACAGCTCTTTCAGGGATTGATTCTACTCTCAGAAAAGCCAACAGGAATTGACTCTAATGGGAATTGGGTGGGGGTGTAATCGGAGCCTATATAAGAAAGACCCAAAAGCCCAAAAGCCCACCCCGTCCCGATTTTCCACACTTGCTGTCTGGTCACCCTACCTACTGATCCCAACCATCACAATATTTGTACTGAGGCAAAGGGGAGGTTTGATGCCCACAGATTAAAGATTTACCTTTGTTCATACCAAAAAAGTTCTCCTGAAGTGGATTGAGGGTTATTAGGCAAAACAAAAAGCTAGCCCAAGAGTGATCTGGAAGGTTCTGGAAGTGTTATGCTCACGAAACTCAGGACTTGTCTCCACGGTGAGGCAGCGTGCTTAGGGAATAGTGCACTGGAGTGGGACTTGAGAAACCTGGGCTCTATTTCCAGCTCTGTCCCTGGCCTGCTGGGTGACCTTGCTGGGCCCCCCGTGTATGTAAAACAGGGATAATGATCTCCCTTTATGAAGTGGTTTGAGAGCTACTGGTAAATAGTGCTCTATGAGCACTAGGAGTTATTAGGAAATGCCACAGGTACCAACCATCTTTCCAATAGTGAGAAGCACCCTGTGTCTACATGCAAATTTTTCCCCATTGATAGTTCTCTGGACAGACAAGGGGAGAATGAATGAATCAAAGTGACCCCATTGGATTCAGACCTGTGGCCTGATGCAAGGTCCAAATGCTAATGGGAAACTGAAGTTGGAAACCAGGCCACAGGGCTCTTTCTGATTGGCTGAGATAACAATGGACATTGTCACATGGTCAGAGACCAATGAGCTGTACTAACAAAGGAGGATGTGGCTTGGAGGAGATACAGACACCATGGGGGATCGGTGAGGTGGAGGGTAACATTTCTAAACTACCTACTAGCGCCGAGCTGTAAGTAATCTTCCACGCTAGTAACAAAACAGCCTGAAGCCCACTCAGTGAGATTCATCGCGAGATTAGCCTGGAGTGTGTTAGATTATCTGCTTTTTATTTTATGATGCTCTGTCTACTTTCTCCTCCACACAAACTCACTTAAATTAGGGCTTATCTACAGCACAGCTAGAACCAAGTCTCCTGATTCCTAGTCCTGTGCCCATCCATTAGGATAAAATGTTACGGATGGAGGGAAATTTGCAGTGTGTTTATAAGCAAAATGTCATACAAGGTCAGTTTAACAGCCCGCGGATGCCAGGCTCCTTTTAAGACATTTGAGAAAATGCCCTAGGTGTGAAACATTCTACCAGTTTCCCATGCAGTGACAACTTGAAAACAGGTTTGGAGTTTTTTCCTTTGGTCAGCTTGCTTCATCTGTCAGGTCTTTGTCCTGAGTCAAATTAATATTGGGCATTTTCACATCATTTCAATTCCTGATGCACCTTCTCTTAGAGGACTGTATCCTGCACTCACATGGGTTCTGGTCTAAATAGGAGATGGGAAAGACCCATTAGATCAGGGCTGGGATCCTATAGTGCTGGCCACGCAAAGCCTGGATAGAGAAAAATAAGAGGAAAACAAGGGGGGGGGCGTTCTAACTCCACTGAATGCATCGGATGCAGTGAGCTGTAGCTCACGAAAGTTTATGCTCAAATAAATTTGTTAGTCTCTAAGGTGCCACAAGTCCTCCTTTTCTTTTTGCGAATACAGACTAACACGGCTGCTACTCTGAAATCTAACTCCCTCTTGTGGTCACCAGGAGGGCTGTCTGCCAAGGAATCCACTGAAGGCTATTCATGTTTTCTTTGTCCTCAGGAAAGGAATTCACAGTAACAGGCAGGAAGGGGGTGGAGGAACAGATCCCTGTGCTGTCCCCTGCGACAAGGAAGTTTGACTCTGCAGACTCGCCATCGGATCACAGGCAGCCTCAGGGCTGGAGCTGAGCAGGTGAAGAGCTCCCCCTCCCTCTAGAGGCTTTCACAGCCCCAGAGAAAAGTCTGCATGCAACTCGGCAAATTACTTATTGCAGTGGTTGTCAACCAGGGGTACGCATACCCCTGAGGGTACGCAGAGATCTTCCAGTGTGTACAGCAACTCATCTAGATATTTGCCTAGTTTTACAACAGGCTACAGAAAAAGCACTAGCGAAATCAGTACAAACTAAAATTTCATACAGGCAGTGACTTGTTTATACTGCTCTATAGACTATACACTGAAATGTAAGTGCAATATGTATATTCCAATGGATTTATTTTATAATTCTATGGTCAACATGAGAAAGTCAGCAATTTTTCAGTAACAGCGTGCTGTGTCACTTTTGTATTTTTAAGTCAGATTTTGTGAGCAAGTAGTTTTTAAATGAGGTGAAACTTGGGGGTACGCAAGACAAATCAGATTCCTGAAAGGGGTACAGTAGTCTGGAAAGATTGAGAGCCACTGCCTTATTGTATTCAAAGTAATTTGGGATACAGAGGAAGAAGGTGGAAACACCACCCCAAACACATAGCACCTGGAGACTAGGTTGGAGCTGAGTCTATTCCAGGACGGGGCTCACCCCAGCTCTTGGTAAACAGCAACCACCAAACACTGCCCCTCCCTACTCACACCACTCTTCCTGTTTCACAGATTTTGTTGGTAGAGCCGTAGTTTAGGGTTGGGTTAGTATTACAGGCAGTTTCAGTTTCATTTCTCTCCCTACAGGCTGAGCAAATAAATAATGAAAGAGAAAGAGGGGCACAGCCCGAGAGAAACCATGAAGGAGGAGAGCAAGTTCTGCAAGAACTGGTAAGAAATCCTTTATTTCCCCAGTGTGATATTTATATCTGAGGGTTGTAGAGGCGCTAGACCAGTGGTTCTCAACCTAGGGTACGCAGAGGTCTTCCAGGGGGTACATCAACTCATCTAGGTATCTGCCTAGTTTTACAACAGGCTACAGAAAAAGCACTAGCAGAGTCCGTACAAACTAAAATTTCTTACAGACAATGACTTGTTTATGCTGCTCTATATTCTATATACTGAAGTGAAAGGAAAATTATTTATATTCCAGTGGATTTATTTTATAATTCTATGGTAAAATGTGAAAGTCAGCAACTGTTCAGTAATAGTATGCTGTGCCAGTTTTTTATTTCTAGGTCAGATTTTGTAAGCAAGGAGTTTTTAAGTGAGGCGAAACTTGGGGGTACGGAAGACAAATCGGACTCCTGAAAAGGGTACAGTACTCTGGAAAGGTTGAGAGCCACTGCTCTAAAACAACGAGGAGTCCGGTGGCACCCTAAAGACTAAACAGATTTATTTGGGCATAGTCTGTTAGTCTTTAAGGTGCCACCGGACTCCTTGTTGGTTTTGTGGACACAGACTAACACGGCTACCCCTCAGATACTGTTCTAAAGAGCTCCCCTTAGTCTCTCTCAGTGAGGAGGAAGGCAGGGTCAGGGCCAGGGCAGGCTCTTGAAGCTCGCCAGCAGCAATGAGGTGGGAAGGGTTGTTATCTGCTTTGTGTTAAACTTTGCAAAAAAGCTGCCAAGAGTTTTTAAACTATTTTTTGTATTTTAAAAACACTTGTTTCCCTTTATCATGGGCAGATCCTCCCCCATTGGTTACTGTCCACATTCTGCTTCTATATGCAAACATCTAGGAACACAGGAAATGCCACAATGGGTCAGACCAGAGACTCATCTGTCTCTGGCAACAGCAAGTACCAACTGCTTCAAAAGAAGCTGAGGGAATTCCCGGATTATGGAATAACCGGCCTATAGGGAAAGTTAGTTTTCATGGAATCTGGAATAGGGATCTGTAGCAAGGTGCCTCCAAACCCTGCCAGTGCCTCAGTTTCCCCTCATGCCCAATGGTTCTGTCACCAAAACGACTTAACTCTCTGGCTGAGTCCCCAGAAGTTCCCCCATCCAGGCTAATCAGTCTCTTCATCCTCCCATTAATAGCATGGGTCACTAAGGTAGCCTAGGGTAGTGGTTCTCAACCAGGGGTATGCAGAGGTCTTCCAGGGGTACATCAACTCATCTAGATATTCACCTAGTTTTACAATAGGCTACAGAAAAAGCATTTAGCGAAGTCAGTACAAACTAAAATTTCATACAGACATCGACTTTATACTGCTCTATACACTGAAATGTAAGTACAATATTTATATTCCAATGGATTTATTTTATAATTATATGGTAAAAATAAGAAAGTCAGCAATTTTTCCATAATAGTGTGCTGTGACACTCTTGTATTTTTGTGTCTGATTTCTTAAGCAAGTAGTTTTTAAGTGAGGTGAAACTTGGGGGAATGCAAGACAAATCAGACTCCTAAGAACATAAGAACAGCCATAGTGGGTCAGACCAAAGGTCCATCTAGCCCAGTATCCTGTCTCCTGACAGTGGCCAATGCCAGGTGCCCCAGAGGGAATGAACAGAACAGGTAATCACCAAGGGATCCACCCCCTGTCTCCCATTCCCAGTTTCTGGCAAACAGGGGCTAGGGACATCATCCCTGCCCATCCTGGCTAAGAGCCATTGATGGACCTATTCTCCATGAACTTATCTAGTTCTTTTTTTAACCCTGTTACAGTCTCCCGAAAAGGATACAG
This sequence comes from Chelonia mydas, assembly GCF_015237465.2. NCBI lineage: Eukaryota > Metazoa > Chordata > Testudines > Cheloniidae > Chelonia > Chelonia mydas. The sequence goes on from NC_051257.2 coordinate 12,115,502, forward strand.
TAATCTGAAAAGGTTGAGAGCCACTGGCCTATCGGGAATCCATACCTATCTTCCCAGCCTTGGGAAGCCTAAACAAATGACCATAATTGGGACCAAAAATCTATGGAGATGTACGTTGTCCTAGGTCCATTAAAGACCAAAGTTCTCCAAACCTGAGGACAGCTGGAATCCACCTCCAAACTTTGCAGCTCCCTACATGAATATAGGGCCCAATTCTCCTCTCGCATCAACTTCACCCCTTTGTGACTCAGTCGGAGTTATTCCTGATTCGCACATGTGTGAAAGGAGAATCAGACCCAGATATTTTGGGCCTAAATCCACTGACCCTGCCTGTCCCCTTTAAAGATGTTCATAGGAGAACAGTGCAATCTCAGCAACGGAGTCCAAGTGTCTCAGTCAAACAAGGCACAACTATAAATATTCATCTCTAATTTTCAGGGACAAGCCAGTTGAGTTAAAGGAGGTCCAGTAACATTCCTTTCCTTCCCCCTTCCATGCCACACAGTAAACGAGATGTGTCTGCTGCCAATTTCTCTCTCCATGAGGCCCACTGCGTGCGGTTTCTCGCTATCTGTCCAGAGTGTGATGAACCTATTGCTCTAAAGGAGATGGAGGAGCATCAGCAAGACGCACATAAGCAGGTGGGAGTTGCTCTATTTCCTGAAACAAGAGCTCCCAGTTATGAGCTATGTTTCATTTTAGCCTGGCCATGCTATTGGATGACAAATAGCAACGAACGTCTATAGCTGAAGAGCAGAAAATATCCTCTCCTCCCTGCTCACAGCTCCCATCCAGCCACATGGCACTTACATGCTCAAGCTGAGGGTCTGTGGCCTAGAACACATGGACCTGACTCCACTCTGTTACACCTAGTATATGCTGGTGGGACTCCACTGATTTCAATGCATAAAACTAGCATAGCAGAACTAGCATAGGAATCAGGTCTTACTGGAGCCATCTTCAGCAAGCATAAATCATCTTAATTCCACTGATGTCAACAGAGTGATGATATCTTACCCCAGTTGAGCATCTGTCCCTATATTGATGGGGCTATAGGCTCCTAACTTCCACTGAAATCAGTGAGAGTTAGGACCCTATATAAATGTGAGGCTCTTGTCCTTAGCATTGAACTTGGGGAACTTTCAGGCTCGGATGCCTGAATAAAGTGGCCAAATCCTGCATTTGAACAGCCAGATCAGAACTGTATTTTCCACTAAATCTTGCATAACATAGCTCAGTCCCTGCTGCAAAAACTACAATTTCCACTAGCTTTTCGTCAAACGGGATGAAAATAGAGACACCATCCTAGGCAATGAGCCTGAAGCAGAGTTGGCATGAGATGCCACCAGACATCTTTGAAGTGTTCCCCCATGATCTGTTTCGTATTTTCCCGTAAGCAACCTACTAAATCTTTTCCCCCTTCACTTTCAGGTCAGATGTAAACTGTGTCACCAAAGCATGCACAAATACCTACTGGAGAATCATGAGGTGAGTAGAGTGATGTATAATATCAGAATCCTATTCAGATGATCTCTGACAAATCACCTTGATATGCACTGAAGAGGAATGACTTCAGAATAAACATCTTGCCTGCTGAAATGTAGCAGCCCCTGAATCAGACAGCTTAAGCATGACAGTTGTTCCTTAGTTTAATTTAACAGAACATTTTACATTTAAATACACATGGTGAGCACTGTCCCTACCCTCTTCTTCCCACGTAGTTCTGCAGGGATTGGCTAGGAGAGTCTATCACCTCTGCACATCTCAGGGGGCCCACTGTTTTCATGGATAATGACACTTCTGCCCTGCAGCCCAAGCTCACATCTCTCACAATTCCAGGAAGGAGGATCTGAAAAGCGAGAGGCCATTCTAAGCATAGGGATGGCCTGCAAGAAGGCGCAATGCTGTGGTGGGAGAAGCAGACAGTGGGAATGGTTAGGAAGGAGATGTGGAAGGAGAGGAGGATGGAGAAGTTAGCGGGGACATTTTCAGAACCGGCAGCAATTTCTGCAGCCCAACATCCTTATGCTTTCGGCTTTGATTTACGGTTTGCAATAATTTCCTCTGCCCACATGCAGTCCAATGAATGTAATGAGCGATCACTGAAATGCACATTCTGTGAGCTGGAAATGCCCTTCAATAAGCTACAGAGGCACCTGGAGGCTTGCGGTAGTCGCACTGAGCTCTGTTGGGAGTGTAACAAATACATCATGTACAAGGACTTGGACAAGCACAAAGACGTTTGTCAGAATGGCAGTAAGCTATCAAGCAATGGTGAGACGCACTATCAACCCAGTGAGGAGTCTGCTCATCAAACCTCGATTCTCCCACCCTCAGGTATCCAAAATCCCTCATGATCTGCAACAGGGTCACGTCTCTCCAGCACCTGTTGCTTTGGAAATTCCCAGTTATCTGTAATTACTGTATTCACAATTCTCTATGAATCTTGATAATCCAGGTTGTTTTGTATAGTGTGAAATTCCCCACAAGGGGTTATTGTCTAACCAGCCACAGCTAAAGGGCCAAATTCTGCTCTGAAGATGTCAAGTGGAGTTGCTCTGCATGTATAGTGGCATAACTCAGAAACATTGGACCTTATTTTTGTCTGCAAGAGGCCCCTGGCAATGTAAAGGGGCCTTAGTGTAAATAAGAATCACACCATTGACTTTTCAGCTAGAGTGACATCTTAGGGCCTGATCAACCATTCCTTATTTCCCCCAAAATTCCTGTTGGCTTTAAGGGCAATTTGGGTGTGCAAGAACTGGAGGACAGTGTTCTCTCTCAGGCAGGGACCCCGATCCCATTAAACCAATCCAATTAAGTTGGCATAACAACCCTACTTCTACTGCAAACTGCCGAGAGTGACTAAACAAGCAGCTTTGCAAACACTAGCTAAAGCGCAACAAACTCACCCCCTTCCTGGGGATTGGCTTAATCCTCAAGTCCATGTTGCCGGCCTGTTACAGTGACCTTTAAAAGTAGCACATTTGAGATGGACTTTCTTCCTACTGAAGTGTCAACAGCCAGGCCCATTACTGAAGCGTTCGATAGCATCATGCTCCCTTGGGGCTGGGGACGGTTTTCTGTTGGGTAAGAGAAGAGGCCTGACCAGAGGGTGATAGGATAAGTGGGTGATCATTTGTGAACACTGTCCTTCCTCAGAATCATTGGTAGGCACCACAAAGAACAATGGGAGATAGAGAGCAAGAACGTACTCACTGGAAAATATACAATCCTTTGTGGGATAGCACTATGCAGAGATGGGCCTAAGGGGCAAAATGTGGATCCAGACTCAGATTTCAACCACTCCAAAGTTCAGCAGGGAGGGAAGGTCAGAACTTGAGTTAATTTAATAGGGGTCAACAGTGAAATCCAGGTCCATATCTGTCTTAGGCTCCGGTCCCTTGAAGTTCAGTGGTGTTTGGATCAGGTGCCTCTAGTACTAGTCAGCGTGACCCGAGTTTGAGGAGCCTGGGTACAGTATTTTACGGACTCGTGCCCGCTCTGCGTATTACCAATAGATCGCTTTCCCTTTTTCCTCTGAAGGTCTCAGTGACAATCTTTGTCTGCAGTGCAATAAGTGCTTCCCAGATGACCAGTACCTCCAACACCTGGTAAGTGGTTTGGGAGCTAAACCAGCAAAGAGTTTGGGCCTCATTCAAGTCAGGCCTTTTCTGTCGAAAGCCACATGTTGGATTCGGTAGGACAACGTGTTTTGGCTGCTCAGTTTGCACAGCCATTGCTATCCCACGTCCAGCTAGCAACAGCTACACATGCCCTCGTGACCACGAGCTTGGCCGTTAGCACCAGTCTGTGTTTGGCAGCACTGCCTCCAGGGCTCGTAGCCTCTCACTGCTGATGCAGAATGCAAACAGCTGTGACATTACACGCCCCCTGCGTCCTTCTCACCCACTGCCTAGGAAGTGGCATATCGAGATAGACTGGTTAAAGCAGCCCTGAAGAACGTAGGCCCCAATTCTGTTGCCCCGAGGGGTCTTTCTGTTCTGAAAGGGCTGTCACTAACCTTTGAGCCAGTTTGATGGTGCCTTTGCTGCAGAAGCTCCTAATGAGAGCTTCACTCCCCATTGGAGCATCTACTTGGACTCCATCCTCCTCGCTTTGTAAACCACCTGCAAACCCTGACTTCCCCACCCCAGAGGGGACTTTTAGTTGTAGTCTGCTTTGTAGAACCTCTCTCCCTCCCCAGTATTTTTAAAGACCTCCATCTTTACTGGCATTTAGTCTCCCATTATCTCCTTCTGATGTTTTTAATTTTCTTATATTCAATTGCTGTGCAGACTATACCTTTTCCCAACACCATCAAGGCCACCCATCATTGGTTCACCATCTGGCTATTTCCTTTGTTCTCTCATGATTCTTTTTAACTGTCCTCCACAGAATGAGTGCAGCTCGCTCTCCAAACTCGCGGAGATTCTCGCCAGCCAGTCTGTTACAAAATCCCGCCCGCTCCCACCTCCCTCTCTGGTTACGTCTCCCCCCCACGAGAATGCAGCCGCGGCGTGGAAGGACGTTCGCCCAAAGAGGAAGGAAAAGGACTTTTCTGCCTCCAGGCCCTTGCTCAAGCCACTGAAGAACAAAAAGTCAGCAGGCCGCCCTGCTTTCACTGCCACACTGGATCCCGTACTGCCTAAGGCTCTCGAAGACCCAATGACTTACGATGTGTTGGTGACCTGTTCCCAGTGCAATATTCTTCTCCCAGGTCCGACTCTAAGGAAGCACGAGGTGAGAAATGCTACGTGCCCCCTGCACACTCTTGGGGGTGGAGGACAGCGAAGGGGTGCTGGGGACAGCCGGACTTTAGACAGCCTCAATCTAGAGACCAATGATACTTCAGCTGTCACACCTGCCTCTTCTATTATTCACTACTTATTGAGAGCTGGCAGCATGCGCTGCCCTGAACTGGGCATGGAGTAGACAACCTACCAGATTCCATTTTTGTTTACACTCATGACAATCCAGCAGAACTTCACTACTGTTTAAGCTGAAGGACTATGTTGGCTCTCAAGAACAAATGGGTATAAATTGGCCATGAATAAATTCAGGCTGGAAATTAGAAGAAGTTTTCTAACCATCACAGGAGTGAGGTCCCAGAACAGGCGTGCAGTAGAAAGGGCAAACCACCTAACTAGTTTTAAGATGGAGCTTTATAAGCTTACGAACGGGGTTATATGATGGGTTTGCCTGTGCTAGCAAGGGGCTGGGCTTGATGACCCTGGAGGGCTCTTCCAGTCCTATGTTCCGCTGACTTTAATGGAGTTACTCTGGATTGACACTGCCCGACTCTGCCCTCCACAACATCTATCTTCTGCCTGATTTGGGGGAAGTTACACCAATGTAAAGCTGGTGTAACAGTGGAGAATCAGCCCTTAGTATTTAGGGCCTAGTCCTGCAGCTGTGACTCATGGGTGCAGACTGGCATAGATCCATGGAAGTCAGTGGGGCTACGCCTACTTTAAATTAACTGAGAATCTGGTCTGGTAAATCACACTGGGCTTGACTCTCAGATACGCTAAGGGCCTTTCAGACTACTGACCGCGCAAAGGGCCTTAAAAGGGGTGCAAACAATCCCCAAAGGAAAGCCCCTGGGCAGAGCCAGTGTAGAGCTAGCATAAGGTTTCTGCACAGCCATGTTCCCATCCCCTGGTGTAGGAGGGGGATCTGTAGTGTGACCAGGCGCATGGCTATTGCCTGCTTCCCAGGGTTCATAAGGGGCCATGGACAAGCTCCTGCATAGCTCCAGAATACAGAGGTGGCAAAGATGGCTTAAAACCTCCTTTACTCTCCCTCCCATCCCTGCCTCAAATGCAGAAATGGAGGGTCAGATCCTGCAAGGTACTCGGCCTCTTCTTCCCTCTTCACTTCCCAATATGCTTCCAAATACATAAATACAGCATGATGAGCGTGATTAGGGTTGATTAGTGATTAGTGTGGATACATAAAGGACGCAGGGCTATGTTCTTTTGTGTTCACTGTCATTATTATTCATTTATTCAGACCAAATGTCTGCGTCTGGCTTCTTTGCAAAGTCTCAGGAGGAAACCAAAATGGAGTCCTGGAAAACAAGGTACTATAATATTTCTAAGAAATACAGTATAACTCAGTTAGAGCCATCCACAGTTACTAGGTGCTGGGTTAGTCGGGGCGATGGGGCATTTCCCATAGCAGGTGCCTCTGGAAATGTTAAAGATCAAAGCATCACAGGGCAGTTGGGTATTTCAGTGTGGATAGTGGTATGTTTTCCTAGACCGTCTCCATGTTTAGAGACTATGCTCTGATCTTCAAGGCCCCCATTCCCTAGTCAAGCTAACTCAGTAGGAATGCTTGAATTTGGCCCTAGCTGCATTGCAACTGCCCAAAGCTATACATTAAGGCAGAGGCAGAGAGACTAGAACTTGGGTGCTCCCAACATCTATTCTTATATGCTTGCCACTTGAATAAGCTGCCACAGGTCAATACTGAATTTTATAGCCACTCTCCAGTTGGAGACTTTAAAAAATACATATATCTGCATTTTCATACCAACTCAGTTACACACAGGAACTTAAAATCAGCTCCCTGCTGTCCTTTTATAAAGCATGAGGTCTTCAGCTGTCCTAGCAGACAGGATTTTAGGTACTCAAGATGCACGACAACACTGAGAACCAACCACAAGTTTCTAGTAATCACATCTTAATTAAGGGCTTGTGCACCCGCCCGTGTTATATGACTTTAATTATAGTGTTATAATAAAAACAGTGCAACTCCACTAGAATGGGCACAATTATGCCAGTCTAAAGGTGTTTATACTAGTAGAGGTTATTTCTGTATGCAAAGGGGCATAAGCTATAAGGCACCTTTATACCGGTATAATGGCATCCACACTAGGGGTTGCACCAGTGTAACTGTACTGATAAAACCATAATAATAATTCCCCTGACAGTTATACCAGTGCAAAAGCTGTGCACAGACCTGGCCTAAGTGATGTTAACTATAAGGACCTTTGGCCTAATCCTGCAGTCCTTACTCAGGACAATCTCCCATTGCTTTGTATAATATTTTCCATAGACAAAAATGCTACCTTCTACTTTTAGCCAGAACTATCATTGTTTTATATCAAGGGGAAAAAAACAAGAACAAAAATCAATGAAAGAGCATACAGTGTATGTCTCTCCTCAGACAGACTGCACCAACCTGGACACAAAATGGCTGCCTTTCTTTGTAGGCAGCATATTTACACATTGAAATATGCCGTACAACTAAAACAGAGAATGCACCAGAGTGTGAAATTAAAGGGAGTTTTGGCTGACTAGGAATATGGGATCATACCCTGAAATAATTACCCATCCATTACATAGTCTGTACTCACTTTCCTTATACTTTGGACTGTTCTAATGGACTCAGTCAAAATGGGTCAGGGGAGGTAGGGGCATAAATTCATGGGCTTACCGATTCATTGTTTAAAAAAAAAAAAAAAAAGACATTGGGTTTTGTTTGTTTTACAGAGGAGCCTTTCTAAGGCACTCCTGGAAGAAACTGGAACCAGAGATGCCCCACCAGACCCCAGGCTTCAGTTCAGCGCTAGTAACGGCATTCTAAACACATGGCTTTATACATAGCGAATAAAAGCGTCATGCTTCCTACACTAGACTGAGAACAAAGAACCATTCTCGGAAATTTATTCTGAACCAAATAGGCTCGTCGTCAAGCTCCACCAGAAAGGTCTGCACAGCTGTGCTCCGAGTGCCATCCTTTTGGGCATTAACATGTAGTCCTTCCTTAGGGACTCACTTGTTCTCTGTGCCCTGCCTGTCACAAGAGTGGAGGTTAAAGGTTGAATTCTCCTCTCAGCTATGCTGGTGCATCATGGCTGACGGTGCAGTAACGTGACAGAAGTACCTGGCCCACAGTGCTTACACTGAAGCCTTCAAGGTGTTGGCTTTGAACTTTGACCCTAACTTCCCATAGTGATCCATCCCACACCACTAGACAGGTTGTACTCAGGTCTGTTGGGCTCGTTCACAGCCCTTCTCCCCCAACCAAACATACACACACCTCACCACTGAGAGCAGCTTATGCATCATAGTGACTTATTGGGGAAAATATTTCTCCTCAAGGAATTCATAAGCACTGTAGATTTGCTGAGCATCTGCCATTCCCATTGACTTCAATGAGAGCTGTGGGCCTCACTGACTCATAGCGTGTGGCCCAGCACAGCAAAGGGCTAAATACTGGTCTCATTGAACTTTATGGGAGCTTAGTCATTGACTGCAGCCCACGCGGCTTAGCCCCCAAGGTTCTGAGCACCCTCATTGGCAGATGAGAGTCTTCAGCCCCTCATACGACTGAGCCCAAACTGCTTCCACATGAACTGATCGACGCAAATGGTGGAAAAGTTAAATCTCCAGAGCAAGTGGGGGTTGTATATTGAGGCAGATGTTGAACTCTAGTTGAGTGGGAACAAATAAAAATGTTAACTGTGAATAAATAAGGTTATTTCATTGGTACCGTGTTTTCCCTGCACTGAAGCACTCCTAGCTGTATGTGATCCTATCCACTGGTTGCTGGAAGCGGCGTGTATCAGACAAGTGACCTTGTTTGCTAAGTGCGTTCTCACCCAGTTCATCTGAATCCATTTGAAAACGAATGTTGATTTACATTATCTGAAGAAGCCACGCTGCCAAGCCACTAGTACGTAACTGGATACCCTTTGCTTTGCGTCTCTGATACCTGGATGTTTTACTGATGAGAGCGTCAATGAACCAAATTTGACTATCGAAATGAGACCTACAAGATAGCTCTAAGCAGGACAGGATTTTCCAATGCTGCCAGCACTAGCCTCGCTCATTGCTTCCACTGAAGTCAATAGCTGACTTGTAAAGATGTCCACTGGTTTTGACAAGCCCATCCTAAATATCTGCTGAACAATTCTACGTTATGGAATATAGATAGCTACACAATTGCTTTTTTGGGAGAGCGGGTGTGTAGCTGGGGTATAAGGGCTAACTCACACTCCGTAGCAGTTTCTTATGTTAATTTTACATTCAGTGTTTTACAGATGTGCATAGGATAATAAATTTAGTATCCCAAGACATAGAAGTCATTGTAATGTGCAAAAAGCCATAAGATTGTAATGTCTCTGAAGCAAAGTGTGTTTAGTGTCTGTGCAGAGCCCTACCACGATGGGGCCCTGATCCTTGACTGGGGTTCGTTCCTCAGTGCTACTCCAATAAACTTTTATTATAATAGAAAGATCTGTTAGATTAGTCTCTTCATTTTTTGTCTGCACAGCACACTGAGGCCTAGATCTGGAGTCTTTGGGTCCCAGACTTTTATTTGCAGTAAATGAATTATAATTGGGCCTGTTTCAAACACTTTGAACTAAAAACAGCTTCAATTTTTTCCCCACAGAAATACTGTTCTAACCAGCACTAGTCATGAGAATCCCCTCCCTCCTTTGAAAGGGAGAGCTGGGGTGCTACAATACAGCACAGTAACTACAGCTCATGTTTCAGACTTGGGGGCGGGGGAAGTCACATTCCTTGGCTGATCGTGGTAATCATGTTAAACTCCACATCACCAGAAATAATAAATGTAGTTTAACATAGCAGATTGATTATTGGGGAGGGGGGGGCCGCACGGGGGGCAAGGAGAAGGGGGTAAAGTGAATGAACAATAATGTTTTAAATGCCATTGGAACAAAGTTTTCCACTCCCACAGGCCTCTTATTAATTCCCCAAGAGTCCAGAACTAAGTATGCTGTCATTCTGCGCACACACACACACACACCCCCAACAACCCCCCTTATGTCAATGGAGTTGTACAGGTTTTAACAGAGAAGCATTCAGCCCCCTGCAAACAAGGGCTGATGGGAACGAATTGAGGTTTAACTCCACTGCCTTCATGGGGTGTTGGCTCTGCTCATAGCAGGGATGAATTTGACTCACAACAGTTCAATATGGACTGAATCCACCAAAGAGATGAGACTCCAAAAAAGCCTGCTTGCTTAGCCCTGGGAAGCAGATAGAGACATAGCTGCAGGGGGCCTGGATTAGATAAAGGCAGAATCATTAAAGGCTAGTTTGGTAGCTAGGCTCCTAGTCTAGGAAGTGGGAGAGCTAGGTTCAAATCCCTGCTCTACCACAGATGTCTTGTGAGAGCTCAGGCAAGTCACCTAGTCTCTCTAGGCCTCAATTTACCACCTGTAAAAGGGGCATAACATCAACATTTCTGCAGCCCATTGGCCTGACACCCTTCCCAGAGTCTGGAATAGGCCCTCTTGCTCACTTCATTATTCAAACACAAAACTCACCCAACAAAGCTAGTCCCTTGGCCAAAGCAGACAACAAAGGCCTCACCTTCTGTTCCGAGACCTACCCCAGAAGCCTGTTTGCTTTCTGTAGTTTTCTTCTCAGTGAGCCCCTTTCAGCCCTTCGGGATCACCTGATCCCTTCCCAGCTGGGTGTGATAATGGAACAGGGCTGGCGCCCCCTGGCCTTTAGAGGAGCAGGCCACCTTGTTACAACTACCCTAACTCGCAGGGGTATTGTGAGAATAACGACATCAATGACTGTGAAGTGCTCAGATAACTACAGTAATGGAGAGCTGATAAGTATGATAACTAGATTGGCCCTGCCACCAACTGCTACATCTTCTGTATGGGCTAAATTTGATCTTCAGACACGTGTGCAATTCCTACTGAAGTCTAAGGACAGAATTGGATTCTCTTGCTAACAGCCCTCTCTGTTTAATAGCGGCCACTTGGGTGTAGTAACATAAGGACCGTCATCAAAAAACAAGAGAAGGAACTTGGGGTGTAAATCAGATCTGTATTTCAAACCCCGCCCCCCCCCCCCCCCCAAACTCTGGGATACACTTCTCTGAGCACAGGCTTTGGCTCAGGCCCATCAGAGTTAAAAGCAAGGTTGTAGAACCCTGGTGCACTCATGCTTTAACTTCTCTGGCATGTATGTCACATGTAAAACAAAACACTGTGGTACAACAATTAAACTAAATGGGCTGGGGTTGAATGGAGCAGCCAGCTTGTGCTCCAAAAACTAAGCATTTGTGTAAATATAAATATATATCCCTTGTTGTTACAAAGAGAATTTTCAAAAGTTGTACTCACAAACAGTGACAAGTCTGCCTGAGTATGTGGACAGCCTGCAGCCGTAGTGCAGGGAGCTGGGAGCTACTCTCATTCTTCTCAATTGGGGGTTAAACCTGAAGTTAAGATTGACCGTTCAAATGGCAGCCTTGTTTACTTCACAGCTAATCAAAGCATGTAGGGATGATCATATTAGGAAAATCTGAACAGTATACTGTGAGTAGCATCTTATACTGGTGTCACAAATGGGTGGGGCTCAATTTGTGGGTGGAGTTTGAGAGAGTACAGCTTTCTTTCCAACTTCACTGCCGTAGGGACGAAAGTGATTTTAGCTACTTAACTTAAAGCTTGAGTGCGGTGGAGCTATTTTGTTTAAAGATAAATTCACTCTCCGGTGACTGCAAAAATAGTGACAATCCACCAGCTTCAGATGCATCTGATCCGTAACACGTTAAATAAGTGAGAAAGTATAGCCTAACATCTTCCTCAAGCAGATCAAAACCCAATGTCAGAAAACTGAGCAAATACTTGCAGATTATTCCATGCACTTGTATTGCATTGAGTGGTCTATAAAAGGATGGAAGCATTATCTTGTCATAAGTGGAAACCAACTTGCATTGCATGCATGAGGTTTGGGGCCCCTAGGTTAAAAGCTGGAGCAAGCACCACTTTCTTCCCTTGCAGTTTGCGGCTCAGCTTCCAGACGCATCACCTGGTTTCATAGGGGGAAGGGGAGGATGTACTGCAGCAGCCCCCAAGATTCCTTGTATGCTGTTTGCACTGAGCTCCCAAGCAATGCATCTTTCTCTCCTTCCTGCCTTCACATCAAGGACACTGTTCAACTGACTTCCTCCCCATTTTGGATAAAGCCAGGCTGGGCCTGCGACATCACAGAAGCTATGTGCTGTTCCCTCATAATGGCTGAGTGCAGGCACATGACATGTCTCAGTGCTCACTGAGCCCTGCCAGGACAAGCTCAGAGAGGGAAGGGTGCTGGGGTATGAATGCCTTCCCACCAGTCCAGCATGGAAATCAGAACCGGTAACTAACTCCTCTTGCATGACATGCCTTGTTCATCTAATTTTATAACCCTCCATCAGGTTTCCTGACTCCCTACCTGTGCCCTATCCATTGGACCACACTGGACTCCTAAAATGGACTGAATAATTGGATCACTCCATTGGCTGAACAGCTTAATGTTTATTCCCCTAACTCCCTGGATGTGATGTTTCACTAGACCAATTTTCAAAGTTTTTTGGAAAGCTTCAGCAGGTCTTTACAGTACCTCCCAAAATAGGCTGTGATGTTACCCCAGAAGAGCAGCTGAAATCAGCAGGTTTAGCTGGTTCATCTCAGGCAGTGCAGTTAATCTGTGCAGTACAAAGGAAAGCAACTTTTTGTACAGTACCAAGAACACTGAGTTGAGGCTGCTCAAGAAATAACTGATCATGCAGAAAAGCCATCTTCAATTACATTGGTGTTTTCCAGGAGCTTCTGGAGTCTGCATAGATAGAAAATTTAACAAATTGATCTGGAACTTCTATATCATTTTACCATCGAAGGTTTAAGCATTATTGGAGGCCAAGGAACTGAAACAGTACCTTTTGCTGTTACATAATTTTACAATTGCCCCTTTGGCCTCAGCAGTGAACCAACACTTGGAGCTTTGTAGGATTGTTTCCGCTGAGAAGAGAAATTGATTATATGAGTCAGGTATTTCTTTGTTGCAATCCTGTTAACTTACAGAGAATGTACATAAAGTCCTGTCTCCCTAAACAAAGTAGAAACAAACGGCAGGCAATTTCCTTGCTCAGAAATTTCCAGGACTGCCACTCCAGCAAGTTCTTTGCCCAGAAGCTCTGTCTCTCTGTTTCTCTTCAGGCCTTGTCTACGCTGGAGAAAACGAGGTATATTCCTAACATGAATTAGCTAACTTGAAGTAAATCCTAGTGAAGACGAGGCAGTTGTAGTTGTCACACAAGTGAGCAGGTAGTTTTTCACTTGACCTGCTAACTTGCGTGAAAACTACAAACTGCCTTGTCTTCCCCTGGAACTTACTTTAGTTAACTCAAGCTAACACACCTTTTTTCCTAATGAACACTCAACCTCAGGGTTGCACTCACAACGGCTTCTCTGGCTTTCTGCTGGTTTCCTTTAATACATGTACATACTTGTGTACCCACACCTTGCAAAACAATACCCTAGCCCCTTGCATTGGCAATCAAGTAAGCCTTTCAACCCACATGATTTTAGCTCTGCTTAGTCCTCATGCCTTTTATTTTCTCCAGCTATCACTACATAAAGGGGATTGATTGTTCCTTCCATAGAGCTTGAAAGAAGGGTGCTTAGCACACACATTGCTTTAACCTGGTCTGCCACTGTTTTTGGATCACAGACCCACTTGAAGGCAGCCATTAGCATCTTTCAGCATAACAGTATTATGCTTATTTTCTCTTTTGCTTCTCTTTTGGTTAGATCACAGTTTAGACCCAAGAGCTCATGTGGTCACCGGCGTTCGGATGTAAAGAGGCAGGATTTTTGCTATTCACTTGGAACGTTCTTGTTCTAGCAAACAAACTACCCACAGCCTTCCTGATCCAGAAACCATCTAGGTTTGATTCTGCACCCAACAGGAACTGACTGTCTCCTTCATGGAGGATGACAGTGAACCAGAGCAGAGTTGCTGGGCCTATTTGCCTGACGTCTGCCTGAGCAACATGTTCTGGTGGCTAGATGACAGGGACAGATCTCGGGCTGCTTTAGTCTGTAAAAAATGGAATCAAGCCATGTACTCAGGCTCTCTCTGGAGAACCAGAACAATCACCTTCAGTGGGCGGCCATCCAGGTCAAACACATCCGAGTTTGAATCTGCTCTGTGGTACGTCAAGAGATTCGGCAAGTACTTGGAACACCTAGAGATCAAGTTTCTGAATCCTTACAATGCTGTTTTGACCCGAAAATTTCAAGTGACTATGAGGGGGCTTCTCTCGCGCTTGGGCAAATGTAACAGCCGTCTGGTATCCCTGACTATTCAGCACCTGGAGTTGGACCGATTGGTCTGGAAAAATGGGATCAGGACTCAGTTTATCAAGAACGTAAGTACTTTCCTGAAAAGAATGAGCAAGCACCTTGATTATCTCAACCTGAAAGGAGCAAGAGTGACGCTGGAAGAAGGCTGTGAGCTTTTGAGCTCTTTGAGCTACTTGAAAAACAAAAGTTTTGCCTCTGAAATCAACATAGAAGATTTCTTCAGCCACCATCTTTCCATCTACAGCAGCCCCTTGTTCCACCAGACTATGTCCACGTTCCGCAACCTGGTCATCCTGACTCTCAATTACAACTGCATCTCCGATGAATTGCTGGAAATCCTGTGCGAGCACAACGCCCATTCTCTCTGGACTATAAACATCAAGTGCCACATCCATGACCCTCACGGGCAGGTGGTTTGGGGGATGTCCTGGGCCAACCTAGCCAAGAGAGCACCCAAACTGAAAGTGAACTTCTTCTTTGAAAGAGTCATGAAGCACAACAGTCTAGCCAGGATACTCTTAGTGGAGATCCCACTCAGGAGCATCAGTCTACGGAGCTGCTATTTCAGTGACCCGGACTGGTCGATGAGGCCGACCCTCACCTATCTCTTACCAGCCTACAAGCACATTCTGCAGGTATGGTGGGAACAGCAACGTTTTACTGTTTTGTCACTAATCTAACCAGGTGGCCGTGTGGGCATTGTACCAAACTGTCGGTGTAAAAGTGAAACCCTAACCCATGAGGTCATTAGAGCTCCACAAGGCAGTTTTCACAAGAGATGAGTCCCATACATAACTGCCCTGCCCATTGGTATAGACATTGACACTGTTATTTATTTTCAAGAAATTAACGCTAGAGTTCAACAATGACCATGAATTGCTGGATGAGGAGCTGCTGCAGCTCGTGTTATCGTGCGAGAGGCTGTTCTTCCTCAAAGTCTGGGCCTTCCTCAGTGTGGCATTTGTGGAGAGGCTGCTGCAAAATCGGGCAGAGGGGAAATGTGTCTTGTGTACCATGAAGGTAAAAATCTCTTTCCAAACCTCCCACCCTCCACCCCGTCGAAATGTAGTTTACGAACATACTAATGCAGCCGTGCCTCTGAATGTGGTTTGAAAGTTACCATTAATATGCAGGGAAAGGGGTTGTGAGGAAGTGTAAGAATCCTGTGTGTATTCCCAAGGTCCACTTGCAGAGATGGGTCTCCCATGTCCTGACGAGCCCCACAGAGAATGCTCAGAAACGGCACGATAAGGT
Source organism: Chelonia mydas (assembly GCF_015237465.2). Lineage (NCBI taxonomy): Eukaryota > Metazoa > Chordata > Testudines > Cheloniidae > Chelonia > Chelonia mydas. Next base: position 12,130,890 of record NC_051257.2, read on the forward strand.
GACAACCCCGGTGTCACCTCTTCCAGAATCCCATGCTCGGGAGCCCCTATAAAGAAGGTCCTTATTCAAGAAAACATTTAAACATGTGGTTAAGTCCTATTGACTTCAGTGAGACTTAAACATGTGCTTATATTCTGTCCTGAATAGGGATGCTCTCCTGAATCATGGGCAGGGACAGCTGCAGCCAGGGAAAACCATCCTGCCAGGGAGATAGCAGAACCCCAGAGCCCTGAGCTTCCAGCAGAGACCCCAAGAGCTGATCCTGGGGATCAAGGGGTTCTGGGGACAGAGTATGAGGCACTCGTTTTCCCAGCTATTCTGCTATTGAAATCCCCAAAGGTGGGGAAGTCAAGGTTTTCATTCAGTCTGTAATAACGCAAGTTCTCACTGATGGCCCTAGGAATCTTGTCTGAGCAAAAACTGAGTAAGGACTTCAGGATCTGACCACATTTACTAGCTGGCTGGCTTATCTAGCAGTCTCAACAGCCACCTGGGCTTCTCCCCATTACGAGCTTAACTGCAGTGGCAGCTTTGTGTGTCTATGATCCATCCACGCAGGTGAGGATTTACACAACCAGGCATGAGACCAGCGAAGAGGACCGACTGCTGCGAGACATTTACAAGAAGTTCAGAAACCTGATCGACTCAGAGCTTAATTATTTTGTCATCGCCTACCCAATGGTGTGAGCAGTGTGTGATGAGCCAGGAGTTAAAATAAAAACCAGTCACATTAGGAAATGTCTGATCTGGTCCTCTGAGGAAGTCTGTGGGGAGACTAATGGTATTAGCAATGTCCCTGAAAGGGAAAGCCAATGAAAGGGAAAGCCCACTAGAACTGTAACAAGCAGTGAGCAATTTTAGAGGCCCACTTATTAAAATTCTGGCTTTCGCAGATGGCCCGCAGTGTCTCATCTTTGTTATTTTGTCTTGTCTTTGCAATGGCACCGAAGGAAGAAGAGAATATTATTCTGCCAGGACAGTCACATTTACAATAATACCTAGCTCTTATATATGCTTTTCATCAGTAGAGCTCAGTGTGCTTTACAAAGGAGATCATTATTCCCATTTTAGAAATGGGGAAACTGAGGCCCAGAGAGGGGATGTGACTAACCAAAGGTCACCCATCAGGCCGTTGACAGAACCAGAAATAGAAGGGAGGTCTCCTGAGTCCTATCCATTAGCCAACACTGCTTCTGCCAGCAGTTATCTTACGTTTGGTTGAAGTACATTCTCCATCCAGTTGTCAGTGGACAGGTGTACACATCACCACAGCTGGCCCTAACTAGCACGGTTGCTGGCTTCCTGTCTCTCTAACATAACCAGTGACTTTGTGTAGGAATATCTGTTCTAGCTTATGTAGTTAAAAAAATCTGTCAATGAAAAACAGTGACATTGACAGCACCCAAGATACGCTAAGTGGCTGGAATGAAGGATTTTTTCTTGTTGTTCCATAACTTTAATGTCTACTGGAAAGCTTCCAATAGACTTTCTGGGACACAGGCAGCTGTGGAGGAGGCATTTAGGTCTGTTTTAATTAATTCACACACCTAGGCCAGGTTCTGCTCTGAGTCACACTTGTGTAAACACAGAGGCGCTAGGTTAATGTTCAGTGGGGTTACTCCGTCTTTGCCCTGGTGTATCTCAGAGCAGAATCTGGCCCAGTGTGGGGGAATGCTGTATCCGACACCAGGGCTTCAGAAGTTGTTAATGGAAATGGACTCCCTCATCTGCATGCACAGCACTTCGTCGATGTACAGTGTGTTCTCCTTGACCTGGATCTCCTCCTCCAGTGAAAGCTGTCGACGGCTCAGACCTTTCAGCTCCACCTCAGCTTGTGCCAATGTGTCCTTTAGTCTAGGGGAGAAACAAAGAGCGACGTTAGTTTTGACTACATGTACCTTCTTGCTATTGAGCGGCATCACTTCCTCCCAACGGGATGGGTGGGAGGAAATCTCTGTGAAGATCCCCTTATGGTTTCTCCCCACATTGTTCCACCGGGGCGGGGGGGGGGGGTGGCCCATCCATGAAGGACAGATGCCCCCACACCTTGCAGGTCCCGTGGCCTCCTACAAGGAGCTTCTGTGCCTCCAGGTGTTTGGGCCTCTCTGTCCCGCTCTGCTCTCCAGCAATGCAGCTCTTTCGGAGCCATGCTATCAGGGACTTCTCCTGGCCATGGTTGTCCAGGAGCCCTTCCCCTCTCCCTCTTAAAAAGGGGTATCAAATGGCAAGATAATATGGCTCCTGGCTCCATTACCTTTTCCTTATAAACTCTGCTGGATACAGGGGGATGCCACTAATCCCCAAACCCCCATAACAACCCTGCCCCGGGCCTGCCAGCCCTTCTACCAGATATATCATCAGATCAGCAAAGAACACTCCACAGAGACTGGGAGACAATGCCAAGTGGGAGGGGATAAGTCCATTGGCTAAGGGTCTCTTCCACATACGATCCAAGAGGCGCAACCTCCCTCCCTTTGTAAACAGCACCATTTGATTGGGAACACGCTGGGTACTGACGATTTTGCAGAACTGACTCTCCCAATTAAAATGATTTGAAGGAGGTTGTTAAGCCACAACATCGAACAGCCCCATTCGCTCTCCTCAAGCAGAAGCAGATGGGAAATGGTATAATTAAAGGACAACAAAACAATGTACAAAGTACAATTTTTTCTTGACAATAACGGCAAAGCTGGGGCTGGGATGCTCCAGGCATTCCCATCACATCTTCTTTTTAATAATTTAAAGATCTAACGAGTGGAAAAACCACAGTAATATCCATAACTCTCTCAGGGAAAACAATGTGGCACTAAGAGTACATCTACACAGCTAAGCTGTGCGCAGGCTAGCCTACCCAAGCTAGTTTGAATCCAAATAACATAGGTAATGACTGCAATGAAGAGAGCACAGCACAAGCTTCAGAGCAGGCTAGTGAGACAAATATGTAGCCAGGGCCTGGGCTGGGCTTGTACTACCCATGCTGCGCTGTCTTCACAGCTGTTAGAAGAAAAGGAGGACTTGTGGCACCTTAGAGACTAACAAATGTATTTGAGCAAAAGCTTCCGTGAGCTATAGCTCACTTCATCGGATGCATTCAGTGGAAAATACAGTGGGGAGATTTATATACACAGAGAACATGAAACAATGGGTGTTACCATACACACTGTAAGGAGAGTGATCACTTAAGATGAGCTATTACCAGCAGGAGCGCCGGGGGGGGGGGGGGGGGGGGGGGGGCGGGAACCTTTTGTAGTGACAATCAAGATGGGCCATTTCCAGCAGTTGACAAGAACGTCTGAGGAACAGTGGCTGGATTCAAATTAATTCACGTAGACTAAGCAATGCATAGCTTTTGCTGTGTAGACATACCCTTTAACAGGGTTCTGTTACTCTACCACCATATCTAGAAAAATAGGTATATAGAATATTGAAAACATGTGTGGTAACTGTGTGTGAACAGGTATGTCTGTGCGTGTGTCTGTATTTATTACTTCTTTGGCTGGTTACATTTGCCCAGTGACCAACACCACTGACTTCTTGCTGTTTCACCATTTCACTTACCTCTGAATATTGTTTGTGATCTCCTGAACCTCACTGATCAGCCTGTATTGGACCATATCACGACACAGCTCCACGTTGGGACGATGGGTCCTTGTCTCCAAACGTGTGTGAGCAACCTTGGCAGGTCCTTCTTTATCGATTATAGCTTTCTTTAAGGCCGCAATGTTCTTTTCCTGGGATGTAATCTCATCCATCACCTTAGTAAATCAACAAAGGGAAGTGCTGCACGGTGCCACTTGAAAACTTGACATCCTCTTTAATAATGATACTTTGCAATTCTAAGGCGTTACTTCATAGGTGGATCTCAAAGTACAGAGGTGAGCAAGGATTATTACCCCCATTTTACTGATGGGATAACTGCAGCACAATGGGCAGCAAAGGATTAGGGCCAAGATTTTCAAAAGTGGTCTCTAACACTCAATTTTTGGGCGTCCAATTTGAGATACTTAGGGCCTGATTTTCAGAGGTACTAAGCATTCACAACTCAAGCTGAAATCCATTTGAGTTGTGGACACCTGTGTTGTGGAGCATCTCTAAAACTCAGGGGTGAAATCCTGGCACCACTGAAGTCAGTCACAAAACTCTTGTTGAGTTCAATTGACCAGGATTTCACTCCAGGGGTTGTAGGTTGGGCACCCAAACACTAAAGAATCCATAATTAGAGGCCACTTTTGAAAATTTGGGCTTAAATGACTTGTCCAAGGTCACACAGCAAGCGTCATCTGATTCCCAGGTCCAGACATGGCCACTAGACCATAGCTGCCTCTGAATGGCTACTACCTAATATGTAGCACTGTGTTATCATCAAGAGCCTCCAAGCTTTCATGTGCCTTGTAACACATGCAATCATGAGGATTTGTATAACTGGGAATGGAAAAGCTAATGGTACTTTAGCTATAAAAACAGAAAAAGCACTGGGCTTTGTCCAGCTTAGAACTGCAAAGTCAGAATTCTTAAGGCACAATAGCTCAAGGCATTGGATCAATAGAACTGGCTGATGTCCCTGTCCTATTTTCTCTGCTGACTGTCCTCTAGTGCAGGGGTGGGCAAACTTTTTGGACCGAAGGGCCACATCTGGCTGGGGAAATTGTATGCAGGGCCATGAATTTAGGGCTGGGGCAGAGGGTTGGGGTGTGGGAGGGAGTGCAGGATGTGGGAGGGGGTGCAGTGTGAAGGAGGGGGCTCAGGGCAGGGGATTGGGGTGCAGGAGGGTGTGTGGTGTGCAGGAAGGGGTTCAGGACAGGGGGTTGGGAGTGCAGGCAGGGGTGCGGAGTGCAAGAGGGGGCTCAGGGCAGGGGGTTGGGCTACAAGGTACAGAAGGGGTTAGGGGTGCGGCTCTGGCCCAGCACAACTTACCTCGAGCGGCTCCGGGGTGGCAGTGGCGCACAGCAAGGGTAAGGCAGGCTCCCTGCTGACCCTGGCCCTGTGTCGCTCCCGAAAGTGGCCGGCATGTCCGGCAGTGGCTCCTGGGGGTGGGGTGGGGCAGGCGGCTCCGTTGCGTGCTGCCCTCGCCTGCGGGTACCACCCCCGAAGCTCCCATTGGCCGCGGTTTCCCGCCTGCAGGCGAGGGCAGTGCATGTAGCCCTCTGCCCCCACACACACACACCCCCAGGGGCCGCAGGGACATGGTGCCGGCCGTTTCCAGGAGCGGCACGGGCCAGGGCAGGCAGGGAGCCTGCCTTAGCCCTGCTGTGCCACAGGGCCGGCAATCCTGCGGGCTGGACTGAAAGCCCTGACGGGCCGGATCCGGCATAGTTTGCCCTCCCCTGCTCTAGTGTTTACCTTAGCAAGGTGGATCTCCAGTTTGTTCTTTGCATCTTTTGTCTCCTTCACCCTGTTCTTAAAAGCAATGTTCACCGTCTCGCACTGCTTGCGCATGTCACTTGCTGTCTGGGATAAGATTCGGTCAATCAAGGCCCTGAGCATCAAAGAGTTGTTCCTCTGCTTGTCGGCCTTTTCAACATTTACATTCGAGAAATCTACCCAGTCTTCAGGGCTCACAGAACTATAATAAAATAAAAAAAGTCTCTTTATGTATCTTCAGCCCTCTTTGTGTATTCATAAATGCATTAACGACAGCAGATCTCTATTAATATGAAAGAAGCAGTATTATTATTGCTTATTTTTATAGGTTTCAGAGTAGCAGCCGTGTTAGTCTGTATCCGCAAAAAGAAAGGGAGGACTGTCCTCCTTTTCTTTTTGCTTATTATTATGTTCATCATTATTAAGCATCATTATAATTATTGGCCAGAATCAACATCAGGCTCAATGGTGCTAGGCATTGTACAAACACATAGTAAAAGACTTTAGCTTAAGAGTTAAATAGACAAAAGTTGGGTGGGGAAACAGAGGAAGCAACTTGCCAAGGTCATACAGCAGATTAATAACAGAGCCAGAAATTGACCCTAGATCTCTTGACTCATACTCCAATGGCCAATCTACTGGACCACATTCTGCAATCATTATGAGGTGGAACTGGAAGTTAGATTAGTAAATCCATTGTGGGTTTCCAGTGCCATGAAGTTTTGCTTTCATAAACAATTAGCACCAGATCCATTCAACAGAACAATGGTCCATTAGGAACTTCGTTGTTAGTATTGATTTTAGATGAAAAGCACTCAGATACTATGGTGATGGGCCGCAGTATAAATCCCTAAGATAGACAGACAGACGGAGAGACAGACAGATAACCTTATTATAAACTGGAGTGGGTATGTTAGGCTTTGTATTACAGGGACAGTTTATATTATGTCTGTATAACTACTGGATGTGTAGCTAGGGAAATACTACTTACTTTCCTTCAACCTTCAGTACATTTCTGGCATATCTTATATCAGGTGTATTATTTGTCAAGTTGGAACAATAGTTATCAATTGTCAAGGCGGCGAACTTGTCTTTCAGATCCATCTCCAGATTGTATTTAGCTGAACGGTTTAACCTTGGGGGAAAACAATTAGACTCTCTTAATTTGAAACCTAACAAAATACTTATCCCCTTCTCTTTTTAATGGAGGTAAACCACCACTAAAGGGCCAAATTCTGCCATCCACTGGCACTCAAAAATCCCACTGACATCCATGCAGCTTGTTGGCAGGATCAGGTAAATAAGAAAATATGAATGTTATTATCATAATAGGCAATACTGTGAGTTACAAGTTGTAAAAATCTAGGGCATGCTGCTGCTGCTGCCATTGAAGTCAATGGTAAAACTCCCGCCGGCTTCACTGGTGTGGGACCAGGACTGGGGCCCTGGGAATCAACGGATGCTGGGGCATATTGTGCCGTCAGTGTCTAAACAGAACTCTCCACTGAAATCAGTGCTGTTAAAAACCGCATGGCATGGTCTAAGCCCTGAGAAGTACTAACTCCTGCTCCCTCTGATTTCAGCAGCTGCTTAGCACCTCTGAGGATTTGACACTAGCCATCCTACAACCTCTCCAGAAGCACTCCCCAATCTGATCTATCCCGTGGTTTGTTCCTCTGTTGACCCCTTGATACCTAATTTGCTCATTGGTTTGTTCCAGTGTGCGCTCAAGCAAAGCCATAACCCCTTGGAGCACTTCAACTTCCTTTATCAGTTCCCGCTCCACTTCGTCATGGACCAAGTCAATCCCAACTCGCCTTTGCCTAAGAGAAAGAGGAGAGAGCCATCACTCTGGGTCGACCATTTGAGTATTGCAGCTCTGGAGACCCAAAGCCCTTGTTCTTGTTATAACTGATTGGAAATAGCCACCTTTCCACTCCTAGGACCTGATTCCCCTCTGGTGTAAATTAGCGTAAATCAGGAGTGACTCCATGGAAGGCAACCAAGAAGAGAATCAGGCCCTTCATTTGCAGGGTCAGGAATAATGCTGCTTTTCTCTTTCCTGGCTTATTTTACAAAGGTTTTTTTAAGATGAATTAAGCAAAGAGTTCTGCTCAGAACACATGACGAATGGGCCTGGGCCTTCAGCCTTTCTTCACACGCTTAGTCGCAGTGAAGCACAAAAAGGAGGGGGTTCTGTGACTTGTTCACTTTGCTTTCATATATTGATCATGTTTCTTACATACTTGTTTATTTAGGGCCTCATCTTGAGGGGTGCTGAGCAGCCTTAATTCCCACAGAAGCCGATGGGAGCTGTGGGTGCTCAGCACTGTTGAGAATCCATCAGGACCTGAGCTCTGAGGGCAGTCCTCCATGCCTGCTATCAAAGTCCTAGAATTCCTAAGTTTACCATCCACTTTACAGCCTGAAACTTGATGACCCGCTTCATTGTCACCATCCTTCCAGAGGAGAAAGACTGCAGTGCACTTGAAACCTATCAGCGCTGCTCTCCACTCAGCCCTATGGGATGCTCTTGGATTTCCCTTATTTTCCCTACAAAGGCCTGGAAGCACTGTCTCCATAGCACTGCCAGCTCCTGCTGCCTGGAGCCATATGGAAGACGGAGACTGGGAATGGGAATCCAACCCAGATGTCCCCTGCTGGAGCACAGGGTACAAAGCATTTCCTTCTCTGTGGGTGTCTGTCTCTCTTATGAAGAGCCTAAATCTGCAAAGCGCTGAGCGCCTGCAAATCCTGCTGACTTTGGCTGGGATTTCTAAAGACATCTACAAGAGCAAAGTTCCCAACTCCCATCGGATGTCAATGGGAGCTCAGTACCTATTTCCCATATACCCCCTTTTAGAAACTCCATCTTTAGCAGGCGTTGCAGAGGCTCCGCACTTTGCAGGATTGGGCCTTACATGTCATACATCCCAGACCCAGACATATCATTTATCCATAACACAGTCAGGTTTTTAGTTTTTTTAACAGCTTAGTAATTCATTTTCTTACCCCCTTAATTATTATTGTTGTTGTTGTTGTTTTGCTATTCCTCTTACCTATTCAAGAGACACTCTTGAGCAATGAATAGTGGCTCTTTACAGCTCTCCAGTGCTTTCTCTAGCCTTGTCTTAAAAGTCAACAGCACCTCTGTCTCATTAACAATCTGTTCTAGTTTGTCATCTAATTCTTGCTTCCAGAATTTTATTTCATCAAGTCTCTGTTCTGTGGAACGAAGAGAGATTTCAAATTAATTATAAATAAAAGCCCAGCTTTTTCTACAGAGCCTCACGGCCCAGCCTTAGCCCTGGGCAGAAAAGGACTCGAGCCACAGAAAGTGCTGTGCACGTAGCTCTGTATGCTGATGTATTGCAATGGTTTTGCTAAGGCACTGGACTATGAGCCAGGAGATGTGGTTCAATTCCTGCCTCTGCCACAGACTTCCTGTGTGACCTTGGGCAACTTGCTTGATTTCTCTGTGGCTAAGCTCTTTATTTGTGAAATGGAGGTGATGATAATGATACTTCTTCCTTTGTCTGTCTTATCTCATTAGACTGTAAGCTCGTTGGGGTAGGGTCTGCCTCTGACTACATCTATGTACAGTGTACCATGAAGCTCTGGCCACACTGGGTGTCTCAGGGTACTATTGTAATAAAAATAATAATGCTTTCAAAGGGTCAGATTGTAACTGGCCTTTGCAGAGATACATGGGTAAGAAAGAGGATTCTCAAGGGCAAATCACAACTGCATCCACCTTACTCCTGGCACCCTGATGCACAATTTCTCTGAATTCCCCAGGGAACATGGTGGAGCTACACCATTTCCAAGGTGGGACAATGTAATGTATGACCCAGTGTGAGCCAAGATATGTTTTTTTTTTTCTTTCTTTACTCAGTCCAGGCTCTTGCCTTAACAATTAGTAAATATTACACCAGGACTGAATTTGTCTCCCTATATCTAACAGATGCCTGAAACTGTTTGGTTATAAAAATATAAAATCCATCACAAAGTGTTTTCAAAAGGATTTGGAAATGCATCCCCATTTTTCTAAGGGAAGGAGAAATAAGCCATTAAAACTTGCTACTATTTAATATCTCCTGCTTTTGTGAGTCTCCCTTAAGCGTATCAATAAAATAACAAAGCCCACATGATCACCTATTTTCTTGTTAACGTCGCTTTGGGTTTTCTGAGTTGTTTTTTCGATTTCATCCACCAGCCTCTGGCTCTCAGCTACAAGTCGCTCTGACCTGGATCTCTGACTCTCTGCACTGGCATATTGTGTCTTGTTTGCAATATGCCACTCTGGGGGGAGGAACTTGGGTGGAGCTTGCAACAGTTTGGCCATTGTCTTTTTGAAAGATCCTGAACGTGAAGCAGCAGCTTAGCTCTTAGGATGGAGAACCTGAAAATGGGATAGTATTGCCTCAGGTCATTGGGGCACAGATAGCAAAACAATCTGCCTTCAGGTCAGGGAGGATAGGATGGAAACTGGGTAAGTAGTAGCCCCTGAATGAAGTAGGTGAAGACTTCACGTGGACCAGACTTTGGGTCAGCTTGGAGGATGATGAGGGAGAGGGAAGGCACTGGCAGCCAAACCACATAAAGCAAAATCCTGGCTCATGAAAATCTGAGGGATTGAATAAAGGGAGAGATGGGGCTTGTAGGGCAGGGAGGAGTAGGGAGAGACACTGAAAAGGAATATGGAAGAAGGTGAGAGATAACCTAGGGAAAGAAAGAAAGAAAGAAAGAAAGAAAGAAAGAAAGAAAGAAAGAAAACATGGGAAAAGGAGGGCGAAATTACTCAAGGGATAAATAGGGAAAATAAAAAAAAAAGAGAGGGAGGCAAAATCAGAAAAAGTCTTTTGAAAAGAAAGAAGAGATGTAGGAACAGGCGTAGAGGTGAGCTGAGCTGACCATTTTAAAAAGAATTAAGCAGAAACATTAGGCTAAGGGAAAACAGACCTGAAAAAGATGGAGGAGAAAATACACCAAGAGGTACAAGGGAAGGAAAAAGTGGAAGGAAGGACAGAAGAAAAGAAAACAAAAACGAAGGCCCGCTAAGGTAATTTTTGTTACTTACGGAAATGGTGATGCCAAGAGGTCATGATAAAATACATGAATTTGGTACAAGATATAAACATATTATAATACACCCTTGTGCTGAAAACGAGATTTTGTGCTTTCATCCGAGTGTCTCCGCAACAATCCCTCTCCTAAACACACACAACACACCAATCCCTCCCTTCAAATCCACCCCCTCCCGTCACTCCCCAACAAATACAGACATACATCAGTCCATGCCGCCAAACCCACCCACGCCAATCTGTCCCCTCAAACTGCACACCTACTTTTGCTGTCTGGCTACTGGCCTGACTGTTGCTTATGGCAAAAGCTGGCCAAGTTCTAAGATCTTGGCTTCCCTTAACCGGTCGAGTCACTCCAGATTGTGACCTCAGCCTCAGTCGCTGCAGCAGTGAAGCATGTTCCCCCCCGCAGACTGAATATTCCAGGAGCAGACTCAGAAACAGCCTGGAATATACACAAACCCGTTCCTATGGGAACAAGGCAACACTTCACCTTGGCAACAGGGGCGGGGTTCTGGAAGAGGCACATGGCTGGAGAATAATAGTCCTTTCCCTTCCAGCACATGAGCATCTATCTATCATGCAGAGACTTAATGCACTTGTATTTATTGTTACAATTAATTATGTTAGGGTGCCTACAGCCTGGGATAAGCGGCTTTATTATTTTAAATCTAGCTAACTAACTAAATGAATTACCATCTACCTTGTACTGAAACCTAGTTACAAGAGCTTTAAATGACTGTCTAAATTGTAACCAATTAAATACTTTAAAAAACGTTAGACTTTCAACAATATTTTATGAACACTATTTTGTTTTTAAACAGGCAATTATATTTTTTTTCCTTTCGGGGGACAAAAAGAGATCAGGAGCCAGAGACAAGAAAAGATGGAGCTGAACTGAAAAAGGGATTAGTCTAGGCATATTAGGATAATTCTATGGCAATCAGTGCTCTGTAAATACCAGATAGCTATAGATTACTGAGAGGAGAAGGATCTGGTATTTAAGAGATGGAAAGAAGGGAGAAGAAAGGACAGGAAAGAGAGATGTGAAACTTGGAAGGAGACAGAAGCTGGAGCTGAAAGAGTCAAAAACTGGGGAAATATTCCAGATCACCCTGAGAGCTGAACTGTGCACACAGACCTAAATCCATGTCTCAGTCACCCCAGATTGTAAAGTCCACCTCAAAATATTTTAGTGTGATCCAGTGGTATCCCATTAGCTTTCTTTTGATTCTGGAACTTTTGCTCTGACAATCTAGGGCCTGCTCCTGCTCCTGAGAGTTAAGGGCACTCAGCACTTTGCAGGATTGGGCCTTTGTTTATTATCTGTTATGTAAAGCCACTAAGAACTGGTGAACCTCTTTACCTGAAATAAGTGTTCTGTATTTCTCTTGCAGCCTTCATCCTTACCCTGTGTTAGTGTCATCAACTGGAGGAGGGAAAACATAAAACTTTGAACTCAAGTCCAAGAGGAAATACACTCAAAATATTTTGCTTGTAAAACATATTTATTTGTAAATATCAAGCCTACACATATTCTGTTTATTGGTTTATGTATCTAAAACTGCCTCTTTATTTTTAAAACATCTCAGTGAACCCTTAAAGAAACATTATCAAATAATTTTATTCCCTAACTTAAATTATGGTTAACACAAGTTTTAATTAAACTTTTGGATGGAGAGGATTTTTTAAAATTAAAAACAATGAGAATAATTTTATTCTTAGTAATTAGAACAATTTTTAACATTCCCAGGCTATTGTGAACCCAAACACCATCTCATGTTAGTCCATGAGAACCAGAAAGAGAAACTGAGCAGTCAAGGTTCCCTGTCTGAATGCAATATAATAATAAACAAATGAAAATAAGCAACTGAACAGCATAAAGGGAAAAGGAAATGTGATCTTTCAAATTTTTCTGATTTTAATAATTTTTAAAAATTAAATAAAAAGAAGATATGTAATAACATCAGACAGAATCATAGAGATGTAGGGCTGGCAGGGACCTCAAGAGTAGAGCCCTGCATGGATACAAAATTTATAACCGAGGATGCTGATATCCACGGATATAAAGCAGATATCCACGGAGCTGTAGGGCTCTACCAGGAACCGCAGGGGCGAAAGCAGCAGCATGTCGGGCCGCTGGTTGCAAGAGCCAGCGCCCAGCCCCGGCAGCTCCCCCAGCGTGGCTGTTCTGCCCCCAGCCCTGCCCACTGGGACGGGCACCAGGCTCACCAGCAGCTCTCCCTGATCACACTAGTGTGTGCAAGCGGCTCGCACGCTCCCGGGCAGGAGACACACCCCGCTATGTGGAAGGGACGCCTGTCTGGGAGCCGCTCACAAATGTTTGCGTGACACGGGATGGTTGCCAGTGAGCCTGGTGCCCGCTCCAGTGGGCAGGGCTGTGGGGGCGGTACAGCCATGCCGGAGGAGATGCCCAGGCTGGGTGCTGGCTCCTGCGAGCAGCAGCCCAACATGCTGCTGGTTTCACGGCTGCAGCTCCTGGTAGAGCCCTGCAGCGCCGCAATCTCCACTTTGTATAGGTATATACATTTTGTATCTGCGCAGAGCTCTACTCAAGAGGTCATCTAGTCCACCCCTCGTGCTGAGGCAACATTACTATACCTGGCCATGCCTGACCAGTGTTTGTCTCACCTGCTCTTAAAACCTCCAAGGATGGGGGCTTCCACAACCTCCCTCAGAAGCCTGTTTCGGTATTTAACTATCCTTAGGGTTAGGTTTTCCCTCCATTTAACCTACCTCTCCCTTGCTGCAAATTCAGCCCATTACCCCTTGTCCTATGAGGCATTATTGTGAACCATGTCACCTGATGAGGCCCCCTTCCCAGATCCCATCCCCCTCAATGGTTGCAGCATCCCCCCCAATGCACAGAGCCTGCAGACCTCAATGCACAGATCTCAATGCACAGAGCCTACAGCATCTCCCCGCCCCGCCCCCCTCGCCTCACCCACAGCCAGCCAATCCCAGAGCCGCACTATCCCCGCAGCCAATCAGCGGCCCCCAGGCTGAGCCCGCCCCGCGGCACCACTCATCAATATTCATAAGGTCTCATGAATACGCAAAGAGGGCAGCCGATGGGGGCTATCCAGCTCGGTCCCGCATTGGCGGGCAGAACAGCGGCGGGCGCGCGATTGAATTGCGATGCGGGAGGGCGCAGACAGAGCCGCCTGCATGTCCGCCCAGCCAGCGGTTCCTCGGGCCGTGGCTGCCGCCGCAGCCACCAAGCTCACCCACCCGGGCAAGGCGATCCTGGCCGGTAAGGAGCCTCCCCGGGCAGGCCCGCGTGGAGAGGGAGAGGGAGAGGGAGAGGGAGGAGGAGCCGCCGCCGCCTCCCGCCCGCCCCGCCCGATGCGCAAGGATAGGGCCCCGAGGGCGGGGGAATTCAGACTCCCTGAGCGCCCGCCCGCACCGCACCTCCGCTGCCACAGGCGCCGGGGGGTGTCACCGCGTGTGTCGCCCGCCGCGGCCGCGGCTTTCCCGGGTCCCAGCTGTGGGGGAGGGGGGGCTGGTGGCGGTGATGCGGGGGGTGGGCGTGGCAGCGCGTGCTGGTGGGAGGGGGCGTTGGCTCGAGTCGGTCTTAGCGGGGCTGCGGGAGTGCTCGGCTTCAGTGGGGCTGGTCTCAGTGGGGCTGGGCGAGGGTGGGCCTGTTGGAGGTGGGGGGAACTGGTCTCAGTGGGGCTGTTGGTGTGGGGGGCCCGGGGGGGCTGGTCTCAGTGGGGCTGTTGGTGTGGGGGGCCCGGGGGGGCTGGTCTCAGTGGGGCTGGGCGAGGGTGGGCCTGTTGGAGGTGGGGGGCTGGTCTCAGAGGGGCTGTTGGTGTGGGGGGCCCGGGGGGGCTGGTCTCAGTGGGGCTGTTGGTGTGGGGGGCCCGGGGGGGCTGGCCTCAGTGGGGTTGGGGTGGTTTGGCTGGAGGTGAAAGGGGGTGTTGGCCGGATCATGACAGCTGTAATTTACCCTGTACTGGGACAGCCATGGAAGGTGTCACTGCTCTTTCCCCTAGCTCCTTGCTGCTCTAGCCTCACCCCAAAGACAGTGGTGCTGACCTGGCTGCTGAGTCCCACTTCTTTTTGTGTTCATTTCCTTTAATGACACAGAGTGAGCTTCCCCCAAGGGGTAGGGAATGGTCGCAAGGAGGGGGCTGTGCTGTGCAGAGAGATTTTTGGGGTGCATGGAGCCATATGAGTTTCCTTCATCCTCCCTTCTGCAAGAAGTTGTCAGTCCCTGGGACTGAAGGCCAGACTTTCAAAAACTCACATTTAGGGACCCAAGTAAGGGCTGTATTCTCCACTGCTTTGCACCTTGTTTAATCACTCATGCATATTCAAAGTGCGTGTAAAACTCTACTGTTTTGCTTTAGTGGAGTTTTTACAACTGTTTTGCACTGGGGTAAATGATTGCATAGGTACAAAGCAGTGGAGAATCAAGTTGTAAAAAAATTGATTTGCAGTCATATCCATCACTTGAAAGCTGGAAACACACACCCTCGAACTGCATTGAAATATTATAACTTGGAGGGGTTTCTGGATTAATGGAATGGGGGTAAAAATGGTAAGTTAGCTTAAAAATCGGGACTGATCTCTTGAAAAGCATGGTTAGCATGTGTGCTATATAAGGACTAGGCGCCTGATACTTCTAACATTAAAGTCAACTGGAATCCTTCCTTTAACTTCAGTGGGAGAAGGATGAGGCTGTATGGAGATCCTGAAAAGTGAGCTCATTCAAGTGAGGGCTTCTAAAAGGTTATTTTGAAATTAGCAGAAGCCTGAGATGAAATATTCCTTGGTTAATTGTTGCTGAGTAATATATTACTCTAAGAAGGATTCTGTGGGTGAAGAGAGAAAGGGGACCTTTTAAAGTTTTTATAGGTATGGTCCCAAGAATAATAAAACCTTCAACTGGATATTAGGAAGAGTCAACGGAGGGGAACAAGATTTCCAAAAATGGGTATCTATAAATACTGGGCTGTATTTTCACAAATGCTGAGTACCCACAACTCCAGCTGAAGTCTAAAGTGAAAATCACCTGATCCAACTCCCACTAAAATCAAGAAGTGTGGCTGCTGGATTTGTATTAGTGTGTCTATTGGTTTTTATGTCATGTTTATTGGTTTGTTTAATGATCTGTGTGTATATGTGAGCTGGGTGTTAAGCTAAAATTGTACCACCATCCTTGTGATTTCCATAGTTAATATTTTAGCCTTTTTGATGTTTAATGGAATCTCTCCTCTCTAACTGCACTTAATCTTCACTAAAAGTAACCAAGCTTTTTGTTTTTGGATTGTTGGTGTATTGCATTTGTAATTTAGGAATTATTTCTCATTGTCTCAATGGAATTCTTTGATCCTCTCCCCTTTTGTCTTGGCTGCTTGGTTTGTAATAGTTACTGGCTGAGCCAGTAATTTTTCTGGGTGTCTTCTGGTTTTGAAATGTTTCTGCTGTGTTGCTGTACTTTATTGCATTGTTGCCAAAACTGTTAATAGGATAATTAGCAATGTTGATTGGCGCAGTGCAGTATGGCATAATGTGTGTGTTGCTTACTTTTTGTTTCTATAAAATAACAGCATAACATTTCAACCTCTCTGTTCTGTGCAGGTGGCATTGCTGGAGGTATTGAAGTCTGTATCACCTTTCCCACAGAATATGTAAAAACACAGTTACAATTGGATGAAAGAGCAAATCCCCCTCGGTATAGAAGCATTGGTAAGAGGATAACAACTCACATTTGTGTGCATTTAAAATATCAAACAAAGTTTTTAGTAGACTGTTAGCCTGGCAGGCAAAGCTGTATGATTCATTTGTAAAGTAAAAGTTGGAAATTGTCTTGCAGGTCACTGTGTGAGGCTAACCGTTCAGGAGCATGGTGTCAAGGGTCTGTACAGGGGCCTAAGTTCTTTGTTGTATGGCTCTATTCCAAAATCTGCTGTCAGGTAAGATGATCTCTAAATTATTATTCATAAATATAATAAAAATGTCAGATTTGTGGAAGGACTTTGCTGATGGGTTTTTATCAATTTTATAGCGTGATTTTTTCATCTATAGATCTCAAAGTGCTAAATGAGACTGGTTTTTGCTTTCTGCTTTTTTTTTTTTGCATCTTATTTGTAACTATATCATTTTCCACCATTCTCCCCCCCGCCCCATTTCTAAAGAACTGTGGTGTGCTCAGTACAGTTCTCTCTCTTGAGCTCCATCTGTATCTTATTTGCCTTGCAATGTAGGTCTTGAAAAATAATGTTCTGTATTGAAGCTTTAAGCAGATTTTTAGGCCACACGAACATCTTGGGGGGGGGGGGGGGAGACACAATATCAGTTTGACTGTTACACCATTCAAAAGGGGAAAATAGTGTGAATGGTCCATTTTATAAGTTTTCACTCTTGATAAAGACCCAGTTTGGGATCATAGTGTTTTAAATAAAGTACTAGATAATATAGATTTAACATCACGAGGCTATTTGTGGTATGCACTGGATCAAACATTCCAGGGTCCGATAGTGATCACTGCAAAATGTCAACTTCATTATCTTATTGGATGCTGCTGGTAAGAATAAGATGACATTTTTACTTAGACATGTGATATTGTTTCATTCTGTATCTCTGTCTTCTCTTTGCATTTCTTAGCTGGTGCTTTACTGAGCTTTATCATTTGGAATAAGGCTGTTATGATAGCACACAGTCTCCTTTTGACTTGTTTGTCATAGTTATTACTTCAGTAATATTAAGGGAAACACACCAAATCACACAGGGTAAGATTGAAGAAATTTGTGGTGGAGAAAACAAAACTCTTCTTCTGTTCCTTGCAGGTTTGGAATGTTTGAGTTCCTCAGTAATATTGCAAAGGATTCAAATGGGAAATTAGACAACAAAAGGAGTTTACTTTGTGGCCTTGGAGCTGGTGTTGCAGAAGCTGTCCTAGTCGTCTGTCCAATGGAAACTATAAAGGTGGGCAGAATGTTATAATTCATAGGCTATAACATCTACTTCTTGGAAACTTCTTCCTGTCAGCTAAACAAGTCTATCACTCTGTCCTCATTGTGGTTTTTAAAATGGCCTACCACATTTTAGCTTGTGCTATTTTCATCCGTCTTAGGGCAACGAGACCAGAGTATTATCACTTTACTGTGCAAACTTATGTAGTTATGAAATTTTTTTTGTTTAAAAGGCAGGGGAGGGTTTTTCCCATGAATTGTGAAGTTGGCAGTATTGCAAAACCTAATAAAATAGCCCCTATTCATATTAAATGATGGACTAGAGGATAATAGTCATGAGACAACGTTGTGCTTAAAGTTTTATTTTAAATTGTTACAGGTGAAGTTCATTCATGATCAGTCCTCTTTAAATCCAAAGTACAGAGGATTTTTCCAAGGTGTCCGGGAGATTGTTCGGGAACAAGGTATAATCATGTAGCAAAAACTATTGTGGTTTTTATCTCTGCATAACTTAATGGGGGAACCATAAACATGCTTTGTTCTATTTGAGCCTAATAGTATAAGATAAATGTGTTGAGAGAGATCACGGTTTGTTTCAATAGACTGGCAGGTTCATTCTGGCTGTCTAATTTTCACTCACATTTTTTTAAAATGTGTATATATAAAATGAAAATTATGTAATCTTTTACAGGCTTACGTGGCACATATCAGGGGCTGACAGCAACTGTCCTCAAACAAGGTTCAAACCAGGCTATCCGTTTCTTTGTGATGACTTCCCTTCGCAATTGGTATCTAGGTAAAATGAGTCAGGCTGGCAATTGAATTGTATTATGAGAAGTAGATAAATCTTATTTAATTTTTTAAACTTGCTTAAATGGCAATGTTATAAAAGTTTGATCAATACTTCCTACTGTTTTGTTGACCACTTAATTGACTATGAGAATATATATTCTAAATTAAGTACAAATGCTAATGCTTTTAGAAATTTAGTTGAAGTATATGGTCTAATTGCTTTATCTCCTATATGTGCTTCGTCAGGTGATAATCCCCACAGAAAGGTGAATCCATTTATTACAGCTGCATTTGGTGCTACTGCAGGAGCAGCCAGTGTCTTTGGCAATACTCCATTAGATGTCATCAAAACCAGGATGCAGGTAAAAATCACTACAGAAACTAATCTTAAAATAAACGGTCTTTCCACTCTCAGGACACTTAGTTAGCAGAGCTCTGATCTTTCATTTAAGAAGGCAATAAGAACCCCATACGCTGGTCTTTTACAGCTACAATTTCTCTGGGTTACTGTGACTCTTGAGGATTATTATTATTATTACTGTAGTTGTGGACCAGTACCCCATTGGTCTACGCACTGAACAAACACCGAGGAAAAAAGTTTGCATTTGACTTCAGATTTAGCATAGTGCTCTGCTAGTGGCTGTGTCAGGTACCACACATCACAACTACCCTAAAGGGAGCCACATTTTTGTGAAGAAATCCTTGGATTTGCTTGGTTTCTGCTGACGTTTTGAAAGCTTAATTTCCATTTGTAAAGGAAAGGTGTATTAATGATGGCACATCATTGGATTTGTCTTTAAAAATGAAAACTAGGCATAAAAGCTTCAAAATTTGTGACTGGGATTTTTTTCACAGATAAACTAATCCAAAGTGGCAGGTAGAATTTTGTAGAAATCCTGCACTTTTCTCTCTGGGCCTCCCATGTTTTTCCACTGTTCATATAATTTTAGCAGATAGTACTATGACAATTTTGGGATTCTAATTGAGGGGTGGGGAGGTGACATCTTTCCAAAAAGCCATTTCTTAATTACAATTTATACTGGAATTCGCTAAAAGCTGAGATCTCTAATCACTCAACTCACTTCACTTATATTTTTCATTTCAGGGCCTGGAAGCCCATAAATATAAAAATACACTAGATTGTGCCTATCAGATCCTCAAAAAGGAGGGCTCATTAGCGTAAGTGGATTCAACTATTGTCGATATATGTGGGATATTATAGCTGCAATATTTCAGTGAAACTATTGTTTTCCATATTTTGATGGGTAACACTTCTTAGCCCACCCTACACTTCTTTGCTAGAATGGCATTTATTGATATTATCTTAGTACTGTTTTGGTGTCTGTCTTCATGGGTTCACTTTTAGTGCAGTCTAGAACTAGTATATGCCATTTACAACTACTGTTCCTTGCCCTGCCCCAAATTACTGTCTGTCTGTCACATGCAGACTGGTCACAGAGGAAAAGAAGATGGAAGCATATTTGATAACTTTCACTCCTCTCCATACATGCTTCTGGAACAGTTTATGCTGTTGATCTTCTATAAGAACTATTGCCTATTTGCCAACAGATGGGACTGATCTAACAGGGTTTTTCATTGCCAGTTTATGAATCTGATATAATCAGTTACTGTAGGCAACTTGTTTTAGGAATACTTATTAGAAACTATTTGCAAAACTAAAAGTTCAACTTGCCCTTGAAATTTACTTTGTGAAATAGATTTATAGCTGTATAGGCAACTTCGTTGTTCAAATCATCTGAATTTTTATTCCAAAAACTAAAAATATGTTCTTCTGTGAAGCATTTTCTTCTTCTACCTACAGATTTTACAAAGGAACAGTTCCCCGTCTTGGTCGAGTCTGTTTGGATGTAGCAATTGTGTTTGTTATTTATGAAGAAGTAGTCAATGTTCTCAACAAGGTCTGGAAAACTGCCTGATGCTGCTTGTATAAGTCTAACGAGGACATTTTGGATAGCTGGCTAGCCAAGGCCAATGAGTGCAGATCTAAATTGAACTTATTGCCTATGGTTTATTATCAAAGGTGTTTGAAATGCAAAAACTATCACTCCGTCCTCATTCTTTAAAGTGACAAAACTGTAATCCAAACATTACACTACTTCAAAGTTTATAAGTTGTATGGTGTAGAGAAAAGGTTAGTAGGGCAGTATTACTAACTGCATACATACTGGCTCCTAACACAGCTGAAATTGATGATCTTGGTAGGCAGAAAACCAATTACAGTAAAAACACTTGGCTGGATTCTGCTGTTTACATGAGTGTATCTCTGGATTAATTTTATTGACCATTAAACTCCAAAGAGGCCCCATCTAAACACAAAGCTGTGTCAAACAACTAAAAGCTTTTTGTTTGGTTTTAAATGGATTTTAGTTACTGTTAACTCGTGTATGGACACTCTCTCATTTAATTTAAACCTGGCTTATATAGATAATTTTTACCTTGACGCATAAACTAGTTTTAAAAGTGCACTGGTTCCAAAACAGATTTAGGTAGTCTGATTTTTAAACATGTGCAACTTGTGTGTATAGACAAGGCTTGAGTGCCTTCAGTAGAGTTACTGTTTACTTACACTGGTATAAATGAGAGCAGAGTCTGCCACACTGTTCTTGAAAGATCACATATGCTGAAAAATGGGAGAAGGGAACAAACTTTCCATGCTGGCTGACAGTATCTGTCAGGCTGAATAGCAACTGTGTAAATAGGGGTTTTGGTTTTTTTTGTTTGGTGGGGTTTTGGTTTTACTTTTGAGTTTGATTTCTGGGCCAGGAGGAAGCTGCCTTTTGGGCTTCTGCTGTGGAGAGAATGTTGGACCAGCTTTCTGATCTGAGGCACTAGAAGCGGCAAGGAATGCTTGGGACCAGATCACTGGCCTATAATAGGGATGTAAATATCAGTTTAAAAAGTTAACCGGTTAAATGATTTAAATTATATTGTTTAATTGGTTAACCGAGGTCACTCCGGGGCAGGGGGCCCACTGGCCGGGGCTGGGGTTGTGCTGGGGTTAACGGTTAAGGTCCAGTTAACGGTCAGCGTAATGCTTACCGGCTAACTGTTTAATCTTTTACATCCCTACTATATAAGGGCCCAGTCCTGCTATATTTACTTAAGTAAAGCTCATGTTGAGTTCAGTGAGTCTTACTTGAGTAAGGACTGTAGGTCTAGCACTATTCTAAAATTGCAGAATAAAGTTTCCAAAACTTCTGCAGTGTTTTATGCTCTGTATGTATTCTGGTAACTTTACTTGGCCATTGCAGTCTTACTGGAGATCTGGCCCCAGATTTCACTAACCCCTGCTTCCAGGTTCTTGAGGGACATCACTGAAAGTTGCTCTGATGTTCTGTCTGGAATAGGAACTCAGGGAGCTGCATCTTCAAGGGTTAGATAATGCCCTAAAACATATTTTGTAGTCTTGTATTTATGAACAGATAAGTATGTTGGTTCTTAATATATGCTTTAGTAATCAGCCTGCCAAACTGGAACACTGAGCATGGCAAATGGGGTTTTTTTCCCTGAAAGAGAGAATAAACTTGTTCTTCAAAAATGATTCCAGTTGACCTCTTTATTTTGGTGTTACATTAATGATTAAACGCATTTGAAGACACTTCATTTAATCTGTGTGCATGGATCCTCCGGGAAATGGGGGCGGGGAAAATACTTCTCTCTTACGCTAGTGTAAATTCAGAGTTACTTCAAGGGTTACATCAGTGAATCTGAAGATAATTTAGGCCCGAGGTGCATATAGTTTAAAAAAGACAAGCATTAAAAAAAGTTGTTGAAAGGACCAAATCAATGTAGATAAAATGTCATCTAGCGTACTGTATCCTACAGCATAGACTTGCTATGGCATTTAGACTTGGGCAAGTCGGAAAACGTCAAACTAGAGCTAAGCTCACCGCAATTTAGGCAAAGGATCATGTCAAAGCAAAGGTACTGCCCTGTCTCCTATTATCCCTGTAGTATCTGAACATCCCTTCCTCTTGTGGTTCTCACCATTAGCATGTCGTTGGATTTGTCACCAAGTACAAGAGATTGGAAACTTAGTTGTAGAAGCTTCCTTACTGTATAGGAAACTTGTGCCAGTCCACTCACTTGCCCTCAGCAAGCATTGGCCAACAGAGTAGTGCATGTTTCTCTATGAATTGGCCATTTACATTCTATATTAAAGTATTTCTGTAATCTGCGATTTACAGATAATTTGTTGCTGGGTTTTGGTGAATACAAAGCACATACAGAGCATATTAGGAACCCCTCAAGAATTGGGACCCATATTACTACCTATAACGGGTGTTGCTTTTAACTGGTCATCAAGGAATACTGTATTTAACATGTCTGCTGAATTATTGGAATTTTAAGACACTCCACTCTAAAGCCATATGCATTACTTCTTAACTGCCATAACATGGCTCCTTTACATAGTCACTGTTAGCTCCAGAATAGCAGGGCTTCCACCTTCATAACTTAAAGAATAGTTTATTGCCAAAGTCATTACAACCCTCGTTACTGTCTCAATAAACAACAAGGTTGTCCCCATGCACTATTGACTGGAGTTTCCACATTGACCAAAATTGTGTCCACTAAAATCACTCTGTAGTTGCCAAAACTTCTTGATCCCCAGTGACCCCATCTGTCTTAACTGCGCCATCAAAGGGACGTCAGGTGACTTCTCTTGGCAAAGTGTTCTCTGTTTCTACAGCTGTACTTTCAACAGTAGATGATCTGCCATTTATAGCTGTATCAGCCACTTCAACTCTGATGTAGATAATGAGTTCAAAGCCTTTGTAAATGTTGTCCAACTTCCTCATTGCCACAGAGCCTAAGTACGATTCATTGCAAAAAATGGCTTTAGTGGCCATTTAGTTTCAGAGCTCAGCTGAGGAGGAAGCAACACCTAAGGTGACAAACTGCAGTGACTTAAATAGTTATAACAGTGCCTATATGAAAGGAGTTGGCTCTGGCCTATCAAATAGAAATAGCATTAAGACTAAATACTAGGACATTAAGCTTAAACAGGAGAGGAGAGCTGAGGAAGTGACAGGAAAGCATCAAGCCTGATCATGAAGTTTAAATGTTGTTGAGGGGGCTGACTTTTATAAATACTGACAGCTGTGTTAAGTTGTATGTGGGTTTGGGGACTAGTGTTTTTAGCTTTGTTCATTTAGCCGTACCGGCTCATTAGCTGCCTATTTTGTAATCCCGAATCGGCTGGACCAGAAATAGGAACACGTTATCTTCAGTTGTAGCAAAATCAGAATGATTGTGTTCACCTACAGACAGCATCTTTACAAAGCTACCACATTGGCAAGTAAAAATACTGTACAGAGTTATGCTTATTTGTACCTAGTATTGGTCCAGTCAGTAGTACATGGACTTGTCAGTTGTTCTGGTTGGTAGTACATGGAATTACTAGAAGGTCTCTAATTTTATTCATTACTGGGCACCATAACCAGGAAATGCTATGTTGATCAATGCTTCAAGGAAGCCACTTTCTAATGTTTGTGCCTTTTTCGGTGTTTCTTTAACATTTCTAACTTGTTTGCTACATTTTATTTTTAATGTTAAATAATTGTTTACAAGTTCAATCTTTTGTCTCTTTCAAAAAGAATTAAAAAAATCTAAATATGGAGCTTCTTAAATTTTTGTTTGTGGATTTCATCAGGGAAAACAAATGAGAATTTGATACATTTCAAAAGTGTTTAATCACTGGGTGAGAAGATAATGGACCAAATTTTGCTTTTCTTTATACCAATGCAATCTTGATGCTTTCACAAATAAATGAGAGCATAACTTGCCCACTGTAATCTGATTAGTGATGGGTAGTTCATATTATTTGGGTAAATATATCCAACTAAAGTGGAATCCCTGCTGCAAAAGATATTTGTTCTATATACCTCTGTATTCTCCACAGCTGGATGATGCAGAAGGAAACAATCTCAGAAATTCAGTAGAATTATATGGAGGGGAAGGTAATTATGCTGGGACATCCTCTTCTCACTCAGCATCACTGCCAGTGTTCTCCTTAGAAACTCCACATAACTACTGGATGGAAGAGAGGTAGGAAGCACCTATCCAGCTACTGAAGGTGATTATTTGTTTAATTTGTTCTATCCCTGCATTTTTACTGTGGAGACACACTTGGGGCCCTTAAATAGATACAATGGTAATTGGTTCTTGAAATCTAAATATGGGTTTCCTTGTAGGCTGCACAGTAATTGATATATAGAAATTCATCATATGAAAATGCATATTCACAATCTATACTGATCAGATTACAATGTTCAAGCACTCCAAATGGAAGTGTGTATACAACTGTTATGAATGCATTCATAAAGTCTTGTAAGGGTTTCTCATCTCTCACTAGCAGGGTTGCAGAGGGGTATGGTTTGAGAGGCTGGGGGAATGGAAAGTGAAACCATGTTCTTCTGAGTGTTGCCTGTGGCCCTCTCTAGGGGAGGCAGGTACGATAGTGAGGGTCTGGCTGCACTGAAGTTTGTTGGAGTTCTTGGCAATGTAGCTTCTCTCCTTTGTTCATTCAGATCCCCCTGGTGCTACACATGTATCTTACTTTGTCTCTGATGTAATAATTAAAGTTACTATTGATCACGTTTTAAAACGTCATTATGGATATTTCAAACAATGCTCTAAACCACGAGTGGGCGAACTATATGGCCCGCAGGCCACATCCGGCCTCTTAGACCATTTAATCCGGCCCTCAGCTCCTGCAGGGGAGCAGAGTCGGGGGTTTGCCCCACTCCGTGCGGCTCCAGGAAGCAGCCAGCAATCCCCCGCTCCGGCTCCTGCGTAGTACGCGGAGGTGCGGCCAGACGGCTCTGCGCGGTGCTTTGTCCACAGGCGCCGTCCTTGCAGCTCCCATTGGCTGCGGTTCCTGGCCAATGGGAGCTGCCAGCGGGGGGGGCGCCTGTGGACGGGGCAGCGCGCAGAGCCGCCTGGCTGAGCCTTGGAGCTGGAGGGGGACATGCTTCTGGGAGCCACCTGCCCTCTGAACTCATTGGTCCCAACCCAGAGCACTCCAAATCCCCAGCCCCACCCCAAAGCCTGCACCCCAACCCGGAGCCCCCTCCTGCACTTTGAACTGCTAATTTCTGGCCCCACCTCAGAGCCTGCACCCACTCCCTTACCCCCAATTTCCTGAGCATTCATGGCCAGCCATACAATTTCCATATCCTGATGTAGCCCTTAGGGCAAAAAGTTTGCTGACCCCTGCTCTAAACTGTACATGTACAGCGATGCCTCTTAATTTTCAGACACTGCTTTTAGTCTGGCTTTGAAAGTAATCAGATAATTCAATGCATTTTATTTATTTATATGAGATATGCGTTTGGGAATGTGTTCAAATGAATTTGCGTAGTTGAATTAGCACTACACAGAGTGATCTTGAACTGATTTCTAGCCATTAGAGGTCAGTGTTCTACTGCAAATGCTTAGAAGTACAGCAGAGAAATGTTCAGTCACTCTTAATACTAGATCAGCTGCTTGCTACCAATGTTTAGAGAGGTGTGTCTGACACTTTACAACCAAATAAAACATGGCAAGTCTCTATCCTAAGGAGCCTACAATTTGATAACTATATTTACTGAAGGTCTAAGTCTGCAAACCTGCTCCCAAAAGCGAGGATTTGCAGGCTTGGGCTCCCTAATCAGTTACACTGAAATCCAGGAAATCTCTGAAAAGGAAAAATTAACATGTTTCGTGTTGCAGAAATTGAATGCAAAATAATCTGGTCTTACAAGGAGGCTTGAAGTGCCACTGAACAACATGATTGCTCTTTTGTATGCATTGAGGACTGGCTCTGAAGTTGTTTTAGAAGGACATTAGAAAACCGGTGAGCCATCTATTTCAAAACTGCCATTTGCCGTTGAATCTGATATATACCACTTATATTAATCTCTATTAAATGCTGGTCTCCTGTTCTCCCTTTTGAAGAACAGGTATTTGTGGAGCCGGAAAAATAATATAAAGAAATCCAGCAGAGGGGTCCCTTAAAGGCTTCAGTTTTAGCGCAAGCTCATGCACAACTAATTTTATATTTCATTATAAATTAGATCACATACTATTAACAAATTGAGAAAGCCGACAAGATGAAGAATGAGTAAAAGTTGCCAGTGCAACATACGTACATGTGTGTGTTGTAGAGCTGGTTTGAAAATTTTCAAAATTTACAATGTTGATTTAAAAAAAAAAAAAAAAAAACTTCCGACAAGGCTAAATTTAGCTGAAAGTGAGTTCATTTTTTATAATGAGCTCTCATATTTCTACTATTTTTAAACAGATGTCCAAGAATATATCATAATTGTAAGATAATAGTTACTTGCCACTAGCTAAATGCAAAAGACAAAGTCAGTGGCCACGTCTGAAACGGTGAAGGAGAGGAAGTCTGGTGCTGCACAATATTTGGCCTGTGACTGCTTCATGAATATATCTTCTCTATAATGCTTTTAATCAGTGTATCTTGCAGAGCTCTGTACAAACCAGGTCACTATCATTATCCCCATTTTTACAGATGGGGAACCTGGGGCATACAAGCAGCATACCCCCACCATACAAGTAGCAGAGCCAGGAATAGAACCCAGATTTTCTGGAGGACCTTGGGCAAGTCACTTCAGCTTTCCGTGCCTCAGTAGATTTGCATTTGGCCTTGATTTGGCAAAGCACCTAAGTTCATGCTTATGTCCTATTGAAATCAATGGAGCGCGAGCCCTTTGAGCGGCGGCCTATGTGAATGAATCTGGGGTGATGCAAGGTATATGGCTAGTAAGAATCATACTGTAATGTCCCTACTGACCATGTTAATGGAGAAAATAGTGATGCTGTGCTGTGAGAAAGGGTCTGTATGTTCTGGCTCTAAAGACAGTTTGCTTTCAGAGCATTTCAACAGGATAAAGGCTTTGACTATTACTGTGAAATAGCAGTCTAGAGCTTTCCAACTCAGAACACATTTTGCTGAGCAATAGTTGTGTATACACCTTTACTCTCCATCATGATTTTGGTCATTCAGGACAATGTTAAAACTCAGAACACCAAAGCGTTATCTGACAAGTAGGCAAAAGCGTGCCAAACCTCTATCCACTTCCGTAAAAGCTAGAAGGTTAGCAGTAACTGGGATGTGGCACCTTATATTTTTCAGATGTGCATAAAGGCTTTCAAATTGTTTCCACTGTGACACTAGCAACAGGATATCTGCATTATAAACAGCAGGATGCCCCCCAGCTTGAACTGTCAGTTTATGTATTCGGTTAATGGCTTTTCCTTATTCTTTTCCAGTTTGCTAGAAAAGCAAGAGCCCCAGCCTTGTTTATATTGGGCAATAATATATTCTACAAGAGATGGGGCCTGAGCCAAACTCCCACTCCAAACGCCATTGAACTTTGGGCTGTTTGGTACCTGATCCAAAACTCTGACCAAACTATTTGGATTGGAAGAAAACTCTCCATCCAAATCCTTCTGAACTTTGGGGAAGTTCAGACCCAGATTGGAATGGTGTAGCTTGGGCTCATCTCTCTGATTGAATTGATCCAACACTTTTCAGCATGAAGGGGGTAGCAAAACATTTCACAGTTGAAGTGCAACTAGGAAACCTCAGTGTGTGTTTCCTGTTCGAGGGATTCCCTTTGAAAACTGTGAGGGAAGTGGTGTGGGTAACTACAGTCAGTAGCTCTTCTCATAGAATCATAGAATATCAGGGTTGGAAGGGACCTCAGGAGGTCATCTAGTCCAACCCCCTGCTCAAAGCAGGACCGATCCCCAATCAAATCATCCCAGCCAAGGCTTTGTCAAGCCTGACCTTAAAAACTTCCAAGGAAGGAGATTCTACCACCTCCCTAGGTAACGCATTCCAGTGTTTCACCACCCTCCTAGTGAAAAAGTTTTTCCTAATATCCAACCTAAACCTCCCCCACTGCAACTTGAGACCATTACTCCTTGTCCTGTCCTCTTCTACCACTGAGAATAGTCTAGAACCATCCTCTCTGGAACCACCTCTCAGGTAGTTGAAAGTAGCTATCAAATCCCCCCTCATTCTTCTCTTCTGCAGACTAAACAATCCCAGTTCCCTCAGCCTCTCCTCATAAGTCATGTGTTCCAGACCCCTAATCATTTTTGTTGCCCTTCGCTGGACTCTCTCCAATTTATCCACATCCTTCTTGTAGTGTGAGGCCCAAAACTTCTGTTTGTTATCTTCCCCCCAACCCCCATGTGTTGGTTTGTTCAGTTTCAGGCCAAACTTAGGCTGATGTAACTGAGAGAAGCTCCTCGGAAATTAATGGAGTTGCATGTGTTTACACCAGCTTATCAACTGGCCCACTGTTCAGAACAACCAAACTTTAGAAAGTTGTTATAGTGAGAGAATACTTAATTATTGCCTGGTCTTTGCTATGCAGTTGGCAAAGGAGGGGCTCAGCCCTAATTATCTCTGCAAGGTTTCTGGAAGTCCTGCTTCAGATGTTGGAACAAAAAAGGCTGGATAAGATGAGAACGTGGCAGTGAGGGGGAGAAGATCTGTAACTCAACAAACTATGACCTGGACCATGTAAATTCATTTGCTGAGTTCAGTCCATTGGACGAATGGATCTGGAACTGCCTGAACCACCTCAGCCTGGTAATTTTTTCGACAGTTGCACGCACATTTACGCGTGCTGGTTCTGTAGTGATTGCTCAGATAGTGTAGTTGTTATAAGGAAGAGAGTGATCCTGCTCCCATTGAAACCAACAGAAGTTTTGTCATTGACTTCAACAGGAATAGGAGTGTGGCCAAAGTAGTGAAAATCCTGCAGGGATGGTGCATTTAGCAATCCATGTTAGCGTCATTGTCCCTTCTGGGCTGGCTCCTAACTCTGCAGTGAGAGGCCAGCCTCCTGTCCCTCTGTGTTGACTCAATTGAGCAAGCTTGTGCGTTGTACAGAAGGGGACTGCAGTGATGTAGTTGGGCCAGATTACTGTAACTCCATTGACTTCAAGGGTGCCATGGTGATTGACCCCAGCCGAGGATCTGGCCCGCTATATTTAGCAAGTCCAGCGTTTGAGCTGCACATGCTTAAAAACTGTAGTTTCAACTACTATTTACATTTTAAAAAACTCTTGTTGCCAGTTTTCTGTAAAGTGGGGTGGGGGGAAGCAGGCAGCAGTTGCTGGCTCTAGAAGCCAACTGAGGAGAAGCAGGATGATCTGTGGGACAGTCTGAGCTGTATCTCTTAGGTACACATACGGTTCCCATCACCATAGTATCAACAAATCTTACCATATTTATCCTCACAACACCCCTGGGCAGTAGGACAGTGCTATTTTCCCCGTTGAGCCTCAGTTTCTCATCTTTACAGAGAGATTAAGTGACTTGGCCCAGGTCACACAGGATATCAGTGGCAGAGCAGGGAATTGAATTCAGTCTGAGTCCTAGGCTACTATCCTTAGTAGTAGGTCATCTCCGTGTAGATGAAGGAGGAGCCTTGGTAGGGAGCACGCCACTCATACAGAGAGCAGCTGTGATAGTCCCTACCATGCAAATAGTTGTAGCCTACTAAATATTACTATCCTTTGTACTGCAGAAGGACCCAGCGGCTTCAGTCACATCCTGAAGCCAATGACGTTGCTCTGGATTTACAGCCCTGTGACTGAGATCACAATGGGACCCAGTGTGTTGTTTTTTTTCCTTTAAATTCTAAATATATTTCAGTTTTGAAAAAACTTTTCTGGGAATCTCTTTCCTGCTCTATCCTCTACTCAGCCAGAAGCACTGAGCCAAAAGGAGTTTGACATATATTTTATTATAAATGGTCATCAATACAGAACCAAAGTCATTTTTATAAATATCTGTGAGGAACAGAAACAGATGCAGGTAAAAAAACCATTCTTTAGCAAGAGCAATCTGCTTGCCTGGCAGTTGTTACGTTCTATTAGTTTGTTCTGGGGGGATGGGACTTCAGTTTTTTACATTCATTGCAAAAACAAAGCTGCTGATCTAGTGAACAGAAGCCAGAGGGTGGAATCTGATCTCTTTTTTTTTTTTCCCCACAAGTGTAAATTTGGAATAACACCACTGACGTTACTGGGGGTTACTGTGGGTTAACTGAGATCAGAAATAGCCCAAGGTGTTCCAAAACTCCCAAATCATTTATACTCAGTGGCACCTTAGCAGGCCCCCTCAGCAGGGAGGCTGAGGAGGGAATGGATCATGGAGATCTCTCCTAGGGCTGGGGTGGAGGCACGTCGCTGCTGCCTGTGCTGTACCTGTTAAATAGGACTCCTGAGGACTCGCTGGTTTGTAAGCACTAAATTTATGAACACATACATAATTGCGTACAAGTAACAGCCCTGCTCCCCCTATGCCTCCTTAGCAAGGACTTAAGCCAGGACCTGCACAGGCCTCAACCAACCACTGGAGCAAAAGATTTTCAAGTTTGCGCCCTCTTCCCCCCCTCCTCCTCCCCCCCCCCCCACTAGCACACGCTGGTGGAGTCTGTTACACAGTAATAGCCCATATGGGGAGTTGAGCTCAGACACTCGGTGGGTTGTGTCCCTTGCCCCTAGTGGCTGATGCAGATAAAAGATAATAGCCTACTACTGCTGCAAGTGAAGTGTGTAACTCCTTTAGCTTAAGTGGCAAAGGCCCTGGGCTGTGGTTTCAATCCCCATATGGGCCACTGATTTTTAAAACCCCCCACCAGCAGCTGTCACATTGCACACACACACATAACATAATAAGCACACCCGAGCATGGTGATATTGCAATGGTGGAAGTCAAATAACTTGTATTCACTAGAGCAGAGGCTGCCTTCCTTTGTAAAGTCTTGGTGTAAGCTGCCTTCTGTTTCTTGTGTGTTACACTGGGTAGAGGAGTAGAAAACATCATCTACATTCTCCTGTGTGGCTTAAACTGTGGTAGGAGAGAATGACTTTGAAGCAGAGGTGCTCTTACCATACAGAGCCATGTGTCCCAAGCTGACCAGAAGGAGACTTATAATTTAGCTTTCTTCAATCTTTTAACACAACTGTATTTAAAACAACTTATCACTAGCACCAGAATGACGATTTCTGCCTTTCCCTATATTTTACTGGCCCGTTGCTGTGATCAACACTATTTGGGGCCCTGCTTGGCAACAGTGTAAGCAGGGACAAGGCTGAATGCAAGCACAGGGACGATAACAAGCTTCTGCGTGAACAATAGTGGCCACGTTCTATTCTCAAAACGCTGCTCTCCTTTTGTTGAGAAAACACCGGAGTCGTCTCAGTATGGGGTTGTATTCAAGCTTCCCTGGTGGGTTTATTCAAAGCGACGCAGGTGATTATACAGTGACTGCACATAGGTGAAAACACACATGGGATCTGGCTTGCGTCCCATCACCATCATGTCATCCACTTCTATCAGGCGGTCGCAGTGAGCCAGTTTCCTGCAGTAACACCAAAACAGATCCATCAAACAGGGTTATCGCCAACAATTTCCAGTATCCATTTGCTACCCCGATATCGGAATCACTTGGGCTTGTATCAAACAGTGGAATTTTCTCTCAAAGAAATCTCTATAACACTGTAGTTAACACTGAAACAGTCAAGCTCATGTATTGCTTGAAGGCTGCCATTTTCTGTAAGCAGGGAACATTCCTGTTCCATGTCTCTCCTTTCTCCTCATGGTCTGATTCAAAGCTCAGTGGGATTTTTTTCTGTTGTTTCAATAGACTTTAGATCAAGCCCCTAATGCTTTGCTGGATGCATCCCTATCTCTCATCATGCCACAGTTCCCCTGCCTTGCCCTGGGCCTCAGCAAGCAGGGTCCCTCGGGTTTGCAAATCCTCTTCTCCCACTTGCAGGAGAAAGGAAGCCCAGGTCACTCCAGCTGTTCAGAGGGGAACCCAGGGCTGTTCTGTCAGCCAGTAGGGATGCTTGCAGAGGACAACAGGGGTAAGTGAAATGGCAAGGGAATTCATGAGGAAGGCCTGGATGTTTGCTTTAGGTGGGAGTGACCCAGGCAGCAGTCCTGGATAGCCATCAGGATCAAGGGCTGACACAGGCTAGGATCCAGGATGAGGCAGAAGAGCAGATGTCTGTTGAGGCCTGGGGTGACAGAAGGGCTGTGGAATGATGCACACTGGGCAGACAGAGGTTTGTCCAGTAGAACCTAAGTCATGTGGAAGGAAATGAGAGAGACCAGTCTTTCTCTGGTCTAAAAGAAAGCACCAAGGTCGGAGTCAACAACAGCCAGGTGGAAGCTGACGTTTCCACAGGCAGCTCTTCTCTAATAGGTTACTACTGAATTTTCAGAGTCTCTTGTGGTCTAGCCCACATTTATCTCGGCACACCATCTTGGCTATGAAAAAAGCTGGGTTTGGGCCACAGGATGATTGGTCCCTTGGAGAGGGAGGGAGGGGTCCAGTGCACCTGGGACTGATTACCTGCTGCCCAACTGGGCTTAAGGGAAAGCACTTGGGCCTTATAAAGGGGCAGGCACCAGCAGGGGAAGGTTGACTACCCACGGATCTCTCTCAGCTCCGGCTGGGGAGACAGCTGTGGTAGAGGGTACAGAGCCAGGAGCCCCTGAGGAATAAGGGGAGGGCTAGTGCATGAGAAGGCTGAATTCCAGCTAGGAAGGACTGAGAGTGGCTGCTCGGTGAAGAGCCAACAGGGACAGAAGAAGAGCTCCAGGACTGGCTGTACGTGCTAAAGCTGAGTATGAACCTATGTGTAGTGGTGATGGACTTTATCTGAGGATTTTTTTTGTTTTGGAACTGTAAATATTATTGAACCAGCCCTAGGCTGGGGTGGTGTTAACCATAAGGAAACCTAAGAGAGTCCTGAGAAAAGGGGAAGACCAAACCAGGGCTGTACAGAGCCACCCTGTGCCATGAGAGAGGCGTGTGGGAGGTAATGCATTCTATTATAGTTCATGTCAGAAATCAACCAGCTAAAAAATCTTGAGGCTTACTCACAGGATTGTTAATGAGGAGCAGGAGTAAGAAAGATTATCTTCCCCTATCATTTTATTTATCTATGACTGACCTCGCTTGCAGCGAGCTCAAATACGGTGCATGGCCTTTATAGTGAGAGTTTTGCTTCATGGCAAACGGTGATTCCAGTTCTAATGAAGTTTTGATTTGAAAAACTTCACTCCGAGTGGGGCCTACTGTACGTCCGTGTTACAGTGTTTGAAGCTACATCAAAAGCTGTAGGTGCCTGTAGCCGTGCATTGCTGCATCCTGTGATTATTTGGAAAGAGCATGCTGAACCTGACTGTGTACCCCATGGAGCGCTCTTATTGTTACCCGAGTTAAACTGCACAGCAGCTGAGTATGAGTCATGTTTACATTGGGTCAAGCAGCTTAAAATTTCCTTCCTTCTGTAATTGAACAAAATTATCAAATAGCTGAAAAATGCCCCTTTGTTATGAATTTAGCAAACCCTGGCTGGTCTCACTCACTGATCCGGTGTGCCAAAACACGCAGGATGACGCAACTGCGTGGTGTGATCCCTCAATCTGTTTTACAGAGCTTCGCCTAACAAGCAGGGCTGAGATCTTTCAGAAATGCACAGCACTAGCCCCCCTCTCTGCTACCACTGAAGTCAACTCTCATGGACATAACTAGGAGGAGACTTGCAAATCTCACTCCAGAAAACTAAACCACTTGCTGCATCCTTTTGATCTTTCCAGCGGGGCGAGATTCGCATGCAGACCTCATCTAAATCGGGTATGAGGGTGGGATTTTCAAAGGGGTTTCAGAGTTCGTTGCCCAATTCCCACTGAATGTCAATGAGAGTGGGATAACTAACTCCCTGAGGTGTCTGTAAACCTCGGTTTCTTTGTTATGATGGTTACTGGAAAAGCTCAGTAAGAGTCACCTGTGACTTGTATCATAAACAGCTAGAAAGGATGTAGGCTCTTCTCTGTTCAAATAGAGGCTATAGAGCCCATTTTCCCAAAGAGTAGTGAAATAACACTATAAGGCTGGTTATAAAATCATCCCACTCAGATGGCACACTTACGTTGCAGCAATTACCTAATAAAGCTTCAGTATAATGTCAAACCCCTTAAGACCAGTAAATGTTTCTTTACGTAGAAAATGGCAGAACGGAATTTAGTGGAATGCTCTAAACTGTTAAAATGAGCCACTTTCCATAAACTGTAGCACTTCAGAGCTTTCCTTGTGATTCGCTTTGACTGCTGTCTGATTCTTGATTTTACCTTTGAACGCTCCCAATACATGTTGACGACTGGCCTAATGGGAAGATTAGCTTTTATAGCACGACACAGAGTTTCAGACATCAGGTCCTTTATGAAGCTACAATGAGCTAGAGCATACTAGGGTTTTAACAAGAAGAGTGCTAATACTACATTCTCCATTAGGCCATCTGCTCCTTCATTAGCCTGGATTTGGTCTTGACAGTGCTGACTAGGGCAAAGCTTTGTTCCTGATGCTTACTCTTGGGAAGAAAGAGAGGAAACATCATCTGAAGTTCCCACTGGCCTGCAATAGAAGACACATCAGGAGGAGTCTGGAGGGATATATCTGCAGACCTTTGCAGCTGGGAAACACAATTAAATCGGCTCTGCCTTTAACAGCAAGTGAATCTGTACTCCATGTGACACTGGGAGAGTTCTGTGATCTATAATCAATAGTCCACCAGCTGGCATCTCTTGGTAGTTTTGCTTTTCTTGCTACCATCTATGGAACAAAATAGTACTGAATATTTTTCAAGTCCTAGTTAAGAGACTTAGAGTATGTCTACATAGAGATAAAAGACCCACGGCATGGCTGCAGTTGGCCTGGGGGCAGCTGACATGGGCTCAGGCTCCGGGGCTACAAATTGCTGCGTAGACCTTAGGGACCTTCCATCTTTGCAGGATCCCGCAGCTTGAGCTCCAGCCCAAGCCTGAACGTCTGCACAGCGGTTTTACAGAGCCCGAGCCCCATGAGCTCAAGGCAGCTGGCCCGGGCCAGCTGTAGGTTTTTTACCCCTGTGTAGATGTACCCCAATATAGACAGACCTTAAGGGTATTTGTGCCAACTACTAGTGTAAATGTACCGCACTGATGAAATACTGGCGGCTTGTCTACACAGCGTGTTAGTCTGCATCTAGCGTGTTACACATTAACTGGCCTGTGTGGAGCCAGCTGGTGTGCATTAAAAGTTCCCTAGTGCATGTTAACATAGTACTGTGTGAAACAGGACTCAACACACACGAAGGAACTTTTAGTGTAGGTTAGCAGGGTGCATGTGGGCCAGTTAGCGTACAACATGCTGGTGTACACTACAATTCAAACCCCACTGAGGCGCACTAACGCAGCGTGTAGACAAGCCCTGCTGCAGCTTACTCCAGTTTCAAACCACACTAAGTTGCACTGGTGCAGCACATCTACACTGGGATTTGTGCCTGTCTAACTACACCGGTACAAATCACTCCCCAGCAGAGACGGGCCCTTAGACAAATGTGTGTGTTAACAACAGAGCCCTAGGCTGACATTTTAATTGCTTTAATTGACAATGATAAGAGTGTACAGACATAACTTTCGTCCCTCCTAACAGTATTTCACAAAGCAAAATAAGTGTTGTTCTAAACAACAATGGTATTCCACTAAAACAAAAAAACCAAACATGAGAGTCTGATCGTATGTTCCTTAGTCACCCAAAAGTCAGGAGAAATTCAGTTTAAGGAAAGTGTCGATTGCAGAAATGCAAGTACACAGAATCATGCTGTATATATAGGCCAGCGGCATACTAGTTCTATACATCCTGTAAACACGCATAGC
Organism: Chelonia mydas; assembly: GCF_015237465.2. Lineage (NCBI taxonomy): Eukaryota > Metazoa > Chordata > Testudines > Cheloniidae > Chelonia > Chelonia mydas. The sequence continues at coordinate 12,166,832 of NC_051257.2, forward strand.
AGGACCAGTAAAAGGCCTTTGGTACTGCATTCCACTTTCCTCGCTATTTCGTATGTTAACACCACAACTAGTGTCTGCTCAAAGACCACTCATGTACAGCCTCTTGACCAATGCATGTTTTACATTTGTTTCGCCACTTAATTTTGTGTTTATTTCAAGGATCAACATCATTTTACAGCTACAGAAAAATAAAGACAACGGCCGTGTCTTGCACATACTTTGCCATGATAGGCTTGTTGAGAGGTGGGGGGGGATAATCTCTCATTGCAAGTGTCCTTGCAATAGCCACCCTTGTTCCCTTTCAGGGGATGCCAAAAGGCAGTTGTCCTATCTGCCAAGTTAGAGTATTGTAAATGTGAGTTTGACTGATTAGGCACCATGGTATCATGACTTTTGGGACTGTTGTTTTGGTTCCTGGTTCCAAATCCTAAACTTTTCCACTCAAAGGCAAAGAATCCTTGACCTCGTAAGTTAAAGTTGGAGGGGCAGATCCCAGGCTGCTGTAAATCAGTGTAACACCGTTAAAGTCAATGGAGCTAGACCAATTTAGTCAAATCAAGGGCATCCGCCAATTTACAGGATCTGGCTGAGAGTAATTTTTAAAGTGACCCAATTTTCTAACAATGGAATAATAACTTCTTTTAAATTCAGTTTGCTTGTATCTTCCCGTAAGTCACCCTGTATAACCCACCCTCCAGCTGTCTCAAGGAAAGTGCATGTATTCTGTTCTCTGCTACACTGAAATCCAATAGGCTGTCAACAGTTACGAGTCATATGGTCTGATCTGGTTACTTTGTCATAGTTACTACTAATCCATCTTAAGACCATTTCTGGCTTTTTCCAAATCTCAATTAATAAAATTTATAAGGTTTAAGAGCTTTCCAGATGGATATTTACATGGATTTAGAAAAGCCACCTGTCGGGAATATGCAGTAATAATAACATGTCAGCAGAATTTGTAAAAGCTATTTTAACTTATTTCCCTCAAAGGACTAGAGGGAAACAACATCCGATTAGACAACAGCCCAGGTTAACTTAAGCTACTGAATGGAACCTGAATGGAAGCTCTATGATGTGCAATAGAAAGGTCAAGTTAAGTCTTCTGAAAGTGTTAAAGTGAAAACCATGAATTTCCAGACCTAAATCAAGCGCATCAGAACTTCACGTTAGTGCACGAACCCACACTCTAAAGACCCAGTCCTGCCTCCCACGGATGTCAGTAGCAAGACTGACTTGGATTGCTGTGGGAGCAGGACCCAGCTATTAGAAGCTACAGTGATAAGTGCTTTATAGATACTCTGGTGCTAAGCGTTATGGGGCAGATTTTCAAATGGTACTGATGCTCCTAAATCCCTTGTGTATATAATAGCTCTGGTTGATAGGGAGAACTGGAGTTGGCAGGCAAGAATCTGAGTGCATGAATCCAAAGACAGACTGGGACACAGAGCCCTGGAGTTTCTTTGCAACAACTTATTGATTACCAGTCATCTGCTAAAAATGCCTCTTTTGATTCCTGAGCCTCCTGCTTCATGTGATGTCTTGTAAAGTCTTACTACCCTTTTCTGGCATAAGAAGGGTAAGCTTGTGATGGAGGGTATGAGAGAGAAATGATCACACTTTGTTGCCGCACAGTCTTGTGAGACTTTAATTGGATGCACTTCACAGAGATCTAAAGTGATACTCACTCAGCCATGGTGAAAGCCAGCTCAAAGTTCCGCTTGCGGTTAGCTGGGTCAAGCGCATTATAATCGAAGGCTTCGGGGAAGAAAGAATGCACCAGGGCACAGAATGCCATCCCGTCATTCCAACTCGAGGAGAAGTTCTGTAGATCAAGGTGCTGTCAGAATGCAAACAGAGCTTTAGGGCCATGTACAGAGCTGGGAACTGCAGCCGTCTTCACTGACGGCTGTATTCTTGCCCTTCTCTTACTCACCAAAGGGAACATGCAGAGTACTTAGCAGATGCCTTATGGTTTTTTTTCCTTGTTTGTACACCCATTACGTTATTTCAGCTAAGAGGAGAATTGGCATCCTCAGCCCTTTTGCGAAAGTTAGCACAGGTGCAAAGCAGATGTTTAGTCTACGGGCCTGGTCCAAAGCCCAGTGAAGACAATGGAAACACTGCCATTAACTTCAATGGGCATTGGATCAGCCTCTGTCTTTGTCTACTCTTACGAGAGTATTACTTATACCTATGGAGTAGTCACTAACCGGAGGATGGTATTTTTCTGTGCAGTGCTTAGTGTCGTATAAAGACTAACCTGTACTTGCTTGCTTCACATTTAGGGTCAAATTAGTACTGACTTACACTCTGAATAGCCCTGTTAACTTTAAGGGAGTTGTCTGAAGGTAAATGTGGGGACACTTTGCCCCAGAGGGACTGCACACAGTGTAGGACAGTCCAGAAACTGGCCCATTTGCCGTTACAGCAAAGAGCCAGAGTCACTCTGGATTTGCACCCATGTAACGAAATGGAATTGGGCTCTTTTGCTTCATGATGCTAGACTTTTCCCCACCCTACAAAAGTCAGACTGACGGTTTCATTATCTGTTGGAACATACCCTTGAGTTTAGTGTTCAACAACAATAATATTTTGTGTTCTCAGAATGGAACTGTAGCATGGGGCATTCTTTTGTTCTTATAAATCTAGGAAATTGTCCCTTTCCCTCGCAATTGCATTAGGCAATGCAGTTTAATGCTATGTAACATTAACGGAACCTCCCCCAGGTCAGATTCTCTTCAGTTACACTGGAGCGATCCCATAGACACGAACATGCTGAAACTGGGAGAATTTAACCTCAAGCATTTAATATGATTAAACATCTCTAATTCCAATGGAGAGTAGTCTGGTCTGCTGCATAACTAAGTTATCTTTGTCTCCAGGTAATAGTACTACTGAGTAATCTCCAGCCCTATCCACATCTCACTATGTAGAATAAAGGAGGCACGCACTGCCATTAGCAGAGAATGCAGAAGCGTAAGATGAATCCTGTAAACGCAAACAATTCAGACCTCAATCCAGCAAAGCACCGACGGCCAGATTTTTAAAGAAATTTAGGCATCTAACTCCTATGGCGAGTTGAGTGCCTAAATATTTTAAACAATCTAGCCCTTAAGCACTAACTTCGATGATGTGAGTAGTCTCATTCACTTCAAATGAACTAAGCAATACACACACCGTTTCTTGGGGTTTTAGGAGACCAGCGATAAATGTAACCCATGATCTAGTGTATTTTAGATTCACTAGCTGTGGAACACACTTTTTGAGTACAGTTTCTCTAGAAATACTCAAAGAAGTTCCTGGAAAGAATTAAAATGGAAAGCAGTGATGTCTTCTCACCTTGTATCCTATGGTTTTGGAGCGACACCAATCCAGTAGAATCTGCTTGATGCTGCTTGCACTGGCAACCCCAAAACTCTGTGACCGCTTCAGCTTTGCTTTGGACTCTCCTTTTCCTCTAGAAGAAGAAAAGGGAGAAAACCTTGACTAGAGGAGACTAATCCGAATGTCTTCACATCAGCTGCGTGCCCTGACATAGACAGTAAAGAACCCATAAACACAACCTTTCTTCTGCCACCCCTTGCCTATGTGAGGCATGCATAGGGGAAACCTGGCCCTAACCATGCTAAAGGGAAAACCCCTGTTGACCTCAAAAGAATCAGAATTTCACCTCTAGCTTCTATTTACAGTATAAACATTGAGGCAAGGACCATGTCCTCTAAAGCACAGTACATATTGTTGGCTCTCAGATAACACTATAAGACCATGAAATCCATCTCCTTTTATGAGCCATCCAGAGGGAGGTTTTTACAACACTCCCTTCTGAACAACACCCACTGGGCCAGGAGAGTGAATATACAACAGCTTGAGCTCTGAATTTCCTGGCTTCTGTCCCTTTCAGGTTGACCTCCTGACATTACCGGATCTTCATTCTTGGTTGGAGGTGTCCACCAAGGGCTTGAGCCAGCACCCAGTGGAAATTCTCCCATTGCCTTCAGTGGAGCTGGATCAGGCCCCAGCTTTCCTTTGCTCAAATTTCCAAATCTGGAGATCCCTCTGCTATAAGCTGTTAGCAGAATATTTTCCCATTACTGAGCCCCCTTTGGATGCAAGAGGACTAAGGAGTGACATACTTCCCACTGTCCTGCTCAAATTTCTCAAAGAGTGCTTTCCTGGCCTGTGTTCCTGAAGTGCGTGGCAATGTCTGAGACCGCACCAGTTCTCGCCTCCTTTCCACTTGGCGATGTACAGTCGGAGGTGGGGAGCAGGATTTGGGTGTCACATCATAGTAACTGTCAATGGTATTGCTGAAAGAGAACACCAAAAACGCTCTAAGAGAAACTATCCGGAACATTGGGTATCGCCACAAAGCACTGAGATCAGTAACAGCAAAACTTCAGCAGCGTAAACACATGGAATAAACATTTTCAAAAGCATGTGAATAACTTAGCCATTTTCAAAAGTAACTTGGGTATTTCGGAACCTAAATCTAACTGAAAGGTCAGAGGACGTAGACTGCAAAAGGCCAGGTCTCCAAGGGTATTTAGATGCCTAACTCCCATTGAAATCAGTGGGAGTTAGGCGCTTAAATAAATATCTAGGCCTAAATCACTTTTGAAAATGGGACTTAACCATCTAAATCAGCCGTTGCAATTCTGAGCAGAGCAACTCCTAAATCCCTTTAAAAATCTAAGTGTTGGGCAGGTAAGGTCTGAATCCTTATTAATTTCCAATGAGATTTAGGCATCTAGGGGCATAAGTCACATTTTTGGTACTGGGGCTCCTAAATCACTCATACCAAGCCCAATCCTCGGCTCCTGTAAGTCAGCGTCGCTCCACTGCCTCCAATGGACCCAGGCCAATTTACACCTGCAGGCCAGTTGGATTATATTATACAGGATTATCTATCACTTTGCACTTCTATTTGAGGTTCCCAAAGCACTTGACAAACATTAGTGATTTAAGCCACATATTACACATGTGAAGGTGGGTGTGTTCCCACCATTTCCAACAGGGGGAAACTGAGGCACAAAGGGAGGCACTGACTGGCTCAGGATCACACATTATCCACAACAGAGCTGTGGATCAAACCCAGATCTACTATTAAGCCCATGATGATCATTCTCCTATGACTTAGCCACCAAGGAGCGGGTAGAGCATCCTAACCTATTAGTTGTTCAAAAGAAATGTAAAACCCTGTGCAGGGAAATTTTCAGGGCAGATGCAAGCCCAGTTTAAGAGGTTTAGGTAACCTGTGCTCCCCTGTTTCTTGATGAGGTTTTGCATGCTGAGGATGCCTTGATATTGCTGCAGTAATTGTGATACTGTGCAATCCTATACTAAACAACTGTGACTTTGAGTTAATCACAAAGGTGTGGTAGTCAGCCTTTTGGAGTGAAGGCAGAAAGTCATAGTGTGTTCTGCAAGGAGTTTAGAAACTTAAAGCTGCAAGCTAAGCTGCAGGCCAGTCAAACTAAGGATGTTTGATAGGGGTCATGCATTCAAGTGCCAAAAATAGACCCAAAATAACAACTTTTACACAGCTGAGTGCTTTAAAAGGAGCTTTCAGAGGCCCAGGCATGGCTATTAAAGGACATGTCTAAGCTTTTTACATCCCATCTGTGCCTGTTCATGCTGGGATTAGAACAGGGCTAGCAACGTGGCAATCAACAGCAAGGTTCTGAACTTGGTGCGTTCTGACAGTGAGATTTGTATGACGGTGGAACACTCCGTGCGTGAAGACATAGGTCACTAGCCTAGCTAAAGCACAGTAAAGTATACAGCAGGGAACAATCCTGCACTGGCTGGGGGAACCGGCTAGATCAAAGGTTATCACATTATCTCGGTAATTATATGGCCCCCTCGCTGAGCCCCTCACACAAAGTAATGGACTTATCTTTCCAACATGGCTGTGACATAGGGAAATATTGTTACCCACATTTTACAGGGGGGTGCTGAAGTACAGAGAGATTAAGGGTCCCAGGTCACACAGGGAGTCTATTGTAGCACCAGGAACTGAACCAAGATCTCCCAAGTCCCCATCCAGTGCCTGACCCACAAGCCCATCCGTCCCTTATCCTGTAATGCAGGGCAGGTAACCACATGCTATTCCCAACCTGCTCCTAACACAGTAACCCATTTCTGGGGTTTGCCTTTGCTGTTAATTTACGTTACAAACTAATCTCAGTCTAAGCATCATTGTGAGCTTGACAGTTCCTGAGAAAACCTGCAGGATCTCTCTCTGTTCCGGTCTCTAGTTCCTTCTGCCTCAGATTTCAGAGTAGCAGCCGTGTCTGTATCCGCAAAAAGAAAAGGAGTGCATGCATCGGATGAAGTGAGCTGTAGCTCACGAAAGCTTATGCTCAAATAAATTTGTTATTCTCTAAGGTGCCACAAGTACTCCTTTTCTTTCTGCCTCAGAGACACTCAAACCCTTTTTCGGACTGAAGCCAGTAGGACCCACTTGGTCTGGCTGCCAGGGTGAGCCAACAGAAGACCTCTGCATTTAGGCTATGTTGAACACACTCAGAAAAAGTCTCACTGAAACAATCAAGGACAGATCCTACCTTTCACTAGCTTTGGTTCCACTAGTCAATCCATAGCTCATGGCTGACGTAGACTTTGTGACAGAAGTGCTTTTCTCTGTATAAACAGCAAGAAAAACAAGATGCATCAGTGTTGAAAGTATTTTCTCTCCTTCCCCCACATGTTTTTAATCTATTTCCTGACATGTGGCCACACATTTATTCTTACTCACAGCAATGAAAAGTTGCAGATTTCTCTATAAAAGACCTCTGCCAGTATGAGCTAATGATTTCCTGTGGAGAGATTCTCCCCGCTGTCCCAGGCACCACTATAGTCGCATACAGGGCAATAAACAGCTCCCAAGGGGCCATGGGACAATTCCCCTGGTGCAGACACTGGGCTGGGACACCGCAGGCAGACCTACACTGGCCCTCCTGCCAGTCCCAGAGTAGAGGGCTTGCTGGAGATGGAACCAGGGCATGTCAGGGCAGATCATTAGGAAAAGGTACTATATCATAGGCTGCTGTGGTCACTCTGGCAAGCCATAAGCAGCTGTGGGGAGGCTGATATAATTTAAAGCAGCTGCCCCACAGGCTGCTTTAGTTCCACCAAGGGCCTTTCAGCCCCCCCCCCCGAACAGCCCAGGTTCAGCAGGGTGCAAAGGTGGCTGACAGCAAAGCTTTGCCCCTACCTCTCCCTGGGCTGCATCTTTTGTGTCATGCCTCCTGGAGACACAGCCCAGGGTCTCCGCCCTGTTCAGTACTTGTGCATGGGAATGAAGCACATGCTCGCCCAGCATTAACACTAAGGGGCCGGTTCTCTTCTCCATCAGTTTCATATGCGTGTAGCTGCATCGACCTCATTGATTTACTCCCTGGTACTGGAAATGAAAAGGCAATTGGGCCCTAGGTTTTCAAGTGTAAACTTAATTGCCTTTTGAAAACTGAATGTAAAGATTCTTCATCTCAGGTTTAATCCTTGGACGGTTAAGGGACAAGTTTTCCTGTGCTCTTCTGCCCACAGCTGATCTGGATCCTCAACGTGCAAGCCTGTGGGAGACCCTTGTGCTAAGAAGTAATGTGTTTTCTAGGCTGTGTCGTTCTGCATCCCTGCAGAACTGACTATGCAAATCGGTTCCAAATGGCATTGCTGTCTACAGAAAGTAACAGCTTGGTGATGTGGACTAACAGCATTCTAGGACAGAGTTCAAGTCATTTGTTTCAACGTGAATTAAGAGGCTGAGGCATTTTGTCCTTTTACACATTCGTGACTTGAAGAAGGGGTGAGATGTTGAAAAGAAACGTTTTCAAACCCTGCTACTCATTCCAAAGGCTCCTCCAATGAATTTGCTTTGCCATGGTGGTACCAGCAATTTCAGTCTCCCATGCTGTGTGACTGCTGTACCAAAGCAGCTGTTTAGCAGCCTTCCTGATATGTACCAGGGTTTGATCTGCCTTCATTTGTATACCACCCATGTTAAAGTCTTTTCCCACCAGCTCTACAGGCTGCAGCTTCACACAGCCCTTACTCCCTCCATGTTCCCCACAGCGGAGGTGTCTGGTCATTCTCTCCTCCAGAAAATCAAGTTTGCCCCAATATACAGCAAAGAACGCAAAATCAGTCTGATCTGGTAGCTCCATGGCCTCAGTGCTAGACAAACCATTCGAAGGCTAAGAGAATAAATTCCCTTCTGGGAGTGTGATTTATGAAGTGTCTGTGGTAAGGACAAAGAGTATTGTGGAAAATCCAAAATAAACTGAAGGCTTTTTTGTGCTCTGGCTGGATCATCCAAACCCCAGTGGCAAACTACTCCAAGGGCATGTCTACACAGCAAAAGGTGTGTACAGGCTAGCCTACCAGAGCTCTTTTGAATCCAGCTAGCACAGGTGAACAACAGCAGTGAAGACAGTATAGCACGGGATTCAGCGCAAGTAGTTCAAGACTGGCACAGACCCTGGGCATGTACTTGGCATGCGAGCCAGCTCTGAAGCCCACGCGGCACTATCTTCACTGCTGTTACCTGCGCTAGCTGGATTCAAGAGAACAGCTTTTGCTGTGTAGACATGCCCTGAGTCTGAATGGACCATTGCCCTCTGCTAAGAATTCATTTATTGACTCTCACTGAAGTCAATGGAAAGACTCTCCTTGACTTCAATGGGGCTAAATTGGACCTCTGCATGCAGCCTTGTAACGCTCTTAGTGTTACTACATACTGATGTAATGTAACCATCCAATTAAAGATTAGTGGATAGACAAATCCTACTCAGCAGAGATGGGACCAGATCTGAATCCCCAAGCACTGCAGCATTGGCTACCCTGTACTATTTAGCATAATAATGTGGGTTTTGGCTATACCTTCCATGCTGAAGGGCAGAGAAAATAACACCCACCTGCAGCTATGGAGGTGCCCATTGTTCTCACAGAACTTGAATTCCAGGTCTTCACAGCAGTCACTGAAAAGCAAAGAAGACAGAGGAGGGGTTTGCTTGTTTCTTTGTTTTAATAAAAGGGCAGGTAGAGAGGAGGGATTTTTTATTTAATTGGACACAATTTCTCTCGTTGGCAATGAGGCTGGACTTTCCTTTCACAAATAAGGAGTTCATTGACGTTCCATCAGTGTCAGACTGGTGCAATAGGAGAATCAGGTCCATAACCCCTACCCCACTCCTATTTTCCAACCCACTCTAGTCAGGATTCCTTTGTTTTATTCCGGGCTGCATTGCTCACTCCTCTTTGAAATCTCAGGCAGGTCACTTGAACTTTCTGCACCTGAATTTCCTCATCTGTAAAACAAGAACAACAAGACTTTCCTCACGGGGAAGTTGTGAGCAAAGCACTACGGGCTTGATCCCAAAACTACTGCAGTCAATGGAAAGACTTTCATTGACTTCAGTGGGCTTTGGATCAGGTCCTATCTAACCCCAATGGGAGCAACGTCTATGTAAAATCTGCAGTGTGTGACTTAGACTCAGATAAACTGGACTATAAACATCACAGCCACTAACCTTTGCATGAAGTGCAGTTCAGAAAAGAACCCTGAACAGTGTGAACAAGAATCAAATTATATCAGCTTTTGTTTTTTTTGTTTTTTTTTTTAAATCAGAGCTGGCTTCAGTGAGCAAATTATTTTCATATCTAGAACTTTCTTTTACCTGATTGGCTGGAAGTTTTTATCACAGCCTCATTCTGGCTCCTGCTCTGCCCTATCAGGGCACTGGTAGCATTACTAGTTCCTGATAAGGTGGAGGTTTCTCCTGAAAACTTCTCTGATACTCTTGTTATTGCAGTAACTGGAAGGTGGGGCATCCGTAAGGTTACTGCAGGGGCATGTGCCTCAGGGGACGAGTTTGACATCTGAAGGGAAGAGGTCACTTCCTGTGAGACTTTTGCCTGACCTAGGGTATTAAAGGAAACAAGTAGAGAGAAATACTTTTATTGACAGATATCTTTAATAATACACAACAATATCTATGCACCATGGCTTTATTTAATTTTATTTTAGGAAAGACTGGAATAACCTTCAAATTTTCCCCTAGCAGATTATGTCATTTATTTCACAGACTCAGATATAAATTAGAAGTAACTGATCATATTCTACTCTTTAAGATTCTTAATTAGAGAAGCTTCTTCAGACGACTAATCCACTTGTGTTTTCTTTTAGGGCCACTAAGTCTAGTGCCTACTGCTGGGGATTAGAAAGCAGGACTCCTTTATTCTTTCTTGGTTCACTTAAACCATCCGTGCCTCAATTTCCTCTTCTGAGAAAGAGATAATAAGACCTTTCCCACAGACAGGTGGTGAGAGTTAATTAATAGTTTTCAAAGTCTTTTGAAATGTATGGACAGGAAGGCATTCAGAATACAAAGTCCTGTTATAGTAATTGGAAGTCATGCTGATGATGGGTCTTAAGCATGTGCCTAAGGGATTGCAGAACCAGGGCCGAACAAGTTAACGGGGCTAATCATGGTAATAAAACCAAGCATATACCTAAGTGTTTCAGGGCCAGGGCCTTAGTACAGTTCCATGCTGAGCAACTTCCAGAGGAAGACACTGGCTACATTAGAGAGTTACTCAGACCCTGACAGACTTGAGCTCTTGACCAGCAGCAATATTTTGCATTCACAGTTGATCTTGAAAAGACTAATTTCGAGCACTTCTCTCCTCTTACCTGACAAAGACTGGTGTCCGTTTTCAACTATGGCTGAATTAGAAACTCTTCTAGTCTCAGGTTCGTTGTGGTCATCCAGGTCCAGGCTCTGCCAAAACATGACACACAACACTTAAACGATGTTCTGGCTTTCTAATTATTAATGGTAGTCACTGTCATAGCATCCAGAGGCCCCAGCTGAGATCAGGTCCCATTGTGATAGTCTCCAGGCAAAAGAGTGGGAGACAGACCCTACCCCAAAAAGCCAAATTATTCAGGAGCACAGTGCGGAAAGGAGGGGTTTCCGATGCTTAATTTTTGCCAGGGCTGAGCCCCAGCGCCTCTGGGTTTGGCAGTTCAGAGCCCCGACTACTCTGGGCTTGCTGCCTCAGTTATGAATGTAAAAAAATTGTTTGAGCCCTGGCACCCCTTTCATGACAAATTATGCACTGGGGGTTTCCCGTCCTGTGGCACATAGAGGATACACTACGCTCAGGTGGGGGACTTTCTGTAATCACAGGGGGCATCACACAAAAGACTAATTTCTGCCTTTTCCACCCTCTGTTACTTTAATACCTTGGAAGTTCTGGTGCTCCTTCCCCCCATCCCCCAACCTTCCAGAGTTGTGTTGTCCTTAAACTTAAAACAAAGCCCTCTGCTATACAGAAAAGACGGGCAGCTAATATTAAAAGCTGACATGCTTTTAATATTAGCAAATACCACTGCCATCCGCTTGTAGGGAACTGTAGGTGAGCCCATCTGCTGTTAATTTAACACAGCGTGGAAAATAAAGCCTGATCATGCTCCAAGTGAAGTCAATGGCAAAACTCCCTTTGATTTCTTTGGGAGCAGAAAGAAGCAGGATCAAAATCAGTGCTGTCTACTTTAGATCAGTGGTATGCACACCACGGGTGAAATCCTGGCTCCACTGAAATCAATGGCATAACTCCAATGGACTTGAAGAGTGCCAAGATCTCACCCCAGGACACGAGACACTCAGTCTGTACCTTTCAGTGAACTGAGTGTGATCTTTTTCACAGATGCACATACCAGTCATGCGTCACAGTTCTTCTGCACAAAGTTAATTTATTCTGCTTTATAGCCAACTTTGTCATGTCTTCAAATGATTCTGCTCTGTCTTTGACACAATATCTCCATCCTGCAAAAGCTACAGCATGTGCATATCTCTACACATGTGAGTAGTTCTGTTGAAGCCAGTCTGACTATTCACATGTGTAAAGTTAAGCCTTTGCAGGATCAGGGTGGGTGTTTAGGGTGCTCAGCACCTCACAAGATCAGACCCAGGATTTGCATGCACATTATGAAAATCAATGCAGAAACAGAGTGAGAGCCCAAGTCTGCAAGCACTGATGCAGATGTAAAACTTCACTGAATTGAATAGCCCCATCCACTTAAACAGGTCTACTCCTGTGAGTAAAGTTAGTCACACACATCAGGACTGACTGCAGGAGTGAGGTCCAAGTTATTACAGCAGTATCCCAGTAAATCTATTCCCCCTCCTGTACAGGATGGGCAAAATACGAGACAACTTTTTCTCCACACAGACAATCCAGTTGTTGAGCCTAACTTATTGTAAGTCTAAATCCTAACCTAGTATTTTTACCTTAGGAATGATTTAATGGCCTTTGTGTACAGCAGTGGTATAATTTATGACCCGCAAAAGTTTTCCACTGGGACAAGCTGTGGAGTAAAGCCCACAACTCTTCTCAACATTAACTTGAAGAGTCCCTTATGTTTACACATGAATCTTCTTTATACAACATTTACAGGACATTGCATAAAACTGCTTAATGTTCTACACAAGTTCTTTCGACTTAAGGCAGATAAAATGACAGTCATTACAATTAGATGACATATGGAAAGAGTATTAGGGGAAAAGTAAATATCGTAGCACTTTATGACTCAGTTACAATTTATAACTTTTGAAATGTTGTTTTTGGAAAACTACACTACTTTTAGATGTTTGCTAATTTAATTCCAGGCAAATCAGCCAAGAATGTTTTGGTTTTGTCATCCAACAGAAAGTACACAATTTTTGGTTGCAAGGGACCAAAAAAAGATTTTTTTCGCAGTCACATGATTATTTCGATTAAAAAATGTTTGTGGTATTTATACCTGTTTATGGGAAACTGCGAGTTCCCTAAGTTAAAGTCCATGGGAAAGTTTGATGTCACTGTAAATAGACTTTACACCAGACTGGCTCAAAAGTTTAAAAAAAAATCTGCAACACATCCGTGTGTTTACTCAATCTAAGCAAATTATGAAAGAAAACAAAGCAGTCAGTTGTGCAAGTGGGTTGTCACATTAGATGCAACAGTTATATGTCAATTTCTCTCTCCCTGGATTCAGAGTGCAGGATTAAACAAAACAAAACAAAAAATCCCACCAGACGCAGGGTTGCCCACTCACATCATTTTATCCCAACCCTCACAATATTTGGTGTTTATCTTAAAGCCTCAGCTCCTGGAGGCAGGTGATTTTATGAGTCTCCGTTTTCATTTTCTTTTTAAATGGAAATTTCTAACCTTTATGGTTATGGAGAAAAGCCTGAAAACGTGAACTGAGCGTGACCTAAAGATGCAGAAATCTGGAGGCAAAGAAAAATAACTCCTTATTATTATTATCATTATTATTTAAAAAAATCATAATTAAGCCAATGATGATTTTAGAGCCTGATTCATAACTTGTGAACTCTTGAAGTTGGCAAAAATGCAGAAGGACATACTCTATTCCCAGTTACACCAGTGTAAATCTGGAGCAACACAGTGGATTGAATGGTGTTCCCAGAATTTACCCCCAGTGTTACTGAGAGCAGAGTTTAGCCCAACATGTAGGGCTTTATTGTTTACACTTATGACAGCGTGTAGGGTAAGTGTAGCTATGTATCACAGTGAAAAGCCAGCTGCATCCACACTGTGGTGTGTAGCTACACATGGCGGTGAAAGGATCTGGCAGGGCAGAGGGCAGCAGGACACCACACTGCTAAAAATAGCGTAAACGTAGGCGGGACTGCTTGCACGTATAGAGAGAGCCATATAGGATATATACACCCTAAGCTTTGGGTGTGTCTGTATTCTACTTGTCTAAGCAGCGCCTCACCATCGACACTGCTATTTATATCTGTGCTAGCTGGGTGTGCAGTATCTGTATGCTACACTCCTCTGTAAATGTAGACATAGCCTAGAATGCTGTTAACTTATACATCATTAGCCAGATCCTCAGCCAGTGTAAATCAGCACAGCTCCATAACACTCAATTAAACTACACTCATTCACAGCAGCTGAGGATCTGGCCCCATAAGTTATAAACAAACACATTTTACCTCTGTTGCTATTAGAATTTTAAAAATCCAAATTACCTGCCACTATTTACTCACTTCTTGTGATTTACACAAAATTTTAGAGAAGCCAGCCTATCCTGACCTCAGTGGTACTACTCATCGTGTTAAAGTTAAGCTCAGGCTGAAGTATTTAGCCCGTTTGGGCCTGTGCAGAATTGAACCGTAAGGCTCATTTTAAAATAAAAAGGGCCAGGTTGTAACATAAATGGGGACACCTCTGACTTGTGTTCTGTCCATTAGCCAAGCTTTCTGCTTTGGCTTTTGCTATACAGTAAGTTACTTCACACAGATGTTAGGCATGTTGCTTTATCCACTACTGGAAGACACTCAAATACTATGGTAATGAGGGTGGTATAAGCTCCCTCTGCAGCAGTGCTCAGCACTCCCATTGAATGAGGTGCTTCTGCTCAGGCAGTGCTCAGCACTCCCATTGGCTGAGGTGCTTCCCTGTAGGCGGTGCTCAGCACTCCCATTGGCTGAGGTGCTCCCTCTCCGTATCATGCAGTAGCAAGCCCCATGGTCCAAATGTGCTCTTATCCACTAAAATCCATTGTAAGCATGGAACCAGAAGTGAGTGGAGCATCTTCACCTTGAGGACCGGAGTGTTTTACCAAGGCTCTGTGCACTGATGTCTAAAGAGCATGCAGCCCTCCACCCATTACTGACTTAGGCCCTGGTCCAGCAAAGCACTTAAGCAATGTGCTTAACTTCAATGGAACTGCTCACATGTTTGAAGTTAATGATGTGATAAGTGTAAACAGTCAGTCCACCGGCCCAGTTCAGCTTTCAATTACACTGGTGTAAAACTGGAGCAACACCACTGACTTTAGGAAAGTTACTTCCCATTTGCGCTGCTGGGGGGAACAACATTTGTTTCCTGGGGGTTGCCCAGAGACAGCATTCTCTACCCTACCCTGAGGGCAGGGATTGCACTTGTTCTTGGTCCTAGAGAGGGGTGAGAGGAAGGGCTATCGCACTCTGGCACCAGCCAGAGACAGTCTGACCCTAAATAATGGCCCATCTATTCAGATTTCAACAGGGTGTAAAGTGGACTCACACATGGTTCCCATCTGCACAAGTCACAATTAGCATGTGGGCCCAATCATCTTCGGCATAGCTCCACTGATTTCAGTGAAGTCACGTCAGTGCTGACGGTGGCGCATCGTCGCTAACGAGTCGGAGGTCCCATGTTTTGATCATGCAGTGAGCAGGGATGTAACATGGCGGTCAGGCTATGCCCTGGTGTTCTGATTTGCTGCTTTTACACTTCGGCCAGGTTGTTTGCCTCCTCTCTGTTGTGCTGAGGCAGCATGCAGTCAGGGTTCAAGCTCAAACTTCGCTCCAGAGCCCTGCAGAGCAGCTTATCATTGATGACAGCCTCCTCCTGAATGCTGAGCTGCTGTTGCTGGGTTTGGGTGGGATTTTCACACGTGCTCAGTACTGGCCTCATTCTGCTCCCAGTGAAGTTAGTGGTAAAGCTCTGATCAGCTTCAATGGAAGCAAAGGGAAGTGAGTGTGGCGCGCTTCTGAAAATCCCATCCTTTCATAATAAATGTTTGTAAAAACCATTGGCTTTTTTTTTTTTTAAGGAAAACCCACAAAGAATTCCACAAGCTTTACAAACAGACACAAAAAAGGTAGCTCAGTTCTTGATCCTTCTACCCTTGATAATGTCAGTTTACAAACTGTAGGGAATCATTTTCTCATCTGACAAAATATTTCCATGACTGGTTTGCCATAGATGAGGCAAGCAGAATAAGAGTTACAAAAACACCCCCATGATGTTGTATTTGCAAGATAAATAACAGCAAACCTCCACTGAAACAGAAAGTGCAGCTAACCCAAGTCTTCCTGTATAGCATGCTCATTGCTCTGGCATGCACAGAAACGGATGCCTCCGACAGTAGACACGTTCACTTTCTCCAGTTTGCAACAATTCAAACACAGTTTAGTTAGGGAAAGGTGAAATCCTGCTCCCATTAAAGTCAACAGTGAAACTCCTGTTGGCGTCACTGGGGCTGGAATTTAACCCACTTTGTACAAAGTGGCCGGATTGACTTTTTTTTTTTTTTTTTTAATGCCAAAGGACACTCTGCTGCCACTGTTCTCTGTACAGAACTCACAGTGACTTTGATGGGAGCTACTGGCCCTTGGCTGGTAAATGTGCAGAATGGATTTTTCATTGTTGGTTAGAGTTGTTCAGGGGGGTCTTTATCTGTTAGCATCCCCTTGCAGAGGCTTGCCCACCTGACTCCATCCTCCCCTCTGCTGTCACTCCCAACTCTGCATTTGTCAAGTCCATGTCAAGGACCGATCCTTCCTCAATAGATTCTGCCCCTGTAGGATAAAGGGGAAGCAGAAGTTCCATGGCTTGAGTAGGGGCTAATCAGCCCTAGTTTTCCAGGATTTAGGAGTTTTTTCTCTAAGATGGGATACACATGGGAACCCAGGCCCACCCACTCCACTTGGATCCAGCTCAGGACTTTTGTCAGAGACAGCCAGACCAGGACCCCCTCAAACCCTTGGTGTTCCCTGAGCTACTTCCTACCTCTGTAATCTTCCCCACAGTGTTTCCCTCTTTGGTGGGTTGGTTTGTCTAGCTGCGTCTCACCAGTCTGCTGGAGGGATCCTCTCTCTGCGGTCCCTCCGTCCCTCTGGCAGCCTCCCTGCCTGCCTGTCTTGCTGCCCTTTTATCTTCACAGCACAGCTGCCATGTGGGTGTGCCAATCAGGCGGGCAGTTGCTTTGTCCGCTGAACCAGCATGGAGTACATAGACCACATGAGACCTATGAATAGCACAGTTGTAAGCTGAATGTGTGTAAGAGGGAACTGATTGTCTATGAGCCAGGGTTCCATTCCCAGCCCTTCCGTGGATTTCCTCTGTGGCCCCAAGCAAGTCACTTGTGCTGAAGTTTTCAAAAGTAGCCTCTAATTTTGGGTGCCCAACTGTAGACTTCTGGGGCCTGTTTTCCCAGCTGCTGAGCCCCTGTAGCTCCCACTGATTTCAGCTGGAGTTATGAGTGCTCAGGAGCTGTGAAATGTAAACTGCAGGTGTCCAGAGCTGGGCACCCCAAAATTCATGCACTCAAATTTAAAGACCACGTTTGAGAATGTATTTTTCCTCCCGTGTAAAACAATACTTTCCTACCGCCCAGGGATACTGTGAGGTGTCATTCATTAATGTCTGTAAAACGACCCCTGGATAGAAGGTACAATTATCATGAGACCCTGGCGATTGAGAGCACTGCTCCGAATCCTTCCGCTCTCTCTCTCTGCTGCACCCCAGAGCTCCCCAGCACTCAGATGAAATGGTTTTGTTTTAAAGCCTCTTCAGAAAGGTAACAGTTCCTTTCAGCTGGATGAGCCCTGGTAGGAACACAGGTGATGATGACATCGCTCTCCAAGGAATGTGCTGCCTGGGGTTGCTGTATGGTTTGGAAAAGCTGAGAGAACAAGCATCTGCCTGAGACACCCGGAGAGACACTTAATTACATGCTCAGAAAATTGCCTTTTCAGCCCGGAGCTGTCAGTCTCTCTCAAATCCATATTTACCCAGACCCCGGAGCCCCAGTTAAAAAGAAGTCATTCTTTTTAAAAGGAACACTTAGAAAGAAACAGATTCCAGACGGAGGTACGTGTTGATTCTAATGGACCCGACGACGGCCGAGAATAGGCCAGTGGATTCACTGACAGCAGCAAAACAGAATTCAGGCAGATTACGCGTCATTCTTTGCAGACAGTGCGTTATCCTACCCATTACACTGACTTCCTACCGCGCTGACCATTGTTCTGTGGATTTACTGTAGGCACAGTTGTTAATTACAATGTCCTAGATATCAGCAGTGTGGGGGAAACCAAGGTAGTGTTAAAGGAGAAGCTGGCTTTGTGGTTAAGACAGTGATCTGGGATTCAGGAGATCTGGCTTCAATTTCTGGTGCTATCCAGGCAGAGTACTACTATTTAGGTGCCTAACTGGGAGCTGAGCAATTCTGAAAATCTGGTGCTTCGCACTTGAAAAATCTATCCCTGGGCTCTTTAGAAACTTCGGCCTTTAACCTCTCCACGTCTCGGTTCCCCATCTCTGACCTGGGGAGAGCAATATTGCCTTTGTCTGTCTTGCCTATTGAGATTGTTTGTTCTTGGGGGCTGTCTCTGATACGCCATATTATGTAAATCAGCTCCTTGGACAATGGAGTGCCGATGTTGGTTGGGGGGCTTTGAGTGCTACTGGGAGGCACAAAATAATGATGGGGGTGGGGGAAAAGACCTGATAACAGGAGAGAAGATGCTTAGACTCCTGAGTTCTCAGACTCCACCCCTAGGTGCATCCCATAATCTCTCTTTGCCACCTCTAGCGATACAATCGTTAGTCTCTTGATAGCTGGTGTTTTTATGAAAGCCCCCCCTCCTGGAGGCATACGATTCAGTGACAATATGAGCTTCCCTTTAAAAAAGGTAAGCGTCTAGCGCTCGTGGTTGCAGAGACAGGCTTGAAAATGTGAGTTCAGGGCAGCCTCGAGGCTCAGAAACCAGAGGGCAAGTCAAAAGAACGCAACATTTGTTATTTTTTAGAAAATTTCATGATGGTGGGGGTCTGACTCATGACTTTTGAACATTTGGCGTCGGCGATACAGCATAATGGGGCTTTGAACTTCTCTAACCGCTTCCGCCGGAGGAGCTCAAAGTGCTTTGCAAACTTTAATGAAATGAGCTTCCCAGCAGCCCTGTGAAGTAGCAAAATGTCATCATCCCCACTTTACTGCTGGGCAACAGGCACTGAAGTCAACAGCAAAAGTCCCATGGATTTCAACCGTGCCGAGAATTCACCCTCTACGCCTAGCATATCACAGATCACTGATACTACAGAAAAGGGGAAAGGCACAAAAGATGGGGGGAACACAAGCAGGCCAGGAAGAAGCATGACATGGTCATTCCCTCTTAAGTCTTGTGTCAGAGTAAGAAGCCATTAAAGAAAATGATCTATTAGATAACACTAATATTCTCCAGTAGCAAATGACCCTGCAGCTTTAAAAAAGCCCTCAGCAGTGAATGTTATTAGCACTGCTACTGTCCTTGGAATCATCTCCCAAGAGATGAGACAGAAGCCCGTTTCTTGGCACATTTTTAAAGCTAGACTGGCGAAAACAGTAGTAAGTGTAGAATAGGGTGCAATCCTGCACTGGCCGAGTGATGGACTAAATGGACTACTAGCTCTCTTCCAGCACGAGGCCAAATTTGTCCTTAGCTGCACCAATGTGAATCTGGAGAAATTGCACCTAGATCAGTGGGGCTTCTCCCATTTTGGAGCTGAGAGCTAAACTTGGCCCTATGATTCCATGACAACATCAACAGGAAGCTTCTTCCTTACTCCTCCTTCACGTTTTCCCATCTGCTTTTATGAAACACTGTGCATGTCATATACGAAAGGCCATTGGTCTACACGGCACACTGGGAAGAAAACTGTGTTATCCAGGTTTTCAGCAGCAAACACAGGAATGTAGAAGATTTCATAGTGTTTAAGGTCAGAAAGAACCATTCAATAATCTAGTGCAGTGGTGGGCAACAAGCGGCTGGCAGGCCGCAAGACAGTTTGTTTACATTGACTGTCCGCAGGCACGGCTGCCTACAGCTCCCAGTGGCTGTGGTTCTCTGTTCCTGGCCACTGGGAGCTGCGGGAAGCGGCACGGGCCACAGGGATGTGCTGGCTGCCGCTTCCCACCACTCCCATTAACCAGGAACGGTGAACCGCGGCCACTGGGAGCTGCAGGCGGCCATGCCTGTGGACGGTCAATATAAACAAACTGTCTCGCTTCCCGCCAGCGGATTACCCTGACGGGCTGCATGTGGCCCACGGGCCGCAGGTTGCCCACCACTGGTCTAGTGTGTCTTCCTATATATCACAGGCCCATTACATTTCACCGGGTTACCCATATGGAGCCATCTCTGTACAGCAAACCATTCAATAACTGCAAATGCAAGACAAGCTGATCTTCTGCCAACCCAACCAGGTACCCTGTCACCAGAGTTAGGGATGGCAAATGACAGTTAGGTCATCTGGTTCAGGAAATATTGACCAGGTGAAGCTCCAGCCCACATAACCTCGTGGGCAATGCTTTGCAAACAGATCTCCCTGAGCATGGCTTTTGCAATGGTGCAAGAGGAATGGTGGGAGAGGCACTCCTCATCCGATGCCACCAGTTGATATTCGATAGAAAGCCCTGCCAGCTGTTCCAAGGCCTTTCCGAGAAGGGACATAGAAGCAAGGAGTTACCGTGATCCCTGTCTCAGCCAAGCTTGTTTGCCAGTTGGAGTGCAGAAAGTATGTGGCGCATGCCGGAGGAACACTGGAGTGACTCATGAAGATGCTGCCATGCGTTTGGTGGACGGCATGTTAAACACGATGAAAGGGGACTCTCCTACAACAGAATCCAAAGAGAACACTGTTGCTACATTTTTAGACTATCCTATTCAGACAGGCACGGAGCCCAGCTACAAACACTACAGAAAGATCATCGGAGATAGGGTTACCACTGGCATGTCAGAGGTGATTAGTGAGAAAGGACAGAGGACTTCTTCTTCCACAGACAATCAGAGGTAGGGAGAGGAGGGAATGCAGGGATTAAAAAATCTGACAAACAGCAACAGATTTCCCAACAAGGAGCTGATCCTCAGCAGCACTGCTGTTGCTCCAGCAGCCTGCTTTTAAAATCATCCTTCAAACATATGACATTCTTCTCCACCTTCACAACAGTGGTTCCCAGATTTGGGTCCATTATGGTGTCACATAAAAGTTTGGTGCCAAGAAACCAGATCAATGGCAGAAGCAGGAGTGTGCAAAACAAAAGCTTCTGCTCTAATAGCAGGAGCAGGACCAGGGGAAGAGAAGTGCTGAGCTCCAGACTGTAGATAACTATTTTATGTTGTGTGTTCTCTCTGTCCATATGCTGTATTCATCTTATGGCATGACCAGATTTAAGGATGGCAATCTGAATGAAACAAAACTCTGTGAATATATATCGGTATCCTCTTGTTCTTTCTCTGTGGATATACCTTTCGGCATTCCCCTCTGAGGGATGTAGAGGATGCCAGACTTTACATCTGTTCTTGCTACATTTATACATTACATCTTTTCTAAAAAAAAAAGAGGTAGTCTGCAAAATGTTATGAAACCAGTTAGAATCTGGTTTATTTCTTTATGGGAAGTTTTGAAAAGTGGCCTTTAAAAAACAGTGATTTCAGATGTAGTTCTCAAGAACTGGTAGTTTCAAACTATCCTAGAAGTCAAGGTAGCTCAGAGGCAGGTTAAGTTGTTTGCTATGGAGATGAAGAGTCAGGAAACCTGGATTCTTTTGCCAGTTCTGCCCCTGGCTTACCAGATGGCTGTGGTCAAAACACTTTTTCACCCGGGACCTGATTCTGATTTCACCAATGTAGAACAGGATTCAATCCACCAATGGATTTATGCCAGCGTACACCCAGTTTAACTGAGCTCAGAATCTGACCTTCTCTGTCTTAGTCTCTTCTCCTGTAAAGTAGGGTAATCATACTTGTTACCCACCTTTGCAAAGTTCTTAGACAGCCTCTGTCAAAAGGTGCTATATACATGCAAGGTATCTTTATCTTGAATGAAATACTCACATTAGCGCTAGCCCCGACATAAACTTGTCTATTTTCACTTCTATGCGAAATAATGGGAGTTAAAATGAATCACTTGTCAATACTTTCCATCAGAAATAAATGACCTGCCATTTTCTTTATTTAGATTTCCGTCAGCACACAGCTGTACTCAGCCTACAACTTCATGAGCTAAAGTATTCCCTGGAAGTTCAATGGAGTTACACCAGAGATGAATCTGGCCCCTTCAATATGCTATCGGGAATCAATATGCAGTTGAAAGCACCTAGCTGAGATTTTAAATGCTGCCTATGGGACTTAGACACATGGTTCATGCCAAAACTAATGGGAGTTGTGCCTCTAAATCCCCTGGGTAGCTTTGAATATCTCAGTCTGTATCGCTGAAGGCGGTAGTGCTAATTTAACCTGAAAACACTTACACACCCCTATAACACTGTCACCTTGTGAACCTTTAACTCCTACGTTTAGCTTCATGCTGAAGCATTGTAAATCGACACTATTTGTCTCATGAAACACATTTTCTGGTAGCTACAAATTTGCAATGAGGTGCAGACATCTGGAGTAATTACCAACTTCCCTTATTGGTTCTCTGACAGCTGTTTCTGTTGGCAATAAGAGTTTCATGCTGGGGTGTTAAGAGACAAAATAATGGCAAATAAGGAAAAATAGATGCTAGGGACAGGCCAGAACCAGCATCTCAAATCTGAACCCCTTTGAATTTTGGGAAGGACGCTGGGGTGAGCTTGCATTTGGAAATGCTGACGTTCTGTGATGGGTTAAAGTGTGCCCAAGGGATCAGGCAGCCGGACTTCCAATTCCCCAGGTAAGCCCAGAGGGGAGGAGAAGAATGCTGACTGAACAGAAAGTGGCGATACGCGTAGGCTGATGGCTGCAAGGGAAAGGGACAAGTCTCAAACGGTTGTCTGGGCAGGTAGGAAGCCACTGTTGCAGGGGATCCTTTTTATTGGAAAATGGGTTAACTCTGAAGAATCAGACTGTTCAGGTCACGGAAAAACAGAGTCGGGTAGAGCAGGAGATATAATGGCAGGAGGTTAATGAACTGACACCAGCTCCAATTCAAGTCTGAGAGACAGGGATCAAAGCAGTGCACAAAGTCAATCAAACAGAGGTGTGGACTGGCCCGTCTCTCCTTTAAATAGCTCTGTCTGGCTTCTGAGGCCAAGACGCTTTGTTGATCAGAATAAAGAGGAACTGCGAGGATTAAACAACAGGCAAGTGTGTGCAATGCAGAGGAAATCCCCTCACACAAGCCATACCCACAAAAGGGAAATTGTATTAGCACCTCCCTGACTGCATGCAGTGCTATGTAGGAAGGTGTTAACACTTTTCCCCTAGCTAGCCACCAATGCAGGACAGCAGCTTGCACTTTAGCAAGACTAGAAAACCTCAGTGCAGCATGCTCCTATGACCAAAGCACGGGCATCATCACAGCATCGGATCAGATTTTATCACAAGAGCCAGCAAATTAACCATCACAGCAGTACCCCATCTGTAAAACCGGGATAACAGAAATATTTCCCTACATTGCAGGGGTATTGGGAGGATAAATACTTGTAAGATTGTGAGGTGGTCAGATACAACAGTAACGGGATCCCTAGATAAAAGCCTGCTTGGCTCAGAAACCAGGTTTTGACCCCTGATGTTCAGCAGCAGAGGAATTCTCAGGACTGATACACAGAAACCTCCTACACATAGAAAAACAGAAAGCAAGTGGCCTTTGTTGCCAGGGTAGCAACATGACAAATGCAACGATAAAACATTAGCGCTAAACCCTGGGAGCTGTTGGGTTTTAGTAAGTGACACTTGGATTTGTTTCCTGCAGACAGAAAAACACAGCTGCTGTTTTTATTGACTGCACCATACTGGATTATGTACACAGTGTTAAATAGAATCATACAAGTTACAGTTCATGGACCCCATATGCAACCTCAGCAGGGCTTTGACGGCACCATGTGCTCTCTTTCGTTCAGGAGAAGTCACGCTATGTATGTTTACGCTGCGATAAAAAACCCCTGGCACTGAGTCTCAGAGCGCGGGCCAGCTCACTGGGGCTCTCGGGGCACGGGCTGTGGCACTAAAAACATGCTGAAGCCCGGGCTCTGAGACCCCACAAGGCGGGAGACATCTACATTGCAATTTGATTGCCCTGCAGTCCGAGTCAGCTGATCCAGGTCAGGCTGCGGGTCTTTATCACAGTGTAGACATACCCGCTCTAACCTATTGCCTTGCTTTCTGAATATAGCTTTAATTTACCCATAACAAAACATGCCTTGTGAGAGCAGACACAGCCATGATTACTGAGTGATGGGCAGGCTGCCTGAGAGACGAACGGATTGGGGGCATTTTTGGAAGGCAAACGGTTTCAATTTCTTTAAAACAGCAGCCCTTACTTGAGTAAAACTCCCATAGACTTCTATGAACATCTTGCCTGAGTGAGGGCCACAGGATTTGGTGGATAATTAATGATTACTAATTGCCCAGATTTTCAGACGTGATTAGTGATTCTGGTTGCCCAACTGAAAGTGGCTTGATTTTCACAGAGTGGGTGCTCAGCACTTTCTGAAAATCAGTCCCTTTTAAGGTGTCTCAGGTTGGTCACCCAAAAATGGAGGCATGCAAAATCATGCTTGAGAATCTTGATTCGTCATAGAATAATAATAAACAGGTATCTAGAGAGCCAATCTTGCAGTGGATATCACACTGCATTCTTCCAACTGGTTTTTCATGTGCACAGTACCTTACAAATGTGATCTAACTAGAAATCCCATAGCATTGTTACAGGCATTGTACAAACCCGTATTAAAAAGAGAGTCCCTGTCCCAAAGAGCCTGTTTAACCCATGAAGGGTCAGAAGCACAACACTGAAGTCATGAGGATTATCATCACTGACTTCAGTGGGAGCAAGATTCCTGAAAGGGCCTAAATGTTCAGTCCCGCATGATGCTGAGCATTCTCCAATCCAGCAAAGCACTTAAGCACTTGCTTAATTTTAACCATATGCTTAGTCTCACTGAAGTCATGAGACTGCATATGTATGTAAGTGCTTCGCTGGATTGGGACCAGAGTGCGGGATCATGCCCAGAATGCTTTACCATATCTGTTCCTGTCTAATTTGCTTTTATGATGTCTTTGGTTTCATGGTGAGGCTGTCACTTGTTTCTGAAAATGATCAGGGGGAAGATTATTTTTTTCCCCTTTCAAGGCACCATCTTGCACATCGGACACTGGCAAAATTTCCATCAACATCACTTTTGGCCCGATGTTCAGAGGTGCTGAGGACCCACCGCTCCCGCTGACTTCAGGAAGAGTTCAGGGCACTCATCCGCCCTTCTGAAAATCAAGCCCATAAGAAGTGTTGCCTTCAGAACAGGGCCCTTTGCAAATTCAGTGCTGGTGAAAGGAGCTGGCTTGCCACTCTTGGAGAAGGGATCGGGGGGGGGAAGAGAAAACCTGTGATGTGAGTAAAGGGCTGAAGGAAAGACAAATGGAACTAAAATGTAGGGGGTTGGGGGGGTTGGAAAAAAAAACGAGAAGGCAAACAACATTATCTAGAGAGAGAAAGACGGCAAGGACATAGAGAACACCCACTGGTCCGAATTCACACCTGGTGTAACTTCTCATGTTACTGAAGCCAGGTTGACCCACCGCCTGCCATGCAGAGTGTACAAATTCCAAACAGCTTGGCTAGTGCGTGTACCTTAAAAGGTTATCTAAAGGATCTGGCTCCCACTTCAGAAGAATGCACACCCTCAAGGCAGTAATTTGGGCAGCATTAAGAGAGCAAACAAACTTCATGCGGAGGAAAAAAGATTCTGGGAACTGCTTCGTGCTGTTATATTCTCACCAAGGTTTTAGGGCCAAATGCAGCTGCGCTATGACAAATGGCCCTTAAATGAGTGCAGACAAATGCTGCCAACACATTAGTAACGTGCCCCTCCATAGCCTCACCCATGGGCCAAAAAAAATAAAATAAAATAAATGGAGGATCAGGCCCTTGGAACAGAAACAATTGGGCCCCAAAAGATCACTTAGCCGCTTGACCAGATTTTACCACAAAACAATTTAATTCAAACATTGGTGGAAGATTCTTACCAAATTCACCCCAAGTATTTAACCCTTTTACCAGTGCAACAGGGTGGTTTGCCCCCAAAAGAAACAGGGGGCCTGGAGCCGGCCAGCCCTGTGCAGAGGCAATGCCCCTGTAAAAACAAGTGTTTGCGCATAGCAGAGGGAGTGATCAGAACCAGCTGCAAAGGGGTCAGCTGATTTCCTGCTGAGCTGTAACGGCTGTAAAAGTGGGTAAAGGAGAAGCTCCAGGAAGTAGGATGGTTTCTAGAACAGGGGGATTCCCTGGCAGGTGTTTTCTAGGAGGACTGGTAAGGAAGCAGGGAGACTGGTAAGGAAGACAATGGGTTGGGGGAAATTACCTGTTGGATTTATGTTGAAGTGGTTTGTTCTGGGGTATGCTGAACATTAATGGTCCTACTATGACATGGTGTCCTGAAGAAAGGGCCTGAGCAAGCTCTGGGCGTGGTGTTAATCCTCCCTGGTCTGGAGACAGGCCAACAGCTTGCAAAAACGGAGATTAACGGAATTGTTCCTGGATGGCTTCAAATATCAAAAATAGGATTCAGACACTTGCTGCATTATTGAGCAAGTGTCTTAGGGCCCCTGGCGACCATTTTGTTTTCGTTATTCACGGACAACATTTCAAATGCAATTGACATAAATAGGCACTGGAACAGGAGAGCAGAATTTGGCCCGATCTAGAGGAATTTCACTGGAATGACTAGAGTGGTGTAAGCCAGGGTAGGGTTTGGTTTGCTTCTGAAAACACATTAATGGGCCATGATTCTGCACTCTTACTCAGGGGAAGTGAAGTCAGTGGAGTTACTGCTACTGGAAAACTGGTGTCAAATCGGTTATATCCTTCAAAAGGAAAATCCTAGGGATTTTTTTTAAATCCAAATAGGAGTGTTATAGGGACTAAACAGTTTAGTGTAGCTAACAGAACGGGAGGAGTTCTATGAGCCAAACAAGTGGAGTTCTGTAGGTTTCTTAATAACTAACCTTATAGAACAGTTTTGCTACACAGCGTCTAATTTTAGTTTTATTAGAGTCTGGCTGTGAATACTGAGGGCTCAATTCTCCACTTCCTCACATGGCTGTACATGTGGAGTAATGCTACTGAAATCAGTAGCTACACCAGTGTAAATGGGTGAGGAATCAGGTCCTTAATGTCCAGAGCTCATTCTGATTGGTAAATTGATGTCACGTCTCTGCACTAATTCCCAACAGTACACAGGTAAGCCTTAATCACTGAATTCAACAAATCCTTGCACGACTCCTATCAAGTGGGAGATAAATAAAGATTTTGCTGTTGGAACTTGGATAACCATTCCGTTGACTAGGCACAAGCCAAAACTGAACCCGGCTTGCTCTTCCAGAAGCAGTGTTTCTCTGCAGGGTGAGCAAGAGTAAATGTAATGAAACTCGATTTGGCTAGTAAACAGATAAGACCCAAAATATATGCATGGAGCAGGTCTGTGGGTGAATAAAGTGCCAAGTCATCACAAACACTGTTCGTAGTAGATCTGCACTTTAATAGGGAACTTTAGATGATCCGTTTCTTCGAATTAGACATTAAGGGAAGCGCTGTGACGTGGGCAGTGTAGACATGCTTTATCAAGCTCGCCCGGCGATTTAAAAAACAACAACAACAAAACATCCGGAATGAACGGTGGTAGATTCGCTCCCGGCAATACAGTGCTGTCTACGCTGGTGCTTTTCAGCGCTAAAACTTTTGTCGCTCGGGGGGAGTGTCCTTTCACACTCTTGAACGACTAAAGTTTTAGCGCTGAAAGTGGCAGTGTAGACAGCCTAAAGCAGAAGTAAAAAAACAACCAGCTCAAGCTGACACTTAAGAGTGGCATAGAAAGACCTACTCTTAAATTGCAGTGAAGGAGATTTAGAATAGACGTCAGAAAAACACTTCCTAACTGTCAGGGTAGTTCAGCACTGGAACAAATCACCTAGGAAGGTCGTGGAAACTCCATCATTGGAGGTTTTAAGAAGAGGTTAGACAAACACTTGTCAGGGATGGTCTAGATCAGTAGTTCTCAAACCGGGGAGCTTTGCAGGGGGGGGGGGGGACGGACTTATTGCACACATTCAGAGCTGGGCAGCTGGAGAGCAGTGGCTGCTGGCTGGGTGCCCAGCTCTGAAGGAGCAGCACTGCCAACAGCAGCAGAGAAGTAAGAGTGCATCTTCTTGAGCGCTATCTATTATCCCTTATCTAGTAACTACTCTCATATGTGAAGAGGGAGAGAGAGAGATCTGTTTTATAGAGCACTTTCGCAACAACACTACCTATAACAACATACTGTGGGCTCATTCAATGAGGGCCCTATCCTGCATGGTACTCAGCACCATCTGTCAGTGCCCATTGTCCCCTGTCTATGTCAGTCAGAGTCAAAAGCATTGAACACTTCATAGGAGGTGCTCAGCATCTTGTGGACTCTATCCCTAGGGGGTCAGTTGCATCTAGCCCTGCTCAGGTGCACTAGGGAGGAAGAGCAGAGGTCAAATATGTACTGCAGTGACGGGTGACAATATCTACCCTTGAACCATAAACCCTCAAAACAAAGTTAGAATATAAGGGTGATCACTGGTGGTGCTGCAATAGGCTAGTGCCAGCCTCAATATGCCCTCCACATTATGATCCCAGGGCCCAGCATGCCAGCCAGCCGTGCTTGTCCCACAGGGGAAGAGTACGCCTTGCACTTTATTCTAAGGTGGCAGAACAGCTGTGCTTGCCTGGCATACTTCCACAGCACACACTGGGGCATTGTTCCTGCGGCAGGCTGTGGTTTAATGCCACAACTGAACCCAAACCTGGCATTGTTTGCACATGGCCTTTCTGCAGTGGAATAATACACGCACAGTCTTATCAGAAAACCTGCATTAGCTCAGAGGGTTCTCCCCCTCCACCTAATCAGTGCAATAAATCTCTCTACGCAGCAGACCTAAAAAGGCATTATGCATGAGCTGTTGTAAAATACATGGATGGACTCACATCTGCCTTCCTTCCCAACTCCAGGTACTCTCCTGTATCCAGTTACGGTGAAATTCAGCCTGACATAATGGCTCTCTGTACCACGTAAGCCCCACATAAGGGAGAGCCTGCACGGGGGAGCACAGACAAAGGAATACTCGGAGCTCCAGTGACAGGCTCTAGGTTGGCTCCAAATGAGCTGGTGCCGAGCAGGACTTGAGAACAGATCAGGTGCACTGAAATCCATGACCTTGGTGGTCAAGTGGCTCAAATCCCCGCATAGATGGCTAGGAGGGTTAATGACTTCTCTTCTACTCGGCGGTGTTGCTCAGGTGTATCAAGCGTGGACTCTGGTCATCCTTCCAGTCTTGTCATGGGGCTGCTGTAACTGCATCTGCACATTATCTATTACTGGTATGGCAGTCGCACCAAAGGGCCCCAGACAAGATCAGGGATCCATTGTGCTAGGATATTGTAACAAACATACATAAAGACGTGAGGTGAAATCCTTCACCCAGTGCCCCCACTCCAGTGAGCTTAAAATCTAATTCTCTGAGGAAAGTAGGAATACAAGCAACAAGTACGTGGTAGCTCAGGACATACTAAGTTTAAGCTGTGGATCACCTCCTGACAACTGTGTAATGAACACTATGAACACTCCTCCCAAAAAGCTCACACCTTGGTAGCAATTGGCCGTCCAGGCCAAATGGTGCCCCAGGCAAGGAACAGCTTCAGTGCCCCCTCCCCTGCATTGCATTGTTAGCCCATTTCACAACTTTGATGCATGATTTGCGTGCATGATTTATCCCTGTCAGATAAGACGATACATTTGCATGCTAGGATCTGTAAATCTGTATTTATTCATGTCATATATTTAAGCAAACAAATTCCTCAATTTTTTCTGCACTGGGATGATTGCTACTGCCTAAAGCCCAGTGTATGTTGTTTTGTTTCAGATATTTTTCCCATCAAATTTGCCCCTTGCTGCAAACTAGATTGCAACTGAGCTTTTCACTTCCTATACTGAGCTCCTGAAGGCATCTTCAGGAGCATCTTTTATTTTCTGCAGGGTAAAACAGTATTAGGGAGAGCAAAAGTCTGTGATCCACAGTATTCAAACATTTCATGCTAAGCATGGCAAAAGAAGTAACAGTATTTCTTTTATATTGTTGTGTAGATAGGTGTTCGATAGAGATCTCTGGCTTCTTATTAAATATGTCCTTTTATTAGTCGCTATTTACACTCTTCAAATCTTAAAACACAAGTATACTTTCACAATTACAAAAATAAAACAAGGTTCACAACATCACAACTAGGCTCTCACTTCACTTCGTTCTTATATCTCACTGACTGACTGGCGACGCCCCGCCCCTTATATACCCGCGCGGGCAGGGCTGACAACATTCTAGGAGGTTTGAGGAGACTGTAGTTCTCAGAAAGTCTGGAAGGTTCCACAAGATTCTGCTAAGGTCCAGAACATTCTAGGAGGTTAGCGAAAAATGAACCCACATAGAATGTCTGAAGTAACATGTTTCAAGTATTCCCTATTTTCCTTTTTGTCACGAACAACAAAACCAGCACTCCAAGCCTGGCACCCCCAGGCTATTGCCTGGGTCACCTGCCCTTAAATCCAGCCCTGCATAGGGCTGCACTGGCTCACTCATAATTTAATCTTTAATTTTTTTTCAGGAACACAACAATTTGCAGCATAGGACTACCTTGCAGTGACTGGGCCAAAGGGAGCTACCCCATTGGAGGGTCTGGCTCATTTTCTCTGGGTAGCTCAAAGTTGCGAATGGATTTGTGCCAGGGTGAGCTGGGGGGGGCGGGGTCAATTATAACCAAAGTGCAGCCGGAAAAGTCTTGTAGCAGACTAAATCCAAGTGCTTGCAAGTGTCTCTCACAGAGATGGTGGGAAAAACCTGTTTATTTCCCACCCCCCCCCCACAGTTTCAAATTAAAGTTAAACTTTTTTTAAGAAGTGACTTTTTTATGGGAAAATTTTGAAATAATTCAAACGGAAGCATTGATTTTGATAGAGTTATCAAAAAATGGATATCAAGATTTCAGATGTTTGGGGTCTCCCTCCCCCCTTCTTAGCACTGAATGCACTAGGCACATAGGACTTGCTAGACGGGATCAGACCCCAGGCCCATCTAACTTAAGATGATGTCATCCACAGCGGTTGGTACCAGGTGCTTCAGAAGAAGGAAGGTGTAAGAACCCCAGAGTAGGCAGATATGGGATCATCTGCCCGCACTCTTAGAATGTATGTCTGGTAGGGTGACCAGATGTCCCGATTTTATAGGGACTGTCCAAATTTTTGGGTCTTTTTCTTATATAGGCTTCTATTACCCCGCACCCCCTGTCCCAATTTTTCACATTTGCTGTCTGGTCACCCTAATGTCTGGAATCTTTTACTTTCCTCTTCGTCTGCTTTTTTCCTCTCCAAATTTTCAAAACTTCATCAGCTTCTGAAAAGCTAGAGTTGCAGCGTTTCATTTTTCTCTTTACTCTGTCGCTTATTCATTTTATTGTACTGGGGGCGGAGGGAGACAGGAAAAAAGGAGAAACAAATTTGATATTCTGGAAAACTTTGGGTTGCAAAAACAAGAGTCCTGACGTTTTCCTGTGGAAAGTTTTGGTTTAGATAAAACTCCATTTTGAGGGGCAGGAAACTTGTGTTGATTGAAAAACTTCAACCAGCTCTAGAATCCTGCCTAACCCTGCAGTGGGAAGTGAAGAATCAAAATCTGGAGGTGACAGACATGATCATACTTTTAAAGAATGGGCCTAAAAAGATTTTCCCAAACTTTGGGAGTGTGTCACTCTCGATCGGAACTTCCCCAGAGTTCACAGGTATGCAGTTCGGGGTCTGAGATAAAGTGGCAGGTTCTTCTGTTGATCCACTTTGTAAAGTGTCCAACACAGAATTCCTGTTGACCCTCTGTGGTGGGTGTTGCTCATTAATTCCACCTCGGAGGTGAGAGTGACTCTTCCGGCATAGGAAACTAAAGTCTGAGACAGGGAGGCCTTGGAGAAAAACCAGGTACAGCCTAGCTTTCTTCCCACAGATACTTCAACTGCTGTCAAGGAACCCCAGGCAGAGGGCTGTGTTCGGGCACTAATTCTGCAGGTACATCTATGCATGTGATGGATTCAAGCAGGGTAAAGGACTCTGCCTTTCTTAGGGGTTTCGGTACAAGCTCCTCTTTCTAGCTTATATGGACACAAAAATGATGTCCTCTTGCAGTGTGCACCTTTACATGCCAGAATCTGAAACTGGATTCATACAGTTCTGTTTATCGCTATAACAGAGCAACCAAAAATCACTCTAAATAAAAGGTAGCATGTCAGCATTTTTCATGGTCTGTGTGTATATAAATCTCCCCACTGTATTTTCCACTGAATGCATCTGATGAAGTGAGCTGTAGCTCACGAAAGCTTATGCTCAAATAAATTGGTTAGTCTCTAAGGTGCCACTAGTCCTCTTTCTTTTTGCCAATACAGACTAACGTGGCTGCTACTCTGAAAGCAGTACTGTGTGTTTGTTCTGTTTGAATGGGGAGTTTCCAGACATGGGAACCTTAATCCTTCATTTGAATAATCATATTGGCCTGGAAGCACCTAAAATGGACAGGAACCTGTTAGGCCCGATTTTCAAACATGGGACCCTTTGTTACCTTTTCATTCACATAGAAAGTTGTTCTTTTCCCCCTCCTCTCCAGCAGGGCTGGTGAAGGAGATCAGAGAGTGAAATCATAGTCGTATTGAAGTCAACAGCAAACTCCCCACTGATATCAGTGGGGCCAGGATTTCACCCGAATACACGCCTGCGCTGTAGTCAGAGGTGTGACTGCAGCAAGTCTAAGCATCCCCACACAGCTTTAATCTAGCTCGCGCCGCTAAAAGTAGCAATGAAATTGCACCCGGACAGATGTTGGCACGGACTGGACACGCCCACCTAGAACGCTGGGCACATACTCATTGCCTGCCTAGCAGGGCTCTACGCTCTTGTGGCATTGTTACTATTTTTAGCTGCTGGATGAAAGCTAGTGTGTTGTGTGCCCACACCCGCTGCAGTCACAACTCCAGCTGCAGCGTAGACAGGCCACTAGAGGAGTGCTGGGGGGGGGGGGGGGGGACTCTTTTGGAGGCAGTTCCACCGAACTGCTGACGTGAGCAGAACTCCGCAGAGGGTTCGTGTTGGTCTCCGGTGATGTGCGTGCTTAAAAATGAAACAGACCCCTGAAATCACTTTCAACACTTGGTATCCTCCAGCCGTTCTCCCGAGACTTCAGCGTGCCATACAGAACCACACCAGGCACGCTCATCCCTGCACAAGTCAAAGCCATCCATCATATTAGTGTACATTCAATACGTTTGTTGTCTTTTAGGGCTGCTCGAGGTAGCTCCAGCTGTAAGAGCTTTCTCACCTCTCCCCAGGGGATCTGCAAAGCCAGCTGCTCTGAATGACATCACTGGTAACTGGGAATGACAGCTCAGGCCAAGAGCTGTCTGAAACATAGCACAGAACCAGTGACCTGCGGTAAGCTGAAGCTAAGAAATCCAACCCCATTTTCATAGCACTAGCAGCGTGCACTACGGATTAACATGCAGCTGGTCTGGGGGAACCTATACTACTGTAAATAATGGACGCCCAAGACTCTTCCAGTGTAAGTTTCCACCATCTTCTTCGGAAAATACAAAATGATGAGCCCGACCTTGCATTTTGGGGGTGCTCAGTGGGTTAAATTCGATTCTCACGTGCACGTGGCAAAATAAAGAGCCACCAGACCAGAGGAGTGTGATGCCTTGGGAAGAAAGCTTCCATCAGAGAAATAAACAGGGTGGGTTTCTTCTGCGAGGCAACTTATTAAAGAGGGAGAAATAAAGCTGTGAGGCAGCATGGTGAATTACATAGGGCCCTGCACTGGGATTTGGGAGACGTGGCCCTGCCACTAGGTTGCTGTGTAACCTTGGGCAAGTCACTTGGTCTCTATCTTGTCCCTTTAAACTGTAACCTCTTTGGGACGGGGACCGCCCCGTACTGCGTCTACACACAGTACTTAGCACAAGGGGACCCTGCACTCAGCTGGGTCTTGTATTCATGAGTTCCGTGACAGTAGAGCCTAATAGTAATGACATGAAAAATGCAATATTTTAGTTTTGCAGAACTGTGTTCAAAAAAGCCTGGTGGCCCCACAACAATATGTACCCATAATAGCTATTAACATCACAAATATGCAAAAAGACCCTTTACATGCTACTGGATGCAAAGCCATTTTTGTTTGAAAATGAGCCAGTTTTTGCTTTTTTAAAGCATCCTTGTTCTTTAGTGAATTGTGAAAATTTCCTATTTTTAATTCATAACAATGTGCAGGAAAAGATTTGCGCAGCTTTGCACTTTAAGATGTGTTTTGTTAATCACTCCTTTCCTAAACTAAGAAAATGCTTAAATCTCAATTCCCCACCATCCCCGAGTTCAAAGATGGGGAAACCGAGGCAGAGGGGGTAGCTAGTGTCAGAGCACCCAATCCATTGCCTATTGAAGTGAAATATTTCTACTGACTTCAGAGGGTGTGGTCTGTTTGTGGCCCCATTACAGTACCACCGTATCTGAGCACTTCACAGTCTTTATACTGATCCTTACAATACTCCTGTGAGGTAGGAAAATGCTGCTATTCCAGTTTTACAGATAAGGGATTAAATGACTTGCCCAGGGTCACAAAGGAAGAACAAGGACTTGAGCCAAGGTCTTGAGTTCTAGACTAGCACCTGAATCACTGGACCGTTCTTTTTCTCTGAACTATTCTCATCCTTACTGTGAGCAGGACTGGACCCAGAAATACATGCATTGGTAATACAAACAAAACAGATAGCAGTATCTCAGTTGTTGGTATTCTTGTGGTTCTTTTCCCTACTCTGGAGCTGAAGTCAATGAGGCCAGAATTTCACCCTAGGGCTCAAGTCCCAAAATAAGAGTAGCTACTTCTCAGTCAAAGAAAATATATGAACTACCCCAAACTATTTTCTGTTCGCCTATATCATATTGCATAACATAATTCATGCACAAGAGTCAAGCCACTGCTGCCAAGATATCAGTTGCACCCCTAGTGAACTGGAGATATCTCCACTGATTCAGCACCCAATTATGGATTGCAAAGTGTTCATTTCTAGCAGTAGAAAGGAAATATTGCTGATCATAATGGAGCTGTAACTAGAACATTTATTGGTCTGTTCTATCCAGGCAATTATACTCTGCCCAGCACCACGCCACCCGAGTGCCTCTTAGTAGTACACTTGCATTTGTTGGATGTGGTTCTTGTCATTCGGGAACAGCCACGAGACTTTTTAAAACTGTTTCTAGCTGCCCGTGTTACCAAAGTGTGGTGGTTTGGTTTTGTTTAATTGCAAGTCTTGTGATATATGAAGCCTTAGCTCTGGGAGTCATGTTGATTATATAAGAATCTCAACTGTCCTTTTAAAAAAAGGAAGTGTCTGGTTCCCAGGACTGTAGACAAAAGCCTGAAAACGTGACCCAAGTGTTCAAAAACCAGATGGCAAAAAAATCTTTTTTTTTTTAAATCTTGTGATTTTTTTTTTTTTTTTTGGATAGTGGGGGTTAGCGATACTAAATGTAGTGGATCTCTTTCTGGTCGATAGCCCTGAAATCCTCTGGACTCAGTGGAAAGATTCCTATTGACTTGAGTGGGCTTTGGATCAGGAGCTGTGAGATTTGTTATGTATGTACAACAGGCCAAATCCTTAAGCATTTATCTAGTCCAGTGGTTTTCAAACTTTTTTTCTGGTGACCCAGTTAAAGAAAATTGTTGATGCCCATGACCCAGTGGAGCTGGGAATGAGGGGTTTGGGGTGTGGGAGGGGCTCAGGGCTGGGGCAGAGGATTGGGGTGCTGGGGTGAGGGCTGAGGGGTGGGGCCGGGAATGAGGGGTTCAGGGTGTGGGAGGGGGCTCTGGGCTGGGGCAGGGGCTTGGGGTGCAGGAGGGGGACAGGGCTCTGGGCTGGGGCTGCAGGCTCTGGGGTGGGGCAGGGGATGAGGGGTTCAGGGTGTGGGAGGGGGCTCTAGGCTGGGGCAGTGGCTTGGGGTGCAGGAGGGGGACAGGGCTCTGGGCTGGGGCTGCAGGCTCTGGGGTGGGGCCGGGGATGAGGGGTTTGGGTTGCAGGAGCGGGCTCCAAGTCTGGGGGTGAGGGGGCTCAGGGCTGGAGCAGGAGATTGGGGCATGGGTTAACTCAGGCAGCTCTGGGTCAGCAGCGCCACGGGGGTGCTAAGGCAGGCTTCCTACCTGTCCTGGCACCGTGGACCGCGCTGCACCCCAGAAGCAGCCAGCAGCAGGTCCGGCTCCTAGGCGGAAGTGTGCAAGTGGCTCCGTGTGGCTCTCGCCCTCAAGCACCGCTCCCCTAGCTCCCATTGGCCGGTTCCTTGCTCGGGGTGGGGGCAGCATGCAGAGCCCTGTGGCCCCCCAACCTAGGAGCTGGACCTGCTGCTGGCTGCTTCTGGGGCACAGCACCGTGTCAGAACAGGTAGGGACGAGCCTGCCTTAGCTGGGCAGCACCGCGGACAGGACTTTTAACAGCCCAGTCGGTGGTGCTGACCAGAGCCACCGCAGCCCAGTGCCTTCCATTCCGTGACCCAGTACTGGGTCTGTGACCTGGAGTTTGAAAACCACTGCTCTAGTCTATAAGCAAATCTCCACTACCTTCAACAAGAGATTTCCCTAAGGATTGAGGAAAGTCTGACAACGCATTTTGGGAGTTAGCTGTAGCAACTGCCAAGTGGGCTTGTCAGACCTTTGTGAAAGCATGAAATGAGTTGTTTCATTCTTAGTGTTCAAACACTTGCAGTGAGACTGTGAAGACTGAGCAAATCTTCCTAGGGCGATGCCTTTGAAGATTGCAACGAATGAAACTGCCCCGTAAAACAATCTTGGCTCAACTCAGTCCAGTACAGTCACTTGATATCCAGATTACCCTACAGATCTCTCTGCAGGAGGCAATGACGCTGACACTTGCCCATGGTGAAGCTCTTTAAAAAGCTCTCAACTGTTCCCAGCCAAGGCCCTTTAAATAGGGTTAGTACTCACTCATGCATTGATCCAGAGCCTCAGTTACCTTAGAACAGTTTTGTGCTTCTCCACTGCCTTAAACTACCTTCCCTAGCACCCCTGCATAATCTATTGGGCATAAGGTGATCCTTGTGGCTGACATGGGGGCCCTGGTGGGGTGGGAAAGGTGTTCATTGTCTGCGACCTCCAGGTGGTAGGGGCTGCACCTGGCCCTCTGTTCTTTGTACTGTAATAAACAATTTGTCTGAGTATCATGTTTCGGGCAGAGTTTCTGCTCAACTCTGTGGGGTTTCCCCGTACCAAGCTACAGACCAACGTAGCCCTGAGAAAGCACTTTTATCTGCTCTTGCAAGTTTATGACCTTGGAATGACAGCATAAAAGCCTTATCCTCTAGGGCCCATTCTCAGAGCCATACCACTGTCCTGCAGGGGGGTGGGTGCCCAGGGATTCTGGAGAACTCTAAATCACCCCTGGCAGGGAGGAATTCTATTGTTGCTCATAAATAGACTCCTGAAGAGAGGGCTTCATTTTGCCTTTGGAGCACACCAAAGGGCGCACACAATTTCATTGGGCAACGATTCCTCTGGACGCGAGCTCAAGGGCCTTAGATATATAGCCGTGGCTCTCCCAACTTCTTTCCTCATTCATACAACCCCCTTTGACCCAAGGGGTCTGATTCAATGGAGTTATGCCAGTTTATACCCTCGGGGACCTGGCCCCACATACATAAAGACCAATGATTTTGTTTTAAAACCATTTAAGGAAGGAAGCTAACAGAGATAAAAACAATCCTTAGATGAGCTCCTGTTCAGAGAGACATCAGACAGTAACATCATCAGATTTCAAACAGGCTGTTTGCACTATCTTTGATCTGTCCTTGCCATTTGATTTTGTTAAAGGGAGTGAAATCTCCGTTCAGGCCTAGTTCACAAACTGGCCAGGTCTATCAAATGTTCTGTTCAAAACAAGCGGAGGGGGGTGCTGAGATTTTTTTAAATGCCTGGATTAGTCCCTCCTGTGCACCGGTGCTCCCCAGTTGGGGGTAGGTGCCCCAGCCACCCCTGTCTCTCAAGCACCCTGCAATGCCCAACCACCCCCACGGGGGCGCCCCAGCACAGCTCCCCGCTTCCAGCAGTGCTTACCTGGCTCTTGCCGGTCATGGATAAGGTGGCATGGCTGGAGAACCTGGCCCGCCTTGCGCCAGCCCCTGGAGAGCTGGGCCCCCCGGCTGCCCCGCACTCCGCAGCCCAGCTGTCCGGCAGCCCCGCCGACCTGCTGAGGGCTTCCACCTGCCTGGCCAGGCGCTCCACCTGCGCGCGCAGCCGCTGGTTCTCCTGCTGTAGCTCGGCGACGGTGCGGGCCAGCGGGCTGGCGAGGCGCAGTACCTCGTCCACTTGCCGGTCCACCCCTTGCTTGAAGACCTGGATGTCCACGTGGATCTCCCGCACAGCGCCCCGCAGCGTGTCCTCGTAGCGCCCCAGCGCCTCGCACACGCTCTGCGCGTCCTGGCTGCTGAGGTCCGCGATGTCGCTGGCCACCGTGTCCATGTTGGGGTGCCGGGGACTCTTGCCGGGCTCCGGGCAAACTCCCAGCCAGCGAGGCTGGGGGCTGCGAACGCAGGACACCCCACTCCAAAGCTGGAGGGTCCTGGCACCGGTCCCTGAGATCTCCCTGACACAGTTTAGGAAGGCAGCAAGCCGGTCCCTGGTATCAAAAAGGTTGAGAAACACAGGGCTAAGGAAAGCCCCCAGCCCCTGCTGCAGGGCAACCTCCTGCCCGGGGCACTCGCACGCTCACTTCCCCGGGCTCCAGCTGGCTCTGTGCATTCTCCCCGCTCCGGGGGTCCACTAGGCAACTCTGGCAGCTCTGCACAGAAAAGCGAATGAGGGAGGGCGAAGTTGGGGGAGCCCTGGCCGGGAGCGAGAGCAAAGCTGGCTGAGCAGCAGGGCTGGCTGTGTGTGTCTCTCTCCAGCTCCTCCAAGGAGGCGATGCAATTTCAGGAGGGGACAGTGCAAAGGGGTGGGGAGGGGGGCTGGCTTGTTCGCAGCTGCCAGAGGCTGCTTGGCTCTGTCAACAGCTCTTGGAGGAGCCGTGCAGCTGCAGGGGAGATGCTCTGGGGTGGGAGGGGACAAGGGGGGGGGGGAGGCAGGGTGGGGAGGGAGGATCAGAAAGGAAAGGCTGTGGGTGGGGCGGGAACTGTGGGAGGAGGTGGCTAGGAATGAGTGGGAGCCAGGGGAGAGGACTGAGCAGGGGGGTTGCATATCTGGTCTTTCCTGTGTTGCTTGGATGCTCCTGCCAAAGTAAACATTCCTTATCGCTCCCTGGGGGAGCCTGGAGGCAAAGGGAGAGGGGACTGGATTCTGGGAGAGTAAAGGCACACACACTCTCCCACATAACTTGTACACGGGCATGTACGCGGCACTCACATAGACCTGCTCCCATCCAGACACAGCTGCACACGCGCGGCGCTCCCCTTGCCACACGCTCTCACAGGCCTACCAGTGCACAGCCAGGGAGATTCTTGGTATGGCAGGCCACGCAGGTGTTTCCCAGAGATCCAGGTCTCTGGCAGAGGTAGGTGTGATCTACAGAGACACACACATGTTTGCATTTATTTATGGTATTGACTCATTACCAAAGCTGGCCTTAACCTTCAACCCCCACTGATTTCTCTTTCCTCCTTGATTTGTGTTAACACCCCCTTTTCCTCTCCCGTCTGTGGCAAGAAGGGGCCCGGTTTGCAGCTCTGAGTCAACCCTACAAGCAAATGCCAATGGCCTATAAGACAATAGATGCTTTCTTGCCATAGAAAGGGGTCAGCGCTCAACTGTTGTCCCCTGACAGGCAGCAGCAGCTCTGAGACTGTGGAGTCCAGAATGAGCTGCAAACTCGGTTAAATACTGACGCGATGTATGCCCAAGCACGTAAATCAGGGCAGATCTGGGGCTATACTTGGCCAGGTTTATTCCTGGGGTGACGCCTGCAAAGCCACTCCAGTTAGGAGCCAGCTTTAAACGGGGGCTCGTCACAGCATTGCCATCTGTCAGGCTTAAGAGTCTTTTTGTTTTTCTCCAAGCCCCCAGCTGCAGGAATTAGGATATTCACTGGGACATCAGCTTTCATTTATTTAAAGAGAAAAGCTTGATAGCCTGACCTCTATATGCGCCAAATAAAAAGGAAGTAAATAAAAAGAATCCCCCGTTCGTTTTTAAAATCTCATGATTTTTATGCCAGTTCTTGGGATTTGGGGGTGTGGGGGGAAGTTGATCAGAATATTTTTTTCTCATTGAAAATTTGAACTTTCAATAAAAATAAAAAATAAAATTCTTTCAGCCAAAACCTGAAAATTATAATTTTGGAGGCATTGCGTTTTCCATCAAAAAATTTTAAAAAATTAAAAGGAAAAAAACCCCACCTTTTATGAAAAATTTCATTCAGTTGAAAGCTCAATTTTCAGCCAAAAAAAAAAAGTTTTGATAGAAATTTTCCAACAAGCCCTAAGCAGCACATATCTGTTCCAAGAAAATCCACTTCTTTTGGTGTGTCTGGACCCAGACAAGTAAAGAATAATTACATCATAATGTTATTTATAAAACCACTTCTCTCCTTGTTCATGCATGTGGAACATTGCACAATTCAGTAAATACAGCAATGTGGAGGAAGGGCCTTCCTGATTTTGGAAGAAATTAAAATCCAGTCTCAAAGTCTCTCTCTCTCTCAGGATGAGGGACACTTGCTGTTTGTTTCAGACATTTAAAATCATGCCCAGCACTTATTTTTGTTTGTTTGAAATCTCCCTCTTCCAAGTCATCACAGCTGGATGCAACCCTGGGAATGGAGCAGCCGCCACAAACAACGACAAAGCCAGCATTGAACAGATAATATAAAAAACAAACACAAGAATGAAAAAAATAAACCAAGGGGCAGCATTACCGGGGGAAGAAGACAGACACACTTTGTCTGAAAGCTTCAAGGCTGTCTACGGGATTTAGATGCCTGAATATCATCAAGAACGTGGTGTCCAAATCTCCTAGACAACTTGGAAAATCCTCTCTCGCTCTGAGTTTTGTTCTTTCTGCCTATGCCTCTTTTTTTAAGTCATGCCTGAAAATAAGATTTTTTTTTAAAATCGAATAATGTAGGTCATCTTTTCGTGCCTGAGCCAAAGCCCCCGAAGTCCATGGGAGGGCGTCCACACACTCTTGTCCTTAGTTGTTTGTGCTCTACCTTTTAGGATAAAGCCTAGATTAGACAGGAGCAAACAATGCCTAAGAGCAGCAGTACCATGCCATCTTGTTAGAACAAAAACCACTTGGCTTGTTTCTTCACTCCAAATGAGACACTTCTGGAAATCTGTCCAGTACAATGAAATCAACTTTTTTTTTCCTGCCAGCATCAGACAGGCCTTCACCTACACTGGGCTTTTCACCAGGTTTTGGAACCATGGTGAAATACAGTTCCAGCTGAAATGGTTTCTCGCATGACTTGGCTGACCAGCATGTTTGGGGACCGAACCATTTTAAAAGTGTGAGCTGTATTTAGAACTGGGCTTCTAATCACATTGTGGAAATTACTTTGCCCCATCCACACTGGCCAAGCAAACCGATACCCAAAATGATTTAGTCAGAATTGTCTCTCCAGCCTTATGAGAAATATTGTGGTGATCCCAAACACCGCAGTTTACATGACCACCGTGCTTTGGATTGTTTGGACTATTACTGTAGAATGGTGGTGTGTTTTGTGTAAGGATTTTGCAGCATTTCTAAATCACCTAGCACTATAGCATCCAGGCATTAGTGCGATTCCAATACATGTTTTAAATACCCAGTGTAGCTGGAGCTTTGGGGCATGTTCTGGCTCAAAGAAAGGTTCCGCTCTGAAAAGTGACTCTGCAAATGGCATTGTGGGCCTTACTGCATCTCAGTGGGTCCCAGATCAAATGTGTTCAGCTTTCAGTTTACACATAAAAAAGGTCTGGTTTTAATAACTGCCAGCCCAGCAAACTCCATCTGGGCTCCGAGAATCAAGTCGTTCCATCTTGCACATCTTCAGTGGTGACAAAGATGTTGCAAGCCCAGTTATGCCCTCCCTGACATCTGGCCAAACCCATTGCATTCAGTGGTCTCGCAAAGGAGTTCCTGACTGTAACCCAGCACACAGTTCCGTCCCTGCTGCATGAAGTGGAAGGTTACTAGTATTTGTTTCTGGTAGTGCCCATGATGTGCTAGCGCTGTACAACCCTGAGTCCGCACCTGGAAAGCTTACACAAAAATGGATTCGAATCTGCAGCTCAACACTCCGTGGGACCAATTTATTTCTGTCACTTCCGGTTGTAGTGCTAATAATGTGATAACATTGCCAGCAAAACTGCCTCTGTGCACTCCAAGAATCAGTGCATCAACGGTAAGGGGACTTACCCACATTCATGTGGAATTTTTAATTCAATTTTAATATTTTGGCAACTGTGGGGCACCTTTAGGGAGCCTGAAGTTTTCTTAGAACCCAATCCTGTAAGCCTTTCTGGTGACTCACCCTTATTCATGCAAGTAACATGCATGCAAATAATCCCATTGCAAATAGATCTGCTCCCATAAGGATTATTTGTCTGAGCATTGCAGATTGCCTAAGCTTTTCCCTAATGTTTGACAGGAGAGTTCATCAGATTTAAATATATTTTCCCCCTAATCATTTCTTTCATCAGTCGATCCATATTGTATTCCAACTACTATTACACCTTCAGAGCTGGTCTGTCATTTTTTAAGTATAGAATGTAAACACTTCCACAAAGTTCGTAAGAATCCTGCTTAGATCCTTTAAAAGAAAAAAATCTGTCTCTTTTGATTGGGAGACAGGAAAGAACACTATATTACCTAATCTATTAAATGTTCCAACAGTTATTTCATGGTAATGCTTACTGCCAAGGTTTTTGTGCGTGCATGTGTTTTTGTAACGACCTATGGAGCTATTTTGGCACATCCGTGCTGACCTGTTGCCATATTTTTTCCCCGGTGTTTGGAATCTTTGATATCAGCAGGGCTAGCGTACAACAATGTTAGACAAAAATAGATTTATTTGCAGCTATAAAGCTTTAAAAATTTCTCCTTGAGGTTTGAGAGTGAAAATCTGGCACATCCCCCCCTAGCCCCCCAAGGAATGAGCTCATCCAAATTAAACTTAATCCAATCAATTAACTTCTACCCCATAAATGCCGTCAGTAAATGTAAATCCAAATGCTATCAATTGACTTGCACGCTTGGGTTATTTGCGAGCACGGATAGAGAATGACAAAATAGCCTTTTATTCAATCAGCAGTGTAACATAGAGCTAAAACAAGTATGAAGTCAGTGTTAGCTGGCAAGAAGAAATTCTGCGGTGATTCAGATGTTCCTTTTAACACTGAAATTTGAGTTTGGGATCTGTGGAAAGAAAAAAAGTTGATTGTTATGGGTTTTGTGTGCTCACTCTTTAGTTCCAGTTCCTGCAGAGTAACTGCTTTTCCTTATATTTGGATACCGTATTTGGCATTTTGGATACATTTTTGAGGAGGGCGTAATTTGGTCCATAAGCATTCATAGTGTACATTGCAATGTGCAGGGCAGGGTCAGCTGGGGGAAGATATACATGAGGCAGAATACAATGTCCAGGCCCAACAAAGTAGTTTTTGGGGGGATTTCAGACACCAGTCGATCCTTCTGTTTCTGGACCAGGTCCTCAGCAGCATGTGTAAACAGGTACAGTATAGATCCATCCAATCCAGTGGCCGTACATGTTTACCAACTACTCTGAGCGTTATTGGAGTACATGTTGGACTTGATTCTGGTCTGATGGTTGTTTTATATCAGCCTAACTCCTGTGATTTTAACAGAGATAGTCCTAATTTACTGTGGTGTAAGGGAGAGGAGAATCAGGCCTTTTCTTTT
Organism: Chelonia mydas; assembly: GCF_015237465.2. Taxonomy (NCBI): domain Eukaryota; kingdom Metazoa; phylum Chordata; order Testudines; family Cheloniidae; genus Chelonia; species Chelonia mydas. Next base: position 12,210,583 of record NC_051257.2, read on the forward strand.
AAGGTAGCTGAATCCAATGCCCCCTACATGAGTTTCTTCTGCTCAGGGGCTGGGAAACTGTGCAGGGTGAAATTTGCTCTCTGTTCTCCTCTCGTAGGGGCAGGGTGGGGAATGGAAAAATCTCAGCAGCTGCAGCTACTGGTTTGTTTTTATTGTGAACGAGGCAGCACAACACAGGGTTAAAAAGGAGGCTCCCAGCCTTTGTTACAAATCTCCACGGGCTGCCAGTCTGTTTTCACTCACAAGATTTACGTCAGTGTGTGCAGTGACATCATGTTCTTTATCTCCCTTGGAACAGGCTGCAGTGCCACAGGGGGCCTTCCAAGTTCCTCTTCTCCTTTCTTTTCATCTCCAGAGTCAGCCTTTGCTGCTGTAGTCCCAGCATCTCTTCTGAGCAACCCTAGCAGTCATCAGACTGTGTAAGGCCCTGATTCTGGAAGGGGCTCCAAGCAGGCAGACACCAGCACACCTGCAGGGAGCTGCTTGCCGGATCAGGATCTAGATTTGTACCAAAAGTGCATATAGTAACTGGCTTGGATTGTGCTGAGGGTGGGGAGATGTCTACTTGTCAGTTATTCCACCCAGTTAAAAGAGGTTGCGTGACTGTAACTCAGGACATAATTTCGCCACAATTATCTATTACAGTCTGGGCCAGATTCTGCACAGAGCTACAATAGTGTAATTAACTCCGGAGTGACTCCCCTGACTTCCATGACTTGCTCCAGGTTACCGCTGAGATGAGATGTGGTCCTTGTCTCCTGTTACTAAGGTAACCTTTGAGAAGACTGTCTGCTACAATTGTATCTGGCCATAACTATTGTACTTCAAGGCTAGTTGGGTTTAAAGTAGAAAGCAGGGACGATCTGAAGTTGGTGGAGTTGCACTCACTTACACCAGTGGTCAGGTTAGCCCCGAGGGCCTGACTAGCCCACTCTCAAATCAGGAGTAACTCCATGAAGTCAGTGGCATTACAGTAGCATCAAACTGATTTCAGAGAAGAATCAGGCCCCAAGAATCTAACAGAGAGGTGTAATCTGCTGTCTTGAGCACAAGACTCTGGGTTAGAACAAAGCCTCTCTCTGCTGCCCTGTTGCTGTGGGATCTTGGGAAAGTCATTTAAACTCCGTGCCTCAGTTTCCCCCTTTTAAACTGTGGTTAATTATATTGACTTGGCATTTAGTGGTACTGGGGGAATTCATTAGTTATTGGGCCAGATCCTCAGCTAGTTTAAGTGGGCTCCACTGAAGTCAATGAAGCTATGGTGATGTACCAGCTGAGGCTCTGACCCAGTAAGAGTCAGCTGGTTTGAGGCATTGCATTATCCAGTCCTGTAGGGGTTTAAGTACCCTTGACGTTGGTTCTTTAAGTTAGCACAGTACTGGAAGGATGACAGGCTATTTTGCAATTAGTTCACAAAGACATCTTCTGTTGCCCTTAATATTGTTCAAATCTTAACATGATACATCTGATAATGTAATATTATCCAGCTACTCCATTAATTTCTTAAAACCCAAATACAGACTTGTTTTTTAAAATAGTTTGAGAGGGAGGGAGAAAGGAAGGAAGGAAGGGGTAGGGCTCTCCTGGGAATGGCAGTACCATCTGTACTGAAGGATTCTTATGCAGCATTGTCCTGTCCTCTAACCTCCGTGTTTTTGCAAAACGTCCACATCAGCACAATTGGTTTTCCCCACAAAATCCCAGAAAATGAGATTTGTAGGGTCCATAATGATATGAAGACAATATTTATAACAAGTGGAAGAGTGGAAAGAGGCTTAGATAACGAGTAGCCCAAGTTCCAGTCTTCTGTTCCTAGAAAACCCCAGACTTTGAGCTGAATATTAGGTCCAGTCTATATGCAGTTTTGGTACTGATATATCTAAGTTTAGGAGTGCGGGGTTTTTATTATTGAATTTTACCAATGTAGTTAAATTGCTATAATCCCTAGTGGAGATGCAGTTACGTCACTATAAAGGCGCCTTATACTGAGATAGCTTATTCCCCTTCCCATCTAGGAAAGAGCTATATCTTTATACAGGGATAGCTGGGTCCACACTAGGGAGGGGTTGTACCACTTTACTATACCTGTTGATAGTTAAAGCAGGACCGTTCAGGAAATTTTTGATTCGAGATAGCTAAAACCAAGACTTCAGGGAGGTTCTGATTGTTTTCTCCCAAAATAATCATGCTGAGCTTTAGTCTCATGTACTCTACGGCCACTTTACGCTGCTCTAGTGTGCCACAGTGTAAAGAGGCCTTAAAGAGTATGTCTTCCCTGCAGAGTTAACTCAGGTGGCAGGGAACAGGGCTAGCTTAACCCAGCTGCGAGTAGCCACACTGCAAAGCCCTACCCGAGTTACTGGAACCTTCGTGTTGCTGTGCTTACTCATGTGTGACCCTAGGACTTCTGGGGGCCCGTCTGTCCCTTGGTTCTTAACGCTGCAGTAAGCTGAGCTGCTGTACGATTCTGTCTCAGTGAGCTCTGGGAGAGCTTGTCTCTCTTTCTGGGCATGTGGGGGAACTGTGGGAAGGTGTTGGAGGACTGTCAGCACTTCCGTGATTTAATCTGTATCTTCATTGCAAAGTGGGAAGCCCAAGTGAAAAGCAGAACCCAGACTCTAAACCCACCAGCAGGTCCAGCTAGCCAGGGTGAAAATCACCACATAGGTGAGAGGGTTTTGTGTGCAAATGGGAGAGTGGGATTAGGGGCAAATAAGAGCCTGTGTTAACTCTGCAGTGAAGATGTACCCAACCCGAGTGTAATTGTACTTACCGATCCCCTTCTTACTACCGTAGTAATGTAAAGTGACATCAGCGTAAAGGAGAATCTGGTCTACTGAGCATGGTGGCCTGAATCCAGGCTGGGAAGCTGAGTTCTAAGACTGACTCCGACGACGTTTGTGACCTTGGGTGAGTCACTTGTCTTCTCTGTGTCAGCTTCCCCACCACTAATTGTGGATAATGGCACCTGCCTACCAGTAATTAAGGGATGTTGCAAAGACTGAGGGACTGATCGTGCTGACATGAAGAAATGGGTGTGTAAACACTGGCCTCAAAATCAGGTTCTAACTGACTAATGTTTGCAAAGCACTTTGACTGATGCCCCAATCTTTACGCATGTGAGTAGTCCTTACATGGGTACATGAGGCCTGAGTAATAAGAAGTATTCCTGTACGTGCTGCAGGATTGGTCAGAAAAGTGCCTGATCTAAAACTCAGCAAAGTCAATCCAAACACTCCCATCGATTTCAGTGGGCTTTGGATCAGGAATGAGACATGGCGACTATAATGTCACTGCTGCCCTAACAACAGAAGCAGTGCCAGGATTTGTGCCGGCATGCATGATGACTATGCACACAGGAGATGGTATTTACAGTAGGTTGCCATGTACATAGAAAGTTTAAAGTTAGTTTGTCCTGCAGACAGATACATTCCACAAAGCCCCTGCAGCAAGCTGTCCTCTAAATAGAATATTTACAACAGGCCACACTGCAGTTGCCTTAATCCAGAAATGCTCGGCAGCCTTGTGAAATCTTCAGCCTTGTAAAATATATAAATATGTAATTTATGCCTCTGGTCTCGTCCCATACTGGGAATTAGACTTGCAGGCTCTTTTTCCCCCTTTCTTACAAAAAAACCAACGAGACAACAGGTGATACAGATGGGGAGCACAAGGAAACAATGAGACATTAATATTTGTCAGTGGGCTAAGAGCACAGTTGTATCACACTGGAACATGATTGTGAGGAGGCAGATGAGCTGATGTGATGCTGACTATGATTATTGGTCAGTATAGCCCAGGGCAAATTATGTTCAATATTACATCAGCTAATCATAACTAAGCCTAGTCTACCCTGAGCGGTGAGCTAACTTGATTCTTTAGGATAGTGTTCGAACAGGATACTGGTTTACAAAAACTCCCATTAGTTTCAGTGGGGTAGGACTGGACCCAATAGCAACTGTGAGTGCTCACTTTGCAGGTCAGATCACTGATCAGAGACACCAGCAGGGGATATGTACATTCTCCCATTCCAGTGCCACCTGAGAGATGTGGTTTCCTCCAAACAATCAATATTCCTTAGGCCCAGCTCTTCCAATTATTTCCAGTGCAAACAGAGCTACTTCCTTTTGGATCTGATTGGGTGGACTGTCCTGCATTCCTGCCAGCTGTGTAGATAGATATCTGCTTTGGCAGTTATCCTCTACATTTCTGAGTATCTTCAGATAGCTACGGACACAGCCCTTTTCACAATTCCTGCAACATGTATAGTTCACGAGTAACCCAACCCTGCCACTGTATAATTCGATCATGTTGGGATGCACTAGGGGGCAAAGGATAATGCTGTCACATCAGACATTTGAAACTAGAATGGACAAAACGCTAGAAAACAGACTGAAGGAAACTATCCTACCCTGACACAGAGATTGGACTAAAAAACCTCTTAACTAAAAGGTCCTCAGTAGCATCTATGATTCTGCAGTTCATCATGCAAATCCCTTCTCTGGCTTCTTCTTTGAGACCCTCTGTTTTTGCTTTCAAGACTGTGCCCAGTTTAGCACCCCTCTTACCTCTCTCAACTCTCGTTTCTTACACAAGTAATCCAGGGCCACACTGTCCACTGTTCTATAGTGATGCATTCTTCTTGTCCTCCGTGGAAACCTTGAAAGCATTCGTGGCTTAACCAACAATAACCTTTATTTATTATATCTGGGTGGTTCGCCAAACTCAAAACTCTGCAGGCAATTAGGAGGTCTGGCAGCTCATGGGGAAAACATGTTACCCCACAGGAAATGTTGAGCATTTCTTTACTCCAGGCTCATTTATTAGCATGTCAAACAGGAGATATGACCTTTTGCAAAACTCTAAAGCAGCATGAGCTTGAAAGGGTATAGGATGTGACGATTGGGTTTTTAACTTTTCTCGTTCGTCTTCCAACCTTTTCCTTCTCTAAGGCCTGCTTTTCACTTGAAAGTTAGCTATAGCCATGTCAGGTAGGGGCATAATTTCTTACCGAAACAGGTAAGTCGGTAAAAGCCCCAGTGTGGATGCAGTTATACCAGCTTAAAGATGCCTTTTGCTGATGTAGTTGTTCTCCTTCCCGCTTGGAAATAGCTACGCTGGTAGAAAGCACCTCCTTTATACCCGTATAACTGCACCACACTACGCAGCGCTGCACAGCTTTAACAACACTGGTATAATTAAAGTGGTACAGCTTTCCCGTGTAGCCAAGGCATGATTTCTTGTGCACGGTATCGTCAGTGGAACATGCTGCACATGAGAGTAGAGGACTCCCACCTCCAGAGCCATCTGTCAGGCACCTTTCACCAGCACCAAATGCACTACAAAACAAGAAAGAAGCCTCCTATTGGGGTAGAAACACAGAAATGTAGAGCTGGAAGGGACCTTGAGAGAGCATCTAATCCAGCCTCGGTACTGAGGCAGGACCTAGTAAGCCAAGACCATGATGAACTTCTTTGGACACCCCCCAGAGTTTTCACCATCTGTTACTTACAGTAGGTACGTCTGGTTCAAAGGGTTTTTGTACAAACTAATGTGCCACCCAACGCACAAGCTCATCTAACTACAGAATCAGAGAGGGGCCTGAACCTCCAAACTTTGAGGTATTCAATTTCAGGGTCTGGATCTGCTTGTGGTGGGTTGGGCCGAAACGAACAAATATCTCCAAGTCCCAGTTTGGTTTCCTGAGTGACCCCAGAAAGACCTAGTCTGAGTAAGAGCGTCAAGCTGCCTTTGTGGAATGGATTTTAATCAGATATTTCTACAGCAGGCAATTGTTAGGAATTTATCCAGGCATACATGCTATTAGTCAGATATTCTGCTTTCTGTGATTTTTCTGCTGAGTCTTTCCTTGTTTTACGATAAAGGGCAAATCACCACAACTGCAGAAGAGATGATGACAGTCAACTACTTACAGTACCATGTTGCTCTGCACTTTACAACAGGTAGAGATTAATTATGAAAACAATGAGGTCACTAGCGTTGTCAGACTTGAAAGCTGGGCAAACTGTATCATTTATAATTAATAGGCGACTAACTCCTAGGCTTTTGTAAATATGTACTTTTGGGTGATATCATTTTATCCTCCTGAGGTTTGCTCTTATCTTTTCCTGCCAGAACATTACATACGCTAGCCAAGAATTATGAGAAGTATGATCCTTAGAATTTCTAGATAATGGTTTAGGTGCCAAAAAGTTCCCAGGTTATACAGAGAAGCTCTTGCTTATTTTCAGTTCTGTTACATTTCTAGGGAGGTGAGCTCTAGAAAGAATAGGGGCCCGGATTCCCATTTACACTCAGGACTTTTTACAATGCTTTGGCAGTGTATAGAGGCCTTAAATTGCATTCACACCCACTCTAAGCCTCCTTTACACGGTCAGAGCAGAGGAAAGGGACCGTGGTGTAAATGAAAAGCAGGCCAAGTATGTATTATTTCTTCTTGAATGACAACCTATTGGAGGAAGAAACAATAAAACAAATGTAGGGCTACCGTACCGTAACAACTTCCAAGAGGATGTACAAGCCCCATGCTATTGTAACACATCACTGAGACCTTCCAGCTCTTGCTATATTGCACACCAGGGTCGCTTAGAACTATCATGGGGGAACAGAGGTAGAACTCCGATTCCGCAGCTCAAAAAGCAGAGGCCACTGCTAAGCTAAGCTACTGGAGAATCTCCGGGAGGGGTTAGCACTAAGGAAGTTAGGAGACAAAGGTGAGCCGGTCAAATGTCAGCAGGCAGAGAGGACAATGGTGTATGGTTTTGGAAGCAGTAGGGTTGCAATCACTATTTAATGCACCTAGAGGCCCCAACACAGGTGCCATATACACACATAGTAGAAGACATTCCCTGTCCCCTAGAGGTGACAATCTATCGACAAGACAGGCAAAGGCTGAGAGAAAAGAAATATTATTATCCCCATTTTGTGGCTGAGTTGAGGCCTAAAGCTGGTAAAGGGCAGGTTTCCAGAAGTGCCCAAGGAGGTTACTGCACTTGGAGGCTCTCCCCCTGTGCGACCTTTGGCACGTCACACAGGAGCCTGTGCAAGAGCCAGGCATTGAATGCAGATCTCCCGAATCCCAGCCCTGTGCATTCTAGTTGAACTGGCCTTGTAAATTGGACAAGATGTTGCATGGGATAGATAGGAATTTGATGTAAACACCACTTCACTGCAAAAACTTGGGCTGTGGAGGGGCATCACTGAGATCGGGGATCTGACCCTAGGCTCCCAAATAGAATTGCCCTTTTAAAAAAAATAATAGCTACCAGGAGAGGAGGCATGAGCCAGACAGTGGCTTTTTGTGGCTGTAACACAGTATGTGACTGGAATATTGTCATTCCATAAGACAGGGAGTGTCGCTCCTTCACTCCTTCCTAAGTGGCCATCAGTCTGAATGGTGCCAAATGCTTGCTTGCACCTTCACATCTTGGCTAGGTGGGTGGCTACTGCTGCTTGAGTTAGTGACTGGAGCCTTCTCTCTTCGGTGTCAGCATGCTGCGGTGTCCAAGCTTGTGCTGTGGTTTGGATGGGAGACCCACGCATGAAACAGACACGAGAAGCAGACAGGCCTGCAAACAGGAGGTGTGTTGCACCAGACAGTGCTGACAGTAGAACCCACAGAAGTGAGGCTGGCCCAAAAGACGACGAGACTGATGCATCTCCACAATGGGATGAGGTCATTCCAAAATGTTGCCATTTACTGGGGTTATTTGCTAGAACCCCATAATGTGCCAGGTCTTTAGATACATGTATTAAGGTGGGTCCTGCCTTGAGGGGCTTACGGGGTCTGATTCATCACACTAAACAGACATGTAGGGACAAAGAGCCAGGAGATTGAAGATACATGTGCCCAGCACCAGCTTTCACTGCAGCACCCTTAGAGAACAGGGTACTCACTGCTCTGCGCCCCCAGGATCTTACCATATAAAGACATGGATCCTGATCCTGATTCTCCTCTCACATGTGCCACCTGGACACTAGCGGGTAATTCCAGAGTCACACCTGCATAGAGTGTGAGAGAGGAGAATCAGGCCCCTGGAAAGAAGCAGTGAAGGTAAAAGAAACACAGAGTCTGATTTCCCTCTCCCATAGACTAGTGTCAGTCGGGAGTTGCTCCATTGAAGTCAACTGGCTTAAAGCTGGTGTAAGTGGGAGGCAGTTTGGGGTCAGGGGCCTAGGAAGGTTGTTGGTGCTCCTGGGCGTCACAGAGCAGGTAGGTTTTCCAAAGGGGAGAAGATGGAACATGCTAACCAGGAGGCTGCTCCATCAGCAAGGGAGGAGAGGGCCAAGCTGGGGATGGGAAAAGAGACCAAGGGCCAAATCCAACCCTAGTGTAAGTAGGAACAATTCACTGACTTTGAAGGAGTTGAACCCCCTTGCACCCAGGCTGAGTTCAGCCCCAGAGGAGAAGCTTGGGCAGATCCTAGGTTAGACAGGAATGTGGGGAGGCAAGGGTGGAGGAAAGAGCTCCTGACGGAGATTTGATCTGTTTAAAATAAGTGCACCCCTCCCCAGCTATCCACAAGGGAAGGTCCAGAAGGTGTGACTTCTTCTACTTGCAAGGTCAGCACTACCCCAGCACTAACACTATTTCATCTGTGTAGAATTCATTGTGCTGTAAAATCTGATCATTTGAGTTACTCCTCTTTAGAGGTGGACACAAAGCATGCTAGTAACTCTAAGCCAGGGCAGTTTAGAGCAGAATCACTCTATCTTATTTCAGATCATCCTAAACAAACCATGCATGATTCTTGATGTATTTAATTTGTGAATTATGGCTCTGAAATCAGGAGTAGCCAGTACTCCAGCAGGACTGAAATATGCAGCCAACAGACACACCTCTGCTTCAGGAAGGTGTCCAGTTATAGATGGTTCTGCAGGAATATTCCTCAATTCCAAATCGACTGGAAGTTTTCACACATGTGGCAAAAGGTACTAAAGAGAGAACGGAGAGTCCTTGCAGAATTGGTAACTGAGCGTTAGACAGGAGACGGGGTGTGGAAAGGGGAACAAGAACAACAGAAGATGAGTGGGGAGGAGAAAGGTGGGAGCTGGCAAGACTCAAAGAGAAGGAGAGAACAACCGAAAGGGAAAGTGAAGAGTCTCATATATTAGAGCTAATTGTTGTGCATTATCTGTGGAGCATCGACAATGGTCTCAGCACTGATCTGTCATATAAAAAGACATGCTTATTGTCCCCCAAAAGGACCATCTCGCTCAGATGCAGACAGTACAGGTCAGACACATGTAATACACCAGGTGCCTGATCCATAGCTCGCTGAAGGCAATCAGGATACTTTTTTTTTTCTGGGGGAGAGGGGCATGGTTGCCTATATAAGACAAAGCCCCTAATATTGGGACATCTGGTCACCCTCAGGGAGGATTAGGCCCTCTATAACAGGTAAATGTAATATAGAGTACTGTGAAGATTGAAAAAGGATAGTGAGACAGTGTGCAAAATACACTTGGAACAATTCCAGTGACAAGGATTAGAAAAAAAGAAAGAAGGAAGAAAAGGAGAAGTGATAGAGATGGGGAAGGGTTTATGCAACAGGGAGACATTACATCAAATCATTCACCTTTCCGTTTTGTAAGGCTGACACAGTCTTTCTTTGTGTCTGTCTATATCTTTCTCATTCCTTTTGTTTTAAGCATTTATCTTCTCATAGGAGGCTTCTGAATGCTTATATTAAATTCCTCTTGCTCAGGGCTTCTCAAGCTTTTTTCTTAGTTTGTGCCACGTCTTAAGGGCTTTTTCTATCCCTTCCATTGTCCCCTTCATTATCTTTCTTGTTTATTCAGGCCCTAATCCCACAAAGACTTTTGCATTTGCTTAACTTTACGCACTGTGAGTAGACCCAATGAAAATACAGTGCATGAAATTAAGCAGGTGCGTAAGTCTGCAGGATGGGAATCTTAGATGATAAGCTGTTTAGGGCAGTGATCATCTTTTAAAAATCTCTGACGTGCCAAGCGATGCTATGATGTTATATAAATATTGATAATACCATTAGAATTTCCCCTAGACTTGCTGTAAGATATCAGATTTGAGCTATAACCGCAAGATCACTGCCATTTTTAACGTATCCATAGCTCAGATGGATTTGATGTACTTTGACAAATATAGGACAGGTCATGGAGTGGGCAGAAAAAGTAGAAGTTATTTAAAATAGCTTGACTATTCTAGGCTGTTCTGATGTACGTCAGGGCCAGAGCCATGGCGGCTTGATTAGCAGGTGGATTTATCTACTGGATTTATCATTTCATCAGATTGTTACCAAACGGAAATATGTCCTCAATGAATAGTGTTAAGATAAAGGGCCAGATCCCCAGCTGGTGTAAGTTGGCGTAAATCTAGTAACTTCAGCCTTCAATGGAGCTCCGCTGATTTACACCAGCTGAGGATCTGGCCCGAAGTCCACATGACAAACAAGGATCAGGCTAATTTGTGCCTTGTAATTAACCTATAGAGCAATGTATACTGGTTTCCAAAACATTTTCTATCTTTAGCTCCCTGTTTTGGCACATACCCCAAATTTGGAAGCGCGAGTGAGACAGTTATGAAAACAATGAGACAGGATGGATCAATGCAACGACCCAAAATGCTCCTAGCCTGCATGCATCTTCTGTATGCCTTTTAGAAGTTATCATGCCTGTGAAATAAGGAGGAATAACAAATAAAACCCTAAGCCAAGTGGAAGGAGATCACATCCATAAGGCAGAAAGAGTGGCTGCAAAATGGTATCATTCTGAAAGCTGTAACTTAAATGGTGTAAGGCCAAATCTCCTTCCGTCAGCTGAAAAGTATACATTGAGAATTTCTTTTTGCAGTTCCTGCATAGGTCAGTTGCTTTAGCGATATATTCTTGTCCTGCACAAGGCAACAGATTTCCACTCTTCTCCAATTTCTTCCCTGGAAGATTGTATGTAATTGGCCCTTTTCCCGCCCCCCTCCCAGTGCTTGGACTGATGGTGTGTATCAAGGTTAAAGTCTAGTGCTGCCTTTAATGGTAAAGTCAACTGCAATTGGAAGGCTCTTGTAGTTTAGTTTCTTTACTGATTTGTATCTTCTCTTAGTCAAATCTTCTGCTAGTTTCCTCTCCAAAAAATCAAGCTGCTCTGCTCAAGGGGGGATTATGGGCAACTCTTAGCAGGTTTGTTTTTTCAGCCTTAAGGGAACAGATGAAAACTCACATAGCACTTTCTAGAATCTCCTTGCCCTCATGACCGAATTTGGGCTTGAGTGGGAGCCAAGGGTGAGAATCCTATTTCTCTGAAAATCAGACCTAGTCCAGTAGCCCCTCTTCCCCATCCCCTTTGATGTACCAGGCCGTGGGATACGGAACAAAGGTGGGACATCCCCTGTGAAGGAGTTTCTCTAGCTGAACCAAATCATCGTTAGCATTTTTCCTACTGAACCCAGCGAGCTGCGCCATTCCTCAATCTAAAGCGCAAGGGCTGCCAATGTCAAAAGTAGTTTGGGCTTTTCTATTAAGCCACCTGGCCCAGAATTTTCAGAAGGGCTCAGCATCGAGAACTGAGATCAGGTTTTCAAAAGAGCGTTGGCTGCTGAGCTCTTCTGAAAATCTGGCCGTAAGTGTCAAATCGGAGGAGCTCCTGGTTGTTGAGCTGCTTTGAAAATGTGGCTCTTATTTAGAGGCCTGGGTGAGAGCAAAGTTATTCTGAAAACTGGTCCAAATTATGGGCAATGAGCTCCTGAGAATCTGGCCTCTCATGCCCAACTGACATGAGTGTAAAGATTTCAGGAGAGATCGTAAGCTGGTGTAAATCAGCATAGTTCCATGGAAGCCAACGGAGCGACCGTGATTTATGCCAGCTGAGGATCTGGCCCTTCCTTAAAAAAATATAAACTAAAATATACTTTCAATCAGGTGAGGTAGCGGGGAGCAATTACTGTGTTCCCTGAAAGCTCTCCATTGTGGCGAAGTGTGTTGGTGTGTGGGAATGCTGCTTCCAGGATGGTGTTAGAGGATCGTGCTCCAACTGGCCACAGCTAGGCTAGACTCACATTTTCCATGTCTCTGTCTTTCTTTCTCATGGAGTCGTTTGCATGCTTTATCTGACTGGAGGGGGAACCGTTTATCTCCTGCAGTACCATTGCTCCTTAGGACAAGGCTCTCTAATTATTTTTTTTTAATTGGATGAAAGGGAGGGCTCTTAATCCTTCAGATAATTGGGCTTGCATCACCTCTCATCATGACAACATGCTTTCCCCTTAGGGCCAGAGCCTGCAGCCCTCGCCCAGGCAGAACTCTGTGATCCTACTGGGATAAGCCCACAGGGCGGCCTAGGCCCCTCACTCCCATGGCGGGCAGGTCTGCACTGGCCTGAACAGGCCTCCTGGTGGGAGACGCTGCTCAGCTGCTGTAGCCCATGTGGAGTGACGGTCTTTTGGAGGGCAGGGATTTAATCACAGCCACCAGAGTGGGGTGGGGAGCTTGGAAGGGTGGGGGACCAGAGGCCTACTGCTGCTCTCTCCACAGCCCCCGGCTCCTGATTGTCTGCGAGGAGGGAGTGTCTTCCGGCCAATGGGTCGTGTTGCTATCTGACAGCTCCACTTTGGAACCAGGCGGTGTGTGTGGAGGGGGCTTTTGGCCCCTCCCGGTCTCCCCCAGTTGTCACTCGACTGGGGAGAGCCTCCACTCCACAGAGGCTCGTCAGGAGCAGCCCCCTATTCTCCCTCCAGAGGACACAAGGGAATGTAACCTGGCTGCAGCTGGCTAGCCCACCCGCAGTGGAGGGGAATTCTCAACAGAGCCGGCTCCCGGGATGATCCCCACCCCCTGCCTCCCGCAGCACAGGGCTTGCCATCAAGCCCTGCAAGTCCAGTTGAATTGGTTCCTCCAAGAGGACTCGGGACTTGGGGTGGCCGGGCTTCTGCAGCGGGGTTGGATGCATTTATTCTTTAGACAGCCAGTAATCAGCAGCCACGCAGGTTGTATCATGAGAAACCCAATTGGGTGAGGTGATGCTCCTACAGAAACATCCCCTTCTGCCCCCGCATCACCCCTAACAATCCTGTTTGCTTGTTCCCCCCCCCCCTTCCTGATCCAAATAAATGAAACACAGTAACCGCAGACAAATCGGATTCCCCAAGCCAATCCTAGCCAGTGTAGACAGGCCCTGGTTCCAAAAAGCTCTTCCTGTACTGTTCAGAAGTCTGTGATCGCTCCGCCCTTCCTTGGGGCTAGCAAGAGGGAACTGGCAAAGGGCTGGAAGGGACCCTGAGATTTGTAATTGCCTCTCCACCACTTGTGTAAACCTGCTCGAGTTCCATAAATATTCTACAGGACAAATGTTTTGTTTTTTCAGCCAAACATTTACGGTAACAATTGCCGTGTAGCTCAACAAACGTCCCGTCTGACTAACATTTTCCACTCTGCTTTCCGCAGTGAAAGTCCCTCAGATAAAACAAATACAGGGGCACCTCCCGTGCCCTGGCTGCAAAATGAAAGGGAAAGGATGTGCTTTCCCTCAGAAGAGGCAGTCGGCCACAGGCTGAAATGCTGCAGTTTGAGCACCTAGTTACCACATAGCCGGAAGGATGTCCTGTGCCAGAGAACTCATCCAGAGTTGAAAAGGAATTGGACTCTTGTATCGATAACAGAGTTACACTAGCTAATGCTAACGAAAATTTTGGAAGGGATATTAAGCCTCATGCTTCAGAGCTTAAATCAGTCTCTTTCTATTAGAGATTGAGAGGAGACCTAATGTCTATCTAAGATACATCTGTGGTCCCAATTACCATAGTAATTATCTTACAGTCTTTACTGTGTTTACCCTCACAACACCCCTCTGAGGCAGGGCAGTGCTGTTGTCCCCATTGTACAGCTGGGGGACCTGAGGCACAGAGATTGCTAAGTGACTTGCCCAATGTCACACAGTAACCTGTGGCAGAGAAGAGAAGAGAACACAGCTCTCCCAAGGTGTCCCCTTCCTCTCTAATGTGTATGTGGGGGTAGATTATCGCACATCTACCTGCTGCAGGGTTCTTACCCCTTCCTCTGAAACGTCTGGTTCTGGTCATTGTGGGAAACAGGTTACTAAACTAGATGGACCAGGCATCTGATCCAGTCTGGCCAGTCCTATGTTCCTATGTTACCTGTTTGGCGCAAGTGAACTTGGGTTTTGCCTGCAGAGTGTAGAGAGGTAATTCGGTCCTCGGGTTTTATTTCTGGCCTGTCACTGTTGTTGTTACATAAGGCATGTAGTTGTCCAGGTCAGATTTTGTGTGTGGGAGTGAATCTCATCCTGGTGACAGCTGCTAGATTGACAGCCTTGAAGCCTGGAGTCCTCTCTCTAACCAGAGTCACCTACAGAAGTCCTGGCTTTACCGGTATCCATCAGAGATTTGCTTGTGAAGAGACGGAGGATTTGGCCCCCTACAAAAGCAACAGGGGCAGACCAGAGCAGAAACCTTGGGCGCTTGGTATTGAAAGCAGCAAAGAGTGGAGGACCAGGAAGTCCACTGGGGTTGAAAAGGAAAATAGCCCCTCTGGGGAGGGGCACTGGGAGGAAGAGTACCTTCGTGGGGGGTGGTTTGGGGGAGATCAAGAAGTGAGTTTGTGGTGTGGGGGGAGTTTGTGAGGGGACTGGTATTTCATGAGCACCTGAGGTTTTGATAGATCTATGCTCCATTTAATCTTAATCAATCCCTGAGAATAGATACAGCGTTGAGAGCTGTCGTGGTGCAAACCTCCGCCACGCTGCCCCTGTCCAGCTGCCATGGAGGGGCTGGCTTTAGCCAAGAGAGAAGAGTTCAGCCTCCATGACCCAGGCAGTCCTTGGCTCGTCTGCACCAACTAACAAGGGAGCCAATTGCAGTGGTGGTTTTTGTCCAGTGGACACTTCAAAGCATTCACGAAATCGTTCTTACAGTGCTGGTGTGATGTAGCTTGGTATTGTCTCCATTTTACAAAGGGGGAAACTGAGGCACAAAGCGATGCAATTACATGGAGGATCAGTGTCAGAATTAGAACTCAGGCGTTCCTGTCCGGCAGGCCTGCACTGACTTCACTAGGCCAGCTTGCCACTCAGTTTGAAATTACCATCAGCACTCTGCTGTTGTTGCTGTTCTCTCTCAGGCTAGGGAACTCAGCCTAGCTGCACCTGCTGTGTGTAACAGCACACCTCCCTCAGCAAAGTGGTGAGGGAGAAGGGAAGGGAAGAGATCAGCTAGTGTCCAGTTTTCAAATATCTTGGTACCCACTTGCTTTCAATGCCCACAGTACAATGGCACATTCAGACACCCCACAGTTATTGAATATTACAGTGGCAAGAGGAGTGCACGTTTTCTGTCCCGAGCAGACATCTGCAGACCTTCCCGCTCAATGGAGCCCTCAGTTTCCCATTGAACATTGCTTACAGACTGCCTCATTTTGAAAGGAACCATAGAGAGTGGTTTATTGTGCATGTGTTTGACTGTTACACGTGTCCATACAGGAAAAGCTAATTGTGAACTCTGCCCTAGTTCCAAAGGGTGATATTCACCCAAATGCAGGTCCTGCAGTGCATAGGCCTTGAGCTGGGCACTGGCCTCTACGCAGGCTTGGATATCACCCGCTAAGCTTGCTATGATAGAAGTAGAGTGAATTCATTAGCCGCCCCAAGGACCAGAACTGACACCAGATCAGCATTGGTGACATTTTTGTTTATGTTCGTCTCACCCACTCACATGGGCTCTTCAGCCGATTTGACAGCCCGATGCTGATGTCTTTCTCGGACTGCAGGCGGGGGGTGGGGGGGGGGGAGGGAAGGAAGGAAGTGGGAGGCCGGCTAAAAATAGCTTTGTGGCTTATTTGTGAAAAACATAAATATCCATCTCCTTGTGCTCCCAATGCTGAGTGTCCCCCAGGAACTCTGGGAATGGCTTTTTCCTTTGAGAAGGGGGTCGCTTGGACACCCTGCCCCTTATTTCCCTTTGTGCTTTGCTGAGTCCACTGCGTACGCCCTCTCACCCCTGCTGATCCCGAGGGAGTTGGCCATTTTCCATGCTGTGCTGGGAAACAGACTAAATATAGAAAACAAGTAACCAGCTCGTTGCTAGTTGATGTGCTTTGTGAGGACCGCTCCGATCTGATCCTGGCTCCCCTCAACCCCTCATTGAAGCCGTTGATGAAACTCCCACTGAATTGAATGGGGCCCCCATTAAAATCAGTGGGAGTTTCACCAATGACTTCAATGGGAACAGCTTCAGGACATATCTTCTAAGAAGGGTTAAGTTTATTGAGTAAGGGCCCATTTACCCTACAAACCACCGAGACTGGGGCCTGGTTACAACACAGCCCAAACTGTGCAGGGTGGACTGGACCCAAGTGAGGAACAGACAGGAATGCCCATTTTCATTAGGGGTGGAAAACATTAATTTTTTTAAAACAAGCCAGGTTTTTGGCACAAGGTGATTCTAAAATGAAACATGAGGATGGTTAATGCCCCAGCTGGAGACTCTGGAGACTGACAGTTTGATTCCCAGCTCTGCCATGGATTCCCCAGGGCAACCACAGACAAGTCACTTTGCTACTCTGGGCCTCAGTTTCCCTATCTGTAAAATGGGAATAATAACACTTCCTTCCACCCACCCTTTGTCTGTTGTGTATAATTAGATTGTAGGCTCTATGGGGCATGGACTATCTCTTACTATTTGTATGTTCAACGCCTAGTGCAGTGGGGCGCGAATCTCAGTCGTGGCCTCTAGAGGAGACCATGACACAGAGAATGATAACAACACTGGAGTTTTGTTTAAAAGATAGCACATCCTCTTAGCCACAACAGCACTGGGCACCTTCACAGTTAGGACACTGCCGGCTTGGAAACTTGCTGAGTGTAGCTGCCTGTCAGCGTTTGTGCCCCGCTTTTAGTGCATGGCATTTTGCCCACCTACATTGTTTAGTTACATGCCCTCTGAGAGGTTCCATGCAACCAGAAGTTTAAATGGGCAGCTTGCGTAACAGCATGAATCCCATTTCTTCCACAGGAAGGCCCTCCTCTGTGCCAGCAGCCCTGGTGTCTTGGCACCTCCCAGAGCTCACTCCCACCTGTTGTCCCTTGTGTACCAAATGATAATCCTTTAGCAGAAGAGGGACAAGGGAGTGAAAGGACTTTGCAGTCCTCGCTAGCTGCCAACAAGACAGCTTGTATTACCGCAGGCACATGTCAAACCCACTAAAAGCTGGCGTGTCAAACTGTGGAACAGAGAAATCCACTGTGTGAAGCAGGCAGGCCCCTGGCATCAGGCGGGGAAGCTGAACTGCAGACGGAATTGATACAAAGCCTTGACCACTAAGGGCCAAATCCTCAAAGAAACTTTGGCACCTAATTACCATAGATTTCAATGGGAGTTAGGGGCTTAAATGCCTTTGAGGATCTGGGCCTAATTGTCCACCTGTGCCCCAGTTCAGCCAGGTACAAGCACATGCCTAACTTTAGGCATTGTCTTCAGTGAGCCCGTGCATGTGCTTAAAATTAGGTATGTTCTAAGTGCCTTGCTGAATGGAGGCCTTACCAGGCAGCCACTCCAAAAGTCTGTAATCCTAACTCTCCAGCCCCATGCAGGGACACCTATTTGTATGGGGTGAAGGCAGCCCTCCCAGAGACCTTGCTTAAACTGTGTGAAACACCCTGATTGCCAGTAACGTAGTGGAAGATAAGCGTATGTAAGGTACATTGTTGTCTGAGCCTTTGTTATAACTGGTCAATGCAAGTAAACACGTCAACACTCTGAGTTGTGATCTAGCGCTCTTAAAAGTGCCTTCACGCTGCAGGCACATACCTCAGCTAATTTATGTTTCCCCTTCAGACTTATCGGCTGCAGATTTAACCTCCCCTGTGTATCATTATTACCATTTTATTTACAGCTTTATAAGTTGCGTAAATCATTTCTCATCCATTTAAGTGATTGATTAGAGCAGGGACTAGCAACTAGGACTCCTGGGTTCTATTCCTGCCTCTGCCATTGACTTTCCATGTGACCTTGGGCGAGTCATTTCAACACCCTGGGACTGATTGCATTTACACTAGGGTCCTTTTACGCTGCTCTGGCAGTGTAAAGGGGTCTAAAAGGCCATCTAGTCTGGCTGCATAACACAGGCCATAAAATTTCCACAAAATAATTCCTGTTTGAACTAGCTCATATCTTTTAGAAAAACATCTAGTCTTGATTTAAATCTTGATTGTCAGTGATGGAGAATCCACCGCATCCCTTGGTAAATTGTTCCAATAATTAATTACCCTCATTGTTAAAAAAAAAAAAAAATTAAAAAATTACACCTTATTTCCAGTCTGAACTTGTCTAGCTTCAACTTCCAGCCATTCGATCTTATTATACTTTGTCTGCTAGAGCCCGTTATCAAGTATTTGTTCCCCATGTAATACTTATAGAATGTGATCAAGTCACATTATGTGCAAGGAAGCGTGAGGCTGGTTTCTTACTCCATGGTAGCTGGGAGGGTCTTGTTGGAGCCTGTCGTCTGATCTTCCTTGTCAGTGTTGCTGGGTGACTTTTAAATCTGGAGTCATAATTTGGACGTTGTGGGAAACAGATTAGAGTCATTCAGTGGAGTTTCCATATGCCACCCTTCAGAAATTCCTCCTCTGTCGGGAGTGGTCAGTTCATATCCCACCCTGACACCAGACTATGCTAGAAAATTTCAGGCCTGATTGTCCCCTCTCTCTCAGGTGACCAGAAGTCCCGATAAAATAGGGACTGTCCTGATACTGAGCAGTTTGTCCCGTGTCCCGACCAAAGCACGGTCGGGACGCCATTTGTCCCAATATTTTGTTTCGGGCACCTCTTTTTTTTTCCCCTTAGGCGGTGGTGACAGGCAGGGGGGAGCGCTTTTTCAATTGTTACACTCACCCGGCATGTCTGGGTCTTCGGCGGCAGGTACTTCAGTCACTGATGGGCTTCGGCAGCATTTCTGCGGCGGGTACTTGTTTCTTCGCCTGCAAGATTTATTTGCCGCCGCCGAACGTGCCGGGTGAGTGTAACGATTGAAAAGGCGCTCCCCCTGTGGCAGTCCCGATATTTTGTATTTAGCATCTGGTCACCCTACCTCTCTCAAACTTGAGGAGTAACCCCATCATAGATTCAAGGCCAGAAGGGACGACTGGGATCATCTTGTCTGACCTCCTGCATAATGGAGGCCAGAGAACTTCCCTAAAATAATTTCTAGAGCAGATCTTTTCGAAAAACATCCAATCTTGATTTAAAAATTGTCAGTGATGGAGAATCCACCACAACCTTAGTAAATTGTTCCAATGGCTAATTTTCACCCTGTTAAATATTTGCCTTATTTCCAGTCTGAATTTGTCTAGCTTCAACTTCTAGCCAATAGATCATATTATCCCTTTCTCTGCTAGATTGAAGAGTCCATTATTAAATATTTGTTCCCCATGTACATACTGATACACTGTAATCAAGTCACCCCTCAACCTTCTCTTTGATAAGCTAAATAGATTGAGCTCTTTGAGTCTATCACTATAAGCCCTGTTTTCTAATCCTTCAATCATTCTTCTGGTTCTTCTCTGAACCCTCTCCAGTGTATCAACATCCTTCTAGAATTGTTGGCACCAGATTTGGACACAGTGTTCCAGCAATGGTCACATCGTGCCAAATATAGAGGTAAAAAAAACCTCTCTCCTCCTACTCAGTATTCCCCTGTTTATGAATCCCAGGATTGCATTAGCTCTTTTGGCACTGTGTTACACTGGGAGCTCATGTTCAGCTGATTCTCCACCATGACCCCAAATCTTTTCCGGCGTCCCTGCTTCCCTGCAGAGAGACCCCCATCGTGTAAGTATGGCCTTCATTCTTTGTTCCTAGATGTATACACTTACATTTAGCTGTATTAAATACAGTTGTTTGCTTGTGCCCTGTTTACCAAGCGATCCAGATCGCTCTGAATCAGTAACCTGTCCTCGTTATTATTAACCACTCTCCCAATTTTTGTATCACCTGCAAACTTTATCAGTGATGATTTTATGTTTTCTTCCGGCTCATTGATAAAGAGGTTAAATAGCATAGGGCCAAGAACTGATCCCTGTGGGATCCCACTGGAAACATACCCAACTTGATGATGATTCCCCTTCACAGTTACATTTTAAGACCTTTCAATTAGCCAGTTTTTAATCCATTTAATGTGTGCCATGTTAATTTTATATCATTCTAGTTTTTTAATCAAAATGTTGTATGGCACCAAGTCAAACAGAAGTCCAAGTATATTACATCAACGCTATTACCTCTATCAACCAAACTTGTGAGCTCATCTAAAAAAAAATATCAAGTTAGTTTGACAGCATCTATTTTCCATAAACTCGTGCTGAGTTAAATTAATTACATTAATCTCATTTAATTATTTACTAATCAAGTCTCATATCAGCTGTTCCATTATGTTGAGATCCAGGATTGATATCAGGTTGACAGGCCTATAATGACCTCGGTCATTCCATTTACGCTTTTTAAAAATTGGCACAATGCTAGCTTTCTTCTAGTCTTCTGGAACTTCCCCAGTGTCCAAGATGTATTGAAAATCAACATTAATGGTCCAGTGAGCTCCTCAGCTGGTTCTTTTAAAACTCTTGGGTGCAAGGTATCTGGACCTGATGATTTAAAAATATCTAACTTTAGTAGCTTCTGTTTAACATGCTCCAGAGATGGAGGCTGTTAAGCCAATGGAGCTGAACTCATGTAAACCAGTGTAGGTGAGAGACGTGCCCAGGCCATATTGTAAGGAGAAATTTTGCATTGGTTGTGAGAATTGAGGGTAGATCCCATTTGTGGTACCTGTGATTGTGCAGCCCATCATGTTAAACTAACATTTCATATTGGTGTTCAGCCCCCAAAAACAATGGCACTGGTAGTGAAAGTGAACACTTCATTTCTTTTTTGTTTGTTGTTTTCACAGCCTGTCACTTCTCTCCTTCCCTCATCTCTGTCCTTTTTCAATTTTCTCTTTCTCTCTTTTCTCCCCCCCCCTTCATTTCTCACCCTTCCCTGTCCTCCCCTTTTCTTCCTGAACTTCCCTTCTTTTCCCCTCTCCCAATTTTCCTCTCCTTTTTTGCACCCTTCATATTGCTTTCTCCCACTGTCAGCCCAATCACTCAAAACAGAAGGAGGATTTTTAAAAAAAACTGTCTTTCCTGTAATATTTCAACATCAAGACTCCCAGAGAGGAGCCCAGAGGACCAGGGATGACACAGGAGAAGGAAATAGTGAAATTAATAGAACAGAATGGAATAGCAGAGCAGGTCAATCTTCAGTGGATTTTACAGGATCAGAGAAGAGCGTGTATATGTGTGGGTATCATGTCTGCATGTGTGTATGTGTACAATATAGGTGTGCTGTGTATTTCTGTGTGTGCATAATAGGTGTGTGTAGGTCTATGGACCGTGTGTGCATGTGTGTATACAATGTTTGTGCGGGGTGTGTGCAATATGTCTGTATATGGGTGTGTCGTAGGTGTAGAATATGTGTGTGTATATGTACAATGTGTGTGTGTGTGTGTGTGTGTGTGTGCGCGCGCGCATGCTGGGGAATCCTCATTTTCAAAATGTATCCTCGTCAGCCCCATCACAAATCTCCCCAATCTCAGACTGTGCCAAAACATTTGTGAGTCAAAAATAAACTATGAGGAAAGTAATCCATCAATATTTATTTACAAGGACCTTAAAGGCTTGCCTAAGACACAGACAGACTTTCGTATGACCTAAATAATATGGAAGCATGAAAAGTGTGGGGTACGGAACTTGGTGCCCCAAATGCACATATACAATAACTGTTCGCAAGAACTGTTCACAGGTTGGCAGCATGTAAGGCTACGCAATTTTAGAGATTTAAAGAACATAATTAATGTTAATTTTAACATATTATTTATCTTCTTATTGCCTGCCCCAGGGATACCAAAATCAAGCCATTAGTACTAATCTGCAAAGCTTATTTGAAAACAGCTGAAGGTAATATTCAGTTCGTATGGGCTTGTCGCCAAGGGTCTTCAGCTGTTTAAAATAACTGATAGGCAACTTTTCTGTGTCATCTATGTTTGGTACTGGGGATTATCACAATGCTAAGTTCCTGATGGCAGAGAAGTAACAGAGCACACATTCTCTGAGGGCAGGTGCATGTTCAGGTTCAGAGAAAGGAGCAGCCGTTCCCTGCTTGTGCTTCTGCTCTTGACTCCTAGCTCAGCCGGTCTTTCTATTATTCCTCAAGCCTAAGGGAGCAAGAAGCACCTATGGAGATATCCTGAAATGTAATGTACATGGATGCCAAAGCCCTTCAGCCTGTAACATTTGAGAGCGGGGGAGTGCTACCATGGTTGCAAACTTTGTTTTCCCAATATTGATTTCAGATAACACCAAGGCCCAGTCACCCTCTCTTCGGCCAAATGTTACCCGACCGCGGGTTTGACAGCATGCCGCAGGTGGCTCCAATTCTTTCCAGATCAAAATTCTAGCTGTTCACGGCGTAAGGCAACTTGACACCCTGGCACAACTCCAGCTGGTGGGGGCTGCTGGGGTGGAGGGTGGTCTTGGAGATGGGACACTTGGTGTCAGCACCTGTCCCAAAGCGCTCTGTTACAGAAGAGGTGGAAGAATGCACGGCCGCTTCCCTGACACCACTTCCGTGATCGCTGTCTCCTACGTAGCACCTGCTTCCTCATGTACATCTTACTATTACCTATTATTTTCCATGGGACTCTGTTTAATTGAGTGCCTTTCACAATTATTTCAACTCGGCCAGCAGCCCAGGAATGACACTGCTGGAGATCCAAAGACGGAGACGTAGGCGATCCAGACTGAGAAGGAGCCACAAGGCTTGCAGTGCTCAGGTGTGTTGTGAAGATGGCGCTGGTTTATACTTGGAGGGCCAACCATCCAAGTGCTAACCACAGTACTAATCGCTCCTTGGCTTCTACCACAACAGCAGCTGGCATCGATTTTGAAAGAGCCTGGTTGCCCAACTAACCAGCTGGTGGAAGACAACAGCCTTGGGGTTACGGCACCAGAGTATCTTTGGGGCAGGAGCTATCTTTTTTGTTCTGTGTTTGTACAGCGCCTAGCACAATGGGGTCCTGCTCCATGACTGGGGCTCTTTGGCACGGTCACTGTACAGAAAATGGAGTGGGACTCAGTCCTGGTTCTGCCTTGCACTGCCTGTGACGCTGGGCAAGTTTCTGAAATCTCTTCATGCCTAAGTTGCTGAGAACAATAGAAGCCGTGGGGGATTGAGCTCTTTTCAAAATCTGGCTTTAGGGCTTTTCAGAGAGGTGGGCTGCATAGCTGCCCAAAGATACAGGTACCTCAAAACAGAGAGGGCTGGCGTTTTGCCACCAAATAAATTCGCTGTAGGGCATGCTGCTCCCTTGTTTTAATCCTCATTCCAGGAAGCATCTTTCCCCGAGCAGCTGAATAGCACCAGAAATATTAAGTGGCTAGTACAGGGGTGTCACTCCTCATTCCTTTGGTGTAATCTGCTTTGGGTTCCCCACTATCTCCCTCTGCATTCCCAAGGCACTTCATAAACTACTCCAGCTTCCATTATGGCATTCTTCGGGGCTCTTCTGGGGTTTATCAGACCCATGCATGATAGTGGTTTTCCTGCCTGATAATACTCGGATTGCTGTGCTCCTCAAGTATCCTTCACAATCCCTCCAACACATTCCTGTGGTATGATATACAATTCCTGCCATTTGGATCATGACCGGTGTCCTTTCTGTCTGTCTCTTTCCCTATGTGGGGTTCCCTTGTCACCAAACATGTAACTTCTCTGGCTTGTTGTTTTTCCACCATACTGCGATGCCCTCCTTTGGGACCCTCCCATCCACCAAAGAGCCCATTTCTATGTGATTTGCAGAGACCGGAAATCCAGGGTGTGAGCAGATCCAGACAACCCATGACTCAGTCTTGGATTTGGTTTGCTGTCCATCTACGCAGATTGGCACCGTCCACAAGATGAAGCGCTGCTTCTCCCATGTTTCCCTGGAGAATTTTAGCTCTCCATGTTTACAAAGCTGGGGTTTATGTGGCACCCTTGTTAATTTGCATAAGGCCACTGTCTCCACCAGCTACTAGCAACAGTGTTAAGCCTTTTACCAATGGGAGCCATAACGCGATACCTTGCTGGCTGGGAGGAGTTTCTAATGAAACAGAGAGCCAGAATTGTCCCTTTTGCTCATAAAGTTTCAGGGCTCATCTACATGGGGACACTCAGGAAATTAATCTAAATTAACTAATAAGGGTGTGAATTTAAAGTGGATTAGTAAAACTGCATTAAAACCCCATGTGAATTAAAGTGGCCTTAATTTGGTTTAGGCCTTGGGAAGTGAATTAGCCTAAACTAATTAGAGACTTTAGGGGCTTATCTACACTGCACCACAGTGTGGACTGCAGGGGTGGGAATCGCAGAGCACACCAAAGAGTTGCTCTCTAACTTGCCCTGTGTGGACACTGTTGGCACAAACTAAAAGGTGTCTAGTTTGCATTGTTGTAGTCCTGTTTGAAAGAGGAGTATATTTAACACCAACTAGGTACCTTTTAGTTCTTGCCAGCAGTGTCCACACTGGCAGCTAGAGTGCAACTCCTGTGCACTGTGCAGTTAACATGCCTGTAGTCCTCACTACAGCACAGTATAGATATAGCCTTTATTCTGAGTCAGAATGTCCACAGCGGGATTTAATATGATTTTATTAATCCACTTTAAAAGTTAATGTGGATTAACTTTCCTGAGTGTCCCCGTGTAGACAGGCCCTCAGTTAAACTCAGTGGAATTCATTAATCTGTAACTTTTAATAAAGGTAGATATGCATGGCACTTTACTGGTACATTAAAAGACACCAGGCCAGATTCTGATCTCCACTATAACTGTGTAAAACTGGAGTCGCTCCATTCATCCTAGTTGAATTACTCGGGGTTTAAACCCTTGTCACCAAGATCACAATGTGGCCCATGGTCTCTATCCTGAAAACTCTTATCCTCTAAATGAAATCAAAGCACAAAGGGTAGGGAAGGGGAATAGTGGGAGGGGAGTGATATAAATACACACACAGAGGAATGTTAAAGGGGAAACTAAAAATAAATGCGATGGGTCAGATGAACCTCTGGTGTAACTCACTTGACCTCACTGGAGTTGCGCTTGGGAGTCACTGGGTCCATTATCTCCAATTTAGGCTTCCTATGAAACCTTTACGATTCTGTCATTTTGCCAACTGCTAGCACCGTCCTCCCTTGCAGGCTGCTTAGAAGGTCTTAAACTAAAGAAAGCCCCTTAGCCTGTCCCAGCTGTTTACATGGCAGCGTTCGTAAAACTACTGAGCACTGTGCAGGGATTGCATTTTGAGTCTAGCAAGCTATCGCAATCACAGTCATGCTGGTGCATTATTTGGATGTGGAATTTTTGGCCCTGTAAACCAGTAGAACCCCATGGCAGACATTAAAATTAAAGGGCAGTGTAATATCTTTCCAGAAACCAGCTGTTCAAACAAGCAGGGGAAAGGAGAAAGAGCGAGAGAATCTCAATGTGATTATTTTTTCTTGAGTACTCAGGTCCCCAGGGAGGAAAAACAATTCGGGCTCAGAACATTCTTTTTAAAGCTGCACACGTGGTTTTAATGCAAACTCTGTGTGCCATAGACCTGATGCTGCTCTCACTGAAGCTAGTGTAAGTCCACCGATGTGGGTGGAGGTATTCCTTGTTTACACTGGAATGAGAATGGAATCAGGCCCTGCACGTATATCCAGACCCACCACATAGTCACATTTTGCTAACTGCAACGTCTGTCGAGTCAAGTGGCAGAAGTCCCACTGGATGAGTGATTTAAAGCTAGGTTGGCCAAATATTAGCTGCCGTTGACTTTACTGGGCTTTGGACCAGGCCCTGTTATCAGAAGTCCACGTGACTCAGATGTCGTGCGAGTGGATATGGAGATGCAGGGGAGATCCTCCGCCGGTATAAACTGGCATCGCTGCGGTGAAACCAGGGGAACTAGGACACTTTCCAGCAGCTGAGGATCTGTCCGCGTGTAAGGGCAGTAGCTTCAGGATGAACTGGGCTAGTGATCTCAGCACTCAGTTGGTCCACAGGGCGGTTTCAGGTGGGTCTGCACAATGGTGATGCATCAGCCAGACTTCAAAGTTTACAGACAATGACCTGGAGAGATCAGGGGCTTGATCCTGCAGGGTGCTGAACACACTTGACTTCCACCAAAATCAGTAGGGAGTGGAGGGGGCGGGCTCAGCCTTTTGCAGGCTGAAGCCCAAGAGCAGTGGAAAGAGCATGCAACAAGAAAGCCCCCTGCCAAAGTAAATAACTTGCATAACATTTCTCAGGCTGTTACCAAGCACTTGAACAGCTTATCTGAGCATTTCACTCAAGTAAGCAGTTATGTTTTGTTCAAGTATATCAATTCGCCACTTGGATCATCAGGGAGGTTTGAACCCATGACCTTCAGCATGAAGTCCTACCATGTGAGGTGATGGGACAACACCATTAGCTGACAGTAGTGGTAGATTCTTCCTCTTATGTAGACCAGCCACCAAAGGGGAACAAAGACTCATATTCTCAGTCTAGGTTATGTTAGTCATTGAAGTCAGTGACCAGTGATTGGTAAAAGCACTGTCTACATTTCTATTCAGTAAATGACTTTGATCTGAGTACTTGCTAACCTTTTGCTGAGCATTTCCCAACTGCTAGAAGGAGCATTGCAGAGGAATTGGGCCACAGACATTAGGTCCTGCCCCCAAGGAATGCAAAAGCAGAAGGGTTAGACGTGTGTGTGGAAACTAACTGCAGCCTCACTCTTCCTATTACAGAGTGTTTATTTTCATCTCATCTATTTTATTTAATTTCACAGTTTATTCTCATCTTCCCTAATTAGTGCTGCCCCCAAACTACATGTTAGATGTAATCAATAGTAATAATACCCAGCTCTTCTATAGCACTTTTCATCAATAGATCACAATGCATTTTACAAAGGAGGCAAGTGTCATTATCTCCATTTCACAGGTGGGGAAAAATGAGGCACATAGCAGTGAAGTGACTTCCCCAAGATCACTCAGCAGGCTAGAAGCAAAGCCAGGAATGGAACCCACATCTCATGAGTCCCCATCTTGCAGTCTAGCTGCTAGGTCACATTGCCTCAATAGGTTTCATACAGAAGTTGCAGGAGGCAGTCACTGTCTCCCCCTCTTCCCTAAGACGTGGTCCGTAGCATGGAAACGTTTGAGATTCCATGGTGGAGATAACCTAATAGGTCTTCACCACCCTTCTTTCTGTGTCCAGTGAGAATGGGCCCCACAGAATCTTGCAGATGTTATGGCTCTAAAAATGTCCCAAGGAAACCGTATCTTTGGAGGCGGAGGTTGTTTTCATGTCTTTGTCCTTATGACGAAAGCTGTGAGGGCTGGTGCTGGAGGTGGCACTACTTTTACCCTGATCCTAGAAGGAAGAAGGAGCCATGTGTGGGTAGTTTTTGGAGCTTTGTTCCTAAACAGCATGTTGAGCAACCACCCAATGACTTGAGGGTAGCACAGTTGAACGGCAGGCACCCAAAGGCTGTTATGCCAGCCTTTTCCCCCAGCCACGCCCGTCACCTGCTCTGAACACTAGGGGCTGTGGGGACTGATACAGGGCTTTCTAAAGAAGTTGTATGCCACCTGGGCAGCTCTCCCCATCAGGGGAATCTGCACTGGGGTAGTCAGTACTGGCAGAGTTACAGGAGTGCTCCGAGGCCAGCAAGAGCTTCTGTGATTGCATGGCTAATGATGTGGTGGGTGGTGTAGTGGGGTCCTGGTAAACAAGGAGTTAATTCCAGCTCAGTTTCCTCCATGCCTTGCATGGGTGCTCAGGGGATAGTCTATGTGAGTGGTTGTATGGGGTGGGTATGCTCTGTACTTAAGGGCTGAGAGGTCTTGTAGTTAAAGCCCGAGCCTGGGACTCAGGAAAGCTAGGTTCTAGTTTTGGCTCTGCCACAAACTCCCTGCGTAACCTTGGGCAAGTCACTTAGGGTCAAATTTAAAAGGCATATTGATGCCTAACATAAAGAAGGTCTCTGATTTCTCAATCCAGAGCTTCTACCCGTTTTCCCTTCAGCAGGCCTCATAGATGACTTGGAAACAAAATAATATCACAGCATCTAAGAGTAGAATCTGATTTCTATTGAAATCAATGAGAGTTAGATACCTCCGGACCTTTAAAAATCTGATCCTGAATCTTTGGGCCTCAGGTCCCCGTCTGTTTGGGGGGAAACGCTGGTGTAACAATACTTCCTTTGTCTCATCTGCTTCAATCATAAGCTCTTGGGAACAGGGAATGTGTCTCAATTTGTGTGCGCACAGCACCTCATACAATGGAGCTCTGATCTCAGCTGGGGCCTCAAGGTACCACAGTAATATAGATCGTCCTCCTCATTGTGATCCAGGCTTCTGCGGGGGATAACTTTACCCACAAATGAAATACAGCACAGCGGCCTATGAAACACGACACAGTTTGAATGCTCTGTCCATTTTCTCTGGGGGGAACAAGTGTCTCACATTTGCTCTGTAGATGGAAAAATCTATGAACACCAACAATGGAAGACTGTTTTGTGCCTGGGGGTTGGTGCCTCTGGCACGCAGAATGAATGAGACACTTTCTAAATAGTGAAATGTGGGGTGATCTCAATGATACAATAAAATAAAAGGGTGATCAGTAAGGCATTTAGGTCCCAATCCCCAAAGATATTGAAATCAGTGGGTGTTAGGCACCTAAATATCTTTGAGACCCAAGCTATAGAAAACCTATGGACAGGTAGATATGTCCATAAATCATTCAATTTTTCATTTGAAGCTGTTTATGTGAAATGATAATTCTATGAGTGATTGAGTTGGGGCTAGATTAGGGGTGGGAAAAC
Source organism: Chelonia mydas (assembly GCF_015237465.2). Classification (NCBI taxonomy): domain Eukaryota; kingdom Metazoa; phylum Chordata; order Testudines; family Cheloniidae; genus Chelonia; species Chelonia mydas. Next base: position 12,239,505 of record NC_051257.2, read on the forward strand.
TATGGTCCTGGGGGCCACATCCGGCCCTCCAGACATTTTAATCCAGCCCTTGAGCTCCTGCGAGGGAGCAGGGGTCCGGGGCTTGCCTTGCTCTGGCGCGCCGACCGGGGAGCAGGGTTGGGGGTTTGCCCCGCTCTGTGCAGCTCCTGGAAGCAGCAGCATGCCCCCCTCCAGCTCCTATGTGTAGGGGCAGCCAGGGGGCTCCGCACGCTGCCCCCACCCTAAGCACTGCCCCTGCAGCTCCCACTGGCCGGGAACTGCAGCCAATGGGAGCTGCAGGGGTAGCACCTGTGGATGGCGCAGTGCGCAGAGCTGCCTGGCCGCTCCTCCGTGTAGGAGCTGGATGGGGGATATGCCGCTGCTTCTGGGAGCTGCTTGAGGTAAGCACCGCCCGGAAGCTGCACCCCTGACCCCTCCCGCGCCCCAAACCCCTGCCCCAGCCCTGATCCCCCTCCTGCCCTCAAACCCCTTGGTCCCAGCCAAGAGCATCCTCCTGCACCCCCAGCCCCTCATCCTCAGTCCCACCCCAGAGCCCGCATCCCCACCTGGAGCCCTCACCCCCTCCCGCACTCCAACCCCCAATTTTGTGAGCATTCAGGGCCCGCCATGCAATTTCTATACCCAGATATGGCCCTCGGTCCAAAAAGTTTGCCCACCCCTGGGCTAGATGGAGGATTGCCATTTCTATCAGCTAATTCTGCTAGTCTTTGATAATGATTTATTTTTATGCAGTGATGGGCTCAAACCAAAACTCCAAGCCAAATGCTCCATGAACTTTGGAGAAATTTTGATCTTGATCAAAAGCTGGGAGGTCGGGGGTGGAAGAGAGCTGGAGCCATTTGACTCTGTGTGTGTGTGTGTGTGTGTGTGTGTATGCTTCTCCTGTTCTCTTCATTCTTCATTTACTCAGTGATCTGTGGAGGTAAGTCCTGGCTATGTCTACACTAGGAGCACTTTGCCAGTATAGGAAAGTGCCAGTTTTACCATTATGTCTTAGCTCAGCTCCCTGTGTCTGTCCATCCCCACAAAACTAAACAACCTGTGCTGGTAAAAGTGCAGCTTTGCTGATATAACTGGGGCTCGTGCTGGCAGAGCTATGTCAGTCAGAGATCACACGTCTTCAAGCCTCTAGCCGACAGCTATGCCAGCAGAAATCTGTGGTATAGACAGCCTAAATCTTAATCCCCCCTAACCGCCACACACGAAACCTATTGATTTCGTTTTTCATAATGCACTTGTCACTATGGTATGTGAGCAATTAAGATAGCTACATCAGATTTGCATATTAAATATATTCCAGGCTTTGTATTCAAGACCCAGTGCTGGCTTTTTGTTCTGGGGAGCCATTTAAATATCTTCTGAGAACTGTTAATGAGCTCGTAATTATTCTGTGTTCGGGCTTACTTATGCTCTCTGCCTCTTTGCCTTATTTTAATCCAAATATGAATAAAAAACTAAATCATCCACCTCTTGTGGGGTACCTGGGAGTGTGAAACAACACTATAAAACGGTTTAGGAAATGAAGAACACCATCTCCAGTAGAGGTGGCAGGGGGAATTTAGGCAAGTAAGATTTAATGCCCTGAATGGGAATTTGGCCAAGACTTTCATTAAATGTGCTGTGGAATCTTTAATTGCCACAATTGGTCAGCACCTGGCTCTTACTCCTCGGTAGCTCCCGCAGTTCAGTGACCCATAATACCAGACTCGTACTGACTCAGGTAGCATGCAACCTACTGATTCTCAAAGGTGTTGCTTTACATCTCCCATCAAAGTACCAAGCTACCCATATTGGTGAGCCCTGGCACCCAGTGGTGGGGTAGGTGGTTATGTCTTCAGAGCGGTATTATGCCCTACCAGTAAAAAACGAATGCTCAGATTTTATTTTTTTCTTGAAACAGCCAAGCACCATTAATTCATTACGAAAGCTGAACGTACTGCATACTGTGGAGGTAGAGTGTTAATATTTTTGATAGGTTTCAGAGTAGCAGCCGTGTTAGTCTGTATCCAGAAGTATATTTTTGGTAGGCATGTTGCCTCTAAAACTTTCCCTGCATAAAAACAAAATCCTTCAGGAGCTAGTCAGAGCTAGTGTCTCTGTGTAGTCTGCAACACGCTGGACCAGACGATGGGTTTAGCCAGAGATTGACACCACTGGGGCCCCGTTCATTAAACATCACTATGGCCTCGCTGAATGGACATGACACTATGTAATCTGAAATGCCAAACGCCCAGGCAGTGTTAATGAGAACCAATCTCATTCACCGCCCCAGGAGGAACTGGGGACACAACACACGGCTGAATTCACTGAGGAGCGGACATTTCGGGGGACCACTCAGCTTTCCTGTCAGTGCCATGAAAGGTCAAGCTGGGGGTGAGATGGGGAGGGTGCAAACCAGGGACAAATATTTCCAAGTAGTTTACAAACCAGGTGCCAAGAATTTCAATCCAAGCATGAGCTGTCTGAGGGGGCTGGCTAATACTTAGCACTCACTCTGTATGGGGCATTCAAAGCCTGGGGGTGACTTGTATATACGTTGTCTATTGTTGCTCCTCTTGTCTCACCCTGTGTCCCATGGTCTGCCTGTCTTTAGATTGTGAGCAGGGAACGGTACATCTTGAGTCTTTGGAATCTGTTGAGCACACAGTGGGTGCTACTATAAATAAACTGCAAAACAATAAGAACATTGTGCAAACTCTAATTAGTCCTGAGTAAGAGTTTGAGGGTTGAGCTTTAGATTATAGAGGCCCCTCCTACACTGGGATAGAGTCAGGGGATGCACTTACATCAGGTTTCAGGGCCTAATCCAAAGCCCAGTGAAGTCGACAAAAGTCCTTCCATTTCCTGGGATGAGCGTTGGATCAGACCCTTAAAAGCCGTCGTTTAGACAGGCCCTGACTGGGTCTCCATAACTGGGTTAAAGGCTTGATGTAAGTGGTTATGTTCTTCGCCTTCTTTCACTTAAACTAGAGCTGGACCTGAACTAAAACGCTCCGAAGTCCAAATACCCCATAACCTTTTCCTGTGGTAGGGGGGAGGGCAGACAGGAATCTACACCCAGATTAAGATTCAGATTTTATGTTTAGCTCCTCCCTCCATTATGAACCAACCCCCCAGATCTGGACTCCTCCAAACTTAGGGTTGTGATCTGAATTCCAAGGCATAGGATCTATCTCTAGGGCTGCCAACTGTCTAATCACACAAACCCAAACAACCTTGCCCCGCCCCTTCCATGAGGCCCCGCCCCTTCCCCAAGGCCCTGCCCCGATCACTCTATCCCCCCTCCCGCCGTCGATTGCTCTCCCCCACCCTCACTCTCTTTCACTGGGCTGGGGCAGGGTGTGGGTGTGTGGGCTCTGGGCTGGGGCCAAGGGGTTCAGAGTTTGGGAGGGGGCTCTGGGCTGAGCCTGGGGCAGGGGTTGGGGTGTAGGAGGGGTGCGGGGTGTAAGCTCTGGGAGGGAGTTTGGGTGCTGGAGGGGGCTCAGGCCTGGGGCAGGGGGTTGGGGTGGAGTAGGAGGTGAGGGCTGCAGGCTCTGGCTGGGCAGCGCTTACCTCAGGTGGCTCCTGGTTGGCAGCACTGTGGGGCTAAGGCAGGCTCCCTTCCTGCCCTGGCCCCGCGCCGCTCCCAGAAGTGGCCAGCACGTCCCTGCGGCCCCTGGGAGGAGGGGGAGGGGGCTCCGTATACTTCCCCTGCCTGCAGGCACTGCCCCCGCAGCTCCCATTGGCCTCAGTTCCCGGCCAATGGGAGCTACAGAGTCAGCACTCAGGACGGGGGCAGCATGCAGAGACCCTCTCTCCACTCCCAGGGCAGGCAGGGAGCATACCTTAGCCCTGGTGCGCCATTGGACTTTTAGTGGCCTAAAATCTCCCAGTTTGGCTTCAGTAGCCTCCGGGAGATAGAGCCCAATTCCGGGAGACTTACACCGAAACTGGGAGGATCGGCAACCCTACCCATCTCTGAGCTGTGAATTTCTTATTCAATATGAAAATCAATTGGCAGGTTTTCAGAAAGGAAGGCAATAATTCTGCCTGCAGCAGTGAAAAGGGACTCAAAGCAAGGTAACATGCTGAGTCAGGATAACTAAATATGGAGTTACAAGAAATGCCCCAAGCTCCAAGAGGCCATTTGGGGGAAACTGTACAAACACATGGGCAAAGGAGAGAAATCAATTAGCCCAGCAGGGAGTTTGAGATGTTTAGCAGATCAGCTGATGTGAGGATTTCAGTCTTTGCTGTTCTCTGTGTGAGAACTAGAAATGGATTCAGACCAGAGTTCTGGGTTTGACATCCATGAGCTTTTGAAGCATTTGAACTCCAAACCTGGATCCAGTTCCAAACTTTGCAAATAGCTCCTATCGTTCTAACGGACCAAACCAAAACCTCCACTGCATGCCTCTATCCAAACTTTTGAATGTTTGAAATCTGAAGCTTTCAATCCAAGCTTGAGGTGTCAGAAGGACTTAGCACTCACTGTACGTGGGGTGTTACTTTTCAAAGCACTGGGAATCGATTGATCGAGGTGATGTGTATATAAATTGCCAACTCTGAAATCTGAACTTTCTCAGGGGCTGGTCTGAGATTGTGGAATGAACTCCTCCAGGACTAAGGGCCATCACAAACCTCACACCTTCTGCTCTGCGTGGAAGGCACGTTTCTTTGACCTGCCTTCTCCAGCATAAACACTGAGCACCAGGTATATTAAAACAAAATAAAAACAAACATCCCCTCCAACAAAATGGAAGACAAAAAAAAAACCAACACAAAATACCCCATCAAAGCAAGACATTCCTATGCTCGTGTATCTTCCCCTGGGGAGAGGATGAGAGAACAAATGTGCAATAGATGTTAGGCATGTCATTTAATGCACTAGTGGAAGGTGCTCAGATGTTACAGTGAGGAGAGTGGTATAAGAACCTTATAAAGAAGAGAAGCCAGAGAATTGAGTGAAAGCCTCAATATTTGGAAGTTAAACCCGAATGAATAGAAACTTGTGGTAAGAGAAGAACTCAGGGTAGGGCTGATAGAAGTAACTCACCTGACAGTAGTTTGGCTGGTATCAAACTTGCCTGGTGCAGGAATCAAAGTCAGATTGCCAGTTAATAGTTTCTCAAGTTAAGGCAAGAGCAGCTAGAGGAAACTCCCAACGGCTATTTGTTTTTCAGCCTCTGAGGGAGAAGTTTCACTCCATTACGTAAGGCTGTTTGTGGTGCTGCCCGAGGCAGGAGGGAAGTAACTCCACCTCAAGTGAGCAGCCGGACTCCGTGCTAACAAGGTAAATGACGTTACTGACAGGAACGAGGTATAAAAACAGAGCACATGTTGCGATGTCGTTACTCAGCGTGAATGGAATGTTCACCTGGAGTGGTCCCACTTTAGTCAACGGGACTAGTGTGAGTACGGTATCCCGCAGTGCGAGTGTAGGTATCACAACCTGGATCCAAAGGAGGTGAAATTCTCTGTCGCACTATCCCAGGGGGGCTGGAACAATTTGTACAGTGGGGGAGCCGAGAGCCATTGAACCACACTGTAAACCCTGGATATAATGGAAACCTCTTCAAGCCAGGGGGCGTGGCGGCTCCACTAGTTCCAACACCTATGCGCTATCCCTTGTGCTTCCTGGTCTCTGTAAAAGGGGGAAACATGCAGCCTGTGAATTATACTGAAGGTCGGGAAAGCAGATCTGGTGCTTCCCAAAGGTGGATACTAGCAAAGAACTGACCCACTTGGGAATGGAAATGGAGCAAGGTTTGAAAGCACCTACCAAGGGCTGATGCAGCAGGTGGCATGCTTCCATCTGAATCAGCCCTGAACCAATGCCACAGAACACTATGGTGCTCCTGGAGGTGTAAAACTCAGGTCCTCATCACTCGTGGTCTGTCAGAGGGAGACTGCCCCTTTCAGAGGAAGTGGGGTCCAGTTCACCTGTAACTGCTCAGCTGTCTCCCATTTGTGCTTAAGAGGAGACAGCTGGGCCACAGAAAGAGAGCAAGTGAGGGTGTGCCCACCATGCATGCATCCGACAGGCAGGCTGCCTGAGAACAGAGGAGAGACAGTAGAAGCAGCAGAGAGTCCATGGGAAAGAGCTGAAGGAGACTTGAAGGAGAGCTGTAACTGTGAGCTGCTGGTGACACGTTCTGAGGAACACTATTGAGAGGAGTGGCTAGAGCTGAGGAACCCTCCTGAGTTTCAGGAAGGGCTAGTGCAGAGGCCCCTTTAACAAGGGGAAGGACCAGTTTGGCCTGTGTAAACTGGGCCCAGAAGCAATGGGCTCACTCAAGAGGAGCAGCGGTAGAACCCACAGGCATGGAGGCCAGGGGAATCCAACACTGCAGGGAGCCTTCTGACAGAAGACTGGGGTGGAGGGCTGTGGGAAGAGCCGAGGAACAAGGGTTGGTCCTGGAGGGAGTTTGCCCTGAGCAGGGATAGGATTCACAGGACGGAAGATAAGCCTGTGGAGTGAAACTCTGCAGGGACCCTCTTGTAGGAGACCTGATCTGTGGCTACAGGAGACAGCTCCTGGGACGGGAGAGAATCCGGTCTTAGAAATCTCAGGTTGATGGCCTGGGACGGGGAAAGGAAGTGGGACTGAGTTGTCAATGACTCTTGGATGGGTGACCTGGGAACCTTTGAATGGGATTGGAAAGCTTCTGTGCTGTAACCTTGTTTTACTTTGGGGTTTGGGGAGGAGCTATTTTGACTAGGAGTGATTCAGGGACTATGTCATGTTGTGTGAATGAAAGGGTTTGAACCCTCTGCCAAGAGAGACAACATTCCGTTTCCTGGATAGCTGAAGGGAAAACTGGACTGTGGGAGGGTTTCACTGTCATGTGATCATTAATTCACAAAATTTACCAGGGGTCTTTAACATCTATATCCTGTCCAAATTCCAGTTTGACTGCTGATATTCTGCTTATCTAAAATTCCCTGTGTTGCCTTCAGCTGCATATGATATTCTTCTATTCTTGTCCTTAATTGTTGTATCATTTTGCTATGTGTTGCTAAACAGCTGCTGCATACTGCCTCAGAGGTGGTTGCATTTTAATGCTGGGCAAATAATTCCTAAATTATAAACCTGGAAACCTTAAGGTTGAAAAACTCCTCTAGAAATGTAGTGTCCTTGTTATTAACTTATTACCAAGAGAGAGGCATATTCTGAAAGCCTTGGGATAGCTTGTGCACTGCTCAGGCATATTATTGTAATAGCACCGACAGGCCTCAGTTAATAGATTCATAGATTCCAAGTTCAGAAGGAACCATTGTGATCATCTAGTCTGTCCTCCTGTATAATGCAGGCCATAGGATTTCATCCAGTTCCTCCTGTATTGACACCAGTAAAGGATCAGGTCCCCCCCGCTAGGTGCTATATAGACACAAAATGTAAGGAGAGTCCCTGTCCCAAAAAGCTTGCGGTCTGCATAACGTGAAACAATAATGGGGGGCGGGGGGGAACAGCACAAAAAATGACTTTACGTATCTGCAGTAGGAAATAAAAGGTGAAACTGAAGTTAGTGTTGGCCGGGTGATGGGAACCACATGCGGATGGCTCAAAGATCTGCAGCGCCTCAAAACAACAGTCAGTGGCTAAGATAAAGTGGGCTAAGAATAAAGGGGTTAGTGCAGCCAAGATCTGTTATCAATAAGGACCTGGGAAAATCACAGACGGTGCAACAGAGTATATTACCAAGGGTGACATGTCATTTGAGACTGGAGAGTAATGGGGAGACATAAATGACAGCAGACTAACCATTAGAAATGCCATGATTCTGTTTTCAAACAGCTGCAAATTATGTCAGTTAATTAACTGAAAGACTTGAAATATTGGGCTAAATTCACTCAGTGGCCCTCAGTGGGGTAGCGACCACTTACACCTTTGGAATATTTGGCCTATTAATTTTACAAGTACTGTATTATCTTTCATTTGTCTTACAGCAGTGCCCCAGGCAAGATTCAGGCCCCATTGTGCCAGGTGCTGTACACACACATAGCAAGAGACAGTCCTTGCCCTGAAGAATTCACAAAGGTAATTGAGACGCAGCAAGAATGACTTGCCCTAAGATACACACTAGGCCTGGCGTAGAGCTTAGAAGTGAATGTCTTCTGGTTCTAATCCAGGCCTTTAACCACAAAACCATCTTCTTTACTGTCTGTGACTAGTTACTTTTTACACATATAGTCCCACAGTGCAGTCAGAACAGTGCAAGATCAGTCAGGAAGACAACAAAAATTAACACCCTTGGGACTGAGAATCATTGCAGCTAGGGGGTTAGTTGCTAGCAGGCAGATTTGCTAACCTCTTCCTGGCATAGAAATAGACAGACAGGAAGTTAATCCTATGATTCGAATGCACTGTGCAATGTAACTATAATTTGCAGCCATCCCTGGGCGGAATATCATAGCTTAAGCAGGAGTGAAAACTCATCTCCAGAAGTACCCTAATCAATCAAGTCAGTCACAAAAATGTCAGTCAAAAAAAAACCAATCTCCCATCTCAGCCAGATAGAGTCACTAGCGGGACTTGTATATATCTAAGGAGCTGAAATAACAGATGAGTGAATTCATTCCTAGCACTAATCGGTATAGCAGCCACCCAGACTTGGATGGAAATAGAACAGAGACGAGAAGAGCAGTTTTGGCAAGCATGAGAGTGTGCTGGACGCAGCAGTTTCCCTAGGACACAAGGAACAGTTGCAGAATCATCTGGGAGAGGAGGTGCCAAACCCATTGTCCTGCAAGCTGTGCCATGATTCAGAACGGGGGGCGGGGGGGGGATGAATTGTCATCATGTATATGTTTGATTTCGTTCCACCCCACCCCAAAATGTCACCAGAAAAGCAACAACTGGTTTCTCAACAGATATAGCACAAGTTACAGCATGTAGACAGGCCCTCATGGCAAAGCACATTAGTGTAGGCAAGGAACCACTAATCAACCCTTTGTTAATGAAGCAAAACAAAACAGTGCCTTGCATTAACCCTGCATACTGGAAGCAGGAGGCTGACGTTAAGTGGTTGTTAGAATCTGGATGGAGACAGCTACCATCTGAAAGGGCTCCTCGCCTGACTCCCATCCCGAAGCACACCAGCAAGTTGCTGTTTGTTTTAAGGACTGTTGTTTCTTTCCAAAGGTTTCAGGTTTTAGAGGTAGGAAATTAACTGCATAAGAACGCCCATACTGAGTTAAACGAATGATCCATCTAGCTCAGTGTCCTGTCTCGGACAGTGGCCAGTGCCAGATGCTTCACAGGGAATGAACAGAACAGGGCCATTTTGAGACCTCCATCCCCTGTCATCAAGTCCCAGCTTCTGGGAGTTGGAGGTTTAGGGACACCTGGAGCATGGGGTTGCATCCCTGACTCTCTTGGCTAATAGCCCCCTCAGCTTACCTAAAACAGCACAATGCTGTCTCTTTCTGAGCTTCCCAAGCACCAATCTGCTCCCCTGCAAGCAAGAGAAGTCAACATTTCCTGCATTCTCCCGGGCAGGGGACTCTGGCAAATGAGCCCATGGCCACTCGTTCACCCAGCTAGCTCACCTTTCCCTGCAGTTAATTCCAGTTTGGCTTGCAATTGGTCACAAACATACGTCCAGATTTTCCAAACTGCTCAGAGCGCTGGGCACTGAGCTCTTCTGAAAATCCAGACCCAAGCAGCGTGCCCTTCTAACGCAGGCCTGGAGCTCTTCTGAAAACCCAGACCCAAACAGCGCGCCATTCTAACGCAGGCCTGGAGCTCTTTTGAAAATCTGGGGCCGTGACACAATCTGCCTACTGCATTATGCATGAGATTCCTATTCCTGCTGAGAGAAGTTCAGGGAGCTCTGTGTGAGGACAGGACAGACTACAGGATCAGGCCTTTCTGAGGTGGATATAGGACTTCCAACCCATGAGAGAGGACAGAAGGTAATAGTGTTTAAACTCGATTACTGCCTCCAGATCCTGTCCTCAGTGTGTGAATCAGCAGGACCAGAAAGAGACACAAGGGAGCGTGAGGCAAGTAGTATTTGTCAGAGCTTTGTTTTCAAGAAGCGTCAGACACCGAAAGGGACGGCTGAGGCCAGGAGGGGGCTGTGTGTAAAGCGAATGATATAACATTCATCTGGCCTTAAGCACACACTGTCATCCTGACTTCATCGCATTTTATGAACTTGCAAAACAGCCCTTTGAAATAACTCATGTTTTCTCCATTGACCCGAGTAAAACTCCCTCTAGGCCTGTGAGTCTGGAAAACTTGCTTGCTTGTCATATTATCGCCCCTTTCATTTGGGTACAGGAGCAGAACAGGGTATTTTATGTCTTGTTTTGGAAATGTACATAAATGAATCCAGAGGTCTAGGGTTCTGTGCACAGAACTGGGGGCTAGGAATGCGTGAGTTCTAATACCAGCTTTGACACAGACTTGCAAGTCACCTAACCTCTCTGTGCTTCCATTTCCTCATCTGTAAAATGGGGATAATGACACTTCCCTAATTAGGGTGACCAGATAGCAACTGTGAAAAAACGGGATGGGGTGAGGGGTAATAGGCGCCTATATAAGAAAAAGTCCCAAAAAAGGGACTGTCCTTATAAAAATGGGACATCTGGTCACCCTATCCCTAATTCATAGCAGTATTCTGAGACTAGTAATGTGGTGCTAAGGTTTTAACAAGGGGGTCCCTCAAATATTTTCTGCCTCCTCGGCTCCGAAGGGCCTGGAACCTGAACTGCTGGCCTGGTCCATTAGACAGGCATTTTAATAGCATTGAACAATGTTATTGGTATTCACGTAATAGATTTTTAAAGGCAGAAGGACATCATCTAGCTTGACCTTCTGCATCGCACAGAATTTCCCCAAGTGATTCCGACACCAGGTCCATAACTTCTGTGTGAGCTACAGCAGATCTTTTAGAAAGAGATCCAGTCTGGATTTTAAAAGTTCAAGGAATGGAGAAACCAGCCTCTCTCTAGAAAAGTGCTTCCAATGATTAACTACCCTCACTGTAAAAAATATGTGCCTGCCTTCTTTCTGGTCCGAAGTCCAGCCTCAGTCTCCGGCCATTGGATCTTGTTATGCCTTTGCCAGCTGGACTAAAGAGTCATCTGTGACAGACCGACAATCTCCTGAATGAACTTTCTTGAATTGTTAAGTTTAACCTTATTGAATTAGGTTTAGTACCTAGGGGTCCATCGTGTTAAAAATGCAGTGGTGTATGGGTGATTGTGGCAGTGTATGTACCTTCTCTAGATGGAGCGGGGGTACTAATGTACTTCCTCCGTCATCAGCTCTTGGAAACCACCCCCAGGAGAGGTGCACCTTTCCTAGCTCAACCTCGATTCTCCAGGAAGCAACAGACAAAGGATTTTTGGATAAATAGCCTGTTTTTAAAAAGGCTCAGAACCTTCCTCCTGATCCAGCAAATGGGCAGGACCCCTGGTCCGTGGAGGGCCCCAGTGCTTAGGGACTGGGCCTACAGAGGCCCCATAAAACTATGTGCCTTTCTGAGCTGAAATTGCGATGAACTTAAAACCAGAAGGAAACCCCTAGGATGGGGTGTTGAAGGACTGCTCCTGCCACAGCCTGTGTTAGGGCTGGGCTGGCCTCGGGTAAGCTTGTGAGGGTGCATGGAGGTTTTTATTGCTTTTAATGTTTCCTCTCTCCTGCTCTTACCTTAGGAATAAAGCATGGGACGTGCTGTGTGGGTAACTTGTCCCTGTAGCAATTACACCTGTTAACCGTCTCTAAAGAGAAAGCCAGCAGGTGTCCTTGCGCACAGCCTGTCTGTGCTGGGAATAACACAGTGAAAGCAGGGACCTGTGCAGTCTGGAAATACACTGCTCAGGAGGATGTGAGACACCCAAGAAAGGCTGCAGCTGGAGGCCTGAGAGATGGACCACTGAGGGGAAATACAGGCGCAGTTGCCCTGAATTGACACCATCATCTGTCAGAATTCTCTTTCCCTCCCATCGGTGCTTGTAGATGGTGCTCAGTAGCACTAACTTGCAATTGTTTCAGTGTGCCCCCGGAACCCTCAGCGCACAGCAAGTGCACAAAGCTACCGTGTGTGTGTCCAGCCCGGACCCCAATCCCATCTCATGTTACTGCTCAGTAAAACGGCACGAGCCACACTCCGTTCTTATCCAGCACACAGTGGGAAAACCCAGCACTTGACCGAACAGCCCCAGCACATAAGGTTCTTGGATTTTATCACTTGGAGGTTGATTTTGGCAATTGCTCACCCTTGCTCGTGGGAGCTGCTTTGCGATCCCACGGTCGCCTGTTAATACCAGCAGTGACGTTGTAATGGACCTGCTGGACTATCTGCAGCCGCACTGTTCCCTCTTTGCCTAGAGTACCAAATAGAGGAAACCAAAGGACCCAATTGCCTGTCATTCTCTCTGTCCCACTCTATGCCGCAAAGGGGATAACTTGTGTCACATAGTCTCCAGTAATACTTGTACTGCTCTGTAATTAACCTTGCACTCCCTTCGGTGCTGCACAAGGGCTAGCAAAATCAAGGCCTTTCTGGCCCACAGGAGATCTCTGCCTGATGCCAGCAAGTTCCCAGAAAACAGTGCTGCTAAGAATGGCGTCCTGAAGATGTTGATTTCAGTAACAGGACACAAGTGGAACCAAGTAGCCCAAATGTGGCAATGGGGCATAGCAAGTCAACACCCCTTGCTTCCCACACTCTCTCAACCCCCTCCCTCCCACAAATCTGTACCCATTGGTCCCTCATAAGGGAAAACACTGCCCCATAATAAAGAAACAGAGCCTTATTTGTGATTTAAAAGCTGGCCCATCATATGTTTCTCCCAGATACCAATCTGCACAGTCAGCCACAACTGATAAGTAATTGAAACCATACGTGTTCCAGAAGATTTTTTTTTTCCTTTCCCATGCTCTATATTTATGGCTTTGCTAACATTTACCGTATATGCAGCTAGGGCAAAGAGAGGGCTGAAACAATGACGAAGAACTCCTAGCATCTCTGGAGGAAAAGCAGACATTTTCAGGTAGGGTTGTTATTTATTCCTTCCTTTCTTTAACCCATGTGTAGTTTGCATGAATGTAGCTCATCTCAGTTGCAGGTTTCAAAGAGCTTTAGAAAATGTGACTTAATTCTCCTATGCAGTGTAGTTGAAGCTGTAAGATGTCTAGCGTAGCCGTAGCCTAAGGTATAGGAAGGGCGTTTAAGAGTATGTCCACAGTGCAGCTGAGATAGGATTTCCAGCTTGGGTAGACATGCGCACACACTGGCTTTGAACAAGCTAAAATGCTGAAAACATCAGGGTAGCCACTGCGGCATAGACTAGCTGCCCAAGTACAGTACAGCTGGTCCTTAGGTAAGCACTCGGGCAGCTAGCGCCCCATGCCACTACGGCTACATTGCTAGATTTAGCATGCTGCCGCAGTCAAAGCTACCGTGTGTGTGTCTATGCAATGTGGATGTACCATAAGTGATGTACCCAAGTCTATCCAGGGAGCCAGTAACAGGAATGGGGAGTCGAGCCTACGAGTTAGGGAGTCCCATCCTTCGCTCTAACCATTAGAGAGCACATAATGTTGATGGGTCACTTCCTTTAATACCCTGCTCAGCATGTACTCGGGCAAAACTTCACTGGGTCAGACCCCTAGGGGCTGAATCCCTATGACTCCCAGTGAAATCAATAAGCTGGGTCTTATGACCCCTGAGCTTTGGGGAAGTTTGGATCTGGCTCTGAACTCTGCAGCTCGAATGCCGGCAGCTACCACCTCTCGCTAAATGCAGAGAGGAACAGGGGAGGGCTCCAGGAAGTCATGACAGCTTCTGGATTTTTTTTTCTTTATCTCAGCGCCTTTGTGACTTAATAGTGTGAGAGGTTTCCAGATAGTGAGGCCTGAAAGGGAGACTTCAAAGATACCGTGGGAATGTAATGGTGTGAGAAACTAGGGCCAGGCACCCGGGCCAACAACCAAAATGTAACAGGCTAGCTCGGCAGCAGCAGATTATCTTCACGCACCCCAGTGTACAGTTCTCATTAACAGCCACTCACGTGAGATGTTTCTGCACTTTCAGTGAACGTGCCAGATTCTGGAGAGTGAGGTTGGCAGGCATGGAAGGGGCTGCTCCATTTCTGAAAGTGTGAGCATTGCACACACAACCTAACATGCGTAGTTGTGCAAGGGGGAGGCTCTGCCCTACAGTTTTGAAACAGACCGCCGACACCGGAGCTGGAAGGTGCTAGCACTGGCATGTCTCCTGAAGAGTGACAGGAGTGCCTTCCTCCTCTAGTGTAGACATGTCCTGAGCCACGAAGCCGTGTGAGCTTGTGCCTGGTGCAGGGAGAAGACCGAGAGCTTCAGATTCCCATTCTTTCAACCTACAGTTAAGATCCATAGGGTGAAATTCAGCCCCGCGCTGTAGAAAGCCAGTGCCAAGCTGAGGCACCATTTAGGTCCACTTAAACCCTGTTTTGAGGGCTAGTCACTACTGCACACCTAGCAACTGAGAAACGTCTCAAACAAAACAAAATCAAGTTGTTTGCTTCGGCCCAGAATGTTAGCAAGAGGCATGGGAACACCCTCGGTCTCCCTGCTGCTGGGAACAGGTATGCTGCAGAGCAGATTTGGAAATGATTCCGGATCCACCTTTACTCTGAAACTTCAAGTCTGCCAGACAAAACGCTGATGATTATCCTTGAAGAACACAGGCAAATAGTTCTGCATTGATGTAACTTTTAAATACCATCCTGGGAGAACTTTGTTTCCCTGGTCTGTTTTACTCTGTTTCAGTCCTCTCATTTCTTAATTTTTTTTCTTTTTTGCAACATTAATAAATAATACAGAATCAAAACTATAATTAGGCCAGTTCCTCAGTTGGTGTAAATGGGCATCAGTGGAATTAATGCAAAAAAAAAATCATTATAACCAATATCAGGTCAAAGGAAAGTAAACAAGTGCTTGATGCTTTAATCTTTCTTTCTTTTTTCACAAGCAGGCTCAGAGCCAAATCATGAGATCAGCGTATTGGGTGAAATCCTCAGCTGGTGTAAATAAGTAATTGCACCAGCTGGGGATCTGGCTCACCATCTACAAATTGATGTTTTTGGAACTGAGGTGATGCATGTAAGACACAGGGCATTTATAGCTGCCTTAATGCATCTAAATGATGCCAAACTTTAGAGTTCCCTCTTATGTTGTCACAGATTCAAAGTAGAAAGAAAAGGAGTACTTGTGGCACCTTAGAGACTAACCAATTTATTTGAGGATAAGCTTTCGTGAGCTACAGCTCACTACATCGGATGCAACAAAGTATCCGATGAACAAAGATTCAAAGTAGCTTTCTCCAAGAGAGCAGTTAACCTGTGGAACAGACTTCCAGGGCAGGTTGTGGACTCCCCATCATTCGAGGGTTTTAAGAACAAGTTGAACAAACACCTGCCAGGGATGGTCTAGGTTTACTTGGTCCTGCCCCAGCACAGGGTGTTGGATTTGATGACTTCTCGAGGTCCCTTCCAGCCCTACATTTCTGTGATTCTATGTGATTCAGCCATTCTGAATACCCTGTCGGTGTGTTAGACGTCTGTTACCTGAGTATTAAAGTTTTCTACTAATCACTGTATTCAGAACTGTGGGGAAATCTTTGTATATATCGCTCTGATATTTTTAAAAAGAAAAGGAGGACTTGTGGCACCCTAGAGACTAACAAATTTATTTGAGCATAAGCTTTCGTGAGCTACAGCTCACTTCATCGGATGCAACATGATATTTTTGTACTTGGTGGCAAGAAAAAATAGTGGGGACAGGTTAGCTATTGGTTGTGGCATCTCCAGCATTTGCAGTGGGTAGCTAAAGTTGTCAGGGCTCTAGTGTCCAGAAAAATCTCTTTACGATTTAGTTCTGGAAAAATTGTAGACATCATCTGCCCGATTCTCCTCTGCTATCCCCATTCCCCATTGTAGTTGTGACTTCAATGGGCAATGGATCAACCTACTGTCCCCAAGCTGGTTGGTGGTCAGACATTCTTAGTGGAGGGGCCTGAAGAGTGGAATTCACTCCCTGATGCTGGTTTATTAGAGCCAGGCTCTGACTTAAGACCAAATCCTGGTCCCATTGCCATTGACTTCAGTGGGACTAAGGTCTGTCCCTCCAGCCTTTCCCAGAAGGGTTGGGTGAGTACTGAATTACGTAGGGGAGGGAATCCATCCAGTCCATAGGAACAGGATATTTAAATTTTTGTACCTGTGCTCAGGGGCAATTCCTGCCACACTTTAATTCTTGTGCGGAGGGCCCCACACACAGAAGGGATGCAGTTCTTTGGGACTGGGCAAGGCCCCCCAGTGGGTGACTCTCCCCTGCACAGCACTGAACCCAGATTCCTACTGCATCCCCTGCATGCTGCTGCCCAGAGGAGGCTCAAGGCTGGGCAGGGAGATGAACTGCCATACGCCTGGAGAAGGCGCTAGAGCCGTGGAGACCACTGCAGGCCTTAGGCCTGCTCTTACGCCTCCTCCTCCTCTTTGGTGCCCAGATGAATGAGCAGGCTGGGCCCAGGCTCTGGGGCGGGTCGGTCAGGCCTTTAGAAATCCATCGGTCCGTTCATTAAGAATCAGGTGAGGAAGCAGAAGGATCCAGAGAACAGAGTAGTCCAGCTATCTTGCAGAACTGTGAATTGCAGAGCCCTAGATCAGTCCTGAAATGTCCCATATAACTCCGAAGCCTTTCAGCCAGCTGTATTTCCCTGGAATACAATGTCAGCTGGTGACTGACTAGCTCCCCTCCTCTCCAAAAGCCTTGGCTTCACGCTGCAATCTGTACTGTCTGTCCAAGCATATGCTACTTTTCTCTTCAGACGTCCCCTCAGCTTGGAGAAGGCTCAGGATCCACAGAGCCCTTTGGGTTCCCTTATCACGCATAGCTGTGATCACACAGCTCTCCCCCCTGCTTCAATATCATGCCCAATCAATGCTCGCCCAGAAGATGCAGCCTGAGGCTTGCCAGGAGACAGAACCCCGCACCACAGCCACCCTAGCTTGTCTTGGAGTGAGACGGGGGCTTCTCTATGCTCTGACGTCTGCGCTTCAAATATTTCCCTGTCTGCCCGGCTATTTGGTTCCGCCAGCCCATCCATAAGGCCTCTTTAAGGAATTGCATCTCTAAGACAATCTGAGATCTCAATTCTGCGGCGTACATAAGTCCTACAAGCCTGTCTCTAAGTTCCAGAAGAGTCGCACTGGCTACTCACGTGCTTATAGTACCTTCCTGAATTGAGACCTGAGAGGGAACATTGTGCAGTGAAGAAGAATGACAGCCTTCAGTAATGCTGGTAGGGTTTGATCCTGCACAATGCTGCAAGTACAGGCACAAGATTGAAACTGCAAGTCAGGTTGTGTTGCAGCACTGTCTTCTGTGTTAAGGAGAGCGTTGCTGCCTAGTAGCCAGAGTGAGGCCAAAGTGAGGAGTACATGAGCAACTTCTTCGGCACACTGAGGATTGCTCATACCTGCGACATTCCCCTTCTCTGTTCACGCTCTGTCTTTTTCCTCATTTGAATTGTTGCCCTTCTGCCAACCAGGAAGCAAATGTCTGTGGCCTTGCAGGTCAGCTTCACAATGCATGAGAAATCAGCATTGTGGCTCTATAAACATGGCAATAACAGGAGTTACTCCTGTCCTGGAGCAGAGGTAGTCACAAACAGCATGCAGGCAATCTCTTCTTTCAGGAATGCCAATGCCCAGTTCCTGGGGAGGACCTTTGCTTCAAGAATTGAATCCAATCAGAGAGCAAACTCTTTGGCTGTTCACACAAGTCTTACCACCCAGAACCCTTGCATGACAAAACCAACAGGATACCCAGCTCTTAAAATCTTCCCAATGTTGCCCTTGCACTTAGATAACATTTCCCTGGTATTTTGGATCCTGCCTAACTTCCCCAATCTTAGTACACTGAGACAAAAATACTCTGTTTTCTCAGGCAAATGAAGTTTTTATGGGTAGCCTCTAGAACTAACCTCTCTGAACTCATGCCAAGCAGGATAGGTGTCCGTAAGCTAATGCAAATCTTAGTACTTTGCACATTCTGCAAACATAATCTAATGAATCCCAAAATTGTGTCTTGGTGAGAAGTATTATTCCCATTTTACAGTTGGGGAAACTGAGGCACAGGGAAGTGATGTGACTTGCACAGCAGGTCACCCAGCAGGTCAGTGGCAAAGCCATGGCTAGAACTTAACAATTTCTACATTTGAGTTCCACTAGTCCATGTTACCTCCTGGGTCTAAGGACCAAATCCAGCCTTGGGGTAAAGTTGGGGTGTTTGGCTCTGAGTTTTCATTTTGATCCATCTCTACATACAAGTACAGTCAATTCCAGTGGTAAAATTCCCCCTCTGTGCAGAGGGCCAGTACAAGGTCTGTGCACCATTTGAGTCCCACTTCAGCCCTTAAATTACGCTTGAGACAATGCCTACGCTGTGTGCTGTCCCTTTCCACCAGGGTGAGTTTCATCCTTTGTGAACAAAGGAGTGGATTAGAGCTGGCTGATCTCTCTTTACAGGCTAATGAGACGGTAGTTTTCAAAGACAAATATGTCGCTTTGAAAGTAAACAAGGAAGTGTTATTTACTCCTTCTCATAACACAAGAACTAGGGGTCATCAAATGAAATTAATAGGCAGCAGGTTTAAAACAAACACAAGGAAGTATTTTTTCACACAAGGCACAGTCACTCTGTGGAACTCCTTGCCAGAGGATGATGTGAATGCCAAGACTATAATAGGGTTCAAAAAAGAACTAGATTAAATTCATGGAGAATAGGTCCATCAATGGCTATTAGCCAGGATGGGCAGGGATGGTGTCCCTAGCCTCTGTTTGCCAGAAGCTGGGAATGGGCAACAGGGGATGGATCACTTGATTACCTGTTCTGTTCATTCCCCCTGGGGCACCTGGCATTGGCCACTGTCGGAAGACAGGACACTGGGCTAGATGGACCTTTGGTCTGACCCAGTCTGGCTGTTCTTATGTTTGCTGATTTGGTAGAAAAGTCATGTGGTAGAGGAGAAATAAAGTCACTTGAAAGTGCAAATTGCCCCAGGAAGATGCCTTAGATGGTCCATAAATGGCTTTGTCTAGTCTTGGCATTTCTCTGAAGGGGTAAATCATTGGACACAGCAGGAACCACAGGCCTGAGCACGTTTGTAAAGGTCCGCAGGGCTGCTGTGACCTATGCAGGGTAATAGAAAGGCCTATGGGAATGACTTGCACCAGCCACGTGACAGACGAGATGAACTAATAGATCGTCTCCCTCCCTAATTTCTACAATTCTTATTTCCTGTGATGATCCTTAGCGTAGAAAGAAAAATAATTTCACTATACTAAGCAAGGTTCATTGATATTTGCCAGTCCTAGTCAATGGGAAAAAAAACAGGGCCCAATCCTACTCCCAATTAATGTGAAGGCAAAACTCCCACTGAATTCAATGGGGGGCAGGACTGGGCTCTTCTATGGGTTTTATGATCTAGTGGTAAAAGAGATGACCAACAGAATTCCAGTTACACAAAGATCTCAGGTGACACCTGGGAGAGAGGGTTTTACAGAAATGAGAAGTAACCTCTAGTAAATCAGCATTCAGAAGAGTGTTAACACTCCTTGTACTGAAAGTGCAAGCATCCATTAGTGTAATTAACATCCTGCTGCAGATGAAATCTACAAATTATAATCTTGACATTAAGATCACCGTGCCAGATGATCCAGTGGAGACTCATTGTCAGGCAAGGGGACACAAAGGCATTTTGAAAAGGGTGCTGGAACAATCTTTATAATGGGGGTGCTGAGAGCCACTGAACCAAATGCCTGTATATTATGTAAACCAATTCAAGTCACAGGGTGCTGCATCACCCCCTGCACTCCTACTTCCAGCACCTGTTTTGAAAAGAGGAGAGTTTTTAGTAAATTTAAGCTTCATCCAATGTATTCATTTGTTCATTATATTAATTTTTAAATGAGCCCACACATAACACACACAATAACATGAGGCACCTAACTAACCCTTGTGGGTGCCTCGGAAAAATAAACACAATGCATCCAAAAAAGAAACAGCAAGCCCTGTAATACCCAGTACAACTAAATAATCAGCAATGTGAAAATTTACCTAATACACCATTTTCTCTATACTTTACCCCCCGTCAATATTTGCTTTGTCAGCCGCTCTCCTAAGAAAATGTTGGAAAAGTTAGCCAATTCAGGCTATTTCACACAAGGTTTGGGGGTGGGGGTGAGGGTTCCACTTATTTTGGAAGTGGCTTCCTTAGGACAACCAGAATTGGATTCAGCCACTTTGACTGGGAATATAAATCCTACGGGGGGTTGAATTTAAACTATAGTAAAAAAAAAACTCAGTTAAAAGAAGCATATCTAGGTTTTGGGGGGCTATTTGTTGGTGATCTATTATTTTTTGTTTCTATTGCAGTAGCATCAGTCAAGATCAGGTCCCCATAAAGCTGTACAAACACATAGATATTATTTATGTATTTGTATCACCATAGCAGCCCCAGTCCACCATTGTGCCAGGCGCTGTACAAACACAGAACACAAAGATGGTCCCTGCCTCAAAGAGGTCACAGTCTCATTACTTTCTACTGTCTTTATCTGTACTGTTGTGTTTTATTTCTTTCCTTTTCCTTTCCTTTTTATAATGCAGAACTTTTGATTTTGCACCAACAAATTCAGCAGAAACGAGTGGGAGATAATGACAAGCAAGCTCCGCTCCGAGGCAGTGGGTGAAGATTATAATTTATTGGATTTAAAACAGGATAACCAAACCCTTTCTCTCAGGACCCTCAAGTGACAGAGGAGATTTATATATTAGTGAATGGTTCTTTCATGGTTTCCCCCTCACACACAGACAGCAAATTCCGACCAGAGGGTGGATTAAGATGAAAGCTGTATGTGTGAAACCCCAGATTAAATTACTCTGACCATTAGCTCCACATTGGTCTAACAGGACTGTAAAAATATAAAACACTGGGCCTGATCCTGCTCCCACTGACGTCAATGGGCAAAACTCCCTTGACTTCATTTGGAGCAGGACTCAGACAAATTTGTTCCTGGTGTAAAGTTATTGGCTTGAGTGGATACACACCAGGGATGAATTTGGATATTCATATTCTGAAAAACAAAAAGGTTTGCTCCAGCTGTAGCTTTTCGAGCCACTGGCTAGGCACACTGCTAATACACTGCCAGGTGTGAGACTCTAACCCATGTGATTTACAACAAGATAGAGCTTCAGATTAATTTAAACAAGATTTAATAATCAGCTCATTTCAAACCAAAAGTCAACCTGCCAGGGCTGAGATTTTCCACGTGCAAACACTGATTCCATTGCCAGAAACCAGACACTGCAGCAGGATTGTTTTAAATTGAAATATTAAAGGGCTAGGGAGTCTGTATTAAAGAATGGGAATTTAATCTCCATCTGTTTATATTGCCTTGGTGATTAAAACTTTGATGCTAGATCTGAGAGGAAAAGAAGCTGTCTGCATGCAAATACACATAGCTATTTTAATAGTCACATGGAAATAGCACCGACACAACAAGGATTTCAAAGCACTTTTGAAATGTTAATTAATTACCCTTAGGAATAGCCCTGTGAGGTAGGTAAGTGAGGTTTCAGCCATGGTATGTGTGGAAATTGAGACACAGAGATGAAGCAATTAGCCCCCCCACTCCCACTGAGGGCTGACCCTTCCCTACTGCGGGTAGCACCCATAGGAGGGGTGAATATCACTGTGAAGTTTCCCTTACAGAGTTCTTCCCCAAGCATCCCATTGCAGGGGTGAGGTTTACTACTCCCAGAATAAGCCATGGGACAGTCCCAGCTCCCAGTCTGTAAACTCCCCCTAGATCAATGGAAAGATAGGACCACCCACGCTGGGCCCCTGTTCCTGGGCCCCAGTTTTGTGCCCCTGGCACCACTCTGCATCATGGCTTCACTGGAGTCTATTGCAGTGGGAAATTCCACAGTACAGCCCCAGGCTGTTTCTTTTCCTGGAGACTTTAATCAGGGCCAAAGGTGAGACAATTAAAGTCTCATCGGGCTCCACCTCCATCCAAGGCGAGGCTGCTCACTCCTTGCCTTCAGTCTGCCAAGTCTTCTCACTTCATCCTGTAAGTGGCTTTCAACCCCCAGGACAGCCCTCCGTGGGGTCCTGGGAAGGGGGAGGGGGGCGGGATTCTGGGCAGCAGGGATAGGATACACACACCAAGAGGCTCCTCTCCATGCAAATCTGGGGGCATAATCTGGCTCCAGATCAGGAGCTAAATCAGAACTAGAACCCAGGTGTCCTGATTTCCTAGACACTGAACAAACCACTAGGCAGCATTCTTTTGCTATTTGCGATAAACATCAGTCAGTCTATCCTCACTGTGGTGATCGGTCAATATTTTGAAAGGAGAATGTGAATGCAGCTTTGAAAGAAAGGAATAGTGGCTGAAGTGTGTCGTTTACAAAAGGCGCCATGTTCCTCCATGGAGAATGGTACAGCTGTTCTTTAATAACACCTTCCTCCAGAACCCTAAGAACAGCAGCCAATCAGATCTGCCTGTCTACTTCCTGGCTCCGTCTGCTCACATATGGAACTTATAGCTGCAAACTTGGATCCACACGCCTGTTATGAAAACCTTTCCAAATATCTGTCTCCTGCTGGCATTTCTGCAGAAGTTGTTTAAATTGAAAACTCTAGCTTCCAGCCACGGATTTATCCTTGATCTGAATGATAGAACTCAGTCTGAGCAGCAAGGTACACCATCGTTAACAAAGTGTGGAAGCCCTGCCATAACTGCATGGGGGATATTAAGGCACACACCGTGTGTGTGTGTGTGTGGTAAGGATGATACCTATAAAGCATTACTTTAGAGTTCATAATCTCTTTTTGCTGTGAACAGAAAGGGATTCATTTCCTTTTCGATGCTGCTTAGCTGTGGTTTCAAACCACAGTCCATGACAGTAAAATGTATGAAGGTGCACTGCTCTGCCAACAGCTCCTACAGACATTGTACCTGCGCTCACCACCATCCTCGCTACTGAGGATCTGAGCCAATGAGTTCAAGGACCTGATTCTGCATCTTTGAAGTCCAGGGGATTTACGTCATTGGCTTCAGTGGAAGCCAGATCAGAGCCCAAGAAGGCTGGAGGAATGCACACAACAGCAGAACCCACTACACCAGCGGTTCTCAACCGTTTCTTTCTGAGCCCCTCCTCCCCCAACATGCTATAAAAACTCCACAGCTCACCTGTGCCACAATAACTGGTTTTCTGCATATAAAACCTAGGGCCAGCATTAGGGGATAGTAAGCAGGGAAACTGCCCATCACCTAACACCACAAGGAGCTCCGCGATGCTAAGTTGCTCGGGCTTCAGCCCCACCACAGCAGGGCTTGGGCTTTCTGCCCTGGGCCCCAGCGAGTTCAATGCCAGCTCTGCTTTGTGGGCCCCCTGAAACCTGGTCATGACCCGCCCCTCCCCGGAGGGCGCACAGACCTGGTCGAGAACCGATGCACTACGCCCTTTCAACCAGGGCAGGAGGAAGGCCTGCCCAGGCCTTGTTAAGTTTCTGACACTGATGTCAGGGAATGGTGCCATGGTTTAAACACAACTGTAGTTCACATGGATCGGATCCCAGGACCAGTCCAGAAACACAGCTTTGAAAACAAGGTGCTGCATATGGGCTTCCCTATACGATGGTATTGTTTTGGTAACTAAATCTCAGAACTGTCTTTACTGAGTCCAAGATGAAAGGAAACACAGTCATTAACAGACTTTTCCATCTCGTGTTTATTTGGCCAACTGACATCTCTTTCAGTGACGTTTTTCTGGTCATAAATCTCAAGTGTTTGTTGCTCATGTGGGCAAGACTACACTGTTCTGTAACACAGCTCTTTTATCCATTAGGGAAGGGCCTTACCAAAATAAATAAACCTTTGTATAGGTTTTCCAAAGCAGCCTATAAATTTATTGGAGAATTCTATAGGTTCAAAAACCCTGAAAGGAACTGATTTTTGATATTCCATAGGTTTTTAGAGGGATGTCTATAGATCCCTATTTAAATTTCTGTGAAATTCTGTTTCAGCCCTGTTGAATTCTGTAAGACTTTTCCATAAGGTAAACCACATTTAAAACTGTTTTGTCTCTTCTTAACAGCAATAAAAAAATCATATTAGAACAGAGATGCCCCATCTGTGAGATAACTGCGCTAGCACACAATCTCTCTCAGCCTGGGTACTTGTATGGTCACCATCTCTGTAACGCTGGAGGTTAAACTTGTAGCACATACAGGCACTGATGGTCTCATTCTTGCCATGTAACAGATAAATCTATCCAGTTGAGGGACATATATGGGCCTCTGTTACTGTAGTATCTGAGCACCTCACGATCCCCTGTGAGACAGAGCAGTATGATTATCCCCATTTTATGGGGGGGAGGGTAGCTGAGGCTCATATAGATTAAATAATTTGACTAGGGTTACCCAGGAAGTCTGTAGTAAAGCAGGTTCCCCTGAGTGCTAAGGTAACACCACTGACCATCCATCATTTCATGGGCTTGTTATCCTTCCAGATTTGATCAGGATGTTTTCCTTTGGGTGATTAGATAGCCATCTATCAGTATCAGCTCTGCACTCCTTTCCCATTTTATCCTGGTGATTCTATGGGTTCACCAGTTGCAGAAATACCTGTCCTTGATCGGCTCCCGCACTCGCTGATTGTGTGATTCACTGTGTTTTAAAGGGCTGCAGCTCTCAGGTCCCGCTCTGAGTCATAGTGGCCAGACAAGATAACAAAAAAATGCATTGTGGTGAGTAAAATGTCTCTGGTCTGTTCAAGAGGTCACGGGAACTTCGTTTACTGTCCCACAACAGCCAAATTTTCCATCTTTGAAACTCATTGCAGATTGTTCCAAAAAAGACCCCTTTGATCAGGTGCCCTCAGAGTGCTCTTGTTCTCTACATCCCCCTATTTTTAGCTTACTCACAAAACTGACAGTGCAAACTTTAATTATACTCTATCCTTCATCCTACAGCGGTTAGGGAATCTTGTTGCAAGACCTCCCTCTGGTGGACAGTTATAACCCAAGCACTTTCATACAAAAGCACAGGAAAAAGCAAATACTGGGTAAAGCCTCTAGGACAAGGTTGTTGTTTTTCAAAGGTTATTTTAGGATCTAGGCTCCATTTGATCCAAACTTTCAAAGTTCAGGAGTGTCGGGGGGTGGGAGTATTATTTCCAATTTAGGCCTGACTCTAAAAGTTTGGAGTTGGGAAGCTACCTGACCTGATACCATTCAATGGGGCTTCATTCTCCAACACGATCTCTTTTGGAAGCTCAGCTAAGTACATCCCATTAGGTGGATATACAGATATACACAGTAATAAGTATTTGGCAGTCACAAATCCACACAGATCCCAATAATATTGCAGCTAAAGACAAGCTAAATCAAAACCCTAGACCCAAGATTAACTGCATTAGGAGATGACCATGTTGTGACTGAGTCCCTGGACACCGTAGTTTTTTACAGACTCGACCACAGAGTCTTTCCATGGAATTTATTACTTCCTCAGGGATATAAACGTGCATTTAAAACAATGCTTCAGATTGGGCAAACGATCCCCATGTTATCCTTCTGAGGCCTACACTGAAAATGTAGGTCAACAAAGCTATGGCGCTCAAAAATTCACACTCCTGAGCACCTCAGCTCTGCCAACCTAAGCCCCCGGGGCCGAATGTTGGCACTACAGTATCACGAGGACGTGACTCGAAGCTCGATCTGATACAAGCGGACAGTGCTGTTGTGAGGTGATGTTGCCAGGCCCTCTTGTGCTGTGCCATATCACGCCAGGCCCCCTCGTGCTAGGCTGTGGGGTGCCAGCGGGGTGACAAGCCAGGGGAGGCCCCTGATCTGGGGCCAGGCTGTAGGGTTTTCTGAGGCGGGCAGAGCCAGGCTCCAAACAGGCAACTGGCCACTCTAGCCTCCTCTCCGAACTCCATGGCCCTGGAGGACCGAGCTGGTCACACTCCCTCCCTGTCTCTATGGCATTAAGAGCGCTCTGGCCGGCCAGCTGCCGTCTCTATGGCCCTGCCGGCGGCGCTCTATCCGCCACCCCGTCTCTGTGCTCGTGGAGGCCGGCTCGGAGGCGGCGCGGCGCGGCGCTCAGTCCATCCGGCGGGCCGCTCTCGCTGGTTGTGTCCTGCGGGCGGGCGAGCCTGGCGGAGCGATGGCGGCCGTGCGGGGCCTGCGGATCTCGGTGAA
The DNA here is from genome assembly GCF_015237465.2 of Chelonia mydas. Taxonomy (NCBI): domain Eukaryota; kingdom Metazoa; phylum Chordata; order Testudines; family Cheloniidae; genus Chelonia; species Chelonia mydas. Next base: position 12,265,753 of record NC_051257.2, read on the forward strand.
GGCGGCGGCGGAGGAGGAGCAGCAGCAGCAGCCGCCCCGCGGCCCCGAGCCCGAGCCCATGGAGGTGGAGGAGGGCGAGCTGGAGACCGTCCCCGTGCGGCGCTCGCTGCGGGAGCTGCTCCCGGTGCGGGCGGGCGGGGAGACAATGGGGGGAGGGGGCAGACAGTGGAGGCGGGAAGCTGGCGGGAGGGGGAGGTTGGGCAGTGGGAGATGGGGGTGGGGGGGCGCACAGAGGGCGAGGCGGTGGATGTGCAGCAGCCCCTCTCCGGGAGGGGGGGCCTGTGTGGGGCGGGGGCCGAGGTAGCGGGGGCGAATCTCTGAGGCTGTGCGCTAGGGAGTAACTCGAGCGGGCTAACACGAGGTAGAACCCTAGTGAGGACGGGCCGGCGTGTCAGCCCTAACAGATCGGGGCGGGGGGAGCCCAGGGGAATGCTGAGGCCTCAAAGCCAGGACGAGATGGTCAATGGCCATTCACCTAGAGGGTGGAGGAGAAGAAATTGGATTATTGGTGTACAGTCTACATGGGCTAGTGCAATCTGGTGAATTCAGCAGAACTAACTGACTACAAAGAAAAACCCTGGTTTTTCCCCTTCACCTCGCACTTCATTTTTATGACATTAATAAGGTGATTTAACAAAACAAAGGCAGTGATTCGGACTGTGATATTTTGGGAAAGGGACTAGAACCAATGACGCCAAGAGGCTTAAAAGTTACTTTTTTAATATGACAGTTGAGTTTAATGTTATCTTGTGCTAAAAGGTTGCTTGATAACTTAATATTGGTACGTTGTAACTTTTAGAGAGTCTAATGTCTTAATATGATTATGTTAAACACACACATTTTTCTGTTGGAAGACAGTTATAGCTGCAGCCATGGAAGTTAGAGTTGGTAAAGCTGTTTGGTTATCACCTCCACTTCTTGCTGTGGCAGAATAGATTTCCCTCTGTGATTGTGGATGTACTAGATTTTTAACTACTGCTAAAGATTACTGACACCAAAGGAAGCTGCATGTGTTTTGATCCATTCTGTTGGTACGTAATTCCACTGAGTGTTGTACACATCTGGGTCAAGAACATACTGGAGCTTAGAGTTAGGAGAGAGTAGAAAGGAATGGATTTATTTTAGAGCTGATTACCAGGCGAGATTTTATCAGTCTAACTGGTTTGTTGCATTTAGCCTTCATCACGGTTCTGCTTTTTTTCAGGACACTAGTAGAAGGTATGAAAACAAAGCTGGAAGTTTCATCACAGGAATAGATGTCACCTCCAAGGTAATATTGTGCTGTGGGTCTTGTCTTTTTCAAGTTTTGTATTACTGTTGTTGGATAGGAAGCATTGTTAGCTGGTCTTCAGGAAATTCAGATAAATGGTCATTTTCAGGTACACTTAGACCAGTGATTGGCTCTTTAATGTGTCTCCTGCGGCTGTTTTGATGTTAAAACACTGTGTGATTTAATTATTAGTAGGGCTACAATTATGTCATGGAATCTGTGACTTCTAGAGACCTCTATGACATTTTCTGTCCCAGGGCTGGACTGCTGTCAGCAGGCAGCCCCACAGCTCCTAGCTGCTGGGCAGCATGGAGACCCCGGAGCTCTCTGGGGGGTCCCCTAGAGCTCCCACCTCCCGTGGGAGGCGGGAGCCCCCCTGCAGCTGCCCAGCCGTGGGGGTAGGGGGAACCCCCCCAGCAGCCCAGCCGCGGTGGGGGAGAGCAGGGGAATCACCCCCATGCGTGCACACCCCAGCAGCCCAGCCGCTGTGGGTGCTGGACCCGCCTCCCTCCCCATTTTGTCAAGGATATTTTTAGGAAAAATCACGGACCGGCTTCCGTGAATTTTTGTTTATTGCCCGCAACCTGTCCATGATTTTTACTAAACATATCTGTGACAAAATATGAGCCTTAATTATTAATCAATCAGGATGCTTTTACTATGTTATTAACCAATTGTTGTTGATAAAATAATAATACTTGATCAGTCATTTTGCTGTGAGAATTGTATATAGTACAATAGTATATGAAACAATGAATTCACACTACTGGGGCTCTTTTGGGCAATGCTGATCACTGATTTGGCTCCTGGACCACTAATTACTGACTTTAGACACTCTTTTATAACTGGAGAGCTCTTGTTTTGATGTTAGATTGGTGAAATTTTTTCTCCTGCTTTGATGTCTGTCTCGTGTAAATTATTAGTCATCAATTCGTAAGTCACAAAATATACAAAAATAAACAATCTCTATGAAAATGCTGAGCCAAACATCTCTTTCTATGATTTTATACTGAAAGATTTATTTGTAGACAAAGTTCTCATACCCCGACAAGAATTTGTGATACTGTTTCTAAATGTTCAGTGCATTTGCCAAAAAACAAGGAGACTCTTTTGGAATTGCAGTGATGCTACTCCGTAGTGCAAAGCAAAGCCCTTCAGAGTCAGGTCAGCTGAATTTTTCTTATTGTGTGTGTGACAGAGAAGGAAAAACAAGTGTTTGGCAGGAAAATCGAGTTCCATTGTCTTGAGTCTTCAAAGGGCATCATTGTGTGTTTCCAAACACTGGGCCTTAAATACATAAATTAATGGCCACTTCAAAACAAGGTTTGATCATTTTGTGGTTCTGTGGAAGCTTAAACTTGCAGCTGGTCTCCCTGACATACTGCAATTTTTAAATAATTGGCATCACTGTATGACAGACCACTGTACGTTGTATCAGGAAATTGAAAATAAAATTTATTGTTCCATGTTCTGTGTTAAGTGTTCGGTGGTATTATTAGGACTTTACATTTTCAGAACATGATAAAATATGAATCTTCACAACAGCACTGTGAGAGATGGTGCATGAGTTTTATTTCCATTTTGCCTAGAGAAAGCTTAGTCAGAGAACTTGTTACTTGCCCAAGAGCACAAATGGAGCTGGTGTTAGAGATGGAAAATCAGCATTCTTGGCTACAAATCTATAACTTCTGTATGTCAGAGACTTGTAGTTCAGGAAGCAATTAAAGTTATAGTATCAGTGAGAAAATCTCCCTCCTTTCTTACATTCCTTAATACAGCTTCAAAATGGCATACATAATTATGGATAAAGATATACAGGGCTGAATAATGAAAATGAGTTGGCTGGGAAATCTAATAAAACTGTGATTAAAAGGTCAAATTTATCTTGTAGTGATATCAGAGGGCAGTTCTTGCTTAAGGATATTTTTATGAGACAAGTTTCATTTTAGTTGAGTAAGAGATATTTAAAACACTCTTATTATTTTTTTTAGATGGAGGCATTCTTAATCAGTCACAAGAAAGAAAATTACCATTTCTGGGGGCTTGCATAACATCTTTTGTATTACTGGTGTTTAGAGAATCTGTTGATGGGCTCCCTGGAAATAGTTTGGATTACCAATCCCAGCAAGATTTCTCTCTGCAGGATTCCAGTTAGTACTAGTGAAGTGCAAACACAAAGGGATATTCCCACAGGCCACAGTGCAGACACAAAGGGATATTCCCATGGGCCACAGATCTCCACATTATTTTTTGTAACTGTCTGGAAACTGCGTGATCTGTATCTTCTCAATGTGTTTTTCTCTCTTCCTCCAAGTAAACAAGCCAGACTTCTCAAAATAAAAGATTAGTCTGCCTGGTAGAGGAAACATTTGTTTCAAGTAAAGGTTTGCTGAATTTTGCCTTTGATGTATACTCATTTTAAGGATAAGTTAATATGGTTATCCATCAGAAAGGTTAAGCACGTGTCCAAGGTCACACAGAGTCAGCGACGGACAACACATCATGATTCCCGTTATGCTGTTTGGGCCACAAGACAATAATCCTTTGACTCTTAGTCAAGCTGTGAAAGAGTTTTTAATTTTGTGCTTTTTAACATAATTTTCTTTTTTTGTTGACTCAGCCATGCCTACTGACAACTAATAGAAACTTTGTAATGATTAATTTCTGGCCATTTGTGTTTTATTAAATGTCTGGTATTACTATGAAACTTGTTTGGGCCAAAGCACCAATTTCCTCTTCCATTGGACCTTGTTTCCTGCAGGAAGCAATTGAGAAAAAGGAGCAAAGAGCGAAGCGCTTTCATTTTCGAGCTGAAGTGAACCTTTCCCAAAGGAATGTGGCATTAGAGCGAGACATGATGAAGAAAGGTAGGGAAAGTACCATGAGTTTATCAAACTGAACGAAAGGCAGAATCTCTAGATTGCTTCCTTCCCGTTTCCTGCCTTGATGGCCATAATACCTCACTCCCTTCCAGATGCTCCTGAAAAAGCAAGCCTCGGTACGAGTAATATCTTGTATTTTTCACTTTCCTTTTTTTTCTGTTCACTTTCCCATTTTAAAAAAAAACTTGAAGATAATAAAAAAAAATAAATACAATTAAAATTATTGTGGGAGGATGATGACACTTAAAAGAAACAGAACCATTTTGGACAGACATCATTTTTTTTCCTGACGTGGCAGCAGTATTCACAGCTGCGGGTAGATTGGCTGTCCAAGGCTTTTCTGTCAGTTGACACAGCAGAAGCTGTCGGCACACACACGGTTACAAGGCTCCAGTAGGTTGTCCGTTCAATATTTAATGAAAGCGATGTTATCAACTTTAAATTCTTTTTTTTAAGGGTTAAAAGTCTGAAAACCATTTGGCACCTGTCTCTGAATCCCTTGCCAATCTTTGTGGTTTTACGACCACGATTTCCCATATTATTTAAAATATTTCTCTTTGTTGCTGTGTGAAGAACATACAAAAAAGAAACTAAAGCCCCAATCATGCAACTGCATTAGTGCGGGTGGATCCATGTGCATGTTATCCTGTTGAAGTTAGTGGTGCTCAGTGTGGTCATAGATGTCCACCCATCTGGATGCAGTTGCAGGACCTAGGCCCTAACGGTCCTTCTGTGCAGATACATTTGCAGGATCAAGACCTAGGCCATTGATTATACAGAGGAAACTTGAAATTGACTGTACAGATGGTTGTGAAATACATGATGAAGACATTGAAAACAGAGGGAAAATAATATCATTAATTTTCAGTTATGGATAACCTTACTACTGCTTGTAACAATACTAGGTAAAAAACTTTCAGAATGGCATGATTTGTTTTTTTATTTGATCATGTACCTTTAAATTAAGCTAAAGATTTTACATTCTTATTGAAAAGTTAATAACCACTTGCATGCTGTCTTTAAAATTAAATTATAATCAGTGATTGGCAGTAGAATTTCTATAGCAGTACATTTTAATATTCGTAATGATTTTGTGTTTATAGTATCCGATTTTTATTTTCAATTAGAAAGGTCAAAACATTCTGAAATTATAAGTTAAGTTCCAGGCCATTAGACTTGAAGATCATGCCTTTAAATTGGTATAGGATGTACCTGTCTTTAATAAACTATTCTCCATTTTTTAAAAATGATTTTGATTTTTAATTGAACATGTTTCTAAGACATAAACTCATTTTGTAAAAATGAGCAGTGGTTTTGTTTCTTGTTTACAGCAATCCCTAAAGTGAGGCTGGATACAGTCCACATTTGCGGGGTAGATGAGATGAGTACCCAGGACATCTTTGCCTATTTTAAAGAGTATCCTCCTGCTCATATTGAGTGGCTAGATGACACTTCGTGTAAGTAAACTAAGTCTTTAGCTTATAGTTCTTAATATTTTTCATATTCCAGAGCTCTTGGATTCTATTACTAGTTCTGCCACTAGTGGTGGCTTTGTGGCTTTTGGGCAAGTCGCTGACCCTTCTGTGGGTTAGCTTCCCCATCTGTAAACTTACTACCTCAAAGGGGTGTTTGAAAGAACTAGTTAATAAAGAACTGTGAATATCAAAAGCAATAGATAGCTAAGTTATTGGTTAGTGAGAAAAATTACCCCAGCTCTAGCAGGTTAGGTTGGCTACACCCTGCTGCAATATAGAATGTTGTGAAAGAGGCTAACACTGGGGAAAATGACAAGCTGCAGCAGTGTGTCTTAAATTGGTGCAACAGTATTGTAGCATTTTTAAAGGTCCGAGACATACTGAGGTAATGTCCTTGTTCTTCAGAGTGAGAAACAAAGAAAAGGCATAGTCTTCAAAAATCCAAAGGTTGAAGGGCGCTTTAGGTATTTGGTTTATATGTAGTTTTTCTTTCTTCAACCTGCCTTTACATTTAGAATATGAGTGTTTTCCCTTACAGTGAATCTTATCTGTTCGGGCATCTTAATATAAAACAAGATAAAATTTATTGCTCTGGTTTTTCCAGAATCATTAAACAGCAGAGCAGCATATAACGCTTGTGGCTGTATCTGGACTGAATGCATCTCAATAAAAGGACTTTTGCTCAATACTTATTTTTAAGAAGCACCTCTCAAATCTTCTTTTTCCTGTTTTTCATCATCACATTTCTAACAGCGTTATCATCGACCTGACATATGATCAGTTTTACTGCATATAATTTTAATTCTATCTCTTCTTACAGGCATTTTTCTTATATGTAACAAATCTACATTGTATTTTCTTCAGTGCGTGAGAGCCTTGCTAATCCTTGCATCACTAATCTACAAATTTGATAATCCGTACAAAAAACCCTTAACAGTCTCTCCTTTCTTCTCAGCAAAGATTAACAGCAGAGTTCTGCAATGAGGTCTCTAGTTACTTAAACTTAATTATTTTACAAAATATATTTCAGTCATACTTCTAGAATACTGTCAAGAGTTTTACACAGTGAAACTAAACAACACTCTTCAAAATAAATGAACAGATCATTTTATGAGCCAGTATCCTTGATTTGATCATATTTGCTCACTAGCATATTCAGAAAGTGCAATAATCTTGAGTGGGTCTTCTAGTTATTGGTGCAAATAAATGAGCCCCTATTATTTATGTAGACCGTAATCATTTCAGCGTTCTTTTAGTTTTGATCAGAAAATAATGTGGTTTATGGCCTTTGTAGTGCTGTGTGAAAAGAGTTGTCTCTTGCTGATCAAACATGCTAAGGGATTTGTTTTCCCTTTATGAAACACATCTGATAATCTCCCTTCCTACTGGTGCATATAACTTATTATGTGACTGAAGTTTTATACTAGTAATTTGTCTTCTACATAAAGGACTGTAAGATAAAGGATATAATCTTAAGAGCCTGTGTGGAAAATTTCAGCTAACTAGAACTATTTTTGTGTGGGTTTTTTGTTTTAGGTAATGTGGTCTGGCTTGATGAAGTGACAGCAACACGAGCTCTTATAAATATGAGCTCTATGCCTGATCAGGATAAACTCAAAAACAGAGAAAACAACGAGGAGAAAGCAACTGAAAAAAACAAGAAAGGTAGATGCACAGAAGATACAGGTCATGCAGTGAAAAATGCGCATTCTTTAAAATATATTTTCTTGGCTTGGGTGCTGCATAATTTGAGTTACTGAAGGAGGTTCTGTCATGTAGTTTCAGGTAATGGTATTCTGCCACTTTAAAAAAGGCTTTCATCTTGGAAACCTTTTGAAGGAGCTGCTTCCTAAAAGGTGGGTTGGAGAGATACCAAAATCAGTAATAAGGTCTGTACTGAACATTCTAAACATAAGGACAAATTCAGAGGTGTTGTAAGTAGTGGGGAAAGTTACACAGTACTTGTAACTCGCAAGCTGAGTGGGTGGAAGGGTGGGGTGGTAACAATGAGAAACAAACAAGTGGGTGTAAGAAGGTGCTTTATCTTCTTAAACCCTCCCGTTGGTTGTTTTTTCTTGTTACTACACCGTCCTTTCTGCAAATGACATTGATTTACCAATGTGTAACTTCCATCACTATTTATATTATCTCTGAATTTGACCCTGTTAAAACCTGACCCAGTACCCCACTGGGTGTTCACAAATCTATTGCAAATGGACCCAATTGCTGGGTCCCATGTGCTTCCAAGCCAACTGCGTCTGGCTAGAGTCTAGCCACTGTTTCTAGCTTTGAGACCCTAGGGCACATTCCCAGGTTCTGACCTCTTGTCTAATGCCCTTCCTTGGGATGTGGGATGCCGCCATCCAGGACTTTGAAATCAATGTCAGAGACCTCCTGAGTCCCCCAGTCACATACACTCCCCAGAGTTCCACCTGGGCTGTGAGCCCCTCTGGGCTTGTAGCTTTACCCCGTTGGGGACAGCATGGCAGGAAAGCAAGTAACACAGGAATTGTTTAACCACAGTGACCTTATTCTTAAAACGTTTGAGTTAGATCTTTGAAAACAAAAATCCTGAGACCTAGTATGAGCTAGCCCCTTGTGTGAGTCTAAGGTTTTATCAGTATTTTAAGCTGGACAGAGTCCGTCCTGTGCGTGTCTCTGCGTGTACTAGTCTGTCTGTCTGTCTGTCTGTCTCTCTCTCTCTCTCTCTCTCTCTCTCTCCCCTCCCCCCCCCCCCCCAGACCTTGAATGTAGCCAGTGGTCACTCTCCCCACCCCCACCTCCTGCCCCGCTCAGCAGAACCTCGCCCTTAAATAGGGTTTCTTCTCTGAGCCATGTGCTCAGATTGAAATGCTAGTGACCCCTCAGTCATGCTTGCCCCTTCCCCACTGCAGGACCCTGTGTAGAAAACCCATTGTTCCATGGGGATGGGCCAGTAGTGGAAAGGCAATCAAAGTTCTTGACCCCAGATTTCAGTCTTGATGGCTCTTAGTGTTAGTCCTTTAAGGAGTCTTTGTGCATGTCCAGGCTTGTGCAGTCAGTGTCCAACATTTTCACACATAGAACAAGATAATGTTCATAATTTGACTCGGACATATTCCACTCTGTCACAGTACCCATAGTCTCCTTGTCCAGTCAGAGCATACTGCCAGGTAAGTTGTATAAACTGAAGCGGCTAAGGTGTACCTTCAAATTGTGATAACAGTGGAATCTACTTGCTGACAACATCCCCCTAATCATAACCCCATTATACTTCCACAGACAGGAATTTGTGGCTTATTTACTTTGACTATATCCAGCTGTTTCGCTGCTAGGTGATGTGTTAACTTCCTGTGGTGTGGTTCAAACCAAGATATTGAATTGCACTTTATCAACCAATAGTGACAATGCAATTCATAAAAACATTTGGTTTAACTGAGACACTAAATTTTGCTGAGGTATGAGTTGCATGAACAAAATCCAGATTACCAGTCTTCACTTTCTGTACGTTATGCACTAGTAGAAGCCATCATATGTAGTTTGTTTTCACAACTCTGTTATGCTTCCAGACGCCTTCATAGCAGATTTCTCCTTGCAGCTTTCCACTGCAACTCAGGGGCTTTCTAGCAACCCCCTTGCTGCCTTGGGAAAACTAAGTCTATACAAAAATAGGTATTGTGAGGAAGATAACAGTGCTTTTTATACCATTTTACCAGCCTCCTTTATACTATGTCTTATTTCTTTGTACTGAAAACTTTTTTGTGCAGTTTTAAAACACAACATAACGTTTGATTTCTGGTAAATACCAAGATGCTACAAAATGTAACTTTCTTAAAATACATCTTGTGTTATTTCTGGAGACTAGGGAAAGACCTTATTTATATTGAGGACATATATTTTCACATTGATCTTGTCAGGTGCAAAGTAATTATTATGTATATCAACAGTAGTAAAATATGTATTGATCTAAATTCCCACATACATTTCTGCATCTGGAAAAGCAGGATACTGGGCGAAGTTCAGACTTCTTCAGTTGGGAAGAATTTATGAAGTAAGGTATGAGGAATCTGATAAATCCAAAAGATTAGGGAGGCTTTGGCTCAGATATATTCCTTTTTTAAAATAATTTTGGAATTTTGTCATTAAAAACCCTTGCAGTAATTAAAGATCCTGTGGCCCTTTTTGTAAGAGGCAGGATGCTAGCCCTGATAACTTGGCCAAATTCCACCGCAGTAATTACATTGTCTGAATATCCTCCAGGGTTTCATTTGGGTTCAGTATTCCTTGGTTCCTGCCCATAACTTTTGTGTAGTTGCTGTGTGCTGTAACCAGCTGTTGTATGCACCCTGACAGTTGCTGCATTTAGTTGCTAGGTGAAGAATCTCTATATTTCCTTACTAAACAAGGCTGCTGAGACGCTTACCCAGTGTTGGTAAAGTGCTTTGAGATATCTGAGCCGGAGGCACCGTTAAAGGACTGTTAAGTTATCTTTCAGAAATATTTGAAACAAGATTCTGCTGACAATGTAAACAAAATCTTTTTCTTATCCCCAAAAAATAAACTGAAAATATCTGCCATCAACTAGCAATGCACAGTGTATACAACCAATAGACTAGTGTAATCAGTTATTACTGGTTAAAAGGTTTCTTCCAAAATTACTTACGTTAGATTCTTGAAATGAAATGACTTATAATTTTTTAGCTGCAGAGATTATCTGAGTAACTTTCTAACTATTGAACATTAACTCAAATATTTTTAAGTGGCAGCTAAATTAAGGCATTTAATGACCTCTCTGCTATTGATAAACTGAAACACAGTGTGTCTTCTTATCTTAACAGAAAATTAAACTGGTAATCCATCCCTACTGCTTCAACCACGTACATTAATAGAGAGCGCCAGCATGAAGGAAGTTCTCTGATTAGTTACAGTTATCTTGTGTACACACCTGTTTAAAGTTTTTGCAGACGTTTACTATCTTAATTATTCTCCAGGCTACACAGGAACAATTGATAACTTACTCAGTTTGATTTCAGAAAATATAAGGAAATGAAAACCAAATGCTGGCGACATCATAAAATCAGGAAGAATATCCTAAAATTTGTTTATCCTTAGACCAACAGGAGGAAAGCTCGGATGATGAGACCGAGGAAGGAGAGGTTGAGGATGACAATCCAAGTGATGTTGAGGTCAGTACAGAAAGAAAAAACATTAACATGAGAGATTCAGTTTTGGGTAGTGAGCTCGTTCCGATATTCTACTCCTAATGCAAAAATATTATACAGAATCTAGACTATTGTATCGTAAATTAAATTGCTAAATCAGATTTAGTATGTATGAAAACATTTAAGGCAAGGGGAAGTCCAGAGACTTTGTCAGTGGGGATATCAGCCTAGGATGGCTTTGTGAGAGTGGGTTTTTAGGAGAGGGAGGGCATTTGGCATGTGAGAAGTTTGAAGCTGCTCCACCCATGTGAGGACAGTATGACAGCAGGTATGGAAAAGACTGGAAGGAGGAGCTAAAGGGAGTAATTAGGAGGAAAGATGAAGAGGAGTCAAGCTATTTGGTTTTGGCAAACTGTACATAAAGGTATGCATCAGGGGAGTGTATCTATTTAAGTCATACACTTATTTGTTTCACTCTTACAACAGCAGGGACAGCACATCTGGAATAATGCTGCTTTTCAAAAGAAACCAGCTGAAATATTTCTAGAGGTGAAAAAAATTTTTAAAAAGCCTTTTATTTTAAGATGACCTGCTTAATAGAATACTGTCAGGTCAATGTAGGCCCAAATTTCAGTTTGTGTAAAACAAATTTAATATTAATAAATTTAATGGAAACTTTTCTAAACATTTTTGTGTGTTTTTGCAGTCCAGACATTGCAGCGTTGTGCTAGTGTGTGACAAGCTGATAAACAGGCTAGAAACTGACTGTAAGCAAAAATAAAACTGACTAGCTGCCTTTCATTGTCCAGGTTTAATGCAACATAGATGGAGTCAGAAGTAGTGGAAAGTAAATTAGATGTTAAAAAGCTTAGTTTTAGTAACTTAGGGTTTTAATAAGACAGGGAGGGAAATCTTTTTGTTTTAAAAAAAAAAAAAAATTAATTTTAACCTGCCAGTGTTCCTTTAATAAATCAGTCTGTTAAAGAAATGCAAAACCGCTGAGTTCACAAATCTGCTGGAAAGCTCCTAACACAAAAATAAACTTTCTAGTAAATCATTTGTTAGCTTTACTGTTGAATGTAATCTGTGCTGAAAAACATTTTATTTTTGTATCTAAAATATTTTGTTTCCAAAGTTGGATGCGCTCTCCCAGGTAGAGGAAGATTCTCTCCTACGTAATGATCTTCGCCCAGCCAACAAGCTGGCTAAAGGAAACAAACTGTTCATGAGATTTGCTACTAAAGGTAAAAGACCCACTGCACAGGCACTATACAGTGTTTGAAGGTGACTGATGACTAAATGACATCTTTACAACACAGATAAAAATAAAATTATTAAAGTGTTAGATTGTTTGTTTGTCTAGCATTATATGTTAAGATCTCATAGTACTTATGTGTATTTTTAATGTGCGAAGAACGTATATGTAAAACTTTATTCTGGGTGAAGTTCAGCCTGATGCAAAGATTCAGCAAAAGATCTATCTACCACTTCAGTTCCACTGAAGCCCACAAGATAGGCTCTGCGTAAGGGTGAATTTTGCCTTTTCTGAGCATCAAGAATTATTTGCCGTGCTTATGGTGTTGGAATTCTTTATGTGGTGTTGGTGGAAGCTATTACCGGCTACAGTCATGTCAATAGATAATATTAATGCATTTAAGGTAAACAAACTCAAGTCCCGACTTTTTTCCAATTTGACTATGTCCTTTTTCATACAGTTCTGATAGGGACATCTCTAAGTAGATAGTCTCCACATTCCAGCTGTTAAAGTGATACATAATACAACAGGAAGGTGATAAATGGAAACTCCTATCTCCATGGAATGAAATTAGTGGAAGCCAGTGTCTTTTTTACTGTTAGTTTTATTTCAGAGGAATTATCAGCAAGCATTGTAATCCATTTTGTTCCTAGTAAGTACACAGATCTTTTACTCACATGAAGGAGATTGGATATTTTATAGCTCAACAATAGTTGAGACTGCCTATTACTATATATGCTTCATATCTTTGATTGGGTGCTCTTTATTTTTGCTCCAGTGTGGTTAGGGAAAAAGTATTCCTTTAACTTAATTACACATTTTCAGATGATAAAAAAGAGCTTGGAGCTGCAAGAAGAAGTCAGTACTATATGAAATATGGCAACCCTAATTATGGTGGCATGAAAGGAATTCTTAGCAACTCTTGGTGAGTAAATGATAAAGGGAAGTAGAACCTTGCATGTGTCCAGCCATGCTTACAAGGCTATTTACTTTGTGAGTGTCATCCTTCAAAGTTCTGTAGACTTGGAAGTGGGGAGCATTGATTTGTATTTTAGCAAAGTTGACCTGTTGACTTTATATTTATAAAAATTTTAATTCAAAATTAACAAGTGCTTATAGTTGAGATATTGATACTGGGCAAAATAGATCCATAGAGTAAATGCGTTCAACTGCCATTGAAGTCAATGGAAATTGCAGCTGTTACTCCGTGGCTGAATTTACCTCACTTTCTTTTGGCCTTTTACGTGGCAGAAATGCGTTTGCTTTTGTTGGCATTCCAGGAAACGAAGATATCATTCACGTCGAATCCATCGTGATGTGATAAAGAAAAGGACACTCATTGGGGATGATGTTGGGTTGACACCTCCTTATAAACACCGGCATTCAGGTAATTAATGACAGTACTGGGAACATATATAGTGCTTTACATCTTCAAACCAGTTGCATTGCAGCTGTTGTGAAACTGCAGAATGAAATAAAATATAGGTCTTTGTGCTTCACAGGTCTGCCTTTTCTGTCCACTCCGCCTCATTAAATAATTAACCAAAGCAGAGTTTAGTCCAGGAGAAAATGGTGGTTGCCACATGCTAGTTTTGGGTGGAGGCATTTCTAATAGTTAAAACATGGAGTTGAGTCAAGATACTAGGGTTCTTAGCCCTGCTTAGCCACTGATTTACTTGTTACATGACCTCGTTTTTCCTATCTGTCTAGCCACTTTATATGACTCATAGTATATGAACAAATCATTCTTACAATACCTTTGTGTGACAGGACAACATTACTCCCACTTTGCAGGTGAGGAACTGAGGCACAGAAATGAAGTCAGTTGTCCAAGATCCCTTAGGAAATCTGTGACAAAGTTAGGACTCAAGTCCAGATGTTGGTCCAGTGCTTTAAACACTGTTCTTAACCTTTACTTGATAACTATTTCTCAAGGATGTTGTGAGAAATCAGAGTGGCAGAGTCCTTGTGAAAGGTGCTATGCAAATGCAAAATATAACCTAAGCATCAATATACACAATGTAAATTCTAAAATAATACATTTCATTAAATAAAAGCATCTTTCAAGTAAAACAATAATTGAAATACTTATTAATGGAATACCTGCCAAAATATAATTGTTACTGTCTTTGGGTTTGTCAGCTTGACATAGATTGTGCATAATTAATTTGATAAATAGAACAGTGTCAGATAAGTGAAAGAGATCTATGCTTTTTCTCCAGCAC